>NC_040878.1:80607249-90607249 GCF_003676215.2 Rhopalosiphum maidis
CGCAAATCTACCGGAGGTAAGGCTCCAGGACAGGAAGCAGTTGGCCACCAAAGCCGCCCGTAAGAGCGCACCCGCCACCGGAGGTGTGAAGAAACCCCATCGTTACCGTCCGGGAACAGCGCTCTCCGTGAAATCCTCGTTACCCGAAGAGCACGGAGCTGTTGATCCGCAAATTGCCGTTCCAACGTCTGGTGCGTGAAATCGCACAGGACTTCAAGACCGACTTGCGTTCCAGAGCTCCGCCGTCATGGCGTTGCAGAAGCTAGCGAGGCCTATTTGGTCGGTCTTTTCGAAGACACCAACTTGTGCGCCATCCACGCCAAACGCGTCACGATCATGCCTAAAGACATCCAACTGGCTCGTCGTATTCGCGGTGAACGTGCTTAATAAACTTCATAATATAACAATAATCCATTTAAAAATGGCCCTTTTCAGGGCCCCAAAATTTTTTCCTTTATATTTTTTTTTCTTGTTATAAATTACTATCGTTAACCATGATAATTTAAATAATAACATTTGTTCAACAAAATAATTTACGACTACTCAAAATCAAATATTTAATTATTTAAATACTATAACCATTGTATACACACCCTTCAATTAACCTTTTTTATAACAGCCATTGCTCACACGAAAATCTTCATTAAACTAAAATATTATTTAGGCCACTTCAAAAATTAACCGCATTAAGAATGATATTAAAGTTTATATAACAAAATATTTTGTCATTTGGTGATTTAGTCTGGCAAATCGTACCTATTTAAAAAATCGTGTTTATCATCCATTGAATTCAAATTTAATAAATCCATTATGGTTCCCCTGCACTCAATGTCTGTCACTGGTACACTAGACATCAACAACTGTACAGCAGAACATTAACCTTTTTTTTTATATTTAAATATTAAAATGTATATATTTTTTATTTGAAGCATACCTATTCGTACGTTTTTGAATTTACGCTTGTGTTTTGTAAAATTCTATATTTGAAAATTGCATATTCGTGATACCGAATTGTCAACACAAAAATATAGTAGCTCTGAGAAGAGCCTTTTTAATACAATATAATACATAGATAGTTTGTGAGAAAATTAAGTTACTTATTTTAATATTTTACATCATGACTTGGAGCTAGTATACTTTGTGACGGCTTTAGTCCCTTCACTGACCGCGTGCTTGGCCAATTCACCGGGCAACAAAAGTCGGACGGCGGTTTGGATCTCCCGACTGGTGATCGTCGGACGCTTGTTGTAATGGGCCAGACGGCCGGCCTCACCGGCGATACGTTCGAAAGGTCGTTGACAAAACTGTTCATGATGCTCATGGACTTTGACGAGATGCCAGTGTCGGGGTGCCACTTGTTTCAGCACTTTGTATATGTAGATGCCGTACGTTTGCGTCCTCTTGGTTTTGCGCTTTTTGTTACCAACTGACTTGGCCACGTTTTTTTTGCACTTTAGCCGGTGACTTTTTCATCGCCTTAGCAGGTGCCATTTTTGATTAATCAGATAATAGATTATAATATTATATGATGAGCTCGATGAAACTTTTCTAACTGCAGTACACCTACATAATATGATGAATTATTGATTGCAATAATGCGCTCGATATTTATACAAAAATCGTAGTTGCTGTTCGTTCCGTTCGCCAGAGTACGTTAAGTGATTATGTTTAATCTCGCTGTGCATACGTCGATGGTTTAACAACCATGTCGTTCTACGTTCATACAATTAAATATTGGGCTGTGAGATAATAATATTACCATTGTCTAAATTGAACCGGGGTAACTATTTATTAATAAAATATAATATTTCGAAAAATTATAAACTTATAAAAAAAATACGTAATAATATACTAACGGTAATCGTTCAAAAAATACGGATTCAGTTTTTATACCTAATAGTCGAACACAAAGTCCGAGTGCTTTAGTGCCGGACAATAAGTCCGAAAATACAAAATATTCTATATAATTAATAATTATTTTAAAAATGTAAAAATGTTTGTAGAAATTATACACAATATATTATATTATTTTTTTTCTATTTTCTCATTTTCATTTATAATTATATAATTTGTTATTAATTTTAATAGGTACGTAGATACATGTATTTAAAAATTTTAACACACGATATCTTAGGAATAACATTATCAAATTTATTTTTAATTAAATTTATAATATTAATTTAATTTTAACTATCAAGTATTATTCTTTATTCTTTTTACAGTATATTGTAAAATATATATAGGTATCTAACTATAGTGGATTTCTGTTATATTTTTGTTAGTTATACGAAAATATAATAATATAATATGTGTACAAACGTTTTTAAATTTTTAAAATAAATATTAATTATTATATAAAATATTTTATATTTTCTGACTTTTGTCCGACATTAAAATGTGCTCAGACTTTTTGTCCGACTATAAAAACTGAATATAAACTGACTTTTCGTCCCCCGATTTACTATTAACTACCTACTATAAAATTTCTAGTCTTTCACTGTTAGATCGGTTATAGATATTCATCCACAATTATTAACACATAATATAATTTCTACAAACTATAAATAGATAGTTATTAATGTATTGGAATACCGTTGATTCAAAAAGCATAAAATTATTCAAGAATTTGAAATGTGGAACTCTCCTAACCCATTTAAAAGTTAATATTTTATTTAAACTTTTTCCTCCAAATTGACTTGTACTATTTAAAATTAAAGTTGAAACTATAAATAAAAACAATTCTAATTATGAATATTCAATATACCTAGTATGACTGTTAGTATATTACGATAAGTTATTTAGCCATTTAGGTATATATTTGATTTTTAATACCAAAGATCAATTTATACTATTCTATATTTTCCATATTACACAATATTATATTAACCCTGCATAGGTCACGTGGATTACTATTGTAATCCATGTAAAAATAAAATTTTTTTTGTATATTGAAAACCAGTGGAATTATTTCATTTTTTCAGTACCCTCAAATAACATATTGCCTAATATAATTAATTCGTTCACAATAAGGGTCGCAGAAGTTGTCGTTGTTATCGGAGTTCAAAGTTTGTTGGATTACCATTGTATGCCGTGCGATCTTTCACGCACGTTTATTTTTTAGGTTATTTTTAATCATAATTATCAAAAACAAAAGTACGAGGAAATCATGAGTATGTTGTTTTATATGAGTGTGTTCAGATCATTTTAAATACATTTGCATTGGGTGTTATGATCAAGAATATAGTGAGGAATAAACTTAAAATAATTCAATTCAATAAAAATGTATTTTATTATGACTAAAAGATTTAAAATGTAAAAAGTTATAAAGTACTCTTGTTTTTTTTTTTATTTTATTTTTTATAGAGCTAAGGTATATGTAAATACTTAAATATTAATATGTATATACAGGAATATTATAAGAATTTAATTACATTGAATAACATTACAATTGAAGAAAAAAAATTCTAATAAATTATTATTTATTCTCATTAAGTTAAAATTCATTTTCTAAAGTAAAAAAAAAACATAAATTTTTTCTTTATCTCACTATATTTTTCAGAATGTACTTAGTATATAACTATAATTTAAATTTTCAATAAAAACTTGGAACCTATAAAAAAAAACAAAAATGGATTAAAATTGTAATCCACGCGACTACCGACGTCCCATCAAGGTACGCGACCTATGCAGGGTTAAATCTATTTCTAACTTGTCTAATTTCAAGCAAATTAATATATGAAGTAAAGTGTTATAAATCTATGACATACCTACAAAACATTTAATTATACTATTTTTTTTTTTTATTACACGTCAAAAAGGGCAATAAATACTCCCAGTACGGGACTCTACAGTCCACCCACGCATGTCCGTTATATTATATAAACTTCCAAGTAGGAAAGCGATTATAAAAGGAATAGATGATATTTATGACGTCATGTACAAAAATGTATTCCTGGTGTAGGTACTTATAATTAATAAATATAATTGTATATGAACAAACATTAATTATTTTAATGATACAAGTAGTTATTTAATATTAATTTAAATAATCACTAGTAGACAAACCATGTCGATCATTACATTACAAATAAATACTGACTGTATTATAATAGTATATACTGTACGTGGTAGTTGTATATTCCGATTTGTAATTAATAAAGTAACTGTCGTGCGAAAAATTGCCGAAAATGTTGTGGCCCTGAGAAGGGCCATTTAATTTTTTCATAGTCAATAAATATATATAGTAGAAAATGAATGAAAATGTAATGGGTGAGAGAGAAGGTTAGTTAAATTTCGAAAATTAGACTTTCTTTTCGGTTTTCTTGGGTAAAAGGACCGCTTGGATATTAGGCAAAACACCGCCTTGGGCGATCGTCACACCAGACAGTAGTTTGTTCAACTCCTCGTCGTTTCTAATGGCCAATTGCAAATGTCTGGGAATGATACGGGACTTCTTGTTGTCACGGGCGGCGTTACCGGCCAATTCCAAAACTTCGGCTGCCAGGTATTCCATGACGGCAGCCAAGTATACCGGTGCTCCGGCTCCTACACGTTCGGCGTAGTTTCCTTTTCTCAGCAAACGATGGATACGACCGACCGGAAACTGGAGTCCGGCACGGGACGACCTGGTTTTGGATTTGACTCCCTTCGATTTTCCAGCTTTGCCGCGTCCACTCATGATGAATAAATGTAAATTTTGTAAATTAAATGTGTGTAGAACGGAGATCGATGAGTGAATAAGTCAATTAGGGGAACTACAGTCAAATTTATATATATGATAAAATGAACAAAACCGAGCAATGTCATTAGTCGGTTATTACTAGTTAAACGAGTGTAAAGGATGACGTTTAGCAGCTACCTCTTCTAATCGGTGTGATTTTCCACTAACATAACTAATCTTGGTAAACTATTATATTATTATTAGTGTATCCACTACACTAAATAAGGAACAACAGCTTGTTATCAAATAAAACTTCTTCCCCATTGACAGACCATTTACTGGATTGGCAAATACACACGGTCATACAGATATTATGTTAATACCGAGTGGGTATAATATTTAAAAAGTTTAAATATTTTTATCGCAATGTTCGTTTCTCAAACCTTAGACACGGCCTACAATTTTCAATTAATATATTATACTCGTTTTATTTAATTTCTAATCTAGTGCATTACCTACATAAATCTGATTTGTATTAGTGATCGGTGCATGGCCGTTTTAAGAACTAATTGTTACGGTTTCGTTCACTTAGGATTTTCCATGTTTTTATTTTATTTATCTTTTAACTGTAAATCGTTATTTTTGCTCGACAATATTATCCAGATAGCAATACAGATACCCATAGCATATTAATTTTACATAGTATTCTGAGAATATAAATACCTGTAACATCAACAACCAATTAATAATGGAAAATACATTAATAAAAATGGTCGATCGCTTTGCATTATGGATTACTAAACGGCCGAGATTACAAAATATTTCATAGTATGGTTAGGGTTTAGCCTTATAGGTATATTAAAATAATTGTCTATTATTATTTTATAATTGTTCATATTATTATGTTATGTAATCGAATTGATGATAATATCATATATTATATATAATATACATTTTATTTTGTCAATGTTCTAAATCTGTGATGGGAATACCTTTTCGATATTTCTTCGAACTGTATTGTATTGTCCGATAATTGTGATAAACCGTAAAACAAAATTAAGGCGTTTTCACAAATATCTCGGTAATCTAATGTTATCTAATATTTTATATACTGAATTGTATAATATCATTATGTACTATGTTGGTACCTTATTATTGATAAAATTAATAATGATTGCTATCTTGCTATAATGGTAAGTTAATATTTATACGTATATGGTATCGCCTGTTAATGGAAAGTAGAAAACCGGATCAATATACTCAACCTCGATTTTCAGGAGGTATCTAGCCATAATTTGTATTCGTAAAGCATACAATATAAAATTTGATTGCAATTAATTTCTTATTTACATTTGTGCATAAATCTACAGTTTTAAGTACAGGCGTTTGAAATTAAATTTATGACTAAATTGGTCAACATTTCTAAAAAAAAAAATGGCTAATATTATTCAATTACAATTCATTACATTTTTAGTATTCATACTTAAAATTTAGAATTTAAAATACAAAAATCTTTATAGGTATTCATCCTATATTAAAACATAATTTTTTATGAGCTTATGAAATTCTAATTTTTATAACTGGTTATTCACTCAACAATTGGTATATCTCCCGTATAATAACTGGGCATGGACCAATGGGCCTAAAATAATAAAGTTTTTATTTAAGGTCAGAGTACCTACCAATTACGTTTGTATTCAAATTTGCCTACTTTCAGACATGAAAATATTATTATTTGATCTAATTCCATCAATACCAAGATTAATACTAAAATACTTGAAAATTAAAAACTTATTTATTGATCAATTGATTACTGGTTAAATTAACTGATTATAATAATATATTTTATAATAGTAACGGGAATTTTATGAAACGTTATTATTACGCACATTTTGATCACGCAAGTATTGCACTTGAGTGGTAGACGAGAACAAGTTCTCATTATCGTTATTAGCCTAATTATTTTGTTGCACACAATAAACTTATACACAGGAAAAATCGGAGTGTGTTATTATTGTAAAAGAGTTTAAATGTGAATTATAATATAATTGATGTAACTTTAATTTTGAATAACTGACAATCAAAAAGTAACTTATTAAATGTGAAGAAAAAAATTATTTATTTATTTATTTATATTACCTATAATATAATATTATGTATTATTGTATTAATGCTCACAACTAATTCGGTTAGTGTATTAATTTATTATATAATTATAACTAATAAATTTTCCTTAGGTATTGTAAAATGTTTTGAGAGCAATTTAGGTACACTATCTAATAATTACATATTTATCCTCAAACGATTTTTGTTATATTCTTGTTACTCAAAAACCAATAACTGTAAAAACTTGAAATGTTCAAGAATTAATCAATGACGCAAAAAAAACATCATTAATAGTGATAAAGGTTTGACAGACCATCTCCGCTAAGTCGTTTTTATTTACAATGATATGACATTGAATTCAAATTTAACATAACCATCACTATAACCCACCTTATTTACAGTAGAGAGGTACCCACTTGACCGCCTTTCAATAAATATTAATCCATAAATGTCAATAAAAAAATGTTTTGGTTTATCAATCCTACAGATATCGTTCTCATTTATACAAAAATATTTAAAATAGGTACATATAATAACAATTTATTTTTATATTTAAAGATTAAATTTTATCAAAATTATGAAAATTTGCAAGTGGTGTTACTGTAGAAAATTTATAAAATCAGCAATTTTTTTAGCTAAAACTCTAAAATACAAAATTAATCATTAGCAAAAAAATATAAAAATATATAATAGTACCTATAATTTTATACACCATGATATTTTTAAATGCAATGTTGTTAAAAATTAATTCAATCCACTGTATTACTATTTACTATTTTCTAATAATAGTGAATTATAAATTACTTAGCAATATCAAGACATAACACGTACGTACTTAAATTCTTAACAATAAGATAGTCCTTTTTCACTTAGAATCGTTTTTTGTGTATTGATAAAGGTATATTATCAATTAATTAAAATTTAATACATCCTTTCCAGTGACCCACTTAACATCCATCATACAACAAAACGGTTTCCACATGTCCACCTTTTGTATTTTGGGTTTAGGTCGTTTAGAATCATTCGAAACTGATACTATACGCTTTTTGTTGAGTGGTAGGAGGGGGATACTCAGGTTTGTCATAGGCAGACCGTTTCATTTCTTCTTGATCATGTATTCATAAATAATACATGATAAATAGTAACTAATACGCACTATGTAACTATACAAAATTAATTAATTGGATTTATTTTATGTAAAAAAATTACCCAACATGGAGCACTTGCAAAGGGCTGTTGAGAAAATAGGTAAAGAATTAAGAGATTTTGCGGTCCTGATAAGGACCTTTTATAAATTGTTACCGTTCAATACTTATACATTTACTATTTTAATATAGCTTGGTCTACTTTTTTTTGGGTGCTGCTGCTTTTTTTGCTGGGACCTTCTTAACAACAACCTTAGCTGTCTTCGATTTGTTAGCCGCAGATTCCATCTTTTTTGTTTTAGCCGTAGAATCTTTGGCAACTCCCTTGACCGTTTTGGGTTTTGGTTTGACAACAGTCGTAATTACTTTTTTAGATTTCTTTACATTCGATAATGTCGTCGTCGTCCCGTCGATAGATTTTCGTTTGGTTGACGTTACTGCCTTGACAGCAGTAGGTTTTTTCGCATCCGGTTTCTTCTTGGTCACTACTGCTTTTTTCTTCTTCGCGGCAGGTTTTTTCGCCTCGATCGGTAGTTTGAATTTACCCTTAGCGCCAGTGCCGTTCGTTTGAATCAAATCACCCTTGGTGACGGCTGCTTTCAAATACCTGCGGATGTATGGTGCAGACTTGGCCGAGTCCATTTGATAATGTACGGCCAAATATTTTTTAATCGCCTGCAGAGTGGTGCCCTTTTTATCATTCAACGTTTTAATGGCCGCAGTCACCATAACTGCAGTAGACGGATGACCCAGAGTAGGCCTCTGGGCAGTGACGCCAGTAAGGGCAACATCTTTCTGTACAGGTGATTTTGTCAAAACGGTTGGAGAGGATGCAACCGAGGAAACAGGCGACACAGTGGACACCGACTCTTCAGATTCCGACATGTAGATTAAGTATAAATTAAATAATAACAAAAAAAAATAATTAATAAAAAAATAATAGTAGGTAAGTGAAAACGAATTAGTAAATTGTGACTAGAACAAATGTGGTACGGGTGGTTTGATAATGCCAAATATAAAGCATTCACCGTACCGATTAGTAAACAAACACCGATCGAATTCAAATGATTGTGGGTAAGTATGCCAGTATTTGATTCGTTTACTCGTCGACAATTATATAATATTATAGTCCAACCAAATAGTGAATTTTTGAATTTGAGGTGTTTTTCGCGTTCCTAACGATGGCGGTTATCGATGATCCCGGAGACCGATTTTTCTGTTGACGTATTCGATTTATTTACTCAAAACGATTCTAATTGATTTTATTATGAGAATGTATCTCACTTTATTTCATCTATTAATCATACAAATTAAAAAATTATAAATTATATTGAATTCAAACATATTTTATTTTGATTTGATTATATGCCACATCTTACGTGATACAATAATACTGGTGACATGATATTATTGTGAAAAATAATTTTTTATTACAAAAATATATAATTATAATTATTATAGGTTAAAACAATGTTAATTATTTTGTTTCCTTATCAAGTCTGAATTTTTTTTTCATACTGTATGAATTCAAATCATGGTATATTATAGTAGATTATAATCGACCGTGATCCAAACACTTAATTTCTATAGAGAAATATAATAGCTACTGTAGAATACTGAATAATGAATAACTCAAAATAAAAACAATGTTTTTTTATTAAATATATTTATGCACAAAATATTGGTGTACATATAAACACTGTAAGAACAAACCTGTAAACAAAAAAAATTTAAAAAAAATTTAATACAAATCATACTAGACACACTTAAAAACATGATAAAACAAGAGGGTACGCTATGGCGAACATGATCGTTATATATTTGTACGATTTAAGTATACCGTACCGTATAAAAGGAATAAGTAGTAAGATAATAATAATGAAAGTATTCACATACTGATCGAAAAGTCAATGAACCAATCATTTATACAATTATACAGTATGTACTTACTACGTGCAATCAATTTTAGATAAATAAATAATACATAATATTATATTACTATGTAATTTTATTTCAGGGTTTATTATTGTTAACTCTACTTATTAGTTTAATATTTAAACTAAATGCTTTATATTATATAGTACAATACCTATAATATTGAGATACATAGATTAGCACCTGTAGCCATTTTATAATATAGTGAAAAGGGTGGTGGCGTATGTGGTATTTTTAATAAAAGCAGCTGAAAACATACTGCTCATCTCATAGAGTCGTATTCCGATGGTGTACAGAACCAATTGCTGAACATAATGATGAATTTCATATTTCAATTTTCTAAATATTATACCAATATTGAATATGTGCATATTTTGTATCATTATATAAATATAATATTCACCTACCTAGAGATATTTACAATAATCATTGTCCATTATTATCAAATATTTTTTTCAGTCTCTCTCTTTAATTGTATAGATAACCTAGTCATAAAATAAGATAATATTATATTAGATAAGTATAAGTAAAGATTTTGACATCGAAATATGGTGTAATATTCTATAAAATATTATTGAATTATAACCTGTTGTCCTTCTCATTCGGTTTTTCGTCTATTTAATTTTTTCGTTATTCATTATCTATCATTTTTTATAAAGTTAATGTTAAACAAAACCAGAGTAGTGCGTCATTCGAATAACATTTTGTTTAGATGATTATTTTGATACTATTTTATTCGAATAAAAAATTATTCAAATGATTATTTCACAATTATTCAAATAATTCGAAAACAATATTATTTCACTAATTTTCAAACATAGTTATTCGAATAATTCTCAATAATTTATCTTAGTTAACATAATATGATTGATATTATGGTAATTAAAACACTTACGTTTTAAAAAATCAATAGTTGGCATTGTATAAAACAAATATAGAATTCAAGAAGAAATTAGAAAGTAAAGAATTCGAAAATATCTACTTGTATTTTATATTAGCATTATGTTTGAAAATTATTCAAATACATTTTTATTCGAATAATAATATTTTCAAATTATTCGAATTTCAAATAATTATCTATATAATATTTTGCCCAACTTTGAATAAAACGGTGTTTTGTTAAATATTTTGACTTATTTACATAAAAATCTACGCCCTCTACTCAGGGGTTTTACTATACCCACATATTTACACCTCAAAAACTAATTGTTAAATATATTGCCTATACTTAATTCCTTAGAAACGGTCAATATCAATTAAACATTAATCGGTATTATAATAATTTAATTACCTATTTATAGTTCTTCAATTAATTTGAATTCGTGTATAAGTAATTGAATTGCAAAATGAGTTAATATATAATATATCACTTATAAACTTGAAAAAAAATTAATGTTTTTCTCACCTTAACTGATTCAAATATCTATGTTTAAAATATTAAGTATTAACCCAAAAAAATAAATGGACATTAATGAACATTTTTCATTTCAATTTTAAAAAAAGTATCTATGATTCATTCATACGAGTAAAATTATTACATCATAAAAACCTCTATTTTCATAATGAGTAATAAGCCATAATTTTGAAAAAATTAACCTAAACATGGGTAATGTTCATTTTTTATTTTTTTTTTATTGATAATAAGTCAATTCACTCTAATATGTATAAGCCAACAAACAAAAGTAAGCATTAACTAGTTAAAAAGTTATTTTTTTTTAACTATTAATTAATAAAAATAAAAAATATTAATAAATTATCATAACAAAATTATATTGCTACCATGTCAATTTATTCCTGTGCCATGGATATAAAATAATACCAAGTCTTAGAATTGTTCAACTTTTTGTGGTTGGCATCTACTACCAACAATCTACCTATCTAGAATAATAGTACACATTATACCTAGGTATTACAGATTTATCAAGTGCAGTATAAAATTTGTTGTGGATAGTAGTCATAATTTCCACACATACCTAGATACAAGGTCACATCTGGTATTATACAAATTAAATAACGTATGCTATTGTAGATGTTATAATATTATACCCATGTTATATCAATAAATACATGGTTTGATTATTGCGTTAAATGATAATTGCGGATGAGCAATCAATTTATTTTTATGAGCTCGTCCAATTATTAAATGTAACCAGGATATAGGATATATAGGTCCTAATAACACCAATAACTATTTGTTATTTGATAATAAAAGATAATATTTTAAATACAATTAATAAAAATTAAAGACTTAATTTATTAATATTGTTTCATTTTAATTTTGAAATACTTATGTATATTTTATTAAATTGATTAACCAAATAAAATTATTATACCAAATAGAGTTCTCAGATCAGAAGATCAGCTTACAGTATAGATACTGGATAAGCAGAGCTTTTATAATTTGTAATCAAATGAATGAACACTGTCATTAATCACTTTTTTAAATATAATATATTGAAAATTAAAAATTAAACATTTAAAAAAATTAAAATTTATGATAAACAAATAAGTAGTTAATTATATAAGTAGTAATGTTATAATATTACAATATCAAGGGAAAATTAGCATACAAGATTGTATAAAAATGTTTTATCACAATACATGCCAATTCACCAAATATGGTTACGTCCATTTTTTCGTTTTATAATTAATTTAATTAAATTTTGATTTTTAAAATTTATAAATACCTATACTCAAATTTATATTTTCGAGTTTTTGATTTTTTTTTTTTTTGTACCAACTTAAGATTGTTTAATTGTTCTATAAAAAAATAAAAATACTAAAAATAACTAAAAATTATCCGTAAAAAAATTTACTGTAGAAAAAGGTACTCTCATTTGAAGAATAAAGTTAATATCTCCACAAAAAAACTCTTTAGTAGGACAAAAAATCTGAAGAATTTTATAGCCTTAAGTATATATTTAAGAATTCCAAAAATTAGATTTTAAATAACTGCATTAATGGAGAAAATGTTGCCCACGCTGGGTGAATCACGCTATATATTAATATATATATATATATATTTTTTTTTATAAAAGTTAGATTATAGACGATTTCCCTGTATTTATAATAATAGTATATTATGTTACAAGCAATGGAACTTTCAAGGCTTTTCCCGTGTATTCAATTGTAAATAATATTTATTGTTGTCTATAATTACTGTCCACCGTATTTAATATATAACGAAAAGATAATTGAAAAATATTTCAGTTCTATTGTAGTATTGTGTATTTATTTAGAAGTTTTGCTAGTACCTATAAAGCCAATAATTCTGTAAATATGAATTTTTTTAACGTTCCAGATGAATTTAAAAAAAATCCAGAACTCAATGAAGAAGATTTAAATCATCTAAGAGAATGGATATCCAAACAACCACACCTTCCGCTTGTTACTGGCAAGTAATTATTTTATAATGATAAAAAACCATCTAAGGTGCATTATGTATTTATATAGGAGACCAGAAAAGTATTCCCAATTTAGATCATGAAGTATAACATATAATATAAGTAATATAACACTAAAAATATTTGATATTTGTCTTAGACTGAAAAATAATACTTCATAAAGATTAATGATACATTATAATATATATGTAC
Source organism: Rhopalosiphum maidis (assembly GCF_003676215.2). Lineage (NCBI taxonomy): Eukaryota > Metazoa > Arthropoda > Insecta > Hemiptera > Aphididae > Rhopalosiphum > Rhopalosiphum maidis. Next base: position 80,620,692 of record NC_040878.1, read on the forward strand.
GTGATTTCTTAACCTAAAGCACAATAGTAGGTAGTCATTGATGATAAAAATGTTCAATATCCAACATTCACCTATCATCATTAATTCTTAAGATATGTAACAGTTATTATAGTTACTATAAATTATTAAAGTAACTCAAATTATATCACTAGTGGCTAGTTAGTGGTTTGCATGGTTCAATTTTGAAATTTGAATAAAACATAAACAATTTAGAACTTTAGCAGACTTGGATGGTATTCAAATGAAACATTTTTTTAAATACAAAGTAAAAGATTCACTACCTATATCTATGTTACATGAATGCTATTCATTTATTTATTTATAATGTATGTTTAGTGTTTAGATATGCCAGTGTGTCACTGTGACACTGATATTAATTATTATCGCATATTATTATGATGTTTAAAAGTTTAAGTATTCCAAAAATTATACAACTTTATCTATAGTTCTTCATTTAGTTGGAAACATGAAAAGTGATTATATAGATAAACATATAAATACGTATCAAATTTTTAAGATAGTTTCGTAGAAGAGTGAAATTCATTTCCTATTATATATTTTATAAATTTTAATTTTAAAAATATAAAAACTTTTTTATGAACATCTATAGCTTTTAAATGTACAATAATTATACCTCAAAAATTATCTCGCACAGCTGAGGTGAGCGATGCGAGACAAGTGCGATGTTAATACCATAATAATTATAATGTTGTAGTCCGTGTCCGACCCATTTTTATTTATTAAAAGACTTTTACAGTTATTGCATGTATAATATACTATGCTTATATTATCTACACGTATTAAAAAATATCTTTGCAGCTTTATCTAATTTATTGTATAACTTATACATTTTAATTTGTAATTCGTTTTGATACACTAATAAAATTTAAAAAATAAAATTACAGACGAACTCCTCGTGCTATTTTTTCATAGCTGTTTTTATCGATTGGAACCGACTAAAGTAACCATCGAGTCGTATTTCACTCTTCGCACTCATTCGCCCGAATTATTCACAAAGCGTGATACCGATGTAAAATCTGTGTTGGAAGCATTTAAAACTATGTAAAAAAAATGATATATTAAATAATAAAATGATTGTTTACTCAGAAGTACATTACTCTTTAGATCGTTTTGTGCATTGCCGGGATCAACTCCAGATGGTTGCAAAGTTATATTTATATACGCTAAACGCGTAGAGGCAGAATTGTTTGTTTTAGCTGATTTCATTAAAGCACTCAGCATGGTGATCGATATGTTGCTAATGACTTCAGGAACTTTCGACGGACTAATAATTATTTATGATATGAAAGGTTTTAGTCTTAGTCATGTCGGTCGTCTTGGTATCAATATGATGAAAAAATACGTGTATTTCTTGCAAGTATGGCTATATTAGAAGAATTATTTTAAATTTTAATTCGCTACTTAATCTTAATTTTAATTTTAGGATGGATTGCCAGCTCGTCTAAAAGCTATCCATACAATAAATACAGCTCCGTTTATTGACATGATAAATAGTATGACAAAACCTTTTATGAAAAAAGAATTAACTGAGAAAGTAATTAACTATTTTTTTTGTATACATATATATATATTAAAATTATTATTTATAATATTCAATGTTATAATGTAAAAAATATATTTTATAATACAATTATATTATTTCAGATGTATTACCACTCAACTACAGATCCCGAAGCGATATTTGAATATATACCTAAAGAAATGATGCCAATTGAAATTGGAGGGAGTGGACAAACTTTAAAAAATATAAACGGTGGGTCAATAATTTATTGATTTCATAAAAATACAAAACGTGTTAAGCATATATCTACAGATATTCCTATACTATACTAAATGTTCTTTTGTATAAAATTAGATGATACATTTGAAAAAGTCAAAGAAATGAGAAAATGGTTCTTAGAAGAAGAGAATTACAGAGTAGATGAACAAAAACGACCGGGTAAACCAAAGACGGAAAGTGACTATTTTGGTGTAGAAGGTTCTTTTAAGACTTTGAATTTGGATTGAAATAAAATGTTATTGTTTTGGGATACAAGTTATATTTATATAGGTAAAATGGAGTATTAATTATAATATAAAAGTTTTCGTTTTTAGGTAGTACGCAAAATAATAGGATAAATTAAAATATTATGCATGTTATAGTTAATTATTTATAATATATACTCAACAATCAGCATACCATAATATATATCTTAAGTCCAGGTTATTTCTTTAAAATATATGTAACTATATTATAATTTATAAATAATTGTTTGTGATTTTCGTTTATTTATAATTTTTTTTTCTTGTTTATTCATTGCAGTGTAGGACATTAGTGTCTTGGTGTCTCTATTTGTTTAATTTTTGAAATATTAAAATGTAACAAAATATCAATTAATACAAATAAATCAAAAATTGATAGAATTATAATTCATTCCTGAAATTTAAAATTTTATTTTAACTATAAAATCGTTATAAATTAGAGCTGGCAGTATTTCAAATTTTAATATCGGAATCCAGTGTTTGTACACTACCGGGGTCTATGGAGGTATAACTGGTAATAACTGAAAATGCCGTACCTAGGTAATTACCGGATCACGGTGAATTTATAAGTGTTTCCAAGTTTCCAGTCTAAGGAAAATTTAATTTTAACATCTATTTTATAAATCATGTTTGTAATTATCATAGATCTTATACTAGTATACCTTACAGTAAAAGGTCTTTGGTAATAATTCATTATTGTTTTAAATAAATTTAGGTACCTATACAGTATTTTCGGTAATTAGTAATTACCGAATCACAGTATACTAGTATTCTCAAAGGTGGGCAAGTTAATGAAAATAATTAACTCAAGTTAAGTTAAGTTAAGAGGATACAAGATCGATAAGTTAAAAGTTAACAGTTAACATACAAATTATTAATTTAATAACTCGATAAGTTAAAAGTTAATATGGAGAAAAATATTAACTTAACTCAGTTTAAAAAAAGTTAATCTATTTATTTTAATTAGTATATAAATCACATAAAGAGTGGATGTGTCTTTCTAGTTTCTATAATTTATAAATAATAAAAAATTATTTTATTGAACTTTTATCATAATGTACACTGATATACCTTTTTACTTTTACTTTACTAATATTAATTAATTTAAACTATACAAAATTATGTTATTAAGAAAAAGAACAGAAATTTTAAGATAAAAAGTTAAAAAAAAATTAACTTTTAACTAGTTAATGCCCACCTTTGGGTATTCTGAAATACTGAAAATATCGGATACCAGTATTTTTAAATATCGATAAATACAGGTATACCGAAAGGCGAACATACCGTTAGCCCTAGCAGCTAGCCCATATATATAGGTAAGTAATAGTGTAATACCCCTACAACGAAACACCAATAATAGTTATCCTGATAAATTGAATATTATTTTATTATTATCTGTTGGGCAACAGAAGACGTACGTACCACAAACAAGAAATATATATACCAGTGTTGTAGGTTAATTAATTTTATATAATATAAATTTATAATATGTATAATATTCATTCTCTATATCAAGTATTTTTGAATGATAAACGGAAATGTTTATCTCGAGCGACCTTGCAGATATAAATGTGTTGTTTTAAATAGTTGTGAAAATAATTTAGATTTTAATCTATAACTTTAGATATTTATATATATTATGATATTTAAACATTTAGTAAACTAACAACAGGTGTGTATTAAAATATTTTACACGTTACACTTCCCGGCTTTCATATTATCATAATATACAGTATGTGCTGTTATACTCGTGTATGTATATAATAATAATATTAAGATGGCAGGTTCTAAATATAAATTAAACCAAACATTGCAGATGTGAAATTTTATCCTATCTTAAAAAAATAACAATAAAAATCTATAAACATTATTTTGTTTTGTTAACTTAAATGTATTATTTATTAATTATTATAATATAATATACCTATATCTTAAGAAGTTAATACACGTATATAAATTGAATACCTATTATTTATTATGAAAATACGAAGGTTAAAAATCAAATTTAACGCAATTTTAATGTGTCACATTAACTGGTTGCGCCTGGTGGCTGGTACACTAATCCTAAAATAGTCGTCGTTTGGTTACCGGACAAATCCACACGCACCATATATGGTCTATGTAGGTAGATTTTTCACTCACCAAGACCTCTTTGGCTTCTGACCGGTCGTTTCTTAAATAAATCCCTTGACTCATATTATTATTTTAACATGTATTTAATATTCTCAACCGCCGATCGTTTATCGAACGTATATACTATATAGGTACTTAATTTATATGAACGAAACAGGTAAAATACAATTATTATGAAAACTGCAATTAAAACTGAATTACTTAATTTGATCTGCGAGTAGTTTTTTTCAAATTTTAATGAACACTTGGTTAATTCCAAACCACTGTCGATATCTCATTTACCTAAAAACAGATTTGGCAAATCGGACAGCGACTTTGGAATAGTATCAACAACAAAAATAACTTTTCAATGTCGAGGTATTTAAAAACTAAAAGTTTTTCAAACTTACTTGAACTCAAACCCTAAAAAATCGCTGTCAGCTATAATTACTGTATGGCTTGTTTAAACAAAAAAAAAAATATAAGAATAATAAACAATTTAGCATGCTAAATGATTCAATTAATATCGTCCCCGCTAAACTATTTTTGTGTTTGAAGTTGAACTTATTATTATAATAATATAGGTACACTACATAATATTATTATGTATTAAGTAGATTTATATAATTTATGAATTGAAAAAATAGTAATATCCCTATTAAATCGTATAAACTTTTTTGTATAGCTATTTATTTACATTATTGTGTCTAAATAAAGTTAACAGTTACCTATTATACTATAAACACAATTTATAAAACTATACTTTGAAATTTTAGTACAACTATACAATTTAATTATATATTTAATATTTATTTAGTATATAACTATTTTTTTGTGATTCAAAAAAATATTTACATTTACACATCTACCTATCAAACTTAATCTGTATTATTAAATACCGTGTCAAATTGTAATCTACCAAAAACAAATTTTAATATAAATAACAATAATATGATTCGTAATATGATATATTATATCAAGTACTAGATACCTATGATTATTTTGATATCACTATACAAAAATAATGTGATTACATCATATTTATCTATGCGATTTACTAGTGAAACGCTTTCAGTCACATGCAGAAATGTAGGTAGTAACTACATTTTAAAGAACGAAATTCACAATATACTATAGTGTAATTATAATCAAAATGTACATATTATATCAATTTATTGTCAGGTCATATGTTATTAACTTACAGATTGAAAAAATTACCTTATTTTTACCTCTAAACCTATAGATATCTATGTCATCGGTAGTCCCCCTAAAAAGCACGAATTGCGTTGATTATAATTCAATTTTAAGATCTAAGCATAACATCTAATTTTAACTAAAATACATTCAAAATCCATCGTACTTTAATTATTAGTTAAATTTGAAGCTCGTCATATCATATTAAAGATTTGAACTTTAAAAATATTATTGTATAATATATCTGTTAAAAAAATAAAAATTATCAAATTCTGCAGTAAAATTATGTGGTTATAGATTATTTTATATTAAAACATGTTATATAAAGGTACCTACTATCTATTCTAAAAAACAAATTGTCCAGAACGAACTTACTAACTTTAAAAATTATGTGCTTCAAATTTCTAATTTAATACTGATTATACCTATACTTGATTCGATTCATCCTATTTTTGGCTATAATGTGCAATTTTTCTTTTTATTCAAAACGTATTTCTTAACAGTATATCAAGTACTTTATCTGTAATATAGTAATAGACATTGAAACATAATAACATAATATTATAATATACATACAGTTGATAAAATGGATTAAATTAACCAAACGTATAATATCGTAACGTCCTCTTCACTGAATTTTTTTTTTTAAAAACTTTAGTCAATAGATGAAATATGAGTTTAAACTAAAATTCGTCATAATACTATTGTCAAGTACTAAAGTTTATACGTTTATACGAATTAATGTTATTAAAATACGCATTTATTTATGTATTTGTATTTTTAATTTTAATTTTATGTTTTTTATTAAAAATATACAACAACGTGTATTTTTTTGTTTGTAAATACTTTTCGAGGGTTCAAAAGTATGTCTTCAGTTTAGAAATTCGATGCTGGTAATAATTTATAAGGTTTATTTTTGGAAGTTCCCAGTAATCTTCAAGAAAATCATGAAAAAAGACTTACCTTACCAACATATTAACACGTGGGAGATATACGGTTTTGATTTCTGGCAGAAAAAAATGTTTCCTTCAGCTTTTATAGCCAATTGTTAAGCTGCTTGCCTACATATTACATTGTAATTTATATTCTATAGTCTATAGAATACATATTTTGTAAAATGATATTTATATTTTTAAGAATATTGTTATAAAATTCTTAAGTTATGTTTTTTTATGTATCATAGAAAGTTAAAGTTTATTATTTTCTAAATACTAGCAAATAATTATATAGTAACCAGTAACCACTAACCTTGTGAACTATAAAACTTGCGCTCAAATTTAGTACAATATTTTATAGTATTTTTAGATATATCAGATACATCATACATGGTCTATAATACTCTAATTATTCCAATCCACAGAACAACATCAAAATAGTAGCAAATATATTACGGTTGTACTCTATATGTGTCGATTTGTTTTAAATAACATTTGTTATTTTTCTAATATTGACTTATTGTGATTTACAAACTTACAAATCATGTAGTTGTAAAGTATCTACATTAAATTCCTTTACTAATTTAATTTAGATCCTTTACAACTGTATGATTAGTAAGTTTATAAATCACAATAAGTCAATAAGCCACTGTAAATTATCATTATTTATTACAGTATCATATAAAGCTAGTGGCGTACTTAGACCATGATTTTTTTTGGGGAGGGGGATTTAATTTTTAAGTTAATAAATTGCAGAATGATCTAAACTAAACAAGTCTCAAACTTTAATAGATTATTATTTTTTATTCGTTATTATTTTTTATTAACATGTCATAATATAATAAGTTAAAAATTGTCTAAAAAAAATGAATTCTTTCTAAAATTTTGAGGGGTTTATCCCCTCCCCCATCCTTAGTACGCCACTTATGCAGCTGCTTTATTTTTCAATATTTCAACCAAAAATAATAATCTTATTTATAAATAAGTTAATAATATTACTTATAGATACTATGTATAGACTGTTTTATAGACATCAAACGTAATATAGCTAAATATGATTTTGCTATAAATTTGCATGTCAATCTATTTAAATTAATTAAGTATAAATATGTACTGTATTTTGGATTTATTAAAATATATGGTAATGTAATATTTTTCTAATCATTTGAAAATTTAGTTTTCGTTTATAATAAATATTTGGAAAGTGTTACATCATTTTTCCATTAATTTTATTGAAATAATATAATATTGTTGTCACTAGTCTGCAGTTAATTTTGTTTATTTCCATACAATCTTATCGGTTGGTGCTAGGTTTACGAATAAATAACACTTACTTAGAAAAAGATAATTACTTTTTAAAGAAATAACTAATAATAAAACTAAATTTTAACCTAACGGGCGACTTATATAATATCTATATATATATTAGATTTATAGCGAACTTTAAATATAAATAATAATTAAGGATTCATTTTATCAGATTCAATTACATTATTGTAGGACGTAACTACGTAAGTATTTTGGTTTGTTGTTGATAATAATAATATGTTTATATATTTGGATTACAATACAATTCATACAAAACCGTGATTGTCAGCCACTAACGGAGATTCTTACCAGTTTCCAAATAATTAGTAATTAGTTAATTAATTTTTCATAACAATTTTACAAACAAATAATTTAATACGAATAAATCAGTAAAATGTACTTATTGTTTATTTTTTTTTTTGCTTTTATCTATCCTTGTTCACTCGAATAATTCTCTACGTCGTATCAAAAGACGTTGGTGTCTAAATAATGATAACTATATAACTAATTAAATAATTTATTGCATCCGAAGTTTATGCAATGATTAAATCTAGCCTCCTTCGTCAATTCATTATATTATTATTACATATTAACATATCTAATACAGTTTGTATATTTTTTAAATATTATGTAAAAACTATGCTTTTATTTGTATCAAGTACTCGTGTCAGAATATATAATATTACTTACTATTTGTTTTTGTCTATATTATGTAATTTTAATCCGTCCAAACCATCATATAAATCAAAACAATAGTTCAGCATGTCAAAGTTTTTAAGAAATTATATTCTACTTAAGCAAATAAACACGACTAAAATCGAAGAAATATTTAAAAACAATCGACAATAATTGTTCACACAAATAAACAATTCATTCATAAACACATCTAATCAATAATGTCATATTAAAATCAATTAACTTATGTACTGCGAATGAATACTATAACTTATAAATAATAATACATTTTATATTTTATTTTATTTAAAGATATAAACGCCAATCAGGGTTTTTTACATATATTATGAGACTAAAATATTTATAAGTTATAACAATAATAATAGTGATATGATTTAGCAATAATAATGATACAAGATAATAATTATAACAGATTTAATATTTAAGACCAAATATCAATATTAATGCTATAGTTTATTATTTTACGGGTAGCATAATAATTACAATAATTATACCATAATTATTATGGTACAAAATGATGTTTGCATAGAATTTATAAACTTCAGAAGAGGGGTCCAAATTGGATGTACGCATTAATCTACAAATTGGTTCACTGAACATATAATTTGTGGAAGCGGTAGGAATATGAAATGGAACGTGTGAATGGGTTTGGTGGAGTGGAACTTGAAAATAAATTAGTGGTGAGATGGATGGTGAATCGATCGCGCCAGGCAGCAAACCATTAATAAACTTAAGGTTTGCATAATGACGACGAACGGTCAGCGAGAGAAAATTAAGCTGGTTTGCAACAGGTGAGTAGTCGTGTTCTGCGTGAGTTATCCTCAAGGTGACAAGGCGGGTATACCCAACAAACCTGAGAAACTTACGCTGAACCCTTTACAATTGGTTAGACTGGTTAGAGTCACTAAAGATGTGTGGATCCTAGATAACAGAGCCATACTCTAAGATTGGACGTAACAGACGACAGCTATTAATATTAATCTCTGACCAAACGTTTTATTATTACTAGTAAAGGATCCATAAGTTTGAAATAAAAAATTGGCCAATCGGTCGCCTCAACGATGGAAAATATGATGTCTATGTTAAAGTAGTTACCACTACTTATTTTATAATATCATATCGCGCAGGGGCGCTGAGTACAGGGGGGCTCGGGGCCTGTAACCCCCCATGAGCTCGATAAGGTGGAGCTCAGCCCCTTAAAATTGAAATTGCCAATACTATTCGTATTAAAATGTTATAACTTATAATATACAAAACAACAAATAACTATATTTTAGTAATTGTTTAACGATTAGTAATGTTTAGTAATTATTTAGGTAAAACTGTACATGTGTTTATAAAATAGTGAGCCTCCGTAACATTTTTAAAACCTGGCGCCTTTGATATCGTGTGAATAGAACTCAATAAAATAAATGTCTGTTCAAACAGCATTTACGTGGTTACGACAGTGATCTGACACAGTCGGTAACATAATATACCTACTATTTATAAGGTTTTAAAATGAAATATAAACAAACTGGAAAAAAATCATCTATAATAATCATAATACTTGTAATGCATGTTATAATAGATGAGTCTATGACATCAATAATATATAATAGGTACCTATTATTACCTCGTATTACTGCATAATATCTGGTAGGTTACTAGGTTACACATACAATAAATTCCTATATAAGGGGTCGGGTGGGGTCAATCGCGGAATGTATATAAAATCGAAATCATCTACCGTTTTTTTATGAAATTCATCACGTCAGACATGTGTAACGTGTAAAAACTAAAAATCATGTCTGTCATATAATGTGAAAACGTGTAGTTTCATTGAAAAAATATAAATGAGTGTAGTATTCTACAATAAACTATATTATTTCTTTACTTTTCAGTCTTTACAAATGGGTATAATATCAAACATGATGGTAGCACCGAAAAGCCGCGGATTGTGTCCTGTGATCGTTCAATTATTAAAAAGCGTCAAAGTAAATTACGTTTATTTAAAATTTGGATTTTATAACGTCTATCTTGTCTAAAATATCATATCTTATAAGCAGAAACAGCATGACTCCACTGTAAAGACACTGCTGCGCATATTTGAAGAACCACTGCAGTATACACAATACACATTACACATTGATAAAATGAAATGCCCACGTTTAAGAAAGTACGTAAATTCAAATTTTATTTTTCTCTACAGTAAAATTTAGAAAAAGTGACTCAGCGTACTTATTTATTATAGTTAGCAAACGTGATCTGATCTAACGCACCTATATATGTCGCTTACGATGAAAAGAGCTATAATTAGTAGTCATATACTTGTAAGCATATACCTAATAAATTATATTATATAATATATGCGTTCGTTTTACAGGAAAAGTTAGTTGTGACTAAAGACGCCTTGAAATTGAAATTTCCAGAGAGACCAAAAATTCATCGAGTTATGATAAAACATGTGACACCGTGATATCGAAAGTTATGATATTTCGAGAACGGTGCTTTTTTCTTCGGTATATGATGGCAACAGGGTGGGATATATTTTATTCCTGACTCGAAAAATCGAAAACGACTTGTAACGGGTGCTACAGCAGGGTCGAACGTTGTAATAAAGTTGGCGGGTATGGTGTATATATATATATATATTATATATGAATATATAGATACGACGGTCTATATGCATGTGGTCGTTAAACACGCGGTGACGTCACATAAGTATTGGCCGGGCATAATAATATTATTATGGCATGAGTCATTGACGACGCCCGTCCGTCGGAGACTCGTTTTTCGCGTCCTGCGTGGTTGTCGCCCCGTTCTATTACATTATTATAGTATGTTATGCCGCCGCTGTCACGATCGTTCAAACATTTCTATAAACGGAAAACGGTGACCGGAACACAATCGATTCGCACAGAAAACAAAGACGAGTTTGCATGCGCGCTCACACCACGAGAGATCTATCGAAACATTTATAAGTACCTACCTACGACCTACCTATATTATATTAGTTTCGACGACGATGTCATTTTTATAATGAATTTTAAATCAAATTCAGGGGTGACGGCTATGATTAATATGTTCAGCTGTGCAATGGATCCATTGTACAGATGTTCCTCCCACCCACCCTAAGTGGCTAAGTTCCTAATACAATATTCCACTGATATAAAACGTCTATATTCGTAGGTATTAATCACTGCGTGTTACTATCTGTACAACGGATATAAACTGCAGACTCTATTATATAGACACCCTCACGCGATTGACGTCTAGTCGCTGATGCAGCTGACGCATCACATCATCACAATATGGCAACGGCCGCTGCAGCAGCGTGGTCTTCACCTGCCGCTGAAGGCTTTAATGGGCAAAGTCGTTTTTAAAGTGATCGATCCCCTATCCTTAACAGGATTTTATAATATAATAGTAAAATACTAAAATGTATTATGCAATATACACTTAAAATTAAAAATGCATATCTCAATAAAATTTTCAGGCATTATATGTATATTATATATTAGCCTGATTCTTTTAAGTTTTAAGAATCATAATAATTATAAAATGTAAATATTAGTTTTATTGAAAAATATTAACATTTTTGAAAATACTTTTTTTTTAAATTTGAAGTAATTAAAATACATATATTTATCTTTTACTTATTGAATGATGGCGTATGCTTTAAACAGAATATTCAAAGCAGAATATTTACTGAATAATATATTTTTGTATAAAAATCAAATTTAAAACGAGTATAGAGTAGCCAGTGGGTAGTTAATTAGTCATAAACTATTATAACACTCATAATCGTTTCGAGTTTAAATGAACAGTTATGGAACAAGATTTTGCAAGGTACCTTTATTATGCCATTTCACTCCACGTTATTTAAAAACTAATCTAAACTCTAAATCCTTATTTTAAATTAAATTCTCATAAATTAAAACGGGTATTAAAATGCTAGGGAAATATTTTATCCTAAAATAATAAGCTAAAAACGTAAGTATGTAAAAATAGGTTTTTGAGATAATGAGTGCTTAAACAAATAAAATGATCGCCCTATACATCTAAAGGGTATATTATTTATTGTATAAGACGTCACGAATATCAAATAAAGGTTGTTTCAAAAATTTAATGATATAGCAGGTATTATATTATGTATATATTTAAATATATTATCAATTATTAAGCATATATATGTAAAGATAGTATGTTTTGAGCATTTATAATTTATTGGCACAGTTGTTACTACGAAATAGTTGATTATTTCAAACTCTCATGACGTAACCTTGCCTGCACTCTGTATTAAAAAAGTTGTATTCACATGTTTCATTATTTTGATGACTAAAAATTGGACGTATTGCGGTCTTCAGACATGTCAGAGTTCAACAGTAAACTAATACATCTCAATTAACTTGAATTTATACTTTAATTAAGTTATTTAAGTACTATAGCAGCCTTTGCATTTAGTCAACAGCTAGCTAGCTAGCATTATGACTTCCGGGTAAAAGCTTTGTGTGGTGTGCCAACATGAACTAGCAAAAGTTTTCTATTAATTCATTCAATTTAAATAAATTTAAATTAGATATGTATTTGTAAGTACCTACCCTTATTAAATATTTTTAGAATTAATAATAATAAAAAAAACTTGTTCCGTTAAAATGATAAAATTTAACCTTAACTTAGTGACTATTGTTAACAGAAACAGCCTTGAATTAATATACTATATGTGCAGTGTGCACAATAGATTTAATTTTAAACTGTGCCAAAATTTAGATTCAAATGTTTACAATCGAATAAAAAAAATAAGATAAACCTATTATTATACTAAATATGAAATACCAATAAACTTGTTTTTGGTTGGCAATAAAGTTAACATCTATTATTTAAAATATTTTCTTAATTTAATTAAATTTATTTATTAAGTGATGCCTTTAAATCTTAAACAGGTTAAAATTAAATTATTTAATCCTAAATTCGAACTATCATAAAATTGTATTTTAATTTTAAAATCAAATTTCTGACAATAGTTTTATGATATAGATTATATAGGTTATTCTACAGCTATATTGTTCAGAATATATAATAACTATACATAATACACCTATATTGAAACTTCTATACAACAAAGTTTCGTGAACAAAAATAATATAATTTTCATAAAATAATTAACTATGAAATATTTAATATAATATTAATAAACTGTTTTTTTAACTTACTTATATGATAAAATAATAAATATACTTCTATACAACTTATCATCTATAAATGTATCAATTTAGAATCCAATATTAGTATTATTAAACTTTTTTTAACATATCAATTTATAATATGAATAAATAATATATTATGTAAGCTTTATAATTTTTTTATCAAAAGAAATATGTAAAATAGTATTTATAATCAAAATTATTCACAATTCATTTCAATGTGATGAATATAAGGTAAAAATAGATTAAACAAATGTGACGTCATACAATAATTTTAGATAAATAACTATGTAGGTAGGTAATTCATAATTCAACATTTCAAAAAAAGGAACTGGACTTTTCTAATTCAAATTACTTCTAAAAACAATTTTGGGGATGATTTTCTAGAATAAAAATTAAAAGTCATATTATTTTGTAACAATTTTTAATGTACTGGTATTTAAAAAAAGTTATTAGATGAGTACCGATCTGTTGTACATAAGGCCAAGTGGGCCACTACTCACTATTATAGGTGTATTAAATTTGAATTAAATGATTGGTATAATATCATTGTATACGATAGATGATTTTGAGTAATAATGGTCAATCAGTCATCAGCATATAATATAAAATGATATGTTTTTTTGATATAAAAGTGATTAAACTGATCACTTTTGATTAAAGTCATTTATTTTACTTTTTGTGTTATAGTAGGTTGATACAATTTTTTCCGAAAATTTTACATTTATTATATTATTAGTATGTAAATATTATAATCAAAAATATATTTATACTATATTTTATCAATTTATACAATACAATAATACACAACTGAATAACACCTTTCTGTAAATACTGTACAACAGTAAAAATAGATTCAAAGTACCTACCTATAAAAAAATGTATATTAAAAATGAATCAAATATATTATTGCGTATAGTAAAATTCATAATAATATAAAATACATAAAAGTTTAAGTTCCCATAAATAGTGGTTTTGAATTATAACATGATAGGTAATTATTAATTAACATATCGTTATTTGTTGTTTAAATAATTAATTGTGCAATTGTAATATTTGTATACAGATAAAAAAACAAGTTTTGTGAAGTTGTGTATTCAATTTTTAAGCATTTAATCGACATTAAAAAAAAAGATGAACATTTTTTTATGTTTTTATCATAGATAAAAAAATAATAGTATAGACATTTGATGAAAAATCAATCATCTGTGATTATTTGTTTTCGAGTTACATCTAAAATAAGAAATCGATTTTATCAAAAATAGAATTTGTATACAAAATCATTTTTCCTGATAAGTACTGAAAATTTTTAATTTTGACCTGTCCAAAGTACAAACTAGATTCAATTTGGTATCCATAACCACTCCCATTTTCGAAAATTGAAGTATTTTATTGATAAATTATCGTCCTTCATGATAAAATTAATATATTTATCGCTTGCTCAGAATCTAAATTGTACGATATAATCTTATTTTGTATAATTTAATTACGAATGCAAATGCACAACTTGATCAATAAATCAATTTATTACCTAGTATCTACTCCCAGAAAACTAAAAACATATTTATGAACGTCTGATCTTAGCTAATGTTTGCGGTTTATATCGTTGAACGTTGAACGTTGAACTTAACAAAATATTGTAATTTGTAATCTGCTATAGCTGTATTGTACATTCACGGTGGAGGTTTTAAGTCTTTAAGTCTTTATACAAATATTGAATTTCAATAGGAAATCTTATGTGTTATGGTTACCAGAGTGCTTGTACAGTAATATCGTGCACCATGGTAACGCCCGGTATACCTATAGTGTTCCGCACCACGGCAATAGTTATTATATATTAAAATATATGAGTATATCGTATCGTTATCGAACGGTTGAATAAAATAAAAATATATGACATTAGTAGATATACTTCCTATTTACTCTATAGTCTATAGTCATAAATTATGATAATAATTGTTTTGGAAATTTCTAGAACTTATTTTTCGACCCATCTTACACCTACGCGCCGCCGAAACGAAGCGCGTGCGCGTTTTACCGGTGATTTCGCAAGCACAAAACACACACACAAAATAATAATAATAATAATAATTGTATTGAAGCTAAACGACAAAAAACGGAAAGGGAACACATCTAATGTAATATGTTATAAACGTTTGGCTACACGTATATATAATATAATATTATATACCTATACACACATTTAGTTATTCTCGTCGCCTACACTGCGTGCGCGTGCGCGCTCGACCAGCATCCGCGTGAAAATGGTGGGTGTTCGATTTTCCACTCATATAGACCGAGCGCGGGTCCGCTGGCGTCAGTCATACCCCGAGTGTGTTCGTTGCGTGTCTACAACAGTCGATCTCTAGCGGAATATAATCCTCACTTACCACTAACCTATTATATCACATCATATTGGATATTGTATAATAATATAATATCTTACTGCCGCATATTTACCTCTTCAAATTCTCGTCCGTTCCGTTATCGATTATTTTCTTTGCACGCGCTAAAATATAAATGGCACACAACACTGGCGTCAAGCGAGACATCCCTATCAAGTTGGGCGACTTCAGCGTGATCGACTCTGAGTTCAGCAACATCCGCGAGCGTTTCGACGCTGAAATGCGAAAGATGGAAGACGAGATGACCAAGTTTCGTTCCGAACTCATGAACAAAGAGTCGAACTTCTTCAAGACCACATCCAAGTAAGTATATTATAATATGAAATATTATCAATCTAACCGTATGTGTTATTATATTGTATTTGTATTTTCGGACACGTTCCTGTATATGATTTTTCATCAAATTCGACATTGGTATTTCTGATTTTGATACCTGTATTATATTATAGGTATATATATTAATTGATATCAAAACGGTATTTCCAACAAAAAATGTTCCATATTATATTATTATCTAATAAATTGTTGTGTTTTTTTTTTGTCGTACAATATTTTAAAAAGGACATCACATGTGGAAGAAAAGTCCTTGTAAGTACAATAATATAATAATTTTTGAAATTGGCATGCCAATTATGCATTTGTTTTTACAGCACCTGGGTTTAGAATGTTTAAATCATAGTTTATAGTATCTGTATAATACACAAGTTTTTAATATATTCTTTATATTAATTTGCATACAGCTGATTATTAAGAGCACATATAGTAATCAATATAAAACGATTATATTATAATCATAAAGTATACCTACCAATTTTTATATTTCAAATATATTAATTTCATTATTTTCATAAGGATATTAGGAAACATCAATACTTCATTATTTAAAATAATTTTTCAATAATGTAAATTTAATGTAAACAAAAAACATTAATTTGAACATTTAAAAAAATTTAACGTAATATTATATTATATAAATACTTCAAAATCGTGTTTATAATACGACCTCCTAAATTGATAAGTAATATGAATAATTTTGTTCAAATAGTTTATTACAACTTCACTAGTAAAATAGTATCTATATATGGCTACATATGTATATTAAATTATATTGCGTGGTACACCAGCTATTACCTATATAATACGTATATTGTATTGTAGCTTATGATTAATTTTTATGGTTGTATTGATGCTTAAAATAATAATAGGTAATACGTAGGTAGAAATACACTTAGATGTCTGTACGAACAGCGATGACTGTCTCGACTCGTGTAGTCGTGTGCGCAATTATATATATGTATCGTACTGTGATGTTTACCTATCTTAAATATCGGTTTAAAATTTAAAATACGATCGTTGTAGGTATTTGTATGGGAACGAAAAAACCACCTGCATACCTTAATGGCGGGCGTACATACCTTTTATACAGGCATCGACTTACATAAGTGTATTATTTGGTTCTTCGAGAAAACTTAGTGGGTACCTCATAATATTATATCGTTTTTTTTAAGTTATGGTGTGGAGAAGAGTGCGCGTTTATATAAAACGGTTCGTGAATCATCTGCGGGTTGACATTGATTGCGTTCGTTCTGCACGGTTTTGCTCACAACAATGGGAGGTCGTGATGGGAATCACGTTATATTATTGCACCATAACACAATTGGCAATAATTGCAGTTGGACTGCGTTTTACGTTTGATGTGTATATTATTGTTATTATTATTTTTATTCCCCGCATACGGTAACGCACACCGCGGGCACAGATCAAATCATTTGATTCAAATGGCATAATATTACAATAAAATATAAACCTTGACTTCCTGATTCGTGTTCAGTTATACAGCACTCACACACAGTGCAATTCATGTGAGAATCAGTTTTGGAAAAATTTGAAGTTTTTTAAAAACAAAAAATTTACATCTACCCATTGTGACTTCTTAAGTATTTAAATTTTTTTTGTCTAATTTCACTCATAATGATAGCCTATTTTTATCTTTATCCATTATTCAGAATATTTTTTAATAACGAGGAGTGTCTGATTTCAGTTGAAAATATTTTTTCACTATTATACCTATTAATTATTATTATTATTGTTATCTAAGTATGATATACAATTGAATACAACGCGCATTGGTCTTCTGTTCAGTTGACTCGAATTAGATCTATTTCGTCTAACGTGTGCACAATCACATAGTACATTTATTTTAATTTTATGTATATAAATATACAAGTCTGAGGCAGTACAGGCTATTATTGGAAGTAGTAGAAATTATAACACTTTGGCGATGGCGGCGATGGCATTGTAGAAATACTTAATATATTATACTATAATATTAACTTACGACCACTCTGCAAAATAATATTATGTAGATCTACAATGTTAATATTATAGTTTATTGCATCGTGGTCACGGAACCGCGCCTACGCGATAGCAACATAATATCATACTATGCACGTATTATATTATTTATATTATTATAATATATATATATATATATATATATATATTTAATATGACGTGTTAAGTTTCAAACGTCCGTCATTAGAATCGTATCGGGATTTTCTTTTAAATTAAATTCTATATTCTACGTTCGTGCTGAGGATTGTTGCAAAAATAACACGATTTAATTGTGCCGTGATGGCGTGTATTGTAAGAGCCTCGAGGGATATCGGATTATTGAATTTTATGTTTTCTTTATTTTAACACGATTTTTAACAATTAAAAACCTGTTCAATGTAAAGTATTCGAAACACTTTTAAAACAACGGGGTTTTAACACGTCAACCTTATACGTTTTGTTTAATAAAACAAAAATGTTCTCTATAGCGTACTCATTTACCTAAAAATAGAACTATATGATCACTGTGGAATGGTGTGGATTTTCGAAATGTCAAATGTTATTTTTTTTTTGTTAGCCATTTGTCTATTGTGTGTCTCACAAAATGTCTATAAAAATTCTTTTGGGTTTAATTATATAAAACACCTTTTCGTGATATTTAAATTTATTCTAAACCACGACCCAATTAAAAAATCGTAGTAGTATAGATGATACATAAAATACATGCTAACACTGCCATGATGGTTATGCAAAGTATAAATTTAAAAAAATTAAAATAAAAGTACAATATACAATATATTAAAATAATACCTACTTCATTAATCAAATTCATTATATGTTTACATTTTAAGCCACACTGGGCACATTGTATTTTTTGCACTGTTTGTTAATAGGACGATTAGGACGTTTAGGCTCACATTGGTTAGATGTTTTTTCAAGGTTATTTTTTTTAACAATAACATAATATTAACTCTAATTTACATTTCACCTTACAACTCATGCACTCAAAACATATGTTTTGCACCAAGTATACTTACGAATTCGACCTATTCAAATTAAATTAGTAGGTACATTACAGTTTTATAGTTAGATATTATCACTGCAGTAAAATTGTATTGTCATATCGTATTAAAATTGTTGTATTTATATTTTAATATGAATATTATATTTTATAAATTATAATATATTTTAGCATAATTATATTTTATCGCATTAAAATCTTATGTTTGCTTTTCAGTCATTTTATTTTATTTTGAATTCATTTTTATATTAATTGCTATCGTTAATTAATTTAAAACATCTTATTAATATTTAATATTTATGCTATTTTTACATGCTAAAATATACTATCTATGTTATTACCCTCATTTTTCATACGCAAAGGTTTTTATCAACTTCTAAAAGGTCACTTTTCCTTTTTTTACTACGTTTATTTATTATTTCTAGCATATATAGATTCTTTAGTATTATAAGTATAATAGAAGCCGTATAAATATACAACTATATTTGACCTCGTAGTTCATCCGTAACACCGAACTGAAAAATAAAAATATTTTTGAGTGGGCACATTTAAATTAACAGTTGAATATCAACTGACGATCTGGACTGATCGAGAAAGAATGAATTTCTATCCAACCCACAGTTGCTCTAAAAAAATAGGCTATATATTATAATATATAGGATCATAAATGGGCTTTAAACTAATATTTCTTTCAAAATAATTTTATTTTATTAAAATGAATCATTACTATCACTAGTTTGAACTGGAATTACATTATTGTTATATAAATATTAAATATATCTACGGACAATTAAAAATCGTATTTCATAAAAGTAAGTATAATCGTTCTGTAATCAGAACTGTTATTACCTGTATTGTTTTTACCGTTTGGTATTAACTCAACATTCCGTTAATTACGTAGAAATTCGAGTTTACAAAATAGCTATGGAAACATTTGTTGATTTAAATTGTAGAACTATGAAAATTCCAAAATCATTATCCTGAATAGCTTAAAAAAATGTACAATAGGTAATAACCCTTTTATAGAAATAACCATAAATTAATGGTATAGTACCAAATTAATTAATTGCACGAGAGAATAAAAAAAATATACGGTCGAATCATAGGAACGCATAAATAAAAAATATGTTGAGTATAAAATGTTTGTCATGATTCATGAATCATGATTAATAGTTATGTAGGTACAAGCCGTGTTATTTCACAAGGATTTTAATGGAGCCATAATTTGTTTTTATATATACACTCAAGTATTTTTTTCTGATTTCATATCTAATAATAAATATAGTTCAATAACTTGTATGTTTTGGTCAGGAATGTCTACATGGTTAATATCTTTTTAAGAATAATTATCGCACTTAACAAGTCTCTGAAAAATATCTTACGCACGTTGTATATTTATGACACTTCAGCATTTTGTTTATTATTGTTATTATTTTGTACGCATGTATAGTTTTAAAATAATAAGAAATTGTTATAATTTTTTTTTTTTTTTTAATTTCAATTTGTTCGATTATTTCCAGCTCTCAAAACACAATCTCGTCAAACCACAGTGATTTGCCAGCCAGCCGACTAACTGGGGCTACACCTAGTGGTTGGGTCGAAAGCATCAACTCGCCACTGATTCAAGAAGATGGCGACAACAAAATGTTGAAACTCAGATTCGACGTCAGTCAATATGAACCCGAGGAAATCGTCGTCAAAACTGTCGACAACAAACTATTGGTATGTATCAATAATATCATTCATGTGACCTACCTATCTGCGTTCCACACCACACAGTTAACTATTATGTTTTAAAGAATAATATAATATTATTGTTGTTATTACCGTTGTACCGCATAACGAACAAGATTTCGAGATAGATCCGAGCGTACGACAGAAATATAAAACAATCGCACCGGATGCGACGTACACATCGCGGGTGTTCTATATAAACTTCAAGCACGACGCGTAACGAGATTATTTCGAAACCGGTTGTATTAAAATTATACACTCATCGCTAAGTATTAACTATTAGCATTTCTCTGTTACAACGTAATACGGACCAGAGTACTCTGAGTACTTTAACTATACTAAATATTTTAGAGGATCGTATGAAGTGTTTAGTGCATATGTATAGTGAATGGACCACAACTTATAAAGCCGGAAACGAATTTGTATTATAATAGATCATGGCTTTTATTTCCACTTTAATATACACCTGTAATAATGGCGTAAAGCGCCGTGTACTAATATAAACGCACTGCCAATATAATCACGTAGGTAGGTATAATTGTTTAAATCAGCCACGGATGATTTGTCAAGACCTTCACACATTTAATGTCATGTGTGTATGTCGGTGGCCTTGACAGTTTTTTAAAATGTTATTTTATAAAGCTTCGAAAAAAATCGATGTATTGGTACATAATATTATTTATTATATACGTTTATGTATTAATAATTATTTTTATTAGACATATTTCTCACATATTATAATATTATAAAATATTTTTGAAACCTCCTGGAACCAATAACAGATTTGTCACACTAATTCGGGGGTATTCGATTTGTTAATTTATCATTTTCCAAGTTTTCCAATAGCTAGCATAGCATAATGTATCTTGGTATATTTAAGTATATACATGTATATACATGTTTTATATAATTTACTATTTTTACATAATATTATAAAGTTTTCTCTCACAGAGAAGGGAGTGCCCATTTATTTAGATGAAAAAAAATAACACACACTCACGTACACATGGCACAGACATACTTGAAAACGACCCACGCCTTAATCGACCTTGTCTGCACCCGATAAACTCCATACATGGTTAGAAGCCTTCGAACCAATAATGATCTCGTGTGCAAGATGCAAGTATATTACCTACATATTGCATTCATATATTATATATTATACTATATAATTACACTCCGTTACATTCTGACACGAATATATTATTACAAAAATATATATAAGCAAATTACAAAAAAAACTGTAAAACATAATATTTCACGTTTATTGTAAAGGATGACATTAAACCGACTATTTTATATTAATATGCGATTCAATTATTAAATTCTTAAATTATTTTTATTTCTATAGATACTTTGTTATATACTTCTACAGTTATACAATTATAATATGTCTTATGTAAGAACAAATCACGTTAAAATTATCAGATTAAATTTATTAATTTAATAAGATATCTATAAATTATAATTTAAACTTCTAATTAATTATACTATTTACTATATAAATATATATTAGCTACCTATTTACTATATAGTTTATATTGTATTTTTTGTATAGTTTGAAAAATTGGATATTCAGGCGTCGATAAATATATTATAGTAGATAATAATAAATAGTTTAACGACAAAATTTATTGTACTATAAAATATATATATTTCTATTAATTAAAATGTGTTTCTTATCGTGTCAGTTTAGAAATCTAGAGATAAATTATTATTTCAATATGATAAATGATAATAATTGTAAAATATACATAAATTGGAGACAATACACTTATTACTTATGTTAAGTTTTTATTATACTATGAGTAGGGTATGATAATATTACGCTCTGGTGATTTGAATGAAGTCACTGAACCAATTTTTTTTTAATTTGATCTTCAGAGTATGTTTAATGGTTTGATTTAAAAAAATATATATTTTTGATATATTATTACGATTAGAAGCATTATGACATTTCAATACGCTGAATTTTAAACTATTTAAATTGAATTTGTTTTCTGTATATATATAGAATGTGAATAGGGTATTTTATTTTACATAATACCAGCTTCGTTCGTGCACAGTTTTGAACTAAAATGCAATTATATTTATATTATTTATATTATATTTTTTTAATTTAACGACAGTGAAAAAAATCATAAAATTATTTAAATGCCTGACCAAAAAATTATAACGTTTAAATACAATATTTCCTTCTTCTCCACATTTCAAACAAAAATTTAAAAAATAAGCAACGTGACACTCGGGGAAGTATTTAAAACAAATCTATAAAAAAGTTCAATAGTAGTAAAAAAATTGGTACTTAAAAAATAGGTACCTGTTATTTTACAAATGTATAATAATTTGTAGTGCAATTTGGAATTTGGATTGTATTAAAGATAACTGAACTTAACCAAATTTGACTAAATAGCAAAGAAAAAAAAACTATAAAGTAATTTACTTTTCTCATTCGTATAACAAATAACATTTTTTCCATCTATAAATTATAATACTAATAATTAATGTATTATGTAACTTAAGAATTACTACTAGTGTCTATTACTATACTAGGATTATAAAAATTCTGCTGTTTTACTCATGATGGTCATTATAATTTACATAAATATGGCATGATATATGCATAATGATATTATATATTATTTTTTAATATTCGTCTGATAATTTATTTTTTATCTGTTAAGGTACACGCTAAGCATGAAGAAAAATCAGATTCGAAATCTGTGTACAGGGAATACAACCGGGAATTCTTACTTCCAAAAGGTACCAATCCGGAAGCGATCAAATCATCTCTTAGCAAAGACGGCGTGTTAACTGTTGAAGCACCGTTGCCTGCCTTAGGAGGGCCTGATAAATTGATTCCAATCTCGCATCATTAAATATTTTTCTATCTAGTGAACCACTTTTAGAATGCATAAACATTTTAATTTTAATTTTAATATCTTAATTTTTAATTAATTCATTTTTGAAAAAAAAATGTTGTTTTTAATTCCCTTCAATAAGTCATTATAATTTTTTGTTTCCAATGTTAAAAACAACCATACAATATATATAATATGTTATCTATGTAAACAGCGTAAAAATTACAACATATATTTATTATGATACAAATGTAATATTATAGAGCTTTAATGCTTTATACAACGCGATCACGTTGCACACCATAATAATGTATGCCAAACAAAATTTACGCTAGTTCCTACAATTGTTTCTGTAATCACTGCATTGAAGATTGAATATATTTTTATACACATAATATATATTTAGCTAGATACACAACTTTATGTTATAACTTATATAATATATTATATTATGTTTCCATGGTAATGAAAATAAGAAAAATAGATGCAATTAATTGGCTAATGTATTCATTAACATATTATATAATATATAAATTCTGTTCGATTGAGAAAACAAAGAAAAATTGTATTTTAATAATTATTACTACATTTTTATTGTTATAATATTATCTATACTAATATAAATTATTTGCCTTTTTTCATGACGTGTTTGATTTTTTTCTCTTGCTAAACCAAATTAAAATGCTAAAATGCTTTTGTGACAGGAAGCACACCAAATATATTCTAAAATTATCACCAAAGTCGCTGGAACACATTTAGAACTGTTGCCGCCGTCTCAGGCCTTGGTCGGCGTTTTTGGACCGCGTTCAACGCCCAATCTAGATAGTAGTAACATAACTATTTTACGAGTGCACAAAACACGAAAATAGAATATTTCTTAATAAGTGCTCCTAAGACGCTAGTACCATAATAGTACCCAATATCTTTTGTTATTTTCCTTGGACCCTTAAAATAATCTGTTGAAAAAATATATAAGTATTTTATAAAATATATCAATTGTAATATGAAATTAAAGATGTCTTCATTAACTGTTCTAGAAGTCACGATGCAATCGAAAAAAATATGTAGTAATTTATTAAACGCACTTGGTCTATGTAGGTACCTATACTGCCCTCCTAGTGTAACAAGCAGTATCTCAAATAATTGAATTGTTGGGAAAATGAGTTTTTCGATTTCTTTGTTATTCACCTTAAAATCATTATTTTTACCCACTTTTTTTTTATTGATTATTAGTCATAGGCATTCTTAATTTCTTGAAATATCTTTTTTGTACTTAGATAATTATTTTGGTTTTTTTTTCATATTCAAGGAGATACTGCGTTTTGTACCTAGTATTATTGTGTACTAAAAGAAAAATAAACTTTAATTAATGCAGTATCTCCATCAAGAAACTTTTTATTATAAAAAGTACACATTTATATGAATTAAAATTAAAATTTATATGAATATAAATGTTTTTGACCAAAACGTTTGGTACGTGGCGTGTGTGACTGTCTAGTAAGTCACGACCATTCACTGATAAAAAAAATGTAGACCTGCAGAAGTGTACATACTGCAAATCCGTTTTAGATAAGATTATTTGGCAAATATGCAGTATTTAAATTGAGAAATTATTTTACTAGTAAAATAAGCAGTATCTCCGTTGGATATACTGCTTTATTCTCTAGGATATACACATACTGCGTTTTTCCCCAGTATTTAACAATATTTTGGTCGATACGACATTTTATAATGTATTTTAAAGGCATTTCTAATGGAGTTACGGTGTTTTTCAAAAGGAAAAAAAATTCCGTGATTATTCAATTATGCCGAATATGAAATAACCCCAAATTTTGAAATTTGGCACTTACTGCTTGTTCCACTAGGAGGGCAGTATGCGGCTATACCCTATATGTTACCCGTATAGGGATACGGCTATACAACATAAAAAATAAACCGTTGAAACGTGTAAAAGGAATGTAATGTGCTATACATTTTAAAATATTTGAATTAAAAAATAATAAAAACATTAGGCTTATAATTTACATAGAGTAAAACCTCGATAAGACGGATTCGCTTGGGATCATACAATTTTTCCGTGTTAAAAGGGTTTCCGTTTTGACTGGGTTCAAAAAATAAAATTTGAAAAAAAGCACTAAAGAAATTTTCCGTATTACGAGGGTTTCCGTTTTACCGAAGTTTTACCGTATTATTTTTAATACGCAAAAAACGATATAAAAAATGCAAGTAAGTGGGTACCTACTACTCGAGTACTTGGGGTACTATAAGCGTGGAGTGGGTCACTATTATAGGTCATAGATGTGTTAAATTTGAATTCAATGATATATCATTTTATTGTATACAAAAAACGATTCTGAACAAAAATTCAAAATGGTCTATTAGCCTAAATGGCTCTATCACAAGTGATATATTTTTTTTGATATAAAAGTGATTAATGTGATCACTTTTGATTAGTATTTTTAAAAATAATTGGTTAAACCAAACAATAAATTAAGGAAAAACAAGAATTTTAATGTAAAATCAGTTTTTGAGAAAATTTATAGACTAAGTATATTTTAGTCTCATAGTGATAAAAAATAATAAATCTTAACCCTGATTAATCTGTTACCAAATCTTAGAGTAGAATAATATAACCAAATGATCACTATCTATAACCAGTATAACCATTTATGAATCTCCGAGGCGCCGGTGAATTTTTATCTGATAACAACCGTGAACTAAAGTAATTAGTAATCACGTTTATCGGACTATAGTCTAAAAGACATTAATTATTAATTAGTGTTGAATTCATAGTCACGTTGCGTTCAAAATATTAAGTTCATATTAACCAATATTCAATTACTAAATACCTATCAAATTAAGTTATCTTTTAGTATTAAGTAGTTTAACTGAACATAAAATGTCTTCAATGGCGGCGCTAAAATTGTTCAGAAGTCAACTCGTCAGAAATGTTTGGCGTTTTAGGAGCACTGGACAAACATTATACCGACAGAATAATGTGCTATTGTCATCGAGTAAGCCAATTAACAATTCATTAAACTTTATGTAACAATAATATCATTATATTTATTTATTTTTTATTAATATACAATCTGTACGTGTAGGCACAATAAGAGTATGAGCTTATAAAACTAAAAACTTGAACAACTTGATTGAAGAAGCCACTCATTGATGGCACTTTTATCTTTTATTTATTAATTTTATATTTTTATTACTATTTTTTTTTTTTTTTTTCATATGATTAAAGATTGTTATCTAGTATATTTTCTCATCATTTGCGCTTAAGGTAACAATGAGGGTTGCCAGGAATGGTTATTATAGCTGAGTTTTTAGTAAGTGAATTTGGGCGAGTGATAAAAGTTAGGTAGAACCATTTGTAGTAATTTTTTACCTTTTCATGTGTTGTTATGTACTAATGTGTAGGTTTCTATGTACGGTGTGATTAGTTATTACTTATTATGTAAGGTAAGGAATTGGTAATTTTTCTCAGTGTAATATTTTGTAACCTCTGTATATTATTTAGATTGGATATTTTTGTATCACTCTACATTATTAAATTATTTTTTATAGGTGTGCCCATTAGAAACTTTGCATCTAATCCCAATTTGGATAATAGTGTGAATGAAGAAAATCCAACTGCAGGTAAGATATAATGTATTTTAAAACAACATATAAAATAGATAATTTAAGACAAGTCATGCAAATGATTAATAATTTTATTGGTTTTCAGAAAAATTGGAATTTCAAGCAGAGACTCGTATGCTGTTAGATATTGTTGCTAAATCATTATATTCTGAAAAAGAAGTAAGAGATATTTCATTCCAATATAGAAAATAATTTGTACTAAAACTTTCCTAATAATATAATTTGTAAAATTAGGTTTTTATCAGAGAATTGATTTCAAATGCCAGCGATGCTTTAGAAAAATTACGTTATGTTAGTTTAAAAGCAGGCGAATCTCATGATTTTGGAAGTTTAGATATAAACATAACCACTGATAAGACAAATCGAATATTGACAATTCAAGACACAGGAATTGGAATGACTAGAGAAGAGTTGATTTCAAATTTGGGTACTATTGCTAAGTCTGGTTCCAAGGTATACACTTTTATATAATTAATATTATCAAAAATGAGAACGGCTTTGAGATAGCTTGACACATTGTATTTGTTTAGGCATTCTTACAAAATATTCAACAAAATGAATCAGCAAATTTATCATCAATTATTGGTCAATTTGGTGTTGGTTTTTATAGTTGTTTTATGGTGGCCGATAGAGTGGAAGTTTTCACTAAATCTATGAACCCCCATGCCACTGGATACTTATGGAAATCAGATGGGTACTTTTTTAAATCTTAGTATTAGCTTATGAAACTTACTTATACTTAATGATCTGTTTTAGAACTAATGAATATGAAATAATAGAGTCTGATAATATAGAGAGGGGTACAAAAATAGTCATGTATCTTAAACAAGATTGTCGTGAATATGCTTCAGAAGACACTGTTCGTAGTGTTATTAATAAGTACAGCAATTTTGTAAATTCTCCAATTAAGTTAAATGGTTCTGAAATTAATACTATACAAGTAAGTATAACATTTGACAATGTTAATTAATTTTTTTATATAACTTTTAATTCTTTTTAGCCATTATGGTTACTTAATCCTAAATCTGTTTCCAAAGAACAACACGATGAATTTTACAAATTTGTAGCAAACACTTATGATAGACCAAGATTTGTGTTGCATTATTCTGCTGAAGCTCCAATTCAAGTGCGTGCATTGCTTTACTTCCCAGAACTAGCACCAGGTATTAATTATAAATAAAATAAAAAAAAATTTTTTTTATAAATTTTATATTAAAGATTTTATTTATTATAGGTCAGACTGATTTTTATGATAGCTCAACTAAAGGTGTATCACTTTATACTAGACGTATATTGGTTAAAAAAGAAGCTGAACATGTATTACCAAAATGGCTTCGTTTTGTAAAAGGTAACTTTGAATGATTAGCTATTGACTATTATATTATATTCTTTTATCGAAATATTTATTTTTATTTTTTTAACACTACAATAAATAAAACATACTTTAAATATAACAAAATTTAATTGTGAATATTATTATTTATAGGTGTTATTGATTCAGAAGATATACCATTAAATTTAAGTAGAGAAATGTTACAGAACTCTTCATTACTTAGGTACAAATTACTAATTTTAAATTTATGTTCAATCTCAGTATTATTATTTTATTATAATTTCAGAAAATTAAACCAATTATTGACAAATAAAATTGTTAAATTTTTACATGATAAATCTGTAAAAGATCTTGATGAATACATGAAGTTTTATCAGGACTATGGTGTGTTTATCAAAGAAGGAGTTGTGACAAATGACGACCCCAAAGAACGAGTTTGTATTCTATTATTTGAGTAATTTTTTATAGTTGTTCAGAGTGAAGACGTTTCACACATTTATTGTGTCAAATTTTATATTCTTATCCAAAATTGTGCTTTAAATAATTGTACCATTATTTATTTAAATTAAAGATATCATAACTATGTTAAATTATGAATAAAAATTAATTATTACTGATTAGAAAATTAATAGTAATGTAAACTAAAATAGATACATTTTTAATTTAATAGAAAAAAAAATAGTCAAGAAGCTTTTAAATTTACAATTTTATTTTATAGGAAGATCTTGCAAGTCTTTTAAGATATGAATCTTCATACACTAAACCTGGTGAAACAACATCATTTGAAGATTATATGAAGAGAAGACAAGAAGGTCAAAATGATATTTACTATTTATCTGCTCCTAAGTAATATAATTAAATTATTAATATGATATTATTATTATCTTTAAACTTTATTTTTATAATAATATGTTATAGCCGTGCTTTAGCAGAAAGTTCCCCATACATAGAAGCATTAAAGAAGAAAAACATTGAAGTTATTTATTGTTATGAGCAGCATGATGAAATCATTTTGTATCAAGTAAAAACATTCAAGAATGTCAAACTTACGTTAGTAGAAAAAGAAATTAATGCCGCTAATAATCAAAGTTCTCAAGCCGTTGATTTAGGTTGGTTATATTCTCATTAGTTATTCAAGTAAAACTATAGAAAAAATAATTAAATAATTTATTTCACTGATTGTTTATTAAATGTCTGTATAATAGGAATTGATAGTTTGAGTCAGTTACAATTAGATTCTTTAATACCTTGGATTGAATCCGTATTGGGTAATAAAGTAAAAAAGGTAAAAACAACCGGACAATTAGAAAGTCATCCTTGTGTAATCACTGTTGATGATATGACAGCTGCTAGACATTTCATTAAAACTCAACTAAAACAAATGGACGAAGAGATGTTATTTTCAGTTCTTCAGCCTCAACTTGAGCTAAACCCCAAGTAATTTATTGCAAAAATTGTATATAATTTTATCTAATAACTACCTACTTTCAGACATGCAGTCATAAAGAAATTGCATACACTTAAAGATTCAAATCCAGAATTAGCTAAATTAATTGTGGAACAGGTAAAATATATTTCATAATGTCTTAAATTTAAAATTAGTAATTTACATTTTTTTATAAAGTATAACATAAATATAATAAAGAGCTTGATTTATTTAATTTGAACTACATTTAAATATTTTAGACCTTAGCAATTTATAGTTCTGTATATTATTGCCAAGTTACAATAAAAATTGATTCATTTAATGGTTCACTTAAGTATTATGGCTTTTAAATCATGTTTAACAGAAATAAATGTTAGCACCAATATTAATTCATTAAATATTAAATAATTTTATGTAACAGCATAATATGTTATTTATAATTTATCATCTACATATTATACATTTTAATATAATATGTGGTCATTATACAGTTTAAAATAGTTGAATAAAAAACTAAACAATTTAATTTATCTAATTTAGTAATTTATTATAATTATTAAACTTTGACGACTTAAATGTTATTTTCTTTGTACCTACAAGTCTTAAAACAATGAATACACATTTATTTATATAAAATAATTTGTTTTCTCTGAATACATATTCTCGTACTTATGAATATTTTTTTGATTGATCTTAACTTAATAACTTACTATTATTATTATTATTATTATTGTGATGGTTGTAGACTCACATTATTTTCAATGTTGCAATTATTAAATAACCAATATGTATTTAAAAATGTTGAGAGTATTCTTTAATCTCTAAGAACATTCATAATGCTCTATAGCAAGGTTTATAAATATTTTAGGTTTTCTAGATAAGTTTTATGTGTATTAAATATTAAAGTATATCTTAATGTTAAAATATTTTATATATTTTAATCTTATTCTCATTGTTTTGTGTATTGTTTATTTAGTTGTATAGTAATTCAATGGTGACAGCAGGCCTCATCAACGATTCCAGAAAATTGGTATCCAATATGAATCGTGTCCTAGAACTAGTAGTTGAAAAATACTAAATTATTGGTTTTGTAGACACTTCTAATTTTGTAAATATTATCATGAATAAGTAATATATTGTTTTTTTTTAGTAATTGTTTAAACATTTTTTTAAATTCCTTATTCTGCAATATTACATGTTATTATTTATAATCTATAATTATACATTTATTTTTAACGATTAATTACATTTTGATATGTACATCAAATAATTAAACAAACATTCCTGGAAGAATATAGTAAAACTAAAATAAGAATTATTTTAACTACCCAACTTTACTTTCTAAAAGAATATGCTTATCAATAAAAACCACCACACACTGAAAAACTTTTAAATAAACATTGGATGTAAAGTATGATAGTACGTGTATTAGTTTATTTTGATAATTATGCAATATCTTATCGATATTGCAATGTATAGGTAAATAACAAAATTATGAATATTTCTTATATTAAATCTCAATCAACCTAATTTACAAATTCATATGATAAAATTTAAGTATTGTGCTTATAAAAGTGGACACAAATATTATATTTAATGGATTTGCACACATTTTTTATATAAATATTGTATAATAAATTATTATTATTATTATTATTAATAAATATTTATGGACTTATGGTACTTTTGTCATAAAATGTTCCATATTTTGTACAATATTTTCTTGTTTATTTGATTACTATGGAGCACAGACTTTATATTAATATGAAATCTGTTGAGTGGCTACAATTACATCTTTGTGTTGAGTTTAAACCTTATGATCAGCAGCAGTATTTGTCATTAGTGAAAAATGTTCAAATGTTTAACAATTCAACTGATTTCTCAATAAAAATACATTCGAATTTTCCAATCCGAACCCGCAGATTCAGTCGATTCAGATATTTAAATAATAAATTTAATATTATTTGATTTAACTATACAATAATATTTAAATTTAAAATTAAAAAAAAAAAAATGTAGTTTGGGAACTTTACGAGACATCTTTTGTTATTAGGTTGGTTATAACTTTATGAGAAAGGTGGGATTTTTAGTTTTCGACATTGGCCATAATGAATTTTAAAATATTTTTCCGTATTTAATGCTTATCAAACTTGGATTTCGGAAATGTTCTTATCAGATGCCATACCATATGGCATACTGGTCATAGAGTAATACCTATTACTCTATATTATGTGCTGCATTGCCTCTGTTGTGCAACTTTACCGTGCAAGTTAAAAGTTGTTTTTCGAATCCAATTTTATACTCACAAAGTCGTCGATGTTAATAGGTATGAATTGTTGTAATTCTAACACTCAAGTTTTTTTCATAGAATAAATTATACGAATTCACATTTTTATTGAACACAAGCTTTGATAACATTCGTTAATTAATAGCGATTGGTGTCTGCCGTTTACAAAAAGTCCTGCACAGGTAAAGACTATATTTATTTGAGATTTATTCTAAAGATCACGTAAACGTGTTTCTGAAATGGGTGATTGGGAAGTACATTGTATACCTACATTTCCATTGTACTACACACTCAAAATTACAAAATTAATCATAAATACTATCTATAGGTTCTAAATTTTAAAAAGTTTATGTAAATAAGTCTAATAACAGTATTGGAGTACATAACCGATTATTATAATACATGTTTTAATCCATTCTGTGGTATTATCATGTGTTTACGTAATTATTAATGGTCATTGAGTTTGTTATCTTGAATTGATTTATAAACCAGTAAGATCTTAATCCATATTTGTTACCTGTTTTAATATTATGAAGACTTATTTTTTTAAAATATTTTTTTTCCTATTTTCACAGAAAGCAAGCTGGTATATTCAACTTGCTATGGCTGACAGTGATCAGATGCCAAAAGTTGATTTCATGAAAGACGGTGAAATCGATAAAAGATTACTGCAACAAATAAAATTTGTTGAACGCCAAAATCTGATCCGTGCTACTAGGTTGAATCGTATGCGTAGAAACGCTCGTTATACAGGTTTATTATTGGGCGGTATTACATTGAGCATTTACGGATATTCTATTTATTCAATAAAACAGGAAACATTCTTGGATGATTTTGAAGAACCTGCAGTAACTGTTAAACAATAATAAATTATATACTCTCATTATGTCAGTAAGTCAGATTATCCGGCTTCCACCCCTACCTAGCATCAGGGATTTAATTAAACTATATAAACTACGTGCTATGAAAGAGCTTTCTCAAAATTTTTTAATGGAACCAAGATTAATTAGTCGCATTGTCAGATCAGCAGGATCTGTAAAGGACTGTGAAGTATGTGAAGTTGGCCCTGGTCCTGGAAACATAACAAGATCAATAATTCAAAATATGCCTTCTAGAGTTTTAATAATTGAAAAAGATAAACGATTTACACCGTCCCTGGAGGTGCGTGTTGTTTTGTTTAAATTTCAGTATCTATTATAATTTATATTATATTTTACTCAGCATTTGTTAGAATAAAATGTGGTCAACTTATATCATAATTTATTTTAGCTCTTGGCTGAATCATCACCAGTACCATTAGATTTAATATTTGGGGATGTAATGAATTTTAATTTGGAACAAATGTTCAATGAAAATAATAAAATGGAATGGGAAGATAAATGTCCACAAATTCATCTTATTGGAAATTTGCCATTTAATGTGTCTACACCACTTATTATACGATGGTTAAAAGCTATATCAGAAAGGTAGTATAATATTATACTATTTGATTTTTATTTTTAATTTACATTAACTTGTTATATTTTCAGGAAAAGTGCATGGAGGTATGGTCGAGTACGCATGACATTGACATTTCAAAAAGAAGTGGCTGAAAGAATGGTAGCACCAATAATGACTCGTGAAAGATGTAGGCTTTCAGTTATGTGTCAAAATTGGTGTAGGGTTGAACATAAATTTAATATTCCAGGTAATATTATTATGGTTTTTTTCATTACTATTCATGATAGTTCTTTAACAATATTGATGATTAGAAATTATATTAATAGTTTTATATTTTGGCCTATCTACTATTAAGAGTACCGTTATATGTTGTCTTTG
This sequence comes from Rhopalosiphum maidis, assembly GCF_003676215.2. Lineage (NCBI taxonomy): Eukaryota > Metazoa > Arthropoda > Insecta > Hemiptera > Aphididae > Rhopalosiphum > Rhopalosiphum maidis. Next base: position 80,655,030 of record NC_040878.1, read on the forward strand.
TCTTACACACGTACAACATTGCAAATTTTTGTTCACCAGTTTCAATAGTTTGCTGTTAGTTTTGATATTAGAGTAAATTGTCATATTATTAAACTTATAGGTAAGAACATTATCTGTGTACTTTTGCCAGGTATTTTAATTTTTAACTGAATTATAAGATTTCAAATTTTAATATTTTACATACTTATAACTAGGATCTAAAAGTTCATGCATTTTCATGTTTTTAATGAGTGCGTCAAAAACTTGCTGGATTAGCTAAAAATTTGAATCACAATCTAATAAGTTTAAAAATTAAATTTTAATGTGCATATTTTAAAATAAAATTGCATTTTACCGCATTTTACTTGTGTTATTATTATTTATTTTTAATATTTCATGAAAATGTTGGAGTATGTTTTAAAATTTATTTGTTAAAAAATATATCCTTATAGAAACTTTGCTGATATAAAATAAAAACTTGATTAAAATTAAAGGTCTTTGCTTGATTGAGTTGATAATTGCCATTCATTTGTGTTTGAAAACCTGTAAAAATCCCTAGTTGTAAATTTTAATCCTTGAAGTAATTACAATAAATTATATCATACTAAAATTGTGCATATTATTACAAAAAACAAAAAAAATTAATTGCATATTTCAATTTTTAAGCGCATATTTTGATAGTCTTTAGTTCATGAACTTCTGGGCCCAACTCATAACCTAACTCACTTAAAAATTAAAATACCATTAAAACCAACAAGAGAACATAGATACTGTACCTAAAAGTTTAATAATAGGATAATATACTCTAATATTAAAACTAACAGTTCAATATTGAAACTGGTGAACAAATATTTTTCATGTCGTACATATGTAAGACAAAGACATGTGATACAACATCCTCTTAAAACCTAAATATTGTGTTTACAAAATTATAATATAACATGATGAATAATAATACAAAAAATGTTGCCCCCTCTCAAAAAAAAAAAAATTCTAGATCTGTCGCTGTAATCACATATTTTTATTATATATAATTAATCCTTGAATCCTTGTTTAGAATCTTCATATAATGAATTATAATCTGTAGCATCATTAGGGATTTATAGTAAGAAACTATTGTATTGTCCATTTAATTATTAGGTACACAAAGTATTTAGTTAATTTAAGATTGAAAATTAATATGATTGTCAGTATTAAAAACAAAAATAATTGTTCAATATTATTGAATAACACTTTTTATAAAGTATGAAACTTTGGATATTAAATTTAGAAATACAAATGTCCTTTTAACAATTACAACGTAAATTTGGGTTCACTAAGAAACTTTATGATGGGAAAATTATGTATTGCAAAATTGTTTAAGTTAATTAAATCTTATTTTAAGGTCGAGCATTTATTCCAAAACCAAACGTTGATGTGGGCGTTGTACGTCTAACACCTCTGAAAAAACCAATTATTAATTTGCCGTTCGACATAATTGAAAAGGTTATCAGATCTGTGTTTAGTTACAGACAAAAATATTGTATTCGAGGTGTTGAGTGAGTAATTTAAATTCAAATTTTTAGAATGGATATAATTATTTGTATTAATTATTTTATAAAGGACACTGTTTCCAAAACCAGTCAGAGAACAATTAGCCAGTGAATTATTAACTGCAGCAGCAATTGAACCAAGCACAAGACCATTCCAATTAACTGTTAGTGAATTCGGTCGTATCTGTGATGCATACGTTTCTATATGCAAGGAGAAACCAGATTACATGAAATATAATTACCGTGGACAGAAATCAGATGATAATTGGCCATATGTTGAAATTGATAATTCAGAATACAAAGAAAATATAATATCGATAAATGAGTATTAAGTACAATGTGGGCATTTCAAGGCATACAGTAGTTTATGTAGTTAGTAATATTGTTTAAATATTTGTGTTTCATAAAATTAAATTATATTTACGGAAAATAAATTATGTTTTTCTTTGAAAATAGAATGAGATAGTAATGTATTAAACATTTAAAATAAAAATACCTTGATAAGTATAAAAAATGAAAGAAACTAAAATTATTTTTACAAAAAAGATTTAATACATATATGTTTATTTTATTATTTAGAAAAGAAGATAAACAATAGTTGATACTTATTAGAATACTATTTTAACATTTTTTTTTAGTTATACTATTGAATTAAAACTACCCATTTCGGAGGTAAAATTGGGTTTCAATCATTTCCAAGTGTGCATTGTTCAATGGTCATTGTAAGATTAATTTCTATAGATACAATAAATTTAAAAAAAAAAAATTACAAGTAATACAATTTAAAGTACATGATGATATATTATTATGTTGTTATTATAAAATAACTTGTAATGCAATTTATTAACCCTGTAAAACGTTAAGTAACTGTAGGCATTTTAATCAATTATACAAAACAACAAGAATTAAATAATGCATTTATATACATTCATTTGACTAGAAACAAGAATTATTTGTTATTTATAATTTACAAAAAATTTAATGAAAAGAGTTGTATAAGGTTTGCATTAAGTGCACAATCTGTAAAAATAAATATAGAATGCAATGAAAATACTTTCATTAGCTGACAGCTGTGCATCTTAAATTCTTATGCCCGGGTGCAAACATTAGATGTTTTAAGATATGTTGTATAAGCAAATATTACTATAATAATATATTTAATTTAATTTTTTAAATTTGAAATGTGAAGTGAGTACTGTGAAGTATGTATTAGGGTGGAAAAAAAACTACATTACATAGCTATATGAAGACATTTTTTTCAAACCAAAGACATGTGTCAGTAGTCAATTTTTGAAATTTTACTTATGTAATTTTTTAGGTTTTTACTTTTTTTTTCTACATCGACAAAATTATTTTATTCTTTCTCATTATGCAATAGAAAATATTTATGTATAAATATTCAACATCAATATGCTATATCATTTTGCATTATTTCATTTGTAACTTTGTTTGACACACCCTATAAAGTATAAATATTTGCTCAAGACTATATTTTGGCCCACAAGAAAAGTAAAAAGTATTATTGAGTTTTTGCAGTTTTTTTTATATCTCATACTGATTGATGATACAAATGATGTGCTGTTTATTGACAACCTGTCTGGTTATATACATCAATTCAGTATGTATACTGCGCTGAATGCCTAATTTGAATAAAATAAATTATTATTGAATTATATCACAATAATCACCAATATACATACACCAAAAAGTTTACTTTTCTTATGGGTTCTAGCAGGGGTCGACAACAAGTGGTCCATGAGCCAAATCCTGCTCATATAGTGGAAATAACTAAACCACCAAAAATACTTTTTTTTTAATGCTAGTTTTCCACAGGTTAGATTACGAGTGTCGACCCCTAAGCTGGAGTATAGCCCTTTTAAGCTTAAACTATAAATAAAACTGGACAATGTTTCAATATTATAATATTTGTACATTAATATATCTTTTCTTCAGAATAAGAAATTATAAACTAAATTAAGTAAAACAGTTATTTTAAGTGTTCAGTTATAAAAAAAAACATTTATTTTTCTTTAATTGAATGAAACAATGAGTGTCTTACATTAAAAATCATCTATTACACATATTATGTATATAAAAATAATGTGTAACAAAAATTGTGATATTAAATAAAATGAATGAATAGTATGTTAATATGTGCAAAATACAAATTACTAGATGGCAGACTAAAATGACTCAAATTTTAAATCTGAAGACTTCAGACCTAAACACATAAATTTATATCTTAGAACTAGTATTTTATACAGGTACCTAAATAATAGCTAATGAATTCTATGAGTAAAAAGTTTGACTAAAAATCTGATAATAATAAATAAAGTAGATTAACAACTAACGAAATAAATAAATTAATGACTTAATCACTCTCATCATCTGGTCCATCTTTATTTTTTATGTTAGTAAAATGATTCATTAATTCTTCTTGAAGTTGAAGAACATGTTCAATAGGCTTTGGTCGACCATCATCTCCGATTTTACAAGGCTGTATCACTCCTTCCCTAAAATAAATAGTTTACAATAATAGAAAACTTTTAAGACATATTATAACTTATAAATACCTGGTGAGTTTATCCATTTTAGAAACTAATTGCATAACTTCGTGTTCTTGTTGTTCAACAGACATGCATTCAAATGGATTAGGTTTTGGTGGTTCATAACAACCAAGAACTGGATTTATCCTATACATAATAACTTTAATATTATTGGTACATGTATAAATTAAAATAGAAATTTAACTGGTCTTTGTATGTTAGGTATTCTTCTGTATCACTATCTTCACTGTCTGATGAGTAATCTGGATTTGATGTTTTACAAAGTAATCCTCGATTTGCAAATAAACCAGCTGCGTTGCCAAATCCTGTGTATTTTATCATACGACCCACTAAAAATTAAAAATTATTTAAATTATATCAATAAAAATTGAATAAGAATAAGATGATAAGTTTTGTACCATTTTCTTTGCATAAAACAAATAACAATTCAGCAACCAAGTCACGTAGACTCACATTGGGAGTAGTGAGTAAGCGGCACAATTTATTACGCAATGTCTTTCCTTGTTCAGGTCGATTGATAACATCTTTCAATGGAGGTAAAATTTGCTGTCGTACTTCACAACGGAATTTTGCAATAGATCTAGATCCTTTTAATAGAACCATCAATGCTGGTGATATATGTTCATATAATGGATTCTACAATATACAACATGAAAATTAAAGTAAATTATTATCAAAGTGTACAATGAAATATTAAAATAGCAGATACCTCAGTATTAGACAGTTGATTATCAAGAAAATTCACTATCACTTTTAAAGCATCAAAATCACACCAATGACTTTTAACTAGCAATTGATCTAAACAAGCTGGTGGTGCATTTGTCAACAAATTTACAACATTGCTAAAAAAAATTATACATGTTTGTAAAAAATGCTTTAAAAAAAATACATTGTTCAATAAAATACCAAATAATGTTATTTTGAAATAATGGGACAAAATTTGAGGTGACTAGTAAATCACGTAATATGGAAATCAATCTAATCCAAATTGAATAATCATCTTCTTCAGATGACTCATTTCTCGGGATAACTGTCAAGTTGAATAAAGTTTTTAGTATTTCACAGCTGAGTAACACATTTTCTTCCTGCAAACATTATTCATGTTGTTATTAAAAAACATTTTTATTTTTTTTCGTTAGATAAATCACCTGTAAGCTAGATGAATTGCTTTTGGATGCATCTTCAATAGTACCACGTAATATATTGTCTAAGACTTCTGTTAGATACGTGAGACCATGTAACTCTTCTGTAATTTTTAACCTAAAATAAAATAATTAGTAAATACAATGAAAAATAAAAATTATATATGTATTAGAGTCTACCTTATTTCTTTGTTAAATGCTGTTAAAAGAAATAAAAGTTTGATGTCAAAATATTTTATGACATATGGTATATTCTGTTCAAAATATGTTCTTAGTCTGAGAATAATGCAGTCAACAGTTTTATTAGAACAGCATACTTCTTGTGCAGTGTCACAATTATAAACTATATTACACAAGCATTTCAGGCCTTCTACGATAACTGTAGGACAGAATCATAAAATAATTATTTACTATTTATATTAGGTACTGTAAAATTAAAACATCTTTAGTATACACTATTAAAAAAAAATAATTTTTAATTTAGTTATTACTTATTATTTATTTTAAAATAAATGTATAAACTTGTTTAAATTTATAAAATCTATTAAATATATTAGGTACTGAGTACTAATTATAACTCATAGACCATAGTTAAATTGATATAAATTTTTGGTGACTTACTATCTGTATTTTCAGTTGTGATCACTATGCATAATGTGTTGTCAACAAGATTAGCACACTGAAGTAGAATGTTCACATGTTTTTCAATTACAATATCTTTCAAATGTGTTTTGTCTCGACTATGAACAAAATTAAACAATAATATGCATAATTTTTAATATAGCTAAGTAATGTTACTATTTTTATTACATTTTCTAGTTATGTATTGCTAAGTCTAATTAATAATTATTATTTAATAATTAATCGTACAAAACAATTTTTACATGATTTACATTGTTTAACATTCTCAGTGCACAGGATATAGTTATAAAAGTAGACAATTTAACACATATATTAGTGGATAAGAATTTCAGGCAAAAGTCAGCAAAAAGTCAGTTAGGTAAAAATATTGCAAAGTTAAAAAACAGCGAAATATAAAATTCAATAGAAATTATCATAATAACAAATTAATAAAAATTAAATTATTAAATAATAATTGTTTCACATAGGCAATAGCAATTTTAGAGATGAACTCAAAAAGTTGTAAAATGGTAAAGGAATAGTGCTCATTATAGTTGACAGTAATGTATTATTTTGTTATAATAAGATAAGTTTACCTCAGAAGCCGAATACACGTTAAACATTGTTTGTGAATACATCTATAACTGTCCACCGTCAAACATAGAAACATAGATTCCCATAACTGTTTGAAAGTATTATCAGCATGAAAAGCATCAAAGTTAAACGTATTTGTGTGCTGTAATTAAAAATACAAACATTATTGTGTGCTAAACACGTAAGTACAGCCAAAGAGCACTAAATTGATAACTCACTTCTTCAATGACAGCTTCAACTAATACTTTTACTCGCTGGAAATCGTTTTGTTTAATAGCTGCATTAATTTCTGATATCATAGTTGTTTTTTTGATATATTTAATTTCATGAAATTAAATATATGACATTAAACAAGGAGGATGCACAATAGATCGTCTTCGAAATAAATCTACTTTATTAGATTACCATTCAATAATAATATGATCTAAAATTGAAAAAATATTCGTCAAATGATTATAAATAATACAGGCCTAGTCAAAATTGAAACTAATTATATTATATTATATCAACATTGTTCGTTAATACAATTTTAATATAATATTAGGTACTTTGGAACCAACTTTCTACTTATGTGTATCAAGTTTCAATAATAATTTATATTTTTTTGCGAAAGCCCTGAATAGCTGAATGCCGAATTATTGCCGATAACCGATAACTTGAAGTTCTCACTGACAATATTATTATTATCATCACTCGATACTGTTATCATTAGTTATCACCACGGTTATAGATCGCCATCAAGGTTGTAAATAAAATATGTAGGTTACCGGGATTGCGGTTTAAACCACTAGTTGACAAGTTACACTTTAAAATAAATGATAGATTTAATACCTACTTAGGACGTGTACAAATTAAAATATATTTTTTAATCCGTGCTTAGGTGACTGGTATACTAACAAGATTTTCAAGATTTATGTTTTATCGATTTAAGATACTATTTTACTTTAATCCAAAATGTTATGTTGTATCCTGTCCTATAGTGTCCTTTTTAGGGACTTGTAGAACTTATTAAGTATCTATTATATTATTTATTATTTTCATACATTATGTTGTACTACTGATTTTTCGTTAAAAATGGTGCTTGATAATGCTAATATGTAATGACTGCAAATTTATTGAAAAAAATAAATATTTGTTAAGACTTTTTATTGATTCAGTTTATAATAAAGAAGATAGTAAAGCATATAAAAAAAAATATTTAAATCTGATAGGGTTTAATAATACTAGTGCAATTCACTATAAAAAATATATAGTATAGTTATTATAATTTATACTTTTATTAATAGGTAAACTGTAATATTGTTTAATAACAGTTGAGTGTAATAAATAACTATTAATATTATTATTTACTTTAGCATATGGTGGCCCTGAAAAGGGCCGTTTTATATTATAAATGTTAGGTCAATTTAAACTTTCTTCTCGGTCTTTTTTGGTAAAAGAACAGCTTGAATGTTGGGCAATACACCACCTTGAGCGATAGTTACTCCAGACAACAATTTGTTCAATTCCTCGTCGTTTCTAATGGCCAATTGCAAATGTCTGGGAATGATACGGGACTTTTTGTTGTCACGGGCGGCGTTACCGGCCAATTCCAATACTTCAGCTGCTAAGTACTCCATGACGGCGGCCAAGTACACGGGTGCTCCGGCTCCTACACGTTCGGCGTAGTTTCCTTTTCTCAGCAGACGATGAATACGACCGACTGGGAACTGTAGTCCAGCACGGGACGACCTAGTTTTGGATTTACCACCTTTCGATTTTCCTGCTTTGCCTCTTCCACTCATGATTGTGTAATTTGGGTTGACGACAGTTATGAAAAAAAAAATTGAATACTGAATGCTGTTATAATAATAAATTCACAGCTTATATAGTTGAGAAATGGGAAACAGAGCTGCGATTGGTTACTGAAATTCATTATGACGATATAAAATAACACCATTTGCTATGCAACTATAACAAAACGATGTTATTTAAAATAAATATAGTAACAATATTTTTTTATAAAGAACATAGTATTTTTATTAAACTTGTTTACTTTGTAAATTCCTTTTTATTCCGTCATACTTATTAAAATTAAGCCAATGATAGTACGACTGTGTCTTCTCGGATTAGTATATATACGGTCGTTTACGTTGATTCGAAATCATTCGTGCGTTTCTTATTTTACAAAGAAGTATTACGAATAATAATAACAATGGCTCCAGGAGGTAAATCAGCAGGAAAGGCGATGAAGAAATCGTCCGGCAAGGCACAAAAGAACATCGCCAAGTCCGACAAGAAGCGCAAGCCCAAGAGGAAAGAATCGTACGCCATCTACATCTACAAAGTGTTGAAACAAGTACATCCCGACACCGGTGTTTCATCTAAGGCCATGAGCATCATGAACAGTTTTGTCAACGATTTGTTCGAGCGTATCGCCGCCGAATCCAGTCGCTTAGCTCACTACAACAAGCGATCGACCATTACCAGTCGGGAAATTCAAACTGCTGTCAGACTTTTGTTGCCTGGTGAATTGGCTAAGCATGCCGTTAGTGAAGGTACAAAGGCCGTCACAAAATACACCAGTTCCAAATAAACCAGTTATTTTGAATTAAAAATTTAATAAAACGGCCCTTTTCAGGGCCACAAAATCATTTTGACATACCTACTTTTGATTTAAATTTTTATATCTTATACATGTCATATTTACGATAATTATATGGTATAATATGGAAATTTTATTTATTTAATGTATTAATAAGTTTTTTAATCATAAATTCAAATCATTTTAGAAAAGTTATATTAATAGTTCCGGATTACCATTTTGTTGTTAATCAAAATTTATTAGATAATTATATTAGTTAGTATGTTTTTGAATTTTTAAGAATAATAGCTATGTTAATAGTAAGTGCTTGATTCCGTCCCGATTTTTTATGACAATCGGTAAATCTATAATTACTTGTTAAACTTACGGTTAAGATAAAAGAATTACAATTCTTGTTTATCAGAATTTTGTATGTCAATCAAATAATTCAAAAGAAAATAGTTATTTTACAAGGCGTATCCAAAACGTGATATTGCCTAAAATTTGAAAACCGAGATAATCTTTTAATTTCATAACAAAAAACATTCTGTTATGAAATGAAAAGATTATATAGGTATAAAGATATCTAATTTAACTTTTATTTAATAATCAATATTAATTCAAATAGTCGATACTAAAAATAGTAAATTCATATTGTCATTAACCGGTAATTTTATTGCCGTCAATACCACATTTTGAACTCCTAACACTTTTTAAAAGGATTAAAACTAGGTAAGGTATTATAACTCTTAATAAATTAATTTTGACACTTAAATTGTGAGCATTACGTGGCAATACCACGTTTTGCATTATCACTGTTCATTTTACATTTGAATTATAAAATATGTATTTCATCCTGACAATACTTATACATAACTAATCAAAATTTTTATATACATTTCGTTTACAGTTCTTGTTCATTCACGATGATTAAAATATTTAAAAATAATCCAGTTTCGCTGTTCAGTAAATGATGATGTTAATCGGGAAACAAAGCCCCCGTCCAACTAAATACATTAATCGTTATTTTATTATGATTCCCATAATTAAATGTAATGACTCATTTAATCATGTAACATTTCTTTGACATATCTAAAAGTATAACTGCAATCTGCATTTAACATTGTCATTTGTACCTATACATAATTTAAAAAAAGTTTAAGGGTAAAAATTAAAAAAAAATTAATTAATATTGTCATTTGTACAATAGTTTAAATAATTTATTTTACATTTTTTTTAAATATATATTTTATACACATGACAATTATCATAGATATTAAATTAATTATAAAATAATAAACATTATAAATAAAAACTAAATATGCTTACAAAATTAAATCAATTTTTTAATATTTTATAAGTAATATCTAAGATTTGAGAACTTGATGTCGATAACGAGTGGTGTATGTATTTACTATTAAATTATTCATTGAAATTTAAATTCTCTAATTTTAAACGTCTATTTTCAACAATATACTCGTTTATATATGTTCCTTCCTATAACTCAAATAAGTTTGTAAATATGTCACTGCTATAACTTATTTATTATTAACTTAGTTATTAGATACTATTCTTTCTATGAGATATTATAAAATTATAAATGACTGAAACTAGGATACTTTAAATAAATTATTGGTTTATGCCTAATTTAAATAATATGTTAAATTTAATTTAATGTTATATGTACGATACAAAATGTATTAAGTGCATATTAGAGGGTTTCAAATTTGTGGCCCTGAAAAGGGCCATTTTAAATGGATTGTTGTTATATTTATGAAGTTTATTAAGCACGTTCACCGCGAATACGACGGGCCAGTTGGATATCCTTTGGCATGATCGTGACGCGTTTGGCGTGGATGGCGCACAAGTTGGTGTCTTCGAAAAGACCGACCAAATAGGCCTCGCTGGCTTCCTGCAACGCCATGACGGCGGAGCTCTGGAAACGCAAGTCGGTCTTGAAGTCCTGTGCGATTTCACGCACCAGACGTTGGAACGGCAATTTGCGGATCAACAGCTCCGTGCTCTTCTGGTAACGACGGATTTCACGGAGAGCGACTGTTCCCGGACGGTAACGATGGGGTTTCTTCACACCTCCGGTGGCGGGTGCGCTCTTACGGGCGGCTTTAGTGGCCAACTGCTTCCTGGGAGCCTTACCTCCGGTAGATTTGCGGGCTGTCTGCTTGGTACGGGCCATTGTTGAATTCGTTTGTGTACGATTAGACGAACTGTAAAATACTGACGGTTCTCTGCAACGAAACACACTAGTATTTATATAAAAACGGATTCGTTTCTACCGTTATCATTGGTCGACGCGTTGTCGATAATCGGTAAGTGGGAGAAAACATATGTAGCGTTTCGATTGGCCGTTCGTGCTCCGTGAAACGTATGAATACATTGAAATTTGTTAATCGAGTATATAAGTTCCGCTTCGTCGTTCGTTCGTATCGCACGTCCGTCGCACCGCACACACTCGTATTGTCACACACCGCGAAACCAATCGCCGCCTCCGACAGGCGTGCCACGTGCTCCACTCATCACGTGTCGTCTTTACGCGCAATTTGCCATTATTGCGCGAATATGGGAAATAAGAAGAAACGCAACAAGACTCCTCCGCTGAATTGCGCTAAAAAAGTCCGTTATCACAATTTGACGAGTTCACCGCAGAACCAACACCAGGTAACAGTTTATTTAACGCTAATTCAATCGCATCTCAACTATCACAACCACAGCATTCAAAACCTTCAACGAATGAGACATCTACTTCCTTCCAACCACCAGAAAACAATCCAAAAATCCCACCAATAATTCTCAAAGGTTCAGCCTGGAGAAAAGTGGCGGGTAAACTATGACTACTATTCCAGAAAATTCATTGGAAGCAAAGTCCTTTGGGCCTGAGTCTATCAAACTCCAGTGCTTTGACATTGAATAGTTCAAAAATATCTAACAACATCGAACACCGAATATCATACTTACAGTATCTCTGACGAAAGAACTCTAAAAATAGCTATAAAAGGTCTCCTTAGGGAAATCTCAGACACTGAAGTATTAGATGAACTAACTATAATCTAGGTTACACAGTAACCAATGTAAGACAGTTTGGTAAACAAGACCATAAACTTCCCATTCATATGGTTATTTTAAAAAACACACCAGAAAACAAGGGGATATTCAACCTCAGATCACTGTTCTACATGACAGTAAAAATAGAAAGATATAAGTCAAATCACCTGCCCAATGTTACAACTGCCAACAATTCGGCCATTCAAGCTTACACTGCGGCGCTAACTATATCTAATAAATTTATCAGTTGTGTGGTCGTGCCATGTTGTTCTGGACGGATTTTAGGCATGATATATATTTTTAATCTTGTTAGAAGAAGTTTTTCTAGTGTTTTGCCCATTGTATTTAGAAGAGAAATCGGTCTATGATTTGACGGCTCTTTGGGGTCTTTACCCGGTTTTGGTAACATATGATTGCTGCTTCTTTCTACGCCTTGGGAAAGTATTCATATCTGGCGCAGGCATTGAAATTTGACAAAGATGGTATGCGAGTTTTCTCTCACCATGTTTTAAAGCGCAGTTGGAAATATTGTCTAGTCTCGGAGAACTTTTATTTGGAAGTCTTCGTATTGTTTCGAGTACTTCTCCAGGAGAGAAAAATATTGATTTTTTGTAATCGCCTCGTCGTGCTGCTCCAAGGATTCACGAACCACTTCGTCGACCCAGCAGTGACCATCCAGAATCTTAAACTGATCCTCCATTGTCATTGCAAAAAGGTCGGCCTTGGATACAGGGTCAAATTGTAGATTGCTATCACCATCCCGAAGCGGATGCGCTGGAGGCATGTTCCGAAGTAGCCTTCTATTTAATTTGTACAGCTTTGACCATCCTTGAGCGTTGCTACCCACCGATCCCAGAAATGTAGTCCATTCACTATCCCTATATGATTGCAGCAAATCTCTAACAAGTGAAGTCTGCTTGTTCAGGGCCTTCTTTACACTTGGGTCTGCAATGAAACACACTAGTATTTATATAAAAACGGATTCGTTTCTACCGTTATCATTGGTCGACGCGTTGTCGATAATCGGTAAGTGGGAGAAAACAATGTAGCGTTTCGATTGGCCGTTCGTGCTCCGTGAAACGCATAAATACATTGAAATTTGTTAATCGAGCATCAGTCGACGTTCAGCGTTCGTCGCAGCAGTTTGTCGAGTAATCAGCTAGAAACTACATAAAATCAATATGACCGGACGCGGTAAAGGAGGAAAAGGTCTTGGAAAAGGAGGAGCCAAACGTCATCGTAAAGTGCTCCGCGATAACATCCAGGGAATCACCAAGCCCGCCATCCGTCGGTTAGCTCGTCGTGGTGGAGTAAAACGTATCTCCGGTTTGATCTACGAGGAAACCCGTGGTGTGTTGAAAGTGTTCCTGGAAAACGTAATCCGTGATGCAGTCACCTACACCGAGCACGCCAAGAGGAAGACCGTTACAGCCATGGACGTCGTCTATGCTCTGAAACGTCAAGGTCGTACTCTGTACGGTTTCGGCGGTTAATCACATCCATAACACACAAATATATACAAATCTGATAAAAAGGCCCTTTTCAGGGCCACCACATTATTAACTTTTAAATTTAATAAATTTTCTCCCAATTTCTTCAATTGTTATTTAAATGCCTAAGCTGCCATGGTGCTATTCGTGTCTAAATAATTATAAAGTCCTTTAACATCTGTGAATTTACGTACTTCTATTTTTAAATTGACAATGTACATTTTGAATAATATTTAGTGACGAGATTTTTCGTTACAGTTACATAAAAATAACGAATACCTCGTAAAAATTGATACTTTTATAGAATGATTAGCTAACCGTTTCATATTAATTTAACCTCACTGAATGAAAATTATTTGTATATAGGACTAATCGTCTTTGGGAGTTATAGTAAAGACAATGTTTATTCATTATTTATTTTCATTCAATTATGGATCATTTTTTTAAGTCATATAACAAGGATTTTATGATGAACCTAACATACAGCCAAAAATTTGTGTCTACTTTATGTGATTAATATTTGTCGGGTTGAAACAGTCGCCCTGCGATGAAAATTATGTGAATGATTTTCTACCATCATTTTTTAATGAAGAAAAAAACATATTACCATTTTAATTTTCATTTAAAATTAAATAAATATTTACAGAACTTGTTTACTAGTCGGTACGGTGTTGTGTGTATATATTTTGTAAAATGCATATTAATTATTCGTACTCCTTACTTAACTAACACTAACATACAAAAAATAAAACAGGTACATTTCGACTTTTTTGAATCATAATAAACTTATGTTAAGACACTTACTGAAGTTGTATGTCATTCCAACCATTACGTACGCTGAAACTGCCTGGGCTCACTTCCTCTTCAATGCTCAATGTTGTAAACTCGATCCAGTCAAAACGATCGGCGCAAGATTGCAAGACTTTGCAACCTTACTTATGTGGAGAATAATATTACGCTCTGTACCACTTAAATCTTAAATCGTTAACCCGATCAGTAGCTTCCGTGTACTATTCTAAAAACAACCTCAAGATTTCAACACATAAGGACTTGGGTCATTTAACCCAATAAATATAGACCTCCGAACAATAATCAGCCCCCCCCCTAGTTCGGAACACCGCCATACAACAACTATCCAGCAAACTAAAATTCCAGATGCCGAAAATATATTTTTAAAATTGAGTCTGTCAGGGAAATAGTCCTAACGAAAACAACAAAAAACGACCTGCTATACTACTGATCAGAAGAACCAACTAGTAATTTTATTACTTTGTCTACACTAGCAGTAAAAGTAATAATCATACTCAAATACTAAGTTAATAAACTTAATAAATGTTTTATATTTTTGTGCAGTATAAAGCATTTGTTTTATTAAAAACCCAGTAAGTCATTATTTAATATACGAGTAGATCAGGCGTTATTGATTTTCACCGGTAGGTCATAAACTAAACAAATACTAAAGCAGACTATGAAAATTGAAAAACTAAGCACAATTATTATTAGACAATGAATGAATATAAAAACCTATATAAATTAAATTAAATGTTGTTTGAATATTTAAAGACTGTCTTGTACTATAAATTATAGTTAAATCTCATTTTAGACTAAACGAAAAAATGTATTGTGTAGTACTGTAGTCCATAATAGTAAAAGTGAAGAATGATAATAAAATATAATAAATCAGTACAGCTTATTTATTTATTTTTTTTTTAATACATATCATTTGTGAATAAAGATTTATATTCAGAAGCCAAATTTATTATTTAAAACTTACCATAATTTTACGAAACCGCTCTCCCCTTTTTTCATGGTGTACCTACCTAAATTTAGTGTAATGGTAGTTAGTAAGTATTCATCAAGAAAAGTAAAATTATATAAAAGAAAAAAGAAGTTAGATAACATATATATATGTAAAATAATTTGGAGGTCCTGAAAAGGACCATTTTAAGGTAGAACATCTTCTCACATACATACACATCATATCAGTTAATTACTCATCTTGGATTGCATTTTTCCATGTTTATTTCTTCTTAGGAGCGGCCTTAGTGGGTTTGACAGCTGGGGCCTTCTTAGCCTTTGGCGGTTTTGGTGCCACGACCACTTTTTTAGCTTTGACCAACGACTTCTTGGGCTTGGCTGCAACCGTTTTTGGCTTCTTAGCAGCAGGCTCAGCTGCTTTTTTGGCGGTCAGCTTCCTTTTTTTCGGCGAAACAGCGGCGATCGTCGGCTTTTTAACGATCTTTTTGGCGGCGCTGGGTTTCTTTACAGCGACGGGCTTCTTCTTTACTTCGACGGGAAGTTTGAAATGGCCCATGGCTCCGTTACCGTTGGTTTGCACCAACGATCCCTTGACAACGGATGCCTTCAGGAACTTACGTATGAACGGAGCGAGTTTAGTGGAATCCACGTTGTAGTTATTGGACATGTATTTCTTGATGGCCGATAGCGACGATCCTTTCTTCTCCTTAAGCTCGGCTATGGCGGCAACCACCATTACCGCGGTAGACGGGTGAGCGGGCACTGCAGACTTGCCGGCAGTGGATGGTTTGGTAGTCTTCTTTTTAGGCGACGATACGGCGACCGGTGCTACCACCGTCGGTACTTGAACTGCTGCTGTAGCCATGATTGATTGTAGAATAAATATCTGCGAATCTGTGTAGAGTGTAGAGCGTTGACAATGTGAACTCGTTGACGCCTAGTGCAGTGGTACCGCGAGTATATAAGCACAGCGCCGTACCGACTAGTAAACACGTTCCGATCGAATTCGTTTGAGTGGTTATGACTCTCTTCAGTATTTTGTCGTTTTCTAATTGCTAAATGACTTTTTTTCGTCAAAACTTAACTTTTTAGAATCTCCATACTATTCTGAACGTAACTATTTATTCTGTTCAGGTCGAGAACGCGTTTTTTGCAAAGTATAGACGATTGCTTCTGCATATCCACGTAGTTTGTGTACCACTCGAGTCACCGATGATTTTAAGTCGAAATCGATTTCATAAACAAATAATTTTTAATTTCCTTAAATAATTAAGTGTTTTCTGATAATCTGGTGAAAACTGTATAGAGCTAAGTCTAAACTGAGCCGAACTAGGCCGTTCCAAAATCGGGATGTTTTGTAGTCTATTTCTCATGATATCATATTGTAGTACAGCAGTTGTTATTTTTTTAGGTAGTCACGGTGTTTAGAATAAGTACCTATAACATTTTTATTTTAAATTAAATTATTTTTTAGAAAACAGGTAATTAGGCACAGTTCGTGTTAACATTAGAGGGTGATTGTTACAAAATTATCTCAAAACTAAGCTAGAGAGTATCTAATAAGCACTGAGCAAGTTATTGGAAATTTAAATATTCTATATTACGTATAAATTTAATATTAACAGCATTGTTGTAAATTCAGGTATTATCAACAATTACCACGATATATCCTTAACTAAATATTTTAGTGAATTATGATGATCGGTAATAATTTATTTAATTGACTTGATAAATTAGGTAATGTTTTAAATATATAAATTGACTGATGTTTCTTGATCGTGAATTACAAATATAATATAATATTGTTTTACTATAATAACAAAAATAATTTTTAAGCTGGTTGTCATTATAAAAATAACTATTACTTAATTTTATATGTAGTATATAGGTTTAGTTGATATAAATCTATCACTGTTTAGATTTCCCATTGACAGTACTCATTTGGAAGTGACTGTGTACATAAACGATGATATCGTGACGTGAGAGTTATAAATATTAAAATTATGTTAATTACAATTTTTTATCTTTATAATTTTAATTTATTTTTTTAAATTAAATTTTGGATGAAATATAGAATAGTATATTTTATAATCAATGGTTTTGCTGAGCGGAGTGTAGTAGTACAAGAATAGTCTGTAAAATGTTGATCGACTACCCCGCTTGTCTGTAGTTTAAATAAATACAAATACGTTATTGAGTTTTAACTAATAAACTACTATACCAAAATTTGATTTTCTTATATCAAAATATCATAATATTCATAAATAAGTAAGGCTTTGTTTACATATTTATTTTTATTATTTTGTATTTGCGTACTATTTATAATAGTACAGAGAATGTTTCAACAATCGAGCGCGACAATATCATCGAGTAAAATTAAAAATATAAGTAGGTATTGCTTTGATGTATCTACTGTGTGTGTCGACTATCGAGTGGATAATTTGAATTCAATAATATATCATTACATTACACACTACACAAAAAACAATTCTGCGTGAAGATTTTCCATCGATCTTAATAATTAAATTTAATATATGTCATGTAATGTTTTTTGATATTTCTGTTAACTGAAATAATTTATTTTACTGTTAGTAATATAATAGGTTGCATTAATTTTGGCCGAAGACTTTGCGTTTGAAAATATGATTATGCATATAAACTATAATAATATTTTATTTCTACACAAATAATATGTTTGAATTATAAAAAATAATTGCTGTGGGTTATTGAAGTGGTTGTTGGTCTACGGTTACTAGCTGTTAGTTCACTACAACAATCGTAGGTACAGTTAATTTGTTAAAAATGATTAATGGAAACAGCAATTGCAGCTAATTTAATGAATTAATCATTCGTCATTCCACTTGACTTCACAAAAACCTAAGATGATAATGTATCCCATTAAAATGTTTATGTGGACCCAATAGAATTTCGTCAAAATAAATAGTACACTGTTCATATTCAAAAGGATGAACACGAGTAGTTATTTTAAAAAGACATCTAAAATAAATTTTTTTATTGAAAAAAATTAAATTATTTTTGATACTGATTTTGTAATCTTTCGATGAGTGGAATATTTTTTACCACATAGATACATTTTAAAGTAATAGAAATAATTAATTTATGAATTTATCTAAAGTAAAGGCGTACACGCAATGTAGAGAAGATAGATAATATCCTTGTCATTTTAAACGTATATTTCTAACATAATAACACGATGGCTAGAGATCTCTAGTCTTCATGATAATAATAATATTATTATTATTATCACGGTAGGAAGTAGAGACATATATTTACAGATGGCAGCACATATTCATTCTATGTTTATTATTTAAATCGTGATGTAAAAATTAAGAGAAAGAATGTAGGATCTCTATGTAGAATATTGATTTTTTTTTTTTTGTACCTTAAATCACTAACATGTTACAAAATAAAATAATAACAATTTTTAATAGCTGATATATCCAATATACTTATAAAGTTATAATGAGTGCACATAAACCAAAACTGGTTGTTTTCCATTGCAACATCATTGATTTATAGAGGATCAATCTGCTATTAGCCAATATTTGTTTAATAATTTGTCATTGCAAGTTTATTATCTATACTTCCAGTTAATTTAAAAATGTAAATATCTTAATAAGGTAAGTAATCTAATTTAATCTTTACAACAATCAATCGGCTTAAAACGTTTTAGAACTGTAATTTTATTTTTAATTTAATTAAAAACTAATGTTTACAATGCAGTATTATATGATTAGATAAAAAATAATACTTTACGATGTAATTTAGCATACATGTTAAAACTAGGTGTAAAACTTCTCTATCAATTTAATACTTATTTATGTAGTTTCATAGTATAGATGTAGTATTTATAGCTTTTTAATTCAAAATAAATACAATGAAGTAACAGGCATAATTATGATAGTTTAAAAATTTGTTAAATAATTTATTCTAATACTGTAGGATATTGAATTGCTGAAAATTTGGGGGAAAAAAATTCTTAAGAAAGATAAGAAAAATTATTTTACCAATGTACCAATATTTTTGTGCTCTCACTTCAAAGTAGAATACATCATTATACACATTATAAAATTAAAATGCCGGAAGAAGTGATTTCTATACATAAGATTGTAGATAGAAGAGAATTTGTAGAAAAAGTTATATCTGTCATAGCTGAAGCCAAACAAGTTTTAAAATAATATACTTATTACCTATAATACAGATACATAATTAAAATTAAAATATTAACTTGAGTTTGAGAATGAGTTACTAGATTTTTTATAAATTACAAAAGTAACATATTATAATATAGTGATTCGAATACTGTGGGGTTCTTGGTGGAATCCATTTAAACTGAAATAATACTGTACTCAAATGCGTACCCATTTGTTTTTCTAACAAAAGGAATGATATCATCTTAACTTCTCTAAAACGTAATTTGTTTGCCTATTTAAAGCTATAATATTATCCCTAAATATTATAATACCTATTATAACCTACAAATTACGTAAATGTACGTCATTCCTACGCAGGATAATAGGATAATATAGAAAATATAGAAATTCAATTACAAAAATTCAAATTGCTAATGAATGAAAAATTTAGTAAAACAGTTTTATTAATTGTTAGGTATATACTACAATATTACATACAACATAAACTATAACAACTAGCGAACGAATAGGTAATCATAAACAAATTTTAGTTGTATCATTATCTTAGTTAAACTCTATTATATTTGTGTTATGATAATAAAATAATCATCGATTATTTTGAGTTGGATGGTTCTTAAATATTTCTTTAAAATCGCATACGATTCGAAGCAAGATGATGTTGATAGTGATAGAAGTAAATTATTAACAGCAGGTAACTGAAAATCATTTTAAATTACTAAACTCTTTTTATCTCGTATATACAATATACTAATAACACGAAAACAATGACATTGATATAATAATTGTACGGATTTATCCTCAGTTTTTTGAATACGATTAATAAAAAGTGATGCATAATATTAGGTTTTTTTTATAGGTATTAAAGCTTCAGATTAGTTTATATATTTTTACAAAAGTAATACAAATGAGATAATTTAAATTACATATTAATTTTAAAATTCAATATAGGTATTATATAATATTGTAATAAACTAATGAACACTTTTATTCCTAAATCAGTTACTAGTTCAGTAACAAATTACGCTTTAATATAAAACAAATAAACTATAAAAACACGTATACAAATCTTTAAATGATTTATAGAGATAGACTAATACTTTGAATTTGTCTCAGTACGTAAAAATGTAAATATTTATGACTTCAAGATTGTATATATTAATAACATACATGCTCAGTAAAAATTAATTCTAAATTTCTAAATATTTAAAAAATAACATTTAGAGTTTATAATTTAGGTAATACCTATTAATGTTCCTGATATGAATTTAAATTAATTTATCTATGATATAATTAATATTAATAACAATGATATTTTCAGTAAAATATGGAATATTATATAATCTCGGATTTCAAAATTTATCAAGCCATGTCTACCAAGCTTTGTTCAACGCCTAACTACATTCCAATGATGACAAACCGACCGTCATCGCTCGCCGAAGACTTGAGTTTAAACACAGCATCTGCGCAGCTCACGCCAAGAATGTCTAAAAATCAGGTAATTTTTTTTCCAAGAGGAAGTACCTAATGTGGCTATACAGGGTCTTATCATCGTTACCATTTACACAGCGTGAATTACACCTCTCTTGTTTTAACTTCGTAATTATTATTTTATATTATATTTTTATCTTTTTACTACTATATAATTTACCCATAGCTCTGCTTATTTATTAAAAATAGATGACAACGACTAAATAGTTTTTGCTACAACCATTAATAAACATATAACTATTTATTTTTGATACACACAAAACGATGGGATTAATACGGGTGTGCAGATAATAACGAACATATTAATAAAGTGTTATTAATTGTCACAAACATAATTATAAACAGCATCATTAATAATTTAAATCATAATGAAAAGATTATTTTTTCAAACCACTTAACAGGCAGCGTCGTGAAATTTACCGACACGTCCACATACAAAAAACATCGACTTCTGGTTCGCCTTTTAAATGTGACTCATCAGACTGCCACAACGAGTGAACGACTTGCCACTGATATCACACATCGCAGTGGTATGGGTTTTCACTTGTGTGCGTCCGCAGGTGATTGATCAACGTGAGCCTTTGAGAGAGAATGACCTATAGCATATGTTACAATGGTACGGCTTTTCACCCGTATGTGTAACCTAACCTAACCATAGGTGACTGGTCAAATTGGTACTTTGAGAGAACGACTTACCGCACATGTCACATTCGTACGGTTTTTCACTTGTGTGCGTCCGCAGGTGTATTATCAATACGTTATTACTGATTAACTCCTTGTCACATACGTCGCATGAGTATGATTTTTTTCCATGCACATACGCGGGTGTACTGTCAATTAATGTTTTAAATAATGTGTTTAAAATTTAATGTATTGAAAATTAGATTAGTTGTCAACACAATTTTTTAAGCCAGTATTGTGTTTATCTCAGTTTTATTCAAGCCGCTAATGTTATAAATATTATCATGAGATTAATAAAACGTTTTTAATAATAATCAAATAATTTTTAATAATTTTATACTTATAATACGATACTGTTTGCGACTCATACTCATTTTGGCAAATGAAAAAATAATTTAACATGGAAAATACTACGTTTTGATATAATTTGGAAATGGTTACTTTTGTTTCATTATTGTCATTAGAAATAGTGCGTTTTGACGTCATTCACAAACTTCAGATTGATTTTAACAAAGGAAATAGTACGTTTAGTCAAAAGCTTTTTTCTATGTATGAATCAATATATAACTCAATTTTCTCAATTTTGGAAATAGTAAGTTTTGGATTGTCGCCCCTCAAATGTTAAATACTTAAATAGTGTATCATTATTATAAGACTGAGACAACCTAAGCGGAAATTACGTCCTATAGAATCCTAGAGTCTACACCAATTGAAATTCAATTCCAGTTTCTTTATAGCATAGAACATAATATTTCATATTAATAGCGAGACAAACATTTTTAACGACTAATTTTAAGAGTAGTGCTGAGCTTTGAATGACACACGGCCTGCAGACACATTGTTGTTCACACTACTCGGTGATGACCTGACGTGGTCGCGGCGTCGCAATATGATAGCAAGACAAAGGTAGAACATTTTCAATGAACTCGTACAGAAAATTGCAAACGGACTGTTTTTAAGGAGTTCAATAAGGGCAATTTTCTATGTTTATGATTATCCATACGGATTGCATAAACGCGATTTTAATAATAGATTATTGTTTGTTAAAAATAATAAAATATTTTAAAGTATATTTAGCCTTAGACTATGGATTATGGCCATAAAACGTATTAACTTTTGATTAGTGTTTTTAGTACTTTGTTTTGAAATTATATTATGTTATGAAGCCAAATATTTTTTTAAATTTTACACACATGTAAATATTTTTTTTCCTAATAATCTATTAAAACATAGTACACTGGACACCGCTTATAAGATTCACGGATATAAAGTTCAGTCGCTGATTAGACTCAAAATCGTCTGGAATGGTCCAAACGTATCCAAATGTATAATAAAAAATTCGGGTTTGACGCAAATTTCGTAAAAAAAAAAAAAAGGTAGAAAATAAACATTTTTGGTTAACATTTAGAATGAAATTGGTTTTCAAAAAATATATATTTTTGTTGGTTATTACTGATTTCAATTCATGCTTTATAATGTATGTATGTATGTATGTATTTACCTATAAGGTATATATTATTAATACTAATTAGATCATTATTAAAACTAAAAGATAAATTGTATGATACGCCTGAAGTGACATATCTATAAGTATTCTAATACATGTAGGTACATGTACCTTTTTGAATCGCTAATAAATTAATAACTCAATCGTATTATGATTAAATTAGTAATCAATAAAAACGATTTAAATAAATATACTAAATACCTACCTACCTAAATTTTGATGTTACACGATAATTTTTTTCCGTCAAAATTAATATGTTATTTTCTAAAACAAACAGCTAAGGAAAATTCGAAATTTAATTGAAAATACAAACCTAGTTTTCAAGTTTATACGAAATTTTTTGGACCGAAAAATTAAACTCACATAATGGTACTTTAAAAAATACGTATTTTCAACCTTATCTTATAGCAAAAATTAAAATGTTTGAAATCAAATTAAGGAAAATGATTATGTATGCAAAGCCATTAAACTTCAAAATTTTTTAAAAATTGAATTGTGTATAGTAAAATGCATAATATAATAAACGTTAAGTGTTTAAGTCTCCACATTTCACGAATAATGGTTTTGAATTATAACCAAATAATAAATACCAAAGTACCAACTAGATCCTATTCACTACAATAAACCACACTCAAAGTTGAAAATTAAATCATTTTTATTGCCCCAAAAAGTAATATAATAAACAAAAATAAAAATAGAACTTTGGAAAATTCCATTATATGTAATAATGAATAATATAAAAATTTGATGAAAATTTCAAGTATCTGTGGTTATTCATTTTTGAATATTATAATAAAATAAAAAAATCAATTTGGTTAAAAATTTGTGTAGCATAAAAATTCTTGTTTTCGTTAATTTTAATTTTTCTTTTTACCGATTATTATAAAAAAGTATTGGATATTTTTTATTTTTAACTTTTTAAAAGACGAGGACAGGTATCAAAACATACACAACACACACACACACATCATTGTACAATTAATACATCCATTTCTTGATTCTTCGCTTAGAATCTAAAATCAAGATGTTTATCTTTTATATGATTGCAAATATAATTGGTATTGTAGGTAAACCATTTGAGGATATTGCTTTAAAATACCATAAGTCAACTTTAGAGTCAAGAACTTAAGACTCGAGATGGTTATTTACAGATTTATTATTTATTCATAAATTATTAAAAAATAATATTGATTGTCCAGCATTATTAGAACACATTTATTTCAAAGAATCAGATTATATTACTATAATTAAGGTAAAAATAACTTCGTTAAGTTCGACTAACTAAATCGTAGGTATATGTTAATATCTTGTTATAACATCTCTCTAATTTTGATTTTTTCCACGATAATGGATTTTAATGGTACAATATTAAAATTAGGTATGTATAAACTACATATAATAATTCATAATTTTATCATACATCTGTAATCCGGTAATCTATATGTAACTTATTAATTATTATTAGTTATTACTTATGTTATACATAATATTTATAATGTATTTGTATTTGTATTTTTGAAATATTGTAATTTTTAAGCTGATATATTATTATTTTATATTATTACTTTTTGTATTACATTCTTTTACAAGGATGTAAACTTATAATGATAATAAAAAAAAAAACTTTATATCAATAATCTTTTATAATTTCCGGTCTTTTAGAGGGTATCTATCACTATTGTCATTAATGCAGGTACTTCTATGGTATCGGATTAATTCGTTACGGATTTTAACGGAACCCTTAAAGGACTATAAAATATTAGTAAAATCTATATGTAGTATATATAATAATATAATAAAATTAGGATTTATTATTATTTTTAAAGTTGTTTTTTTCTAAAAAATTATAATAGTTTATCTAAAATAGTCTATGAGTATGAGGTGAAGTATTATTGAAAAATTTGAGGTGATTAAATTACAATTTGTTACCTATTATGCATTCATATATTATTATGAATGATTCGATGTAAAAATAATCAATTATTTATAATAATTAAAATAATTTTCATCCCATTTTTTCGTAATAGACTCATAAGGTGATTTTTAATTTTTGTCGCCGAGTATATGAACCTAATTAACAAAGATAACTGTTCGTTTAAAACTCTAAAATAGTAATTATAATAATAATAAATAACAGGACGTAGGATTTATTATTGTAATGGGACAGGTGCACGATGGGGCCGGATTTCGGGAGGGTGTTACAGCAGTATACTATATACACAACCCGATAGAATGACTAATATCATAATAGCCGTCGCGCGTCGGTGGTTACATACTAGGTAACTTAGGTGTTCTTTCCCTTTTATTGTTTATATTTATTTTTACATAGGCAATGGTGATCAGAGGTTTCGGTTTACGTAAATACGTCAATATGATAACAATTTTTTATTTTCGTGGATTCGACTTTTCATTTTAAACGAATTATAATAAAAATTATCATTAAATCTCCAGTCCGAATAATATTATTTTGGTATTATACCTACGTAACAAATACGTATACATCTTGTACGTCTATCATTTAATGTATTAATTCGTCCAGAATCAATGATCTGTATAAATACAAATTGTATAACATACAAATGTATTGGATTTATGATAAAATATGATATTATAGTATTATACCATCATTATATTATATCGTACCACATAGATAGGGAGATACATCATGTATTCGCCTTCCTTTTATCCTTTGATACTTCACGGGATTGGAATTTTAAGTATTATTTAAAAAGTAAAGACCATGTTTTGAGATTCTTAGATCTTAAAGCGTATGTTTGGTGAATTGTCCCATTTTTTTACCCTCTATTTATCCAATATTGATCCAATAGGTTTGATATCCTATAATATATACTTCACAAAGTGATTTCTACTAAATTATTACATGGGGATAAAATTGCTTTTCGTGATTAATAAACAACTTACTGATACCATTATGGGTTAATCCTTAATATATTAGGTTTTATATATTTTTATGTATTAATAATGTGTACAATGGGGAAATCGTAATTACCTTTTATTACTTAATCAATAAAAAAAACCTATCAATTTTTGTGTTAAAGCAAACAATAATAATTTCAAAAAAATAATAATAATAATATAATAATTCGAAAACTAAGTGCGGATAGTGCCGAGTGACTAATGATTTTGTTGTGGAAATTCACCATTTGAACACGGCAGTTCTTCGGCTCAGTGCCCCTCCGACAGGTGTATAAAACCAGCACAAGAGAAGGAATAGACAGTCACGCACAATGCATTTCGCTCTCCATACGGGCCTAGTAACCAACGTGCAGTTGTGTAGTTCAGCGGTATAGTGCACTCATTGGTTTTCTATCCGTGTTATTACGATACCGTTTCCAACGAGGTGGATATTCGTGTGTTTATGATTTATTTTTCAATTTATTATTGTTATACTTTTATGCGATAAAAGATAAATACGATTTTTTTTTAAAGGTTTCTTTCGATTTACGTATATTATGTGATTTGTGTTTGATGTATGGGATACGTATACAACAAACCAAACGGTTTTAACTTTGTGAGTAAACTTTTAATTCAATAATATATTTAAGTTCACGGTCTGTAGGCCATTTATTTTACTTAAATTGTAAATTATATACTATCGCAAATTATATTATTAAAATTACCTACAGATAGCTATCACTCAGTTGTAAAATAGTTAAATGCTTTGAAGTAAAACGATAGCACAAATACTTTACACATTTTTTTGAGATACTTTTGTTGTAGGTATAATATTTAAGTCTCTAATTTGTAATAATTATCATTATTTTATAGTAAACTAAAAAAAATGGTGATATATTAAAGTATAATACATATTATTCTAAAAGACAACTATATTTATTCTTAATAGATGAATACATAAACGAATGCAAACATATATTTCTGCTTTACGCCTCCTCCCCTCTCCCAAAACAAAAATAAATCCCTTAAAAAACAATTAGTATAATTTTTTAATTTTCTCGTGACCAAAATCCAAATCTGTGAATCGTTTTTTTTGAACCTAATACTCACTACCCACATACATATAGCCCGAAAACAATGATAGTTAATTCGTATTGCTAAGAAGTAACTGAATCAAAGAGTTGATCAAAGATCCCCGTAAAACGTTAATCACAATATATTTACATTATCGTTGAAGCAGGTAGGTAAATTGACTATTGAAAAAATAAATAATACCATCACATTATGTCGTTATATCAATTATGCCGCAATGCGCCCATTTTATCAAAATACGTAGTCACAATTTAAACTATTATACTTAAACGAGTTAAATGTATAAATGTATTTAAATTGAACAATTTTGTATGGAATTACTCTATGGTTATTTGTGATACATTATGGAGCCGTGTAGAATTTTCATTAAAACGCAAAATATATTAATATGTTGTGCTTTTTCGGGCGTAACCTCTCTGAAAAATATATAGTGTATAAAACTCTAAAATATTCATGAAAATAATTTGAAAAAGTTTTTGTTACTATAAATACTGTTCTATAACTAATACCTATATAGTTATTCAGTTAATTAAAATTGAATAAACCACTGATAACGATCCCAAATTATAATTAAGTTATATATATATATATGTGTGTGTGTGTGTGTGTGTGTGTGTTAAATGCTGAAAATGAATGAGTTTTCGAAACAGTTATAGTAGTTATTTCGTTTTCAATAAAAAATTAAAATGTATTTATTTTATAATAATATGCAAAATAAGATTATTGAATTAAATTTTCAAGTTTTTAATGATTAACATTTTTTTTTTTTTAAACAATGTATCTATAATTTAAGTCAAAAAAATTTGATATTTTAATGTAACTTCCAACGTACAATTACTTATAATATTATAATAGCCAATATAGGTAGTATCACTTATTTAAAGTTTAAACAGGCCTAAATAATTAACAATTTATATTTTGCTGTGTAACGATTTAAAAACATATTAATAACTGTAAAAATTAACTCCGATCAAAATTTATTTTTGAATACCATTATTTCTTTCATATTATGAATAACGTTAAATATACAACACTCAATATACCTACTATTAAATGGTTTAGTAAGTGAAGCGAAACGGGTTATTATCATCACCGCAGTTTCACTGCAGGAGTATCCTGTGTCCGTTAACAAACGGCTGTCCTCTTACCCAACAAGTGAATAATGCATGTCCTGCAGGGTGCTTTTTTTTAAATTAAAAAATTTGTAAGTCTGAACTTATAATTTAAGGTTTTTTTTTTTAATCGTGTTTATAGTTGCTGAAGTTGGAATTTTGATAAATCACAATTGTCATAGATATAGATGAAAAAAAAACTTAATAATACATGGTCGTCAATGTTAGGTCTTGACTCTTGGATTTTTATTATAATTATTATTATTATTTGATTCATATACTTCGCATTCTCTAAAATATCCGGGACACGATTTACAAATGTTTACACTTAACCTGTTGATTATTAAATATTAGTAATGCTCATTTAACTTTTTTTTTTCAATTGTATAATATCTAATATAGTGTCTATATATATAATATAATATACACAATACAAAAGACGAAACTGGTGAAAGGGAATATGTTTCACCTATATAATATAGTGCAGGTATTATTATTAAATTACAGACTCTTGATTACTATTGTCGATGGGCGGACCCATTGTAAGCGTATCATTTTTGCCGTATGGCGTAGGCATACACACATACACACGTCACACAGTGATAACTTGATTTCTACTCTTGATCCTGGATCTTAATGTCTAATACTTAGTATACCACGCATAATGATAATAATAAAATGTGGGTTAATATACACTTATTACTCTATAGTGTGGAGTATACGGTACCTGAGTATACCTGAGTTTTAAAGTTGTATATATTTATAGCCATATAGGTATACACTATACAGAATGATTCACCAAGTTTGCTCACCCCTATTTTTTACTTAAATAATGCACTTTTTCAAAATCTGATTCTTTAATATAGCGGAGTGTTCTTATATGATCATACAAACACTATATTTTTTCATACGAGAACCACCTTTTTTAAATTTGTTAAATAAAATTTTTTTTTTTTAATATTAATGCATTATTATTTATTAAGTATTTAACTTGACATTTAAACAAGCGCAGTTTTTGAGTGACTTTAACAGTTTAATGATTTAACGAATAAAATAATATAATGTATAATATAAGGACTAAAAAGTAAAAAAGAACGGATGGTTCTTTATTAAAAATATAAGTTTGCATTGCCATAGAATTCTCCACAAACGGTGTTAAAAATTTAGTATTTGAAAATAACTCAAGCTTTAAAAACTATAGTTTGAATAAATGCATTACAAGAGCAGTGTATTTGGTGAATTATTCTGTGTATATTATATACATTTTAGTTTGATTCACACAGGCTTTAGGCATGTACTTAATTTACGAATAAACTACATCCATGTTAGATTAAATAAATAATGCATTAAGTGATTATAAATAATTTCAAGTATATACATAATTATTAATTATAAATATGAACAACAAAACAAACATAACTATTTATAGTTTTTAAACCCATCGGAGTTTTTTGAATTTTAAGTGTTTTTCGAATAGAAGATTTGTATGATGATGGTTGTAGACCATTATTATAATATAATGTATAAATTTACTTTTAAAACAAAATAATAGGTAGTAACTCGAGTTGGGTGGGCTCGCGCTTTGAAGTAAGCGTTTTAAATTTGAAAGTAATACTATTATTTTATACATTTTGTTTGGTTTAACTAACAAATGTCCGTGACTTATTATAAAGTAATGTTGCTGTTGTCTTACGCGTGCGTAATTCAAAAATTACCGTTTCACGAATACAAATAATTTATAGTTTGTGTTCAATTTCTAATATATATACGTATAGTACTGGAATGATTATTTGCTACGAGCGTCACTAAAATTATTACTTTTGGTGCCGTAAAATGTTTTAAGAGTGAACCTAAGGGAAATTTATTTTATACCTACTGAGTATTTTAATATAAAATAACTAGAATTTTTAATTTTTAATTTTTTTTTTATCTTATAACAGAAAAATGTTGTAAAACGTCGATCAAATTAATTTTTGTTTAATCAAAGGTCGGGAAGTTATAAACGAACCTCCTAGGCTTGTAATTTAATTAAGTTAGCTTTTTTTGCGTAGAAACATATTTAGTAATAATTTACGTGACATAGTTTTGTTTACCTTTATGAACAATGACCTCGTGTTAATCTGCAGGTGATCAGTGCTCCCGTCGTTTTCAATCCTGTTTATTAAACTTTATATTGTTTTTTAAACATAAAAATAAATTTTTCATTTGATATAACAAATCAATAATTTTGCTACCCCATAATTCGAATTAGAAAATTATTAATCGAAATTCCGCTGTAATGCTTATGCGGCGTACTATTTTACAACACTCTTTTATTTTAATTTTAAATGACAAGATAAAATAATCTAAAGTGAATAACTGCAATGTATTAAAATATATAACAGTTATTATTTGCGTTCTATAAAATCTTTTGTTTGAATATCAATGGATTATGACAATTGACAAGTGAACATTTTCCTATTTGCACAAGTTTTGGGTATGGCCATTTCTTTGATAGCAGGTGGTTCGTTTGTGAATTTTAAATTTTTTGTCTTTATCACTGGGGCTAAGTAAATTGGGTTCACGATAATTTGTATGCATTTTGAAAGTGGTAAATTAAGTTCTGTAGAAAAAATAGTAGTAAGTTCTACCTTTGATTATTCAATTATTTTACATATACTACCATTATTTTATTGTTATAAGTTATAATAAATCATATTATTAATTGAAAGGAATATAAAACAAATCTTGATTATTTAATTTAATTTTGATTTAACTGCAATAATTATAATTAATTTTTTAATTAATAATTTATACAATGTTTATACCATAGTTATAAAATATATTTATTATTGATTGGAATTCGAACAAAGATTATTAGATATTAAAAAATATATAATTTGTTTTTTCTTGGAATTTGATTAACCTACAACTTTTTTCTCCCGGGACTTAACTTACTTACTACCTTATTTTTCGGGATTAAATTTACCAATTCCAATATCACAGTGGTCTTTAATAACTTATTCATAATTATTTATCATTTATAGCCTATAAAGGCCTATCAGGGGCGGCTCTGAGACTTGGTTGGGGGGCCCTTAGTTTTAATTTTTCTTATTATTCTTAGGATTTCCGTAATCCGTGCAGAAATATGTCTATCAATCTACATACTTGTACGGTTGTCTATGATAATCGATAGTATAATTTGTATTTTGTTTATATTTTTTTTTAACAATACACTATTTCTTAGAAATACGGGCTTGGGAAGGCCCTAGGTTAGCCCCCCCCCCGGAGCCTTTCCAATGAGACAAATATGCATTTGAATTTTCAGTGACAGTTTCATACTAACTTAGAATAATTTATTTTTCTAACGTTTCAATGTCGACATAGATTATTTAGTGTATTATTAATTTAAATATTTATTTTGAGGTATTGCGAATAGGCTGAATGTAATGTAATACTTGGATCGTCTTGTATTCAAATATAATAAATAAATTGGTTTTGTTTTTTATTAAAAGTTTAGTAAATTCAAGAGCATAGAAGAACGTAAAGAAAAAAAATATAATATTATCTATACTTAATATGTTTTCGTAATTATCATTACATATAAGTGAATCCAAAAAACCCCAATATCCTCACAATTAATTTTCAAGGTATTTTAGCTCTTATTGTTTATTAATGCTGTTTGTATAAAATATATTATGCATAAACTAGCAAACGTGGTCTAATTCTTAATGTTTATAGTCGGTACAGGAAATGATTTGTTCCATGAGTCATCGTCATGACAATCGATGCATTTAATTGTTCTCGATTCTGTGCAAACAGTAAAATAAATTGGCCTAATTTTAAATATTATTAAACATTAAAAAAATATACGTTTTTGATGTCTTTTAGTAATATACATATTGTGTATAGGCGCAAATAAGCAAAATTCTAGGGAGGAATCAAGTTCCTAATAATATTGATTAAAATCACGTGGGGCATAACCTCTCACAATTTCACACTCCCAATTATTTTTATTGATATACAAATACAAATTGTTAATTACATAATTTAAATTTATTTACTATTTTATATTATTTATCTATGAATAAAGAACAACAAAAGCAATAAAAACAATGAAGTAAAATACACAGCTGCTAAAATAAAAATATACAAATATATATTATGTTAAATATTATACTGTCTGGTCATATTGTTCTCTTGCCAAATTAAAATGTATTAATTGTATGGAAAATAATTATTAGATTACATAATAACGTTGTAGGTATACATATAATAAAATTATAGAACAAATATTTTTAGTACTAAATTAATGGTTTAAACAATAAAGTTAACTAATATTATAAGTACGTATAATTAATTCTATTAATTATAAAATACTATTTGTTGTACTTGCTAACGATAAATAAATATACCTAATTTGAAATGTTTAGTTTTCAATCTAGTCCAAACTAAAGCATTTAGGATTTTTATAAATTAAGGCATGCCTATTATAATAATATGAATAGTCATATGATTTTCAGCTTTTACAGTGTTTAAAAATAACCAATATGAACTTATTTTCACTTTCTGATTAATTCGAGTAAAATATATTTTTAATTTAACCGTGACAGACTTATTTTTTAAACCAACCATTATTATTTTTAAATAGATAATTTTAAGCTCAATATTTGTATTATCATTGGTTACATAACAATTCAATGTTTACTTTTACCTATGTCTTATTCTAATCATAAAAAATACAGATAAAAGCAAGACATTTATTACATTACTTGAAGATTAATACTAAATGTATAAGATTAATTTAAAAATATTAAAATTAAATAAAACTAATATATAAAATATTAAATTTAATTAATATTACTTTGAAATATGTAAAAGTTGTTATACTGTCACCACTGTTAGTCACCATTCAATTCACACAAATTTCTCTGAAAACACCTGTTAAATTGGTTACTTTTAAAATAGTGTCATACTCATCCTCTATCATTATGTTGGTTTTTATTTTATGAATTCAGCTGTAGGTACCGCAAAATAAAAATCACGATGTGTGGTACTGTGGAAGTGTGACAGAAATAATAATTATTATAAGATACCACGTTATAATAAATGTGCATAAGTACAGTTATAGGTAGTCTTAAATAATTATAAGGTCCGTTATTGTGGTTAACGACAAAAACGTGTTACAATTTTTTTTTTCGTACTTTAACTTAAATCGTGTTACCTATAATAATATTATTTAATTTAAGTTTTGGGTGATTATTATATAATTTTATGCATTTAAATAAATGTCGACCTAATTTATAAGGTTAGTTAAATGTTAGAAAATATAAACATGTGCAAAATATTGCGTGAACATTTAACCGTTAACAATATGACGTTGACGAGTACACGAGGCGATTTCAAAGTGGAATTGATTTGACTTATGGGTCATTAGTTCATTCCTATAATATAATAAAAAAAAATAAGTAACAATGAATAATATTTCATTTTTAAGTTCTTATAAATTAATTCAATTAAAATAAAATTATCTCCTGAACACAATATACCGTCTTAACTATTTAGGGGTAGGTTCGTTTCTTACATTATAGTAAATTATCATTAAAGTATAGGTAGTTCAGTATTTATTAATGAACCATAAAGTGTATAATATAGTAAGTAACATTTTAATATTTACATATAATTTCCTTGATAATATTAATTAATTAAAAAGACTGCGGAAGATCATAATGCATTTTTAAGACCTTATTTAAAAACATAATTAAAGGTTGAAAACTATTTTTTATTGACTCAAGTTGTGTGTGATGATTTTCGATTACCTATTGTTTTAGAATTTCATTTTTTACAAAGTATCTTTTTACAGGTAGATACAGGAATGTTACTACTGCAACACCGTATAGAATGCTTACAAAGACCAAAAGATGCCTACAACTAGTTGGAGTATTAATTTCAATATGGCTGGGGCATGTTGGAAGCCAAGGTAAGTGTGTACACTAAAAATTAAGCTTTTATTGTTATAAGTAATAATTATAAGCGTTTTTGAATTATATAAGCATATAATAATGTATTATAATATTACATACATTCGCATTTTTGCAATGAACGAAAACTGTAAAGTAATTTTAGTGTATTTATAAGTGGATGACCAAAGTATAGTTAATGCTGTATTATATGAAATTATCGGTATACCTATTCCGATTCGTAACAAAATTACACGGTAAAAAAATGCTACAAAAGACTGTATCCAATTATTTTATATTGTTATAAATATTATATATAGGTATGTAGTGCGGGTTCAATTACAAATTACTTGATTAAATGTTCATAATGTTATACGGATGAAGTTTTGGTACCTAACCTGAAAAAAAAATATAAAAAATTATACCTAATCAAAAAAAAGATTTATTAAAGTGTCCAAAGGGTATGTTTGTGCGTAAATGCGAAAATACAAACGATATCGAAGCTACGGAAAATTAAGTGAAACCAAATTATGGTAATAATAATCGTTTATAATACTGTTTAAATAATAGATGTGTTGGCTCATTAGTGTTAACGATACCATACCCATATAGAATAAACGCAATAGTTATTAATTTATTATTGGCTTTCCCTATGACTGAACACTTCTACAATAAATCACCGACTCGAATCAGTCACGGAAGAAAGGATGTATAGGAAAAAAAACGTTACAATTAAGTACCGTATAGGACACTATAGGACCCAACGGTCATTTCACTCATTTAATATAGATTTAATTTTTTTTTTTTTAAATAAACTATATTAAAACCAAAAATTATTTTCCTAAATGTAACAGTTATTTTTTTCGATTTGTTTAATAACTTTCTATTCGGAATAAACATTGTCAATACTTAAAACTTCAATGTTTCATTTTCCTTAGACTAACAAATCATTTTTCAATAGGTAGATTATAATTATTATATAAATAAGTACATTGCATTATTTTTAACGATCTAAAGTTATACTAAAATCATTCAAAATACATTATGCACAATAGTTTAAAAATGTTTCATTTAATACTTTGAAGTAAAATTCTCGGACTATGGTAGTAATTTAGCTGTGGTTAGAGGTGGGTCTAATATCCTTATAGTTTAATACTCAAATGTTGTATTGATAATCAAATCAATTATGCATTATGGAATTATTTCATAATAGGTTTATATTTGCTTTGCAAAGTTGAAAATTTCCTCATAATTTATATAAAATTAAATATAAAATAATTTTAGGTGTAACATAGGTGGTAAATAATTATTTTAGATCAAGTAATTCGAGTGGAAGATATACCTATATACATATGAACATATGTTGTTTTTGAAAATTTAAAAATTATTTGAAGATAAATTCAATAAATTATGAAGAAATTGTTGTTTTCAATTCAAGATTCTAATTATTAGACTAAACTATTTATTCGATATGTTCATTTCTTTGGAAAACCTTCCGGTACCAATAAAAAATCTCATCAGCTTTAATCTGCAAAGAACAGAAGAACCTTTTTACCTATAGTAGAGAATTTAACATATTATATTATTATGTAGATATAGTTAACACCTTAAAAATGAGTACGTAAAATGCCGACACCGACACGCTGTTGTATGATATCAGCTAGTGTGCTTTTTGATATCAATAAATACTACTTCAATACATTTAACGTTAAAACGAACTGTTAACATTTATTAACGTATCGTTTTAATTGTTCAATTGAATTAGAACAAAATAGTATATAATATTGCGTATTGTAATTGTTTTGTTCTCAAGACGAGGAGTTCCAAATATTTGACAGACCATATCCGTTTTCCGGTCTGCTTGACCATTCACGAAAAATTTGCTTCGGTTTTGACAGCGTAGGTTATAAGGCGCACCTATTTAATTAAGCGCAGACACGGTGTTTTTTTCTTTGTTGGAGAAAACCACCAGTGTTTTCTGCTGAAGACTGACACCCTCTCGTAATGATAATAATAATAATAATAATAATAATAATATATTGTAATACGTAATAGACATTATAACAAGTCAATGCGGTCGGTAGGAGGTTCCCGAGATAAATAACCAATTCCCAGTAGTGTGCCGCTTGCACCTGTGTGCCTTATGAATATAACTGTACACAACCTAGATGGTAATGAAGCATCTATATAGTCACGATCTGTTCTTTTGTCAGTAGTCCGAGGCGGCTCTGCGGCAGCACGCATTACTAATTTTTTTATAATTATATATGTTTTTTTTATGTATACACATACCCGATGTGATCGTATTGTATACACACGAAAAAAACGGGTCATGTATAAAATTCGTGTCCAGCGAGTATACATTATTTAGGGATCAGTAAATTGCGTGTGGGAGATCATGAAGAAAGTATAATATTGTATATTATTGAAATTCGAGTACTATAGTACCTATATAAAATATATTGACCAACCGTGTTACCAGTGTACTGCAGGCATATTATATATTATTGTTATTATGATATACCTATTATAAAATGTATTATACACATCGTAATATAATATAATATTTCATTTCGCGATTTTGGTATACGAGTATACGACGATTTATTTTCAATATTTAATACGACTCGGCGTCCGAATAGTTCTGTAATCTAATGATGAAATTCCCTTGAATAATAAATCTTGTATTATAATTTATAATATAATATAACATAATGTGTAGTGTGTACCTATTATTGAATATTGCAGCAAGTACCCGCAGACGGTGTTCAGCGAAAGAGGTTTAGATGCTCTCGATTATTTTATATTATATAACCAAATTAATACGATACTCTGTCAATATCAAATAAATGTAAATTCAAACGGTTTCTATACCTAGATTTTACAATAATATGAAATTAGTTTAGATCTTTTACGCATACCATGTTTACAGAATATAATTGTTGTCGCTATATCTACTTTGCATTTATACTTGGTTTATTCGAAACTACAAATTTATATACAATATTAAGGAATAGATAAAATAAGTATAAAAATATCATTTAAAATCGAAACCTACGATCAATGTACCTACTTATAATATGTTTTTTGATACATGACATATAAGTAATATTTTTGTTAGTTAAAAATTTTGCAATTCGTATGATTTCTTGGTTTCTATTTAAGCACCATTAGATTTATATCTTAATCGCTTATCGAAGTTTTAATTGATTTCAGTTAGTAAAATAAATTTGGGTAATGCATGGCCACGTTTTAAGATATATATTTAATATCTTAAATCGTGTGCATGGCTTAGAGGTTTCACTGTAAAACATAAAATATTTTATTATATCCCAAAATTGTAGTATAAAAGATTAAGTTTGATGATAAAATAATGATAAAAAAGCAAATTAGTTTGATAATTACATACAACAAAAGTATAAATACATACAATAAAAATTACTAAACATGTTTTATCATAATATATAATTATAAAATTACAATTTATTATTATGTAAAAAAATAAACCACCTAGTGTGTTTTCTTATGCTTTAATTTTTTTTATTAAATAAGTTCATATTATAATTGAATTGAAATTTCGTTAGTACGTATTGTTTTGGTAATATTGCGATATATTTACAAAATGTTCATTAAATAATTATATATAGTTTACCTATTTTATATTAATCTCAGTTAAATTTCATTAAATGATTATTTTTTTATACTGTTACTGTAAAATAATTTTAATTAGAAACGCGTGTTATTATTACCTAACGGCATTATACATATTAATGTATAATTATACGTATTTATTCTCATATATACATAGATATGACTCTGAATGGGTAATTAATCACAAATTAGATTGCACCGAGTTATAGTTACGTAGTTGGCTTAGGTATATAGATCCATATCAATACGCAGGTAATAAAATATACTTGAATCATTGTGATTCTGCATAAATACTTTGTTCGGGTTCATGTTTTCTGTTCTTTAGACATTCGTCGGATGCTTAACAAACCACAAGTCCACAAGGATTACTCAATCGCGAGATTATATCTAATCGAGAGTCATTGCTGCTTGAACCAGATTGTATTTAGAAGACCATTGTTTTGTCTATTAAACATTATTGGGTATAGAATAATTCCACTAGACCGTGGCGCGTGGTGTTAAGTTCCGCACAAATGGACATTGTAATAACATCATAAAAAGATGGCAATTTCATACATTTATTAGGTAGGATTCTCCATTAACCTGAAAATAATATTCTTTTGAACTTTCAATAATTGTTAATATTTAACACTCCGGACAATAACGCGTGTATACCTACACTTCAATTTTAACTTTTATACCTATACAGTTTATTTATTCTATTTCTGATTTTTGAAATTTTTAATTATACTTATTATATTAAATTTTCAAAAACTTGAATGCAAATTAAGTCTTGTAACAATTCTAACTTCTTTTTTCAAAGAAAACCATATTTTTTTACTATTCATTTTAAGCACTTTTTTGAAAATACTAACGAACCTACTAATCTTAATCGGCATTCAAATGACTTTCTGAGTTATTCAAATTTATGTACAAAGGATGATATAGTCTTGTTATATGTATAGACAATTTTTACAAATTATTAAATGCTAATCGATTATTATATATTTAAAATCACCATAGTTCCCGTGTATCTTCCAAACCTATTAACACGGGTTATATTATTCTTATACATAATTTATAGCAAAAAAAACTTTCATTTAAAAATAATATGTTTGTTTAGCTAAAGGGTACTTCTAAATGGAATAACAGATCGAATGGATTTAATATAATATCTTTTTAAGAGTACACCTAAACTTACCAAAAAATCAGAACTTGGATAAATGTATAATTAAAGAAAAAAATCTTAATGATTATGGTTGGGAAATCGCTGTTTAGTAATAATAGTCGTTAAAAATAAGACTAAAAATAAATAGATCATAATTAAAATAAAATGTAATGCTAATGATTTAGACAAACCCGTACTCATCTAATTTTCGAGTATCACGCATAATATTTTTGTATTTTTTCTGAAAAATAAGTGATAAAAAATAAATAAATAATAATATTTATTAGATATTTCACGTCGATTATTGGTGACTTTGAAGTATTTCGGACCTAACATAATATAAGACAAATAAAACAGCAATAGCTTCTATATTGACAATTGTGAATATTTACGGCCGATGTCTAATCTTGGACGTTTGCACGACCAACGTTTAATATGTTATATTAAATATTAATTATCATCGCTAATTCAACCACACACACAAAATAGTCGAAGTAGTACTATACTGTAGGTTCTCCGTACACTTGATTGAAGTTTATATTGTTATTAATACAATACGTAGTACATTACGGATACACAAAAGAAAATGTAACACACTGAAAAACGACGATAGTACACTTCTTTAGGTATGTTATATTAATGTGAAAATTCTACGACGATGTAGTGTAAATGTAATTAAAAAGTCTTGAAATGAAACGCAATTATATTTCAATTATTTACTAATAATTAAAGTATAACCATAACCGTCATCAATTAGGTTTGTAAAATCGTGACGACGAAAATCGACTTTAATTTCGTTAAAAAATGTGTGTGCGTTGTATTACTTGTATGTTGTATTATAAAGAAATTGTTTTATTATATCAATTAATATTAATATATACTAATATACTATAAAGTTTTAAATGGGTATAAGTACTTCTCTGATATTGACTGATGTTAACAATAATTATTTTCACAACAAATTTGTC
Source organism: Rhopalosiphum maidis (assembly GCF_003676215.2). Classification (NCBI taxonomy): domain Eukaryota; kingdom Metazoa; phylum Arthropoda; class Insecta; order Hemiptera; family Aphididae; genus Rhopalosiphum; species Rhopalosiphum maidis. Next base: position 80,695,012 of record NC_040878.1, read on the forward strand.
GTTTTCATAGTGTGAAGTAATTACTGTTTAATGAGAGTGAGTTCATTTTTCGGAAAAAAGTCATTTTAGGTATAACCATAACACCACATAAGGATAGTGTTTTAAACACTTTCCAATAAAGACTGAATGCATAGATAATATTTTGAAAGGCATTCCCGTATAAGTATATAACTGATTATTCTCAATCATTTTTATAAAAATGATTTTTCAAAAACTGTAAAAATGATTACATTCTTACTGTACTTATATAGTTATGTTCTAATTATTTAATTTCATAAATTATATTATACCGTATATAGTTCTATATTGATTATGTTTTGTTCTTAAAATTATTTTTAAATAAATTGCGTTTTAACCCAAAGAAAATACCCATATTGTACTATACTATTATGTATTAAAAACATATTATAAAAATGTGGAATACTAACTTTGAAAACAATTTTAAATAAAACTTAAAAATACCGTTCAATCGATAAAATGAATTGTTAAAAAAAGAATACATTTTTTAAATGAACAATTTATATCATTTTTTCCTGAGCTGAAAAATGTCAAACAAATTTAATACTTTTTATAGATAGTAATACAATAATATAAATATATATTCATTAAATATAAAAAAATAACTTAAATATTGTCTAATTCTTAAGGTTAAAATGCAGAATAGTTGTTATTCTATAAACGTTACTCATTTCCATAAGTATCTTCAACTTTTTTAAAGTTATATTCATTAAATTGAAATTATTTAAGTCCTTGAATAGTACTTTATGTTTTTAAATAGTCTAATGGTTCATATTTATTTGTTTATATAGCTTGATATTTTCTCTAAATTGGGAAAAACGACTTCACTTATAATTGAAAATTATAATAAATGTAATAACTAATACTAAAATCTCATTGTATCATGATAGACTTTATATAACTAGTAGGTTCCCATCCAATATGTCCCACAACTCGCGAAAATATGACTTACCAAACTATTCGTATGTTAAGTAGTATATTAAGTTACTATAAGCTTTGTTTCTTTTATTGATCAGTAATAATCATAAAATCTTTGAAACATTATATTATATCACGATAAATCGTTTATTGAAAATAATTAATTATTATGGACAATAGAGTAAGTATCTGACCTAAAAAAAAAAAGAGTTTACCATAGTCTATAATAGGTATCTACGTGTACCTAGGTATGCAACTATGAACCTATTAGGTGTAAGGACGCCGGGAAAAATTATAGCAGCATAATATACCACACACAGGTATTAGGTATGCAGCAGGGTATGTGGGTTATTACAACACGGACAGCCAGCGGGGACGATACACATTAAATTGTAAAAAAATATAGAAATGCACGTCATATTGCTTAGAGGGCTTTGCTCGCGCGTGGTCTCAACCGGTCACGAGCAACCGTGTAAAACCGTTAGTGGACGGACGGCACGCGGCAGCGCGAAACAGTGTACTTATAATACAATATATATATATCTGTATTTATAGGTAGATAGGCACATATAAATATAATATATAAAATAATATTGAAATACGAAAGCAGTTCTCGCCGGTGTTGCAACGCGACACGAGTCCTGTGGTTTCAAACCTATAATAATATTATACGGACTATAAATTGTATCGATATATTGTAATAATGTAATGTATCATATTGTAATCGCGAATTGTAGGTCCGCGGGTGGATAAAAAAAAAAAAAAACAATGGACTGCAAAGTTTGATGGAATAAGCCCACGAAACGATTCTAATCGGAATTCGCATTGTTGTTAATGGATTATAAGTTATAAAGACAATAACATTTATAAAATAATATATATAGGTAATAGGTATACGATATAAAATATGTTTCTCGCTATAATTATCCATTAAAATTTCAAACAAATTATCATTTAAATAGATTAAACTATAATACAACTGTTTTTATCAAATAATATATAATATAAAGTGAAATAGTAAGTTTATACAATGGTATATTATATTAGAGAATAATATATATGTGGCTGTTTAATGTTCGTTAAATATAAAAAATGCTGTAGACAAATATTTTTTTTTTGTTATTATCTACACACTATGAACGTATTTTTTTCAATCATTTATTTTATATTACTAGAAGAAGTCTCAACGCTAAAACTACAGTAGGAAGTTTGATTAAATTTATAATAGTTCTAGCGTTTGCGAATTTATATTTAATTTTTTATATATATATATATATATATATATAATATAATACTTACCATTAATTGTATTTATTCATTTAAAAAATTTGAAATCGATCGATTATAATTATTCTATTAGATTTAGAGAATTTTTGTTGTACATATAAAAAAATACATTATTATCTTTAATTGAGATCGGTTATTGCAATGTTAAATAATCATAATTAGTGATTATAATATATTTTAAATTACAAGCTGATCAAATATGAAACAATCAAATAATTTCTAAAAAATGTTGAATTGTTAATTTCAATCTTAAACTGTTAAATAAATTAACTGTGCATTTCTTTATGCACATATTTTATCAAAATTGATGAATTATTTTGTTTTGTACTCTGAAAAGAATCAATACAACTATATAGGTTTCATTGTGATTTTGTTTTTGTCTTGAAACATCCAAAGAGGCAGTAAAAGTGCAGTCCTAAAAATAATTGTTTATTTCATTTAACATTTTTAGATGTAAATAATGATAATTGTAGAAGTGACAAAAAAAACTTTCTGTAAAAATATTAAAAACATTGTGTTATTTTATAACAACTATGTAAAATGACTAAAATAGTTAACATTAATTAAATGTTTGAAAAAATAAGTTGTTGGTTATATAAGCATTTAATTAAAAATAATGTTGTTAAGAATTCAAATTTTTTAATACCTTTGATCAATTTACAATAAGAATATATTGTTAAAATTATAAAGAAAAATGAGTGTTTGTGTCTAAAAAAAAATTTAAAAAAGAAGTTAATTGCTAATAGACAATAAACAAACAATAATGATTCATATATAATGATTATTTTTATAAGTATGTATAAACAATTGTTCAATTTTTGTATTTTTCAAAAAAACGTTTTAGTAGTGATCACTATTAAAAACCTTAAATCACCTTGTGTGTACTTAAAGACATTCTTTATAAAGTACATTTGAAATTAAATTCCGTGAAAGCCACTCGTGAAGATTTTAATTTAAAATACTTGTCAAAACAATGTCAAGTCTGTGTTAACGGAGCACACAATGACTGTCAAGTTGAACAATTACTTGTCAATTTGATTTTATTTATATCATTGTATCTTTTATAAAACAATAATTATAGTTACTGGTATAGGTATAAGTGTGTATGTCCCATATTTACTATGTTTGAATTTTTATATGAATACCTTACTATTTTTATATTAAAAAAAAATTGATGGGTTAGTTGCAACAATAGTTGTTTATTTGTGGATAGGAAGAATTTTTCATTCCACAATAGTTGATTTTTCTCGAACGGCACTTTCTATAAAAGTAAAATTTATATAAAACGTTTGACATTCATCGTGTACCAACCGATGTAAAATTGACAATATTATTTATGTAAGTACCAATACTAAATGTAATGAAATAAGTACCTTTATCAAACTAACGTTTTGAAAAATATTTAAAAAAAAAAATTAAAAATTATGTTTGTTACAATATCAGTGGATAAACAGATAGGTAAAATTAAAAATCTCAGAATGTACTATCTATAAACGCGTTACATGTCGCGACCGATGCCGACAACTAAAATACATATTTTGAAAATTGTTTTTATACTGTGACAGTAATAAGCATTCTTTATCTTAAAAAATATTAACGTTTTTAAAAATATTTTGTGTTATATAATTTGAAATCATTATTAAGCAACACATTTTTGAAAAATATATATTTACAAACTAAAAAAATGTACTATATTTGTACTTAAAAAAGTAAAATTAAACAATACAGTACAATAATTGTGAAATAGCAATAATGGTAAAACCTAAATACCTATATAAATTGTTTTTTAAATTGTAAAAACATAAAATTGTACTATATTTGTATATAAAAAATATTTTTAACAATTTCAATACTTTTCAAGATAATAAATATTTACAGTTAATAAAACCACTCCGTATAAAGATTATCAATTGCAATTTGCGATTTCGTCTACTCGGCTGGTTAAAATCTACTTATTGCATATTGTATATTCGAAAGCTTACTTCATGGTATGTATTCATTGCGAATTTCTGATGACAATTTTAGATATATACGTATATATACATATATATTTATGTCTTAAAAAACAGGTGGCTCCCGTCGATAACTAGGTACCTACCTACGACGCGTTTCCTCCGCAGTAGTTCGATTTTCCTAGAAAGAGAAATCGATTTATATAAATATAATATATAGTTTTTTTATTTCGACGCAACACGAACTATAACGATATATATATATATATCATTTCGTGCATCGGTTGGCGGCGTTCAAGCCCTAATAATCACACAATCACGTGCCCTCTGGGTTCATCCGCAAGTCACCGACAGTCGTGTGTGTTTTGTGCGCTACTTGGTCATTTGCGTCGGGCACGGGCCACAGTCATGTACATATATAACATAATAATAGTGTTAGTGTTAAGCCGCGATCGGTGTGACGCAACTGTGGCCGGCGTAGGAGAGCAATGTTGTATTATATACCGCCAAAATCATTCGACCAACGAAGTTATATTATTATTATTATTATTGTATTGTTGTTGTTGTTGTTGTTGTTATTATTATTATTATATGCATATTGTACTTTCTATAAGACCGTTGGCCGTTTTACTCGCGAAAAACCGTCCTCTCGTGCTTGTATAGATATATATTTTTGAAAATTTTGACAATAATACGTATACTTTCTTATTTTTGAAAGTGTGCAATATGTATCACGTTTTATATGCGTTTATTTTCTAATTGAAATACATACATAATTTAGGAATGACCCCGAAGCACTGTACATGCAACTATGTAAGAGACGATCATCGTGTACACAGGTTACACCTACATGGTGTAATTGAATATAAACGTTAAAATAAAATTGGATTTATAATATATTATTATTATTATTATTATGTCTGTATTGTTGTGCAAGACTATGTCCGGTTGGTTTATCGAGAAGATGATTATCAGTAGACTGTGGATAGGCAATAGTATAGCTAAAAAGAGGTGCAGCCCCAAAAAATTGTATTATTTTTTTTTATTAGTTGATTAAATATAACCCTGTAGCCTATATATTAATCACTGTAAGCCCCGATTTTTTTTTATTTAAAAATATGGGTTCATATTTTTGTTTTAGACTGTAGGCGCTGAATTCATAATATGTAATTCGAGTTTTAGAAATGACATATGATGGTGTGAAATTATTTCACACTATTTAGTATATAGGGCTATTTTATTTTATAATATTCAGTCAATTTATGCTGAGTAGTTACTGAGTAATAATATCACGTTATTATCGGTGGAAAATATGTGTCTTAAATTATTAATAGGTACTAGGTACTAGATGGTTACACATAAAAACTATAAAAATCATATTGCACGCACACCATCTTACAATATATATGTATAGGTTTATTTTAATGACGCCCAGATGGAACATCAAGTACTGTTGTGAATGAGCTCTCGAAGGGTTGGGGGAGAAGTGTAAATTGCTGGTGTCACAGGGAAGCGTGTATATAAACATTACTAAACTATAATAATTAATTTATATAACCTATATTGATTTAATGATTTTTTTAAACATTTAACCACTAAAACACTAAGCTACCCTGAAATATTTGATTTAAAATACATTTTTTTGTAAGTATAATTGTTGAACACAAGAAAATTTGTTTGCAAAACCATAAATGAGTCGATAAGTATATTTTTGTTAACTGCATGTGCTTTCAAAATTACTCTGTGCGTCACAGGTTTAATTTATTATATAGTACAAGTACATCATGGGAAACAATTTATGATAAAATGTATTTAATTTTTATAAAATATAAAATGTAGAATAAAAGTACGTTTACTTGTATATTTTATTATGTGATCACATAAATCAATAAAAAGATTATAATATTATAAATATTATCACATCATGGATAGGTATTCAATTTTATATTAATAATAAATTATTTAGAAATTGAGGTTTTTTTGTCACGACTACCAATGTTATATTATTATTGTATTATATCGATAATAATAATATAAACGTTTATGATTTATACATAGGTCTAAGCGCTCATATTATACATTATAATTCATAGTTTTGTTTAAAAGTTGGATATTTAATGCTTGAATTATTTTTAAAAATTACGTAAACAATATCATACGATAATTTATATACATACGATTTGGAAATACCGCGATGTATTGTACGGCAATAAGCAATGTTTATATTCATCATCTGCAATAGTGTTTATTGTGGTGAGACGTGATGGTGGACCACGGACGAGACAACCGTAATTCTGCGGTAGAAATTCAGAACATTACCATAAACTCCAATGATATCATAGTTATGTAATTGTATAATACTGCAGTAATCACTAATCAGTGACGATGTTTACTATACCTACAGTACAATCATAATATATTATTCGGTTTTAGATCACCATCATAACCTCGACTATATAATAATTTTACTCGATATAATTATTATAGTCTGTACGACTATAAATTATAATTTATTTTACATCTTTTACACGCGATGTAACACGATAAATAATGATATATGTATAATAATAATTTTGTTATATTGGTTTGAATTAATATGTTTATCCGGATCTACAATAATAATAAGCATGTTATATTATGTAATGGAATTAAATATGAAATTTATTCATTTTTGCAAGATTTACTCGGTTTAATATATCAATATAATATGCCGTCTAAGTATCTAACTTTACGGTTCTACAACATAGTACCTAGTACAACACTGTATTTTAAGCGTGTAATTATTAAATTGTCTAAATTGATTATTTTTCTATCCGTTTTAATCAAACTCAAATTTGATTTCGGGGAATACCGATTGGATTGATTATTGTCGTAATACCTATTGTGGACTTGTAGTAAGCCGTAAGTGAGATAAACTATAAAATGGTACATGCACATGACATAGGCAGATGCATAATATTACATTATAGAATATTTAAATAAAAGAGTACCGCCGACCAAACATTGGATGTATTACAAAGATGTTTAAAAACAAATCAACGGTCAATCGGATAGGAGTAACGGTTAGTAACTGGGAGTAACGACTAACGGTTAGTGTCGTGATAATTATTAGAATGCATATTATTATAATACCTATACCAACTGCACCGAATGACTTTTAAATGTTGACCTATGTATAGGGGCTTGTTTGACGTTTAATTTCATGATATCTTGAAACAATCGTCCGGATATATATATTATAGTTAATTGTATATTTGTATGCCCAGTAATTTAAACTTTAAAGATCTACACAAGATTTTACTTATTTGTACGGTACTATAATACGCGTAATGACCTACTTCATACTATTATAACTATACCTACCTATATATAGACTTATAATGGGTATATGACATGGTATGTATATATATTTTATAATAATATAAATGCCATCTTCTATATTTTTTAATTACCATTTTATACAGTTAGCCATAACTAATAACTTGCGCATTCAGCGTGTAACTACCTTAAAGAAATTAAATAAAAGTCGGACGTACTTTACGTTATTAGAGGACGGGGCACTGGAACGAGTGTTGTTGGATATTATTGCGGTGTTCTGATTACGTTTTTTTACGATGAAATAATCATAATAATATCGCTTTCGGAGTATAATACTTGGCGCAGATTTTTGTTATTATATTTATATGTGAGCATATTATATTACAATATGTTATTACAATATGTACTATGTATTACGTTTCTTAAAAACTTATTTTCAATCGTAAGTCATAACTAATACTTACAAAATTCAACTAGTTTATTATCAGTGTTCGACTTAGCAAAACTAAAGTAGGGGGACTCTGTTAACTTTTAAAAAAAGAGCATCCCCATCACTTGTTAAACGTTACTAAGCTGTGGGGGCGTAGCCCCCACACCCCCTATAACCCTCTTTAAATCATATGAAAAAGTATTTATAAATAATCAAACTAAAAAAAAAAATTACTGTAAATATTATATTGTATATTTTAGTTATAACTAATATTATAACAAACTCAAAACTAACTAAATAAAAAACAATTAATTTTAACTATTTATTTAAATAGTTCCATAATTTATCATAAGACGTATATTCTAGGATGCAATAGTAGTTAGAACAAATATAATGTGGAACAAATATTTTGTGGCACAATTTGTAGTGATGATTTAAGATAATTAGTTAAATAATAATAATAAATATCTTAATAATTATTAAATCAATGGTAAGAAAAATTATTATGATGTTATCACGTGCATTTTAATAAAAATTAAGAATGATGCAGACGATGCAGAGTTCCCTGCGTTCCCCTTAAAAATAAAAGTAGGGGTACGCTAAAATTTCTGAAAATAGTTTGGGGTACTCCGTCTCTCTGCGCCCCCCCAATCGAGCACTGTTTATTATACATACATAAAAACAGAATAAAAAAAGGATTTGCTTTAATTAATATCAACAACTAATCATTAACCACATGGTATTTAAATTTTATTCACAGTATATAAAATAATAAAATAATATAAAAATGTATTACTCATATTTTGCAGTACATATTTATTGTTTATTATTTGTATAAGTAATAGTATTAAAATTGTATTAAATTAGATTTTTAATCTGCAATGCACTATATGTTTATATTATATACGAGCGATCGCCTAACACACTTTAAATCTGATTTTTTTATTTTCAAAATTACTTAAGTAATATGTATGTAAATATGTATATAATATTTTTGAATATTTGAGATTTTTTATATTATTTAAGAAATGTCCTGTGGAAATAAAAACTTCTGATTTTTCAATGAGAATCAAATTTTTTACTGAGGAGACTCCTTAAATATTATACTGTCATATACACCAATAAAATTCCAAGATTTAAAAAATATAGTTTTTAAGTATATTAAAAAATGCCAAAAATCAAATTTTGAATAACTGCATTATTAAATAAAAAAAATGAAGTGAGTAGATTTGGTGAATTACCTATGTATAATATTTATTTACCTACACCTAATAAGTAATGGTCTGTAATCCTATACTTCCTTATTAACATAATAATATAATAATACGTAATGTAGTTGATGACCATGCGATTATTGTGTAGTGTAATAATTATTACATCATTTCACAATAGATTAATTAACAAATTATTTTATCACTGTAGTTCAGTTTAACTCTTGATAGATATAAAATATCGATAACAGCTTTGTACCATTGAAATTATTAACCACATCTTAAAATGTTTTTCTCTAAATCTGTATAGATATTTATCAATAGTATATATAATATATTACTGCAGTAATAATATGCGTTCGTGCATAATGAGAATTAAATTATTAGGTACGAATACAATACGAATATATAAGCACATTAAATAAGTGAAGATTAAATTTAATCTATTCTGTGATATAGGCGCAAATAAGCGACATTTTTAGGAAAACCAAATTTCCTCATCGTATTAACAAAAAAAAGGAAAGAAATGCGCGCTATAACCCCCCTTCATATACATCGAGTGCGCACAATTAAATCACTTTTAAATCGGAAAAAAATTTTCACGAAAACAAAATTTTAAATTATTTTTTTGTATTTTAATATAAATATTATTGGCTTTGTTTTCCAAATCTCGGACAAAAATGATAAAAAAATTAAAACTAACGAATACTCGTCTTTTTCTTCCTGTATCTTACACCAACGACACCGTCGACACTGAAATCAAATAAACAGTTGTGTGTAATTTTTTTCCCGGCCGATTTGAAGGAAACACGCGTCCGACATTCCGATTATACTATTAAGATCACGGATCAATGTATCTGTCCATGTTTTCGTGTACAGCTATATAGATACACGGTATATCCTATCATATTAGACTCGAGTGTTATCAGCTATCTATTGTTATTTTATCATCTAGAACTAGGCTATGCACACCCCACAGCGTAGTACCAATTATTCGATTTACGTGTCCGGAGGATATTACGTGACGTATTACGGTCCATTATAGATGGGCACGTTTTTCTCTGTCTTATTATTATTATTATAGTACTATAGTTCTAACGCTAATATATAATAATAATATATAAAACAGTGTAGAGCGAAACGACACATACGAAAACAATTTTTCTCCGAGTTTTCTTGTAACACACACACATATACATATAGACTGCACACATCATACACAAAATTGGGTCGTTCCGTTGACGTATTTCTTTACTCATCACACACACTACAAAAATACGCATTATACGAGCGCTGACCGGAAAATTCCAATATTATCTGTCCGTTGTTCTGTTGCCGTTGTTGTTGTATATTATACGCGTCTACTTCAGCAGGTTAGGTATTCCTTCGATCGTGATCTGAAGAAAGTATATTATATACCTATTTAGAACAAACACAAATCTAATTGTGAACTGTATAATTGGGCGGGGTAAGTAAACATAATATATATAAAATATATTATGTAGGTTTTACTGTACATTACGATATTGTGTCTGTTTACATATTATAAACGCGTGTTTCTGTACGAGAATAAAGAATTTAGTACCTAACAAAAATATGAAAAAGAAGAAGAAACGAATGCGATCGAACCAACTGAATTATAATTAACGGTATACCTACAGAATCGATTTGAGGATAGGGAAAGAAAAAGTATGTACATTTGTAAGTGAAAAAACAATGCGAGCATAAAATTATAGAATTGTTGGTTATTGTTACAAAGCAAACGCATATATTTATTAATACATAATTATATGCAAAATATAACATTTTTCTGTTTGATAAATATCGTATTATTTTTATACCTGTAAAAATTTCACTTAATGCGTTACGATTATTATTTACGTTTTTGAAAATCTAATATCTTGAAACTTTAAGATTGGAAAACCTACCCCAAGTACAATCAACACGCTAAATGTTTACTACAAATCCCAAATGCGTGGCAGGCAATTGTTATCGCTTCATTTCAAACAGAAACCTTGTCTACATCACTACATTTGATGATAAATTATTCATTCAATAGATTTATAGGTATACTAAATAAATAAAATAAATATTAGTCTATATAGGTTTACCTACCTATAATTATGAGTCCAATAGCTATTCTTCGAAAGATGTTTACTTTAAGTCTAAGACACTGTAGTATATTAAGCAATAGCTACACACGTTTTTGAGCTGTTTAAACTTTTGATTCATCCATTTGATCCATAAAACAAATTTTTTTTAAAGAAAATGATGATTTTAAAATTTTTTCAAGTTTTTTACAAATGGATTGGCGTCTATATAATATTTTGATACCATTATAGATTATCATTTTTTTAAAGTGTAAATCATAGGTAGTATAGTAATCGGTTGCTTATGAATTATGATAGATAATATAATTTTCATAATTTATTTTATGTATGCAGTGTTTATAGACTAGTATGGATTTTTGGCACTCATAATACGGACTTTTATGGCGGGTTCTACGTCTACTGACTAGAATCCGAATTTTTGTGGTATTAATACCATCGTGGATTAAATAAGTTACTTAAGTAATCCGCTCAATAATTTTAATAATATATCGTTATTTTTATTGTTACCGATTACGTTGACGTATATAGCACATTACTCTGTGATTATCACCGATGCAGTAAATTTAGAAGGTTATTCGATAATTGTATGGATCGTTCTTAATTAGTCTTTAGTCGGTTGATGATTGTTATTTTAATATATGCGGGCGGTATAATACTGTACAAAAACCTAACCATTGACCAGTTTATGTAAAAGTATATTCATATTATACATGATATGAGGGCTCGGCCTTTTCTATTGTTTCTGAGGAAAAAATTATCAATCTGGAGTCCTTGATAAAACTTACTCGACTAATCCCGGTGGAAGCTAAATATTCTAGTGCACGGTTGGTCGAAGAGCAGCCGGATGTTCTGCAAGGGCAAGCGTAACGTCACTTCCGGTCTTATTCTGTTTTGTTATTTCGTTTTATTTTCAACCCTTTTCTTATATGTGCATCGTACCTACTTAACAAAATTAAATAATTTTTAATAATTGAAAAAATATTATTAATAATATAACTGTAGATTTCACAAAATTTCTTTAAACCGCAGATATTGTTTTCTCATCCGGCTTGTGTAATAAAAAAACAAAGAAAAGATTTTCAAAATAAATAACTACATCTATTATTACAAACAAAAATTTACCAATTAACTTATAAATTGTGCTTGAAATTACGTTTTCATAAATGAATTGTTCTCAAAACATTTTAATTTCGATAGACTAACTGCCCACTTTGTTATATCCGGGGTTGATAGACCCGCAACTCCATTAAATAACAGCCGTTCCCTATTGGTCATCTAAATTTAAAATACTATGTAAAAATATTTTATTATACTCACTCAATAGGAACAACTTAAGTTATTTTATTTAAATGAAATAAGAACATACTAAAAAGAAACACTTATTTTAAACATAATATTAAAGAAATTTTGTTTTTGTTCATCACTCAATTAATTTGTGCAGAACGTTGATAATATTGGCGTTTCATAAAATGTCCTATCTATTATAGAATATAAACTTGAATCAGCTATTAAGATTTTAAATACAAGAATATTATGATTACTGTTGTAAAATAAAAAAATATCACTCAATTATTGATCAAAATTATAAATTGTAAATGATTTTCAATTATTTTAATATGTATCAATAAATTTTAATTCAGTATTTATGAATTATATATTTCTATAGGACAGAATTATTTTCAAACCGGAAGGTAAAATTAAAAAGTAAGCATAATCATTGATATATATATATATATATATATATTGATCTTAACACATGAGAAAAGCAATATTGGTATATTGATTATAAAATACAAAGAGCTATATAAACCTGTAAACACTTTTTTCGGTAAAGAATCTTTCAACGCTTCTTCTTTATACTAGATAAAAATTAAGTCTACTCTTATAAACTGTACTTTTAAAAAAAGGTTGTTTTACAATAGTTTCATCAATTAATACATTTAAGAAAATAAATACTACTTACGACCATCGACTGTTTTCAGCAACTTAATTTTGTGATTATTTTAATGTTGCTTTTAATTTTTTTATCACAATACTATAATACTAATTAGTAATTACACTATCTTTCGCCACGAATTGAACAATGCAAGCTAATGCCTTACAATACCAGTTCCCAACTTTCTTATTCAAACAATCGTATATTATCCAACAAAAAATGATTTTTTATTTATCTTTTTTTTTTTAAAAAAAAAACTGTAAACAAATTGTGTCGATTATATAATCGCTATACAGTAATGTTTTATTTAGAAATAGAACATTTTTCAACTTTCAATAAATTATTGAAAATAAAACTACAGTATCTAACCTATTTTTATTATACAACAGGCTGGGAAAGCCTGGCCTATTGAAATTATCTACACTACACTAACCTGAGTATGAACATTATGAATCATACTAATTTGGTAATTTTAATTTTACAATATAAATAAATATAACTTATAGTTGTAAATGTACACAAAACGTTGTGTAATTTAATAAGTAGACCTATTGGTAATTTTTATAATTTAAGATTTTTAAAAATCTATTGATTAATTTGTATTAATATTATTCAAAAAATAAAGATTGTTTAGATGTTATTTTTGATATAAACCGGCCATTTTAATACGTCCAAATGTAGGATTAAATACTTAGAGGATTAAAATATCCGTAACAAATATTACTTATATATTAAAAGACAATATTATCTGTAGATATTATATACTATTAAATATTTTAAAAGCTTCGTTCATAAAGATTAATGCCCCTCCCCCCGTGTATACAGTAAGTTGAAGATTAATAACATTTTTATCGTCACTACAGTCAAAACATTACACATGTCATTATTGAATCATTGATTATACGATAAACTATTATACGATTTTTTCACTGTAATTTACTAAAACCCAATATATTGATTTAATACATCTACACTTTGAACAACACATTAAAGTTCAAAAAACAAAAGATCGTTATTTTCTGCCATAGTTTTACCAATAGACATACGTATTTTGTTAATAAAGATATTTCCGTAATGTACTTAGAACATCAAATAATCAAATAAGAAATATTTGAGATAAAAACGTCATACATAATATATAATATATAGAATTATTATTCTAAAATAAATAATATATATATTTTCATATTTTTAATCAAACAATTTGTCTGAAAATCTACATCACAAAGTTACCTCAAAACCTGTCCAAGCTTCCGTCAAAACAATAAAAATGAAGTCATTATGTGTATTCGAAATATTACGTCTTGAGTTTGTAAATATTATTAATTATTATGCATGCACGGTGCGTTATGTAATATTATATAGTCGCCAACGAAAATCACGATCTGTTGTTGTTCGAATTTGAGCGTGTTCTATAAAGTGTAGATTCAAACACTCAATTATTACATTATGCTCGAGACAAAATAATAGCCAACAACAGGATTTAAAACAAGTGTCACGCGTAATATAAGTATAATATTAAATAATATTATGCAGAGTAACAATTCTTTTCGGCGAATGCTCACCTTTAGGTATTTGAAATAAAAATACATTTTCTTATATACTCAATAGACAATAGTCTAAAGTATTTCTAAGTCTTAACTTGATGTTTTTTAAAAATTAAGGTAGGTGTATTTATTGTAGTAGATACCTTATAATATTTGAAACTAATATTGTTATAAGTATAACTACAAATGACGTGTCAAATATTGAGATATTAGTATATATATATATTTTTTTTTAGCACTTGAAATGTATTTAATCAGCAAAACAAGTGACAAAAATGTATCAATGCCTACATAAATTGTTGCTAATAAATGGGAATACTATTAACTCAGACTATTCGATAATCATATAAAAACACAATATTTTCAGAAAAATATTCTACCTGTATATTTTACTATAGTATATAAAACTAATAGCACCACATGTCGCGATTAAAAGTACCCCGCGATAAAATATAGTCACCGATATATAAAATGACGAGCGTTTTCTGACAAAACAATTGCCCTGCGTATTAACACAAAACCTCATCGTTACGCAATATCATACCATTTTAAACACGCGGTTTTCATCCCGATTAACAGCCTACATTTCTACATCACTATATTGTATTGTACGCATAATATAACCACAAACAAAGTCTAAAATTCAATCGCCCACTGTCCCCCTACAACTACAATATTATAACGTATATCTCCTCCGTTCGCAGACCGTGTGCAATAACTTACAGAGTACTTTATAGTGTTATATAGTACCTACCTATATATACGTACTATCATTTTCGCTCGATTCATTTCTGCAACGGAGTCGAACGAATTGACACATCGCGATTTGGTCGATCGATGTCATTTATATAGATATATACATGTATACGTCATATTATATGGTCGTCGGATCGTGACAACGTTTTTGTATCGCCGTAAATCGTAATACAATATGCTCTGTCAACTGAGTATACTTGCAATTAAGATCCCGGAATATAATATAGTATGCAGTCTACTGTATTGCTTTGCTAAAAGACGGCATTAAGCAGCTTAAGAACTTGGCGTTTTAGGTGTTTGCCTATTACAATATTAAGTTAAAATCATTTCTCGGCAAGTTTTTGGATAGTTTTTTTTATTTAGTTATACCAGGGGCGGATCCATACCAAGATAACAGGGGGGGGCGATTTTTAAAGGGCACACATTAATTTTAATGAAGTATTTATTTAGGTACATACATATGTTACTTTCCACAATTTCGTACAGAACAAAAAAAATATTTTTTATAGTAGATAATAGTAATAAAAAAATATATCACTATAATTTTAATACCCTAGTAGTATAATTATGTCAAAAACTAAAATCAGGGACTTAAACTATTTTTTTTGAGAGAACGGGGGGGGGCGATCGCCCCAATCTCCCCCCTCTGGATCCGTCACTGAGTTATACTACTAAGTCTCCGAGAGGTCTTGTTCTCTAATAGCTATGTTGTAATTGAGATTCCTATGTGTATTTTCTTTCGAATACATATAATATAGACACGAAATATGTATTAGTATAACAATTAATATTGGTTTAAACGTGAAAATATAGATAAATTATATATACATTATATATATATACAATTTGATCACATGATGAATATTGGGTTTTTATATTTTTTAAATGTCAGTAATAATTTGTTTGATATAACTAAGTTAAAATTTAAACATTAAGGGGATAAACTGCATATAGTCTGTATTGTTATAGCCATTTTGTTCTATAGAAATTTGTTTTGAATTATAATAATATATTTGTTAAAAATATTTAACCATTATATCCTAACCAAATTACCAAATATCATATTAATCTAACCTCAATCAAAGTAAAACTAATAATAAATTATTATAATAATTAGATCATATTAAAATATTAGTAACTGACTTATAAAAAATAATTGAACCCATAAATGGTTAGCTAAAAATCGTGCAAATCACGCCTTAAACACAAAAAGAAAGAAAAAAAATTAACTATAAAGTCTTATCGAAGATCCAAATGTCGTAAACTCTTTAATGACGAACATTAGTAATATATTACGTATAGTATGGCATTATTTTTGTATAGTTTTATAATATTTAAAATTATTATTCGACACAAAGATATAAAAAGAAATCACCATAATCGTCTATGGAAATACTCAATAATAATATATTTATTAGAAGTTTTTATTACGTCAATAATTGTGGTCATCTGATATCGTTCCTAGCGACTGGCTAAGTGTTCGTCTTTTCTTTTTATTTATTTGATCGCATAGAGTGAAAACAATAAGTTAAAATTGAAGACTTTCTTACTAATCATTGATCATCTTCAAATATTATTATTGTTATTATTTTTATTCGAAATCTACCAGCAGGTTACAGATCATAGTAATATAAATAATAATATTCAATTGATGTAGTTAACTTAATATTATTCTAATATCATGGTATCAGCGGTTAACCAGACGATAGCAGCCATTGAACTATACAATAGTATAGACTATAAAGTATAGATTTGTTTTGTTTTACAATTTACATATAATTTTTTAAATCTGTTACTGAGTATAATAGTTTTGATGCTATTGTCATTTCTAAGTGTCAAAGTGAAATTTATTTTTTATAATTCACTAGTGTACAACACTAAATTCAATAAATTTATTGATATTTTTATTTTTATTTATTGGTGGAATTTTCTTAATTCACGTACTTAATTGTCGATTTTTTGGTTTGAGGTATATACACTATACGGTTTTTAATATAATATCTGTATAGTGTATGTAATATGTAATTTTTTATTATCATAATCTTATAATGTTGGTAACTAATTTCAAATTTGATTACTCATCGAAACTGTAATATTATTAGTTAGTTAATAAAATATATAGAAACACTACATTATAACTATTATATTTTACGAAATAAATATAGATTTTTCGTACAACCGTATAATTCTTAAGTTATATACTATACGTGTTGGAATGGTGATTTAGATCACTATTATATGTTATAGATACTAATAAAAACCGTTAATCTCATAATTTTTTTCTCTATCAATTTTACCGTGAAATCGCTCTTTACTTTACCAAATATTATAGCAGTAGCTCAGTTTAGCGGTATATTTTGTTTGAAGATACGTCGAGTAAACGATTTCTTTGAAAGATATATAGATAGATAGCTGGAAATTGGAATATAATTTAATACTATTACAGTTCTTAAAATATGTATAGGTTTTAATGGAAAAAATACGTTTAAGCTTCACTTTGAAGATCGTATGACACATATTTGATATAGATTTAATATAGTACTTATACTAAAATTACTTTTATAGAGTAACAAAAAAAATTAGGTGAGAGTATTAAATCAAAATGATTTAACTTGTATTCTTCTCTAAAAGCCACGCTAGCGCCTAAAACCCACTGATGGTAAGTAGAATTAGTAGAATAAAATTATTTCAGCGTGAATGAAAAATTTTATAATATTTTACAATAACAACAAAATAAATGAAAAATTAATAAAAATATAACTATAACTTATAACGTTGAAGTTATAGCCTTAAAGGCTATAATGAATATAGTAATACTAACCTACATAAGACATTTGAATTACTATTATTGAGGGTTAGGGAGATGAACAGAACATAATTGTACGTGTTTCACTAAAAACTGTAAAAAATATCATTCAATCATAATATTTTAACTCTACCTCAGGCATTTTGAAATATAAACAAACAATAATAATACGTGTGCTGTTTGTATACATCAGTGTGTATGTTTACCGCCGTATCCGGAAAATCAGATCTTCAGTACTACACAATAAAATAATATAGTATATGATTATAATTCGGGTACACGTACCTACTACTCATTTATACGAAATGAATAATTCATTAAACAATTACACGTTCAAAGATGATCACGAAATAATCCTTTGATTTCAACAAAACGTGAAACGTTCACATTGTCCGATATGACGCGACGTCCATGTGAAAATTATTTTAG
Organism: Rhopalosiphum maidis; assembly: GCF_003676215.2. Taxonomy (NCBI): domain Eukaryota; kingdom Metazoa; phylum Arthropoda; class Insecta; order Hemiptera; family Aphididae; genus Rhopalosiphum; species Rhopalosiphum maidis. The sequence goes on from NC_040878.1 coordinate 80,713,731, forward strand.
AAAAGTAAGTTATGGTGCTCAGACGTATTATAATAATATTTTGTACATACCTACGTACGTATATTATCATTTATGTATGCGGTAAATTTGATGGTACGGTAATCGTCACGACCGTTTAACAAGTGGCTCGAAATCGCTGAATAGGTAGTTGTTTTCTTACATACGTGTATATTAATGTAGTGTTATTATTTTATTTTGATGTATATAGCTGTTGTATAGGTTCGTGTCGCCGAATTAGCAAATTAGCATACCTATATATATATATAATTAATAATATTTTCGTTTCGGCATTGGTGAAATTCGAAAATTTGAAATTTTCGTCTCTCGTGGCAACGTTTTCTTTTGGCAATATCTATAAATCTGTCAAGAAAATAGAAAAAATCCACTTAGTAAATAAATACCAATATAAAAATATAGGGTATTTCATAGCTGAAACGAAATAATAATTACTACAGGTAAAATATATATAATACATATTACATATTATGATAAACTATAAAAACACGTTTAAACCGTATAACATAAGTTGATCGACATTTTATAGGTACTGCATTTAGCACTTAACAATGAATGATTAATAATTTATATACTTATATAAAGATGAAATCGAAATCCGTTTAAAATGTTAATTAATGTTATCCACGTAAAAGTTATTTTAGTTACCTTAAATGCTTTACAGACATCAAATATTTTCTAATTTAGAGAGTAAATAATATTCAGTCTCAACAAATTTAAATTCATTGTATTCACATTGATTATAAGATATTATACCATAATAAACGAGAAAATCACGGACGAGTAACGTATTTTTAAGAATAACGACTTTAATTATCAATGATATAATTGAAAAATAATATATTATGTGTACATTTATCGCGGTATAGTACTGCTAAACATGTATTATATAGGTATTTGTAGAAAATATGAATATTCGTGATTGGATCTATGGTTAAATCTATAATAAGTACAACAAATATAATTATTATATATGCCACATAATAAATTTTATTTATTGTATTTATTCTGTGTATTTGCAGCAATTAGATATATTTATGAATATTATCATGAAAATATTTATTGTTACCTACCTGTTAAACTAAGACGTTATTATAGTCATTATTCATTGCATATAATTTTTATGTGTTCGTAGAAATTATTATTTGCTAGCACAATATAATATTATTATATTATGGGTACAATGTACAAAGTACATACGTATAGTTAAATGTGAAACAGAGTACAACGACACATTGCAGTATTTCTACGTCAGTAGTAACTATCAAGTATCTAATTTGATAAAATGTGTTAACCATTAAATCAAATATGCATATATTTGAAATGATTTGGATTTTAATATTACTGGATCATTTTATTGATAAATTTGAAATTTTCCGTTAACTGCGTTGTGCTGGTATTACATATTGAAATAATATAATAAAAACTAAATGGTCAGTTTCAATTAATTGGTAGGTTATCAAAAACAATCTCTACCTATACTATGCAAATTTTTATAATGGTGTCATTAAATATTTTAATGTAGACAATATATTGCACTCTATCGCGGTATCCCATAGATTTTATAGCTATCGACGATAAACAAGTCATTAATCAATTTTCAGTGTCTTGTATTTCCTAGTATATCTTTCCTAATTAACGATTAAACAAGATTACCTATTTAATATATTTTATTATTTAATTGGTGGTGGAATCTATCAGCTATCTGCAATAGCGCAAAACATATTTGTTAACATACCAAGCCAACGAAAACTTCTAAATTCCAATAGCTCCCGAGCGACACGTTACGGTATATTATGAGTTATTTGTGATAATGTATAAAAATATCGTTACCCCAAATAACATACACAAACATAATAATATATGTATACTATGTACCTATATATGTGGTATAACTGACGTGAAACGCTGTACTTTTATGAGTTATACACCGTGAGGAGAATCTTGCGTGCATCGGTAGCGATTTGTTCGGTTAAATCCGAAACGGATTTCCTGTTACTTCAAACATACCTATAATATATAATGCGCTGATACACTTGAGCTCCTCAACAGCCACCTGGCACCTGTTGCCTATATACTTATTTACCATCTGTACATAGGAACATGCTTTCGTTACGGTTGGCGAAAGCAGCATTTTCCATCTCATTGTCTTACTAGGGTTTCAAAAAAAAAAATAATAATAATAAAAGAATTTGAATTCATTGGATTTTTTTACTAGGTGCCTTACTACGTATCCATTTTTATCTGTAAACCATTCTCTCGTCGAATTGTGCGTATAACGTTAAGTTCTATTAAGTTGTTATAGCTATGGTTATAAATTCAAAAATAATTCCCAACATTAATATATGCAATAAGTTATAATTATTATAAGCGTCAAAAATAATTTAAGTCATACACTTTTTTTACGCAAATATTTAATTCAGTTTAACTTTTATAGCTGCGGTGGACAATCGATGTTATTTAGAAAACGGCGGTTCGGCCGAAAGCTTCTTCGTGTCCGAAGATGTACCAGTCGGAACTATTATTGGTATAAACCATTTATATTTATTTTGTAATTTATTTATATTTTGTTTATTTATTTTGATTGTTATAGGTGTTTTGAAGATAAACGGAGACACGTCCGAAACTGGAAATATAAATTTATCACTGAAAGAAGTAGACAGCCCTATCGCCATTCTGCCCGGTACAAAAGAACTCACTCTGACAAAACTATTGGATAAAGAAGTATATTATACGATTATAAATTTATTATCATCATTTAAAATGTTCAGCTACATCAAACCAATAATATAATATTAATATGTTACTATGTACTGTTATTGCAGGGTATTTCAGGACCATCTTCCGTATATGTAAATGTGATCTGCGAGCGAAAACATACAGCCGATCCAGTAAGTTCTCGTTGGTCGTTGTTATAATATCATATATTATTTTAATAAAAATGTTTTTCTTAATAATATTTAGACATAAAATAGATATACATGTTTTTGATTTATGTTAGTTTTAAAATATTTGCATAATTTTTATCAATATAAAACGAAATTACTATAATAAGTGTACATCTTTGTGTCAAAAGGTATTTAACGTTTATTTATACAATATTACAATAATGAATAAATATAAATGATAATGCAATAAAAATGTAAAAAATATCCTATATAAAAAAATGGCTTTTAAAAATATCCGATAACTATATTTGTATTACGTTTATTTTACTTATGCTATTAAATGTATTTATTTATATACGTAATATAAAATAATAAAAATAAAAATTTAAACATATTTCGTTGTTTATAAAATGTATATTAAACATAAGAAATTTTGAGCATTACTCACTCAGCCGTGTTATTATTATATTTTACGATTAATATACGTACAGTTAACATGATATCAAATATTTACTATATTGATCAGTAGTACTCAGCTTAGCTTAAGGCGTGTATTTATAATCAATCGTATTTTTTTTATATTATATTAAACTACTAGATAAATCCTGTGATTAATAAATTATTATTATAGTATAGAAGCATTATAGTAAATATATGAATGTATACAGTTTATATTCAAATTATTAAATATTTTTCGTGTGTAAATAAAATAATTAAAAATTATTCATATTTAATAAAAACGTGAAAATACCCATAAAACTAAAATAGGAATAAAATAAAAATCGCGTAAATTTATGATTTAGTTAATAACTGAATCATAATCATTTATGTACTATACCTACTTAAAAAACTATACTCCGAAGATTATAAAAAAATACAAATATCCTGCCATATCCCTAATTATAATCATAATTATTATTATAGTAAGAAGGCGACAAAATATAATGTCATTTTTGGAGAGAAAATAATAAGCGCTTTAATAAAATAGTATTTTATTGCATACCTAATCTCGTGCGTGTTTCAGAACTTTGCGATTCCCGTAAGCATTCGAGTCACCGACGCCAACGACAATGCTCCTATATTTGTTAATGCCCCTTACGTACTCAACATATCCGAGGTACGAGTAATTTTATTTTAAACGATAAGTTTTTGTTGTTGTCTATACTATTATACGCCTATTATGGTTATTTATCCATTATTTTCATATATATATATATATATATATACATATTACCATGTTCGTATTTTCAACCAATTTTCCTCGCGTTTACCATTACAGGTGACCGTGGTCGGGACCAGAGTGCTCCAGGGCATCAAAGCCGTCGACGCTGATCAACTCGGTCCGTTTTCCACTGTACACTATACCGTGCTTCCGGGACCGCATTCGGTAAGTCGAACACATATTTATTATTTATCGAACTGAAAAGCAACATAATAATAAATATCTTATTCCAATTTTTACTGAGTAACGAGTCTCTAAATATTATATTATACATGTAATGGTACAACTCGGTACAACCTTATATTGTACTTCTTACACCTATTAAACTAGATTGATTAATAAGATATTATATATTAATTATACATAATATATAAATTCCGATTATAATATTATATTTTTTAATATTTTTTTTTTTTTACTTCGTATACGTTTTGATCACAATATTTTACTATAATGTATTATACGATGATTGTGTATTTTGTGCAGCCAATTTTCATAGGTGGAAGTAAAAAGATCTTAGAGGTATGTTATACATATGTATGTAAACGAACCGGACACTTATATAATATAATATAGTATAGTCAAATAACGATTTTACGAATTTTATGACATCAGTATGATATGATGTATATTTCTAACTTAGGTATATAGTCATATAGTGACGGATCCAATGAGGTAGGGTAAGAAATTATCATAGTCCCACTCCCAAACACATAAACATAATATTCTATGTCCCAAATTTACCATCGGAGAAACTTAATTTAACTTAATTCAATAATTGAAGTATATATTAAAGTAGTATATCGATACCTTTTTTTTATTTTCATATCGTTAATAAATAAATTATATATAAAAAATAAATAATGTGACACTTTTATAATAAAAAATAAAAAATATATGAATGAAATATTTATATATCTCGTGAATCGTGATATATACGTTTTAAATAATTGAATTTATGTAAGATGTTCTCTTTAGATCTTGTATGAGAAAGTTTATATTATTTAGACGCACGGTAGATTGATAATGACGATAATGTATAGTTATAGCAGTATACATTTATATTTAGAAATTAATATCATATGACGATTATTACAGGATTTTTTCGTTTTCGTCAATGGCCTCGAAGGAACTCTGGTGTTGAGAAAAGCGTTGGACTACGAAACCCTTTCAAATTTTACAATCAGTATTCGAGCACAGGTATCTAAATTTATACCAACCAAATAATGTTATACATAATATGGTTTAAAATAACTTCGTGCACTTTTTGTGATTGGACTTATTTGTTTTAGGATCAAGGAAATCCACCACAATACACAGACACAGTCATATATGTTAACATCATTGACGCAGATGATCAAAATCCGAAGTTTTACGACGAAAGATATACTGCAACTTTACCTGATAATGCTGTCAAAGTAATGAATATTGTACACTAAAACTTTTCAGTAGATATAATGTATTATAGAAATATTAAAAACTAGTGTATTTATAATTAGCAAAAAGTTCTTAATATACAAAAATATAATAAATTATTATATTTTTTAGATGAAAAAAAAATATTTTAAACAAATCTTTGTCAATTTTCAGTGTATCTATGTAATGCAATATAAACATGCGTGAATGTATTAAATTCACCACGAGCATAATTAAAATTATTAACTATATTTTTTCTTAACATTTTTTTTTTTTTTTATTTATTCCGCATAATCAGGGCACAAAACTTAGGGTGTTTCCAAGAGAAATTGCTGCATACGATCAAGACCTCGGAATAAATGCTAATATTTTTTACACCCTGAACTCTGGTTTGTATTGAAATCGGATTAAATATGCATTGTTATACATTAAATTTTAATTTTAATTTTTTTTGGTCATGTCATAATTTAGATACTCAAGACTCTCGATATTTTGAACTGGATAAAGTTTCGGGTAGTGTTACCGTCAAACGTGCCATTCCAGAAGACGATTTGTTGCAACCGGTCACTATGGTCATTCGAGTATGTATATTGTATTCATTAAACTCTATATTGCACGCATAACTGAAAAAATAATATGGATTTTATTAGGCAACACAATTCGATAATGCCGATCGTTACGCGCTGGCCACGTTAACCATAAGCCGACCGGGTACTTCACTTCGTGAACTACAATTTTTACAAGACCACTATCAGGCGGGAGTGCTGGAAAATGTGCCGTTGGAAAGCGTCCTGCTAACTGTGATCACCAACAAGCCAAAGGACAAGCGGCTGAAGTATTGGCTCAGTAATTATACAGACATATTTTCGATTTCGATCAGCGGTGATATCATCTTGAAGAAACCGCTGGATTACGAAACGGTTGATAATTATGTGTTTTATGCTTTTGCCACCGACAGTTTTATGGTAGGTACCTGCCACCTGGTAACTGGTATTATTAAATAATTTAAATATTATATATTTTTACGACACAAACTCTTGTCCATTTATATAATATAAAATAAACAATATTATTTATAATACGATTAAAATACGCCGTGTTCTGAATATCATGCGTTAAATTATTTTCTCGTCTTCCGTTGTTTTGTTCATACTATACAACTGGATTCGGTGAAAAGATCTCTTTTCGATACTAAAATCCGAATAAATCTATAACCTCATATTATAGTTATAATCTTAATTAACGAAATAAAACATATTCAATATTACAATATACCTATATTTTAAATGATTTTGGACCCGAAACTAGTTAATTACGTCGTGTTGGTGTGAAAGATGTCAATTGTATGATCGGTCGATTTGTTTCGGAACATACCGAGTTTTCCCCGATTGACTTACTATGTTTGTAACTGCATTTTCTCAATCAGGTGCAACGTCTATTCTCGTTTACTTTAGGTAATTTTTTATTATTATTCGGAGTAATTTCTGTTTTACAACCATTTATTGTACATTTTTCAATTTATATGATTTATTATTTAATAGTATTTTTATTCTGTTCTTATATTATAGTAAGAAATATTTAAATACTTAAAACCACCTATATATAACTGAAAACCACGTGTTTAATTTTAATTTTCAGAATACTTCTGCATTTGTCAACATCACCGTACTGAACGTCAACGATTGGGATCCGAGATTCCGATACCCGCAGTATGAGTTTTATGTGCCAGATATATCTTTATCTCAATTACTACCAGGCACGGTGATTGGTAAAGTGGAAGCTGCAGATGGAGATCGTGGCGATCGTGTTACTTTAGCACTTCGAGGCCCGGAATCTAGGTATAGACAATACTTAACATTATTTTATCATACTATCAAACTTAACACACATTCTACTACTCCACATTAAAATTAATAAATACGATTATTTCAATAAAATTGCATTTAAGGTTAATGTATAATTTAATTTATTTTATTTTATCATATTTTAGAATGTTCACCATTGAAGATTCAGGAGATATTGTACTAGGCGATTTATCAGATCTTAACACTTCCACGGCACATCTAGTAGCTGTGGCTACAGATACTGGAATTCCTCCGAGACAAGTAGGTGTCCGATTTATATTTTCTCCAATTTGTATTTTATAATATTTTATATTTTCATAGGCTTCAGTGCCCGTTATTGTACATTTGCCAGACACAATTATCAGGTCTGCTGGTCGAACATCTGCTAACAGCTATACATTATTCGTGATATTTGGAGTTATTTTGGGCGTCCTCAGCTTAGTTATAATTGCATTGATAGTCCATATTCAAAAAAAGTATTTGATTTACTTTGCAAAAACAAAACATTTTATAACTCATTTATTACTCAATTTTTTTTTAGTAAACAACCGAAACTTGGCACTGCAACTAATTTTGACGTACGCACTAAGTTTGAAGGATTTAAACGCACCAATCCGATATATGACGAAAAGCGTTTAGTTGGAGTGGGCACTAAAATGCAAAATCCATTATTCAATCCAAAAGAAGACTCTGCCGATCCTTTATACACTGCGACGGTTAAAAGTTTGTATTTTTTTTCTACAAAATATTATGATTAAAAATTGAAATTAAATAATACCAGATGAATTGAGAAAATTACTATCTTAATAATTATTGTTCAATTGATTTTTTCACAATAATTTAAATAAAAGAATATTCGAATAATTTTCAAAAATAGTTATTCGAATAATGTTTTATTCAAATAATTGTGAAAAAACAATTGAACAATAACTATTAAGATAGTAATTTTCTACTATTGTTAATTATTTAAATTTTGAGCACGATTATTTTTATTATATATTTATTACATGAATCATTTTTTATTTAAATAATTATTTAAATGAAAATGTATTTCAATAATGACATATTATGTAAAATATCATAATATATTGTTGGATCAAACATATTTATACATGTGAAACATAATTTATTGATATAAGTACTCGATTAATATAATAATAATATTGACTTACTGTTTCCATAATTGATGATGATTACAGCAACTAGAATGTTTCCTGGAACAACTAATGGAAATGGTCGAGCTAAAATGGGCGCAGTACAGCAAACACTTCCTCGATCTAGGCACAAATTCCCTGCACCGGCTCCACCACAAGTTCCCAGGGGTGGTGGTGGTGGCCGATCGCCTGCTAGTTCTTCGACCACTACGACTACAGCTACTCCAAGTCCAGTGAGCAGATTTTCTAGGATGCCCCATTGGCCTGCCGAGGCTATCCCTAAACGTGTTAAGAAGCTCAGCTGGGATGATCGTAATTCGTGTGCTCACATGACGGTATGTAAAATAAATCAAAATTAGATACCTATGGCCATTTATTAAGTATATTTAATCAATGGTATGACATTAGGATACACATATTAAAATTAGAAATCAATTTTAAGTATAAATAATAAGGTTACAGTCGTCATAGATAATTTATGTCTAAAATCTTGTGGAAGTAATACTACTTATAGAAAATGATTGATCATAATCACCAATTGGCCCTTATTGGCTTACTATAAACATTTTACATTGATATTTAAACAATAACATTCTTAAATTCAACTAAATAATATATTTGTACATTATCTATCAATTTTAGTACCTATTACTAGAATAATTAGGAAAGTAATTAAAGTTATTTCTTTAATTATCAATCTATAGTTTTCTATTAATACAATTAATACATTTAAAATCAATTTGTTAATTTTAAATGTATAGAAACTTAAAATTATAGGTACATAAAAATATGCAATATATATATATATATGGTTCCCTAGCCTCAAGAGTGGCATTAAATTCAAAATAACGTGGATATAATATAATAAAATATTACTGCTAATTCTTCTGAAAATTATATTTATTTATTTTGGTATTAGTTTAAAAATGGAGTTCAAACATGAAACAGCCATTGACGTATATATTAAAATTTTCATCGATTTTTTTTCTTAATCAAATTATATCTCACGATAATTTTATTGCAAAAATATATTAAAATATGTATTCAGGTTAATAGTATGTAACGTAAAATAAATTAACGAAATTATCAAAGCATAGCGTTCGTTAACTATAATGGTACATTTATTTTGTTGAACCACTCCTACCACTGTAGTTCTTAGTTCTTAATTGTTGAATTTGAATAGTGAACAGTTAAAACACTCTTAACACTAAAACAGCTAATCTAATATAGCAATATAGAAAGTTAAGTTCGAGACCACCAAGTTATGCAATTGGTACCTAGGTAGTTATTTATACTGGCTATACTATTATGGTCAATACAGGAAATGAGATGTCTTAGTGAAATTAAAAAAGTAAAATAAATTTAACAATTAAGTTTATTAAACCATTGATTATACGTATATGTAGTATAAGATGTACACTATATTACTATATTACTTAGTATGGATACCAGATAATAACAAGTTTAGTGTGTGAATTCAATCTACCTATTACTTACATAGTTACTTTTGTTATAATAGTAAAGGTGAAACTATACTTAAATGTTTTGTGATTTACGACACGCAGTATACAATTATTATGTTCATAAGGTTTTTAGATAGGAACCTAATATGATATCACTAAAAAAACTTAAACGTTACGTATTTTTTTTAGAAAACGTGTAGGTAATGTTTTTTTTTTTTTATTGTGTATGAGTATAGTATATTATGTATATTTTTATTTTTATTTTAAATTTACCGATATTATAAATACTATTATTATATATTATTATTTACTAAATAAACAATGTATACATAATTAACATTTAATGTATGTTAACTGTGTGGCTTAATTATTAATAAAAATAGAAAACGGGAATTATTATTTGTAGAACTCACATTTTTTTGTTAACGATTATATTATGATATTTGAAGTATTTTCTATTTAAATAGACAAAATTTAAATTGTGTATATTGTATGATATTTATTCTGTGGTATGACATTATTAGGCGTATTATTCGCGCAGGTCTGCCATCATAGCCATAGATATAGATATAACGATTGATCGGTTAAATATTCTTGTTATACCTAGCTATGTACATATACATCATACATTCATACTAAATAGTTTTTAAAAAAACAGCAGTATATTGGTACTGCGCGAGACGTTTAAACCTATTAATAATATAAGTATATTAGTATTATTATTAATAATTGTTTTGTGGTTTTGTAATTATTTCGCCTAATTATTTATTATTTTGTCCTTTATTATTAGCGTGAGATCGACCCGAGCGTCAGTGTGACTCCAGTCGAAGAAACGAGAAGAGAAGACAATTTAACCGTTTATTTTTAAGATATTTCGATCATTCGAAATTAAACTAAAATATTAAGTATAACAACTATGTGATAAGATCAAAATTATAACATAAGGTATTTATATATTATTACATTTATACATACATACGTCATAAAACGTGTATATAAAAAATACATTATTCCTTTTTATTGTGTTAAAATTAGTCATATAGATATATTATGTATTAAGTGTAGCGCTTATATATTATATATAAACACATACAATTGTATAAAAATAATCATGTAGTTTTTTAATTATTATTTTTTTGTTGTTGTAATTAACTTTATAATATTTCTATAAAATTTGTGTCTTATATACAGACTGAATTATATAAAATATCTACTACCTGTTTATTTGTTTATAAAACATAATATGATATGATTGCTGTTCAATAAATAATAATATATACATTATATTTTAAATTTCTGCTTTTTTTATAATATATTTATAATTCGTGGGAGGTTATAACTTATTATATTATACATAAAAACATTAGTCATTAGTCATTAGTTCATTACGTATTTTTATGTATGATTTATTGATTTACAGTTTGTATACAGCAAAGACAATAGACAACTAATTTTACAATTTTGTTAATTTTTCAACAGTATGACATGTCGCTAACAATTAAGTTGTTTTGGAAAAAAAGCGGCTGATCTGAACATCGGTTTATTTTTAAATTAACATAATAATATTAAACAGTTTAACTGCAATAGTTATGTACCACTAACGAATCACAAATACTTTTTATAATTAAATTGTACAGAGAATCGGTTACTTTACTATTTGGGTTAAATATAATCGTAATATCGTTGGTGTTTGTATATGTTAACACATTATGTAGAATCGAATATTGACGTTTAACTTTATCTATTTAAACGTTTTATTTTTTTAGATACAACTTGAAATGTTTTCTTGATTTATTCTGCGTTTTAATTTTTATTCATCGAGCAATTTGCGCTGTTGCATAATATTGTGTCTTATAACTTTTAATGTTTGATTCGTGTTGTTCCTTTACGTGTGTTAAAGCACAATTCATAAACCACCGTTGTTAAAAAAAATCAATGTTTAGCCCGATAGTCGTATGGCGTAACTATATAATATAGAAATTATAGCACTATAAAAAATTTTAACGTAATATAATGCTGGCTATATTAATCCGTAATATATTATGTATTTAGGTAATATAGTTATGTATAAAACGAATTATTTTAGGTTTTAATCATAGCATAATTATAAAATAATAATGTCTAATAATAATTCGATTTTTTTTCACATTAATATAAAATCAAATACTATTACTGTATACTAAAACTAAGTATTAATTTTGCGATCAGATACTTAAATACTTTTTTTAAGCGCACGAATACAGAATAACCGTGTATTTATGACGCGATATTATACATTTTATAGAATGTAAATCGCGTGACCATATTATTGAATATAATGTATTTGGTGTACACAATATTATATACCTAAGTAACTCATAAAATACTTGATTAAATTAGTCAATAAAATTGGCTCTTTTTAAAAATATTAGGTTTGATTAACGAAAATATTATTGAAGTGTATAATATGTTTTTGACAGTATAATAATTATAAATGTATTATATAATACAAATACAGCTACTATTATATCTATTGAGATATACAAATTCTATTTACATTTTGTTGAAAAAAATGTAGTTATATATATAGTAGGTACTATAGGTATACGTAGTTTTTAAGTATTATTTTTTAGTTTATTAATATAAAGCAATATACTGCTATATATGCTATACTGAATCTTTTTATAAATTCCATTTTTTTTCCAATAGGATCTTTATAATTGATATGTAGACCGTTTTCTGCGTGTCACTCTATTAAGCTGTAATTACTGAGATTAGCTGTAAGCATTGATCTTGTAATAAACGTATGGCTATTATTTTTATTGAAGAATTTGGTCTATGTTCATTGCTTAATAATTAATTTTCCATATTATTTTTAATCTTGTATAACATAATATATTATAAATTTGCTATACATTTCTTTTCTCAATAACGCTTAGGTAATTTATTGTATAATATATTTCAGTTTAAAATAAAATACTTGTTTATTATTAAAATAAAAATAAAAATATTTTAACTTTACTATAGCAAATGGCTGTTACGTTTATGTGTACTACAGATAAAATATTAAACTATGTATACATAATATAATATATACACTTATACATATACCTACTTTCGACTTTAAACTCGGGACCTATTTACATCTTTCATAGAGGTATACAGTATATAATATATATATACATAATATATTGATATTATATGTATAATATATATATATATATATGTATAGGTATCAAAATATTAAATATATGTAATATAACACGCCATACGAAAAAATCGATTCTTAAAACCAGAACAGAACAGGAACAAAAGAAATTTATAAGAAAATTTATATCTATGCAAATAAGGTATAATTACGTTGTTTCGACATAAATATAGTTAATACCTCTATAGTATTATTCATTTATATAAGTAGGTAACCTCGCTATAATTCAATACATTATTTAGATTTGGAATAATAGGTTACATTTAATAGGTACATTTTATTCTGTAGCTTTCAACGCGCTAATTATGATAAAATTAAAATATTATTTTATCATTTCAAATGTTAGATATTTTATCATGGTGATAATATCATTATTTATTGAAAGGTCTTTAATTTTTGTAAATCTTAGCTAAGCATGAAATTTCTGCAGCCTTATTTTGTTGCTAAAACTTACGTACAAAGTTCAAACGATAGCAAAATAGCAAGTACCAGTACCTACATAGGCATTTCTGTATTATTTATATAATATTTTGTAACATATCTTATAAACTTTCTAAAAGTGATTCATTTACATGCCATAGCCTATAGTGGCATAGTACATTTAAAGTTTTAATTATTTATAATGAGAAATATTATTGTTTCTATTTTGTATTTTGTCTCTTTGTGTAAAAATGATCAAAATTAAAAATAGTTATCTTTTAGTAAATTGTTGTTTACATAAACACAAGATAAACATAATAGTAATATATGTATATGTATTATATTTTTATTAGTTGCTATCTACAACACTTTCCGATTGATATTAATGAGTAGAAGCTGTATAACGACTCCCAAGTACAATTACTTTTTGTACAACATAAAAAATATCTTCCAAGAAAAAGGCTAAACATAAATTTTCAAATCAATTTATCATCCCCTAAAAATCATACAAGACGAGTAAGTCAGTAGTCACATAAAATATTCCAAAATACTCCTAAAATCTGTCGACTTTCTAAAAAATCTTCTTACAATATCTTTGATATGTAGATAAATGTAAGTATCAGTGGTGGTCAATGGGGGTCGGAGATATATCTCCCCATAACCATTAATAGGTAATATCTATTATTTTTACAAAGAAAATAATGTGAACAATAATAATTTTACTTATAATCTGATAAAATATGAATATCTATTCATACTTTTTGATAACATCAAATTTTTATTTTCTGAATTATAAAAATAATAAAGGTAGGTAGAGTTAGAGTTTGGTATAATAGCTGTAAAGGTAAATACTGTAATATTATTATATTATGTGCTTAAAGCTAAAAAAAAAATATTTTTATAAATAAATTAGTGCTGAAATAACAGTTCAAACATAAAACATTTAGGTATATCACAAAATATAAACTATGACTATATGTTTTTTCTCATTTTTTTTTTTAGTTTAAAAAAATGTTTAAAATGTTAATTTAATAACTTAAATATTTATAGATTATGTATTTAACTTACTAGTTTTTTTTATGGATTTCGTTAAAAACAGGATTTATTTAATTTCATTCACTTCTCCCTTGTTGGGTTTTTAATTTTCGTCTGTACCTCCTTTTGGTTAACGATTAAAAGTTATCTAAGACTTATGATTTATGAGGTATGAGGTATGAATGTATAATTACCCAATTGACAATTTTTATCGTTTACATTTTTAACCACGATTACCTAATAATTATTATTGTTTTTTTTTTCAACTAATGTAAATAGTATACAAAATATTTTTTCGAGACGAAAACCGAAGACGGCAATTTATTCATCGCTTTGACGAGTTTCACTCGCCACGTAGGTCACACTGGTCTTGTCTACCACGCGTTATCAGCCGCTCGGACGTCGGACCGAAACAATAACAATATTATCATTATAATTTAACTGTTGAGCGAACCGAAGACTGGCCGTAGATAATGTCAGTAGTAGGTAAATAATAGAATAATATACAATATAATATAGACTTCGCTACTTTGGAGTAGGTATCGAGTTGTTGCTGTTGACGTCCGCCACGGTCGCCGAAGCGCCGACACTTGAGACTCGGCAGTTCGACGTTCAACGTTGCGATCAGCAGTCGTCAAATTCGTTTGTCTCGTACTCGTAGTTTGTCTTTCTGGTTCTAGTCACTCTAGACTAGAATTAAGAACACCAACGTAGTTTCGTTGTGTCGTAAAAATCGTCCGATCCTGATCATGGCGAAGAAATTACTGGGTTTGACCCCTGGACTCGCCAAGTCCACTGTCCTTGGCTCGTAACCGCAATTGTAAGTCTATAACAAGGTGTCATACAACGTTTAAAATCGTAGTGTATTATTTATTATTAAATTGTATTGTAATCGGTCCCACAAATTAACCATTGATCACAAGTATAGGTTTGTCAAATTTATTTGTTTGGTTTATATTTCCAATGCATCCAATTTGTATTAGCTATGGTGTTGAGGTTATTTTTACAAAAATTTTATTTTGCACATAATAATAAAACAAGTTAAAGATCAGTTACGCTGTTCAGTGGATGTATGAATTAAAGTAAAATCATACTTTTTGTTAGATATTCATTGTAATCCATCTATTTAATTACTAACATGAAACTTTGATGTTATCCTTTATATAATATGCTTTGCGGTTTACATTGATAACTATAATAAAAAATATTTTTAAACAAACAAAAATTATCAGAATTTCACATTAATTAATTTGTATTTTTTTTGAATATTTTGGATTTATAGATTATAATATAGTCATAATATTATTATGTATACTATATTAATTTATAGAATAAAGACAAATTATTAACTTCTATTAATTCACTTCAAAGATTAATTAAAAATAATTAATTTGTACCTATAAATTTAATATTATTTTGCAGATGTATAGATTTTAAGAACGTTGTAAGTATTATAATGATAGACGATAGGTTTAAGTTTAGAAAATGATTATGGTTTTGGTTATAAATTCCGGAAGTTAATTTCTATGTTATACGTAAATGGTTATCAAAGTTACAAAGTGTACATTATTGCTTCACCAAAAGAAGAAAAAAATAGGTCACAAATTATTATTTTACTAATGATATAGATAATTAGTATTTATATACACTTGAATTGATCTAGCTTACATTATCTGTTAGTATAATCACCGTTATAGTTAGGTTATAAGTAATATGTACTTTATATTCTACTATTTATTAATTATTAACTACCTAATAGCCAATAATATTGCAATAATCAAAAATTGAGTATAAACGCCATTATTTTAAACAATGTTTCATATGAACCTCATAAAATAATACAGACAGTTTTTAAAAAATTATAGAAAAAATCATAGAAAAAAAAGTATTTTTCAAAAAAAAATAACATTAACTGATCTTATGAAATTTATGTTTAAGATGACAAAAATATTCAGAATTTTTATGTAACACAACAATGTATAGATATTATACAAAATACAAATCACAAAAATACTACAAAATTAAAACCTTATAAATACAATTAATTAGTATGTAATTATATTATTTAATTTTCATATTATATTTTAGATGCCACAACTTCAACAAGAATCTTGGCAAAAAATCCTATTGTTGAAATGGATGGTGATGAAATGACTAGAATTATGTGGGAAAAAATAAAAGAAACACTCATTTTTCCTTATATCAAAGTTTGTTTTACAATAATTAAGATAAAGAATTTTTCTGTTTTTAGCTATATAAATTTTTTGTAATTCATTTTAACTTTTAGTTAGATTGTTTGTACTACGATCTTGGTCTACCCAATAGAGATGCAACTGATGATCAAGTAACTATAGATGCTGCAGAAGCTACATTAAAGTATAATGTGGGCATTAAATGTGCAACAATTACACCAGACGAAGCTCGTGTTGAAGGTATAAAATTGTAATTCTTATTACATTTAAGATTACTATTAATTAATTAATTACTTGTATTTTATAGAATTTAAATTGAAAAAAATGTGGCTCAGTCCTAATGGTACAATACGTAATATTCTTGGTGGTACAGTGTTTAGAGAACCAATTATATGTAAATCTATTCCTAGGCTGGTCCCTGGTTGGACCAAACCTATTGTTATTGGCAGACATGCACATGGTGATCAATACAAAGCTACTGATTACTTAGTTACTAGGCCTGGCCAAGTTAGTAATTACTAATTACTATAATAGTGCCACTCTAAGAACGCTACTCGTTCGCGCATCCAAGTAGCGGCGGTCAAAGTTGACGGCGGCCAGCGTTCGGGATGGTTTAGTGGTGGGAATGCGCAAGATCGGACAAATTTTGGTTGCCGCTCAGTAGCGTTCTTACGGTGGCCATACTTTAATTTGAATTATTTGCTATCTTCTAATATACAATATATACAATAAATTTTGTCTTATCCCAATAATAGTAAATCAATTATAAAAGTATAGTATGTGGACGGCAATACATTTTTTTTAATTTTCATGATTTAAATGAAATTATTAATTAATAAAATAAAATACTATTATGGCTATAGATTTTTTAAAAAAAAAGGTAATTAATTTTTATTAATAACCTTAGATTTTGTAGTTAAAAATATTCTATAATATTCTTTTACAAAAACATTTTAAAAAAGTTGATTACAATGTTAAATATTATACTTTATTTGTCTTAGTAACTCAGTGTAATACATCACAAATGATTCTATTAGTTAAACTAATGTTATCTATAATTAGGCTTGCCATTTGTCTCGGTTTTAATGGCATGTCTCAGTGTCCTGGCCAATTAATAAGTTTGTCCCGGATAATAGAAGCTGAGTAATTTAGTATTATTTAATAACAAAATATAGAATAATGTACGCTGTACCATTTTATTATCTTATATTATGTTATTTTTAAAAAAAGGGTTATACAATAATATTTATTATGTCCCGGTTTGGTGATTTAAAAATTTAGTCACTTTATCTATATCATTGATTTTATAACATAAACATAGATATAAAAATAAAATGTATCATTAGAAGGTATAAAGATGAAATTTATAAATTGGTTTAAAATAATAAATGATACAATAATCATAATGATGCGAATACAAACCATTGGTAGACCACATGCTATACTCATATTTATAGCTAATACATAGAACAGTGGCAGACTGTATATTGGTAGATAGCCAAATTACTTTTTTGTAAAAACATAAATAATAATCATAATTATTTTCAATTATCTAGTTGGAATTAGTTTTTACTGATCACAAAGGGCAAGTAGAAAAGCTTAAAGTATTTGATTTTAAATCTACTGGTGTAGCGATGGCCATGTATAATTTGGATGATTCAATAGCTTCATTTGCTCACTCCAGTTTTCAAGTTTGTTTAAATAAATTTACTTATATTTTATCAATTATTTCATAATAATTATTTATTATTAGTATTATAAAATGTTTGTAAAAAGGTGGCTTTGTCAAAAAAATGGCCGCTTTATTTATCTACAAAAAATACTATCCTTAAAAAATATGACGGAAGATTCAAAGACATTTTTCAAGAGATTTTTGAAAAGTATGATACAACTTTTATTTTTGAATAATTGAACTATAATTTAAGTATTTTATCTTTAGGAACTACAAGTCTCAATTTGAAGCGGCTAAGATTTGGTATGAACATCGGTTGATTGATGACATGGTTGCACAAGCATTAAAAGGAGATGGTGGTTTTGTATGGGCTTGTAAAAATTATGATGGAGATGTCATGTCCGATATTATTGCTCAGGGATATGGTTGGTGACTACAGTACTCTTCATAATTTGATTTTAATTGATTTACTATCATAATTTATTTGTAGGTTCTTTGGGTCTTATGACATCAGTTCTCGTATGTCCTGATGGTAAGACATTAGAATCTGAAGCTGCTCATGGAACAGTCACCAGACATTACAGGTTAATATATATCTGTTGAATATGATTCAATATATGTATATTTACAAATATAATATTATTTTCAGACAACACCAACAAGGAAAATTAACATCAACAAATCCAATTGCTTCAATTTATGCTTGGACTCGTGGTCTTAAGCACAGGGCAATGCTTGATAACACTCCTGAACTTTCCAAGTATATTTCATAAAGATTATTTTTCTTAACAGTGATTAATACTAATCTGATTATTATATCATATAGATTTTGTGATACATTGGAAGAAGCTTGTGTAGGAAGTGTTGATGCCGGCCATATGACTAAAGATCTTGCAGCTTGTATACATGGCTTAAAAAATGTTAAAGAAGGAATGTACTTAAATACCAATGAGTATTTGGATAGTGTGAAAGAACATTTGGACATTAAATTGAAACCGTAAGAATAAAAAATAGACAGAAAATACAAGTTAATATTTATCTAATTATAACAATATATTTAGAGCATTCATTTAGAATTAAATTTAAAACATTGATATTGATAATATATGCACCTTAAATAATTGCATTTGTTTGAAATTGAATATTTTTTATTTTAATAATAAATCATTAAAATCTCCTAAAATTCACTTTTTAATCCCATGATTTGTTCCTGTATACAGGGATACAAAAAAACTGTTTGCATCAATTGGTGCAGTTTGACAAGTCTGACCTTTCGCTGCAATTACAATTTATCATTATTCTATTATACATACTTTTTATACTTAATTTATTATCTATTTGAATAAGATGACATTTATATTTTAATAATTGCACTTTTATGATCAAATTTGCACACAATAAATCAAAATTGATAATTCATATCTTATTTTATTTCCAACATTGCATTTGAATATGATATATATTATATTGTGCTTTCCTATAACTAAACCATGCGTCATCACTTACATATTATTTTTATGGTATTTACAAACTACCTATATTTATAAAAAACAAATGAATATATTGCATAAATTATTTAGTTAAAATGTATATCTTTATGTTTTATTATGAATATTTATTTATACTTAACAGCTAAAATTAGTAAAGTATATTATTTTTTTTGATAATATAATACTTCTATTCTCTACTGATTACGCTAGATAATTTACACGAGACAATAGGCTCGTTATTAGCAGATAGGGTTTAATAACACTTCAATAATTGTTTATTCTCTATTGCATAGTTAAATTTTTCTGACTCAACCAATGAAATAAATGCTTTATATTTTTGGCATGTAATTCTAATATTAATCATTGTTATGTTAAAATGTATGTGCTGCTAAGTGCTAAATAACTCATTGTTGTTAGCGAAAATATTCTATTGAAATTTTATTTGTTACTATTATTAATAATAATTTTAGTAATTTATTTTAATGCTCAAAATTAATTCTACTATAAGAAAGTATTGTCAGTATTTATAAATGATGCCTTGCTTGAATAATACAATATGTATTTTTTGTATTTACAAACCTTTGTATTGCGTATATTCAAAGAACATTTTATTTTTTTATAAAGATTGTATAAGTTTGCTGTCTTACAAACAGCATGTTATTGAATAATTTAATTCACAGAGATAGTCATTTTTATATCGTTGAAATGTATATGAATTTAATTCATTATAAATGTATTGTTTAGATTGTTATTTTATGAAATATATATATATATATTTATTTGTTAATAATTTACATTTATTTTATTTGCATATACTGTGACAAATTATAAAGACATACAGATGCACATAGACCTATTGACTATTATGCGTTAAGCAGTGTGAAACAAATTGGATTTATGTTTTAAGTATAATTAAATATTATTAATGTTTATGAGTATCTCCTGAGAATTAATTAAACAAATAATAATAATTCTTACTTTATGTCTTTCAAATTAAATTATTTAATGCAGATATTTTCTTTGAGAAATTATTCACGCTTAAAAGTGAATTAAACATTATTGACTATCATGATCAGAATGTAATATAATCTGCTTTTAAAAGTCATACTTGTAATAATTTAAATTTAAATATTACAAATAATGTAAAAAATAGTTAAGGACATTTATGTGAAAATTTTGTGAACAAAATAATTATTGATTTGTAACTTACAGTCAAATGTTAGTAAGTTTATTTCTTAGACATTCGTTAAACACTATCACTTTATAATGGTAATAAATAATGATGGGTAGCACATTGTTATGACAATAATGGATTTGCATACACTTAATGTTCAATTACTTTTCTTACATTGACATAGCCGATTGCCAAAATATTTAAAAATTAAAAAATACCTTTAAATATAATATTACTGCATAAACTACAAATTACAGACTCATAAAACGAAAAATTAAAAAAAAAAAACTTAACATTTAAAAGTTATTAAAGTGGTTACAAATTAAATATCCAATCTTGTTTTTAAAATTTTAAAAACCTATCTTGAACAATGCACCCAAATATCTCATAGTTTTAAATTATATGATTCACCACTACCATAATAGTATGTAAAATAATTTAACAATTAATTTCAATAATTCCAATTAAAAATACGTTGGTTAACTTAATTTGATTAACTATTACTTATAAAAGTAATAATATTGAGATAATAAGACCTAACGGACATTTTTAAATTTTACAGCCTATCCATTTTTTTATATTGTGTTAAAACAAAAGATTATTATAATTGGTATAAAGTACCAATGTCGAAATTTTAGAAATACTCATATTATAAAATAGTAATTAATATTAAATAATCAGACAGTTCATATGAACTGTATATTGTGTTTATCTAAACTGTAAAACGTATAAGTTAACTGAGAATTGTATTTGTGATAGGTGTCGTGATTTAAAATAATTTTAATATTTTAACTTATTTAGACAATCAAGTTAGGTGTAGTAGGGTTAGTATTTATGAAACTAATCCAAATAACCAAAATCAATTTTCCTAAAAAAATAAGTATGCCGTGACTATCATAGCTCAGTTCATACTTCGTCACTTGTCTTTTAATCAATACAATAGCTTAAAATACAGCGTCTATAGGATATAATAGCTAATCACAGAACATATTTTTTTTTTATACATGCTATTATGGAAATTAATAATATAAAAATGCAATGTTTTCATCAAAAATGAATCTACCGTATTACTGATTTTATAATATATATATACTTAGTTCATATTACTAATATGGGCTGACAGGCCGCCTCCACTCAGAATCGTTTTTCGTACGTAATGATTAACCATTGAATTCAAAGTTAACACTTATATAACATTGACCCGCTCAATAATGAAGGATTGAGGTAGACCGAAAATCGACACATATTTATAATACTGTGCACCAGACCGGTTACCTATACCACTTACCAGTACTTGCTGCCACTTTCTTTACTATGTTCATCAATACTTTTAAATAGATACTTAAACTAAATTGGATTTTTCACATATTCATTCTCAGAAAAATATTTGATGATAAATATTAGATGTATGCAATTCAGAATACATGTTATCATTTAAAAAGTAAATAACTTTAAAAAAATTAAATTGATAAAAAATATAATCATATTTTCGATTTAAAAAAATGTTATTTTGTAATGAATTCAAATGTTGTAAATAATAAATACATTAATTTTCAAAAATCTTCTTAGTGTTCGAAATGAAGATCATCGACTGCACTTAAGACGATCACCCTGTATATATTCATTATATTATATACATATCCGCAGTGGCGTAGTCTATCGTGCATCAATCATACCGACGCGTAAACCTACTATATTATAATATTACATTAGGCATTGTATTATATTCTACAAAGCGCTGTGTACGTAACACACGTGAACGATGTACCTACCTATACCAGCCATTACCTATACACAATACGAGTGTATGTTTGACCGCATATGATAATACACAACACACGAGTGTTGTGCGCTTATAATGCGCGCACTTATAGAAATGCGTACCTATACATATATATGTATAGGTTTACTGTGAATGCTTGTCCGCATCAAGCACTGCTTGAATAGCAAATTTACATTTTCACGTGACACACATCGTGTCTCGTTCATATTATCGCCGATGTTTCATTACCTACCTATAATATAATAATATATTACCTAGATATGCAAGGCACTTATTATAATAGATAATAGAATATATATACCTATGTTTAGATACCAGTGCACTTCAGTGGCGTGCCGATTATAATATACCTATCTAGGTTTAAAATGTGTCTGCAGATATCGGACAACAAGGGCGAAAGTGAAAAAAGGTTTGTCTAATATTTACAATTTGGTGTATTGGCGTATCAAATTTGTGGGATGTATAGGTAAATGGCTAACTGCTGTGAGTGGTGGGCAAGGTCGGGTTACGGCCATTTAGCACTATAGGCGATTGCTTTTTTGAGCGCCAAATATTTTTTGTCCATTATGTCAATCGAAGTATTATATTGTACGTTTTTTTTTTTTTGTTGACTGTGTCAACTTAATCAATAAGAGTATATATGATAGGTCGAAGCTATAGATGAGCGTTAGCGTAGGTATCTGCGTGATGTATGTGCACATCGCGTGTTTGAAAATAAAGGCGAATTCGGTGTGCTGACAGCGACTCCGCGAAAAACTGAGTAGGTATACCGGGCCGTTAATAAAACCATTGACTTTAGGCGCATATCTCTTGGAAAATGCGGTCTCGGTGACGGCGAGGCCGCATGGTAAACTAATTTGGATTTGGAAATATTTGAACTGCTTCGGCACGTTTCACTGTCACAGTGTTTCGTCGGAATTACGCTCCGGGACATGTCGAATACATTATATTATGGTGAGGTCGGAGTATGCACTATAACCTGCAGGAGCTTTTAAAAAAACAATCGGCTCTTGAGTGGTTGGGTTGAGACGGATCAAGTTCGGTAAATATATAAATCGTTGCGTACAACGGTTATAGTCATAGGTAGTATAATACACTTAGTATTATGATGAAAGTATAAAATAAATATTTTTCCTATGGCCTTATACTGTCAAAATCACTCACCAGTCACCACTTTTTTACGGTTGGTGTTTTTTTCGTCGAGGTTTACGGTTTACCTACGAACGGAAAATAAAATCATATGCGGAATACGAAGCGCCGCCGTTATAATAATAGTAATGATAATGTTATCATTGCGGTTGAACGACCCCCCTCGGGGCCATTGTCGTCACTCGTCAATAATGGGAAAATATCAAAGCTCTACATCGGCCTATCGCCATTTATACAATACACATATTATAATAGGTACGTATTATAACATAAACACGCAACACTAGAGCACGAGTGCACGACGCACACGTGACGTGCGATGACGGCGCACGCCGCCATGATGTCTATATATCATAGGTATTCTCACGTCATTGGTCCTATAACGAGCATAAAAGTATTCATTATTAGGTGCATATTATTATTTATATTATATAATTATTATAAGGTACTTCCACATCCGTACACGCGTACACCTGTACATATATACAGTGTACTACTATATTAATATATAATAATATTAGGTATAGGTACCTACGAGGTAGTACTTACCTACCTGTCTAAATGGTAAATTCTTAAGACTAGTAAGACTAGTAGGAGCACTTATGATATTTTGAGTAATATGTTGATTAGTATAGAGTACTGATGAGTATATGCTTGCAGTTTGAGTAGAATATTTTTTTTCTACTTGTAGTAATACTATACTATAGCATTAAAAAAAAAAAAGTCACTAGCTTACATACGCTCAAAAATTGAATCATAATAATGTGTATTGAAAACGTAGAAATAAGAACAGTCATTTTATGTCAACAGTCATACATTTTTTGTATTACCTTTGAACGTCTCATAATCATTGAACAAATAAAACAACATGATGGTTTCAGGTTTATAATTTATATTTTATAGGTTATTACTTATAACTTATTGCTATAAAGAGTATAAATCGTATATTATGGATTATGGATAGATATGGATTCAATGGAGATTTAATTTTAACTTATTCAGGAGTTTAAGTTATAGTCTATAGGTAATTATTTTTAAAATTTTTTACGAGTGTATGTGAAAATAACCGTTTATCGAGTTGATTTTATTTTTTTCGTGAACGTAACAACTTAAAGGTAAATCTGTAATATTTTAAATTTTATATTATTAAATAACTTGGAACATTTGAAAAATGAGATGATTGGAATGTATGATGTACGATTACCGATCTGTAAAAACGTGGGGGGGCATATATTAAATTACTGCAGCTAGTCTATAGTAGTATAGTCACCATAGGTACTCGTCTAAGTCTAAACCAGTACCTGCCTACTTATATAGTCATATAGAAACGTAAGACTACTGTCTTCTGTTTATATTTGGCAAAGAATTCGTTCTGATGGTCATCACGTGGTAATATTATTTAATATATGTATATTGGCCCATATCCATTGCGGAAAATCCGTATTCAGTTTTAATTATGCATTATAAACTGTGTAAAATGCCAAAATGTTTCATAACATCAAATACTATATCGGGCGGTGATCGAAAATAATAAAAGCATCAAAGAGTACGTAGGAGTTAATTTGAACGATACATTATTGGATTATATTTTTTATATCCGTCTTAGTGTGATATTCGTTATAAAAACTAGAAAGTAAAATTATATGATGTTTCTCATCTGTGTTGTTTGTTTATACTGCACAGAATCGTCAGAATCGATTTATCATGACATTTTTTTTCGAAGAAATGTCATTGTTATCAAATGATCATCAATATAAAACCAATTAATATTATATATAGGTATACGCAATAAGTACGTATATAATATTATACATTAATCTTATATACCTATTATTGTATACCTAATATATTATTTTACTTATAATGAATCGATAAATGGCTGTGTAACAAATAATTATGCTCATATAGAAGGAAAGTTATTACATATTTATTACTTATAGATAAAAGTTGCGCTAGTCTTCGCGCGCGAGATTCAGGATATATTCTTGAATAATTTCTGTGGTGGCGCTCAGATCAAAATTATATAAACGTCTGCAGATTACACATATTGAAAGTGTTGTGACTATATTGGTAATAATATTATATTCATGCGAGTTGCATATATATATATATATATATACATTAAATAATATTATATATGTATACATAATATTATGTTTCCTGTACAGCACCTATTTACTTCCAATAAGGGTTTGGCAAAATCTAACGAAACTAAATTCGTACAAATTGTAATTTCCGCCGTATGCAAATGCAAGTGCACGTATATTATACACATACCATACAGCTACTAAATATTAACAACGAAAACAATACAGCGAGAATGCGATGTGGGTGGGCCGATGAAACGCGAATGTACGTCAATTTGTCATGCCATCAGTCGGACGTCACGGACGTTATATACGATATACCTACCCATATATCAGCTATTTTGCTTGACGCGTAAAATTATGTGTTAACGGTAAAGATTTGAATCGCTATAATATGTACCGAGCCTGAATTCCACGCACAGGCACGACGCACAACTGTATCGTCGATAGACCTGTCATAAATCCGCGGCAACCGGGAAAACGATCGATAATCGTTTGTAATGAATCGTCTAATGATTCACGTGACCGGTTTAAGAGAATGTCAAACGAAATCGGAACGATGCAATGCGCCAGCAAAAACATTTCAGGATTGAGTGTTTAATGCTCGTGTTGCAGGTTGAAAGCCGATGCGCGTTTGTCATACACACGTATTTTTGAATATTTATTAATATAAAAACTCGCGATTAGCATTTATCAATATAAGCACATGAGATTACACTGTATATAGTTGTAGGTTCACATTAAAAATATGTGAAAATATATTGTTCATTATTATACACATTAATATTAATATACCTATTATACCTACATATATTAGGTATTTTAAAAACAAATAAAATTTTAATAAATATAATACCATTTTACTTCGGGTTTTTTAACGAACAAAAATATGTGACGTAAAAAATAAATATTTTAGTTTAAAACGTGAAAAAATGTTGTTAAATATTGGATTTTATCTTGAATATAACATCACTGCAGTTGAATTATTGACAATAATTACTATGATTAAAACATTTCAGTCAGGTACCTACTCTATACTTATTCATGTAGGTATTATGATTTATGATATATTATTCTAATATAATACCATGTCAACAATTTTTCAATTAAATATTATTATAATTTTATGATATATATAAGTACATAATATATAATGCGCATATATATGGATATTATCATGACGTCATGATTCTTACACAGCTATACAGTTTATATGAAAACAAATAGGGAGCAAAGTTACAAATTACTAATTAATTATGAAAAATAATTGTATAGTAGCTATAATTAAATTTACAAAAGATGCGTTGTTTCAAAACAGTTTTAATTTTATATAGCTATTAATTTTCCTTTGAGTATTAGCCAATTGATTAGATATATAGGTATGGGTACTTAAACAACTTATTAAATATCAACCTATCTTTAGAAATACCTATAGGTATGTAATTATCTTCATTAATTACTCATTGTACTTATCTATGGCTATATATTATGTAATTAATTATTAAATCTGTAGACATTATACATTAATTATAAGACCTATTTTATATTCAATAAATTAATTTAATACTTACCTATGCATAATACATATGTATATATGTATATTGTTTTTATCGTGTCACGTATAACATAGTATACACTACACAGAATACGGATAGAGCTAAAAAAAAACTACGAGGATCGATTGCAAAAAAATGTAATTTAATCGTATTTTAAATATACAGTTAGTGTCTAATTAATAAATGATAAATATTAACTAATAATATAAATAATTATTGAATTACCTATATTACCAAGTAAAATCATAAGTTTGTTTTTGGTTTTTATTTCGGCATAGAATATCAGATACTACAAATATTAATTATGTAATATTACATACTTATTTATTAATGGATCTCAAATTATAACATATAAGGTACCTGTTTTTGTATTAACTTATTAGTATATTTGATCAATTTAAAAAGGAAAAAATATATAAATAGTAAAAAAAAATTAAATTTTTAAATTTTTTGTTAGATTTGTGGAGAAAATCCATGAACTATTGAATCATTTAGTTAATTTCAACGGGTTTTAGTATAGTATGCTGTATTATTATGAAAAGTCATGCACTCTTACGGTTCAAACCATTAAACCACCTGCAAAATAACTTACTTACAA
Organism: Rhopalosiphum maidis; assembly: GCF_003676215.2. Classification (NCBI taxonomy): domain Eukaryota; kingdom Metazoa; phylum Arthropoda; class Insecta; order Hemiptera; family Aphididae; genus Rhopalosiphum; species Rhopalosiphum maidis. The sequence continues at coordinate 80,742,076 of NC_040878.1, forward strand.
GTAACTAATTTAAATCATTTACTATTATTATTTACTTAAAGGATTTAATTTTAAATATTTGTAGAGCCAGTGCGTTGCTTGTGTGACATGATGTCCATTAAATAAATATAACTCCGTGTGATAACCATGATGGTAATACACTAATACAGTAATACCATATAAAATGTGTACAATAAAGTTCAGTATATTTAATTTATATTTATATATATATATATATATATATATATATATGTTACTGTAAAAGTACGAATACCGGTTAAACCTAGAATTTACCGGTAAATCCTAGGTTCGCCGACTACTGTTGGTAAATTTCCGAATTTCGGACATTTACCAATTGATTTTAGTAAAACCTAGGATACACAACATCGTTTGATCAAACTCCGAATGATTTTTGTAGTTCGGACTTTTACAGACGAGATTTGGTAAATATTAGGATAAACAATCAGTGTTAGTAAAAGCCCAAATATTTTTACCAAAGTTATTAATTATTATTATCATTTAAGTATATTAGGTAGGTACTACATCAATGACTAATATATTAGTTAGTATATTATTTTTTTGTTGTTATTATTATTATTAAGTAATAATTATATAGCATACTATACTAAGTACAGTACTTATTACTTATTATTAAGTAATAATAAATTAATATACTAAAAATATTTGGGCTTTTACTAACACTGATTGTTTATCCTAATATTTACCAAATCTCGTTTGTAAAAGTCCGAACTACAAAAATCATTCGGGGTTTGACCAAACGATGTTGTGTATCCTAGGTTTTATCAACAGTAATCGGCGAAACCTAGGATTTACCGGTAAATTCTAGGTTTAACCGGTATTCGTACTTTTACCGTAACATATATATGAATATATGTATTATGTATATAAAAACTAAAAAATTTGGGGTATTGTGGTGGATTCTAACTGACGATACCCAAATAATTTAACAGCGCAGGTAACGGTCCCGATCTCGCCTGTAAATAGTTTCGGTGTGACGCTAAATGTTAATTTGTTAATACCAAAATAGTGGTCAATTAGATGGATACAATATGGGAGCCAGGGAATACGGTATAGAAATTACTACTCATATAATTGGCTGATTAAATGCTGTCGACCCTTTACGATAGAATTAAATAAACTATTCGGGTTTTATTGGTGTTAAAAGGATTAATTTGGCTAAAATCGTTGATACTTAAAAAGCCCGTTTTCAAAAGATGAACCACCTGAATCGACGATTAGCCATCAGATCTACTGACTCGGGGGGGGGGGGAGGGACTTCATCGATTTTCGGTGTTACCTATTTGTCAAAACATTGAATTTAAATCAAATCCAAGTTTTTATATAGTGGTATAATATATTATAATTTGTGATTACTATATTAAATGCGAAGACTGGACATTCGTTTCAGTCAACGTTCAATCATTAAACCTATTTATATTATATTTTTCTCTTGACCAAATAATCATAATCTGACGATAAATAATTACAATATTTATATTTTATGGGGTGAAAGGTTATTTTAAAAGGTTATTTGTAGTATAAGTAAAGGTAAATCTAATATAGGTTCAATCTGTTCATATAACAGGTACCCATGTAATATTTTACTCGAGTATACAATCGACGACTGTTACCTATGTAATATAAATATACTAAACCGTACGCTGACTAAATATTAACCAAAGAAAACTATAAAATATAAATCGTACGACGTGTAGATGACGCATGTGGTCGACAAGCCGTTGATCAACGAATATACACAGCCAATGGAAGTGTTTTTGTTCACACGGACTTGGTATAAGGCTATAATATATCTGCAGATTCCACTGACTAAAAAAAAAAAATCTTAACGCCCGTGTGAACTGTCCAAACTATCTGTGGTTTATATGTGCATTGTGATTTGTGTTTAAATTATTATTACAACTGTACACCATATGGATGCAAGTAGATACTGCGCGCAGCACATCACAATTCACAGACAGCTCGTCACTCGAGTCCCCTTTACATGACATTATTACAACAGTATACTATGTATTATAATGGTATCCACAACACAGAGTATTATATTCAAAACTTCGGAATAGTTTTGACTTTTATTCGTTCTAAGCGCAGCCACACTAATTGGCGGGCGAAAGAGGTAAAAACGAGCATTGCTTTACAAAAGCCACTACACACTCAATGGGTGCCCATTTAAAAGATATATAATATTTATTGTTATAAGTAAGGCTCGAAAGTTATAGCCTTATAGGGAGCTAAAAAAAGTTTATAATTTATAAGTGAGTGAGCCGTAACAATATTTTAAATTATTTATGATGATAATATATAAATTTCGAGATACGAGTATAAAGTTGTTATTACTTCTGCAAAATATCCGTCGCCGCAATGCAATAATTAATATATTCTTATATACCATCCAGACTGTTCAAATTTTTTTTTGTATACATACTTTGAATTTGGTAGAAGTTTAAATTATATTGTGTGTGAAATTATATGTCGAATTTCTACTTTCATTGAATATTAGTATGGCACTCATCAGGACCAAAAACAACGTTATCGGCTACAAAACGATTCCACGGACTAATATAAAAAAAATATTTTCAAAACCATTATAATACTTTATGACAAAATGAAAGTTTGCCTTTAAAAGAACCACTTTAGCGCTATATATAATATTAATTGTTTAGTAAAAATGTAATGTTTTTTTACAGACAATGTAATTATTGAAAGTGAATCATAAAAAAAAACCTTTCAATCAATATAAAATATTTAGTATTCATGTCAATATTGGTCATGAAAAGACTTTACTTTTATACTTCATCATCGACGGTGTTCACTGACTGAGATAAACTTGAATATTAGCGAAACGTGGGCGTAATTTATAAACAAATACTACTAATAATTATAATTTATAATGAAAGGAAAATAAGTGTATGGAAATATCAAATACTTCTTAAATTTAGTGAAATTGTTGTTTTTTCTTCATTATGACGAAGACTATTGTTTATTATGTATTTTAATTAAAAATAATAATTAATAATGGTTTATTACGCAAAAATGCTTAAAATTTAAGTTAAACATTTGTTATTCAATTATACATTTATAGGTATCTACCGGTTTGAAGTAAATTTATTAGTATATTTAATTTTATATTTACGATTAACGTACACAATCTTAATATTATTAACACATAGTTTTCGGCAATCAATAGTAGTGTATTGTACATACATTATAATATATAGGTAGTGTGAATTTATACTATAGACTACAGAGTATCTTATCTTTATTAGTTTTTATTTTAATATCATCGCGAATTCGTGATAAACATAAACAGGATTAGTTTATGATTTTCGTAAGAAAAAAAAAAGTCATACATTGTAATCAAGTTTTCAACTATCGTTTTTATATTCTATTGAGTGTTGACTATAATATTATAATATAATATAGTGTTTACTGTGAAAACATTATACTATGAACGGATCAGTTGTTATAATAATATGACATTCGTTTACAATGGGTATTCTTTATGTCTTTCTTTTTTTTTTTTTTTTTTTTTTTTTGGCATGTTACATCAGTCCAACAGCGACGGTTGTTTATTCATTGAAATCGACTAACAAATTAAATTCTATTAACCATACGAAAACATTGCATACAATTAATACAATGTCGGATGCATGTATACAGAGACTGTTATGTTTAAACAATCGTTTTACAAACTAATCTATTTTACACAATAACATATTTATAGGCATATGTATTAATCGAATATCAATTAGGCTTAATTAAATACTGGTTATATTAAATTTAAAATATGTATTGATATTTTGTTTCCTCGTTATAATATTATACATATTTAATATATTTTATAGCTAGATTTTTACTATAGGATCAATGGATAGGTATTCCAACTAGTATATTATAGTAACTATTATTTTACATTAATTTTTAAAATGTTTCAATTACTAATTTTTTTATTGTTTCGATTATTCTATTTATATTTTTTTTTTTTTAAAGCCGTGTGCGTGTACCATATGAAAAATTTACGTTCAGCAGAACCGATCTTTCGAAATTAGTTTTGATATTAGAAAAAATTGATACATTATTAAACTCAAATTCAAAAGCATTATTTGTGTTTATTCGTTGGTATTTTTATATTTCAATTATTCTGCGTTTATGATATAATTTTTAAATTGTAATATTTTACTTACCTACTCATAACTTGCATAAACATTGAAATATCGTAAAAAACAGCAATGTTACTAATATTTTAAGTTTGGTTATACATAAACTCGCTATTTATTATTAAATCTAACAACATAAGATTGCTTCTGTTGAATGTAAATTGGCCGTTTCGCGCATTGGACAGAGACAGAATAAGACATAGTCCTCCGCTAATATCCTCTTAATAAACCCAATTTTACTCACCAGATAATAATTTTTATATGATATAAATATATATATATATATATATATGTTTCTTAACAAACCGCTCAGTGCTAACCAGACAATCTTGAAGTTTCGGTAAAAATATTATGATCAAATAACCGAGGAAAAATAATTCACAACACAACACGAACCAATATCATTATATACTAGAAAATTTTAATGTGAAATAAATTATCAAAATAATTGTGTATGACGTTTTAATGGTTAAAAATAATGTAAGTTGTGTTGCGTGTTGTGCACGCCTACTGACGGGACGGAAAATAAATCCAGTTCAATATAATATTATTAATAAATTAATTAATTTATCCGTTCGAAGCATTCTGCTGCGTGTTAGAAATCTCAACTCGCTGTCCAATGTATACTAAACAGTAAACTAGTATATATAATATAAAATATGCATATAATAGTGGTAGTGTATAATAATAATACATTAATACCTACCTACCGTCTAGGTATTTATGCGTTATATAACACGCGCTACACACAGACTACAGCTGATATAGATTGTGATTCACGAAGCGAAGGCGAACCAGCGGCGATTCTAATTTCTGAAAACGCGGAGTTTAGTTATAGATTTTTATTGTGTTCATACTTTACGGGCTGTGTACGGAATACCTATTATTCTATTATTATGGCCATATCCCATTGTGTCCGTCGTGACTTTCGCCGCCACCACGATTATCACCGCAGCAACAGTTGGTTGTACATAAAAAAATTGTTTAACGATATATCTATTCGTTTACACATTCAACGCTCTTTCTTGGACGGAAATGGTTGACTTTCATTGGTTCGTCGACACGAAATTAACTCGAATAATACTATTTTTGTGGACGACGTCTGCCATAGTTTACCTGTGGCCTATCAATAAAATATTATTACAATATTTCACAGACTAAACGCGGCGTTTAGCTATTTGATATATTACAATTACACATTGTTTTTGTACATACAGTCATATGTGGGGACGTGATTAGCGTTCTGTAGTAAGGTCGTTTCGGACACATTCATTATTTGATTGGTTAATACATAACACTGCAATTAATTATTGGTTATGAATCACATTTCATAAGTTACACATAGTTATTTATCATATACGAACCAGGAAGTAAATATGATCGCCGGGTATATAATTTTAATCGCCGATTATTTGCTGTATTCATGTATACGTAAACACTCAATAAATATTTTTTTCAATTATAAAATAAAGTTAAAAAAAAATTATATTTTAATTTTATACTGAAAATAATGCAGTGGTTATACGATCTGACAAAAATAAAAAGTATATTTACGGATTTCACTTTAATTTAATAATATAGCCAACAACAGAGATAACAATAATTTATGAAATGTGTACATGGGCACCTCCTATACTTTAATACCCATTGATTATTATATACGTTTGTTCGGTACAACTTGTATATAAGTCGTCCTTTCCATAAACGAAGTGGTAAAAAATAAATTTGTATTATAAAATTGTGATCGGTATCGTTTTCTAATCTGCTAGTTTCCAAGAAATTTATACTAGGATCTTATAAAAATCGATAGAAAGTCGATTAATTGGTGCTCATTGATAGATCTTACTACTGTTATTGTTGCAAACTTTCTGAGTTTACCTTATATGGGTTCAAACAAAATCATCACTTTGGGTTTGCAAATACAAATATATATAATCATATTATATATTAGCTGGCTGATCGTAAATCAAAATGTGTAATAAAATAAAATCTATATGTATATGTACCTACTTAAATAGTTTTGTTTAAATACATTTTATTAGAATAACTTTAAAAGCTAAGAGAAAAAAAATATAAGTAATAAACATTTTATTAAAAATTACTAAAGTAATAAGTAGGTACAACAATTTTAAATTGTATAAATATTATAAATATATAATACCAATAATTAGTTTTAAAAAAAATGTTAATGTTTTATTTTATAGATTTACCTATAACTTTATTGACGTTTAATATTATAATCTTCCTATATGAAAACAAAAAAAAAAAAATGTAATATAATATTATGTGCATTAATGTTGCTTACAAACTATGCGCTTGATACAGTTAGAACTATAATTAAATTTTGTATATTTTTTATAAAAACTATAATTAGTTACATAATTTTTAAAATATTGAACCGAGTGAGATGGAAAGACAACTACTAGCGACTAGGTTATAGTGACTTTGTCTATAATCTATAAGTATATATTTATTTTAATAACCACTTTTAAAGGTAGGTAGTATAAGTATACATTTTTAATATCTATATCAAACAAATTGATTTGGAAATTGATTTTTGATTTATTAAAATAGCATACCTAATTAAATGTATTGTATTACATTTTTAATAAATATTTTGCGAAGATCTTTAATTTATATAATTGTATTAGAAGACATTTAAACAATTTTTAAAAATTATAAGTTTTTAAATAACTTTACAATCATAGGCACATATTAAGTGCCTGATTTTTAGTAGGGGAATGAATTTTATTCTAAACACACAATATTATAGTTAATTTATTTGATCTTAGAATGAAAACAAGAACAACAATATACTCGCCCTAATTTACATGTTGTATAGATTGCAGACTTGTGCAAACAATACATTAGTAAAAATTATATAGGTACTGTTCAGTAACTATCCAGTTTTTGAAATTAATAATTTATGTTCAATAGTCAATACAATTGGTTTAAAATAGTTAAAAATTGTTATACATTTTTAAACGTGTCTACGCCATTATTGCTTAAACTATACACTAAGACCTAGATAATATCATTACATGAAATTCTATAATAATATTAATTTTTTATACAATAATATTACTGTGGAAAATTAAAATGTATTATAATATACAGTATTTAATATTAAGTTTTAGTCGTTTTAGATCTATTGGTCCAATTAAAACTGGAGGTCATTAAAAAGTTAATAGAAACTAATTAGAAGCCAATGCCCTACAGAATAGACTACCTGGTAATAATATAATATTTTTATGAACTATGATTTACAATTTACCTGCGCCTAATGTGTATAGAGACATTGCTATTGTTAGTAGTATAATATTATATTCTGTTATCGCGGTGTTACATTTTTATATAATACAAAATATTACTATTGTATAAGAAAAATGTATTTTTAAATCACTCTTTTAAATTATTCATTCATATCAATAAAATGAAATTAAAAGAAAATAAACGTTCAAAGGTTATTAGGCGAGGCAATATTTATCTGAATCGTATATTCATTAATCATTTTATGAAAAATAGTATTAGTAAATATTACCAGTAAATAAATGTTGTGATTTTAAAATTGATATAAGTATAAGCTAATAAATGATTGTAAGAAAATAACGGTTATAATACATTTATATAATGTTATATATTTATATTTGGTAAATGATTTTAACTGTCTAATTAAACTAACCAAATAGCAAGAATGCAAAATACTTTACTTTTTCCAGTTGGTACAAAATGCTTAGTGAAAATTGTCTTTAAGTAATGTAAATACATCTGTTACACTTGTTGTGGTTATTTTATAAATATTTGAATATTTAAATAATTAATTACATTTTTTTTACATAAAAGTAGTACAAAAAAAATGCATACTTAAACTTCGATTATTAATTCTTATAAGTACTATAAATAATATTATAAATCTGAATTAAAAAATAAAAATTAATATTAAACATGTTTCGTTTTTAGCAAAAATTAATTTATACTTATCATAAAAAGAACTTAAATCGAAACAATACATATTTCAACGATTTCGATATTACACTACATGCCACTAATTAAACATTTTGCAGGTAAATAACACTAGTTTTATAGGTATGTATAATTTCACCTATATAGGTATATCATTTAATTTGACGCGCTATGTACTGATATAATAAACTTTTTAACTTTTTAATTTTTAATAAACTTGGCGAGTTATCAAACGTATATTGTAAAGAAGCATTTTATTCTTTCATTTATTTGTGATTATATCTGTGTACATGTGTTTACACTATATAACATCCATTATTAGACATTGTAGTGTCCATGAATCCATTTATAGGTGCCTCTACTAAGAAAAATTGCTCAAACATAGTACTTCGCACGTTTATAAATTGCATTTGGCAGTTTTGACTTTTGTTAGAATCTATTTTTACAATGAAATCATTTCCTATTACTTTATGTAACTTATAAAAAAGCTTTTTCTGTCCAAACAAAATATTCCTCTAATTATATTGTAATAATAATTCACAGATACCTTGATAAATTATACGTTGCTTCTATGTAACAGCGTAAACAAATATTGTAATTTGTATTAAATCGATGGTGTTCAGTGTTTAGTGCATTTTTTTTTAAATATCCAAAAATAATCTCTTCTGCAAAGTATCAACTTTGTTCAATTTATGATGTGTGGGATGAACGGACGGACGAAACTACATAAAAATTTTACTCTTTTCATTCGAAAAAAAGAGTGTGAATACTTATGCTGTCTACGCAAACACAACAAATATCGTAATAAAAACAACACATATGCACACACAATCAATGTAGATACACAGTACCATTAAAAATCTATAAACGTAATCATTTTATAACGTTGATAAATATTCCGACTTTATGAATGTCTTATTTATATTCAAAAAAATCATTCCAGACGTATTATTATATGTTATAAACGGTACTCGTACTTGACATAATAATATAATATAATATTTTAACAATATTAAACTATACATAAATTACATAAATTAGTTAACAATAAACGATGGCTAAACTTTAAGAAGACTGAAAATTGAAGATTATGTATATAATATAAAGTAGATACTATCTACTTATATTTTGATTAAATGATTTGTAACAAATAATAATGTACATAAACATTAGCGTTACTTAAAGTATACTTTGGAATTTAACTTATAATAATTTCTGCGAACAGATGCCAGTTTAATTTAACTTTTATAATGGAACAAGTTTAAACTTAATTTCCTGACTGAAAAGTGTATTTTATAAACATTAATAAACGTGGACGGTAATCAGAGTTGATAATCCGTGTATAAATTATATCCTTTTATTTTTGGGTGTATATTATATTATAATATATGTGTGCGGCGTATGTACTTCCTCTTTTAGTATTTTGTATATTTAGAAATAATCTTCATAATAAAGTAGGAACTATATTTTTAAAATATAAAATTTAACAATGAGTATGAAATTATATTAAAAATTATTATCTCTGTTTCAATATTATCTACATTCAACAATAAATAAAAATACATTGTTTAAATTAACCTAGGTATATATTTATTTTAACTAATACACACTACTAAATTAGATAAGATTTTGAACTAATACAGCTATTTTGAATTTAAAAAACAAATATTATTGTAGGTAATATATTATAAATTATAATATATTGTACCTATAGTATATTATGTTAGAAATTAAAATTTAAAGTAATGATCAATATAATAATAAATGTATACATTTTTTGAGAAGAATGATGTTTGAACGCTTCAGTTACTACGTTTTTCCACTTAATACGAATTTAAAATTTATTTTGACATTAGGTTAATCTAATCATTTTATAAATAATATAATGAATTATAAATACGTATAGTATAAATTATTAATATAGTATTAAGTTAGTTAAAAACTTTGTTTGAAAGTTTATAAAGCCCACGCGTTTTCATTACTGGCTATTAATGAATCCTAAAATAAATGATTTATAATAACGGATTTTAAGTGAATTAAAAATACTTATATAATATAAAATTTTAAATCTTTGGAATCGCATAAAAACAATACGATAATATTATAATATTGTGATTTACGAAATTAACCTTTATCCCTTTATTATTTTCTCTGTAGCTATCATTTATAATAATATACTTCTCGTCGAGAAGGGATATCATGTTGAAAGTTCCGTCAAGGAAAAGCATATACAGACTTCCGAGTTCCAACCAACTGCTGTGAAAACGTCAACGACTCGTTGACTACTTCCGGGTCCGGGTCTGAACAGTGAACGTTGAAGTATTGTCACATAAATTGGTGGTAACGTCTTTACCTTTTTATACTTACACACAAGTTACAGATACAATTTTACACATCCAAACGGTCGTCAATATACAATGTGAACCCGGAACTGAGAATTTGTTCTCAGACGTGACTTCACTGCAAGACAATTATCTGTGTAAGCGATAAAATATTTCTACATTTACCATATAATTGTAGGTGACCATACTTAGCACCTTATACTTCAAGAAATGGGTTTATCCGAAACATGTGAGAACGAGTATCTACAGGATACTCGCTATACTAAGCAATGCAATGCAATTCATTACATTTTTGCTTAGTAAATAATTGGTCTTTGCAATTCTTTAAAAATATCATAACACTACTTAGCAATAGACACATTATAATGGATAAATTTGTTGTCTAAAAATTAAAACCATTGATTTACAAACTTATTTTGGCCGAAACGTGAATCGAATTTTTATGATTTTTAATAGAACTTTATACGAACTTTTTTATTTGTACCTATTTGAGTATTGTCGTTACAATTTTTGGATTTGTATACCTACCATAATAGCATATTAAATAAGCCCCGTGAATATACGAGCACCTATGTACCTATTATATAAATGTTTTCCTCTCCCGTTCGAAAAGCGAAAACCTGTATAGTTTGTTCTATAATACATAGTAAGGTACCTATTTTATCGTTTACTGGACTTGCAGCACAGCTATGTATGCCTATTATACAAATTTATAATAAGTAATAACTACGCATAGTATGGCATTGGCGGTACGACGCAGGACGCACAGATGAGGACCGTCGGCCAATTACTATTGTTAGCCGTACATCTAGGCGGTGAAACAATAGTCGAATAGCTATGCGTTATAATATTATATTACGAATGTGATTTCGAATTTTTTTTCCTTCTATTTTAAGCCGACTTATTAGTGAAGCTTCCCATTCATTTTGTATTAATATTGTTTCTATTATTGTTGTTATTTGTTGTCGTATTATTATTATTATTATCGTTATTATTACTATTATTATTATAATGTAAGAAATACATTTCGGTTTCGTCGCCGTACATACGACGTACTTGTGCACATGCCGACAAAGAGATGTACCTCTGTGTGCTGAACTTGAACTCGTTTCAATTATATAATATAGTAACCCTGTGAACAGTACGATCTCTGTATAGTCTGTATGCTATCTTTACTATACGTCAGCTAATGTGTAAAAAGAACATGGTCACCATATAGTGGGTCTATCATGTCACATTAACGTGAACGATGAATATTATATGAGTATAATAAAATATATAACACACACGATATTCGTAACGCGGTTCGTGGGTGGACGAAAAAACAAATAACATATCATTATAATAATACTCTTGACGATAATAATCGTAAAAATACTATAAACAATACAATATTTTATATACAGACGACAAACTATTTATGTGTGTTTAATAATAATACGCGAAACGGCTGATAAATATCCGAAAAAAAAGTTCGTTGTATAGTAAACTATTTCACGTTTTAAAAAGATCCGTGGTTAGATATAAAAACAATATAAGCATTGTAAATTCTTTATTGTTATTTATCTACCAATATGGTATATGCTACAATTATTTTAATAATAATTATTAATTTTTATTAATATGATATGTGTTTTTAGTTCTTCTAGCAATACAACATATTGAAAAATTAATTTTCATTCTTTAATAATTATAAGTAGGTACCTTTATCAGAGTTTAACGTATGACACTTGAATTATAGTAACTATTAAATCGAAGTTAATAACTGGGATGCATAATTTTTTATTAAATACTATAACTTTGATTGTAAAAACAATTTAATGAAAAGTTTAAAATACTTCAACACTAAATGTATTTGTCGCATAAGGCGTAATCTAGTTTGACTTACGCTTATATCCGGTAGTGCGTTCTCTAGTATTCTTTTCTTTTTTCTTTTTTATCATTGACTGTGGTTAGTTTTGGTTAGCATTTTAACTTTTTGAAAAGGCTTATAGTTTTTTCATTATCGAAAATTCACCAGGAGGCATGGTTTCTATAGAATCAGTATAACATCAAACGGTGTGGTATACTTTGGCTACTTGAAAAGCAGTTATTGTCTCAATGTTCCATATCGTAAGTGCATTCTTGTTTTTCGCTGTAAAAGTAGGGCTCATTTTAGAACAAATATGGACGATGTAAAGTAGTTTGTTGTGCAACACTGTCGTTGAAAATTGATTAAAAGCACCTATTAACGATGTTTTAAACTGAAAATGCAAACATTGGAATAAACCAAACAAAAAAAAAAAAAATAATAATAAATCAATATTTTAGTTCTAATTTTGAATCAACAAAATAAAGTTCCATACTAATTTTTATAAATATTATATTTTTTCATATTTTTATTTTCATTTTCTTGAAAGAATATTATTTAAGTTATTCTAAAAACATGATTCTATTTCGATATAAGTATACTTCTCTTTTCATTAAATCCTTAAAGTTTTCAGATATTGAAGAAATTCAATGTTGTTTGATTATACAACTATATTAGTTATTTAATATAGTTCTTACTGGCAAACAAAGAGTTAACTTCCGTTAACACAATTTAATGTCTCGTCGAAATCCCAAAAACTTATGAAATATGTATACAAGTTGGAATTTTGATCAGAAAACTGTATTATATCGACGTTGTGCAAAATAAATTAAATGAATACATGAATACTAATTAGTATAATTACAAAATTATTTTCATATTTTTTAATATACCTGCAATAACCCTAATATATTTGGTCCACATTTCTTTAAGATTGAATTTATACGTTACATAATATGGTATATAATTACACGGCGTGTAGTGTACATATAATAAAGCTTTAAGAGATTCATAATTGTATTATAAATACACATAAACTTTATTTTTTATTATCACACAAAATCGGATAAGAAATCATCAATGGAAATATATATATCATATCATTGCACGGGGCAACCTTCCTTGAGTTTCCTGGTAAAAAAAAATATAATTATAATAATGAAACAACATGAAAGTAAAATTAAAAATTAAAAACATCATTTAATATCTACAATACCACTCCTATAGTCAAGGATAAACAATGTATATACACATACTAAACGCACAGGAATGAAATGTTTAATAGGTAACGTATAGTACCTATACACTTATAGTTTCCTCCAGTCTAAAATGCTCGCAGCAAAATCACTATAAAATATTATAATACGATTCACATTTAATGCTGCAACGAAACGCGGAAAGGGTTACGTTGAAAATAAATTCAACGTGCCTGGTGTTTTAATTTGCCCATTAATTCTGTACTTAAGTAAATTAAATTTTTTAATACTAGTGATTTGTGGTGATCATTATAATGACATTTTTACTTTCTACAAAAATATAGTATGATAGATATATAAACGACATACATAGGTCACATATTAACATTGATTACGTTAGTAATTTTTTCATGTATACTAGACACACACTATTATTTAATTAAGATTAATATTCATTTTGATTTAGATACTGATCTCGGTGAGAATTGTTGTACTTAGAGGAATTCCACAATGTGCACATAATGTAGGTATGTCGAAACACTAGTTACCCTTAACGGCTATAACTATTAACTGCTGTTGAAATTTCTTTTAAAAATCTTTAATTTAGTAATAGTATCAAATCAAGCATTCAAGCCAAAGCCAATACAGTTTATAATGTTAATTATATATTGATCCTACCTCGTATACAATTAAACATATAGATTAAAGTAACGCTTTTGTAATTTTTGATCTGTATTAATTTAGATATTGGAAGCTATAAAAAAAAGTAACGTTTCGGATTCACAAACAATTATAGTATGTACATAGTAATATAAATAATATAATATAATGAAAATTAAAATAATACAAATATTTTATCAAGTATAATTGCTATTTATATATAGTTCTATCGTATTTAAAATTAGGTTAGGTTACATTTTACATATAGGTAGTCGTATAAAAACAGAAATTATAGCTTATACGATTTATAAATTCAAAACAACACATACATTGTTTTTACTTAGTAATATTATATTAAAATAGGTGTAAGTACAATGTGCAACTTATGTACATCGTATATGCTATATACACTACATGAAAGTTAAAGCGCGTAACCTTTAGTAGCTGGTGGGTAGTTCATATTCAATGATAATAATTTTATTATATTATATACGAGTACAAATTGATTTATTATATGAATAATTTAAACACGATATTATGAATACAACAAAAATGAAAAAGTTGTATTTTTTTAAAATGTATATAATATAGCGTATGTGCATATAATACATAATAATACATATAATAATGTTTACTATAATTTGTTATGATTATTTTTAATTTAGCAAAACAATAAAATAAATTAAAATTAGTTTTTATTTAAAAAGTAAGGTGGTTTTTTTTTAAATGTATTTAAACTTTAATGTATTTCAATTGTTCATTTTATTTTATGTCCAAACTTCAAGTCTAATGTTGGGTTCGGTAATTTTTTATTAAACTATAGGTAAATACAATAAAGTTTAAAGTATATATTCCATTATATTAATTGTAGGGTGACCAGATATGTTTTTCAAAAAAAGGAGGACATTTCTACAAATAATTGCCCAATGGTAGGATACTTAATAAATAAATGTTTACATATTTTAGAAGTATTCCAAAATTACCGCTAGTAACATTTATAAAACAAAAACTTTTAGGTACCCTAGATTCAATGGATAAAAATAAAATAATTAAATGCACGTAAATATATTGAAAGTTCTACTTCTATATTTACTTTAACCACGAATGATATGAAAACCAATAAAACGTATTTTATAATATTATTATTTTAATTATGTACCTATAATCTATATAGACGGCCATTTTATCATTAATCATTCAGTTAATTTAAAAAAAAAAAATAAAAAACAGGAATATGGTTACACACAATTTCCATATACAAATGAGTACACTTTTATTTTAATATAATGATATTATGTACTAATAAGAAATCTATATATCAGTGAAACCAGTTTTAAGCCTTTATAGGTAAGATGTATTTTTAAAAAACTGCATTATCTAAATGTATCAAATTCTATGTTGTGCCTTATAAGTTATAATTGACTTTAACCGATGCAGCGGAATACAAATTACATTGACAAAAGCGGATGCGAATGTCATGTTACTCGATATCTATGGACTCTATTATATGAATGTATATGCAAAACTGTGAGGTCATTGTTTATAATCAATTTTATTTATACTGAATGGCTGAATAGTAGGTGACATCATTGTTTTATATGCTCGTATATACCTATATATATATAACTACTATAGAATTACTTATATAATTAGTTTACTTATATTTATATTTCTACGGGGTGTACTTATTTTATCACGTAAAATATAAATTTATTGTTAATAGTTATAGCCGTTATAGGTACTTTATAAATATTTAATAACCTAACCCGGTTAGAAATTAAATATAGGGTCGTAATTTTTCGAGTTAAAATTGCCAGATAATATATTAAATTGTGTGTTAAATATTAAGTTTCTAATGTTTCTATGCATTTAAATATAAATATAAATATAAATAATTATAATATATTTATTGATTAATTTACTCTAATAAAAGATATTATTCTACACCTTAAATTTTCTACATTTTTATCGTTGGAGTCATTTTATGGATGATGTGCACTGACACGATGACTGTGACGTCATTGTTCTCCACCTATAATAATTATACTATAATATTACACATTAAAATAATATGTTGTCGTAAAACCATAATATTCTGGTTATAAGTTTTATTATTCACGCCAGATTAGCACATGCAGATATATTTACAATAGATAACATAATGATTTTCTTACCAATATTATAGTTATATTGTATTCTATAACAATTAACAATCTACGAGGCAACGATAATATTAATGTTTTGGTTGTTATTTTATTTATAACATAATTAAAATTCAATGAATAAAAATAAAAATAATTATTTTTTCTTTTTACTGAGAACAGAGAACCAGTGGACATTTATAAAATACCTACCTATAACCTAACCTATCTAATACCTGCGACCTGCCTATATAGCTACTGTCTACATTATAAGTTTCTATATCGTCATTCGTTCTGCAATGAAACCTTCGGTCTTATTCATAAATCATAATACTATATTTCGTAATAAAAGTTGACTGTATTATATTTTCTTACATTTCTCAGCTTACCCGTTTGAAATCTGATGTTTACTGCATTCATACGATACCTAAACGCAGTATGTTTTTACAATAAAATCTACTCTTGTTCATGAGAATATATTTTAGCATACGATATCTTCTAAATACCAAGAGTAATAATAATATCGCAATCCTACAGCAAACTCGATCAAGTATAAAAACAAATTGAATAATAATATGTTATGACGCACATAGGTTAAGATTATCTAACGCATAAGTATTCGATACACATTGTCATCATATTTCCTATTTAACTGCGAGAAATAATTAAAATAATAATTATTACATCGTACCGAAATTTTAGTGTTTAACAGTGTATTTACGACAGATGCATACTTTTTTAGTGTGCTGTGTAAACCACGATAACTGGATTATCTGTATTGGAATTGCAATAACATAGCTATAAAAAACCCGTGTTATCGGTCTGTAAGTCCTTGGTATTCAAACCGACGCCCACTATACTCAGGGTTTCATTATAATATTATAGTATATACTATTCGTGTACGCTTAACAGCAATGTTATTTAAGGGTATTAAAATAATTTTGCAACAAAAATCAAATATTGTTTTCTGTTATGGCGTTATCATCAATTTATGTATAAATTGTATATGTATAGATAATGGATATAATATCGGTGTACCTAATAAGAAATTCTTTGTAAACATGTGTTAGGTATTTGTCTTTCTGACTCTTTTAAAATGTAATTATTATACTTAAAAAATAATCAACCATCAATCAATTCATTAATATTTATATATTTTCAGTAATCGGGCATTAATACATTTTTAATATGTATAGTGTATACAAATAGTTAAGTCCTCTTAAAATTAACTTAATCTTCAGTTATACAAAAAAGATAGTATTTTGGCTTAAGTGTCGTACAAAACTGTAGGACATAATGGGTTGAACACATTTTAATTTCGATTTATTAACTGCAAGTTTACTATGTTTTTGTCAAAGCAATTTTGAACATATTTTTTCAGCTGAAATTTCAGCTAATGAATATATGCTATTTTTATATTTTTTTAACTGTTGTATTATATAATATATAAACAGCTAAAAATCACTTCGATCAAAACGTATGGTAAACTTGTAAATGAATTAAAATCTGTTTTAAAAATTTAAATTATTCCAACCTATATGTCCCATTGTTTTATCGGGTGATGATTAAATTATACTTTATGACACATCCTTTGGAGTGGCTTGAAAATGACCATAATAATATACTCATTGATACTCATGTGCCTGCATATATATCTACGCGTACGAAGTTGCATTGATGTCTAATTTAAATTCATTCATATGAACGATAAATTTCCCGATCAGACACACACACTAATGTTTATTTAGGTACTTGTCACACATTAACAAGTTATCGTATTTTTATTATCAATTTGCTCATATTTTTCTCCATATTAAGCTGATTCCTAACTTTAAACGTTTATACCAAAAATGTAATATCACAAGTATAATAATTTTCTGTAGACTATTATTTTATAATACGCATCGTGTGTGAATGCGTGATTGTATTTGTGTAAGCTGTAAGTAGGCGACCATGTACCATGAATGTTCTTGAATGCAAATGTGGCTTTATTTCAAACCGTCGTCAATATACGCCTCCCGCATTCTGCGCGTATTCCAGATACCGGTCTCGCGCGTTAGATGTTGGTATTTTATCTAACAACCATCCCGCATAAAAAAAACACACACATTTATCAACGATGGATGTTTCACTTTATTCTACAACTTCATAACATGAATACAAATTGTATCGTGTGAATTCTCAGTTCGGGATATTCAGCATAAATCGGTATTTGGTGAACCAACGGTTCACGAGATAAGACGGCAAATTAATGTGTAAATGTGTAATTATATACTATAATAATATACACAATATAGATCTATTGAGTTAAAAATATTGATTAATATGCATTAAAAGTAAATATTAAATAGTTCAATAATTGACGATTATGTTAATATGCATATTTGTGTATAACGGTTGTCGCGTATATTATAATGTTTGTTAATTTATCGAGTCTTAACTTGTCAACAATGGTCAATGACAACGCCACCACAAATTTTGTATATTTTAATAAAATACTATATAGTTTTATCGGTTTATGTATTTTGAACAATGTTACTTCTCGAACAACTTTGAATTAATTTAAATTTAAAATAATTTTCAGTGTACAAAACCTAAATGTATACTTTTAAAAATATATTTTTTTTATAGACATCATTACATTAAATTTCATTATTTTATAAATAGTATATAAATATTAATTACCTACATAATACATATTTGTACTATTTATTTGTTTATAACTATACCTTGGTATGGTTCTGGCCCCTAGTAGCAACTATAGTATTATGATAATATGGTACGCAAAACGCATGTATACTTGTATAGTGTAGACAATATACTGCATAATATATAGATATCTAATTTTCATTCATAAAATGTTACCTACTGCATTTTTAAAATGTAGGTCTATGATGATAACAAGCTAATGTCTTCACTGAAATAGAAAAACGTGATCATAATAAACTATAGCTGGTACAATATGTTTAAGTTAATTCATGAAATAATACATACTTTGTACTCATATTGCAATACCTATTCCATGAATACATAGGTATATGGCTATATGAGTCATATGAACATTTTAAAGTGTTTTGTTAAGTCTCTTACTTTACTTATTATTGTTTTTTCTTAAAAACTTATACGCATAATATTAGTAAGATGCAAAAAAATAAATAATTTAATATTTAATAGTTACGTATTATTAATTTATTATTAATACAATATACAAAGTATAGTTTGATTGATCATAAATTATTTGAATAAATTAAAATTCACTATTTTTCTATTAAAAATAAATTAAAATTAATGAAACGGTAAAAAAATAAATACCTAATATAAATAAATAGCATTTTTAAAACATTAATTATTATTATATTATAATTAAATATAAAGATAACTATTAAGTTACAAATCACAATAATAAGAATGATAAAAATGATCAGTTGCATTAAAATATATTATTATTGAACATATAATGGCTTTTTAAAAATAATTTATTTTTAATTAAGTTATGCTAATAATTACTAAAAAATAATTGTTTCAAAAAAGAACTGAAAGAGATTTGTTTTGATCAAATGAGATTTAAACTATATTTTAAAAATATATATTTTTTATTTAATTTATTATTGGGTAGATATTATTTACGTTATAACACTTATAACATTTAAAAAAATATATCTACTATGGTTAAACCTGGAATTATTACCTGCGATGTTAGCAATAATCTTTTAGTGTTTTACGACTGTTTTTTGTACGGTAAGCATTTCTTTCATAATGTCACACCAATATTATTGTCATGTTAAATATAGTTTAATAGTTATATTATACCATACCTGACATTATATATACTACATTTAATACTAAGAACAGTGTACAGTATCAGTATACGCATAGCTTTATTTCATTCAACATCCATATTGACCATAAACATGTATAATAATATGTCAATAGATAAATTCGAGTTACATACCTATTGAAAAAAATAAAATTAAAAATTAAAAATATTTAAAAAAATAATTAAAAATTGATGTATATCTTATTATAGTAACTATTGTATAAATTTAAATCAGCTAATTTGTTTTGATTGAATATTTGTCGAGCGAAATAGTGCTACTACGAATAGGTGTATCTATTGACTATTGCAGTACAAACATACTTTTTCTGTGTTATATCAATCCTTTAAGACATTTTTTAAGCATAAGACCTTTAGATGGGTTTTTGCATAACCCCAACTTGGAAAGCATTTAGGATACACAAAAAAAATACTGGATTCAATTACATGCAGCTGTTTTTGACTTTATATTTGAGATGCGACTATAATAGTAAGTAGTGGTTATTCGAATAGTTGTTATTGTTTAAAAAGCCAAAAGGTAATAACTAATAAGTGTATGCAGTAAATTGTGATCAGGAAGATTTCACTTGAATTAAAAATAAAAAGGAATAAAGTTTTCAATGTCAGTAAAGTATGAAGCTCCGCTATAGGTTTTACTCAAAAAATGATTGATTGAATGATAATTGACTTTAGTGTTGGCATACGATTGCCTAACCAAATTTAATTACAATAGTGTATTCTATTTTCATTTTATTTTTGACGTATCAATCTTCAGCTCATTATTTAATTTTTTTTTTCAACAGAACAAGTCATATATCATGTTAATATGTTATACATATATATGTATAGGTATATGTTTTATTTATTTTTTAAAGTTGTATGTTGCAGGATTAACAGATTTGATTAAGATTAATTTTCTCTCTCTTGCGTTAGACAGCCAGGAATCGACTGAGAAATATCTTATTACTTCAGAATACTATTTTACGAGTATAAATATACTTAAGATATCTACGTATGAAATCTACAAAATAAAAAAAATACCATATATAATAAAATGTTTAACTAATTTTCAATAATATGGATTTAAGATGTTTCCATCTAAGCAGATATCTTTGATTACAATTATACAGGAAATAATATTTAGAACTATCTGATTGATCATTTACGTATCTTTAAGAAAAAATACGTAAATATAGATTAAGTGTTAGATAATTTTAATTAATATAACATATATTATTATGTTATGTTTTTAAACTATTAATTTATCTGATACGTGAAGCTGCATTGGCTTCGTTAAGTCTAGAATACATCTTTTATTCTGTTATTATCTAATTAAATGAATGAAACACTGACCTTTAATCCATGTAATCATTTATTGAGCATGAATCATATTATAATTTCAATAGTTTGTCTATTTTCACTTTTAAATGTTTCATTTAACTCTGAATAGCAAATAGTTATACGCCCAAAATAAATGTACTTATACCATCTACATTATTGTAAAATTTTAGTATAAAATATGTAAGCTATGAAGTTAAATTGTGTAACTATAGTATGTGTATGATAAAAACTGTATTTACATTTAAAGTATACCACGGTGGAATTATTAATGATATATATTATTGCTTTCAGTCTTTCAGGATAATTGTGCGGAACATTAACTAAACAGTACATTTTAATAAAGTAGGTATTTAAGTGTCAAAAATTTAAATAATTTTATTATTACTGAGCAAGTAATCAATAAAATAGCTTAAGTACAATTTTTTGGTATTATATAAACATTTTCTCGAATATCTTAAATTTTTTTTATTGATTTAACTCTGAGTTGTATATACATATCGGTCACCAATCAACATATTTTTTTTGTTTAAAGGAATAAAAAGTTTATTAAAAAAAATGTTTATTGTTAATCAAGAAGATATTGGAATTAAATTCTGGATTTTATTTCTTTATCGATAGTTAAGTTTATTATTATTGGCACTTTCAAATACATATAATAAAAAACAAAGTTAGCATTCATTATATTACATAATATATTATTTTTTTGTCTAACCTAACCTGTAGGATAAAAGTAGGTTCTATGTATGGTTTAGGCGAAAATTATTATTTTAAAAACATTGTTGAGGTTAACTGATATGTTGTATTTAAAACAAACTACTCTTTTAGGTATACACAGTTTTCTTTCAAAATTCAGTTATAATATTTACCTTAAAATAAACATGATAAAATAATATTGTGAATTGACAATGCAAATTTCTATAGGTATTTGTAAGTATTTTTTAAAAATATTTGAATACGGGACATTTCAAAAGATTTTAAGTATTTTTCATGTATTTAGGAATGTGTACTTGTGTGTCCTCAAATACATTTGTTTATTCACATTACGTTTATTGCTTTATTGACTATATTTTTGTCGTATAGTACTACAGTACTTTATACTCAGCCACTCAGGTAAACATAATAAATGCACTCGTTTTACGGATTTCCACGGAGCCACAGTGTAACCCTTAAAATTCCTAAAACATACCCAAACAATACGTTTCGATTTCTAAGAAGAACACGACAAAATACTAAGTATTTCAAACCCATTCGTTTAAATATATACATTTTATGATTGACCAGTAATCGTTATTATTATTACGACAATCGATTTAAATAATATTATCGTCTTTAGACATAACTCAAGTATACACATGGATAACACACCAAATCTAATTTAAATGTTTAAATATTGCATTGTACGATTTGTACCAAAAATAACCTAATTTACGTTACACATTTGTAAACGAAATATATATATAATATTTTGGATTCGAATGATTCGATAGAACAATTTATTAATTTACTGCGATGACAAAATAATATATCGATATCATTTGGTAACAATTAATAAGCATAACGCGATAGATTTAAACCGTCGCGTCTCCGCAGCGATGGAGCCAGAGATCGCGCCAATTTTTCTTGGCCTCTATGCCGCCTCAGATACCACACCACTGTTGTGGTATAATAAAGTGGGGATATCACCGGTGAGCGTCGTGTGCGCGCGTGTGTGCACACACGTATAGGTACTAACTGCAGACCGCGACCACGAGACTGGTTTCCCACTCATCCGGCTGTTGGTGTACCGAACGCGCGCGCGTTAGTTATTCGTTGTGCGTGCGGCTCGAAGTGTAATACGGATTGTAGTGATCGTTTTATTTTTTTTTTTTTACATAATATTTGGGTTTACGATTATGTTATACAAACTTTGTCGTGTACCGTGATTGACTGTTGTTGTGTGTAATTTTTTTTCTATCACAAAATATGTTCGTTTAAATATTTTTCTTCGCGTGTGACGTGCGAAACTTACGTATGTAGCAGATTTCCGCGAGACTCGTCTGCCCATATACATAACATGATACATCTACAAACAGCAATCAGATGATACGATAACGGTAAGTCAACAATATAATACTATCAGCTATTCGGAAATAAATATTATCAACCCTTTAGTTTGTCGTGCGGATCTGCCCGCATAGTATTTTTTCTGTGATTCTTCTAGAAAACAAAAAAAAATGTTACTTATTACTAGACAACCCGTAGCATCGTTCGAATTCAATTAAGAATAATTCATATAACTTAAATTAAAATAAATTATATTATGTAGCTATAACATTAAGTAGCTATGGATAGTCAGCTGTGATACGTGTTTGGGGTTAAAATAATCTAAAAAGGGTAAGTCACAATTCAACTATGTATCATGGCTACATATAGCATTGCAATTTCATGTGTAATATGTAAATTTTGGTTTAACACACTAGTTTGGTACATGAACAGTATGTATAATATTTATAAACAACACACACACATATATATATATTGAAATTTAAGAAAAATTAAATTTATAATCTGCCGATGTTCGCACATATTATATGCACTATTTTTTTTATTGCAATTATAATATATTATCCCAATGTCCTCGTCGTCGAATAATAAAATGGATTATTTGACATGTCTCGACTGTTTATGTGCATGCCGCACATATCGTTCTGTATTCCGTCTTCCCACTACTGGATATATAATTTTCTTCCACCACGCATTTTATGTGTTATAATATCCAAGTACGACGGAAATAGTAAGGAACTTACAAATTATTTGTAAAAATATTATGTTTTTTTATTATTTTTTAAAAATTTTTATTCGAAAAAAAGAATTGCAAGTTTAAGTTATCATAAAAAAAGACGAAATCCGGCCGTAATAATATTATATTAATACACTTTCAAGATATTATTCACTGTATACAGTGTTAAGTGTTTATAAACTAAGCACCGTGTATACATATAGTTTTATTTTATATCGTGGTTTTTTGAGGATGTTAAAAACTGGATTATAAGATTTATAATTAATGAATGAGATTTTGTTCTGAACATTCTCAAGTCATTTACATAATAAATCATTTTGTTGTTTGGTTTCACCGTATTTTTCAGAAACGCAGTCTTCAGAAAAATATTAAATAAATACATTTTATTTATTTTATGAAATTTAATTATAATAGAAGTTGTAATATATAATATATTATATGTATATATGAGATGTATTAAAACTATCTCCTTTTTACTATAATACATACACAACATGATTTAAAGTTAAATATTTGTTTATTAATTTCTATAAGAAAATTTTTTAATTAGTTCTTCCTTTTTTATTTTAGAATAGAAAATATTATTTAATGTTGATGTTTAACTCTACAGAGTCTTTCAAATTGCGTGTCATAAAATTGATGAGAATTCAGGAACACATAAGAACTCACTGTTTCAGTATACATTTATCTCGTTCAATTTTTAAAGTTATTTTATTTATTTATTATAATCAAATATTAAATTAAATATTTACCCACATTTTGAAAGAGTAAAAATAATAAAATAGTGTTATAACTCTATAGTTAGGTACCTGGTAAATACCTAAGATATTTCCATACCCGTGGGATATATAGTATTATTTACTCACGATACGTCACTAAGCATAAAATACAATATTGCCGTTTCACCCCTGCAGTGTGGTCCAATCACAACAGTGACCTAACCGACGCGTGACTGTTTCATTTCTTTTCTTCATTCTTTTGGTGGTATATTTTGGCGTTTCTCTTTGTTCTCATTCAAATATGCCAAACACATGGCCCATATTATGTCTTCTCTTGTTTACTGCCCGCTGTGCCCTACCCCGATTTTTCTCACGTCTCAAATTATCTCTAGTCTGAATAAAATAAATCGTGTACTACTGTAGCTATTATAATATTACGGAGAGTTTTAAGCTGAGTTTTATTTATATTTTAAGTCCTAAGAAAATTTAAAATATTACAGCCTTTTGTATTTTATTCTCTATATAAATTTAGGATAAACACAATTTAAAATAATGAATACATGTTGAAATTTCTATATTTAATTAAACGTATAGATATTATTCGTTTAACCCATTTATTATTCTAATAATCGACGTATATTGACGTATTTCCTAATGGAGAAAATTGTATACAAAAATATTTTTTTGAAAACATTATGTTTATTTATGTCTTATATGCAACATAAAAAAATAACAATCTTGTTGACATTTTATATTTTTATTGACTATTTTTTTTCATTTCTTAGAATTTTTTTAGGTCACCAATTTTCAGTTGTCTTATTGGTTTTTTTAATAAGACGTCGTCGTTCCCGCATATGTTGTCTCCGTCTTACTAATATACTTCATACCGAATTTGCATTCAGCAAAATCCATTTTATGCTGTTACTGTTAGTATTGGAGTCAATTTGTCTATTATCAAACTTAAGGTAAGAATATTATCTAAGGCATCACGCATAGGCTTTTATTGATCTTTTAATTTTTTAAGTGAATTATAGCTGTGTAAAATATTACAATTTTAAAATGCTCATTAATCATTTCAAATAAAAAATATCAATAAAACTCTACGTAATGCTCTAGATAATATTCTGATCTTTAAGTTTGATAATAGTTAAATCAACTCTAATATTAAAACGAATAGCATAAAATAAATTACTATGTTTTACGTCAGTAAGACAAAGACAACACATGTGGGTATGATGTTTTCTTAAAATGTTTACATATACCTAGTTAAAACTGCAAGTTATTAATAATATACATTTATTATATAAATAACGGATTAATTAAAAATGCATTTAAAAATATTTAACATATTATACTGTATAGTGTATAATATATCGATTTATATGTATATTTTTAATGAAACCTTTAAAACGCTGAAATATGGTAATTATAATCAAAAATTATATATATATATATTAAATGCCAGAATAATTAAAAAATCATAAATGTTTAAAGTGGATGTAAATTTATTGAATGTTGTCTTTTTTTAATATCATATTTTAAGTACAAAACTGCCAAATCTTGTTTCATATTTTAATTTTAATAGTATTTGACTTTATGATAGTCATAATGTGTGGCTTATTATCTCTTTGAAGTTTTTGCATCTTATACCTGTATGTATTCTATATACTTAAAAAGTGATCTTTAGCTTTTATATCTTATAGAATGTATATTTGTTATATAAAAAAATAGTTTTCATGTATCATCATATTTATTGAATGCAAAAAACAAATTGGTTAAAACTGCACTTTTTGATATTTATTTAACACTTTTCTAAATGTTATCGGTATTTTTTCTTTGCATATCAAGAAACTGTTGTATAAAAATCGAAAATGAAACTCCCAAAAAAGTATTTACAGGAAAAAATAAATGCATCATAAAAGCAGTTCATGCCTTACATCAATGAAAATAATCTAACATTAATACAATACTGCACGTTTATAGCAAGGTAAGTATTCTTCATAGAGATTTTGAGGGTGCCTTTAATATTTTTGTAAAAAAATCAACTAATAAATTAATACAGCTATAAAAATATGAAATTTTGACTAAATTGTCATGTTTTACATTATAGTACAACTGTTAACGTGTTTTTGTGTTAGGTAACTTTTTATCAATGACAGAATCTCTTTTTTTCTGTTTTTTTTTACGTTCATTATTCTTATTAATATATATATATATATATATTATTCATTCGTTTGCATACATTCTACCTATTGTGTAATTGTTGAATGTAAGATACTATAGTAGTACAGTGCACACTATGTAAATTTTAAAAAATATGTTTTGAATTTAAAAAATATATATATTTCCCTAATAACCGAAAATGGACAACATCTTCAAGAGAGCTTCAGTTCCCCGATAATATGTTTATATATATATATTATATATAGCATAATAACCCTGCGGGAGAAAGTTTGGAAAAATATATTAACCGCGTGCTTTAAGATATATAACAGGAAACCACTCTTGTTTTGTTTAAATCTTTGAAGGGATCGTTAAGGTTTTGGAGAACCAAATGAGAATATTTGCACCACTGCTTAATAACTTATTATGATATTGTATGTAATATATGTGTCGAATATCGAAAATTTTTTATAATAGTATATGTATAATACCATAGATAATATTTTCCTTTTAGGTATTGTGATATACATTATATACGAATATATATTATAGTTTTATACAAAGGAATTTTGCTCTAATTCGTTATGCATAAAAGATACAGCGATAATCTTGATTGAAATTCTTCTAAAATATAATTAAATTTTATATACATAAATACTGGAAATATGATGGTTGTGTACTATATTTGCCTGATTTAAAATTTACGTGCTTACTGATTCAGATTAATCATTAAATAATACTTATATATAATTATATCACTTGTCTATTATAGGCATTATTTTTTTGTGAAACATATAACTATATAAGGTGACAACATTTTAGTATTTTACATTTTTACCATTACAAATAGTATTAACTCTTATGTAATAAATATATATTTTATATATATATACTGGTAGCTATCGATTTCAATAGGACTATACGTGATAAAATGTGGAATAAACTTTTAAACTGGCTGAACCAGCTATAGTAAGTACGCTGCATAATATTAGCAATACATACATATTATTTTATATTTATGGCACTGTTAAAAGTCTCCTATATATTAAGTGTTAACGCATTCATTTCAAGCAACAGGATTCGTTATAGTAGTTTATTTTTGCTTTTAATAGTACAGGAAATTCGGTTTTTTTTTTGGTTACGAATTAGCGTCTATAAAATATAAGCCATTACCTACCTCGAGCGCTTCAGAAACGGAAGTCGGAAAACAGGGAAACTGTGTTCAGTGTTGTGGTTGTGTACTTATGTAGGTATATAATTATAAGCAGTATGCACTTTATGAACCACCCGGTTATAATGTAATTTCTATCCAAATCATGATGTACACGATGTATACCTATACCTATAAATTATAATAAGAACTCGGTTAGTTTCGTTTCCTGTTGACGTTTTTAGAAATAGGGTTATGCGCTTAATATTATGTATATATCGTATATTATACAAAATACAAATTACAATCACCGAAAATAATATTATACAGCGGCACAATACGCTTCGCGTTGGCCCGGTGTCGGACACGTGCGCGCGCGCGTATAGCATAATAATACTATTATATAGAAGGAAGAGAAAGATAAAAGAGTAGCGGAGAGCCGAGAGGAGAGTTTATGGAAGAGAAATGAACGAGGAAATACACGTGCCCGTCGTCTGTTGTGTTGATCGGCGGTAATAGTGGCGGTGGCGACATTGTCGGCGAGTGGGAGTCAGCCGGCCGGCAGATGTGTCTAAAGAATATAATTTAGGTACGCTATAAAAAAAGAAAAAGTCCCGCCAAAATATTAATGTTTGTGTAACACTGTTAGTGATGAGTTGGTCGTGGTGGTGGTACGTCAGATAAAACGTTTTTAATGATTATTTAATTTTTCGAACCCGGTCGACCGTGAAACCGAGTCTTTTTGAAAAAAAATATGTCTTGAACGACGAACTATATACATTATAAAATATGTATTGTAGCATTACCTTGTGTCATATCTCATATATGTCTGTTAGTTGTTTTAATTAATAATTAAAATGTTATAATTAATTTTTACTTTTGTTTTATCACGATTGTTGTATTACAATTGTTGACTGTTGTTATAATTTAAATATTTATTTACCCATCAGAATACTGCGATGATATTATATTAATATTAGGAAATCATAATTAGTAAGTATAATTTCTAAACGGTAAACTAAGAACTAACCTACAATGAGAATTAAATTTATATTTTTATTATACTAAAAATTGTACAAATCATGCAATTTAAAAATGTACATACAATTTAATCTGCTACTACTATCCTATATATTCAATTCCTCAAATTTAAATTTAAATTAATAACCTGTTTTTTACGAATCTGAGTGGAATGTTACATTAATTTATATAAAAATAAAGTACAGTATTTGTATTTTTTTTTTTTTTTTTTAGCAGTATTAATTAAAATTGTATTATGTTTTTAATTAATCGACTTCATAGACTCGTTTAGTAGTGGTTTCACTTAGATTAATGCAATAAAACAATGGGCTGTAATATCAGAGGCGTTGTTTGGGAGGCAACATACGGATACCATCAATATTCAAAAAATGCCAACTGACCGACTAAATAAATTTATTATATATACTATACAGTATACAGGATTTAACTCAGCTTTTGTGATGTTTAACATATGATATTTTTATAGTTTTTTCAAACGAGAATTGTACTCTTTTTATTTTACGTTTCAATTTCCGTTTTCCTATAGAATGTATAATTAAAGCCGGCTTTACAATTAAACTCGTATAATTAATGTTTAATGTATGTTATGTAATGAAAGTGATAATTACTACTTTACTAGACAGTGTGCCGCTGTACTGTAAACCTATAAAGATACAGTATCAATAAAGTAATGAGTAATGATAAATGATATACATACTTGCTAATTATGTACCTTTACCAAAATGCGTTTAAACAGACCGACGTTCATTTTATGTTCTATCACACACTAAAATGTGTATTATGTGTATTTATCTATATGTTATAGACATTTAGTTTAATTAAAAATCGTCATACATCATATGATAAATGATTTTTTTAACAGTATTTTTCTTGGGTTTTTAAAATTCTACTAATTTCTTAACATTGTCATATAATATATAAGTACAATAAATTCTAATTTCTAAACAACAGTTGTAAAGGAATATGAAACTGTATATTTTTACAAGTAACCATCAGTAATTTTAATATAGGTAACTTTTTGCATCTTATTTTGATGGCCACTTATTGTATAATCTTTGAAAAACGGGCGTCACGTTTTGTCAGGCTACAGTTAATTAAGATTCATTTTTCCAAAGCACATTATTATAAAATATATATCCCTCGCAAACATAAAACATTGTCAAGAAAACTGTTAGTTATAGATTAGTTCACGGTGATTTTTGATTGAATTGTATTTTATTGCGTTGACATCTATGGAGTATCTGATCTGTATCGTTCATATCCTAGTGTGAATATTATTTTTATCATCGTATGCATTTGACATTTGTGCAGTCCAAGTGTGACGACATTTTGTGGTAACGAATCTTAAACAAGCCTCACTATCATCTCTATTCTCAGTCTTGACGAAATGTCCCAGGTGGCTCATAAGGTTAGATCGTAGGTAGCACACCAGTCAGCTACATTGTACGCAGATTTCCTGCTATGCTAGGAATATCTACAATTCCAAACGCTTATATAATCTATGACATTTATTTATTATACTATTGTGGCCGACAATGGTATTTAAGGTAAATTAGGCTTTTTGTGAAGTTGGCTGATTGAAAGATAAAATCGCTCTGAATAAATACATAGAACATTACAAATTGAGATATTCTTCGTATATGTGTTTTTTATACATTTCAATACCATACATGTAAAATAATTTTCATGTTTGTGTCTTGCATTCTTGCTGTATTTTAATATTAATAACTAATAAGGATAACTTATAAAACATATTTAATATTTAAATTTATATTTTATTAATCATATATAATTTTATAAAAACGATAATTTTTCCATATAAAATAATTATAAAGGATTTTTTATTTATTTTTATAACTAGTCCAAACATGCTTTACCTATTGTAGTGTGTAGACGTGTGGTTGGTATTGTTGAGTTTCTTTAGTCGTTAAATATGTATAAATAAAACTATTTAAATAAGTCGTAAAATTGTTAGATTATGGAATAATAATGCGATTTCACGAGAATAAAATATAAATACTGATAAACAATATTAAAATTAAATGTTATTACGTCATTTCTATAATCAATACAATATCATCTCTCATCTATGTATGAATAACTGATCTATTTGAAATATAATATGAACATCAGAACATCCAATATACGTTACTTCAATTAATTCATTGCAGCCCTGTAACCCCATATTCATAATATTAACACTGTGTCGTAAGTACAACATATTCATTATTTGTTGTATATTCGTACACGTATATTTTGATATATTTTGTATTATCATGCGCAACGCTTGACAACTTTCATTTGCTATAAATTCAAAGAATCACAGGTTAAATTTAGTTTTTATTTTATTTATATTTATGTTTAATAAGACTTTATCTACAGTCTAAATTTTATTCAAATCGAAAAAGCTCTCGAATGCTGGATCTTAAAATTGATCTAATTATGAAAATTCCGAAAACTTTTTACCATAAAATTAGAATTTCTAATCACCAATTTTCTATATTGTCTATTTGTAAATCGAATACAACACGCCATTCAGGAATATTTTATTATTGGTATCCAGTGGGCGTAAAGCTAAATGTTAAAGTAATTGTGTAAAGATGAAGAAACTATCAAGAGATCCTAAATCTGTACACATTTAAAAAAAAAAAACTATAAGCAATGACGGTGAATATTGTTTTTGGTTAGGAAACTATTTGCGTTATGCGTTGAATGGCTGGTGGTCCATAGCCGCCTATTGAATCCGATTACGATTATGGAAATCAGATGCATTGAATAAAACCAGTTCGGTATAATATAATATGTTTACTTCCATGAAATATTATTGGAATTTATTTGATATCTGTATACCACCCTAAGTAACCATCACTCGGACATTACGACGGACTTCTATTTGAACGGTATATACTGAGAAATGTCGTTTTAAATAATAATGGGTGTGGTGAACTACTACTTCAAGATACAACAAAATCATTATAACTATTATAAAAATTCTTTTTCACTTAAGGTAAAGTTGATTTGTGTTTTTTTATCGGGTAATGACGAAGCTCAAATAAAACAATAATATCATACTATATCTTTGAAGTTTAAAAACTCATAATTTTATATGCATTCTACATAATCCTTTATTAATACTTATATCGCTATATATTGAGAGGTTGTTTGTAAATTCAATTTACTATTTACTATTAACATTTACCAATATATTTAAATAAATATATGTATACACAATATATTACTTTATTTTTACTAACGCTTCAGTTGTGGAAATGGATGTCGAATTTATTTTATGCCTATTAAATAATTACTCGTTTTCTTTTACGATATTATGTAGCAATAAAAGTTTTAAATAGGTTGTTAGTTATTTTTATGGCGTAAGTATAATATTATATTATAAGTATAGCTTTAAAATTATATATGTTTATCTATACAATAATATACCATGTACGCATTAAAATTTAGATTTATCCAGTCGATTGTAAGTTTAAAGAATATATATGAACTATACGTTTAATAAGTACACGATATTATAATAGGTGTACCTTTTGTGTGGTGTCATAAATAGTTCTAACAAACGGTTTAGTTCAAAAACATAAAATTAAATGCATCTATGCAGGTACCAATATTAATACCCATTAAAATACATCATTTAAATATAGGTAACACAGTAAAGCACAGAGATATATTATAAGACGTTTAATATTTTGTTCAGTTTTAAATTTTTACGGTAGGTTTATGAATAAAATACAATATTCAACACATCGTATAAGTGTGTGGTGTTATTAATTTTAGTAGTAGTTTTGACTAGATAAGATAATTAGTGATTACTGATTACCTATATATATATAATAAAAACATGTTCTTAACCACTGCAGCAGTAGTCTGTTGGCACTCTTGGCTCAAGGTGATTTAATAACTTTGTACTTAATCACTATAATTTACAAAGCTAATATAGATTTTAAATTAAATTTCACAAGTATACAAAATATACCTACATCAAATTAATTAAAATATATTGATTTTATTTATTTATTTTTATTCTTCAGTAGTGAAACTTTTGAATCGTGTATACATATTATAATAAGTACATGTTGGCTCTTGGTAGTTGGTACACATACAACTGTACATTAATCCACATGAAGGTATATCACTGTATCAGTTATAGTTATCTGTACTCTGCAGTTTGTTACATAAAAATATTCCCAATTATTTTACGACATTAAAGTAATTTTTTTTTCTTACTAAATGAACTGTGATAGCGGTTTCATGTGTCGGGATCGGTTTAAGGTGTCATGACCTCTTAACTAAAAACCATATTATTATGAATATATATATATATATATTTTTTTTTTTGGTAACAAGAATTCCAACGTATGAAATGTGAGATGGTTTGCAACTCACAATAAAAGCTACAATTTATCTGCCCATTAATCATGAGTCCGAGAAATAAGGATTGAAAAAAGAGCATATATATGTAACTGTCATACGGACTAGAAGTTATATTGTTTTCGTTTGGCGGAAGGTGTGGCTGTTTTTTTATTGTATTGAAAAGGTGAAAAAGAAGTATGCATCCAGCTAGATAAAACGTGACCAAGCGATTTGCAACACTTATGCAATTATTGTATAGGCACCATGTCATTATAGACCGACTTATTATATATTTTTTTATATAATATATATAACACGTAGGTATATAGTGTATATAAATATATCTTAAATATAGTCTGAACGGTCGTCGGATGTCGTATTTTCCTTTGAAATAAAAATTATAAATAAAACGAGTTTACGCCGATCGAAGCATTCGTGTTATACACTAATAATAATAATATATAGTGAACAAATTGGGTCCAGCTATGTGTATTACTGCAGCAGCTGTGTATAGATACTGATACCGCGATTGTTAAATGCGATTATGCACAAATAATTTGTCTTATTCTTTATACATATGTATAAAATATATAAGTACGTTACATAGTTTTACAAAAAAAAAAATAGGACTTGGTATTACTAGATAGTATTATAATAGGTGCAATACATAATATATTTTGTACAATTTTTATAATAAATTCTACTTGTATAATTATGGTTCAAATATAATATTGTATTGTTGCTTTAAATGTTTAATCTTATTCATCTAATAAAGCTATATTATATATAAAAAAAAATTGTCCGAAGTATTCCGTTTGTTGTTCTGAGAAAATATTGTTTACCTAAACATGTACGTATTGTTGTTAGGTATGCTCTTTAAGACGATATCACACATCGTGTATGGAATTTAATGAGCGTTTCGGAAGCGTTTACAACGTAAATTGTTGTCCCCGAACCCCGCAGTGCATTTTTTTGCACTGTTCATGTAAGTCTATATACGTCGATATATTGTATTTATTATACGTATTATAGCATATAGATAATATAAACCAGTAGCAGTGGTTTTTGGGTGGTTCTGTACGCTCTCGTCATAATATGTATATTGTATATGCGGCAAACACGTATTCGATACGTGTCACAAATATCATAACTATACTTGTATATTATATATAATATTCGAGAGAAGCACTCGCACGGAAGAATACAATAGCGTATAAAATGTATAGGTCTGTCGTTTGTGTATACTTCTTTGTGATATAAGTCTGTATAGGGTATTTTTGGTCTACCGCTATTGATAATATCGTCAGACGCGTTCTCGAAACGCATTATTGACGGATATTGTATATTGTATTTATATAAGTATGAGCACACCAAATCCGATTAACTTACCTACCCACTAAAAATACAGAAAAGTCCACTATTGTCCTATTGCGGTGTCGGTAGTATCTTAGCTATATTACTATGGTCTTACTATAATCGTTTATTATAAATACTAGTATTTAGTAGTTAATCAATGCTATGATACGAGTATATATATTATTACATGTTCACCTTAGAACGGAAACGTGCTAAAAAAGTTTATATTCATATAATATAATGTATAATATATAGATACACCGGTATAGTAGCGTAACCAAATTTTTTTCTGAGGTGGTTTGAATAAAATATAAAAAATTGAATTAGATTTTGTGTGGTTTTTATCATGATTATACATTGTATACTTTTTTATATTTTTTACGAGGTTTTGCATTTAGAGTAGACAATTAAATATTTAAATATGTATCTTTTTTAAAATTACAAATGTATATTTATTTTTAGTTTTAATGTTTTGGAAAGGTTATCTATCTAAAATATTGTTCTTTAATTCTTTGCTCATTTTACTGAAGGTATTAAATAAATAATAAAATACTAATATAAATCACAATAGTACAATAACAGTCGTTCAGCGATCAGTGTAATTACTTTAGAATATAGACTACATTACTATACAGACTGGCTCCATTAATATTTCAACATAGACGATATTATTATGAAAAACGCTTTCGAAATTCGAAAATGCATTAAGGCATTTAATTTAAACAGGCTACGGAGAACAAATTGTATATGAAAATGATTTTATTCGATACATTCTTAAATACTCAACGATACACACTAATTAAATTATTATTTGTATTTTTTTTTTAAATAATTATGTTTATTTAAAAATTTTCGGTAGAGTGGGGGACGGGAGTTACAATCACTCTGCATATGACCATGTACACTGAAGTAAATTCGTCTAATGTCACTTTACAATGTATTATTCAAAAATCGTATTATAACTGTATAAGTAACGTAAACACAAATTTTATAATCTTTGAAAATACAATACTATAAACATATTATAGTTTAGTCTTCAATTTTCGAGTTCCATCTCATCTTACTTGACTTGTGACTACATAATATCACAGTATTATAACTTTATAAGTATTATGTCTTATAAGTTATGATACACATGTTGGACTATATGAAGACTGTATTCTAAGATAAAAATTTATTACATTTTATTTTGACCGATCTTTCAATTAAAAATAAAATATTTTAGCTTTTAAATTATAATATAATGCTATTAATAGTTCATGTTTTATTAAATATATTGCTTTAATATATTATACATTTCAGAAAAAATAATTATTTTTCATATTAAATACTATAGTTGTTAAAGTAAATAGAAGTTACCGCTAAAAACGAATTCTTATTTAGCATAAATGCATTCATAAGATCACGACATTGACAAGAATAGTTATAATATTATGGCGATTTATAGGTAGATTCTTTAAATACCTTGAAGTTTTTTTCAGATGAACGATTAATTTATTAATATTAAATTTTAATATCTAATAAATACATATTAAACTACTAACATTATATACATATTTAACGGATGTAGGTATATAGTTTGCAGTAAAATAATCATTTTTTCTTTCATATTCAATTATTATTATTATTGTATGCACTATACACTGTACATTGATACCAAAAGATTTTTTCCAAAATAAATTTGTAGATTTTTCGGAAAATTATGAATTTTTGAATTTACTAAAGGTAAGTAATATTCATGAGTTATAAAATTTAATTTCTTTTGAAAAATTGTATTTCTATTTAAATATTCATCTAAAATAATATTTATTATAATCATGTATTTAATTAAGCTACTGTAAACTTGTAATTTGACGTCACGAATTACTATGACGACAATATTATCATAGCTGATATTTAACTGTGGATTATATGGGTAATATTATACACGATATAAACATGTTTAATTTTTTAAACGGCCTTGAATGATGTATCATCTGTACGATCATTTGTCGACACTAACGAATATTCTTCAGTTTCTCTAAGCCTATAAAATAAGAAAACG
The DNA here is from genome assembly GCF_003676215.2 of Rhopalosiphum maidis. Taxonomy (NCBI): domain Eukaryota; kingdom Metazoa; phylum Arthropoda; class Insecta; order Hemiptera; family Aphididae; genus Rhopalosiphum; species Rhopalosiphum maidis. Next base: position 80,779,177 of record NC_040878.1, read on the forward strand.
CAGTCGTGCAGAATCTTTGAGACCTATATAGTCTCGTGTTTTTCTCGTTTATTGTTTTTGTGGGAGAGATAATGAAGGAAATAATGCTAGAGTGACTAAAAATAAAAACCACTAAGTATAGTATAATATGTATAAGCGATGTACCATTGTCGATTACATTTTAACGTCTGAAATGTAGAAGACCTTGACACCTTGTACTGTAATGATAATAATTGTAGTTGTTCAAAGCAAAATAAAGTCGCAACTCATAAGGAACATAAACAAAGGACTAAAGGATAGAATATTAGTGATTTTTTTTACTTAAGACACTATTATATTTATATATTATAGGTAGTAGATTAGGTTTTATTTAAAAAATCTGAAAAATCATTCTTGTGAAATCGTATAAGTTATTCTCTAAAATGTAAGTAATAATACTTGAAATTATGTTTTTCAAGAATAAGGCAAATCAACTGAGGAAATAAGATTTGAAAAAAAACAGACTTTTCTTAGTAAATAGAAACAGTTTTATATTATAATGTTTAGTCTTTAGACACAATAGGTACTGCAGTGGTGTGGATGCGTGACAAATAAAAATTGATTAGTAGAGGGCGTCTTAATATACAAACGTATATGATGAATTATTATGAAAAGTACATGGGAACCAAAATGGTATAATTATAAATAATTAACAAAGAATGCTTGCGGTGGAGTGGACCAAAAGTTCATTGACCATTGACAATATTCATCATATTATATAGAACTCACGCGACTGTATAGCTGCGGCGATGACAACGCGATCTCATGCATTATTATTGTTGTTTTACGACTTGTATATATATATATATATATATAATATTTTTACACACACACACACATATATATATATAACACATAAAGATAGAGCATCGTATGATAATTTATGTATAGTATAGGTTGTAGATATATATATATTTATTATATATATAATATATATAATATACACAATATAATGTACTTGACAATCGTGTTGGAGCACATTATCATACTGCATGCCACGTGACAACTCTTTGCAGATGAGATGTTAAAAATATATTTTTTGTAGTTTCGTTGACCGTTTATTATTTATTTTTAAATTTTTTTATTTTAGGTATAGCTAACTATGTCTTGAACACTAATAGCTAAGGAATTTTCTATAATTTTGAATTGAAATCGCTTTTGGAAGGAGGTATTTGTGGATGTATGATCATGATAAATCCTTTAAAATATACATATTTTCTTAGATTTGATACGGTATAATTCACTTATAAATATATTAGTGTAGGTAATACAATGGTGTGCAACCAGGATTTGTTTAAAGTGAAGGGTCCAAAAATATTATTATTTTAAAGTAGCAAGCAAATCAAATTATTATTTTATTGCTTGATTAATGTAAATATTGTAATCAGTACAATATCATAAAAACTATACTCAGTACTCAATCGGATCAATTATTCAATTTTGTTAAACATTTTTATTATTTTAGAAATATAAACATGGTTCAAGAGGGGAGAGTCCAGAACCGAAACCCCCACTCTCCAGGTTGTGCCACTTAGGTAATATATCAAATAGTTAGATATTACGAAATTAGCTAATTAAATATTAAAAATGTTTAAATTAAAATGTATTTATATTTTTAAAATGTTATACGTCAAAACATTAAACATATTATCTACAGATTCGTGTTTACTTTTTTAATAATTCTGTATACACTTATTGGTAACTTACCAATGGTAAATGTATTAATCGAAAAAAAATTATGAAATACATTTATACATTGTTTATAATTTAATATGCTTGGTTGGAGTGTAAAATGATTATCTCTTATTATGTATAAGGTTTAACTTATTGTAATACAAACTAATAATGAATATAAAGTATAAAAGAGAATTTTATCTAAAAGAGTTGAAGAGTAGAATTACATATTTTACTTTATTTATTTTGTATTTTTTATAAAATTATTATAGCTTATAACTAATTAGCATAACAAAATAATGTTGATTCAAACAATTTAAAAATAGTTTATATAATTCAAACTTTGTAATAAGAAACAAATTATTAATGAATATTAAACTATGTTTACACTAAAATATTTCAAATACTTCTATATTTTTATCGATTTTTACAAATTATAAATTACATAAACGTAAATCCATTTTTATCAAAACTTAAATTGATCATGGATATCAGAATAATTAATGTAATTATTATTGTGTTAATATTGAAACAGTGCGTGCTTACTACAGGTTGTTCTAATAATATAGAAAGACAAACAAATTATTTCGTTAAAAACTGATAAAAATCCGCAAATGAATAGTAAATTATATCTACTTATTAGTTCTTAATTTATAATACAATAACAAAGTGCTAAATAATATGAACTATATATTTCAATAAACGAGCTACCCGTTAGTAATATTACTACAATAATGAAATAACATAATTTTTTGGATGTTTCTAAAGATTTGTATAAATATAGCTGATGGTTGTTGTTATTTGTTTTTATAATGTAAACATAAATTATCGAAAATAAATTAATAGTTTTCTGTAATCATAGCCCATAGCACACACTGCCACGCAGTATCTTTTATAATTAGTTGATTAGAATATAAGTATTCTTTGTAAACGAATGTAAATACTCGAAATCAACATAACATTAGTAAATTGTCAATTGTAAGCAGTAATATCTACCTTTATGAAAATAATGAATACAAATGTATTAATAAGTATATATTTTTTAGTACGAATATCATTGACGTTATCAGAATGCTCTGTCACAGTCAGCAGGTTTGCAAAATCGTTTGAATTTGGATGATCAATCGAGGAGCACAAAACGAATAGCATATTAATAATTTAACTATATAGTTATTAAAATTGTGAATATTTTGGTAAGTGTTTAATATATTATTATTTTTACTTTCTTTTATTGTCTCCTAATTTTACCCTAACTTAGTTCATTAAAATTAGGTACATACTATGGTGATATAATAATTATTAATAGATGTTAGGTAGATATACAAGATTAGATGAATTCTGAAGTTTAATGATATATATCGATGTGTAATTTTATATTATGTGTGGCAGACAGCGTCGGGTTAGCCTACAGGCAAAATAATCAGGTGATTGGAGCGGAAAATTCGGCGCACTTAAAAAATAAAAAATAAAATATATTTATAATACTATATTATAATTTAAGACGGCGGCAAATTTCCTGCTTGTAGTCGGCAAATCGCTTAACTCGCACTGGTGTGGACTGTGTGGAATAAATCAATATTGAATCTTTTTTTTTTAATAAATAAATATCTTGATGATAGATATTATAGTATTCAATGTATATACTAAAAATATCTAATAATTTATTATACTATTTCATTCGATAATTTTCGGATATTTTTTGATATGTACTTAATTTGTTATTATTAGCTTATTCGTCCTGTTTCCTTCCTTTTTTCTTTACTTAATAATAATCATTATATTGATAAAAATTACAACATACATTTCATAGCTTACTGCTATTCAAATCGCAACATTATGTATGTATACTGCAGTATATAAAATCTTCTATTCATATCCTATTATACTAAAAATAGTAAACGAAATCTTTTTGAGTTTAGAAATATTATAGATTAATATAATCATTTGAAACATTATTCGTACATTCAAATAAATGATGTCAATTTTCAACGTATACATTTTTAGTGTAATTTATTTAATTTTTTCGTCAATGTATATTTTATAATTTTCATGTTTTGTTTAAAACAATTTATTTCTTGCAGGTTGAAGATAAAAAAATTACGTTAAAAATTATTATTTTTATTGTTACTTAAAGCTAATATAAACTAATTTACAGAAACATTTTGTGTTATTTTTAGTAAAAGTACTACTTTATTGTTTATAAAAATGTCTATTAAAACTTAATTTATTAACATAATGCTCATTTAAACCAAACACTATAGTTATAATTTAAGTGCTTTTATATCCAAAGTTTTTCCTACCTAGTATAAATTAAACATTACTATTATAACGTGAGGTACAAATAATAGATTAGGAGGCATAGATATTGATATTTTAAGCCTCAAACCAATTGAAACCATTGAGTAATTTATTAAACAATTAATTACCAAATAAATATATTGTATAGTTTTTAGTATTTGCATAAAAATTTGTCATTTACGTATAAAATGTACACTTCATACGAAATAAGATTATTAATTTAATTATCAAATCATAGAAAAATTTATATTAAGTTTATTATTTGTATATTGTATATTGTATATTATAAATAATAATATTTAACATTAAATACTTTTATTTTAAGAAATACTATTTACTCATTTTATTAGATTAGAACTGTTAACTTCTATAACCTTGTCTTGTTTCTGACTAAACGTTGAACATTTTTTATTTATCTTATACTTTTAACCAACTCAACAGTAATTATAAAATAATAGCATAATATTATAATAATATATAAGTATCTACTATACATATGCATATCCTGGATTAGGTTAGGTTTTAGGAAAAGGGTTAATGATTTAAAAAAATTAAATTACCAACTATTAATATATAAAAATGATCATTATCTTCGATATTTAGTTTATAGATAACAAACCTAATATTATATTTTTATTTTATCCTAGTTTTTTCATTATACTCCATCTATCTTTATAACTATTATAATAATAAACATTTATTTGATACAGTTAGATATTATATAATAAACAATTTAATTTATGTAAAACCTCAAAAATGCTTTGAACATGTTATAAATTATAACCATTAATGGTATAATTCTGATTTATAGTTGAGTGAGTAAAAAATGCCAGGAGTGAAAGGGGTCATTAATTATTTTCATAGTTAATCTGTTATTAAGGGGTTTAATACTTAATAATTTAGGTACAATGCATCATGATAAACATCGAACCTTCTCATTTTGAATTTAAGCATACGTGTTTTGTAATAAGCAGAAATATGTCTTGCTTCGATGTAAATATTAAATTTCATAGTAAAAACACCAAACATGGTTTTTATTTACCGTATTTTAATTTGTTTTAAAATAAACTCATTCTACACTCGTGTGATTTTTGTATACCACCTTGTAATGAAAACTAATATATGATATTACTTTTGTGGGCAGTTTATATATATTATGACATTTGAAAGTGTACACTTTAAATTTTAATCCCGAAGTTCCAATATACAATAGTCAATTAACGTGATTTTGTTCAGAACATTCGGTAATTCGGTTGGTGTTCTATATGGTTATATAGTAAAATCAAGAGTGGATCCAGTATGTATTTATGGTCGGGTACTTTATAGGAAAAATTATATAATAAAGATATAGTCCCCACCAAAAAAAAGCAATATGATCACAATTTATGTTTTTTAATAGATATTATTTTTTTCCAACGGTGGTGACACTTGTCTCCAGTGCCCCCTGGATCCGCCCTTGAGTAAAATTTACTAAATAATAATTTTATTAACTTTCATGAGCATCAAATGTATATATATAACAGGGATAGCCAAACCGCGGCTCGCGTCATAGACTTTTGCGGCTTGCATCTTATCGTAATATTTTTACAAAAAAAAAATGTTAATATGAAATTATGGATATTTATATTTATTATGACCTTTTTTTTTTACATTTTGGCTCTTCTATATTTATTAATATATTTGGTGGCTCACGAGTCTCTTTTCGCTGGCCACCCCTGATATATAAGATATAACACAATAATACTATAATTTATGAGGTATGTGGACTACTTGTGTACTCTCTGACATTTGCCTTGAAGGCTCAATAGTGAGTGCGGTTTATAACAACGAAGAAGATATAGGTTAGGTTAAAAAAGTACAATTATTATTTAGTATTTAGGTATATCGTGATCTGTCTAAATTACAATAATGATAATTATATGCTATATAGTTACTTACAGCACTTTTGTACGGCTAGTAATTTTGCTTTCAAGGCGTATGTATTTACCTATTCACCGAGTTGACATAAAAAATCCCTTTTGTTTTATTTCGCTGCATTCATCCATCCATCAATATTTCTCTACTGCTATACAGCTGTCTGATTTCCATTATCGTTTTACATAAATTAAAAATGAAAACAATATACCTTCCATGATAGAATCATGTTGTGGAGATTTATATAATATTTAACGTTTAATTTTCAAAATATATAAATACGCATACTTGGAAGGTTCTATTTTATACTTGCGTTTGTGATGTTTTATATATCACGTACATATTTCTTTAAAAAAATTATGTATATTATTATAATTAAGCGTAATATTCAAAAATGACTAGAATTTCATTCGAAACATTTTATCAATTATTATTATATTACTTATGTTGTGTACTTCGGACTGGTATTTATATCAAACGCATGAGTAGGTACGTGTATGCAAACGATAGGAATAATACATATAGTCGTGTAAGTTATTAGTATAATTATTGTTCTAAAATGTATTGTTTGTCGAAATGCGATCGGGACCGCTTTCTACTGCTACGTGTGTTTATCTCGAGTATAATATACCTAGGTAATTGTTTTAATTTTTGGATTCGTAATAACTTTTTTGTACTATTCGATGTACACACTGTTTTGAGTGGTTCGTTCCTGAGTTAGTGCATATGTTAAATTTATTTTCTCGAGTGATTAATATGGTATGTTACGATAAAAAGTTGTTGTCGCTTCAGGTAAATATATGTTCACCGAGTTACACATTTTTATTGTTATTATTATAACGTGATTTGTTATCAAATTATATTATTGTTGTCACTTGGTAATAAGCATATTTCGTAAGCTTGGCATTTACAGTTTTATAAAATGTCATGAATTGTTTTCAATAAGTAATTTGGCAAGTTTTTTATGCATAAAATCTATATGGCATTGTAGTTATCCCTAAATTAATATTAAACAATTACGATCTTATATACATTGTAATATATTATTTTTTTATAATTTATCATTATTTAAAATATTTCTCCATGTTATGATAGCTACGCCAATATAGTAGACCTTTCCGAAAGGTTAATTTTTAGATGATATAACGACAAATATTATTTCCCACGTGTTTTATATGTTAACACAAATACTATACTAAAAAATTAAACATACATCTTTGTTGTATATACTGTATATTTGTATACCTGTTGGTTATCTTTGACTTGATAAATCGTTTATCTTTTAAACAATATTATTAGTGAACGTTTCTTCCGATTGATATCCAGAGAACAAAAATTATGATTAGTTTCGTGTACACAGATAAGCCAGATTATTTTTTTTGAAAAATATTAATCGAATGTTAAATACAATGCACTATAGATATACGGTTTTTGTTACCTAAATAAGTTTCATATTAAACTGGTTTTAAGCAAATATTTTGTTTTTAATAAATATGATTAAATGATTTCATTAAGTATATAATAATTATTATAAATAAAATATCATTACATATTTGAAGTATATCATTATTATAGTCTTAAATTATTTATAACAATCAAAGTAATATTGGACAAAATAATAATTAATTTTGTTTAAATATTTTTTTTTCTGAAAAAAATTGGTAAAATAATATGTTGTCAGATTACGGCATGCGCGTACCTGCATAGATTCATTTGTTATAAAATATTAAAATATAATTGTATATAGATAGGTCGTTAGTAATACTAGTACCTATATATTTAAGCTATTCCTTGAACATAATAATTTATAATAATACATTGTTTAATATATAATAAAATCATGATTGCTGAAGACTACACAAATTCACAAGACTCTTTTATCTACTTAGAATAAATTGCAATTTTAAATTTTGTTGATGATTAATTTCCAACACGTGAAATCATTGGAACGTTTTGAAATTAAGTGCGTTCTACAAATACATTTCACGGAGCAAAGATCATATAGGTATATTCTATATTCCCATTATTATTTTAACCCATTCCATGTTTCATATATTTTACGCCATAACATATTTACCTATTTTGTCGTTAAACTACCGATTCATTTGGTGTAAATTCAATATATATGTATATAAATTGGGTAAAGTTATTCAAATTTTTCGTGTCTTCCATACATATGCGGCCATATTATATTGTACCTTTTACATTCTCTCGTTGTATTATTAATAGTCTTGGATTCCTTTTCGTTTAACAAATGAATTGTAAATCCGACAATATTGTAGTAGGATTAAAGAAATGATGCATCGGGGGGTCGTTAATCGGGTATGATGCTTTTGAATGTCCATTGTTATGATGAGTTGTTATTAACATAACATAGAGGCAAATAAAGTATATAATAATGCATACATAAATATATATTTATAAAGGTATGTATGACGTAATACCGATCATCCACATGTCATCCATTATATCGAAGAAAAGTTATACAGTTTTTTTTTTTTAATGTATTTTTTCGAGTATGTTAATTTTTTCCATTTAATATTTGTTTGTGTTTTTTCTTTTGGAAAACCCTTTATAAATTTATTTTATCTTAATGTTTTTATCGTTAGTACAAATCTTTCACAATATGGATTATACGTTTAACATAATGTAATATATACATTTTTAATTCAAATTTCAGTGATTTGAAAAAACTGTTATTTGGTACAATGATTTTTTTAATTGATTTAAAATATATTACAATAACAGTTAATACAAATGTTTGTCAACAAATTTTTTCTATAGATATATATATTTTGGATTAATATTTATAAAATTATCCACGATTAGAGTTCGAAACATCTGCTAATTCGAACACGATAAATTTGTTTAAAGGGGTTGAACCCTGGCTCTGTTTTATATAATATGCTTTCTTATTATGAAAATGTGATTATATTGAAATTATCGAAATCATAATCATTATTAATATTTTAAATATTGGTACAACACTATATAATCATGATTTAAGATATTAAATGGTGTGTACACTTTACAAGTACAGCCTATAATGTAGATACAATTATAAAATCACTAACTAGTAATCACATTATATTTATTTGAGTTGAGAGTTCAAAATGTTTACCAAAATTATTGCAAGCAAATTACTGACATGAAATAATAATCTAAGGTCTTCACGTAAATTAAAATTACTTACATTCTAAGTAACAACTAAAATTTGATTATTAATTAATATAATATTTTATTTTTTTATAATCAATCAGTTGTATAAATATGCCATTATTCAAAATAAATACATTAAAAGTAGGTACTACGAGTTTGCTAACATTATATTTTGTTTGAATTTGCTTCCTCTCCCCTCAAGCCCCAGCTGATGTGGAGCATATTTACATATATGTATTAAACATATATTAAGCCTTATAGATAATATTCGTTGAAATAATGAACAATTATTTCCATAAATATTATTCAGAGGCAAATAATGTAATCGAAATTCATGAACAACTAGATCCATGTCACGTTTCAAAATTGATTACTTAAGTTCCAGAATCCTTGAACTTGGGCAGTTTCTTACAAAAATATAAAACACTCGTTTTCGTAAAATTTTGGTGTCTGAATAAACACGGGGATCGTAATGTGTTGTTCCATTTGAACCTATATTGTGTGTAGATACTAGATAGCCTCGGGTCGTAGCAGCAGATAGACGAAAAAGATTTTGGAACAACGACGCGTTGCTTCCACAATGTTGCAGTACCAGCGTATAGCCTATATATTATATTTAGTTACCCTTGTAAACATGTAATGGAATAATTATTACCGTTGGCTAAAAGCATCATGTATTCATCCCATGTGAAGAAACACATACCTATATGTATGCATGAATATATATATATATATGTACACCTACGTAGTCCGTCGAGGGTTTATTTTTTTTTAAACGCCTCTCAACATTATGACCGAGAGCGAGTGTGTACACGTATTAAAAGAAATTAAATCATCTCGTCAGATTTGGAGTAGAAATCTGTTTTATACTCTATACTTAAATTATTATCACTTGACGCGTTGTCAGTTTGTTATTATTATTATTTTATTAAACACATAATTGTTATCATTACATTTTAACCAATATTATTTTAATATACCTAATAGTTGGTACTGGCAATTATGTTTATATTATGTATACATTTGATAATAAAATAAAATCTTTTATTTTTTAAACCATTATAGTTATAAAATTAGCACTGGTGACAGATTGGAGATTAATAGAGAGGCGTATTCCGATAAAGCCGTTTCTATCACATATTTTCTGTCCGCTAGATTTCTTTTTTTTTTTTGCCAGTTCCGGTATAGAAGCTGGAAATTTTTCTAAATTTAGCAACAATGAGTAGTACATAGAAGATCAGTAAAAATAAATTCTACGAGATCTCTATTTACCATGTAAAAACGATGAAGTATTAAACAATAATTTAATATGAAATATTTTTACTTGGCAATATGTTTCTGTTAAGGATGACGGTTATAATAACAATTGGTGAACCTTTTGAACCTATAATGCTTGTATTCAGTAATGATATTTTTTAATGTCTACTGTTACTTATAAAACTGTTTTGTTTATCTAACCTAATTCCTTTATTAAACTTTAAAACATACAAAACAGTTATTATAAAATTATTAGTGAAAAATGTTAAATCTATTCAAACGTAATTAAAATTGCCAATAATAAAAATTTTAATTTATCTCTTTATGTAGTCAAAAATATTACATTCTGATAACAACAATAACATATACATTTAACACTAAGAAATAGTCATTAAAAAATATTTGATAGATAATATTTCTATAGAGTTGTCCAATTTCGATTATCATTTAAATGTTTCAAACATAATTAGTATGAAAGGTACCCTATAGGTGTATATTAGAATGAACAGCGAAAAAAATAAGTTTCTATGTAGTGTACAATTTTTGATATTATTATACTACCTATATAGATACTTACGTCATGTATTATTCAATTTATCTGGTTCTCATGAATCCGGTTAATGTATGTCGGTAATTCGACAACCGAATAAACGGACGACAATGAAAAGTATTTCCGTGCCTCGTAAAGCGAAGATTTATCCACGGGGCATTCGAAACAAAAAAAAGAATGTTTTTCTCTCGTCTTCATTGTAATGTAAATAATAATTTTAATAATATAAATGATTTCATATTTTCAGCAGTATTCTAATCTTGTAATATCTAAACAATACTGTGAGGATGAAAAATAACAGTTTAATTATACATAGAAAGAGCCGTCCTGAAAGCGTGCATCTATTATTGTAATCTTCTGCTAGAACACCTGGCAAAGTATTCCAATATATGTGAATCGGATGTAAAAAAAAAGAGTTGCGTTTTTATTCGTTTTTATAACTCTATATGAATTGGAATATTGTCAAGCCATTATATGTAATATATTTAAACGTATAATACCAGACTACATGTTAAAGTAATAGAAACGTAAAAATATCGTTTAAAATTTAAAAGGAATAATAATACCGGTCATTTTTTCGTTATGTACAAATTTAATGTACAATTACTATGATAAAGTCTAAACCCAATTTAAGTCTAATACTTTAAAAATGTTATTTATGTGTGTTATGGCTACATTATATATGATTCCATTATAAGCGTTGTTTTATGTTTTATTCTTATTGTGTCTTAGGTAAAATCGAACTGATAATTCTCGATTATAACCATTAACATTTTTCCAGCATAACAAATTGGAATTTTAGATTATTTTTTATAAATTTAATATTTTATTGAGTTTTACATTCAGTTAACGAAATGTATTTATTTATTTTTTTATGTGGATTTCATCTCTAATTTCATCGTGGACATTATATGTATGTACACAATACAATATTGAAACGAATATAAAAAACAGTTATTGCTGCCTATTTCACTCGTGGAGAACTATCAGTAGTCATACACATTTATAATTTGCATATAGATGTGTAATATATAATATACATAAATGTTAACGTGTCGTGTTTTGAATACAAATCGTTTATTAAGAAATTTGCAGAGTTTAAATTTTTAACATATTTTTAGTCTTATGCGTCTTATAAAATATATACTTATTTTAATACAGATTAAGATTGGATTTGTCTTTATTTGAAAAATACAATCTTGGTACATAAAAAAAACTATTTCATCGTAATAATCAAAATTTCTTAGGTACATGCAGTATTATATTGAGTAATGTTCATGTAATAAAATGTTCTCCACATAAACTGCATTATAATTTAAAAAAATGGCAGTAGTTAAATCTTAATTGTTATATAAACTGCATATTATTCTACTATAATTATATTATTTTCTTCTTTTTTCTTTTTCATTTTATTTACTGTTTTTTATTTATGTTATATATATATATATATAAGGTTATAGGTAATTTTATCAGTAAATCCTTATTATTAAAAAAATAAAATGTATTAAAGCAAATTAAATTTTTTATTTTTTTATTTTTTGAATGACAAAATACTTTTTTTATTTCATATTCCAAAACACAATATTTTTCTGAGAAATTTCATGTATACAAATCGAATGTTAGCGAATATTTATTAATTACCTATCTACTATAGTTAATTATAAGTATTTTAAGTTTAAATGAGCTGAGTGATTTGGAACAGGACTACAGATGTAGCTGTATGTACTTCACAAAATGATAGCTACTAAACTCTGCTCGTCTAAACTTGAATATTTTTAAGTTATAACTAATTAACTACTCATTTAAAATTCGATTTTTATGAAATAAAATATATCTAGATTAGATTCCCACTTAAAAAAACTGACACATGCGTATTTTAAGTAAAGAGCAGTAAGTGATTTTTGTGAACAAACAATATGCAATTTAGAATTGATTTTTTGTCGTTTTAAAGCAGGCCCGGTTGTAATGGTTGTATAGTGTATACAAAAAATTTAAAGATATATATATATATATTAAATTAAATTAAACAACTAAAAAAATATTAGGGATGATGATTTTAGTTATCGATTTTTCAGATATATTAATAATATAGCCTATATAAGTAAGTAGGTATAATAGAATACAAATGCAATTGGTCGGCTCAATTGCCACGATTTTATGTATGTTTGCGAAACAAATTATTTATGATCAAAATACCTTTATGAAATATTTTGGCTTAATGACAATGCTTTGTTATTGCGTGCCATCAGAAAACATAGACATTATTAATATATCGTTTATTACTCAAACGTCACAAGCTTGTAACAACTATAATAGCTGCAGTGTACAATTACATTGTATAAGCATAAACATATTATTAATTGTCTAATATAATATTTACCGTAACCCAAATAAATAAATGTGACGAGTTAAATAATAACTATACATTTTGTACTCTTTTAATAAATTGTTTGATAATAACTTTTGTATTTATAATATACTATATCTACGATATAGTATATTACTCTTAAACGTCTATGTACATGTGTCAAAATTATTTCCAGAATACAAGTATTACAATAAACTATTTAAAACTTGTGACTAATTATTCTGAATAAACGTCAAATAATTAAATTAGAACGGCGGTTGTTCATCGAAACTATTCTTACCTATATATATATATATATATATATGCTACACATCACAATGCTTGTATTATTATAATACTCTATTCTATTGTAATACTTATACATTGCGGTAGACAGTTATAATGTTTTTTTAGCCTTACATCATTATATTAATTATTCATGGGTTATAACTAAAAAACCACTGTTATTATGATTATTTAGTTTTAGTGAAGTTATTATTCATACCATTTTCAATGTTAATATTTTCTCATTAGTCATTACATTTTTTTAAAAAATCCCATAGACGATACGAGCAACGGATTTACAGCCACTATCTTTGAAATAGTTGATATTAGTAATCATATTTGTAAACGACGAGGAATGAATAACATTTTAACAAAAAAGGCATTGTAATATAAATGTTTTGTATAATCGTTTTTTTTTAATTTAATTTTTACAATTTATGGGAACAATTAAAAAAGACACAAATACAAATAAGTCGGTGTGAGTTCTCGTAATAATATCTACGATTTATCCATATAATTCCAATATAATTTCTAATATTTTACATAAGATAAAAAAAAGTACTGTAATAAATAAATTTAATTTTTTTTTAAAAATTAGGTATTGTATAATATACATTGGTATATCACTTAATGAAAAGAGTTATTTACCAAAAATGTGGTAAAATAATTACCATGTATTATACACTTACATAAAGAATGTAACTGCTTAATTTTTATTAAATTACTTAATACTTACCATATAAAGTTATATTATCATATTGATCATTGAAAATATTTACATTTGATAGATATGTAGCAAAAGGTAATAGGTAAATGTAAATAAATAAAAACTTTTACTGATTACAACTATGAAGCCATTAATTCTGTGTTATTTTTATAGGTATAATCAGTAAGCAGTACTATCTATTATTTAATACCAAATGTTGTATAAATATTTACCGAATATAAAATATAAGTACTTTGACATTTTCATCTTAGAATTAATTTAAAATAAAATAAAACTTTTTTTTTATTTAGTGTTGAAGAATCGTTATAATATTTTACTTATTATATTGTGTGCATTTTACAGAACGTCAAATTTTGTTTAGATGGCTTCCGAAAAATTGACTGCACGATGTGATCCGTACCAGGAGATGGAAAACTATTTAGAAAAAGTGGCTGTAAGTTTGATTTAATGAAACCTTTTTATTTTAATTAATTTGTTATTAAGTATAAATCATCTATAATTTAGACATGTGTAGCAATAGTTTACTAACGGGGGGCTTTTGGAGATAACCTCGCCTACCCCGAAAATCTTTTGAACAATTAGTTTCTTATGAGATCTATATTTTTGGTCATCTAAAAAAAACTACAAATATTATAAGGGCCGTGGGGGAAGATACATAATGTACTGGACACTCGTATTTGTGCGTTTTACTCGTTATTATTTTTTTAACGATAAACTGTAACCTATAAGAATGAAAGATTATTATATTGTAGTCATGTTTTTATGTTTTATTATGTTTCTAATTAAAATGTTTTGTTTCTTCTGATTTCAAGTCCAATATTAGTGCTTCTAAACATATAAAAACAAAATATACGGAGTGATATTATACGTCGTTTTTTGGAATACCTAAGCCTTTCCTTTTCAAAAAATAACCTTGAAATACGTACATATTATTCAGTATCACGTGTTTTATGTGTAATGAGTATAGTGACACATGCGATATAGACGATTAGAATAATCGTGAATATGTAAAAATTTAAAATTATAAATATATTCCAAATTAAATATAATTAAATATATAGGTGTAATATTATAACATATTTATAGGTGTGACTAACATAATAATGTAGAATTTAATGCATATTATATAATATGTATTAGTAAGTGGTTGATGTTAATACTAAACTTTAAAAAAATACAAATACCTACTGTAATTTGAATTGAGTGATGATAAAAGATATTTCCGCATTGGATTTACAATTATGTATTTGTTTATTTACACAATTGTTTTTTTGGAGGGGGTTTTTCACTTTATAATTTATAATAAAACTCAAAACGTGTCATGCAGAACGTATATAAATAACATACAAATTTTACTTCAAATTAAAACTGTACGATCAAAATATTTAATAGTTTTAGAGAAAATAGAAAAAAATGTATTTAAGTATAAATACTTTATTTAAAAATATATAAATAAGTTTTAATCGGTGAATGATATAATAACTTATAATTTTTTTTAAATGCAACCATTTTTGTTTTAATTTGTTTATTAAATTATTTTGAATTTAAAAATTAAGATTTCTTTAAAATAGTTATCCTAATACTTTAGTTTAAAACGATTAAATACATTTTGTAATATTTTTATTATTCAACTCAAGTCTCCTTTTAATAAGAAAAAATATATTGCAATTAAATATAAATGCATGTAAGTGTGGTGGCCAACTGGGTATACACAAGGCGTTGCACATAAATAGTATTGTTTAAAAAGTATGTAGATATTATTATCATGAATATAATTATAAATTTTAAAATAATTGAACATCAATAACTAAATAATTTAAAACCTAATACATTTTTATCAATTTATAACTTATTATTAAATAAGTTAATTGATATTGTCTAAATAAATAATAAATAACTGTGTAACAGTGAAATATTTATAAAACGTTTTTTGACGAGTAACATAATACTTAGGTTGTAAATAGATTATTGTGCCTAATGAATAATTTAAATATTTTGGTTATCGAAAAAAATCTTCGTATAGTCTATGTTGGTATATTATTTTTTTTTCATATGAGGTTTTCAATATTGTTAATATATAAAACATGTAAAACCATTGTCGTATGTTGATGTAGCCGTTTTAAAATAATAAAATAATGTATTTTCAACTAAAACAATGTATTCTTGAGATATTTTGTTTATACTAATTCCAAATTCAACTTTTTTTTTTGTTATTTACTCGGGTATATTTTATTAAAATCGTCTCGTGAAAAATAATATACAGGTATACAAAACAATATATATATATATATATTCCGCCTGTCTCAAGCAGATTAATGTTATTACTTAATATATGCTGTAAAAAAAACATTCAATCCCATTAGCCATTAGTTTAAGCATATTGACATGTGGTTTAACCGCATGATGTTAGTGAGAATCATTTTATAAACCATCTTTAAAATGTATTTACTATTTGTTAATAATATATTATTATGTTATTATTAGCATTCCAAACATAATATAACACAACACGAAATACGTTTTGAAAGATTGTTCTATTTTAAATTTGAATAACCGTATATTTAAGCTGTCACGTCGTTAAGTATAGATAATTTCAATATATTCTCTTTACACTAATTAATATCAGCTTGTGCATTTACTTTTTGTTATTCTATTTGTTTAGTGAAAATGTAAAAATATTTATTTTGGAATAAGAATTTGTCAACGGTTTTAAATGGTTTAATACGTTTCGATTTTGGGCTAATTTTTTTATTTATTGAGAGTAAATTCGTAAGACAAATAAATACCTACTTCTACTTGAATACAATATTACATTCTTAACATTTTTACTTATTTATTAAAACCGGTCGCCGATGTTATCGTAGACATGATATAAAAACAAATTATTACTATTAACTATTAATCGAGATTTTCGGTTCGAAAATAGCACTTTTATGCCGATTTTTTGTACGTAAAAGACTCATAACAAAATATATTTTTGAGATATATTTTAATGAATATTTAATAAAAATATCAAATTTTGATTTTAATCACTGCCGGTATTAATAAGACCGAAAAATGTATTTATTTATTTTACACCATATAATAATATATTATTACACAATATTTACAGATAGTTGGGTGCATGATAAATTTCTATTTGTTTATTTTGTATGTATTATAAAGTTAATTTAATATTTAGGTTATCATGGTGATTATATATAAATCTTATATATATCTACTTATTACCGATAAATCGGTCGATCAGTTGATAAAATATTTAGATCGTCGTCAGTATATCTAGCTTTTTTAAATTGTACTGATTTATAGATAAAAAATTAAAATATTTTTTTATCTTTTGCTTACTAGAAATTCGGTAAAAAATTTCAAAACATACGTATTTAAATTTGTATGAAATTACTCAAAAATAATGATTATAAATGTTAATTATTATAATATGTTCTTAGAATTTTATATTAAAAGTAAAAATTAAGAATAACAGTATCTATATCTAATTCACTTAATTGAAATAAAAAAAAAGTATAAAAATAATGGGATAATCATCAAAAGTTTACTAAGGTAATAAATAACAAATTTAAATAATACATTTTCAGATTTCTTATAATATTGCCATTTTTGTTGAACTAAAATTATATGATTTTTGTGAAAATATTACTCTTCGACTACAAATTTATAAAATTTGCGTATATGATCAGGAACAAAAGTGATTTTTTTACATTTCATTTCTGACAAACTAATGAAACAGAATCTAGTCTTCTTAATGTTTTCGTGTAAAATGAATTTTATTACTTACAAACAAAGTAATCAAGGCGTCGATTTTGATACATGATAAAGAGAAAATATTATCTAATTCAGTTCAATTGCCAATCAGTTATAGTTTAAAATTTATAATAACAAAAAAAACATATTCGGAGAAGCTAGTTATCAAATATACCACCTAATTCTTCTCTTGTCAGTTGTCAAATACATATTGATTACAATATATCTATGACACATTATAATATCACACTTATCCAACACAATAATATATAATCATAAAATTTTTAAAATAATACATCTATTGATTATTGTTTCATTGATATGATTGATTTAAATGCATTATTATATATGGTTATAAATTATGTATGCACTTGAAGTCCTTGAAAACATTGTAATACTAAGTATTTTAATGATATAATTGAATAAATAGTTAAGAAACATATTATAATAAAATAAATATCATATTATCAGATTTTTATTCAAAAGTTTATAGATATATATTGAATTATGATAGGTAGGTATGGCTATAATAACAACATATAGATTCATCATTTGCAGTTAACTGTTATAATTAGTGATTCCTCAAAATTTCAAAATGTTTGCTATAGGTACTTTAATAGTTTTTATAATTTTCTTGAAAACTGTTGGTAAACATAAATGCATAATAGTTTATACCCACATAAGTCTTAACAATGCATAATTTTTCTTAATTTTTAATAAAAATGTTATAATAATTTACTTGTCTGTGTATTTTTTATATTATTTCTTTGTAGATTGTTATTATAATATTTTTAATTTACAATGGTACACTATACAAAACTTCATATTTGCATCATTAAAATATATAATTATAGATAATTAATATTTCTAAACTTAAATTTAAAACAGAAGGTTTAACAATTTAAAACAAACTAAATGAAACTCGTTTTGCAATTAATTTTAATAGAAATTGAAAACATGTAGGTATTTAATAGAGTGATTTTGTTGCTAATTACTTAGCAATAATACGTTTCCATATAATAAAATACAGATAGATAGTTGTCGGTAGGTAGTAGGTACCCATACATTGAAAACAATATATTTTATCTAAACTTAAATCTCAATTTGTAATTTAATTGTAAAGCATATAGTTTGTTTTATTGGTTGAAAGTTTCAAACTTGATGAATAAACATATTTTTCTTTTATACAGTTTATTAATTTGAATGTATTTTGATGTATTGAAAGTTAAATATTATTACATAAACAATCATAATATTATCTTGAGTTGTACCACAATGTTTCATTTTATTTCATAGTAATATTAATAGGCACCTATACTTCATATATTATAGTTTATATTTTTATGATTTTAAAATCGAATACTTAATGTCCAAAAAGAAGATTCAATTTAAATTTTTTGTTGAAGATTTATTTTACTATTAATCGGGATCATTTTCAAACAAACTATTTTTTAAAAACTATTATTATAGTATCTTTTATTTATCATAAAGTGGCACGTATTGTATGCCTCTTATTTTATACCGACCCATTGAAATTTGTATTCCGATGACGGCATAATATTCATTATAAATACGGTGTTGGTAGGATACAATATTTTCTAGTGTCTGTGTCTCTATTGGCGCGATGGCGGTCGAACTATGGTAGCCGAAATTGGGTGCTCGTGGGCACGCCACGATTGAGGGTAAAAAAAAAAAGAATAAACAATTGGTAAATATGTCAATCGCGCGGCCACCGCCATATGACGTTTGGCACAGACAAGGCCGGACTTATGCCCACTATAATGCTTGTATGTTGTTGGTACCTAGTACCTACATCTACTGAACGCACGTAGGCCTCACTGTGTAACTGGCATATATATATACGCACGCCAACTCTTACCGATATGGTCATACGACTTCCCACTGCGAAACGATAATAATATAATATATAGGACCGTGGCAGTAGTTACCAAACGCGCACGACAATATTGTACCGTACCACAATATAGATACCTATGCTCATAACATGTGTGCATTATTGTTTGTAATGATTCGACGTTTACTTGGAGCTACCTATATTATATGTGTCGCTATTCGCTATATTTACAAATTTCCTCGACCGTCTGACTGCAGCTGTATTCATTAACGTTGTCGCCCCTCGTTTCGGCCCGCGAACCGGACCTGCGAACTTACACTGGCCGGGCGTGACTGGTTTTGGGAACTCCTGAACATGTTGTCTCTGATTAGAATAATAGTAATAGTGATATGTCATATACGACTTGGAACCATATTTTGGACGACACTCGTGATTTAGCCGGCACACTGGCGTGTCTCGTGTGTCTGCATTGTGAATTTGTTGGTTATTTTGAGAAAATAATACAATATTTCATCTTACGTGTTACATATATAACTTCTACGTTTCGTACTATAGGAAGAGCTGGATGAAGTCTTCAACCAGTTGTCGAAGAAATCAGCAGAGCCCCCTGGCAAGCTTGCGACGAACTGGCCACCAGACCACAGCAATGACGCAAATAAAGACGATCGTTTTAGCACAGAAAATGGCGACTACTTGACGGACGACTTAGGTGGTCGGTTCGATGACGTTATACTAGAATTGCAATTACCAGAACAGATTGTTTGCCAAGCATGTGCTGAAGGAATAGGTCAGTGTGCTTTTGAATAAATAGTCGTTTTGTTATGTTATTTAGTACTTAAATATAACCACCTAATTTACGAGTATGCGATCAGACTTGAAGTAATCACTGACCAGATGGTTAAATAGTAATTACTCCAAACGCGGATTAGTGTTTATTTTCATATATGGCTATATGTCGATTGAAAACCACACGTTATTTATTTTTTTTTGTGATCTTTTATTTATCAGTATAATGACACCTTAAAAAGATTTTGCAAATATATATTATTATTATTACTTAAATAATAGTATCTTTGAAATTACAAAATAATTCTGACGATATTTTGATAAGTATATAATAATATAATATAGGTCCTTGTCTAAAATCATAACATGTTAATTTTGAACTTATTTGGTTTTATGTTTTTATTGGAACAACAAGTATTAGGTGTTCATATAAACGTAAAATTAATATGTATTTATTCTAGAAGAAAAAGTGTATTTCGGTGATAACTGTGGCAGTGGTGTTTTTTCTAACAACATGCGTTACCGCCTATCACCAACCAAACGAAAACGATGTCGTTCTCGATCTTTGGATCAAAGTAGTCTACAATTGCCAGACTGTTATGAAGACAAGTCAGCTGTACTGCTCAAAGTAAAGGTACTCAATACCACGCCACCTACACCCATTCGTCGGTCGTCTCTTAACCGATTTCAAACTATCATCGCACAACAGAAACAGGTATTATTCACCTATATGGTATAGGTATAATATAGGTATTATGTAGATGTATAGTGACTATAGTATCCTATACTCTTGTTAAACGAATTGTCTGGATCATGAATACAATTTTTTATTTATACAATTTTATGACTGGATACATAATTTTACGATTTTTATAATACTGTAATACAACGTATTGTTTGATGTCCCGACAGTTTGAACGACAAGACAGCAATGGAGGCCCGCACTTAGAAGTGGCAACGCAGACGTCACCAACTTGCAGTAGGTCTTCAAGCTTCACGTGGTTATCTGATCGTTCGGATACTGGTAATTGTTCGTCGGCCGAGGAGGCTGTGACACCATGTAGTTCAACCGACGATTCGGTGACCGACCATCATATCAGTTGTGGATCTTCGACCGAATCGTCCGTCACCCCTCCTGGACGGTCCGACGAACCCGAGTCCGGTATAGGAACTGCATCGCCTCCACACCACCGGTATTCAAAATGTTAGTATCATAAAGTTATCAAAAAATTACAGTATTATCGTATTAGTAAACGTACTTATATATGCTTTTTTGCTAATCAACAATGCTATCTTGTGGAAAAAAATTGATCAATAGTATAAACATTGTACAACAATATTGTTATTCGATAAAATCAATAAATTAAAATTTGAATCATATTGAAATATCGTTTCCTATCTGAAAGATTTTTTGATATACCTGATATCGTATTTTTTTCTGTAGTGAACTCTTTAAAAAATTTCATCAAGATAGCATTCATTTCATCGGACTTATTTTTCACATTAATTTGTTTTACTGCTTGTTGAACATTTATGTCATATGAATTTTGTATATTTATCATTCAAACGATTTTTATATTTGGATAAACACTATAAATAACACAAACCTAGTAGGTCAGCTGTGTTTTTCTGTGGTTGGCAATGTTTATATTTATTATTTTCCCGCCGTAGATTTTGTTATTCCAGAAGAAATTTGTGAATATTGAATACAACTACTTTTAGAAACTATTTCGATATCAAAATGTAGTTTTATTTTTATTTCGTAGACCAGAACTACTTATTGAGCATAATATGCGGGATTTCAATTATACATTTCAAAAATCAGATTTTTTTTTAAAGAGTTCAACATCTTAATGTTTATATCACTTAAATAGTTGTTAACTTACACAAAAATGTTTTCTATTTAATAAAATACTTACACTTAGTTATACATAGATATAGGTATACTACAGATTTTAATGCAAGGCTATACTTATATAAAATACGTTAACGTTATTATTATGATAGGTAAATTAGATTAATTTAAAACGGTGCGAAAAATATTTTAATTACGACTAACATACTATGCTGATCACTTTTATAAAGCACTTAAGACTTATTATTGTTTTCTATTAAAAAAAAAAATATAATATTAGGTAATATAGTATTTATTACTTTAAGAGGTAAACGCGGTACGGTATCCGTATAGCAATTACATCAGTTGTCCATACCATTTTGTTTTATATTTAAAAAATAGATCCTAGGTCTTAGGTATTTGATATCTTACGCCCTTACGATTAACATTATTAACGAATGTTTTTTATTTGTCTCATACAGCGGGAAACCAGAAATGTCGAAGGAAAGAGACGTGGGAGAGGTTGCAGAGACGACACGCCGACCGTCGTGCGACCATCAAACACATAGAACAACCAGTGTGGGTGCCTCCCGCAGCGGAAATAAGCGACCAAATTCACCGGCCAGCGACGCGACCGAATCGGTTACCTTTGACCAGTGAATCTGAATTCCCGGTAAAAAACGTCTCTTACGAGTTGCCCAGTCCAACAGCCGTTTCACTAGACGGTAACGGTGAAGAAGTTACCTCTGAATTAGCGAGCGCTTGCAAAAGCTCGTCTGCTCCCCATCTCATCAAATCCACTCAGACACTGCCTCGAAGATCTAAATATACTGGCGGATCAAAGGTATTTTTGGAGGTTGTTTTTGCACATTTTAGGGCATCAATTAAGAGGTTTCATTTTTTTTTTTTTTATATATTAACTGTTCACAATTATCAATTAAAAAAATAAACCTTAATGATACGATCGTATCTGTAAAATGTAGAACAATTAACTTGGTGCCAAAATCGATTCCAAGACTTACATTTTGAACAGATAATAATATAGTTTTTTTTTAAGAGAGATACATTATATAAAAAAGAAGGAAAGAGGTTATAGACGAATTCGATGATTTTTTTGCAATAATTCAACAAAAAATTGTGTTATGAAAATTGAAACACATCAATTAGTCGTTATAATAAAAATGTATATAAAATTGTTTATAAAAAAAACAACACAATTACTTACCGAATAATAATGTAAAAATTTGATTTCTTCGGATATTGTGGGGTATATAATACCGTAGGTTTATAACACTAATGTTATTAATCTATGATAATATGTTAACTTGTATAATTGGTGGTCGATCATAACTTAAACTTAAATCTAATATGTGTCAAGACTCAAGACTGTAACAAATATTTACTTGTAAATTAAATCAAAAATGTTATATTGTAAATAATATGGCAAAATAATGAAATAATTGGGTACGCGTAGCCTTTTCTACTCGTTCACTTAAATCACCACTAATTGATAACTTTTATAATTGACGCCCACGACATTAAATAGAGAAAAATATGAAAACATTTTTCAGTATACATTCTTATTATACATCGTATTTGTTTGTTATTTAGGAATGGAAACATCCCAAATGTCATTCGGAACGATACTTAGAAGGTAAGCTTTTTTAATTATTATTATTATTCACTCTTTGTATGTCAAACTGCTAGGTATATAGTAACAAAATGCAACTATTTATGGGTTACGCCTAGACGACGCAAAATAAAAATTTATTGGTGGCTAGATGCCTCAATACGTTTATAATCGTGGTCTGTAGACGACTAAGGTCTACGGCTTATACGTTGTAACGTGACGCTGACCGATTAGCAATATAATTTTTATAAGTAAATACCTGCCTATAATATTAACCACCGCGATAGTCATTATATGAGACGACACAGTAATAATAATGTTATTGTATTATTGCCGTCTAAGTATATATATTCTATCAAGTTTCTTGTACGGTTTTAGACCAGTGGAATTTAATTTCAATGCGCACGCATATTAAAGGTATAACACGTACACAAATATTATATCATACCAGTGCCTAGGTTTATATAAAATGTGTTTATATCTATATGTGGTCTATTAACATAGACTCTATACAACGTACATAGTCTACATATTTAAGTATTTCAATAAAACAATACATTTTTTCTTATATTATATTTATTTATTACCTATTAAATGTCATTCATCTAATAACGTCAATCGCGTAGTATTGACAATTTTGACATAATTGTAGTACAATTGTTCGATATTTGATGACTATTTGTCATTTAGATTTTGAATTATGTGCATATGTAAATATAATAACAAATAGTATATTTTATGTAGATTACCAAAGATTAGATAAATTGATTATACTAGCTAAATATAGGCCCGATAACTAATAGGTAGGTATAAGCATAACTAATAAACCCGATAATCAATATCGTTCACGTGACATATCGTTTATTTTTCAATAACAATGAAATAGTCTTATCAGAAATTTTAATACTTAAATAAAAATTAACCACATTATTTAGATCGTACTACATCTCTAATAAAAAATTTAAATGAAATGCTTATTGTTGAAAATTAATAAAACAACAATCAATACTATTTTTCTAGAAGAAAATAAACTAATAATAACAGTAAACATTGGATTAAAAAAAAAATAAGTAATAACATAATCAAATATGTAGATACTAAATATGGATAGTTTACATACCACATTTTTAAATTCAAAAAAGGTCGGACAAGCAATTGTATACGCTATTGTGCCTTTATGTTTTTCAAAAATATCAAGTCAAAAAGGTATCAAGTTTTAAAATAAAAAAAAATCGAAATTGTGATTTGAAATGAATTTTAATTATATTCGAGTAAAAATCAGTGTTTTGAGATGAATAAACATGTATTTTGCAAACTATATAGGTTTGGACGTATATAAAGTATACCTACTAAACGTAGATAACGTGCAATAATAAACTTTATGAATTTACTAAACTGCAGTTGTACCTACAATGATTATTCGTAAGCTTTACATATAGTTACCGCATGATGGAAATGGATCTAATATTATAAATTATTACGGTATAGATTGTTATGTAAAAATTTTAAATTTTTTGATAACAGTTATGAACTATAACTATATAGTCCTCCACAGTAATATAATTTTAAACAAGAGATTGTACACATAATATAGTGGCTTTAGTAAATTAAAAACAATCGATATACCTATAACCTGTACAATAATATTTCATTATACGTTTACAAATTTGTTTGAATAAGAGATTCCAAATGTCTGTGTTTACTCAACTGATGATTAGACGAACAAAAAATATATGCGCAAACGACCATGTACATAATATAATACCTACTATAATATACATAGAGAATAATGGTATTCAGTAGCGTTTGGCCTTATCATCTGTGCGTTGTATATTTTTTTAGCATTAATTGTCGCTATTACGGGACAGGCGCGATTTTTTATAGGTTTATTATTATAGGTATCATATACATTTATTTTTTTAAATTATCACGTTGGCTTTTAGAGATATAGTTATATATATAATAATATTTGGTATCCATTTGATAATCTGTTTATTAAATTCGACAACAAAATTAAAATTAGTCGTAACCGGGTAGCGGCGAGTAATTTTGTTTCCGTAAGATTCGGCGTGAACACATTTTGAACCGTTGCTGCGGCGGCGACGGTGGGCGTTACGGCTGCGCGTGTAGCGATAGGAGTCGCAGCGCGCCTGCTAGAGATAATAATGTAGAAACGTTTGAGCGACAACCGTCCGCGGACCACCTGCAACGGCACGGCGTGCCGGACGCGATCGAGTACCGAATGTTATGGCCGGCGCCGGTGATAAGTTCGGTTTCAAGTTTTTCCGTAGTGTAAGCGTCAAATTCGAGAAACAATGGAAAGTTGGCCGGTCGGAAACTTTTTGGAACAAAATGAGGGAGAAAAAAATTGCAGGTCAGTCACAGTTAAATTATTCCTACTGTTAGGTATACCCTTACTCGATTTCCAATAAAAATAATCCATTCTCTCCCCCCTCTTCCTTACGCCAAAAATAGAAAATTATACTATTCTGTTTTTATATCATCAATGATTTTGTACTTTATCATTGGCGTACATACAAGTTTATAATTATTACCTACAATGCCTGTAAACAATATTATACTATATACTCGTAATTGAATTCATTAATAATATTTTTCATTTTCTAATGTATGTTACCGCCAATGTATAAAACAGTAATCTATTGCTTATATTAATAAATAGGTACTAAAAAATATGATTTAAATTACAAAATAATGAAGTTAAACATTAAAAATTTCCATTTGATATTATTTTTGGTTAAAAACTACAGAATGAGCCTTGAGAGAATCTAGTATATTTAATTTTTTTTTTATTTGTTCCATAAGCTTAAAGTATAAAAAAAACTTGAGAAATTTTGTCAAATTTTCGATATTTGAATATTATTATATTATGAGTATCATAATAAATGTATAATTATTCTGCGCAGGACCGTACTCAGCCTTGTATACCACTCGACCACCGATTGTCCCCCATATATGCAGTAAATATATTAATATTATAATCAATTCGTTTTTCTTAGAAACGCGTGGTTATTATATTAATCTGTTTGTATTATTATTATAATGCAAGTTCTCAAAGATTTATTTACTTGAACACATTTTACGTAATAGTACTATACGTGTTTAATCCGCACGCGGATGATAAAATGTCATAACTACGAATGTCGATCATTCTCAGACGACGGCAGTAAACAATAATTTATAAGTCTCCTATTTTAATACTATAATCAAACTCGATGACGCTTACTATTATTTTTCCTTTGCGTTTATTTCAAATTATATTCGGCATATAATATTCTAGTGAGAAATTCAGCTTCAATAGACTTGTTAAAATGTAGAATTATCTCTTGTCACCTGACCCACGGGCTGTTGATTTTCTATCGCCTTGCAGTTGGCTGGTTACGATATATTATACAATTTATACCGAAAAACGAAATGCTACAAACGTCAGCAATCAATTCAGTCGTTTGAATAATAACTATATTATATATTATATTATATGGTAATAGCAACAAATTAATTTAAAATGTTTGTTTCTATATTAAACTTCTTTTTAAATTACCGATATATGAGTAAATAATATATGTACTCCCGATTTTATAATAATTTCATGTATTATAGCATACGCAGTTATATCAAATTAATTTGTGTATGTTATTATATATAAATGTACACAATTTACATACGTACTATGAAATATCACTTTGATAACTATCAATTATAATATTACTAATTTGATATAATTATTAAAGATATTTTAAATATTAAAATCTGTAAATGCTTTAAAGTAATGAATAAAATTCAAACCAAAACTCATAAAAGAAATTCCAATTTCAGTAATTTACTTAAAATTAAAACTTAAATCATTTTAATCATATAATAGTATATAAATAACAATATTTACCTGTAGATATAAGGTGGTACATAAGTACATTTAATAACAAATGTATACAAACGTATACTTAAAATTTTGACAAACAATTATTATAAAATTATTTCTAATGAATAAAAATTCTGAGGAATTATTTTTATAACGTCAAAAAAATGTCCATGTAATACAAAAAACACATTTAACCTCTTTAAATTATATTTCTTAGATTGATACATTAGTTAGCTAGTTTATTTGTAAAAACTAGAAAAATAGACTTGATTTAAAATAATAATTTGTGAACTAGATTTTATGATTCTATAACTATACTAATATACTTTTATTGCCATAGAATGTCTATGCGTATATAAAACTGTGTCACGAAAGCATTGAAAAATTACTTATGATTGTATTATCTACCATTACCATTAGAAAATAATAAAAATGAACTAGCATTTTCTTTTTGGATATAGGTATTATTATATTTTATATATTTTTTAAGAGAATAAAGTAAGTGGAAATTAAAATCATATTGTTCAATACAATTCAAAATTGATAAAAAAAAATATTTATAGGTATATAATTGTTTAGGATATCAATTATCATAATTTAATGATCAAATTTAACTATATAAAATTTATATTCAATATTCATAATATAATTAAAATATATAATAAAACAGTAAAATGAGAATTGAATTTTTTTTTTTTTTTGTTGGTTGCAAAATCATTTATTTATTTACTTTTAGTTTAAAAATCTGATATTATTCTGTACATAAAATAGGACCTTTTCAATATAAAATTATGGCACTATGAATAATCATGATTCATCAAGTATAAACAATTTATTTTTAAGGTAAATTTAATAATATTGTTTATTTCTTTTTGCCTTTTGGGTCGGCGTCATTTAATTTCGTTGTCTGTATTTAACTTTCTCGCGTATCATATAATAACATCTATACAATATTTTACGATTGTGATTGTGAGTCATTGGTTGAATTTTAGGTGAACAAACCCATTTCATATTTCATAAAATATCGAATATTAAGTTGATCATACCTCTAATGATTTATTCTTTGTCTTTATCATAATAATAATAATAATAATAATTTTATTTTCGTCAAGACAGTTCATTATAATTAAAATTGTTTAAGCTTTTTTGAACGAATTCAGAATGATATAACAATAATCTATACTATTGATTTACAAACTATGATTTTCATGTAGTTTTGATTCTACGATTAACTACGTAATACATATGGAGTTAGTTATAACGCCAATAGTTTGTATGATTGTATTTTATTTTTGAGTTTAAAAAGTTATGAACCACGGTTAAGAGTATAAACTAACTATTCATCATTATAATACCTGTTGTCATCTTATCATTTCAGCCAGAAAACATAGTATTATCACAGAATATATTATATATATATATATTCTATGGTATTATACCTGGGATAAAAATCTGCAGCAAATACACGGCATTATTATATTATAATAATAATAATAAATATAAATACGTAATAAATATATTTAATATTTATAAATATTATGACATTCAATTTTGGTATCAATAAGTGTATATGTACCAGTTATCTGCATAATAATAATATTAAACAAATTATTATCGTTTATTTGTGGTGAATGATCACCACCAAACTAATGCCTCCTTTCGAAAGTTGTCTACTAACCTGTCTAACCTGTCCATTTTTGTTACTTATGTTTATTTTGTTTTTATGATGTGTTTTTAAAAATGGATTATGCTATATCGCAAATTGTCAATATGGACCACACGTAGGTTCATCGTAGTTGTTGATTATTTTTTATCTCTCGCTCCGAAGTTTGATTATAAATTTTTTTCACTATAGTACGTGAAAAATATTAATAACGTAAACAAATTAGTCCATAACGTGTTTTAAAATGGAATAAATTAATCAAATATCGGATACTATGTAATATCCGCGTGAGATAACTTGTATAGTTATATTATATTATAGCAATATATATAGGTACGTATTTCTAGGTATTAATAGGTGTTAACAATTTATCATGAAGAGTGCATTTATTTTGGTGTGAATCTTCGCGAAATCAACGAATTTAAATCATTCGTAAATTGACTGTTCATAGGTTAATTAAATAATTGGTAGATCTAATTAATTCATACACAAAAAGATAACGTTTTGCGTTACTTTATCTACATATTTTATTTTACATAAATTATATATATATACCTATAGGTACATAATATAGTGTATGGTACAGTAAAGACAATTCAATATTGTTAATTTTTCTAGTACCGTATTTGAATTAAATTTATCTCTTAGTTAAATTCCATAGTACATATTATTTTCGTACAAATTATATTATAACTATTATCTGATACATATAATTTTAAATATCAAATCTTTATGTGACTCCAATAAAACATGTTGCTTAAATATCGTATTCATAGTAGTTAGTAGCCGTATAGGTAATATAATGGTATGTGATATTATTATGATCATTTTACACAATAATAATTAAAGTGATGATTGATATTAAATACTTTGTAGCGTCATTTTTTAGACAATATGTATATATAAGACTATAGCCATAAAAAAGGTTTTAATATTTGGTATAATAATATTATTATATTGCTACTAAGTACAAAAAATGTTTATTTCAATCGATGTACAATTCGTACACCGAACCGTTATATTTTGTCTGATTAATGAATCTATATTTTATAAGTTACCATAAAATTTCTCATTTCAAAGTATACAATTCCACGTACTTAATATATTATATATCTTATAAATTAACCAGAAGGAAATTTTTAATATTAAACTAAAAGTTTCACATCGTTTCCTTTGGGGATTTGGTCATCACTCTGCATGTTTATGTTACATATACGATATCTATGTTTACTCGAGCGCAATGTTTGTGCGTATAATATTATTGCAGAGCTCATAAAATATTCATTAAAACAGTATTAATAAAATACTAATGATAAACACGATGTTGTCGTTTAATAAAGTTGTTTAAAGTAAATAATATAATATTATCATCATTAACAAAAAAGTTCAAACCATAGTTTGTATACACACCATATATATTAAAACGATTTATCCATGTTCATTTTAATTTTAATTAAAAACGAAGCTTTTCAAGACGTTAATACAATTTAGTGACATTTTCGGAAAAATACTCTCTAATGTTAAAATTATATAATTTTTTATATTATATTACGATTTATATTCTCTGCAGTATTATTGTCAATACCTAACGTTATATTTTCATTTCTAAAAATATTTTCTAATAACACCTCCTTACGCAATATTGTGATAACCAATAAGTGATGATGAAGTAGTAGACACTTAGTCATACTCACAGTATAATATAACTGTGTTTTAAGGAAATGTTTCTAAAAATTGTCATAATCCATTATATTTAAAATAATAATTATGTAACTAGGTATATAATAGCTACTGTATAGTAGTTATAATAACATTATTGATTATTATTTTTCAATTTTATTGAAATTTCTTTAGATTACGCTTTAATGTTAAAATACATACACAGTAATATAAACAAATTAATTAAAAGGCAAGAATTTCGTTTTGTTTATTATTCGAGCATTTAATAGAACCGATAAAACGACGAAGCTGCGATTTAGACATCAATTAATTAAACAAATAATGTATAGGTAGTGACTATATACTTTAAACTCGTAAATACAAATAGACACTTTGTACTATTTACGTACAGTATTGTGCTCTATCACTACTATGAATAATATAATGTATTCATTATTTTTCATTTATCTTAAAATGGTAAAATATATTTTTCAGATTATTATTTTACTCAATGTATCACCAATAGGTGGCTTTTTATTCTCGTTACCTATATCTATAATCTTACAGCATCACGACATTATTGAGCTAATGTGTACAGATTGTATTTATTTCAAATAAAAAATAAATAAATAAGATAATGTTTATAATTTATGGACGCTAGTAAATTATTTTTTGAAATCTCATTTTTTGAGATAGGTAAATAATATACTTAGTTTTGTAATCTATCGAGAAATTTAAATATTATCTTACGTTTTATTAGAAATAAACGTAGAATAACTGTGATATACTTGGGCACTTTGCTACGATATAACTATACTATACTACGGTGTACATTGCAGAAAAATAGGTGTGAATAATTATTTATATCACTCGTGGTCATTTGAATAATATTTCATTAATTGTTGTGTAGTTTATCAGGTGAAGTACCTATAGATCTTTTATGCATCATATAATATAATAGTATATGTTATTCGTGCATGAGACTGGGGTTTTGGAATAAACATGATCATTTAAGTGAGTCATTTCAGATGATATAATATGCAAAAATAATAACACAACAATCATCATCGCTGCAGTATTTTTGTTTAACCTAATTTATTCAGATGCTTTTTACTCGTTTAAAAAACTAAATGATAATTTTGTGTAAAACGGCGTGTTTTGTTCGGTGTTCAAATAATTGTTTTTGCAGTCTCTTTAGCGTCGCTAAATGTATATTGTATATATGTACATTGAACCAGCTCTAACCGTGCAAAAAACTTGATTCAGCGTGAGGCTTGTTTGAAAAAATGATCAGTGCTGTACAGTATTAATTACATGATATGTGAAATAAAACTAAAAACATACACAGTATACACACCCGTGTACCACACTTAATTTTCCATCCTCGTATGATGTTAATGTATGATATTTCAGTTTATAATATTATTATCTCGAGGAATATACATGTAGTCAGTATAGAATATCAGCTAAAGCTAATCCGGCTAGATGCTATTAAACGTCATCTGATATCATGGACTTAAGACTTCGAAATAACCCAGCTCTCCTGTATGTAATAGAATTCGAATTGCTTGGTATTATACTTGGATGGAATAAACGGCGTTTTTTTTTTTTAATTCTTTGAAGACATTCGAGATCTGTGATTTCCTAATCGCATACAAATAATGTTCATCTCAAATATATCTATAACATAGGTTTCATACACAAAATGGATATATACCAATGAAATAATAATTTATTTTATCTGAGTACCCACTGCGGCGTGTTTTTTTTTTTTTTTATTGTCTCATCATATTCTCCATAAAATTTACATAATATAATAATCGTATTACATAAGTACCTAATATTTAATAGTACCTACCTACATACTGTTTAAATTATTATTACAATTACAGCAATTATTATTATTAAAAAAAAAAAAAATCATAATGGCGCTATAATACAATAACATTGGATCGTGTTTATAATATGCTATATGTGCATAGTATAAATATCCTGCATCACTTGAGACTCGAAACAATAACAATAGATACAAATAGATACCTACTGCAAAACCAACCATGTATATTATTATTTTTCATATATTATTCCATTATCCTTAATACCGTTTATTTAAAACATCATTTCTCAACAATATCAAAACATTTAAATGCGCTCTACATTCGAATGTGCGATGGACGTCTATCTGATATAATGATTTAAATCTGACCATTCCATTCGAGAAACGATCGCAAACCGCTCAGGACAATGCCACGACCCCCAGACGGTGGTATATAGGTATTTCCATTGTTTGATTATTATTATTATAAAATATTATAGTCGGGTTGGAGATGCCGAAAAATATTCTCCCGCACCAGGGAGTTGTAAAATAAAGGAGGGCTACGTTTGTCAACCTCGAACCTTCGGTTTATTATTGACCGGTCTCCGCCACTATAGGCTATCGCTACATTATAGATATGTTACTGGCGCCACGTCCGGTCTTCGGGAGATCCACTGCTGTAGATACCTATCTGAGGGCTAAAATAATAATAATACTAATATGGACCACAGCAGCAGGTATAAACTCAAGTATATTCCTAGAGATATGATATGAGATATCCCATCCGATGACGCCACGAATGACGTACGCGCAATGTTTTTGTCTTCCGCACGACACTACAATAACACCGCGCTTATATACCTCACCGAGATCCATTATAATATAGGTTCAGGTTACGTCTTTGGCGTGCGCAATAAAACATAAACATAATATATTTTACATGTTGTAAATCGATTTGTGACGCGTTTCTTCTAACCGACTATCCAACACATGTTATCGTTACGTATATATAGCTATTATTCCCATTGTAAATTGTTTTATTTTTTTTTAATATTATACCCACAAATGACAGATATATCGTATATGTACCCTAGCAAATAATCTAGAGTAAAATTGTTTACGTTAAAACCCCTAGTGTATGTAACAAACACACATCAATTAGGTATAAATATAAAACTTATAGTGTGCAAAAATTTACTCAAGTGTATCAAGTCAATTCAGACCAATTTCAGAATTAGAGGTTAATCCGAAAATGCCGAATCTAAATAAAATCAAAATATTTCCCCCAGCAAAATAAATGAATAGCTCCTTCTTGTGAATTTAGATACATTTATAATACACCATTATTATTATTATTATTATTTAATGAGATTTTAATAGAAATAATTATATTTCAACTGTTCTTTTAAGAGAAAAACAAGCACAGAAAACAAATTAATATTAATACAAGAAACGAATTTACACATAATACATATAGATTTAAAATGTACAACAATAAACGAAAGAGCCAAATGTTTTTATAAAATATACTACTATTACTCTGTGTAATCTCTACAGCTTTCCATGCACAAATCATCTAAGTTATCATCTCTCATTTGGCTTCTTTTACAAAATATAAATCTACAATACCTGTTATAGGTATAGTCCTCTTGTAAGATTCTTGAAAGGAAATGGATTCATGATCTATTACAAGCATTAATGCATATTTTGTATTCTATAGTATATACCTAATGGCTAATATATAATAGGTTCAATTTAGAAAATGTTATAAATGGTATCTATTATAATATATTTTTTACTTTTTGTTCTCAAATCATATTTTTGTTTAAATCTAGCCTATATTTATATCGTGTCAATTAATACAGATTTTGTATTTCTAAAAAAAAAAAATTAAATCATTATAATTTATAAGCCAGCCTATTTTTGCGAAAATAATACAATAGTCAATAATATAGAACAAAAATCTCTCGATGGTTTAATCACTGCGCAATCTAAGATTAAATTAAAAGGAAGAGTAAAATATTGCATTTTAGTTATAGCAATTATAGTACATTATTTTATGCTGTTATAAAACACTGAAACGAATTAAAAATATTTGTCTCATACTGCCAAGTACCAATATAATATAAATATATTTTATTAGCATATGGTATCGCGTATGAAAATCAATAATTATTTATATTCAAATAATAATTATATTTATCATTTATACGTTAAGCAATAATATTATTATAAGAATTAGTATAGAATACTACTCTATTATTAATTTATAACTATTTTGAAGCGAAATTTAGTTAATTCAGTGTTAATTAATTATGAGTGTATATATTTATGTATGATTATTGTATATAAATTATTGTTTATATTTTAAAAACGAAGAAAATGTCTTCCCCGGAGCGCAAAATATCTGAAACTGGCCTTGCCGCAATCAATTAACTAATATTATTATTGAACATCGAATATCATCGTATAATGATAAGTAATAACAGTAGATGTATAAAAATAAATTATTAATAAAATCAATTTAATGCCTCAACATTGTCGATTATTATCTAGTTTTTTATTCAATATTTTTTTATCGTCTCTCAAAACGCTTCTACGCTTGTTATTTTTTCGCCTGTCGTAATTAGCCTCGGTTCGTAACTGCAAATGAGTGATTTTACCCCGAATGTGTTTTTTTATGTGTTTTACATTATGTCGCGTCGTCGCGGTGAACAATAAAATAATTATAATTATATAATTATATAACAATACAGTATTAACCGTTCGAAATGCAACGGTGCCAGTGCACGTTTATATAAAAAGAAAAATATTGATGTCAGCCTGTTGCTCGTTTATTTTTAAAACTCCGTCGTCTGCATATAATATATAATAATATATATATATATTATACTTGTATTTATGTACAGGATGATCCATTCAACTCGCCTTATCTACATAAGTTTTTTCACTGTCGGATCACATCAATTTTTTTTATTTTGGACAAATTTTTCTATTTACTGCTTTTATGATAATTATCAACTGATAACGCTAAAAATCTACAAACTAATTTTATTTTTGAAGTAATTTTAAAAAGGTGATTTATTAAATACACCCTCAAAAACTCTTTCTTAAAATATTGACGTTGAACAAATATTTTTTTTTTCATTTTTGAGCGTTTAAACATTAAATATTGGTTAAGGAAAAAAATACCGTTGTTATCGTTGTTATATTTCTCAATTTATTTTTGAAAGCTTATAAGTAAATTAAAATAAATATTCGTTCAATTTCACAATTTAAATTTTTGTTCCGAAAAAAATTCTGCACCTATCCAGCAAAATAAGCAATTATAAACCAGTCAATAGTAACTTATCGTTAATTTTTCTAAATATTATAGGTAAATTAGATTTTTGCAATACATATTGCTTATACAGTTATACCTACACATTACTCGAAATACCTATATTGTAAACATTCTAGACCAGTCAATATTTTATAATGTTTATTTATAATAAAGAAGCTGCAGTTATCCAAACACAATTTTTTTTTTTGAAAATCGCAAAACATCGACCAATCAGATTACTTATTGAATAAAGCACGTCAAGTGGATCACTCTGTATATATCATGTGTCACGTTCACTGCACAGTGAATACTACAATTATAACATACGACCGCTGTCGTGGGTTATATAGTACGCGAAGTGTGCAACAAGCGGCGACCGACTGGTCGTCGGGGTAGACAAAAAAATAATAATTATAATATACGCACGTGCCGAACTATGTTACAGGTAACCGGAGAGTATTTATATTAAATTATATTTATTACGGCTTCGTGTAACCATTATAATGTTTATAGGTTGATAGATACATACATTATCGTCTTCGATACATTACAATATAGTACATAGGTGGCAGGTGCTTTAAATGTTTCTTTTCTTATAATTTTTTGATTTAAATATATATTAATTAATAATAATAAGTTCATATCGTCCACATCCTATTTCCATTCTAAATTACGAAGACAATCTTTATAATGCTTCGCTATTATAAAATATTTAATAAGAACGAATTTTTGTTTTCATCAATCCTAAAAATTTACCGATAGGTACCATCAATGAGACGATGACACGAGTACACAATGTTAAAATTTATGTTTTTCTTGATAAAAAAATATTGGCGTTAATCAAAATCTGTATCATAATATGATAATGCATCGTTGTTATAAATATGGTATCGTTTACTTGTTTAATATAATGTTATACCCATCGAAATTCCAAAACAGTTACATGAATGACGTATGTTGGCTTGTCGTCACACTCGTAATACTATAATAATAGCGGCTCCATAATAAAATACTCCAGCAGGATCGGCATCAATACGTTAATAATATTTTGACATTTATAAATAAAATTAATCGATTGCGAAAAAAGTGCTATTATTGCATCGTATTGAAATATTGAACAACAAAAATATTATTTATACCAATATTAAAGCGATTTTACAAAATCTGAACATTT
This sequence comes from Rhopalosiphum maidis, assembly GCF_003676215.2. Lineage (NCBI taxonomy): Eukaryota > Metazoa > Arthropoda > Insecta > Hemiptera > Aphididae > Rhopalosiphum > Rhopalosiphum maidis. Next base: position 80,816,784 of record NC_040878.1, read on the forward strand.
TAGAAAAACATCATAAAATGTGTTAGATATACTTAAGTATACTGAATACGGAATAATATTATAATGTAGTATTATAGTGTCCTCAAAGGAAATCATCAAAAATATCCACCCACCTTTTATCCTTAAGAATTTATTTATTCGAATTTTGATTTTTGTAATTTTTTGTATACACTCGTACTTTGAGATCATATTTTCAGATATCTGGATTATTTTACTATTTAAAAAGTGACCTGTGTAACTTTATCGTATCACTACATAAGACTTATTTATTAACTAGAAATACTATCATATTTTATTGTAAATTATTATAACTGTTATTACTTATTATTACTTATAAGTAAATGATTTCTTAATATACATTAAATTAAAAGAACGCCCACCCGCTATTATATTGTCTCCGTTTTAAATTCATTCTACGTAGTAAATTTTCATTCGATAGAACACACTATATGATGTTAGTTTTTATATTAAAGATAATTAATCTATTATTAAAATTAAAAATTAGAACACTATCAGTATCATAGCATTGTTTTTTCGATATTTTAATATTTTAGCTAGATATAAGTATTTTCAATTTATAATATTCTACATGCTCTTATCTTATTTAAAAATTAAAATATCGAAAAAAAATCAACGCTACAACACTGATAAATTTCTAACCTTTAATTTTGATAATAGGTAAATTTTCTCTAATATTAAATTTAACAACACACAAATACACAATGTGTTCTACTGAACGCAAATTTGCAATGTTGTATGCATGTAAAAAGGGGACAGTATATGCGAGTTTGTTGTCCTTTTAACAGTATTTATATGAACATGAACAATACAATTTTAGGATCGTAACCTAACCCAACATCACTGTCCAGTTTACAATAAGTTTTCAACTGATTCATAGTTTTACCACAATTCTCTCGAGTCAGATAACTATATTATATTGCATTCGATGCTTTACTTATATAAGTAGCAATATTATTATAACGCTTTTGAAAGAATATTTTACAGTGGATACACAATTCAGTGATATGATGTATACTTAAACCCTGAGCTCTGAGTGTCAGTCGTAAAAGAAAAGGGTACGTAGTTTTTCAGTCGTGTGAACAATGATTTTGAATGTGGTTTTCTCGTGTCTTTTTAAATAACCGTTTTACACTCGTGTACTATATACGCAATGTGCATTGTTATTTACAATAGATGAGGGAACCCGTGCGTCCTCGCGACCTTGCCAAGGACCCGCACCCTCTGCCGCGTACATATCACAATATATAATATAGTATATTATAAAAGGGGGTTGTTACACAATACAATATCATTCGGGACGCATTCCACTGCAACGGCCAACAATCTGATCAACCGACGTTCTCTTCCCGAAAATACTCCGACTATATCAACTGAACGCAATCTCCGACATATATGTGCAACTACAGTAATATGTTATCACATCCATAAGTGTATACTATATTACCATACAAATACGTGAAGATCATCATATTCAATTTGTAAACGATAAGATTGTGTGGGTGGGTGAAAAGAGAAATAATTAAAATAATTTTAGTATTTATTATTATTCGATTTAGTATATATTCGTATTTAATATTTAAATGTACCTATACGCGATTATACCTATAATTTATACACTCTTCGTCGTTGACAAACAATTACTATGAGCTAGTTATTATTATTATTGTTATTGTTATTGTTATGACAAACAACAGTCATATAATTGCTTACGAATTGTGTAATTTTATTTATTTTGTCTATCGGGGGACGTTTTGTGAAATAAATTAATATAAATAATGTAATATTATCATTGCCCGATATCAAGGCGCGCTTTAACTTGCAGTTTATTGCAATGTGCAGCAAATCGTATAATGTAATTCGAGAGTATATTTTATTATCAAATACGAATAGAAAGAAAAAAGCGTTTTTCTGTTTACATACCTACATAATAAATTGTATACCGTTAAAAGTGCACGAACGTCTTCGAAATTGGCCTCGTGGCTGTTAATCATTCAATAATCAGTATTTGTATCACTAAAATCTGGAGGCTATTATGATATAATATCGTGTAATAAAGAAATCCCGGTCGATTTATCTGAATTTATATTTCAAATAGATATATCTATTAATCTCGGTCCAGTTTGATAAAATAATAATAATAATGATATTAACGTTCTAGGTAGGGTCGCATTCAAGCATATAATAAATATCAACTCGACTACAACGACAACGATAAGGATAACGTTGGGGCAAGAAACTATTACGTTTATTATCATCTGGAATGAGCAGAGATATGTTTGAGGGGGGCGACGGCATCGAGCTGGGTTCGTTATAGGACCGATTAAAGATTGCATTAAACAAACAAATCAGAGATAAACTTATGGACTATAGGGTTAGGCTAAAGATTAGACAGATCACAGACATAACGTGAACTACAAACGCGCTGTATATTTGTATACATATAATATACATGCGTTGACAAGACGCAGACAACCGACCAGCAAAACTATATGCTCCTACGTCTCTCCCTTCCATCCGCGGACCCGTGCGTGTGTACTGCTGTGTAGTGTGTATACATACACGCCGTGCAGACCTCCCACCGGTTAGTCAGAAGTGGAGGACTCGCAACACCGATTCGATTCGTTCAACAAACTTGTACCAGTCCGTCGCCGATCGATGTCCGATTCACCGCATGTTATTGTTTTCGTTATAATATACAGTATTTTCGTCGAGAATATACTTATTACACAGCTGCAACGTGTTTCGGGAATATAGTTATTTTATCTAATATTTATTGTATGATATGTTTCGCGGTCATCTTTGATCCTGATTTCGGGTAAGTCATTATTGTTATGATAGAAATATGATTACAATATTATGTAGCTGACAATATATTATATTATCGTTTGTACGCAGTCTATATGTATTTATCGCGGGTGAGGTTGGATTTTCTGTAGGTGATGTCTCGAAGATTTAAGTTTTTTCGTACCATAATATTATAAATTGCATTATATTGAAGGCTGCAGTATTTGTTTAATATTTGAATATGTTATAATTATTTGTATTTGTTTAATATATATTCTCGCTTAAACTTAGATACTATTCTAACCATATGGTTACAAACAAATTAAACAGAGTTTAAATACTATTGTCGAATAATAGAGTGTCGTCTTAAATTTTTGAATAAAAATAATAGCAGGTATGCGTATTTAGAAAAAAATTATCACTGACATTTTGTTCATCGTTGAGCCAAAGTTTAAATTCTATAACAAATTATTAGGAAATCATAAAATTATGATTATGCACATGTGTATATAAATGTACCTACATTATTTTTCAATATTTTAGAAGTAAATTATGTCATATTATGTTTATCTTAGTTTAACGTAAAAAAAATATATGGTACGCTATCTATATAATATTATATTTAGTTACTATACGTGAATATTCTCCGATATGCAAAGCAATCAGACATCCATCTGGATTAGAAAAAAATAATTAATACTATTATGTATATTGTATATAACATCTTCACGATTTGTTTGATCCCTATATAGTTTACGTTAAGAAAAAACAAATATAATCCAACGATCTTTTTATAGTTTTCGTTTGTACTTTATATTCATACAATAAAATAAAAATGTATTATATTTTTATTTAATATTTGTCACGAAGTGCAAGTGCGTGTAGTAATATAAATAAAAAAAATAATAAACCATAAACAAAAATTATATACGTATAGAGCAGATATTATATGCGCGCGTATATTACTAGATATACATAACCGGAAATGTTTTCATGGACCACAGCTCACACTTTCATGAATTTTTTTATTATTATTTTTATTTTTATATAGACATAATTTATACGGATGTTTCATTTCCGCTTCGCGGAGTATATTAAACTTACGAAACAGAACTACACGAAACTCGCAATAATAATGGACGTACACACGATAGTAGTTCAAAGAAATATTTCCGCCTGCGTTTGGTTTAATTAAAATTTCCACTTTGTCAAAAATTAGTTTTTGAAATGCATCACTAAATCAATTAATTATTATTATTGCCTCAGTCATATATATATATATATTATATATATATATTTAGGTGCATACATACATTACATAATATATATTATAATAGTATATATAGTATAGTACAGCGCAGCAGTCACATTTTCAAACAATTGCCTTGCTAACAATATAGAATATAATGTAATAATATATCGATTTCCGGACAACTACCGCACTGTCTTAGGCTCACGTGTTGCGCCGAGCTGTGCATGAAATGGTTGTTGTGCCGAGACAAAACGAAATAAAACGAGAAAAGATTTTAATAAAACCGCATTAGTGCATTATACGAACGTAATTGTGCGTGTGGAGAGGAAAGAGTAAAATAGTAATAACCAAAACAACGTTTTACGCTCAAGGCAAGAGTACGCGAATAGTATTTATTTATTTTTTTTTTTTAATTTCGTTTATTCTTTTATATGTCGTTCTTCTGAGCGATATATTGGTTTTCGTATCCCTTCCATTTTCGTATAAACAAAACAGCTATAGTTCACGTTTTGTGCGTGATTATATATATGAAATATGAATAAGTATGTCAGGCGTGTGTGTTAAAATTGGATATTACTTAAATCCAATAATTCAATTTCATTTTTCGTATGCTGAACCATTGACTAAATTATGTATTGTATATAGTATTAAATATACATGATAGTGATTCTATTATCGTGATTTAGGCCATATCACCCGAGGAATAATATTTATTATTATTATTATTTTTTTTTAACTTTAAATAAAAAACACTGATAATCATAGAAAAATATTATAGAGTATATTAATATACTCTTGAAATTTAAAAATCCGTGTATATAAAATTATAACTAGTATTATATTGCCAGACATTTTATTTAGTATAGGTAAATTTTAAATAATAATATTATACTATTATATATAAATATATAATACTTATAATTAACTTGTCATAAAAGTATATTATATGTATTGCATACACTATATAGTACTATAAAGATTGAAATTAAAAAGAATAACAATAATTACGGTCCTAACATACGATTGTAGATTTTTGATACACGATCGATGTTTATAATTTGAATTATATATTATGTTATATAATTTACTACTAGGTTTGTTTTCTTTTTGTGGGATGTAATTAGTGTAGGTATGCAACACTATATTTTATTTCCTTTACGGTATTGTCTGTATGGTTAATAATCAAAGGATAAAATTGTAATCAATACTGATCGTATTATCAATATTAATTTGTAGCATTACAAGCTACAACCGTGAGCCGGATAAATGTTTGCACGTTTTTCACTTCATATTTTGCTGAAACGTTCTACGAATGGTCGACCATAATTCAGAATCTGGAAACTGGATCATTTATTGCCTTCCCCGACAGCCCGGCCGCGGTTTTGTGTTGTTCGTTGCTATATCGTCCATCCATCATCATCTTCATTATCGTTATCATTGTTGAACTGTTGAGCATAGTTGATTCAGTTATTGTGTATGTATGTATATATATATACACACAAACAATATATACCTATTTAATCATAATATTTTGCAAATTGTTTACCTATTACCTAATAATTCATAAAACAACTTATTATTATATTAACCATAACGTACATAATAATATAATAGGTAGAAACAACTCATGCATGTTATTATACTTGTACATTAATTGCGTTCACCGCTTCGTCACTAAAATCAAAAATATAATATGATGCGTATATCGGTGTACGTGAATACTTGAAATGTAGTTGTTGGAACATGGAATTATAATATTACTATTGAAGTAGACTCCACTGCTGCTACTGCAGAGTCGGTTTCGAAACTCGCACGAGGCTATCATCTTACAATATCTTTATAAACCACAATCCATCCCACACCGACACGGATAAATGCACTCATAATACAGAGAGTAATTAAAAACTCGTGAAATAACCGCGTTTTTTTTTTATTTATATAATAATCAATATACTTAATCACGTAAATCAGCACAAAAGTAATCGTAACAGATTTTTCATTCAGGTGAACATCTCAGTAATATTATTATCATGACCAATAGGCGTTGGAAAAAGAAAAGAAAATCATCGATATCATGATGATTTTGAATAAGACACGTCAATTTAGAATGATATAATACAACTTTTATTACAAAATTGTTTCTTGCAAAACGTAGATGATGCCAAAACCATTGCACTTATATAGATATATGTGTATAAATATAATAATAAAGTATAATACTACCTATTCACTTCATCGCATTCGGCCGTGTCTCGGCATAGTGCGTAACTCGTACCTTAATACTTAGTGTGTACTATTATGTTTTAAGCTATTACAACCCGCAACAAGTTTATTAATTTCGTTTTTAAATCAAGCGGTTCGTTCTCGACGTATGATATAATATCATACCTAATGTTATAATATACAGACAAACAGACGAAAACTATCATAATATTATTATTGTTTATTTTTATATCATTAAAAGCTATCGATCATTTGAGATTCCTTTCACTCTTTTTATAACTCTGCAATATTGTACATTGTGGTTGAGCGATTAAACAAAAGTTTTCCGAAGTTATAACCAAGTACTTATATATTATTTTGTATCCTAACACAGGGGTCAAGGGATTGATAACGGTTGACTTTATAATAACTGTTATATTTCACTCCTGCTGTTTCATTTTTATTATTATTTGTTCGTGAAAACGAAATTAATCGTTTTTGAAGTGGAACCATCTACCTATTTCTTCGCAAATGAAATTGATTTCGGATTTTGATTATTATTTGTATTTATGAATTGGAAAAAGTAATGACCATTTTCATAACGCCATATAGTGTCATATAGTTATTTCTTTTGTTGGCGGCACATATATTATATTTTTAAATTTAGTATATATATGGCAAACAAGAACTCAAAAATTTTTGAAGAATTCGAAATTTTTTTCAATAGATTTATTATTTATACGATTTAACGGAAAAGAAAAAAAAGAGCATAGTAAACGTATAATTTGTACGTACGCAATTACTCGCTTATATATCCACGACCTACATAGTTTACGAGTCTAAAATGGAATAAGCTACTTTAATGTAATTAATTTTGTTCCTAATCAAATTCGAAACGTTGTAATTAACATTACTAAAACTGTACACATCAGAACGCGATACGTGATACAAATACTATTCTCGTGTATGAAATAACTTTATGAAGGTGCATGATGGAACGTAACCGTAGTAGATTTTGATGAGTAACGTTTGATGTAAGTACAATATACATACGCCATGAAAACTTCATTTTTTCTGACTAAATGGGTAGAACGAACTAGTATGATTTAATTAAAATCTAATAACGTCAAAATGAATTTATTCGAAAATCTTGTCTCCTTGGACTATATTGGTATATATTGGAATTATTCAACGAGAAAACGGTTCGGTTATTGTTTTTGTTAACTGGCAATTTATTGTAGATTTCATGTATACTTATAATAAATGGCCTTTATAAAAAATTGTTTCCCGTCTCAGACTTTCTGCGATACAACCGTCCTGTCCCCAAGACTAACAGTACATAATCAATAATCATATATAATATGTATAATACATGTATGATATGATGGCAACGAGTGTTTTTAATTTAATTTATTTAAATCATACAAATAATACTGCAGAGACTTGATAATGACTTCGGTGACGACTATAGCTGGACTCGAAAAAGAGAAATTTGACGGAATGTATTATATCGCGTAGCGGAAACGCGTTATATATAGACATCTTCCGCTGCACTATTTGACTGGTCTTTTTACGATGAAGAAGGAACAAAATAATATTATAATCATGACGTGGGAACAAAATCGGCCCGTTGTGTACATTGTTTGACTAATTATTAAAATATTCCAATGTGCGTAAATTATAATTATAATAATATCATTATTAAACAAACGACACCCGCCAACCGAATAAACATAGCATAAAGATTTCACCGATGTTACAAACTCGTTGCAGACTTTTGATGCGCTTGTGTTACTCTCGTTTTTACTTTTTTGTGACGCAAGTGACTGCGTTTCGATTTTGAAATAATCATATCGAAAACAAAAAAAACCTATGTAGCTGAATATTATAATAAACGTAGGCCGAAATATAATTGGGTGAATCCCACGGCGTCGTTGATAGGTTATTATAATATACATTGGCGACTTGTACATCCGTTGTGCGTGGAGCTAAATAAATCCGTACATTAAAACTTCGTAGATTAATCGGTATAAAATACATGCGCTAATTGTCTCCTATTATGTCGTCGTCGTGTTAGCCTTCGGATCAGACGCATTTATAACCATAATATACCTACTTCGATAGTTCAATCTCGGATCGGGACACCCGATTCACCACTATTTACAAGACTACGTAGATACCTAATAAACGATAGTATTATACTATCGTTTATTGCGATTAGCCATATGACGGTAAAGGTCTTGTAATTAATACTCCGTCGCGAAGTATGAATAAAATTCCACGTCGATGATCGAATGTCGTCTTGAACCAATACGCCTGTGTTGCCTATAATATATAATGTCGACAACACAGCTAATGCTATTATAATTAGTTTTTTAATAGCTAAGGATCTGTCCCGAGCGGTGGCGTATAATACAAAATAACATCGTAATAGTCTGTCGGACGACGTAGATGTATGACACGTATATCATTACCATGTTCTATATATCTAATAATTAAAATCAAAAGTTTTGTAGGTTTACTCGTCATTGTCGATCCAACGCTAAAACCGATTCCACATTCGAAACGTCTAATTGGAAAATTACCGAAGCGGATGAATGATATAAAAATATTATAATATTATTGTAACAATATGTTCCAAATTTCTTCAGTAATATGCAAATTATACGTTCAAGACACTCATGTTAATATAATTAATAATATGCAGGCTTACAAGTCTTGTAAAATTTATCGGTAGGCCGTGATCGATGATTACGCGTATAAGTATATATATATACATTTAGTAATCGTGTATAAATTGTTAATATAGTATTATCTTCTACGTCGATCACCTTAATTGATTTTTTGTTGTTGTAAACATCAAACGTATACCTATAAAGAAACAATTCGTGTATAATGTAATATTATAACGATTATTAATATTTTGTTTTTTGTAGCTACGTTTGAACAATTATTATTTCGTTTGAATTAGCGTAGTATTGCCCAAAATATTACACGGGTAGGTTTATATTATTATTAGATGATTATGACGTATTTTTTTTTTTATATTTAATTTAACTTTACTCTTATTACGTTATTGTTTTTTCTCTGTCGAATTTCGAAATTAATGTCAAAGAATTTGAATAAAAACCTTTGTAAGATTTCAAAATTAATTAAAAGTTTTTTTCCTGGTAATTTGTGAAAGTAACGATGAATGCTAACACGAGACAAAAAAACAGAACGTTTTTCGTTTTTTCATTGACCCCATAGAATTCGGGATATTAGTTCGGAAAAGTTATATAAATTAAAATCGCATTGCTGTGTTATTATAATGATAATATTTATTATGTTTCGTATCTCTTACAACTACTATATTATTTTGTATGTACAACAAATAATAATAATAATAATTCGTTTGCAGAACTCTGTATATTATTCTAAATCCTACTCAGATATTGACCCGTAAGAGGTGAGACGTAATTTTCGTAATCGCGTTATTTTCTCCGTACGACATTATACATAATATATTATTATTATATTATTCTTATATCTATAAGCGTAACGGGTATTTCAATGTATCCTTAAGTGTGACTATATGTATACATAACTATTTATATTGTATTATTATTATACACTTTATGCCTATGATATACTTGACCCAACCTAAAAAAAAATATATACATAATGATAATATCCACATCAAACCGATCGTTTAACAACACTGCGCGTAAAAATGTGTTACACGCGCTGTTTGTCTTTTGCCGCCCACGGTTTGGCGAGAAGCGATAAAAATACGATGTAATATAATAATAATAATGTGGTCCCATATATCGGTATAAACTGCGTTTTAAATGACTGTCTAAATGGTTTATTCCAATAACGCGTTTTCTGTTAGTCCGTATATAATAATATGATCAGAAGTGTTGGGTCTTGGGTAAAAAGACTTTAATCAACTGATGATTAAAATTTATAAAAACATCTGTATTTTTAGACGATTGATACATTTTAATAAGTATAATATACAATATTAGTATTTTAATTCGTAAACACGTATGATGAGTTACAAATTAAGATTATTTAATATTGAGGTAAGAATAAAAACAATTTTACTTTAAAAAGAATTTAAAAAACTAGTTCGTGAAATTAATAGTATACTTTATAATTATAAAAATGCAATCGTTCTCTACTATTAATTTTAATTAGCTTTTTTTATTTTTATAAATTTACAATTATTATAAATATATCGCCCGTATTATTATATAAGCTTAGATTGTTAGATTGCCGATTGTTATCGTCCAATACAGGTGATATAAATATATACAAAAACATCATGCATAATTATATTGTTAAATGTAGACGTTTTTTATCAAGTTCCAGGAAAATCGTATACTTTCGCTTGCTATACGTATACATATTTTATATACGTTATATTATTGGCACTTGGCAGAACACAAACCGACTAACCGTCATCGTCCACGTTTGTATAAATCATATGTACACATATGTATATTATTACTGCTTCAGTCCCTCATCGCATGCAATCTGCACATTATATCATCGCCATCATAGTTATATCTATTTTATTGAATTAGCAGTCGGTCGTTGGTCGGCGATTACAAAATAATATGCCCTGACTAATGTGGGCGCGTCTGCCCGTACGTTTTACTTTTCACTCCCTATTCAGCCCGTAAGTCGTCCCGAAATAATCAGTCGCCTTTTTTTGGATGCGATTATTTTTGGATTAGTGTGTTGCGCCCGAGTTCGAAAATAGATTACTATACTAAACCGGGAACTGTTAAACTTGCGTCGAACCATCCAAATTAACGCCATCGTCGTTTGTTATCATATTATTGTAATTAGCATCACAGAATAAATTTAATAAATTTCAACGTTTAGGTATTTAAAATTTTAAAATTTATTTTTTGTTGTTGTGATATTGGTATTTTAATATTTTATAAAATCGGTTATGACGCATAGAACTTGAGTATGGTTTCGCCTAAGGTTAAAAATTCGCTTGTAAAAACATAGTACTGATGCGGTAAAAATAATTCCTATGTTTTTCTATCGACTCGAAGTTCGTCGTCTACATATAATATGCTGCACCTATACGTATAGGTATTTATTAAGAATGACTAAACCATGTAACAAATATCCATCTCCCACCTGCAGTTCTATTACGATCTATAGACGGTATATCTGTCTCCGTCCAGTTCCATATATCCATACTATTATTATATATTATATTAGAAAATAAATAATGTTAGGTATATATTCCAACTAACTGTTAAATATATAATTTATAAAATATATTACTAGAAACAGCGAGTGAGTATAAGATATAGGCTACTTCTTATACTTTCATTCCTAGGTGAAAAAAAAAGTATAATATTGGTACAAGTTTCACAGGTGTTGGCGGTTTAATATAACAACATTAAACAGTGACGTAATCTGAATATTGCTGGTAATTGATACAATCATTGGGAATAAACCGGATATACTGTATTATGTATATTATTATAATATCGTCAAATCATAATATTATACTCATTATAATGGTAAATAATGTAAATTGATACAAAATATATGACTTTTGAGAGAGAGAGCACACAACACGTTTTTATTTTTCCGTTTCGTTCTATATCGTTTTTATAACATCCTCAGGCGTCTGTACTGGGAATAATGAACACATGAACTTCCGAACAACGTCAAGATAATACATACATATTATTATAATGGTTAAAGGTTAACATTCTAATTATTAAGGTACAACAAATACGTATCCGTATGCATACAACTCGATACGTGCTTCGACCTGGAAAGTGTTGCACGTCGGCCACGTCGTACTATATTGTTTTACTGGTTGTTAGATAGATTTAATTCGTAAAGCTTCACTGATGACACTGAACACTTCGTAACAGAACTCGTGCTAACAACAATATAATATAATATTATATATAGGTTACGAGATAAACATGCCTGCAAACGACGAATCCTGTACTACAAAAACGATTAAAGACGTTCGCGTTAAAACGTATAGAACGTTGAACTAATGCGAATATAATAGTTCTAATAAGTAGTTGTAATTAACACGTTTCTAAGGCTCTAAACAGCTACTGCAGTACAGTACTATAAAGTATTGTGGAATATATTATTTATTACCAACGCTCAACGCAACCGTTGTATAGTGACGTAATCATTAAAATAATACAATATATATATATATATATATATATATGTAAATACCCGGAGTAATATTAGGTAGGTGATATGTGTATACAATCGATTTATAAGTAGAATCAAAAATATTCGAAAATAATTTTGTTATAGATTTTTCACTCCGCGGTACTGTATATTACACATTATTTGCGTACATAATAATAATTATTATATACGCATTGCACACCGTAGCTAATGCACATTTTACCACTGTGGCCGTTTGGAGTTTTTATAAGATCTACAGTTGTTGCTTCTTAGAATATTATTATAATGCCTAATCCTTTATGATATTTTGCCGTTCCCTTCGATTTAAAACAAACTATTTTATAACGTACGATAAATAATCTTTATTGTGCGCACGCGTACATACAGACACCACCAACGCTGTTGCAGCTGCAGGCGGTCGTATATAATGTATAATATAGTTATGCAAACAGTTCGAAAAACAATTCCTATATCTGAACTTTGAAAAGGGTGCAGTTCGCGGCGTACGCGCACGGTGTGTATGCAGCGTACCCGAGTATTAATATTATAATGTGATATTCATTATTGTCTGCGGAGGACAAACTCTCCGCTATGTTGATAAATTACTATCGTGATCGCCGTCGCGTTTTTGACACCTGTACATCAAACGTGATGTAAAAGCTATGTATGGGTGCAGTAATGCGGGCTGTATCAAACTATCAACAGCAACTTTTGAAATACAATTCGACTGTTTTCTAATCTTAATCGGGGGTAAACAACAATGCGTAATAAATAATAATATTAATTGTTATTATTTGTTGCTTATTTAATGTTGAATCGAATAGATCTTAAAACCTTAAAGCAATAGTATTCAGAATTAACAAAAAAAAAAAACGATGTAATATGTTATCAGTTCACTATTTTTCTGTTTAATTTCCCAATTTATTTCACAGTTTATGTAATTATGTGAAAAATAAAACAAATTTGGTTTTAGATGTAAATTAGGTTTGGTACATACAATTATTAGCGCTAAAAATCTAAAACGCTTAAAATATGAAAAAGCATGAAATGTATATATAAATATACAATTTTATAATTAAAACCCTTGATATACAAAATAAATGTATGCCATTTATGGTTACTATACAATCTTTGTCTTGGTTCCATAATAATTAGAAAATATTATTTATATATTCGTATTATTCAAGTCCTGATTATTTATAATATGATACCACGTTCATCAATTATTATAATATATAACAACTGCAAACATTTTGCAGCTATATAGATGCCTACCAAAATCGTTTATGTACATAATACATAACATATATTGAACTTGAACGCGCGTAATCATATAAGTAGTCCCTATCACTATACCAGTATATATTATATTGGATAAACCTTGGGTGTATGGAATATATATATATATATTTATTATTTATGTACACACACTGCACGGACGACGTCATATTATTATACGACTATACATATTATAGCAAATCCCGTGTGCTCCTGTCGGGTTACCTACAGTTCGCGACCCCCGGGAGAAACAATAAGACAATAATGAAATGATTGTGCGCACGACAAACAACGCCACGTACTTTATACATATACAAACAATGGGCGATGTCAGGTAGGGCGAACCGTGGGTGTTAAAATGTCGTATGGCACATCTTTCCGTAATAAATTCAAGTGATTTATCTAATGCCTATTGTGCGTGCCTCTATATATATAAATACACATGCATATTATGACATAAACTCGAATGTGCGTGTGTAATATACATCCACTATACACTGGGGCACAATACTCCACAATGGCCCCCTCCCCTATCACACATCATTTCCACCACACTCGAAGTTTACAGTTATTACGTACATGTTATATTATTATAGGTATACAGTATACACTCAACAGTCGGCAATATTGTATCATACAAAAATAATAATATTATGTTTGGACCATATGAGCAGTTTTGATATTGTAGGACTATAATATATACATATATTATAGTATTTATTATACGTAATCGGACATCACAGAAAGCCTTTCGAAAAAATCTATCGTATGAAGTGTACGTTTTTAAATTGAAATTGAAAAGGGAACACGACGAAAAATGCCCAATTTCGTTTTTCACGCTCTGCTTGTTTATTTCCCTCTTACGAAAAATACTGCAAACATCCTAGACACTCAATATAATATTATATATTAAATAAGTCAAATAGAATGATCTTAATTTAACCAACAAGTCACCATACGCAGGCATTTAAATGACATTTTAAAGAATCTCACTAAAATTTAGGTGGTTCTAACTCCTATATATGATAGCACATCATCGTTAGCATTGTTGTGTATCTACGAAATCATATAGAAAAACAGTTTCGGGCGGAGATAAGAACCGAGAAAAAGTCATACAAAACAAATATCAGAGAACTTTGACTGTATCCTTTAACTTTATGGACGTTACAAACTTATATTTTTTCAATATCGCATTTATAAAAAAATATTCGAATTGTAAAAACATAAAAATAACTTTTTGGTATTAGTGATATCGAAAAATTAAAACAGTATTGTTTAGTCGAAATTCTATACTATTTTATGATGATAATTATGTTTGTAACTACAAGGTATGACTAGAATCGCCCGTGGTAGTTCTTTTTTACTCCGCGAAACGGTTTTCAACACACAACTTATGGACGTGTGGTGTTCTCTTTAAGGCTAAGCGTGCACATATAGTATTATAGTATTAAAAATAAAAATACTTCATATTATTATATATTATAGTCTGTGAGAGTTTTTTTCTGCCATTTAAAGTTTTTTTTTACGACATCAAATTATCTATGATGTTGATTTATTTAGAAACCATTTTATTTATGATAAATTTGAAAAACTATTATTCTTAATTTTATTCAGGAATATGATACATTTTTATTTCGCGTTGACATAATTATATAGTATTTTTTTTATTTATTTTAAAATTTACTGGCTGTAACAATTAATGTTATTAGCTAATATTATATAATATTAATATAGTATTATTTACCTACATTCTATACAGGAGCAAATATAATAAAAATATTATAATATATAAAAAAATACCACCTTTATAGTCAAATAAATATATTTTATGTTGTATTCATAACTTGGCGTTTTTATCGTAAAGAGATTATTGGATGAGAAGGTATATTGTACCAAGTGCCAACATGGTCTTTGAACTATAAGTTTGAAACACAAAGTTCTGGCAATTGACACGACCAAATTAAATTTAACAGTTGAATACTCGAGGAAATTAGATTTTCCCTGTTTTCACGTAGGTATATTTAGTATATATATATATATTTATATATCTACCCTAAACAACCGGAAAACATGTCAATCGGAAACTAGTGCGATAGACTTTGTAGGTACCTATATAAGACAGAGGTGACATTCAATACGATTCTCGATAGTATACATGTTAACAATAATGTTAACATAATATAATGTTATTAGCTACATATATTTTGTAACACATTTAGCTAAGCAATTATTTATTTCAAATAATGTTATAGTCGTTTAAAGTTTATATAAATCGTAGATTTTATGTATTTTAACAGGTTGAAATCAATATCACGTTTGCTATAAAAAAATATTATATTGAGACACGCGTTACATTATAAGATTAAATAATTTAATTGTGGGGGTCGTCAACTGAAAGATGAACCAATTCAAAATGTTCATAATGGCATAAAATGATTATAAACAAGTTTGTGCGTAAATACAATTTTTAAATTAATCCAATTTACGATTGGCGTAACCTGCAATGTCATTTCACTCGGACACGTCGCGTGGTATGGTTAGTATAGTATACGTACATATACATATATAATTTGCAAGGACGTTTATTCAACATTTATGAGCACAATTGGTATGTATTATATTATTTTCTACACTTGTAATGCAATCTTACGAAACGGTTAATCGCATACTATTTTTCCATTCTTATAGTCAACGACATGGACCAGATAGCCTCGCTAGCTAGGGCACAATTGAAGTTCTTTAAACAACAACGATGCATCGAAACAATAATTAATAATTATCATATATACTTTCGCTTCGAGACCGATACAATAATGGTGTTATATACCGATAAAAAAACTTTCGCACAGTGGAGAAAAACAAAGTTTATCTTGTGAAGGTTTAAATTAAGGAAGATAATTATACTAGCTCTTGATCTGCAATAAGAACAATCAACTATAATGTAATATAATTCTAGTGAAAACTTTTCGTTCGATTGATCACCTTGCATAGATATAATATTATCTCAAACTAATCTAACCAGCTACAGCCAAAATATACAGAATAAAAAATAAAAATAATTTTAAAGATTAATTACATAATATACTACACAGTACACACAAATCATATGTTACTTTTTTTCTACAATATTCAGTAAATTTGTTTATGAAATTAAATTGTTTTGTGTTTTCTGAGACATTGCTTGACTCGATAAAACTTTAATACAGTCGTACCGACTGCGTACCGCATTCGTTTCATTTATTCGAGTACGGAGTTTGTTAATTAGTGAAAGAAATATGAATGACAATTTTTAAAAAATCAAATCTGTTCATGTCCATATACATTATACGACTATACATCAATACTACGCCAATGAGCTAGACATACAAAGACATCCAACTGCAATATTTGAAAATATATACACATAGATAAGGCCGATAGGAAATTATATGTATGAACTCAACTCGCAATAAATAAATAGTAATTATTCGTATTGAATATTTCAAAAAGCCTAGCAGGTAACATATTTATACACCAAAAAGGAGTCTGTAAATTATATTAAAATTTTTATGTCCACGTGTCCATGACAATAGACATAGTATAGCTCCATCTTAAGTAGATTTAATATACGATACGAAAATATTTAAGAATTAAAGTTTATATAATAAATATATTATATTATATTATATTACCTATTCGTTACATACGAAGGCTCGATGTAATTCACTGACAGTATCCGATTTATCAGATTTAATTTTTTTCTCACTCATCTCCGTCATTAGCGTTCATTTATGCCAAAGATTCCGTTATGCAATTATTTATAGTTAGAAGCCGCCTATTGTGATATTAATTGTAATATACGCGATATGCAAGTCCGAAATGGTTTATATAAACTTTTTGTACAACAATAATTTTGTACATTAGCTTATAAAATAAAAAATTCTAATCAGAATGAAATTAACGTTGTGTGAATGCGTGCTCAGAAATCCAATATCGATATTGTGTATATTATTATATTGTGCGGGCGATCGACGGTTAGATTTTTTGTCGCGGAGAAAGTCGAACAATTGTAAATTATAATATTGTTTATTTTTCGCGAATATCGTACCGTATTCGGGTTATCTCGGGCGGGTGCGTGTTATAATAACAACAGGTATTAGGTTTTTTTTATATTATACGCATGTCTATATACATATATTGCATACATTATACAGATAGCGCCGTGACGATAACGAATATCGAAAGGTCGGGACCCCGAGCTTTTGCGGCGGCGAACGGTTTTTCATGCGCTTATTCGGCCTTGGACCTATCAGACACTTATTCCCACCCGCGGCGGGGTGACGGTGGAAAAAAAAGTAATTATTGTCAGACAAAAAACAAAGAGAAAAAGCAATTGTATACTCGGAATAACTAGGTCACATCACTCGGCGAGCGCCAGAACCGAAAATCATTCCCAGCTGCCGCGTACTGCGTGTCGCACTCATAAGAGTAATAATGATGGTAATAGTATATATATATATATATATGTATAGGTAACATAATATTATTATACCTATAACCTATCTATATCAATAGGCCGTATATGTATATACAATCACGATAAATGTGGTTACAATATTAAAATATTATACTAGTGTTTATTGTCGGATACCTACCTATAATAATAACAATGTTGATATTATATTATTCTGTCACGTGCGTTCGTATATTCAGGACGGGCCAAGGATTTTCGATTTTGCCTCTCCGTTGCTGTCGTCAAACTCGTCTCTACACACACTTATATATATATATATATGGAGTTGCGTTCTAACTTCATACAGTAATTACGATTAGGTCTCAAACTGTATTATATTTTTTTTCTTAGAATCGTATAAATTATTGCTATGCAAGTTTTAAATGTATTTAGTAAATAGTACGGTTTAAGGTGTATAGCTGTTAGTGCAATTTTTTGCGATTTTTAGTTTTTTTTCATGGTTTATTTTGTGTGCAATAGTACTGTAGAATTTTTGCCAGAATATGCTCAACTATATTTTCTGGAGACAACAAAACAATCCATTTCATTTTTGAAACATATCATAATGTGCCTTGTTTTATATACAAAACATCTATAACATCGAAGACCGCTAAATGGCAAACTATATGTTATAACTTATTATTGACACGTTATTAAAAATAATAAACGAACTTGGTAAAGTGTTATTCAAATCTGTAATGCTAGTAAAAGCTAATTTCTTAACAATTTTGACATTGAAATAAGAATAAAATAATTAAAATTATAAATCAAGTTAAATAAACGTTTGCTGTTGAATGCTATAATTTTTATTTTTATATCGGAATTTTGAAGTTATTTTATTGAATGATGTGTAAACAGTTTTATTCAATTTTTAAAGCAACAAAGTTCAAGTTCTATAATAATACTTATATAACATAACCGGTCGTGTACCCAACATTGCGCTGTGCATAGGTCATTCAATGCGCTTTTCGTTCAGGCGATTTAATATTGTAATATTAAACATCGTCGAAATCGTAACTGGAGTATTTTTTTGTGACGTTTCGATAGTTTCCCGGTGGCCATCGTTTGAATGTCTACTGGTCTCCGTTATTATAACATTACGATATTATAATGCATCGAAGCCCACAGATTATGTATATATGTATTTGTAACTCGCGCATTCTCCGATGACTTGCTTTTTACGGGATTTTCTTTTTTTAGTATTATAGCGGTTTGCTCGCGTGTTTATGGAAATTTACATCGTTATCGTATTAAATATACATTTCCGTATGGGTATACGCGTCGTTGAACAATGCGTTCCGAGAGTAAATATATTTACTGTATACTAGTATAATGTTACGAGCACATTATTGTCATTATTGTAAATTGTTGAGAATAGTTCTCAAATCATTTACGACAATTTTCGATTCTATCGCACCCACATATGTTATTATATATATATATATATATATATATTATATTATACATTTATACCTATTACTTATATAATATTATCTTCGGTATTGTATATGATTTACGTTATTTATTAGAATGTGAATGTTAAAACTATACAAAATATCACGTTTGGCTGTTTCTTCGGATTACCGAACTTTGTAAATGCACCCTACAATCAAAGTGAAAACGAACATTTTGTGTTTTCGTATAATAGGTACATATCTATGTTTTCATCCATCAACACAATTTTCGCTTTAGAAATCAGCAAATCGACTCGACGATGCTACACCATAATAATATTATATTATGTATGTACCTATATATTGTATATAGATATATTTGTTTTATTATACGCGTGAAGTGTAATTATAATATGTATATATGTATTTCAATTTACTGCAACAACAGTGAGGCGAAACTATATAATTCAGATTTGATTATCATCATCATCATCATCATCATCATCATTATTATTATTATTGGTGGTTTTTTTTTTAATCGTTAATTTATTGTGTTTTCTCCATCCCAAGGTCTTTTAATCAGATGTATTTTAGCGTTTTTAGTTTCGTTCGACTTAATTACGAAATCGTTGGAAGGATCATGGTCTTTCGGCCATCAACGGGGGCCGATAATGACCGAGGTAAAGACAAAAACACCAATTATTATATTTTGTTTTGTTATCATCGGCGGATACGTACACTCTATATATAATAGTCACTGTACATAATATTATGTATTATAAAGTCGGCATGATATCATTTATATTATACGGGATGGCCTTGCGCGGCTCGTGATACAGTAAAATATTATCAAAACATTTTATTGTTAAAATATAATATAATATCAGACGTACTCACCCGTTGTACCTGAATCAATCGTTAAGTATTAAAATTACCTATGTAATAATACTCCGTGTCTCCGTGCACATCAATTGAATGTTTGTCGTCATTAAAACAATAGTACCAATTACAGTTGTTGTTAATCGAAATATATTATAAATCCATATTATTAAGTATCCTCAAACAGCTCTTATAATAGGCATCTGTGTACAGTAGTTCAATGGTTTCCAAACATATTTTACTCATAGTGCATTATTTTTAACTACTTAAGTCAAAAAAATAAAAGCTGTGGATATACATTCGATAACCTTTTGTAGTTTTCAATCACTGAACCACAATAACTTTTAGGTCCGAAAAAGCAAACGCTGCACCGCTTACAAAACAAGTATTATAATTCACAATAAAATATTGAAATACATATTTTTATTAATTTTTTTCTAAAAAAAATCATATCCAAAAATGTTTTAAATTTGTTTCAATAATCGTTTTTAATATATTTTATTATTATATATTATATTATACCTATGGGTATAAAAACAATATCAAATTTTTCACGCGACACTATTGGGAAACACTACAGTAGCGTATGTCGAGTGATATTTTTACAACAAGCAACGAAAAATATGTATTTTATACTTTTATCGTATTAATAATAAACATTACTGTAGTATGTAGACTAAATATCAGTCACTCTAACACTATAACTGCTGTAGTATACAGGTATAAATCTAGAAACTTAAACGCATAGAAAAAAAATATGACATATGGACATCTCACCCACCCGAAATTTTTTTTTTTCGAAGCTGCGGACAATAAATACTAAAGTGTCAACGCTATGCGCATATGCCTCAAGTTTCTATTTTTTATTTTTTATGACGTGATCTATACCGTGGCTCACATTATAGATTACGTATTAATCTAATTTCATTTTAATTGAAACACTTGTATATTTAGCACGAATGAACACGACAATCATAATTCCGTAAAAATCATCTAAGAATATCACTCATACTATAATAATAAATACTCAGTATCAAATTACTTACATGCTATATCAACTGTTATAATAGGTAGGTGCGATGTATATACCATTAATAACAATTACCTACCTTGTGAGAGGCGTCATTTCGATTCTTATAATATATTAGATATAACACCGTCCCAATCAACGCCACGCTTATTTAATATTATACTGTTCGCAACTTACGCGACTTCAATTTTCTATAGACTTATAACACTTAAATTTTCACCGCGTAACGTTATCTTTTGGTAACGCAGACATTTTACACTTTCTCCGTCGGTGTATAATAACAACGCATATAATAATACAACCGCATTTCGTTTTTTTGGTGCGTGTATATTTTAAAATCTATCTTTTACACACAGCTGAGGCTGTATAGTAGTATTTTATGTATATGCCTGTCTCCAGGAAATTAGTTCTATTGTGCACATCATACTCTGGCATAAATCCAAACGGGTGTGCCGTTGCTTTTTAATCTCATCCTTACACCAGTACTTTATATTATTGTTATTATTACACATTTTAACGCGTTCTAATAGTTTGACTTCTCCGGTCCCCCTCTCGTCTGAATAAAATATTACTTTTATTTTTGGTTTTTGAATATTTCTCTTGTCAACGAATATTACGCATTATAACGTTTTATATTATTGTTATTTTTTTACTGTAATTTTTATCGTATGAAAACCATTTGTATTTCGATTAATATGAATATTAATTCATATTCAGTAATCGTATCATTAATAAGCAATCAAGGATGTATAGGGATTATAGGATACATAAGATGATTATACTGAGGGTAAATACTAAATACCTACTTTTTCAAAATGCATCAATATTTTTAAATAATTTAAATCTACTAAATAAATACATTTTTACAATTTTTCATTATTTTCAACGTTTTACTTTTTTTAACGATAGCATATACTAATTATTATTTCATTTTCATGACGAATATTGTTTTTAAAATATTTATAAATATATGCAAATCGATTATCAAACTAGTAGTTAATAATCGCTTTAATTTATAAGTATTTTAATTTTTAATTTTATAGGAGCACAGTGATGTGGCAAATCAATATCTCAGAAAATGCTACTCAACTACTCCGGTCATCAAAACTTTAAAATTTAAATAAGCAAGTTTAAGATACTTATAAACTATAACTAATTAACTATATGTTCAAAATTTGATTCTTATACATGGAAATTTTCAATCAAATATTTTCTTTTTTCTTAAAACATTAATACATTTTTAAAAAATGGCTGTTTAAAAGAATCACTTTGTTTACTTTATAAAATAGGTACAGTGTGCACTGTGCATATTATATAGTTCATCATAATAGGACACAACTTCAAAACCTGTTATTAATGACTTGTTTAGAGAGAAAAAAAGAAGCTATAATCATTAAAAAATACTAATTTTTGTAAAGTTTCGATAGAATCATTTAACCCATAATCTATATATATTATATAATACGATTAATGTTATAAATAGTTTAATATGCATACAACTGATTTTTTATAATTCGCCGTTTCTGAGTTCATACACCATTTAAAATATAAACAAAATCATTATTTGAGTAATCTAATTTTATACGATCTTAATTATTATACAATAGTAATACATTTCATTGCAGTCGTCGGTTTTAACACGACCGAAGTGTCGATCTCTTTCCATTTCGAGCATACTAACACACTAACATAAAAAAGGTTTGTTTTTTATTTTTGTCGACTCCATATTATTTAAATACACGTTATGTACGTGAGAATTTGAATATATGACACCTGCTTCAAAAAAAAAAAGTAAAAACCGTCTGCGCGTTATTGTGTAACAACAATCGCGTCTAAATTATAAAAAACTACGTTACACAGGTGTGTGGGATCAAAAACCGAATCCACCGGGTCTCTGATGTCGTTGATAAATTACTCCTTTGATTTTGTGTGATTTGTGGTTGTATATTATACCGTGTACCGATATAATACTAAGTATACTGTACATAGTATCACACAGGAGCGCAAGTGAAAAGAGACATGGTCAATAAATTCTTATTTTTTTTTTATTAAAAACTCGTTGCATTTTTCTCATGACCATAAATATTGACACGTGGCAAAAAATAAATCGTTCACAAAATCAACTATGCGTCGCATATTGTTGTAGCAATGATCACAATTCTTATAGTTCAACGCGCAACCAAAACCAATTACCGTCAACATTCGCAACCTCGCATCAGAGTATTATCATTCTCTGGGCGTAATTTTTTATCATTTAATATGTTTCGCATATAAATCGCGGCCACAACAAAAAAATTCAAAACATACGAATTGCGGTAACGAAGTCGATAATATCTGTACTATACACGTGACAGCGTGACCCGTCCTATAATATTTTTATATAATCGTGCAACCTCCAATTGGACGATCTGCAGCAGTATGTTTTTTTGATAACATGCAATGCTTCTCCGTAAACAAAAACATTGTACGAATAACGAAGTTACTGTGTAGATTTTGTACTCATGGTAGTTGGTTTATATGATATAATAATACATTATTATATCTCATAAAGATCTAACAACTCATAAGCACTAAATACCCAGTTGATATAACCAGTCAACATATTATCATTCAAGAATGTCCAGATTTTCAAGACATGAAATATTTTATCACTTTATTATTATAAAATAGTTAAAAAAAAAACACTCTCAAAGAAAACAATGGAGCACAAATCTTGGATTTCCTTACCAAAATTTAAATTACAAATAACCTAACAGAATTTTCTTTTAACTATGCAATTTCATAAATACTTAGTTAGCTGTTGAAGTCTAATATTATTAAAAAAAAATAATAATAATAACTATCGGGGTGATTCGAAATTTCAAATTAAAAAGCTATAAAAATAAAAAACTAAATCTACACTACTGTGTATGTTTTATTCGTTAATATTAATAATTTTTTTAATAATACATTATAGGTAGTAACTATTATCATTACATTTATTTATAGGTACCATACGGCATACATGATACATCTCTTATTTTTTTATATAAAATGTATAGGTACTTAGTAAAAACCTTTTAATGACAATTAAACAATATTAAATCGATGAAGATTTTTTTGTTAGAACTCTCCCCTTTCCCCATCGTTATCAAACTTGTATCCACAACAGTCGCAAGACATATATACGCGTAGGTGTATTTACTACATACTACCTACTGCAACGAACAGCAGCACTTATTATTATTCAATAACTCTGATCGCAGCAGCGGCGGCGGCAGTATACCAGTAGCAATGTTTACAATAATATATTATATACTTACAGACAGACTTTGACTTAAAACGAAAAAATAATAAAACGTTTTTAAGCATTCCCATTGTTTATTGCCGTTATTAATCAGTCAAGTGGGTTAACCGACCGGTCGGCCGCCAATGTCACCGCTGCGGCTCGGGTTCGCAATACATAATATTATCATGTCGCGTATAATGTACGTGACTCGCCTGTTTAATCGCTCGTCCATTATATATTACGCGAATTGATTTGTTTCTTCATTATAATAATATGGCAAAAACCTCATGTGTCGGCCGTTGCACTACACTGTAGCGCCGGACGATATTATAACGAAAACATTACAATAATATTATTACATACAAGACATATTATTGTCATCGGGATACGAATCCTCCTAGAAAATCGTAAATGCGTGTGCGGTAAAAAATGAATAAAGAACGTAGCTTGCGCTCGTTTTTTATTATTGTTATTGTCGTCGTCGTCAGAGTGCCCGTGTAGGCATATAATACATCCCTCGGTTAGGTTAGGTATATGATACCTGGTAATATAGGCATATAATATTATTTAATTACATCGTACAGGACTAGGGGGCGTGTCCGTGTGTAAAATACAATGGATCTCTAACATTAAAAAAAAATATTTGTGGGTGGTTTAGGAGACACAACGAGAGTTTTTTTTAGGTCCATGGCTGCCGCCGCCGTTGATAGTAATTATCATTTTTCCAGCCAACGACTAATAATGTATATTAAAGAATTAAACCATCACCGGGCCCTAGTATATTATTGTACTTTCGGAGAACACGAATTTTAATTTTCATATTATACGTGTACCTATATGAATATATCTCCCCTAATATTATAGCGCCTATAATTTATGCTATTCCGTGGTGCGTGATATAATATATTATTTTATTTTAAAAACAGACTGAAGTCCAAAATCAAAGTGGTAATTACTAAACAAGATAAATTACAATAATATATCACTAAATATCAACTTATCAGAATGATAAAGCTGTGATAAAAAGAAAAAAATACCAAGTCGTAATAATTAGTGAGGAAAGTTTAATAAATAATTAGAAGAGAAAAAGTAACTTTGAATAGAACAGAGAATTTAGTGTGGTTATGAGAAAATAAGGCACGCGAAAGTTTTTTAAAGTCTATAATATGTGAGTCATCCATTTCAAAACATATGGGAATTTAGTAGTAAAACTGCATAATGTATAGACGAATAGAAAATCCGGCATCTTCTGTGGCGAAAACGTAAAAATCAAAACATGATCAATGACATCATATGCGATTTTTATTGATATCGTACATATTATTCCGTTTATGTGTATAGTATGCACTATACAGTATACTATATAATACTATAAATTCGTTTGTCTGTCGATGTTTACATATTTAAAATCTAGAAATCGTTTATTAAACAATATAATTTATTTATTTATTTGCGAGTACCTACTGTGGTAATGGCAGCATCGTTCAACATACCATTTATTATAATATGATGGTAGCCAATATTCACACACGTTTTCAGCCTTCCTTGCCAAAAACGCATACGCCGATAATATAATTATCATATTTACTTGCAAAAATAACGTTCTGAAGATAAATTTCGATTAATATAATTAGCCGTATTTTTCAACTTTCCATTTTTCTTATCAATACCATATTTAAGTATACATAATGTATTATATAGTTGCTTATTTATTTTTTTTTTAATTTTTTTTATTACACACGTCATCATGACATTAACATATACATCCGTTGATAATTAGGTATATATTATATAGGTATACGTCGATCACATCATTTTATTTTCACTTTCACTCCGAAATTCGCGTACATCAATTACAACGTTTCGGGTTTACAACGTATTGATGTGTTTACATGTACAATACACAGATTAACTCGGTAGTACCTTGGACATAGCTGTACCTGTGGGGAGCTGGATGACTATGAAAATACTCCTAACGACTGAAAACATCTTTTTAAATAAATGTAAGTGTAAATATTCTATAAGATTTTTGTACGAACAAATCAGAATACAAATATGACACTGCTATACGGTATATACTATTGTGTATGAAAATTTACTTGTAGTATTATCGCGGTGATGAAATATCGACATTATTTTTGTTTACTTACTATTATACGTGCAGTCCGGATGTAGCTTCCAAATAATTATGAAATTCGAAAATGTTTACCCGCTCGAACTATCTACGACGTCATCATTGAATTCGCACGCGTTTCCAGGTGTATATTCTTAGGTATATATAAATACTACAATTTTCAAAACATAAATATATTATATATAAAAAAATATCTATAGTATACTGATCTAAAGACATGAGATCAGAAACATGTATCTGTGGGTTGTCCCGGTTCAGATAGGTACCTACAACTGTATATTCCCCGCGGGGAGACCAAACACTATTCGGATTCCAGATCAGTGTCAAAAGATATTTAGGAGGCTATTGAACATTTTAGAATACCGTATGTGCCCTCTAGTGTGCCTTCTTATCACGGGTGAAAGTTGTTTTTTGTTTTGTTTTCGAAGGGCCATTTGCAGTTTGTGTTTGATATTTGGCTGTATCTATACTAGTTACAGCGTATAATGTAGAAATCCTTAACAGCAAAATGACGTGTTCTGCGACAGCTTGCAGAGCTACCTCGATTTTAGATGGGACCATTTTGATCTAATCAGCATACTAAAATTTAAAAAAAAATCAATCTTGATAAAATCTCGGTAACACCTATCTGTATAATAATATATAGCTGGAGTGTAGATTTCTAACGTGTTTTGTATTAATTTATATAATTATTTATTCATCAGACATACCGGCGGTATTAGGTATATTATATGGCTATTATATTTTATCGACATATTGTTATTTTGAATAATATTTTTCTATACCTTTGACCACAGAATATCGAAGTTAAAAATGCATATTAGGCATCGCTTCACCCATACTAATATATTAAAAATAATAATAAAAAATATAAATTAGGTTAAATCTAAGAGTCAATTTAGCTTATACCTTTATTGTAATTTAAAATTATACTCATTAGATATAAATGTATAATAATACGTTATACTGACCCATTTTGATATTTATTTTTATTTTTACGCTTAATCGCGAAAACAATCGCTTAAGAAATAAAATAATATTGTGAAATACATAGATTTTATTATGATTATCGAATTAAAAAAGTGCTTATCTTTAATGCAATATAAATACACCTATACAGTTTATACCATAATTACGTAGGTATGTATCTACGATTACTTTGTCGTCGAAATAAATCGTTTGACGATAATAATAACACTACGCTCGCCGGTCATCATCGCCGGTAAATATACTGAACAGCGTTTAACACCTACACGATTTTATACTGTAACACGCGTATACAAGTAGAATATTTTCCTTTTCATTCAACCAATGAATACAATTTTATTATTATTATTATTATTATGTTCTCGGGTGATGGATCCCATTATATTTACGGGGGCGACTATCAACAGACGCGGCTGTGAGTATATACGTCATACACACAGCTGATGTATTATAAATACTATTATAATGTATACAGAGTGATACACCAAGAATGCATACTAACATGATTTCTTATAATAATAAGTTTATTTAAATTTAAATTGTTGAAATTTTGAATTAACACTTAAGAAACATATTTTAAAATAGTTAAATTATCTTATACCTACGAGAGTGCAGACTCCAATAAACATTTTTTTCGCTGATATCCCAGTACTAGGATTTTTAAACCCCTCTAATGTTAAAATATTAAGAGAAAGAAGTAAAAAAAAATCACGTACCAATATATAAATATATTATTGTCAACGAAAGCGAAACGATTCTGCACACTGGCCACACACTCAAGGTGGAAATTTAAATGACATGTATTAATATAGTAGTGGCACGGACACACTTTATAAATTCTGATTACACATAGAGAAAATATTAAACTACGATTACTGTTTTTCTAGTGTTATTAAGTATCACAAAACGTTTATGAGATTTTTATGGGACGATTTTCATGATTTATATATACTTATGGAACCGCATTTGAAGTACGTGAGCTTATTATAACCACGGTAGTGCTGCAGTTATGTGTGTAATTTAGGTATACATGTGTTTGCAATAAAATCAAATATGTTTTAAAATTTATTATTTATCACGAAAAGCTATTTTTTTAACGGGTACCCACATGTTTTTGAAAATGTATAGATTATTATTTTAGAAACGTTTAAAAGTTAGAATAAGCGAAGTGGTATAACGCAAATATCGACATTTCACAATAAGCTATCCAATTTCATTTCCTCTATTATAATGACTATATTAAATATATTATAATATTATATACGAAGCACTTAATTTTTATTTTAACTTTATAAAAGTTTATACTAATATTCAAACTTGAAAACGAATGAATTACCATTGGAAAAAATCCTTTAAAACACTACGATTGCGATTATAAAATATGGTAAACTTTTAGATTTTTTTTTAACATTGTAATTCCTGTAGGTACCCACTTTAAATTATCTGTGACGAAACAATTATTTTTTCAAATTACAAAAATCAATACATTATACATGACGTGCGCGCATGTGACGCCTCATGTTTGTCAGTAACAAATGGACGGTTATTCAAAAGTAATTGATTCATATAAACTAATGCTGTTAGCATACCGAACTAATTTTACTTTTGTCTATATTCGTCATTCGCACATTGAACTTTGAACTGACAAACGAGTTGATTTGAACTCATAGTTCATTCCCCGGTCCGTATTGTAAAATATTACGTTACGTTCACACGCCATAAAACGGTATTGATTTTCATATATTGCATGTTTTTTCCCCTTTTTCCGCGCTATCGACTTTTTTTAAACCCGCGACCAGAATACATCGCCGTCGCGGAAGTCTGCCCTGCCGGATAGAATTTTGTGCGTTCGGTAAATCGTATTTCGCTCCAATCGTTAAAAACAATAAAAAAAAATTTGTTTACAGGCTGTTTTTTTTTTTATTGTGTTCGGTTCAACTCGACCTACAGCGCGCTGCTTACTCACGCGTTATACTCGGGTGGAAATTTTTTTCACATCCGAACGCGTTTATTCAATGTTCTATGGAAAATGTGGCGTCGTGTCGAATCATTTACTTTTTAGTTTTTATATTGTATTCCCTTAAAATCTTACCGAGTGCAACGGTCGAATTTCCGAGTTCATCAAACTATATATTTTAATAACTCTTAATAACTATAATACACATCGCTTGCAGTGCAACACAACGATTGAATGACAATACATTTTTATTACATTCACGTCATCACTTATATTCATCATCCTTGCAGGTAATCGTTATATGTTATAAATATTAAATTTATGTCGTCTAGATCGATGAAAGTATGTTATTTTTTTCTACATTTCGGTCGACATATTTTTTTACATCGAAAATTCTAAAACCGTTATTGCGGCGAGGCCTGCAGCATGCAGTCACCGCGTTTTCTGTTTTGCGGATTGTATGCAGAAAGGCGTACCTATATTTGCATAATGATTTATGATGTAATTTGTTTATGTAGAATTATATGTAAGACGCATAATATTATGTGTACAAAACGCCAACAGCGACGGCGGCGGTGCGATACACGGCGGCTCTCGAATCCGGACGTGTATCCGCGCTTATTTCCTGTCATGGCACGCCGCCGCCGCAAGCAACAGGTAAACGCGCTCAGTGCCTGACTAAATTCTTATTTTCAGTGACGCGGTTATATTAATTTGTACATACCCACCCACTGAGATGATTGTCAGGGATGAGACAATTTAATTAAAATTAAAATTAAAATGAACCATGATGGTAAATAAAAATTGAAAATATTACAAGAATGCATGTTTTACCATACCATCTACCACCATTATAAATAAATAACACAACTACTTCAAAATGTATTCTATAATCCCACCACTGAGTGCTTATATTTATAAATAAATAAAATTATCGTATACTCGAGTACTCATGTAGCACTTTGTAAATCAACCAGGCTTTGTCACGGATATTTGGTTAGGGTTCGTACTGTTCGTAGATAGTGTGCCTGCTGTAGGTCAGGTATATTTTAATATAGACTTTAACGTTGATAACTTAAATCCAGTGCTGAATTTTGATAATAATTATTATTGTATTTTTTTCCAATTGTGTACTTATAATTGCATATAACAGACAGGGATGTTGCATAATAACCACGTATAATAATTACTATATTTTTTCGAGTTTTATACATGTTTAAGCGTTTTGTATACAAGAGCTCGTGTTTTTGTCGACGTGCGAGTAAAACGCTTAATTTTACAATACGGTGTAAATTTATTTTCATGTTGAAGTTGAACTGTGGGTGAACGAACCATTTTATATTATATTATTATAGTATAATACAATATTTTGCTGTCGAGTCTGTTGGTTTAAATCGAGTTAATAATTTTTACTTTAATATATACCTCTATGCGTTTATACCTAATAATATATATGTATCAAAAAATACAATCATAATTATTCATCATATCGACATTGAACATTTAAATAAAATTACGATTTATGATTATGCAATCACAATGTTATTGTCTCCTCGAATATATACGCTGCAGTGTTGATTTATTTCGATTAAATAAACATCATTTACTGATGAATGATGATTTTTTATCTCGCAACTATCGTTGTCGCTGTTCTTATATCATATTGTCATACGGCTGCGCACTATACGATTTATTAGTTAAATATATATATTAATATGTTATGTGCGCTCTCGAAGAATTTTTTCTTGTCATATTTACAATTGAAGTAGACCACCGCAATAATGCACCGTCACCGACCATTGTCCGCTATAGTAGTCTTTGATCGCATTCGTCTCGCGAATTTCAATTACGGACGCAACCTCACTAAACCTATAACATAATAAGCATATAACTACATACAATTCTCGCCTTCACCGAATGACCGCACATTTCCTATTTAAACGGTTTATGGTTTTTGTCGGTTCGTCGGACCCGCCGGATTCGAAATCGAATGCATATTATTAAACGCGAGACAAATGCTCATTGGTAAACGTGCTCAATCCAGTTTTTGAAAATCTTTGACGGGAATATATACTAGAAAACACACTAAACATGTTTTTTTTTTTTTCGAAAAACTCGAAGAAAAAATATATCCTGTTCCAACCTACAGCGCGCATTGTATAATGTATAGAATGATAATAACAAGTCGTCTGCACTCTATATCGTATACAATATTATATTATGTTAACTACGCAGCTACCAGAATAATTGTCCGTTGTTCGTTGACCACCGCAATCAAGGAATAGAATAATAATAAAAAAAAATACACACACACACACAAACAATTATGGCTTGTTATTTATTGATTCGTCTTAATTAACTCCGCTATTCGAAGAACGAACGATGATTTTTTTCCAATATTTTA
This sequence comes from Rhopalosiphum maidis, assembly GCF_003676215.2. Lineage (NCBI taxonomy): Eukaryota > Metazoa > Arthropoda > Insecta > Hemiptera > Aphididae > Rhopalosiphum > Rhopalosiphum maidis. The sequence goes on from NC_040878.1 coordinate 80,849,046, forward strand.
TTAATATAAACACAATAATAAGTCTTAACTATTTTAGATTACGGACGCGCGCGCGAGAAAACTTTTCTCTTAATTGACACGTTTATAATATGGTACCTACTACGTCACAAGTGTCGCTTGTTTTGTTTTTTTCTCTCATACGATATATCGCCGAAACTATTTAAATAAAATTAAAACCAACCATATAACCATACCGTTACCAATATAAATATAACACAATCATTAAAATTCGACCGTATTCAAATATTTATACCACCCACGTGTGACGAACCACCGCGGTGGTATTATTTTGTATATATCTGTTTAAACATATCTCAATATCAGTGGTATTATAAATGATAAATATAGACAAACTATACAATAATTGAACGCCAGAAATTAAACTTAAACTGTCGTCCGAGCATTATTTAATATTTCAATAATATTATTGTAATAAATGCAAGTAAAACACGCCACTTTCGGGTGCATTTTTAGATGTTTCATTACAACACGTATCGTTTAATCGTTATATTATGTATCTAGCTGTAGTAGCTTATTATCATATTTATAATATAATACATAACGAGTATGATATGAAACATAATATATTATATAAGTACTGCACATTTAAGATAATATGATTGATTGTGATGGATACAGAATATTATGCATATACTTATAATTTATATAAACGATGTCGTGTGAATTATTATAGATTATTGGAGATAAAACGTGTTCGTCCGTAAGGCGTAATAATAATGATCGATATTTGAAATACAAATTACTGTTTTATATTGCACTTTCGTTTTTTTTCGACACACTAGTTTTTCTCATACTAAATATTCAAATAAATTACCGTTTTGTATACCGGCGGAAGTTGAACAATCGACTTTTATCATGTGTCGATTACTATATAACAGTACGGATACAAGATAATGATATATGGTAATAATAATCGATTTTGTTAAACTATATTCTTGTACGTTTTCGCTTTAAGAAAAGAAAAAACAAATTTATAAATTACCGTTGTTAAAACCACAGTTCAACTGTTATATAATTAATAAAAAATATAAGAGATAAAAAGTTGATCAATAAAAATAGTATATAAATATATTTTAAGTGTGATTATGTAACATTTTGGTGATAGAATTGTATGAATTTACTATAATATATTTTTATAAACGTCTAGATTGTTGATAACCGCACATAATCAATTAACATTTTACTAAACGTCGACCTATCATCTACGTATGTGTGATCGAAATCATAAAGTCAATTTGTAAAAGTTATCTTTTTGATTTTCAAGTAACTTTTATTATACAATTTTAAGTTTTGTGTAGTGTACCTTTATATGGTATGAATGTATGATCGTTGACCATTGTGGTTTACGCAGAATCGTTTTGATTTATATCTGCAGAACAAAATTAATTGTTATAATCGTTATTAAATCATATAATTAGAAAAATCTCAAAAAATAAGAGTTAAGTTTTATTGAAATCAATTTAGGCAATATAGCACTTACTGATTCCTCTCGCCGCAAGTTGCTAGTTGTAAATTACGCTCGCGACCTGCAAGGTATATGACCGGAAGTATAATCCTCAAAAAGAGATGACTATAACGTTTTGCGTGTGAGTTAGGTTAGGCGTGATGTTGTACTATGATGCACATTTCGACTGGGTATAAAAATTCAAACGTTTATACGATTTTGTACCAGAAAAATAGTCTGTCTTTGCCTCTTTGGACGAATCAATATAATACAATATAATATAATTTATATCGACCTTGCGCTGCAGCATCGTAGCCGATCGATGGCTTGCCATGCATTCGTGAAATTTAATCGGGTATGCCGTAACCCATAATATACCTAGCTAGTATTTATAGACACCGCGTAAACCGTATCGCCGGTGCAGAAATTCGTTTAATATTATAATTACTATACGAAGTGCGTGCCGAAAGTGAATACGCGCCTACGCGCGTCCATACGTCATATACGTCAACGATGAGCTCGTATTATATTGATATCAAACACGATTACCTATAGTATGTATGTATAGTGTATACGTGGTGTTTGTGTGTAATATTATGTTGGATTTTGCGAGGACTTTCACCACGAGAGCAAGTTACGAGAAAAATAATAATCCTCTGCGCGGGCCGCGGGTCTCCCAAACGGAAGACAAAACCCATCACAATGATCTATCCGTCGGCGCACGTAGCGCGTGAGACAGTCAGACAAAGTCAACGCGTGTTATTGAAGATAAATGTATGTAATGCTATAATGTATGAACTGTATTGTATAAACTCGTATATAAGCAGTGTATACATATTAATATTGCGTGATGATCAATGACGGGCGCGTGAAATAATGAGCCATGATAGCTGATATACAAGGAACTCATTATGTAATAATACCATCCAATGGAATTGTTAAGAAACTGGTCTCCCTTCGTCGCCGAAACCGGCAAGTAAACAAAGTTAATAATAATAATTTGAAATAATAAATACAATTCTTAGTTATCAGCGAGGTTTTTGTTTAAATAAATTATTAATTATTAAATACCAACATCGGAGATCGTGTATACCTAGTGGTCAACAGTATCTAACCTAAAAATATCTAGCCTCTTATCTCAAAAAAAAAACTTATGATTTAAATAAAATATAAAACTAGTTGCGCCATTAAGTATATAATAATATTGGTTCTCAAACTTTTGAGGCTCTATGAGATCTCTTGTACTAGTTTTACTATAATTTAAGGGGGCGAGGGTCCCCTATATTAATTAGCAAAATGTTCTTATTACGTGCACGAAAAGCAAACTATTAAACATTTTCACGCTTCTTCTGAAATGTTGTCATGCCTCCCCCCTAAAGCGGGTACCCTCCCCTCAGATTGAGAACCTTTGATATAGTATATTATAATATTATGCAACATCAAGTCAAAAATATAGTAATATCACCTTTGTCTTGGTTATTGGCGCGCGTGAATATCATTTTATTGTATTTTAATAATATATGTCGTGTACAAGGACGTGAAGCGCGATCAATAGGTTTACGAAATAAGAATTGAAAAAAATCCCTCGCCGGACACAATACGTATACCTGTACACAATAAATATCATTATCTTTAGGTCAGTATACTTTATGCGACACATACTCGTACATAGAGTAAGACTATTACTCTATGGTGTCATATTTTATAGCCCCGAGGCGGCATACGTAGAAATTTCCGCACCTACTGTCCGACAGACCGAAAGAATATTATGAAACCGGCCGGTGGTCTACCGCAGCCCGCGAATTTAGTTTCACCCGTCTCGTCTCTTCGTAGTCTTCGTCGTCGGCCGTCGTGTCTCCATTGTCTCGTAAAAATGTAAAATGATTGTCTCATTATTGTCGTGATATAACATCGTATTATATTATTGTTTTTGTCATAAACTTTATTATACGTTTACGGTCGGTTATGACTATAGTACACGACTTACGACGAATGGAAAAAATTCATTTATAAGGATCGCAAAGAAACGACAGGAAAAGAAGTTAAAGAACAAACGTATTCTATAACACAATTTATCGAATTTTCTCGTTGTACTTAGAAGTATGCAGAAGTCAAGAACGCTATTCGGATAGTATGAAAATGTCGATTTTTGATGTTTTTCTGTTCTCTACAGCTAGTTGCGAAAAGGTCGAAAATATTCAAATACAGAATATAATATTATGTTATGTTATTATTGAAGTTCCTAGGTATGCCAATGTACCATTCCACCAATAAAGATTTATACAATTTTCAAAAAACGATTCTGACGGTATATTGAAAATGTCAAATAAAAATCCAGGAAATGGGTAACGTTATTGAAAATCAATAACAGGTAAATTCTTTTTTTAAATTCACGAGAAAATAAAAACTTTTTATCTTGTCTTTTACTCTACAACTCAAATTGAAAATATTTCTTACTAGTGTTTTACGTATAACCTAACCTACATTATTATTATAATGTAATTTCAATATTTCAATAGTACACTTAGTTGATGTGATGACGTGGTGCCTGCTATTCTTTGTATGTTCAGCAAATGTAATTTTAGTGAATAATTACAATGCGGAATAGTTAATATATTTACATTAAGTATGATGTCAAAAACAATAAGTTTCGGTTTAACGCTTAAACAGTATATTGTATTTTATAAATTTATAATGTTTATAATTATGTAGTGGGTCTTTATGAATATATGTTTTTTATTTAGAAATCGTTAATTTTTAGCTTTTCATTCGTGAAAGTTCAAAATCATAAATATCGTATTTTTATTTAAAAAAAATTTGACGCTTATATGAGGTGGGCTATATCCCTACGGAATACAGAGAAACTGAAAATTCCCTGATAATAAATCAAATAATTATTACATTCTAAATATTATGCCATTTTATAGCCTTATGTCTATAAGTCTATAGTACTTACGTTAAACCAAGAAATAATAAGCCCCGACAACAATAATGAAAATTCTGCGCGACGCAATTGAAATGACATAAGGTTACCTATTTGTACAACAATATTATATTATGTCTAATATCATAATAATATATTTTATATTAATTCGTGACTTACTATATTATATAGTATAATATACTATACTATACACATGATATTATTATATCAAGTGGGCCGGTCGATTGTACCGTTCACAATCATGCGAATAAAATACGTTTCCGTTCACTGGTGTTGAACTGACACGCCACGACCCTCCTGAATCCATTACATATATTTGCATTGTTATGTGTTACCTTCATCACGAGTTTTTGATCTTCAAACGAGATACGTACCTAGTAAATTGATTTATACTTATTAAAAAATATTTTTCGCCCGAACACTTTAATATTAATTTATATTATATACATTCGATTGCGACGGTTGTTGCTACATACAATTATCGCGTCCAGTTGCAGAAATCAAATTATTGCAGTAACTCAAAACAATAGATAATATTAAATATTTGTTACTATTGAATTTCGGTATCGCGATTCCTTTAGGGTCGGGATTAAAAACGCGTCGTTTATTAGGAGTTTATATAAGAAATATTTAAACTAAATAATACTTTATTTATTTATGGACTAAATATAACTAAAATGTATTCATACCGACATACCACTCATGCCAACAATAATTCAACGATGCGATATCGATTTTAAATTGGATTTAATGTTTTAATATACTTATTTTAGATTCCACAAAAGACGAACAACTCGTTTCATCTATTTATCTGGAAATAGCCTAATTTATGTCAAAATATGTTGATAAGTGTAAATCTAAATTTGTTAAAATATTTTAGTAGAATGTATAGGAGGCAAGGTGATGAGGTATCTAAACCGGTTTTACAATCTGTAATTTGGTAATTAAGAATAATTAATTAGAATGAAAATAGATTTTTTTACCAGGGAAAACAGTCAGTTACGAATCCTCTATGTCAATACATCTCTCCTCGTGATCATGTCACGCCACGATTTATACGATTTTTGCGTGTGAGCTAGTAACATTAATCTATAATGATTATTAAAACAATCAATAATACGCCGTGGACCGCGAATCTCGTGGAAAAAATCTCAACACTGAGCGGATCGAATTATATTATATTATTTTAATATATAGGTCACATCGCGTCAAAAATCTATCGACTTAGACGTAACACGGTTGTGCACATGGTTCTCAATACCTGTAGCAAGCGGTGTATCGATCCATAGATCATCGTCCTTGACAATCGACAATAGCGAACCGCGGTGGCATCTCTTCGCCGGCGAAGGTTCGGTTTCGGAAGCACATGACCCCGATTTATCGCGTTTGTTGTGTTTACAGCGTATAGTATTAGGTATACAATATATTATAATACTTTTATTATTTTATTACGGTACGCGTAGATCGATGTACACAATATTATAATATTGCCGTATAATATACCGTTTTGTTATTATTATTATTATTATTATTAAAATTGTTATTATTTATTAATCGCATGTATACGAAATCGTTTCATGGCCATTAGCCACATAAACATATTTTCCCGAACTATGCGACAAACCCAGTCGATAAAAATGTCTACTTCACAACGCGCTGTTTACACATTGCCTTGCACCCGCCCGATAATGTATAGTTATTTATTATGATTTATGATTAATGATTATTATTATTTAGTCGACGAATGAGTACTTTAACATCGTGATCGCTTGTGCGTCGTTTGGTTTTTGATAATTATTATGTAGGTATGCATTACATATAAGTATATAACATAATATGCAGCAGCTGTATATTACATATCAATCGCCGCCGTCGAATTTGTTTTTTATCGTAATGGGGATTGTTATATTTTACCTAATTTATATAATATTATAACATGTTTGATATTATTATCGTTTTATGAAATCACCTTCGAACCGTAATAAAAAGTAGTTTCGTTGTTTTTTGTTACAGAAATAGAAGCAAAAGAAGCGTGTAAATGGCTAAGAGCCGCTGGATTTCCACAGTACGCGCAAATGTATGAAGGTGAATAATATTATTACCTATGTAACAGTTGCGATGGAAAATTCGATTTTCCAAATTTTTCATGACGTTTTTTATTCTTTTCACTAGATTTGCAATTTCCCATAGACGTGAACGGCGTGCAAAAGGACCATCCTTTTCTAGACCTAGACTCTTTGCAATCGTTGTTCAGAAGACTGCACGCCTTAAACCGCTGCGCAAACATGAAATTAGATTTTGCGCCAAAACACGCAGTGAGTATACTACCTATACATTATTATTTTTTTTTGGGTTATATTGATCGGTTCGTTTTATATTATACAATTTTTGATCGATTAGAAATGCTCACGTAGTTGTTTTAATTAAAACTGACGCCATAACATTACATATTATGTCGAATGTGGAGATAAAACATGCGAAACGTGTTGTACTATTTATTTATAACAAAATGAAATGCATAAATAATCAAACACACAAGCTGCAGCTGTGTACGGTCATATTCTAACACTACTACATATGGTAGAATAATATTGTTATGTTTATTTCAGTAACGGTCCAGTCTCTAAAAAAATATAATTAAATTACATATATTTCGTCCTCGGTTAGTGCAAGTGCACAAGCTAATACTAAACCATACTCAGCCAATTCTAACTAAGACCAACATCCAACATCCTACAGCTATCCATAAAATCGTTCATATTCTATACATCAGCCTAACCTGCAATATCCTCTTGTTGCCTATCGAATTGTGGTTCATCACTTAATAAAGTAATCCAAAATATTGTATTTCTCACAATCACAGCTTCCCTGAGGTTTATTTCAAAAAACATTTTTCCTGCTTATGACAAAATTTCCATCGCCCTCAGACGTAAGAAAAAACAAAACACTTTTTTTACGTAGATCTAGGTACTTTCCATTTACAACCACATATTACTACGCAAATCGTTAACAAAAATAACAATAACCTTGAAGAAAATACATTGAAATATTCAGACTCATCTCAACTACTGCAGTAATTTATTAAAACAAATAAACTGAAACAGTTCGACATTGGGCTAACACTTATTAAGCTCGTTGTCACTGTTATACAATCAAAGCAATGAAGCACAGCCCGTATTGTTTGTACTCAGATACAATAATATTATCAAACATATGTCCGTAATAATATAATATCATTGATTTAAATCAATGATAATACATACATTCAAGGTCGTAACTGAAAACAAATTTGAGGGGGTGTCCAACATTTTTTTCAAATATAAACACTGAAAATTATTTTAGCTAATAAACTTTATTCACCATTAAAATGTTTCTACTTTTAAAAATGTTGGGAGAAGGGGGTCTCTACTGTTAATAAGGAAGTTAAGTTAGTTTGAGTTTTATATTATTAAGTTGGTGTATATATTTTTTTTATCGTATTAATCGATAAGAGATTAAATAATAGTTTATCTATATATTTTATAGGTTTTTTGCACGAAAAAAGAAGTATCTAGTAGTATAGTGGGTCATCCTGCATAGATATTTAAAATATTTGGAAACACTATTAAAGTTTATTTATTTTCTTTACCTACAATCACGATATTTTAGGGGACATTCCTTATTTCTATCGTAGTATTCGTAATAAAATACTACCGCCCCGATAAATTTTGCAGCTAAGTCCTAGTGTCGATTTATGTGCAACATATTTTGGCACCATCACTATTATGTGTCGATTATAGTTGGTGCAGTGCCAATAAAAATAGTAAAAACCATTTTAGTATTGTATTTTGCGCCAAATTTGGTACAAACGTCACCATGTTTCCACACCAGTATACATTTCTAACTATTTCTTAGCCTGAAGGCTGAAATCATTTATGTAATAATCGTTAATCGATATTAACTAAAAAAAAGATACCTCCTAAAAAAAGAAACGTCCTAAGCAGTACCTTATTAGTTAATATACCTTATATATATGTGTGTATGTGTATAGATATATTTATAGGTAAATTATATCTTTAATATATATAACTCTATAAAAATATCCAGACTGGATTAACTATCATGCTTAACTTAATAACTTAATAACTTAAGGCTTACTTAATCCACATGAATCACACTGAGTACTGACGGAAAAAATACAGAGCCATCGATTAAAATAATCAATAGGTAGCTATTATATTAAATACAAAGATATTGAGTATTTATTATTATCTTTTATAAATTTTACCGCATACATTTCTATATTTTTCCAACAAAAACGTCTCAAAAACTTAAACCCACTTAGTCGAATTCATGTGTAATAGTGCTTTATTTTATTTTTTATTAATTCATCCTCACCCCTCTTTGATGTATTGTTCACTTCGTTGAAGCTATATTTTATGATTTTAAATAATTTATTATTTTGTATTGATCATCATCACTATATTTTAATCTCTCACTAATGTTTTTTTTAAATTATCATTATTCCTTTTCTGAAATTCAACTTATCTAAAATTCTTATTCTCTACCTATCATAGCCAATATTATTTATTTTACAATAAATCAGTGACTGTCATTTTTTTTATTTTTACTAAACACATTATAATAAAATCATAATATAAAATACATATTAGTTATTAACTATTTAGCTAGGTTGTGTAAAATAAAAAAATATATAGTTTAATATCTTTTTTTATTAACAAATTACTATACTTGAGGCCTTTAGACCTAAAATTCACCTGTACTATTATACTCAGAGCTACGCGAAAAGTCGCGCGTCGAAAACTATATACTCAGAGGTACCTATTTACTTACTTACTAACTTACTAATGTCGAATTACATGAATAAATTATTCATTAACTAATAACTTATACTTTAATCATGGACCACTAAAGCATGTTTAAGGAACCATTACTATTACCTCACTATTGGTTCATTAAATCTTAAGCAACTATGTTTATTCAACCCGACGGCCGGTACAAGACCATTATCAAAATTTAATAATATCATAATTGTATTAACGACGTGTCGTGTGTTCACAGGGCGATGACTCGGACTCCGAGGGGGAATGCGCACTGAGCGAAAACTGGACGTTCCAGAGAGAGTCAAGGAGGTGGTCCCGAGTAGACGACATCGTCAACACGGCAATGATGCTGCAGCAGCAACTGCAACCGTCGTCGCCCTGTCGAACACCATCTATCTGAAACCAGCAGCAGCAAAACCACGACCTCAAACTATCGCAGCAGGGTTGTGGAGGCAAGTTTGGAAGTAACACGATGCCACAACTGCAATTGGCCGAGCAGCTGCAGACGGCGGCGGTAGCGGCCGATGCATCGGACGCGGCACTTATCTCGCGATTCCGGCGGTCGGGTAGCGAGCGGATCAGAGATGGGGCAAAAGCCATCCTACGGCGAGTGGAGAGCCTGAAGACAAGACGTCGAAAACAACGCAACCGCGACGGCGTGGTCATCGGTTCACCGCAGGTTTGTACAAAGTACTATAAATTATGTACATAAAAGTGTAATATAATATACCTAACTTGTACCTACGAGTATATACAATAAGGTGTGTAGTCAAAAGGGATCTTGTCAGATTTTGTGGTTTCGACAAAATATGATCCAGCCTCTTTTGACCACGCACTGAAAATATACTTACGAGCAGACGCAGAATAATTACTGATGATATATTATTAACAGCTTTAGCAAACACACACAATAATAAGTCGTCTTGACGAATTTACAGTTTTGTAAATATTTCTTTAAAAAGACGGATTTATACTATTGTTACGATATTTTTATTATTTAATGATGTTTTCTTATTAGGTTATTAATTACTAATTAGGTATACATTTCATATATTTTCTTTTATCGTAGTCTTTATAAATTTATCGTATTTGTGATGATTTTTTTGTTTTTGTATACACGGTCCAGCGACTTTGATTTTCTTTAATTATTCTCATGTAAACACACAAAAACAAGTTGATTAAGCTAAGATGTATTTAGAAGTCTATACACATTGTACCTAATACACCTGATTTAAAGTTTAAAAAAATATAGTTGTAGTTGACCTGTTATAATGACTTATTGTTAAATTTTACTATACTAAGCAACAATAATAATTTTAAATTTGGACGAGATGTTTGAAATGACAATATTAGTATGCTACGTGGCTTGTATACATTTTAAAAAATAATCGTTAAAAAATATTGTAGTAAAATTCCAATTTCAAATAGTTATAATATAATAATGATGAATACAAAACTATTGTGACCCTTTTAAAATTAAAATTGTATTCATTTTATCTTTTATGACATTTTACAGAAGAAGCCATTAAAAGAAAAAACATTTATAATGATTTTAATTAACAATTTGAACATTTGTTTTGATCGTATTATACCATGTTTAAAATCTCAATGGGAATAAAATAAATACATATAATACAAGAATACAACTGTTATAGAATTTGTTTTATAAATAGGTTCGTAAAATAACCAACATAAAATGTAAATAATATAATAAGGTTATCAAAAATAAAGTAGTAAATGGTTAAATATTAAGGTCGTAAAAAATGTTTTACCATAAATTATAATATGAATTTCTCCCAAATATTGTTCTCGTGTACGCACAGCAGGATCTATATAAACAATATGACGGAAGAGCTGTATAGTAAAAGGTTACTGTTACACGAATATCCGTCAGGAAATTTAAAAAAATATATTCCAATGAGAATAATTATCATGATTGTGTACCTATAACTTACGAACCAAGTATACACTGGAATTACAAAAACATTTATTACTTTAGTATTAAAATAAATTATTGTAGCGTTTAGACTTTAGTACAATAATAATATACCTATATAATAGACTCATTAAATCGTCATTTATTTACATCAATGTATTTGTTTAATTCCTCGTTGTTCGATTATTTCCAAAAACCAGATGTCCTTGAGCCCGAGATTTCTAATTTTAATGTATTGCCTCGTATTAATAAAATATCAACGCGTTAAATTATAACGAATGCAACTCGGCCATAAAAACAATATTATTAAATGCTTTAAACTCTTAATTACTTGAATAAGTTGAATACGATTTGTTACGAAAGCATTAATGCTTATATTTTGATATACACCAATTATAGTTTTTTTAGGGAAAACGATATAGCTATTTTGAAATTTGATTATAAAAACCATAAAATACTTCGATGGTGGTATGAAACAACTAACAAGTGATTTGTAGTTTTGTACCTGCATTTATTTGTAGTGCATTCAAAAATATTAACTTAAAAAATAATATAATAATTCACCGTTTATACGCATATTATGCCATTAATCATTAACCTATGCCATGAATTCTTGCCAACTGATAGCAATACGATGACGGTACCTAACTATGGGTTGAGAATCGAATATTTTTGTATACATATTATTTAAATTTTGTAATAGTTAACATAATTTCTAAAAAAAAGTGTGAATTCTCAAGAAAACTTGAATGTTAAAAATAAAAAATTTAATTTAAATAATCAATAATAATATGATACACAATAATTTCACAGAAGTGATATAAAAAAAAATATACCAAGCATGTCTATAATACACGTGCTTATCTATGAATAATATCTATGTGGAAATGTATTCTGTAATTTGTTTTCTTTTAACAGCTTCGTACCTCATACTTTCGAATAGGCTGATTTTTTTTTTTTATTAACTTACGCTTACATAACATTATTACTACTCATATAATATGCCTTATATTATAATATTTTAAAATATATATTTTAACCGTACAAGGATTTTATTATAATATTATTTTTATATTTATATGATATTATCTCCGGCACTTTAATTTTAACAAAAGACTGCGTCTCAACGTGTTTTAATCTATCGATTTTTTCCTACTACAACAGATCATAGACATGGCTTCGATGCAACAACGGATGAAGGAACTTAACTGTGTAGACGTGACACCGCCAGATTCGCCGATTACCGACGACCACATTAAGTCCAAACGGTTCTTGGCGAAACCCGAGTCGCTGGACTCGTTGGCATATTCCGATTCAGAACTTTCGTGGAGAAACGAGTACACAGATGCTAACAGCAATAACACCAAGGTAATAATTCGATTGAATATTTCTATGTATAAACATATATATTGACGATTATGTTATCACGTCGATTTTTTTCTGTGTATAGCCATTGTTGGATTTCATGGCCTTTGACGGGAGTAACGACTTTTCATCTCCCAACGGCAGTCAAGACAGCCGCACATACAAAAACAAATGTAATATCAGAATAAATGATAATTTAAAACGTTGTGCTCATTTCAATAACATTACGTTAATTATTTTCTAGACAACGACAGCGTGGATTCGGTTTCAAGCGCAGTGCAAGACAGCGATCAAGAACTAACCATCAAATCAAAGTAAATATTATAATTAAATGTCGCGCTTATTTTATAATATAACATATATATCATCACAATATTTACACAAGAAGAGATCAACATCACTTTTTAGTTAAACATTCTGCACGTTGTGTCGGTTATATCGATATACATGACAAGTGTATTGTTTTAAAACATTTTAATATTTAATTTCCCAAAAATAAAAATGTTACAATTTTTTTAGACACATATATATAATATATTTTTTTTAACGTCTTATAACGATTTATAATTTACAGAGGGTCAGTTGTACGGTGGCATAGTTTTCAAAAGACCAAGAATCGACCGAATGCCGTGGCCGGACAAATGGTCGGGTCACTCACGGTTGGTCAACTGTTGGTGTTACGGAAGTTCGCTCTTCTCAAGCTGACCGCCATCATGGAGCGGTATTGTCCGACGCACAGAACAGGATGGAACTGGGAACTACCCAAGTTTATGCGCAAAACCAAAATGCCCGATCCCAAAGGTACGTAAATATACTATAAAAATGCGATGGCGTAACACACAATGAAACAAAACAAAATATCAAATTCTGTATGAAATTATTAAAATTAATAAATTTTAATTTAAAGAAATAATTTTTTTATTATTATTGTCATAATTATCTATTATTTGTTTTAGACAAAACAGTTTTTGGAGTTCCACTGATAGCCAATGTTCAAAAATACGGTTCCTCACTGCCACCGTTCGTCCAGTCCGCTTTTCAGTGGCTCGAAGACAACGCTCTTGACCACGTGGGGTTGTTCCGGAAACCCGGCGTTAAATCCCGAATACAACGATTAAAGCAACTGGCTGAAGCCGATCCGGACGACCTGAAATTCGAAAACCATCAGGCCTACGATGTGGCTGACATGGTGAAGCAATACTTCCGTGAGTTACCGGAGGCCTTGCTTACCAACAAACTCTCCGAAAGTTTCATCGCAATTTTTCAACGTGAGTACTATAGTTAGTACACAGGATTATATTTTATGCAACTTCATTCCATCGTCTAAAATTTAAACTCTGCTTATCTGAAATTTGATTTCTATAAATACTCTAAAATATATTCCGCTTCGGAATAAAATATTAAAATTTTATGTTGTCGTTTCTAATATTAAATGCTTAAAAATAAATAATAATGATAAAACTATTAATTTTTAATGAATTCAAATTGGATGAAAAACATTTTTAAATAATTAAGAAAAAACGTACGTGTTTTACGCTAAAAAAAAAATCAGTCCGTATAGTGTACACCCATTAAGTGCTAAGATTCACATAAGTATCTACTTGTATTGTTGTATATAATATTATGTCATTCCTTATTCGTGACACTTTGAAATTAAACTAATTCCATCCTGGACGGAAAGTGTAATAATAGTACTTATATTATTAGTACCTTACTCGTGAGGGACTGTGATAAACGAATCGAAAGCTCAGTTTTGATTCAGTACTCTATATATTTAAATACACCTATAGGGATAATATTTTGCGGTGTCTTCAGACTTCCAAAAACTGATAACTTAAAATAATCCGTAAGAGATTAACGTGCCTTTTATACTATTATACAAACTAAAGTGTGTACTCGCGTGATATGCCTTAACAGACGTTCCGGTGTACTTGCAAAAGGAAGCGGTCCACTACACGGTGCTGCTATTACCCGACGAACACCGCGAAGCCCTGTTCGCCCTGCTCGACTTTCTGTGCCAAGTGTCGTCCAGAAGCAACGTAAATCAAATGTCCGCCAGCAACCTGGCCGTCTGTCTGGCCCCGTCACTATTCCACCTCGGCAACGGCAGCGCCTGGTCGTCGTCGCATCCGCACGGTGGATCCGCCGGCGGATCGACGCCGTCCAGCCCGGTCACGTCGCACAACCGTTCGTCGTCCGTGTCGCCACGCCGGAACCACCATCAGTCGTCGGCAACCTCCGCCTCCGCCGTAGGTCTACCCGATTCCAAGCAGCTGGGACAGAACAAGGCGGCGCACGACTGCTTGCTGTTCCTCATCAAGCACTACCGTCAACTGTTCGCCGTACGTTTTGCACACTTTTTATCGTATATTAATAATATATACTCATCACGTGGCAGTTTATTTATGCGTGATGAACACGCGACGGACCCGACATGTCTTTCCTCAATCGACCTTTTTATTCACAGATCGGCCATTCGTGTCAAATACCTAACCTAAACTATAACCATAGTAACCGTTTGGCCCAAAAAAATCCCATTCCATCCACCATAAAGATATAGCCGGTATAGGTGTTTATGTGTTCCGTGACTGATAAATTCCATACCTATAATAATAAATCTGTCATTTTTATTATAAACGGTATACGAAATCGATATACAGCCCACACGTGTCGTATCAACGAAGACCGACCTCGTCGTCCTATCGAATTTCGCGCTCGATTAACTATAATTTATTAACCAGTTATGGTTTTCGTTCCCTAAACAGATGTCAGAGGACGTTATGAGCCAGTGTCACTTTAGCTATATGGACGAGAGCATACCAATAAGTCTAGAAGAGCTCGGTGCGGAAATGGGTCACGACTGGAGAGGATACTTGAACGCGTGTACGTCAGCGTTGCTTAAAGAAGCCAAAGACAAGTAAGCAAGAAGTATATTCTTTATTCATAAATCTAATTGGTTGTCCATGATAATATATACATTTTAATAACCGAAATCGATATGCCAATAAAAAAAAACATCTCTATAGTGACTTTTATACATAGATATGCAATCCTATAGTGAACACTCAAAAAGTTTAAATTAACTTTTTCGAATTTTTCTTTTTACAATATAATACACATCCAATTCTATCGTAGGTTTTGTATACCCCAAATACTCAAACGAATAATATAACTTTTAAGTAATAATATAATACTATAAACTATTTATTTATTTAAAGTCTAAACTTCAAATTCTAATAAGAAATAGAACAAATTTTGATTGTGCAAATATTAAGACCACCACACATTTTTTTTCAAAAATAATTTTAAAATTTTAAACAAATAAATATTATTTACTATAAGACTCGGTCACCTCTTCGCCGCTTTAAAAACATCAATAGAACCGATAATATCCACAAAACCTTTCGGGTGGCCATAATTTATAATACATTGGCATATTATTATAATAATTATGGTCGCAATTAAAAAATAATATCATTCAAAATGTACATTGAAAACAGCCTAAGGTGAATCATAAATAGTGTCATATGACGCGGTATTCAGTGACGGATTATTAAGGGAGCGGGGCTAAGGTGGTCTGGGATCCTTCAAAAAACGGGACCTCCAAAATATATCAATAATAAAAATAATAATTAATGTACGCGGTCCGTGTGTTTTCAGGAACAGGGGATGGATAGCCGTGGGCAGTTTCGAGAACGTCGACATATCGTACAAGAAGGTCGGCGACGGACACCCATTGCGGCTGTGGCGGGTGTGCACGGAAGTGGAGGCGCCGCCAGCCGAAGTGCTCGCCCGGATACTGTGGGAGCGACACGTGTGGGACGCGGACCTGTTGTCGGCCAGGGTGGTGGCCAAAATGGACGCGCGCGCCGACCTGTACCAGTACACGGACGCGGCAATGTCCCCACACCCGGCCAAAGACTATTGCGTGGCCAGATCGTGGCGGACCGACCTGAACCGGGGAGGTTGCGCGGTCGTTGAAACGTCCGTCGAACACCCGGACGCCAAGCAGCCGGCGGCGGGCGCGGTCCGCGGCATCGTGCTCGCCTCCCGGTACCTGATCGAACCGTGCGGTTCGGGCCGGTCCCGGGTACTGCATTTGTCCCGAGTCGACACAAAGTGAGTGTGTTTTCGGTTAACAGCTTTTAAGAATCTCGATATTCTCTTAGGTACACTTACTCGTATTGATAGGAATAATATAAATATATTCAAGTATGTCCACACCGATTGGAGTTTTTTTTTTTTTTTTTACATAATTTGTCCGTTATATCGATAAAGTTGAAAATATATTTAATTCGCTGTATTATGAGGTTTAGTTGAAATTGAACAATTCAAAAGTAAATTATTATCTATTAAAATCAAATACTTGAGTAATTTGTTTTTTTCCATACGAGCTTCTTCTACACAACAAACCGAAGATAGACGCGTTTTCGTTAAAAAAAAATAAAATGATCTGCATAAAATTTATTTAATCCATTAAATTTTTGGAAAATTATAACTGGAACTCAAATTTTAAGAGAAAAATGTAGGCAAATTGATATGACGCTTATTCCGATAACTTATCAGTATTGTGATAAATATACTAGTACACATAAATAATGTTGTGCGTATATGTCTTTTATTTTTAATCGCGGCGTACATAACTATATGTGATTTACAAGGTTGTATAAATTCGATGGTCTTAAATGTTTTCCTTATCAAATATTGTTACCTATAGCGCAGGACAGCTAAGATATTTGCATATTTTATTCATTATGTATGAAACCATATTGATGTTGTCAGTATGAAAACATTCAAATGTCTTACAACAGTAATAAATATGTGCTATCTATAAATATTTAAATAAGTAGTTATATTTTTTCTCAGTAGATATGCCAATTTAAAATATTTGTCATACAATAATATATTACAGTTTTAGAACTACTATAGGTAGTCTGCCGACTGCTTTGGTCTTAAGTTTTTTTACCAAAAAATGTATTAGGCAAAATAACGATAAAATTTCTAATTTAAAATCAAAACTTTTTGATTATTTATGTATGTAGAGGAAGCAGGCAATTTTTTTTAACCAACGACTTATTCCGAAAGTAAATTCTGAACACATAATACATACCACAACAATTTTTTTTTTATTTGATTAAAAAACTATCGCGGTGTATAACATTGTTAATCGAATAATTAATTTGAGACCGAGAGCCTTTCAAATACTCAAATATTTACGTGAAACACGGATAAATAAAATATAATAACGGCATCGTTAACATTTTTCAGGGGCAGGACGTGCGAGTGGTACAACAAGATATTTGGACACATCACTTCCAAATATTTGTCCGCAATACGAAAATCGTTCGAACACTCTGCTGACGGTCCCGAGAGCAAAGTATAATTCAGGCGCCATTTATTATTTTTGTTTTGTTTTGTTTTTTTTTTTTTTTATATTTATATTATTATTATTAATCGTTCTCCAGTAAACGATTTCCGCGTCGGCATCGACACAATATAATAATAATATATACCTAATTTAATATTGTACATAATAAAAAGTTATCTATACGATCGGACAACGAGTATAGGCGCGTTCCACGCGTTCAAATATTATATATTTATATGTATCAATAATTGTATTATTATATTAATATTATTTTTATCATTATTTTATTTTGAATGTTCTAACTGTATACAATATAATATAAGCCAGACCGCGTTGTTACAAAACAGTAGACTGATCGGGGTACGTAGTCGCGTACCCCTCCCCTTCCGACCTCCTAGAAAACACAAAACTTGTATCGGTTTTTTTTTTTGCAAATGAATCCGTAATTGTTGTTATTATTACTATGAATAATTTTTTTGATTACGAATAAAAACACTGAAGCAATGATACTATAATATAATCGATATAGTGTTATTATCGTAATACATAATATATAAATACTTAATTGATATCGTTCACGCGAGACATCATAACTTGCGGTATCTACAGCTGCAATACAGCAATCAAAACAGGGTATAGTTTTCGATTGTATTTTAAAAATTAATTCGCGTACCAATAAAAGTTCCTATGATGTTATGATTTGTATTGTACAACGACAATATTATTTTATTAATAATCAATATCCAGACGTCAAATAGATAATTCGATATACTTACCGCCATTTGACTTATTACTATTACACTCAGCAGTATATAATACAATCCAATAACGATATAGAGAAACTGTAAAAAATACTGTTAAAAATGTTAAAACATAATATCGACAACGGGACCATAATATATTGTTGATTTATATATTAAGAGAAAAAAACACATCACATTATAATATAATAGAAATTTTACTTAATTTTTAAGCGTTTAAAATATATAATTTACCGTTATTTTATTTCTTTGTATTATTATTATTGTGTATTGTGTCTGTTAATAGCTTTATTACGTAGAAGGTGCCTCTTATACCTTATGTTTATAAAAAAAATCGCATATTTTATGTTTGAAATATTATTATGCGTTTTTAAATTTCTATAATATTTTACTTTTCGTCGTGAAATGCGTACTTTGTGTATAATATATTATTATTGTTCAGTGTTAGAATATAGTTACCTTATTATTATAAATGTATTTTTTTTTTTTTGTGTTAAATTATGATTTAGAAGATACTATCAAATAAAAAATATTGTTCTATGTTCAATACAAAACGTTTGTATTATGTTATTGCCCGATAAATTGCAGAACATCGCTATACCTATATTTTGTACATACAAATAATTTGTGAATATGCAGGGTGATTAATTTAACTTAACACACTTATAATGACTGGAATTTTAATTATATAAATGATATTCAGCAGAAAATAGTTAAAATCGGTTTTTCAATTTATTTACCAAGAGGACGCTATTACAACGTCTAACGAAAGTGCTCTAACTACTCTAATTGTCGCACTTGTGTTGGTTTTACGTATTTTTTTTTTTAATATACATAGTCTTACGCGAACTAAAACCAATATAATATGTCATAGAATTGTTGTAAAAATATTAAATTTTTTTACAGAGAACTTTATTTGTGCTTCAGAGTTTAAAAATGTTTGATACACTAAAACTAGTTTCTAGTTTCTTAAAACATATCTATTGAAAAATACTAAAATAATTTGAACGTTAAAAACATACGAAAAAAATTATTTGATTCAACAAAAAATTGGCACTTTTAAAGGTGTATAATACACTCCTTAATTTTTCTATGAATATTTGGTGATTTTAGTTAACATAATATATATATATGTTTTTGATTTTTTGATTGACTCTGACTCTAGTCGATTTTTGGTAACGCTAAGTATCACTTTTTAAGTACAAAACTTGACGCCTGTAACGAAACTATATGACTTTAAGGTGGGAAAGTGGAATTTATGTTCGACGTTGACGCTTGACGACGATGATATTATTTCAAAACAAGATTAACTCTTAACGTAACACGCTATACTCAATATTTATCTAATAACGCGAAAACATCAAAAACATATAATATATGATTCATACATTTTACTTGGAGTAGAAAATATCGAGTAGCGTGCTACGTTTTTTAATCGTGACTTTTACAATATTAATTTGTCCAAAACATGTTATTGCACCACAAATTACCGTTGATGCGTGTAATGTCCTCATTAATATTTCATGCGTAGGTAATTAGTGTATTACGACAAATTATCATACATAATACATAAATGATTATTTATAGTAACTGATATGTAATATACCATATTATGTATCGTTTTTTTAGTTTTTAACAAAAATTGTAAGACACGTTATTCCTAAGAGAAAAATAAATTTCCTTATACTTATATGTATAGTAAAATAAATTAACTATAAAATATCCTCAAAAATGTATGTGATCATATATTGCACAAAAATATACATTCTCCATTTAATTTTCAAAAGTTTGCTAAATGCTTAGTTAGTAGTCTAACTCATTACACTCTAAATTAGAGTCTGCAGTCTCTAATACACTCGTATATATACTCCAGTCAACAACTACATCACTAAATGTTAACGCAAATAGCTACTGATTTGATTGTTAAAATGTGTAGTAAAAAATGTAAAATAAATTATGTATTAAGCATTTAAGCTGGAGAAGTTCAATCTCCTGTAAACGGACCTTGTACCTAAACATTTTCAAGCTTTTTTTACAAACAAGACTGTAGCCAGCAAAATATTTGGGGATGGTTAGAGTATAAATGTTATATTATGTAATAAAATATGAAATCTTCTTGAAATAGTTAAAATCTTATTTCAAAAAAAAATTTCAGAGGGAGGGGTCTGACCTTAAAACTCTCCCCCTGGCTACGACCGTGTTCGCAAACAAAAGTTGCATTATACACAAACCGAAAATAAAATAAAAGAAGAGGAAAATTTCAAATATCTATAAATATACAAAATATTTTGAGGGCCACACTAAACAACCTAGCTGCTGCAACTAATTCGACAAAAATATAAATGTCAATATTAATATTTAGTGAAAATTCCTAGATTTGTTAAGTTTTAAATCATAACAATTAAACAATTTCGATTTTGTCAAAAACAGGTTTCATGTAAGAATTTCATTTTTTTTTATCAATTTATTTTTTATTTTAGTTTCTCCCGATTGGGTATTTTAAAGAGTATTAAGAATTTTTACTTTTACTCAACCCGGAGATCCCGCTCAAAAAAAGTACCAACTAGTAGATAAACGTTCTAACTAAAAAATTCTCCAAGTTAAAGATCGAAATAATTTTTTTATACCATTATAAAATGATTGAACAAACAAACAAAAAAAAGCTTTACTTCGCTAATCAGGTAATTTTCATTTGTAAAAAATAACATATATTCTCGAAATTCTTAACATCATAAACAAAAACAGGTATACGAAATATGCTTAAAGTAAAAGCATTTAAAAATTTCAAAAATCATAATTTGAATAAATTCACAATCAAAATCAATAATAACTAAAAAGTAAAATTAATAAAATTACATCATATTTTACATGTGCATGATATTTGTTATACAGTGTTAAAGATAAACAAGTTAGATAGATAGTTAAAATTAAGTTGATCTTAACTTTTTTGATGTTAATTTTTATTAACTGAATAATGAGTTACTTTCAATCAAGTCAAACTGTCAAAGCTATATTTATAAATTATTAAATGATAAATATAATAAAATTATTATTATTTATGTATTGATGATACATTGATGCATCAAAGAAAATAAGAAATTTTCATCTTGTTGTCATCGACCAGAATTGTTCTATTAAAATAATTTGTTTTTGATACATTAAAGATAACCAGTAGAAATATTTACAATCTATCAACTGGATATTTAAGTACTTGTATGTTATATTTATTTATATATTAGAAAAAAATTAATTCAAGTGTTGATTTCCATATAAATCTTAACCAAGTTCAAAAATATGGTTCACAGCTCACTTGTTATTTGTTATTATTTAGGTATTATCAGCTGATTTATCATGCCGCTCGCCGCTCAAGGTATATTTTATCACCTCTCGTTAGTAAATTAATCTCATAGATAATAAATCTCTTTATTAATCTACCTTTGGCACAGATTTAGAATATAATAAACTATATCTATATTTGCGACCTTTGGTTAACCATTAGACTAAATGTTAGAAACGTTATTTGAATTATACGTTTTTACTGAACTCGTTACCACCATCATATCTATAGACAATGATAATGACAATTTGAAAATGAAAATATGAATAGTAATAATTTTAATAATAATAATATGAAGTAGTTACTATATAGTTAAAAGTTAGAACAAACTTAACTATCGTCTACCAAGTTTGGTAATACTAACGATCTATCTATTGGCTATTAATTATAATGTTATATTTAATTAAAATTAGTTGTACAGGTAAACTTAAATCAAAATATTATTGAAACATAACTATTTATTATGTATTATTAATTTAATACATGTATTTAATCGGTCATTAGTCATTACCTGTTGAACATATTTTTGAGTCAATTCATAATTATGTCTGAACCAAACATGAATGACGAATTAGGTAAGTACTTTATCTGCTTAGTTTATAAAACTGCATTTGTTTTCAATTATAAGTTATCTGAATGGTTTTATGTATACAGTGCTCTTGGAGAGAGTATTCTTCCGGCTCGGTTCGGCTGATACAGATACTCAGCTCTCGGCTTGCATTGATAACTTTCTAGTACCAGTATTACAAAAGTTATCTTCTCCCCATGAATCTGTCAAAAACAAAGTAATTTAACAAATATCAATGTAGTTTTTATTGTCATTTTAATATTTATCATTTTAAATTCTAGGTGGTTGAATTATTAACTCACATTACAAGAGTAATAAAGCAAAGTCCAAGTATTTTACTTCCTGTTGATCAGTTAGTTACACTTTTGGCTACATCCACAAACAATTTTGTTTTGGCAAGTATCTTAGTATAACATACTTAATACATTGAGTTGTATAATTTTTATGTTTGTATTTTTTAGAACTTTACTATGGTGTTTATTAGAACTAGCTTTGGCCGTATAGATAACAATAAAAAAGTAGAACTCATCCCATCTCTTATTAATTCTATAGCTAATAAGACGATTACTCACCAAGAAAGGTAACAAAGACATAATTTGAAAATATATATATTTGTAATATAATTTTCAATTTTATTTTCTAGTATTTTATTTCTTATAATTGGAGCTCTTAATAAATCAAATTTTCAAGTAGCAAGTAAGGGTGTAATAGTCATTCAACAACACTCAAAGTTGAAAACTATATTACTCCAGTTAATGTTAGATATGCTATTGGTACCATATAGATTGAATTCTCCAAATGATGTGGCTGTTCCTGGATTTAATGTACAATCTTTAAATAGATTGAGGACCAACATACCTTTAATATTTACGGATGCTGATTATCACGAACAAGTAATATACAATTATATTTTTTTGTTTTTATTTAATTTTTAACATTTGAAAAACTTATAATAAGTATAGGTAAAATTAGGCATTTTGGGTTTAATATCAGCAAACATTTTTGAATCACAATCTGTATTAATACATACAGTAGTTGCGGCTGCTGATCAACGGTATTTGGTGGCAAATTCTGGTGAAAATGAACTAAGAAAAATTACTTGGTTGGTTAAAATTAAATTATTAAATGATAATTGAACATTAACGATTTATTTAATTTATAATATTTATGTTAAATTAGTGAGATTGACTGGACCAAATCATCTACTATGATGCCATTATATACATTATTTCTTGGCACTAGTTTAAACAAGCAAGAAGCAGCAAATAAAAAAGAACCAGCTTGTGTGCGATTAAGATTAAAGATATTGCCATGTTTATGTTTTAGCAAAGGCGAAGAATCGATCATTTGGCCACAATGCCTACAAGTTAGTAGATAAACAATAAATTATTGGTAGGGATTGGTATAAAACTAATCTGATCGGTTAATACTTAAAAATGAATTTCCACGTTAACAAACACATTATAAAATGATGCCAATTTATCCTAAACTTAGTTTATCAAAAGAATCTGCTTATGCAGATCTTAAATGTCAATAATAACGTATCATTAATAATTATATTTTTATTTCAAATATTATATTGTGTCATCTTATTTTTAAAATCTAATTTTAAGCTGTTCAGTTTAATAAATGTTATTAATTGACCACTTTAGTTCAGATGTGATCATATTAATTATTAATAATAAACATTTTGTAATTATAATTAAATAGTTTTAAATACCTAATTTTTTTAGATTATTTTTGACTGTTGGAATGGACAAACAACTAATCACAGAATTAAAGCCTTGGCATTGCAATTTACACAAATCATCATACAACAGTAAGTTTACTTGCAAAATAGTATATTTAAATTTATAAACAATTTATAGTTAACTTGGTGTTAGTGATGGTCACCATAAAACAACAAATAAATACAATCTAATAGTATATATTCACTTATTATCATAAACATTAAATAATTAATTATTGTAGTTTATGATCAAATAAATTTTCATGAAAAATAAAATATTAAAATTTCTAATAAACCAAATATATTATATTTGAATAATTTGAATAGTCAAATATTTTAGTAATTACTTAATTGGTAGTGATGAAATAGTTTAAAATCTATAACCATATTTTTAAATATTATTATACTTTTTTTTATAGAAAACCGGCTAAAATTCTGCTTCAAGCTACTCCAGTTTTATTAAATTCTGGTCTATTAAAAGTATTAAAAGCACCAGACCTTGATTCAAATGTAAAACAGATGACATTTACTTTGATTGGCTTACTGATTTCCAAAGTACCTACTTCAGTAAAAGATGACTTAAGGCTACTGATTATATTTGTTGATGCTTTGCTAAGGGTATACAAATTATTTATAAAAGAAATAAATAATTTTTACTATTATTTACTATTCTTTCAGGAAACTAACCCTGATTTAAAAGGATCAATTCGGTCATGTTTAATTACTATGTGCAGTGCATATAGTGATTCCAGTAAACTTACTGAAATGTTGAATCTGATGGCTCATTATTGTAAAATGTCTGACAGCCTTCTAAAGCAAGTTACCACACATTATTTGTCTAACCTATTTCCTGCTGATGATGCAAAGTCAAGATTATTGTTGATTCTGTCTCATTCATCTTCAATTGGGTATAAAAATACTATTGTGAAGTTTAAATGAATGATTCTAATAATAAAAAAATGTATATTTTAGTGATTCGGATTTGAAAAAGATATTGTACAGTGTGGATGAAGCTGGTAATCTTGTTGGTAAAAATGACAAGCCATTGCTATTGCCTCGATTCCCAGATATGGTGATGACTGTGGTTGAAAGTAATCAACAGTATGACTCGTCTGTTTTATTAGATGTTAGTTTTCAAACTATAGATAAAAATTTTGAATAAATATTAAATTATTCATTTTATTTTCTATTTAGATAGCTGAATATCTCAACCATTGCTTAATATTTAGTGCTGGTTTACCAGTTACATACAACACTTTATATCATCCATCAAAACATACACCGGATATTTGTAAATATTTGTCAAAAGTTTATCAGTCCGATGCAAAAATTATCGATCATTACTTTAAACTCATGATGCAATTGTTAGAAATCAAACCAAGTGTAATACCCCTCAATAATTTATTAGCATGTGTTGCGGCATTACCAAACGAATTAAAAAATCAATTCACCAAGGATTTAAATACAATTCAGGTAAATATTGATTTTCTTCTAAAAAATCAATAAATTAATAAACAATAAAATTATAGAAATTATTTGTGTCGAGTAATGAAGATATGCGTCGAATAAGTGGAATACTGTATGGTATAATTCTATCAGCTGTGGACAAAACAATCTCTGAAAAGCGTATTAAAGAATTAATTTCATCTTTAATGGATAAAAACCGAAGTAAATCTTTGGATTTATATGCTTCCTTGTATGCCCTATCATCGCTTCAAGAGTATCAATATTACAATAATACAGTTTGTCCTCCATTGGTAGGAGAAGATATATTTACTTTACTCGGTAAATAAATATAATATAGTTACATACATAATTTGAATATATCATGTTAACATTTATCTTTATTTAGTGACATTGCTCGATGATACTAGTCCTTTAATAATTGGTGCTGCTTGTGATGTGATTGGTGCAATAGGAAGGCTGAATCCATTTCCCA
This sequence comes from Rhopalosiphum maidis, assembly GCF_003676215.2. Lineage (NCBI taxonomy): Eukaryota > Metazoa > Arthropoda > Insecta > Hemiptera > Aphididae > Rhopalosiphum > Rhopalosiphum maidis. Next base: position 80,875,281 of record NC_040878.1, read on the forward strand.
TTGAAGAGTCTAAGAAATTATCTCTAACAAATAAACTATTAAGCATTTCATTTAATAGCTCAACGCTTTCAAAGGTAAAATTAAATTTAACATGATTCCAAGATTAAAACAATTTTTTTAATTAAATATATTTCAGATTAGAAATAAAGCAATTAAATGCACAGGGTTAATTTGTGTTGGAGAAACCTCATCAAGAAGTAAAGATATTATTAAAGAATATTTAAATAACACCAAATATGTATGTATTTAATATTATTATTTTTTACTATTTTATTTCATTATTTTTGTATATTTAAATTACAGACAAAAGATATAGAGATCCATTTATCAATTGGTGACAGTATATCTTGTGCTATACTTGGACCTCGATCAAAAATGTCTCGAAACTTTTGGAAGTATACTGAGGATGAATTTAAAAAAAAAATTGTAACAGATTTATCAATTGATGAATGTGAAAAATTGGCCGATTATTTTTTAAACAATATATTAGAAAAAATTGAATCTGAAGATCATCCAAATTCAAAACAAGTAATTAAAATATAAATGATTTTTATTTTGAAATATTTTTTTTTACAAACTTGGATATTTTAAAAGTATTCCTTGAATTTTAGATTTCTACAATAATTACTTTTTGCTATTATATTGTATTTATTTTTAGGCATGTTGTGTTTGGATGTTTAATGTTTTAGAAGAATGTAATATATTAACTTCAGTAACTCAAAAACTTACTCGTATTCAAACTGCGTATGTTGCACTCCTGGCAGAAAAGAATAGTATGTATATTATTATTGAATATTAATAAATATATTTTGATACATTAATTGTTTTTTAGACTACATACGAGATATTGCGTCTAAGGCTTTGATAAATATATATAAATATGAAGCTGATGATCGTAAAGAACCTATTTTAAAATTGCTTTTAAAACAATTATCAGAATACATGGTGATTGGAAATAATGTAAAAGATAGTTCTGGGTAAGAAGATTAATAAAAAGTTAATTTGATTTAATATTTGTTGTTTTTAAATTAAATTTTTATTTTTAGAGGTATTTTGTCAACATACAAAGAATTGTGTTCGCTAGTAATTGATCTGAATAGACCTAAATTACTATATAAATTTATACAGTTAGCAAATTATGACAAGAAAAAAGTTAGTATGATTGTAGTTTTACAATAAAATAATTTTAAATTTTATAATTTTTTTTTAAGGAATCTAAATCAAAGTTGGAAATCGATGATCAACTTAATGAACAATTACCATTTATTATACCAAGACTTTATCGATATCAGTATGATCCTATACCAGTTGTACAAACTTCAATGAGTGCTATTTGGAGTTATCTTGTTTCAGATACACGTTTCACGGTACATGCTATTTTACTTTATTTTAGTGTCTATTATCTGATTTCGGAAAATTTTAAAATATAAATAATTTGTTGCTTTTAGGTTGACAAATATTATAAAGAAATTTATACGGATTTAGTAAAAAACTTAACCTGTCCCGACTGGAAAGTTCGAATATCTGTTTGTCATGCTTTCCCTTCTTTTTTGCAATATACCGGGGATAAAATATTCAAGGTAAATATTACTTATCATTAGTATTCTATTATATTATAATAACTAACATTTAAACAATTTGAGTTATAATGATCTGTACATTACAGAAATGTTTGGATTTAACAATTGAAGCTTGGAAACAACTAATAAGAGTGATGGATGATATTCATGAAGGCACTAGAACTGCTGCCACATCTATTGCAAAAACATTATCTAAAGTATATATATAAAAATAACTTCTTTTTATTGATCTGTAAAAATGTGATATTTATATTTAGCTATCCGTGAATGAATGCACTTCTAATACCATACTGCTACAATTACTTTTGCCACTAATTTTAGAGAAAGGCCTTTATCATACAGAGTCAAGTATACGAGCAATTAGGTAAACAGTTTTTTTAATAATTCTATCATTGTTGTATATTATTATATGTATATATATATATTAATTTTAGCATGGATATGATATCTCAGTTGATTGTCAACTGTGGTGATAAATTAAAAGGAGACTTGGCAAAATTAATAATAGCACTTTTAAGAGGTGCAGATAAAGTGGAAACACCTACTATGAGTATGTTAAGTGTTATGTCTGGAGCTAACCCCAATACTCAAGAATTTATAGACTCTCAACGTGCTGCTTCAGCGAGAACACTGAGTTCAAGTGATGTATTATCAAAGGTAACTTAAAAAAATATGATTAATTTTTATTCAAAATTCTTGTGTTATTAGTTATTACTAAGGTTAGAATGTTAAAACACTTATAACACTAAAAAATTAATGCACATAAATTAATAAAATACAATTTTTTTACAAGGAAAGTGTGAAATAAATTTATATCATACTTATGATGTTCTATGACTTGCCAAAAAAAAAAAAAAAAAAATGTAGTTGTTAGAACTCCTGAATCCTGGTTCTAACTTATTTTAACTTTCAGAGCTTACTTTATATTGATGAGACAGTATTACAAGATTTAATACCACTCTTACAAGATCTTCTAACCACTAATATTGGATTACCTACTAAAGTTGCTACATCACATTTTATTAGTTTGTTGATCACTCAAAAGCAACTACAAGTCAACTCAAAATTTTTAGGTGAAGAACATATTACATATTATAAATATAAATATTTCTATATTTGTATACATTTTTTTATTGTATATTTTTTTTTTTAGAAAAAATTTTAAAATCCTTAATGAAAGGTATTACTGATCGCAACGCTACAATTAGAAAAAGCTATGCTTCTACTATAGCTGTAATCACTACAGTTGCAAAAGAGACTACTGTTAACAAGTTAATTCAATCATTGCGAGATGTGTACATCAAAAATGAAGGTAAATGTTAAAATGTGCCTTGAAGTTATTTATTATTAATGAAAATATAATTAAAAAAATAATTTATAGATGAAAGTATCAGACAATCTGTTGGGTATGCACTAAAAGGTATAAGTCAATGTGAGAAACCTGATTTATACTTGGCCAATATTATTCCATTGGTATTCTTCGCTATCCACAAAAAAGAAACAAGTAATTTACATAAATATAATTCTCAATTGTTATTAGTTAACACAATTTTTTTGACTTTAAGATAATGGAACAATTTTAATTGTGTCAAACCATGATATATGGAAAGAGCTTTGGGAAGACAATGTGCACAATACAGAAGGTGTACTATTACGTTATTTAGATTCTGTCTATGAATTTTTGGGTATTGCAATCAAGTCCCCATCATGGGCAATGAAAGCACAAGTGAGATCACAGAAAAATAACTTATTTGTTTATTAACTTAATTATTTAATTTATATGTTATGTTGTAGGCAGCTAGATCGATTGGTGATGCAGCCAATAAACTCGGTCGACAATTAAATGAAGAACACCGTAATAAGTTTATAGAAACAATTAAAACTGGTTTGGCTGGCCGAACTTGGGATGGTAAAGAATTCTTATTAGAAGCCTTGTTACAATTAAACTTAAGTTCAAGGTAAAATAAAAATAATTTTATAAGTATTAACATTATTTATAATGACTTTTTACTAATATATTTTTTTAAACTTGTATGTTTCAGTGATTTAGCAGAAACACGTAAAAATGAAGAAATTGTAGAATTGGTTTTTAATGAATGTAAAAAAGAAAATGTCAACTATAGAATGGTAGCCTTAAAAACTCTTGGCGAGTTATTGGAAAAATTGAAAATTGATCGATTTGCTCAAACTTACCAATTAGTTATGCACATAATACAAAAAGTATGATGCTTTTTCATCATTAATTAATTATAATAATAATAATGGTTTATAATCTAAATTTTATATTTATAGAGTACTGAAGATGATGATGATGATAATGATGATCAATTACAAACCTTAACATTAAAAGAATCTTTATTCTCATTGGTTGGAAAAGCATGGCCTCAAACATTGACAACTCAAGGTATCAAATAAATCTAAATTGTTCTATAATAATTATCATAGATTGAAGTAAAAAATAAACATTGATACATTATTTTTATATAGTTGAATTTGGAGAAACAGTTGCTGCTCAATGTGCAGATCATTTAAAAAATAATACTAGACAATTACAATTAGCTATTGTGGGTACACTCTTAAAAGTAATAGAACGATTAGCTTTTGCTCAACTGTATGCCAGTCACAAGCAACAACTAAAATACATACTTAGTCATGTAAAAAGGGCTTTACACTTTTCATTTGGTAAGTTTAAAAATTAATTAATGGTAAATTAAATTGATCATAAATCATAATTTACAATTATTCATTTTGATTATTTTACCCATTGAAATATTTAATTTCAGGTGTGCCTAAAAATATAAGTTTGAGAAAATTATCACTAGAAGTTTACATATTGGTGATAACAAACTTGAAAGGTAAGATAAATGTTTTGTATATTTTATAAATTTTAAATTTATCGCTTATGAAATTAAATACAATTATTAAATCAATAGTATTTATTGAACATAACTTTTATTTATTAAAATTATATAAAAAATATCTTAAGTTATTTACATTGGTTTATTTATAGTCTAAATATTAGTTTAAAATAATTTAAATTAAGATTATTTTTTTAGTTAGGTAAACAATGCGACATATTATAAGGTACAACACATACTTCTTTGTGTTTGTGAATTATTGGTTTGATAGCTTTGTTACTAAGTAATTCCCAAAAATGAATATATTTAATGAATTATACTGTATAGTGTATATCATCCTATAATCTATATTTTTATTATACAATATAGACTTGTCTGTCATAATAAAATTAAGTTATTAGTGTTTTTAGTGTACATTGTACAGGATGGATGATGTTAATGACCTAATCAATATTTAGGAAGTGATGACATCATAATATAGTTTTCTTTACTAAATAAATTATTGTAAATTGTTTAGATCTAAGAGCTACAGAAGAGCTGGAATCGTATATAAGCCTATACAATGAGTTTTCAATTAACTTTATCTCAGATGAATCGCCGGAGGTCAAACTTCTCTTACAGAAAATGAAAGAATCAATGGAATAGTGGTTATAGTGGTTCTGAATTATGAATTATAAAAATTAATATTTTTTATCACTATTGACCTTTGAAATTTTTTTATACATATATTAATATAATAATACTATTTTAATACTATACTGATTGTTTTTTCTTTCCTGTGAATATATGAAATTTATCTGCTCGGACTATTGAACTCTAGTCTAAAACAGTATGAAAAATCTTATAGATAACCTATACTATCATATTACGAATACTGTAACGGCCATCATTCACTTTCAGTTTAACAAAAACCATGGAACGGCTCAGTAAATTGTTACAGTTTTTCTTTTTAATCCTAGTCTTTGGGATAAATGGTTCTACACAATTAGTTTACCCTTATGGACCAACTGCCGGTGATACACAGTTGCGAGTGGGATACGAGGTTGCTAGCCCCGGCATTCCGCTTAGTGTGCCTGTGAAGTTCTATAATGAGACTTATGACACCATTTTCGTAAGTTATAAAAACATCAGTTAACATACTTATTACACCTATTAACTACTTATGAGATATTTTTCTATTCTAATAAATTAGTTAAGTCCAGAGCAAAATTAAAATCGGTTAATAACAAAAAAAATAACGGAGTCTATGTGTTAATAAGATTGAAATTAATATAATCTATAGTTGTTCTATGAGTGATGACAAAAATTAAAATAAATTAAAATATTTTTTAATTACATTATAATATTTTTGCATAAAAAAAACAATATTATTACCTAGGTCCTAGTTATACAAAATCATATTATGGATAGTTGCAAAATACCAGTAACAAAAACAATCTAAAATCGTTTGATTTCTACTTTTAAGTAAGAAAGCATTCAGTTTTAATTTGAAATAACTATTTTCTTATATTTAACGCTCAAGATAGGTAAATAAAATATTTTTATTTACATAACAAAGAATTGAATAAAGCAATAAAACAATGAAATCAAAAATTCTATAATAATTTACATTGATTTTATACGAAATTGTATCCTAATATGTTCATTAATGTAAACATTAAAACTTGTGTGCTCTCATAGAGTTATAGTGCTAGAATTTTGTTCAAGTTAATGATAGGTAAATGGTTTATAGGTAAGTAATTTGTTTTCAGAAATACAATTACATAACGATAACATTAATATGCTCAAAATTATACGGAACTTTATTAATCAATTGGTACAGCAAACTCTTTTAGTTATATCTTCTAATACTTAATAAATCAAAGAAAAGGTCAAACAGTCAAGAAACAAAAGATTACGTTTTTGAGAGTAAGTAATTACTAATTTATATATATTGTGTACCTACTTACCAATATATTAAATAGTGAAATCAATGATAAATTATCATGTTTGCTAAACTTTTAAAACTTCTATACCTAATAAATAATGATATAATGATCTTATAAATATATAACTAATTATAAAATGTACATAAATTACGTAAAATAGGTCCCTGCGTAATTCACTAGTATTAGAATTTCTATCAACCACTTATTGTATACGTAAAACCAGTGGCGTAATTTGGGCAAAATATCATGAGTTGCAAAAATTACTTAGGAGGTATATTATGATTTAGGTATGCATAATTTTATATTAAATACTAGTATGTGATAAATGATGACAATATGACGACATAAAAGTTACAATCTAAAAATAGATTCATTTTTATTTCATTGATTAATGAGTATTATAAAGTATAATAAAATATTGTTGTAAAAATTGAATTAAAAATGTATATATTATGTAGAACGTAGGTAGTTGATATAACAAAAGTCAAAAATACTAAATCGTATTTAATTTAATCGACCCGAGCGGTAAACATTAGACGAATTTGGCAGTATGGCAGTATATCAGCGTTTGTTTTGACTACGCCTGATTACTCCAGTAAAAGTAAACATAAATTATTTATAATTTTTATTTTCTAACATTAATTTTTAAGAAAAAAAAACTCACTGTATTGATGTTTTTACTTCGAACAATTATAATCTATTGTAGGTACAGTTAAATAATAATATTAATTATTAACAATGCAATACCGAACTGAATTTTCTAAAAATATAGTTTTTCCCAGAATTCGTTCTTCTTCGAAAAAAAAATATACAGACAGCCAAATGAAAACCTTAAACGATTACTATAATTTGCAGAACACGGTATTAACTCGCTAGTTTATTTGCACTTGTTAAAATATAAAAATTATATTATATAGACTAGAATACTAGATCATACTAATATACTATTGGAGAAAATTGTATACAAGTGTAGACAGTGTAGTACTGTTGAACGGTATTGATATAAATTACCTAGTCAATGGTGGTAGCCAGTAGGTCTGGACCACGATTAAAGATATTTTTAATCGTGGTCTGGTAGAAGGTAGTTTGTACTAATGTAACAGTGGTGTAGGCACCTACGTATGATTGTATGAATTATAAATAACTGTCTTGTAAGTTGTAGATAAATAAAGACAAAGTAATAACGGAGTGCTGGATATCGATTTAACTGTCTATATTTAAATTACGAATTGCTCGACAATTTCAATATTTTTTTAACTAATTGTGCAAGGTTGTAACTAACCAAAAAAATGTGGTGGACGGGTGTAGATAACTTATAGCTGCCGACTCGTGCTATAAGGTACACTAAATAAATCGTGAATGAAAATTTTGTATGAGCCGGTATATTTATAATAAACTGAAATTAATAATATATATATATATTCACACTAATCAAATTTATTTTCAAATTTGTTCGTAATTCAGTAGATATCTACGTATTTTAAATCCTTTGTCAATATACTTCTGTTCCTCTCATAGGCATGCACAGACTCGAAAAGTAGGTAGTTATTGTCGGATCTCTATACTAAAATTATTAGACTTTTTTAAACTTAATGTGCTTTTACTGCTTTTAATACACATATAATAGACAAATACAAATTGCACACTACCACAGGTCATTTTCGATAGTGTTTTCGTGGCAGGTTAATATTAAAATTAAAATAATATTATCAAAAAGAAAAAATAAATGAATATCTAATGTTATCATTTTATCAATAATAGATGATCACGAGTAAAACATTAAACAATATTAGTTTCTCAGTAAACGATTACAAATTACAATAACTCATATCTAACAATTTTTAATATAATATTACATCGTAATCACTACACGTCTATACGTTAAACTGTATACTACAGACTTTCAACAATATATAGTGCACACAGTGAACTATCCTAATTTTTCAAATTCGCTTTGAAAATATTATCTAAAATTTATTTCGGTAATTAAGGTAATTGAGGCAATTATTAATACACATGGGCATATTGATTGAGACGTTGGGCACTTGGTAAATAAATCGTCTCATCACAGGGCATACCTTATCAACACACACTCCCTTTTTTTTCTTCTTTACCAAAAACAAGGAACGGGTGGGAACTGTTTATCACAATACTGCCACCAGGTCTCGTATTGTTTATTCACCGAGCTTTAAAACATAGATATGTATACAGAGATGGGACTCTAACTACCCTGGAAAGCTGGCCTTCGGCCCACAGAATTAACCATAATTAATCTACCAGTTAGGTAATCATTAACCGAACACGCTCTGCAACCTCCTTCTACCCGAATATAGTCTCCACCATCCTGCCAAACACCAGCCTATGGTCGCCCTCTAGCTATTCTCTAGAACTTTAATGTACTCCTGGCGTGCGATTGATATTTTTATCTATTAATTTTTAACACGCCTAATGGTTACAATATTGTACATACATAGGTGAACAGCAATGGGCTGGTGTCGTTCAACAACGAGATGCCGACGTTCTTCAACGTGCCATTCCCGCTCGATTACCCGGCGCTGGCCGCGTTCTATGCCAATGTGGACCTCCGGGGCAGCGGACAGGTGTACTACCGGGAAGACCGGAACCCGCGGACTCTGGCCCACGCCGACGCACAGGTGTCCCGGTTCTACCCGCGGTACCAGGGCCGATTCGCCGCCGTGTCTGTGTTCGTGGCTACGTGGCACCGGGTGGGCTACTACAAGAAGAACGCCGACCGGACCAACACGTTCCAGGTGGCCGTGGCCACGGATGGCCACGAGACATTCGTTCAGTTCGCGTACCCGTCGCCCATCCAGTGGGTGCAGTCGTTCGGCGGTATGTCCGAGGTCGGGCTACCGGACGCCAAGGCCCAGGCCGGGTTCAGCGCCGCCGACGGGCGCATACACGTGCTCCGAGGATCGGGAAGCGATCAGATACACAATTTGGACAGGTAAGTTCTCTCTGACGTGATAAGTTATAATACGCAGTACGCATAATATAGATACCTGATCGTAATTTATCCTTATTATAATATGCAATATTCTAAGCTAATATGGTAATTTGACTTTGATTTAAATGTCAACGGGAATACAAAAAAACAAATATAGTATTTGCGTCAATATATTAATATATATTATAACTTATGATATAAAACATATTGTAAGTATCTATATAGGTATAGGTTAAAAATGCATTTATAAGTAAAAAAGGCAAAAAATAAAAAAATACATCCATCGTTTTAAATATTAAATGACACACATTTATTTCTATACAAAAATGATTTGTCTATTATTATTAAAAAAAAAGGTTTTTGCCTTCATATCCGAACTCTAATTATAAAATATAAACTTATAAACTATAATGATTACAATAAATGGGTTGATTAAAATTGAACGTAGTGCACTTTTATAATATCCAATGTTTTTAATACTTTTTATTTCCTCCTTATCTGTATCGTTTTGGCGCTTATACCTATCAACCACCAGAAATATCACAATATTTGCGTAAGTGGTAACCTACCCGCGGTAGACGGCTTTACTGGGGTAAATCAATCGATGATGAATGATTGATTCATCATCGCTGGGTTATTAGAGTAGATATTTATGTTTTTCGAAAATAACAATACTTTTGTCCGATTTAAACTATATAGCTGCCTCATTGCCTGTAGCTGGTATGGGTATTATCTAGGTAGGTATTATAAATTAAAAACGATATGTATGCAACACGTTTTGAATGAAGCAAAAAATGTAACTGTTTCAACATTTTTAAACCTACTTGTTTTTTTCAATACTGTCACGTTTTTAATTGTATAACCTTAAGTAGAAATATTTATGAAGTCTTTTAAATTATTAATGATGAGCGTTTAAAATTCAGACTAGCTGGAGTAGTGTGATGCAGGACTATAAATTTGGCATGGCCCCTCATCACTTCACAACGCTCATCTGTAAACTCTTACTATACTTATCTAAACAAAAACCTATTATCGCTTTAACTACCTCTTCCAACTGTTTTATGCCAACTCACTCGTTATTAATATACATTTTAAGCAGGTATTTTTCATAATAGTTCTTCATAGTAACCAATATAGACATTATTATAATTGTATTACCTTTAGCAGTTATGGGCAGTAACATGCTACGTATGTATATATACGTTGTTAACAATTTACTCCTGCTATTATAATATTATAATAACTCGTTAGTCGTTATACCCTAACGACTTTACTCATTAAATTTTTTTTTGTATATAAAAAGGAACCTTTCGTGAGATCCAATAAGTACATCTATACACGATAAGTACTAATACACGTTCATATAATACGTGTATGTACCTATATACGCATTTATTATAATAAACATTCAAATAAGTAATTAATTAAATCTGCTTGCACTCCATTGATATTTCGCTGAATCTTAAACTCACCATCGCCGGCATAAAATCTATAATCTATAACTTCTATATCGTAATAACGCTCAGATTATATAATATCAATGTAAAAAATATTCAAAACAATAATGTCATACTGACATACTCAGTTCAAAGTATACTAAAAAAACATATAAATTTCCTGTGGACGGAATACAATACAATTTCAGAATCATATTAGTACCTATTATCTTTACCGATAGTAAAAAATTGTTTAGATGATGTTTATCATACATTATTAGTATTTCAAGTATTTTCCCTTTATATTATTAACCATCGACTTATTATATTATAATAGTGATATCCATCCATAATGATGAGTAATATTTATGAAATCTTATGAATGAATTACGAGATTGAACCAAGTCAATATTTTTTCTATTTTAAATTTAAACTTGTTGTTGAAAGTATTCCTTTTTAATTTTTAACTTTATTTTAAGTTATAACTGAATGTTTTTAATGTTGACTTAATCGTCGATTGATTAATTATTATTAACTATTATTTTAAGTTAACTAACTTTAATTGGTTTTATTCATTAACTTATCCACTATAGATATTTAATTTTAGTATATAGTTGTATCTACCAATAATTATTGTTATAGTTATTATACCTCGTTATATGAATATTAAAAAAACTCTTTAGTTATCTAAATAACTTACTCAACATTTATGACGTTTGATTAAATTGTTATATTTTTTTTTTGCTCCCGTCAACAAATTAACGATTCTAAATTATATTATTGCAGCGTATTTTAATTTAAATAAATATTTGTTAAAGAGTGTAATCTCGTTAGGATGTAACTAATTAGTCGAAACTTATTAGAAATGTTAAATTATAAACTAAAATAATGTTATCATTATTTCATTACAATAATTTCGTATTCATATACTATATAGTTTATATCTATCTAATATTATACTATGGTCTAGGAATAATATAAATACCTATGTAATATGCTCGTGTTTTAAATTAAATACAAGAAAAGTTTATTTATGTAGCCAACGTGAAAACGTCTATAATTAACAATAGTCAACTGCTGATAAATAAATATCTATAGTTCACAAAGTTCACTTTTTATTTATTATATTTTTAGTTTATATTTCAAGCCATATTAAAGGTTGCGTAAACTGTTGATATTTTACCATTATAAAAGTATTTTTTTATTTATACAACAGTCAGTTTCTCTAAAAATCATACAATCGTATTATTTGGTAAAGGAAAATGTACACCAATATCAGATTTTACGTTTTATTTATTACCTAATAACATTATTAACTCCAATTGGGTATAATTTTAGTACTGTAACGATAAAGAGAATGTCTATTACCAAAAATATTTAAAACATCGATAGACGACAGACAATACATACTGGGAAGTATGGTTAATATTATGTTATTAAATATTAAAATATGTAAATCTTTGTCTGTATTGGCACTATATACAATTATTAGCCAGCATGTTTATTATTATTATTATTTTATTACGTGTTACAATACTATATATTCGTATGAATATTGGATAATGATAAATGTTGTGTTGATGGACTTAGTCCCAGAAACGAGTATATCTATTACATATTCAGTATATCCAATAATATAGATATTAATAGTGTTATAAGCCACCATCGGCAGTAAATCTTTTGAAAATAATAATTATTCGCTCATGTATATAGTATATCTATAATTATATTTATACAATATTATATTATTACATACACATATTGTATACTTCTGAATTTTGATTGATCTTGTTTTTGCACAGATGGAGTAACACGGATGCGCCGGGTGTTTGGTTGTATCGTGTGGGCAACATCGGAACGAATGAAAACGTGGAACCACCCGAATTTCCCGGAAGCGTCCGACCAGGTACTTTATTATATACCTATACATATACATATCGTTTTGGTCAAACAAACTATATATTTTGTATGGATATTTATAAATTATTTCTCAATTTTATACGATGTCTTGTTGACATAATAAAATATTGTTACCTATTTCCGGAATCGTCAGACGAAAATATTTTTTTTGAGAGTGATTGGAAATGGGAATTATATTAGAGGAGGCCAAACTTCTAAAGCCCTCCCCCCCTACGTTCTTCTATTGCTTATAATTGCGTTGCTATCTAATACGGTGATTATTACTATTATGTTCCAGACGAGGGTTTGACTTGCGCAATAGCCGGAGCTTTGTGTCACAACCAAGCATCATGCGTAGATTACGAACAAGGAGATATGTGCTGTATATGCAAACAAGGGTACTTTGGCAACGGTGTTACTTGTATTAAAGAAAGTAAGTTGCATTCAAAACATTAAATAATATCCACGAGCGACTTTGAACTATCATGAATTCGTGAACGTATTAAAAATAATAAATACCATTTAAGAGCATTTTATTCACATATAAATAAATGAGAAAATTTCAATTATAATTTTGTGTTTTTTATGCAACGCGCGCAGATGTACCAGTCCGCGTCAGTGGAAAAGTCAGCATAGACGTCAACGGGATCGTAATGCCGGAGTCAGATTTACAGGCTTACGTGGCAACGATGGACGGCCGCGTGTACATGGCCATCTCGGACGTGCCCACCAACTTGGGTTTCGAGTTGCAATACCTGTCCGTATTCCCATCAGTAGTCGCATGGCTTTTCTCGTTACACTCGGAAAACGCGTACAACGGATACCAGTTGACAGGTCCGTGCGATTAAACCGTATATTATTATTAATTATTATATAGATACTATATGTTGACATATTGTGTTATATTAATTATTATATTTGGACAAAAAAAAAAAATAATTAACGTGTATGTCGTCAAATTATGTTATAATGGGCACAAGCTCGGCTCAAGGGGTAGGCGACATAAGCCCACGCCTAGGGCGGCATTTAACATTTTTGTATTATAGATTTGATGTAGTATTTATATGTAAGGGGCTGCAAAACTCAAGTTTGCCTAGGCGTGTTTAAACACTTACCGGGCTTGAATGGGTACCTACTATACTGTAATATTTTGCAATTTTGAAGATTTTTATTATATTATTTAAAGATTAAAAACTTAGTTAAAATTAAACCCTAAACGGAATGCCGGATATGTAGTTTTTATATGTAATATTGTACATTAGGAAACATAATAACGTATTTTCGTATAGGTATAATGTAATATATTATCGATAATTATGTTAATTAGCACTGTCAATAGTGAAATTACCTACCAGTTTTATGTAGGAAATTGATATTATTTCCCAGTCACCTATAGGTTATGAGCCTATGACCTTCAGAATATTTAAAAACCGTAGAAAATGGTACTATATATAGCACGGGCGCGAGGCATAGGGACTATGGCCTCCCCTATAGTCTATACCAGTGTTTCCCAACTTATTTTACTCGCAGAACCTTTGCAGGAGCTTGAACGTTTTATGGAACCCCCATATAATTCTTGGAGCTATTCTATGTTAGAACCATAATTCAAATCAAAAATATTATTAATTTATTTATATTTTCCCAAATTTCTCATGGAACCTTTGGCACTGGCTGACGGAACCCTTTAGGTTCCGCGGAACACCAGTTGAGAAACACTGGACATCATAAGCTGCCTATAAATAATACTTTCTTTCACAAATCTGTATAGAAGTTGAATTACAGAGTGAATTTTTAGACCAAAAGGATATTGCCCCCCCCCCCCAAAAAAATACAACTCAAATCCGCTACTGATATAGCAGCGGGATGATAAACGCTAATAAGGGAAAAATTTTTTTATCTATACAAATTAAATATAATACATCTATAGTTAAATTATCATTGAAATTTATTTTAAAATGAAAATAAAAATGACTTTTTTTAGTTACATATTTTATTACCAGCACGACATATTCTTATTATAGTATATTACATATAACATATTAATATTACAGAAATCCCCGTTATTCAGAAATACTATCTAAACCCAATACTTCTCGAACAGTTCTAACATTTTGTTGGACAATTTTAAAAATTAATTTAAGTTCAATAATGTTTATTTACATGTATTTAGTTCCGTTTATGCGTTATATTACAAAAACCCACTATTAAATATTAGTGCCTAATTATAAATTATACGTTGTATTAAAATTACATAAAATATATGATATATATTATTACGTGTATGTCAATGTATAGGAGGAGTGGTAAACTACACTTCTGAAGTGACTTTTCCGGGAACTGAACACAGAATAACCATTCATCAACGGTTTTTCGGACTTAATTCGTTCGACCAATTAATAATGGACGCCACCGTACAGGGAACAACGCCTCAAGTCCCATTGCCCCATACCAGATTCACATTGCCCAACGACAATCATCAGCAGTATACGATCGCAAACGGTGAGTGAATTAAAATTTTAATATTATATAGTCTGCGTTGCTCTGTGTAGTTTTAGGTTAATGTACGCTTCGCGATTTACAGTGATCGTAAACAATCGATTTTATAATATTTAGCATAATAGATACTGTGGTATCACCTTATGTAGAGTGATATACAATTAAACCTACTATACCCTACTGTACAGTATACCCTCTAGCTAATAACACCCTTTAAAATAATTTAGAACGACACAGTTAACTCGTGAGTTGTACAATGATATACGCTTGTCGATTTCTACGTTCGTTCCTAATCGGCTAGAATGACTCAAAGATTACATGTACCTATTGGCACTATTCAGTTTCGTTAAACTTCATTGACACATATAGTACTTATCCATATATCCCGGTGCTGTTCCCATCAAGGGTCAGAACGTAAAAATGACTGAAATAAAACTATCATACTTCGGTTTATGTTTATTAGTCGGAAATACTTTTATTCAGGTGCAAAACAAACATAAAATTTATACTAATTTTTAAAACACAGTCCGTACTACGGTTGTCGCTTTACATGCGTGCGACTGTCGTACTTATGTTCTCGTCGAATCACTTATTATAGCAACAACGGGACTCGCCGTGCCTGCGCGTGCGACAAAGTTATAAATCAAAATTTGTTGTTGCCAGTGTAAACTGTCAGCACATTCCGCTTCACTGGCCTAACCTATTAAAATATTCTCATATATTTTCCATAAACATTAAATAATAATATTATATTTACAATAACTGTCTACAGTATACGACAATATCTAAGTTATATGTATGAGTTTTACGAGTTTAAAAAGAGTTTGAAAATTGTTTTTATTAAAATCAAGTAATAAATAAAATTATAAAAAATAAAATAAATAAATAATATTTTGAGGAAAATATATGTTTGTTATTAGAGATGATCAAGACTTAGATTGAGTCAACGTTCAAAGTGCGTTGAAATCTCAGATCTTATAATTTATAATAATAATTATACTATATAATATTTGAATATCAATATGATTAGATAGATGGTAGTTTATAATATTCTCATTTTAAAATGTTAACAGGTCGTATGCATTCGTATTATACGTACAGGTACAAACAAGAAGGGTCAGATTTCGAACAACAAGTGACCGTGGCACAAAAATTCGAATTTTCTCAACCATGTAACAAGGCCGCCAAGGGATTTACGTCGTTCATGTTACAGAGTTCCAAAGCTTTCGCCTACTACGAAGAAAAAGTAAAAATTTTGAGACTGGTCAGCACAAACAACATATTTTTGCCATTCGGTACGTACTAAACTACTAAATAAATATTCAATTTATAATTCAAATAATTGTTGGCATTACCCACTTAGCTAAAAGACTTATAAACTAAAAGTATATATATATATTTAGTTGAAATTTATAGTCATACGTGATACGCCATTACAACAATAATATAGCTTTAATAACGGGTTAGTAAACTATTGAGTAGAGAAGAATATTCTCTGCTCGAGTGTGATAGCTCTGTCCCTCAACTCTTTCGAATAAATCTCCTGTATAGCCCGGTATAGATATTACTTAGTACTTAAGCCACGATTATAATAACGATGTCTAGTGGGGGTAAATACCTACATTAGCGACAAGTCATTATAATATTTTTTAATTTATTGTTGTACGCGTTATACATGAAATACTCGTATGGATACATAGAAGATACGCAGGACCCTTGCAGCGACGGACATGTAAAATGTGTTGCGAACAGCACGTGCGTCAGGGAGGGCAGTACTTTCAGATGCGAATGCAATCTAGGGTATGTATAAATACAATATTATTTAGCTCATACCTACTCATAATATTATTACCAACTATATTTGTAATGACAATGCAGTTATAGTGTCCTAATAGTACCTATACGACTCGATTTGCAATTTAAAATAACGAAATAAATATTATTAATTATACACTACAGCTGCAGAATAAATCTATTATATTCTTATTATAATCTTATCTCATAATATGTTTTGATTTATGTAGTATTCGAAATACATTTTTTTGCCTGGTTCAATTACATTACAAAATTACACTGTTTTGGAAAATTGTAATTTCTTAAGCTCCGTAACAGAATCTGTTTATAAAAATGAAATCGCTATTGAATGTGCTATTTTTAATTGCAATGTGTGTACTTGCATTATAATATTCCACAGATTCCATTCGTTGTACGGTACCGAGTCCGGGTGTGTAGATATCAACGAGTGTCAAGATAGGATCGATCGATGTGACCCGAATGCCATGTGCGTTAACGAAGTGGGTACCTATAGCTGTCAGTGTAAACTGGGATTTGAAGGAAATGGTTATTATTGCGGAGCAATTACTGAGGCTCCGAATACAGGTAAATATCATTGCATTATATTTTTAAAGGATTCGATAGTCGATACTGACCGTTTTTAAGGAGTTTTACGTAGGAAATTTGTTATGAGATTAGATAGGTGTATACTGTGTAGTGTAGGGCGTAAAGGTATATATAATAATGTGCTTAGGAAGTGATCATTATTCATTATCATTAGTGTTTATAAATATAATAGATATAACTATATTAACTACTGTACTCTGTAGTGTAATGAAATATAGAAGTGCTTATCAATAACACATCAATAACAAATATTTAATATTAAGAGGATGTCAATTGTCAGCACATTATTAATTGTTTTCTCTCTCTGACCTACGCGTAACATCGCACATTTCTAATCAACATAACCGATCTTGTGTAATTATTGATTAACTTTAACAAAAAGTGAATTGATCTATAAGTTATCAAACTTAAAGTTAAGACTATTATTTGTACTCGAACGTTGGATTTTTTTCTTTAGTATGTATATTTTGATTATTTTGCGAATTATGTGTGTATAAAACTATAAAATATTTTAAATTATACACACATCTCGCTTGAAAATCGAAACATCGAAAAAACCAACATGTGTAATATATACAGATAAAGATGATGTCCTCAACTTTAAAGTATCTTTTGCCAGTTTAATCAATTACATAGTTGTCAGATAAAATTACTGAAAACAGATTTTAATTTGTCACGAAGTTTACTTAAAAATGAGTTATTTAACTATAACCGTCTTTTTTTATAACATTTTAAGATTCTTAATATTTAAAACTTAAAAATTATTTATTGAATGGTTTGAGTTTTATTTAAAAAAAAAAAGTTTTAAGCGAATTTCATATTTTTAAATTTATTAGTTTTCATGAGTTCTATCCGATTAGATTACAAACTATCTTATATCTATCCGATATAAGATAGTTTGTTCAACCATCATAAGATAACAGTATAACAAAACCGGAATTTAAATAAAAATATTTATCACCGCGACGCCCTGGAAAAGGATTATAACTTATAATGTTATATTTAAAAATGTATGTACGTTAACGTTGAAATTTGTTTATTTTTTAGAACCAACATCGAGGGCTTATAACATCGAGAACAGTGTTTGTGATGTGCCTAATAATATTAGCACTTGTTCCTGTATTCAAGGGTAAATTAGTCGTTTATTTATTAGAAACTAATAACGTTATAAATTATCTATTACGTTATTAAAAATGAGTCGTAATAATGTACTCAAATTATTTTTAAAAACAACTTTTATTTAACTAAGCAGATTTATATATACATTAAGTATATTTTAATTTTTAACCTCGTGCTTAGCTTTACGTTTCCTCGGATTAAACAGTATATATTATTATATTTGATATTTTGTCGACTATAGTTATGAAATACGATTGCTATCGAGCGACTCCACCGATTTCGAGTGCGTAGACGTCAACGAATGCAGTATACCAGAAGTCTGTCACAGGGATAGTTATTGCACGAATTATCCGGGCACTTACGCATGTTCTTGCAACACGGGTTTCATAGGCGATGGACTTAGGTGTTTACCATTACGTAAGTTCATTTGAAGTGATCCATTTGAAGTGTTGTATACACATTTTTCAGTTGAATTTCGTATATTTGAAAAAGAAACAATATTTTTAACATTGACAGGGCAAAACAGTTTAATTGTTTTCAGTATCTCATTCACAAAACTCTTCGTATTTAACTATCATTTAAAACAATTTAAAACTTTAAAAATAACTGATTGTTTTCCAAAAGCATAAAAATTTACTATAAAACTATGATAAGCACCTATAATACAGCAATGATTGGATGCTTTATATAATTTAATAACATATTTTTATAGCCCCTAGATGCCGATTGGAAGGACATAGATACGTAGGTCAGGGATGTCCCGTGGAGAAAACTTGCATCAGGGATTTGTGTCAATGTCCATCATCGTACGTTGACGTCGGACAATATTGTGCACCCTATGACGATGTTTCTACTGCAGAACCGGAGATCACCGTAACAGAATCATCGAGTGAGTCTCAGTCTCACAATTAATTAATTATGTTATTGATGCTTAAAATATTTTGTAGTTTCGTGTGCCGAGATCAACACGTGTCACGCTCATGCCCAGTGTAACTTTATAAACTCTCAGCAACGACACAAGTGTCAATGCAATCCGGGCTATGAAGGAGATGGATATGAATGTTCGTTAATGGGTAAGAAAACAAATAATAAATAGTGTTACCTATTAATTTAAAAAAAAAATAGATAAAATATATTACATCAATTTAAAATATTTATAGCTAATCTTTGAGCGTTTTTCTTTATCTAAATACTTATAGTTACAAATTTTAGTTTTTCATATCCATTAATTATTCAACATTCAATGGCATACACATTTCATTTTTAAATAGGTACTAATACTATATAGTATATTAATATATTATTAGTTCTACGAAAATCTTATAAAACGTTATATATTTTATTTTTATTTTTATTTCTATTATATATATATATTATGTACCTAATGTTATATATTCTATAATTATAATAAGTTATAAATTAACTATAGTTTAAAAAATATATTTTCATTCGATGTACAGTAGTGTGCGCAAGAATAAATATTTTTAAAATATATAACTCAAAATAACTAATTTATTAAGTATATTAAAAATGTAACCCTATGTATATTATATAAGCCAACAGGTTTTAAACTTCCATAGAATAATATGGACCTTGGTTCTGAGGAAGAAAAGACCCGGTATGGACAATCTTGACAACCATTATTTTATGGAAATTTAAAATGTTTAAATGAATAATATATAAGTAGTAAATAATAAGAAAGATACAATTTAATTATCTACCTAATTAACGTAGTACGTTTTAAAAGTGAAATTTTGATGTAAAATTGGTTATATTTAACTCTTTGACTTAAAGGAATGAACAACTGTTTCATAATATATACTAACTTATTAAAATATAATATTGTGTGATTAAGTATATTAGAATAGGTATTTGCCAAAGTATATAAAAACTACAACTTCATATAACATATAGATGTAAGTAATGATAATTTTTTTTTTAAACAGCAATTTTTGTAGTTACTTAATGAAGGACTTTTCAAAACCATGGTTTTATTAATTTTTTTACTTACCTTTTTTTTACATACATGTATGTTGTGTGACCACAGGGTCATCCTTAGAGGGGATGATTGGGGCAGTTGCCTCTCCTATGTCCTTTTTTCATTCAAATTTTTATAATTTATATCACTTACCTATAGTGCATATTATATAGTATATATTATATAATTTATGAAATTCTCCCCTCTCCTATAAAAGGGTTTAGCCTAAACCGTTTAGGGATGCTATTGTATGTCCATGACCAAAACCATTAAGACAGCACCGCAGACCCCAACATGAGTGTTGTAGGCCACAGTTTAAGAACTGCTGAATGCTGATATAAATAGTTTATAATTTAATACATAACATATTATATTTTGTGAACTTAACTTGCTACTAAAATTGTTTTAGAATTATCGTGTTCAAAATCAAACATCTGTGATGCACATGCTAGCTGTCAGATAGTTGAAGGTCATTCAATATGTGTATGTAACAGTGGATACGAAGGAGATGGTATAATATGTACACCAACAGGTGAATGTGTATCAGACTCAAATTGTGGTCCGAATGAAATGTGTATGTATAACGAAACCAGTTACATATATAGCTGCAAGTGTTTAGAAGGTTATCAAAAGCTTGACAACAAATGCCAAAGATCACGTAAGACAGAAAAATGTTATTTATAATAAACCACAGTAATGTAAGATTTTTAATCAATTTCAGGCTGTTCATATGAATGTCACAAATATGCCAACTGTGTACAAGGAGAAAGAAATAATTATGTATGTCGTTGTAATAATGGATATACAGGTAATGGTGTTACACAGTGTGAACGGGTAATCGAAACTGGCTGCACAGAGAATTCGTGTCCAGCAAATACTGAATGTAACAATGTAGGAAATACTTTTAAATGTTCTTGTGCCCAGGTAACAAATAAATAAGCTATTTACTTAACACGAATAATGAAATATACAATTTCTTAATCTAATCTTTTATTTATTGAAGGGATACACAGAAAACTGGTATGGTTTAGAGTTATCGTGCACAGAGACCTGTGTAGTAAACACCAGCATTTGCCATCCATCGGCTCAGTGTGTGACTGATACGTCAGGACATTATATTTGTCAATGTAGACAAGGGTACATAGGAAATGGTTATTATTGCAAAGGTTAGACAAATATTTAAAAACTATATATAAACATAATTAACATTTATTTAAATTACAATAGTTTGTTTATAAAACATCAATTTATAGCATCTATAAAACAAAATATTAAATATTTACATAGAATTTATGTATCAAAAAAATAAATTAATATTTTTTTTGTAGCCAAGTGGTTAGCAAATCACTTCTGCTCAGACTTATTTTACCCTTATACTTAAGTATCATTTGTTTTAAGAAAATAAAAAAACGACAAAAGAAGACATTTACTTACTTGTAAATCAAGGGATGGCAACATTGCATATTCCAACAGTTCCAAACAAAACAAGAGGAGATTATCCAATTCATCTGCAATTTGATAAAATAGCCATTGGTAAGCATTAAAAATAACATAATTATGATATATAAGTATTAATAATTAAATATTACTCTCAATGCCTGGTCATTAATAATAAATTACTTTTTATTTCAAGGTTTAGCAGTTGATTGTTTAGAAGAGCAGATGTATTGGAGTTACATAGCAGACCGGACAATTAAGTCGTCTAAACTGAATGGTTCAAATGTGCAAGAATCTATTACCACAGAAGCTACATCAACTGAAGGATTAACTATTGACTGGATTAATAGAAAGATTTATTGGACAGATTCAGGTTTGAAACGAATAATGGCAGCAGATTTATCTAATAAGACCCATGTGACAATAATAGCAAATTCTTCACTCAGTAATCCCCGAGGAATTGCAGTTCATCCAAACAGAAGGTAGTATAATAATTAATGTAAAAATAAAATAATTTAATAAAATAATTTACATTTATATTTATGGCTAGAAAATTGTTTTGGTCAGACTGGAATAGAATTAGTCCTAAAATTGAATGGTCTGATTTGGATGGTAGCCAAAGGGAAGTTTTTGTTCAAGGACCTAATGTCAAATTACCAAACTCTATAGCTATAGATTGGTATACAGATGAAGTCTGTTGGGCAGATGCAGGTTTAAAAAGTATAGGTAATTATAATTGTACACTATATTTTACAAAAAAAAATATATCTTTCTAATTATATTGTCAAAAATTGATATTAAGAAATGTATTATTTGTTTTTTTTTCTAATATTATAAATAATATATATATATATATATATATATATATATATATATATATATATATATATTAATTAATAAATTAAGACTTTAAGTGATGTATATGATTATTAAATAAGTTTTAATTCTTTTTCATTTTTATATTCTAGAATGTATTGGAATAGAGAGTCGATTACAACGAACTGCTGTTGCTAATTGCAGTTATCCATTTGGACTAGCTATAACCCGAGACAATTTTTATTGGACTGATTGGATATCGTATGTGTTCTCATACTTTAAAAGTTAAATGAAATATAAAATAATGATATATTTTTATTTTAGAGGGAAAATTGAATTCACTGGAAGAAATGAAAAAGTGAAAAGAGAAAGTCTACCTGTACCTCTGCATGGTAATGGCAAATTGTACGGAATTGCAGCAGTTACTGGAAAATGTCCCTAATATTTAAGACTGAATAAAAGTAATTCATAAAAATTTGTTTAAAAAGTTCAATGAAAACAATAAACCATGTATGTTAGCAGACCTTTAATTTAATGTGTTTTGTACTAAAAATTATTGTATTGATAGTAAAAAAATAAAACATATACCATGTTCAGATTGGTTTGTACAGTAGAGTAGTAACATATTTTTTACGATATCTGTGTGTTGCACTCAACACCATGACTCCATCTTTAATCGAAAGAGCATACAAATGGTTGAGCATCACATGGTTTGGTTCTGGTAAAAGTGTTGGTTCACACTAAAACAACATTTTTTATTTAAAAAAAAAAAATTATTATTTTGTAAGAGTAAAATAATAAAATAATTACCGAAACTGGAGTGTCTTTGTTAAGTATCACTTGAAGAAGATGTGGTGGTAAAATTGGTGGTCCAGAAACTTTCTGCCAAGGAACCGATGAAGGAATATCTTGGGAAAATCCACCTGAATGTAAAAAATTATATTGAAAAAGTGGTATAGATAGATTAAAATTATAGATATTCATATAAATGTATCAAACCTTTTATATTTTTTTATTTGATGAACTAGTAACTACTAAATTTCTTAAATAATATAGTTGAATTGTTTAAGTATCAATATAAATTACAGTGCAGACGTTAATTAAAACCCATAAACATTGTTATAATATATAACCTTGAATTAATTTGTTTAATTTAAAAAAAATATATTAATTAATATTTACATACTTTTTCAAGATAAATTTTTCTCAAATAGTCAATTATCTATAAATTAGATTATCGTGTAATCTTTATTAAAAGGTTTGGTTTTTGAAGAAATGTCCACAAAGGTACAAATTATTGAAAATTCTTGATCAATTTATGAACAATATGAACATTGGGTAGTAACTTTTACACAGGGCTAATAGTATTTTCTTAATTAAAATGTTAACAATTTTTTTTTGCAAATTCAATAATTTATACAGAAATATTGAATTTGCTAACATATTTTTTAAGGTACTAATTGGTTTTGATTTTTAATATATTTACATATAGTATAGAAGATATTTAAGAACTTAAAAGTTTTCAGTTTATAATTTAAATGTGTTGATTACCTTTTTCAATGCCATTTTCATCGATTGAATCAACATCCAATGCTTGAAAAACTTCAAAGTCTGTTTTCTTAACTACCACTTTGTTATTTGTTATACCTGGATCACCTTCAATCATGCTCTATAAATAAAAACCAGATAATTAACGGATTTTTTTCAAAATACTGCAGATATAAACTTACAACTTTAGTATCACATTGCCAATTGCCATCAACACAAAATTTATAATGATGTTCACCTTCTGGCAAGTCAATTATAGTTACAAAATCATTGTGACTGGAATCAGAAATTAAATTGATAGTGTATTATTTATATATTTTTTAAAAGAAAAATAAATTTGAATCACATGTATAATGTTCATGTATTTAATTAAAAATTAGATATAATTCTAAAAACTAAAAAATATGTATTTGCTCTAAAGTAGTGGTTCTTAAACTGTGGTCCCAAGTTTGTAGCACTGTAGACTTTTCTGGTGTAGTGCTGTTGTTTAAATTAAGAATTAAAGAAAGTTAAGAAATTGCATAGAAAACATAAAATCCAAATTACGATTAAAGGTTTTGAGGAGCCAGATGATAAAAAACTGATGTTTATAATGCAACATAGTCCTTTACATTAGATAAAAAAATTAAATTTTAAATTTCTATATAAAATAAAATACATGCATAAAAATAATTATTAAATTAATATGTTTTTGTATATTTCTGTGTGTGATTTGTAATATTGGTTATATAAAAAAGTTAATTTGAAAACAAAATGGGAAGGGATGTCATATCTTATCAGCTGTTTGTGTACTTAAAAAATTTAAAATTTATGTTTTAGCTATTTTTCTGAACTTATACAAATAGGGATGGAACTTTAGTTTAACAATTTCAATTTTTTTTCTCAAATTAAATTTAAACTTGAATTTTATTCAAACTCAAACATTTAAAAATTTAATAGTTGTAGAACAGTATAAATACTTAAAAAAATAAAAAATAAGTTATAATTAATCTATTCTGTTACTTGAACATTTCTAACTTAATTATGCTAAAACTATTTGAGATTATAAAATTCAAAGTTAAAGTGTTCTCATAAGTTAGATGTGATATGAGAATTAAACTTTTGAGATCAAGAACCCATTCCTATTCAATAACCGACAATAAAAACGTAAAGGCAGTTTTAATGTAAAATAAAGATATTACGAGTTTAAATTTGGTCAAAGTAATGATTTTAGTTAAACATAGCATATATACATAAAAACACATTTAAAATTAAATAGAATAATGTATGATTTAATTCTATGGGTAATTCAGTGTTCTTTATAAAACTATAGGTTATACATTTTATACAGAAAATTAAAATTATATGTTAAAAATATTGATATTAAAATGTTAACTATATACCTACCCGGGTTAATTTTCAAAATGCAATTGATGTCAATAAAATATGTCACATCATCATGTGTTGTATCTATGTCTTACAACCAAGTAACATAAAAGTTTGTTTTCAGCAGAACCAATTTTATTTTTTTTAGCATTAATGTTAGTTATTTGTTATGCTGTTATATTTTAAGATACAATGTTCTCTTATGTATTACAGTTATGTCAATGATTTGGAAATTAAGAATAATGAATGTTATATTATGACCCACACTCGTGAAGTCAATGAATATATCAACAGTAATTACATCAAGTATACTGTAAACATCAAATATATTGATCCAATGTTTGTCTACTCAAACCTTACTTTCCCTTCTTAATGAACAATGGTAACTACCTACAGTGAACAAAATTTAAGTTTATGATTTGTTATACACATAAGTATGGTTGTATTAAACGATATAAGAATTACCTTTGAACCATTGGTATAGGTTTCCATTCAGAGAATGTGCCACTGATAAACACTTGTTTGCCACCACCTTCCCATCTGAACACGGTCGGTAACATTTTATTTTCGGTGTCACTTTCCGACATTGAATGCGGGATGCCGTCAGTGAACTCATCGTCCTTGTGGAACGAGAACATTAACTCAAATTAAACAATAGGCAGATAAAAGAAAAATAAATAACATTCAAAGTACACAACTGATGTGCCTATCAAATAACTGTTGTTGACATACATTTGGTTTAGACGAACTCTGTGGGAACAGCGCATTAGTATCGTGTAGCCCAATGGAATCCGAAGTCTTATCAAACACAAACGCTTGACTTTGCACTTCTTTTGTTGGCGAGGAAGGAACGATCAGACCTGCCGACTTGTGTCGCTGACTGCCACTAGTGTTGCCCATAACCGTACACGATCGGTCACAACTGTCTACGGTCAAACGGAATGAATATTTTTTTACGACTTGCCACTAATCGTTATTGTCTTGACTCCCGAGGCTTTAGAACGCGATCGTAGTTCGACGCGACGCCAGTTCGGCGTTTACACGGAATAATTGTTTTTTTTTTTTTTTTTTTTTTTAATTGTACGTTTTAATTTGTTGTTTGCGCATCGTCGTTATCGTCCGGTCCATCGAAAGCGATCATTAAAACAATTAGAATACTGTGCGAGTCAACGAACGGTAAAAAATGAACATGAAAACAAAAACATTTATATAAAATTAAAACACAATACTGTAAAAAAAAAAAAAAAAAACAAGAGAAATGTTCGTCTTACACTTTTGTCTCTTATCAAGACCACGGCGCCATCATCCTAAGGTCGTTGATGATTACAGCACACAGTGATTACTGATTGGATACATTTTGTACGGTTTTTTTTATTCTGCGTAACAACTATCTACAACAAGACAAGTTTCGTTGTCACGTTTCCGGTAAAATGTATCCTCCGGCCACCGAATCTATCTGACGTGCAGCAGAGTTGTCAGTAGTCACTAGTCAGTACTCACTAACTCGCTACTCAATGCTTAGTTTACTTATCTATGCTATATTACGGGTTGGATTTACATATTTATTATAGTTATTTTAATGTGTTCCAATAACTTTTTTTCTGTATATTTTAGCTATACAATTGGATTTCTTTTTTAATACAACAACATTTGAAAATAAATAATCATATTATTAAATTTTTTCATTTTGATTTTACTTCCTATACCTATAACATGGTAATTTCAAGGCAATTTTTATGAGGAAATCGTGTATTCGTGTTACATTAGGGTAATATTAAAAAAAGTTTTGTATGATAAAAAAAAAAAAAAAAATGATGTATATTGTATGGAATCGCGTCACACTACTCTAGCCCGTCAACTAAATTTGACTTTCCTGTAATAGATTTCGACGAATTAAAACTTTCTGTAGTTTGCGGTAATGCGGTTGTACCTGTACATAGATCATCAGCAGCATAGAAAAAATATTATTTAATATACCTACGTGGTAAATACAAAATGAGTTGATGATGATATATAAATCATAAAGTGTCGCCTTAGGCCTATAAAGGGAATATGCATGTATTTAGTTAGGTAGGTATGTTGCTTACCAGTAACAGGCAGATAGTAATCTATAAATATACAAATATTAACTATCAAAATCAAATATTTATATTATTTTTTTATTAAATATTACAATAAATTATATTTAAATATTAATATAATATAATCATACAACATTATAAAATCATAATTGCCGACTTGCTGACAATTATGTCAAAAAGACAAATTTGCCGACTAAAATGAACCAGGTATCTTAAGTTGGGAGGGGTGTAACCCCCCCCACGTCACTTATTAAATTCGGCCCTAGCAAGAGAACATAGAAAGCAAAAATAAAAATGTCAATAAAATTTATATATTTTGTAGTAAATGCAATTTATAACAATTGACATTTATAATTCAATACTAGATGAGAATATTTATATCTATAAGTTTTACAATAAACATTTTATTGATTTTATAAATATAATAAAATAAAATACAGAAAAATCCTAGTATCTTATATTTTTAATATTTTTATAAAGTAATTTGAAATGTTGTACGGACCAATTAAAAATGGTACGCGGGCTGTCATCAGTTGATCATCCAGTCAAGTCCTCGTTGCGTTTAATTTGTATACAGAATAAAATAAAATAAATACATTACGTAAAATATTTAAGACCATTATTAATTCAGTTAATTCATTATAAGCTGGATTACTTAACTATCTATTTTACTGATACAATCGAAATTATTAGTCACATTTTAAGAAAACCCCAAATGACCTTATCGATCGAAATTTAGATCCCCAAAAATAACCCCATAATAAAGAAATATCCAACATATTTAATATTCACGAACTTTTATTGTCAGTATTTTATATTTTTATGTTAATTGGAATTTATTTTATCATAATAATTATTATTAAATAGTATAACCATTAAAATTTAAATATTAATATTTAACGAATTTCATAATATTTTTAGTGAGATAGTATAACCTAATAATAAATGTCAAAATGTCAATAATACATAAATATATAATAAATAAACAAATTTTTAATCATAATAGGTACATATTTACAATATTTTCTCAAATTGAAGAATATATTTTTTTTAATATGTGTCCACTTCAATAAGTTTAATTTAATTTGAGTTTAATTATTAACATAAAGTTTTAATTTTTTTTAACGTTTTCGATTCGGAACATTTTGTTTAGACACTTCTATATGTATTGCAATTTGCAGAGCAAGTTTAATTTTATTTTTATTAATTAAAATCCAAATAAATGGGTGTTTATCTCTAACTAAATAATAAATTCGATTGTTCCACGACTCTCAAACATTACTTGCACGATGAAAGAAGTATCACTGAAAAACGGTTAAACTTAAAACATCTTGTTAGTTAATTTCACTCATCGATTCATTCACATAGGTTTCATAACAATATAAATAACCCCTTGGCACCTAGAGGTATGTTTCATTTTAAATATAGTAAAATAATTATGATTAATTATAATATTAATATATTTATTTTATAAATTTGTTTAAAATACGATAGTGAGACGCACCGCAGTGGTCCGAAAGTGTACAGGATACATCATATTATACCTTTATATCTTATTAATTCATTTATCATGTAGATTGTATGTGTAAATATATGCAATACATGCTTTATGTTTTTAAATTTTTAGATTATCAGTTACTTTTGGAAAACTTTGATTTTGAATCTTTTTTTTTATTGATTTCTCTTTGCGAAGTTCTATTAGAATATTTCTTGAAAGACCCGTTATAGAGTTTCTGAAAATAACTGGGCAGCCGTAGATTTTCATAATTTAGCTTGTTTTAATTTAATTTTTAATTTTTGTGATACGAATTTCATTTTGACACGGGAAATGATGATAATCAATTTGAATTTCTTATTGTTTGTCCGAAGAAGTTTTTTAAATACATGGACAATTATAACTATTTTTTTCCGCAGCATTTTCCTCGTATGAAATGTGTACAAAAAACACGTGCTCTTCAAATGATAGCTTTTCTTTGCTCTTCTGACTCACAAAAATATAGTGAGTAAAAATATACTATTCACTATTTACTATTTAGATACAATTATATAAAGAAACGAATATTTTCTACGAAAGCATACCACTACCACTACAACACCACTGTATACAGCATATAACAAAACAATAAACAGTCTTTATTTCAGTGGTGATCGGGAAGGGATGTATTACCTCCCTCTTCTTATATATAAAAAAAGTATTGATTTAAAATTAATTTATAATTACTTAATAGTAAAATTCCTGACTGTCCAGAAATTTTAAATTTAATACCTAAAAACGTTTCTCAAGTCTGTTCTTATTCTATATTTTATATATACACTAAGAACTATAGTGAAAAAACGTTGGTTATTTGTCTGCTGAAATTATGTAACAAAAATATAAAATTCACATTTAACAGTATAAAACTACATGAAATACCATAATTGAATATTCACATACATAGGTATCTGTGATTTAGGTATCTAAGGTATAATTACAAATAATAAAACTGTAAGGTTAAGTAAAAGTTCTAATTAAGTAAGTAGGTGGGTATACCGTATACAGAATTTAATATATATTTTAATAATGTAATTTGTGACTTATATAGTTATATATGTGCAATATGCATCATTAACATAGTTTATAGATAGTAATGGTAAAATTGGTAAAAGGTTAATAATTATATGCAAATGTTTCAGTTATTGTGTCTTGAGGTGTTGTTAGCTATAAAACTCAAAAATTGTCATAATCAATGTCCATGCTATATTAAAAGTATATTTGTGTAATAATTTATTATTTTATATTTTGAGAAAATATGATCAAGTAAGTACAGAATAAATAAATGATACAAAGATAAATAAAGGAACAATATTTTACTAAATAAAACTAAACTTAAATAATATAATTTAAATAACCAATTTGTGGTTGATATGCGATTTAAATAAATCATATAAGTTTAATCGGAAATTAATATTTATGATTTAATCTTCATTTATGGGTAAAATATATTTATTAGATTTATCTATATCCCCAATTAGAGGATCGGCAATTACAAACACTCCATCCGATTCAGAAGCACTTGCAGACATTGGATATCCATCAAATTCAACTGTTGAACCCCTAGCGTGATTGACCCTGCAAAAAAAATTCGTATCATAATAATTTTAAAATACAAAGTTCAATGAAGTGTAGTATACTAGTATTACAATATGACATTAATTATGAGTTATAACTTATGAATATGATAAATTAAAATGATAAAAAATAAATTTCATATTTGGGCGAGTAATTTAAATTACCAAGAATTTTTTATTTCTAAAAACACAAAAAAAAATAAAAATAAATTTATTTTGTCATCATCTGACAGGAAAAAGCCAATTATAAACAATAAGTACAAATTGCCTATATTATATATAATGAGAGTAGAATTAAAATGACATAAAATAGAATAATATGAAGTACAAAATAATACAATTTAATTATTAAAAATGTGTGAAAATGAAACAGAGACAATTGAATATTGATAGTAGATAATAAATATGCAATATATAACTAAGATAATGAAAGCTCTAAAGAAATATGAAAAGTAAAATATTAAAAAGTATCTATAAAAATTAAAAACAACATGTAAACTAGTGAAGGTTAAAATTATGTCATTGAGTTATAACCACAATCTATTCTAGGTGCATATTTAGTATACCTAGGTACTACATATATAACTAATGTAAACAATTATAGCGTATTTAGGACTGGATTTCCAATAAAATATCAATTTATATTTAAAATAAAGTATAATTAATTATTGGTAATAACTAATGTTTAAAAGTTATCAATATTGTTTTGTATAAAATTTATTATTATTACTTCCATTTTTTAATAAGAAAAATAAACAATTGTACACATTTTTTTCATAATACTTTTAGTGAAAATAAGTAAAAATGTTATTAGAGTACAATAAAAAATTAATAATTATGTACTTAATTAGTTAATACAATAGTAAATTAATAAATAGTAAAATTATTAATATTTCAACTTGTTTTAAATTCTTTAGTACTTAATACTTAATTAAGTATACTTTTTATAATATTTTAATCATTGATTTCATAATTAAATATTCTCATTTACCTATTACTAAGTCAACGGCTTAATACTAAGCATTCTTTTTTTTTATATTTAGTGTGTTGTTATAGGTACTGCATATCAAATAGTATTGAAATAATTCAAAAAGATGTATTATATTAAATAACTTTACCAGAACGATTATAATTTCTATGAGTTTTCTAAGTTAACACCTATTTCAATGCATCATATATTGCTATGTAGAATGAAAATATCTAAATTCTAAACACGAATGTTACTTATTAGTAATTAGTTATCATATTATGCGGTGCACAGTTCGATCGTTAATATGGGTTATACAATGTAAGAACACGTGGGATGCTGTAGATAATTACGAGCTTTTACCATGATGTTCATCTCTGTCAACAGGGCACAAGCAACAATTCAACAAGATACATTGGAATGCATTTCTCGATATATCTTAGCGTATAGGTGTAAAAAAATGCATAACACCCATAGGCGAATAAACGTAGTATACAGACGCACGAAACGACAAGATCGGCGAGCAGTTCCGCGTAACCCGCTTTGAGCTGTATGTGCAGAGTGCACGTGCAGAGGCATACTATACATAATATTGCATTGCATTCGGACACTTATATCTATACTATAATGCAAATCGTAACAATAATAATACAGAGATAGAAAAACTTAATATGTGATGTCATGCGTATATTATCCAACATTGTTATACGGGCCCCCCTCGGGAAATATCTGGATGCGCTATGCTGATTTGGTGTACCATCATTGTCCGTGTGAATATACGCGAGTGGAAAAACAGACGGGTCGATGATGCTGCTGCTGCAGTAACTACACAAACGAGCAACGGAGCCGTATAATAGAGGGTGACGTTTATGTGTTAACCGTTTTTATAATTATTATCTTAAATATCGATGTCTATCATTCACGAATGTTTAATAATAATAGATTATATTATGTTATTACACGGGTACGTAGGTATATTAGGTATAGCTGTTATTCTACAGTCATTGGTGTTGTCATTATCGTATTACTGTATTCAACGTCGTGTTAGCATATTATTATGTTATTTATCCCGCCGCGACGAACACCGTATTAGCAACGTTCCATAATGCGTACCAGTTTTTCACCACCGTAATCACTTGCTTGATTTTGACGTACAGTTTCTTCAAGTCGTTGGAAATCTTTTTGATGATTTCTTCCACGTTACCGTCGTCTTGCCTGCCCATTCGCGGCCCGTCGTCGTCGTCGTCGTCCCGGTTCATGTTCCTCCACGTCGAGGCGAACCAGTCGGACGACGCGGGATCCGTTTCGATGGCGTCAGTTGCGTCCGCAGCCGGCAGTTCCGTCGATTCGTCCGCTGGAACGTCGGTTGTCACCGCGTCCGTGGTCGTGACCAGCCGCGTGTACTCTTCGATCTCCTTCAGCAGCTCGCGGGTCTTTTCGGTGTCCGACGGATCGTACGACTTGGTCTTCGTCAACAGGCTGTACAGCTTCCAGTCCTCCTCGGCCGGCCCCACTTCGTTGACGTCTAAACTCTCGTGGTCTGCCTTTTCGTCGGTGAACGAAGGCACAGCAGGCGCGGCCCGACAGTCGTGGGCCACTAATACGGCCGACGCTGCGAAGATCGTCAAACACTGCAAACACCATAGTATAATTATTGTTACGAGCGAGTGTATAATAGAATAATACATTATTGTAAGCCTCATCAATAAATACCCAACAATCCAACATTGTACACTGTACGTGCACGTAATGGTACAAATAGTGAGAGGGTTTTTTAGAAAGAGGAATAAAGTTAGGCGCCCCTCCCCAAAATGTAACTTATTACAAAGATTATTTTTATACTGAAAATTTAGAAAAATGTTTCATTATTTTTTCACAGAATTATATAAATGTATACACTATTACATTAATTTAATATACAAGCATATGTATAACTAGTAAATAATAATAATTTATATTTTACCATTGACGATAAAAAACAATTTTTTTTTAAATTTAATTTATAATTTGACATATTCCAATGTTTATTTAAAAAAAAATAAATGTATATTTATAATATTATATGCATCGAATATCTAATAATTAATAAAATATATCGAACGATTATGATTTTATGAATGTCAATATGTTATAGGACATAAATAAATAATAAGGTCACTTAAGCCTCCTTCCGAAACTGTTCATAATTGAGTTATTTGAGAAATTGTCTGCACGATTAACTGCTGAAAGATACAACTTATTTTCAAGTATGACGTCGTGAGATTTAATGAACTCAAAACCACAATCGGATATTTTGGAATTTGTTAAATAATTGTTGTATACAATTAAAGTAAATTTCATATATTAATTATTAGAACGTTAACAAATACAAATTTATTTGTTTACAATAAATATTACACGCGAAGAACTATATTATAATATTATGATGCATTGTAAAAATATTTTTACCAAAAATAATAATTGTTTAAAAACATATTCTTTATACTCTAAATAATCTAATGCAAGCACACCAATATTAGTTAATTAACCTATTTGACGATTGGGAGACTGCAGTACTTACTTTCAATATAGGTGGAGGTGTGAGAGGTGGCGCGACAAGAAAATATGGCTATTTGGTATTCAGGAAGCGAAATATTTACACGGTAGCGGGTAGGTAAGCGATAAAATATGATTTTCGTTACCTAATTCGATTCGATGTATCTATAGCCTACAGTAATATATACTATAATTACCTATCTATCCACTAAAAATAAAAACATTAAATAATAATTATAATTTAAAAGTAATAGGCTAAGAATATATCAGTAGTAAGCTGATTTAACATTTAAACATTTTAAAATAAATCTTTATTCACTACCACAAAATTAACTGGTGGAATATTTACGGTTGTATATTTTTAAAGTTTTATACGCCCTTGAAAGTTAAACAAAAGTATAAATTATATATTATTCTTATTTTTGTACACCTATAAGTACATCATGACTATATACCTATTACCCGCACTTCGTAGGATATTATCTGTGATTTGTTTATATTATGTACAAACAACAATAAACATTAATACATTAATATGCATTTAATAACACGGACATTAAATATTTGATACTTATCGATTCATAATACGTCACGTCTAGAAATTGTAATTGTTTTATTTTTTTTTATTATTTCTAAAAATAATAATATATATAATATATATATACATATTATATTGGAAGGTGGGTAGGTACTTGTTACAATTTAACTTTGTACGATACATCGACACCTATAAAGCTTTTAGAAATTAGGCAACATATATACAACTAATAAAATGGTTCGATGGATTTAATTTTAACTTAATCTGTACAGGTATGAGTGTATGACCTCTGCAACCACAAGTAGCTGGTCTTAAACATATACAAATGTAAAATAAACTGTCAAACCTCGAAATGTTTGTGAATATGGAAAATGACCAGTTTTATTATTATTTTTATATATTTTTTTTTTAACTACAAAGTCCGACATATCGCTGTACGTGCTTTTTTTGGTGAAGGACGTCAACTTCGACTATAGATATAAGTGACTATATAGTAGTACTTATCTACTTAAATTGAAATAATATGATATAATTTATTTATAAACACGTATTATTAATTCTTAATTCTATTAATGTAAATCGTAAAATTATTATACTTATTTATTAAAAAACATAAATACGTAATGATACGTTTTTTAATTTATAATTTCACAAACATATTCTTAAATATTATAACATATCATTAACTCAGAATCAATCAGTAACCATCTTGGTTGGAGCGTGGGACAGCAAGTATATTATATATGAATTCAATAATAAAATCAAAAATAATTCAACAAACTCATAAACCAATTAATGTTATTATTGTACTATACAGTCTTTTTAAAACAACTAATGATCATTTAATATAATTTGTTTTACTTAGTTTCAGCGTTTTGTCGGATTTATAAATATTATATATTTTTATCACAAATTATTTTTCCATACCGATTTTGAACTAGCTTAGCATTTTAAATCAAACTAAACTATATCAAATTCAAAGTGCGTGTGACTATACCCGGCAATGCCCTGGTCTCAGTAAGTAGATTCCCTTCGACAAAAATCAAAAATGTATACATTTTATATTAATAAATGTATCTTTGTATTTAGAACATACAGTACAGAATATAATAGATTCCAATGAATAAAAAATACAAAAGATATATGATAATATGAGTTATTAAACCAGAAAATATTATAATGAATTATTAAATAATTTAATATAATTAAATTACATTAATAATGGTATAAAATGGATGTACAAACTTTCATTAAGTTTTAAAATGTAACAATGTTTTATAACAATTAAAATGTTTGTTTTTAAATTTTTAAATTTACTAAAATAATAATATGCCATTTAAAAAGACGAACTGTTGTTTTTTATTCAGTTAAAATTGAAAAGAATGTACCTATATTTAAAATAATATAATAAAATATAAATATGCAACAGTTCAACATTCTTATTTTAACGGTTTTAGAAAAATCAAGTCAACGGATAATTTTCATATTCATATAAAAGAAACCTATCCTAACCTATATAATAAATAACAATATACACGTTTATTATATACTTGATGTTTATATGAATATCCAAAATAGTAAAATAATTTAGAAAACTATAATATATTAGGTACATATTATAAGTTGGTATACCTATTACTTAATTATTTCTTATAAGTTTCAAACTAAATTATCTGAATTGAATGTCTATTAACGAGATACCTAACAAGTATATTATTATTCTTAGTTGAGTTAAAAAATTTTAGATCTTTATTTATCCGCATATATAGTTTTTTCTTTTTAAATATTATAATTAGATAATTCTATATAATACTTAAAAATAATAAAACCAAGAATAAAACAAAATTAAAAAAGAAAATGTTACTCACCATTGAGAAATTATATAAACATTGAACATCATTGAACATTATATACAACTTACAAGTTCATATTCCCTTATAATGTACAGTATAACACCGCAATATATGTAAAAATTATCGAGTAGACACACAGAAAATGTACACTTTTATTATTCATTACGAGTTACATATCTGACTATCTTATTATTGTAACTATAGACTTACCATAGAAATTTTCATTTTTCTGTATCAATATTATATGTGTTCTGATGTCTGAATTCTTGAACGAACTGAACTGCAAGATGAACGTCTCACTTTGGTATAGGTACTAAATCTTATAAAAGGAGGACCTTGAACGGTTATCTATATTGGCGTAATGTTTTTGCACACTAATAAAAACGGATGCTCTCGATTAAATCACAACAAATCTTCTGAAAGAAAAAAATTATATAACATCGATTTGTCGCACATTACACGGTTTGGCTTTTCGGTGTCCAATGCAATGAATGGTGGTTGTATGATGACTACAGACATTTTTCGTTACAATGAAACCTTGAAATGTAGGTAAACATTTTCCAGGCAAACTATAAGTGTACTTGGTTATCTTTCTCTCTCTACGTATGACTCCTTAATATCCGATCTGGGTTTCAATGTCGTCTTGTTTTTTTCAATATTTTACGATAACTATTTATATAATATTTATGAGTATTGAGTTAATACGTTATTATTATACTTACTTATTTATCATTATTATATTTTTCTAACTCTGACGTGGAATGGAAACAAATAATCAACAACATTGAGCAATACAAGCATATATAGGTACT
Source organism: Rhopalosiphum maidis (assembly GCF_003676215.2). Taxonomy (NCBI): domain Eukaryota; kingdom Metazoa; phylum Arthropoda; class Insecta; order Hemiptera; family Aphididae; genus Rhopalosiphum; species Rhopalosiphum maidis. The sequence continues at coordinate 80,913,003 of NC_040878.1, forward strand.
TCATTTGTATGGTAAAATTAATTAATGAAAATTGGACAAACTGAAACGTTGATTGATTATAAATATAAATGACATATCAAATGATCTATTACAAATTACACTATATATTATATTTATAAATATGATTCCACTTGATTTTTAAAGCTTAAAAATATCCAGTGTTTTGTATATATTTTATAAATTATTATTTATAATATTTATTGAACGTTCAGTCTAACATAAAAACTAAAATAATTATGAGAAGGTTTAAATAATATTTCGATAATTGACTAGAATTATATTTTATTGGTATGGAAGATTAGTTCCGAAATTAAAATTCTTGTCTACCTTTTTTATGAAAATGTTACTTTAGTTATGATTATTAAAATATTTAAAATTAAAAAACATTTTAAAAAAAATGTCTTCCCGACAAAAATAGTATTCCAGTCAATAATAGTCATGCTTATTAAACAATGACCTCATGCATTATACCGATTATTCATTTATTATGTAATAGGTAGTTTAGTCTTGTTATAATATTGATCATCTGTTGTTCACCCAATATTAATTTTGTTCTTGTTTATCATGAAACGATTTCAATATCAAGGCTATTGATGAACAGGAACAGCATTTAGAGGCAAACATATTTAAACACAAACTATATAGTATAAGACACAAGTAAGCAACTACATTTTTGCTCTTATAATTAACTGCAGTTATATTAGTTATATGTTATTATAGATACTAGATATGTATACATTAGTCATAAACTCATAAATAATTACTAATTATGTAAGTTTTGAAAAACTTGTTTATACGTATGTTAAATACAAATCATTTAAGTTTTATTTTTAGGCATATACAACTATAAGTAATGTAGAAAATAAAATGAAAACTTAAAAAAAAAATGAATAAATAAAAACTAAAAGTATATATATATATATTATATTACAGTCTGAAGTAATTAGGAGTAGATAACATTTATTGTGATTAATATACAGGAAGGACTAGATAGTAGATATCTATTTCTAAATTTCTAATTGATTTCAGTATCTAATCATAAATTGATATTTCGACAAATTTCAACTTTTTTTCCTAAAAAAACAGAGCGATACCTGTTCAATTGTCTACCTGATTTTAAATGTTTAATCTACTCAGTATCACATTTGCGTTTATAAAAATTATATTGCAACAAATCACATTAAATTTTATTCTTAATTTAAATTTATTTACAATCCAATCTAAATTATAATAATTAATGAGTATAATAAATTATGAAAGCAAAAATAAAACTTATACGATATTAATGTTATGTTATATAGTAATTATTAGTAGATACATAATATTATAATTATACTATATTATTTTATCAATATTACAGAAAGGTATAGTATACATATTATAATACCTACTTCATAATATTTTTATACAATAAAAAAGTTGTTTTTTTAACTGCGTCGAAACATCTATTTTTAAACCTGCAACACCATATTTGAAGTGTTTAGGTATTTAGATTTTTACATATAAACCAATAAATTAACTGATGATGTACGTGAGTTCTTGACGTGAGTCATGAATCACGACAGACAATAGTTTTATGATTTTCGAATTCTGTACACGTTTAAATTTACCTCCCAGTGTGATAGTGTAACAGTAAGTAAGTAAACAAATAAATTACCAAACAATAAATACCAAATATTTATTATCAATAAAATATTAGGTACCTAGTAATGTATTAGGTACGTAAATAATAATTAAGAGGACGTCATACCCGCACGTATTGTCTCGGTCTTATACGGCCGTAAAACATAGCAAATTTGCATTCAGCGGAATCAATTTTATACATATATGAATATGATACTGTTCGCGATTCACGCGGTCTATTTTATTTATATTATGATTAAAACGCCTTTACAAAAGCAAATTTTAATGATGAATTACAGCCTTGTAGTGTTATTAAGTATTTAAATTACTTATACGTTTATATTTATTAAAAGACATCTTATAATATACCTACTGAATTTAATTAATAAATATAAATTTATAATATACTTACTTATTTATATAATATGAAGGCATATATGCACTTTGCTGTGATAGTCAATACCAATCCTTTTAAAACCAACTTTTTTTCCAATATCTATTTTGTCCTCGAAATCCCGACTAGGATAAAAATACAAAATCTTACTTCATAAAATTTAATTAAGACATAAAGTAAAACATTTTATTTTATATATTTTTTAGTTTCAAAATAAATAAAACTCATAGTTTATGACTATGATTTGTTATGGATATTTCAATACAATTAAAAATAATCAATTAATCCAAAATAATAATTTATAGATATTTGAAATTCTGCACAATGTGAAAGAAATATTGTTAAGTGTTGTGTGAATTTTATTTTCTAAATTTTTCCGGAAATTGAATTATTATATTATGAAATATTTCTGTAGGTTGAATAATATTAATAAACATAGATTTAAATTTGATTAGGTACCTGGTACCTCTATCACTAATCATCATTTCAAATTTATGTTTGCTTATGAAACGGCGATTTAATTATGAAAGTATAGGTAACGCCCGCATATATTAATATTATCATTATTATTAATATTATTGCATACCAAATTAGTTTTATTAAACAAATCATAAATCTGTTGTTTTATAGCGATATTTAAACTCAACAAAACGTGGGCTATTTTTACTGCATATGATATATACATAATGAACTTACTATAGTCTATAATTAGTACTTGAGTTATTACTAAAGAGTAAAGTCCATGATAATTTTTACATGATTACGCGAAAGAACTCAAAATTATAATATTATAAATAAAAAACAAATTGTCTATAAATATATAAAGTGTTTGATACTGCTTAATTGACTTTTTATAAATATATGGTTATAGTGACAAATAGGGATTTCTGATCGCCTTAGAAAAATTAATGTTTAGAGGACCACACTACTATTGGGATAGAGAATATTTGACAATTTAAAAATTCTTAAATATCCTACTTATATTTCTTGCATTAAAAAAATATGCTTTGAAATTGAATCTTGCTGTTAATAAAGTTATTATAACAATATTTTCAATAAATCTTTATAGGATAATCTTGTGTTAATTGCAAGTAAATATATGTTTAATATAGATATGTAGGTATGGTGTTTTATAACAATTATCGTATTTTTTTAATAATGATATCTAACATTAGATTAAATGTAAATAAATATTATCTTAAATATTGAAAGATCATCAAAATAAAAAAGTTAAACTAAAACAACAGTACTTAACTTGAATTTTTGAGTTTAAAGTTAAAATAATTATAAATAACTATTATTTATTACTAACCATTGTATTCACTAGTATTATCACTAACAGTTTTTCAAATAAAATCAATTGAAATCATATAGTTGGTGACGATAACCAATTTTGGAGATAATCCAAGAAACTTAATTCGACTTCAGAAGGATTGATCGTTTATTTAATTAATTATTCTTTCCTTTTCTTTTTCATATTTGATATTAGTTGAGTGTGAAATTTTATCAGGATGTTTCGGTAGTGGATTTAAAGGTTGTGGAGACTCAACTGCTTTATCTATATTTCGTTTGAAATTAAGACAGCTAGCTCCACTGCAAGTCCCCTGGTGACCAAAAGATGCCACAAAACTTTTAAGTACAAATTCTTGCAACTGTCCATTATGATTAAATTCCATAGTTTTATGAATATTTTCAAAAGGCACTTCCTTGTTTTCAGGTTTATATTGATGTGATTACTTTCATAACCATACTTTGGGGTACTGTATATTTATTGATTGCAAACACCTAGCTGATGTACACTGATAAAAATACACTTAATAATACACTTCTACAGTAATTAAAAAAGATTTTTCATTGCCGATCCTTTTTTCTAACTTTAAAAATCTAAGTATATAGAAGAGTTAACTAATAAAAGTAATAGTTTGGCTGATGAAAACGAACAATTATTATTTTATTAAAATAAAATATATATATATAATTTTGTGGTCACCGCGAAGATTCTGATTCATGTAACCAAGGTACTAAAATTTATAAATTATAAACAATAAATAACATAAGTAATAAAATAATATTTCTATATTTTGAAGGTTATTTTTTTGGAACTTTGCAATGTTTTCTCTTAATGTGTATTAGACTTTAAAGAATATCATGATAAAAAAGTTAACTTCACAAGAAAATACAAGAAAGTATTTTGCAAATTAGTGTAGATAATATAAGATTGACTATTATTATTTATACAACTTTTTAAGCGGTTCATAACTGTAGCACCCCCAAGATTTGAACTCTAGTTGCGCCACTGGGGTTAGACACTGTAACTCAAATACAGGGTCGGAGCCGCACTTCACTGCCGGTGAACCGATGTCGAGTATTTTTAGGATAATCATTGTCAACGCTGTTTGAGCGTTTCAAGTTATCTGAACAAATAAATTATTTTCGAAGACGATCGACTTGATGTTATTTCAAAACAATATCTTGACATGCACAATAATAAGCTAAACAAAAACACGTAGGTACTACGCAACCGACGCGATATTGTACAATTATATTATTATTATTATAAAATACAGTTGTTTTCGCTGTGCACTACTAAACGTAACCAAGGTCGTAAATGAAAAAAAATGGGAGTCCAACATTTTTTTAAATATAGGTTCTTTATACTTTTATAGACAATAAATTATATTGACCAGTAAAATGTGGTTACTTTTAAAAAGTTTGGGGGGAGTCCGGACCACTTGGATCCCTCCACAGACACAGCCTTGAACGTAACAACAAGTAACAAACTAAACAAACCAACAACTACCGTGGTCTATCTATGCCCCATTCCCAGAATTTAGCTGTCAGATTTATTTAGATCGTTTGGTGAACGAAAATACGAGACGACGTCTGCAGCTTCTCATGATGGTTGTCCTAACTCGTTGACAAACGGTTATCAGTTGACGTCCTCAAATTGTGCTAATACTAAATGAAACTTACTCAACAATCCTTTGGAGCAAGGTGAATATCCACTTTGCTTTGGAGTTTGGTGACCACGATAACGAGTACTACACAAAGGATAATTTAATAATACCTCACAGGGTTATACACATTATAACTCTAGGGTTGCGTTATTCTCAAACAAATGACCACGATAACGAGTACTGAGTGTTTGAGAGTGAGATCTCTTTAACCTGGACAAAATCGTACTATTTCTCAACTGACCACGATAATGGGTATTGGAAGAGAAATGAAGTATTATAGTGTCTTGCTATTTTTACTAAAGTGTTCCCTTGCCATAAACGCTTTGGTGCGTACCTTGATATGAGAACAAAAACAAATAGTTATTAATTGAAATAAAATAAATATATGACACAACACGACTGTCCGTTCTTGTCATCGCCGTCGACAATTACATTATTAATTTTTGTCGAATCGGCATTTATTGACTCCAGCTTCTTATATAAAATAATATTTCGTTATATATACAACATTACAACAGTCTATTATTGCCCTTGTACAAAACGTAATATATTATATTTTTATATTATATTATAGTAAAAAATACTCTGGCTATCATCAACGCGTTGCTTATAAATAACCAGGTAAACAGTTGACAAAAGTATACTGCATAATTATTATTAATAAACATTATCTTGATTTTTGATATTTTCTGAAATTTTAAACAATGCTGGCATTAGGATTTAGGGCCCTGCCATACATAATGGCTACGAAAAACCATATATTTTCCTCTAGCAAGATGGCCGATACAAAAATAGTGGATTATGAAAAAATATCTGGAAAATAATATCTATTAAATAATATTAGCAATATCGGGGTTCAATTCGAATATTTTATAAAAAATGTACCTAGGTAATGGTTTATAAAAATATGCAAAAATATTTTTAACCTCTGTAAGTTTTTACCCTTAGCATAAAATTAGTATTCATTTATTTTATTTAAAACATGTTATTATTATTGTTTTTTTAAATTAAACAATATACATCAATTTATGACCATAGTATGGATTAAATATGACTGTGAATAATTGTTAATCTATAACTGTCTTATAATTTTTAAGGCAACTTATTTTTTTTTTATAGAAAATTTTGGTTGTGTAGGTTGGGGGTTTGTGAACGAGTTTCGATCGGTAGGCACACATGGAAAAAAATTACGCGATGAACGCGCGTGTAGTTCGGTAATTTAACACAACGAACTGCTAGCTACAAAAATGTTTTCTGTAACCGCATTCTATTTTAATAAATAAAATTGCATTTTACTCACCGTCATTTCCAGCAGATACAACGGTAGAATGTGACGAGGAAGAGAAATAATACAGCGTTAATGCGGTGGAACTATTCCCACAGATAGGAGTGCAGGCGTCGGGTCACCAGGAAGATGTTCGGACGGCCGCACGGATAAACCGCATGTCCATCCTTCATTTATAGCAAGACCTGGTGCGTGCCGCTATTTACCGGCGAGTCTTAGCAGACGGGTCACAGTCGTTGACGAAAAAATTACAGCAACGGGCAGCGCCAAAAACGGTGCAGAGTAGACGGACCCAGCATCGTGATGTCCGAGAAGGCAGCAGAGTGACCTTCGTAACTGGTGAAGCCGAAAACAGAAGCGCAGCAAGCTCAAAACCACAGAAAATTGCATACATTTAAGGAGAAGAGGAAGGCCGTTGGTTAGCCAGCAATTCCCATAGACAAGAATATTATGCCTGGACCTTTCTTGGACCCATCGATTTAATTACCGATTGTTAGCTTAGCAAGACCTTTTAGTTGTTATTGTTTTTGGTGCGCCTATAGACGGTCTGTGACGGTCAGTTTCGTGCGTCCAGCCGTTGCACCAAGTTTTGTTTAACCAGCTGTTATATTGTTATATTGTAAAATACACAGTTTCGTGCTTTATACCTAAAACGTTTTAATTCTTTCTGCATTAGTTAATTCTGACATTGCAATTATTACTCTTGAGTAATTGAGCTTTTACTAGTGTATGAAAGTGGGTTCAGCTTCGTGCTAACCGACCGTTCGTTAACGCGACCACATTTATATTCTGTCACGCGTACTCGATTTTCACGCGGAAACTTCGTCTTTTTCGACGTCGAACGAAAATCACTCGCGAGTACCATACAATTTGTCAGTGGCGTACTAACATGGGGGAAATAACCCCCCCCCCTCCTCACCCCGAAATTTTTGAATTTTTATTTATTATGAGAAAACTAAAATTTCTAGTACCCGTAACCCCTTAAAACCCCGCTCAAAATTCAGGTCTAAGTACGCCACTGCAATTTTTAAATCCATATTTAAATTTCGCGTTGTTTTTGTTTTGAATTATAATACAATTATTAATAACAAAATATAATACGTAGTTATTTTTGGTCGTTGGTTGCAAGAAGGAAAGTATAGCAGTGGCGGCTCGTATATAGGGGCGATGGAGCGATCGCCCCGCTTCTAAAATTATCATCTTTTACTAATTTATAAGTTTAAAATCAAATTTCAAATTTATATTGTAGTATAATATTGTAAAAAATAAAAAGGGTGAGCAAATGGGTATCGTTCTGCTGTATAGTAGAGATAGAGAGTAGGTCGCTATATAATGAATGTGTTAAATTTGAATGCAATGACAGGTATCATTGTATACGAAAAACCATTCTGAACGGAGATGATTTGTCAGTCTAGGATATATTATATTTAGTGGCGTATATAGGAATTATTTTCACTATGGGCCAATTTACCACCAGCATGGTTGCATATACAACTGAAACATTTTTTAGGTTGCCGGGTGGTTTTAATTATGACATAAATAATATAAATAGAGGAATTTTAACTTATACATACATATTTATTATTACATTATACATATAATCAATTAAGCAAAATACATAATAAAATGTTATGATTGAATCTGAAATTTCACTATGGGCCCAGGCCTAAGGCCCCTTCTAATCTTCTATATATGTCACTAGTACAACATATACATATAGATTATACGTTTAATTTTAACACATGTATATTTGTAGCAAAATAACATCGTTGCAACGTAATTGCTTACCATTAAAACAAATTGTATAAGTAAAGCGTATTAAAAAATAAGTAATAACGTTATACATACATAGTGTCATAGTATATTATTATACAAATAAATTTAAAAAATGTATCCCCTCCGAATAACGGACAACATTTTGGTGACCGAGAGTGTCCGCTATTCAGAGGTTTCACTGTATTATATTAGCAAGTGATTTTACTGACTATACTTATTACTTAATATTACTAGTTAAGTATATGTTGTGTTCAAACTTAAAAACTTAACGCCTACAGGGCCTGTAGTACAGGCATATACAAAAAACATGAATTATTGATGTCAACAATTCTTTATTCAAACATTATTATACATAATACTATTAATACTATCTTTACCAAAATTTTTATAGTCGTGTAAACTCTTATTACACAGCAACAGTTCCCAATCTTTTTAGTTATACGGTCTGGCGGACTATCAATTTAAAAAAAAAAAAAACTTTGAGACCTACTTATTTAATATACCAATAAAAATTACAATTGTATAATTTTTACAGGAGTAGGAATAGTAAGGTAGGTTATATTGTTTTTTAAATTTATATTAAAAATGCCTTAAAAAGGTTAAATAGGCAAAATATTTACATTTTTTGTAAAATTCGTTAATGTATACTTAAATTTTAGTAGTGTTATATTGTTTTGGACTTCCATAATTAATTTTATCACGTAACTATTAAAAAAAATAATAAATAATGACAATCATTAACAGTAAATATTATTAAAGTTATAGAATATAAAATGTGAGAAGTCTTCATCAAGCGGATAAAACAATTTGTTTTTCATGTTTTAGATTCTGAGCGGAGTGATGAATATATTGATTCTACAATGATGTATGTTTTATTTTTTATTTTTGTGTCTGTCATTACGTTTTGGAGTAGTAATAATGATTTAAATTAAAAAATGAATATTAACCTAACCTGCTAAAGGATAAAGGACTTCAGCTTTTCTTTGAAAAGGAAAATTCATCTAGTTGGTACTTTGGGGGGTCAAAAGTAAAAAATGTCCAGTACTTTTCAAAAGTGTCAGCAAAAACCCTGAAAAAATAACGGAAAAACGGGAATTTTTACGTATAACCACTTTTCGACAAAATTGATTTTTTGATTTTGCTATAACTCATAAAAGAATCATTGTAAATACTTGACATTTTCACCAAATATATATATTACATATATAATATTATATTTATATTACTATATTAGCGTTATTAGCGTTATCAATTGAAATTTTCTATTTTTCTCAATTTTTAAATGCCGATAAAAAAAATTTGGCTTTTCAAAAAATCTATAACATTTTTAAGATTTATTATATGCTGTACTTATCGTAGTAAAGAAAAAATCAAAAATCGTTAGTCACAATTTTTGTTTATAAGTATTTAAAGTTCAAATGTTTACGAAATATATCAAAATCGCGAAAATTTGCAAGGAGTTTTTGAAGTTGAAAATTCATAAAACTTTTGTGATTTACCTACCTAAGGTTAAAAAACCCAATACAAGGTTATCCATAAGTTTTTCTTCAAGTAACTGTAAAAAAAAATTCCAGCGTCAATATCAATAGAAAAAATTTTATGAGCGTATGAAATGCAATTTTTTTTCGAAATCAAGTAAAATAACGATATATTACAATTTAAAAATAGGTAATATTTTAATATAACCTACTAATTATAATATCATTAATTGACAAATCATCTTCGTTCAGAATCGTTTTTCGTATACAATGATACCTGTCATTGCTTTCAAATTTAACACATCCATTATAGTGACCAGTGACTTACTCTCCACCCCTACTATACAGCAGAGTGATACCCACTTGTCCTCCTTTTTTTTTTTTCTATGGTACGAAATTCACTCCAACCTTTTGAAGTGTTGTTAAAACCCCTACTGAGTCCTGATGTAAACATAAGCCTATCACACGTTTAAATATTTACCATTTACTACAATAAATCTTCACATTTATCATTTTACTGTAGTTGTTTAGAAAATGTTGGGTATAAGTTAGCGTATTCCATAATAATTGATAATAAATTGCAAAAATAACTATAGGAATAGAGGGAATAGAATAGTTGAACAATTTATCTATAGTGTTTTATTAAATACTAAAATTATTTAAGAAAATACTGTTATTGACAACTCAATACTTTTAGTTAGGTTCTACCTATCTTATTAATTTTTTTTAAAATATTGTTTTTTAATTAACCCGAAGCAATAGTTATTACTTATTAACTTTCAATAAGAAGTTATTTTTGATGTTTATATTGGTTATTGAAATTGAAAAAGTTTAATATTGTTTTCAAGTTTCAATACATATCTATAAATATATAATATTATAGGTATCAGTCACAAATTGTAGATTACTGAATAGATGTGTTAAATTTGAATTCAATGATCATTGTTTATGAATAGTAATTCCTAAACAAAGAATAGATCAGTCTATGTTACTGTCGTTACTGAGAACATTTCTTGATATTTGTTTAGATATTTCTATGAAAGTAATGAGTGTTACTATTATAGTATTACCGCACAATGATTTAATTTTTCCTGAAAATTTAACTAAATGGTCAATGGTATTAAGTTCATATAATGTAGAGATATAGACATATCTTAAAATTAATTTACATATTTTAAAAATGTCATTGCTATGATGTAAATTATACTAAGATAATTCATTGTTAAAATATATAATTTCATCCTAATAATCATAAACATTAAACAAAAACTGTATATATTTTATTTTCAGTATGTCAGTACGAAATACTTATGAAGAATCTTATATTAAATTTTATAATAGATAATTAATCTAGAGAGACTAACATTAAACAACTTGCAACTCATCATAAATGAACAACATAGCAAATTTGTGTTAAGCAATTTCAATTTTTTGTTGTTGATTTAATGTTAGAAAAAATTCACATATAATTAAACTTAAGAGTAAGTATTATCTTTTTTATAATTTTTAAAGTTTATATACTCAGTTTAAAAATTAAATATTATGAAAATCCGGGAGAAGATAGAAAATTTTTTATTAAAAAAAAAAGATAATAGATCAATTAACTTTAATATTTAAGCTAACAACATAAAATTGAAACTATAGAGTATGGTGATATACACGATAATTGTGCTACACAGGTAATGAAAATATGTTTTGGTAATATGCATAAGACAGAGATAACACATGCGGATAGGATGTTTTAAATTATACTTAAATAAAATAAATACAAATTTAAATCATATTAAGACTAAATAAATTAATTCAGAATCAAAACAATACTCCTTTAATCCTTTCTATTTGAAATCAATAATAAAAAGAGAAATAGTAGCAATCTGCAAAAAAAAAAATAACATTAAATTCTCTTAATAGAAATATGAAACTATATCTTAAGTGTTAATTAAAAATAACCAATTTTTCACATAATCTATTAATATTGGTAATTTTATTAGTTTTGGATATGTGTTTTAAATATAAAATATTTAAATATGTAATTGCCCATTTTATTCATTTAAATAAATTATTATCTTATTGGTAAATAAAAGTAAGAGGAATTATTATATTTGCATGCTTTGAATTTCAAGTATCTACCTATGTATACATCAATAATTTATCTTATTAAAATATATACATTTAATAATCATTTTTAAATATAGATTAAAAATTAGGATATCACTTCAATAATATATTTTACTTATATTATGTTTGATCATAATATAATGATATTAAGGTTGGATATTATATATATAAATTATAACAACTATTGAGTATATTACAGTGTTATTATCTACATAAGAATTAGTTTATAATCTTAACATATTTATTTAAAAATGTATTAGAATTTGAACTAATCCATGTATAGATATATATTAAACCATAAGTTAATGTAAAACTATAACATAATATATTCTTTTTTTATAAATCGTGTTAAAATACAAGAATTGTTTAAAAAAAAAAATGTAATAAATGAAAATTCAAACCTCTAAATCTAATTTAGCATTAATTAATGACAAAGGTGAGATTAAGTTAATTAGAAAATATGTGTAATATATAAATTTACAAAGCAACAAATCAGTGTTAAAAAAAACTATATTTATTTTAATTTTAACTAATGATTTAAGTTTATAAAGATTTTATCAATAATTTGAAACATCAATATACATTATTTACTTAATTCAATTTCACATAAGAATACTGAGTCTCGATGAGAAGACTTGTGTAAAAACCTAGTGCTAAAAACAGCATAAAGAAAAAAATACCTAACATACATAGGAACACAATAAAAAACTTAAATACAATTCTTAGCAATATCATACATGAATAATAATATTAAAAAAGTACACAAAAAAATAAATTAGTAGATAATAAAATAGAAAATGTATGATTAATAATGTTGCACAAAAATTATTTTAGTTACAATATAATTAAAAATTAGTGTAAAAAATTATTAACAAAATGATTCTTAGACAATACAGTAACTACATGATTATTTCAAAAACTTTCCAATCAAATTTTATTTATTTAAACATTAAAAATCATGATATTAATCTTCTAAAATTAAAAACTTAATTTAATATCTATGTAAATTAACATAATTAATTATTAACTTTATTCATAATTATGAATAAATGATTGATTACAAAATTTAAATACAGTGGAGCGTCGATTATCCGCACTACAAAATTTTTGAGTACAAATTTATTTTTAGTTTAATTTAATTAAGTTTTATCATTTGTTATGTACTATCATGTATTATTATGATATATTATACATAACTATATATATGTAATGTTATATTATGAAATGCAAGATTATTTTATTTTATTAGATTATTATTTTAAATAAATACATTATATTTTTTATAACATGTATGAATATTATATTTAGTATTATATCTATAGTAAATTATTTTTTAACTTTATATTAAAATTTTCTATGATTGTTTGATTATCCGCACAAATCAATTATTCGCACCCCCTTCGGTCCCAATTAGTGCTGATAATCGACGCTCCACTGTAAATAGTTAAAAGTAGTTTTAAAAACAAATTAGTGAAATTAATACTGACAAGAATCAAAAGCTGTTAATACTAAATTTTTAAACATATTGGTATGTCTTACAAAAAATTAACTTAAGTCAAACTTATTTTGCGGTAAATAAGGCTTGAAAAACAATTTTAAAAAATTAAATAAAATCAAGGCATTAGTAAAATAAATATTTAGGTTTACACTGAAGCTTTTTTCTAGCATTAAATAGTAAATTGTTTTTTGGAAGTCAGTAACAACGTATGCATACACATAATACAACTATTATAATACAGAACAAAATTTAAACAATATTTTTTAACTAATGTTAAGATACATTTTGACATATTATCACATTTGATCACAAAGTAATTATATAAGTGGTTTACTGCATGTCTAAACTCAGCTCTATAATAATCTACAAAAAAACATACAGAATTCACATCAGAGAAATAAATAGTCAAACTGATACCAATATTTATTTTGACTTTGTTTGTATACATATTTTACAATATAACAAAATGTATGTACAGAATCAATAATAACCATTAGCCAATATTGTACTGGTTTAATTTAACTCCTACTTCACTGTAGTAAGATCGGTACAACTTTAACTGCTTTTTGTGTTTACTGAAATAATAAAAATTAAATTCATTATGTCACAATAATAAAATAAATATTTGTACTAGTTTTATTGTTGTATAAAGCAGGATTCTTATATCAGCAGTAGGTACTCGTGAGTATAATCACTCTGTATACTTATTTATATGCTCACAGAACATTGGTTAACATAAAAGAAATGTGTAATTTTTTCTAAGTATAAGGTCTATGTATTTTACTAGGTATCTCAATATCCCAGAAACCATACTAATATTTGTGCTTTCTTCAAATCTGAAATAATATTACAATATATTAATATTTTTATCTTCAATATTATACATTGTTAGATACAAATTTAATTATAAATATGAATTTAAAACTAATTAATTATAATTTATAATCTTATAACTCAAATTATAAAAAATAATATAGGTATTAAATTATAAATACATATCTTTGTAATTTAACTTTACAAAATTAATCATTAATAAACATTTACTATAATTGATTTGTTCTAGTCTAAAATGTATATTATTTTATATTATAATTCATCGTTTATCCATAATAAATTATACATAGAATATAATGTGATAAATAAGATATAAAATCTAATCATTTTGGATATCAGATAAAATATATTTTACATTTACCATTATGGCTGTTATAAATTGTTTTAAATTTTTTTTTTTTTTTAAGGAAAGTATTTAAATATACCGAAAATAAATTGAATTTAAAGAACAAATTATAAATTCTGCAAAATGTCTGTAATGTATAAGAACTACAATTAAATAACAAAAAAAATAGTCAGGAAGTATAGGAACTAACTTTTGTTTGAAAGAGGCTCTCGACCTTCAACGGGTTGGGCAGTTCTATCGGCTGCTTATAAAAGATACAGATGTATATGTTTAATACGAGCATTTTTCCACACAAACAATATAATAATAACGTTCATATTATACGAAATGGGCGTAGTCTCAACCATGGATAATGATATAAAAATAATAAAAACGGCCAACGGTTATCCTTGGACTATGGTCATTGGCACCTATAGTTCATCCTACTCGGTACGCAGTGTGATGCTCATTATAAAATTTTAAGCAAAATTTTAAATTAATTTATAAATGAAGAGTTTTATCACCAACCACTGTAATTTATTTTTAATATTGTATAATTATTTAATAAAAAAATTGCAACTTAAGCACGTGAAATCAACTTAAAAATAACAAAAAAGAATTTTCCCAGATGGTCCTAACAACTACCGCTACGAGTTCATGTACCGTGGAGAAGAGTTGAATGTCCGGCCATCGGTCTAAGAACTCTATCCATTCACCTGAACAAAACCTGCCTACCTCCTCCTCCTCCGCTTGTCGCCGAATCATTGCAATTCATGTCCGTGCAATTATATATATATATATACACACGTATGTAGTTAAGATTTCATACATACACAATAATAAATAATACATCATTGACCAAGGATACGCGTAACACAATACCCTATCCAAGTTTCATTTCCCACAGCCACTAATAGTAAATAATATAAAAGTAACCATGATAAAATACCATGGCGAGTATTTATCATAACATTTTTTTTTTTGGCAATACCTGTTAGCAAATTTGTAGACACAATATTATAGAATATCGTAAAAAAATAAAAATCGCAAAATAAAAAACCTGGATACTTTTAACTAAGAACAATAATTATACATATTCTTCAAGAAATGCATTTAAAATAAAGATACCGTGTACACCATTTTTATAAAGATGCATGTATCTAATTTTGACATTACCGAGCGTCTCGACAGTCGAGGGATATATAACGAGTTCAAGCAGCTATATATAGAGTGGCTCGTCTGAAAAATATTCATTATTCTTCGTGAGAAGACTAAAATAATGTATATTTTTTTTTCAATAAACCAGTTTTAGACAAATATTTATCACCGCTTGACTAATCCACAATATAACCAAACAGGTAGGATTTAATAATTAACATTCCACATTATATTTAAAAATATTTAGTAAAAAAAAATTAAGCCGTTTCATAAAGGTAAGTAATTACTTGTTATTTAATTTTATTACAAATTTCAAATCATGAACAATTCAATGATTTATTTGTCATACATTAAAAATACAGAAGATCCCTAGAGAGTAGAAAGAAATCGACACAAAATATAATTCATAAATTATTTTAGTTGTTATCTAAGGTTAATCCATCAAAAACTATCATGAGTCATTATAAAACGTGTTTTATAAGATTCCAAAAAAAGACTGCCCTCCTTGGACACTTGAATCTTTTTATATACCATACAAATATTGGGTAGCAAAACATTAATAGCATCACCAGTTGTTAGGATTATACTAAATATTTTATTAATATTATTAAATACTTACATAATATAATAACTAAGTAGAAAAATTGATAAAAATGTCAAATACAAATAAAAATATATAGTTTACAATACCTATTTGGAAATAACCATAAATATTTAAAGTATCAATGTTATTACAATAAACATTATACTTGACACATTAAGACTGAAACAAAATTAAAGTGATTTTAAAAGTATTAAACACTAATAATAACTAATATTTAATAAACAGCCAGGTTTATTGTTATTCCTATTTACGGAGGAACTGAAGATAATATTGTAACAGTGTATGGAAACAGTCACCACCGGCTGCGGAACAAAATTAAAAACGCAATCGGTGGTGGAGTTACCAAAACCCATTACAAAAACATCCATAATTGAAATGAAGACTGGGTTCACAGCAATGTAATTTTGAAGTCAAATGAGCAGGTTAGCGTGACCAAATTGAGGAACTTCCAACCATTGCGGGATACAAAATAAATAACGCCGGCAATGGTTTGGAGTTACCACAGCTTGAATCACGATTTTTTCCAGTGTTTATAGTCATTCCCTCTCCACAGTAAATTTTTTTTTTATAATATGATCATTATTATCCAGGAGAGACGATGTTTGGTGAATACCGCTATGCCAAATTCAGCGACGATTCAAGGTTGTCTTGTCAGGTTCAATAACTCTTGGTAACCTGTACACACCAGCAGCCAATCATAATTGACTTACAACAACTACTATAGCAGTAACAGTAACAATCTTTATATCGAATATTATTATTATTTTAGAATTTACGAGATAAAAAAAAGTATAAATTTTAATTTATTATGACTAATGAGTAATAATTTTATAAAATTATAGTATTGTTAAAATAAGTTAATAATCCGTGGAGGTAAACAGATAATGAAACATTAATGAATAATAAAAAAATATACAATTAAAATTAAAAATATAATTCACATTTTTGTACAATAACAAATTAGTCGTTTTCATATTTAAAGTAATCCAAGGTAGGTAAATAACAAGAAAATAAATTTAGTATAAAATATTATAACAGAGTAAAATCTGTCATCTACATGAACAATAATGTTTTTTTAAATAATTTTAATGATTGTTATATTTTATTAGATTCCAAAAATAAACGGGTAGGTAGAATAAATAGCTAATGTCATTACGATTATTAATATTCTCTGATAGGTTTGTTGTACAAAAGAAAAAAACTTAACGTTTCAACATAATATAAAATTTCTACTACGAGGGTTTCAAGGCAGATGTTCGGATGTATAAAAGGGAAGAGCACAAATGCTATAGGTCACGCAAAAGGGATGAAGGGAACAACAAAAACAATATAAATCGATTTTTGCGTTCGTTATATTTGTATGAAGTGGAGTATGTCGGATGATAAATTACCACGTTTAAAAGTCGAAAAGAAAAATATTATTTTATTCTATTAGTTAGTGTAGACATACTGAAGAGTAAAAAGTTAAAATGTGAATTGGTAAGAGTGTAAGAAAAATGAGTTGGCGTGAAATACCGTGACTTTGGGGGTTAGAGGAAAAAAATTATATATATAGATGATTTTGTGTGTAAGTATTATACGTATATATTATAAAAACAGACTGTTCATTCGATTAGGGTGACTTGTGGGGGATGGGCGAGGGTCGCGTAGGAAGCCGAAGCCGGCTATGACCTTCAAACAGCAAACACACACATACACAGGCTTGCCATCTGTTTTTACCGAATGGTTTTATACACTGCGGTATTGAACTTATAGATACACTCGATTGAGAACATTTTTATTTAGTATATAATTCTCTATTCATTTAGATCTATATCGAAAACACAAATAGACGAGTACTACATCACAATGATCTGAAATTGAACGGAGAGCAGTTAAAACATATACATTTTGATCGTATAGGTATTAGGATCTACGTAGCCGGTATTATATAACCAATTAGGTATTTTAACAAATTATTGTTTCTAAGAGACACCGGTGCCGTACAACTTTAATGTACCTAAAAATTGTCCACGTGTTAGCCAAATAACTAACAGTAACCAACAACAAGAGTTTAAAAATAATTCTTACCTTGATGAATGGTTAACACTACAAACACGAATGGGCTATAAAGTAAAACAATACACAAAACTAACCGAACACGGACGAAAAAATATAAAATTTAAAACATAAAAAGTAAAAGGCATCGTATCGGATCGCAAGGGACGTGGACCGAGACGAGAACCGAACTGCCGGCAACTGAGGTCTGAGAGCCGCACGTACACCGGTGCGTATGCGCGGTACGTACTGTGTGCGGCGTTGCTAGTTGGCAACGAACGACAACGTAAAAGGGTGGAGAGGGGACCGTAGAGGCCGAAGGGACACCCCCTCTCGACGACGAGCGTAATATCATACCATACGGCGCCAACGCCCATGAGTAAGGGTGAACAACTAACCTAGGGTAAGAATTTTAACAATGGTCACCGCGTGTATATACGGTAGTCAGCGATGGTGGTGTAGGTCGTTTTCAGTCCTATCCGCGGCTGCCGTCACTCCTCTATACGGGCTAATATCCATTATATGATTAACCGTTTTTTTCCATCAGGGGTGACAACAATACTATGAACATGCGGTCCCGACGGTGTGAAAACACAATATTCACATTGAAATTTTAACGAAATTCGGGGGCCTGCAAGCATAACAATATTATATTGTAATACATAGAAAGAAGGGGCTTCTACTCCTCGTCGATAGGAAAAAATTTCGAATGTAAATTGAATACGTTGCTAACACCAAACGTTAATTTTTAGGAAGCGGCTTTAGAACAGCGGTTAAAATTAAACAAGTATATTTATCTAATACATATTTATCACGAAAATATTGAATTCCAAGAATCGAGAATCTTTATAATAAATTTCCAAAAAAAAGGGCACACTACAGTCTACAATACTATTAACATAGTAATATTGTGTTTATGAAAATATTAGCCATTTAAAACTGCATAAAATAGTTTGAAGATTATGTATATTTATCATTACGGGTCTTAAAATCTCCTTTCTAACAGACAATTAACCAGTAAAAATAATATAATATTAACAACAGACATTTTAAAATTACTTCAGAAAAATTATTGAATTATACGTTACAATATAAGTATTAATTTATTATTCTTTTATATACCAACATTTGAGCTATTTATTTTAAAATTAAAATAACATAATGTAACGTTCAACTAAAAATTATTTATTCTAGAATCGATTTTGTTTATTTAATAAAAGTTATTAATTATAAATTATGCACTATACCACTCCATTAAGTAAAATTCAACACGCAAGAGTTAAAAATAATAGGTACTTGGAAAACAAATCTACACTAGTGTAATGTGTTAAAATTAAATTAATCTTAAAACCAACATGTTTAAAATCCAAAACTATTACAAGAGAAATCAAGTTAAAATTTTGTAACCACCTAAACTCAGAAAAATTTAAACTTATTATAAAATTTAAATTTTTAAATAGATATTTAATTACGTTTTTAAATTTAATATTGATAATATTTATGATGAATAAATCGAATGCCAGAAATGAATACTAAGTATAAGATAAAATTCTACAATACACACCAATAATATAATAATAAACAAAAATCTTGGTTAAATAATAAAAATGTAATTAACTATATTAAACAATATTAGATTATGATATCCTAATTAATTCTTTCATCATATATAAAATAAAATTATTACCGGTATAAACCCAAAATAAGCGCATTCAGTTTTAATAGAAACATTTGTTTTATACTAAAAAGTTGACTAAAATAAAAATAATTTGCTATAATAAAATACCAATTAATGAAATCGAATTAAAAAGAAAAATACACGAGTCGTTTATTTTATTTATAAAAGGAAATAGTCTTAAAATAATACATAGAGTAAGAAAAACTGTCGATTAATTTGATATCGAGACAAAAAATATATTTTATCTATTAAATATGACTTATTATAATATGACTAAATGTATCCAACATTATATGTTAATATATAACATGACTTTATAATGTTAAATCCAACGAATTGTAGATAGTAGATAATAGTAAGCTACCAAAAGAAATAAATGTATAATCGAAAAAGTAATTAAATTATTTTTAAACATTCGGACGTCTAGAGATAAAGATGCCAATGCCTTGAGGGTTTCACACAGGGAAATGTACACAAAACGATTATTTTTAAACATAGAATTTTTTTCCCGAACGACTGGACTACTGGAGACCTTGAGAGGAAAATTGCTAAGCCGTTGCTATTACATAATGTATAATAACAAATCGATCGAGCACCGTAAGGTTTCTCTGGTCATACGACGAAAAACTCGTCACTAAATCAGTAAAATAAAAAGTATAAAAAGGTACATAACAATAATTTACGTGGTGAACGAAAATATTGATGTTGCACTAAGCAGTAATACTTACCCATTAATGAGACGAGAAGTTTTCAGAAGGGGTTGAAATAATTAAATTATTAGTGTTGTCGATGTGCACTGACTTATAGGTAAGGTAAACTTTTTTTCTCGGTGACCCGAAAAAATCGGAAAGAAGAAAAAAAAAGAAAACCATACAATATTATTTTAACATATACCGAGACATGTAGTGCAGAGAAACGTAACAAAAATAGAAAATACTAATAAAAGAAAATATACCATGTTCAATATTATGACGGACAGGTGGTTGCAGTCCTTGAAGGTCTACGAAGACAATGGGTGAGAAGAAACGACCTCAGCCCGGCACAAATCATGGTCAAATGCTCCTTGTCTGCGGTGTTCGCGAATGACGCCAAACCGGTCTCGCCCCGCAACACACGGCGCGCACACGCACACATGCACCAGGTAACAACACAACACGACGAACGGCGCGGCAGGCTCGCGCGCAAGGGAACGCACAATACAGACGCGTCGCGCTCGCAGTGTTGCCACAACCGACGACTGCGGACTGGAATCGAACGGACGGCGACGGCGGCAATTCCAGGGATTGACGCGCGACCGACCGGACGGATGGACAGACCGACAAAATATGATTATTAAAATTATTTTTATATCGAATGCTTCACGAACTTTTGTTTCATACAGGCGTGCGGTAACGACTCGTACACGCTTCAGCCATGCAGTATCTCACTCTCCTCGACCACCACGGTCACATGCCCACAACCACCACTGCCAATATTGTAGAAGGAAATTACGTCACGGACTTAGTCTAGTTAGTCTGTGACGACGAACACGTAACCGATCTTCGGATTTTCGTGATGCTGTCTATAAATATTAAATCTACGCAAAATGAGAAAATATAACAAAATTAATAATTTAAATAATACTCGAATAAACTCTTGAGGTATATAATGTGTAATATTAATAAAAATTAATTATGGATTCTAACTAAATAGGTTCAACAAATAAAATTGCATTTTATAAAAAAATATATAATAGTTAATACAATACACCTAATTCAAGTAAACATCACAAAATATGTCATAGAATATTATTTGGTACATTTTTGTTTGAATGTTCCCAACTGATCATGGCAAAAACATTCAAGTGGGCTATAAAAGATGAAACAGATACATTTTATCGAAAATTATTTGTTATATTATAATACCTTGAGAGTTTATTTATATGGTATACTATTACAATTTACAATAATCAATGAATAATATATAGATATACGACAATTTAGTTAATTTGAATTTATAACTAAGTAAAATTTTTAACCTAAAAACTTTTTTTTAATATTGAAAATAAAATAGAAATTACTAATAAACTATTAAGTTTTAACCTGTAGTAGCATAATAAATGTATACTATATGTCCGATATTTTATTTTGCTTACTACATTATTTTAAATTCTAATTTTAAATAAATTGTAATACAATTTAATATAATTAAACACGAGTATCTTAAACAAGAATATTTTTAACAGATAACGAATCGTTTATTTTAACTAAGTTTAAACATTATTTTGTACTTTCCAAATATTAAAGTTATTACTTATTACAAACTAAGAACTACTGCAGTTAAGATGTCAGGTGCAACCGATTAGATAAATAATAAGCTAAATATAATTTTATTAAAATCTTTAAATATCTCACACAAAGAAAATAGAAACCTTCAACTATCTAAATACGATCATATAAATAGCTAACTACACAAAATGTAAATATTGTGTACACATACAATTCTAATACATACAAGAATACTTATATGAAAATCTAAAAGGAACTACAAAGAAATAATCCTGTTTCTTTTTTCTTATAAGAGTTCATAATGTTTATATAATATTAAAATGTTAATGACAAAGCATCTTCCAGTAACTTACCCACGCGGTTAAATACACAATGCAAGAGATTTCGTACTCAAACAATTTTAACGATTATGAAGAAAACCAAACTGAAAATAAGAAGTATTCCTAACATTTCTGTTTATACCCGGGCTTACACACATGTTCAGTGTTTACCACAGTCGAATGCCCCGATTTTAAGGTCTCTCACTACAATAGATGGAATTTTTACCTGAAACTATATCACAAAAGAACAAATTTGATCGTTGACAAAGGTATCTTTTCAGCCGCCAGTTAGCATCGATTTTGAAACGTTTCAGAAGAAGTGCACAAGGGATTATTAAATAATAACACCTGGACATCCAACTACAAACATAGTTCCCAAAATGTATATTTTGTAATACTTATTTTTGGAATATCATATTGCCTTTAGAAACAGAACTGCTATAGGTTTTGTTAAAATATTTCTGCAATGCATACAAAGGAAGATTTTAACATTAATTAATTATATTATCCTTTAATAAGAATATACACTATAAGGTCTTCATAATATGTATTTCACGTTCTCATCAATATTTTATGTATATGATAATAGTTCTAATTATATTAAATTATACGTTAATTAATTTGTTTAATTAGCCCTAACGCCAAATAATGACCAGATTTTTACCAAGCGTTTGTTGTTATATTATATTTTAATTCGTTTAACTCATCCGAATTGTTATAATTACATGTTGTCATAAGTAAATACGAAAACCTTAAAATTAATTAAAAATAAACTGTTATTTAAAACCTATTAAATATTAAAACATTCCACTGTAATATTACCATACAAGAATATGAATTAAAATAACAAAGTCAAAGTTACTGCCCGTTTTAATTTTTTTTAAATTCTATACGACTATATACTTTACATACCCAATATTATAGTCACGTAATAAAATATGTGCACTATTATCAAGAATATTTGAAACAATTTTTACAAAAAAAAAAACCTTGAATTTGACCTTAAAATCTATCTTCTATTAAAAAATCAGAGAAAATTGGGAGACGTCCGAAGAAATAAAATATTTTTGCATTTAATAAACGAAAATTGTTTTAATACGAATAAGAAATATTCTGATAATAATATAATGGACTAGTAAAAACAAAATGATAAATAACTAATGATTTTAGAAATAAAATATAATTCCTTAAATATTAAAATTATTATTCAATAACATATTATAACTTAATTTTTTTACAATTAGAAAATTAAAAATCGGTTGAAAACCTATCAAGTACTTAGAATAAGACCACAAAATATTAGATTTTTATAGAAAAGTGAAAAAATGTTGTTTTTAAAAAAATTGTAGAGGTTATTCATTATACTTTGAACAATTGAAAACCATCGAAAATATCTTCATGATCGTAAGGCTGTACTGGTGTAACCTATACGTGTATTTTATACAACAAATTACAAAAAGGATGCATGTAACCTCATCAGCGTTAATCACAATAATAATGTGATGAACACGAGAAAATGAACACATACAACAACGTAGGTACAGTTTATAAATGCAATATACACGCATTTAATGTGTGTGCAACTTGTATTTATGTTCTAGCTATTCGCGGCCGAGATTGTGTAAGAAACGATCCGAAGGAGTTCAGTGATTCGTGTAGCCGAACCACCAGCGTGTGCCCTTGACATCGGCCAAGTTGAACGTCCGGAGGACGACGCTCGTCAACGTCTTCAACCGCCGCCGTCGCCGCTGCCCACCCGCCAAGCCCGACAGACTACCCCTCCTACTTCACACATACTGACATACGTACACATATACATTACTATAATATATATATATTAAATATACGAATAGAGATGCCCCCGCCAACCGCCACCCCTCATGCCATTACCATTATGAGTAAGACGAGACATTATAGGTAGGTACTAACGTGTACGCGGCGCACGAAGGTAGTATAATTTTCGGAGAAGAAAAAAAATTAAAATGGCGAATTACTAAAATTGCGATTACATTGCAATCACTGGCGGCCATCGTTGTCGTCGTTGTGTGGCTACCATTCGTTTATTATTATGCAATTTTTTTCCAATCTTTTTTTTTCTTCTCGCAAAAAGGTTAACGAACCAAAAGAAAATCCACCGTGCCGGAAAACCGGTTTTTGCCGCGAGGCTCACACGCGCGCACGACAGCGGTCGGTCGACCGGTAGTCGACGTAAATGGCCCGTGCCTGAGAAGTAAGAAAGCACACATACGAAAGCTTAACGAAATAATACCACACGCACACAAATGAGGCATCGATGGAGTACACACATATGCACACGCAGTCATAACGATTTTATGACTAAACAAACGTGATTGCTCCGAAATATTATAATAGCACCTTCAAAAATCTTTTTAATATAATTTTCGTTAAATTACAATTTCGATTTGTTTATTAGTTAATCTTCATTTTTGTACGCACAAAACCAATCGATATATAATTCGATAATGATACAAATAATAATCTTAAGATTAATAATGTCGAGATTTTTAAGTAAATTTATCGATATTATGTTTAAATAAGTGTATAGTAAATTATAATTACGATTATTGAGTCAATTTTTATATAATATATATTAATAACAAAAGTAGCAAAATCATTAACTACATTTCGATGGATAATTGAATGGACTATCTTCATGTAACGTGTACGACGAATTTATATTCCAGATAATCTTTGTTGTATTGTAAGTCTTTTTACGAAATTTAAAGACTATGACATTAAAATGAAGGTAAATAAATTACCTTTGGTACCAAAATATCTGTGTAAAATTCTATTAAAAATACGATTTACGTCTTATAATATTTTTAATAAAAACAAAATACATAACGAATACCTACATTTTTTAACAAAATGTGATTAATAAAATCAAAATTAAATAAAAGAACTGGTTTGATTTTCATGTTTTGGCATCGTAAAGATCGTTGCACTCTTAGATCAAGGTTATTTGCTTCAATATTTTATCATATTATGCACTCGTGTGAAGTGTAAAAATGTGTTGAAAAAGTAATATTAGTGAATAATAGGACAGAATATTATACAAGATAACCGAATACATAAATGTCAAAAAACTAATTTTTTCAAATTTTTGAGGAAAATATGTAAATGAATACTACAAAATATTAATTGCCTTGAATATTAGAATTGTGTACTGACAATTGACATGTATTGTAATTAGAAACATAGATGATGTTAAAAATTAAAATAACATTTTCTATTCTATCTACCTATGGTATATGACTAATATAAGTTATAATAAATTATTATTATGTATATTTTTTGTTTTCAATAAATTAGTAAAATAAAATATACTTTATGTCCTTATATAATTTTTAGGTATATAGATGGCACAAGCTAGAAACTATTGTATTTTGTAATGAATATATAGAACTTTTTAATTTAAATTTAAAATCAATAATTTATAGGCAACTAAATGCACGAATCTAATAAATTATAATATCAAATAAAATTTTGTTAAAGAAAATAAAACAAGATCAATTTTTGTTTTTAAAAACAAAAGGAATACTTAAAAAAGAAAAAAAAGGAACTTAAATCAGATCTTTTTCAAATAATCAATTTTATTTTGATATTAATTAATTCAGACACTTAAAACTTACATTAACAAGTAGATAATAAACAGTTAAAAATATTAATTTGCTTTATAATACTTGGTTAACGTGATTCTTTAGTCATAATAAAAAAAAAATAGGCAACTTAGTACAAAAAGAAGCGGTTTTTGTTGCCTATACTTGTTTATAATACACTATCAACAATGTGATTAAACATCTTACATTACAGGGATTGTTCCACATTCAAGTGACTTAATAAATTTCAGGTAATAAATAGAAATATTCTTAAATATTAAATAAACAAATTAAGTCGATTAATATAGAACTATAAAATTGTATTTCTAAAAATCAAACTTTAATTAATCACAAGTTTCTGATATTAAAATATATTGCATTTTGTCATATGACTTAAACATTTTGTAATATTACTTTTTCAAACTCATATTATACAATCATTACAAACAAGATAAACTACAAAATTTAATTTATTTCTGTTTTATTTGTATTGTTGTACCTATTGAAAACTAACTTATTAAAATAATATTATGATTTAGTTTAATACTTAATATAGTGGCATTATTTGGACCACATTAGGGGAAAATCTGTATATTTAAAATATAAAATTATGGTGATTTAGCTCAGTTCTTAAATTAGTTGATTTGAAAAACGGATACATTGTTTACTAGGTTTTTGGCTGTATAAGAATATACATATTAAAAAAATATAGGAAAATTATACAATGAAAATTAACAACAATTTACATAATACTATAAATAATAAAAAAAGGTTTGATCTCTACAATAAAGTATAACTTAATAATTATAAAACCTACTAAATCAAATGCAATTATGTAAAAAAAAAAATTGAGAGGATTGAGAAACACATTATCTACCTATCATAATACCAAGAGGATAAACATAAATAGGATTAACAATACATAATTGGCATCAAACAACTTAAGTATTATTAAATACAAACATTGATTTATTTAGTACATTTAAACAAACTATCAAAGAGGTTCAATTATTAACCAATTTTATGTCACACATAATACACATCATAATCAAGGTTAGTTAGAAGGCAAAGTGGCCAGAACAAAGTAGGTTAAATAACTTAATATAAATCTCTCAACATTCTTAAAACCAAAAAAAAAATTCTTAATACCAAAGCATTTCATGAACTATGAGATATTATATTTACATTGAATCAGTTATAAAATATTGAACTATTAATACTTTGTTTTAATAAGATACTTGCAATAACCGTAATTTGTTATCTACCTACAGATAAACCATAATTTAATCAATTTTTAAGTTTAGTACAACTTATACAGTTGACAATAAGTGACATACATTGAAAAAAAAGGATAAAAGTTTGATAAGTTATCTAGGTCAGATTCAAATAATTTTTTCAATAATTCTGAAAATAGAGAAAATAATCACAATTATTGAAATTGTGTACAGGATTGCTAAAGTTTTCAAACATCATGATAGATAACATACTGAACTAAAAAAGTGGAGGTATATAAAGTATAGAACCACAGCCTCCCTGCACTACATGTACTATTTTGAAATTTCAAATAAGATTATATTACAGTAAATTTATAATCAATATTTGATATTTATTGATATTAACGTCAGTCAGCTATTTGCATATAAGCAGTATGTTATAATACATACTACAATAGTTGTTATAACATTAGATAAAATAAGTATTGTAGATAACAAAAGATTAATAAAAATAATAACAAACAAAATAAAATTATAGAAAATCAAGGCCATGTATCAAAATTGTATAGTATGCATTGTTCTAATAAAGGGATCATTCGATAAAAAGTTTGAATGTGAAAGGTCTCAGAGGATCAAATATGGGCAGTTATAACTCTAAGGCTTATACATAGGAGTTGAGGTCCATCAATATTACAATGAATTTATTTTAATAAAATGTTATGATAAACCTATAGATGCCTGCTTCAAAAAAACAGAGATTTAGAGTATCCATAATTGGTTCATAAAAATGTGGGGATGATCATTTTTTCTTAAAAAGTCTTTCTGTACTTATTCAATTAAGTTTATTTTAATTCAAAGATATGGATTCTAAATGATAGAACCATAATCAAGAAATGGTTATATAAGAATAGAATAAAAGGTTATGAAACAATATGTTAAGCTAAAATTTATAGTATGGCGACACTATAAAAACTACACAAATATAAAAAAATGTATTAATTTACATAATTTTCTTTAAATATACCAAGTAACTTTAACATGTAAAATAACAATGCTTTAAAATATCTATAAAATATTGATACATACATACCTTTGTATGAATAGTACTAAATCAAGTAAATTAGATATTTTCATTTATATTTCAGTATATCAAAAAAATAAAAAGTTACAGGAATTATTAAGTAGAAACATACCTTATCTGACTGGTGTTTTGAGTGAATTACACCAAAAAATCTTTTTCCATAAAAATAAATCCATTGCTTCTTTAAACTAAAAAAAAAAAAAAATTATTATTATGCAAAAAAAAAAAAAATACATTATACACACTAACTAAAACATCAATTCCTTAGTATGATACATATTTAGTTTATATTTTCAAATATTAAATTGAGACTGTATAAAATTAACATTATTATACTTGTTTGTTATTGGAACTTACCTAAGTTAGTAAGTTATTCAATTGACTAAATTACAAAATGTATAGTGTAGTACAATATAATTATACATTTCAACATTATATTTATATAATTGTTAGTCAGGTCTTAATTTAGGGGAATTTTGACATCTGCCAGTTAAACCACTGATAACATTAATGTTTTTCTTAAATTATTTATACTATTGTCAAATTATTTTTGATGCATTAAAACAGACAAAAAATAATAAAATAACATCATAATGTATTTTTAAACATCAATATAGGTATGTTGTATATAAATATTAAATAGGTATATAAAAAAAAAACTATTTTTTGGTACAAAAACTGGAGAATTCAATAAACCTTATAACAGAATAGCTCGGTACCAACTGATTTTTTCGTTACTAAAATATATGGAATATAGATTAAGCAGAACTGTTGTTGTTTCCATTTTAAGGAGTTATAGAAATATATGAGGTATACATTTATAATATAGAGGATCTGTTATAAGAAGAATTTACCGTTTTAAGTATACAAAATATTAATATTTTATCAATATAATAATGTTACCTTTATAATTTATAGAGCATTTTCTTTTTTTCTTTTTTAAGATAATTATTTTCAATGATTTGAGTCACCTAAAAAAACAAAAATTATTAATTAATAATATTTATTAAATTTACTTTGTTTATTTATGTACTTATCAATCTATCATAAATGTAGATATGTAGTATAAGTAAATAAATTTTGTTTTATAATACTGGAGTAATTTAAGAACTAAATAAATTTTATACTGAAAAATATGCAATATGAATTTATGACTAAAATAGTTTAAAAAAAATTATAATTATGTAATATAATAAATAAGTAATAACAATATAATATTAACAAATTAAATCTATTATACTTAACATTTTTGATAACGTATTAGAGTAGATAATATATTCAATAAAAAATAAATAAATAAATAAACTATATTATCTGTGGTATTACTACAATGCCACAATGGTAATTACATCATAAACATTAACAACTTAAGTCTTATCAAACATTTAATTTTATCTAATTACTATCATGCAAATACAATCATTTATAATTAAACAATAATATTTTAAGGCTTACCGCCTACCTATGTCAATATTAATAATTAATATACAATAGAAGTTAGTACAATACATTTTTCTCATGTAAGATTTTCTTGTTAAATTATTAATAAATGCAATAAATATATATATTATAGGGGAAAATGTGTTATCATAATGAATGAAAAATACTTAAGGGGCAGCTACATCGGCATTTGTTTTCTCTGTCTGACCCTCACATAATATAAGAACAAAGATACTCCGTATCTCCACAATAAGACTCTCTGGTTCAGTTTAAGGCAAAAACACTTATTATATAGTTTATAAAGAAGAGTATTTCCTGTGTATTGACCGGATAGATTTTTAATATTTACAACGTTGAATAAGTTATTAATGGTTAAAAATAATCGAAACTATTTTAAATTAAAATATGCTTATATTTATAAAAAATATAAATATAAAAAATCTATCCCTTCAATGCACAGGAGATACTCTTCTTTATAAATTACGTTTTAAGTGTTTTTGCCCTAAACTGGACCAGAGAGTTGTAATCGTGGAAATATGGAGTATTCATATATTATGTGGGAGATAGACAGAGAAAAAAAATGCAAGCGTAGCAGTCCCTTAATGTATTGTTAAATATAATTATTGAA
Organism: Rhopalosiphum maidis; assembly: GCF_003676215.2. Classification (NCBI taxonomy): domain Eukaryota; kingdom Metazoa; phylum Arthropoda; class Insecta; order Hemiptera; family Aphididae; genus Rhopalosiphum; species Rhopalosiphum maidis. The sequence goes on from NC_040878.1 coordinate 80,943,338, forward strand.
ATACAATGCTTAGATTTTTACATAAAATATATTAAAACAATGTAATTCGTAGCTATAGAATATAGTTTAATTATCTCCAAAGTGACCTCCCTGAGAAATAATACCTGCTATCACATCCTTTTCTACTTTTTCTAAAACCTGGTGGTAACGTCTAAATTAATTTTTTTCATACTAATAACTTCCTAGTAAGTATTAAGGGCAATGTTCAAATGCCCCTAAGATCCATTTTTATTTACTGTTTTATGTTAACAATTTTTTGCAGTTAAGATGAGTATTTTCTACACTTTTTCCAAACATTTTCAATCAACTTTTTAACTTTTCATTACATATTATTTTCATCATTAGTCACTTTTTTATAAGCAATCAACAGTTATTTAAAATAAGTTTACGAACTCAAGCCACAATTTAATTTGTTTAAAACAGTGAGGATCTACCTGATTGTTCATTGTCTATAGCAAATCTTCATATTTTCAATCTTTCCATAACCTGCTCTAACCACCCCATAAATGTATGAAATGAAACAAATATCTTTTTACCTTATTGAAGCCTTATATGTAGGTAACCACAAAGGTATATAACTAACATTTATTTAAGTTATTTTCAAAAATATGTATACCTAATCTAATATAGATAATAACTTATTTGATTTTTTAATGATACCAATATATCATTACCAGATAAGTTTAGCACTTTTTTGCGCTTAATTTCAACTCGTTATAATAGAGTTTTGATTAAGAGATAAATGAAAGGTGTAAATAACTATCCCACCTTCACCCATCTCATCTAATAATAAATATTATCATTAAACTCAGTTCTTATTTTTCAGTTATTACATTTGCACTCTATTTTGCTTTTTTACATTAACAATTTATTTACTTTGATTATTTGTTGGGCCTAGTTAGTTCATTCATTATAAAATAATTCCATAAGAATAAAAAGATTTAAGTAACTACAATATGTTGATTAAAAAAAAAAAAACAGAATATTATTTATTTTATAGGCTTTACTATACCTAATAATTCAGTAATGTTTTTTAATTGTTTAATTAATTAGTAAACCACGACACTTACCATAAACGCCAAGTTATTATAATTTAGACAACAATAAGTAATGCTATTAAAAAATAAAAATTTACTAAATAGTATTCATTATTTTTACACCATTAAGTAGTACATACATTATATTTATTTACAATATAGTATATACAATATTTTCAAGTTTTAGTAGATCTAAATTTCAAATATTATTATTGGGAAAAGATTATTATTTTGAAAAAGACCATAATTATACACAAATAACATGTGGGTTGCACGATATAAAAATCAATAATGGGAATAAGCGACATGGCATGGTCATTCATTCTCTCGATTTTATATTTAATAAAAATATGTTTAGTTTTAATGTAAATAATAAGAACCTAGGTTAAAAAAACAACAATTGTTTACACGTACCGTTAAAATGACAGTAGGAAGTCGATCCATGTTTATGAATTTTGTACTAAATAATTGTTTACTTCATTGACACAGCTTATATTATGTTCATAAAATATTCGGAATTCGGATGTAGAGACTACAGAAATCTAAAAATTATAAACAGAATGAAAGGTTTAAACGGGAACACTGCGTTTAACAATATTTTTAATTTCGTATCATGAGTCATGAGAGTAGACTCCTAATTCGGTACAGTAGAGAAAAAGAGATGAGACAACAACGAATAGACAATGAGACAATGACAAAGCGTCAAAACGCTACCGGGCGGCGGGCGCCGGGTAGCCGACGAATTCAGCAGCGTCCATCTCGGTCTGTCGCCGGCCTTATACAGTGTAGCCAACAAAGTCAGGAAAATCTATTCTCTATAATTTATATTATAATACATTTTTATATTTTATATTGTATATAATATTATGCTTATAAAATAAAAATTAATAAAAAATGATATGCTACAGTTCATGAGTAACATTACTAACATATGATCGTTAAATATAAATCAGCTTTTACAATCATACTTGTCACATGAGTCTTACTCTCTTATCTGTAAACTGGTCACTCTAGCCGGCGGCAGAGGTATATCAGAAGAGTTCGGTGTCGATGATGAGCGGCGGTACTTTACTACTTTGAAACAAAATGTTTAATGTTAAGGAAATAAGAACATATTTTTATTTAGAATCTAAAAAAATAGTTTTTAATAAATGAAACGACGCTCAATCTGTACTCTGCTATATAGTTTATATAGTGACCATACGACAGTAGCACCACGTTATTTTTAAGATTTTTTAATGGAGGAGGATAAAACATTCGATTGCAAATTTTGCCATGGTTTTTCATATAGTTGATAGTATACTCTATAAAAAAAAAAAAGAAAAATATACAACGAATTAAACATTTATCGATTATTATAAAATTAATAGTATAGTTTTCCATTTAAGTGCGTGAAAATGTATTAACACTTCATATTAAAAGCATAATATGTTAGGTAGGATTATCTTAAAAAAAATCTTGTTTGTGAATACACGGAAAAAAATTTACTTAAAAAATCTTATTCATAAATCGTATACGGTAGTGCTGTCTAACGTACGAGTACATATATTATGTGGTCCAACGGTAGACGTGATCGGTTTAATGCCAAGTGTAGGAAAGTTTCATACGACTCCGATGGATGGCGCTACCATTATCATCCAAAAAACAGCATCGACCAACATCGTGTCACCGCAACCCCGCCTGGTAACTGCCAACTGGTGCGAGTGACTGAATAAAGGAAGGGCGTTTCCGCTCTTAACATTTCCTGGGAATTTAACCCCGCTATTTATTATATAAAGTATAGCCACGGATCCTTACCATCACACACTATTGTCTATTATAAGAACGGACAGATGGAGAGAATGTTTTTATTTTGAATACTATTGTAGTTCAGGGAAATTGTATTTTGTCATTGTGAAAAAAGCGATAACGGATACACATATTACGACACATTAACGTTCGTTTACTTCTTACTCGTTGACACAGCCCATAACGATCATAACATGAACATGTCATGTGAAATGACTACACTACTCTTTAAAATATTCTATACTTCTTCCCTCTTAAAATAACGGATTAATACGGAAATGATTATTAATACAAATTTAAATATTAACAAAAACTTTTTAAAGGCAAAAACTCAGTGCCAAGACAAGAAGTACTAGTCAACATGAAACGATGAAACCGTATAATTTTTTTCAGAAACAATCATATAGGTATGATACAGCCTCCGATTATGTTAGATTTATAGCTGATTTCTAGAACTCTACGTACAACGGAAAAAAAATATTTTATAATCATTTCACTATCTACAGTTATAATTCTCGAGTATATTAAAATAAATAAGTACACAATTTATCAATATTGACATTGGTGGTTACCACGCCAACGAATTTCAGGGCGGACAGAAGTATGGACACTTTAAAGTCGAACTTAAACAATTCTAATCCATCACTGAAAGTCAGGACATTAATGTCAATAATTTTATATTTATTATAGGACAACCTAAGGTTAAACACTTTTCACATAAAAATATTTTATTATCTAGACATCTAGTTGTTGTGTTACGAGCCTGTTCTTTGATGATTTTTTTCTGTATTTCATTCTACATCCTGACAAGCTAATTACTAATTATTGATGCCCCACAAGAATCGACAAACAATTTTAAATAGTGTTTTTTTTTAATATTTTTTTTTTTGTTATGATTCTTTGCCATTCTTCCTTTTATTTCCAAATTGTTTAAATAAAATTAAAAACAAGAAATTACATTATATCAATAATTTACTGTCAATAAAATGAGAAATATAAATGGGCTACGTGATACGCATCATTGAAATAATCTAAATATCACAGCATATTTTTATTTATTATTAATATTAAACTGGTAAGATGGCCAATAGTACAATCATTTGACACAAACACATATTAGTTTATTGAAATTAAACTTAATAAACTAGATAAAAGCTTAAAAAAAGTATTTTATGAATATAAATAATACAAATAATAATCAATTATAATAATATTATAATTAATAAATATTATAAACATGTTAAATATATTTTTTTTTATAATAATTTATTATAATCTAAATAACTTGGGGCAAATGTGTAGCTTATAAATCTCAAAAACTATAAATTATCGTGTTAAAGTAATAATTATTTGCATAAAAACAAAATATTAATATAGGAATCTAATGTCGCATAGAAATAAGAATATTACAATAGATCGTTGTACTTATGTTCCTTAACACAGTTTTGCATCTATATTGCCTATACAATACGCCGTGTTACACTATCATATTTTATAACAAGCAGAAATCAAATTCGCTGGTAGTGTTTTAGCCTTTAGGGGACTTGTCTTAATCCTTTTCTCATTTTGGCGTAGGATAGTAATGATTATATTAATTTGAAAACAGTGGCATATAATTGGATTGGAAAATGATTCTACAATTCAACTTTAACAAAGGGAGATAGTATTTGAAGCTCTCTCTTGATGAGATAGTATAAACACAAAGCAGTGCTTACTTACTATCATATACAAATAAATATGATGATGAACCCAATAAGTTCTTTTAAAATTCAAAAAAAAAATTAATATTTTGTATTATATATTTTAAAATAAATTATTATTTTAAAATATTTATCATATTATTGATGATTTACTTTTATTAATATGTTAATTATGTATGATTATGAGTCTATAATCCTATTTAGATACTAATAGGAACTACAATATAATTCTATATAATGTGAAAAAACAAAATCCGTGTCCCATAAACTATAAGCAGAATGATGTCTTATTAAATTTATTTTCTAAATAGAAAATTGTTGTAAATTTGTTAGCTGACTAATTATCTTACTGCAATTAAAATCGATTTAATCAATCTTTTCTCCTTTAATAGAACATCGGAATATCGATTTAATATATTTTATAACGACTTGAACAAAAAATTCTTCACACAGTCATGTCCCAGCATCAGCATTTTATATGATATTATAATCACATAAAATGTGAAGTACAAGCTTTTTTCATAATATATTCTTTATAAAAAAAATTCCTCTTATAAAATGTTTTAAAGATTTGAATTTTAAATCATCTTATTTTAATTGTTTTATTTTAATTTATGCTTTGCAATTAAAAAAAAAAAAAAAATTAAAGCACTAATTTTCGCTGTGTTTTATTGTTTTCCTCAAGACAATAGTACAACATAATAAAATAGATGACAACACCATTAACACAGCGGCTGTAATACCTATACATCTTGCAAGCGATAATTTTGAACTTTAATAAAGGCCATAGTCTAATGGTACCTAACCCAATTACTTGGTGTAACGGCAACTAACTTTTACAAATAACATTATCGATGTTAGCAGAAATAGTTATAAAGGTAGGCAAGTGAGTACCATTCTTGCTGTATAGTAGGTGTCGGTGGGTCACTGTAGTCTGTGATGGAAGTGTATGAAAATTCAAAATTGTAATCAAATATATCATTATATACTAAATATAACTCAAGCGAAGACGGTTAGTTACTCTATATCACTAAGTAAATTACATGCTATAATAATTTATTATAAATACTATTAGTATTAATAACTAATAGATTTTAATACTACCATTATTTACAATCTGCAATGATTCTATGTTTTTGATATTGTTATTTAAGTAATTTATTTTACTATTAGTATTGTAATAAGTTAACTATTTTTTTTCCGAAAACACTGTATTTATTATATTATTATTATAATTATATAATTATTAGAACAAGGACTTTCATACATTTAGATTTTTTTAAATTTAATTTATTGTATGTTTAGTAAGTACACAATACGTTTTAAAACTTTGCGATCAAACATTTAAAGATTTTATCACATATTTTGATAGTTTATCGAGAATCAAACACTTCGGTAAATATTTTTTATGAATTAAGGTCAACATGTATATTAAAATGTGAATTTTATATAAAAACGATAGTGACTAATTTTTATCTTAATAGTCAGTTAGTCTATTGAATTAGATCTGTATTGTGGTTGTATTATTGTTTTTTTTTACATACGAGTACATACAAAAACAAAATTAAATAAAGTAAAATAATTAAAGAAAAATGTAATTTTTTAGCGTAATATGGGTGAGTTATTTTGTTTTTATTTAGGACATATTTAACTGCGTGTTTGATGATGTTTTAGTGTATAAAAGTCCTCTTGTTCTGTATATTATTAATAATAAATTTAATTTAAACCATATCAATATAATATGATATTAACATTTAAGTAAATTCCAACTTATTATCCAAAACAGCGTGAGTAGTTTAATAGTATAAATATAGGCAATGACTTAAAATAATTCTACATAATATTGTGGATGAAGAGGTGCTAAATTGTATTATTACTAATTATTTTTAAAATGATAAAACACACGGCTGAGTAAGAATACACCATAGTCTCAATTACCTTACACTCAGTATATAAATACATAAAGTTTAAAGTTAATTCACTTTTTTTCAGAATACAGTGTAACAAATTTCAACACTCAATTAATAGCGTTGAAGTCAAATCGACATTAGGATATGGATGGTGTCCACCGCAGCAGTGCAGCAGTATGTTGTGTACTTGTGTGTGATGTTTGAGAAATTGCATCTCAATTGGACTAATTTGACGTGTGTTGTGAGTATCTTATAACAATTATTGTATAAACTAACTTTAGTACTTAGGTACAATGAATAATAGTTGACTTTCGGTCTTATTCGCTTATTGTATGTTAAGCGTTTATTGCACGGTATAGAGAAGATCTTCTTTACATAGTGTTTTTCAACTAGGTAGGTAATCTGCAAAACTGCTAAACAATCTATTCCCTAATGGCTAATCTTTCGTATTTGTTATCATAGCAAAATTTATCCATATATATTTTGTCCTTCTCGTTGTTCCGTACTTTTGTATAATTATGTGTAAAAAAACGAGTGCAGCGTAATGGTAAATACTTAAAAACATTTTAATGCGTATCACATAATGTCAGAAAATTCAATTATTTTAGACGAACGTAGTCATGAAAACAGTATTGTTTTCATTTGATGTGGTGGTCGGAATATATAAACACTATATACCTATATTATATTTATCATTTATGCCCGTTTAGTAATTATTTGTGTACTGTGTATATAAGCAGCAAGAAGTATAATAATCAGGGCTCGGGACTTAAAGCATTTGCTTATTTTTATGGATTGACTCAAAATGTAGCAGAGTGCTATATGGAAGTGTCTGTTACACACGCTCAATTATAAATTTTTATTGTTTAATTTGTATATCGATGAAGACCTCGTGGATCACTGGTATCAGTGGTATCGTTAAGATGTCCCAACGGTATTTATAAATATGCGTTTTAATAATTCGTATATATACGACGCAATGGCAATGATCGAGTGAGACACACCATCCGACTTCCCCAAAATATAGGCATACGTGCCGTTATTTTTTTTTTATCGGAAAACTATATTTTTTAAGAAAAAAACAATAAAAAAACGATAACAGTTTTAAATAAACATCTATGGCTGGTATATAACATTTTTTATAATATTGTTTCGTCCGGTTAGTGGGTCGAGATCAGTTCTTCGTTCAGTTTTTACTTCTTAGATAAATAAAAATTAATAAAATAATTATATAAGAGTATAATACAGCCGCTAAAAATTCAATGTCGACCGTTAACGTACTCCATAATTTTCATCTTACAGCATTTACTTAGCTCTGTAAAGTACTAGATTATGGTATTGGTACATATATATTTATGTATTATATAAATATTATTTTGTATGCTATATTATACTAATAGATCATAGGTTTAAAGTTTAATACTGTTCTACAGTTTTGCAATCCGATGTTACTGTGCATTATCGTCATCCTAACCTTGGTGACGGAATATGAATTGTAGTGGGTTAATTCATCAGTCCCCTCTCCTCGCAGACGACTGATCAAGTGGTATAACGGCTTGCTACCAGATACGTCATAACAATAATAATATTAATAATATATGTACCGTAGAAATAATAATTTATTTATATGTTTGTACAACTGTATAGTTAAATTTATAATACATTATATTGTACACATATCACAAACTACAAAGCCCGGAACGTCGAAAACTGGCCCATGACATTTATTTTTTTTTCTATTCGCCGATTTGTACCATAATTATACGCGTACTTATACACATCAAAATAACATTATTTATAAATTATGATATCTGTGGTTATGTATAATATATTATTATACATTGTACAGTGTTTAAATGCGCAATGTAATATATTGTGCATGGACTGCATGTTGAGGTCAGAGGTACTATTATTAATTATCATCATTTATTTATTTTATCGAGCGTCAAGCGTAGTTGTATTGTCAAACGGGATTTTTTTTTACCATGAAGGCTATTTTAGGAGTTACATACATGTTACCAATACGGTATATATATTTTAGGTATTTAATATACAAATTATGTATAGCAATATTGTTTTGTATAATGGTAACGTATCGAGTATAGACGTTGGCGTAATATTAAATATGTACAGAATGATTCACCAAGCATACTTACCCCCATTTTTTCTATAATAGTAAATTCATTAAAATTAATCTTTTTGAAATTTTTTAATGTACTTAAATATCATATTTTTAAATTCTTGAGATTTTTTGTAGTAGGTACTTAGGGAGTGTCTTGTAGTGATACAAACTTTTGTTTTTTAGATTAAAACCACCTTTTTTACAATACATATTTTAGATAATATTTTTTTTTTAAATTAAATTTTATAATAATAAGTATTCAAACTAACAGTTTTCAATTAAAATTGATAATATATCTATAATTTTTATAAAAAATACCTGAAAATAATATTTTAAAATTACAACAAAATAATGAACATCATAATTCGTTAATTATGTAAATTGTGATTTCGTTCAAATTTGAACTTCAAATGCTTATAAAAAAAGTGTGCTGGTGTATTTTTAATAATTTTAAACAGATATAAGAACGACTTATGTGGGATCATGTGTATTAAATTTTCAAGAATTTTATCCAACGAATAATTTTTAATCAACATATATTGGAAAAAAAATCGGAAATTTCTTATGAGCTCAAAACGAATCAAAATATATTGAAAATTATACCATGTATACAAAATGATTAAATAATATAAAAATTTCAAGTATTTAATGGTTATACCTATTTATTATTGAATTATAATAAAATAATAAAAATCGTTTGAGAAGAAATAAAGTTATTTTACGGAATATAATAAATGTACAATGTTGAAAAATTGTAATTTTAAACGCTTATAAAATTTGTTTGTGAATTTACGTTCAATTTATTTTTTATGTCTATTAATAACAAGGATTTATCAAGTTCCTTGTGCCTTGTATTTAATTTTCAAGTTTTTTAATTACACAAAACTTTTTTTATTGACAAATAAAAAATAAAAAAATTCATATACCTATAAATAGTTCAAAACAGCTATTATATATAAAAAATGACAATTTAAGCACTTGGTGAAAATTTCAAGTTTCTACGGTTATTTTTTTTTGAATAATATAACAAAAGAAAGAAATCAATTTGATCAAAAACTGGTTTAGGGTTAAAATTCACGTTTTTCCTTTATTTTTTTTTTACTCCCATTTATTAACAAAAGATAACGTATTTAATAAATATAAACGAATTAGATTTAATTTACTATCGGAAACCATCCCCAAAGTCATTTTTACAGCTTTAAAGAAGGTGACAAGCAACAAAAAAAACTCGCACATTATTGTAAAATCAATACATTCATCGTTTTGATCAAAATCTAAAAAGGATAAGCATGCTTAATGAATCACTATGATGTATATGCTATAATGTATATCCTATAACGGAAAGATTTAATATATGCGTTGTTGTAGTAAAACATAATATAATATAAATTATAATGTAAAATAATGGCTCTATACGAGCAATAATAAATAGTTCATAATTGAATATTGTCTATAATTACAACATCACTATAGACTATAGTTATTATTGACTTTATATAAAATGACTATTCAAGGTAAGTTTTTTTTCAACACCAATTATAATTTATAATGTTATGTTTTTTATAGATTATGATGCAAAAGAATTGTTTCAAATAGGTACTAGCTTTCATATTACGGTTGATACAATGGCGTACGCAGAATTTTTTTTAAGGGGTATCATAAATCATAATTATATGCATGAATTAACTTTTGTTTTTAGTCATCGTTTCATAATTTGAACAGATACTTATTTTTAATATCTCCCTGACACCCCCCTGCGTACGCCACTGAGTTGATTAGAATGAGCTCTTCAATAAGTCGTTCGAGTTAGCAAAAACGTATAGATTGTTCAGGAAATGTAAATATTAATAAATAATAATTCATAATGGATGTTTAAAATATTTACACTTTTATTTTGAAATATTTGATGCATCATTATTTTTTATTGTTATATTGTTTTATCAAGTGTATAGGCAACTAATATAACATTGATATGTACTGTGTATGACAACAAAACATGGGGCAATTCGTAAAAATGTGAAGTCCATATTTTTGCTAATAAATAATTGTCAAACCAGTCAACGCACTGGTTACAAAACCTTAATATCTTTACGTTAAACAATAATGATTTTAGTGTATTGCTAGCATTGGCACAACAAGGGGGTTCATGACGGACTTTAGCACCCCCAAAATACAAACAATAAATTATATTTATTTTATATACATTTTATATAAAAAAATGTCGTATATTTATTTTTGACTTTTTATCAAAAATTGTAGTGAATCATTTTTGAAAACAAAAGAGTGATTAGAGTTTATAATATTCCTGTGAACTGCGAAATATATTTTTAAATCATTTAGCCACTATATAAGTCTATAACCAAAGTTGATGAAACCCAAAAGTATAAATCGTCTATTTTTTCAATTCAACAAAACCGCAAAAAAAAAATTGTATTACTTGATACGATATTGTATTCGCTACATTACAATTTTCACACCCATCACTTTATAATTTTATCGAAGTGCTTAAAGAATATCACCAGACAGAAATGTATTAAAAAATTCAATTAAATGGACGATAAACTAGAAATCACAGCTCTAAAATCAACTCTAATATAAAAGAATGGAACTTGTACATAGAAAAAATTCCCGGTTGGAGTATTTAAAAACTGCGAACTTCAAAGTTCAAAGTTAATTTTAAGATACTCATTATAATTATACATTTATACTAATAAGTAATAACTACTAATATGTAATTTAAATTTAAATTTTTTTTAACTCATTTTAATATTACTACTGTAAAAGCTTAATTAACAATTATATGATTTTGATAAAATACACTTTATTTTTGTAAAATTCATTTGTGCTTATGGTTTTTAAAATGGTATTGTTTTTTTGCGCTTATGGAACATTTATTTTTAGGCTTTTTGGTTGTGTTTGGGTCATATTTTGGGCTAATGGGCTACAGCCACCAAAATAAATATTCTATTCTTAAATATTTGTTTTTATTGTATTTTAATGACTTTATCGCTTTCACTAGGTTAGAATTTAAGCGAAGAAGGATAATCATCTAATTGTTTTTTAAGAAAATTGATCATGCGATATTGTATTATGACTTATATAAAAAAAATTATTATAATACAATTTTACAACAAGAATTATTATATAGACTATTCTAATAACGTTAACATCGTTGGTTAAATAACTTTAGATAATCGATTTACGACGAAAAAACGTTAAAAATTAGATATCTCTAGAAATTCTCACAGTTATGCCATTTCGATTGACGTCATTTTTATTATATAAAAATAAGTAGGTGCCTAAGTATGAAATATACATATAATTTTTAAATATCATAAGCATCATTCATCATTTATAAAGTTTATTGCATTGCAATTAGCAATTATGAAATAACTTATATACATCTATAGTAGGCAATTTAGTTTGCAGAATATAAAAATATTACTATGTACCTACTATCATTGATTATACATACTATATACATACTGTCTAGTATAACACATTAACATACTACATATATTTTAATTGTAAATTTAAAAATGTATAAAAGTTATGTACCTACCTATACAAATATAATCAAATTGTATGTGCACACAACATTAATGTAGGCACTAGGCATACGTATAGGTGGTGTACCGTCATTTGGTCGCGATAATTTGGTCGCGGTCATTTTGTCGCACGACAATTGGACGCATACATTTCACCGCACGTAATTTTGACGCATACTAAATTTGATCGCGCGTTAATTCGTCGCTTATCGATGTTGGCAATAATTATTTGACTATATATAGTTGTTTAAGGTTATTAGTTAATGTAATATTAACAATTTAATATAAAATTCAATATTTATTAATTGATTTTTTTAACATTATAATTACATGTCACAACTAGAATATTAATTATTTATAAAAATTAAGTAAAGTAAAAATAAAATATAGGAAAAACGAAACTTATTATTTACAAAAATTAAAATTATGGATACCTATTAAAATTTCATTTAATGGACGATTGTCAACATTTGAATATACTTCCAAGAGTCTATTTGATAAATCCTTATACTTTTTTTTTTATTTGGGACATATCCAACAAATAATTGTTCTGATATTATTTTATTCAAACTTTCTTCTTTTTTCAAACAATCTATAAATTTCTAGATGATTGGTCTCGTACAACTTAACATTACTGAAAATCCATTGTGCCAGCACTCTATTTTGTTATTTTTTCTAGGTAGATTTTCTTTAATAAAATTAAAACAATTCCAGTTTTCAATTGGAAACAATGGAGGTTGGCGATTTCCTCTCCTGCCTAAAATACCAATCTATGTACATTCAAAATAGGTTATTAGGGGTGATAACATCTCTTCATTTTCGGCATGATAAGAGATCTCGACCACGCTGACTTTTTATAAACTGTAAAGACATATTTTATTTTTATAGCAAATTTACTCTTTAATAGATATAGTAATAGTATAGGATAGCTGTTATAAACTGTTTTGGTATACTATTCGATACAGACTAACTGATGCTAAAGAATCATATAACATTAAAAAGAAAACTATAAAGATACGATATCAAACATATATCTATACCTTAGGGTTATTAACCTTAAACAACTACATATAGCCAAAAAAATTATCGCCAACATCGATAAGCGACGAATTGACGCGCGACCAAATGTTGTATGCGGCGAAATGTCGTATGCGTCCAATTGTCGTGCGACAAAATGACCGCGACAAATTGACGCGCAACCAAATTACCGCGACGAAATGACGTATATCCAGTAAAGGTATTTATATATTTTTGAAGTTAAAAACAAAATACATACCTACCTAATGCATATTTTTATAAGTAACTATACATATAAACTTAGTAGGTAATAAATAAATGTGTAATCATGTAATAATCGATAAATTAATTTACCTATTTCTTATAGGCGATAGGCCATTGTCTATACTAGGCATAGAATATAGACTCTTTAGCACTTTTATAGTCATACTAGGTACATATTTTGATATTTTGTGCACAATGTTTTAGTCAGATAAATAAATTAATAAAAATTTGTAGTGGTACACAAATAATTTTAATTTTATTTCACTATTACGAAAAATACTATTTTCATGATTTCCACGAATATAATGATAGAGTTAATATAATATACACAAATTTGAAATTTTACTATGCTTTAAAAAAGATTTCCGGCTCGAGTCGCCCCGTGCACACGCCTATGTATACAGTATAATATATATATAAGTACATATTATATTATAGTCTTTAATTTATATTTTAACTTAAACTTTTTGTTCCATGAGTATCTTTGTTATCACTACTAATGATAATTTGAAATATTATCGTGGTATATCAATGATAACTGATAAGGTTAGGTTTATAATTCACTTAATTTCTTGCTACCTATTTATATTAATTTATTTTCTTTTAAATTTAAGTGTAATAAATATTAGTTATCTTTGCTTATTATTTATGAGTATTAACTAAATTAATATTAAGTGTTAACAGTTAGTATCGCTTTCGTGATGAAAATCACTCAGGTGCTGTACAAACAAAACATAGGTCGTCTCATTAAGTGGCAATGGCGTGTTCAGCGAAAGAAGACATTAATTGAAACAAATGCCGAAAAAGTTCTTGCATCTCGAAGTATACCTATCATAGACGCCAAACAGTTTTTACACGAACCATTGTTTGAGGCACAAAAACAAGATGTTGAAGAGATATTTAACAATATTGTTGGACCCGTGAAATTGGAACAGAAACTAAACAACACACATCCATTATGGAATGATGATCCATGTCTTGTGTATGGTGATCATAACGTTTTAGTTCATGGACTGGAACAAGCTAAAGTTTTTACTAATGCTATAGAACCTGAACCTGGCTTACCGAAGTACTTTAAAGAACTTTACGAAGCATATAGATTACCTAATCAAGATGAACACATCCAACGAATCATCATAGCATCAATTCTATATGATGCAGTCCAAGAGAAATTACCTATTAGAAAAGATCCAAAAAGACCGGCATGGAAATTTCCTAGGGACTATGGTATCCCAGACAAAAGACGTAATAATCTAATTATCAGTAGGATGTTGCAATTATGTGAATCAAGTGTTGGAAATATGAGTTCCAATAAAGTAATTGCTAAAGATGTTTTTTTTAAAGTGCCTTTGCAAAGAAATGCAAATATAAGCCTTAATTTAAGGGCTGATTTATTGTTATTATCCGACACTTCTTTAGCTGCTCACATGGATGACGTTCAAGGAGAACTTCCAGATTTATATCCATTGGATTACAAGATATCATTAGATGAAATCAACATTTATAATAAAGATGAGTTTATTTCACCTATTACAGGTAAATTTAACAACATTCATACAGCATTTATACATTATAATGAGACAGAGGTTAAGAATTTATACGAAACACCTGTGTTGCAAACACAAATAATTGGACGATCATTGATGAAATGTTATGCTTTTGCTGTTGCCAATGCCAAATCTAAATACGGTGAAGATGTTAAAGAGTTACCAGAACCTATTACATTACAATGTGTACATACAAATTCTCAATGGTTTCATTTTTCTATTTTCCAATTAAATAGTTTGGCTGGTCCTGAAGAAAATGGGATAAAAAACATTTATTGGCAAACACCATTGTTAAACTTATATAAAAATTGTTTATTTGATGAAGGTGTTCCAGTTCTAGAAGATTACAACCCAGAAGTATTCAAACACTTTTTGTCTTTTTATATGAATGGTACTGAATATGAGATCAAGTAGTTTTGTATTAGTTTTATAAATAATTTTCATACAATAAATTAACTAGTTTATTGAAAGTGTATATTTGTTTTTGTTTATTTATTATTTGTATTTGATATATAACTATTTGAACTGTTTTACTACAAAAATATAGGATAATATAACAAAAATAAGGAAATTATGTATTAATTATAATTTGTTATAATGGAATATCGATTTTGCAGGTATTATTTATTAGAAACATAATAATTTAAAATGCACAAATTTGAAATAGTTATATTAATATTCAATTGATGATACTGCTATAAATATTAAGAAAATAATTTTATTTTTATTTTAACTTTAACACTGTATCACAATTAGTTTTGAAAATTAGGTATTAGTGAGAAAAGGTGACAATATTAAATAGAAGTATAAAGAAAATAAGTTAAGAAATAGTTTATTAACTAATATGTTGATTTGGGTTACATATATTTTGTATTAATTTTTTTCAGATTTTAGGTATGTGGTTATTATTACTATTATTATTAAAATAATAATAAAACATTCTGTAGTTTGCCGATGCAAAAGAACCTCATTTCAGTTGTATTCCTAACCGTTATAATAATATTTTAATTTTTCTCATTCACTCATTATAACTTAATAATTATGAAATTATTTTTAAAAAATTCAAATTTTTAATGTATATATTAAATTAAATGGAAATTTTGTTGCTGCACATTTAAAATTAAAAATATTTTACATTATACTAGGTATGCCTTTGGTTTAATACAAATATGAGATGTGATAGAAAAATGAATTTATGGACGATACTTACATGAATTCATCCCTTTAATTGATTTAATCGTTCAAGATATTTTTCGAATGTAACAAAACCATATATTTTATTTACCTATTAATTGCATAGGCATATGCTTATAACCTAGCAATTGAAATGTAATCATAAATAGTAAATTAAAAAAGGTATATGTATTAACTATTAGAGAACTAATAAAAAATATAAACACTTTGAATAATGTAGGTACCTATTACCTATTTACCTATGTATTATTTGTAAGAAATTAAACAGAAAAAAATAAATGGATTAAACTTTATATTTAGGTAAAAGTAAAAACTAACTTAATATTTAAGTATATTTTTTATCAAACATTATGTTAAAAATATATAGTACAAATATGTTGACAGGTTATTTAATTTCCTAATTTATTACATTATAAACTTTGTTAACTTTCAAAAGAAACAACAAATTATTTATTAAACAGTAAACACTATAATACAGGCACATAGCCTTACAACATTGCCATTAAAATTTAGTGCCAACATCATGATTGGTAATAAGTGGGACTAAAATTATAAAATAATTTATTGGTACATAATAAAAAAAAAAAAATAAAAAGCATCTATAATATTTATGGTAATGGATTTTTACTATTATTAATATAATACCTACTTTAAAATAATTTTAATTATCTACACAAGAAAATTATTTTATTGTTGGTCAATAGTTTATTATGTAATAAAAATATTATTTTAGGTATATTTGAATTCTTTTTTTATAATGAAATTATTAGTTATTAATCAATAATCATAATAGTATAATACATTATTTTTAGACTGTTTTTCTGTATTTTTATATTGGAACTAATAATTTTTTAATGTTTAAACATCATCTATATTTTTAATTTGGTAGGAGGTACTTATTAATGTTGATAAAAATATTGAATATTAAATAGGTCTTGAAATTGAATAAATATAAATATATAATTATATGAATCTAAAGAAAGCAATTACGCAATGCACTAATGCCGCTAAACCAAAAATAAAAACTTAAATATATGAAGATAATCTGATAATCTTTATTCATTGGCCAATGATTAAAGTAGGTAGGTATCTAGTTATATTGGGCTTATTCAAAGGGGAAATATAATTGAATTTCTTTATTTTTTTTTTATCATTCTTACATTTAACTTATTTACAGCAAAAATAGTTTTCAGAGTTACCTATTAAATTATATGATTATTCCAAGTTATTATAATAGCTTTTAGTTCGTAAATTTTATAAACGGAAAACAATATATTTATAACTATGTAAGCTTTAATTATTATTTTTTTGAACAATTAACAATTAAATTGCAAGTTATGATTTATAATTTATGAATTATATATTATAATTTATAAATGGTTTCAGTTTCTACAAAAATTGCCTTTCAAATTGAAATATCTCATTTAAAATCGATGTTTGTATTTTTTGTACAATTTGTCTAAAATATATTGACTAAGAATGAAATTAAAATTAATTATTTTTATATATATTTCTCTAGGCTATCTATACATTGTATGTACAATATTACATTATTGTAAAAAAACACATTATATTTACCCTGTTACAGAAAATTATAATTTCAATAATAATATTTTGTCCCATAAATACAAATATACAATGTCAACTTTTGACTAACCACTTATACATTATTTTAGTTATCGTATACCTACTCGGACACTTATTAGTCATCATAAATCATTGATAATTTGTTAAATGTCTATAACAAAATCAATGGTTTAATGATTATACCAGAGGTATTCCATCTGTGCGTCGCGGGATTGGGAAATGGGAGCCGAGTTAAAGATCTGGAAACCAAAATTTTAAAAAAAATATCGAGAAGATGAGAACAACTAGGTATTTTTAAACTGTAGAACCAAGATTTGAACATATTATGGAACATACACAAGCTCATCCATCTCACCAAATTTTAGTTTATATTTTTATTAATTTGTATTAATTATGAAGCATAAATATTTTTATTTCACTTTTTCTATATTATCTATTTATTTGTAAATTGTGATAAATACAGTCGAGTCACGATAATTCGAAGTTTAAGAAGGGAGATAAAATTTGCTTCGATATATGTATTATTCGAGTTATCTAACTCGAATTTATATTAATTTTTATATAATTTATATTTCTAGGGGAATAAAAAAAAATTCGAGTTGTTAAGTATTTCGAGTTATCGCGACTCGACTGTGTAAATAAATATTAATACATTATAACAATTTAAATACATAGTATACCTAACCGTTATAACATTTACAACCATTGTTTTATTTTGTAATTACTTATTTGAGAGCCGTAAAAATATTTTGGAGACACCAAGGAACCGTGGGATGAAAAAGTTTTAATACCTTTGGATTATACCATTCACCATTGATTTCATAGTTTCATACACAAACTACTATTTGTTTTTTAAAAATTAATTATTTATATGGACAATGGACATACTCACATATTAATAATTTAGGTTTGATATATAAATTAGTATCTATTACCATTGATTATATATGTATACCTAATTAATGTTATTACCATTAAACATTAATTAAATAGTTTTGACTTGTAATGATTTTAAGTTATAAGTAGTTTATATTATTAATATAATACCTAGGTAATCACTAATATTAATATCTAATTATATAAACTAGGTATAAATATATATTTTTTATTGGTCTTTAAACAGCTGCAAATGCCATTATAGTTACAATTACTTAGATATTAGATAATATTTTACAATTATCAGTTACACTATTACAGACTACAGTAATTACAATAGATTGAGTTCATTATAATTATATTATATTATGTATGTTGATTAGATTAATTAATTATTAAAGGTAAAATATTTTCTTGTTTTGTTCATGGCTTGATCCGAGTGTACAAATACTGAAACGAATGTATTTCATGCCGAAGTTTAGAGGTATTCGATCATATTCATATATCGTTAGAATTCTGTTATTATAAATTGTATTAAGTTTTATTGGTAGCATAAGAATAATATATACTTTAACTCAGCCATAGGTCCAGAGTAAAGAGCTGGAGAGGTCCCAACAATTTTTTATAATACAAATACAGTTATAATGTAATACGAGTATAGGTACTTTATTCATAATTTAAAAATGTCATAATAATAGGTTACAAAGTAGTTAATGTAATCAATGAATTATTGATTATTTAATATATAAAGCGACAATGTGAAAAGAAGTTAAGATTTTGTTTATTTGTTATTTAAAATTATAATATTGGAATCACTGTCTACTATGAACTAAGATAGTCACAGTACTATTTGAGTTAGAGTTATTTGAGTCTAAAACAATTATTTATTTATTGTATTTCACCCAGTGACAGATTCTGGGAGGGGCCAATTTCTCCTCAGAGCTTATACGTATCAGTTATATCTCACACTAAATCATAAAAAAATTTCAAATTTTTACTTCAAAATAATTTATGAATTTCGTTAATGCTAAATTTAAACACTAAAGAAAAAAATATTAACTTTTGAGACTATACATTTTTAATATTTTTATATAATTGATAAATAATCAACTTATGAGAAATCTTATATTCAATTTTCAGGCATTTTCATCAAATGAATAATTTTTTACCGAAATTTTAATAAATTATGTTTAAAAAAAACTAAAAAAAATAGAAAATTTAAAATGGTCTATAAAAAGTTTAAAGAGTCAAAATATTTTGATTTATTTTTATGAATAGAAAGTGATTATATAAACGTTTGGTGAAAATTTTAAATAGGTACCTAACCTAACCTAACCTATACAATTATTTGTTTTTGAGTTACACCAATAAACCAAAATCGATTTTTTCGAAAAATAGATTTACGTAAAAATCCCTTTTTCTTAAATTGTTGTTTGATTTCCTCGATTATTTTGAAAAACACTAGTAATTTTTAAAGTACCAACTACATTCGATTTACTATGCAAAACCATTTTTAAAGTTTATTATCAAAGTATTTTTTTAACAATTTATCATATACTATTATTTAGACACACACACACACACAAAACCCAAGTAATTGTAAAATAAATTATTATCATGTAAATATTATGTTGGATATAAGTCTATATTAGATGTTGCTATAAAAATGTGTGGAACTAACGACATAATTAAATTTTTAAAATATTTATATTAATCAACTATATACAATACATTTCTCATTTCATATTATGACAAAAGACATTAAACAACAATTTAACATTTTGTTTTATCATATATTATGTTTTTCTTAATTATGTATTCCATGTTGTAACATTATTATTGTACTTTGGATATCTATAAAATGGTAACTATCTTATTTATTCTATTACAGAGTAAAAAATATTTAAATGGAAGCCATTACACCGACAAAAACGTGGTGTAGACTTCTTGTATACCAGATACCTATATTACAAGCACAACTTATATTATATACTATGATATAAAATAATATACTTATAAGGCAGTGTTTTAATACTGTGGGTCTGCTTCACTTACGAGAGGCCACTGTGTAGAAGGTTTAATCAACTATGCATTACAAAAGTAGATCGCTGCACTCACGATTTATACCTTATTTATATATTTATAATATCATATTTTAATACCAACATTTAATATAACTATAAGAGATAAGACACAAGTCACAACTAAGTTTTAAAAAAAAATGTGTAACTTATTTACAAACTTGGGCAGGTATTATTAATTATTTTTTGCTCTAAATTTATATTTAATTAACAAATTTACCTGGAATATTTAAATAATTTTGAGTATTTATATATACATATTATTATTTTATAATTTATATTTATATAATTGTAAAAGAGCTAATAAAAAACATACAATTTTACACCAAAGATAATTAAAAATATAATAAGAAAAAATACCATCATTTCAACTATGTATTATGTGATACTAATGGAATAATTCATCGTCATAGCAACAACGCTAGATTGATCAACATCCAATAACAGACGCCATCGAGTATAAATACGGGTGCGTTTACCGAATATCGTCAGTTTACTCTCAACCTTCAAACTGGCAAAAACTAAGAAAAGAAAAATAAGAAACAAGGCCCAGACGATCGACGGCGAGCCCGGTAAGAGAAGAGAAAAGCGACCGGACCACCGGATAAAGCTCGCGGTTAGCAGATACCGATCACAAGACGAACACCATCGATTACGCCCGATCGTAGCATACGCTCAGACCAGAAGATACTGTGGTAGACGGGTAGTGTCGACTCCAGCTTCTACCCAGCTGCGACCACCGGCAGATATCATCTATACAGGCCCGTCTCGAACACTAGACCAATGTCCTCACGGATGTCGGCCGATCAAATCTTTTTGTGCGCCCCACCAAATCGGTGACCACGACGCGTTCCGCCGTTGCTGTACCCGTGCCTTTTGGTCCTAGCGCTTTCGAGTGGCCCAAGGTAATCTACCGCTCATGGTATGTGGTATGGCATCGGCGGGGAACATACGCGAAGCTCCTCACTCCAGTCTTCACCCGCCCAGACGCGCGACGACTATCCGAGCTAACCGGCCACTGCCGGCTCGGTACCGTCCGTCTACGGCACATTGAGGCTGGCGGGAGAGTTAGTGCCAACTCAGCTTCACTCACTTCTACCCAGCTACCACCGGCAGACCATTATCTCAAGAAAAAGAAGCAAGGCAGTCGTCATCGCAGACTTCACTAACGACGTGTTGTGTCAGTGGTGTTCTACATTGTACGACTGACAGCGATATTATATCGACGTGCAACGCTCAGAGCTAATCGATTATCGGGATCGTCATACCTATGATGCCTGAAGAACGTCTTGAAGTGCCGTCGCGTAGGGTTAGGTGTACGCTGCAGACGTCCACGGCTTCACACCACACGACTGAATGCGCGTCAACGACAACTCTCTTCCCTGCCAGGTGGTAAATCCTGACCCGGTGCTCTTTCATGGGGAAGACATAAAATCACCCTTTTCAGGGCCCTCAAATTCTACATTATATTCTCCCAAGGGCGCGCCCGTCTAGACCACACTTATCCTTGAAATGTAAACCATGCTTCCCTACATAAACTATGGTACACAGATAAATTTTAGGATGTCTATTTTTGACAGCTGATAAAATATGATACGCACATGGTGTTACCCCCCCCCCCCTAAATATATTCTGGATCACGCCAGAACCCCTGGATCCGATAATTATTGTATCCTTCAAAATGATCATTCCCGACTAGTAAAAGAATTGATTTTATATGTAATTTTTTTATATATGTGTATCATACGAGTATGTACGCAATAAATAGTAGATAAGATGTTTCGATTTTTAGTTTAGAGTGAGAATGGTTATGGATAAAATTTTAGATTTAATTTACATATTCGAGAGATCAAAAATTAAAATTCTTAGTAATCTTCAAAAATTGAACGAAAAACGGAAATTTTTACGCAAAAACCAGTTTTCGACAAAATTGATTTATTATACACTTTTTCCGATTTAGGTATATTATATGTTGATATATGCGCCGATCGCACGATTTTGTACTCGATATTTATACAGTCTTCATATCTTTCTATATATCATAATATATTATGATATATAGAAAGATATGTATATATATATATATACATATATTATTATACATCTATAATTATATATTTTATAGAAATGTTCTTGAGTCTGTGTACATTTTATAAATTATTATTATTTAATATTATTTCATTTTTGATTATTATAGTATTGTTACATATTTATATAGTTTGTAATGTTGAGGGGCACAATTTTAATGAGAAAAAATACTGTGGGTCAGCTGACCTACCAAACCCTCCACTGGGTCCGCCGCTGCAGTATAAGGCTATAAATATCAAATATAATATATTATAATTTAAAATATAGGTAGTAGAAACCAATAGTTATAATCTATTAAAGGTACATGTGTAACATTATTTAGCATACTATTTTTCTGCACTGGATAAGCCAACGACCATTATAATAATAAATAATATGTTTTATTAATAAATATTGTCTATGATGATACCGCATTACCACGGGCCGTATAAGTATTACGACACCGATGTTGACGTTGACGGTGCGTGTTACACTCATTGTCGTCATCGATCATCATCCGCTATGTTGTTTGATGTACAAACTACTAACCAAAGTTATAGATTGATAGATTATAGTTAATAATAAATACAATCTAAGGTCCAAACGCGCGTACAACGAGTAAACAGAACATACTTATTGAGATTTGAGGTCCGCGTGGAGGCTATCAATTATTGGTAACCGAGCAGGTATTAAATATCTGTTTTTAATTATTTATAGTTAATAAATTAATTAAATTTATTTATTCTTTTAATACGCTAGTGTAGTAGTACGATATTATTTTATTATCTATAATGTATCGGGAAAATATATTTTTGATTTATAGAATATACTATATTATAGATAATCAGTTTTTCTTGGGTCCTTTTATGGTTCTTTTTACCGAGCATAATGTTGCGATTTATTAGCTATGTTTAAGTATTAAGGCAAAGTTCGTATTAAGTCTGGTTTTATATAGGTAAATTCTTTATTATGATCTTCTGTCGATGGAAAATATCTTATTAATATTATGTTTTATCAAAGATTTGAACGTTGTAAAATGTACGTACAAGGTACAACTGACCAATACAGCTGTACACATAAATTAATGTTATTCTTGAAATCATATAAAAATTGTTTATTAATTGTTTATAATATCAAGTACTATTAGTACATATAATTGTGTAAACCTAAATATGTAAGTGATAATGATAAGTATACAAATACAATGAACTGCATGCATGAAATTAATTAAACATAATTTAAATTTAATATTTTAACGAATTTTAATCAATACAATTTAATTATATAAGAATAGTAATTAGTATTTAGTACCTATGATATTTTTATTCATTTTTTCAAAAGGTATTTAAAATAATTTGTTAAATAATAATAACTTTATAACCAGTTTGATGTTTTTTGTGCTACAAAGGGTATAAACCAAGTGATTTAATTTAAGACTGACGGAAAAATGGGTATGCTTACGTCTTCAGTGGTGTGCTTTTCCTTATTGTTTCCTATATAGGCTCTAATCTAGGCTTGAATATAGTTATTATAATTTTTGTCTCTTATATTATATTATGTATACGTTCTTGAATCATAACTATAGAGTACAATAATAATAATAATAAGCTATCTATATGGCTATATGATATTTAGATGGGGTATTAAGTTTAAAATAATGATTATAATATAGTGATATTGCGTTATGTAGGTCATAGGTGTACCGACTGTACCGACTTTGAGCTTTATTGATATGTTGCAAATTGAATTAATGAAATATTTAACATCCAATGTTACAAATATTTTTGTCGATAATTCCAGTCGCTTTAATTCCTATATTATCATATTATTTTAAACTATAATAAATAGGTATCATAATCAAAAATGTATAACTATAGGTAATCGTATAAAATATGTATGTATAATCTATATACAAGCCGTATATGCAGCATCTTCATTTCTTTGTTTAAGATAAAATATTAAAATAACAAAAAATAAAATATATATGTTAAAATATTATTTGAACAGCACTGGTGACCATGTGCAAAAAACTGGTTATTTCTAAGTATACCAAAAATAATTTTTACTTAATGAATAAATCAATTACTCTTGGTGAAAATTATATTAATAACATCCTGGGTAAAAAACTATTATTAAATTATATTAAAGAACATAGTTACTCTGTTTTCGGTGATTGATGCTCGATGTCCATCACTGTTTTTTTTATTGGCACTAAATCGAAATATTAAAAATAAAAAAATACTTACATGATCAGAATATGAAATTAAAAATGGTACTTGATATTTGAAAAAATTCAAAAGTAAATACTTAATAATACTTAAAAAAATGGGAAAAAGTAAGTAACCGCTTTGCTGTACCCTGAACACTAGGTATTGAGTGTATGCTTGTCATTGTAATAGTGTAATGTACCTATATTATGTTAAATTTAAATTCAATGATAACTCGTTGCATACAAAAAACGATTCTGAGCAAAGATGATCTCTATTATTTTATATTATTATAAGTACACATACATTTAATGATACGAGATATTATTTTGCTATATTTCAGTAATTTATTTTAGTATTGTATTACGGTTAGATGTTAAGTGGTATAAATATAGCCATTTAATTATTCTAAAAATTTTGAAAATGTCATTATGTATAATAAAATATAATTATTTACGTAAAAGTCTACACAAATAATAACAAAATAACTATAACGTGATTCTTGGTTTAAATATTTAATTTTGATCAGATTTTAACTTTAAATGTCTATAAAAAAATTATGCATTTAATTTTTATATTTTTTGGTTGCAATATGAATTATTCGGTGCATTCGATTTGCGCCTCTAAATAATATTTTGTTCGAATTGCGTGCGCGGCTTTGTTACGGCACATCTGAGTTGCGTCCTGTGGTTTTGTCATGACATATCCAAGTTGCATCTCCGGCATAGGCGCAACTAGGGTTAAAATTCTGAAAGGGCTACAGCTCGCTCACAAAACTACGAACTTAAAATATCCAATAGGGGCATCTCACCGCCCCTATACAATCACAACACATTAATTTACAACAATTTGTTTTTATGTATATGAAACTATCATCAGCAATGTAGGTCAATAATGAAAATGGTATATTCTATTACTCAACATTTTATACACCAATCATGCCCTAAAATTGTGCGCAGTAGCACACGCTACACACTACGTGCTAATATTTAAAAGTGAGCAGTATTTTTTAGTATTTTATAAATTTTAATTTGATTTTAGAATAATAAATAATTTATAATATATAATTACAATTTTTAACCACACCATTTACACAAATGACAGTCCTCAGTCTGTAAAAGTGGAAAGGAAAATTTGTATATTATTAATTAATCAATCAATTATTAACCAGGACGCAACTCGTACATGTTGCGAGAAAATCGCGGACGCAACTCGGATGTCGCGATGTATATTTTTGTATTTTGGGACGTAATTCGTATGCAGCCGAATTATTTATAAAGAACTTTGGGTTACATTTTAAAATCTTAGTTGTAAAAACTGTACATTCTATACATATTTACTACAAAATAATTTGTAAATTTTCGTGAATTTGATGATGTCAAAATTAGAGCTTTCGATGATTATAAAACAAAATTAAGCTTATATATTTTTATTGCCAAGAACTTAAAGCTTAATACATGATTTCTTAAAAATAGTTCAAAGTGTAACTAAAAAAAAAATAGAAAAATTTAATATAAACACAGTTTTTTTTTACAGAAATTGTTAGTTTAAATTTGGCTGAAATTAAATATATTTTAAACGAGTAAACGACGAATAAAGATTTTAGTTATTTATTGTAATTATTTAAAAATATTATTTGTGGATACTTGAAATTTTTAACATATAATTATATTTTATACACGCCATGACATTTTCAAATGAAATGTATTCGATAAAAATTAATTCAACATTCTATATTACTAATATTAAAATAAATTACTTTGACAAAAATGCGATTATATCATAATTTATATTTAGTAATGTAAACTAACAGATCGTATTTGCTTAAAATTGTCTTTTGTATGACACGAGTTACCAATGAATTCAAATTTAACATAGATATTATAGTGATTTACTCTAAATGATGAGGTACACTCAGCTTGTATACTATACAGTAGGTCGGTTACCTCCCCCTTTTTTTGTTTTTCCTGTTATTTTGAAGTAATGTACATTTTTACACTTCCCATAGTACTAACTATATTGAATTTACTAATAGAAACCACACCCAAAGTAGAAATACAAGCGTTTTTGCTGCTCTAAAATATTTTGGCAGACAGAAAAGAAACACTACACTCAGATTTTAAAATCAATTATTATGATCAATAACTTATTATCCGTATACTGTTAATTATCGTATACATTACACTAACATATTATTTTTATTAATAAATTATGTTCGATACAATATTTTTTTATTTATTGATCATTAAATGTATTTCTGACTTAATATTGAATATCATAATAATAATATAATCTTCGTATACTTAAAATTTACAACATAACGTTTAATCATTAGGTAGGTAGGTACTAGGTAGTAATTACTAATTTAGCAGTAGGTTACGCACATTTATCCGAGCTAATGTATGTAACGACAGAGACGTATTTAGAGTTATGACGCCCCAGGTAAAGTTGTATTGCCGCCTTTATATGCCTAAATACCACCCCCCCCCCCCAAAAAAAAAATATGAATACTAATTTAAAAACAAATTTATTGATAATCTAATCACATATTTTATACACTTAACATAACAATATTAATTTACGCCTAGATTTCTTCTCACTGAAATTTAATATAATTAAATATAATTATATTTAATATATCAATTTATATATATTTAGTATAATTTCATCATATTGTATTTGAGTAGTTATATTTGACTCTATATGAAGTATCGACAAGTTATTAAGACAATCATCTGTCATCCTAGATCTTAGATATGTTTAACTCTCTTTAGAGTACTAAAAGATCTTTCTGATGAACAATTAGAAGCTGGACAACATAAGAACATTCTGAGTGCTATGTTGACGTAAGGGTATATATTTTGAATGTCATCATCGTGTATCATTATACACATTTCTAAAGCAGTTTTAGGTATATTTTCTTTATTTGAGTTTGTAAGCAAATAGCTTCTAAAATGAACACATTCATTTGCAAATGTTAGTGCTAAATCATTAGGATAACACTTCCTAAAATAATCTGCTTGTTTTCGTACTTCAGTTATATTTAACTTTTGAAGCTGAAAAAAACGCCATATTTATACAGAATCGTATTAATAGTATCAACAAATTATTAAATTAAAACTACTAATTTAACCAAATGTCAAACTTTAAAATAATAAACACAACAAACAGTTTATGAACGTATATACACTATAAAATCAATTTTAATTCATATGAAAAATACTTAGCGATTTTAAATTAAAATAATAAAATCGGCGTCGATGTGCCGAAACAATAACAAGACGCAACAACGACGTAAACTATTACCGGCTTACCGCTGAAACACGAGGATTTGATGTGGTCAACTTTTGATAATATTAACATGTATTTAAAATAAAAATTAAAAACCATAGATGTTTTTAAATATTATAGTATAATTATACATTTGTGTAAAAAACGCAGTGTTATTCAAAGACTAAAAATATTTTAATTTTTTGATTGACGAATGAAAATGGATAATGGATTATGGTTCAAAAAATGCTGCTGGGCGCTGGCGCTGCCGCCCCTAAATTCCAAAAAAATTTGCCGCCCGGGGCGATGATACCCCCTCGTCCCCCTAAATACGTCCCCTGTGTAACAATATATCAATAAAACATGTGACATATAATAAATTAAAATGAAGTCGGTTGGGTACCTTGTTTATGAATCAATATTGCACTGTTTTACTTCAAAAATAATTGATAGCTATAAAATATTTAGATTATCATATTATGTTCATTATTTTTACAATGGTTAGTAAAATTTTTTTAAAAATCATTTGTTGTTTTGGTCTTTGAAGTTTGAATAATTATTTTAAATACCTATATTAATGAAAGAGTGTGACTAGTGTGAGTGTGGCCAACATTTTTATTTATTAAAACTATTGCAAATATACTCGTACCTCGATGACATTTTTTAGTTAAATTTATTTTTTAATTATTAATCATAAACTTTCGATGAATGGAATGTACTTATTGTTCTGTACTAAACTACAAAATGTTATTTATTCATAGATTTATCAATAGTTAATACCCTAAAATTTATTGGCAAATGGAAATTATGATTTATGAATTTAACTGTATAAGAATTTAAACTAAGTACATTTCACTCTTATTTTTGAAATTTTTATCGAATAATATAATTAGCTTTTGTATTTTAATAGGTTTAGAATAACAACTAATTATTAAGTAACATTTATTCATTGTTTGTTACATAGAATTTTTTGATTAGTTTATTTTTTTTAAACTTAAAAGATTATTTAACTCTTGTAAACTTCTTATAATACTATTTACTTGACTATACAAAACAGTGGCAGATCTAGGATTTTTTTATAGGCGGGTGCTATATATTTTGTTAATAATAATAGTCCTAAAGTACTTACTATGTAAAATTTGGGGGAAAAAAATTAATAATTTGGTACTTAAACATAATTAAGCAATATAAAAATTATAAACAATTTAACATATTTTATTATTTTTAAATTGGCGAATTATTAGTAATTTTTAATAAAATTACGCGAAACGGGAGGTGCTTCAGCTCCCAAGCCCCCCTCTAAATCCGCCACTGATACAAAATATTATTCTTTTCAGTTACTTTTACAAAAAATATTAATATCTATTTACTTCGCTTCCTAATTCAGATTTAAATTCAATGGCACGTCCAAATATAAGTTAGGTGTATAGTTATAGCTAGACTACAGTGGTGGTATGTATACTTGGTCAAGGCCAACTCAGTTTTCTTGCTACTTTTTATAAAAAAAAAATGCGTTTCTAAAACAATAAATACGTTATGATGGAATCTTAAAAATAATAAAGTATATTTAGTGACAATAAAATTATGGTATTAGATACACACTATTATTATATACTATCATATTATTAAACAACAAAATATGACTAAAAATTGAAGTGTTTCTTATTTATTGTTTTTGTAGGTTTTAGATATATTAATGTAATCTTCATATGTAAGGAAATATTAATTTTATAAAAAAAACATGTTTTATAAAGTTATTTGTGTTAAATTTAAAATTTAGAAAATTGAAGCTATAACAATATTAAAAAATACAATACAATCCTGATAATGATTTGAAAAAAATTAGAACTTCAATATAGGAGATCATTGGAGCTAGATAATGAGAGAAGGTTGGTTAATACCAAATACTAATACTTTTTACTATATAAGATTCTTTATCAATAGTTTTAAGTAATATACTCGTACAGTTGTATCTTTTTATTAAATATTATATCAGAATTCAGAATGATTCGGGAATATAAAAATTGGAACTGTTGAATTCTAATATCTAAACAAAAATTGCACATAATAAACATTATCTTAAACGACTTAATACTATTGTATTAATACCATATCGTGTTGAGTTTGAATTTATAGATTATACTTTTTGTTTTAGTTATAAATTATAATATTAGTATGTAATTTTAATATGTTGATAGTCTAAAATGTACACAAACTTAGAGCAGATTAAAAGTTACGAAATTAAGAATGTAGGAGATTTCAAAACAATGCATGTTATTTTATAAACTTTGTTTCCCTAAATTCAAATCTGAAAGTTTTAATTTAAAAACATTTACTTTGTACTTTTTGATATATTGGAAGTTGGGGCCATAAGTTTTGAGAATGTTTAGTATTTGATTCATTTTTTGTTTGGAAATATTTCTCTGAGCAGTTCATGGTTTATGCAATTTCCGGGTTTATTATGAGTTGTATAACATAAATATATTTATATGCTCATGTTTTCTATCTATGATCTATCGTTATACCTCATATTTTATATTTATCGTTGTGTTAATGTATACATTAATATATTAATATGTTGTATAGTTATTCTTTATATTTTATTTAAAATTGTAATTATTTTATATTGTCAAGTCAAACAATATTTTTTTACTCAAGTATTATTTTTAAATGCTTACACACCAGCCAATAAAATATTTAAATATGTATAGTTTTATAATTTAACGAAGGAATTAAAAATGAAAAATAAAAATCGTATAGTCGTTGCAAAATCTTTTAGACTTTTTTTTTTGGAATAACAAGGAAACGTCGTTTATTTTTTTCACTTTAGGACGTGAAAGTAAAAGGGACTTAAGAGATGCATTTGATACATTACTATAATTGATTGAAAAAAATTATAATAATTTTGAATATTTAACGAACGAACGTTGTGAATTATTATTAAGTTAATTCCTTCGTCAAAAATATATCAGCAGTATTAGCAGCAGCATTAGTGGCGGCGGCGGTAGTGGCGATTGCATGCGCGGGCTGGGTGGGGCAGCGGGGTTGACGTTCGCGTAACAAAACAAGTAAGCGTCGGTTGGCGTGGTAGGGACGGGGTCGGCGGAACTTTATATCCCATCCGGGGCGGTGGCGGCGTGGCGCTTCGGAGCTTTTCATCAGTGTTTCGCCGACGATTTGGCCGCACTGCGCGCACGTTGCCCACCGTATAGTCACGCCCCGGTCTGCACTGACCCTTGGCACCGGCGCTTGTGCGTGAGCGTACGCGATTCCGACTCCTCGTCGCGCGCGGCGTGTGTCCCCCGTGATAGTAGTGCTCATTATCCGCTCAAGCATTGTTCGTCGTGTCCCGCCACCGCCGCCGTCGTCGCGTACTTATAATAATATAAATATTACTGTTAACGTCATTGTCGTCGTTGTCGTTTTTGCCGATTCCGATCTCGCGACGAATAGAAATAACTGGGTATACGGTTCGCGGTCGCACGAAATTGCGAAATAATTTTTTAATAATATTTTGTAGCCAGGTACCTACCTCTATTAATGATAATAATTGTGTGAATTGTGATTGTTCGTTCTACCGGTTTATTGTTGTTTTTCTGGTGAGTGAATTTTTAGTGTTATCATACCGTGGTTTTACTCTTATCGTCCGATTAAAGAGAAGAAAAAAAGGGTTGCTGTACGAAAATCCGCGTCATGATGCCAGTGGTGGTTACTGTAGTGGTCGCGACGATCACTACCACCACGGTCTTGCCGGACGGGCGGTTCTTCTCTTGGTCGATGTTGACATGTTGACGACGGTGGACTCTTCTTACTCATGTTGCTCCAGCAGGGACAAGGTGCGCTCGGCCAGAAGAACACGTCACATCTCCTACAGTCCGTACAGAATAGGCTGATACCGGGATGGAGCGTGCACCTGGCCAACGATAATAGACTCTTCTATTGCAAGTGAGTGATACATCCGTATAAATCCTATGATATCATTACATTAGTAAGTCTCAACCGTTTATTAACGAATGTAACATTAATAGCACCTAGTAGGTATACGATTTACGACGGTTCGTATAATTGTTTTCGATTTTTGGCCGACTTTAAATCGTTCATTACGAATTTAAATTTATCGGCGAATACATAAACGAATATTATGATAAATTCAGATGTATATGAAACAATTGCTGACCCCTAAATGTAAGACCAGGATTTGCATATTTAATGGTTAGTTTTGTTTTGCATTTTACTGTAGATAGATTCTCTAAAAGCCTTATATTGTTAAAAATAAATAAATGCGATGAAAGTGTAGGGAAGACTGTCAACAAAATCTTTGCAGATTATTTACAAAAATTATATATTTACTAAACTCTTATATAGGTAGTATTAATATACAGTAGCAATGTAAACTTATGATAACGTTTTGTTATGATTATACATTTTTGAGTAAAACTGTTAAAATTTAAAACAACTCACACATTACAGTTTTGAATTTATTTCCCGTAAAGTACACTCTCCATATAATAGTTAATAATTTTAAATAGTATCGGACGAAACATTTGGTAATATTGTTATTTGATTTATCTATTTACTGTCTTTTTATATAGGCATTTGGTAGTTAAAATTAAACATAAATTATTTACTTGTATTTTTATAATGGTTAACAAAAAAATGTGATTCTCGCATTCCATAAAGGTATAAGTAATTGGTTATACTTGTATTTTAATCAACATTTTCAACATTATTAAAATTAAAGTTTTTGGATAAAATTATTTATAATTATAATTATAGTTATTTTTTAGAAAAAAAAAATAAGTTTCCTCATAGGTAGTGAAATTCTACATGTATTTTAAGATTTATACAGTTCAGTAACTGACTAACGCTTATTAGAATTTGTTTAAAAATTTAAGATATATTATATCATTTAAAATTTATTGAGTAATTTTAAAGCACTAGAATTTAATTATATACATTTTCAAGTTTAAAATTTATATAATATATTAAATACATAAGCTTTCATAATGCTTTGACATTATTTATGGATTCTTTAACAATAGTTTAATTTAATAAATTATTTTATAATGTTGTAAGTCTAGAAACATATAAAAAAATTCATTTTTCTATACAATTAGGTATTATTCCGTTGATTAATATTTTGCACATAATATAAACTGATTATTTTTATTACACTGTATTTGGTCATTGGTAGTTATCAATAGGTTCCTACGGTATTTAAATTTTAGTCACGAATTAAAGTAATATTTTAATTCTACCAATTATCATATAATACATATATTATACAAGATTACTTAACTATTCCCTTGGGTGGTTTGGCCAGCAAATTATTCAACACGAATTACACATTAAGATATAAACTTTGTAACCACAATATTCATATTCTATACCGTTCGGCTATAGCACATGTCCGTCGGCATTATTAAAAATGGGCAAAATACATTTGGATCTACTGGGAAATATTACAGTATACTGACATTTTTTTATCTGTTTAAAGCAATTATTTACATAAGAAAATTAAAGTCTTTTTTATAAAATTGTTAATTCATCATATTTTATTGTTTGTTATTTTTTTATAGGTAAAAAAATAATAATAATAATAATAATCTATGTATTAAATAGTAATGTTACGTGGTATTTAGGCGTAATAAAATATTAACGCCAATAATCACCAAATTATTTAATTAAAATTAATATAAAAAAAGCCATATCACAGTCGGTGTTACTACATCAAATTATATTTTATTATATGGTAGACATATGTATTGGTACTTACATGCATTATCTTAAAAATAAAGGCTTTTGTCTTTCCTTCTGCCGAATTCGTACCCTACCTAATTATTTGTTGACCACAACAAAATATAACAACGCTGCAAATCTAATATACGTTATCTATATTTAGGATAAATATTAGTATTGTCAAAACCAGTGGGGATGTATTACTGTGTTATATTCATTTGTTTAATTTTGATTTATTTGGAAATTTAATTTAAAAGTGTTTTGTTCACATAGTTATCTATTACTCTGACTTTAATTGATTATGATTAAAATATTGCCTACATACGGCGGCGTCAAGTATGTAATATAGGTACTATGAAGATCTATAATAATAATTGTATTGATGTTGTTGAAGTACTCTGTATTATTTGTAGTCTTAGACTAATAAATGTAAGGTTATTTAATATAATTATGGGTGTCTGATTACTGTTTTGAATATTTCTATAAATTTATTAGATTTTTTTTTCTAGATTGTGTAAGAAGAATATTTTTTGATTAAATTTGATCTCTGATAATACTTGAAAACATATTTCACTTTATAAAAAAATGATACGTAAGTATTTTCTGGATCTATCCTGTGGTTTTTAGCGACCTATTATAGAATGGACTGGTGCGTTCAGAAAGTTTCCACTGAAAAATTTATCCGTGATATCCAATGTAGTTCTAAATTTGCATAGTAAATAGGTTACTGTGATATTTTCTGTTGCTTAATCCACAAAAACGGTCGTCACGGTTGGTTTTTTTAAACTTTTTTCAACGTCTATCTTCACCGTTCAATTCTCAATAAAGTTTTTATTCGTTTTCGTGTTCACAAATGTGTATTGATTTAGTACTGTACAGTGGTAAAACTATTTCATGTTAGTTGTGCAATATGATTAATTTCCAGCATACATAGCGATACATAGCGATCTGTTATACACAATAATTTATTAATTATAACCAACCGCTTTCCCGATTATGTATTATACGGACATAATATTATAATGTTCTACAGTGGTGAAATGAGTCTTGATTTTCTCCAGTCCTATCCGACAATGATAACTATCAATGGCATAGCCATCCATTTCCTGAGGAAGGTCAAGTTGTTCTTGTTTTTTTTATATACATATATAATAATAATAGTGTTTAAGTTCAATTTTTACGAAATTTATCAAAATTATAAAAATACGAACTTAAGTTATTTTGTAGTTAAAAATTCATATCATTTTTAATTTTAACATTAAAAATTTAAAACTTAATTCAAGTTTTTCCATAAGTTTTGGACTAGAATAAATAAAAATATTTAGCGTTAACGTAAAGCCATAGAATATCACTCACTATGTTTTTATTAAGACGACATTGAATGAAAACGTACGTAATATAATGATTCTTGTTATTTTGATGTATTTCAATCGTAGAAATTTGAAACATTTAATTATTACTTAAATTTTAATTTTTTTAAGTGTTTCCAACAATTTTTATATTTAATTAAAAAGTTTGAGATGTTAATAGAAGATTCTACGTTTTTTTTATAAAAATATCAAAAATATAAATACATAATTTCTTTTTATAGAAAATGTAAGTTCATTTAAAAAAAAATTGCATATCTGAAAAATAAATAATTTTTTTATTTATAAATTTTGTTGAAATTCAAAAAATATTTTTGGTAGGAACCTAGCACTGTTTGCTACTACGTATAATGTATTCGCTTGTATTTGCTACACAAAATTACATTTTCAAAGTATATTTAGATTAGTTTTTAGCTAAATAATATGTTACAAACAGAGCCGTGCTACAGGGGGGGGGGAGGCAAAGGTGCCTGTGCCCTGGGTGCAAATTTTAAGGTGGCGCCAAAAAGTTAGGTTAGTTAATGGATGGGGCGAATATTTTTAATTTTGCTCAAATTACGACGGCTTTGGCTACAAATCTATATTCTCATCGCTTTGTGGTATTTCGGTATTGACTTATAAATCAATTTAATAAAAATAATGTTGACATGTTTTTGTAAAAAATTAGTTCATGATATAGTATGAATTATTTAAAATTACTTACATAGCAGTATAAAATATCCTTTGAAATCTGGGCGTTTTCCATCACTATGACACTATATACCTAGTTTAATGATTAATCATTGGATTCAAATTTAAGCATTTATCATTACAGTGACTTTCCAATGATAACAACAAAGTTCATCAGATACGTATTATTAAACTGAAGTGAACTTTATTACTTGTTTAAAAAAAAATTATTATCCCTGTTCATTAAAGATGTTCCAAATCTTTCATATAAATGTTTTCATATACAGTGTATATATGAATACCATTACATTTTTCTTTAGGTTCATAAAACAACCTTACTGTAATAAAATGATGTTATGTTTGCTTTTAAACAATTTTATAGTTTTGTTTATTCATGATAAATATTATCGATACTAAATGTATAATGATGAGTGATGATGTATAAATATGGTGTAAAGATAAATTATAAGGACCAAGTGATTATTGTGTAGGCGGACAGTTTTTGATTGTTTTGCTTTTGACACAGACATAAACTTGATTTATTCTAATAGGTTATACCAGCACACAACCACTATATTTACTATAATATCTATAATTATTAGGAGTACTAGGAGTTAAATGTAATTTTTTGTTTATTTTTGTGAGTTTAATGTTTTAAACTTTTAACTCTTTAAAAATACACATATAAATTATTCAATTAGTATGTACAAATTGTGTTCATAATATATTGGATATTGGAATATTATTTTTTCAGTTATTATTTCAAACATATTACTTATTTGATTAATAATTTTAGAAATGTTTATTTTTTAATTACTATTGGCCATTGAGTCTAAGATACAAATATAATGGAATTGTTATGCGTGAGATTACCTACATAAAATTAAAGTTATTGTGATACATTTTGAAATCATACTTTACTATTGTATTCAAAACTTATTCATTATCTAATATAATATATACATTACATTACATAAAATAAATTGAGTTAAATAAATTTTTTATTCTATAAAAGTAGAATGTCAATGAAAAATTGATCTTCAACTGTCCGGACATTCATTTCGTTTTAATGAATCTCTACGTTTTTACTTTTTTTTTTTTTATTGAAACTTTGAATTATAGTCTTGTCCGTAATAATCATTTGTCATGTCTACCGACTTTTCAGTGATTAATAAAACCACCAACTGTGAGACCCATTCTATTTATTTCAACAGGAGCGTATATATGAGACATATAACCATATTACAAAAAAAAATAGATCATGATCTTATTGATTTTCTAAAAAATGACTTGCGTAAGTAGGAAAACTGAATAGTACATTTTATAGTATCGTAAATAAAACTTATTGAATTTTAAACACATAATCGTATTTTTACGAGGTAACTTATATTTAAACTCAATTATTAATAAAATATGTTATTTAATATTTTAATTATACGATAAATATATCAATTGATACTGAATGAGAGTACTATTCATTTGTTTTTGTATAGGGTTACTTTACTGTTATATGTTTTTAATCTTTAATATTTTTATTTTTAGTTTATGAATCTATTTTCTATGTATTTAATAATATTATAAACTATTACAATACTATTACTATTACAATAATCTAATAATTTTTTTTTAATGTTTTTGTTGTATTAACTCATGTTGGTTCTATGGTGTAAATTGTGAACACTTTACATCCTGCTTGTAATCTGTATTTATTTATGCTACTGTCTACAACATAAGGTTAGGTAACGTAAATTAATTTTTTCTGTAAATGTGAATGTTAAGTTTTGGTTAATTTTATTATACTGGCATATAATTTACATGTCAAAACTATGGTTTCTACTTATATTAAGTACTAATGATATTATACGAGTATGTATAACTAGGTATAAGTACACACGTATAAATGTATAATGCATTAAAATATTAGGTACATAAATGCTGTTAGTAAAAATGAAAATAACATAGTTAACTGTTAAGCATTTTAAATTAGAATAAGATAGGTTTTTATTTAATTAAGGTAATATAAAAGTTTTTCATATTGTAGGTATTGTGGTTGCGAATTATCTACTGAATGGATTTTATATAAAAAAATATTTCTATGATTTATTTTGATCATTCCCATTCTAGCATCTAAATTCTACAAACGATTCCATTATAAACTACATAATCATTTAAACCCTTTCATATCAAATTTATTCTTTCTTGACCTACCTGGTACAACTCGCTGACTGAAAAGAAAAAGGATTCAGAGATCTCTTAACTTAATTATTATTTATACTCAAATATATATTTATAAAAAAATAAATTCTCAAACTAAGATTCCAGACAATTTATTAATGTTATTATTACTTATGTACATATATTTATAGAGTGATATCAATGGATATTTTCATGTTATCTACATGAAATTTTTTTCTCTTTTCTTGAAAAATTTTCATGGCACTTTTAACATAATAATAACTAAGAAATTCTATAAAATCGAATAAAATATTTACCATAATGACCTTAATATACGAGTCAATATAGTAATGTGTGTTACAAAAGAATAAATAAAATATTACATCGTATCTAAGTACAGCATAGAAAGAAAAATAAAAGTATAAATAAATCAAAAAACCTGGTAATCTGTATAAAAAAAATAATTTTTCATTAAACTTCAATATGAGTGTAAAGTTATAAAGAAATGTTTTCTAACAAAAGTTTGGGAACTAAAATCATTACTCTTTTGATGTCGAAGATAGGGAAAATTGTGTAGTTTGTGTGGCGTTAAAGTATAGTGAAAAATAAAATATTAAACTAAGATGAATGACAAAAATCAAAACATCGAGATTTAGTTTTCGTATTCTATATTCAACGTAGCATGCAACTGCAGCAAAATTCTGAGCAATATAAAATATTGGTCTTTTCATAAAGTTTTATCTTTTTTTTTCAAATGTGCACGTATATGGATACGTATAAAAACTATTATTTCTGCGCCTCGTCGTTTTGTTTCATCAATCCGCAATCGTGAAAGTAAACACCCACGTGACCACCCAGCTGTTGTATTACACGTTTATAAAACGAATGCTTGGCATTTATATTACGAAGGTGTATGTAAAAACGGAAATCGTATAATATAAATGATCGTCGAATGCAACACTTGCAAATTTGCAATAGCAGTATAATGATCAATATTATATTTAATGTATTTTTTTCTTCTGACGATCCAGTAGGTATTAAAATATTAATACTAATAACAGCGAACGAAAGGAAAAACACACACGTGTGCGCGCGTGTGTGTTGGCGGTGTTTATGTTTTAGTGGGTTGGGTGAAGGGAGGAGAGAGAGAGTGAGAGAGTGAGAAAAAAAATCTAAAAAGCGAGAGAGTTTGAGGAGACGTGTATAATAGAAACGCGGAGAGCGCGGGCGCCCATACATGGCGAACGCGGAAGTGTGCCGCAGTGTTGCGTCCGGACGAAAATCCGTCGCAAGGTGCGGCCCGTATGCGTCGTGTCTCTTTCGCCATGTTTCGACTGTTTCAAATAGTCTTTCTGTGTGTAACATTATTACATACATATTATTGTATACTACAACGCCGCGCACGTGTCAACCATATGGTTACTATATATAGATCACACGCGTGACACCGTGGCCGCCGCCGCCGCCGCTGCAGCAGCAGCATCCGACTTTTATGACATATGTATATTATATATTTATATGCGTATACGTGCGTACGTAAATTGTGTCTCGTCACTATGGCAGGATATATTGGGGACTGAAAAATCTGAAATATCCAAGAATGCCGCGCACCCTTTGCGTCCGGGGATCGGTTTCCGGTGTTATACCGGGGTAGCGGCGGTTTACAGCGGGCAAACGAGGAGCGACCATCAAAAACGTAATATGCTCGTTTCCACTGTATTTGGTATATCCACGTAGGTCGTTTCTTTTCTGTCAATTCTAGTACACGACCTAATGTTCTGGGCATACGCACATACATAATATTATACAAAATGTACGTACCTATAGATTCGTTTCTGCAGTGAAAAATGATACGAAGATACACGCACACAATATAATATAATAGTGTATATATTATCCATTTAATATTAGGTACACCTATTATTTAGAAAATGTTTAACTTACAATCAAACATTGCTCGAGATGTGACTTTTACGTATCTAAAGTCTAATATTTCAAATATATTCTGATTTGAAGGGCATAATAAAAATTCATTTAAAAAAGTAAAAACTTAAATAATTATACAAAAACTATAATTTTTTATTATAGTAAACTTATTATTATATACTTAAACTGAAATATGTTACGTGTATTCACTTATGGATCACATAATTTTATATATATATTATATTTAATAGGAACTTGAATATTCATCTTAACAAACACGATACAGTGACTTGAATATATTATATTAAAAAAAAAATAAAAAAAATAATTAATCAATAGAAAGTTTAAATTTAGTAGTTGAGTTATTTTGAAATTAGGTACCCACTAATAGATATCGAAGTGCATAATATTGTATAACAAGATATTTGTTTTCGGACGGGGCTGTTCTTATAATAATTGTTTTAAAATTATTATATTATACTATAGTGATATTAGAAAAAAAGAGACATTTTGTAGAAATGTATTTTTACAATTGAAGATATTTCGAGAAAGGGGTAGCTGTAACTCCCTACCTATAGTTGTTTAGAAAACATATCTCTAGATCTTTAAGAGTGAAAAATATACTAATTAAAAATTTTAAAATCAATTTAGTATATTATAATAATAATACAATAATTCAACTTATGGCTTGTAGTCTTGAAATTTGAACATAAGCTATACGAGTTCAATTTATGTTATTTTTGTATTTATAACTTAAAATAAAGTTTTAATTATCATTATTTTGTAGCTTTGATGAATGAATAATATACCAATGCTTCATCTTTTGTAGACTTTCGGTTAAAATTTAATTTAAATTTCAAATAGGATGTTTTCCAAAAAAACCATTGAATTGCTAAAAATTAACTAGTTTACTATGTAGGTACTCATAATAAATATTTATACTAATTGTTTATTAACAAACACTGCTATCTTATTTATAAATCATAATATTCTGCATTTTAATTTTAGTAATATTCTAGTGTAACATGATATATTATAAAATATTATTTTTAAATTGGTTTTAATATTTATTTATAATTTAAGATTTTTTTCATTTTTTATTATTTTTATTGTGATAGGAATATATATATATATTATACACAGATATTATTGTAATTTTATTAATTTTATTATACTTAAAATAATAAAGCTTTTCAACATTAATATCTTCAAACAAATTTTTATTATTCTTTGATCCTTTCATATATATTTACGAAGAAATACTTAATTGTATATTTTTATTGGTGATTCTTAGTACTGGTTACGCAATATTTACTCAATCGCTTGTACTTAACAAGTTTTTAATAAAAATGGACAACGGTAATCGGCTTTATTTATTTGTCCAATTTGTTTTTTGTGCATTTTTAAAAAATCGGAATTTTGTATTTCTTGAAGTAAATCATAGTGTTTTAAATATTTCTACTAATCTACGTCAAAGCGTTGAGATCAGAGTTTAAAAATTCTCAGAGAGAGTAAATAGATCATGTAGTGAGTTATATCATAAAATTATTGGCATTGGCGGTAGTGCTATTAATGACTATCAATTTTCTCGGAGACAAGAGATGGATCATGAATTGAACCATATCGGTTATGAATCAATAACGCTTTTTTATACAACTATATATCCCTCTAAATTATATTCGTCATTGTTTTACTATATAGCATATAGTTGATAAAAATACTTATAGAATTAAAAAAAATTGTATATACCTATTTATACTAATTATCAAGTAATGCAAATCAAGAATTTTAAATTGACTATTGTGGTCAGTGACATATTTACAACTTATTATATTTCGATGGTGTGAGGGGGGGGGTGAAAGGTGTATTATATTATATATTTATATGTATAAATATAGTTAAATTATAAAATGAAATCAAGCTTTTGTTCTTATTTGTTAAATCATCAATCGGGAGGATAGGCACCCTCGTAAATACGTCACTGATTGTACGTGTATAGTTTTGCGTATCTACTTTTCAAGTTTATGAACATAAACTAGTATCTACTATTTAGTGTACTAATTATTGTAAACTATATAGGCATATTATGTGTTACGTAAATACGTATACAATCATAAGTTATTGCATTTTGATGCGTATTGTTTAAAATGGGATTATACCTTTTTTGAAAATCGTGTCCTGTTGTCCCAAACAACTACAAACGAATCGCTTCTTAACAGGTTTTATTTCCATTATCTCTATATAATAATTTGCGTATAAAAGAAAAAATCTGTAAACGAAACAAATATAAAAAAAATTTTTACTGTTTAATATTGAAACCAAAGCTATAAAATACAGTTTTCTTGGAACGACCGTCGAATGATGATGAAAAATATTATCAGCGATAAGCATGAGACATGTTGTACCTATTAAATTGTGTAGGTAATTTATTATAAATACCAGCACGATTGCGACGTCACTTTTTCCAACAACGCATCTCGTTTACTTTGTCTACAGGCCGTTATCAACAAAATATACCTTTAAAATATAAGAATTATCAAGCAATTTTTTTTTTCATAGTTAGGTGAGCCAAAAATATTTTTCATTTTTTATTTTATAGAAGTTCATCCCACTTTACATCTTTATGTAAAAACAGTGATTATTTAAGGTTTTCCTCAAATTGAGGCATTAAATAATATATTTTTAAAATTTTTTATCAGTACAGAATGAGTTTTAAAACATTTTATGTACATTTATATTTTATTGTAAGTATTTATTTTTTGGAAAATTTTAATATTTTATATTAAATAAATATTTTTGGAATAGAAATAATATTTTAAAACCTTTTGAAATAGTTTAAAAATTCAATAAATAATTAAAATATAAATTTATTAAATTTATTAGAATTGTAAAGTCAATAAGATTTTGTAAACATATATTTTAATATTATGAATTATATTATTATCGAATAACCAAGAGAAAAAATCTCATGGGTAGAAATTCCATTATTAGTCGAACGTCGAAAGATTGTTAATAAAAATATTTTTTGCATCTTAATGCAATGTTGTAAAAGTGTAGTTGGTACTTAAGCATATTGTAGTTTAATATTCTGTGGCTTTTATTTACGTACATATCACTATAGACTATATTATAAGAAAATATCAGGTTTCTTTCCATTTCGTCAACCTTGTCGATGTACATTATGTTAGAAAGTTAAATCGCATGCAACAATTGAATTTTATAACTTGTATAAACTTTACATGTGTACTATATATATGTTATTTTTTACTCTTTATGTTTCCCTATTACAATTTTGTGTGCATTTATTGATTATTCATATAGTAGATTCTATATAAAGTATAATATATATGTCTAATTGTTCTTGTTATATTCAAAATCTCATTAGCTACTAAGAGTTTTTGAATATCAGTATAAGAATTCATATCTACGAACACGTACCACGATAAAACTGTCTTTGTTGTAGCTCACAATGATAAAGGGGGTTATAGATTGGCGGCGACGAGTGTATAATACTTAAAAGATATCGTTTTTCATTTTGAATTTTTGAGTGGGAGAAAAAAATAACATCGTATATAAATTTAATCTATGAAAGGGTTTTGAGATGAAAAATAATGTGCCTCTATCGAATATCAATTAATAATTAACATTTGAATTTTTGATTATGAAGACTCATTTCTATTTCTTCAAAATACCATTTATATGCTCTTCATTAATTTATTGAAGTAAGTACATTTAATACCATCGAGTAATTAACGATAATAATTAAAAGTGATAATATATTTTTCTCATTTATATAATAGTATGTAATAAAAAAAATCATACAATAGTATTTGTATTGTATTTCATATTTGAAATATTGTTTATTAGATTTCTTAGCAATATTAAAATATTTTATTCTTTGATATTCAACACAAACATTTTTATTAAGATAAAATCAGTTTCTAGTTAAATGTTATCATAATTTTCAATAAAACTTGTCATTATAGATAGTAGATACATGGCATAGAAGATTTACTGAATTATACTAAGACTAACACATGGAGGATAAGATCATTAATCTGGCGTAATTTCATTAGTCCTCCTACCGGTAGAGTTATAACATGTCTAAAAATGTTTTATTTTCACTTTTCATTTTATTGTAAATAGTTTAAGTTCATATTATATAATTTTTGAGTTAATTTGATCTACAAACATCTTTAATTTCCAGGACAAATATTTAATTAAGTACTGAATATAAATCTTTTGTTTTTAAAAAAATACATTTTTGTTTTATTTTTTTAACACCACTTATATTGTTATTATACGTATTGACAATACGATAAGTTGTAATTGATTAAATAAATAATAGTTATTATTATTTTTAAAGGTTTTGGAGGTTATATATTTTCTATGCTTATAATTAAACTATAAAATAAACTAATACTTAAAATATTTCAAAATATGATAGGTACCTTCTTAAAATAGTATGTATATATGTACTGTATATAGTATATATAATAATTATTATTCACTTAAAAAATTTTAATAATATGATCGTTAATCATTCTGTATTATATAAATAAAATAAATATTTTAATATGACGTAGATACATTATTAAATTACAATTATTAGGAGTCAATCAAATACACCTAATTACATTTGTGTTTCACCTGATACTTATTGAAAACATATTAGGTAATTTCTTTTATATTTTTGTTAATACTTTATACCTAGGTAAATTTTTTGGAAAAATTACGGGTGTATAAAATTAGTTTTTTTATTTATTGATTTAATTTGTGAATAATATAAAACAATATATAAACATTTTAGTTTTTATAGTTGAAATTTGATTACATTTTTGTTGTTTCAAAGACTCAAAA
This sequence comes from Rhopalosiphum maidis, assembly GCF_003676215.2. Classification (NCBI taxonomy): domain Eukaryota; kingdom Metazoa; phylum Arthropoda; class Insecta; order Hemiptera; family Aphididae; genus Rhopalosiphum; species Rhopalosiphum maidis. The sequence continues at coordinate 80,988,289 of NC_040878.1, forward strand.
TTACAACATTTTACACAATGTGTGTTTTTTGTGTATGTATCTAAATTATATTATAACTTAACGTAAATATTTTTGTTTTAATTTATTTAATATTTGCAATATGGTTTGTTATTTTATTTTAGTTTTATAGAAGTTTTAAATTTTATTATGATACGTCATATTTTTAAAATTATAATGAATGGTTAATAGTAATACATTTGGAGTATACAATATAATTTTCCGTATATTGTATATTCATTTGGCGAATCATTGTTCATAATTTTATTATTATTTTCAAGGCCATTTATTTTGTTAAATTTACCGTGGTTTTTCTGTTAAACGAGATAAATATGTATGCATAAAAAAAAAATAAAATGATAAAACTATTATAAACAATAAGTTGTGTAATATACTTTTAAATTATTTAAATATTATTGATATAGTATGGTGTAAACAAATAATAATGACTTAGAGTATTATTTATAACGAATGAATAGTGAATCAAAGTATATGACGTTTGAATATAATTTGTGTTATCGTAGAAATCATAATATGTAAGTACTTTAAGATAATAATTTCCATAAGTATTATAAAAATATATGAACTTACAAGGGTCATAAAAATTCCTAAAATATTATATTATTAAAAACATTTTTAAATTGTCTTTAGGTGTTTTATTATTAAAATGTGTCCACGTAATGTATGATATATTATTTATCATTAAAATTTAACACAAACAATTGTGTCTTTAGGTCATATTTTTTTTAAATTTTATAATTTTATACTTTAAAACGTATATACTATATAGCAAATTATGTAGTAGAATATTATATTAAACAATTTTTATTTTATGTATTAAGCAAACGCATAAAATAGGCGCCAAGGGTGGGCCAAGGTGAGTCATAATTTGCACGGGAAATGTCTTGCCTACCGAGGCCCTCTCATCGCCCCTTCATTTCTCAGGCACCCTTTAAAATGGTTTGGCTTTATTAAACTACTGGCCTATTCTGAAATTGTGCATAAATTATGATACCTCAACCTTCAAATACCATTAAATATTATGAGAAATAAAATTAAAAAATGTGTATTTAAATTGTTAAAATGTTGTTGTTTTATACTAATATTTAAAAATCTAATAATAATATCCAACCAATTTCAAGGTACTAATACATCACTTTACATTAATATACACGTATATTGAATATTACCTTGATTTCGGTGAGTTCAGCTCCATTAAGTCAGTGGATGTTTTTCTCTTTTGTGTCGGATTTACAATAAGTTCTTTTAAATTATTCTGTAGTATGGCCTCTTTTTAGGTCTCAGCATAATTATCTGTAGGATATGCAAGTAACAATTTGTACATTGTATGCCTACAATTATATATACTGAACTTATTGGAATGTGCCTACTTGTAGTTTTCTTAATAGTTTATTATAAATAGTATTGTAGTGTAAAATATCTTCGAGACTATCATTTTTAATAATATTAATAATAATAATAGAATACTTGATAAAGCGTTAATTTTTAAGATGTCCTAGTGTAAATAATAACTAAACAGCTGATATTGAAAAATGAGAAACAATTATTATAAATAATAAAATAAATGTTATACAATGTAATATAAGAAAATACGTTTATTATAACTCATAAAGTCATAATTATTGAAGAATAATAAAAAAGACCAGGGGGTGAATTGTACATGACGACCTTGTTGGACAATTCAACATTTATTGAAAATAGTGTAGAAGGGGGGTATAATAATTCAAACAATAAAATTATTATCTATTAATTAATAATTGTGGTGTAAACTTAATTGTGTCTCTAAATTAAATAATACTGTACATTGAATTTATGAACGTCGATGAATGAGTATTGATTTAATTATTACCTTTGATTGTTGATACAGAATAAATTTAATACTTCTTTATGTTAATAATAATTTTGATGAAAGATTAAATACAATTAAAATAATAACTAATTTTATTGTATATATAATTTACCTTATAAATGCCTAATAATATTTTTATTGAAAATTTTTTTTATAAACTACATAATTTTATGTAAAACAAAAAATTGAATTATTCATAGCATAAATTCATAAAAAATTTAAATAAATTATTTAAATGTTTTATTGTCAAATTACGAGTACTTATAAAAATATGTGAATAAAAAAATTAATGTTTTTGCTATATTTTTATTAATATGAATAATATAATGCGATATGGAAAGTTGCATGCGTTAAAACTATTGTATGAAGGACAATCCATCATTATTCCTAGTTCTAAACTGCTAATCAATAATCATGTTCCAATTTAAGTATTCGTTAGTAAATCTAGTTACACTTTTACTCTTATTTTGTAAAAGGATACAGAAACTATTTTAACCCCAATACACTTATAGCGGATATAATACTAGATATAACCTTGAATTGAGATCTAGATGCTCTAAGATTTTTTTATTCTATTTTTAACCTACATATAATAAAATATAAATTCATTATGCAATATTTAAATAATTTAATAGTAACAGATTCTCGAAAAAAATAATTTAATTTTTTTTTATAAATAATGATGTAAATTTATTGTTTTTAAATCTTATGGAACAATTAAAAAATAAATTAAACTGAATTAGTTTTTTAGATTCTGAGAGAAGCGATGAATGTATTAGGTTTTACTACTATGTTTTTTTTTTATATCAAAATGCTTCAATATTGAATGTGGTTTTTGTTAGTAAATTAAATTTAGTTGGTACTTTGTCAAAAGTTAAAAATTCCATGGTTTTCAAAAAAATATTTAATATTTTGTTGATGGGTAATTATTGTAAGGTAATTTATAAAGGAAAAACTTTAAATAACATTTTTGCCAAATATATATATTAATATTTTGTAGATATAGTATAATTTAAAAAAATATTTATTTATTTATAAACATTCAATTTTTTTTTCAGTCAAAAAGCTTGAATACTTAATATTAGGTTTCCTTAAGTTTTTCTTACAGAAATTTAATAAAATCCAAGTACACATTTTTATTTATAGGTATTTGATTTAATTTTCAAGTTTTGATAAAATTGAATATTTAAACACTAATTAATGATTTTTGTTGTAATTTAAAAAATATTAATTGTAGAGACTTTTTTTTACCATTATTACTTATGTAATACCATAGCTTATGAAATTTTTACCAAAAAAAAATTCAACCTACCGTGTTATAAATAGACTAATACATTAATCTATAGATATAATAAAATTGAATGTTCATTTTTTTCATGGAAACGAGTGTTCATTTTAACTGTTCAACCGATTCATTTGAAATTCATAGTCATTTGTCTGGATCTTTGTTAAAATTGAATTCTACTTACAAAATCTTCAAGTGACTTCCTGGATCACCAGGTGTCTTGAAAAAACCCTAGGGATTTTTTCATTTCTTGTGACCGTTATGAACAGATTTATTTGTCCAAATGTGGATATAGTGTAAACTATTTATAATAAATGCTCGAAAGCAGTTTTTCAATGATATCCTTGATTTTTTTTTTTAATTATTAATAATTTTTTACTGTTGGAGATTTTTATTTTTATTTTTTACAGTTGTATAGGTTTTTATTTGTGTATGGTTCATTTAAATGAAAACTTTATTCATTATATTTTAAAGTACGTAAAAGTGCTTTTTAACATGGCCAACTTATAATAAAAGACACAAGATTATAATTTTTGGAAACCTTGAAATTGAATCAAATTGTTTAAATTTATTTCAACAGTAATAAACAATTCAGACTTTTTTTTAAAAGGAAATACATTTTTTCCTATTGAAAAAAAAGATACAAAAAACATATAATCGCAACCCGAGTGAAGTACCTACTAGTAATAGTAATAATAATAAAATATTCATAGAAAATAAAAATAGAGGCGTATCAGTCGCCACTCAAGGTCGTTTTTCGTATGCAAATATGTATAGTTAATTTAAAATTTGACATATTCATTATTGGGATTTACTCAATGTATTGAAGTACAATCGAGTAGAATATATACAGTAGAGCGATTTCTTCAGTTTTATTTTTTAACTTATAAAGTTATGACCCAGACATAAAAGCTAAAATGGCTTATCATTCATATCTCAATCGACAGTATACGTTTTATTGAAATTCTTCAATCTCAAAGTTTGTATAGTCTTTATCAGTTAATCACATTAATTAATTAGCCTACTCTGTTATACCAATTGTATATTATTCATCAAATTATACAAATTATCCAGTTTATTAAGTTCTAATTCACACTCCGGCATATTTTCTCTCTCATACTATAAACTATACGTATTCTTCCTTTCTATTAAATACCCCAATAACATTTATAATGTTTTAAGGACTGAGATGATTTTTTTATAGTTTATTGAAATTGATTTTTGTATAGTTTTAAATATATTTCCTAATTATATAAAAATATATAGATATATACAGTTACTTAGTTATTGTGAAAAGTGTGTTTAAATCGTAACATTATTAATATTTCTATATAATTTGTAGTTTTTGGCTAACATAATTTTGGGAGAGGAATATTTTAAGGAAGTGTTAATATATATTACATACTACATAGAATTATTATTGTTGTCTTATATAGGTACTAAATATTTTGCATGACCTACTGTAAAAATTATCGTTAGACTTTTACCTTTACAAATTCTGTGTTTAAATTTAAAAAAAAATGTTGAAATTGGTATGTAGTCAAGTTGACAATTAGTTTTGGGCTGACCGTCCGATATCTGTCAATTGCCGCGTGGCCGGATAAGACCTGAGCGTTCAATTGCGAACCCCGGAGAATAATAATGCGACGATGAAACGCGATCTGCATTCCTAACAAGGTGACATTCCGTGCGTCCTAATACGGTACCTAATGGTAGACAAGGATACGACGGGCTCCACTTACACGACACATATAAACATTTATGTTTGTCTTGTAACTTCCTTTCCACCAGATTCTGATTCGGTCCATAATCAGATATTATTATGGACAAATTAAAAAGAAATCTCGTATATTTTGAACTTTGAAATGATAAAAGTAATTTCTATTTAGTTGTATAAAATAATGGATATTAATGAAAAACATTGCATGCTACCTTTGTTTATAATTATCTTAGAATAAAATCAAAAACTTACACAAATCTCAGTAGTAACAAGTTTAAAATAACACTACATAGTAATTTAAAAAAAAGAAAGTATTTACTTTAAATATAGTTTTGGTTATGTAATTTGTGAGTCTAAAACATGTTCATTTTAAACAATTAAACATATATATTTTCTCTTTAAGTATAATATTATAATATATCACACATTTTAAATGTTTGATAGTAAGTAATAATTTCATATAAATGTTTTATTAACAATCCTGGTTTCTTTAAAAGTTTATTTTTATTATTAATATTACCATTTACAAACTTGGTCTTATTTTATAAACTTTTATTTGCTATTTGATACACAGATTATTTGTAAGTTTGTAATGTAATGTTTTTGTTATAAATCTTTAACTTTGTATTCTATTTAAATTTTATATTTATTACTAAAAACAGTAAAAATTACTCAGATATTGAATAAATGGTGAGTCTGAAGTAGACATGATTTTTAATTTAATTTTTTATGTATATAAAATTTGTGTGGTTAAGTTTTCAAGTTTTTTTTTTATAAATAATTTTTTAAATTGTTATTTATCACTTAATCCACTCGAAATCTAAATAGATATATTTTTTTGAAATTACCAGTTTAAAAAGGTAGTTTTTTACCTTTTGGTTTTTTTTAAATATTTTGAATTTTTATTATTAGTTTAAAATACTATGAATTAAGATTAGTACAGTATAATATCTTTAATTCTATTTGTTTCTATACTTTTAATATTATGACCTACATTTTATAATTATTTGCTAATTTTAATGTTATGCTTCCATTTTGGATTGACAAAAAAGATAATAAATATTATTAATAAATAATAATAATATTATTACAAATATTTATAAATATTAATAATATTATTTAGTCAATGTTAATTATTAATGTATAATTAATGAACATTTTCATGTTTTATTTTGTACTGTTTCATATAAAAATATTTTTTACAAAAGTAAATTGCATATTTTAATTTTAAATAAGTATTAGTTCAATGAGAACCTTCAGTAGGTTAGTAATGATCCACGTATTTAAATTTTAAAGTGCAACTAAAAAACGTTTTGAAAATTAAACTTGCCTTAGCTCTAACGGTGTTTTTCTGTTGTCATTTTATCGCAATGACAGTGAAATTGGGCCAAAAAAAAAACTTATGGTAAAGTGATGTTATGTTAATAATGTTAAGAAAGTGTTACAGTTAGTACTCACACAAAGCTTCTCCTATTATAGCTATATGTTATGGTTTAAATTATGATATATATATATATATATATATCTCAATGTATGAAATGTAATATAAAATGATTTATGTCATTGTCAATTTTACACACATTGTTTAACAAAACTATAAATCGGACATTGTAACTGTATAGTATATATGAAGAAAACATAAGCTATTTCAAATTTTAATAATGACAATGGAAACAAAATCTAAAATCTTAGGTATAATTTGAAAAAATATGAGTATAGTAAAAGTATTTAATAATGCATATGGAATTTTATTTTACTAAGAACTTAAGGTTATATTTGTCTACTTGAACCAAAAAACTATTTTAAGTTTAAAACGAGGCATGTTAAGAGTAAATATTTCATTAAAATGTGTTAAAAAGATAGATTTAAGTATTGTGCTAAAATACTATGTATTAATTTGTTTGGATTGATTAAAAATTACTTAAATATGATATATATATAGACAAGTAATAATAAAAATAAATTTCCAATCTTATTCTGTATTTTATTAATATTATTAGGTACAGTTAAAAAAGTTTTGAATTTTAGAAATTTCTTATAGTGTATCAATCGTTTTTTTAAATTATTTTTTGGAGACGCTATAATTAGAAATACAGTCTATAAATCGCGATACCGTGTTTTATTGAATTTAACTGAGAAGCATCACCGTGACGTATGAGTATGACTAAACAAAATCAACGGCAGTTTATTATTCTATATTAAGATCACTATAATAATTATTCGGACACGGATAGTCTAGTTATTTTTTTATTTTTATTTATTTACTCAATGATATTCAAATAAAAATGTATTTTAAATTATAAGATTTGTCAAGTGGATAGTTGTTCTCTATAATTAATATATATAAATAAATAAATAATAGTAATAATAATAATAATATTAATAGTTAATATATTACATTATAATTTCAAACAATCATTGCATATTTTAAATGGGTATAATTATTTCTCTAATTTAGAGACTCTAAATTTCGACCATTATTATGCGTTAAGTCATGCTTAAGTTATCTAATAAAAACAAGACTCATAACAATTATTATTTTAGTGGGAAGTGACAGTGGCATTGTTTTTATATTTAACTGAATATTATAACACTTCATTAAAAATAAATTTGGAAATTTTTCAAAATTAATTATAACATTATGTATAATTAGTTTAAGTAATTAAAATTTTTTTTTTTTATAAAATAAGTAAATGTAACTAATATATTTTGTATTGATTTAATTGTATTATTTTTATTTTGAAGTTGATGTACCTAAAAATGACTATCCTTTTCGCTAGAATATCTCTATAATTTTTTTTGTTATTTACGTGGAGATAAAAATTAAACAGATTTTGACTCCACATGGGTTATTTATTTTATTTTTTTAGGCATTTAAGATACTAAGCTGAAGATACTAATAAATATTAAATTCCATCACCCAGTTGTATTAAGAATACTTTTAAAAATGTCTATAAAATAAATATTAAAATATTTGGTATTAAGATACATTTTTTTTTAAACCAATACATTTGATATTGAAATATTTGTACGTTAATAACAAATAGATAATTAAACTTTTTTTTATAAATATTTAAATTAAAAAGCTGTAAGAAACATACTTAAATAATTTCAAGAATTTTTTATATCATATATTATTATAATATAGTTATTAGTTATGACGATTAAGATAACTTCAGGTAGGTTACATTTAATGTTTGCTATTCATCGATTGCTTTTTGGATGAAATTTTATAATTAATTCTTAGAACTACTATAAAATATTATTTTAGAAACAAAATTTAAAATAGTTAAATACAAAAGTATTGGTTTTGGAAATTAAAATACAACAGTAAAATTAAAAAAAGGTATTATTGAATAAAAATTACAAAATAAAGTATTTGAAATACAAAAAAAGTTTTTAAATACAATTATTCGAAAAATTAACAAGAGTGCAGTATCATCTATTAGTTATTTAATTTCTTCATAATATTACTAATAATTAATTATTGATAATTTAAATTAAAATGTATTATTAATAATATATAGTATTCAGTTATATTAATATGTTGATTTAATTACATTATGGGTAGACAATTATTCAATCTTAACGGTACCTATTTTAACATAATAAATTATTAATAAGAGTTATAACTTATATTATGATAAAAATGTAATATCTAAATTAAAAAAATAAGTAATAACATTAAAATACATTTAAGTTTTTAATTCTTATTTATTTTATTATTCAATTAAACAATAAATCTACAGTGCAGCTCTAATTATAACTTTTACTAAAATGAATAAACACTAACAATATATATTTATTGCTACATACTTAAAAAAAAATTGAAAATATGAGTCATCATTTTTATGGCTTATATTAATAGTTGTTATATATTTTAGTATATTTTATTAATATTTGCAAAATAGACTTCCAGTAGTGTTCAATTTCAATATTCCCATAACTTGGATATATATACCGTATAGAGCATACATATCACTATAGTGAAATTATTGTAATAACATTAGGGCAACTCTCAAACAAATACAATCATTTTTTATTTTTATTACTCAGATTAAATATAAACTATAATTTATAATTACAATGCTTATTGTATTAAATATTTTAAGTAAGTGCTCATTTTCTTGAAGTGTTAATTTTTTAGAAATATTTTTTTTTGTAATCTAAATTCTAAAAGCAATAAATACAATAATATATTCTCAACTAATATCCAGTCATTCGTCAAACGTCTATCCATAGTACTTATCTATTTTTATTTATACCTCTATTTTTTTTTTTTACTCAAGAATTAATTTATAATTAATTTATTGCAAATTATATTATGATAAATTAAATTACACGTGTTTATAAAAATGTATGTGACAGGTTTAGGTCTTAGGTGTTAAGATAGTAAAGAATAAATATTATTGAAATCAATTTAAGAGAAAACTGGCACCGTTTGCTAGTGCTTATTGGTGTGTGCTTAAACTTGTTTGTATGGACGTGTAGTAGCCGGTAGGTTACTCGTTCGTTCAACAGCAGCACTATTACGTATTATACTACAGGCAAATATAACACCGCGTAGTATTGACCTGCGTGTTTAATAATATGAGACACGAGTGCATTTTCTGTGTACGACCCCCGAGGGCAATAGGAATTAACTATAACACAACCGTTGAATGTACCAAGCACACATTGATCACGGTTTTGTAAACGTATAGCAATGGCATAATATGTGTGATGGGGTTACATTAGCGGTTTCATATGGACTACCGTTTTAAATTGGATCGCGTAAGGTGTATGGTCAGTAATTTTGGTGGTAATATAATATGGTGTGTACGAAAAAATATGTATGAAATATATGTATGTATAGCAAAGTGAGTGCATATTAAAATTAGAGTTAAATAATAATATATTATACGTGCAGTTTTTCATAAATAAAGATTTTTGACTGTGGTTATATTACGGTGTTGTGGTTTTGTTATTCCAAATGATTTTATTTCATATGTTTATTTGAATAAATTATTATTTATTATTGCGGGTTTTTTTAAAAACTTTTATTTAAATCAAAATTGTGTCTTATAATATTTGTCTAGCATCTATCCCTTGTGCGTATAATTTTATGAATTAATATGAACTAATTGATTTACGTAAGTTCTTATTATTTGTATAAATTAAAAACTAGAAACTTATTTCTTTGAGTTATTTTTTACTGATATACTGTTTTACCTTAGTAGTAGGTTTATTTATTTTTGACGATTGTTAACACGTCATCAGTTGTTTTGACCTTATTTCAATTGGAAATCATATTCTCGCTGATTTGTAAAGACAACTGCTAAGTGAATTGTAAACTTATGGTGGAAGTAGCTTTGGCAAGTAATCAGATTTTATAATTTGATATTGGTTTTGGCTACTAAGAGATGTATACCTTTTGTATAGGTAACCAGACTAAGTAACACTCATTATAAAAACAAAGGTTACTGCTCTTTGAACTTAAAATCACTATTTTTAAACTTGAAGTCGATGTTTGCAAACAAATTTTTGATCAATTTGGAGTACAATTAGTGTTAAATCTAGTGGTTACACATACATATCAAAACTAATGATTAAATAATTATAAGTAACACAATTGATGAATATAGAGTACTGGGCTTAATTAAAAACAATTTTTAATTTATTTTAATTTTAAATTGTTTAACCATACTTCTGTAACTCATTTGTTCAAATACTTGGAAATAGTTGAAATAATCGATTATGATCATTTAAGTATAAATAATGAATTTATGTTTAACTCTGAATATAATGGAAACATTATGTTTATAAAATCTATTAAAATATCATAATATTACAAAATATAAAATAGTGCTTACATATATAATGTACAATATATTCTCTATGCAGTGTTAACATTTCAATTCATACCAATTAATGCATTTTTAATACCGTGAGAACTATTTAAAAACTGTAGGTATATATTATAATGTTAATGACATAATTCACGTCCCATAATGGTATTTTAGTACCGGGTCATTTGTTTTTAAATCACGTGGTTTTTATTTCATTGTAGATATTTTAAATATCTGTCTATAACTAGGTACTTCGGAGCTTTAAAACTAAAGAATGGCCTTCGATAATTTCGACTTACGGTTTCTTTGTAGAAGGGCTTAAAATCGTGTGATTTCGGTTCGTTAAGTACTGCCAGGAACCGACGAACAAAAAGAAAGGAAGCCGCGAGACAATTGAATGGCTTTCTAAAGAGAGTTTCGAGAAAGATATGTGTCCAACATTCAACGACAGTACAACGGCCTTAGCACAAGGATGTATTGAAAAAACCAGCTCGGTATCGATAAGTCCATTTTAGGGATTCTGAAGAAACGCAACGAGTGCTGGACGAGTTCTTCCTTCTCTACATCACTCGGTCGCCGTGCAACGGGACTCGACACGGCTACCGTTTTCCCATCAGTTTCCCACTACTACCGGGTTTGCTAGTCGGCCATCCGTTCGCGTCGCGGTCACTTGTTCGTAAATTTCGGTGTTCGTAAAACCTAAAAATTAATTTTTTCTAATCAAAAATATCGAGCGTTTATTTTGTTATGTTTTGTGGTGATGTTTGGTGCGATTGCTTGTGTGGCTGTCAACAATCAAAGAAGTCCTTTGCTAAAAAATAGAATTGAACCTACGAGGTATGCTGAGTTCAAAACATATTCAAAACACATATTTATAAACTACTATATTGTGTATCAAGTCCCATTAGCTTGGGAACAATTTACGATTTTTTTTCCTATTTTTGATATTATTATGGACATTAAGGATTGAATGATTAATGCTTTATGATTTAATCGGAGCTATTTGATTCATAAAAATATATTTGTATATTTATAGAGAATTACGATTTTACATTATTATTTGATCACTTCATTATTTTGGTTAATATTAATAATATTATTAACAGTTCATATTATTTAAATTTGAGAAAAATTTCAATTTATTTTTCGATACTTAATATAATAATAAACCAAGTAATATATTTTTGTTATTATAGATTTCTCTGTTAATAGAGTTGATAAAAACTGAATATAACTATTTTATATGCTCTACTTTATAGTTTAATTTATAACATATTAATAATATTTACAATATGTGTTTAATATTGTTATAATTTGTTAATTTTGTGTAATACATAAGTAAAATATTAATATCCATAAATAAAGTTATAGCCAAGGTCAATTTGTATAAATTTATATTTTGGTATTACGATTAAGAAATAATTGGTTTTTAAATATGTTAGTTATTTAGATAATTCAAAATTAATTATTAAGATAATACAATTTGGTGGATTTTAAAATTTATAATTATTAACACCTACTTTATTATTTTCTAAACAGTGAACATTATTACCTACATATTTTTATTATATTTTATTTCAAACTAACTTTAATGAGAATAATTTTATTAAAACTATCAATACAAGATAATTTAATATTATACTTAAAGATAATAAAACTAAAATACATTTTACTTATTTTAACATTTTAAAATGATTTAATGTGATGGGGTCTATGAATGGTAGTAAAATAGGCATTTATGTATTAATGGTTACAAATAATAATCATTTACCTATTTAGTAAAAATTTATAAATTTAAAAATGCAACTCAAACTTATTTTAAATAAAATAAAATTTGAGTTACTCAACTAGGAGAATCGTGATTTATATTAAATTTATATTAAATGTACCTACCATAGATATTACTGTGATCTATAAAAAAGTATTTTTTCTTGAGTGATTATCTTTATCTTTTTTTGGAACTTTTTTTGAATTTATTATTCTTAAATTGAGAGTTTATAGATTTTTTTAACTATTCCATAAGAAATACTAGCATTACTCGAAATTTATACCTTAAATTGTACAACTAAAATATACACAGAAAGGTAATTTAATTTTCATAAAAAATCAAATGCAATGATTTACATGAACGGTTAAGAGATTATCATTTTCCATATTAGATTCAATCTGGTCAACCGGAATAATACTATTCCACTGTATAAAACATTTCTAAGAGAACTATATTGAACTTAAAAGAAATTTTGAAAATTGCCGTTGTTTGTTTTACATCAATGATCATAACAACCAAATTAAATGCTTTTTTTCTTACGTTTTTTTGTTTGCCTAATTTTATAGATTATCAACGGTTTTCCATATATGAAGTATCTACTAAAAATGCCGTTTGATATACAACAGATTCTAAATTCGTATTTTTTATATTCTCTTAAAATTCAAATCATCCGAATAGCTAGGCATGACGGCTCAGGGGACAAATAAATAGTTACATTTGTGCGCTATTGAAGCATTGCGACGGGTCACGGACAACGGGAAAACGATCGTTATAAAAGACACTTAAAAAAAATCATTTCTCATACTAAAATAATTCAAAACTACTTACATAAAAGAAAGGTTGAAGAGTACACTATAGTGATTTGTTATTACATGACTGTTGAAATTTCAGTAAAAAAATGTTTGTTTCGGACGTAATACTAGCCAAATGCCCTGTGTAAATTATGTTAATTTATTTGTGTAGTATTATGGATATAACTATAAACACAATCCGTTTTTAAGCCGCTATTATTGACCAAACACAAACATATAAAATAGTATATGTATATTTTGTCTATCAATATTATTTACCTATACTTACTATTCAAAAAATCTATGAAAAAACACATTATAACTGTAACATTATATACAAAAATTAAAATAATAATATGCATATAAATATCATAATTTATTATATATTTCAAAAATATGAAGATGATAAACTTGTTTCAACGGGTTTTCTGTGAAACAAAAATAACATTTTTTTCCGTATCATTTAAATGTATTAAATTATTTATGAATTAATATTTGTAATTGGTGAATTAATATTATTGGGAGTTGGACACTAGAATAAAAGTTGAAATAAAATAAATAAGATAACAAACTCAGAAATATTAAATTGCAGTTATAAATTTCCTATTATAAACAAATTAAAACATTGAATAAAATTGATTTTTATTACTATTAGCATAGATTTAAAGGTTCTGAACTTACTTTTAAAATTAAAAGTACAATTTTACGCAAAAAAAAATTAATTAAATTATTATTACCTACTAAGTTTAGATTATTGTATGTAAATAATGAGGGTTAATGGTTTCATAATGATATTTTTTCAATTTTAATGCTTTTTAGAGTAGTTTAAATGCTTTAAAAGTTACTTGTGGCTTAATTTTTTAATTAAAAACTTACTGGTGGTTATTAATTATTATATATATATTTATATATAATTTAATTCAAATTACATAACTGCTACTATGAGTCAACTAAACATACTTTATATTTTAAATAATACCTTTATATAAACTTGTTTAGGATTATTATAATTACATAGTTATGTACAAAGTAAATTTAATAAATTTAATCATACAAAACAATTGTCATACATAGCTATGAATATTTATTATTCCTTTTTATTTATAATAATATTAGATAATTTACATAATATGACTACAATGTTATACATTAGGTTCAATATGTATTCCTTTTACAACTTGAATATAACTTAAAGTACAACTATAAATTGATGAGTTACATTCATATTGTGAAGTATGAATTTCACAATGTAACTACTAAGTATCTATTAGTATTTAATAATCTACCCTTTTTTATCTATACATAATCTATAATAAATTAATCTTATTAGTGGTTATCATGGTTTTTTATTTATGGATGATTTTACTTCTGTGTAGATATTACGTGCTTACAGAAATATAATCCCAATAGTAACAATTTTTATGAATAAATTTAAAACATCTATGATTAGAAGTTGTACAAGTATATTATAAAATATATATTTTTTGAAGCCAAATTTTATAATTTATTTAAATTAAATATTATTGTTATTAATTAATTAATTAATGGTTAAAAAACTATAAATTTACCTAAAAATAAGTTTAATAAAATTTCCATCAAATACTTAAACAATATTTCAATTTTATCTAGAAGTCTTCTGATTATAATTCTTAGTTGGACGTGTAGATAGCATAGTATGTATTTGAATACTTAGAAATTGTTTTTTTATGTCGGATTTCCGGCACACGCAGTCTGTACTATATTGAAGTGTATTTTTTCTGTTATTTCAAAAATACATGTTGCAGATAACTTCAAACTTCGGAAATTGTCAACCGCACGGTTATATAACCCCCCTACTAAAAAAAATATTTATATATATTTCATGGTTTTGTACGCCCCAATGATCAACAATCCGCAACATTGAGTCCCAAAATAGCATCTAATAATTTAAACGTGTGCTTCTGATCATCAGTGTTTTTTTTTTAAGTCATTATTTTTGAACATACAACGATTGTATAGTGACGGGAAGTTGTCTAAATGTAGTGACAAACGACACACAGGACATAAAACTGTACACATATATGCCGTGCATACGTGTACAGTATGTGTGTTTATATACAATGTATTATATATTAATATTATTTTACTGCTAGTTCCGGTCTGTTGGTATGTGTTGACGCTAGTACGCAAGAAAATAAAATTGATATCGCTATAATAACTGTCGGGTAAATATATAGGAGGTATATGAAAATTACTTCGTATAAAAATGTGTTTTCGTTAATATTAAAGTCTATTTAAAATATTATTATATTTATTACAGCTATTAAACAGAATTAAATGGTCTAATATATTATACTGCATAAATAGTATTATATTACTAAAAATAAATAAATACATTTTTAAACATCTTTTGAAGTTTAATTTTTTTTTTAATTTAAGCTCTAAAACTTAATAATATATTATTTTAAATACAATAATATTTAAATCAACTAAACGTGCATATATAACCAGTATAGTATATAATATATATATTTTTTTTAATTCATAGCATATTATAATTTTGGTCGAGATTCAAGTTTTAATAATTTTATAAAAAGTTAATAATTTTAGTGTATGTATTAGTGTTTATTATATTAAGTATACAAAATAAATAATAACTATCGTCAAAAATGTCTAAATCAAGTAAAAATAACTAATAATTAATAAAACTTTTTATAGATTTTTTTTATTTTGAGTAGCTATATTTATCGTAAGTTATTCATACAATTATGATATCCAAATTAAATTATTGGTTCTAAACAGAAACATTGAAAATAATAAAATGTTAAAATGTGTTATAAAACTTCAGTATTTATCAGAATACTTCTTAATTTATTAATAACAAATATTTTTATTTTTTTTTAATCTATTGATAGAGATTATTTTTTGGTAGGTTTTGGCAGTATATAACTATTAAAGTTCAAAAAGTTTCATGAATCATTTAGCTATGTATTGAGTACAAAAAGTACTTAAGAACCTGAAAAGAATTTGTCATTGATTTCCAAGAAAAAAAGCAATAAATGACAAAAAAAATTGGTAAAGAATTATGTATCTAAGCTTATCCAACTTAAAAAACCTAATCGATTTTTACTCTGAAAATAAAAAATATAAGCATACTATGTATATTGTATAAAAATAATAATAATATTTATTTACAGAATAATAAAATTACAATTTACAAATATATGATATTGACAGTCATGTGTAAATGTGTTACATTAACAAAAATAAAAAGCATATAAAGTAGAAACATAAATGAACAATAAAAATATAAAATAACTAATTAATATAAAACTAATAATTATAGGTACTAACTTAAAAAATAATTATTTAACTTATCCAGGGTTACCTAAACAGGTACTGATAGTTATTTATGGATTTTCTACTTGACATTAATACATTAGTTGGATAATATGACATTTAGTTTGTTAGATAAATAAAATGGATATTTACTTTTAGAATTAATTGAATTTACTTTGAAGTTTATTCGTTCTAAAAGCCTGGGGTTATCAATTAAATTGTATAATAATTTAAAAGTAAATTTTATATTTAAAATTTTTAATCTTTTATTTAATAGAACTATTAAAAAATAAAAATAATACCAATATTAATATTAATATATCCTGAATTGAAAACGTCTTTCAAAATTTTTATTTAAAATATAAATATCTTAAAAAAAATATTTTTAACTTGGGTTTTGACAACAAAAACTAATACCAAGTTAAAGAATCATATAGTCAATTTAGGAACTTATCAAAGAATAATATAATATTTTGAATGCATTAAAATCACTACACATATTATGTTCTAATAATCCCAGTTTCATACACGATTTACTACAAATATTATCTACATGATTGTTATAAGATAGTTTTCTGTCAATTTAGACCCCTAGGTCTTTATGATAATATTTTTACATGCTAGAATTATATTATAAATAGTATAATTAAAATAGAGAGTTTTTTTTTTAATAATACGACATAATGGAGCATTTATCTATGTTTAAAGACATCGTTGTTACACTATATGTATACAATATATAAATTATCTAAATTAGCTTGAAGTTTCAATAAATCCTCTGTAAATTCGATATTTAAAATATTTTAGTATGATCACCAAATAATAGATATTTCGAGTAATTTAGAACTTTACTTATATTAGAAAAAAGTAAGCGAGATAAGTGATCACCTCAGGGAACACCAGATAATACATTAATTAAATCAGATATAAAATGCTAGTTTTATAACTATATTTTATAACTTAAACACGATTGGTTAAGTTAAGTAAGGTTTAAAACTTATTATAGTGACTAAAGCTTTTTATATATGTATGAAAGAAATTAAGACAAATTTAAATCAAATTTTAGCTTACAATATTTAGACATGTTATTTTTTGAAATAATTTTGTTATTGCTGTTAAAAGTTCATTTGATATTATTATTATTGGATTGATATGCTTTCTACCTATATAGAAATCAACTAGTTTTAATTTAAATAATCAGTTTAGTTGATTTTGAAGTAGTTTTCAAGAAATTATATCATAGTTGTATGGATTGTAAAGGAATTGTCATATATTTTTATCAGCAGGATAGAAAATAAAAAATAATTTTACTCTTGTTATCAGTGCATTAGTGTAAACGAAATAATCTCAACAAAGGTTTTCAGGGAAGGGTGTAGTATAGTAGTATACTATACTCATATAAAAACGTATAAGAGACAGTGGAAAAAGGGTGAAAAGAAAGCGTGGTAAAGCATTCGGAACAATAGTTTTTGGGTATAATAAATTATGGTAAAAAATAAATTGTCCTGCAAAAGTTAAAAAAATAAATATAAAAAGAAGAACGAAAATAAGAGGCCTTTCTTTTGCTACGGACGTAATATTATCCAGAAGGTTTTTGCTTTGTTTTGTGAGATTGTGGTTCGCCGCTACTGGTCGGCATGGCAACGTTTTGTAGCACTGTCGATCATTTACCGTCGGCGTCCTTCCTTGAGTGTGATCAACTAAATTTGTACGTTAGCATAAAAGTTCCAATTGATTTACACATTGCACATTTCCCATACACTTGAAGGTGTAAGATGTTACGTCTTGTAAGTTAAACAATGGATTAATATTTTAAAAGTAACACATTTGTAATTTATTTTTCTTATCTCGATTATTTTATATTGATGAAGTTATGTGAAGTTGTTTGAAGAATATTTTTTAGGTACAATTACGTAGGAGTAGAATAAAAAAATATTAAATTTTACTTGGATATTTAATGTACTTATCTAATTATTAACAGTAATTATTGTGGTATTAGTTTTAAAAAGTTCCCTTGTATTAAATATTGTAATTTTATATCATTTAAAGTAGTATAATTCAAATTTTAGTAATAAAATCTAAATAATTATTATATAAAATATGTGAGGTTTTCCATTGTAATGATGTAATATTTTATTATAATGTAAACATTATAGGTATATGTTAATTGTGCTTTATTATATATTGTTGCGTCGTATAAGTTCAAATAAATCGATTTTAATAAAAAATTTAATTTTCTTTTATGTAGTATATAGTTCTACAAGTTCTTGTACTTGGAAATTGGAACCTTTCATAGTCGTTCTTTTAATGAATTGTGTTTTTGAAAACTCACAATCAATAAGTTTTACTCTGCAAAAAAGAAACTGAAACCGAACAACCTTTTTGTTTATTATTATTCATTAAAGTGGTTGAGTCTTTTAGGTGATTCGTTTTATTATAAACTATTTATACAATTTACGAAATAAATCATGTAACAAATCTAGTTCAGTTATTTTATAACGTTATTAAATAACAAGTAGATAATGGATTTTATTGTAAATGCATATTCTTATTAGCACGTAATATTAATAATTTGAAAAAAAATTAATATGATATAAAAAACCGTTAACTATACACTGGTTTAAATTAATATTTTTTGTTTGTAGTGCTTGTACCAAAGTAAAGTTATGTGTATAAATTTAACAATTTTTGCAGAATTTTTTTAAATACGATCTTAAGATTGTTTAAACAATTAAATTAAAATTAAGTTTTTTAATGTTATCTATATGAATTAAAAATCAATGTCTTGAATGATATTAAAATAATTTGGAATATACAATTAGTATGATCTATTGGCGTCAGTTGATAAGAAACGCTCTTTATTCAACACTTAACATATAGATAGAATACGTATTATTTACTTAATGCATTGTTTAAATTAATATTATACCATAACATACATACACGTATACCTACAATTATTTTATTTTTTTATATAAGTTAGTGTATAATAAAATTTATTTCTTTTGTCGAACATAAAACAATGTTAAAATAATAAATTACAATTTTTTTTTAGGAATTTCAATTTAATATAATAAATTTGAAGTTGTTAAAGATTTCATGAATTGTGTACTAACATTAATAAAAAAAGTAGAGGTATATATTTTGAGATAGTTCATTGTAGTGAAATATTATTTCATTCATCAAAAACTAATATCTAAATTAAATCATTAAAATCTTTATGATGGTTTATTAAATATTAATTTATATTAATTTTAAAAAAAATAAATAGTAAACAAACAATAATTGACCAATAATGCAACTAATTGATAAATGGTTTAATTTTAAAGTTTGAAAAAAAAGACTCTTGAAAAGTATGTAATAAAAAATGTAAACTACCTATTTTTACAAACAATATAATTTAAACTTCTTTTACCTACACATTATATACCTATATTTATTAATTTATAACATACAAATTAAGAGTAATACAATGAAGTAATTAATTATAACTTCAGTTATTAGATTTAATGAATTGAAATATCTTAACCTTATCTGTATTAATTTTAAAATTGTAAAAGGTACAAATTAATATTTTAAGTTATATACAAATATAAGATGTATCAATTTTATAGGTTATTCCATAAAATTAATTTAAATAAAAAAATTAAAACTATATATTATACTGAGTGATTCTTTTGTCAAACAACACTCATTATTTCAAAATGTATTAACATTCTTCAACATTTTTTTTTATAATTTTCTATCTAATTTTGAGTAACGCTAAATATCACCACTATACTTATTATGTTACTTTATATTGCTATTTACAGTTAATATAACAATACTTCATAATAAATAACGTTAAATTATATTTTTGATTTAATTTAAGACTTACCTAATATGCTTAAATTGCAAAATAACGGTTAAAATCTAAAAACATTAACATATATATGATTCATACGTTTTCATTGAAATGGAAAATATCAAGTACTTATTTTTACATAATTTCGATTCGAAGTAAAATAAATTTTAAAAGTTACATTGAAATATTTATAGTTTTGGTAAAAGTGAATTATGTGATATGGAGAAACCAGCAAAATGTTATTCTACTACTCCGCTCCGCTATATTTTAAATATTTACAATTCATAAACTATTCGTCCAAATTTTGATTTGCATGTATCAAAAAATTCAAAATACCTCGAAAAATATTTTACTTCAGAATATGAAATTAAAAATGTAGGTACATTGTTGCACAAATGCTTTAAATATAACAATACAGATATAAAAAAAATATATATATTTTTTTAAATGTTGTTTAATTTCAAATGAAAATTATATTAAAAAGATATTTTCAAAAATATTTATAGATTTTAAAATAATGAGTGTTGTTTTATAAAATAATCACTAAGTATGTAAATATTATATTTTATTTATAGTTTATTAGATACGTCTTAATCAAACTATTTTATCAAGTAAAAAAAAGTGATTTGTAATATTATAAACTATTTAACTAGGAATTTTTTTTGATAAAATTGATTAATGCGTCTACAGAAGTCGTAATTGTATTTTAAATTGAGAATGATTTTCTTTATACTATAAAAAAAAGTGTGACATTTATTTTAAATAGTTATAACAAAATATTAATTATGCATCTTTATAAGTTCTTTATTCCCCCCCCCCCGGAATTATTGATAGATACTAAATAAATAAATTAACCTTTATTGATTTTAGAGTTTGTATAGTTTGTATAAAATCAATTATTATTTAATACTTCAGCTCAAATCTATATCAATATTCAATTTATCAATAAACACTATTAAAACCTATATTTGATTGGTTTATTCTTTCAATTAAATTAAAACGAATAACGATGTTCGGAGTAAACAATACAAAATGATAAAACTTATTTGACTGTTGGATACATATTGATATTGTTATAATAAAATTCAAAATTCCTTTAATTGGAAATTCTGAATATTAATGAAAGACTACATTTCAAGCCAACGCGGATTACTGATTTTTCTAATTTACATAAATTTAGTCATATTTATAATTTATATTTTAATTTTTGGTTTATAAATAACAAACTTTTTGAGAGTCACATCTCTATTAATTTATAGTTACGTCAATCTCTTTTCTGTAAAATGAGATTACATTAAAAATAGTTGAAACCATTTCTTTTGAATCTTTTTTATGAAAACGCAATTTTATTTTAAATATTTTTTAAAATTTTTAGAATTTTTTTAAATTCTAAAATTTTCTAAATTTTTCTTTTAGAAAATCATAAAATTATTCATTGTAATTTAAATATTCAGTGTTTGTATTTTATATTTCAACTGAAGTAAAGTGAAAATTATAGTTAGACAGATTAATTAATAATTTTAACCCGGGAGATTTTGGGTAATACAGATATAAATGCATAGGTAAATTCTACACCTTACTTGGCTTACTCACATATAAGATGTTTTTAAGCGTACCCATTAAGTCATATAATATAATATCATATAAGAAGTAGAATATTTTTCTGAGCATCTTAATTACAAACGAATTTCTAACAAGTAGGTAGTAGTTAATTAGTTATATATATTTTAAGTTTCAATGAGCCAAGTAGAGTGGCACAGTCACCTGCTTCAAAATATGAAAATGTTATTTGTCATTTAAAAAGAACACAACATAAAAAAAAAAATAATGAGATAAATAGGATAATTTAAAAAAAAGTTATTTTGCAATGATATCAAATTAGTTATGTAAAAATAATATTAAAAAAAATTAAAAGTTCGAAATAATGTATGTAGTTACTTACCTACAGGTAAGTTTACATGTTAATACATTACAGGTTAATTTACATGTAAATTAATCACTTTATATATTATAAAATGTAAATTTTAATTTATGTTTAACGTTAGTATAGATGTGATGAATTTATATGTTCATAAAAGTATATTGCTAGTAGTTGTCACATAATTAAGTCAATTAAAATACGGGTATTAAATCACATTGATAATAATAATAGCAAATATAGGTACCTAGTATAATAGTTATATATAAAAAACCTACTGTGTATCACAAATCGTGTCTATCGAGTATAAATAATACATCACTGTGAGACACGTGCGATATGTCGGAAAAAATGGGGTTTATACGTCATGTATGTACGAGTATATAGTTCATCGATTTAACTTCTAACAGTGTACCCACTTGGCAGCGACGGACAATCGTGTCGGCCAATAGAGCGCATACCAGAGTTGCTCAGAATTTTAGAGACCGTTAACAAAAATTATCGGAGTTTCCTGTGTCCGCGTGGTAAGAACAACAATGTTGACTGTACAGAGAAAAGCTAAAAGTGTTTTATAAATTCATAAATTGAAGTGTTATGATGGTTACATCATAACTCGTGAAAAAAAAATAATATTCGATACAATAACCGCGTTATTATATTTTCACTTTAATTCGTTTCGTCTACTGTATTTATATGACAACGACAAGTCGATCGTTTCTGAAATGTCATTTTCTCGTGATTATTATGACTCCATAATCCGTCAAACCACAGTGTTTATCGTATATATGTCACACCATGGACGGTTAGGTTAAGTCACCGCAGATGGTTAAATTCACCCGCAATTCTCCTCGGCGAATCGCCGTCACAATTCTTCCGATATCGCTACGCGGGAGGAATATTTATGTACAGTGGCAGACGCGTTTTCCCCTCTGACGACGACGCTAAAGCTCTGGTTACCACGGCAACGGGATGAACCGTTCCGCTGCCGCTACCGCGGTAGTCTTTGTGAGGAACGCGACGAAAACGTTATTTGCACCCCTAATTGGTGCTGACGCAATGAATAGTTTCAACAGTAGCTGTTGACGAGACGTGAGTCGAAGCGATATCGAATTTGAACTCCGTATAAAATATAATTAAAACAAACATACACTTATAAATAATATCATATGTGTTGATGTTTGTACGCAGTCGTGGTTTTTTTCACCACTCGTTCCTCACTATACGTTTATTTGGTTACGGTTGGAATGCGCGTGCTGCGTGATTTTATACGACTTCGTCGTCTGCGGAATGCTTTTTGACTGTAAGTCTTCAGTCGGTCGGTACACAAATACACACACACACATATGATACGAAAGTGAGAGAGTAAACGACGTGTATGTGTTGAAACCACACAGTTGTTCTAAAATTCCCGACAAACTAAAATACTTACTATAGTATAATATTATAATAATATGATACCTCCAAGGCTCCACTAATAATTAATCCTCTATCTCATTCTCTTTCTCTATCTATCTCTCTGTAGATATAAATACCTTTAGTGATTGTATAGTATATCTGTGTGTGTGTGTGTGTGTATAGTATTCGTGTGACATACGAAAATCAAATGACGCATTCGAGCGACAAAGGATCGAAATATGAAACGATAATCCTTGATCCACGTGTTAGTTTACTTAGTTTCCAGCGCAGTGTTGTAAACACAAATCAGTCCCTGAGATTTTTTTTGTTTAACTCGTTTAAGTTTTGAATGTGGGCGGTATGGGCATCGTCGCTTATTCGAATATAATATATTTATACATAATAGTATTATACTTTTCAACGATTTAAACATTTTAAACTATTCTGCAAAGACTCACGTGGTAAGACCATCTTTTACTATCAAATTTGTTTTCACCTTTATACATTTCTATAAAAAGTGTTTCATACTTTTATGTACGTATTAAATATACCTAGAAAGTACTGAAAAGTATTTTAATACTAGTTTTACAATTCATAATAGTCGTACATATAATTTTAAGAAAAAAATATTTAAAATTTTAAAATACAAACTCGTTTAGCCAATTAAGTTATATTTTAAGTTTTTATAAATTATAGTTTGTATTTTAAAATCCAAGTGTTGAAATTATGAATTCTAAATAATATTAACAAAACTGAACTTTAAGGTTCCCTGTATAATATACAATATAAATTATTATATACATCCAATAAACAAACAGATGAGTAATTATTAAGCATGTTTGTTGTGATTGTGATAGATAATTTAAATTCCACGAATTTATAATCACCAAATTAATTTTAGTTATTTTTCTGTGTTATCTTTTTAATTAAGTTAAATATCCAACAACATGAAAACGACAATGTTAGATTGAATAAAATCATAAAAGATTATACCACCATAACATTAGACAATTGAGAAAAGTCCAACAGCTGTCAAAATATTTTCTTTTTACAATAATAATTACCATAACAAATGAATACGTCGTTACCAATAGGTTTTCGCTTTATTTGTGTGTGCCAATTTTTTCGGTTCAGACCTTGCCTGCCCACTACCGTCGCTAGTCGTACTCATTATTCCGGTAACTACTGCACTATGGTTAATAAAACGAAATATTTAGAGCATCTGGAAGCGGACCAATTATTTTTTTACTGCCGAGAAAAGAGATTGAAAAAAATAGCAACTAGTGGTAATAAATTATTATTAAGCAGTAGACGGATAAACTGACCGTAAATAAAGGCCTATGTGGAAATTGGCGCCTTGTCTGAAAAAATTAAAAAACAAACAGGAATAATAATAACGAAAGGTCTATCTGGCAAAGATCCATCGTATCTCCAGATCCGAATATATTTTGGTTCTAAACGTGACGCAATTTTAAATACCCTATTAAAAATTATATTAAAACTACTAACGTATGGCGTATATTCATCGATTTAAACATAAGTTTGGCATTAAACAACAATAATTAAGACTGTTTCTTGGTCAGTTACACTCAACGATATTTGAGTGAAATGTACCTTTATATTGTTGTCCTTTTAGTTCAATGTGAAAGAGATTTCTGCTCAATTTGCTGAAAAAAAAAAAACACCAAAATTAAAGCTTTACCTATATTGTTGATCTCTAGACATTCGTAATCAAAAGTGCATTGAAATATTTCATTTAAAAATTACGACGCATCATTAACATTGTTTTGTAACGAATTATATGGTGTCTTAATTTCAGAACAGTTAAATAATTTACTCGGTTTTCAGTTTTGAATACCTAATGTTCTAATGTGTTAATTTGTTTATGGAAATCTTTTGTGTTAATATAGTTTCTACAGGTGATTAAAATGCACATGTTTTTTTTTCTATTAATATAATAATATGCGTATATATATATATATCCTATATTGTTTTTAATATTTAGTTGAATCTGTTCCACATCTAGTTCCACTGATTGAATAATTTGTTGGTTTTCAAAATTGTTATAAATTAATAATAAATATCTTTTAAATACAAAAAAAAAAAATTAATAATAATTAAACTAATTTTGTTTAAAAATTCCCGTTAGCCCTAATTGTTTTTGTTTTTCTCAATTATTTAGTAAAGTACTGGTAATTATTTACTTCTAACCCCCTAATGTACCAACTAAATTAACTTTCCTACCAGAAAAGATACAATTGAAATTGAAAATCGAATTATTTTTTCTACTGTAAAAAAGTGTCTTGAACACAAAAAAGCCACACATCATTGTAAAATCAATACATTTATCGCTCCGCTTAAAGAGTATCGTTTTACTTGGCTTAGGTAATGGTTTAGTCTTGTGTGTTAAAAGAATTACACTTTACGTAGGTTGTATTTAGAGCGAAGTACGTATGTTAAAATTGAATAGGTCTAGTGTGTTTTTAAACCTAAAATTGATAATTATTTGTAAGACATGTACGCGTTACGGAATAATGAAAGTTATATTTTTCGAATAAATTATAATATAATATGTATATTAGTTTAGTATATAATCTAAGCATAGCGATAGGAGTATTAATTTTATAATAATGTGTTTTTTATTTTTGTGTCTAAAGCCATTTTTTCTATAGAAAAGTTCTCTAATTTCAATTTAGATGAACATTTTTTATTGCAATTTGAATGTAGTTAGTACTTTTAAGAGGTTAAAATTGAAAATGCTTAGTACTTTTTGAAATAATTGGATAAATATAAAACAAAATATGATAACTTGTTAAAAATGTAATATTTTTACTGAAATAGTGTTTTGGTAACTTTAGTTACTAAATGTTATGCCATCTTCACTCGGAAGCGTTTTTCATTGAATTAAAATTTAACACATCTATTATAGTACTTACTCAATGACGAGCTACAATCAACTACTATATAATATACTGTACAGCGGAGCGGTTACCTACTTTCCCCCTTTTTCTATTGCAATTGTCTCGAAAAATAATAGACATTTTTCATTTTTGACATGTCAATCGAGATTATATACGATGTGCATCGTTTATAATGAAGTAACAATAATAACCACCCCGGCACAATGTTTAGTATTATCGTAGTCGGTTTGTACGGTGAGTTACATACCAACATAATATTATATATATATATAATAAAGTTGTATGTATTAATTTTTATTGTGCGTTTATTATAATCCAAACAAGTCTGATACATAAAATGTTTACTCTTTACTAATATCTAGAGAAAGTCAAATAAATTATATGATTGTTCGCTTAATTTGACATGGTGTAACAATGTTTTATAATACGAATCCGGATGGCGATAAAACGGAATACGGGGTAACAATAATTATCCAGGGGGAAGAAGAAGACGTATAATATTATAAACGTTGGCATAAACGATCAGCCAAAGTGCATAAAAGCTATTATTCGTATTTAATAACTTTGACTGCGAAAAAAACGATTAAATATTATCTGAAAGGAAAATAGTCTCTTTATATACAGTTTAACGTGAAATAATTTGCAAATAAACTTTGATATATTAGATATTATAATGCAATATAAGAAAAAAAACATGACTGTGCATTAATAAGAAATTACGTTAATGTACCTATATAAAATTTATTGTACATACAACGTTTTCTGTGGTAAAAATTTGTCTATATTACCTATATTATACCAGAGTATATTAAAATTAAAAAAAAAAATCGTCAACATTTATTCTTGTAAAATCATTGAATTATATAACTCATGGCTGTAAGTATTATATTGTTAGAATCGCGACCAGTAACATATATAATATAATATTATAGATGTCAATAATTTATAAAATTAGTTTATATTTTATTATTTATACTATTTATAGAAATTTTGAAATCGAAGAAGACATAAAACGCAAATGATATTTACAATAATTCGTACGAGTAAAATTAATTTATATACTTCGAACAATCCGCATTTGTATACCATATTATTATATTATATGTTATATAATATATGTCTTTTTCGACGTACATAATATGTGTGTACGTACCTACCTAGACGGCAATATTCAATTACTATTTTTGCCCATTTTCTTCCGAAAACGGTATATAGCCTATATTATAGACGCATAATACGTCGTCGGCACTCTTGCAGATGTGTCTGTACGTATATATTATGATATTCATATGTCGGCGGCGGCCATCTCCTCTCGTGCATAACGACATTTTAATAATAATTTTCAAAGGTAAATTACACACATTTGCATAGTAATGTTACCGTAGTGCGTGCGATCAATAAAACGTTGTGCATCGCTTCAAAGTTTTTCCTCGAACTTAAACATGGTCTCCTGCACGGATGGATCTTGTCGAATATATGACGTAAAGCATAATATGATAAAATACGTAACACGCGTAATCATAATATGCATAATTACAATTTGTATATGATTTTTTTTTCTGTTGTCAGTGTATAAGAACCTTTTCTGAAAACGGATAATCATATACTAGTTATACTACCTACTGTATTGTAATAATAATAATACTAGCGAAACAGCAATAATCAACCTCAAATATTGACCGAAATCGTTGTTGTATTTACGCGATTTTAAAACTTTCGACAAACGGCGATCGTGAAATCCGTTTTTGAATTATACGCCATAATAATAATATAATAATATTGTTTAGATATGTTATACTGGTACGTACCACAGTTGTACATAATCATACATAGCCATGTATAGGTATTGTGCCGACAGACGATTACCCAAGTCAAAACATTATTTACGTATTATTATAAGCAAATTAAAAAACAAAATCGTAAACGGAGATTTTATGATTGCCTACTACGATATATATATGTACATTATACAATTTACAGTAGGTAGTACTAAAACAAAACAAAATAAAATAGAAAAAACCTCTTATGTTTATTTAACATATGTCCGTATGGGTATTATTCATTTGGCAGAAAAGACGAAATGAAAATGTTTTTCGACAAACGTATATTTTCTAAAATGTACGTGCTTTGGGTTTATTATTTAAAAGTATTATCTTGTCAACACGTTTGATGTCAAATATTTAATTAAAATTTTGTCAGCGTGTCATTGCGATAATTTATTATAACACTTCTAATTACACATTTAATATTCTTGAAAGTATCAGTAAGATTAAATTCAATGTTTAAATCAAGAGTCGAGGAGTGTTGTGTTTATATTTTTATAAATCATAATTTAAATTTATATAGATGGAAAATATCTGATTTTCCCATAATATTAATAAATACATATTTATGTTATACTTATATTTAATGAATATTGTATAGGTATTGACTCTATATCATTTTGAGTTTGTATTTAAAAAAATATATTATATAAATTATTGTATATTATTATTATTAAAGTGACTATATGTTTTATAAAAATAGTGATTTAATTAGTTAATAGTTCAATATTATTTATGTATGTATATATTAAAAGATATGATGAATATAATGTAATATAATTTTAAACTAATCATTAATATTAATCTATATTTTAGTGTACGATGGTTGTAGAGGAATATGTGTTTGTCTATTATTATTATAATAGGTACTCGTTATTGCATTTTTCATTTTTCCTTGATTAATATTATTATACGTTGTCTACAATCTGTTGTTATCTTCGTCTATATTTATCCAAACTTACATTACAAATATGCATTATAATTTTCTCTGGCCTATTTACTTAATAAGTAAGTTACAACAGTTATAACTGTTCTGTTATCTGAGATGTTAACTCAGTGTTTCGACTCTTAGTACTACATTATAGAACACCAACCAAACTTAAGTTATTTAATAATTTAATAGTTTTTATTAACAGCAAAACTAAACGTTTGTTTTTATTTTGTTAAATTATATAAGTACGACTTTGAAAAAAAATATCTCATAAAAATACCTTAAAATAATCTGTAGGTATATTATATAAAAATAATATAGAACGGTGCAATGCATGTACTACGACTAAATGTACATTGTTATTAGTCAACTTTATAAACAGCCGAGTTAATTAGATAACTCAATTAATTAACTTAAAGTAAATACTCATATTTGCGTTAAACTTCCAGAGCGACCACTTGGATTCGTGGATGTTTCACCGAAATTAAACATGACGACGGTTATAAATGTTTAATATACATTAATATATAATATTCAAACGATATAGTACATCGTAAAGTTCATGTTATACTATGCTGTATTTGAATATTATACTATATTACGCCATAGTATACGCATACAGTTTAGTCGTGATCCATAAAATAATAATACATTTCGTGCGCATTCTGTAACACTTAAGAAGTACCATACGAAGGCGTACAGAGTTTTATACGGAAATCGAAATTTCTAATCAAAACTTAATAGTAAAATGTAATTATTTTAATTTGATTTTTCTTTTCGTTTTTACAGTCACGTCACACAAACAGCATCTTGGTTACCGCCAGTAGAAGCGTGGCCCAAAGATCCTGGTGCCAAATCTTTGCCGTACGGCTGGGAGCAGGCGCTAGACGGCGATGGAAGACCTTATTTTATCAAGTGAGCATTACAACCCACGTACTATATTATTATAACGAAACATTTGTCCGTTGTTGGCCAAAGTTCCCGACAAGAATAATAATATATATGTTAGGTATATATAGCTCCGGAAGTCCGTACTATAAACGAAAAAGGTGATCCAATCGCAAACCCATCAAATGAACATATGTAAACAATACTCATAAGCTAAAAAAAATATTACCTTTTTTAACAACCCACGAGCGTAAAAATAAATAACCGTCGACCTGTTATTATAAGCCGGATAGATATCAAGTACGAAACAACCCTTTTCATTGGGCAGAATTTTTTGGAATTAAACTGTATTGCATAATATCAGTCCCTTACTTCGCTGACCCTTCAGATATAATATAATATTGTAGTCGAGTCCCAAACTCCAAGTCTGTATTTTCCATTTCATTTAGTACAGACTGATTATGGGCAGCAAATATCACGCTTCGTGTACGGTGAAGTTAAACATACAATTTTTTTAAATTATGTTTTAAAATAATGTCTCGTGCGATTAAATACGATAAAAATTAATAACTCAATCCCTCGAAAAAATTTTTAGCTGGTCATACGGTCTTGATGATGACTGAACCGAACTAACCAAAACTTGCAGCATATTTTTAGTGAGCGTATTATATAATAAGTATATATTCAAAAACAAAATCTTTGTGTCTACTATTATACTGCCGTTTATATGCAGTAATTGTCCCATCTGTTGGAAGCGTATACAAAATAATATATACATTGTACATGATATATTAAATGAAAGCACATCGACAATGATGACAGTAGTCAGTAATAAACTGCAATCAATCTGCTACAGCGTTCATGAATCATGAGTAGGTCGTTTGAACGGTTCGATAATAATTAGTGACCGGAATTTATCTTCCACCGAAAAGTCGACAGTGTAATTTTTTCTTTTTCTAATACCTATTTATATTATTATTAGGTACAGTATAAAATAAAAATCGTTACGGAATAATTGCTGCGCATCGAACGCGTTAACTTTACGTATATAAACTATAAATATCGTCGAGAACAATGTATACGCTTTGCTCAATATATTATTATTTATCATCATATTATATTATAATATGTAGATATATATGGTATCGCTGTCCTAAATTATTACGAGGTCGTGCCCTAATAAAATCAATAAAAAGTACACGTATAAAAAAAAACAATTTTTCACTGAGAAAAAAATAGTAACGATCGAATCGTATTTTAATTTTTTTTTCATAAATAATCATATCTTATTAGTTTTTTTTACAATTATATGTAGTATATTTATTCGTAATACAAAAGTAGTATAGAACTTTTTTGTTATAATATTTATAATGTATATGATATCAGTATTTAAAGTTTTAACCAATATATTACTTAATTAATTCCATTATAATATAAAAATTAAAAACTATAATTAATAACAATTAACAACAATACATAAAAATGTATTGATCATAAATAATGCTTCGATAATTATATTACATTTTTTTATGTTATATCAATAATAATAAACATAATAATAGATAATAATATTCAAATATACGATAGTATAACCATACAAATTATGTATAAGTACTAGAATTTTGTGCCACATGCTTATTATGTAATCATTTTTTCATAAACATACGATTTATTTTTCTAACATTTATTTATTTTTATATATAATATTACATTTAAGTATCGATACGTAAGTATACTTAATTTGCAATTTGAATAATAATTTTTAATATTTTTTTTCTCAGCTGTTTTATTAGAATTATTTGCATACAGTTTAAGATACTTTGAGATACATAATTTTAAATGTAATTTAATAATAAAATTATTTTAATATTTCAAAAAATTACTACAATTTATAAAAACTATACACCGTATAGACTATTTTTTTTTAAGTGAAAATGAAAAATAAACTCGCCATTAATATTTATCCACGCAATGGTTGATAGACAGAGAAATTATTTGTGAACATTAATACATTTGTTTTACTAATATTTAGGTCAGGTGGTGTTTGCGGAGGTGTTTATTCGTCAAGTCGATATATCACGTTCTAAATATTCATACCCGACGGTCCGACATGTTTCCTAACGTTAATTGATATAAATCTTTGCAGATTTATAAATTTAGTCAGCAACAATAAATCTAATTTTCAAAAATATAAATAGATACTTGGGCCTAATACGGATAAATTTCCGCGTTATATTTATTCCGAGAGCTTGTAAAATAATATGCATAATAATATTACACTGCAACTATTTTAGAATGAGCATATATAATAAGATAAGGCGCCTAAAATCATAATAAACGCCGTGGAGTTATTATTCAATTATGACCAAGACTCCGTATTAAACGTATTATGCGCATAAGTCATATTCTAATGATTACCGTACATTCCTCGAAAAACTCGAGATTGAAAACTCCATGTAACGAAATAAAAGATGTGATTTATGGGAAATTTACACGTGCAGAATTCGTGTTATTATCGTTACACTATATTATACACTTGTAATCGTTTTCCAGATATCTTGTGTAATCCGTTTAAAAGCCAATTCAATCGAAGGTATGAAATTGTTTTAATGTAATTGTGCGAGTGATGGACTAATAGAAATAACAGTAAACATAGCACTATAGCATTAACAACAACTGTTCATTTAGTCGTTTCCTTTCAATCGTGTTACAAATTTGTAATGTTCGCAATGCTATGATGTCGTTGAATTGTCTATCTAACGCGCCTTCTTTGCGTGTACATCCATATAATATAATATTATTGTTATTGTGTTTATACGTTATGTATACTAATATTTTAACATATTATAACAAAAAATGCGTGTGCGTG
The DNA here is from genome assembly GCF_003676215.2 of Rhopalosiphum maidis. Classification (NCBI taxonomy): domain Eukaryota; kingdom Metazoa; phylum Arthropoda; class Insecta; order Hemiptera; family Aphididae; genus Rhopalosiphum; species Rhopalosiphum maidis. Next base: position 81,021,455 of record NC_040878.1, read on the forward strand.
TTTTTCTATAACTAAATATGTACATGTTTATTTAATAATTATGTACCCGATGTGAGAATTTTCTACCAAGTCTGATACGTATACGTATTATGCGTACTATATATGTAGGGTCATGTAACAAAAATAGTAAATAATTTAAAATGTTTTTTATTTTTAGTTACTATAATCAATATAACGAGTATTATGCTACGATTTCTTATTATTTAAGTAATTTTAGAAGATTTTTAGTCAACCGCCTTTAAACGTATATGGGAAAAATAGTTAATTGTTAATTTAAACTGTAGCATAAATACAATTTACAATTTGTTTAAACGGGTTTCTAATGAACTCTTATTACATATATTTTAAGCTTTTTTTTTTTTAACTAAAATCAATAAGTATATAAAATGTAAAGTGACATCATTTGATTTTTTTTTTTGATTTTTCTCTATTAATTTATCCATTTTAAATATTTCTCTTAAAATATTATACTTTTTGTACCTATAGTAAAGCATATTATTATAAAAAAATTTTAGTAATGTGCAAAAAAAAAAAATAGTAAACAACGATTTGTTGAAAAAATCTAATATTCTCTTTTACTTATCCCTTTTTGTCTGCATTTGGTCGTTGAAATCTGTTTTAATTGAACTCAGTTTGTGGATTCTCGTGAAATCGCTTATGAATTCTGATGCAATTAAAATTGCATAATTTGAGACACGCAATGTAAAATTAACCTATATAATATGTATAATATTTATAGTATGAAAGACAAACAATAAAGCATAAATATAATATTTTACCCTCGTACTGTTAAATGGATTAAAGTGCTATTTATTCATCAAAGGTCAAAGTAATTTTTTTACTTGATGAGTTTACTGACATATATCATCCATTACCTTCAAATACTATTTATGCGAAATATAAATAAAATTATACTGTTATCGAATCATATTTTATTGTTTCCATCTAAAGGTAATATTATTCTGATTGATAATAACAACCAAATATATTGGTAATACATTATGCTAAATTGTAAAAATATATATAATATATAACTATTTAAGTATTTATTGTGCTGCTATGTTTGACTAATTATTTTAAATCATGATGTGTATTATGTATATATTTAATGTATTAACGAGTAACAATAATGTTCTATTAGGTAACTATAGTATCTTCAACTATTGTAAATAATGCAAAAACACACACCTAATAATCTATTAATATTTTTTTTACTGGTAAAACATATATATATATATATATATTATTCATCTGTTATGTTTATAGGATAGCGTTTAAAGTGAAATAACCCGTTAGATGTTTAATGTCTCTTGTCCACATTGTTAAACAAGCACAATACTGCATTTTGTACAAACACGAAACAATAACCCTGAACCATCTCATAATGTAATATATATAACATACTTTATAGAGCTTGTTTACTTAAACGTTACAAAGTAATGTATTATTCAACGTTTACGTAAATAATACATTGAAATAATCTAGAATTTCTAATCATAATAATATCATTACACTATACAACAGTGATATTGCAAACTGATCGGTAGCCAATATTGAAACACAGAAATCTGCGAAAACGTTGAAACTATATTCACCGGGTGACCAACCAAGTTCCGGAATATTTTACAAAGTCATTGAAATATAGACAAAGCTCGTTTAGTAATAATGTGCTTAGGGTGCATTAAATTAAGTCATTTCCGTACATGCGCCTACATAAGCGTTGTATATAAATAGTTGTGTAACGTATATAGACAATGCATTATGCAATAGTGTTCAAACCTACATTTAAGTTTGAAACAAATCTTCTGCAATACTACGGATTGTGTTATAGCTATTAGCTTATAATGTAGATAGTGTAAAAAATCGTTGTATATTTTAATACACAATTATCTTTATTCAATTTATTACATCATTACTTGAATCTTTATATTCTTGATTTCATTTGAGCATTTAAAATTTAAAAATTAACTAAAAATATCGTAGTGAACCATGATTCGTGTTCATACTGGTCTCGATACTTCACATTATCTTTCAACTACACTAGTGAATATATGTTTTAAACATATTTATTTATTTATATCATTGGTGTTTTACAGTCTTTATAGTAGATGCGACGGTGACAATAAAGATATTTCAAATATTAAAATAAAACATGACAATGGCGTATAATTTTTTTTATCTTTTCTCAATTTGATGCTTCAATAACAGGTTAATTTTACTGTTGTAACAACAAACTGGTATTGATTATATGTAACGGGTGCTATGTTTGTATATTGCCCGTATAATGTATATTTTACATATTAATATTATCGGCCGGTACAAACACCATTCACCAGACAACAAATCTTATGTGTATATTGTATTGTATGGTTTTTACTCGTATAGAAAACTGCCGATTCAGCTATTATACATCAATGAATCAATTAGTTACACTAAAATAATTCTCATTTCTTCTACATATAGCACTTTTTTTATATAGGCAATGTTTTCTGATTTAATTAATTAATTTTTGAAAGCCTACTGCGAAATAAAAATATATAATATACATAAATTATTAAATATTTTTATCGTTTAATATCTTTATTATAATTTGTATTTGTTCATTGTTGTATACTTGTCATTATATAGGTATATTATACTGACGCGTGAGGTGATGGACAAGCAAGCTGTTTGCCTCCCCTTCTGTCTTTACGCCCTTAACTGGATGGACTCTACTATATTATATGATTCGTATAATAATAATATAAAAAAGTACAAATTATATATTTTTTGTTCAGAGGGAGGGGTATACATAATATAAATCAGCAAAAAAAAAAAAAAAACGAAAAAAATAATTTACTACACGACTGTCAAGTGATTGCAGGAGTATTTTTAACTGAATTTATTAAATGTCAATGAGCCCCATGTGGAATTAAATATGATAAATTTTAATTTAGTTTTTTATTAAAATAACTGTATAGAAAAATTAACCCTAAGAAGTTCGCTGATATTATTTTATTTCAATCCATAATGATTTTTATATTTGCAACAAAAATGATTCACTATTTATTTTTTATAAAAATATGTATTTTTCGTTCATATAAATAATAGGTATACTTTTAGCTTTTGATTCATAACCGTGTATGCATAGAGGTCATCATATAATAGGAAATGGAGCGCTCTTCCTACGTAACATTACATTATAAACGAAAGGTCTTTTTTTTTTTAATTCACAATAATAAAATTATTATTTTGGTGTATTATTTTATAGCTGATTTTATTTAGCGTCTGATAAATACCTACATTACGTATAATAAACTGGTTTTACAATCATAAATAATATTTGTGCGACCTATTCAAATAAAAATAAAACACAAGTTTTATTATTATCAAGTTTATATAATATATTATTATATTTTTATAGTAACCGCCGCCGTTGTTGTTGAACTTATTTAAAAAAGGGTCAAGTGAGTCAGGACTCAGGACACATATGTATGTGTGTTGTTTGATTACTTGAACCTTGCTATAATATTAAATAGGTATTGGTTATATATAGACGTATATATGTACATACTACATAGTACATACAATTGTTTCAAACCGAGTAAAACTGATTGATAAAAATCAAATTATTGTTATTACTTTGACATTGTATTATTATTCTATGAATTATGGCGCTCAGATAAATAGATTATATTTATATTATTATTATCAACATCGTCGTCGTTATTAATTCATCAATATTGCAGCCGCAGACGAATAATACATCGGACTAGATTACTCGTGCCACCCGCATATATATTGCATATTTTTATTGAAACGACGGCGACGTGACACACTCGGCGTTATAACGATAATACATTATCGTGCATAACGCACATTGCCGGGTATGAGTATAGGTGTGACATGTACAGGCTTTTACGATTTTTGCCAGCCTGAAAAAATTACGATCCTCATTAAATAATTTAAAAAAAAAAATCAAATGTAAAATTACATACCTAACCTAGGTGTACGAGTATAATAAATAATAAATTTGTATTTCGCGTGTGACGGCGAGCCGTTATACACACTATACGTATATAATGGACCATATGGGTTATTGTTTTTGTGGCCAAACTTTATTTTTCATCCTAATTGAATTGGATTTTCCATATGTAAATTTATGAAAAAAAAATGAGTTGACGAGTGCCGAGTAAAAATAATCGGCTTCTGACATGTTATATTATAATTTTATTAAAATACATCAAAATATCAAATACAGTCATTTATACACCTGAATATTTGTTTTTATACGTATAGGTAATAATATTATCACACGCCTTATACCTTGTAAAAATTGTCGCAGGCCGAGAGATTAGATGAGTTGCCATAACATCTCTTCAACTCACCGTCATCAGAAGTCATCGTTTGTAAGTTCTTTGGCCAACAACTGGCTATAGACGGATGAGGAACTCTTGGTCTAAGGTTTTCCCAAAAACGTCAGACGGTTTATAAAGTAGTATTAATTTTTGTATAGTTTAAAACAAATATCAAAATATACCGAATTTATTGTTGTGTGATAACATTGTCTTTTGGCCTATAGTTTGGAAATCGAAATGGCTGAAAATATGCCAATAAATTTGAGCCAAGTGCGGCGATGTCATTTTTGTTTCATAAATAGCCTGTTTCGGGTAGAACGACGGCTTGGTTTCAAAACTTGCTAACCCACGGAGAAAAATGAAAAACATATTAACATACGATAGTACTCGAGAGAAAATATGTTCAGAGTATTTTAACTAAGACTAATGCGAAAGAACCACCCTCTAGTTTTTCGTGGCAATAAATACCTATTGCGTATCTCACCTAGTTAATCGGTTTATTAATTTACAATTTAAGTGCTCTACTGAATGTCACATAATTTAAACATTTATAATATTTTGGGTGCGTCCAACCTAAGAATTCTACGCCTTTCGTAGCACTTTGTAAAAATTAAAGCTAATATATTTTAGTCGAACCTTTGCGCATGAATCCGCGCGCTTTAATCAGTTTTAATGATCGCCTATCGAATCGTTCAGCGTTATTTTTTCAATTTTTTTTCTCCCTCCTCTTCTTCTCCCCCACAAATCAACCCCTTCTTAATATTTTCCAAAGTCGTAAACTATCGATTATAGTTTGGCCGTCGTCGTGGCATGGTGTATATTATACGCACCAAAGAATATCATAATAATGTATTTTATTATTATATATTATGTATAATATAACATCATTTATATATATATATATATATATAATATACCTAATAATATAGTCGACCGTAAAAAATGAGAGAGAAAAAGCATCACGCTCTCCAAACTTTCGTCGCCCTCTTTTCATCCCCTGCCCATGCATATATATGTATATGTATATCCATGGCGTCACACATATATGATGTATTTATAATTTATATATAATATACATATACGCGCACACATATATAGAGCTTCATAGTCGTTCATTAATTTCTTACGACAGTCAACGGCAGCTATACAATATTATTATATAGTCGCATAATGTGTATGTATACGCCGTGTGTATATACGGTGCGCCTCCCGTAATCAAACATTCATGATGCCACGTGCAGCTGGGCACATTTTTCCGTCCACTTTGTCACAGCACCGTATAGGTACGAACAGGGTTTTTTTTTTATAATGAGTTCTGTTTCGCTCTTTCACTCTCTCGCCTACACTTACTACACACACGAGCGTGTGCACATTCTGTTTATCTCTCTCTGCAGGTTCGGTCCTTATGTGTGCGCGTAAATTATTATACGAAAACAACCGGCATAATCTATAAAGAAACGAGCGTGGTGGACCCGCGTACAAACTGTAAGGGACTACGGTAAACCGGGAATGGTTTAATTTAAATTTGGAAACGGAAGTTATTCAAAAAAAAATAAAGGCACCGTCGGAATATCATATCTTTTTTTTTTTAATTTACTCGTGTATTTATATACACTTTTGTAAATGGACGAATCTTTTGCGGTGCGCATACTGCACGTATATTATGTATTTTAGTATTTATGTATATCAAACAGACGCGAGTATGCAAAATGTATTATAAAATCCGTCACTAATTATACTGCTTTGGTGCGTGTGGATTTATGCATGTTAAACAAAATGACATTTAACGGTAATCGGGGATTTGCGTATGACAGGAAACCAGGACACTGGAATGGTCGTATTTATATTGTCGAAAAACGATTGGTAAAAACTTCACAATAATAATTTTAAGAACGGTTAATTTTATTATATGGGTGGTACATATTCTCGCTTGTGAAAGTCCTGCATGTGCGGTCTGTACGCGTGTAAACTTTGTACACACTATCACGCACTATTATGTAGGTACATAATAATACTATACAAATAAACACTCATTGTCTCAAAATGTATGCAACTATTAACTTTAAATATGTAGGAATAATTGGCTAGACGTACTAAATTCAATTTTGATACATCCATAATTTACAAAAAATATTCATTTTCGAAGTATGAAATAATTGCTAGGTATTAAAAAAACTAAAAATCTTAAATAATTGTATTTATAAAAATTATAATATAATTATCCTTCTAAAATGTTATTCTGTAATGAATTAAATTTTACAAAAAAATTATTTTCACTAACGTTAATTCTTTTGAGATACCTAATAATATGAGTATTTACTGTTAAAAGAATCTCCCAGCATATGATTTGTTTTTCGATTCATCGACGTTTTCTGTAGGGAATAATTATTCATTTCGACTTATCAATGTATTCGAGTTATTGATGTTCCACTGCACTTGCACAGCTATAGCATTATATTATATAGATACCACGAATTAAGATATGTAGATAATTTATTTTATCATGATAGGTATTGTATTTATTGTACTGTAGGTACTATTCGACCATATTTAATGTTTACTCGCATAATATTATGAAGTTTCGGATCGGGTTAAATTTCCTATTAATTTATTAATTATAATTGCCAATTAATTAATTAATTAATTTTCCACGACAAGTAAATTTGATCACTATAATATAATATTTATAAATGGTCACAAACTATTTTCATTGATTGGGGGATTAAGTATTATTTATGTTTTAAATACCGTATATTGAACATTTAAATTTTATTAATGACATAAAACTTGCAATGATAAGATATCGGTAAGCAGAAAATACCATAATATATACTATTCAGAGGTGTTAATGATTACATGTGAGATGTGACCATATTGACAGCATTACGATACATATATTAAAATAAGTGCGCAGGTCAGAAACTCAGTCAGAAAAAAAACAGATAAAAGTTAAAATGCATGGATAATAATGTACATGAAACTGCGGAAGTCCGTCGATACATATAATATTATTATGTGTGTTAATACAAATATTAATAATATAATTATTGTTATGCCATCGTATGTATATGGAGAGGCGCAATTTTTATTATTAATGCATTTTTGTTGCATATACGTGAACGTACTATACGTATATGACTTGGGGAACCGGCTTTTAAGTTTATTTAAATGAAAAAAAAAAAAAAAAACAATGGTGATCTGACAAATAATTGTATCTCTCGTTCGTGAGCTACCCACGCATCGGTTACCACCATCGGGATTTCAACTGTTTTGGTTTTTGTTCGTTAAATATTTACAATGGTATCCATCCATACATTGTTCTTATGATGTGTATTCGTATATAATACAACGGTTATAATTGTATTAACAAAAACTAGGTCGCCCACCGACAGTAGGTAGGTACATATACTACATACCTAATATTATGTTGAGTGTACCACACGTACACGCGTTACCGCTGCAGTGTATTGTGTGCGTATATTTTTACAGCACAATTCAAATGGTATGTTATAATATGTATAATATTTTGAAAGGCGCTTTAAGACGAATTTTTATAGTTTTACATACATTTTCAGTGTAAAAGAGATTGTTATTCATCTAGTCATAATTCAACTCGTACATTTAAACATCAACCGTGAATTTATAAATTATAAATGTACATATATATACTCGTATGTATGTGTATATTATTTTTAAATATTATTATTGTTATTTAAACTTTGCAACAAAACAATTAGACTTATTACTTAGATTCTATAATATCACAATAATAAATATAAATACTTAGCATCACCGGAATATGTATAGTAGAAAATATGTTTATGTTTTACATTTTTAATTATAAAACTTTATGCCGTAATACAAAAAGATTTCCAAGAGTATAAATACTCATTGTACTGTGCTCTTAACTTAAGTAATATAAAATAAGAAAAACTTTACGGGAAGACTTTATTTTATTTTATTTTTTTATGAAAAGTTTGACGCGTAAATATAACGCTTCAACCGGAATCTTTCAAATGTATCAATTTATAATAACAATTTATTTTCATTAATAATCTATTGAAGCTTTTTTTTATAAATATAATTTTAAAATATTTTCTTCAGCCAATTTGAAATATAAAAGAAACTTAAATTTTGAAAAATTTGAACTTGGAGAAATTGAAACCTTTTATACTTTTTCAAGCTAAATTCGACAAAGCGTGGTTAACTTTAAGAACCTGAAAGTTTTACGCAGCCGATCGCCAACGAGTTTGGGTTAGTAAAAGTATCTCTCTTTTTCTTAACAATATTCCTTGTGTATGGTTCGTGGAAATCAAATGCGATTTCCTTTCGACCTAGTTTTCTATTAAATAAAACTTCAAATCATATGTCTAGTTATAAACGATTTCATTACTTGTAGGTAGTAACTATGTTTCTTTTCTTCGACTAATCTTCAAAATAAGTCGTGTAAAAACATATCACTTTATGTTTAGAAGTACCTTTTATATACGTATATAATATATTTGGTTAATGGAAAAGATTTGTATTTTTTTCATTGCCGTTTTCTAGTAGATACAATCAAGCACTCCAATCGATTATTAACTGTTTTGTGTAAATAAATTTAATTCCTTAAATTATCCTTTCTTGCCAGTCAAAAAAACATAATATAGTATACAAGTTACGTATGTAATACACTAATATGTATACTTAATATCTAAATTTTTAAATGTTTTTATAACTACAGTATTATACCAAAATATATACAATGTACCTAAAAAATGATATAAAAACAACATAAATAATATGTATAAAAACGTTTATAAGACGAATATAAACTATATAATTTTTATTTTTATAAACAGTAATAGTAAAATAACAATTTATACTATTTTACTATTAACGAATGCGACTGTCGTTGTGCTCAGACAATTTTCGCAAACATAAAATCCTAATATATTAGTATTAATAATTGTATAGTTTTAAAATTATCGTATAGCCATCACACCTTTAAGCCTCTAAACTTATCACCATATATACCAATATCCTTAATACATAAAGCCTGACAATTTAAAATATACTCGTTAAAATTTAAATTTATATACATAATATATCAGTCATTAAAATTAAATAATATCAATTTAAACCTTTAATTAAAAAAATGATTTTAAGTATAAGTTTATATCAACACAAAACATTCCTTACCATGCAAAATATATCCATTATCCAAGTATTTGAAAGTCTAAATCTAAACACTAAAGTATATTTAAAAATTACAAAAATTATACATAATATATAGATACCTTTAAAATAAAAAATGGAAATGAGCTGGTCGTTATATCATCTTGAATATTATCATGTTTTTTAATTTTATATCACCTATATTTAAATGTAAATTATAAATAAATATAAATTTTTCATTAATATATATAATTATTTTACATAAAAGCCGATAAGAAAATTTGACTATATTAGCTACATAATTTAATAGAATTAACTATAGTAAACAATAATTATATTTGACTTAATATTAATTTAAAAGGATCAAACTTAAAAAATGATTTTTAAATACTCATAATGTTGTAAATAGGTAATTTTAAATTGACTGAATACATAATTTTCTTTATTATAATATATTATTATGTTGACTTAAAACTTCAGCTTGTAACAAAAAATTCACCAAATGAATGACGTATATAAATATAGGTATATAAATAATAAATACAATTAAAGTTTTTAATTAACTGTACAATATCGATACGAATTGATTTTATTATAGGTAGAAATTAGTTATAGTATAACTACTTAGTTATAATATATTATATACAACATTCTATTATTGATATCATTAGTTTATAATATTTAACCATATACTGTTTATAGTAAAAGCCACACATGAAACATATTTTCTACGGAAATTAGTTTAGTTAATAGTTATCGTAGTTTAATGAAAGACAAAGGATCGAGAATTTTCGTACATAAACGAATGAAACTACTAACTATAATTGTTGAATAACTTACCAATTATTCGATAATACAATGGTTTTGTTATTGACTTGTTAGTATTTACATCGTCACAAGCCATAAGATTGGAATATACAATCAAACGTTTGTGCTGAGAGTAGCAGTTTTAAACGTTTAATGCGCGTATTTAATATATTATATATAGTGTTACAATGATTTAAAACTACTACAGTATAACTATATTGTTTATTAAATATATGAGATAAAGATAAATCTGGAAAACTCGAATTACACACATTGTGTAGTTTAATAATGAAAGGTAAATAAATAACAAAATGTAGGTATATAGGGCCATTGTATCAAATATTAGTATTGTATTGATATCGAGAATGTTATTAGAAATGTTCAAATAATTTAAAATCATCCATTGTCTTTTTATTTTTTGGTATAAAAATTATAGCAGCACTATAAAACGGATTCTACATGAGGTACGACCAATGTTCACAATTCATACAATATGAGCATATAAGAATTCGACACTTGCATTAAAATTTAAAATAATAATATAATAGGTATACCTAAGCACCTAGTTAGTACCTTCACGTTTTCAGTATTGGAATGAGATGTATTATACGACCTGAATTGAGATACCCACGCAAATGCAAGGTATCCCATACAACACTATTATTATTGTTATTTGGACATAATTTATTATTGTGTAGAGTGTAGACAGCTGTGGATTAAGAATATTATAGACGCTGAATAGATGCTAAGACACGATTGTAAATGTATATACCAAGATGAATGTGTCAAAAAAAAAAATAATTACCAAATCGAATTCACTTCGTTTCAAGTATCGTTGCGTGGAATCATTAAATTCAGAATAGATATATCTACTTTATACTTATAAGTTCTATATATATTATATACATATATATGGGTTAGTTGGTTAGGTTGACTGGTTTCATCGCGCTTCATTATTTAACCGTTATTGGATTAATTTCTATACGCTGCATTACGGACGGGAATTATTGAATAATTTTATGTTTACTGAGATGTATTTTATTCTTTATTTAAAAAAATAAATAAAAATATTACTTGGAAAAAAATCACTCTGAATTAATTAAACATTCTAAATATACTTTATCGAAAATCTCGACTAATATATATAATAGTTTGTACATAATTGTATATTCATATTATAACATCATATTATTAGTTATTACATTGTAATCATAATTTAGTTTTAATATTATTAAGGCGTTTTGATTCAGAAAGTTTTTCTAGTTTGGATAAGGGTATTCCCACTTATTATTCACCTCATCTCTTGAAGTATAGTTTAGATTTTGAATTTGCGGTTTTAAAATTAAATAAACTGATCTATAGTTGTACAAAGTTTTTTAAAGAATAATTGTAAAAAACATTTTAGATTCTGAGAAAAACGGCAAATGTATTGATTTTACAATGTGTTTATTTTTCTGTCTGTCATCGTCTTTTGGGGCAGTAAAAATGCTTTTATTTTCAACTTTAGTGGTGATTATTGGTAGAAAATCTTATTTAGTTGATACTTTGGCACTTAGATACCTATTTATACAATATGAACCTATTCATATCATTATACGGTAATGCGATATTGACTCAAAAGTAAAACAAATAATATCATATGGCATAAATATATATTATTATAACAGTACCATATTAAAAGTAAAACTAAATCAACTTACCATCATACTAATATAGTAAAATAAATTACTTTAACAGTATAATATCAAAACGACGTATTATGAAATATACTAAAAAAAAATCATACTATATTATAATGTAATTTTAAATTTTAAATTTTAAATAAAAACTACTTCAAGACGAACAATTGTTCATAAGTCATGGCACTCATAACTAATATATTCATTAATTTACAAGTAACACAATAAAACCTTAATAAAACAGAACAATAAAACCATTTATCTTTTACAGGTAGTGTAGCAGTGTAACGCGCTTGCACTGCAATAGTTGTATGACGTTATAGACATTCAAAGAGTTACAAAATAAAGTACTTGCGACTTTCGTAGCATTTGAAATAATGCTCAAAATGTGTGGAAAATGTTTAAGAAAAATCGGGTACATTTTTCTTAGACTAGAGGCTTTTACACAAAAATCTTGATTCTATTATTGTGCACTCCCGAGTCCCAGCTAACACTTACAAAATGATTTGTACATAACTATCATTCTTTTTCATTTTTTGATATTTTTCTGTATTATTCTTGAACTATTTTCGTCGCTCATATCGTCAAATAAATTTAAGTAAAACATATTAAATCATTCTTTTCTCCGACAGATTTTTCCCTAAAATATTATTGCAACAATAATTTCCGCAATGCTTTTAAGTAATTTTGGCAATTTTTTGTACAATATTATTGTATTAATATATTTAAGAATACTATAACAGTTAATACATTAATATTGACGACTAAGAAAAATATGGGATAGTAGCACGTTAAATATCTCGCTTGTATAATATAATTATATATGCTTATAAAACTGTTAAAATATTTATATGAATAGTAATTTTATTTTTCCTCGATCATTTATAACTTTTATAATACTTGAATTTACAATTATATTTTTTTAAATTTATTCCATCACTTCAAATTAAATTTTACTTAAATTATATATCCATTTAGTTAAGTTATCCAAAACCAATCTAAATAGTTAAATTATAATATTATTTATGTATGATTTTGAAATTAAATATTATTATTTTCCATTTCACTTATTTTTACCATTGATATTAAAATACATTTTTTATTATAAAATCGGTGTTTTTTTCTTAGTTTTTATTGAAGTTTTATATTCTACAACAACTAAAAAGTCATTAAAACTATAAAGTTGTAATTTTTCCTTTTGGTACTTATCATTTTTTTTAATAAAAAAGCTACGTTTGAAATTTAAATATAAATGAAAAATATTTATCTTTCATTAATAGCTCATTAATATATATTAGAATTATTATTTATGACTAGCAGTTATGTTGATGTGTTGTATATTTAGAACTGCAATATGCAAAATCAAATATGAATCTAAAATATCTGATGTGAGCGTTATAATTTTATGTTTAATATCTCAAACGAATGTAAATTTGTACATAATATAATATGTAATAATAATATATTTATTGTGTTAATAATTATTATCGATTAATTCATTAGATACCGTGACCTTTCTAATTTACCATTTTATCAATTTTTTATCCATAAAACTAAATAATAACATAATATTATAGACTTTTACTATTGCACTAATAAATTCCATTTTTTTTTATTTATTAGCCATATCACAAAAACCACCAGTTACGAAGATCCCAGAAATGATTTGGTGGAAGAGAGCCCAAAACCTAGACTGGTTACTTTAAAAAGACATTCCGAACTAGGGTTTGGATTCGTAGCTGGCAGTGAAAAGCCCGTTATAGTCAGGTAAGTCAATTTATATTATATTATTATTGTTAAATAATTAATTGATATATGAATATTGTCGTAGGCGCAATTAGGGGGGGGCTTGGGGGAGCTAAGCTCCCCCAGTTTTATCCATAGCCCCCCAGTTTTTAAACGATTTTACTTGAAGCTTATTAAAATTATTGAAACCATTTAATTACAACTAACAAAATAATTTAAATATTGACTTTTATATTATATAACAACTCTATTGCAGCTTATCAGTTATAATTTCCAATAGGAAATCGACAGTTCAAGGTCTGAAATGGTAGTTGCACATAATTCTTTTAAAGTCTAAAAAAATGATTTTGATTTTAATGATTTAAAAAATAGTTGTTGAAAACCATATCTATCCAAATTTATATAAGCTGTTACAAATTGCAGTAACAATACCTGTAAGTTCAACTACATGCAAACGCTCATTTTCCTCAATGAGGCGTATAACAAATTGGTTAAGAAGTAGTATGAGACAAGAAAGATTTAGTTATTTATCTATTTTTTGTATAGAAAGATACATTACTAATATAATTGACATTCAGGTTATTGTTGATAAATTTTCAAAAAAGGATAGGCGTATTACTTTAATATAAAATAATAATACTAACATTATGTTATGTGTAATGAGTTAAGTACTTATGTAATTTATTATAATAGGTATATGATAAAATAATTTTTTTTACTTTTTTACTGCATACTTTTTTATTTAATATAATTTTGTTTAAAAACATTATTATTCATGATAAACAATACTTTTTATTAATAAATAGGTGTATTATTTTTTTAAGTTCTCTATTTTTATTGATTAGACAGTAGCATGTAAAAAAGAAGTGTTAGGAGGTTATGAATGTTATGACATCTTGATTTTAATATATATTTATTATGAATAAGTATGCATAACTTATTTTTACTGAATAACCAGGTTATACTTAAAACTGTATTGTGAAAACATGCCTACCTACCTTATTTACAAACAATTTAATATGTTGGGCTTTTGCCACATTCCTCTTTAAAAATCTCCTATATAAACCATTGCTAGGTGATTATGAGGGGTAGAACATTTTTAGATTAAACATGAGACTTGTAAATATTTTTAGCCCCCTCAGATTTTTGACCCTAGTTGCGCCTATGAATATCGTAGGTATATACACTATTATATACTAAACGTTGAACAAGAATACATTTTATGTATTAAAATTATCTTTATTTTTAAAATTATTATTTTGAATATATTATTAATTGTGAAATTTACGTCAAATATTTATAATAGTATTTTCTGTAAAAATATTATAAATCTTCAAGTGTATTTGTATGTAAGCGATTTTGGTGTTTAACTTATTATAAAATTAGTTATTTAAATGAATAATAGCGATTTATTCTCAAACTATTTTAGATATTTGTTATTATCCAAAATATTTTAATCGTAGTTACTTGAAACAGTTAAAACATTCCAGTTTCCAATAGTTTCCACTATTCCTTCTATATTATTACAATTTTTTATATACATTGATAGGTATGTTCAAATATTTAGTAAACCTAATTTCAAGATATTTTATCCTTATTCACACCATTCTATGGACAAAGTTGTTTATTAACTTTTAAGTTATAATCGATAGTATGGCAACAATTGGTTCAGCGTACCAAATCAATAAAACACTAATAATAATATAAACTATCCTTGGGAATAGATTGTAACCCATCCGCTTCCATAGTTTTGGACTGTTGTTTCATATACAATTGTTTATCATTGGATTCAAATTTCACACATCCATTACAGTGACGAGATAAACTTGGCACCTTACTACATGGCAGAATTAGTTCCCTGGGCTTTTTTTTTTTTTTACTCGAAACGGTCTCGGCGACGAGACGATTCATCTTCGGATTTCCCGCCGGCACACGATTTTCCTCTATCGCCCTTCGCGTACAAATAACCAGTCATCTCGGTCCTAATGCGTTTTCTAGTCCCTTCGTATAGCCGTATGCATTATATTTACCTCATCTACGCGGCATACAACATATTTATGCGTTCGGTACGTATGCACACGAGTTTTATACATTGAATAATCCATCCGACTATTTCCAACAACGACAAAATACCTATAAGGTATTCGTGTGTGTGTGCGTGAGTATATGTGTAGTATAAAATATAAATACAGTTCTGTTGTATATGCGAGGTGTATATAGCTTGGTCTATAATACACATGTTTTTTATGGACATTTCACTTCATAATACAATCACGAATATTGTCGTTTACCGTCCGTACCATACATTTACCGCATGCTCGCTCGCGTGTATATGTATGTATGTATATATAATTGACTTAACAAAAAAAAATATATAAAAATAAAGAATGAGGTCTAAATAGCGATTTATATGTACGACGGATGAGCGTATATACATATATTTATAGGTACTATATAATATAATACACGGATCGGGCTCCATCACATCACATCTTAAACGTACGTCAAGTACCTATATGGTTTATTTATTTTTATTTTTTATCATATCGAAAGCAGAACATAATTTTTCCATAAAGGTCGCGTGTTTCCGCGTTTTTCTCGGGTTTTCCTCTCGACTCGATTTGTCACCCCACACCCCACTACGACAGCCGTCATCACCCCCTCTATAACTTATACTCACACGCACGCACAAATGTCTAAAATACACGAGTATATTATTATATTTCGACCTACCTTACTACCTGTCTACCTACCTACTTTCATTATCTCAACGCTGCAGACGTTTCTGGCGAAAGAAGCACGCTAGTCGTCTCCTCTGACAGTATCCTCGAAGACCGATTTATATTTTTGCTTTCCGCGGCGTCGTTCCGTGCTTACACACTATACCCGATTATCTGCCACACATTCGTCCACACACTCTCTCTCTCTCTCACTCTCTCTCTCTCTCTCTCTCTCTCTCTCTCTCTCTCACTCTCTATTTCTCTTTCTCTCGTATGTATATACACAAAACGTAATAATATAATAATATACATGCACGCGATCCTATTCGTCCCGAGGGGTCACCATAGTCGCGAGTGAATAAAATGGTCATAATATATATATATATATATATTATAACAAATAATTATTATTTACGTTGTACCGAAAATAATTGAAGAGCATAAATATAATATGTATAAACGCCAAATTAATCTACTTCGACGCGGTTATTATAATGGTGCAGCGTGAGTGGAGGAGTATAAAAGGGATAGGGTATCAATATTATAATTAATATTATCATTATTTATTATTATTGTATGCTGCTCCGAAATCTCGGTCGAAAAATCACGCTAAAACCGCGAAACGTACCTATAACATTATCTTCACACATATAACTATTATATTATATTATATTGTGTTCTTGTGTAGTCGTGTAGAGTAATCGTATTAGTAGGCGCCCCAAACGAATGGAACAGATTACAGATGATATCGTATTACGATTGATTTCGTGTAAAGGTACATAGTCGTTCGTCGATGTAATAAAATTTTATAGAGACGGTCTGCACAAAAACGCCATACATATAGTACATACTGTGCAGCAAAGACTCTCTCTTATTATTATTATTATTGTTATCATTTTCATGGAAACGTATATAAGACTCGAAACAAAAGGATTTGAGTGCGTTCTATTCCACGATGTGTTCTTTATATTAATGTTATATCTTCAAATCTCTTAAACATTAAGGCGTGTAATGAATGGATTAAACTGAAAAAGTATAATAAATAAATATTATGTATACATTTTCTATACTATCTTCGAATAGTCTTATAAAAAACGAAAAAAAAAACGAAAAAATCGGATGACGGAGTGTGTACAAATTCCATAAAACAAGATTTTGGGTTTATTGTCTTATATATATTTTATATAAACACCTAAATTGTATTATTCATACACTTATGTCTCGGACAGTCAGACACATTCCAAAATCGTGTAATTGCTGTTTAAAAATGTATAAAGTAAAACACACAAACATACGTACACATTTTCTGCAAATAACAAAATTATTGACTTGATGTACCTACAGGATAAAATGTTATTAAACGTGAAATTCATTAATAAACAATATACAATGTTTATTTAACTTTGAAATTCACATAAACGAGTTTATATTCAACTTATTTAATTTACTAAAGTGAAATAAATACTTAATTAGAACTGCTGTTACCTAAATATAATATAGATAACAGAATATATTATATAACCAGGTATGATTATAAAATCAAAATATGATTCGTTCAAAAATTGAAAACTATTATGTCTTACGCGGTAAGTTATATGTATTACAGATAGTCATATTTTAATACGTGTTTCACTTTAATTTTAATTTCAATAAAACTCTATAATAAATTAAACAAGCAAAACGCATGTAAAGTACCTATTAATATAGAATTATAGTCTAATTAAATTTAAAACGTAGATATTTTGTGCAGACATTTTCATCGAGGTAATATACCTGCTTTGTGTAAGCATATAATAATATCCTAAGTAAAGTAATGCAGATTGTGCGATTTTCGCATAATACAAATAACAATAAACGTATATTGTATAGCACTGACGGTTATTACTGTAGTGCTGTATACGGTGTATATTATATTGTGCGCACAGAAATGTTATAATATACTGTACAAACAATATTTGAAAAATATTCTCGTGTATATTTTATGGGATTTCCACTGCAGGGTGTCGAGGCGGAGTGATTGCGGGCGGCCGACGGGCTCTCGTAAATACGCAAGCCATATAATAATTATTACATTACCTACTGTATTACGGTATTATAATCTACCGTGATAAGTAAGCGACGTATAAATAATTTCGGCGCACATATCTAAATTACATAACGCATTAACATTTAATGGACGGGGGGACGGGGGCTGTTGTAAATCGTTTCCGATTAAACCTAAACACTAAACTACTGTTGGACATATTGTGCTGTGTATGTGTGTGTGTAATAATCAATTGGTCGTTTTCATTCGTTATTGATGTGTTTAGGCGCGAGTCAAACATAAATATTAATTTCGAAAAAAATGTCGTCGACGCAATCTACTGTGCTGCGGGGGAGGGGGGGACGATGCGTTTGCAGCCCTTCGCTCAACCATCCGCCACGACCGCCGACGCATTCAAATTCGCGTCCGCGACGTATTTAGGCAAGGTATACCTACTCCACGCTGGGTAAATGAGGTATTTTATACATACGTTATTTGTTGTCCGGTGTGCACTATATATATATATATATATTTAGGTAGGCGAATAGAAGTATTCATGGTTAAAACACACGTATCCGGTGTATGTCGTCGTGTATATATATATGCGCATCGGAGAATATTATTGTTCATGTTAAACGTAAATAATTTATATTTTTCAAATGGAAGAACGTCGGTACACGGTAATGGTTTGTAAAAGTCTCAAAGGTTCCGAATACATTTGTTCGGCTTTATCTACAACGTACATATATCTCAACTGCGCGTTACCGCCTATACCTATATAATAAATGTATTTGTATGTGTATATTATATTATATATGTGTATACATCGACATTTTCTCACTGGAGAGTAATGACTTTAGTTTCCACAAGAATTTCGATTTAGAATACATTCGTGGCGCGTCTACACTGTTCTACCTTTTTAAATATACAAAACCACACTCGTCGTATTAGAATTTACGTTTTTTTTTTTTATGCAAGACACTTGACATAATGTCACGAGTAACGCTCAAAACAAGAACAACAAAAAACAATCTGTTAAATAAAATGAAAAATGTAGTGCCATTATGCATTAATTTTGATTTAAAAAAAAGTACCTACTGACAAAATATATACATATGTTATTAACACAAACGTTTTGAACTCTTGGAGAGTTTTGCGACACGTTAAAATTAAAAATAATATTAGAACCATATTCATTAATTTAAATAATAATTATATTGGTAACATATTATTATTTACCGTACAGTGAGTTTCAGCCATTGTCTTCGCAATGTCTTTTATCGTAATAATCATTAACTCTATTTCTATCTCGACGCTCCGTTTTTTTTTTTTTTTATCTATAGTAATTCCCTAACGATTTCCTAGTTCCGCTATAGTACTCGGAATCTAAAATTTAATGTCTGTATAAACATTTTATCTGTATGATTTTCTGCACTTCTAAGTTGCGCGAAGGTATTCAAGACCATAGCAGTACAATTTCTCTTGCAATATGAGTCTACAAGTGAAAATAAAAATACTATCAAGTGTCTTTGTCCTTATATAATGCGTTTCATACCAACTAGCTTTGTATTGATTTTTTTTTTTGGGGGGAGATAAAATATAAAATTTACCTTTTACTTATTGTGTATAAAAGTATAAACAGAGAGGAGATAATTTTTAGAGGCTTTTTAAGCTTTTAAACTTAACTAATAAGTCAGTTCATTAATGAACTTTATAACTTATTAGATTAATGTCCATTGTGATTATTTAGTTTTTTCAATTAATTTGATAAATATTATCTATACCTACGTCATTGCGTCAAATTAAAAACATTTTTATATAAATCGATAAACGTTACTAAAATTAGAAATTAATTATATATTTTTTAATTGTTCACGTTATAGATAAAAATTTTAAACAAATAAAATATTTACTTAATTCAATAATTTATTAGACACAAACTTATAATTGCCTAAACCATTACAATATTCAGTAAAAACAAATAATAGTATGGATTAATTCAAATTAGTTACTTATTTTAAAAATTTTACATAGGAGCAATGGCTAATGCAATATATTAATGTATGTTGTGGGTAATAAATTAAAATTTAAAAAAAAAAACAGTTTATTTTATTTTAACTTTGTAGAGTTCATATTTTTTCCATATTAACTTTAAACTTTAAGATTTAATTATATTATAATTGATAATTTTATTAAATTATTACTCAATATTTTTATTTACGTTGACATAACTTTAATAACTCAAGATGATTTCTCACCTTTGATCAATTGCATCAAATGCAAACAAAATAATAATACAGTGGTCGCCGCTTAGTAATCACTTTGGTATGGGACATAATTGATAATATAATCCGATTGATAATACTAAACGAAAGTAAAAAAAAAAAATATAATACTGAAATGTTGCATCAAATTTAATACACACAGTTATTAAAAAATATTATTAATTATAATTTATTACTATTTAAATTTTAAAGTATGTGGGTAGGTATACAAAATTTAATATTGTTTAAAAAATTAAATAAAATGTAAATACATATTATATAAATTATTATTAATTTGAACAATATATTTTTATTGATGTCTGTTTTTTTTTGTACCGCTAAAAGGTCATTGATAAAATGTTCATATTTATAATGTAGTTCAAAATTTGACGAGTGATGTTGCACTCCTCTTTATAACGTAGGGCCTCTCTCATTTCAAAAGAACTTGGAGGTTTTTCAGTATCTGTTTGTGGCTCAATCTCTAACTCTTCATTTTCAATTTCTTCAGGTCTATTTGTTTATGATAAAGCATGTAAAGTATCTTCTTCGGTAAAATGTTATGTAGTAGGTATATTTTCATCAATTTTCAAAATCTAAGTCTATTTCTTCATATTCTTCTTCATCCTTCTTGATACTTTTTGCAAAACCTCCATGTCTAACACAATTTCTCGTACATGATGTTAATTTTATGACCTCAAACTGATAACATTAAGCGGCGTATTGATTATAATAACCGACAAAATTTACACACATAAGTATACATCCGGGCCGTACTTATAGTTTTAGATAACAATAAACGATTGATAACATTAATTGTGATTATAATAAGCGACGACCACTGTACTTTAAAATAAGTTATATAATAAACTAGCTGGTTGAACAGGCTACGCTCGGGTTAGTATACCTATAATAATTTTATAAACGAAATAGAAATACCTATTGTTGATTTTTAATTGATTTTAGTAAATGTTTTTTTTTATTTAATGTACAAAAATGTATAATCTTAATTCTTTACCACGTGTTTGCAGTATTATATATTTTTACATATAAATATGATACAATGTATAATTTTTTTTATACAATTGTCCAAAAATAAACATCCAATATATGTTATACGATATTACATATTATATATTTATTTTAATGTATTATACACAATAGATGAAAATATTTCAGAAAGACACTAACTTATGCCTACTGCCCATAGTGGTATTTTAATTATAATATTATACAAATTAAATTAAAAATATTGCCTTTATCATTCATGTATCATGTATGTCTACATATTATATGAATTAAAATATTCAAAAATTAAAATATAAATTCATAATACGCTATAAAATAATTAAAACACAAAATATAATAATGATGTATTAAAGTCATTAAGATACTTTATTTTTAATCAGTGATTGACACAAATATTCATAAAATGTAATAGACAGTAGCTACTATAGGTAAAATTTAAGAGGAGGAGCAAAATAAAAAGTGTAATTTCATAATGTAATTTGGTAATATTTATTAAATTATAAGTTGATATTATTTTTTCAGGAGGGAAGGGTAAGTTCCCTGTATCCTCCCCCCCACCGATGGGCACACATTATTTTATTGTTTATTATTGAAAATAATAACTGAACAATAGAATAAAATATAATAAAAATACAAAATATTTCGTGTAGTATAGATATTATATTTCCACTTCGTTAAGCTTTTTGTGAATCATTAAGTTTGCCTGCTCCATTTATTCCTTTTCTAACAGCAGCAGCTGTTGTTGGTAATTTTAAACTCATATTTTACCAAACGATTAAATTAAGTGCTTGAAAGACATGTAAAACTTAAAACATATAAAAGTGTCATAAACGATATTATTATAGTCTAGGTCTTTAGGACCTTTGATCGTGTAATTATATATTTTATTTTTTCTCACAAATCAATCAACTAAATCAGATTTTCCAAATATTTTGTATGCATAATGCATATTTGTATTTAAATGCGCTCTCGCCGAGTATTTATGATATAAATATCGTAAACATGGACTTGAACAATATATTTTTCAACATATAATTAGTCAAAAAACAAAAAAAATTGACGGGAAATTTTTTCTAGGCGGTAAGTTGTTGACGTGTATGGACTCATTTTTGATTTATAGCCCGTAATTGAATGTAGATTAACCTTATAGGATATGAGCAATGGTCGTTAATGAAATGACAAGAAAATTCATATTGTACATTATACATGTCATATTATGAGATACATGTCATAAACTCATAATATTGTGAGCCGTAGGTATTACGCCGATGAAACATATTGTAATTTAAATCATGAAAGGATTTAAGAATCGAGAAAAATCAATAAATACCCGAAGAAATGAAGGTATTGTATACTGTAGTCTGATTACATTTATACATTATTATACAAAGTGATTCTGTCTACATGCAACGTACTGTTTGACTTTAACATTTATTTTATCTCGGCTAACCTCAAGTTACTTTTTATTAATAAGGTTTATTATATATTTAACCTATTATCAACGTATATAGTACATGAAAATAGATAATTAAACCAATTGTATAATAATACATATTAATTAGTACTAAACAAGCCATTGTAGCCCTTTTCGCGTTTTCACTAGACTTATCCATCTATCCCAGTACTATATCTATTTATATTGACTCGTCTATACGCTATACCTGAGATTTCCTTTCTCGCCTTGTTTAACCTCCGCTAGCGAGGTACCTATTGGCTATTCCCCTTATCGGTTGTTTTATTTTGTTCGATTTCTAATCAAGACATTTAATATTAGACTTATCTCGGCCAGTCAAACGTGACCAGCCCATTCCTATATTTTTGCTTTTCGAAAACAATCTGATATTTGATTCGCTATTATACAATCTTTCTAGATCATCGTCTTTCATCTATTATTCCCAATTGTGATGGTCCGTAAATTTTTCGCTAAAGTAGTAAAACTAGTTTAACAAAGTAAACTTTGCTTTCAGAGATAAATATTTTCTTTTTGTCTCTTATACCAGTTATTGTATTATTATTTATTAATAACACATCTAAACATTTTTAACGTTGTTTCTAAATAATCGTTAATGAAGTATAGTATTATAAATTATAATTATCGATACTAAAGTGTATTTCATATAATTTACGTAATATAGAATTTACTGTCAATAAAGATACCGACATGATGTTAATATTGTTATGCTCATTAAATTCGCTTTCATAAAATATTAAACGCAATCATTAAAGTTATTATCGTCATCACTGTACGGCATGATGAAAGACGACCTTACAGTGTTCAATAATTTAGCATAGCTATATTATTTGTGTGAAAATATGTTTCTGCTGTTAATCAATTACAATGACATTATTCAAACAAATAAATTAACTGCGAAAATTCGAAAAGAGGATTGAGGTTCGTTTTCATTCATATACCTGTATCTTCTACCATACACTTATGATTACTTAAAACTAATTTGAATTTAATAATGTACATAACTAGATATTTTTGTACATTATTATCTTTTTGACGCATTAATTATATTTTATTAAACATTTTCTCGGTTCAATACAATCAACGGCTTTAAAACATGTTTCACTTAAGACAAAAATAAAGTATAAAATACCAATGGCCAATATAGTATATAAATAGTACTTCATATTTTTATACCATTTCCTTAATAACGATTTTATTTGAACTCACATACCTATACTTGTTTATGACTATCAACAACAGACGTCGTATGACCCTTTACAATTTTCCAAGATTATATGATTACTTTGTGATTGGTTTACTGACTTTTCTTGTTACTTTTTCTCCTTTGTGTATTCCAGTTATTTTCATTGAAAACGTCACTTAACAAAAATAAAAAGAACGGATGTCAAATATTCGATACCAGTACACGGATCATATACACACACACACACACACATTTATAAACGAGTATATTGATATAATATACATAAATACGTTTAAGAAGTAGAAGTGCGTATCGAAAATTTTTTATACTAAATAAACACTATATACCGTGAAGCGTGAAGGTACTCATAAATATGTATAAGCCAAATGTCCGTATATAATGCTCAATATTGTGTTTACATTAAACAGAATTTCAATAACGAAATTTAGCTTGCCGTCATTTTGTTTTATCATTGAATACTCTTATTGCACATAGTGCATTTGTGTGATATATGATATACATATTATTGTATGTTATGTTATAAATTATAATATAATCTAAACAAAAGCTATAATATTACATATCACGGATAACTTCAATTTGTATCGTTCCGGAATCATCATTGGTATAATATAAAATACTTTGGTTTATAAATTACGTTATTTATGTTAACCGTACACACCATACACAGCAACTAGGATACTAAGCTTAAAGGATTTATAAGTTTACTTTTTACATTAAAGAACATACTTCTGAGTTTTGTTATTCGTTAGGTCTAGAGTAAATTTAATGAAACCTACTGCGATGGAACTTTTTTTTGTAATTTTTTACAAACATCTGATAGTATAATTATTTGAACGCCTAAATCTACAGCGAATCATTCAAACGCGATTTATTGAAAAACGAACAAAGAGCCCTGCGATAATATATAAAATCTCAGATTAAAAACGTCGTTTTCGTAGTTAATGCATTCTGAGAAAATTATATTCTACTAATACTTAAAAAAAAAAAAATTAAAATATTTATACGTATTTATTCCATTTAGATTTGTTGTCGCTTATTTAGTAATTTCGTCTGTACAAACTTAAGACCTGGCCAACTGGGTCGTACATAATATTTTTCATATAAATATATAAAAATTAAATTAATTGCAATTTTTAAAGTTATACATTCGCTTGCTTATTGAATTATTACGTTTTTTTTTCAAAAGCAGTATTAAATTCTGCATTATTTGTAGCAAGTACCGGAAATTTGAATAAAAGTGGTGGGTGTAATATAAGTCTGCACAAATAAAAAGTAAATACTACAATCACGTTACTCGCGTGCGGAAAAGTAAAAAATTGAACGCAGGAAAAAAATTCTTTAAGTACTTACTCCCAGTTGCACAGAAACAATATTTTATTTTAAAACGAATTTTCTTTTGTTTGAAAAAAAAATACAACCCATCTCCAATAGACACATTTTATATTAAAATATATAATATTATGCAATATATTTTATTTCATTTTTTTTACTTTATTGTATTTCCCTTTTACGTTCTCGAAATAATAATTTAAATATCGATGTGACGGCAATAATACATATTATAATACATGAAGTCCGTCTGATCGTGCATTTGGATGAATTTAATATAAAAGGTTAGATACACATATACAAAATATAAATTATAAACATTATTATTTTAGCTATATATACTGCCACTCCGTTGGAGAAAAATATTGAAGAAAAAGATATTTTGAATTATTTGGTAGTTTATCTATATATGTATAATAAATGCTATAATATTGCGGTATCATATATGTTAGCTTAAAGCGATTTTTCTTCGAGTTATATATGTATATAGTACGTATGTATGGGTATAACGCGAGTATATTTGTTAAGTGCAATATTTTGGTGGTTACTCAAGGGAAATTCAAGCATTTTCCATTTTCGGCTGACAAAGAAGCATATTACACTTCTAAAATTTCAAATCTTGCACTACAGGCTATAATTAGATTTTAAATTTATATCATCAATGACTGTAATAGGTAAAATAATTAACGTAATATTACTAATATTGTGTTGTGATATTATGTGTAAGCACCTACATCGACCTATACTATGTAGGTATTTCATATCTTCGACGCCATTGCACGATCGGTGTCGTTTGCACATATTATCAATTATTAACTATATATACGTACATATTATTAAATTACAACGTCTTGATCTGTAGTTGTACAGTAGTCACTAATAATCGCATTTATGCAACGATATAATGGAAACTTGTTTCTATAATTGCTGTAGTCTATGTTGTACTGATGTTTATAGCGTGTATGAGTGTGCGAGAGAGAGAAAAAAGTAGAGCGTATTAATCACTACTTTAGTATGTACATCCCACAGCGTGGTGTTAGATTTTTATCATAGCAATTATCTAATATACGTATAATATGTATGTGTATATATTTAAATATAAAGCTATTAATAATTAATATTAGAGACTCGCCTTCATTATCTTTTTATATCTTGCGCTTCGTCTATATTTTATTCATTCGCTGTTGTATAATATATACATTATATTTAAGTGTACGTTTTCGCATTAAAAGATGCGTACTACCTATAAATTAATGTGTATAAATTGTAAAATATTAGTCATGTTTTTTACAGGTATATTTAATTTAGAGATTATTATTTTTATCTCATTTACTCCTTTTTGTAAAATGGTCCTTCGTGTTTAAAATATGAAAAAAAAAATTTACGTTGAATAGTATTAATTTACATATTTTTACCTATGATAATAATTATAAAATAATATATTAAAATAATATTACGCATTAACTATATTTAAAAGATAATGCGTTTCTTATACACGCTGTTTATACTAATTTTTATTAGCTTAATCCAGAATTATGTATATTTAATATATAATATTACTCCGAAGGAAAAATATCTCGAAATACAATTAAAATTGAGTACTTTGAAGTCATATTTTCGAAGTTATTTAGCTCAGCGTTTAAACTATTTTATATTGCACGCAGACTTTAATAAGTTATAACAAATTAGTATATATGTATATAAATAAATTAAATTGTTTTTATATTTTATAATATTAATTACTAATTATTACATATAATCTTTTTAGTTTTCCAAAACTAAAACTAATTTCCACTAAAAAAAAAAAATCATAAAATTAATTCAGATTGATTCTAAATGTAGTATATAAATATATTATATTATCGAAAAATAAAAAACTTAGATATAACGATTAGAGGTACGGATTCTTTGATATAAATCTCTGAGTAAAAAAGTTTAAAAAAACATGTCTTGACCTGTTGATCAACAAAAAATATTAGAGACTATATGTTATAAAATGTAAATATATCATATCTTGTTTAAATCCAAAAAACATTAACAAATATTAATTTTTTAAATTATAAATAAAATAAAAATGACTTCATTTTATCATCCAAAAATTGTAATATGCGATTTGATAAACACGTTTGTCGTGTCATACCGATACATTTCTAATCCAAATCCATGTTAATAAAAATGAATTTAATGAATAATTAACATCAACTCGTATAATATCATCATGTGATTTATTGCGCGAATATTATTATTACCTTTAACTCAAAGTATATTATACATGTATAATTTAAGGTTTCGGACAATTTGTTCGAAACGCTAATAAAATACAAATGTTATATGTCTAGTAACTATGGTTCATAGTTGACTTTTATTTGAAACAAAATCGATGTAGGTACACGCGTTCTTAGTAATAATAAATAATAATATATTTACTTGATGATCGGACGATCAAATAAAAATGAAACATTTTGTATTATGTTAAAAATTTAACTATATTTTCTATTAATTATTTATTGATATTTAATATAAAAAAACTACCTATGTATTATTTATTAATATGTGAAACACGTATGTATATGAAATATGTTTAATTCCGTGTCCATCGGTACTATTGTTTTAAAACTTAAATCATAAATATATGATAATGTTTTACATATTAATAAATAATGCAGTTTCTTTTATTTATGAAATATCAATAAATAATTAATAGAAAATATAGTTAAATTTTTAAAATAATACAAAATGTTTCATTTTTATTATTTACCAGACTTAAAATAGGCGGATACAATAGTTAAATGCCTAGGCGTATAGAGAAATTGCATAGAAGTTAAGTTCTTTGGCCATATGCATACCTACCTAACAATCACAAACAAAATTTGTAGTAATATTTCATCAAAATATGTATGTATAATATTATTATATTGAACAGTATACAGAGAAATACTCTTAGCATTATTAACACTTAGTGCGTATATCTTATAAATTATTAACCATCATTTTTTAATTAATTTTATTTTCATAATTTATAGCCAGTACTACAACACTAATTTCTGAAAAAAAATAACGTTTACCTCTTTCTACCGTTATTATTATTTTTTATTTTTTTGAATAACAACATACATTTTTAATTTCTTACTCTGAAGCATTATATTTTTCTGAGAATTATTATTATAAAAATTCGAACGAGTAGTTAATAAAGTTATCAACTTATAACTTATATAAGTTTTAAAAGTTTAAATGAGCAGAGTGGATTGGCACAGGCGTAGGTACCTCGGATAATGCAGGTCCTCTACTCCGCTCATCTAAACTTTGAATACTTTATTGCTATTATTATTATTATAAATCGAATATATTTTGAAATTTGTACAGAATTAATACAAAAAGCAATGCATATATATCATATAAAAAAGATACGCATTGCTTAACCTATAACCTAAATCAGTATGGAATCAATATTATACCTATGCATTAACTAAAAATAAGTTAGTAATAAGCAAATGAGCAGAAACATGTAAAGTGTATTTAATATAATTATTATAAAACACCGTGGCTGTCGTCGTCATAAACCAGAGGTGAGTGTTATTTCTAACTGTATTATACACAGGATAACATATCATGTTGTGTAGTGTGCTCGTAACCATTAAATTACTAACTTTGTATAATATATGTATTCTTTATATTCTGTTCTGAGAGGGACTTTTACGAGAAAGTTTAAAGTGATATAGATGATGGTGGTGTTTTAGTTTTGATTGTTATCGTGGTTAACCACGTTAAAAATAGTATAGTTCTGGATCTGAATCTTGGTTATGTGGTTGTTCGGTAGCTGATATTTCTTATGTTTTCAAACGGTGGATAAATTATTCTGTTTCTTAAAATGAGTGAAAACTTAGGATATTTCTTTCCGATATGGCTGTGTACTTGACAAATTCGGTATAGCTGAATGCATGATTTGACCCGTATGACTTATTTAGGTCTACGTTATAATTATTGTGGTGTTTTGTTAAAAAAAAAAAATGTTTATTATAATTATTTTATTGAAGTTAATTATTGATAAAGGTTTTTGGATGGTGGTATTGTTCTTTAATTTATTAAATACGTTTATCTTTTCAATTCCAGTCACCATGGTCGTCTAGCTATTAGTAAACGAAACTGAAATCTGTATTTACTTGTTATCGTCATTGTCGTCTAATTCGGATATTGCAGTATTCGTGTTCTAGCCAAGCGGTTAATTTGATAGATACTTAACTATGCATTTAATAATAGTGCCGTATGCATATACGAGTGAACCGTATTCATCACCTCTATGACAATATGTACGAGTGTATTATGTTGATAATTTAATATCATGAAAAAAAAAGTCGTGACTTATTGACCTTATGTTTTAACGTCGTTTTAGCTCTCCAACAGTATTAATATATTATACTTCACATGATTTTGCGTTTAATACGGAAATGACCTTAATTTATAATATGCGCGAGGTATCAAGTCGGTACGAATTTCGATAACATTTATTGATTATCATATTATCATATTATAATAGTATTATAGTATATAGGTGGTCGCTCGTCAGCTATATTATAAAATTATTATAGTTGTAGCCTGTAGGTTAATAACAGCTGATGCCAGGATACGGATTTAATTACCCCTACAATCAATAATATAATGTATGACGTCAAAATATTTATATATATATATGTATTGGTATATAGTTACGTCAAATTAATGTAGTGCGATATTATGACGTACACATAATATATGGATACACATATATTTGGTTTGAGCATTTAATTTAATCACGCGACGAGTTGGCGTGTATAATATCGTGGGTATTGCAATTACATAAAATATTAAAACACGAAGTACCTGCCTGTATATTATACCGTTTACCTAGGTATTAAATATTATTTTCTCAAAACGCTGTTCGTTAATATCTGTTGAATTGACTGTCGACCATTTGCAGCCTACCTATTTACCTACAATAGTCAATATCCATCTCATGTATACCTATGTCGATTGCGTATAGAATCGATAACGACTAACGCTAATTCGACGTGATGCTAGAATTTGTCGTTTTTGATTTTCCTCGTAAAAAAGCGTAGATAGTTTTAGGGAACACCTCGCGAAGTATTAATATTAATGTATTTTTCTGCTTATAAAATATTATATTGTTCAAGCACTACTTCCACCAACATTACCAGCCTGCCGCTATGTAGTACCTACATGATTACATATTTCTATTCGCAGTGTTTTATTGCCATACCTACCTATGTTTTGGATCTTTCGATGACGGTGTATTAGATCCAAATATATCCACACGCGTATTAGCGTGATATATTATTACTTATTATAATTTTACTAGCGTGTTGTGCCTGCGGTATAAACGTGAATACAGAGGACTCTAGACCGACTATATATGTGTATAATCTCCTAGGGTTCAAATACACGGTAGTCTCTAAATTAACCACGGTACTCACTAGCCCATACATACATTACATACTAATCGGGTATATTTTTTTTATGGAAATTGCGTAACGTAACACCGTACAGAAAAGGATTAAAAAATTAAAATACACATATATTTGGCGTAAATAATTTAATTAATTATATTAAGTAAAAAATATTAATTAAAATCAAAATATTATCAAGGGCTTAGCTATAACGTTTTTCAACTTTTTCCAGCCTCGTTTTTTCTCTGTGTTAATTACTTTTTTTTCTTATTTTATTATCCGTTAAGTTACTACAAATTCGACCAGGAAAGTTAAAAGATGGCCTTCATTTTCCAGTCGTAAATTATATGAATCTATTGATGTATACATTAATTATACCTACTTATAAAGCAAATAAATATATTCAAAAAATTCAAAAATTTTCCGCGTTTCCAACCCCTTTAAATTTAGGATAATCGTCACTTAAAACCTGCTCCATAAATAACTATGTAAATAAAAAAAACCTCATAAAAGTTAGAGTGGCCATTTAATCGTGATTGCGTGACACTTACTACACACACACACTGATAATTATATAGTTGAATGATAATCGTACGTTTTGTCGTCCTTTGGGTTTTAAATATAGTATTATTTAATTTATTCAATAAATTCGTGAATATTGTATTTTTTGTATTTGTATACAAATATGGCATGATTTATGGACTATGGTTAAAACAACATTATACAATATAATATTTGTTTCTATATAATATTATTATTTATAATATCTATCATATTATTAACAATGACAGTATGATGATTTTGCCTGCGGAATATATTTATATTTTTTATCGTACGGCTAATCCGCCGTAGACATAATATATGTCGTCTCAACGTGTTGTTATTATATACGGTCAGACTTACTAATAATAATAAGAAGAAGAAGAAGAAAAAGAAGAAAAAGAAGAAGAAGAATATAAGTTGTTTGTGTGTGTGTTTTCATTGGGATCTCCTTCGTCTCTTCCGCTAAGACCATGCGATCTTGTCGGCGCAGGTAGTCGTCAACAAAACATGCGAGATAAAATAGAGATTCCCCATTATTACTATTATATGGTTTCTACCGAGTATAACAATAATGGAAAAAAAAATTGGAAAACACACACGGTCCAACACACTCGGTTGTCAAAAAAATTCTTCTGCCTTATATACGATTTGGATTTTTTTTCCTATACCCCGTGTCCAATTCGGTTTGCAGAAAAGGATCTATATTATTTTCATACGCGTGAGTGTGTGCGTGCGAGTATAAGTGTATACATTTCGCAGACAAAATAATAGATTACACGGCCGTAAATAACTGAATGTCAATTTGTGATTGACCCAGTTCGGGAAGTATTAAACGCGCGCGCCGTATATATATATATATATCGTCATTAGTTTTGACGTTTTTATGGCAACGGCAAGAACTGTAACCATACTTATTCTTCGCAACAAACTAAATTATTGATTGTTTAGAATATTATTGAAAATTTATAGGTAGGAAACTATATTTTTTAGTCTATGATGTGTATATAAATATATACGCTACAAAAATAATGCTTGTTTTTAAATCTGCTGTGAACACATTTATAGCTATAGTAAACTATATAAATATAATACATATTATGATCACACGCATCGTGAGACATATAATAGCACGATATTCAAATGTTGAAATGTACATTTTATACGACATTTACATTATGCAAACAATATAAATGGGATATATAGTGACGTTTGGTCACTTTAACCAGTATATGTAAACGTAGGTATCGAAAAGTAATCTAATGTAGAGTAGGTAATATATAAACCTGCCGAGATCAACGAAATTGGTCAATAAATTCCATATGTCACCGAAAGGCAAATACCGTATGATTATAAAGGTATTTATTAGATTTCTACATGGTGTATCGAAATGCGATTCGACGTTCGTTTCGTTGTTTCACATTTTAATGGACGGAAAAACAAATTACAATCTACTAGAATATTTATTGAATTATTTCGCGAAAACGCGGCTACCGAGATAAAAATTAATTTTAATTAAAAAAAAAAAAAAAACAATTTCATTATACACTGTTTACACGTTTGTATTTATTGTAAATTAATCGAGCGCTAGAAAAATTAATAACTCGTTACAAATAAATTTTTGTTATTTTTTTTTTCGTTTTTATATTAATTTAACCGTTAATATTTTAATAAAGCCAATTTTCCATTTTGTTACGAGTGAGTACTTCCGCTACATACTTACCTATACCAACACTGTATTTTACATAGTATATCTCTGTATGTGTGTCTAGCAATTAATTTCTATAATCGATTAGCAACTGTTTTCTGTCAAAAATAAAATGATTATTAATGATAAACTTACTATACCGTTAATATTATAAAACAAATTGATAACACCGGATGACAGGTCAAATACAATAACGTAGGTAGTGATAATTCACCACAGACTTTCATCGTTCAATAATATAATAATAGTATAATAGTAATAATAATAATAACACAACTATTATTATAGAAAAAAACACGATCAAAATATTACAAAAGTTAAATAGGATTTGTATCGTACACTTGATTCGCTTTACACACATAACAACAAAAGTAGTGACGTTTCCAAACTCGTTCTGACGGGCTTAATGCGAAACACAACCCGTCTTCTTTAGCTACTGCGGTCAGTCGTTATCATCGTAATTGAATGGCACTACGTACATATTTTATACATTAAATATTAATACGCTACATGTACGTTTGCTGTTGTGTCTGTATGACTGTATATGTCTGTATTAATATTGGCCTCCATGACCTCGCAATTAATGTCAATCGTGTATTATATTATATATTATGCACCTATTCTAATATGTATAAAAAACTAAATGAACAATATTCCAACAAGTCGTCAGCTTTTTTTTAACTATTATTAACTATTTTATTCCTCTGTTTATATCCAGGTAGAGGTATATATATATATATATAAACATGGACATATGGTTTATCGTGATTAGGCATCTCATCATTATATTATAATAGTTGTAAATAATACATTTTTGACTTTGCGATTGTAATCGATGTATTCATTTCGAATAAGAGCATTATTTATTTAGTTATTATTATTATTTTTTTTTTTGGTTTATTATTGTTTTTTGTTGCACGTTAATCAATCCTACATAATAAAACACCATTGTATAAAAGAAATAGGTACGTGTGCCGCTGTCCATTGGGGTTCTATTATTCCTAAGTTGAGAAATGGTATTTTTTAAAACCACATAATATACATAGATAACCGTGATATACATGTACATATTACACTAAATAATAAATATTAAAGACTATAATTGACTATGCAGTTTAATTATAAAACTTCATTAAATTTTCGAAAAAATCGATTAAGAGCGGTTTTAAATGACTACCTATTCAATTAATTTCAACGTAAATTACTTACTATAGAGTAATAAAATAAGCAAAACATAGAAAAAAAATATATTGTATTATACTTTAGCCAATTTATCATATTATTTTCATTAAATTTATTTTGTGTTCAAAATTAATGTATACTTACAAATTACCAGCTATTTACCTAGTATGTATACAGCATATTATTATAATAATGTAACATTTATTGTTTTCATACTGTACAAATAGAAAAATTATAGCAATATAGCATTGAAAGTTTAATGATAATAATTTATAATGTGAATATATAAGTGATAAGTCATATTTTATTTTAAATATTTACATCTCGTTTTTTCACTATATAGTTAATCACGTAATATATACTATTACATCTTCGTTTTTGTCTAGAAACTAATTATCAAAAAATACATGAACTTGAAAATTATGACATATCCATTAGATAAAAATCTTTTATTTGCCCGGCAAAAATTAATTTTTATAAATTTGAGATAATTAACAATTATTATCATTTTATCAATATTAGAAATAGTTAATTGCTGTTAAAAAAAAAACAAAATTTCTATTTATTGCAGACATTTGGATTTTCTATAGGTAAAAATGTTAACGAATTTTGCTAAATGAAGTCAATACTTTTGTTTTGGAAAATGTATTTAAATTTATCGTTCACAGATAGGAATATTTCGAATAGGTCTAAAGATTAATAAGTATATTAATTAACAATCCAATAAACTTTCACGGTAAAACTATAAAGTGGGCCAAAATGATGCTAAAATATATAAATATTCATAAAACGAAAATGAAGGTTAAAGGACGAAGGTTGATCGTCTCACTCGCCACTTTTCGCACTAACGCCCCACTGCAATATTGTAATTCTGTATTATATAAGTACGCACGTTTTAATAAATATCCAATTGAGAACAACTGTTGCGAGTCGTTTTCGCCGAAATCGTCGGGAATCCACAATTGCAGGAACAACAATTAATTTACTAAACGCGAACACGACATAAGCGAAAAAGCTCTCAACCGAAGAACGGTAATACTAGCAGTGACGTTTTCCATTTAAACACGTACAAATAGACCCCCGACGATCGTATATTGTTGTAGCGAAATTCTATATCTACGCTATAAATCCAATCATTAAAATACTCAGAACAACAACTACAGCCTCAGTATACCTCACGGTTTTATTGTGATTATTATTACTATTATTATGATGATGATTGTTCTACTGCTAGAAATTGCTGCCCGCCGGCCGATTGTGCTTTGTGAATATCAAATCTGACTCGCTAAGTTCGGTAAATGAACTAGAACATAATATATCATATATAACGTCCGAATGTTCACATATTCTTGTCCGCCTGCTTGGGGGCCGTGCGTTACTCGTAATGTGATAATGATTAATAAAATGTACTTACGCGTACCTATACCACGAAGGCGCATGTGACATACTGACATTTATTATATTGTATATATCATGACATATTATTATTATTATAGGTATTTTAAGATATCTCCTTACGTCGACTTTTTGTGATTCGTATAATACCTATTGTTATGCATTTATTTCTGTATAGTAAAATTAAGCAAGTCCAATCGGAAGATTTTATTTCAAAAACGTATTTCATTGAAAAATATTTATTAATACGGATAAGCGAGCATATTATACATTATTTATGAGACAACTTGAAATTTAAATATATATAGCTCGAATTTCGTTTAATTATTTTGCTTTTTTTTTACGATACCTGTGCAGAATTTTAATGCGTACAATTTTATTAGGTATATATTAATATTATTCATTAACTTTTCAAAAAACACGACTTTTCATATTACTAAATCTTATTTAATTATATGATTAATTTTGTCTTTAATGTTATCATTTATATCTAAGAATTCGAAGATAAAAATATTGATTCTTAATTAAAATAAAATTTGAAAAAGTATATTGTACATCGATATGGATATTATTATAGCAAAAAACACACGCAGCTCTAAAATCAAATTTTATTACACATATTAATCGAAAAAGTATTTATTTTAATATATTCAATTTGACCTTGTATTAGTTAATAATTTCAATTAAGTTTTCAATTTTATGTAAAACTCTTATACTGATATTGTGTTAAATTGTAATCATCGATAAAATTTTATTCTCGACTATATTATGTATTTACAAGTATCTTTTTTGTTTACAGGTTCGTTACTGAGGGAGGACCTAGTGATAGTAAACTTTTACCCGGTGATCAAATTCTTCAGATAAACGACGAAGATGTTCAAAATGGTCTTAGGGATTATGTAATACAACTGGTGAGGTCTTGTAACGAGACAATCACTTTACTAGTGTGTCAGCCTCCGCTCGACAACGTGAGTTTTTTTCACTATTTATATTGTTCGTTAAATAAAAAATCGTTTTATATTTGATTGCAGTCGGCTAGGAAGTCGGCATTACTGAGTTCAGCGAAAAAAGCTAAGCTCAAGTCTAATCCATCTAGAGTGCGTTTTGCGGAAGGAGTTCTCGTAAACGGTTCTCCATTATGTCCGGTGAGTTATATTATTACGATAGCATAATTTAATGTAAAGTTTATACATAAAGATTAAAATTCCAATCCGGTGTAGTCGTTTTGAATAAATCGATTGACAATAATATAATATGATCGTATTACTTACGGATGACTTGTTATAGGCGTGATATAGTACAAAAATTGCGTATTGTGTAAAAGCATTGCAGTGATATACCGATATTTTCGAAAACGACGTACAAAATCATTTAGGTATAAATAATTTAGTATATAATATTGTATTATTATTATGTAGGTGTCGGCGTTCAGCGGAGGCGACCCGAACATAGCCTTGTTACCAAATGTGCTCAAAGTGTTCCTGGAAAACGGACAAACCAAATCATTTAAATACGATTCCACGACCAAAGTCAAAGATGTCGTGGCTTCGTTGCAAAACAAACTGTGTATTAAAGCCGGAGAGCACTTTGCGTTAGTTCTCGAACAAGTCAAAAGTCTCCGTAGACATAAACTCACGTTACTGGACCCCGAACACACTTTGGCTAGGGTAAGCGTCTCAATTAGTAATTTATATTATTTTTTAATTTAATTTGATTACATCGATAATTTCATGCCAAAAGGTGGCGTCGAGACCAGGCTCCCATAATCTCAGATGTTTATTCCGAGTGGCATTCGTGCCTAGAGACGCTTGCGATTTGGCTCAAAAAGATTTGAACGCATTTGAGTACTTGTACTTACAAGTAAGTTATATGCAGCCTAATTGTTAATACTCGAGATTGCTTTCATGACTAACGCCATTCTTTTTTTCCTCATGAAGTGTTGTAATGATGTAGTTCAAGAACGATATGCACCAGAACTCAAGTATGACATAGCTCTGCGATTAGCTGCGTTACATATCCATCAACATGCTATGGCCAATAATATTCCCTATTGTAAGGTCACGGTCAAAGCTATCGAGTAAGTACACACCCAAATTGCTGTGGATTAAACATTAATAAATAAAATAAATATACGGAAAAAAAGTTAAATAAAATACATCATATCGATAATGATATTCAATTAATATTATTGTATTTATTGTATAGACGGGAGTTCGGATTAGAAAAGTTTGTACCCATATCGCTCATGGAGTCGATGAAACGGAAGGAACTACGGAAGCTACTAACGCATTTGTTGAAACTCAACCAAACAATGACGGGTACCAATTACAAAACACTTACGGCGTTACAAGCAAAACTTTACTACTTGACCATTATTTCCGAATTGCCCAGTTACGGTGCAAAATGTTTCTCCACCAATGTCCGCGTAAGTGTATTAACAATGGATCGGGCGAATTCAATTTTAATATAAAATTAATGATAATGGTATTGTGTGCCTACAGGACTGCAACTTGGAAACGGTGATTCTAGTCAGTCCTAAAATGGGAATTAGCCAAATTGTGGGACTGCGCAACAGTATGGTAAGCGTTTCATAATTTCACTTAAATAGCTTACATACCAAAAATATGTTAGCAATAAAAAAGTATTCTCGCTTTGCTTGGTACTTTTATTCGCGTCGGTATAAAATATAAAGTGAGATTGCCACGCGTTAATATAATAATATAGTTATATTGTCATATTCAACGGAATTCCGGAACAGTTTGCTCAATATGAACAAAATTTAATTTATTTCTACGTATTGTTCTATCGATGTTAAGTGGAAATAAGGATTACTTAATAAACTTTCACAAAATTATCGCCTTTATTTACTGACTATTATTGATTTTCCTTGCAGCCAGTGCCTTTGGCAGATATTGAACAAGTAACGATGGTAAAAGTACAAAAAGATGATCAAATTTCAAGTACGGTTACGTTGTATTTACAAAACACAGTACAAAAGGTAAACACAATAGCTATTGAAAAACTTTTTGGTATTAATGTTGAATGAATATTCCTTTAGGAAGTCAGTTTTTGTATGGAGGATCGCGATACTGACGAATTTATACTTGTTTTAAAAGGCTATTTTAAACTTTTGATGACTATGAATTTGCCTATTGACCGGGAAGGTGATTTATTACACACCGACAGTGGTAAGTAGCAATTGTTATTTGAATAAAATAAAAACTATTTTACTGTGTTATAACGAATAACTAACAATTATATTATATAATTATAACTGCATACGTACATAGGTACTAGGTGAAATATATTGTTTTATTAATAGGATTAGTAATACTTATTTATTAATTATTAGTACCTATCTATTTTGCGCCTGTTATTTTTCTACGTGGAAGTATAAGACTATGGAAACCAATTTATTTGGCATACTATTTTTTTGTTAGAAACCGACTTTATATCAACATATTATTTAATTAAATTTGAATAACTGGAAAAACCTAAATATAATATTAAAACTAATATTTATATACAGTGTCCCGAGAGGATTTACCTATTGCGACATCTCTTGAAATAATGGAGATACCATATTTTTTTATGAGACTCGTAGGGACAAAGACATTATGGTTTTAAATATTTTTCTAGTTTTGAGAAAAAATATGAATTATTAAATACTATACAGTAAGTGCCAGTGTTATCAAACATGTGGCCCGCGAGCTCGTGCCTTTAAGTTATAATAACACAAAAATATTCTCAAAACTAAAAATAAATATTCAAAATCATGAGATTAATAAAAATAAAATGTTGAAGCGTCAACATTTTCAGCAAAATTAACTCTGCAAAATGGATACCTAAATTTTTTTTTTTGCCTTTTTACTAAAATATAATTAAATAATATGAAATACTTGTAGTCATTGTCCCTGTGAATCTTTTAAAAACAAACATAATTATGATATCTTAATTATTTCAGGAGATATCGCAATGGGTAAATTCTCACAAGACACTGTGTATATAGTGCACATAGCGTGTAGACATATTAAAGTTTACACATCTTAAACAACGAACTATACTAAAATAACGTGTCAATAAAATTAACAAAATAATATTTTTTATTGTTATAGCACCACAATATTATTCTCATCATATTGTGAAACCGTCACTTTGGAGTTACGGCCCATCAACCATGTACGCCAAGGAACAAGAAAAATTGACTAATTTTGCTTTTTGTCCAATGTACACTCCGTTCAAACACGAAATGGTTGGTATAAATATATATAAAAATTGTATTAAAAGTTATAACCGTAATTATTTTTAGCTCAAACCTAACGACTATGGATCATTAAATAGAACAATATGGACTGGTATGCAAAATGGAAATGTGGACAACAATATGAACACAATGTAAGTGTTTTTTTTCGTATTATGTTTGCAATTAATTTAAAGATTGGCATGTAATATCCACCTACCTAATATAATAATATCGTTTTTGTAGGTCTTTGAAAAAACACGAAAACGGTCATTTAGGGTACAAACCGAACGGTGATATAAAAGATAAATCAGGAATCGACGTTCAAAGCGTAGTTTCCATGGAAATATTGGAAAGCGAAAATAGCTTTGTGGAGACTCACAACGAAGAGGTGCTGAGAAGAGTGGCCGAGATGCAAGAGTTGGTGGAAAACTCTGAACAATATCTGAACAGACATCAACGTGAATCCAGCGACTCGGACGGTTCTCACATATCGTCTGACGGTTCGGTATCGTTGCCGCCGCCTCCGACCAATCTGGGTCAACTAAAACACAGCGATTCGCTACTGTTGTTAGCTCAAGTGCGTAATATCTTTCGGCCAATTGAAGTGCCATATCCATTGTCCGTTTTTGAATGTGTGTTTGTATATATACTTATATAGAAGGGCACCGAGGATAGCATAACTGCCGCGGTCCAAGCGTTGAACTTGGGAGATCTCGAGAGCGACACCGAGTCCATAAATACACCATCGACCAGCCCTTCACACCGCGAACGGAATTCCAACAGGGATTCGGACATAAGTTTCGGACTGCATAGTCCTGAAGGGCTGGCCGCGAGTTCAGGACACGAAGCCCTGCAGGTTAGTGATTGGTCGGCTATGGACGCGCGGGATGCGTCATTAGACGTGTATATATAGGTGTAATAACATTGTGTATCGACTGCAGGAACTGTGGAAGAACCTGCAAGAGGACAACCGGTCATTGCCCAGGAGCAGTCTGTACTTAGAGCCGGACTTGATAGATTTGACGCTAATACCGCCGCCTATTGAAGAGGCGAAAATCAATCAGACGAACGGTTCCAACGCCGGCAGCCAGTGCAGTCTGCCGCCGACGCTGTTCGCCGACTATGACCACCAACAGAACGCGGACAGATTTTTAGGTACGTGTAGATTTATAATACGAGTTATAAGCGCTTAATAATCAGTTATGAATAACTTCAAGGTTTCTAAAAATAATATGTTCCACAAAATTTGAAGAAAAAAAACGTTTATTTTTAAACTTGCGAATTTCTCTTTACCGTCGAAGAAAAAAACATCATTTGTTAGACATCTTTTAAATAATTTAAACTGCGTATCAGCACGTATTATAAAAGTCATTCTATATACATAAGAACTCTCTTACGTATTTTTATGTATCTAAGTATACTACAACTCGTACATCATATTTTTCTATTACAACAGCACACGTAAACAATATATTTTTATTTTTATTTTTATGATACAGTTTTAATAAAACAATAAATAAATATTGATTAATATATATTTTATTTTATTAGTTTAAAATTCAATTTTATTATTTTTTATCTATACGACAAATAAAGATCACATTGCATCGTTGCTTTGTGTATATTTATATATCCTCTCGACTTATGTTCTTACTGAGTGGCATTTTTTTTTTATAACATAGACTCCGTACTGGATAACGGGTTCAAAAACCACACGAATCTCATGAGCTTGGACTTAGAGTCGTTCCTGGCCACGATGACCATACCACCCCCGCCTGCGCAACA
The DNA here is from genome assembly GCF_003676215.2 of Rhopalosiphum maidis. NCBI lineage: Eukaryota > Metazoa > Arthropoda > Insecta > Hemiptera > Aphididae > Rhopalosiphum > Rhopalosiphum maidis. The sequence goes on from NC_040878.1 coordinate 81,063,518, forward strand.
GACTTCCGGTGACGGGCGGCCGGAAGAGAAGCGATCCAACGCGGTGTTGACGTCCGAAGAGATATCGTCGTTCATAATACCGCCACCCCCTCCCAAATCGGTGGCACCGTCGTCGGTTATTACGTCGACGGCCTCGGACGTCGTCGCCGAACACCTACAGCACCAACACCAACATCAACACCGACAACCGGACTCCGGCGACGAGACGGATGACCGCCGCCGCCGGAGTGTCGGCCAGACGAGGACCTGCCGCGGCCGGGATGTCTGCCAGCGCGGCAACCACGCCGGACGGACCGTGCGCGGCCACCAGCGAGAAGACGCTGCCCGGTTTCTCGTGCTGTTCGAGGCCCAGACAACGGAGTCCGGACACACAACCGCCATGCCTGCCCACCCGAGCGCAGAACATGACGCTGCCCCGAGTCAAACCCAAAGTCCCGCCCAGAGTGGACTCGACGCTGTCGACGAAACCTCCGTTGCCGCCGATGCCGTCTCAGGTGCGTAACTATATGCATAATATTATCGTGTGGGTATACGATCTATGATTTCGAATCTGAGTCAATTGCAGCCATCACTTGTTGATTTTATTTTTACGACGATAAGACAGACAATAAGGAATCCAGATATATTTTCAAAATTTATAGCGCGAAATTAATCGACCGATTCATCGGAATGAAAATAGGTCTTTTCGCGAACAGTTCGTCCTGAATCCCTTTAAATGTCCTCGATTTGAGTTGGCTTATTAATTGATCGATGTGAGTGAGAGGATTATTAGTTTGTGTAAATCGTTGTTTTTGACGTTTTTCTATTTTTTTTTTTCGTTTTTAAGTGTCCTTATTACTTAAATATTTCGACATGCTAGACGTTCGTCATTATTACTAGCAATATTTATTATTCTAGTTCTTTCGATTGCGAGATTCAATGACTTGAGGTGCAGAGATTTTATTAGCGTACGTTAAGAAGGGTATGAGATATACTAACAATACAATGGCGTAATTAGGAATTTTCCTTCGGTGGAGCCGGTGGAGGGGGATTACAATTTTTTTAGTAGAACTTCATATCCAAATGGTTACTTTTACAATCCAAAATATTGGTTATTTAAAAAAACCTTAAACTCTATATTAAACTCTAACTATAATATTATAAACACAATTATTTATAATATTATAATTAAAATAATAAAACTCTGGGGAGAAATATCCCTCTCATCCCCCCTATATTACGTCCCTATTACATTGACGCTTTGCGAATAAGAGTAATATTTGGCCGATTATTTTGACCACCAAACATCATTCGTAGTTATGTGGCTTTTTTGAAAAAGTTTTTAATATGAACTCGCACACTTCGACCTCTTGGTTTCTATAGTCTGGATATAATATACCTATATGGTTATATACCTACCTACCTAAGTATTTCGTTTTATATTACTGTTAAATTTTGATTCCCTTAGTTTGAATTATGAATATTTGTTGTGGATTTTATCAACATGTTAATATGTTAAATTTTTATGTATATAGTATAATGTCATGTATTTTGGGTGATACAGGAGACGCTGATGCGAAACGGTTGCTATTCGACCAACAGGGACGCGGTGGCTGTCATCAACGAACTGACGGGCAGACTAAATGAGTTCAGCGAACAGTGTAATGTAGCTCAAGCTCAAGGCGGTGGTACGCATCTGGACGAGACCAAGTTTCAGGTAACGAATAAAATTACACATATATTTAAGTCGTAGGTGTATATTAAATTTCAACCATACTTGTTTTCGTTAATATTTATTTCATACTTGATTTTTGAAAATTATTATTATCGATTATACTGGAAATAAAATAACTGGGGCTATATCTTACTTCTGAGTTTAGTAGGTTTCGAAAAAATATATTACCTATCATTGACTAGATAGTTACTGTAATAGGAGTATTACAATTCATTTAAAGTGATGATAATAATTTATTGCATTGATTTCAATAAAAATTATTTAACTTAGCTTAAGTGTAATATACATAACTATTAATGTAAGTAATATATTCAATATATTTATAATTTATTGTAACATAACATCGCAAGCATAAATATTATTTAGTGTACATAAATAACTTAAAATAATAAACGTCTATACGTAAATAATATAAAATTTCAATAAGAATTTTGTCCATTCTTACGCCGCAAATACAGTACTAATTACTTATTCCGTGTAAATTCTGTAAATTACAAAGTTCAAGAATCATTCATTTTAAGAATTTCGAAAATATTACAAAAGTCAAATTATTCAAAGTCATATTTTTCACCATTTTTCGATAGTTGGTTTGCTAAAGTATCACTAATACTGAATAATGGCCTCTCAAAAGTACCAGATAGGTAATATGTTCTACTGAAAATAGTTTCCTAATAATTTATTGATTGAAATAATTATCTAAAAATACTTTTAGTCGAAAAGTTATTCATAGAAAAATACCTAATAGTTATTTGGTTATTAGATCCAAAATTTGAGTGTTGTTTTCGTCTTTTATAACTTGTACTTTGTTTAAAAGCTGAATGTTAATTTCTATTAGGTATTCGGTTAGTTAATAGTAAGTCGTGTATAAACCATACGGAGGCATAGTACATATATTATTCATATTACACACAATGTGTGAGTGGGTGCGTCACCCAGCACTTTCTGCATAATATACACATATTATTATAGCATGATAACATCATTACATGTTATTCCGCTTGAAAGTTTATTATACTCTTGATGCACTTGTGAGTTTTTTAATTTCCTAAGCAATTGTTAAACCTGCTCCGCGTGTATAATACTAATGACTCTTTTCGTCGCACTATTATAGTTCGTCCACTATATTATTTTGATGTGGGCACAGAGATTGGTTGACTGTGACCGAGTAATATCACCGGAATTCGTGCACATTTGTTTTCTTGTAAAATATGAAGCCGACGAAATAATTTAACCGGCCGACGTTTTGTCTTAATTTCGGCTAAATTATAATACAGTTTCACCGCAGGTGTACAGTTTATCAAATAAACTCTGCTTTTATAATATTTTATTATACAAATACCCATAATCACTGTAAATATAGGTACACGAAATAATCGAGCACAATAATATTATCGACAATCGACATATTATGTATATAAAATATCCATTGATTTTCAGGTGCGTATAGGTACAATATACGACATATACAGCACTACAGCGCAGCATATATATACATACTATAATATATAGACCACGGCAGGGCAAAATATATATTAAGTGTCTCGGGGTCTAAAAGCGTTTGTGGACGTTCGCCAAGACATCCATCGGGGCAAGCTCTCGAGCAGGTATTAACAGGATATGGGTGGCAAAGCATCTACACGCTATCGCCAAAGTAATAAGTGTGGCGGGCGGGTGGAAAGGGTGTTGTCGGGATTGGTTCTCCTCCCCAACGTAAATTCGTACAACACGACATATATATAATATAATAGGTTTTAGGTACTTCGTAATATATGACATGGCATTAATTTGTTTTTTGCGCGCGGCCCAAATTCAGGAAGCCAAGGACATACTGTGCCAAGAAGCCAGGCAGCTGGTGACGTCCTCGAAGATCCTGATCCGGTGCTACATGAACCCGAAAAGCGCCGAGTTCCAGGCGAACTTGTCGCAGTGCGTGACGCAACTGCGCCGGATGACCGTGCTCAGCGGCAACATGACTAGGCACACGTCGTCGCCGCTGCAGACCCGCAACCTCATACTCAAGGTGGCCGACGTGCTGCGCACGTTCCACGGTCTGTTGGTGGACACGGACGTGTGCACGGAAACGCTTACCAGGCACGCCGAGGGGCTGGCCAACGTGTTGGCGAAACTGTTGCGCAGCCTCCGGGTGTTCTCGCCCTGACGACGATTATCGGTCGGGACCGCCGCGGGTCCTGACTAGGTGTCGACGAGTGTCGGCCGCAACGCGTGTTCCGCCGGCGGAGAACCGACCGGAAAACGGAAGAGGAAAAAAACCTAATGGTTTATTTTTTATGTACAAATAATTATAGGTTATTATATAGGTAGGACGGAGTCTCAAGTTTGTTTGTTTTGTTCTGTTTTGTTTTTTTTAACGTTAAGTCGGAGCCAAAAAATCGTTTTAATTATATACAATATAATATTATAATGTTTAATATATTATTAACAATTATATAGGTTACGTATTGTAGGTCGAATAGCGTGAAATATAATATTATTGATCGTCGTAAACATGCACCCCGTTGTCGATGACAAAATTACATCGTCATTCGTCGTTATCTCTGTAGTATCGATCGATCGATACATCAAACAATAAAATATATATAATATGTAAATGTGTGTTATCGATTTATGCGCTCAATCCGTTCGTTGGATTTCCAAGACCAAATATAATTACATAAAATAGGGCATCCCAGTACCGTCGGTTCGGGTAAGTCTCCCGTGCGAAACGACACACGTCGTCGTACCCGTCGAGAATTATCAGTATCTCTATGTGTTTTTATTATTATTATTGTTTTTACTGTTTCTTTTTTTTTTTATTATCATTATTATCATTATTATAAGGTTGTAGCGTTAAATCTAGTCAAATTTTAGAAAATAATTCGATCTGTTCGTTTTTCGAATAATATACGCATTATAATATACGATTTGTAAGTAACGTAAATAAGGTTGTTTTATAAAAATATTTAAAAAAATCTAGTTTTTATCCCACGTTTAATAAATGGCATGTCAATTAATCAAAATAAATAATATTTTCGCAGTGCACCTAATATACCATACGGAAATAGTTCGATTTCACATGAAAAAAATTACTATAATATATTATATTATAGTAATAATAATATATAATATACTATTATAGACTTAGTAATATAAATAAAATAAATCGGTTTTATTTTCTTTAACGCTAACGTTGTTAATTTTTCCATTCCATAATATTATTATGACTATAATTTATTTTGTTATTTATTATTTCAATGCGTTACGCAATGTACCATCTTGTACCATTTTTTTAATTGTATAATATACATAATTACATATTATTTATAATTGCAGTATGTAGAACATAATTTTTTTGTTTTTTAATTGACATATAGTGTTTTTAACCTTTATCATAATATGTCATAAACTGTATAGATTTGTATTTGTTTATTATTATTATTTCCAAAAACAGACATTTTTTTTTATGTATTTTCATATTTTACCAAAAAACAAAATTGTAAGAATATGTTTGATTAAAAACAGGTTTTTGATGAAAAATAATATATGATAATAAAATATAAGCTCTGATTAATTATTATTTTATTATTGTATTATTACGATGCAATATCACGATTCACAATGTTTACCAACACGGTGACACACTACAGCTGATGGCTATTATTCGGATTGAAAGTCAATAATGCCGACAATTAATACATACACCCATACACGGAAAAAAAACAAACTCGAGTCGCATAATCTGAATAAATTATATTTCTGTACGCGTTTATTTTGTCCATTCATATAAAGCAATATGTCAATACAGTTATAACAACTATATAGGTACGTTCAATACCCACCGTAGTAATACCGACTATTGTATATTGAGCGTCTCTATGTACTCAATACAAACAATATATAATCAAAATCATTGTAATGCTATATGTATTTAATGCGAAAAAAGTAAACTGCATTTCGATCATACGACGACTCGGGGATTATCGAACATACGAACGCACGTATACATTGCCGCCGCATATACCGTTCACCTGCCACCTGTAGTACCCCGGTTGCTGTCAATAATGAAAAAATGAAATTTCTTTTATGCAGAATTTTTAAAATCTTTTCGTTATTATTATTATTAATAATAGGCTGTTTGTGTTATTTTATTTAATAATCGTCGTTAGAGCGAAAATAAATGTAATCGATCAAACGCAAACACAATTTTATTGTGGCTTCAAAATCGATATAAGAAACCGAAACAATAATAATGTACGTATTATAATTTATTTCAACGTAAACATCTCATGAACGCAGTTTGTTTGATCCGCATGTCTATTATGACTATTATACGACCACCACAAATGAATAAACAAATTTAATTTCACAAACCGTGTTTTGCTATCTAAATAATGACCTAACGTCTCCTAGTCGTTGTCGTCGTGTGTCCACACTAAAGTTCCGGAATAGTTTTTGTACACGAAGAGTTGGTCAATTAATGTTTGAATTAAATGGTATTTTTCGTGTACACATAATTATTTCAGTCCAAAACTAATCCTTTGGTCAACAATCTTAGGTAGGTACGTATTATGTATTCATTTAAATGCTATTTTAACACCGTTCACACCTCTTTTTTTCGATTTCTCAAAGTTCTTACCATCGCCTCTCATTGTTATCTTTTAATAAACCCAGGATGTGATGGGCATCGTATACCTCTATCCCTTTGCCCGTATAACACAATATTGTTGTTAAAATAACGTCAATATACCTATAGTATTATAACAATAAGATACTATATAAATAGTGTCTGCGGATCTGGTGGGAATTGGTGAGATGGGATTTTCAGGTCAAAACGGGTTTTTCGCCGAACCGATTTCCCTAACGAAGATTTGAAAACAACAATGGATACGCCAATCGCCATTATATTATTGTTGGAAGTCCTGCAGTGGCGTCCGGACCGGCCCGCAAAAAAAAAATAAAACGTATTATTCGAGTCAACAAATTTTAATCATCAATACGAAAACGTGCACGGCATACGCACGTATTGTTTGTATACATAATGCACCGTCTCCGGCACTCTTAACTACGAGACCCGTGCGTCTCGCGCAGGGTCGGTTTGGGGGTGTTCGGGGAGGGGGTGATTTGGGGTTTTGAAACACGTTCCGTTTACCTAGACGTGGACCTGCTCACTTTTAACAGATCTCGACCGATGTCCGATGCGACCAATGACCATCATCGCTGTTGGCCGCTGGCGACGCCACTGCCGTCCCTTCTACTCTCCGCGCCACCACATCTGCTGCTGAAAGGTCCGATCGCCATTATTATTATTATTATTATTGGCAGCATATCGGTGGTGGTACACGCTTCAGCAGTACTCCAGTGACGATCGGTTCGATCGAACAGTGCGACGATCTTCAGGTGCCTGTCCACAACCCCCGGTCAACGGTCTACGCCGACGTGAACTACATATACCTACTATATTCAGATTCTGTCTTTACTCCAGCCGGTAAGTCCTATCGTTTTTATATTTATACTCGTATACCACCGCGGTGTTTTTATTGCGAACTAAATAATAATACTGTACATGTAATACACTATACAAGACGGTGTCGCGTCGCTGATTTTCGTCGATCCGAGCCTTTTTGAATGTCATATAATATTATACATTAATTTATACAAACCATGTCTCTTATGCGGTAACATTTCCCGCAAAAACAGTCGTTCAAATCACTATATTCGCGAGGTTCAATATGATGCGTACAAGCTCAATATTACAATAATATAGCGGTTACTTTATATCATGTAAATCGTCGAGATTGCGGTGCAGTGGCCTCAGTTTGATGGACAAAAAATAAAATATATATGATCGAGATTTTTCTAACGATTGTAGATAGGTACATATTAATATTTTATATGTGTACTTTCAATCCTTTAATTTAAAATTGACGGATTTCAATAAATTACATAGATTAAAAGTGTTAAAATGATAAATAGGTTTAAGATGACGCTCTTACAATTTATATTCAAATAAATACAATTAGACTATGAGAAACAAACTAGTTAGTGCAGTTAATATTGTTGGTAATACTCTATAGTTAAAAACTCAACGATTTTCCTTGATTATATTTATTTTTATTAATTTATTATAAAATATTATTTTAGCTATTGTTAATTTTAAATTATAGATGATTTAGTTCTTAACTCTAATCGTCACTTAATCATGTAATTTTTTTTATTGTGTTTTAGTAAAAGTAGAAAAAAAATTATTTTAATATATCTCTTTATTTTTACTACAAGCCACAATAAACATTTAAATGCATTTTTTTTATAAATATTTATTTTTATTTTTTCATTGAGTATTTAAATTTAAAATTGTAATGAATATTATTCAGCCACCATACATAGTATTATATAAAATTGATATTTAACAATAATCGGTATTATCGGTAATCATACATACATACATGCATTGCGCTGCAATGATATTAACTTAAGAGGATATCAACGCACTGTTTATTATATATTTCTGAGTACAAGACGATGAGTGTTTAAAAAAAAAATAAAATTTTGAAAATTTAAAGGTTATTTAAAAATGTTGTAATTTATAGCTATTTCTAAACGATATAATTTACGTTGTATTGGGAATAATGGAAAAAACTCATCGTATTGTACTCAGAAATATCATCAAAATTTAATTTTATAATAGGTATATTTACTCTAGAACCAAAATTGAATGTGTTCTACTCAGACTGCGTAAATGCGTTTTGTCTATGTTGCGCGTGAGCTAGAGAGAGAAAACAGTGTGTGACATCCTCTTAATATCTGCGACTTTTTTTTAGCAAAAATAAATATAACATAATACGTTTAAATAACGCTTTATTTTATCTCACAGGAGTCAGTATTTAATTTTGTATTAACCGAATAATACCACACATTATACATCTTCGGGTTTAGCTGTGGTTTAGCTAATGGTTGAATATTTATTTTTGTTAGCGATAAACCGATAACATTAATCGAATATCTACATACATTTATTAAATTAAATAAATAATTAACATTGACTGCTATGTAGGTAGGGATATATTATTCAAGTCTGAACTTAGAGGACTTTTCTTACGAGTGATTTAAAAAATAATATTTGATTATAATATGAAATGAACTATTATATTTTTTTACATATTATTGTACCGTATAACATTATTAAATTGATACATTTTAATAGCCAATAATTATGATAATGTTTTTGCTTGTACTTTATCTAATTTTAATATTTAGCAATTTATCAAATGGGGTGGGTTGGTGTATTAAAAATAAAAGCTTAGGATAAAGAAACAACCGAGTTAGATAAGCCTAACGTATCTATCATTCGTATACATAGGCAATACGCATTTCAATTATTATTTATTAAACGTTTGTGACCGTTTCCGGGTAAAAAAAAAAAAGGTTTAAAGTCGGATTCCGTCGTTCCGGTTGCGGTTAAATATATCGTAAACGTCGTCTCATAAATCTTCTGGGGAATAAAAACAAATTGCCCATCACGTTATCCGGATTGCAGTATACCACGCAACGGTCGTCGATACATATTTGCGTCTATGTATATATTATATATATATATATATACATACAGGCCTATAGCCAACACCAAACGTATATGTAAATTATTTATTTGCCGCGAGCGCAATCCAACTACTAACCCTGCAGTGATGACGACCCCGAGTTGTTAATTATCTATTCCGACCAAACACAGCGGTTATTCGTATATACATTATACATATTGCATATTATATCATAATATACGAGTTGTCCTTTAGCCACTCTCGAGTGAATATGGCAACTTATCGATTCCTCCGTTCTATATCTGCTCTCGCGGATGAACTGGCAGCAGACACATTCTGCCCAGATGATACTATCAATATTGACGAAAGGTATTATAATATTTATCCAGTACTCGCAGAATAGATTAATACATATTCGAGCGCGTATTGTTATCACGCCTTTTTAATTCGCCTGTACTCATAATATTTCGAAAAGTGTCGTTGTATAATATTTACATAATATATATGTTTACTACAACTGATCCATGCTAAAGTGTCCGTAAAAAATTCGCTATCATTATATTATTATAACAATATTGGTCGAAGCATAACACGTAGTATGTTGGTTTTTATCGATTTATACACTTAGTGGCGTAGTACCACGTACAGGTTCATGAGTAATATTCAATAATCCAATTCGATTTTGCGGGGTAATTCTATATTGTCTACAATCATTACGTGACGGCGCCTGCAGCTTTCAGACGTCCGGTACAATTAGATTTAACACAGTTTTGAGCTTATAGTTTTTAAAAAAAATGTAGCTAGTAGTATAGTAATAATATAGACATATATTGTCGAATGTGGTCGAAGAATAGTTTATTAATATAACATTATATTTAAATACATTATAGCACGCGAAAATTAATATTTAACATGGTACAGATGACTGTTCAGAATTAACATTTTCAGAGGGCGTGACGATTCAAACTAAAACTTAAATGTATCAATACGGGGGAATCATTTTACTCGTTTGTCATACACACAATAATACATCGAAACCAGCACACAATATTAAGCTTTATGGGTGAGGGGTAGTAGAGATATACCTACATAAAAAATGCAATCCGATTTTTTGGAGTAAACACAATAATATAAAACACCCTGGTCGCGACCAGAGTTGTGCGGTAACAAATATATAAATTACACGAAACTGGCGTGTATAAATAGAATAGCCGTATTATTTATTGAACACAATTATTACTTTAAACAATATGAACGCGATAGGTATAAAAGTATATATTACAGAAATGGTCAAAATATATATACCTACGCGCGTTGAACACAAACCAACGACATTTTCCGAAATGCTTTTTAGTTTTATTATCGGTCGACATTTCTCTTCGTTTTTTCCATTTTTTTTATCGTCCATTCGAATTAACTTTGCACTAGATTAAATTCCTATACGTATAGCGACAGTCAATGACGCAATGGGGATTTCGGAAATATTCGTCCTCCTCGTCTACTCTCTTGCCCACACATAACCACCAGACCACACAAATGTATAATACACGAAAGACAATTTTTTGGTTTTAAATTTACATTTTATAATTAAACATTATTATTTTTCATCGCCGTTATACGAAGATACCTAGCTATATTATCTGATACGTTTTGGATTGCCATGCCTCGCACACACGACCGTCCGATTATTTAAAACATTATATAATTTGTACATCGATCGGTTTGTATTTGCGATCGTATTTTAAATACCTATAATATGCAATACATATTAGTACTAATTAATAATTATTTTTATATAGATACGTGATTTCTATAAAATGTCCGTTGTAGTTACATTGAAATAAATGAAAATACAATTCCGCCATGGCCCCGAAAACTCGATGACATACGCCTGAAAAAAATCGCAAAATTATTATAACGGACGTGTGGGAATTCCCAAATCGCTCTGCGCGTTGATTAATCACTTTGCCATCTATAGCTGTATGCATAGTCAGCTCGTTTTGAAATCGTTTTAAACCTCATATATAGTGACGGATTCGAAATAGATAGAATTGCTTTTGAATTTCGGCAAAACGCACGCGGTGTCCCGGAAGAAAAAATCGAAAATATATGCCAAAATCGAAGTCGGCGATAACCCAGCGGCGACGCGTACTTGCGCCGTTCGTCGGTGCGTATTGACATTCAAGTGGAGGACCACACACGCAGACCGCGCCGTGACCGTCGTCCCATTGGACGCACTCTCTCGCGCTCAAAGGGTTCCACCGGCCAATCGGAATTCATTATACGACGGAGAGCCCCACACGATCGCGGTTACCCCCCCAGTCGTTGTATTTTGGCGAAATCGCCGGCGATGTAAATATCAACACGTTTCGGCCGCGCTTACACCACCGCTTCAGACCTAACAGACAACACGTTTATTCATAGCATCAAATCGTTTCACCCGGTTCAATATAATAAAACACTGCAATAACTATAAATTATTTCGTTATCGAATTGAAATATCGTTCCGAAAAAGAAAATTGTGGTGAAGTCATATAAACAATTATACTTACGCGTTTTTTTTTTTACCGTTTAGTCGCAAATAAGTGACGATTGATGATATTATAATCCATACGCACACAACTGTGAATAATATAACCATTACAGAGACTACTGCGACCGTGGATTTCACGATAATTCGAACGCGTCAGAAGTCCCAACTGTCGCGCAGAGAATTTTACCGATTTATTTTTAAAACGTAAGTTTTTGTTTTACAGCTGGTAATATTGTTGTATAACAACCGCTCGCATTTCACATCGCACGAATTCGAACGACGAGAGCAATGAGTGTGCCAATGGAATTGGACGATCCCGCGACGGATGCGGTACCGCTGGACTTGACCGTGAAGAAGGAGAACGACTGCGCTGGCTCGGCGGCGGTGAAGGAACGTGACGGACCCGCTGAGCAATCGGCGGTTGACGCGCCGCCGCCGTCGAACGGCGGTAAACCGACGCCGCTGGACCTGAGCGCCGGCAGGACGTTGTCGTCTCAGGCGCCGCCGCCGCCGCCACCGCCGTCCGCGAACGTCGCTCAACGTGCCACCGTGGTGGTGCTGTCGCCGAAGGTGCAGGTCGCTCCACCGCCGCCACAGCCGCCGCCGTCTCCACCGCCGAAATCGCAGCCGCCGTGCAAGGGCTATTGGACGCCGGACTCGTCGTCGCCACTGATGCCCGAACATTTGGCACCGCTGCACGGCATATACGCCGACGCCGCCGCTTACCGGCACATGATCTCGTCCGCAACCGTTCCCGAGTACAACCCGTTCCTACCCGTGCTCCCGCCGTCCGCTCAGTTCCACCATCACAGCCATTTCCAGCAGCAGCAGCAACAACATCTGCACATCCAGCAACAGCACCAGCTCCATCTCCAGCAGCAGCTCCAGTTGCAGCTGCAGATGCAGCAACAGCAGCAACACCACCAGGAACAGCAGCAGAAGCTCCAGAAGCAAAAACTCCAGCTGCAGGCCGCGTACGGCGGTCTCCCGATAGACCCCGCGTTGTTGTTGACCGGCAGCCCGGTGTATGCGGCCACGTCGTCGCCGTCCTCGTCCGAGTCCAACCACTTCCCGTTCGGCGGATTCGACTGCGGCTTTTCCAAGCCGCCCTACGGTTTCGGGTACGTTAATCGTTCGACACATTTTTATGATAATATAATATGATATTTTATTTATATGCCCAGGCGAACAGTTATTACATATTATACTTGTATGCGCTCAGGGCTCAGCCGTTTAACACTGAAACGCGTTTTTTTTAGGACTTTATCGTCCGCCCGTAGTATTAGTTAATTTTTTTTCCGTTTTTTTTTTTTTTTGTTTTCAACGATCTCGCATTGATCGCAAATTTGAATACGTTTTCTACAGTTACCCATACTACGAAAGGATGCTAGACGGCAGAGTGATTGGTGGAGCGTGTGGGGGCATGGACATCAGCGCCAACCGGTCCGATTGTCCGTCACCCGAGTCGACGACCACGTGCACGACGACCACAGACGACCATCACCACTTCAACCACCATCACCACCAGCAGCAGCAGCAGCAGCAGCAGCGAGACCTGGACCGAGAACACCATCACCGCATCAAAGCGTGCGACATGGACGACCTGGACGTCGTGGACCCCGAGGAGGTGGCAGCCATATACAGACAGTCGGACTTCTTGTCGTTCCGGCACAGGTACATGGAGAGCTTGGGACCGCCGAGGAACTTTGAGAAAATGAGGCGGTCTAGCAACAACAACAACAACAACAACAGCAGCAGCAGCAGCAACAACAACGACGACCACCGGTTGACGTCCGGCCAGCAGCAGTACGACCAGACGTACGTCATGAAGCGGCAGAAGAACAACGAGGCGGCCAAGCGGTCGCGGGACGCCAAGCGGCAGAAGTACATCGAGAACCAAATCAGCGTCATGTACCTGACCAAGAAGGTGAGCGAGATGAAAGACATTAAGAGACGGTTGCTCAAGTCCATGTGATGCTCGTCGAATAGGTATGCTGTTACTGATATTTGTACGTATAATGTTATCAATATAAGCTAGAATACTGTATTATGCATATATTATACTTCAGTTTTCCGTATCACTTTTCAAACCATATTTTGTAATCGCTGTCAAATTATATACGACTAAGTATTCTAAACGCATTAACACTACCCTGGGTTGCAGTGTCGGGTAAAAATAAACCACGTTTACCCTGTGATTTAAGTTTATAAGGATCGTACTTTAAATACATTAATTGAATTAGCCAATAACAAATATTAAGTCAATACCACGTCATTATAGTTTTTCATTACGCAACTAGTTTTCCTCATAGTTAAACTTTGCCGTAACAACATTAATTGTTTCAAATACAATAATTGTAATATATTATTATTGAAAAATTCAATGGATATAAACTATAATTGAAATTTATTAATTTTAAATTTTTCTTGAAATCGAAATCCTTATAAATTTATATTAAACAATCGATTAATTAAAGTTTTTTAGTACCAAACACTGTTATTATAGTTTTACGAAGGTCGTACTTGTAAATAATATAGTATTATACCTTATACAGTAATGACGTGCCGGAGTGAGAATTTTTCACACGTGAAAAAACGGTTTAAGGCTGTTTTTACGGGTCCGCTTAGATAGATATTAACATCGAGTTGAATTGTTTTGTATAAATCCGTGGACGTTAAAAACTTTCGACACGCCACGGTCGCTAATAATATATGTAAAGGCTTACGTCAGTGTAAGCCGTCGATTTCTGTTTATTCTTTTTTTTAGTTCTTACGACGGAATGGCGCGGAGCCTATCTACCGCCTTTTTATAACGATAATTTACACTCGCTCAACTAAGCCTTGATTTGGTATTTTAAATTGTTCAAAAAAAAATATTTGCTTCATAAAAAAAATCGAATTAACATTAAATATTTATTTCACTCGAAAATGCTAAAGTCGACTAATAGACCCCCAGAATTGTGTGTTTATAAACAAAAATTATTTATATTAATGTATAATATTTTGATTTGTGATGACTGATTTATAACAGCCAGGGGTGTTCGTCAAAACATCAGTTTCGGTCATAATGTCTTGGAACAATAATAGGGTGCCAAGTGGTATGACACAATGTAGTAAACTGTAATATATTACATAATATTATCATACTAAAATAAACAGAATATTAAGAGTTAAGACTGATGTTTTGTCACACTATTTGGACGTATTTTATTTTTTTGCTATTTAGATTTAATAATAAATAGATTATAATATGTTTGTCCATGTACGTGTACTATAATTGTATGGTGTTTTAGATTTAATTGTGAATTTATTCTTTAATTATATTGAAACATACATTAATTTTACAATTGATATTTTTATAATATACTATATACTTATTTCATTTTATATATTTATTATAATATAATACGCGTTTTTGGACACTTTTTTTTAATTTTGTATACGATATTAATGCTGTTTTAAGATGTCAATTATTTTTATTTAATACATTTCTATTTTGTTCGTATAATGTGTTTTCTGATCCAAATGATATATATTGTATATAATAGCGTTCCTTTATAATGAAAACTATTTCGCGCCTTTTGTGTGAAAGGGTATTTTAAGACTGCACATTTTACCAATATATACGTCAAATGTAGTCAATATACGCTGCTGCAGAGTCGTTAACGTTCTAAGTTTTTGTTCAATTGTGTCTATTCGATGCGAGGTATTTAACTGTATAGTGATAAATGTGCTCTTGACGACTTGACCATTCCCGCGACTTAAATAGAGATACCTATACATAGATATAATAGCGGTGTACATTACAATAATAGTAATAATGATGGCCGTCTACGAACCTATTCTCTAACGACGCGGACACCATTATGCGTTATTAAAATTTCCGGAGCATGTATCCTGGGTAAACAATATTGTACACACTTAACGTTCAATGCTCAAAATCCCTGAATGGTCTCACACTATATATGCACTATATAGTCCTGCAGACTGTCAACCTAATCATTTTGTATTATAATAAAATTTTCGTGGGTAGACTACATTGTACAAAACAAAAAAAAAAAAAAAATTAATTCTACCGGATTTCGGGCGGAAACGGGCGTGTGTTTGCCTAAATTAGAATTTACAAATGGACTATTATTTTGTAAGCTACACCACAAACTGTGCGAAATACCTTTCCCACCCCTATCCATAATACCTACAGGCTGTAGTATAACAATATTATAATAGTCATTTTTATACGGGACTATATTCTTAATATTGGGGTGTAATGTACATTTAGCGCGCTTTAAATAGATACATTATACTTATATTATATGTACTTGTAGTATTCGGTAACGATCGCCGTTAAAAAAAAAACCTATTTAAACGATATCGCCGTCGTTAAATTATAGTATACTGAATTTTTCGGTTCTAAAATCTCGCGCACGATGATAAGTAGTTAATTATAAATAGTAAATAAATATTTATATTTATACAAAGTACACGTACAATACACTGAATGCTGCGCACCTAGTAGTAATTTACACGAACTTTCAACATAATTAAATGAGCCGATTGCAAATTCGTTAAGTTATAAACATATTAAATTAAATTACTCATTATATGTCCCTATAATATTTTATGTTATTAAAAATGTGTATGATCCGTTCCTTTTTTTTTACAAGTAATTTAGGTACTCAGGTACAACTAGTACAATAGTAGTACGTACAAGCATATTGCATACCAATCTGCGTATAATATATATTATATATTAACGAGTGCATAATTTTTCAAAAATTACAATATACACGTGGGATCGCCATATAACATTTGTTTTCGTTTTGTGGAAAAAAAAATAAATCGCAAAATTTTATTAATATGAATGTTGCATTTATGGCATTCCGGTTAGCAATAAAGAATTTTAAACGATTTTGAGTAATACTTAATAAGTATAGAGGATAACGTTATAACGGTTATCGATAATTATAACTCTGGGAATTAAATTCCCAATCTATTTTGGGACGCTAACTATAACCCTAATATATACGAATGAACTTAAAGATTATTGTTTTTGTACATAACCTATGCGGCGAAAATGTATACAATTTTATTTAATTTTTGAACTGATTACTTATGATGCAATCCAAATTTTTAACATGTACAGCATTTTTTTAAACTACCGAGTAAAAATATGCAAATGCATAAATTTTCGGCCTCTAATAAACTTATAAGTTATATAAACGATAATAAATCTCTCTTTGACTTTGAATCAACGAGTTATCTTAAATTATTCATTGCATTGCAAACTCGCATACTAATATATAACTTGGTATACTGATCATTAAATACACAGTAGTTATCTTTATAATCCTTTAATACCTAGTTAAATATAAAATACAGTCGAAATTATTTTTTATCACGTCTTATTAAAAACTAAAAAGTGAGTTTTCTGTAGTATTATATAATATCGTTTAGCTCTGTATTAAATTATTAAAATTAAGAAGTAATTTTGTATACATTTAAAAGGCATAAATTTCAAATTAAATATCTATAGCCCATATTTTGTTTATTAAAATATATATTATAGTAAATTACAATTTACTTATTTTGTCGTACATTTTTTTTAGCTGATATATATCATTATGTTTTTGTCGTATACGTTATTATTAGGTGCAATCTTACATGCATTTATATTATCAATCTTGTATTATGTAGGTACTTGTATTTCTATACGATATTTGTATTCATTTTTTTGTTGTTATAACATTGTACCTACCATGGCTTATAAACTAGAGAAATCACTATATATTATATAGCAGGGACAAATATACCTCGACACCTCGTCATTGGATAAAATAGTAAAATACTGTAATAGATGTATTAAAATTATAATTCAGTGATAAACTATTACATTGTAGTATCAAAAATAATTCTGAACTAAGACTGCCAATTAACTTATATTCCTTAGGATATTTCATAATTATCGCATTTGCTATCAGTAGTTTATTTTTCAATGAGTTATGAATAGGTAATTCGATTGGTTTTAATATGTTTAAATATCCGATTTTGTCAAAATTTGAACTTCAAATTCTAATAAAATAAAACTCTACCAACCCACAGTGAACAACTTTTACAACTTAACACACGGAATCTTGTAAAACATTTTCATGTGTTTTAACCATGCCTTACAATTTTTGTTTAATATTAAGTACCTACTCTAATTGTTATCAACGTACAAGTGAATATAGTTAATACCCATGAATACCGTGGACCGTAGAATGTTGTGATTTGTGAATAAGTTTGTGGTATAAATAGCTTAAAATGAATGAAAAATATTTTGAAAATATAATTTACTCATTGTATATTTGTATTTAGTTGATAACAAGATCCGTATAGTAGCAAAAAATATCAAATCTCTACAAATAATATTTTGTTATAACAATAAAATATTAGAATACTGTTGTTTTATTTTTGCAAATTTATAAATTGAAAAATAAACTAAAACATTTCGAATATTTTGAATATACATAAATTGCACAAAAATAAAATCAACATTATTTTGAAAATCCTATTTTTCCTAGAAAATACTAAATTAAATAAAATACATATAGTTAGGGAAAAAATTTGTGGTTCTCCACTTATTTATTTATGAGTTACAACAAATAAGCAAAATCGAATTCGTTGAAAATTGGTTTAATGTAAACCATCCTTTTTCATTTCTTTAGCCTTTTTTTCCCAGTTAATTTAATATTCAAATCATAGATCCAATTTTCTTCCAAAAATTATTATCAAAGTTGAAAAATGACAAATAGTTATTGCTTCTAAAGGACCCAAAGGATGTTCACCGTTTACTGGTACAAAAAAAAAAACACTGTTAAATCAATACATTTATCGCTCCACTTTGAATCTAAAATTTAAAATAAGAAATAAAGTATTCTTAAACAAAGGAGTGATATGGTAACTGTTGAATTAATTCTACTGAACTATGATTTTTCTCTAACCGATTTTTTCTCAGTCCGACACTAAAAGAAACCATTTAAAATTCAATAATAACAGGCCATCCACTATCCAGAACAGTTACATGTAATTTTTAAAATATTGATCTAGAAAACTTAATATAATATGTACGTTTAATATAAACGTAAATGTTAGTTGTACCCGTAAGGCCGTAACCCTTGATCAATATTTAATTAAATATCATTGGTAATCACGGTAGGTAAGTTATTATTGTTAGTTAATAGATGTATTAAATTTATATGAATAATTATTATTTGCTCTCTTCTCTTGTTCACTATAAACTATAAATTATCTCCGTCGTGTACCTTTGTGTCCATAATACATAAATGATATTTACGTTGCAGAATAATTTTCGAAATCACCTTCTGGTATGTTTAATATCATAATAATAATATGTACCTATTGTACCATTTGTACCTACTACCTATATACCCCCCTCTCTCCTACGACAATAGTCCCATCGGCTGAAAAATAAATATAAACACACGCGCACGCACACGCACACCCATCAGCACACACACACACACACACACACATTTCAAAATAACAATAATATTATATTATTTTACATTTATATTGAAGCATATACAGCGCACGGTCGGTCAAGTGCATTAAAAGCGGCAAACATTTTTCGATTCGAGTCTTTTGTATGCGCGGACGAAGATCGATCTCGTCACTCGAAACGGTTCGATCTCCGTCGACACGCTTTATCGTACGTGTACATCAAGAATAAATCGTGAATATATTCATCGTGTGTGTATGTGACGGGGGTAGATGGCTGTCGTTATTATTATTCGCCGAAATTTGGCGGCGGCGATTATGACAACAATGACCGCGATGACTGTTAAAAACGTGCATTGTACGATCTGGTGCAAAATTGTGATGGTTATCATCGCGGTCTTTTTATGGAAATTCTGTGTCTTCGGCCCTCAAAGGTTTAATTTGCCGAGAGAGAGAGAGAGAGTATCTACATAGAGGTAGATACGTATACAATGCACATTATAACTTATAAATTATAATCGTCGAGTATCATATAGGTTTTATAGGTAAAAAAGCCAGTATTGAGAATATTACATTGTATATACATCATGTTTATACTTTTACGATTTCGATTGCATTCAATCGCATTACTTAACGCGTCCTGTTCATTCGCGCAATATAATAACTGTTCGTTACGATCCCATGTATAGATTTCCATTGTTTTATCGACTTCGATAAACTATAATGCATAGTGTAAACTGTAAATAATATAATACTGTTAAATACGAATCACACAATAAATAATAATTTTGAAGATATTTGAAATAATTGCATGACTGCCGCGTATTCATATACATAATATTATAATAAAATATCATATCATTATATAATAATCATGGTTTAACAGATATGAAAAGTCACTGATTTAAATCAAGAGATTTGTGTATTTTGTTTGGAATCAAATCGTAAACGCGTATATACTATGTAAATATAGTGATATTCATATATACTGGCATATTGCAATGTGTAAACAATACGCGTTGGTAGAATCAATTATAATAATTATTATTATTATTGTAATAATTTATTTTTATTTTTTTTTTCGAACGCCTAAACAATCATTAAATTGTTTATTATAAGCAAATACTGAAATACGCCCCGCCCCCGTAGTAAAATAAGAAATAGGTACATATAATAATAATATAAATTGTATATATATATATGTAGGTATTATTATAACGGTGGTACACGTCACATGTCAGTGTACTTGTGTACTCACTGCTGAAAAGTAGTCTTCAAATGTTGAAATATACCTCGTCATTGCTAAGACTGGTCAAGAATGTTACAGTTTTACAAAATTATTACTTCCCACCTGTTAAATTTAATGATAGATCATTCCGTACGGAAAACAATTCTGAATATAATCGTCAGTCGGCGGCATGTCAGCCGCCATATCTGAAGATGTGTTCTGTATATTGAATTTGCTAATACAAGTAATTATTTATTTTTCTATTACTAATATGATGTGTCAAACGATTGTCGCCAATGGTATGTATTATTAATTATTATTATTATAATTAACATAATATATCATGTCAAATAATCACATTATATTATTGCTGTTTACTTATAACTTTATAAGTCAATAACGGATCATAATATAATGGTGCGTAAATATATACGTGATTTAAAAGCTTAAATTAATTAATTAAACTATTTTATTGTATCATTGTGTATATGAAACGATTATATTTAATAATTCATTGTGGAATAGTTCAAGTTTCTATGATTATTACGTTTAATATGTTTTAAATTACAACGAAATAACAAAAAATCATAGTTTTCTTCCAAGTCTTTGCGATTGTTTACTTTACTTTTGACCTTCAAAAATACTAACTAGATCCAATTTTCAACCAATAACCACCCTCAGATTTTAAAATTTAAGCTTTCGTCTGCTATGCTGCGTGTGTGACGTCTGACACACAAAAAAATATTACACATTATAAAACCAATTCATCAGATTATCAACCCTCAGAATTTTCATATATAGATGTTACACGATAAATGCAATGTCAAAGTAAAAATCTACAACACACGGGTACCTGCTTGAAACCTTTAGAATTTAAATTTAAAAGAAAAATTATATACTGCTGCAATTGTATATTACGATCTATCGACCTAAGCTCAAACCTCTATATAATATAATAAAACACCGTACGTAACATATACTAACATGCACAATAGGAGTGCAGGACAGAAATAAAAGTAAGACGTCTTTGGAGAAATATTTTTAAATCCGCAATGGCATGGAGTTCAGACACAGCGGGCGTCGGTACTCGGTACATTATAAAATAACTCATAAAAAAATTCCATATATAATATAAATATGGGTTTTATACCCATGTGTATCAAATACGCATACCTATTATTACTATGACTATATAAAGATGGAATCCTTACACGCGCGTGCGTATATAAATATATATGATCCAATAAAGCGTGAAGTACAAGATCCATGTATATACCATAATAATATTATACGTATACTATTGTGTAAGACGTTCGTGTGTATCTAGTCATACGATGAACACATATATACTGTGCCCGTGTTGTGTACGCTATTGTCGGTTGTCACAAGTCAAAAAAAAAAAAAAAAGGCCAACAAATATCGCGTAAACGAATAGAAACCTACGCAAATATATAACATCCCGCGCCAAACAATGGATGGAAATTCGTACGTTTTTCGGCGGGTAACCTTAAGATTCCAAAATGAACACTATACCGAGGTAGTGTTCGAGTGGCGGACAACTCGAGTCGTCGAGGGATCGCACAAACCGCACATTATAATATGCAGTCTGTCAGACTGGCCGCATTAGGATGATATTCTATTACTCTAAAATAATACCTGCCCGGCGGACGTTTAGTTTCTCAAGGTTTCGTTTTTTAAAATAATGCATATGGAATGTTCGTTGACGGTGTTGTAACACGTGTTTCGCCGATAACATGATGGTTTGCACTCGTCAGACTTAGAATACCGCCATATTTAATATAATATTATATTAATAACAATGTCGTTCCGCACCGCGCGTTGTATACCCACTATGGGTTTTGCGGGCTTGTAATATTATAACGACTTCTCGTTACTTATCGATCGTCGTTCGTTATATATAAAAGAAAAAACTCGACGAATTTTTAAAAAGAAAAAAAAATCATTGCTCCGATTGCGTTACAATAATATAACGAGTGTATACCGAAACCGTAACAATCGTCATACATATAATATTATGTACGCACGTGTACCATCCCAAAACCTCGATTCGTCGAATTCCGCGTTCTCACACTCCAACACACTCGCCCACATTTGCCCACCACACACACACACACACACGTGCGTTGTATTATGCACAATTATGTATATATATATATATATATACGTATTGAATGCACGCCGTCGCCCGGTGTTGCGGGATATATATTTGCCCGGGACCGTCCTAAATTGTTTGCGAAAAAATATACATGCGCGTATAGACGTATTATTATCGTAAATATAATGCAGTAATGACGACGTTAAACGAAGAGTGGGAGGGTTTTTCGCGAACCGGCGACGAGCGGCAGCTGAGAAACAGGTGCTTGTGGTGCGGCGGCGGTCCCGCGCAGTGTTTGCTGTTGTGCGCTCCGGCGAAAAGGGTTGACATTCGGAACGTGTTTCCCTCGCCAGACCCGTAGGTACCTACCTCGTATCACTGTGCATGTGTGTGCGCGGGTGAATGTATATAAATATAATATAATACGAAGCGCGTCCTCCGGAGCGGCGTCGGCGGTGGCGGGAAGGTCGCGCGGTGCATTATTCGCCCCGACACAATGACGGAATGACAACGACAACGATAATGGTATAAAATAATAATAATAATAATGTATTATTATACGACATTAGAGCCTATACACGCATTGTCACGTCGTGCGTGTGTGTATTTTTTGGGGGATGGACGAGTGAGGTGGTGGCGGTGGCGCAGAAAAAGGGTCCGCAGAAAAACTGTGTCAATAGGTCCCCGCCGCGACGAACCTCAGTGCGGTAAACCCGTTTCCGCGTTTGCCGAAACCATGGTTCGCGTGCATTGTGCGTGCGAGCGTGCGTGTAGTATATGCGTACAGAGTGACGAAAACGTTTGGGAACTGACCGAACGCGGACCAGCCGAGGAGTCGTGCGCGTCCAAACCCCGCGAACACCCTGTGCATATTTATATATATATATATAGCATTATACGACCACTGGCGTTTTGTCTCGTGGGGAAGGGGGGGGGGGTCCCGGGTCTCGACCATCGCCCGAGAAGAAAAAAAAGTTCAAAAGTAAGTCATAAATGATTTGCTACGCACAGGTACAGAGAAAGAGAACATTAATTTATATTATGTGTGTTTAATGTTTGTACAAATAACTTGGGTTTAACTTTTGGTAATTTTTAGTTGGGTCGTCCGATGACAACAACAATACATATTTTGTCTATAGTTAAGGTGTTCAAACACTCAGGTTTAGCGATGTCATCAATGTATAAAAAATACTTAATGACACCTGAAGAAATTATTGATGAATGGCAAAAAAAGACGCATACCTTTTTTACTTTAAAAACTATTAATTTTTATTTAAAATAATAATGGAATAGTACAATTATTAATTCAAAACTCATAATATGTTGTATTTTCTATAATATTATATAGACCTATTTATTTTTAGACCCCTACCCCCTCAAAAAAATATGAAATTTGAAAACACGTCACTGATATAGTTCGCTACACGCGGGACGACGAAACGTAAAAATATTATGTTCTAGACAACGCACTGCAACAGCAGCAGCAGCACATAATATCATTATGTATCGTATGATGTACGACGGCGGCGGTGGCGTGAGACCGCGGTCCGACGAAAATCGATGCACATTATTATAGGTATATAATACGTGACAATACGACGTATCGGCCATCGGAGTATGATATGTTGTATGCATTTCTATAAGTGTATGTGCATAGTGTTATATCATATTGTTATTATGTATTATAATAATTTATAGTTGTGAATTATTCTTGAGCGGAGCGTATCGAGCTTGTGTGGACCATCACAGTCGTGTTCGACGGAGATTAGAAAATTCGTCGCGCTCGCCGGAAATTCGTTTGCTTATCGTTCCAGCGTTACTACGCATACACGTCGCGCCTGCGCATCCTAAATATTACAATCTAAATTCGTACGTACATTTGTATACACTATACATAGTGAATGAGGTAATTTTCAGGAGTGCGACCCACTTAAACCGGCTTTCGTATACGATTATTATAATATTTAGTAGGACTGGCAAGTCTTTATAGCAACGGACGTATTATTATGGGGAATGATGATGTGCAAACATATACGGCATATTATTATAAATATATACGTTGTATACTTGTGTGTAAGTAATATTGTAATCGGCTACTATATGTGGATATTTTATAAATAATTAGAACACGATTGATCTAGGCTTTTTTTTTTTTATCACTTAATAAAAGAATATTTACAATCCGTAATAATATTATGATAGCAGAATATAGGTAAATTTGATAAATAGATACGAAAAATAAAAATATTTTATTTATTACATATATACCACACGAGAGAGGAAACGACTTCGACTATAAGTAGCGTCTCTGAGAATTTGCACTTTAAACATTAAATCGTATACATTTTTGAAAATTATCAGGATAATTTATCATTATTAATAATGATTAATTAATTAAAAACCCGAAGGCAATTTATTGGTTAATAATTAGTGTATATTTATAACAAATCAAAACATACACAAATTTAAATTCAAATATAAGCGACAATAAAACATTTTGAAACTCCTAATTACTATTGAAATAGGCATTATTGATATTTGATAGTATGTGCATGGGCGGATAGGCCATTTTTGGCCTACCGGGAAATTTTAAAAAGGGGCACCGTTTATGAAAAAAAAAGTCTAAAAAGGGCCCCATTACCGAAATACGATAGGGGGCCCACCGTGAAATGCCCGGTTTCCAGGTAGGCCTATCCGCCCATGAGTATGTGTTGTTGAGTACACGTCTGAAACTTTAATGCGTTTACATTGAGGAAATTAAAAATTGTTTATTTTAAGCATCCTATACACAATTGTATTGTTACAGAAGTAAAGTTTATCAATCCAAAATGTTTATGGGAAATAGGTAGGTATACATTATTAATATTTACCCTAAAACTTGTTATTTAACAAATAGTTAACTACAAGCAAACACTTAACAGGACGTATCAACCTATAAATATTAAACATATATGTCCCGCAACATTCACCGAGATCATATTTTAAATTTATAATGTATATTAATGAGAGCCATACGAGTATTATGGACGTCTTGATGGTGTATGCAGTGACGTATACGCACTGGAGGGATGGATGTGTTCAACCCCTCCCCACTTGTATTTTTTCACTTTATAATAACATGAAGATGTTTTTTTTTTAAAAACACTCACACACACACACACACATATGTCATATATATATATATAATTTAATAACCCACTGAAGCGACGGGGTGTGTACTACAAAAATCACTGTTGCAAGAGGCACATATATACCTACGTACATGACTGGCGTAGTGATGTCTGGTGGTAGCAGCCATAATATAAGACTCGAGTGACAATATGCTATATAATATATATTACATCTTATAATAATAGTATTATATACGTGTATACATATACTAGAAATGTCAACTAACATGATAAATAGATGCACGGGACAGTATAATAAATTGACCACCATATTATTGGCGATTCCAATAAGGTATTATAGGTAGTTGATCTCGGTACAATATAAAGGGTACATATAAAATATTGAAATACAAAAATATAAAACTATTTCACAAAATATATTATATCTATAATAAAATCGTTTCACAACAAACTCGGCTCCCCAACACGTTCTAAACATTAATCTAAGACCTTTTTTTTTATTATTATTTGTTGCATTATTAACTAGCTAGTCAAATAAAAAAAAAAAAAAAAAACGATCGAATAAATAAATAATTGCAAAATCTGTTTTTAAAATTGACTTATTAATATTTATTATCAAAATCACAAAATGTATTTACTGACACTAGTGACACGCGACATCTGAAATTATATTATTTGTAGAAAACAAAATCAGTTTACAATCATTTATGGATAAATGATTGAAATGATGATAATGATACGATTATTTATAATATGTAATAATATACACTATATCAATACATCATAGGTACATAATATGCTTTACACACTACAAACTACCCTGTTACCGTCTCTAGACAAGAAGGTCAGGAACAATAAAAAAACATATAATAATTATGACATAACCGCAAACTCGGTTACACGCATCGTCTTCACTGTGTAAACGGGTTCGTATTATAATTGATAATTACATTATATTATGCAACGTCCCTACAATGCAAATAATATATGTATGTTTATATGTTTATAGTACTGTTAATGTTTGTGTGACAAACCTTTACATATACTAAGAATGGCGCTACCGGATTGCATGCTGCGTAAAAAAAAAGCCTAAAAAACCAGTCAACCCGCGGTAATATTTTTTTTTTTATTATCAATACATCCAACGACCTTTTATACGCGCGTCAGTTTATCATAAAATAACACGATAGTGTGTGGACATGATTATATATACTTATATACAGTATATACACATATAATTTATTTATCGATCCGACTTCTCACAACTGTCCCACACCGACGATCAAAATAACCCACAAATATTATAAGTATTTATAATACGTACATATTTTGGTCTATCCTGTGAAAAGATTTATAGGAACGCGATTGCAGTCTATTAAGTTCCGTATAGTATGATATTTTTAAATGACTTATCAAAATGACTGACACATAGCAATATTATGGCTCGTGCGTTTCGCATAAAACTACCCCTAAATATCTATATTATATCAAATAGAAACTGATAAACATTACAACTATTAGTTAATAGAGTGTTAAGATGGAATTTTATTATAAAACAACTATACAACATTACAAGCAGAGCTTGCGCTAAAGAAATATTAGAGCCGCACACCATGTTTATTTTTCAGAAGTGAAAAAATTTGATGATCGCGTATAATACATAACACATACTATGTATCATAAATTCATAAATATTAAATATTGTCAGTTTAAAGTTTAAATAACAAAATTCCTCAAATTATATTTTGATTAACAACAATTAATATTAATATAATTTTTAAATGTTTTTTTCTTTTTTATGACAACCTATTCATCGATAACAATATTTTCTAATTGGAGATGGTTATTAATTTGAACACAATCACAATATTTGGTGACATAACGCAATGGTCATGACGACCACGGTTTATCTTAAACACCGTAGTAGATTTAATCTCTTGATATAATGATATTCATAGATAAATTATCAATGTTTCAATCATAATTGATTGCAATTAAAGTATTAGTTGAATATTATTAATTGTAATACAATATCGTTTAATTATTTATTTTATGATTTATTCTTATAGTCTTTACAGTTTTTATAGTATCACTCTATTATCATCGATATCTTATTGCATATAAAATAGCAGTCGAGAAGTTGTCAATATCACGCGTGTGCCACTTTTCTTATAATCTTCACATAAAAATAATGTAATGAATAACGTAGTTATAGGGTACCATTTTATCTTCATAATACCACAGTCATTATGCCCCATAGTACATAAAATTTCACCTATATAATATGTACGTGTATAAAAATATGAGTTGTGAATTATTTTTACTCAGACACATACACGCCAACAAACTACATAATGCCTAGAATTTCGCAATATAAATAAATATAGGCAGTTTCTATGTAATAAAAAAATATGTAATTTAGATATAAATATAATTTTAATTGCAATTACGATTGAATTTATAATTATAACTAACATCTAATAAAATACATGAATTTAGTTTTTCTAGTGGTTTTTTTTCCTTGGTTTTTTTCCGTGATTTGAATAAATTATGTACAGACTATATAGATATTAGATAAGCCTATATACATAAGCCTGTATCGATTTTTTAGACAAAGACAATATACGTGATATGTGTGAAATCGTCTATCAACAATTTTTTTTCAATTTTCATTTGCATTATATAATTTTATTCAAATATAAGAAAATTTTAAATACGTAAATATCTATAAAAAAAATACATTTATTTATCTAAAAAAATGTATTTGTAAAAACCACGTATAAAAATTTAATGTTAAATAATATATAAATATCTATATTTATTTTTAAATAATAAGTCAATTACTCTGTACATTCGTTATTATTGACTGAATGTTGTAATATTTCAATATTTTTTTATTTTTCTCAAACATGATTTCTATTAATTTTTTTTTTCAGTTCTTTTATAATATTAAGGTGGCTCATTAGTTCTATTATAAGTATAGGTTTTGTCAGTTTCTAGGTTACTGTTATTACTGTGGTTCTTGTAATTTCTCAATGATGATGTATATATTCAGATATTAACGGATGAGGTGAATAATGTATATTATTAAGGATAGAGGGAATTGGAAAAACGATCGGGGTTGAAATACAATTGACATTTTAATTATCTACTGCTCTACTAGTGTAAGGCCGAGTTTACATTTACTCGTACATTGTACCACAAAGACCATATACCGAGAACTACCTTTTTTAAAATAAAATAAAAACGCGTCAAAATGATGTGTTTGGACTTAAGCAAATAAAAGATACTTAGAATTTGGATATTCCACATAATAGACTAAGTAAAATAAATAAAATATAACAATATGGTCGAAGTTACTTCACGGCTAATTCCAAATACTTTTTTATACCCTTTTAATGTACCCTTTTAGGTCGTGACACATAATAGAATGTCCTCTAGTATATTATATTATAATATTCTTAAAATCAACAGAATTTTTCAAGAATATTTTGTGTATATTAACGGGAATAGATGAGCATCAATAAAAACAACAAGAGTATATTGTGTAATTTTTTTATTTTTTCATGACGTGTATGTTTATAAATTATGATAATTAAACATTTAAAAATATATTACATTTTTTTTTTTTTAAATCAAATTAATAAAATTATTAACGTATTGTTTAAGCATTGTTTGGTATGAAGTCCGTTTTCTTCTTCACTCTGAAAACATAAACCGTATTTAGAGTAAAATTTTATTAGGTATGCATATATTTTAATCTTTGTATAAAATGAAAACTAATCCTAATCCTACAATAACGATTTGGTTTTTTTTTTAATTATAATTCAGAGAAACAAATAACTATATAAAATGTACTATTACACATAGACTACGCGGAAAATAAATGCTTAAATGCTTATAACCTAATAATGCTAACCTTACCAGTTACCACTTTAAATTCTAAAGTAATATAATTAATATAGTGCGTTCTACTACTAATGTACATAAAAAATCAATATAGTTACTTATAACATTATATAGATATAAACTGTAATTGCCAATTAGTGTAACATGAACGCATGTTAAAGTTAAAGGAGTGATAAATGAACATAGTACCTATATTATATTATTACAAAAAACTATTACAGGTAGCTGGTTAAAGCATTTAATGGATATGCGATGTATAGTGTTGTTAAATTCGTTTTTCCGTTTAAATATACTCACTGATTGAAAAAGAGGGGGATATCGGCAGTGTAAATCAACGGCGCAAGAGGTATGGGTAAGCACCAAACCTATAGTTGTAAGTCAAGGGGTAGGTGTATCCGTAAGGGTTGTAATAGGAAGTGACAACCGGAGCTGACGGGTAGACGATGAATTGGGCGGCGGCGGAACCAACGCAAGCCAGTGCGACGGCTACCAAGAAAAAGATCTAAAGAGAAAACAAAATATAAAGCTCATTATTATTATATTCGTCAAATGTATGTAATATAAGTAATAACTAATAAGTAACAAGTTTGTAAGTGTGTAACTGACGTATAAATTATAATATAAATGCAATCTATAATATCTATAGGGTATAATATAGTTATATAGGAATAGAAGTTACTAAATAAATTTAAGTATACAAAATGGTAACCCGAACATACACGATACATACAATTTATAACACAATACTAGCTATATATTTTTAAGTCCTCTATTATTCATCACCTCACACAATCCATAAATATATAAAATACAAACTATTCATTGTTATACATAACTCGACTTATTCAGAGAAACGTGTATTTCGCAGAAACAAAATTATGTATACTTAAAAGTTAGAATTCGTGTTTATATTTTATACTTACGACGAGCTTTCCGGACATGTTGAAGTTTGAATGTTGTGATAATTTCTTTTTGAATCGATGAGTGCTGCAGACCGTTTGTAGCGATCGACTGTGATGCTGATCGTGTTGTGCCGGATCTGTGAGACTTCAGCGGTATTTATACGCGCACATCGTGATTTGTTTTGCAGGGGACGCGTGGTTGAGAATAAAGAAGATCACCTCGGCATTAAAATTGCGCATTTTCAAAAAACAAACGACAAACCAGACTTCGGACGGTAAATGACGTTATTTCGATACAAAAAATATACTCGTACGATGATTTTATTATTATATTTATAGTAAAACTATCTGATATATACCTATATGCACCTACAACCGTCTTAATAAAAAATGTTATTGAAAAATATTGTGCAACAACCTAATTTTATTTTATAATTATAATATTTTCTACATTTTCAGACATTATTGAGTATTGTCAGTATTGACATACCAGATTTCGCTGATTTTGTCGGACGTGTACAAATTACCGATAATAATTGCGATACGCATAATTCGAGTACCAATGTAATATACATTTTAACAGTGGTCAGTACTAAACCTTAATTTACTTGAGAACCACGTGTATATGGCTTTAATATTACTGCAACATTTTACGCTTTAAGATTCTCTTTAAGCACTTATTATATAATATAATTTCGAAAAGATTATCCGAAATCATATACAATAAATTATAAGCTTTCAATTCTCACCCCGATTTGATTAAAACACTAATCAATTTCATTATTATCCAAAGACTCATAAGAAAATTATGAACAAATATTTACAGAAAATACAAAACATAGGCTTATGTAAACCACAAAAGAGAACGAAAACTTCAATTTATATTATGTAATGATGTGTGAATTGACTTTTATCTTAGATAAAGTTATAGCAAAAGGATAAATAATTATTTAAAACAAAATTGTCTAACTAGAGTATTTTGATAAAATTTGTGTTGAAGGACGAAGGTATATACTTATATATTTATACTGGGAGAGTTATGAAAACTAACAATAAAATTTTAAGAAAATCACTACCATTACTTTATATCAACAAATTCGCAAAAAACTAACGATACTTGTAAAAATGTAAAAGCTGAAACAATAGGTTTTCTCATCTCGTGTGCAATGAACATCACAATATTTGGAAATAACAAAGAAAAATGAGTTAAGAAGTTGGAATAGACAGCGCAAGAATAGTGTTGGCTGAATAGGAAAGATTTATCAGAAAATAAAACAGTGGTAAAAAGAAGTAAACGTAAAAGCTAGTTCAATTGAACAATTTAATATTTTATGTCTACATTTTACTAAATTAAATCGGATATTTCTAATTTCTTAAAGAAAATAAGAAATGTATCTTTTATAATCAAAATAATACATTTTTTTTTTTGATTTAACATATTTAATATATTTTTAAAATTATTATTATTCACAATTTTAGTAATTTTTGTATATGACTTTATACGTGACTTATATTAGATACTGAGCGGAGTAATGAATGTATTGATTTTACAATGATGTGTATTTTTATTTTTTATTTTGTTGAGTCTAGTTTAAATGATTTGATTTTCAACTTTAAAGTGTGGTTTTGACTAGCGAATTTGATCTATTTTGTAGTTTAGGGGGTTAAAATTATCAGAATTAGGAAACACCAATAAAAAATTAAGGAAAAACTGGAATTTTTGATAGTTTTTAACAAAAATAATTTTATTTTTTTGGCTAACTCTAAAACGAATAACTACTGAAACTTAAAATGTTTACTAAATAGTTATATGATTATTAATAACAGAGACACACTCGATATTAAACATTATGTACAGCAGAATGGGACTCTCTTCACTATTTTTTTATAATTATTTATATCATTTCCGATTGCCTTAATAATACTTTTACTTTCTTAAAAAAATATAACTGCTGAAAATTAATAAACTGAGTTTGGTCTAAAAAATGTTTGAGCATTTATGTATTTTTATATTTTATAATAAATAAAAAATGTTCACTTTTAAATAATTTTGGAGGGTAGTAGCAAGGAGTTAAACATTTTTAAGACTAGTCTCTAATCAAAAATGTTCTTTTCTGGACTACTGAATACATGCATTAACCAATTTTAACCCATATAATAACGGTTATTAATACCCAAACCCCAAACGTTTGTTTAAATTTTTTATTCCCGTGTTAAAAAATCTGAATAATTTTGAGTATTTTCGAAATTAACAATGGTTAAATCAAAACTTCGTAGTACAATGACTCAACAAAGACTTGATTCATTGTTTTTATTATTTATTATTTATTTTGCAGAAAATGACTAACAACATAAACTATGATGACATAATGGAGGAATTCAAACTTATGATAGCATAAAAACGTCGACTGGAGTTATAAAAATATATTTAATTTTTAAAAATTGTTTTAAAAAAATTGTAATTATACTAAAATGTAACAACAACAAAACAAGGTATCAAAAATAAAATAATTGTATATTTAATTTTTATAAAAATTTTCTCGACCATGGATGTGAACAAAAAATCCTAGACACGCCTATTCCCATTACACTATTACTAGACGTTTTTGTTTCATATTTTAAAATGTTCATTTAGCAACATAATAATACCCCAGTGGTGTACATTTGTATCGATATACAAATCGACTAGACATAAGTTCTGTAGCAGGTAGCCTCTGACAGCAATATTATGCGGTATCTATACCTCGTGGTACCTGTATTATTATTAATTATTTATGACTATGCCACTCTGTGGCAAATATATAGAAAAATGATTTAAAGAAACAAAATGTCCGCATGATTCAACCTAGTTGACCTAGTGCGATACGCGTTGTATAAATAGCACCCTTGGTCTATCGCATAAATAGTACATTTAGCACATTAGTACGTAATATTTTACTATTAAAAATATTGTAATCATGGCGACAACGACGTAGGTGCCGCGGCGATTTCAGAGACGCAAAAATCCACCGGACGTCCTTGCGTGTTTTAACTCCATTTGGTCTGGACTGCACGTTGACATTTCGAACTTTCGAAGTCAGCTGTGCAAATATTGTACAATATATTACAATAACATACATTAATGTGTGTATAAAATGTATTATGTAGACGCGTTACAAACGCGTGTCCTCATCGGGTGACTGCAAGACTTATAGTAGGCACATATATTATATTCCTATATATACGACGAGGACGAGTATCATAATATGTGCGTGTACATTCGGACTACAGTTGTATTTATATTATATTAATGTAAATAACTATAATATATTACAATCAAATAACCGATTTTGTCACTTTTCACTCGACCGTTGGCTATATGCGCCTATAGGTACCTGCGTATGAGAACTATGTGATTGTAAGATCATGAAATTATAAGCATTTATATGCGTATGTCATATTATAACTCATAATATATACACTACCTACCTAGTACCTATATAGTAAGCACAGTAATAATAATATATCTAAAGACTATAACCTATACCTAAGGGCTAAAGACCTGTTTGTTAGTATACCGTATACAGATGTATACATTTAATTCCGTGTGATGAAGTACCGCAAGTGTATAAGATTCTTCAACTTTTTACGTCAGAATATTTTTATATATTATGCACAAGATGGGTCGCTGTGCGAAGACAGATCAATAGAAACGATTAATAAATATTGTGAATTATATAATATGTCAAATGTGAAAATTATTATTATTCGATATATTATTACATTAGAAATGTTTTTTCCTCTACAGCGTTTTCACAAAGTACCTGTATCGATAATAAATTATGATTTGTGTGACGTTGAGAGATTGTAATTAATGTTAAAAGTTAGTTAATCAATTATTAAAATAAAAGACAATAAAAACCTAAATTCTAAACCGGAAATTGAGGCCGAGAAGTTATTATATTTCCGAGAAGATTTCAACTTGCACAATTTATATAGTTGTATAATAATATGTTCAAGAAATAAATTAATTTCATGATCTCACTATTATAAATTTAAAATGAATATGTATATTTTTGCATAATGTTTAATTTATTTTTTTTATCGAAGTGTATATTATATTTATATTATTCATATATTTTAATTTTTAGCGAATCTATTTATTTATAAAAATAAATATTTGTTTGTTTGTTTGTCCTCTATAGATTCAAAAGCTACTGGCCCGTTTTCAATCAAATTTATAGATTTCTTGAAATTTAAAGTATGATTATAATATATTTTTTAACTCATACAAGTTTCTATAGCTTATACGGCGAGTTACACATGAATTTAATTTTGATTTACGAAAATTGAATATTTTTTTGTTAATCTAAATGGTTGCTATTGGTTTTAAATTATATTACTATTATAATTATTAGAAATTTAGAAATATAAAATACATAAAAATAAAACAAATCTTAAAATCAAATACTTATAAATACAATTACAATGATTACTTTTAACTTTTAAGATTTACATATCATATTGATATAAACACAAAAAGGTCTCCATAAAAAAGTCACCAATCGACCAATCTTAACAATGTAAGATTTACGTCGGCCTTTGAGCATTTTGTTGAGTATTTCTCTAGTTGCGAGAATAAAAATACGTCAAAAATTAATTAAGAAGCAAAAAATCATAAAATTAATTTAATTGTGCTGGTTTATATTGTATTTCAACTGATATAAAACGGAAAACGATAAAAAGATAAATATTATTTTTAACATGAACAAAGTCGAGTAATACAGCTAATATATTTTTATAACTTTTAATGTTCATTAATATTTTTTAATAGGCATTACATAAAAAAAAACAAATAATATTATTATTTTTAACTTCTACTGGTAAAATAGATACTAAATATCAAACAAGTGAATAGACAAAACAATATTTTTGTTTTATCAATTGTGTCTACCGTTACATAACATTTTTTAAATCTATTTTTAAATATGTTAATCAAATTCCTATAATGTTATTAGCTGAACATAAACTTATACAGTTAAATCACTAAGTTATCACAACAAATTGCGATGTTTTGTACATTTTATTATATTTTTGCATTGCCTTATTATTAATTTATTAAATCCTTACTGACTAATACATTTTGCCATAAAAAAAAATGAAATTATTAAAGTCAATAAGAACCATAAATTACATAATTTAAAATTCATTAATTTCAGTAGACATGAATTGAGTTTGTAAAATATACGATTAAACATAATATAAATACATAATTTAACATAATAAAAAAAATATTTTTAATATATTTTAAAAAATAAATAAAAAATAAAGCTCAACAAAATTAATCATTAATAATGATTGCGTTTTAAATCACAAGTATGATTAATTTTACCAACTCGAAATTTCTCCAATGGGAGGGTTCTTTATTCTTTAAACTATATCTTTAATATAAATAAATATACCATTGATTATTTATTTATATACAACGTATAAGTATAATCAATGATATATACCTAAAACCTACACCAAAATCTTTCATATTGCCGCATATTTTTTTTTTAAATGATTTTGATTGTGCAATAAAAAATAATTAAATTATAAAAAAAAATCATTTTCACTTGCTACTTATAATTTTCTTTATTATAATGAAATATATTTATTTTATCATTAATAATCATGAAGTTAATCCTTTAGTTTAATGAAAAAATAATAAGGGTTAATTTTACGGTTATTCGTCAATTTAAAAATGTTCGAATTAGTTTCCCGATAATATCACTTTCCAATTTACAACTGTTACAAAATATGTACAAATCGATAATCTTACAATATTTTATTAGGTTTTACAAAGTCTGGGTAAGTTTATGAATATAATTTTATAACTAGTTATATCACTTGTATTGGGGCGAATTCTCAGTGGCGAACCCAGGATTTTAATACTGTGGCTCTACCTCATTTACGAGAAGCCACTCGCACCTATATAAAAGGTTTAACCAACTATGTATTAAAAAGTCGCTCGTTGTGCTCGCGATCTATCTAATTTAGATTATATTTTTATACCATAAGAAGTAATATACAAGTCACGACTAAGTTATACACACTTGGGTATTATTAATTAATTGCTATTTTTAATTGTTGCTCAAAATTGATATTTAATTAATAAATTTACCTGAAATTTTATTAATTTTGTACATATAACATATAGTTCAAAAGAGCTAATAAGAAACATACAATTCTACACCAAAGAGGATTAAAAATATAAAAATAAAAAATTCCATCATTTTAACTATGTACTCATATTATGTGATAATAATGGAATAATACATCGTCATAACAACAACACTAGATTAATCAACGTCCTAATAAATGACGCCGAATATAAAACGGGTGCGTTTACCGAATATTGTCAGTCTACCCTCAACCTTCAAACTGGCAAGAACAAAAAAAAAAAAGAAGAAACAAAACCCAGACGATCGGCGGCGAACCCGGTAAGAGAAGAGAAAAGCGACCGGACGAAGCTCGTGGTTAGCAGATTAACGATCAACGAAAGAACACAGTCGACTACGTCGGATCGTAGCAGTACGGTCAGGCCAGAAGTTACTGTGGTAGTCGGGTAGTATCGACTCAGCTGCGACCACCAGCAGACATTGTCTATACAGACCTGTCACAAACACCGGACTAATGTCCTCACGGACGTCGGCCGGTCTTTTTGTGCACCCCGCCAAATCGGTGACCACGACTTGTTCCGCCGTTACCGTACCTTAGGTCCTAGCACTTTCGAGTGGCTCAAAGTTATCACTCCGCTTGTGGCAATTCTGTATGGCATTGGCGGAGAACATACGCGAAGCTCCTCACCCCGGTCCTCACAGGTCCAGACGCCCACTGCCGGGTCGGTACCGTCCGTCTACGGTACGTTGAGACTGAGGAGGAATAACGTGGTGGGTCACATAAGACTCTGCGCACAGGCGCAGTGCAGTATCTGGTTGTTCACCTCAGCTGGGTCGGATAATGCCGACTCAGCTTCACTCGCCTCTACCCAGCCACCACCGGTAGACGATTATCGAAAAAAAAAGAAGAAACAAGTCCCAGACAATCGGACGAAGCTTGTCATTAGTGGATATTGAATATCGGACGAACATCGTCGACTACACCGATAGAATTGTCGACCAAACGTCACGAACTATAGTATAGAATAAGACGCGGCACTCATCATCGCGGACTCCACTAACGACGTATTATGTCGCTGGATTTCTACATTGTACGACCGACGGCAATATTATATCGACGTGCACCGCTCAGAGCTAATCGCTTATCGGGATCGTTATACCTATGACGCCCGACGAACGTTCTCGAAGTGCCGTCGCGTAGGGTTAGGTGTACGTTGCAGACGTCCGCGGCATCACGTCACACGACTGTATGCGTGTCGATCAACGACAGCTCTCTTCCCTGCCGGTCGGTTAATCCCGACCCGGTGCTATCTCATCGGGAAACAAAAATCGCCCTTTCCAGGGCCCCCAAGGGCCTGCCTCGGCCACACTCTTCTTTGATTACACCCGATTATTATGTATCATTATCATTATTATTTTGTATTTAAAAATCAAATATTCGTATTTGAAATTTCCACCAAAAATTTATTATTATCATTCGCTAAATAGTATAATTTTCAAAATTGTTTGACTATTCTTAAGTCAATTAAAGGGATATATATATATATATATATTTTAGTTGTAATTTATAACCTTTATAAATTTATGGACCTAAAATTGTGTAGGAATACAGCGACAATGCAATGATGAAAGAACCACCACTTTTGCATCATTTCTACACTAGCGCTTCATAGTGGCTGGTTAGGTTTGGTTAGTATTTACTAGTAAATATTTAGCTTCACCTAATTATTATTATTGATGTAAGGAAAAAATAAAATAAAAGGTCGAGAACCAATAACCCACTGTGTTAGTCATTATTAGGGCTTGTAGGTTATAGAAGTTTCATACCAAGCTAGAAATTCATTTTTATTCTATACAATGATAACGAGATTATAATATTAATGGAAAATCGAAATGAAAGGGCTGACGAAACGTTTTTCTGTTTTCCCCTCATGCAAATTGATTTTTTGAGGAGAAGGGTCGTGCGAATTTCAAAATTAAGCTTTGCAAATTCGTTTGAATCGCATGCTAAATATCTACATAATTTGCTTATGGGTTTTTATTAGTGGGAGGAGGCTAGCCAAAGGTATATTAAACAAAATTAATTTTTTTCAAATTTTGAATAATTGATTTTTTAACTATTTATTCATAAATGTATTCTGTATTCTGTAACCATACGAATATAAGACGTGTATTTACATTCAGGAACAAAGTCATAACTCATATATAATAACATATAGGTAGATACGAGATAAATTTACGCGACTTTAAAATCAAAATTCAACTTTCACAATAACAAAAACATTATTGCCAACGAATTTTTGATCCTACAAATCGAATTCAACATCATGATTACGCTTTTTAGAAACAAACAGCAATCACAAAAATATTTCCAAATTTTTTTATACATAAATATTTTACATTTCCGTAAGCATTTGCATGACCAGTGTGACGAATATTTTTAATATATTAATCAATTTACAACTTCATATTTGTTTCTCATAAATACATTATTATGGACCTTGAGTCGTTGAAAGATATTAAATTAGTATTTCATAATCATAATATAAATAAAAATACGAAAATACCTAAATTTTTACTATACATTTTCAAGCGTTATTAATTATTTTAATATTACACATGCAAAACCACCCGTAACAAACGCCAGGTATTGAAATATAAGTATCGAGTACGAAATCGTACGACCAACGCATAATCGTTTTTCGCGTCAGAGCGGTGTTTTAGTCAATCAACCGTGTTGACAAATAGACAATGCAATGTTAATTTCAGGTGACCATTCATATGATACAGCTACTATGAAGCACTAGTGTAGAAATGATGCAAAAAATAAATATTTAGTGAACATTTCAAGTATCTACGAATATTTGATTTTTAAATACAAAAAAAAAAACAAAATCAATTTTGTAATAAACTTGTTTTGCAAATTTCTGTTTTTCATTCAATTTTTGAAGAATACTAAGAATTTTCATTTTTGAATTCTCAAAAATATAATCTAAATCCAAATTTCTGACCAAACCATAATTTTCACTTTTAAGTTTTACATTTCTAAATAATACATAATTATCGGATTTAGAAGTTACGGTCACCGTGCGACGGAGCATACCTCAAAGAAGAGTGTGGCCCTTGAGGGATAACGTAGAATTTTTGGGTCCTGAAAAGTGCGATTTTTGTTTCCCGATGAGATAGCACCGGGTCGGGATTAACCGACCGGCAGGGAAGAGAGCTGTCGTTGATCGACACGCATACAGTCGTGTGACGTGATGCCGCGGACGTCTGCAACGTACACCTAACCCTACGCGACGGCACTTCGAGAACGTTCGTCGGGCGTCATTGGTATGACGATCCCGATAATCGATTAGCTCTGAGCGGCGCACGTCGATATAATATCGCCGTGGGTTGTACAATGTAGAACACCACCGATACAAAGTGCTATGACCAAAGGGCGCGGGTACGGTAACGGCGGAACGCGTCGTGGTCACCGATTTGGCGGAACGCTCAAAAAGACCGGCCGACGTCCGTGAGGACATTAGTCTGGTGTTCGTGACAGGTTTGTATAGACGATGTCTGCCGGTGGTCGCAGCTGAGTCGATACTACCCGTCTACCACAGTAACTTCTGGTCTGACCGTACTGCTACGATCCAGCGTAGCCTACGGTGTTCGTCCGGTGATCGGTATCTGTTAACCGCGATCTTTGTCCGGTCGCTTTTCTCTTCTCCTACCGGATTCGCCGCCGATCGTCTGGGTTTTGTTTCTTCTTTTTTTTTTTTTTGTTCTTGCCAGTTTGAAGGTTGAGGGTAGACTGACAATATTCGGTAAACGCACCCGTTTTATATTCGGCGTCATTTATTAGGACGTTGATTAATCTAGTGTTGTTGTTATGACGATGTATTATTCACATTATTGTAACATAATACATAGTTGAAATTATGATATTTTTTCTTATTATATTTTTAATTCTCTTTGGTGTTGGATAGTATGTTTTTTATTAGTTCTTTTACAACTAAATGTATAAAATTATATGTACCTATATATAAATCTTTCTCAAAATCTAATCTGAAATACTTAAAATTATTTAAATATTCCAGGTAAATTTGTTAATTAAATATCAATTTAGAACAAAATTAATAATACCAATGTTTGTAAGTACTTAAGTTATAAATTGTTCTTAAAACTTAAATGTGAATTGTGTCTTACATCTTACTGTGGTTTTACAATTATATTACAGATTGGTATTAAAATATAATATAAATAAGGTAAATCGCAAGCGCAGCAAGCTACTTTGTAATACATAGTAGGTTAAACCTTCTATACCCTATACTCACTAAGGTCCCTTAATTTTCATTTTTAAATACTTAACTAAAATAAATAACACGCAGTAAACAATTGTTAAGAATATTATAAGTTTATTTTAAAGTAATATATCACAAATATAATTATTAATTTATGTTTAATAATATAACATGTTTAGATATAAAAT
This sequence comes from Rhopalosiphum maidis, assembly GCF_003676215.2. Lineage (NCBI taxonomy): Eukaryota > Metazoa > Arthropoda > Insecta > Hemiptera > Aphididae > Rhopalosiphum > Rhopalosiphum maidis. Next base: position 81,104,700 of record NC_040878.1, read on the forward strand.
TAATGTAATGTTTATTTAATACTGTATAAATATTTGGAATAACTTTATAGTACAAATTGTTCAATTTAAAAGCTTATATTCAAAATGTTGAATTATATAAAATATATTCACAAATATTAGTGTATTTCTTATTTAAATCAAAATTAATTTTGTTATGTATGTATAATTTTAAAGCAATATTTATAAAATTATTTGAATAATATAAATAGCCACAGATCTATTTGGTGTAATTAATTTAATAAATTACAAATAGGTGATTTTTTATTAATGTTATAATTATTTATCATACTGAGTTAAAAATCAAAACTAAAATTTTGAAATATTTATTTTTGAAAAATGTAATTCGGTATATAAAATAAGATATCCAATATTTTACAATAACAAATATTCAATTAAAAATACTAATAATTTTTTGATGTAACTCATAAGTAAAATATGTTCTAGTACAACATTAAAATATCAATTATTATATTTTAACGGAATATAGAACTAAAATTAATCAATCTTTTAAATGAGTTTCATCAAATTTGTCTTGATAATCTAACTAATAATTGTATAACAAAACCTTAATAATTATATTTGTTTACAAGGACATGGACGTTCATGCATTTAAAAACAGTATGCTTACCATTTATTTATCTTGCACACTAAAAGCTACTAATAGTATTTTGTTTATCTATAAACAATATATTATAAAGTAAAAATAATTAAGGTTAACACAAGTTGAATGATTTGAACAGCTGTATTTGGCATGATTAAAAATATATTAAAGAAACATCAACAGACCGAAGTATTATAAAAGAAAATTGTACTATTTTAATTAAGAGAAGGGTTGTATGTAATACAAAACATTTTAAATTCTGATAGATTAATAAATTTCTTTAAATTCATACATTGCATAAAAGTTTCTCATAACTATACATTGAACTGTGCAAAAGCATGAACTCCCATGCCTTATACATGATAACAATACAAAACACAAAACAAAATATTTTAACTTGCACGCCATTTATCTTAACTATTATTTTATAAATTAGGTGCCATACCCTTTAACAAAAATTAAAAAACAAAAAAAAAAGAAACTTAATTTATCCATACAAACTCACTATCTTATTACAATAATAGTTGAACAATATTTGTAAATTATTAAATTACTAAAGCAGTACTTTATGTAAATCGGTATAATATTTTCTATTTTGTTTTGGTATATTAATTATTAAAAAAAAAAAAAAAATGAAACAAAATACATTTAGTGACTGTTAAATATGTCAATTGAGAAGATTTTATTAATCATTCTTTTTATCATCTTCAGGTTTCTCATTTTCAATTGCTTGTGGCTTTTCTTCAATAGCTTGTGGCTGTTCTTCAACTGGCTCGGCAGCATATCCAAATTCATTTACTCTAGTTGGATCTACTCTATATATCCATCTTTGGTACAAAAATATGAAAAATACAACATCTAAAAAAAAAACAATAATAATATAATTTTTACTTAGACTTTTATATCTCTAGGGGGCAAGAGAATAGTGGACGGATATAATATTAAATACACATACAAATTTAAGAAATACATGCAACAAAATATTAATGTTATAACAAAGTTATAACTTTATAAGCTTATAACACATTCATATTATAAAATTGTTTAACTTCTTTTTATTCTCAACAAATCAAAATTGAGTAAATCGTTAAAACATTTATTAGTAGGAAAGGGGGTTATATTAAATAGCATTTTTTTTCTGGAGGTTCAATATAAAATTGCAAATTTTCACTTAATATATTATATAATTTGATATAAGTCTATTGTCAATATATCTATTTAGTATTTAACTATAAACATAAAAAATCATTAATAAAATTACATTCAACTTTGATAATAAAATAAAATCCAAATCAATTTTAGACACAAAGAGAATGTGATAATACTTATTCAATTTTATTTAATAGTGATGCAATTATCAAAATTCAAAAATGAATCGAATAAGAGCAAGAAAAATAAGAACTATACCCCATTTCATGAGAGAATTCAAGCATCTATCTGCAGCTGTCAATAGCATTTCTCCCACTATGTACCACTCGGTGATTAGCCACATCAATTATAAAGTGGTGAGAGATGCTTATGGACCGACAAAAAAATATGTACCTTCTCTCATGAAATGGAGTATAGTTACTGAATAGTAAATATGAATTATTATTTTTAATTTAAAAGATAGTAATGCAATAGTTTATTGCATTATTTATTGGTGAGAAACATTTAAATGTGTATGTATATATTTTTTTCAGTATAAGAGTACACTGGTTTGAACATATGCTATTGACCGCTGTATGTTATCAGACCCTCCTGATTGATTGTTTTGTTAACAATCGTTACTGGGAGTGGGGAGACAATGACACGACAAATTTTTGTCCGCCACATGGTATAATCTTAAACTGAATAGAGTATAATAAAGAACTATATAATATCTGTGGTCGCAATGTTATTATGATACAGGAAATCGGGAAGTGGTATTAAAAGGATGCAATACCTACATAAGTTGATTTGTCTTATAAACATACAATATAACAAACATTACAATTTTTAAAATTTTGTGTTATTTTTAATAATAGAATGTACTAACTTACTATAAAATTTAAAATTAAAAAATATTAAAATTTACTCCTTTATGTAAATTTACCTATTAAAAATAGTCACTGGAAACTGGGTATGTATATTAGAAGAATGAGTCCTTGGCAGATACCCAGTAATACACAAGAGAAGACATTGGATCGCAGAGAAGAAATGTTATAGATAGTACAAAGTTAAGTTGAGCTTGTGATTAAAGGATTTAAGCACAACTAGATTAAGGTAACCATTTCTATAATAAGGACATTGTAGCAACATAGATTCATTAATTAAAATAATAAAATTAAATAGCTCAGAGGTCAACCCAAAGATGAGTGCTATGGAGTTAAGGAAAAGACATATTAGAGTAGTTTATTCTTGAATGCTACTTACCATCTCTAAAACAACCCAAACGGTACATTGTTGGCATTTTAATAACAAATGCAAATATATCATCAATAAATGTATTTAAACATTTATAAGACATCATTCTCCAAGGAAGATGTGCTACAGACTTGAGTTTATAATTAATGAACAATTGTGGAGTCATTGTAATGAAACCTGCAAAAGTATTATAGTACTATAGAAATATAATATAATTAAGTTTAAAAGTAATTAACTTTTATCTTCTTAAAAAGGATAAATTTTACTTTATTCTGAATAAAACAAATAATGCTCACCAAACATTAATAGAAAACCATACAACATATTAAGTACCCAAGAATACCATCCTTTGTGTTCTTCATAGACGAGTGAATAAATTGCATATGCAGCAAGGAGAGGAAATAGTACCCATGATAAGTACTTAAATGCCAATCTATCATATTCCTTTGTGCTGGATTCAGCATAGGACCCTTTTTCTTTAAATATAAATTTTGGAATAATACCTAAATACCGTGTTTGCCGATCAAGACTTATGTCCAATACCTAAAACATAATATAAAGACACAATATAGTTAATTATTAATTTAAATTTGAAACATTTTTATAAATTATTTTACCTTATTGATTTTCCAACATTCAATACCCAATCCAACGAAACAACTGATGCGAATGATCGTGTTTGTATCATTGTCAAGCACGTACAATAGCACAACAACGGATTGAAATACATTAAAAAATACTGCACGTACAGATAAACCTTCCAAAGACTTGCGTTCCTTCCAAAATTGAATATCTGTAAAATAATTATTTTAAATTTAACTTATTTAAGATATATTGTTTATATACACTATAATGTAATATTTATATATATATATATATATATATATATGTATATATTATATCAATGACAAAGAGTGAATAAATAAGACATGCAGAAAAAATAAGAAATAAAAACTGTCCAATACAATTACAGTTGATAAGGGACGTTGTTATTTTATTTATAATTTGAGTTTAATCCAAAAAAACTTGACCCCAAACAATGTAAGAAATAAAACATATGAGTAGACTTAAAAATAATTGGAAAAAAATTACAAAATAAAACATTCAATAAGTTAGATAAAACATAAATAAATTTAAAAGTATATCAAACATTTTCATTGACAATAGGTATACCAAATTTATCATTTTAAAATTGTTTATACCTCATTGTTTTTATTTTCAAATTTATATTAAGATAGACATTGTCTTCATGCTTCTTAGACAGTAGTGGTTTTCTATGTAAAATATAAAAGCTATTGAGGAACTATATACCATATCACAACCACTCTAATACATAATTGTAGTTTTTACATAAATTGTTACCATTTTTGAAAGCTAACAACTCAAAAACACTATGCAATATTGATACAATGATTGTAGCTGCCAAAATATATGGTGAAGTCTCTAACAATGCTTCTTTTAATGAATCTTGATCTTGATCATCCTCATTAGCATCTGATGCAAAAGTATCGCCTAAAAATCCAGCAGTCCATTTATTTCGCATGGTCTGAGCAGAATACATTTGCCATTTAAATAATGACAATGGTTGGAATGTTAGTGTTAAATCCAAATTTCTGCAACATTAATAAACACAACTTTAATTTTGAAATTAATCAAAAATTATTGTTATTTACTTGACAGTATTATTAATTGGTTGATAGTCTCTAAGCATGTTCCAGAAATCATTGAAAAATACCATTGGCTTGTATCGATTGTGCGGCAAGAATTCTAGATCTAAATATTAAATAAAATAAATAATAGATTAAGTTATTTAATTACATGATAACTTACATTCAGAAAATGGTTCAGGGAGAGATCCTTTAGTCCAATTGGTTTGATCAGTTACTAAACAAATTGTCAAATTTGGATGCCAATGTGATATTATTTCAGTCTCAAATTTTTCAGCTTTCTAAAACATAAAATTAATTCAGCAAAACCACTTTATAATAACTGTTTTTCTCTGTCTTTAACACAACAACCAAATTTATTTACCATTAAAAAAAAAATTAAATTATTTCACTTACTTCGATTTGTTCTGGAGTAGCAGATGTTTCACCAGTAAGTAAGTTATGAGTTTTTAAGAATTTAACTTTTTTAAACTTATTTAATTGTTTTGATGCATGAACAACGTAAGGGTCATTTTTACTTATATTTGAATTTGACTTTTTAATAAAGTACACATGTAAATAAATTGATCCATTATTTTGCAAATTCTAAAAAACAAAACCGTTTTATTTGTACCAATATATCTAGCTAAAATTGTTCCAATTTATTAAATCATGTATCAGTTACCGATGATGGAACGAAAGATTTTTGGATAGTATAAGTACCATCATTATTAGGTCCTGAAGTCCAGTCTCCATATTCTAAATCTGTTTTTTTCCAGACAAGTTCACTATCATCTATTACATTAAAAAGACTGTCTTCTGATAAATAGACATACATATCCTGAAAATAAAACATATATTTTTAAGTTTGACCACCTAATACCAACAATTTGTAAATAAACAATTATCATAAAATACATACAAATTTAGTACCAAATTCAAAAAAATTGACATTTGGAATGGAATCTGCAACTTGAGTAACACCATCAGGAGGTACAGTTGATGGCTTTTTGAACATTGATGTAATGAAATAGATAATTAGTGATCTAACAATTAATGTTTTCACAACTCCAAAGAACATATTGAATCGTCCTTGTTGGGGTTGTGGCTGTTCGCCTTGCGCTGGTTCCACATTACCAGCCTTTAACAATACAATAATTATTAAGTTTTACAAATTAAATTAATTTTAATTGTTAATCGTTTACTATAAGAAATAGCAGTACATTTTTAATTTAGAAAGCAAACAGTATGCAAAGTTAAAGCAAATAGTAAATCACAAAAACCACTTGAATATTTTAAACTAAATTAATAATTTGCTACTTTTATTTTGTAATAATATGTTTTTAGAAATTTAAAAATAACAAAAAAAGAATTATTAAGAAAATGTCAAAACACTGTTTATATTCTTTTTCTGGTCTATACATAATATAACAAATTAGCATTCAGTAGAGAAGCATAAACATTTTAAAATTTATTATTAGATTATTAGAATTATTAGATTTATAAATATTAATAAATAAACTCATTATTTTGTATTTATATGATAGCGGAGCTATAAAGTTTTCACTCACCATGGCGAGGCTATAACAAACCAGTAATATAATATGGCAAGTTGAACCAAATTTTTCCAAAACAAAAAAATTATTATATTTTATTGTACCTAATATTTCATGAAAAAAAAATAGATCATATGAATAGTTTCATAGTAACTTAAAATTATTTTGAAATATTATTATGGAAGTTTAGATAATAATATAAATAATAACAAAAAGCAGGGAATTTTTAAGTTTCACAAATAATTAAATTGTTCTTTTTTGTTGAAAATCTCAAATGTGTATAAATTACAAAAAAAGAATGCAATAATGGATATTGTAGAGTAATTAAAAATGTAATCATGTTGAGTTATGACAATGATTAATATTTCAAATAAGATAATTATTAAATAGGTATCTGGTATACATATAATAAAGCCAGTACATGTAGTAGGAAGATATTATCAAATTATAGTTTATACCATTTTAATTCTTTAAATTTAAATAAGATAACAAAGTACTTCTTAAATTATATAAGTATCTATTGTCTATTGTATGTATTCATGTAATTTTATGAATGGTTATAAATCGATTAAATTGAATGCATCGGCAAATAATATCTTTACAATAATCCATATTTCATATTTAAATCAGTTTTATCATATAAATTTAAATGTTATCAACATTTTTTTAAATTTTTTTTGTAGCTATAAGATTAAGATTTATTACATTTCAGAATTTCTAGGCGATAAAATAGCTTCACATGAACTAGATAGGTACCAATGAAAATAATATGCTAAACAGTCTAGATAAATTAGTTATTTGACCCTATTAGATTGAAATAATTTGGTTTCGTTTTTTTTTTAATTCAAATAAATAAACGCAAACACAAAATCAATGTACCACGAGCAATCGCATATTAAACGACATGTAGACAGACAGTTAAACGATGTGTCTGTTGAAAGTGTACTGCGGAACAGAAACATTTCCGAAAACCAAAAAACCGATTAAAAGGCGTTGGCCGCGCGCGATGCGCCCGCCGAACCGAAAACCGTGCTCCCATCTATAGTCCCGGTCGAAAAGCCGGACTTTCGGTCTGAAGTAACGACAACGGCGGCCTTTCGAAAAACGTCCATCCGCCAGAAACAAAATATTATAATATTATTCACTAAGTGCTTGTCTCACCCCATCGCCTGGCGGCGCTTCATTTCTCCTGGCCACCTCTGCCATGACGTGCGTCGCAGACGTTCGTTGAGTCGACTATGAACGGCCAACGGAACACCATCAACGGCAGCTGACACGAGCGATGCGCTAACGGAACTGCGAATTATCACGTCCGGCGAGCGGGGCGCGCATACGCGAGACGTCTTCCTATCAGACGAAACGGAACACAAAAAAAAAAAAGCCGAAATCCAATAGGATAGAATAGAGTAGAGCAGCGCGAACGTGTGCGTGTGTGCGTCCCAAGAAACCAAGTGTTCGCCGTTCGGAGGTTTGGTCACCGGTACTCGGTCGGTGGTCGGTCGTACGATTTATTTTTTATCCCCCTATGGGCCCTATATAGATATAATCAGCAAGCCAAGCGACTACAACTTTACTGTAAAATACGACCGTACCGTAGATACCACATCCATTATCGCAGTGCGGGGGGGAGTGCGGTTGATAAGAACAACACCGCCCGGTTGGACCGCAGAGTGACCAACCTAGCCGTGGGCCCCGAGCCCGTCGCGTTGGCGGCGCCGTTATCATCGTCGTGGTTTTGCCACCGTACCGCGTGCGACTACGTAGTGGGTACGTAACTAGTTTTCGCAACTTTGTAACCCCGCCTCCGCCCATCACCGACGACGACGTTCTATGGTACAATCTTAGATTATTAATTATTATTTTTTTTTTTTTTACGTTTTATCAACATATTTTCACAATAATTGTTTTTGGCGTTTAGCATTTTGCTGTTCCGATCTTCCACGGACCTCTTTCATCGTGCGACGACGCCGCGTAAATCGCACCATAGATAAAGAAAGAAGTAATTACGACGCCCCCGTCGACTAAACAAGCCGTGGAGCAAGTGAGCAACGAGATCCGTTTCGCGCGCTCGGTGGCTCGGTCGCAAGTCGCAACTCGCCACCAACGTTCTACAAGTACGCTCGTCGCGAAGTCACGGTAACGCGCGCGTTGCCTGCCCCTGTGCCTGTGTGCGCGCGCGCATCGGACGATCCACATCGATCAGACGGTATTGCCGTCGTCGTCGCGTCACGTTCACATTCTCATACTCATTCCCAATTCGCCGTCCGTCCGACCGGTTCGATTGTCGCAACATTGCGCCGTCCCGCCTAAGCAGCTGCTGCAGCAAAGCCGACGAAACGGTTCCCGAGACAGGAACACGACTTGTCTGGAGACTTGTCAAAGACACCGATGTAAGTACCTACCCGTACCGATTTCATCGATCGTACGCGCGCGACTATCTGCAAACGCCGTATTTTTGGCGTGGGGCGCCGTTGTTTTCCGCCGGTTTTCCTGTCTTCGTGTTGTAATACGTGTACGATTTTGTTTTGTGTTTTAGCTTTGGCCAAGTCGACAGAAGCGAACCACATTCGCTAATCATTTCATCGTCAGTCCCGCGTCCCAGAAGGGCGACACCATTTATATGAAGTTTCTCGACACGGGTAAGCAGACGTCGCGACACACACGTGTTATTTAATGCTTGTGATTAATTAAATAACGATTACCCGATGTATTTAAATATAAGTGTTCAATTTTTCCCGTTCTCTTCGTGTCACCAGAATTTTGCCGATAATAACCTTGAAATCCCGTGTGACCAACGTGTTCTATAAATACGGGATATAGAGGTCAAATTACGAATTTCTCAGCGGCCATATGTTTCACGCGTTTTCTATCCCCGAAAATCGAATCGAGCTTTTTCCTTTCTTGCTAGACGTTATTTTGCCAATTTTTCATTCCCCCGCCAGATTCCGTAACATTAATGGCACAAAATGCAACAGTCTGCCCATTTGAAATTTTTAAAGTTAACTTTTTTGATCACTTTAATTACAGTTCATCCCCGGTCAGGTTCATGCTGATCGTAATATTATGTCTATTCTGGTATTATCCACATAAATGACCCAATATGAAAACGTAATGTACCATGTAATAATTGTTATTGCTCATTACTGAACACTGGTAATTACTAATTTGTATAAAATTTAAAATACTATAATCTACCGATAGGTATCAGATACTTAAACTTAATTTTATATACTACTCTTTTTTAGTAGATATAAACAGGTAGGCCAAGTCATTATCTGTTATAAGTTACATTATGATATAGAAATTTAAAATAACTTAAAATTTTGATGCAATTATAATATTTTGATTTAAATTGTCATTATTTAATTGTACTACCCACTGTGTATGAATTATAGATTTTATATTTTTAGATAACAATAATGAACATTGTATAGCACTTGTTAGCTATTAACAATGATTTTATCTTTTACTTGTAGATATACATATTTTGTTGTTTATGCATTTGTTATGACTCATTAATTACTTGCCTTTTGAACAGACTGAGATATGTTTGAGGAACTTCATATAGCTTATAACTGATAATTATATAGGTATTTACAAAACAGTGAGGAATCTACCTATTTATTCAACATAAATTAATGTATTTAGTGTATTGTTATTAAATATGTATATTTTGATTTGGTCATTAGAAGATATTTGTGATCATACTTGGTTCATCTAACATTAAATCATATTGAGATGTGATTTGAACTGTTGTAACTATATTTTTTTTACTGATTAATTATAGGTATAGTTGCAGTATTAGCCATTAGGTTTTTTTAGGTCATACTATCATAGGTTATATTACTGATTTGATAGCTTGTTTAAAAATTGAGTAGATAGCCTAAATAAATAATTATTTTTATTTTGATGATAAGAAATATCTCACCACAAAAAAAATATTAGTTGATATTAATTTAAAAAAATTTTACTCGGCATTATGAAATAATTTTATATCACATATTGTAATGTAGGTATAACCTTTATGTTACAGTTGGATACATATAATTAATTATGTTAAATATACAATATATAGTTCAGTTTAGTAAATACACATGTTAGACACCTAACTATTATAATTTATTGAGTTATAATTCCTCGAGTACTTAAATATAAATGAACTAATTTTGTATGAAGTTATACCAAGCTAATATGTTTTAAAGTTGTCTATATAATACTTATATAATATATGAGTAGGTGATAATCATTTCTTATATATTATATATATATAGTTGGACATTATTATTGATATTACCATCATTGGCAATTATAAACGTATTACTATATTCAATAAAAAAAAAAAGTTTAATAATTTGTACCTTATAAATGGGTTTTTAATGAAAATTACCACTATAAAGATGTTATTATTATTTTGGAATAAAACAAAAATATTACCTATTTAAACTGTCTAATGTTGATTTAGGCATAAAATCTGAAAGTTATTTTTAGTTGAGTCCATAGTACATAGGTGTACGCAGACCTGAATTTCGGTGGGTGCCTACAATTTTTTCAGGCCCTCTTTTAACAAGACATATACATATTTTAATAAATTATAATGCATGAATAAATATTATTAACATTATATTGCACATTAATCAGTGGTATTACTAGTACCAAGTAATATAATATTTCATTAGATAGTTGGATCTAAAATCCATTTTTAAGATAATTGCAATATTTGTTTATAATTTTTACTTTTGTAGTCAATAAAATCTAGCTGTTATAATACAAAATATTATTTTTATTCTAGTAATATTAGTTAAAATATGAGCCCATGTATTATATGCTATAGGACTTAAATTTTAGGGCCCCAATTACATATCAGGGGTGCCTAGGCACACCCAGAACCCCCCGTGCGCAAGCCTATATGGTTTATAGTTTTTACTACAACTTGCAATATAAATAACATTTATTTTATAGAATAGTACTATGTAGTTAAATTCTTAAACCATATAATTTGACATTAATTTTACCATTTCATAGATCACTATTAATCAAATTTATTAAAAAGTTAATCAAATTTTAATGACTTATTTTATTATTATATTATGATAATATATATCCTTATAAATTGAATGAACTGATAAGTAAAAAAAAAAAGTTATAAGTCATAATATTTAAATATGTAGCTAACAATATCTCAATATTTTATCAAATATATATATATTTTTTTAAGTTAACTATTTTTCATGAAGTTTAATAAATGTATTAACAAGATTTAATATTAGTTTACAAGATATAAAATTAATAATCTATTTAACTTTATTAAAAAAAAAAAAAAAAAACAGATTTCTAATCAGTAAATCCTACCAATGCATTATATAAAGTATATTCAAATAACAATATTATTTATAATAAATTACTCAAATCTTGTGTCTTAAGAAAATTGTACTGCTCTAATAGATAAATAACTATTTGATTCTTAAAAAAAATTAATTAATCTCATTAAATATTGTTGTTTATGTCAATATTCCCAAACTTTTACGACCCCGGCACCCTTGAGAAATAATTTATGTTTCGCGGAACCCTCTTTTTTAAAATAAGTTTTAATAATATAAATAATCCAAATACAATATAAAATAATTTTCTCAATAAGGTTCCGCAGAACACATTGGGAAATTCTGGTCTATGTAATGTATACACTATGCATCTGTAACTATCAAAAATATTTGCCTAAGGTTTTAAATTTACAAATTATAATTTCTTTAAAATCAATTTATTTATCACAATTTTTTTGGACACATATTGTAATGTAGCCAATGTAGGTTTATCTAAATCTTAGGGTTATATAAATTTTAAAAAAGGTCTTTGCTGATTCAAACATATATAATATGTTTAATCGTGTTTGCAATTTTTATTTTATAGAAAATAAGTATTAAAATATAAGGAATAAGCGTTTTAATGCGGCATGCCATTATTTAGAGATGTGTTCAGAAAAATTTAAAATTAACATTTTAGTGTGTCTAATCTACCACAAATTAAATATAATCAATAAAAATAAATCAGATTTTAGATTATGAATTATTTGCCGCTGTTAAATTGTCCATTAAAACCTTATCCTTTTTAGAATGACACTGGTCACTGGACAATATAATTAAGAGTTAGGGCTCAGTAGTGTTGTTATAGTAATATAATTATGTCTATAAACTATTTTTATTGATTAATTTGCTTAATATTTAAAATAAATGATTTTAGATTTAATATTCACTTATTGTTTAAAAATGTGTAAATAATTTATTGACAATATATTATTTAAATAAATTATCAAAAAACAAATATATAATAAATGTAATTAACACTTGTAATAAGTGCATATACTTAGTAGGTATGAGAATATTACATAAACTTAACAACTAATAATTTTAAAATGGAATCGTTATTTTATTATTTACAAATATATAATATCTAACATCTTGTTGTTTGAATGCATAATCGCTGCTATGTCTCAATCCATTTATAAAATGTTTAAGGCTTTGTACTGATACTTTATTTTCCATAGAAAACATTTTAGATCTAAAATAATTCTTTATCATTACTTACACCATATTACATATTAGTTATATCCCTAATATAATTTTAAATAAATCGTTTTTCCAATATTGATTAATAAAATTGAATTTCTACTAAACTTGAAAACTAAATTTTAAAATTCAACCATGTGAAACCCGTTTCTAACACGCCCGAGTGCTTGAAATTACATCATCCCTTATCCCCAAAAGTGTAATCAACTCCACCCCGCACATAGTTTAACAGTTCATTCGATTCTGTTTCTATTCGTATGTACGAATTATACGGCTGAAAAAAAAATCGTAAATTTTCTTAATTTCTGGCAAACATAACGGAAAAAATACTATTTATCTAATGATTCAAGGGACGAAAAATTAGGAACACGTCGCATATAATTATCTTACAAAAAAAATCTGTACAAACGTGCGAGTAAATAATGCTGGGTGTAGTGAAGTACTCATTAGAAGTCAGTACTCGTAATGGTAATTTATTGACCTGGACAAAACGCGACGCTCGGCGGCGTGTTCGGGCATGCCCACGAACCGCGAGTTGTCACTGGCTCGAGCCTCCTCCAGACCACCAGTAGGTATATTGATTTTACGCCGCACGCCTGCACACTCCGGTTAGTCTGTCTGTCGTCAGCTTTTATCGTGCACCGCAGCTCGTTTTATTCGCTGGCAAATTTAAAAAAAAAGTTCGGAACCCCAACTGCCGTCGTCATTGTTTCCGCCAATATTTAAAACTGTCGCGAGTCAAAATAGATTTCAGACTTCTGAAACTGATTTACAGTTTAAACATTATTTTACTGAAAACCTCTCGTAAACATATGGTGGTGCTATCTCGTATAGGTGAGTTCATATATGCCCCCAGACTAATAATTATTGTCAAAACCCGATTTTTGCAAATTTGCAATGCAGTTTTGACGATCACTGCAGTCCGTCGATTATAAAAAATCAAAATCAATTTTAAATCTATGTTTTTATTATTTAATATATTTGTTTATTGTTAAAAATTAATTAATATTAAAATACATTTATATTATTTTATAGTATTATCTATATAATAATATAGATAAAAATTCTAAAACTGTGAGATATAGGTAGAGAAAAGCATATAAATACTGTACAGAATATAAATAAGTATATTCATAAATATGTAATTTCACGTTTTTTACATTTTTGAAAAGTATGATGGCTTAAAAAAAATGTATATTAAAATAATATCATAAACAACAATATTTTTAACCTATTATAAATATTTATATTATGTTAGATGTAAAAACATAGTTACAATTATTATTATTTATAGGATGTATAATTTTTCATTTAATAATGAAAGAATTATTTTTTTCCAGTATCGCCATCATTATCCAGAGCAAGATCTGGCAGTTGTAAAAAGCTCATAGAGCCATTTATTGGCCCTGCTACAAGGTGCATGAGTTCTTTAAAATACCAGGGTTTTAGTTTTCGGTAAATATTATGAAATAGTCATTTAATAATGAAAATTGAAAAAAATTTTACTTTTTAAATGTCTTATTTTTATAGAAATTTGTTGGAACAGGACATCAAAATACTGCTGCAACCGACACAGGAAATCGCAACCATTCAGGGAAACGTGACGGGTTACACTTAATACAGGAACAATACAGCTGCGATCATGGGTAGCTTAAACGTAAATCGGAATGTCAGTGATGCATTCTATCGATATAAAATGCCTAGACTTATGGCTAAAGTTGAAGGCAAGGGTAATGGCATCAAAACCGTGATTGTCAATATGGCTGAAGTGGCTAAAGCTATTGGAAGACCAGCTACATGTAATTTAAAATCAATAGTTAATGTTTATATACAATATTGAATTTTTTTATTTCTTTTTATCAGATCCAACTAAGTTCTTTGGCTGTGAACTAGGTGCGCAAACTCAATTTGACTTTAAGCATGATAGATTTATTGTAAATGGAGCTCATGATGCTGGTAAACTTCAAGTAAGGAAAAAATTTGATTTAATTAATTCATATATTTATACTGTTTGAATCATTAAATTTTTGCTATAACTAAATTAATATTTTAAGGATCTTTTGGATGGTTTTATTCGGAAATATGTGTTATGTCCAGAGTGTGATAATCCAGAGACTGATTTAATGATCAGTACTAGAAAGGGAACAATACATCAGGGTTGTAAAGCTTGTGGTTATTATGGTTCTTTGGAATCCAATCATAAACTGAATGCCTACATATTGAAGAATCCGCCTAGTAAGGGTTTTAGCCTTATACATTTTGTACCATCTAAACTCTTAAATTTATTATAGATTTAAATCCAGCGGCTCAGGGATCATCATTAACTGAAGGAAAACGTAACAAGCGTTCTAAGAAACATGGAGGCGAAAACGGTGAAGGAGGCAGGTCTAGTTCTCCAGAAGACAACAATTCAGAATTGATAGTTCAAGCTCCAGAAAAACTAGCTGAAGATGTATGATTTGAAATTTTCTATTATTTAACATGCAAATTATATGTAGTGCTTGACCAGTTGCTTCATATTTTGAAATAATTTGTACATGGTGATAATATTATCTTATTGATCAATTCTCATTATTCCAAAATGACTTAACATTTTTAAAATCATTAAAAATCTTTTTTAAATATTTACTATAAAATATAAAGAAAATTATTTTTTAGAAATTTCAAGTACCAATTTAGTTGAAATTACTCATTTAAACAATAAATAATGATATGTTAATTATTTTGTTATAATTTAATAATGTTTTTGATTTATTTTAAAACATCTATTAATAGCATTATGAATCTATTTTTACAGTATTTACAGTAATATTTTATTAAATAACTTTAATGTTTTATTTTGACTGAAAATTATGTAAGGAAAAAATCAAAAAAATCGTATAAACATTAATGGATTTTAAAATAATGATTGTTTGTTAAAATAATTGAGCAATATATATACAAGCATATCAAAAAGAAAAACAAACTATTTCTAACTAATAATCAAACTGATTTTGTATTGATTAAAAATATAATTTATTGACATCAAGTTTATTTATTTTTGATACTATTTCAAAATATAAACACTGGTACTTCGCCATTACACAAAATGTGTTAAATATAAGTTTATTAAATATTAATATGGTTTATTATTGATTAATTCAGGACGTTGATGATAAATGGGCTGTTGATGTATCTGATGCGGCAGTAAGAGCTCGTATGCAAGATTTAACTGATGGAGCTAAAGGATTAACCATTGATGAAGATACAGATAAGACTGAAAAAGAAAGAATGGATATATTTTACAACAAGGTAACAGTTCGCACTAAAATATATAATTAGTAATATCTTTAATCCTTAAAAAGAAACTTAAGTGTTTTTTTTTTTTATAATTGCTAAATTTAATTAAATAAATGTAAAATAGTAGTAACAGCAATTTAGTGAGCAATTGCAAATCATGCTATTTTTTGGAAGTTGTAGAGATTTTTTGAAGAACTTAAAAATTAAATTAATAATCTACTGATCTATTTTTAACTTAAAAAAATAAACAAAATTACTCCTATAAGTTAAAGCTGTTCTTTACATTAAATGTATTTGAATAGGAGAATTATGAACAAAATGAAACTAAAAATCTATATCTACAACAAATAATATTACGTTGCAATTAGTAATGGAAAATTCAAAATTATCATGAATTAGCGTATAGCTAATTAATGCATTATTATCTAATGCATCATTAGATAATCATTAGTCTTAAATTCTTAAATATACTTAACCAATGCAACACATGCTGGTCTAGTGTCTTAAATAAAATTCAATATTACTAAGCAACTAATTGTAGAACATATTGTAACCCAATTTTGAGTTATAAGGAATTTCATGATTTATAAGAACTAATCATTCTTACCAAAAGCACAAATATTTTATTTTTGTAAATAGTATATTTGTAATATTTATATTTATTTAATTTTGCAATATTTCTTATGTATTCGTATTTGAAAAAAATGGGATTAATACATTTAAATAAAGTCACCATATATATATAATCATTTATATTTACCCTATAATATAAAGTTTGATTTTTCAATTCCTAAATATTGCTTTTTGTTAAGCATAAATTAACAAATTTGGTTCTATACAAAATTTGACTATTTTGGTTTAAACATTTTACTAATGAGTTTTGTTTGTGTTGCTAGATTTCTTTTTATTTATCTATTTATTGATATAAAATTTAACTTGTTTTATATATGGTATACTGAAAGATTATGTATACTTTACATGGTTTTTTATAGGTTCAAAAAGCACGAGATTCTGGTTTAATTTCAGATTCAATTACAATCAAAGAAATTGTAGCTGAAGCTGAGCGTTTAGAAGTAAAGAGCAAAGCTACATTAGTGTTGGCTGAACTATTATTTGATGATAAAATCCATTTGCAGGTACATTACTAAATATTATTGTGTGCTCTTGATAAAAACATTGATTATGTAAAAAATACTCATTAATATCGTTTTGGTTTTAGTTGAAAAAACATCGTGTCTTGTTCTTACGTTTTTGTCATGAGGATCAAAAGGCTCAAAGGTATCTGTTGGGTGGGATAGAACAAGTAATTGGACTCCATAAAAGTAGTTTGTTGCCAAAAGTTGCTGCTATACTGAAGGTATTTTTTTTTTATTAAGTAGTTTTGCTAAAATTTTGTATCAATAAATTATTATTAATTTATTTCATATGTTAAGTTATTTTACGATGCGGATATTTTGGAAGAGTCTGTATTATTAGACTGGGCTAGTAAAATCAGCAAAAAATACGTCTCTAAAGAGCTTAGCCAGGAAATACATAACAACGCTAATCAGTTTATTACATGGCTACGTGAAGCTGAAGAAGAAGAGGAAAGCGGAGACGACAGTGATGATGATGTAGAGGTAAACCATTTTTTATTTGATATTTTTACAAGTTTACTATATTCTATTCCATATTTCTTGATTTCGTTTGTTTCATTGATATCGCTTATGAATGAATAAGCATTGTTCTTCCATAAAGAAATATTTTTTAAAGCTAATATTTATTGAAACAACTTTTTTTCCAGATTGAATATAATGACCGTGTGCATACTAGCACATTAAAAGCAAAACCTGTACCACCAGTTGCTGCCAAATCCAATGTTGATGATAACGAAGATGACGTTGATATTGATGCTATCTAATTATCTTGGTGGACAGAACACCTAAAATTTAATTATTCAAATAAAATAAGCTTACAATATTATATAATCAAATATACAATTCAAAACCAACTAAAACAATTTCAACATTACATTTATCCGATTCTAATTTACAATATATAAGAATATTAAGTAACATTTAAAATCCTTCTTGTACCCTTTGTTTTTTTTTTTTATTATTATAATTATTATAATTTATTTATAATTAGTAGGTGGCTGCAAATATGTTTTACTACGTGGCTATTCACTATTATACAAGTGTATGCCATAAGTTAAAAGTGTATTCAATTATAGTAGCCATTCTAATAAAGATTTCCAGTAATTAAAAAATTAATTATATGACTTATTTTATTTTATTCTTACCTCCCATACACCGAATATTATATTGTAATAATAATTAGCACAATATATTTGTTAAATATGAATTTACATGTTAAATACTTTTACATATTTTGATTCAATACAAATGCAACTGCAACGTTATATTGTTATTTTAATTATTATTATAATTTTTTATAAAACAAAAAGACAATAGTATTGTCTTTTATTTTAATTGTGTTTCATTTACTGCTTGAACAAATGCATACCTTATAATAGTTTTTTAATGCACAAAACTATTTCAAACCCTAATTAATAATAAGTACTCATGGTTGAATAATTAGGTTAAAATACTATAAATATATAACTAATTACAAAAAACACTTAAAAATTTATTGAGTATTGGTTTGTAGCATTCTCTTCCAAATATCAATGCCTGTGACTAGCATGTCTGTGTGACATACTGACATAAATGAGCGGATGATGTTATAAGAAACCAAAAAAAATTAATTTAAAAACATGACATTTTTGAGTTCCATCCTTGCACGTCACGATAATTGTAAGCAGGCTGTACGAGAACGAAACATCAACCTCTTACTTTCTTTGACATTGGTATTACTGTGTACGTATTTTTTTCGGATCGAGGATTATAATCTTTTACCTTATCTATTTATTAACTTTCCCATGCACTTTATGATAACATTGGTGTGTTATTGTCTGTATACTGTATAGTACCAGTTATTACTTTTTCACGTGTAAGAATTTATGGTCAATTAGTTGACTTTTCACTAAAATTGCTACAAATTACGAAAGTTATACCACAGAACGTTATACTAAAATAATTTCTCGTTGTTTCGGCTGCTAAGCGTCCAGAGGTAAGTAACTCTTGATTATGTTTAGACTACTGTTTTAAGACATTTGTGTTTATAAATTGTCAATTATTATTAGCAGAATATATTTATTGTTATTATTGTTAGCTACCACTACCATTTTCAGATAAATAACAAAATAATGTTATTATAAAGTAAATATATAAAGTAGCAGCTCAAACTGATGAACCCGTGTACTATAAAATATGTATTCTTGATGATTACTGTAGTTATTTTATAAATAATAATAAATCTTTAACTTCATCAGAAAATATTAAATTTCTCATTAAAAATTCGTATTTATTTTAAGTAGTTTAATAAAAGTACATTTATACAAATTAGGTCAAAGAAATTATATTATAGTATCCAAGGTACTCTGCACTGATTAACATTTTCTATATAAAGCACTAATAAGCATTTTTAATATTGTTCAAAAGACAAAAGCTAAACATCTAAACCACAATTAAAAGTAGGAAATGTTTATATGATGTGCTCAAATCCTGATGTACTTTAAAGGCGACTGTAACCCAATAATATTTTTTCCAATTATCTATTGATATATTAGTAAAATGATAAGTTATAACTACAAAATTATATTAAGCTCTTTTTAATTGCAATATGATCTTACTCCATCCAAAACTATTAATAAAATGTATTTTATGTACTTTTTTTAATTATATCTTTCAAGTATATTTTAAAGTTACATGCTTATATCTATAAATCCATACTAAATACTATTAACAATATTATATAATATAATACCTAGTCAATGACAATATTTTGAAAATTTGATATAAACAGTATCTTACTTTTAATGCTAAATACATAATATTATCATTAATGTAATTATAAGCTTATTTTTTTTTTCTTTAGAAATATGAGTTCCCCATACCAGGGTGCATTGACATGTGTTACATGTCAAATTGTGTTTGAAACTGGTGATGCACATCGTGTACACTATAAAACAGATTGGCATCGTTATAATCTCAAAAGAAAAATCATTAATCTTCTTCCTGTTGATCGGCCAACATTTGAATCCCGAATACTGAATCAACAAATCAAGGAAAATGAAGAAAATACAAAGAGCTCTATTTATTGCACTATTTGCAGAAAATCTTATAATTCGCAAAAGTCCTTTGATAGCCACACTTCTTCTAAACAGCATAAAACTTTAGCATTGCAATCTGACAATGAACATAAAGATATTGGTGTACCTGCTGCCAAGAAAATAATTAAGCCAGTTGAGACTAAACCTATTGAAGAAAGTGATGACGAGTATGAGGATGTAGATGACGACGAAGAATGGGGTGAAGTGGTCAGTGAAAACAACCCCATAGTAAACAATATATGTTTATTCTGCCCTCAGAGCAGTGAAAACTTATTACAAAATATTAAACACATGTCTGACGCTCATTCATTTTTCATACCTGATATTGAGTATCTGGTTGATTTGAAAGGATTATTGGTATATTTAGGTGAAAAAGTATGTCAAGGCTTTATGTGTTTATGGTGTAATGATTCTGGAAAAAATTTTCATTCAATAGAGTCTGCACAAGCACATATGATTGACAAAGGTACTTTTATAATGAAATAAGGTTGTTTTAAGTTAATATGAACAATTAAAAATAATTTTAAATAATTTTAGGTCATACTAAAATGATTCATGAAGGTGAAGCATTACTTGAATATTCAGACTTTTATGACTATTCATCTAGTTATCCAGCTGACACACCTGTAGATGATTATCGTATTATTGAAGATGTTAATTCTCAATTAATTCTTCCTTCTGGAACTAGAATTGGAAAACGTTCATTAATGCGATACTACAGGTAAAGCAATAAAATAAATGTTTACAAGTTGATTAAGATTTATCAATGCATCAGTTTTTTGTATAGGTTATTGATAAACAAAGTTTAATTATTAATTGATTTTAGGCAAAATTTGAATCCAAACCACGATTGGGAAGCTATGAAGGAAACAAAACTGAACAAAGTAATCAATCATTACAGACATGTAGGATGGACAGGAACTTTCCCTGCTGCTGCTGCTAGGTAAGAATCGTAATTAAATCAAAATACGATTAATCAAATTAAGGAATTTTTAACTGCAATCATTATACAAAAAATATAGCATTTACATCTAATTAATGGTGTGATAAAACTAAGATGTTTATTTTGATTTATAAACATAATGATTACTATGTGCTACTGATTACTTCATTAGGAATTTTCAATGTTTATTATTCAACTGAAATATCAATAAACACAAAACTTGTTTTTAATTAAAACAAATAGTTTTTGAAATATTAAAACTTGTGCTTTGGTTTGAATATAATGCACTTATAATTAACTTGTCAACAATACTTATTAATGTATACCAATTAAAAAGAGTCAATTCATTAAGATAATACAATTTATAGATTTAACTCATACATATTAATTTTAATTTATTTTATCATACACTGAAAAGTTGCCAAAATACTCTTATCAAATATACTATATATTTGTCCTAACAACATTACAAATTATAGTCTTCTTTATTAGCATCCTTTTGATAAGTAAAACAATAAATTTATTTGAATTATTATTATATATAAATGGAATAATAAAAAAAAATTCATAAATATAGTTAAGATAATATTAATAATAGCATTTTTGTTTTTTGTATGTAACTTAGAAAATAAAATATATTCAAAATTTTATTTTTAATTGCAAAATTAATGTATGTCTATTTTAATTAAACTACACAGTAAATTAGTTAAATATTTTCAGCTGTTTTGTATATTATGATGACATGTAAGACAGTGTGTATGAAACATAATGGTATTATAAATGTTATTTACTTCAGTTTACATTATAATTTAACATCCTACTTCTCCACTGCTATAATAAATATTCTCTTACATTCACAAGACAATTAACTATAATTTATTTAATAAATCACATTGATATGTTTTTACAGGAAAGCCAGAGATTTAAAAATTATGAGACAAGTACAAACAAAAATGTACATGCAATTAGGAGTTAAAGCCAACAAGTTCCAAAAGCATTTTCGCCAGCAAGTCAATTTTTAGATTTGATTTTATATTTATTAAAATACTGAGTATAAGCTGTTTTATTATAAAATAAAATATATCATCATAATGTTATTTTTTAATATTAATCTTAAAAATAAATTAATCATGATTATAACTTAAATGTTATTCAATTGTTTATAGTACCTTTCAAATGTTTTGGTGGACATATTTTTGAATAAATTGAAATAAATGTTAAAGACAAAACTTCTACAATTAAACTGTGTAAAATTCTTACATTTATATGCTATAGTGAATTAAATAATATTTAATTTGTATGGCTAAATAGATATGTAATGAATGTTTCATTTAGTTTTAATATTTGGGTAATTAAAATGTATAATTTTTTTTTTTTGACTAACTTATACTTTAAATTTGGGACTGGGTGACAACATTATTACCAAGTTACTGACAAATTTAATAGCTTCATATACCTATATAAACTATCAGGTCAAATGCGCAACAAATGATAACTAGTAATATTATTTCAGATTCATTAGTTATGAACTTGGTAATATTAACACGGATATAGTAAAAAGTTTATGGTATTATTCCATATTTCTTATATTAAACTATGGATGCCTACTTAAATAACTGACTGTAACCATGAATAAAGATAATATTTTATATTTGTATATAGCCGTGATTTGAAAAATACACGATGAAGCAGTTTCTGCTTTACTTCAAGCTAACTTAAACAAAAATATAGAATGGTATTAGTATTAATTCAAAATATATATATACATTCTTTCATAAAAAGAAGTAGAATTTAATTGTTTTGTTATAAAAAGGCTTATTGATATAATAATGTTTATTGGTAAGCAAGGATTACCTATTAGATTAAAAGACAAAGCAGCTTATAGTTAGAGGATAGGACTATTGATTATGGGAACTTTTTGGAATTAGTATTGTTAATTAAATACTATGATTTTATAGTAAATTAATCAAAATAAGCTCAAAAGTTTTAGTATTATAGCAAAATCAACAATAGATGTTTCAGTATTAGATCAGCTAGCCATTTGTATTAGGTATATTTAAAAAAAAACTACATTTATGAAAAACTTTTAAGATTAAGTGAAGCTTATGATTCTAGTGTGATTTTTTTATATAATTTAATCACAAACAAACTAGATAAAGAAAATTTAGATATGTATAAAATTATAGGTTACTCTTTTGATGGGTCATATATTATGAAAGATGTCAATAACTTATAAATTCATTTAATGTAAAATGTAAATTAATTATGTACAATATACTCAATCTTTACATAGGTCATGTTTTTAATTTAGTAATTGAAAATTCATCTATCATCTGAATGTTGCAAAAACATAGAATTTCCTTTTGTATTAGGTAGTTCATTAATCTGCTACTTTTCTTTAAGATTTACACAAATGAATGAAAGTATAGTCAGATACCACTAAACAAACAATAAGTTACAAGAAATTTGCAAGTAGGCCCATGTCCCAGGATCCACAGCTTAGACTTCTCGTTTGGGCCCCACGCTCAATTTGATGTAAAATTAAATATATTGCTCACAAACTTTTACGAAATTGGTCTAAATTTGAAGTAATTTTAACTGCAGCTATTTGCCTTTATATTTTTTTGGTATGAGTTTTCTTGTCTCAAAGTTCTTACAATTGTGCTCATTAAATTATTTTACAGTTTGTATATGACAAGTTTAAAAATAAATTAAAGAAAAAAAGGTGATGAGACATTATTTAATAGACTTATTATTAGTGTTAAAACTGTATAACAAAATTGCATGAGGTATTGAAATTAATTAATAAAGATTTTAGAATAAAAAATAAGTTTAGTAAAAATAAATAAAACCTGATAAAGTTGACCTCATATTTTCACCGAAAAAAGGTTTAAGGTAGAAACAAATAATTATACTTGATATATAATAATAATTCGGAAGTACCCGTGTACTCAAAGATTGTATTTACTCAGACCCCAAAAATGTTCAAACTATTAAGTGGTATACATGAAAACTCAATTATTAACTTAATTGTACATTTTTAAAACTAATTAGATAACTACAATAATTAGCATTACAATAAGATTCAATAAATAAAAATTGTAATGACATTTAAAAAAAAAAAAATCTATCTTTTAACAACGAATCCGACTCTGAACCAGAACTAAATATTAACCACTCTTTAAATTACAATACGTATTTTAGGTACTAATTGATATATATGAAACTAAGAAATTAGAATAATATTTAAATACACGAAAATCTCTGTTTTATAGGTCTGCCGCTACTCAATATTAAAATTACCAAATGAAAACTAAAAGTTAAAAGTTTAACATTTCCCAAACGGCACTACGGCCGTCATACACGAATACACGATACACTGTCACACTGACGCGTCTCGACCAATTGATATACTCAAAAACTATTGACTATATATTGATACGTATAATTTTTTGTTTGCATTTAAATCATTAATAGTATTTACTCAAGCACACTACGCATTGCCATTCAATAGATGGCGGCGCACGAGGCACGACCATAAAAATACTCCGGAACGATTTTTTACTACCACGCGGTGACCAACGACCACACGATAAACACATGTAAGTGTAACAGTAGTGAAACGTTCTGCACAGCAACCGGTACGTTATGACCTGGACCGGCGTCCGGCTGGACCTTTGGGAGCGACAGCAGCATTAAGCAAAGCACATTAACCAGTGCATAATACGTTTCTCTATCGGCCAATCACTTTCGAGTTTTCAACCAGTCGCGCTGTTGCCTGTCGGTACCATCAACGGTCAACCAAGACCCAATGTATGTGTCATCTGCTCACGTGATGCGCTCGGTAGATTTCGCAGTGACTCGACATTATTTTTGTACTTGGCTATTTTGTTGATTCTTAATAACTGGGTACACCTAGCCGTCTCGAGTGTCTTGGCGTAAAGGACGCACCTCAACGACCGATTCCTGCGATTCAAACGCTGTGGCGACTATAAATAAAGGCCGAATTTAACTTCCACCGACGCCGCGCCAAATTTTTCCATCAGGTACCTACTACTATAGTATATAGGTAGTGTCTGTTGTCTGTGTGCGTGTGCCGTGTATGTCCCTGTGCGCCCCTCTTCTATATAGTCAGACCAGTTTCGTACGTCGCGTTTTCGTTTACAATGTTCAAAGATCATACGCGTGACGCGCCAGAATTAAAGTTGATACTAATATACTTAGGTATGTTTAAACAAAATAATAGTTTCTACCATAATACTCAGTAATCAGTTCTATTGTATGGTACCTCTATCGATTATTGATACAGTCTAGTAAAACCGATACAACAATAATAAGTAATAAAATACACCAATATTAAACTCAATAATATTTTATTTATATTATAAAATATATTAATATATTATAAATGTATATGTACGATGTATAGACTATAGTGATGGTATGATACAAAATATGAGAAAACATTAAACCTTAGTGAATATTAATTTTCAATTCCTACATGAATAATAATTAAAATTACCTAAGTAAAATCATTTAAAAAATAGATACTTATTAAAAAGTAATGTGATTAACAATAAATTAAAAAACTTTTTTTTGTGTGTTCAATTATAAATTTATATTTTTAATCTGTTAATTTTCTAATAATAATTCATTATTCTTTCTTGTATAGATTTAGGAGTGTGAAACATAATTTATTAATTTAATACATATCATTTATAGTATTTTATATAAAATTTATTGTACTGTAGTAGTTTCAAGTAATTCAACCAAAATGTATACTTGTAATAAATTGATAATTTTTAAACAGTACAGTATTTGTAACCTTGTAGAAATTATTTTCTTCCATCTTCTTACTAACTTAAACCTTGTGTATACTCTTATAAAAACTAGCTAAATATTCTTTAAATATTTTTTCATACAAAAAAAGAGATGAGTGAAACTACAAAGGAAAATTCAACATGTGAATCAATTAATGATCAAAAAAAAAAAAATTGAGACACACAATAGGAGTGATCAAAGAACATATAAAAAT
Organism: Rhopalosiphum maidis; assembly: GCF_003676215.2. Classification (NCBI taxonomy): domain Eukaryota; kingdom Metazoa; phylum Arthropoda; class Insecta; order Hemiptera; family Aphididae; genus Rhopalosiphum; species Rhopalosiphum maidis. The sequence goes on from NC_040878.1 coordinate 81,130,918, forward strand.
AGCTCTCACATGATTGAAGTATTTGAAGTCCTACAATCTTTACGCAAGTATATTATGAAGGAATTTAATTTTTAACTGCTTATAAAATAACTTATGCGCATAAAACTTTTGTTTTTAGAGACAAAATCCAATGTGATATTAAAATAGAAACAGATGATGGTACAATAATACTTGGACATAAGGTTGTTTTGATATCAATTAGTACATATTTCCGTGAAATTTTCATCAGTTATAATGAAAGCAATATAGATCATATTAATATGAGAGAATTAGATTCAACTGATCTACAACTCTTGATAAATTATTTTTATTCTGGCGAAATGATAATCACTGAAGGAAATGTGAAGGTATAAAATAAATAAATAATTCATTTTTATTTACCTAGGACCAAAATTATTTAAATGCTTTAAGTTCAATTTTTCTAGGTATTGTTAGCAGCTGCAAATCTATTACAGTTAGACTATGTAAAAAATTCATGTGCTGAGATTTTACAAACACAATCAGAAGCTTCAAACTGTATTGGTATCAAAGCATTTGCTGACTTATATAACTGTATGGATTTGATGTCAAGTTCTCAAACATATATTAAAAATCAGTTTTTGTATGTATACATTATTAAATTTCTTGGCACCATCAGTAAATTGTATAAATTAAATCAATTATTTTCAGAGAAGTGGTCAAATGTAATGAGTTTTTATCTTTATCTTCTGTAGAAGTAATTAAACTAATTTCCTGCAATAACTTTTTTGTTCCACTAGAAGAAAAAGTAAGCAAACAAAATTAATAATTATAGTTACTATAATATAGTATTTAATATTGTGATAAAAATATCAATTTACACTTACATAAAAAAATATTCATCTTGTATCATTGTGGTTTGAAAGGATTATATTTTAATCACATATGCCATAATCAAAAATAATGGATAGGGTGTTGTCCAGGTTGTAAAAAGGAGATATATTTAGCCAAATATATCTTATAATATGTTAAAAAAAAATACTTGATTATATTCAATTAAATTTAGTATATACTCAGAGAATAGCGATAGAAGATAATTAACAACAGTGACGAATTAAGCAATATGCCGCCGTCTCAAATTATACTATAATATATTTTATTTTTTAAGTGCGGTAAAATGTAAAAGTGCACCAATCACCTGATTACTTTGCCTGTAGGGTAACCCAAACCGAATTAGCCATAATGACAATATTGTATTGTAAATGTATTTTGTAATTTAATCTGTATTGCATAATGTATCGTGAACAAAAAATATTGTTACTAATAACCAATAAGAGGTTATCTTTCCTACAACACCTTGTTCAAAAAGCACATGGTCTATTGTTACTGCTGAAATATCATACATTTTTTTAACATAAGAAACCAAGAACTTTATAAGAGACTAGATGATATATAATAATAAGATCCTTTGAATATATTCTAAAACTTTTAATGAAACAAAAACATTTTTTTTTTTTTTTTAATAGTATAATAATTGTATGACTTGGTACTTTGGCAGATACATTTTAAAATGTTAATTTTGTATTTGTACATTTTTACAACTCATTATATAATAATAAGTAATTAAATTATATTTATTTGTTGTAAATATTTGAATGTTTAATTAATTGGGTAAACTATGAATTGGATAGTAGAAAAAATTTTTTCTCTGAACTTATGGAACATGTACGTTTGCCATTAATTTCAAAACAGTATATACTAGAAAAAGTAGTTGATGAACCTCTTCTTAAAAATAATCCTAAATGTATGTTTTTTTTTTCATAAATGTGCCTTTATTATAATTTATATGTTATTACTTTAATAAATTTAGGTAAAGATTATATAATTGAAGCATTACATTTTCATCTATTTAAGACACTACAGCCTTTCACAGTCTCACAGATAATTCAGAGTACACCTAGACAGTCTATTGGTTTTCAAAAAGTATAAAATTAATGTATTAATTTATTTTTACACAATTATTTTATTAATTTATTTCTACCAGGTTGTTCTACTGTTATTTTGATCTAAAAAAAATCTAGTGTGATATATTGGTATGACAATATTTGGCAGCCTGCCCCAACATTGAATAAATGCGTTTGAAGTGTCCGCCTAGGTTTAATCAAAGATCAATTTGTATTTGCTGTGGGTGGTATTCATACAACATCAAGTTGTAAATTTGTTGAAATGCTCGATGTATCTTTACAATCACCTTGTTGGATACCCATAATGGACATGTTAGTTAAACGGAGTTATATAGGAATTGGTTCATTAGACAATTGTATATATGCCGTAAGTCATACTAATATAATACATATTTTATGTTATAATTATATTTTATGATAAATTCTAGATTGGTGGAAGTGATAGTACTGGTTCTTTAAATAGTTTAGAAGTTTTTGATATCAATATTAAAAAATGGCGAATGGTATCAAGTATGTCTACTAAAAGGTGTTTACCTGGTGTCGGAGTACTCAATAACCTCTTATATGTGGTAAACTAATCTTTTATTTTTTTTTTATTTTACATATAAAATTATTGAAATTTTATTAATTTTTAAAGGAGGTTTGAATGATACAGGATCATTAAACTCTGTTGAATGTTATAATCCCAGTCTTGATATGTGGACACCAGTTGCAGATATGTGTGAATGTCGTGACTATCATGGTATAGAAGTCCTAGACGGTGTTATGTATGTTATTGGAGGTTATAATGGTTCAGAGTGTCTTAAAAGTGTTGAAGCTTATACACTGAACTCTGGAGTTTGGATTGCCGTTGCTAACATGCATTTCCCCAGAAGAAACTTTGGTGATTAATTTTCAAAGAAAATTTTGGTAATATTATATTGAAATTAAATTTTTTTTTTTTTAATACAGGAGTAGCCATATTGACTGGTTTATTGCATGTTATTGGAGGAATATACAGTTCAACTACTTTACATTCTGCTGAAACTTACAATCCAAAAACCAATACCTGGACATTGAAAACATTATCAAGAAATGTTGGTCATGTTTATGGTGGAGTTGTTGTTAATAGGCCTCCACATTTTAAAACTTATGATGATTAATTTTTGTAGCTATAATATTATATATTTATATTTATGTATATTTTTTAATAATTTTTTTGTTAAGTATTCTATAAATTTAGATTTTGTACATATTCAATTTACGATTAAAACGTTTTCATAAAGTTTAAATTTATTATTGCAGAATCAAATAAATTAGCTAAAGAATTTATTAAATATTACTTTAGATAATCTGAATATTAAATTTATATTGTATTTTTGGGCTGGCAACTGATAAATTTTGTGGAACTGCTCTAACTTTTAAAACCAAATTTTTATTTAATATTCCATGACCTTTCCATAAAAAAGTTTTATTTGAAGTTAAAAAAATGTTCATACATTTTCGTAAAAATTTTCAAACAATGTATTGACTGCAATTTTATTGAAATAATTTTATTTAAAATTAGTTTCTGGCGGCATTAAACCTACTGCAGTATTGGCAGTATTGCCACCATTATATAGTTTAAATGTGTATTTGTTTAGTAAAAAATAAAAATGTTAATAGGATATCAATGTATAATTTGTTGTCTCTTTTTGGCCAACGTACAATATGGACTAAAATAACAACATAACATATTCATGCATTTTATTATATCTTATTTTTTGAATAATCTTTAAGTACAATTTCCTGATGCAAAAATTAAAAAGAATAATATTTTTGAAGGTTTGTTGTATAATTTGGTCCAAATATTGTCTCAAAAACATTTTAGTCTGTTCAAATTTACAACATATCATTTTAGATTCTGATTGGAGCTCTGAGCGATGAATATGTGTATTGTTTTTTTGTATGTCTTACAGCGCCAAGTTGACGAAAACAACTTCAACTTTGAGATGGTCTCTGATAGAAAATTAAATATTGGTAGTACCTTTGAGAAATCTAAATAAAAAACTCCCAGTATTTTTAAAAATAACCGTGAAAAATAAACAATATATTATAAATTAAGGAAAAACTTGAGTTTTTTCATAAAACCGGTTTATGACCAAACTGAAATGTAACTGAAAAACAATCATTAACTGTATATACTTAACATTTTCATAAACGCTTATTTCAGTATATTATATTTATATACCTACCTATGATAACATTTTCTAAATATTTTATCTCGTTTTAATGTAAATTTATACATTTTCGATTTTTTTTTAATGATTGTCGATCAAAAAATTGTCATTAGGTCAAAAAACTTGAAATTTTATACAAGTTTTCAAGTTGTTAATAAATCTATTCAAAATATTAAAGACAAATAGGTAGATCATAGGTACAATTTTTTCATAAGTATTTAAGTTCTTATTTCTACGAAATTGCATATCTCAACAAAGAATGGCAATTTTAGACATTTTATTATAATTCAAAAATATTATTAAAAGGTCTTTAAACGAGCATTTTGAAATTACACTATTTTATAAACGCAAAACTCGACTAGAAAATGAATTATCGACATAAATAATAATAATAAAAACTAAATCAATCTTGATAAAATCTAGTTTTCATAAAAATTTCGTTTTTCATTTATTGTTTTATCAACTGGATATTTTTCACTTTTAGTCACTCGAACTCTAAAGTACTAACTATATAAAGATAGAATACTAATTCAATGTTTTGCCACAAATAGCACTAGGTTGAATATTCAAATTGAGCTTTTATTGTTTTTAAAAATGATTACACCATTCGTTATACACAAAAAAAAAAATACATAATATTGTAAAACCCCCACCGGTTACGGTCAGGATTTAAAACCAGTTTGATTACCTACTGAATCTGCAAAACTATAAAAAAAAATAATGTTCTTGAAAAAATTGTTGTGTACACATTTTTTTTAATTATATAACACAGCGGTTTCCAAACTGTGAGGCGTGAGCTTTTGGCAAGGGATGCGCAAGCCGTGTGGTAAATATTTACTGTTAACTTATATTGTCATAAAAATAAAAATGTTAGTACATTTAAATACTATAAATTTGTAATTTAATTTTTAGGGTGGCGTGAACTAAAAAAGTTAGGGAACCGCTGATATAACATATATAAGTCTTATAAAAAAATAACATACATATTTTTTCTATTATGAATCGAATGTTATAAAAATTGTGATATTAATGATTTAGACAAACTCTTTAATCTTCTTATATGTAAAAAATAAAATAATTACCAGTTTAGACCTAAATGTTGACAGCACTATCAAAAAAGCCTGCAGCATAGAACAATTATTATTTGGTGAACTTTTAGACAAAGAATATTTCAAAAGTTATGCATGGAAAAATTAGAAGAATCAACGCTAATAAACTATACAATGATGAAAGTAGTCGAGTTTTCTTCAAACGACTGTACATTTTTTTTACATATTATATGATCACATTGAAAGTTGGAAAAAACGCATAGATACACCCGAGCAATATCTAAATACGGCCTTGTGGCTGGTCGTTTTAAATTCTTGTACTGTTGTCTGTTGTACTAGATCTTCGATTTTAGTCATGATCGGATGTATGTGTTTTTTTTAAACTTTTAATGTGAATAATGTGATCATAATTCATAGGTATCTGGTATACGTCAAAAAATGTATAGTCGTTTCACTCGTTTAGAGAAACATCAACTACTTTATTGTCATAGCTGATTTTTCTAATTTTTCCTCGCGCAACTTTTGAAATATTCTTTTTCTAAAAGTTCATAAGACAATAATTGTTCCATACTGGCTTTTTTGATAGCGCTGTCAATGTTAACGTTTGGGTCGAAAAAATTAACTGAATAAGTTAACTCATTTAACAGTAATTTATAACAGCCAATTGATAATAAAGATAATATAATATGTAATTATTTATTATAACGTATCTAAAACTTTTTCTTGAGTATACATTCGAATATTCGATTCGATCATCGGCATCTAATCATAACTTCGTAACTTTTATTGTTAATGTTTTAGTTAATAACTATAAGAAGAGATGAATATTTAAAAATAATAAAAAATAGTATATTTTATAGAAATATAGACTGCTTCAGTACGGTCGATGCGTTACTCATTTCGTCATAATTTCCACTGTCGAGTGAATATATTTGGTAAAGCTGTATAATTCTTTCATATTTATTTATGTATATAGTGTGATAGGAGGATCGATAGGGATCGGAATGAATATTTTTGAAATGTCTCCTGTATATTTTGTCAGATTTAGATCCAACAACCTACCTATATTATTTTTAATATTTATTTTAATTAATAATATTTAACCTAACGCATTTATCGCGCAGTTCGCCGATGAATAATAATATTATTACGAGTATTTGTCCGACGCCATCGCGTCGTTCTCCTCCGCGCCGCGATCGACATTCCGCTGTTACGCGTTTACGTCACACGCCGACTAGTGGTCGGTCGCACCTATAATAGCACCCCACCGCCGCCGCCCACGCAACGACTAACAAGTTGGCGATGACGAGTGACGGCTATGCAACGACAGCGTTCAACGCGCAGTGCGCTCATAATATTATTAGATACTGCATACTGCGGACTGCGGTATGTGCGCTTGCAACAACAACGTAGGTAGCTTGTATTCGATGTATGCATAACCGCGTAATAAATTATCGCACAATTTTGTCGTTATTATGAATCGAGTTAAATCGTTCACGAGCGTTATATAATTTCGCGCGCGCAACCGGGCACGCGTACAATACGTGCGGCGCTAGAAACGAGACGTTTTCCGTACCGGACCGCCGTAAATAATTGCTATTGCATTATTTTTAACATTTATACGGGTATCGAGAGATTCGTGTACCTACGCAATAATAGTATAATAATACTGTTATTTATTATATACTTAAATAATATGGGATATATTATATTGTGTAGTACAGACTACTGATCGCAGGACGTAACCTATCGCACCATCGCACACTATAATAATAATATGGTGTTTACTTTATTACTTATTAATTATTATAATATATACACATTAAAATATATCATAAATTATAATGCATGATTAATTCGATAGCCCAATGGCCCCTATGATATTATATTCTATTAACATTTTCATACTTGGTTATTTTCATTTAAATAGAATTCATCTGCGAGAAACCTTTTCACGCGTTAGTACACGTTCTCTATTATCTGAAACTTTGAATCGGGTCAATGAACACTGTCACAGTGAACCGCCTTTTACAGTAAAAATATATTAGGCACTAAATAATTGAATTAACAGTTTTTTGTGATTTAAATCAATACACGTTTAAGTTAAAAATGTAATAAAAAACACTTAATGTTTATATATATATATATATATATTATACAAGAGCGCACCCAAGGGGGTGGCTAACGGGCTTTAGCCCCCCCCCCCAAAAAAAAATGGCTAGCTCCAAACATTTTGATAATTTGATTAGGTATATTGACATTAAATTATTATATAAAAAAATTATCAACTAAAGAAATTGAAACATTAGGTATAACATAAAATTATATATTTATACCTGTCATTCCGGGCCCTCCGTTTATATTATTATAAATACTATTAATATTTAAAAATTATTTGAATTTAGCCCCCCCCCAAAAATGTATCCTAGGTGCACCCCTGATATTATATATATATATTCCGTGTTGTTCGAAAAGTTTGAAGACACTTTAATTATTGTATGCATATTTTAATACCTATATGTAGGTACAGTTCAATAACAGATAACACTACTGCACATTCGTTATGTAAACTATTTAATTACCTCATTAATTATATCATACATAATATTATTATCGTTTATAATGACTGTTTCTTGAACTTTTTGAACACTGTATTATATATATAATATATTAAACTATTATTATACTTATCTTAGTATCTATGCGTATATAAATAAATATTTAAGTATTATATTTTGTTTTATCCGAATTATTATGTAGGTACCTAATGGCTAATAACAGCTCATATTACTAATGAATTGCGGAATAGAATCAGTAAATAACTAGAAACAAAGTCCTGGCTAGGAAAAAAAATCTTCAGAATGCAATATTCTTCACAGACAATCATATTTTGAAAATTATTGAATAAATATTTTTAAAACGCTAACAATATTATTTATATTATCATATTTAATCATATATGTAAATGTAGATAGTAGTTATGTTATTTTTTATCAACTGTAATAAATATAATTATTAGAAAATAGAAGGTATATGTTTAAAAGTTTTACTTTATAATTATATAGTATGTAGACAGTGCCGTCGTTAATGGATAGGCAACTTAGGCAATTGCCTAGGGCCTCGCGAAAGTAAAAATATTAAGAGGCCTCGCCAAGTTTCCAAAAAAATTTTAAAAATTTAAAAGTTTTAAAAATAAATGCTCCAATAATATTATATGATATGGAACGAAATATTATTTTAAATTAATCGGTAACACACCAATACTGAATACACATTATAGTCAATAATCATTAAGTGTTTCACGACTAAACCGGTCGTATTCACTTCAACATAATGTAGATGTTATTCAAAATATTAAAAAAATAAAATAAAATCATGACTGTAATAGTTACTTCATCGTAGAAAACATGTATATAACATACCTATGTTGTTTAAAATAGTCGACATGTTAAATAAAAAATTATAAAACTAAATAATTATTAAACAATAGTTAATGAATGATGAGCAGTTAATTATAACTCTTTCCTAATATTGTGACTTATTAGTCTGCCATAATTTATTGTTTAAAGTACTTTCAATCTTTTTTTCTGTCGTCTCTCGTCCTCATTTATCCAAGTTTGGTAGAAATGTTATTGTTTTCTCTAACGTTAAAATGTCCATACCGTTGTCGTTCTCTACTTATTTTGTTTGTGTATCGTGTACAACAGGAATGTTTACTGCAGATTACTGAATACCTATGTCCAGTATGTCCTATACCTATCTATTGTAGTCTACTGAAAATCGTTGCTAATTTTCATTGTATTGTGCAATATTTGAACGTTTTGGTCATACCTAATTATTTTAAGATGGTGAATGTCCAAATCATAGACCTATAGGTCTATGGTCTAAATCATGGTCTTAGAATATAATCGTGTTCGTGAGCCCATTACAGATAACTGATTAAGGTATATTAGACAGGTGTATTGTGTATATTGCCTTATAAATTGTATTATCAAAGGTACATACTAACCGTATGCATCAATAACATTTAAAGACTTAAAGTCCTTATACATAAATGTCAACATATTACTTTATTTCGGAAATTTTTTCCGAATCTCTCGAGGTTTTTCGTTCGGTGTTTTTTTCCAGGGAATTTTTATATTATTCTTTACCATTAATTTTTATTATTATATCCTAATACCCAATAGCTTATAATACCTTTACATATTAAAATTAAATGTTTAAAATATTTAAATTTATTTTAAGCTACATTATTTATATAGATATTTGAAATTATTGAATTTTTTACTTATTTATTGTTTTTCTAAGACTTATTCAATATAATTATTTTTTTAAACCGTTTTTAATTATTTAGTATCTAGTTGAAAAGATTTTTAGCCATTTAATTTAAGTTCTCATCCATGTATTGTTTTATACCATATACGTCTCAGTAAATTAGTTAGGTATACATATATCACAAGTTTTATAACTTACTAAATATTAATATTAGTACTCAATAGTTAATCAATAATCATAAAAAAAATATTAAATAGATACTATAAACACGAAAAAAGAAAAACATTTGGGGAGCTAATTTTATATTTGCATTGAGGTCTATACGGGGAGCATATTATTATGGTTATGATTATGCATTTATGCCTTTACAAAATACGAATCTTTACCCAAAAGTTTAAAATGATATTTGTTAATATGAAGTTTTACATTAATTTCATTCGAATTATATGCCTATATTAAATTATTAAATAGTATATGTTATTTGTTATATATTTTATTTTTATACTATGTTTTTATGTTTTTGTACTTAGTGCAAATATAATAATATGCGAATGGTACCTACGTCACAATAATAATTAAAACAAAAAATACGATTAAAATATTTTTGCATTTTTATACCACTAAGTGGTCATCACTATTATAATAATTTATAATATAAAACTATAATGAATAACACAACTACACAACGATGAGAAAATACAAGATTGTGCATATAGGTAGTATAATATTGTTTAGTAAAACTAAATGTTTATGGTTTAATGTTACACAATATTACAATAATGTTTTTTTGTATTAATTAAAATAAATATTGTTTTAATACTTGCATAAGGAATCAAGAATAGCATTCTAAACATGTTGTTTGACCTTGTATACTTATAAGTTATAACTTACAAGCCATAAAGCTATATAACTGCCTATATATAACCCACATACATCGTACCTACCTTTAAGACTACAGCTGGCTACATAATATATCTGTATATCGATTGGATTATTGACAATAATTATGTTGTCTAGCACTTTAGCTGATATATTTTATTATTTATTCTTCAAGTCTTTAAGAAGACGTTTGTGTGGGGGACCATCGGACTATGAAACATTATAATTATTATATAGGTAGTATACATATAATAATGTGTAGCAATGTAGCATGTGGGTATTGTAGGTACATATAGGTATGGTATGCAGATGGTCATCTAGCCATCTAGGAAATTAAAATTTTAAAAAAGTAGGTAGGTATGCATAAATTTAACAACATGAAATTGGTAATTTTAGAATATGTCAACTATTTTCGGTTATAAAGTTAAAAGTGTATCTACCATTCTACTAATCTCCTTTAATTTGATCGTTGCCTATTTTTATATTTATAATTTTATATATCTATCGTACTACAGCAATTGATAAATATCTAATAAAAGTTAGGTCACTAAATTAAGTTTCTACAGTATTAAATTTCAATATTATTTAGTTATATGTAGAAAATTATGAATGAATTAATAGTAACATATAATTTAAAAACATGATAAATCTATAGACAAAATTTCTTTCTTATTTAAATATTTATAATCTCATTAATTATACAATATTAGTTGCCCATACATAAATACATTATTAGGTATTATATATATTTGTTAAAATGTACCTAATATATTCTCGAATAAAATAACAATTTATGTATTTATTTTATTTTAAAGTCGTATATTACGTTCATAATACAAGGTTAACTGCCTTTTGCAACATTTTATCCTATAATTATAAATTATTATATAGTTTTAGTTATAATAACCACAAGTCCACAAAGTCAATAAACCAATAATTTTTATTGCAAGGATAAAATACATTGATAAAATAATTGACGAGAATCATATGGCTTTAGGTTTAAAAATATAACGGATTTATCAATATTCCAATGGCCCAGACATAAATAATTTTTATTTTATTTTATATAAAATATTATTTTAGCAGCGTATCGATAAATAAATAATTTTAAAATACGAATATCGCCGTCACTGACGATTATTTAATCATAAAATCAATATGGTTTGCGGTATCGTACTCAATAGTCAATACCGATAAATTCAATAATTATATTATTTATATTGTATATTAAATTAATATTGATAATTATTATAAATTATAATATAATATTATATTGATGGCTTACGATTTAGGCCTTTAGCACCTTTAGGGGTAGAGATTGTAATTCAGCATCGGACTAGTGTCGTTGTCGCGGACGGTGCACGTGGCACACACCTGTCCGTTAACACACTAATAACCTTTCTAATAACAATAAAAAATTCCACCAGAGTAAACACTGACCGCGACCACCGCGAACACCGCCACTGACGACTACCGTCTACCAGTTACCATCGCCGCAATCATCGCCGAAGGTTCGTGTTATTTTTTTGCGTTCGCTTGTTTTTCTTGTAATTTTTTTTCATTTTATCATCGTTTAAACTTTTATCGTGTGAATGTGCGATCCGACATCTCGACGTAAGACACAAAACAAATATACAATTACGAACCGTTAAAATCGGCGGTCTAGTGATTCTCGTTGTCACCCCGTAAAGTGGCATTATTGTATACGACTTACGTACCTCTATTACCTAAAGTCATTACAATATCTCGCGAGTCTCGACTTTCGTCAACCCTTGTTCTGTGAGACGTTCAGATTTTTTTTTATTTGCGTTTTTATTTACCAAAATCGTGTCGGTATTGCTCTCGAAACGTCACGATCGTTTGTGGAATAGGTCCTCGTACTTTACGACGAACTTTTTTTTTACGATTCGTTATTTGTCGGATCTCTTGATGACGCGTTCGTCCGTATCCAGTGTACCCTGTCGCCTTCTAAAGTACTATTTGTCGACTTCCAACTACACCAGTCTCATGTGAGTAACAGACATGGATGTACCAAACAATTTCAAGCCGTACCTCTGCAAATTGGACGATAATGATTGTGTTTCACTCGTGAATATAATTAAATCATTCAATACACCTGTTAGCGAGGAACATGCATGGGCCCTATGCTATCAGTGTGCCAAGTGTTTCAAGAGTGCTTTTGAACGCGATCCAAACAGGTGTCGTGTGGTCAAGAATCTAGAAGAAGTTCGTATCCATAAGGATGGATTCATCCACCCAAGTACCATTTTGAACACTGAAGAAAAAGGTATGTCTTGTAAATCATTTATTTATTTGACTATTTTGAATTTAAAAATTAAATTGAATACTAAAGAGTACATTTTTTATTCGAGTTTTTATTTGGTTTACCTTGGTAGTTCACACTAATTTTTAATAACTACTAACTATTTAGGTACCTACAATCAGTATTTATATTTTACCCTGTTTTTAAATAAAATAGTTAATTTTTAATTGGTTTAGGTTTACCATTTAACTAAACATAGCAACTTACTGATTTACTACTTATTTTAATTTTTTTCACTGTGAACTTTAAAACCAACGAAAGATAAAACTATTTTCACAGTTTGAAATTAAATTTCACATACATTTACTTAAATATTGTTGTACATGTGAATGAGCCTTGATGACATGCACCCAAAAATAATTATCATATATAAGACTATAAAATATTTGGTGCTATACTTATAATAGATACTACCTAAGTACCTATATTCATAGTTAATTACCCTTATGTAAATTTACTGTGCCCAATATTATACATAGGTAGTTTATATATTGGTAATTTAAAGTGTGTAGGTACTTTGTTGATACCGTTTGATAAGTAGTTATGTAATATTTGTACCCTTATAGGCTGGGAATCTGTTTTAAAGCCTTTTCAATCTCAGGTTTTATTTTTTATTTAAGTACCTATCAAAAAAAATTCAATTTTGCAGTATACTCGTATTATAATATAAGAACTTTTATTATGGACCAAGATTAAGCAGGTATATACTAGATCCCAATTTTTATCCAGCCCTGTGTATGCACTTAATGTGAGTTGGCTGGGCTGTCAAGCTTATTTTTCAATTATGATGCAAGCCCATACAAGCCAGTCTGGTTCTTTGGGCTATAAATTAAACAACTCCCAAATTCTCTTATAGATTTTGAAATGAAAAATTATTAATAGATAATAAATATTTTGAGATCAAATTTTAATTTAAAAAAAAAATTGATTGTTTTTATTCATAAACATTAAACATATCAAATTTTAGATGAAAATTAGGTAACAGGTTGGGCTAATTTTTCATAAGATAGACTGGACTGGACAAACTAATTCTATGTAAAAATATTTTGGACGCGCATGGGCCTTAAAAATCAGTCTTATGCAAAGTTTTACATACCTTACAGATAAAAAATTTAACTTCTGAATTTATGCCGAAGTGTTTATGGTACCTATTTTATATTTGTATTATGCATTGTTTAAATGTAATACATTTTTTTGTCTGTTTTAATTTTTTTAATCAAAATTATGTCTATTGAAATAAATTAACTTTCCGCATACTAGATTCTGTGATAAAAATAAGTTTCTCCAATAGTTACATTAAAAAAACAATTTTCTCCCTTGATTTTTTCCAAATCTTTAAATATAATAACTACTTTAAGATATTTAAAAAAAATAATTTATAAAAAAGTAATAGGTTTGAAACATATGTTGTCAATAACCAAATAAGCTTATACAATTTGACATTAAACTTCATGCATATTTTTGTTGGTTTTTGTTCCAGTGCATACCTATATATATTAATACATAACTTCTAATAAATAAAAATTATTCTCAATTAAATAATATACAGGCCATACTTCTTATGAAAGATGTATAAAAAAAAAATATTGAACCACTCCAATAATGATCATATAAATTTCAGCTATTTCAAACTGCATTAAGAACTTAAGAAGATAAAAATAAAAAGTTGTTATGAGACTTAACAGTAAAAATAAGAAATGTGTTATAAATATGTGTTTCGACTTGTAAAAATATTATTGCTGTTTCACATAATTAATCACTTAACATTTAATTATTGATCAACAATAGTGAACTAATACTTCCTATACATGATTTAGTGTTTTCTGATTTTTCCACTAAATATTAGTAAACTTTTATTAAATTAATAAATTTTTATGAAACTTAGTAATCTACATAAATATAGGTATATATTTTAATTTCTTGTATGTAAACTAAATTAATTTAATTTAATATGTGCCTATATTTATCTGTTATATGAAATTAAATAATATTAGGTACCTGTAAAAATAGGTAGGTTTATACTTATACAATAAAATAAATTAAAATATACTGAAACATTCAATCGAGCATTCAATTGTATAATAATTTATATTAATCATTAAAACAATTATTTTTTCTAAAGTTATTTAGCAATTGTGTTTATATTTTAGTGTTGACTCAAAGAGTATTGGTAGTTATCGAGTAATGACTATAGAAATAGAAAACATTTTTATTTTGCCTAAATATATTTGTACAAGTGTTCTAAATTGTGGTAGTCCAAAAAAAAAACTATTTATACTATACAATGTAAATCTTGAAGTTAACATCATTAATTTTGTATCACAATAAATTTTAAAAGTAATATTAGATAGGTGTATAGTTTATGGTGGTATTTTCTGTAGGTACATAACAAATGACATTGATTAATTTTTTTAGTTTTTATTCTTGTTACAATAAAACCAAATAATTTCGTTGGTAGACAGGTGTATAAGGTATATTTTGCAATAGTGTATGTATGATATTAAATACATTAAAAGATACTAATTAATTGGTAATTAAGTAATTACTTTTATAATTAATATCTAGATCCAATTAGTTATTCAAGTGTTTATAATGTTTACTAAACATTGATTAAGACTTAGGTATTTACTTATTAAATTATAATTTATGAATGAAAAATTATTAATATTTATTAAGCATAAGTACTAACAAATAATTTTGTCTGTACCTATACATGTTATAAAATAATAAATAAATATTATACTAATAATACTAATTTTACAACTTAATTTGAATTTCTATATTCCATATCAATCCCTAAATATTATTTGCCATATGGACTATATGCTAGATTATTGTTGAACTATCAACCTATAAGAACTTTAAATTTAAAATTATACTTTTATATAGATATACAAACATACTACCAAAAAAAAAAGAACTAAAATATAAGATAGACAATAGAGCTCCTTTTAAAATCTTTTCAAAAGTAATTTTGCATACTTAATACTTACCTATGTAATTCTGTATATATTTACAGTTCACAAATTTATTTGTAATTTAAAGTAGCTCATATTTTTGTTTCTTTATGTGTTTATTGTATGGTGAATTTTTTTAAAACTAGCTAATTTAACATTAAATAATAAGTTAGTATTTATCTTATTAACTCTTTTTTTATGTATCTTCAAAAATGTTCTAAAATATCCTCTATATCATAGTGTATGATAATTCAAATGTACAAAATCTAGTATGAACTTTAAGTATACAAGGTAATGGCCCGTGTCTACAACCTGGTTACCAAATCTTATTTTAACCTATTTTGTAAATATAAGTAATGTGCTGATTAATTTCTGATATTTGAAGTTTAATAACACAAAACCCTCCACTCTTTCTAATTTTGATCTCAATACATGTTTTTTAAATAAAAATATCTATTCAATAATTTTCAGAAAATAAAAGGATTCTAAATGAAAAACATAAGTTTGTATCATCACAGAATCGTCCTTAGATAGTATAGTACATTAAACATAGTTTATTTATATTTGCTTTTTTCATGTTTAAAAACAATTGTAGGTACTCATACCTAATTAAAGACTTTCCATAGTGGATTCTGTAGGAGAGGAGGTTCACTACTGATCAAATAATTATTGATTTCTTTTTATTATATAATTATAAACATTTTAATATATTAAATAAATTAAGTAATATAATTTATATTAATTTGTAATAAAGGTATAAAACACTCTTCCCTCTTTTAATAAAATTATTGTTTTTATGCATCTGGTCTACTAGATAATTTCATTTACACTGTTATACAAATAATGCTTTTGTATGATATTTTGTATAACTAAGAAAATAATTTTAATATACTTTTTTATGTTTGTTTCAGCTGAATCTCATGAAAATATTGAAAAACTTAGTAATGAAAATGATAGTAAAACTATACTTCAACATCATGTAAGTATTAAGTTTGTATTTTTAACATGTAACACTGTAACTATGTAGAATGAGCAAACATAAAATAATTTTTGATTAGAGTAATTATAGATTTAAATTACTTAACTATTTAGTATGAAAAATGTTTGACTAATAGTTACCTATTTAATAAACTTGAGTAAAAGATATACCAAATCATTTCGCTAAAATAATTTGTGAATTTCTTTTAAATAATAATTAAAATATTAAAGCAATTTTAGAAACATATATATTTTATTACATGTTGTTCTAATAAATATTTACAGTTTTAATCTGATTTAATATTTTATTCACATTCATTTTACAGTATCTTTTATATCTACATTATCCAGTAAATTCAATAGATATATATTATTAAAAATTTATAAACTCAAACATTTTTTGGTCTGTTATTAATTTATAAATACCTACATTTTTGTTTTGGTAATCTGGGAACCGTGTATTGTTATACAAATTAACATAATTCTTAATGCATAAAAATAAGTAGGTAATAATTAAAATATTTTCTTTTCTTTGTAAATCAATTAGTGTCTGTAGTCCTTATATACTATATAATTTTATATTTAGTTTTAAAACACATTTCCTTATGTTTTTAATATACCTGCTTTCTGTTTTTAAATTAAATTAAATTATTAATTTTATACCGTGTATTATGCAACATATAATATCTCTTATATTACATATATGTAAACACTTTTAATATAAAGACTATAAGTTCTTAGATAAAAATTAATGGAAGTTATATCAATATTTTTTAAATAAAAAATATAATCATCATACTAATTATATTTACGTTTTTTTTTTTTTTTTACTGTAGCAAATTTTGTTGAAAAAAATATGTATTGTAAATTCTATTGATCAAAATGTATATACTATAATAAGATATTTTAAAATGTGTATTAAAAATTATTTACTATACTGACATTTATTACCTAACAAAATTAATTTAAAATATGCCAATTAATAAATTTAAATTTTTAAAAAAATATATATTTTGTCATATATTTTCATAATACTAATTTATATAGGTGATTGCCAGTCTAGGATATATTGTTTTTCAAGTACTTGATTTTGGAATTGATGAAGATGAAGAAAGGTCATTAAATCCTGAGTTGGAATCATTAATTAAACGAATGATAGCTTCGTGTAAGTAAATATTAATATTAATTACTAAATACCATATATTTTAGGAAATAAGTACAATTATTAAATAAAATAATTTAATACCTAGATAATAATGTTATGTTTTTTAATAGATATCCAATTTATCAGAACATTTTTCAAAAATGTTGATAATTTTCTAAATCTGAGAAATTTTTTTATGTGTAATAGGTTTTTCAAGTGTACCTTGCCATTGAGTAACGGATGTGTTCAATTTAAATGATACAATAAATCATTGTATGTAGTCTATCAAATATTTTAAAGGGATATTCTGTATATTATATATTTATATTGATATTAGTCGTATGTTAGGTTGAATTAATTTTTGGTAAAAACAATCACATATGATAACTATTATAATATAATTTCATATATTCCTTTTAAATAAATACCAACATACTGTAGACCTATGTGAATAAGTTTGTGGTTAGGTAAATAGTTTAAAAATAATCTGATTATTTTGAAAATTACATTGTGTAAAATAAAATAACTTTATACATAGTGGTAAGTTTCCAATTCTTACTAACAATCTTTTAGGAATTCCAACAAAATATCAACTTGAAATTCCTTTAACAATTACCTATTTGTATATTTAAGGTTTTTAGGTTTCTATAAAAACAACTTGAAAAACCTAGTATTACATTTTTAAATCTAGGCTATAAAAATCTAAATTTTGAATTTTAAAATTAAATGCTTGTATAAAAAAGTTGTAGTTAAGTATTTAACTTTTTTTTTAGTGAGAACTATATATTATGAATCTTTTATTACATTTTCAAGCTTTTTTACTGATAAACTAAAATTGCATCATGCATTAATCAAAAATATTTTTAAAAAAAACCAATTACAAAACATTTCTAATAATACCAAAATAAATTTTATAAAGGTCATCATTATTTTTACTATTGTTATATAATTATCAATTTACTGAGTTTTTGATTATAAAATAGTTTTTTTATGAGGTTTTTTGCTTCAATATTTTGGAAATTGATGTCTATTCTTATTAAAGAGATTAAATTATGTATATTATGTCACTTAAGTATAATAATATTTATTGAACACTTTAAACTTATATAATCTTCTCATAGTTAATTTAGTTTGGTTGAAAATATTTAGCTGATTAGAGATTGCGCTATGTTATTTTAAATAGTGTAGTACTTGACATTTAATTGTACTATAATTTATATATTTTAGGTACCTATTTATTTATTTTTTATTTACCTTTAAAATTCTAAAATATTTTAAAGTAAGCTACAAACTATGTATTGTGTGTCTAAAAAGTGATACATATAATATTTTAAATAAAAGTTATCAATAATAATTATTCTTATGACAATTAAAATTAAAATTGTTTACTGAAAAAACAAAAACTTTTTTTTTTTTATTGAATACCTATTATGTGTAATAGTTTCTATGATGAATAAGGTAATTTTATTGTTAATGATCTGATGAATATAATCATAGCATTTCAACTGTACAAACTTTCCATTCACTATTATCCACTTCTACTTATTCTAGCAGTTGTTAGAACTGAGTAGGTACTGACTACTTAAAAGAAGTATGTTACAATTGCCACTACTTTCCATGAAAAGTAGTCCATTACAAAGAGGATTATTTTTCTTTTCCTTTAAAATACTATGTATTTATCAGTGTTTTATAGTTAACAAAAAACTACCTATTGATAATTAATTTTAGTTGTATATGGTATACCTAAACTATTGCACATATAATATACCCAACAGATACATTATTATTTACTAAATTGATTTATTATAATAAATTCAATTTAAATAATATTTATAGAATAAATTAGATTTTATTCAATAAAAATTTATGTGTTGATTGATTCTTGTTTTTTGAATTAAGACAAAAAGTTGAATATTATAAAATTGTTTGACCATCAAAAAATTGTGACATTAATCATTATTCTTATCAGGAACTTCCGAACATATTGATATTTTTTGTAATTTTTACAGTTATTTTTCCAAAAAGTTTGTTTGGATCATACTATATTGGGATGTTATTTATTAAAAACTTTTCTATTTTACAGTTTTTCTCATGTTCTTTGTTCTCTTACAAACCTGTTCACCTACTAGTAGGTATAGTACTACTTTACCTGTTTCCAGATAAAAGGTATTAGCTTAAACAATTCAGTCAACACAGTTCAACTTCCTATGAGTCTCATTTAAATAAATATTATCTTTTCAACATTTTGTTAAGTAATATTTTTTAATTTCTCATATTTTTCTCATTTTATAATTTATCGTTAACTATTACCTTGTTATACATTTGTTTTTATCAATCAATAGTAGATTAATTTTTATAGGATCCTCCTTTTAATTATCAAGTTTTCGTTTTTTAATTTTCAGTTGAATATGGTTTGCATGCTCAATCTATGGATCATGGACAATCAGGTGAAACTGATGATGAAGGAATTGAAAGAGATTCTGCTGAATGTGAAGAAATATCACGAAATAATTTTGCTACTTTTGATGATGTGTTAGAGGTAAATATTATATTTTTTCAAAAAAATAAAAATTACTTGATAGTTATTTAATTTTCATTAAAGGTTTCAGGATTTCAAAATTAGAGAAATAATGATTTCCTAATTTTGGGGTCTTCTAGATTGAAAATAAATAACATCTCAGGAAATTTTTTTTGTTAAAGTATTTAACAATATTTTTAATTTCATAAAGAAACTATATTATAGTATACAAATAGTATAAGTATAGTAAAAACTACACTCAACATTCAAGATCTTTAAGAAGTATTGTATGTGTGTAGATAAAAATTATATAGTAATTACATAATGTTTGAGTCTAGCATACTTGTCACTGGCATATACATATTTTTTATTCAACTATTTTAAATAATTTTGAATTTATAAATATTGATACATTCAAATTTCTTCCTTTTCAATCTATCTACTTCTTCTTCTTCTTAGGCTTAAAACAGACCATTTAGGTCTAATGCCGCTTCTACAATTCCTTTCCATTGCATCCTATTTACATCCTATCTAAGTAGGGTTTATTCGTGTTAAGTCTCTCTTCACCATATCGAACCATCTTTGACATGGTCTCCCTATTGGTCTTTTTCATTCAGATTTCCATCAAGCACTTTTCTTATAAGACATTCTTCTGCATGCCACATGTGCCCATCCCATTCTAGTCTTTTGCTACTTAGAAATTTGCAAATGTTCAGTTTATTATAAAGTCTTTTATCTTTTTTCTTCTTTTCAATCTATTTTTGTATTTATTTATTAATTAATTTGTTTAAAATGAATAAACAAATTTCTTCATTCAAAACCAGGAAATTGTGTTTTGATATTTCCCAAACCCATATCAACTAGAAAAATATATCTTGATCATCTTTATTGTTAAAATTTCTTACTTTTGTTTATATATTTTGGATAAAATTTATTCTAGGAATGCAGTAGACATATTGGTGTGTCAGGATTGGGTTCTGAAACTCATTATAAAGCTGTATGCAGAGCATTAGTGACAGAGGCCCTAGAGCTTTCGTCATTTTTAGATAAATTATCTGATGGATCTGTCAGTTTAAGACACAGAAATTCAACTTCAGCTGAATTAATTACATTGGATTACAGTGATTGGGTAAGCTATCAAGGACTTAATGAATATTCATTATTGCTGTTATTTTTAAATTAACTTTTGGTTATCTAAAAACTATAATTTTATTAGTCTCAATTAAAAAGTAGTGTTGATTCATATGTGTTCACATAATTAAGTTTTATTGTGAGTAATACTTAGAGTATTATGGCTTTAGGAAGTGAATTTATAAGTTTGTATTGTTTATATTTATTATGGCATCAAAACTAACACATTTGTTGTGTTACTTTTTGTTAGCCCAACCGCAGAAAGTGGAGTATTTTACAAGTATGTCTAGATTATAGTAAAATAAATTACATTTTATTATAATTCAAAATAATAATTTTGATTTCTAAGTTAATACAGGTTCAAGTAATTTTGGTACTTGTTTTTTATCACCTCACTACTAACCTGTATAATGTTTATTACCCTACCTCCAAGTGACCTTATGTTAGCAGTCTTGAATCTTAAATCTAGAATCTTGTAATTCTTGATTGATATTTATCTGTATCTTTATGATATTTTACATGTAGGTTAGTCTAATGTGATCTTATCATGAAAAAAGTAATACTTCATATAATATTTGGAGTTGTATTTTGTTATGTTTGAATCATATTAGTATGTTGTTTGCTTGTCATTATATTGTATGTAATTGTAATTTAAAATTCATATCTATCTTACAAATAGTATTAACTCATTTTAAAATATTGTTAAAAATTAATTTTAGTGAATTATTTTCCATAATATTCATTCAATACTGGCATTCAATTTTTAAAACAAAAATTTCATCAAAACAAATAAAATGTGTGAAATTTAAAGATCTTTTGAAAATGTATTAATTTTTTTTTTTGTGCGTGATTATAAAAATTAGTTGTTAACTATGCTACTATTAAATGTAATCAATTTATTATTATTATAATTTACCATTATTTGATAGTTTTGTAACGCTATGTCAAATTATCATAATACAAACTTCAAAGGATGGTCACTTGATGGTAGGGTGATCAATTTTATATGGTATGGTGGTGTAGAAATAACAAATAAGTACTGTAATTTTTTATGAAGATTTTGTAGTTTATTTTAACATTTGAAATTAGTTTGGATATTATATTTTTATATTACAATATTAATTTTAATAATTATTATATAGTTTTTTACTATACAAATAATATAATATAATATTATGTGTGTTTAAAAATCTAAAAATAATATTATTTATAAAAAAACTTGTAGGCACGTTTATGGATACAATTAATACGGGAACTACGACGTGGTGTACAATTGAAAAAAGTTGATCAAAGGTCTCGTACTGGAGATGAATTTGTTGAATATGCATTAACCCCCTATGAAATGTTAATGGATGACATAAGGTCTAGAAGATATACTTTAAAAAGAGTTACCCCTCTAGAAATTCCTGCTAGAATTCAAAGAGATGCTCACGATGCAATACTTGAATTTATTAGATCAAGGCCGCCATTAAAAAGTGTAAGTACTTTTCAATAATATTTTAAACAAATAAATAATTAAATTAGATCATTTTATTATGTTAAATTGTATTGCATTATAATAGAGTATTTTGGTTTAATGTCAATCTATCAATACAGGGTGATTCTTTTATCATTAAACACTCACTATTTCTAAGTGTTGACTTTTTACAATTTTTTTTTCAAAATTTTTAGTTTCATGCTTTTTTTAAAACTAACATTTTAATTTTTTTCACCCTTATATATAATAGTGAAATCACTATCAACTTTTGATCATAAAATTGCAACCTATATTTAAAATATCATAAAATAGTAGGGCAATATTTTAACGTTAAAATTATTATTTTTCATTTAACCGTTTGTGAGTTATAGCTGCTCAAAATTGGGTGGTTTAGGTGTTTATCCTACAAGCTACAGGTTATTACAGCTGTAAGGTATGGTTACTACAAATTCAAAGTTCATCACTGCGTCAATAGTTGATAATAAGTTTATTACATATTATTATATGAAACAAGAAGTATTAAAAAAACTGAAAACCACCAACTTTGCAAAGCTATATCTTGCTAAAAAATTAACAAAAAATAATAATTTGAACATTAAATTAATATGGTTATTTATTTTATGAATTTTAACGTTAAATTTTAAATATAGGTTGCTATTAGAAAATCAAAAGTTGATAGTGATTTCACTATTTTATAAAAGAGTGAAAAAAAAATATTTCATACAGTTTGAGAAAAGCATGAAATAAAATATTGTGAAAAAAAAATATGAATATTTGACAAAATAGTGACTGTTTAATGATAAAAGAATCACTGTATACAGATTTTGTATAATTTTATTATTTTTAGTTTTTAAAAATATGGTTAAAGACATATTTATACAGACATATAAAAACATAATAAAACTATGTATGTATGTTTTTATTTTTTATTTTAAATAAAGAAATATGTAAGGGAATAATGACAATATTCAACTAAAGGATATGTATTTTAATATATAAATATATTTATATATATAAAATTATAAAATAATTTAATTATGATATTCAAAAGATGAATGTAAAAAGTATTATTTAATTAATGCAGCAAGTATATTACTTATATTAATTGATTTAAATACTGTAGAAACCTATCATTTGGCAAAATTATGAAATTTGTATTGTTAATTACTATTTTATTGCCCTAAACTTTTGTTAGATCATATGTTAGACAAGTGTCAAGTATTTTATATTTGTCGACTCACCAAATATTGTTGAAATAGTTATAAATTTATTTTTACAAAGTTGTATATGATCAATATGAAAATATTTAATAATATCAATGATTTTTATATTTGTAAAGCTTTGCATAACTTTTAATAACACTATTGTATTCATATTTGTAATAGTGTTGTGTCTGGTGACCTTGTTTTAACAGATATTTAAAGTTATTTTTTAAATCTTTTTAAATAGAAGCTATTACAATAACATAAAATTTATCAATGTCAATATAGTCATTGTACAATTTGATATTGTTCTAAGAAAAAGTGAATTTAATTACGAATGTATTATATTTAATAACAACAATGTTTCTTATACTATATTGTGAATTATTTCATTGGAAAAAAATAGAAATTAATTCATATTTTTGTTTCTTTAAATTACCTTTATTAATATATAAGTATGCAATAAATAATTATTCAGTTTAATGTACTATAATTAAAACTCTAGATAAGCTCAAAATTTTAAAATGTTTTAGTACTTTGTTAAACCTAACTAACTTGCTCATATTTGTATTAATGTTTAATAATTTATACATATTTTTTCTATCTATTTTGTCATATAAATAATTTATTTAAAGTTGTTACTTGTTAACTTACTTATTTAAGTATTAATTTTTATTAAAGGCTGCTGCAAGAAAATTAGCTCCTCGTAGACAAGATAAACTGTCACCAAGGGAACATTTATTGGAGTGTATAAAAAGTGGAAACGTCAAGTTGCGTTCTACTTCATTAACCAGTAAGCTCATTAAATTTTAAAATGAATATAACATATATTTATTTTTGTTATTTTAATATTGTTGATTATACTGTTACTGTTAATTATTATTACATGAATTATTTAATGTTGTTCTATATGTGTTCAGTTTTAATTTACAATCGTTTTTAAATTTATTTAGAAAGTCCTTTCCGTAATATTAAATCATCGAGATCAATGTCGAGTCCTCCAAACTCTCGTAACAATAAATCAAAAAGTAAATTATTTTATTTGTTCAAAATGTAATATTTCTCTGTAAATTAATTTTAAATTTTTGTTTAGTTCACTATGACAATTCATCTATGAACAATTCAGAAGAAGAATATATGCCTAACCAATCTATCAAAAGTATGCTAGATACAAATAAAGAGCGAAAGCTTATAAAAGTGGATTTTTCTGCATTAGCTCGTCTAGTAGTATGTCGTTTAATAACATGTTATTTTGATAAAATGGTTTTGTTGTTCATGTGTGTGTTTTCATATAAAATTTTTAGAGTTCTGATTCTGAAGATGATTTTGATGACGATGAAGAAAATAACTCATTCAAGACTACTACAGTGGAAAAAACAGAAGAATCCACATTTTTGGGCGTGGCCACTCAAGGTAGTGATTCCCAACCAAACAACTGTGATTTGCACTATCGATTAAAAACATTGTCACCAACCTCATCCTGTGTGATATCTTAAGATAATTTATCTTACCTTAAGTTCTTGTAACATTCCTAGTTCTTTTTGTGTTTATTTAAATCTTTCTTTTTGTTTTTTTTTATTTCATCATTTTATTGTTTATGTTAAAACCATTTAACCATTGTGATTTCGTGTTGTGGTTGTCATTGTACCACTCAGTCATATTTTCAACATTATAAGACATTTTAAATTACTTAATTATTTAAAATAAAATTTTTCGTACAGTCGAATACTAAATAATTTATAATTCCAAGTAAGAAAAAAAATATTGTTACAATTTAAATCTTAAATTTATTCATACCTATCTTAAAAAAATATTTATAAATGTTGTATTATATTTTGTACATAAATATGAGGTGATTGATATATGAAAATAAGGACTATTTTTTTCTAATAAATTTACTATCCACATTCACAATTTAGAATGCACCACGATCCAACACTTTTGCTTCACCTGTCTTGGTAATTTATGTTTATGATTTTTTTTTTTTTTTGTAAATATTTTATTTAGGTACAGAATTTTATTTTGTAGAATTTAACATTATGTTGACACTTAAAAGACCAGCTGTTATGTATATTCTAAAAAGAATAGTATAAAATTATATGTACAAAATCCAGGTAAGTTTAATTGAACAATACCTTTTTAGGTAAAATTCTACTTGATCATCCATAAATTAAGGCTTTAAGATTTTTTTCTATGCTTGCTAACATTTAACCTTATTATTAAAACTCCTCTTGTATTACTAATATACTATTAACTTATGTAAAAATCCTTGGTATAAAAATAAAATGTAACCAAGTATTTGTTGCAACACTAATAAATCAAAAATAATTTATGTAACTTTAACAAATTAGATTTATATACATGTTACAATTATTATTATAGTGAAAAAATATCTACGTATCATTAACAACGCATAATTACAAATATGTTTTTAATTATTTTTCTATGTTACACAAGTTATATTGTATTTAAGTGTTAAAACAATTTTATTTTATAATATTAATTGTGACTGGTTTATACTTTAATTAATTTGTTTAAATGTAAATTGCTTACTTAATAATTAATGTTGAATAAAGTTATTTTCAACTAAATTTATAAATTGGGAACAAACAAAACTAATTAATTGAGCAGTTTGACACTGAAATAAATACAAAAAAATAAATAGTATTTTGTTATTTGCATCATAATATATTAATAAAATGTATAATTATTTGATACTGGTATTATTGATTATAGGAAGAGAAGAAAAACATGGACTTCCTGACACAAAACCCAATAAAAATATCCATGCAATTAGAAAACAACAGCGAAGGCACACAATTGCAGATCAATCATCTCTGCCTTTTATCAAACCAATGGGTGGATTATGGAAGCAATCTCGCAGACAATCTATGTTCAAAAACACTTTGCCTACTGTAAATCTTTCTCTCCTTATGCTTTTACTTTCAATATCTGACGATAATAATAATAAAAAATTATGTCATGCATATTGAGAAATTAATATCATAGTTTAGTTTATGCTATTTATTTTGTCATACTATTTTTAAATTGGTATTTGCAAACGAGTTTTAAAATGCTCATAACTTGCTTTCAAATTTACATATCAATAGAAACCTATGAGAAGAAAATGTATCAAGCTTAATTAAATTTAAAGATTAACTTAAGGATTAATTAACTAATAATATTAAAGTCTAACAAACTAATTTACTATGTTGTACATTTGCAAGAATGAGATATTTGTGGGTTTGGCCGTTTGGCGTCCTTATAATTTTTTTACTTTCAGTCAAAATTCTTCATAATTTCATTATTGTGTTGATTATTTAAAAAAATATATATTAACTACTTAAAAATAATACTTATCTTTGTTTTTAATAATATTTTATTGTATCTGTAGATATCTCAGGCTTAAACCAGTAATTTTTTTTTAATCATCTTGGCAACTGAATTCTTAAATTTTAAGTTTTTTTCTCATATGCTATTATTCTAAAAAAAAATAAAATATATATTTTTTTTTTGAAAATTAATCATATTTTTATAAAATAAGTATATTAAATTAATAAATATTAAATATTTTTATAGAGTGATTGTTTGACCTTGACTCTGCAAGAGCTTATACATATTCGTAGTGTACTTACCAAAGCAGAGATAGAAAGTTTACCAGTTGAAGGAAATTTCAAAGAAGATGTTGAAAATCGAAAAGTACATATTAATTTTATATTGAGATTTGAAACAGGATTATAAATATTTTTTGTTGTTTTAGGTTTGCTTCTTATGTATGAAAACAAGATTTGGCATTTTTGGTCCATGGGGACAGGAATGCAAAATGTGCCAACGTACAATATGTTCGAAATGCTGTACCAAGGTAACATATCTAAAATACTATAGTTATACAGAATCTTTGACTGCCTATGTTAAATATTTTTGTTTTATAATATAGATGCGTATGCCTACTGATCATTTGTCCCAAATCCCGGTTGTAGCGCTCAGTCCAAATGTAGCAATGTCGGAACAAAATCCTTGGTGGTCAAAAAGTAGTTGGGGCAGTGCTCCATCTAGTCCTCAGAAATCGTTGACAGTTGGTTGTCCCAATAATAGTATGTCTGCAAGTTACCATGGTTCATCTACAGTCACACAAAACATCACTCGGTAATAACCTCTTACCTTTAACCCGTTGTTGTAGAAGAAAAAATGTCAAAATCTAATTTTATTTTATTTTTTTATATAAATATTTACTGTTTCAGAACCAAATATAGTGCACAAATGACTGTTTGCTTAGATTGTAAGACAATGGTACTACAAGAAATCAAAACATCTAGAGTGAATCGTTCAAATTTACTTCGCCATTTAAC
The DNA here is from genome assembly GCF_003676215.2 of Rhopalosiphum maidis. NCBI lineage: Eukaryota > Metazoa > Arthropoda > Insecta > Hemiptera > Aphididae > Rhopalosiphum > Rhopalosiphum maidis. Next base: position 81,159,320 of record NC_040878.1, read on the forward strand.
ACTTGACGTGTCATCTGTTTATTAGTCAATTGCATTTGCACATTAATATGTATTCCTTTCTTTGTCACTTAACATTCCATTATTGTTGGTTGATTGCTAAATATTATTTGCAATTGTAGTATTAATTTACTTATTGAATATTTATTATAACTCATGATATAACTACAATGAATGCCCAATTCAGTGACTAAGAGTCATTTATATTTGATAGTTGTATTTAATTAATTGAAATTAAATTAATAAACACCATTGTAGCACAAATGAAACATAAATATATATATATACAATTTTTAATTATAATGTAAAAAAATAATTGATTATGTAAAATTCATAAATTGTTGTCTTTTAGAATTAGTTATAATTTTGATTTTTGTTGCAATTTATTTTTTGATATTGCTACTGCAGTTCTGGAATCTCAGTAGATTTGTCTTTGATTGTTTAGATATTTGTCTTAAATGTTAATTATTATAATATTGTAAATGATAAAATCAATGTTGAAATTTAAAATTTTAAACTTATTATGTATTGCAATATATTTTTTTGACAGTTATTTTCTTTTAAAATTAATTAGAAAATGCTAAAATTTGGGGCATTAAAAGGAAAAAACTCCTATATTTCTGATAGCCAACATCCTCGTCTGGCCAAACACTGAAAATCATATGAACAGCACAGGATTGGCAAGATATTGGTTTACCTAGTTTTAGAATGTCTAACGATTGATTACAGCTACATCTATTGTATGGTTTAAATAATTTGAATCAATTATATTTTTTACCTATGTTTATACTATTTTATCATTATAATAAAGAAAAATATGACCAAACACTCAAAACCGACCCTTATTTTGAGTGGTCAACTGAGTTTAAGTCGGTAACTCGCTTGATCAATCCGGCCCTGCGTATGAATTACAATCGGAATAAATTGAAATATTATATGTTTAATGTTAATAAAATAAAATAAATATGATTACAGATTTGTTAAATATTTGCCAAAAAGATTGTATAGAGCAGTGGTTCTTAACCATAGGGTCGCGAATAATTTTAAACGGGTAAAAAATTTTTATTCCGCCATTGAACATTAATTATAAAAAGGTCACATGAAAAATTTGGTAAATATCTTGGGTTGCCACTACACAAAGGTTAAGGACCGCTGGTATAGAGAAGAATGTTTCATGATACATTAACAAACTCTCAATTGTATTGTAATAGTTTTAAATTATTATGTAATAAATTGTTCTTAATGATAGTTAACAAAAAAATTACAAATGTAATTTACGAGTATAAATTTAAAAAAAATCAATGTAATATATATATTTATATTAATTATTATGCAGAAAAATGTATTTTATAAGTATTAGATTAGCTATTTGTTGACAAAAAAACTGTTAGCAATTAATATCTTAAAATTTCAATGAAATATAATATGTTTAAATGTTAGCAATAAAACTTAGTTGATTAACAATATAACCTTTTCTTGGGTTACTGAAGCCAATGTCAGGTTAACCGACCTAACAAATTTTATAATGTTTATTATTTTAAAATCTGCTAAAATGGGTTAGACAAATTTAATTGAATATTTAAATACAGAATACATAAAATAAAATTGAATCTATTCTGAGACCCAATCTACTAAAATATAGTCTGACCCACTGGATTAAATCTGATATTTAGTCATATCTCCTATGCCTAACCAAATTGTTAAATCAAATTTATAACGTAAAAATCCAACTAGTTTCTACCACCTTAGACTGTGTGCTTCTTTCTCACGAACTGGCTGGAACCTATCTCACTGTTGCAAGGAACCTTAAGAAATACTTATCAATATGAAATTGAAGCAAATCTGAGACAGGAAATAATTATAAAAAATGTCAACCGATAGAAAAGGAACTTGAGCTTTAATAATTATTATTTATTAATACATGTTTTATATCAGTATTGGACCAAATGTTAATTGAATTTAAAATTAATTAAAACCACAAAAATACAATTAATTCTTAACCATTCTTTTTAATTGTAAGAATATAAAGCTCTAAAAGTTAGGTGTTAATGTTTTTAAAATACAGTCTTTGTACAAAATTAATATCACTTTTGTTGTAAATAATCAAACATAATACACAAATTGATAAATATTTCAAAATGTGTAAGTACTCGTAGCCAACATTAAATGTCAACTAAATTCTAATTAGATGAATTGAAAAAACACATGTTAAACTGAACAGAATTCTTGTTACTGTAGGATTTCAACGCTTTCTTTCGACTTTTTGAGCTTTTTTCTTTTTAGCATCTTTCTTTTCTTGTGCCAATTGCTTTTGTTTTTCTCTGTAAAATTAAATTTCAATTAATATATTTGTTATCTTTGTTTTTAATAATGATAATCATAAAACATAAATATCAACTTTTGAGTGGTGTGCTCAGCTTCATTTTTGACTTGTAATAAACCCTAATTTTTTTTTCATGTAGATAATAAATCATTACAAAAAAATTCAAAGGAGGAATATGACACCCTGATCCTCCCCCCTGTGAGCACACCAATGCAATACTATCAAAGCTTTTATTGACTGGTATGAATTCAAATACCAAAAAGTACTACTATAGTTTTATATATTTATAATGATGTACAAATCAAAATTTTACCTGTCTTCTTTGTCTTTTTCCTTTTTCCGTAAACTTTGTTCTTTAGCTCTTTCTCTCTGTTCTTTTTTTAAAGCTAATACAGAACTAGCATTAGTATTATGTTCTATGTCTAAATCGTCACTTTCTTCTTCTTCTGAATTAGCTTCTTTCTAAACCAAACAAATCAATATATAATAATTACACACACATAAGTCTAAAAACATAATTGATCCAATAGTTAAGAAGTGTCCGGATTCTCAAGTAGAAAAAAAGTTGAGATTTTAATGCTCTGAAAAAACATACAAAAGTATGCAGGATTAATCAATTAATATCAAAATATGCAAATTCTTGAATATTCACACTTGTTTTTAGTAGCGACTTATTTATGAAAAAATTATTATTTTATTTCATTGGTACCTAAACGATAGGAAAAAAATTGTTAAAGTAGGCCTCAAAATAAAAATATATAAATATTTTTCCGCAGTTTAACAAAATATTTTAAAATACAATAAAGAAACTAACCCTTGAAAATATTATAGAAAATGTTACTCTCTAAACTTTATGTTAAACAAATTATTCACATTTTTTCATCTTATAAAATTGCACATGCTAGTTAATGATACGTAAAAACCTAGAAATCTAAACCTTAATCAAGACATACCTGTGCATATTGACTTAAAATATTTTTTCTAATTTTTACTAAATCCGAATCTTCCTCGTCTGAATTTAACTTGTTGGTTTTATTGGGGACCGTCACAACTGTTCTTATATTGTTTTCTAACATTTTAACCAAAGCCTCTTCGGTATCCTCTATGGGTATTTTGATTTCACTAGCGCCACTGTCATCTTGTGTGTCATACATATCAATTATTTCCATGCATTGGGTTTTCACTTCTTTCTCACTCTGTGGAATAGAATAATAATAAAAATGTGTTTGATTCGTGTTGTTTAAATATTCTTTTTTTTATATATTTGGAATGAGAATATTGTTTTGTCAAACTCTCAATGCACGATATACCTAAACAAGTATAGTAACAATCCACACAGCATTGATTTTTTAACGTTGACACTGGGACTTGGGAGATGCAAAAATAAAATATACAAAGTGGTTTTTCAAATAACAAACGAGTAGGTAATAAGAATAAACGATAATCATAACGATGCAGATATCCCCCTCAGCTAAAGTAGAACACAAAAAAATCGATAGACCTCATGCTATGAGCATATCATATTTTTTAGTTTGGTGACAAAACAGTGATTGACCGCGTCATATTGGCCAATAGCCCTGGTAACGTAGGGTGCGACGCTTACCAATACTTCTCCGAGAATCGCCTCAAGTGCACTGATTTTTTCGCACCGATCTTCTTCGCCGTCCAACACACTTTCGATGTAGTTCAAATAGATCTCCTCGTCCAGCGCGAATTGTTTGAGTTTCGACGACAGCCACGCCGTTTTCGTGCATTGCGCCGACATGTCTTGAGGCCTGTAGGGGAATCACGTGTGGAAAAAATAACAAGAGTAGGTACGTCGGAGGGAACCGTGTGACCGGTCCTTCGACAATTCGACGTCGGGCGACCGAAAGTGCCCGGGCTTGGCCAGATTCGTTACACACGATACGCGCCGGATCGAGCGATTCCAGTGGACGGAAGAAAATCGACGTTAAGATATTATTATATTGTATCTTCGAACGCGCGAAGTTTTTAATGATCACCGAACTCATTGCCAGTTGCCACTATCACGGTTCAAACTTCAACCATTATCACGACAGTATGTTATTATCACACCGCGATGAGATAACGTCACGAACATGTCATAATATTATTATTTCCAATCATTTCCGGTCACGGATCCGTTTTTATTTATTCATTCATCGTGTAGTCTGCGGCTCCCGCTATAGATATTCTACCTTTCTAAGGTATTACTATTGATTTTAAAATATATTTTGTTACAAATCACAATGTGGATATCTTTGCGCGGCGTAACCAAAATAATTTGTAATTTTGTATGAAAAGCACCTCATCAAACTGTAAAAGAGCATTTAACAGCAATAATTTATATATATTTAAATGTGGAGTGCAGGAGATCTGTGCATGGACGAGACTCATATTATTTATCACAGAAACGCACTATTGCCGTAAGAATATGTCATACAGTTATTTTATACGTATTACTGTATTACACCAAAGACAGTAAAAAATATGTTAAGGAAAAAATGCATCGTTTCATCTATGTACTATGTGATAATATAATGCAATAAATCTTCTTCATAGCAACAACGTTAGATTAATTAACGTCCTACAATAACTGACGACAACGGGTAAATATATATACGAATGCGTTTACCCAATATCGTCAGTCCAATCTCAACCTTCAAACTGGTAAGAATTCAGAAAAGAAAAAGAATAGATCAAGAAACAAGACCCAAACGTTTGGCGGCAAACACAGTGAGAGAAGAGCAGAAGAGAAAAGCGACCGGACGAAGCTCGCGGTTAGCCAATACCGAACACCGTCGACAACGCCGGATCGTAGCAGTACGCTCAGACCAGAAGTTACTGTGGTAGAGACGGGTACAGTGTTGACTCGGCTTCTACCCGGCTGCGACCACCGGCAGACATCGTCTACCTACAGACGTATGCGATATACGTATACCGACCTGTCACGAACACCAGACCAATGTCCCCACGACGCGTTCCGCAGTTACCCGTACTCGCGCCCTCTGGTCCTAGCGCTTTCCGGTGGCTCAAGGTAATCACGCCGCTTGTGGCATACGGTACGGCATCGGCGGGGAACACACGCGAAGCTCCTCGCCCGTCCCAGACGCGCGACGACTATCCGCGAGCTAATCGGCCACTGCCGGCTCGGTACCGTCCGTCTACGGCACGTTGCGGCTGGGGAGGAGTAACGTGGTGGGCCACAAAAGACTGTGCACCGGCGCTGGGCGCTATCTGGTTGTTCGCGTCAGCTGGCTCGGGTGGTGCCGGCTCAGCTTGGCCTACTCCTACCCAGCTACAACCGGCAGACGATTGTCGGAAGAAAAAGAAGAAACAAGACCCAGACGATGGGGCGAAGCTTGTCTCATTGGTGGATATCGAATACTGGACGAACGCCGTCGACAACACCGATAGAATTGTCGGCCAAACGTCACGAACTAGTACAGAATAAGACACGGCAGTCGTCGTAGCGGACTTCGCTGACGACGTGTTGTGTCGGTGGTGTTCTGCATTGCACGACCCACGGCGATATTACATCGACGTGCACCGCTCAGAGCTAATCGATTATCGGGATCGTCATACCTATGACGCCCGACGAACGTTCTCGAAGTGCCGTCGCGTAGGGTTAGGTGTACGCTGCAGACGTCGGCTGCATCACGCCACACGACTGAATGCGCGTCGATCAACGACAACTCTCTTCCCTGCCGGGCGGTTAATCCCGACCCGGTGCTCTCTCACGGGGAAGACATAAAATCGCCCTTTTCAGGGCCCCCAAATTCTACATTATTCCCCCTAGGGCGTGATTTTCTCCGCCACGCTCATCCTTGAAGAATATGACGTGTATGCAGTTTACCAAGCATAAACAGATGAATAAATTGAGTAGTATCACACATTAACATAGTAAGTGTACCTAATTGTTATGACTCTGTTGCTTTTATAAGTGTCACTATCTGTACTTACGCGTCTGTCCATAGCGTACATCAAACTCGACGACTTAGATGACTAAAAAGAATAAAAAATATGATAAGGAAAAAAAGCATCATTTTAAATACGTAACATTATGTGATAATAATGCAATATAATTCATCGTCATAGCAACAACGCTGAATTAAGCAACGTCCTAATAAGTGACGCCTACGGGTATAAATACAGGTGCGTTTTCCGAATATCGCCAGTCTTCTCTCAATTTTTAAACTGTCAAAACTAAGAAAACCAGCCAAAGAAAAAGAAGAAGCACGACCAAGCGATCGGTAAGATTTGTTAGAGTAAAGAGAACGCCCGAACGAAGCCTGTTGTCAGCGGATATTGATCATCGGACGCACACCGACGATCACACCGGACCATAACAGTACGCCCAAACCAGAAGATACTAACGACAGAATTGTCGACCAAACGTGAACAATCGCGTGAACTTCAGTAGGTAATGGCGTGTTGTCGGTGGTGTTTTACACTGTACGACCGACGGTGATTATACCGACGTGCACCGCTCAGAGTGCTAATCGATTATCGGGATCGTCATACCTTTGACGCCCGACGAACGTTCTCGAAGTGCCGTCGCGTAGGGTACGCTTGCATCACGCCACACGGCTGAATGTGCGTCGACCAACGAAAATTCTCTTGCCGCCGGGCGGTTAATCCCGACCCGGTGTTCTCACGGGGTAGTCTAGAATAGCCCTTTTCAGAGCCCCCAAATAATATGTTCTATTTTCTTTTTTTTTTTTATTTAAATTTATAAATAACCATTTTTATTAATATTGATTAAATAATTGGAGTAAAATTTATACTTTTTTACAGAATATTATGTCAAATAAATAATAATATAGGTAATACCTATATAAAACCGGACCTGAAAATTTTGTAGGAATAGAGTGACAACAGCGCAGGTAGTTTTTATTTCTTAGGATAACTTTTTCTACTTGCATCTTTTTCCTAACCATAATCACCGTCTTGTTTGCAACGAAATTCACCGAATTCTCGCAAAACTACTAAAAATTGAACAAGGATAACCAGAAGCATGTCAAATATGACGTGCATGTAATTGACCAAGCTCAGATACTGCGAAAAGATAAAATAAGCTAAGTAGTTTCGCACATTAAAATGTACCTAATTTTTATAACCTTGTTGCTTTTACAGATATCAATGTACAACATAAGGGTTACAAATAGTTTATTAAAATGGTAAAATGGTAAAGTCTCGACAACATATATACTATATAGGTAAATAGGTATAATACCTACGCCTATACGATTACCATATTATTATTTTTCATCCATAAATCATAATCTTTTTATAACATAGCTATAATTTTACTCTTATAAAATATTATAGAGGAGGATATTTATAAGTATACTCTTAATTTGTATTACAATCATTTATTTTAATACAACGGTATAAGTTGACTATAAGTGATAATTCATAGATTAATGGTGCGGCGGTTGTGGAGAGGGCAAATGGGTGGCTGTGGGTTGAATTTCTGCCAATTTTCACCTATATATACATGCGGACTTTAATATCCAACGGAACACTAATAATCTTTGCAGTGGTATATTATTTAGCGTTTAATAATTAACTACAGTATGGTAATGCAGTTTGAAGTGCTGTCAACATGCAGACCGCGGTACGCTTTAAATAAAATGTCATCCCCGATGTTTTAATAATTAGCATCTGTTTGCAGGCGTTGTGCCGTTGTACATAATTTAGGCACCTATCATACACACACACACACACACACACACACACACTATATGTATTAATAGTAGTGGTACAGTCAGTATAGTAAAAAAAAATTAAAAAAATGCTTGGAACACCCAAGATGACGCGACGCGCGTCAACGATTCTATTTCGAACTAGCGTGTACCTAATTTCTTTTTTTCTCTGTCTTATTCCGTGAAGAAGATACGTCCAATTTAAAAGGAACAAAGAGATGATTGAAACGAGGGAGGACGAAATCGTAAATACATTTTTAAACAATGGTTTTAAAAATAAGTCTCATTCATTCCTCGTCCGTTGTGCGAAAGCGCGCACATAATATACGCTCGTCCGCCGTTTGCCAAACGAATGATGAATAGAAGAGCAGAAAAAAAAGAAAGAATTTCACCGGTCTATCGGTCGGCCAAACTGCAGTGCAATTCGTTTTCTATTTCGGGTACGGGGAATCTCTCGTGCACCTAAAGTATTTTATCTGTCGATTTTTTTATTTTCTGGCAAGATTCCCGAACGGAAACCAAATTTCTAAAAGGTATGCACTTCGTATGTACACGAGCATGCACGCGCACGGTCCGCAATGACCTTTCGACGAAAATGCGAAACGTGATATTTCGCATACGCACATGGGCACATATTACATTATACGACACAGTCGGTTGCGTATATCGCGATAACAATATGTAAATGGACGGCGGCCGCGTGGATATACACAACGCGGTTTTCCGATGTCGCTCGCAATATACCTACAGGCTACGACTCCGCAAACGCTGCACTACTGCAGCAGTATATATATATATCGGGGTTGACGAACGCGCGCCGCAAACTATACGCACAAATGCACAATGCATTGTAGCTATGTACGACATGTATACGACATACGCATAGAACTATGATTTGAATTGTTCAAGTATTACTTAAACGTATTACTATCACCGACCATTACTCACGCGCCAACGACGAACACTATAGCCTTTTTTCGGGGTTGTTGGTCATTATATTTTTAACTGGTTTTTAATTTTTTTTAAAAAAAAGATGTATATTTGCTACATGACATCTTTGTAATCGCTTCAATTATCCTGGCCCACCTTTGTCACCGTAATCACTATACCATCTATTCGATCAGGTGATATCAAATGACACCTCTGCACTCGTTTGTGTGCGAACTGTTATGCATAATAGTATCGCTATATTGCTATATATATATACATAGCAATATATATAATGTCATAACAAGAGGGGTGGACTACAAAATATCGGACCTCGGAAACTGATGTCATCGGTCCAGTTATTCATTAATCATTTGTACACAGTTACTACAAAATATCACGCACAAAATGTTTATTATATTTTTTTCGTTTTAGAGAGTTCACTGCTGCATTTGTTTCCAAATCAAACCTTGCGTTCATCGGATAAACAATTTAAATTCACGAAACCTATGAGATACACAATATCATAGTAGTCTCTTTCAATAAAACCCACTTACCCAATCACTGCAGGACGTATCGAATATTTACCTCGATACCATCGGTATGACGGTAATGGTATCGTATTCATTTATATGCACAGAAATCATTGTAGTTTGTATAATCTATATAATAATATAGTCATATAGCGATCGTCGTTTGAAATTAAAATACAAAAGAAAAATTATCAATAAAAAAATATTGAAACAAAAAAATCATTTTTTTTTTTTTTTTAATATGGCATTCTTTACTATACACATAAAATAGTCAAATATTTACAAAAAAATTTTCCGCGTGAAAACACTCGTCTTACAATTATATAATATATTATTATTATCATCATATTATATCAATATACATAATAAATCATAACATTTTGCAAATTAATTTTATATAAATTATACATAAACATAATGTATATAATATTACAATGTATTATTATTATTATATACCATCTATTATGGGAATCGCGTTTAACGCAAAATAGCTATTGGCCGAGTTGTAAAACAAGTACAGACTACGAAATTGTATGCGAAATTTAACATTTTATATATTATTTATATATATATAGAATAATAATAATAATAAAAAAAAATTCATCGTAAATTCATAACTAGATATTATATATACACAATTTACACACTTTTTAATATTTCTATTATACCTACATAATTGTATTATAGAATATGCGCTAAGATAGAAATGCGGTTTGGTCAACATCTCCCATATACCTATAATACAGTAGTAATCATTAGGAATATAATTTTTCTACAAATTATAATTGTATCTATTATAGTATAGTTTCATACAGACAGATTTTTATAACGGGAAAAATGTAACACTATACGTCTATAATATACGACTAATCTAGTGATTAGAATACAACCAGAATTATCTATCTATCATAATATCGTTACGGTAAGAAATAACACGTATAAAATAATAGCTCTGTATACCCGTTTATTAACTACCTATTTTAATTCACATACATATCAATATATAGGGTAAGCCTATATAAGTCAGGTATTAAGAACGACTCAAAACGGAAGAATTTGTACTCGGAATTCTGTTAATTGATTTAAAAAATTAAAAATCGATTTGTACGTGATTGTGACGACGACGAGATGTCCTATGCGGCTATACGCAACCGATTTTGTCGCGTTTATATCATGTTGATTTATAATATCGTATATACGTTGTACAGCATCTGTACACATAACGAATCGGTACGATTATATTATAATAATATTTGGTTGACAGGTGGGATTGGGGAAGGGGTTGCGGCCGTCTTTTTATAGCCATCATCCCTTACAGTAGCGCCTCTGATGTCATTATATTATGTGTATCTGATGCGGTCATAATATTGCTGTAATAGAGTGATATAATTCTTTTCTTTTCACATTTCGCGTCATCATAATAATATTACAATTAAACGGGCGGATACAAGTATGTTGTTGCATATTATTTATATACGTACAGGTGGTTCTGTTATGATATTAAAAATGTACCTATTATGATAGCGTTTACAGTAAACTAAAACAGATTAATGATTAACATTTTTTTATATCGACAACCGAATCAGAAATAGTAAAAAAATTCTATACCCTATATGTTTAACGGTAACATAAAAAAACAAAAATAAAACCAATCATCGAAAAGCCATACATATAATATATACCTATATAGATAAAACAAACTTTATAATTATTATCATAATATTATGGATTTACGGTCTTGACGAGGCGTAGCTGTATAGCCACCGCCTTGATCAATTCAACTAGACATGCCACTTAGACAATCAGACATTGGAAAACGTTGAAAATAAATAAAAATGAGTACGTATATTGTATTTTTGAAAATATAGTAGAACGCTGCATACTCGTGCGCAGCGATGAAACTTGCATTTTAATTATCTATGTTTTTACGGCGTGTGTCTGCAGTTAAATGTATTATAATATATGCGCGTAAATACGCAATGTCGTTTTATAATATTATGTACAGATCAAGTAAAAGAGAAATGGCGTGTTTAGTTTAGGTAATACAGGTAATAAGGTATGGTTTCAAACGTGTTAATATAATTTAATAATAAATATTATACATAAATGCGTAATAATAATGTCATAGTATAAATAAGAAAAAAAAAAAGAAAAAAGTCTGCAAAGAAAACAAAACAATAACCTAAATAATAAAATATAATATTATCGTACTATGACTCAAAAACGTTTATTATTATTATTATTATTATTATTATTCTCACGGGGCGTTATTTTTTTTTTTATTGGTTCGATATGTATGTCCATAAGCCGCCCATAAGCATTTGTACATGTGTGTGTGTGTATATCATTTATACAATTATAAATAGGTATTTACAGCCGCGAGTTTGACTATACAGTTGATATGATAAAAATAGTAGGTATAGTCGTAATAATAAATTTAAAACTATTCAATGTACAACCGATGGAATTTTACATCACGAGTAACCCGAGAAAAATAAAATGTTTCTTTACGGTATAAAATCGTAATTTATTGCAACTCTCCCGGTCGTCTGTAAGTGACGTGTAGACTAAAACGCACTTGGGGCCTAATTTTTGGGATATTAAAATTAAAAATAATAATAATAATAATAATAAAAACAATAAAAACAAACGAAAAAAAAAGATATAATAATAATAAAACGCATATAGGTAATATATATTATATAAATAATAATAATAATAATAATAATAATAATAATAATAATTATAAAATATATTATAATAATCGCGCGATGCCGTAGTACATAATAGGGCATGGCGCGTCGAACACGTTACTCGTTCGGTCGTGTGCCGACTGGACGAGTGCGATGTGCATTATTACAATATGATAATAATATTATCGGTGGTGATACGACGAGACGGCGGCGGAGACGGTGTGGTGATGGTGATTTTCTCTCGGCGCGCGCGTGCGTATAAAGGTGACGGCATACGTCCGGTACCCGCGGCGGTGATGCCTCGGCGTGTTCGCGCGTCGCGGCCACACGTCGAAAAATATTATTGCGTATCGTCTCCATATTATATACTACAATATGATAATATTTTATTTCACGAAGCGACGCGACAACACGCGAGTGTGTAAGAACAATCGGCGGCGCGGCATCACAACGGGGCGGGCGTGCCCGTCATCTGCCTCCAGACGGAGTGTCACATGGAGTTTATGTACGGCCAGCTGAAGCTGCTGCCGCTGAGCAGCATGTCCCGGATGAGCGTCTCGATGGGCGTCTTGCCCACCAGCCGGACGAAGAAGAGCTGTTCGATGACCTGCGAGCTGACCGTGCGCAGGGACGGCAGCCTGAGCAGCAGCTTGCCGAACCGGATCGGCTGGTTGGGGTACTGCGTCCGGCAGTACTCCTCGAGCGCGCACTGCGACTTCTCCTGCAGCGACTCGATGTGCGCCACGTCCGACAACCCGCACGCGTCTATGAAAAAATAAAACACAATATTATTAAAACGATATCATATCATGTTATTACGGGTGCCTGGTACGCAATGCGTTGTGGGTAGCTCTAAGTCTGTACATGATTTGTGGTCAGAGGAGTTCGATGAATTCGATTGCCGTTTTAATATAATCCGTACGTTGTGTACCGAAGTATATACTCTAACGGATTTCGTGGAAGATATATCTGATATCGTTCCGTTAAAGGGCGTCGAAAACGTGGCGAGGGAGAGGTCTAAGTCGATGTGTAGACGCGACGGGTGATTCGAATATTATTATCGTAAATAATAGAGGACGGGTGATTATAAGTGCGCTTTTGAAAAAAAAAAGCCATCAAACATTGACGGTTCTTAGACCGAAATATTATGTTTCATTTCTTTACGTCGACACGAAATGGAAATAGAAAAAAAGTCGGAGACTAATCCTGCAGGGCGTACACTTTGCCGCAATACTGTTTAAGTATTTTTTTTTTTTTTTTTTTTTTTTTTTTTTTTTTTTTTATTAGCTTATTGGCGACTTTTGAGCTCGACCCGACTGTTGTATTTTCGACCGACGACCTAACCACGCGGCGGTAATACCCGGTTAATCCCCGCCAAGGAAAAAACTGCAGCGGCATACTGCACCTCGTCTATACACTCGACCGTAACAATAATTTTTTATTAAAATAATACAACACGCACCGCACTGTTTGTTTAAATATGAACTCGTCCGGGCCGACGCGCCACGCCACCCCCGCAGAGTTCGTAGCCGCGAGCGCGTTATAATGTGTATATATTTTAATTTTTAGTTCAGCGTGATGCGGTTTTGTTTTTTTGATTTTCGATCACCACGCTGCGACCCCGCACGCGAGGGATGATTCCATAATTAGGCCCCCGCTGCAGTCGGCATTAGCATAAGAGGGACGCGATACGCGACTGTATCGTATGTGCGTATATGTGTATACGGCGAAGCGTTATAATAATATTTGCCCTTTCGACTGGCCCGCCGCGCGTCATCCCCGCGGTGTACAGCCGCCGCCGCTGGTCTTAAAACGCCAAAAACTCGTGTGCGCCGAGCGATTCGAACTCTTCCCCTCGCAAAAAACCCTAACCCCGAAAACATCGATTTCCACACGAAACGTCACGGCCGTCATCGTCGAGCATATAATAATATACGATATTTTAGATGTACACATAGAATATAAATTATGTACATAAAAAAGTGCATAGTTTTTGTCCTCCCCTCGAGCGGTTGACGGAACTTCGCGAAAACCGCGTTTATATAATATAATATTTTATTTTTCAAGTAAATTTTCTCGCAAGTCGTTGCCGATTTCCGCGGACGCGCACGTAGGTCGGACGATATCATTGTTCGGGAACAGTGCAGCATTAATGTGGAAAAACATGTCGTCAAAACACGTCGCAGGAACTGTATTTTTATTGAATCATAATTATATTAATATCACTTAGGAATCGTATTCCGTCGGAAGTCCGTCATCTCTATTCGCGGTATCGCGCGGCGGTATACCGCGACACGGCTAATATTATACTCTACGACAAGGTCTGTACTGTAATAATATGATATTAAACTGTTGCAGTTTCTATTGTTGGCCGCCGTACATCATAGAAGGACGTTTTTCGTTTTCCGCCGTTTACGAGCACCTAATGGACCGTTTGACCTCGGCGGGCGGCCAGGCCGGCATGATGCAGTGCTGCTGCAGCGGAGCGGTACTCGCACAAATATTTCGTATCCATTATGATACTATCGTGTGCTTTGAGAGTAGTTGTGTTGTATATACGCGACCATAATATAGCCGATGACGTAACGCGTAGTTTATTTAAATTAATAACGCGCGCGCGTGCTGGGCGCGATCTCTTCTTATATTATAATGTGTATATGTATCTTTTCCATTCGATCGCGTCGACGTATTACTTTTTTATACTCTTACTGTTGATCTCGCGTCCCGACTCTTTTGTACATCGTATATTATTATAATACGTACGCCGTCACCATAACATCATCGCGTTCGTCGGAAGCGTTATTTATTTCTTTTTCTATTTTAATTGTCACCGTACACGCGCGCGTATTATTATCTGCTTATATCGTATTATTATTACGTTTGTTATTCGGGAGAGTGTCTCGCCGTGGCAATTGCTTCTGCTGCAGCGCATATACGCTGGCGGACGGGGCCCATTAATTGTCGTTGGGCAGACGAACGAAAACGTTACATTTAACGTAATATATACGACGATCGCGACGAAGACGTCCGTGTATTATACGTACATGATATATATATATATATATTTTTATCGTCGTACGGTTTAGTACGCCAGAAAAATGAGAATACATCATCGCGTCACGTGTCCTCGAGTCTCGTCAATCGAACGCCACCGCCGCGTATACAATATAAACACAATATTGTAATATTTATAAAAACTCGTGTATGTGTGTGTGTGTGTGTGTGTGTGTGTGTGCATGTGGTCTAGAGGTCGTTTTGCCGGCGTAGTTAACCACAGACGACGCAAATATTATAAAATATATTGTTGCGAATTTGCACGGTCGCACTGAACGCGGTGTGCACGTTGCTCCGCACGAGCGTGTTGTGTGTATTTATATGTGTACTTACCGGGTAAACGCTACAACGCCAACAGAGTTTTATACGGAAATCGCGGTTACGCGAATATTAATAATAATCGAATCGCTCGCGTTGCCGTGAGTGTATATTAATATTACTATCGCGCGGGGATGGCAAAAACGGGGTCGTTTCGAAAACGGCGTATACTAAAGGCGCGCGCTGTTTTCGTCGCGGGCTGTCACGATTAGTTTTTTGTTTCTCGTCCCCTATCTATATTATACGCATTCAATGCGCACATGACCCGCCGGCGGCGCAGCACTGCACCCCTCCGCTGACTACTGCGGTATATATAAAAGCCTCCCAAATTTGGTCGTGCGGTCAGCCGCACCGGCTACACGGCTCTTCATCCACCCACAGCCGATATAATAATAGTATAATGCACGTCGTCGTCGTCGTCGTTATTATATTTCTAGATATCGTACGATAACGCAAATGTCGCGCGCCCCTGCAAGTGTGTACGACCTATATACGACGCAGCACCGTGCACGAAAACCGTTTTTATTAAACGTCAAATCGCGACGATAGTGGGATAGATAGATAGAGAGAGAGAGAGAGAGAGAGAGAGAGAGAGACGGAGTGAAAGTTTGAGTGTGTGTGCATGTGTACGTCCCCCTTTGCGCGTTTTTATTATTTGGTTTATTTTTTTCGGTTACGGCGATTTTTCACGTCACGGGGAGATTTTGCGCGGTCGTCCGCACGATATATAATATATATTATATAATGAAAACATAAAAACCATCTGGGGAAGAAAGAGCATTTGATATAAAAATATTGTATAAATAATAATAATAATAATAGTAGTCACCGCCGTTGTCAGTCGCGGGGGAAGGCCGAGGCCCTGGGTTATTTTTCGTACCATATTATTATTTATATATATACATAGTCATCGACTTTTCGACTCTTTGTCAATTAGGTCGGCGATGAAGGCGGCGTAACAGACCCGGGGGAATGGCGGGCAAAAGTTTCGAGACTTTATATCATAATGTATATATAGATAGGTACCAAAGTCGGCGAGAGCGTTTTAAGCTAATTGCGAAATGATAATAAAAACAATATACCGCGAAAGAGGAAACCCGTGCAATTTCGCGTGTTTATATATATCTATACGTACGCCGGTATACCGCGTGAGAAGGGTCGTTGTATATTATGTATATTATTACTGTTATTATTAAAATATAATTCGAAAGGCGCGAAAACCCGCGGCAAAGTTCAAAACTCGGCCGGTCGCGGCGAATAGTAATTCGCCGCGCAAGGTGACGTCGTCGGTGCCGCGTTATCCGCGCGCGGCTAATAACCCGAAATGCGATTTGCATAAACATTAAAACAAAAACTTTGCCCGGGGAGGTTTTTTTTCGGAATTGAATTAATCAATTGACGCCACCGCGACAGCAGTAAAGTAGCTATAGCATTATAGTCGTCGGGAATAAGCTGCTGCGGTGTATAGTATATGTCTCGTGGGCGACCATAGCTGTTTCGGCTGCCAGAAGACGTTCACTAGTATGTACACACCATCAGCACTTGGCAACGAGCCCTCAAACACGCTGGCCGTATGTGTAATAATACGATACACGGGATTTTGCCACCGGAGCTTACACGGCTAAGGCGTGGTGTTCGTCCGAGGGCGAGTCCCTTTTCTCCGCGCTACACCGGCCAACGATTTGTTCTGTACGATAACCCTGCCATACAACATACCTACTATAACACACATGTAAAGCTCATCTGCGGGTCGCGTAAAGTTTTCGCCCAAACGATTGCCACTGAAGCATTATATTATATGTATAATATTGTTAAAAATAGTAAGAATGCGTGACGTGTATATAGGTTTACGAGTGGATCACGTATAGGCATATAGATATGTAGTGGCATATTTTGAGGATTTTTCTGAAGATTATCATAAAAAAATTGGTTTAATTATCGATGAAAATTTAATTATAATTATCATTTTATCAAGAAACAACAGTTGAACAAATTAATAAATTAAAATGGAGCATTGAAACAGTCGGTCAAAATAAAAGTTATTTAAAGAGTATAGAAGATGAATATGATGACTATAGATCTCAAGGGGGTGGCTAACGGGCTTTAGCCCCCCCCCAAATGGCTAACCCCAAACATTTTGATAATTTGATTAAGTATATTGACTTTAACTTATTATATAAAAAAATTATCAACTAACGAAATTGAAACATTAAGTATAACATAATATTATGTATTTATACCTGTCATTCCGAGCCTTCTGTTTATATTGTTATAAATATTAATTATTATAAATACTATTAATATTTAAAAATGATTTGAATTTAGCCCCCCCCCCAAAAAAAAAAAAAATATTACCTGGGTGTACCCCTGATAGATCTATAATATACAAAAACAGTGCGAAAATATATGTTGACATAAAACGTTTAATTTCTAAATATAATATAATATAATCTTTAAAATATTTTTTATCTAATATTAATTTAAAAATTAAATCTTTAGATAATAAGAAAATCATATTATTATTAAAAAAAAATTGGGTAGTGTTTAAAAATACATTTTTTAATAACATTTTTAGACCGATAAGGTAAAACCTTGTTTTCTTAATATTCACACAACCTATATGGTATAAAAATTATTAGATTATCATTTTTGTTTTTTGTTTTCGGCCAGTGGGTGATCGGGCACCGCGAGAGAACCCAAAAATACACCACCGTTGTTAAATTATACCGATTCAATTTATTTAATATTATACGATATTATCAATCGTCCATGAGATGAGAATAATATATTATTAATGATACGCGTGTTTACGAGTATTGTACACATATAATCAATGGTAGCCAATTAATGAAAGCGATTTAGTTGAGTTACCTATTTAGATTAAGTCAACGTTAAGCCATAATTGAATAGCTAAAAAATTATATATTTAATTATAAAACTTTGAAGCTAAAATAATATTAAAATCTTAAATTAATTCAGTTAAGAAGAAGTAGAATTATTTTTTTTTAATTACTACGTGGATTACACACATAGCGATTTTGTCAATTTCAATTTTAATAACAGTATATTACATTTTCTGTTGACAATTAATACTACACTATACTATTATCTATACTATTCCTTCATATTTAATACTACTTAGCTAATAACTTTGTTGATTTAGGAAAGTACATATATGTGACAATTACTCAATTCAATTATAAAAACAAGAAGTATTTATATTTTAATTTATTTATTTTTACTTAAAACCGTTGTATATACACAGTTGTACTTAGTTTTAGATATCCTTAAACACATGATTTTAATTTTAACTTAGTATAATTTTTTCAAATTAACTGGAAAAAGGTTTGTTATTACAATAGATTTATAGGTAGTAAAAAAAATAATTACACACCTTTATGTATAATAATGTTAAGTTGTGTGGTGGGGGGGGGGAGTAGACGAATGATATTTTTAAATTTCAAGTTTCAATCCGGGCGTTTTCAAATTCAGAGGTAACGCTTGGAGACCAATTATATAATATATAGTATGATGGGTGCTTTCAGTTTTAAACGATTTTTGTGGACTGCGTGAAATTAAATTAAATTTTTCGTATTACCGCTCATCGACCGCTATCTCGTTTGTATGTTGCATTATAACTCATTATTGCCATATTTCAGTGATGGCATTTTTATCGATTTATTTTTAAAAAAACGTGATTTGGTTTGTTATATCGTTGCTATGCTATGAATCACCGATCACTCATACACAATACGCGTCGCGATTTCAAGACAGAACAAGGAACGACCGGAACTGCACGTATGACGAAGATAAAATTATTATTATAATCGTACATTAAAAAATAATAATATTAATAATGTTAATAATAAATAATGCCGTATAGGTTTATATGGATGCGCAATAAAAATAATTTCCAACGAGATTCGTGCATTCAGATTAACGATGATTAATTTTAGCATCAAAAACCAGTATCTCGCCGTATAATAGTAGTTTTTTAATGGCAATTGAGTGATGGACGGGAATCGACGTGGAGACGCACACGCAGCGAAACATACTCATAAAATGATTATGGAAATTGTTTTCGTTATTACTTTTTTTTTATCGTCATTTTCCTTTCCCTTGGTTAATTGTTTTGTTGTTGTTTTTTTATACATACATGCTGTAAGAGGACCCACTTAAAAAACGAGTTTAGGCACAAATGCGATCCGTATATACACGTGCAGCGGTAGGTACCATTTGCGCATTTTTGTGGTTTTTTTATTAGTATTCATCAAGATAAGCAGGCCGGCTAATTGGTAAACGCAACTGCAGTATATAATGTATAAGGTCCGTTGTATTTATTGTCGAGTATTAAAATTAAACAGTATTTTTTTACCATAATGATTCTCACTTGTTAATAATAACGGCACGCTCGGGGGGGTGTTTTTTATTATTATTATTATTATTCAGTTCAGCCCGCATTCTGCTGTACTTATATGGTGCTCGAGGTGCTGCAACGCCGCAACAGTGCGTGTGCGATTGTGTGTCAGAGGTCGATCCGCCGATTACGAACCCATATAATATTATACATATACCACGCGAAAGGGTTGATGCATATGGGCCGTGTGACCGAGTCAATTGGTTGTGGTTAATTGAATTCAAATTCCGAGTTAAGTACAATATCGGCCTCGATCTCCCCGTTTTTTTTAATATCATCTTCTGTTATTCAATTCAATAATTATATATGCACGACAACCGCATTCTAAAAATTATTTTTTTCAATTATCTTCGAATTAACCGTTTCGTGTGTACGCGCGCATGCACACACAACAATCACATATTGTATTAATGCCTATCGCATTCAATTCATTATTTATATATTACGTAGATATATACAAGCCTGGGCCGTTTGCCGTTTACCTATATATGTATAATATTTATGTACGGCGGCTATTGCAGCTATATTACAATCTCCTATATTTAAGTAATTTAAATATTAGGTAGGTACATATGATATTATATATTTATATATCGTGTATATTAAAACGATGTGTACATAATCTGTACGCGCGAGTATGCAGTAAGATATACATATATTTGTCTTGGATAATGAGCCGAAATTATAATATTCATGCTTTTATTATTCCTGCAGCGATCTCGCGGCGTTTATGATTGATACGTTTAGCCGTCCCGAATCGCGCGAGAAAAAAAAAGCGCACAGAGATTATTATTATTATTATTATTATTTTTTACGACGTACCAACGACCCGTGTAATTCGAGAAATTTCAATTTCGGCCAACTGTCGGCTAATCGTCAGCGCCCACCCTCCGCAGCCGATCGCGGCGCATACCACCCCACTGTTTACGAACAATCTGGTCCACTATAAAACACACTTTGACCCTTCAGGAGGTTTTGTCACGGTTTCTCGGATTACAACGAAAACCTTTTCGGTCACGTTCCGAACGAGCAGCGTAATAAATATTAAAACAAAAATTTTAAATGGCCTGCCCCATAGGTACGTGTACAAAGAGTATAGGTACCTATATACAGGATAATTTTGAAAAACAACGTCGTAAAGTACGGTGTCGATACGAAACGGAATCGTGTGTACTGTAACACCTATTATACATATTGTGTTTGTCCACCGTTTTGCCATTTAGGATTCGTATTTTCCGACCGCACTACCACGAATAATTTCGATGCAATTTATAAATGTAAAAAAATTATTCGTGTGCATGTTTGTG
Source organism: Rhopalosiphum maidis (assembly GCF_003676215.2). Lineage (NCBI taxonomy): Eukaryota > Metazoa > Arthropoda > Insecta > Hemiptera > Aphididae > Rhopalosiphum > Rhopalosiphum maidis. Next base: position 81,180,597 of record NC_040878.1, read on the forward strand.
TCCCCGTATCGTCAAACATAGTTTAAATTAAATTTAATAATAATTTAATTAAAGTATTTTAAATCAAGACATTCAAAGCGGTAGTGTAAGTCGTATGACCGCGATGTAACTCAGCAATGATATGTTCATAATACGATTTAAAATGTGTACGTACATTTATTTTAATGCGGTTTGGTTTTCATTTTCTTTTCTACGATTTTCGTGTTTCTCGGTAAAGAAAAAAGTAGGTTATAAACTTCACGGCCGTAGCGGCGAACCCTACGGGCGCGATGGAACGTCAAACCGCATTCGGACTTATACGATGACCAAAAGAATAGCCGCGGTTTCGTCAAATTTATAATGATCGGTATGTGCGTTGTTATTATTATTTTTTCGAGACAATAATAAGTCACAGAGCATTGTTCGTCCATGCGGATCGACTACAATATACATCAATTAACCAGATAACACGTATGCGTTTGCAATTCATATTGTCCTTTTTTATTCTTTATCCTTCTAAATCTCGACCGACTCCCTTTCTCCGGCAATCCGCGCGAGCATACCTATATGTTATGTGTTCGAACCATATAGATTATATTATATACTTTTACTCGCAGAGTTACACGCGATTATGCAGCTCTATTCTAAATGCCACGGTTAAAATGTTTGAAGTTATTGCAACTTGCGTATGTACGGCGAAGTCGCGAGTACCTATATAATAGCCTATGTGTGCGCACAACGACATTGTTGTCCACAAGTGGTTTTACGAAATCCCGTTTGTGATATATTATATACGTATATCATGATAATACGCTGGAATACGCATGCAGTTAGTTGTTCGCATATCTAATAAACATTGGAACGATATCGTTATATCATTATATTATCGCCCTACACTCAATCGGTACATTAAATATTATAACCTCTATATAGGGCAATATAACTATATGTACTGTCGGGCATAGCAAAGTTTGCAATTTCCGAGCAACAGCAACGGAGATAATTTGAATAATAATTTTTCAAGTATATCGTAATATGTTGCGCGAAGTTTTGTGTAGGTATTAATGATATATTGCAGTGTATACCTACGTCGACACACGCATGTACCGAAATTCGCCATAATATTAATGTAATTTTTGCCAGACTATAGTTTTTTAGTGCTATATATTTAATATTTATATTATTATTATTATTTCCACACACGTCATATTGTACATATACGATCGTATAATATATACACGCACATATATATATATATAATATTGACAATGAGTTAGTGGGTGGTCAGACCGCAATATTATTCTGCCAATTATATATATATATATACGGTATATCCCAGCCAGTGAAATGGCATTGCCCAATTTCGGATTACGAATTTATGAGCATCGTCGTAAAAGTCGAACGCGTGAATAACTATATACCTAATAATATATATATATATATATACGTATATAATAATACTTGCGTGCGTATGTATGTGATATAATGATACAGGTATATATAAATATAATACACTACATGTCGGGCCCACCACACATGCGTGGTACACTGCGGCAATATAACCGCTTGTGAAGGGGTTTAAACAAAGCCAATTTCGCGTCGTATTAAAACTGGCCACGAATACGTAGCACAATAAATATGTTTGACATCGGAATTGACATGGCGCGAAATAAACTATGTATAAAATATTACATGTGTGTTCGGCCGAGTTATATTATTACGTATGCAGGACGTTAAGCGGTGTTTTTGGTTAACAACGATATAATAATGTATATTTTGCAGCGTATACCTACGATAATATTTCTTGTCAGGAAACACGCAAAATGGCGTTTTACAACAAATTGTATATGTCTACAATAAATATAGCGAATACTATACTTCCTATGGTTATTTATAGGTAAACAACTACTCAAATAATAATGTACGATTCATGAAAACTTACATGCCTTCTTATGTGACATAATATTTTTCCACGTTTGCTGGCAGTGAGTTATGACTTGTGACTTATGATGTATTATTATTTATTATCGATATGACATTGTCGCGTTTTTGAGAAACGGAGCCTTTCATTAATTTTGTCGGATTTCATTATGCGAGTATAAATAATAAACATTTTAATCTGTAATCATTATTATACAATATTTTTCATAATATGTAGGTAAATAGATTACCTCTCTAATAGCATTAATGGACTGATATAAAATAAAATATTTTATCGGTTTTCAAATTATTTTAGAGAGTAATATATATTACACGTCGGCACTTAATACTTAACAACACCAACCGGTACACAACGCATAATACATCTGCAATCGAGTATGATATAAGAAATTAATAGGTATAATATATATAGCACGTATGAGGTCGACTTCAATTTTTCCAAATGATTATACATTCATTCGTATGTACAGTATAGGTACTATAGCCATTGTTCGTCAAATCAGTTGCGTACTATTTTCAGATATAAATATATATATATATATATAGAAGTGTTTTTTTTTTACAGGCGCGCGTAATTATGATCTCGGTGACTGGTGATTCGAGTACAATTTTGGCATGTATGCAACGTCATAATAATGTGAGAACGCGTTATGGCTACAGGCTGATAGACAAATTAATACGAATCGCCAGTTGATTCAGAAACGATATTACGATATCAGCGTGCAGAATTTTATTTAACCCGGCCGTACCGCATAATATAACTATTAATAATACAGTAGTGGTCATCGGCTTCGGAAAACTTTCGGTTTTTCGAGATCTTATATATTTGCAGTGGTATAGAAAGGTTGTGAATGGTGAAAAAAGTTGAATTACAAAAGTAGACGTTCGAAATATTTCGTTTTACGCAATCGCGTGTCATGAATATCGAACACGAGTAAATAAGAACTTATGATGATAATTATATCAATAATAATTAAAAAAAATTAGTTTGTTTTTCTTTGTTAATAAGTGCTATCCGCTTTGCACGATCATTTATTTGCAGACATAGAGACGGTTGCAGACGCGCTGTTGTGCAGCTATTCGTAATACAGGTAATTTGTAAATCACGTCGGCGGCGGTGTCGCGAATTCGGCATTCCTCCGAACGGCGTCGCAATAACATCACACTTCTGCCGCCGAAGAGGTATTTATTAATTTAATATGAACGTATACATAATACAAACGCGAAAACTTTAACAGATAAACTGCACCGCGCGTTATTTACACACTATTGAACGCGGCGAGACGTCGTTATAACACATTATGCGAACCCATTGTTGTACTCGCACACCCGGCGACGTGATATCTCCTCAGATAATATGTATACACGATAATAACAATAATAATATTACGTTTGTATATATACGAAGTAGAAGAAGAAGAAGAAGAAGAAGAAGACGACGACGACGACGACGACCGGCAACAGCAGTAGCAGATGATCGTCATCGTCGCTAGTCCTTTTCCTCTGCACATAATAATAATAATAATAATAATAATAATGACGATGGCTATACGACGGTTACCTATTATATTATTTGCACACAAAACGACGTGTGCGCGTGTTTACATGCGTATTATAATATATTATTATTATTATTATTATTATAATATACCGCTACCGATGCCGTTTGTCGCGAGCGGCGTGTGTAGGTGTGATTATTTTCGTTTGTATAGAGGCGTAGTTACCTATATATACGTAAAATAATAATATTATGCGAGTGCAGTGTGTGTGACTCCTATCGGCGGCGGGCGCTGTGCACAATGACACGTTGATGATGCGCTTACTGATCCGTGTGTGTAAACAGCGTCTTATATAGACGGGGGTAGGTACGTGATGCTGTGTGTGCGACAATTGTTGGAAATACGTTTTAGTAGGATATATTGTGTACGGGTGGAAGGTACTCATTCGTAAACTCTGGTCGTCGATTATCGGACGAGTCACTGCAGCAGTAGTGGTGCGGTAGTAGTATAGTAGTATTAGCAGTGAGTGTATTGACACTCGGCGTATTGTAATTATTTGTGTATACACGATAACGACGTCGACGCGGTGATTTATCGGAGTCGGCGACGTGAAATATAAAATAACGACGCGAAATCCCTCCTTCGAGACGCCTCTCGAAATGCTCGGGGGTCCGGTCGAGAAAAAAAAAGTCGAATTACAATGTAAATAATATAATATACAAATGTAATATAATACCGAGCTCGGAACGATAATCAGCCGGGCACGCGACTGCGAGGTTTTTTCGAGGTACTTTTTTCCCGCGTGATCGTTGTGTTTGTAATCCGCGTCGTTGCGACGATCGCGTACTTATATATATATATAAGTTGTATACAATGCACATAGCAAATGACTTATCGAGGAAGTGTCTATTATTCATAATTCTGTCGTAACCATTAGAGTCATCGCGTACTCGACTTTTCAACGTACATTATTATTATATTATTATTGTTGTTTTTATGATTACATCCGATTAGCATAACCGTAAGATACGATCGTGTCGGGAGACACGCGCGATAATGTTCTATCGCGATCTATCTCCACGTGTATTGGTTAACACATTTTTTGTTCGCGTACCTATAATTAAATCGTACACGATTATAGTAATTTGTAATACGATTGGCGAGAAGTCTAATACCTATAGGTATATACATGTATTTTAATTATTTAATATTATAGATACGCGATCGTGATAATGTGTCCTAAAATTTTTTTTTTTAAATGAAAACTTTTTATTTAATTTGTATACGGTTTAATTGAGCATTTTGATGTATTTCAGTTATTTTTTTTTACTTATTTATATTTATTTGCTAAGGAGTAATATTATAACCCTCAATAATAGTTTTACTTAAATTATAAAATATCAGCTATGTTCAGTCTAGTACCTACTCAATGTGGGTGCTCCCTACAATTTAAAAATTTGCATAAATTGTTATGTTAAACATGTTATATAACAAGTTTGATTTTTCGAAAATAATACTGTTTTAAAGTAGGTATATCTACTTAAAAAATACGAATTTTAATAAATGAATAGGTTAGAGAAAAAAATAGGTATGAGTATGCTTGGTGAATAACCCAAAATATAATAATATAACGTCATATACACACCGAATAGAAACCATTAAAATACTATAAAGATAATATGTACTACGTGCTTGTGTTTTTGGCTTTCTTTGCGTCCTAAAAAACACAAACTGCCTAGTCATACGGTCTCCTTTTTTCACCGGTTGAGACCCACCTAACCCATACGCCGGACATTACATTATTATTATTACACTATACCAGTTTTCCGCGACGAAATATTATTATACGTTTTACGAGCGCGCGCCCAATACTTTTCGGGATGGCTTACGGCAAGACGCGATGCGCCGCTGGCACATTTAATTTGTTTCTATCTATAGCCAATATAATATAGTATTAACGGGCAAAGAGAGTTAGATTTGTACTTTGCCCGACCCGCGACGACGTCTCACCTACAACTTACTACATCCGATGTAAAATACGTATAATGTACAACAACGAGCGTGTCCCCCGCGAATCGTTTCCACGCGGAACACGCCTAAACGTTATATTATTTTGTAATACGAGTGTTATAAACATACACACACACACATTGGGTACAACGCGTAGCAACTGGTTCCGCGAGGAATCGTGACCGATCCAGCGCGAGAGATTTACACGGGCGGCCGAATATAATATCGTGGTTGTTGCCGCCGCCGTCCGACAGCAGCTGGTGCATAATAATATACATATATTAAATATATAAATATACGTAATATGCAACGTAAATATATTTTCACTCAGTCGGATTGTAATTTTTTTTTTTAAACGATAAAATAACTATAGTGAGAAATAAAAACACTGTCGTCGACGTCAGAAAATATGTGCGTATACAAATATAATAATATATTCCTCGTTTACATATATATATATATATACATATATAAATATGGTACGTTATTATAATAATACATCACCGCCGCCGCGTCGAGCGGTTATGAAAACTGGCTTTTGTGTTATGACCACGTTAAGTGTCGGACCGGAAGGAAGCGCACCACAGGAAGAGAGGGGACCGAGAGATGACCGCATCCTTTAGTGTAAGGGGATCGTTATCGCGGCCGCACTATACTACACGCGTACGACGATGAGGGTCGTCGCGCGCGTTTATCTGGTCGAAGGGTTCGCGCCGGAGAAAAGGTCTTATCTCTTGTATGCTGCACCCTCGTTTTACGATTCCGCGAAGAATTTCACTGGTTTTATTCAAATGGCCTAAATGCGCGCAGCTCGTTTCGGAGGGGTAAAACATGCGGTCGGCGAGATTTCTACTCGGCGGCGTTTTCGGAACAAAGTGCGTCTATATTATAATATTATATTATTACGCACGCACACGAACTGCGCAGTATGTCGTGATCGATGTATAATGACTTGTATGCGCTCCGAATGAATACTAAACGTAACGTCGATGTGGCCGATCTATAGTATGATATTATACACGTATTATATTATAATACGCGTCTACACAGTGTAGGTAAATATAGTTCGTCATAAAAGAAAAAATCAAAAAAGCGTGTATATATATATTTTTATTTCTGCGTGATTAATTGTACAATCTATGCACGGGAACATTAAGCGAAAATGATGGAGAGTGGTTATACACGAATCGTTTGACGGATATAGTTATCTGTTTATGACACTACCGATTACGGTATACCTACTTATATTCTTTTCTAGACTTATTTGTTTGCTTAGATCGTAATGGGTGTCCAGCAGGTCATGACACCATTTGGGTGTAAAACGTCTTGGGGGGATTACCGGGAACCGTAGGGACTCCGTATACCTATCTAACTTATTTCGACGGACGGCTTTGACATGCTTTACTCGACAATCAACACGCCGCAAGTACACGCGTGAAAATATCGTCCACGAATACGACGGCCAAGAGTTCGTTACCGGGCTGCCTGAACGTATTCGATATAACTAGTAATGAATGGAGCGGACAAAAAAAAAAAAAAAAAAAATGACCACTAGTCATAGTGAATTATAAATGTACAGAAAAGAAACGGTAGAGATTATCGACCATGTCGTATTATTATAAAACGTGTACGTGATTCGGACGTTGGCGGGGGCGTGTGCATACTGATGGACGCGCGGGGAAACGCGTCTCCTCCGCGCACCGGTGTGACTTTCATTTCGACGTCATCGCCGCCGCCGGCATCGCCTTCGTCCGCGGCGCGCGCGCGCTGACCGCTCTAATCGCGCGCGATTAATCTCGACCCGCGACCCATACGACACAGCGGCGGCGGATTATGTTAATTACTCTCTTGGATCGGGCGCGCGCGCAGAAAAAAAAAAAATTGTTATCAAAATATCGACAATACAATCGGCAATTACGCCCACGCTTTCGCTGGACACAGGGCCCGTGTAAGCGGAGTAGTCCGGCCGGTATCCGCGGTATAATGTGTATATTATGCGCGTTAGCATACCGGTCCGGTTTTCGCGGTCGTTATGCATATGATAACAATATTATTTTAACGATATACATGTGTGCGTACACACACGAGACGTACAGGACCGACAATAATAAAATATAAATATTGTTGCTGTCGATATAATATACACACACGTGTGTAAACACTGCGGACCGCGCGCTCGGACGCCGCCGATTTAGTCGTCATCTGTATCATCGGATGCTGCAACGCGATGCGACGACCAAATATTATATGCACACCAACACACCGATAATAATAACGACGACGACGATACAATAATAATATTATTATAGCAGTACGCGCATTACGACGTATATTATTATTATTATGTATATATTGTGCGAGTCTGCGGGGCGACCGTGTCCGATTCGGCGTGTCCGTCCGATCGGCAGCCACTACACACATTGCGCCTGACGACGACGACGAGGAGGAGCTGTTGGCGACCGCGAGCCGTTGTTAACGCGCCCGCGATTCGTTCGCCGCCGGCCTTATACGCGGGCCACATCACCGTGACGCCGACACGTCCAAACAATTTGACCACATCGTGAGAACCCGATTCGTTGATTTATTTTTTCGTCCGACCGGAGCGGAATAACAATAATAATAATAATAATACATCTTTCTTTCTACATAGGTGTAATATATAGGTACGCGTATACATGTATATACGTTTTCCCGACACGGACGCACACGTGACCTTTTTCACGTACACGACGACGACGATGTATACCTACACGCGCATATATATATATATATATATATATATGACTTTATATAAGTGCTCTGCGCAGCCCCGAGGACGACACACACGTGTATCGCGGTCGTGGTCGTGGTCGTCGTCACCTATACACACACACGCCCGTCCGTCATGACGTGCTATCCGACGACGACGACGACAACAATAATGATGATATTATATATATTATATATCGTGTCGTCGCGGTCGAGCATTGTTCGCGTCCCGTACTAACCGCCGTCGGCGTCGGTCGTCGTCGTGGGCGTGTGAAATCATTATATTTTCTTCCGTGAAATTGCACATTTTTTCCGTCATCCGCATCACGCGCGTGTACGTATATTGCGTTATTGTGTGCGCGCCGCAGCAGTGTGAGATCGTGTGCGTCTCTCCTGCGGACGCCGATGCACCGCGAAAGGAATGTTGCGACTGCATAATATGGATACGTATAACTATATCGTATAGACCGGCCCTGCAGTGAGTTGGGATCTGACGCGTGATGGAGGGTGCCGGGCGTTGCGTACACGGACTATGGCTATGTGGATATTAATTAATGCGTATAATCAGGTGACTGCAGGTTATGCCTGCGCATATACGAGCGACGGCGTAGCATCACACTTGGTGGCCTAATTAGTAGGTAGCGATGAGACAGTCTGATGATATATAAGATTATTCGTAACACAAAATATATAGTAATTCATATAAATAAATGTTTTGTTTTTTTTTACGTAATAATAAAGGTTACGTGAGCGCCAAATTTGGACACATATTGGAGGCCTCAGTGCCTGTGCTCTCGGTCTATATACGCCACTGTGCGTACCGCCCTCTGTTTCGGTTCACGACGAATAATCTTGATAATATACCTTTGTAGGACCTGTCTGTGAGTAAATATACATAAAGGTCTCAACCGTCGAACTTTTCGAAACGACGTCAGCGATTTAAGGGGCGTTTTCTCCGCAAAGATCGAAACTGTTTTCCAACGGTTCGCGGAAACTCGCGTTAGCGTTCGGATTAAATATATGCGATATTGCTCTTTTTTGCGCGGGTTCGTAAGCGTTGTATCAATTAACCTCGATTACCGCTATTGCTGCTGCCGAAACACGCATCGGCATTAAGTTGTTTTTTTCGTCTTGAGTGAAGATCGTCATCGTCAAAACTTGCGGTTCTTTGTATTATACGTATACGCACGGTGACGATAGCCGTCCCGACGGCTGGATGAGATACATATATGAGAAGAGCGAGCGCGACTCGAAGAGAGAATAATATTATACACCGAGCGTTTCGATTGCGAACCGTATAATAATAATAATAATAAGTATTTAATGAGCGTAGCTAGTACACGGTCTCGGTGAAAGGATTCCGTTTTTTTCCCTATCGTCTTTTCATGCCCGGTGTTTATTATATAAGTACTTATAAGTATACTGTCTGCTGGCCGAGACGTCGAACCGCCAATTAGAAAAAAAGTCAATATTAACACATTTTCTCGTAAATCGGTTAGATTTGAACGACCTGACCGTAAATAATCTGACGGGATAATAGCCGCTCTTGATCACACTTGGTTGATCACGAGAGTCTTACACAAATACTAATTTATAAAACGATGTTTTTTATTAACTGATGTCGAACAACAGCTGTAGGATACATTCCTGTCGGAAGTAAAAATGGTCTAATTAACTAATTAATTAGAATTATTATCGTTTTCGGGAGTTTGCCGTACGAGACGACATCGCGCGTATATACCGCGCGCATAGGTCCCGGCTGTGTAATAACGGCCGTAATGTAAATATCGCGTACGTATTTCGCTTATAACGCATTATTATATCCGTGTACGAAATCGAGGTGGCGTCCAATTTGAAATGTATTCCTACTAACTGCAGCCGCTCAGTTGCTTTTCACAGAGCGCGATCATTAAATATTAATTAAAAAATAAAATAAAAAAAGAAGCTATTACTCGTCATCGTTACGGTGCTAGCTATCGTTACAGTGAATTATTGTTATAAACACCAAAACTGGGAAAAATTATTATAAGTATCTCGTTATGCGCGCGTGCGCACGGGTCACCGGCGAGGTCGTATACCAGCGGCGACCGTGTTGTGCGCGAGCACTTCAGGTCTCCGAGACCGTTTCACGTCGCACAAAACGGAACGTGTCCACGGCCCTCAGATCATCGTAACAACCCCTAGAAACAGTTTTCCGGGATGGGGTGAAGGGTATGGTTTTATAATCACTGTCCGTCGTATAAATCTAAACCGGTCGGAAAACCGGAAAATCCCGAGTGCGTGCATACGAATTGGATATTTATCGTGCCCTGTGTGCTTCGCGCGCGTGGCCGGCCGCCTATATCGTATCATGTACGCGATTATAAGCATAATATACCGTTCGGTAAACGGATCCGTTTTAATTGAATAATAATAATAACAACGAACCCGGCGCGTGCGCGTGTAAACGTGTATACATGTACCACTCTCGTATATATTTAACGGTTAGCGCGCTCGCACGGTCTCGGGTCGTTTGCCCGCGTAGACACACACACACACACACACACATAAATACATACACGTATATACGATGTATATAGATCTATAATACAGTATATATTATATAGGTGCGTAATGCGCAGGAGCCGCACACCTAATACGCCCACGCGTCCGTTTTGCCGAGTTGACCTCGGCCGCTGGACGGGGGCCACTGGGTCACAAGGATTTATCGTGTAACGCCGCGGCGGCAGTGGTTGCTAACGACCGTCGTCGTCGTCGTCGTCGTCGTCGTCGTTGTCGTTTTTCACCCGAAGCGTCGAAAAGTAGAAAACGCTCAACGCGTGTTTTATTATTGTAATATACCTATCTACATAATATATTATAATATGCATAAATGAGTTTGCGTACGAGGTGTAAGACTCGTGTTCACGCCGCCACCACCGCGGGTGTTTCCGGACGACGGGTTTTAGTGTGTTAATAAAGCCTGATGGGTATTATTGGTACTCGAACGCGAGCTTTTCTTTCCGCGAACACGTTTTCGCAGTCCCGATCCATTAATCAATCGCCGCGGCCGATATTATCCGTTAAACAACTCGCCTGTGTGCGAATGCGTTTCGAAATCGTTCGAAAAAAATAATAAAAATTTTAATTATGCGCGTACTCGGGTCTCGGGCAGTGAGAGTATGTTTTAATAGCAACGGCCGAGACGAGATTAATTTTTTGGCCCTCGACGGTTTCCCGTTCATCCGGAAGGAACGAACGACGGCGTACAATATTTGACGCGTTATTATAACTTTTCAGGAGATACTCGAAGTTTGTTTGTAACCAACTATTTAAAAACGAACCGTTTGCTTGAGAACGTGTTTTCGGTCGTCATCAGAAGTCAGAAGAAATGATGGCGATACAGATCTCGTATAGAAAATTTCAAAATATCGTCCCACGACGTTTATCGACCCGAGTTTATCAAAGAGATTCGCGGAATACAAATTAACTGACGGATTATAACGTACGCATATTATTATTGTCTTCTTATGATCGTCGGCTCGCAGCGGCTTGACGACTTTGGGAACCCCGTGGCGCGCGGAGACCGTGACGCGGGAGGTCTGGCGGCCGGCGAAATCTTACGTTATACCGTCAAACAAACTGAACGAATATCTTGAAAAATCGGGTTCGTCTCGTGGTCGTCGACTTTGCGCACGTGTCTGCAGTCCGCCGACGCCGTGGTTACAAAAACGTATACGATATTATTATCATCTGTTCGGTAAGACCTATATGGGCGTTACGTCGGCCGAAAGATCTCGTTATTGAACGTAGTACTCGCTAGCATACTCGGGAGTCGGGATGTGCAGTTTTGAACGGATCTTAACGACCGCCGCCGCCAAAGTCGTTTGTTGTAAGTCGTCGCGTAAGTCACACCGGATAAACAACGCTCGGCGTTCGAGTACGGACACCGACAACTGGTTTCGCACGAGCTCGCGATAATAATAATTGAAAAAAAATATAATATATAATTCGATCGTGTGAATGTTTTTACGACCGTATGCCGTGCGATATCGTATCCCGAGTCGGTTTTCTGCGGTACGTCGGTCGTATTATTATTACCGTACCTATACTGCAGTACTCACTTTCACTAAACGCGCACATTATACCTACCTAATAATAATAATAATAATAATAATACGACGTAGCATTAACAGTCGTCCGTGCGTGGGCCGATATTTTATATTATATTATTATTGTTATTATTATTATTATTGTTGTTGTTGTTATTATTATGAGGATTATTTAAACGATCGCTGCAGTTTGGCGAGTCGGCGGTTATTATTTATCCGTCAACGGTATCGCGAACGTTTCTTTGCGGGTACAAAACGGCTCGGCGGTCATTTCGACGATTGGCGGTCAGGTCCTGACGAAAATATAATTCTTCGTACGACCGACCGACGTCCTTTACTCGGTCGTTCGCGCGTAGGTCGTGGGAAAAATTAAACCATCGGCGGCGTGTATTATTATCGTTGTTTTTGTTATGTAGGACGCGGCTGCGATTGCGATCTCCGTCTCCGTCGCCGTCCTCCTCGTCGTCGTCGTCGTCTTCACCGTCGTCGTTGGATCCGGGATGAGCGCGCGCGCAAAAGTAGGACGTGCCGTGCGGGCGGGTCGGCGGTCTGCCGAGTTCGCGTATATTATTATTATTGTACGCCGTACACACCGCCGCCGCCACGACGAATCGTCCGGCCGTCCGAAGAGCGGATAAGCCGAGCGGCGTGTACGTATTAGACGCGCACAAAATGTCCACTCGTCGTCGTCGTCGTCGTCGTCCGAGATGCCGCCGCTGCCGTCATATTATCGTGCACATGACGTGCAGCCCGTCGGCAATCGCCTTGTCGTGACCGGCCGTCTCTTTGCGCGCGCATGATATTATTACATTATCATTATACGAGAAGAAAATATGTATACAGGGTGAATCTCTACGCACGCACGTCCCCTCGTTTCTACCGTCATTCATTAAAAAAAGATTTATAAAAATATAAAATACTTGTAATGTTGGATCAAATATTTATTTCACTCGACTATTTTTATAAATTATTATTATTAATGGTTTAAAATTGATCACTAACACTTTCAAATTACTTTATAGCTCCATTATATTTTCCCAACCAATTGTCATGGGCCTATTATCCTAAAAGTACACAAAGTGAAATTACTCAAAAACTACTTATTCGAATTTTGCTTCTGTTAGGTACGTTAAAATGTATAGGAAAATTATCCGTTAAATAATTAACAGTAGAAAAAACGGGGATTGTCAATTGAAAAAAAAAATGCGCATCTTTACAAGACTCACCTTAAGTAGTACAAAATATAGTAATATATATATATATAGTCTTTAAGTATATTTAAAGTTTCCAAAATGTATACTTTGAATAACTGTATTATTGAATAATATAAGGGGGGGGGTGAGCATACTTGTTGAACCACTCCGTATAAGATCTCAGTTCTGACATCCGCAGAGAAAAAAAATATTCTAAATATGCACCACTGTTAGCGGCAAACTCACCGTATAAGGATGCGCCGCAAGAAAGAAGAAGCGCACGACGTGTGGTACGAAGAGGAAGATAGCGGAGGAGATGCGTGTACGCGCGTTAAGAGGATGAAAAAAACTCGCCGACCGAGAATCGTTTTCGGGATGACGTTTTGCCGCCCAAGTGAAAGCTGTAATACTGCACGAGAACAGGTCGGACACGATTCGCGTGCCCGTCGGCTAAACGAAGACTACACAGCGACGAATCTGTTTATATATGTTACATAGATATATGCATTGCATAGGTACATTTAATGTGCATTATTGTTAAAACGGTATTCTCTCGACTTTCTACACGCGACGCGCGTTATCGTTTCCTGCGACTTTGGGCTACGTGACGGCCGATCATTGAATACTGCAACTCACAGTATTTAATATAATATATTATAATATCGGGGAAAAAACGAATTTATAGGTATATACTTTCTAAATTACATGTCGTTATCACACGGTGTACCGCTATTATACGATAAATATTGTATATATTAGGCCTATAGTATGCAGGGATGCAGTTAGCCGGGTTTAGTAGGGTCGAGTATACACTTTAGGTGAGAAAAAAGTCGAAAAATCAAAACCTAATTATCTCTTCCCGCGCATATAGCGATTATTGTTCGTCAAAGTTCTATAATGAGGCAAGACTTACCGGTGGTGAACAGGACGATGGCTTTCAGACAACTGTACTCGGCGGCGTCTACATGAAGGGCTTTGAGTTTCTCCACCTGTTCTTGAAATATACGTATGTGGTCCATAAAAGCAACCACACGATCCGCGGCCATCGGAGACGCATGCAGCCCGGCTGCGGCCAATAGTGGGGCAACGTGCAGTGGCATCGAACACTGTGACGCGTTCAGTACGAACAGTTCACTCCAGACGAGCCTCAGCAAGGCCACTTGGTCAGTCACCTGGCAAGCACACACAATACCGTTTAAGTTTGTTGTACGAAAACGACAAGTTCGCGTGTGTCGAGTAGATATTATAAAGCATAATAATAACATAATATCATATATAGGCAACCATATTAAAGCTACATTAAACTTTCATCGCTTTTAAAAATATATTTAATTTATTACATTTGCACGTCTGTCTATTTAAATGTGAATACGATCTATAACTGTCATGTTTATACACAAATAATAACACGTAAGTTATAGAGTGTATAATATATATTTAGATAAATCGAAATAAAAATTCGAATAGTACCTATTGCAAGTCTTTTTTTGTACCTCAAGTGACTATAGCGTTATTTTTCTAATCGGGAAATGCATACGAGGGGGTTGCTGAATTTGGTCGCTCACCTGCAGGTCTGGGAAGAAGGGTATGTTTCGAGCCCACTCGACGGCGCTAAACAGTAACCTGGCCGCAAGCTCGCAAATGTTGTCTATGCCCATGATGTTGTTCGGTTGCATACACTGGCCGTACCTAGACGTCGGGTACGGTTCGGCGCGCAATAGAAGCGATATATAGGAGGACAGGTACGAGTGGCCGTTGAGTCCTACAGCTCCGACGGCGGCTGCCGCGGCCGCGGCTGCCTCACCGTTGGCCAGGCACAGCTGACCGGGAAGTCCTGTGAGCCCGGGAGGTTGGCTGGCCGGAACTCGACCTCTCTGCACGGCTGTGGAAAAACGTACAAAAATACACATTAGCTTCAATACTACATGACATCATATTATGACAATGTTGTATATAATATTATTAGGGCGGGCGGTGTAAAATCTAAAGCAAACGAACTTTTAACTACAAAAAAATAGGTATCAATATAAACATATTATATATTAAATGGTTTGATACGATTATATAAATATTGAATAAACTTCGCCTGCAGCATACCGTTTAACGTTCAGGTTATAATAATAACGTGCCACGAAATACAATTTAAGAGGAATTCCGGTGTTTTAAATATAATTTAATATTATGTAATTGTATGTAATGATTTTACATATATTATAACGATAACAAATATTAATGAGGCCGCGGTTCGCATGAATTGACCATCTCATACGTGCAATAATTTATAGTATTGCATAATAACGATTCATCATCATGTTATTTAGTATGCTATTTTTCCTGCGTATAATCAATAGATTTCAAACTCGCCGAATTTATATAAATTTATACATATATACGATTTATATGAGTATATTATGTATTATTTTCGTAAGTTCTTGCGCTTTGGAATAAACTCAGAGTTATCGCTAACAAACAGTTATTACGACGCACACATTCAGCGTTCAATATGATATTATATAACTATTGGTATATTTGTTTTTTTTTTATTGACTATCGATTAACCACTGAGCTACTATACCTACCATAATTCATAAATGATAATAGTACATATTATATTGTTAACATGGAAATTTTCTAATGGCTTAACATAAACAATAATGCGCCAGACACTTGGTACTGCACATTTTGTCGAACGATAATTGTATAAAATGTCCCTGTATAGAAGTTATTGTTTGCACGTATAAATCTTGTTTAGTGTCTTGCTCAATTACCAAGATAAATAATAATTTTCGTTAAGTAAGAGAATGTGCGCTGGATATTTATGGGTGATTAGTTTTTTACGAAATAATATTTAGTGAAGATTGTTGAAAAACTTGTCAAACGGTAAAACGCAATCGCGCATATACAACGATAATATTTTGTTTAAGACTATGTATAATACACGTCAGACACTTGCCGCCAGCGTAATACCCCCGTCGATCACAGGTAGAAAATAATACACGCGCAATATTGTAATAATGTAACTATTCACCCTTGTCGATACATATACACACAATGCGCAGCTGTTGTTGCGGATAGCGTCCGGTTTTCGTGTCGATTCCCGTATATTATTATCATTTGTCATTATTGTACGCGCCGCGCAAAACCGATCGAACGAGTTCGAACCCTTGACCGCCGTCGTCCAAGTCGTCCCGTGTGAAGATGTCCCGTATGGGAATTTAATATATTAACGAACCGATATTCGCTCCGATCGCCGAACCCGTTTAGATCCAGTTATCGATCCCACGGAACTATAACCCACCCATTATACAGTGCATGCATGCGCCGGG
The DNA here is from genome assembly GCF_003676215.2 of Rhopalosiphum maidis. Classification (NCBI taxonomy): domain Eukaryota; kingdom Metazoa; phylum Arthropoda; class Insecta; order Hemiptera; family Aphididae; genus Rhopalosiphum; species Rhopalosiphum maidis. The sequence goes on from NC_040878.1 coordinate 81,197,384, forward strand.
GTGGTGACCTCTCGCGCCCCTGCGAAATAGTCGTGATAGTGGCGGTGGCGGTTTTTTTACTTGTTTAAGTTTTCACGAAACTTGTTTTTTTTTACGGGCCGACGTACGCATTCATATTAAATACACTACCGATCGGTCCGATAGAGTTTCGTCCAAGTCCGTTGGAATGCAAAGAAAAATTCTAAATTAATCATCTCAATCGCCATTCCCCTCTCCTCACCGAATGCGCTGCAGGACATCTGTCGCAGACGACCCTTGTGTGGTTATGTTAATACATTTTATACGCCATACCGGGACTGACGCGTCGAAAAAACCGTTGTTGAGCGTCATTGCTACCCTCCGGCGGCGACGACGGCTTAGAACGTCGTTTGTCCTACGAGATTTTTTCGAAATCTCCCCACACAGTGTATAAATTAACGTGTCAAACTTCGTATCAGTGGATATAGTTATTATTTTTAACGTCTGAACTCTCGCGGGACCGATAGTCCCGGAAGAATCGAAAGTTGAAAATATGTATACACATAATATATAATGTATATATGTACTTCATTTTTTTTTTTGATACGATCTCGCATTAACGTTGAACAATATATGGATGATCTTATTGGTGAAGTCATAATAACAGTATAATATATTCTCATGCGTTAACGGTATATTTGCGAATTTTTGAGATAATTTAATATTTTATTAATAATGCGTGCAATTATATATTCCTTGTTATTACACTTAACATTATAATAAGTGATGTAAGCAATTTAATATAAGTTAGTTTCTACTAAATTTTAAGATAAGAAAAAATTAAAAGAAGAAATATTATTTATTTGTTTATTTTTATTTCTAATATTTGTCAACAGCGTAATAAATAAAAAAAATATTTAATTACATTTTTAGCTTTAACTACAAGAGAACTGAATTTGTACACTAACATAGATTTAAATTTTTAAATTTAAAAAAGTTGTTATTACAATGGAAAACATTAATCTAGTTCAGTTATTAGGTTAATTAGAAAATTATCAAACAAACTTTTTTGTTTAACTCAAATTAGTTAATCTTATCCTTTGCAAACAATAGAACGTTTGGACAGAAAAAAAAATAACAATTTGAGAGCCCAGAATATAGACTATAGAGGTGTAATAATTGTTGTGTACTTTTGGACAATCCCCGCACCAAAACCGTTTATAATACCTAAACAGATTCCACAGGTTTAATGCAGTTGCATAAAGTCACAAAAACCTTATAGTCATGATTCCAATTAATGTTTACCACATTTTTTTTTACACAAGCGTTCGATTATTACGATGGAAAAAAACTGTAACATAGGTACGCCTATACAGTATACACTATATATAGGAAGACATATATTATGTAGAAAATGTGCTCAATCACCGCGTGTTTATTTATTTTATTTTTAAGTTTTTCATTCTTCCGGTCAGTCGCAAACACACTCACACAGTATTATGTAATGATTTTTATTGTGCAATGTAAGACGGACGTGGTGGTCGAAAAAGATCATCGTGAAACGGCCGAAGCACCTTGGTGTACGAATATTAGGACAACAAGACTCCGCCAAAAAAGGTCCGTTCTGTTCATTACCCACGCTCAATGCTTTTAACGAGATTGTCGACGTCAATGACGGAAAAAATATTATTATAATAATATATATATATATATATATATCATATGTGTATAAAAAAATTTAAAAAGTATCTGACGGACAATGGTCTTGCGCGCGCGATTTTAACGCCCTTCGGCTATCTCATTTGTAAAAATATGCGTAAGACTTCCCGCGCGCGTGTCTCTCTAGCACCACACCGCCTCTTTTTATGGCGCTAATGAAAGTATGCGCTTACACACATACGCGCGTTATTATATCGTCGTATATACGTATTACGCGTACACTTATAAATCGTAGTATAGTCGTTATGGTCATCGACGAGGCAGAATATTATTACACGCTGGAAATAATAAGAGCTGCTCAGCTCTCGTATTTTGACGGTATTATATAGATATATACATTATATAATATGTATAATAATAAAACGGCTAGTAAAAAAAAAATTAAACAAAAAACGTGCTTGTGTGATTATTATATGTTCGAAAAGGCGTACGCCTATTACTACTCGCGCGTATACATAATAATAATATTATATTATTGGAAAAGAAATATTTTAGGTAGGACATAAAATATTGTATTCATTTATTATCTTTTAAAAGCCACCCGGACTTTTGAAATTGAATAGCGGTGTTTCGCGGAGGAATCAAACTATATTATGTAATCAATAATTTTCGTGGTACCTATGATCATTATACACACGTTCAAAGCACACGAAATCAAAATATATTACACGCGCGTCGCGTCGATGTAGTTTTGGCGAAATTTCACGTTCCCAGTTGACCGAATGCAGCGATTTGTTCCGGACACACGCTCACGAGACTTGACGTGCAGTTACCTATTATACACATATATACCATAACTACTAATAACTATATATTATATTATATGGTCCTTGTGGAGGCGGAGGCTGCGAAGCTGAGGTGGTGGCGTTAATACGTTTTTCGTCGGACGACGACTGATAGGCGCGCGGGTAGGCTGCCAGCCGAGGGGGACAGCCCTATTAACGTGTCGTTTCGGTATCAAGTGGACGTGTAATACACCGTGTTCGAATCGATTCCATATAACGTCGTCGTCGTCGTCGTCGTCCGCACCGCCGCCATGGGTGGGCTTATCTCATTTGAACCGTCATAATACGGCGATGACGTATACACATAACATGTAGAGTGTAGACACATTACGAGTACCTACGCTCTCGTCATGTACGGTGTACATTGTATACATTTATAAATATTGTATATCGGACGAGAGTTTTAATTTTCCCGGGCGACGGTTCGTTTTTTCGCATGAAGAATCCATTTTTCACAGCTCGGAGACGACCGCGACCGGTTGACGTCGTGTGACAATATAATAATATGGACGTGACGAGAAAATGCGACACAGTCGTGAGAGATATTATAACATATATACATCGTAGAGAGGACTTACATCGTTCGGCTGAATAAGAGAGTATAATAATACGACGACGATGCGATGATGACGTGTATAATTGTTCAATTATATTATAAATTATAATATCGTTGTTATTGTAACGCGTCTCTTTTCGCGTTTTCTTTTTTGCTCCCATAATAATAACGATAAAACGGCGAGGTGATTTAACGAATTCCGTGGCAGTAATAGAGCTCAAATAGGAAAGATTTTAGAAGAAATTCTGCTAAATAAAAAAATTGGCATTCTAAAATGAAATGTACATGGTCGTGACATATACAAATTGTAAAATCCCAAATTCGCTTTAAAATGTATTTAATACTATAATCTTAAATTCTAATACATACAATATATTTATAAATTATACAAATGTATTAATATTCGGCCAAAGATAAGCATTTATAAATGCCTATTGTACACAAAAACTGCCCAGCAACTTGCAGATTACAAACAAGAAACAATAAAAATTAATTTCTCAATTCAAATTTCAAAAGTTATTGTAATAAATTAAAATTCAAAATACTAGCTACGATCGGTAACATAGGAAATTAGGAAATACATAGATCGTGCTACAACATCTGCATTTTTGCAATACACGTATATAATAGTGTGTTAACAAATATATTAAACAGCTAAACTACCTAAGTAGTATGAATTTGGGGCTTCTGGCTCCATTTTTACAGGGAGATAAAAAAAAATTTAAAGCGGAATGTTCTCGCTCCATTATTAAAAACTAAAAATAAATTTCCAATTAATTAGTATAGATAATAAAAAGTTACTATATATATATATAGGTAGTATCCATAACCCGATAGTACGTAATTCGGTTAACTTACCACAATATTATACCTAATACCTATTTAATATTGACAAAAATATACTCAATAAAAAAACGAAACCACATTTGAAAAACTTCATTCAGCTCATACCGCCCTCCTCACCCGTTTCAGAAAAGCAGAAAAGGGTACTAAAAAAATACCCTTCCCCCAAAAAAAACGAATTCGAGCACTGCGTCTTACCTGTATAACTAAATATCACATACAAGATATTAATAATATACAAGCCTCATACTCCCATATACCCGTGTATAATTATAGTATGTGCGGCGTGCGTGAGTAAACCGCTATGCGTGCGGCTCTTTTTCTAAATATCATAAGGTACACGTCTGCGAGACGACGAGTGCGCCGGCGCGTGCAGTGTGCGAGAGTGCGTACATCGGCGGGGCGGCCTTCACCTTCGTATTCCCGTATGTATAATACACACACAAACAGGTTCAACTATCCTCTCCACCCCGGTCACCGTCATTCGATCTACCGCGGTGCGATACACGGCTACCTCCGACCGTATATTATCATTTATCACTTTCGATTTTTTTTCTCGTTTTTATATATACAGTCCGCCGAAGCCGCCACTATCACCGGCCGATATTGTAAGCATTGTTTAGAATTCTCATGATCTATAATTCCGATACATTTTATAATATTAACACGCCACACGCGTTACGTATTATTTGATATTTATACACTATAATATTATGAATGGTATCCTCCGATCGAGCGTTGATCGATGGACTCGAGAAATGACACCGACTCGACAGATACTATAATATGGTGGCTGTGGGTCTCCACACGGTGTACTGCAGGTGGAAACGTGAAGATCTGTGCGCGATATTCGATTTCACGGGGCGGTATGACACGCTGCACGGCATAACTCACCGCCTTGAAACAAAAAGCGTGTAGGTATATTATTTAGGACATACAACGCCCGATTTTCGAAGGTAAGAGAGAGACTTTGACCGAATAATAATAGCGTCAGTTGTTATAAAAGTTCGGTAAAAATGATTACAAACGATTCGAAACGTTGTAATGTTATTTAGGTCGATACCCACAAGTACCTACGCCGTCGATGAGATCAATATACCGATCGTATTATTATTACTAGACGGAACATTGAAACTTCGTCGATTGGAAAATGATAGTACATGTTGCAAACTTGCAAACGCGGGGGACTCGACAATAAATTACTATTATAAATTAAAAAAAAAAAAAATTAGGTGCAATAATAATAATTGCAATTGTGCCGCGGCGCCGTATGCAATAGAACAATATTTAAGCCAAACAGACCGGCTAAATTTTAATGTATGCGCGAAAGTTCGAAATTTATTATTGTATATACGTATATATCGCGATGTATATTGTATAATGTATATACGTATAAAACGGGCGCATTTGTTATCGTTCGCCACGGAACGAGGGCCTAATGAACCGGAATTAGGAAGAGCGCACCACTTTTCGGGGGTATTATCTTCCTTGCACGAGATAAAAGTCTTTTTGGACCCCACAGCCGTATTACCGTTGATTATTATCATTATTATTGTAAGTGTATACACGGAGAGGCGCTAACGAAATCCATGCGACATGATAACGCGTCTTTTTCGAATAAATACGACTGTCGGACTGTTGTATACTAATATTGTAATAACAATAATACTAACAAGAACGTCACGTCATAAAATACCGTTGATCAGAAACCGAGCAAACGCGCCGTCGTCGATAAATTTAAATATTAACCGCGTGAGGATTACCTACTACGACAGCACGACGATATAAATTCAAAGACATTATAATATATTATTCAAGACACTTTCTCGAGTATCGTGAAAATATACATAATAATAAAATAATAATAATAATGTCTCCGCGCGGCACGGACGAGGTCGTATATTGCTCGATCGCCCCGGGATCTATGCGGTGTTCAATATTTTAAATTTCTTCCGCGTACGAAATGTATGTACATTGCATCGCACGCACCTCACACTACTAATACAGGTAGGTATATACTAACTCGGTACGGTTGCGAAATTATATTGCGCTCTCGTCGTCGATAAATTTAAAAAAAAAAACAACTAAACATTGTTACTTCTCCGGACATGTAATTATTTTTATAGATATTGCAAAACACGTCGGATCCACTTCGTGGTGTCTTTGCCAAACACGCATTTTTGAACGATTATAATATTTGTATCACTACGATTACTATACTATTATTACTCTACCTTTGTAACGCGGTATCACATAATATAATTCAGCTGTATAATTATTGGTTGCAGTGTATAGAATGACTTAATATTAAAAATAACATCACGGATCTACATGCGTGTAACCACAGCACGAGTACTGCGACAGATTATTCCGAATAATATTATATAACTGTTGTAGTTACCTATATATATATATATATATTAATTGAAATATATATGCGGTCGCAATAATTACGCAAGATTTGATTTCTGATCGAGTTCAGACGCCGTTCCATCGCACGCATAAATATCGTTTCATAAATAATATAAAAATACCTATCGACTAGATATACCTACTACGTTTTGATTTTTACGATCTCTTGTACGCGATAACACTTCATTCGCGCCCACGCCGATATCGTGAAATCGTATAAGACGGACCGGATTGGCAGACGGCCGACCGCGACACAAAGATATATATTAGTTATATACCTATTATGCGTTGTGCGCATAGTGTTAGATTGTAGAAACACAGTCTGTGGTACGAATGAGAACATATTACAATAATATAATTATTATTGTTTATATAGGTATAAAACGAGTCGGAGAATGAAAAAACAAGTGTTTAATAAGATATAATATAATATATAATATGTAACTGTTTTTTTGACCGAGTTAACAAAACTAGAATCGCGCGCAGACCAGTGTTGTAGAAATCGTATGCCTCGTAACGGTATAAACGAAATATCGCCCACGCATTAGTAAATTACACATGTATCTATATAATACATATATATATATATTATATTGGCCGAGTGGTCGACTGGAGTTCGATGGTTGCTCAACGCCGTGTATACAATAGTCATATAGTAGTAGTAGTAGTAGTAGTAGTAGTAGTAGTAGTAGTAGTAGTAGTAGTAGTAGTAGTAGTAGTAGTAGTGGTAGTAGTAATAATAAATATAATAATACGCAATACTCGAAGTCCGCAGCCGCCGGTCGCTTTTTAGCTATACCTTGTGCATGCACCACGAGAGAAATATATAATAATAATATAATAATAATAATAATTTCTTATATATAGACACACACACAGACACAAGTAGATATAGTGAGATACGGTTGCACGATAAACGATTCATCCGACAAATACGGCGTAGAATTGTGGCGGTATGGGTCGGTCGGACGGTGACGCAATACCGTTTTTCTGTCACGACCGTCGGGCAAAAAAAAAATAAATAAAAACAAAAAGTAATATAATAATACTCCGGAGAGACCGCGCGAGAGATTCAAATGAGTCGGCGAGAGGTTAGGTTGAAACGCATAATATATAATATATATATATTATAATAGTATATTGCACACACGTAAAAACGAGATGAAAAAAAATCGCATATATTACATTGATATAATATTCGCTTTGTCCACCGCTCGTCGTCGATATACATAATACCTATCGCGTTGCTTTTCTCCTTCTCACCTCGTATGTAGGTATACGATTTACAGATAATTCGATTCCGATATACAATGTGTCTGTGTGTAGAAATATTAAAAACATATCTATAGGTAATGTATACCGTATATATATAAAATATCTTTCATGTGTGTGTGTATGTGTGTGTGTGTGTGTGTGGATTATTGGCTCGTACACGCTATTATTTATTATGGATATGGCCAGGTAGGTATATTACACAGAAGCCAGTAGCAAGGTATATATACCGCGGCGGCGGGTCGTGTAGGAGTAAGATCGACCGCGGGGGCGACTGATGCCCTGGGGGAGAGCGAGACCGGCCCCGTGCGAATCGAGTAAAAGTCTACAATATATATACACATACTCGGCGGAGACCGCAAGACAGATTAGATATAGCCGACGGCGACATTAGTATTGAGCGCTCGCGTGAGTGTGTGTATAAATGTGTATACGGATAACACGCGTAATATAATATTTATATGTATTATATGCGAGTATATGTATGCGTGACTCGAGCAATTAACGGATTACATATATATACTTAACGTATACTTAGTTTTATATATATATGTAATATAAAAATCGTACGGATACAGAGTTTTCACAAATCGCGGTCTGTGTCGCTGATATGTTTGTTTGCGCTCTCGAAAATAATATTCGCGTATCTACGTATGTATTATATACTCGAGAGTATGTTTTATGCACACTTATATATATATATATATATATATTATAATTAAAATAATATAATAATATATTATACAGAGATGTGTGTGTGTGTGTGTGTGTGTGGCGCACATCGCTGCAGTAATTGGTTTCACGGTGAAGACGCGCGCGACGGTCGTGCTTGGAAAGCGGATAAGGAGAAACGGCCGTACATAATATTATATTATACCGTTTATATACGTATATACCACCTGTATTGAACCTACATTTATACGTCTTGCAGGTACCACCGCGGTAAACTATTGTGTGCGCCACACGACGATATACGTATTATACGCCGGTGATGGTGAGGAGGAAAATAAAATTAATAAATGATTGTTTGTGGATCCGCCGCGGTATTCCTCTTACGCGTTCGTAGGTATACATATTGTATCCGTATAAATTTAAAATGCGCACGTCTATTATCGTCTTTTGATTCCTATATACTCGTATTAACGTTATACCCTATACTTTTCCCAGGCAGTTGCTGGTCTTCGAACGCCGCGTGCGCACGTTTTCGCCGGCCGTCGACGGCGTCTGTATAGGTACCTACTTACAGCGAACACGCCAAAACACGACGCTTATAACGTCGTGCCTAACCATAGCTATCCGCCTGTATATATATATATATAGTAATATAGGTATATAACGTTTAAACATACACCTACCTACCTACGGTGTATTGTGGCGGTCAAAATTTCAAGGGAAAAAATGTATAAACGTCGATTAACGCGCGACGCGCAAATGAATACGACGAAGTCCGAAAAATTGTGGTTATAATTGAGACGTTTTGTGTAGTACGCCTTGTACAGCGCTTTCAAAAAAATATTACGAACTCATTTTGTATAATTCACGATTTTTCGTGTTTTCTTCGGAACGTGTGCGTGATGGGGCGAGGGAGAAAGAGTACAACTTATTATATAGAATATATATACATACTATTACGATATCATATTATAGTTTTAGGCTCGAGGCGGCGGCGGCGGCGGTCAGACTCATCCGATGGGGAGGAGAATACGAGTAATATTGTATCGTATATATATAGAAACACTGATTAGTGAATGAGCCGGGCGTCGGGCACGTTTAGTCGCGGCCACTTCTTCCCTCGTTAACGCACAAACTCCGCGCCTGACCTTCTCGAATACGACGATTTCACGGATATTGCCCTCGATCGGCGTGTTCGGGTCCCAGCAGACCGTGGCGGACGGTGTGGCTACATCGGTTATTGGTGGCGGACTATGACGGCGGCGGCGGAGGTGGTGCCGTAATGTGTATGTGCGCGTCGAAAAAACAAATCTCGTCCACAATGCGTATAGGCACGTTTTTTCTTCGCCCCGTTCCTCCGAGAATCCGTGAAATCGTATAATACACGCGTTATATGTGATATTATATTTTGGTACCCGTAGTCGGACGATTATGTTTCGTGGCGCGCGGTGCAGTTGCAGCGTGGAGGGGACGAAAAAAATTGTATGTGATGACTCGTTGAAAACTTTTCCACGCCATAAATATTATGCACGGGATCCTTTTCAGATGAATGATACGGTTGCGCATAGAGGTAGACACGGCTACATATATATATATACACTACGATATACTACGATATCAGTGTAATATTATTTTAATGTTATTTTACACGTATACGCGTGTATATGATGTGGCCGCAACACCTCGACGGAACCCGATGCGTTGACCCGCCACCGTGAAGTGCAGCGGTGCAGGCCGCCTCGTCCTTGGCCTTGGGAATTTCGATATTTTACAATTTTCTCGCTATATATAGGTTCCTATTATAATATTGTATTAAGTAGAGATACGTTATTTTTATTCCTATACGAAATTTTACACACGCGATATACCGGTCGATTATACGCGCATTTCACCACTATGTCATTACCTATATATCATGTTTTAGTTCTCACGTTGTGTTATTATTCAACTAGACGATTTGATTGAAACCCATACACGACGAAAACGATGACGACGACGACGACGACGACGACGACCAATAGACCGCCGATTTGACACGGTGTGTCTTTATATCGACCGTCGGATCTCTATTATAATTGCTATTCACGTTACTCGCATCTCTTGGTCGGACCCCGTCTTCTGCTCCGTCCGTCACACTCTTTGTTTCCACCTTTCCCTCTATCGTTCGTTCGTTCGTTCGTTATTATTATTATCATATAGGTACTATACTTTATAACTTATAACGTAATAATTATTACCATCGTGGGACGGTAATTTATAATTTTATTTTTTCCCTACCTTCTCTGCGCATGCCCATTTTCAGACACTTTTTCAGCCGACAGTACTGACATTGGTTCCGGTGGTGTTGGTCGATGGGACAGTTCCGGCTGCCCCTGCACGAGTACGTGAGATTCCGGCGGACGCTCCTTTTGAAAAAACTTTTACAACCTGAAAAACAAAAAACAGAATACCGTTAACGTCCACGTTTACATATTATTATTATTATAGGTCGTATATATTAAATGATTATGTCGACAATCGATAGGTGTATATGTGCATAATAATAATAATTTAAAATATATTTTTAACAGTTATCGCAAAATGAACTTTCTTTGGAAGTTTGTATACACATAAATCGCATAATAACACGCAATCATTTCATAATATTACATATTATGTGTAGTTTAACAACTATATCAAGTTACGTTGTTATAAACCAGTCCGTTACTCGAGTATGTATAGTGATTAAGACATTTAATGGACAACTAATATTCATTTATCACTGCTTTAAAATACACGACGTTTAAACGTGAAATCTAATTAGTAACAATAAAATGGATTATACAGTTATACAGGTATATAGGTATTTAAATTCAATTCTACATATTAAATAAATTATAATAATGTTGTATATCTACAGGGTTTTTGACCGATATAATAAACAATATTCCTCGTTGAATAATGTAACTTTATTGTGCTCATCGACGGAAAATAAAACGACTATATTTTAAATGTCAATCATTAGCATAATATAGGGTGTCTATAATAAATAAAAAACGGGTTCTGTGTAGAGGTTGAGTATATACATAATATTATTGTGGAATGATAAGTCATATTATGCATTTCTTTGGAATTATTTACCCCGATCATTATAATGATTCATACGTCAATGTTTAAAATTGATGTATGATAATATATACGTATATGTATGTATGAGTCTTTGAAATTTTTATTGATACCGACTAACAGACGTGCACTTTAATGTTATAATATAATATAAAAATTAGATACCCAAACACAGAGTAAAATATGATTTCTGTATAGCATCCATTTATATTATGTCTTTTAGTAATAGTACTATGAAATTATTTCTTATTCATCATCGAGTGCTCTAGTCTAACTACTCTATCTATACATTTTACTTAAAAAAAAAAACTTGTAAATAATTACACGCCATATAGGTTAAATTACATTACATTTCATTTCCTACGTCGTGAATTGAAATAAATGCAATTTGAATACTGTACTACATGGTAATCGACAGTGCTTTGTATTTAAATTTTATTTATGCGTTCATTAATGTCAAACACCGTAGTTGGATCGTAAATCAATATTTACGCGCTAAAATGTTTATAATCGAGAATATTAATCATTTTTGCATAATTATTTATTGCCACACAAATTTAATATGTACCTGTATTATGATATCTAATGTTTTATTAAAACAGTAGACATATGAAGTGTTTAAATTCAGAAAGTTCAATTTATAAAGTAAATCTGGTCTTTAAATTTTAAAAATCATAATACTTTAAAAGAAGCATTTGGTTCGAAGCAAAAACGTTATCAAACACTCAGTAAACAACGTTCTGTGTAGGTCTATATAATATAATAGTCTTATTTTCTCAATTTCTGCCCACGATAATATGACGTCCTATCTATCGTAGCTTAATGCAGTTTTATTGTTTGTACGGTTTTACCAACATAATATAAAAACTCTTAGTCGGGTGTAGTATTCCGTTGCGAAAGATTTCAGGAAATATTTGCTGGAAATAACATTATAAAACAACATAACGTAAACGTACAAATAAGATTCGTATATAATACATAATCGAGTCCGGGTGGAGCGATTTCACAAGTGGTTTTATGAGGGTCGGTAGTGCGAGCTGGGCGAGTTTGATCTATAAAGTATACTTGTTTGCGCCTGTGAACTGGAGACAGCCGTGTAAACAATAGCGATAAACCGTAACAATAATACAACGGTATATTATAAAATTAAAGGTAGTGTTGTGATCCGTAAATGTCCTCCACATTACCACCACACAAAATCACACTGACTGCCGCGTGTTCGAGATCAATCGACACTCGAGTTCGGACGACTTTGCCGGCGGTGCACCTACACGCGCATATACCTAACGCAGTACTTGCCGTGTATCTACCTATATCGTATTGAATACACGAGTACCTGCATATTCGCGTATTATAATATTACCGTGCGTACAAACGGACGAGGTAGGACGTGCGATGTCGGACGATTTCCCAGCGAGCTTTACATTTACAAGAATAATAATTATCCCGCAGTGCCGCGCGAATGAGCTGTACGCACACGCACATAAAATCATTACATCAATCACGTACGACGTACAGTATAACGTTGTAATCGCGTAGTATAACGAGACGTTTCGACCAAAAAAAAAAAAAATAACCGAATCTCACGCGTAACGCGTATAACATGTATAATGCACAGAATCGTTCCAAGCCCTCGACCAAGAGATTTCTTCCGCGCGCGCACACACGTCGTCCTCGATATCCCAATAACGTACGCGAACATTTTGCGCGCGGCGCGCGTGCATTGTGTCGTAATAGACACGGCATGACGCTATGACGCACACGCATACACACGTTGCATACACCTATGCGCATTGTGTGATAGGTGTACGACGGCGGTAAGTAACGCGTGTCCGTATATATCTATATATATATATACGTATGGTATAATAACAGCGCGCGCGCGCATTCCGATCACCCTGTACGCGCGTGTACATACATATATAGGAATAAGACGTACACAATGGGGATCCGAGCGGAGACCGGTTCCCACGGCATCATTCGCGCCGTCGCCCAGTCTCCTCGTCTTCTCGTCGACTCGCTCGTTCGCCCGCTCGTCCTCCTCAACAGGTTTGGGGGCTCGCGCCATACACACACACACACACACTCGTGCGCTTACGCGTACGCGCCGATTTACGCGAACCCGTGTGCTGCGCGTGTGCGTCGCGGCGGCGGCGGTTAAGCCACCACCGACCGACAACAATGATAATAATATAACGATAACGATAACGATAGCGATTATGATAATGGTAATAATAATACGGTGTGTTACGACTATTATATATATATATATATATATATACACTGCAGCAGACGCGCGGACACGACGACTATAATATATTATCGAGGAAACGGTTCGGCGCGAGGAACTATCCTCGCAAACGCCCTCGCTTCATTCCATCGTCGTCTTCGTCGTCTTCGTCGTCGTAGTCGCCGACAACAATAAGCCTCTCTCGATTTTTTATTACTATTATTTTCCTTATTTTTTTTACACGCAGACTTCTCGTACACAGCGCGCGTCGCATTCCTCGTCGACAGTGTTATATGCGCGTACACTCTTTTTCGTCCATCATTTCTCTCCCGCCGCCGTCCTATCACTGGATTATATATATATATATATATATATAATATCGCCGTTAAACACGACAATATTATAATGTAATGTTCATACGCGCGCGTGTCGTAGAAAGATATAAATTACTACGTCTTGGAAATACTTATGGCTAATAACATAATATCGATATTATATAGGACGTCGAAACTCCGCGAGACCGCGTCCATATAGCGCTTGCGTTTAATAGCGGTTTGTACGCCTTAGCAGCCGTCTGATGTCTATCTATTATTATATTATTATATTATGCGCGCGGAGACGGATCAACGAATTGGCGGGCGGGAGTGTATATACCTACGAGTAAAATATTTCGTTTGTCGTCGTATTGTCGGAGAACCGATACATCGTAGTGTATTATACTGTGGTTTTTGAAACGGTACTCTGCTTCGACTTATATATATATATATCTCGAATAGTTTTAAGTCTTTAACGTCTCATGAAATATTTGTTTTGTTTTGTTTTAGGTCATAGTTCTTAGCTTTTTAACTTTTTTGAATATAATATCAACGTATATTTTTAATTTTTCTGAAAAGTCTATGTATAAAAATAGGATTCAGAGTTAGTATGTGATAAATCAATAGTTTAGTATGTTTAAAATTTGTCCGAGCAGAGTAATGGACCAACATTTATTCGCGGGGTCTACCACCCGGCCTGTGCCACCCCACTCTGCTCACTCTAAATTTTAAATACTCATATAACTGCTGATGGGTCAAGTTCGACTCAAAAATGACAACAGTGCATTAGCCAGCTTTAAACGCTCAATGACGTTTATTAAAAAAAAAAAAAAAAATGCGCGTCCTTTATTAAAACTATAATATTCATTATTATGATGGCACCTATATCTATTATATTAATTATTAATGACACTTCTATCCGTCTATTATGTTATTGTACTACGTTAGAACGATTAGTAATCATTTTTTAACAACTCATCATTATGATTTATGAATATATTTATATCTATGTATGTACTGTATATTATCGCATGAAATATGCATAAGTAATGGATATGGATAACCGATCAAAATTGTTTGTATCACATTTTTAAAATATAAAATTATATTTAACGTGACAATTAAAAAATGTCACCCATACGCGATGTATAATTAATATGCGAAAGACCTATCCATAATTACGTCACTTTAAGTTGTATTACACATTTACTGACACCATATAATTGACTATAGTTGACTATTTTTTTTATTAAATTCACAGGTATTACCTTCTAAAAATATAACGAAAAAAAATCTTATGTTAGGGATGAACTGCAGTATAACGACAAACATTTCTGAGTGATAAATAGGGTTACATTGATATATACGTATACATACCTACTTATTATATTACATGTTATATTATTTATAACTCTCTATCTCTCTCTCTTTTGTTGATGAAGAACTACTACACAAGACATTTTCAAATTTCTATTTTTAATCTTTTTTTTTTTTTTTAATTCAGAGGCCTATCTATAGGTTTACGAATATTGAATAAAATCCTAACGTTTTGTACATCGTGCGAATTCCATTTAATAATGATCACGGTCAATAATTATGAAACTATATAATATTATCGTTAATAAGAAATTAATTTATACACTTATTGGTACGTATAATACCTATTATATCAACGAAAACAAAAAATATTATTTAGAAAATAATATCAATATTTAAGTACTATATATCTGTATACATAGGTAAATCTATGAAGCGCGTTTTATTCGCTTTCAGATAATATCTGATTTAGCTAAGAAACTACGCGGTTGTAGGCACGTCTCATAGATTGAATTATTATGAATATAATAAGCATATATAATACTATAATTATATTATAATAATAGCTATATGTATACGCGAGTTAAATCAGTTCGAATCAATCGGGCCACGAGGCGTTTCCTGTGCCGCCACGGTGGAGATTTCTATACGTATATCTTTACGACTATATGTGTATGTATACTTACCCAATTACACCTATTACACGTTTAAAATACGATATGATAAGACATACGATGATAATTATATAATTAGATGAACGATGTTTAAATACGTAAAATATTCGATGACGTGCGTATTTACAGATAATATACTGGTGTGTAATAATAATATTAAAAAAAAATATATTAATTAAAAGACGTATAAAAAATAATAATTATAATATCATCGGACCTTGTTCCATTAAAATACTCTCAAAGGTCTCGCGGCTATGATAAAATATTACACATTGGTATCTCTACAGTATAATATACAAACGACGTGTGGATATAATATACACATTACGACGTGAAACACATAATATTATACACACAATACAAAGTCGTTGAATATTCAATGTTACGATAACAATTTTGATTTATGCGCGCGCTACCGAAAAACGAAAATCATATATATATATATATATATATATATACTTGGCCGTATCGAATATTATATAGGTTATAATCCAATAACATTTTATAATATTCTTGTGTTGAAGGTGAAACTAAAAAAAAATAAAAAAATGGTTACATCGCTCGGTGTATTATATGCGAACTCGCCGTATATTTTGTGAAGTAAACATATTCTACTACATAATATTATATATCCATATATGTATGTATATAATGTATATATATATATTAGTACAGTGTGTACACGGAACAGCATATAATATACTACATATTATGACTCGACAAATTCTTTGCCAATTTTTATTTCTCCTATAAAATATATATATTTATTTTTGTAAAATATTAATAATGTTACGCGTTGTACTAATATGTGGGAATATATGCGTATAATATAACATTAAAGCCGCGTATTATTCAAATATAATGTACATTCTACTATCTCGCGCGGTGCAGTGCATTGCGTATTTACCGCATATATTATAGTTGAGCCGTTGTTTGATTACGCAGAATTAATTCTTTAATCAGTTACGCACTCGTTTTAATAACACCCATCTACCTGTCTGTCTTTATATACTGCACGCATACGCGTGTACGCATTGTTGGTACCGTATATCTCTGGAGCCCGGCAGACGCCGTGGGCATAGTAGGTACTGCGCGTACACTTTACACCCTTCTGCAGACGCGCCGTGACCCTTTATCCCGATTTTTTTGCGCTTTTTTTTCACCGCGGTCAGGTTACTGCAGCAGCAGCAACATCAGCAGCATCAGCAGCAGTCTTTCAGATCTCTCCGCTTCACCGCGGCGCATGGCTTATTATTTCTACCCCGCTACATCACACTCCTCACGCCCGCGGGGCGTTTAATATTACACGATAGTTTCACTGTACAGCAGCTAATTAAGAGACACCATCGCCGCCGACAAAACAGAATATTGTACAATTAAAACGCGTCGTATATACACACAAACAAAACGGGTGGTACACACTACGCTATACATATTATATATATATATATATGTATACAAAGGTACGCGCGAGCGTCGGACTCGTGCCCGGGTCTGAGACACGAGGGGAAACAAATACTAATAACAAAAAAAAAAAAAAGATCACGTTAACAAAAAAATAATAATAATAATAGTAATAATAAAAAAACGGAAAACGGAGAGGTGGAGAGAGAAATGAACTGCTGCTTTGTGATAATGAAGGGTATGCGCCTACGCTCGCGCCGTCGCCGCCGCCGCCGCACCGCGTCGTGCGGGATTCGTTACCGGGACCGACCGGCCTGACTTCTAAAATGCGGTTTATATTATCGTCATTATCATTTGTGTCGTTCTCGGCGTGGTCATTATAAAAAAAAAAAAAACGGGAGTAGGTATATACATAAAAAAAAAAAAAAAATTGTAAATGAAACGGCGTCGGTGGTGCA
This sequence comes from Rhopalosiphum maidis, assembly GCF_003676215.2. NCBI lineage: Eukaryota > Metazoa > Arthropoda > Insecta > Hemiptera > Aphididae > Rhopalosiphum > Rhopalosiphum maidis. The sequence goes on from NC_040878.1 coordinate 81,215,103, forward strand.
ACAATAACAATATTCGTGTATACTTATGCACGGGCGTGTAAAAACGTTGTGGAACGTGGTCATTTAAAGGGGGGTAAAAAGGTTTTTTTGTTTCTGTTTATCACTCCGCTTCACTTCTCTTCCTTTCTCACGCTTTCCTCTAAAATCTCCACGGGGCGAATTATTTAATAAAAACGTAGTGTGAACTACCCCCCGCGACTATTATTGTACAGTTAATAATATGATAATAAGTATAAAATTACACGACGCGCGGATAAGGACGTTGGTTTTTTTTTGTTTTAGATAGAAATCGTCTTGGGGACTTCTAGATTCGGACGACAAGATAATTTCATATTGTGTTTAATTATATACTTGTAAAAAAATATACCTATTTATGTATACACTATACATATATATATATATATATAAGGATGTGCGAGTCAGCCTTACTATTACACTAATATTATATTATACAAAATCTAGTAAGCCTACTATAATATACAGCCAAGGTGGTATATAGATCGTGTATTTACAGGAATAATCAGCGTGTAAACGGAAACATAATAATTAAGTTGAAATATATTATTCTTGAACACGCGATTTATATATTTAACAACTAGCAATCGTTTACTTTCATCTGTCTCAGATTTTGTCAATAATGAACCTGTATTAAAATATTTTAAATACTGCATAAATATACATATATAGTACATACCACATATGCATATTCGTAAACCAGCAGATATCATTTACAAGCAACACGATATATTTATTAAAACTGGACTTGTATATTTTTTTAAGAGCACGTGTTCAAGTGGTTATTATTTACAGGAAAACTGTATTATATATGATTGTCCTACTTGTTTGCACATTTTCGTTACATTTCATACTCAATAGGTACGTATATCATTATTGGTACATTGGCAAATTAAATTAAAGATAGTTTTTTTTTTTTTTTTTAAAACAACATAATAATTGTTTTAAAAAATGTCTAGTTGTAGGTTTTTTTTTAGATTACCTAGCTCTGTGGTTAAAATGCATGTTTACTAAATCTAATTGATTTCTCGATTTGTGACGAGGCGTCAGATTATATAGTATAGGTGCCGATGCACATAATATATTAAAGCACGTGCACCTGTTGCGAGTATATAATATAAAGGTTAATGCGAAAATTAACATTTCCATTGGAAACCGACAAATCATCGTTGTCGAGGGGTTGTTCACAGTGCATAATATACATCAGCAACAGGTATAAATGTATAACGCTAAACACCATATCACCTCCCCGCAGGAGCGTTTTTGAGTATGATATATGTTATGCGTGTAAAAAATATAATAGTTTTCATGGGGTGTGACATAATAATGTGTTCGTAATTTTACGTAATATATACATGGTTAATCATTCGATATAAGTCAAGCACTTAAATATAGTTTTAATTTATAAACAAAACAAGGGATTTATTGCGGTCGTATTATTTTTGTTTAACTTTTCTTTCTTTTTTATATTTAATATCAATAGCCGATTATAAATTGAATATACAATTGGGATTTTAGAAGAATTGTGGTGCTTGAGCACACTACATAGTTTAAAACATATAATTTCAATAATTTTTGTATGAACAGAATCAATTCAAAATCGTTTTACAAAATCAATCGGTTTATCATAATATGGAAATTTATAAACATCACCGGTCCGGTGATTTTATTTTTTTCAACGCTTTGACGACTTGTCTAATCGCGATACAATCAAATAATGTTATATACCTTTAGCTTTAATATTTCTACATTTATACACATTATACAGTATTATAGTACTTCAAACATGTATAATATTTTGGCTCTCATCAACGAGGCAACCAGGTTAACCATCATGCTCGTGTCTACGTGCGGACTGTGCAGGAGGAGTTTTTAGGGGTTTTGAGATTTTTTACTTATAAATCCCTCGGTGCGTAAAACGGAAAAAGCATAACGCATGCGCTTATTATAATATGGTCAGTATTAATGGAAACCGCGCATGTTTGTACAATATAAAACTAAAGCAGTATAACTACGATGACAAATTGGACACGGTCTACCGCGGCTAGAAAAATCGTTTAGTCAATTATACACTTTAATCCACTGTTATATACAGTGTTTAACGTGCGTACAAATACTGAGGTGTGATTGCTAGCCCGTGCCTTACGATATTACAGTTATAGGCCGGCGTGGTCAATGGAATTTAAAAAATATGTATAATATTTTAGCATGTGTACCCATTTGTTTTTTATCGGAACATTGATATTTAAATGGGTATAACACACTAACATTTTATTGTTAGGAACATTTAAAACGCGTTTTTTACTATACCGCAATATATTTATAAAATATATACGCGTATATACGTGACAGATTTTGCAATAAAGTCGTTTCTACTAATATGTATAAATATACTGTTTGAATGTGTAATTTTTTCCTCAACTAGCTGTAACATGCAGTAGCCTGTCCGTGATTATGTGCATTTATAAAATAATTTTATGTTAAATATACCCATATAGGTGCATGTATATTGTATATAAATGGATATCTCAACCGCGGGTGTGAGTATGTGTTGTATGTGCACTATATGCATACGGATCCTGAAGTATAAAAACATAATGTTATTTTAAACGTAATTTTAGTGTGCCGACGAATGAATCGCCGATGCTAATTTTTTTTATTTATATATAAATTATTACTTTTATTGTGTAATAATGTGTTTGACATTTTTCAATTGGCCGCGGTATCTGCAGTAAATAAAAAAAACGCGTTTCTCAATAAATGATGGCGTCATAATATTTTTGAATTTCCAAATCACTTTATACACACAAGTACATCTTCACGTGCATATGATACATATTATATTACATTACGTTTTGTAAACGGTTATTTGTCCGATGTATAGTGAAACGGAATACTCGCAAAATCTGTCATGCTGCACATACCTATCACGCGCCGTACCTACCTTACTACCTACATAGAGTACGATTATAATTCATAACTTATTTCTAAAACCAATTTAAGAGTCGACTCGGTGAACACAACTCCTCTTATTGTTATAATTACTGAGCTATGGCCCCTGCTACAGCACTGACATTATTTTTTCGAACGTCAAACGACAATGTCATGTATTCTACACGCGTTTAACGCGTTCGTCGTTTTCAGCTTATCGCACGTGACGATATCTTAATATTCCGATTTTATTGTACGCGAATCGTATCGCGACATCATATTTATGTTATTAGTACGGGGGAGTCGGTCGGCTCGGGGCGCGGACCATCGCGCGCGTCACTGTGTTTACATTTTCGAGGGGCGGTGGCGGCGGCGTCGACGTATTATATTATATTATTGTATATATATATACACATGCATCGCGGGCGGGTGTCGGGCGCGATCACAAAAAAACAAACCCACCCAGATGAGTCGGCGGCGGCGGCGGCGGTGGCAGCAGACACACGTCGGGTTATGACCCGCCGACCGGTTGACCCAAAGGAATCCGGTTCTGGCGCGCGGACAGTCATCGTTCGCGCGCGCGTGTCCGCGTGTATATATTACATTATATTATATTATTATGGTGCTCACCGGCGCGAGATCGGTAACAACCGGGCCGTATTAAATTTTATTATTATCATTTTTATCATTATTATTTTTTAATGATTACCGTAAATAGCGTGCGGATTATTCGCGTGCGGCGCCCACCGCGGTTTCAGCAATTTTATTATTATTATAATTATTAATTTTTTTTTATCGCTCTTTAATTTTCGTCTACGGCCGCCGTCCTCCGCCTGTGAGTCGAAAACAGTCGAGACGACCGCTCGAGGATATGAAATTAGAATATTTAATATTATAATATACTGTAAAATAAATATCGAGCTGAAGAAACTGTAATAAAGTAAAATATATATAGGTAATACCTATTATTATGGGCTCGTTTATCGGCGGGCAGCTCTCGTTATTGAAATTTCAATCGAATTATATGTATAAGGTATTTTTACCGAGTTTTCTCGCCACGCGGTCGAAGAAAATACTTTTATTTTTTCGAAATATACCAACACCGGATTTATTGGTTTTTTTTAAATTTATTTATCTTATTTTTACTTATCGGGGTGAAAAGTGATGATTATATATTTTATACATATTTTTTTATCCTCAATATAATTTCATTTGAAACTAATTTTTATAAATCATTTAATCGTCATAGGAATTTTTTCGTCGAAAATGTTCGAACATTTAATATTATACGATAACGAAAAATCGTATTTTTAAAATACTTTATAAATAATAGAATATACGGAATAACACGCGTATAATTTGTACAGATACTGACCTTCGCAAGTAAATTGTCCGTAGTGTTTACCGCTGCTCTTGTCACCGCACACGACGCATTCGATGTTCTGTCCGTTTTTGTCGCACTGTCCGCCGAGCGTGACCAGCGAACCGCCCGACTGCGAGCTGGCCGTTCCCGGCGTGGTGCTCTGCTGCGGCTCGTCCAGATGGTGGCCGCCACCGCCGGGCGGGTCGCGCCACGCCGGCGTCACCAACGCCATGCTCCGGGTGAACCCGCCGAGATCGTGGTGGTGGCCACTGGTCAGCAGGTCGGGCGGCCCACCGTGCGGCGGGCCCTGATGCGACGGCGGCGCGGCCGAACCGCCGGTCGGGCCGCCGACGCCCGTCATGCCGGGACCGCCGCCACCGGACACTGTGCATAGTCCGCCTACCGCCGCGCGACACACCGCGAGGCCGTTATGCGGAATAATAATGGTGCTTGCCGGTGTGAACCTGAGCTTCCGCTGAGACCGTCGGGCTGTTGGCCCGACTTCGCGGCAGTGGTGGCGCCGGTCGGCTTACCGGTAAACCGCCAGGTGCCGCAGCGCGAGATCCCGCTGTTCGGCCGAACTGCTATACCGTCCGAGAACACTGAATAAACGTTTTTTTTATTTTTCTTACCAACAACACATATAAAATCGACGAATATTATTTTTCCGATACGGCGCAGAGTAAAGAAAAAAAAAAAATTACCCGATATTGTTAACGATTATTTTTCGTCTCGTCTCGTCCCGATTGAAGACGCACAAAAAATAAAAACAAATAAATAGATTTCGAACGATTAATAAAATTCCCACGCGCGTAATGTGGCGGCACGGACGACGCTTACGACGACGATCGTTTCGGATTTTTGACCTTTCGGAGACCTGGCGGCCGCGATCCCAGATCGGAGTGAACTGACCCGCGGGCCACCGGGTTAGGTTAGTAGACCCGACCGGGGAGACCGGTGCGCGGCGGCGGCGGCGTGCGTACACGACGGCGAAGGCGACGGTGCTGCTGCCGCCGCTCCCCTCCACCGCCGTCGCCATGGCGACCGGGGCGCCCGGTGCGCTGCCATTGGCTCCCGACCCGGCCACCTCTGACCAATTCACACGCGCGGTCGCGGCCCCCGGTGACACAGACCGTAGCGCGCGCTACGACGGAGGAAAACCCCGTCGGCCGGCGCGGCGGTGGCTGCGGCGGCGGCGGGCGCCCGGCTAGGGCTATATTATGTTCGCTCCCCCGCCCGAGACGCGCCTACCGGCGACACCGCCGCCACCCCGACGCGCCCCCCTTTTTGTATTTTTATTTTTTGCGCGTCAGTTTCACCGCAATAATTAACTCGAGTGCAATATTCTCCTCTGCCTCCCCCGCCACACCACGCGGCGCGGGACCGCGCGATTCTATTGTGCGGCGAGCGACGTGCTTCTCCTCGCCGCCCACCATCGATTTTCTGCTCGTCCGCCATCGGCACCGCCGCTCGTGCACAGGTGAGCGCGCGCGAAATTTCCAAACATATTTTTTCACTCGAACCGACGCAAAAACCGTTTCCCCGACGTAACCACAATACGATAATATATGAATATACCTACCTACCTACCTACCTACCTATATATATATATGCATATATACTATATACGGATATACCTATAACATTTTATTCAGCTGCTATTGTTGCGCGTATAACACGCTTATTAGTTATTACTGTGTACATAATATATGTGTGTGTGTGTATTATAATATGTATGTATAATTCGATCGTATACCTATTAACTTTAGACGTAACTCAGTTGCGGTTTTATTAGTCAGATAAACTGCAGTATAACATTAATCAAACAAAATACAAACATCAATAAGGCTGTAATATGGTCATATGTATCCGTTATACTTACCTACATCTACAGTATACACGATATAGACTGTATTATAATCGGGTATATATATATATATATATACTTGAGTTTGATATGGCTTGCGCAATACGCATTATGGATATTGTATCGAGAACATATAATGTATAATATTATATATTATTTCAATAACGTATATAATTATCGTCTGTTCTATAGATGTAAATTATATATGATTATTATTATAGGTACCTATTACAATACATAGTCATTGATAATTATTCTAAGTCGTTCGCGCACAATTATACGTACAGATATACTTATTATTTGTTATTACACTTAAAATTAAAATTATACTATATAATATATGATATATACATGCCTGCTCTCCATTGTAATATGCAGAATTTAAACTAACATTTTATTTGTATTTTTTAATTTAATATGTTTCTGATATTTGATATTATCTGCGATTATTATTAGAACGATTTTTGTTGAAATTCTCGGCATTATGATGCATTACTTATATTATATATATATAATTCGTATAATTCATAATATGATATCTTAATTCGCAAAGGGGACTAAATTATAATATACCATATTATATTCATAATATAGTACCTATAGTGGCTAGTAGATATAGATATAATTAAACATAGACTATGTATACTTACATTAAAACTTATATCTATACACGTATATATTATAATATGTGTAAACGATATAAAAATAAACACATATGAATGAGATATTGAGGATGAAAAAACTTATTGCTATATTATTTAGCATATTGCATTTCAATATTTAATAATAAAAATAACGCAACTATTATATAAATATGTATATAATATAGGTACCTACTTATATATATATATATTATATACAGTTCAAACATTTATTAATATAGAACCTTTGTAAAATAATAAAATATATATTAGAAGTTAAAATACAATAAGGTTCAGTATAGTTGCAGATGACATAGAAAATATATAATGACTTAAAAAGTGCAAATCTGAACTAATTAGTATCAATTTAGGTACCTATACATTAAACTTTTTCTACTTAATTCAATGCACTTAATATTAAGACTAAGTTTATTTTTTATAAATCAAATGTTTGAAATAAATAATATAATACCATAAACAGCATAATTCAATTAAATTTATCAATATATCGTATTTGTTGTTTTAAAAATATATAAATATTTTGAAAAATTAATATCTAGTTTAAAAATCGAGTCAAAATTATTTTAATTTATTTTAATTGTAAATTCAATTTAAAAAATATTGTTTTTTTTTCTAATTGATCGGAAATCGTTAAAACATACTTATGTTATAATGTCGAAAAACATACTAATTTTAGTAACTAAAATAAAGCCCGCAAGTAATTCAAAATAATAATATGTTATTTATAAATATAGCCAGATGTATTTATTTAGAAAAAAAATGTAAGTAAGAAAATACTGTCCTGTTCCGCGACCGCAAGAGGACCAAAAAATGACGATAATTCATAATTTTCTGGACTTTATATTCATTATTATTACCATCTTATAATTTTACAAATAGTCGGGTATTCAACTATATCTTTGTTATTTTTTAAGTTATTTAAATTTAATTATACTTTGCTTATAGATTCTATATATGTAAGAAATATTATATAACCATATTTTATATATGACTGTAGTCATAGGCGTACGCAGATCTGAATTTCGGGGGGTGCTTACAATTTTTTCGGGCCCTCTCTTAACAAGACATGTACATATTTTAATACCTAAATAAACATTACTTAAATTATATCATATATTAATCGGTAGTATTACTAGTACCAAGTTTTATAATATTTCATTAGATAGTTGGATCTAAAATCTATTTTCAAGATAATTGCAATATATTTTATTTTTACTTTCGTAGTCAATAACATCTAGCTGTTATGATCATAATAAGTTTTACCACGCAAATTTAAAATATTTTAAATTGTATTATTTTTTTTATCTCAAAACATAATTTTTTACAACATATTTTAGAAAAAATATTATTTTTATTCTAGTAACATTAATTAAAATACGGACCCATATATATGCTATAGAACTTAAATTTTAGCGCCCCAATAACATGTCAGGGGTGCCCAGGCACACCCGAAACCCCCCGTACGCACCCCTATGACTATAGTGCTGATATAGTTTATTTTAAACAATATTTCAGTGTTTATTGATAGATGATACTTTATAATAGGACTTTATAGGGTTTTATAGGAGTTTGCAAGTTTTTGAATAACATAAGTAATGACTAATGAAGGAATTTGTTTTATAGTATTAAAAGTTTAAAGTTATCATGTTTATTTTGAATATATTTTGATTATTTGGCTCTTTTTAGTTTTTTCTCTATTTTAAGTTGGTACATATTTCACACATTTTCTTTAAAAAGAAAATCAAAAACAATATGTGACATAGAGAATAATAATATTTTATACACACTATACAATATATTTAATATGAATTTTCTAGAAATTGGAAAAATAGAATTGAAATGATGATTAAGTATAAATTATTAAATAATCCATCTACCATGTGTTTTCCCAATTATTTGCTGTATGTCGTGAAAAACATTATAATCGGTCGATATAGGGAATACGTAGAATACTGTCAGTTGATGTCAATTTGTCTGTTCGTATCACGCGTATGCGTTTTGCGTTATAGTCGGTATAATATTATCTATGGACTAGGTACATTTTTTTTTTTTGATGAAAATTACCTAAAGAAAAATGCCTTATTTTTTTAATAATAAACTAGTAATAAATAAGAAAGATTGAATAACCTATGGTATATAGTGAGTGTACCTCAAATGCATAATATACCGGCAATATTATTTGTCTAATATGCGAAAATTACAAATGTGACTAAAATACATTGATATAATATATTGTATAGTGTATAAAATATACCTAACAAAATAAATTAGTAAATATTTATTAAAACATTTGATGAAAACTTTAATTTTTTATTTTTATACTTATAAAGATGTATTGTACTGTAAGTATAGAATAAATGGCTCTTTAGATAATTATTTTACTATATATTATTATAATTACATGTCTAAATCTAATTAGTATATTATAATATACTTTAGAATTGTAGTTTTTCCTACCTAAATAATTTAAGAATATAGTATAAATAATAGTTATCTATCCTGTCCTTGAATTTCGTTATTGTTATATATTTAACCAATAAAATTGATCTTTAAAAATTATGATATAATAATAATGAAACTTGAAATTACTTATATATGCTGTACAATTTACTATAGGTTTAATTATAACTACTTATTAAATACGTCATGCGTTTTTTTTTATCAACTTAACTATTTAAATCAACTATAAAATTGTTTATCTTTTTTCATAAGACTACGTAGGTACGCCTTTTTATGCCTGAAAGTTTTTTTTTCAACGTATACTTAATCTAATTATCCCAATTATAAGAATGGAACACATTTACAAAGTATATTATATTATATAGAATACCTCTATGTAATACCAATGTATATTATATAATATTTACTGATTCTATCAACTCATTTAATATAAATGATATTATTATATATGTTTCCTAATGTATATATATATATATATATATATATATATATAGTACTATAATATACTATCATAAAAAAATTGTACAGAGAAAAATTATTATCAATTTCACGGTTTTCTTCAATGTGTCAAATTTTATGTCTCGCGTATAATGTATACTTACATGACATTATTGTTATAATCAGAGTTCGTGTATATACTATATATACCTACGTGAACTTCAAAAGAAAAATATCAAAATGTTTGGTGTGGAACATAATGATCTGTGATTCACGTAAAATTACACTGTTATTGTATATTGTATTAAATTTGTACAAGTAGGTACATATAGTAGGTTACACACATTATATAATAATATATTTATATGGATTGTTTCTTATTTTTTTTTTTCTTTATCGTGATGGTTATGTTTTATATAGAGGTAAAATAATATTTTCTAATGAACATGTTAATATACCTAGTATATTACATATGTATTGTAGCTATATTATTTAAGAGATGCGTATTAATACGAGTCTATTATATTAATTAATTTACAATCGTGAAAACATTGCGTTGTTCGTAGACTCGATAAAATAATAACTATATGTGGCCCAATTGTAGTTTTCTTTTCTGTGAATTGATATGCGAATAATAGTAATCGATTATTATTCTGTAGACAATACCTAATGAAAAAAATTATACTAATGTGTTTTTTAAACAGCGACAAAAATTGATTGACTCGATGAATAATATCAGGGGATGTAAACCTATACCTGTGTAGAGAGCTAAGGCCATATTCTAATTATTATGAAAATTTCGACTGATTATTGTTATTTATATTGTACATCTGCTATGTTATTGTACCTCTATGATACCTATATTTAGTTTGTATTATATAAAGTGTCTGCGTGACATTGTGTCAAGACTGTATATGTTTGTGTGTTTTAGTATATCGTATATATGTAATACATATGGTAAACCATCGTTGCTATATATATATATATATATATATATATACATATTATATATAGTCACAAAAAAAAAATCAAATACATTATTCATTTGTCATCAACACTGAACAGTAAACATCATATTATATAGGTACATACATACATACATTACAATAGTAATTACTTAGTTTTATACCAACTTTATGTAAAATGAAAAATTGTACTCGACTATAAACATATAACACAAATGTATAATTTATAGTATTTTTATAATTTATAAATTCTAATTACCAAGTGTTGATTAACATTTAAAAATATTTTTTTTTTAAGATCTACAAAATATGCCATTTTTTCTAAATGTCATATTACATATTACTATAATATAATATACACTATACAAGGTATACGACCTACATGCCTGTAAGACATCTGAATTTTTCATTTGTATATAAAATGTAATATCACGATTACTTAAATATTTTTATAACATTAGCTTTATGTTTATATATATATATATATGGTACCTATGAAATAATATTAGCGTTATTATACAAGTACCTTTATATATAATACCATTAATGCCTATGTGATGTATGCGTATATACCTATATAATCTATATTATATAGTCAAATATAATGTATCCCCGATAATTTTTAATATAATAATATTATAGGTATATTTACTCGTAATAGTTGATTTTTGGTATAATTCTTGAATACCTTATGTAATTGAATTCTTAGGTCAAATCGTTTATGATAAAATAATGACTCATCCGATCAAATATTGAACAAATTCAAAACAATAAATATCTAAATTTTCTTCATATTTTCCGTAACAACCGTAACTAACGGTTAGTATATTAAATTTTTAAACAAAACGAATAATGTTTATAACACATCTATGTATATATTAAAATTCGTTGGTTATCCGGCATGGGTTTTGTTTTTTTTTATATCTGTTAGACATATTATAGTAATCGCATGGCACGTATACTATTGTAGTATTGTGTAATACAATTATACATATTATATGGAGTATGGTATATACATTATGTTTTAACGTGTTTAATGAATATAATTTATAATAATATGTATACCTATAGCCATATCGGTATAATTAAATGATAGTATACGAATATGTGCAAATAATGTTGATATGATAACGCTTATATTTTGGTTTAAGATTGACGGACAAAAATAATATAATTTTTCTGTATTAATATATTTATATATGTATATAATGTCAATACAAAATGTGAACATCGATATTTTTCTTTGTTGTGTTTTTCACGTGTGTTTGCAATACGTATATACTATTTAGCGTATAATATCTAATTATAATATATACGTGTGTTATTATATGTTATATTATATATACCTATGTACCTATACGTGATCCTTATAGTGCCTCAGTTTCCGGTGTTTCGCAGGTGCACAGACGTATGGATTTCAGATTCCCCCGGGTAAAGTCCCTGGTATACAGTATAATAGTAATAATAATAATAATAATAATGATAATAATAATAATAATGATAATGATAATAATTGTTATTATACGCATATCTCTCGTGGCCGCATGTGCGGCGAAAGGGTCGACGGTGTGTATAAAATAAATCTTATAGCTCTCAAAACGCAGAAATGCAGCATCCCTTTTGCACACGTCAGTAAATTAAACCGTATAACACGCAGACGTATTTTATTCTTTTTTTTCTCTTCCTCACTATTTTCCTCTATTTGTTTTACACGAAGACGGTGCGTCTGCTCAGTGGCCAAAAAAGTTTGTGTACTTGCGTTTTATTTATATAAACTATTTTCCCCAGAAATTATTCATACTTTTATAACCCTTGTGATTAACCCCTTTTTTCTTTTGTACAACGACAAGATTGCATGATACGATCTTCTCTACAGCGGCTACAGCATATACATTACAATATATAGATGGAACGCGCAGTTATAGGGCTATTTATTGTAAGTATTTGTTGTACCTAAATTAAAATCATATACATATAATTAATATATACATAAATATAACATATTATAATAATGTACGGTGTATGCACGGTAATTTCTTTGGCCACCTTATGTAATAAATATAAATTATTTTATTTTATGTAGGTAAGGTATGTAAACCATATGTATCCGTTTTATTATACGATTGAGTAAGTATAGTTCTACGGTAAAATGCGTTTATTCATTGCCGTGTCCGCTACGCAGACTAGCCTTTTGATTTCAGTTTTTAATTGTAATGGCTTACAGGCCATTTTAAAATGTATAGAAATACTATAATATATATAATTATATTATTATAACATCATACAGTACCTACCCTTTAAATGTTCTTTTGTTATAGTTGTTCAATTGTTGTAAACCGTAATGAACAATTATTTAAAAACTAAAAAAAAAAAATTACAAAATACTGACTCAAAATCAGATTTAAAATGTACATAGCAGTTTTCATTTTATTTTCAGAAGGTCAAAGAAGACGTTTTATAATTCACTATTAAATCTCAGCATCCATCAAAATGACCCAAATCGCCTGGACTACAGACAACGACTATATGTATAATGTATTATATTTTCACGTAATATAAATTATTATCCATATACGTATAATAAATAATAATATTATACGATTTAAATAGAAATAAAATAAAACTTGAACAATATAATATGAGTATCACACCGCCGAGACCGATTTTGTTTTAAAAGCCTTTTAATTGACTCGCTCTGCCGTCGTGGATTGAATGATCATCATTTATGAACGAGTGCTTTTACATTATGTGCATTGTAGGAACTCATATTTTTTATTTCAAAATCAAAGACTTAACCACGTCTGTTGCACATCAAACGGACGATGGCGTGTAAATATCGAATAATATATAAAGTCTCCGATGCACCTTAAGCGCTGCAGTACGCCACGTACAATATATAGATATATATAAGTATAAATGCGGTGCATCTGTTGTGTACGCATTTTCGCCCCGTTTGATCGGTCAAAGGCGATTGTTCCTCGCCAGTGGATTCCCCGAGGGTTGTACTGTTGTTGTTGTTGGTGTTGGTTTTTTTTTCTCGTTATACCGGTTGTTGTGGCTGATGCACCCCGTGTGTGTGTCTATGAATATATACTTGGAAGTTATTATTCGTAACTCTCGTTGGAAAACAAAACTATATATAAACATACAATGCAGTCTATTGTCTTTGCTGTCCGCAAAAGAAACAGGAGAGAGGTGAGGGAGAGCATTATAGTGACTTTTTTTGATTAAAAAAAAAAAATGTTCTTCGGCGCGCCCCTAAAGGGTTTGTCGTGGAAACGCTTTCGCTTGTTTAGTTGTATTTATGTATATATTATATACGTGATCATCGTCCGAATGCGGATTGAAATGCATTTTCTAGTTTTTAACACTACTTTAAGATTGGATATCGTCATCACCGGTCTTATTTATGGATGTTGTAATTTACTATGAAAAGTAAAAACAAATGACATGACAAAAAAAATATATATAAAACGCAGACTTATTGAGTGTAAAATAAAAATGTCTCAGATTTAAAATTGGGATATTTAATGATACTAAAATGTTGTTACATTATAATATAGTTCTATCTATGATCATTTAACTAAACTTTTTGATTTTAGACTTATTTTCCATTATGATTTAAGTTATTTTTCTTTCAAAATATACTTCAGTTATTATAATATAATAACATAACATAACATATTATGTTTCAAATGAAGCATGAAATTGGCATTAAAAAAAATGTTAGCATTATGTTTCTCGGTTTTTTCAATAGTATTATATTTCTTACATTGATATTAGTACATAATGATAAATATTACGCAATGATGGGTGTTGTATAATAATCATCAAATAAATATACAAAACACCACGCCAATACATTTTTTTAGGGTGGGGAATCAATAGTTTCTTATAATAAATGTTATTGTGCGACGGTATATTATAGTATACCCATAGTAGTAGATACGGTATAATTTGTTTAATTTTAATCCGCTTTATTTAAATAATATACCTATAGTACATAATGTTATATGCAACACTAGTCCCTTTTTTTAATATTTAATATAAGACAATTTGAACACATTTTAAAAATTAAAAACAAAATCCATTTACATAATACACATTTATTAGAATATTATCAATTAAAATAATAGTAATAAATAATTATAATAGTGTTTAAATTATATTATTTTTTAAACAATAGTATTTCCAGAAAATTTTTATGTTCAATATAATTCAATTATTTTGTTTTTCTAGTCTTTGTATTCAATGACGTAATTTACCTGCTACTATATAGTATTATCTATTTTAGATAGCGATTAATTTAAAAATATATTACAAAATAAATAGGTAGGAACATTATTAATATAAAACATGTTTATCAAATACTGCTCATCTATATTATAACAGTTGTAATTTTAATCATATATAGAGCTATAATCATAATATAATTTTAACTTTAATAGGAATAATGGATTCTTATTCCACGTTTTGTATAGGGTTTTATCATTAAAAAAAAAAAACACGAATAAATTATATTATAAATTATGATATTTATTTGTATATATATATATATGTTAAAATACTGTTTATAATAGTTAACGATTATTTAAATCTATAAAATATGAATATGATTTGTATTACTTTATTGAATTTTATTAATTAAAGTTTAGTTATGTATAAATATATTTTCAGATTGTTCCTCTCTTAATATATTATTTACTAATTAAAGAGTTATAAGTTTATAACTGTTAAAGTACGAATATTGAAGCTGTTATTAATTCAATAAATTTATATATTTATAGCTTGTTTTGTTAGATTATTATTAATAATGTTATTTACCAATTATAACTTACTTAATATATACAATTAGTTTTTCTCGCTCGATTAAGTCTAACATCTTGAACAAATCAACAAAATTATTTATATCTCTGTGTGAAAAAAGTAATTATTTTTTTTATTGATTGTAGGTACCTACGTTATTAAAGCTATCAGTCCAAATTATACATTTTATTTGAAGCCAATGGGTATAAAACAGTTAAAACGGTTATTCACATTACTAATTACAACACTAAAATGTACTTTTTTAATATTATAAATGTTATCCACGTCATCTAACTATCTAAGGCCATTGAACATAATGCATGGGTCTTTGGTAATATTAGATTACATTATACAATACAATAAAAATATTTTATAAATAATAAATAATAATATAATTTTTATAGAAATAAAAAAACATTTAAAAAGTATATATTATGTACCATATTGTACAAATGTATTATATTTGACCGATGAGGTTTGATGCCGTTAAGGGTTCTAGTAGTTTGAGGTATATAGATTGGTTCTGGGTGCGAAGAGGTTCAGAAGTCCAGAAAGGTGGTTATATAGAGATTCTCAATTCGGCCCTAATATACACTTACTTCTATATTGTATAATACCTTCCTACTAAGAATTATGTATCAATAACAGTTATTTGTATTTATTAATATTTTCAATAGATATATTATATTATTAAATTGTATACACATCACAGAACACAGTACATATTATAATATACACATTTTGTTTTCAAACTATTATAATAATTATTATGCTACGAAATATATACTCAATACTAACACAAATATTCACACATTTATAGTTATACACACGACGAGAGGAGTGTGTGCTACGATAACCCCAAAGCTTGACCCTGCCAGAAGTTGCATCATGTTTTTCAGACTTTTATGGCCTGTTATCAGAGGAACGTTCGGTGAAGCATAATTATTTTCTCGATCATTTATCATCGAATAAAACTGTCTGCAAGGCTAACCGTAGAAATTGTTCTGACTCGGCTGTATATTATAATTTATAATTTTAATAAATTATATTATACACTATACATATACAGTGTGATTCACAAATAGTGCCGTGATTTAATATAGGCATCTCTGTATACTATTAAACTATATTATATAGTTGTATTTTAAAATTCATAATATTTTTTTTTTTATAAATTTTCCTGATTTAAGTCGACACATCGTTAATTAAACACAATATACGTTGATACTTGTGTTACCTATATGCTTTGCAGAAACATAATAATCATAATGATTACGCTATAGATAAAAATAATTAAATGTTTTATTTTTTATTTCCAAAACTATAATCTTTATTGATTTATCCAGTATTATAAACATTATTTGTAATTATTTAAGGTTACGAAAATTAATTTACAAAATGAATACGCCATGTACGCAATATTTTTCAATTCTCTTAATATTTAAATAATATAAATAGTTAATTTTCATGGTATAAGCACTGCAGCTCGTTTTGATTTCTCAAAAATATTAACCTCAATTAAACCATTATATTATAGGTACGATATATAGCTACTAGGTATAATATTATAATATTATTGATTTTATTATTATTTCTGGATAGTTTGGCGTTAATAGACAAATAGAAATAACTTCATTTATGTATTCACGACGGTTTATGATGAAATAAAATAGAGTAAGTCTCACAGATCTTTGCAATGCATCGATAATGTTCTTTTGTCAAAATACAATAATGTTGAATGCAATAATATGTACTTAATAAAATCAATGAATACTTAAAATTGATCATTTTTTTTTCCTAAAAAGCAGTTATAGTTTTTTAATATGAATAACTTAATACATTTAAAACTCAAAAATTATTGTGTTATTGAGGTTAAAATATTGACAGATTATATCTATTCAATAAGTATTTAATTTGAAGAACACAATATAATTACGATGCAGATAATGAAGAGAGTAAAAGTAATTTTAATTCCATTGAACTGAAAGTTGTATATACATTATTCATGTAAGTTAAGTATGTATGTCATATTTAAAATTAAATTGATACTGTTGAAGTCTTCAGAAGTAATTATTGATCGATTTTGATGTAATCGTGCATTCGTGCGTTTGTATTTTATAACATCAAGGCAACCACATATTTTTCCTTTCACAATACATTTTTTTATAGATAAATTTGAATTCAAATTGAATTTTTATACACGAATCATGTTTTAGTTATTTAAACGCTTATACATAAATTAAAACGTTATACTTGAATAATATGTATCATGTGAATATTTTTGTATAATTAATGGATCATACATCTAAAAATACATACTTAATATAACTTACTACGTGTAGGTGGTTTTGGTCGCTCAAAGTAGCTTACTCAGTGAATTAAATACTATGATATAAATGCATATACAATATATATATATATATATAAATATATATAGTATGCAAATGCATTATAATTATACTTACATAATATATAATATTATAATTTATTTAATATTTATAATATTACAAGCTCGCAAATTGTGTATTCGATTTTAACAGACTGTCATCGTTAGTTACTCGTTTTTGACACGTCTGGTGTGGTTATAGATTGTGTGCCGTCCCCAGTGTCTCGTCGACCCACCAGTGGGGAAGGGGGTAGGTATTCGATTAAGTCCACAACCATCGGATGTACGAGTGTTTTTTATTCACACCGTTTAAATGTATATCGTTAAGGCGAACCGAAATAGAATATAGTCGAACACGATAAATGATGTATTATTGCTGCTGTACCAGATATGTGCACAGTGAACCCGCACACGACAGATGTGTGTTTTGTACGCGCGCACAGCCTATATAGCTATACAACACATAGGCATCAGCGTGTATAATGTAATAATGTAGGCAATCATTCAATTTGTCACCATCGAGAAAGGGTTTTTAATTATATTCTTTCGGTGCGTTTCGCACACGTGTAGTGATGCGTGGTGCATACATAGAAGTCAACGGCCTGTTTATAAAAGAAATAATAAATAAATATTCTAACGAGAGAGCCGCGATGGTAAAAAAAAAAAAAAAATTCAAATGCAACCGCATCGGCGGCGGCGGCGGCGGCGGCGGCCAATTGAAGCAATTAAGACGTTCGACCCGTATACACGATTATATGTATATATCGTGTAATGCGCGTGTACAGGCGCGTGTGCAATACCCCGTGATAATTTATTCGTTAACCCCGTAGGACCGTATACGGAGTAAAGTGTACTCGCCGTATTTACGCGCACAGTGTATAATGCACTACGGCAGTCGTGCGGGTTAGAGCGCACACGCATTCAAACCGCCACCATCATATTGTAGCCGCAACAATATGGTAATTCGGGATCGGGTCCTGATTTAAATTCCCTCCGTCTATATATATATATATAAGTACGCGTATTATATTCTATTTCGCCGTCTGTTTATAGCCCGCGGCGGCGGCGGCGGTAGCGGATCGACCGTGTATTATAATGACGCGCGTGAGAGATCACCTCCTTCGCGCGCGGACCGGGTTATAGAGCGTAATAATGTCCCTTACATACTATTATTATTTCCCGCAACTGCGAAATCTAATTTCACGATTACGTCCTCGTTGGCCGCCGGCTTTTGGATATGTCGTCTGCGAATCCATATGCGCGACTTATATGTATATTATTAAACATGTATATATTATACACATATGCGCACGCTTGTATGCATCGTATATGATATTCGCAGACCATGTACTGATTAAGACGATTAAGTATATAATAATAATATATATATATTTATATATATTAGGTATGTCCGGAAAAATATGTCTAATTCTATAGTCATATCTAAGGGGCAGTTTATGTAAAGTAGTCTGTACTTTTGCAGTGATGAATAACTTAATAATAACGGTACCGAACGATATGGTAAGCGAGACCGGGAAATCTGAATCTTATACTTTTGGTTAAATTTTGAAATATTAAACAGTAGATTGTAGAACAAGTCCTGTACATAATGACCGGAAGTATTTATAGCGGTCACCGCCAATTAAGATGAAATATATACACCATTATCGTTTAGAAACATTAATAATACGTCGCAATAAAATATAAATTTTGTTAAATTCATACAAATGTTTAATAATTATCTATATTTATGCACTTTTTAATAATCTATAAACTGCATGTCTGCATTTAGATTCATTCTGCGTATTTATGTAATATTGTTTTAGGTATGGATTGGTTCGTAAATATAATTGACTTGGTAATATTCTCAATATTGGTTAGGTATATTAATGTGAATACTGAATTCGTATTGTGTTTAACTAGATATTAAGTAATTAAGTGGTAAAAACCACCAAAGTAATATAAAAATATTACTTTGTGTTTTGCATAGATATAATAATGAAGTGTAAATATGCTAGAAGTAGAAGGTAACTATAAAAAGTAGACGATTTAAATACAATATTTTTGTTATTGTTGAAAAATTGTAAATAACGATACTTTTCATTTAGGTATTGAATTATATTATTTCGTATAAGTATATTGAAATAGTTTGTGTGAAAAATGAATCGTGCATTATAATTTTTCTTACTGCCAACTTTGTTTAATTATTTTCATAATGTTGTGTGTAACTATAGTAGATTCAACATGCAGGTAGTGAATTAATAAAACGTTTATAATTTATATTTTATATTAATGAACCCCTCATACTAATTTCCATAAGAAATTGTACGGACCACTGTTTATTTTTTCATTTAGAAAATCTTTAATCACGAACGAATAAATAAACATCACACTCGTGTCCAATATAACCTTGGGAAACCAATAAGCACTTATTTTATCCGGAAATATTGAGCTAGAAATCTTATATAAACGATAAACCCAATAAGGTGTTGTATGTAATATCAATATATATGGATACTTTGTTTAATATTTATAAATTAAAATTTTTTTTTTCTATTTATATAACTAGCTAGATTTTCCAATCTATTTATTTTGTGCTGCAGTGTTCTTTATACAACGTACATAATATACTGAACGATATTTATTTATATAAACATATAATAATATGATTTCGACATAGGTAAAAGGCATCGCTCCAAGTGCATGTAGGTATAGTGACGACTGTAATGTCAATAATAAAAAAAAATTAAAATAGACATGCACATTTTGTATCGTGTTGAGAAACACGCGCGGGTTCTTTAAAACGATAGTGAGACATAAGTCGCGTGGTTCGCACAATAGGCGCCTATATAATATTAAATATATTTCCGTCCACATCATACCTATATACTTCGCCAGTGCCTACAGCGGAACACTCGAAAACGGGTCGTCGCGGGTCGTGTTCGCGCGGGGACGAAGAGTCAGCAATTTTACGCGCGTTTTAATAATGCCTGCGGTAGCCGTACAGTGTGTATTATATGTATAATATAATTTGTTAAGTAGCGGTAATGAAAGAGGATAAAAAAAAAGCGTTATATATTAAGAGGCGGTGTACACTAAAAACACAAGGGTTTAAGTGCGCTCGATTGTTTATGAAGAACCTCATCCGAAAGAGAGGATTAGTGCGCATATTATATTATTATAACATATATATATATATATAGGCCGCGGTGTTCGTGTTAAGTGGAGGGTAATGGGCGCGTATAATATTGTAATATATATATATATATATATACACACCCAGAGCGGAGAGACATCGCTGTAGGGGCAAGCGCGCGGCGCTGTCTCGCTCTCTCAAAGACTTACCGCCGGCGGTGAAGGGATAAAAATATTTGTTTTTAATTTATAATGAGATTCGTAGGAGACTAAAAAACCAAAAACAAAAGGGATTCGGGCACGTGTTCCGGTGGAGAACTATTACACAACGGTGTGCGTCGGCATTCACAGACGATTTTTTTTTTCGTCTATTTTACTCCGACAATACGCGCGCACGAGACTACATATACGGAAACGACGACCCTCTGGCCGCTGCCGCGTGTTTAAGACAATGCGCGCGCGTTAAAATTATTACCGGGTAGATATATATATATATATATATATCATTAATGAATGTACATAATACTTATATGAAACGTTTGCCACTAGAGCACGGCCACACGGGCGATGACGATACATAGGCGCGTGTCTATATTATAATAATTACACGTCGTACACGACGACAGGAGGGTAAGACACAGGTGGTCTGGTGGTATGAGGATGTGGTACAGTTTGTATGTATTATATACAGAAGTAGACGCGCTATACGCGTTGTGTGTATATATATTTATAATGCGCGTTCAATAATTTATATGATTAAAAGGACGTGTCCGCAGACAAACCTCTGTGTGTAATATTCTGAGTAAATGAAACTAATATTAAAGTTAGAAACGTATATTATCTTCTGTGATAGACGACAGTACGTCGGATTTTTAGGATATTTAGTTGGAATATATAGGTAATCGTAAATGTATTTAAAATATCAACAAAAAAAAAAAAACGGATTATTTTATACGCATAGCAGAAAAATATTGAAATATCGTTAAAAGCTAAAGTACAAACACTGCAGACAATATTTTCATTTTAGGTTGGATAATAGAAAATTTCATTCCATTATTAAAGCTCGACAATACGCGATTGATTCTGCTGACCGCAAATTTGCTATTTCGCCTGACGGGTAAGAAAGATAAATTAATTAATTCAAAATTACCCAAAAGTAATCCGTTATAATATTTTATTTTATGATACTATATCAACTATTGTTTAATATAAATTATTGAAAATTTTTAACACATCACAAATCCATAAAAATATCGTGATGTACAGACCTGTACTAAAGAGGAGGAGCCAATAATTCACTGTCATGGGTTGATAACTTGATCATTTCCACGAATATGTTTTATAACATTCAAAAGAAATTTCAAAAAATATTTTAAAGTTTATTAATTAACAGGGGTTCGTATACGATTTTTTATTATGTTGAGTTATAATTACTCTTTATTATCTGTTGTCATGGGTTTTTAAATGTATCGTGTAATTGTACACTTATTTTGTTCGTCTTGATAATAAATTTATTTCAAATGGAATAAAAATAAAATTATATATATATACATATAAATGTTTATAATTATACAAAAGTAATAATTAAAATTGTTCAGATGTGAATAGAAGAGTTACGATTTTAAAGTTGAGACACGTCCATCAAGATATACCAATATACTTGTACAGAGTATGGGTCTTTTATCCAAACGTGATGATACGTCATTAAATATTAGATATTCAAAGTAAATCGTCGATGGTCTTTGATTATTGTGTTAATTAATATTTATGTGTTTTTATGATACTTTTGATACTAAAAGAAAAATTACTCAAACACCGCTCATAAAGTGCGTGCGTTACTCCCTCAACTGCAACATACGTATTTTTACGAAACGGTCGACGGGGGCCTGCCGTAGGTACAGTTTACCTATTAAATGTATTTACTATATTATATTATGCACCGCGACGTATAATACGTAATGACCGAATAGACGCATTCATATTTATACAATATTTTGTTTTTTTTTTTTTTTTCCGGTTCCCGTACGTTAGATATTTGCCTACGAATACCTACGGTGTATATTTACCCTCTTCGGTGTAGGCCGTCAGATTTTTGTCCGTTATGATATGGCCATTAATAACAATAATAAACAATGACGAAAACAATATGACATGTATATGTTATATACGTAAAGGTATGCGTCGTTATAATGGGATGTCGTGGGGGCATCGGAACGGGTTGTGCGAGTAACGTCGAGGGGGCAAGAGAACGCCGAACGTCTTCTCTCGCCCGGTGCGTATACACAATAATAACGCAATATTATATTCTCACACTGGACACTCGCCGCCTAGACCCATTGTCATACGAAGCGCGTATACGTCGTCGCCGGCGCTGCAAAATCGGACGCGGCCTCTTTCCGGGTCCGGTTTCGCGGCCATAATATTGTTATGTCCAGCGCAGCCGTTGTCCGTTTATATTATACGCGATACAAGGTATGCGTGCGTATACATATATATATATATATATATATATATACACACACACGCATAATGTGCACGCTGTCGATACCCGCGCGCCGGTCTGAAGTCTGACGGGGTGAGTTTTTCGGGCGAAAGAGTTTTGACAGTGCGGTGAAGTATTGCTTACTGTCATCATCATCGTTGCACGGTCATTGTGCACGTCCGTCTCGTGTAGTATAATTTACACACACTACTATTATACAGGCGCCTTTGGTCGTTTTATCAAATAATAAGGCTCGTATAATATAGTACCATGAATATATATATATATATATTTATGGTTTCCCATAGGTTATAGCAGCATGTTATACGCTGTATATATATATACATGACCGTTGTGCCGTTTCTCATTAGATCCCGATAACAAAAAAAAAAAAAAAAAAAAAACCGTACCACGAATACCGTACACACTGCGCGCACACACACACGCATACGTAATAATATATTATAAATCATATTATTGCCATAATGGGTAAGACATTCGCGCGAATTCAACGTATTTTAATTTTTAGCGTTTATTCACACAATCTGTCCGCGTATAATACATACAACGTGTATTATTGTATCAATACATATCATTCCTTAAAACTAGATATTTTCATATATTTTATGACAATATTATTATGTACAAATAAATATGTATCATTATATGTATAATTGTTTTCTAAAATTATATTGTTAATGCATCAGTTCACTCCGACATTTGGATACATAGATGTGTATGACCATAATATAAATAATGTCAGATACACGTGGTATTGATTTAAAAGTGGAAAATTAAAATACTACTTTATCCCATTTTCTTTTTTGGTTTTCCAGTTATCCCAAAAACACTAGGATATATTTTCTACTTCTGACCTCTTAAAAATAAATACTAATTAAGTCAAATGTTTCATCATACGTCATACCAAAAAAAATATGTTTTACAATTAAAAAAAAAAAAAAAACATAAATCTAAAATGGAATTACTTAATAACACAATATCTATAATATTTTACAATAATAATAGTTAGGTATATGCATTTAATATATAGTTAATATAATAATTAGATTCATAAATTACAATTGATGAAAACAAAATCTCTGGTATAGTATTTTAAGAGATAAAATAGTAATTAATCTTTTTCTTCGATTGCTCTTGTTATACGACAATAATTTAAAAAGTCTCAAATTTATATAAATGGATAGTGTATTTAAAATAATCATCAATCGACATGCCATAATCGTATATAATGGTTTTTTTATACATATAAAAAAAATGAATCACAAATTATAAATTAAAGTAATACGTCGATTGACGTTTTCGAGTTAATTATTTTTAATATTCTTTATTTGGATGCTGAATACTCGTATATAGTATTGGGATTATATTCTTTCAGTCTTCCAATATTTTATCATGATATGTTCTTTTATTTTTAGACTGTTTTTGATGTTTCCGACACTCTCGAATGCTGCAGATTGTAAGCCAGACGTTATTCGTCTATACTCTATAGGTTTTAACCTAAATATATATTTTTTAAGACGAACCAATAAATTAACGAATTAATTATTATTTGATTGCGGTGTATAAATTAAATTAATAAATTCATCTTCTTAAATCTATAACAGATGATTGATGGTGACCATAATATACCAAGAACAGTATTTGTTTACACAATTGCACTGTGGTTTGCTGGGATGAGAACGTGCCACTTTCCAAACCACCGTATGGATTTGTTTAATACTAAAAGAATGGTATTTTTATTGAAAGAGTTGTACGTGTCGATAACATCTATATTGTGTTAATATTCATAATAAATCACAATGCCGAGTTCGGTCTTTAACCGATCAAAGCCAGTGCGATAATGTAATTTTATTTGTTTAAATATTATCACTCGTATTATTTCTCCAACTACACAGAAAACCGTGAACGATTTGGCGGTTTTTTAAATTTTATTCTCAGCGCTACGCAAACATTATGTAGATTTATGACTAAAATCTAGATTATAGTACCTATTTGTAATATATCATATATTTTATGATATTATTATTCTCAATCTCTCATAATGTTTTATTTTTCATTGCGTCCAAATTAATTAGTTCTCTGAAATTATTAGTAAATAACAGAGTCATTATTATTGGTATTAATATGTTACAGTATTAAATAATCATATAAAAACGAATACTATTTTGTATTTTTTTTTTTTTTGTTCGTATATTTATAAATTTAACTATAAAGTGTATTTATTACATAATATGCATAATATAAGATAAAACACGTTCTTTACATTCAATTGTACAATTATTTAATCTTAATAATTACATTTATTTTATTTTATCTATTTACAGGATGTAAGGATGTATTTTATAGAAACGTACACGAATACGCCGATGCCCTTTGGCGCACACATATTACCATATCTATTGTTATAGCATTGTTCGTTCCGCCTAATCCCTTCGTATCTAAGTCGTTTACGTATCTTTAGACAGATAAAAGTCATTAATCAATAACTTTATAGTAACGAAGACGTGTCGGTGCAAGGCCAAAAAGGTCTCCCATATGGTTTTTGAATAGTTTTTAATCGTTTGAAATTGAATTATTGATTTATTTAGTAGTTTATGCATCATTTTATACAGCTGTCGTATTATGTTTAATCTTTGCGTCCAGTTTCACTTCTCATAATAGGTTCTTATCGATTTAAACGAAATATTTTATTATTTTTGTGGATAATTTGTTTGAATGCATTATTGTTGATAAAAACTTAACCGAGTAGATAATAAATAATTAATTACTGTGGATAAGT
Organism: Rhopalosiphum maidis; assembly: GCF_003676215.2. Classification (NCBI taxonomy): domain Eukaryota; kingdom Metazoa; phylum Arthropoda; class Insecta; order Hemiptera; family Aphididae; genus Rhopalosiphum; species Rhopalosiphum maidis. The sequence goes on from NC_040878.1 coordinate 81,241,413, forward strand.
TGGGATACGCGTGATGTTCACGTAAAAACTAATAATTATTAATAAAGATATATTTTGAATAATTTACGAGCTATAGATAGGATTGATGAAATATTTTCTAGGATTTTTTTACAATAATTTCCATGGGTTTGAATAGATATTATTGTATGCGTAATGATGAACAGTACAATATAATGTTTTTACTATGGTGTCATAATTGTTGCTAGCTCATAATAGCGATTGAAACCGATTTCAGAGTATTTGATACAGCTATGATATAAAACCATGTCTATTCAGTAATCAGAGTATTCTATTGATTTTCGATTTCATTTCATTGCGTACACACATTTTTACTGCGGCTTTATTCAAAGCGCACTTATAATAGAGGAGCCCCTAGAATAATCGTTCTCAGCAGGTAACTATTCTTTATTTTCTACCATATAGACATACAGTGACACTTTAACGACTTTATTGGTTCGAACCCTATATACAACGCATGTGTATTGCGAAACTCGTCGACGATGAAAAACAACCTGTACGGTTTCAATACTAATTACCGAGTTCAATCTGCTCCCCGTCGATTTCGACCTACATGTAACACGCCATCGTGTATATGCATAGCCTAAGGGCGAGATCCTGTGGCAGATGCGTACCCCCATATATCGGTGCACCCTTGTGTCTTAGGCACTCGAAATCTCGCAATCGGACAATAGTATTGCATCAATGACAGATGTGGGGCAACCACTGCAACGTTATACGACCCCCGCGGGCCATCGGGCAGTATTTTTTTTTTTTTTTTTTAAAAAACAATTGACTACGAGCAATATTTTGTAGTACCTATAATATTCGTATTCAAATGCGAAATGAAAATGGGTATAGATTTGTATTGAATGTTATTTACTGTGTATTATATTACATGTTATTCACTACTATTAGTACTTATTATAGTTTTGATTTTTTTACATCGATCGAATTTATTTGGTTATTCGATTTACATAGGCAATATCATGGGGTTTTAGGTTATGGTATATGTATTTTAAAGTAGGAACCAACATGATGATGTACTCGTTTAAATTTTTTTGTATATATTGTATAATGTATATTTACCATAATGTTGACGAGCAACAATAAAAGCAATTTATAAACATTATAATTTATAATTTATCTTCCTGTTTTCATGATATTATATTAATAATTGATAAAATATATCTGTTGTTTTTTTGACTAAAACTTACCCCCATAATATTCCTGACTAGTAATGTGAAAAAATAATTTGCATAAAAGCTACAGAAAAATAATTTTTAAGATTGTCATTGATAAAATCTAATGTGAAACAGAAACGCTTTTAAATCGGAATTCTATAAAAAAAAAAATTAAAAAACGAGCGAAGTTTTTCTTGTTTATTTGTTTATTATACTATTCCCCTGTCGTTTCGTCGTTTTTATTTTTCTTCGACAGATGTAAACTTTTGTATTAAAAGAACAAGGCACATCAAAATAAAGAAACGTTACACCGAAGACGATTTTCGATTTAATTTTAACACTCATATTAGTCCCTTGCGGTATGAAACGAGTTTTTACGCGTGCCCAAAATTTTAAACGCACACGACTTGTTTTTAGCATTTTTATTTTATTTTTTTCCAAATCGCGGTTGTATAAAGATACATTCTAATACATAAATATAATCCACACAATACGTGTACAACGTATTTAAATGTGTCTCTTTGATGGTGGTACTCGGCACTCACGTGAGCATGCAAAACGCACGGGAGTCCGGAAATTGTACGTGTTTAACTTGAGTATATTACTATATTTTATATTATAGCGTGTGTGTACATTATGTATATATACATATTTATATTTACAGCGAGAGAGAGAGAGAGAGAATGATATGCACTATGTTATTATTTACATTATGTAGCTCGCCGTCACCAAGCTGACTATAAGAGAGGTTTTACTCGCGGTCGGCGGTATGCGCGCATTCCTCGTCCCATAAGACACTCGTCGAGAGTCATATTGAGCTAGCGAGCAACAACTGCAGCAGCGGCAACGGGTCCCATTAATCAACAGGCCTCAACATAACACTAATCATTCGGCCGAACACCCATTTCATATATGATATAATACATTGTAATACCTATATACACGGTATACACAACGTAATATATATACGCGTAAATTTGTGTCGTCTATATATCTATATATATATAATGTTATTTGGATACACGTCTCCAAAACACGGACAACTACGGTGCTATTGTGCTGTCAATCAGACGTTCCATCGTCCGCGGTATCGTTCGTTCGTTCGCGCCGCCTGTCCTACAGAGCGCCTAAACCATCGTCGCACAGTATTCGTGTCGGTCAACGACGAATGTTATACTCGCGATGACGGTAATAATATAATATAATAATGATGATGATAATAATAATAATAGTTAATTTAATATATTATTACAGCAAATCGTAGTCATATTGTATGAGATTTTTTTTTTGGCATAGTCAAGATATTATCTGTACATTCTACAGACACTTGTAGTACTCTTACTCACATAGTCACATTATATATCATATATATTAATATCTATTAAAAGTTAAAAATATATGAAACGCGTTAGTCCTGTTTGGACTTAACCGTTATAATATATATATTTGATTACGTCAATACGCGGTAAATTCCGAAGTGCCGAGCGCGTGAACAAGTGTTCTTTTATTATGTAAATCCCTCCCTGGTGGTTGTATCTATAAATCAACGTGTTCACAATACTATAATAGGTATAACTTATATTAGTAATATATATTATGCTGTTGATGTACATAATATAGTGTCTAAACTCATTATTTCGTAACTTTTAACTTTTTATACTTTAAATAATATTAAATATTAATACAAAACAATATTTCTTAAAAAATTCATATTTTATAATTTTTCTTTTTAAGTTGTTACTTTTTTAATAACAGCATATATTTTAGATTTTGAGAAGTGGTGAACCTATACAGTTATTTGTAGGTTTTTTTTGTATAAAAAATTGTAAAAATATTATTTTGTAATGACATCAAATTATGTAAAAAAATAAAATAAAAACTTAAGAAATTATGTATGTAAACTCAAGTAGATCACTTTCTAGTTAACAACAGCAGTTTTAATTATATTTGTATTATGTGTTAGAGATACCTACTACTATATTTTTACCCAGCAGGCATTATTGGTAATTATTACTTTTAATAATACTCGTAGTGCTTATACACAAAAATATTATAGTTATATGTTGCTATATGATTTCGACAAACAAGAAAAAGTGTTTCTTACTGCATAATCTCAGAAACATAATCACAAGTGTACTATATATAGAATACTTCAATATGACTTTAGAGTCCACATGTATATTAAACTCTTAAATACAATATTATCTACAGAATTACAGCTTTTTTAGACAAGTCCAACGATAATATGACAATGTGTACGTTTACCGATTTAAGTGAATTCGTGTATCATCGCGGTTTTGCGTGAAAAATAGTATGTATTATAAATAATAAATGGATCATAATTTTGCGATACGGTGCACGTGTATATGCAGCTCCATTTAGATGTGTTTAAAAGGTATAAGCTTTTTTTTTTGTTTCTGATGTGTTAAAAAACGGATTTTAACGTTTTTATATATTGTGTCTGTGAGAGTATTCCACACCATATATACACATATCTACAGTACCATATTGACTGTCGCATTATTTGTACAGCTCCGGGGCAAACAAAAAAGAAAAAAAGGCAAAAAAAGAGTGCGGTGAATAAAAACGAATAAAAGAAGAACGAACAAATAATACTGCGCCGTCTGTCTCTGTCTCTGTCTCTGCTCTATCTCTCTTTATTTTTTTTAATTTGACTTCTCTGTGGCCTTAATCAAGTTACGCCTGGGATATGGGGTCCAGATTGGATTTGCGATATAGCCGAAGGTCACTTGGGTTTTATACATACCCTGGGGAAATGATGCGGTCGCCTGTGTGATTTCCCGTGGCCACACACTGCCGCAGCCGTGGTGGTAGGAGTATACATACATATATATTTATGTGTAGTGGTGGCAGTGTAGGTACGTAATAAGTGTAGTATTATAATATCGGGTTATGAACGGTTCCGTGGATTTTATTAGCTTAGACGGCCCGGAGTATACCTAATAAGTAGATATAGACCACGGCTGCTACCCCGATATAATAATAATATCATTTATGACGGAACTCCGGCTGTCACACGCGTTCACAGTTATTGTCAGGTAGTCGACTGGTGTGGATGTGGCGAAGAAAATAATAATTATAATAATACACATAAAAGAGAAATCGATTTTTTTTTCTAAACCTTATGAACTAAAATCATAAAATAAAGTATAAATGAAAAATAATGTTTTATATTATACGCGCAGTATATTTTACCTATCGTAAATTATAATATTGTATTTGTTTGGTTTGTACTGTGACGGCTATATTACCGGCTTGCATAGTTTGCATGTCTTGCGTTGTGATGTCAAAATAAATATTTTAGGTCGATTTCAGTTGTGTACCGTGCCGACCTAGACATTATTAATTGTGACTTGCGATCGTACGAGAAAACTGCAGTGTTATTTTATATTACATTCCGACACGTTATTCAATGTAAATACACACACATGTACACATTAGTATATACACATTAGTGCATTACAATTGTACATATTTTATGATTAAAGGTTTAGCCGAAACGCCGTACTCGAGGTACCTCAAAATTGTTTAAAATGCTGTGGGTACTTATATCGTATCAAAATCGGCCGAGATCGGAATGGCCATTAATTCTTCTGGCCGTTGAATAAATTAGGGGAGAGGACTGCGGCGACCGCCAAGTCGAGTTCAGGCGAGTGCAGTTGTTGTTGTTGTTGTACTCGTTTTACGTTATTATATATATATATTATAATCATACACACACACACACACACACACATACACTTTAATAAATATAGATATAGGACGGTGTTATTGTACACTACTACATTCGCTTACGACGCGAAAACGGACGACGAGGACCCTGTGCGGTTGTCGGTCGCGAGTTTAGTCCATAAATTACGCAATGCACAAGTATATCTTTGCGCGGCTAAACTACCCTACGCCCGCGCGCCAAATAAATCATCGTGAAGCCGCCGCCGCCTCCGCCGTCTGTCCACCACCGACACACACACGTCACGCGTGCAGATATTATAATAATGTATGTATATAGATTTACAGAAGTGCCGTTTATACCGGTGTACACACACATATATATATATATCGTATCGCAGTGTTGTTATTATTATTAATTATTAATCCTCTCTCGCACACGGCGTGCCTCGCATAATAATAATAATAATAATAACAACAACGACAACGGTAATTAATCGTTTTCTCACGCCGCCACCGCCGCCGCGGTCGGTTAGCTCTCGCCAAGAATGTCGCGCTTTTGTGTCCCCGCGACGACCGTCTTCACAATCGCCTGCAATACGTCTTGGACAATCGTATATACACGTATATAATGCGTGCGAATTGAACGCGTTATGACAATATCAATATAACGTATACTTCACTGTACTACGGTATCGTACCACCCGTTAAGTCGTACGTCAGACGTTTCGTAACTGCGTGTGTGTATAACGATGCCGGGGCGGCGACGGTCGACGACCCAACGCAAACGTGTGCAGAAACCATCGCTAAAACCGTCGTCGGGCGAATGGTGTGAACCTATTATACCCATATAGGAGGTCGGCGAAAGACTCGCGGACTTTATTAATAATTATTCTATAACAGACTTGTGAAATCGCTACTCGTACCTTAATATTGTGATGACATTGTACGGCTATTGCGGGGAACTATCTGTCTTGTAATTACCATTACACTGTTTTCCGCCTGTATTATACTGATTTATTGTTTAAATTATTTATCGTATTCCGCGTTTATTGTCTGCAACCAACTCCATAGTGATTTCAGTATTTCAATTACGATGTATTATCGTGTTACTGAGTTAAAAATGCTTACTAAAACATTTAACGTCGCGTGTCGGTTTTTTGGATCAATAAATCTTAGAAATCACTAATCGGGATACAATTTAGTGTTGATGTATCGTCCGTAGACATAAAAAAGTTGGTATATTATATTTGTATAATTATGAGTGCATTTCGGTTTCAGTTTTTTTCGCGATATTCGTATTAGCTAAAACGGCGTAAGTCAAGACATCGACTAATTGCTTGACATATCTGTTGTACTGTTTCTATAAACATATAAAAATAAATAATTTAAAAAAATTTTCAGTTGATACTCAAACATTTTTTCTGATGGGCCGGCTAAATCTTGACACCATTGACACCTGTGTGTCGTTACAAAAGATATATTTTTGAACTGCATGGTGATTTTGGATTTAGCATACATAAATATACAATATATTCGCAATATAATATAAAATACCTATTGATCTACCGAACAGTGTGATATGCGCGTGCATCTAAATATTACCAACAATACATCTCGTTTTGTTGTGTACGAAAACGCATTTAAATCTACACACGGCGCGACGGAAAGTTTTCAATTCGATCTGTGGCGCGAGTTTGACATAAAAACAAACAGTACAACGATGCTTAACGATCACGTACACGGTGTATATATAGGTAATAATACGATATTGCCGTGGCGGAAGCTTCCGCGTGTTTGAACGATACGTTGAGTTCGAGTATTTATATGATGTATATATGTACATATTATACACGTGTAACGGCGGCGCGATTTCCGATTTATAAACAATATACTTTACCGAGTAAACAATAATATATACGTTCCGTCTGATGGTTTTAAAATAATATTCATGCGGGACTCGCGCTAAAATGAATTTGTCAACACGGCGACGTCGTCGTTTTCGCGCGGTAAACTGCAGAGGGTGACTTTGCGGGTCTGCGAGCAGTTATTTGTTTTAGGGGTCCCGGGTTTATTCCACCGCCGCCGCAGCCTGCACAGCACAACATTCCGCCGGCTTTGGCCACGTCATACGATAATTATAATGATACAAATTAATATTACTAATAATGGTATTTCACTCTATTATATTTTGGTGTACTTACGCCATTCCGGCTGTGTAGCGCGAAAATAATAACGTTAGTAACCTGCTTTTTTTCCCGTCACACTACTACAAAATAATCCAAACGGTTCTTATTTTTGTTGTTTTTTTTTTTTTATGCGGTACCTATCACTCGTCATTAATTACTCGTAGACGTTTTATAACGCGTGCATCGATGTTAAAATCGCCAAGGTCAATATTTTAATATTAATTGCTGTATATAAGTATTATATTATTTAATATTATTTGACGAGTATTTGTTTTGGTTGGCCATAAATTAAAGTACCCAGGACAGGGTCGAGGCAGAGTTACGACAATATATTATTATTTGATACGCGAGCAATATGATCGTCTCGATGGACGAAACCATTTTTTGAAAAATAATTTTTCATAACAATATAAAAACGATTTATCTGATAACATTTTTCAGTTTATTCGATATGTATGGCTCCGGTTAAAATGTCATGTCTTTAGATTTTTTTTAAAAAAAAAAAAGACTATTATAGAAGTAATAATATTATTTCATCAGTAGTTTTCAAAAAATTAATGATGATTTTATAAAATACTCAGCATTAACCATCAATTATTATTTTTAAGTAATAAGTTAGGTACCATGTTTTTGTCACTTTCTGAAGAATGAAATAGCAATAGAACTATGAATTGGTAATATTATTTACTGTAGATTTATCATTTGTCTTGATTTATAGAATTTCCCAACAAGTAGATATAATAAATAATAATATGTAGGCACTTATGCAATTTTGAAAATACTAAAATTATTATATTATATGTATTGTGTATATATTTCATATTCCTTCTCAATTATTTAGGTTGTTTATTTTTGCATAAGGTGTATTGCGGAATGTTCCTGAATGCAACTTATTTAATAAATAGTATATAATATTCACTAGCATACATTTTTTTCAGTACCTAATATTCTTATCCAATCGTTGGTGAATATATAAATTGTATTTTTATTGGATTAATGCCAATAAGACGTTTCATGGAGTTCGTGTATTGATGTATATTATGTAAATATTACACGTCATTTACCTACTTCAAAGTAGCAATTTTACATAAAAACAATTATTTTTGTTTGTATCTTAGATATTGAGTAACATAAAAAAAGTATTAAAATATAAATTATAAAGTGTGGGTTTGTGTGATTGTAAAAATTCTGTTTTATTAATAGACGACTTGCGTAGGTTTATTTATAATTTAAAGGTCTTCCGATAAGACGCAGTGGATTGTGAAAAATTCCTATCACTGTTAGTCTATACAATTGGTACCCACTCGGACGGGTGTTTAACATCGCGTTCTAGCGGCTCCCTTTAGTCAATAACATTTTTATGTTTTAGGGGCAGGTAAAATTCAAACAAAAAATGTATAAACAGAATAAACAATAGTAATATGGACACACACACACACACACACACACAAACGAATACACAAAAGAATAATATGCATATTAAAGAACATATACGCGTTTGAGGTCAGCATTTTTCTATATCATTGTGTATAATATGCCGTCAAATGACGGACGTACGTGTTTGTTTTTCACCAATACCGTCCTTGAATACAATATTATATTTCATAACATTCGAGAAATCTATAGAAAAAAATATTTGTTTTCGTATCGATGAACACGGAACTCATGAATTAATTCTTATCACTTTAGGTGAAAAATGAATGTAGTCTGTTATACATTCTAATTAAGACAACGGTCACTTTTGGCGGAAAACGGAAACTTCCTTACACCAAAAACGTTATAGTTTTTATCAACACTGTGAATCTTAATTCTTAACGGTAAACGTTTTGGAGTGTAACTAATTCGTATTGAGAAATTTGAAAAACACAATACGACTGAAAAAAGTATTGTGCTTTTCTTTTATTATACGACAAACAATATGATAATGCCTGTAAACATTATGAGATGTTTTGTCTCGTTACTATCGTTTAATGTTATATATATTATCTACATCGTGAATTATATTTTAACGATTTTAAAACTTGAAATATTTTTCGAGTTTTCAGAGATAACTTTTGTTTAAAAAGTTATTGTGCCGTACGATAATTATTTCTCATTTCATCGGAAATAAATGCGCTATTAATAATAACTAAAACGAGATTTCAGAGGGGCGCCATCGCGGTTCTAAAATCTCGAAATTTTTAAACGTCACGACACGAAGACGCGGTAAACGATTGCAGCTTACGATATGATTATGTTGTCGCGAGTATAATAATATACCATGCAAAGTTATATACATATTATACAGGTAACGTGCAGTGTATTACAATGACAATAATAAAATTGTATATCTCAGTCGACCAGTCGACTGTGCAGCGGGTCGAGAAGGCGCCGCGTGTGAATAAGGACCGCTCGAGACACGGCCGATTACGGCCGTTTACGCGAGTAAAAAGTATAATAAAATCGTTTTCCGAAAACATGATATTCTGTACGGTAAACATATATTATATAATAAATATCCGATGCGCTCCTCTCCGTCCGTCTTACCCGCACGCGCGTACAGTACAGTTTATATAGCAGCATTGTGTCGCAGTATTATCATGTTATTTTATTGAACGGACGCGCAGATTTTGAATGCCGACAATATACGTTCGCATTGACTGTGTCCACCGAAACATGGGTCCGTTGGGCAATCCGAAAGTAAAAAGGAATCCCGCGAGGCATTAAGAAAGATCAGTGACTGTGAAGAATTCGTGCGTTTAGCGTGTCTGCGCCGCGAAGGGTAAAAAACAGGTTTACGATTCTATAAAAATACGTATACAATAATGATATTGTGACGTGTTGTTGCTGCTGTTGCTAACTGTCCGTTTGTTTATTATATAGCTTCACGGCACATACCTACTTTTAGCTAGCCCTCCGCTAGTACGTCATCACGATGAGGTATTATTATAATAATTTTTGCTCTTGAAAGAAATCATATCACATCGGAAGAAATTAATTTATATGGGCGTTTGGATTGTTATTTTATACAGATTAAACTGATTCGAAAATAGTTTAAACTGTGTTAAGGAAGAATCGACTATTGTTTAAAAATGCATCACTTTTCTCTCTCTTTAACTTCAAATACCTGTATAGGTACACTAACGTTTAATTATTCGAGAATTTAACTCTTTTATACTTAGCGTTTTATATAAACAGAAACACGGAAATTCATTTAATTCAGTTCAATGCGTATAATTTATGGTTTGTGCAGCACCCACAACAACTATAACTACATCAACTTATAAAGTTACAAATAATTTAATTTTCTTAGTTTGATCATGTGCAAAGTATGATACATTTTATCAGTATTTCAGAAATATACATCAGTTTACCTGCATTTAGTATACAAATAACAGGTATTGTTATAATAATTATAATTGTCAAACAAATTTACTAAATTGTAGTGAGCGTATTTACCATATTATATTATACTTGAGTTGGTACAATGGCTTAATGTTTTTTTTTTTTTTTTTTTGCCGAATTGGCCGCAATCAAATAAGTATAATATTATAACTAATTACTAACATAACTTAGAACTTATATCGTTAGTTTAGTGGGCACCTATTTAAATATTCGAAGCACTTTATTATTGATGTCGGCCAGTGAGCCACGTGCAGCTAAGTTGGTGTGTGCTTGTTTTTAATCAATGTCATTTAAACGGCTATAGTTGATTTAATTAAAACCCAACAATAACGACATCGCCAGGACTTTTAAAAAATACATATAGTTATATAATAATTATAATATATATCAAACCACACAAGTCTATCAATATTCACGGGCATTCAAAACGTTTCCGTCGTGTGACAATACCTTTTTATAATATACGTATTATACACGATTCTCGAAACATAATAACGTAATAAATAGTTTTATAATATTGTGTAGTTGTGTAGTGTGTACTTATAGCAACAATATCGTGACAAGATCCGTTAAACACTTTTTTCTTATTAAATCACTGAATTCGATTGTATAACGGCGTACTATTAACATACGTCAAGGACATTGTTATATTATAGTAAGCCTTTGGAAGCAATTATATGATTTTTATGATTCTTTATTTTGGTACGACGTTTTTATCGATTATCAAACTTAAATAAACGTAACGCACGATCATATTATTATATATTTACGTGTTCTGCGATACACACTCGAAAGGTTAGCGTACAATATAATATTATCAAATGTTCGATTTTGATATTATTGGTTCAATTTAGGAGTCTATTGCGCATAATATAATATTGTAATACACAACATGTGCAATACGACACATTGGACGTTACTCAATTGATGACTATAATATATTATGTATACAGCAATTAAACACGATTATAAACGTGAAATTGTCGGCATGTGCGGTGTGTCTGTAAATTGTATAGATCCTCGACGCGCGACGGTCGTAATATTATTATCGTGTTAAATTAAAATCGACGATTGCACTGTGATAATATATAATGATGTAGAGACGACAAGGCGGGATCTACGGAAGTATAAATCGTCAGCTGTCAGCATATTATCGTATTTTTTGTAGTGAAACATTTCAAATATTAACATTTTTTTTTTTTTTTGCTTTCCTATGTTAAAACTCGATTTCGTTCGTTAATGACCGCCAATAACGTACATCTCTACGAGATTTCTCACTTTGACATTTTTGCGTTCGATTAATGGTCAAAACTGCAAAATGTTTGCATTGTATTGCTGAATATTGTCATTATTCGTAGTGTAAATTCGCATCGTGCCATCATAGTCGTGAAGTTATTATTCATTAATTGAACGCGAGGGTCTCGGACAATAGTCTTACATAATATGACATTCAGTATCGTATACATAACGTCAGCCACATAACTGATTATTGTTGTAACGACGCAGATACTTCGGAAATAATATATAGTAATGTCCTATTGTAACAAACGACGACGGTCGCGAAGACGTCCGTCTGCATACCAGCTTTATTATTGTCGAAAACGATCTGAAAATTTCAGACTGAAATCCCCGTATAATCGATGCCGGAAATTCGATTGAAAACAAAAACGTTTTGTCGCCAACTAGCTGACTTTCGCGGTGCGGCACGGCGACCGATAAAAGCACCGTTGCGACCTACTCTCGTGCAGCGGGATGCAACGGACCAGACCTCAACGATGAACGGGTCCGAAAACGTGTGCGACCGGTTCGCGGATCCGTCACGGAAAACGGATTTAATAAAATCGAAGCGCGTCATATACCTTTGTGTCGTACATAATATTATTATTGAAATGTTAAACGCGCCCGTACAGTGGACTAGGTATAATGCGAGTGTATTATATGTTTTATAATTTAGTGTCGGTGTAGCGGTTATCCCGGCCGGGAATACTGGTTATCGCAGCCTGCGCGGGACCCTGGGAAATGCTGTAAGTGCTGCTGCAAAACGGGAAACAGGGTGAGAGGGAGAGAAAGAGTGTGATGTAAAGAAGTAATAATATGTTTTATTATTATGTATAACACTGGGTGTATGTAGGTATTACTGTATTATATCGCGGTGCCCGTCATTTGAATAAAATCCAATCGATACAATATGCGAAAATATCCGCGCCGGACGACGACCGACCCGGAGGAGCTGCAGCACAAAGCGACAACAAAACGGTCAGTGTCTTATTATTACCATTACTACCATTATACGTACACATAGTGTATGTGCGTCGGACGACGGGGAAAACGGCCGAGGTACAAGTCCATATTATTATAATGCGCGCGTATACGATCGCGCGGGGCTGGACGATGAGGAGAGACCGTTGTCCATTGTGTATGATTTATTTACGTCCCGGCGGCGGCGGCGTCTCCCATTGTCCCACGGTCAGTGCGTGTGTCTGTGTGCGTGCATGTGAGTATACCGTCAACCGTGTATATACGCTGTACCGCGTTGTAACTGCAATATGCGCGTACATCCGAAGAAAATTTTGCATAAGGGGTGCACACCGTTTTTAAAAACTAAAAATGTGTTTAATGGGCATTATGCGCGTAGGTCATACGAGATCGCCGCATAATAAATATATTCGTCCCCAAAAATCCGTCAGCGGCGGCCGCGGTATGTGTGTACATGTATATATATATATATATATATAGGTATTACGAAATGTACATTATTATTATTATTATTATGCACGTATAGAGGAGGTATATCCGTTCCGGTTTACCGAAAACGGCCGCGAATGTACACTGTCGTACAGTGCGACGAGAAACGCTCGCGGGACATAATGAATTCCGGTTTTCGAAAAATAGAAACCGCCGCCGTACAGTGTTTGAATAATACGAAACGTCATATCGACGTTTTATTCGCAATGAAATATATGCGTATTTATATTGTACGTAAATGTACGTGGGAATTTGTGCGTTTATTTCGATCAAGTCCCCGTCGATATAATATTATGGGGTATAAAACTATAATAATCACTATTATAGGCGATCATAATGTTATAGTCGACACGGATGAGTCCGTTTTTCACGCGTCGTTAAAGGTAATATTTCACCGGTCATTTTGGGCGATCCGTCGGAATTTAATTATTGGTCTTATGTTAGTCCGTTTAGCGGCGAACGAGTAAACCGCAGTAACTTAATATAAGAGAAGCGAGATGGATATGGATTTGCGAAACGACGAAGTATGCACCCAACACACTAATCATCTGTTTACCTATGTGTAGAAGTAGGTATACGTTAATATATAAAAAAAATATAAAATATTTAAACCATATACTTTACTTAATTTGTCAATGATAACCAGTGCGAGTTGCTGTTTGAAATACAATACAGGTATTCGGGGTATATTGCGCGAAAACGAATAGGATTATGCTGAAAAAGAGGTGCGCGAAATGGACATGAAAATAAGTATAAAATTATTTTAAAAATGCGCCCTAAAACAATTTAAGTGAAATTACATTTGTTTCTGTAACTAGATAAATGTATTCAAAAATATTTAGTGACAAGTAACATTTTAGTTGTGATCAACTGCGGGTACACGTATCGTTATACTTATGACGAGCGTGGTAAAGATAAAGTGGTTTTATTCTTCGTCTACAGGTATTAATATTTTTACTGGTAAATAAAATAACTCAAACCATCAGTAATAGTAATAGCGTATCCGTTGATTTAAAACCGTCTGAACGTAATCGTATAAACTTATCAATATGTTTAATAGACTCGTTACACCCGTAGCACGAGTAGAGCTTATACGACTATGTTTGAGAATTATATTTCTAATTAATTAATAAAAAAAAAAATTTCTATCATAATAATATATAGTTATGATGATAACTGAATGTTATGAATATTAATATATGGTCAAAATTGTAATATATTATTGTGTACCTGTAAGTTGTAACGACCATCACCGCGTGATCAGTGTTCTACATAATAATGTATTAGTGCATAAATAAGACCTATACATTATATTATTAAGGACAACTGTATATATTATAATATATGACATGTACGCGCACCGGCATTATAATATATTGCTATAAGTATGACATACACATATACTATACAGCGTATATATGTATGATAATATTACGTGCAGTGGGTCTTACATAATGATATTGTCAACGTCCCGTCCGCTACGAGCGGATAGGAAGTCATCACTTTTAACCGCGACCGCGCAAAACAGATTCATATCTATCGCTCGGTCACTGCGCCGCGATAATAGCAATAAATAATAATATTTTATACTATGCAGTTATACTAAATAAACGATACAGTTGTGTTGTATGCGCGTGTATACGCCAACAATACTCGTATATTTTATTATAGTATAATGTATTAATGCGTGTATGGTAACGCGCAGGTGGTTTCGGTTAACGTACGTTTCCCCTGTTTAATTACAATCGTCAATCGTCATCGCCGCATATTATACATGATAATATACGTATATATAGGTATTATGTATTATACGTTTTACGTGTAAACGCGAGAATTAATCGAATCACCTGCATCGGATTAACCGATGTGAAATTTAACAACCGTTGTCGCGTTTTTTTTTTTTTTTTTTTTGTCATCGTATTTTGTCAAAATCTGCCACTTAATTATTTAAAACGGTTTTGTGTTTCCTTCGTAAAACGTACAAACATTTTCCACATTTAAAACTACGTATTATTACGTATTATATTGGCGTAGTACAATAATATATGTATAACAGTGTGTACAGGTGTTCCTGTGTGGTGATTTAATTCGTTCAAACATAATATAGTATTATACTATTATGATAATTTATTTGACTTTACAGAAATACATACGATATTAGTATTATAATGACGTCTGTATTAGGTATGATACCTATGACAAATATAATATATATTAACAGTACATTTCTACGCGTTCGTCCTGATATAAATAGAGTACGTTTTTATTTTTCAGCATACAAAGGACCACGTTTCTATAGTTTACAATTCACAATATTTTGCGGGACTTAAGTTGCGACGAACAAATGTTGGTGTATAGCCTAATTTTAATAACTATTACGCATTTCAAAAAATGGTCAATATCTTTTAGTACAAATAATTGATAATAGTTTACATATCATAAATTCATAAGCTTTATTTTACAGTCTACCGGTGAAAGAGAAATCACGTTGAACAATTGCACGTATGTATATAGTTATAGATATAGGTATATTTTTATTCACTCTGTCAGTCGAGAGAATATGAGTGCGCAGAAATATAAACTGGTCTTTTGTCATCACACCAGCAGTACGGACAGCACCACGTGATTACGAGTTATGACCCATTTCGCTCCGGGATAGGCTTCCTCATTATTGAGGCGTATTATGCGCGGTGTGTTCATCATCTCTCTCTTAGATAGCTTAGGCCTCAGGTAATGCAATATACCTAATCATCCATAGCACATACCACTGGGAATTTATTTGTATGTTTCCTTTTAACTAGTTCGGAAACAGCGATTCTAATGCAATTTTTTTTTCCTGTTAACTGATTTGAACTCAACTTAAGCAACGCATTAAGTATTATGGTGAAAAACATGAAAATTACGTTCTAGTCGACTATATGTGATAGATTCGACGATTAAATACATACGTTTTTTTAAATTTAATTTAGGTATTACAACATTTGCTTATTATAGTATGACGTATGACAAAATATAACTTACCGAAAACACAAGGTTATAGGACTGTTATATAGCTGATTTATTGTGCTATACACATCCTGTATTATATATAGTCACTACATAGGTACTTATTAAAGGTACCCATTCTGTCGCATACAATTCCATTTTATGATAACTAGGTAGTTTTTTTTTTGTATTCAATAATAATTACATTTCTACATAGAGGTGCCTATAATTACCATGTCCTTGTAGTCGTGCACTTATAATAATATACACCGAGTAATAATAAAATATGATCACAATATTTGAGTACGTAGGAGGTTTATTTATGCTATAGGTACCTATACTTATTAATATAATAATAATGATAATAATAATAATAATTATAATTATAATAATAATCACAGTTATTATTATTATTATTACGAAACGTCTGCGTGATACCACCGCAGCGGTGTCGCGGTCGGCGACAAAGTCGGATCGTCGACGTATCAATTAGCGAATTAAATTTACCGCGACACGAGTGACGGGGGTGGTCGTACAGCGTTCGGAAGAGGGAAGACGTACCGCGCTTGTTAATTAATATTACACGGGATGCACACAGAGATTTCTAGCGTGTGTGCGTGTGTATACATAAAAGCGACGGTTGTCATTAGTACGGTTAAGGACGGCGACGACGACGACGACGACGACGATGAGAGACGAGGGTCCAAAATAGCGAGGGATCACGATTAAACACACACACACACACACACACACACAAGTACGCGTGTAATATATGATGTCGCGCGTATATGTATATATATATAAATGATACGATTTCACCGAAACCCAATCCCGTTCAAAGCGAACGTCGTCGTATATGCGCGCCTTTAATTAAGAAAAGTTTACCGTAGTTCCGCCACCACCGCGGGCCGGAATAGAATAGAACACTACGATATTAATATATTATTATATGATATAATAAATCCGATTATTATTTGTATTATATAGGATGATATGTGAATAATAACGATACGATAATATAATATGATATGTCACCACATCGTTGTAGCGTCACATTGTATCGTCGTCATTATAGTATTTTTTTCCCCTCCGCGCGTTTATGTTAATTCCCGCGCCAGGATTTACCCTTGGGCCACTGCAGCAGTGTGTTTCGCGGCAGACATTGTTGCACTTCGTCAGCTGTAAGCGAAAATCGTGTGTTGCAGCGGCGACCGCGTGCGGCGAGGAAGCCCGTAAACTATCGGTCTCGTGGATGATGCGCTAACGTTTACAAGGATTCTTCGTGAAAGGCATGTATACGTCACCGTCTCGTACGCAAATATGGGAAAACATTTCAAATATCCGGTAATGCATATTAAGCCGTGCGCCATGCCGTGTGCGGTGTGTGTGTTGCAACGACTCTGTTGCTATAATATACTGCCGCAGTATCGGTGACGCGTTTTTCGGTATTGCAATCGTATCGAATGCTAAACAATCTATATATTGTGCAGCTATAGGTACTTTAACTGTATGTTTAATGTATTCCTATAAAATATCAATATCATTTTTGTATATATAGTTGACGCTAACAGAGTTCTTGCAGAGATGGTCGATGTATGAAACGCCCATTGGAGTTTTTTTTTTTTTATTGTGTTTAACTTGCATCTATTTATATAGTGAGTAAAATTGTTTGAATTCGAATTAAATAAAATGAAAAAAGAATGCTGTTGTTAAAAAACGTAATTTACAGTAGTTGTTTAGCGCTCAATCGAGAAGGTTTGACGTATTAAAAAGGTGCACTAGATTAAGATATTGTGCTATCTGAAATAATTAAACTGCAATGCATTTCAGCAGTTATAGAATATATTTTACAGTAGTACCATGAGCACCACTAGTACCTATCTAAGTTTATCACCACCAATGTGTGTACAATAAACGCAGTTCGTTGAATAAATACTCTTTCATATGGACATAAAGTACATTATATACTATATAATATATAGTATTAGCGTATTACATACTTTAGATTTCGTGATTTCGATTCGAGACACACATAGCTATGTACAAACAATATTATCGATTTTGAAATTAATTATGACAGCAGTCATAATTCATACTTTTATACACATCATGGGGTGTTCAACTAGTGGCACACGTGGTCTCTCTATGAGGTCTTTGAACAAATTTTAGGCATAATATTTATACTTTATTTTTTCGGCGAGATAAATTTTTACGTGCAACACGTGTTGTAACACGTGTATAATATATATATTGAAACAGCTATAAAACATTTTCTATATTGAAAACAGCGAAATAACCATTCTAAAATCGGTTACCAAACACCGATGATGGGATGCTATCTACGCACAATAATAAAAAAAATATAAATGTATGGTTTTTAACGTACTTTTGTTGTATACTATATATATATATATATATAATCAGCTGAATTCAAAATTTAAATATGTATTAAAATAATAAATAATGAGTAGCAAACACACTAAAAAGGTAGAACGATATAATACACTATATATTAACGAATTAAGCGTAATAACAGTTTTATATATCTGCCGTTTATTATAAAACAGATGTAAAAACACTACGCGTTGATTTTTATTTTATGATGTTATCGTTTAACGCGGACAATAAAGATAAATGTTATTACTAACATATTATATTTCACAGATAGGTTTAGTTGAATTCGTATATTATATTTTATCTCGCACGGAGACGAATTCGTTCAATACTATAATCCGCCGCAATAAAACAACAGAGTGTATAATAAAATAATATCGGCGTTTCTAGTTTCTATATGGACAAACGAATACGAAAACAGAACAGTCGCTTAGTAAATTTATTATACTCAGTGTTGGCCGATTGATCCCGCGCGAACAGACGTTAGGACAGGTCTCTGGCGGGCATAGCGCGTCGAAGGAAAACGGAGGTTAATAATTTATTATAATATTATAGATAGTGAGGATACGTCGTATGCTCCGAACGTCCGGGCTGTATGTTATGTACGCATATATAGTATATGGGTGTGCAAAGTTCGGCGGTCATCGCGGCACCGCGTTTTCAATAACCCGCCCACGACGACGATAATATCATACTCTGTACGAGTACACGCACACCTCCCCTTTCGGTATTTCGCCAAACAGCGGGTTGAGGTACAGGGCCGCAGCAGGGTTTGGTATAGCTGTAAAGTCACGTCTCGCAGGTGCCCTTTCTATTATACACACGCACATATATATATTTATAAACAACCGTTGGACCACGGGGGGATGACGACCGCCACCACCCTTAGCACGACGACGACGGTTCCCGAATAAAATACACGTCGTATACACATAATATTATATCATATAATAGGCGCTGGGCGGTATGCGCGTGATTTCGCGAGTGTGTATATATATATATACCGCGCGATATGATAAATAGTACGGCTAGCGCACACACGTATATACACGTATATACCTACCAGAATAAGGGACTTTACGTACGTATACGGCTGCTATACAGAGGATAGAGGCGGTCTTGGGGTTATTTCCATAAATCCACTGGTCACCCGGCGGCACCGCGTCTCGCATAACTTATGCGCACGTCGTACACCGCACCGAACGCACACGCGCGCACGTCGAGGGGTCAAGAGGAAGACCTCTAGCCCGGGACCCTGCGACGACGGTTTCTTTTGTACATGCATACGTATAAAGCGTATATATATATATATATATACATGGTCAAATATCTTGCTTATACGGTCGAGTATTACAGGGATCAGCGTGCGTGCGTGTGTGTGTGTATTATACGCGTACGAGAGGTTTTTAACCGATATAATATATTATATTTTATCCCACAGCAGCCCCGCGCGTTTGACCGCTTCGCGTGTTATATATTATACAGTAGTGCTGCAGGACGTGCCACTGTACCTCGATGTCCTTTGGCCGTGCCGAGGTCTGCCGACCGCGTGTGCATAATATATATATATTCCGTATGCACAGAGAGAATTTCGTTTTCGAACGTGAAATATCTCGGGTTTAAAAGAAAATCATGCGCCACTCCTCCGGTGGTCAGAACTTGCACGAATGACTACACTAACAACATTGCGTATTACGTACGTTTTAGATACTACGTCGTTATAGTATTATCATTATATGCGGGCGCGTTTAATAGTACGACTATATTCTATGGTTTTCACACGTGATTTACGGACTGCAAGTGCTGCCTACGCGTTGTACGTTATTGTTTATTGCGAGCTATTAACACCCAATTCGTTGTATGCAAATCGCGAGAATATTATATTTACGACCTGTAATTCCATTCCGTGTATACGTTTAATCGTTTAAAATATTGTTCTAACTATTTCCACTCAATTTCAACATAATTTATAAACTAAAGATAAATCAATCAAACAATCCAAAACGAGTAAAGTCGGGAACAAATTTAATGTTTTCGATCATTTAAAATATAATGGTTTCGTTTTCAGGAAGAATTATTTTCGGTACGGTTTCAGATCTTGTTTTTGATACAATACGTTCGATAATAATAACTTAATAATATTACAATATTTTACATTTAATTATAAATTATATAATAATTTTATTCCGGGAGTAAAATCATCCTTTTTTTTAATCCTATGAAATGTATATTCAAATTGTATATGTATGTACATCCGTGAATTACGAATAAGGGCTGTGTAAAAAGGTATATTCTCGAGTTCAGAAAAAAAAAAAAATGAATAAATAAATAAAATAAAATTCAATCCCGTGACAAGTGTCTACAACGAAAACGGTGTGCTTCCGGTCCCCACGCGCACGCTGCGGTAAAACACTCGAAATCCCATGTACTCCAAAACGTATATAATTTCACCATCCCCTGAAAAGGTTTCGTGCAACCCTTCGGGATGCTAAATACTCGAAGCACTCGGACAGTTATGATTTACATCCTTTTTGGCTTTTCCCACCCCGTTATCTTCACGTTAAATCGGCCCCTTAGGGGTATGTTTTCGTTACACGCGAGAGTAAAATTGATAAATATACCCCGAACGCAGAATTTACATCTGTGCAAACAATTGTAATAATATACACCGCAGCGTGCAATCGTACTGCAAAATCAGAAATACTATACGTTTTATAGAAATATAGCATATAGCTAATTTCGATACGATTTACTCGTGTATTCGATTCATCCATTAACATTTTAAGTATAATATACCGTGTGTAGATATAATATATACTGTGGGTACGTAATTATATTGTTAAAATTATTGCAGTCAAAAACAATAATTCGTCCACAAAATCGGGACATTGGGATTTGTGATTTTATTATTATATTTTAGTTTGTCGATCTGTTGCGTTTGCGTCACCTGTACTTATAAAATACTTTTTAAGACTTACTATATATGCTATGTACGCATTAGTTTTGTATTCGCGTGTTTCTGATTCAGCTTGCGGACGGCGTGGTATAATGGTAACAATGTAAAATCAAGCATTTTAAACTGTTGCTGTATTATTAAAACCTTATTATTATAATTGATAAGTACATAATAATACAGCAGTAAAAATGGGGTTAATTTGACCGTATTATGTTCTGTTGTTCTTAATTTTAGTTGCAATTTAAAACGTATATTAGGTACCTATCTAGTCTCGCATTATATGAAAGGTTTTTCGAAGATTTACGTAAAACTCGTTTATTACTATTATAATTTCTGCGGTCATCATCGTTTTCGTTATTCCATGTGTTCACAATGACATTATAATATTAGGTACTATTCATTATACTGTTTTTACGACATATTATTATTTATTACACCATCCCTGGAGTCTTGTGTTAAATCTTATACTTAATAGCATAAAATTGCAGTGTTCGAATGTGTATTTTGTAAAGAGGCTTAATTTAGCTGTGGAAATCTGTGAGATCATATTATACGGAATGTTTCACCACTCATTCTCATCCCCATGTTTTCTTTAGTAACAAATTTATTCAAATTTTGATTTTTGGAATTTTGAAATGTACTTAAAGAAAATATTTTCATATTCTTATTTGATATTTCTATTTAAATTTTTTAAGCTCCTTTTTAACTGTAACTTGTTTAGTGATTTATTATTTTGATGTACCTAAAAGTCTCTGCTAACAAGTTAAGATAATATCTCTTAAAAATGTTTTAGCAAAAATGTAACATAGGTGTAATATTGGATATAATTGGATCTAATAATTATTATAAATAGAATATTTAAAAAAATTAAAATGTTAATAAATTAATATTAATTACTAAAACATTACTAATCACCATAGTCCACAAAACTTCTAAAATCATTATCAAAGACTTATAATCCTTAGTACACAAAATTAAATTATTCAAAAACTACAATTTCGAATTTTGATTTTGGCAGCAAATAGTTATAGAAAAATTATTCACTAATTAATTTACAATATAAAAGGGGCGGCTTTTCATTGGAAAAACAGAATGTTTGTATCTCCACAGAATACTGCTTATGCATTGAAAGAACTCATGAGTTTGAAAATATGTTTTTTGTGTATATTTAACAATTCTAAAAATAAGATTTTGAACACATTTTTTATTTAAGCAAATATGGGGTGAACATGCTTGGTGAATCATCATGTATGTATGTATTAGAAATTACAATAATCTACCAATAATTATTAACAACTATTTAAATATTTTAAAACTACCTACGACATGCATCTTATCGTCGTCATCGAGTTCACCGCCGGTAAGTCTTTACCAACTCTTTAACTTTCGTTGAGTTAATTGATACATTTTAAAATTATTTTCGTACAATATTAATTATATATATGTATAACGATAACAGCAATTTAATGTAATCCGTTAATCATAATAATATACGTTAATTAAACGTTTTGCGTAAAATTCATAGTAAATATTATACACCTGAAGAAACTATAAGACCTATAATTTTTGACGGTCGCTGTGAATTTAGAATCAAGTATACGGTCGCGTAATAATACGCTGGCCTGCGCTGTGGCTTACGGTCGATAAAAATCTCTATATATTGAGTTATCCTGCAGGAAAAATATTGTTCTTTTTATTTTATGCCCACCACTCGGGCGCTAAAAATATGGCAATATAGGGGAGATTTCTCCCTGCTGTCGTATAATATATATATATTTTATATCACGTGTACGCTTCTTGACGCGGCGCGGTGTACTAACCTGCAATTACTCGATAATACCCTCTGATAAACACGGAATTAACTATCGTCGGTAAATATTCGGTTTGACGAGATCCCCTCGACGTCGGGTGGAAAAAAAATGATTTTGTAGTAGGCTTATCGTCGTGAGGAGGGCTTATTCGAATTATTTTTGTTTTCACCGTGAAAATCCTCTCAGTCTTTATTATTATTTTTTAAACCATCATTCTACGGTGTCGTTTTTTCCTTCTACACAATCGCGTACGATTTTTAAGATCAAAGATACCACTCGCGCGTCATCTCCGTAATACCATCTCGCCATGACGCACACAACTACTTACTATATGATATAACGTTATAATAACAATCTGTTATAAATATTAAATTCACAGACGGGACCGCGAAACTCAATAATAAAGTCGCACATTCTGTCGAGACCAGATCGGATAATATTATAATGCTAATAACAATAAACGGTATTAGCATTTTTTGTAGGTCCCATAGGTACCGAGAATATTATTTACAATGTGTTCGCGCGCCCGTTCCATCGTTGCCGCCTCTCCGACCCAACTCTATACGCGTATACATACTATACGTGTCGTGGCACACATTTTCACGATAAGATCGTCTCAACGTCAATATATAAATAGTGTAGTGTTAGTATGAATGTATTATTATTATTATTATTATTGTGGTATAATCGCGCGTCGTTATTGGTATTGTACCTATTATACTTGTGTTTGTACTGGGTCGTTAGTATTTGTTTTCCCGCGTATCCAAAAGCGTAAGAACGGCATCGACATGTACGGATATTATTATAATAATAGTTCGAACTACAGACGACGACGACGACGATTGAAACACAATGTAACATATTTGTATACGCGCGCGGTCGGTCGTCATTGCCGTCATCGCAACATCATTCCGGTAGATCTGACGATCTGAACTGCTAAACTTAAAATAACACAGCGTAAATTCTAAAGTCGTATCGGAATTATTACATATTGAACGTTATTAGTATTGCGTTATACAAATAATGCCGATCAATATCATCCGTTTAGTTTCAGCAGACTATATATAAATAGTGTACTGATATTCCGAGTATAGGTTTTCGAAGTTCGGGTACCGTAGTTTCTCATTTCTAATAAATAATTAACAGGTGTTAATTAAAACAGTCAGGTCAATCAATGTGAGTGGAATAATAGACCACGATTTTTCGAGCGTACCAACCCTTTCCCATGATTTTACTCCGTCGTTCATCTGTAAAATGCACGATTTCATATTATGATGCACAACGTATAATATATTATGTAATTAATGTATCATAAAATTACAAACCTAAAAAATCACTCGGTAAGATAAATAATTTGAGTTTTTCTTTTTTTTTTGTAAAATCACAGAAATCGGCTTTAAGTACAACGGCGTCTAACCTTTTGATTATGGACATCAACTCGTATAATAAAGGTATATGTGATCATATGCGCATCGATCACGTTAGAAAACCGATCAATCGGCGTCGGAGCAGAATTATTGGTCGAGCGTATTTGCAGTGCAAAGTATTATTCGCACCCCGTATCTCTTTCGCCATAAATCCGCGTACGTAGTAGGCGTAAATAGTCGTTGTCGACAGTATAAATCACCGAGGCTTGCCAGAAAACATCTCGTGGCGGCATGTAAAGATCTAGAATTGTTCTCGTTTGTTATTCTCAGCTGGCTGTATCCGCGGAAATTGCTCTACATGTATACATATTATTATATCGCTCGGCACTCGTCGAACCTTTCGCGCGAACGATCAAATCAATCTTTTGACTTGAAACCGCGAGGAAAAGTCACTATATATTTGCGTATAGTATGTATATTTATTATTTACACACACCGATATATTTTTGTGTCGAGTACGGTTTACATAATTTAATTCGTGGCTTATCGTCGATTATAATATGTCGAAGGTGCTGACCCGTATCATTTCGTCGAGTTGTTTCACTCTAAAACGGAATACTAGTACTTTTTAGAAGATTTCTGTGTTAAACGAAATTAGATCAATTTTTCGATTTTAATCGTCCGAAAACTCGAAAAGCGAATTGGTTTGTTTTGGCAACATTGACATATTATTTTTACTATACTATCTACACCACAGGTAGGTGGGTATGTACATTTCGACGTTTTGGCGTACATAGGCCAGCTAACCTAGCTGGCCTATGTACACGTTATACACGTCGACGATTGATCTGCAGCGGCGGCTTTTATAAGCTTAAGCGCGCATTTTGTTACAATGTAGATATAGGTTGTATTAATACGTGTTTTTTCTTCTTATTTTAAACACGGTTTCCCTTTCACTTCACGCATCGAGTAATCGCGTTGTATCTTTTTTGAACCGCGAACAAGAAGACACAACACACACGATCCTGTAAGGCGTCAATTAAGTTATCGTTAAAAACTCATTAGTCTCTCTCGCAGACGCCCCAGAGCAATAATAGTAATTATGATCGTGTGACTGTGGATTGTTGTTAGTGGCGATGGGACGAGAAAGAGAGAGAAAGAGAGAAAAAGAAAGAAAGAGAAGAAACGCAGAAAAAAATCATAATAATCCGACGTACAGCCGCTGCACTCGCTTCGTCTTTGAGCGTAAAGCTGATTCGTGAAAACGAAATAAACATCTGATTCTTCGATTGTAAAAGCTTTCGGAAGAGTGTAACCTTTTTGGAAGACGCTATATAGAAAACAGTATATTTTTCACGGCTTACTGATAACGGGGTAAAAACGTTGGTTGGACTAATATAATATAATACACAGTGCCGTGGCTAGAAGTCGATGACATGGGCGATCACTATTGCAAGTGCACAATAAGGTCACCAAATTTATCTACAACAGTCAAATATAGTTTTATTATTAAAAAAAAAGGGTAAAATAAGTTTACCGTTTTTTTTTAACTATGTAGATCCTAACCATGTAGATATCAAGAACGATTCATAAAAATAATTGTCATGTATTTGCGAAATTTGAGCATTTCATAATATCTAGGTTAGGTATGTATACCGTAATATGTACACCAGCACGATTTCAGCATTATAACCAAAGCGCGGTAATATGAGTAGTATTACACTCTGATAACGTGGCTAGTGGTCATATGGATGGCGCATATTTTTATTATACTCCAAAAGTACCTATAACGACGGCTAGATTGTGGCTGTAAATGATTGCAGCTGCGTAGTGTTTCGATGCAAAGTATAACTATATAGGTATAAACAATTATTACTATTAGCACATTGTAATAAGTAATGTACTGAACTAGTATTTAGTTCAGTGAAGTAACGACACTATACCTATCAAACTTTCAGATGAATGGTACTGCGACGTACTGTGGGCAAGACTGTTAAATCGAATAAAAGTACTTTCCGGGAAGAAAAAGAAACAAAATGTCTAATTTCTGTACCGATTTTATAACGGCTTTTTAATTTGTCGCGGATGAATTTTGAGCAATGACAAAAAAAAACTAAAATTAGATATATTCATTTATTGATAGGCAATAAAAATAAGGTGGAAAATAATTTATTCTAAATTATACCATTTTCAAATATGTTTGAAAAATGAGCAAATTATTGATTTATTTTACGTATACAAACACACGCCAATTATACGGTTATAATATAATCTCTTGTTATAATACATTATTCGGCAAAATCGGTTTTTTTTGTTGAATTAAAAAGTCTTTTGACGATTAAACGGACGAACGTGTATAGGTACTATACATATAAATACTGCAAATAACAGTAACCGTCGCATAGTGTCTTAAACCGATCAAATATACTTTTTTATAACATTATAAATATTATGTATTGTTAAAGTAATAGTATTTATGCATTTATCGCTGCGAACGAACAAAGATTATCTATACCGACTATCTATATATGTATTAACACTCGTATAATGTGTTCTCGGACGTGCGCAAATAGTACTCAATAACTGTATTGTGGTTATTATATTATAGTATATTTTTATGTTATCCTATGCGATGCGAATTGATTTTTGGTTTTTATTTTTCAGGTCAACACGACGTGCAATAAACTATTACACCGGCGAGACTTGGGCGTGAGGTCCTATCACTCTTCTACGGCACTCCACGGCGACGTGCGAGGAAGTCGTACATGCATCATAATAATACTCAGGTCCTTTGCCCACCATCACTCGAGGAGAGAACTGCTGAAGAATAATAATAAAAGAAAAAAAAAACCGAAAATCGTGCGCGGCTAAAATATAAGGCAAAAGACGCGTGCACCGTGAAGCGTGTATAGGTTTTGCCGCAATCGTAATCGCATTAACACGAATCTATATTATGTATTAAATATGTATATATATAAATAACTTAATACCTGCTGTATTGCGATATATTATCAAAAACATATATAGACACAAGTGTACTCGTCTGTTGATCGGTTCCGACGTGTAATGTCCGTGCCGTCTTGAATATACACATGTGTATAGTACCTTATGTACCATACTTATATGTATAGTGTCCACTCGCCCGTCTAAAAACCAGTGGTTATTATTATATTACGTATTATTACGCACTGCCCTCTCGATTGATTCGTTTTTCGTGATCTCGAATGCCGCACACGCCATACGCGATATACGACTTTATAATGTGTATAACACCCGTACCATACATTATAGTGTGTATGTCGTGACTTATCATATAGTATATATTTGTATAATATGCATTCAGTAATTACTATACACTAAACACATACTGCAGAATTCCATCGTCGTCGATTAACGTACGTGTACAAAAAACAATTATAAAAAATTAAAACCGTATGCGTAACACAATATGACTACATCTTTGTATATTATTAACGTTACCGCCCGGACCCGAATTGTCTATACCGAGCTATTATACGTGTATAATATGCTATATAATACCCGTATAAATAACTTGATGAAAAAAGTGTGCAAAATACGTGTGGTAGGTCCGAAATATTCGAATATTTGGTCTAGGAAAATTGTTCAGTTTAGAATTGGTAGATTCCTACTTTAGACATTCATAGAATGAAATTTATAAATTGTATAGTATAAAGATACCCGAACATTAAAATGTTTCGATAAAAATAAAATAATTAATTATTAGGTTTAGACAAGTATACACGGTATTAATATTAAATAACTTTTTAGTTTTGAGAAAAGAAAAAAAAATGAAACTTTGAACATTAAAACAAATAAGTAATTGATAGTTTTATAAAGTTTACAGCGAGAAAAAACATTTTTTTTTTTTTTTTTTTTTTAATGAATAAATATAATGAATTTAAAATGCAATTTAATTTTAATTTTTAATTTATATTTTAAAGTAAAAATCAAAAACAGATATATAATTAATTATATAAGTAAAACTTATTAAAGATGCAACGATTTGTATTACTTTTTATTACCTATACATAATTTGTCACTAATAAACTTTGTGGAGCTGATACTGAACGTAAATCACAATTTATTGTTCAATTATATACTAACCACTTTATGTTATATTCCACTTGAATATATTCTTTGAATAATTCAAGAACACAATATAATATTATAAATACTGCATATGAGATTTTTGAAACATGATTTTTGACGATTCTTAAAGTATATGATTAATTAATTTGTTTTTTAACAATCTGAGATAATTAATTTACGTTATTAAAATAATTAATGTACTATGCAAATATTATAAGTAAAATATAAGCTGATTTTCGTTGGACGTTTAAACAAAATATTGGCAGAGAAGTAATATATTATACTATTTAGTCTATTACTGAACTTCGGGATATATTTAGGAAGACGAAAATTAATGAGATATCCTACATATTAGTATAGTATAAAATATTTTATGTTGTACTCGTGACGGTGGTGACTGGTGGTATTATACGTGAAATTAAATAATAACATACTTACCTAATAAAAAAAAAAAAATATAATATTTTAACTATGTGAATATTACATATAGTTTCCGCCCCGTTCAAACGACGAGAACAGCTGAACGATATTACCGCGTGTTATACATACAAAAATCTGTCCTCGTTAAATCGTCTGTATCTCCACAGACGATTGTTGCAGCGCTGTTTGACCTTATCTCGTGTACAGCAGGGGAGGCGCTCGGTCATCTGCTGGCAGCTTATAGTTCGTAACTGCTAGTGCGTACATCGTATTCTCACGAACTCTATTCATCCGAAAAAATGTTTCAAATTAATTTTTATCTCCTTCAAACGATTAATGATAATTATTTATACCGATTCGTCGGAACGAAAGACACAGCACAAGAGTAAAACACGAACGCCTAGTGTAATAGTCTGAAAATGGCGTCATAATCTTTTTTTAATATTAAACAATAATTCGTCTTCAGTATATCTACTGATATTATATTTCCGTATAGTATTATTGCAGTCACGAGGAGAGTGACATCCTTCCACGTCATTATTGTGTAATTAATTGTTCATTCTTTAACTATTTCAATTTTTATCCACAGTAACCACACTTTGTTTTACCGGCAATGCTCCGCTCTAAAAAATTTAAAATTTATCATAAAAATTCCTCATAAAGCAAGTAATCTCCGACCGTTAATTTTCCGCAAAATGTAATAATCACTGCAGAGGACGAGACTTTTTTAATCCCAAGAAAATTTAATAATATTTGAAAAAATGATTTTATTTTATATTAAAAAAAGGTTTTAATAAATCCAAAGGCCACGACCCCTCCTCCACTCTCACCGTATACCAAAACAAAAAGGACGATAAACAAAAATCGAAATCACTGTTTGGTTAGGACTTAACAGCGACGAGCCAGTTCCGATCGAAAGGCCCTTCAAAGATCAAAATATCTCGAACCCTCCCGACCGCGATAATAATATATAATATTATAATAATAATAACCGTTGCATCGCGACCGCACTGCATGGTATACGTTATATGTAGGTGTATGGGTATTCTGACTGTGACCGCGTCCTATCCGGCCGCTATCCCGTCGCCGCCGCCGCCGTAATCGTTCATTTTCGGCCCGCCGCCGGAACGACAACGCGCGCGCGAGCTTTGCGCGCAGACAGACGGACGCGGCACCCTACTCGTTCTTTATCTTTTCCGCGCAGTAACGAATTAATAATAATAATAATAATAATAATGATATAATATATATATATTAAACATACCTATATAACATTATGCTAATTGCGAACGACGTCGTTCGTCGTCCGACGCGCGGGCGGGTCTCGTCGTCCCCGAGAGCGCCCGTTATCAGCGGCGGAGCGCCTGCAGCACGCGCGCGCTCAGATATAATATATGTATACATTTTGATGTGTATATCATATAATATCGTGTTATATGCAAACCAGATGCAGACATCGATTTTGCGGTGCGTTAATAATATATCATATTTTAAATATATATTTTATACACGCCCTCATTAATCCGATATATCAGGGATGGGCAACTGAAAGTTATTAGAAAGCCAATTTTTAGAAAATTAAAATTTAGCGGGCCACAGTATAGAGAGCAAAAAAAAAAGGCCATTCCATTCAAATTGTGCATTTTGATCTAGCATAGAGTACAGACGATTGACTTTGAAATTGTACGATGTAATTTGAAAATGTAGCGAGGGCCAGATAAAAAAGGTTTGCGGGCCGCCAGTTGCCCACCCCTGCAATATACCTTATACACATGATACGCGTGGATATTATACTATATACTATAAGTGGAGTGGTTATTATATACATACCTACCGTTCCTCAGAAATCGCGTCTTAAGAATGTGCGCCGATTAATTTTATTATATTGTGTTTGTATTATTATAATGCATTTAGCCCACAATGGTATTATATACCACAGCCAAAATATAATGTACGTGCAACTGTATACGTCGGTTTACGGCCGAACGGCGGCATGTATGTTTTTTCAACAAAAATGTGTGTGTATTATTTTTTTATACTGTAATTTTTATACTTTGTGTACATCGCTTCCGTATTCGTTTTTCCGTCACAACGAGCAACGGAAAAACGTATAGTGTCGTCCATTTGCACAAGCCTTAGGAAAAATCCATTCCAATTGTATAGTGTAGAATTTGCTGATTTAGGTTGTTTATACATTTTTCAGATGCCCATTACGTTTTAGGTAACATGTTGTTCCTATCCACAGAGGCCTCTACTTTTACTAGGGACAGTCATAGTGACTAGACGCAAGTGTAATTGTGAATTGTGATGATAATCTTCGACACCTTTATTATTTGCTTTTAAATATTATGGAGTCTATGTATTTTACTATCTTAATGAATGCGAACAAGACGTCGATATAACGCAGTTTGATAAATTTCACTGGGATCAAAACTCAAAAGTAATTGTAAATTGTATACAATCGTTGGACAAGCGAGTACCGATCAATGTTGAACGCGTGTACAGTAGAAAAAGTTTAACTACCAATTATTCAATTACGTTGTGTGTATAATAATTGTGTATTTTTTTTCAGGGTGGTAGATAAAATAATGTTTCGTTACATTGTTACCCGTCGTTTATAGGTTTATAAACGTATAATTTACTGCATGTTCACTGCGTGCACTTATATGTAATATTACAATATATATATATATGTACTTGCGCACTGTGTACGACGTAAAGTCTTTCCTTCCGAATCGTGTCTGAAATAGAATAAAAAAAAAAAAAAATTAAAATAAATGATATAATAATAATTTATGGGTCGAATTAATATGCAGTGAGTATAACGCTTCACGACAACAATAATAGGTATAACGTACCGGCGAAATCTAGTGCGCGCGGATGTCATACTCGTATTATAATATATATATGGTCGAACAATGCGGGAGACCGCACGCGAGCCCCGCGAAACCAGGAGGTCCTTGTAAGCGACGATGTCGTAATCGCCACTGCAGGATGTCTGATATGCAGTCGCTGCAGTACATAATATGATATTCGTACGTTGCGACTGTTGTTCTACATTATTACATTATTATAAAACGCCTGTGGTCGGTACACGGCGATTCGTCGTGGTTATAACATGTGCAGTACACGAAACGATAACATTGTTGTACCAGAGTTTATGACCATCGAAATAAATTATTAGAGAGGTTTTTGGATTTTTGCGCTTTTTACTCGGGATGAGCATTACAATGATATTAGGTACGATTTAAAGATTATAGGCATACACGTGACGTGCACACTCGGTAACGATAGCACAATAATATAATAATTATTATTGCAAATTGTCTGTGCATTTAACCTAATTTTTTTTTTACTAGACATCAAATTATCAAAAGCATTAATAATGATCGAAATGATCGATTGCCGTCGTATCAAATATTTTATTCTTGAAACGCGGTGTTCAAATATAAATCGTTTTGATTAAAGAAAAATTTAACAATATAAAATCACTGTTGCATAATCTGTTGTAATGTATCGTAATATATTGCAATATATGTGGTGCGCGTGGCCACGCAGGCGAGCTTTATGTTCTATTTACAATAATGTATTATACATTTATAATAGTCGTAACATGATAACGAGCAAATGTCGAGCATCCCAGAGCATTGTCTTATTAGTATATATATATATATGTGCGTGTGCGTGGAAGGGGTACGAATTTTAAACTTTTAAAAATGTATACATTCAAATATGTACAATATATTATTATATAATCATACTGTAAAATGTAAACTGAAAAAACAAAATGAGAACTAATAATATTATACAATATTCTTAAATTTAGTTATGTAAACATATTATTATATAGTATTTGAATTGCTTTATTTCATTGAATGGTCATTTTCGTAGTTATTTTCAAATTCGACCTTCAAAAGTTGAAGAGTATCAATTAGATCCAATTTAATATTAGAAAACTCTATCGAAGTTTAATAATCAAAGTATTTTTGAGCTAAAAATAGTGTCTTTAGGGTTTCACACAGATGAAAATAATCTCATTCAATTTCATCTAAAAATCGCGTGATTCCAATTTCCAGTCACCCTCCTCCTATGAAAACGCTCTTGCTTTATCTTGATACGCAGTATACTCTCTATAGATACGTTTACATTTTCCAAAAATATAATACTTTATTTGTTTGGCTATATTATTACATTTAATATAACATTTTTTTCATCTCGGCAACTAGTACGCATGTATAATAAATAGTTGAAATTCCGAAAGCAGACTTATTGTGAAATTCGAAATACTTACTGGATATCGGGATTGATATCGATGCATTTCACCATCTACGCGTCGACTACACTTCTCGTACACTGTACACGAGACTATTATTTATACAATATACAATATATACATTATATACTATATTATACATATTATATAATATGTACTCAGTATACATATTCGATGTAAATACGTATAACCAACACGTTGTATTTACATTATAGTACTTATGTGGCTAACAGTTTTATTACACATAATTATAACATCGTTCGTCTCTCTACGACAAGTTATCTATGCTTATCTAAGCCCTATCTCATCATCACTCTTCTTTCGGAAACTTCGCGTACGATTAGGATTCGTCACCACTATTATAGCGTTATACATATAATACCATTGACACAATACTATTTACTCGATAATATAATATAAACCCCGTGAAGCGTAATTTGTTTGTCATTGACACTGTAACGTTGTAAATATTATAATATACAATCGTTAAAGACGCTGCGATTACCACGTGCACCGTTTAAGTCCAATAAAAATCGTTAATTGGCAAAACGGTGGGGTCCTCTGGCGCCCGTCTAATCAACCGCGGGGAGACGGTTGTCTGTGATTTAATACGCCCGATCCTTTTATTTATATAATATACTCACTAGCCGCTACCGCTATATTCGCCCCCTCTTCGGCCGTACCGTTGTTACGTTACTATTTATTAGTAATAACTAATAATTTACAACGCAATATTTTATTGTACGCCGGGAATTGTGTATAGCTACGTATTTGCTCGACTTAAATACGACCTGCGTTTGGTGGTAAGGAAAACAATTTTAATTTCTGTTCGGCCGATTGTTGTTGTATATAGTACGGGACGACGAAAAATATAACTATCCGGCCGATGCAATGTCGACATAAATTACGACTTATCCGTTAACAAAATACTTATATTTACTGTTGTTCACATTTATTATAATGTAATTATTTATAACTGCACGTGAAATGTTACGTGAAGCTTATATTATTGTAGTATAACTTTTTATTCCTAAATGTTGATCACATTGATTGATTATCCGATAAATATTATAATCAATGAGTTTTATATATTGCAATAGTTGATTTTTTTCTATCGCATTGTGTATTTCTTTTCAATACATAATAACAGTGTGCTGAGCAATTAACTTACATTGTATTATACATAAGATTCGATTTTTGAACAACGCGACGTGATTGACCTTTGAGTTTATTCTAATGCTTGGAATATTTATATAGAGATCTATAAAGAAAACAATTTTAAACATTGAACTCCAAGTCTCAAACGATTAATCGCATGAATAGACCATAATAATATTGTGGTTGTTCGGTACAAGGACAAATATTGTGAAACAATAACAATATTGTATTTGTCTTTGAATATAGGTTCCTATTTAAATCTGTAAAAACGTTTGGTATTTTTAAACAGTTAATTAATTAAATAATAACAGATTACTTGTTTTCGTATTTACTTTCGTGCATAATTCACCAGTTTATCACTATCAAATTTTGTTGGAAAAATATTTTAAATTTTCAGGTACACAACTATAACAGACACTACGGGTAAAATATATGATGGTATAAAACCATAGTTCTCATTATAGTATCAATATGTTAATATGTAAGTATGTAAGAAAATGTAAATAATATTTTTCGAACACTGCAGTAGTGCAGTATATTATAAACATCATGCGTATAACAAATTATTAAGATTATTACTTAAATAAACAAGACGTGCAAGGATAGTATGAATATCTAAGCTTTATTATTATAAAGGTACATATTGTATCATTATATACTTCCAAATATGAAAAAATTATTATATTTATTAAACAGAGTATACTATTATTTTTCCTTTTTGTTAATTATATAGACATTTCAATACCTTGGCCACGAGCGTTTCATACATGCATATAAAGCTTATATTATTGTAACGTTTAAAATCTATATAAAATAAAATAAAATATCAAAATCATGTATAAAACCATACGCATTTAAAACGTGACGAAATGATACACGTACAATATATTACACAGTACCTAGTCATAGTATAATCAATAATAATATTATTGTATTACCTAAGCATAATAATAATTCTATCTGCACGACGGAAGGAGAAAATAATATACATTTTCATTCAACCTATTAAACCTAGGTATGCAAGAAACCAATCGCGGTTATAATGCTTATACATTTTAGACATTATCAGATTTTAGTACAAATCAGGTAAGATGTTATATTATATCATTATGACTAATCATACAACATTTTGCTAGTAGGACGGGGCAGCCGACATCAGTGGCGTACTTTTATACTTCGACGTCAATAATAATTACAACATAAAATAGTACTACGAAACGAGTTTATTGAAGGGTGTACGCAGAGTTATTGGCTAAATTCACCGAACACGCGTAAAACAGAAGACAACTTTTAATGGTTTACCCACCACCGCCGTCCGTTCGGTTGGCTCTTTGTCCGACAGCCTTTCCTCGTCATTCGTCACTCGGCTGGCCGTCCGTCTCCTTCTTCTTCTTATTATTATTAATGTCATCATCGTCTTCATCGCATCGCGTGGTATAACGTCGTGTACAAGGACAAATGTTACCGCGGTGAGCTGAGCAACTTTCAATTACACACGCGCGTCATCCCCTCGGCGCGAGTTTTAGCGAATTCGACCGGCTTTTGCGAGGGCGACGTCCGCCTTAATAATGATGATTGGGGAATAGCCACCGCCGGTCGGCGACCACAAATTAGGCTCTACGGTCATTTATCGTCGCGTAAGGAATTCTCGAGGATTAATCACGCGGGATCCTCTATTTTCTCTCCCTCGGTCGCCGCCGCCGCCACCTTTAAGTTTATACTATAATATATACGTATATCCACGCGTTTACCGCGCGAGAGGGGTGACCAAAGGCGAATAATGCTCGTAAGGGCTGCATCGTATATTATATACATTACTATTTACAAGTCCACGAGGAATGCGTCTGCCACGGCTATATCCTATTATCATCGCAATAATTATTATTGCTGTGTTGTATCATTTTTCGTGTATACAAACGAAACGATCAAAGACGATCTCAATTGGCGGCGATTCGTCGCTACGTCAGGTCCTTCGCATAATAATAAATAATAATAATAATAATAAAACTTTCGCAGGATTGAAAATCGTCTTTAATCTGGGATAATCGTGCGGTCGTGACGAGTCGAACGACTCGGACGAATTCTCGCAGCTCCGATCCGAGAAAGTAAAATATTCTTGAGCAAATGTACGTATATATTGTGTCTTAAGATCTGCGGTTAAACATTAATTATCGAACGCGGAAAATGCCGTTCGTATTTTATGTGAAAACCCCGTTGAGAGGTCCGTTTGCAAACCATTTATTCGTACTTCCGCTTGAGTTATTTACGTACATAAATACGTCGGATACCTATATGATGTATGCAATATCGTAGGCGTTGTCGCTGTGCAGTATGTGTCGTACAACCGGAGAGCTGGTCGAACCAGACATCTATACCATACACATATCGTCGTAATATCATGCGGTAAAACGCGTGAGCGTATACCGTCGCCGGTCAGGTTAGGTGTAAGACTCGACGGCGTGTAAAACAAATGCGACCTACTGCCGGCTTCGCACACAACGATAATAATAATAATAATAATAATAATAATAATAATAATAACATATTAATATGTAAACTATACAGATCCGATATACCGATCGGTCTGGTTATTCTCGTGGCCCACTTGTGTGGGGCACCGCGATATTCACGTATACTGCCGCAGAGACGGCGAGTAACCGCCGCGTGTCACGATCCATGTGCCCGACCGTACGTACACGTGTAGATAATATCTTCATACGGTGTGCGTATAACGTACCATAATATACAGAGTGTGGCACGTATATGCCGTCTTGTAAATTAACCGACCTTTGCCGAGCCCCGAGGTACCGCTTATCACGTCAATGCGAAAATGAAACTGCCCGACGTGTGATATATATATATAGTATATACTTATACTATAAAATAAAATATTTCGAATGTAATGGATCGTCGCGCGAAATCCAATTTTCCGGACGTCTTACACGTACAATAGCTGATGTCGCATACCGCGACCGCCGTTGTGAAATCTTCGTGGCCCACTACGTGCATGGTGTTCGTATCGTTGCGCAACACGTGCAGCGTATGTAGTCTTATCCGGCCAGAATATGATGTATGCACATTGTGTATACATAATGGTGTGCACAGATATCGCGGGCGAGGTTAAGCCGACTCGAGTGTAACAATATCATCTTGTGCGGTATCCTGGACGCGGAAATTAATTGCCGATTTTTATTATAATATGTATAATACGCGTACGGGCAATCATTATGTACGATACCATTATCGTCAACACATGCGAACGTATTTTGAAAACGTGCAGGCCATAACCCGGGAACAGCGGGGGGCCGCCGCCGCTACGATTATGTCTTATTAGAAAAAGAGAGAAACGCATATAACAACAACGCTGACCGCCGACCGGACCGGCCGTGTCGATAAACGCCGAAACGTGATTTGTGTAATGGACGACGTACGTCAAATTATCGTGGATATACTGTAACGCGGTGTATTATGATTTATCATTAGGTGCATAAATAGGTCGCTGGACGTGATAAACAAGCGTGATTATTATTATTATTATTATTATTATTAATATTATTAATAATACTGTTATGCGTTACGTACGACCGCCTGTACATGTGAGTGTATAGGTACTATCCGGCGGACAAGACGTATTATAATATGTCGTCGGGGAGACGTGTGAATTCTCGCGTCGTTCCCATAGTGTCGGGTTTATCGTATACATAATAAATATTATCGTATCGCAACACAAAGATTAATTATAAATGATCACTATAATACCAATGAAATATTTTTGACGTGCGTCTTATCGTCGACCATTTTGCACAGTGTGATTTGTAGCACGGGATATGGATCGAACACGACGGGGTGCATCCGAGCTTTCGTCGCGATATCGACGACGAGTACGACATCGAGTGTACAATCGATATTTCTATATTTAATCGTATAGTTACAACACAGTGAACCGGAAAAAATTGTATTTTATGAATTTACATAACCTAATCCACCTTTTTTTTTTTTATCGTTCTATACGTATATAAACAGTAATAATGTACAATGTGCACTATATAATATAAGTACTACAGTTGGAATACATTACACATAATACTCAGCTCGATACACAAAATAAACGGAATAATCCGTTGAACAAAAGATGCTCATTATTTCAAAAATTTTAGAAAAACAATATTATAATATAAAAACAATATTTTTCTAAAATCAAATAATTTTTTTTTTATTACGTTTTTACTTGTATTAGTGACAACATGTATTTTAATTGTACCTCGATATATGAAAATTGATCTTTGGACGAGTAATTTATGAAGATTATTTAAACGAGTAGAGTATATACTAAGAATGACTAATGGTACAGGGGTACCCAGCAGAATATTAGTTCTCCGTTCATCAAAACTTTAAACAATTAATAATAACTAGTAAACTATACGTCTGAAATTCGATTTTTACAAATACAATTATAGAACTCTAAATAATATTCTGTAAATTTGAAATAAAAAATTATTGAAGAAGTGTGTTGGTATTCAAAATAAAAAAAAAATGTTTTTCTCCAAACGCATTCTTTTGTAATAACTGCTCATCACAGCTATGTAAAATAAAAGTGTTCAAAAATACTTGTGTCTTATAAAATAATGTGTCTTACATTCATGCCATATGCGTAAAATATATAATATAATATGTAGGCAAACGCGTGCAC
This sequence comes from Rhopalosiphum maidis, assembly GCF_003676215.2. Lineage (NCBI taxonomy): Eukaryota > Metazoa > Arthropoda > Insecta > Hemiptera > Aphididae > Rhopalosiphum > Rhopalosiphum maidis. Next base: position 81,280,766 of record NC_040878.1, read on the forward strand.
ACATTCTATATTATACTAATATACTATTATATTATATTATATACGCGCATATAGTGTACATTATACTCGGGGCTGTGCAGCATCGCATGTGAGAGACGCGTCTCGGCGTTTAACAGGCGCTACATACGAACAGAGAACAATGGTAAAAAGAATTTTGTTCGCGCGACTTTAGCCGCGGGTCGTCCCGGGGGCACACAATATTGCATTATATCGTATATTATGCCTATATACACATACGCGATGCCGGCCGTCGGCGACGCACATATATGTTATAATGTATATTATATTATATAAACCTATACTTATGTATATTATCATCGTACACGGGAGGCCACCGATATTTATTTATATATATATTGTTCCCAATATAATATATCGTTGTTCTCGGCCCGGACGACCTCGTTAACCTTTTTGGCTTTTGCCTAGCTTTATACTTGCAAGCGCTTTTTTTCCTCATTTGCATTGAATTGAAAAAAAAAAATTTTTTTAAAAAACAACAAACGTCCTCCTCTCCCTCCTGCAACGTAGACTACCACGAACACCACCGGTTTCGTGACGAACGTTTTCGCAGACTTCGCGTATAGTCCATATTATATACACCGTCCCACACCGATTGTCTTTGCGCGCTATATGACCGCGTGCAATGCAAATGAATATAGCCACTGTATATGCCACATGATCGTTTCACCCTCATCACTTTTGTCACCGCGAATCCCGGCGGGCAACACACCAAAACAATATTGTGTGTATACGTTATATGTCGAATAAATATATGAAACTCGTTGGTCCATTACGGATTATTGTACACGTATAACATCGATACGCGGATACTATTATATTCTATACATGTCAATAATGCAAATACGTGTTATATGTTTGAATAAAGGTAATTCGGAAGTCCGTTTATACAAACAATCGCATTTTTTCGGCTGCCTATATCTGCCCTCTTCGAAGGTGACGTGCACGAGTTCGTTTCGGAAACTCTCGTGGAGCTCGCGACTCACATCGTTTAGAAAGCATTGTTTGAACTTTAAGAGATTAAAACTTCAAGAGTGCATATTATAGGCGATTTAGCAATGACTCCCGGCTAATGATCAACAATACACTCAATATTATAAAATATTTCGTGTGTACCGCAATCCATGCTATACGAATAGTTATAGCTAAACCAAAAAAAAAAAATTAAAAATAATCTATGATAATAATTCACGTGCGTACTTATTGTGCTCGGCACCGTGGAACAAAATGTAGGGAAAAGAAATTACACGTTGTCGAGTTCCGTTGATTGACGTACTATGTATAGCCGACTATATTATGCGCTGTTTAAAAACGACAATACATTATACCACCGTCACTTTTACATAGTATTACACGACAAGTTCGTGCTTGCAACCAGACGCTGCCCCGTCGTGCGTATATTGCTTGTGCACGCTGCACAGTCCGAGTGCGTTATGCATACTGCAACCGGCGGTCGCGGAAGACTGCAAGCCTGCGCTGTGGCGAACCGAACACTCGTATTATAATGGCCCACGACAAGTTGTAACTATTATTATCATAAGGTCTTGCCGTGTCCATCCGTTTAATATTTCGCGCGCAACATCCCACTGTCGCGGGGTGTCGATTTTGTACGCGTTGGACGGGTTAAAAAAAAAAAAAAACACTATTATATTATTCACGCGAGAGTTGTAAGAAATGTCTAGATTATCGCCGCGGACGTATTGTTATGCTATTGATCAGGTGCTTGTTCGTTATCGCCCTGCCACCATCGTGTATAAAATGTATCATCCCGCTACCAAGTGTCCAACGACAGCAGTGTTTAGTCCAAAATCTAAAATTCGATGATGTTCCTTATCAATATTTCTCTGGTTTTTCACGATATTATGTGGTTAGTCTAGTATATAATATGATCATTGTGCTGTAGCGATGGTATAAATTAATAATAAACTAATTAAAAATTATGTTATTATAGATTATAATTTATTTATACTCATTACTGTTATTAATAGGGACTGGATATCGATGCCCTAAAAAACATAAAAACATACCTTACAAATGCATTTATGTATAAGTATAACCTAAAAAATGCCCTAATAATTTTTTTTGTTATTATCTTCGTGTAATAATTTACATCTTAGTATCTTACTAGTTTCTACATTCTACATTCTATAATTATATCTTATATAATGTACTATTAATTTGGGGGGAACTATAACAATATAATGTACTCGTGATTTGTTTTAATTTCAATTCTCATCACTCAATTGGTAAAAAAAATAGTGAAAAATGTCCTAAAATCTTAATGAATGACTTAAAACGACAAAAAAAAAAATCAGTTATATAGATTCGTGTATACGAAACATTTTCTAAGCATCGCCCATGATTGTCCAAAAAAAAGTCATCAACATCCGAGCCCTAATTATTATAAACTTGGTACCTACAGCCAAAAAGTCAAAAAATATATGATAGGTATACTTCCTCAACATTTGTATATGTAAGTACACAATTCTTTAAAATATAAAAAGATTCATAATCGATTTAAATTCTGAAAATACATGACTATGAGTGTAAAAAATTAAACAATTTTAAAAAGAACTAGTATATTGAACCCAATATCAAAATATAATATATTTATTGTACGCAATATATTACATTATAATTGTATTGATTTATTTTGTAATATTTACCGAGGTACTACCTAAATATTTATCATGAAAAATTGCATATTTTCAAAGTTTTTTGCAATCCAAATTAATATAGGTACATTATATATACTCTACACCAGTGGTTCTTAACCTTTTTTGGTTCAGCTCTTAAATAGGTTCGGCTCTACGTTGATTATTATAAAGTACACTTTCCTTTAGATATAGAGATGTACTATAGTCTATAATATATAATAACGCCAATAACGGTGTACTGTGGTCTATACTTGTATATAGTCTTCTTGCATACTTTGAAAAAAAGGTTTTCTTTATGTATATTGTGGTAATAAATGTCATATTTGTTGTGTATCCGTTTGTCGTACGTTAAATACCTACGGTTTAGTAAATTTATTTATATCAATTTGTAGAGTCCTAGCTGGGTTCGGCGAGACTGGCCTAAGTTAAGGGCACATAAAAAGAGCGCAAAAGCAAAAATAAAATATGCCTATGTTATTATTAATATTTATAAAAAAAAATTTATTTCTTTATTCATATAATACGGGGACATTTTTGGATATTTTAGATAGATTAGGGACCATTCAATAATATAGGTATTTATTTATAATACAAATATTAAAAAGTGATTATGACATATAATATATACTTAATACGTTACAGTATTACGTCAAATGATAATAAGTTTGAAAATCAATTTGTATGATTATTATTAAATAAATATATATATATATGTTAAAGTTAAGAATTTAGATTCAAAATTCAACTCGTATTCATATTTATAGTTTTTTTTTTTTTTATATATATTTTTAGTATCCTAGCAACCGTTAAAAATAATAATAAAAAAAAACTGGAAATTTTGTACAGAGGTTCCTTAAGCAATGTATGGGCGGCGCATTAATAATTAACTTTATCGGGCTGATTTGGGAATCTAAACCATCCAAACATCATCCAAACGTACACAAAAAAATTCATTCAAATCAGTCCACGTACAGTAGAATTATATAGATATATATATCTATATACGATATCGAATAATAATAATTGGTTACATTTTGCTTTCCATGTTACATTATGATAAAATATATTGAGATATCTACATGAATTTATGACTACATAATATTTGAATAATGTTAAACGAAGCAATGTCACTACGATAAATTATAAAAAAATTAATATTAATACACCATAATATTGAGTATTTATATATTTAATTATAATATACATCATCATACGTAAAAGGCAATTGGGCATTTATATATGTAGTTGTAGAAGAACTAATAAAAAACATACAATTCCACACCAAAGAGAATCAAAAGTATAATAAAGAAAAAAATTACGTATTTAGTGAGAATAATGCAGTAGCCGGCCAGTAATTGGTCGTCATAGTAACAACGCTATATAGATTAATCAACGTCCTAATAACTGACGCCGCGGGTCAGTACGGATGCGTTTCCGAATATCGTCAGTGTACTCTCAACCTTCAAACTGGCAAGAACTAAGAAGAGAAAAAGAAGAAATAAGACTCAGACGATTGGTAACGAATCCGGTAAAAGAAGAGTAGAGAACAATAACCGCGAAAGAAGCTCGCGGTTAACAGATATCGATCACCGGCAGATATAGTCTATATACGACCTGCCACGAACACCAGACGAATGTCCCCACAGACGTCGGCCGGTCAAATCTTTTTGTGCGCCCTTCGGTCCTAGCCCTTTCGAGTGGCTCAAGGTAATCTTGTGGCAATACGGTATGGCATCGGCGGGGAACATACGCGAAGTTCCTTACCTTACCCCGGTCCTCGCCCATCCAGACGCGTGACGACAATCCGAGCTAACCGGCTATTGCCGGCTCGGTAACCACGGTCTACGACACGCTGAGGCTGGGGGGGAGGAGTGATGTGGTAGGCCGCATAAGACTGCGCACGGCGCAGGGCCCTATCTGGTTGTTCGCCTCAGCGTCGCACACCACACCAATGTGCTCGCGGACGCCGGCCGGTCAAATATTTTTGTGCGCCCCGTCAAAATGCTAACGACAGCTGAATTGTCGACTAAACGTCGTGAACCAGTACAGAATTAGCCGACAGCCCATCACGGCGGACTTCAGTAACGACGTGTTGCCGGTGTGTCTACACTGCACGACCGACGGCGGTCGTATTATCGACGTGCACCGCTCAGAGCTAATCGATTATCGGGATCGTCATACCTGTGACGCCCGACGAACGTTCTCGAAGTGCCGTCGCGTAGGGTTAGGTGTACGCTGCAGACGTCCGCGGCATCACGTCACACGACTGAATCAACGACTACTCTCTTCCCTGCCGGGCGGTTAAGTACGACCCGTTGCGCTCTCATTGGGAATACATAAAACCGCCCTTTTCAGGGCCACCAAATTCTACATTATCCCTCGAGGACGCGCTTGTCTCGGCCACACGATTTTTAACATAATTACGCTTATTAATTAATAAAACACGAACAAGGGTATTTTTGACGTTTGCAGTCGCTATTTACTCTTTAGTTTGAAGGTTGAGAGTACATTGACTGTATTTGGAAACGCATCCGTACTGACCCGTGGCGTCAGTTATTAGGATGTTGATTAATCATTAAATATATAGCGTTGTTACTATGACGACGAATTACTGGCCGGCTACTGCATTATTCTCACTAAATACGTAATATTTTTCCTTATTATACTTTTGATTCTCGTCGGTATGGAATTGTATGTTTTTTATTAGTTCTTCTACAACTGTATTATGTATACAATTAATAAAACAATAATATGTATAATATATAAATCCTTCTCAAAATTTGAAATGCTCAAAATTATTCAAATATAAATTCAGAGCATTGAAGTCGTTGAAGACAAGAGCAGTCGTCATTGAATGGATATAATGGGTGTGATTAATTTGAAATCAAAGCTAAATTATGGTAAATGATGAAAAACGATTTTAATTGAAAATTGTCAAGTTTAGTTAGAAATGATTGCAAAACAATTATTTTAATAACAACATAGCTATTACATTTTAAAAAATTGTTCGTTATTTATTTTGATTTTTCCAGATTATTTTAAAAATAAATGGGAAATTTCTACTTTTGACCTACTTTTCTCTTCTAAGTACTAACTACATACAATTTTATATCAAAAACCTTCCACGAAGTCGATGATCAGAGCATTGTTATACCAGAAAAAGGGTCTCAAAAGTTTCAAACATAAAAAAAACATACCCACGCGGCTACGCAGCATTGTAAAACCAATAGATACATTCATGTTTTATTGCAATACTATGCGACTATATGTACCTTATGAATCTCAGTCCAGCATTTAATCAGCTTATTTATTTAAATAGGAAACTGGAGAAGTTTAACAAATTTGCAATTATAAATATAATTTTTTATTAATATTATACTTACCTAAATTATGTAAAGACATTTTAGTATAGTTGTTAACTAAATTAAATAATTACTGGTAAGTGAAATTCTGAAATGCAATACATAATATTATTATCTTAATACTGTATATTATAAATAAATATTAATTAATAATGTTGGTGCTTAATAGTTAAATATTGGCTTTGACTGCATATACAAACAGTGGTGTATTCAGGTATTTAGAAGTTTAGATATGACTTCACTGTATAGACTTTTAAATATCTCAAGAGCTTACTGCTTAATATACTCTTTGGTATGGGTATCATTGATATAGGTTAACCTCACCTTTGCCTATATTGTTATTATAATCGTTGAGTAATGGATTGTGTGTGTGTGTGTGTGTGTGTCATAACAATATTACAATCTCATTGTTTCAGTATCTATTTTGCTATCTCATAAAATGCCTATTGCAGACTATATTGATTGTATTATTATACAATATGGATATGTAACTCTAAAGTTCGTGATATTCGAACGTACAAGATATATGTACATTGTACACGTATATGGATAACAGCGAAGTGTAATATTTATAGTAGGCGAATGGGTCAGAACCGCTATATGGATTTCGTTTCTCGGTTGAAAAAAAAAGTCGTACCTATCTATAATCAATTTTAAAACGCACACTATTAAATTGAATTTATGAAAGCGATACCACTGATCGGTAGTAGGTAGGTATCGTCTATTACCGGTTAAGTGCACTCCATACGAGAATACCGGTTCTGCGTGCAATATACCCAACTACCTAAGTACGCATAAAGAAACGTTCGATGGCGGTCGTATAGTAGCGCGTTTATCCGCAGCCGTCGTATTACTATAATGTTTATGACTAATTTGACATTTAGATAAAAATATAAGTACATTAAAATGTCTGACCCGCGCGTGTATAGAAAGGATTTAAAGCGTTGCTCGGTGGCGGCACAAAACACGGTGTGTGCGATAAGGTTAAACGGACGCTTTGTCTCATCCGAGTTTTATTCTAACAACAATAATAATAATGTATTGGATTTTATCTCGAAATGTGGCAAATGTGCGCGCTGCCGTTACAATACGCGTATAGGTACCGATTTATACGCCGACCGTATTTTATGGATATTTATTATTACATCGAGAATGTACCTATTTTACGACTCGTATCGGAGAAAAATAGTATTAATGGCATGCGTAGGATTCAATTATTATTATTATCGTGTTCAAAAAAAAAAATGTCAGATTGACCGTAACAAATGCGTTTTTGGTAACGTCTTATTATGTATAACTGGTGCGCGGTGTCGACGGACTCCTCCTCTATTGGAAATAATGACCTCCGCAATGCAAAGAAACGTCAACATTTCGATACAGATATTATATTATTATATGTATATATGTAATAACTATGCGAAAATTATTATTGTTATTAACACACAGCGTATACTACACACACACACACACACACATTATGATTATACCCATACACGGTTTACAATTCACGTTGTGCACCTATACAATTTGATATCAATCATACGCAATGCGTTACCGATATTTTTTTCTTCTTCCATTTTTCGCGCTTCAGCTGCTTTAGTCGTTGTCCACGTGTGAGTCTCAATTACATGCGGTAGACGCTCCGGTGGTTGCGGGCAATAAAACACGCACAGACACACACACACACACACATTGTCGCTAACGACAATTTGACAAACCATCGAGTGGGTGTGGTTTTTTCGGCGTTATTGTCGTCGTTTTCGACACCCTCCTCGCCTGCGACCATCATATATATATATATACCTCTTGCGTATACGGAATAAGAAAAAGTTTTGACCATTATCCGGTGACCATTTTCTGCAGAAAAAGATTTATTATTATTTATCGACGAATGTCTGGAGAAAAGCGATTGTTTTGTATTGTGTGTACGTTTCGTTTTACGAAAGAACAAGGAATATTATATAGGTTCGACCATAATAATTCGTCGTATGTAGTAAACCGTTATAAGTAGCTATATAATATTGTAAAAAACTAGATATTATAACGTTCAGATGTTGAACGGTTGGTATATATATATATTGGTAATATAATACATAAATTATATTATATCATATAATATGTAGGTACAAGATTATTTATGTGGGTTTTGAGTGGTTTTAATTCAATATTCTGAATGAGTGTGAAACTTTGAACTTATTGATCTTACGATGGACTTTAAGTAAGTACTCTAGTTTTGAAATTATTTTCTCAATTTTAGATTTTTAACTGAAAAATTGTAAAAGAATAGTACAAAAAGTCTCAATATATTATATTCTTTATAAAATTATAGGACACTTTATATTATATTATAATACCACATTGGTAATATAATACAAATTATCGTTTTGAGTTATTTTTAAATAGTTTTGTGTACAAGCTATAGTAAATATTATATTATGATATAATTAAATATTTACCTAGTAAACTATATTTTATTAGAACTGGACCGTTTTCGTATAAACCAAGCTAGGTCATACTTTTGATTTGTTATTTTTTTTTTTTTTTTTTTTTGATATAAAAATAAAATTCTAATATCTATATCCATATAAATATATATATATATATATCATTAACTATAGGTCTATAGATATCTATCAGTTCAAGTTAAATTCAAGAGGAGTTAAGTGCCGCGTTGTTAAGTTGACGTAGAACGTAATAATGGTATACGTGACTATAATAGTTTGAATTACGAGTACGAAATCCACTTTATACTTTATATAATAGTAGTGTGACGTTTTAACGGGTTTTGCGAGATTTTGTTGAATATTTCAAGATATACTTTCATACAAATTAAACACTTGGCTTTAAATCGCGTTAGAGGTCAATTTTTTTTAAAAAAAACTGTGTACTTTTTGTTATGTATTTGCATAAGCCTGTAACAATTCATTCTCGTTAAAATTACCTAAATCTTAAAATACGTCATTTACTCCCTTTTTATCCATCATTATTATAGTTTGAAAAAGCATACAACAAAATAAGTAGTCTTAATTCCATCGAACATTTTTTAAATGCTATTTTTAGATAACATATAAAAAAAACGTAGATATTTTACATTTGTTTTTGTTTTACATATAATATCATAAAATGTTATTTATTATTCATTATACCTACGTATTATTCAAAATATTCGTGCTAACCAGTAATAAATACGGCAAAGCATCATTTTTCGTATGAGAATCAACTACGTCTCGTGTAAAATGACAACGTTGTAAGATATTTAATTGAACTAGAAATGTGTTTTGAGTTATTAATATTATTATTATTATTATTATTATGATAAATAGGTACGCTTATACTAAGACGTTTAGTGTTATCGAGATCTCCGGTACCCATACACCTATTTATTAGATAATAATATATTAATATGCATTTGATTTATGCGGCAATTGGATTTTACCGAGAAAAAAACAATATCTAACGTTATTCTTATCAGCGGAACCGCCGCACCACGAGATTATTGATAACCCCGCGGAGTCTGCACACATTGGACTCGAGTTCGAAGCCACCGCTCTATAGCTGCGATAATATACTAACGGCTTTGTTGGTTGTAACACGTCCGTTTCGTATCAAACGCCCATGTGAAAAGAAAAGCTTATTCACTTCTACCGTTATTGCTCGACTATTCACGTATACACACGCACGCACATTATTATTACACGTAATTTATATTATATTATTATACATAGATTTTTCTCCTCCGGCACAAAGCCTATACACACACACACACACACACACACTATTGCTACTGGTCTTCTGCCCCGTTGCCCATAACGGCGGTGTCCTTAACGCGCACACGGGCACAGTTCACACGTTCGACTTTTACGCGCGTATTACAGATAAATCATACACATAATATATACACGTGTATATATATATATATATATTGCTGCAAAAGGCGAAAGTATAATATATACATTTTTTTTTTTTTGATATTTACGTATAAGGTAATACTTGGAATTGTAAAGTTTTCTAATACACAATACGATAATATATATATATTTTTATATATTTAATATAATATTATATACCTATATCCAATGCCCATCCGCGATGTCTTTTTTTTTAACTCACAATCTACAAACGTTATTTATAATACTACACGGGTACTTATACTGCAGGATACGTACTTAGTGCTTTAAAATGTACGAATCATGGTTTCTTTTTATCATCAGTTATTATTATTCTAAGAAGGTGTCAGATGGGTTTTTTTAACTGAATAATTTACTGCCATCTTATAGAATCCTATCATACATTGTATTCTGTTGCTATTTATGTTTCAGTCAATAACAGCTTTGATTTTTTTATTTTAATAATATAATATTTATTCTTAAAATAAAATTACGTTTTTATTATCAATTACTATCAACATAGGTATTTTTGAATGACGGATTGTCTACTACATCCGTGTATAAATTACATGCAAGTACTTATTGTGGTCGCCCAAAAGTCCAATAGTGATTTGTTGACAGTAACCTAGTTGAAAAAAAAATAAGATCAAAGTTTTACCATTTATATTAATATTTTATGAGTAAATACATAAATGGGCAGTAAAACATTTTTTTATAGCAAACCGTAAAACCACCAACTCGTCTTAAAATATAATAAATTAAAAATTAATAGGTTATCATATAATAGCACATATAAGTTATAAATATTATGTTATCTATGATAAGAGTGATCATTTTTTAAATAAAAATCACCATCTGACTATATTTTAGATAGGTATATGTATATTATATTATCGTATAAGATTATACGATTTTATTATGTATAGAATATTAACCATTAATGTACATTATGAGTCTTATGATTTATATACCACGTATTTAGATTATTGTGATATTTATAATACACTAACTAGTTAAAGAGATAAACTATTAGTCAGGACTTGGGAACGTATAACAAAATACAATAAAATAAAAGGAATATTTTGGAATTGATACTGTAAAGAGTTTAATATTGTATAACCGTACAATCACACGAATAAAAATATTGTCTTCAATTTAAATGAAGAGGAATCTCGTCTTAGCAATAATGTTCAAAATTTGCATCTATATAGTTTATACCTACACATTATGTGTATCTAGTATTGAGCATATATAAAGCGTGTTTAAAAAATCATCTATATGCTACTAAGTATTAGGTACTTAACTGAATACTCGTATAGTATCATTGATTACATTATATTATATCAAAGTACTATATGTGGAGGTAATCAATAGTAAGTATATACCTATCGCTACACACAGACAATTTTTTGAATAATTCCGTCTATTTTGATATTGACCATTTACTGTATTATAAATGGACTTATCTTCATGAAGATATGTTTATTACATTTAATTATTTATATCATTATTATTATTATTATTATTATAGAATCGCTGTATCGTTTTCACGACGCACTGGCTTTTGTTTCCACTCATGTACAATTATAATATTGCCATTTCAGCACAATGAATACAATTTTTTATCATCGTATATATACTACACTATATTATGCGTACATTACACGCGCTCCGAATACATTTTGTGCGACTATATAACATACCTGCGCGTGATAAAAACCGCGCCGCACTGCATGTACTCCATAAATCACTTTTTAATGGTTATTTTTTATTCTGTCCATTCAGATTTAACCACGTAATTATGTTCGTGTACATTACAATAAATTAATGCCGTATTTGCCGACTGTGTGGTAAATTCGCGATTCAATGTCTACATTATTCACATTGATGACAGTTATCGATATAAATGTATTCTAATTTCGCACGATGTACTTACATTATAACATCGCCGTTGTACACACGTATATGTTAAATGTAACAGTATAATCTTCGAATACGGGTTTTAACCACATGTCTACATGTTTTCATATCACAAATGTATTCTACCACCAGAAGCTAGAAATAGTCATGTGTACTCTGAGTTTATATTCAAATATTGCTGCAAATTTAAAATTTTGATATTTCAACGTAGCAATTGAGAGAATAGATATTAATGATCTAAATTTTTAATTATTTAAAAAAAATATGTGAAATGTTATAGTGTCGTTTGTCCATTTTTCCTGAAAAAAAATCAGCCACTGGAGTAAATAAATGTTTTTACCATCTACATTTTTTTTTTTTAATCAGATTTACAAATTGGCTATTTTGGATATTTTTGAAATTCTTTTAATCAATTTTTAAGTTTTTTATTTTCGGTATTAAAAATAAAAAATGTATACTAAAAATGCAGCGCAAGTGCTCTATGACTTATATTTAAAAGAAATTTTATAAAAATATTGATTAGAACAAAAGTTATTTCATTATTTTATTTGACAGATCTCCGTGGGACACTCTGTATATTATATTTTTATTAGTTTTTAAAAGAGTCCAATATTAACATTTAATTTTCAACAGAACTTCAATGTATATAATGTAAAAAGAGAGAGATGAGGCATATATAGGTAAAGGCATTTATATTCTATGTATCTACAATGTAGATATATTATATATAATTAAACAGCAGAAACAATTTGTAATGAATATTAATTCTAAACGAAAGTACATTGTCGACGTCTATGGTGGATACTATTATGGTTATGTCTACTATAGGTGTATGTAAAAAGTATTGTGGGCGAGTTGGCTTATAAAATAATCTCGAGACCCGTTGAATTCGCTTTGACCATTTAATAAGATCGTGGCGTCAACGTTACTCGATCGATAATTGTGTTCACGCGACTAAGGCACTAGGCGGACTTAACTATCAATTTCTACGACCTGTCGACCTCGTATATCAACGTTTAGTTAAGTACTCGATCCAAGGTTTTTATGTTTTCACAAATAATTGGAACTTGTAAATCGTAAGTTGTAATAATAAGTATACAAATTATAATAATTGAAATTAATTTTGTGACCTTATTTAAACGTTAGTCACAATGTGGTGAGGTTATTCGCTGGATATTTGTATTGAATTAATACTTGTATATAAATCAATTATAATTATTATAATAATATGAATACTTATACGGCTGCAGCAGCGTCGGTGAAACCAATTTTCATTTCAGCCTGTTTTCTGTAAGCACTAAAATATTTAACCGTTTGCGTAATTTAATTTTGCTTGTATAAACGCTCTCTATATATTATTATGGATCGCAACGTAAAACTATATTATACAGAGCTGACGCGGCAAATTCAAACGGAAAAAGCTGTTTTGAAATCGTGTACAGCAATACGAACACCGGTTAGGATAATATGTTAATTTTAGCTAGTATATATAGGTATGTATAGTTTTCATAATAGTATTTCGTAACTGTTTGACGTATTATTGAAATATTTATCTTTCCGAACGAAACACCCGATAATAATTGTTGTGACTTCGTGTCGATATATTATACCTATACGTGCGTTATATAATAAGCGCGGATTGGATTTTATGTATGTCGCATAGTATTAATTTACGAGGTCTGTTTCGATATATTTAGTGTACATTTTTCGTCGGTAAAGGTTTCATATTGTGCAGTCGTTAATCGATTGTTCGCACTCATCGGAAGGCGAGTAAAATGTGGAAAATGCCCAATGTCGCGGCGTTGAATTTATACGCCACAGCAACGCGCGCGAAAAAAAGGTTGTCGATAAAAAAAAAAAAAAAAATCGGATAACGGGTGGACTTTTTTATTTGGCAGCGATAGAGTGCGGTTAAAGGCGAGCGGAATGTAAATTACCGAAAATCCTCGTACGTGTATATTTTATGTCGTACCCGGAACGGACGCAACGCGCTACATCTGTATAATATAATATCGTTATACATTGTTATACACATCGGGTTGTCGTGTACACTGCAAAGGACGGTCGTCGGCCACAAAGGATACTATAAATCACACCGCCGTCGACCGTCCACATAAACGTATATACGCGCGTATACCTATACCTATACATATATGACATATTTTATACTTTTACCGGTAGAGACTCGTAGGCGAGAAGCTATATATATATATATGTGTGTGTGTGTGTGTGTACGCAGTAGCTGCAGGTGAAGTAGAAGATCTGGGGGAGACCTGACCTGACCCGGGGGGTACCCGAAACGCCCTTCCGCACACAGCGCGCCCCGCGAAACAGCAGCGTCTCCGACGGATGAGATTCGCCCGCACACACACACACACACACACCGTCGTCGTCGTAAATGTCGTCGCCACTGCGACAGTCGCCGACGACTTCTATTCGCCGTCGACGCCACCGGTACGCCGCGCCGTACGAACAATCGCGGTCCGCGTCCGCCGCAGATACGGATCGTATTCTCACTCTCTCACTCTGTCTCTCTCGTTCACTCGTTTCGTGTGCAGCCTCTCTCGCGTGCGCGTGTACCATTGTGGCGCGGTGCCGTACGTACCGACGCTTTAGACGTATTGTTATGTGTATATATACACGTGATATACGCACGCGTCGGTGTGTGCGCGTGTGCGTTATATACGTTGCAGTGTGCACATTGTATCGGTACCTATATCTACCCGTGTATAGGTATACCGCTGCATAAACGCGATGGAAATAATAAATAGAAACACACACATACACGGTTGGTGTACATTCTTCCTCCCACTCCCACACGATGATAATATATGCCTTTTCTTCCACGACCCTTTTGTATAAAAATATCATATTATGTAGGTACCTATTGTCCACCGCACTGCGCGCGGTTCCGACTGGCGGCGGCGAAGCGGAGGGGTTCGATGTGACCTGTCTACCGGGTCCTACCGACGCCGCCGCCGCCGACAGTGGCTGCTGCTGCGCTGTATCGTATTTTTTTTTCTCGTCTAGAAGTCGGAATATCGACATTCGTATATTACGTGTATATATAATATATAAATTTTCATAATATGCATTATGCGCGCGCGCGTGTTGAGGTGAATACGGCGCGCACACAATCGGATAGATGACACGAGGTCGTTTACGAGAGATTTCGCGCACGCGCAACGTTTCGATGACAATAATAATAATAAAACATTCAAACACACACACACACACACACCTCTATACGCGTGTAGTATATAATAATATATATCGCCACCGCCGTAAATTTTATTACACGCGCGTTTGACTTTGCGCTTTTCGATTCCGTCGCGGATAAGGCGGCTCGTGCCGACACGGCCTGTCCTCGTATAATACCACTGCGATGGTACAACACAAGTACCTATAATCTATATATATATATATACGTATATGTGTGTGTGTACTTGTGTTACCGTGTATGTGTTATATGGGCACAATGTCATATTATAATATGAGCTTAGATCTATTTTTAACACAAAACTATTTCCTCTCTATCGTAGTGGTCTTATCGCTATAATATGTAAAATTTAACCATCTGCGTCGGATACACCTACCATAAGTACATAACGCAAACTCGTTTAACTAATGATTTGAAGTTTTACGAGTAGTCGATATTTTTATTTTTGGTATGCTTCGAGATTCGTGCATTGTGCCGGGATTTGCTCGAATTTTGTTATTTTGTAGGGCATATTATAATTATATTATAATATCCGTGATCAGTAGACGTTTAAAATATATTAAACGAGATCATAGTTTTTAGCAATAGAAACACATTATATAAAAGATTATTAGTTTTGGAATCTTTTGTTTTCAAAATGTCGTTTTTGAAAAATGTTTTATATTTTATTTATTTGTGTTTAAGTTTTTTCATTTGATAATTAACAATATTGTGAGTTGTTATATTCTTAATTTTATATTATGAATCAAAACATTTCTCCGAGAATGTTTATGTATTGAATTTCAAACGATGAGTAGAAGTTGATTATTTCTGTACCTACATGAAAATTCTCAGGAAACTATTCCGATTTTCAATGTGAAATTTTAATTACTCGTCATATGTAATTTGTTGTCATTCAAAAGAGTATAAAATCATAATGATAAGGAGTAGCAAAAAATATAATTTTATCTCATCATGTCATATAATTTTTCACGGAAAATGATGTTGGTTTTTTAGATAAAATGAATATTTTCAAAACGTTTAATAGTTTTTGAGATCATGAACATTGTTTGTTAAAAAGATCACCTAACAATATATTGGAAAATCCTATATAATCGTTAAGATAAATAATAAAAAAACCGTGGAAGTGTTATTACAAATGTATATTATTAAATATATAACAAATACATACAATATACGAGTCACGACAGTTTATCAATCAACGTGGTATGAATAATATATTAAATAATTATATAATGTACGATACTGGTTTTTACCTATAAATAAAATATTTTTAAAAAAAACGTGTTATTGTTGTTTGCCGACCGCAGGGACACGAAACACGGAAGCGTTTATCACGAGAAAGCCCATAAAGTCCCACGCCCTCGCCACCACCGACTGTCACTGGGAATTTTGTTTGCAATCGCGTAATGCATGCACACATTCGGAGATAAAATAACAACAATAATAATGTGTACGTGCACGGCGATTTTTCGGATGTGACAAACGGGGAGAAAGAATGTTTTCCCACGTTCTGACGTGTGTAATAATAATATCTGCGCACAGTATGTACACATATACACGGCGATCACGCACAGGATGCAGTCCTCCGCTACGACACAACGAGAAATCCTCGCCGAGCACCTGTGCCGTCACCCCGTTGCCGCGCCCGTCGCGTGGAAGTAAAACTTCACAAATCGTTAATTAACCGAAAACACGAGCGCAGAACCCGACTCGGAACCCCCTCGCCCACGCCCGCCGCCGGACCGGCATGCAAATTGCAAACGACCCGTAATAATAATAATAATAATAGTATGTACGCGACGAAAGTATAATAACGACGTCGGGTTAGGTACTGCTGCGAAAAAAACAATCAGTTTCACCGCGCGGACGGACATCGGCGGTATATACCTATGTACCTATGTATATGTATATGTTATTATATACCTGCACAATATTGCGCGCGCGTAATGTGGTTACTGACTTACAGCGTTATACAAAATAGTCATTAGCATTTTAATGATTGTTTTTCTTTGGAAAAATAATAAGAAACTCGTTCGCGCGATACATTAACATATAAATGAACGTCTCGGGAAATCTGTTAATCTGCGCGAGGCTTATTATTTGTCCGTATAACCGTCGCCATATTTAACCACTTGTATATACGTCGTCATCGTACAATACGTATATATATATTATACGAGTTACTTATATAACATTATAATATGATGCACTCGGCGTCGACGAACGTGGTTTTTTTTTTTTAACTCGTCGAAACATTTTAATCGCGAGACTGGAGCCGACAAAGTCGTTTCGATTAAAAAACAACTGTATAGCGCGCGTTTCGACGATATAATTATTGTATATTATTAAAAAAAAAAAAAATAGGGATGCGATTTGAACGCACGCGCGCTCCAACTCTTTGGTCTCGAGAATTCGACACGCGTTATAAATATATATATATATATATGTATATCCGTTTTCGTGTACGAATTATACGCGTGGGTGCGTTTTTGTTTTATTTATACCTACTTAGCTGAGGGTGTCGACCGTTTTCAGTAGGTTCGTAGTTTATATATACGACGCCGAAAACGTTTAAAGTCATATTACATTTTTTTATTCACTGTCAAGTATTTAGAGCGTACGTTATTATTACATATAAACTGTTTTTTACGCATAATTAAATAATATGATAATAACGTTTTTAAAAATATTTAGCGTAATATTTTCAACTTAAATGTAATGTGTGAAAATATTTATCTGTAAATAAGAATGTGGTTTGTATCGCTATTAGCGATTAAAGTTAAAATTATTGTCTTATAATGTTGCATTCTATATATTTGAATTTAATACTTTAAGTATCACACGATTTGTACTATTCGTACTAGTCGTACTATGATGAGTACCCGTGCAGTCACCTAAACATTAAAATCAATAAAAGCCAATATAATCATAAACACAATTTTTGATTTGAGAATTTTGTTATTTTGTTTAATAGTTTTAACATATTGTATTGTAGAATTTTTTATACAGGAATATTTGTATGAAAACAAATGGTGGCTTATAGTTATATGCTTGTGGATTTGGAAAATTCTTTTGCGGAGAATAGAACACCTTCTACAATCTACATGCGTATAAAATGTGATTCACGCTTCCTCCTTTATCCTTTATTAATAATGTATTTTTTTCGAATTATGTTATTTTTTGAATTTTTAAGTTGAGTATACTTATAAAATATAAAATATATAATATAGATGCATTTAGTGCTGCGCTTATAGTGCTCAGGCCCGGATTAATACAATCGTAGGCCCTAGGCAAAGCCGTAGCTGGAGAAGGGTCCAGGGGTCCGGACCCCTCGAGATTTTTTTTAAAAATATAAATATTTTATAGTGATGAATAAAGTTAACTGACGATAAATTTTCAGTAATTATATTTAAAAAAAAAAAATGACCCCCTCCGAATTTTTTTTCAGTTGCAGCCTTGGCCCTATGCACAGTGCTTTTAATTACTATGCGCTTATACAGCACTGCGGTGTCCAGTATTTAAATGGGTATAAAACCTTCTGTTTAGGAGAGGAAGTGTTGAATTTCAATGTTAATCCTTTAAAAACAAAAAAAATCAAATCTAAACTTTTATATGATAATAATTTTAATAAATCTTAAAAACAACTAATTTTACTCAGTCTACAAATATATAGAAAATTAAATTGTTAAAACCATAAAAAAAAACTTATTTTACGCCAATTTGAATATTTCTTTATCCCTCGTATTTAAGCATTAAACAAGATAATTGTAACAAAAAAAATAGTAGCCACACATTTTATTTTTGTAGGCCCCAAAAATGTTCGTAGGCCCTAGGCACAGTGCCTAGAGTGCCTATGCGCTATACGTCCCTGATTGTGCTCGAATATCTTTATAAACTATAAAATGTTAATAAACAATTATATTAATTACTATATGATTTCTGAATAATTATGTATTTTAAACACATTATTATAGGCTATTATCCATCTTAATAAAGTTGAATTATTCAGAAGGTAAACGATCAAGCTTAAATGTATAAAATATATCAAGATATTCAAAAACCTATCTGTTTCACGGTTGAATTTGGAATTAAACATGATTAGTAAATCAACCAGTAATTGCAGGCCAGTGATTATATATCATATAAATGATAATAATACGATGTATACACTCAACGATCGCAAACAATTTATAGTATAACATTCAATTTGTCGTCGATTGGAATATATTTCTTTCGTATTATACTTACAAGTTATGATATTACATTATGTACACCTTCCTCGTGGAGGTATATTAAAAATATACATAAACATAATATACACACATATATACAAATATTATAGGTGCACGTTGTATTTCACGTCGACACGACGAGAGTCATAGCCGTCGCCGCTGTCGTAATACATATCGTAATCACACCACACGCGAGTAAAGAATAAAATATAACAGTGCAGCGATGGTGGAAGAAGGACGACACGACGATGGAGACGACGACGAAGAAGAAGAAGAAGAACGAAAGGAATAAAAAAAACATTACACACGTCGATGCCGGAGGTGGCCCCGAGGTCAACCCGTTTGATGTCCCGTCAGAATATTATTTCTACGCGTCCGTCTCCCGCGGGATTCTCGGTCCGTCTCTATCCGACTGCGCGTGTACATATAAATATTATACACCTATAATACGGCTATATATGTGTATAATATATCGTATATACATAATATTATATTGTACATACATGCTCTGCGCGCACAATATTATATTATTACCATTATGTTGTTTCGCTCGTCATTTATCACGCCGTCGTCGTTTTATTTCTCTCACCTGACCGTTTTACACGCGTACCCATAATATATTATTATTATTATTATTATTATTACTATACGATCGCGCGCACCGATCGTTCACGCGCGTTATTTGTTGTACATGGCTCGTAACCGTATTCACCCTGTCTCGCGTTATTATTATTAATATTATTATTATTACTATTACTATTATATACCTACGTGCGCCCATGAATTATAAACACGCGAGTGTATATACCTATGTATTCAAATTTTATAATGTATATTAGTGTGTTTGTGTGCGTATATAATAGGTACACCTTCACACGTACACAATATTTTATACTACAGGTGTATGATATATATATATATATATATATATCGTATTATATTATATTATTATATGAGTCGCCCGCACAATTTGTTATTTCACCCGATTGCCGCCGCCGCAGTCGTGGGATGAGTAATGGATCTCGAGATGCGCGCAACAGGCGACGGACGGGCATATAATGTAGAGAGTATGTACGCGTGTACCTATATTTTATCTTTAGGAGTGTGACGTGAGAACGCACGTGTGACAAAAATCGGTGAGCGCGATTTTAGTACTCCAAAAACAGCACGGCCAGGAAACCTCACACGTCTTTGATTTAGTTTTACTTAATACGTACGTTGCGCTACCAAATTTAGACGTTTTTAAATTTTTAGGATTAATGAAGTTTTCATTTTACATTAATACCGAAATAGTACAATGCGTTACGTCACATGTTATATGCTAATATCTGTTTGGAAAATTTTAAGTTGCTTATCTTTTATGATAGTTGTATTGTTTTTCAAGGGTGAAAATGTTACTCAAATCTTATCATTGGTTAACGTTAGGTTATGAAACAAGTTCTCGATGTAAATTTAAGAATAAATATGTTTGCGATCTATATTATTATTTATATTTATTTTGCTTACCCATTATTTAGGTAAATCAAATATACAAAGTGGAACAATTGTAGCAAACTTTGCTGAATCGATTGAAATTGGTGGAGAAAATAAAACTGCGTTTCAAGTCCTTATTTTACAAATTATTTCCTCATTTCTTTGACCATCAATTTAAAGATATACATACATATAATTATATTGTGTGGTATGTGTGACTACTTTAATTTCAAACATTTGACAGTTTATTACACATTAATAACTGATGTTTTTATATCTTTCACAGGTATATTTGCTTGCAAAATTATGATTCATAGATTCAGTTTTGCAATGCCAGTAAACCTAACTGTACTTGCAGTTACCATGTCTGTATCGATAATCGTGTGATTTGCATCACAACCATCCTAGTATTTTCGATAAAATAATTCCAAGTTATTTATTTTTCGAATCACCTGATGTCAATTTCTTGAATAATTCTATCAATAAGGGATTGAGTTATTTAAATCAATATTAATGACATAGTTTAACACATCACATATTATTGTAATGATTTTTAGCACGGATGTGGGTATATTTAATGTGGTTTTTGTCTTCATGTCGGGTAATGGTAAATAAAATCTTAAGATTTTCGATATACCTATATACGATTCTTTGCTAATAAATCAATCGTTGGCAATGAACAAGAGATGTAACGACAAAAAACACGTAAACATTGAATTTTTAATTAATTTCAGTTTAAATTAGTTAATCTAACATTATTTATTCGTCAAGGACTTAGCTGACCGAAATAAAGTACCAGACGACAGTATTCCTCAAATTTACGCTTGTGTGACTATGTGAATACGAATAAATTATCATCATAATTTATAGTTGTTATTTGTCTCTCGTACGTGCGCGAACGTTGAAAACACACGTTTCACGAAAATCCGTCGTAATAAACGCCTGGGAAGAGAGAGTCAAAACATTGTATCGCTATACATTATGCGATTAAAGTGGAACGCGATAAAAATTGTTTTTGGTTGGGTATTTACATAATATCTAAAAATGTATCAGTTGTTTAAGCTCTAATATATTATATAAGCACACACTACCTACTATAGATATCCCGTGATTTTCTGATGGTTAGTAATGGTGAAGTTATTTCGCAAGGTTTGCACACTCCAAGTCAACCCTAACAATAATAAATTTGAACGCTCTTAAAAGCGACTTCAAGAGGAATTTTGGAAGGGCGATTGCGACCGCGTTGAGTAACTGTTCATGACAGATCTTCGTGAACGCGTTCTCATTATATACACACAACATATAAATATGTCCTACGCGTGACTGTGTTAAAGACGGAGACAACAGACCTTAGTGTAACGTCCTATAAAGGCATAAAGCTACTAATTAATTGCTACAGTATTTATAATATGATACTGGTTCTGTATTATGCGAATCACGAACACAAATCATACATCGTATACGTATACAATTACGACCATCGTGTGCGTGTGATTTATGCGATCGTATTGTCTTGTGGTTTTGACTGTTTTGAGGATTACAACAAGACTCTTCGAGTCCTGCGAGATAAATATACGGATGATTTTTGGTTTTTTTTTTTTTTTCAAACGTGGGAAAATATATGAATTATTTTAATCAAACTCGTGTTGTAAGATGTTCTGTTTTGTGCGTATAAGAATATATTAATTTGAATAACAATAAATAATATCGAGAGCGTGACGCACGTATATTTTGCTTTTTTACAAAATAACAAAGTTATCATGTGTAAATCTATGATCTGAATGATCTGATAGGAAATCAATGTGCTAATTTAAAATAAAAATGTTAATATTGATAAAGCAGTTGACAGTATTAAATTGTTATATACATAGGTACATAGGTATACAAGTCATTTATAATGTTACATTTTGGGACTATATTAAGTATTTAAAATGATTGTATCTTAAAAATATAGGTCACACGAGCAAGAATAATATATTAGAAATTGTATAAACAAATAGTGATGATATTTTTAAAAAGGCGAGGAGATTTAGAAACGCATAATGCTTAGACGTATTATTTTATTATTATTGTTCAACGTATTATTCTATTGTAATAATTTGCAAACTGTATTTACTTTAAAAATCTATTATTATTTTTTTAAATTTGTATTACTATTTCTAAGTGCATCATACAACTACTCATTTGCATTTCGATTTATTTGCATAAATATTTTCATAAAAATTGATTACTTTTAATTAGGCGCGGTTAATACTTTATAGTAAAAAGGGTGGTTCAAATTAAAACAAAAAAATAAGATTTTATTTCCGCGATAATGAGTATTTAAAAAGTAAGTATACTCTTCGTATAACCATTATTTCAAAAAATCAGAAATCAGATAAATGCTTAGTAAAAATTAAAGGAATAGTATGTATACTAAAAAATTGAATTATACAATATATTCTATAACAATTATATTAGATCTCTTTAAAATGTAGTATAATCTATTATTATGTAGCAAAGGTTTTATCTGCACAACAACTATTATCGCGTAACTTTTATTTACAATATATTAACATCGTTGTTTTTGTGACATAACGTTATATTTTATTAACTACGCAGTAATATTGTTTCGAATTCGTGACAGACTCACCGAGTTAGATATTTATCATCTGGTATTTTTAATTCGTTTCCGATTTGTTTAATAAAATATTATTAATATATCACATACATATAGTACACCTACTTTAAAACATTATGAGCTCTGAAGTGTATTGTAGCAATTATATTGTGTTATATAATTTACATTGTCTGGATCTTATACACTTTAAGCGATATAATTAATTACTAAATTTTATAGTATCGTCGGTCGTGATCGATCGGAAAAGAATTCAACTGCCTGTATAATACATTTATATCGGCACTGTAGTATTATTATAGTCGGCATGCCTGACATTGCAGTGCACTAATGCGGCGCATACATCCACACCCGCAGGAGCGTGGGTCGGACACATCCACCACGCGGGTAAAGGGCAACAAACTCTCTGTAAACCTTTTTGCACCCGAGTTCAATGGAAATAATATAATAATTGCCGTTGTGTTATGTTACACGAATCGTAATAACGTTACGTATTATAACGTATACAGTGCTAAAAAAAAAAAAAAAATAATAAATAAAATGCGGCTGTAAAAAGTCCTAACTTTTTCTTTACGCTCCCTCGATCAAAGACACACGATAAGACACAGTTGTACATATTAGCCGTCTCTGGTGGTTAATAAGGTCATCCATGTTATGCATATAGTCTTGGTGCGTGTAAATATGTGTGTGTGTGTGTGTGTGTGTGCGTGTCTCGATAATACTGACTCATTGAACGACTAATGATAATATATTATAGGTATATGATGTTGATAACACAATATTATACGTTGTACGCGCTATGCACAATATCATATTTTATTGTTGTAAGTGTCTATACGGGTATACGGTCGATTGCGCACTGACTTGAGTATTCATTTCTCGACGATCGATTTATTACAGTACAAGACTACTATTCCGTAACTGTGTAATAATAATATTTCTAGTAGGGATGGGTGTGTGCGTGCGTGTGTGTTACGTATATATTTGATAATAGGTACACGTGCGCGAGTATCACGTCAGTCTACGGGAAAACAATATAACATGACATTATATATATTATGTTATATGTAATTGTTACGCGCGAGCTGAGACAAGATAATTACACACAATATATACATACGGTACGTCGTATTGTCGTCTAAATGTCTAATGTCACGTTTTTTATTGTCAATTCGAACTTTCGTAAAACAATAAGTACATTCGTCGTATCGCGTAAATTATACTGTTCTACTCGCACATACATTATCACTATTGAGAATACCGGTATTTAAACTTTTGTTTGTTTTAAATTTGTAAAACGAACGGTGTTCACGGTGCTGGCAACATTCGGTCTTTGTTTATTTACCGAAGTGAATAATAACAATAATATAGTGTCGTGTTAAACTCGTTTAACTCGCGGTGCAGTAATTATTTTCATACAGTATTGTGTCAATGCCATTGTCTGGTAGATTATAAATTTCATCTGTATTCGTGTTTTTCTTTTACAATATTGAAACCAAATCTAATTTCGACGTATTGTGCAGTATCCGACAGATATGCTCCGTACGAAATGAAATTCGTTGTTCGTTTTCACTGTACAACCGTTGGAGATCACCAAGATAATTATAATTATCGGACACAACGAACAAAACGAGAATAAAAAATAACGATTATATAAAATATTATCTAGTTCAAATACACTATCAGTAATATTTCATTACTTCTCGGAACTGTTTATCGGCCGGTACATTACATTACTTGTTATAAATAATGGACGTAAAGAGACGAACGGAAAATCACGTATCATTATAATGTGTAGATAGTAAAAAAAAAAAAAAAAACTATAAAATAGTATACGAACGATAGCGTATTAGAACACGTGGTCGTAAAATAAAAATATTACATAATATTCAATAAATATAATGATTTCATGTGCGCGTGTGTCGCGTGTAATACACGTCTATTACACGCACATGTCGGTAAATATAATAACATTGGTACAAAAGAACGTCGGGTAGTCTTTGGGGTGGTGTTCTTTTTCAAACGGCCGAGGATATTATCATTATTATCTTTTGGGCTTAATGTGGTAAAAACAAATTCGAAACATCATATTATTCTGTGTATAGTGCGCGCATTTGTTTGATTCGACAATCGTATACCTATATAATACAGCCTACAATAATATACTAAAACAATAAAATATCAAATATTATTCCTCTTATAACTAATGTAAGCAGCAATTATACTAGAATTGGTATGATTTTCGTGTCGATAACCGATTTTACACGACTAAGTTTGTCGTTGGCTGATATACAATTACAATTTACGCACAGACATATTTATCCGAATAATCTATTTTTCGTAATCTCGTCGTTGCGTAGAACATCACAAGGCGCGATTTGTTCACGGCCCGTGAAAACCATAAAATAGCCGAGTGAGATACTTCTGATATGCGTTCACGTAATAATAATAATACAAATACTCGATTGTATTTAATATTTAAAATCGGAACTCTTCGATCGCACGCCGTGAACATAAACTTATTATTGATATGTTATAATATACAGGTACGCTTTTTACTATAATATTATATAATCAAACGATAGGCGTGAGATATGATTCGCCTCAATACACTGCAGCATTGCACGAGGCATCGCCAAACCCGATCGGATAGCATGTTATGCATTGACAAAGCCGTCGACTCGCCGGGCGTGCATATACGAGTTGCATCGTTGCACGAGCTCGCGCATAAAATGTATTCGTGGCAAAAATTCTAGGCATAAAATCAAACACAAAATATACAATTGTATTTCGACATAGGTCGGGATTTTTTTTATGTAATAGATACTCGCTACGGTGCTAATGCGCTATTCGGCATCCTATATCGACGACAGTACAAAAACACTGTAATCTCTGTACCTGTATAATAGGTAGTTACCCTTTAATTTCGCGCGTCCCGCAACTGTATACCGCAAGTCGCAACACTCGTATAACACGACATTTCACGCGCGCCAAACCGATATTATTATTATTTTATTATTGCTGTTGTATTTACGAACACACGTATTGTGTATCGTAAAACGCGCGTAATCGGTTGTAAATACATTACGACACGATACTGCACGTTTATCGTTATAACGCGATCGCCCGCGCGTCCTAACGAGCGTTCGTCTGTCCTTTGAATTCGCGTCGGTATACATGCACGTCGTCCGACGGCTAAGGTTAGGCACCTACCGCGTAATATCGTTATATATTATATCATGTTTTGTATTATATTTATATATATATATGTGTATTTTTATGTGTTCCGAGAGCCCGTGATATTACACGCGTATGCGCCTATACACAGTATTCACAGTCTATATACCTTTTCACATTTTTTTTTCTCGTTTACCATCGTCGTGACGGTCGTTTAAACTCGACCGGACAAGTCCATATTTTTCGGTTTTCACTAAGTCGTTGTGTTATACGAGTACGTTACACAGATTACTTGACAATGTAACATGTTATTATTGTTCATACACAGTATGTGTCATTAGGATGTAATATTATAATTTATATGAGTAATATAAGTATCTTTATGTTTTCATTACAAAACACGAATTTCGTTTCTCAAATGAATATGACGATTGGAAGCCACACGAACGTGGAATTACAATATGTTTAATGCGTGCGCCAGACTATGCGTTTTAATAATATATTACGTTAAAATACAAAATGATTTGCAACCGGATTTAATGTGTGTTTATCTATCCACGAATCTCCTTCCTGCTGATTAGATTTTCCTCGGATCGTTTTATTATACTCGTAATTTAATTCCAACAATATTGGCTTACAACGGGATGTATCGTCGCCCCGTCACCCGAATAATAAAATTAGCCGGCAAAGGGGATGCTTTTTATTATGTCTCGAATTCGTAAGACGCGATAAGGTCTAATACGAAACCATTTTTAATACCATAATATTATATTGTTATATTCGTAATAATAAACATTATGATAAATAATGATTTTTTAATTTTTTTTTTTATTAGGTCATTTGTTTCAAAGTTGAAAATTAAGCTTAATTGAATAATAATAAATAATTAAATTAAATTAAAAGAGCGAAAAGGCCTTTCAATAGACATACTTTGTTATGATATGAAATATTAGTTATAACAACAATAATAATATTATAATATTATAATTGTTTAATAAGTGTATATAACTAATAATTATCTATTTACATATATATTACATACACATTTTTTTTTTTTAGATAAGCTAGGTTAATGACCCAACCGTTTTTAACCTATTTTTGAGATTTTCTGTAATAGTTACGGATGACAGTCGTGTGATAAGTGGATTGGAATAGTGAGTTTGCTTGATAGTAAAGCACATATAATGGAGCTTTGCTGATTCAGCGATAGTGTGTATTTTGAAATACGAATAAGTAGATGATGCGAAAGACTCTGGATTGTACACAATCCAAAACACGGATTCACCGAGTAAACTTAGTGGTCCCATCGAATGATAAATATTATAATGCCGGTTATATTATCACACAATTAATTTGATTACAAATTTAAATGCCATATGCAATATGCACCCGAAATACGTATAGAAAAATCTCGATCACGTGTATTGTATAGAAAGACAAATTTGCATACAAAGAAATCGACTTGGTCGTAAATGAATAATACCATCAATAATTCTATTGAACTTAAATAAAAATGTTAATTAACCACACGTATGATATATATTAATACTGATTTAATAATATGCAGCACTCGTTAATTCGTTAACCGTCGATCAATCAATTGTACATGCAGAAACTATACTTTTTGGCATCGGTTCACTTGGTATATATATATGCAATTAGATTACATTAACGACAGTATAATACATGAATAAATGGACTTCGAAAATCGTTGATAAACGTGCATGTCGATTATCTGAATGATTAAATAGCAAACTACAATAATATATTATATAATATCATTATAGTATACCTTTTTATACTGTACAGTTTATTATATTAATCATAAAATGGTTATATATAAAACACTCTTCATAAATTATATTAACGTGCTGGTTGACATTTTGTGTATACAATTCTGTCAATTTATGGCTAATTTTTTTTCGAGAAATACCATACCCTTTTATTTTTACATTTATCCATAGATAAAAATGGCTAGAAAGAAGTCTCTATTTTTTTAACACACTCAATTTCATCGATATCCAAAATAAATATAAACATTTAATATCAACCGTTCCTATAATAATGCTTACCAGGGGTCGCTAATTAATATTTTTTATCGCGGGCCAAAATTCTAAGTACATATTTACATTATTTAAAAACCAATAGTATTTAACAAAAATGATAATTGACAATAAATAAACACATATTATAACGTTGTCGCAATATGCGTTGTTAATTCTTTGTCCGCGGGCCGGATAAAATTTGTTCGCCGCCTTTGGTGACCCATGTGTACGGTACGAAACCGAAGTAGGCATATATGTTATGTATTACATAATAGTGTTATATGTTAATATTAAAATACTCCGTTGTATCGTCTCGAGAGCTGTAATAGTTAAAGTTGATCGTTATTAAAAGACCTAACCTTGACGGTACTCTCTATGTATAATTGATATACCTAGTTATTTTTTAACCGCACAAGTATCAATAAAAAGTTATGTAACTATTTGTACTGTGCCGTCGCGCGTCGTGCCGAAAAGAAGAATGATAAAAACGTAGACGGTGTAATATTAATTTGTCGTCAATATCTTATTCGTATATATATTTTTTTATTAGGTATGTTAAACGACTTGATAAAGAACGGTTATCATTTAAGAACAAAAAAAATCATCATCCTGAAACACCATCGAATCAATACATTACACAGATTTCTGTCGAAACCGTTCGATTGAACGATTCCACGCGCGTGTACAGGCGCCCGGCTGCCATACGTTATATTACCATATCCGCGTTATATTGTTGTCATTCGGGTCACGTCGCGAGTACGGAATACATTATACTCGATACAGTGGTCTCGTCGAGCGTAAACACGTTGCTATTATTACTGCCACCAACAGTGTATATAATAATGTTAACTTCTCGATATTTCTGTACGTCTTTCGATAGTGTTATACTGATGCTATAGAATAAAATATATAATATCGTTATCTTATACACTCCGTTCCGAATTATTATTTTTATTTTCGCGATAATTCGTTAACGCGTAGGCGTTATAATGCTTTATTAATCCGTACACGTGCATCCGCGACAGTAATATTATGAGCATAACACAATTCGTCGGCTATACTAGAAGAATAAATAAAAATGAATAAATAAGTATTGTACGTATTACTATTTATTTATAGTCGCGGCAGAACGAATTCGCATAGAAAACAATAATATATTAACACGCCAATCGCCGGTATCGCAATAACACCCTGTACGCGTGCTTAGCACTACACGACTAAATTGTAGAGGAAAACGCAAAACAACGGTATACGCGTTTATTTATTTATTTATTTTTTCAAACTAAGTATTGTCTATTATTATTATTATATTGATTTATGCGTTTATCCGTGTATATAATACGCACTCGCGTACACCTGCAGTTATAAGCTGCACGACAGTGCGTTGATATGTGTGAATATTCAATACAATATACAGCTTATAGCCTTGGATGTTACGGCGATTGTAATATTTACAATATATTTCTTGTCAGTATAAACACTGTAGTACTTAATACTAACGGGTAGGGATAATTCAAAAAATTATACGGTTTATATATTAGAGTTAAGATATATTCAAAAACGACAGGTAAATACCGTGTATTGAATAATTCTGATTTATTGATCAATAAATTATTGTTTATGCGTATTAGATCATAGATTCTTCAGTGATTATTAACGGACAGAATAAAATATAATTCATAATATACTTAATAAATGCACTTAATTTAACGAGTCATCTGATATTTGATATTTGATTAATCGAGCACAGTGGCAGCTTTCTCTTTTGAAAGCTCTAAATCTATTGGTAAAAAAAAAACTTTTCCGGCCCCTCTCAATTATTGTTTCTATCTGCGGTCGTCTGTACAGCAGTTAAGAAGTTAAATATTATTTTTCAATGGTCAGAGCACTTCAATTATTCAATAATAAATTTCAGCGTCGTAGAATTCGACGTTAATACGTATTGTGTATTAAGTCCTTTTTATCTTATAACTTTTAAACATTATATATTTTAATAAACCGTACTTATAAAATACTAAGAAAATGGACCTACCACATTGTTATACATCCTGTACCCCAAGAGAATATTATTATCTACAGTGGCATATTGTTATTGTAGGTAATCGTAATATTAATATCACAGGATATCGGAAAATATCCTGACTACTGTGGTGTACCAAAATAGCCTATCCATGACGCCGTGTGATAATAATTTATACTAAAACATACTTATGCGTGAACAATAATGTTTTTGTCAAGAGTGTACTGTACTAACTATTGAGTACGCCTTAGTCGACCGCTGTGCATTTTGTTATACATACAACTGTATAAGACGGCAAATATTATTTTTTTTTATCAAATAGTAATCCATATTATGATGCGTTGTTATCAACGAAAATAGCATCATAAATTATATTGTTTGACTTTTCAACGTTGATTGACAAAGCTTCCACACAGTAAACTATAGTAAGGTAACTCAGAAATATCTGTATTTATTTTAGTTATACACTTATACGCGAATTCTTATGGGAAAAGTTACATCATTGACGATGCATTATTTTAAATTATTTACTGTTTTCATATACTTATATTATTTCTATGAAATATGCGACATCCGAATTGTAAGATTGAATGTAAAATACTGTATGGATTGTGAGTGTTTTACCATTGTACAAAATGAGTGTTTTGTTTTTGAAATAATGCACTTCATCTGTACCGAGAGTGCAAAATTATGACCGCGGGCGTAATACAACAATGTGTTCTACACGTTCGTCTTTGGGCCGGAGAATTCATAAAAACCATTCACACCGTTTAAATACAAAAATTGATCTATCTCGTCACTTACGCGGCGGCGTTCCATTAACACGCAGGTACTAGTGGAAAAATGACGGTGTAGACGATATGCGATCGAACGACTCGATTTCGACGACGACGACAATACCTGTACTCAGGTTTTTATTTTTTGTGGTCAGTTTCGGTTTCGATGTTCTATCACAACAATACGCATACGATCATCATTCGTCGGTACGGACGGAACGTATGTAAACATAAAAACATGAATAAATTTAAACCCGTCCAAGAGACGGAAGATCGGCTCGCTAACCAGAGAGCGAGTTTGGTTCTGTCGAAAAACGTCCATTGTCTCGCGCGTATGTCTCGGACGTAATATTTCCCGAACAATTGGTCGGCGGCGTTATATATAGGCACGCCGTGCTGGATTACAATAACATAGCTGGTATGCGTACGGCGTATGATGTATACATATATATATATATATGTGTAGTCGAGAGTCGTAGCCAGCGAGTAGTCACTGCAGGTGAGGGTGGGTGCCCAGTTGTGGTTTTTATTAGGGGGAGGGGAGCAGCAGTGTAGCGGACAAAGATTTCACCGGTAGATTTTTACGATCATTTGTTATGTTTTTTACTACAAAAAGACACATTCGAAGAATGTGCGCACGTTTTTATATATATATATATATATGCATAATACGCATATGCACGTAAAACTATAGATATAGATATGGATTCCGCGTGAAGTGGTTTACTGCGGCGGCGGCCAGTTTATATATTTTAATAGCGCGCACATAAAAACTGGTTCGGGGTCAGATGAAAAACGACAGTGACAATTATAATTACGTTTATTCAATAATATGATAGAAAATAATTTAATACCGTTATAATCACATCACGGTAATCGCTCAACTGGTCCTACCATTTTCGGCCGGTTATTCGATAGTTTTCTTCGCCGTCGATTTTCAGACGATAGAACGTCGTGTAATCAGGTTCGGACCTCCCTGACATTTTTTCTCGAAATAAGATTGAATTGGTTAAAATGCCTATTGTATTTAAAATTTGTATAATATTATAACATATTTATACTCAGAACTCCCCCCCCCCCGCGCCGCCGATATAATTTTCTGGCCACGGTCTTGCGTGTAGTGTATCTATCGCGAGCACAAATTCCATCAATAGACTGCCGGCCACCGACAGAAAGTCGTCGAATCACAAGTACGACGAGTGTACATTACACGTTTTTCGTATTATTATTGTTGTTGTTATCATTATTGCTCATCCCGGTTACTTATAAATATGTGTGTAATACACCGCTCACGGATGGCGGTTAGGTCAAACCGCAGGAATTTCATCTGGGGTTGTTTATCACTTGCCGACGCCGCCGGCGATCACCGAGCGTTGAGATCTCGATATTGTTTTTTTTTTCCACATCCGTACCGGCTGCGGGTTTATCGTCACGTTATAGGTATCATAATAACGGTGTCGAGACGATGTCTTTAATTTTGATTTCCGTCGGCGGCGTTAGGTGTCCGCGCGGTTGCGTGTTCCGACTATCGTTTTTTTCGATACGATTTATCATCAATACAATCACGGTGTTAGATCGTTTTTTATTATATATACATACAGGATTGTGAAACAGGGTGTTTACGACGACAGCGTCAAAATTATAGTAATGTAATTCGGTTAGTTAATTATTAATAAATCAATCGTCAACCACTGACGTTTCGTGTGAATTTCGACAACGCCCATATAATTGTTAAATGTAATTTGTTGTTTTTTATGCCTACGGTTATTTGTGTTTTTTTTTTTTTATATGTACCTATATATATTATAAAAATCGGTATGATAATATTTACAAGCACGTCATATATTTCGGCTTAGTCTCGTGTTATTTTTGTAATCGGTTGGTTTTTTTAAAAATAGGTATAAATATTATTTATGACCGAAAAAAATATCAACACTGAATAAATCGACGAATTTCTATTAATTTTCATGAAAACTACAGCATTCGAGTAGTTTCACATTGTGTACAAATTATATGAATTAATCAATATTTAATCTTAAATAATTCTAAAAAATATTCATGGTATATTAGGTATATTTTCAACACGTAATAATGTAGTTTTAATATTATAATTATTACTTACAAGTTTACAAATATTAATTATGCATAAAATAGCACTGAAATGGTAAACATAAAAATTAAGTAGAATCTAGCCAATTTGATTTAGTCAATATTCTATGACAGGTACATGTCAAAATAAAATATAATATTAATTTCCAATCTGTATTTACTATAAAATATAAATTAAAGGTCATGTGTACAAGGTTGTTTTCAAAGCTGCCTTGCTGGTTTGTACTCAACACAAATAATAATTTATTTATTTCCAAAAGTATTATCGTAGTGAATGAGTGTCTTCATATTTTGAAATTTTGGTTTAACCATGCAGAACCAGCGGTGGTGGCACTGATATTATCTTATAATCGTAATTTTAAATTTGAAAAATGCATTTCGTCCCCACCACAGTACCACACACATAATATTTCCTATGTGTTTTAGTGTTACGTAGTATCGTAATGATATTGTTGTATCGCTTGTGGTCTTCATATTGGTTGAATATATTCGTGAATTTATTTTTTTTTTATTCACAAATTATTTAAAAGTAGGCAACCAAACATACATTTCAATTCCTCACTATTTTATTATTATTTTACTATTTACTACTTATTTATTTTTTCCATATTGCGTATAACAATTAATTACTTTACGTTTCACACATTGTCAGTGTTTGATACTAATAGTACGTTTATACGTTTTCGACTAATGGGTGGTATTAAAATGGGTGTTATATAGATACCTACATTATTAGTAATATATTATAGGTAATAATTTATTACCTATAATGTATGATATAAGTATAATAGTAATGATATTATAGACAGTTGTAAATTATAAAATAGTTCAATTTTATGTAAGTACCATAGTATCATATAGTGTGACATAGATACTTACTGAATACTGTTTATTTGACGCGACTGTGTCAACAAGATCGATAAATCGTATGTAAATTTAAATTATTTATGTATGTTGCAGCCTACAGGATATCAGACAAATAAGTGTAAAATCATATTATAATTTATAATATAATTGTTTGGTAAATTGAATAATATTTGAATTCTTAACATCAAGGTGAGCCATAATTTGAAATGTTTTTTCTACGTTTACGTGTAACGTTTTTATTTATTATCGTCCGCATCGAATTAATTATCGTCGTAATGCGTGAGGCTGTGCGTGGAACTCTGGAAGAAACGAGAGGAGAATAATATACAAATAAATTAAAATGTAGTATTTATTCTTCACGGTTCTTGGGAATTTACATTAAAACGTCCGGAATATTAGGACGTCTATAATATAATATTGCGCTCTTTTCTGTGCACACCTTTGTATAATAATAATGTTAAATTAGCGAATTATTGTCCGTTCGCCCGCGGCCAGCTATGACAAGATATAAACAACTCCCAACGTCTGATTGCATTCTTATTTACAAGGATTCAGCATGATGTTAAATAAATAATGAACATTTCCGTTTCAGTTGTCGTTTAAAACAAACACAGTTACTCATTTTTAACGAATCGCATAAGAACGTGTTTTAAATATTTTTCTGGTAAAAATAAAAAATTAAAAAGGACCAAGACGTTTGGACAAGAGTTGATTTGTCGTCACTACGAGTTACGAGACTCTTCGTCCAAATACTATCATCGAGGACGAATTAAATTTTGGATTTTGTGTTATAATATTTATTAAAATGTGGCTGCGATTGCATCTAGTTGATTAAATCTCGTCCGACTGTGATCGGATCAGTTTTATAATATAATATTTTATTTGGAGTAAATCGCTAAATCTCATCTCGATATCATATATTATAACCATATTATTATTATAATTTCTGAGTAGTTAATATAATAATAATAATATATTATTTTACTGAACGTACATAGAAATATATTTTAGATTAGTAAAGAATTAAAGTAGATCGAACCGATGAATTGTTGAGATGGCAATATATTTAACATTTTCCGGGGCATAATTCATATCATATGGTAATAGTTCTAAAAAGTAACGTACCTCAAATAATACACGTATACTATTATAATATTAAATTATATAAGGTTACAGTGCAGGATGCATTAAATTTCGGATACGATGGTCATCGCCTTAGAGCGTACGAAAGCAAGACTTTTCAAATGTTATATTGAGTGTACGAGTATTTAGCGCGTACTTATTCGCGTGAGTGATACTACAACCGGACTAGACGTTTTGATTCGAACGCGTAGATTCGAATTAACTATCAGCTACATCAGCAGTATACCCTAAAAACGCGTAACAATTTGTTTTTTAATAAATTAATTACGAGAATCGATAAAAACTAATCTTTTCATTGTCTGGTCGGAGTGGTCGGACAATAAAATCAACCACAATAACATCGAATATATCTGGTGGTGCATAAGTTCTGAAGTGCACCTAAAAATATATAACAATACACATAGTTACATTTTATACGTGGATATGCTCGCTGTATGAGTGACCGTTTTCGTTTAAATATTGTGTGAACGCATTGAACTAATTTCGATAATTATATTCTCAGGCTCAAGGGTGGCGGTAGTGGTCGAAACGGAAATGAAAATGTCAACATAATATAGATGTAGATACGGCCGGTGGTCTCCGATGTTTGCCTTCGAACGAGACATTTTGCATTTTCGAGGGACACAAAACCCCGCTCGACGTATTATAATACAACGTGACGTACTACTATAGCGCTCGCCGGAAATCAAGTATCGGACCGGCAGCCCAATTCAATTTCCTGACAGATAATAGTAATATGTAAGTACGTATAACATTCAAACCTTTTTTTTTTATATTATTATTTTATTTTTTGTAGCAGGTACCGCGTCTCCCCTCTGCTTAACTTCCGGCCGCCGGCAAATATATCCGTTATTATTATACACGTATAGGACGTGTCGAAAATCCGCATGGAAATAGCAAAATCACGAGTGTAATATATTTATATATATATAAAAAAAAAATAGTATAGGGTTTTGTATTGTTACAGTCATCAGGTTTTTAATAAAGTCATTGTTATAGTAATACTATTTTCACTCGATTATATTATTATGTTCGACGAGACCATAGAAATACGTACTACGCAGTTGGTGCAATGTATTTTTTTTTTTTTTTGGTTCATAAGTTTATAGTCTTTGGTATTTTCTACTTCATCTGTTAGGTAAAGGTCTAGACAAATTGTCTGCATATTTTTCGTATAATAATTCGAGTGGTGGCATTACAATACTTTTTTGAAATGTTGAAGAATACCTGTATATAGTTTTTAGATGTAACATTTCAAGACACACATTTTCAAATAAATCTTATTTGTGTTTTTTTTTTTTACAAGAAATTTTGTTTTCAGTTCTTATTTGTCATTAGTCAGTAATAAATAGTTTAACGATGTCTTAAAAATTTTTTTTTATCACTTGTAATCGATGATCCAAATCTCACAGAATGAAGTTCATTGTGCATAGTAAATCACATCATTTCTAAGTACCTTTTCGGGTTCAGTACTTTCAAAAGAGGACGGTGAATGAGTTATTGAAGTTTCGTCAAAAAATGTTTTCTATTTTTATTTGTCTTGTATTATCTGCAAATTATTTGCATTTCTTTAGCTACTTGTTTCGATTTGAATACATTTTGAGGCCAATTATTTCGTATCTTTTTTAGGTAATTTTTTAAATCTGAGATAATATTCCTTTTTTTCTTTTGTACATAATAACATTTCTTTGATCAGTACACGATAATATTTTATGGTAAGACAATGGCATAATCAAATTATTAAACGAAATGAAATATGTTTTTATATGTGTAACTAAGTTTATTTGTTACGCGATACAATACATTTAAGATACTTGGTAGTTGTGTTCCAACGGGATGAATCGCATCAATACGTGAAGCCTATCGAGAGTTTAACTGTGAATGTAATGAAGTCTCCAGCTCATCTCATAAAATACTCCTCCTAATTGTATTTGAAATAGGAAATATAAATAATTGTTGAACGTAAACAAAATAAGTTACAACTTTTGATCATATTTTAGCAGCATTAATACCAATAATATTGAGTAAATTAGGAGCGTACGGTGAGTATAATGCCAAGTAATTTTTTTTAAAACAATTACGATTGTACTCTTTTTATTTTCCTGGGCATATTGGCGTCATTTTCGTAGGCTTTCTCTCTAAAATATAACAGTGGAATTTTATAACTTTCGAGTCTAGAAATCAGTTGATTGGAAATACCTTTTCCAGTTTTTTCATTGACATTTATAAATTCGATAATAATCGTTAATAAACGTCAAATATTCAAATATATTTTAGGTTAATAAAATATTATTTAATATAGAATAGGTACACCTATCAACATTTTAAAAATTACGCATCCATTTCGACAAGCCCCTAAAATAATCGAGCCCCCGTACTCTGGGTCTAACACCCCACGTGGGGCCTCGGCTATACGCCTATGATAATACTACGATCGGCTCGTCTAATAAATTCATAACGATCGTTAAAGCCGTTTGTATTAATATTTTAGACGACATTTTCGACCACCGCCGCGATCGTTGTCGTACCTAAATCGGCGACGGGAGGGGGCAGGCGACATATTATTATTATTATTATTATTATTATTACTATTATCTCGTGTGCGGCCGAGGACGAGACCGCGCGGGAGAGGAATAAAAGTAAACAGCCGATCAGATAAACACGGGCGTACCTAGCTATATATAATGAGTCGCAGAAAAATCATTTGTACGCTGCACACAGTGAAAGTCGTTTTGCGATATCATAAATCGTGGTTGTTAAAAGTTTAATTAGGTAAAACGCGGTCGTCGTGTCGTACTCACACACACACACACACACACACACACATATTTATAAAGGGGTAAGGAGGACGGGGGAGGCGAAGAAAACCTTTTGTTTGGCGGCGGCGACGATCGACGATAGTGTTGATTTATGTGCTCACGACGACGTGTCTTAGGGTTGTCGTATATAATACGCGTGTATATATCTCTAATCGCTTTCAAATGTCGTCGTCGGCGGCGGCGGCGGCGGCGGCGGCTGTGGTGGAGTGTTGTACGAAATATATTGCGGCATAATCCGGGAACGCGCGCATCTTCACCACTTTTTTTCCCTCTGCAGCGTTTTCGCCCGTCGTTCTCGTTGTTGTCGTGTTGTTTATTATTATCATAACAATAATATTTCCTCGTTTTATTTTGTGGACGTGCCGCCGTGTACTATTGACCTACTGTGCGCACTCGACGACACGCGACGATATACCAACGAAATAATATACCTATGTTTACGATATGTTTAGTTTATATTTGGACGTACGCGACAAATTACTAAAATATAATGGTTTACGATGACGTACGAACGATTTACTGTATTCGAACCGAGAAGTATATGCGTTAAACATTCCATTTAATAAAATACGGTATTGCTTCCGAGTCGAACGTACAAATTTTCCATTGTTAACACTGTGATTTACCAATAGTTAATAGACTAAGAACCGGGCACAGCAGAAAACGCATGCGTCTTCTGATATCAAGGGAAGATCCATCTGTTCGAATAACACTTGCGGAGTAACACTAATGGGCAACACCTACTGACTATAAATGTCGCGCAAGTACAAATAATAAGAGCTGATATGAAAAATTAATTAAAGTTAAAAAATCGGACATTTAATTTCTATAACGGTAAAATCGGAAAACATAAATATTATGGTCTTATAACAAATAACGTATATATATATGATCCTATTTTTGTTTATAGGATTTGTATGTATATAATAAAATGAAGCGTTTTTGAAACGAATATTTTTCGGACGTTCTCTGGACGCACCTAAACCCGCAGGGTTGATAAAATCGAAAAATGGATAACTGCAGCGGACGGCAGGTCGGTCGTGCGGTAACCAGCTGCTAATACGTAATATACGAGCACACAAATCACGAAGTCCGCGGTCCGTGACAGTGTGATTTACATAAACACATATATATATATATATATATATATTATGATGTACGCCCGCAATAACGAGGGATTTGTCATATTGACGTGCTGGGCCACATGTGCGTCGGCGGCGGCAGCGGCGGGTCCACTTAACCGGGGAAACCTCTTGACGGGTTCGCGTATATTATATTATATACGTCGTGTACATAATAAAACGTCACGTGTAGAAAACCGCGTGCACTGCACCGCGGTGGAATACGTACATGTATATGTGTATTGCGTTTAGGGATGCGCTGCCGGTGGGGTTGAAGACGTCTTATTTTGTGAATCCTGGAAGCAGGATGTTCCCACGCGGAAGGAGACTAAATACACACAAACGCACACGTTGTAGTATATAATATTATACTTTTAACATATTATATACATAATGTGTTGCGTGTACGTCGGGTTAGTCGTCGCGGAATACGCGATACCGTTATGTATTATCATTACCGTCGTCGTCTGCTCTGCGGAGATGATGTTTCCACTAAAAACCCTGTGCGTATAATGTTAGTAAGTGCGTGAGAGTCATGGGCATAATATCACAGCAATCCGTGTACCTAACATCACGGGTATATGTATGTATATATGTCATTATAAGACGCGCACGCCGTATGATAATACGCCGGAGAAAAATTATTTTATTAATATTTTTCATTTTTATATGCGTGTGCGATATACTAGGCGAACGTACGACATCCGCCGGCTTCCACGGCCGCCTGAACTTCCGGCCGAGACGACTTTTCGCGTTCACCCTACAGCCACCGGCACCACCGCCACCGCCGATAATAATAAGAAATTACCGCTTTATTTTTTCCCCCAATCCCGCTCTCTCGTTTTGCGCGCTTAAACGAATAAATAATGACGACGGTCGGATTTTTCCGTTTTTATAATGCCTTATTTTTAATTTCCTTAAACCGTTTTTGATGGCCTTTGCGGTAAATGGGGCGTTAAAAATATATACGTATATAAAGAAAAACGCGTCACGTCCTCTTCGAATCTGCGGCACTAATTGTTTATTATTACTATTTTATTCTTCTCGGCCGCGCAGATCGTTTTCGTCTCGCGATCATTTCATCACATACGGTAATATGCGAATATCGGATAAACGAATAACCAATATATATATATATATACGGCTAACTAGCGATAAACATAGGTATTTGTTGTTTATGTCGGAATGTTGTTTTCGCGTCTTCGGGACGTTTTTCGAAACTAAAGTAGGACACCGTCCGTACGGGTCGTAAATGCCTCAATACAAACGACGGATTAAAGCACAACGTAGTAATGTATAAACTAATAAATGTATGCACAATAATAAAGCATATTATTATAATATATACGCGCTGTAACGTCATAGCATAATATCGTTAGTTAATATCGCGAATTTTTTTTTTAGAAAAACCTAATCGACGTGTAATGTGCATAGTTTAGCCGCTACCAGAAAAAAGACTGTACCACGCGCATGTACAAACATAATAGTAATATCATGTTTTTTACCGTATATTGTTATATAAATTCGCGGACGTTTTCTGCGGAGTGGGTCGGAAATGTGTGTGTGCGCTGTTTGGCCTACAATAATATCGTACTCGTACTACACCGCACTTATACTATAATACATACTACGGGCTATTATTACCTTATCGGAATATATTACAATATGTATAACACATATCGTGTACAACGATCCTCTTGTATTTTCCAATGGCCGTTAACCGCCAAGTGTATATTATTATACATAGGTGACAATAGTGTGTATTATATATGTACATACATACGCGCGAGGTGCAACGGGCATATCATTATTATTATAATATATTATATACGATGATATTGTTTATACGCAACGCGCTTTACTTATAATAATATTATATATAGAAAATTGTGTGCTGAATATTATACCACATATTATAAGCGCGCGTGGCGTAGGGGCAGGACTGACCGTCACGCATTTCGAGTGTGTCATTATTATTATTTGTGAAAAACAAGACCGATTTCACACATACCTATTATAATGACTGCAGTTGATTGCGACAGTATATTGTTGTACGCATAATAGGTACTTTTTTATTTATACAGCTATATACTTATTTTCTGCCCCTCCCCCGCCATGATATTAATATAATAGTATATTATCGGTAGTATGATGTCTTCGTGCGTAGGACTACGAGTGTTAAGCTAAATATGTGAGAAGATATCAAAAGTTCAAAACCGCTATATTGTCAAATTTGTTCTGTATGATTTCACGAATGGCAAGTTATTGTTTTTTTTTTTTTGTCTTAACAGATTTTTTGTGGCTCATAAAATGATATTACAACATATTAAAACAGACACGTTTTAAAAAGTAAATAGATAAATCAAT
This sequence comes from Rhopalosiphum maidis, assembly GCF_003676215.2. Lineage (NCBI taxonomy): Eukaryota > Metazoa > Arthropoda > Insecta > Hemiptera > Aphididae > Rhopalosiphum > Rhopalosiphum maidis. Next base: position 81,322,599 of record NC_040878.1, read on the forward strand.
TTCTCTTACACTCAACAAGCGTGGTAGCAACAATGGAAAATGGATGTTTAATTGAAAAATAAAACAAGTTTTCTTACCTATACAATGGTGAATCAACGATTTACTGTGATTAATATAAAAACTATAGGCCGCAGCAGCTGATGTTGATTTGAGATCAATAAAGAAAATAAAAATCATAAACAATCAAATAGTTTTGCCGAATATCCACCATTTTTATAGTAAAAAATTAATTATATTCAGAGATATAGATATAAATACATAATTTAATATTGTTTTAGTCTCGTTTATAAAGAAACTATGCCGTACAAGCGAAGGGCGGCAGTAAATCAATTATAAAACTTAATAATATATCATAATACATATTAATATGATATTATTATATTTTATATTATCAAACCTTTAGTGTAAGTGTAAGAACTCAAAAAATCGTTTAATTCGAATCGCATACTATTGGTAATGTAATATGGTTTCTGTTACGTTCTCAACAATCCACTCGTGTTCTTTTACATAACACGCAATAATAATGTATCTAAATAGTAAATTGTAATATCGGATGTAAAATACCTACTTTTTTATTATGATTGTCCAATATTTTCAGCTCGATTATCTAAAAATACTGTTTTTTTTTTGGGGGGGGGGGGTAAGGTTGCTACACAACAATGTTCTGATGGTGCGATATCTTTAAAAAAAAGTTCCTTTTTAACGTTCATTTGTTCGTTTAATAGTAATTAATGTTAGTAGATTACTTATTGTGCGTGTATAATAGTACTTGCGCAGCAGCTTACGCCGTTGTTAACACACCGCAAGCAAACTGGTTTAGACGTCGTGCGTGTTGCTAAAACCAGGTAGTAGGTAACCGCCATACGCACTTATACACATATCATCGTAATATAATATATTATATTATGTTTTATGTGCGCGTATACGAGAACAGGCTATTATAATAATACTATACGTACGCTGCGGCTTGCTGTACTTATTTTAACAAAACTGCATTATATATCGTAGACAGTAGACGGCGGGTATTGTATTGTGTGTGTGTATATATATATATATATATAGGTAGGTACACCCGCGTAACGTGACCTACATATTTTTATATTTAATATAATGTTCTGCTGCAACGACCACTGCATATATACGTACAAAGGATAATAGTAAACAATATTCACGATTTGTTGTACCTACGCGCGATACAAATTGCGTTTTTCTCGTTTTCGTTTTAATAAATGTTCTCCAATACGGTGTACTGCGATATTTCAGTACATTACATTATAGCAACCACATATATTACAGTATAATAATAACACTTGATAATATAATATAGCGTAATATAATACGATGTCGTGCCCGTATATTATATTATGTATAACGACGTACCGTGTATTTCGATTTGCCAACCAATCATCGATTGTTATTGTTTAAATAACTCTAGCTCGACGACACTATGATAATTGTGCATGTGATGGTGTACGCGTCCCACGACGGTCACACAGAAAGTTATACGTTAATATTATGTGCCAGCCCCCACGTATAAAAATATCATTTATCGTTTATCATTTACGTAGAAACGCATTGCGTGTGTTCGATTGGAAACGAGTGACGTGTACGAAGTGATTTCCCAAGCGTCCCGGGCGTGCATAAAAGTTTGGACAATTATATTGGTTCAGAAGTCAGAACGTGTATGAAAAAGTGAAAAACACACCGTATTCCTTTTTTTCTCAGACTCATTTTCACAGAAAACTTTTCATTGGAAATGTTTATTGTTGAGGATTATCGCAGCTCCCCGGGCAGATTGTTTTCCTACAAAATGCATTTCAATTAAATACAAATAAAAACGAAACAAAATATGTTTACATTCCAATTGATTATTTTCTAAAAAAATAGCCCTCCTAGCTGGGGATGTTAATATAGATAAGTATTTAGTATTAATGGGCCGCCACACCGGCGTTTGTTTTCTCTGTCTATCTCCCACATAATATAGCAACAAAGATACTCCGTATTTCCGCGATTACGACTCTCTGGTTCAGTTTAGGGCAAAAGCGCCTATTATACATTTTATTAATAAGAGTATTTCCTGTGCATTGACCGGATAGATTTTTAATATTTACAACGTTGAATAAGTTATTAATGGTTAAAAAGAATCGAAATTATTTTAAATTAAGACATGCTTGCATTTATAAAAAATGTAAATATAATGTGTAATAAAATGTATAATAGGTATTAGGTGCTTTTGCCCTAAAATTAATCAGAGAGTCGTAATCGTGGAAGTACAGAGTATCTTTGTTTCTATAATATGTGGGAGATAGACAAAGAAAACAAACGCTTGTGTAAATATTAAGTATTGATATTAAATAGTTTTAAATTCATCAAAACCCTCGAGAGTGGGGACTGGAGAGCTTTATTTCGTTGAAAAATAATGCACCTACAACTTAATATCAGTTTATATATTTATTTACCAGTTTCACTATATCATTTTTGAGATGTTGAAAAAAATATGTTTTTATCTAATTTAAAGAAAATATTTTATTAATGACATAAAAATTAACTAAGAATGCATAGTATACAATAATACGCACACATTATATAATAATAATAAATTGATTGCTTATAGTAATCAATAATCACATATAATATTATACGTATACATAATATATGTATGTATCGTCAATCTCGTTTTGCATGTTACTCGTACGTATAAATAATAAATATTAAACATATTTCATGTCTGACGTCCAGTAAAAGTCATTCAGATAGGTAGCTTAAAACCATGTCACTATTTTAAATTTCCCATACGGAACAAAAAAAAAAAAAAAAAAAATACACTATAATAAATTAATTACCGCGTGTGGACACGAAATAACTTATGTCTCGCATTAGGTTTTTGTAACGTGCACGTGTACACTTATATATTATGTTTAGCGGTAAATGTTTATTTTAAAATTAATTTCAAACGGTTACAAATAAAAAAAAAAAAAAATTCCACACGATTTTGCTGTACCTAAACATTTTTATCGTTCGCAGAGCGAAACACAAATCGAGTCTCGGGCGCCGGACATTTATATTACCGCAGTTACGTCCAGCGGTGGTTCATAATAATATAATATACATATTATAACGTTATATTATCATTATACGTAGGTACGAATCGTTTACAGTTACTACACACGCATATTTATAATATATACCTATACATAAACATGTAATGTATACCTCGCGAGGTCGTATAATCATGTACCTACATTTATATTATTGTATATTATTTATTATAATGTGCAATGAACATATTATAATAAAGTAAGTACTTCGTAATGTTTTCCTGCACAAACGGGTACAATACTGCACGGAATTTACATGGATACGGAGAGTATACGATATTATTGTATATTATTATGATTATAAAAGAGAAAGAGAGAGAATATTATTAAAATAAACACTGCACAACGTATTACAATAATATGTGCACGCGCGCATTATATACATAATAATAATGTACCTAAATCTCTGCGCAAAGTGAAACTAATTTATAACAATGTCTTTCGTACGTTATAATGATTTCGAAATGAGACGATAAAATATAAATATTTTGACCTCGCGATATGCATTTTTTTTTTTTTTTTACAAAATATACATAGGTAAATTATTATTATTAATGCTGTTAAAACGTATGGATATGTATTTGCATTTTGCGGTTTATTACAGTGCGGCGGCGGTGATCTACTACAGCAGTCGTTGAATCGCGGCAGATGTAACACAAGTTCGGCCGATTTTTTTCAAACTCAGTCGAATTTATTTCGGTCGCCCTAGGCCGACAGCAGTTTCTAATATGCAATAGACGGCTCAATTTTCACCGTTACTCCTTACTGGTAAGGTTTCAAACATTAAATTAATATATTATGCTATGAGGTTTTTTTTCTTGTTAATGGCGCGGACGTTCTGTTGAACAATTTATTTTAGAGACGCAGTTGATGAAAGTATACACATCGTATCAAATATGTTACCTACAAAGTTATGGACGGATAAAGGTTGTCAAAAACGTCACATATATTTTTTTTTAAATTGTTGAGACTTCACAGTTTCTATTATATAATAACTAATAATTATAATATATTAGCGATATATTATTGTATTATACTCTATATCAACTTTTACGTGTCTGAAGCCCTAAAAATGTACTTATAAAATATTATTTTACGGAGCATTTCAGACGGCATGCTACGAATCAAATATAAATTTGATATCATAATAATATGATACATATTACCAGAGTGTCTATACGAAAATCCTGTAATACCTAAACATCAGATGTTGTTACCTCTAATTATATGATGGAAATTTTTTTTAAACTTTGTATAGTTTCATCGCTGGTACACTGATATAACTATATATTAAAATGATACTATATGATATTCTCGTTGGAAACGTTTTATTGTTGTTATATACGTATATGTATACGCTGTACAGTATATACATCAGACTATCAAAGTCTGCAAATCGAAAATAAACGAATTCGGTATGCATGCTGCAGTCACTCCGACACTCGTTATACTGGTGGTACACGACGCGATATATTGTTATAGCTATGTATTTTATATCTTGTTCGCAGATACCTATAGGGCCGCCGAGAAGAGACATAAATTATTGCGGTCGTAAATTACGGATGGTTCATTGTGATTTCTCGTCGTCGAACCGGACGGATTGTCTACTGAAAATCAATAATACCACTGCTAGCTACTATACTGTATACCTGTACAATATATAATACTGGTTAAGCATAAAAATAATATTTTTACGAAACAAGTATGCGCGTTGTTTGGTTGGCTAAGAACATTTTTGAATTTAGAAATGTTTTAGTATAATAGTTGTATACTTTAACACGATTTCAACACATTTTTATTATCAGTTATTACACAGCGTATCATTAGTTGCTAATATAAATATATTATGTGTCGACACGGTAAATACAAAGTCACGTTGATCGAGAAGAGACGAATTAGTCTTACAGCTGAAGATTGCAATAATTAATTATTATATAAATTAACGATTTGTCATCAGTAGTTAGTCGCAAATAGACAAAAATCATAAAACGATTTTACGAAAAGGTTAATATAAAAATAAATCTAATTTTTTCCACGATGTATAAATAATTATAATATTGATAAGTATCAACATTTTATTTTCCAAAATGCTGTCGAAGTATACAAAATAATAGTAAACGGACTACGTGAATAATAACAACTAGTTTTGTGAGTATCAATAATGTTTACAATAATAATTATACTTTATATAAGAAGTATTTAATATACTTGTACCTATATATGGGGTATTATTTATGAAAATTAATTTTAAATAGAAAAACGTCATGTTATAGTATTTTTTTTTTTTTTTTTGTAAGTCTGTAAGGATAATGCTCAATTCGATAGTTTTAATATTTTAAATGCAATTTTGATGCGAATAATAGAAATTTCAAACAGCATTTTTTTATTTGATTATATAAATAGTTTATAAATCGTCACGTTGAAATATGACTCAGGTATGGGGTCTTCGATATCGTGGTAATAAATACAAGTGTATAGGTAATTACGATAAAACAATTTGGTTCGAGATAAAAGCCCCAGTCCGATAGAGAAGTCGGAAGGCGATTAGAGAGAAAAACCGCGCGCGCCACCGAGCCACACATGTGTGCAGTTCGCCCTAGCTACGACCCCGTTCTCATAAATAACTCAACCGCCATCGCCTTGGCAGAACTACCCTCTCGGGCCGCCCATGTAATATAATAATAATAATATAATAATTTAATCCGGTGACGGGGCACATAAATTATATACGATCGCGACGTGTATAACATATATACGTATAATGATATGTAGTCCTTGTCCGCCGTCAAACGCGGTTTTACCTCGTTGTCGACGCGACAAATTCAATAACACGCGCGCTTGTTCCGGTCAATATTATAATATTTTTTAGTATTTTTTGAATTTTTCTCCCTTACTCCCTTATTCCACCATTGTCGGCGTTCGTATAACAGTAGAATACTATATACATATATATATATATCCACGAAAAAAACGTGTGTGGAGAGAGGGAGCTTTTCGTATTAGTTATATGCTTAGCGCATACGCTTTATCGTCGATAAACGACGATGTCCGATATTTTTCACTATCGGCTCTTATGCTTTCGGTTAGAAATAATAAGTCCTTTTCGTCGTCGCCCAAGTTTTGATTGTTCGACGTGATCAGAGTTTCAGATCAGTGTAGGATGTTAAGCGATGAGAATTTTTCCATTCGCCAATAGCGTGCTAATTAGCGCGTACACAACTTACTGTAGTAGTGTAGTGCGATTATTAACTTCAAAAATTAATAATATTCTATGAATATCTATAATTTCAAGTGAAATGCCAACTGTGTATATTATATTACTCGTACGCTATTGTGCTATTATTAGGTACATGTTTTAAGACTTAAAAACGATATCGATAAAATAAACGCATCAGTTGTATAGAATATGTGTGAATAAGTATAGTATATTAAATAATTATACATCGCGGTCAGTATATTTATAACAAATAAATTATTATTTCATTTTTATTAAAATATAGACTTATTTGTTTTTGTTTAATTTTACTCAAAAATCATTACGCTAAAGTTATAATAAGAACTAGTTATATTAACTATTGTCTAGTTATAAATATTTTATCGTAAAATATTAAAAAAAATTACATTAAATTATTATCTCTTAAATATTACGTACCTACGACTGACGATCATAGGTAAAAATATTCTTTTTTTTTAAGTCTAGTCGATGTATACTAAGGTTGGTTAAAAAATTAAAACATTTTTTTGATAACTATAATATTATATACAATGATGAATACAAAAACTGTATAATATTTAGTATTACATTAACTGTGTGCATCATCGAGCGACGGATGTTAACTATAATGGAATTCTCGGAACTGTATGTATTGAACGCTGTCGAGAGAGAGATGCATTAAAAACTTTGAACAATCGGCGGTGTATATAAATGTATATTAAATTATACAGCATTTAGATGAGTGCTCAACGTGAAATTAGCAGAATTTAAAATTAATAATTGTATAACAGAACGCATTTTTAATTCACCAATACTTAGTGGGTTAGCATACACACACAATGCATAATACAATTTAGTTTTTTTTTTTTTGTCAACATCAATTGTTGTAATAAAACAGTTTTCTTGCGATCTTGTATTATTATTGTATCCGTTGAAAGTTTGAATTCACTTGGATTATAAAGTTAAAATCGCACTTTAATATTTGAGTAGTTATCAATAAATTTAATAATTGTAATAGATACGAGATATATTATATATTTACATGTATTTATCATGCTCCTTACACGGGAGAACTGACGATGATTTTAGTTATTTCATGTAATGTCACCATAGATTAAATATGAGAGATTTCGTTGATCAATCGTTTTAAAATGTATTATATGATAACGGATAAGATAGGACTCAAGTCTCAAGCATTATCATTTCACGAATTATTAATTCAAAGATGAATCAGTTTTAATTAATTAATTAAACTTAGTGAACTTATTAGTATGTGTTTTTTTAAAAACTTTATTTTTTTTTTTTATTGACAACTTAACTTAATAAAGTTTATTTTGTATTTTAATAGTTAAAATAATTTGTTTATTACTGTGTACGTTAAAAAGCTCTTAGAAAAAATTATTTAGATAAATAAAAAGTTGATGTAATTCAGTAGAATTTTGTAAATGTTTTAATAAAACAAAAATAAAAACTAAGTAACGATTGTAATAATGTTACGAAATCATTAAATAATTGCCTATCTAAAAACCATTATATCGAATCATTTTAACTCTTAAGACAAATTAAATTTATAATCCGTTTAAGTTTATTCGTGAATCGTGGCATGATATTTATCATTTGGTTATATTTCTTTTTTCTATTCCGAAATAACGCTGCATTTCCACAGTATTTTACCTACTAACTTTAAATATATATATTTAAATTATAAGCGCTCAATAACATATAAAGTCATAATCTATTCTTAAATGTTAATCTCTTAATTATCTCTGTATTATATTTATATATATAAATAATATCTAAATTATCATTATTGTTATTAAATAATTTATTATACATTTATATATGTATTATTATTTAAATTATAATTATTTTACAATACAAAAAACTGTTATTTTTAAAACAACGGAGGAAATTATTCTACTATTATTACAACATAACAAACTGTTATGACATTATGTACTACATAAAATACCAACATTTCTACAATCACACTTTTTTGTGGTTCACTTTGTATTACAATTACATCGTGTATACTATTGTCTAACAATTGATGAATTTGATTCAAATTAACACATATATATATATATATATTGGTATATCCTATGTTTCTATGGTATATCTTAATAATAACACGAGTGGTTATTTGTTTCAATACTTGTCGAAAAACAATTTTGAAAACTAACTTAAACTATAAATCGAAGTTAAGTTAGTGATATTTATTAAAACAAATTTACTTAATTCTTTAACTTGTTCATCCATGGTCCGGTATACCTAGGTACAACGGGATTTAACGAACAACAAGTAACTGTATAATAAGTGTTCTACATGTTATTCGTGTAGTCTATTTATAATAACTCTGAATATCAAGAATAAATCGCATACCATTATATCCACTCGTAATTGTTTATATATATATATATATATATATTAATCGGCCAATACCATTTTCAGGTGAGAATAAAATGTATTACAGTCCATACTACAACTATTGCCTATATTATACATGCGTATTTATCAAACCAAGAGGGTTTCCAATACCTGCTTGCTATACAGTATACCTATTGCAATAATACATTATTACATATTGCTATGATAATTTGACTACTGCGCACCACATACTACGTGTATATATAAATATATAATATGTATACTTACCCCCCTTGTTATCGCTATAATCGTTTGCACGAGGATACATCGTAACACACACGCACACACACACACACATACATATGTTATATGTATTGTACCTCTATATGTAGATAGAAATGCCGGAAAATATGTATACGAGACCACTAAACGCGCGACAACTTGGAATTTATTAGCCGAAAACACGTGTGGCACATGTCACGCACGTGACATCTGGTTTTTTCTCTTCCGCGGCGGATGGGGAAATATAAAGTTCAAAAGTTCACTCGACTGCAGAGAGCTACTTTCGGGGATGCGCGTTTCGTTCTGTCAACCCCCCCTCCCACGCAACTAGCGTCGTCTGTCTAACCCTCCCGACCTGTGACGTTTTCGCAGACGGTTCGTTTACCGCGCGTACACGGCTATTTCCGGGCTGGCTTCCCCCTGCAGCAGCAGCGCCGTATATGACTAATATATTACACTGCTATAATATACGCGTATATGTATAGGTACGGAGTCGCGTTTTTATATATTTTTGGTCTCGGCATTTTGTTTTTCCGTCGTCTCCGCCGCCTCCGTCGAACGGTTCTCACGCGAGAGGGGGACCGAGACGGAGACTGCAGAACAAGAGTACAGCAGTCTGCTATATGTTTCGGTTTCCCGCCGCAGCGGTATCCGGGCCACGGGGTTATATTATGGGATGCGAGACGGATGATGAGCAGCCGCCGCCGATTCCGCGGCGTGCGTAATTAACCGCGTGTATTTGGATTTCGCGCGAGTATACGCTATGTTATTATAGTATATAATAGATACGCGTCTACGAAGCGCAACACGTGTCGCGGGGCGGTGGCGGCGGAGGCGATAGGGTTCCCACAGGGATGATGCGCGGAAGTAACGACCCGCGGAACGACGTCACCATCACCGTGGCATCGCGCGGATATAGGAAGTGACTGGTGTATATATCGCGTGGGTGCTTAGATTACTTCCATCGCTTGCAGTGATTTAATATATATATTTATGTATAGCGAACGCGAGAATTCGCCACCGGCGTGAGAAAACTGCGGTTAGAAGCAAAGTCTTTATAATATTATTATATACTATGACTATCGAACAGTAATATTATATTGTGTGTCGTAGGTATTCTGTGACATTGGATTCACTGACGGTACACATACTGCACGTTATTGTATACGTATTTATGTATCAGAGACCAATGATAGAACATCGTTATTAAAATGTTCGAGACTAAAACTAGTGACTATTATAACTAATAATTTTTGATTCTGAGCGGAGCAGTTATAATGTATTGATCATACATTGGTAATGACGTGCATGAACTTTGAGAGTAGTTTCTAGTAGCGAATCGAGTCTAATTGGTTAATTGGTACTTTTGACGATCATGAGTAAAAAAAAAATCTCCCTGTATTTTTCTTCATAGTAATCGGGGAAAAACAGAAAAAAAAATTAAGGAAAGACGGGAATTTTTACGCTAAACTGGTTTTGGACAAGATTGGATTGATTACTTATTTTGCTTTAATTTAAAAACGAATAATAATAAAATAAAAGTGTTTATATTATCATTTTCTGTGTAATATGTTATAGTTTTCAAAATATTCTGACTTTTTTTGGGCTATTTATAGGTATGAGCAATTTTCGATATTTTTTTTAGTTTTGGTTTTTATACATTTTGATAAAAAAATTATTCACTTATGAGCAGTTCACATCGAAACTAAAAAACATTGTACATAACACACATACTTATTACCTACTAATACTGTGGAGTGTATAATATAATATAATTAATTAATAACAATATATCATTCACAATCTGTATAGATAAATTTAAAAATTGTAGGTTGGTGTTAAATAATAATTAAAAATAATATCTATGCATCAAATAATAATAATAAAAACAAATTCAAAATGTTTATTTGTTTTAAATCAAAATGAATTGTAGTAGCTATCTTAATACAAGTACCGGGTATTTTTATTTTAACTCACGCAGTCGTAGGTTTAGACAATTATTATATTATAATATTCTAAGCAACGGGCTTTATTACACACAAGGCACAACAAGAGATGAGGCTAAAGGATTTTTTGTGGGCCTCCACGACGGTTAGAATAGAAGTTTAACTGTGCTTACTATGAGCTCTGTACCCGCACTATAACAGGTTATCGGGACTAAACCAGTCTGCACATAGGGTAATGTCGACCTATTTTTAACCTAAGCCGAAACTTGCATTGGGGTACACACGATTTTGGCCGCACCAGATGTCAAGTGTATTGAAATGTTTGGTATGAACTCCATAATCTTCTCGGTGCAACGGTGAAATCGGTGTTTTATATTCACAAAAAAAAAAAAAAAATAATATAAGTTTATTTTTGTCATTGAAAAAATTAGTTTTTACTATCAAAGTATGTCGAAGAGATGTGTTTATGGTCCGCCCCGTGTATTTTTTTTTTTACGTTATTTTACGAATTATATTAATATTTAAAAATTAAGTATTATAATAAATTAATTAAAATAAAATAAATGCAATGGTATTGGAAAAAAGGAATTAGCCTATCGTAATATTATGTACTAATAGCAAAATAAATGTTAAACAATAACAAAATACATATTATCATGAAATATACTAAGTGATTTATGCTGATATTTGATAAACCATATTGTTTCGGAATCGTTTTTCGTAATCAATAATATATCATTGAATTTAAATTTAACAAACTCATTACAGTAACTCATTGTACACCTAACCTAACCCGATAACTACTGTACACCAAAGTGATATCCACTTGTCCACCTTTTTTATTATACACTTAAATTTTATAAATATTATTTTGTTATATTAATACATTGTTATAAAAAATATTATGACTTAAATATTGCTAAATTGTTTTCTATCAATTAATTGAAGACTGAAATTAAATATTTTACAGGTTTGACCTTAAGTGGCTTAAGTATTCTTCGCGCAGAACTCATCGAGTTGATCTTTTGGAAACTATGGAAATTATGCACGTGCCTTATATAATATTATAATGTCATACACGCAGTAACTAGACTACCGCCATAATATGTGCTTTCTTGTACGAAAGTCAGCGTATTGCGGTGATCGCAACTCACGTGACCGTTTATCAATAGGTAAATATTGTATAATCATATACAACATTCCGTGATATAATACGAAAACGACTGTCCTGCAGTCATCGTCTCCCGGCGGTAGTGAGCTTCACGGAAAAACGGTCGATCGGGCACGTGTGTACGTACGATATTTATGATACATATTTATACACAATTTTGTAGTGTTGACACGGTTGTATTATGTATTGTCGTATTCGTGTTTTTTCGATTTGAAGAAAGACAATATAAAAAAAATAGTCGAAACCGGCAGAATAACGCATACCGGCTTAGATGTTTGATCATTATTATTACTATTATTATTATATTGCACTCGTGTGTACATTATATACGCCGTCGTAGTTTTCCTGCCGATAAATCCGGAGCGCGAACGCGTCGAGAATTTAATAGTATTTTGCACGATCCTACTGGGGAAAGAAAACGGAAATAGAAATAAAATCGACTCGTTGAAAAAAAAACCCCCGATTCTGTCGGTTCTCGTATTGCGGTCGCGTACCGTTCCGTTTGCCCGACCGCATCGCAGAGACTCCGTCGACCTGATGATATATGTATAATATATTATATTATGTGAGCGAGCGTGCGATATATTTCATCGTCGCACACGAACCGGCCGAGTCGCCCGAGTGACAAAAAGCGCCGTAAATCGTAGGATATCTTATGAAATAACGATGACGCTCAAAGAATCGATCCGTCGGATAAATGTAAAATTCGGAAGGCTCTCTGCAGACCTTTAAGTATAAGCGTTCCGAAATAATTCCTCTGGTTAGCTTTACGCTTCGTCGATCCCATTATTTCCCCACGCGATCAAACAGTACTCAAATACTATGTAGGTATATACTTAAACTGTATTTATCATTTCATATAATGTTCTATAGGTATTGTGTATCAGGTATCTTTGTATAAGCATATATATAATAATACAATGGTATACCTATTAAGATGTTGTGCTTTATATATTATATGACACACACTTAATGATTTAAACTGTTATAATATTAATATAATATCGCAATGTCACTGATAAATAACCTATCGATGATTATCAGATGTGAGTGTCGGATGAACGATATTTCAAGTTTTTGAGTTCAAAATATTAAAATATACCTAGTGAAAAAGAGTTAAAATCACCCTTCCATCAAAGACCTTCAAAATAAAAACAATTTAGAGAATAATAATTTATTTCTGTCTCTCGGGGGAGCTGATGGAACTTATACTAAGTAGTTATGGGTTTCGTATTATATGATATTATATAGATAGACACGTAGGCAACCGCCCTTCGATGTGACATTTCGATAATATCGCAGCACTTTCCGATCGAGTCGTTGACAATACGATGATACGTAAATAATGTATATTGACCTTTCGTCAACTGTCAAAACAGAGAAAAGGTCTGTGTTTAAAGGCGAACCGGTATACCGCGACATAATTTTTTTATTTTTGTTTACAAATTATAATAATAATAATACGTTGGTATAATTGATGAATACTTTTACAACATTATTGTAAATAGTCTAATATTATACTCCATATCCATTTAGAATTTAACAGAGATATGCGCTTATAATTTATTAGTTCTTAATTATTGCATATAACTTAATTGAAGTTATTTAATAATATTATAAAATTAGATTTTTTATTGATCGTTTTTTAACTATTTTTTTTTTTTATTGCACAGTAAATGAAAAAAATATTTCCTCAAGATTCAACTCAATATAAATGTTATGTAATTTTAGTTGAAGAAACTTCATCGAGGAGTCTTAAGTTGCTTTGCTTATTTAACAATAATGCTTAGATAGTTATTTTTTTTTTTTTATTAGCAAACAGAAAAAAAATTATCTAAGCTCACAATTGCAGTATATTATATTTATATAGTATGTAATATAATATACTACAGTATAGTAGTATTTTTACAGTCAAATTATTAAAATTATTAACGGGTGTTTCTATAAATTTCTAATTTAATTTCGTTTGCCCGTTTCATACGTATAATATTATATTTTCTAATATCGCACGGACATAGAAAAGTATGGCAATATGATATCATGGTGCCTATCATGTATAATGTTCAGCGCGAAATGTATTGAAATTTAAATTTGTTTAGCCACGTGTACAGCTGTCAGTCGAACATTGAAATATATTTTAATTTTTAATTTGAATGCTCGACGGGGGCGCCCGATTTATTATAATATTATATATTAAAGGTAAGCACTTTGAGGTCGTATTCATTAATTCGGGTTTTTTACATTTTAAAATAAACAAAATAATAAAAGGCATCGTACTCTTTTTTCCTATTATAACGTACACTGTAGGTATATATAATACACATAAATATATATTATGCCCACGTGAAACCCGTGGCCAAGATTGCCCCGCGCTCAGCACGATATCGAAAAGCGCACGTACACCGTTTACAATATAATATAATGTACAAGCCGCTGCGCCGTCGCTGTAACCAAAGTCAACAAAGGTTATGGTAGACGAAGAGTGTTCGGGTCGAGAACGCAACGGGCAGCGCGAGGATAATTAAAAAGTATAAGAGAGCACGGCGGCAGGATAAAGAGTCGACCCACGGGACGACGACGAGGATTTCGCGGCGGAAAAGCCCCAGAGACCGCGGCGGTAGCGGGTAGTTTTCGGAAAGAGAAAAGCTGTGGTGCAGACGAACCACTCTTTTTGTCCACGGCCTTTTGATGTATTGACGCACGTAATACACACACACACACACACACACACACACACACACATTTACGACCGGTATTCTCATGTATATTATCGTATAATAGTATATATATATATATATATATATATATGTGTATGATAGTATATAGAGATCAACCAGTGTTTGCTCAGCCTTTTCATAAATATATTGTTATTACCGCGGTTCCGGACGTTCCGTTTATCCCTCGGTTTTTATTATTATTATTATGCACGACGGTGATGGCTATATCGTCGAGGTTTTGTGGTTTATTTCTCTTTATTCTTTTCGACCGATTTTTTTCGTTTTCTCTTTATTAGTATTTTTTATTTGTTTCCTTCTATCCTCCCCCCGTCCGTTTGGCGTTGTCCCCGTTGTAGGTATAATATACGTCTGTGTGCCGACCAATAACGCCCGTTTAATTACACGGAAAGCCACTGGTTCGGTTATAATACACGTACACAAAATATTATGTATAATTAAATTGTTAATACGTATTAATTTTTTATCAGCAAACACTCGTGAAAAATAATATCTACGTATTTAAAAACTGAATATAGTTTTTTTTTTTTTTCAGGAAAACGTTGATGTAAATTATGCAGTTCATTTGTGTAATATTTTTCTAGGGTTTTTATTCTTATTGTACGACGTTTATAAGAACATACACAAGTTTTTGAAACTTTTCGATTTTTTCTAGCTTAAATACGACGGGATTCCTAGATTTGTCTGGTATAAGCAAGGACTGAGCCAACGCATACAGTTGCAGACAAGTGATGATTTTAGTCATAGTGGGCAATTGGGCAATGGCGATTAAAGACTAAGTACAGTATACCTCTATTTGAACTGCTTCGTTTTATCGTGATGTTATTCACGTTGTCCTTGAAGGTTAAGCTTTGATGAAGTGTCGTACTAAGATATTGGTTTTTGGCGATCACGGAATCGATTGACTGTTTAATTTGGGTTTAAGGCCCGTGAATATTTTTTGTTCTCTTTGACGATCGAATATTATTTTGCAGCCGATTATGAGTATTTATTTTCAATTTCCTTTTGTGGAATCAATATATTTCCGAGTCCATTTGTTTACCTAATTTGATGGATGTTCTTGAACGGTTTTAATTGGTATAGTGACGTACCTGAAGTGTATCGTCTGAAAAGAGCGATAGGTTTGAGTTCGAATTTGTGCAGTCGGTGAAATAAACGGAATGGTGAGAGACAGGAGTTTTTTGCTGGAAATTCGCACGTATCGGCTTAGTATTTGATGTCGCGTATTCTATGCCACGAACAATATAAAGGTTCTAAAAACGATTTGATGAGTGTTTATAGAAAAGCTGTAGATAGTGTCGAGTAGGCGGAGTTTGCATAGAAATCCGGGATGTTAAACAAGTCGAATGCCGTCAAGAAAGTAGATGTCGTGATGCGCATCCAGCTTGTTGCATGCGTTTACTAAAATTTAGCCTGTCAGGCCTACTGACCGCGGTGGGTTGTCGAGTGTTGTGTCTGAAGTCCGTAAGTACCGTTCTTATTGGTCGGCGTCATTCATCGTTGCACACCGTGTGCTGCGGAGTACTTCATAATATTATTGTGAATAGCGCAATATTATTGTGTACTATTGCGTGTATTTCGGTGTGATTAAATGGTTCACAAGAAGTCACGTGTCCGTCGTATTATTTAACATCGCCGTTATCCTAACATGTCGGGTATATAATAATGCATAACGCGTACGATGATAACATTATGATTATAGTGTACACTATGAATTGCTTATACGTAATATTATCGCACTGTGTACGATAAAAATGGATAGCGTCGGGTCTTGCGGATGGTGATTGACGAACCGACATCCATATACTCTCCGCCATCAGCTATGAAGTTATAAACTATAATAATATATATATAATATGTTTAACGGCCGTCAATTTTATGGGAACGTATACAAGATATACGCACGGGTTAGGTTAGGTAACTATAACGTAATGTGTGTGCCCGTGTTGAATTTTAGGTATGTGGTACAATAATAAATTACAATATTACAGTTTGCATTACAATCGTTTATATTTTTTAATTTCCTGTTTAACGATAGATTATATTTATCTTTACAAACTTTACTTAGGTCAGTTTAGTTGCACGCTGACAATATTAAATTAAATCTTAGTACGTAGGTAAACATATTAGGTATATTAATGTTATAGAACACACAGCAGACGAAACAACAGTTGTTGGAATCAAACTACAAGGTAATAGAAAATGTATAAAATATAAATTTAAAAATATTATTATATGTAAACTTCATTACATCTATAGTATGTTACAATTTTGTGGGACGTGCGATTTAATAGGTACAGTTAATTATGGACTTTATTTATTGTATTACTTTCTATTAACCCAATAAAATAATTAACCACTGAAATGTAGTTTAATAAATTACATATTATAGTATTACTATTAAACTAAAAAAATCATAATATTGCAAAATCCGACTGCGGACAAAATAATTATAATTAAATACTTTTAATTTTTTTTTTTTTTATTATCTATAATTCAAAGTTTAAGACTAAATATATTTATTTTTTTACAACAGTTAATATAGTAATTATGGTTTTCAGTAATTCCCACAAATATAATATGTTTAGGTAAAATTGCAATTGATTACTTAACAAAAACATTAAACGAGACTTAAAAGAGCCGTAACCAATAGAATGTCTACTTTTGGTTAAAAGCGGATCAAAGCTCATGAAAAAGCTAAGACTGTAAATTAACTGAGCCGTGATGGAGGAATGTACCAATGGAATGTCCACAAACCATATGTAGATAAACGTTGTGGGACGTACGGGAAGATGTGTTACAACTCAATAATTCCAAAGAATCTTATGGTAAGTAAATAAAGGGTGACAAGTATTTGGAAAAACTAAAACATCTCGTATAGATGTCGATTTATTGAAATACTAGAAACGAGAACAAACCTATAATCTATAACCTTGTATGTTTTTCGTGTATAGCTAAAGATTTCCTTTTGTTATTGCTTGTATTATAATTGTTGTCGAAAAAGCCAATGTCTACAAGATATTTTGGCTTTTCCAAGTCTGGATTGTCCTTCAAATGTTCACAAAATGCTTTAGTACTTTTCAAATTTCGTATCTCTTCCCAAACGTACTTAAATGATAACCTTTCTACCTTGGCGTCGGACATTTCATTATCGGCGCGATTCTCCATTGTGGACGAGTAGATGTCCTGATTTAGATTTTTCTCATAAATCTCCTGTCTACCTCTTACCAACAATTGATGTTTTGTAAATGACAACTTTTTTATGTCTACCTTAATGCTTTTGTAAAGTGGCTTATTAATTGTGTCATCTCCGATTTTTTTAAAAGCTCTGTCGAATATTTCGTATTTGTCGTCGATATCTAACGATTTATCAAGTTCTTTTTCATCGATATCTTCTTCAATACTGATCAATTCGGTCGCGTTATACATAAAATCTAAATACGCATCGAGCCGCTCATCATTGTCTTCCAATTTATCGCTGTCCATCTATTATATTCATTAAAAATAATATATAAATATTCGTTTCGATTTTAAACAAATAAACCTATCGTAAAATTAAAACATATAGACATAACCCTCCCGAATTTTATTCCATTTACCATAAAGGGTTCATCGACCATCACATATGAAAGCAAAAACAATTTATTTTAATTAAAAAAATATTTAAATGTATTATATTAGATCTATAGTTACTTATCTAAATAAACATATAAATCTAAAAAAAAAATGATTAGCTCAATATCAAATAGTTTTAGCCAATATATCCCTATGCGCTTAAATCATATAAAAATATGTACGGAACCCAATAATGAATGAACTTCTATTAAGTATTGTTTAATTAAATTTTAAATACATATAAGTATACAAAATGTATATTACAGGAGTGGATGCAGACCCGAATTAAGGCGTAAGCGGTGTAGGCTGCAGCCAACATAGCTACGGATTTAGGGGCACCACATACTGACCTGATATTTTTACTAAAATATATTCTGTAATATGAAATAGTAAATTAAAGACGGTATCGGGCGGTATTGTACATAATTTTAGATAAAATTTTTTTTAATAATTTTGAATCCTATTTTTAACTTTAACATATCTTTTATTTAATAATAACTATGGGAATTAATTTTAAAAATTATTAATTGTTATCATCACTTAACGTAATGTTATAACATTATATATTTTATGTCGTAAGCACATTGTAATATTTATATACTTAAAATATTCCTTTATTGTGCATTGATTATTGAATAGGTAGCACCTAATCAATCTATCGTGAATAGTCTATTATTGCCCTATATTGCCCTTGTATAAAACGTAATATACTATTATTTTTTTATATTATATATCGTAGTAAAAATACTCTGACTATCATCACCCATACTGGCCATTCGACAGTGAAAATTATAAACAATGAACACGTTGCTAATAAATAACCAGGTAAACAGTTGACAAAAGTATACTGCACAGTTATTATTAATCATTATCTCGATTCTTGATATTTTCGTCGTATATTTTCTGAAATCTTACACAATGCTGGCAATAGGATTTATGGCACTGCCATACACAATGGCTGTAAAAAAACCGTTTATTTTCCTCTAGCAAAACGGCCGATACGAAAATAGTGGATCATGAAAAAATATCTGGTAAATAATTTTTATTAAAGAATATTAGCAATATCTTATTAGCAATAATGTGCAAAAATATTTTTAATCTCTGTAAGTTTCTAACCTTAGCATAAAATTAGTATTTATTTTTTTTATTTAAAACAAGTTATTATTATTGTTTTTGAATTCATAAATCTGAATACGATCACACGTATAAAACTGAATTAAACAATATACATCAGTTTATAACTATCGTTAACACGATCACGATCACCGATATTTAAATTGTAATATATCGTTATTTTACGCGATTTTGTAAAAAATTAAATTTCATATGCTCATAAAATTTTTTCTTTATTGATGCGAACATTTTTTTTACAGTTACTTGAAGGGAAACTTATGGATAATCTTGAATTGGGTTTTTTAACCTTAGATATAAATCACAAAAATTTTACGAATTTTCAACTTCTAATTTCCTTGCAAATCTTCGCGATTTTGATATATTTCGTAAACATTTGAACTTTAAATGCTTATAAATAAAAATTGTGACGAGGTAACGATTTTTGAATTCTTTTTTACTACGATAAGTATAACTTATAACAAACCTTGTATTACATTTTAAAGATTTTTTGGATTGCGAAATTTTTTTATAGGCATTTCAAAAACAAAAAAAAACTTAGAAAAATCGAAATTTTCAATTATCTATAAATAGCTTAAGAAAAGTCAAAATGTTCTGAAAATGTAATCATAAATAGATAAAGCTATAATATAAGCCATTTGGTGAAAATTTCAAGTATTTACATTATTTATGTTTTTAGGAATAAAAATATTAAATAAAAAACTCACGTTTGTGTGAACTTAGTAACTTTTTTATTTTTGTAATCGATCAATATTTTTAATAGTATTGTCTGTATAATAAATATGAAACGAGAAATGCCACGAAAAGTTTCAAATACACTTCTGTTGTGACGGCCTGAAAATTGTTGTGTGGTGTTCTGTTCGCGGTATAGTATTATATGATACGTATAGTCGTCAGTCGATAATATCCGTTGATAAAGTCTTCCAAATTTCTGCATTCGAGTCCATCGTCAATTTCCGAACCGTTTAACCGAACCACGTTATTATACCGGCGACTAGTGAAAATATAAATATCCAAAATGTCTGTGATTTACAGTGTTATTAAATTTACTTTATTCATAAATCTATGATCGCGCGCGTGCACTTTAATATAACATGAGTTTAATGTATGATATAAATATTATAAGCTTGTCTATACAAATGTCACACGATACAATATAATATTAAACTCGATCGGCCGCCGCTTAATATCATATTTTTCACAATCCGTTTGAATGTTATTTATTTTATGGGTTTACATGATATTCGTTTTCCCGCTATAATATATTATAATAATATATATTTATATCATATTCACCGGATACGCGTTTCATTCCGAACAGTTAAATTTCAAATTTCGATTGTTTTTTTATTTCCATATTTTTACCGCGCTCAATCGCGGTACGCAAGACATATTACCCCCCGTAACGGCGCGGCGGAAGACCATTATAAGTGTATATAAGTATTGCACAGTATACAAACCCTCGGCGAGGGGTACATATAATAATATATATTATCGTTATTATTATTGTATACGTACATGCGGTGTATAGTCTGTATACCGCAGCGCAGTCGTTCGTCGCGATACCCGGAACAAATGATCCGTTGACCAAATGCGAAGGAGTAGTATTTTATATATATTTTTTTTTTTTAAAAAAAACGAAATGAAATCACTATTATTTTTAGAGTGTATATATAAATAACGTTTTACGATCGTTCGTATTGTGTACAGGGTGAAGTTCAACCCCAAATCTTTAAACCGGACGCGCGCGTGGAACGTCAGTGGCGGGTGGTAGTGTGGAATATTGTGTTATTTTATATTTATTATAGTATAATATAATATTATTATATTATATTATTATACACGCGCTCGTTGTCTGTAAACTGCAGTCGGGTGGCGCAGCGGGCGTGTTTCTTCAAAAATTCGTTATATTTTGTTTTCGGTCGCGTGGTTCGGTTGTTTAAAGTCACATGACCTGAACGAATCAAAACGATGACCGGCGTTTCTGTTTCTGTTTTTTATTTTTTTTTTTTTATTATTATTTGTTATTTATTATTTAGAAATGTAAATATAATTACATTGGATTTCGACATTTTGCGGTTCTGTAACGGCGGTAATCGTTTTAAATAATATAATATCATCATGCGAAGGGCGAAGGGAATATATAAACATCCATTAGTCACCGCCGCCGATGTTGGAAATAAAATATAATATAATAACGTAACTCTTTTCGGGTCCACAAACGCGTTATGTGTCAGTGACGATATAATGACGTTATGTCGTTAACGCGCTATAACTGCGGCGATGGTGGTGCAGTCGTGCAGGGTGTATATGACGTGTATAGGGCGACCACGGAGAATATCCCAAATCCCGACCGACATTCGCAAATGACACCTAGCCGATGGTGGTTTGTCTGATCTTGGACTTGTTGCAACCTCCAAATACACAAACACATAATATATATAATATTATAATTTATAAATAACAATATTTGACGGTACTAGTTCGATCGTTGAGTTACAGCTAACGAGTTTTTATATGTAATCGAGCCTTATTAGTTTTACATACTTAATTACTTAATTCGATAAACTTAAAACAAACCACCAAGTCAGAAATAGTAATTATGTATTTGAAGGAAAATTCATCGCATATACCGTTATAATATTACTTCAAAACTATATGAACAAATGTTTGAATATTGACCACTACGGTCGACGACACGATTTGTGACGGTGATGATCTATGATCTCCAACAATTTTTATCAGTTGACTTTTTGAAAAATTATAATTTTGTTTTTCAAATATTTAAACAATACTAAACTTAACAGGCTCAAAATAATTAGTTTCTTAGTTGATACACTACTAAGTACACGACAATATAAATAACAATAAAAAATACATTTTAACGTTTTTAAATACTTTTAACAATGACTTTA
This sequence comes from Rhopalosiphum maidis, assembly GCF_003676215.2. Taxonomy (NCBI): domain Eukaryota; kingdom Metazoa; phylum Arthropoda; class Insecta; order Hemiptera; family Aphididae; genus Rhopalosiphum; species Rhopalosiphum maidis. The sequence continues at coordinate 81,345,073 of NC_040878.1, forward strand.
CATTTAACTAAAACGTATTATTATATAATCCTCTCTTATAAACATCAGGATGTAAGTTGCAGTTTATTGTTATTGGTACGCAAATTAATTTTAAAACATTAAAATACTTACATTGTAGGTATTTGTATTTTGTAATGTTGGAACAAATAGTATAAGTATAAAGTATTATTATAAATTATATCGTTACCTATCTATTTACATTTTAATATTATTAGACGTTCATTTTTAAGAATTTTTTAAACGGATTATGTTAAGAAGTTGTTTACAGAAAACGGAGGAAACCACAACGTTAAGTATATTTTACTTTAAAACCAAATTTAATAATTGTGTCTAGTACGTATATTTTGTAATAATAATAATTAAAATAATGTTTTTTGTATGAACAATAAGGATGACAGCGGACGAATCCGATTAAATTTGCACTACATGTTATCAAAGATTACAAAAGTAAATGTTAAGCTTCCATATATATTTTTATATGTTATTTCTCGATTACAACGCTATAGTATATTAGTATGTATTATTTTTTAAATTTATAACTCAGATAGTATCCATTTGAATAAGTAACTAACATACTATTATAATGTGCACGGGTTTATAAAACACAATACCTTTATGACAATTTATGTATTATAATAATGTTGTAAATTATTGTAAAAATTACATCAGCTACGAGTATTCGAATTCATTTTATTTTGATATTTTTAGCAAGAGCAACTTTTCATACTTTGCTCAAATCAAAAGAGTGAAATAAAAATCGCTTTCGGTGGACGACAAAAGTGTTAGATATAAAGTGCCTACGCCAGCGAACAATAGTAGATTGCCCATACGACGTATTGGGGTGTAAAGACGATATACAGCTTTGCGTGCATTCGTTGAACGATCAAAGTATACCAATGTAGGACAGTATAAAGGGTATCTTTCACTATTATCTCAATAAATATATGTGTATGTTAGTCGCAAAAAAACATTTTTACATAGCTAATCATTTATGTCTAATACTACGCTTTATTCCCAGGAAAAATCAATTTTTTCAACTTTTTTTATTGGAAACTTATATTTTTGATATAAAATAGTTTTAAAAATATTAACATTTCGTTTATATTGTACCTATTGATAAATAAATATACTATTTTATAACTATTTTTATGAAAGTGATAATATACATTTTTTAAATGTATAAAATATTTTCATATAAATTAAATAAAAACATCATTATTATAAGACATGGAAACAAATTTGATTTGATTTTCAAAAATATTTACTGTTATAATTACTTATGCGGTGCATAATATTAAGATGGTACTAAAGTATATACTGTACAGAACACGATTAATTAAAAATTAATACGAACATTATAATACATAATACTATAAAAATTCCGTTGGATCACAATACATAAATCGAAATGCTATTCGCGTGTATAATAATATAATGTTTGTAGATGTCTTACGTGCATACGGATAAACGTGTACCGATACGATTTAAGATTGACATGATAAAATTCGAATGTCGATCGTCGCGTAAAGAAAAGGCGCTATACTCCCCTTGCCACTTCACATCCAACAACTGTACCTTCTTTAGTTTTGTACCGATTTTCACACTTTTCTACACACACACACATCATGATACACGGCTGGTATCAAAAGCCGCATTATCGTATTTCCCAATCGGCATCATGTCATTTCCATACAATATATATATAATGCGTAGTAGCGTTTTGCGTGCGTAAGTCACTATACTCTTTCTGTGTCTACACTCGGTCTTATATATATATATATGTGCCCTCACATACACCTCCCCCTTTCGGAGTCTTTTGACGCGCGTTTGGGTTCCAATGACGTGTTAAGCTCGTGATAACTGCGACCGCTATAATACAAAATTCCGGTATGCAAATACACCACGTGACCTACATAATATGTCATACGTAATCTAAGTATATTGTATAATATTTTACATATTCAACTATTCAAGATATATTTTATAGTATTATATTTATACATAAGCCGTAATAATTCAAAGAGAAAAACGTATCGATAACATCCGTATAGAGATAAAACAAACACGTCCACTTTAAGAATTAATCTAGACGTGATCGTTGTACATGACCTAACCTATAATTCAATACTATAGGGGGTAGGTTTTAGAGATATTTTTAATAACTATTGTTCATTTGTTCCAACGGATGAACCGGATACTTACAAAATACAGATGCTATTATAAAACAATATTTTATTAATTTATCAAAAATTTATTCGACTGTAGTCTAGATACTATACGAATGAACGACTGAAAATATGATAAACAGAAGATCAGATGATGAATAATAAAATTATTTCATTATTCATTTTACTTTTATACAGTTATGCCTTATGATTATGATTTTACGATTGAATCAATTGAATTATTAACGTAAATATTTTTTCAATTAAGATAAAAACATCTATTATATCTTATGTTCTATGACATTATTATAGAACATAAGGGTTGATCTTGGTGTCGTGTCATTGAGAACAAAAAAAAAAAATACTGAAAGACGAGGGTATAAAAACGTTTTTTTCTAAAACGAAACTAATTTTAGAAAATTAGATTAAACAGTGTGTACAATTTTATTATAAATCATCACGTTTATAAATATCACTATTATTAAACGACCATGGATAAAACGAACAGATCACGCTGTAGTCGGATAATATTATTATTGTCGTGCTGCGTTCGCTGGTATTTTATGATAATTTATACTATTATCGTGTACCTAATCATAAATGATATTACGGTATAACGTACGCATAGTATTATTTTCCGATCTATTTGACACAGCGCTAAGAACTATTCCTAGCCACCATAACGGGTACACGACGAAGGAATAAGAGTTACTCTGCGTACTTTATATGGTATAGGATTAGAACAGGACTTGTGTCACTCGGTGAGATTTTATTAATTTTCTATGTTCAGGGAAACAGCACACTGCCAGACACACTTACGTTATACGGGAGCGTCGGGGGTCAAACGTATTTTTATACACCAACATAAATCTTTTTTACCGTCACAAAAAAGCGTTTCTGTACAGTGGCCGTGAAATACATATTCATGGGCTGATCGAATGATCGCAGTCCGGTATACAGTTTTCTACGTCTGTAAATACACACACGTGTATATACGTATAGGCGAGTGTATGTGATATTGTGTATAGAAACGCCTAGCACGCAAACGTTAACTCACTGTCCCGGCAGAGGGCTTATTGAATAATGTAGGAAATCGGCAACGACACCCCGGGACGTTATATTAAATGGATCGGCGGCGGAGCGACGGACAGGACAAATAGCCCCGGAGGTCTGCGCGTAATGTGTTGGGCGATAAAAAATCGCGTCCGCACGTACACACGCACAAAAAGAAGAAGAAAGAGAAAAAAACCGCCCGACACGCACACAGACGCGGTGCCATAGCGCGCTCGGCGTTCGGCAGTCGGAAAGCAATTCTGTTAAAAGTGTCGACACCCAACGCGTGGCGGCGGCGTACTCCTATTTCCTTCCCTCATCGAGTATTCCGCGTGTGCGCGCGTCGGATAAGTTAAGTAGATTGTTGCGGTGGCGACACAGAGTAGACGGTATGTGCGCCTGTGTATTTTCCCATAAAACACAAAATGCATCGTTCAACGGCGGCCATAATATATGTGTGTGTGTGTGTGTGTGTGTATATCAATATGTATATATAAACACCCTCTGTGCAGTCGGACCAGCCGCCGGTTAGAAATTCAAATCGCGTACTCCGTATACGTATACGTTTATATATATATATATATATATATGTATGTATATATCGTGTGTGTATTATATATACGAGTGAGCACCGGTCTTTCGCACCACCGCCACCACCACCGCCACAGGCGCAAAGTGTTTTTCTCTCATATTTTTTTTTTTTTTTTTTTTTTTCTCGACACGTACGATGTACGTATATATTTATGTGTGCGTTGTGTGCAAAAGTATTTTTCCCCGTTTTCTTCTTTTATGTCTGCATTAAGTCGACGACCACGACGACGACGACGACGCGCAGACACACCGTATTATTATATTATTCGCATATTATATTATATCATATCACGTATATATTTATATACATATATGTTTGCCGGTGTGAACTAGCGCGTGTGTGCGGGGGTAATGCGATATGCGTATTAGCCTGTCCCGTCCTCGTCCGCAAACCCTCCCCCCCGACCCTCGAGTGTTCTGCGAGTGTTTTTCACGACCGCCATAGAAAAAATATAAAAGTATACCTATGTGGGTGTATAGTGTATAACATTATCCGCGCGCGTACGTATAGAAAAATCAACATAATATTTTCGCGCGAACGACGTCGCCGCCGCCGCCGCCGCGACGGTGAAAACAATCGTTTGGCCGCGGGGCCGAGACCGCGTGCGGATTCCGCGGACTGAATAATAACGAACGGGCGAACTACGGGCGACGCGATAATAACATGACATTATATCATATGTACGAACCGCGCGTTTATGCGCACATATTTATTTGATGTGTAAACGTACGTGTGATGTATCGTGTACGCACGATAATGCGAGAGAAAGACGTCGTTATTTATTATAAACGCGGCGCCAAAAGCATATATAACATTATATTGCGTTAACGGTAATGCGCCGCCGCGTGGCACCTGCAGGCCCGCGAGTCCGCGTGATGATGGTATTTTCACACGAGGAACGTTTTAATTCGAAATATAAATTAAAAGACTTGGAACATTGATAATGTTTAATATTATTTTTTTATTACCACTAACGCGTACAGTACGCGGTCTGTATAAATAATATTATTATGCGGTGTTGAAGAATATACATTTTTAATATGATATAGTGAGAAGAAAAACGTCACGATACGATACTAAATTCTTAGGTATTTCTTTCGAAAAAACATATACTGGCCATATTGAAGTCAAAACGTGTAATTGTTGAGTTATTTAAATGTAATGAACAAACGCGGTAAACCGGCCGGGGCATATTTTGATATATAGTTACGATCAAAAATGAGCCGCAAATTAAAAATTATATCGACAACCGAAAACCTTGAAGGAGTTCATCAATAAGTATATATAAATAGATACACGAAGTTAAAATGTAATTTTTACCAGATCGAACGGTAGTCCCTCTTTAAACACTCCGATTTAATGAGCCGTTGTTTTTGAGACCCGACAGAGCGGAAACCGTGTGAAATAATATGTAACATAGCCAAATGGTGTATTATATTATTACGTCGTCATAGTCTAGCCTCTTATTCGCGACTGCATCACTGCACTTTCTGAACACCGCCAAAAAATTCTAGTCGAAGAAAATGCAACAAACATAATTCTATCTTATTCTATCTAAGTCCGATAAAAATCGTAAATTATTCAAAAATAAAAATTATTGGGGTTGTAATTATTCATTGCAAGTGTTAAGACGAGCAGAAAAATATCTACTACGGTGTATAATGTATATATTATCGAAATGCATACTGTGCAATGGTGCGCATAGGCATAGTGTCTGAATACTCAATAACACACTATATAGCCAGAAATCTTTTCGCAAATTTCAGTATCTATGCACGGCGTTCTAAGGAAAACCAACCTTAGCATGGGCACGTGGAACAAAATATGGTAATCAAAATGTCGACGACGAGGTTATTTCCACGATCGCATGCGTACGCGAAGTAACGGGTCTCGAAAAAAATAATCTCCACGTCAACCGCGGCGATCGAAAGTGATAGTATTGTATGCCTCGGTTAAAAAAAAAAAAATTCTTACATTTATGATATCTTTATGTTATACGCGCGTTCAAACGTCACCGATTTGTTAGGTGTATTTTTATTTCCGATCGCGTAATTTTAACTATATAGTCCCCGGCGATCGGTAGAGCAGAGGGGGTTTAAAAAGCTTTGTCATGTTTTCGATCGAAATATCTGCAGAATATATTATAAACGTTACGTCAAATCGCTGACAGTAAACTTATACGGCGCGAGTGCATTACTCGATTTAATACAATAATATATAGGTATAGATATTATATTATTATATTGTTGGTCGTCGTTTTGCAGTTTGTTTTTAAATCGATGACACACGAATGACATGGACAAATTCGCTATGCGATATCATGAAATAAGCTATACATTAAAATATCTTAGGGAGGGCTGAAGATGGCTCAGGGAGGGATGAGTCCCCCTAAACCCTCCCTTATTTACGTCCATGCTTACTAATCTAATATATACATAATACATATCTATGTATATTTTATACAATATTATTAATGACTATCTACATATTATACGACAGTTTGCTTTAGTATTTAGTTTTTAGTATTATTCTGAGCTCAATACTCAATGAAGATGAAGATTAATAATAAACGTTTATAAATAAAACAATGTGAATCATTAAAATAGTTATGTAGACGTGTAGGACATCAATATATAATTCAATAATGTAGTATATTATAATTAAACATTATTGTTCGTAAATCAATCTCGCTCCTTTTTTTTTTTAATAATGCTGTTATGCTGATGATTAGAAACCTGATATTAGTTATATTTAACTATATTTAGATTAAACTATAATTTGAAAATACAATAAAATAATGACGCCACCCTATTTTTGAAATAAAGTACAATTTATTTCGAAAATTTTCTCACGAGAAATACTTATTTTTTAGATAAATATAAAATGTGGTAAATTCAATTTTAAAAACTGTATTTGTGATTGAATTATTAGTGTAAAAATGGTGCAAATTTCAAGATAATCTAATACCTATAGCTCTGAAGAACTCAAATAGTATTGAAAATTTTGAATATTTATGTATAATTAAAAGTATAGTTTAATATTTATCTATAAGTATTTTTGAATTAAAATAAAATTTCCAAAATAAATTTAGGAAAAATACTTATTTTACGATTTAATTTCACATATAAAATTTCGAATTTCAATTCTTAATTTTTATAATTTGCTAATTACAATTTTGTAAACTTTATTTTTTATCCAAATTATACTGTAAATATGTGGTGCAAATTTCAAAAAAATCTATCATGGCTTTGAAGAACTTAGTGTTGAAAATTGTTATTGCTTTATTATGTGTGATAAAAATTTTAATTTAATTTTTTGAAATTAAACACAATGATTTGTGTTTAAAAATTCTAAATACCAAATAATTTACTTATTTTCTAAATTTCAAGAATTTTGATAAAATGCCGTTAAAAAGTTTCATCGATCTAATTTGGATATTATTTCTGATAAGAAGTTGACAACCTTTGATTTGCTTTGTTTTAGAATTTCAAGATTTCAAGTGTTTAAAAATGTTGGTGCAAATTTCATGATAATTTTATATGACTCTGAACAACTCAAACAGTATTGAAAATTTTGAATATTTATGTATAATTTAATGTTTTGTCGCAAATTGTATGTATTTATAAGTATTTTTAAATTAAAATAAAATTTCAAAAATTAATTTAGGAGAAATATTTATTTTACACTTTAATTTTCACTTATTATAAAATTTCGAATTTTAATTCAAAATTTTTATAATTTGCTGAATTAATTATGAAATACAATTACAATTTTTTAAATTGTATTTGTTATCCAAATTATAGTGTAAATATATAGTGCAAATTTCAAGATAATCTATCATGGCTTTGAAGAACTCAGTGTTAAAAATTTTGATTGTTTTGTGTGATTAAAATTTTAATTTAATTTTTATAGCAAATGTCAAGTATATATTATTATTTTTGAAATTAAATACAATGATTCTTGTTTTAAAATTTCTAAATAGGTACCAAATAACCTACTAATTTCCCGGATTTTTATATCATTTATTTTTGATAAAATATCAATAAAATGTTTCATCGATCTATTTTGTATGTTATTTCTGATAAAAAGTTGTCAACCTTCTATGTGCTTTGTACTAGAATTTCAAGTCTTTTTAAGTGACTAATAATTTTAACTATATATTAATAAAAGTAATGTCTTCACAATTCTCAAAATTGTGTGTGTAACTAAAAAATTAGTGTAAACATTTGGTGCAAATTTCAAGATAATTTACTAGAAGAGAATAAGTTATTCAACGAAATATTCAATCTAAACTATATTTACAAGCATAATAGGATAATCATATCAATTGTGATTAGCGCTATTCAAGTGTTTAATAATTAATGATAAGAAATAGCTAACAAGAAAACTAACAATGTTAAGCTCAATTTTTTTTTTTTTTTAATATGATTATGCATACCAGTTAATTAAATAAGTAAGTGTTTTGCAACTAAGCAACTAAACAACTTACAAAACACTAACATTCTGACTTTTTTTTAAGCAACACAGCTTGGATAAAATGTACACATAAACATAAACTAACAGAAGAGAATCCACTTTACAACGAAATATTCAATCTAAACAATATTTACAAGCACATAATAGGATAATCATACAACAAAAATTGTGATTAGCGCTATTCAAATGCTTAAAAAATATTGATAAGAAATAGCTAACAATAAATAATGTTAAGCTCAATCTTTTTTTTTTTTTGATATGATATACATACCAGTTAACTGAATAAGTAAGTATTTGGTTACTAAGAAACCTACAAAAACACTAGCAATTCAAACTTTTTTTTTATAAACAACAACTAAGATTAAATATTTTAAACACTTGATAAACAGACCTTGATAACATACAAAAGAGTACATTGGTATATAATAATTTTTTAAGACGAAATCCATTCAGACTTACTCGTCTTCGTCCTGCGTTTAGTCAACTTCACACCACAACGTACTGTTGTACGTTGGAGACTGTACTAGTCTCCTGCCAAATTTAAGAATCTGCCGCCTTATTCTTGCAAGGAGCGACTTACGCCGAATAGGTGGTGATGGTTTATCTTCTTTGACTGGCGCTACTTCTATCGCCGTCGCTGACGCTATTTCAACGCCGTCATTTTTGCTGATGTCTGGTTCCGTATTGACGTCACCGGATTGTACCGCTAATGGCGTACACGGACGCTGTACTATCGATAAGTTTTCAATATACCCATATATTGGTGAAGAATCGCGGATTTCGTCGATTGTCATTTCCGAGGCAGGCCTGAATTCCTCGACCTCGTCGATAGCTAAATTCCCAGAATCGACGACGACTATTTGTGCCATACTACTGCCGCCGAAGAAATATGTTGATATGATTTTTTCATAATGACGCATAAAAACAACAGTCATCGGTAGCTTCAACGAGCTTCGTATAGCCGACGCTCGTAGCGCATCGGCTAGTTCTGACGCGTTTTTAAGCTTCAACGGAATCGGTGGAAAATGGCTGTCATTTATCTCAGCGATAAACATTGTCGTTGACGAATCGTCCTCATCGACGCACTGTGGGAAAGCCACCGTCATCGAGAACTTTAACAAATCGCACGTAGTCGGCGCTCCTCTAGTATTAGGCGTTCTATTGGGCAAATCGGTCGTCGGCGGAATCTGAATATTGCGATGTTCGATTTCCGGTATTCGAATCTCTACGTTTATTACAGATGTAGTATACAGCTCTGGCACGTTTCCCATAGGACGCGTTATCGGCATGATGTACTCGGCGTGTTGGTGTTCATCCGAAGAATCATCCGTGAATACTTGCGATTCCGCCGGAAGACGCTCATCATTAGATGCGTCCAAATATGACGTCTCAGGTGTTTCGTCTGTATTGCCCTCAAAATAAATCATTGGTATCGTTAAATCTGATGATGTGGGATCGGCAGCTGTTGATGTCGAATCATCGTCCAGTAAGTTTAAAAATGTCAAATCGTCTGGAGTCAAGATCATCGCACTTTCGTCATCCATTTTTTGGTAAGAAAATAGATAAATGATATGAAATAAATAGATTGATTACTATGAATTGCAAAATATCGCTTTAGTTTAGAGAACTTGTTCGATTCGTATTGACTCAAAATATCAAATCAAATTTACAAATAAATATTCAATCTATGGCAACAAAAAACATTAAATAAATAGTATATTTATTTGGCCAGATTATTATTAAATACATTAAATCGTGTATTTCAAGTTTAAATTGTAATTAATTTACGGTAACCTATTTTGGTATATTAATTAATTTTCAAATTTCTTATCATTTTTTTCGTTAAATATGCAACAGTTATTTTGGTATAAAAACTGTATTTGACCTTTGATTATTAAAGTGAGCACATATAATAAGATTATATTCTACATTAAATATTTTTACTTATTTTAAAATATCGTTAATATTTATAACATGCAACGTGCCAATGTACAAAAAAGTACTTTGTACTTATGTTTGTTAATTTTAAATTTTGTACAGTAGTGGAAAAATAGTTGAAGTAAGTGTAAATCATTTGAAAGCAGCAGAAATGTCATCCACATTGTACAGGGAAAAAGGTAAAAACTAATAATTGTATTTATATAACAAATTAAATTTTTATTTATATAGAAATTAATATAATTATAATTTGTATTTTAAACAAAATATTTAATATTGTCAAAATAAAAGAAAAAGAGCTTTGATTTTCCATTTTGGGGATGATTTCTGGTGGTCAATTTAAAAATTCTCAGTTCTTTTTAAAATAAACAGGAAAATGGACCTTTTTACGTAAAACCAATACTTGACAAAATCGATATCTAAAATCTATCTAAAATCGTATCTATTTTTAAGCTATTTAATATTTATAGATATTTTTTATTTTTATTTTTTTTTTACAGTAGTTTTTCTGCATAAAATGTTAAAAATTATTTTGCTTTGTTAAAGTTCTTTAACATTTAATACAAGGTTCTTCATAAATTGCTTATTAGAATTTAAATTTAAATTAATTATCTTACAATATCATTGTCTGCAAATATATTATATCCACCTATGCGTGTGCCGGGTCATACATAAAACATATTATAATATTATAGGTATATAATATAAATAAGCACTATTTGTTGCAAAGAAAATGCGAATATGAAAAAAATGTAAAGAAAATAATACAACATTTGACTGTAGACTTGTGGTAACACATACTATATTATATTTATTACTTCACTGTACGTGCATAAACCATACAATTGTACAGCTGCAAGTTCATCTATGGATGATCAAATGCCGATAAAGATAAATACTACTTGTATTATAACTATACTGAATGATTCTTATTTGTACATAACAAACACTCGACATATAATGAAAAGTGTTCATGTTTTGTAAAAATATTTTTACTTCTTAATTATTTTATTCTGAATCAGAATATTTTTTCAGTGTTAAAATTGAATTTTGAACTAGTATAGTTTAATTATTTTAAGTATTTTAAGACGAGCAGTAGTAGTAATAGATTAGCGTTATTCTTGGGTGCCATTTCTCTCGTCTAAATTAAAAAAAATAATTGTTAGAAATATGATTTTTATTTATCAACGTTCTTAGAAAAATGTTTTGTTTTGGAATATTAAATAAAAAATGTTAAAAACAACAATACAACTATTTTTAATTATAAGTTTTATTATTAAAAATATAGCTTTACATATTTTGTTAATACGTATTATTAACATTTTTATAAGAACATTATAATTCGATATTGTATAGTTCTAACTGTATAATGTATATAGTACAAGCTGCACTGTTATAATAAACTGGGTGTTTTTTTTAAAAAAAAATATATTTATACAAGAATGTAATGTATTTATTTTGAAATTTCAAATAAATATATAACAAAAAGTGAGTAGCGTTTTTGCGAATTGCAGATTTTTTTTCTCGCGTGACTTATGACGCTTTAACTTTTTCACTTCCTGCAATAATATTTATTAAAAAACTAAAATAGTTGACACGACGAAACTTACGTTTAATTTCTTAAGATTGGTATATTCACTATGATATATTGTTAAGTCGATAGTTCGAGGAAAAGATTACTCTTGCCTTTTCGAGGGGTACGGATCTTCGTCTGAAGAAATGTCAAGCCACCCTTTTAGCTATACATAACATGATATTATGTATAGTAGTAATAATAATAATAATTACGAACTACCGTCGTAGCGGTGTCGTAATACGACGACGAAAGGAACACGTCGCGGCGAAAAAGGGTTATTCCTCGCGCACGGATGTGGGTTATTGCTCGTTTCTAACCCTTTTTTCGGATCCCCGTGCGCCGCGCCACTTGGGTTATTAATTTTTATAGTTTGCGACGCGCTAATTTAATTTCTCAGCCGCGGCAATGTTTTCCGAGACTCGAGAGGAGAGTTTTTCTTTTTTTTTAAATTATTATTAACTTATTATTAATAACTGTTATTGTGGACGAGACTGCGGCGGTGGTATACGTGTATTACACATAAAGTTTACAGCACTATATAACACGAAGAAAAAAGGAAAACCCCTTTCGCACGCGTCCCGAAAACATGGAAAAGCCGCCACCTCGCGACTTCTGAGGTTGTTAGTGTTATAGGGACAGGGATACATAATACTATACGCGATGTGCCGTGCAATTTAATTAAGAGTTTTATTCATTTGAGACTGTTGTCGCGGTTTTACGATATCTGCGTGACGGTGCAGGCTTGGTGCGTGAAGCCGAGGAGGAGTTGAACCTCGCGATTTATTGCCTACACCGAGAGCACGTCCGTTATTATTATTATCATAACACGCGCGCAATCACTCGTCAAAATGCGTTGGAAATCTCAATCTCGACATCGACTTTTCTTGCTACCAAAAAATATGATACGTTACACGTACGTAGATATACACATGATGTTATATCTCTCTACCAACTGCGTTTTCATCATACATGTATTGGATATATCATTATGATCATATTTTTTATCGTTATACGTATAGCTATATTGTTGCCATTTACCTAATATAAGATTCACGTCGTCGGAGGAGATATTTCGTTTTATAGCCTTTTGCCTATTTCTCATTACATAATACAAGATTTATTACACCTATGCGACGAGTGTACGATAAATTAGTACGCACATTATTATTGTAATTGTAGGTATACATATTATGATAGATTTCCGGCAGAACGATCATCGTCTCGTAAAAAATATTTTGTCGTCACTTCTTATAAAGATATTATAATTCATTTTTTTAATTACCAATATTACCAATATTTTTAGGTGAAATCCTGAGACAAATTTTTGCGCATCACAACATATTATATTATAATTATTATTATTTTATAAGTACGATATTTTGCAGGGTAACCCTGTACCACTCCACTCCGCGCATCAAAACTTTAAATACTTATAACTCATAAACTACTCGCCCTAAATTCGATTTGTATGTATCGAAATACTCAGGAGATTATTCTGCTTTGGAATATGAAATTATAACTTTATGTTGTCATTCAAAAAATTAAAAAACATAAAAAATATAAGGATAAGAAATATTAAAATATAATTTTTTTAATAAAAACGTTGTTTTTTTAACAACTTGAAACTATGTAAAAAAATGTTTTCAAAAACATGAATACTTTTTAAAATAATTATGGTAAATGAATCACCTTGTATATATACATTTATATGGGCATGTATAGACAAAACGAAGAGGTTCTATATTAGTATATATTATGCTTTTATTATTATAGGTACAGCGAATTTATGTCATTCAAAATCACATTTCCTTTGTGGCTTTAGTCAGCAGAATTTATAATTGAATATATGATATTATCAGGAATACCTCAAACGGATTCAAAATGTTTAGTAGGTTAGTACTTATTTTACACAATTTAATTAAATATCTGATAATAATATTAAATTAAAAAAGTACATTGATATTACATATTAAATATAATGTATATGATTTTCCTGAATATTTCAATGTGCTTTAATCAACTGACCGTTTTCGAAAATTATCGGTCTAGAACAGTCTAGGTAACGACCTTTGTGTTTAGGTTTCTATGTAATTATTTCGTGTATTTTGAGAAAACTAAATCTTAGTTCCACATTCAGTTTGATATTGTGTATAATAATATGAACACGGAAATGACGCATAGTTTTCAATTAAAATCCAGCGAAAATTGGAAACTACCGTCTTGACGAAATCCGCACCGTCGGATCTCTGAACAGGAATGAACGTCTTGTATGTCCGTGACGATGCTGCTTTGGTGTACCTATAACCGCAATGTTATTGGTATATTTATTGCGTTTAGTGACGACGGCGGTGGTGGCGTACGAAATCGAAATTCGACACGCGGCGGCGGCGACGGCGTTATACGTAACAATTAAAACCGAATGAAGAACAAAACGGTTTTCGCAACAGACGTCGTAAAAAAACCCGAGGACGGACGAGTCGTGTATCGCGGGGTACACGATATCGTAATAATAATAATAATAATAATAATAATAATAATAAAGAAAGCGTAATCGGCGTCGTAAACCGTCGACGACACCTGGCCGAGACGGCGGACCTACGCGTTTACGACGACGACGCGGGCAATTTAAAATAATAATAATATATAATATAATAATATAATAAGTGCGCGCGTGTGTAGGTATTATATTATTCTGTACGACATAATTGTTATATTATGCTCTTCAACGCTCGCGCCTACATCACTCGATAGTCAATCCGATCGGAATCTATATATATATATATATATACGACCGTATTGCGTAGTATATACATATATGGGTTAAAGCCGAGGTACATTGCATTATAATATTATGCGTATATATCTCGTGATTTATATGGCGTCCGTCGATTTTTACCGTCCTCGCTCGTTCGCTTTTACGAACGCCGACGTAATGATAATAATATAAATATAATAATTGTGTGCGTGTAAAAAAAAGAAATATAAATAAATAAAAATGCATCTTACAGAACGACGCACGTGCACTGCTGAAACATAACTATAATTACACTGCAGACGTGATGTATTGTATACGGGATGCCTCACGGTGTTCCGACTCCGTTCTCTATTTTGAAACTATACAGTATTATACCTATACCGACCGGTTAAAACACTCGTATACTTAAAAACTCGTGTACCTACACTCGCAGTTCAAATATCTCTTTAAATATTCGCGTAAATAATCCCTTTTAATTTTATGCGAAACGAAAACAGACGATTTTATGTTATGTGAACCGCGACGATTGTCGTCGAAATCATTTTCTGCAATAAAAGTATAATCTAATCACCCTGTATATAACGGCGTGTATTATCATATAATGTGCACGCGTGAGTATAATTTAAATAACTGCCGACATCCGAACGACGACTATACATACAAGTTTTTTTTATTTAATGCCGCGAGATATATCGTGACAATAATAATAATAATAATATTAGAAAGAACTGCGATCTCGTTTACATTTCCACCCACGTAACGCGAATAGTATGTAATATACGTGCCCATACATCATTATTAAAACGATTAACGATCGCACTCGCGTATCATATTATATTATCAATTATATTTTATATAATCATATTATATTTCTCACCGAGCGTTTTGCCCCACGGCGGTTTTTGACGCGCCAGATCTGTAACAGTTTTATAGTTGTTATTATTATTATTAGTGCAACACATCGTAATACGCACGATTGCTGTATAATCATAACACGTGTGTTGACACAGGATTTTGAACCGGCCGAACGTCGCTTGTCCTGGGTACTTGGCAGAACACATACAAGTCCACTTGAATGATCGGACGAATTGCCAGAGGTAGGCGGAGTGCAGCCCAGCGTGTTTCATTGGATACTATTAATTATAATGAACTACATACTATGCAGTATGCACAATATAATAGGCTCAGTACGATAATATCGCTGTACGTGGTTTGCTTTGAAAAGTTAGGTTTTTTTTCGACCACAGTTCCTATACTATCACGTTAATATAACACGGACGGTTGTGTAACAGATTTCAACGGAAAATCGAAATAATTAAATTTTATACTACCGTTTTCGCGTTAAATCCACACTCACGCGAAAAAAATTCGAATCAAAGTTCATTCCGTAAATAAATACAATGTTATTTCCGACTTTGGACGCACGACGCACGACGCACATAATGCATATAGTCGCTCTGTATCAGCATTTCGTTAGTCGTAAAAACTTTTATCGCTCTCGTCAGGTCGGCGGCGTATATACGTTCGAACGATATTATACAGAAATGTGGCGGTCGGTGTAATATACATGATACCGCGTCGCGTAACCACACTGTTACCGCACCCCGAGTGGCTTACCGCACACGATTTTACGCCACGGCAACGTGAAGGGTGGCGCGGTAGCAGTGTTTCGAGAGCGTTAGAGCGAGATGGGTGTGTAAGAGGGCGAGTGAAAGAGCGAGGGACAGCGATATACGGAGAGAATGAGATGAATCGAGAGAAAGGGATGGTGCTTCCACCCCATCGCGAAAAAGGTTTTGTCGTAAGCCCCTCTAATCGTGTGCGTTTAAATGTATAAGCCCGACCGGAAAACAGTCGTTCATAATTAAGTGAACAAATAATATATATCATACACATTCGCGGTGCGTGTTTTGCAGCTTGTGGGCGCTTTTCGTCTGGCATAATGTGTATATACAGCGATATCTACCGTAATAGTGTATACATATATTACGTAATTATTGTTGGGCCGCAAACACATTTTTTTTGTTTTCGTAACAGCTTCTTTCCAAAAAAAAGAAAGTAGCTCGCCGTCGCTACTGATGATTTTGATGAGTGGATTACAAAAGATTATGAGTTGCTCAACGCGTTTAAAAAAAAAAAAGTTGATGTCTGCGGTGAGATAAATAAACATAAAAACAGAAACGTCTATTAAATAGTCCATTTTAATATTAGTCGTTATTTGTGATACAACATAAAGGTCTATAAGTAACGATAAATGACAGTTTTCACTGCATTGTGTGTAGGCTGAATTGACGCTATGCCAATCGCTAAAAAACCAAACTTATATATATTATACAACTAATAACGTCGCTACGGTTGACGCGTATTACAATGTGTGCATTGATTTCAAACGTTATCTACTTATTAATTATCACGCATGTGTCATATATATTATTGTATAATATTTATACGTATGCCGTATGTGCGTTTTACGTGTTGTGATATTGTATAGATTGTCGTGTACGAAACAATTTCCGTAGCTATTACTGCACTACTACACTAGTTGTTTGATCAAAGTGTTCTGTGATGACGGCCACAGTTATTACTGTATTTTAAATTCGATAATGTCACAGGTCGTTTCAAAATGTATGCACCGGTTTTGATTATAATGTTATTATGTACAGTCATTAAGCGCTAACGCTTTTTGCATGCGCGTAATTCGCACGACACGCACGAATATTATGCTACTAATACGATATACTACACACGAATATACTATTTAATGTGCAAGTACATCAGATATCTCATAATTGTGTTGTTCCAAAATGGCTCTAAAATGCGTCATTGTTTATCCATTATTATAAATCACTATACGTTTCATTGTAATATACCTATTCCTAAAAACTAACAATAAACACGACCCGCGTGTAATATAATATTTCCCATATTATCTATATTATTTATATTTTACCTATTACGATTTACGATCAGTATAGAGTATATCCCAAACGCCTTGTGTTATCATATAGGCCTAGATATTTCTGCGAGACTACGATAAATCGTTCTGATAAATTTAAATTGTTTAGGTAAAATTCTTGTTTAAGTATATCGGCTTGCCGTTGAGATGAGGCAATATGAGATTTTTGAGAATTATAACTGTATACGTGGGCTGGTTTTTCAAAAACTCGGAGAGGCAGAATTCGAGACACTCGATCAAAGACACATCATATGAATAAACGACAATTGTCATCGATATTCAAGAACCTTCGTGTGATAGTAATTCGTATATTATTATGAATATTCATTACCAGGACTATTGTAGGCTGTGACACATTATATATATATATATATATATATATATTTGTTTTAGAAGCTCTTAAAGAATAGAGACACATAACTATTACTTGTGAGTTGTAAACTTAACTTTAAGAATTATCAGAATTTGCATTGTTCAACTCTACAGTGTTTTGTTGTTAAAATCCTAAGCAAACCTCATATGTAAAAGATGCTAACGTTTTAAAAGAATTATATTTTATAGTTATTTATACAACTTGCACCCACTGGCCATAATGTTCAAAGAGTAGCAGAGAAAGTAAAAGCGAAGTTTAGTGCGGTCGAACAAGTCATTTATAGTGTTAAAAAGGCTTTCCAAAGTACCTAATCAATGTTGAAATATTTAAAATTTAAGCTCCTATTTACCATCTGAATTTATAATTACACTTTGGGATATATGACGACGTACATCAATGGACAATGCCTACGATCATTAATATAAACATCTCGAAATCGTTCGTCGACTGTTTTAAAAACTATAATTTTGTTTTCATATTTCAAATTGTTTGACTATAGTAAGCGGCGGCGGTGCCGGAGTGAATCACCTCACACACGGATGTTATTTAGATCACATGCGCCGTTAAGAAATTTTCTATAGTTACATAACACATAAGTCACGAACCCTGATTATTATGGTTCGCGGCGGTATACGTATATGGCATATCGCATTATGGAATAGTGTCTTCGTTCTCGACGGATAACATAATATAACAACAGCACGTAACGTGAACTATCACCCTCTTCGATGGTTCTTTGGTCGGGAGAAAACTTGACCCCACCCCGCCCCCTAATTCGCCGGTACACGGGAATCGAATCAATATAACCGTTTCGGCCGGGGACAAGAAATATATATGGGCTGGAGGGTGCTATATATTATATTATATCATGTCCGATCCATACTCGATCACATCCGTCTCGCATCTCCCGGTAGACTCGTTCATCTTGCGCGACTCGAGTATTATATATAAATATATATAACCGGCTGTGCCGCGTGCGCTCGCCGTGGGCTGCACGTGGGCACCGGAATAGTTTTATACGACGATGATTATGATTATGACGACGATATAATGGTGATGGTGTAATAACAGCGGCGCTGCATCACTACGACAACGATGCGTGTTCGCCGCAGTGACGGATGATTTCCCTACACACCGCACACGCTCGTTCGTGTAGAGGTAACATTTTGAGAGCGGAAAATTTCGTGTTGAATTTGATGTTTATCGATATTCGTAGAAGATACTATATCTGCATATAGTACGCACTACGCGATCGTTTTATTTCGGGAACGGCGTATAGTCTGTGCAAAATGGGA
This sequence comes from Rhopalosiphum maidis, assembly GCF_003676215.2. Taxonomy (NCBI): domain Eukaryota; kingdom Metazoa; phylum Arthropoda; class Insecta; order Hemiptera; family Aphididae; genus Rhopalosiphum; species Rhopalosiphum maidis. The sequence goes on from NC_040878.1 coordinate 81,364,252, forward strand.
ATAGAAATAAATTTAATATTTTTGTTGGACCCACAGCTGTGCATAAAATCATCAATATGTTCGCAAGTCCTACACGACTAATTACGTCTTAATTTTGTGATCAGATAATCACCAAAATTCGATGATAGGTATATTATATATTATTGTTTACAGAAATATTTGATAAAAAGACAAGAGATAATTATTTATTTATTTATTTTATTTTATATTGCACATAATTTATAATATACGTATCTATACTGTCTACTTTGCTGGCAACTTTGTGTTTTATACTTTTTCTGAGTACAATGTGTAAAGACAATAGTTACGTCAATAATATATAATTATGAGCGATTGTCAAGCACATTCTATGAAAAGGCATGATTGTTATTTGCTTCTAATTGAACAATTGTCCAGTTTAGTATAGCTGGCAATCTGGGCTATGAAAAACAACATTCATGACTTTATAATTTTCGTTGTAATTATTATGCAAACGACAAGATATGATTCTTCTGCAAAAAATGTTTTAATCAACTCATCGAGTTGAGCACGTTTAGGAAATTTAAATTAACCGTCAACTAAGGTTTTGCTACCCGACTGTATAGTTGTACGTCCTGTTTAAAAAGGAATCGAACTTTTCGCCCTTTTGTATCCACTATACCACACACTTTTATCTGCTCGATTACATAATATCCTGTTAATAATTTTCTTTTCTCAAAGCTATAAAGCTATAATTAAATATAATAATATAATAATTTACTTGTTTTTTTCTGAATATCAAAATTATAAATTGAATATAAATAAGCTTTGTCATCAGTTTTATTCATTTTCACGAGAATTACTTTATTTTACTTAGAATTTAGATATTTAGATATGTGTGAATATTTTAGGACTAATCTAAAAGTAACCGAAAAATAATTTTTACCATACAGTTTTAAACCATAATAATCAGATTTAAATTTAAATATTTATATTTGTATAGAAAATTACAAAATAAATGTTTGTTGAGTTCAGAAAAATAAAAATCGGAATTGCCGTCTATACAAAGGCGTTCAGTTTCATTTAAACTTTTCGACTACAGCGTTTTGTTGTCGGCGTAGCGTTATGATTTTCGCGAAAAAATGTGTAAAGAAATTTTTTTTTTAAAAAAAAGACATCGGGTGCATCATTATAATGAATATGGTATATTTATTATATTATATTATAGTGATGGCCGAAAAATCGGCGGCGGGGCCTGAACCAACTCTTCGTCGTATAATAATAATAACGACGATGATAATTATTGCGTCCGTGAAAGTTTGTCGTCGACGGATAACGAAGAAGAATCGGGCCCTGGGGGTTCGTCGTCACTTGCCCGCGAATATAACATCATCATCGTTGTGGTTGTATATTATATTGTGGTAGTAGTTATATATAGTCGGCCGTGGTGTAGTGGTGGTCGTAGTATGAGCTAGTAATCATCGTCATCCAGCGGCGGCGGCGGGACCATCAGCTGCGGCCGGTAATTTCCGCGGGGCTAACGTCGGCCGGTGCGCCGTATCGCATCTGGGACCCGGTTCGCCAATTAAACAGATTAAAAATTAAAAAAAAAATAATAATAATAACAATAACCGTGGGCGATCATCATACATAACTAACGCACCGGCCGCGAAACCCTTCAACGACACTATATTTTATTATTATCATTATCATCGTCATAGTCGTCGGCGCGCGCGTGTATACACAAGTCGACCACCACTTTGATTAATCACATCCGTAACTCGATTACGATACTACGTATAATTTTATACACCGCGGCGTTGATGTTTTACACCACGATATCGTATGTACGCATATCATATAATAACAATAATAACAATACGCGTACGAGCGGAGTGTTAATTTCGGGCGACGGTGTCGTGTGCCGCCGTTATATGTGCGCGTATTATGTTCGTGCGCGAGTACCTACCCTCCTCGTCATCGGAAATCGAATCCGCACGCGGTCACAATGGTACGCGTAATTAACACGAGAGCTCCGGTGCGCGCTGATATACGTATGTATCATATATTATATCACACTGCAGTATACCGATATATGTGACGGTTGAACAATGCGCACATTATGATCGTATTTAATAATGTATCATTATAATAATATGTGATGTCGAACGGCGAAATACGCGATCCGACTGCGCACCCCTTTCGCTCGCCTATCGGGTGTTCCGCCCACGTCACCAGGGGGATTAGGACGTGCGTGTACGCCACTCGCTTTGAATCACTGCCCGCGACGCCGCCACTTCCTCACACCTGCGGCGGGGGCTGTGCAGCACTTATAACACAATGCAGACGCGCGACCGGACGACCCGGAAGTCAATATTATAACGTCGACGACGCGCACCTGCTTCCGCAATGACCGCTATACGGGAAAACGCGAAACCGCAAGACTTCCACCGCTTTGCCGTACAGTACCTGTACGGTGTATACCGCACACGATATTATTACTACGATGATGATGATAACGTGTTATTTACCTACGTAGCTCTGTATAATATCATTATGTAACCCACGCGAGGATTTGTATACGCGATTATATAAAATAAAATAATATATGTCATGATGGAGCCTCACCCCGTTTACCTACCCATAGCCGCCGCGAATTATAGACCGTAACGACGATTATTTAGTTTTTATCCACCCCCGTCCGCAAAGCATTAGTGTATATTGCCGTGATATGCTTATGCGATCAATCGCGGATAACAGCTGTAGCGATTTTACCCGATCGTGTTTGACGCCCTTGATTTCGTTCAGATAATACTACGCATGGTAGGTACCAAATTTAGTCGAAATCTGATCTAAATTTTCAAGCCTAAGCCATAAAATTATACATTTAATAATAGTATTTAACTAAAAAATAATTGGTAAATTTTCGTGATTTTGATCAATATGATATTAACATTTGAATTTCAATCATGTTTATATACCTTTATGAGTCTTAACGTGAAAGTAGTATTGTGTGAATTTCAATAATAGTTTTGAAAGTTCATACAAATAACGTGTTTAAAAAGTAATTATTAAAAACATTTTAGAAAAAAAAATAGAAAATTTTGAACGTCTTTAAATATTAAATAGCACGAAAAACTTCTAAATATTTTGAAAATTGTGTTATGTATAGAAAATTATAAACAGAAAGTTCTAATTTAAACATTTGTAGAAAATTTCAAGTAACTATGGTTATTTATTTTTGAATTACACCAACAAAATTAAATTGATTTTGTTGTAAACTGATTTCAAAATTACCGTGTTTTTCTTAAAATATATATTATAATTATTACTTTTTTCACTTCACTTAGAATATAAAATGTGCATAAAACGTCCAAAATTTGTATTGAATTGCAATTAAAGGCCAATAATATAAACTAAATTTTAGTAACATTTTTGGATTACTAGAAAATATAACTTACAGGGAACATTCTATTCATTCGATTTTTCGGATTAATTATACATTTGTTAAAAAAAAAATACATTAAATAGATTTTTAAATTTTAAACTTAGAATATTAACAATCACATGAGTACATGACCGTACTGCAATTGCATTTTTTGACGGACGACTAATGTTTTCAGGACTCTCACGTCGTGTCAAATCGTCATCGTCATCGGTCCGCTATCTTCATTGAAATAAAAATGATGATGACGACGACGGAAATGAAAACTCGACAACGATCGCGATGGATTCATCGAGTGTCATGTACACGATTTAAGATTTAAATATTTTATTACTTTAACGAGTGGTTATTTAATATACACTCCTACTAACCATAATTATATTATGTTACACAAATTCTATCAGGTATAGTAAAAATCTGCTAGCTGTAGAGACGGATCTCTCGGGAAACACAAGTACGTCCTGAAATTACGTTGTTAAATAACGAAAAATTGCTCATGTGTGACGGTGGAGTAAAACATTAGTTAGGAAGGTACGACGCGTGAGGCACTCGTTGAAATAATTCGTTATGTATAAAAGCGAAAAAAAAAACGTAAAAAGTCGCACAAATCAAACACCGTGAATCAGCGGACAGCGGAAACAAAAAACGGATATATAATTATACGGTAGACTATACACAAATATATATAGGGACAGAGAAAGAGTGAGACACAGTGTATGCGTGAGTGGGAAAACGGATGTGACGGAAATCCGTGGGTTTTATTTTTTTTAATTAGAGCAAACCAAACACGACCGTTGCGCTCGGAGCGTAAACACGCGCGTCAACGACGTACGTCTGTCGGTCCCTCGCCGCGGTTTAGCCCTCATTCCCTCCCCGTCAACGATGCGGAATCCAGCCGTTTTCGTCGCGCTTAAAGAGTGCAAAAGTCCTTTGTAATTATCGTGCGCGGCTTTTTCACTTTTACCCCCGTAAACTGCACTGCCGAGTGCCGACGACGACGTCGACGCTCCGATAATGCGCACACGTACAAAATGTAAACTCACACGTCCTTCATCTGCGTCACTCGATTTCGTTGTTTGATTGTCACGCGTCTAAGTATATTATACGATTAAATGTTTGTGTGTGTTGCACTCGAATTTTTGAAGTACCTACGCGACTACGGATGTAATGAATATTTGCCAAACGCCGATATGTGATGTGATCACGTGATATTGAATTATGTATACATTTTGTCGAGATGACTTACTGCAGCGGCGTATGATAACGAGTGGCCGGCGAGCGAATCGGATTCACACTTGTTGATCGCTCGCAGTTTGCCGTAAATATTTTGTCGTCAAACCACTGAGTGCGATTTGGTATTTGTGAACTACACACTCGCAAAGAACGTGTATCATGCACGTGCGACTTCAAAAACGTACAGCAAAGTGTAGATATCTAACACACAATTGTCGATATATTTCACTGAACCTAATCGAGGAACGTTTAACGATTTGTGAATAAGCTAATGTAAACGAAATCGTAGTAGTATATAATACATCAATTCCGATGACAAATAACTGTAGCGAATATATAAGTTCAAAAGTCATTTGTAGCTTAGGAATAAATCTCCACCATTATGATGTCAATCCATTAAATACAAATAATAACTAGATAACTAAATATTATTAATAATGTATTAAAAATCGATTGTCTTAATTGTATTATTATGTCTACCTATTGTATTATAGTAATGATCACGCGGCGTATTAGGTAGGCAATTTAGCTATATACTTGTAATGGCCCCTTTTTCCGCTATTGCAATAATATTAATATTATTTATTATTATTTATTGTCATAATAATATGTTACCATATTCAATATATAGAATAAGAATATTATAATAATATACAAGATAAAGAAACCCAAAACAAAGAAATATTCGTAAATTGTTGATAGCAAATATAAAGTTCGTGATAAAAGAAATAATTTTAGAATTGTATATTAATAAATTGTATTATTAATTGTGATGAATGTGCATATTAATGTCTAATAATTAATTTATTTGGTAAGTAAATTGTTTTTGTTATTAAAAAATAATGCTAAATAATATTATGTATATCATTATAACTACAAAGTTAATAAATAAATTATGTTGCCACGGCTTGTTTTTAATAAATTGCACCTGTTTAGTTATACTATAACTGATATTTAGTTGAATGGGTTCCTAAAAATATATTAATCTAATTATAAATTATTACTGATATTAGAACTAGTATATATATATATAGTTTATAATTATTAAGCAAATAACGCCTACGGTGCTACAATCTATTCACCATTTGGTAATGATCTCTGGTAAAAAAAATAATTTCGAGTAAAAAGCAATTCATTCCCGTGCACTTTTTATATCGTTTATTACTGTTAAGGTAACTTTTTGCAACTATATAATGTTTATTTAAACTGGGTGTATAATAATTATTTTGGATTATTTTGTTCGTGAGTGATTGTGAGAGCGGTTATAAAAGGGTGTATTTCAAATGAAACACAAACCTGAAATCTTCAATAAAACACACATTATAAACTATTATCAATGTTAAGATTTTTTTGAATTCTAAAAAATTGAATGAAATTATGGCCGAAAAATATCGACGTACTATATACTGTTATTATTTATACATGTAAAAGAATAATATTCGTGAAAATATAAAAAAAAAAAATATGTAAAAGTCATAAAAATCCTAACCCTAACTATTACGTCCTATATATACATATAAAACGTGTGTGTGACAAGATTGTTCGATTGGTAACTGCAGATTTCCACGGAAAGAAAGAAAAAAAGAACATCGAGTATATTATCGCACCCGCGCGTTCGGCGCAGGTACCGCTTATATTATGCACACCATATGCACACGTTGTTTCAAACGGCATCGATAAATACAAACATCTAGCGAGTTAACGACCGGCGAAGATACGCCGAACGGCCGGTTTTAAAGGATTTGCGTACACTCGACGTTCCGTGCGTATATCCGTATCTGTATAATATGTATATTCGACGTGGGCGCGTATAGCTATCGGCGAGCGTTTATCTCGGGATACCGACGGCTGTAGGACCCGAAGGCCGAGGTTCGCGTCGTGGCTTATGCAAAACTCGGCGTGACGGGTGAAGAGGGGGGAGGGGGTTTAGACGTCAGACTCAGACTTTCGGAAATTCCACCGTTCGACCTTAAAAAAAAAAAAAAATAAAATAAAATAAAATGTCAACGGTTTAAGCCTCATCGTAACATCCGATCTATCTATACGTATATGTGAATATGTGTGCGTGTGCGTACACGCGTTTGCAGTTTACGGCGACGGCGATGTTAAAAAGCTATTTGTGAGCTGCCCCGGTTTTGCATTCGGATTAAGTGACGGTGTACCGTCGGTGGCGGGCACGGGGCTGGGGGTTTTTGGGGCAGATAAGAACAAAAGACGTGATGCCACTGCGGCGGCGGCGGAGTAAGGGCGTTATAGGGTTAATGGCGAGGATTGTAAAGCGATTCTTTGGCTGCCGCGGTCGTACTGGTGCGTAGATAAGCGCGTGTGATTGCGTGCATAAACGACTACGACTGCGGCGGTACAGTCATCGTGTATAAAACATCTCTGACCCCCTTGCCACGATAACGAAGGGACCGCGGGGATCGGAATAAAATAAAAAATACGAATAATAATAATAATAATAATAATAAAACGTATCACCTCGCCGTCGTTATCGCGTCGATTTGTCTGGGGTCTTTGGTCGGCCGCCGATAATTTAAACGGCAGCTTCGTCGTGCCTTTATTGCTCGGCGAAGAAACACATAATAGGCATTAACGCGATTCGCTTTTGAGTTTAAAATAAGCGCTTAAAATAAATATATATTATATATTAATTCCTTTAACTGCAATATTGCGTCAGACGAAAAACTCTAAAGGCCAAAAGTCTACCGCTTGCCGAAGTGAAATATACTTATTTACGAATAAAAATATATTTTGACCACGAATACGTCATGTGAGTCTCGTAGTTATTAATCATTATATCGTATCATATATTATTTTCTCATCGTAGAGAACATAATCTATTGACAATTAATATTGAACAATAAAATAGACAATAGTAAATAACTATTATTATTATTATTATTATTAAAACACCTTTCGCATTCGTAAAAAATTAACTTAATCTAATTTTATTTTATGTTTAGGTCCAGAAGCATACGGATTGATCCATTTAACAAGTCATTAATCATAATTCATAATACTCTTATTATATGTGTTTTGCGTTGAATGGATAAATGTGTGTTTAGTAATAATATTAATTAGACATTAAAATATTGCATCATGTATTTTTTTTTTTTTTTTAAAGAAACTACATTTGGCTAGATACTAAAATAATATTTAATAAAAAAATAATCATATTCAACAAACTAAAACTGTTTAAAAAATAATTAATATGTATTTTTTTAAATATCTAAAAATTGTATGACGTTGGATGTATTTGAAAATTATCTTTGTATATTTCTTACTCTATATAAAATATTATTTAATTATTGAGTTGTAATCATTTTTGTAACCGTGTAATTACTAATAAGTTAATATTTTAATTAAAGTCAAAATTAAACCCTTTAATAGATACAAAAACATAGTATTTTAAAATTTAAAACGTTACGTCTAATCAAAAATCGCATGTTTTATTTTAGATTTTGTACACTACCTATATTACAGTAGTATAATATTGTAATCATCGGGATTTTTAAGACGCGTGTATCACCATAGTTGTTGATCAATAAGGCATAATCTATGTCGGTATATTATGTATACAATTCGTAGAGTTCAGTGGTATGTGCGATTGGAGTGAATGACGGTAGTGATGGTCATACCAATGCTATTTATGCGGATTTGCGACCAAATCTCGTCCCAGAGGTATATACGCTGTAGTTGTTTGTCATCGTGCCAGTTCGATCAAACTTTTTATAAGAATCACGGGCGGCACGCATTATGATAATCTTATATTAGGTATATATACACATGACATCACATTTTCCGTCACCTCCGCGGTGCCGTCGTATCGAAACTGTCACGATATCGACTGCAATGACGTGAAACACGTCTCCTTCATTTCTGTTTCTTCTCTCTGTCTCTTTTTCTTCATATACAGAGTGATTCTTTTATCAAACAACACTCATTATTTCAAAAAGTAATAATGTTTTTGAAAATATTTGTTTACATAGTTTCATATTGTTAAAATAACAACGTTTTTATTAAAAAATTATATTTTTAAATATTTTTTATCCTTATAATTTTTTAAGTTTTTTACTTTTTTGAATGACAGCATAGATTTCTTATTTTATATTCTAAAGCAGAATATTTTTTTGAGTATTTCGATACAAAAAAATCGAATTTAGGGCGAGTAGTTTGTGAGTTATACGTATTTAAAGTTTATTTGCGCGAAGTGGAGTGGTACAGGGTTACCCCTCAAAATGTTTGTCCACTACTCCGCTTGTCTAAACTTTAAATAAGTATAGCTCATAAACTACTCGCCCTGAATTCGAATTTTATGTATCAAAATACTCAAGAAATTATTCTGCTTTGGAATATGAAATTAAAACTCTATGTTGTCATTCAAAAAAGTAGAAAAATTAAAAAAATATAAGAATAAAAATATATAAAAATATAATTATACAATAAAAACGTTGTTTTTTTAACAACTTGAAACTATGCAAAAAAATATTTTCAAAAACATTAATACTTTTTGAAATAATAAGTGTTGTTTGATAAAAGAATCACCCTGTATATATATTAAATTTATCGTTATTATATTGCGTGCCTAAGTGTGTTCGGCGTGTTTGCCTTGTGCGCGGGTGAAAACATCGTGAGAAAAAATAAAATATAAAAACGGGGGAATCGAAATGTCACCAGGGAAAATCCCTCGGGAAGGATCTACACGCGACCATCGGCGGCGAATGGTGCGGGTGGGATATATAAGCGCAACCGTCGGAAAGATCTATAATACGACTATACACTATTTATATATATATATATATATATATATACACCAGCGCACGTCAGGTGAGGTGCGAAACCAAAATTGACAGGCGGAAAATAATTTGCATGTTTCATACTGTGGCGGTCGGGCGGGGCGGATAAGGTCGTCTCACTACGGAGTGGGCCTATATATTTTATACGAACGTACAGGTATAACTACGCGTAGTATATTATTATGTTATTCGTCGCTGGTTTTTCCCTCGGGACTCGGTTCGACAGACAATGGCCGTCTGCACGCGGAGCTCACCACTACTGGCGTAATCGATGCAAATATATTATTATACTTTTGTAATAAGACATAGTACATTATATATATATAAATATACATACTTTTATTTTTACAGCAAATTTTTCTGAGCGTCAACGATTTATCCGCCACCGTTATGTCTCAGAAACAGTATTCGAAATACGCATTCAAAACCGCTTTACACGTCAATATCTTAGTTTTAACTTGCAGTTTAATTAAATTCGTTCGATGAATATAGTTTATAAACATCGTGTTTAGTATTATATAAAAATTATATAGGCCGTTTGGTACATAAAACAAATGAATTGTTAAAATAAAAACTATATAATATACATACTACAAATACATGTGAACCTACATAATATTTCTTGATAATTGCCTGTTAAGTTAATAATTAAGTAAAAAGTTTCGTTTAAAAAAAAAAAAACACATTTAATTGTATACAATTAAGCCAATCCTCTAAGGTCGGGTTTCCACAAATTGATTTAATGTGATTTAATTTGTGTTTTTTAAATGCTATTGTTGAAATTTGTAAGCACCACAGCGATTGTTAGAAAAAAAATTGTAAACTTTTAATCAAATGTAATTATGTAATGAATTATAATAAAATGGTAGTGATATTTATATAGTAAGTGTAAAACTCATGATGTTTTCATTTGTCATCGACAAAACGTGTTGATTTTCAATCTAGAACTCTTCGTTTATTGCCCCGATTATACTATATTATCATCATTTAACTATGACGCTCTATTGGCCTATATTGTACGTCATATTATTAACAACCGTTTTGAAATTATGAAAATCGCATTCAACTCGACATGACCGTCTAAACGTCGAATTCAAATCTATACAACTCATGACATGTCTGTAGGTTTATACTATATTTTATTGTCCGATTCGCGCATATGGCAAAATATATCGTGACGATATTATAATATATACGCGGAGAGAACTTTTCAGAGGGTCTTTGCACCTACAGTGACGCGTTGTCGGTATGTATATTATACTGCTATAGTGACTACTGTTAGAGGTAATGTCGGTGACGATGACAATGGTCGCGAAAAATGTAATGCAGTGTAAATTTATAATGTATATTGTATGTATACGTGTATATAGGTATGCATTATACATAGCGTATAATCGACGGCGGCGGAGTGATCATAATTGTCGCCGAAGCGAAAAACGACAGATAATGTGCGGGAGGAGGGGGATGACGAGAGAGGAGAGAACGCGAGAAATAGTAATAATAATAATAATAAAAAAAAAAAAATCGCGCTGGTGATGAGAAAAGTGCATTTCCCGCTCGCTGTGACGGCTATATTATTACATCGTCGCCGCACAAAAGGAGTCGCGAGTTGAGTACCGATCGAAATCACTTATCTACTATATATGTGTAGGACTGCGGTGTATACGATACGACCATATAATAATAATAATATAATGTACATTCAAAAACGTCCAAATCGAGTTTTACGAAGCGCACAATGGCTCTTCGACACTTTACGCGTGTATATTATATTATATACAGTTTATATACGAGTACAGATCGTCTCTCTCTCTCTCTCTCTGTCAACCCGTCTCTCTTTCTCTCTGTCCCTCCCGTCGGCGTTGTCATGTCGTCACCCCGTCGAAATCTCGCCCTCGCCACCCCCCCCCCCCCACCTAACCGCGGTTCTCCGGTTCAGATCGAAAAGCGTGTCGCACGCGCACACACACACACATCACCATAATAGTATAATACACAGTCCTCGTTTCCCTCCGACGTTTGCTCGGTTGTACGCTCGCCGTACATAATAATAATCATAATAATAATATGAACTTTAATGCGACGCGGCGCACACTCCAGCGAGCACGACGACGATACGCACTATACGGGCGCGTATTATATTAATGTACGTACATAATAGGTGTGCGCGGCGACAATGGCGTTGGAGATGACGGTTGCGGGACGACGAGAGATAATGATATAATATGTGTATATATATTATATACTGTACGGTACAAAAGGTATATAATAGTATGTACGCGACGACTCGACCAGGCGGCCCATATAGAACGAACGTTCTGAGGATTTTTCCCAAAACGTGTATACATACGTATTTAATATATGCGTATACCGCCGGTACACCCCAATACGCTTATGCGATGGGACGCCGTAGATGCAGATACGATCCGTGACATAATCTGACGGACGAGGAGGGGACAGTGTTTTATTTATTTTTCAACCGACAAATAACACGATGTCTTTAACGCGAAGGTCGAAACTCTACGCGATACATATCACTTATCACTGTTGTAGTGTTATCCGATCGACTTTGACGACTCGTGTATTATTATAACGATAGGAGAACGACGATCAGTAGTCGTGTCCGTATAGACGGGTGTATAAAGAGCCAGTTATCATATAGAGATTCAATAATGGTTTTAAATACTAAACCAAATCGTTTTCAAGAATATTGCAGTTGTAATATTCTCGCATTGGTCGCATTGAAATAAAAACATGTCGTTCAATATGTGCATGCGTTATCACGGTCTACACCAACGCCTGTTACGTACATTTAAATCGGTGAATTTTCTCTGCTATTAAAACGGTATAACGGTAACAAAAATATATGACGTAAATTTAGAAGGTACCCATATATTGCGTGGTTAAAATCACAAAGAAAAAACAATACGTTCTTCCACTTCAAATTTAGAAAGGCGCTGTTGGAGTGTAATAGTCTTCTGCGATAGATTTTCGGACGCAACAAGTATAATACACACAACAGCTTTGCCACTTCAGTACGCTAATCCGGACGACATTACAATAGGATTAAAAATTAAAACAATTTTTATTTTTATTTTTTTTTTTAATACTTCTCGCCCGGACCAGTTCAACTAAATTTCTCGACTAGCGATGTCTGAATTAGCGAGGCTCTACTGTAAAACAAAATAATTAACGTCGTTGTTCAGTGTTTAAATTCATAATTCGCGTACAAATTTAAACTTCAAACAACTGTCGAAAATAATCGTGTTTATAAATATATATTTTTAGTTTCAATAATAATTACTTGTAAGAAATCTTGTGTTCGATTTTCAAATCATAAATATGAAAAAAGCATTTTTTCCTGAATTTCAAACTACAAAATATTTTGCAAATTTTCGTGATTTTAACGATTATTAGTATACTTTTAAAAAAAGACAATCATTTTAATTGCTTAGAAATAACTCAAAAAGATTCAAAATATTTTGAAAATGATATCATGTATACAAAAAAAAATAATATAAACATTTGATGAAAATGTTGACAGTTAGTTGTTTATTAATTGGGTACAACAATATATCAAACACCGGTTTTTTAATAAACCTAAGTTGAACAACTTTTAAAGAACCTTAAATTAATTGTTTAAGTCTTATCTGAATAATAAAAATATTACGAATTTTGAACTGCAAGATAATTTCTTGATTTCCACGATTTTGAGAATTTCAAACGGTTTTAAAAATTGCTTGTGGATTTACGCTAGTAAAAAATGGACTCACTTGCACAGTTCATCTATATAGTTAAGTCATAAAATTTACATGAAACTGAATAAAAAAAAATATTTTAATTTTAAGTCTTCTAATATATGTACTGTAAAATGAATTTCTGTTTATGTATTTGCGATCGTCCTCGCACACCAGGTAGACATGTACAGCAGCCATTATTATATCACCTGTAATATTTATTATTGTTCTCGTCGATAACAATAATAAATATTACAAGAGCAAGGGCGGTGGCAGTATAGTCGACCTGTATTGTGGGCGGCGGCTTTTACAGCGCGCGGTACGCCGGCGTTCCGGGCGTTTCGGGCGTGACCTTTGGCGTGACCCGCCACTAACGCACCACTCCTCTATCGCGACCTTTTGCCCGTCTCCGGCGCGATTGCTCCACGTCATTGGCTTTTCGCTTTGGCGTTTTTTTCCTTCGATTTTTTCCACTTTCCCTGCAACCATCACTTCCGCGGGCGCACACTGGCCCCGCCGGAATCCGCCCAAATAACACCTCACCTGTAATAATATATGTAAACTGTATTAGCTGTGTTGAAATCCAATTGTTTGATATTTTAATATATATACAATATCGTCTGTTGTAGTTAATTTCTATAGGTACAGAAAGCATATTTTGGACTGTGGTTATTAAATAGGTTCGACACGAAGCTATCTTTCAGAAAAGCTTTTTAGGCAGCGTGGCATCGAGTCGTCTGAAACTCTACTGATATAAATCTATAGTGTATAGTTGACACGTACAGTCTTAGTACAAAAAATATACAATTTATTTTATTATGTATCTCATTCGTTGGTTGAACATTTATATGTGAAAATAATTTATCTTTTAATATCATCACAATGTCGTTATAATATATAAGGTTTTTCTCGAACAGTTTCAGGATAATACACCTACTCTATTGTAGTGAGTTGACGTTTGTCTGTTAACGAAGAACACTAAATTGTTTAAATATAGATATACCCTAAAAAGATCAAAAAAATGATTTGTTAAATTAGTCGTTTTAGACTCTAAAAGATTTATTAGATTTGTCTTAGAGATTTGTTACGGACGACAACACGAAAATAAAAATAGTTTTTAGTAGTATTGCGTATGAGTAATTTTTTGTTTTAAGTACTTATGAAAAACTATAGGTTTTACGTAAATATTTAAATAGTTCCTTTAATCGCACGTATGGTCTGATTATGTTATAGAGACAATTTACGCGAATGAAGTAATAATTAAACACAATATATATATATATATATATATATCTGTGTCAATAGTGTATTTAGTTACAAATTCGGCCATACTGCTTCGTTGTATTAATTAATAGTTTAAACTATATTAGACTATAATAATTATAGTTGTGTTTATCACTATAAAATGCGGATTGCCTTTGCCTAAATAGTTAATAGTATACATATAGACAGTACAATAAACTAAAATTATTCCTAATAGTGCGTTTTAGAGTGATAATGGAATATACTAAAGCCACTGTAGATTTCGTTTCGTAAATCCTATATTTTATCTATATTGGTGAGACAAGTTAAAAAATGTCGGAAACTCATTAGCTACAACTCTACAAGTAGAATATGTTCAACTCTACGCGACACGGTTTATCATAGGAACTCATCGTGTAGATAAACATATATTTAGACAATATTATTATTCGCGTTTTTGTGCAAATTATCTATAATAACATACTTGTCTTGTACTTTTACATAACATACCGGCCTGGTAATTTTTTTCAAATTATATACGGTCACTTTAAAGCTCCAACCTCCGAGGCGTCTGCAGTAGTGCACGAATACAGCGCATCTCAAATAACATCACGTTCTTATATATGATAAATATAAAATAATACAATGAAATATCATACATATATATATAATAGTTTATATGTATATATATATATATGTGTGTGTGTGTGTGTGTGTGTATAAGACGATACGACTATTATAATATATTTCACGAGTTTTTGTATGACAAAAGGGTACTTGATTTTTTTTTTTTATTTTTATCATCATTATGTTTTCTCTTTCATGCACGATACTATAATAGGTATATAATGTGTATATGACATCGTTACGTATAAAGACATTTGTACGGTCAGATTTTACATTTCGGATGCATTTACGCCACGATAATTATTAATGTTACGACGAATCGACTGCATACAACATTACGAGTATATTATACTATTATTATAACCATCTGACGAACAATGAAAACTCCGCTTACCTACACGAATGCTTGTGATAAAGGTGTAATAATATCGTATAATAAATAATAACGTTATCGACTATATACATAATATTATAGTTATAAGAATCGATATATTTATGGTATCTACACCGTACATATAATAGAGTCGTATACGAAATTGATTTTTTATTATGAATAGATTTTTACAATAATATTATTACTATCGTTTGTACCTACTATAATACAATAAGATGCGGTGACGTGCGTTATAATATTTAAAAAAAAAACCGAACACACACGTCGTGTTTTATACATACAAATGGTATATAAATACGTGTATACCTACGGCTATCGTTAACAAGTGATCAAAGCCGCGCTATAAATATTACTCGATGAGTCGTTGAAAACGAACAGATTTCACGCTCGTCCGAAGAAGTAATAATTTCGATTCCGATGGGGTTGATATTTAAAACCGTGGTCACCTATAGTCGTGTAGGAATAACAATATACACTACTCTGTATATGTTTTACATACAAATGTGAATGCAAAAGAAACGACGATCTAGCTACATAGAAACTACCGGATTATTAGTGTTTCGATGGTTCAGAAAATGACGCAAAAAAATCAATATCTATTAAAAAAGTAGTAGTTATTATATTTGGTCATACTAACCCATCAGAAATTCCGGAAATGTAGACTACATTTGGGGCATTTGGGTTGTCAAACCAAATAAAATACTTAGATATCGTACAATTTTCCGAGAACCAAATGTACCATTCATGTGAATTTATATAACTAAAAACACTATTCAAAAAGAGTCACGCAAGTACAATGGATCAATAGAAATCATCAGCACTATGTCTCTATTATCATTGTATAGATTTATATCTATATTGATTAAATTCTTTAAAATCAAATTTGAACGAAATTACAAATTTAAACTTTGAATAATGATATTTATTATTCTGTTATCGTCCAAAAGCATTATTCAAGAGACATTACAGTTTTACGTATATTAATATTTTCATATTATATATACACAATTGTATTTTCAAATGCAGTGTTTTGGGCAAAAATTATTTCAACTAACTATATTAATAATAATAACTTAAAATACTTTATCTAATAGCGATTATAATAAAAAAAAAATAAACAACATGATATACACGCTTAGTAGTCATTAAGTCATATGCATAGACAGATACATCGTCTCCGCTCAGAGTCATTTTTTGTATTCTATAATTTATCATTAAACTTTTCTCGGCGACGAGATACGTTCTCTTTACCTATATATTGTACAACACAACGGTTACCTACTTCCCCCCTTTTTTTTTTTTATTGATCGAACAATTAATTTCAAATAAAAAAGAATCTATTAGGTATGGTATAATACACTGATACGCATGCAATAGATTATCTTGAGAATATTTTTTATATTCTAATATCCCGACAAAGATTATTCGACTAAATTGTTCAGTCTTAATAAACCAAGACGGACAAACAGCGGCAATGGATATAGTAGTTCTATGCAAACATGATTTTATAACGTGCATAATAAAGGTATTAGTTACACTACGATATTGTAACTATAATATCGTTCGTAGTTTAATAAAATAAAATAATATTATATATCGGTCACTGCGATTGCGTTCGAGACATTTTTCTCGGAGATGTGTACGTATAGTGCATTAGTGCGTCACTCCGTATATACAGGATTTAAAAAAAGATAGAGAACGTTAAATTATTATGTCTGCGGTATAATGTATCGCATTACTTATATAATGTAACGATACTCGCTCCACAGCATATTATGATTATGTATAGCTGCTGCCGTTATTATATTATGTTCAACAGTCCGGCTCGATTGACGGTGGTCGTCGTCGTCGTCGACGAGGAAAAATAAAAAATAATCGAACATAAAGACGGCGAAGGGCGATCTGCGGATGTGACGAAGCGCTGTGAGGAGGCGCTTATACGCGCACTTATATACGACGCGCGCTATATATACATCGGAAAATAAACGGACCGACTTTTGCTGCGACCGCAGCACTCTCGGGGGACCGATAACGGGCGTAAAAAATAAAACACCGAGTGGAGAAAAAAAAAATACCGAAACGAAAAAAACCACTACCGCAGCGAGGACCAGTCTATATATATATTATACGTACAACAAACCGGGACGGAGTAAAAAAAAAACGGTAAACCTCAGAGGAGTCTATAAACTCTGATATGTGTGTGTGTGTGTGTGCGTGTGCGTGGGATGTTATGACAGTTGACGAATGTTCGCTTCATCAGCGGTAATCGTTCGTGCGGATCTGCGCTGTCCCGGCGACGAGTCGCGACCGCGTACCCCTCGAGCGGCGTGATGTATCGGCGGCGGCAGGACGAAAATATCGTTTTATTATACCCACGCCACCACCCTCGTCAAGCGATCCTGCGCCGCCGTTATCATCTGCAGAGCGCGCCGCGATTCACTTCTCGACGCTGACGGGCCAAGGTCGGTTTTTCGCAGTAACCATATATACATATATCGAGTACTTGTACGTTCTTTCACGTCCGGTGTCGGGGGGGTTTTTTCGCCTCTTTTCCGGCCAGCAAATCTTCCGACGGCTATCGATTCGCGTTTTATCCAACCCTACCCCCCCACCAAAAACACACAACTACTAATAGACATCGGCCGAGACTCACTATACCCGCAAAAGTGACCGTTTTCGTCTATGCGTCGAACGTCTACTCGCACGAAAACCAAAACCAATATAAAATCGTCAAAAAAGTCCACTAGTATCTGCGTTTAACGGAATATGTTTGATTGTCAGTAGATAATAATTTGTGTAATGCAATAGATCGGATAGTTCACGTATACACTTTTTACACGCTGTAAGAGAATAAAAAGCTTAATGTACACCGTGATGAAACACGGAATCATTAGATTCGATTTTGATCGAATGCCAGTAAAAATTAATTATTGCAAATGCGGTGTCCAAGAGATCATCGCTGCTTTAGTTTTTGAACATGGTCCTCAAGTCAATTGTTACATCATTATAACTATTGTAAAACACCTATGTGATGATGTATATGTGTAGATTTACACAATAATAATAATATAAGTCTGCATTATACATACATACATAAATATACGTGTATGGGTATATACATGTAAACACATATCGGCACCACATATTGGATGGTCGTTATAAGATTATTAAATATAATACATAGGTACAGCGATATCACCATGGGATTTACCTATATATATATATGCCGAAACATCTGCGATGAAAATAGTTGAACCGAGTATGAATTAATTAATTAAAAACCTTTTCCGAAAATAATACTCGACACGAATATCGCGATACATACTATGCGCATCTCGCGTGATTAAAAACAAACACGCGTCATGCATAATAATGCATGGGTAGGATATCGTATAACATTATATAGCATTATTTATTGTTATAATTACGGTGATGAATAATATCGGTAAACGTCCGTCATCTATATGTATGCGCTCGAATCGTTTTTGACCATCGATAGAAGAATTAACTACTGTGTTAGCGATAAAATGATTTGTTCGCCGTGAGCGCATAGTGCATAACAAACGTATAGAATAAACACGAGCAATAAAATGTAATAGAATACAGCGTAGGCACGTAGCGGACGGGCAGTGGTCCCTCGTCGTCGACACGGCTCTTTCTCCTCGGAGACCGCGCGCGAGACTCCCTCTGGACTTTATAACTAATTAATTTAACATTTGTCTGTCCGTCTATGTACGCGACGCTCGCTATTATGACCGCGTGCTTTTGCCGGACGGATTTAAATCACAACGATACACGAACACGCGTACGACTATTATACGGCTATACACAATAACGTGGCAGTACTGCCATCGGGTGGATCCGCCAAAGTTCACGATAATATAATATACGATGGTGTACGACCGATCACGCACGCCAGGTGTCCGCGTTGTCTGTCGACGAGAAAACAACGATTGATACGTATGATATTAGTAATGACGTAATCGATGAAAAAACGTTCGCGGACACGCGGAATATAGTGAACACGTTTATAATAAGTCGTAATACGCAGAGAAATATTAATTATATTATTGATAGGTTATTTTGGACGGGATACAGAAAAACAAAATAGGTTTCGGAATTTTCGCGTCATATGCATGACTTATGATATACTTCAATAATATCAGATATTATATAAAACTAAATATACATAATAATATTATATAGGTATGATATAGAGCTAATTACTAGATGCAGGCGATAATTGATTTCCTGTTTCGTTGTTTTTATATATTTTTCTCGATTATTTCATCGAGTTAGGTAACTCTAGTCCACCGACTTTTCGACTGCGACTAAATAAGTTACCTGGATGCAAGACTGTTTGAGTTACTTATTGGATGACCAATCCACATTTTTCGCACAGATTTTCTTGGTAGTTCGCCGAGTCGATTCGGTCGGACAATCGTTCGTTCTACCGACTTGATTCGGAACATATATAGACGTGTCAGTCAGGCTTTTAAATTCAAGTCTAGTTGATTGATCAATCGTTGAAACGTATTTTGTGGGATTTTGAAGCCTCGATATTTTTTAGCTCCCTTGCGTTATACGTTATAGTAATTTTTTGAGAGAAAATAACTTTTTCCTCATTTTACACATATGGTAATAATTAAATAAGTAAGACAGAAACTAAGCACGTGTTACACTTTTGTATATTTATTCACTATTTTCATACTTAATACTTAATATTTTTGCAATTTTAAGGTATAAGATATTCATCAAAATTATGAATTTATTAAAATATACTATTTTGCTATTATTCAAGTGAGAAAATGCATTTACAAGAGACAACTACAAATCCATCATGTATTTCAATGATTTGATAATGTAAAATAGTAAGGGATAAAAGTACAATAATTATATAGGACTTAGCTAAGGACTATAATACAATAGTCAAGCTTTAAATAATAATAAATATTTAACTATTAATGAACACTTTGTTGTTTGAGTAACGCAATAATAGTATCTGTTATATATAATAATAGTCTAATGGTAATCCCAGCGAGCAGCGGGACTCATACAATCGAAAGTGCGGAAATTAATTTTGCTTTGTTACCCGTGAAATAGATTCTAATTAAAGCGACGCACAAATCGAGAATTCACGATCGTACAGCTGTCAACTCTTTATGGATAGGTCGTCGGCTCAAAATAGCGACATCATATTATAGCGTCTAAAAGCGCAAACGTTGGAAGTCCCGGTCACGCGCCCAAAGCCCCAAACAAATTTCGAAAGCTCTCGCGCGTGCGTAATACCGCAAATCGGATTGCGTCCGGCTCGCGCCCACTATGTGTTGTACACCTACTGTTAATCACACGAAAATGTAAGTCCTCCTGTATTAATATATGAGTAATAGTACAATGGACCTATATATGTTCGTGCACCGGAAGTCGCGATAAAAGAACATTCGTCCCCGTCGGTCTGCCGATGGGATGTGGTGTCGGCGGGGACGGCCGAGAGGGCGATTGTCGTGCGACGGACGTTCCGGAATTAATTCCGTCTGCAGGTGGCGTTTGTCACGGCGACGACGGTGCAGACATTGTGCTCCGCTTTGTCACCCCCGCGCCGAGATTCTGCAACACGGTCTCTCGCCTCCACCACCCCGCAATAATAACCCTTCCTCTCTCACTTCCGGACCGCGAGGCGACGAATCCGGTATCGGACCGGAACAAACCTGTGCGGTCTCTCGTAATACTTACAATAATAATATACTACACGCGTGTTACTCGTACTTCAACTCCTCCGCGCCGCGTCGTTATTCGGATTCATGTCCTTTTCTTTTTTTATCCTCTTATCCTCTTACCGAAAGCGCACAACACACACACACACACACACATAATATATATGTATTAATATTATACTATAATTCTCGTTCGGCCAATCGCTTCATAGCGCTTGTAGGTCGGTACGCGCGATATGATATTGTTTTGTATGCACAACAACAATAACGATATGTTTTTATTGTCGCTGTATATTCTTCGCAAATCGATTTCATCCGATTACAATATTATGTAATATAATATAATATAATACCATCACGACGAGACACGCACCGCGCGCGGTAGCGACCGTTTAGCATACGATCGACTCGTTTTCAATTCGAACATATACGTATTATCATATACTACTACGATATTATGCGTAATAATACATTGTACTGCGCGAGGTGTTAAAGCGAGCGAACACGCGCGTTTAAGCCGCGTACACACTCGCCGCGCGTGCATTATATAATATTATATTATGCGAGTGTAGTATTGTCGGGGCGTGATGAGGGGTTTTCACGCGCCGAAGGGTTTATCCGGTCCGCAACAGCAGCCCCGAATCATACGATATTGTGTACAAAAGTATATATATATATGCATAATAATATACATCACTTCGTCGCGGCAGACGGTCTTTTTTTCGGCCTCCTCTCGCCCACGCCAACGCCACGGGATTACGACAGCGGCGAGTATGCCTCTTCTCTCGCACTTCCGTCACGCCGTATAATAATACCGTAACACGACTACGCGTATATATACATATATACCTCATATCATTACACGATATAACATTGTTACGGTGCATAATATTAATATGATAGTTTTACGCAAAACGTATGTTTACAGGGACTTTCGGATATGTACAGTATATCTACTACGCGCATATTGTACCGCGAGTACATTATTATTATTATTTAACGTAACCGCGATCGACGTCGTGTACTACGGCATAGGCAGGTACCTAACCTTTTTTCTGCAAAGTCTATTCATCGATCATCGCTTTTGAGTTCAAACGACAATAATTTATTCATCTAAAATTATGCATTTTCTTCGGAATTAAAAGCGAAATCGACATCATTCGAAGGTCAATAAAAATAAAAGAAGCCCCTCGATGTATTGCTAATGATTCGCAAAAACTGTTTATAATACCTACATGTGATTGAATATTTTATTACATAATAATATTATATATGCAATGTCATCACTATATAAAATGAACACAATACGCGACAGAGATAAAAATAATACCGATTATATCGGACTGATTTCGCGATATTATTTACATAAATCGTAGAGACAAATACACATTGCTGTTTGGTAAATACGATGTTTAATATATATACACGAGATGTTTGTCTTGCCAAATATCTATGTTGGCGCAGGACAACGGACAACATTTACGGATGAAACGTCAAGATCAGATGATTTTTTTTTTTTTTTGGGGGGGGGGGGGGGTTAAATTTGTTCAGCTATCCGGCCGTATAGCATTAAATAACGACGTGTTGAATATAAAATGTCGTGTTTTTTCCTAGTCCGGTCGGTCGGATCGAACGGCCAAGGAAAATCGATGTACCGATATACGGCACACCCGATTCCCGCGACAGCTTCCCGCCGCAGTCGCTTTTATATTGTCCGCATAGTCGACCGCGAGGTCAATCATTAATCTCAGTCCGAAATCCCTATTATTTTGCTTCTTCTTTGCGCCCCTCCGCGGCACCCCGTACCTTCCGCACGACCGCACTGACCGTCGTATACACCGCCGCCACCTCACTCCGCACAACTATACGGCCTCGAGCGATTCGGGCTGGACCATTTATCAATCTCACGAAAGAGTATCGGCGGCGCGGAGGCCGGTGGTAGCAGAGTCAACATCAATTTGTCTCCTTTTAAACCTATACGTATACATATATCAGGCCAAACGCTCCTATTTATACGATATATGTTGTACCTAATGTGTGCGTACGTTTTTTTCCTCCCGTACACTGCAAGGGTGGTTTTTGCATTTGTGCCGGACCATAAATTCGCAGAAATCGCCGGAAATACATGTGTACTTACCCTCGTCGTCCGGCGGTTTTCTCGAAACACGCGAAATAAATTTCAATTCGAGACTTTTTAATTAGACGAGGGCACGGACTTGGCTGCTTAAAGCTACTATATATAATATATATGTATTATTTATAAAGTATGCTTTTATCGATAAATCTCACGGACTATACGATAATAACAATAAGCGTCAATCCTTGTTATCCGTCTGATCGTTAAATTATTATTAGATCTCGAGGCGGGCCCGTAACACGGAAGAACTCAGCATCATGTACGATTATAATAAATGTACAATTTTTTTATAGTATACATCATAATATAATATGCGCATCGAAACTACATAGTAGATTGCACAGAATTGCAATAATGGGCTTATAACAATATATGTGAAGACATTTAAAATGCTTATGTATTAATAATATTACATTTAGAACGATTCTCTTGTCACGAGCCAGGCTATAATGTATTATGCAAAGAGTACAAAAATTTAACTTTTTTTTTTTTTTTAACGCATGTACATGCATTTTCTCCAGCGATTAATTTTTGACTTATATCTGTTACTAAATAAATAGCAACAATTAACCAATGCGCAAATTTGTAATATTAGTTGTTATAAATATTTCGCATTAAAATACTATAAAACCATTCAATCATATTAAATTATAACTGCCAACGATTGACAATAATCATTGTATGCAATAAAATAACACTATATAGGTATATTGTTGGGGTATGGCTTGGCGCAGCAAAACGCAGAAGTTGCCAGACGACGTTGGTGTTTAGCTAGTGGCTAACTGCTATTTGCCGGATGGGTGACCAAAATGTTGGCAACACGCAGTCCCATGTTGTACCAAACCATAATCGTCGAAATAAAAATAGTATCTAACTAAATTCTTTTCTAAAGTCCTAGCTAACGTAGAAAAATAAAAGAAAACATATGTTGAGCTTCGGCAAAAACATCTTGTTTTGTTGTTAAAGCATTCTTGCCTCTACGTCTACATAGATGCAATAGCCCATCCTTAATAGAGAAAATCAGAAAGTTTAAGACAAAAGTACCGTACTACAATCCAATTCATGGCGTTCTCTACTACTTCCAAAACACTTCAATACCTTCCAACATCGTTTCGATTAAACTTGACGTTAGAATTTTCTTCATTATTCCCTTGTGGTACATTTTTGAATAATATGTTGACATGACGTATCTCTGTTTTCTATGTTACTCATTTTTACTATACGTCAATTGTATATTGATAATACTTTCATTTTGAGACATAAAACTGTGATACTATTTAATTTGTATTATTTATTTGTGTAATAATATAAATATTTGTAATGTTTCTTTTTTACCAAGAAAATAAAATGTTTGACCACACTAAAATCTGTATCCTGTACCCACGAATATCAATAATATATCAGTAAAATATTTGAGGGGTTTTCATTTTACATAAAATAGAGCAATAGGTATTTATTTTATAATAATATCCTAATTTTTTGATTTAATAAACACATCATAAACATGTTTTAGTTTTAATATTAGATTGATATTGATATGCATTGTATATTATTATAGTATATCGTATTTATAATATTATATGTTAATTTTACATTCTTATAATAATGTCGAGTTTATATATACGTATATATCAATGCAATAATTTTATTTAGATATATACTTAAAAGCGTATTGTACTGAATATAATATAAATATGAAATAATATATTGTATATACATATAATTAAACAAAATACCAATATCTAATTGATATGTACAATGTCACTTTTTTTGTGATTGTATAGAAAATTTAAATGTTCTAAGTGTTTTCTTCTTGTATCGATCTGTCTTCTTTGGTATTTATAATTTCTTTTTCCTAATTATTATTAAATAAATAGATATTTCAATTTTCAAATTATGAGATTTTATTAAGTTACTTACAACCAATACAGGTGGCTGAGGCGGCTCATTGATGTTTTTATAACTACATTGAAACATAAAACTAAAAATGTTACAATCATCGCCACAAGTGTATAACATATATTTGTCTTGACTTAAACACAACATATTTACTCTTCCTGTTTTGTTATCGTGAACAGAGTATTCAATATAGTCTCCGAAATCTGATACATTATTGTCTTTAACATTTGTAAGACGTATTCTACCATCAGCAAATCCCATAAAAATTGTTAATGAATCGGTTCCACTTAAAAAAAAAAACATGCATACATTTATGGTGTTGAAATCACAGTGGAAAAAATTGAAATTGAATGCAACTTAGCAAACGTTTGTAATTTGAATTAAAAACTGTATACATTTTATCGTATTTAAATAGAGGTAATTTTTAGAATATGTATAATGTGAATTATAAGAATATATGTATAGATACTAAATTATTGATACATTTAAATATAATATTAAATATACTATGATATAGGGCTCGGAAGTTGATGACCTTAAAAACATTAAAAAAATGACCTAAAAAAATTATAAATATTTGTTTTAAATTAATGATAATATATTTTTTTTAAATTGTACTCTATTTTATCGTTAAATTATAATATATACCTTTATCAAAGCTTACAAATTACTCAAAATATGACATAAAAACGACAACAAAATAAATGTACTTAAAAATTAAATAAAAAAATTACAAATATAGTAGACGTTTTAAGTAAGTTATCGGTATAATGGTCGACTAGAAACGATAAGAAGTGAACTAATGTAAAATCAGTAAAAACAACTAAAAATTTGGGAAAATGACTTAAGATTAATGTCAAAAAATGACTTAAAAAGTAATAAACACCAAGAAATGCAAAAAAAAAAAATGCATAGTAAAAATTAGTTGTTCAGGTTCACATATTAATAATAAAATACATTTGTGGCCAGGAAAGCAACGTCTAAAAAGTTTAAAAAAAAAAAAAAATGCAAAATGTATTAACTTCTGAGCTCTAATTATGTAAATGTCTGTAGTGTTTAAGTATAACAAACTCAATATTTGTATTACTTCTAAGCCGGCGCGGAGAGTGATAAATGTGATGACACATTTATTGTTTTTAGTACATGTAGACCTGTAGCTATATGGAAGTAGCCATTCGTGTAGGTATACTTTGTGCAGGTACTTACACGATTTTAATCGCTGTTAGCGGAGTGTCATTCGTATCTGGTATTAATATGTGTGCATTAGTTACTGGGCTAGATGTGTTAAGATCGTATTCGTACAGATAACCGGCGTCGTATCCATCGATCGACACCCATATACCGCTCTCCGACGGAGTGTACATGGCGAACAATATGGGGTTCGGTGTCGGAGGAATAAAGATTTCCGGCGGTTTTTCGTCTTCTTCGGAATCTTCAAAATATAACTCTTCGTCGATTTCAACACCGGGATTTTGTTCTCTGATAATTTTTAAGTTCTCTTTTTTTCTATTGATTTTATCATTTTTCTTGTTCTTCAAATCCAATTCATATTGCTGATGACATATTTCTGACTTAATGCTCACTGTTTGTATTGTACGCGATTCAAGTTTCAGTAAAAATGAATCTCTGGTGTACGACGGACGACTTGTAGGAACTTTCACTTCCACGATATGCCCACTAGCGCAACTAATTAATGCAATATCTTTCTGAAACAATTTTTTTAAATTGAAAATGATTACATACAATACTAATTGACAAACACATTCAAAATATTTTTACTTCTGATGGTTTCCAATGTATAAAAGTTACTTTGCCGGGTAATGGAAAAAATCCAATTGGACTCAATTTTATAGGTCCCGTTTTTATTTTATAAACAAATATTGTTTTATCGTCACCTCCACATATAAGAATTCTGGCGCTATTGTTTAATGACAAATAACTGATAGAACTTTTATGAGGCTTTGAGGACTAAAAAAAAAATTAAATTCATGCAAATTAAAATCAATTATCTATATATTAGTAACAATGATCTAAATACTTGTATTTCCTCTATTTCTGAATAATTTAATATATTTTTTTTAAAGGGAACGGCGACTATTCTTACAACTCCAGTCTGAAATCCAACTATGAAGATATCCCTCGAACAAGCTATCTATAAAAAATATATTCGTTTAAAAATAAGAATTCGGAATAATAAATAGGTAACCGTGGTCACAATTTTAATGGTTTTAATACAAATTTCGCATACCTTCTGCGGTAACCAAATCGACGAAGTGATTGGTATCTTGAAATCGTGGGTAAATACCAATTTTTTGTTGGTTACGTCGTATATGTGGAGCCAACCATCCAACGACGTTGTAGCTATGAAATAACCGATGGGCGATGATTGCAAAGAGGTAATCACTCCGCCGTGGAATTTAGCCAACCGTCTTACGGGCTTCGCGTTTGTTGACATTTCGATGTCAACGAGCCACATACCCCCATTGCCGTCCTATAGAAATAACGAGTTCGATAAAAGATATTTTTAAAACAATTATTATACTACGATGGGTATTACGTACAATCACAATTATTTCACAGTATAAATAACATGTAATATATAAGAAAAATATCTGTAATATATTAATTTGTTCATCTGTAATCGATCGATGATCACACGTTAGGTATATTAATTAAATTACTTTCATTACCTTCTATATTATATCCCACTGTGCAATATTATGTTACAGCAACATTTATGAAAAGTTTAGAATCATCACTCTACATGTCACAAGCGTTTGTTGTTAATTTTTAAATTATTATAACCATTATTATTTTAGATTATTAAATTAACATCAACGCAACACATTTGCCTTCAAATTTTATAACGTTATATACATTTATGTTCCAGTAAAATGTTTTCTAACATCTAAATAATATCGAAACAACTTCTATCTTATGTTGTAAATAACATCCTAGTAACACGCAATTTACCATTACTAGATATTAAGTATAGACGTTATTTTTCTTAAATTTACAACCGCAATTATACCTACAGGAAACAATCACGGAGGATATTTAGAGGTGTAAACACGTCTTCTTATATTGTAACATTATGATAGCGGGCCATAAAAAGTACACCACTTGTATCTGGCACCGGGAACGCTGTTTACCCGACGTGGGCTCAAACATACTGAAGTTTATATGACACACAATGCATTTTAGCATTTATTCTTACTTTAAGCTCATGTCTTCTGCAGTCTTATTCTCTGATTTTTATAATTATTTTTTTGTTTAGGTAACCCAGAGTTACACCCAAGAAAAAAACACTTAAGAGGCATACTAAATAAGTAAAAAAAATAAATTTCAAACCGTTTGTACAAAAAGAGTATGTTGTGTAGGTAATGAATAACAACACTGCAAAATAGTACACTAAGATAATACTGTGGTATCAGCACAAATAATAACTCAGACTCGGGTTTATTAGTAGGAAAAACTTTTATTCAGGTGTAAAACAAACAAAAAATTTACACCAATTCGAAAACACTTTAAATACACGATCGCCGTACCTACGTTGCAAATCAAGGAAAATATAAATTAATAAATTTATGATTACCTACTTTAATTAATATTTAATATGACAATGGTTACAATAAATTGTAATTTTTAATTAAAACTCAAATAAGCAGCACTTCTAAATCTGCCCCACAAATCACTATTCCCCTAAAAGATTTGAGTAATGATCAACAATTGTACTATTGAAGATAGAATTATGTTAATCAAAATCCCTCGAAGTTATTCATTATTTAATTGTATAAATTCAATGATAAGAAACTGACGGTCCAAGTGGATAAAGAACACATGTATAATTGGTGTAGTAAATATCTTAGTTCATGTGATAAGCTATGTTATCAATATATTTTTTATCAAGTTGATAATTAGCACTTTATTAATTATGCATTGTAATAAAAATGTATGAAAATAAAATCCCTCTATTCCTCTCTAGCATTAAAACATCCCGAATGGACCACTCATAATATATTAAATGTTAAATAGGTATGGGTAGATATAATGGCATATATAGATGGGATATAATATCAGGAGCCTAAGATACGCATGTAGATTTTTCTGTCGTTTATTACCTGAATAAAATAGTCATAAGCTTTGGGGTTGTCGTCGGTCTTGCACATACCCATGATTTTCGATTCATTGATAGAGTCTTTGACACTAATCTCATAAATTGGTTCTATTTCCAGCACACGGTCGTTTTCAGGTGGATCCGCCATGTCTATGATACAGTAGTTCCAAAATTTGATCGTCCCATCCATGCTGATGCTTGTCAACAGCTCGTCGTTTCTTGAGTATCTGGAGTGTAAAAACATGATGATAGGCGCCAAATGACATGGTTGTCTAAATCTCCTTGTCACTTCGATTTCGATGAATTTTTCTCCCCACACCAAAATATTACCCCATTCGCAGCCTGATATCACCTAATAAACAATTTAGCATACAGATATATGCCAACAATTATACAATAGAATATGACTCCGAGACGGTCGATAGACTAAAACGGCACACATTATGGATTCATTGCGTACTAAATTATTACCAACACACTTACAGTGTTTTCAAATAAGTTATAAAATAATCTTGAATAAAATCAATGTGGGATATAATTAAATGAGTTTATGTACTCGTATGATATCAATACGTAACCTAAATTCGTTGGTAGTTTTATTCTATAAATAATAATTACGCATAAGAGGCCGTTCTGGTAAAAGTGAAACGTATACAACGAAGTTTTTTCTTGATTTTTACGGACATTATACTCGTACATTGACTTATTGTTGTACATACAACGCACTAATTTATATATTATTTAGATAGAATATATTGTATATTTTATTTTTTAACCAGAAATATAATTTTATTAAAAAAATATTTATGGATATTTTGTATAATATACATTTGGTGTTTTTTAATGTAATCAAATCATAACATTATCATATAAGATTTTGTAATAACGCATCAATCAAAATAACATTATTTAAATAACCGTGATTGCAGGTTTTTATATATAGATAAATACGAGATATTATAATTCCCAATTGTAAATAACAATGATTTATTTTATTTTAGTTATTATTAATTATAGATATGATTTTACTTTTTCATTGGCCATCGAGAAAATTCCAATGACGTTTGATATTTCCGTTTTTACAAAACGTCCGAGCTGACCTAGAAGCTTTAATCCGGTAAATGTTTTGGCCATTTTCCAGAATTTTATATGTCCTGAACCGGCGGTTACCAAATGGTTGAGTATAAAGTTTGAAAATCTACAAGTATATACATCCTGAGTGTGAGACTTGGTCCTCAAGAGTATTTTTGATTTTTTCCAATCCCAAATTGTAAGAGTGTTATCTGGTTCTCCTGCTTGTGAACACAGATAGTCACCATTTTGACTGAAAGCAAAAATGTAATTTGTTTTATGTTTATATTGAATTTAGAGGTTCGATAAATTATAAGATAAAAGTCCTCATTTGTTTCACCTATATGACAAGCAATTTATTTGTTGTTTAGCACTGCCCTCGAGAACACTAACTATTTCAAACGTTGGCCATTCGTATACAATTATCAGAGGATTATTACAATTTTCTCCTACCGCTATATGGCTTAAAACGGGATTTTTCTGTTTCAAAATACATTGTAATTATTATTTATGTAAAGTACAAAAATTATAAATATTGAATTAAACTTACAATTATGTATCCTATTCCTCCGTTACCAGCATTTTTTCTAAAACTCAATTGTCCGTCATTTATATCAAACATGTTGATATAACTACCTGCAGCGTACAGAATTGTGTGGTTATCTGCTGCACAAATGTTGAACATTTTGGAACAGCAATCGTAACCGAATGAATGACTTAAGTTATAAAATGTAAGGATAAATCGTTTTCGACTTATTTGTTATTGTTTGTAATCAGAATTAAACATTATTTGTTTTTGTGTAAAAAGACTGATTCGATTTTAGTAAAGGATACTGGAGTTGTAATATATTTTCACCCATCGTACATCTCTCACTTTTAATTGGTTTAGATATAAAATCACTACTTTTATACAATGGAGTGTCATTGATTTGATTTCCATCAATTGATTCCTCAATGCTTTGTTCGTGTTCAATGCTTTCTTTATAATGAGTCATTTTTGTAAATCCAAGATTTATAGTCCTTTATTATAATATGTATCATTAATAGATGTTACAGCCAAAAAACAAAATAGAAAAATAACAGTGCTGTTCCGTTGCTTAGCGAATAATTTATTATAGCATACATATAGTAAACATAACATTTTGAGTGCATTGTAATATCGTATATTTTCATACTCGTGCTATTTTGTGATCTTTTTTAGTTTCAACTCATGCGAACGTCTTGTGCCCTGATAATATGATGTGATACCTATCAATTTAAATTCATGATCAGATATAAAACAAAATAATAGCACGAAAAACGTAGCTTCCTGTACTGTTATAGTATGACACGCGTCTATATACATAGCCATATAGAAACCGTGTGAAAATACTACGAACAATATTATTATCATCATATTGTAAATACGACGCATTATATTATTACACGGCGATGGAGATGGGCATATTTTGTATAGTAATATAATATACGACAAATCGTAGCAGCTAAATGTATTATATACACATAGGTTATATACAGTACCGTCTCACGTGTACCGCATAATACGTCGTGTTTTACGATGAAAATATTACCTATATAACAATATGATACCTACCTACACACACACACACACACACACACACACACACACACACACTCGCTTGGACGCACATGACTTACGGAAATAACAGTAATATTATAATATAATACGATATATAATGTTCGTCGGGCGGCGGCGTCGGCTTTTCGTCATCATTAATCTTACCGTTGTCAATGGACCGTTTTATATATTATTTCCACTGTACCGGGCGACGGCTATTTGTCACCCGGACGTATAAGCACACACCGATGGCTGGTCTTCTATCGATCGGTACCTATATATTATTATGTACACGCGTCGTTAATCACGGCCAACAAAGTCACGGGCGACGGTGATAATAATAATACGCAACGCCTATGGTTAGAACGATACGGGCTGCTTTCAGTCCCAGCACTATACGCCATAGTATACTGTAAATAATATACGCGTAATATTATTTAATCGTACGACAGTCGGACCCGCGCCGTTGCAGTGTGCAAAGGTATGAAAATCGACGTTATATTATAATATCATTAGGCGTTGTAACCGGTATATGGTATGGACGAGCGCGGGAAACAAGAAATCTCTCCCATCGCCCGATCGTTATTAATTATCATTTAATGACGCCCGTGTGATCGTCGCGTATTGAACGATGCGTGTAACCGACGACGCCGCAGCCGCCGTCTTATGACTACGTACAGTGTCCGAAAAACGTGCAACCGTTAAATATTTGTGCTCCGCGGAGAAGGGTGTGGACGACGGCGATTGTTGATTGTGTATATAGCTATCGATGCAATATCGTATCGTAATAATATCAACATGTTAGACTATTATTTACATACAGGACATAACGGACGTATTATATTATTTTCCACCAAGCAATTTCACTAAACGGTTCCTCCCACACGCCTGATCCGTGTGTTAGCCGCACACTTCACGCTGATATTGCAACATTTTTTAACGAACAAACTTTTAGGATGACAAGTTTTAAAAAATATGGTTTTAGAATAAACACATATCCTAATTCGATATCGATTGACCATAACTTAAGTTCGACCTCCCAAAAACACAAGTATTATCGACGTTATTTAAACACAATTTTTCCACCGAAAATAAACGAATACGCATCAACGTGTTTTAAACCTAATATATTCGTGTATTCTTACACGTAAATCGTTTAATACATGAATTACAATAACACGCGAATACCTACAATAGTTTTACATTATAATATGTGTACATAAATACAATTATTACAATTGTTCATACACAAAAATTAAAACAAATTATCATCATAAAATATAATCAACAAGATTTAAAATCCTAAAAAAATAATTCACTCTTTGTCCGTTTCATACACAATACTACTTTTATTTAATGACAGTAAAACATGTTATAGTAATGGTTTTGTTTTCCAACGGAAGTTGGGCTTATGTATTTGTGTCCACTCTCCTCAAACGTTTACGAGACACCTATTAGGTGACCTATTCAATTACAAATAATGTACACTCGACACCTAAATATCTAATACAATTATACAGTACAGATACTTTACTGGTTTGTTTTCCAATTATTTTTAAAAATACTAAAACGTTTCTATTTCGATATCCTAAAGTACTATCTAAATTAATTTTGCTGTCAGAAACTATTCACACTTAAGAGCATTTTATAGATTATTGTGAAACCAATTCATTCATCGTCCATCTTGAAATCTAAAATGACCAACATTTTATGGATTTGACATATATTTCACATTTTTTCGCATAATATCACAACTGTATTTTAACGATATAATTTAAGTCATAAATATCGGTACTTGAACGAAGCTATAACCTATTTATTATTTTTCCACTGTCCCACCGAATATACACGGTATTAACCATAATCATACCATTGACCAAACTTTTTTGCCGCAAATGTCCATAATCATTAATAATCCCATATTTTTAAGTGAATTCGAAATTTTCTCAGTATTTAGCAAATTGTTTCGGTGTATATATACTATAAATACATATAATACATAGCTATATTTGTATACTGAGTATTATAATATTGTTTTACGAAAGTGATAATTTATCATTTTTAAATTGAATACCGCCGTTTGGTGTCAACCTTTTTCTTCATGATTTATGGTCAAAAGCTTTTAAACAAATATTGTAGTGAAATATATTATCGAGGAATATTAAAAACCTGGTAAATCATCGTTAATTTTTTACGATTAAAGTTTAAAGTTAAGTGCAGCGCACTTGCGAAGACTAAATACATAATAATATACATAAAGTGGTGGAATTATATTATATACCGATGGAGGGCGACGGTTGAGTTCACGTTTATTTAAACTAAAATGTAATTATTATTATAATATAGCCTCATAATCTGCAATAGCGTGTATGTGTATTGTATAGAATAGTTAAATATAATTAGTAGGTAATACATTACAAAAAAGGTTTTTGAAATGTAAAAGCGCATTACGACAATTATTTTAACCAGCTGAAAGCTAGAATTCAGTAATAGTAATAAAATATGATTCGTCTCGATTTAAACTACATAATATATAACCAAAGTAAAAATAAAAACCTTAATCTAGGTAAATGTACAACTTATACTGACTATAAGGTTAGCTTAAATTTCACTAAAAAAATTGATTTCAATATGTTTTTGTTTATTATTATTTATTACACATAGGTAAACAACATACCTAAAATAATTCTATTTCGTTACAATTATTGTACATTAACATATATATTTTTATATTATAATTACGATTATTTTACATAGTATAATATAACTATAAAAAAAACTGTTTATATATAATATAATTATGGCCTATTATTTTGTATACGATAAAATGTAAGTGGGTAAACGAAAAATGACTTAAGATTACAATCGCTATTATATTTAAGTAAATTTATAATAATGTTATAATATAATTTAATAATAAATTAAAGTAATATAAAATAAAAGTAATACAGCAATTGATCACGAAAACGAACACGATTTGTCCATTATTGTTACGACATTTCAATTTTATACATCACGTTTATATTATTTTTTTATAACTATAATAGTTATTAACTACGATGTATTGTTACATGTTTTAATTAAATTCAGAAATTTAAAATTATTATTGTAGTTGTTAAATTTTAGTTTATTTAAATGTCCAATCGATAGAAGAACTGAGCTAAATAATGTTACAGGAATTGTATTGTTATAATATTTATGTATTATACTTACTTTTGATTTTTATCTCATACTCATACTAATACTTATCTATTCTGATATGATATCGTTTTTGACTTAAATTCAAACTAAAGGAAAAATCTTTGGATCGGGATCTATATTTACTCGTAAATGTAGTATATATACCTAGTGAATAGGTACTAAGCAAAAATGTTACATTATTTAATAATATTGTGTAATGTGTATAAGTTACAAGTAACACGAAACTGTCGAGATTTATGCATTTTATTTATTTTTACTTGTTTAATTCGGTCGGCTTGTATACATTTTTTTCTGTTTAAAATAAGATGATTAAAAAATTCACGAAATTCAGTTTCCGGACACGATCAGTTTGACGTGCAAAATCGGAAGCTTCTGGCGTTCGATTTGGCCGTCAACTGCGGTGCGTTGACCATCTATAGCCAAGTGATATTTTCCTGGTTTCCTGGGAATACGTCGGAAGTGCAATCCCCAAATTCCTTTAGAGTTACGTTTTATCCGGAACTTGTTAGTCGAGTCACCGGTCGGCACCACGAAGTAATTGTAATTTTCCTGGAAATGAAAACGCTTGGTGTAAATATTTTAAGGAATAAACTGAAACAGAGTTTCTCAAAATGCTTTGCGGTAAAGTTATCAGATGCTCGCAAGGGATCTATTAATTGACCACGTCGCGGTTGGTGTTGCAGACATCATTCAGATACCAAATTATTGTCACTCACGTGGTGCATCCATTGGTATATTATTTGCAGGTACCACAAGCCCTGACATCGTCCGCAATGACACACACAGAACGCATCTTACGAACGACGCTTTCCTACTTGGGAAAACTTTTCCGACCACGTTCGTTATTATTATAATATATTGTATTGCTCGACATGATTATAAGAGCCGTCATTAAGACTGTGGTTGCCGGCTATTTTATTAAGGGGAAAAATGTAGGCAATCTATACTTACGCCGGGAATTGGTTTAGAATAGGTCGTTGTTCCTAACCGTATGGAAAATCAGGTCGAAAAATTTCAACGATAAAAAATAGCTTTACAAAGAAAACAACCACGTCTCATAGAAATTGTCAGATTTTGATAATTATTTTTATTATTTGAAAGTAGAAAACTCTATTCTGTACTAACCGTAATCGTCACAAACAATTTTTAGAGGTTATTTTTATCAACATTTTTACGACTTACGTATGATGTGATAATTTAATTACGCTAAGAAAATAAAGTCTTTTGACACTCACCTTGACAGCCGGAAGCAGTTTCAAAATCCGTGTGTTCCGTTTAGCGTCAGACATTCTCATTCTGATGGTCTTGTGCGCTCCGTCATCCCGGTGGTGCCTATATCTGTGTATCTTCTGTAAAACAGCCAAAAAATCGTTATCGTTGGTATTTACAATATTAATCAACGATTACTATATCGTGATTAGGAAGTGAAATTTGTTTTATAATTTTAACGAAAATCATTTGTGAAAATTTACCATTACGCGATCATCGTTTTTGTCCGACGCCATGACTTCTGTTGATACGTTTGTCGTCCTCCTATGGCGAAGTCTACCATCTCCATTTATCTGCGTATGCATCATAATACACATTAATAAGTGCATTAAAAATACACATAAATAATATACATATAAGTGCAAAGTAATTAGTAATTATAACCAGTCGCATTCATTTTTAAATATCAAGCTTAATAATTTGGAAAAAAAAATAATGATTTTATATTATAATTCTATTTAGCTGTATTATTATAATTTTTTTACAAAATAACCCACAATATGTAATAAATTCAAATTCTGAAACCAAAATATTTTTCTAAAAATTGTTGATTAAAAATAATAATCAATGAATAGAGAATATACGACAATACACTAATTTAACAACCTTTAAAAAGCACTTTTGGAAAACTAAAAATTAGAAAAAACTCAAAAAACTGCTACTTATTAAAAATACTTATAGAACGGTCGACAATAAAAAAAAACGTATTATATTAAATAACAAAGATTAGCTGATATATACAGTCATTCAGAATGATTAAATGATCTTTTTGCAGTGTGTATATGTATATACGAGTATAAAATATGTAATTGAAAAGTTTTATATAATAATAAGTTGATAATATTATTAGCTTACCTTGCACGAGAAGCAGCCTTCGGTCGATATTATTTTTCCACCCGAACTTTTGGGATATAACTCCGGTTCAATGGGAAACGTCGGAATGTCGCCCAGATCTGGTGGTCCAATATGCGAGCCACTGGTTAGTGGACTTATGGTCGACAGACAATGACCCTGCAACAGTCGCATCACTTCAGTTTTCAACAGAAGAGGGCAAAAGTTTTGATCGGCCCAAATAAGTAAGAAATAAAACAACTAGCAGCCATATATCTACTTACGTTTTTATCAAATTACCGTTTCCACCTCACATATTGCTTATTTTATAATTTAAATATTCTTTACTTTAATTTTTATAATTCCTCTTACTAACTACATAACGACGTTATTTGCAAGGTATATATTTTTTATTGAATTTAAATAATTTATAATACTTAATAATTATTTATTATTTAACAAATAACATTTTTTTTTGCTATTATGCAGTGGTTTTCAAACGTTCATTATACACGGCACACCGTACACTTCAAAAAATGTTCACGGCACACTGACTTTTTTTTTTAGATGAACATAATTGTTTTGAATTAATTATAATTATATATGTATTTAATAAGAAATGTTTGATTGATGGGCTAACAAATATTTTCAATTCTTGGACGAATAGTTCACACATACTCACATTTTCTTATAATATCACAATTCATTGCAATCGGTAATTTATGGAAAAACCTAGTTTGAAAACTACTGGCCTAAAGAATCGAATTTTATAAAAACTATGATATTAGTCGTTTTGACAAATTATCTTTAATCTATCTACTTTAATATAAAATATTTACGAGTTGAGACCTAAACTTTGATAGCACTATCAAAAAGGCCAACTAGAAATCATTTATTGTCTGGTGAACTTTTAGACAAAGAACATTTCAATAAGTTGTGCATGGAAAAATTAAAAAAATCAGCTAATAAACCATCTAATGATGTAGTGGTCGAGGTTTCTTCAAACGACTATGCATTTTTTGACGTAAATTATCACATTGCCTATAATTTAGGTGGTCATTTGAGTGTTCCCGTTTAATATCAATTTATCATACCCGCGGGTAACCAGGTTACGGATAATTTTATATGTAAAATACTAGCCATGGTATTCATCGGCAATCGTAATTTTTTTTTTTATTAATAAAGGTTTATTATGTAGTTTGTCCACAATTTTGAACAACGTAACAGAAAACCATAAAAACTGTGGAGTATACTATTGAGTACATGCACACATAGATACCTGACCAATCCGCTGGTAGCCCGACGGACATCCACAAGAGAAACCACTCTGTCCGTGTGGAGTACAACCGAATGCGCAAGGACTACCATAGCATCCTACGCCACTGCCGCCACCACCACCAATACCGCCGTGCTATGAACAAAACATATTGATATATTAATCGATAATCATATTGTACGTGCAACTAAAAACGATAAAAATTATTACTTATTATTAGCTAACTTACTGAGTTCGCGGCTACTCGATCGCGTATAAAAACAAATAAATAATTCTATATTAGATTGTATGTGTAAGAGCTGACTTATAGACATGACAACTACCTAAGTCTAATATTCGGGTGATATCATTGAAATTTAAGTGACCTGGTATTAAGTTTCGGTTTTACTATAAAGTTAAATGGCACAATTTTTAAGCCCAAGTACAAAGTTTATACAATTTGAATTCAAAACAATAAATAAAAATGGTAACCTAAAAAAACCCACAGTATGATATAAGTACAATATATAGTTTTCAATAATAATTTTGTCAAAATAGTCAAAAAATGTATACAAGATTTTGGTTAAAAAACAGTGTAATCATGTATCGTTATCGAGTAAAACATGTAAATCGTGAAATCGCTTATACTTTACATAGACGTCAAATAATATGTAATACAAACATAAATCATACCTGTGGTAACGACGGTCGACCGTTACATCCTTGTAATGTACCGTACTGAGGGTCGTAAATCTGTCCGTTGGCGCATACACATTGGTAGCCGCCGGGCGTGTTGATGCAGTTAAGGTTAGAGTCACACGGAGAGTCAAGACACTCGTTGATGTCCACGCACTCTCCGCGGTAACCCGACTTCCGGAAACCCTTTGGACATCCACAGTTGTTACCGCCGTTCGTGCCGGAAGTACCGTTTTGAGCATTCTAAATTCGAACAAAAATGTGGTACCAAATAATACAATAGGTACGATAAAAAAATGCCTATATATATATACATATAATCAAAAATTCGATGCGAAGTGACCGTATTTCATATTCATTTTAAGAATATTAATAACACTTTTAACACGCATGTATAATCTCCGTACTATCGTGAACTAAACCTATTGGGCTCGGGCGACGGGAATACTATCCAATATAAATCCCGAAATTCGTTTCGTTTACATCTCCAAACGGTCCTATTTTAACCTAACCATATATTGTAACATTTGTAACCTCGATCGATAATATTATTTTAACGTTTCATGCGCCCATTAGGGTATGGACTTTTCATATGAAGGTATACGAATAGATAATAAATATAATGATAAATACGTGGATGATAGGTAGATTACGATTGTTATAATATTTATTAAATATTTTATAAAATGAAAACAAAGCGGTAAAAATTGGTGGTTACCTGTTGATCATGACATCCGTTGTTGTTGTTGTTGTTGTTGTTGTTGTTGTTATTGTAGTTATTGTTGTTGTTGCCGGGAACGTTTAGGTTGCAGTCGAGTCCAAAGCATTCGTTCTGTTGATTTTTTGATTGTAATTGCTTCGGATCCACGCAACGAGTACCGGTGCTGTCCAGTTTGTATTGCTTCGGACACAGACACCTGTAACTTCCTAACGTGTTGACACAATTGCCCGGCGCTGGACACAGGTTGGGTTCTTGCCGGCACTCGTCGATGTCTATACGTGAACAAATTAATCGTAAAACAGTAATATAATATAGTAGGTAATACATTATCGGATATATCATATAAGTGCAGGTTACCCAGGTCAGTACAATTATTGTTGACGTAGATATTTAATAGAACAAAATAATTATGTTATGTAGTACAAATATTTTGGTTTAACTTTAGGAATAACCACTTACTGCGTTAAACGTAATCCGATGTAACTATATTTTAGCCTTTAGCTAACTAAAATATTATAATATAAAAATAGTAAAATGAATAATCATTAAATATTATCCACAACTGACACATGTTATTGCCTATTACTACTAAACACTGATAACACATTTTAACTTTAGAAACATGAACGTTTCACATTTTTAATTAATTATGAATATTATAATTTTTTTACTATTACAAAAATGCAATGCAATAATACATGTTCATATTATTATTCGATGAAAACTGTATATACGAGCGCTATCTAGTGAACGATAACATTTACAAACAACTATCACAATTTATTTTTCGACGAAAACATTTCGTTAGATGTCAGCGCGTAATACTGTTGTTACCATACAATATTTTGTAATATTTTATTTTTATTCTAAAATATTTTATAAAAAATAATATAGTTAATAGGAGGCTCATTTATATATACTATATTAATTATTTTTTAGATTACGAATTGATCGAAGATAAAGAAGATCATAATTTATATTTTAAATATTATTAGAAATGTCGTTATTTTACGAATTCAATTGATTACTTGTCTTATTGCGGTAATTTTTTGGTTGATTAATACAGCTCAATAAAAAAAAAAAATTAATTGGTAGTCAAATTGATGGTAATTATTAATAGTCGAATAAGTAAACTGATAAATATTATTCGTTTTTAGCTGCAGATATACATTAGGTTTAAAAGCATTGTTTTATATATTTCTTTTTATAAAAAAATTAAAATCATTTTAACCAAAATGATATTCATGATAATAAAAACAGTTGTCCCAAACGAACATAAGACGGTTAGTCATAGACCAACTCAATATTCCGACGCAGTGGACAAATTAATTTTAAAGTTAAAACGCGACTACGTTACATAATGCATGTCTACATAGACACTCATTACCTAGTGATGGATTAGTTGACTTGGGAGAGACTCTATTTTTAACGAAAATACGTTCCAGACGTGGGCAAGTAAAACGTAACGATATTATATCGTTGTTATGAGTACCTGCACAGTGATCTCCGGTCTGTCGGTAGCCCGGTTGGCACCCGCACTTGTACGACCCGTGGGTGTTGATGCACAACTGTTGACAAATGTGTTGGCCGGTAGTGCACTCGTCCAAGTCTCGACAAGTGGTGTTGTCGGGATTCAACACGAATCCGGCGGGACAGCCGCACGCGTAGCCTCCTTCCAGATTCTGACACGACATTTCGCACGGGGATGGATTCAACAGGCATTCGTTTACATCTGCGACACATACACGTCTTATAAACGTTGCGATTTAGTATTTACACGTAGGCCAAAACCTGTAAGTCCAAACAGGACACGCGCACGGAAAATAATCGCTAACCAAACCGTTGTTTGTCTCGTTAAGACGACGGCGGGTTTTTGCTTACCGTTGCAATGCGTTCCGGTGTGATCGACTTTGAACGCCTTGTTACAACTGCACCTGTACGATCCCAGCGTGTTTATACACCTACCGTTGGCGCACAAGTCTGGTAAAGTCTCACATTCGTTTATGTCTGTAACATATACGAATTGGATTTATAAAGCACATATAGTACACTAGTAGTATACAGCGATGGCTGCAATATATCGTATAATTAATTATTATGCATTAACACTAGTCGAGTTCATTAAATTATTTAAAACGTGTTAAATTAATACAGAAAAAAATTAAAGATGCGAGTAAATCTGAATATATTGTCTTATAATTTTGTCGTCTTCACTAGCCTAACTCGGTGTACCTATGACATTATAATCAGCAAGAAAAAATATTTTAATAGTCGAATTTAGATGTTCTCCTTCACTTGTGCATTATTGAGCCGAAATTCACAGGTAAACGTAATGAGAAACATAATTTCGAAGTGTTTATTGAAATTATATTTTCAATGAAAAAATAAACGTATATTGTTAAAAAAATGAATAGTGAAACATTTTAACGTAGGTAACATTGTCAATCCGCCGATGATCATCTATAATAAATATTATGCTCATATTATGTACCACAACCAACTTGTCACCACTCACCTTGACCATCGATCGTGTACCCGGATTCCAAGCACAGTTGTCTGAACGAATCCGAAGACGGAGACGGACACGGTTGACACTGAGGTCCCCAGGCGGCGGCCATCGAACAGCAGCAGTCGGCTTTCGTCACGGATCTGTAGGCCACGGCGCCCGTGATGTTTCCGATACCACCGCCGCCGTGATTGATACACCTGCCGTTCAGCAAATGTCTGTAGCAAAATCCGACTCTAGAATCTTATACACGGAATCGAAATGTTATTAATCGGTCCAACACATTGTAACCGTGTCACGGGTAAAGGACAATGTTATTATTATTATTACTATGCAGGTTGATTCACCAATTATCGGCTTATGTCATTATTTTATCTTTAACCATAACCATTTTAATTTTTTAATAATAATATATTATATTTATATAAACTTGAAATATATAAATTAAATATGTCAAACAGTTCATATTTATTATATTACTAAATGATATTATATATTTATATACTTAATACTCATTAGAGTCGTAAAGTCTATAAGTATTACTAGTAATATCTAATCGTTTAGAAAAATCTTTTAAAATTGGCAAAAAAAAAAAAAAATATTTTAATATTTGATAAACAATTTAGTCTAAAATTGGGCACATACAATATTTTTTAAATTCAATTAGAACGGTACAATAATGGATTCGAAAACTCAGAATTTGAATAAAAATTAAAAGGTAAAACTGTGGCAAACATATACTATTGCAGGCCGCGGGTGAATCACCCCGTATAATATTAATATTATAATGTAGGTAAGTACACTAAAAATCATTGTATTCACGTATATAATATTGTTTTCGTTGCGGCAATTATACTCACCTATGCACTGCTTTCCGTCGTAACTGGTCTTGAACCCATCGAAGCAATCGCATTTGTACGAGCCCGGCAGGTTGACGCAATATCCGTCTTGACACGCGTTCGCGTTTTCGGCACACTCGTTGATGTCTCTACATTCGTCCGTGCCGACTTGGACGTAACCCTCGGGACAGATACAAGCAAAAGACCCGATCAGGTTCTTGCACGCGAATTTACAATTGTTTGCTGGCGTCAAGCATTCGTCGACGTCTAAAACAGTATATTGTGAGTTATTTTTAAATTTTTATGTCATATAGTGCTGTTTTTGGATTTTCGATAAAATATGATGTTTCGTTATAAATCGTGATTTGCAAACCGTTGAATATTAGTTTACAAAATAAATCGAAAAGACGGCATACGCGTTATTATAAGTAGATACGACACGTATAACAGACTATACAAATTATTTGTATTATATATACCTTGACAGTGTCTACCGTCTGGTGCCAGTGCGTATCCGTACGGACATATGCACCTAAACGATCCGGGAACGTTGTGACAACGGAAGGCGCACTGATTGGACATTTCCAGACACTCGTTGACGTCTTCGCAGACCTTTTTGGGGGAAAAAAAAAAAATCATATGTCTTCGTATATTTACGAATTGCGCGCGAAAGGTCCTGAAAATCCGTTTGGTTTACCTGCGTCGGCCCCGGCGCAAATCCGTCGGCACAGATGCATTCAAAGCCACCCTGCAAGTTCGTGCACGTCCCGTTCCCGCAAATGTTTACGTTGATCTTGCACTCGTTCTCGTCTACACATTTTTTCCCAGTTGAATCCAAAACGTAGCCGGCCGGGCACTCGCACCGGTAAGATCCGTCCGTGTTTATGCATTCACCGCCGTCGCACGGGTTCGTCATGAAATCGCATTCGTTCAGGTCTTCGCCCTTGTCTCCGCGGCCGACACCTTCCGG
This sequence comes from Rhopalosiphum maidis, assembly GCF_003676215.2. Lineage (NCBI taxonomy): Eukaryota > Metazoa > Arthropoda > Insecta > Hemiptera > Aphididae > Rhopalosiphum > Rhopalosiphum maidis. The sequence continues at coordinate 81,408,492 of NC_040878.1, forward strand.
ACACAGTTTTGCGAACGCATCTGCGCGACAGGTGATAAATTTAAACACGAACGCGTGAAAAAAAAATGATATTAATATATGATGTCGTGTTAAAGTAAGATAACTATTTGTCTTTACCGCTTCCTGGTTTCGGGCAAGCCGTGCACAACTTCCCCCAACCGCCTCCCATCGAACAACAACATTCCTTCTCCGTGATTCTCTGTTTTCTTGGAGCCAAACAGTTACCTGCGGGACGCCATACAGTATACAATGGTATGTATGTATTATTAAATGATAAATGCAGTCAGATTGAAAACTATTGGGACTCCAAAATGGGATATTTCGAAAAAAAATACGTAAACAGTATTATCAGAGTTATTATTTCAACATTGATAGCTTTTTTTTTACCGGAGCAAAAGACTTAAAACGAGTGAGGCACATTTCAGACGACGCAATTTGAATAGCACTTCGACGAATAAAATCAATATAATATTATACTAACCGGACATAAATTTATCATAACAGTGGTCTTGTCTGGTGTCTATACATTTCATGCCGTTGGAGCTGAGAACGAAACCCTCGGGACAGTCACATATAACGCCGCCGTCCGTGTTCATACAAGTACCTCCGTCGCATATACCTGGCATTTCTTGACATTCGTTTATGTCTTGAATAGAAATAAAATAGCGCAATAAATATAATGGTTTATAGATAAATGTTGTTACTTGTCGGAATAAAAAAAAAAAAACGTAAATAAGTATATATTATAGTACTAACCGAGACACGAGTTTTTGGCAGCCGATAAACGATATCCGGGTGGACAGGTGCATAAAAACGATCCCATCAGATTTTGACATCTCCCCGGCTGGGGACAAGTGTCCGGTATCTGAAATAATTTCGAATTCACTATAGATCGATCATTTGAACATATTGATTTGATATCACTAAGAAATAGATCCCATACAAATAATATGTATAACGTCATAAATTATAATTGGAGACGATCAAAATCCCTATGTGAACACATCCCATCATCCTCATTAGCAGCTACAATCAATTTAAATGATTTAATTAAAAATCAGAAATCCAAAATAAATTATAATATTATCATGTTATATACACTATAACTTCTTTATACTATTTTTTTTTTTCAAATTATGTATTATTCGTTTGTAAATTATATACTATATTCACTAATGTAGTATAAACAAAAATTGCACATGACACGTGGAAAATCTCGATTCTGATATTAAATTCTACTATAGACTTAATAGTATCAGTGGTGTGCTGAAAAATCGAATAAAATAGTATCGCCCATTTCTACTCATTATAATTCACTTAATTTACTATTGATGGACATTTTATCATATCGAGTACAATATTCACACATCAGTGTGTAACTGTAATAACACATTAACACACGTTATATAAATATTATGAGTTATTATGACTCACAACACTTAAGTAGATTAATTCATGGAAAATAATTACCTCGGTACATTCATCAATATCCCTGCAATGTTGACCGTCGGTGGAAAGTACATACCCGGAAGTGCATTCACAGCTGAACCCGCCTATAGTATTTCTACATCGACCGTTTCTACATAGGAACGGCATCATTCTACACTCGTCCACATCTGTATAGAAATAAAAAATATTTACACAGTGAAAACAGAATAATATATTTATTATTATTTTTTTTCTTTTGATCGAAAATCGTTGACATTTTTTTTATATTTGTTATCGATATATATATTATATACATATAAGGTTAAAATTATATTTTTATACTCCGATTTTTACGTCGTAACCCAAAAAATATGATTTATGACATTTCCGTTTGCAATTTACCGCAGTCCCATTAGTCCCAATAAATATATTTTACGGCCATGTCGAACATCAAACGTACACATATTATAAGATATTATAATTCAACTACTTTTTAACGTCAAGCACATTAATCATTGTCACAGTATCATTATCATCGCGTTTAGATTTTTACCTATGCAATCGTTGTTATGACTGAGTTTGAATCCGTCGAAGCAGCTGCACTTGAACGATCCCACGGTATTGAGACAAGTGCCGTTGTTGCACACGTTCTGGTGGCGGCTACACTCGTCTACGTCAACGCACGTGTCGCGAGCTGCCGTCAGCGCATACCCGTTGTGACAGATACACTGGAAACTACCGTCCAGGTTCGTGCACTCGCCATCTCGACATATTCCATCTCGCTCGTAGCACTCGTCGACGTCTGTTTAAGCATCGAGTTGTCGTTATATTATTATATTTTTTTTTTTCCGTTTTCGAGCTGTCCGGACACACCGCCGGCGGCGGACGCAACGACTTACCCACACACTCCCTAGCGGTGGACCCGAGCTTGTACCCTTCGGGACACTGACATTCGAACGAACCGGGCGTGTTGACGCACTGCGAGATGCCCCGGCACGGAGCTGGTATGCGCAGACATTCGTTGTCGTCTGAAAAAAAAAAATGTCCATATCAGCGACACAGAAGACCACGGCGAGCTCTCGTGACGCGTTCGCACCGATGCATTGATGGGAGTTGGCGTCGTAAACGTATCCGCCGTCGCACGAACAGTGGAAGCTTCCGGGCGTGTTGACGCATGTTCCGTGGTTGCACATGTTCGGCATCAGTGTGCACTCGTCGATTTCTTCGGTTCGGTTGGTCATCGGGTTCATGATCAAGCCCGGTCTCGACCCACATAAGAGTAAGTATTCCTCTTGAAAAAGCAGAAAAAAAAAAACAATAATGTTACGATATGCCAAAGACAATCGTCGAACGTCGACGATCGTAAATACGTTTTATTTTGGTGACTTTAGTCGACATGATCATATATAATATAACAAAATAATCTAGTTGAATTATAGAATTATACCTACGACCTACATGTAACAATAGTATGACTATATCATAAAGTAATTGTTGCTATTTATAGAGGTTTAATTTAATCGTTTATTGTTCACACTTAACCTAACCTATCGTACTTGTTAGCATACAATATTGATTAAATAATTTAACAACAAATTTGAAATGTAATTTAAAAAACCAACATTTGTTTAACTGCTTTAACTGAATAAGTTTGATAAAATTAGATGTACAATTAAAGTTTTTTTTTTAAATTAATGGACTAAGTAAAAACCAATAGTCTCAAATACTTTTAACTTGAACTATACAAAAAGTACGATTGTGTAATGTTCACATAGATGTAGTCATATAGAATTAATTTAAGTGTTCAACAGGTATTTACATTTTTTTGATTAATATTTTTAAATGATGATTTTAAACTCTAAATAAAAATACTATATAATTGTTTAATGTGTAAGTTTATCAACAATTATACTATATATATATAGCTAGTCGATTTACTTCGATTTAGTTTACAACACAAATGTCTTACTAAACGATGAAGTATAAAGTTAAAAAAAGTTCAAAGAATAGTAATAACATGTAAGTTTCAAAGTTAAAGCGGGCGGATGAAGTGCACAAGAGTAAAACCGCGACGAGACACCCGTGTAAGACTTACTGGTACTGGACGCCGGACAAGGTTGACACGGCAATCCCCAGGCTTGGCCCATCGAACAACAACAGATCATTCGAGTCTGGCTATTGGACATGGGCACGGAACACTGACCGTTCGTGTAGTTCAAAAAACAGTTGTCTTTTCGCATGTCCACACACTCCTCTGTAAAAACAATAATAATCGATTAATAATCACAACCGAACGAAATAATACCCAAAAAGCTATTATTGCTGTTACGGTGCGGGGCGTATCTGAAAGATATTCGTATATTATACATGCAAACAATATAATATGTGAAAGACGTTAAACTAGATTTCCGTACAGAATCTTCAACTCGTCCAGATTCACCCCATACAGCTAAATACATACTATAATCATAATAGACGTAACTAGTCCTTTAAGTTAGGAGGGGGGGGGGTTAAATTCCTTAAAACGTTTTATAGCAAATTTTTTTTTAATTTGATTATTATTTATTGTTTCTATTGGTATTTACAGCTGATTTGAATTATTATTCGTTTATACGAAAAATTATATTATAATTATAAAGTTAATACTAATAAAGAAATAAATATAACTAACTAATATGTTTATATGTACATACATCTACCCAAAAATTCTAGGGGGAGCTGAAGCCCACCCAAGCCCCCCCTAGTTACGCCTATGATAATTGGAATAATACGTAGTTGAATAAAAGAGTATTAAGGAATTTCAGCATAAATCTATATAATTGTATCTTTCGAGTCATAAAACCGGATGATATCTTGATAGTATTATGGCAACGGTAGTGCGTTACGCTATACGTACTTCCGTTAGGCAGCAGCATGTATCCGTCCGGGCAAACGCAACGATACGTGCCGACTTCGTTCACGCAATATCCCACGCCACAGACGTCCGGGTTCTCGTCACACTCGTTCACGTCTAAAAAGGCACGGACAAAGGCGAAAAAACGGTATTACTATACGAGTGCACACGGTGTCCGATCAGCGTGTGCTTCTTACGTTACCATAACAGAATGTACTGGTGTTGTCCAGACGGTAACCCTCGTTGCACGAACACATGTAGCTGCCGAACGTGTTGGTGCAGTGGCCGTTTGTGCACAGGTTGTCGTGTTCCTCGCACTCATTGACGTCTTCGAGTATCACCTTTAACATCGGATTGCAATGACGAAAACGCGTTTCGATAAACCCAAAACATGTTTATGAATATTACTTAGTCAGTTATTTTAAAGGCTATAACCATATTGGTATATTATAATGCAGACTTTGGTAGTATTTCGAATACTTTTTGCAAATATTCTTATTATAGTATTTGGAATACTTTTTTTACCGTCCAATCACACTAAAAATAATTTCATTACTTCATCTGTCATAGAAATTGCTTTTGCACTTGTATATAACTATATAAGCACCTATAATCTGTGTATATTTCTATTCAAAATATATTTTTTTTTTTTTTAATAATAAAGGCTTCGACATCTATGGTCATTAGCCTATTTAAAAAATATTTTATAGTAATATATTATTTTGTTTTATACTATTTTTAGTAGGTAATATTATTTCCAATTTGAAACGTTGAATTTGTAATTATCATTATTATTTAATCCATAGCATCTTGGCTATTGTCTTAAAGTAGTTGATTATTCTACATTTGTACTACTTTTTATAATATTAATAATTATATTATAGTCAAGTATTAATTAAAAGTTTTTTTTGTGAGTATAATGTTTCCTTTATTAGGTTTTACTAAAAAAGTTACACACTTTATTACTTAAATGAATCACATAGTATTATAATTAATAACGAATAGATTGGACAATGTTCACTTATAAACACTGGATTGAAAAAAAAATATTTTTGTTATTTAAATCTAAATCTACTAAAAAAAGTATTTGAAAAATATTTGAAATACTTTTTATGAAGTATTCCAAATACTTGAGAATACTATTATCATAAAGTATTTTACCCAAGTCTGTTATAACGATTAGGTATATTTGATATTATGATTTACCGTAGTCGGGTTGGGCCTGTACCCCGTTCCTCCGGGACAGAGAGTCTTGTATTCTTCTGTTTCGACTTCTGGACACGATTCACATCTGGAGCCCCAGGCTTTACCTACAGAACAGCAGCACGTTGCTTTCGACACGGCCGATCCCATCTCGTGATGGCAAATCCTCTGACCACCACGGTCTTCCACATCCATATAGCACCGTCCTTCCCTCTTATCTACGATTTTAGCACAAAAATATTTTGGTTAGTATATCCTATTTAATGTAATCAAACATTTATTCTAAAACATCGACCTTAGAACGACATAGGAATAGTCTCTAATAGCTCATAAGTATTTACACGTTGACATTTTAATACTATAGGTACTTGTAATACTAAAATTATCAGTAAATACGTTTTAGAGTTATACGATATTCAAGACGGACAACAATATTACAAACCGACACACGCGTTTCCGGCTGGAACTAGTTGATAATTTGGCGGGCATTTGCATGTGTAATTGCCTTCGTTATTGATGCATTCGCCGTATAGACATGCCTGTGGACTTTCACACTCATTTATGTCCGTGCAATTTCCTATACGACATGATTTTTTATAAAATTTAATGTACTCAATAAAATTTTAATTGAAAAAAATTGAAATGAAACGTTACCTCCCGTGTTGTCCAATTGATATCCTCCACTACACTCACATCTGAACGTCCCAAATATGTTTTCACAAGTACCGTACACACACAGGTTATTGAACATATGACATTCATTTATATCTGTTGAAAAAGGTTTATTTATTTTCTATAATAATTAGGATTCTAATAATTAGATTCTGTAAGAATTTAAAACATATTAGTACAAGTTTTTTTTAGTGGTTGCTGTAATATCGAAAAATGTATTAATCATTATTGTTGCAATAAATTATATTGTGTACATTTTAAATATAAAATCCATTCAATTACAGTATATTTTAAATAGATGAATATTTTCAAAATATAATACATTTTAAATTAAATTCAAATATTTTTGTCGGAATACTATTAAAGTACTCAAAATATTTTTGAAATAACTACTTATTTTAGTGATTATCTTTGAAAAAAAAATATTTTGTTTTTAATACTTTGATAATTTATTTATTATATCGTATTTAATACCTTCATCAATAAATGAATCAATAAACTAACATATACATTTACATATTTATGGTTTTCTTTAAAACAACAATAATATATAGAGAGTATACAGAAATTTTAATGAAAATCACATGACTATAATATAATAAACATAATTATTAAATAATAATACTAGAAAGAAATGAGATAATTGTCAATTGGCAAGTCCAAACAACTTCTTTCCGGTACTAGGCACTGTTTATAGTAAATAAACTGATATATTTGATCAGATTTAGTAATTTTAAATGCTTAAAATAATAACAAAAAATATATCCACTTAAAAAATAGTGTTGTCCCGATGCATTCGAATAAAATAAATTCCAAGAACTAGTTATTTGAAAGGAAACATTTAAAAAAAAAATATTTTAGTACAAAAGTAGGTTATTAAGCTCTTACCATTGCAAGATCTTTCATTTTTGTCATCCGGATTAATAAATCCCATTTCACACTCGCACCTAAACGATCCTGGATAATTTAAACAATGACCGTTTTCACATAGAGTTGAATCTTCAGTACATTCATCAATGTCTATACACGAGTAGCCATCCCCACGGAATCCATCATCACACACACACTAAAATTAATAATTAGTAATTTATATTTGAGTACGAACTAATACAATTTTTAACCTTTTTTTTTTTATAAATTAATATTTTAGAATCTGTGGATCAATGCTGTGGACTTCTTATTTAAAGTTATGATCAAAATATTATTTAATATTAAATATTTTACCTTAAACGAGCCTTCTTCGTTTATACATTGTGCATTTTGATCACAACCCCCGTTGTTTGTTAAACACTCGTTGATATCCATACAGTTGTATCCATTGCCGGTAAAACCATCTTGACATCGGCAGCTATAGGAACCCTATAAGATATTATAATAATATATATATATAAATTAATAATAGCGTAAGAGGATTATATAAGTATTAATATTTTTTGTGCTCATAGATTATCTAATAACACAATATCTAAAATAATTAAAAATACGATTGTTATGTCATAAATTTATAAATTACTAATTTCAACAAAATAATTATTTATTTATTTATTTGAAAAACCCAATACCATGATTAAATACTGTATTATTATTATTACCGGATGGTTAATACATGCTGCATTTAAGTCACATCTATGGGTACCCATCTCGCATTCGTCTTCATCGGTACAAGCAGGTCCGGAGTCCAATTTAGCTGAATATCCTTCTTCGCAACGACAAGTAAATGACCCAATAGTGTTACTACAAACTCCATTTCCACACACGTCCTTACCGTTGCATTCATTAATATCTATTCAAAGACAATATCACACAATTTTTATTGTACATAATATATTTTATTATTATTTTTTAAGGAAATTAAGTCAAATAGATCTAAAATGTTTACCTATACACGAAGAACCATCAGCTCCTTTGAGTAAACCATCTGAACAAGAGCACAGAAAACTGCCTATCGTGTTGTTGCATTGGCCACCGTTACAAATTCTAGGATTTTCTTCGCATTCGTTTACATCTACACACGTTCGTTTGTCAGCTAACAAATTAAATCCGGCCCTATGCAATAAACAGGTTGTATACAAAAATAAACATGATTATTATAATACATACTTGCACGTGCACATGTAACTGCCCGGGACATTGATACATATGGACGAACATCCACCATTATTTATCTCACACTCATCAATATCTAATAAAAAATAGAATAAAAAAATTGTGCGGAGTAAAAAAAATCAAATCAAATCAAAATGTATAGTTGTCAATGTTTTCGACAACACTGTATTTAATCAAAGTCATTAATAAATAAATTTTAACACTACTAGTAGGTATAACATTTAGTAGAGATTTAAAAATTAGTACTTAATACGTAGTAAATTAATGAGTTTAAAATTCATAATTTTAGTTACCTTCACAATAAAACTTCTGGTCTGTTTGCCTGTAGCCGTCGTCACACACGCACTGGTACGTTCCCATCATGTTCTCGCAAACGCCATTAGAACAGATTCCACTAGTTCTTGAACATTCGTCGATATCTACATTAACACACAACCCAAAATCAATAGTGTTCTCCGGCAGGTGTCTATTTAATTAACGTGTATATTTCTAACGCACCTTTACAGCTTTGTTTGTCGGCTGAAAGTTCATGTCCAGGAGGGCATTCACATCTATAACTGCCTGGCGTGTTTTGACACGTACCGCCGCGACATAGTCCAGGCGTTCTTGCACATTCATCGATATCTAAAGTTTTAATAATTTATAACAAACATTTTATTTTAAGAGCAGTTTCATATATTGCCAGTATTATTTATAGACGCTAATATCAAACAATTACCCATGCAGACTTGCATCAGTTGAGATGTTTCATAACCGTCCTTACACTTGCACGCAAAACTTCCGGGTATGTTTTGACACTCTCCGTCGCCGCAAACGCCGTGCATGATATTGCATTCATCGATATCTAAACAGTCACGATTTCAATCAAATTAAATGTGAACTGGCACGTGTTTAAAAGACAAAATCAACTTTCGTACCAACACAACGAATTCCAGACTCGTCCAAAGTGTATCCTTGACTACATTTACACGTAAAACCCCCCATGGTGTTCTTGCACCGGCCGTTGCTGCATATACCAGGAAACTCAATACATTCGTTGATATCTTTGCGATCGATAAAACCGGGTCCCTATAAAGGTTGAAATGTAAACGTAATTGAACAGCAGTAAATAACAGAATATTATTACTTACTTTCGGACATAACTCGGTGAAAGCAGGAGTACCGCGTCGAGGACAAGTCTCACTCCTACCGAGAGATCCTTCTATACCTCCGCCCCAAGCTTTTCCTATAGTAGAACAACAGCAAATGCATTTCGGATAAATTCCGTCTAACGGATTAACACCAGAACCGTGCTTAAAATCCGTGTAGCACTTTTCTTCTCGTACGTCCAAACAGACAGTTCCTGTACAAAAATATTTTTTTTTCAAAAACTTTTCAATAATTTATTTGTTTGGACTTCCTTACCAGTAGTATCTAATGTCAAACCAGGGGGACACACACAAGTAAACGATCCTTCTGTGTTGACGCAAGTACCTCCACCTCTACAAATTCCCGGGCTCAGTTCGCATTCATTTATATCTCGGCATATTTTACCTACAGACTAAAAAACGTCATTTTATAAAAAATATGTCAATAAAAAAAAAATTATTAAAATACATTACCACGTATCCTTTATTACATTCGCCGCCACAGTCTTCTGGCTTACAGGGTTCACACGGACTACCCCAAGCCAGCCCAATCGAACAACAACAGTCAGATTTCAAGGTGAGTTGCATGAGGTTGTTCTCACATCTACCGCCAGTTAAACGGGTCCAGCACGAACCACGACGATTGTCTACATAGGTATAGTGAAAGATAATAATTAAAAATTAATACCGTTTCTGTGGTTGTATATTATACGTTATACTCGTAATAATATTATTTCATTATAATTTTTTTTTTTATTTATTTTTTATTACCTAAACAAACTCGTCCGGTACTATCTAAAATGGTACCAGGTGGACATTCGCATTCAAAAGAACCAACAGTGTTAATACATTGGCCCGCTACACATGCATTAAGACCGAGTTCGTCGCACTCGTCTACATCCTGACATGATTGACTTTCAGAGTTCAATACGGTTCCCACAGGACACGTACACTAAAATAAAATATTATGCGTATTATGAAAGAGGTTATGTCAGTTAAATTAATGCCTAATTAAATAAGCATTTGTATGTATACCTGAAAACTTCCTGGTGTGTTACGGCACTGACCACCATTGCATATTGTGTCGTCCATTTCGCACTCGTTGATATCCTTACAAGTCTTACCCGTGTCGTCCACCTCGTAACCGGAATTGCATATACACCGATAGTTTCCTATGGTGTTCTCACAAGCACCGTTGGAACACACGGCTGGGTTTTGAGCGCATTCGTTTATGTCTGAAATAAAATTGTTACATGTTTTTAAATTTCCAGGACGTGGACAAACATGGAAAATACAAACCGTCGCCGTTGTACGTCATCCCGAAACCTTGAGGACAGAGTCCTTTGAACTCCGAGCTATCGGGCGAAGGGCATTTCGAACACGGTGAACCCCATCCGGGCGTTTGACCTAGCACGCCGTACGAACAGCAACAGCTGGATTTCGTCATTGGTGCGGTAAGGGGTTGCAGACATGAGCCCTGCTGATAGTTGGCATAACAGAGATCGCGGAGTGTGTCTAAATAAAAAACATAATAATAAATAATTATGAACCGCAATGATGGTGTTTAAACGGTTAGAGGATATAGATTGCTCGTCGTCTTCGACAACCACATACCCAAACATGTACGTCCATCGAGTCCCAAATAAAACCCGTCTTGACACTCGCAACGGTAACTTCCAGCCATATTTATGCACTTGCCGTTTTGACAAGGACCTCCGTTGTTTGAACACTCGTCGATGTCTAAAAAAAAAAAAAAAACAAAAACGAATACATTCATCCGACCGTGAATACCTTTTGCATGGAGTGACTGTGGAGGGTGGTGTATTTGTAGGATTTGACATTTTTTCGCTCATTGCAATTTATATAAGTATACGTCACGTCTCCCAGAAAATATATTTATATATATATATATATAATAGTCCTCAAATTTCCATGCATAATATACCTATGCAGTTCTGCCGGTCGGGTGACAATCTGTAGCCAGAATCACAGAGGCATTTGTATGATCCTTCGGTGTTCGCGCATTTTCCGTTGCTACAGAGACCGGGCCTTATTTCACACTCGTTTATGTCCGTGCAGAACGTTCCGTCAGGCGAAACCGTGTATCCCGGCTGGCACTCGCATATGTAGGAACCGGGGGTGTTTCGACACTTACCGTTGAGGCAAATTTTTGGATTTTCGTAACATTCGTCAACGTCTGGAAACGAAATTGAACATATTTTAGTTAATTTCTTGATTATTTTATCACCAAATAACTGCGATGTATAATGATTATATACTATATAAATGTATATAAATATGATAGCAATAGTATAATGAAGTTCAAACCCACTAAGATAAACACTGCAAAGTGATATACAATTGTCACGTTTAAATAGCTGTAATATTATTATGTTAGGTATATATATTACGACGTGCCCTGGTCCTCGAAAATCATCAATATTATAAGAAGATAAAATATGTGTTTATCGGTAGAGGAGTGGACAATTTTAAAACACAATAAACGTTTCTATAAAATAAACTATTACGATATATTATTACCTATGCACGAATGACCAGTTTGTGACATGACGTATCCCGACTTGCAGCGGCATTGGAATGACCCTTGTACGTTCAAACACTTCCCATTCGCACACATGCCGTTCTTTTCGCATTCGTTATGATCTACAAACGGGTGCAAAAATAAAAACACCGAGTCGTGTAAATAAGACGAAATGTCTTGGGTATGTACACTATAATATCCATACCTATGCAATGTTTTCCGTCCGAAGCCAAATCGTAGCCCGGCGGACAAGAGCATATAAAACTTCCCGGCGTGTTTATACACTGTCCGTTGTTGCAAATCCCCTGTTGCGCGCATTCGTTGATGTCTGCGTAAAAATGAAACAGAAAACAAACGGAAAGTCCGTTGAACATTTAACACGATCTCTGACAACATGCGTGTCCGTGCAGGCACAAGCGTATTATTTACACATAAGATGACTAGCCTTCACACACTTGTGACTCCTCGTGTCTGCTCTTCGTGAAACCGGTGAAACACTCGCACGCGTACCCGTCGACCGTGTCGATGCACTTTCCGCCGGACCCGCAAATCTCTGGTCTCAGACCGCACTCGTCCACCAAGTTCAGCACCGTCTGATTAGCTTTGCCGCCGAGACAGAGTTTTACGTACTCGGCTGAAAGTCGTTAGTTTTTAACGTTAGCCAAGTTGTTACGACATAAATGTCTTGTAGATCTTCTTATAATATATTATATTAGGACATGCATGTATCGGCTAATTGCTATAGTATCTTTGAGTCTTATCGATATAAAAGTTACAGGTATTTTCTTCCAGGAGGATGCGGGTCAACGTCACGCCGCTAAAAAGTTATACCTTTTAATAAACTTACCTATACGGTAAGTTTTCACCACTATATGGCTAACAGTAATGTCGGCACAATAGTATTGTATGACAAAATAAAGGAATAAATCGACCAAACGAGTGCCATTGAAATAACACCTCTGTGTGCTATGTGCTCATACATTAATATTACTTACTAAAATCAGTCTACATAATTTGTTATTTAATAATCGTCGTATAATGTCGTATGACTACATATACTCGCAAGTAATCATCAAATGACGCTTTGTGAAATATGAAAAACATGAAACATGATAAAATTACACATTTATGTATTAAACGACAATACATACAGAGTGATTGCTTAATTGGGTCCGTTTTTTTTTTCAATTTTAAAAAAAGGAAAATATATGTTATAAAATAATTAAAAATAAACACTTTTTTCTACAAAAACTTAATTTAAAATGTAGTGTAGTCGCTGTTAATCTCTCTCTCCCTTTATAAATATATATATATATGTGTGTGTGTGTATTTATATTTAGTTATAAAAACGTTATGCATAGGTATATATTATAGCGAGCATTATTATTTTATTAGCCATACATCCATGTAGGTTTATTGATTTAACTATGAAAATCAATTTTTAATCACAAAACGACATATACAGCGTGAATAATATGGCAGTATGATGAAAACTGCATTTATTACAATAAGGTTTAGAATTCATGATTAAATAATAATAATATATTTTATAAACTCGACCTCGTATTAATAATTCGTTATAAACTTATAAAACGGTTTATTTGTAATAGTTGCGAACTCGATACCTATACTAGATTATTATTATATAATGTATAATAATACCTATTATTAATTGAGAATAAAATACTACCAACAGTAGAAAAACAATTTTAAAACTAAAAATGTGTAATTACTTATGAAAAGGACTGTGCGCTTAACTTTTTTATATGTACGCATTCCTGCAGAAGTAATGTCTTAAATTATAAAATTATAATTACATAAATAAGAAATACTGCAACGACCTAATATCGATCTCTTTAATTGTTATTATTATTTTAAAAAAAAAATGAAAATGTTGCATTTTTTAAATTTTAATGCATATAAGAACTTCTACAACCCTATATATATATAGTTGCTCTAATGAAAAGTTTTGAGAAAATTTCTGATTGATGCAATATAATAATAAAATACGCGTTATACGGGTAAGCCGTCAAACTTTATAAGTATATATCTATAGTTAATTGGGTATTAGTAATAAGTTGTAACAATATATTATGTAAGTATTATTTTGACGTAGACGTCACGTTAACTGACATTATATTATATAATTTACCCATTCCCTGGAGCGGACAATGTTCACAAGTACTTCCCCAGCCCTTTCCCATGTCTTTACCGCAGCAACAGTCTTTCTTAGAGAGTTTCATCGGTAACGGATCTGAACAGTCTTGACTCGACGTGAGTCTTGTATAACACTGGCCCTGTTGAGTGTCTACAAAGAAATAAAAAACAAAAACAAAAAATGTACAATAATAGCTCTTAATTTACCTATTTTTTACACGCCGTTTTTTTTATAATGAAAATTTAATTAAACCGTAAATATGATCGAAGGAAAAAAACACCATCATGAGCTTACTTATACATCCTTTCCGATCAGTGGTGGGCACAAATCCTTGTTTACAGATACAATAATAAGAACTGTCAGTATTCACACAATAACCGTCTTGACAAATGTTCGGATCGCCTCTTTTGCATTCGTTTTCGTCGTCGCAAACATTCGTTACTTGATTATGCACTCGACCCTCGGGACACACGCACTTGAAAGACCCCACGCTATTTACACACGCTCCACCTTTACAAATTCCTGGAATTGCCTCACACTCGTCAATGTCTGAAAGTAAATTAAAAATAAAAATCTTTTTATGACGTGTATTATTCAAAATATGTTTCCTTCTCAATAGTATTATTAAATTTCAACAGGAAACCCGTCAATTATAATACATATATTGATATATTTCTACACTAATTATATGATAAAATAATAATTATTAATAAAATATAATAATTAATAAGTACTCTTACATAGAGTGTACTGTATTTGTGTATCCAAAAAAAAAAATGGGTCTATAACTCTCTCGATTTGACAATTTTTAACTCAAATTAGGTAGTAAATAATTATCAAACATATTCAATTTAATTTGATTGCAATCATTTTTAATGAATAGTGCTAAAACAATTTAAATTAAAAAATTTACCACTGTTAATTTATAACTTCATATAAGACAATTTCGTATAGCTTATCTGTTATGTATATATCATATATAATAATAACTCCAGTTGAATATAACCTAAAATTACGTTTTATTATTTTTGTGACAACATGTTTACCTGTAGTGATCATCAATCATGCAAGTTTCTATATTACAGTTTTGTCGCTCGTCCAAAAAAATTACATATTATATATTTGATTAGCGTCCAAATATTATTTACGGAGAGCGTATTAGATACTTATAACCTATCGCAACGAACTTACCTATGCATTGGTTGGAGTGCAAGTTTTTGAGAAAACCTATATCGCAATCGTAGCTCAGCGAACACTGTTCGCACGGGTGTCCCCATGCCAGGCCTATTGTTGCACAACATAACTGTTTGGTGCAGACAACACCCTCGAGTTGTCCTTGGCACATATCATTGATCACCCTGGTGTAACACGGGCCGATTCGGTAATCTAAAAGCAATAACGGCGATAAAATAAAATATATACATCGAATTTGTTCGTTTTATATAAATCTATAATGTGTACGAAGTACGTTTTCATTACACGCACTATCGGAATTATGTTATCGGTGTAACGTTTTTGTAATTTATGAAAATTAAATTACTTTCAATCGGAGTATTTATTTAAAAAAAATCATAGTCTCTGTAAAATACATGTAGTTATATTATATTATGTACTTATTAGCATACTGTCGACCCGAATAACGAAACACTGTCTTATCGGTGAGGCTTTTTTTTATTTTTATTCTATACATATTATCGGGCGACGAAACTCGTTTGCGCTCGTCATCCATTCTCGACCTAATAAGCGAAAGCTTGTTTGCGTTCAAGAAGAATATTATCTATTAAACAGTTTTTCCAAATTATAGAACTCATTAGGGCACATATTATTTTATTCATTATTTTAACAACGCGTTGTATTGCGTACAGTTGTTGACAGTATATCTAGACGCGTATACTATAATATAATGTCGGTTACGAGATCATCATCTGATGCATAGCATAATGTTATGACATTCCCGTTTCGATTTTAATTTCTAAATGGATTTATTAGTGTTCACAGTTTTTGAAAGCACACATATTTAATACTGGTATAAGTACCTATTGGACAAACAATTGTTATGCCGCATAAAAATATAGTAATATTCACGATAATATTATAAATTTAAACTGAGTCAAGGTTAAAATTATGTTGAATTAAAAAAAAAAATGTTTATGTCCAACATTACTTAAGAACGTATTGATCTGTAGTCTATAAGTTATAGATTACATTACATTTCATATTGCCGAATTGCCAAATAAACGTGAATATTATTGTGTGTGTAATATTATTTTTTATTAATTATTTTTTATTGATGCCCGTTAACAAATACAATTTATAACTAATGTGAATTAAGAAAAATCTACCCATTTTTTATCTTACCTATATTAACATAGATATGTCTAAGTGAAAAAGATAGCGCGTCAAACGAATTGCTCGTGTATAATGTTCAAGATTATGATATATTGTTGGTAAGAATTTAAAATTATTTTAAATAATTATTTTTAAATCTTTTAATTTTACGTAGGTAATATTTTATTTTATGCGTCTATACAATTCTGCGATAAAACGTCATGAAGCTGCGATATCTGTACTTACGAAAAACAACCATATATTTGTACACAAACCATGTAGACATAATATAGAATGTAATCTGAAAAAATCTTTAAGAACATTTGCTCCCCTGAATACTATACAATGACGGATCGGGTACAAACATAAAAAAAAAAACTAGAATGTATGGGCGAGACTATATTACTATAAAATAAATATATCATAATTAATACATAGAAAATGCCCTATCCTACGCGTATTTTATTTTAATCTTACATTTAAAACTAGCATATATCTAAATAAGATATAAATTCAATTTAAAGGATATCAGCTCACTATAGGTTTTTTTCTCATATCTGTCCCATGCGTAACATAGTAGATTTTGGTTCGGCGAAACTAATCTTATATTTTCGATTCTAAACGAAGCGAGAAATGTAAATTGATTTTACAATGATGTATGTTTTTTTGTGTCTAGAGACCCGTTTGAACAATATCGGCTAACTTTTCTGGTAGAAAAGTGAATCTAGTTAGGGGTTACATGTAAAAAATCTCCCATTATTTTTTCTTTATAATCGGGATAAAAAACAAAAAAATAAGAAAAAACGGGAATTATTACACAATTCTAATATTATTAAGGTGGTATTGACTTAAACGTCTTAAACGTTAATATAACAATAATATAATAATATTGTATAAATATTATAATGTATAAAAGATCGATACACACTTTTCTACCTTTTAAACTTCAATATCAGAGTCAATTAAAGTATTATGAAAGTTAAGATTAAGAATATTATTATTTTTATCACGCAAATTCGTCATACGGGTGAGAGAAAAAAAACGAAAAATGTGCTTGAAAATTGACATCCTTATCCTAAAATTAATCCTCGTTATTGACTATATTATATTATATCATTCTCTTGATAATAATAATATTCTTGAACTATTGATATATCATAATAGTTAATCGTATTTTTATTATATATTATATTATCACGGGGGTCGGGGGTTAGACTTGGTCTGTATGTGTATATAAATTCCAATCAGTTTCCTTTAAAACGTCGTTTCCGTTGAAACGAATTCGCATTCAATTTTTCTACTAATTACACACGGTGCATCTATCATAATATTATAACACAGGCTCATATATTTATATACTGTTCACATGCGTAAAACGCTAATTTGGAAAAAGTCCAGGGAAACGTGTCCTAAGTGCAAAAGTAAACTACCGGTTAAAATAGTCACACACCGTGTGGCAACTCGTGGTTATTATTCAGAGGTAATTAGGCAGACAGGCACGTACTGCGCGTATATATTTCGTCGCAGGTCTTATGGACAAATATTTACCTACCGGCTTCGCATTTGCGTCCGGCGTATCCGTACACGCACGCACACCGGTCCGGGCCGATACATCGGCCGCCGTTTAAGCATCCGTCTCGGCAGATGGCTAAAAACAGAAAACAAAAAAAAAAAAACGTGAAACTATTAGACATAATAAGTACCTACAACACATCTCATCGCAGACATTGAGTTTCGACGTTGTTCTGAGCATGTGATGGTATTATACAATATTAGATCAGTGCACTTACGGTCGCCACAGTTTTCGCCGGCGTAACCCTGTCGACAAGCGCAAACCGAACCCTGACAAGTGCCGCCGTTCAAACACGGATACTTGCAAGCGTTCCTCGACGCCACTGCAAAAGAATTGACGGCCGTCGTAGTGGCGACTCTGCTGCTCAAGATACTGCTGACGTTTCCACCGCCGACGTCTCTGCTAGCACTATCGCCGCCGTTGTTTGTGCCTCCAGTGCCGTAAGTCCTGACACTATTTGCAACGCCACTGCCGTTTATCCCACCGCCGCTGCTACTTCCGCCGGAACCACCGCCACCATTACTACCGCTTCCGATGATTCCGTTGTTCCCTCCGGCCGACGGCAGTTTCCCGTATCGGTCTGGCGCAGACGTTTGAGGCGATCGTAATTGCTCGTCGTCCCTGTTGTAAGAATCTCTGAGGTCGTCGGGCAAACACGCCGACCTCACGGAGCCCTCGTTACAGAGACACATGTTAGGCTTGATACACCGCCCGCCATTGCAAGGCCTATTGCACACAGCTGAAAACGAAACGCAAAATGAACAAAATCGAACCGTTGATAATATGTGTATTTGATTATGTATTATTATACTGATTCGTCGACAATGCTCACGCTCCTCATTTCCCTTTTTATTTTATAAAGCTTTCACCATGAAAGTTTGATTTTGTAATTTTTGAATAAACCGTTGTACTTAACTACGATTTCAATTATTAAGTTTTATCAAAACTCATAAAGTGTTTTGTAGGGATGAAAATTTTTTGTTTTTCAAATGAAATCGTTTTTTTTCTATAAATTATTTTTTTTTAAACATTGATATAAATTGTATAGATAGAAATTCAATCAAGTAGTTATTACAAATATTTGAAAAATATTTTAATATTTTTTCATTTGAAATTCTAGTACAATTTATATTAGACTACCCATTTTATATTTAAAATATTATATTACTAAGGATAATATTAATTAACATGCAGCTTAAACAAACTGCTAAAATTGATTTATTTTTCTATTATCTCGTTTTTATTTTTTGTCATCTTTTTAAATGAAGTTGTTGGGCCGTAGCCTGACCTTAACATATATAGATTTCGGCGCCACTGTGACTTGTTATATAATACAGAAGATTGCATTTGCATTTAGCAATATTTGAGATGAAACACTACGGAAACTATGTCTTATGCGTCGATAACGTTCGTTAAAAAATACGGCACACGTGTGTAAATGCTTTGAAAAAACAAAATAGTATAAACATATTTAATACGCATATACTGCTATTTTAATATTATAGATGTAGGTATTAACATGAAAATATGAACGGTCAGTTATTATACTATTCTTCTGTTAACGAATCATAATATTATAAAATATGACCTCAGCCGTTTCGTGTTTATTAAAAAAGCACTTAACAGTAATTAATAAAACAGTGTACACATATTAACACATAATAAACTGTAATAATATATACTCACGGACAATACAAAGCCCAGTCGCGTGTTTCAATGACCAGCCAGGACAACAGTAATTTCTAAACCGCGACCGACACACATTTGGCCTGGAAAACAATTGGAAAATCCATTATCATATTACAGTGATCTGTAGGATAGGTTATGATTGTGCGTATCGTGTTTGTATTTGAGACGATACGAATATTAAATAGCCAGATTAATAGTTATTATTCGACAGTTGTAAAGGTACATTATATTTACTTATTTTCAATAATATACTTGGACTAAATGTTTGTTTATTTTACACATGTGTCGGTCTAATAAATCAACATTAATCATAAATACTAGTATCTACGCATTGAAATTCAACAATCATTCTGATGTTAAGTACTATTATGCTATACTGACATAAGAACGATTATTAATAAGAGTAATAACTAGATCCGTGAAGTTAGCGGGGGGCATTAAAAGCATTAATTCTCATTATTATATCAAATTTTAGTGTTTTCATAATACGAATATACAAAAACAAAAATGTGTGCATCCTCTAAATCAGAATTACCGCTATCGCTGTTTTTCGACTTAACGATTACGTAAAAAGCACTAATAATTCACTTTATATCTAATACTACTAGTAAATTGGTAATTCAATACGAGACAAATTTAATTATAATAATGCGGTTAGGTATTGAAGCATTGGAGTATAGGACTAATTCACTAATAACTATATTATGAATTAAGAGTAGTTTATATATTAATTCAATATTATTCTCCTATGGGCGACCTCGTTCAAATCGATGATGTAGGGGAGGCAATATAAATTATATTGTTATTAGATGAAATTTGTTTGATAATATTTCAATACTCCATCTATAATGGGAATTTAAAAGTAATTTAAATTTTGTATTTATAATAACCCTTTGTGAGTTTGAGACGTTTATTTTTTTGAATGTTAAATATTATTTTAGAGTAAAGTAATTCAAGTTACCTTGATTTGTGTGATTCATATAGACATTTAAATATATTTTTAACATATATTTACTAAAATATAATTATTATGTTTGTTGGAAATTAAAAAAAGTTATAACATTTTTTCGTAAAGCTGCATGCATTTTTATAAGCTATAGAAGTTTAAATGTTGATGGCATAGGATTTTCAAATAACACATAACAGAAACTTAAATTAGTTAAATTATCATTTTATATACACAGAATCTGTGCATAATACAATTTTCAAAATATAATGTTATAAAAGTATACATATCTATTTCGAAAAATTTTAAACTTTTACAGAAAATTAATATTTTGTAATTTTTTAAATTGTTATACTTTGTTAAAAAGTTTGAACATTTAAAGAACATCCTCATAAGTTGAACTTATGATAAAAAATCAGGTTACATATTATAAGGGTAGACACATTTTAAATATAAACGGTTTAAGTTGGAATGTTTATTTTGAAAATGGATATTTATAAACGATTCAAGTTATTTGGATATAATTCAAAAAACATTATTTATAAGGTTTTTAAACTTTATGAAGCTACATATAATATTATTTAATAATAATATAACTGTATGATACTCAATGCATTTTTCAAAATATAAAGATTAAATGTTAAGGCTTTTATACTCTGAGCCTATACGGTACGTTGGTTTATACTGTATTGATTTAAAGTTAATATAAAACTATAGTTATGTTTTAGTCAATACAAATAAACATTTATAGCAATATCATATGAAATAATATTATAATATTTTATAAACGTATAATACCTATTATAATGTCCGATTTGTATTTAAAAAAAAATTAGTTCAACTTACAAAATTTACTTATAAAAAAAAAAAAAAAAAAATTATTAATAATAGCATCATTTCAATATACATATAAATAAATGTAAAACGAATATTGTTAATGGTTTGGCAGTACAAGTCTATTTTAAATAATTAAATTTATAAATCAAATATATTAGCTATTTTTGTAATATTAATTAGTCATAGGGGTAGATGTTTGTGTTAAATAGATTAATACACAATATATTAAAATATATATATATATATATTTTAATATATTGTTTTGTTTTAATTTGATAAAAAAATAAATTCAAATTCAAAATATCTTTAGAAATATAAAACGGCCATTCGTCTCCGCCCGGAATGGTATTTTTAATTTGCATTGTATATAACGATTTATCTTTGAATTCAAATTTAACACATGTGTTTTACAGTAATTTACTCAATCACTAAGCATACTCGACGCCTATCGGCTATCATACAGCAGAACAACTTCTTCGATATTTTTTTTTTTTTAAGATTTCATGATTATTTAGTTTCTACTGACTTGAGCTCAATGAATAATAAAACAAACAAAAATATATTTTGTGACTCCAAATTATTTGAATAATATTTTAAATAACTGACCATATATAAATATTGAAAATATTGTAAATAACTGAATCTACTAAATACAATGCTCGACTTAATAATAATAATAATAATATACCTATAGCTTTTTCAGGTTATTTTTTTATTCCAGTTTTTATTTATTATTTATACATTATTTTATATATTACATTCTCTTCCATAAGGTTTAATAAATTATGATATCCATAGATTACAATTAGATTATATTTATGTAAAAACTTATACCTATTTTTATTTAATAACTCCATATCTTTAACACATGCAATACTTATATAGGAGACAGATAAATCATTTAAATTGTGTTTATTACGTGATTTGCTTAAATATTCTTTATGACTTAATAATAACAAAAAAAAATCTGTTTCGGAGTATTTTGGACTTATAAAACTTTGGAGTGAAATCCCAAAACTTTCTTTCACAATACTATTTTATTCTGTGTTATAATTTCAGTTGGATCACACCATCAATTATCTACTATTATCTGATTATATATATATATATAGTCACAATACTTTCATTTAAGCGCGGTACGTTTCTTTCTACTAGGAATAATACAATACAAACTGTTTCGCAAATTTTTAGTGATTATATATTAACTAAAATGTTATTTAAAAAAAAAAACAAAATGTTTGCTTTTAAAAATTTACGATTTTTTTAATAATTTTTCTACAACATTATCCTATTGCTAAAAATCTATAACATATTTGTTTTTTAATTACTTGTATAATTACAGATATTCAGGTATATGATTTTATATGGGAATATTCCCGTACGAATAAATATACGAGAATATATTATATATTGTATACCTAATGTTTAAAGAAACGTCATCTCAAACGACATACGAAAGATGTTTGCAATAATATGTTTGACAATTATTATTAAAATCAATTATAGTTTCATCCTCTACGCACGCGTCTTTACAATATTTTATTCTGCTGCAGGTTAAGACTTAACCGTTAAGTTATCACTTTATCTGTTACTGTTCTGGCTATTAAAGCGCAAATCAGTAACCACCTCTAGTATTACGGTAAATATTGTAATTTATTAGACTGGGGACTAATATTTCGTATTTATAGTGTTATGATATAGGTAAAGATCTGTAGGGTGAAGTTTAAGATCCCGGTATTATTTTTCTAGTTACCTCACATTTAATGAACATAATATTATATCAATACACTATTTCTAATATAAACTTGAGAGTATTTAGCTTTCCTTGTCCTACCAATTTTAGAATTTGGATCAATAATATAGAGTTCTTTATCATCTTATAACAAAATTTGAACGACATAAAATTATAAAACCCGATTTTTGCTTTTTAATTTTCACTTTAAAGAGGTTAAAATTAAAAAAATGTTCATAATTTCTTTTATAATCGGGAAAAACGAACAAAAAAATGAGAAAAATGAGAACTTTTAGGCAAATCCAATATTATTATTAAAATAATTCTTTTGTTACCACATAGTTACCAACATTTAGACAGTGTTCTCTCAGAATAATTTTTCATCGTATATATTTTGTATACAATCAGTTATTATTGAATTTAAATTTAAAAAAATCTATTATAACGATTAACTCAATAACCAGTTCTACTTAACACCTAATGTATAGCAAAGCGGTACCTATTTGTTTATATTTTTATAATTATAAACATTTTGGGTACTTATATAAAGAGATTCTTAATTTTATTTTATTGATTTTATACTGCAATGATATTTTTTTATATCTTTTTTAAAGTTATTTTTAAGAATTTAAAAAGAATGTGTATTTAATTGATTTTAAGTTATAGTATTATTGCATACTAATTATATTGAAATCGGACTTAAAGTCCTTGTATGAATTCAATAAATATATAAAAAGAGATATATAGCGATAATAGCGTGATACATATGACAGGTCTATCAGACTGCGTGGGACGTGAGTACATCGCGACGAATTATATAAAGTTATATAATACATATTATATTGCATCACGTCGTACGACAAACGAACGTGTAGGTAGAGGGTAGGTATATACATACACCACACGCTGGCGAGATAGACGAACGTGTATTTTTATATATTCTTTAATAGTACTGAATAAATACTAAACCAATATAATAACAATAATAATAATAATAATATAAAAAACCATCATTATAATATTCTATAAGTCTGTATATCGTCGGATGAAACCCAAACCTAATTGGACGAACTCACACATGCGTTAAACTCAAATATGGAACTGCACTGTGATATTATCATGTACGTGGTGTACAGATAATATATCCTATAGTGATAAATTTGAAGGTAATTTGATACAACTATAAGAATAATATTAAAGTAAAATACCGATATATTTTAAGATTCACTTTTTTATAGTTATTGCTTATCATACACGCAAATAATAGAATTTATAACGATAACAATCTATACAAATTATAATTAATGTTATTTTAAATAAATAGTTTATAAAATGGGTTTTGTTATTTTCCGGAAATAATTTAAATTTGTTTAGAAATTGTGGTGAAATAGACAACGAACATGGATTCACAATATTATTTTGACAATAACTAATTGGTAATCAATACATTGTGTGCAAAATGATTTCTGAAAATGACTCGGTTGATTCCTTATCGGCGTATAATTTCATCAATTATTATGTTATTGAAGATTTTAATTATCGCAAGACGCAGTTGAAGATGAAAAATGTTGACGAGCGTTTAGAAAATATGAATAAGATGTGTAAGCTTCTAGAACATAGTACCGTTCGCGTAACTACAGGCTGCGAAATTCATTGGAATACTGGGAAAAAAGTAACACTGACAACTGTAAAACATAAAATTACCAAAGAATCGTTATACGGATCAACTTTTGAAAATAAATGATTCTTCGATGTATTTAATGATGATATACCAATCAATATCGAAAGATATTTTATTTAAATATTTTCAATTACTAGTATTATAAATCTATATAAATACTATGGTTGTATACATCATATGATACAGTTATCATACGATGAAACCATTCGCCAAAAAACGAACGAGACGCTTTCTACTATTATAGAGAATCAGTCCAATTCTGAAGATGTCCAGTCTGATTGAGAAGATATTACAATTTACATCCACTCATATAAATGAAAGTATAATAGTATATTGTATGAACAGTAACATAAAATCGGTATTTAATTTATTTAAAAATATTATTATCGTTATTATATGTGTATGTGTTTATGACCCATTCGATTGTCCACCAAAAGTGCGACAATCGGTAACGAATATCATGTGACGTGATCGCTTGTCATTTGAAGTCTCGAATTTATAGTAACAATTATTTTTCTAGAAATTTGTTTTCGTAAACTGTAGTAAAGCATGGTGAAATCTTATATTACACTTATTATTCTAATAGGACGTACACCATGTTAAATAGAGATTTAAGTATTTTATGAGATTTTTTATTGTAGTTAGTACCTATTAGTTAATATTCATATGAACATTTTTAATTTTTTTAAATTATTAAAAATTAATTCTTAACGTAGATATGTCAAAATATGATTAATTATGCTTAAATGATATAATTTTTTATAAACTTATTGACACTTCAACAGACAACAGTAGAAGTTCGACTTAATAATTTTATTTTTTTTTTTTTTAGTTAACAGTTACCATTTAGAGGAAAAATCTGTTAAGTTAGATCATATTAAAATCTAAAAATGTATACACGCATTTGTAATTGATCACTAAATATCCATTGTTCATTTTAATATGTCCAAGTGGTATCTGTGAAGTTTACATATTGCTCGTTTCTTTTTAGAACTTATTGCTGCCATTTAAATTTAAGATTCAATAACTTTACAACAAAATGCAAATTTCATAGGAATATAATACATATACATCATTTATATATTATAATTAATATAGTATACGCAGTAAATATATAGTATAGCTATCATATTATATTAATACGTTTCTCCGGAGAAAGAAAAAGTAATTTATATAAATTTATACTTTTATCATAAATATAGTAATAAATTGTACAGTTTTTTTCGTATCGTTCTTGCACACACCGGATTGATATTTGCACACATATTATCTCATACAAAACTTGTACACGACTGTTTGGATAGTAATATGATAGGTAATAACAAAAACGGATAGGTACAATACAACAAATCAATACGAATCAAAAACTTCTTGCAACGAGAATCGCGAAAACCAACGTTTTGAACTATTTCGTTTCGAGTTTATTGGAATTAACCGCGGAAATGTGATTCTATGTAATGACGGCGCAATAAATAGCAGTGTAAATAGCTTTTCCTGAAACCGCGCTCGAAAAAATAATATCGACGATACCAAACGTCGTTATATTCGTCGCGCTGTATAATATACGCCGTACACGCATTTTTAAGTCGTATCTATGAAACGTTATTGGTAACGCGTTCGCAGCATCGCACCGTGTGATTAGGCTTAAACGGACGTGTACAAAAAAAAAAAAAAATAATAATAATAAAATAAATAACGCTGCTTTAGTATGATATTATTATGACTTTTTTTTTCGAAAAATCTATTATCGTAAAACACACATGTTCCGCCGGACCGCGATGATAATATTACAATAATATTACGTGAAACGGGCGCGTGGGACGCGACGAAGATTATTGGGATACGGACATCTGTGTTAAAATTTGTGCATCGGATTTCGTTAAGTGGCTTCTTTTAAGTTTCATTAAAAAATATAATATTTTGTATTACGAACTTGTAATTTTTTTTATTTTTAACGTCACTGTATTCGGACGATCGCCGATCCGCTTACGAGCACCTAAGTACCTACGTATTAAATAATATTATATTATTAATATTATACGCGGGTGGCCGGTGGGTGAAATAAAATGCATTGCGATCATAATATTATTATAATGAACTCGTCAATAGTATTATAATACTGTATAGTACCTACCTAATAGGTGCGACGACGATATTCGTTACGGTGCGCTTTATGCGGAGATAACACTGCACATCTCATTCGCACCATATTATTATATAATATTATAATATACAATCGTTTATTGTAATTTATTATTATAATACCCGAATATAATATTAAAAAGTGTTTGGATGGACAGGAGACACGCGGAAAAGCGCGTTTGTCTATTGCGGAAAATAATATTCGTCCGGTCATATTCTATTATTATTGTAGTCTTAAGTGCGCGCAGAACCCACGCGGTCGTGATTTCCCCGTGTGAAAGTAATACGGACGAATCGTACGAATTAATCAGAGATCATAATGGAAAATTAATTATCCGTGTATTATGTACAACACAAATCTAACGCCCCCCACGCCTCGAGGTATAAGTTTGGGGTGCTATATAGGTATATATCGTTTGCATAGGGTTTATAATATTTTGTGCGTTTATATTATTATATACGTATATTACGCAGCGACTGATACGCATCGGATAATAAGGTGTATCGCGTTTCACGTGCAGTGTCTTAAACAATTAACCGTCCGATTGCGCTTTTTATTTTTGAACCCGAGTACACCGAACATATTATATAATTTATGGGATAATAAGCGCAACATACAGTATTTCTAACTTCGCGTGTGTACACATCATTATAAACGTTGTAAACGGAAAATGGGAAATTAAATTTATAAATTATGTTTTTGTTTGAAAAAGAACGACATTTTTGTCGATCGCTTTGACTATTATAATATTGTATGGTGCGCATTAACAATTAATTGACATAAATTTAAACCGCACTATAGGAATATAAACACCCACACGTTTTATAGAATTATACACTTATACATAATATAGTCGTATAGCTATTAAAACACACTTAAATAAAATGGTTAAATGGTAAATGGTTATTTTTAATAAATCAAGACAATATAAAAATCATCATAAGTGCATATATTATAATATATTTTAATTTATATTTAAAAATATGTCAATACAACAAATTTAAAACCTAAAACGTTTTGATTATTTTGTATTTAAATTTAGTAATTTATTTAAATTCCAACTTAACCTATTAATAAATCAATGAATTGAAAATAGTGTAAAAAAAAAATAATGATAGTTATATATTTATAATAATAAGTAGGTATACTATGTCTGCTCACGTATATACATAATAGCGTAATTCCGTACGCCGTACTCACCTATAACACCTTTTAATATGAGTATATTGTAACATTAAAGCTGCACGTGGCAATAAAAAAAAAAAAAAAAACCGTTTGGAATTTTTATTATAAAATGTATATATTGATACATAAAAATACGATTGTTCGATCTGCGTCCGTTTTAATAACAGTGCAGGCATATTAATATGTTGTTTATATTGGCGTGAACTATATACAAACATAAATAAATAATTTCGCCCGACAGACACGAGGAGTGATTAAAAAGTAAAAACACAATTTTTTTTATCGACCCGTAACGAGAATAATGACATAAACGCACGTGTATTATACGTACGTGGAATATAACATAATAGTAATTGTATTTATAAACGCCTTATTTTCTCCTCTCCGGTTGAACGTGGACCCCGAGGGGTGACGGCTGATACACATATAGCTATTAAACGTCATAAAGCTTTACGCGCTTGTTAAGTGAACCGGAATATTTCGGATGATTTATATGAAATGAGTTCAAGTGGATTTCATGGTAAGTTTATAATATTTGTTATTATATTGTATGACACATGTAAGGAAACTGCTTTTGAACACTCCCGAGCTTATATATATATATATATATATATATATATATGCGTGTGTGTACGTATTATATTTATACGGCGGAGGCAAGAACGCAGGACTAATGTTTTCAGCGCGCGTTAAAAATATATATTATACACACGATTGATTTTTGAACTAGTTGATAAACGTTGCGGTTATATATACGCATTACACCTATTTATTTCTATACCGGTAAAAAAATATAAGCGTATTAAATGTGAAGCCGGTGGTGTACAGAATATATTAATTATCTGTAGCCCGTTGAATCGTTAATAATATTATACTTTACCGTATCAGGAAAACAACTGTAGAAAGCAAATATTATTATATATTATCTAGATGCGACATATTTGGCTTCGGAGAAAACTAAATATTTTTAGTCTGTTTACGCGGTCTATTACAAAATATCGCGTACGGATGTACGAATAAGACGCTCTCCGCAGTGTCAAAATTAAATCGATTTCATTCAAAAGTTCTCAAACGATCAGACACAACACTACTAACTCGCATGAGTAATGTTTTTCATTTTATTAACCAGACAAATACTCGACTCTTATTGTTTGATCCCTGACACCACAATTTACAGAAATAATTGTATGATACTTTTCCCGTCTGCCATATCACTTAAATTTTCGCATTTCGCACTCATTCCCACTTCGTCATTGCCATGCGTCATGTTCATTCATTAATGCTGTGTTCAGATATTAAAACAACAATTTAGTATATGATATATCGTATACTGTATAATTATTATTAGAATCGTAAAGATGTTATATGACTCCACAGTAGCGTTATAAGCGATTTAATCGTTTTAATCAAACGTAAATTATTAAAAAAAAAAAAAAAAAAAAAAAAAAAAAAAAATGATTATTGTAAAAACAATCAAACGATATTCAAAATCGTTAAGAATAACAATAAAAATTGTCATTTAATATGATTTCGTAGTAAGTTTACATTGTATTATTGTAATTTAGGTATATATTTTTCTCTTTGACTTTTGTAGCCGACAAATACTTATTACAAAGATGCGACACAACACTAAACTTATGCCAACCAAAATACGAATAGTATAATGTGTCAAAATAAATTTTCATAATTTATGTACCAAAGCGAAACTCAATACTTTTAATAATATTTGAGTATATTATACAATATGTTGTGTAACTATTGTGAAAATGCACATGGACATCTCAAAACTTACGAGTAAAAATTACAATAGTTCTTTACAAATTGAAAAAAATACGTTGCACCTAATCCAATGGCAATACAAATAATGATACAGTACGGCGTGAAATGAATTATTAATTAAATAATCCATGGTGGGGTCTCTCTAAAAACACTTTTGAAATCTTCTGGAAAAAAACTTAATTATACAAGGCGTCAAGGCGTGTCAACAAATGTAGCTTACAATTATTGATGCGTTTCGTACGTGGGGAACCAAAAAATTTAAACATCGCACAGTATTTATCATCCAATGAAAATACCAACAAAAATGTTTACAATTCATCATTGCAAACACTATTTAATAGATTTTGCTAATGGTATATTATTATACATTTGAATAAATAATTTCCCTAAAAATATTATTTATACATAATATATACTTATGTATATTATGATGGTCTATAGCAGCGGGTCCCAACCTTTTTAGTTGTGAGGACCACTAATCTTTTAAAAAATCACTGAGGCCCATTAATGATTAATAACACACCTATATACGCGTATATATAATATATATAATAAAATATACAATAATATTATTTTAAATAAATAGGTCATTAATATTAATATTATATGGTCCACGGCCCATCGATTGGGAACCGCTGATCTATAGTTATACGAATTCAATATTGTAATGAGGTAAATAATGTTTAGTTCAAACATTTCATAATATAGTATTTTAATAAACGTAATAATTAAAAAATGTTTTTTTTCGATAACTATTAAGTTTTTATTATTTATTACGTTGGATAGGTATTTTACATAAAAATTTATTTTTGTACAATTTTTTTAATAAGAAAACTATATTCACAATATAATATATTATATAAAAAAAATAATATTATTTAAAAATAAACAAAATTATATAATATTCTCACGCAGGTATTTAACCTAATATTATCACTAATAGGTAAAAAATTATTAATGTATACAGTAAAACTATTTTTATATGTATGTGCAATAAAAAATTATTAAATTTGACTCAAAAACTCAAAAATTACAAATTATGACATCATCAGCTCTTCATAGTATGTTTGTATGTTTTTAAACACATTATTTTGCAGTTACTTTACTAACTATCGTATACAAACTACGATCGACCGTAATATTGCGTTATAATAATTTATACGCATATATTTTTGTTTTATTTCACTAAAACAATTATTTAAAATTAAAAAAGTTGTAAATTATCAGTAGGTAACTAAAATATATTGTTGTTTTTAAAAAAAAAAAAAAAAAATTATACGCTATCATAGTAGGTGTATGTATTTCACTTTTATAGCATAATATTTTGTTTGATGGAAAAAATGAACTTCTCTTAAACTCGCTTTAGGTAAAAAATAAAAGTGAACACGGTTATATCGCCTTAAAAAAAAAAATGCACGTAATACTCGTGCTATAATGAAAAGGCTTAGAATCAGTAATATGGTGGATCCCATAATACCGAAATTCGACGGCAGATCACTAACTCCCTCGCTCTCCGTGTATATATATGTATAATATTCGAGTCGACCCTTTCATTTATACTGTGGGGTGGACTTTAATAAAATTATTACCTACGTTTTCTACACAGTGAGCTTATATATATCGAGTACGCGAGACCGCTGTTATCGTGTGTACTCTATTTTTTACCCGCGGAATTGGCGCAAAAAAAAAAAGTGTAGAAAAGACGAAGTTGCTCTCATAGTCGCTAAAATTGTCTACATTATTATTATACGCGTCTCGGGTGTATTATGTTATTATATCATACAATATTATTAAATGGTAGTGCGTCCAGTACCACTCGCGGATACGCATCGAACAAAAGAGTACGCCGGTCGGTGGAAGCGTAAAGACGCACAAAAAAGACGCGGGACACTGCGGGTAAGGGGGGCGACCTTTGAAAGGACGGAAGTCGTGAAAAATCGTGAAAAACAAGAGGAAATACTTACCCTCCGACCGGAGTCTGTCGAGCTGAATCGGTTCCGGGGTCGGCGCTGTTGATGGCCGGTGGTTGTGCGGCCGCGAACGCAGCCACGGCCAGTACGCAGCACGCGCCCGCCACGAGTCGGGCGATCGCGGTGCGCGCAGTCATTCCGACGCGGCTCCTGCGGGTCCGGTCGGCGGCGCGCGGGTACGGTTCGCTCCCGAGCTGTGCACTGATCTGCAGCAAACACGCACACACAAACCCGTCACCGCTGAATATTATACAAAAAAAAAAAAAAAAAATGATGTTGCGAATGTGACGTCGAAATCGTTATCGATAATATTATATTTGTGTGGCCGAGTACGCCGTATAATATTATTTCGGTTATAATAATATACCTATCTATACGCAGTGACGTGACGACACGATCAACGACGGACCCGACGGCCGTCCGTCAGCTGAGTTCTCATATTATCGTCTTCGCTTTTCGTGTCGAGTTTGGTTTCCGCACGGCGCGTCGTATTCGAAGACGACCACAATAATGATATTACCTATTTGCCGTTCTGCGACGGGTCTCGCGGTCGTCGCCGGCCCTGAACACGCGCGAGACTATATTATTATTATCGCGACGTGTTTGTGGGCGATAAACCGCCGTTTAAAGTACAAAATATTTATCGCGGGCGACGGAGGACTTAAAGGAGTATAATATTATATCGATCGATTGGCACCGATCGAAGCGGTTCTCGACGATCTCTCCTCCGCCGGGACACACAGAAATAAAAAAAAAACACGACTATCGAGAGCAATAGCTATGAAATAGCGCTTTGATCGATCCGCACGAATCGCGCGCGCGTTACAATCGAACCGACTGAACTCGGCTGCAGATCGGTATGGTGCAGCGTGCGCGCTGCCCGACACTGATATGGCCACATTGATACACGGCGGGCCGACACGTCTATGTGATACGCCACACGCACACATCGACACACACGCACACGTCAACACACCCATACCAACACGTTTACATCCCACCCAGTACGATCGTGTGCGGGAAACGCGACCACCACCGGTTATAACGCCGCGCGTTCTATGTACGCACGCGGTCCTGTGATGTGGTGTTGCCGTGTATACAGGGCGATGTCGCGACCGACCCGACGAATAATCGGTTTTGTTTTATTTCCACAGCTCCTCTACGCGTGTCTACTGCGAGACTATACAGCAACACTGCACTATATAATATTATTAATGTTAAAACGTTGCTACCGCGAGACGATTAAAACTACATATTGACTGGCGGTAAAACTATTTATTATTATGTTTTTTATCGTCGTCGGTGTCGGTTAAATTTTTACGTTCCGCAATATACTGTAGCTATTGCGCGTGAACGCAACACGATACATCCAATAAATAAACAAATAAAAACTTTTCATATCCAATTCCATACATTATAAAGTAGTATAATAAACATACACCAATGTTTCATGATAAACTATACTATGCAATAAATATATGATATATAAAAAATATGGAAAATCATTTAAAAAAAAAAATTATTATTATACTATAACCTATACGATTTAACTGTTGCGAGTGCATTATTATTTTGAAAATTAACAGCAATAGTTATCGGTGTCGCGCGTTTAAAAAAATCACCCTGTATACTCTCATACATATAATAATATATTGTATACATACGAATAATATATTATATTTATAGTACAACACGTCACCTCAGCCTCCACCGTGAACCGTCTGACATGTCTCGTCGCACGTGCGTAGGGCTTGAGTACCTAATATTAATAACGATAAAAACATTAAAATTTAATAATTATAGTAGCAGTAGCAGACTAACT
Source organism: Rhopalosiphum maidis (assembly GCF_003676215.2). Taxonomy (NCBI): domain Eukaryota; kingdom Metazoa; phylum Arthropoda; class Insecta; order Hemiptera; family Aphididae; genus Rhopalosiphum; species Rhopalosiphum maidis. The sequence continues at coordinate 81,442,306 of NC_040878.1, forward strand.
TTAATAAATAGTAATTAATAATTAGTACAGCTATAGTATAGGTCGTATATGTAGGTGCCTGCAGGATACGACGCGCGGAAAGGCAGCTATATGGCGCGTTTCTTTTTTTGTTCCCCGCAAAAGCATCGCAAGTATACACGCTTTACTGGGTTTAAGCTATGTAAATCCCGTATTCTCAACAACTTCCGGCAAATTGAAAAATACAAATAATATTACAAATTACTGATGAAATAAGTTCTTATATAGTACGCAGAAGATATAAATCATTAATCATTAATTCGAATTCGGAGTAATGGCTAACAAATCTGAAAGATATACTACAGATGACATAATTCACATATGTATTATAATTTATAATATGTATATTTTACTTACAGACGACGCAGTGGCCATAGAAAATTGACGAATTTGGAATTAATGCGAACATAATATTATCATTGATTTTAATGATATACAATATTCAGATGTAAAATATGTACATACCATATAGAAATTCATCAAGCATGGCCATTGCAACATTACCCACAATATTATTTCATCCTTTAATAATACATTTATTCAAATTCTGATTTCTTTAAATTTTTAAGTATATTTACTACAATAACTATATTTTCAAGTACATTTTTTAAATGCTTATATTTATACAAACAAGAAAATGTACGGTAATACCAATTATATTAAGGTAGTTAACATTTAAAAACAAGTTTGTATTATCTTAATGTTATAATTAATAATTTAAGAATTTGAAAATGTATAATATTTATACTATATTCACACTTTATTATGGACTTTATAAGTATAAAACTATAATAATATTAGATTAATTAAAAATTCTCAAAATCATAATTTAAATAAATGTATATTTAAAGAAAAAATGTGGATAAACATGCTAATAGTAAATCAACCTTTATAACATATATAATCATTGATATTATGTAGGCATTATATATTATTTTTAATAAATGCAAAAACTATAGGCCATAAATTTATTGGTATGCAAAAATATTTTAATAGGACATTATTTGACATAAATTAAAACACTAATAAAAGAAAAATTATTGAAGAGACTAGGTAGTTTATTAAAATATCTATTCACTCGAAGTTCCAATTTGAAATCTTTCTCTATAGACATGCACCCGAATTGGGTGCATTCAAGATTGTCTGTACATATGCATTTAAAATTATACTTTATAATACTAATGATAAGAAGATAAGAAAAGTATAATAATACTTTATAATACATGTAATTTAAATACAAATATTATGTGTCTTGGGTTCGTTGCTGGGCAAAACAATAAAAGTAAAAACTGTAGATATTAAATTAATGTGACATTGTGCGAATTACATTAGAATAGTTAGTTCTGCATACAAATGTATAATAATAATATTATATTATATGTATTTTTATAAAATTTTACAAATAAATATCGTTACACTCAAGTTAACTAAGAGAAGAACACAAACAAAACGTTTAATATAACGGTGAGAAAGTAGCAAATAATTACAAATATTAACATATAATTAATCGAATAATAAACCGTTTAAAAAAACTATCAAACATATAGTATAATCTAAATGTTAATTTTGCTTAAGTTAATTTGAAAAAGTTAATCGCTATTCGTTACATAAAACCACAATAATTTTTATCATAATTAAATGTTTAATTCATTTTTCTTCTTAATATTATGTATCAACAATTCTGTCATGCTGATTTAACTGCATGTAATACATTCATTCTTTAAAATTATATTATCACCTACCATAGAATAAATATATAATATTATCGTAAAGTTTATAATGAACACAAAATCTTGCATTACACTCGTGAATAACACTTATAATTCATTATTTGAGCATCAATTGAATGAAGGTAAATATTATTGATTAAATTTAATTAATCTTACAGTTAAAGGCCCATCATTTGTATTACACCATTAAACATGTCAAAGTCAATACAATTTTAAATAAAGCATTAACTACAACATGCATATTCAATTTGGCAATAAAACAATACGATATTCCTTTGGAATAATTTGTGAGAATTCGAAAAATTATACACCTCTTAAAAACTATCTTATAGTTATATTTTGCTGATTACACAAACCAATAACTACTATTAAGTATGAAGTAGTCATGAAAAATTCCAACTATATAATATTATGTTTAGCTATATGTTCATATTATGTTGTTTTGGTGAACCTACCGCAGTCCGCAGTGTTGATAAAACCTTACATATTTTTAAACACAAACTTTTCAATAGGTATAAAGTTTTTAGAACACATAATATAATAGCTACATTGATTTTATGTTTATCGTAAAATTATTGACGTACGAGTAAAATATTATACCTATATTTTGAATTTTTATGTTCTAAAAATAATATTAACGATTTCGAATTCAGATTTCAGATTTTATATTATGTGACATTTGTTCTTAATTCTTGGACAACAAATTTTAACGCCAAGTTTTGGAATTCATTTTGTAATATAAAATATAATCAACCGAAATTTGAAAGAAGAATTACTATTTTTTCATAAATGTATTCGTTATGCGCCACGCATCACTGAAACAGCGTTTAATATTTAACAGATTACAAAAGTAGGACACAATGAACAACTCATTTTAACAGTTTCCTAAGAATGTCTTTTATGATTGTATTTAAATGAAATCTTTTATTTAAAACACTAAAAATACTTTTTAAAATATGATTTTCATAATTGTAATGCTTGACTTTATTCCAAAATAAAAAAAAATATACAAAAACGATTCGTTTGAATGCAATTGCGTTTAAATTTATTTATCACGATTTTCTTTGCATAAGGTTCATTAGTATGATGAATATTATTATTATTTTTTGGTTAAAAATTAAAATATTCAATACGATTGCAAAATTGAAACTTTAAGGTGATACTCCTTTATATAACAGATTTAATAAACCATTACGATGAATTATTATTCATTATATAGAAATGATAAAAATCTATTTAATCTATTTAAAGATATATATGAATATCATATTTTTACGGATGCAATGTTCCTTAAAATCTGTACGAAGAACGGTGATGATTAGGACATTAAAAAGTAATAATTGTAGTCCTTTTGTACAATCAGTTTCTCTTAAGTATTAAAGAATATTTTGTTGACTTCTTTTTTCTTTTTTTTTGCTAACTTTATTATCATACCTATCGATTGTAATATCCGTGCACAACAGGATGCAGTATTGTCAAAACTGTTTTTATTTCTGATTGCTTGTATATTATGTTCAGCACATACTTTTATATTGTTTCCGCGATTACGATATCATACTTCGAATGTATGCTCATGGAACTATTATAGTTTATCAAAACACCGATGGCCCACTAGCCTTTGATCTCTTATGAATCGGAAGTATGCCAGGGCAAAACATGTTACCACGGGCATAACACCACATATTATTATTATGTACATTTATAACGCTATCGACTAAAATATTTATTAATTACCATATTTTACTAATCAAATATTTGTACATAAAATTGGATCAGATTTTATTATATTGTTTATAAATCGGATAAAAATATATTTTATTACTATAAGATTCGTTAGTGTTCTGCATTTTATATTCACATTCAAATTAGTATTAACTATTAAAGGCGCATCGACATTTTTAATATTTAAATTTAATTAACCACTGATGTTTTAAAACGTGGCTGAAATTTAATTACAACACAGTATATTATTTTGTTCTATATAATTAAAACTAAGTTCAGTGTAAGGAATATATAGGTTTAAAATTGAATATATTGTGTATACATGGTATTATTTTGAATATTTCTTTCAAATTTTTTAAAAGTATATATTACGATTAAAATACTACGAAATTTGTTATAATTTTATTTATTAATTTCAATATTTCAATTAAAAATATTTGTTCAACTTTAAAATCTACTCACCGAATACATCATGATTTGTATTATCATTCCATAAAAACACATCTACTTATATTATGTACAGCCTAACGTAAACAAACATTTTTAATCTTGTTTCTTTTTTTTAATAACTAAAGAAAAATTATTATAACATAATACATAATGCCTAAAACTAACAAGAATAAAAATTAAATTAAACGATGTAGGTTTGAGTAAAATATTATCATTTTAATTCATTCTTAAAAAAAAAAAAACATTATTTTATGTCGGAGCTGAACTTTATTAAATAAAGCGATATATATTATTATTAAATTACAACATTTTTAAATATGTATCCATCATATTGTAGTAAATATAATTTAATGTATATTTAATTTAAATATAATCAATTAATAAAAAAAAAAATATTAATATTTAATTATTATTTAATTGTATTATTCTTTTTTGATTATAATTATTATTAGTCTGTTGTAGTTTTGTGTAAAATATGTAATAATATGTTAATTTACTAAAATACTATAAGTATATTATTATATAATATTATATATTGGGATATCGCAGGGTATAGTATACATTGATGGCCCTATTTTTTCCTATAACATATTGGCCTACCTTAATTTTATACTGCGCCGGTACAGCTAAAATGTAATAAATAAACAATTATAATAATTTTCGAAAAACATTTTATAAATAATAATATATTGTTTTAATCTTTATTGTAGTTAACATTTCTTGACAGTTGTTAGATTATAATCAATGGATCAAAATTAAAAAATAAATTTATCTATCTTATTAACGTCTTAAAATTGTGATTTAAATATAAATTATTAAAAATTTGTAAAAATCAATCTTACGTTATTTATTTTTCTAATTATTTATTAACTCTTAATTTCAAATTTCAAATAATTTACATACAATTACATTTAATTACCATACAAATGATTGCATGCTAATAGCTTACATTGATTTTTTTTTTATAATATATTGTTTACAGCTTTATTTGTATAATCAAAAATTTGATTTGAATGATAATAGTCATAATTATTCTTTATAAATTGAGGTGCTTAAGTTCAATGTATGAATTATTTTTATAGATAATAACAGTATAATCAAGATTCAAAGTAAGTGTGTAGGCTGGTGTGACTGTCGTAACTGTTGTGAGACTTCTACAAATAGACTAAAATGTAAAAAGAATGTCGCGCACCCTATCTTTTAAGTTTAATAAATTTCAATATTTTTACTATGTTCTGATATGATGGACAAATTTGGCCTGCTTAATACTTTGGCAGCCCTATTTTAAAACTAAATTGGCGCCCCTGATTTACATTGATATTTATAGTTTATAATTTTCAGAAATTTTTACTTTCTACGATAATAAGAACAAAATATGATTTATCATTTACAATACATATTTAAGTACCTATGTATTGTTTTAAAATTTTAAAAAATTTTATAATATCTCTCTGTTTATATTATGCCATGCTTTCGTTATTTTAAGGTTATAACGACGTTAACAGTAATATTAAATTTACTATAAGGTTTTTGAAATTTTATTTTAAACAAAATTATGTAACAGATTTTAAGTTGACAAAATTAACGTCTTCTACAATAACTGAGAAACAACAACTTAAGTATTTTACATTACACCGTTCAAATTACGAACCAGATTATATAGAATAAAAAGATTGAATAATACTTTTAAAGTTATCCGCAAATGGGTATAAAATATAAAATTAAAAAATATAATGACGACTAGTTTATACAACTTGCACAATTTGAATCATATTTATAATTATAATGATTTACGCCTAATAATTAAATAATGACTAAATATTTTGTTAGAGTTCCTATGGACCATGGCGCTCTTTCGTGTTAAATTTTTAAAACAACACAATATCATGTATTTTATATTATTTGTATGTTATATTCAAATAACGAATAGGAGATATACCTATCAAATATTACTGCTATTATAAAACTTTAGATTATCAACAAACATTAAATATGATCAAAGCCTAAAACCATAATCATTTGACAGTTTGACACTATAATATATATGTATAAAAAAAAATTATACCAACTACCAAGGTACCTTAGTGGCTAATACCTACACAAATATACATATTTTCCAGGATGATACAATTAAAAAAATGTTACGTGCCAACTCAATCGAAATATAAATAAATATTTATCGACATTTTTATACAAATAAATACGTAGACATCGGACAGGTGACGACAGCAAACGTGTATAAAATGAAATCATTATTTTTTATTAGTATATTATATTTTACACGGGTAAAAATACTTTTTATGTACTTTTATTTACTTTGTCTACATTTATCTGATTTTAATTAATTTTTGAAATTATTTTTTTTACCGGGCAAAAAAAAATCATCACCAGGGACATTCGTGTCACATTTTTTTATAACCCCAAACTTCTGATATAGACAATTCCTTAAATATATACAATTTAAAATATTATATACGTGTGTATTCATTCTCAAAGTAAAATTCACTAGATTGGTATGAAAAATATGTTTTAGTCAGGTGTTTTGATAATATTGTCATATTGAATGTAAATTCCGGTAAAAATTGCGTTTTTAAGAAATTTTTAAATATACAGTCTGAAACATACACATAAAAACTTATAATTTATACTTTTATAGTGATACGTATTTGGAAATATTTTTTGAACGATTGGTTTTATAATTTTCCTGTAAAATAGAGATACTACTAAACACGGTTATTTCTATAGGTATTAAATATTGATTATTATTATAATAACGCAAATTTAAAATCTTATGAATCATATTTTCATATTACTATTTTTTATAATAATTATTAGCAAAATATATTGTTCGAGGATAGAACATATTCACGCCAATACTCGGTGTCAATGACCATATTAAATATAATATTATCGAGACGGGAAGTTATAACGTTTGATTAATGGTACATAATATCCAGTGACAAACTAATTATTATTTGTGAAAATGTCTGTTTCTGAAATAATTATCTTACGGGGTGGATCAAACAAGTAAATTTAGACGACTTTTGTGTACGATTTAAACAACTGTTTGAAGTGGATCTAACAATACAATTAATATTCCCAATAAACACTAATACCGTTATAGTTGTTCGAATTTCTCGGGCAGATTAAAATGTACGTATATTAATAACATCAACTATGATGGTAAGTATATATATTATTGTGTTCTATAAATATGTTGGTACGTCAATTTATGACACTAACGAGGGTTGTTTTAGACGGGTGACCTAATGATATAAAAGATAAAATTGGCAAAGTAAGCGAAAAGACATAAATCCCAAAACCCTAATAATCCTACACGAAAGATTATATTCGAATAATTAACAATCAAAATTTCAAATGGAATTGTAGGAGTACAATAATATTAATTTAAGATTGAATCAACGTGGTGATTGTTTAACATGGTTGTCTCGATTATTCCGTAGTCAGTATTAGGTATATATTATTATTAATTTAATCAAACATAGCTAATTTATATGATGAATTGTACCACAATCGAGCGTATGCCAATGTTTTAAATATTATGTAAAAAAATGATAAAATACAAAATAATATGTACAATTGCTTTTCAGTTGTTACAATATATATATATAATGTTTCTCATTAATCGGTACAATAAACTATACAGATTATTCAGTGTATTTATTGATTTTTTTTTTTTTTTACTCGGTAAACGTTTTATGCGATAAATAAGATAATACACCTACTAAAATAATTCCATAATATTTGATTTCAGTAAAATCAAGACGCAATCATTTGTAATCATCTCTCAGAACTCTCGATCAAGTTTTAATAAGAACAAAGAAATTATGAACGATTTGGGTGATATGAATCTAGAAGAAGAGGTATTTGAGGAAACGCACTTATATATCAATTAATACTGTTTTCCAAATAGTATTTTTAGATATTTGTCACAGCGATGTAATAACAAATAACTCACCTCCGTTTACCGTTTTAATTAATTCCCTTATGAATAGATGTTCCGTACACATGAGTAGTTTTTACAGTGAGACAGGTCCCCAAAGCGTGAATTCTGTTCAGTATCAATAGGTATATGAAATTACTAATTTTACCAACACAACACTCCAGTAAACTTTAATACGTCGAATTACATTGAAATTGAATAAATTAATTTTTAGTTATCTATAACGTGTTAGAAATCAACTTTTAATATTAAGAATAAAGTTATAATGAGTAGTTGGTTATAATGAATAATTGTAGGGAAGGAATGTTTTAACGACAAATGTGCCACGTTTTTATGCTTTTTTTCTTGCTAAAATATTAATTTAAAGAGTCTTGGCAAGGACGTTGAATAAACATTATTAACTAGTTGAATCATCTCATTATTTCAAAAACTATAAGCACGAAGGCATGCTCATCAGTTTTTATATTTTTTACAAATCGTTCATAATACAATTATAAATACCTATCTATAAAAATTAAAGCAATAAACGTTACTATATATTATTTTGGACTTGCAAATGTTTAGCAACATTTCGTGTTTTATTAGGCCTCGACGTGACCAACTATATTCTACATATAACTTATAATATGTATGGTTAAATTCAATCCTTTACAATACAATTTTATTAAACGTACGTTTATAATTATAGTATACAATATTCACAAAATCACGAAATGCACATTGAAGGTTTAGATTTATTCAGATAGATAATATTATAAACCATGTGACCAAGTATATATTATATAGAATATTGTTCCTATTATAATTATTAAACAGTGTTTCAATTTTTTTTTTTTTCAAACACATTAAATCTATACGCTTCGGGGCAATATTTATGCTTTAAAAAACCCAACTAAAATCATGCGAAATAGCTGTATTAATTGTAAAAACCTGAATACAAAGCTGATTGTTTGCAGATACGATATTTCTCATGCAAAAAAATAAATATGTTATAAAATAGTATACATTTATTTAAAATGAATTGCATTAAACTGTCACACTTCACGTTAATTTTAATTTTTGTATAATTTGTGTACTACCAATATATTATAATACTTATATAAATGGATGCAATGGACGCAGCTAACATGCCGTACGCGACGTATATAATAATATAATAATTATATAATATACAGTGTCTCGTTGTTGTATTTGTTCCAATAAGTTTACAATTATTCTGATCAGGTGCCGTCGCTGGCGCAATAATTTTAATCATTTATGTGTGCACAGGTGTATGTCCTACCTGAAAGATATAAAAATATAATAACAATCTAAATATGAACGATATTGTAAAATCTCCCGGGCACACACTATGTACATACTCCTAGATGCATATCCTACATAAATAAATGATATATAAATGATATGATATGAATGATAAATGTTATATGTATTAAGTAGATGATCCATATCGTGGAGATACCGGCGGCGGCAGGGGATGCAACCCTCTCGGCTTTTCTCGGACTGACAACGCTAGCGGGTCATCCGTTGGATGCTGTCGATGAGCCCGCATTGATCATGAAAAAGAACTCAATTTTCAAAGTACTTCACCGAGGATTTGGCATCCGACGAAGTGTGTACATGGTGGATGAGACGCATTACTGCCAAGTCGACGGCCCGGAGCGACATGTTTGGATTATTTATGAACGGCTACCGCGGTTGGAAAAGGTCAAAAGTACAGGAACTGCGATTTTATTCGAGCTGGAACGGCATTGCTGCCGAGTGGGTCGATAGCCCGTCTCGAAAAAATCTGAATGACCGATGACAAACAATTTAAAATAAATCTAGAATATTTTAACATAGACGAGTCTACTTTCCATCATACTCACGATACTATATATTGATAATCGATAACACATTATTACATGTTTTTATAACATCCTCAGCCTGGAATTATTGCAATATAATATTATTTTAATCATTTTATATTGGACAAACAAAAAGCAAACCGAGCTGAATACCGTGTATGAATACATTCCATGACAAATTCTATTATGTTTTCTTCACATTTGTTTCCGTGGAAAAATATGTAAGGTTGCCAAGAACATACCACTACCACAGACAATAACTAAAACTATATAACGTGTGCCCGACGAACAACGGCATTTACTAATAATAAAATATGCAGTAATATTATGGAAGTTTCAATTATATCATGCAACTCACCGTAAAGTTCCATCGAACAAAGATTAGGTATTTAATAGAAAATATTTTAATAAGTGCATTTATAATCCAAATCGGTTTTACACTTAACTGATTTTATAATATTTATATTTTTATAAATTATTTAAGACCGAGTTAATAAGATAGTTTTATAATTCCAGGAAAAAAACTGAACGCAAGTCCTATTTTAAGATTTAAAATGTCTTAGCACATACATATTCAAAATTAAATTAATAAAATAAATGTAGTTTTAATAAAATATAAAACAGTTTTTAATATTTACTATCTAATCCATCATTATGTTAAAAATCTTTATATTTATTTCTTTGTGAATCGATTTTTTTCATAAGATTTAAACTATGCATTCAATGTTCATTACAATATCTTACAATATTATTGTATTTAATAATAATAATAACTCATATTAATATAAATCTAAAGTTTCAATCATTTTGAATCATTTGAATAATTCATGTTTCATCTTAAATCAATATTTTTTTTTATTTTCAAACTACCTAAAATTAATTTATGTATGTCAATTTTCAAAACTTTTTTATACGACCTATTTAAAATATATTTCAAAAAATAATTAATTTTGTGGTTCTGAAAACTAATGTGTTTGTGACATTTTATTTTAATTTTACAACTAAAACTTCTAAACAAACTACATATTTTTTAAAGAAAATAATTTATTGAACACCGATAAAATAAGTAACACTATGCTTTATAGCATACAACACTATTTAAGTCGTGATACTATAATAAAAATTAATATGTATCTCTTTAGATTCTGAGTGTGATAAGTATGCGTATTAATTTCACAATGATGTGTGTTTTTTTATTTCTACCTATAACTAAAATAATTTTCTAATAGAAAATATGTTTTTATCATCAACTTAGATGAACATTTCTTGTAACAGATTGTGTATTTGGTACATTAATAGGTCAAAATTGAAAATTCTCAACACTTTTTTTCAATAACCGAGAAAAACTAAAAAAAAATAAGAACATTAGTTAAATTGTGAATTATATTGTTAAAATCATTTTTTGTTAACCATCTTCACTCAGAATCATCTTTCATCACACGCAATGATGTAGAATTGAATTAAAATTTTAAATATTGTCCATTATGTAAGTATAATATAGAACTCAATGACGAATTTCATTCGACTCAGACTTTATACAGCGCTAAGCAATTACTTACCATAATACAAAATTATTTAATATGGTGTACTTACCTATATAGTGTTTAGTCGTTAAAATATATAGTCATATAATTTTAAAAATGCAAAATTGTATTTAAACAATATTTAGTTTCTATCTGCAACTACGAAGACCAGGACCAAATAAAATATTATACCAATGCAAACTTCTTGATTCTAAGCAATACAAATTTTAAAGTTCTGTTACTCACATATACTCTTTCGAATTAAAAATTGTAATTAAACTTGACATTTAAACTAATACAGAAAGAACTATCCAATAAGTTAATCAAATAAATCCATCTTGAATATTAGATACTTAAAACAAGATTATATAGAACAAATATAAAAACATTCAATAATATTTTTTAATACGATCATCCTCGATATTTATTTTGTTTCAAACCATTGAACTAATTTCATATTATACCTACTGCGATATCTAAGTCATAATATTAAGAATTATTTTTTAATAACATGGTAGATAGAAATACAAGTAATTTAAAATGTATAAAATATTTTTACAAAGCAAAAATTATTTCACCACGTTTGTTAAATAAATATTTTAGAGAACACTTACCAGCTATGTTATTTTACTGCAAATTTGTTTTACAGATTTTTTGTTTTATATTTCATTTTATATTTTGTTATTTATTTTTAGCAGTATAAAAATCTTACATTATTTTTTTTATATAATATATCACGTGTATAAAAACGGTATGCATTATAGGCCGTATAGGTTAGGTTAGGTTAAGTACACCTCATAAATTAGTTACCTATTATGTGTTTAATTTCTATGCGTTTATAATTTATATTTACCTTAGAGTTTCTACGTAGGTTTCTTGTATTATTATAATTTACCTGTAGACATATTATATTGAAGGTACAGATAATTTAGAATAATATTTAACAATTATAAAACCATTGTTTGCTCATATAAACGCACAATATTAAGTGAATGTTTCAAAGATTCACCAACAATGCACACGTTATATCATTTCCACCAACATATGTTAATATTGATTAACTACTATTTTAGTTTAAATATGATGCAGATTTTTAAATAATACAATAATATAATATCATTAAAATTAAAAATAATGTAACAGATAATTAAATAATTTTAACTACGTAGAAATCCTTATTAAATATTCAAACAGTTGTCGTAAAAGCACAACGTAGAGTTGACTAATAATGTCATCTGTTCAAAGTAAACCTTTACTCAAGTACACTGTTTTAGATGTTAACACGCTTCTTTCACGTCATTGTCATATTCTTGAACATAATATTACGTTATGTAAAGGTAATTAAAAATCATGAGGTTAAGAAGTTATAAGGTAATTTTAATTTGAATGACTTATTAACTTCTTATTTACCACAAAGTACTTACTTTAAATAATATGTCATTTTGACACCGTACGCGGGCGTTTAATCAAGTCTCTAAATTACATTTTTTTCGTCGAAATTTCTATTTTTAATACTTAGCATCGTTCAAAATATTATTTTTAAAACTGTAGAATTTCTGTTTTACAACTTCATGTTGATTAAATCTAAGTAATAACCTGAAACATCAAATGCACGTTTATAAAAATAAAGTATTTTTTTTTACTCTGCAGCGTGGTACATACCAAAAAAGTGTATAATTATAGAATAATAATGTATATAGGTATTTATATTTTATATGAATATTGGAATATAAATTATGGAGAGAAAAATCGTTGGTAAAACTCCGACAATTACAAGAGATGTGTCCTGGTCAACAAGCATATTATATTTATAAATGTTTAATATCGTTGCTTAAAATATCAGTAAGAATAATAAAATGGTATTACAGTTATAAGTTTTAACTAATATGTAATTAAAATTTGAGGCTGTAATTAAAAAGTGCCTTTTTTTTTTAAAGTAGATAAAAACAATAAAATAGACAAAGAAATAAAATACATAAACACAATTATATGAATAATAATAGTGCAATATATTATATTATTTAAGTAGTACTAACTATGCAGAGTGTGTATCTGTATAATACAAATACTATAATTAACAACGGTTTTATTAAATGGTATAAAATATTACGAGTAGTAATTTAGTTTATTAAATATGTATGGGTTCATTGGGTTCCATTTGGTACCATGATAAATATTACTTCATACAGATTCACCAATAACTAAAACATTAATCTCGTATATACGTTGGTACTACACTGCAATAATCATTATGTATAATGTATATAATGTATACGATGTCAAACGATCGAGAATATAATAAATATACGTACCTATAGCAGGTACCCACGATGTGATAAAACGCGTTTGAGTAAAAAGTAAAAATAAATAAAATATATTCTCTAATGTTTATGAGTATATTCGAGTATGACCGAGGGGTAAGGCAGTGTACTAGAGAATCTTATTTAATGAATACAATTTATATTATTATATGTATATAAGAGATTTTTTCCAAGTATAAGAGCTTCCCACGCAAATTCCTTCGAGACTGACAGGTTTCAAATGCGTGGGTGCGAGTGCGTGAAAATTTCCACTCCATAATGATGATTAATTTGATAAATCAAATGAACCGTACACGGCCAAAACGATTGAAATCAATAGCACGTGGTATAGGATCAAACGACCATAGTGCAAACGGTTACTCGCGCACAGAGAAACAACGACCGCTTTAATATGCATACGTCAAAACCACGGATATGTTCAAGCCTATATTATAGTTTGATGCGTGATAAAAGGAAATCTGGTTTCACATTATTAATATATTGACGATTAATATTAATTTATAGGTACACGTTTTTTTTTACGTGGGAGCGATGAACAAAATAAAAATCACCAAAGGCGTTTTATTTGTTGGAAAGTTTTAATTTTACGCAAGAATTCGGATAAACATTTTCATCAATGAACAAATCGAAGCGTTTGCAAAGGTGTACTTACGTATCAAAAATAATTACTGAAATCTAAACCAAAGTTCAAAGTTCAATTTTCATTCCAGAAATATTTAAGTATTAAATGCGTGATATAGTATGGTATCAACTATAATCATCTAAAATGTCACTAATGATTAATATTTTGTCTACTTGCCACGTCTAACGATAATCTAATGAAAATTATACATTATGTAACAATATTTAAAGTTGAATGAACAAAAAACATTGTCAAACAAAAACTAAAAAAAAAAATTGCTTAGATATATATTGACTTTTGGTTTTGAATGGTATTCAGAAAATGTCTAGAAAAGGTATGCCTGAGAATTATCTATACTATACCAAAATCAAATAGTTATGGATTAACTATACAAAATACAGCATTATATTATGGATTATTTTTATAGAAATTTAATAAATAATCTAATTATAAATTATATTATGACAAAAAAAAAAAATAATCAAAGCTTGGACGTACTACGGCTACCTGAAATTTGGACCGACCAATATTTAAAACAAATGCATTACAAGTTATGATTTGTTTTTATAGTTGCAATTTTATTGGTAAAACAATTTTTACAATAGAAAAATAGTATTTGCTGAATATATATTGTGTAAAACGCATAATACTATAATTAAGTTTAACCATATATTATATATAAATAATTTTCATTGTACATATTGAAGGGATACACCCATATCTGACACGGTGTGACATGATAAATCAGTTAATGTACGCGTAGGTATATTATTAGGGATAGGGATCATCGTGGAAGTTTTCCGGGAAAGCTGGAATAATGTGTAATGATGTATTTTAAAGACAAATTACATTATAATATTATATTATGTCGTCCGGCGGTCGTGCTGATTATAATATTGAAAAATATGGTTTAATTAATATTTTTATTTTCTAAATTAAACAGAAAGAGCTAAGAACAACAACTACAGCAATTTACTTGGTTAATGGTTTAGATCGTTTTAATTGGATTATTTACATTATACGTCATCGTATTACTTTGTCTTTACATAAACCCGACAGCGCGTTTATTAAACAATATTAAATATTAAACACAGCTAGCACACACGCGCATCTAAACTATGCATACCTAACCTATGGGGTGATTTCGCGGTTAAGGCGATTTTTAATTTTATTTTAATATATAAAAAGCGAAATGTCACCGCGACGGTTTGTCAGCACCGCCGTCGACGTCGCGGCAACGTCGGTCGGCCAAACATTTTTTAAAGAATATAATATTATAATATTTATCATAATATATTACACTATACGTTATACGCGAGAATAGGTCAACGATCTCCACAGCGCGACGCCGCTCGATAGTCGGACGCGAAAATGGTCGATAAAGGCGTTGGTACAGCTGCTGCAGTATCGTCACACACACACACACACATACAATCAATGGCCGTCGTTGTGTGCGATGTGTAAGTCAGTTTTGTTTCGGACACATGATATCATTAGCATTAAGACTGTGCGCGCTGTAATTTGGTAAGTTTTTAATTGCCGAAAAGCCATCATTAGCAAATCCGGCCGCCGCCCGTTACACTTAAATTACTATATCCGCGAGATAATATTATATCGCCAGATCGGTAAGAGACTTAATAATGTAATATTATGTTCGACACCCGATGACGCGCACACATAATTTATTATACAATACGATCCGTCTGTATAACGTTAATGTCGAGAGCTCTGCGCAAACGACCTGCGGCAGTCTAATAAATCCGATTCGAATGGTTTACCGAACACAAAAACGGATCTTTTTTTAAAACGCCATGTCGACGAGTCTCACGCGCGAACGTTTTCGAGTCGCGTAAACCTAACCTACGAGGGAGGAGGTTTTGATTTTATACGCGCGAAACCCGGGCGCAGACCTAAGCCGATTTTACTGTCCGTGAAAAATACGCTGATCAGTGATGGTATTGTGTATTAATATATTATATTATTTTATAATACATCGTTATTCATTATTACACGGCGCATTGATATCACCCGAAATCGGTATAGACCACGACAGTTATTACAGCTGGACTCGATTTATACATAGTGTTTTTTTTTTTTTTTTTTAAATCTCGTATTGTAATCTGAAAACGTATATAAACAAAATAATGAGTGCAGTTCGAGTGGAAAAAAATTACACGCGTTCAGATTTAATGACATATCGTCTACCGCGATCGGAAATAACGAGCTACTTTATTTCTAGTTATTATAATGTGATAGCGTTGCTGATTCGGTAATAATACGGTATATGTGTACACCCCACACAGTGCCTATATGCGATTCACCGAAATAGGTACTATGGAGCACGGAAAAAATTACCTTAGAGGAAGACGTTGTCACTACCCACGACCTTTATGTTATGTATCACAAATGACAAATATTATATTAAAAGATGTTCGTGTTTTATTTATACAACAGTCTATACGGTTTTTAAAAAATAATATCTGAATAAATACAGGCTAATTATCAATATCGCTTGCGGTTAAAATACCAAAGAATACGTATACAGATAGTAGATGCGTATACTTACTATGTGTCTATATATCATTATAGTACCAGTGGCGTACCCGGGCATTTTCAGTGGTGTGTGTGGGGGGGAGAGAATATTATAAGTAATAAATGATAATACATTTTAATTAATTCTGGTGATCCAAAGAAACAAATAAGAAGCTTTTTGGTTTTGAGTCAATAGTTTATAAGATTATAAGTATAATTATTATTTATATTTATTGATTTATTTATACATTTACCAAATTATAATAGGTACCTGGACACTTATAGTATTTATTTTTTTATATTATAACAATTTTAAAATCTACCCCATGGATAACGGTTCGTAAAAAAAGTGTTCGCGGTCCGCCAATTGGTGATCCCTGCTTTAAAACAACTCTAATATCAAATAAGTTGATTTCTGAAAGTCAGCAAAAAAAAAAAAGTCAATAGGAGATATTATAACTTCATTGAAAAGTGGCCAGAGGGGACGTCACTGTATAATACTATACGAGTAATTGTGCACACGCGGATACGCAGTATAATTGATAGTATAACATTAATATTGTACACTCGTATTACGGGAGTGGTGTAACGATTAATGAAACATCGCGCGCACAATACAATAATTCTGTAGATTAGCTATTGTTTCGACATTTTATCATTATTATTTTGTTAAACGAACGGTTAGAATGTAATAATAATTAAATTGAAAACACGAGTGAAGTATTAACTGTTTGTGACGTGATATTCTCATATTTGTTTTATTTTTATTAGCATTTAATTTAACGTCTATACATAAAATTCTGAATGAAATTCACAGGAAGCAATTAAACCGTAGACAATAAATACGCAAAGATCAAGAGTTATTTTACCACATTCGCCGACAAAGCTTTGATCGCCAAAAGTGTAGACATTTCCAATACAAAGCGCGCATAACATACAGTCCGTTTATTGTATTACACTGTAATTTTGGGTCAAATTAATTGTTAAATTTCACATATTATTATCACCTACACAATAATGATGTTTACAACAACAAAAATAAAACATGATTATACAGATATTAATTACAAAGCTATTTTTCATTCTTATCTGATATTACATTTTTGGCAAATTATGTTAAAACATACACAAATAAATGTGTATGAAATTCGTAACTGGCGCGGTATAAAAATTAAATTAAACCGTGTCCTTAACGAGACCGATAATAGAAAAAAATACAATACAAAAGTCCAATGCTTACTTCGTTCAAATCTTTATGTTTGTTTGCATTCCTGTAAAATATTATTTTAAAATGATTGACGTTGTTCTTAAAAAAGACCGAAAAATTCAATGTATGACTTCTTCGTAGATACAGCACTTGATGGATTTCGATCCCGCCGAGATACAATAATGCAAGGAAAAAATCCTTATGACACACTTACTCTTATCAATGTATACAAGACTTCGTCATAAGCAATTACGCCATACCATCAATTAGAGGGACTATGGTTCAAAGTGGTTATATTATTTCGATGAAATAATTGACAAATGATCATACAAATATCATTCACAAACTGTGGCTATAGCCTACATTTATTAAATATGATACACAGTGAAAAAAATCTCCTGGCCCATAGGCAAAACTCATTTGTGAAAGGATCATAATCATTCACCGTCTATAATGCAAGAATTCAGTAAAAAATAAATAAATAAATAACCATTTATAAATATTTAAAACTGAAAAAAACTTCAAATTTTGAATATAAACATATGAATTTTAATTAAATTTTAATATTTTAAATAAGTATTCCCTTATTCGTCACTTGACCTTCCCTAAAAATAATATCGAAAGCCCTTGACTTCAATTAATTCATTAATTAAGCCACTTGCTTCAATATTGTTTGAAATAATAGAGCTATTTATTAGTATATGTGAGAAAAAGAATTTGGGTACGCACCTAATAAAGTAATAACAATTAATTATTTGCTGACAAACGCTTATGTTTGCCAACATAAATTAACAAATTTTCCATAAATACTTTTATAATACAAATATTATAAAATTGCTTATTATTAACGGATGGCTTTGACGAACAAAAAATTATTTCACGAAATTCAAATGTATATGATACAAAATGTAATGATTTGATAGACATATTTATGTATTAATAATTGTTTGTTTCTCAAGTAATAACCGATAATGAAAATAGTACGATTTACGGCGATCTGTATAGGCAAATTCGTGATATTAGTGCATAATTGTATGTTTAAGTTTTATAAAAACTGCTTAAATAAATGCTAGAATAACTTTAATATAAAAAAATGAAGGTTTTTGTATTATAATATAAATTTAAACAATTAATTATTATTTGTACAGATTTAAAATATTATTGCATGCTAGATAATAATTACTTTAATTAGTTTAATTAATTTAATACATTCAATTTATCATGTATAATTCATAAATCACAATCCATTCACAATCTAATATGAATACGAAATTAAATCTACCTGATCTACCTCCTGAGGTACACTTTATAGTTTATGTTGTATCGTATTTAATAAACGATTATTTAGAAATGTACTAATACGCGTCTATGAGTTCAGTGTAAAATCTATATGCTAATATGATTTAATATGACGAATCGCATAGACCCAACAAAATATAATCACCATGACAGGAAGTATATATGTGCATCGTATAGTGTATACACTGTATACCGTATTATTGTTGCATAAAAAGCGTTTGCTATAATAAGTGGCATAAACGAATATGTTTGAATTTTTTTTTTTTAGGCACATGACGTAAACTATCCCGAAAAATATACTAAATTGCACATATCACATAGCTCTCCGACGATATTGTTCTTGGTACGCCACTGTATCTAGTATAATATACATAATGAAATATACCTATAACGTATTCAATTGTATTCTCAGTGAAACACTTTCAAGAGATATGTGACTACAAATAAAATTGCTAATATTAACTATATACTGAATCACAATTATTGACTATTCGAAAACTGCGTGTTAAACAAATAACAAAACTTATTATCTTTATATTTAAATCAATATTCCAATATAAAAATGAAGAAATAACTAAAAAATATATAAAACCGTCATTTGTTCTATTTGTGTATACTTTCATGATAAATCACAATATCGAAAGTAATCGAATCCTATAAAAGTATACAATATTCATTATATTCATAAAAGATTTTTATTACTCGTTAAAATATTTGTGTAAAAAAAAAAAAATCGTATAAAAATGCAAACGCTTTACGGCATGGTTTTCAATGGGCCAGCATATAATGCAGACACTGTCATATCCTTAATATGATAGCTGTTTCACAACCTTTTCGAATAATTCGATTTAGGTTTTAGTATGTTGCTTGTAAAATTTTACATCTGAGTAATAAAACTAACATTTCCCCAATCGAAATTTTTTATTTAAACAAACATGTTTGAAATGAATATGTTAATTTTTATTTGCTATTTTTTTCAATATGTATTTTGGTTGATAAAGTATTAAGTTTTGAGCAAAATGTGAACACAATTGATTATGTGCATATTTCTCCTAACCACGCGTACAAAATGTAACAGTGTTTATTCTTCTAAAAAACGTTGAAGTTATAACTACTAGAGATTTGATATTTTTACCATTAATACCGATTAGACTTTTTCAAAAATATACCTATAATAATATTTTATTTTTCAAATGTATACATTTGGTGTATAACGAAATATGAAAAATAATCTGAAGACTTATTTAAATTAATTATAAAATTAATGTTAGGCCGCTATTTAAAATATTGGCTCTCGTGAGTGATGCATTTACCCTTTTTTGTTTTCTTTATTATTAAAATAAATATAAAATCTGTACAGAATAGCACATTAAGCATTTGTGAAGAAAATAAAATAACATGGCATTAGTTGATTAAGACGTTACCCAATAGTAACACATAACTTAGAGAATGTATTCTTAAATTTAATTTTAATAATATAACAAATATTATAGGTATGTTTTTGTTAAAAAAATAAGTAATGGACTCGTGATATCAAATCCCCTTAAATAAAAATGTTTAAAATGTAAAGTAAAAATAATACAATATACGAGGCGTAGGTAATAGAGTGTAAAAATATTGTCATTTAAAGTAATAAAAATCGTTTTTTTTTTAATAATTTTAACCTGTTATTAATATGTTTATATATCCATGCAGACAAGTATTACGCTTGAGAGTTTAGAGTGCCCACTGTTATATGAAGTCAGTTCCACATCAGTAATTATTTATAAGGGGTTTTAAATAGGCAATTCGTTGAATAACTACTAATATTGATTATATAAACAATAATATTTATATAATCAATGCTAATATAATATTTAATAAATTTTGGTAGACGATATAAGATAGGCAGATAAATAATTCATAATATTTTAATATATAAGCTGCGTATCATAATTACTGACCATTTTCTTTCAAAAATAAGACTTGTGTCAACAAATTACAATTTACATAAATAATTTTCAAAAGTTTTGAGATACAACGATTTGTGTTAAAATATATTAATAATTATTTTCAGTTTAATGTATATCATTTCATGGTTGTTACAAGATCGTCATATTTTCATAGTCTAAAATTTTACAGTAACACACGAACGGATACATGAACGGTAAAATATGATCAAGACTCAAGAGTGTATTTATTATTTTGCATGATTGACGGATAATGGTAACGTTTTGATTAAAAACATAAAACGATCGATTTTCCTTTATAAAAATAATAAGTGGTTTTCATTCGTTATTTATTTTTTTTGATGAAGGATATTCATTAAATTAATGTTTCAAAGAAATAATGATTTACCTACTTAATTCTAAAGTAGGTTAATATAATAATATAATAGTATGATAAAGGAATATAATTCTGGTTATTATTTTAATAATTTAAATAACATATATTAATTTTTTTTATGTGGTAAAATGGTACAACTGATATTAGCATACTTTATTCCCGTCGTACTATTATAATTTAAAACCAAAATTGAATGTAAGTAAAAATAGAAACTCCAAACAATAAAGTATTAAAAAAATTTAAATATTTGTGATATTTATAGTTTCGACGCAATTAGGTAACTATTTTTTTTTATAACATAAAAATATTTATCTTAAAATATAAAAAATACCAAATATTCATAATTCAATTTTTAACTACATAAAAACGGTGTTTTTAAATTATAAGGTATTGATTATTACTTATTAATTAGATTGAAATTATGTGTACAAAAAAATAAAAATAAATAAGTTTTTATCACGAAGAGTACATCTATTAATTTAAAATATAAAATAAAAAAATTAAAAATTTCGATTAGAAAAAGTTATTTCATTTGTTAGAACTTCATGATAAACATTGCTGTAAATTGATTTTACATTGATAATATGTGTGTTTTTTTAAATTTGTTTTTTCTGTCTATCGTCACCTTTTGAGACAGTAAAAATTCTTTGATTTAAAAAAATAGGTCTGGGTTCTCATAGAAAATTGGATCTAGTTGGTATTTTAGAAAGTCAAAAGTGAAAATTCTCAGTAAATTTTTTTTATAATCGGCAAAAAATATAAGAATTTTTAAGCAAATCTTATACTTAGTAAAATAAAATTTATTATTTTTTTTTTGTGTTACTCAAAAATGAATAACTAATAGATAAATTGAATTCCTACTTAAACTTTAATATTTGATACATGTTTCTTTATAAGTTTTTAACTAAAAGAATATATAAAATAAAAAATATATTTATAATTTTAGTTTAAATGTATTTAAAATTAGAATTTTGATGATATTCGTCAAAATCATAAGTAATTGCAAAGTATTTTTAGATAGAAATTCATAAACACTTTTCTTTTTATATTTAAGTTTTGAAAATTTAATAATTATAATAATTCCTCGTAAGTACCTCATATACTAAAAACCATAAAATATAATATATATTTATATATATAAAATACGCCGTAGAGGTAATTATTTTTTTATAGACATTTTAAGTTTCCGAGTTAGTATAAGTAAATATAGATGTAAATTAGATATAGTTAATAATTATATATGTTTAGTAAAGTAAAGTTGTAATATATAGAAAGGTCTACCTTTTTTACGAATTTATTACATTTCCCTTTGTCTATGTACGATACTGCAGTAGCTGACGATACTTAATTATACGCCATAATGTTGTAACTTGTAAGTTAAAGGTATATGATGTATTATAAATCATAATAAATTGTGCACTTGACATAATAGAACGGACGGTAGAGACTATAAAGATTAAAGAAAGACACCGCGGTGTACCGTTTGTTCGTGAATATAATAAATTCGAAGATGAATAAATTAGTTAAAAGTAAAACTGTGTTTGCGAACACTACCACCGCACCTACAAAGCGTTCATACCGCGTTCGCGACTTTATAATTCGATTATACAAACTGTCTGACGACCGACCACTGTAGCCGGCTCGGTTTGTCCTTCGGTGCAGTCGTGGTAACCGAGCACTAAAGTTCTATAGTCCGCCACGGGAGATTCGCCGACGTCAGCGGATATTACAACGAAAGCAGCAATAATAATAATAATTAAATAAACTATACGAGTAATATCCATTTTTAAAATGTTCCGGTGGCTTACTCCCTGCAGTGCGTAGATACGATCACCGGTGTAACGTAAAGTGCGATCGTAATAATATATTATGTTATCTAAGTACCTGCGCAGGTACATTTTGTTGAATATAATGTGTACCTATATAGAAATCATACACCATTGCGGGGCACGATACACGGCTGCAGCTGTTAAGACAAACGAGACCGAAAAATTAATTATACATTTATATATACACACACCGTAGTGCTCCGATCTACTGGCAAAAACAATTATTTTAATCCCTAGACTTAAACGCCGGGAAAGCAGTTTTAATTAAAATTCCACGTGCGAAGATCGCGCGGGCGAGGACACAGTAGCGAAGCTACTGTTGGTAGGCGGACGCCACAGGAAAAAAAAAGTTTTCACGCTGGTTCAAATTATTTATTGTCCTGCAGTTTCGACGAGATGTGTTTTGATCTTGAAACTTTTTCAATCCACACTACTGCAATTTGTTTCACCGTCTTCATACCACGCAGGTTTAATTACGACTGCAATACACTGTTTTATATTGGTAGGTAACTCCTCCTGCTTGCGAGTGGGAGGTTCCAATTAGCAGTCCACTTGTATGGTATTCAGACTTGCATAGCGAAAAACAGTGTAATGTCATTGGTTTATTAATTATTTGGTTTATATAGCCAAACGAGATTATACCTACCTACTTTTCGAGTATTTATTACAAAACACTGTTATTAATATATTGTGTTCTAATTATAGGTAGGTTACTTACTATATAGTATAGAGTATATACTATACTATATTTACTTTGCTGACAAACTGGTGTATCTCACATTTCGTATAATTTTAATTATTATTGAATGTTATTATAACGACACAAAAAAAATATATATAACATGATAGTATAATGATACTAAGAATTAAAAAAATATTTTGAGCAAATGCAACTTAGGAAATGTGCGTTCATTAGAACTAATTTTGTATTTTTATGGTTCTAATATCAGATTGAATGTGATTC
This sequence comes from Rhopalosiphum maidis, assembly GCF_003676215.2. Taxonomy (NCBI): domain Eukaryota; kingdom Metazoa; phylum Arthropoda; class Insecta; order Hemiptera; family Aphididae; genus Rhopalosiphum; species Rhopalosiphum maidis. The sequence continues at coordinate 81,466,659 of NC_040878.1, forward strand.
AATAATATAAATCGAAGAACATTATTTGTGTTTGTAATTAAACTTAATACTTATTTCAGTGATTTAATGAGCATTTTTATTGTAATATTTTACACTCACGATACACTTTAGTATCCATAGTATGCAAAACACACATATGATGTTAGAAAACCATATCACTCAATTCAATCTAATATTATAAAGTCAAGTACAAGTGTAGATATAGTGTTGTTTAAACTCGACGATTTAGATGAAGTAGACAGCTTATTGACTGTTCCTGTGTCTACCAATCGTCGTTGGTACTCTTCCATAGTTGGTGATATTTTGCAAGATCTATCGCTAAATTATAAAGATCACGAAGTAAGTAAACTACTCGATTTTGAACTATTTTATAAATAATGTAGAATTTACCCCTTTCTTCTTTTTCAAACCTGAAAACAAAGACTCTTTGGATGTTTGTATTAAACACAGAAAAGACAAAAACCGAAAAGAAATAAGGAAAATATCATCTATACATATAGATTTCCCTTAATACTATTGAGAAGATTGTAAGGAAATGGTGTTAGTATTATGATTATCATTGATAATAAAATACACAAATGGACAATGATTTCAACCAAGGTGGATTATATAAAATCACCTTGGTTTCGATCATAGATATTTAAATAAAATCTATGGTTTCAACTAAATTATTATTTCATACACATTTAACTAAATCCGATACATCAAATAAAAAAAATATTTTATTGTTGCATCGTATGAATGGTCACCAAAATATTAACATTGCATTATTGTTAACACGATTGATTGACAAAATACCGATATGACGAGTAAAACGAGAACACTGGAGTAGAAAAGCTAATAAAATACATACAATTCTATACCTAAGAGAATAAAAAATATGATAAGGAAAAAAAGCATAATTTCAACTACGTATTATGTGATAATAATGCAATTATTCATCGTTATAACAACGTTAGATTAATCAACGTTCTAATAACTGACGACAACGGGTATAAATAAGAATGCATATACCGAATATCATCAGTCTACTCTCAATCTTCAAAGTGGCAAGAACTAAGAAAAGAAAAATAAGAAATCAAGAAACAAGACCCAGACGATTGGCGACGAACACAGTAAGAGAAGAGGAGAAGAGAAATGCGACCGGACAAAGACCGTCGACTACGCCGGATCGTAGCAGTACGCTCAGACCAGAAGATACTGTAGTGGGCCAAATAAGGCTCATCTGGTTGTTCGCCTCGGCTGGTTCGGATAATGCACTAGTGCCGACTCGGCGGCGCACAGCTTCGCCCGCTTCTACCCAGCTACGAACACCAGACCAATGTCCTCACGGAAGATGGCCGGTCGAATATTTCTGTGCGCCCCGCCAAAATACTATAACGACAGAAATGTCGACCAAGCGTCATGAACTAGTACAGAATTAGCCGACAGCTTATCATCGCGAACTCTAGTAACGACGTGTTGCGGGGGTGTGCGTCTACACTGCACGACCAACGGCGGTTATATCGACGTGCACCGCTCAGAGCTAATCGATTATTGGGATCGTCATACCTATGACTCCCGACGAACGTTCTCGAAGTGCCGTCGCTTAGGGTTAGGTGTATACACGGCAGAAACGTCCACGGCATCCTGCAACATGCTCGTCGATCAACGATTGTTCATTTCCCTGCCCGGCGGTTAATCCCGATCCGGTGTTCTCGTGGGGAAGTCTAAAAAAGCCCTTTTCAGGGCCCTCAAATCCTTCATCATTCCCATAACGCACCACTCATCTCAGCCACACTTCTTTTGAAGTGTAAGCTCCGATGCACGGTGTCCGGTGTACCCCAATCCGATAATTGGGTGTTCGTTTAAATGATCATTTCCGACTAGTAGTATAAAAAGGTATGTCCTGATGCCTACTTCCTAGTCCCTACTCACTAACCTATTTGCGCGCCTGCTATCACATTTTTGCACGACCATGTATCCTCTTCCCCACCCATCAATTCCTATCACTTACGTACTAGATCGTACCACATCCCCTCAAGTACTTGTTCGATCATACCCCCCCCATTCCATAAATTTCACTGACTTATAAGTCTATTGAAAATTATTATCAAAATTGTTATACTGAGCGAAAAAACATAAAAGTAATATAATATACTCATTAAGTCAATATATGTTAATAATAATATTATATATATATATATTATTGTATTCAAATGACAGTGTCATGTTTAAAATTTACATTCTTAGTAAATATGAAATATGATAATAATAAATGTAAAATATAATTTAAAAAATATATAATTCGTTATATTATCGTATTTTCATATTATGTAGAATATTTATATTAAAGAAATAATATAAAATAATATTTTCATTTAACGAAAAAATATTAAGTATATCATTATATTACACGATATGCTCAAAATTGTCTCACTTTGTAAATATGAGCATAATAAATAATATATGGTTTATTAACAGCACTCGTATACATGTAATTGGTGTGCATAACACACGCAAACCTACTCGGTGGCGATTATGTTATATATTTAAATGCAAATCAAAATCATTGAAAAATATTCTTCAAGTTTCACACGATGTTATTTTAGAGACTTAAAAATTATTGTAAAACATTATATCATATTACCTATATAGATATAATATTTATATTTAATTAATAAAACATGTGAAAAGGGTATCGTATTATAATAATATATAGAGCAATGAAATCTAATTTCATTTATAAAATGTACATTTATTATAATATAATTTATAATTCGTTATATTGTTGTAATCACTTGTCTCCAACCCTCGTATCATATAATATCAATTATCTATTCATCTAAATTGAAATTTATGTAATACTATTTTAGGTATATCAAAATTTTCATAAAATAACGTAAAATCGGTAATCAGTAATTACGCTTTAATTACGCTATCAATAATTAAAGTGTGTACCTATGTGTATTACGTTTGCTCACCCTATGCCTTGTCGCCTTATTAATGGTATGTTAAGTATCTTAGCAAGTTATTGTTAAATGTATACCACATTAAATATGTTGTAAATAACAATATTAGACTTTCATTACCGATATATCGTGCAAATATTAATAAGAGACATAATTTACCAGAATTTAGTCTAAATTCTTAAAACTCCTATAAATCCTTTACGTTCTGGGTGTAAGAGCTAAAAATCCCTGAGAATCATGATCTAAATTCGTAAAATTCTCATATGTCTTTGAAATTCAGGGTGTAATAGCCAATATTCCTTGAAAATCATGGTGTATGAGCCATAAATCGTTAAATATCATAGTCCATATACTCAATATTGGTATAGTACCAATATCGTTTAATATAACCATATATTATATGCGTATAAGTATAACAAACCATAAACTTAAATTTTGATCGCTGTACTCGTAGGTCGTAGGTAGTTACCATTGATCATTATACGAGATATATCTTAGTCCGTGCTCTGTCCATAATAAAATACCATCACGCTTGTATGTATACGGATCAGTTTTGTATACTATGCCTTGTATAAACTGGCATTTTGAATACTATTTTTAGTACTACGTTTATATTTATTTAAAAATTACTTTTGATTTTATTATAGATCTATAGAAAACTGTAAATTTCAAACAATTATGAACTACAGTATTGCTAGACAAACTGTGTCGTAAGGCAGCTCGTATAGAGTGAGCAGTCCGCTCAATTTAATATTATTTAATAAAGCTGTTTATATATTTATCTATCTGTTTAACTGGTATTAAGTAGTTTACACGAATTAAGCATGTGCATTTTTATATTAATGAAAGTTATTAATCACCTATATATTGTTAGAATTTTTTTTTTAATTTTGTATACCGCTTTACAGAACGAACTAACTGTAAAATATCCTGGCTTTAATTTTTTAGTATAATTATTGGAAGATTTTCTTATATGTTGCAGGTAATGATATTATGAAATTCACTTAGGAAATTTATGAATATTTCTTGCAGTTTTCAAGTGGGTATGTTTAAAACTATATTATACCAGTTAAGTCAACTTTGAAAGCTTACCATAGTAACCAGGAAATAAACTTATAACTAGTTTTCAGCCCAGAAATATCGGCATTTATATCGAATCTCCTGTTCAAATTAATTTCCCATTAATTAAAAATTATGGTAATGCACAGTATAACGTTAAAAACGAAAACCACTTATTTTTTTCCTTTATATAATTTTATTTTATGTCTTATAAAATATTATTATACAGGCATACACTATAATAATAAAATTTTACTCATATCGTTTTTAATCTGCGTTATTTACAACAATGTGGCACAAAAATCCAACAATATTAAAAAACAATATATAACATAGTAATATACTAATAAACCGATAAGAAACCTGATGCTATCTATATCTAAACGTATCGTTATAATATTATACTACAGTAATTCACTGCACGTCTTTTCTATCGACTTAGTATTGTTTATTATAATATCATATTATGTACGAGCATGCTATTACAACGCTGAAACAGTGCAACCAGTACCTATGTACACAATTTAACCGCACTAGTGCACTACCACATGGCACATACTTTAACCGAGTTTGGTCAACTTAATATTAAATGTTAAGGTTACAACTTATATAAGTGTGCAATGATAAATAACAGTGAAATACTCGTATACACGCGCTCGTGTTTTATTACTGTATTATTACAGTATAGAGGAATATTTCAATAAGCTAAAATATATATATATATATATATATATATATATATATACACAGCTCTGAGAGGATCAAAAAATAAATAAAAAACTACAAAATATCAACAAAATACCAAAATAATTAGAATTTCCCGCAATAAAATATTGTACCTACATAAAGATAATATTTAATGCACCGTATGATCCAATAAGTTACACGCGTGATGATTTAGGTTATTTGCGCTGGTCGTACATATAGGTATACCACTAAATGATAAATGATTCTACATGTATGACGTACACGAACTCATAATGAGAATGATAATTATTATTTTGTCGACGACAAGCGGTTTTTACAAATTTTACGATTTATATTACCTAGGTATCTACAGTGTACGATTTACACAAATGTATCGTTACTATAATATTATGCTCGAATTTATTGAATTTACTTGCGACGGTTTTAAAAGACGCACATACAAAAAATGCCTTCATAAAATAGTCGTCTTACTGCAGATGACATTTTTAAACGCTCAATTCATAGTAACGTGCACCAAATAAATACACAATCGTTCTAAATTTTTACGAAATTCAACTTACACGCGCGTTTCTATTCATCGCGGTATCGCTCGATTGTGTATACCTCGGGAACGCATTTCGTCGGCGTGGAAGAATTCACATATGTACATGGTTTATTATTATTGTTTCTGAATACCGACGTGATCATATTATTATGTACATTAGAGTTTACAGTATACGCGCCGTCGAACTCATATTAAATATTAATGTATTGTAATTACATGGTATCGAATTTTACGTACACAATATATTATATTACTGTATTTGGTGGATACATTCTACGTGGCTTTGATAGTTTGATATAATAATAATAATAATAATAATAATAACATTACAAACGAGATAAAACCGTCTACAAAGAAATAATCGTATTTCGTGCACACAGACAACGCGCACTGTCACGTCGAGCGATAAGTTAGCTGGAAGACCGACGTATAGTTCCTCCACCACCACTGTGCGGGACGACTGCCGCCCGTAAACGCTGTTCGCTAAATAATAATTATAAATGCATAATATTATTTTATCGTTGATATTACTCGCCGATTAAAACAACATCGAATGCGAGCTTATGCTATGCTTTTGAGACGTACTTACAATAAGTATTATTATAATGCGTTCCGGTCGTGTATCCCGTGGCTGTTAGTATGTCTATCTGTCGGCGTGTTTATTATTTATCTACAGTCTGTACCGTACAATATAATATACTTTGTAGTCATAGCCGTTCAACTGCACGAAGCACTACGTCAAAAACAATAAAGGACAAAATATTATTAATGCGATCATCGTCTGCAGTGCGCGTCGTCCTGCAACACCGCGTAGTTATCGCATGTGCGACGTTTCCCACAAAACGTGTATATTTCTTAGAATAACTATTTATTTTATGACGATTCTATTTCGGTTCAACAACGCTATAATCCGAAAAATATATTTCTTAAATCGATAGATTGGTTTTTTTTTTTCTTTTGAAAGTATATAAACACGTAAAATTAGCCGTAATTATGATATATAACGATCTATAATATCAGTGATCTATTTATCATAAATAGTTAATATTGTACATTACGTGTTATAATCGATAAAAAAAAAACCTTTGAATCGTTTTATTTTGTGTCTCCAATAGAATAAGCCATTTGCTCCTAGTTCAAAGTAATATATATTATATTCATTAGACGTATTTGTTCCGATAATTTGAAGGTTGTCCGGTTTGTCACCAATTATTTTGAACCGAACTAGATATCAATTGCATCGACAAATTGTATGCTCATTAAAATAAATGAGACAACCGCGGAATAGGTACAATATAAAGTCAAAACATGTCGGAAATGAATGTTTGTTGTGTAACATTTCGTGTATATAGAACTATGAAATAATCTAGAAAAACGTAGGTTATATATTCGGTTTTGCGTCTTTGTGAGTATCTCTAACGATAAATTATCGTGATCCACGGGAATAATGATTTGACAATAATATACTTCAAAATCCAAATTCGATAAGGCAGTTTTGAGTTATGCATAAACTTTTGACATTAATAAACTCACACTTGTTATGAATTATGGATTCAAAACGTAAGGTTTTTAGTATTTCATCTTTTTACTATACAATATACATATATATATATATATACATATACATTATACTTATTCAGTTGATCAAAAAAAAATATACAAACGTCAACTAAGACAAATTAATATCAACCAACGGAAATCCTTGTAATATACTAAGCAATCCCGTTATACAAGGATAATCTCTTGGGAACTGGGTGCGTGATATTGTTATTTTAAATTAGGAACCGACAGTAGGTACGTTGTACGCATTTCACGCACACGGTAAGATGCTGAAATCGTGAATGTGAATATTATGCCGACGTTTTTCATCTCAGACAAGTTTAAACTTTGAAATGATAAATTGTAATATTTAGTATTTTCTTATAATATGAGTAATATGACTAATGGTTTCTTTTTTACTGTGCATGATAAAAATATCATGTATTATTATACAGTTGTAAGTCGCTGTTTTTGATTATTATTATTTAAATATATTATGTTATATCATTAATGAAAATTAAAAATCTTAGACTTAATTGTAATAAAAATGTAATCATGAACACTTTGAGTTACGCAAAAAAAAAAGGAATTTCAAATTCGCAATAAGCAACTAAGTAAATTATTGATATCAGTTAGTACACTGGCTATAAAAATATTATATTACAGTTAACGTAGTTTCTTATTATTGATGGCTGAGATCAAATAAATACCTAAAAAATGGTACCCACTTAAAATATTATATAATAATAATATAATAAATGTGAGTACCACACCAATGTGATTATGACACCATGCGACATGAGTGACGTGTGTATTTAAACAGTAAATATATTATACATATTATATACATTTCTTGAAATCATATACGCAATACGTCAATTGAAATTTGATCTTTGGAAAGCCTATATATAAAAGGGTATTTTTTTTATTAAAACACCTGAGATTGTCAATCGACATTTAAAATAGGTCAGTAATGCATAATAATATATACAATATCGTGTATATTGTGTAGCAGTTGTGTGCTTGTACAGACATTCAACGCCAGCGACTTCACAATGGATAAAATTTGATATCTAAAATTATCGGAAATCCAATGAAATATAATTTATATTCCATATTTCCAACCCATCAAAAAAACTCGGTAACCGAAGAGAATATAAAAACCAATATTTGAACTCACTATAACTATTTTTTAATTAAGATGTATACCAACAAGAAATAAATTGTTTTTAAAAATATAATAAAATTATTAGGAAATGTACCTGGAAAACAGTACTTAATATGCTTGGGTGTAGTGTTATAGCTAATATCCAACACTTCATATTATTGTCATATAGTTTTATCGGATCAGCAATTAAAGGATAATCTAATAAAGTGGAATATTATGTGTATGATTTAAAATAAAAAGCTTTTGATAAACACAGTAATGCGGTCATATTTTATAGAAGTATAGAATTTTAACTATAATGACAAAGTTTTACAATCATTATGCAACTGAAAAGGTGCCTATACACATTATAATGTTATATTATAACTATAATATTTATGTTAACACCACTTCAACACTTTAGTAGGTATAAGGTAATATTATGTTTATAATAGTAAAAAGGTGGGCCAGTGAGTACCGGTAGTTATCGAGTAGGCCTACTGTGATTGACGAGTTAAATCTAAATATATTGTATACGAAAAGCTGAGATGGTCTCTATATCAGCCTATATCACTAAGTATATTTCATGCTATGTTCATTTTATATAATTTAACTGTTAGTAATTTATTTTACGATTAAGATAATAACAATAATATTAATATAGAATATATATACAATCAGTACTATTATTAGTAATAATAATTAAGCATCAATAATTAATATATAATTTATAAATGTGATATTTTCGGGAAAATTTAATTTGACGTACGTACAAATAGTAAAATAAATAAATTGTAAAATATACTTAAGTATTATTGTAAATATAGAGAGGCTAACAGACTCGGAATCGTTTTTTGTATATGCAATGACTTTTTTTTTAATTTAATTTAAATTTAACGCATGCATTATAGTGATTTACTCAATTTCCACGTAGGTATATCTATCACTAGTCACTATACAGCAAAGTGGTTACTTAAATGCCTAGTTGTTTTTTAAACACGAACAGGTGTTAAATTTTAATACATTTAAAAAAATATATATCACGAGGGAATCTGAACCCCACAATTTCCCACTTGGTATACATCCCTGTGTAAACTATAAATAAAATATCATTATTGAATCAAATATGATATAGGTAGCTAAATAAACACATAAAAATACAATAAAACTGATAAAAGGGTCTTTATACAGGACTATAAGAATAGGTAGGTGTATAATACATATTATTTTATATCCTACAAAGTATTTTCATGATAGCAATTATAGCGTGTTCGGTAAGTCTAAAAAAAAAAGATAAATATATTTACGAGTGCATTAATGTCTACAAAAATATCATAAACTTAGCAGAAAAATTTCATTAATAGAATGACGTAAATCTAATCTAACCTACAATGCAATCCATAAAATAACTTCACGATACTTACTATATTATAATTTTATGAACACAGAGTTATTACTAGTATTAGATATAATGGTGGTACGAGTAATAAGTATACTATTTATAAGTAGTAGAAGTATCCTATTTGCCTTATTAAAAAAGACAAACAAAAACAAAACGATTCCCCCTCAACATGAAAATATATGCTACTGAAGTACTGACACATATTAAATCATTCAATATAGAGTGATATATTTAAGTGCTACAACAGCGATCGGAAAAAGTTTTTTTCTAAATCAGATCAATATACATTTATACATAAAAAATAAGTCCTTTGATACTGTATTTCGAATACTAGCTAGTTTGTTATAAGTTATTCACTTTATACCCATTATAAAGTCCACTTTGTTTATGAAACAATCAAGCAAATATGGAAAATAAGGGAAAATATCAAAATAATATTATGTGGTTAAAATTATTTTAATTTAGCTAAAATATAGATAATTTTAATTTTTATAGTTTAAAATTAAAAAAAAAAAATTTAGACACAATTCTTATGGAAACTAAATAAGTAAGGCGTGTAACCTATATTAATAATTTATAGAAGGAACCTAATGGAGTTAACGATGTTAGTACGCGACAGGCAAACGCAAGTGCGATGATGTGATATTGTTGTTTATAGTATTCACGATATAGTTGTATTTTCTAAATTTAATGATCCTGTAGGACTACAGAACTCAGAGGTAACCGCCATCGTCACCACTGTTTCTCGGTATGTCGATGAGTACACAAATTGCACACAACACAGATTCACATAAAATAATACGAAAAGCGCATGCGTAACTGTCTATGAGAGGCAGCGCATAACTTATTTATGTTTATTTGTTATTGTCTACTTAGCCCCTGCCAGATTTTCAACGAAAAAATATGTTTTTTAAACACTATTAAAGAGTATAGGTGATTGGGGTTTTTCACATCTACTTGTTTAGAAGGATACCAATATCTGTTGCTTTCACAAAAATGTAATGCCAAAATTGCTACTTATTACCATTATATCGATAGATGGTGCAACGAAGGCAGCGGAAGCGAGACAAAAAATAGTATTAGTGGCTTATGTGAAATGGCAATATTTCAGTCTTGGAAATTTTAGCCCTTGCCTTTGGATGTCATCCGTCACTTTCTACCCTTGCTACAAAATATTATATAAATACTGTATTTTCGAGTTGATTCATAAAAAAATGTATAATATCATACGAATAGTAAATTTGTTATAAATGTTATGTACAAGTTATTATGAGCACTCTGCTCACTAATCTAGTGGACCAACTTTTACGGTGTACTCCTATGAGTCCTATACCACTATATCACTCATAAAAAACTTTAATACATATACAATCGTTAAAAATTTGATTTGTAAAACTTGATTCTACTTTAGAATATTAAATTAAAATATGTGGTGTCAAAAATAAGAAACTCTAAACACGAGACGATAAAATCTTATAGAAAATATATTTTTATTTTAAAAATGTTGTTTTAGAATGGAATAAAAGAAAGTTTAAGACATTCTAAAGGATATAAATTATAAATTCAGATAGCTGGATAGCATATATATCAAATTTAATTTTTCCCAAAATTATAATATTATTTATTATTATTTTTGGTTAAAAATGTATCTATATACAGTATTTTATCGAACCAAAACCACGTCTTGTTAAATATTAACACCACAATTATTATCAATTGTCAGTTATAATATATGTTTACTTTGACTGCCTTAACCAGGTGGACATTTTAAATGCAACGTTAATTGCATAAAAATTAAAGTTTCGACATTAGGTAACCATCAACGACAAGACGGACTCACTAATATAACAACTATATTATGATAAAAATATAGTATATCAAAATAGATAAACGTAAATATTTTCTCTACAATCTACACATGTTTAAATATGTGTAAGAAATTTTAAAATTATTTGTATCGTGTATGTATATGTATTATGCAATATTATTATATCATACTGTAAAATCAATAAAACAGTCTAAGTATTTTATTAAAACTACTACGTCGCCGAATGCGAAAAAAACTTCTAGTAGAGTATCCACTATTATTTTTGATTAGTGATAATATAATCATGTTGAAATTGAATCGGATACTTTTTGAACACGTAGCTGTTTTGAAACTTATGAAACAGTTTGTGCCCATTTTAAAAATGGAAACAGAAATATCTTGATTGCAAAAATCACGAGACTAAAACTCGGGTAATAAAAATCAAACTTGTCATAAAATTATTAGAATTACATTTCGGATCAAAGGTTATGATAATGTTATACAGCGACGCTATATCTGCAAGTATAAAAGTTATAACTTGTAATTCTTATTCAACACGCCAAGTCATTCGAAATTCAGTAATACAAACTAAATTCTTTCTATTAATATTACATCGATTTTAATGCGATATTTAACTATTGCATATAGATGCTTACGTAAATATTATAATTTTGTTTAAATTGTCCACTTCCACTGCAAAAATTGTTCCATGACGGTTTAATAACTCACGCGCAAGCGATGCTAAGACAACGAAATATTTGTTCTACGATCAAACGTATTTAAAACAAAATAAATGGTGTGCTAAAATGAGACAAAAGCTGACCAACGCTTAAAAAGAAAAATTTCCAAATAAAAGAAAACTGGGGAATTTATTGAAAGATAAAATATATTCTATTCCAAGTTTATTGTTTACTTCATGACAAAATAATATCGTTTTTAAATTATATTTGAAGTTATAATTAACACACAACGTGTAATATTATAACATTATTGTATTTGTAGATAAAAACATTAATAATAATATTAGGTTGAGGTAGGTTATATTAAGTTGAACGTAATGATTAATTCAACGTTTATTAATTAATACTATCAAAACAAAGATAATTATTAAAATACAGCATACAGTATACACTATTAGGCCAAATAGTTACATATCCATTATATTATTATATTATTAATCTGCATTAATAGCTGGTGACAACTGTGTCAAAAATACCTCGTCCATGATTATTACACTTCTGTTTCTGTAAGATAAATTCATGAGAAACTTCGTCAAGCTTTAGTGTTAGTTTTTTAATTACAAAATAATTTGACAATTTTCATGAATATGAACAATTTAATAAACATTTTAACATCAAAGCTTTTAAGTTATTGCATATAATTTTGGGTCAAATATATTTTTGATATTTTAAAATTTCTGTAAGTTTTACTTATGTGAAATCTCGTACAAGACTTTTAAACATTTTACTCGAGTATAAACATTTTTATCAACATAATATGTATATAGAAAAAATATTAAAATAATTCGAAAAATTCAAATGCTTATATATTTAATATACATATTTTAAAACTATTTTTAATATTTTGAAAATTTTAATGTTTATAGACAATGATAATAGAAATAATAATATAAATTCAATTTTTATAATTGACTTTTTTTTTAATTACAACTAATTAACAATGGTCTTTTCTAAAGAAATTGTTATTTTACAATTGAGTTTTGTTATTCGTCTACCTATAAAGTTCTAAATTCAACAGGGTTAAACATCGAACTAGAAATTTTTTGAGTGATAGCTAAACTTGATTCGACTTAATCAGTACCAGAAAAGAATATTAATTTTGTCCATACTCGCTTGTCTCTATAATATAAGACTAATGGCCGTATGCGTCAGACCTGTCGTGAGTTATACGCATGGGAAGCAATTTCTTTGATAATTCCAGGACTAGATAGGAAGCTCATCATACGCGTTTAACTCGAATTAAAATGTTTGTGTCTACATTTTTATTTGTACTTCCAGTAAAAAAAACGTATGAGGAATTATTACATTTTTAAGCTATTGAAAATGAAAATTGTATACATATTTAACTATAATAAATAATTCACGATTTTCAAGAATTTAGACAACATTTTAAACTTCTAAAACTAATATTGGCTTATACTCAAATTTTAATCCTAGTAAGATCCACTTATGAGAAACGTAATCCAATGCTAAGACAAAATTCAATGTTAAAGCATTTTTGATTAGAAACAAAAAATATACCATACATAAATCGGAGAAATACTAAAAAAATTCAAAATATTTACAAAATTTATTCCATGCCTAAAAATTTTAATAATATTTCTATATTTATCGAATTTAAATTACAGTTAAACAAAATCGATTTAAAATTACCATTTTCTTGATTTTTTTTTTCAACTATTATTTTGATTTCGTATCCAATCTTAATAATTCTAAACAACTTAAATATATTATACTATATGATTTTATAGGCCGTAACTATACCCAATACAAGTTGATACTACTTACTTGTAATAGATACTTTAAAAATAATAACAAAGTATTACTTGATGATTATTGTTTAGTTAGTCGTATAACTCCTATGTATTAAAAAAATTAATTTTCCTGTATGTCACGATTGCGAATTCATCCAAAGTTTATCCATTATCTCGTCATAAAATATTGTATTGTTAATTGATAAATCGGTAAATTTTTTTTTTTTGTTTTTCCTTAGACACAATAATCGAAGAAAAGAAATTGTTTGTCAACTAGTTACACGGAATTTAGTCCCTGTACACGATTTCTCCACAAGATGAGTTTCTCTCGGCTTAACGAAAGCTTTCTCTGAATATAACCATATCAGCTTACCAAATGTTTTAATTTTACAAAGTGCGTATAATGCAACGCCGACAAAACAACCACTATTTTTGTAATAACAACATAACTATACATAAAGAATAGTTTACGCTGCATCGCTATTTATGCGAATCACAACAGCGAGACATTTTAAAAGGACGAGGAGTTTTTATTTACCTTTTATGTTTTCACGGCGACGCGTTAAGACTGTATTTAATTTTATAACCGGTCGATCATTATTATTTATTATAATTTATAATGATAATATTATTTTACTATGAAAACCGATTTCGACGAGTTTAATTCGGATGATTATGCGCGATCTCTGTCCCCCCCCCCCCCCGTAGAAATAAAATATTGTATTATAATATTATAATGCGAGCAGTGTTTGGTAAGTTACTTTTTAAAAGTAACTAACTTACGTTACAGGTTACAAAATTAAAAAGGTAACTAAATTACTTGTTTGTTAGTTAAGAACAAAAGTAATGCGTTACACTACTTTTTTTTACTCAAAAGTAACTAGTTACAATAACGTTCCTCGTATGTTATTTAAGTTTCATAAAAAAAGTATACTTTAAATCAATCATGTTTTATATTTATTTTATATAATAATGTATCTTCAAAATTTTGATCAGTTATACGTGCTTTTTTTTTTGTATAAATGTCTCCAACTACACTAAAAAGTCACGAAAGTGCCCTTGTTACACCGCGATATGTATTCCCCAAAAACATTAAAATATAAAAATATAATCAAATTTATAGTGTAACGCGTTCTTCTGGTAAGTTACTTCTTAATAATTAACGTCGTTACTCTTGCCGTTACCCAAAAATAATAGTAACGAAGTTACCATAATTGTAACTACGTTACAGTAACGAGTAACGCACGTCACGTTACCACCCAACACTGAATGCGAGTTAACGTCGACGGCCGGCCGTAGTTACGGCCTGGGGCCGCGCATCGTAATAGGCATATTATTTTATACAATATCGCCTGCGTTATTACTATTACTATTATTATTATTATTATTATTGTTGTTGTTATTAACGTCGTTGTGCGGTGTAACGACCGTGATCGGTGTTCCACGCAGTATCCCGCAGCCGCCGCGGTCCAGGAGAACACCTCCATCATATATATATATATATATCTAACAACAACGGCACAACAGGTAACTCAATTATCCCGCAGCCAGCTACCCCGGTACGCACACACAACAGGTACCGCGCCGACGGACAAAATATATAATTATGTATTTATCTATTATAATATTGGCGCATCGGTTTATTTCCTAGGCACTACTCTAAAAACAATATACACGGTCTGCCGTTACCGGTACGGTAACGGCGGCAATAATTACAATTAGTGATAAATTGTTATCGTCGTTTCGCCGTGACGACGAGACGCCGCCGCGTCAAACACGTCATAATCTCATCGGCCGCGTCCGCCCACGCGCGACAACCGACCTTTTACGGATATACTAACCCGCCTCTGTGCGTCATATAAACAGCGATCGGGTTTTCGGGTGTTCAGATGAAAGCGCCGTTCGCTCGTTTCGGACACGCGAGATCGTCGTCGTCGTCGTCGTCGTCTTTCGGCCACCATCACCGTCATCATCGTCATACCCCATCACAACACCCGCGTAACGTATACAACCGCTGTTTTCAATAATATTTCGCGGCCGTCCCGCCCTACCCTCCTCCCCCGGTCGTCTGGTCAGCAGCGTCTCGTGCGGCGTACACGGCCGATACGCAGCGCGTACACACGCGACGTCGCGCGCTCTCTCGCTCTCTCTCGCTCTCTCTCTCGCTCTCTCTCTCTCTCCCTCTCACCTGCGCCGCGGGCACGCGCGCGTTTTTCCGGACCGCCGCCGCCGCCGCACCGGATAGGCCGACCGCGAACACCCGCGCTCGAGGAAAAACACCCGCAGACGGAAAGTATATCACAGCGAGTCCGCCGACCAGGCGCAACACTCGTAATAATATTGCGGCGAGCGGCTGACGTCGTGAGACCATCACCGAATAATATCGTTTCTGTAGTTATTGTACCCACCACCTGTAGAGGCGCGCGACGGCATTCGCACACACGACGACGACGACGACGATATCGTCACAATATAAATAACGCTCTGCCCGCGATATCCGTCGACACTTGTATAATATTATCGTATTGCCGTGTTATATTAGGAGGTACACATATACGACTTGTTATCATTGTGGACGTCAATATTGGCGTATTATTATTGTTGTTGTTATTATTATTATTATTAAAAGTTAATAACTGTTATTTTTGTTAGATTATTGTTGTATTCGTCATCGTTACGCGCCGTCGTCATTTCGCGCCGACCGCATCATCACCGACTAACGCCGCGCGACAACATGGTACACTTGACGTTGGTCGCCAGCCTGGTTTTCGGCTTTGTCGCCGCGTCCGCCGCCGGCATCACCGGTAAGAATTCCGTATAAATATTATTATTATTTAATAATCTCGCACGCGATGATGGATTTTCCACATCGCAGTAAAAATCGTACCCGCCATAATAATAATATAGGTATATGAACCCCTTAGGGTACACGGTCTATACCGTGTTTTCGTCATACCTAATCGTTTCCGTCGTTCTGTTGAGATACGAGAACTGCACGTTGCGACATCATTAAAACGGCTTTTTAAAACATTTCGTAATTAATAAACACTATAATATTACACGCAACGTATTAATGAACGCTTAATTTACTTTTAAAATAGGTATATCGTTATTCCGCCAAATCAAAAATAAGTAATTTTTTTCCAATACTTTTATTTTGTTTATATTTTCACTAAACAAAAATCGACCGATCACAAGTAATTTAACAGTTGGGTTTTACATAATATATTCTGTACCTATTGCAATATGAGAGAAATAATGTGTTTGCTTACTACAGATATATAAGTGTTTTTAATAATATTGAAATATTATATTTACATGGATTTTAAAAAAAGATTCAAACGCTATTCTAAACAATTTAGATATGACTTTACTGATGTAAGCATATAATATACTATAATAATAATAGATATACTCGTACATTACTTGTATGTTTCTTTGGTGATTAACTTTGCTCTCAAAGTCAGCGCAATATAGCTTTATCGGGTTGGATTATTTTTTTTTTTTTTTTTTATCGAATATGAAGTAATAGAAACACTTGCAATATTTAATACTATAACTAATTTTTTATCAAAAATCATTAGGTATTATAGTTTTAATATTATTGAGTATATTTATGATTATTTGAACATGATTATTTTAGAATATATTATAACTATCATAAACACACGCTTTCAAATTATTTAACGTGAAATATTTTAATTAATTAGAAATATGTGCATGAAACTATATTAATTAGTTCTTAATTAGTAGTTTTATTTAGTGGTGTACAACGTATTATGCATAATATATTAATATAATATGTACTACGATTATATATTAGTATACAAATAAATGTTCATGTTATATCAATATGGCAATCAATTAGTTACCTGAAACTGTTGACTAATTATTATAATAATAAAATGAATAAGTCCGACATCAATAGTAAATTACACGTTGTTATAAAATACATTATAGTCATATAATTCATAAATTATAATAGTATCACGAATACCAAACTCTTTATTCATATTATAATCGTATAACACCGTTATTTGTTGCGTTTAACAATTTTTTTAATTTATAATGTTTCTAAATTATAATCAAACATTTCGTATATGGCTATGGCATATAACATATTTCATATTAATTGTTTAAATGAAGATGACAATGTGATTTACTTCTAGAAATAGGTATATTATTTGTTTTTATTCCATTTGACCAATTAGTCAAACCAAACGAGTATAAAATAATTCTCAGATCAATTCATAAACAAACAATACTTGTATCAGGAAAAAATACCATATATTGTAATAATAGACAGAAGACATCACAATTATTATGTTGCGAAAAAATCCAAGTGGTCGTTACTCGAACATCTATTGATGTCCAACATAGCATAACTTTTGGGCATTTACTAGACATCCACAATATAGAAATGACAATACTTATTTATTCATAATGTTCTAAATATAAAAACATTTTTACTTTATAATAGGTTTCGAGTGTATCACGCTATTGAGTAGGTTTATTTAATACATACCTTAAATTTTAATTCAATATATAATTATTGTATAATACATAATATGATTATAGGTAGATTTATATTACCACTGATGAGGTATTTATTTTTCAATGTTAGTAATACTAAATACTGTTATAACAAATTAAATTATTTTTGCTACAAATTTACTAATATTATAAAATATTAATATACAATTAAGTATATTAATATTTTTGTTACTAACTTATAAGTCAACACCGAACGGTGTAAAAAATTCGTAAAATGTTTAAACTAGTTAGTTAGACTAATATTTATTGAATTACAACGAAAAGACTAAAATTGTTAGTAGAAATATCATTATCTTTTGTTAAAATAACAATTTTGTCAACTGACAAATGTTTGACTTAAAATATCTATGAAAAAAAAATTATGAATTAAATGTATTTTTTGATTTTTAATTTCGATAAAAACACTTTGTAAAGAATCTTGTACTTATAAAATTGTCAAATTTTTTTGCTTAAAAAACAATTAACATAAATTTAATAAAAAAATAACATTTCAAATGTCTGTAAAAAGCTAAAAATGAGTCAAACAATTTTAACATTTATAATAAATATTTTACTATTTAATTATTATTATATTAATTTTTAAATTACAACAAAATAACAAAAATGATATAACGTACCTAAATATTTCTGTTTTTAGTATTTTTTTTTCGTGTTAACAATTATTTTGAAAATTAACTACTTGAATTATGTTTCATTGAATCCCTCGCCCTTGGAGACACTAGTGTCAATTTTATTTAGTATACTCCTAAGATCACCTCTCATTAACTTATTAACTAAAATTATTACTAAAGAATTAACGTTTTGTGGACAAGTTGTTTTAGTTTTAATTTCTTTAAAATTTCACTTAGATACAAACTCATTAATATCATAGTACCTATAAGATTTTGGAAATTTTAACTGAATTCTCAAAAATTGTTTTGTTAATAGTAGCTTTTAGTTAATAACTATAATATTATAAAATATATATATATATACATATATATGATAAATCTATAACGATTAACAAATCTAATTTTTTGTTAAACCTGAACTCTGCAGAAGTTATATTTAAAAGTCATTATAATATATAGTATATACTATTGGTTATAATTCTGTAAATCACGTTCAATTAAAATTTTAGCGTTATAAAAATGTAACATTACGAGTATAAAGGTTTTTTAGTTATAATATTAATTTAGTTATTATAATAAGTTGAAGACTTAGTTGATGAAAGTTGTCCACAACTATATTATTCGTGTCTCATGAATATATCAAAACTATTTTTGGAGTCACAAAATTAAGATGATGCTGCCCCCACATATGTCTCTATCTTACGAACATACAATATTGCAAATTTTCTTTCAGTAAAATTGAAATTTATGGTTAATTTTAATCTTAAAATATAAATCTTAATACATAATGTTCTTACCTTTGAGTTGAAGTCAAATTGCTCTAAAATTAAAAATAACACAACAATATCGATTCTACTGAAAGCAAATTTGCTATATTGTACGTTTGTAAGATGGAAAAAAATACATGCGTTTGTAGCATCCTCTTAATACTCAAACGCTTACTAAATCAATTTACTGTATTTGACATTTTCTACAAAGGTAAAATAAATTATAATATCAATGTAAACTGAATTTTAGTGATCATTGTCATACTTAATTAAAACCTCTGTATAATTGTTTCTTCTTTAAAAAAAAAAATTGAACTTAATTAATTAATAATTTATGTAAAAGATGTGCCTATAACTATATTGTTAACATCAAACGTGCCTTACACAGAATTCCAAAAGGTATTATAACAATTTATAGGACTTTTTTTCAGTACCATGACTTAACCCATTTATTAAATCCGAATGTTAGAAGATTTAAATAATGATAATTATCTTGTTATTAATAGTTTGTCAAAGAGGAGAAAGTACTTACATCAATAACTAATATTAAATGCATAAAAACACTATCAAATAATAATTGACACCTTGATTATGGTGGATATAGTAGATTGAATTAATTTGTACCGAAAAATCTGCATTTTAAAATGTAATTGTATGTTTAAAATATAATAATATAGGTATGTTAAATATTCTAAATACCTACTATTTTTAAAATACAATAAAATAAAAAAAATCAATCTTTGTTTGAATGTCTATTTCATCAAAACTTTACTTAAAATGTATAAAAAAATTATGCTTGTATTATATATTGCTTTGAATTTTCTAGTTATATTATGTACTATGTACCTACTAATTATGAGATAACTTGTATCAAACTTAAAATCATTAGTTACAAAAATTAAACATTTTATACATTTTCGACTACAAAACTATTAGAAAATTTTAGTGATTTTGTATTTTTATCAAAATAGTCGTACTTATTACCTATTTCTTTAATATTTTTCATTTGGCTATAAAAACATTTTATGAGATACCTTATATTAAATGTGATACAAATATTTGTAACGATACTTATAGAAAAAAACTAAAAACAACTTATTTAAAATGTCTATAAATAGCTTTAAAAAAGTTAAACTATTTAGAAAATTATGCCATGTGTATAAAATAATAAAATTAATAAACTAAACATTGCGAGTTAGAAATCCCTAGTTTTATAAATGTTAATTAGATTAAATTGTATACCAGATACCACCCTCAAAATTGAAAATAAAAGAATAAAAAAAGTCTCCAAACAAAAAAAAAACATCATTATAAACTCAAATCAAGAAAATCACTCCGTTCAGAAACTTACAACAAGCTATATATTGTTTCATGCATAATTTGATTAATCAATTTAGTTTAACAATATCTACTTAACATATTATATATTATTATAAATACTAATAATACTAAATTAAATTAGAGTTTTTAAACTAAAGTCAATAAGTACATTTATATTATAATATTATTTTTCACTTGTGAAGATGTTGAAGATGTCCACGTCAATATATCAAAAGTTGATATTTAAATATATTATATAGGTAATAATACATAAATCGTTTTAAGTGTTTATCAAAAAATTTATTTATTTATTTTTATGTAAACAGGAATGAACTTTTCGAAGTACATTTAAAGCTTAAAATATCCCTTTGTTAAAATTGATTTTTCCATGAACAATTACATTATATTATAAAGTGGATATTATTCATATTAACTGTGGATATACGAATTCCAAAATCAAATACATAATATTTATAAAATAATATTATTTTAAAAGTTATTTACGTTTTCTCTTAAGTTTGTTTTTTTTTTTATCACGCGGGGCACTATAAGTCTACATTATATTAATATAGACTATAATATATTACATCTAACTGGTATCTTCATTTTTAAAATTTCACAATCATAATCCATAATCTAAGCTTAAAAATATTTTATTTATTTAGATTCTAAACTTTAAAACGATTAATTGTGGCTTTCGAAAATATATAATTGAATACCTTATTAATTTCTTAGATTGTCTAATGTGTTTGTACAAAGAAGTATATTTATAATATATAATATAATATATTATACAAAGTAGTTGAAACTGTATTGTTTGTAGTTTTAGACCAACAAGTGGAAAGTTATAGTGTATGTATTTTCTGTATTTTCCTAAGTCTTATTACTATTTTAATATATATATATATATGTATGAAGATAATAGATTATTTTCTTGGTTAATTGGAAAAGTATTTTTTTAATTTTTTAATAGAAGTAAAAATTATTAGACATTTTTTCTAAATCTTCAAGGTTAAATATTTTCCAATACGTATAAACTGACAAAAAAAAATGTTAAATATAAATCCTATGACAGCATTTTAATTTGACCTACTATAAAGTACCCAAGACCATACTTTAAAAAAACTTTTAAACATTTTTACTAGCTATGAGGTAAGTTTAAGACGACATTATAAGACGTATTTGAAATATTTTAGAATTTTAAGAGATTTAACTCTTGCACACTAATGTTTATTAATGTACACAACATAGGCATTTCATAATGTATAATAAATTTCAATTATTTTAAATATCGTATTATAATTGAATTGTAAGTAAGTACGTATTATAAATATTTAAATTTGTTAAATTGTTATTTAAGATGGTTAGTTCGAATTCAATTTGTAAGTTTTTATAAGTTTTTTTGTAAACGACATTATTACATTATAATAAACAGGATGATTTATCAAGTTCCTGTATGTTCAACTCTTTATTATTTAATAATGCAATATTATTATAATTTTAATTTTTGGAATATTAAGTTTATCTATTAGTAATAGACGTAACTAGAGCCATTAAATTGAGTGGGCTCAAGCCCATAGTTAAAATGTTTATAACAGAGATAATGGGTTAAACAAGAAAATATATTAAAATTATGAATACCAAAATTTTCAATAAAGAAATTCAATTTCAATAACTTTCAATTCTTATTTCATTTTAGGTGGACTTCTCAAGCCTCTCAGGCTAAAGAATGGGCAAAACCTAAGCCCACCCAAGCCCCCTCCTTATTTACGGTAATAGACTATTACCTATTCAAAAGACATTTAGTACTATTTATATAACTAAAGTATTATGTATTGAAAGTTTATATGAGCAAATTAAAATTGCTCATATCATTTTTATTTTTCATCTAACATATTAGTACGAAATTATATACAAATTTGATTAATTTATTAATGGGCCACTAAAATATAATTGACTACATTATCAAATTGATTTATTAGATATTTAGTAATTTTGTTTAAACGTTCCTACAAAACAACATATTTATCCATTACTAAACCCAATAATATTTGACAATAAAACAAAAAAACATAACAAATAATATAATACATAAAGATGGATGATAAGTGAACTTTTATCCATGGATTAAATAAAAATTAATATGCAGGTAAATATAAAATAATAATAATATTATATGCTTGACCTTATATGTATAATAAAACCATTAACCGAGACTCGCTGAAAAATAATATTAAAATAACTAATTGTATTCTCATTTAAAGGCAAAATAATTCAGTTATTACGCACAATTTAAACATTTTTTAATTACATTTGCGAGTAAAAAGTAAATATCCTGGTTTTTTTCACCACGTTTAAATGTTGCTGAGTATGGTCAATTTCGTCATTTCGCTATTAAAACCAAATAAAAACGTGCAAAATATACTTATATATATATAAATATATACATTTTATTATATAATATTACCTATTCACTACTGCGGTAGCTATGATGCTTTATTTTTAGGAAAATTCGCAATTAACGCATCTACGAAAGCCGGTTAGTCTACCATTTTTTCGTTACACCGAATCATGTTAACTCGACCGAAATTCGCATCACAGTAATTGCTGCTTATATTATTTATAATAATATAATCGAAATATTTTAAAACACATAGTCCTTTGTTCGGCTTTATAATCAGATACCCACATCCGATTACTAACGCACAATTAAGTACATCCGCATACGCCACTATGCACAGCAATCGGACTTAGACTTGAAATTTCCACTCTGTCATTTTGAAATACCGAAATTCTTCGGCACTTATTGTCACCCTTTATTATAAATAATAATACTAAAATCAAACAAAAGATTATGACTACTTACATCCTACATATGAATCACGAGTAGGTATACAGAATAGTACTGTACGACACATATGCTATAAATCTATAATATGCATAATAATTTATCATTTTTCCTCCATAACTACTGAAATCCCACTGTATTTCTTTAACGGTTAAAGCAATTTAATAAAATTATTATTTTTATTATTGCATGCCTATATTATTTTGTAGTATCGCTGGTAAAATAAACAATAATAATTACCTCTAAATGATGATTTAATAGTTTGTAGTATATTATTATAGTTAATATAGGCACTGTAAGACTGGGTTGATATATTATTTATATTCAAAATATTTAAATTTGACTAATGAAAAAAATAGTTGATAAAACTGATACCTATAATAGAGCATCTATTATGATTTATTATTATCCATGATTAATTTTATTTATTTTTATTCTTATTGATTACATAATATATTTCAGGGTATTATTACATCTCAGTTATTAACGCATAATATATTAATTAATTCAATTAGTTAAATTAAATTTAATTAATTAATACAAAACACATTTATTATAAATAATAAAAGATATAATGTTTATAAACAAGGTGGTCAATAGTTGACTTTTTAATCAACAGTTAAAAAGGAATAATACTTTACCAATATAACTCATATTGTTTTATTTTTGTAAATACGATAAGGGCTCTTAATAAGGGCTTCAAGCAATATCGCCAATTCATATATTACACTATACTGTTTTATTATCATCGTATAGACACGTTGTGATCACGCCATGTTTTATTAAATCTGTTTAATCAATTTATGTTACCTATTTATAAATTTCCTATTATAAACTATTTTGAAATTATTATAACAGTAAAGATAATTCAATGAAATACAATTCAAAAGTTCAAAGCACATTAAACGTCAATTATTCAATTACTCGTTGTCGGAAAATCTAAAACAGCTATAATAATACCTACGTATATTACTATCATAATATTCATAAATAGATTCTTAATTATTCCGCCTGAGCAAGATTCCGAGTATTATACCCTTAGAAAGTATTATACTATCCAGTTTATTAATATTGTTTATGTACTAAAATATATAACAATTGTCTATATTTTATAATATAGATGTACATAATTCTATATTTTAAATTATAAAACTATATATTTTCCATTAAATTTGTAGATGTTATAAATCAATTTTAAATTATATGAAAATCTGAAAAACCACAAAGTGTATTTATTACAATTTTATATTTATAATAGTGAAGATATTATGTTGTCAAACATTAAAAAACATAATTTATTTAAAATAATCATATAATAATGTAGGTAAGTAGTATATAGAATATATATAAGTACTTACACGTGCAGCAATAGTCTGAAAGTCTGAACAAGTGACGTGTTTAAATTTATCAAAATGGGGCGTAATTTTATGCTCAGCATAAATAATGATAATAATTTCATCAATATTAAGAAGCATATTTCATATAATATTACTACAAAACATAAACTCAGTTCAATGAAGGTGGCTCTAACTCTAACACATCGTGCAAGAATCTATTAACTATTAAGTTCTCTTATATATATATTATTATTGTCACTACTCTGTACTGCAATATAAAACATAATCACCTACGTCTCGTGAGACACTTGATGAACTATTAAATACTGAAAAGATTAACGGCAAAGAAAAAAGGTATAAAGAAAACCAATTCCGGGTTTTTTTTTTCATATGGAACTTTCACTCTTAGGTACTTGAATATTCATATAAACTAAATTATACATTTTAATAAATATTACATACTAAATACCAGTATTACAGTATATTTATTGAGCAGATTTAGCACCGCTTAGTTTTATTCATTTGCCTATTATTTTAAATTTTATAATAAAAAGATACGATTTTGATTTTGTATTACCTAGTGGCTAGTCGCTAGTATTAAAAATCTCAGATTGTATCAACTAAATAACGAATACAACAATCAACAGCTATAAATATAAAGCATAAACAACGCTAAAACTGAAAATAGTATATATATGATAATTATAATAATTCATTGAGTTAGGTACTTGGGTATATCTATTCGATAACTTAATTGAGAAAATATATAGTACTGTATTGTACTTTTTTATAGTTGTTAAATGTAGATAGTTCTTATTTTTTTAATAGATAACAATACATTATCTCTCAGTCAATAGGTAGATATATTAAAATTTAAAAATAAAAAAAAATTCTAACAGAAAACCTTATTTATGTACCTATCGATTTAACACAATTTCTGGCATATTAAAAACATATCTTATTTATAAAACGTCAATACGTCATATATATGTTTTATCTGATTTTAATTTTAAAAAAACACTTTGAAATAATTGTGCATTCCTTTCTTCTAGTTTGGTTCTAGAAAATTTGATAATCTATTGACTATTAATCATGCACTTATATTAAATTTGTTGAATTTATTAACTTTTATAAAGGAATTTAATCCTAAAAAATTATTTTTATGTTAATATAATATTATAAAGATGTTTAGCAATTGTTAAATGCAAATACATGGTATACTATTTACTATATTATGCTAATTATGGAAAAACAATTGTAAATAAGTTTTATCTTTTTGACAACAGAAACATGATTGACAATTGTTCGGATTATTATTGTATAATATATATTATTATACTCAATTTCACAGAAACGGTTTACTAACATTAAGATGTGCACTTAACTTATATAATAAAATAACGATAACGACAAACGACAAGATTGCATAAAATGTAAATTTCTTTGCAATATTCAAAACATGTAAACGCCCTAAAATATTCAGCTCCCAACATCCCTATCGAAATTATGTAACTGAACATTCTCCTCTAAATAAGCTCTATACTGCAACTATAATAGTATAATAAATTTTTAATAATTTCCTTAAACGTTTGGTATATACATTATATTATGTACATCAATGATCTAAAACACGGATTATAATTAACCATCACTTACCCACCTTATTATTAATAAATTATGAACGTATTATTCAAGTAAAATTTATAATGACTTACTTGAAATTTAAATTACAAATTGTATTATACGGATTCCTTACAAATTACCACTGACGACATGGTGTTTGTGTATGCTACAGATGACGGCACCGAAGGTTTGTCGGCGGTGGCAGCGCCCTGGGAGGACAGTCGTTTGGACGAGAGGATCTATGCCGATACGCCAAATTATTTGACGTTTCAGCTGAACAGCAAGAGATATTCCGTACCTTATCATCCGGTGGCCAGATTGAGGGCCAGTCAAACGGCCGGTGTGGTGCTACCATACGCCATGATTGCCAACAGGAACTACGTAAACGACGATGTAAACCGATGTAATGATATAAGTAACAATCGTATTTAGTTTTATAATATAATAATATTATACGTAAGTCTTATAGGTTCTGACGATATAAGCACATATTTCTACTTATACACGAACAGCCCTTTATAATCCCCTCAAGCCCTCTCCAAATACGCCTATACAAAGAGCTACTGATGTTTCTACTTGTACCTACAGCCATTTTATTGAAAAAAAAATCGCAGCAAACGAATTGTTTCCCGAGATCCTTTTTCCATACTAATTGCGTCCGATTTAAATACATTATTTCACTATTGGTATAATACAGACTTAGGACTGTCAATAGTAATGTTGAATAATATATGTTTTTTCAAGCATCTAACGCAATACATATTTTATTAATAATTTTTGAAAACATCACTCACAATTATTAAACTTATGTTTAAATGGTCAATGATCGTTCCAAGAAAATGGCGTACAATTGAAACACTTATACTAAAAGTATAAATTTAAAAGGACTTTTCGATACTACCTGGTACCTCATAATAATATTCTTATAAGCCTATTTCTATTTAAACCTTTAAAAAAATAATAATAAATAATATTTTATACACGAAATATTTCTTCACCTTAATCCATTTTTCGACTTTTTTTTACCAACCCCAGGCAGATGTCTAAGTTATCTTAAATGTCCTTCGGCACTGATACTAAGGAAGGAGTAAGTCCGGTGGTTTTCTGTTGCTTTCTGTAATAATACAATACTTTATATTATTGTATTATTAAAGATTTATACCTATACCTAGCTGCAGGTGAATAATATGCGCATCGTACCTTTGGCTTGACATTTATTAGGAATTGATCGGTACATGTATAGTCGGTTCGGAGGTAATTAGAAATCATTATATCGCTATAGGAATAACTATACCACGCACCACATCTTCTACCCAAGTATTATAATACGTGAATGGTGAAACGGAATCGGTTTGTTTGATTTTCATAGCCGGATTTTCGTTACACTTAAATTACACTATCGCACACGAAAAAAATGAAAAGAAAAACTGCTATGAATAATCAAGAATAGGACAGCTCAGGACACGAATTCTGAGAAAACCATGTATAAATATATATATGTGTATGCGGTATACTAATGAGTCTATAACGAAACACCAACCTTTGAATCGTTTATAAAGCTAGATTCACACTTACGTTATCTGAGGTGTTGTATTGTGTCTAAAAGTAGTTGAGTTAGGCTCAACTCACGATAGATCATAGTTAATACATAGTCAATATATAAATGTACCATGACTTTATTTAATACGATTAACTCTGATGAACTAACCGCCTGCGGGGAATTAGCTAATGATTATAAGTATCTACACATAATATGCAAAATGCTGGAGTTGCTGGAGTGTATCTATCTATAACTTTTGTATTTGTAAGCAATATTTTTCGTGAATATTTCTGGTACAATAAACTATTCAAACGTGGAAAATATGATTTTATGGATAATATGCATAAACCCTTAAATATTCGCCACAGAATTTCATCATTAAATTTTTTATTTATATAATATTATGATTATTGTTTGTTATCGATTTTGACTATTTGTAGAACAACTTGGATGGGTTACATGAAGTATGCCTTACAGCTGCCACTGCCTATATAATATAAAACTATATAATTGCAAATTCTTGCGAATTACTTAAAAATTATTTTTGGTGGTTTGAAGTGGTTAGTATTATATTGGTGAGCCAAATTCAACGCCATGCAGTTCAATCAATAGATGGTTTATTAGTTTCTTTACTTAAGTTTTTCTGAACTAGGTACTTTAGGTACTTATACGTATATATAAATATATAATTTATCACTTGCGCTTATTGCAATTTAATTGTATACAAATTGTAACAAACACTCACACACACACACACACACACACACACACACACATACATACACACAAAAATGAATTCATAAGAAAAACGAAAGACTCTCAATCGTTCATTCGTGTCGTAGTCCTTATTCTATATAATGACACTACTTTTCACTTTATTCCCTGGAAAGTGGAAGGTCTCTCGAGACTGCACGAGATTCGTTACCGTTGATATGACGTACACGAGTATTCATCGCTGCACGCTAAACAAACAAACAGCGTTATTTCGGTAAAAACAGTTTTGTTTCCTTTTCCTAAACACATAATATTATACATTAAACATGTGACGAGTAATGTCAATTTTGTATGACGGAAGTAAATAACACAACGTTGACCAATCAATAACAATAAAAAATTATAGGATTTTTTCATTATAACTTATTATACAATAATAGAAAATCCCACGTAGTGTGCATACCTAACAGTCAAAATATACTCGAAATATCATGAAAATATATTATTATTCATTTCGCGTGTTCTTCGATACTAGGATTATGTTATTGTTTTTAAAAAACCCGTTGTTATTCAGTTCGTATTATATCGTTTATAATAATATATAATTATCACAACATAGTAGTATTAGTAACTACACTGTAAACCCAATAATTTATTTATGTATTGTATTCGTTCTGTTTATTATTCAAAATTAACCACCCAAAAAATATTTTTATGCGTATTTTCAAGTCATCGTTTGAATAATCGAATCGTTACCATCACATATTATTAAAATGTTCGATAATTAAAAATCGGAAAATAAAACCATTTCAAGTAATAAATAGTAAAATGCCTGTATGTGTAAATCAAATAACAGTAATATCAACAATTGTAAATATTGCAATTATTAGTTATATTAAAAATTATACAATACGAATTGGATATTGAGCGATTTATGGCTAGTTTTATGTCAACATAGTCCGTTTGAATCTGAATAAACAGTCATATACTCATATAATATATGTTATTATAATATTATTTATATTTTGTATCTATAAAAAAATATATAATTACACGTAATTATAACAATCATTTCAAGCCCCAACCATAAAACTGAAAGGTAATAAAATTAAACATATAGAAATAATTGTAATAGGAATCAAATGTTTATGCGGCCATACCGAACTGTTATAAATAATAAAATACAATTGAATAACATTTCCATACTATTATTTCACTTATTATTATACATATTACAGAGTGTACATCAAATGAGCTATGAAAAAAACAATGAAAATTCAAAATAACAATAACTTAATTCAAAGAAATTTGTCAAAACAAACCATTTTTTTTACCCACAATAATTACAACCAACTTATTAAAATGCTACGAATTTTGCTTTGAGATATAATTTTTAAAATTATTGAGGCATTTTATAAGAAGTATTTTTTAGTAATAATATAAAAAAAATAGAAGAACTATTATGAACATAATACAATTACATTGAATTAATCATAATATTTAAGTTATCACTCATGTTTTGTGGGGGTTATCGAAAATATAATAAATTAAAGTACACGTGTACGGTTTTCATCACACGAAAATCGTGCAAACATAATATTTTACATTGAAAAAAAAACAATTTTACAGTAAAAATAAAAATAGTTGTATTTAAACAGATAAATACCACACAAAATCATTCCATTCAAGGAATAAGTTGACAATGTTTACGATATTTTATAACAGTTGTGTAAGTATAATAATGATATACCATTGATATTGATCACACACCTAATTGGTTTATTTAAACCTTGATGTGAATTTGCGATATTTAAAAAAATATGAATGCAACTTCGAACAATGATTTGTATTTTTTAGAACTTTTTGTCATAATTAGGGATATTAATTGAAGAAATGTAAAAAACGTACCAGAAATGTCTATAAATGCACTAAGGTATACATTTAATATTTTTTTAAACAGCCTAAATCAAAATTTAAAAAATATTAAAAGTATGATCTTACTAAAAAAACTCTATTTTTATGTACATATTTAATTTAAAAATAATCAAGGAATTAGTTTTACCGTATAGAATGTGTTGAATATACTTTGTCATTGAGTAGATCACAATAATGGATGTGTTTAATTTTGATTATATGATAAATCTTTGTGCACGAAAAATAATTCTGATTGGAGATAGTCTGCCTATACTGCCTAAGAATATAACCTAAAAAAAAACTATAAACTAGATTTTCTATCAGAAACCAAACATGAATTTGAAAATTGAAGTACTTGTACTTTTACTTTTACTGCTTTTAAAGGTAAAATCGAACACAATAATAATACCTAACAAGAAAAAATTTATACATCAGTGTAAATAAACTAAATACATTCATTGCAGTTCCGCTCGTAATCTAAAAATATATGATATTTATATATTTCATATTTTTACAAATTATACTTTTTTTAAAAAAAATAGAAATATACTGCGTGTAAAATAAAAAATAATTACAAATGTGTTAAATAAATTATTTACTGAAATTGTAAAACTAACGTAAAATACAATAAAACAGAAAAATTACTTTGAAAATCAAAAATATTAAAATATGCAACAAACAATGAAAAATTAAAGTTTCATAATTGAATTTAAATATTTTAAGTTTGTGACTTGTGCTAGAATAACTACCTCTACAATACATAATATTGTTATTGCAATAAGATAAAAAAAAATATTTTTCTAGAAATTCACAACCTTAGTGTTAGATAGCACGTACGTAATACTCGTAGTATAATATTTTAATCATATGTGTGTCATTGCAGTTGAACCAGTGTGGAAGCCGACTGCTGCTGAGCTATTGACTGTACTAATGAACCGCCGGAAGAATACAGACACTGGAATGGACAACACAAATTTTATGCGATTCGGCATCAGTAAAAGAACGCGTTTCTATGATAATTAAAGAGCCTTCAGCGCGTGCGCTTCTTATTTCTGTAACGGCCATTGTCGGCTATTATTATTATTATTATTATTATTATTATTATTCCAAAATAGTTTAATTGCTTTGACATTACATTTGAGCAGGAGATAACAAAAATTATAAACAAATAATGTCAAAATTCATATTTTATCGTTTTGTTTTATTTTTTTTAGTTATTTTATTGGTTTTAATAAAACATTTTTTTTTCTAATCATTTCATCACATATTATATTCGTATACACAATTATAATAAAAATAATTTAACATACCTAAATTATATTATTATAATAATGTCCCTACACGTATATCACGCGTAGGTAAGTTATAATATATAATATAGAGCAGGGGTGAGCAACTGGTGACCCAGTGGCCAGTCGTACTACATTTCAAATTACTTAATAAAAATATAAAATGTTAGAATTTTTTAGTATTTTATTTTATTATATTTATAAAATGGACATAACTTTTATTGTAAAGCGTGGATATGAATTCTTATCTAGTAATGAACTATAAATGTCAATTGTAAATTTTATTGACCTTTTTTTGTTTTTGTTTTCTATGTTTTCTGGTCCATAAGATTTTCACTTTAAAAAAATTGGACCTCTAGTATAGCATTGAGTTGCCTATCCATAATATAGATAGTATTATACTCGTATATAATACAATATGTGGACACTGCAGTGAACAATTTTATTTATTTTTTAATTTCAAAAAAGTAAAATTCACAATCAGTAAAAAGAATTGTTGTAGTAGTTTTCTGAACACAGTAAGTTAGTGATGAAAAAACAAAAAAATAAACGACAATTAACAGACTGTTATCATTATTATTGTAAACATTTCGTGCGATGGGCGACTAATGAACACGTCTTATGTTTATTTTTTTTTTACACATTACGTATACATAAAGTTAAACATTTAAATAGATAATAATAGATATATTATAGAGAGAAAGCTAGAAAAATATTTAATATCTACCACATAGTAGCTATACATCTGTTACACATGGATGAATCGTTATTAAAAAATATACTGACAGTAAACATATCGACAGCAGTCCTGACAGTACATAACGGAAATAAAAACTAAGGTATACTCAATAATTGGTGATTGTTGAACCGGAAATACTTTTAGTCAGTCTCCAGTGACCCACCAATGCACATAGTGTTCTCACTACTCTCGGGCCAAAGAAAACATTTGTGACTGCTGGTCCCCGATGAGACACAATCATCATAATATTATGTTATAACACTACGTTATTAACAAAATAAAGTACGCTGTAAGAATAAGTTTTTTTTTAAACATATATAAATAATATATGTAAGTATAATAAAAAATATATATATATAATATTACGTATGTATATAATAATTAAGCGCGTATTTCACTTATTAATGTATATTTATAAATATATACAATAGGTAGTAGTTATCTGTATTAATACCGACAATGCGAAAGTAAATACGTAAAGAGGAACTTTCATTATTGTTTTAAACGAATAGAAAACAAACTTAGTACACATATTATTATAAATATTATATCTTTAGATACTTTTTCGACGGTTATAACAACAATAAATCCATATAATCTACTATCGCGATGTATGGTTTCAATGTAGGAAATAAACCATCGAGTTGTACAAAAAGGGAAAAAATATTGAAGTTAAAAATTTTTATATACAATCCATTTAAAGAATTCATCAAGAAATTTTCCTAAGAATTTCATTAAAAATAAATTGTAATAAAAACAAAATCTTCAATTTACATAATTAATATTATATACGCAATAGCTATAAAAATAAAAAGACAGAGAGTTTAATTGTTAATTATTTAACAGTATTTTTCAAAAGATCTTAAATAATATATCAATGATGAATCGTTTAGCACGAATGATCATGAATTATAATTTGCTTATCACAGAAACGCTGATTGAACTCGGAGATTATTGATCGTCCTGACTTATAATAATTTTGTTCGAAACCTACATGTGAACTTCTAAGAGTTTCATATAGTACAATGTACAAAAGAGAGTCACCATCCTATAATAATACTAACAAATAGTAATAAAAGATATAATGAAATTATTAATTACTTATGTAATAACTAACGATATAATGTGTATATATAAAAAATAAAAGATGTGTACGATGTCATTAAAACGAATCCAATACACCTCCTGATAGTTTACTTGCATACAGATTCACCACCTGAAATCATTAATAAATTCGATTAAATTATAAACAAAACAAACAACTATACAAGGTGATTCACTAAGCATACACAGTGCACACATGCACAATACAGTTTTTATTTTATTTTTAGAGTTTTAGAATTTTTAAATAGATACATTTAAAGATCATATTTTCAAATCATTTATAGATAATGTAAATTGTTAAACAGGTAATTTTTTTGAAAATTAAAAAGTACCTAAATCAAAATTTGAACAAGTTATTTCTAAATTATAAAATTTAAATATGTTAACTGCTAAGAATAAAAATCCTTAAAAATAGTTTTACAAAAAGTAACAAATATGATACAGATTTAATGTAATACGTAAAATACTAAAACATATTTATAAAATATAAATTGTTAATAAATTAGGTAATAATATTAATTAGTTATTATTATAGTTTTAAAATTATACCCTTCATATATTCCAAATATATTATGGATAATAAATCAATAGTATACAACGTTATACAACTCATAAGCTACTTGTTCAAATGTTGATTTAGATTCATCAAAATTTAAAAAATAAAACATCTGCCTTATGGTGTAAAAAAAAAAAGAAAAAATTCTTTATTTTCAGCGTGAACTAATTATGAGGAATCTTGTATTCAATTTTCAAGTCTTAAGTATAAAAACAAAATTTTTTATGAATTTTTAAATACAAAATAATTTGATAATTTTCATGATTTTTATGAATTTAATCAAAATTCTAAATTTAAATAATCATAAAAAAATATTGTGACAATAGATTTTTAATATTTTTCAATTGAGAAATAATCAATTTATGAGGACTCATTGAAATCGTCTTTCAATGTTGTTCATATAATTATTTTTTTATAAATGTATGCACTACTACATAATACCATGCACCTATAAATATATAGATATGATAATATTTATTGTTATATTATATGACGTACAGTTGTCAATAGTACAATATAATAATAATTTTTCTAGAAGTATTAAATGTCGAGTGTTAACATTCCATATAACTGTGATTGAATCAATAGGGAATCAAAACTTGTTAAAAATAATATCGTACATGTTTCTACTGCAGTATAATACGTAAATAAAAAAAATAATATTATGACTAGCAAAAAGAGATTGAGTATTATTTAGTGAACTCATCTGGGCTCGTTCACCTCTGTGCGGGATGGTGATGGGATGTGTTATTTGTATACATTAAAAAATTGCATTTAAAAATTAAGAATATACTTGAGTAAAAACGATTCTTGGTCGTCTTAAAGATACTACACGAATATTTTAAAACACTACTGCTTCATTCATAAACCGGGAAAAAAGTGTTTACTAAAACGATAAAATCATTTGCATAATACTGAAATTGAAATCTATTCATCACCCGAAATGTCTTTCGACCTACCAGTACCTATATCCAAGAAAAATCGTACGTGGAATTTAAAATATTTTTTGGGTGCGTCACTGTGCGCCACCGACCGACAGAACGTCCGAAAACCGAAATTCGGTCGTTGATATCGTTGTACACGCAAACACAAACAAACGGTTTACGATGTTTTTTTCGATATCGGAGTGAAAAAAAAATGTAATTATTGTTTTCATACGTCTTTGTTTGTTAAGAATCTGAGATAGCCAATTTATGTAGTTATGACAATGTACGAGGACAATGATACTGGCGATAATACCTGACTGCACCTGTATATTATACATTCTATACGTTTATTTTTGTTAAAAATGATGTATCGATATTTTATGTATCACCGTTTAAGAGACACGTCAGGACTAGCGGGGACCTGCGCCATACGCATAAAATGTATTGTTTTTGATTTGACGTTATTTGTATACCTTATATATGAGAGAGTATTGGTCCCTCGTCTGCACCGCGCCGGCCCTGCATCGCCGAACCGCGTACACCGTTTTCGGGACATCGACGGTCCGCGTCAGTTCAAAATCTCTGATGGCCATGTCGCACGCGATAACCGTACCTGTACGCCCGGTGCCGGGGCTGCAGTGCACCACATGGGGCCCGCTGTTGGTCTTCATGTGAGATCTGGCCTCCATGACGAACGCCAACATTGCGTTCGGATCAGACGGCACGCCTTGCACAGGCCAACCTCCGTACCACAGGTGCGTCACGTCTCGCCAAAGGTTCGTTTCCAGGTTCTGTCGATGCGCGAGAAAAAGATAAATTTAATTAAAATCACATAATATTATATATTGCTTATATACGTGACAATGATGGTCTGGGAACACCGAGGGTTGTAAGTGTCGAAATTATTATTGAATACTCTTCAACAAATGCATAATATTATTGTAATATTCTGCATCCGCGTTCATTATACTATATTATGTAATCTGAGTATTACTCGTGCAAGCCACAAATAAGGGGGAGAGGGGCATTAGAGACCTTGAGAAGTTCCACTAATTTTATACCAAATATTTATAATAGATATTATAATTATTATTATTTATTATAAATATTGCGCATAAAATAAAATACCTTTAATCCATAATCCATAAAAATAATAATTTTAAGAACAAAATTGAAATCTGAAATTTATTTTCAAACTATTGATTACTTCTTAATTTCTTTCTTGGGATTTAATTTTATTAGTTATATATCAGGTTGTATGAACAATTGATTAATCTAATGGTTCGATAAAATTTAATGGACCTATCGAGGGCTACTAAATCATGTTTAAGCGACCATTAGTTCACTATCGATTCATTAAATGTTTAGTGATTTTTCATGCTACCGGGTAGTAGTATTTTATTTTACAGTTTATAAATGTATTATATTAACGATAGGATACTACAATTTGTTATAATAAAAGCTAGAATAATGTTGTAAATTTAATAAGCACTTCTATAAGTTATATTTAATGATTTATATGAAAATAAAAATACAATTATAAATAATTATTTTAATTTTGTGTTAGTGATCTAATAAATTTTTTCCAGGGACCCTAAATATCTTATTCTAATCTGATGTATAGATGGATCAAATAAAAATAAAAAATGGGAGTGATAAAAAAATATGCACCTTTGTAATAATAATAAGAAATACTCGCAGTTTTAAACAGTGATGTATATAATATTTATATTTATAAATTATTGTACATAGGCACTGTTGTCTGTTAAAGTATTATAGAGACTAAAGTATGGTTTGCCTCTTTAAGATTAATAACTACTTAATAAGAAATAAAGTATAATATATGTCTGAAAAGCATCTAAAATCCTCAGCCTTTTCAGTTTTCACTCCCTATATCCGGCCTATACTCCATGAAGTTTCGATGTACGATTAACATGAAATATGACTGTTATAAACTTATATTATATAAATTATTATAATATTAATGACTTAAGTTAATACCTTTAATTGTAAACTGGATATTATGAACTTCTCTTTTACTTCACGTTTCTTCAATGTTATTTGATAATCACCAAACAATCGATGACAGTCCAAGACTTCGGAAGGCGGTAAATAATCCGCACATCTTTCCTGCATAAAGATAAAACAAATATATAAATTAAAACATAATAAAATATATAATGTAAACAGTGAAAAATCAAATTGTATTAAATAAAATACTTTTATATTCTTAAAAATCACTAGTTATACATTTTTGTCTATTACTATTATACTATTGTGTATAATATGCTATAGTATTGATTAATTATTTTGACATGGTTTTTGTACATAAATGAGGGCACATTATAAATTTACATTCAACGTCTGCTGAAAAAAATCGACAATAAAATACTCCTTATCTGTATAACACAATCAACAAATAAATATAAATAAGGGCATAAGCAGAACGATTAATGAGTTATGAACAATGAAGTATATTATGAAAATACACCAAAGAAATAAAATAAAAATATTTTTGAAATCATATCTCCATTTAACTATCTATCTCTTTGTCACAATTATATCAGCCTTAATTATTTTTGAGATATTTAAAGTATAACTATAATTATATATATGTATAATTAATATTTCTAATTAGCCAATGCATAAATATAATGCAAAAGTTGATTTTATAAATAACAATCATTTTTATAAGTATAAAATAATACAAGCATATAGATGTTATAGTCAATGTTTTTATAGATATAATAATAATATAGACTGATATAAATATATAGTATTGCAGTTTCGTACATGAAAACACTCTACTTAACTATTGACAAAAAGAAAATTGTAACAGTATAAATATACTATAAATGTCCTTGCAAATAAATCGTGATACGTCAAATAAATGTCGAACTATTTACTTTCAATTTAAAATGTATATAGTTTAATTTAATATTTAAATTACTACAATATCTATTTTTATCGCATAATGGTATAGTACACTATAATATAATTAAAGCATTTTTTAAGATAATGCAATTTTTAACTAAAATCTGTATGTACTTTATATTGTTTAATCATCGCAGTTCAGAGTAAAATTTAAAAAAATATATCTTTATAAAACACCAAATAATTTATAGTCCAAGACAATTGAAGACGTTACATAACTAATTTATTATTATAACAAAGCCTGCTTGTTGTTTTTTCAACTATATCTTAAATGATTAAACATTTTACTATGCCTAGTGATTTTAAATAATAAAAAACTGTTTTTTTTTTCAATCGAATTAAACGAAAAAAATAATTTATTGAATTGAATACCATTATGAATATGAATAACATAAAAAATAATGATTATTAATTTATACAAGTACTATAGTACTTACTTTATTTATAATTATTGAATACCTAGCTACTAAAGTAAAATCTATGTTATACTCGTATTTCACATATTTTATATAGTTAATACATTCGTAAATGAGTCATACTGTATTGAAATTAGTTAAGGTACTACTTATAATAGTTATTATTTTAATTTATTTTCTCCGAAAATGCAACTACAAAACACTGTTCTTATATGAAATTAAGTACATAGGTATATCGTATAATGAAAATGTATATATTTTTCATATGAAATTTTGGATAAGAAAAAACATGTATATGTGATGCCAACAATGTAATGTGAAGATATTAGAAATTTAATTAACAACCAATTATTAGATTTGAAATATTTGAGTATATTTTCATTCTTAATTTGTTTATTTATAAGCTTTAGTGGCAGTCTGCAAGAAATAATATATCATAAAGTATCGACAATTCACAAGTATTTAAAAACAACTTGTCTGATGTTAGATTTTGAGCGGAATTTCAATGACTCAATTAATATCTATTCCATACCTACCTACTTAAATTATTTTTTAGATAATATATCATAATAGTGTAAAAACCGAAACATTTTAATTGCTAGGTTATAATCGCAGATGTAGTTTTTTTATTTTATTGATGAAATTATTTAGTTGATAAAAAAAAACCTGATCGTTCTAATCGAATGGATATAAAAAACTTATAGTATTGCATAATATAATGATCTATTTTTTTGTTGTTTGGAAATGTATACAGTATTATTGTATACTTAATATCTAACAATAAATAATCAAGCATTAAGTATACATTTTTATACATAAGTACAATATAATTATAATTTGTTCGAGAAATATTTAAATTGTATTAATTACTGTAGCTGTAGAATTAAATATTTAGCTAAGAATTCCTATTGATAGTTGAGCTAATAACATCAGAATCTTATCATGATAGTGGATTATAATTTATTAAAACATATTTGTTATAAAATTAGCTTTTTACCAAGAACTAAATAAACATTTGTTTAAAATACAAATTTTCACTTTTAAACAAATACGATTAATCACGTCACAATAAATATAAAACTATTTACCAAAAATCATTATTTTCATAATAAAACATACGACTTTGTTAAATGGTAGATAAGATACCAATTAGTTTTTGTTTTATCTTTTATGATTAGAAATACGTTAATTATTTTAAATTCAATTAAAATTGTTAAAATACATATCAATAAATAAGATTCTACGAAATGAGTATGACAACAATTTAGTATGTGGTTTAGAATTATAGATCTTTTTCTTTATACCTCACCATATTAATACAAAAATTCTCATATATTTTATAAAATACGTTAGAGTTTATATGTTATAATTTATACTTATACAGTGAAACTTCCATATAACGAACTTCTATTTTATGCAATTTTCTGTTTAACAAAATATTTTTAAGAACTATGACCTTCATTGTTAATGAATACGTAATTCTATTTAACGAATACCTCCATATTACGAATTTTTTTTTGTTGCTTATTTGACTTCGTTATATGGAAAATTCACCGTATTACAATATAAGTTATAATATAAGTTATACTATATTATTACCAACAATGCATATTAACTAAACAAATAATAATTTACACAAACAATCCGATATATAAATATAGTTTTGGTTTAAATTCAGCTAGACAGACTAAACGTTTTAACTTACCACTCCTTTCTCGGTCAAGCTTGTGACCATAATGATGACTCTAGTATTTTGGTCCCAAATCATTTGCCAGAAGTCGGGCACGGTGGACTGCATTGGAGCTTGACAAGCGATATAAAACTTTTCAGCACCCTTATAACCCTAAAACAGTTATCAACGATTAGAGTGTTTCGAAATACTTACACAACTATAATATAAATTAAACTTTTATCATACCTTGACATAATTGGCATTTATGTAGTCCGAATTCAGTCCAGAACCACGGGGATTCAGTAGAACTCTCGTTTCTGGCATTGGTATAACATTGGCGTAACGGTTCTTTGTTTCAGCACCCGGTGGTAACTCGTCTGGTTTCACTGTGATCACTGGTATGTTGGAAAACTCCTCGTCAATCGCCGGCCGGTCTTCTGAGAAGCTTACAAGCCCAGCAAAATTCAATACGTGCGAACAAGTCGACTAAAATTAAAATACATAATTACATCAAAATCAAAACGTTCAAACAAACTTGAGTAGGTACATCTTTCATAAAAATCGTAAATATACTCCATCGTCTACTATCTCGTCTACTTGACCTACTAGCTCTGCTATCTCTTCTCGCCGGTACAGTCCGACCGTACTTTTGACGGAAACAACACCAATAACACATAATTTATACATAAAATAATATTTTTAGGAGATTGCGAAATTACAATTTAACGGTGTATCGTGTACTATATGTTAATCCGGGCGTAACAAACGTAAACTAAACTATTATATCCAAACCGAACATGTTGTTATATTATTTTTATGATTACGACAATTATTATTATTTATAATATTTATAACACATCGACGAACAGTCGTTTTATCAATTGGCGACCTTTCTTTTTGACTAGCACACCGAGAAACAAACATGTCAAGGAACAAATCATACGGGAAGCGATAAAATAATTTGTGTGTTGAATGTAATATCTATATGTAACATCTACAATAAGTGGGAGAGAAAACCATTTTCAACGGCGCATCATCATATAGTGTAATTGGTTTCATTAGTTCTCGTGCACGTACGACGTACGTCTCAATTATTTTCTATGGATTAATAGAACGACGACATGGTGATAACTGGATCAGTAGACAAACATTTGGACATGCATGTATTCGTGTGACAATGTTTTTTTCTAAAGTTTATTATTAAATAAAATTTTTTTTATATTTATATAAATATATCAATAAAAAATATAATTTAATTGACGAAAAATGGACATCGCCTATCGGCACCTATATCTTGTCATAAAAATTATAACTATAACTATATACGTGTAGTGATTATAATATTATTATCATTTATGGGTGAGTTTTTTTCGATAAAATTAACTGTGAACGATAATAATTATTATCGTATGTAATATTATATTATTTTTAACAATTTATTTGGTATAGCATCAACCAATATTGAATCTTGATATATTTTATGCGTTTTGAATTTTAAACCCATTGTAAATTATGTACAACAATTTAACAATTATATCCTTCACATGTAAAAATAAATAAAACTTATTTTTTTATCAATTATGACTTATAAGTAGTACATTAATACTGAAATTACACGAATAGAGTAATGAAAAAACTATATAATATAGTATATTCAGTCAAATATAGTTTAATAAATTCAATTATTTGTGTCACTTATGTAACTCATTCTTAATTAAGTATATCGTACACTCTTGTTTTTATGTAAACATTTTTAAGACATTAATCCAATTAAGTAAATGAATAAAAATCGATTTCATGGCGAATGAAAGTACATGCCACTTAATTATGATGTTATCAATTTAATATGGTATAAAATATATATTATATAAGTGAAATATATTTTGAATAAAGAAATGTAAAATTTATGATTAAGTTAGTTTTTAATGTATTTATAGTACGTGAAATTGGTTTTGATATTCAATACTTAATAAAAAATTATATCAATGTATAAGTAATATATCTTTATTTTTTTCTATATCATACGATATTTTATTATTTATGTATAATAAAGTTTGAAACGTATAAATAAAATATGAAAAACTTAAATACATTTATATTTTTATTCAAAAATACGGAATGAATAAAGAGATCATTTAATACAAAAATTTTTTATTTTATTTTACAATATGGATTCTTGTAATAATATATTATTCGTATAATAGTCCTATATGAATAAGAATTAAAATTTAAAAAAATAATTTTAACTAATCCAAAATTATATATTCAAAATAAAAAATGTTTTTAATATAACAAGTGACCTCGTTTGAATACATGATTAAAAAAATCATAATCTTGAAAATATTTTGATTAACTTAAGTCACGTATAAATAAATTTAAACAATATTTATTATTATATGATAAAATATTTAAATGTAAATACTAATTAATATGCTTTGGGTTTT
This sequence comes from Rhopalosiphum maidis, assembly GCF_003676215.2. Taxonomy (NCBI): domain Eukaryota; kingdom Metazoa; phylum Arthropoda; class Insecta; order Hemiptera; family Aphididae; genus Rhopalosiphum; species Rhopalosiphum maidis. Next base: position 81,509,618 of record NC_040878.1, read on the forward strand.
ATACATAGTATTACATTTCTAAATAAAGAATGACTGTACGAATTTTAGATTTATTTATTTTAAAACGGTATAACCATTTTTATATGGCTTTTATACCGGTATACATTTTTAAATGAGTATCGACTATCTATTCACCAATATAATTGATAGTGAAATTAGAGTACATGTCACAAATAATATTGTATTTAGCCGATTAGGTACAATAAGTGTATAACATATAAATATTGACTATTAAAATTAAAAAATACAATTACCTATGTATAGATAATTGTTTTGTACTTAACATTGAGTTTTAACTTAAAATAATAAATCCTACATAGAAACTTTATGCTATCTGCCTTACTCAAATTCCAGGAAAATATAATATTAAAAGTGAATGTGAAATGGACAAAAAAATACTTACAGATTCGTCGAAGGCAGGATTTCCATATGATCGTTTTGACGCCCTCCGTGCGCCTTTTCTTCTAAAGCTATTGAACACGGATATATTGTCCATACTATAGTCGTCCAATGAGACAGGAGTACACCTTTGGCCATAGTTAAATCGTTTTTGACGTTTGCGGACAATTATCTACATTTTTAATAACATTTAGATATCAATATTAGTATAAAAGCAAAGCCACTAATAGGTATAATATGTATCAAATCTGTACTCACTAAAATCAATACAAGGATGGTGCAAACGCCGGCTACACATGATAGATATATGGCAGCTTTCACTCTTGGATTTTGAGTTTCATCCTTATCGATGTCAATTTCCAGAGCTCGTTTCATAAACTTGGCTCCGATTACCTGTTAATATTGAGTTATAATATTATTAGTTGTAATATTTTAATTAGTACATATATTTAAATACATGGTCAATTTTTATTATTAAAAATATTAGAATATTTTAAAATTTAAAAATAATTTACTAGAAAAAAAAAATTCAATAAAATTGCATTATTATTTTAGAATATTATTAGAAGTATTACGTACATTTGATTTGTAATCAAATCTATGACTGTCTAGCAAGCTAATAAACTCTTCGTTCATTAACGTGTTGTAATCACCATTACTGTTTATCAAGTAAAATTCAACTTCCACCGGACTTTTTTCGTCATCAGGGTTTAAACACTGTTTCTCGACGACGTTGAGAAATCTGATTTGATTTTTCGAATTAACGCTACAAAAAGATACATTTTAAATTATAATATTTTGTACAAAACACACTGTGATTTATGTACCTCTCGGTTCCACTTTCAAACAATTTAATAATAGCATCTTTAAGTTCTTCTTTGTTTTCACATATGTCTGCCATTGTTGAGTTAATCAATACATTTAAGTATGATTGAATGATTGGTACATTAGGTGCAAAAGTAGTTTTGTCTAAATCGATCACAGCTGGTTTTGGCCTTAAGGTAATCGGATTTGGTTTAGTAGTTGTTGTAGTTTGTTTAATTGGCGATAAAGTGGTAGAAGGTTGTGTAAAGGATGGCATAGGCTTTATAGTTGTAGTAGGAGTAGTTATTTCAATTACTATAGGTGGAGCAATAGATGTTGTTATTCTTTGTGTAGTTGTTGGTGTTTGAGTGGTTGTAGTTGTTGTGGTGGGTTTCTGTGTAGTCGTTGTAGTTGTTGTTGTTGGTCTCTGGGTGGTGGTAGTTGTTGTGGTGGGTTTCGGAGTCGTCGTAGTTGTTGTGGTTGTTGGTCTCGGAGTAGTTGTGGTAGTTGGTATTAGTTTTGGAGAAACTGTTGATGTTGTAGTTGTTGTTGATGTAGTGGATGCAGTTGAAGTCAACAAACTAGTAATTATAGGAACATCGTTTTCAGAAATATCAGATTCTGAAGTTGGTTCATTAACTGACATAGAACTTTGAGAAGAGGATTCGAAACTTTTTTGGCCATCATCTCCGGCATCATCGTGACTGTCCGTTGAGTTCGATTCGAAATCAATAAAAGACGTATCGGGGGTATTAGACAAACTAGGTGCTTGAGAAGTATTTGATATATCATTAGATGGTAGTTGAGACAATTCTGTTGATAAAATAAATATTATTAGTTTTATGAACAACAAAAATGATTAGTATTAAGACAAAAACTTACCCGATGAGGTTTTTTCAGAAACCGCTGTTACAACTTCAGTCCCCGCAGTGGAACTAGGTATAGGATACTCAGACGAAAACTTATGTGTAAAATCAATAATTTCTTGTGAATCTTGATTGTTTATTGATTCTGTTATTTTGGTATCTAACTTAGTTTTAATACTTTCTATATAATGTTCAGTAGTAGTCGAATGATTTTGGTTATTTAAATCAATATCATGAGAAATCGAAAATTCTACACCTGAATTACTCGATTGAACTCCAGTTGTTGTCAGCATTTTATTACTATTGTGATACTCAGAATAATCAAATAAGAGTTCCGGAGCCTTACTAAATATTTCAGTAGAAGTCTGTACTATTGGTAATTTATGATCCTCTTTCTTTTCAGTATTCGGTGTTGCTCTACCATAATTTAAGATATTTAATGGGTCCGACATCAATGTTGTAAATTCATCTTTTGTCACTTCTATTTTTGGTGTGATTTGTGATATAGGCATTACAGATGGAGTAAAAATATTTTGTTTAGTTTCTGAATTATTGTTGTTTTCGAAAATTGATTTGTAAGATGTTACTAACAATAAATTAGAATTTTGAGATTCCGTGGGCGTTGTAGACGACGATGGACGCAATGTTTCAATTACTGTAGTTGCATTTTCAACATCAGGTTTTTGAGATCCATATATTTCGTACTTATTTTGATCAGTGTCACCACCAAAACCGTTCATAGCAGAATCATTTCTATTTGGTGTATGGCTTGTTGATAACATTGAAATTGTATGTATTAAAGATTCCGTTGAAGTAATTTCTGGTGTTAACTGATTTATATTACTTGATTCACTTGTTGAAACGTAAATTTCAGGTATTCCTGTAAATGTTTCATTTGACTCTCCAGTGATTAATGCACTATTTGAAGTAGAAGTTGTATTTAAATTGTCTTCATTTGTTTTTTGCAATCTAGCGGACCAAGTAATGAATGGTTTAATTTTAGTAACTGATTCTTGTACACCAGTTGCATTTGAAGGTTTTTTAAATATTCTATTGGTATTGTTTGGTGCTTTTAACGAAGCCAAAGCCCATGCTGTTGCAGTTGGTGGAATTGGCTGTTGAGATGCTGACCCTTTTGGAGTAATTACTTTAATTGGTCTCATTTTATTTAATTGTACGTTAAAAGAACTACCTTCAGTTGTATTATTATTAGTTATTATATTTTCAGGCTCCGTTACATCTGGTTCAGATGGTCTTGCTTTAATTGTAGAAGAGATTATTTTTTGTTTTAAATTTAAATTTGATCTAATTGTAGGTCTACGAGATGTTTCAGTTGAAGATCCAAAATTTGGATGGTGAGTAGCAATTAGTGGTGGTTTTTTGAACTTTGGCCTTTGCAATTCAATCTCAGAATTATCCATTATTGTAGTAGTATCAATTAAATCATCTACTACTGATGTCGAAACAACATCATCTTTAATGATTTGATCAATCGGTTTAACTCGAATAGGCTTTTTATGACGTAAAGTTGTTGAAATTTCAGGAATTTCTGAAGTTCCTGGTTCATTTTGGAATCTAGTTTTACCTCTATTTGTCGTAACACCTTTTAACCCATCCAAACGTTGTCTAGTTTTTCTCTCTCCATTATCTATGGGGTTTTTCTTCGCCAAGCCCTCAAATGATGTAGTAAAATCATTATCACCACTATCAGTGATATCTTCAGACTCATCAAATTTTGTAAAGCTCGACGAAAACGAAGCTTTAATTTTATTAGTTGAACTTCTTATAGTGGTCGGGCCTGTTTCATTGAATCTGACTGTAAATATTTCCCGATATTCTTCATTTTCTTTAAAAGGTTTAATTATAAATTTTCGTTTTTCCATAAATTTCTCTGTGGTAGTAGCGCTATTAATTAACTCATCTTCAATTTGCTCTTCCCGAACCGTAAGAGTAGGCTTTTGCGATGTCGTAACTTCAAAATTTTGTAATTTTGAAACTTCCGATAGTATGGAATTCTTTGTTGCATTATTGGTACCAATGCCATCTTGGCATAGGACTAAGGAAATGCACGCCCAAATCCAAACTAAAACATAACGAATTTTATATTATTATCTATTAATGTATTATTACTACTTGGATATACGAGTTAAAAATAAATAAGATCAAATCATCGTAATATATATTTTCTGTTATTAATATTTTGTCAGTAAAAAATAGTTATACAACTTAAATAGTAATATAAATATATATTATTACCTATCCACTCCGAATGAAACTTCATCTATGTAGTTGAATTGTAAAAGTATCCAACAGGGGACATTGTTTGATACCGATAGTCATCTTTAACAAAGTTTGTTGTTAGGAAACATTCTTGTACCTGAAAATTAAAAATAATTTATTAGATTTTCCTTATTTTAAAACCATGAAAGCAAAGAACAACATTAAAAAATAAATTCAAAAATGTAATTTAATGTATCATTAAAAATATGCAGGAAGCAAGTGTTCAACTATAAAGCAATAAGTAACTAAAAAGTGCTTCGTGAAGATAATATTATAATATACATATTATATATTATTATTTAAACAAATAATTATAAAGTATTATAGTCAAAAAATATATCGTAAAACTGCTGTACATCAAAACAACTCAACGGAATTTATTTTAACCAAACCTATAGGTACCTATAGCTGATTTATATAAAAAAAAAATATACATATTAACATCATATAATATAATTAGTAAAAATAAGACCTTGTGATAAAAAAAATACATTTTAACAAAAATTATTTACTTAAAATATATATCGGAAATAAAACAGTCCAAAATAATAATAAAAACTGTTTCAATGCTATTCAATTGACCCTGGTTAACACATTAGTCAAACGTCCGCTATTCAAATCATGCAACACATTGCCGGAAGCTTACACGCCTCCTTTTGTTAAAGTTTGTCATAAATGTACTGATCGTATAAAATGTTAACGATGAAATTAGACAAAATACGTATTAATGTTATTATACACACAAATATTTGTGATATTATATTTAAAAATATTTAGTTTTGAATACCTTAATTAAATGAACTATTTACATAACATAATATAATAACTATTATTAAAAATACGCACATAATAATAATATCTATACGTTTTCAACGTGGCTGTTTAATATTTTCCGATATATCAAGGTAATCCATACTAGTAAATTATTATCTTATTTAAAATGTTCACTTTTAACTAGGTACGTCCTGAAAACAAAATATTCAAATTAATGTTTTGTTTGGCCGTAATTTTATTTGATTCACATCATTTTTATTGCTTTAATCGTTAATTTTGCTATGTTGAAATATGTGTTTAAGCATTTTACTTAACTAAATTAATAACCTACTCAACTTCAATTATTTCTTAAATGAGTTTTAGTTATTACCTTTAATACTTTTTATAATACCTTTTAGTTGAATCTAATTGTTCTTAAAATATTTATGCCTATACCTTTATAATGTAAAATACATTATACAATTATTTTCTTTTAATGATATAATAATTAAAACTTAATGAGTCCATCTGTCAGTCTAGTATTCTAGTCTCGTTGATTCGTCATCGTACTAGAATTATTCATGATTCATGAATATGTACACATACAAGCGAAACAGTCGAACCGAAAAAAGTAGGGTTATCCAATGGTAGATCTAGAAGAATTCTTTGATTTTTAGAGCGTAAAGAGAAAAATAATTGTTTACAACTGGACTACGAGAGTATTCATCAGAGATACTCTCCCAAACACTTTACAATGATATAAATCAATAAATGTCAAAGCGACTTTTTTATCTTTTAATAATAGCAGTCAATAGTATTAATGTATTCAAAAACGTTCCAATGTTACTAGTGTAGCAGTGTTACTATTGATATAGGCATATGTTCACGAGAATGTATACCTACGTGTAAATTTAAATGTATCTGGGTACAATTTATATTAACATTTTTTCACTAGCATACAAAACTAAAGTATAATGGCAGTTAGAAATTAAATAAACCCTTTGTTGATCTTAATTCCTTCACATTATTTATTTGACTGAAATGTTAACATCATTCGCATCTGCATAATATATTGTAATATTATTTCATAAATACTACTAGTGATATAGTCATAATGTGTTTTATTTCAATCTTCTGTTACGTGTTTAGCAACTATAATTGTAAATATAAAATATTTTGTATAGCTGGGAAGGATGTATTGAGATATATTAATATATTTCATAATACATGGTATAAAAAGGCTTGACATTGGCCAAATATCATATTATAATAGATACCTATCATACGTGTACCGAGTATTAACATTAGTATTCTTGAGATAAACTCTTCATCGATGACAGAACACGTCATAATTCATAGTTTTTTTTTTCTATTGTTTCGGTAACTCCACATTAAGTCTTTAGTTTTATCATTTTCATGAATAAAATAAACAACCTTACATTTTATTCAAACTCAAAAGATAGTTATTTTTTTTTTATATAATATTAAAAATTCTTATGGCATGTCTGATTTAGTTGGTATAATATTGAAATAAAAACAAATTAAAAACTAGATATTATAGACAAGTAGGTCCTAATATACCTTAACCGAAATCATAACACACCTTAGCCAATTTTATAAGCGATAATGGCATATTTCATTTTCTACAACGCTAAAAAAAAGGAAACGCTGTACAAATATATTATTATAATAATAATTGTATCTTTCGTTAATTATATATTTATATACGTCATACATACTAGTTTAATTCAATAGATCATTTAAATTTTATTATTTATACATATAATGCATATAATTATAATTTGCTGACATTTTTGACAGGATGATTTACTATTTATAAATACAAATTAAATTATTTACTAGCAGCTTACTTTAATTAATATTATCAAGTCGCAACATGTATATACGATACCCATACCTACGCTTGTATAAATATAATATAATACGTATAGACATAACACAACCATTACAATATTATAAATCACAATGATCCATTAAAATGTATAAGTATTTCACAAAAATATGTGTGTTTATCATGTAAAGTAAAATTATTTAGTAGTATTAAAACATTTTAAGGGCTTATCATGTCGACATGTCTGTAACAACACGCGTATGTGGTTCTAATAGCAGAGCTATGTCGCGAAAAATCATATTTTACTTTTAATGAACTAAGCAGAAGGAATCAAAATGTCAACTGATAGCTAAACCCTTAAAAGTATATTATATTATCAGTACCTAATACAGAAATAAAATATTTACAATTTACAAGTATATACTTTTGAAATATGTATCTATTTAATACCTATATTATGTACTATAATACTGTATAATGTACGTTATGTCTGTACCGAGTATTAGTATAATTTACCCAAAACTTCTAACTTAATCAGTTAACTTGTAAACTAACTGTAAAGACTATATAATATGAAATAGTAAATAAAATATATCATAAATAACGTGTATGTTGTAATTACTAATGAAATAGTACGATGAATATAAAATACTTATGCTTTACATCGATTTTTGAGGATTACTATACGTGTGTGTGATGCCACACAAGGAATAACTCACAACACGGTCGCTAAGGAAAGTCCGAATACTGTACAAGGCATACGCCAAACACTCGATAGTAATAAAATACCTTCAAAGGTTTCAATACGCAAGTTTTCACAGTGTATTTTTTTTTTTTTTTTTAATTATTTTAATACTATTATACTGAATATTATTAATATAAATGGTAGCGATGAGACGCGATATGTTTTCCGTACATAATTTGCCATCATTGTAGTGCAACCGTGAATTTCCTATTGAAGGAAATAATAATATAATATAATATTGTGCTTAGATGTTTTTATTTCTTACACATTATATAATAATATTAAAACTATTATTTTGTTGTTAAATATTATGATTACGATTTACAAAAAATATAAAATTTTATAATTTAGTATGATCACCTGTATAAATAATTAAATATAATTCAAGGGAAGCAGGGACAGACCTAATGCATGAATCCATTGATTGCACTGTCGGACTATATAATATATAAAAAATGTTAAAACATATATTTTTATTTATTATCAAAATAGAAAATTAACTTTTGTTTTCGTACCGAACCGTTTAGGATACATTATTGTCTATTGTGCATGGCACATCACACCCACGCGATAACATTTCCTCAGTTAAACGTTTTAATATAATAATTACACCTTAAAGACGTGTTTACGGCACGCGTTCCCAAGTGTGTGAGAACGACCTTCAATGCTGCACACATGTAAAACACCAGCAACGAATGCATTCTACTCCAGCAATCCGCACCGGTGTAGGTACCTTACTAGTTGCTGGTGAGAATATAAACCGTCAAGGGCAGCGACATTTTTAACCCAAACGAAAAAATCTTGGAATACGCCACCATTACCGTACCGTGGCTACTGAGTAACGGGTAATTTCATAGTATATTAAACGGCGTGGGAGTAAATATAGGTTTCATACAAGCGAAACTAAACCGCGTACAAAACAATGAGTTGCAGCTGGTATCTTCTAGTTAAATAACACGGCGTAATGATGTCACGTCAAAGTATATAATATACCTGTTGTATATAGTAAGTACATAAGTATAAAGTTAAGTTGAAGCGAGGCCAGATTAAAATATCTGCAAAAAGACATATTTTTCGAGCATTATATTATTAAGATTAGGTAGCAATTTTATATTTTTAACTCTTAGAGACTAGAATTAGAGGTATACCTAGTTGTAAATGTACTTAGTACATTTTTAATTTTTGTATTTCACATAATATATAAAAATACGTTTATACTCAAAAACATTTTTAAAATAACCATTTTTGGTTTGAAGATATAAGATAATACGATACAAGATTTATTAAAAATGATAATAATTGTTTTTGTGAAAACATTAAATTAAAAAAATAATTTTGTTAATATTACATATATTAATTTAATTTAAAACATCAACAAAATAATAAGATGTATACAAATTGTTTTTTAATTACAACAGCTTCAAAAACTTATCTTTGTCAAATGAAATTATTAGTTATGGGTCAATATAATAATATAATATCATAATAATATTATTATAATATGTATGCCCATTAAAGGATAATATAGTATCTTAATATTTTTTGTTGATTAGATTTCCAAATAAATTTTAATTTCATAAAGGTAAAAAAAATACATAAAATGCATAATAATTATATAAGTTATATTTTCTTAATTTTGAATTGAATAACATTTGACGAGTTAAAAGATCATAAGTTGTATTTAAAACAAACAAAAGACATTTTAGAAATCATATTTAAAATGTATTAATTTGATTTATTACTGATTAGGCACTAATAACCTTTAATCTAACCCTCGGGAACTATTATATAGATATATAATATATATATATCCAAAGTATTTACAGCTTTTCTATTTAATTCAACACTGTTTCGTCCTAGTCTCCTGAGGATTTCGATACATTAATGAACCAATATTTAAATCGCAACGACCACGGTATAATAGGTATAGCTCCGGGTACATAATTATACTTCCTCTCTCTCTCTCTCACTATATTTATACATTATAAATTATGTAGGTGTATATAAATGTGTGCACTTTGCAGTGTATACCTATTTATCTATCCCAATTTTGGGTGACGGTGACGTTACGGGTCGCACGTAAAAAAAATATGGCAATTTACAACGGTAATATTTACACACACAATACATTTAATTATACGTTATTCTAATTGACTTTCAATTTTATCGGTAATTTTTTTTTTCTTGGTAAAGTCATCAAAATTCAATACTGAAAAATGCAAATATTAGAGAACGGAACGCATATTTATTATAATGTACACGAGATAATCCTATAATAATATTATCAACCAGAGCAACGGTATGACGTTGTTGTCTATTCAGCGGCGGCAGTATAGGTGTATACCTGGCGGATGACCCACTTTCATCTTCTTGAGACCAAACAATAATAATAACACACAAGAACGACGCTCGTAGGCCAAACTATTTGCGTTTGACTCTTATTATGATTTCTATACACATATCGAACACGGATATTCTCGCTTCGGTGTCTTATATTTTGTCGGGTGGATATACGCATATATGATATTGTTGTATTGCAAAAATAATTCACTAATTCTAGCTAGTAAAATACAACATCCGTCACATTCAACAGTCGTTTAGCATTTTTGTATGTATAAAATGTGTACATAAGTACAAATGACGAACATTTATCAGTTATCAGTATTATCATGATATAAACCATACACGTAATACCAGATTTTATTAGTAAATGACTAATATAACAAACCACAAATTAATTTAATATATACGATATTACTCGTATTATTGGTAACATTGGTAACCCTACTTATGAATTAATTTTTCTATCAATATCGGAATATTAAGTTTTCTCAACCATATTTGATATTACCTCAATAAAAAGCACACAACTATTGTCAAGCTTACTACTTAATAATAAAATTTAAATGAACCTACGAATATTACAAATATGCATTAAACATTATTACATTAGCTAGTAAAGCTTATCTATAAAACCCTGTCGTTACGTTGTTCATAATATATTGCCTATGAATTGTTTTCGAAATGAATTAGTAAACAAAAATAATAAAGAACAAATAATGTTTTGCATAACACGAGAATAAAGTCATAAAATGAGCATCTGCTGTATTTACAATTTTAGATAATGTAGGGCATATTGTTTTTGTACATTGGGCAACTGTTGATATCGTTAAATTTGTCTAGATATATAAAAACACGTTGCAAAATAGACAGAAAACAGAAAACTTTAAACAAGCAAATATTTAAAATTTATGATAATAATAAAATTATATTCAAATTTATCATAAAAATTAATTTATATTCTAAAATAATAATAACTAATATAATATGACATAATAATGATTCCTTGAAAAAAATATTTTTTTCCTAACAATAGTATTATAATGATATTTTTTTACAGATAAAAAAATAAAAATTATAAATAAAAATGTAAATTTAATATAGGTACCTAGTATAATAATATTTATACCTATTTTAAAAGATATTATTGCCTTTCCCTATAAATAATTCCCTATATATTATATTCAAAGAAATTACCACGATTTAATACCAATTATTTCATAATTTGTTAGTATATACTTAATAAATTCTTAAGAATTACAATTTACAAATGTTAAAAAACTAAAAAGTATATTAAACAATACAAGTATATCTATAAAACAAGCATGTTATACTAAAAATAGTAACTAACCGTGGCTAATATACCAAGCATAAAATCAATGAATATTTCAACAGTAATAAAATAGGTTATCTATATAAATATACCTATATGCGTAATATACTGTTTATTTTTTCAAATGATATAAATGAAACAATACATTCAAAATATACTTCAATATATAACAAATTCAAAAATTAGAAGAATAAAAAACATGGTTAAATATTCTGTTAAGGGAGTCGAAGCTACCATGTTTTTATAACAAAACCTTGACTCACAAGAAAAACTCTCACGCCCCGTGAAATATACATTTTGATCTTATTATTTTTTTATTTGAAATATGAAGAATTTATACAGGTCGGATTGAATTCTAATTTTTATAACTCTATTTTCAGTTTAAACGTCTATAATATATTATATATTTTTGTATATTTTGAAATTAATTGTTCTCACGTTTTTTAAAGTAAATTCAGAAAATCAAAATTATATGTAAACTGAATTATTTTTTTGTCTTTCGAATAATACTAATAGTAAAAGAAATTACTTTTAAAAAAATATTTAAAAACATTCCATAAAATGTACATACTTGTGATACAGGCTGACAGATTGTCTCCGCTCAGAATTATTTTTCATGTACAATGATATCATTGGATTCAGATTGAATACATCCATTATATTTACTCATTCGATATTTAATGTACAGCTGAGTGGTGCTCACTTATACCTACCTTATGTTATTATAAGTTATATATTATATTATTATTTTTTTGATACATAACTCGTAAAACTCGTTTTAGTTTATATAATAATTTAACCTTGATAAAAAATATTAAAATCAAAACGAAATAAATAAATATAAATATATATGTATGTAATTTTAAAATGAGTATTTTAAAATCAAGTAAAATAAAACTCATCTAACTTTATTGTCGATTTAATTACAATCTATGCTGTTCAATATATATATATATATATATATATAGTTATAACACGTGCCATATGAGAAAACATATGCACATGCTCAAAATCTAATTTTTTTATAGGTAGTTATACTATTCATTATATGAATATAGTACATAATATAATAGAAGTGTATTGTAAGTAATGTTATGACATGAAAATTGTGAATTGTGTCTCTATAGGTACACTAATATAATATGTATGAAAAGCGACCCTTCACAATCGTGTATTATTTAACGGGTAAGACTATTATTCAATATCTATCATTTATAGGTAGGTAACTATTTCTCAATAAAATTACGCAAGAGTGCAAGACCGATTAATATAATATATGTAGGTATACGCAAGTTATGCAAAATATCTAAACAGTGTAATAGTTATTGTTAGCACTCGGTTTATACTTATATAGGTACTACATAAGTTTTTTTAATATAATATGTAAACCCGTAAAGGCATGAAAGTGATATTATATTTTTTTATTAAACCTGTAAGAATAAACAATGAAATGTGTATTTTTTTGTGACACATAACTGTTTTGTAGTTTGGTTATAATTTGTTTTAATTAAACAACGAAACTTGCAAAATTATAATTTCAATTATCGAAATATATTTGTAAAATATTTATTTTATAATAATAATATATTGTTTAACTTATCCTCGGTTATCAAATATTTTTTTCACCATTACACTATGAATATGTTTAAAAAAAATAAGCAATATTGTGAATGAAACAAAGTAATTATAATATGCCTGCTATCTCTTAACGTGATGACAATTTTACGGAATCCATTTACTCGTGTTCTATACATATAACAAAAATAATATAATGAAATACCTACGTTTGTCGAATACCTAAACAAAATGAAAGAAAGACAAGATAATAAAAGGACAAAAGAAATAACCGTGGCAAAGCATATAATCGTAACTACCTACATGACTACATACATAAAGGGTGAAACAAAATATTATACCTTCAAGATATTATATACCTAAGACGGGTTTCAATGTTAGATAGAAGTTGAAAATAGAATATTTTACGGGAAGGATTTTTTTAAGGGGGCGTTACATTACATGGTAAAAAAACAGGTCCACGTCACAGCTCGATGACCTATAAACAAAGACTAAAACTATATTTTGGTAATATTAAATATTAGTATATTATACACCAAGCCTCAATTCACAAGTATACCTACTAACGTTAACATTTCAGTATATAATATAAGATAACAGGCATATCTTATAATACTATACAAATAAATCATTTAAAATATAAATATGAAAAAAAAATAATTAATAAACTAAATATTTTATACGTAAATATTTATGATTATGACATTACAAAAACGGTGAAACTCAATATTTGTTCCATAGCGCAGAACGTAAAGGAAAATCAGTATAGAATATTTCCGATTTTGTGGTTAGGATAAATAGGGTTACAAGATATTATTTTTTACTAGGGTATCTGATTCTCTGATGTTTGAAATTGAATTAACTTTTTTAGTCATGATTTTAAAACAATAATCAAAGAATTAACTAGGTACTCACTAAAAATTAATTAAATTAATTAATTTACACTGATTACTTTTACACAAAAATAAAATTAAATATACATTTTTTATATTGTACATTTTTATTATTTAAAAATATGGTGGTGAATGGTGATCTTAAATAAATCATCATCATTGAATAATATACAACTTGTTATATGCAAATTTTTGTACATTTTGGAACTTTTTACTGAATATTTTAAAGCATGTAACCTATTTTTAGTGCATAAATGTATACATATGTGACACCTTTTCAGTGCATAGAATTCACTCTCTTTATTACTTATAACTCACTACAAACCAATTATTTTAAAATTTTATTTAAACCTAAAAATAAATTGTGATACACCGTCACACAGATAATATAGGTAGTAAATATTTTTTTTAATGTTTTCATGAATAATACTAGATATTCATTTAAAATATTATTAATTTTACTTTTAAATTAGCTACAAACTAGTTGTGTCCCGAAGATATAAAAGAAAAATGTCTAATCTGAATTGCAGCCCGAGTTTTTTCGTGTCATAACCGAGTTTTGGTACGATTAATTTTTACCCACATCCTAATATTATTATCCTTCGATAATAATGACAATTAACAGCTATAATATACAAATATAATAATAATAAAAAATACATGTATTATAAATACTACAAGACATATAGAAGAAAATCAAATTGACAAACTGATATATAAAAATAATATCATATACGTGTTTATCAGTGCCATAATATTAATTAAAAATATCTTATACATATAATCCCTAAAACATATCACTAGCTCTTAATCACTTAGATTTAGCTTATAATTAATCTATCCCTACTGTCCTTTGCACTATCCTTATAAATATATTGTAAATATCTGTTAATAACTTAACTGTAACTAAAAGCCCATAAATGCCAAATTTGTTTTTTTTTTTTAAATCAATAAAAAAAATAATAACCCTAAATATGATGATTGACGAATAATTTGTATATACTAACTTCTAGTAAAAAATAACAAAAAAATAGTATTACAATATAGCCAAGGGAAAAGGGTGCGTATTATATGTGTATACAATTTTAAGCATGCATTCCATGCAACACTTAAAACACTAAACAAAGAATTCTTTTTAGGTATAAAAAAAAATGTATATTTTATTTCGTAGTCGCAATTAATAGTTGCATACATTAGTAAAAATCTGTTAATATTAGTGTCCTATATTAAAATTTTAATTTGCACATAAAGTTCTCATTTGTTTCACCATTTTTTTTAATCTAAACACTAGCGCAACTTTTCCAAAATGTTAAGCAAAAAATCTATATTTTGAAATAAAATAATACAAATATAAGTATATAAAACATGGTTATATTTTCTTTAGTACCTACTAATAATGGTGGAAAATATGAGAACTTTATGTGCAAATTAAAATTTTAATATAGAACATTAATATTAAGAGATCACACTTACATATCAAGTAATGCAATTGCATGAGTGCTCGATGGTGGTGGGCGGGTCCTATTAACTATGGCATGCATAATGTATAACATATCTATAAGCCATAATAAAAATTATTCGAGTTATAAATAACTAAATACATTTACAAGTTAGGTGTTTGTGAAAAATTATCTACTACGCGAGTTTGTGGTAAATGTTAGAGCGCCACATATATTCATTCTCTGACACCTATGCATATAAAGTAACAAAACGAAATATAATAAAAAACTAACACATAATAAAATAAAATAAAATTACCTATATAATCAGATATGTATAATAGAAAGATATTAAAATAAATTGAATTATTTAATTTTAATTTGAAAAATATTTCATAAAATAAAATAAGACTGTCTAAATTTATTACATTTCGTAAATAAATAGTTATTTTAAAAAATAAAAATTATTTTTATTAAACTAAATAAAAATTGATAGTGCGTATTGGGTTATTTGGGTTTACAACATTCGCTTAAGTGTGGTTAAATTAAGGGGACTGAGCCCCTTACGCTCTCCCACACTTTAACCCCCGAATATAGAGAATATGCAATTTCAACAAGAATGAGCTATTAAAGCTTGTTGTATATTTTTAGTTTTAAAGGACTGTTTTCAAGGACACATTCTACGCATAGTGCAATCGATATTTTGACAGGGAGCGTGATATGGGTCTAATTTAACTTCTATATGAATACGATATTAATGTCCTCGACTATAAGGAATTTTAATAACTAATTTCCTTGTAACAAATTTGCACATAAGGTACACCGTATACGTTAAATATATGAGGGGTAAAATTCCAAGACAGCGTTGAAAATGGGAAACGTGGGAAACTGTTGACAACCATAAAGGTTATATTACGACACGGATTACGGGCCCATTATGAAAATATAATATCAATACAATTTTCTAACGTATATCTATTGCATACCTGTAAAAATTCAACTAAATGAGAGAATGGAAATTTATTTAATAACCACGTAAAATCTGCTAAGTAATTTAACTATAAAAATTGTCCAGAAATAGTTTACTAATAAAAAAAATTATTAAAATTAATTCCATAACATATGACTATCTATCAAAGTGAAAGTGAAACAATAAATCGACTTATGAGTAATAATGGCACGTGCGGAACATTAGGTTTATTCACTCGATGTGTTTATAACAATTTGAATATCAACGTGACATTGTTAAAGATACAATAGTATATTGTATATAATATTATAGAGCAGTTTAGATTTAGAAATAACATATATGATTTATTTCCTATGATTTATGACCAATTAACCAACAGCAATATTTTTATATAGATTCTTAGTATTATATAATTAAATTATAGCCACTACATTATTAAGTCTTCAGAAAACTATTTTTATTTGTAAAACAAGGAAAGCTGCAACTAAGAGGGTGCACAGGAAACTTGTACATCCTCAACTTTAAAATGTGCACCGTTAATTATAAAAACATATTTTATTGAAATTTAACTATTTTGAAATAAATCTAAATATAATCAAAACTAGATTAAATAATTATATAATTATTTCAAAAACTAATTACAAACAAAGATTATATCATAAAATACACAATGTATTACAACCAACATATATAATATATATTTACTTAAATATTTTTACTTTCAATTATTTGGAAGATTTAGTTTTAATTTTTAATTTATAATTGATTATACTAATATATATTTTTACTTTTATCAAGATGACAATTAATAATATGTAAGAAAAATACGTTCATCACTTCAAAAAATACTATAATATTATGCTTACTATTCAAGAATATTATATTACATTAATGAATATTATCTAATAATAAATAAATAAATAGTTTGTATTTAATTTCCTGTTATTCTAATTATTACTTGAATATACAGCAGCACGACGCTGTGAAGACTAGAGGTCAATAACTCAAGAGCGGATAAAAAAATATTGAAATACTTATAGTTTAATATTGAAGTTGAATCTAAAAATGGAATCGGAAATATAGGATCTACTCAAAATAGTTAAGGGTTTTGATTTCATAAACATTTTTACGTTTATTCTATACTATATTTTTAAAATTTTATGTAATATTGTATGAAATATTTTCCTATGAACCTATAAAAATAAAATGAAAAAATTTAAGATGAAGAATGAAAAAAATAATAAAACTAGCCATCATGAACCAGAATTTAATATGTGAAGATATATTATATTATTTTCCGTCGATTCATACGCCAAAACATGTTTTGCACGTACGCGTTCAAGACGTCATCTAGAGTTTGAACAAATTGTACGAGAATGAAACTAATTGAATTAAATGAATAATATGGCCTTGTATTGCAATTATTTATTTATTGACTTCAAAAGATTAGTCCGTAAATTAACCTCACCCATACTAAAAGTCTAAAACGAAGAAGCCTTTGAAACTGTTAACAATTATTATATATACCACAATGGGGTGAATAAGTTAAATATCATTTCACAAGGCTCCCCACGACGTTTTTAGGTAACGTGATTTCTGAATAATACTCAATACCTACCTCTATTATAATAATTAGTAATTACTACATATCACGAGTTTAGGAAATAGACTAAAATGTATCGTGATTTTTTAATTTTGTTTGGTACTTATTGAAGTTTAACAAAGGTCAAAATAACGTTGGAACAGATATAACTATCGAAACCATTAAAATACGGAACCATATCACAAAATCGAGAATTAGCGTATTTGATAAATTAATTACGGTTAATTATTCGGTAAACATCGATCGCTCATTCTGACGTATATTTGAATTTCCATAAAATATATAGGTATATATAAAAAAAAACACTAAAACTCGCTCAGGGAGAAAAACATAATATATTATACCACTCAACAAATTTCTCCGACGATTGCGACAAAACCAGACGTAATACGTATACACTCCACGACTAATTAATCGCTTGACTTTCATTTATGCATAAGAAAAACGTACAATTCTTAAAAAAAAAATACACCGAACGGATTTCAATTGTTGTTGATGTTTTTGAAAATTCTAAAGAACCTATAGTGAACCTACATAGTGCACATTTCCTTAATGTGTGGATACATACGTAAAATTCTGCGTACAATCGTTATATATTTGCGCGCATGTTATAAATTAAATAATGCGATTGAGTTCTAATGTTATTATTTATTGTAGTATTATTATTTTTGCATTTATTACGAAACTTGCTATAGTTATAATATACAAACATTACAATATTATACAAAGTTTTAACTTTTAAATTAATAATATTAATTGTGTCTCGTGGAAAAATGTATTACTTTTTTTATATATATATTTTAAGTACCTACTCAAAATATAATCAAAGTAAAATAAGTAATTATAATATAAACATAGATTTTTATAGTATTATATTATGTTATTAAAAATCTAATTTTCAATCTAAAACAATTTATTAAAGAAACTGAAAAAATAACTAGTTTAACAATTTCTACTGTTATTTGACTGATTTCAATAGATTAAAAAATAATTCATATCTTCAAAAAGTATTTCATATAATATCTATAAGATTAATGAATGTGTTTTTATTTAAAATAATTCTTATTCGAATTAAACTATGAACTCTTTGGCACTTAAACTCTTTTTTTTTATCATTTAGGTATATGCCGATTATGGTAATATAAATTCATTTAAAAATCATCAAAATTGTGTTTTATTAAAATCATGTTTAGTATTACACAAAAAAATATACAATTTATAGTTAGATACCTATTCACTATCTAAGATAGCATACCTTCAGTAGTCTTTTAGATAATTGCCATCACTTGATATTTTTAGTTATTAGTTCAGCCAAGCATTCGTTCTTGAAGACTTGAAACCCATCATTTTACAGTTAAGTTAATCACTATATTCGTTCCGATTGTGAAATACCAAGTACCGCAATATTAAGCATTGTACGTCACGAAACCGACAAGGTCTCTGTTGTTAAAAAATCGATCGTCTAGTTTTGGAAAACAAATCGTTATTTGTTTCATATACACCATACCATAAACATTTTATAATTTTAGTAACAGAATATAACATGATAATATTATTTATAAATTAAAATTATGAAATAAATATAGAAACCTAGTCCTTTTATTTCTAAAATATTGTACTTCATCAAATTATATTATTTCAGCATCAGATAAGTAAGCTATTTTTTGTGTTTTTTTTTCTATTGTTTAATGTATTTATTGGAATATTCAACTCTTTGTTTATTTTTTTACTATTCAGTGAACACATTTCCTTTCGAATAATTTGGTACATATCATATTTATCACAATTGCATGATCCATAATATTATTTTAAGGCTAAAATGGTTCATCCGAAACAAATAATGGTACAAATACTTTTAACATATGGTTAATTAAAAACTAACACATAATAGTACATGGATAATAAATATTCAAAACTTAAATCTGTCCTAAATAACCTATTTCTACCTTGAGCGAATGATTTATACAGACTCTCTGATTTGGTTTAATGATAAGAAAACAGAACAAACGCCTTCACGCTCTGCCACAACAAATGTCCTTGGTGTCGTTCTTAATAATGAACGTATATAATATGTGACTATACGCTTAGTCCCTAAAACAACTTCTAACGTTAACTATTTTCTATAGATATACTTTAAAATTAAAATTAAATTGATCACTATAATCTGCATTAAAATCAGTAAATTAATGATAATAATATATTTTAATAATCAGAATATGCTGTTAATTGGGTTAAAAATCGTAGGCTCGAACGATGAACTACTAGGTAAGTATTTTAAATATTTTCGAGTACAAACTAGGTAATATCTTTAACAATACGCGTGTAAGTATTAAAGTAATATGATTTTCATTAAAACCAAATACACATACCTTTACTTATAATAATATTGATAGGTAATTTAATAGATATTGAACTAACTGTTCAAAAAACCG
Source organism: Rhopalosiphum maidis (assembly GCF_003676215.2). Lineage (NCBI taxonomy): Eukaryota > Metazoa > Arthropoda > Insecta > Hemiptera > Aphididae > Rhopalosiphum > Rhopalosiphum maidis. The sequence continues at coordinate 81,529,902 of NC_040878.1, forward strand.
ATAAGTCGTATAGTTACATATGACAAATTATGTTATTAGTTACATACATTTTTAAATGTTAAAAGCATAAATAATGTATTTTAATTTTTGATAAACTATTTGTTATGAGATTGACCAGAATATGCACTCATAAATTCAAAATATTATAGAAACAAAAATAACCAATAAAAATGTTATATTATTATATTTAAAAGTATAATACCTACATGGTTTAATTTGAAGAATGCGTTATAATTATGACTTATTATTTTTTAAATAAACATTTTAATTTATAAACTACCCATTTTTAGATTATTAAATGTGTTCTTTATACATATTCAAGGCAACAATGAAAATTAAGAAAACAGGCAGTTTACAAAACACCAACCTCCTTGTTTTATAATAATGTTGATTTAAAATCCAGATAAAAACCCACGATGATTCAATTAACCATTTTAAATGTGAGTAAAAATATAATAAGAACCGTATTATAAGTTTTATGAATATAAGCACAATAATAGTATAATTATTATGTACTTAAATTTTGTCAATAAACACAAATAGTTACATATTTATATTTAGTAGTTTAAGAACGACATAAACCATTAAGTACGTTATCGATTACCTTTTGTTAAATATAAATACCATATACAATATTAACTACAGTTTAAAATAGTAAAAATAATAATAATCCTATTAAAAATCTTATAAATCGAAGGTCGTGTGAGTAACAAGGGAATTGATAAAGACGATACCAATATTATTTTTACTTCGTTCTACAGTTCTAAATACCTAAGTACCTACATAACACGTAAAAAACAATAGTAATCGAATACACTACCAAATAATTTATATAAAAATGACAAATAGTTTATAAAATATAGACATAATATATGATATATAACTATAGTTATTTTTATTTATTTATTAGACCGTTACATTAGTTAAATTGTTTATAAGATTTATTATAAATATATATGTTGACGTTTTATCAGAACAATAGTTAGATATCTACGTAACATGACGTCGAAGACATTACTGCTGAGGCATTTTAAAAGACCATTCCGTATCGAAAATCGTATTACGTGATGTCAGTTATACTAAATAATATATCTCTTCTAAAAAGTAGACGCAATTACATTATAAAAAATGTTATGTATACATAAGAGGCTATAGCGCTATCAGTCAAATCGTGTTTAAATATGTTGAAAATATTTATTTTAAATAAAAACTATTTTAAAAATTAGTAGTAAATACATTTAATATTGATTAGCTAAATAGTAAATAGTATAATGGCATATATAATATCCTGTGTATTATATATTTTTAATTGACTTAAAATAAATTAAGTCAGTAATCTATGTTTTATAAATTAACTAGATAGGTATTGTTGCAATTAATTTATTCAAAAACAATTTTTGAAAATTTAAATCGTCAATAGAACATCATGTTTACTATACATTTATAGTTGATACATAAAATATATCTGGTTTTTTTCTGCATGCCATTAAATTATAAAAATATAATATAGAAATAAATAAATAAAACGAGAAAAAAAATTATAGAATTTAGACTATTGCCCATCGCGTCATCTTTGTCTAATATATAAGATATCTTTTAACGAACATACAATTTTTTTTTCTGGAAAACGTTAACGATAATGAAAAGTGCTTACATTGTGATTTTATTATTTAAATAAAAAATTATAACACCTAAGTGTCTTAATATTTCACCTGCCACGAATATGCCATACATGCTATAAGTAGTAAGTATATATAATATATTATTTAGTAGTTTCATTATTGAGAAGTTCAAATAGTTCAATGAATTATGATATCAAGGTCTTAACAAATTTGCCAATTTAATTCTAACCTTCTTTTCATACTCTTAAAAATCATATAATACATATAATATATATGTATCCGCATACGCCATACAATAAACTACGTATAGTCTATAATGATAATTTACTTTCTTCTAGAATTACTACAGAATCGAATAATGAATGTTTTATTATTCTTTTATCTGACGTATAATAGGTTTAAGACAAATCCTCAAACAAAGCACATAAAAGTATCAGAATCAAGGTTAGTAAATAAAAAATGTATTATTTTTTTCTGTTTATAGAACGTTTTGATTATTATTATAAATATCAACAATTTATAAATATCTATAGACTGTAGTACTATAAGGTAAAGATCATAATTATATGTATTCCTAAAAATGTACTAAATAATAAAAATAAGAAATTTAATTTTATATATCTTAATTAAATTTATTTTTATGTATTGTATACATTGAATATAGTAAATAATAAAATTAATTAAAATTTCTCCTTTCATTTTAAAAATAAGATGCATTGCATTCATATTAATTTTATCAGCATTTTTAAAGTAACAAATGTATTTTATTGTACAAGTTTCTACCAATACCAACCGATTGTATTAGGTATTATTATAATTTTTTTTAGTATATAGCAATCAATATAAATTAATAATTTATAATAATAAATTATTATTTAAATTATGATATTTTGGACTATGATAACAATAACTGCTAATTAAATATTTTTAATCCATTATTACGTATTACATGCGTATATAAATTATAAATAATATATTACAATATATCCCTGTATATTATGTTATGTACTTATGTAACCTGTAAGATTTACGATTCGCTGATAATCAACATAATATAATACAACGATTAGACTGAGAGTGTTTTTGTGATAAGACTATATATTCTATAATCTATATATTGTTTCTATACATGAGAAAATTGCACGGATATTCTCTAATATGGGGAAGTAGATTTCTTTTGAGATTCGCTTCTGCATTGTCATGCAGTTTTTAATTCTATTCAATCTTTCTTCCTTTGTAGTTTGTATGTTTTGTTTTGAATATATCATTATATATCACATAGAATAATTTGCCTAACAGCCAAATATACTTATCCGGCGGTAATGACAATGCAAAATTTAATACGCATAAGTTTCTGTTACTTTTCGAAGTTAATGGACTGTTTTAGAGAGTCTATTTGCTGTTATACAGTATAATAGTTTCTGTAATATAAATCGGATTCTATAATGATGTTTCCGTTATTTTATAAACAGTTGATCATACTTACGATTTACAAAACTTAGGAAACGCCGAAGGAAATGTATATACTTATAATAAAAATTATGATACCAATAACATTAACCTCAACATTAACATTAATTTTTTTTTTTAACATTTATACAAATATGATTATTAATTTCATAAATGACATATATTAATATATTGTCTATAAACCTATTATCTATAAGTTTAAATATTGAAGTATAAATACAATTGACAGTAGTGGTGTAGCCAGAACTTTAAAATGGAGGACCTAAAATACTAAAAAATTAACAATAATAACAGTTCACTTTTATATTAAGTTGATACAACCGAAGGGGGTACGGTCCACTGCCCCCCATGGCTACGCCACTGATAAACAGAGTAAATTAACTTAACTATAAGTAGGCAATATTCATCTATACTATTTATAAAAATTTAATTTAAGAACATGAAATTTTAAGAAAATTAAAATATTGATGAAAAATTGACAAAATGGTCAAATTAAACCTATTCTGAATACTGATTTAATTTAATCGATTATCGTGGAGCACACAGCTAACAGTCGTTCAAGTCACCAGATTAAAGTTTCCGGAACGAAAACAACAGGAAAATATATAGGTAACCTATGTCTAGTCATTACATTAATCATTATCGTTACTCACAGGAATATTATTATATAGTAAACGCCGTCATATAACTAACATGACGACCTCGACGGACTAATGAATAGGAAAACGCACACCGATTAATTTTATTTTGTTCTGTAGGTGCCTATAAAATATTATGTAAATCTACTTGAAAATATATTATTTTTAATGAATTACGGTATTATACGCACTAGTATTATTTTATCGGATCTTAAGTGACTGGAAAACTGTTAGAATGATAAGAACATTTTTACAACAATGAACATTTCAAAGTCTGCATATTAATCTAAATTCACTCTAAGAGCAATGAATAACGTTAAATATCACAAAACTATAATGATACAGTGTTCTATCGGAGTTGTACACATGGATGACAGACTGAGCTATAACTACGTCAGAGTATCCGATCGAAACTTTCACATGGCGGCGGCAGGTACGATAATTATTGGCGGCGGTGGTAACGCGCTATTACGTTATATACATATATATTATTATATTATATAGTGTATCGTCGTGACACAGAAATATTCGCGACATATAACGACGATAACAATGAAAAACATCGAGGTATAGTGTTCTTGGGAATCACAAGAAAGTAAATTTCCAGTCGTGGGACCTGATCACCACCGCCGTCACCCTCTGACGGTATCGCACAGACATTGTTATCGTGTAAACTGTGTAGACTGTGTGTATGAAAACACGTATGTACAATAGGTACATCAATATTGGCCAATCACGGTGTGTATGCTGACGCAAATCGTCAGCATAATACGTACATCCCGTCCGAAATAAACACCAACAGCGACTTATAAGCTACAATATTATTAAACTATAAGAAGGTGCGTTAAGCACCGACTACTACACTAGTATAAGGCTGTTATTACTTATTATAACTAAGATACGTAGTTAAACTGATTTATTAGCTATTACTACGGTAATGGTTATATCATATTATGACCAACAAGACATACCCATTATAATTGCCGACGACCGTCTGTCCAGCCATAGATCCTACACACACACATACTGCAGTCTTGCATGACGTATCCCATGTAGATCGCGCGTCCTATATATCGCCGTGCGGAGCGCGTGCTCGGTCCGCGAGTCGAGACGTCCCGATTATCCAGTGACGCGGAGTTGTGGCAAAAAAGTCACGGAAGCGAAAAGAAATTCAAAAAAATAATAATGATAATGATAAAAATGTTGCCAGTAGTACGAGTCGAACGCGCGACGACGACCACGAGCGCGATATCAAACACACTTTACACAGTACGAGCGACCAGTACGGTCGTTTCTTCACTACTGAACCGCTTACCGCGCACGGACCGTGGTGGCGCGGCGGACCAAACAGTCCTCCGGTTTCGCCGCCGCCTTCGCTGCCTCCACCGACGGGGACAGGTCGTTGCCGCCACCGGCTGATCGTCGAACGCGGCCGATCGTGGCCGATCGTCGTCGGATTGTCACGCTTTCACGACGTGTCAACACACGCAGCGTATACATAGTACGCTGAATCAACGCAAATACGCGGTACCTACGGTGTGTCGGCCGTCGCTCGCCGCGGGGACGACGACATGAGACGGGGTTCCTTTGCACATCCTCCGCGGATCAATCGTATCCTGTAGTTTTCCACTGTATACGTCCTAAAAAAAAATAATATAAATGCGTTTTAAGCGTTTTTGCTATATCTGGTTTTATATTCATCGATTGTGGCTATATATTACAATCTGTAGAAAGATTGACACACTCACTATTCAATAATAATATATTATAACCGTAAACGAATATTATAAATGTTATTATAATGTATTATTGTTAAAAGTCCCGTACATAATGATTTATTATTATATTGTTTTCATTGTCCGGTCGAAATGTTTAGAGAAGAAAAATCGAAGAAAATGTGAATAATTATTGTCTAAAAACGCGTGAATCCAATCTATCTCGTTTTCCTATGTACTAACCGTGTATAATACAATAGCTGTTATATGCAGACCTACGTGTGATGTGGTGTGTGTATGTGTGTATGTGTATATGCTTATATACGTGAAAATGACAGCGGAAGTAACTACACAATGTAATGTTTATAGGTATAATAATACGGGCGATAATGTGTCAAAAACCGTATTTTCACTCTGGTAAATGTTAGAAAAAAAAAATAAAATTAAAACACAAAGCACCGGTTGACGCGTGGTACGGCGCGTGCGGTGTGTCTACAGGTATGCCGTGAAATAGAAAATATTATTATCATTATAACATCTAAATCGCATCCATAATTTAAAAATTATAAGTTAGGCTCCGGAGACTATGCCCCGATAATAATATTATATACACTAATATGCATAAAATTTTCTTTTTCTTTTTTGACGTTTTATAAAACGGCGTGGTGAGTATAGTGACAATTTATGTAGATATCACGCGTCAATCTATATGTTTAATTAGGTATAAAGTATACGGTATACTCATGTACATATATCAATATCGCGGACATTATCTACCGCTTGGAATTTTCAATTTTTCAATTTTTTTACTCATCGTGACTTTTACATTTAAACATCATTTTTACACTTTCCAATGCATTGTATACCCGATTGTATATAGTTATACAGTTATATTAATTGAATCATTCTTGTGAAATTGACATAAACATACTCAAAAGTAATTACTTATAACATATAATAATGAACTAAAATATTACTTAGTCACATAAATTATAAACATCTATATTCTATATCTATACAGTAGGTATATAATTAATATGGTAAGTATAAGTATAAAATACATTTAGTATTGTTATTATTATTTTCATAATCACCTCTGATCTGCATACTCATGAATAGTGAATGTTTATTAATAATATAGAAAATGTGCAATAAAAAGAAAATCTTTGTACGATACAATATTTAATAATATCTAAACATAACTCTATTTATTATGATATATGCTTCTGTGGTATTTTAAAAAATCTAACATATAGGAAAGATTAAAAAATGTTTGATAATCCAAAAATGTGTAGGTTTTAGATTTTTAAATGAAGGTGGAGCAATGAATACATTATTTATTTAGTTTAACAATAATGTGTGTGTCATTTTTTTGTGAGTCATTACCTTTTAATGCAGTGAAATGTCTTCAAGATTCTAGTTTGAGCGTGGTTTTTGGTGGATAATTGAATCTAATTGGTATTTTGGGAGATAATTAATATTTAAAAAATGAACTTCAAATATTTAATAAAATAATAAAATTGTGAAAAATAAAGATAAATTACAAAAATACATATGATAAGATTAATATATGGATTATGCTATACGGCAGAGCGATTTTCCTAGTTTTTTTAATATTAAATTTTACTTAACAGATGAGATAACGAATCATCTACAATAATATGTATAATATTTCGTATTTACTTGGAAATTATTGAGAGTTTTTTTTTAGGGTACTAGCCTTCTAGGTTATAATTTTAAGAGGCAAAGAATCTGTGACTATTTTATACGTGCAAGATGTTACTAGGAGTTTATATACAAATCTTTATTATATGTATACGTATGCCATATGCCTAAATTATAATAATATTAAGTACCTATCTAATTATGTAAATACAATTAACTTTGTAAAAAAAAAAGTATTAAGTTGTATAATATACCTATTCTGCTTGTATAGTACTGTATAACTGTTACAAGGAACCTACACTAGTATAAATGAACTAGGTAATTACTAATTTATGTGCGTCTTACCTTGACGACGAGTCAGTAAGACACCCGAAGCGTAATCCTAGGAAAACTGACGACGCATTTCGTCGGACCAGAGGTGATGAAACTCGTAAAAACGTGTAAGTTTACGAGATTCATTTCACTCAACGCAAAAAATATGGTTGCACTACTAATACTGCATACTGGTATAATAAAACGAACTAGCAGACGCCTGATGCTAAAAACTAATAGGTACCTAAGTAATAACCATAGACCTTATTTTGAAGTATAAGGTATTTTATAACAACATTAATATCTATAAAAAAAAAAATAATAATGCGAATACTAATGTACTATGGTTTACGTCTCTCGCAATCAAGTAAACCACTATTTTTTCCATTGGTCGCCGACTGTTTTACCACGAAGAAGGACTGTGTTATATAGTTAGAAATTTCGCTATAATACGTCGCCCAGTACAGGAATTTATTTAAGATTTGATGATACGGATTTTTCTCCCGCTATAATGTATAAACAATAATATGTTATTAATGTTATGATGTACCATTATGGCATTATACCGTATTGAGTTCGACGCCCTCCGATCTCCTAGAAATTGTCGATGGAGACGCTTCTGAATTGATATCATAAATCTTTGTGCAAATATATATTTTTATATAGTTAATAAAGCATAATAATATTATTACATATTTAATTTCAGTGTACACTATGTCACTACATAATGCATGGTGTATAATAATGTACATAAATATATATATATTATGTGATTACATGACGTATAAATTATACGATTGCGTTTTGAAAAAATGTGGATTATGTTATGTCCATGTCAATGTCAAATAATATAATTGTTACAATTAAATGTCAAATATTATAGTCACTTGTTGTGATAAGCAAATTATAAATAATTATTAATATTCCCAAAGTGCACTTGTCGTTCACTGCACATGTTTATATAAAACTTTTATGTTGGAATAAAAAATAAAATTAGTTATTGGCTGTATTATATAAACATTTTTAAATGTAATTTCACATAAAAAGCTGAATAAATAAGAAAAATAATTTTATGAACATGCATACTCGTATAATGTTTGGTTGAGATAATAAAGGTGTCAATATAATATTGATAATTGTATTGTTTTAAAATATTTTTTTATATACTAATTATGATAAATTCTAACTAAAACTATTTTCACATAATATAATCACATAGACAAATATTATATTATACTTATATATAATGTGGGCATTGAATACTTCAAATAATATTCATAAATATACTCTACACGGCCTGATTGATTTTTTTTAATTTACTTAAAGGCCGTTATATCTACTGAAAATAATACTATACAATAGGCAATATCACATCACAATAAGCAATATCATAACCTTAATCAAAAGATTCACAACAACTATAGTTTGCAGACTTGAATAAAATCGAATAATAACATGCCTTAAGAAATAATATAACCTATCTGTCTAAATCAATGGCTTCAAAAACTAATTATAGTTTTTATTGTAAATTCTTGGATCTTTTGGAAGAAAGCATTTTATTCATCAAAACCAATGCTCTTATAGTGCCTACTATATATAATGTTATTTAGAATTTACTTAATTTATAATACATTTTAAAATTTAATTTTCACTACAAGTTAAAAAATTATTTTTTATTGACAATAAATTGCAAATTAAATAGAAATCTTAGCAATGCATTACAAAAGAGAAGATTTTAAATAACTGTTTCTTGTAAAACTGTATACCTAATGGTTAGGAGTACAAAACGGAGAATTGATGAAGTTTGCAGATGACCGAGAGAACATATCAAACAAATCTAAAAAATGTAATAGATAGGTATTATTATTTATAATTGTGAAAAACTTTAACCTTAACCAATTGATATTTCAATACATTATTGTTTATTATACAGAATGATTCACCCACCATGGAAACATGGAGATTCTAATCTCCATGTTTCCTTTAATCATGAATTTATTCAAATTTGAATTTTTGAATTTTTAAATGTACCCAAAAACTAAATTTTTAAATTCTTACGTATTTTTATACTAGGTACTTAAGGAGTGTGTTGTAGTGATACTGATACAAACTTCTGTTTATCAAATGAGAACCTCCTCTTTTATTGTAAATTATTTAATAGATAATTTTCTTGAAAATGGTTATGTCATCCTGCAGGATAGCCATGGCTATCTATATACTAATACATATACATATAATAAATATTTAAAAGAAACTGTGACAGTTTTATTCGTGTTTCACAGTTTAATATTACTTGATATATGTATTTAAAAATAATTGGTTTCTAAACAAATTCTACATAGAACATATTATTATAAGATACTATAAAGGAGAAATCCAACGTAAATATAATAAACGTTTTCAACCAATATCAATTGCGTATTTGTGTATATTTAATAACTATGATTACAAATATCATATTATTAGTAACTTTTATACAATAATTGTTACCGTAATATCATAATAGGTACCTTCACTTATAAGTTACAAGTCATAGACATACACTTAATCAGTTTTTAATTTACAAGCACTCGTTCTGTCTTTCTCTTGATGAAATATTCACATACAAAAATAAATTACCTTTGTTTTTATTTCAATCAATTATTGTATTGTTTTTTCAGATTGTATCAGTTTTCAGGTTATAATTTTTCTGATATTCCGAATTTTTTACTTTAGACGGTTTCAATGTAAGAAATAATTTTCTTATTGTATCATACATAATTATCTGTAAAAGGCCTACAGTATAACAACCATAAATTAATTTGATGTAATGTATCTATACAATGACATAATAATATTAATTATATTATGATTACTCATTACATAGAAATAGCTATACGTTGTCATTTATATACGCTGATTAATAATCTGAATTATATCTCTATAGACTTTTAACAAAATATAGAATTTATCCAAAAAAAAAAATTACAAGACATTTGGGAAAATTGCACGAATATAATACAGTAATATATTTCACATGAACCTGTGTATACCATTCTCATGCTAATAATTACTGCACACAAAGTGAGAGAATTTAACTTCGTACATTATCGCCATGACTTGTGCGCATTTAATGTATTATATAATAATAAGCACAGTTAAATATAATAGCATAGACGACGAACACTATTATTGCAAAATGCAGACGATCTAATAATAAGCATAGTAAGCACAACCTTTCAAGTTTTGAAGCTATTCGGCTATTTAGAATAATAGGACAGAATGGGAAATCGTGCGGACCATTAATTTCGATCTTATGCCACAGCACGTGCCGTATACAATATCCACATCCCCATATAGTATAAAAAAATATACTATACAAATATTTGAATCATCATCGTTGAAGTGGATATTATAGGAACTTTAAACTCATAAAACATTTATGTTATTACTCAATATTATAAAATAATGAATCAAGTCCATTTAGTACGTTTCGTTAGTGAACGAAAAAATTAACAATTTTAAAGATATTTAGGTACAGTAGCGCCAACGTCAGTTTTAAATTGTTAAAAATCAAATCTAAAATAAGAAGAGCCGGAAAACAATAATTAATTTATTGCACTAAAATATAGGGAAATTGCATGTACTTATATCCAAATGTCTAATATGATCGTATATACCTACCTATATTTTATGGACTATATCATTTTTATTCACCATGGCACCACCCACCTCCCCCGCCTAAATTAGGTAATGAATCTACAATACTTATACGTATATAATGATCCGTGGTGCCACTAAGTATTTCAAAAAATGTTTTACAAGTAAAACAGTAAAATATCATTATTCATCGATCTGTGTTAGATTGAAATCACATGTAATCAAATCACACGTATTGGCAAAACTTTTTATTTAAAAGTATTAATTTTATGTCATGAAATAAACTCTTAGATGAATCTTTATTTCTATTATCATATTTATATTGATACAAATTTATATACTCGAACAAAGTGCTTAAACAATTAATACAAAGTTTCTCAAAAGTTGTATTTAATGGAATTGAAAAAAATAAGTATACATACCTACTAATGTTTTTTAAACGTCTAAAGTTAAAATTTCTACGAAAGTTGTCAAAATAACAAAAACAATTTAAACTCAAATTTTAACGAAATAGGATATTCACACGAAAATTAACGGTTTTATTTATTATGTTGTTCTTGTTTTATAAAAAAAAAAAATATATCACAGTATAAATGTGTATTTTTTTTTTTATGCGCTGATAATAAAAAAAAAAACAATTATATTACAAACTGTATACAACCATTATCCATCAATGATAATAATATATAAAATATTATGCTAATGAAAATTTAAAAAATTAAATAATTTTTAAATTAGAATTTTTTAAGCACAAATATATGATTTAAAAAAATATATAACATAAAATGTATATGTATTATTATTGACTTATAAGTCACACTCATATGATAAATTATTGAATATACACATACCTACTATTATACGTATATTGTATATAATAACGATTTATCTAAAAAATATTAATCATAGAAACTTGAATCATTGAATCATTCCATAATATTAATCATATAATATCATATTCTGCATACAAGTTTTCAAAATATTTAGACTACTCTTTAGTCGTTTTACCAAGAACATTATAATAATATTTTTCGTTAGTTTTTCCTAATTATTTTGAAAATTATAACAGTTAAAAATTACGCACAAAATAAATATGATCATTATCATGTTTATTGTTAATGGAAGTGAATATAATAAATTAAAAGGTAGGTCACTAAAATTTAATTATTTTACTTTGATAGCATTCAACCGGTAATCATTAGACTTAATTATTTTTATTTGGTGATAGCATAGATACTTTTTTTAAATTTCTAAATTAAATTTCTAATACTTTTAGATTAGGTATAGATACTTCAATATATTTATTATTTTATCTTTACATTGTTGCTTAATATATTATTGTAAAACCTTAGGTGATTGCCAATAATACATTTTTGTTCAGATTAAACTAATAACGTGGTAACAACTATACTACAGACCTATAGTATTACATTATATAATAGACACTTAATTTGAAAATATTTCATAAAATCAGAGAATAAAATACTGTTATATCTAACAAAATGTCTATGTATATTTGTTTTTGTTATTTGCCTTAAAATTATAAAGCATCCAATGTTTTTTTATTTTACCAGTCCCCGTGACCGGTATAGATAGATATAAAATATATATAATATTATTATTACTACTGGCGATCTTGAAATATTGCAGCATTTAATTTATCTCGGTATCCTCTACAATATAAGCCATATTTATTTTATTGCCAACTTTTAAGAAATCATTATTGCAGACTTCTGTGTATAAACACAGCGTTCTAAAAACTAGAATACTTCAATGCTTGCATAATGCGTTTTATTACACGTAAATACGCAACACTAGCTGTAGTCCGCAGATACTCGCTGCCGTGATTCTGTGAACACAATAACACATGTATCATATAAATAGATATATACTCATATTTTATATATACACGTGCATAATGCATATATAGGTAGGTACTATACTTATTATACTAAACTTGCCTATTATGTAAAAAAAACGTCCTAACATCCTAGTGAGAAAAACAGTGAAATCGCGTTTTGTTACTTTTTTTTAATGTTTTGCGATGGTACTATTGTGTACCTACCGTTATAAACTATTATATTATACAGAATATTATCCCAAATGACACGTTCGAGTTTCATGTAATATAATAACTATATTATAGACGAATAGATAAAATACTAAGAGATTACACTATATTGTATATAGGTTCTAATGGTTCTGTTTACATATATACACACACGTACCTTTACACAAAACTGTATTTTTATAGTTTCTAAATAATTTGTATTATAATATTATGTCTATAATTTTCACATAGGTATCTGATCTTATGAAACTGTTAAAATGTGTGCCTGTAGCGATAATGTGACATGTCCATGTATATTACATACTATACATTATAAAATATAATAAAATAAATAATTTCCATATTAAATTGAAATACAAAAATTAGTTTCGGAATTGAAAGGTAGCGTATTTCTATTAGATATTTCATTAATTTTTGACCATATTATTAGTTCTGATTAATTCATAATAGGTAATATCGTAATTTACATTCAGCTATCTGTAATGAGTAATAACTATAACAATATTCGTACGAATATTAAAATTATATGATATACAATGAAAATTTTATTTATAGACCATAGTAAAAGAAGGAGGTTATTAGTCACGTATTATACTTAAAAAAACTGTACTATGATATCTGCATTATACCCACGAAATTAAAAAAATATATTTGAGGTAATGATGTTACTTATACGGAGAAGTAAGATTTATATTAGATGAAAATGACCCAGATGACCAAACGAACGAGTACTAATATTTGCCAACAATACGGTATTGTTTTTATTAGAAAATTCCAATAATTGGTTTATAAACAGGTATTTTGATTTCAAAAAAATTCAAATTTTGTTGAAGCTGTTTATTGCGTTGTTCTCGAACACAAAACACTACAATATACATATGAGCACTTTCTTTGTACTGTAAAAAACGAATGTGAAAAACTAGAGAAGTACCCAGATCTATTGAATAATTTTTTATTTAAATAATTGTAAAAAAAACCATCCAAAAAATATTTTATTCGAATAAATTTTATCTCAATAACCTTCTAAATACATTTTATTTGAATAAAACGCCTTACCCTGTTATCTATGTATTTTTAATTAAAATACATAAATAATATTTTAAGAAATATAAGCGTTTGAAACATTTTTATTCGTGTAGGTAATTTAGTATACAATAATTATGTTATTATTGTGATTAATATAAGTCAACAGGAATATATTTTGTTTTATAACCCTATCGCACAATTATTACTATAAGATGTTGTTAAAATAATAAACTATATATTATGTAAAAATAATGTTATTTTAATCCCGATCGGGATCGACTCTAGTCGATAACTGAACAGGTGAATAATGAATCATGAAACACAATCGGTAATAAACGCACTGTTTAGCTACATAAACCTAACCAACCTTTACTGTATAAATAATCGTAATAACTAATAAGTATTTACCACTATTTAGGTACATACACTTGTATTACACTTGCATCTGTGATATTATTGTGTGTGTGTGTGTGTGTGTGTGTGTATATGTATGTATTTGCATGCATCGATGAATAAACGAATAGAATTATTAAATACCATTGATTTTATAACATATTTTGTGTATAAAATCAATGACTTAACCACAGATACAACCTATATAGCTAATAGCTATATATACAGAATGATTCTTTTATGAAACAACACTCATTATTTCAAAAAGTATTAATGTTTTTGAAAACATTTTTTTAAATAGTTTCAAGTTGTAAAAAACAACGTTTTTATTAAAAATTTATACTTTTAAATATTTTTTATCCTTATAATTTTTTAAGTTTTTTACTTTTTTGAAAAACAACATAGTGTTTTAATTTCATATTCCAAAGCAGAATATTTTTTTAAGTATTTTGATACATAAAATTCGAATTTAGAGTGAGTAGTTTATGAGTTAAACTTATTTAAAGTTTAGACAAGCGGAGTAGTAGACAAACATTTTGCGGGGTAAACCCGTACCACTCCACTCCGCGCAACTAAACTTTAAATACGTATAACTCATAAACTACTCGTCCTAAATTTAATTTTTATGTATCAAAATACTTAGAAAATTATTCTGCTTTGGAATATGAAATTAAAAATCTATATTGTCATTTAAAAAAGTAAAAAACTTAAAAAATTATAAGGATAAAAAATATTTAAAAATATAATTTTTTAATAAAAACGTTGATTTTAACAATTTGAAACTTTGTAATAAAATATTTTCAAAAACATAAATACTTTTTGAAATAATGAGTGTTGTTTGATAAAAGAATCACTCTGTATATAAAAAGGTAGGTATATTTAAATTATTTTGTTCTGTATTCTGTCATAATAAAGTAACTATATTAATATATTATATAGATCAATATCTTATAATCTATGTAATTACGCATTAATGTTCGTCATGATATCATTGGTATGAGCGGTACAGTACTGACTACTCACTAGAAATGAACGTAAATGACAAATGTACCTGTATATTATCGTCATTTTCAGTCGATGATTCATTTAGCAATATTTCCAAGCTTTATTGTTAAATCATCATTAATAACGAATTAATGACTGTCACATATGATAGGCCCGTTGTGCATAGGCTACTGAATAAAACATGCTTGACGAGGAATTATTATTAAACTGCAGATTTTTTAAAGTTATCAATAAGTATAGGTACTTCTACTTGTTAAAAATATATTATTATAATAAATTAATAAATTGATAATAGATAGTAGTATGTATATCGGGTATATTGTATGTAATTTGAAGTATCATATTTGTGCCTAACAATAAATAATAATCAATAATCAATTTCATTAATTTGTGTAGTATAACCCCGTGTTCAGAGTTCAGATGTAAAAAGTGCTATAGCCATAAAATGTATATTTTAATATTTACAATGGGAAATTGATTTTTATGACATTCAAGTATAAGCTACAACTTACTGTCTTGACTCTTGAGTTTTCCTACCGGTATTGAAAACAACACTTATATTATCCTAATATTGACAAAAAATATAATGCATACATTCTAATTGACAATTATGATTAAGTATTAAACTACATTTTAAACAGGGTTGTACAAATAACTTTTTTTTTTTAATAAAATTAATTAATTAACGTTTTAATAATTTAAAACGGTGTTTTTTTTTGTTTTAAACATACATTATAATAATTCTAAACATTTTAATTTCTTAAAAATACATGTATTTGTTTTATATAATCCGAATTATTTAAACTTAATTCAATAATTCCCAACTAATAATAAATAGATAATTAATATTATTAATAAAATTTAAAATATTATTTGGAATTTAAACTTTAACATTTTTTAGGTATTTAGTTATCTATGTGAAAAAAATGTGTTGATATTCTACAAAATGATTGGTTTTGGCCACTTTATTATATGTGCAAAAATGTAATATCTACACCACGATATAAGATACTTATAGGTGCCTAGCTGTATGGCTATATTCAATATAAATATTGTAAATCGTGAATTCGTGATCTACACACATTTATGTGAAATAATGATGGCTATAATCGTATGTTTTTATAAGCTTAAAGAAATCGTTTTAAAAGTTTACGTACAAAATAATTTAGATAAGCCAATAACATTGTTTAAAAGTTTTAAGCTCTCAAAGAGCTTAAAACACATCTCAACTTTGCATTCATGATACACACCTCCTACCTATTTTCTTTATCCATTTGTCGCCGTGTCGGTAAAGACATTTTTATTGGATGTATTAATTTGCGGTTTGGTTTTGTATAAAGTGCATCGTTACGAATGGGTATACCATATAATATTTTTTATTTGGGTCACCGCTCACCACAGATCCACAATGTTTAAAGCCAAGTGTACCTACGCAACTGTTACACGGCCCCTGTGCATTCTACCGTCGTGACTCGTGGGTTTTGGCGTGTTACAATATTGAAGTATAATATTGTTATTATTGTATTCGGTTAATGCGCTCCGACGATAGAGGCAACGCAATCTACCACTATAATTTTGAATATATAAACGCGCTAAATAGCGAGGCCGTTTATAATTCTTGTTTTTAATTTGTACCTAATTAATATATTTAAAATATCCAATTCCGTGGTATTTCCAGACCTCCAATATTGATCCTTGCTTAGTTAGTGACCTAACATATCACTGTTCCTGAAAAATATCCGAGACTGATCACTGATTAAAATAAATTGATGCCGTGATCTAGCTAATTACTAATGGTAACCAAACGTAAAAATGTACCTATATATAGTAGCAATGGTTTCGATGTCATCTGACTCGTTTGAAATACTTAGACAAAATATGTCTATACAGTAGTAAAAGTAATATACCCATCACCAGAGATTTACTAACTCCCTTTTTACAACAAATTTAAGCAAAAAGTAAATTTCCTTGTCTCTTGAGACATGATAGTTCAAACCTGATTTTTACCAATTTCAAGCCCGAGGTGTCTACAACCCACTAACTTAAATTACTTATGTTAGGTATTTCTTACAGTGAACCATACAGGATCGGCGCCGCTGCCTGTAGTAATATACCAATAGAACGATTCACTATATTATTTATATTAATTTATGTTATGTAGTTATGTTTGTAAAGTCTTAGAATGCTGTGTTCTAAAAAAAAAAAAAATAATAATGATTCATCAGTTTTATAATTAAGTTAATTAAAAATCTTAAATTAATCTTACAACATAATATATATATGTGGTTTACTTCTTCCTTGCGAATTGCTTAATAAATTATTAAAACTCACGTGCCGCGTGCATTATAGTATTAATATTACGATTACGTCTATAGTCATTATACAGGTATAGCCGGTGTAGGCAGAAAATTGTCTAGATTTCATTAGTCAACATACATATTACAAAATATACTTCCTCTTCCTATTTGCTCTAACGAGGATGAGAGAATGGAAGGTGGTATTGAAATGACTAATGAAGTAGGCAGTGAGCCAGTAAGACACTAAGCATTGGAGAGTGTATTTTGTAAATCATAGACATGTCATCGTTATTTACTGCAATGTGTAATGATAAAAATAATAACACAATAACCAATTTTACAGGTGGATATAATATACTGTTACCATAACAACAAAATAAATAGGTAAAAACCAAACAAATACCTCTTCGGTCATAAGGTGGGTATATTTAGCATTGGCCGATATAGCCGATATAGGTCACATAGATACTTGCACCCGTGTTATTATAAAAGCCAATAAATGGACATTTCCCCCATATATTTTAAAAGTTTACTATTTATCATATATAATATGAAATTATTTTTTCCCTTTAATAATATCTATTTTTTTCTAAAAGAAATCCAAATAATTCCATAATATTATAGTGTATATTTTAAACAATACAAATTACTATTAAAATAATAAGTATATAGTTTAAAACTCAAAGCAATTGTAGAACTATATTAGGTAGATATCACTAAAATCTAAAATTGTGTGTAAAATCCTAATTAATTGCTTAGTCTATAATCTTTGTGTCTGATTAATAAGAAAACAATCTTATAACGCCATGACCATCGAGTGAAGCTTTTATTTAAAAACTTTTCAAAATAGTTGAGAATTTAGTATTCGTTTATAGGTGAACTCATCAAGTCGAAAATAAATGGAAACGTTTCAAAGAAAAAAAAATTATAATTATTTTTGTGGTCATGAATAAAATACAAATTCTTAAAACAGATAGAGTTGGTTCAAAAATTGTTTTTAATGACTAAATGTAAACAAAAAAGCCATATACTATGTCATATTATGTAAAGGTATATTAAATAAATAATAATATAACGTTTAAATGGATTAACTTCGTTTTATAGAAATAGAAATAGCTATGAAAAATTCAATTAAAATACTCTCTATTAAGTAGACAGACGCCGGAAGTCTCTTAAGGTAAGGAGTTAAATGTGGCATTACGAATTCGCTTAAACTCATCTAGAACGATGTAAATTTGTAGATTGAAAAACGCGCGTATCATATGGACCCATACGACATATGTGTGGTTATGAAAACAGGTCCAATGTAGCTTAAAACGCGCAGTGTTGAACTCGTAAAAACTGCGGTTGTGCATCCATTTAGTATTTTGGCGGCATACAAATTAGTTATAAATTGTATATCCCACTCCCGTCACAATCCAACCAAGTAAAAGCGAATGTTGTATAAACGAAAAACAAACATCATTGTACATGTCACTGTCACAGATTATTATTATTTATAATCCACGATGTAGAGATTCTTCGTCTTCAATGTCGTAGAAATCTCTCCATCGTATAACAAATTTACTATAACTGTTATAGTATTATCATAGTACAATATTATTTCAATTTATAATACGCCACAACTCGTAGCGATATAGCCCGTGTCCAAATATTATGTACACACATGATATCATCTTAAACGTATTTAGGTATTGAGAGGATTTAAACAGTTTACCCGAGTGAAACGAATAACTACGTACATATCATAACATACTAATATGTACCTATGTATTATATGCTTATACACACGTGTATACCAAAGTTAAACCATATAGCCATATAGGCATTTCCATGACGTCTCGACCGCGAATAAGTTAAAAAAATATATTCGTGTATCATATCTATGCGGAGAGAAAAAAACTATGACAATGCCACACAACGGTTGGATGGCAAAAACATAATAATAATAAATAGTATAGGCATGTTATAGGTTTATATGAAAAGAAAATCGCCACAAGGCAAATCATCGAATAATACTGTAGTTGGGCCCAGTACTACATTATATGATATCACAATAGTAGACTAATTCGCCGAGACGTGATGTTGTTACGATATAGGACGCACAAAGTATTTTTTACAATTATTATTACAGCAACAAAACCGTTACGGTTTCGCGATATGTTGTGCGTGTGTGTGTGTGTATCAAAATACCATCCATTAAGAATCCATGCATTAAAAAATAACTAACATGTATCGTATATTCATATACCAATATTATACATTGTTGTATTATTTGGGAAATTTATTAATCCGGTAGAAATTGAAAAATAGAATCATAGGTACATAGGTAATGATAAAATCATGATAAGTAACACTTTAGCTATAATATTTGTTTTAACATAATATGTAGAAATAAGGCCATTGAAAAACCATTAAAAATATTTAAACAATTAATAGGCTTTTATTAAATAAAAACAAACATGTTTAAAAATTGTATTTTTTTTTTTTCGATAGATGTAATAATTTTAAATTGCATAAAAGTTTCCTATTAACAAATAATTTTAAATTAAGTAGTAATTCTCAATAA
Organism: Rhopalosiphum maidis; assembly: GCF_003676215.2. Taxonomy (NCBI): domain Eukaryota; kingdom Metazoa; phylum Arthropoda; class Insecta; order Hemiptera; family Aphididae; genus Rhopalosiphum; species Rhopalosiphum maidis. The sequence continues at coordinate 81,550,324 of NC_040878.1, forward strand.
TAAACTAGTAAATAAAAAAAAATAATTAAAAATCAAGCTTTATTTGTTTTCATTAAATATAGTAATTACTATTTACTTCTATGTTTGAGTTTGAAAATTAATAAGTATTATTTATTATTACAAGATTATAAAAGTGTATTTTTTTAAATTTTAAATTATTATTTTATTATACAAATAATTAAATAATAAATTAAAATAAATAAAAAGCAATTTAACATTTTAGTTATTTTTATGTGGAAACTTAAATTTATTTAAAACAAATATTATAAAAAAAGTGTGCAATAAGTGTTTTAGACAATAGTAAACTGGGTGAAAAGTGGAACATATATTATTACACATAATTTTGGATATAAAAATGTAAAATTAAATCATTCAATTAATAAATACCTAATAAACTAAATATAAATATTTATTTGTAAACACAATATAATATTATATATATATATTGAGAAAAAAATATTCCAATATATTTCTAAAATAAGTCTTTTTTATTGCTAGATTATCACTTAGATAATAACTATGTATAGTTTACTTATACTATGTTTTATAAAAAAATATATTTCTACTAAAATATATAAATTTTATTAGCACAATAAATTATGTTCTCAAGTATATTTAAATGAGTTTTTGAGCACATATTGAGCATAATGTTGGTAAAGGCCACAATGAAATAACCATAAAATTATATAAACTGAATTCATTCGTGGAGTAATCACAGACATATCAATTCTAATAATATTAAAAAGTTTTATTATACATATTATAATATGTTTTAAGCTACACTGTAAATTTTATACAGATTCATAAAATGTGTAATGCTAGTAAGTTGACAAAGTAGGTAAAATTTTGTTTCATAGTATGACTAGAATACATCCAATGTCTAAACAATTTTAAAACTCAGTAATACAGTAATAACTGACAGTAAAATATTTTTTCATTCAAATAATAAAGGTATAACCACATTACTATAGCCTTGGAAATGTTCAAAAAAATAAAAAATAATACAAAATTATGGCCAATTAATCATTATATTAGTCATTGATTAGTTTTAACATTAAACTTTATTGACAGTAGTTCATCAGAGATTTTATGGCGAGCAAATTTTATAAATGTTTAAATATTATGCATATACAGATAAAGATTAAACACGTTTTGTTATGTTGTATATTTATGTCTTAAAAAAATAATAATAACAGAAAAAATACATAGTAAATATATTTGGTCCTGAATATTTCAATTCTTAAATAATGATTTTTATGTCAGTAAAGATCAACTATAATTAATTTATAAAAATATAAGATCTAAACACACAAAAATCAAAAATTCCGATCTGATTATAATAAAAGTTATAATTTTTGTAATGAATTTTTTTAATTGTTTATAAAATCTATGAACAAATTTCCATTGAAAAACATAATTTAGGAGAAATCATCAAAAACAAAAATAAATTTAAATTTCAGTAGACAGATATTTCATTTAATATTAAAATTAAATAATTGATATGTTGACTAAAATCAGTGTTATTAAATTACAAAAATATAAATTATATATCAGAAAACCAAAAATGAATACTATGCATCAATTACTTAAAATGATTCAAGTACGTCAAGTATATTAAGTATAATAAATTAAAATTTGTAAGCATATATACATATATATATATATATATATATATATATAACATTTTAATGAGATTCTTAAAAAAATAAAAATTAATTGTGCAAAATGTGTTTAATTTATAGCAAGTACCTGTGTTTTTGATTTAATTAATTACAATTTTATAAAATTATATAACACAAAATAAATTAATGAAATATAAAAATTGTATACAAAGAAGACCTTATAGATTTAAAAATATAAGAAATTAGTAAAAAAAAAAACTTATTTTCTGATAAAAATATAATAAAACGTGATTATGGCAATAAGTCATATTAAATTGTTGTTTTTTAATTTACTTAAATATTATTATTTAACATCACTTTACCGGTATTTAAAAGAGGAACAGTACTTGAGCATAAGATGCTCAGGAATAAAATGTAAGTACAGAGTTTTGATTGCCTCGCACTAAAAGAAATGGAGGCATACCTTGTGTTAATGTCTCTAACCAGGACATATACAAAGAGGCTGGTACTACATTTTTTCTGGGCATTGGTAAAGTCCTGTAAACAAATATAATCAATAATTAAATAATATAGTATGATGTCATAGTTTTAATTGTGTGTTGTTTATTATTTATTAATATAAAAAAATAAATATAAATGTTACTGTTAAAGTATTGAAACGATTATTTTATGAAACATTGAAAAATTATAGGTAATTATTATAAAATTAATATTTAGATTAAACCAAGAGATACAAGTATGCACAAACCAAAATTAGTTGTTTCCTACCACACTAATATCCATAATAATTGATTGACAAATGAAGATGAACAATAGAGCAGAGTGGGTTAAAAATAGATAGCAACTCATAGTCATAAATGTGAAGTGATTATATTCACTCTGTGAACAGAGTACTTATTTTATTCATTCCAGTCTTTCACATTATTAATAATAGGATATTTATACAATTACTAATTTATTGTCCATCCAATATAATAATAAGTCAGATATCTGACTTATTAATAATAGAAAATAAATATTATGTGTTGTTCACAAATAATATAATTATCACATTCAATAATTTGTGTACAAAATTTTGAATAACAAAAGAAAACACAGATTCATTAAATGCAAAATATAGATGTTAAAAATTACTTGGAATTTATTATGAATGTTTTTAAAAATACAAGATATATGAAACAAATGTGAAAAAAAATGTAGCATTCATTGGAAAAATAATGTTATGCTGTATAATACGGAATACTAAACATGCATTCATAAACAAGTCTAGTTTAATAGTTTTAAACTAATTTTTCCATATAATAGTTTAATAATATCTGATATTTGTATTTTTATTGTATATTTTAACTCATATCAAATTGTTATAAATAATATGAAATTTATAAGCTACTCATTTATGTCATATAACAAAATTATTCAATTCTCTAACTATAATTTATAATAAGCAATGCAATGCCTTTATATATTTCTAACATCGAAATATATAAAAATACATTGCATCAGCAAACAAGACCAATACATTTTGGCCACTGCTATTACTAAATTATTCTAATGTTAGGCTACTTACATTACAATTAAATTGGCTTCCTGTGAATTTTCTAAAAGTAGCTCTCTTAACCGAAGATGGCGGTTTGTTTTTTCTTTCATTGCTGTTAACTCTGACTCTTTTATACCATCATCTAGAAAAGTCGACTTATAAAACATAATCTAATTGATATTTTTAATTACATACTTTCATTGTTTGGTCCTTTAGGCTTATAACTTTTAATCAATGCATCATAAAAAGCTAATGTTTCTTCGTGTGGTTTCCTCATAAGATCTGTTATTACTAACAAGTCTGAATAATCAATACGAAATTTGGCTAACAAACTAGCAATACTGCAAGAGACCATACATTACAATAACACATAATAGTAAATTATTGAATAATAAAAAAATTGTTTTACCTTCTTTGTTCAAATTCCAATTGATCTTTTTTATTAGCAATTGTAAATACTCTCAATTTACAAGATGACCAATTACCTCTTGTGCTTAAGATATATGGTAAAAGTAATGTAAGGCCTTAATTAAACAAATTAAATTATTAATTAACAATATTATAAAATATAACATGCATAGTACTTTACCTCCATCATCGTATAACCACCAAACATCAATTGAACCTTTCTTTTGTTTACGTTGAAACCGGGTGATTTCATTCATAGTGTCTTTGGGTAAATCATAACCATCAGTTCCTCTAAAATAAAACATATACACATTTAATATAAATTTGTTTAAAATTATTTAATATTTATTACTTGAATTGAATTTTTATTTATTGTTTTTAAGAACTTACTTGACAATATTGACTTTTTGATTTTTATTTAATTTTGGTTGATCAACTTTATCATCAGTAGACTGTTTATTGAATGAGGTAGATGTTTCTTTGTTTAATAATTCATTTTCTTCATCACTGTCGTTTTTATCAGCTGTAAAAGAGAATGAACTAGGTATAAACTATAAATATTAGATTTAGTTTAAGAGAAAATATTTACATGAATTACAAAATATTAAAAACCTAATAAATCAACTAATTACAATTTCATGAAAATCATATAAAAATTAATTTTCATACTAACCAAATTCATATTAAAAACCCCTTCCAAGCATTTAATAACTAATACATAAATTATTTTTTTTAGATATAAAACATTAAAATATCAATACTTGACAAAATCTAATTTTTCAATATTTTCTAAAATAAAGCCACGGTAAATAACAGTTTAATTAATTATTTACTACATATAAAAAGTTGATCAAAATACAAATCAATAAAAAGCAAAAATAGTTACTGCAGTGCATTCTTAAAAACATAACTTGATACTTACTAACAGTAGACATTGACTGTGATCTACTATGTAAAAATGGTTCTTCTGATAGATATGACGCTTTACGGTTTACCATCATATCAAGCTGCATTTCATCAATGAGAATTGAATTTGAAAAATTTAGACCAGATTTGACACGCAATATACATACAGCCATATGAATATCTAAAGCTTTACTGAAATATTACAAAATAATTGATGATTAATTATAAATTAATTAAAAATAACAGTTTATATTAATTTTTGTTAGTACATACTGTAACACATTGAAGTACATATTTAAATCTTGAGAACTACACTTGAACCAATTGCTCTTATAACCTAACATAACAATATTTGGTTTCAATTTGCCTAATCCAACTGTTTGCATTAAACTTTTTGCACCATCATCAAAATTAGTACCATCTATTTGTACATAAAATCCTTTAATTTTGTGGTAACATAACCAATTTATGGCACGTTTTGAATAAACTTCAAGTAATTTTTGTGAGGATGGAGCCTAACAATTTTAAATAATAAAAAAAGTTTGTTTAAAACGTAATTAGTTTCAATATTATAACTTAATAAATAAACATACTTTGATAATATTTCCGCATACAAGTAATGACAAATTTTTTGTAATTAGATGTGCAAAATCAATTAAGGATGGTCTAGCAGATGCCATTCCAGTAAGTACAAGTAGTTGAGGTCTAAAGTTTTTGACATGATCTTCCACCCTGATAAGATTGTGAACAGCCATTAAGGCTTGCTTGTAAGTTTGAGCTTGAGTACTTGTACCCCAATTGACATCTAAAATAATTAATTTCTAAGTATATGAATACTTTTTATTTCTAAATCAATAAAATTACCTGGTTTTTGATATGATACTATTAAGTACAAGGCTAATATAGCTGCTAACGTCACCAGTGCTGTTCCCCAACTAATGACAAACATCAACACTACACATAACATTGAACCTCCTAAACTTAACCACATATTATACAACTGAAATGAAAATAAAAATATTTAAATTAAAATAATTCGTTAATTTCATTAAATTATTATTAAAAATTAATAATTATAATTACTTTACCTTAAAAGTAGGACGCCATCCAATTGGTTTAACTAATGATGCGTGAAATGTACTGAAATTAATCAATGCATAAACACTGAGAAATATATTTGATATTGATGGTAATATTGCATTCAAGTCACCTATAAGTACCAAATGCATTATTATCGATGGAATGTACAAATTAAATAATGTATAGTACCAGGAAGGATAAACAGCAAAACAATTATAGTAGTCAAAATATCAGCTCTTATTGGCTCTCCTGATTTATTACTAAATCCAAACCATGTAAGATTATTGTAAAGTCTATCATTGCATAACATTTGAAATACTTTTGGAGCGGCTAAAAATGAAGAAAATGAGGCTGTTAATGTTGAGGCCAAGATACATGCGTATACTAATGGGCTAAAAAATGCTATAAGTCCAATAGTCCGATTGACTGCCTAAAAATTGTTATCAAAATAAAATAAACAATACATTTAAAAAATATTTTACTTTTAAATAGACTTATAGACTTACATAGTGTTTATGATCATCAAAATTAGACTTATAATGTGGATCTTGGTCTATAAATGTAGAACCAACCAAAATTGCTATACTAATATAAACGGAAGAGGAAATAAAAATAGATGTTAAAGACCCTCTTGGTATTGCTCTTAATGAATCCTAGATAACAAATAAAAAACAAAATTTATAAAAAAAAATGTATTTCTGCTATAATGCTCTAATCTACTTTGTCTCAAAAATGATTACTAATGGTTTATAAAATACTAAGACTTATTATACAAAATTTCAAAAAACTTATTTATTCAAGTATAGATATAATTATAAAAAGATTGAGTAGTTTAAAATAGTTTCTATCTTAAAGTAGTTCAGTTGATGTTGACAGAGAATAGATTAAGACATGAAAGTATTCAGTTATTTTATACTTAAATAAAAAATGGTTTTATACATAATAGTTTATCAAAAAAATTAAAATTACCTTTAATTCGCCTGATTTATTTGTTCCCGCTAAAAATCCAGATACTGCAGGAAAAAATATACTAAAACCATACCAAAAACTTTTACACCAATCTTCAAAAGTTTCATTCTTAAATATATTATTATTAATTGCATCCCCTAAAAAAAATTTATTAAATATATATTATTGGTCATGCGGTATTAAGTTAATACTTAACATAGTATAGTGTTAATACTATTAACACTACTAAGTTTTTACTATTATTAATTTTTCTTACAGCTAAAACCAATGAAACCTTCATTTCTTTCAGTTTTACTTTTTGGTCCATAAATAGCTCCTACAAATACATCTAAAATGGCTGCAATCATAAGTACTAAAACAGCTGCATGTACCTAATTTTTTTTAAAAACAAGAAAAAAATGGTAAATTAATAATACATAATACAATATTTTACATAAGTAACAATGTTACATTGTATTTTATTAACCTGAATTCGTGATCGAATGCCACCTAATGTTGCACATAGCAATGCAGCTGTTAAACAGATTCCAAGAAGTCTCATATCTTGTACCTCACCGTCCAATATAGATAAATTAAACGAGTTCATTAGAATCTGCACCATTTCACAAAATCCTACCGTATGCATTGCACATGCAGCAGACAATGCTATAGAATAGATTACACCAATGCAAGCACCAAATTCTGGACCAAGAGAACGAGATATCATAAAGTAAGTACCACCTTCTTTCAATACACCGTTTGTACTAATTGCTGACATAGATAAGGCTGTTATAGTTGTAATAGCACCACCAAACAATATTATAACAATTCCTGAAACTGATTGTTATTGTTTAATTTTTAAAATTTTCATTGCAGTCAATAAAAAAAAATAAAGTTATATTACATAAGCCAGTAGTACAAACAACCCATGCTACTCTTAAAAATAACATGAGACCCCATATTTGTACCAGGTTACGGATAAGAACTCCTTTAATCCACCCTTGTTCTTGTTTCTTCTTTGTTGGTCTACTAGGTTCATTTTCTTGAGCTTCCATATTCTAAAACAATAAAATGTATTACAAAATGATAAGTAATTTTGATGAAGAAAATACACATACTTTTTCAGCCAAATCACAATTATGTAGTTCATCTAAAGTAGGTCTGCATGCAACGTGTACTGACATAATATTTCTGTAGTTATCTAATCTTGGTAATGCTTCACGAGTCAGTTGCCGAAAACTTTTATATTTGTTATCATCCGATGAAGCACTATCCAATCGCATCCTTTGAGGGGTTGTTTCAGAATCCACCAATTTTACTTGAAACCTAGTGCGTTTCGTATCTGAAACGACACTTTTCAACTCAACTTCATTTGATTCAGAATTCATTTTTATCTAAAAAAAAAAAATTATAAATGTTAATATATTAAACAATAATTAACTCATATAGGTAAATGCTTCGATAAATGCATAATTAAATATATCAAGTAGATACCAATTACATTTTTCAATAGTCAATTGCCTACTTATTTGCCTCAGACTTAAACTTAATGAGTAAGAAATGACATAAAATATAATTAATATCATATTACCTACCAACTGATTATTTTTTTTTCAAATTATATTTATTCATCATTGGCAAAATATTTAAAATTTTTACTACTTATTTGCAATACATAATAAATAATTTATTTAATCTTGACATATTAGTAAAATGTAAAATACATACAAAAGAAATAATTCAATTGAAATAATACTAAATCAATTTATTGGAGTCGTTAATAAAAATAGGTCGTCACCTATATTATTCTCAACAGGCTAAATTAATTAAGTCAATATATCATGCACATAACTTAATTATCCTTAGACGTGTAATAAAACAAAAATTCAATGAAATGCAGTCAATTAAAAACTAATAAAACACCAATAGACATACTGACAGTAAGATTAGACTTTGCAATAGAACATCTAAATTTTGTATTGAAAACAGCAGCCCGACAATCGATAAGAATAGTGTAAAACATTTTTTTAATGAGTCACAACACTAAACAATGGAATGTACCCCAACACATAATATATCACCGCATAAACACTGACAAGTGGATATGATGCCAGGCTTTGGAAACCGGTAGGACACGGACGTGCAACTAATTCGGATGTAAATGCTGTCATCCATCACTGGTGAAAAACAAACAACAATTTACCTGATTGAGGAGCGTAGCAGTTAGACGACTGCGAGGAACAATTTCTTCTGGCAAAATTCCGTCGCAAAATCTCGCGGTGTTGGACGATGAAACGAACTCAACAACGTCGCAACATCGCTTCACTCTATGTGGTGCACGTGCGGCGGTGACGATTAGATCGGTCGGGTAATTCGGAGCAGCGGGCGCGCGCACGCTTGCACTACGTACACAGGCGGCATGCCGGGCACATTATTCTGTAGTTCTAGAGCAAAAAATAAAATAAAAATACGAAACCGTCGACACAGCGACGGGGACACGACTTGCACTTCACACCCGACCGGCGTTCGAATGACAGGGCCGACAAAAAGAGCAATGACGAAAAAATATGATTAAAAAGTACTTAATTGTTATAAATATATTTCCCTCCTCATTATTACCTGTAGGTATGCGTAAAAGTGTACCTAATGTTCTTTACTCGAAAAACATAAATCCCGACCCCGACGTCCGTCACTCCATAGTCGTAGACAGTAATTTCGTCGTTATCATGTCTCGGTCTGCAAACGCTATGCCTGGTATGTAGGTTAGAACGCGATACCGATAAGCGGTCGTACGAGCATGGAAGAAATTTGCCCGCCATTTATTTCAAAATATCCACCGTCGTCGTCGATTACACCGATAACAGAATATCGGACACGTACGGTGATAACGCTCGCGATTTCAATGGTTTAATCAGACTTCGACAACGGGATTAGGGATTTCGAATTGTTTTTCCGGTAATTTCTGCGTCGGCATAATATTTTCCGGCTGTCCCGTCCGGTGACGTGCTGCAGACATGGGGTTTTCGTTGTGGACCCTGCTCGAGGCCTCGCTGTTGTGCCTGAACGCCATATGCATCCTGAACGAAGAAAGAGTTCTGGCCAAGTGTAAGTTGTACCTATTCGCTAGATCGGCGACCCGTTGTTGATCCATATTATTATGTCTTATTAATTATTTACACCGTGGGTTTTTGTTTTTTAGACGGCTGGTCCACGGTGAACCGAGAGTTTGAGGACATGCCAACCACGAAAACACAAATACTGTCACTCATGAAGTCTATCCGTACAGTCGTTAAATGTAAGTACCACCGATAACCTCACTTAGTAAATATCTATAGTTTTAAAATAAATCAAGGTGAATAATACACATTGAAAACTCCATTACGTTATGATTCCGAATATTTATTCCTCTATTACCACCATTAAATTTGTGTATTGTGTAGGGTAATAAAAATATATTATTACCGTTAATTGGGTGTACATATTATATAAATATTATTATGTAATAAAATATTCAATATAATACCTACTTTATAACTTTTAGTATTGTTGAACTATTTAAAATATTAACTAGGTACTGAATAATTTACTTTGTTTTTACAAAGCTAATTGATTCTCATCAATGAGCTTACTCATTAAGTACCTATTACCTACTATAAAATCTAGAATAAGTGGTTCAGTGTAATTTACTTAATTTAAAATAACATTGGTAACATTATATTATTATTATTATATTTCTTCATAGTTGTATTTCATCTTTAAAATTGAAAAATAAGGTGTTATTTGTTTAATTTAAATTTGATAAAAAACTTGGTATTTTTGAAAATGTATTTTATACCTAGGTGATTTATTTATTTTTAAAACTAAATTATTTTTTACCGTGGAAATATTGTTTATAATAATTTACTTTAAAAAGCTTTTATTCTGTATACAATTATCTTTGTACGTCTTTAATTTTTTATTGTATATTTATTCATTTTATATTGATCTCTTAATACTAGTCATATTCTGATAACTATCTATTTATATTACTTCTATATAATAAAGATGCAAAATAAAATTATTATAAAATTGTTATTTAAATTTATTTATATAACAATATTTTATTGTCAGCTTACCATTTGTTTTTAATTTATTTTTTCATTTTTATACATAGATCATACAAACAATTAATTTATGCTATTACATAAATTACATCAATTTATGTTCCTATTGTTCTTAGTTAAAAAGTTTTTAAATTTAAAATACATATAATATTTATATACTCGTCAATTGGCTGTTATTAATAAATTATGTAGTCTTATTTACCAGTAATCTAAAAATAAAGTATGTGATCTATCTATGTTTAAATTTAAAAAAGTAAAATATTAATAAATAAGGTCACTTAGTATATATTAACAGCCTTATTAAGTATTCTAATACAAGTATTTAAATACATTTTGAAGTATTTTTATGGTATTCTAAATACATTTTAAAATTATTTTTAACAAAATTTAAATACTTGTATTTAAATTATACAAAGACATTAGTTTTATCAATTTCTCATAAAAATAAATAGTAACATTTTAAATGTTAAAAAAAAAATCAGATTAAAATTTCGAAAAAAAATTGACTTTATAAAAGAACATATTTTAACTGTTTTGGGCCAAATGTTATTATCTCTAAAAATCTTCAGAGAATTGACTGTAAATTTTTTTAAATTTTGACTATTGGGTATGGCTTAGGTACATAGATTTGTAAAAATTAAAAAAAATACATTATTTTAAAAGTATTTTTTACTAGACTGTTATTTATATTTATTATTTAATCATATATTTATTAATATTTATCAACATATCAATTTTTGCTAGCCATAATATTATAATCATTAATAACCCATCAAGTTACTAATTTGCAAATTAAAAAATATTATTCAAATTATATTTTGCACTTAGAAAAACATACTTCTTTACTACTATACAAAATAAACAAAATTGTATTAATAAATATAAAATATATTCAAAATCACATTGTTTCTCCAAGACAAATATTCTCCTAGATCGAGTCGTTAGGCTGCCACACTCTATACTTATAAGTAATCAGTTAAAATGTTTTAGGACAAGAAGTATAATTTTTAAAAAAAATTGGACTCTTTTATTTACTATTGGTCAAAAAAGCCTTTTGGTAGTATTGGCTGACAGGTTGTCCTAATGGGTGATCAAAGTAAGCAAAAGACAGAGCATCCTACTATTGTATAAGAAAATTAAATTTTTTTTCTTTTATTTTATTGAAATATATCTACAATCTATACACATTTTATACAATGAGTAAGTTTGATAAGTGACAAATAAAAGTAGTTAACATGAATCGTGAGATCAGGGACAATACTTAGTAGTAAGGGTAACACCCTATTAAATTATTTTTAAAATTTTAATTTTATAAACTGAATAATTTATATTTTTGGACTTTTTGTTTGGGATTCATAATCATTATCAGTAAAATAATAAAAAAAAACTCCCATGATTATTCTGTTTGTTAAGTTCATTCTAAACCTTAAAAATAATTTTCTTTGATCGGTAATATTGATTAGTGATTGTACATTTAAAACTAAATTTATTGTTACATACAAAATAAAAACATGTATAATGTATTAAAATTTAAATTTAGACTAATTGAGACCTACACTACACATCAGATTGTATTAAAGCATTAAGTATAGGCACACAGGTTATCCATAGTCATTATCTTTATTTATGAGTACATGATAAGTAATTAACCAGTATGCAGCGAATTTAATACTGAGTGCATAATATATAATATTATTATTATTGTTGTAAACAAATATTATACGTTTATTATTATAGATTCGAAAAACCCCTAGATGTGAAGCACTACTTGTTTTAAATCGAAATTTGTTTTGTTTTTTTTTTTTTTGTCACTTAAGTACCTCCGCTAACACGGTTGTAGTAAAATATTCTATTATTAATTTAAAAATAAAATATTAGTGTCTTATAAAACGTTTGACCGTGTACCTATAAAAAAACAATTATTTTTTTTGATTTTCTAATACTTTTACAATTATTAGAAAATTAGTAACACAATAATTGTTAATTTGTCTTTGAAAATTTGGTATTTACATTTTCCCAAATTGTTTAAATCCCCCCATTCCATATTCCATTTAATATATATTATCCAATATTTAAACTGCATTATAATTAAATAATACCTGTTAAATATTATCCTATAATTAGTATAGTTATTTTAATAAATGTAATATTAGTTGTTTCTTTGTAAGTTTATTGACCTGATTATTATACTGGACCGAGTTATGTGACTGTAGATTACAATCCGTATTAGATGCTGAGGATATATGGTTTACTATCAAAATGTATTATACTATATAACAGTTTTTAATTAATACGATACTTTTCTCTACTAACATAATTGCCTTCGTTATAAGTATAATATAGTAAATATATTCGTTGGTATACGGTAGTATACGTACGATTTTATATAATGTAGCCCCGTATTGTAAGCCTTTATTTCATAATAAAATATTAAAAAACAAAAATCCATATCGTATTATTATAGCTATCATAATGTAACATTGTGATTTGACGAAAAATGTTTTTCAAATTAGGTCATCGCAAAATTAAGTTTTATGTGAATTAACTTATATGCATTGGACTATGTATATTATATATTGTTGTACATTATAGCCTATAGGTAGAACACAATTCTGTGAATGTATTATACTCCTTAGGTCATAGATGCGTTGTAGTCTTGTAGACGTAACTACATGTTATATAATGCAAATGGTTAATATTTCCGTGACTATTTCCACAGTTTTAATTTTAAAAACAAATTACTTTCATTTCGTCGTACGGTTTCTTGCAAGTATACAAGTTTGTTGAAACATTATATATGTTTACCCTTTTAGATATTATTGACGAAATAGCCTTATCTATTTAATAAACTTAATATATATGTATGTATATAATTACAATTTTGTTTCAGATCCTCTCATAATTTTCAATCTGCTGATCATACTTGTCAAGAGTCTTACAGGATAATAAAAATTCAATTCGTTTACAATGAAATTATGTTGTTTATATTTCGTGTAACTTGTTATTTGTAAGGTTAATATTCTAAATAATACACTTATTTATTATTTTATATTTGTACCTATGTAAATGTTGTACAATGTGTGTATCAAAGCATATACCATCTTTTCATAAATAAATTACTTTGTTAAAAAAAAAAAAGATTCGTCTCATTTGTTTTCCTATTATTTGATACCGTGAACACTTTACTGCGTACTTTCCACCACATACTCGCGCGCGTTTAAGCCGAGTCTTATACCTAATTTATTGTCGCTGGGCCGGATCGGAATAAAAAAAACAAATCTATAAATAAATAGGTAAATAGAGTCCGTCGCGAAACTATGCACGCGCGAGTTTTATTTCGCAACATACATTACTTAGCCGTGGTAATGTATATATACAGGAGGCACCTATAACTATCTACGTAGGTACATATATATATATAAGTATATCAGCTATAATCGTAATTATTATGCACGTGTTCGCGTTGAACAGATTGGTTATTAACGATTAGAAACGCTGCTAAAACCACTCGGGTGCTTGGTGTGGCAACAATTCGCATTGCTCGTGTACTCATACGCGCGGTAACGGCTATATGAAGGTATTGGTGTACTGCGCCTAAGTCTGCACCTATCTACCTGTACGTCATGTTGTTATATGGTCACTGCTGCTATACATTACATTGTGTACAGCTGCCTAATTTAATTTGCAATTTAAAAATCCGCCTTCAACGTGTATATTATATGATATAGTTGTGACAACTGACTATACAAAAAGTACGCTTTATGTCTACAGATAATTTATGTATAGCAAGAATGTGTATATCAGCTACCGAATACCACGTGATTATGATTACCTTTTATTATATTCACGATAAAAACGTCGTCTGAATTTCTCAATTTTTCGTCCTGTTTTTAGTCGAGTCCCCAGAAAACCTTGGCCACACGTTTGTAAACAGCAAAACGGTAAGAATAATTGAATCTATACTTTCGTGGTACTATGAACATTTACCAACCGGCAATACATAGCTATTGCTTATCCTACGTAGATACGCAGTGACGGTAGTGATAGAGATAGGGACACATTGACGAGTCTTTATTGTTGTGCAACATATTTTATAATATTGTAATCTATATAACCCAATTTAAGTGTGGACCGCGAAGTTTTCGCCGTTTTAAATTCTGAATAATATTTACTACTTATATATATACATAATAATTTTTCAATAATCGGTGCTGAGATTTTATTTTTAAAAAATTACCAACGTTTGCAATTCAATAACACCCAGGAATGTAATCTGTAGAATGTGTGTGTACTATATGTCGATATGTTGTTTTAATGTATCTATACATTAAATTTATATCTGAGCCACGCACGTCGCACGAAAATGACCTCCGATTTTAAGTAGAAACTTTTTTGATAAATTACAATTTTTACACATATTACCTCGACGTTCGTTTAGAACGAGATACGGAATACTATTAATGTGAAAGAGCTATGCTCTTTATGACTTACATATTTTATTATACAATATCGTTAAAACATCATGTAATAAAGCTAAAAAAACATATAGCTGTTGTCGAAAGATGTGTAAATAAGAGAATGAAGAAAATATACAAAAGTGTAAGACAGTACCTACTTCCAGAGTTTTTTACATACCTACACGTGTGTATATTCATCCTTGCATTATTATTATTATAGCAACGGATTACTAAATACCTAAATAGGTAACTAATATACGCGACAACATAATATCATAGGCTTATTATAACTAACTTTTAAAATAATTCTTGACTCGATGTTTACGACTGCGCATCATTTGCCTAATCACGTGATCAATCATTGTATATAGGTGCAATAAATTAGACCTAATTACACCTAAATATAGATATAAAACCCTATAACTCAGCTATAGTAAAACGATGATGTAAAACTTTTACAAATTGCCTACAGAGCTCGTAATTTACTGTATATGTACGCGTAAATTATGAGAAATAATATAAAGAAGAAATAAAAAAACATGATATTTTATAAAAAATAGATTTTTTTTATCTCTCATATTTTGACCGTGTTGTTTTTATACATAAAAAAATGATCAAACAAATATTACATTTAGTCTAATATTCAATATTGTAATATTATGTCAAATGTAAATATGCGATATGGCTAAATTTTCGACTACACGCGTATAACAATAGATAAAAAAAAACATTATATAATATATATAACAAAGTATAAAAAAAAATACATTTTAGAAAAAATACGAAAAAAATGTGCTCTTTCGCGTCGCTGCCCCCGTGTCGGCGTTATTGTCGTGTCGATGATGATAATATATTTACATTTCGTTGTGCTCACTAAAAATATAATAATATGTCATCCACACGACGATGCGTCGTATTGCTGTTATAATATAATGTATCGTACACTCGCGGTTTATTTGATATTTTATAATATAACATACACGAATAGAGAAGATCGCAGAGATGGCGAGTGTATGATATGATAACAGTAAAAGCTGTACAGGTCGATCACGCGGCGGCGTCGGAAGAGCGGAGGAGTCTGTGTACGTTATGATGATATTTTCCGGGTTGCAGCGGTTTGAGGTGTTTTTCGTGCGAGATGGTGTCGACGAATCGAGCGCACCGGCCGCTATTAGTAAGAGGACGATGGTGCTCCGTAAGACGAAGACGGCCTGGAGGGAGCTCCGTACGAGGACGACGGGCCGGAGGAGTATCCGCCACCGGAAGAGTAGCCGCCACCGCCGGATGAGTAGCCGCCGGACTGTTGGAATTGAGCCACTTGGATGGCTGGTTTCACCTGTTCCAATTCAACGCCAACAACGCGGCTCGAGTACGATTGGGACGGGACTCCGTAGGACGATGATGGGACGCCGTAGGACGAGGACGGTGCGCCGTAAGATGAGGACGGGGCGCCGTAGGACGATGAAGGTGCGCCGTAGGACGATGACGGGGCGCCGTAGGACGAGGAAGGATATCCGCCGGATGATCCGGAGTTTTGGGCTTCGTCTCTGAGCACGATCTGCTTGATCTGTTCGAGCAGTTGTCCGTCGACGTACTGTCCTTCGTATGTGGACGGTCCTGGGGCTACTGGCACGTAGCTTCCACCGGACGAGTATCCGCTGCCGCCGGATGAGTATCCACCGCCGCCGGACGAGTATCCGCTGCCTCCGGACGAGTAACCGCTGCCTCCGGACGAGTATCCACTGCCGCCGGACGAGTATCCACCACCGCCGCCGGAAGAGTAACCACCGAAACCGCCGGACGAATGGCCTCCGAACGATGGTCGGCTGTAACTGCTTGGTGGTTCAGCGGTGACGATGGCGATCGTGGCCACGACGAGACACTGCAATACCATAATAATCAGTATGTGTTAATATCGTGTGTATGATATCGAATAAATAATAATATTATATTTTTTACGTTCGTCGGGTTAGGTTTGTTTGGAGATAAAATCATCAGATCTATGATAAATTATATACTATGCTAAATGTAATAATTTCATATTAAGTTCGTTTTGATTTTAAAGCGTATTTTTTCACATTAATTGTCTTTTCACGTTTTACATGTTTATATTCTCCAATAACACTATTATAAAATTAAGATATTAAAACAACAATTTTTAAATTTTAAAAATATCTTATTATATTTTCTTAGTAAAAAATATATTTTTTTTTTTTATTAAAATAATATACATTTATTTTTTGTGGCGAATAAGAAATAAATGCTCGCGTGTGTTTAAATCGTCTAGGTGCTATATCGCATCGCGCATCGCCGATCCTTATAGAAATCGCTGCAGTAATATTGTAAATCTCGTAATATAACACCAGCTGCCAGAGTTCGACTGGAGAAGAAAAATATAATATACACGAATATTATGTGTTCATATACATTATACGTGAGTAATAATTTACGTTTTAAGCCGCGTGCTCATACGAATGTGGAGTGCATATATACATATAGTAGAACGGTTTGAACATACAGTGAAAGCTCCAGATACAAAAACCGTCTCGTGGTGTACGAAATTTAACGCTGGACTATTATAATAATGTATAATGTATATTTTATATTTTATAACATCAAGTTGTGCAGTGCGTATAGCTTAATATTATACTCAGTATGAACGAATTTAACGTAGTAAATTAGTAAAAAAATTATTTGTTTTTGTCCAAAGTGTTTTCGTGTGAAGAGTTGCTGTACTGCACATTAATTTTTTTTTCTGTTATTATTCACTAGTACTATATAGATATTATAGACAAACAAAATTATTTTATAGGTCTCGCCATCGACGGTAAAAATAAAATAATAATTATTATTAATATAATAAACGAATAAAAATTAATTTAAAAGTAACTTACCAACAGAAGACCGTTCATTTTGAAAATTTAAAAAACAGAAAATAATGATCACTAAATTCACTGACTAGTCACCGAACTTACACCGACTATTGGATGGCTGTATGTAATTGCTCAGCTATTTTATACAACCACCACCCACCTGCAGGACACGGCGCGCGCGCTTGGTAGGGATTGAAAATGAAAGGAACGAATATTAAAAACTTCTTTGCAGATTCCCAGACTAGTAATTACATTATATCCTAATATAAAGTGATTGTAACTGCTTAAATCATAAGAAAAAAATATATACGTATAAAACTGCAGCAGTACGCAAGTTATAATCCCACGATAATTGTTCATTTAAAACGCACTACGTTATATAAGTATATTCCTATAACCTATATAAGTATGAGAAAATTAATAGAATTAATTTCGTAAAATAACTAAGATTTGTGTGACTTTAAAATTGTTTTATTTTACAATTCTAAGCAATAAGGAACATGTGGTATACATACCTATATTAACCGTGTTATAGTATTAACTATTTTTTCGCCTATTTGAAACATTTAAATTCAACACATTGTTATTTGTAATTGTTGGCAATTCTTTGAAAATGAATGATTGATAAAAAATAAATTTGAGTCAAAAGTTTTTTTCCAATGAAAAAAAAAATATTTTTACGTAATATAATATAATATATATTCCAATATAGTCTATATCGCATAGTTAAACTTAGTATAATATTTGGAATATTGAACTAAATAAAACAACTCAATAAAGATCTTATAATTTAATTTCAAATCGATCATCTCTAAATTCGAATAATCGCTATGTATCACCCAGCTAACGCAATAAATATAAATAAGACATAGACACACTACGAAAAATAATTCTAATAATATGTTACGCTTGTAATATACCGAAATAGGTAATTGATTAAGAAAGAGTAGTCATTACATATATCATGCAATATTCATCTAATACGATCACTTAAAAAATATTAAATTAAATGAAAATATTATATTTTAAATTCATTATTTAATATATAGTAAATAATAATTCACATCGTCAGTTCAAAACATTTTCTTTATTTTAAGTATTATTATTTATAGATACATATGGTAAAAAATATAAATATTATAATTATACATAATTCACCGAACAATAGGCGTTAAGATCATAGGCATTAGGCACACTTTTATATATTTTTATATCTTCCTTAATTATAATTTTTTATTTTCCTTTTATCGATAAAGGTTATAATATATCTACAACTATATATATATACACATGGTTTATCTGATCTAAACAATCTTATACAAATAATATTTTTAATTAATATTACGTAATGCATTATATGTATTATTAAAACAGGTGGCTTTTTATATTATAAATGTATTCATTATTATTGAGCATTTTAATTTTTTTTTCGTATTGTATTATATAATATATTAATTATAAATAAAATATGAAAATTAGGCAAATAAATGATTTTGCAACTTGTTCTATAGATCATAGTACTCTTTAATAGTCACACACATTTCGTAAGAAAATGTATAACTATTGTATATCTGCTGGAGTTAAAATAGATTTGTAATCAATCTATATAATAAAGCATAGATTTTTTCAAACCATAAATCAAAAATAGCAGGTACCTATCTACTAACACAAAAACAATTAAATTGTAATAAATAATCACCTATAATATATAAATATAAATAGTACTAATCCTTATTTGTATAATCTTCAATTGAAATTATGTGTAAAACAATGAATCCAAATCATATCATGATAACAATATTATTTGCTTTATACTAACGTAACCTTACGTTAAACTATATTCCTTTAAAACTTTAAAGTTTTGTCATTTAAAATGTTATATTATATAATATGTCTTGTAGGTATGCCTATTTCTCAATAAAATAATTCCTAGATAAATTATCCAATAATAATACGAATGATTAAAATATATTTTAAATTACGTATAAACTTAAGGTCATATATCATCCATCAATGTTTGATCTCCGTATTATAATTTTATATAAATAAATATTATATAGAAAGTGGAGATTCCATGTGTATACGTTTACGTCATGCAACTATTACTGAAAAGTTGTTTACAGTTTTTTTTTAAACAATGTTTTTCAGTATAAATACCTATAGCCGTATAGGTTTTGAAGTTTTCTCATTATTGTTTAGGCTTACTAGATTATATTTGTAAATCATTTATTTACTTTAATATGGGAATATTTACATAATTTTTTTCTTGTCTAATACAGGTATCTAAGTTTTTAATCAATAATCAATATAGGTAAAACGTACCAATAACCATTAAAGTATCTTCTACTCAGTAGACTCTACTGTATGTGATACAACAGACGTATTGACATTTTATTGTGTCTTAATTTTGAATAAGATCTATCGATGTACTTGAAAGAATAATCATTGCTTAATAAAACTTTTTTGCTTGTAAGATAAACATCGATAAAAAAAAAAAAAAAGAGCATGCAATAAATTAGATACAATTTAATTGTACAAAGTATAATTTATACGTATAATTATATTAGCCTACTCTTAGATCGTCATTCGTCAATTTTTGCAAAACTGACCATGGCTAAAACCCTAACCCGCAGTATAGGTATCTATTACATACACACGATATGTGAAGGCAGAAGGGTTGTGTTCGGATAATACTGCACCACCATCATTTTCATCGTGGCTGGTTTGTTATTATGACGCAATATCGGTAACAATATACGGATGAGTACCGCGTGTGAAATAATGATGTAAGAAAATGCGCGTTCCATCGCATTATATAGGTATAATATCTGATTGGGTGAAAGTAGATCGGTGAAATATATAATATGTAGGTCCCGAAAAAATACGTACCTATAACTTATAAAAATTTAAAGAAAACGTTTTATCTTCCTCATAAGGTTTTAACAGATAGAGTATGGTATGCATATGATCATTCAATCTTGTAATGAGATAAACTTACTAACACACTATGCATGACGGCTCCATTACGTGGTTTCCATTTTAAATTTACATAATAGGAGATACATAGATAGTAAAATTCAATTTTAAAACCGTTCGATGTAAAAACTTTTGATCTTCGGATGTCATGATTTTTTTCCAATTACTTGCATGCGGTTGTATGATAAAAATCGTTATTATAAAACTGTATAAGACTCTTAAATAGGTATGCAGATGATCAGGGCATAATTAAAGAATTATTAGTTGTCATGATTGAGTTTCAACTGGACAACTGGTTCTAGTGGGTCTGTTGTTTAATGTAGACTATTTTTATACATACTATTCCGCGAACCTCGATTATATCAACGAATTGTATTACTATATTATACGGTCGTAATATAATTATATGTTATATTTTTTTTCTTTTTTTTTTTTTACCGAATAAATCTCACGGTTGTAGACCACTTCACATTTACTGTTGACATAACACCGGAAGATTATGCCGTTTTTAGAGCTCCGACCAAATACCTATTATAATACTTGCAGCAGATAACCTGAATAATAAATACATTTTGCAGCTGTTATATATATATATTAGTTAAATACAGGTGATTTATTCATGAGACAGCATAATAATATTATATTTTATTTTATTCAAAAAATAGTTGTATATTAGCAGAAGATAGGTACTATATATATACTTAGATATATTGCGTGTTTTAACGGGCGATATTGGTTTGTAATCATATGAAAGTGAAACAATTTCGGTATACTTTCAAAAAAAAAAAAACATCAACAAGAAGATTTATTGAAAGTTAAAGTAAAAGAAGAAAAAATGGTAACCAATAACCAATAACCAAATGTTCATTGCTTGTGCAGGTTACATACAGATGTAGTTACATTAAGCGCTCCCTTCACCCAAATAATGCTATCTTTTAAAACTCCAACTTTCAAAATTTTTAAAAACCACGCATTGTATTATAGTAAATTAAATCGTACAAATATAATACATTCTAGTCCCTTTCTCAAGTACTGTTGTCCAATTTATCGCACAGTGTAAACAATTAAATTCGATAACACAACGACGTAATATTTACAGTTTATTTTAACATTTTTGTGTAAAAATTAATAAATTGTGTTAACATAAGTCTTAAAGCTGAAAAAAATAAAAAATAGGCAATTATAGAAAAATCAGTCTTGTGATGTAATTAGTGGTAATATTACACCTATGTGTAAGTTTATAATAACAGACCAAAATTACAATATTTCAAGGATAATCGATTCTTGTATATTTTTACATTTAATAAGGTGACTAGGTATATTACAATATTACAGTTGGCCGGATACACCAAAATATTATCAATTATTAGTTCTTATCTATACTTTTTAATATAAAAATAAATGCACACACATTATGGGAAAAAATAGATATCTGAATAAAGTTTTTATAGTATTTTCGTGCGCAAATTAAAATAATTATTAAAAAATTCTTCATACTTATTATATTTTGTTTATTATGCAGCTGTGAAATCCCCAACCTTGACCTAGAAGATTTTTACTATGAAGTTTATAGCGTTCGAAATTAAATTTATTGTCCGTCCAATTTTGTTTATATCTATCACATATAAGTATAGTTATAGGCACACATTTATATTATATCACGATAAGTTATTACTGTCATGTATCTAGATGCGATTGACGTAAGAAACTATCAAATAAATTAAACAACAAATTGTTGTTCTGTGCTGTTTTTTTTCTGTGTGTGTAGTTTTTCATTGTACCTGGCACCTGCAGTGAATTATATTAAAATAATTGGTGATTTTTTTTTTACGATCCTAAGCCCATTATGCAATAAGTTTATACCTAGACATAACTATAGGCATATACTTCATTATCACTGTTATGCTACGCAAATCGAATAAATTTAAAACTTTAAAGTACCGGCCCAATGCAACTGCAGTCGCTAAAATGAACCCGGTATATATATTTTATTATGCATTTTATTACAAGCACACAACTGAGACTACTGAGACTATGGATCTAATAAAACTAATATTATAACAGGTAGGTACATAAAATATTTTTAGTTGTATTTAGTTGAATGTTTTCATCGGTGGCATATATAATAGTCATATTCTAATCTCATACATTATAGATCATAAAAATACCATATACATGGCGTGTATGCTATAAAAAAACGATTATGTTTTTTACAATATTTATTTTTTTGTATTCTTGTTTTATTGCTATTCACAAGTACCTATGTATTTAATGAGTAATGAGTGAGATTGTGAGATCCATTTCTTCAGAAAAGAAAAAATTAAAAAAAGGCCCATTAAAATGATTTTATATTTTTATCCGTGTTAATTGTCAAAGAAAATTTTACTAGTAATAAAATAATTAAAGTATAATTAAGTTTTGTGATGTGTAATATAGATTGAAAATTAAAAAAAAAAATATCTATCAGTGGCCTTTTATTTATTAAAATTATTTATTTCGAAATTTTTTAAATAACTATTCAATTCTTCTAGCTGATAGTCTAGCCTAGCCAAGACCTACTGATTAATTCGGCCAAACGAATATTATAGGAGCTAAGCAGATTGCTGATTAGTAATTCTGGACACATATGTTTTGAATACAAATGGTGCATTTAACTTTGAAACATCAAATAACCCAGAAAGATAGCGTGACTTGAATTCCAGTGTGTTTAATATATGTTTTCAGATTATTATGCAATGCAAACGGAGGAAAAGGATTAAACATAAGGTAGCTGGAGGTTGAAGCCTCGCTAGAATATAGTATATGTTCTACAAAATTATAATAATAACGAAACATTTAAACAGTGTATCCTTTTAAGACCGTGTGTAATATACGCAGATAAAGTCTTTTTGCAGTATGATAATTAATAATTATAATTATATTGTGTAAATAATATTATTACTCTGCATCTTTTACCTATAGCATAAAATATTATTATAAAGACTGTAGGCACGGGTATTCCCTTAAATCTTGATGAAAAATTGAAAATAATAAAACGATAATTTTTAGCTGTTCTTAATGGCATAAGAGACTTTCGTAAATATACCCTTTCTCGCGAGTAAAATGATACCTAATTTATCATTATTTTATCTACTTTATCTATATATTAGCCAAAAATTATTTTTATTACTATAATAGTTTAATATATTTAAGTACAAAAAAAAACAATGGTCGTAATTTTATTTTAAGACATTATCTCTTATTGCCACATTTCTCTTTTATTCATTTAAAGTACACGTCATATATTATCAGAGCCTTGGGAAATTTCTTTATTTTTTCTTCCGGGTGAGAGATTTTAGTTTTTATTAATCTTGACAATAGGTACTTATCTAACAACTAATACTTTTGCAAGCCACAAGCTTAACTAATTTGGTTAAAACTTTAAATTAAAAGACCAAAATGTTTAATTTTAAAATTCAATAAATATATATACTTGTAAATAAGATATATATTTTATAAATAGTTTGAAAAATGTTAAGTAATAAATGTATACATTTGTCAATTTCACATGTTATGCGCATTACCTGCAGTGTACACTGTACATGCATTGTACATCACCACGTGCAATAAGTAAAACGATAGCAGTTCACAAAATCATTTATTTTCAGTTTCGCATAATATATCTACAGACGTAATAAAGTTTATTATTTATTTCATTTATCATAATATTTTTTTAGATAAATTAAATCGTACCGATGTGATTATTAAAAAAAAACTTGATAATAAATTCTTTAACCGCAATTTCGGATTCATAATTTATTACGCTTTATAATGGTACCTGACACTCATCGTACTATTATTTTTTATGTACCTATAGTTGTAAATTTCTGTTTCTGTTTTAATTTAAGCTCATAGTCGTTTGAAAAATATTTTTTTCAAATTTTAGCAGTTTTTACGGTTTTATTACAATGTTGGGCGAGTGGTATCATCGCGGGTTATTAAGTAATTTTAGCTACAGGTCGTCATTATTATATTTTTATTTGATTTTTAATCATGTTTTCCAACGCAGAATTTATATTTTATTTTTTTTAAGGGGCTAAATATTATATTATACCTACGTCTACAATTGAGTACCAACGTATTTTTTTTTTAGAATGTTTGCAGAAGAAATATCTTACTAGAGGAAACACGCAGTTCACGTTTCAAAGACGCGTATTCCCGAGGGTATTCTCTATTACTGTTAAAAATCTTGCGTTGCCCATTGACTGCATGTTGTGTACAACGCGCACTGGACATACTTTTACCTATTTATTTTATCATTTTATTCCTATAAAAACGGCCATATACAGTGACCCACTGACTTAGGCCGCTGCGTATTACACAATTCGTATAACTACCTAATACCTACACTATACATATATATATATATATATATATAGAATACATTGCGGTTCGTCTCGATTTACATTGCGTATATTCGTGGCGGTGATTGCTAAGTAATTTGTTTTATTCAATACGTGTGAGTAAAAAAAATAAAATAGCCGTTTATCAACTTTTTCTACATTCAAACGTTGCATGTGACAGGGTAAACGGTATAGAGAGGGAGATACTTAGAGAGAGATAGAGACATGAGAATATTAGGCTATTATAAATAATCATATACCATCATTTCACACGTATGCCCCTTGGACGTTTTAACGACCCCGCGAAGATTCACCTTTCTATAGATATTTTTTATCTTTGTATAGATTAAGCGTTGCTCGTCCGCCTTCGCACGATATTCAACTACACTTGTCCTATAATAAGAAGGCATTCCTAATTGTCTGATTTTTATTTTTATGTTTTTTTTAAACAATCATTATTAAATTTAGGGATAGTTGGTAAATATTGATATGGACATACTAAAAAAATCCGTTTAATATGGCGTATCGGAAAGTTGAGTAATGTTTCCAGTCTCCGGGTCCTACAGCTAGTTTGACCTTTATCGGATGAATTTATGTCAAATGAATGACCGTGACGAATGTTTTTTGATGGTTTAATCATAAAATGCAAAATATATTTGTGAATACGCAACTGGGTATAGTCATTAAGTTTGTCATAAAAAAATTTACATTTTAAACAAACGGAATATTATCTGTACAGCACTTATCACCGCATTATATGGTATGATAATAATATTATGTGCATTAATTTATATACCTATCTTAAGAGTTGAGACACGTAATTTTATTCATATTGTTGTAATCAAAACAAACATCAGTATGTTGGTACAAATACCTTGAGCCATTTATTCGCAGGGTAAATAAAATACTATAAAAATCTAAATATAGTTTTTATTTTGGCTCATGACATTGTGTTTTTTAGAAATCATTAAAAGAAACTTATTTCCTATGCCCCTTAAATGTACTACAATATACCTAAGAGACAACCTTGTTTAAGCTTTGCCTTGCCTCCTTCGA
The DNA here is from genome assembly GCF_003676215.2 of Rhopalosiphum maidis. Taxonomy (NCBI): domain Eukaryota; kingdom Metazoa; phylum Arthropoda; class Insecta; order Hemiptera; family Aphididae; genus Rhopalosiphum; species Rhopalosiphum maidis. The sequence goes on from NC_040878.1 coordinate 81,576,672, forward strand.
ATTACGATATTATATAATATAGTTCTTCTACACAATCAAACTTCATAGCTTAACTATATTCTTTCCCTTATTAACTATATTCGGGTAATGGTTATTAAATAAATTACAAAATTTTATCATTGATTGTGGTTTCTTAATTTAATTTTATGTAAGCTTGTATACTCATTTATAAATTCTTGCATCTTGTAACACTAATAATCTTGGATAATAAATTACGTAATTATAGATTTGTATAGATATTACTATACTTATAGATATTGTAATTACTTCACAGTTAAAGTCCCAAATAAGCAAAATAAATAAAATGTTCTTGTACACATTATATATAGTTAAACGTACCATATTAGTTGCACCCCGTGCACTTAAAATACTTATTTCAAATCTAATGAATTAATTATTGCTTTTAAATTTATATAAATACGACACTGATTTGCAATAAAGTAAGCTAAACTACAGTCTACAGACGAATGGTAAAAGCCCAATAAATGATTGGGCTATTATTATTATGTAAAATTCTTTTAATTTAATTTTAACGATATTACTAAAAGAAAAAACTCATAATAAAAATGTAATTACTATTATTATGCTATATTATGTTAGTTAGTGCTACTAAAAATATTTTAACCACCGAATAGGTACGTATTTAAATTTTCATTTTATTTCTAAGTATTGACAGTTCACGGTCTTGGCCTTTATAAATATTATTTAGCGATATGTATTTGTACGATACTTTTGAGTAATATTTCATTGACGATTCTGGTTTATTTAATACATACTATTATTAGGTAATTATAGTAATAAATATATTATACTATAATAACGTGTATATTATACGTAGAAATATAAATTTTTATATGCATTTCACGTAGAGCCTCATCTAATACAATAAATCAATTAATCATATGGTCGCGCAGTGACCGCCGCCTCATCAAAATTTGTTTGATGGGTAACTCCCATATAATAAAACAATATAATCATAGTGTTGTATGCTTGAAGTACGTTTATTATTTTGAAATAATCAAACATTTTAATTTTTCTTCACGAAATTCTAAAAAAAAAAATACTTATCTTTAACTTTCCAGAACTGTGAAAGTAAGAATTAAATAATGATTAAAATGGCTATCGTTTCAGAATAATTATTGTTTTTTGTATTGATGCTGAGTAGGAGGTTCCTACAATATTATAGTGTATAGATATAGTCATATAAATTATATTTTACTTTTATTTTCACTATCACTATATAGGAACTTATTTGGGTAATATAACTTGAATCAATTATTTATTTATTGGTAATCAGTTACAGGTACTAACTGCTAGGTATACAATAAATTGTATTGTTTTAAATCACATTTAAGTCAAATTACTTAGAGATGTATCATGTAGATAGTACCTAAATGTTTTGTATACATAATATATATATATATATATATATATAATTTAAACGTGGTAAGAATTTTATAATTATGATAATAAGTATAATAACTAAATCATGATGTGCAATAGTTTTAAAATGTATTTATTTTGTTCAATTATTGGCAATTTTTCAGAAGATACCACGTTTTATATACATCAATATAAAATAAACTGGCAACCGATTGACTTAATACATAAAACACAACAAAACAGGCGTTTATAAAATGTGTAAAGCACGTAATACAATTTATATAGAATGTCTTAAAATTAATTTTTGCTTTTAAGATAAATATATTGTAGATCACTTATTTGAGATATTATCATATTATAATATTTTTAAGTAATCATATTATTTGACCTATAATAATCTATATGTTTTTTATTATTTGTGTTTTATAAAAACAAATTATTACAATACAAAAACATAAGACCAAAATTATGTATAATTTTAAAAATATACAATATACCTACTTGTCATATAGTTTTAAACACATTTTTCATAAGATAGAAAAATATAAAAATGAAAGTTTCTTGATTATTAAACTTTAATATAAACATTTCTCAAATAAATAATCTGCATTCTATGATAATCTAATATTCTAATGATTTCTCATCTCAAGTGTTTTATTAAATTCGTCTATATAATGTAAAAGTGTTGTAACAGAAAAATTATCATTAGATTGTTTTTTTTGTGAGTGAAAATCGTATTGTTAATTGATTGAAATTGTTTGCACAGATTCTCCACTAATCTCGATTAAAAAGAAAGCATAGATTAAAATTTAAAAAAATAGTTATAATTATTCATGAAACTATTAAAATATACGCACTAAAAGAAAATTTAAATTTAATTATATTTGTAATAAGAAATAACTAGGTAATTATTTAGATATATTTAGGTTGAAAATTTTAAAATTTCTTTGTATAATTTATTATTATTGTTTTGTACTAATTAATTTACGTAATTACTCCATTTACTTTATTGTACCGTACTTGGCTTTTTAAATGTCTTAATAATTCATTAAATAATTGACTTGCTATAATATAACATTTAATACACTGTTACCAATTAAAGTTTTTCGGAAGGAGGGAAAGGTACCTATAAAACCGACGTAATAAACGAAAGTCTTCGTCTTTCTACACAAGGTATCTCTATGATTGAGCGCGCTAAGCAAACTAGCTAATGGCTAATACAGTAATATTACTTATAAAACTTATCTAATGTCTTGTGCACTAATACTAATCACTGATTACCAAAAGTATGTATTTATAAACTGAATAGAACGTCTTAATAGTTAATATTTAAAACAAAGTTACGTGTATCGAATGTTTTGTTGTACCTAATGGTTCACTTTTATATACTAATATAATGTTCATATTTCATTATGATTTAGGATTTAGAACTAGAGTAGTTTGTTAGAAATTGTAGGTGAATAATATTTTTTAGTGATCATTATACTATATTTGATCGATTTTAATGTTTTTATTTTGTTTTAGAAGAAATAGCGGAAATCTGCAGACATATATGCGTATGATAATATGTATTTTTTATAATATATCATTGTAACCTGTATAAAAATAAAATAAATTATATATTTTCTATTTTTGATATAACTAATAAATAATTTAGTTTGCATAAAATATTCTAGAGACTTAAATAACAAATATTATTACCAAAGTACCTATAAAGAGAAATGAATTTGAACCTATTATAAGAGTATTATAAGACATTAAAGATAAAAAAAATGTTCATACATTTTTCTATTTTACATAATTAATTCAGTAAACAATAGAAGACTTGTTTTCAACTAATTGATAAATTCAACATTTCACAAATTTGTTTAAAAAATATATAAATAATAATAACAATACATGATTAGTTTTTCTATTCAACTAGCCTGCACCAAATAAAAAAATACACCATTACAGTGTGATAATATCGATTTAGAGATACATTTATACAAATAATGTACTGTACCTGTGTACTATAATATTGTACAACGTATTGATATGATAAATAATTTTTAAAAAACGAACGAGATGAATATACGTGGCGTATATAACGAGTGTTCGCAATGCGATTAAATCTTAAAATTATCACCCTACACGCAATTATAAAGGTACTATAATATTATGACAACGACGATAGCATCGTGTCTCGTCGGTAGGTAGGTAGATGTACATAACGCGAGAAGGCCCCCAGCTCATGCGCGGGTTCAAAGGTCGCACGTCCTCAGGGGGGAACCTCTCCGTATACATAACACAACTATTTATGCATTATGTATAGTTATTATCATATAATATATATATATATATATATATATATACGGGTCAGGTTATATATAAACATAATGTAGGGTCGTCGGCGATTCGCGCGGGGTCATTGCGGCAGGCGGACGCGCGTTACTCGCCTATCTTGGCCGTCGGCGTCGTATATCGTTACGGCGCTCGCGCGTGTGGGAGAGAAAGTTGTAGCCATCATCGCGGGCGTCGTGACTATCATCTGGGCGAACGGTAGCCCCCCTCCTCCCAAGCCTAGGTTTTAAGTCGACTCTTACGAGGCTCGACGGTCGACAGAAGTATGATGCATAACGCTTATAAATAATATAAATAGGAATAGTTGGTGTAGACGTGTTTAGTATTAGAACACTTGGTACTATCGTTGCCGTTGGTAGGGTTAGGTGTAGGGCGTGCGCGAGTACTGCGATAATAAGTATGTATACGGGCGGCGGACACAAGTCCGGAGAACGGGGGCGGTCGCCTCGGGATGAAAATATGCATACTATTATTATTGCTGTTATTATTATTTTATTATTGTGACGTGTGTATCGTACCAGCGTATATAATATAATATGTGAGTGTGTGCGTGTGTACTGTGTGTCTGTGTAGATGAAAATTATTATGTCTTAATAATAATTATCGTCGTCGTATAGGACGCGTCACGCGCGTATTGCCCAAAAACGTAATCGAGTATAAACATGTCACAATCGTTTCAGTCTGGCCGCCTGCGGTTCTCATGTATAGTGAATATATAATAATTAATAATATATACTTGATCCGAGTGTACGAATATACTTACCTATAATCAGGTTCGTGAGTAGAACGAGCACCTCCCCTGCATCTGTACCGAGACAGGACTACAGAAGTTATAATAGAAAATACCCATACACTTACATGTATTTTAATATCTTCGTTGTGTAACAAACGTTATTATTTTCTAAACAGCGTATAGATTCTGGCATTCTACATTTCATAAACATGTATAATATACTGCAGGGTGATTCACTAAGCATTTTCATCCCTATTTTTCCTAAAATTAATGAATTAGTACATATTATTCTGATTTTAAGAATAAAAATATAAATAAAAAAAATATTTTTAAATTCTTAATATTTTTCTTATAATACTTAAGAAGTGTAGTCGTGATACTTCTAAAAATTTTACATTTCTGAAATTTCTATTAATACAACCTGTGTCATATTTGAATTTAGAATACTTCCGATCGATGTACACCTATTTTGTTTACATAGGTAGAGATGTTGCGTGGAACTATTGATAAGCTTATTTTGTTATTTTCCAGAAAATGTCCATAATAAAAACAACACTATTATAAAACTTAAACATTTCTCTTATTTTAGATTTAATGTATTCTAAAATAATATATTTCGAATCTAAATAAATATAATATTTTAGTAATAATAATTTATATTTAAAGTTTAACATTTCCGACAAGCAATGAATACCTGTATAAAAGTGTACCGTAAAATCTTAATTATCTTCTTAATATATGTAGCATTTAACTAATAAACGTATACTCGTATAATTTGTATTACTGTACGTTTATATACGTACTTACACGGATACACACAGTTAATTAGCAGTAATAGGCATGATAATTGTAAAAATAGTAATTATTATCATTGATGTGTTGTAATAATTGTTTAAACATCTATAAACTATAATATTTATATCATGTTGAATAAATAATATTATATGATGTTTACATTGTTCACACTTGTAGGTAGTAATTATCATTTTATCAACGATGTTAATTTATATGCTCACGCAAGTGAATCTAAACCAGATGAAAACAAACAGACAACTAACATTTAATAACACTATTTATTAATACGTTTATAAACAATAAATATATACCTTCATCGTGTTTATATTGCATTATGGATAATGTTAAATTATAGAATACAATTATACATAGAAATGAGCTACGATTGTTATCGAACAAAAACATTTTGAAATGTTCGATTTCTTGACGATATTATGCAACATACTATAACATAGTATTTTAAATTATTATAATAATTATTGTATTTACGGCAAGTCTGTGGAATAGAGAGGAAGTAATTTCGGTGATATTTGAACTTTTTTCGACATCGTGCGTTTTGATCGTGTTCAGTTTTAAATCAAATACGTCTTTCCTTATATACACAGGTAATATAATTCTATAAATTGGCTACCCGGCTACAGGTATCACAATACGTGATTATAATCAGTTGATCGTTTACACGACCGGCAAGACAATAATGATTTCCTTATTACCTACTGCACGTATTGCCTAGTGGTTGGGTTTATTACATATACCACACTGTATACCCAATATAAACGTGATAACATTATATACTTACACAAATGCCCACTGGCATACTGCAGTATCATAACTTTTTTTAATTTTAAATGGTTTTTAACGAAGGTAATAACTAATGGGTAATTTAACAACGAGTATAACTAGAGAACTAGAGATATATCTTTATAGTGCCTTAATATAACGACGTTAGACATTAATCACACAATGGTGGAGATGAAAAGAACTATAAAAGCAATGTTAATATGTTATACATGCATTGATACATCTCCAACAAGTCTTAATAAACAATATGTATGACATATTCAGCAAATAAACATATTATTGTAATATTAGTATATTATAGTATAAATTACTATTATACTTATTATATATTTACGTAATGGGTACAAAAGTACTTAGATAATTACCGTTACAAGTGTTTATAGTGTTATATTGTAACGACAAAAAATATCAGACATGCATAATTAAGCTAAGATCAATTATAATAGATTGTGTTGGTTTTTCTTAATAAAATAACAAAATATGACATAAAATTAATATTTTAATTTAAATAAAGGTACTTAGTTTGCCTTGTTATTTATTAATAAGTACTGTAAGAAGATGCTCAATGTTTATATTTGTTGATGCTGACGAATATTGTTCAGTAATGAAATGCTTATAGAATATAATTATTATAAAGCGTAATAATGAAACTATGAAAGCCGAAACGTAACAATAACAGAATCGGAAATGAGCACCTACGGCTACTTCAATGATCACGATTTCAAGTCGTGACAGTAAATTATTACAGAAGCATCCGCTAACACTATTGCATCCGGAAGATAATTCCGTTACATTTTATTTGTAAAATAAAATATTATCTTTAATATTTGTTATTAATTATAAAAGTATAAAGAACATGCAAATGTTATATGGTAAACGACAAACGTACAAACGCCCAAAACACAGACGAAAGTTTTATGAAATCGAATAAGAAAGAGAGAGAAAGTTGGCAGTAAAAGCAAAATGTTTGACGTTGACCAGAAAATTAAAATTTAAAGTACGAAATAAGCACTATTTTACAACATTAAAATAGTTAAAAATAAAATTATTACAGCAATATTTTATGGGAGTAGGTATACAACAACAATGGGAACTTTTACACCTTTGATTAAGAATTCTCACCAAACCTGCATGCACTATGGGTTTGTACTGCGAGTCTGCGAAGACATCCGTGAGACGAACTGACGTTAAACAATAACTACCTACTATAGCTATTTACACACTAGGTGAACATTGTGTACATAATTGATTATAAGAACAATTTTATTTTATCATTATTCATTACAATAAACGTTATAATAGCTTATAACCGTCAACTGTTAAGTATGAAATAAATATTAATAAGTAAAACGTTTCCCAATGTACTCTTTATGTATGCTTTTTTTTCCTGATATATAAAAATACAATTATTTTTTTAAATAATACGATACAGATTTTATAAATTCAAAAATCTGTTTTTTTCCCTTCGTATTTTTTAATTTCATTAATAATATAATTTTTTCAAATTAAAGTTAATTTCCTTTTAATGCTTTTAATGCTCCTACGCTTCTAATTTTTATATAAACTTTTGATTGAACTCCCAATAATACTTATATTAAATATTACTTTATAAAAATTTAGTACTTAATGGTGGCCCACGCCCAATTACCGGATACAATAATAAAAATCGTTGAAAATAGTAGCCCAATTCCCGGACTCCCATGGCCGTGTATCATTTCCACATCGTCGGTTTACCTGTGCCAAAATATCGTACATTGTTTGCGCATCAATATTCTTAACAATACGAGAGTGTAAAAAATAATTTGTAGTTGGAAATTTAATGATTGTCATACACCATGTGTCATAAATACGAGTATATTCAAACAATTAAAAATAAATTGGATTAATTCAAATACTCAATTGATTTGTAGTCATAATAATATAAATGCACAGATTATAACAGTAATAGTTGCAATCGTACGTCTTAACAGGTTTATGCTTTACTACCCGGTAGTAAAAAAATAAAATAATTTATATATATACAAAACTATGTGGATAGTTTATCGCTTTGCTGACGATCCCATGGTAATTCTTTTACAACTATAGGAAATGATCATTTTAATGGGCACAATTATCGGATTGGTGTTACCGGACACTGCATGTGCGTCGAACTTACACTTCAAGGATGAGTGTGGCCGAGACGAGCGCGCTCTCAGGGGATAATGTAGAATTTGGTGGCTCTGAAAAGGGCGATTTTATGTATTCCCAATGAGAGCGCAACGGGTCGGACTTAACCGCCCAGCAGGGAAGAGAATAGTCGTTGATCGACTCGCATTCAGTCGTGTGGCGTGATGCCGCGGACGTCTGCAGCGTACACCTAACCCTACGCGACGGCACTTCGAGAACGTTCGTCGGGCGTCATAGGTATGACGATCCCGATAATCGATCAGCTCTGAGCGGTGCACGTCGATATAATATCGCCGTCGGTCGTACAATGTAAAACATCACTGACACAAGATGTCGTTAGTGAAGTCCGCGATGATGACTGCCGTGTCTTATTCTGTACTAGTTCGTGACGTTAGGTCAACAATTCTGTCGTTAGTATCTTCTGATCTGGGCGTACTATTATAGTACAGTGTAGTCGACGGTGGGTACGGTGTCCGGTATCCACTAATGGCAAGCTTCGCCCGATCGTCTGGGTCTGGGTCATAGGTATGACAATCCTGATGATCGTCTGCCGGTGGTAGCTAGGTAGAAGCGGGCGAAGCTGAGACGAACAACCAGATAATGCCCTGTGCCTGTGCAAAGTCTTATGTGGCCACCACGATTCTCCTCCTCAGCCTCAACGTGCCGCAGACGGACGGTACCGAGTCAGCAGCGGCCGATTAGCTCGGATAGTCATCGCGCGTCTGGACGGGTGAGGACTGGAGTGAGGAGCTTCGCGTATGTTCCCCGCCGATGCCATGCGGCATGCCGTATACCACAAGCGATGTGATTACATCGAGCTACTCGAAAGTGCTAGGACCAACACCAAAGGGCGCGGGTACGGCAACGGCGGAACGCGTCGTGGTCACCGATTTGGCGGGACGCACAAAAAGATTTGACCGGCCGCGGCGTCCGTGAGGATATTGGTCTGGTGTTCGTGACAGGTCTGTACAGACGATATCTGTACAGAAGCTGAGTCGGCATTACCCGTCTCCCATAGTATCTCTTCTGGTCTGAGCGTATTGCTACGATCTGGCGTAGTCGATATATATATATATATATATATGGTGATGATATATCTACTAACCGCGAGCTTCGTCCGGTTGCTTTTCTTTTCTCTTCCTATGTTCGCCGCCAATCGTCTGAGTCTTGTTTCTTGATTTTTTCTTTTTCTTTTCTTAGTTCTTGCCAGTTTAAAGGTTGAGAGTAAACTGACGATATTCGGTGAACGCATCCGTATTTATATCCCGTTGTCGCCAGTTATTAGGACGTTGATTAATCTAGCGTTGTTGCTATGACAAAGATTTATTGCATTATTATCACATAATACATAATTGAAAATATGATCTTTTTTTTCCTTATCATATTTTTTATTCTTTTTGATGTAGAATTGTATGTTTGTTATTAGCTTTTCTACACCAGTGTCCTCGTTTTACTCGTCATACCGTTGTTTTGTTAATCAATCGTGTTGACAGATAGACAATACAATGTTAATATTTGATGACCATTCATATGATGCAGTCACTATGAAGAACTATGTGACACTAGTGTAGAAATGATGCAAAGATAATGGTTGTAATAGTTACAACCTGTACGTCTTTTCGTCTTGACGGGTCTCCGTTTTACTAACACTAGGAATCTACTACTACTAACTATCCAGATTGGTATACTTATGCGACATAAATGGATTGGTCACACATACATTTTAGTAGTTAATTTCGTCGTATTATTGCTAACTTATTAACTGCGCAATATTTTATTACGATAAATACGTATTTTAAAACTAAAATACCTATAAAATAATTTAAAATTGAATATTACGTAATTAAATTTGAAGATGTGCAAGTTTTAAGATCAAAGTTAGTAAAAAACTAGCACTTTTGGTTTGATAAACACCATTTTTTTTACTTATTAAATAATATTGAGACGCAAATGATGTACAACCTTTTTAACAGCCGACGTGCAAATTATGTATAACACAAAAATTAAACGATGCACAAGTGTCTTACAAAAAAGGTCAACATTAACAATAGACAATAGTTATGCGCAAACGACAACCAGTGGCGCCCATTTATTTTACCATCACGATATAATTAGGTTTAAAATATATTTTTAAGTTTTCTTAAAATTTGAATGCCATAATTGCAAATAAGTACTTGATTTTTATACAATTTAAGGTGTATTCTGCGATGATACAATTATATTTGTACAGTTCTTTTTTTCAAATAACTACCATTATTTTTACTGTAAATTGTGATTTAAATAATTTGGTTTTTAATATCTTGTACTTAATATAGTCGAATACTTTTTACAAACGACACAACAATTTATAACAATAAGTTTGTATCACCTTAGGATATCACGCACGGTCCTCACGATCCGTGTTTAAAATTGTCTTTTATATTTACTAAATTAAATAATATTGTTTAAGTAATAATTTTACAACTAATTCTAAGGGCAACTGACTCTGACATCAAATTTAACCTGATCCTGGCGAAGGCGATTGCGGTGTGCTGTCTTACAAAGCGTGGCATAGTTCCATATAGACAACTATTTAATAAATGATATTACACATAATATGCGCCTATAGGTACTTTACCATAAGTAATCCAGATTTTGTTATCTACATATTATAAGAAATAAGGAAATAGTGGTTATATTATTTAACTCAACTTAACAAAATAGAGTACCTAATAAATAATTAGTATTATGAAATAGCCAATTGTTTATACATACTATAATAAAAAATTACTTATTAGTGATTACCTGCTATAGTTTAATTTTCATCATTTGGTAATTTAAAAAAAAAAAATCTGTCGTTGCGTTGATACCGCAAATAAGTTTGAAAAAACAATATTGAAATTGTTGATATCACAGAGATATCAAATATTTTTTACATTAACCATTGATAATGGTGTCAACAAAAAACACGTTGTTGTGATAATCATTATCAGTCATAACAAATTGATAAACGGAAACGCTGTTTGTCGTTGAGCTTTTTCACTTTCGAATTCCATGGATCACCTGTCTCATCTTATTCATTCTTACTTCATAGTGTCTTACCTATTATCTAATTCATAGACGCTCTTTTATTCAGCTATTTTTTCTTAATTTTGTATTGACACAATGCCGGCGTCCGAATATTCCAAAGACACTGACCGAACTACAGATGTACAGACACAAGATGAGACGCCGTTCAGTGACATTATAAAGGACCATCCACTTATATTGAAAGGTCTGTCTGATTGTGAGTTTATAAATGCTTCTCCAATACAAGTTGCCGCTCTACCAACAATCATCGCAGGAAATGGTAATTTGTACAAAATATTTTTATTTTCTCCTTACCACCACCTCGTATTATATGATTTTTATATTTATAGACACAATAGTCGAGGCGAAAAATGGAACTGGAAAGACATTAACTTTTGTTATACCAACTTTGATTAAATTAAAATTAGAGCAAAATCATTTACAAACTATTATTTTGGCACCAACACGAGAAATCGCTGTCCAAATTCAACAGTGTTTCAAAAAAGTTGGACAGCACTTACCAGGTACTTACAACAAAACTATTTTTCTCCCAACTTGATACTAAAACCTTTCAGTGTATGTTTTATGGTGAATGCTAACAGCCCATGTGTATATCAACACATACATTCAAAATTACCAAATGTTGATAAATTTAAAAAATGTGGACATTAACGTGATGATTTTGATCATTGTTGACATACATAACACAATTTTGGTTAATGTTTACGTTTATAGTTAAATCAGGTAGTATTTATGTACAACATATTTAATTAAGCAATGTATTATTATAATTAAATATTATAAAATGTATTATTCATTTAAATTATCTATCGGAAATTGATATTAACTAAAAACTGATTTTTGATCAAATGTTTAGTTATTGTGTAAATTAATTGTATGTAATGTACTAATATTAATGTATAGCTGCTATGAATGACAATAGCATATTAAATTGCAGTATAGATAGGCCCCTATTGAAATAATAAAAGTTGTGAAATAAAAAAATATTTTATAAAAATTACCAACTTGTACTAAATCTAATATTATATTGTAGTAAGTATACCTACTATGTATTATTTATGTATATTACTATTGTGACTTTCCCATTACCCCGAAATTACCTTAAAATAAAACTATATCGGCATTACTAGCATTCACCAACATGACTATTAAAATGTTGACATACGTTAATAAGTGTTTACGAACACTAAACAGTACAAATTTATCAATATATCAACATTTACCAATGATTTTAGTGTACAATAACATTTATTGGTAACTATCAGCATTTATCAATTGCAGACATTCATAGTAACATGTATACTTATATTATCTAAATAAAGATTTCTTTCTCATTTGCTTGATGTTGCATTAAATTAGTACCTATACATATTAAAATAGACAATCTAATTTAAACTTATGTATCTGAAATTTAGGACTGAAATGTGAATATTTCATTGGTGGTACTCCTGTTGATGTTGACAAACAGAAGGCAAAATGCTGTCAAATAGCTGTTGGTTCTCCAGGACGCATCAAACATCTACTCAATGATCATGTGTTAAAATGTTCAGAAGTAAAGAGCTTTATACTTGATGAAGTTGACAGATTGTTTACTGACAAAAGTTTTATAAAAGATGTTCGGTAATATTATCAATATTGAATTTTACAGAAAATTGTTACTTAATATTGTACTTATTGAAAAATGTAGGTATAATAGCTTCTCTTTTAATATTACCTATAGATTTTTTTTCTTAGAAATTGTATTTAAAAAGTTTAACCAGTACTTATTTTACTTATATAAAAAAAAAATTATACATACAAAATTGTTTAATATTTATTATGTATATAATCCATTTTTACAATTAAAACAGTGTTAAGGTTTAAGTAAGTTCGATTATTTTTTTTTTTCAATAATATTTTTTGTTTCAAATTTAATTTAATTTAAAAATATTAAATATTAGCCATAAAAAAATAATAAGACTAACGCGGAAAAGTAAAAATAACAATAATTTTATCATAGACTTAAGTCTAATTCCTTTCAGTATAAATTTTAGTATTTAGTAAAATATCTAAATTTCTTTTTATTATAAAATTTTTAATCAAAATAATTTTATTAAACTGTAAAATTCTGCATTTTTCAATGTATAACATATCTATTTTTGTATAAATTATAATCTATGTCAAAACATTATTATTCTAGACTGATTGATGCTAAACTTCCAAAATTAAAGCAAACAATAGTTGTAAGTGCATCAATTGATAAAAATGATATGTCTGTTTTTGACGAATTCATGAAAGAGTACATCATGGTCAAGGGAGCAGAAGAAGATATGAATGCGTTACAAGATCCATCAAAGTTCCTATTAGGTATTAAGCAGTATGTAGCATGTGTTAAAGCAGTCAGTACTAATATAATATTATTACCTGCAAAAAATGTGCGACTTCTCAATATATTACAAAATTTACCATACACTCAATGTATCGTATTCACTAATTACATGACAAGGTATTGTTATTGGTAAATATTTTATACAAAATAATATACCCATGGTAATTTTACTCATTATAATTTTACAGAGTTGAAGCTGTTTGTAATATGCTACGTGACCATAACTATAAAGCTGATTATATTAGAGGTGATCAAGATCAAAGTATTCGATTGAAGTTAGTAGATAGATTAACATCTTTTAAATCAAAAATACTTGTTGCCACTGATTTGATAGCCAGAGGAATAGATTCGTCAAATGTGGACTTGGTGATTAATATGGACTGTCCAAATGATTGGGCTACATATCTACATAGAATTGGCCGAGCTGGAAGATTTGGAAACAAAGGTTGGATAATATTTTTTTTATAAATAATTCTATCAAAAACTGAGATATTGTTGTTTTAGGAAATGCTTTTACTATTTTGGATGATGACAAAGAGTTGAAATCTTTTAAACATATTATTAACAGTATTGAAAGTGTTAAGGTAAAAATGTTACCGATTGCAATTACAAAACCTATACTTGAATATGCAGACAGCGAGCTTGAAGATCTTAATTTAACAATTGAACCAGAAATGTTACCAATCCAAGATACTGAAGATGAAATCACTAAAGAAAATGGAAATAATGTAATTGAAGAAAACTTAAATAAGGATAATGAAAGTAAGACAATTTTTTATAAAATAATCATTATACATTTTAATTTAATTTTTATTATTTTCATTACTTAAGGTGATTCTATGTTTATTCCCAATGACATTAAATCAAATATTAGCAGTCTATCTGAAAAAGAATCACTTCAAAACCTTTGTGATATTGTTAAAGAAACCGAAAAAAAACTCATTGAAGAAAACATGGTTGATAAAAGACATTTAAATGATGACAGATCTTTTGTGTTATTTGATCCAGAACCTTTACTTGAAAGCACTGATCAATATACAAAATATAGTCCTGATGAACTGTTAGACATTATAACAAATTATGATTCAGATTTTGAGAAATATGAAGCTAATAAAAAACTAATGTTAAAAAACTTTACACTTGAAACCGTAAGTGAAAATGAATCTTCTAATATAAATCAAATATGTGAAGATAATGATATGAAAAATATATCCAACACTACTGATGATAAAATAAATGATATAAATACGGATCAGCTTTTACAGAGCCAAGATAAACCTCAAATTAATTGTGAAGACAAACAATTTATTCATGAAGTGTGTACAGAAAGCAATTTTTCTAATGAATCAAATATTGATGACACAAAAATTGATATAAATAATAGTGAACGACTACGATTCACTAATATTTATAGTTTATTTCAAATACCAGATTTTAGCCTTTTAAAGCCAGTACAGCATGATAGTGAATTTTCTCATTTAACAGACGTAGAAGAGAGTGATGCCTCAACTATGATGTGTGAAAAGGATAGTGAAGATAAAGAATCATTGAAAGAAGAAAACTGTGATGAAGAAGAATACTGCAATGAAGAAGAATCCTGCGAAGAAGAATACTGTGATGAAGAAGAAAATTACGATGAAGAATACTGTGAAGAAGAAGAAGAAGAAGAAGAATATTGTGATGAAGAAGAAGAATACTGTGATGAAGAAGAATCGTGTGATGAAGAATACTTACATGAAGACGAATATCATGTTAATCAAGAAAATGCCAATGAAAAAGAACATTGTGATAATAAAAAACAATATGAGGAAGAAACTAATTTAGAAGAACAATTTAAGGAAAAAATTAAATCAATAGCAAAAAATAAAAGATTTGATGAACATATTACAAATAAAAATTGCTTTTATGGTCAACATAACAGCCACGAGATACATTTTGTGAAAGACAGCAATAAATCTATACAGAAACCGTTTTGCAACAATATTCAAGACTATAATAGACCTAAAAGAAAAGAAGAAAATATTGAAATCAATGATCATCAAATAGTAGATTATGAAATTTTAAATGACTGGTATGGCCAGTGGAAACAACAAATGAATCGCATACAAACATTTGTCAGGATGAGTAAGTGATCATCTAGTGTAATAATAAGCTATAAATTCAAGAGAACTGAATGATATTATATTAAGTACAATTTTACTCTGTATTAAAATTAAAATTTTAGTTTTTATGTTTAGGTAAATAAATGATATTCACCGATTTTATATTTTATGTAATAATATGTGTCCGTACATTTTTTTTTTTTTGTCTTACAATCAATAAAACACCAAAAACTGTATTTAAATTATTATATTATTTCCTTAATCGTTATGATAAACATTTATCAGTCGTAATAACTAATAATATAGTACCTGTTACAAATACCTACAATTAATTGTATCATATTACAGCTGGTATAATAATATCACGATATGTTTTAAACATTATATTTATAATATTATATGTATAATTATATCTAGAGAGAGAGACGTATAAAAAGAGAGACACGATTTTCTCGATCGACTTGAGATCACGACGCGAATCGCCGACCTTGTTCGTTTACAATAATAATGACAAACAATAATGTGCAGAGTATGATTTCGTAATAATAATAATAACAATATACAATTTAATAATATTATTAAACGCGCGGTCGAGGCACCGACACGGACACGGGCAGCGGCGGAGGCCGTGTCGCAGCGGTCGATCCATTCAGCAGTCGGCGGGCCGCGAACTCGTACACCGCTTCTCTGTTCCTGTAGATGATGTTGGCAAACTGGTCCACGTTACCGTACGTCTCGAACCTGGTGTTGGCGCACATCCGGGCCTTGGGTTCGGGCAGCCCGGCGTCGCACTCCACCGGGTGGTAAACGTGCACCAGGTCCGGGTCGGCGGCGCGAAACACGGACACCGCCGTCGAGGTCCGGGACCGCACGAACTTCTCGTACAGGTCCACGTCCTCGTTGCCCCAGCCCCGGATGGACGTGTCCAGTCCACCGGCGGCCGCCAGGTCGGTGGCGTACGCGCTGACGATGCCGAACCCGTACTGCCGCCAATATCCGGTGTCCTGGTTGACCAGGAAGTGGTTCGGGGACCCGGCCGCCCGGCCGTACACCACTACGGGGTCGTATTCGCTGTACACGATCGGGAAGTACACAGTGCGGCCGCGGACCGTGTTCAACCGGACGCGGTCCACCGTCGCCGCCGTCCACAGCATGTCCACGTCGACGAAGAACAGTAAGTCGTCCGGCGGCGGGCCGGCCGCGTGGACGGCGCCCGCGTGCAGCGCTGCCGCCCTGGCGAACGGGCCACCGGCGTCAGGCAGCACGGTGAGTCGGGCGCCCGGGTGACGGGCCGCGAGCTGGGCCACCTCTGCGGCCGCACCGTCTGCGGTGGCCTTTCCGTAGGGCACCACCGTCAGCGTGACGCGCTCGTCGTTCGCCAGGCACACCGACTCGTAGTTGTCCACGAACCGGGCGAACGTGGTACAGCCGGTTGAACAGCGGCAGCACGAAGTGAACCGTCTTGGCTTGGCTGTCCGGCCGACGCTTGGCCGGCGGCCCTTCCACGCGGACCATGCCGTTATCCGCGATGTCCCTGGACGGACTCCCCGCCGCGTCGTCATCGTCATTGTCGTACGCTTCGGCGTCCTGCTGCTGTGTTTTCATCTTAACTTCCGAACCGTCCAGCACTTCGCGCACTTCGAAACCTGAAATGACCAAATCGCATAGATTATTAGGTGTTTCTATTATATTTACCACTTTAAATATAAATAAAATTGTAATACAATTTTATATAATAACATGAACAACTAAAATAATATTTTAATATTTTCGGGGGCTTATATAATCCATTAGGTTCGTAATCTATACTTCTGAATTTCAGACATCCTCAATAGTAAAAATGAAAAACAGGCATATTTAAAAACCTGCATGGTCGCACACGTTACGAAAGGCCAGTGTATAGAAGGTTTAACCAACTATGTATTTGTATAATAAAGTAGCTCGCTGCGTTCGCGATTTACCTTATTTAATATTTATATTATACTTTAATACCAACATTTAATATAAATATAACTATAAGAGATAAGACACAAGTCACAACTAAGTTTAAAAAAAAATTTATAAATTAGGTACTTACAAACTTGGGTATTATTAAATAATTGTTATTTTTAATTGTTGCTCTAAATTGATATTTATAAATACATTTACTTGGGATATTTAAATAATTTTGAAATGGATTTATATATTATACATATTATTGTTTTATTAATATTATATAGGTACATATAGTTATAAAAGAATTAATAAAAAACATACAATTCTACACCACAGAGAATCAAAAGTATAATAGAAAAAATACTACGTATTATGTGAGAATAATACAGTAGCTGGCCAGTAATTTATCGTCATAGTAACAACGCTAAATAGATTAATCAACGTTCTAATAACTGACGCCAACGGGTAGGTATGGATGCGTATCCGAATATCGTAAGAAGAAACAAGACCCAGACGATCGGCGGCGAACCCAGTAAGAAAAGAGGAGAAAAGAAAAGCGACCGGACGAAGCTCGCGGTTAGCAGATACCGATCACCGGACGAACACCGTCGACTTCGCCGGGGTAACAGTACGCTCAGACCAGAAGATACTGTGGTGGGCCTCATAAGACTCGTCTGGTTGTTCGTCTCGACTGGCTCGGGTAGTGTCGATTGAACGGCCTACAGCTTCACCTGCTTCTACCCAGCTGCGACCACCGGCAGACATCGTCTATATTATAAACCTGCCACGAACACCAGACCAATGTCCTCACGGACGTTGACCGGTCAAATCTCTTTGTGCGCCCCGCCAAATTGGTGACCACGACGCGATCCGTCGTTGTCCGTACCTGAGCCCTTCGGTGCTAGCCCTTTCGAGTGGCTCAAGGTAATCACACCGCTTGTGGCAATACGGTATGACATCGGCGGGGAACACACGCGAAGTTACTCACCCCGGTTCTCAACCGTCCAGATACGTGAAGACGATCCAAGCTTACCGGCTCGGTAACCACGGTCTACGGCACGTTGAGGCTGGAGGGACTAATGTAGTGGGCCACATAAGACTGCGGTCGAGCGCAGGGCGCTATCTGATTGTTCGCCTCAGATGGCTCGGGTAGTGGCGGTAGTGCCGACTCGGCGTCGCACAACACACCAATGTCTCACGGACGCCGGCCGGTCAAATCTTTTTGTGCGCCCCATCAAAATACTAACGACAGTATTGTCGACCAAACGTCGTGAACCAGTACAGAATTAGCCGACAGCCTATCACAGTGGACTTCAGTAACGTGTGTCTACACTGCACGACCGACGGTGGTCATATCGACGTGCACCGCTCAGAGCTAATCGACTATCGGGATCGCCATACCTATGACGCCCGACGAACGTTCTCGAAGTGCCGTCGCGTAGGGTTAGGTGTACGCTGCAGACGTCTGCGGCATCACGCCACACGACTGAATGCGCGTCGATCAACGACTACTCTCTTCCCTGCCGGGCGGTTAAGTCCGACCCGTTGCGCTCTCATTGGGAATACATAAAATCGCCCTTTTCAGGGCCACCAAATTCTACATTATCCCCTAAGAGCGCGCCCGTCTCGGCCGCACAATTTTTAACATTTTAGTATTTTTGACGTTTGTAGTCGCTATTTACTAATTATTACGTTAAACCTTCTATGCAGTGGCCTCTCGTAAGTGACGCAGAGCCACAGTATTAAAATCCTGGGTTCGCCACTGCGCATTACATGTAGTATTTAGAAACAATTTAAAATGGTGTAAATTCCGTTACACTGTAAACAAAGATTTTATCTATGCACATATTATACAAGTACAGGGGCCCCATAACATTTTTTGCACGAAGGCCCTACAAAACGTAGTTGCGGCACTGCGCACACCATTGTTAATACTGTCGTATTATACGTACAAGTATAAACTGTTGGTGATCGTTTTACTATTACGGTGTTTGTGTACCTCGCGGTTTAAACAAAATATTTAGTGAAAAAATAAATTTAAAAATATATTTTATAATTATTTCTAAATTATTACAAAATAAAAATATCATAATTTATTTCGCGTATGGTATCTATTAGTGTAACAAAATAAAAATAAACATTTTAATTAATTACAGTTATAAGTATAAATATATTTATTAAATCCAACCAAATTCATAAATAATAACAATATTAGCTATGTGAAAATTTGGTATTTTGAGATTTTAGCTATCTACTGCTTCATTAGAATGATCACGATCATCCTATATACTAAGTAGATATATTCAAACATTTTACAGTGCCCGATCCTATCAAAGGTTTATAAATACATCGCTGGTCGCAATAAAGTACGAACCACATAACCACAAACTGTATATCTTAGTTTTTGCTCTACCTACTATAGATTTTTTTATTTTATTGATATTTGAACTTTGTATTACCTATAACTTTTCTGTTTTCACGTCAAAACAATTTAATATCAATTTAAATTTACAAAAAGTTTTTATTTTTATAATTGAATATTAAGTCAAATAATAATAAAATATAAAGCCGACGTGTTAACTCTAAAAAATATTATGCTCTATAATTTTTTTTAATAGATGATTTTATTCTAAGTTAACTAAAATACCATGGTATTAAATATTTAAATGTGCACTAAAGAAAGATTATACATAAATGCCTTTTATCTATGTTACGCGTGGGCCTGAGTGAAAAACAAATATTTGCTGACATTCTTCTAATTAATTAAATAAAGGTAAATTATTAGTTTATAAACTCCTAAAGTTATTATTATTTTTTTTTTTATTTATTAAATTTGAAGGTTGTGGAAATATAGATTAGATTTATTTTAAGCAAATATTTTGTTATTAATCAATATTTTAAAAACCATATAGTAACGTACATACTTATACTCCCAAGATCCACTAGGAATTCAACATATTGGCTTACATAATATGAATATAGCAAATTTTAATATAAACTATTAACTATAAAGATGTCGTTGAATTTATTGAAATATGAATAATAATAAATTGCCTGAAAATAATAAGCAATGGGTTTTTTCGTTTTATTAAAATTTCCATATTTTATTATTTTGTAATCAAACTAATCGAAGTTTATCTTTTTGATAGTAATTTTAAGATTAAAAATTTATTTCATTCAACTTCTGAACTTTAAATGTAATTATCAAATTAATAACAAGCTTTTATTCCGTATTCCCATACAAACTGTGTGAAACGTCAATAAATCTCTTTACAACCTAACATTATATTATACTGTATAATATTTTGAAAATATTAGTGTAATCTCGAATGATGATATAATTATTCAAGAAAATACATGTACGATGGTGGTTATAAAATAAATGGAAAATAAGTCTATTATGATTAAAACATAATCAACAAACCACTGAGTTACATTATGTACATTATATTACTATCTTCCTTACCGGTAAACTGCTGTTGGAGGTATGCGTGTCGCCGCACAGGAACGGTCATCTTCTTTCCCCGGTACTTTTTGTACATCAGCAACATATCCAACATATAGTCGACGCCGTATAATGGGTTCACCCTCTGGTAACCGTAAAATATTTCCTTAAAATCGATCACTCGACCGCGTTGCTTGGAAAATTTATTTATCAGATCCATCACCTGTAAAATTCGATATATATGTAATATGTATACATAAGAATGCATTATTAATATAGACAATAGTTATATCTTTGTCTTATTTGAAATAACTGTTTTGGTTATAATAAGAAATGATAAAGATAAGTGGTGATTTATGATAAAAAAAATTATATATAACCACAGAGATAAGCTAAAATAAATGTTCAATTTTTTCAATAAAGTATTTATTAGATTTTGTCTCATTATTTTTGCGGATACCTATTATATAGGTACAACGAGTGACTATCGCAGATTGTGCAGATAGTGATGTAATCCGATGAATTTCAAACTATAAGACCTATTGACTATCTATGAATTAAATACCTACTAGTATATTACAATATTTATTTGGTGAAATTGTAAAATAAAGTGTTATTTAAATAAAATATGTATAACACGCATACATATTATATATTTTAACATACATAATAAAATACATATCAATAACATATTTTTTTTTTTTTGATTCTTAAGTATTAAATCGATTGATAGCGGTCGTAACAACCTATAAAAACTCAGGTGGATCATGATTCTATTAAAGCTGGCCATCTTTGATACGGATTGAAAGTATATACAATATTGAAAAGAATAATAATTAGTCAATTCAGATTTCATTGTAAGTACGTATACTCAATATTTTGTTATATGTATAGTAGATACCTCTCGAACGACGTCGTCGAGGCCTTCTTTTGTGTACGAGTCAATCCGACGTCTAGGATTTGCATCCGTGTCTGAATACCAAGCCTTTGATATGAAATCCCATTTGATGACGTCCGCCACCTTGCGTGGCCTATACTTGTTGAGGCCCGGTGGAAGTCCTACACACCATATTATATTTTCATAATACACAATAGATAAGGATTTTATAGGATTTGCATAATACGTATACATATAGACAAAACCGTGATAGTAATATATAATGTTGTAATATTATTTAGTTACCCAACAGATCCGGGTCGCCTAAGTAATTCGGACTTCCCGGCCGGGACGAGAACAGTTGTTTCGAGTCGCCGGTTAGCCGGAACTCGTTGGACGGTCGCGGATGCGCACTGTTCAGCTGATCCATCATGGATCGTACGTCCCGGTGCAACAAGATCTTCTTTTGTTGTATTTCTTGCAATTCGAGACCCTGCAGAAGCGTGAAAAAAGTGAAAAAAGTTTGCGAAAGGAATCAGTAATCTACACGATAAAAAAATATTAAATTAAAAATTGTGACGTGTCACAATACCTTCATGTAGTTGTGTATCCTATACATGTGACTATGTTGTTTTACTGGATGGAGAGTTATGGCTCGGTGTACTTCTTTCTGCTTTAAATTGCCAGTGAACGCATCGCGGCCACTGGAATTGTGGTATAAAATAGTTTGCATCTAAAAATAAAATTATAAAAATGATTATTACATATTATTAGTTATTATAGTGACTTTAAATTAATTTAACCACTATATAAATACTATTATAAAAGGATGCTGTATGGTACTTATATAGTATTAAAAATGATAATTATAATGTATAAAAATATATTTTAATAATTTTATTCCCGTCAATTAATCGAAAATAAATTAGCTTAAGACAAAACAGACATTTACCTCGGTTATCTTAGAACTCTAGAAGTATGTATGTCTAATAGGCTTGGGAACTCAATCCATCATAAACAAAAATAATTTACGATTTAAAAATATAAATAATATATTATTATTTAATTCATTATTATATGAAATTTCACTGAAATATAATACACAACGTCTCATTCATTGTATCTAAAGATTTTTTTTTTAATTTCTTCATAAAATATTTCAATTTTAATTTTTGGTTTTTTTTTTCTTCTTCCTAGCTCCTCCATCTAATTATCTAATTACGTATTTTTTAAATATTCTAAAAATGACTTGAATATTTCTTCATTTTCAGCAGGTATAATCATTACTTTAAATTAATACATTATATAATGTAATAATAATAACAACAACAAAACACTACTATTTACAATGAAAAGTTGAGACCTTCAAGTTTTTTTATGCATAAACCATTTTTTTCTATTGTCTAGCTAAGACATACCTATGAAAAAGTTAATCATTTATTTCTATACTGGAAAACTTCTGCTTTAATTTCAATTTTAATCACTAATATACTAAAATAATAAGTAGACTTCGAATTTTGCTACGATTGAAAAATTTTGATAATTGTATACGGTAAAGCTTACTTGCGTTTGACATAATTTTGACGTGAGCAAGTCGTGAATACACTCTAACGCTTACAAAAAATTGCCGTTCATTAATCTCGTATATTCCACTTCAGGGGACGTAATAATTTTAGCGATAAACGTAATAGGCTAATCTTTAAGTAACGTTCAATAATATTTTTCGATCAACTTACATAATTCCAGGTATAAATTTGATAAAATATGATAACAAACACTAATTCACCTGTACACAATTAATTATGATTCTTGTATTTCTATTATTGATCTAAATCTTGAGCCAGCGCCGTTCTTTAAAACACCAGTAGTCCAGTACTAATAATATACATATTTACAATTTGTCCTGTGCCTTATGCAACGAATAATTTGTATACAATTTACATAAATATATAGGCGCATATAGCTGATTCCTATTATTTATTATATTATAATATAATTATATACAGTTATACAGTACTACACTAGATTTCTCCTGTGTTAATCTTATTTTTTCAAACAATAAACATTCTCACCCCATAACTTCGAGCTTTCGTATTTGGTTAAATCCCTTCCACTGTTACATAGTTCATACCCGTATTAACTGTTTAATTTTACAGTCTCAGATATATAATTATTAAATATATAATTTTAACGATGTAATAGGTGATTTATGCATTACACGCGAGTATGAGTTATTTTACCATACGTTTTTAAATCACACGCGTATTTTTAAATAAGTATATATTTGTTCAATTTATACTTGCATAATATTATAATATTCTCTAGTTTAAGCTATTTTAGTGTTGTGGTGTTAAAATTACATCAGCAGTGATATAACTAATATGTATTAGATAATTATGCAAACTATGTATCAGAGTACAATACAAATGCATTTTACGGTTTATTGTGTTTTAGAGTAAATGTACGTTAAATTATTCAAATAACATCTATAAAATTTCTTATGAAATAATATTGTTTTCTGATTTTCGTCATATAATGCACTTGCTTTAAACGAATACCTCTATAAATATAATATATAAACATCTAAAATACATGGGAATCGTTTGATATACTCAGTGTAAAATAATATTATTAACTTCTAAAAATCATGAACACTCACTAATCACTACCCATATATTCTTATAAAATAAACTTGATTAATACAGTAAAATGTAGATGTAGGTATGTTACATAGGTATTAGATAACGATAAATGATTATATTTTCTGGCTCTCTTTGCGTACAGATGAGCCAATGGTCATATTATATTATATTCTCCTCGAGTTCATTCACTCTAATAAATTAATAACACCATATTAGCTATTTATTTGTTCGTTTATGTAACCACTAACCACATGTTTCGATTCTATAATAATATTCTATGACGAGTATCAACTGAATATATTATATATTTAATATTATAATACTGCACCACTTGCACTAACGTCTAATGGTCTGCACTTATAGTCATGATGTATCCTCTCGCGTGAGTATAACATATAAATAATAGTATATATATATCTACGACGTGTTCAAGTTTTTTTTAAATTAAATTAATTAATATTGTTTTTGTTTTTATTATCTTATATCCACTTTAATGTGTAAATGTTTAATGTTTATATAACGATAATAAAATAATTGAAAAACCATTTACCGACGTTTTTATAACCATTTTTTTTTTTTTAATTGATTTTACGCCGAAAACGATGATAATAATGATATTATCGTTGTTACACGAGCTTGTATTTTGTGAGTATCTGTTTATACTCTTCAACATACAATGTTGCTCGACAGTTGATTTTATATTGTTAAAATATTTTACAATAGGATCAAACCGATTTGATTTCGAGAGGGGGAAAGAGTCAAAAGGGTCGAATTCCTATAATACACCTATATAACTATGAAGAATAAGCGTCCACACCTATATGAATTAAAGTGATACGATTTTTGATCTACTATCAACTTTTTTGTGTTTATGAAAACTTATCTGAATTGAAAATAGTTAACAACAATAAACGTATAATACACAAATTGTTTATGGCCAACAGGCTAATTAAATTTTATAAATTCTGTATTATTATTATAAACAACGCACTGTGACTGTATCAAATCATAATATTATATACGTCATAAACCGACAAGATTTATGACTTCCCCTTCTCCACTCATTCATACTTAGCCTGAGCTGAAATATTTTACAATTTACAATTGACCCAACCCGACTACCAGGATCTGGTTGAAAAACTTTTCCGTTTCACGTGCTTATAATATGGAAAGAACCCCCATATCACATTTCCAATATGCTTATTACAATAGCACAAAACATACAATTTCGGCACACGTGATACGAACTAAAATACGACATTCCTCGATAATTGAGTATATTTGCGCACATGACTCGGTTGAAATTCGAGTGGGGAAAAAAAACATCACACGTACGACGATACCTACGTACTATAATATTATATTATTATGGCCATAAGAGCGGCTTGCGATTCCAAATGGTTTCTCGTGTGTGCCGAAACGACCATCAGACATTTCGCACATACCGTTCTATTTCTATATGATATACAAACCTTAACTCAATGTATAAAAAGACACAGATGAAAAAAATAAATTCACGACCAAATAAAACAATTATGAGTGACCATAATTGGAAAACAAGTCCATTCTTGTCTGCGCTTGTCCGACAAATATAATATGTAAAATAATAATATTATACATCCTATAATTTAATATACCTATATATATATATATATATATATATGAAGTGCATTGTTATACTGCGTGTCATTTTGGATCTTTTTTTTTCTTTTGCTCATATATTATATACGATGTATGGTAACGCAGATGTCCGTCGTGGTCTACCGTCTAAACCGATTCCTCGTGTTATTATGTAGACGAACAATTTGTTTTTTCTCAAGGCACCGCGTGCCTCATAAAAAGTCCATTAATTATCCGTGAACGAATTCGTGTATACTATGTACACATTTCTTTTTGATTCATTTTTTTTTTTTTTTTTTGTCCCATTTCCTCCGCAGACCGCGGTGGCGTAGGCACTGCAGTGTAGTTCACCCTCTACTGAAAAAAAACACCATATTATTTGGTCGGGAGGAAAAATATAATGATAAAAAAAAACCGGTCCTCCCGACCTGCAACGGTATCGCATTAGGTCCGGCGGCCTTGGCAGTTGGCCGCGTCACACACATAATATTCTCCTCGACTTACCTACGTGATCACAGTCGTCATTGAGCCACGCACGCATAGGTTAGTGACTTCCTTAACGCGCATTTTTATTTATACGCTATTATAGAGCGCGAGCACACAGCATGCGGAATAGTTGGCACAATAATATAAAAAGGGTTCTTAATTTCGTAATTGGTCTATAAATCTAACCTTAATACGCGTGTACATATATCATGCATAGGTACATATATAATATAGAATGTGTATATAAATATATATTAAAATATATGTCGACACGTCTTCGTGATGCTCTCGTCGAATAATTGTCGTAAGTCGAACGATGACCGTGACGTCCTGTTTGGTACAAGATTCGCATTTTTTTTTTCGGCTTTTAATGCATACGTGGACGCGTCGAAGATACGACAAATTTTTGTAACTATTAAATATTCAATTTTTTTAATAGGTAGAGGTAATGTGTTGAAGAATCCATGCGTGGGATATCGTTTGCGGTGTATGTTTATGCGAACAATATATAGACGGAAATTTCGGATTCACCTGCATTTAATACTATAATATAATAAAATATAAAATAAACTACTATCGCAAATTTGATAATATTATTTGAGGTATATTTTTATTTTTCATTATTAATGTATTATTATGATAACGATGATAGTGTATCGATATGTTGATCAATAAATAATCATTGTGTCATACGATGTACCAACCAATTTACCAACGCAGTATAGAGTAAATTTTCAAATACATTTCATTCATTTCAATGTATTTTGTGTTCTTCTTCATTCTGTTTCATGTATTAAGTACACTCATGTCTCATCTTTTGTGTCAGTATTTGCCTTATCCGAGCACCGAGCATAACTAACTGACTTTATCAGTCAACAACATAAATCTTGGATAATTAATTACATTATTGATTTAAACACATTTTGAAATTATGTTTTTAAGCTATATATTATATGTAGACATTTAAATTTTGTAGTTTTAGGTTCTGGTTGTAGTGATAAAAGTAATGATTTTTTTTCTTTGTAAAAAAACAAAATAATAAATAATAAGCAGAAATTTTTACACTAACCCAGTTTTTAATAAAATGTATTTCTTACGTTAAAATTAAAAAATGAATTACTGTAGAAGATTGAAATTATATTGAAATTCAGTGTTAATATTATTATTTTCTATATATATACTATAATTTTTAAAATATTTTGAGATTTTTGAGTTATTTATTTACAGTTGATTTTTAATAAGAATCTTATTCTTATTCTTATAATTCTTATTATAAGAATATGCATTTGAAATTTATACTAATAGTAAAATAAAGTACTTTAACAGCTGCGATATCAAAAAAAAATATTATGAAATAAACTGTTAGTATAATATATAAGGTTGACAGACCCAATCGACACCTACTATACAGTAGAGTAGTAGGTACTCACTTCTCAATTTTTTTCTAAAATGTTGATAAAAAATTTCACCTGGCCTTGAAATTGTAATACAACTTTCCTCATACATTTTTACTATACCAATTAAAAAATACAAAAATACACTGTCACGATATTTTTTATAAGCATTTAAAATTATAGTTGTGACAAAATTTGTTAAAATCTACAATTATTTTGTAATAAAAATACTTAAAACGTTTAATATTCATACCTTAGTTTTTAAAATTTAGTACAAGGTTCATAAGTTGTTGTTATAATTTTAAAAAAATTGAATGTGATTACTCAAATATTATTTAAAAATAAATAATTGAATTATTACAATTTGTAATTATACATACGCCCAAGTCTATAAAATCTAAATTCAGACCCGGTTGTCATTGAGCTTTTTGTTGCAGGTTTATAATTTCAATTTAAAAAGTATTACGCGTTCAAATTTTATAATTCAAACATAAAAACTAGTTAATGAACATGAAATTCTATATTATTAGATCATATAATTATTTATTATTAGTTGTTAGTGTTTACGATTACAATTTTGTTCATACAACATTCAGTTCCATTTGTTTATATTTTATGCAGACAATTTCAACAATTATTGTTGTCATACATTTTTTTCAGTATATAATAAAATA
Organism: Rhopalosiphum maidis; assembly: GCF_003676215.2. Lineage (NCBI taxonomy): Eukaryota > Metazoa > Arthropoda > Insecta > Hemiptera > Aphididae > Rhopalosiphum > Rhopalosiphum maidis. Next base: position 81,605,505 of record NC_040878.1, read on the forward strand.
ATTACTGATTACCATTTCTAAACTTAAATATTGGTATTATTATTTAACATTGCATAATATAGTTTGTTGTTATTAGTCAAATGGTAAATTAAAAATTAAAATAAGTTTTTATGTTGAAATATGAAATATTAATGATAATATTACTATTATTATTTATTACTATATCATATTATGTATACTATCGTTTATTAAAAATAATGTTTGACGGCCATCATCCTAGTTTAAATATATGCTTTTACACTAATTGCTAATTACACATTAGCTCAATAAATTTTTGAAAATGTATTTTCAAAAGGTGCCTATTAATATAGGCTATAAGTAAAAATTGTAATAGCTTTTTTAATAAGTTATTATAATACATCATCAAACAAAATAGTTTACGGTGTAGTTACACCGCATCATGTAATTTTTGCAAATCAAATCAAAATCTATTATATAAATAATAATTATGCGCGTACTCTGTATATACATATATACGCGAGTAAAAAATAGTTACTTATATACAAATTAAGTATAGCGGACGTAGTTACTCATAAAATAGAAGATATAATATATAATCGTATTTACTATTTGATACTATGTAACACGTATCTATATATATATTATATTATATACTATGTGTTTTACAATCTCTTTGTTAAGAAGATTTAACATCAATGTTTTGGAGAGTATAGTTTCTAATGAAAAAAGAACTGGAGACTTAAAAAAGGATAAAAGTAATAAGTATATACAATTTCAGTTAACACACAAAAGTACAGCCAGTATAGCCGTATGGATTTAAATATAATAAGACGATTAGTTTCTTACATATTTATCGAGTCATTTTTTTTCGTAATCTGTACTAGAGATTAGTAAACATATTTATTTTCAAAAATAATTTTCCCATTACAAAATTTGAGGTACCTAATCAATTTTTTTTTTATTTGAATAATTAACTTATTGGAGGTTTCATATGTCTGATAAAATCCTAACCAAATTATTTTACTTAAAATAGTTTAATAATCTAAACAATAACACACTGCTAAAACGCCCGAAACACAAAAAGATTTTGCCCTGAACTTTTCGAAAATATAGACATCTAAAACCGGATTATCGCAAGACATCCCAGTCACAAAAGTAATTGATGTGAATACATTATTAAAAAGGAAGGCAAATGGGTACCGTTTTGCTATATATTAGGTACAGAGTTGATCAGTATTATGGCCTATGGGTATGTTAGATTTGAATTCAATGATAAACCTATCATTGGATACGAAAAACGAATCTGAGCGGATATGGTCTGTCAGCCTATATCACTAATTATATTTCGTGATAAATTCTTTTTTTCTGTTGATATAGTAACTATTAATGTCACATTTATTTTACTTTTAATATTAAGATAGGATTATACAATTTTTTCTCGGCTAATGTAGTATTTAATTATCATAATAATATACGTTTATACTTTATTATAAAAATCGAAAATTAATTTTATCTTTCTGTGAATACTGTAAAACTGCAAAAATAAATTCATAATTATAAATATTTAGATATTATCTTATTATAATCAAAAGTTTCATTGTTTATAGTAAAATATGTAATAATATAACTTAGGTAAAAGTTTAAAGCTCCCATGAATAATATTTTTAAATTATAACAAAATAATAATTAACATCATTATTTTTCGTTTAAATAAGTAATTTTGTACAAAATTTTAACATCAAATGCATATAAAAAAAAATGTGCCAATACATTTTTAATATTTTTGTACAGATACAAGATCAACTTATGGGGAACCATGTATTAAAATTTCAAGAATTATGACTGTAAATAATTTTTTTTATCAACATTTATAAAAAAATTAAAAATATGGGCTATGCCTATAAATAACTCAAAACAAGTTAAACATTTTTGAAAATGTATTTAATTGAATAAAATAAAATAAAATGTTGTGCAAATTTCAAGTATCTAGCTAGGATATATTTGGTTTAGCGAGTAAATTCCTGTTTTTCTTTGTTTTTCCTGATTATAAGAAAAATCCTGTGAATTTTTTAATTTAAAATCTTTAAAGTACAAACTAGATTTAAAGTTTAAATCTTATGCGAACTAATTTGCCAACTAAAACCACCTTTCAACTTGAAAATCAAAGTATTTTATCGACAACTTTTATGCATTCATATACAAAAAAAAACACATTGTAAAATCAATATATTAATCACTCTGTTCAGAATCTAAAAAATGTCTGCAAAATCAAAATCTTAGTTCATATTTTTTCAATACATCATAAGGCGTTTTAATTATGTAATTTAATGTGTAAAATTCTTTTTTGTTCTATTATTTTTTTTTTTTTTTTGGCGCTTATATCAGTCAATGAAGTATAGATATACCTACTATGTTAAACGTTGTACTTAACCATGAGTTCTGAATAGTTTATTGTACAACGCGTCCAATTTTAAATATAGCAATATGCGTGTAATATGAAAAAAAATGCTTTGAGTTTCATATTGCAACTTTTTCACCTTCTCGATTTGCATTCAAAACAATTCTATATATTTAAATTTACCTCAAGTACACCAATCGTTTAAAAACCGCATTGTAATTTACATAAAATTCTTGTTATCATTATTATGATTATTTATTTATCAACTGATTATAAGGAGTTAATACTTTTTTAAAATGTTTATTATTATTATTCATTAATTATTATTACGTAAAGTGAAGTATTAACATCCGGAATTTTTAATTCGATTTCGGTCATTATCTTAATTCGTCATAAGTCGTTGAGTTTTTAACACAAATGCATTTCCTATTATGCATATACATACTACAATAATATAAATCATTTTTATAGTTTAATAGTCTGATAATAATAATTAATATTTAAACGGATACTTCTGACATGGGGTCTGAAGTGATGAAATATATCTGTCGAATGCACGCTATGCACAATGCACTTATATACATAGAAATACTCGTACAGTCGTACATATATTTATAGCTTATACATGATGCGGCACGACGATATGGTTACAACTTGCAGTGTGATTTGTTCAACTTGAAATATTTCACGTTATTAAACTGAGTTGCGACTCAACAAACCTCCCTGTAAACAGGACGGCGGAGTGACACGAGTGTCCTATAACAATATTGCCATCACGCTAAAACCATTCTTACAATATACATAATATATTACATTTATTTATATACGTATGTGCTCAAGACTCTGGTGTGTTTTTAAATAAGTGCTAGACATGTGCGTGCCACACACGAAAAAACCTCACGTCAAAGAATCCGACCGACAGATTCGTTTTTCGAAACGCCATTTTTTCTTCGTTCAACGGTTCAGTGCATTAAGTTAAAAAAAAATACACGCGCATACGGACTGCACGTGTTCGTTTGACAGACGATTCGACGCGCCATGAAGAGCTGATTTGCTTCTGAAAACATAGCTACCGGCAATTATTATACAATTATATATATAAATATATAATATAATAATATATTTATAAATGTAGTATAAATTATAATATACGACAGGTTGAGTTATCACAACGCTCGCGTATAATATATAAGCAGCATACATCATTTGACAGTGTTTAATAATATTAAGCAAAACATTGTCGTTATACAGTATTTTGTCTACGATCTTTAGTTAAAAAAAAGTCCATTTCAATCAATAGGTAAGTTTACAATGAAATCCAATTATAAAAAAAATCCAAGTGCATTACACATCACTCACTCGGAGATTTCCCTGTAAAACCTGCACCGGACGCGTCAACGACACAATTGTATTATATTATTACGCACGCGTGTATATATTTTTTATGTATGTATAGTATACGTACATAATATACGTGCCATCCATTACAGGACACGTTATTATAAATATAAATATATAGATTATTATTGACACATTGGCGATAGGTGATACTTTCAGAATCAGAACACCTAATCGAAATAAATAGATCATATAATGAATAATAATATATATATACGTTTGGAACATTAAATACATTTGTATGTATATATAATACGATCGCACATACCTCTGCAGTAGGTTTTTACACGCGTGGCAAACTAAAATAAAGTCAATAAACGCAATTGATGAGTATATAGCCACTAGCCAGCATAGGTATACAAACGAAATACCGTCTCTAAAAAATATAACGTCATCATAAGTATTGCGTTATTATTATGAGTTTAAGTCGCTAAAGGTTTTTTTTTTATAACTATTTAATACTTATTTATGCTTGTATTTGCATAATTAAAATTTAAGTAACTCGTTAAATTATGTAATTTTTTCCGAAATAGTGTTTGCATATGCAAATCATATAATAATATATTATAATAAATACTTATCAATACCAATAATATTCTAGATTTTAGTACTCTAATATATAATTTTAAAGTTAAAGCATATACATAATTTAAATTAAAAAATGGATTGTAATCTTTTTATTAACAGACCGTACAATTTTTTGTATTATTATTGTTTTACGTTGTTATACAAGCAGTTTTATTAATTATTGTATTCATTTGTAAATATATAATATTATGTATTACCCCGATAATGTTTAAATACTTTAGAAAATATTTCCACTAGAAAGAATAAAATTAATAATATCGCTATGAAAATCATATGGTTACATTTCAACATTAACCCGTGACGCCGTCGTAAGAAGTTGTTCGAACAGAAGTTAATTAAAATCTTTACATACACGTGTTTTCTTTTAGGATTTAATACATAACTGTTATTTATTATATTAATACATTTAGTATTTACATCAATACATTAGACTTTTTTTTTATTTAAATGGGGTAATAAAAGCTATTAAATAACAAGGCAACTGATGGGACATATTTTTTTTAAACATATGTAAAATATATTTATATTTACTTAAGATCAAATCACGAATGCTACCCAATATGAAAGTTTAGTGAAATGGCATTCAGATTTGTTAACATTTATAGTTGTGTCATATAGTTAAGATAAAATTTAGTCCTAGAATTATATTACATTATTCTTTAATAGATTTAAGATTACAAAGTTATATTCTATAAACAGTATAAACCTAGAAGAATTTTAATAAATGTGCTGTTGGGTAATGATTGTTAACGACATCTTGCTACGTTCCTATAATAATTATTATACAGTGTATAACTAATAAAAATAAATCAACGTTAACAGTTTTTTAGTAGTATTTCTAAATCCTAAGGGTAAATTTACCTATAACTTTCGAAATGTTATAAATTAAGTTTAATTATATTATATATACAATATACCTACCTATAATGCATAGACTATAGAGTAATCAACAATTGCATGATCAAACCGCTTTTAATACATGTATTAAAATTGAATTTTTAAATATGTTTATAAGGACCACATTATTAAGTACTTTTTAATGACATTTAAAAAGAATCCTGTGATACAAATTTTTTTTTTAATGATAACTATAATTTTATTTTGTACATTTCTAAGTTTTTTTTTAATCCTGACACATCTAAATATATATTTGTACGAGTAGTTTCTGAGTAATTAAAATGTTCTAAGAATAATATATAGTTGTTGATGGAATATCACACTTTATTTTTAATTGTTAAAAACGTTATTATATCTCCAATTTTCTAAATTATTGATCTTAAATTTGATCATCCTGTACGTGCAATTAACGATCGGGTAAAGAATTTTTAATCGTGAATACTGAATATACTGAATAGTTCAATAGTATTTCAATTATTAAACATCATAACATTATATGAATTTAAAGAACCAATAGCTTTAATAAGTACTTAAAATGTACTATGTATAAACTGAAATGATAATATTATATATCAGTATTGTATAATATATTACCAAGCCATACCATAAAATGTCATGCTGGAATTTATTTAATGATTTTTATACATTTTTATTTAAACAATTATAATTTTCACGTTACACAAAATGACATTGCGCACGTAATAGACAAATTACTGCAATATCCAATATACAGACAAAGATGGGAATGCTCCTATAGCGGCTAACACGAATTGTTCAGGAAACGTCAATATTATTTTTTTCGATAACAAAAGTAATAATATAGACATTATAATATTTATCACTACTGCTGTATTATTTTAAGATTGCTGTAAAATAAACAAAACTATATAAAAAAAAAAAATGGAAATGAAATTTGAAACTATTTGTAACTAATATATCTATATTGACCATTATAGATTTGTTTGTTTTATATTTTTTAATATATAATACAGTGTCCTTTATAGTATTATAAGAATAAACAATTACCTATTATAGTATTATAATATACCTATAGTTACGCAGGTAAATATCATTACTCGTTATAGGTATTGTCTTAACTATTAGTTCACACGTACCTACGTATAATGTCTATATTTATTCAATGAACGCTTTATTACTTTTAATAATTACAAGAATTAAAACATTAAAAAATCATCACTTTTTTTTTTTTGCTGTAAAATATTTACTGGATACCGTCATTTTAAAATTTAGACCGATTATGATATAAAGGTTTCGGTTTAAATAAAATTTCCTGATGCGATTCATATTTTATGTACATATACCTATATAGCTACCATTAAAATGTTACAATGGACATAATTATTTAGGTTTAATATAATACCATAATGGCAATATATTATATTTTTGAAATGCATTTGATCGTGATCTTGGTAGCCAAGGAGGGATGATAAAAAATGAATTTAACTAACACTAAAATAACTTCAGGAATGACATCCTATGAATAATTTATAATAAATAGACCAATTTAGAATAATTTTATTTTAGAATAAAACATATATATATATATAAATATAATACTTCCCAATACACTAATATACGCGGATTAACACTATTTTAATTTTTTAATATTAATACTTTCTAGTTTCTAGTCTAAAATAACTAATAAGACATCGATTAGTAAATATTTTTTTATATTTAAATTCCGTTTAAATAACAATTAATTTAGTTGTGTAATTTAAATTAAAAACATATTTGTTTTATGCAAATTCTATTTAGGTGCGTAATGCATTATGTACAACTCTATTCATATAGTATTACTGTTATTTATTTAACGCAATATATTATTTATTAATATATTATACTGTATTCGTTCAAGTTTTATTAAATCCGCAGTAAGGTCTAAATAAAATATAAATCACAAGGACTCAGAGAAATAAAAAAAAGAAATGTATGATGCATAATTTAAACGCTTTGGCCCTAAATAACCACGTATGTCACATAAGGTGTGTTTTTAAATAAATGTAATATTTACGTCAATGAATAAAATGAAAACTATCATATTCAAATAATTTTTACATAATTTTCGAGTAAACATCAGATATTGCAATTGATTCTTACTATCAGTATTAATATTAATATATGATTATTATGTATTTTTTTTTATCTAGTTTCGATAAATAATTGAAAATGTGTTCAAAGGTTATCTATTGAATTATTGAAATTTACATCTAAATAGGAAAACGACCTTAATGTTTTTGAGGGAATAATCAAATATAAAGATAAAAATAAAATTGTATTGAATGAAACAGGTATTATACAGATATACTATAACTGTGCGTGTTTACTTATGAATTAATTATATATTTGAACATAAAATGTGTATGTTCCGATTTCTGGATGTACTTTTTATCATTCAATTTTTAATAGCACAATTGTGTTTGAAAATTGATGTACTTTTTAATTCATGTAAGACGTAGGTATTAGAATTATACAGGCATTAAAATATTTTGTTGGAATTTCAATAATTATTATTCCCTTTTAAAAATTATGAACACGCATGGCTTATTGAGAATTGAGATCGCCATAAACTTACTTAAGCACGTTAGAATAAAAACCACAAATTTAACTTAAGCATTGTTATTTGTCATTGAATACAATAATAGCTAAAAATATTTCGATGGCAGTTCTTAGAAGACTTTAAAATTTGACATTATTTTTCAACAAAGCTGATCGTCATGTGCCAAAAAAAAGAACTATTTTTCTCACTAATCATTGTCTAAATATATTGAACTGTTGTAATTCAAGTACGTATAACTATTTAATTTCAATTTTTTAAACTCTCGTACACGCATTTGATTAATTATGAAATATGAATAACATTATATTATATAATAGCTTTCTTAAAATGGAACAGTAATTTATTTTTAAATACTATTACTAGGTACCTACCTAGCTAGTATGCATAGAATATTACATTAATTGCGAAATGGATAACGGTAAATAGTACATACATTTTTAAACAACCTTAAAATAATTAGTTAACTTTGTTACGTATTACGGAATCTCTGAAGAGACGAGTAACAAATAAAAATGTGATAAAGATAACATTTTTGTTATCCCCGATAGTTAAAAACTGATAACTGATAAAATAATTATTTTAGTTATACAGTCGAGTTGCGATAACTCGAAAAATTGACAACTCGAATTTTTTTTTTATTCCCCTAAAAATATAAACGATATACAAAATTAATATAAATTCGAGTTGGATATCTCGAAGCGAATTTTTATCTCCCTTCAACTTCGAGTAATCGCGACTCCGCTATACAATTAAATTTTGCAGGAAATTGATATTGATTTCACAACATGATATGGTTGATATTGTTGATAAATATCTAAAAAAAAAAACCAGTGAATCCGTTTCGCTATTATATAGATTTCGATATTATATAATATATAAATAGATATATAGATTTTAATTATATAGAACTATTCTGAACCTCGTGATGGTGTATCAGCTACTATAATATATTATAATATGTATTTATATTACTATTAATTAGTAATTAATTTCTCTCTATTAGTATTAATAGATAAAAAAGTTAAGCTAATATATTTCTAAAATATTGCAGATTATATTATAATAGAATCTTGTTGACAATTCATGTCAAAATCGTTCATTTTTGTTGAAATATACAATTTCGTGAAAATTTTAACTTCAAATATCTAAAAATAATATGCAATGTATTTTCATTTTCAATATTTTTTTATTTCTGTAAGAAAAATGTATGAGGAATTTTGTTTAAAACTTTATGTATTCATTTTGTATTGATTTCTACGATAAAATAATAATATATGATATTATTTTTATGAAATATTTGTATATTATCTTGATATCTATAAATATAGTGTACTTATGAAAATCTTAATACAGAAGTTGTGATTATTTTTTTTTTGTCGGGGCTATTGGAGACTGGGGAGTCACATTTATAGATTATACTTATACAGAATTATAAGGAATATAGAGGAAAAAAAGCCACATAATAGGAAAAAAAAAGCTTTTTTTTCGATGAATATTGTTAGGGGCTTTTATTCTGGGGCTTTTATTCTGGGGCTTTTTTCCCGATTACCATAATAAGTCATAACGTCGCCATTATCAACTAAATTCGATTTCCCATCAGAGACAGACTTCAATGATTGTTTTTAACAAAATCTTTGCTCGAAATCTAAAATAATCAACCGATAAGAAGGAAAGCGTTTACTATCTGAAACACCCCCTGATAATGCCGCAGCTTCGTGATAATTAAACCGGACGTAGGAATTAATACCAATAATATTTACTTCGACGTATTTCTAATCAAAAGGTCACAAGACAAAAAAATAAAAAACTACGTATAACATATATAATATAGATATATATGTATTGTATTAACTCACGTGGAAATCGAACGCGATCAAAAAAACCAGTTTTTAACTTTAATATATGACGCAACCAAAACGTATCGTATAAACGCAATATAATGTTGAACACAGCAAATAATTGACGAATTCCGTGGTTAAATTATTATACATCACCTCATAGCTATACTTAAATGCATATAATACGATAGGGCATGTAAATGTTTTTTGAGGCACGGAGACGAATGCAGACATTTATACGTCGTCTCGAAACGAAAAAATACACTAAACCAGTGGAGCTGAGAACGAATTTTTCTATAATAAGTAAAAATCCTTCATATAGGTACAATTTGAACGCACGCAACAATATCACTGCACTATAATATACATAGGTCCTACTACATTCTACTCTGTTCCCTCGCGGCTCGCGTGTCCGTATACATAAACTTATAGTACGCTTTTCGTAGACTATATAATATACCTTATACTATATACGATGGGTAAGAATATATATATACTACGTGTCTATTCTATATAGTATATAATAATATAACTTACACGATCTCGATTCTCGATTTAAATATACAACACACATCTCGCAAGTAAAAAACGTCGAGTAAAGAACGTTTGCGAAAAGCGATTATTTCGAATAATAATAATATTATTGTACAATTACCTCGTAGGACCATGTGCACGACACGCCCGCGAACTTTTGCACGCACCGGCCCAGCTCGACGTCCTCGTGCGTGGTGAAAAGGTTCTTCAGGCAGTGTTTGATGTGCGGCACTACCCGGGCCAAGGTCTCGCGGCTCATGATTACGCCTGGCCCGCCCATACAAAAGTTCTCGTCGTACTCGAGACTCAGCAGCCCGAACTCCTCTTGGTTGCCGCGGCCCGCCTGTCCGATGAACACTGGTTTGCGGCTGTCCACCGACCGGAGCAGCGCGGCCAGCCGGTCCGGGCGAACGTACACGTCGTCGTCGGCCCTCATGAACCACTCGTACGCGCTGCCGTAGTTGTCCCACATGTGTTGCAACATCAGAAACGACTTTTTCTGCGGCGGGTACGAGTCGTCCACCGTCGGCAACCGGACGAGCGGCAGGTCGGCCGCGCCGGGCGGCCGGACCGACGTCTCCGAGCTGTAGAACATCACGCGGCCGGGCACGCGACGCGCCCACGTGCTGTGGACGGCGGCCGCCCTAGTGGCCAGGTACCGGTTGGCCGTCATCACGCCGACGAACAGCAGCGATTCGGGCGGGCCTCCGGCACCGCCGCCGCCGGCCGCGGGTATCGCTCCACCGCTGTCGTCCTCGTCGACGCGGGCCCGCGGCGATTGCAACGGCCGCAGCACGCCGGACCGACCGGCATCGCTACCGCCACCGGCGCCGCCGCTGCCGCAACCGGCGTACAATCGCAGTCGGTCGTACGATCCGCCGAACGTGTAGCCGACAAACAGTCCGAGGACGATGCCGGCCAACACGTGCGTCAGACGCCGCCTGCGGTTGCCGGTGGATTTCTTCTTGCCGCCGGCCGACGGCCGCTGTTTCTTGACCACGGTCTTGTACGCGTAGTGGTGTTGCTGCTGCGGCGGCCGCTGTAGCACCGGGCGGCCGTAGTGGTGGTGGTAGTGGTGCGGCCGGTGGTCGTCGTGACGGTGGTCGCGGTGTTCGGTGTCTGTCGAGGCGGCCATCGGCGCCTCATCGTCCGTACGCTGCACCGCTCGACGCACTGCACGTTTTTCACATAGCGGCCGGACGGAAACGGCGGTGCCGCCGATCGGTGACTGGGGACATGACGTGATGATCGCGAAAATCACTGGACGCCGATCGACACCGCGGAGGTCCCGTCGCGTGTCGGTTTTATTTTTTTGGTCGCGCGCGTCTGTTGGCCTACACCACCGAAACGATATAATTATATTTACGAATGCCGAAGACGGAGAACTGTGTACAGATACAGCGGATCTGTACGTTTAATATGCGGACGGTCGATTGCGAGTGCACGCGTTACGCGGCGCACGACTGAAATACAAAACACACACTGAAACGACACCGCTGCTGCGTGTCCGAATCGCACGAACGCACTGAGCCACCGACACACCGTCGCGATCGTCGTCGGCACTCGACGGTGGACCGCCGCACGGTTCGGCCGCGGGCGACGACGGTGACGCGTCGACCACAACGGCGGCGACTGGTTCTCCGACCTCCCCCTCCCGCACCGGCACGGGATCCACCGACGACGTTTCGCGCGCGGTAATAATATAAAAACGTTCAGTCGTCGCCCGTCCCATTGTTGTCGTGTGTATTATTATATTATTATTATTATTACCGTATACGTACGGCATAGGTGGACGAGATTTTTTTTTTTTTATTCTTTCGTTCGCGCACGCTATACGCCTATACCTACTTAAATATTATTATATTGTGCGTGCACCTCGGCAACTACGACGACGACGTTATCATCGTTATTGAATGTTGTGCGTCGACGGTGATTCGATGGAACGCGTGCGCCCGTCACAATATGCATATAGGTGGGCAAGGTATATCACATGGGTAGTATAATAATTATTATCGTACTCGTACGATGACTCGACTAGGTAGGTGTATAGGTACGTATGATATTACGTAGTACTACTGTGTAGGTATACGCGAAAAACCGATACCGTTTTTTTTTTATTATTATTATTAATATTTGGTGTTTGTTCGACTAGAATTTGTGGGCGCGACGTGTACGAAGTACTCGGATCGGCGAGTAAGGAGCACCCCGACAGCAGACGGTTTAGCTCTTTTACTATTTTTTTATGTACGTAAATATATATAGCCGAAGAACACCTCTATATCGATTATTTTCATTAGAATGGCGGAGGTCGTTACGTCTAGTTTTACAAAAAGTGTCTGCAATTTTCGTTTCGCGCAAGACTGTATCGAATGAGATTCAAATTGAATTCGATTAATTACTAACGACTATAATAATACATGATTTAATTGTCATTTAGCTGACTAAATTTATTTTTAATGTAAATACAACATATTTGGTCATTAGCAGTCGTAATTGGCATACTCGTACACATTGTTACTAATTATTTTGTTTGATGCTCGATGATTGAAGTGAGTGGGGGTTTAGCCACGTGCAATAATTATATAGGTCGAGTTCAATAATTTCAAGTCACGCTAATTTTTTTCGAGTAGGAGAGTACCGTTTCTTTTTTTTTTTCCAATTTCAGCATTGCAGTGTACGTACATACGATATTACACCTATGTGACAACGGAAACGTCGTAATCACTACTCGTGCGACAGCTGAAATCCCAAAAGTACATGCAACGTGCGCGTAACACATCTATACATGTCGCCACATAAAGATGAAAATGTCTCCAGATTATGCTAATATATTATACTTATATTATGACTTATAAGCTATGTAATATTATATATACTGCTATATATATTTGTAAAAAAAAATTATCGCTGCAGAGAAATCGTCAAGCTGAAACAGATTGCTACATACCGCCCCATCGAGTCGTTTTCGTCTGGAGACTATAATGGTGCATAAGCATAATATAATTTATAATGTATGTCACTCACTATATAATATGCATACAATGTATGGTATTATGCCGTTTTCTGTTGTTGTAGATACGTGATAAGGTATGATGCATTATATTTTTTCCACGATCTGAGATCAATAAATACACTTACACAGTGAATCTGCAACTATATAATATCATATAAGTATCCACCAGCAGCCACTGTTTTTCAGTTTATAGGGAATATAACGAGAGTTTGCATTGCATGTTCATTATAATATGTATAATTAACTATATGTCTATATTATAAATATAATAAAACTTAATAATATATATTATATACACTATACTTGTATAAGTTGTATTATACTAAATTGATATTTAATAATAGATTACAATAAACTGTTTTAAATTTTTACTTAAAAATATTGTATAAACCATTTAATTAACTCGAGTAAAAACAATTAGGTATTTCATAAAAATAATAATATAAAATATAAAATTTTACATTTATTTTTATTTTTTACAAATTTCATACATTATAAATGTTGTAAATTTTTTTTAGGATTTTCGTTGCTTTTAATATTTTATAAATAAGCTACAACATCTGAACTCTAGTAATAACCAATGAACAAAATCATGCGTGGTGTCAATAATATAATATAATACGAATTAATATATCATATTTTTTTTTGATATATAATGGTTTGTTAACTTTTGTTTAGCCCGATTAAGATTCTTAAACTCGATGATCCTATCTGCGATACCTTCCGTGTCCAGCATTCAAATGCTGTATACCTATAATACCCATGCGGGTGTAAAATATAAATGTATAATTTATGTTACTATTTATGAGTATTAAAATATGTACTTACACAACTGGATTTTAATACCATTATTTTCATTATTGCATATACAGTATACAACAAATAATAATATAATGTAAGATTCTAGCTTTATCTACAAAAAGAACTAGTTGTATTTCATTTCTTACACGTTTTCAGGAAAAACAATATAATAATTATTCAAAAGTATATTTTAAATTTCTTACTCTAGATTAAAAAATAAATGGTATCATTTTTTAGAGTCTTTCTAAAAACCCTCTTATTTTATTTTCAGCAATTAAGCGGAAGATTGAAGAATTTTTTTTATTGTACAAAATGTCTTTAGCAACACATCATTGTACTTATCGGTTCGCTCAAAATCTAAAAGTATAACAACCGATTTGAATGTAATGCATGTAACTGTGCGTAATACCGTTATACAATAATTTTAAATTCTTGTTAATTATTTCCCAATAATATAATATGCATAAAGCATAGATATTATTATTAATTATTATATACTATTTAAATTTAATAAACACGTATTAAACTATTAAATAATGATTACAAATTAGTTTAATTCGACCGTCCATGTAAGAATATTTGTAAAGCTAAAAATGATAAAATGAATATGATGAATTTTCTTTAAATGTCATATTCTCCTAATACTCCTATAGGACTTAGATCACAGTTGTTTATTTTTACTACGTGTAATAATAAATAACGTCATGTCATCATATTGGTACCTACGTCATTTAACGAATTATTTTTATTATTTCTTATTATTTTATTTATTTCTACTATAGGTATCGCTAACATGTAATTTAATACCTATCAGTTGATATAATACCTCCTACCGTTTGTGTAGAGCGAATTTCTGCTCATAGATAAGAGCATAAACTGAAAATGTAAATAGATGATTACATAAAAATTTTTCCCTCAATACATACGATTGAGGTCGGATTAAATTACAATATACATTTGGTACATATTATGTATATATTATTTATTGAGACATATTTAAGAAGAGAGGGCAGTCGCTTCGGGTGGTCTTTATTTTAAATAGACATATTTGCGTTTATCGTTATAATATACGATTATTCAAAATTATTTCACAAAACTCAAAATCATTTTTTTCTTAAATTTTATTCACTATTTTTAAATTTGTATTTTTATTTATAAATTAATAAATATTGATAAGCTAAATATTCTTCCACTTTTGGTAACAAATAAATAATAATAGCAAATAAAAAAAAACGGATTAGTCGTTTTGTCGTATAGTATAAATAAATATAGATATCGAGTGTACTTCGTCATCATTGAGTAGGTCACTATAAAAGAAGTGTTTAATTTTTTTAATTCAATGATAAATAACTGTTTCATACGAAAAACAACTTTGAGCGGAAACGATGCTATGTCGGCTTCTATTTCTAAAGATATTTTATAAATTCTTCATATTTTTGTACTAATAGTATTAGTAATACTGCAGTAGGTTGAATTTTTTTTTTCAAAAAACAACGGATGCACCTATTAATATTTTAAAATATTACATAACTATTATTTATATAGTTATCAATGATATCATGTATTATTGTTTTTAGCGTATAAGTAAATACTAATATACAGTAAAACGGTTTAAATATATGGATACTCGTTTAAATAAGTAATAATTTTAAATGAATAAGCATAAATATTTTTAAAATGTTATCGTGAATACTGAATAGAAAATAGAAATATACGTAATTTTGAAAAGTTTGAAGTTAACGATCATTATTTTTTGAATATTATTACAAAATAACTAAAACTGGTAAAGTTATAGGTATAATGTGTAAATATATCAATCTATGGTAAATATAAACGATATATCATGGCATATAATATATATATTTGTTATCTATTACAGATACAATGAATGCCACTTGTCCACTTATAAAACTCACTTTATAAATTATATAGCCAAATGAATTTAAAAGGCGAAGTGAAAAAAAAAACAAAATTTGAATTACATATCTATATCTATGAATTTCATTTTATTACATATTTTGCTTTTATTTTAATCTACTTTAATACATATTACTTATTAGTGAATAAATGAAAAAATAATAGTTAAAAGATTATTTTATTAATTAACCTATACTAATTAATCTGCAGGAATGTATAATAATTCACACTATAATAACAAAAATTGCGATAAATGTGATATGTGATAAAATGTGTTGTTCATACACACATTATAAAGCATAAATTGGAACTTGGAACCAGTAATAACCAACAAAAAATTGTCATCTTTCAAATTTATTTCTAAATTTTAACCAACAAAATTTATTTTCACCAATATTTTTTTTTTTACGAAATTTGAGTTTTATAAACAAAGTGGTAAGTTTCATAATCGAATTTTTATAAAGTATATGGATACGTCCAGGCCATTCCAGACGATTTTGAGTCTAATAAGCGACCGAACCTTATATCCGTGATGAGTCTTATATAACCAGTGATGCGCCGTCCACTTTGCAATCTAGCTCTGACACTGACAGTATAGCATATCTAAATGTTTACATAATTACATCTATCATGTGAAAGATGTTGTTCATTGTGTAATCCATGGAAATAATAAATAATATCAACCGAAAAAATGTGGCTTTGGCGCCTCAGAATTTTCATAAAATTTGCATCCCTGCTTGCATATACCTATATTTAGTTATATATAGTACTTATATCTATGACCAGTATATTGAGCAAGTTAATTTTAAAAGGTAACATATATTACTTTATTAGTTGAGCAAAATAAAAAAGTGTAGTGAAATTACTTTTTTAATTGTTACCTTTCTATAAATACTTAATAGTTATTAATAATTATATATCGCCTGTGGGCCGCCTAAAAAATAGTCAATCATTCATTATTTTTGATTTAATTTCTATATTGTTTTTGTTTATACATAGGTAATTCATATAGGTTCCTATAGAATATAGATTATAGTGATAGGTAAGTATGTATCCCGATTTTGTATCAGCAAATTAGTATATTATACTATATGCCCACATGGCTACCTAGTATGAATAGGTATTCAAATTATTTTCAATAATGCGTTAGGTTTTATGAAGTTACTTCGCATGAAAAACAACATACCTCATGGCTCATTCACTAAATTTCTATATGATGCGTTAATATATTATACTTAATACCGATTAGTGACGTTATTAGAGCGTAATTAACAAGTAATAACTTGTCTGTATAACTTAATATTGAGTTCTTTTGGAAAAAGATCTCAAAATGATAATATGAATTTCTTGAAGTAGCAATCATACCGAGTAGGAACTCGCGTACACATCTAGCGACACGCCGACATTTTGGTACCTAGGTACAACCTATTTATAAATTATAGGTTTGAAAATGCCTGTATATTATATAGCCATATGGATCTTCTCGTACTGCACCTCTCTGCCCAGGGGCGGGTAGGCATAATTTGACCTGCCCGAGAAAATAAATTCTAGCGACCCCCATCATTATATACAAGATCCAGATCCAAATTACTGCACAACGATCAACACATTAACGTTGGCTAGGTATTTTAATAATAAGAAAAATAATGAATTGTTGGGATAAAAGTGGATTTTATGGCTTCGGACAAGTAATATTATAAGACCATTATAGGAATATGTGTTTCATCCGTATAGTTTCATATCGACTTCCGAGTTCCGAGTATCGCATAAGTTGTTAATATACTGCCTTGTGGCGTACTTTCTTCCGGATTTTTCATCTGAAAACTGATTTTATTGCTGTAACGTTCAAACGTATCCTATATTATATTTTGACATAATTATTTGATAAGTACGTTGTGTTATATTTGATGGTTACCATGAATAAATATCAATAAAAAAAACGGATAACATTGTCCAGTAAAGACGTTATAAATAGTAGTTTTTCAAGCAAAAATCAGTTTTAATATTTTTAATAATTACAAGTTATAACTATAATAGTATCACTAATTGTACTTACTTAATAATTATAATATATATTTGTTAAAAATCTTATATTTCAACTATTATTTTATACGATTTATTATTATATATAGGAATTATTTGAACAGTGCAACTATCGATTTCAATTGCTATAGGCATCTAGTATCTACCTATAACTAACACTTAAAAATAAAGTAAGAGAAATTGACCACTTTTCACTTGTTAGTCCTTTATAGCAGTCACTGTGACGTACCTATATAAAATTGTTTTAAAGAAGATACAATATAACAACATACAGTATTGAATAAAATAATCATGCTCATAAATATTTTATACTGTAGGTATTTTTAAATATAGTATAGTATTATATAGGTAGATACAGTTACAAAAACAAATTACCATTTAAATATTAATCAAGGTTTATATCATATAATATAACAGCATTCTATCTTTATTTTTTTATACTAATAATATTGAATTAGAATACTAGATACTTCTTGGACTGTAATGTACTTCACTACTTCTCGATGAATATTTTATTATGTTAAGCTATTTAATTTTTGTTTGGTTGATAAAGTTTCAAATGTAAGTAAATGTTAATACAAAACATGATAGATACCTAATCATAATAATTAACATAGAAAAACTTCTTTCAACTTCACGAGATGTAATAGAAAGTATAACAAAAATCTGAATACAGAAAAGGCTTAAATATTTGTAGTGCATAAAAAACAATATGTATTTATAGTTATAACTGTATTTCTGACTTCTGTTTTAAAATTATTTAATTCATGTCAAAATTAACGACGTAAATCAAAAACGTAATCATCGCAATTCTAATAACAAATTAAAAAAATAAGATAATAATAATAACCAACTTGATACTTATAAATTCACCTCGCAATAGACGTTACCATACTTAAATATTTTATGTTAAATAAAGTTATTTTCAATAAGATCAGAAGGGGTATTGTATCTACAAAACATTCTTTTATGTATATCGCTTCTCAGGGGCGTGCCTAGGGGGAAAAGGGAGTTGGGATTCACGCCTATTACTTTTTATAAATTAATAAATCGTAATAGTAGAAAATGGACACTAAACAGACATACAGAAATTACATAATTAGGTAAGCACCTATTGACTATAGACTATTAATATAAAGTTACAATTTTAAGCAGGTATCAATTTGGAAGTTTTTATATGCAAATATCAAATTCAATAATTGTATATTTTTGGTAAAGTAATTTCCATGAAATGTTAGTTTAAATTTAGTTTGACAAGAAAAAAGTTGTCTTAATTATTATAATAGTATAACTATGTTTGATACAATAATACCTTCATACTGATATTTTTAAATATGTATTTGTATAAGTTAGAAAATGTTTGAAGTTCATAATTGTTTCAAATTTTACATACTAACATGAAAATAAATACGAGTACCTATATTAAGTGGCTAAATTTATTATCATAGTTCATGGGTCACCAAAGTGCCACCCACGGCTCACAGACAAAGAATAAATAATATATAATATAAATATATACTCAACATTCTCAGATTCCTAATGTGGCTGTTCAAAAATATTAATTGGTAACCCCTATCATAGATCATTATAATGAGATTCTATGAATTTAATAAATCAGTGTACCAAAAAATAATTGTTGTTAATTTGAAATGGTTCTGGCTCAAGTTTTTTTAGTTTAAAATCAAAATCTAGGGTATGTATAATTAAGAACTTATTTATTTAAAGCTTTTCTAATCTAAATTTACTACTTAGTATATAGTGGTTAAAAACTAAAGATAGTAGTTAAAAGATTATTTAATAGACAGTAATAAAATAGGTATTTTAATAACAAATTAATTGTTTTGTATTAACTATATTTAATTATACGAGGCGTGTCCAGAAAGTAAGTGTACTCAATTTTTGTAGGTTTCAAAAAAATTTATTAAAAAAAAAAAATAACGTGGTTACATTAATATATTTGTGTGCTATTTTTCTACATAGTCACCATTTCTTTCAATGCAGGTTGTGAGACGGCAGATTAATTTTTTTATGCCTGCCTCGTAGAACTCTGCCGCCATCTTCTTTGTCCACTTGTCGACCGCCCCCTTCACTTCCTCGTCAGCTGAAAATTTTTTTCCACCCATGTGCTTCTTCAGGGAAGTGAACAAATGGTAATCTGAAGGCGCCAGGTCGGGGGAATATGGGGGGTGGTTCAAAACATCCCATCCAAATGAGTCCAACAATTGCTTCGTGACATTGGCCGTGTGAGATCTGGCGTTGTCGTGCAGCAGGCAGACTCCGCTCGTTAACAGACCCCTCCTTTTATTTTGAATAGCTCTCCTCAATTTTTTTAGGGTCTCACGATATCTTGCTGCGTTGATGGTCTCCACCTGGGGTAAATATTCAATCAAAATGATGCCATTGTGGTCCCAAAACACTGATGCCATGATTTTTTTGGCTGAAATGGTGGTTTTGAACTTTTTGGTTGAGGGTGAAGTGGTGTGACGCCACTGTTCGGACTGTCTTTTAGTTTCAGGTGTATAGTGTGCAACCCAAGTTTCATCTCCAGTAACAATAGACTTGAGAAAATTATAACCGTCCAGTTCATAGCGTTCCAAAAACTCTCTAGAGGCTTGCACTCTATTCAACATGTGTTGTTCAGTAAGCTGTTTTGGAACCCATCTTGCGCACAGTTTATGAAATCCAAGTGTTTCTGTGATTGTTTCGTGGAGCAGAGATCGTCAGATCGTCATGTACATTCGTACGGCCGTTTTTAAACTCCCTACACCACTTGTATACACTGGTACGATTCATATGGACTTCACCATAAACGGTTCGTATCTCATTAAAAATCTCATGTGGAGATTTTTCCTTTGCAACAAGGTAACGGATAACGGGGCGGATTTCGCACTTGGCGGCAGACTCGATCGACATGTTTAACAAGAAAAGTTCGTGAGACCACAGTTTTCAACGTACTGAACTCGTTCTGGTCTTGTTTTAAAGGTTAAAAGTAAGGCCGCGCGCACATTGGATGCGTTTTCGTACGAATTTGACTATATATAGTTTTACGTAAAATGAACGAGCTTCGTATAAATGGTGATATTCGGCCAATAGTCTATTTAGACGAGACCTGGGTTAACCAAAATCATACTCGGGGACATATTTGGCAAAACCAGGAGAATACAGAGGGCTTAAAAGTACCTACAGGGAAAGGCAGTCGCCTTATTGTTTGTCACGCTGGGTCTCCTTCCTTTGGTTTTGTCAAAGACGCAAAATTAATTTTTCGTTGTAACTCTGGCAATACCAAAGATTATCATTCACAGATGAATGCTACAATTTTTGAAAAGTGGTATTTGCAAATGTTAATGAATTTGGAAGAGCCCAGTGTCATTGTTATGGACAACGCGTCATACCATTCTGCATTACTCGAAGACTACCCGAAGTCAAATAGTAGGAAGACGGATGTTCAGCAATGGTTGCGCGGAAAAAATAGACTTTTCTCCCCTCGAAACTCTTGACGAATTACGGGCGAAAGTCAAACTTGCGATGCCGCGTGGAAAAATTTATAAGTTGGATGAATTGACACACCAAATGGGACATGAAGTGGTGAGACTTCCACCTTACCACTGTCAATATAATCCCATAGAATTGATTTGGGCACAATTTAAAAGGAGAGTGGCTGAAAAAAACTCAACATTTAAAATTGCTGATGTTGAGGCACTCGTTCATACAGAAATTGATGCGGTAACTGCTGATGATTGGGCCAAATGTGGAGAACATTGCGTGAAAATTCAAGAGGAGGATTTCCACAAAGCAGGACTGAGGGACGAAATATTAGAGCCAATAATTTTAACAATTTATCCAGACGACAGCAGTTCGAGCGACGATGTTGACGATGACGATGAATAGATTTTTATGTTTATTATTAAATTTCGAAAACAATTGTAAATATTTTAAATGTTACTATTATTATTTTATGTTTAAAAATGTGATAATAAATTAATAAAAAATGTGTAATACAGAAGTATAAATTGTTATGCCTTTATAGTAAAGACCCGTTTCATAGCCACGCGTATAAATAAACGATACGCGCACGTATAACAAGTGTTTAAAATTATTATACGCAGGAAATCATTCTTCGTAGCCCTAATGAAAAATGGCCACCGGGAGCGTGACGGTCATGCTTCTAGTTTCGCTGGCCGCACTATAGTAATATTGTCCATATCTTCGCTTGATGGAAACTTCATATGAATGGCAGAAAGATATTCCCAAATAGCTTTACATGTTTCATGTGTAATACAACCAATGGTATTATCTGAAATCCTAAATGAATATGCAAGAGCTCTGAACGATGAACCTGTGGCTAAAAACCTGAAATAATAAACATTTTAGATTCTGAGTGAAGGGATGGGAAAAAATTAGAAAATTCGAATTTGGAGGCTGGGGAAATGGACCACGAGGAATGTATTTTTTATTTCAGTTGATGAGTCAAAAAAAAAGTGGCGAGGATTACGAGACACTTTCAGGAAAGAACTTAAAAAAGTCAACAGCAAAAAATCTGGTCAAGCAGCTGTTTCAGAAACTGACTCCAGATGGCCTTATTTTAAGAATCTGTTGTTTCTTCGAGGTACAATGTCTCGAAGGGATCTTAAAAGTAGTGTTCCCGATAACAGTGACATATCTGATGAGGAGGTATTGACACAAACAAGTACAAGTTCAAACTATACGGCTTCGTCATCCCACTGTCAATCGCCGGAAATAAATGATGAACAAACTCCAAAGAAAACATTTAAATCTCCATTAAAAAAAAAAATTAAAAGGAGTCAGCCAGATGATATTGATACAAGACTATTGCAAATTGAAGAAGAGAAGTTAAAATGCTTTCAAAAAAGTGCAAATGATCCTGATGCTCAGTTTCTAATGAGCCTTCTACCATTTTTAAAAGATAAACTAATGGTACGAGCAAAATTACAGCAAGTTCTTATGGATGAACAACATTCTATAACATCGGTGGGATTATATGATAATTCTAGTGATTCGAGTCAATAGTGTTTTTCAACAATTGCCAGAAGATGATCTTACTCGCTACGTCACGCAATTCAACCCAAACAATAATAATTAGTTAATTTATATGTATATGTTTTGCTTTTAATGAGGAGGTCTTATCAATAAAAATCATATGATAATTAATAAAAAAAAATTTAAGTGTTGAATTTTTTATTTTTATAATTAAATATATTATTTCCTTACTTAAAAGTTACTATTAATCGTTCCTCAGGAGATATTGTGTCGCGAAAGTTACTGAATTTTATCAGGTTAGGTCGTATAAAGTTTAAAATATATTCAAGTTTCTTTCTTCATGCGTAAATAGCCATGAAACAGTATGTGGTCATTATATAAGTCTTCCATAATATGATGAAATTCAACGAATTCATTTCTTTTTAAATATATTTCCCGTACCCATTCGGTTCTACGATAATAACGACGACGCAGCCATCTCCGGATTAGAAGAGATTTATCTTGAAGGTACAAATTATTCATTGCGTTCTAAGGACGTCACGATTGCGATATCGCCGGAATACTGACTATTTTACGGAAAAAAACGTATTCAGCGTGCGCAATCAATTCGTACGACCAGTATTCGTACGTTTTCGTATGAAACAAATTCGTATACAATGTGCGCGCGGCCTAAAGCTATACGGCAGTGTAGCCAACATAATAGAAAAATATTCCCTATGGCCGTGAGAGCCTCAGTACACTTACTTTCTGGACACGCCTCGTATATTACATTATATTATGTATGAATTTAAAAAATAAAAATTATAATAACAATATATACAAATAATTTAAAAATATACGATTTTTAAATAAGACTTATATTATTTTTACCTTAAGAAATATGGTATCATTTAAAACACTCAATCTATATCCAAATACGATAAATCGTCTTCATCTCCTGATGAGAAAATATTTGACAAGCCTGATGATGGATTATTTTGAATTGTTGGCGATTTCAAAATATTTGATTGTTCTTGATTATTATTTGAACTGGTTGGCTTTTTATTGGACCGATATGCACTCAATTTCAATCTCGCCAATTGCCCTGTATCTAATTTAGAGCTAGACGGTGTTTTTGAAGTGTCATTTTTTCGTTTTAAACAAGAATTATTAAAAACATTTTTTGATGACTCTGGTGGTGATAAGGCTGATATAGACAAGGTAGTTGATTTTAATGAAATTTTGGTAATTTTTTTACTGGTACTGTTGACAAAAATATCTTCATCATTAGAATCTTCATCAATCATAATTTGTGTGTCTTGTTTGGGAGGGTTAACACATATTTTCTTAGTTTTAGAAGTTATTGGTTTTGTTGTTTCTTTTTTATGCATTTGGGATTTGTAAAAATCTTTTTGTTTTTTTATTTTTATATTTTGTATAGTTTCTGTAATTTTGTTTGTCAAACTATTATCTGAATTTGTTGAAAGAGTGTTCTGTTTACTAACATCATCTATATCTGTGCTAGTTGTGTTTGATGAATGAACTAAAGATGTATTACACCATAAGTTAATTTCTTTTTCGAGAATGTCATCCAAGTCTAACTTTTTCAAAATTCTTTCCACTATATAGATATACAAATATTAAAAATACAATCTGATAATAAAACTAATAATAGTAATAAAAGACATTACTTTCTTTAATATACATTTCTTTAGGATGTGGTGGAAATTTAGTATACAAAGTATTGATGTTATCTGAAGATCCATCATCATTTGAACATTCCATTAGTGACACAGCAACTATAGCATCTTGAACAAGCACTTGATTACGAAACATGAGTTTTGCATGTGCCTGTGATAACCTAAAAAACAGAGTATAGTTAGAATTGTATTAAATTCAAACAATTACTTCAGTCTACAACAATCATAAAAATAATATAAAATACATTCATCACTACGATCAGAATCTAATATATTATA
Organism: Rhopalosiphum maidis; assembly: GCF_003676215.2. Lineage (NCBI taxonomy): Eukaryota > Metazoa > Arthropoda > Insecta > Hemiptera > Aphididae > Rhopalosiphum > Rhopalosiphum maidis. The sequence goes on from NC_040878.1 coordinate 81,630,427, forward strand.
CTATTAGTTTTAATAGACATAGTAATTTTCTAATAAATTTTAACAAGCCACCCAATAAGAAAAAATATTAATTTATTTAAATAAGATGTTAGATCAAATAACCAATGTTTCAAAAATAATTTCAAAATTACTAATTAGTGACTTGTTGATCTAAAACCACATTTTTTTATAACTATTAATCTTTTAACTATATTAATATGATACCTTAGAAGACTTTCCAAAAACCGTACACTAGTTCTAGCAGGATTTCTGAAGGAACTTTGACGCTGCATCCAATAATATTTACTTAGAACCGTGTTAGCATCTTCTGAAGTCTCTGGAGTCATGCTTCTTATAGTACAAAAATAATGTTGAAGTTTTTCTAAATTCCATAATGTTGTACTATTTTTATGAGCTCCCGGTTTTTTTCCTTGAAGTACATATGAAGATACAACTCTAAATAAATAAGTTAAATTATTTATTATATCTGATCAAAATTTAACTTACACAAATAAAATAATATTACTTTTCCCACTCTTCATTTTTTGTATCTATAAGAATTAGAATTAAATCAAAACGACTTAGTAATGGACTGGCAATTTTAATATTATCCGTTATGGATAAATTCAAATTATATCTACTTTTTGGATTCATTGCAGCCATAACAGTACAACGAGTATCTAGTTTACATACTAAACCAGCCTATAAAAGTAATAGAAAATATTAATCCTTAATAAAATGAAAAGTATAAAATAATTATAAGTAATAAGAAAGTACTTTTGCAACACTAATCGATTGTTGTTCCATTGCTTCGTGAATCGCTGTACGATCATCTTCCCTTAATGATCCAAACTCATCCACACAACAAATTCCACCATCAGCCAATACCAGGGCACCAGCTTCCAAATGCCATTCAGACCCTTCCTATTAATAAAAAAAATTGAAAAATCTTTAACTTAGTGACTTTTCCAATTTAGTTTTTAACCCTGAATGCTGCAACAGTCAGTCCTGCTTTTGACGAACCAACTCCAGTAGTGAATATTGATCTAGGACATACTTTCCATGCAAATTTAAGCAGTTGCGATTTGCCTGTACCCGGGTCTCCAACCAATAATAAATGTGTTTCACCACGAATTCTTGTTCCACCACCTTCTGATGCAGGCCGTTGCACTCCACCAGCTAAACCTAAAGCGACAGCCAATTTTGCAGTATACAATCCATAAGTCTAAAATTCATGTTAAAAATCAAATTAAACAAGAACATAAAACAATTATCATAATCAAACTTACTTGAGGGCTAATTGATGCTATAATAAGATCTCTAGCTGCAAATAAATCATTTTTATTATCTTCCCAAAATGTTTCAAATTCATGCACCCATTCATTTGTTATCATAATTGCAGATTGTTGATCATTACAGACAATCAAATGATTAGCTCTGAAGCATAATTCTATGTCAATATAAGAGTTTTCGATAGTTTGATGCCATCTTCGAATAACAGTACCACTAAAAACATAATTTAAAGCATTACAGATTCAAATAAAAATAGGTAGTACTTTCATTTTTACCATATTATGACATCATCACCAGGTTTACATTTATCGACCAAATCATCTTCTAGCGATACCCACATTGAGCGAGGCATTGCTCCGAGGCCTACTTTACCAATTTGTTCCTAAGATATTAAAATAATATGTTACTATTTTTAATGCTCAAATATTATAAATGTAAATAGAAACTTACTTGAATTTTAATTTCTTGATAATCTTTTATATATTGATCTTCATCTTTTAATGGTTTTAAATTAGTACCAGGACAGCCTTCTAAGTTTGGGCATCTTAAAGGAATTACCAATTTATTGAATTGCTCATAATCAATCTTAAAAAAGTATCATAATTCATAATTATAAATTATTCTTAAAAAATTATCTGTATTTTAATATTATTATTATAACTTATAAGTATAATTATCTATGATGAAGCAGTGGTTATTAATAGCATTAATTATAGAATAATAGTATATTTTATAATCAATGCTAATTCTAATTTTATCTTTTAGGTCAATCACTATATAAGACTAGAAATAATAAACACTTAAATTATACCTTTACATCAAATGGTTCTTTACATTTAGAACAGTAATAAACTTTTTTGTACTCCAGTAATTTGGGCAAAACTGTTCGTACAACAGTGCCATTGACACGTAAAAATGAACCAATATCTTCATTGCGAGGAAATATTGTACGATGAAGTTCTGGACATAATGGTAATGCTATATAATAAAAACCAAAATTATTTATAAGTTGTAGTTTTTGATAGATTATAAAACAATTATAGTTATACTAATCAAAGGTAGGTATTTAAACGTTGTAATATCTACCTAAAAACAATTATTATTCAATATATTTGCCTTGTGAAATATAAAGAAATATGAAAATAAATTATTTCAACTACAAATGAATGTTCAATGTTATGATTAATGGGATAAAAATACAAACCTGTGATTCGTGTATGTATTTTTTTTTTAACACTGAGTTTAACTGTGTTATCTTTGTGATTTTCTTTTAAAACTCTTTGAACAATGATCAAATCTTTGTCAAATTGTTCGAGCAAATTAATTGAATCCTCAAGTATTTCTTCTCCTAATTTAGCATTTTTCTCAAACAGTGTTAAAAAACTAAAAACCCATACAACTATTAATGAATTTATAAATTAAAATATTAAATGACATTATACTTAATTGTTAATGAGTAGTGCTGGTTTTTGTTTTCAGATCTTAGTATATTGAGTAGGTCATCTTCATGAAAAGTGTACAGGTACTCTTCAAACATTTTATTTTTCGCCATAACTTATATAAATTCATACAATTTTTGCATTAAGAAGTTTTTTTTTATTTTAAAAATAAATATAATAAATGTGTTAAGCACTGAAATAAAAATTTTAAATTACTTTTTGCTTATCATTGAATTTAAAAACCGCCAAAATAAATATCATATCATATTATACAATATACGATTGATATAATCACTTATTATCATTATAGTTATTATTGTCATGAACCTTGCAAGACGATTGTTTTCTTGTTTGCATTCTACCGATCGTGACAAAATAGAATAATAACTAAATTCTCAATTGTCTCTTTTCAGTTTTTTATGCATCATGCATAAGGTATAATAATAGAACGAGTTTATCTTATATAGAATATAGATAGGATAATTATATGGTTACAAATCGAAACTTTGTACCTACCACTTGTGGGTAAAAAATAATTTGAAATAAACTATCATAATATGTGAGTGTACAAAATTAAAATGATATTATATAATCCTTATGCACTTATGTTTTTTAAATAATTTACTGATTTTGATGTAATCATAGAAATAGAAATTTAATCTAATATTGTGTTATATCTATCTTAGCTTATATTAGTTTTAATATAATTTTTTACATTCATTTTTAATCAAAAAACTACGTTTATTAATAAATATTAATTTTCAGAATATGGATAACTTGAATTATGACACTAGCTGTAAATATGAAGTACTTGCAGAAATATCTTTTCATGCCGATACTACAAAAAATGAGTTTGTCAAATTATTATGCAGTCGCCTTTTGGCCCGATGTTATCTTAAGTATATATTAATTCAGCTATATTTTTTAATGCAATCATGTTTATTAAAATTAACTGGATAAACAATTGATTTTTAAAATGTATAAATGTAAAAGTTATTTATATTATCTATGTTTTGATTTAGTAAATTAGATACTAAATGCATTGAACCGTCTTTAGTATCTAATGAAGAAGATGAATGTTCAATTGTTCAAAAGCAGTTTACAAATTTGAGTACCAATGAATCACAACAACATGCTGAATGGTATGCTTATTGGGAAAAAAACGGTGAACATTTTGTAAATGAAGCTTGGATAAAATTGTATGGAAGTTGTACCCTGGATGATCTTCCAACAGATATCGAAAGTTTTTATCAAAATCATAAGGAACAACATTATCACATGTTATATTGGAAGTATATAAATGAAGTATGTCCTACTGTTCTGGGAACTACCTCTGAGAATTCGTAAGTTATTATTTTAAACAATTTTTTTATATTGAAAATAAAATATTTAATTATTTCTATTATATCCAAACAGTGATAATGATGAGTGTAGCTTAAATAATAGCAAAGGACTTGTTACTGATGATTGTGTTTCAAATTTTGATTTCCTTTACAAGTATAAGTAAGTAGATTATATATATATATATCACAAAATATAATCGATGCCTAACTATTATTATATTTATTATTATATACACATAAATTGATTAATTATCTAATATTTTTTAAAGAAAATTATCATTGATTTAGTTCTGTTTTAATAAAATTGATTTGTTTTTAGACATTTTCAACAAGCAAACAGTAAACTTTCCAAAGCTTATAGAGCTATAAGTATAATGGGATATATTTATAATGATCAAAATATGTTTGATACGGGATTTGTTCAATATCTTAAAAAAAACATTATTAAGTCAACTCGTCATCTAAATGTGTACAGGTTTCCAAAGATGGTGAGTTTTAATTATATTTTTAAAAATATTTTAGTTTTTTGATTGATTACTAACATATATTAGGGCTGATAAGTTTATCTAAGTAAAGATATAGACCCTACAAATTTAAATTATTGTGATGTCAAAGTAATGTGAATTTTATAATTATTAATGTTAAGCTTTATACCATAGACCTACAATATCTATAATATGGGGGTTGAGACTTAAGCAACTTATGTTTACCTGTATAAATTATTACTTAGCATTTCATTATTTAAAAATATTATTGGTTATAGATTATAATGATCTGATATCATGATTAAAAAAACTGAGTTTGTGTAAATCTAAGACATACTTAATCAAATTCATCCAGCATACAATTGGTTTATAACTTACATATCATATTATTTATATCAGGTATTTATTTTAGAACTTGTACCCTGTCCCATGTGTGACAGGTATATAAATAAAACATCTCGTTTTTTTTGTTTTTTTTAATAGTAATTTTAATACTTAATCAACCACTGATCAATTTTTATCATTTTAAAATTGTTGATTTGAACTAATTAATTATTAGTTGATATAGTCACTAGCTCATTTTCATACTCAAATGTATTTCTATTTAAACATTTGTTTTTATTCAAGAGTTTTTTTATTATATTTTTAGTGTGCAACACCAACATTTGATGATAATTTGTTATCAAGTAATTCAAAGGATTGTGCAAAGAGTAAAGTCAAAAGTAAAAAAGCATTAAAAAAAGAAGAATGGAAAGATATAAAAGAAAAATGTACTATCGAAGAAATGGATAGATTGGGCTACAGTTATTTGAAAAATAAACCTACATTAATGAAGTATTGGAAAAAAAGATATATGTTGTTTTCTAAATTTGAAAAGGGGATAAAATTAGATGAAGGTATTTTTATAAGTTTATTATAATTATTGATTGTAGTTAATGTCAAAATGATTTATTTTAATATTTAATTATAATTTAATATCTATACACTTTTATACTCGAAATATCTTTAATCGGTTTCAGAAAGTTGGTATTCTGTCACTCCTGAAATAATTAGTGTTCATATAGCTGATCGATGTAGTTGCCATTTAATTGTTGATCCCTTTTGTGGAGCTGGCAGTAACATTATTCAATTTGCTAAGACTTGTGAACTTGGTAAGTTTTAAATGTCAACAGTTAAATGTTTCACACAATAAAATTTATTTTGTGTTTTAGTTATAGCTATTGATATTGATCCAAAAAAGATTGAAATAGCCCGTTACAATGCAGAATTATATGGTGTTGCAGATCGAATTCAATTCATCATTGGTGATTACTTTGCTCTTGCGCCAACTCTTAAAGCTGATGTTGTGTTTTTGTCCCCACCTTGGGGTGGACCTGATCTCATGAACCTTGAAGAGTACAAACTAAGTTACATAATGCCCGAAAAAGGTGGCATAAAACATATGATGAGTTTGACTCGACAAATCACATCAAATATTGCACTACATTTACCAAAGAATACTAACATTTTCGATGTAAGACAATATTATAAGTTTATAGTAATTATTAGAGCCTGGATTTCAATCCAAAATGCATCTTTTTTTGGTTGATCTTGTACAATGCTTTCGAAGTACATAATTAGTTTCATGTAACGGGTGTTTCAAAGTTGAAACTTTTGTTTTGTATTTTTTGTAAATTTTGACATTTTTTCATGTTTTATCATTTTATCATTTTGTTGGTTTTAATGCATATTTGTTCAATATACTATACAAATTTAGTCTACTTAAAATATTATCTAAAAATAAATTAATTTCTTGGTAGGTATTTAAGTTTTTGTTTAATAGGTTATCGGGTAAATGTATGTTTAGAATAAATAAGAGATATTATGTGTGTGAAGTGTGTATATCATTGCCACATTAAGTCAATTTTTCAAATTTCAGTTTTACTACGTTTATATGCAGCAGTTAATGCATATCAACTCAATGCGAATTATGTACCTAAAATATCAAGATTAGGTATTGAATAAAATTAAAAATGAATGCAAATGTTTTTTAGTCCACCCTTTATACTTTGGATTCCATGGCCAAAATAATTATAATTTGAATATATATTACATATTAATTTGCATTAAAGCGTTTACATGCATTTTTAATTCCAGAGTAAGAGTTAATTCAATTTGACGCTTTGAATTAAATACTAAATGTGTATCAGTTTAATGTGAATTAAAAATGCTTTCATATGCACCTAACTCTCAAACTAACTGCCCATTAACTACTGCATATAAACGCGATATTTTATTTCTAATAAAATAATAATTATTCCTTATTTATAAATTACTAAGATTAATAAAAAAATATATAGGGCATTTTTGACTATTTTTTAGAGCATATTTGTATGATTTTAAGGGAATTTAAATCCTGATTTTATTAATTACTAACATGCAATATTTACTAAATAAAAATAATATTAAATATGATAATCATTATTACAATATTTTTTCAGTGTATTCAATCTGCAGAAGATGGTTTTATTGAGGTACAACAGAATATACTTAACTCAAGGTACAACTCTTTAACAATTTATTATAGTGAACTGTATGGACTTTGCGATGAAGATACTATCACTTATAATGATAGTTAGATTATAGAATATATAGCAATTTTGTTTAATTGTGAATATTTTATGTGATATTTAATATTCTATAATTTACTTTAAATTTAATGTTTGCTTTAATTTTTATAAACAAACAATTTTGTTAATAATATATAATAATTAATATTATAATTATTTAATTATAAATAAGTAAATATATGAGTTTTTTTTAACATCTTAGAAGATATAATATTTTACATTCCCTTTGTATACTTTAGGTGTGCTCACTTTACACAGAATATGCCAGTTTATTTTAAAATAGCTCAATTTTTGACTCCCTTTAAAAAAGCATAGATCAAAAATGTTTTTTTAATTAATTTTCACACAATTACTGTGTATAACATTTTATTTTATTTGTATTCTTAAACTCATCAAGGCTATTAATAAAAATAAAACTGACCTGTTGTCTTAGAAATCAAGCCTTGGTTAGCCTGTGAGCAACAACTGGACCTCTTTTAACCACCTATAACAATGTATTTTTTACCATGATTTTACATAATTTATGTCTCTTTATACTACTATAGAATCGTCTTTAAAAGCAGCTGTGAGCCAATTAAGACACATGTATATCATATCATACTTATATTTGATATAGATTCAATTTTATTGTACAATATGTACTTAATCAAACTCTAGAAAACCCAAACTAGAGAGTATAATTCTATTAGATTATTTTTAACTGGTAAAAGATAACATTCTCCAGAACTTACATATAAGTAAAAAGTAAAGGAAAGATTATCCAGGACCTAACGGCACATTATAGCTTCTTCTGTTTATCTCCTATTTTTCTATTCTAGCATACCTATATTATTGCAATATTGTTCTTAATATTTATCATATTTATTAGTTTTTTAAGTTTTTTGTTATTACCACAATAAATGAATATACTAGAAATAGTCAATGGACAAGTGGATTTGCTTTTGTACCATCTAAATAGTAAAAGGTAAAATTTTAACTTCTTAAAGTACTTACCTAATGTAAATTATTTTCAATTTTGTTCCATTATTTATTAATTTCTTTATTTCTTTATATTTCTTAATTGTTTTTTTGCTTCTAAACCTTTTAAACTCCATGATAAATTTCACTAGAGAAATGTCTAATATGAAATAGGATATATTAAATTATTAATTTATCTATCGACTATACTATTTGGATTATAAAGTTGCTTTGTGAGTATACGTTTTTACAGTCATTATTACAGGATCCGAAAATTGAGGATATGAACTAAAAGTTGGATTAGTATAATTATTAATAATTTAGGATAATAGGTACTGTTGTTCTAGAGACTGTGGTAATCAGAATTTATGATTATTTTCTTACGATAAATAAAGTGGTTTTACACTTTAATTTTTAATAGAACTAAGTAGAACAGATGATAAATAATAATATTGTTTTATAATATAAAATGTATTGTATTATAGGTGGGTACTAGGTAGTATATTATATTTACCTACTGACTTCTATAGTTCTATATAGGTACCTAGTACCTACGACCTACCTACTATTATCTACCAAATATCAATATGGTAGTAAGTACAATGAACCATAGCATAGTGCATAGGAAATGAATTAAAAACAGTAAAATAAGTATTTCTTTATTTTACTTATTTACTTATTTCTTTATTAATTATAATAAAAATAATCACAATTCAATTATGTACAAATATTAAACATTTCGTCTCAAATAAAATGTTAAAAACTAAGTTCAGACTTTAAAAATACAAATATATTATAGGTATATTTAAACATTTTAAAGTCATTTCAAACATTTCTATAAATAAAAATAAACACATTGTAAAATAATACCTACAATTTTAAGTACGCCCAATTTATTGCTAGACATTTTATTACTGCACGCTACAGGGACCTGAAACACTACTAAAGTACTAATCACTGTATTATATCTATTTAACATATTAAACTAATTACACATAGGTACATAATATCACAGGATGATAAATTTTAACTGGAAACATTCATTATACCAAAATATAGGAATAATGTTTAAAAATAAAAATAATATTAATATTATAAAAATATTTTGTTGGATAACTTGAAGTCATTGTGATAAAAATTTTTTTGAAAAAACTGGTAGGTAGGAGGTACCATTTATTCAAGAATATGACAATGGGTATTGTTGAATGTAGGTAGGTACAATGTCATTCTGAAAGGGTATATAGCGTAAACAAATTTTATTTTTTTTTTGTAACGACTAAAAATTATCTAAAAATCATATTTTTTAAAACGTCCATAGGTAATACCTATCTACTACTTCGAGATAACGAATGTGTTAACTGAATTATCTTGCAAATTCCTGTATACCTATACCTAATATATTAAAACCCATGATCTTGGACCCTCGGATTGAAGATATATCGTATCAGGTGTCCCTATATCCATAATAATATTATGTAGGTATATTATTAAATATCGGCCCCGCACGAGTTGTTGTATGTCACAGCGATATCCGGTCGTTTCTTTTGGCTCCTCAATCCGTTTCGAACGCTGTCGTCTAAGATTTCTTGGATTTCGAGAAACGTCTTGTTGGTTGTCTCGATCGCATACCTGTGCAAGAAATATGCACAGGTAAAGTTGACGGCCGAGAACGTCCAGAACATGGTGTAGTAACCGTACTTGAGTGAGACGGCGAGAAACGTCTTGTTGGACAAGAACGAAAAGAAGGCGAGAGTGACGGACGCGAACGCCGAACACCGGGACCGGACGTTAACTGGGAACATCTCACCGAGGAACACCACCGGTATGAAGCCAATACCGATGGAAAACGTGGCGGCGAACGTGGTGTGGCATACATAGGGCAGCCATCGGAACGACGCGGCGGCGTCTGCAAAGTATTCGGCGGCGAAGTAGTAGACGCCAAAAACGAACGTGACCAATCCCAGGCCCACCTCGGAGGAGATTAGCAGCGGTTTCCGACCCACCCGGTCCACCATGGCCAGCCCGACAAAGTTGACCACCACCAGGACGACGGCAAACGCGATTATGAACTCGAACTTGCCCATGATGGGCGACGGTTCGGGTAGTATGAGCGCAGAGTACGCGGTCAGACTGCTGATGCCGCCCGCGCGTTGTCCTGCGCACGCCACTAACACCACGGCCAGCGCACGGAAGTTGTTCCGGTTAGTGAATAACTCGCTGAACGCCGACCCGTTTTCCATGTCCTTCCGCACGTTGACTTCCATCAGCTGGAGCTCCGCGGCCACGATGGCGTGTCCGTTGTCGCTATCGCTTCCGGCGTCACAGCCCCTGTACCAACGCAGGCACCGGGCAGCGTCGGCCGGCCGGCCCACTTTGAGTAGGTAGTACGGCGACTCGGGCACCCAGATGAAAGCGGCGAAGAACAGCACGGGCACCACGGCAGACGTGGCGTTGAGCGTGTGGTAAGACACGTACGGGCCGATGATCACTTCGAACAGTACGCCGCCACTGAGCTGAATAGTGAACACGCTACCCAGAGCGCCGCGGATGTCCACACCCGCAATCTCGCCCAGGAATACAGGCACCACTGTGTACGAGACGCCCTTGCCTAGGCCCGCCATCAGCCTGGCTGTGTACAATGCGAACGTGGTGGGCACGAACAGCGTCAGCAACCAGGAGACGATGAACAGCGGGCCGAGTGCGGCGATCACTTTCTTCCGGCCGAACCGGTCCATCAGGTAACCACCGAACAGCGGGCTGATGAAGTTTCCCAGGTCCATCATACACACGATCCACGACAACTGGTCATAGGTCACGTGCAGCTCGCCCGTCTCGTTCTTTACGAACTTTTCGGACGCCGAGCTGGGCCAGCCTAGCCACATGCCACTGATGAATATCGACATGGACGCTATAATTTTAAATATAAAACAGTATAATATAATTTTAATGAACCTCGTGATTATTGAGCATACTATGGGGAAAGTATAAAATATTATAGGCAATATGTCTGTATTACCTGATTTACAGGGTCCGGAAAAAAAAACCTCCGGTATTTAGAAATAGCGCTGCGTGATTTGTAGTGGTGGTACAACTAGTGGGGTATATAGAAATTAATTACAGAGGGGTTAAAAAAAAATTTCCATTGTTTAATTCCAATTAATTATACAATCAAAATCAATGCCCGTACCAATCATACATTTCAGGGGGTTTGGACCCCTACCCCCTATATACACCACTAGGTACAACAGTGGAGAGGGCCGGTATATCGATGGATAGTGATATACGCGCCAATTTTAGTAAATGTAATGGCAATAAACAAAAACAAAAAAAAAATGAAATAAAAACCAATAAAAAATAAAGAAAATAAAACATGATTTTACAAAAAATGTCTAAATTTAAATTGTTTAACGTGATCATCCTGTGATTACGTTCTTTGGGGATATTTAAAGGCACTTAAGGAGACAATCGCCAGGCATTGGCCTTCATTACACCAGCAATGACACGAAGAGTTATGGAAAACTATCGGAAAAGGCTTCGTGAATGTGTTAAAAATGGAGGACACCACTTAACCGATATAATGTTTAAAATAAATGATTAAAAATGGCATAATATTTATTTTAGTAAAAAATAAAAGAATTTTTTCTATTTCTTTGTTTGTTTATTTGCAACTGCCTCTTGAAATATGGGAGGTTTTATTGCCAGACCCTGCAGTATTATACACTAAATGAATAGACATTTGCCTCTTGATATATTCCCAAACATTCCACGAAAAATAATCAATGCGACTACCTATTATGCTTATGCCTATCAATATTTTAACCCAGATAATCATAATTAGGTCAATTAATTTAGTTTAACGATTTAATAGTATGTATATTATAAATATTTAATTATATATAATTGTTTTAATACAATTTGCCATGGCTGGACAGGCGTAATGGGACCAAGTCAACAATAAACACATTCTTATTAAAATAAAACTTTTTACTCACGACCAAAGGTTTTAGGTACTGTTGAAAATGTTTACTCGGGCATATAATAAAAAAAACTAAGACATAATATTGTTAATATTGTATAGCGCATACCTAAATTAATTTAATTGATATGCGTAAGACACTAAGGCGTAACTCAATTATAGTTTTTATCCTACAAAGTATAAACGCAAATATAATTTAATCGGTTTTTAAAGTTAATATAGTTATATTAAACTTTGTAAACAGTTAATTTTGTCAATTTGAAAAATAGTGTTATTTATTGTTGTGTGTATAAATCACACTGTCTAACAACCACATATATTTTATACGACATCTAATTTTTTTTTAACAAGTGTCAAGACTTATTATAAGGCTATAATAAGGATTAAAGAAAAATCGTACTTTCCGATCAAGTAATTATTACAGTTGCTGATGACATGGTTTTTTTAATGGATGAAAATTTAATTAAATACAACCGAAATTAGAATATTGATTATCAAATCTGTAACAATTAAAATAAAATGTAATATTGTTTAATTCGGGTCGTAAAATTTTGAAACAAATTTGATAAGTATAATTACAGCCACTATGAATATGTAGCGCTCTATAAATCGTTATCTTTAATATATTGTTATTAATAATCGTTGATCGATGTTAAAAATACATAAACGTCATAAACAGCTATGTACCAAAGTATAAGCGGTATTTATGTGTAATGTGTAAATACCCAAATTAAAAAGGTCATAAGTGTATGAAAAAAATATTTAAGTGAGATTCATGTCCTTCCGAATCAAAGGCCTGATAACGCCTATGTTTATATAAATAGCTTATATATAGTGATGATATATAGCTGTATAAATTATCTATAGATTAGGTAGGTACCTATTACCTACAGGGATTGTGGAGTTTATATTGTATAAGAATAACCAATATTATACGCTAATAAAATAATATGTACTATATCATATATTATGTATAATATTTAATAATTTAACGTATCAGCTATACCTTGTCGCAATTGAAAGTATCGAGATTTATAGTTGTTTTATTATTATCGTTTGGACACTGCTTTAGAATATAGTTGTCCTATATTAAATTCGTATAATGCCAATGTTTTATAATATGTGATTTTTACGTTATCACATATGTTTGTAATGAAGTGACTACAATTTTTTTTATAAATTTTAACAACACGATTGCATGTTATGAAATGATTGTCCGGATCATTTTCGGTTCGATGAAATTTCTTTCACAACATAATAAAAAGTTGATGAAATTTTGGTTTGTTTTTATTCACGTTTCAACGTTTATTATTATGAAGCAAAAGTCATTACTCATTATATAACTATATAAATTCCACAACGTTTTAATTGGTGACGATAAGTCATAAGTATACAATTATTTTAATATATGCTATAATTGTTCAGTGTATTTATAATCTTGTAGGGCAACAAATTTCATATTTAATATTTAATTAATTTATACGCGGTGAGTAATACTGTATGGGGCTATAAGATTAAAGTATATTGTGATATTCGCCAAACATGAATTATTTTATGATCGGTTATCACAAAACTTATAACCTATTTTTTTTTTTAATGTCCCAGATTACAGTTATATTATTGTATTTGTTTAATAATATTAGTATTAAAACTCGTATATTAAATATTTATAAGTTATATTTATAGACATTATAGACGTAGTAAAATTTAAAAACAATTTTACTTATTTAAAATGATATAACATAAAATATAGAATACAATTATACATTAATTAAAAAATCACAGTTTGACAGTAGGTAAGTATAGCATAATAAGAATCATTCCATTTTTAAACAGAAAATACATTTAAAGAAATCAGTTATTTTAATTATGTATACATTTTATTCATTTTAATCATATTTCAAAGTTTTAGATATTAGAGCAGATTTGTTATAATACGTAGGTATAATATTGCCTATATATTGGGGCACAATTTTTTCTATTCATTTTAAAAATGAAAATTAGAGTAAATTAGAAAATATAACACAATTGTATGATATCACTCAATTTGTAAAAAAAATGTACCTAAAAAATAAAATGGTATGATTTTCACACTTTTTAACTCTTAACTGCGTTCATTAGACATTAGTTATATATTATTATACGTAGGTAACTATCAAGTTCTAAAAGTATCACACTATGGTAAATAAAAATATTTAAATCCAGTTTTTTTTTCAATAATAATCTATTTTAAAATTTTGTTTCGAAAATATAAAAATAAACCTTAAATAATTCTAATTTTGAAATTTTGAAAATAGCTATATATTTTGATTTTATTTATTCAAATAATATAAAAATTAGATATTAGTTAAAAGGTTTTTTAGTTTTATAAAAGTAATATTTTCTTATAGTAAAATATAAAAATATTAACTATTTAAGAATATAATATATGATAGACAAACTACCAATTTCTAAAATATAAATAACAAATTTTAAATTTCGATGAAAGCTTTATTATATATGGGTATACCTATTTATATGGATTACCATAAAAATTCATGTCATGATAAGGTTGATTTAGAGTTTAGAGTTTTAATTTTTTTTCCAACATTATTAACTGTTGTTCTAACACACCTAAAAATCTTAACCTACAGCTCTATAGCGGTAAATGACAAATGTTAATATTATTTATTACATTTTAATATTTAGAAAATAATTTGATATTTTAATTTTAATTAATGCTTATAACTTTATAAATGTGTTTTGTTGTTTTGTGTTAGATAATTAAAAACTAATTATAACTAACATCTAGAATGTGTGTATTTAATGTATAGACATTATTATTCACGTATTATAACTATTCGTTTGTACATGTGCTCTTACCAGCTATAGTGGCGTATATTTGCCTATGAACTCCTGATTTAAGCATCTCTGAAAGTTTTCGGTTCTTCTTCGTCAATGCGTATTATTGTACCTAATGTAATTTATTATTTTACCTGTAACAGAAAATTCAATTAAATAATTTGAAAACACATTATTGTTTAAGTACACGATATGTGTGTTTTATAATTATTGAACTCAAATATTGTATACGTAAAAATTCTTAGAAACCGATAATAATCACCTAAATACGGTTATTATATTCTAATATAACAGTGGTGGCCAACTGATAGCTCTTGTTATTGTCAGTTACGGCTTGCAGCTATTTACAAAATAAAAATGTATTTGTTATTATTATAAATTTTAATTTTTTTAATTATATTTTTAAAAAATTATCAAATAATACAAAATGTGCCTAACCTAAACGTTTTGGCTCTGGGTAACATTGTACTCATTCATTTGGCCCACGAAAATATTCATTTTGGCCACCCCTGTAATATTATTTAAATAATTACATTTACATTTATTTTTTATTTTTTGATATTTCAACCAAAAATTATTACATTTCTCAACAACTATTTTACAATCTAAGAGAAAAATGAATAGCACACAACATTGGTATACTAGAATGAAAATTGAAGAAAGTTTATGTAAGGAAGTCGGTAAAGGTAGTAAAGAAGTATTCAAATATAGTGTATAAATTTAAATTCTCCTAGAAATTTGATGATTGTGTGTTTTCCGATAAAAATTATGATGGATATTGACTGAGACTTTTGATTTACCTATGATTGTTGTTGAATCCATCTAAGAAGCAAATTTAATCGTTGGCAATAGGTACAGAAAAAAATAGGTCATCCTTTGTAAGAGGCTGTCTTAAACAAATACCACACTTTGGCGGGATTTCTTAATGATTTCATGAATTTGGTTAACCGATGGATAATTTATTAGGCTATTATGCTATATTTGTTTTATAAATTAAAATAATAAAATAATTGTACACTGTTTGTTTCTAGTCTGTTTTTATTTATACAATTTTCTGTTGTAAATATACCTACTAGTTTTAATTATTTGTTTCAAACCAATATGACAATAATACGTCTTCTTCAAAATATTGATATAAAATCTAGATGACAATATGATGCAATAATCAGTAATAACAATAAGGGCATATATATATTCAAATAATATTGATTGCCTCGATTTTACATAAGTACAATGAACTTATATTTACGAGATATACAGAGCCAAATTAAAATAAAATATTACAGTAGACATGATTTTCCAGGCGCCCTTAAATGCTACTTTATTACCTAATTATTAACTAAACAAATTTGTTTAAAAACATGCTATAAATTTACCTAATACACCTATAGTTAAAATAATGTACAACAAAATATAACAATAATAATATAAATATAATATATAATACAGTAGACGCCGCTTATAAGACTCACGGATATAAGGCTCAGTCTCTTATGAGACTCAAAATCATCTGGAACGGTCCGGACGTATCAAAATACATTAAAAAAAAATCGGTTATAAGACTCAAATTTCGTAAAATAAATAGTAGAAAATAAACTTTTTGGTTATAATCTAGAAATAAATTGATATTGAAAAATTGAATAATACTCGTGTTGATTATTTCTAGTTTCTGTTGGTACCTTATAACGTATAATAATTTTTATCATAGTTCATATTTATTGCAACGATTATCGTTATTATATTTTCGGAATATTAGAACAAAATAAAAAACAAACTAAAATTACAAATTTTTTTCAAAATAAACAATAAATACATTATAAATACATCCTTTATAATTTTTTATTAATTTATGTATAATTTTTATAATATTTTTATATGTAATATTTACCTATTATAATTTTAGTTTTTTTTATCAGGATTATTAAATTTATTCAATAATAAGTTTATAATATGTAATATGTGTTAAGTATTAAAATTAAAGCAAAATATGTAGTTAAATACAATTTATTATATTAATTAATTTTTTTTTTCCACTTCGCCTAAAGATTCATTCGGTTTAAGACTCACTTTGAGTTGGTCCCAAAGTGAGTGTTATAAGCGGCGTCTACTGTACTTTGATACTATATGTGTATTAGGTAAATTTATTTAATATATATACATAGTATATACTGAGCAAATAATATACCAGTTCTTTGATAATCGCGGTTTAAGACTAATCTTGTATTTAGATACCCGGGAACGTATATAATTATTTAATTACGTAGTTACCCGGTAATCTATAGTGCATGCCTGTACACAAACGCCCGGATATCTAGACACAGTGTAAGATTTATAGGTATTCTGTGATTAATCCATCAAAAGTATCCTATTATCAGTTTGTTATCACTTAAAAAAATCGAATTCAAACAAAAAACACAAAAACAATATTTTAATTTCAATTTTAAGAAAAAATGGAAAATTAAAATTGTGGCTATGCACGTTACCCCCTCCACTTGATATTTTTTGGTGCTCTAGGCAAAAGCCTACTTTGCGTGGAGTGGAGTGGTACGGGGTTACCCCGCAAAATGTTTGTCCACTACTCCGCTTGTCTAAACTTTAAATACGTATAACTCATATACTTATTCTGCTTTGGAATATGAAATTAAAACTCTGTTGTCATTCAAACAATTAAGAAACTTAAAAAAATATAATTTTTTTCATAAAAACGTTGTTTTTTAACAACTTGAAACTATGTAAAAAAATGTTTTCAAAAACATGAATACTTTTTAAAGTAACGAGTGTTTTATGATAAAAAAATCACCCTGTTTATTATGAATATTGTGCCATTGTTAGAACTAGGTGATATAATTAATTTAAATTTAAAATTTCGCCGTGGAAAATCGTCACCCACGCATTTGCTTCGTTATTCCGACAACTTTTTCCCCGTGCTCAAAGTTTCAATTGATAATCGAAATGTATACCAAAATACTCACCTAAATTTCACCGAACCGTTTGCACTAGCTTCAGCTTTCAAGAGGCCCGGTTACTCCGGTCTTCTTAGAATACTAAAATTCGAGAAATTTGTAATTAACCAGTAAAAACTATATTACATAATACTGCACACGACGTTACATGAAAACCGCGCCCGGCGCGGCGCACTCCACTAGCTAATCGCCTACTTATCTCCAGTCCCCGGTCGGTCGTCCACGGTCACCAAAGATAAAAGCTGCTAACAATTAAATAAAATACGCATTTTCATTTATATGTATTGCAAATAAATATGGTCTACATGGTCAAAGAAAACAGTTCCTCTTACAATACTAAAAAAAAAAAAAACAAAAACAAAATCACCAACCCAAACTTATATTTTCTTTTCCAAACCGTTTCACCGCACTTAAAGACGCAAATGTATTTGATTTTAACAGAATACTAATGCAGACGATATCGTCACGCTGCACTGCAGCATTCCTTGATCTCGTATAGGCGTTTGACCACATAGATTGCATAATAGTCTCATTTATAAAATAAAGAAAATCTTAATTCCTGCCTTTTTATTTACTTTTATTTACTCCTTAAATCCTACCTAAATGACTGACTGTTGACTGTCCGTTACCACCTTTCTCTATCTACCACCTCTAAAATACATACTAGAAGTCCTCAAGGTGCATGTATAGCTCCTCTCCTCCTCAACATATTTATCACTGATCAATCTCTTTCTACTAACACCTTTGTTGCAGAAAATGCTGTCGACAAAGTGATCATTTCAACTCATGAAAATCCTATTACTGCATCAAACTTACTTTAATTTCATCTTTATCAAATTGAAATCTGGTGTAAAAACTAGATAGTAAAAAAAAAATGAATCCAAATCAAACCACATTAAATTCACACTAAAACAAGGTACCTGTCCTCGAGTTGCCTTCAACAACATCCAAATACCTATACCACTCTAACTACAAAATACTTCGATATCCACTTCGACAAAAATTTAACATGGAGCCACCATATACACACTACTAAACTCAAACCGAACTTCAATTATTTCCTAGATGTTAATATCAAAACTATCAATCAACACCAAACTAAACTTTATAAAAGTCTGCTAAAACCAATTTGGATGTACGGCGTTCAAATTTGGGACTCGGCAGAAAAATCAAACGTTAAAAAATTTAAATATTGCAAAACACTATATCTAATCACATAAGCCCCTTTCTACGTTTCAAACTGAACATTACACACCATTACACCAACCTAAAATTATCAATAGTATTAGGAACCACCTTTAAGTATTCCACACGCTACCACATTACTACAGCTCACTTCCCAAACATCCAAATATTCTATCAAATAATCTTTTCAATCTCAAGAAACCCTACAAAAAGATTGAAAAAGAAAGACGGCGTTATAAACTTGACTAACTTCATCAAATATAATATTCATAAATCGTAATGTTGCCAATGGATAACTTTTATATACTTCTATATGACCTAAACCTGTACAACTCACGTATGCTTATTATACCAAATTGTATAAATTGTTGGAAAAAAAATGAAAACAAAAATAATTTTAAATTCAAAAATATAAAATAAATATATATTTAAAAAAAATAACATGACTATTGTGATTTGTGTTAAATGTTTTTTTTCCAACTGCTCGCAATAAGTACTACCTATAAGTAGTCAAGAAGGTACCTAGTCAATAGTTGGATTGTTTTAAATTAAATAAATAACCTGTTTTTTATTGATAAATTGTATAATAGCTTACTATTATTTTTAAAAACAATTTAAAAATATGTTAAATGTATCAATAACGTTTCGATTAGGAATTTAATTTGTGACCTTAGAGTAGTCTATGTATCAATAAAGAAATAAAAAATAGGTATCCATATCAGTAAGTTTATCAATGATTATGTTCGTGTTTTTGTATAGCTATAGGTACTATACAAAACATAAAAAATTTTAATCTGTATAATAATATAACAATAGGTAAATTCGGTTTAATATAGAACTTAAACAACTTAACCCAATATAACCATAATATAAACATTTTGTAAAATTTCAAGTATTCACAATGATTCATTTTTGAGATACAGCGAAATAAAAAAATCGATTTTGTCGAAAACTGATTATGCGTAAAAATTCCCGTTTTTTTGTTACTTTTTTAAGGTTTTGCCTGACGCTTTTGAAAATAACTGGACATTTTTTGACCCCCCCCCCCAAATACTAACTAGATTAGTTTTGTTTTTCAAAAAGGAACTGAAATAAAAAATTAAAGCATTATTTCTACTCCAAAACGTGATGACAGACACAAAAATAAAATAACATACATCATTGTAAAATCAATACATTCTTCACTCCGTTCAGAATCTAAAATGATATACAAACATTTGAATTTCATTTTAAAATTCACGAGACAGGTTAGGTTAGTAGTACTTATAAAAAAGTTCAAAACAGCCAAAACATACCCATCATATTATTAGAAAACAAACAAATGGACACTAAAGAACTGATAAAAACATTTTCTGAGATGGAAGCTAGATAAAAAAAACTTTGAATTGCTACTTTGTAGTTTTGTACATATAACATAAATAAACTATATTTATAATAAGTAATGACTGTTTTTTTTTTTAAATTTTGATATTATAAATATATGGGAGGCCAACACTTGATACTGCCCCGGGGACCCAAATTTATAGTTACGCCACTGATAAAAATATTATTTTAATAGGGATAAGTCCCCGTTCTCCAACGATTTCCATAAATGCCTTAGTCTCGATGGTACTGATTTTTAAGTAGGTTTTAATTGTGTTGAAATATACTCACGTGGTATTTGAAACTATGATATAATTTTATCCGAAGTCTGATAAATAACGTCACACGATATTTAGCAACGGTTGAATAATTACAATAAGATATTAATTATCTGTCGGAGAAAAATGCGTAAAAATAGGCTCAGCAGATACAAATGACACAATCATGTTCTGTCAAACGGCCGGTTATAACTGCGTACTATATTATAAATATATAAGATGTTCGATGTACAGAATCTATTTTCCTACTGTAATATTTCGAGCTAAGAGTTTTTATGAATCATCTAATCTATATTATAATATTACAATATTGTATATGATATAATTATGATACAGACACAAGTTTGTAGTTATTTTTAAACGCTATTTATATTTAGTCTCAGATTACATAGTATTTTAATTACATAATTATTTACTATTAAAAATTTAAAATAATTAAACAATTAAATTTGACACCAATAATATGTATAATGCGTGCATATACAAATTAAAGTTTTATCGACTCATTAGATTCTGATTAGTATATTATTTTAGTTACGTATGTATGTATGTATTATTTTTGTTTATATTTTATTTTATACAATTACAAAGTTTTAGGTCTTACATTGACACATATTGATATATATATATATATATAAGCACATTGATATTAATACTTAGTTAATCACAATATTGGCTATTTAAAATCGATCTTACCATTTTATATTTTTATGGTGACGATAATATAACATTTTTTTTATTATAGATTTTAT
This sequence comes from Rhopalosiphum maidis, assembly GCF_003676215.2. Lineage (NCBI taxonomy): Eukaryota > Metazoa > Arthropoda > Insecta > Hemiptera > Aphididae > Rhopalosiphum > Rhopalosiphum maidis. The sequence goes on from NC_040878.1 coordinate 81,651,889, forward strand.
CGACGAAGTAGACTACCATCATGGCATCGTCATTGCTTAACTACCAATAATTATAATAATATGACGGAAATATATATACTTATGTACCTATTTAATACGTATTACTCAATTTTTAGTGTGTAGTGTGTACCTACTCAATACACGATTATAAACTTATTATGTTGGTTTATAAATTATAATTTTATCCAAAAATAATAATCATTTGAGGAACCATTAATTAAGAACTATTTGATTGAGTAGTTGCACTGATGCAGGGCGTTGCGCTTCTTATAATATTAGCCTTTATTTTTTTGGTCACTTAAACGATTTATTATTAAAATTATTACTAGGACTTGGGACTCTTAGGAGTATGCATGTTATTAAATAATCATAAAAAATATAGTTAAGTAATATAGAAATTTGTTTTATAATAATAAGAGTTTATAATTTTATATTTAAAATGTATAGTTGCATATTTTACATATTTAACCATTTTTCATTTATAAGTGCATATTGGCAATTATTTGTATGAATGGGTAAGTTTTTAATTCCCAACTGATAAAATATCTAATAGTTCAATGTAATGCTTAAGATAATTAGTGCTATATTAAAAATATACAAATGTATTCAATTTAAATTGTTTTTTAAAAATATTTAAACATTTTTGTTTTAAACTGAAACCCAATGTAAGATGAAAACAAATGTGAAAAAAAAAAATAATTATCTCAGATAATTAATCAAATTTATCTATTTATTTATCATATCTACAAACTACAAATATTATTATTATTTATTACAAATATACTTTTTTTAGATGCATATTTAGTGATTCTTTAGTGTATAAATACTTGAATATTTTAAGGTTTTTTAAGGCATGAAATCCCCAGCCCTAATTATTACAAATAAATACTCATTAGTAATAAAAATCAATATATACTGTCCTTATACTTGACCTAGATAGCGTGTTTTTTGTTTTCTGCAAAATTGATTTGACAATGGAGAACTAGAAAGTCTCTAATAAGATATTATCTTAGAAAATTTAAATCGAGATTTGAATAGTTATTTCCGCATTAACTTGAATATCGATATCAATATAAGAACTAGCCAGAAACCAATCAGCTGTCACGAAACATGTTTTTTTCACAAACCACCAAGTACGTGCTTATATGCGAAGATTATAAATAAACTACTGTAACAGATAAATAAATATTTTTTAATTCTTAAAAGTTATATATTTTCTATAATTTTAAAATTTTGTACTAGAATAATAATAGCACTTAAACATTAACTTTTTAACTTGATTATATAAATACATTGCAAACTGTAAACTGTATATTGTAATATACTAATGTACATACAAGTAAAATCAAAGTTAGTACCTATATTCATAGGCGCAACTAGACCTCTAAAATGTGGGGTACTAAAACTGTTAACACTGTTGACAATTTACTAATTGATGGTATTTCACTAAAATGATTAAGTATAAAAAAAACCAGTGGTGCTAATGACCTTTTTGCACATCCTAGTTGCGCCACTGCCTATATTACCTACTAAAAGTTAAAAAACTAGTTTATTAGAAAATAAATAAATCTGTAAAATGATAAAAGCTACAAAAAAAAAAAAAATTTTAAACTCATTTATTTATTAATAATTATTGTTTGATATTAATTTTTGCCGGTAATACTCATAAATTCATAATAAAATGTTTCTATACGAAACATGCAATAATGTCGAATACGTGCACTCGGGCAAGAATAATTGACTAATAAAAAAGCCTAAATATAATATAAGTAATAAATAATAAATATAATAATTAATAGTCAATAACTATTGTAAATATATTTCTTACAAGATAGTAGCAGAGCTCCATAGGTATTATAGTATATAATAATTATAAGATAGTACATAATCCTATAAGTATAGGTAATTATAGATGGAGTAGGTACCTATACTTTTTCAAGAGTTTTAGTAATAGGATTAAAATACATATTCAAATTATAATTTATAAGCAATTTTCTTTAGTATTTAACCTTTAGTCGTTAGGTTTTTTTTAAGTGTGAGGTACCAATAATTTTTATTGTTTTTAACTATAAGAAAGAGGTAAGATAAAGCCGTTTCCGTGCGCCGTCTGTACTTATAAAATTAAATCTCATACATATTAAAGTAATAATTATCGTAAGTATATATGGTTTGTGCCTACAATATGTCAATATGTATATTATTAAAATCATTTATATCACTTGGCTGATTGATACTCGACTTATATATTCAAATTATTGATATGTGGTTAACTTCACACCTTCACAATTAATGTGTTTGAAAATGTGCTGATCATTTCATGTATACATAGAGTAAATGTAGATTACTAGGTACTTGATTAATAGATATATATATTTATTTTTACTAAAGTATCATTCAATGAATGGTATAATTATTTATCAATTCATGTATAAAAAAAAAAATAGACCACAAATGACAAATAATAAAAATGTCACGTACTAGTAAGGAAGTGTAGTGATGTAGGTTTAGATTATTAATTACTATGGGCTGGGGGAGGGGAGTTGACTTCCAATTATTTTTAATAAACTGAAATGAAAAGAGAAAAATATTACACTTTTAATTTTCTTTCGTTATATCTGTCGCTGAATTACCTGAATTCCTTAAATATTTTTTTTAAATCATTTTAAAATAATAGCTTTTGTGCTCCTTCAATTGAAGAAACATTTCTGAAAGAACTTGAAACTTTAGGGTCTGGTGTGCTGAATCACACATTAAAAAAGAGGGAGGCTGATTATTTTTTATGTACTTGATTAGGATAAAAATGAAATATGTGATTTTTTTTAAAACTAAAAATACATATTTTTATATTTATGCTTGAAATGAAAAAATCTTCGAACCCGGATGATATAAGTACGACCATATGATATAGTAGGGTTGAAACAGTAAATTATAGAATAAGCTTTTTTTTGTTTATTTTCATATATTTGGCTTAACAAAATATTCTTAACACTATATTTTGTGCTTAATATTGAATATTGAGATATTGTAGAAACTGTTACATTGTCTATACAATGTATATTTATATAGATTCTACAAAAACGAATTTTATTACAATTCTACTAATTGATACAGTGTTATATAAATCAGTATTTTTTTTAAATAAAAAATCTAATATATTACATAAATACGCTTTCTAAATCGTCACCAGTTATAACTATCAAGTTATTCAATACTTACAAAAATAAAAAAAATAAAATAGCCTAAAATGTTTTTATTCAAAAATTAAGAATTGTTATAAAGTGGAAAGAAAACAAAGGTCAACATACTAGCTAGTGCATTCTGTTCCATTTTGATCAATCCAACCTAATTTTAAAAAATACATTTTTTGTCAATAATTATTTTCAAATCGTCTCCCACACGTGTAAATCCACACACCTCATCATTATTGTATAAAACAAATCATACAGATAAACCTGCGAAAATCATAAATTATTGATGGTCAAATCACTAAATCATTAAATCAATTATCCTTTATATTTCACTATTCACTATAACTACTCGATAGAGTAGTGATTAATATAAGAAAATAAATGTTTCTCATTAAAATATGAGTATTTAACCAGTATTCAATTTTTTTGCTGTCGTACCTAGTGCGTATAATAATCGTATAATAATCGTTACCAAACATAATAAAATATAATATTCTACACATCTACGATAAATCGTGTTTGTCATCAATTATTACGACCTTGGCACTTTCTCGCATTCTATGACCATCGAATAATGTCTCACCCTATCGCCCCTTATCCAAACACTCTAAAGTATTAACATTAACTATATAAAATGCATACACGTTCAGTATACAATTATTTACAGTTATCGGACTCAGATAAGACTTACAGCGCCATATCCGATATGATTATATGGCGCTGACAATCCATTATAATAATATTATAATATGAGTCAACTGGTAAGCAATTAAGCATTTTAATTGTGTAAATAGAAAATAATAATATAAGCGTTATAGCCAGTTATAGGTATTGTGATGAAAAGTTTCAAGCCCTTATATAATATTGATATATTTTTAATTAATACTTCAAATGTCTTTCAATAAAAAATCTAAGCTTGTACTAAAATATTTTTATTACGTTTTGATTGCTGAAAACTAATTTTTGAAAGTTATTGAGATTGAGCATTTTATGGATTTATAACTATTTACAAGATAATTTCAAACTTTGTGATTTTATTTAAATTTGAAACTCACATATACACTTACAAACATAGATATTTTTTTCATTGCTGTGAAAACGACCTATGAACAATTGTAATGTATATTCAAAGTTTATTACTATAATAATTTATAACAAATAAAAATGTAATTATTTATAAATCTAAAAAAATAAGTCTTAAATGAGTCAAAATATTATCATTACTAAAAAATGACAATATAGATAAATATTTGGTGGATGATTCAACTCTCTAAGTGGTTAATGGTTACTCATTTTTGAATTATAATATAAAAATGAAATTGTTTTTGTCAATAACTGCAGGTTTTGCGTAATTTATCTTACTATAGGTTTTAGTGGTACAGTAGATTGAATCAATTTTGGAGGAAAACGTTAAATTTTAAAATTTATTTATTAAGAATATAAAATATTATAATATAAGTTAAGAGATTCAAATACCAAAGAATAATATTTTTAAATTGCAAGAAAATATAAAAATCGATTGCGAGAAATAATTATTTTACGAGTTAATATCAAATATAAGCATTTAAACTTCAAACACTTTCTACATTTTGGTAATTTTTTTTTGTAGAAATACTTATGAAGAATATTTTATTATATTTTAAAATTTAAAAAAAAAAATTGTTTCTGAATTTTTGACCACAAAATAATCTATCATTTTTTCACAATGTTGATGAATTTCATCAAAATGTTAACTTTAAAATAATATGAAAAAAATATTATGATTATCTACGTATTTTTGATGTATTTTAATTTGTAAATTTACAACTAATGTGAAAGCTTGTGTTTTCAAGCTTTATTTTAACTAAACAAAACAATTTTTATCAACATTAATAGAGGAAAAAACTAAAAGAAAATTTCAAATATCTAGAAAGAACAAGTAAAGTATTCTCAAAATGTAAACATATATGAAAAACTATAATCAGTATCTATAATAAGGTTAAGGTTATTCAATAACAATTAAATTCTTGTTTTTCCATGATTTTTTGCATTTCTTAGTTATTTTGTAAGTATTATGAACTTTTTTACTTTCGACCCTTTAAACTTTTAAGTATAAACTGAATTCAATTTCTTACCAAACCTAAAAGGTGACAGACACAAAAATAAAAATAATTAAATACATACATCATTATAAAATTGTAACATTCATAATTTATCATCGCCCTGCTCTAAATTTAAAATATGTTCGTATGACATATCCGTAATAATAATAATAATAAAATAATTTTGTTTTTAGGAATAATACACCAACCTGCCCCACCATATTGATCTACTGATAAACTGGTCATAATAAAAGTGGTCGGTGAAAAACCAAAATTAGTAGAATCGTTTTGATCGTGAGTACTTGTAGGATAGATTGGAATTTTTCCTCAGTTTATTATTATTCGATTTTGCACAATATAATTGTAATAATATAGTTACATACTTATCCAGTACATTTATTTAGCAGATTATTTACACCTATTACAGATCACTGTAACAATCATCAGTAAGAAACATTATATCTATTTTTTAATTAGTTAAGGTATTAATTTACTTGTACATTTTTATTAAGGTTATTATTTTGGTAAGCTTTTTATTATTGATTGATTTATTGTAAACTGTTGATCGTCAATTGTCATCAATATTATTATTTGTTTACGGTAATAAAATCAATTGTATGACAACACTCAAATTATATATTATGTATTATACTATATATATTACAGGTTAATAAATATATAAATTAACAGGAATATAAAAACCTATAATGGTAATATTGTTTACTATATTTTAACAGAAAAAATACAATTTATTATTTATTAACTAAACCTAATTATTATAAAACATGTCTTTGACTTAGAATAAATGATAGTAAAAATTGTCCCAAATATATTTCTATGCTTAATGAAAACTATAATATTTAACTGTACGTATAAGTGAATATACAAGTAGATCATAGGCTTAAAAGTTAAACTTTTAATTTTTTATATAAACAATTTTAGTATTTTTGCATAAAGATATATTGAACTATTCATTGTTTAGTATACAGAGTGATTCATCTAGCATACTCACCCCTTTTTTCATAAATATTGTGGTCATAAATAAATCTGATGTATACAATTTTAAATTATACTTGAAGACCATAATTTTTAAATCCTTAAAATATTTTTACTACTTAAGGAGTAAAATGAGGTGTCTTATGAAGATATAAGCTTCTGTTTTTCAATTGAGAATCTTCCTTTAAACTGTAAATTATTTAGTGGATAATTTTTTTTTGAAAAATTTTAACGTACCAAAATTAAAATTAAAATTCGAACGATTAATTTTTGAGTGATTTAACTTTGTATACTAAGGATATAATAAGTCCATCGTCCATGATAAAATATGAGTTTAAAGATATAGAAAATAGCTTAGATTTGAAAATTTTAATAATTTATATTAACCTATAATTATTTATAACTATAAAAATGCTCCAAGTATAATAAATATTAAATTTATTATATATCTATTTTATACATACGTAAAATCTTAAAGACTATTATAGTAGTATCCTTAGTATAAACATTTTAATAACCGAGAAACTACTTGTTCGAGTTTTAAATTAGGTACATACAAATTTTCAAACAAATTATCCACTAACTAATATACAGTAAAAAGGAAGGATCTCATTTGAAAACAGAAGTTTGTATCACTACGTTACGCTCCTTGAATATTACAAACAAATTTAAGGATTTAAAAATTTGGTCTTCGGGGTACATTTAAAAATTAACTTAAATAAATTATAACTAAAAGAAAAATAGGGGATGAGCATGTTTAGTAAATCACCCTATTACAGATTAGCCTGTCAAATTTCATGTAACTAAATAATGGTAGGGATATGTTCACTTTTACACGATACCTACCATTTGTGTCACACAATATTTGGAAAACGCTGCATTTATATGCTAATCGTACGAGTTAAATAATGCATGAATCATTTTAAAAAACAAAAAAAAAATATTTACCTAATAAATGTAATTTACTTATAAAATATATTTTGGTTTTATATCAAACTAATATATTAGTTAATAGAGGTGTGAAAACTCAAACGAGTGAAAAAAAAACAGTTCTAAATATATTATATTATATTATGTTATGTTATGTTACAGAAATGCTGAAACTATTCTTTGTAATCAGTGAGTGCTATTTTATTAAAATACATATTTTTATTCTTACAAAATTATAACACAATTACACAACCATGGTTAAATTTAAAATTCATCTATAATATTATACTATAACTCTATAAGTATATAATTTTTTGCACGATATATTTAATAAAATTGGGTTGTTGTTCTTCTGACATGTCCACAGCTACTTTGATGACATTAGTGACGTTGGCAAGATCCGATGAGATTAAGAACGAATGGATTTGCGAAGAGAGCGATTTAAAAGGCAACTGCAGTAGCACACCTAAGTTTAAATATTTTATCAAAGAAATAATTGATAACATTGATAATTACGAATATTCAGACAACTACTATTGTCCGTCAGTATATTTTTAAACTATAAAAAGAATAATACTATAATATATCTAAAGATTAGCAAATTATTGAAATAAATTAATTAGTTATATTTGTTAGTCATCAATTACCATTAAGAACTTTAAGTCATAATTAATAACTTTTAGTACTAACTACAATTTTAAGACAAATACTATGAAAAAATAACTAAAATAACTCAGTTGAAAAGAAGTTTATTCATTTTGTTTTAATTAGGTATTAATCTGTTACATACAGTGCAATTTGAAGTGAAATAATATAAGTAGATATAAACGTATTGTTATAAAGACGTATTAATTATAATTATAATAATTAATTAATTATTATTCCTTCTTATTCTACACTAACTATAGGGATTTAGGAAATTATAACACGTTTACAGACTGCAGTGTAAATTAGATAATTAAATTAATGAATATTTATTTTATTTGTTTATTTAAAATCATTGTTTACAATGTAATTTAACACTAAGTGATTCATTATTTCTAATTATAGTTATAATTTATAATCATTTATAAAAATAATTCTTCTTTAAGTATTATTTTTTCAAATTAACTGGTAAAACTATGTTATTACAATGGATACTTTAATAAAACAAATTAATTTAAAAATTTAATATACTTTTCTGTAAACAAATTTTTAAGTAGAATGTTTTTTTGTAGCAGTGCTCAAAAAATATTGATTAAGTAGTAAATCAAATTCGTGAATGATAACTTTTAAGAATCCATATTTTAATTTTTTTCTATAATAATCTACTATAAAAACCGTTAAATATTTTCAATCAAATATAAGCATCCATAGATTTTTTACATTTAATTATTGTTATTACAGTTTTAAGTTTGAATTTAAAAAAAATATTTATTTAACAATGGTCATTCTACACTCGTATTTAAAAGTATTCCGAACCTACGCCTACCTACTGCTTCAGTTAACAATTCTTATTTTAATAGTTCAAATATATATATTACCTTATCCTATACAAAGTATATTAATTGTATAACCATAATATTTTATAATTTATACAAAAAGTAGTTATGGTAGTTATGTATAATAATAAAGTGTGTCATTAAAAAATTACTTATTGTCACAAACTTTCGTTATGGCATTGTCGTGGCCAAGTTTTTATAATTGTTTTGGTACATCTGCTATAATTTTAAATTCATTGTCTAATAATCATGTTGACTCGTCGGCAGTTAGTACTCTGTACTGCTTTGTAGTGTCTGTTATTATTATACTATGGCACTATGCTAATATAAAATATAATAATATCTCTATTCCTTATTATAATATTGTACCTTACATATATGTAATTATCTGATTTAGTGCACTGATTTTATTGTTAATTTGTCATTTTGAGTTTGTGGTTTGTCAAAAACAGATTCAATATTGTGGAACGGTTCTCGAAGTGTGTATACTCGTATTATGATAATTGTTTTGCAAATATGACTTTTCCAATGAAATATATGTTGTTGTTGAATCTGCCACCACAGGAAGATAACTTAAGGATTCTCTGTACCAAAGACCGTTCTTACAAGCAGGGTATGTTTAGACATTAATAGTGTAATAATTATAAAAAAAGCTCAAAAATATCAACCTATCATATTACATACGTTAGGGACGACGCTACTTTTGCGAGGCATTTGGCAAAACGTATTTAACCAATAACTATAGTCACCTATAGCCCATACTATAGGCCCTATAGAACATAAGTGTAATTAAAAACGCGAGGCCCGTACTAATATTTCGTTTTTTCTGCCCTGACATATGTAAATATAGAAAATTATTTAGAGCTATGAAATACAATATTGCAATATTATTTTGTCGCTATACGACTTGTACTTGTATAATAATATATATTAGTTATTATATATAATAATATATATGCTTAATAATATCAAATATATTATATATATACATTTATACTTGCTTAGTTATGTTTAATGACTATGGCCTACTTTGTTGGCAATAACTATTATAGTTGTGTGGTTTATACACGCACACACACTCAAAAACGCACGTGCGCGCGTATATACTATATAAACATATAGGAACATTACTAGGTAATATTAAAACTAGGTATATTATAACTTATAAGTATACCAACCATGGATGGAATAAATATAACTACTCGTATTAGTAACGAGTATGAAATACAATCTAATCTAACTTATTATACGACAGATAGATCAAATGGTTCTATCATTGGTCCAATACAATGTATAATATAGGCTAGACTGCTAGAGTTTCATAAAATTAATTTTTCGACGATGTTTTCATTTTCGCTGTACCGACGATAAAACGTCTGATAAATCGTTAGTGGTCCAGCTTTCCAATCTTGCATAATATTATCTTATCAGAAGTGTTTTAATTTTAACTATTGTTGTTAGAATTTCTAGAACACCTGGTATGTTTGAATATGGTAGAATACGACCACGACGTACAAACCGAAGTACTGCGCAAACAATGGCTACAGAATCTAGTACTGCAAAAGTTGAAATACCAATCGAAGATAATAGACAGGGATGAGCAAGATAAACCGACGACAGACAAGGACATACAAGATAAACTAAAAATGGATCAAATAGAATTTCAGTTATTACATGACCTAAACCCTGAGAAATGCCAGTGAGATTTAGTTTAATGTATATTATAAGCTATTAAAATAATACAAACTAATTGTTTTTTTCGTACAATCAATATTTTTAAATAATATGTATTCTGTTGAATGATCATGATTTTTACAGAAATTTGACAAACTTTTTACGGTCATATTACGTTAAAATTCGTACACTATGCGGATTGAAGGCTGTAAAGTTTTTCCAACAAATATACAACAATTATTGGCCCATATCGGCGGTAATGGTCAGTATGCCTATAACTCTTAAAAATTATTATTTAAATTAATTAGGTAGGTACGTTAAAAATCATTGTTTTTAAACCATAAATGCAATGAGTAAAAGAAGACGATTTAACTTTAACCCTATATTTATATAATAAACAACACGTTTAATATTCGTTAATAAGTCTTACGTATGTAAAAGTATGTATCATTTGAATGACGTGAATATAAACACTTGTTGTTTTAGTATATTATGTATTTTCTTTGAAATCTACAATTTAAAAATAAATAAAATAAAATTACATACCCACAATGTACAAAAATGACCTATAATATAAAAAAAATGTATATATTATAAACAAAAAATACGTTTATAACTAAGAATAAAATAAAATTTAATTTAACGGTATAATTATCATAATAAATCGTACCAAATGAATTTATAATTGGTTTTGCAAAATATAAGCATCGTGCACTAATGCACGACTAAAACAAAAATTTGCTAAATTCATTTACACCATAACATTATTAGTGATAAGTATTCTAAATCAACGTTTTATTTTATTGCAGAAAAATTGCAACAAACAAATATACTACAGAACATGATGCGATGTACGATCCAAATAAAATATTTCAGATTATCAACGACGGCTACAAGCCATTAATTTTTAAATTTATATAACTACGTTATTAACGACTAATTTACATATTAAATGGTCTACGGATTCGGGATAATTAACTCAAATTATATTGTATCATTTTTTTTTTTAAATTTTGTTACACTTAATAAAATAATATAATACACTTGAAGATATACCGATTAAGTTAAATATTATTATTATTATTCTCTAGATTTGATTGCAGTAAATTCAAACAAATGTAATTGGTTATACCTAACCTTCTGTCATAAATTGATTCAATTTTATTATCATAATAATAATATGCAATAAAGTAACTATTTTAAAGGTAATTGGTAAGTAATAAGCACTTATTTTCTCAAAAAATACTAACGTTTTTAAGAATATTTATTTTGCAGAATCTTAAGTAATTAAAAACATTTTTGAAAAAATGTGATATTATCTCAAAATAGAATTTATTATATTTTAAAATGTTCTAATGACAAATTCGCAAAATATTTGTAGGTATATTACTCATACCTAAGTCATAACTTAAAATACCTGCTTATAAACGTATAACTTAAATGAATTGTTCGTTCATTTGTTTCTAATTTTATAAATGCTATTATAATCCTAAGAAATGTTCCGATTAAGAATATGAAAATAAAAAAAAAATAATAATAAATTATTACATTAAAAAATATAATTTTTTAATAAGATTTATAAATTAGACAGTGGTTTGCGAGATTAAAATGATTTTAATGTTAAATGCAAATCAGTATGTACATAGTACATACTAACCGTTCACAATCCATATTAATATATTGTATAAATATAATAGGCAAAAACCTAGCAAAGGCGAACTCAGGATTTAAGATTTTAATACTGTGGGTCTGCCTCACAAACGAATGGTCACTATGTAAAGGTTTAACCAACCATATGTATTACAAAGTCGATCACTGCGGTCGCGATTTACCTTATTTTAAAGATAATAATATATGAAATATAATATAAATAAGTTATTCAACATTTAATATAACTATAAGAGATAAAACAACAAGTCACATCTAAGTTTTAAGAAAAATGTAAAACTTATTTACAAACTTAACTCTTAAGTATTATTAATTAATTGTTATTGTTAATTGAAATTTAATTAACAAATTTACATAGAATATTTAAATAATTTTGAGTACGTATTTCAGATTTTGAAAAGGATTTATATATACATTCAACTATGTATTATGTGATAGCTGATAATAATGCAATAATTCATCGTCATAGCAACAACGCTAGATTAATCAACGTCTAAATAACTGACACCAACGGCGATATAAATACGAATACGAAAAATTGAACAAAAAACAGAAACTTTTACGCAAAACAAGTTTTTGACAAAATATTTTTAGTTTGACTATTTAAGTTATGGATGACATGTTCTTCTTTTCTTTTTTTTCTTTATTCTTAGTCACAGAATATTATGTAAAATTATAGAACTTATCTTCTGAAATTTTAAAACAGAAAATAATATAATTCGATCATCATCTGAAGTTAAAATATTTATTTTTAATATTTTTATAGTGTTTTGTTTTCAATAAACAATAATAGAATTTTCAAATTTCAACGCACGGTGATATGAATAGGCAAATTAAATACAATAATTTCTGATATTTGCTTCAGTTTGTTCGTGCATTTCAACAATACAGGCATACGCGCCTGTTCTACCTTTTTACATGAAATAAACAAAACGTTATGTCTTCCCCGTGAGAGAGCACCGGGTCGGGATTAACCGGCAATGATGACTGCCGTGTCTTATTCTGTACTAGTTCGTGACGTTTGGTCGAAAATTCTATACCGTTAGTATTTTCTGATCCGGGCTTACTGTTATGGTACAGTGTAGTCGACGGTGTTCGGTATTCACTAATGGCAAGCTTCACCCGATCGTCTGGGCTGAGTCATAGGCATGACAATCCTGATGATCGTCTGCCGGTGGTAGCTAGGTAGAAGCGGGCGAAGCTGAGACGAAAACCAGATAATGCCCTGCGCCTGTGCGCAGAGTCTTATGTGGCCCACCACGTTATTCCACCCCCAGCCTTAACGTTATGTAGACGGACGGTATCGAGCCGGCAATGGCTGGTTAGCTCGGATAGTCGTCGCGCGTCTGGATGGGCGAGGACTGGAGTGAGGAGCTTTGCGTTTATTCCCCGCCGATGCTATACTCTAGTGCGGGACGCACTAAAATATTTGACCAGCTGGCGTCCGTAAGGACATTACAGGTCTGGTGTTCGTGACAGGTCTATATAGATGATGTCTGCCGGTGGTCGCAGCTGGATAGAAGCCGTCGAAGCTGTGCGCCGCTGAGTCGACACTACCCGTCTACCACAGTATCTTCTGGTCTGAGCGTACTGCTACGATCCGGCGTAGTCGACGGTGTTCTCCCGGTTATCGGTAAATCTGCTAACCGCGAGCTTCGTCCAGTCGCTTTTCTCTTTACTTACTAGGTTCGCCGCCGATCGTCTGGGTCTTGTTTCTTCATTTTCTTCTGCTTCTTTTCTTAGTTCTTGCCAGTTTGAAGGTTAAGAGTAGACTGACGGTATTCCGTGAACGTATTCGTATTTATATCGCCGTTGGCGTCAGTTATTTAGGCGTTGATTAATCTAGCGTTGTTGCTATGACGATGAATTATTGCATTATTATCAGCTATCACATATACATAGTTGAAATTATGCTATTTTTCCTCATTATATTTTTGATTCTCTTTGATGTAGAATTGTATGTTTTTTATTAGCTCTTCTACATCTATAATATATTTTAACAATTAATAAAATAATAATATGTATATAAAAATCCTTTTCAAAATCTGAAATACGTACTCAAAATTATTCAAATATTCTATGTAAATTTGTTAATTAAATATCAATTAACAATAACAATTAATTAATAATACTTAAGAGTTAAGTTTGTAAGTAAGTTATACATTTTTCTGAGGCTATGCAATATAGTATGAGGCCTGTGAGCCATGTGTGTTGCACACTCTGCACACCTGGTTTTTACGGCACTATAAATAAGGTAAATCTTGAGGACAACCAGCGATTTTGTAATACATAGTTGGTTAAATCTTCTATACAGTGGCCTTTCCTAAGTGTGGCAGGCCCACAGTTTTAAAATCTTGGGTTCGCCACTGGCCCGTATACTATAATAATTGTTATTGATATAGTTAATTATATAACATAAAATTATATAGAAAATGATGAACTTTTAAATATCTTCAAGACAAACAAGCACGGATCCAGAGCAAAGAATCTAGGGGGCAACAACTTTTATACAACACAAATACAATTATAATATATGTAGATACTTTTACTTTATTCATTATTTAAACATTTTGTCATAACAGTAGGTATAGTTAATCAATGTAATATCAGTTTTTCTAACAAGAATTATAAATATTATTGAGCTTAATTGCATAAATATTTTTGTAATTGTTTGAAGTTTATATTTTGACAAAATTAAATTTTAACGCATAAAAAAAACAATTTCATCAATCAATTTTTAGATTATTTTTTGTAATATTATTCGAAAGAACTTAAAATTGTTTTGTTTTTTATTATAATTTATTAGATTTAAATACTTATCAAATACCCATCTAATCCGTTCTACTGAAATTTGGTAGTTTGGTACCTATTGCCTCCAAAGTTATAGTTTAACAATATTATTATTATATAGATATGTAGATATTATATCTAATATTTATTTTGAATAGTTAAATATATTTTTACAATGTCGAAGTAATCGCATTTTGCAACATTACATCTATCATCTACATATGTTAAGTATAGAGTTGTGCATATCATAAGTTAATTACAAATTCAGATGATCTTCAAAGACGGCGATCTAGAATCCAATTGCTAGTATAATAGGCCTATAGACACTATAGTATACCGCATATACCACTGGAAGCGCTAGCAATGAGCAGGTTTTTGTATAATTTGATAAGAATGTAATTTAAGTACCATGTAAGTGTTTGCGAAGCCACAAGCCCACAAACCCACACATATTAAAGACCGTCACGTAACCGTGTATCTTTAATCGTGGTTAAAAAATTATCATTTTTTATTTTTATCATTGATCATTACTCATTACTAGCGAAACCACTTGCCGCTATAGATACCTACGTCAAAACTCAGGTGTCAGCTAGTGAGAACAAATTGTTAAAATGCCAACAACCCGTTACACACATGCAGTAGTTAACCGTTTACCACGGTCGCTAAAAGACCGGCAACCGACGTTGGACTACGATCGAGCGAAACGGCAACATGAAAACTATGTTCAAGCCCTGCGAGACATTGGTCTTGACGTGATCGAAATGCCAGCAGACGAAGATACACCTTGGTGTGCTTTCGTTGACGACACCGCATTTGTGTGCAATGGTACGGCGATCATCACAAAGCCTGCTGAGCCCGAGAGAGCAAAAGAAGTAAGTTGTTACTTCTTCATAAGTATTAATTGAATTTTTCCCACGCATTTAGTCTTCGTTTTAAAAGTGCTAACACAATACATTCATGTTCAGCTATTCAGCATTATTATTTTTAATATTTAAATTTTATTAAACAAAATAATTTAACTCTGTGTAGAAAATATTGTTACTTTTAAGTTTAATAATAAGTAAATTCATTCTACCTGAAATTCAAACTAATGAAGCTAAACAAAAAACTGTTTACCAAGTTACTACATTATGCATACATTAAATGGAAACAACACATATAAACAGGATTTTAACATGTAATTTTTACTACCTCTCATCAGAATTTCGTTACAATTGGCATAATGAATATTTTAATAATTTTGTTTTCATAAAATCAATTGGCTACTTACAGCATCAATATTAATTAACATATAAATTGATCATAATATCATTTTTTATTACTCTAGAATGAAGTATCTACATAAAATAAATCCACATTGTCCTTAAACAATAAGTGTTTGAAATGCTTCAGGTTGAAGCAATAAGAGCGGTGTTGAAGAAAGAAATTGGTTTGCCTATTGTTGAGGTTTCTGATAAATCTGCAAAATTACATGGAAGCGATATATTATTTACAGGTATAAAAATATGACATAAGAACATAATATCAGATTATAAATAGATTTTATTCTAAGAAAATTATAAAAATGTAAATTGAATTACCAACATTCTTAATTTATTTTTCTCTGTAGCTATTAAGGAACATATATCAAGCAGTGGTTTTTAACTTATTTATAACATAGTATACTGATAATAAATTTATATAATGTTTATTTTTGCCATTTCCATTTTTTTATACTAAAACACTAAATTAGGTGTATTTTAATTTTTAATTATTTTCATATATTATAACAATTTTTAACCCTTTTATTGTCATTCAATTTTTTAAACAAAATTTATCAATTTGAAAATTACTGCTCTAAAGAGTCAAACATATTTAACAATGATTTTATTTCATATTAATTATTTTTACATAGCAATTAAATTTATTATGATATAAAGATATGGTCAATAATTATTTAATATATTTCTACATATTATTTTATGTAATATTAATTTAAATATTCTTCTGATGCTAATATCAATTTACGCCTTAATGACTTTTTAACTTGTCATTATTAATGATGTCATGCCATGAAACTATTTGTCTGAATAATATGTCAGTGTTAGTTTAAATTGTTAAATTTTATCACCCACATTTAATTATAAAAGTATTATTATTTGTAGGTCGAGAATTCTTCATTGGAATAACAAAATGGACTAATGAATCAGGAGCATGTGCAGTTGCATCTGCTTTTCCCGAATATCCTTGTACTCCAATCAAGGTTAGAAAATTTACAATCTTTTAACTCAAAGATTTTATTATATTACATATGTATGTAGATAGTATGGTTTAAACAGTAATTAAAGCAAATTGAGTGATTAACAGGTTACAGAAAACAAACATCTAAAAACAATTGTGTCAATGGCAGGACCAGATCTTATGTGTGTGGGCTCAAGTGATTCTTCAAAAAATGTTTTGAAGGTAATTTAACTTAATAGTTCAACTAATATATTATTAATAAATACTTTAAAATAATATTTATAGAGACTAGAAAGAGAAGCTACATATAGCTACCAAATTCTTACATTACCTGAAGATGAAGCTGCCAATGTTATGTACATTAATGGTACATTATTACACCGGTCAGCCAAAGAAATACCATTATCATTCAATGTAATATAATTTATTTATTAAATTTTTTAATCAAGTTATTAATAAATATTTAATTTGTATGAAATAATAATTATAGGTTTTAGCGGAGAAAATAACTGACTTTACTCTACAATCAGTAGATATTTCTGAACTTTTAAAATGTGAAGGAGCCAACTTAAATTCATGTTGTCTTTTAGTTAGACGTATAAAACATATTCGAAGCTTGTAATTTATTATCATGTTATACAATTCATTCCCTTACATCAGTATTATATACAACACTTATCATGACCAAGTTATTTATTTACACACTCACACACACAAACATTGCGTTCTAAATTCTAATACTCATTAGTTATTATTATATTTCATGACAGCTTTAAAAAATATGTATGTGTACTAAAATTATTCTTAACATAGTATTTTAATTAATTTATTTGTTCCTTAAAAGAATTTTAAATGATTGGATCTGATATTATGGCTGAAATCTTGTATAGAATTTTTAATAATATATTTAATATTTATTGATAGACAATATTATATAATATCCAAAAGTAAGAATTAAATTATTGTTTCCTTTAAAAAAATGTTTTCTTGTATTCATTTAACCTTGTTTATTATTTTGTTAATTGGTTTACATTATAACTAATAAATTAAAAAGAAAAAAATAGATAAATACCCATATGTTTCTATTTGCTTAAGTTACGCGTGATGTCCAGTTAAAAGGTGGCTCAATTCTAATCTAAACCCATACCCTAACAATTCATTATTCAACAATTAGAGAAAATGTTAACCACACAACTACTGTTGTAACAAATTTGTTGAATAAATATCTTTTTAATTTTATTACATCATATACCTATTTCAATAATAGTTGCTAGTTCCATATACATTTTGATTACACATTAGCATACATTTATAAAATATAAAAATAATTTTAGCACTTTTCAAGGTTTTTTAATCACAAACGTTTTAAGATAAAAAACAGACAATAACTATGATCTAAAACAAAGTTATAAATATTAACCAATAATTGGTATCTTAATATCTAAATTATAAAGATGATAATTCTGCAACATGTAACTATATAATTAACATACCAATTATTATAATAATAGTTTAAAGAATGCTATACCTGCATATTATGTTGTCTGTCTAACAAACATACAACATAGTAAATTTGTGTAGAGAAATTCCGATTTTGTGTAGTAACTTTTAATACTAGATTGAATTAGCTGAATATAAAACTTAAAAATTAAAATATTGTGAAAATCCCATATGAATATACAGGTAATGTTTTTACTTTTAAGTTTAATAGTAGGTCAATTGACTAATTTGTTCACTATTAAAAATTACTATTCAAAACTATAACTGCAGAACATAAATTAATTACTATATTATAAGTTAGTAAGAGTTAAACACAAAGTCAGCATTAGGAGTGAACGACTAGATTGATTGCTATAAGGAGGGCTCCTCAATAATATTTAATTATAATATATAGATGCCTAATAATTTTAAACTGAAAATCAAAAAAGAAATCTATTTTTGAAGTACCTATTCATATAAATTTTACTTATTAATTATCAATAATGTATTACCTCTATAATCTTGTTATAATGTTTTGATATAATTAATCCTTATAATTTTTATCTTACAAAAATGTTGCATTTAAAAAACAAATTGTAATTAATTATTGAGAGAGGGGTACCTAAGACATGGTTTTGCCAAGGAACCCAATATTAGTAACGCCAGCCTGCTTAAACTAGACATGACAGTTTAAATTATCCTGGAAAATATTTTTACCAACTCAACCACCACAAGTGTATATTGGTGTCATTGGCTTAAATTAAATTTGAAGTATTTTTTGAAAAATATTAATAGTCAATCGTGATATCAAAGAAATATATAATTTAGATCATATATTATTGACATTATATGTATACAACATTGCAGCTAATAAAAAAAAAAAGAGGCAGTGGATAATTTCAGTCGTTCAGAGGCACTGCCTCAGATTTATTACTTATATAATGTTTAAAATGTTGAGATGTGTTTAATCTAAATATATAAATATTAACCTGTAAACATACAATTGGTTTCCATTTTTCCAGTAACATTCTTAATTGCAAAGGGTAGAACTCATCCCAGTATATAAAAACCACGTTGCTAAAATAAATTGTTTTATTGTTATTAATGTATTGTCAATTATATTAGTGGAAGGTACTGAATGATATAAACAGTTATAAATCTGGGAACAAATTTAAGTGCATTTTAAGTTTGATTGAGGAAAAGTTTTCCTACCATGTAAAAAATCCCTGGTTATATAACTATAAGACATATCCAATCATTGTAAATCTCTGGAGTAGATTTTATTAAAAAAAAATTTGGTTGTACTTAGAAATAAACAGTGTGTTATTAAAATTGTATTCTTCATTGTATAAATTAATAATTAGGCAAATATAAATTTCATTTACAAATACCTTGGAAAAGTAAAGTTATTTTTTTTCTTTTTCTGCTGATGGCACTTCTTCAGCAGTGGTAGCTTTTTTAAAATTTGGAAATTGTTCCCACGGAGTAGATAACTCAAAACGTCTAAATTCCTGTGACATTTCTAATGGCTCTACCACAACTCTCCTTTTTTCATCATCATACCTAACCTAAAAGAATATTTTTTTTTAATGTTAATATTATGTTTTTTAAATTTATTATCTAATGAATTACTTCTACATATCCAGATAATGGAAAATCTTTACGGAATGGATGACCTTCAAATCCATAATCAGTAAGAATTCTTCTTAAATCTGGGTGATTAGTGAAAAACACTCCAAACATATCCCAAATCTCTCTTTCGTACCAATTTGCTGCTTCATAAATAGATGTAATGGAGTCAATTGGTGTTAATTCATCAGTATATGTCTTAACACGTATGCGAGTATTGAATCGAAGTGATAACAGATTGTAGACGATCTAATTTACATGTAAAAATAAAAATTTAAATTATTTATTAATTATTATAATATCATTTTTTTTAGTAATAATTAATATGTACTAAAATTCTAATGGACAAATATGCACTAAAAAAAGTAGAAAAGTGAGTATTGTTCTGCTAACAATAGGAACAATAGGTGTCCAATGGATCACTACAATAAATTTATTAAAGTTAAATTCTATGATATATCATTGTATAGCGAAAAACAGTGTAAATAGGTATATTCACAATTGTAATATCTTAAAATGAATCAACATGTTTTATAAATGTCATTACAAATAATAAAATTAAGCAATTAATTTTGTTGAAAACTGATTTAGTGTAAAATTCTTATTATTTTTTTGTTTGCTGATTACTTTGAAAATTACTGAGAACTTTTTACTTATGACCAACTCCCTCCTCCTTAGTATCAACTAGATACATTTATGTCAGGACCCAAGGTTAGGGTACCAAAGTTGAATATCACACCAGAAAGGAAAGAAAGCAATGCAAATAATAGACTCCATAACAAATCGCATAAACCCATTTATCTCCCAAATATCCTTTAAAACCATTTCAGTAAACCCTATTAGGAAGCTAAAAAGAAATTTCTAAAGAGACACCTTACTATAATTATTATAACACCAACTAAAAACAAAAAATTTAACTTAAAATATAATAATTATTAGAGGTGCAACTAATAGGTTTACCTAACTTTCTCATATTTCTAGAATATAAAAAAAAATGTATTTATTCATATCATCATAATTACTTATTATGCTACTTTTAGTATAGATTGTGAATATTCTTTCAATAAAAAAAATTCTTTACCTCAAATCTATTTGAACGTTGAGGAACATCTACAGCGCATATATCTGATAAGTTAACAAACTGGCAGTTTGTTTGATTTTTTAAAAAATGAAATACTGGTAAAACTCCTTCTGGTGCGATCAGTAATTCTAATTCATTTTTAGAACTTATTTGCACCTTTTGAATATATTTAGGTAAACATTCAGCAACAAAATTTCCAAATCCAAGATATTGTTCTGTTATAGACTCAAATTGTTGTTTTGGTACCACTACAAATAAAAAGTATCAATTAATTATAATTCAGATTTGTTGTATGGTCATTGTAATAGTATTACAAATATTTTGAAATAATATAATTTATATTTTTTTTTTTTTTGTACATTATTGTGTTTTAAGAAAAAAATACTTTTAAAAATGCAAACACATTAATTGCTTTTGAAATAATAAAATAATCACCTGATATAAGAATTATATTTATTTGTCATATTATTAAAAGAATTCTAATATATTTATTTAATTATCATTTGTAAATACTTAATAGTTGATTACAATAATTTTAGAACATGATAAAACTAATCTAATCATTTTAAAATTGAATAGACAGTTTTAACATTTTAATGAAGTTTAAGACATTTTTCTTTTGACTGAGACACTTTATTTCTTTAGTGTTAAGTTAGGCACAAGTTCCAATTCGTATATTACTAATCATACATTTTTAAAAGAAATGTTACCTTCAAGATTTTTAAAGAAGAAATAGGAGTGTAATGATATGTATTGGTTCAATATTGATTATTTAAGGAGTTACTTGTGGGTTATACTAGCAAAATGTACTATAGAACACTGACTTTAATATGAGTCAGTATATATCTACTAAATAAAAAACTATTTTTAATAAAAATCTATGTTCTATTATAGATTTATTTTGTAATTGGCTATGATATAATATTACTTTCTTTACCTTATTATTCATGATAAAATAAATTATTTTACTTATTTAAATAATAAACATAATGTATGATTTCATATTTTTTGAAAAACTTTCAGGCAGTACTTTATTAAACTTTTGTGTGTATGCATGATGGTATATCAGGTTCTTACGTGGAATTAATATGCACTAATATAGGTCTCATTTAAATATTTAGCTATTTTTTTATAAGTAAAAATAATGTCATACTAACAGTTAATAATAATTGTTATACTATTTTTTATAATTATTTATACAACTTAAAATTTTAAATATAAATAAAATTAGTTAACAAAATTATATTATTTTACGGTATTAGTATTCTATTTATTAATACTCTATACCAAAACAATTGATAGACCACCAATATTGTGTAAATTACACGTTTTCAAATTGGTAAATAGCCATAAAACTATATGTAAAATACTTGGCAAACAATATCTACCTGTAGTGGATTCAGCTCGAGTCATCGTTTTGAAATACTTTGGCATTCTGTTACCTTAAATAAAAAATGTTGTCCGGTCAGTCATTATAAATAATATGTTTGAGTAAAAAAAAAAAGAAAGATTCTTACAGGCATTACCAGTCTGGATTGTACCTAATCTTTGAATTGCTCTGGTGATGATTCTTATCGACATTGTTACAAATAATAATTTTGAACGTTGTAATATTACTAGACAAACAAATAATCAATCATAAAAAGAAGAAAATTAAAAGAAAATCTGAGACACAAATTTTCCACGTATTGCCCGGAAACTTATGAATTGTAATTTGTGATACTGTGATAGTCGAATAGTCGATAGACAATATTATAAGCAATAGCATTGAAATGATATTCAATCAGCTGTTAGGATTTTGCTTACCCTATGATCTGAAGTCTGAACCTCTGAGAAACATAGAAACGCATTTCTATACCTCCTTTAGAATAGAGATGCTCTGATTGGCTCATTTGCATGGCGGCAAGTTTAAAACTATAAAATCAAATAATTAAAACAATAACCGTTGTATCGAGGCCACAATCATCCAATTAACTAATTTATTCGGCCAAATCGCACAGCTACAGATTCATTGCCCATCAAGTCCAAATTAAGATGGGGGGAAAGCATTGCCCCAGGCCTTACGACGGATATCAAACAATAGTGCGCCCCTAGCGAATACCTAGTAGGTTTTTTTTTTTATTTAATCAGAAATATTTGGATATAATAATAATAGTGTATTTTATATATCAAAAGAAACATGTATAATTATTTATACAAATAACATTTTTAATTTTGTATTAAAAAGAATTAGAATAAAATTTATAAACATAATTTTTTTTTTGTCTGTACAATTTTTATTCGTGTTTGTGGGTCACCAATATTTTGATTATGGTTATGGGCCCCTAAAATTGTTTGACCCGGGCCCAAAATTATCTTAATCCGGGTTTGTAGTATATAGACCATTTAATAGGCAAAAGTCATTGTAAATAGCATCTTGAGATATATTAGTTCGTCATGAATAATATAATTTGAGATTTCACGGTCTTAATGGTAATATTTTTTTAGTAATTATTCCATATTATCTATGTAATCGTGTTCTGTGATTTTACGGTTGATACTCTTAGACTATAGTATGATCTAAACTTGGTACCACAATTCACAAAATATTCAATTTTCAAAATATATTCCTTTCTATAAAATTAATAGATTGACTTTTTTCATCAAAAAGGTTTATTATATTTCTATACTATTATAGAAGTATATAATATTTTTTAATTAAGGATTCTGTACTTATCAAGTACAGAAACTAATTATAGTAATATAAATATTAAATATTTCTGATTAAGTATTTTATTCAGCTATTCGATTTTTCATTTGGTCTGAATGTCTGATCAACTATTTGATATTTTGTCGTAACTAGATTAATATATTACTGGTTTAGATTAAACACGACTATATTATCTTTGATTAAATATATGAAAAATATATGTTAGGTATAGTGATGTGGTGAAAACCATTCGTCATAATAATTACCATATACACTTATATTTACATAATATAATATTTCTGATTGTTTCATTAACTTGTTCGTCTAATAACTAATGAGTATAGGTAATAAATACTAAATAATACATATTTGAAACAGATTATTAATAATCGAGTTTTATAATTTAATTGATAAGTACTCTGCATGAAAAATGATTTTAGTATATGTCTTAATTATTTTAAAAATAAAATATAGAAGCACTAAAATTATTTTGTTTTTTTATGTTTATTGTAGACCAGAGGTGAGGAACCTTTTTGGGGTCAAATGCCAAATTTCCCCAATCAGTTTTGAAATTTTTTCACGTGCTCAAAAGAAATTAAATTTTCTAAGTTTAAAAATAGTTACTGATGTATTATAAATCATTTTATTAAGTAAGCACACCTTTTTTTTGTTATTATAATTTTTAAAATGTATATAATTTGTTTCTTTGAATTTCTTATAACAGTTATAATCAAAACATAATAAATAGCAAAATTTTTAATAATTTAAATATTTTTACGTGCCATTGAATTTTGGTCTAATAAATTATTTAACTTAAATTTTTTTTGTTTTTTTCCTGTAATTGTTAATAAAAAATTATTTGCATGATCAGAATTCTTGAAAATTGAATACAAGATACCACATAAGTCGTTCTTAATTCTGTAGGTATATACATATTAAAAATGATACTTACTCACAACTTTTTATTACATACATTTGAAGTTAATGAAGTTAAGATCTTAAGTATAGGTATAAATAATTTTTAACTTGCATGCATTACAATTTAGTTTTAACAATAAAATACATTTGTGTAATTATTGACATCAGTATTACCATTGATAATAAATACTATTTATAATTTTAATCTTTAATTTATTTTTTCACCTCGGTTATTTGAACACTCAGTAAATCAAAAACCTCTATAAATCAAATTTTTAGCTCGGTCCTTTAAATTTTGAATTATTGAACGACTACTGTCATATCATTATTCATTAAATTGATAGTGACGGACTCAACACTTATGTACTGAGAACAATAACAATTAGCCTCTTTTTTTTATATATAAATAATATAACATGATCTTTCATTATTTAATAATTAATTAAAGTTACTTTAATAATTTGAATAAACTATTTGTGTAATTTTTGGTAGATCACTTGTGACACCAGTAAACTATTTATATATAGATCTCTTATGACACTAATTAAAAAAAAAAGATTTACTTTTTATTTTGTTAATTTAAAACTATTTGTTGTTCACAAGTCTTATTATAAAATAAAGTTTTTTTTTATAGAAAATGTTTATTTTCATTGGTTATTACTTTATACCATAATTATTAATATTTATTTAAATACAACATATTAACTTCAATGTTGATAATAAATTTAAAATAATATTATTGTAACTCTTTTACTTGGAAATATGAAACTATATCATATTTAATATTATAATGAATAAACAAAAGATAAATAAGTAATAATAATAAATCATTAATGCCAATGTACTTCACTAGGGTGAGTTATTTGACCAAGTTTAAAGAACCTAGTTAAATTGTTTTGAGCAGTTGATTGGGTCTTTTTTGACTGCGGCTGAGGCAATTTTCCATCACGTTTTAACACTCCGACACACTTCCAAGTGTCTACAGTAGCTAAAAAAATAAAACAATGATTAGAACATTGATTAAATAATAATTTTCTTGTACTAAAATGTAAACTATTATTGTTTATTATAAATTCAATACATTTGATAAAATTTAAAAAAATTTCTTAAGTTCTCAAAACTTACATTTCCAAAGTCTCACACATCCATCATCACCAGATGATGCTAAAACAGTACCCGTTATATTCCATGCAACACGCCAGACTGTACAAAAATGATCATTAAATTGAGCTGCGGTTTCAATAGTATAAGGAAAACCACTAGTAGCATCACTATATAAAAATAATCTTATTATTAATAAGGAATTAAATCTATTTTTCATCAGTTTAATTATATCTTTAGTACATACACAATTGGTTTAAGTTTTAATATACGAACATTATTTGTAGCAATTGCTAACAAATAAAACGACCGTCCCATATTAGGTGCAAATATCATATCATGTACTGGATGAGCTACAGTATTTACAGATTCTGTTTTAGCCCATCGACGAGATACTTCATTATATTCACATATAAATACTTTACTGTTTGTAGTATTGGAATTATCATCACTGCCAACTGCTATCATTGCGTTCGGCATTCTAAAACTATAAACAATTTATATATAACACTGTTAAATACTTATATAATTACAAACTATTTAAAATTATTACGTAGATAATAAAGGATTCCATGTGAGACAACTACTAGGCACTTTTAATGATACTTCATGTTGTAATGGCCATTGAGCAAGATTCATTGCATCGGGAGCTTCGTAAATTCGCAAAACTCCATCAGCTGAGCAAGTTGCTAAAATTAATCCAAAAGATTTTGGGCCAAACTTAACATCAGTTACAGATGTGCGGGAATCGACCAAGTTTGCTCTACGTGCCCAATTTCGTAATAATGTTCCATGTTCATTATTTTCACCCACTAGAAAATAACAACTGTCAATATTGTTCAGTTAATGTATTTGACATATTTTACTCAATTTGTAAATCATAATTGTCACAATACTCACATACTTCTTCCCAAATAGCTGCTGTACGATCAAAGGAACATGTTGCTATTACTTGACCAAATTCTGGATGTGCCCAAGTTACTTTCCAAACAGATCCACTATGGGCCTTCCAACTAGCTGTCAAATTCCAATTACCTTGTTCATCTTGATCCCAAACCTATATTTAGCCATCATATTAAAAAGTATCATATAACATTTTCAAGTATAAAAAAAACAGAATTACACATACTTTAACAAATTGATCAGTAGAACATGTCGCCATTCTTTCTCCATAGTAGTCAAATGCAACATCGTGTATTAAGTCTTTGTGCTCCGCGTTAATACTGTGAGCCTCAACCATACTTTACATTTATTAGATACAGAAGCTGAAAGTTTTCTTTTGAAACTTAAAAGTATTGTCGTGTGTAATTATATAAAGTTTAATAGAATAAAAGAACAAAATATTGATAATGTTTAAATTTTCAAACGCTTAAAGTTCGACATTTTTGTTTTGCTTAAGATTATGATAAAAAACATTTAGGTTAGGTACATAAAATAAGGATATTTGTAATCTCTTTGACATCCGATCGATAGTTTCACGGCTGGCGCCAGGATGTCGTTGAAGATACAAAAGGGTAAGTTTATTATGGCTTTTTGAACATGTATTGATTTTTGGAACTGTACATGGGCTTAACGAAATGGTCCAGAAAGCTTACGGAACTATTCTTGTCTTTTGTTTCTGCATAACTACAAGTAAAAAAAACTAATTTGTACCGATTTATTTTTAATATTCAATGTTTTTAATTATACAAAATTTGAAGAACAAAATATGTCGATTAATTAGATTAATTAACCAATTATTATCACGTACCTATTGTAAAAATATTTTTAAAAAAATGGAGAATTTATGATCATCTATATTGCTTATATCACATACACTGTATGTTAATAAAAATAACTTAAATAAACAACAACAATTATATTACGATAAATCATTATTTTATAATTGAATATCCGTTAATTCAAACACTAAAAAAAAATACGGCTTTATACTGTTTTTTTACTACTAATAAAAACAACTAATGAGGAATTTTTTATCCAATTTTCAAGCTTTTTGATTGAAAAAAAAAACAAATATATTCAAACCAAAATAAATTTGAAATTTGAACATCCCCCCTCCTCACACACACACACACGCCAAATAGTTTACGTACTTGTGCTTATTATAACTAAATTGGCTAGATGTAATTTGTAAGCGTCAACAAAATGTACCAATTAAATAAACTAGGTATATTCAGAAAAATATACCTATTTAATTTATTTGTTTAATAAAAATACAAATAATTTTAATAAAATATACATCTAGAGACTAGAGTCTAGATTCTAGACATACAGTTAAATAATAGACAATTTGAACATTTAAAAATACTTGTATGTAAAATATATATAAATTAAAACTTCAATACCAAATAAAAATATATAGGCACATATAGCTGCAACTAGCGAAAAATAAGAATAACCACTTTTAAGTCGATAATACCAACGACATAATTCGTTCTTATACAAAATGTATGTTCTGTGTCAACTTTTAAAGCTTCAAATATGTATATTATTAATTTAATTTTTCAAGTTTCAACTATAATATTTTATCAGTGAATATAACTACCATATTATGTACATATGTATCTAGTGAAAAAATAATTTTTAAAATATTTAATAATTGAAAAACGTATACAAAAACAAAGTTTTAGTCATAATATAAATTATTTTAATATACATCATATTATGTATTCATAAAAAATTTGAAAATTTTTAGTTCTTTTTTTTCAATCAAAATCATATAATTAATACAACATGCAAACCTACTTGTTATATTAATGTATAACAAAATAATTTAAAGTATTAAATTACTTTTTTTCAACTGTGTATAATAGTTTATACCATATCTATGTAAATCATTTTTAAAAATACGGTTGAACACTAAACATAATAAATACATACAAATTATAAAGGTCGTTATTTATATGTATATACTACAAACAAAGGATGTATAAACTATAAAAAGAATACGATTATTCTTTTATAAACAAAATTTAGTAAGTAAATACTGTTCTATAAATGGTGTCCTAAAAGAATACACCTAGTTTAATCATTGAATATGTCGTGTAAGAAACTATAGACATTAAAAAAATCGATACATTTATAATATACTATCTATTACTATACATAATACATATTATATACATAATGTTAAATATTTATTTTAAAGCTTAAAATAATTGAGTATACAATAATCTATTTTTATAATAACTAAAAATATTTTTCGTAATTAATTTTACAACGATGGTTGTTTTTTTGTTTGTAATTACGTTTTTTAGTAGAAAATATAGAGTGGTTTCTAGTAACGATTTGGTCAATTGAGATCTAGCTAGTTACTTTTGAGGATTCAAAAACAAAAAAATTTCCAGTAATTGAATTAGTACCTAATTTTATATCCATATTTTATAATTGGACAACACAACTATAAATAACAAAATAACTATGTTAAACTTATAAGTCTGTTCATATACTTTACACTTAACTTAGTTTAGAAGAGATAAATCAACGGGCATTTAACTTACCGCAGACAACACGGTGCAAGACAAGTTAGTGTATATTTATATATGTAATACATATAGGAAACCTACCTATATATATACCACTATACCAGATACGTATCAGTTTTTGATCTTCGATCAAAATGCATTTTACAATTTAATGATAGATTGTCTTGGATTTATAAAATGGTGAATTTTTTTTTTATACAAATATACACTTAAGTACTACTTATTTCATTTTATAGTTACATGACTATATTATTATGTATTTTGTGAAAGACTTTATACAAATAATATTATGTTTCCTCATATACATTTTAAATGTTAAAAACTATAATTTTCATATCCCACGTATAAGTTTTTATTACTGAAAATACTAATATTGATAAAGTGATGATAGTTGATGGAAATATACCGAATACCTACCAAATTATATTTAAATACTTTTCAATTTTAATGTATATTTTTACACACTTATTATGTTTTTTTTTTTTTAATATTTATAAAAAATTTAAAAATATTTCTAAAATTTATGAAATTAAAACGTGCACCACACGTTTAATACATGTGGTGCATCATTTTGCGACCTACCACTGTGTATAGTTGTACCCCTCCTTTCAGATGATCTATACTTTAAACACTTTTAAGTATAATAATTATCTCTATAGAAATATACATTTGAAATTTGATTTTCATACACATTGAAATTATCTGGAATTCTTAAATAACTTTTAATAGAAATAAGTAATAAAGATATGTTTTGAAATAATATTTTAAAATTATAAATACGATTTAATATTTTTACAGAAATTATAGTGTGAAATAAAATTAAAACTATCTATTATTCAATCTTACTTTAATTTTAAAGTTGCCGCGTTATTTTGATTAATATAATAATAATGTATTTTTCAGTCGTTATACAATTTACATTTTTTGTCATAACTTTGTGAAAAAATATAATGACACTTATAACTTAAAAGACTTTTATCGGGGAAGAGGATAGGTTTAATAATATATATAAATGATCGATCGTGAGACGTGTCATTTATGGAGTACGTAAAATCTGTCAATATAGTACGTTTACGTACCATATACACCACACGCATAGTAGTGTAGCAGTACACATATATATACTATTATGAATATTCGCTGAACTACACAACAGAAAAATGTTTATGTGTTTGAACTTTAGAATAAAACGAGAAATTCTAGCAACCCGTGAACGACGGGAACTAAAAAATATATACGTAATTTATGATTACATTTTCAAATCTTCTATTTGAATTCGAAATGTTTTTCAACTACAATTAAATTTTAAATTTTCTTGATTATAATGAATCTTTTGAAAGTTGTAACTTCTAACGTTTATAAAAATCATACAACTCTTTTATTCTATATTTTAAATAGTTATACTGCTGTAGGAACATAATTTATTATTTATCATGAATCTCTTATTACATTTTCACATTTGAAATCTCTAATAAATAAATAAATTGTTATTATGATGTAAAACTATATATTTATATTTTGTATTCATTATTACTAATTTTTTTTTTTTTTACATCCTTTAGTATCATATATAAAATCTTTAAAATAAAGTATTCAACATTTTTCACCACTATAATTGTTACCATGCGTGGCCAAAGCTACTCTAAATTATAAATGCATCCCATTTTAATATTAACATTAAGTTAATACTTGGTAAGTATTATCAGAGATGCGTATACAGAGGGTAAGGGTGCCATATCCCACCTTTAATTTATTACTTAATTGATTTTCCATCGATAAAGAGAAGAACTGTATAATTAATAGTTAAGATAAAATCGCGTGTGTTCAATATTTTAAATTCTGAACGGAGTGATTATGAATGAATTGATTTTACAATGATGTAAGATTGTTTTCTACTTTTTTTTTATTTTTGTTTTGTGTTTGTCATCACGTTTTGGAGAAGTAATACTGCTTTGATAATTTTTGGCTTCAGCCCTTCTTTGAAAAGGAAAATTAATCTTGTTGGTAATTTGGAGGGGTGGTCAAAAATAAAAAATGTTCAGTAGTTTTCAATGGGTCAGAAAAACACCTAAAAAATTAATGGAAAACGAGAATTTTTACACTAAACCAGTTTTTGAAAAAACGATTTCTTTATTTTGCTGTAACTCAAAATCTAATCATTGTAAATACTTATCACCAAATGTTTATATTAGTGTTATCTATTTATGACGATTACATTTTAAAAATATTTTGACTTTTTTAAGCTATTTATACACAATTTAAATTTTCAATTTATCTGTTTTTTTATTAAAACACCTATAAAAAAAAATTTTCACACCCAAATCTTTAAAATTGAATACAAGGTTTTATTGTAGTAAAAAAAAAATCAAAAATCGTTAGTCACAATTTTTTTTGATAAGCATTTCAAGTTCAAATGTTTACGAAATATGTCAAAACCGCGAACATGTTTATTTTGAAGTTGAAAATTCATAACATTTTTGTAATTTATACCTAATGTTAAAAACCCAATACAAAGTTTTCCATAACTTATTCTTCAAATAAGTGTAAAAAAAAATTCTTGCGTCAAAGAAAAAATTTTATGAGCGTACGAAATTTAATTTTTTACAAAATCGTGTAAAATAACGATATATTAAAATTTAAATACCTATAGCCAATATAAGTAATAATATAATATATTCTACTCATTATCCTAGACTGAAAAATCATCTCCGTTCAGAATTGTTTTTCGTACACAATAATGATACCTGTCATTACATTCAAATTTAACACATCCATTATACTCATTATAGTGACCTACTCTCAGTCTCTACTATACAGCAGAGCGCCAGAGCGATACCTACTTGCTTACCTTTTTTTGTGTGTGAGCTTTTCACTAGTTTATAAAAGTGAAAATGTGAAATTAATTGATACTATCAATAATTAACAATAAAATATATATAATTAAGTAATGCAAGCATACTTACCATCACCACAAGATGTTTTATAACAAAATGTTGCTAAGAACATAGTATACGAATTTCCCACTTTGAATGTTGTTTATTAGTAGACTTGAACTTTTCACTAACTTTTTATTATATTAGCATTTTTAGACATAGGTAATTTTCAAAATATACTGTGCTATTTGTGCTATGTGTACTTTAATATTTATATAGTTTATACATGTTTAGAATTGTTTACTTCCTTTAATTTTTAATTTTTTTTTATAATACAGGGTAATTTTTTATCATTAAACACTCATTATTTCAAAAAGTATTCATGTTTTTAAAAATATTTTTTTACATAGTTTTGAGTTGTTTTAAAAAAATATATATTTTTAAATATTTTTTATTCTTATATTTTTTTAAATTTTTTACTTTTTTGAATGACAACATAGTTTTAATTACATTTTTAAAAGCAGAATAATTTTCTGAGTATTTTGATACATAAAAATCGAATTTAGGGCGAGTAGTTTTTGAGGGGGTTACCCTGCAAGATGTTTGTCCACTATTCCGCTTGTTTAAACTTTAAATACGTATAAGCATGACTCATAAACTACTCTTCCTAAATTCGATTATTATGTATTAAAATACTCAGAAAATTATTCTGCATTGGAATATGAAATTAAAACTATGTTGTTATTCAAAAAAGTAAAAAACTTAAAAAAATATAAAGATAAAAAATATTTTAAAAAACATGAATACTTTTTGAAATAATGAGTGTTTTATGATAAAAGAATCTCCTTGTATAATTTATGTTAGTAAGAAATAAGCTTAAAGCTTAACAATTTAATGCAAAGTTCCTCCTTAATAATATGTATCCAAACTTGAATAATATATTCTGATTATAGTATTCGAAATAATTGTATAATACCTAGTATCTCCTAAAAGTATTTAATGCTGTATTCTAGATATAAAATTTAGAATATATTTGTGGTGTTAAAATTAATTTTTTTATTTAAGTTAGATTAATTTTTAATATTAGTTTAATTGAATATGATATGCTGTGTTATAAATCATAAATTTCCATTGTTATACAAATACAATATATTAAAATAATTATTATAATATTAAATATTTCCGATGCCAAGTTGTATTATTTTTTTTTTTTAATATCTAAACGAAAATTATTTTAAAACAGTTTGCAGTACATTTATAGTATTTTCTATACTATATTCGGAATACTATTTTTTATAGATATTCAAGAATTATATCAAAGTTGTTTTTACAGCAACCTAAAAATATCAAAAATACATATGCATTATGCATAACTATTTTATACACAAGTTAAAATTTTTACAAGACGGATATTTTATCGAAAAATATAGCAATTGCAGTATAATTAATTTGTTTTAATTCAAAAATATATTATTCGTATGAATTTCAAAATTGTCATAATATTATGTCCATATCATAAATTATTATTTATTAGGTACTCATCTGATATGATATCTATAACAAAAAATGTTAGTCTAATAAAATGGTACCTATACAATATTTTAAAATGTCATCAATCTATCAAAATCATTTCTACTTTGTTAAAAATGATTATTTACTATCAACAATTTTTCATTTTATATTTTCTCTATTTATAAATTAAAACTATAAATATCTATATTATTTTAGCTGGATAAAAATGTGCGTGCACTGTTAAATTAGCATTCCCGTACGGTAAACTTTAATATTAAAAATTTACAACATATCGAAAAATTACGATATCAACTAATATAAACATGCCAAGAAGCAACATAAATAAAATAAATAAGCCTAATGGTATTTGTATTATTGTATTTAATTAAATATAATATCTATGCATTCTATTTGTATTGTATTTACATTTTTAGTATTGATCAATGGAAATAATATTTCGAACGAACCGTAAAAATATTTTTTTGTTTCCACAAATTAGAGAAATGTTTTACAAAACAATACTGTATGATTGTATGAAACGTTCAAAATAAAATACGAATCACAGTATCTTTTGTCATTTTATACCACTTTAATAAGTCATATTCACACCAATCAACGGTCAACGGTACCACAGTATTAACTTCAGGAACATCATTTTAGCTTTTTAATATTGTCAAAATATTTGCAGATCATTTGGCATTCAGGCCGCAATCAATACATTCGATATAGTTATAATATAACTACTTATAAGTATACACCTGTAGTAAGTGGGTGACAAAATCAATTTAAAAACTAATAATTCTGAATTATATTCTCATTGCTCATATAATACTTTTCTTTTTATATTTTAATATTAAATATTCATTTTTGTGATTTATTTTTATCAATATAATATAACGATTAGGACTTAGGAATCTATATAGTTGTAAAAATGAAAACATTGATAATTTTGCCATTAACTTACAAATGTTGGTATAAAAGTATTATCAAATATTTTATTATTATTTATCTTTTTAATATGGGTAATATACGATTGTGAATAGAACGATTGCGAACGGACCTTTTCCGGTAACACGATTGCGAACGTTTAATACACCTTATTATAGGTGATAATAATAATGTTATCAATTTGTTCCTTCAGGCTATTTGGTGGTATCCTCTAAACAGAATCAAAGTTTTTTACATATGACGATTTTATATTCTGAACGAAAAGTGAATCAATTTATATTATATTAATAATTTTGATTTTTATATAGGGGGAAGTTAAGATTTCCAGAAATATTTGCATTCCCTGAACACGAAAGCTGGCTCCACCTATGATATTTTTCATGGTAATATATAGGTCACTTGCAAACTTGGACAACAGTAAATATATTTGAACAGTAAAAAAATTATAAAACATTGACTCAATATTAGATGTACATTATCGACACTTTATGCTGATATCAACTTTAATAGATAATATGAAATTAAATACAAAGTTTGTAATATTTAATTTGTCTGCAAAAACACAAAATTTTAGAAATTTTGTTTACTTAAAAACTCATACAACTTTTAATATGTATGCTTCAGGTTTAATAATGTTATACAAAATTCTTCATAAGAAATTCGTAGTTCTTACTGAAACATATATAAATCTTAAAATTATAGAAGCACAATTTTCCGTGTATGCATTTGAAGTTCAAATGTTGATGAAATTGATTATTTAAACGTGCTAATATAGGTACGATTTTAAATAAAGTTATTCTGTTGTCGTTAAAAAATAATATTCATGAACCATAGGCCCATAGGGACTTGAAACTGATAACAGTAGAAAATTAATTTTCTATAGTAGCGATTCAAATATATAATATACTATTAGCATTGATTTAATATATTTAATCAATACTATTATGAGGTAATAATAATAAGGCTAAAACAGTCTCCACTAAATAGTTTTTCGCGCCCCTAGACCTCTTCGTTTTTTTTTTCATCTCGTATTCAAGTTCTTTAATTTATATGCATACGTATATGCATAATACATATATACCTATATTACAGTTCAACCTAAAATTTATCTCTTATCATATTTTGTTTATATTTCATAGGTAATTATATTCAATTATTGTTTTGGCTTATAGTTATATAACTAATACATTAAAATCTCTAAATATTCGGTCGCTAAAATTTCGTTTAGTATTCAGAGGGAGAATACAAATTCATATATCAATTAATAACTATGTATGTAATATATTTATTCATTATAATATAGTGATAAACGTAATATATTTGTATTATTTGTATAACTATTTAAAATTATTTATGTATGTATGGGCATATTTCTTATTTAAAAATGTATGAAAATGTAAAAAAAAAAATGATTTTAAAGTAAAAACTAACATTTATAAAAATAAATCATATAGCTTACACGTATAGTATTTTATATAGATAAATAATTCTAAATTTACGTTAAAAATTAAGTTAAAATGCCATAACAGTATTCGTTATTTATAGTACCATTTATTTAGAGGTTTTCTTATTGGTAAGTAAGAAAATTGAGTCCATTCCAAAAAAGAAATGTCCGTTATTTGGAGGTGTTTGATACTTAGAGCTTCCGTTGAGGGATGAAGTTTCACTGTATGACTACAGTATATATGCAGTTTCCATTTCCACATAATTTTAAAATTAATCTTTTTTGATTTTTGAAATTAATTTATCTTTGAGACGTGGGTGCCCCTGGATCATTGTTCATTTTTATTATTATTATTATTTGTATTAAAGTTTTTAATTTTGTATATATTTATTTACATTTTTATAATTGTTCAATTATTTTTGAATTTTTTATTATGATGATTAATTTTTTTCACTTCATAAAATGTATTTACTTGGGGGTGACCGTGTTTCTATTTACATTTCTTTTTAATAATATTATACACTCAATTTATTCGGTAAAATTTTAATGCGCCTATCTCTACATATAACCTCTAAGGCTCTAAATAATTATTCATTAATTAATAACGTCACGAAATTTGTTTTAAGTTCGATGTATATATAGTAAGTTACTTGAAAATATAATATGTTTTTATCTATCAATAAATAATATAATATGTACCTAATTCAATACTAGATTTTTTAGAGTATTTATAATTTGTGCAGTAGGTTCTAATAATACATAATATATAAAATCATAGGAGGAAAAGTGTTGATTCAGTAAAATAATATATTTTTTTAAATTATGTTGAATTATTTCAGTATTTAAATAAGTTATTATTATAACCTGGGGCCTTGGGGGTAAATGCGAGAATACAATTTTGTTTATTATAACGGGACTTGTAAACATTCAAAAATTCATATTCCTTTTTTTTAAAAAAAAAAAAAAAAAGAGTGCTCCACTGGGTACTATAATTGTTTCATGCATGAATGCACGATTAAAAAAAATAATTTATAATCGTGTGACATATTATATTATAATAATATTGCGTACCACAGCTTTATTTAATTATTCGAAGAGTAAGGAACGACGATGCGGCGGTGGTGGTGGCAACACTGCGGCCACTGGCGATTGATCCGCACTGGACCCGGCCAGTCTGGCGCCAACATGACGACTGAAAGTCTGAAATCCCGACGGCACGCAGCATCCGCCGACGGTCCTTATCTTCTCGGCGCCCCAAAACCGTCTCCCTCCGCTGACGCCGGGGTGGCCGACGCCAATCGGCCGCCGAACCCCTTTTACCCGACACCAACGATGCCGCCGTCGCGTCGCCACCACCGACACGGCGTCACCACCGACCGCCACAGCAGCAGTAGCATAATCATCATCGGCCGACGGCACCACCACTACCACCGTCGCACCGACAGCGGCCGGGTCCACCGCCACGCGCCTCCGATCCATCCCCTACGCGGCACACCACCGCCATCGGTGTGGCGGGTGGACGACACCGCACGGGTACGGCGCACGGTGTATTCGACTAACGCGAGTGTTATTGATCGTTGCGGCGCTCCGTGCGATTGTACGCGTTCGTTGCCGTGTGTATTTGGTCATCGTTACACTTCGTACGCGGCGCGCACTCGCTTTTAATTCCATTACGCCTCGTTCAGTCTTCCACAAACCCTCTTGGCGTTCAGTTCAGTCGTCGTCGCCGTCCACACCGTCACTCCGGTGTGCCGCACGTACAACACCCTCTTCTCTCTCTTTTTTTTTTTTTTTTTACTCTGTATTTCGTTTTCCATTAATCCTCCGCCCGCACACAACACAACCGTCAGCGGTTTATTGATAATAATATAATATGACACGACGATGATAATAACAAAAATATAGGAATAAAAGTCGTACGCCAAGTCCAGTCCTCCTTCGCCCACCACCGAGACGCTGACGCTCCCGAAATGCATTATGTCAGTTTTGCGCGCCGTCCAATTGATTTTTCTCACGGTCGGCTTACGGTTCGCCGTGTGCCACTCGACGTTTGAATCGCAAGTCGTCGATCAAGGTAACGTGTTTTCCATAACCGTAAACACCCGCAAATACATAATGTCCACATCCGTCCACTGGTGTTGATAGAGTATATTATTACCTATCTTACACACCTATTATATATAATATATATCTGTCGATTCGTGAGATATGTTTGATATTCTTGGTTGTTATATTTGAAACCGACCGAGAATCGGACATATTTTACGGTCACAGAATACGCCGACTGTTATTTACTTACAATTATCGCATTGACGTTTATAATTGTATAATATGTGCCGACCACCTACACTATAATGAGTAGCCTTGTAATATTTTACACTGTATGCAGTAACATTTATCGAATTTCTTTTGTTAAAAATTGTTTAGTACTTAAATAGTGTAATATAATTGTTTACCTTATCTATTTGATATATTTTTGCTAGAATATATTGTGACTTTCAATGGATATTACTTAAACGAAACGAGGTACAATTACATATCAGCTGCTTTGAAATCTTCAGACGTTAACAATTGGAACATATTAGAGAGAAAAAATGCTGCCAGCCAATATCCAAGTGATTTTGATGTTTTATTTGTAAATAACAGCAAATAATTAACTCTTTATAAAAATAAATTATTTATACATATTTTTTTTTAAATTGTTTTATAAAACATTTTATATTAAAACCCCAATTTGTAAATATCTACAATGTTTTTAGGTCGATGAATGTTATTCCTTAAAAGCCTTAGATGCACTGACTGGTCATCCAGTAATTAAAAAAGTAACCCCACAACGATTAGTACAAAGATATTTAAATGAGCACTTAAATGGAACAGAAAATAAAGTGCTTTTACATAGAAGAAGCCTTGGCCAAGTAAAGTATACTCTAATGTTAATAGTGTAATTTAATTTGTTGACATTTGTTTGGATTCACTATTGTTATTTTTTTAGGATATAAAATTATGGCAAAAACTAAACAAACGATATAAAACTCGTCACCTACTTCGTGCTGTTCCTTCTCAAATAACCAAAGTTCTTAAAGCCGATGTTTTGTGGCGGTTAGGTATTACAGGTAGAGAAAAGTACAAAACTTTTTATTATTTTGTTTATTTAATATACTCAATAATAATATAGGCAAAGGTGTGAAGGTAGCAATTTTTGACACTGGTTTGAGTATCTCTCATCCACATTTCAAAAGAGTAGCTGAAAGAACTGATTGGACAGGGGATGGAGATTTGGATGACGGTCTTGGTCACGGGACATTTGTAGCAGGACTTATAGCGTCACACCGTGAATGTTTTGGGTTTGCACCTGATGCAGATTTACATATTTTTAGAGTATTCACTAATAACCAAGTGAGAATTCAAAATATAAATACGGTTGAAGAAAAAATACTAACAAAAACATTATATAGGTTTCATATACATCATGGTTTTTAGATGCATTTAATTATGCTATTATGAAAAAAGTACATGTTCTTAATTTGAGTATTGGTGGTCCTGATTTTATGGATCAACCTTTTGTTGACAAAGTTTGGGAACTAACTGCTAATGGAGTTATCATGATATCGGCCATCGGTAATGATGGACCTTTGTATGGGTGAGGCGTTATATATGATATAAATAATATGTATAGGATATATTTTTACTAGTTTTTTATTAAACATAAATATTATAATTTTTAAGTACTTTGAATAATCCTGCTGATCAAATGGATGTTATTGGAGTGGGTGGGATTAGTTTTGATGATCATATTGCCAAATTTTCATCGCGAGGAATGACTACTTGGGAATTACCTCAGGGGTATATTTTTTATAATATACATGTTCATAGTATACATTTTCTCCAATTATCAATTTTATTTTAGGTATGGTCGTTTGAAACCTGATATAGTTAGTTATGGCACAGATGTACATGGATCAAGTGTGAGTGGAGGTTGTCGAACTCTTTCTGGCACTAGTGTTGCATCACCTGTTGTAGCTGGGGCTGTAACATTATTAATTAGGTAGAAAAAAAAAATTAAAAAAGTGCAGAAATAGAAGAAAATAATCACAAATTACTATGATATGTTTAGTGGTATATTTGCCCAAGGTAAAGTAGTCAATCCTGCAAGTATGAAGCAAGCTCTTTTAGCCAGTTCTCAAAGATTACCAGGCGTCAATATGTTTGAACAAGGACATGGAAAGCTAGACCTCTTGCAAGCTTACAAAGTATTGTCTAGCTACATACCACAAGTCAGTTTCAGCCCTAGGTAGATGAATTCATGTTTAATAATTACTATTTATTTTAAAAATGAAAAATATAATATTTACCCAATTAAGAAAAAATTACAGTAAAGAAAATAATATCAATTTCTCATAACAACTATATATAAGAGAAATCATGATGAAAAATAATAA
This sequence comes from Rhopalosiphum maidis, assembly GCF_003676215.2. NCBI lineage: Eukaryota > Metazoa > Arthropoda > Insecta > Hemiptera > Aphididae > Rhopalosiphum > Rhopalosiphum maidis. The sequence continues at coordinate 81,692,515 of NC_040878.1, forward strand.
GTTTATTGAGATATTATAATTTTCCAAGAAAGATTACTTAATCATAATGCTAAACTGCAAAAGTGGCAACTTTGGTAGTGAGGGTGACACACTCGCAGTTTTTAATATTTCTTAATAAAAGTCTGAAATATCTGAAAATTAGTAATTACTAATTAGGTTTTAGGCAAAACAATAAATACAATTTTTAGTCACAATTATGTAATTCACAACATCTACAAATCGACAAAAAATCTTGTATTGTCAATAATATTTTTTCTTAAGTTAATCATCTAATATTTTTATGCCCCCTCCCTACAATACCCAAGGCAAGAGCATTGCTTGCCTGACCCTAATTACGGCTCTGGTATATGTATCATAAGAGACTCGATATTTAAAAATATATTAACTTTTTTGAAAATATGTTTTTTAATTTTTTTTATAACAACATGCATTTTAATTTTTTATTCTAAGTCAGAATATTTTTAGAGTACTTTAATGCATAAAAATTAAATGAATTATAAGTAATTAATGTCTTGCTGCATGGAATGAAATAATATAAGAGTATCCCACAAAATGTTTGTCCATTACTCTACTGTAAATTTTACTTATAAATTATAACTATAACTAATAAACTATTTCTCCAAAATTTAATTTTTATAGATGACCTCGAGAATATTTTGCTTTATAATTGAAATTTAAAATGTCTATTAGACATTCAAAATATTAATAAAATTAAAAGTGATAACAATAAAAAATAGTAAAAATTATAATTTTTTCTCCATAAATATTGTTTTGTAACAATTTAAAATTTTGTCGAAGAAATATTTTTAAAAATATTAATACTGTTTTGAAATAATTAGTATCTCAAATAAAATAGATTATTACTCAGTTTTATAAATAAAATTTAGTTTAATATAAAGAATTTATATTTGTTTTTTATCTATCCTAAGTTTATCTTTTTATGTTACAAACAAAAAAAGATTGTAAAGATAAATACAAAATAATATTTGAAAATAATTATAAATTATGATGTTCAAAAAATGAATAATCGATTAGATAAGCCAGGGGCGGATTTAGGTATGTGGTGGCTCCTGAGCGGAATGCATTATGGGGGCCCCTTATACATAAACAAGGAAATATATTTTTTTACTTATTAAATAACATTTATTATCATATTTAGTAGTAGTAACAATTAACTACTTATTTAATAATAAATAATTATAAAAACAATGAAGTCAAGTATAACTAGTATAAGTAATATCATCATTCATCATAATATTTTTCATGTATCCTAATTTAAATATCATAAAATTGTGGGACCCTGGGCTACTCAAATCATAAAAAATTATGTTTTTAAGTACCAACTTGAGAAATTTTAAAATAAATTGATTTGTGTCTCAGTAAATAAAACATTGATGGGTAACCTAATAAGTAATTTAACCTAATCATTTACTCCGTATAAATAAAAAATGTTAATATTTAAAAAAAAAAATGGAGGCTTAGGAAATTTTAGAAGGCTTATATTTTTCTAAATTAATCATATACTTAAATAGGCAAAACATTTGCATAACCATAATCAATCTAATAATTTAAATTATTGAGTATTGCTGTACCTTTTAATAAATATTACTTATTATGCAATTTACAATAAAATATAAAATATAAATCACAATTAACTACAGAGGCGCAAACTAATTCAAATTATGGGGAGGGGGGCAAAACAAAAGAGTTCAATACCCACCTTTTAAAAAAAATTTTTGTGGTGCAAACTTATGTATAAATAATAATAAAATATATCAAATAAAAATAGGAAATATAATTTACATTGGTGTGATAACAGTATTCACCAAAATTTTTTTTAGAAAATAACCATTAACTTGTCTAAAATGCATTTTCAAAAAACCACCTACCAAATGAAGGGGGCAGTTGCCCCCCCCCCTGCTCCTCTAGATTTGCGCCTTTGGTTAACAATAATAAAACATATTTCAATAACAACAAAAATGTGTTAAGATAAAAATATATCAAAAATCAAAATAAAATAAAATTTATAAATAAATCTAAAATAATAAGATTATTTCAAGCTAAATAAAATAAAACTGAATTTTTTTTTTTTATTGAGGAAGTGAAAATTAGCATATTATGTTGGTTTATAAATGATCCATAATTTGTATATTTATATTTATAGTTATGTAGATTTGACTGAATGTCAATATATGTGGCCCTACTGCACTCAGCCATTATATCATACGGGTATACCAATAATTGTCAATGTCACTGTACTCAATGGTTTGGCAGTGTTTGGAAAAGTAGTTGGTGTTCCGGTTTGGTATCCATATTCCCACGACAATGGACATTACTTAGATGTGACTATACGTTATTCTCAGACATTATGGCCATGGTCAGGTTGGATGGCTATTGCATTATCTGTATCACCAACTATACCTAAAGATTGGAGTGGAACTGTTGCTGGCCACATTGAGCTAACAATTGAATCAGCGAATATCAATTATACAGTTAATTTGCCATTGCGTGCTGCTATTATACCTTCTCCGCCAAGAATAAGAAGAATCCTGTGGGATCAGTACCATAACTTAAGATACCCTCCAGGATATTTTCCAAGAGACAATTTAAAAGTAAAAAATGACCCATTAGACTGGAACGCAGATCATATACATACAAATTTTAAGGTTATTACTTTATATAATATAAAATATTATTAATAAGTGTTTTAATTATTTTATTTATAATTTGTTAATTTTTAAGGGTTTATATCAACATTTACGTAGTTCTGGTTATTACGTTGAAGTACTGGGTGAACCATATACATGTTTTAATGCTACTAATTATGGAGCATTGTTAGTTATAGATCCCGAAGAAGAATTTTTCTCTGAGGAAGTAGTAAAAATTGAAGCTGACATTGCAAATTACAATTTATCAGTTATTATTTTTGCAGACTGGTATAATGTTTCTGTGATGAAAAAAGTATATTATTATTTCATTTTATTTTTTTAATTTTATTATTTGTATTATATTATTTATTTTTATTTTAAGATAAAATTTTTTGATGAAAACACCAAACAATGGTGGATGCCAGTTACTGGTGGCTCAAATATACCAGCTTTAAATGATTTATTGGAACCTTATGGTATATCTTTAGGTTCTAATGTTTATTATGGAGAATTTGAAATGGGTGATAGAAAAGTACATTATTCTTCAGGCACTCATATAACATCTTTTCCAAATGAAGGAATTGTTGTTGCTAAAACTTTAAAAAATCAAGGTAATTAAAATTTTTAATAAGGACAGAAATAACTTACTAATCTACACCATACAATAATTTAACAAATATTTAAATACAGGTGAAGAAATTTTAGGAGGTGATAAAAGTGGACAAGAAGTTGATGTACCAATTTTAGGATTATATAAATCATCAGGACATATTGTTCTTTATGGTGATTCAAATTGTCTAGACAATAATCATATTGAAATTGGTAATAACTGAATTTATTTTTTAAAAAATAAATTGTTTTCTCATAACTATTATTATAGATTGTTATTGGATGTTAGACGCTATCATGGAATATATATCTACTGATAAACTACCACACATTTTTCTTGAGGATAATGTAAAAATTAATAACAACAATATTACACATCATTTAATTGAACGTCTTGAACACAATGAGTTATACAAGTTAGATTACACAATTATTTTCATTTTAATAAATATCACGGCTTTTATATTTTTCAAATATATTAATTTACTATATCCTAATGTATGATAAATATTAATTATAATTCATAACTGATTGTAGATACTCTAAAGTGATAAGAAAAAGTGATTCTGGTATTTCACAACTACCTATCCCAAAATGTGTTACAATTGATTTGGCTAAGACAGTTGTTCTTAATATTTCAGGCAACAGGTTATTAGCTTTTAAAAATATATGTACCAAAAAATACATTTTTCATTGAATTTATTAATTTTTTAGTGATGATTACAAGCCACAAAAATTGAAAACTGACCCTTCTTACAAGGATGAAAATAAGTATGTTTGGTTACAGTCTCAAGCAGCTAATTTAAAAGTTTCAAATGAGACACTAACATTTGATGGATTTTTCACTGGATTTTTCTTACCTATAACAACACTTGCAGTTGTATTGTTTATAGTAGCTATTTTCATTTTATGGCGATATTATTGTTGGAGAGCAAAAGCTAAACAGGGTCTCATAGCACTTGGTAAAAAAAAAACTGTTGGTGGAATCAAAAAGAGTTTTATGTTTATGCTCAAACACAACAGTAGACTTCAATCTGCCAGCGGATATAATTTGTAATGTTAGCATAGATTTTACACTAAAATATATTGTTATCAAATCTTTGAACAAATATATCATATATTTATATTTTTAAAATTTATAAAAATACAATTTTTTATTTTATTATTTTATATATTTGAGTTAATTTTTTATGAAACCTTATCCAGAGTTATTATTAGTTGATATATGTGAGTAAAAATTAATAATATATTTTGAGTATTTTACGGTGGCAGCACCAGATATTTTTTATTGAGGGGGGCGATACCGGGCCAATTTTTTTTTTCTAGTGGGGCATTTATGTATGGCAATTTGGCTGTTCTGTACTCGTTCACCTATTAACTTGTTTATACCATATTTTCAGAGTTCAGACAAATATTGTTAAAAATGTTTCAGGTATAATACATAATATTTCTAAAAAATAATCAAAAAATATACTTACTTTATTATTATCACAAAAATACTACACAATAAAACTTCAAATTTCCTCCATTTTCTTTTATTTGTATGTAACAATACATAACTTTTAATTTTTTTATGTATGAAATTTTAGAAAGTGTGTGGTTAGTATTAACTGTATCGAGTATTTTTACTTCTAAATGTGCATAAAAAGCATATTGAATTTGAATATAACAGTCTATAACTTAAATAATATAACTTAAGTTTAAAAACTCTTTAAAATAATTAATACTATTTTATATATTAATAATGATTTACAATTTCTTTATTTACATATTTTTAACATTCAATTTTAGGGGGGGGGGCAAAATCAAATTTTGGGCGTCACTTGCCCCCGTGTAGCGCCGCCCCTGGTATTTTATACCAGATATTATTATTATAGTTATAGTCATCCAAGCCCCAATGTCAGTAATTAAGATATTAATTTTTGATAATAAATAGATTTTAAATGATAATTTCATTTTATTTTGCTTTTACTTTCTTTGGATAAATATGTTCATCTGGTTCATCATAACATGTTGATGTAGTTGTATAGAGCATATGTTGAAAAACCTTCTGCCGTGGCACCCTTAGGATTAGGAAATGCTTTGTTTCCCATTGAACTCCATATCAATGTGTAGATTTTATAAACTAGATATCTATAAGTCTATAAACTAAATAAAAGCTAAAATTAAAATAAAACAGTAAAACACTATTCAATTTATATTACTAATTGCTAATATTAATATTGGTTATTTTAAAAGGAACTAAATAGGCAATTTGATTTAAACAAAATTATGTCCATTTACTAGATTAGTGGTTCCTAATCCAGGATCGGAAAATTTTAACTCATGCTTATTGGTATCAACATCCGAGATTCAATTCTGGTCAAGTCTTGGTAAAACTATCCAATGTCGAAATCGCACTGAGACACTTAATAAGATTTTTAACGATCTAACAATATGAACAAGGCTTTCCAAATTTATTTATTTTTGAAAAATAAATATAGAAATAGATTATCTAAGTGTTGAGAATGATTTATGACTACAAGTCTATAACTATCCAGTTTTAATCTTGATATTGACTCTTTTATAGTTTCATAAAAGATTAATAATGTCAAAAATCGCATTGAGTTATTTTAATTTAGATTACTTTTTTTTTTAGTTGAATTCAATAAACTTCTTTCTTTAAAAAAATTATTTTTTAATTTTTCTTGCACGGTATGTTTTCTTGATTATTGACATGTGTATTTTTTTTAAAAATTATTTAAGGCTTCAATGAAAAAGCCAGTATTAACTTAATCATGAGCATATTATATAAAAAGTTGTCTATTTGTATTTTTATGTTTATATTTGTACCTATATACAGAATTAGTGTATTTTAAACTTAAAGAATCTTTTAAAAAATTGACGGTCTGCACAACTGAAAAGGTTAGAAAACACTAAAATAGATAAGAACTTTTTTTCGAAGAATTTAGTGTATTAAAATCAGTTTTGGAAAGGAACGAGTTCCTTTTCAAATACAGGAATAAGGAACGAAAAAGAGTTCCTATTAATGATATTATGAGAAACGTCAACACAAATTTCTATTCTTCATGTTATAAAAAAAAAAAATGAAGCAATAATATGTTATTTTTAATGATAATATTGTTTAGAAATTATTTAGTGTTGATAGGTATTACAATTATTTAGTCAATTACTAATATAAAATACTACATAGACAACTTTCATATTATTATATTAATTAATAGTTATTATTAAATTATAAAATAATTCTAAGCACTATTAGCACGAACATAGACACTATAGATATACAATGATGATTGATTATAAATACTATATTTTAATTAATGATAATATATAGTACCTAGTACCTATCTATATATATATATGATTCTGATCGAAGAATGTTGAAAAAACTTCAATTATTGGAGAAAACCGTTTTAATTTATCAACATTTATTAATAATATAAACTAGTATTTGATGAAAATTTCAAGTCTTTGCTAACATTTTTTAAATTAAAACAAATAAACAAAATCAATTTCGTTCAATTTCAAATCAATCGAAATTCCTACAAAATTCACGTTTTTTCATCACTTTTTGTAAATTTTTCATTACGCATCTCAGCATTTTGTAGTGGGTAGGTAATTGTAAATGACCTATTAAAACAAAAGTTAATACAATCAAAGTCGAACTTTTTTAAAAAGAACTTTTCCAACGTTAAATTTAAAATTTCAACAAAGTTAATTTTTCATAAATACATTTTTCCAGCTAATATAAATATAATATCTATGTTATAATCATCATTATTTCTCCTTAAGTAATCACATGTTTAGTACCATTTATAAAGTATGTGAAATACATGCTTCATGGTTTGTGATCAAGTAGGAGGGAGTATTGTGACTTTAGAGGTCAAGCCTTATAAAAACAGTTCACCTCCATATCCACTACGAATCCTGGACAATTTCCCCACACCTATTTTCGGTGTAGTAGGTCATTTTACCTCAAACGTTTTTCAATTTTTATAATGTTGATAAGAACGCAGCATCCAAATACTTGGATGTACATTAGTACATTGAAGTACTCTAGAGTCTAGAAATCGAATAAACTCACTAGCAATTATTAAATTGTTAAATATCCAAGCTTGTATTCGGTTTTTGCGAAAAAAAAATATAACTAATATGAACTAACGCTTAAAAAGTTACAAATATGTGCAAACGATAACAAAAGAATCATAAAATGCATTATTTTTTTTTACAAAATGAAGCATGTCAGATATCTAATCATTTTTTTTTCATAATTATTAATAACTATATTTTATTTAGAAAATCTTATAGCTATTAAACTTATTTTAAATTATATTTTTTCTTAATTTGTTTTAAATGTTATTAAGTATTTATTATTTATTACTATAGTAACACATTTTATTATGTTAAATAACTTTTAAGTATTTTGTTAAATGTTACCTAATACAGTATAACCAGTAGTAGGTACCATAATAATTGCAACGTATTTCTAGTAAAATATTGTGATTATTATAATATTTGTTTTAAACATTACTTATTATTGTTTTTAATAGTATTTTTTATTGTTTTAAACAGATACGGGCAAAAATAAGCATCTATAAATTCTAATAGATACAGTATGTTATGTGTTTCATTTTAAAGGTAACATGAAATATTTCAGTTCAGTAACCTCGAGTCGATACAGCGTTTTTAGGAGGAGATAGAAATATAATTTTTTTGATGATTTTCAAATTTTTAGTTCTTTCAGTGTACATTTGCGCAATCCAACTTAAATTTCTTTAATAAGGTGTTATATAATATTATGTTTTCAATGTCAAATTCGAATTTTTTAAGTCAAAATGACCTCTTCTCCATGGCTCTAAAACCGAAATTGACATAATGAGCTAATGTTTTCATTTAAATCATTGAATTAGCCAAAGATTATTCAATATTTTTATAAATTTCTGTACTTGTTTGTGTTATTTTTCACTCAATTAAAAAGTGTCTGTTTAGATATTATTTTGTGATATAAATATATAATCATGTATTCATTTTTATGGAACTCAAATACAGATACACGCAGACTAATTACCTTAGATATGTCTTAGATCCATGAATATTTCAAAACTTTGGACGTATTCAGGTAAGTGATCATTATGATTATAAGTGATAAAATGTACCATTGACTTTTATTTTCTGTGATTATTACGTAGTCAAAAAAAAAAAAAATACCTTCGGGCTGAGGATGTCGCGAAAGTGTTAAAAACCTGTCTATAATAGAATGGCCATTGGCTGTGCAAGGTATATTTTTACTGTTGCACTAACGACAGACCGCCTGCAGCTGTTTACTGCGTCTGCGGGACTTGAGTACTGAGTGTATATACCATTTTCTATTTAGTATTTAGTCTGTTCTGTTCAGTCGTGCGCGCACGTATGTTATTGTTGGGTGTTTATAACAGTATAATATATAATAATTGCGGCGTGCGTAGTATTTTCCTATTTATTTTTTTCATTTACATTTGAAAACGTTTGTCATTATATGGAATAATACAGTAAGTAAATTTTTTGTTATTTAAAAAAAAAATTTGATTTTAATTGCATTTTCATAATGCGACTAACCTGTTTTGCTTTTAAATTTAACTAAGATATAAAACACTTATATAACTACATATAAATATTATATTTTATATGTATAGGTTATACTGTTATAGGTAGGTAAATAAGTTGTAAGATGCATTTATTTTGTGGAATGGATTTTTATATTGTTATTATAATCAAATTACATTATTGGTCGTAATGATATATCATTATAGGTAGTTCAAAATTTCTCAGAATTCGTATGTTTTATCTTTACTATTACCTAATGTTTATTCTATAAATATTTTTCTGTATAGAAAGAAATCAGGAGGGCACTAACATTTTTTCACGTATTAGTTTAAAATCCTAATACTAGGAATTTTAAATGTCTAAATGATATTTTAAATAATTTAAAAAACACAAATAAAAAAGTAAAATTTTATAGCAGTAATAATCGTAAAAGAATATTATTTAAAAATTTCAAACAAGCGAAGTCTTAACAGATATCTGCTCAGAATTGTTTTGAATGTGATGAAAATTAAATATTATCATAAATTCATAACGATGTAGAGTGTGCGAGACGAGTAAACTAACATTCGTACATATCTTGCAATATTCTCGCCCTGCTTTTTCATTTATTATTTATATAAGTATATACGAGTATGGCGTAGGTACCAATCTTGCATCAGTAGTCAGTACTCATTAGTCATATACTCGTTGGATGATAGTAATATATTAAGGTTACTTTAGTGAGGTACCTAAGTATTTCTTATACCTATATCAATAACAGTTCTTGAATTGTAGCAAGAGTACCTCTTTAAAAAATGTGACGTAGGTATTCATCATACATATATATAACTTTAACACGTGCATTCTTTTAGATTCTGATTGGAGTGAGAAATGTTTTTTTTATTGGTCGGAAAAATCTTTAAGTACGTCTAAACTTATTAAAACCATTGATTTTTTTTCATCAAATAATTTTATTAATTTGCGTATATTGTAATTATATTTTCTACCTCTCATTTGTAAACTTTTCAAGTGAGCACTAAATAATTAATGTAGCGTTCAGTCTATGCGCAAGTATGGTATCATTTATCAGTGATAAAACTACTTTATGAAAGGAGAGGAAAATTAAAAATATTGCATGACAAAACAATTCTTTTTGGTAGCAGCGCGAACAAATACAAAACAAGTTGTGTTCACTAGGAATAGTTCATATTAAGATAAATATTAGTATATTAATATATTACATTAATAAATATAAAATTAAATGAATTACTTTCTATATAGTACATACAAGTGTATAACTTTATAATACTATATTATAATATAATCTTCAATTTTTAAAGCGGGCCACCTATTATTGTAAAAATCTTGCTGGGTTTTATACTTGTACTAAAAATGTGTTCAAATATACGTGGTATACTAAAATGTGTTCGTAAATTTTAAGTATAGACAGGTTGGAAACTATCTAAGCGTATCATTATTACTGTATTAACCTTACCAATTAGGTACATTTCCAAATCTGAATAAATTCCAAACTTTATCATTATTTTTCAGAAATAACATGTGTAATTCAATTTTTTTTTTATTTATGTTGGAACTTTCATTATTCAGGTACCTATAGGTGTACTTTTAGTTTAGAAACAACTTATACATTTGCTCAAAAATTAAAGCTTTGATCATAATATTTTCATAATCTAATAACAGTAATAACTAAGCAAGTGATCGGTTGGCTGCGATGATCGATGACATAATCAATACCTATTGTCTGTTAGCTATTTTATTCATCCTCATTGACCATTCTTCAATAGGTAAATTACAATGTAATTGTAGTTGAAGACTTGAAGTGTCTTCCTTTACATAAAATCAGCTAGTACCATCCGTGAACCGTGGTTCTTTTACAATATAAATTAATTGTATTCATATACATTTTTCTGAGGTCTACGGTTTTATTACTGTCACACACCAAAGTCATAGAGTGATGTAAGTCAGGTATTTACAATAAAATCAATGGTCCGTACCGAATTATCAAGGTTTCTATTATTTTCTTTGAATTACATTCCGGTAGTCCGATATTATTATTGTTATTATAATCATAAAATATAAATGTATTATACTAGAATGTCTATCAATATATCCTCCATATCTTATACAAGTATACAATCATTCTAAAAAAATAAAAAGTATTAATTTTTATGTTTAAATGTATATTATTGTACATAGTTATAAAGGAGTTGGATATTTTATTATATTTATATTTTCTTAATAATTTTAATCGATTATACGTTTATATACAGATAAAAAAAATATAAATTAACTATAAATTAAACTTATATATTATTATTTTTTATTTAATAATTTAAAAAAAAATTAACTAATAGTTCTATAGCATATGTACACAACTACATTCTTAATAAGTTTAAAAAACCTAAATGTTAGACATTTTTTATTTCACCATGAAATATATCCAAAAACAGTTAGCTGAAACAAAACTTGTAATGCAATTTACAAGACTAATTATACCATACGCCCATACCTTTCCTAGTTACATAATTAATACATATCGAAAAAATATGTATTCATATGTTTTTCTAAGATCATTTAAAATTTAAATAACATAATATAACATTATAATATAGTAAACAAAGTTCTGCTTATAATTGATTTCCTATCAATATATTGGTAAATAATATTTTAGTTTAAACGTATATTATAGTACCAATTCAATTGTATTAAAAAAAATAATTTGCATATTATATGGGTAACAGTTTAATTAATATGATTATAATAAAATCTGAAATATTGCTGAAATATATCCAAGGCGAACAACAATCCCACTGTCTATCTATATAGGCCTCTAGGCTGGTTTTATTATTTTTTGTATATAAATGGGTGTGGATGCAGAACACTTATATTAAGTGAGTGAAATATTAACACATATAATAATAATAGAGCTAAGTGCGGTTATAACTAAAATAATATACAGAATAAAATGTAATATAATTCCAATACATAGATTATAGGTAACTATTAAATTAATAAAGCGTTTTAAGAAGAACTTATAATGAGTAAACAAGCATTTGGGTAATTGCCATGAATCAGATTTTATAAAATAAGATTAAAAATAAAAATCACATCAACACGATAACACCTACAATAAATTTATGTTTAAACTACTCACGTCATAAGTACTACTGTTGGATAGTTCCTTAAATTCGTGTAAATGCACGTAAAAACACATAAACACTGCATATACGCTTATTGTAAATTACCCTTACAGATTGTATATTTTCCAAATAAATGTTAAAAAAAAAATGTTTAAACTTTAAAATTTTAAATGTTTTATTTTAAAACAGTTAAAACCATATTCAATGCGAACTCTTTAGAAATTGTCTGACGCATGCCATTACTATATTATATTATATTGTACCACATTTATTTATTATATTTATACATAATTAGCCTGCACACTCGATAAATCGGTAATTCAATAAATACATCATATAAATTACGTAAAATAAATATAAAAAAAATTATTTATACACAAATAATTTATTTAGGAATTGCGTAGAATTTATATTGTATACTGTATAGATATATATAATATTTTTAAGATCCAAATTCACACATAAGCAATAGAAATACACGAGTACAAGGGCCGTGGATTTGGCTTATATTGGCGGCACGATAATGTTTTAGAAAGACTATTTTTTATTGTTAAAAATTATATAAAAAACACTATTTCCCATCATAATTATCAGAGAAGTAGAACTAGGGTCCAATATTATGTACACTGAATGGAAAGTAGGTACATATATTAAAATCTAAACTAAAGTGGATTTATCCATAAAACTGAAAATCATAGCAAAAAATGTATAGACCTATAAACTATAAAACCTATACCCAGAATATAAAATGCTTATGAGCTATGGCGTATTATAAAATAAAATTGTTCAATTCAGGTCAATGAAGCTTCTCCTTTGCATAAAAGAGGTTACAAGGGAATGGTGGAGATCTATATATACAGCTATCAAACGATTTTATGTTCAATGAGTTTTTAATGATACGAAAGCAATCTTTTGTAAATAATTACTACAGTAATAATATTTATGTTGAATAACCTTCTTTTTAATAATAATAATTTTTTATTAAATACATTTTTATAAATATTTTATACGCGTTTTTGTAAATTAATAATTTATGAAATAGGTACTTTGAGGATTATTTTGAAAAGTACCTAGAATTTTTATTTTTGACCACTAAAGTATTAAGTAGATCAAATTTTCTATTAAATACCATCCTCAAAGAGGAAAATTGAAGCTTTTTAATTGGTTCCATAAGTAACGGCAGGCACAATAAAAAACATTAATAACATACAAATTATTATAGTAAGTATACATTTATTATTTACGGGTATCTACCTATAGCAATATAAATATAATATTTAAGTTTCTTGTAGATATACTGTAGATATATTTTTAATTCATATGAAAAATAAGAACTATAATATGTCCATTAGGCATTACAAAATATTTTAGTCAATTTTTTAGATTTTATTTTTCATTTAGTTTTAAAATGGTATACTTATTTTAATAATAAATTATACATGATCTATTCACTCTAATATAAATCGTATATTAAAAATATAAAACTATTATATATTCTGCACACCAATTATAAATTAACGAATCACCACATTTAAAAAGATTATATTACGCATTAAATAAATAACTAAAAATTATTATTTTAGTTGGCAACTAACCTAGTAAGAAAACTTTATTAATGAATAAAAACGTTATTCAAAGTATTTGATTTCGAAAAATTACTACGCGTAATTCTGTATTTTGACATGAAAAATCATATCTAATAATGATACATATAGATAATGTTATCTTTTTATATATAAAAGAAGAACAGGCCTAACTTTTTTCCAACTTTTTTCCACAGAGATGTTCCAAATACTTTTCTGAGTGTCACTATGTCGCCCAATTATTATTTTTTTTTGTTTGAGGGAAGGTAGAGAGGGGTTTGTATTTGAAGGTTACGGTTTTTTATTGTGTCACTTAAATAATTTAACGATATTTTTTTCACGGGGTTGTATAAAATTGAGCCTACGAGTAAAACACTTTTATTATTTCCAATTTCATTTTATTTGTCATTTCAGTTATAAATATCATAAATTAAATTATAAAAAATATTATATATTACATGGCTAGGCTTTAAATAGTTTAATAATTATAATAAATATGCCAATTTATACACGAATCAATTGTTTGAAACACGAGCGAAGCCGGGTTATTCGGGTATCACACGATTGCGTATACATTAACACAATAGCGTACGTTGGACAATTAATTTTAATATTTACCCCATAAGTCAAGCGATTGCGTATGATTTGCTGTGCAAAATTGCCACATTTAAGTTTTTAATCGTGATCAGTAAAAATTAAATTTTGAAAAAATGACTAAAGTCAAAATGTTTAAAAATAATAAAAGGTTAAAATAATGAATTATAATAATACGAATTAAATCAGCATTTTCCAATTTTTTAATCCGACCTTTAAATACCGATAACATTTTCGTACATGCTTCCAAAAGGATGGGATCAAGTTCAATAAAAACTTTTGGATTACATTTTAAATTGTACATTATATTAGTTTAAATCAAATGGCAACAGTGCTTCAAAGTTGCAGTTAAAAATCGTACGTAATTGCGTGTTTCACCGGGTTATTTATCTATAATGATACATATGGATATATTATTATAATACGAGTAATATAAAAGGTTAGATTTTCTTTTGACATGAAATATCAGTATTATTTTTCACTTAATTTTTGTTTTTTATTTTGTTGATATAATAACTAATTAGTTATTTAATATTGAACCAATAATTGACTACTTATACAAAAATAGTGGTTTGTCCAAATTATTCTACGATTTTATAGCTCAAATTAACTAATTTTAATTTTAAATACTTTTAATATTTCTGTTTAAAAATCGTCGACACAATTGTCTGATTAGAGGTATATATCAAAACAAGAAAAAAATTTGGTATTAGAATTTGTTTTAAAAAAATTGTAATTAAAAATAAAGTAATACCTACAAATATATTTTTTAATAATATAAAATATAGTTAGATAAATATGATATTATGATTTATGACTTATATAAGTATCTACCTATTTGGCTATATATAAGATATAACACTTAATTAATAATTCAACAAATTCATTGATTATACAAAATAAGTAGTAAACGTATAACATTATTTTTACTTTCCTCTAGTTAAAATTATTTTTACATAGGTATAATACAATAATGTACGATAGTGTCAGTTTAATAAACAATTTAAATAAATATTACGTCAATGCAAATATATACCGTTATATTTATGCACCTCGCCAACTATGAAACTACGTTATTTGGTATATTTTTATGGATTATAGATTCATGAACAAATGATTATTATTTATTACTATATAATAGTGTAATATTATGTTATTTAAGATTTAAACTATTCAATTTTAAATACTATTGTGGTTAAACACCATTAGCATTTAAGTATTTAAACGATTATTCATATAACGACTAAATAAAATATTAAAATCCTTAAAATTAATTATTTTTTCTTATTTGGTTCTTTATAGGTGCTATAGACATTTCATAAACATTTATCGTATTTTTACTAAACTCGTGTTTACGACGGTCGTCATCTGCACATTAGAAAGATGTCATGTACCCTAAAGGTTAAACGAACACAAACCGTATGTTGGGTATTCATTTGCAGTATTGCAGACATTATAATACTATTATATAACTATTGTGCGTACAAACAACTCAAACAGAACGTTTTAAAAGAATACAATTTTTTCCATTAGCCATTATGTATTCCTTATGTCGTTCCAAAACATATGCTATGCAATAAACGATAATTCGATGTAGTTACTAAAAATTAGACACTATAAATAATAATTGTATGTCTTAATCTAACGCTTCTCAAATTATGGTTCGCGACCCACTGGTTGGGTAAGTCCTGAGTCAGCTTTTGATGAGTCATGAGAATATTTTCGAAAATAAATAAACTATGAAATATTATCACGAAAATTACTCAGAAACCATAATACTAGAAAGCCTATTTAGAGTTTCTATATTATAGTATCATACCATTCTTATTTTATATTATCATGTTTGTTCGAACAACAGATTATAGACACTATCATAATAGACAGTATATGTTTTAATCACAGGATTATCGCGATTTGGTTGTCATTCTCGAACTTTTAACATAAGTCCAAAGAATCATTATTTATTAAATTGTATTTATTATACAAAATAAATTAATGTAAGACATTTTTACCAGAAACTATTTCATTTTACTAAATATCTTACACCTTACATAAATTGCCAGTTTGGAATGAGTTCAAAGTTGTTTTTTTTAAATTGTAATTATTATTTTAGGTTGAGTTGGTCGATCACATCTATACTAAATTAATTGAATGACAATAAATAACTGTTTTTAAAATGGAGATTACTTAATAATATATAATTTAAATTTAAAAAAAAAACAATACAATAGACCAATTAGTTATTAAATATTATATTTGGATAGTATAATAAAAAATTATAATCTAAAAGATATAGTTAAACCGGGGTGGTGAGAGAAGAAAATAATAAATAAAAACTTGAATAATTTTCACACGTTAGCTTTAGGTAGGTTACTAGAATTAGACGGTACTGTGTATAGTATATAGTCTCAAGAACAACAAATATAGGTCATATCATGTATAAAATATTCGTGGGATATTCACGTCTCACGTAAAATAATTGACCAGGAATGATGAAGTTGGTTCCCAATTGCCTATATCTATTTTATATTTTTGTAATTTTGTTTGGAAAATGGCCCTAAATAGTAAATACCTTTGTAATTCATCTCATAGTATGGAACCATTTTAACTAACAAAATGTTTCATATAATATTTATAAAAGTGTTTAGATATCTATAAAATATTATGATTAATTTGTGTATTTCATCGATTGAAAAAAAATAGTTTTATAACGTAAACAACATTTTTCTAGAATATATTCATTATTCATAATACTAACAGTTACGTAGCCAGGTTTTTTTCCGGGAGGTGGGGGTTGATCAATTTTTGTATAATACAATTTAAAAATATTTATAGCAATTTTCATAAACCATAAAAAATTAAAATAATTTTTTTAATTTTCTTGATATTTCGGCAGCCCTTCAGCACTCCCAATGCCCACACCACTAATACGAGTGATACGTAACATATAATGCAGATACTGTAATCAAATTCAAAAATGTATTTTGATGAAATACCGGGTGAATTGAATACTGAAAATAAAATAATTTTGAATGGAATACCTCACTACATTTATTCTTATGATAGTTGTTTTATTTCGATAGCTTATTTCAATAATAAAAAAAAAATTAATATATAAAGTATCTCAAATCTCAAAATAATTAAATTTATATTATACATTATAATGTACATATTTTAAACAAAATATATTGAATAAAGCCTTGTATACTAATACAACTAAATATAGTGTTGATAAAATATGTCATGAAATATTCAAACAAATTATAAATAAATTACTATGGATCGACTTTGAAATCATCAGCGATCAACTATTTTTAGGAAATAAGAACATATTATAAGATATGTAGCAGGGAACTTTGCAATATTCAGTCAGTATGATAAACTAAACTAATAGTAGGGACTATAGGTACCTCCTAATAAAGAAATAACCAATAAACAGCAAAGTAAGTCCTCCAGTTTTATTATATTATGTTATATCAATCTAAATGAAATCGAGATATTATAGCTATAATACAATTCTTAAAGTTCACGTCAAGTTTCAACTATATGTGTATACCAATACTTATATTGTTTTGCTTCGTTATACACCCTATGTACCCCATATGGTATTCACTAATGGTATCCCAACTTTTATTTACCTCTTGTCGATGGGTTACCCGGCGTTATGCTTGCGTTAGGTACCAATTTGTATTTTGTATATTTAGTATACTCTAGTTGAAATTGACTTGAATATAGTATACATTATTATACATAGGTACTCCGTGCGTCTAATTGTGAAACTTTGTGTCAAGGTTATAAACATGGAGAGATTAAGTGATATAAATATATATAATATTTTTAATTACAATCAATAACATCTGAAAAGTTATTTTATTACGTTTTTAAGCGTTTTTACTTTTTTAAATAGTAGCTATATACATAGTTACATACATACGTATATAGTTGAAATATAGGTTTTGTTAAAATATGGTTGTTTTTTAAATGATATATATACATAATGTTATATAATAAATAAATTATAACTTATAAGTATGTAAGTATGAAAATAATTTTTTTAACAGTGAACATAACATTAATAGACTATGGTGTTTCAAGGTATACATTAATAATAATTAAAAACAATTAACAAACAATTCGAATTCTTTAGAGCAATAAATACTAAGTAGTATAGGCATCTGGGTACAGTATTGGTCGCGACCAGTGATCACAATGGATGGTACAAATATCAGCAACTAATTAGTGTCTAGTTATAAAGTATGCAGAATTAAGTAAAAATCAAGATTAGGATTAGCTGCATATTATAATTCAGTGGCATAATATAAGCCATACAAGATACAACTATGAACTAAATAAGTAATCACTAATCAATATTTAGAAATCAAAAGTCATAACTCAAACAAATAAAGTCTGATAATTAACTATTCTTGTGTATTTTGATTAGTTTATTTGTATTTTAAATAAAACATTTTACTACGTAGAGGTACCTATAATATTATGTAAATATTGAAGTGTGCGGAATTATTCTGCTGAATGGGCTTCTCCCGCGGGTCACGTATAAAGCCTTTTTATAATGATATTATAACAAAAACCGGTTGTAGTAGTTTTCTAAGTTTACCTCTTATAACAGTACTTGTTCTGGTCAAACGGCACTGTAGGTACTACATATATATATATATTACTACACATAGGTGTGGTGCCCGGTGTTTATTCCCAAGCAAAGAACACGCAGTTAACCGGCCGTGTCCATTCAACATTATTCAAAACACATTTTATTAAAAATTAATTACAATTGTTCATAATAATATAAGTTAAGTATTTTTTATATAATAATATAGCAAATAATGTAAAATATATTAATTTATAATGAATTAATGTATAAAATCGAAATTAAACTGATTTTTATTTACCTATTATGTATTAAAATAATAAAGTAATTGTAAATGGTTTATAATAACAGCAATAATAGATTTATTAATTAATCCAAGTTATAAAGATAGTTTTGCAATCGATTTTTCACCGATTATTGATTAAGTAAAAGTTGACTGAGTTTAGTTGTATTTAATTAGGCATTTTCAATCTATTGTTTATTGTTATGTACCTAGGTATAATGTATATTATATTATTATTAATATATTATATTCACATATATTTATATTTTTAAATCAAATCTTTCATGTACAAAATATTTATATATATATATATACCTCGCATCACATATGCTTATTGTGGAAATATCTTTACTTATATATAGGTATTTGGATATTTGGAATTTTATTAAAATAATACCTGTAGTATTATGAATAAATTATATTAAAAAAAAAATTACTGATATTGGACGATCGGTAGCTTAACACAATATTGTGTATATACTATTACATTTAAAATTTGACGAACCTATCAAAAACAAATGCTAAAAATATTATAGGCTATAGCCGTTGTATGTATTACTATAATATGTATATATAACTTATAAACATTCAAAATAAAACATTTAAGTTAGGTTTAGTTATTCTATTAATTCTACTATAGCAATATATATATTCCTGTAACTATAATATTATAGTAACTTTTATAAAGGTATATTTTTATATTATATATGTCTAACATTCTAATAGATGTTCAATATAACGGAAGTACCACTGACATTAGTAACGAAATGGCTTGTTAGTTGTTTGTCTGCGTAGTCTATAACCTGTAGGTTTTATTATTATTTTTTTGTCGCCCCCTATCCGGTCACCTGTGCGTACATAAGGTGTACCTACGAATCGATTTGTATTATATAAAACGACTTCTTTCAGTTCTTTGCAGTGGGCGGTCAAGTACAACGACATACCACATTAACTCGTGTTATAAATAATACTTATACGTTATAAACTTGTAACGATTCGTTGTTTCATCATAGATCTTTGTAGTTTTTCTTAACATTCAACAAACATAATAATGTAAGCAATGATTGTATTAACAATAATGACGATTGACGATAATAATATAATAATGCGATGAAAATGTTGCCAGGTCATTGATTTTAATGTTGACGAGTGCATTATGCAAGTTTATTTTATTATTTTTGATTCGTTTACCTCAAGAGGGTCATATAGTAGTAATTCGGTATACGTATGTTAAAAGTACTATATCGCATAATTTGTATTTAATTCTTTCTAGTTAAATTAGTATTATGAGAAATATACAGAGCGTGTAGGCACACTAATAAATATATGCCATATATATTTACGTTACAATTTTTTAATGATTTTACTATGAAAATCAAATAGTTTATTCACAGCCGAGTTACTGTAGCCTAACGTACCTGCTATGGTGCCAATTATGTATAAAAATGTATGAACAAATGTTATACTTGATTCAGCGCAGACAGTGGTTTACAAAAATATACATTTGGCAAACATTCAAACTGGCGTATAAAAACAACGTTTAACATTATACACTTACCTATAATATGGCTATAAAGCAGGTAAATGCATCGAAGTAGGCATCAAAAAACGTGATTCTATCGATATTTATAACTTTTATCATTTAAAAATAACTAAACATTTTTTTATTAATTTATAGACTTGCTACATGTCATTCAATTAATAAAACATAAACATATATAAACTGATATAAACTTAAATCCATTTTTTAAAAATTATATTGGGAATAAGAATAATAAAATAACATATACAAATATTAAAATCCTTATAATATAAATATTAAGTAGGTAAATTTATCTAATAAGTACCTGTTTAAAAATAATGTTTGATAAATAAATATAAATATAAATATATTATATGTATCATGTACCTACACCAAATTAAAAGTGCGTACCTATTTTATACTTTTGTTGTATTAAAAATGTTTTTTAATTACACTACTCGTAATAGAAACATTGCAAATGATAATCATGTTACATGTTTTCGAGGTTTTACTCTGATATTCAAAGTAAAATTGAAAGTCAAATGTAAATTATGCTTAACCTTTTCAAATCTTGTGTTGTGACTTATGATTTAGCTGTAGGCTGTACCTCGAACCTATACAACGAATATTATTTACATTTATTAATATTATGACGTGTATTGAATTTTAAATATTTAAAACTCAACCACTCAAGATTTAATTAAATCAACCTGATTGTATTTTTTAAATATATTTAAAATACAAATTTAATTTAATATTAGCAATTTATATTTTTTATTTTAATATAATGTAGGTATATAAATATATTTATAATGTGAACATACTATATTTAACCTCACAGGCGTATCTAGATCGCAAAGGGTGCAACCTGGCACGTATCTAGAGGGCCTATGAAGCTTTAGCTCCGCTTTTCGAAAAATGTTTGTAGTTCTTAAATTCGTCATGAATTTAATATTATAAATAATACGAGTATGAACTAAAAAAAAATGTCCCTCCTCCAATTTCAAATGTTATATAATGGATATATAACCAATTAAAATAAAATCATATATAATAAATATAATTTTATTAAATAAGTTACATATGTCAGTTAGCTAACAAAATAATTGAAGTCACAGGTATCGTTGTGTATTGTTGAAATACAATCACGATATATGGAGGTAAACACAATATCGTGTGACTTTTCCAAAAGTTGATTTACTACAATTTTTATTTTCAGACTAATACATTTGAACTATTTTGCTGGTATCGCCTATCGAATATTGCATTTGATCGTCACTTATCAGTTATCACTTCCGATATGACGGTAACTGTAAAACGTAAAACTGGCTATAACTAATATAACTACAAGTTTAATTAGTATTATTTTATTGTCTGTGTGGCTATGACGGCTATATTATATATTTACAATCTATATCTATTATCTATATTCGGTGAGCCTGTGCAGGTGGGTGCTGGATGCCACCTGAAATCGTAGGGCGTGCAGGTGTGTATATACCCTACACCCCTATAGAGCACGCTCATGTTTAACCCAATTAATACTATATAATTGATAACTATCTATAACTACATACCTATATTTTAATATAGATGTAAATATAAATATGTAATGGGGTATTTGACAATTTTCAACTTAGTAATGAAGTTTTTGAAAAATGTAATTATTAAATAGGTATACATTTTTACTACTTTAAAATGGCAAAATGTATGTTTTATTCTTTAAAAAAAACATTTCGTAAAAGTATATCAATTCGTTTTATGAAACAAGAATATGTATAATAATACAGTCTTATAACCTAATTAGGCTATAAGAACTATTTTATTTATTTATTATAGAAACTGTGAAGTACACACATTAGACGTTTAATTTGAGGATTATTTAAGTACCTACTATGTTAAATGTTAGACCTATATAAAAACAGAAAACTGTAAATTTCATATTATTTATTTTAATCTCACTAACAAATTGTACTATAGAAATTAACCGTGGGAAAATAGATAAAAACAAAATTAGAATATACGAGTAAGTATATGAAAAAAATATTATAAATTATATTAATATAATTTATTAGTATTAACTAATATTAAGTGTTGAATACTAAATTAATGTTCTCGAGTTATTTTTAAGTTTAAAATATTAATTTAAGTACCATTTAATTCATATAACAATGAATATTAACTATATTATTATAAACTATTGATTGGTACACCTATCAAATTATAGATCTAAACAATATTATCATGAAGTCTTTGTGTTCGAACTTTGTTATAGAAAGTAGAAGATATGTATTAATACAACTAATATTACTAAATAAACACATTCCATGTTGACAGCATGGAAATTCTGTACATTTCTCTTGGTAATAAACTAATAATATAAAACATTTCAATACAGCAATATAAAACTGGTTTAAATCTCATTTTCTCGAATGTTAATGAACTTAATATATTTACGAGTTTACTCATATTATAATTGTATTTCACTTCATATTTTATTATGAAACGTTCACGAAATTATCATGTTAGGTTCTTTTTATGTATACTATGTAATGTAGTTGGTATATATATATTTAATAACTCTACACAATATAATTTTCAGCTGATATATACATTATACAACCATGCGACTTTTCAAAAGGCGTTGTTCTGATCCGAGTCCTCAACTCGTTAGTTTGTCGCCTATTGAACAGGACCACAGAGATATATCTCCTGGATATACAACTCCAAAAGGATGTACCACACCTGATAATGGTTCACCAAAACCTCACAAAAAAAGTAAATTTTATAAAACATTTGTTTAATAATTGTTTACAATTTAATTATATACTATGTATTTAATGTTAGGTTTAGCAACCTGGGGTAAAAAAGTTGGAAGAAAATGGGATCAATTAAAAAGAAGTGATTCTTCAGAAATACTTCAAGTTTCTCCTAATCGTAGAAGACAATGGTCACCTATATCTACAAAAGATATAAATAATCAAAATATTGAAATTCATCAAAATTATATTGATAAATTACATAATAACCAAAATAAACGTATTTCAAGAATAGAAAGTATTAGAAGTATTGAAGAACCAAGAACTTTAGAAGAGAAAGATCAAGATTGGCTAAAAGAAAAATGTCAAAAAGGTCTCGAGGATTTATACGCTATGGAAAACCCTTCAAAAATAAAAATAATTCCTCCCAAAATGATGTCTATTAAAAGAACGACATTATCTGTCAACATTGATGAGAATCCACTCGAAGAACAGTGTATTTTAGAATATCTTATTTCTAATAAAAAAATATTAGGATTACAGAAGAGTATTGATGACCTCAAGACTCTTAGTTATGAAGACCTACTTAATGTGTTTAATCAAGCTACAAATCGAGTTAATCAAAATTCTTATACTAAAAACCGAAGAAGAAGACATACAAGCTTTGGTGAAACTTTTATGATAAATAAAATTGACGAAAAAAATCGCGTGGTAATAAAAGCTGATGAAAGTGGTTATGAGAGTGATTCTACTAGAAACGGTGGAGATTCACCTAGAGGATCAATTAAATCTCAATCTTCAGTTGATAATGATGAATTTTCTAGAAAAAATATTAGGATGGGTTTACGAAGAGGGGATATTAAAGAACTTCAAGTTGGATCAAATGTGGAGGTCTTATCGTTAATGTGTAACGAATGTAAAAAACCGGAACAAAATATGAGTCTTTATCAAAGGTTTTTATTGAAAAAAAGTAACTGCACAGGTCCTAGTGATCGACATACTGAAATTAAAACCATACGGGTTAGCAAACGCCTAGGTGAAGATGTTGGAGTTAACGTGGAGTGTCGAGACTCTTCTTCGAGAACCCGTACATTATATATTACCGCTTTATCAGGTCCAGCAGCTAGGTAAGATATAATACTTTAATATTGTCTTTTAAAAAAATAATGTACCGTTTCACTTTTTTAGGGATGGTAAATTATGTCTTCAAGATGAAATAATAAAAATCAATGGTACTAGAGTAAAGGGCTTAAGACGGCAAGATGTTGAATCGATACTGCGTTCATCCAAGTATAGCGTAGAATTTGTTATTTCTAGATCTAAATGCCAACCAACCTCAAATACAGAACAAGTTTTATTGATTCAAAAACCTCCAACTGTTCCTAAATACCCGGCAAAGTCAGAAGAAGTACATGAGCCCCTTTATTCTAGACAATCATCTTTGCCAGAAATTAAGTTAGATGAAAAACCTAAAATGACTGGAATGCGAAAATTCTCGGTGCATTTAGATCAAACTCGGCCCAAACATACCCAAATACCTCGATTACCAAGACCTAGATCATTATCTATGTCTCTAACAACGGTAGTTTTCCACAAAGGACCAGGATATAAGTCTTTAGGATTCAGTATCGTTGGTGGAATTGACTCTCCTAAAGGAAGCATGGGGATTTTTGTTAAAACGATTTTTCCTACTGGTCAAGCAGCAGAATCCCAGCTCTTAAAAGAAGGTATATTAAAACTAAATGAATCTTCTTCATAATATGTTATATAATTATTCGTATTATAATCGTCGCAGGTGATGAAATTATCAGCGTAAATGACAAAAGTTTGGATGGTTTTAAACATTCCCAAGCTATTGCACTATTCAAAGAAGTCAAATGTGGTCAGATTGTTATTCAAGTTGGACGAAGAGATCTCATCAAAAGGTAAATCATAAAATATTTTTCTGATTTGATGTTATAATATCCATTAATCAAGTAGGTTGTGAAATTTATTTTTTTATTTTTTCAGGAACAGTAAATCTAAATCTTGCGATGAATTAGACAAAGTTGTTAAAGTCCGTTGAATAGATTAAATATTATTTATTGAAATTACATTCTGTGATATTATAGACAAAAATAAACTTTCTTAAAATTGACGACTAATATGTATTAATTAATAGTAACAGTTGGTGTTAAAAAAAATTTCTAGAAAGAGAAACGGGTGTGGTGTAGTGGACACATAAAAGTGTGTGTAGAGTTAGTCTCCTCTCTTATTATCATGCACAAAAAAATTTTAAATTGGTTTCTGGAATTTGTAAATTTCATGGATTTGAAACTACGGATAAAATTAAGTATGGAGTTGAGAGATTAATTCTATTACTATCTGCCCTACTTTGAAACAAATAATATGAAACTATTTAAACTATACCGACTTCAAAATATTATAATTACTCGTACTTACAAATTAAGCTTTAAAACTTACAAATTTATTGGTGTGAATTTGAATAAAACTAGGGAGTCTAGTTTTAGTTAAAGCAATTCATTATATACTTACAACTTTTATACTAGCTATGATTAAATAATTATTATTTGTTATTAAGGTTTTACTAAAATAATATATAAATTAAATCAAAAATACAGGAATATAGTCCACCAATTTTGAATTGGTTTACACTAAAAAATAACCCAAACCGGTAAAATCTATTTGGACGCTGAAAAAAGGAAAGAATAAAATAATCCATATGCTCCGTAAATGTAGGGTCTAGCTCTAGACCAAAATTGATTTTATAGTTAAAAAATTGTTTAAGTTGTTTTTGAAACGAGGGATGGATATTATTAAATAAATTCGCTTATAATTTTTTCAATATCACTATCTTCGTCTAATTCTAATGTATTTATAATTTCCATCAATTGTTTTATGTTAATCTGTTTTTTTTTATTTTGTTCCTTCGTAGGTGACTTAATTTTTTCATCATATGCAATCCCATCACAAAATATATCATCCATTTTTTCTATAAACGGGAACCTTGATTTTGTAGCATCGCTCAACGCCAAATTTTTAGATAGTTCTAATTTATATACGGGATATAAGTGCATTGCTAAATAAGGTGTTCCATTTTTCACCATTTCATCTACGTGCTTCTTCATTTTAGTATTTATCGACTTTTTATGTGTATCTTGGTTAAAAGCTTCATGGTCTAATGGAGGTCTTGATTTAATTAGCAAATTTTTTATTTTGTCATTTTCTATTTTTGGTGGTTCTATAAATGTACTATCAATTTCATCGATGATAATCTGATCGGTATCACTGAAACTCCATTCTGATGGAAGCGCTGGTTTTTTGTCTTCTACTGGCGGAGGAAGAGGAGAATGATTTTGGGAATAATCCTTTAAATTTTGTTTTATTGTTGATAAATAGTTAGAACAAACAATTATCAATACTTCGGATTCCCAATTTTCCCTACAAACATTTAGTTGAAGATTTAAAATATTGAGACCTACTTATTATTTATTCATATATTTCGAATAACTTACTTAGGCATATAAACACTAGTTTGCGCACTAGTTATGTTACTTGCATCAATAGATTTTAATGACGCTTGTTCTTCTGGTGGTTGTTTAATGATTGGTCCTGGATAAAATGTTCGACCACTAAATTCAACTGATTTTCCAAGTACATTATAAACAGGAAAATTAAATTGAATTGTTTGTAAACAAACATAGGTATTTAAACTCCATACTTTGAGTACCTATTACAAGATAAAAAAATGTATTTTAAATATAAATTTGAATACATTTATTTATTGTATTACTTCATCCTTTGAAACGCTTATTACAAGATTGAAGTGTTCAAAAATTCTGACATCTACAACTGAATTTGTATGCCCTTCTAATTTAGCAAGATACATTTTTGTTACTACTGGATTCCAAATATAAACTGTGCGTGAACATCCAGTCACTAATAATTTTAATGTTGCATTGTAATGAAAACATCGTACACCCTATTATAATATTTTCGATAAATAGCATTATACCATCTAAAATTTTGAATATAAATACATTAATTAATAATTTAAATGAAACTACGGTTAATACATGTCGAATGTTAAATACGTATGGATTCCATTCATCTCTTATATGTTTAATGACTAGAGATTGTTTATGGTCTCGACAACAACTTATTGTAGCTTCATCAGATTGACAATAAATAATATGTTTAATACTGTCTGGATGAATTGGAATTCCACAAGTATGTATTTTAACCCATTCTTGTTGATATTCTAAATCCTATGAGACATAATAACTATAATAGACAAAGACAATACAATTTTGAATAAATTAAACAATTATTATATAGTCTAATTATTAGAAACTACATATACCGGATGATATATTTAACATATTATGAAAATTATTATTTCAGAACAGAAACAGAAGTATTATTAAAGAATCAATTAACTTCAAAATTAAATCAACTTTTTATATATATTTTTTTTATTATTAAATAAATAGGTACATTTGTATGCATATAATATACTAATATTAATATAAATATAAAAATTAAATTAAAAATCCTTTTAATTTTTGAGTGAATTTTATATTATAATTGTTGGCATTTTAAATACATTTTTTAAAGTTTTTAGTGCATTAAATTTATAATTCCATACTTATAAATCATAAACAACTTGTCCTTATTCTATTTATATCATGAAATACTCAAATAAATAAAATTATACGTTTATAAGAAATTAAATTGAATATTGTCATTAAAAAATTTAAAAAAATTAAAATTATAACATTAAAAAATACTTATAGTTTTTTTAGAAAAAATTTGTTTTTAATGACTTATAATGAAGTAAAAAAAGTATTTTCAAAAACTTTAATAATCATTGGAATAATGATTGTTACTTATTGGATCAACAATAATAATTATCACCCAATATTGAGTATATATTATGTAAAATAATATATTCCTTCAATTAAGCATTATAAATTTGTCGTTATAAAATTCTATTTCAATATTATAAGAAAATTTTAAAAACTTTATTTTAATAGATAATGCTTTTATTTTTTATTTAGGTAGGTTTTATTAGGGTTTATGTTATACAGTTAATAAATAAATAAAAACCAAGTTATAATCTTCTGACCATACTTAAAGATATTTGTTAAAAATGTAAAATATATTATATGTTTACATTTTTTATTTAGGCATCTTGTATAATAAAGTAACTTACATATACTACTTATAGCTTTTATATATACAACTTAAATTTGCCCTCCTGCTAATTATTAATTATGTTAATCATGTATGGACTATAAATAATTTTATTTACTTACTTTCCAAAAATATGTATCGACTTTATTCGTTGGATCTCGTTTAAATAACGATCGTTTTGGTTGAAGAAATTCCATTTGAGAAATACTGCCATTATCGTCACCAATAAACAAAAGTGAAGAATTTCCAGGACAGTATTCTAAACAAGTCGGCGTTGCTTTTAAACCTGTATTGAATCGTTAATTATAAATTAATAACTATTATAATTTACGAGGTCTCACTGCAGTAAAGTCGTGTTAATTATTTACCAGTAATACAAAAAGTTGGCACATGAACTAGACAAACGGTATCCACAAAATGGATAGAGCCGTCTGATGCAGCAATAGTTATGAATTGAGCATCTGGTAAGTATATTGCATCATTGATCCAAATATTACGTCGTCGACGAGCCGCCCGTACTAAGTCATCGGGACATTGAGACAATTGTACTACGTATTCCCTAAGTAAGTTAAGACGACCATCATAGATGCCCACTTGGCCTAGTCGAGAAAAAACAGTGTAACAAAAGAATTCTTCTGTTTCTATACTAATCACTTTGACTATGGATTCATGCTGTGGAAAATATGTTCTGCTATAGAATTATATCTTTAAATAGCTATTTGTAAATGAAAATTATTCCTATTTAAAAAATTATTTTGAATACCTACTTGTATAGTTATATTTATAAATTATAATCTACAATTGTATAGAGTAACAAATATCTACATTAGCTATAGCTATGACAATATTATATTTTGAATTATTTAGAACTTTAATAAACATATTACACACAATGTATATTTATTATATATATATATGCATATAAGGTGTTTATTCATATGCATTTTCATAATACACATTATTTTTATAATTATTTTGAGTTTTAGGTACATCGAATCACTTTCATACGTTGTATTGCTCTATATAAATTATAAGTAATTATAAATAAAAGGTTATCTTTAGATCGTTACTTAATAAGAACAACAAAATATTTTATTCATTAATCTTGATTTTCAGTTTGCTTAACTTTTTTTATTTTTTTTATTTTAGAACATTTAGTTAATAACTATTACAGTTCAACAATTACAGATAGTAAAAGATATAATAATAAAGCTTAATATAAAAATATAATGATATGAATTGAAAACCTGTAAGGTAAAATAGTTACATTACATATTCGGCGATTAAAATTATTTTAATTTAAATTAATTATGAGATAAAATCGGACTATGGAACAAACTGTTTAGAACAGCTGTAAGGAGTAATTAATGAGGAAAGTTCTGATATAAATTTAGTTAATGGCTTATCAATAGCGTGGATATTGGGTAGTGGGATATTTTTTGAATCAGTAATGGAAGCATAAGAACCTTTGGGAAGGAAAGGGGGAGTTTGGGGATGAAGAGGAATGAGTACTGGATTAGGATTCTGAAGTATTGAATGATTAGTTTTGCGACGTTTGAGAAGAGCTTTAAAAATTTGACATCCCTTGTAATTGGAAGTATTTACTTAAACTTAAAACAGTTAAAAAACTATAATACTATTTTATTATTTTCAGTATAATAAAAAAGGTAGATAAGTGTGAAGTGGGTATTGTTCTGTTGTACATTAGGTGCCGAATAAGTAACTCTAACTATAGGACATCAAAAAGAAAAATCAGAAATTTAACATGCCTATAAATAGCTTAGAAAAATTAAAAAATATTTTTAAAATCATACTATGTATAGAAAATGATAATATAAACATTTAATATCTACGCTTATTTGTTTATAAGTTACAATTAAAAACGAAAAAAGTTTGAAAAGAATAATTGTTTTACGGCCGAAATCCAATGTAACAATTTTAATTTCAGTCATAAAAAATTATTTTAGACTTTCCGGTAAAATTTGTTTTAATAAAGGTAAAAACATATAAAGAACTTTGTATTAATTTTTCAAATTTTAGGTAAAAGCAAACATTTTTATGAATTTCTATCTTCAAAATAATTTGTAATTTTCGAGTTTTGGATGGATTTTGTCAAATTTATAATTTTAAGTACTTATAAAAATAAATTGTGATTATAAATGTTCGAAATTTTTTGGACTGAAAATTAAATCTGCATTAAAATTTCAAATATTTTTACTATAATTTTTTAATCAGAATTTATAAAAAAAAACTAAAAAAATCGAAAACTTCTTTTGCCTATAAATAATTTAAATAGATTCAATACATGAAAATTATATATTATGTATAGAAAATAATTATAAAAAAATTCGGTAAAAAATTTAAACTTCTACGGTTATTTGTTTTCGAGTTACACCAAAATAACAAAATAGCTTTTGTTAAAGAATGGATTCGTGCGTAAAAATTTCAGTTTTCCTTAACTTTTTTTTTTGTTTTTCCTGATAACTTTGAAAATTTAATTTTTAATTTTTATTTCTCTAAGATACCAACTAGATCTAATTTTCTATCCAAAACCACTCTCAAAGTTTAAAATCGAAGCATTTTATCGAATACGTTTCAAATATTGTGTACAAACACAAAAAATACATTATTGTAAAATCAATAAATCTCTCCGCTCGGAATCTAAGAAAAATCCTTTATTAATATATCATAGGTTCATATGTAATTATATACGTAGAATAAATTGAATTATTCTTTTATTCTGTGATACAAATATTGAAATATATTATTATAGTTTAATACCTAGCTATCATCGTAGATACATTTTTAAGTTACCCATAAATACACTTACTTTACAATGTGGCATTAAATTCATGGTTATACTATTTTGGTCAAAAGGTAATGCATCCCAGATATCTTGAAAAAAGTATGTACTACATCGAATTTCATTCATAAGTTGTTTCCAGTAAATAACATCTTCTTTTGTATTAAAATCTTCAACGCATACTTGTTCGAAAAAATCATCAGCCTCCTTCGCGTATAAATCATTACCTGTGTTTTAAAAGTTAAAACTAAATTTGATACCTGACAATATGTAATCCAAATATGTATACATAATAAAATAATAATAGTTAAATAAGCATCAACCTAAATATTTATAATTACCACCACGCTATAGACATACGATGAGTTTCGATAATTTTAATCTTACAATTGTTACCTGAACATCCATGTAGGTAATAGGTAATAAACCGATGGTTTGAATAGTAGGTAAACAATAAACATATTATCATTCCTCACACCACAACATTCGGAGGATGTTGCTCTAATTCTTTTTGTATTTTCCTATATCTATTCTATAGCAGCGATCTCCAACTTACATACAATTTGCCAAACTTTTTAAACCAGCCCTACCAAGTTGACTGATATTTTTATCTTGACCTTTCAACTATTACTATAGATACCCTAGCTAATAATATATCTGATTTATTATCGTAAGGAAATGAGTCAAGTCAAATAAAAATAAAATGACAATACCTACAATTATTTTCTTTCTTTGTAAACTTATAGTGGAATACTTAGTAATAAATAAAATTATTTTTTTATCTTTTCAATCTTCCACAAATAATTTTTCCTCTTGACCTTTTAATATCAAATTTTGGAATATATCTCAGATTTTGCCTGCCACTAAAAATAATTGGAGACCATAATATTATGCATACTATAATATATAATAGATTAATTAATAATTAATAATTTTTTTAAGTGATTTGTATTCTTATTGCATATTTTATAGTTATAGTAAGTACATTAATACATTGGTATATAGGTACCTACTATAGTGTAGAATACCTAGCCTAGTTTACTGGAATCTAAATTTTTATGGGTTTGCGCATTAGCCTCATTTCTGACTATTTTTTAGTTTAAATAAATTATATTTTTACTGAGATTTACCTATATTTATTACTTACCAATAACTGAATATATTGCTGCTACAAATTCGTCCTTGTTTAATGAATGTTCTTTATCGTCGTAATAAAAAAAATACTTTTTTAAATCTTTTAGATGTTCAACATCTAATGAATTAATGAATTTTGACTGTTTATTTAACTCGGTACCCCTATAATCACGTTTAGATGGGTTAATTAATATGTTTATTAATTTTAGTAATTTGTATATACTTAATGCTAATAAAATATCTTACTCGCTCGGGTCACTGAAAGAATAATTCCCGACAGTTAATGATGAACTGTCCAGAAGATCTAAAGATTTAGAAATTGAATTCCTAATCATATTTACTAGAACTTGTGTATAATTGTTTACAAATAAATTCAAAAAATATTTTAAAGTATTTAATAATTTATAAGTTATGACAATTATTATGGTGAATGCGTAGATGTAAGGTAGGCACTGTAATACCTATAGTATCGGTACAACGGTGAAAAAGTAAAACAGTTGTTTAATCAATAAAATGTCGAGGTGTTGAGTTATTACTTGTTATAAAAAATGGGTAGGTTGTAAATGTATCTACATAATAGGTTCTTATGTATCAATAGTAACAATTAAACGTTAAGTAAACAGCAACAACTATATCTAACATAGTAACATGTACAACATATAGGCAGACCAATCCAGTGGCGCCGAAATCCATGTCTTTTTTGAAAAATGTGGCCACGTTATATTAACATCATAACTTTATTGTGAGTAAATGTATACTTTTACTCTTCCTCCTCCCAAACTGAATATTTTTTTTACGCAAATGGAATATGGATATCGAGGCCACGAAGTTTTGAAATTGCCCGACCACATTTTAAAAACTTCGGCGCCACTCCATCATTGGATACTCCATCACTAAACCCATAGTATTCGAACTGATATCGACATACTGCTACTAGATGGATGAATTGTAAAAATATTTATTCAAAATAAGTCAACAAAATATATATGAGAGAGTGTATTCTAATTAGCAATCAGAAGCAGGAACAATAATAGTCAATAGATATATTTCTTTAGCTTGGGTTTAATAAATAAAATAAAATCATTTTGAAGAACTGTATCAAATTTAGCTTGGTGAAAACTTGAAAAAATTTGTAATTATTAATTTTTCAAAAAATAAAAATCTAATTAACATTTAAAAAGCTGATACTAATAAATAAATAGAAAAATAGAAACCATTTATTAATGAACCAATTTCTTATCTAAAAAACTTCACGATATAACCTAGCTCATTAAAATTTCTATAAGTCTATGTAAAACTCATAACATTTAAATACATTTTTGTAACATTTAATTACTGTTGCATTATAAAAATTAACGAACATAATACATGTACATGCACGTAATACAAGTGGTAGGTAAAATTAATGTAAATGTTTCATAACAAATTTTATTTATATTGTTAATTATATTTATATATTATTTTATGTAAAGAACAAAAGTAAACATGTGCATAAAAATGATCTATACAGAGAATGTTATAAACAAGCAGAATTCAAAAATTGTGTTAAGAATTAAATAATTAACAATTTTTAAAACTTTTAATGTTTGTTGAATATATTATCTTTGAGTCATTATTTTATAATATTACAAGTTATAAAATATTTGCAGGATTTAATATAATCAGCCACAACCAAATAACTTGGGTCATAAATATTGTACATAATATTTAATACATATTCATAATTTATAAATAATATGTAATAAAAAGACATTTTTTTTTTAAATAAAAAAATTATGCATAAACATATAATAATAATCTATAAAACATATATATTATATTAAAGTTAACATTTCTAGAGTATTATATAAATATTTGAATAAAAAAAATAAAAATAAACTATAAGTATAAGTCAATTTCAATAAGCATACATATTATATTATAGTATAATATAAATTTATCTAAGCTGAGAAAACACTTCTTTGGCACAAACACAAAGAAAAAAGAAAACAGAAGACATTAAAATTAAGTATAACAAATAATAAAAGATAAAGATTAATGTATTAATATTTTATTTTATTAGTTTTAAGAGTTTCGCCAATGAAAAAAAATATTAATATAAAGGAAAACTAAATATTGAAACATAATTACAATGACTAGAATATTATTTAGAAGTAAATATTACACTTAAATTAACTTTAGGTATTAAAAAAATGCGAGGAGATTTATAATGTATAAGATAAATTATTTGTTGATTATACATCTATGTACATATTATTTGTTAAATCATTTGATTATTGTGATTTTTCTCTTATTAACAAATATAAAAGTAAATAAGGTAAATAAGTAGATAATACTCAGAACATACTGTAATTTTTGTTTCATTGATATAATTAACTATTTGGTGTTTAAATTAATACAAGTACTTATTTTTATTGCATTATTTGTCATGGATATAATTAACTAGTGTATAAACTAACTCAGTCATACAGTTGTCCCTAATGTACCAAACACAACTCTCGTAGACTCGGAATCAAGACTTATGTCTTCAGGTGATGCTAATTCTACCCTTACAGCTCCAGTCTGCCTTGATCGCAACATCCAATCATCACGTTGCCAGTTATATACATTAACATTCTGTTCTTCTGGTTCTACGCTTTCTGATGTCAGTGAACTACGAGAATCTGCACTATCAAAACTACTAGCCGGAATATAATCAGTTGAAGTAGGATCAGATGTTCGGTCTTCTAAGGCTCTAAAAATTTTAAACAAAATGAATATGATTGTCAATTTTTAATATAATTAAGTAGTATAGACCTCAAAATTCCAATGCAATTTTCAGATTCTAAAGGAATGGGAGATTCAGAATCCCGGTTGTGTATTATTAATGCTATATGGGCTGGATGAGGAACAGGTAATGGTATGCACATTTTATCTGCCATATATGACTGTTGTATTCGTTTCCATGGACGAGATTTATTACGTTGAAATGGCATAGAATTTGTTCTCAAATATGCTTTGTGTTTGCGAGTACCAGTTTTAAAACGACCTCCTAATAACATTGTATACGTAATGCTATTGCTAAAACAAAATATAAATTAATTTGATAAAAAAAGTTGTAAATATATAAAACATATATATATATATATATATACCAGTTAATACATACCAGGCACTATCTAATTTTTTGAATTTGCAATGTAGTAATTTTGATCGAGGATTAAAAGCTGAAATTTCTAAATATGGTGATTGAATTTGAATATTTCCACGTGACGAATATAGTGGGCCCAACATTTCTGAGCATTGACCATCAATATTAATACTTTGAACAGCATTATAAAAACGTGATAAATCTACACTTTGATCAGTCTAAGGAGAAAATACCATTAAGAATTTGAATATATTTAGGTTTAATATTTATTACTTCTAATTTAAATTTAGTATCTGCATCATCCAATGGTGTAAGAAAATCTAAGCTAAATATATCTGTAAGAAATACAACAGCAAGAGCAGACCAATCATTTATAGAAAGTCCTTTAGATTCCCAAAATTCTTCTTCACTAATAGATAACTTTTCCATTACATGTTGAGGATACCAATATTCTAACATTTTTGATGCTAAAGCAACTGTAATCTAAATATAATATAAAAATTATCATAAAAATATTCATATAATTAAATTATAATATAAATTTTACTTTAAGATCCTTAGAAGTTAATCTAATTTTTGATTTTAGAGTTGTTGATAAACCAGATTGAAGTTCTCGTAATCTTCTTTCCAATTTATCTTGAAGTGCTGTCATTAAATCCTGTGCTTCTTTTTCCAGAATTCGGTAAACTCCATTTTTGGCTAAATGTGCACTAAATGGTCCAAAACATACATCAACAAAGCGAGCAAAATCTTTTTGTGGTTGTTGAATTTTTTGCTCCATAAGATTTTGATAGGCATTAAGTTCATCCAACTCCATTTTAGCCTCAAATGCAGCCAAAGCTTGCTCAGGACGAATTTGAAAGTAATAATCTGATGCCATACCTGGACCAGCAACACGTTTGACAATGAAACTATCACATGCTGGTATTCGTCCACGTTTTTTAATCACCAAATGGTATATAATACTATCCCATGCTAACCGAAACCAATACCTCAATAGTGCAACTATAAAAATAGAAATAAATGAAAAATATTTATAACAAATCAATGTAAACAATATAATATTAGTTAATAAAATTACCGAAAAATAAAATTACTGTAATTATTGGACAAAATATAAAAGCAATTAAACAAGCTATCAATGGCTGTAAAATACCCTGAAAAAACATATTCCATACTACTGCTTCAATCACAACAAAATATCTGTTTTTCCATTCAGCTGGAGAGTCCAAATCATAAATGAACCCATTGAACACATGTAATAATAATGTTACCAATGGCATCCTGCAAAAATGTTTTATTTTATAATTTTTAATATTTTGAAAATAATTATAAGTTAATCACCATAATGGACCAGTTAATGCCACCATAAGACTTCCAAAACTTGCAGAGAGACATATAATTGGAAATATAATTAACATAGCTAAAGTTCCCAATATACCTTTGATTACATAGTTCCAAACTCGATTTAAGTGTCTTGTCATTCCTTTACCAATAAACCCTAAGATTAAAAATAAATATTATTGATGATTTCAGTATTATTTTTTTATAGTTTTATGTACATTTTTTGAGAATTATAAAAAATTAAAACAATCTAAACAAAATGCAAGAATTATATAAAAATGTTTTCAAATGGAAAAAATAACTGTAGATAAACAAGGTAAAAGTTGAATGACTAGAAAGAAATTTAAATTAGTCAAAAAGAAAGGGCATAGAAAAGAAAGTAAAGTAATTACATTTAAGAAGAAAATTGTGACAATTTACAAGTACAATAGGGAGAAATAATTGAGGAATGAATAAAATGTGAGAAATTGTTTTACAATCGTATCCGATGAGCTAAATATTATTGTTGAATATTTATTTAAATTTACCTGTATCGGGTTTTGTTTCAAAATGAGTTCGACTCTTTGATATGTGCCGCCAAAGTAAATTTAATCTAGATAGGAGTGTTGAAGTAAGTGAGGATTTTCTAGGAAATAATGTACCATTCACTTGAGATAATTCTAAATCTGGATAAAAAGATTCAGAATAAAACAAAGAACGTACACTTACAGGACTACACCATGGTATAACCACCTGTTTATAAAATAAAAATTAACAAAATAAGAATGAATTATAAATGAAAAATATTAAGAGAACGCCATACCTGTATGTGTTGTCACTGTCTTACTAACGTACATCATAACAAATTTTTGTTCAGTAGAATACATTTTGTGACGTTAGCTTTAATATTAGAGTAAGTTTACCTATTAACAAATTTAAATGCAAAATATTATCTAGACTCTAAATATTAAAGCTAACATCACAAAATGTATTCTGCTGAACAAAAGTTTGTTATGATGTACGTTAATAAGACAAAGACAACACATGCAAGTATGGTGTCCTCTTAAGAACAAATACATTAAGTTTTTAAATGACTAACACCAAAGAAAAACATAGCATTCCATGTCCATGTCCAAGTGCGATATAGGAAATTAATAACTCTCCAAAATGGCCATCTTGTTGTGGTTGTGTGGGTTATTTCTTTTTCCACTAAAAACACAGCCTAAACATTTCATAAATTATGATACAAATTATATAATCAATATAATGTTTGTAATCCATACTTGACTTGGATTTGATCTAGGTGTTGTTATAGCTGTTGCTGTTGAACTCAATACAGTTGGTATTGTTTCTGATTGACCTTGGAAAGATCTTCGTACAATCCAATTTTTTGGAAGCCAAATTTGTGTTAACCAATGAAAAGTTCTAGTTGGAATTTTAACAGCTTTAAGCTCTTTTGACAAGACCGGTTCCCTCTAAATAATATATAATAATATATTATTATTTAATATTAATTGATAACTACTAACTTGAAATAGTTTATATAAAAAAAAATAAGAATGCTACACCTCATTTCCTTTAAACCACTTATTTTATACTTATTTACTATAATATACTATTTTTATTGCATGATATAGAAAAAAATGTATCATGCAGTAGTCAACTTAAATTTAAGCAATCACTTAATTAATAACTATACCTATCATTAATATCTATTCTACATTTATACTATCATACTATAATAAGGCTATAAATCAGGGACTATTTCTAGCTGTTTAATTTTTTAAAGTTTTTAGTTATAAGCTATGAAACATCACCACATTATGAATAATTACAGAAAAGCAAGAAATTAACAGAAATTAAGCATGCTGTGCAATATAAAACCTATTCTATAAATATATGGAATACTAAGGTAATAATATATAAAATTATTAAAATTATGTTTACTTCTCTCATAAAAGCTAAATCTCTTTGTAAAAAATAGACAGCTTGATGTAATTTATATTCTTTACAAAGAGTTAATGCTTCTTCATGAGCACTCCATTGACATTCTTGGATAAATTTTTCCTAAAATAACATATAAATATACATATGAATTTACAATAAATAAATATATTGGGTAATGATTTTACAACCTCAGCAATGGTTTGTTTATCTCTCATCCAAGGGCCAATACGTGATAATACAGGATAAGTGTATTGCATTCTTTGAGACACTGTGTTTTTTTGTTTAATTATTTTCCTTTGTACATTTTCAACAGCTCTATTAAAATATTTTGAATTAATACTCATGAATGTAAGTCTTACATTTAAAAAGATTTTACCGGTGCATAAGAACAATGCATTGTGCTTGGTTAATCAAAAGATTAGGAATTCCATCACCTAACATCTGCAGTTCTACATTATTAACTATACTTTTGTATACACGTTGTAAATACTCTTTCATTACAGCTTCATTAACAGACTAAAATAAAATAAAATAAATTAATACAATTCTAATAAAACTTTTTATCAATGTCTTACTTTTTCAATTTCTTCATCTGATAACTTTTGTGTTTTTAATTCATAGATTAGTTTTTCTCTAAAATGTAAAAACCAACCTCGTGTCTCACGTTCCAACAACCCCATTATCACAGGTAATGCTTTTTTCATTATATCTCTATCAAAAAGCCTCAAATCGATTTCTTCGCGCTGTAATATTAATGTTTTATTTTAAATTTGAAAAAAAAAAGAATGTTTAATATTGCACCATACTTTTGGAGTCAAAAACTGATAAGGAATAGGAATTTGAGGACACATTGCTTCTTTTGATGGTTCAAATTTTTCTGTAGCGGCTCTTCGCAACTGTTTTCGGACAAAACTTACTAAATGTTCCAAAGCATGCTCTAATTCAGGCTGCAATATTTAAAATTAGAAAAGTATTTATCATTAATTTTATTGTTTCATATGGATTAACATACTCGACAAATTAATTCAGCAACCAAATAACGACATCGTTCTTCTCTTATTTTTTCTGGTAAATTATGTGCTTGTAAAGAAGGTACTCCAAATATTATATCTGTAGACATAAAATAAAATTGGTATTAAAAAAAAAATCAAGCATATAATGTCAATTTATTCTTACCAATTAATTTGATCACACCAATTAGTATAGCTTTTATAGATTCTGCAATACTAAAAAAATGTGAAAATAGCCTAGCTCTTGCAGTTACTAATAAAAATTGTAAAGCAAATGCTAAATCATCTAGGAGTGTTTCCCGATTTCTTTCAGTTCCTTTTTGTAACCATTCTGTTAATCTCCATTTATGTGTTTGACCAACAAAATTAATACTAGCCACTTCAAATTCTCTTTAAAAACAAAATAATGATAGTCAATTTATAAAATTTAAATAAATAAATATAAAAAATAAATTGCAGAACTAAAATGAATGCACAAGCCAAAAACCAATCAATAACCAACAACCTAAAGTTTTGTCAAAACCTTGACATACCCTAGTTTACGTATAGTATCCAATTGTTTTGAATTCAATTTCTTTGGTTTTCCATGTATATCCTTGTCCAGACTTAATAATAACATAATTTGAAGATCCATATAAAAACTGTTTAAGATACATAATATATTTTATCTGAACTTACCCGCGTTCACGTAAAGATTCTAGTTGTTTGGTATTTAGATGTCTAGGTTCACCTTTGGTATTTACAGCCACTGCATCCAATTCGTCAAAGGATGGTGGAACAAATAAATCTCGACAATTGATAGACCGAATAGATGTTATGGTTCGCCTAGCCAAGGTACAATTTGAATCTACACCTAAAAGTAAATAAATATTTACCACTTATATAGTAAGTCATAATAGTAGTCTTCACCTGGTCCATATGCTGAATCGTTTCCATTTAATTGACATTTTGTTGCAATAGCAGTAGGTGGTAAAATTATTGGAAATGTTTTCCAATGATACAAAAATTGTTCTCCTACCTAAAAATTGTATTTACTATAAATGTGATTTAAATTGAAATATTTCTATTTCTTAAGAATTCAACTGTACTTTTTTAATATTATCCACTAAGTGAACTATCTCTTCAGGAGCTCCACAAAGATTTACATCAAACTTCAATGGTTCTTTCTAAAAAATTAAAAATATACAGTTATTATTACTAATTAATAAATAAGCGTCACAATTTAAGTTACCTCTGGCAAAAAAGACATCTCAATTAGTCGACAGTTAACGGTCAAATTATACTAATAATCTTTTAAACTTCATTTATTAAGCCAAATACTGTAGATTAGATTCAAAATTAGAATCTACAGTATTTGATCAAGCTTATCATCCCGATGTTGTGCACTTAAATCTGTACCTTAAAAAACAATGATTTTTTTTTTATGTTACTATTTGCATGATACAATTACACAAGATGATGTAGCATGAATATCTTATTACACAGATCATTACACCTCATTTATGACCAGAGGAAGACATTTATGAAATGGATTGATTTCACAGAAATATACTGTAGATGGTAATTGCATTTCCAGACGGGAAATAGGGTAGGAATGTGGGATAAAAACGTGATGGTTAATACCAATAATTTAACTATAATAATATATATCTTATTTAGAAGTTAATAAAGTTATTATATAGTATGGATTATAAACATTAAGGACTTACCAAGCCGAGAGCACAATATTTTTAAATTAAATTCAAAAACTATTGAACATGATAACATACCCAATGATTGCTACATAGGTTTTTGTATACAACAGAAATCATCATATTCTTTACTCTGTGACATAAATCGTAATAATTATGTCATATGACTACATGAATGATCATTGTCAAAGTTTACTGTTTAGGTATTGAAAGTTTGTAGTGTTTGTACTTTGTTCCCTGTTTGTTGTCTTAACTGATAACTGTATTGATGTACATATATATATATATATATAATAAAAAAGAAAAACAACAACTAAAGATTGATATATTTTATATTGATATCGGTGGTTGCTTTTTTTTATAACAATTGTCCGAAAAAGTGTGTTGATTCTTTGATAGCAAGATTTAAGATAGTAATGATAGTATCATAGATAATATATCCAAAGATAATACTACAGTACCACCATAGTTCACCAGCGCAGCTACCCTGTATAGAGCTAGAGCATAGAATAATAATTATGATTATGGTTCTTTATCTTAATTTAAATTTAAATCTCAAAAGATTAACGACACAAATTAATATATTATGTAAAGTATGAATTGTTGAATTAAAACTGTTTAGATTTACACAACTTAAGAAACATAAACACATTTACATATTGGTATTTATACAACTCACCCTTAAATAGGTAATAATTAGTTATTTACTATGTAAAATAATGTAAAATGTTTTAACGACTCAAATTTAATTTAAATTAATAACAGTAATATAATTCTTAGCTTAGGTTGACACCAACTTTGACAGTTTTTTTCTTTTTTAATTTTGTGCTAATGTAAATTGTTTTATTCTCAATGTTATAAAATATCAAATATTGATGTCATTATTTTTTTGTGTGTATATTACAAGGAAATGTGAGTATAATCAACAGTTATATAGCAAACTTCAAAATCTTGAGCAAATTATTTAAATCCTTTTTCATTTGCTGTGATTAGTTTAATAAATAAAATGCTTGTTAGGATATAAAAAATAATCTTTTAATTTTAAATTGGAGAATGCTACTGTAGATTATTGAGCATCCCATTCAGTACCTAGATATTGATAGGTTGTAAATACAATAGTGCATTATTATATAATATATATTAATATATTCAGTGGTCACTGCTAAGACAATCCAAATGGTGCAAAAGATACATTAAATATATACAACAAAAATATGTATCCAGGTATATTTAAATTACTATAAATTTTACTTTCTAGAAACAAGTAACAACCCTAGTATCGACTATGACAAAAAGAACATTTTCAAAACTGAAATTTATGTAACAGATTTCTGAAGTAAAATATTTATTAATTTCATGTAAAATGTACAATTTCTTTCCATTTATTAGAATAGATTTTAAGTATCAGAAATGTTGTCCATTTACAGTTAAAATTCTATCACACTTCATGACATTTTGAATGAACTAAAATAAAAAGACGATTAGATCTTGTACTTTAAAATCGAAAAAATTATTTTAAAACCATATAAACTATACCTATGATACCTTATTAATTATTATTATTATTATTTATTAACCTAGCGTAGATCTAGGGTCTTTATTTGGGCAGTTTCTTATAATTTTTCATCTGTGGAACCATTTTTTATGTCTACTTTTATTTTTTAGTTTTAGCTTTTTTTAGGATTATTTACAATAAAAATTATAATTATTTCAAAAATAATAATGTGTTAAAGGTA
This sequence comes from Rhopalosiphum maidis, assembly GCF_003676215.2. Lineage (NCBI taxonomy): Eukaryota > Metazoa > Arthropoda > Insecta > Hemiptera > Aphididae > Rhopalosiphum > Rhopalosiphum maidis. The sequence continues at coordinate 81,735,812 of NC_040878.1, forward strand.
TTTAATTTAAAAAATATGTTAAAATAAAAATAAAAATAATAATGATACTTAAATTACTTTGATTAGATTAGGTTTAAATTTTAATGAGATAAGTGAAATTGTTTTTTATTATTACAAATATTCTTATTATTGGGCTTATTGATGAAAGTTGTATTATAATATCAGGTTTGGCATCAAGTCTTTTGCAATATTTTGTTTTGTTGATACATAGGAGAACCCCATTATACACATATAAGTGGTTGCAAAACGTAAAAATGTCAATTCGACCTTTTATGAGAATTAAGGATATTCATTATTGAACTGCACCATAATTCTACTAATGGCTTTCTATAACAGGTTATAGAAGTATAGACTATAGACTATACCATATACATTATTAATTAATATACAACATTTTTTTCCCCCGCCTACTGCTAATAATCTTAAGTTGAATATTGTTTGAAGTAAATATAATAATTACATTTTTATTGCAAATTGTGGGTAATTTGAGGGAGGCATTTGACTTTGTTATATCACGAGTCAACTGTATAATGTTAAGTTCTTTAAGGTATTAAAATAAATATAATTGTATCATAAGATCTGTTGTATATTAAAAACTAAAAACTACAACATGATACCTAATACAAACTACAATTAAACAAAACTTAAATAGTGCTATTAACTAGTGATTGAAAAGTAGTATACTAGAAATTTGATACAAATCAGGGGCTTTCAATGGTGAGATTGTTGTCAATCCAGTTCCCTCTCCCAAATTTAAATTTCAATGTTAAAAATATTTTCATATCATTACAGTTTAGTCTAATAAAAAAATTATATTCATAAATAATATAGTAATAATAATTTAAAATCCATAACTTACATCAAAATTAAAATATAAAAACAAAAAAACCTATATAGTGCTCAAATAATTAAAATAAATAATAACTATACCTTATAATTTTATGATAGGCTGACTCAATCTAATAATAAAACATAACGCCATGTATTTAAAAGTAAAATAAACCATGTTATACATAAATAGAGAAGAGAAAACATTTACAAGAAAGATATACTATTAGCAAATTAATATAATCAAAGTTTTAATACCTATTTGCCATTTAGCTAACTATTCATCTTAGATCCTAGCATATATTATCAAACATTACTACATTAGTTTTATAATTGATACTTTTAACAGTTTCAACAATTATTATAATTTGAGTAAGTACTTAATAATTTAATAAAACATTAAATTAGTAATACTCAATATATATATTACCTATTAATTAAGTTGACATTATTTAAGTACATTTGCTAGCCTTCCTCTCACATACAATATGTATATGGCTTTATAAAGTAAACTATACTTGAATGTGGAGACTGAAGATCAAATAATAATAACTCAAATTTAAAGGAATAAATAAAAATTTAACTCACATAATTTCTAGTTAAATAATATTGAGTTGTATCTTGTATAACAGTCCCCAAGGAATGTTCAAGGAACAAGAAACTAATCTGTGTTAATGATGGTTTCAAGTCATCAAAATTCAAATATGTTGAGTATTTATTGTAGGATAAAACCTCTGCCATAAAATATTTCCTTTATTTCAAAAGTTGAGCTTAAATTTAAATTCACACCCACTTAATAAATGAAAAATTTACTTTATTAATTGTCGTTATATTTGCTGCATAATACATTATCATTGTCAATTAGAAAATATGCATTAAATGGTTTCATCATAAATAAGGTTGACAAAAACTTATCATCTGGCCATAATTTCTGAGCTTGTATGTTTTTTATATCAAACCATTGATAATCTAAAAAAAACATAAATATTATATTATTTCATAAAGCAAAAACATTAACAATAAAAATTGGATAGTCTAAAAATAGATTCAACATAAAATTTTGAATATTAGAGCAAAATTTGAAATGCTCTGATATATTTATTAATTTCTACACAGACATGAATCATCTGAAATTGTTGTTGATTTTCTACAGCCCCCTCAAATAATACTAAAAAGATGTATTTATACATAACCACAACAGCTAAAAATGAATTAAATATTATAATTAATAACCATAACTTCACTCACATAACCCTCTATATACTGCCACTATCTATTAAACTACTTAATGAATTAATTAAAACAATTACTATTAGTTAATGTAGCATTTGCTGATTCAACATCTAAAACAAAAAAATGAATTTCTTGAATATATGGTTTATCAAGAAGTTCAATATTAACAACAGCTATTTTTTGTACTTCCTCTCTAGTTATTTCATACTGACTTTTTATGTATCTGAAACAATAAAAACTTAGTTTCATCAATAATCATTTATTATTTAAGCTAACCTTAAAGCTGCATTTTCAATAGACTCTTCTGGCATAACTTGTTTATGCTTATTTATGTATTCTAATTCATCATCATGTTTACAAACAAGTATTTGGTTATATTTTTTAACAACAACATTTACCCAAGTTTCTTTAGTCTTATTGACAGTATTTTGTAATATAATGGTACTATCTAACATTGTATCATCATTTAAATACTTGAAATGTGCTTTAAATGGAATTTGTTTCAATATCATAGGAAACCAAAATTTATGATCAATCCACATGGTATCACATGGAGAGTCTTTAATTTTGAACCACTTTATTGGTGCCATTTCTAAAATAAAATAATTAAATTATTAATCTATTTAATATTAGATAGTTATACACAAATAATATTTTTAATTAATATGATTTTATTTTTACCATCAGATTCAATTATGTCACCTTCAAATAGGTTACAAAAATATATATGTCCTTCCAATATTTCTTTTGAACCAACATATTCAAAATCTATAATACCAATTTTTTCCATAGATATGACATCTAATCCACATTCTTCTTTTACTTCACTAAAAATAAATATTATTGCTATTATAGTTATATAACAATTACTTAAACATTTATGTTATTTTAAATTGCTTCTAAAAAAATGTTTACCGTTTAGCAGCATCATCAATTGTTTCATTGGGTTCTACTTTGCCACCAAAACCATTCCATTTACCTTTTCCCATGCCACGATTTTTCATACCCAATAAGACCTCATCATTTTTAAATATTAATGTTAATGTCATCAATTTACGAGAATAATTTTTAAATGTAGGATATTCCAACATATTTTATTTTTCGAATGTTAATTGTCTAAAAAAAAAACAAATTAAGTAATAATAAACAGTCAATAAAAACAAATATAGTTCCTTAAAATAATTATTTGCATAATTTAACTTAAGATTAGATTTAGAAGTTGAAAGTTGGAACGTTAAAAAAATTAAAAAAAAGCCGCGAGTACAGTACTACGGTGAACAACAGGTCAAACACCGGCCCATGTAGTGCCTACTAAAATAGCTGATAACGCGAAATTATGGAGTGATAGGTGATAAGAATTCGCTTTCGGCATGAATATTGGCTGGCGGAGAGTGGGGGCACGGTAATTTTGCGTTGCTACAACGAGCCAGACTGCCGCGGAACGGATTGAAATGATTGAACATTCGCCCGCCTCCGCCACCACTACAAACAGTACATACTCTTGGTGGGCAAGACGTGTTCCGAGCGGTGTCGTATACCGTTGTAGTAGTAATAGTAGTAGTAGTAAATAGTATACCAGTGTTAGTGGTCGGTGGCTCGCTACACACTAAGTGGCAACTCGGCGATTCCTCTCTGTGGCGCACTCTCTTCCCGCCGCCTTTCATTCATAATAATAACAAAATATCGCACACCGAAAAAGAGGAGGACGACGTCCGCGGACCGTGCGAAGAGGTGTGTTGTGTAGCAGTAGACAGTGATCGCGCAAAACGCTCACACACATACACACACACAATTACACGATTTATATATGTATATTAGCCATACTTACGACACAATAATAATTCTATAATAGAATCGGCGTACACAATATACGATTTTCTGAGCGGCGAACGTCGATCCGTATTATTCGCTTTTGTGCATCGACTCATCGTACGCGGTTCGCGCTACAATCGCCGTTTTCAGTGCGTTTTTAGTGATTTATTTTTTTTTGTTTTCGAGACGTTCTCTTGTAATTACACGCACAGCTGCGGACGTGCATACCATAATATTATTATTATTATGCCCGTCGTCGTCTGACCGGAAAACACTATTCAATCTCGAAAACGTATCAACAATTGTCATCGAGGTGAGTAACTGACGGTGATTTATGTGTCATCCTCCTAGTCAGAAATTTAATATCAAAATTCGCCTAGGATTTACCGACTGAAGTCTAATCCAGTTCTTTTGTGTTGATGTTGACAAACGCGACTTATCGGACTATACCTATTTTACATAAATGTCTATATAAGTACTAATAGTCTTATCGTTTGAAGCTCTATCCTTTACTGTTAAAAATAATTTAAAAATCTGCGATTTGCACACAGCCAACTAAAGACCTGGCTACAAGACGTCTTATGTTATCATATCAACCCAGTTTAAATTAATCTGTATAGTGCATGTAACTAAGACAAAGGTATAAAAAATAAGATTTTTAAGTGACAATTTATAAAAATTGAAGTGCTTGTATAGTATGTTAGTTTCTCAAATAATAAAAATGTTGATTACCTTCAGAATTCAAATTAAACTACTTGTTTTTTATATAATATATTTTTATTCAGTTGTATTCATAATATTCTCTAGCTGTAGAGTTGAGTTTAACCTAATCAGCATTCATTCTAATTGTTACTTATCTAATATAATGCTTTCGATAAACAATTTTTCTTTAACCTCATATTTTACCTACTTGTAATCAAAACAAATACGGTTTTTGATAATTATACTAATACTTGTTAATCTAATCCTATTTAATCTGAAACGACTAATGCATTACATTGCCATATTAAAAATTGTCATAATAGTCTACCTGATATATTAATCATTATTAATAATTCTCTGTACAATTATATTTGTCAATAATAATGAGCAAAGCATAAGTGTTAGTAGTTAATTATTGGTTGCTTATATATTTTAATAACCATACGTTATTGTTCATAAGTAGGCACTTTAAAGATAAACTTGTATTTTCAGTAAAAAATTCTTTTAAGAATTAATGCGTCCTTGACAAATTTTGTATTCTGTTTGCTTATCTTGTATATTACAATAATGTATTCAGTATAATAGTATTTGTCTACATGTTTAATATATATTATTGATGTGATGATAAATTGAAAGAACTATGCTATAAAGTCATATAAATACCTTTAATTTTAAGACTAATGTTTAAAAGTTGTAAAATCTATTTTCCATTTCAATATTATACATCCCAATCATAATTGATGTTAGATATTTCTTAGTTGTTATTTATTTGTTCTTTAGTATAACATGCATATTGTAAACAAAATTAATACCTACCTAGATATTACCATCAATTATCGATCCTGTAATTTAAAGAACTAGAGATTTTAAACTAATAAAAATAGTTTTCAATTTGTTTAATCATAATAACCTTTTTTTTAATGTTTTGTATTTAGCTTGCTACTTAAGTTATAATAATAAAAAACAATTTCAGTGGGGGTTAATTGCTAAATCCTCCCTTGATAATGGCCTTGAAAGTGATCACCATTTAATTATAAAAAATAAATGTGTATAAACTATATCCTTGTATTTTCATTAATGTTTTGGATTATTAAATTTTAATCAAACTAGATATTGTATTATATTAAGATTAAAATTTATCATATTATTCTTATTAATATTAAATAGTTTAAATCACTTTAGTATTTAAGTTTTTTATTAAAGTTAAAATTGTATATTATTATTTAAAGAATACTATTATTCAGGAGCGGATTTTATCACTCACCAAGGGGGAGGGTTCAAAGATTTACTTAGCTGTACGCGAATCGAGGCGAGCAGTTATATAATTTTACAGAGACCATGCTGTGTGTCAGAGCATTCATTAATAACCATATTATTCTTCTATGACAATATTTTATAACAATTATTGATAAATCATAATACTTGCTTTAGAAAAAAAGATAGCTTAATCCCATGGAGGGGGGAGGGGCTAATGCCCTCATAGCCACCCTCTTAAACCCGCCACTGCTGTTATTACTTTCACTTGTAAAATAAGTGATTGTAGTCAAATACATTATTTTAAGGATGTGCTTGAATAAAAAATTCTGATTTTTTATTAATAGCCCATACAATTTTTTCTATAAAATCAATTATAGTAATTTAAAAAAAAAGCATTTTTAAAAATTGTATAAATATAAGCATATTATAATAATATTTTTTTTATAGTATAATTTAGCCACTCAGTATTACAAATTAAAAGAAAATAACTATATTTTTTGACATCTACTATTTCTATAAGTATTAATTCTATTTAAATATGTAAATTTAGGTGATAGATTAAAAAAATCATAAAAATACATTTATCATTTTTATTCACTTAAGTAGATAAAATGTTTTATCTAAGTATGTGTTATAAGGTTAATTAATGTTCTAGTATTCTAAAACCATCGTATTTTATGGACAAAATATAAAATCAAAATTAATTTTTAGTTGGTTTAAATATATAAATAGTAAATACATTATATTGTAGCTATATGCTATTAAATATTAATTATCTAACTCCAAAATAATGAATATTTTAAGTACTGAATTAGTTATAATACTAACAGTGAACTTATATTTAAATTTACATTTCTTTAACTATTTTAAGGTTTCAATAATCAATAAATTTTTACATTGCGGGTTAGGTTATAATTGTATTTGAATATAAAATTAAAAGTTCTACCACAAAATAAATACTAACCGTAAATATTTGACATATAAAATAATTAATTTTATATTTGAATGATAATTGATAACATTTAAGTAAGATCAGTAATGACAATTACTAATATAAGTATATTAAATATTTCAATATTTGTATATTATTAATAATTGGTAAATATTTCAAAGAAATCAATGAATAAAAACATTGTTAGCATACTACAATTAATTAGGTATGATTAACTGAGTTTAACACCGTTTCGAATTAACGTGATCATGTTTAATTGGCATGCACCTATCTAAATTATTTGATATTTACTGTTATAAGCCGGATTAATAATTTATAATAATGTTGCTCGACATCCTTTTAATTGTTTTTTTTTTTTTTTTAATATATAATTGATGCGTATAATTTTTATAAACATTAAATATACTTTTTTAAATTAAAATTAATTTTAAATAAAACTCAATTTGAAATTAAATTGTACATAGTATATTATACATTCCTGTTATATACCTAATTTATATTTTGAATTTTAGATGAAGAAGCGAGAAGAAATGCAAGTTAATGTTGCTGGGCTAAGAAGAAATATTAAAAACATAGCACATAATTATTCTGATGCTCAGGTTAGTAAATTTGTTTTTTGACGATAAATTTGTATTCTATTGTTAAATTATTTTAATTTATTTATATATATATATATATATATATATCTAACATACTTTATTTAGTAATAAATTATCGTTAATATTTTGACCTAGATAATTATATGTTAAATCTTATTAGTCACGCTTCAAAAATAATTACTAAAATAATTGTATTATATTTAACAAGAAAATAAATTGTGTTGAGTACAAGTTTATAAACAATTATATCGCATATAACGCATATTGCATTTTAGGTAAAAGTGCGTGAGGCAACCAGCAATGATCAGTGGGGTCCAAGCAGTACACTAATGGCTGAAATTGCTGACTTAACTTATAATGTAGTTGCCTTTTCTGAAATTATGGCAATTCTTTGGAAGCGACTTAACGATCATGGAAGAAACTGGCGACATGTTCATAAAGCACTTATTCTTCTAGAATATTTAATAAAGACTGGCAGTGAAAAAGTATAAATAATCCATATTTTTAGCATGATCTTATTAATGATTTTTATTGTTCTTAGGTTGCCCAACAATGCAAGGAAAATCGTTTTGCCATTAAAACATTAGAAACATTTCAACATATAGAAGATAATAAAGATAAAGGACAAAGAGTTAGAGATACAGCTACACAACTAGTAGCTTTATTAGATGATGATGAACGATTAAAGACCGAACGTGCACGTGCAATAAAAGCAAAAGAACGATCTGCACAAAAAATTTCTAGTTTTGGCAGTGATGGAAATGTAAAGATTTTTTATTTGTATTATATTTTAGTAATTTAATGATGGTGGTGGTTATTATGTATTTTCTTTATTTTTGTTTACGCTATACACTTGGTTAGACAACTCCACAAAGTCCCAAATATCCATTGGTAAGTTTATTACATAAGATTTTATGGTTTACAACAAAAATGCATGTACTATCTACTAATGTCTAATTATGTTATAATAGTAATAATAGTTTAATCTTTTAATGATACTTCTGAGACTAGTAATTAAAATATTAACAACTTAGCAATTGTATTTGTATAGAACATTAAATTATTTTTAAATCATAGTATAGTATAGTAATATTATGATTATTAAAATTATACATTTTAAAATGGTTCAATTACTTTACTTGAAAAAGTAGATATCTACTTACTAGTTTTTTATTTTTTAGAATCTACTTTACCCTGACTTTTCCTCTTCACTCTAAATTATTAAATATCAATTGGAAAACATATTCTAAATTTAAAACTATTCAATTGTTATATAAAAAAAAAAAATGTATATATTAAAATCATGGTACTATTTAATATTTAAAATAAGTTCTATAAGTATAAATGCATAATTTTGTAAATCATAAAATAATAGTTTATTTATTTTTTGTAGTTCCGAGATTCCTATGGTTTATATGATACACGACCTCCTGTAAAAGGTTTGTTGATTGTTATTGTATTTTATAAAAGATCAAAATGGTAGAATTTCTTGTTTCTATTTTTTAACTTAGTGTAACAACATTTTATCCCAAGCTTATGAACTTTAAGTTAATATAAGACTTTAAAAGTAGTTGCTATGAAATGATTTAAAATACTTTTTTTTTCACTTAATTGTTCTTAAAATGTTTAACTAGAATGTATTATAACCATAATAAAATGTCTTCAAAATTATTTTTAGTTAGATTCTCAAATTCATAATTTTTAACTGAACTTTACATAGAATCATTTCATTAAATATATTTTTTTTCATATGTATAATGTTTACAATTTATCTTGACTCAAGGTGAACAAAGCAAGATGAGTGTCCAACATTTATTTACTATTTCCTGTTCAGCTATTTTATCATTTTAATTTGTTTAGTGGTTTTTAACTGTATAAAAAATACCACAGTGTTTTTTTTCTTTTAATTGTACAATCCTTTTAATTAGTTTATTATTTATTTCATAATTTTGGGCTGTATAGAAATTTGTTACACTTTGTTTTGGATAGAAAAAATATAAAATTCTATTGTTACAATTTATGCTTTTATAATCTTAGTTATGACAATATAAGTATTAAGTATTAATAATTTATTATATCAAGTATTAATATAATTTTTTTATTTGTGAAATTACTTCAGCATTTAATATATGTTTTATCTATTTAAGCGGAACTAGAAAGTGCACGTCCACAGACTGTTGGTGAAGAAGAATTACAATTACAACTAGCTTTGGCTATGTCTAGAGAAGAAGCAGAACAAGAAGAACAAAAAAGGCGTAGTGATGATGTGCGATTAAAACTGGCATTGTCTCAAAGTGAAAATGAATTCAAGTAAATTTAAATTAATTATAAGTTATAAAAGTTATAAAAAAATTAAATATACTTATTTGGATTAAATAACAAACAATATTTAAGTAGTGGTTCAGAATCTGGAGCCAATAGTAGTAGTGGGAAGAGCAGTAATATGTTAGACCTATTGGGGATTGACCTAGACAATGATGGAGATCAAAATGGTGCAACGGCAGCAGCAACAGCAGACCCATGGGGTATGCCAATAAAAACTCAACCACAGGTAATTTAATTTATATATAAAACTCATTAATAAGAATAATAAAATTAATTTTTAAATTGTTCTTGAGTCTTGATTATTATATAAAACTAACAAAAGCTATTTATATAAAATAAATTAAAAAATAGTTATATATTTAATATTTATATCTTTTTCAAATAATATTTAATCATTACAATTATATATATAGATAATAAAAAATAATTTTACTGTCTCTTTATTAGTAGTCGTCATAAATTAAACGTTTAATTTTAGCCTTTAAATTGGCCTAATGGAGATTTAAATAATGGAACGCCCAGCCGAGCTGTTGACCCTTGGTCACCTGTTACACAAAAACAAAATGCCACTGCTTCAGCTCATGTATTGCCTAATACAATAAACAATGGTAAGTAAAAAAAATAAACACATTTTGATACATAGAATTATGTAATTCAAAAATTTTATTTTAAGGTGTACATCCTTGGTTATCTCAAAATTCATCAGCTGCAGCAATGGCTCCCCCAGACCCTTGGACTCCTGCGACAACTGCTCAACCTTTAAATAAACCAAATCAAGAATTTGATGAATTTGCTCTTTTAGGAAATCGATCATTACAAACAAGTATATTAAGAATCAGAATTTTTTTTATAAATGTTTATATTATTTTAATATTAATGTTATTTTTTTAGAACCTACTGCTGATCCATTTGACCTATCCCATTTAAATAATGAACTACTAGGAACTTCACAAGGTTCCACGTCGGGTAAAAAAACACCACACAGTTTCTTGGGAGAAAATTCTGCTTTAGTAAATTTGGATAACCTAGTAACAGCTCCTATTAATCCAACACCAGTTGCACAAATACGGCCACCTGGTATGTATTTTTCTTTATCAATAATTTAATGGTTTTGTTATATTCACAGACTTCTATAGAAGTCTGTAGTTATATTACATTATTACATATGCAGATAATTGTTTATAACTTATTTACCTTCAATTTTGGTCATACAAATTAAGTTATTAACATCTCTCATATTGTAATTAATAATCTAAACATATTTTACTTCAAATTTATTATAATAAACAATGTTTTGTTTAAACAGATTTATTTATTTTAAGTTCATAATAACACAATATATTAAACTATTTATAATTATTTAAATTTAGATATGAAAGAATATATATTTGTAAATAGTTATATCTACTATATTATTCTTAAGTTTTTTTTAAAATTATTTTAGGTATGGCGAATCCATTTGGTTTAACACCACAACCTCCATTTGCCAATCAACCAACGGCTCCAACCGCCTTCAGTGGTCCAACTACTTCGACTTTGCCACCACCACTTGTGCCGTCACCTAATCCATTTCTATCGTAGCAAAATTAAAGGACTCGTTTAATCAATTATCAAATGATTAACAATAACAAAGTTATATTTTTTTACGGTTGTTTCCAATTTCCAGTAATATTATATTCTAGCGTCATATGTTAATTCTTCTTATTTAAAATGTAAATAAATTAAGAAAAAGAGAGCTTGGAAAAATTAATTTGGGCTTTAACAATAATATATAATTATTAATTACCATTATAAGGTCTAATAGTAATACATTTATTTAATTACAAACACAACAGTGTGTATAGAGATGAGAAAAAAGTATAATTTTGTCAACAATAATTAAAACATTTTGTATTTTTACAGGCCATTTAAAATACCTTAGTACTTTTGAATTTTTGATAGATAACTAATAAGTAGCCACTTCATAATACGTATCATTAGCAATTATTATTATCAATAATTTTCAAAACATAGAATTATTATGTAAGGTTTACTCATTAATTCACAATATTGAGCTCAACGTGTTTAAAAAAAAAAAAACTATTATTGTTAAACGCACTGAATATAATATACCTTTTTTATACATAAATATATAACTTAGATTTTATTTATAGACGTTCCGATTTTGAAATGCCCACTATTTCATGCATATTTTTCTATGTAAATAAAAATAGTGGGTGTAAAAACGAGTGAGAGATGTATTGTATTTTTTTAAACAATTTTAAATCCGCGTAGTTTTTATTTAATTAATATTGTGGATGACATTGCCTGTGGTAAATTATATTGTAAAACTAAAGCTGTATTGATAATTCTAATATCATCAGTTGGTTTTTATAACAATAATTGTTTTATTATTCAATCATTTATTATTGCCCGGTGTATTTATAATACCTAAATATATATTATTTTATTTTGTTACAGTAAATTTTAACGGTGTTTTTATTTTATTTAGTATGGACGTCAAGTAATAGTAACCTATTTTTTTCTCCATTTAAAACAGAGACGGGTGGTAAATTTTGTCAAAATACTGTCAACCATCCAACCCCCCAACATTAACCAAGGAAACTATTTGGGTGATTAAAAACTGTTTCATAGTAGCTTGAGCTTCTGGTCTGAAAAGAAGTCTAGCCCTGCATCTTTAGAGCCTAATTTTAGAATTCATATAAAATAATAAATGAAAATAAGAATATAAAATATTAAGAACTAAAGACGGCACAACCAAGAATTTTTAAAACAAGTGGGCCAAATAAAAAATTGGTTGTAGAATAAATACTGCCTTACTATAAGCAGTTATTAGTTGTCACTGAATGACTTATAAATGTAAATTCATTTCAAGGATAAGTGGGTTGAAAAGATTTTAGTGTCCTATGAAAAAAAAAATAATTGAGCCGCCAATATTATACTTGTATTATTATGATACCCCTCCCCACCACCACCAATTCTTTTTTTTCGCGTTATTGGTGCTTCCACATGTCTTTATGTGTGTATTAAATGTTTAAAACTAAACACATTAATTTAAATGCAGATGTAAAAAACAAAAAATTATTTAAAATAACGAAATTGTATTATATTAGGTATATAATTATAATATACATTGTATATAATGTTGTATTATATTTTATATAATTATTAATTCTTACGTCTTGCCGTATTTTATACTTATTGATACAATACTACGTTATGTGTAAACGAAAAACATTATAAAATATAAACATAAAAAATCAAACTTACGCTTGTAAAAATATGCTTAATAAATTTAATAAAAATTAATAGTTAAGTAGGTAATGACACATAAATACAAATAATATAAGTCATTGTGATCCTACCTTAAACGCCTTTACGTGAACCTATGTACATATTTACCATGGATCTATGTAGAATGTAGATTATCTTTATTATACAAAGTAGGACATAGAATTCCAGGCACGTATACAGGGGGATTCCTCCCCCCCCTCTGAAATAATTTCAAGTAACGAGGAAAAAATTGTTTTATTATGTTGTGGCACAATTTGTATTGCTAAATTTTGTAACCCCCGCTCAACATTTTTTTTTATACGTGCCTGGGGAACTCACAAATCAGCTTTCCCTAGTTTTAGATTAAAAATGTAGCAATAAATTTATACGCATGTACCTATTAGTTTTTGTTAGTTTTTTTTTTATTATTATTTTTAAATTTCACGACATCTTTGAGACTTGAGAGCCAGAAAAAAATATCAAAATATCTACTAAAAATAGGAGTTAGAGATTGCTCAACGTGACTGGGCGTATTTTCACCGTGAAATGGTTTTTGATTTCATTATAATCATGATTATACATTATGAAAAAATTGGTAACATTTTTAAAATATAAGTTAATTCTGATTCCACCAAAAACTAATTTATGTTGTTATTCATTGAATGAAAAACAAAGTCATAAAAATCAATTTTGAGTTTCTCAATTATGCAAATTTTTAAAATAACTTTATAGTTCAGATTTTTGTGGATTATTAACAATAACATAAAAAGTAAGTACGATAGGCAAATTTTGATTCCACTAAAATGTTGAGTATATAAATAGAAATATTTCTAAAAAAATAAAAATCTAAAAACTTAATTTTTTGTATTTTAAATTCGAAAACACGATTTTTGAAAAAATTGAACATTTTTAAGTTTTTTGGCCTTAACTTCCAAAATAAGTTCAGCCGGCTTTTTTTGAAAGTACCATCAAATTAAGTATGCAGAAACACATTTTGAAAAAAAATTCACTCGAGAGCTATTCGTTGCATTCGTTCCAAATCGTTTTATATTATTTAATTTTTATACATAATAAGACAATTCTGTTCACGGACCACACAATTATACTCAAAATATGATGACAGACGACAGTTTAAAGTTAGGTTGCATAAAAAATTGAATGAATTAACCACGTCACCACAAGATCAATATTGATTCATTAAATGTTTAGTGATTGTTCATTTTGACTTGAAAACGTAATACAAAGAACATGATGATTACTTCATAGTCCATAACCACAATATGTAATGTTCAAATATTGGAATGTAATATCTTAAATCATACCAATTTTTTACAAGGATTACATAGGTAAAGGTAATAAGTTAATAACAGATAGTAGTATTATATTAATTACTACCTATAATCAGTGGCGCCATTTGAGGGGGGGGGGCAACTTGGGCATTTACCCTAGTCTATCATTTACATCAACCTCTTAAGTCGGCACATTTTAAAATTATAAGAAGTCTTATTTTTAACTTAAGGCCATTGTCATAAATCATAATATTAAATATTGATATTATATAAATAAAAATTTATTGTTAATTTTTTTGTTGTATTCTTTAAAGAAGTATATTATATTATTAATCAAGATGTTTAATGTTTACATTATGTGACTGTACATATTGCTAACTACTTGTAAATCAATATTAAAAGGTACCTATTACCTATTTATTATTTATTTATTTATTACTCAATTATTCTATTTTACTTTTTAATTCTAATAAATATTTGAAAAAATTATTTATATTTAATACTTCTAAATCCTGTGTGTGAAGTTTATATACCTGAAAATTTACCCCCCCACCAACCTACTATGGCATTATCATATGTGAATCTGCCGTTGAAAAAATGTTGAGTTGTCAAATCAGTGAGTAGTTGCTCTAATCAAACATAAACTGAAATGACACCACTGCCTATAATAAGCCTATAATATTATCGATACCATTTTATTTTTGGATAAAATTGATTTAATCAATTGTTTGATACTAATAGAAAAATTAATGACTAATATATCTATTATATAAAATAATATATATAATGAAATATTCTTAGAAATAAAAGCTGTTTCTACTCAGAATCATTTTTTGTAATGCTTATAAATTTAATGATCTATTATTAAATTCAAATTTAACACATTTATTACCATGGTCCATGACCTATTTATTAAAATATTAATCAAAGACGTCTGACGTGGTATAATAGTATATTTTACTCATACATACTTTACAGCAGAGATTTCCTGATAATTATTATTTTCTAATATCAAAATTTAAACTATCAACGATGATTAATAATATAATCGTAAATATATTTAAGAATGAAAATTATTATATACATGCATGAACTTCTCTTAGAATAATATATATTTAATTATATATGTGTATAACATACATAGGTACCGTCGACTACCGTGTATTATTTACTCCCTATCTAAAGTAGGTAAATGCAATTTTTTCTAATGTAGGCAAAATTTCGGTTTTTCGTCTAGAAAATAAATTAAAAATTAATAGGCCGTATTAATTCATAATTGCATATATTTATTTTCATTTTAAGGTCAAATAAAACTCAGATGGTCGAATTTTAACGAATTACGGATAGGTATCTAACTCGCATAAATAACTTCTTGGATGTTGGGAACTGCAGCACCTTTCCTCCTGTTTTTTTTTCAAAACTCCAGATCTTCCAAAAAAAAAAAAAATAGTAGATAGTGGCATAATTTGAGTGGTTCAAATTTTTATTTTTGTATCACCAGAAAATCCTTATATGTATACTTTTAATTTTAATTTTCAAAAATCAACATTTGTTTATTACTGTATAATGGACAATGGTCCATAAAAATCAAATAGAGTAATTGGACATCCTAAATTAAAAAGAAAAAAAATGTAATCCTCAAAAGCTGTAAGGTGGCAAAACATCCATATATTATCCAAGTTAAGGTCAATTACCGTATTACTATCTATTTTAAAATTTTAGATGTCATCATAATACAGGAAATACTTTGCACCAGAATTGTTTATTCGAGTTTTGGGTTTTAGGTCTTAAAAGAAAATTTAAGTTATTAAATTCGGCTGTTTCAGCTTAATGAACTTTTCTGATTACGGTTAAATATAAATTTATATGGATTAATTACGGTTAATTTGGGTAATAAAAAAACCTGTTTTATATCAATTATAACATAAGATTTTTTTATATGAATTTGATATATTAATTTTTAAAGCAAACATAAAAAAACATATATTTACCATTAATCAGTCATTTTTCTACTGATATGCGCTTCATTTTTTATATTTATTAATAATTCAAGTTTCAGTTTAACCCAATTATTAATTCTAGTTTCTGGGTAATTTGGGTGTTTATTTTTTCAATTGGGTGTTGTATATTACGGGTTTGGGTTTTGCAATTCATTCGGGTTTCGGGTTACGTTTGGGTGCAACTTGCACCTCGCTGCCAATGATATTTAACAACTACATAAATATAACTTAAAAACATTATTTTTCTTCTATTTTACACAGACTTAGGACTGTCAATAGCAAATTATGACTGTCTTTGTTATGCAATTACAAGTAAGTAAAATGACAATGTATAGGTTTAAATTATACGAGTATAATATAATAATTAAAAAAAAAATTATAAAACTGATAATAATTTGAATGGAAAACGTAACCTTTTTGTATTCTTGACTCAAAACAACCGTTTAAGTTATCCTCCTACAACTTTAACTTAAAATCTAAGTGAAACCTGCATGCTTTCATAAGAACTAATGGCCATACGATTAATAATGATGAATAAATTGTTTTTTTCGAAATCGGCAAATATTATTTTAAGTGAAAAATTGATATTATTTTTTAGAAATTAGGATTAGAGGTATGTTAATGCTGTAGTATCAAGCCAAGGATTGTAAAAAATTGTGTTAAAAAATTTGTTGGGCAACTTTTAAAAGTTCCATCCACAAATATTGAATCAACTTCACTAAAACCTTTTAAAGCAGGACAAAATTCATGTACCGACTATCCACTTATCAATTTTTTTATTTAGGGATGCAATTCACATGTAACCAAAGTCCTGTGTAAGATAAAAAATTGATTTAAAGAAAATCAAATAGATATTATAAATGCATTAAGTGAAATAATTATATCTGAAGAACCATCTATAGATCTAATACAAATAGTTAGTAACACGTAAAACTCTAACTTAAATTATTTAACGACAGAGTTAGGAATTTTTAGTACAATGTTCAAACAAAAATATTGCAGCATTACTATACAGTATTTTCAAATTCAGTGGATCAACCAGAGGAGGCAATCCGAGGCCTAGTACAATAACCTATGTACTTATCTTATGTATATATATTGTAATAACGTAACCCCTCTCGAAATTTTATTCTAGTTGCGCCACTGATCAAATTAGAAGTAAATATTCAAAAAGGTTTTGCATGAATAACAGTCATTTCAAATTTCCAACCAGCACAACAAGTTGTGAAAAATTATTTTCCTGTTTAAAGAGATTGAAGACGTACCTAAGAATGGTGCAAGAAGCCAAGAACGGCTAAGTAGCTTAACTATTTTCCAACTTTAATATAAATTTTGATCAAGTCATTGATAAATTAAGAAGACGTTAAATTATTTTAAATAAAATTTTTGTAGGGAAGAAAATTGTTTATAAAGCAGCAATACACAGGAAGTTTGAGTATTTGTCGGTTAAATATTAAAACACTTTTCTGTACCACCAGAATTTAGGACAATTTGTCTATATACAATATATATGAATGTAAAAACTGAAATCTTTGTCACGCATGTTCTCTAAAATAAAAAAAAAAAACAATGAAAAAGTTTTATACTGTTATACTATAGGTACATCCTACATACTACATGGTACATCAACTTTCACAAAATAATTTCTAATAATAACAGTAAAACTGATAAAGAAAATATCTTATAATGTGCGTACTTGCCGATTATTTAAAAAATTAAATACTCGATTTTTCATTAACTTATAGAATCACAAATAGACTTAACACCTACTCTTTCATTAAAAGAAAAAAATCACGATAATCAACTAAATAGTTTCAGAGAACATGCTTAAGGGGTCGCTACAACAACATTTGTTTTCTCTGTTTATCTCCCACACAATGTAGGAACAAAGATACTCCGAATTTTCACGATTACGACTCTATGATTTAGTTTAGGGCAAAAGCACCTATTACATATTTTATAAAGAAGAGTATTTCCTGTACAGTAACCGGATAGATTATAAATATTAATACTATTAATAATTTATTCAAAATTGTAAATATTAAAAATCTACCCAGTCAATGCATAGGAAATACTCTTCTTAATAAAATATATAATCGGTGCTTTTTCCCTAAACTGAACCAGAGAGTTTTTATTATTTATAAAAGTATTGATTTGCAAGTGTACCTATGTCATGTGTATTATATTATTGTGTACTATAGTCTATAGTCTATAATATAGTACTATATAACTGTATACACTATAATAGATACTATAAAATATAATATTTACAAACAATATATTGTATTGTTTATTTGCGGTTTCAAACCATTGGTTGTTACTTTGTTAGTTTATACATTTAAAAATTAGATTAGACTAGTCAATTTTTTTAATATCCAAAACTATTTAAGCCAAAAATGTACTAAAGAATATAGTCATGCAATCTATCACGATAATATATTTTAAATTTAAAAGTTGAATAAAATGATGTAAAAATATTTCAATAGAAAAATATAAAAAAATAAAAATGTAAGGTTATAAGCATTTATATAGAGTGATTCACCAAGTATGATCATCAGTGATCACCGTAATTATTTTCTAAAATGTCCTTAATTTTCTACAATGAATTTATTCAAATTTTAAATTTTGGAATTGTTAAGTGTTTAAGCAGATTTGTCTTGCATGTGAATAAAAAGGTACCAAATCATTTTCTTCAAATAAATGTACAATTTAAATTGTTAAGTCTAAAAAAAATATCATAACATATTTTTTTTGAATTATTAAGATATATAAAAATTTAATGTAGTATATTTATTATACTATTTAAACTACGCAGAGATTTTTATAAATTTAAGATAATTATATAAGGTGTATTGAAATAGTTAATAAAAGAATTATCCATTAATTATATCCTCAATATTATCATTCAAATTTATTAGGTATTAATGAACAAAGTTAAATAACTCAAAAAGTAAAAATCTATTTATTTGAAATCTGGTTTGAATATCTACATTAAAATGCTTAGATATAGTATAATCTCATTGATAATTTTACAGAAAAAAAGGTGATTCACATTTGAAAAAAAATAAGTTAATATCGTACAACCACCATCATTTAACACTTCTTAAAAATTTAAATGATATAATCTGTGTAATTGTAAATATTGTTCTTAATTTAACTTATAAATTCCAAAATTCATAATTTGAATGAATTCAATTTTACAAAATAATAGGGTGAGCATTGTAGCATGTTTGGTGAATTATCCTGTATGTGTGTGTATGCTGTATAATTATTGAATTGGACGAAATACCCTTAAAAAAAAAAATAATTATTTAATTTAACATTAACTGAATGTATAGTTTGAATGATTGAGCAAACTTTTAAAATTTTCATAATTTTTATTTTTAATTTTTTTCTAGTTGACGTTTTATTAAAACTATTAAAATAAAATATATTTTATTTTGCCATATCCGTTGTAGATTTTCTTTTAACAATTGTCAAGCCTTACTAAGACTAAGTCTTAGTATATGAATAATGAGTATATGATAATATACAGAGTGTAACAGTACTACTTAACAAATAGAGTAACATTTGCAATGGAAGTTTGTCAAATAGTTTTTTACACCTTATATAGGTACCTTGGTACCTAACTAATTGTATTGCATACTTAAATTTATATATATTATATGTATTATGAAATATTTAATGTAAAATATAAATGAGTATCTCAACATCTTGCTGGCATATGTGTAATTTCGCAAAATTTCTAGAGATGCAAAACTAATCAGTTAAGTTATATACTCTACATAATTACAGCTTGTTTTGCTTTCAAATTTATTTACCACTTTAAATTCAATTCCAGTTCCACGGTCAACATTTCAAACATAATTCAGTATCATCATTAATATGAACTATGTAAATTTTATATTTTTATAAATAAAAAATCAACACTATAATTTATTACATTGATATATAATAATATATTTATTTGGGCCATTTAAGGAGTGCAAAATGATAGTATTGCACCTTTACAAAAATTCCAGGAGATGCAAGTGCACCCTTTTTCATTCCCGTTATTACGCTCATGCTTGCTGGGATTCTTTTAAAATTAAGGTTGTGGTTGTCGAGATATTCAGTAATGATGACAATTTCTCACTGAGAAAAAGAATACTTAAAAGTCTCAAATAAGACTGACTCCTTATTCAGTTCACCTAACCATCTACGTCCCAACACTATCAAATGACACAAACTATAATATAAAATTACTAATATTTATCTGACTGCTCTGCGCTCCAGGACGAGGATGACCTTAACAACATGATTGCGTGGTTTAACAATATTGGTTTGCAGTTTAATGTAAGTAAATGTCATTCAATGTCATTTTTAAATCACCGCTCCTCTATTAGTTATACGTATTCATATAACATATTATAATATTGAAAATAATTGTTACTACTTGTATTATATTTTATCTATCTTACATATAACATATTATTATTGAATTATTAACATGTTTAAACTTCTATACATGTTATCTACATTTTAAATTGTTCTGTGTTTAAATTGTTGTATAAGGCTTCGCCCGTTAATATATATAAATAAATAAATATAATCAAAAGTCAAAACTATCGAGAACCGAAGTATAATATAGTTTATGCGAATTGCGGACGAAAAGTCCGGAGACAAAAAGTCCGTTTTAAAAAAAGTTGGACAAAAAGTCCAGATTCAGTTTTTATAGTCGAACAAAAGGTCCGACCACATTTTTGGGGTCGGACAAAAAGTCCAAAAATTAATATTCATTTTAAATATTTAAAAATTTAAAAATATTTATACACATATTATATTATTATATTTTTGTATAACCAACAAAAATATAACGGAAATTCACTATAGTTAGGTATCTATAGTATTGACGAATTTATATTTAATTTTTATAATTAAAATTAAAATTGATAATAAATTATATAATTATACATGAAAATAAGAAAATTGAAAAAAAAATATATATAATATGTCTACAAACATTTTAAAATTTTTAAACAAATATAACATTATGTAAAATATTTTGTATTTTCGGACTTTTTGTCCGACTATAAAAACTGAATCCGGACTTTAGTCAAACTTAAACGGACTTTTTGTCCATGGTCTTTTTATCTCCGGACTTTTTGACCTATTACCAGTTTATGCACCTATTAATTATTACCTATAACACTAAAATAGGCTAAAGACAAATAATTGTCCGTTATTATCACAGGTATAATGTAAATCGCGTGTCATTAGTGCGTTTAGTGTTTACACGACGTTCGTGGAGAAGGAGGAAGAGGTGCTTCCCGCAACATTACGAGTTGCGAAAGTTTATTTAAAAAAAAAAAAAAATAATAATAATAATAGTATTAGTATACCGTCCTTGGAGTCCCCACGACGTTTCGTGCACCGCATAGAGTAATATTACTCTATGGACCTATGTTGCACCGCGGCTGGTGACGAGCACGCGCGAGTCGTCGGCGATAATCAAATAATCAATATCCGCAATAGTCCCGCATTCGGATTCGCGGTGGAACGGCGTTAGCGACGTGTACACGTCACCGGACGCATGCCGCCGTCACCGCCCAAGGGAAGTACACCGCCCGACAGCCCTCCCGCATCGCCGACAGCAGGCCGTAGAGCAAGTCGGTGCGCGTGCGCGTGTATGCCGTCCTTGAAGCGCGCAGCCCGATCGAACAGCTGACGTGACTCAGCCGCCCGCCCGTCCGCTGGACAAGTTGTATTTATTATTACGGCGCAGTTGTTGGTTTTTTTTTTATATCGTTTTCTTTCTCCCGTAGTCCGTACCACTTTGACTCGTCGCGCACCAACCGAACGTAATATCAGTATATTAATTTTTTTTCTCTTACTGCCGAGCCCCGTCAAATTTGTTTTTCTCGTTTTTGGGTTTTCTTTTGCTGTTGTGCGCGAGTATCGCATAGTACAATACTAGTGGTGCTCGTAAATAGTCATACAGAGTAGACGATATTATTCTGGCACATAACCTTTGGGTCTGCTCAAACGCAATTTCTTTGCATCCGCGCCGTTTTCCGGAAAATAGTCGGGCCATGTCCGACGGTGAAGGTTCGACGCAGACGGCCGCGGTGGAGACTGGTGGTCAACCGGACAACATAACGGCGGCCATGGATGAACAGCAGCAGAACGTGTCCATCACTAAAGACGACGGAGAACCTAACCCGAAAAAGGCCAAGCTTTCAGGTAGCGGCGGTGATGTGTTTGGCCGGAGTGGCGGTGGCGGTGACAAGCAGCACGCCGCTTCGGAAAAGCTGGAGCATAGGCTGGGAGGCATACTATGCTGCGCCGTGTGCTTGGACTTGCCCAGGTCGTCCATCTATCAGGTGAGAATCAACGATTTCGAACGCTTTGTGCGCAGTTCTGACTCCAAACCACTCATCTGTTCTGTGTTCTATTTTTAAAAATCGTATCTTCTACTCATCTCGTTGTTGTTATTATTATTATTATTATTATTATAACTATTATTATTATTATTATTATTATTATTATTGTTGTTGTTGTTGCTGTCGTCGTTCGTACCAGCTGACCGACATGCCGCCGCCGCGGCTGTAGTCCCTGGGTCAACGACATTAAATTATGCGCGCGCGAATTTCGTTTATCACCTTTCCCCGATCGTTGTTGTAATAAAATAAATTATAATATAATATTTTTCGACATTTCGATTACGTCCGTGCGTTTCCGTATTGTTGCGCGTCACGATGACATTAGGCTTAGTACTGTAGATACTAGTTACCAACCTTTTTGGCATTTCCCAATCTAAACGACCTTAGCCTCTTCTCGCTACGGTGTGTTCATCAATAATTTTGCATACATTCCCGAGATAAATCACGGTCCATCGTCCGTGGTGCAAAGTCCAACAGCATAGAATCGGTACTAATCGTATGAAATAATAATAAAAATACATTTCTGGTGCGGCTGGGTCTTTCCGTTATCTTTTTCATGCCATGTGCTCAGTTAGACAGCAGACACTATTATGTGTGTTCGAAATTGACAATACATATTTATTCGAACAAAATACAATTGTATGTTATGGTATTCGGTAAAAAAAAACAATTTTTAAAACTTTGAATATTTTAAAAAAGAATAAATATGTTAATTGATTATGAAGATTAAAAATGATTATTTAAGCACATTTACTCGAAAAATGTATATCAAATTATTTAACTATAATTAATGATAATATATTATAGTAAAAATGTATGAGTATAGAACAGTCATAAAACGTCAACGCCCACTAAAAACAATTTTGAGACGTGTTCACCCTCACATATTATGATGTGAGCTGTAATGGTAATCGGTAAAAAATCTCGATGAAAAAAATCCCAAATAAAGTCTCTTAAAAACGTACTGTTAATAATTAATTTTATATATTGAAATATAATATTTAGGAACTAGTATTATAGTGTATAATTATATATTCAACTCGAAATATTATTTATTAGTAAAATGATTTATTATGATTTATTTTTTTATTTTTTATTTAGCATAGGTATAATATTAAAGTGGTCGCATTAAATTAATTATTAATAACGAAATTAATGGTCATTTATTCGGTATAATGATGTGACAGATGTCGCACACTAATTTGTTTTTAATGACAGAATTGTCATTTGTTAATATTTATCATCTATTATATTATTTATATTATACGATCTTATAACATTTTTGTTTTTCAAACGTTATTTTTAATGTGTATATTTTTCAATAATACCACAGAATAAATGAAATCTAATTTCATTATTATGTGATAATACTAAGCCCTAATAATTATTGTGCCCTTGAACTAGGATTTCGAGTAATGCGTTCAACTGCTAATTCTGCATTTTATTTAAGAAGGTATTTAAACCTACTATATGTTTGTAGAACTAAACATGCGTCGTAAAATATGTGAAACTTAAATAATATTTATCTTTTAACATATTATTAGAATAGATTAAACAATATTTTTTACTAATTATACATTTTGATTTATTAATATCGATTACTAAAATGTTCAACTCGACATAAACCCATATCTTTCAAATTAATTATTATGGACCTATTATCCTTTGATACTAAATCCATATAATACACCAGTGTCATAATTGAAAATGTTTCATGGGGGGGGGAATATAAAAATAAATTTTTCAATATAACTTGTGGGGGCTTTGCGCCCCACCCCCAAATATATAATATTAAATATATACATAATTTTATAATGTATATTTATCTCTTGACAAAATATCTCCAATGAGAGATCTCTTTATTGTAAAAAAAAAAATTGCATATTATAAAAATGAACAAAAAGTGTATTAAATTAGTTATCAATATTTTTATTTTTATAATATTATATCTAGATTCCTTAGCTTCTTGGCACGCTCATCACCTCTTCGCTTAAAAATTTAACATCATCATTGATCGCCAGCATTAAATAGACAATTAAATCTTTTCTACAAACAAAATTAAAATATTTGATTTATTAGTTATTATGAAAATGTATTTTATTAAGCACAGCTTATACAATATCAACATATTATGATATGTTTCGAAAATACGTTTTGATTCTTTTAAAGGCTGAAAACATCCTTTCTGGCGTACTTGTATTTTTGGAATTGTGGTTTTACCCATTATTAGAGTATTTTATTATCTTATATCTTTGTGTATGTAACATGAAGTCATGTAGATACTGTAATATTACTAATTAGGTACAATGTGTCGTAGGGCACTCCGTGTTCATATAAATCAATAAGTATTATCAATGAAAGTGAAATAACCATTTATTTTAAAAATTATGCTGATTGCTTACCGAGTAATAAACTTACGAATTTAGGAATCGAAATTTGACCTAAAACATTAAAAAATGCAAATATGTCATAAAAATGTCTTTAAAAAATACCTAAAAAATTTTTTAAATAGTATTATAGTAAAAACTCTCATGAATTTGGAAATATGATCTAAGAATATTTAAAAATTTAAAATAATAGATTTTGAATAACTATATTATTGAAGAAAAAATTGGTGAGCATTTTTGGTGAATCATATTGTTTACTAATCTATGGCGTATGTATATGTAATAACTTTATATACTGTATATTTGTTTACAGTGTACAAATGGGCATTTAATGTGCGCTGGATGCTTTGCTCATTTATTGGCTGATGCACGTTTACGAGATGAAATGGCCACATGTCCTAATTGTCGTGTGGACATTGCGAAAAATACAGCTACACGTAACTTGGCTGTTGAGAAAGCAGTTAGTGAACTTCCATCAGAGTGTCAGTTTTGCGCTAAAGAATTTCCACGTAACACATTACAACATCATGAACAACAGCTTTGTGCGGAACGGTAAGCTTAATTTAACTTTTTTTATATTTAGGTATTCATGGAAAGTAGTTTATGTATATGAAAACATTTATATTTTGTTTACATTCATTTTTAGACCAGTAAAATGTGGATACAGTAAAATAGGCTGTCCTTGGCGTGGACCCAGTCATGAAGCGTCTGAACACGAAAAAGTGTGCCCTCACCCATCAACTACGGGAAAAGATGTTATGTCCGCACTTGATGCTATGGACCAAAAGTTTCAGGAAGAGAAGCTTTTGTATGACACTATATTTGACTTGATGAGTTTTGAAAAGATAACATTTAATGGTAAGTCATCAATATAGTATAATATTTTGAAGTATGGCAACATTGGCAACTAATGTTTAAATTAAATCGATATTTAATTTGATGTTTAGATTTGCAATTAAAACCATACAGAACAGAAGAGTTTGTACACAAATTGTACTATGAGACTGCCCGATTTTCGGCGTTCAATTTTCAGTGGGTTGTCAAAACCCGCATCAATAACATGCAAAGAGACCCAGCATTGAGTGTTGATCGTCACATGTCATACCAGGTAATTTATGTGCAACATTTGTAGGAAAAAAATGTATTAATTTTTAAATTTTTGTATTGTATTCACTATAATATTTTTAAAATAATATAATTTGAAAAACATTGTTTCATAGAAAAAAAACAGGTAAGTTCTATTTAATATAAGAAAAAACAATAATTAACCCATAATATACACAAATGCGTAAAACACAACCACGAGTATCCATGTACGTGTTATCAGTCCTTTCAGTGTTAGGTTACACCACAAATTTGGATGTCATTCATCACTGTAACGTTTAAGGTCGACGTGTATTCAACTAAAATCAATGTGACATGGATAATCTATTTACAATTGTGAAACAGGAGACAAGATATTTTTTGTTATATTAATAAACGTTCACAGTTTTCAAGAACATCGCACAACTACTACTACTTCTAGTACTAGTACTACTACTACTACGACTGCATCATCCTCATGGTATGGAATCTCAAATCAATCTATCGCTGAATCGGCACATGCACGACAAAATTCATATTGCCATCTATAAAATGTGTTTCTTTTTTTGTTTTTGCCCGTTTCTCTACGTCCGCCACGTCTAGACACATTATACCTAAACACCATCGAAGAGATAACAACGGCTGAAACATCAATTAAAGACGCCCATATGGATCAGATCGCAGGATTTTTTTGTATAAACAGTTTTTGTTTTTTACGACGTTTTCAAAGTAAACTTTACGGATTCTTGTTAATTATTCTTGCTAGGTTATTATAAACATATTTATTAAAAACTTGTAATTGTATTTTTTTCTTAAATTCATTTTTATTTGTATAAAGGGTAAGCTTTGGTAAGTCATTAGTCAGAAATATACTAAAATGCTTTTATTTTTTTTTCTTGTCCTGGTAAGTTATGCTAACATTTGGAAGCACTGTGTATAATAATTTGGGTTGAGTTTTGTTTTTCAGGTGCATTCGGAACTAATATACTTTTAAAAGAATTTACTTAATTAATCATATTTTACCACTAATATTTCAGGATTATTTTTTGCAGGTTATTCGTTGTAGTATCTGAAAATACTAATTGATTTTTTTTTTTTTTTTTATTCATTCCTCTGTTTCCTTTACGCTCTCAATTATGTCGTCGTCATGCTGATCATCTGTAAATAGCTGATTCTGAAAACCAAAATCCCCACACCCATGTCTGTCCATTATCTAGTAGTTAAAGGACCATTTGGTGATATGAAGGTGAATCCGAAAATTTATAAGTTTGAATTCAACGAGAATGAAACAGAAACACAATTTGTAACATTGCCATTACCAGACTCAGCCGAATGTAATCGGCTGTTAGCTGCCAAAACTATCAACTTGAGGTAAAAAACAAATAAAATTAAACTTTTAATAGATTTGATTGAGTCTTAATATTATATTATTTTGTTATTTATAATTTTAAAGTTAATTTAACCTTGAATATTACTTATACATTTAAATATATTAAATATGTGAATTGAAGCATAATTAATAATTATAATGAATTTGATATTAAATTTATAAATCACAGTAAATTGTGTTATAGTCTATATAAATAATAAATGTCTAAAAATTATGTTTATGTTTGATGTTACTTATCATATAATATTGGTATGTATTTATAGGATAATAATTTTAAAATTTGTTTATTGTTCTCAGGTTGATCATGTTTTTGGTTTCAAAATAATCACAAAATCAATACTTATATATATTTAAATATATATAAATATAAATAAAATAAAATTTAATCATCAAAAAGCTGTTTCCACTTATATTATTAAAATGTTTATTTTTTTCTTTATTATTTACCTAAGCGTATATAGATATAATTGTTTTTTTTTCTAATTAACAAAGCGTATTAAGATAATTTTTAAAAGTTTTATAGTTTATTTTTATCTTATTATTTTATTTTATGTTATTGTTGACGTCATTTCCCCATGGTTTCACCTTGCCCTACAGCACACGTTTATCTTTCCTCATTTTATTGTATTTTAATATTTTATTGGACATAAATAAAGTAACATTTCAGTTATTATATAAATTGACTTTTTATTTGTATAATATGTTCTTCATTTAATAGAATATTACAAATAAAAAATATTTCATATTTAATTTGAAATGGTTGTATTTTAAAACATACAAATTTAAAGAAATGTGTAAAGGATGTATAATTTGATCAGTTTAATAGCTAAATATTAAATAAATAACAAATACAATCATGTTTATTTATTAAAAATATTGCTCGGTAAAAAAAAAAAAAGAAATAAAAACAATAATAAATAACTAATTACACATAAAAGATCATTTAAACATAAATCAATAAAATAAATAAAAAATGTTCAACACTACATATATTTAAATTATGATCCAAGGCAAATTCCCCACCCTTTAACACCATAAACCTTACCTTAAATTTTATTTCTTGAATTCCAAAAACATATAAATTACTTTTATAACTTGGATTCAGTATTTAATGCTTTTAATTTTTGAGCTAACATGATGTTCCCTTTGATTTTCAATTTACCTTTCATAAATGCCATTTGAGGATTTAGCTTTCCAAGAGCCTGAATAAAGGTTTTTCATATATATTATGGATGCATAATAACAGTATAATATTTGTGATACTTACCAAATCAATCATATCTGAATCATCAATAGTCAATGTTGTATCTGCTTTAATGCCTTTTTCAGGTTCTCCTCGATAAATTTTACCAGTCTTCAAGTCTGCAGCTAATTATTAATTTTAGATAATTTAATATTAATACAACTCTACAAGTTTCTTCATTATAGATATATTTTCAATAAAATAACACTTACTCCATGTACTAGTAACTTTACCACTTTTTGTGATATGGTACACAAAGACTCCATTAATAGATTTTAATAAACTTGGATTAGATTCTATACGTTCTTTCATACCATGGAATACTGCATCACTTGGCAGTTCTTCAACTTTTCCAGAGCACAATACCACATGTGGCTTGGCAGGCATTCTAATTTCGTGTAATTCCATGTAAGCGCCTAAAAAATAACACTTATGATTTAAAATTAAAAATAAACATTTTCAAATTATCATTTATTTATTTTATTGTTTTTTAAAAATTGACCTTGGAAAATAATGCTTTTATACAAAATTGCAGATTTAATCTAAAACAGGAAACTCACCTAGTGAAAACAAAATCTACAAATAATATAATAGCAAATACAGTGAAAAATAATAAAAATATAACAACAGAGAATATAAGATAAGCTTGTTGAAACATAATTTTTGTTTAATTATTTTATTCCGAAGAATTTGCTGATAAGTCTTAAAAACTAAACTGTCATTTTGTTTATAGCTGTATGAGAATATTAATTGTACAGGTCAATATGTTAAATAATTGTATAGGTCAATAAGTATGTTAAGTAATTGAATTGGTGGCATAATTAAAGGTTTTAAATTATTAAATGAAACAATCAAGGTCACATGAATATCATCTATATGACTAGATATAGAGTATATGTTTATATAAAAATAAATAATAATAAATATTAAAAATATGAAGACCGATAATTATATTACCTTAAAGAAAAAATTTACCTGATAGAACTGTGTCGTTTGTTTCTGATACAGTAGTTTTGAAGTGAATGCGGCTCCCTTCTCTCCACATTGATGTGCACAATGTTTGGCCTGGTATAACTGGTTTACTGAATCTCACCTAGAGGTCAATGTAGCTTGTAAATTAATGAGCTGTTTGTTCATACTCCCTATACATGCATTTCATTTTTCTGTACATTTATTTTATACTAATCATACTACATAATACAGTTTAACAATATTTGGTTTTTACTTTTTTTCTTCAAATAACTTATAATTTAATAAAAAAAAATACTGATTTTTAATTACGCATTTATTAACATACAGTAATAATGCAATATTTCAAATATCTAATATTTAACCTTAATTAATCAAAATTTAGATTAAAATGAATGTCCTACATTCTGTTAAATTAATAAATGAATGTTTTATCAAGTACACACGTAACAAAAGATAAAGTTAAAACTATATTAAGATTAATTTCAGTGATTTAACGTATAACAATTGTAGTTCAAGTAAATGTTATTATTAACATCGACAAATTAAAAAAAAAATTATTATGCAAATACCTTAAGTGATTTGAATAATTTTGAATCATTATCAGCAAATTGTTTGAGAACATGTCTTACTGACATACCCAGAGTTGCTAAACCATGAAGTATTGGTTGTTGATAACCTGCAGCAAGTGCAAATGATGGATCTATGTGTAAAGGATTCAGATCACCAGATAATCTATAAACAGCTGCCTAATAACAATGTATGATATGTGTGAATGTAATATAATTCAAAATAATTGTATTATATATTTGTATTCAAAATAAAAAGAAATGAATATGACTAAGCATTCCTAATACATAAATAAAAATCATTACTTGATTCACAGAAGTTTTCTCTTTAACAGTTGAATCTGGAGACCGATTAGGTTCATCAAGTAATGGAATCATAACACTGGACACTCGTTTCCCTCCAAATCCTCCAGCCGACAAAACAAAAGTACATATTTGTGATGTGGCGATCAAATCACCAGATTCATCATACGTTTTAGCTAAAATAATTAATAAAGAAATTATTTAGCGCTTAAATTAAACATAAAAAGTAATGAATATGTAGAAAAATATATTTTTTATGGTTAAGAAACAATTTATGTAAAATCATCAAAATTAAAAAAATAAAACTCATACCATCAACAACAATAACAGCATTTTTTCCTTTATCCAACACATCAGAAATACAAATTTTAGTTGTAAGTTTAGCTTCAGTTTGTAATGGCTTATGTAGTTCTAAATATTGTTCACCATGTAAAACCTATAAAATATAATCTTTAATTTTTAAAATAAATAACAGCGTTAGAATAGAAATCATACTAAAAAAATACTGAGAAAATATTTTATAAATACTAATTAACATGTAAAAGAAAACATGTCGTTTAATATCTCTGTTTGATAAGTGGTAATAGTTACATAAATTACTTAAAGTGGTATACAAGTGATATGGTTCCACATCAGTACCATATTTAGTTATTGTATGATTGAAAATTAAATGATGTTTAGTCTTCAAAACCATTTAAGCAAAAATCTAACCTAATCTTAACAGTAAGAAAAAACCGATTTCATTTTTATTTGTCTGATGATACCAAGTATACAAACAAAAATGTATTTTTTTTTTTTTTATTTTATGTTATATAGTTATAAACTTAAATATTTTTAACATTTATATTCTACGAAAAAAAATGAAAACGACATTGTTGAATGAGTTTTCTTTTTTATGTGAACATTTGAATTAACTAGGATTATTGATTGAAACACAAACAATTTATGTACTTTTAATATGGATTAATTAAAATATATTATGTAGTAATATAGTTATTTAGGTAAGATAGTTTTTTTTTTATATATATAAAACATTATTGACTACCTAAGATTAATTTTCTCTTGCCTACATTCAAACTTGACAACAATTAAAGCATCAGTAGTGTACTAAATATTCCACAAACAAGTTTTATAATAAACCACAAAGATAAGCATACATATGACTTATACCTGAGATAAATCAAACTCTTTGCCGGGTATTGCTTCAGTTATCAAATTACTACTCATAGTAGCCATCAGACTGGGTAAAATTGCATAAGTAGGAATTGTAGAGAAATTTTCATGAGATTCATATAAGTATTGTAAATCACTTTCTTCTTTTACATTTGCTCCAACTATGAATAAAAAAAATATATATTTTTAATTAAATAGTAAGAATTAATTAATATTTTAAATTTACCTCCAATAGCATAAATTATGGAATCTCGGTAATTGTAACTAAACACACCACTAGCTTCATTTAAGGTTTCCTCAGGACCGGATTTGATTTCATCTAAAATTCCTAATAAAGTTGAAGATGCTTCCTACAATCAACAGTTTTACTTGTTAATTGTATAAATAAATAAAGTAATATTAGTATTTATATATTATCTTTACTACTGCCCAATGCTGTAACTACCACCAGTCACTTATTCATTATTCAAAGTTACACAAAATCGAACAAAACACTACTTAAAAAAAAAAAATGATTTACTTCAAAGACACCGTGAATGCAAAAACAGCTATGATAAAAAAAACTGTGAATACCAAAGAAGAGAAGGTTCCTAAAACTGAAATATTTTGGAAATAAAACATAAATACATGTTCACAGAAAAGTAATATGCATACTGACAATTGGTTAGTCGAGATAATTGAATTGGTAGTTAGACTGATAGTTGTAACATCAGGCAGTAGTCAAAATAATGGAATGGGAATGGTTTATAGTACATTAAATGGATAAGTACTAAGATATCAATTTAATTACCTCAATAGAATTCAGTCTAGTTGCTTGTGACATATCAGTCAACTGATTCCAAACATCTCGGACATTTTCTGGATTAACTGTGTCTGTAATCTTGTGTCTAAGTATAGCACCAGTTCCTCTCACCAAATGACCTATAATTTTATTTTATTTAAATAGTAAAGCATACTTTTTATAAAATTTAGTTTTTTAAAATTCTTACATTTTGTAGCCCATCCAGCAGCTGATTCAATGATAGAACCATTTTCATCACAGTTCTCATGACAAAGCCATACAACTACAGGAGCAATTAGTTCAGGTTTTAATTCGGCAAAGAAATCTAAGGAACATTATATTATTATTACACAATCATTAGAATATATTTATGTTACCAGAACTTAAAACTGAGATTTTTTTTAATTAAAAAAAATGTTTTAAATACCTGGTGGTAGAATGTCTTCAGTGAGCCGAGATGCTGCTGTTGGTACAATCACATTACAGTTAATATTGTTTTTCCTACCTTCAATTGCCATTGTGTTACAAAGACCCACTAAACCCAATTTGGCAGCCCTTGAAAAAAAAAAATATTTTATCACTTTGGTAAAACTAAAATCTATTTTATTTAATTACGAGTAGTTAGCTTGTCCAAAGTTTCCATATAAACCAGAATTAGAACTTGTGACAATAACTCTACCATAATTTTGTTTACGAAAATGTGGCCATGCCGCTTGTGTAACCTTAAAAGCACCTTTCAAATGAACATCGTGTACCAAATCTATACGGGAAAACAATAATCAGTAAAATTGAAATAAAATTAATTGGACTATTTACTTACTCCAATCTGATTCACTGATTCGTGCAAACGATTTATCTCTTAGTATTCCAGCGTTATTCACTACTATGTCAATACGGCCAAAGTTTTCAAGTGCAGTCTGTACTAATTTATCACCATCAACGACAGAGTCATAATTAGGAACAGCTTTTCCACCTAATAATAAATTAAATTAATAAATATAATCATAGAAGATAAATTATTATAGAAATTAACTTACCTTTAGAGCGGATTTCTGATACAACAGTATCTGCAGCTTTGCTACTACTACCATCTCCAGATCGACTACCACCAAGATCATTGACAACGACAGAAGCTCCACGCTCGGCAAATAATAACGCATAAGCTCTACCCAAACCTTAAAATCAAAACACAACTTTTTTAAATTTTAGTTAGTAACAACAAAATTTTAAATAGTATGTTAATAATTTAACTGTAAAAATGTTACAACTGAAAAATTTGGTTTCTAGAATAAAAAATAACACAAATATAATTTATTAATTCATAAATTAGAAACTAAAAATCCTCGGATCCAAACCAAAATAGGTGTAGACTGTAAAGAATCAGGAAATGTTGATTATAAAAACTTGAAGAAATGAAAATTATAGATTAACAACCCATTGATATTTAAAAAAAAAATTAGACTAAATTTTATTTAACTAATGTATGGTTATTATATAAATAATTTTCAATAAACCTGCACCAGCTCCGGTAACAATTGCTACTCGTCCATCAAAACGTAAATTGTCCATGTTTTGTTTTGATATTTCTAGAATAAAAATAATACATTCATTATATCTAAAACTATTATATTATTAACATTTTATTATGCGTGTACAAGTAAATCAAGGGTTTGTATGATTTTTACAAACATAAAAATTTTAATTAAATATTCAAAAACCAAACTTCATACTATATATTTTATAATAGTAAGAACTGTAGTACAAATATATTCATTCTACAAATTTATGAAGGTGATATTTACAACATTAATAATTGCTCTTGATATTCAATTTTCAACCTCGAAAATTGCGGGCTTTAAATGTTTGGTCAGCTATAGAATTGGTAATGTACACAATCAACGACTATCGACGTTTAATACAAAAAATTTGCATGAGTTGCATAATAAAACAAATTATTCAAAAAATCGTCTCCGTAAGTACGAGAGAAATTGTCAGTGAACTATTTTCAAGGACACATCTACAAATAACAACTAAAGAAGAGAGATTAACGAATAATTACCGACAATGGATCTTTTTTTTAAGTGATTACTTACTGACTAGTGAATATAGATTATTATAGTGAACTATAAATATTTTAATTTATATTATTGAAGGTTGTAATTTTATAACCAGTAACTTAAAAATAGTATCCACTGTCCACTGATCACTATTCAAGTTATCATTAATCGACTACTGAGTACTGACTGACTAGTGTCATCGTAATTCGTAATGTTCGTAACACATTCATGAACAGTTGAACAGACCGTCTTGCTGGCCAATCGGCAAGACGTGTACCCGTTCTACCGGTGCATGCACAGGCACAGAATAAATTTATTCTGTCGTACAGGTGTCAGCAATTTGATAGCAGTTATCACAATGGAGAAATGATAAGAAATGATGAACCATATCACAGTCTTAAAAGATCTAAAGTGATATTTTCTAAGACCGTGATCCATATCATGACAAATTAGATTTAAAAAAATTATAATTTGTCATGATCCATATAAGCCATATTTTCAGTTAAGCGCAAGAAGCACAAATAATATTTATTTATAACCGTGCTATAAATACTAAAATAGTTAATATCTTTAAACATTGTACGGTTCACAATATTAATTTTATAATACTCTGGAGCGCATAAATAAAATTATAAAATATAGATAGAATTATATGTCTATGGTTTGGAGCGTTTATAAATTATTTTTCTTAAGTGTTTCATAAATCACTTAAATCATGATCTTATATTAGTTATATTCATAAACGTCATGATATAATGTATTATAGTCAATAATTATATTATATTATTTTTTAATGACTAGCACAAGCCAAAATATGTATTTATTTTGATTCTATGTAGCATTTAACTAGTACAATTTATCACAGGTTATTATTAAAGTTATATAGTTAAACATAAGACGTTAAAAACAATAAAATGATTAAAGATGTTTGAAAATAGTAGCTGAAAAACAAAAATAATATATTATATTGATTACCGGTAGATGATTCTGGCGAGTGGTGATAATTAACATATGAGATGGGGTAAGATGGAACATAAAAAGGTGAGTAATTTCTTATTGGATAGGAAAGGACTACACAAAGAGTGAGATTGATGAGAGTTTATCCAGAGCATCAACTGCACCACTGCATTAGAAAAGATAAAATGAAAGAAATATCTGGATCAATATAACAAGAGGCAAGAGTTGCAATGCTTAGAAAGAACCGAATAATAGAGTAATATCATAAGAGGGGTGTAGTATAATAATAAAAACAAAAGCAGCGTAAAATAAAAAACGAGTTTAAACCCATTTGATATATAGTTAGTAAAAAGTTTATTACATTATAAATTTAGTCAAATTTTAAAATGAAATCAAGCTTTCTATTCGTATTTGTTAAATCATAAATCCCTGGAGGGGAAAACCCCCAAGGCCCCAGAATCTAGATCCCCCTTCCCCGTGAATACACCATTGCTTAGATAGTTAAGAATAGGTAAGTCCAATACACAAAGCTCAAACGCCTCAAACATAAAAGAAGTTAAAACTAGTCTGTTAATGAATACAGTTGTTCATGGGTATCACTAGAGTCCAAATTCTGGGGTAAAAAAAAAAATTTACATCGCATTTATTTCTAAAAAGTGAAAAATTATTTTTTTTTTCGATGTAAACTAATAACAAGTATGACATATACACTAATCGTACGAATCGGACTTATCATAAAATATAAATATTTTGGACACTGGACACAACCACAATTGTCTATGCTTGTACACACTTGAATAATAAATGTTGAAAATATTTTTAAAATCTAAGTCTTTTTTTGGGGTAGCAAAACGATACCCTTACCACCCCTTAGTAACGCCTATGCTGCAGTTGTTAATAGTTAGTGGCGATTCAACATTTTTCATTCATGGGACAAAAACAATTTTAGGGACCACCCACCTCCTACATTTTTAAGTATTAAAAATAAAAAGATTGGCAAGTGGGTATTGCTCTGCTGTATAGTAAAGATAGAGAGTAGGTAATAGAATAGAGATGTGTTAAATTTTAATGCAATGACAGGTATCATTGTATATGAAAAACGATTCTGAACGGAGATGATTTGTCAGTCTAGGATAATATTATTAGGATATATTATATTATTACTTGTATTTAAATTGTAATATATCGTTATTCTACTCGATTTAGTAAAAAAATAAATTTCATAAAATTGTTTCTATATTGACGCGGAAGTTTTTTTTTACGTTTATTTTAAGAAAAAGTTATGCAGAACCTTGTGTTAAGTTTTTTAACCTTAGATATAAATCATAATTTTTTAACAAAAAACACCTTGCAAATTTTCGCGATTTTGACATATTTTGTAAACATTTTAAGTTTTAATGCTTATAAACAAAAATTGTGATGAATGATTTTTGATTTTTTTTTTACTATAATAAGAAAAACTTATAATAAACCTTGTATTAAATTTTAAAGATTTTTTGGAAAACCAAATTTTTTTTATCGGAATTTAAAAAAAAAAAAAAATTAGAAAAATCGAAAATATTTTGAAAATTTAATTGTAAATAGTTAATACTAATATAAACATTTGGTGAAAATTTTAAGTATTCACAATGATTCGTTTTTGAGTTACAGCAAAATCAAAATATCTATTTTGTCGAAAAGTAGTTATGCGTAAAATTCCCATTTTTCCGTTACTTTTTCAGGGTTTTTCCTGACGCTTTTGAAAACTATTGGAAATTTTTTACTTTTGACCCTCCAAAGTACCAACTAGATTCAATTTCCTTTTCAAAGAGGAGCTGAAGTCAAAATCAAAAGTCAAAGCATTGTTTCAAATAATTCTATTCTAAATCGTGATGAGGCACGAAAAAAAAAACATATATCATTGTAAAATCAATACATTCCTCACTTTGTTCAGAATCAATAAAACTATTTTATAAATCTGTGCCCTAAATAATAACTATGTACCTATCAACCTATCTTAATTTGTGAGAAAACCATAGGAGACTTATGAGTTATGAGTATAATACCATTATTGTTATAAAACATAAATACAAATAAATACTTATGAACTTATACATATAATTACGATTTACGAATATCTAGACTCTAGATTCCAGAATATTCGTGCTTATAAGTTATAATACACAAGTATAATATCACGACGAATTAAATCTATTACGTCATGGAGTATATTAAGGTCTAATGGTTTATACAGATAATAACCTAACCATATACCTATAGCCAATATACCTTAGATCATGTAATATACAATATTATTGTCAATTATTTGTTGTGATTTAAATTTTATAATACAGTATAGTATAACATAAGGTTTATGGTTTAAGGATAATATATAGCTAAGTCCGTGTCAAAATAAAAAAAGACTAACCCATATTTTAAAATCATTCTTATCAAAATATCAAAGAATACGAAATGAAAATTTGAGTAATATAAAGTTTTGGAAAATTGGCAGATACGTGTCAAGACAGTCGACCAATCAGAAGCCGCCAAATCGGCGATTTTGTTGATTTTTTTTTTTACTTACTTTATATATAATCATTATGTGTTTGGTTACGATTATGTTACATCTTAACGTTTTGATATATTTAATTTAACTTAACATACGTATTCAAGAAACCGTATGCTTGACTTAAACGTTGGACTTTAGGAACTTCAATCAAATTGTCCGTAATAAACGTAATTGATTTTTTCTGTACTTATTAGTTGGATTTAAAAAAAATATTACAAAAACTACATTGATAATATTATCAATATCAGATATGATACTTACCACAGTACCCGGTGGATTTTTCCTATTTTCGTTGTAAATCAAATACTATAATTCCTAAATAGGTATAGTTAAAGGGTAACTAGTATACTTTTTAGTTAGGTAAGTAAACTTTATATTCTTATATTCTTTGAACATACTTTGTTGAGATAAGTTATATGACTAATTTCAATTTTATTCAGGTAAGATTTTACATTCTTCAAAATGGGTATCCCATTCTGGAAATGTGTCACAGCACTGACCATGTTCTTGGTTTCGAGTTTTCATATTGCCAATGTACACGGTTTAGCTGTAATGAGTGTTGATATTGGCTCAGAATGGATGAAAGTAGCAATAGTTTCAGTAAGTATTTTATGATAAATATATGATGTGCAAATATATTTAAACATGTTTTAATTTTGTATAGCCCGGTGTGCCAATGGAAATTGCTCTTAATAAAGAATCTAAAAGGAAAACACCGACTGCTATAGCATTCCGCAATGGTGAACGTACATTTGGTGAAGATGCATTAACTGTTGGCGTACGATTCCCATCCAACTGTTACATTTATTTTCTTGACTTATTAGGAAAGAAAATAGACAATCCAATTGTAGATCTCTATAAAAAACGTTTTCCTTACTATAATATTATTCCTGATCCAAAAAGAAATACTGTACTTTTCAAGCATAATGAATCGTATGTTTAAATTATATAATTACCTAATTGTCTTAGTTACATTATTATAATAATTTATATACTTGTAGAAATGATCAATTTTCACCCGAAGAACTGGTGGCAATGATGTTGGAAAAAGCACGAGAATTTGCACAGGATAGTGCTGGACAAGCTATAAATGAGGCAGTAATTTCTGTTCCTGGTTATTTCGGTCAAGCTGAACGAACTGCAATGCTAAAGGCTGCAGAAATTGCCGGAATTAAAGTATTACAACTTATTAACAGTTATACAGCAGGTAAAGAATTATAGACATAATACCAAATTATCTTATATTTTTCATGAATCGATAATATACTTATATTTCTAAGATATTTAATAAAATTAATATAAAATATAGAGCTATTTGAATATTTAATTATATGTTTTATTAATTGGAATTATTTCTATATAAAATTAAAATTGATGATCAGAATATTTAAATTATTTTCTTTCAGAAATGTTTTAACAAAAAAAAACAAAATTAATTTCTCTATTACATATAAAATTTAATTCTGTACTTAATCTGAGTTTCATTTTTATTATAAATAATAATAAATTTACCCCTCTTCCACCTGTATACGGGCCTGTTTTCTAATCATTTTTTTTATTAGTAATGTATTAATGTATTATATTATTTATTATAATAAAATAATATACAATAAGTAAATATGATAACACTATACATAATAACTGAAATAATATGAAGAAAGAGGCCAACCAATGATGTAACCCAATGTGATATATAACTTTAGTTTAATTAATCTCTGCATTATTTTCTTTTTAGTGGATCAGTAGGATTTAAGGGGTTGTGTATTGAATAAAATTTATAATATTAATGGGTTAGTATGGGAATGTAGTTTGGAGTAAAACGAGCTGTAATGTTTGTTGGCTAGTTGGTCAATTGATTCTATTTTGAGGTCAGAATGTAATGTGGAGTTACATGCAAACCAAGATGCAGAAGTTATCATATAGAGAGTAATCGATTAGAGCACTAAAGAGATTTGTAAATAATTAATTTGGTGCGAATTGGGAATTTTGATTTTAGCCTGCAAGTTAGTATTTTGTCAAGAGTAATTCTAAGATATTTGACATCAAAAGATGATACCTTGAATGTAAACAGGTGGATGGTGAGCTCTTTATCGTAAATGGTACATTCACAGATTTGTCAGGATTTATTTTCAGTGGCAGCTATCATGAATCTAAAAAGGTGTTCAACCACCCTTTTTATAACTGGGGTGGGTGGGTTGTAGCCATTTGGGTCTCGGCATATTTTAAATATTTATAATTATTAAAATGATTAAGTTAATATAAAAAAATTTATACATATTTATATTTTATATTTTTTTGATATAATTATTATTTTTTAGCTGCTTTGAATTATGGTATATTTCGTACCAAAAGTTTTAATGAAACATCTCCAATGTATATGATGTTTTACGATATGGGCGCATATGGTACTCAAGTATCAGTTGTATCATATCAGTTAATAAAATCTAAGGATAGAATAGCTCCTGAACTTCAACCTCATCTTGCTGTACTAGGAGTAGGGTTCGTATTTTCATTTCAATCTTTGGTCTATTGTATGAATAAAAAATTATTTTAATAATAATATTTAATACATTTTTATATTTTATCAGCTATGAACGTAATTTGGGTGGCTTGGAAATACAACTACGACTAAGAGATTACTTAGCAGCCAAATTTAATGATCTAAAATTAACACCTAATGATGTTACTAAAAATTCTCGATCAATGGCAAAACTATTCAAAGAAGCTGGACGATTGAAGAATGTATTAAGTGCTAATACTGAACATTTTGCCCAAGTAATATAATATTATTTTAATTATTAAATTATGAATTTATTAATAAACACTTGGGGTCTTGTTTCTGCTCTATTTTAGTTTTTGTGTGTACCTCTTCATTGAGTAGTTGATATATGCAAAATATAAATTCATTAATAAATTGAAATATATATGTATATACAGGGTGTAAAAAATTATGATACTTAAATGTATGAAAAAAATTGTTAATTTTATATTATGAATAAATAATTTAAGTAATATACTCATGTCAGAAAATTCTAAAAAATAAACTACTTGACTTAGATAAATCTTTTTACATTAAAATTGTTCTTATAATCAGATTATAAAATAGCTATTTTAAATTTTATTTTTTTTATTTTCAGTATAAAAAATAAACATAAAAAAAAATTAAATTTTACATGTAGAGCGTTGGATCTCTTAATGATATATTGAATAAATTGTATTGTTTTTATTGTTTTTCCCCAATGATTAACAAAAATACCAATACATTTTCTATAAAAAAAAAAGCACTTCCAATGATGGTGGATACTGAATCAAATTTGATGATCCTTAAAAACATGATGATCAATAAACATTGTAAAACTAATACATTTTCATTATGTACTAAAATAAATATTTAATTTCAGATAGAAGGTTTAATTGATGAAAAAGATATGCGCATCAAAGTTACCAGGGAAGAATTAGAAGAATTGTGTAAAGATTTATTTGATAAAGTTGTGCATCCAGCTCAAAGAGCTTTAGAAGCATCTGGACTGACTATTGAACTGATTGAACAAGTATATTTATTATTTTCAAAGAGATAATTATTCTATTAAATAATTTAATAATATTTTAGGTTATGTTATCTGGTGCTGGTACTAGAGTTCCTAAAGTTCAAGACCGTTTAGTTAAAGATTTAAAAACTAATCAACCTCTTGGCAGGTCCTTGAATACTGATGAAGCTGCTGCTTTAGGGGCTGCATATAAAGCAGCAGATCTTAGTAATGGATTTAAAGTAAAAGCATTTATTACTAAGGATGCTACATTATTCCCTATACAAGTTTGTTATATTATTTACAATTTATATTGTTTTGTAACTAAGTACTTATTGAACTAAATCATTTTTAGGTTACATTTGATAAAGAGGTAATAGATGAGAATAAACCAGCAAAACAAGTAAAGCGCATTTTATTTGGCCACATGAATCCATATCCACAACGCAAAATAATAACATTTAATAAACATCAACAAGATTTTGATTTTACTGTGGGTTATGCAGAACTTAGTCATTTACATGAAAATGAAGTTAAATGTTTAGGTTCTTTGCAACTAAGTAATATTAAATTAAATGGTGTTCGAGATGCCTATACTAAATATCAAGGTCAAGAAGGAATAGATACCAAAGGAATTAAAGCACACTTTGCAATGGACGATAATGGATTATTAATTTTACAAAATGTAGAGTTACTAATTGAAAAAACTGTTACTGCTGATACAGAAGAAGAATCTACTTTATCAAAGATAGGAAATACTATTAGCAATTTATTTAAAGGTATTAAGTAGTAATAACTAACAAAATACTGGAAATAGTAAATAATCATTAAATTAATAAATATTTTTATTTGAAAGGTCCTGAAGAAGTACTGAAAGACGAAAAACCAGTACACGAAGCTCAAGAAGAAGGTCCTATTCCCCAAGCGTCTAATAATACATCAAATAATACAGATACCAATGACCAAACAAACAGTACTGAACAATTGAAATTAAATGATACAGTTCCAATTTCTGATTCCAAAAAGAATTTAAAAGTTGTAACAGTTAAAGAAACTATTGATGTTAACCATGAATACTTGTTTGTTCTTCCTGCTCAAGATGATGACTTGCAAAATTCAATTAATAAGTATGTTACTTATAGATATATGAATTATATTTTCTTCATTTGAGATGTTTTTATTATTTTTTAGAATAACGGAACTTAAAGAAATAGATTTAGCAAAATCACGTAAAGAAACCTCTTTAAATAATTTAGAAACTGCTATTATTGAAACACGTGAAAAATTAGAACAACCTGATTATGCTAGTTCTGCTACTGATAT
Organism: Rhopalosiphum maidis; assembly: GCF_003676215.2. Taxonomy (NCBI): domain Eukaryota; kingdom Metazoa; phylum Arthropoda; class Insecta; order Hemiptera; family Aphididae; genus Rhopalosiphum; species Rhopalosiphum maidis. Next base: position 81,778,814 of record NC_040878.1, read on the forward strand.
TGAAACTCAATCAATTTTGGATAAATGTTCTGAAGTAATTTTTATTAGATTTGTTTAAAGTTTTAAATAGTAAAATTATGTTATGTTTATAAAACTAGTTAACAATTTTTTATAATATAAATCAATTTTAAAATGTATTTTTTTAAGATTTCAAATTGGTTGGAAGATGATGGTTTTGGCGCTGAAGCTGATATTTTAGACTCTAAATTTGACGATTTAAAAAAAATTGTATTACCTGTTTGGGAAAGAACTTTTGAACATGCAGAAAGACCAGCAAGATTAGATGCATTAAATAGTGCATTAAACAGTAGTAATTCATTTTTGGAAAAAATAAAAAATACCACATTGGAGGATACTCCTTTTACACAAGTAGAGATAGATACTCTGGAGAAATTGATTTCTGAAATTACAGTAAGAATATTGATGTTTACAAATTAGAATAATTAAAAAAACCAAATAATTTTTTCCCTATTTGTAGATATGGAAAGATAAGCAAGTAGAAGAACAGGGAAAACTTCCAAAATCTGTAGATCCTGTGTTAACAGTTCAAACAATTGCCATAAAACATTCATCAATAGAACGCGAGGTATGTAATAATAATACATAATACAGTGAAACCCTGTATATAACGGACAGTCACGGGACCAAAATAATTGTCCGTTATATACAGTTTTCACTGTATTACAATTATACATTTTTGGATTAATAATTCATATACATAATTTTCTTAGATGAGATATTTAATGACTAAATTTACTTCATGGAAACCAAAAAAGAAAGAGGACGTTAAAGTTAAAGGTAAGTGTTGTACCTCTCAGCCAATTTATTTTTTATTTAACAGCTTTTATTAAATTAGAGTGAGTTTTTTTTTGTGTTTTACTTATCCAACTAATATATCTTAAATCAATAATTTTTGTTCGTGAAGTACCAACATCACAGACTGAAAATGAAAAAGATAAAATACAAGAAGAACAAGATAATGATACTACTAAGAATAATTCACAAGATGATGAAGTAGAAAAGCCTACTGTGGATGAACCAAGTAGCACTGTGAATGATAATGCTGAATCTGAAAGTCCATTAAAAACAGATAAACCCAAACCAATAGTTGAACCTACAAAAACTGGTGAGAATTTCAAGATGTTTATCAACGGTGATGGAGCACGGCAGTTATTAGCTTATTTATTATAGTTGCTTATTGCACAATGCTTGCTCAGCTCTGCAATGTATATTTTTACAGAAAAAAAATTCCAAATCATCACATGACTTAAAAGAGGATATTTCATCATGGATTTCATCAGCATTGGTTATTTGTATTATACAAATTGCATTTCGTTTATTTTAGTTAGTGAAAAAAGTGTTTCAAAGAGAACCTTATTAAGCATGTATGTTTTGTGACTTGCTGGGCTGGGTGATGTTCTATAATTTTTCTTTACCTAATGAAAAATAGTATAATTATTAAAAGATTATTATCATAAGAATTTCAAAATAATTGCTATAGTTTTATTATGTTGGCTTTCAAAATAGATTATAGTTATACATTTTTAATTGTCAATTGTGATGATGAGGAAGTATTGTAGCCAGCGCCGGATAGGCAAGGTATCAACTCACCGAGTTTTAGGATTTTAACCGGCCCATTTTTCAATAAGACAGATATTAATTCAGACTCAACTTTTAAGCGGCCCACCGAGTTCAACTTGGTAACTCTTCTGGCCTGATTGTAGTGGACAATTTGTGAGAAAATATGACTAAAGTACTTAAATATAACAAAATTGGTTATTAACTGTTATAATATAGTGTACACTTGAAAAATTTAAAATTAATTTTTACCAAGCTTTTACTTAAAAAACATATTAGATATTTGTGTTGAAACTTCAATTTCCTGGCTTATATTCTACCACTAACTCCCCGCTTATTCTTTTTTTTTTATAGATTTCAATTAAATAAATTATTATTAATAATTATATTTCTATTTCTTAATTGGTTAAATATCACTCAGAAAATTAATTTTGACTGAAATATAAGTCATATTAAATATAAATTACAGTTACAACTATGTATAACGTATACCTAGATTTTAGTAAACGTTCAGTCTGAATTTTAACTGATTATTCTTGGTAAATTATAGAATATATAAAATATTTAAGTATTAGTATATTGCTTCAATATTCCTTATTTTATTAGTTTTGATCATTTTGATAAGTCTAATGCATTGTTTTAATTATGATTTCCTTAAACTTCAAAGTACTATTTATGTTGAAGAGTAAATAATTTTTATTAATTTAAAAGTGATTTTGGACCAAAACAACATCATTGTTGTATACAATTACATTCATTGCTTTTATCTCATAATCAAAAATAATTATTGTTTAAAATATTAAAAATTCATTAATAATAAAATATACTTGAATTAAGAATTAAATATAAATTAGATATGTCTTATGGTATGAATTTTGATAATTAATATTTTTATTATTAGTATTTATACTCATATAAGACTTATCTTACTTAGTAGTTCTTAAAAAAAATTTGTGCTTGGCTAGTTTTAACAAATTATTTCAAATCTATCAACACTTGTTTACTAAGACTTTTCATGTTATTTATCAAAGTTATGTTTGTTGCAGAGGAGAAGGATGATACACACTCAGAGTTATAATCAAAGAAACTTTGTGTCAAAATTGTGCATGCGAACACAGACTATTGTGCATTCCAGGATCCAGTTATAAAGACTAATGTTTATTCTGTACATTTTTTTATTTATTTATTCTGGATAATTGCATTTTGTTGTATTAAAATTACATCGTTGGAAATAAAATAGGATACATTAATATGTAAAATTATTTTTTGAAAATACTTTTCAAATGGTTTCTGAGCGCACATTTATCTTACCAAAGTATAAGTCAATGATAAACAAGAAACTATATACATTTTTGAATACTTGAAGTAATAATAACCATTATTATTTAAAGTAGAAAATAAACTGTACATACATTTTGAGAATTGTTTTGTTTAAAATTAAGATGACATTAAGATCTTAATTATATACTAATACTTTGTCACATTTTGGATAGCTGTATTTCTCTTTTAAAGTATTAAAAAATCATTTTATAAGAAACTATTGCTTCAATGATATCTACTAGCTAATCCAAAATTGTATTGCGATTAATATTTATCTTAATACATAATAAGACATTTTGGATCAATAGTATATACAATTGTCATAATTAATATACTACTATTATTATATTTCATTGTAACAGAGTATAATAATACACATGACACGGTATAGTCCTTTCTATAATTTAATTAATCAGTGAAATAGTGTTCTGTATATACATCAAAATTTAAAATATAAGTTTCAATATATTATCTTAAATTTAATTGTAATATATTTTTATGTCACCGAATGATCACAATCATTAACTATAACTCACCTACATAATCCACTGTTAATGTCTTATATGCAAAATATAAATAAAAATAAAAATGTATTACTAGTAAAAAATAATTATATATTACTGTTTCAAATATTATTAAATGGATAAATTATGTATCAAATATTAAAAATGTCTTTACAACTGTATCATAAGAACATTATAAAAGTCTTTACAAAGAAAACAAATTAAACATATAATTATCTTTTATTTTAACTAGAAAATAATCATAATTTGATGTCATGTTAAGAAACTTTAAAGTTATATTATAAACCCTATTTTTAACTTTAAAAACAAATAACAATTTAAACATTGAACAGTGAGAATATAAAAATATATATTAAATTTCTTTCATCAAATTAATCAACTTTTATCAATAACATTAATTATAAAAAGAAAAATTATTTCCAAGAAAGAGGCACTAATGCGTTAATTGAAGTAAAAGCACAACCGCGAATTCATGAACAATATTAAAAAAAAAAAAATACATACTAATTATTAATAAAAATAAATAAATAGTTGATTTACCTATTAGAATGTTTAAAAGTCTTATAGAAGATGGTAACACCCAAAAAAAAATCGTTAGTTTTTTTTTATTAAAAAAAGAAAAAATTAACAATAATAATTACCTATTCATAAACCCTGACTATTAAAAATTAAACATTTTTTTCATTGGCATATTAAAGTCAAACCTTAGCCACAACACTTGTGTAATGCTGGATAACAATACTATAATTAAATTAAGTTATTTTATTAATACAAAAAAATATGTGTATTTAAATTAATAACATAAAGGACCAAATTAGAAAAGTGCAAAATATGACATGGTGTATAGTAATGAAATTAAATACTTGAAAAATGTTAGACATTAGTTTTAGGATCTAATTAGAATAATAAATAAAGCAAAAGGCACTTATTTAATAACATAAAAATTGTTAATCCTAAAACAATTTGATTGGGCAGTCAGTTGGTAGTAAATAACAATATTGCAACCAACAATATTAGTGAATTTTACTTTTAAGTCACATTAAAACAATATAGAAATTTCCTTAATAAGTGCCTAAACGCCATAAGGAATTTCTCATTTATGTATGACTATAAAAATTAACAGGTACATAATTTATCTTTTTCAATCTAGTTTAGTCATAATGTGTTTTTGTTTTTAACCAATTTCACTTGGCTGCCAGTACCAACTGATGATGCATCTTCTAATGAATCTAGGTCTAAAGCTGACTCGATCATTGTCGTGTCCTGAAGTAGTTGTAGCCGACTAGCACTCAATGGAGGAGCACCAGATATAGTTTTTGACCCATCATCTAAATCTAGTTCTGGATCTAATCGACCTGGTTCAATGGTCTCGTATATGCCAGTATCATTGAATGTGTTAGACAATGAAGTTACACTTTTGTTGAATTTCACACCTACATAGTTATATAAACACTATTAATTAAAAATGAATTGACAAATATATTTATTTAAATTAAACCTCATGCTTAAGTTCACTTACCAGTAAATGTTAATCCTAATCAACTTACATGGTAGTGAAAGGCATTTAAAAAGAAACAAAATATTTATTAACAATTAAATTATTTTCTTTATAGTTCCCAAAAAGATGAGCATTAATTTAACTAGTTATTTATATTTGATAAGTGCATCCTAGTTGATGTGGTACCCCCACCATGCTCATTGCAGTGACTATAGTAAAGTTTTTGATTGTTCCTACAACGATAACTAGGTACACGAGAAACAGCTGAATAATACATTGCTGCACGGTCCCTGCGCAAAGGTAAACTAGCATAAAAATAATTTGGGTTCGTAGGAACTAAAAAATAGTCAGTTGGGTAATGATGATGTGATGCTATAAGGATTGAAGAATGAGAGGTTGGTGGCTTTTGATACAAACCATTTATAATATGACTTTGATGCATATGATTATTTTGCGAATGATGAATACTTGGCATTGATGTTGTAAATGTATGTTGATTGCGGTCTAAACTATCTGGTTGTAACATACTAGATGAACCATATTGATGCAATTGTATTTCATCAGTATTTGTTTTGCCATTCTATAAAGTATAATTAAGTTAAGTACATAAAATATTGATACAATATTATTAAACATTACTTGGTTAACAGGTGCATCAGAAACTTCAAACCCTTTATTAGATATAACTGTATCTCTACTCTGACTTTTGTTCAATGATTTAGATTCGGTTAATGATAGAACTACACCACGTCTATCTGAAATATTTAGAGTAAATTTAAATTATTTAGAACAATAAACTAATATTTATGAATACCTAAAAGACTTGGAGGACGAGGAGAACACAATACATAACAATAATTGGCACAGATGTTACCTCGACTATATGGATTGGAATTTGGCCGTCCTGTCCGACTGGCAAAAGATCCTTTAATCTATTACATATATTATAGATTTATTTATCAGAAAATATTTTAATTTACAGGGATGGAAGAAGTAAACAATGATAACTATATACTAATAACTCAATCAATAGTTAATAATAAATAACCATTTAAAATTAATATAATTAAACATAAACAAAGCATTTCAAAAATTAACATTATTTTACTTTAATAAATATTAATTTCAATTTTTTCCATTATGGAATAAAGAAAAGAAAAAGAAAAATTATTCTAAATGCATATAAATAACCACATATAAAGAATTATTGTATAATCTAATTAAATAAAAGCGATTATCTTCCATTCCTGCAAATTTTTAGTATTTATATTTATTATAAAAGTAATGTATCTTTACAATGCATTTTACAATACACACAACAGTAAATACTAACATCTTCATTAGTCGTTTGGTTGGATGCAGCAAGAAATGTATGAAATCCAGCCAGTCCAATTACACTCCAACAACTAAAGAATGTAATAATTACTACTATTACACTCGTAGGTGATTCAGAAATAGCATCTACCATTAATCTATTTTCAGATACTATAAATATAAAAAAAACAAAAGTATAAAATAAATATATGTTTAAAAAATGAATTTGATTAGAATTTGAAATCCACTTACAATAAAATAAATGTAGTACTGCTCCAATGAACACGATGATGATAAGTAAAGATAAACAAACAATAAACATATAGAAAAACCTGTAGTTCCGACGACCAACACAATTTCCTACCCATGGACAGTGATGATCGAAATTTTCTAAATTTTAACAATATATCATGAGATGTGAGTAAAAGAATATTTATAAATACATCAGAGATCAGTATCATAAAAATATTATTTAAGGGTGTTGAAGATGGTTATTTTTTAAGGAGCATTTTTTTTTTTCTAGATATGAAGTGTAATAAGAAAAAAATAAAATTAAACCATTTGATTGTTAAAATCTCAATTTCAGAATAATTAGATTTTGATCATTTTTATTTTATTTATAATCAGAAATTTTTTTTCCGGTCACATAGGACTCAACTTTAAATAACACCAGGAAAATAAATTTTAAAATATTTAAGTTGTTATTATTTAAATTTTTATTACAACCTCAGAAATTAGTTTTTTAAATTAGAGTTCAATACAACCAATATAAAGTTTTTATCTTTAAAATAAAATAAAAAATATAAAAATATGACTATTAAACAAAATGTTTGTTTTTCCTGTGAGGCAAGTTTATATACTTAATTACTTAAATAAAAGACTAAGACACCCTTAACTAACAACTAATATAATGTTATATAATTAAATATTAAAAATCCAAATAAAACTTACCAACACAATTGTTGCATAAACTACAATGGGAAGCTCTTGGCGGTCTAAATATCTTGCACGTTACACAATATTTTAACTTGATTGAATTGCCTTTGATGACCACCTCTTTGGTCCTAGGAGGTGGTCGTATAGTGGGGGTTCCTCCATTGTTTGGTATACTTATGTCTGAATTGTAATGCATTAATAAATTATATTGCATTTTAATATTTTATTCAATAAATATACTTATAATACATGAAATAATATAAAAATAAATTATATTAAACTTACAAACTTGTTTCTCAATGTAAGCAGCTTCGTCATCAGTCGCCCTGGGAATAATACCTGGGTCCGTGAAACTAGTCTTGAACAACGAGCCAATGACAAAGAGAAATAACACTCCTGAAATAACTGGAATCACAGGAGTCACACGACGGCTAAGGTATGGACAGCTAGAATAAAAATACATAATTAATTTATCATATCATAGACTACTAGTAAAGCAGAATATAATATAATGTAAACTTGACTCACTCGAATACAAAGAAGAGGACGCTCGTACCAATGATGAGGATCACATTGATGTAGAACACTGCCGCATGCGGTGCCATCATGAGCCGGCCGTCACAGCAGAATCGGTTTCGACCAGGGAACATTTCCCATTTCCTGGTGACTTTGGCCATACCCGATGGGTCATTTGAATCTGAATGATATTCCGCATAAATGTCATAAATTGTTCAGAGTGCAGCAATACATTACTACCTTTGGATAAAACAGTAAATAGTTGTTATGGAACGAATAAAAATAAAAAGCAATATAATTTCACCCAAATTTTAATTTTTATTATACCTATCACATAATATGTATTTTGTGTTGTGTCGTCGAATAAGAATTTTATCAAAAATTTATAGGTAAACAAAAAATATCAAAATTACTCATAACCTGCAATCTATATTGATTATAGATTACATAATATGATTTTGAGAACCATTGTGGTTCGTGGAAGAGCGGGAACATTCAAGTATTATCATTTATCGATAACTAAAAATTTTTTTTTCATACACTAGTGCAAGATGAGTTTAACTATAATTTTACGTGTAGTATGACGTACTGGTTAGGATGTATTTAACTACTGTATCTCAAATACTCAATGACTATGACAAAATAGTAAAACACAAAAACTGTCAACTAAGTCTGTTAATGTCGTGATGGTGGTTTCGTGTATACAGTACATTGTGTATTTTTGAACATTGTTTGAAAAAAAGTTCAAATTATTTCACATAGATAGTGCCATTAAAGCTAGGAAATGAAAAAAACATCACGATTGCAGAACACTGTATTGGCATTTTTAAGTTAAAAACTTTTAAGTACACATTAACCCAACTACCCAAAATTAGTTACCAATATTTTATTTTAGATAACTAATTTATATATATTTGTATTGATTATGAACTGGTGTTATACGGACTGAAATTTTATTAAATATATTAAAGAGATATTCAATTTTATTGATTAATCCAATTGGATACAGATTTAGGTATTATACATAGTTTTTATAAAATCCATCTTTACTCAATCAATAAAAATCACCTTTGAGTTTTAACCTTCTGATGATCGATTATTAAATTTTCGGTGATTCTCGTATCGAAATTGATTACCGACGTTTCTCGCACTTAACTGAATATCTATTATCTAGAATTACAATTGAATCTGACTTCAAGTTTTTGAATTCATGCATTAAAAAAAAAATGACATTCAAATACAATTGAATTGTAAATACCAATTCATAGTTTACAATCTACTGGAGTAGGATAAGGGCCTGATTTAATAAAATTAGGGGCAAGTGCACAATTTTTTTGGGGGCCCTCAAGTCAAAAAAAATGTTCTAGAAAAAATCTACATACAGAGGGGAAATGTTGATAATAAAAAAAAATATTTATATTTTAAAAGTTAGAGTATACTCTATGGTTAAAAGTGTTAAATGCCAAAATACCTATCTCAAAACTCATAAAATATTTGTACGTTATTTCATGTATTATAAATACAATTTAGTTACTTGGTCTGGTAAATTAAGGAAAACGAAAAGACAATACTAATTAAATAACATAACAAAATTAAACTATATTAAAATATTAAAAATACTTAAGGATTTTATTATATAAATTTAAATTAAAATTAATTTTCAGTCATCCATAAAATTATAAAAAAACTTATTAATTTAATAATATATTTTATATAATTAAAATGAAATAAAAAATGACCAATTTCTATAATTTCATTTATCATAAAAACTTTAAATTAGTTATTAGGTATCAAATATTTCCGATGTTCAAACAATTTTCTTTTATTATTATTTTAATATTTTGTGATGGTAACTGGTTAGCACTGGGGTGTGGAATGACAAAAATAACCAAAATTTAACTGATAATTTAATAAGAATATACTAAACTTTGAACATTGACAGTTGGTATTACATTTTGGTGGAATTAATAAAAATAAAAACAATTTTCTACTACTTACATAGCCTAGGGGTCCTCTGAAATTAGGGGCCAAGTGCAAGTACTCCATCTGCACTTTCATAAATCAGGGCCTGAGTAGGATAGGTAGTAGTGTGATATAACACAAAATCACGTAAGTCCCATAGAAATTATCTCGAGAATGCATAATAATACACAATGCAATATATACCATGATTTTGTTTGCACCGCCCCATAAGAATCTCGCTATACAATAGGTGGATAATTACTAATTAGGTAAAATATTCAAACATAGAACACGCATTACTAACTAACGTGTAATTTTTTTTATTAAGGTTCCTTAAAGAATACCTAAATATTTATTAAATTTTAACTTAATTTATGTACTTTTAACAAAAATTGAAACACCGACAATGGTGCTTATCTTAGTAGGACAAACAGAAAGCTCTAATGAAGAAATAATTTCTAGTTTAGGTATTTATAGGTACAATTTTAATACTGCAACAGTTAAGAAGTGTAAGTGAAATAAAGCTACTTTCTCAATCAGTATATGCAAATTTATACACTTAACTACTTACAAAATATACTTTCATGTAGCACATACATTTTATTATGAATAATACAGGACCTGATTATTTTTTAAATTATCTAAAGAGGAATTTGGTAGACTATTATAATTTATGAAATGCATTATATTGTTACTTCCATCTTGGCGATCATTTATATAGGAATTTTAAATTTATAGTACATAAACTAAAAAAAAGAAAGTAATGGGAATATATTCCAAGGACCACTAACTTTTAGCTTACTTAGATAATTAAATGGATACATGAATTTATAACTTTTGGGTACTGAAACAGAATATATGTACTAACAAAGTTAAAAGATTTAAATTTAATTCAGTCATCATGTTTACCTTAATAAAATAATTAGTAAATTAGAAATGAGGCTAATTCACAACAAAATAACAGTTTAATATAATTTATCAGGTTAGTTGTAAGACATGAGACCAAACCTGGGAGTAGTATCTAGTACATAGACTAATTACTCTATGATCTAGTATGGTTTCTACATCAGTGATTCTCAAACTGGGGGCCAAGCTTTATGACTAGCGGGCTGTGAAATATATATGTATATATGTCTGTGTATATACTCAACCTAATCCTAGTGGCCGTCAAATAATTTATGATTTAGATTAAGGGAGCCTTGAATAGTTTCACATTAAAGGCCTATGACAAATAGTTTGAGAAGATGTATAAAGATGGTATAAATTTTTAGAAAGAAAATCAATAACAATTAATTTATGGTACCACTTATATTTTTTAAAAAAAATATAATTTTTAACATACATTAAATTTTTTAAATGAGGTAATTAATAATAATTAAAATTATTATATCTTAATTCAAAAATGAATACATAACTTTTAATTACAGTCACTTAAAAATTACTTATATACAAACCTTACTTTAAAACTTAAAATACACGCGAATATAGTTTATTTATTAATATAAGGTGAAATTAAGAAAATGCAATTACAAACTTTTGTTTATATTTAGTTAAAAATAAAATTTTAATAATGATAGGAATTGTTTCAAAAACAATAATAATTGTTGAAATAATAAAAATATGTAAACGATTATGTAATTAATCGTCAAATTTAATGGAATTTACACCTACATCAATTTGTCCACCACGATAAGAGCCACGTTTTTTTTTTGTTTTTTCATGTCTAAATGATTTTCCTTTTGTGTATTGTAAGTCTAGAGCAGCTTTCTTACCCCAATTTTCATATTGACCTTTCTGAAAATACAATAAAAAAAGGTTATCATGCAAACAACACTTAACACAATTTACATAACTAAGTTTACATTTAAATTTAAAGATACAAATTATACACTCAAGTATAAAAATGTAAATACTTACTCAATCATCAAATTTAATTTTTTTGTTTTGTGGTGTTGAACTATTAGAGTCAAAACTTTTATTGAAATATCTGTCTTTACCAAAACCACCCCTGCCACGATCTCCACCACCACGTCCACCAAAGCCTCTTCCACCACCACCACGACTACCAAATCCTCCTCGACCTCTATCACCACCACCACGTCCTCCAAAACCTCCTCGTTCACCACCACCAAACCTATTACCGCCAAATCCTCTTTTGTCTCCAAAACTGCGGCGTTCTCCACCATTTTCATCTCCACTCCCAAAACTCTTTCTGAAACCACCGCCTTCACCTTCTCCATCACCAGAGTCATCAAATTTACGTTTGAAACCACCTCCACGACCACCACCACCTCTACCAAAACTGTTTCTTCCACCTCCATTTTGATCATCATCATCACGATTGAAACCCCCACGGCCTCCACGACCACCTCGGAATCCAAATCCTCCTCTTGTTCCTCTATTGCCTCTACCACCTCTGAAACCTCCCTGTCGGTCTTCACCCCATTTGTTGCTGGTTCCATTTTCATTTTCATCCTATGAGAGTAATATTAATTAGTGAACTAATCCAAACCGAGCATGAAAAATAATAATTACAAAAAACAGCATATATGTCACTATTTTGGAAGAATTTAAATAAAATAATCACTATTCATTCTAAGAATTATTAATATAAATTTATTTTCATGCGCCAGTTTGGTTAGCCACAAAAATCAAGGCTAACCTTACCTTTGCTTTTAGTGAATTATCCAAAAGACGCCCATCAACACTGACGTTATCATCACGGACACGTCTATAAGGATCTGATCGCCTATTTTGTTGTTTTTTCTTTTTATCAGAGTCAAAAGAGTTGTTACCACCAATATCATATTGATCCATGTTTCCCATTAATATTTTATTCTAAAATAATTATTTGATGTCTTATTTTATGATAAAATATATTATAACTACTAATGCATTAAATTTGTATGATATATACAGTATTATAAGAATGTACCAAGCCCAACCCTATTCCTCAGACAAAAAGTTCTTCCAAAATAGTTTGTATAAAGGTAAAATTAAGATTTACTTACATCTCCATTTGTTGCTTTGACAAATGGCTGATTTTTGATCTAAATAAAACAAATTATTTTAAATTGCAATTATAAATACTTTTAATTAAAATAGATATATCAAAGTTTATAAATACAGTAAAGTAAGTTGTTAAATATGTTTTTAGATAATTATAAACTTTGATATTAAGTTTCTTAAAACTAACATATAGTTTACACAGTAGTCCAATTTAGTAAAAACTGATTTCATGCCTTACAACCAAGCAAAACTTTACCTGACTATTTGGAGTCTTTTTGACTTCTTCCTCCTCGTCATCATCGTCAGATTCTTCTTCACTTTCTTCTTTAGCAACAACTGGTTTAGTTACAGCTGAAGTACATATATGAGCAATTAATTAGATTCATTGTGAAATAAAATTGAGTAATTACTTTTTTTTGATGGTTTAGTAGTAGCTGGGGTTTCATCTTCTGAACTTTCCTCTTCAGAGCTAGATTCTTCTTTTTGAACTTTCTTTGCAGAAACAGGAGCTACCAAAATAACACAAATATGAAGTTAATTTTATACTATGATATATTTTTTATACAAACCTTTAGCTGGAGTTTTAACTACAGTTTCCTCATCAGAACTTTCTTCTTCAGAACTGGATTCTTCAGTTTTTTTAGCAGTTAGGTGGACAGCTGTTTTCTTTGCTGGAGGGGTATCTTCTTCATCAGAACTTTCTTCTTCGGAACTAGATTCTTTCTTTCCATTTTTAGCTGCAACTACTGAAAAATATAAATAATCATATTTATATTTTAATGAAGCATGGTATGTTGAAAATTTAACTTATAATAAAAACATTATGATTATTAAAATCAATCATTTTTTTAAAAAAAAAACTGGATAAAATGTTGGAAGTTTATGGTAACAGATTAAATTTAAAAATTAGAGTACACATACTAAATAAAATTTAATATTTTAAAATGATACCTTTAGCTGGAACTTTCACTACAGTTTCCTCTTCAGAACTTTCCTCTTCTGAACTTTCTTCTGGCTCTGCTTTTTTAACAGGTACTACCTTTTTTACAGGTACCTGAGGGGCTTTCTTTACTGCAGGCTTTTCTTCTTCAGAACTTTCTTCTTCAGAGCTATCTTCTTCAGATGATTCTTCTGCAGTAGCTTTCTTATTTACAGGAGGCATAACAACTGGTTTAGTAACAGGTTTTTTTGGAGCAGGAGTTTCTTCTTCTGAGCTCTCTTCTTCTGAACTAGATTCTTTTTTTGTAACAGGCTTCTTAACAGGAGCAATGCATGCTATAAATCATTAATTTATATACTACTGTTATTATTTAGGGTTAATCAACATCATCGAATTATTGCATTTACATTTAATACTTAAGGACTGTAAATTAATTATCTACAATAAAGATATAGATACCTTTTTTTACAGGTGGTTCATCATCATCTGAACTTTCTTCTTCAGAACTTTCTTCTTCTTTTTCTACCTTCTTTGTTTTTGTAGCATTAACTTTTGATTTAGGTGCTACTTCATCAGCAGAACTGTCTTCTTCAGATTCTTCGTCGGCAACTGCAGCTGCTTTACCGTTACTTAATTTAATTATTTGATCTACAGCTAGATAAATAAATTAAAAATTAAGTCAATGTAATGATCGTCAGATTTAATATAATTTATTCACTTAGAAGTGCAAAACTTAATTTGAACTTTAGTAATAAAATAGTTTTTATTAATATCGGTATTAAAATCTACTGTCATTTGAGTTATAATTGTAATAAGGACTGATGAACTAGGGTTAATTTAATAGTATTGGTTGTTATATTTTATTATATTCTACAGCAGATTTAAAAGAATCAAATTCATTAAAAGTAGCTCATATCAAAAGTTTTACATAAAGGTGGTTGAATAATACTATAGTCGGGAGAATGAAAAGTGGCCGCTGATGCGAACACTTCCGGTGGCAAATTTCTGTAATTGGTTTCCAAACTAATGTGAAAAAAAGGCGCGTATTTTGAATTATTAAATGCAATGTATTTACATATTTTTATAAAAATATAATGATTATGTCATTTAATAAAAATTCATTACAATGTATGTACATCATTTAAACAATTTAAACTAACATTCTTCATCAATTATGTCGTCGTCAATTTCTTCATCGCCCCAATCGCTGTCGTCCTCTTCTAATGTGATGATAATTGGCTCCAATGTGATATCCCTCAATATTTCCTTTTTGTTGTCTTCATTCTGAATTTTTTCTGCGTGTTCAACACACTTTTTCCAGTCATTTTGTGTCACTGCATCAAAAGCCGCGTGCGCCAATTTTTTGACATCTGCCAATTTGAATGTGTTATTTTTGGCTACCTCCGCTTTAACCTGTGCCGCCCAAATCAACTCAATAGGGTTGTACTGACAATGGTAGGGAGGTAACCTTATGACTTCGTGACCCATTTGAAGTGCTATCTCGTCCAGCTCGTACTGTTTATACTTTGGAATTAGTTTTTTTATGCTCACATAATTCGGACAGCCGTTCTTGTGGTGAAAAATCAACATTTTTATTTTTCAGCCACTCTTCAACAACGGCTTTCCAGCTATTGCTTTTGGGAAAATTGTCCATCAGCATTGAGTGGTACGACGCATTGTCCATGACGATGACTGACGGCTCTTCGAGGTGGTTCAACATTGAAATAAACCAATTTTTAAATAAATTAGCATTCATAGAAGTATGGTAGTCGCTTTCAAAGTTGCTAATATTAGCTCGAAAAATTAATTTTGAATCGTTAACAAAACCATACTTCGCAGATCCAGCGTGGCAAATAATGAGACGCCCTCCTTTGCCCGTAGGAATTTTTAGTCCAGCGGTCTCTTCAGCATTTTGCCATATGCGTGATCTGCTGTGGTTTTGGTTAATTCATGTTTCATCTAAATACACGATAGGACGGGTGTCTTTTTGTTCACGTAGTGTGCATATTTTTCTTAAAAAAGTACAACGTAGTGCAACTATGTCGTTTCTTTCCATAAGGAATTTCCGACCATCGTTGCACTTTTTAAAAGAAAATTTCAAATTTTTTAATAGCGAACGCATCGACCACACAGATCCTTCTCAAGCGCACTTTTTCCTCACTTCTGTTAAAATTGTGAAAGCTGTCGGGTAAGGTACTCACCCCTGTCATAAAATTCATGAACTGTTCTTCGTACAATGTCAGCATTAAAATCGTCCAACTCGGTTAATGGTTTTGAACGTCTATATGTTTTCCGCGGAGACTTGAACGTTGGGCCTTGTACTTGTACTACATCTTCGAATGTTAAACTATCTTTGTCTTCCTTGCATATGCGTCTCACAGTTCTCTCAGATAAACCACAAGCTTCAGCAGTGAGTTTAAGAGACTGTGCAAACATCGACGGAAGAATTATATCTTGTTTAGATAGGTCTTTTATAAATTTATAAACATTAAAAACCATTTTTTTTGTTTGACTCCGGATATCACTACCACTTTTACTAGCCAATATATTTAAAAAATATTTAACTGAAAACAGAAATAACTAATAAACAAAATTATGTAATTTAGTTTCTGAAGGCCAATATAACACGACACAACACTTAACACGTGGAATAATCGTTGCCGAATGACAAATATCAGAACAGAGAAGCAAATGTTGTGTATACAATACACATTCTTTTTTTTTTATATAATAATATATATAATACATAATATTATATGGTATGTGGTGTGTAGGGAGGAGACCCAACCATATAATAAAACTACAATAACCGTGGGTAAATAGGGAAAATAAGGTCTATAAAACCAAAACCGCCCGTACAGCTGGTTCACGGCAAACAGGTCTGACGATATATACCGATCGCGCTCCTCGATTTTCATTATGAGAACCCCTGTTTTTAGCAAAAAAAATCGTTGCTATCATATTAGCCAGCGGCCACTTTTCATTCTCCCGACTATAGTAGATTATTTTATTATAAATTATATATTAAATAAACAATTAACATTATTTAATAAAGCCTTAAGAATAAAAATCTGAAGTGAGTATAGCATTGTAACAAATATAAATTAAGCAGCTCAAATATTTACATTTTATAACTAAATAAAAATTTCAAGAGCCAACAAATTCTTTTAACTCACTCAACCATAATTTTCATATCAATCAACAGAAGAATTAAATATTCAAAAATAAATATTTGTTAAATTTAAAAAATATATATATCAATTGATTGGTTGAGATGAATAAGAATAACCTGTACATTTACCTACTGAAAATGAATTTGAATTTAAGAGGACGTAGTACCTCCATTTGTCTCCATTTTACACACAAGACATAACAAGTTTTTGTTCACCAGTTTCAATATTGTGCTGTTAGTTTTGATATTAGAGTTTTTAAAGTTATGATCATTTTAAAATGTAGTTTCAGAAAGATAATAACTTACTTAAAAATAATATCAATAAAAATCTAAATGGGGCTCTGGAAAATAATCCTTAAATATAAATAATATAATACACTCTTACATCAAAACTAACAGCACAGAAACTCGTGAACAAAAACAAAAATTTGCTATGTCCCACGTGTGTAAGTTGGAGACAACAATATGGGGGGGGGGATACACGTCATCTAAAGACATTAATTCAATTGCACTACCAATAATGATTATTAAAGATTAATATCAATATTTAAAATTAATATGATTATATCAAATATAAATGTAATAATAGAATTTTTTTTTTTATCATAACAATAAATTAAAATGAAAGTAAATTAAATAACATTTGTTTATATACTTATATATATATACAAATTAAGGTTTATTAAAAAATATATGATTTTACTACGTGCTGAATATTAGGAATCTCTGTTTGGTTTGTATATTAATAGACACATTTACATGTAAGTCACCTTAAATAATAAAATACATGAATAATTGTGTATTAAGCATGTATTAAAAATTGATATACCTGTGTAATTAATATTGGTGTCTTATTTTGATATGTGCATGTCACTAATATGGTGTCTACTAATATGTATTGCATTGTTGTCTCTTATGTCATTCATTAATGACTAGTAAACCCAGTACAGAGAGCCCCTTGTATAGGAAACAGGACAAAATCTTTGCGATTATTTTGTAATTAACAATTAAAGAAAATCAAACTAAAACATTAGTAATTTGTATTATATATGAATCTAATTAAAATAATTGATTTAGTTTTGTAGTATTGATCAATAGTTTTATGTAAATTACTCATAAAATACATAAAATCTATAAATCAGATATTTAAAATAGAGATGTTCCGGGTAGATAATTTGTAATAAACCGGGTACCAAATATTGGCTGAGTAAAATTTTTAATACTAACCTAGTACCAAGTAAAAAATGTAAGTACAAAATGTGTAACTGAGATTATTGGTTGAAAAATAATATTAATTATAAGTTAAGCAATTATAATATACTACTTAGACAATCACAGAAACACTATTGAGTATTAACATAAAAAATAAAATTATAATAGGTATTAAAACATTAGGAACCTTGTCAGTAATTAATATTATTACTATACAATAAAAAATATTTAAAATAGTTGTACTGTCGTGTGAGCAAATCCCTCTAACGAATAAGAGCCGGGTAAAAAATGTAGATATTACGACGGGTACCTATCCTAAGGGTCCAGTTTTAAATATGATATAGAGTAATTGCTGGGTACTCGGAACATCTCTTATCTAAATACACATTAGTTTTTTCTATATAAAAATGTTTCAGGTATAAAAATGTAACTATAGGATAAAGTATTCGTTTTTATAAACAATAATGGGTAGAGACCCAATTCTTTTATCAGCCACTTATCATGGTGTATGAACTTATGATTAAAACTATGCTGTGGGGGGCATAAAGGGGGCACCAAAAAAATTGAAATGCTTAATGATAAATAAAATAGGGGACGAATATTTAAAATTTTACCCTAGACGACAAATCTGAACGTCAATGGCTTTGCTTTTGATACATCTGTATTTTAATTACATTCTTTTTAGGATAGTTTTCATTAAAACACATAACAACATGTTCATTTGCATATGGAATAGAGACCTCCTACGAAAAACATTGTTCCTGTTTGTTTTTGTTATATTTATAAGCCAATTTTACTTTATATACAGTTATTTTGAATTATTATTAATGCATATAACAAAAGTTTATAACTTACAAGGTCCTTTTTTCTGCAACTTAATTGTTTTTTTAGAAGTCCTGAAAATATGTTAAAAATTACAAATAACATAATTAATAAATTATTGTCAACAAATTTGCATTATATTTACTATACATACTTTAAATGGTCATCAATTAACTGAGTTAATTTAGTTTGTCCTCTCTGCAATTTTGACTAAAATTAAAAAAAAAAAAACACAATTGTAGTATAAGGAATTAAAAATCAAAGAAAACACTACGATAAAGGAAAAAAATACATAATTAAAAATAAGGTTTTAGTAAATAGCCGTAGTAACAACTAGTCAAGACCAGACCAATTAGATAAAATACATCTAAAAACCACGAATTCAGTGAAGTTCAAGGTCAAAATTAATTCATAATATAAATCATATTTACGAAATATATATGAAGGATCTTAAATACTGGAATGAAATCAAACGCTTGAAAATGTTATCGATGAACCACGTGTAAAAAAGTTAAAATTTGAAAAAATTCTTCAATAAAAACACCTCATTTTTATTCTATATAGCCAGATACAAAAAAAAAGTAAACCAGTACGTCAACTCGGCTGTTGGGTGTACATTCAAGATAAATAAAAATATCAGTACACAAATGATTATCGACGTACAAAGATAGTTGTAAGCACAAGCACCAGCACGCACGTGGTTTCCATAATATCGTAATATACTCACGGCTTTAGTCTTGGTCTGGAACATGTTAGCAAGGTTCTGATCCAACGAGTTCAAGTAGTCGAACACCAACGCATTTACGGTTTCAGTACTCATTTTGATATCGTGTGTAATATTAAATCGAATTTTAAAAAAAAATTATCAGCGGTCAACGCGAGTCGGAACAACAGTACTGAATGGCCGGTGCGCAAATAAAACTCGTGGTTCAATGTGTTGTTGCACTCCGTAGTGGTGGTGTGTAAAAGAATTTGGATTTGTTTATTTCATGAGAGGCGGCCTAACATCCACGAGGGAGACGATTCGTAGTGGGTGGGAACGTTTACAGTGTAGCCAATGGCTAAATAAAAGGAAAATTGTAGCGAGCGTTTATATCTCGATAGACCGGACATATCCATGTAATAAACAAAATATGCCCATTATGCTCTACTCATGATACGAATATAATCTATAAAAAAAATATTGCATATTTTACACATATTTTTTTATCTAAGTTTTTAAATTCAGAATGACAATGACATTAATTTCCATCCTTTACTAAATGCTTACCGATTCTGTCCAGTTTGGTACCGCTGACATTTATTATTTAATAAAAAAAAAAAAATAGTTGTTCTATGATATGTTTATGAATCGACAATCGATCATTGAATTATCTAGTCAGAATAATATCAGAAGATATAATTTCATCTATTCTGTGATAATATTAACTAATAAGTAATAACTATAGTTCTAGAAAACATTTGTTCCAAATCAGTTGTAGTACAAATGACCATTAAAGCAAAAATTTTGTTGATCAAATGAATAATTGAAAGAAATATTTTTTTTGAACAAATCACGATGAAATAATTCATTTTGGTAATTTTAATAGATTTTGTTTACATTTGAATTTTAAACACTTATAATTATTTATACAAACTCAAGGATTTAAATGATATGTATACGAAAAATATATGATGATTTGTATTGTAAATTCTAATTTCAAATATTCATAAATAATTACCTAATAAAATTGACGTATAATTTCAGAATTTAACAAAAAAAAATTTTTTAACAACATTCATAGAAAAAAATACCAAGTTTTTATCAAATATAGTCCCAAAAAGAACCAAATGTTTTGAAAAATTTACAATGTACCAATAGAAAAAAAGAAGAACCTAAAAATATTACATTGGTGCTAATAACTTTAGTTGGTACGTGGGTGAGTGGGTTGTTTTGAAACTTGTTTCTTGAGTTTTGAAGCCATTGTAATAAATATATAAGTTAGCGAGTTTGAAATCTTACAAATTTCATGAATCAAATTTGTATCTTCGTTGGTAATCATAACCTCTAATAAAAATATATTATTTTAAATAAATGATGTTAAATTTAGAAATTTATAATTAAATGATTTATTCATAACTATGCAAATCAGTCATTATGCATATTTTTCTTTTCAAACAGTCGTGTAAGGTGTAATTATTGTTTTCTTTTATGTCATATCTTTACATTTTGTCGGATATCATATTCGTTTCACTGCATCATAATATATGTATAATGACTATAATGTATATATAATATGATATACAAGTCATGTATTATATCAAAATGTTTATATATTTTCAAGCTTTTCGACCGTGTGAAAACTTATTTATCCATATTTATTTACTAAATAAATACAAGAATATCAAATGTCTATAATTAACTTTAAAAGAATTATAATTTTCATGATTTGTTGTGCAAGATACTTTATAAACGTATAGGTTTTAGTATCAAAGGTACCAACAAATTTATTTTATTTTATTTAAAAAATCACTAGGAATTGATGGTAAGTTCAAAGTTGTCATAATGGAAAAAGAAAGAAATATTTATGCCCCACCTTCAATGAACCCCACGAACCGCCACTGCTCCCGAGATTACCTGGACTAATAATTTCGATAAATAGTAAAAACAGCTTTTGAAAATAAGTTCATAGACAATTGATATGACAAAATAATTTATTTTGTCATGTTCATTGGTACAAATGCAGTTTGGAATAATGAGTTTTATTGGAACAAAAATATCTTAGCTACAGTGGTATATGTAAATAGGTTATGGAACAATTGGTGGTTCGAATAAATGTACATTTTTGATAATAATTCAATTTAAAAAAAAATGACTAAAACAAAACACCACATCCGTATTACGTGTTATTAGTCTATTGTTTATACTCTATACTTCTATATTCTATAAAATAATAATATTTCAAAAGATCTATTGTAGACACGATTAAAGATATATCTTTAATCGTGATTGTAGAGTAGGTAAAAATAAATGATATCAAGTTGCTTTTTTTAAAATCTTTATCACATTTCGAGACACATATATAGCACGAATTAAGATATAATATCTTAATTTGTGGTATATAGTTAAATATAAAATTAATATAATAAACACTAAACTAAACATTTAAATACTAAATTTATGTTGGAGAAACAGACAATGTCACAATGGTGTATTAATTTTGCCTTATTTATTAATAACTCAGTGTAAATTATACCTACCACTATTGTTGTGGAGTTTAAAATATTCTATTTCCAATATTTCAGTTGCTAAACAACATTGAGTCGCCGTTTAAATTTTCTTTTAAAAATGGAGATTTCAATGGCTTCAACCGACAGCGTTAAAGTGTTGGTTGTTGGAGATTCGGGTAAATGTTTAATGACTATAAAAATAAATTAATAGTATAACCAATGTTGATGTTTCCGTATGTTGTAATCAGTCTGTTGAAAAATACATTTTGAAATTAATTATTATTAATATTTTTTACTGTGTTGTAACATAAATGAAGAAACTTGAAATCAAGTAGTAGATGTTAGTTCACTTAAAAAATAATATATACATACTTATTTATTTATAAGTATGTGATTAATGAAAACTAAATTTTACTTAACTTTTGATATATTAAACAGTTAATCATTTTTTATACTATGTTAATATGTATTATATATATGTCTTATAAATAAAAAAATTATTTAGGTGTTGGCAAAACTTGTTTAGTGAATCTTATGTGTAAAAATAAAGTTGTAAAAAATCCTAAATGGACTGTTGGAGTAACAGTTGAAATAAAATTGTATAAATATATGGAAGGAACACCTAGACAACGCAATTGTTTTATAGAAATGTGGGATATTGGAGGAAGTTCAAATCATAAAAATACAAGATATATATTTTATAATGGTATTCATGGTAAGATACTAATATACTATGAGAGTTTTCAAACATTATTTATGTTTTTTTTTTTTAACAGGTATTATTTTAGTGTATGATTTAACTAACCTTAAATCTAGTGAAAATTTACATAAATGGTTGGCAGAAATTTTGAATAAAGATAATAACTCAAAATATAAATGTACAGATGGATTTGACATGGAACAACTAGTTGGCTCAAACAGAGTAATATATATACTTAATTAATAACAAAAAGTTGGTTTTCAGTTCATAATATCAAATATTAATATTAAGTTATAGAAATTAATTAATTAATTTTAGGTATGACTGTACAAGACATAATTGCAAACTGAATGTTTACAGTCAATGTAAAAAGATTATTAAATTAGATTAAAATTATTTTGAATACATAAATAATAAGTCAGTAAAAGTAATTAATTGTTGAGCTGTAATAATTTAGATATTGGAAGCTTTTAAAAAAAAGTGAATACTTTAAAAGGATGTCAATGCATTGTATGAACCTCTCTCTGGCCCACATTCTTAGATTTAGACAAAATTAATTCATATAAAATCATTTATTTTTTATATTTTAGTCTTACAAAAATTATAGAATAATATAATTTATAAATATTTTTTTTAAATATTGTCTCAAAACAACTTGATATTCATTTAAATGTACAGCAATTTTTTTTTTTTTTTTTTAAGTTGAATAATATATTACTGATATTTTAAACCATCTATAATAATAGTTATAACAGGTGATTTTCTTTTAAGATTAATCTTAAATCATAGAAACAATGATTTATAATGGTTTTATTTATATCGCACCTGGGTGAGAGAAAAAATAAATAATAATGCACTTATATACCTAACCTTCTAAATTCAAGTATGCTTTATTTAAATTGATATGAATATTAATATTTTATAAAAATATATTAATTAGGTACTCTTCCAATATGCTATCTACCACATGTTTGATGGTTTAGTATGCTATCTGCCTATCTACCATAAATATTATATTATATATATATTTTATATTGTTTTTGTGTATGGAGTGAAATGTTTGGCACACTTTTTTTGTACAACGATTATACATTGTTTTCAAAATATTACCTTCTTAATCACATTTTCGACTATTTTTTAGAACTTCTTTCAACTCACCACCACAAATTGTTTGATTTTTAATTTTAGTATATGTCTGGTCAGTTAGTAATAAACCACGTATTTTTAATAAATTTGTGCACATCTCTTAATTTTGAATTATGTGTCAATATAAATAACTCATAGTTGACGGACTCATAATAATAATTAATAAATAAAAAAATTACAGTAAAACCATATATTTTAATCATCACGGCTCACAAACACACACTAATTTTTTTTTTTTTGTATGAAGCCTCTGATAAATTATAAAGAGGCATAAATATAATACAATTTTGGACTTTATTAAACTATCATAAGATTACGGTAAATAGCATATTGGATGGGTACCATTAATTAAAATATATCTTAATATTCTTAATAATTAAAATTATGTGTATTAGGTACCTATTTTAGTCTGTGGTACCAAATTGGATATGGCTCCAGAACGTGGTAAGAAGTCGCCTTCTACTGTCGCTGCAGAATGCGGTGCTGATGAAATATTAATTGTAAATATTGCATTGTTGTATATATTCTCTTATCAAATATTTAATATGTATTACTGTATGTTGCTTAGAATTGTCATGATTCAAAATCATTGGAACCAAGTACAGTTGCAACATCAAAGTTTAATAATTTTCTAGATAGAGTGATACAAACAAAATATCCAATCAGTAACTCTAGTCCATTTAGTCAAGGCCTCTACTCAAGACAGCATCAATACCAATCATCCAAAACTCCACAGTACCCAGTTACTAGACAAATAATTTATGATGGTTCGCCTACAATTAGTAAAAATACATTTTTCAATAATAAAACAATACATAAAGACTGAATCTTTTATATAATATACATTTAATACAATTATATGCAACACTTATTTATAATTTGAATTACAAGAAAAAAATTTAATATTCTATTACATAATATATGTTAAATTTAAATGGTCAAATTTGGTAAAATTAATTTCTAGTACATAGATCACTCAATTCAATTAAAATTGAAAACAATTAATTTATTATAAAACACTAACAAATTATTAAATAATTAAATTTATATGTGAGTTAAAATGGTAATATAATGATTTTTTTATTAATTTATATAGAAACCCCTTTTTAAATCATTCAAAAATGTATTTTGTAAGGTCCAGAAAAATAAAAATGTTTTTTACAATTAAAAATTTGCCATAAATAGAGATACCAATAACATATTGAATGATTTTAATTTAAGGTTTCAAGTGTAATATAAGGGATCAACATATAAAGGGTTTACTCAATATATTTGAATAATAGTTAAATTTTGATGAAGTCCCAACTTAAAATACAAACAAAGAAACTTACTGAAATACTTTATTGCAGTATTCATATGGTTTATATCGTTGCACTGCATTTTCTTTTCGTTTTGATGATGATAACAATTTTTTGATTGTGGTCCAATCTTCAAGTATTTCATGTTCTCTAAGGTTGTACACTATACATGGTCCAGATACAATAACAGGTTTCCGCTTGGGTTGTACATGCCCATATGGACGTCTTCCACGTCCTCGTCCACTACGAGTTAAACTACGACCTAACCAAAGAGAGGCATCTATATCTACTTCATTACGTGCTTCTTCTAATCGCTGAATTTTTTCTTCTAAATCAGCTTTTATAGTATCATATAAAATTTCTTTATTATTCTGAAATAATAATAAGT
This sequence comes from Rhopalosiphum maidis, assembly GCF_003676215.2. Lineage (NCBI taxonomy): Eukaryota > Metazoa > Arthropoda > Insecta > Hemiptera > Aphididae > Rhopalosiphum > Rhopalosiphum maidis. The sequence goes on from NC_040878.1 coordinate 81,804,359, forward strand.
AGCTCAAATCTAATAGATATATGTAATTAAATATAAATTATTTTTTTTCTACGCATGATTAGATAATTTTGGATTTTATAAAAAGGGAATAATAAAAACTTGTAATTTCATCAAATTTTCATAAAAAAATAAAAATAATATTATATATTACCTCAAAATTTTGTCTTATTGCTTGTTCTTCTGCTTCATATTTATGTTTTAAATTTGTTAATTTAAATTGTCTTAGTACAGATGCTACTTCAAGTCGAGATTTCATTTGATCTTGTAATTCTTGTAAAGGTATACGGTATTCTTTAGCTGTACCTAATCTCACTTCAACTAACTTCTCTTCAACTTCTCTTATTCTTTCACTATACAACCTACATAATAAATAAAGTATAGAGAATTAGAACATATAATTTATCAAATGTATAAAAAAAGTTAAAAGAAAATAGACAAAAACTGATTTTAAATTATAGTGGTTAAAAAAGTTCAATTGTATGATTGAAAGATTAGAAATAATTTACTTCTAATGTTGGTGCTTATTTTTTTTTTAAAAAATGCCAATTTTATTTGAAAATTGTACTAATTTTGATAAATTTACATATGTGTATATAAATTATTAATTTAACCTAACACATATTATGAGTAATGATTTTAGTTTAATTAAGTGACTAAAATACAATCTAAATACAATAGATAATGCATAAAGGATTTTTATTTTTTTTTTTGAGGTGATTAAATAATAGTTTTCCTAAAATTATGTACAATTCACTTTATAGTAGAGGGTCATTTTTTGGAAATACATTTATTTATTAGAAAGCCATTTCTAGACAGGTGATCGTTCTCCTTAACTCCCACCTCCCCATATGTGCATCACTAAATGTAATTCAACTATAACAAAAGAAAAACTAAATACAAATTCCAAAATTATAAAAAATAATTAATTTATATAAAAATGTACATTTAACAAAACATCTTAAATGTTATTACAGGAATATAAATTTTTTAAATTTTTATTAGAAAATTTAAATATTTGTACATTATTTATTACATTAAGCCGTATTTATCTGTACATTTATTACAATATTTATATGAAAATTAATGTTTAAGAATTCACAATGTTATTAACATGTGTGTCTTGTTGAATTTACTAGGAAGTGTACATAGAGATAAATTGGCAATAAGAGTTTGAGTGGTTAGGAAAATATTTATGGAATCATGTGTAATTTATTTTGGAAACTGGTTTCATTGGTATTCTTAAAAGTAAAGTTGGAAAGGTTTAGAGGAATAATTGTAATTAGTTGGTATAATAAGATTTTAGAGTATTAGACCTTCCCCAAGGGTTGCAAATTAACTAGATATACTGATACAGTATATTTTGTTTTTCACAGTAAACAAGAGACTGCAAGTATGAATTTAGTGAATTGTTATAGAATAGTTTACTTAAAATCTGTTTTAATTATTAGGAATAAGATTATTATCATAAAGGGTATACATGTTTAATATTAATGTTTCAGTTTGGTGAAAAAAAGGGATAAATGTGTCTAAAGGATATGGACTTATTTAAGAAGTTTATTTTAAGTAAGAAATAGGATTGTTGACAACTTATACAAGGAATTTTTTTTAGTGGAATACTGTAAAGTTTTAACTTAATTTATGTTATTGAGCTTAGCTACCACTTTATTTTTGTAAAGGAGAAGCGGCTGATTCATGTATTATGGTAGTACGAGTAGTTTTCCAAAGAAAACTATCTTTTTTAGAAAAGGATAAAATGATGTGTTACACAAGTTGTTTTGTTAAGTAATGTGCACAAATTATTAAAAGTTCTTTTGTTAAAGAGATATATGATTATTTGCAAGATTCTTATGATCTACCTAACCTTTAAATATATTTTTTATACAATGTGTATTTGGGTATTGAGTAATTTTTTTTAGATTTTGTGCGAGTTTAGTTGAGCAAGAATTCATGATAGTTTTTTTGATTTATTTATCACTGTTTCACCACTATTGATAAAATATTCTGTATTTAAGTAAGATTTTAAAATTATTGAGCAATGAGTTTGTGGGATTTTGAGATGGTTCTGCATTCAGAATTAAGAGTATAGCCTGAAAAAGGATTTGAGAAGTTATCTTTTATCATACTAAATCTGTTTAATCCTATATTTGTCAATATTTTTAATCATATTTAAATTAAATATTTTTTAATACTTAGTATATTATGTTATGGAGTATAAACTAAAAACTGAAATAACAACATTTTCAATTATTATCAGTATCTAATTATAATTAAGTTATATTTAATTGGTTTTGTCTTTTTTTCCATACTTCATTATTAGTGTCTTTTTTTCTGGTTACCAAGAGAAATATATGCATAAGTTACTAACATTTCTTTTAAGAAATAAAAATGTGTTTCAATATTTTGTACTTGTTCGTCACACTTGTCCTGTAATTTTTCGTTCACGTCGCTGTTCAAATCTATGGTAAATTGGAAAAAAAATTGTTTTATTAAATTCAAATTCAAATGGTTTGTTTTTAAACACAATTACCTGAACTATTGTCAGTATCAGAATCTGAAATATTTGACTCTGAAGAACTACTTAACGATGATATGGATATTTCAGAATATTTTTTCTTATTGTAAGGAATGTCTATAATTTTTTCAGTACACACAATTTTACGCACTAAAACGTTGTTTCCACTTTCTTCAGCTATTTTTTGAATTTTACTAATGATGTCTGAATTATCACTGCTGAAATAAAGATAACAATATGTATTTATTAATAATTAATAGTTTGATACTCAAATTTGTTTATTTTACATAAAAGTTAAATATATTTTGATAAAATTATATCAAATTAGAGAAACTAGTATATATTTATAATTAATGGTAAAGTATTTTAATTTAATTTATTGTTGAAAATACTAAAAACTATTAAAATTGTTAGAAGAAATACAAACAATTAAATTTGTATTATTCAAATATCCAAGCACTAAAAAAAATTTTACAGCGGTAAACCAAATATAATAATTAATAGCTAATTAATGTTAGTATTTCAAGTAAATATACTAATAATAATACAATTGTACCTTGTAGCTGTAGACATCGTTAGAAATCCAGAATTATTACTTAATTGATGCGTAATACATTGGTCTAGAATGTCCAATCAACGCGCATTTTTAAACTTTATTTCATTAAAATTGTACATATGAAAAGTAGAAAGTTACGTTTGTTAATTTAGTCAATTAAATTCACAGCACTTAAAGTTTATTTAAGTAAATTAAACATTTAAAAAAAAAATACCAATTAAAACTCACTATTATTTCAAAAAAGTAATAACGATATTACGAAAAGTAAAACGTAAGCGAAGTGAGCAGTCCAAACGAAAAATCTAATGAGAGCAATAATTTTGTTTACTAACTACCTACTAAACTAAGCAGTGTTACAACTGAAATATCTGAAATAAAATATTTCTGATAACGGATAACAGTGATCGTGAGTTTTGTGTAATATGAAATATAGGTATAGTATGGGCCAACGACACTGTGCCATTCGATTGAATCTGGTAGTTGTAGCCTTGAATACCGCGTTCAGTAAGCGTTTCCGAAACTCACTTCGGTACGCGGGTTCGTTTCCATGTTTCTCAGAGGTTTTACTTGGTAAACAAAATCCGAGCAGCTGTTTGAGTGCCATGATTTTAATATTGTGATATCACCATCTGTCACCAGCGTACATGGTGGTTTAATTTTAAACTATTGAATAGATAACAATATGATCATTGGTGCCATGCACAAATTAAGATATAATGTTTATTTTATATTTTGTCTTGATTGATGCCATATTTAAAAAAAGCCACTTCAAATTAAAGTTAAAAAGTATTCTATTAAAGGATGTGAAAGTACAAAATGGAAATAAAAAATTTCGTTTTTTGTCGCGACAAAAGCATTTATATTCTGAATGGAAATAAGCTATATGCAATGTAAATTGTAATAGAACATTAGTAAAATTTGTATAAGATGAAAATTTTTTATCTGAAGGTGTAATCATTAATTATTTAGGTTTATGCATCTAATTATTCTAATATAAATGCTTTTAATTTACAGGTCCTGTAATACCAGACATTTGCGAGGTCTACTCTGAGGATTATCTACTCAGTATTGCACCTGTAATGTTTAATTTTTCCCACTACCATTATGTTAAGCTGTTATTTTCTTATTAATAATATATCAAATCACGAAAATATCATAATTATGGTAAATAATAAATAAGTATGAATACTTGCAATTTGTATACCAATGTATTAAGCGTTAAAAACAACTCATTAAAAAAAAAAAATCGATTGGTTGCTAAACTAGAATTATGCCAAATACTGAAATACGACACCTAAGTAAAAAAAAACTATTGATTTAATTAAAATTGAAATATTTTTATAGTATTTCAACAAATATTCTACTATAGTAACTAATAAGTTATAAGTTATATTTTTTTTGATACCAGTAATATTTTTTCGAGTAGGATTTAGGACGGGTTAAATATGGCAATAAGGTAAAAAAATCGAATATTTCAAATGCCTATAACTAGCATAAAAATTAGTGAAATATTTTGAAAAGAAAATATCAATTTCAAGTTTCAACTACTGGTGAAAGTTTCAAGTATTTACGACTTATACTTTTTGAATAACAACAATTATCTTATAAATCGTTTTTTTTATATCGTTATTTTACGCGATTTCGTATTTAAATTTCATAGGCTCATAACACTTTTTTTTTTTTATTGAGAATGGAGTTTTCTTTTTTTTACAGTTATTTGAACTTGAAGGAAAACTATTAGAGAACGTTGTATTGGTTTTTTTAATCTTAGGTATAAGTCAATTTTTTGAATTTTCAACTTCGAAATTTATAAGAAATGTTCGCGACATGTTTTGTAAACATTTGAGCAAAACAAAAAGTGTTTGAACACTTATAAACAAAAATTGCGACTAACGATTTTTTATTTTTTTTTTTACTACGATAAGTCAATAAGTACAGCTTATAATAAACTTTGTATTAAATTTTATAGATTTTTTGGGAAGTCAAAAAGATAACGCTAATATAAACATTTGGTGAAAATTTCAAGTATTTACTATGATTCGTTTTTGGATTACAGCGAAATAAAAAAATCGATTTCGTTGAAAACTTGTTATGCGTAAGAATGCCAGTTTTTCCGTTAATTTTTTAGGAAATTTCCTGACGGTTTTGAAAACTATACTAGAAATTTTTTGTTTTGACCCCTAAATTATCAACTAGATTCACTTTATGTATTATTATATATTTCCTATTTAGGTAAAGAAAGACGTGAAGACTGCATATTGAAGCATAAAATATATCGAGTACAAAATCGTGCGATCTGCGCATATCAACAAATAATATACCTAAATCGAAAAAGATGCGTATAATAAATAAATTTTGTCAAAAAATGGTTTATGCATAAAAATTTCCGTTTTTTGTTCAATTTTTTGAAGAATACTAAAAATTTTAATTTTTGGCTTCTCGAAAATGTACACTAAATTTAAATTTCTATCCATAAACATTCTCACTTAAAGAGAAAAAAGTTAAAATCGAAGCATTTTATCTGGATACTATTTATTGCGTATATATAAAAAACATATACAAAAAATTATAAATTCAATTCTTTTACAAGTCGGGGAATGATCATTTTAAAGGTTACAATAATTATTGGATCCAGAATAAATTTACGGGGGAAGTGCAATACCATATGCGCATCATATTTTATCAGATGCCAAAAACAGATATCCTAAAATTTACCTGTGTGACAGAGTCTACGAAGGGTGGCATGCCCCCCCTATTGGATCCGCGCTTGAAGGGGTTACGGTCATCGTGTAACGAGTCTACTATAAGGAAGAGCGGCCGAGATCCCAAGACAAGCGCCCTTGGGGGAAAATAACGTAGAATTTGGGACCCTGAAAAGGGCAATTTTATCACTTCCCTATGAGAAAACACTGGGTCAGGAATAACCGCCTGGCAGAGAAGAGAGTTGTCGTTGATCAACGCGCATTCAGTCGTGTGGCGTGATGCCCCGAACGTCTGCAGCGTATACTTAATCCCTACGCGACGGCACTTCGAGAACGTTCGTCGGGCGTCAAAGGTATGACGATCCCGATAATCGATTAGCTCTGAGCGGTGCACATCGATATAATCGTCGTCGGTCGTACAGTATAGAACACCACCGACAACACGTCTAAAATATTAAAGTTCGATGGCTGCCGTCTTATTAGTTCGCCTGCAGTTCGCAACGTTTGGTTGACAGTTATATCGTTAGTATCTTCTGGTCTGTTGATCGTCTGAGCGTACTGCTAAGGTTCGGCGTAGTCGATGGTACCTGATAACCGCAAGCTTCATCTAGTCGCCGTTCTCTTCTCTCACTAGGTATACGCGACGGCACTTCGAGAACAATCGTCGGGCGTCATAAGTGAGACGATCCCGATAATCGTCTGCCGGTGATGGCCGGATAGAAGCCGAGACGACACCACATTACTCCACCCCCAGCCACAACGTGCTGTAGACGGACATTACCAAACCGGCAGTGGCTGGTTTACTCGGATCGTCGTCGCGCGTCTGGACGGGCGAAGATTGGAGGGAGGAGCTTCGCGTATATTCCCCGTCGATGCCATAACGTATTGGCACAAGCGGTGTGTCTTGAGCTATTCGAAAGTGCTAGAACCAAAGGGCAGCGACGGAATGCGTCGTGGTCACCGACTTGGCGGGGCGCACAAAAAGATTTGACCGGCCGACGTCCGTGAGGACATAGGTCTGTATAGACCATGTATGCCAGTGGTCGCAGCTGGATAGAACCCGTCGGAGCTGTGCGCCGCTGAGTTGACACTACCCGTCTACCACAGTATCTTCCGATCTGAGCGTATTGCTACGATTCGGCATAGTCGATGGTGTTTGTCCAGTGATCGGTATTTGCTAATCGCGAGTTTCGTCCAGTCGCTTTTCCCTTCTCTTACTGGGTTCGCCGCCGATCGTCTGGGTCTTGTTTCTTCTTTTTCTTTTCTTAGTTCTTGCTAGTATGAAGGTTGAGAGTAGACTGAAAGTATTCCGTAAACGTATTCGTATTTATACCCGTTGGCGTCAGTTATTTGAACGTTAATATTAATCTAGCGTTGTTGCTATGACGATGAATTTTTGCATTATATAATTACATAATACATAGTTGAAATGATGCTTTTTTTCCTTATCATATTCTCATTCTCTTTGGTGTAAAATTGTATGTTTTTTTATTAGCTCTTCTACAACTATATATGTATACAATAATTATTACAATTAATAATATAATAATATGTACACATAAATTTTTTTCAAAATCTGAAAAACTCAAAATTACTTAAATTTTCCAGACATGAAGATTCCAGGTAAATTTGTTAATTAAATATCAATTTAGAACAAAAATTAATAATACGCAAGTTAATAAGTAAGTTATATATTTTTCTTAAAACTTATATAGTTGTGACACAGATATATAAAGTTTTATATATCCGTGACCCGTGAGTTGTGACTTGTGTCTTATCTCTCATAGTTATATTAAATGTTAGAATTAAAATATAAATTAAATCGCTAGCGCAGAGAACGACTTTGTATTATATAGTTCGCCTAACCTGGGTTCGCTACTGTATTCCATACATATGTATCTGTTGTAATTAACTGCTCAGTGCTCTTATTTTTAGGTTAATATAATACTTTTTGAAATCTCCAAAATATCTATTCACATGGATTATAGGATGAAGTGATCCAGGAAGCCAGGCAATAGCGCAACCAGGTTTTTTTCAAGGGGGTGTCCGCCAGTAGCGTTACAGATAGACTACTACAGTAGTTCCCCAATAAATTTCAAAATTTTTTAGTAAATACTATATTATGGAGTATGGACAATAAAGTTACAGTTCAAGGGGGGTGTTCAGACACCCAAAACACCCTCTTGATTGCACCACTGAAGCCAGGTGCAAAACATCGAACGATACCTTATGAATACCTCTGTATCATAGCCCATAAATGTGTTCAGAATTTGATGACCGAGGGGCACAACACATTTTTAAACCGTAAGACCTATTTTTTTTTAGACATGAAGAAAAATTAATATTATATGTTACAAAATATAAAAATATTTAAGTCCTCAAGGTACGCTCAGCACGACTTTTTTTTTTATCCGAGCATGATTTTGTTGTAAACACAGTCCGCTGGGGGGTGGGCCAGTGCCCACCCCACCACTCCCATAAACACGCCTATGCTCTATCTATAATTATATAGAGAGTATTGTCATTTGTCATATAAATATACTAAATATATATTATTGTTTTATAAATTTATAACAACCTAACAGTCCTCACTATGAATTAAGAAGATTCATTTACTTAGTTTATGATCTTCACATAATGACTGAAAAAAATTACGCACGTAGCAGTATGCAGAAGGTGCATTTTTGAGACGCTCCTTTACACATTAGTAGTTATATAGTACATTACCCCCTCTCCCACCATAATGAATAGTATATATTAAAGTTGATGATGTGATAAAATATTGAAATAATAATAGGTGATAACGTTCACGTGTTTTACTCTTTTACTGTAGTTGCCTGTAGCCACTAGCCTGTTGGTAGTTACTAGTTTAGTACTCGGAATTTGGAATTCTAATTTCTAAATATTATCATTACAGGATCAGATAAAATACATTTTTACATTTTTTTGAATTTAAGTGAGTATTAATAATATAACTTAATTTATATTAAATATTTTTTTATTTAATGCTGTTCATTTTTTCAGTTAACACACATCAATCAAATTATGACGAATGTCTCTAGCGATTTATCAGAGGCAACCACAAACGAAAGTCTCAAGATGTCTAATCCTGCATGGGCTGATGCTATGAGCAAAATCTTAAAGACAAAAAAAAGGAAAGGAAAACCATTGGTATTGTCAAAGGCAAAGATAATTTCAGAAACTGACCTTAATAAAATAAAACAGGAAAAAGAGGATGTAGATGACACATTTGAAGTTGTAGATAAAGGTGGTCAGAAAGTTAAAGCGACAGTTATTATTGAAGAAATTAAAGATGAAAAACCAGACTTGGAACATTTAGAACCGAAAATACCGAATCGAATTCGAGTAAGAGTTATTTTTTAAAATATTATTTGTGTTTAAGTTCAACTATAAGCAAACTGCAAATATGTTCATTAAATTTATCTAATAATATGATACAAATTAGATAATTCAACATCTGCATAATTTATTTATTACATTTTTCTAGTAATTTATATTAGTAGCAATATTTTAGCTTATGACCATATATTCCTCAATTCGTGTAGCTAAATTTGAAGATATTGGTTTTGAAAAAAATAACATTTAGAAGTAACAAAAATGGAATTTAGAAAATATTTAACAATTTTGATATTTATTTATTTTTAAAACTTAAATGTAGTTATGATATTATTATCATATTCTATTAATTGAGAGAATAGTACCTACTATTTTGTGCAATATACTTATGTCATGTCTCTCAGAAATACATTAAATTTTTCAATATTAAAGATATAAATTGAGCAGTAGAGCGCATATGATAAGCGTCCCGTAATTGCAAGTAGACTGTAATCTGTGGTAGAGCGCATACGACTAGATAGCCAATTATACTATAAGTGATTTTGAAATCAATAATATCAAACATAGCGAATAATCATTGTTAAACTAATATATTCATCGCTCAGCTTAAAATATAAAAGGCTCTGTATCAAATGTATCACATTAGTCAACTATTGAATATTGAATATGCTACTGTATGTAATCAATAATTCATATTATAAATGTGTACTCATTATAAATTATAAAGAATTTAATGACTTATTTTAATTTTTATAGATAAGAGAACAAGTATTAATGGGAAGACAAAAACCTTCAGTTAGTGATAGAGTTAAAGAAAAAAATTTATCAAAAATTGCTACAAAGTAAGTAATTTTAAATTTAATTGAACATATTTTTTACTATACATTATGAGCAGTGAATGTATTTATTTTTATTGTTATGTCTGTTGTCATTTTTTGGTACTGTAAAATTACTTTGATTTTTAACTTAAGAGTGGTCTCTGGTAGCAAATTTGATCTAATTGATACTTTAGGGGTCAAAAGTAAAATATTCCCAAAACTTTTCAAAGTAACCGGAAAAAAAATCAAAGACAATAAGAATTTATATGCAAAATTAATATTCGATAAAATCAATTTGGTTTTTTTAGTATAACGCAAATAATCATATATATTTGAATTATTATAATATTCTACTAAATTGTTATGTATTTACATACAAAATGTTCTAAACAATACTTTAAGCTAATTATAGACATTTTGAATTTCTTTTTTTCAATAATTATATAATTATTGATAAAATAAATTTTTCCACTGGGTTAGCTTAAAACATGTCTATATAATTTTCTACCTTTGATAAAATACAAATTTACCGGGAAAAGTTATTATCATTTTTAAATTTTTACAAATTGGTATGTATTGATTTATCATTGTATTCAAATTTGACACAATTAACATTACATTAACTTCTCCATTGCTGTAATACACTCTACAGTTATATGGTATGATCAACACCTACTGTGCAGTAAAAAGGTTACCTACTTTTTACATTTTAAAAATAAGTATAATATTATATTACATTGTCATTTTTTAGGGGTGTTGTACAATTATTTAATTTAGTTAAGCAACAACAAAGAACTGTTGAGAAGAAATTGAAAAATGTAGGACCATCAATTTTAAAACAAGATAAAGTATTGGAATCTCTAGATAAAAAATCATTTATTGATTCTATCGATCATAGAAAAGTAAGTAAATTCATATTTTCATTAAATAATTTTTAATTACTAAAACATGTTGTTCTAAACTTTTCTTGATTTTTTACATCACTTAATTCAGAAAATTTATTTTAGGTAAATGATGAAAGTGGTTGGGATGTTCTTCGAGATGATTTTATGGGCGGAACTAAAATTAAAGATTGGGATAAACAGATTGAAAATGATAGTGAAGATGATGGAATTAATGTTTAAATTAAAGTTATAATTAATTGTTGTTTTAAGTACTATATACAATTAATATTAATATTACCTATTTGATGAATGTTTGTAAATATATTTTTAATCATTTAATTGTTTAAATAAAACAAAACAGATCAGATAAAGACTAATATTAACAGAAATTATTTGGTAGTTACAAGGAATGAATTTTTATGATAATTTTCATTATAAATAAATTTATTTTTGTATTTTGGTAACTTTAAGTTACTTTTAAAAAATAATTGTTTTTGTGATAATTATTACATAAGATGAATATACATTTCAAAGAACTCAAAATGATTTAGAAGCACTTAAAATTGCTTATATAAACAGTTAATATGACAAAAATAATATAATTTTGTTTCTATGGAAAAAATTTCATATTATTTTTATGTGTCATGAGTTGGAATAAATCCATTTCTTTTACAATTTAAGTAATTAAAAAACATTTAATTTTTAGTTATAAATATTAATGAAAAATGATTTCATTGAATATCTTAACTAATGAATCAATTGTTTTTCAATTTCCAACAATTTTTGAATACAGCTATACTCAAATGCATTCTAAACGCCTGAAGCAACGTGGACAATCATTTTCAAAGAATAAGGTATTTATCAATAATGGTGATACATTTAATGGAAAATATATTATAGAATATTTAAAAAAAACTACCAACATTAATGAAACAATTGATATAAATAATAATTCTGTTAATATTCCCAATACTACACTAATAAGTAAGGAAAAAAATAACTTTTATAATACTGAATTACACAAAATAATAAATGGAACACAAGATTTATTATTATTAACTGAAAATATCAATATTATGAGTAGTATTGGACTTCTCACAAAAAAACAGTATCAAGAATTTATAGATCAACCTTCAAATACTATGAAAATAAGTTATTTAAAGAGTGAATTCCATAAACTTGGTATGTTTTTCAAACCTCATTTAATGCCTTTACAAAAACCAACAACAAAAATTAAAAAAATAATACAAGATGATGCAAATTTAAAAATAATTACAAGTTTATTAAATGATCAAAGTAGTACAAGTCTTAAACATTTAAAAAATTGTGAAGTAATAAAAACAAATACAGTTTTAACCAAGTTAATGCAGTGCAGTGTTACTTTATTTGATATTACAAATGATTCAGCGATAGAATTAGATCAAGCTAGAATATCTTTTAATTATATATACAATGAATTAATTAATTATAGTGACGAGGAGATAATTAGATCCAAAGAAAAGGGAATTATAAGAAAATTCATATTAATATCAACTTCAATGACTTGGGTTAAAGAAACTTGTAATAATCAAATGTATAGTGAGAATGAAGAGGTAAATATTAGTTTTACACAAAAAGGTATTTTGGAACGATTACCAATAGCTAAATATCAAAACATTTTTGAATTTGAGAAATTACTTTTAAAATCTAATTCATCAAAAATCAAAGATATTTTCAAGACATATATAATTGGTACTGGCATTATTTATGGTCATGAAGAAAATGCTTTTCGTTATGTATTCACTAATGCTTGGTATGATCCTAAAGAAATGTATATTGCCATGTTGAATCGAATAGTGCCTATGTTTCATATAGATGAATTAGCCAAATTAGTTTTTATTATTTCAAAATATGATTGTGTTAAGAATAACTATATACTAGCAGTAGAACAAGAATCATATGGTTTTAATAATATTATAAAATCCATACGTGATGAACTTTGTAGTGCAAATTTGGTTTTAAAGGAAGACCATTTAATCATAAACCAATATAAATTTAACAGCTTTACATGGGATTTAATATGTAGTGACTTAAATATAGATACTATGTTGGATATTATTGTACCTGATTATCAAATATTACAAACATCCATAATATCAAATATAAAAGAATTAACACTTGAATTTATTGAAGCAAACAATTTATACTCATTAAAAATTATAATAAGTGGGCAATCATCACACGTATCATCCAACATTGCGAAGCGTCTAGCTAAGTATTATAAAGTACAACTGATTGAAATTCCTAATTTAATAAATAATTATTTCACCTTAATGAAAAATGATCTATTAGAATTAGAGTTAAAAATGAATGATTTATACATTAAACGAACTAATATAAAACATGTATTAGCAAAATTAACTGCTCAATTTGATGAATGGTTAGAACAGATTGATGAACAATTGAATATAGATAATTATTCTTTAAACGAACAAAATAACAATGAAATATTAGATGATACTAATAAAAACCATGAAATTGAAAACAATAAAACATACATATCAAAAAATGAAATTTTCACAGACCAATCTGAAAATAGTTTAGATAGCAATGATTTAAGGTATCATATTTATTTTAAAGAGCATGATAATTATAAATTATTTACAAAAAATAAAATAGACCTACTTGAAAATGAAACAAAAATTAACAATATTAAATTTATGGTAGAAAATTTGAATGCAAAATATGAGGAATATAAAAATAATTTTAATGAAAATAAGGACCAGTTAGACAATTATTACTTGTTACCAATAATTAAAGAGTCACTATCTTCATTCTCTTGTCGTAATCAAGGATATGTACTCAACATTTTTCCTTTATATGTGGAGCAAATTGAATTTATATTTAATAAAGATATTAGCAATATTACTTACCCAAATACTATAATTTTATTATCATATAATGATGTAATAACAAATATTCAAAAATACCATGAGGACATTTGTTCAACTATGATAAATGAGAGCAGTAAAATGTGTTTAAATTGTAATAATTTATATCAAAACATTGAACTTATTTCTAATAGTTTTAATTCTCAAAATTCAGATATTTATCATGAACAAGAAGTCAATCTTAATAATTCCATAACTAAGAAATACATATACGATACAAATGTAACAAAAGTTAATAATGAGAATAACAAGCAAAACTATGAATTAACATTAATAAATTATCTAGAAGATTATTGTGCAAATAAAGGTATTATTGTACATAGATTAAATGTACCAATAGAATTGGCTGATGAAACAATATCTTCTAATTTACATTACAAGTTTTATACTGACACTATAATATCGCTGATTGGTCATAATTCATTTAAAGATATTCAATACAAGAGTATAACAAATGAGACTGATGAAAGTCAAATAACACTAACAAAAATATCAAGTACAACAAGAAAGATAAATAAAAAGTTACAGTTACAAATATCATCAAACAAGTTAAATATAATGAAAGAACAGTGGAAAAAAGATATTAACAAAAGTCTAAAATGGGAGAAGAAACAAGAATATAGAAATTCAGTTAAGATTCACAATTTTTTAAGCACTAATATTTTACCAAAACTTTTGAAAGAAGTTTCACCAAATGATAATAAAGGCTTACAGTTCCCAGAAAAAATATTAAATAAAACCAAATTATGCAATACACAAATGGATGAAACTTTAATATGTATAAATAACTCATAAAATTTTGATCACTTAATCAACTTAAATAATATAATGGATATGATTAATCATGTAAAAATTAATTCATGGAAGTCACAATGATACAATTTATGATCAAGTTAAAAATATAGAAATGTGCATTCGGCTAATTAGTAATATATGCACTATGAACTTATAATATACCATATATTAGTTGTATACTATCATTGATAAAATAGATTGAATTAATTAACTATTAAAATATATTCTAATTTTTACATTTATGAGATCAAAGGACACTATATAAATCTCACTTAAACATCAATGTAAAAATGTTATATACACTATTAAAATATTAGATAGATTGAGTCGGACCACATTCCTAAATAAATTGATTTTTGTCATTGGCAGATAAGCTTTTGTTTCAAATGTCTGATTGCAGCTAAAATGTTGCTTTCAAAAACATGACACTCAATCTGGCTATACTCCACATAACTTAGAAGCTAGCCACTCGGTGTTACTCTTAAATGAAATACAGTATAATTGTTAGTTACTTAATATTTTAATTTTTTTAAATTGTAGATAAAAAAACGTACCTTTTATTTAAAATATAGTCTCAAAATCAAATTAAGATATATAAAATTAAATAAATAAAAAAATCTTTGAAACATATTATTAGTTAAAAATTATATTTTTCAGAAATATTCACAGGAAAATTGGAAATAATTTTCATTATTTAGAATTTGATATATCTCACATTGTACCGTTAGTGAGACTAATCAAAGTTGTATTACTTCTTTACTTTATAACTCATAATATAAGCAAATGCAATATTTAAATAATTATATAAAAAAAAAATAAATAATGATAATAAATATATTAAAATAACTAACACATTTTTTTTTTTGATATTTACATTAACACACAAATTATTTTAGATTATTTAAATAGTAATTTAAAACAAACAACATAATATTCATAATAGTGACTAGAAAAACAATTTGTGTTGAATGTACTATAAATTATAAGCTAAATTTTAAAATGAGATAATATTCAAATTTTTAATTATACTTGGGAATAATTAGTGTTTAAAAGATTAATGTCTTACTTTAAAACTGGTTTAAAAGCGAGCTAATAATATACTACAATAAAAGATATATTAAATGTGTCACAATATAATGCTTTTATACAATTATATATTATATAAGATTATCATTATGTCTATACTTCATCCGGTTTAGATATTTTTTTCACCATTTCATTGATCATATCATTGTCAATAAGCCCAATAAATTTGTCAATGACGTGACCATCGCGAATGGCTAAGACAGCTGGAACTGCTTTTACCTCAAATGTATGAACCAAATCAGCATTCTTTTCCACATCCACTATTGCTAAATGTACAGATGGTGAGTCTCCAACCATCTTTTTTAACAAAGGTGTTAATGTTAAACAAGGTTCACACCACTCTGCATGGAAGTTGACAATTACAGGAATATCACTTTTTAATACATTCTGTATAAAGTCTTCACTGCCACATACTGTAAATGATTTACGATATACACGACCAACAGACATTGATCGTTTAGTCGTTTGATGGACTTTTTCCAAACAACGAAAGCGGTTGAAAGACATTGTTATAACAATGTACTATGTAATAATTTAAAGTACCCAAGATTTAAGTTGTGGGACAGTTTTGCGACTCATAACATGTGAAGAAAACAATGCTGCTAATCCTATTGCTGTACTTATAGATAGTACACTCAAAATTGATAAACGCCAAACAAACAGTGGATCTACAATCTAAAGGTAGAAAATTTATAAAAATAATTAAAATTTCAATTAAACAAAAAAGATAAAAGTACAAAAAATAAACTAATTATAAACTGTATAATTAATACCTTAATATCTGGTTTAGGTGTTTCTAATGAACTTCGAGGTATGGACAGTATTATAACTGTTAAAAGGATCGTAGATACCAAAACAATTGGTCCAATAATATGACGTGTTCGGAGAGACAGAAGACACAATATAAAAGAAGATGACCAGAGTCCAATTAAAATAATAGCACCTATACCAATTGTTGCAGAAGACATCTTACCTTTAACATATATATATATTCATGATAATGCAATAAACCTATAATAATCAATTATTATGTTAATTATTTCAAATAATTTTAAAAAAGGTAGTAATAGTTCAATTAGTTATTTGACCTAAAATAGACATACACATATTAAGCATTTTTTAAAAAAATTTTCTAATTAGTATACATTTATTTTAATAGATCATATATTTTTAGAGTAATTTTAATGAAATCTAATATACGGGGTTAGACATTAACTGGAATAAGAATAAACTTAGACTTATAATCATTTAAAGCTAACTATATAATTTATTATTAGCTCTAGTTCGATTAAGGTATTATTAGAAGTTTGTAAATCTGTGGCTGCAACTGTAAGTATTCTTGGCTGGTAGGAATGATAGGATAGATTAGTAAAGCACTTATTTTTGTGGATTGTATGAACACGAACCTGGCCAAGCCATGTAAATACCAAAGGGTCAGCTGCTATAAATCTCTTCAGTTTTTTTTTCAAGGAGTTATGTGCTTGAGTATTTTAGCTTTTAAATAGCATATAAATATATAATAATAATAAACCTCTTTGTAATACAATAGATTTATTTATTTATTATAAATAATGTTAATTGTAGATAACAATGACTAGGCATGAGTAATACCTATTACCTAATCATTATCACACAAATTCATACATAAACTCAAATGTATTTTTTATATATAGTTTTATAAAAATTATTTAAACAATACAACATATAAACATAATATGTTAGATCTTAAATACACGGTCTGGCAGTGAAAAAGGATAATTTAAATCTTTAATTAATTTTTTAAAAAATGAATTTATTTTAATATTAATAAGTTTAAATATAAAGCACAAGAGTTACTATTTGGTGATAAATCAAAATAAAAAAATTATTTTGTATAAGCCATGTCCAGCGATTTACAGAAAAAGCTTTTTTAAAAAAAAAAAAACAAAAAACAATAAATGAGAACTTTATAACACTTCATATTTATATTTGATAATAAAATAAAACTGAAATCATTATTATAAGTTAAATTTCATATTAAATAAAGTTACAACACCCCAAAGAGGTAGTGAGTACAGTTATTATGTTTACAAAAGAGTTGATATACATAGATATAAATAATACATGTTTAAAAAACGTAAAATGTATAAATAAACATATAAACACAAAAAAAAAGTATGTAAATTAATTAATATTCATTATTATATTTTTTAATTTAAGATCTGAATTAAAAAAAAATTAAAATTTGGTATATTATTACAATATTACAAGCTTTTAAAAGGAGGTACACCGAACTATTTTTGATTAAATTTGTCGAGCATTGTTGGTACTAGGAAAGGATGATAATTTCTTGAATTCAAGGGTGGAATTTTAAAATTTATTTTGTTTAGCAATTCTGGCCAGGATAATTCACTGTTTGTTAATTTATAGGCAAATTATATTAATTTAATTAAATATTAAAATTTTTGGATTTTACTGCCGAACCCTGTAATAATATATATTGCTGTTTTATGATTTTTTTTGTTTAACTTTTCTTACCTGATATTTTGTAATCATTTTAATTATATTTAATAATTATAAACCATATATGTTCCTGTAAAAATAAATAATACATTGATGTTAACCAATTTGGACTATAGAAAAAAATTATGTACGTTTGATTGTATATTCAGTATTCACAAAGACAAGAAATTAAAGAAATTAAACAATTAAGACAATATTAAATTGTTTGATTAGTTGATTGTAAAATGATCAGTTATAACATTTCCAATTTCTTCAATAATGAATTAAATACCTTAATTTTTAAAATCTTACCTAGCAAATGGAAAATAGTAAATTCCAATAAACAATATTAAGTAACAACACCAAAATAGTGAACAAATTGGCGAATCAACTACTAACAACAAACAAGTAATATTTAGTGATTAAATATAATCATTAATAGTCACAGGTTATCAAGTTTTTTATCAGCTGTTTTTTACTAAATTTATAGTTAAGACGACCGTAGATTCAAAAACTGTGACCGTGATCATAACATAGACATATAATAAACCAATGTCAAATAACAATATAACAGTAGCACTCATTCATTTTACTAAGATTTATTAAAATACATAATAAATAATAGTTTAATAATAATAAACATTATAAATAATTTGTTTCCGTTTTTATAATATCATAACAAATGGGGATACACATTACCAACTTCTAGTCAGATTACGGATACGGTTTTAACTTTTAGAGTCCAATACTTCATACCGTAGGGATACAGTAAACCGATCAGCTGGTTGAGTGTCTTCAAATATCGTTCTGTGATAATATACCTTTTACTCTGTTATATGATAAGCGAGCACATGTTAGTTATATATCTATGATGAATGGTGATGACTAGTGTAGACTGATGAAGTTTATAGTGATAAATGAATTTTGCTTCGAGTCTGAAATGTTGACGGAGTATATTTAAAGACAGTTGGTAAGTCGATACTTAATAACTTTAATGATTACTGACAAACATTACTGCCATATATTTTTATTCTATGATGACTGTATGAACGAAGACCATACATTGTGCAACATGAATACGCAATAGCGTAGTTAAATAGTAAACTTTTAAAAATTAAATATTACATTGAAATTTATGCTTGGTTTATAAACTTCACATAACGAAGTGAGAACAAATTTATATTGAATAAAAATGTGTTAGGTTAATTTATGCACAAATTTCAATCAGTTGAACCCAAAAATATTGAGAAAACCAGATATGGTTAATTGTAAAAAAAATCATCAAACTTATACAATATTTGTTTTCAATATATCGTTATAAATACCATATATCATTAAAGTAAACAATAGCAATAGCCAACTAATGAGTAGCATTGGTTATTGAGATCACAAGTCAAAGGCCCAGGATTTACGTAGACGTTTGTATAGTTATATGCCTACAGGCTATAGCATCTGTTAATTACTATTAAAAAAAAAAAAAGAAATGTATATATCAAATATTTTTATTATTATGCATTTTTACTCTGTACTTACTATTTCTCTAAAATATAAAATATAATTTTTTTATTTTTAGATGTTATGAAAACTAATTAAAATGGATAACCAATGTACTCCATTCCAACACAGGTAATTATCTTAAATAAATTAATTTTTTATATTTTGTCTAGAATTTTTACAGTATTTTGATTTTTATAAAAAAAATATATATTTTTATAATAGCTATTTTTTATGTGACTTCAGTGACGTGCCCAGCAGGTGGGCCGGCTTACCCTGATTTTGAATCCTTTAATAATTTGATTTAATATTGTTTTTTTTTTCTATAAAAGTCTAATTCTTATAAAAAAAAGTCTTGGTGAATTATTAATATTGTAAAGCAATGTGAGTTAACAAAATTAAATTTCAAAAAAATTATGAAATTTACTGTAGAACAACAAATGTTTATAAACTGTATTAACGTATAAATGAGTTACATCATATTTTGTATAATTTTATTTAGAATAAATAATTTTAATCATTGATGACATATTGACACACTGTCAACTAAGTAATATGACAGTATACTGAATTAAATAAACTAAACGTTTGACAGCAATTCTGAATTTTCAACTGCAATATCAGTATTTAATCTAACATCAAACAATATTTTTAATGATAATTTTTTTTTAAAATTTACAAATTATTATGAATATTTATATAATAAAGTATCTAATTAAAGCCAATTAGCTAAAAATATGGGTTTTTACAAATAAATAAATTTTTTAGGAAAATAATTTGTGGAAAATATATTAGTTATTGAATATGTGTTGGTTATATCAAAACATTTTTTGTTGCTGATAAAAATCAATACATACTTACAGGCAGTGGTGGCTATCCTATAGTAGAGATGTAGCTCCTGCTACACCTTTAATTAAAGGTGGTTGAGGTGGATTGTCGTATGCGAATAATACAGAATAATACTTTGGAATATTTAATAGTATAAAAGTAACTCATATTTTTAAACATGTTGAATAAACTATTCAATAGATGGGATGTTTTATAGATGAATATTATTGAAGGTAGGTGGTTACTTCTTATGTTTCGCTACACCTATATTTTTAAGGATAGCTGCCACTGCATACAGGCATCTAAGACTACTATAAGTTTTCATTATTTAATGTCAATATCAATCAAAAAGAAGTTCTGTTCAAAGTTATTGAAAAATGCTACAAAATGTATTGACGAGTTTGATAAAGTTATAAATTAAATAGTTTAATATTATAAATAGTTTTTAGTTATTATTTATAGTGTATACAGTATACACTATGTATTATGGTTGAGTACAAAGTACCTATATTAAAAAAAAACTTTTTAAAATGTATTGTATAAATTTCTGTGTGATTTGCTACTTGTTAACTATATTTCGTTTAAGTATAGTTTAATATGTTTTAACTTTTTTTTAGTGCAAAGAATAAACTTTTCAATACTAAAAAGAGGCCTCTACAATATGAAGAATGTTACAAGCACAGTAAAATCAAAACTAATTTAATACTTGAACGTTTTATTTTGTGTTTTAAGTAATTTAATGTATATTTTAATGCATTTCAGAAAAATTTAAATCACAAGAAATTAACTATAAACCAGACGTTGATATTGTTACATTATTCAAATTAGAGTTGGAAAGAATTTTAATAAATTCTAATGTATTAAACACAACTATAACAGACATCCTACCTTATGGATCAAGAATTTCAGGTCTTAATATTACTGACAGCGATGTTGACTTTAATGTAAGCTATGGTTAGTATTACAATTTATTTTAATTTATGAATGTATATAGTAATAGTTATTTTATAAAGTATTAACCACAATAGATTCTACCATGGTGTTAACTAACATAATGATAACATCTGTAATTTTTATTTTTTAACAGTTACTATAAAAATAAGTTTAACTACAAATAATTAGGATATTCATATTAATAGCTAGGGATCGGAAATTGATGACCTTAAAACAATTAAACATACAAAAATAACAAAAAAATAAAAACAACAGTTGAAAATTAAGAAAAAGAAATTTAATTTATAAAAGATTAAAAATTACTTAAAGGTATGCATTATACTATTAGAGCATACTTGATATTGTCAAAATTAAATAAATGACAATTATCGGATAGTAATTATTTATATTTAGAAAAACTTCTCTCCACGTTTACTGAAAACTAAATTGATTGGAGAAAATTTGAAATGAACCAAATCTTCAACACTGGAGTCGTCTGGAAACCACTCAAAGCTTTTTCACCATTTAGAATTTTTGAAATTTTAACTGCTGCTGATTCAATTTTAATATCAATATCTTTTATACTTTGTATTAAATCATTAAGACTGAGTTCTGCAGTTGCTAACTTAGTGCTTGTTTATTTATTTTGTATAACCTAGATAAATATTACATTCAATTCACAGTTTAACATAAGTAACATAGTATAAAATAGGTATAAATATAAAGTAAAGAAAGATAAAAGTATAAATAAATATATAAAAGTTGACTAAATGATAACAAATTAGATATGTAATATGTTGACTAGTAATGGATGTGTGATATGCATAGGTCTTTTATTAGATTTGTATGTCCAGAGAGTTTAGCCATTGCACTGTGTCTGTTGTGGCTCTGTGTAGCTCTTGCATTCCTCCTTGTAGTCATTGAGTATTACAGTCATCACTGATGACTCATCAGTAATGTGTATAGCAGTTTGCTTTTCATAGCCGCAGTCACATCCTGATGTTGGCCTGAGTCCCCATTTATGGAGCATGTGTCCTGTTTTTCCATGGCCCGTTCGGAATCTATTTAATGCTATCCATTCCCTTCTCGGGAGGTCAGTACCTGGAACTCCTACCGTTGGGTTATTAATTAGGTTGATTTTGTCAGGATTGCTGTTTTTCCACTCATTATTCCATTCTGTGTTTATATTGAATTTTTCTGATATGAATTTTTGGGCAAGCCTCCATATAGGTTTCCTAGATTTTAGTCTTATGTTAGGACCAGTGTTTATATCATTATGTATAGGGAGTAAAGTATTTGAGAAGCATTTAGTCCACTCTTCATATTAGTAAGTTGTATCGATGTAGATGAGGTGGGCTTAAGTTACTCAGTACAGGCAGCCAAGCTATAGGGGTAGATTTAACCGTCCCAGTGATAATTCTCATAGCAGAGTTCAGTTGGGTGTCTACTTTATTTGTGTGGGCACTTTGTAGCCAAATTGGTGAGCAATAGTCAGCAACCGAAAGTATAAGTGCTATTGTTGATATTCTGAGGGTATTAGTGTCCATTCCCCATTCGGAGTTTGCAAGTTTTTGAATGATATTGTTCCTTGTTTTTAGTTTTGCTGCAGCATTTGTCAGGTGTTCCTTGTAAGAATACCGAGATATTTGAGGTGTCGGATATTTTCAATCACCTATCCATTAAAATTTATATTGATTTCGCAATTTGCCATTTTATTATTAAGGTGAAATAAGGTTACCTGTGTTTTTACTGGATTTGGCTTTAATCTCCAGCGTTTAAAGTAGTGGTTTAGGGATTCTAGGTCTTTGTTGAGAGTTGTCTCATATAGGTCAAATGTTTTTACTTGAGCTACCAAGGCTATATCATCAGCGTGTATATATTAACCGCAGTCTGTAGGTGGTATGTCATAAGTGTATAAGTTAAATAATAGAGGAGCCAGGACTAAGCCTTATGGAAGTCCATTGTTCAATGTTTTTTGTTTGCTTTTGGTATTGCCAATGATCACCTTGAATAATCTGTTGTGCTTAGCATATTGTTTAATAAATTACCTAGAGTTTGGCATGGTATAATTCGTAAAAATTTAGTAATCAATCCTTCTTGCCATACAGTGTCATAAGCAGCCATCAGGTCGATGAATGCTGTCGCGGTTTTAAGCTATTTTTCGAATACATTTTCAATTCGGGTAGTTAATGCAAGGACCTGATCACAGCAGTTCCTTGCTATTCTGAAACCCGCCTGTTCTTAAGAATGATTGAGTTTATTGGGTCTGAGATGCAATTTTAGACAAGACGTTCAAGGAGTTTATATCCGATGCTGAGTAAAGCAATTGGCCGGTAGCTTTGTACTTCATTGCTAGGTTTGCCTGGCTTAAAAATAGCTAGAATTTTAGTTTTCTTGAAATACCTTGGGAATTTGTTGTTGTCTATGATGTCTGAGTAGGATTTCGACAGCCATAGTCTGACTTTAGATCCACTATGTTTTATGAATTCTGGATAGATTTCGTCAAAGACAGCTGCTTTTCCAAATTTCTAACATTTGATTGCATTTGTTTTTTCGTAGTTCAGCTGTTCTATATTTACTATCAATTTTTGCTCTGGAGAATTCGATTATTCGGTTAGCAAATGTTTTTGACTTAATTTTGATATAATATCTTTTCCGTTTGCAACTGGTATCGATTTTCCTGAGCAAGTTCCACGCTTTTCTGCTAGAATTTTTAAAATCAATTTCTTCTACTGTTTTAATCCATCGGCTTTATCGTACTGTCCTAGACCTCACGATGACACATAACTTAGTATTAGAAACCATAGTTCAAAAGTTAGCGTTTATGTAAATTAAATTATATTTTGCATTATCATTCATCACTCATAAGATCTTGTGCTTTTTCTATTGATGTAGAATTTTCTTTGTAATATTTTTAAAATAGTAAATTAAAGAGGTGCAATAACAAGGTAGGTACATATCATTCGACAAATTATATGATTTAATAGTGGGTTTGCAATAAACTCATTTTTTTTCTTTAAGCTAGTTGAAAAATGAGTTAAAATGACTAAAAATGTAGGGAAATAACCCCTTACCTTTAAAAGTCAAAAAAAAAAATAATAATAAACAGTTTATTGGATATGCATGAGTCACACATTTTTAGGTAAGGAAGTATCGTCTAAGAAGTTCAATAAAAAAAAAAAAAACAACTTCCAAACCCTATTCATAACTTTTATTATTTATTAGATTTCAGCCTTAAATATGTATTATACAAAAAGTTGTTTTTTTTTTTAACTATAACTATTGTGTGCTCTTTTTTCTTTCATATTATTTATTATTATTTTTTAAATTGTATGTTTATTTTTTAATCTCCCCTGTTATTTAAATATTTTTCAGTTTCAAAAACACCAGCTAAAAAAGTGATAAAATCATTTGCTAATAAACTTCGTCAAAGTCAAGTATTTATTAAGGTTTTTCCTCTAATCTATGCTAAAATACCTATTATAAAATGCACTCATAAAAAAACAAGTATTGATTGTGATATATCGTTTAATAATATCAGTGCAGTTCATAACTCTCATCTTCTCAATCACGTTTTAAGTATAGACTATCGTATTAAACCAGTTTTAATGAAGTTAAAGATATGGGCTAAAAATATTGGACTTATTAATACAAATGGATTTTCTAGTTACTCATTCTATTGGCTTGGATTATTCATCATGCAAGTCTTAGGATTATTGCCAGCTATTTGTGATCTACAAAAATCTGTTCCAGAAATTATTTTTGATCAATGGAATTGTGCATTTTCCAAAAAAATACAAGAATATATTATTAACAAACAAGAAACTCTAAGTGAAAGTGACATATTAAATTTTTTCTATAAATATTATTCGAATTTTGATTTTAATAAATTTGTGATAAGTCCATACACTGGTTATCCATTACTTAAAAAGGATTTTGAAAATGTAGAACAACTTCCAGATGAACTATGGAGGTATAAACAATTTCATAAAGAAAATAAGGAATACCAGAAATTATTATTTTTGGGTTCTTGTCAATTTAAAATGTACACCCAAGATCCATTTCAACATAATGTAAATATTACAGCAAGAGTGACTCCTAAAATATTTGAAAAATTTATCAATGCTTGTGTAGAATTAAAAACTTTACAGAAAACAAAAAACCACACAAGTTAAAATTCAACTTTAACTTAATTCACAGAGATAAAATAACTATACTACATTTAGATTATTGTATTATAAGCATTTGTTAATGCTTAAAATAATTTGTGTTATTTTAAACAAATATTTTTTAATAAATTGATGACTTTTATTATATAATTTTTCAATGTAAATATCTATAAAACCATAAGTTGAAAATTTTTTTTTTATTTTAGTATATTACACATTTTAATTTTATAAATATTAAATAAATTAAAATTGAATCGCTATTATTTGTATTCAATTATAACTGTAATTCAACTAAGATCTATTTTAATCCTATGTATTTAATTTGTAGTTCTGAGATTCCTCACCTAAGTTAATTGTTTTTAAATACAAAAATTTTTTCAAGTATTTAAATTTCCACAATTATTTGTAATGAGTACAATGATTATAAGTATTAATTTAAAAGTTAATGTTTTATTATACAAAAGAAAATTATGTAGTCAAATTATAAATGTAATTCAAATTTGTAAGCATACCATGGATAATTAAATTGTGAAGCTTGGTATGTAAGTTTTTTTTTCGTGTACCATTCAAAATAATTTGTTATTTGTTAAGCCTATAGTAGTTTAGTGTGTAGTAATCTTTACTATTGTTTATTTGTTTATACATTTATTCTAACGCATAATTTTGATTATCATCAAGTAATTATCTATTAGATATTGTATGGTTCACCTGTATAACATAAAGATGAATAAATAACAATTCTTCATTAAATAAACAATGATTAAATATTTAAATTCTTATAAATAAAAAGTATAACTCAAAAAGAATTAAGAAAAAATATACATATTAAAAGTTGTATTTCTTATAAAAATGTATTAACCAGCTAGTAGGTATTATTAGTTATAGAATTTTTGAATATTATTTTGCACAAAATTGAAAATATTCAACATTAAAATATGCTTTATTATGTGCTAAAAAATTGTGTCAATTCAATAATTCATAGATGAAAAGGAGTTTTTAAACTGACACATATAATAAACATATATAGAAGTATACTTCAACAAAAGAAAATTGAATTTTCTAATGATGTTATTATCAGAAAAGATATTTTTGAACCTATTGACTTTGATACTTTGATTAAAAAATTAACATCCCTAAAAGCAAGAAAAAAATGTTTTTTTGATATTTAAATATACAATTTAATGTAATAGGTAATATATAAAATAAATGAAAACTGATTAATTAAAGGAACATAGTTTTATTTTTATTAAGTTTTTATTTTGGTTGTAATAAAAAAAAATTGTTTCAGAAAAAATAATATATTGGTTTTAATGGTTTTATAAAAAAACTTTTCTAGAGAGCCACAAATAGGTATAATCCGGGGCTACTAATAAGTATTATTTTATGTTCTTCAGAAATGCATTTAACACAGATTTACTACACTACTATTTTTTGTTTAAATAAGCTAATTCAAATACATAAAATCTTATGTTATCTATATATCATTATTTTTCAAACATTCCTGATCAATTATTTTAATGTGTTCCAACAACTTTTTTTCTGTATATTTTTTCAAAAAATACTCTACTGCATAGCCAATTTCATGAGGTTGTGTTCCAAAAAAATCTGTTATGCCGTCAATTTCATACTTAGTCCTAAATAATAAATATATATATTGCATGAATAAGTAATTAGTATATAGTAAAATTAATAAATAATATTAAGTAAAAATCAATTAATATTAATAATTATATTAACCAACTATAAAATAGATTACTGGTGAAGGAATTATTTCATGTTTGTCTGTTTAGAAATAACAACTATGATTATAGGCCTTATTAACCTGTGGTATGCAGAAAGCTCATACGCGAAGAAAATTTCCCTTTATAAAAAAAAAATTGGAATGAATCATTATTAACATTAATTATTATTTGGTATTTGGTGTGGAGGTTGTTTCTAATCGAAATAATAATTATTATTGTACATATTTAATTTAATTTCTTTTTGTGCATTAAATACTTAATTCCCATCATTTTGTAATTCCTAATAAAATAAAATTCTATACATATATCATAGGTAAACATAAATACATTATTAATAAGCAAAAAAAATGATCAGGTGGTACATAAAAATTTTCAAACTATGTAGGTGGTATGCGAATATAAAAAGGTTGAGAATCGTTGCGCGCAAGGTAGAGAGTGGTCGGGTGCTTGCCGTACTTGGGCATCTCAAGTTACTCCAAACCTGGTATAAAGATTGGGGGATTAAGATTAGCGAGTCTAAACCCACTCATTACATGTTCACTCTTAGACCAAGGAATTGTACTACAATAACCCTCAATAACCTACCTATACAACCCACACAAAACGTCTAGTACTACCTAAGCCTTTACATGTATCGTCGGCTGTCCTAGACCCACCACATCCTTATTAAGCGAATGGCGCTGAATAACCGATCCCGTCAACTACATCACTTTCTAACCTCCAAACACGTCAATCTAAACAACAAAACACTCATACATAAACTTTTAATAAAACCTATATGGTTATATGGTATACAACTTTAGCCACTTAGAATTTCGGCAAAACTATCAAACATAAAGCCATTCCAAACATTCCAATCTAAATGCCCCTGATAAATAACCAATAAGGCTCCCTTATAAGTTTCAAACGATATACCTTCCAAATGACCTCTCCATTCCAATAGTACAAGACGTACCCAAACTCTATGAAGAATTGAAGTTCCATCGCTGGATGAGTTCTTCAATCAATATTTCAAAAAAATATTTTTAATTTTCATAATCAATATTAATATAATTAAAAATTGTTCTTTTTTTCCATATATTTGTTTTCTGTTACTCTTTTTTTCGGGATTCTAATAATGTATAATATAAATCAATATCACATAATTATTTGGAATCATTATCAGATGGCCAGGCGTCTGGCGTTAAACAGGGAAAAGGGCGAACCTAAATAAAGGAAACTCAAAAATACTTTAGTCACCACCAGTCTGAAATCCAGGTTAGCTAGGTAAATATGCCTTGCCTTGCATTAAAGTTAGTATACCTACAGGAGTACCTACAGACTAAACAAATAAAGACTAAGTATTCTTGTCGTATGCGGTCTACCGCACACTTGTCTACCACACATGTTATACGTCATATTAGTGGCATAACTAAAAAAAATGTAGGCTCTCCCGCAAAAATAAAAAATAGGCTCCAAAAATATTGTTATACCAAATATAACTCTATAACCAAAGGCCCCAAATTACTATGGGGTCATATGCGGTCTATAACATACTTTTTATACGTAATTAAATTATGGTAGAATTATATTATATTTAATTTAATACACAATATGTATTAAAAAAATTTCAATAAAACAATACATGTCACGATCTTATCCTAAATTAGGTTAAGTTAGGTACAAAAAAAATAGGTATAGAATCATAATTATAAAAACAAATAAAATAATATAATATGTCAATGTATCAAAAAATACTATACTATGTCTATATAATTTTTATTTCTATTATTTAAATTAGGCACAATATAACTTTAGGTCTCTTCAAAAACATTCAAATATATGATCATTGCTGTTTCTTAGACGCCACCATTGTTCCACTAAATACGAGGGTAGCAATGATGGTGATGTAACATGCATTTTTTTACGATTCGAAGTTTTAAACCTTCCCATAAACTTTCTATACGCTATGTGAGTGCACATAGGATCGATAAAAAATTGGGAATAGTTTACGGTTTTTTGTATGAACACTTTAGTTTCTAATGTCTTATATGTAAGGCATTCATGAGTGTATTTCTGTACCAATTTCAATTTCATTTTGAATTATTTCAAGAAGTGTCTGTCTGTTTCTTTTTTCTACAACAAAATATCTTGCCTCGATACACCATTTTCGTCTTTTTGGCACATTCTAAACACCCATGGACCAGTAAGTTTTTTGCCATAATTTCTGGTAGACTTTGGTGTGGTAGACCGCATATGACATATAGAAACATGTGTGGGTAGATGACAAGTGTGCGGTAGACCGCATACGACAAGAATACCTAAAGACTATTACAATTCCTATTAAATATATTCAATATTTCAGTCTAATAATAATATAGCAGAGATAGCATTGGTAGCAGTGGTAGCATTGGTGGATGAAAAATTAATTTTGTCCCCACACAAGGAAAAATTTCTTTACGCTACTCACTAGTAAGATCAGTAGATTACTACCCCTTCTCCGACGCCACTGTAGATTGTAATATGTAAAATATAATTTATAGAACTTGTATAAATTTACCATGTTGGATTTGGTGTAATCGATAATGTTATAATATTAGATAACGTAGCTATTTCTGACCAACTCAAATTTCTCGTTCTTGCCCAAAATTTTTGACCTTTTTCGTCATACCAACATTCTTCTTCAATAATTATTTCTGGAATATGTAGTATTTGATCGCGCCTTAATACTTGAGGAATAATATTATGACATACCAGCCTATGTTTAGTATATTCAAATCCATGTTCATCTAAAAAAAATTCAATGTAAACTTTATATGCTGTAGGTTATATTATAATATTATACAGCATACAAATTAAATGGAATATCAATAGCTGTAATTCATCAAATAATGCAGATATTTTAATTTCTAGTGCAGTTTTTTTTCAATTTAATTATTATGACTAATAGCCAACTTTTTACAATAGTCTAAAATAAAAAGAAGCCAACGATTTTTTTTGAAAAATCAAAAACAGCCATTTTGTAGAGTTATTTATTTTTAATATAAAGAAAAACAAATTTTGAAATTGTTTTAACTTTGAAATAACAAAATTTATTTATATTTCAAAAATACAACATAATATTATAGTAAAATTGTATGGTTTTCAGATTTCACACTTTGATTACTAATTTGCAAATTCAATAGATTATAAAGAACACACAACTCATAGATATTTTATTATGTAATTATTTTTTAAAAGACATTATATTTAAACGTCTTTTTAGATAAGACCATATTTGATTTAGACCACAGTGGAGTTAAAATTAACTTGGATTAGTGGTGTATAGTGATAGTGAACATATTGAACAATATATAAAAACAGATGACCTAGTATTATAATTACTACAACTATACAATTTTAGTAATTTTACCATCGTCCATAATATTATGCTGTATTTTTTGAAATAGAAGTTTCTTTCGTTCATTCAAAATTTAACTGATTTCCAAATTGTTTTTTTCCATTAAAATGGTTAGGTATTTTAGTATTTTCAAAAAATTATAAAAAATTTAAGTTATTTTGACTTTTTTTTTATTTTAGACCATTGTAAAAGGTATTAGGCAATTAGTCATATATTACATTAAAAAAACTGTACTACAATATCTGAATTAAATTTAGAATTACATTTGAATGTCCAATTAATTTATATACTTACTGTATGTCTGTATAAAAGTGTTTAAAAAAAAAAATTATATTGAATTGATCATGAATAAATATTATTATTCTTGTAATTAGTTTAATATAGGTACCTATTATTAATGTTATTATACTAGGACAGAGAAGTTGTAAGAATCAAAAAAATAAATATTTACAAGTTACAAGAAAAAAATATGCATAACTCAGCTAGGAGGGGTGCAAAGACGTAGGTAAAATATTTTAACAAACATAATAGTACCTATAATGTAGGTCAGGGGTCACCAATTAATATTTTTAAAGGGCCACATTAGGAATCTGAAAATGTTTAGTGGGCCATAAAAATTCTAAGTACATATTTACATTATTTAAAAACCCATAATATTTAAAAATAATAATAATTTACATTCATAACACATAATTTTGTTGTAATATGTGTTATTTATTCTTTGTCTGCGGGCCTGATAAAATGTGTTTACGGGCCGCCATTTGGTGACCCATGATGTAGATAGTATGTTTAACAGTAAAATAAATAAGGAAACATGAAAATGTTTTGAACAGATGACTATAATTTTAAATTTTGATTTTTTCACTTAATATGATTCATAATGCCTTGGGTACAATGAAAAATTTAAATTTAAATTTAAATAAAAATAAACCTAATTAAAAAAAAAAAACTCAAAATCAAATAATAAAATAACGGAAACAAAAATTATTTCATACATTATAGTCACACGGTCAATTTCGTTTAATTACTAAGTTATGAAACATTTGTAGTTTTTAATAAAATTATGAAATATTTCGCCAAATTAGGCAACATTACTGCTATTTATTGCTTTTAAAATACATCGTCTTTTTAAAAAAAATTGAGTCTATCTTTGATTAAATTGTATGAAAAAAGATGATACCTTTTAATAGTTTAATACCTAATTCTATTTAATTCTATTAATATATTTATGACCTAGAATAATGTTTTTGATTTATATAGGTAATTAAAATTAAGTTCCGAAAAAATCTTTGATACATAAAGATTATAACACAATTATTCATTGTATAATTAATAACAGAATTTAAAAAAAATGTACATAATTAATTTTTATTGATAAATGAGTTGTTTGTAAATGAGAGCGTTTGATGTTTTTTTCTTAGATTCCACCTAGCATGCTTAAAAGTTCTAAAAATCAGAATTTTAATAAATTATAAAAGAAAAAACTGGAGTGAGTGTTGATTAATCGTCCTGTATACATATTATATCCCGATAACCGTGTTGAATAAAAACAAAAATAAAACTACAATGGCCAATTGTGCAATGCAGTCACTGATTAGGTCATGATGAATACTATTTATTAGATATTTATTTTGTCATACTATAACTATAGTTACCTATGTTAATCAACATTAAAACTTTTATATAAAAATACTTATGAATTAATTATGAATTTAAAAACAATTATACTTTTTAGTTTTTAATGTTTGACCACCTTCAAGTATCAGACGATGCATTTAAAAAAAAATACTCAACAATGTAAAAAAATATTCTCAAAATAACAAAATATAGTCGTTTGTTGGAATATTATTAAAATGGTGTGTAAAAGTAAACAAAAAAAAAATTTTCAAAGCTAAATACTTATATTAATTATATATATTAATTCCTGTAGTAATTTTGTGTTTCAATTTGCTATAAAAAACATACTAATACTATAATTTTTCTACCTTACTATTATTATTTATTACCAATGTGCGCATCAATTAATTCTGAAATTTTAACAACATCATCTTTTTGTCTGATTTGACTGTAGAATGTTTTAATTGTTTGAAATGGTTGCTGGAATATGTGCACTAACGAAACTGTTAAAACCATTATTATATTTTGCATACATAAAAAAAGAAATATAATATTATATTATTTTATACAACTCACAGTGAAACGTTCAACAACTATAATAAAAATATTATTTGAATCATTTAAAAGTTAAAACTGTTCTATTGTTAATAAGTAATAAACATTAATCAATATTAATGAACATAAATATTGAAAAACTTCCGACTATTACACATTTAAATTGGACTTGGAACTTTAATAGTAATGAAGGTCAATATATCATTGTACAAATATGAACTGTTTTTAAATCGTTTTTAATACGGTATGGGAAATTAATTCCAAAGACTATTATCGTAAACGTTTCTTGCATATATCTATTATATATTATGCATTAGATTTTTAAAATTCAGGAAAAATATATTGTTATAAAAACATCATCTTAAAACTTTTATGTGTATTATGAATTTTATTCTATAGTCTATATGCAATATGACATTTTCAAAATATGTGGGTATATAGCTTAATTTTAAGCTATTACTTATTTAAAAAAATGTATTTATGTAATGTTTAGCCATGTAGGTAGGTACAATACGTATACAAATACCATGAACTTATTCATAGATTTTACAGTAAGGTGGTATTGACTCAAAATTTTATAATAATAATATATTATATAATACTGTATCAGGGGCGGCTCCTGGGAGAGGGCCCTAGAGGCCGCACCCCAGGCCTATATTTCTAAAAAAATTGTATATTGTTGAAAAAAATTATAAGCTAAAACATATTATCCCATCGACTATCATAGACACGTACAAGTATGCAGGTATGACAGTATGTACGTGCTATCTATATAATGTATATATTATGAAAAACCTATAATCATAAGAAAAATTAAAACTAAGGCTCCCCTAACCAAGTCTCTGGAGCCGCCCCTGTACTATATAAATATATACTATTATAATAATTTATTTTATTTCATTATTATTAAAAAGTCAATAGTACCTATACAACTATAATAGCAAGCTAAACTTATAAAAAATAATTAAATATTAATATTCATAATATAAATATAAATAATGTAATAAATGCAATGTTTTTGACAAAATTAAATCAAACTAATATAATACTAAACTAATGGTAAAATAGATAACTTTATTAGTAATATCAAAATATAATAAGTGAATGAAATATATCTAGGTATTTACTATTACAACTACTATAGATATACTTATATGTTATACCATTGATTTAAAATCAATGATTATACCAATAGTGAAATAATCTAACTACGGACCGTTACCGCTCAAAATCGTTTTTCGTATATCTTATTATAAAATATAGGTATCTATAATAATGCATTAATACCTAAATAGTCATATCATCGAATTCAAACATAGCACAACCATTAAAATTCTACATCTAATAAACAGCAGTGGTTTCCAATGACCCATCTTTTTTAAAAAAAAAATAATTATTATAAAAACCATAATTTAAATAGGTATAATTTTAAAATTGAACCATGTTTGTATCAAACTAGAGTTTGACTATACTAATTTCTTATAAATGTGTACTCTAAACTCTAAAGTCTGTACCTACTCCATAGACTTTGAACCTTGTACCTATACTAGCTACTTATTTATTTAAGTGAAGTAAAAATTATAGATAAAAATTGTAAATCTTCACTCTTCAATTAGTCATAGAAGTATCTATAATTATTAATTGTATACTGTATATACGAATATCGGAAATAAAATTTACATATACTTTCAAAGTCTGTGTATGAACAACGATTAAAGATACTATCTTTAGTTAATCTTTATTAAAGGTAGTATCTTTAATCGTGGTATGAACTATGAAGTGATAATTTATTAAGAACATTGAGAAATATTTTCTACAATGATTAATATTCATGATCCTAGAGGCTAAAGAATGGATCACTGACTTTTGTTCCACATTATCTTTGTTCCTAATTTTTAAATGTTGTCTTTTTTCCAAGTGACGTTTGTTCTAACAATAATGAAGTATGATAACGGACGACGGTTTTTTTTAAATGATTTTGTTTTTATCTATACTCTACAGGTATAATACTATAATCATTAATCAGTTTACAGAGTACACATAAAAGAGTACATAACATAAATTATAATTATAAATTAATTCAATAATAACTTTCAGACAAGTAAGCAAAAATTAAAATTAGTTTCCCAAAATTCTTTTTATTTTTACTATATTTAAATAATAATTTACTCATTGTTACTAAAAGTATATTATATCAAATTCTTATTTCTCAATCATTCAATTTATAGTATCTATAAGTAAGTATACTATTTTATGTTTTTTTAAATAAGTTTAATAAAATTATAAGACATATTATTTGTGCTTATTTTATGAATTATCAAAAAGAATAAAAATCTGATATTTATACACTATACACATAAATTACACACTTTTTATCTATTAAATTTATTAAACAAAATTAAAAATTATGTGTGTATATAATATTATATTAAAATTTAATAATGCTTATAGTTTGTATAAAATTTAAATACTATAAAAATGAGAAAACATAAATAATGAATGTTATTACCTTTAAGTTTGATAAAACGACTAACTAACCTAACCTAACCGACCTAACTAATAGATAAATTCACTCTAATACTTAAGCTAACAACACAAAACTGGAACTGCAGAAGCTAAATATGTGTTAGTAAGCCATGTATATCAGTGGCTTAGTTAAAATAACAAAACTTACTAAGCTAGCATATAATATAATATTAATGAATTCCTTAAAAATAACCATACATTTCACCCTTACATTACTAGAATTGTATATTTGTATCTGTTTTTATAGAAAATAAACAATGAAACATAGTTAAGTTACTACTATTGATTAATACAAGGGCGGCTCCAGACTTGATTAGGGGGGGGGGGGGTTTCTTAGTTTTAATTTTTCTTATGATTATAGGTTTTTCATAGTATACATAATATAGATAGCATATACATACCGTCATATCTACATACTTGTACGTGTCTATGATAATCGATGGTATAATATGTTTTTAGCTTATAATTTTTTTTTCAACAAAATACAATTTTTTTAGAAATATAAGCCTGAGAGAGCCGTGGCCTCTATAACCCCCTCTCTGGAGCTGCCCCTGAATTAATTACATATTTTTTCAGGATCAACAAATATTTATTATGGAATCAAAGTCATGTCGACAGAAAAATGCTATGATATCTTTATCAAAACCAAAATATAAAAAGTCTTTACCAGAAAAACAGAATACCTGGGGTAATCTATTAAATAAAAAATCAGTCGGAACCAATACAGCAATAAGTACCAAAAATAAAACTAAAAAATATTCCTCTATTCCTGAGATGAATACTAAATGTATGAACGTTAATACATTAATATTTTTATTAAAATAATATTTAATTAGTTTTTATTTCTAGCAATGACCAAGAGTGTACAATGTAATGATTCACCTATTGATAAAGAATGTAAAAGTTTTACTTCACTTTCTGTATTCAATCCTATCAGAACATTACAATTTTTACTAAAGGAAATTAAGGAATTCCCAAGTATTCAAAGTTAGTAAACATTTCTTTTTTCTTTTTAATATATTTGTATTAGTTTGATGATTATTAAATAGTTAACTAATTGAATGTTTGTTAGATGGAGACATTGCAAAAATTGTTAATGAAATGCAAGTAGTTGTGGGTAGAATTGTTGATGAATGTGCTGAAAATTCTCCTAGTTCTAAATTAAATAATAACCTAGCTATTAACTATAATTCTATGATTCCGACCAGAGATAATGATTATTGTAAAAATTTAAAATATGATAATAGTTCTCAGGAAAATGTAAGTTAATATTTATTTATTATTTTTTAATAACAAATCATTAATAAATAATATTTATACCTTAATTTATATTTTAGAAATATTTGTCTGTACTGTTAGCAAAAATATCAGAACTTGAAAATCATTATAGTCAACAGATAAAAGATAACACTAAGTCTAAAGAAAAATTACAGAGTGTGACATCTGAAAGGGATAGATTACTTGAGTAAATAAATTAAACACCTTTTTTTAACTATTTTATTTTATTTAATTATAATATTTAAATAGGAAATTTAAAGAATCGTGCGATTCGTTAGAAAAGTTAAATAATCGTGAACGTGAATATTTAGATACAATCACAGCACTTAAGTCCAAACTTGTAATTTCAGAAAAATTAATTAGAGATCAAGATATCATCATTACGGATTTAAATAAAAGATTGAATAATTTACCAAATAAAAATAAAGTTTGTGTGAATTGAATTTTTTTCTTTTAAGTTAAATTTGTTAATACTTTATATTGTTATATAGACACAGGAGTATGAGAATGAAAATATTCCAACTGAACAACATAATACTTACAAAACAGTATTAAAAGAAAATAACGAATTCAACAAAATCACAAAATCACATTTGGATAAATTAGCTATTACCAGTACTTTTAAAGATAATGAAGTCTCCAAACTCAGATCAGATATAAAGTAATGATTATTGGTTAAATAGTTTTAGATTATATTATGTTATTGCATTCATTATAAATATTTTTAATTAAAAATTTGGTTGTTTTTTGATAACTTTATATACTTAAATATAAAGAACAGAACAACCATACCATACTACCACAGTGTTCTGTTTCCAACTTGTAAATAAATTATAGACAGCATGTTATTAAATTTCTTGATTTATCCATTGTTTCATTGTGTTTTCTTTGATATTGTTTGTGATTGCATGTTTTATTTTATTTCTAGAACTTGCTAATTGTTTTTTGCATTTTTATCTATTTAATAATAAATTATACAGTATCTATTTATTTCACTAAATCATTTTTAGCATACACATAAAATGATTAATGAATTGCAAACACATATATTGATAAATTAAAATAAATTGTGTTTTATCTTTCCTTTTATATATAATTTTTAGTATTTGGATTTATTTGAATTATTATTAACTTATGCTTATTTATAAAATAATATTAATACAAAATAATTGGTTTAATCTTAAATTTTTTTTTAATATACTTATTACATAAATATCCTGATTTTGTAAATATTAATATCTCATACTTTTTTTTCAGGCAAATGAAGCAAATTGTTTTAACTGGATTAGAAAATAATAATATTAAATCTGTGTCAATGACATCATTGAAATCAGAAGACAACCTAATCAAGGATTTTCTTAAGCATAATGAAGATAATAAAAAATATGAAGACAATGATATTGATACACAATATACTGAATACAACAGAGAAGCATCGGCTATAAAACTAGCTAAAACAGAACTTCATCAGTTATTTGAAACAATTAAAACACAAGCTTATCATTCAAAAAAACTTTTCAATTCCACTTTTGTAGATAATGAAAGAGTTTTAAGTGACATTTCTGATGAAGAAGAAAGCTCAAATGTATCAAACTTTATGAGTGTGGTGACACATTCAAGTTGTTAATGATTTTATACACTTGAAAAAGATTTTTTAGATGTAAATATATATATATATATATATATATGGAATATAATTTTTATTTCATTATATATTTATTTCATTATTATTATTAATCTTAAAAACTTTAAGCAATATTAACATTTTTTAATGTTTTGCTTAGAATTTTTCCAGCATTTGTCATCAAGTTGTTAGATTGCCATTGAGCCTCACATGAATTTGAAACTTTTAAGTCAACCTTAAATAAATATATATTAAATTTTATAAATTAAAAAAATAAATAAATTTATGTGTAACATTTTACCTGAAGCTGTTCCCAAATTTTCTTTTTAGGATTCAATATTTTGTCTGGTTCACCTTGTTCATAACTCTCAACAAAAACTTTATCACCTGGCTTACTTCCTTCAGCTGGTTCTAAAGGCTCAACAGACTTAATGCCATTGTTTTCACTATTAAATAGTATAAACAATAATATCAATAAAATAGAAACTAAAAATAAATATTTTGTCATACATTGAAGCACAAAGAACCATTCCACTCGATTCAATACCTCTCATTTTGGCAGGTTTTAAATTACATAACACAACCACTAATCTATCTTGCATTTCGTTAATTGGTACATAATTTACAAGACCACTAACTATTGTTCTAGGCTGCGCTTCGCCTGTAAAAAACATTAATAAATATATAGAATGTTTTTTTTTTAAGTTTTTTAATATTAATTAATAAGTAATGAAAAATAATTCTATTAAATTAAAAATGTCACAAGTTTTTTATGATATTAATTTATATCCTTTTCTTCTCAAGGTTAATATACAGTAATTTCCATATTGACATATAAATTAATGAAACTAATTAGTAATAGATATGTTGATCTCTTTTTTGCTTTAAATTAATACTAATATAGCAATATACATACCAAGATCGATCTTTTCAACATACAATGCATCCGCTTCAGGGTGTTTTGATACTTCTACTATTTTCCCAACACGAATATCCAAACGATTCGGAGAAATTTCTTCAGGTTGATTGGTGTTATTTTTTTCTATTGTATAATAATTAAAAAAAATATATCAAGAATATTGACTTAGTAAATACTAAAATAATGTATTAATGTATTTAAACAATTAATATTTATACATAAAAAAAATATATATATAAATAATTACCAACTATCTAAAATCAGTAAATATATATATTTTGAAGAAAATTTGAAATTTCTCCTAATAAAAAAAAATATGGGGAAATTACTAAGCTATATAGTCGGGTTTGAGTGTACCTCTTTTGATTAATTCACTAAAATGGATAATGGATGTATTAAAATTGAATTCAATGATTAATAGTATGCCAATCTCTATTTCTAAGGATATTTTATAATTTATTTGTAAATACTCCATGACAAATATGAATCATTTAGAAAAAGTCAATATGTTATTAATTTATTAAGACTGTTAAGAAAATTCAAGTTACCCAGCACAAATTTAAGCTCAACGTTACCTAGGTATGCTTAACAATTTAATTTATACTTAAATAATTTTTGAAGTTAGTTTTGTTATTTTTAATTATTACTTCAGATAGAAAACATCTTGCCCACAGTTGTATTCATAATTTAGAAAGGAATCTTAAAACATATTAGTCATTTTCTAAAAGGGTAAATAATCCACAATAAAGATGAGGTAATGCTTTAGGTGATGAGGTTGAGGAACTATCAGTCTATGCTAAACAACATACTTATTTCAATTTTTTCTGCAATAAGTTATAATCTGTTTTTAATTACATATCAAAATTATTTACAACTTGATGCAGTCTTACCAGTTTTTTTTGGTTTAACGGGGGCTGGATATGCATTAGCAACTAATTTCTGTAGTTCAGGTTTATCAAATATTTGTCTTATTGGATCTAATAATCTATTGATATAAAATTCAATAGATGCTTTTAAATCAGCTGGATGCAACTTTTGTTCAGAAAAACAAATTTCAAGATCTTCATAGGAGCTGAAATTTAAATCTCCTCCATTGGCTTCATTTCTAGATATTTTAAATTCTTGAAGTAAAAGTAATTACATTTTTGTCTATATGTATTATTAAAAACATACAAAAAAATCATACTTTCATTAGGTTCAAATAAACCAAAGATGACATGTTTAGCAAATGCTAGTAATCCATTTTCAACAATATTTCCAGGTTCACAGAATGCTTTTTTTAATTTCTTCTTTACTGTAGCAGGGGAATCTAAAAGATCAATCTTGCTATCTACTTCAGAAGAAGACATTTTACCTCCAGCTAGCCCAGGAACTAAACATAGGACAATATATAAGCAATTAAATTATATTTAGACATCAAACTAATGTTTACACATAAATTAACAAAACTAACCCATCGGATTCATTAAATGTATTCTTTTGGCATAACCCAACTGAGGAAGATATTTTTCAGACATTGTAAATATCTTACGCTGGTCTACTCCACCAAACTGAGCATCAACTTTGAGATACTCTTCATCCAATGCTTGTAATCCTAAAAAGAAAATTATTTAAAAACAAAGTATTATTAAAGGTTGTAAATCAATCCAATATACACATTATCAAAGAAAAAGTAGCAAAAATACAAAATAATATTCTACCAACATGATGCTATACCTCGTGTTTTTAAAAAAAAAAAATAGATATAATTAATAGCTTAGATTAATTCAAAACTACTTTAAATCATTCTTTTGATTTTACACATAATTAAACAAATGAAAACCTTTAACAGAATATTGTGATAACACAATAAGACTTAATTACCACTAAATCATATTGCTTTTTAACTTCTAACTTGTAATTCCATTACAAATAATTTAAATTATATAAAAATTAGAGATAAACCCAAGAAATTTATTTTTTATTTATTTGTGAATACCTAACTTAGCTACAGATCTTTATAACAAACCAGGATATAGCAACCCAGATAATAATGGATTATCAACTTGTTTTACAACTTCAGCTCCAGCTTTCTTAGCATCATGTTCAGTAATTGAAGAACTTAATCGGTACACATCCATTGTATATTCTCTAAAAAAAACAACAAGTTTTCAGTAAAATATTAATTATATAAAAAGTTCTAATTACCTTGAAAGTTGATATTCTGTTCCTCTAACAAATTTTAATTTATCAAGAGGTACACCAATTGAAGTTAGCATAGCTTTAATTGAGTGCTCATAATACTGTACTCTGAGTTCTAGTAGCTCCCAAGGCGCTTTCATATTATCCAAATATGCATGTAAATCAGCAAATAATATTGTAACCTATATTAATACATTAAAATTAGAACCATCGTCCAACACTGCATAATTCAGAGGTGGCATTCCTAAAAATAATATGTGTTACTAAAAATATTTCTAAGAATCCACCTATCATCAAAGATTGTATATATTTAGTTGAAAATATCAAGAATTGTATAATCATCCTCATGTAATCTACAATACCACATAATACATCAATATAATTTATTTACAGAGAAAAAACTCTATTTTAAAAATATTATGTATAAATATAACAGTTGCAGCTGTTATAGGTAAAAAATGAATTATACATATGTGTCTATAGTATAATTATAATGAACATAATAATACATAGTTAATATCACTAATATCAATCAGAGGGTCACACATATATTAGTAATATATTAGGTGATGTCAAATCGTAATTTAAAAAAATGTTTGAATAACTATTTCAAGTTAGTTACTTGCAGCAAATTAAATCTATAATTTTTTGGTATCTAAACGTCAAAAGTAAATTTTTTCGGTACTTTTCTAAAAAAATGGAATTTTTATGTAAATTCAATTTTCAGTAAGATCAAATTTTATAGGATGAATTTCTTTGTGAATATCAATATCAATAATATCATTACTATTTAATATTGTAATTAAAAACAAAATGTAATTTAATTCAATTAGCTCAAAAATTCATCTGAAAGTTAAATACTTTACTAATTATTAGTTTTACTATCCATTTGCAGTTGTTATCATAAAATTTGGAACCTTCATTAAATAAAAGAAGTCAAATGTCCAATTCAATACCTATAGTAAAATTATTACTTGTTTAAAAGTTACCAACCAATAATTGAGATAATTAAAGATAGAATCAAGTTAATTTGCGAGATAATTATACTTGTAATTATACATAATATCTACTATCAATTTGTTAACTTTTTGGAAAGATGCACAACATCGCAACATTTAAATTAAATGAATACCTACATTTATAAATCCATAATTCAATTCAATTAAATCTTTATATTTATTGTTTATTCACTAATCATTTTAACTGATAGTTCATTAAAATGTAATAGGGTGTAGAAATATAATTATAAAAATCTATTACAATAACATAGTTGCTCCTTATTTAATTTATTGCAAACTTCTAATGAATTCCAGTGAATTATAATAAATATTCATGAACTACTTTGTAGCTATCTTATAAGGTTAATTTTTATTTGTATTAAACTGTTATTCTCTATTGGCTGTGGGCCTGTGGCCTTTACCATAATAAACAAAAATAAAACATCTATTAAACATTACTATAATTGTTGTATTTTTCTTATACATGCCTCACAGCCAGCTTTTAAGTAGTCTGCTATTTTGGATATTGGAACAAAATATGCAATGTGTGGTCGTCCAGTAGTGGCTGTACCCCAATAAATTTTTAAATCTCTTTCTTTTAGTATGACATCAAGTTTATCTTCACCAAGAACCTCTTGAAGATTTCGTAGAATTAAATTTTTCTTTTCGGTAAATGACGACATGATGATTTTAACATATAAAGCCACGTGTACAAGTGAAAAAGTGAACGCGAAATAGAAAACGAATCAAACGTCTGACCTCCTCGGCTCTGCGACCACAATTTGTTTTTTTAATCTTAAATCTTTTATCTACGGTATCAGGTTTGGGTAATGAGCGATCGATGATAACAAAATAACAAATACAAATGCTTAATTACACCGTAGTCAAATAGGATAACTTTCACTAGAAAACAGATAGGTAATTATTATTATTATCTTAAATCGTGGTGCGCACTCGGTTATCAACATATATAAGATATTATTATCAACATCGTTGCTTATATATGTTTTTGTTTGGAACCATCAAATACAGTATTGTTATCTATCTCGATGTTTGAAACATTAAAGATATATCTAGAGTTCTAGATATACTATCTTAAATGGTGTATATATTTAATTTTATAATTTTTTCTTATTTTTTAATTTTAATTTTTTTTTTTGATTTGGAACTACGGTTTTACGTTCCAAAATCAATTTGTTCAAATATTTGTTAAATATTTTAAATATTTATTCTAATGCTTATTTGTCCCAATGACTAATTTTTCGATAACCAATTTATGCGATCAGCTAATAGTTCCAATTTTATTTTGTTCATAGGCTCATTGTTAGAAATTACATTTACTCCAATGTTTGTTAACTACAAATTTAATTTATATCACGCAATATTTTTTCAAAGTTTTTATTTATACTGGAACAATTGTTATTTGAAATAAACATTGGTTAGAATGATTATTTATAGGAATAACAAGTTACTAAGATCATTATTTTAAAGCCTAGTGTTTATTTTTAAATTTCAAAAA
The DNA here is from genome assembly GCF_003676215.2 of Rhopalosiphum maidis. NCBI lineage: Eukaryota > Metazoa > Arthropoda > Insecta > Hemiptera > Aphididae > Rhopalosiphum > Rhopalosiphum maidis. Next base: position 81,848,242 of record NC_040878.1, read on the forward strand.
TATTTGTGTACAATTTGTTTTTTATTCCGTTAAAAACTCAAACAATATTTTTAAATCAAATTAGTTAAAATGTTAAAATAAATTTCAATGCCTAATACATAAGCATAATTTATATTATAATATAATAATTAAACAGTGCATTATATTATATGAAAAATAAACTTCAGATCTACGTAGAGCTCTCGTGCATGGCTAGCGCTAAAAATTATTGATGGGTGATAGGGTGAGGGGGTATAAATATATGAATTTTCCGACTTCATTTTAAAATCCAAAACAAGATCTGCATGTGCTGTCTCTGTAATTGTCTCACAGACAATAAGTAACTTGAACTTGACATTTTGCCTTCAGAATAATTTCTTAATCAGAATAATCCATTTAATTATGTTATTTTAAAACTAGATTACATTAAATTTATATATTGTAGAAATTAAAGAGAAATTTATTATCTAGGCATATTGTAAAGTTTTATTAATAGTTTAATTTAGAAGAAAGTTAGAATCTTAAAATTATAATCTTTTTGTAGATTTTAAAATTAACATATAGGTACATAGACGTGCGCAGACTTGAATTTCGGGGAGTGGCTACAATTTTTTCGGGCCCTCTCTTAACAAGACATGTACATATTTTAATAAATTATAATGCATGAATAAACATTACTTACATTATATCACATCAGTAGTATTACTACTATTACTAGTTCCAAGTTATATAATATTTTATTAGACAGTTGGATCTAAAATTTATTTCAAGATAATTGCAATATATTTTATTTATTATTTTTACTTTTGTAGTCAATAAAATCTAGCTGTTATAATCATAATAAGTTTTACCATACAAATTCAAAATATTTTAAGTTGTATTGTTTTTTTTTTATCCCAAAACATACCTAACTTTTTACAACATATTTTAGAAAAAATATAATTTTTATTCTAGTAACATTAGTTAAAATACGGACCCATATATATGATATAGGAACTAAATTTTAGGGCCCCAATTACATGTCGGGGGTGCCTGGGCACACCCGGAACCCCCCGTGCGCACGCCTATGTATAGGTACCTAGTTATAGGTACCTATAACTTGTTTCATAGGTACTTAAAATATCAATAAAACATTCCGAAATGCCCTAGAGGCCTAGACAATAATTTTAACTTTAAGTTGTACACTAATGACTAATTATATGTAGATTATTATCTACCTATTGATCAATTTACTCTAATTTGAAAAAATAATAGAGTAAAATATATTCTGAACGCAAAATTTGATGTTACGACTTACACATGTGTAAAACAAAGTCAACATGCCGTTGTAACGAGTGTAACGCCTTCTTAAGAAGATATCAGCACAATATTTGTTTTCTCACTCAGTCACTCAGACCCACCCGTAACAGAGATAAACACTTTCAGCTAAAATTATTATGATTTGAGTAGTCTTAGGCAGGGGCGTCATTTGAGGTATGCAGGGTATGCATACCTAAAATTTACCAAGATCCAATTTGACCGTACTGTATTTTTCTGTGCCGTGCAAAAATTACTTTTTTCTTTTTATTTATATAATTGGTTTCAACTCTCAAGTATCGACATATTTGGTCATAAGTTGTAGTAAGTTTTTGACATATTTAATGTATTTGACCAGGCACCGGCAACCCGCGCCCCTCGGAACTTTTTGTTGCGGTCCACCAAATATATTTCATGGTGTTTAAAATTTCAATTTTATATCTTAAATTGATATAAATAAAATTTAATCATGACTGTTATATAACTAATCTCATGAGATAAGCTATGAGCGAGAACGTAATATAATGGTATATAATATATATATTATATAAAACACATTATATTTTTTAATATTTTAGTTTTGTATACGGCCCACAGTAAAAACTGAAAAAAATTATAGCCCGTGTAGATAAAAAGGTTGCCAACCCTTGTATTTGACTATATGAATGCTGACTTTCTTCATGTAGAATATGTTACTGTTAATAAGTTCTTTGACCACTACGGAAGTTTTCAAATTAATTCTTTAAGTTTGCCATTAGAATTGTCTTCAATTAAGGCAAAATTAGAACTAGAAAACAAGCCCCAATTTAAATTTAAATTAATATTAAATATTGTTTTAAATTTACCATTAGCATTTCTTGAAATAATAAAAATATTATCTATAATGTTAACATTACCAGTAACAACTGCATCAAATGAGCGCCTTTTTTCACTGAAAAGAGTAAAAATGTTTGTTTTATTTTCTATACTGTCTATAAAATATAAATAAGTAAATTTAAAATAAAATAATGTAGAAAGGTATTAACCTAGGATTATTAGATGCATATAAAATAATATTATATTAAATCATTATATTTATGAAGAACTACATTAATTATGAGCTTAACGAGAAAATTTTTTTTTGTAATAACTAGTATAATATAACATATTGACCTGCTGGAAATATTTTTGGCCTGTTTTGTTGTTAACATACCTTTCAAAAAGTTAAAATGACGCTCATGGTCTTAGGGTTAAATCACTTATTAAAAAAATTATAGAGGATAATATTTTTAAGGGAATGAAATATCGGTTTTATACTTTTATATTTTATTGTTATTTGATATTGATTTTATATACCATGACTCAAAAAAAAAATGTAAATTTTCAATAATGTTTAAATTGTTTGAGACAATATTTAGACAAATCGATATGTCATACCCTTAAAAATATTATTTTATATAATTTTCGTAGAGTGAAGATTAGGTAGGTACTAAAAAAAAAAAAAATAATTTTGCAATTCTGTCCACATGCGTTTTGTTACCTATAGACATATATATGTTGCGCATGGGCCAGAGAGAGAAAACAAACATTGCACTATGCCACTATATTCTTTACTCTAAACAGTGCACTGACATCCACTTGACAATTCATTTGATATTAACAAAGTAAAACAATAAAATTAAAATGAGAGATTAGGTATACTCTATATTTCTATTAATTTAATTATATTTACTTTCCTTTAATAGGTTTCGACGAATTGAAACTTTCTGTAGTTCGCGGTTGTACCTATTTGTAGATCATCAGCAGTATGGAAAAAATATTATATAATATACGTGGTACCATTGATTATAGTTATAATAGTATTTATAATCAATGGTAGTACCTACACACAAAAGGAGTTGATGATGGTGTTATAAAGGTTTAGTTGTAAGTAGGTACCTATGTTGCTGACCAGCAGATAGTTATTTATTAAACAAGTATTAACCATCAAGTATCAAATCAAATATTTATTATTTTTGATAAAAATACTTTAGATTATCTATTTTGCTATATTCTAAGTTATTATTATCTATTATATAAAATATTACAAAAAATAATATTTATAAATATTTATATATGTATAATCATGAAACATGATAACATCATTATTGCCGACTTGCCGACTAAAATGAACTAGGTATCTTAAGCGAGGGTGTAACACCCCTTCCCCACGACCCCCACTAAATCCTCCCCCGGGTACAGGAAATCTAAAAAGAATTACAAATTGAAAATAAATCATATTAAATCTAATTTTCTTGAATTTTTGCAAACTTATCAATTATATGTTCATTTTTACCTATTTGTTCTCTTTCTATGTATAAAGACGAACGATTAATAAATCGAAAATGACCTTTCACTTGTCGCTGATGAGATTATGAGTGTATTTTATGCTTATTTATTATAATTTTGTAATATTTACTGAACCTATTTAGTATTTACTATTGTGAAATTGATAATTGGAAAATGTGTTATGGGCCATACGTTTTGTGGAATAAAGTTTTAAATTTTTTTCATAGTAGGTAATTTATTGTTATTACCTACTTATTTACTGTTATCTACATACAGTTACTTTTTTTAGCAAAACACAAGACTAAATAGTGAATAGATATGTTTGTTCAATATTTTGTTTCAACGCTATACTTTCGATGAAACATCTTCCAATTATTGCTTGTTCTAAAAAATATTTCTTCCAGTAAACATTTGTTCCAAAATAATTCGGACAAACGTTTATTGAAATAAATATCCTATGGAATTACAACTAATGTCCCGTTTGGAACCTTAGAACCATATAGAGTATTACCATAGTTCATAATATAATCAATGATATTATGTATTCGTAAATTGTATTAGTATTTATAGTGTACCTCCCTATTTAAACTGGCTATGTACTATAACTACATATTTACGTATATATAATATATTAATATTATATAATTATTAATTATAATATATGTGTTAATTTAGTTATCTGGAACATGACACAATACATTTTACCATGCTTTTAATTTTGAAACCTAAAAATCCCTTGTCCCATAATCTGGTGTGGAAGTAACACAAATAAATAGACTACAGATTCTTATGCACTAAAAAGAATCAGTGTTATATCCACTACCTATCGTTTATTGAAAATAAAAATCATCAGTATTCCTAGGCAAAAGGCATTAAAATTGGTGTTTGTCACAATAAGGATAGAAAGAATGAGCTCCGAGTGCTCACCCCTAAATAAATATTATATAATTATGATGGTTTTTCATTCTTTTTTTTTTTAGTTTTTCGAGCTTTGCGCGCTGACTTAAGTCTACCGTCCTCGTTTCTTAACAGTCGACATATTATTATTAATGATATTATATTATTATGTCTGTTAGTATCTTTATTATTTATGTCTACTTATAACTTAAATTATAAACGATATAACCATATAAGTACCTAATATGATATAGGCATATATAGCATAAGTACCTAATTTGCTTAAATTCTAAGCATAGATGGGTCCAAGATCAACATTTAAGACAGCCCCAGCTCCCGGTTATAACGTTATAAGTAGGTATAATTTAGTTAACTAACCGTTACACATTAATTAATGGGTAGTTCGTAGTTGGTATGTTCTAACCTGTCTTAAATATTAAATTCTATTATTTTCTGGTGATTATTTTTAATACCTATGTTGAAAGTAAACGCAAACGCCTAAATAGTAAATACATAAATATATTTTGATATAGGTAAATTAGTGAATAGTGGTTATAAGTTATAATATATAAACATTTTTCTAAAATGTAATTATAAAAAATAACTACATAAGTAATAATAATAATAATATTCAAGCCATTATATTTATTATTATAAAAATAATAGAATTAGGTGTATTCTAGGGCACGTTACTAAGCCCTAAGCCCTAAAGTAATAGCCTAATAACTTACAACTCTAAAATAAGTAGTAATAGAAGATATAAGTAGCGACTAGCGATGATCTTTGTATTATCTACAATTTCAAATTTAGGTTTCAGCGATAACGATTAATTTTTTAAAAACAAAGTACCTATTATAATATTTATAATAAAAATGATTAATCGATTTATTTTTGATTCGAAATATGCAGTTACTAATAAATAAATTATTAATTATCCAATAGTTTTAATTTGTGAGATCAATTATTCATATTCCAGTATTTTAATTTTTATTATTTGTTTTGTTTGTCTTTCTTAACACTTGTCATTTGGGGTCAAGGATGTTGCCAAATTTGGTAAAAATTGTTGTTGTCAATGTTTGGTTGATATGGAACGAATTTACACCAATCAGATAAGGCTCTTGGTATTTGTCCTTGCTTGAAACCATGATAAGCGAGATTGTAAGAATACGTCATAAAATAAGTAAAACTTTAAGTTGTTAGTTTTGTTTCTTAGAGTATCAATTTATTATTTGTTTCTTGTGAATTGTTGTTATTTAATTTATTTATGGTCATAATTACTCAATGATCATCAGATATCAATTATATACTGTCAATTACTTTAGTAAGTAATATGCATTAATTGCTCATCTATTTCATTTTAAAGAAGAACATTTTACATGTCATGTTTCTTTACATTTAAGATTTCAACCAAAATTATTGTAATTAATATTGGTTTTATTGCATTTAGAAATATAGACTATAATCAATGAACTAATTTAAAATTGTAAATAATGGCTTATGTGAATGTTGCTGATTGGAAATCTGACCAAGTAGCTGATTGGCTTAAAGGTAAATTAAAACTTTAACTAATTACTTAAATAAATAATCAAAACAAATTTACAAATGTTAAATATGTTACTTAATAGGTTTAGATAGTGTTATTATACCATATATCAAGTACTTCATTGATACAGATGTAAATGGACAAAAGTTATTAGATATGCAACCTAATGATTTGGATAAAATTGGTGTGCAAAAAATTGGACATCAAGAGTTAATACTAGAAGCAGTAGATCTTCTAAGAAATTTTGTAAGTTTTAGCAGATATACTAAAGCTAATTGCAACATTCAATCTAAATTGCTAATCACATTATTTGTACTGTTTTTATAATCCCTACCCATTTTTATTGTCACTTATTTAAGTTGATACCAACAATTAATAACTTAAAATCTTTAAGTGTATCATTTTAGTTTAACTTAAAATGATGATTTTGATCTAATATATTATATCAAAATAAAATTAGGTAAAGAAATTATATATGAATATATATATTTATTTTTATTATACTTCAATAACACAATTCTTTACAGGGGGACATCCAGACATCCTTAGTTTTATTTAAGGTGATGAGAGGTTAGTAATAATAATAAATATGTGTAAAATATTGAAAATATTTGAGAAATAAAATAAGAGAACAAACAAAGTTATACATATACAGGTGTTTCCAAAATTAAATAGTAGGTATAATAAAAATATATAGGGCACCATTAAAATATATTTGCTTATGATTGTGATTTGTATTGATCTAAAATTTTGATAGTTAACTACCAATTAGAAGTAATGGTAGTAACCTGACTATATATTACTTAAAATGATCTATAGTTTGTGGGAAAATGTTGATAAATTTTTCTAGGTCAGAAAATTGGTAATGGATATAATATAATATTTATGTATTATATTCATGGTAAACTAAAATTAAAGTGACAATAACATAATAGTTTTATAAATACAATATTATTAAAATTCAGAAAAGCATTATTGTATAGAAACATATTGCAAACATTACATTGTAGTACTACCTTCAGATTTCTTAGCCATTCCTATTCTTTGTAAATATACCCAGATTCTTTACAACTTGGATCTTTAATTTATCTTTTGTTTTAATGATTTTTAGCATTATGAACTGGATAAAGAAAATGTACAATTACTAGCATTAAGATTGTCTTGCAGCGCTCATAGCTTATACAAAGACATAAAACAAAATTATTTAAATTCTACTCAAGTTCCAACTAAAATTCTTACAGATGTTGCTAACACAGTAGCTGCTCTAAAACCATTAGTTAATTGGTTAAACAGGTTTGATTTAATATATTATTATTACTGTGATGAAAATAGTTAACACATTATTTTAATTTTTAGACCTCCATTTTGTGGCCAACCACATTATATAAGTATGAAAAATAACTTACTTAAGTTGGCTCTTGAAATAGTAACTAGTGGTCAGCGTGATCGTTTTGCTGAGAATCCTGTTGAAAATATTTTTGAGATTGCCAAACAATTAGCTCAACATGCTGATCATGTTATTCAAGAAAGTCAAGATTCTCTAATTTTACAACCGGCTTCTTTGGATGTTGCTACACTTAAAAAAAGATCTGGAGAATCTCTGGTAATATATATAAAAACTTTATTATTATTAATTTTTAGGGTTTTAGCCAGTCTTTTTCTCTCTAAATGAAAATAATAAATTATAACTTAAAATAATAATAGCACTTATGTCAAAATAAGGTAACATTACTGCTTATTTAATTTTTAATTATTTTATTTGATCAATAATTGTACATATCAACCGGTAAATGGAAAAATGAACTTGGTGAAATAGTGTAAAATAGTATATACATAGGTATATATCAAGAGAAAACAACAGCCAAACTATATGATCATTTATTAATGAGATATTTCATTTTTAGTTTATGTTTATATGTATTAACAAAAATGTTATAAAGTAGTGGCCAAGTAGCTTTTTTTTAATGTATTAAATGAAAATATTTAATAATCTTTTCTTAAAGTTTAAATAAAAACAAAAGACCTAAAGCTAAGAATATAAAGAATATATGGAAATTTTAAAAGTAGTAAATCTGTTTCTTAGACCCTTTTACCTTGACCAGTTGATATTATCTTTCAAAATATCAAATATACCTTATGTATAAATTGAAGTTTTATGCTACTAATGTTTATTGTCCTTATTTATTTATTATTTCTTGTAAAATTTCTATATTACTTAATATTTAATAATTTTTATTCATATTTTATCATATTGTGCTAAATATTATTAAAGTAAAATATTTTCAGGGATTTTATATTGTACCATCATTTCACGGAGTTCATCAAGTTGGAGAAGTGAAATGTAATAGTGTGGCACATCAATGTGGTAAAATTGAGGCTGGTGATGAAATAGTACAAGTAAATTATCAAACTGTGGTAAGAAATGATTAAAAATACAATAATATTAAAAATTTGTTGAATTTTTGTTTAAAAATTTTGCTAATACCTCTTAAGGAAAACGTGAGCACCCCCATGTGTTGTCTTCATCTTACATGCATACAACAGCAAATTTTCATTCAGTAGAATATAATATTATGTGTTGTTACATTTAATATTAGAAAGAACTTATCTATCATCAACATTTAAGATTAGAACATTTATTAGTGTATAGCATTAATATTTTTTGATATTTTAATTTTCAAACAAGACATGAGTATTCAAAATATTACAAATTGAAAATGCTTATATCTAGCTAAAAAATTAAAATATTGAAAAATTCAACACTACAACACTGATAATTTTCAAACCTTTAATTTTATTGTGACACCTTTTATATTAATTCTTAAAAAGCTATTAATACATAATGTTTTATACTGAATGCAAATTTGCTGTGGTGTATGTATGTAAGACGTGACAAAATATGTGGGTGTAGCATCCTCTTAATAATAAATTATTATGATGTAGGTAAAAAAATATTAATATCTTAATAGGTAATTTTTTTATTAAATTTAAAATTCAGCAATTCTTTTTCAATCATATTTATAATATTGATTTAATTCTATTTAAAATCAATAACTTGTTCTAATTGACTATTATATGATATAAGGTTATGTAATTTATGTATTATTAAGTATAAGATAATGATTTTTATCAGATTAAATTAAAAATCAATATTATTTACTATGTTAAAATAATACATAAATTATATTATCATAACAGGGCATAATCTATCATTTCTCAATATTTAAATACTAATTAATAACAAATTTGGTAGAAAAATAGTATAAAAAAGATGTCAAAATCTTTTTATTTTAAACATTTTTTTCTTATTATGTGATGCATTTGATAATAGATACAATTCCATCACATAATATGTTTGTTATACAATTTTTAACTCATTTTATGTTATTATTTATTTTACTATTTACTATATTACTACTTCTTATATAAACTATTTAAAATTAAATGTTTTAAGCATTTAACATTTCAATGTATACAACTGTTTCTAAATTTCAGGTTGGTTGGCAAGCTAGACAAGTAATGGCTCTGTTAGAAGAAGCTTCAACTGATATCTTTTTGACACTTAAAAAACGGCCACGTCATAGTAAAGTATTTGGACAAATTTATATGAAACCATATCGTCTACCCAGTAAAAAACTATTTAATTATCCACAAAGATACTTTGATCAACTTACTCCACCAAGGCCAAGTGACCTATTGACAATTCCTAATTTCAGTTTTCCTGTAAACAAGTAAGTTCATCATATTTATCAACTCAGTTAAATTTTAAAATAGTTATCAGTACGAATTAAATCTTAAATTATAATTTTTAAAATACCATTGTGTTCAACAAATTCTTTAAATATATTAGAAAAATATTATTTTTATATTACATTTATTGAATGATATGTCTCATTTATTTACTATATTAATGGCTGTTAATATTTTTAATTAATATGTATTAGTGTATTTCCTAACTGGACCCATTCAATATTTCTGTATAATACCATTCAATTGCGATACCATTATTTTGTACTGTTCTTATTCTAATTTATGTTTTCCTATAATTTTTATTATAAAACAATATTCGTGATGTCTAGTACAAATTTTATTTTGTTAGCAAACTGTTTCTTGTTTTTGTTTCATATTTGTAATACAATAAAATAAAATAATACAAAGTATTTAGGTAACATCAGTTATTAAATCAAAAGTTGAAAAAAATTGTTCTAATGAAAATTTAAATTTAACACATACAATTAATTATTTGTAATTAATTGAAAATTTTTAAATGTGTATATTTTAAAATATATTTCTTTTTGGTAGATTTTGTTTAATAATTAAAATATTTTTAGACAAGACAAGAAGAAGGTACCAAAGATTCAAGAAAGTCAACTCTTAAGTGATCATTTGTTGAGTCCTCCACCAGTTATACATTTAGGTGGGCGTTCAATTTCTCCTGAAATTTTTTCACACAGTAATAGCAGTAGTGGTGATGAAAGTGAACTTGAAAGTGCCAACTGCTCCTCACCTACTTCTGTTAGATTATATCTTCCAAAGCCACATATCCCTGTTCAAAGAAGGGCAACAATAAGTGGAGCCAGTCCTATTGGAAAACATGCACCATTCAATTTTGATCAGGTATTTGTTGAAGAATATAATTTTCAGTATTAAAAAAAAACAAAACAAAAAATAATTATATAATAGCTACAACAATAATAAAAAATACCTAATAAATAATCATATTTGACTATTATAAAATTTCAAACAATTTTAAAAATGACTTTTCCTCAACGCGACTGATGTGCGTATTAAATGCACTTTATAGTTTGTTATTTTTTTGAACAGGTAACACTAGACGTGCCTAAATAAACCTCTATGAAAGGTTAGTCAATTTGTCATGCCAGCTCAATTCATTCTAACATTCTTATTCTAATATTTATATAAAAATAACAATTTTATTTGTTAAAATTTCAAAATACATTTTTTAATAGAAACAAAAAAATATTATATATACTTATTAAGTTATTTATTTCTTACATTAATGTCAAAGTTTTTCTCCAAAGTTCAATGTGAGTTAATTATTCTGGTGAACATTCAAAAAGGCCTAATACATTAATCTAAAGTATTGGATTATTAATGTACATTTAAGAACGAGTAACAAGTGATATATGAATAAGTAAATACTTACAGGTAACAACAGCCTTCTACATCTTTCTATATTGGTTATTACTTGTATGTTTTTATTTTATAAAAGTTTCTTATTGATTTATTATATTGAAAAATATGTTTAATTTTTTTTTTTTTGTGTAAGTTGCATCAATATGACTAAGAATCAGTTTATTAAATTATTTATAATATTTAAAATATTTTAAGTTTTTGGCAGAGTGTGATGAAATGTATTTTAATGGTTCCTATATATTCTTATGAAACTTTATCTAATATGCAATGTCGGTTAAATATATTTTAGTTGATCCAAAAGAAATACTAGGTCTATTAAAATATTACATTATAATTTATTATTTATCAGTAGTAAATAATTGTGAATGGTTAAAATTAACCTTTTTTAAAAATTAATTTAATAAACTAGGTTTATTATAAAATATAATTATTAATTATTTTGTGTTTATAGAATATATATATAATTATGTAGATTATCTTACATTTTTGTTTGAAACCTAAATTCTTTATTATTTTCTTCTCATTAAACACTTGCTCTGCCAAAATAAAAAGTAATTTATATGAAGCCTTAATAACATAATACATTAATGTACTTAAATATATAAAATATATTTAAACTTAAATCTTCAAGGATTTGTATGGTAAAATAATTAAATAAATTATATTATTAATTTAATAAATTGAGCTTAGTTAATATTATTTTAAACACTTTGGGTTAACATTTGTTTTTCTATTTTATAATTTAATATTCTGTCTTTTAATTTTCTATAATTTATGTATTATTGTTATTAAATCTAAATTATAAACACTATTTGACTATTTGTAGGATAATATTCTTCTTAGTGTGAGTTGTGTCTGTGTGTGTATATGTGTGAGAGAGTTCAGTAGAATGTTTTTAAGGGTCTTCCATAAACTATTAAATCAACTAAAATTATGTATTTATTTTGTGCATTTAAATTTTATTATAAATTTAAGAAATAGGTTAATGTTAAATTGTTTATAGTTAATTTTTTAAAAAGTCATTACTAACTAATTTTTAAATTATCTCTTATAAAATTAATAATTACCCTGCTAAATAATTTTGTATCCAGGTTTAATATTAAAGACATGGTTCAAGTGTTTGTGAACAATTTCATTTATTTATAAATGTTTATACAGATACTATGTTTGTAAGTTGTTATTTGTCGAAAATTATTTTTATTGAATGTTCAAATCTTATAAATTTATACATATTTATGTTAATTAATTAATATTTTATTCACTAATATAGTATTGGTTAATTATATAAAAGTTATGTGTAACTAATATCTATGCAATCAATGGTTACAATTTTAAAGCTAGGAAGACCCTTAACAAAATACTTTCAACTTTTAATCAAATGGAAATACTATAAATATTATTGTTATGGTGTATACATACGATTGAGTGAATTTCATGATTTTATTTAATTTAGATCAAAACAAAAAGTAAACAATTTTAATCATTTTCTACTATTTTGATAAATGTTATTGATGTAATTGATGTCCAGTGATTGATGGACTGATGAATATTATTTTGTGTTTCTAATTACAATTGATAGTTGTAAATGACTACAAAATTTATAATTAAGCAGTTTAATTGTTAAATTGTATTTATTAAATTTAATTTAAATTTTAGATTTATATGGAACATATAATTATTAATGAATAAATTGTATTAACAAGTCTCAATCGTATTCCACCTTTTTATTTGCATGGATTGAATTTTTCCCTATTTAAAATAATTTTTTATACTTATATAAAAGTACTTACTTTAAATATTAATATCTTTGAAATATTATTTTCAGTTTTGGAACGAATTGAAACAAGTTAATGAAGCACATAATAATAATAAAAATAATAGTGAAAAATCTAATAGTGAGATGCAACTTAGCAAACGTTCTAAACCAACAAAAGTTCATTGGACATCATTACCACCAAATGAAGAGAAAATTGAAAGTCAAAAGTTTTCTGATAAGAAACTCCTTGATACATCTATTAAAGATGATGGTTTAACTAGCTGTAATTTAATTTCTGTCAAAGAGCGAATTAATCAATTGAAAATTAATAATAGCCCAGAACATATTATTAACAAAAAACCTAAAATAATGCCAAAACCCTTTGTTTCTAAAGTTGCTAAACCAATTGATAATCCAGTATTTACTAAAGTTCGTGGTAAACTAGACAAAAGTTATAGTACTCCATCTTATGACTTTTCTACAGAATGTAATCTGCCTAACGATTTTGAATATTTTGATTCTGATTTGAGAATGTCAATTGAAGATGTAAAAAATTATGAGACTCATGAAGTCACTAATAATAGTATTTATAATGAAGAAAAATTCAAAAGACCTGATAAACCTATTTTAGTTTTCCCTAAACCACCCCCTCCTCGAACTGATGACAATGTTTCTCTAGCAACTATGACAGAATCAGTTGAAAATAGTTGTATAAACAAATCAGTAAAACCAATTTTATATTTTCCAAAACCACCACCACCTAGAATTGAAGATGCAAATTTTTCAAAATTAAAAGAAACTGATATAACTGATAATAAAGGATTTGAACTTGAAAATAGTAAAAGTATAGAACAATTTAGTAATAGAGTATCAGAATCTGGCTGTGGATTTTTATTTGATTCAAAACAAGAAGAACACTTAGAAAGTATAACAAACAGTTATTTAGAAAATCAAAATGAAAATTTCTTAGATTATGATAACATAACAACACATTCATCTCAAGATAGAGTTCCAGAATCAATGGATTGTTCCAAATATTCTATGAATCATTGTAAAAATAAATCTTTCTTAAACAGTAAACATCAAGATCAATCAGATTATGAAAAAAACTCATTTTCTGATTTATCTGATGCTTGCCCACCACTGTCATTAACTGATCTTAGCGGTAGTGATGATAATATATTTCGGGTGGATACCAAAGATAATATATCTTTACCATCTGAACGAACAGCCATCATACTTCATCAAGCTGTATTAAATACTCCAGCTACATTTCCCAGACAAAAAACTGAAATAAAAAAATCTCAGCCACCAGTACCACCTCCTAGACCATCCAAGCCTGCTGAACTGCCTAAAAGAACCAGCTATAGAGCTATGCTTGGTGCTAAAACTATTGGCAAAAAAGAAAATAAAGGACAAAAACAATTATTTCAACGAAATCCGTTAATAGCTAGTAATTTTAATTTTCTATACATTCAAATTATAGAAATAATTTATTACATTATAAATACATTGTTTGCTTTTCTTTTTTTAGAACGTCGAAATATAAGTGCTAAAGAATTAGGTACGTGTGAATATCAAGGATGGCTCTATCAAAGATCTAAAAAAATATCTCCTAGAATGCAATGGATTAAAGGATGGTTCATTATTAAAGGAACTACTTTTTATGGGTTTAATAATAAAGAAGTATAACAAATTTATTATTATACTATTTATTTAAATTAATTATGATATACTTTTTAGTCATCTAAATCCCGACTCATGATCATATTATCTGGTTTTACGGTATCTGTTGCTGATGAAGTTAAGTCAAGAACTAATGCCTTTAAAGTATACCATATGGGAACCATGTTCTATTTTGCAGCTGAAACACCAGATGATTTATCCATGTGGTTGGATTGGTTTTCAACTGCTACTATCGCTGATGGACATAATTCAAGTAAATCCAATTAAATTCTTTTAAATGGTATTATTAATCTTAAACAATTAGCTAAAAGTATAGGTTCTTACTTAAAATGAAACATTTTCTTTTTTAGTAATACACTAATGACACCTTTTACTTCCCATAAATCTATTTAAAACTGCGCAGGCTGATTAATGGATATGTGGATGCTCCCTCTCTTTTTCTCTGATACACTTTAAAGTTTTTTCTCACTCAAATAGGTCTAATCCTTCCTTTGTTGTTTCATTTGACAACACCAATTATGGTGGAAATAAATTGTTTATTTGATCCAATTTATTATTTGCTTACTTTAATGTTGTATTGTTCTATTGGGCTCTAAGGTTGTTAATAAAGAAATAAAGAAATAAAATATAGTTGGAAAATTTATAATTATATAGATTATTATATCTGGGTATCAACAAGTTTTGTTTTAATAATTTGATTTTTATAAAATATTGCTGTGTTAACAGCTGTTTATTTAAATAATTTATGTACTTAAAATAAAAATAAATAAGTATAGTTATTTTTATATTGTTCTGTTTAAATTTAAAAATTTGATATAGTTAGTTATTAATATTGAAGTAGTACAATTCCTAAAAGGAGTTAGTCATATTAGTGTTTTCCACCAATTATTAAGACAAAAATTATTATTAGGCAATGTTTTATAATACCTTCAATTATATAATATTATTTATGATAATATTTTTAAACTTTTTTAAGACATTTTTTAATTTGTTTCATATATGTTTGTTATATGTAATTTCTAAAGTATTTTTAAATATAATTAGTATTTATCAATTAAATTTAATTAACAAATTTAAAATAATTATTACTTGATTACTGAAAAAAAATTAAAAGATAGAAATAACAATTCTATATTCTGATAAATTTAAGAACTGTATTCGGCAGCTGACAACAGCCGTACAGATGGGGGTGACAAACTAGTATTGCCTGACTACTGCTTGAAAAAGATTCATTGTTACCAAGTATAGTTCTTAACTTGAATATAGTAAAGAAAAAAATATTCTATTTCAATTTTTGCCACTATATATAATTTTATAGCAAGAGTTACTAATTAATTACTGTACTATTTAAATACAGGCTCAGTTTGTTATATTATAGGAGAGAATCGCTTTAATATTTCTAATACAATTTTCATAAAAATGTAATTTTTAGTAAATGTTTAGCAAAATGTATGTCTTTTATGCTTTTTTTTTGGAAGAATATGTGGAAAATATGGCTGAAATTGTAATTTA
The DNA here is from genome assembly GCF_003676215.2 of Rhopalosiphum maidis. Taxonomy (NCBI): domain Eukaryota; kingdom Metazoa; phylum Arthropoda; class Insecta; order Hemiptera; family Aphididae; genus Rhopalosiphum; species Rhopalosiphum maidis. Next base: position 81,864,375 of record NC_040878.1, read on the forward strand.
ACATTGCTCATAATCCTAAAAAATAATAACATATTTAACATTTAATTGTCCATAATTTTTAGATATTGTGGCTGTTAGCGAGACTGATGGTGAAGAAGATGATAACTTAAATGAAAACCATGAATTGGTAGATACATTTTCATCAAAACCAGGAACATCACATGATTCTTCTTTTACAAGTTCAGCTTTTAAGAATATTTCTACATTTCTTTCAAGTCACATGGGGTCACATTCGAATCATAATACAAGTTCTAATAAAAACAAAACGTAAGAATTACTATTACATATTTTATTATTTCTTTAATCTTAAATGTTGCTTATATGTATTCAAATTAACAGTTTATTTCAACATTATGTATAATTATAATTTATTTAATTTCTAATTATTTATTTTTTGTCTTAATTTAACATTATATTCCAGATTGTAATGTTTAAGCTGTTTAAACTTAATTATTATTAATTAGAAACTTCATTAATTATATTTATTATTACGCTTTCTATTATTTTAAGCTAACATTTTAGTTTTTTTAACTCTTTTGTAAAACTGAAACATTGGGTTAAAAATATAGAAATATTTACTGCTAGCTGTAACTAAAAAATAAAATTTAAAACTCATCTAATATAAATATTTAATTTTAAGCATAGTATAATTTTTTTTTTTTTAGCATTATAGACCATTTAGGCCCTTTGCTACCAATACAAAATTCTTCCACTCTTCTCTATTATATGCATGCACATTAGATTTCTATGCCACTCTGGTCTTAACTCCTGAATATCTCTTTTGACTACATCCAACCAACGCTGCTTCGGTCTGCCGCGAGGTCTTTCTCTGTTCAAGTTGTTTACAAGTACTGTCTTTTTAATACTGTTGTCCGCTCTCCAAACGTGACCAGCCCATTCCAGTCTTGTGCCTTTTACAAATTGTACTATATTTCCTTTTCCATATAATTGTTGTACCTGTTTGTTTGACCTTCTCTCCCACACTTAGGTATCATGGTTATATACGGGACCATAGATTTTCCTTAACACCTTTCTTTCAAAAATATTAAGTTTAGTATAAGCATAGTATACTAAAATATTAATAATTAATATATTTTTCTTTAGCGATAAAAGCTTTCATTCATTAAAAAAACAACAAAAAAAGAATTTGACAAAAGAAGATCAAGCTAAAGGTAGCAGTTTGGACAGAAAGCATTGGAAATTTTTAGGAATGGGTATGATTGGGCGAGACTCAAATGAACCAGTTCCAACATCTCAATATCGTAGTTATCGAAGAGTACCTCCGACAGTTCCTAAGTGTACAACAGATACATCTGTACTCCCTAGTTCTTATCACCAAAAGTAAATTTATTATTAAAAATAAAACAATATTTATCTTTTTCTTCAAAATAATATAATAATATGTTCTAATGTTTTCTTTAGCTGATATAATACCTATTATTTATCAATAGCCAATAAGTAAAATAATTTAAGGTATAATTACTAAACACGATAGCATATATTTTAACTCCATAAATAATAATTTTAATTTCTCAAGTATAAAACAACATAAAAAGTTTAAAATAATTATAATGGTTTATCAAATTATAAGAATTCTATGATCAAAGAGAAAGTATTTTTTTTTATTATTATTATTTTACAATTAATTATCGTTTTCTAAATAATTTTATTTATTGAAAAATTGTTTTTATTGTTTTGAAAAAATAAAACAAACGGATGTATAATTGTTTTTTTGTATAAATACATTAAAAAAAATATTTTATTTTAGCTCTGATATATATCCTATATCTCAAATTAACCATAATCGTCCAGCAGATATGGTTGATTATCGATTAGCTTCGATAACAAAACCTGATACTAACCAAAGGTACCATAGTTAAATTATTTTTAAAAAAAAATTGTAACTTAATAAATCCAAATTTCAAAATCTTTAGAAGAGCAGATCCTACAAACAGTTCTGAAATAACATTAGAATCATTTATACAGTCTCGGCAAGATGAAAGGCGTATACAACACTTACATATGGGAATGCGTGTACCTCAGTACATAGCTCCACCACCACCACCGCCACCAGGTTACAATAATAATATTATTATTATAAATATTGAACAAATTTTAACTAATTATTTGACAGGAACCAGAGATGATCAAAGTCAACAACTTTTGGATCAAGCCAGTTTCCGGTATGTCTCTTATAAATTAGATATACATTTAGATAAAGATTATTTTTATATTCTCTTTTTCTTTATTATACGGTAATCATTATTAACTTATTTTTCTTCTTTTTTTTTCTAGCAATTAATAAAAAAATATAATTTATTAGTATTTACCTATAGATTATAGTACTGCATTTATACTTGCTTTTTAGAATTGCTGCTGAAAGTGAACCTCGATCAAGGCAACCAATCACTGCATTGACTAATGTTGAACACAATTACAATTTAAGTGTATTACCACCTTGTAAGTTAATTGTTTACCATGATAATATTTTGTTTATTTAAAATTTACCTTTAACCACTGTTAATATATTTGAATTTATGACAAAATAATATTATTACTAAATTATTTTAGATTCTTAGTAGAGCAATTAATGTATTGATTTTACTATGTGATTCTTTATTTTTGTGTGTGTAGATGATAATTACTCAATTAAATGCATCAATTTTCAATGTTAATGGTAATTTTGAGTAGCAAATTGGATTTAAATGAACATTTTGGGAAATAAAAAGTGAAAAATTCCCAGTACTTTTATATTAATTAGAAAAAAAAATACTCATATCCAATTTTTGGCAAAATTAATTTTGTCATTTGATGTATCTTGAAAATAAATAACCGTAGATACTTGAAATTATTTTCATTAAATAATTTCATTATAATTTTCTATTCAGTAAAAAAAATTTGAGCTATTTGAAGGTGTGATAAAATTTTCATTTTTTTTCAATAAATATCTATAATATTATTCAACTATTTTAAATAGATAATTTAAGTTAAATTTTGATGAAATTACTTACTTATTTAATCAATAAATAACAATATTAATTATTATTTTTTTTAAATTTAAAAACAAAATTATTTTTAAAAACTTTTAAGTATATTATGCATTTTGCTATATGCAATGATATTTTTCTATTTGTTTTAAGATATTATTATCTATTTATAATATGAACTATTTTTACTGTTTTACCATATTTATTGAGCATACGCGCAATTTCTATGAAAAAAAATTCAGGTTGCTTCATTTTATAGACATTTATTGCTGAATATGAAATTATAAAAAAATATTTGAGGGTACTAGTTTTTAAAATTGAGCGTGCTTATACACCCTAAGCGCCTCCTATGCGCCTACGAGTTATTTAAATATTGATATTATATAGTAAAAATATATATTTATATAATAATTATAAACTAATAATATAATATATGTAATATTTATGTAAAGAATATTACGTATTTAATAAAATTATAATTTTTATTTAAAGTTTTAATACAAGTGTGTCATTGTGTTACGTCTTATGTCTATATTGTAGTATTAAATTGCAAATTGTTGTATTAATAGCTGTGTAGATCTACTAAATATGTAACTATAGTTATTTTAATTCACCATTTGATCAATTCTTAAAGTCTGTAATTATTCCCTGTGCTGAGGGTAATTAGATCAAAAATGAAAAAAAGTAAATACCAACTTAATTAAATTTATGATCTATAATTAATACCACTTTAAAACAATAGAGTGATTCTTTTATCCACAGGCTTTCGTAAAAACGATATAAAATAAATTAAAGACCATTGTGAAACTAAAACTTTTTTGTTTTCCTCATTATCTAGAGTAAAAACATACACTTTAAATGTATATAATAATTATAATATACTATAATAACACATATTTATTGTATATAATATAGTTATTAGGATAGAAGTTTTTAAAATAAGTTATCAATATTTAAGTGTAGACGTATTAATAAATTAATAAATAATATTGTATTATATTTCCAGGGTTAACTGAGAGTTCAACTCAATCTAGTGATTTTAATGGAAATAGAAATTCTAAAACATTTCCACATCCTCGTGATGGTCCATATATGCCTCAATTATCTGAATCACATGAACATCAATTATATTCCAATCGATATGTTAGTATTTTATTTAAATTTTATAATTTTTATTAAAAATAATAATATTCTTGTTTTTATTTAATTATAAATGTATAATAAACTTTAATTATTGATAATAAATTAATGCAGTGTCATTGTTATATATTTCAAATATCTACTTACAACTTACAAGTTATAACACCTTGATGAAATAAAAATTTTAAAAAAATTCAATGAACAATCATAATCTTGAAGTAGTAAATTAATTGGCTTAGCAAAAACTAAGCCTGAATTATTTAAAAAAATTCTAATTTTTAGACAACAAATAAATATCAGTTAAATAATATATATATTTATATTTATAAGTAATTCATTTTTGAAATATTTATTTCTGAATTGGCTTAATACAGAGTGATTCTTTTATCATAAAACACTCATTATTAATGTTTTTGAAAACATTTTTTTCCATAGTTTCAAGTTGATAAAAAAACAAAATTTTTATATATTTTTTTTAAGTTTTTTACTGTTTTGAATGACAACATAGTTTTAATATCATATTCCAAAGCAGAACAATTTTTTCAGTATTTTGGTACATAAAAATAGAATTTAGGGCGAGTAGTTTATGAGTTATACGTATTCAAAATTTAGATGTGCGGAGTGGAGTGGTACGGAGTTACCCTGCAAAATGTTTGTCCACTGCCCTGCTTGTCTAAACTTTAAATACGTATAATTCCTAAACTACTCGCCCTAAATTCGATTTTTATGTACCAAAATACTGAGAAAATTATTCTGCTTTGGAATATGATATTAAAACTATATGTTGTCATTCGAAAAAGTAAAAAACTTAAAAAAAAATATTTAAAAATATAATTGTTTAATAAAAATGTATTTTTAACAACTTGAAACTATGTAAAAAATATTTTCAAAAACATGAATACTTTTTGAAATAAGGAGTGGTTCATAATAAGAATCACCCTGTATATATTTGAAAAATACACCTAATATATAGCATTGTCACTGTACGTACATTTAATTAAACTAAATAGTAATATCTTCTGTAAAAAATGTATAGCCTTTGGATCAAATCAGTGACACCGAATCATTAGAATATCCGCCTGTTTTTGAACCAGAAACTTATTCATTAACTGATGTTCATTCAAGAAGACGAGATCGTTCGAATAATAATATTGAAAATGAACCTGGAAACAGCAATAGTTACAGGTGATAAATGTATAGATTAATAAATACTATTATTTTGTATTTTATTCATTAGGTTAATTTATTAATTTGTGTCCTTAAATTTATACCTAGAAAAATTGTTTAAAGTCAAATGTGTATATCATACATAATATGTGTAACAGAATTTGTTTAATTTATATAACGAAAATTACTCTTAATATGATATTTTTTCATACATCACACAAAAATCCTAACTAAATATAATAACTTGAAAAATGTGTGTTTTTATTAAAGTATTATATTAGTTTAATAATTGTTGTGATCTATTTATTTTTGTGAACTTTTATTTACTGTTGAAATATAATATTTTATAGTGGTTCTGACTGTTGATTTTCATTAAATATTTTATTGTTTATGATATGTTTTTATTCATTAGATAATATATATATTATAATTATTATATATTTTTATATTAATGGTATACTTGAAAATTAAAATAGGACTAATAATATGAATAATCTTACTAACTTTATAATGTTAATTATTTAAATGTAATTGAATGTATTTATTTTTAGTCATAATCATAGGTGTGTGCAGACTTAAATTACTGGTTGAGAGGAACAATTTATGCCCTAATGCTTAGAGAGTGCCCCTAAATTGTTTTTAATACTTTTCCTTATTGTACATAAAAAACTGAATATTTATAAATACATAGTACATAGAATCAAGTTTAATGTACATACAATAATAATGTGTTGTTTATGTTGGTATGAACATGTTTTATTGAATTTATAAACTAGAATTTAAAATATTTTTAAATCATATAAAATAAGTATAAATCATGTATAAAAATAAGAATACATTACATAACATTTAAAAAAAGAAGTTTGGTTTAATATTAAAAATTAAATATGCATATTGTAATACATAATATGTGTACATATTATACCTATTATTGTCATATTATATAATATTTATAATAAAAGAAAGATTATAAATTAATTCTATTTTTCATCGCTTTGAATTCATCAACTCAAATTGTTTTTTACATACATTGGTTTGTCATTTCTTATTAGTTTACTGGTTCATTACATTCAATTAAAAATAATATAAAGTTGACTGGGTGAGAATTGTATTTGTGAATTTCAATAAGCTTTTCTCTCTCTTTATCTTAAGCATACTTAATATGATCTGTGCTCCAGGGGCCAGAATTAAAAACCCCTTTTATAACTAAAAAGTATAATCTGTTTTGTGAATAGTTTTTTATAGAATGTATTATGTTAATTTTATAGTACATTTAATTTTGTATTAAATGCATCAATTATTTTCTTAACTTTATTGTTATTTGAACAATTTGATTTATTATTTTTAGATTGGATATCACATTATCATAAGATAACTATTGACTATTAAATAATGTGAAAATATATTTTTTCCTAATTTCTCAATCATAAAACTATTATTAATTTGATATTTTTTTCCAAAATTTGTATAAAGCATATTGTATTAGTTTAAAACTATTTGAATATATAATTATTAATTATACAATAGGTACCTTAGAATACATTTATATATTCTACGACAATATACTATTAAATTTGATGATAAAAATTTTCAAAGTTCAATATTAAATGATACAGTGATTGAAAAAAAAAATCCAATATTTGACTTAATCGTAAATTTGAAGTTAATCACGGAAAGAAAATAGTCTGTTGTTAACCATTAAATGTAGAAACTGGAAAGTCACCCCAGTTTAGAATCTTATCTTCGTAACTGCTCGCACTGTTTACCTTTTTTTTTTTTTATTAATTTGAAATGAAGGGCTGCTTGAATTACAACAAACATTCATTAGTGATTAATAATTATAATATTTCATTTTAATAATATCTATAATAACATATTAGCGGTTATACCTATCAACGTAATACCTATGTTTGAAGGAGAAAAAAACGAATTAAGCAACTTGTTTTCTTCAAAAATTATATTTTTCATATCAATTCTCAATAGTACAAACTACAAAGTGACAAAGTGTTATCGTACGTTTAACCTTAATCGTAATTCATATGATATAGACGTAGTGTGTATAATATTATTAATATAATATATTAATATATTATTATAATTTTATATAATACACAAGGTGATTTATTCTATCGACAATCGTAAATCAGTTTATCAGTTCTATCAATATTGTAAATTTAACCTAAATCTCGCTGGAAACATTCTTACCTGATTTTCATTTTTTTTTTTTTTTTTTCAATTGATTAAGCTGTACACTATTTCATAATCCTCTGGACTAAACTATTTTAATTATTTTTGATTTTTATTAACTGTACTTTCAAGTTTCGATAAATGTCTTCATATAATTATATTTTCTTGCTTTACTGCCTAGTGCCTATATTTAATAACTACTGAAATTTGTGAACAGTTTTTGAATACCTATTGCATTTTCGCAGTAAGCAGTCTTTATGTACTTAAATCTTGACCGTTTTTTTCTTAGTTAGAACGTATCTACTATCTATGATAAAAAAATTTATAGATCTAATGCATTCGATGGCTTTTACAAGGAGAGTTTAGAGACCAACATGTCATATTCTCTGATAAATATCGTACTTCATGAAAATAAATTTTAACAAAATATCCATTTTAATGGTACTTTATAGTCTATACTCTATACTTTTATAATATAATTAATAGCATGTAAATTCTGGAAAATTATTATTCAAGCAATAACCTCCGAAAAAATTCTATGTGCATTGAATTACTAAAATAACCACCTATATCCACCTATGTAAAAGATAGAATCACTAGTATCAGTATCCTTATTGTAACAAAGGGTATATGTATATTCAAATCGGTTATTAGATTTTTCTTCATATTGCATACAGACCATTAGTCATAATCTAGGTTTAACTCCTAAGCTTCCTGAAACCCCTCTCCAATATTTCTTAACATAATATATTATGTTACTGCAATATTATTCACGACTTTACATGTTAATTGATATTTCTAGCCTCCTCTCCTAGAATATGATACAGATAAAGTAATGTCTACATTTATTATTATATTAAGTATGGTTAAAAAAAATTTTTTTTTTTTAGTTATATATTTTCAAAGATTCGTGCCGTTTACATTTTATATTTTTTTTATTAAAATAAAATATGTTATATAATTTAAGAAATCGTAAGCTATAGTTTCTTTGCAACACACATTTTGGTGCACTGAAAATAACTGCTTTAAATTCACAATTTTAGCACATTACCCATTATGAATAAGTCAATCTTTCGTATTATATTTATATTTTTTTAAATAATTATACTATTACATTTGGTAATACTTATATTATTAGGTACCTAGCTTAAACATTTATAAATAAATGAGAACTAATTGATCATCTTTATTTTCACTTTAGTTGTCTTAATTAAACTCCGCCATTTAGGCTTCTCGTCATTCGTGTGGCATTATGTGTTTTCACTTTAAAATAAGTACTTAATTTTTGTTTGTTTTATCGCAATTGTCGTAAAATAACATTTTGCGGTGATGTGATTATAATGTTTTTATTGATTACCTAACTATAATTATTATTTTTGTTTTTTGGTTTTTGAAGAGGTTTTTCAAAATAAATAATAACCAAGAGGCTGGTGTATAAATAAATAAGTACCTATATCTACCTACTTTTAAATGGAAGTTGGAATCATTATAACTCATGTTAAACAATGTGTCAATATATCTAAATGACACATAATAATATAATTCCTTGTAACTTACAATTAAGTTATACTAATACTCGTACATTTAAATCAATTTTATTCACAAATAATGTATAATCAATAAACACTCTATGTTTATAACTGAATATAGGTAATATTAATAAAGAAAAAACATTAGGTACCTACTGTTGTTCAGTTATTTATTAAATTTTAATTTATATTGGCATTTACTTTGCTTTATAATTATGATCGTAAATAATAACAATAAAAATAATTACTAAACACTAGTATAGTATACTAATAATATGTCCATTGAAGCCTATAGATTACATTGATTTAGGATAAGTACCTTATGTAGTTATGTAATCGTTTCATAGCTCATAATAGAGTATAAGCAGCGTAATGAATATCTAGTTCTAGTGTATATAGTTTGTATGATACTGGAGACTAATGGAATAAAACCTGACCTATGTAATACAAAAAAAATTGTCTCAAAATATTTATAAATGCTTTAAAAAGGGTCAGTACTTAAAGACTATGAAAAAATAATTTTAAATATAATTTTTAACAATATACATGTGTATATTAAAATTAAGTAGGTTATAACTAAAATTTTTTATGAACAACATTATAATTTTAAAGTTTTTCTAAATAGGATTATTTGAATACGTTTCATAAAAAAATGTGTTATTTATATCTGACCACAACATCTCTCCTTTGTATATTTTATATACTATGGGTGTTAAATGGGGTATAAACATAGATAATATATACATATTTGCAGCGACGGTACGCATTAAAAACACGTAAAAATTTTATATTACTATTTTATAATTATACCAAAAAATACATAATAAATTGCATTGTAAAAATGCCAAAGTCGTATAAAAAAAAATTGAAACTCTTAACTATAGTTAAATTAATTTAAAAAAAATAATTGATGAATGTATTACTTTTTTGAATTAAAATTGATAGTTAAATATATTTCCAAATTATGTTCATTAAATCTAAATCTTTTATCACTTAAAATATATTTGTACAAAAAAAAAAATTCGTTCTACTTCTACTTCTAGTTATTGGTGCATGTTTAAAAAATGTAATAAATTAGGCGTTATAACTAAATTAACATCTACTTTACCTTACATAACTTCATAGTAAGATTTAATAGTTTTATATCCTTTATTTTTTTCAATTATATACTCATATATAAATTTATTTTTAGTTCTTTTTCCATTTGGAACAGGAATATTTGTTAAAATATCTTCAATTCTTCTAAACATATTCATACTTTTAAGTAACTCACTATTCGATTCTTCCAAGTTTGTAAGATTAATGTATAACTCAGATAAGTCTAATTTTATGAATGTTATAAACCACATTTTACTGTATTATTTTATACAAGCCCTTTCAGCATTTTCACACTGACAACATCGTTTTTTAAACTTTTAATCACAATTACATTTTTTTTAAAATTATTTGCATAGAAAAGTGCAGCATTTAACTATGCTCCTCACCTTTGATTAGAGAGGTAAAGGTATGTCCAGCTTTCTTTCACTGTATTTATTTAGTTTCAATGGTACTTATAGTTATTTATGTAATAATAAATTTAATTTAGTTAAGTATTTTGTTCATTAAAACACACAGAATTTAAAAAAAATCCAAATCGCCGAAATTGCAAAAAATTGCACTATGAAATTAAATAGGCATATAATGAGAGAACATAAAATATATATACATCCATAGACTATATTATATTTGATCAGATTTGATTTATCTTAACTGCAAAAATAGTTGCAATATCAATTAAATCCTGCAGTCTTTAATTATAAGTAATATTAGTAATAATACATTTAAATGAACTTATTGGCGGTGATCTAAAGACACAAATAAGGGGCTTTATGGCTTATGGGCAACAGTTTATAATCAATAACTTATTAGTTATTAGTTATTACTGATAATCAAAAGTTATGACTTTATACATTTGGGCCCTCTCTTAGCAATACATGTACATATTAATCAGTGGTAAATAAGTAAGTACTAAAACCAAGTGGTATAAAATATATTCCCTTGAATTGAATCGTTGGATTTAATATTTATTTCTAAGATAATTGAATTTTTTATTTATTATTTAAACTTTTGTAGTTAATAACATTTATACCTGTTATAATCATAATAAGTTATTCCATGCAAATTCAAAATAATTTACGTTTTATTATTTTTATATATACATTTTAGCAAAAAAAAAATATTATATTTTAGTAAAATCAGTTGAAATGCAAGCCTTCTATGCACTGGAACTTATACATTTTAGGACCCCAATTACAAAATATCGGTGGGGTGCCCAGACACACCCGGCAGTCCCTGTGCGCACGTTTATGGAACAAATTGAATGACTAGCCGGGACACCCGAACATGCCTTTAAAGCAGCGTTCTCAAACTTTTTTTTGCGTACCACTTAAGTATATTATCAAACAGTCGCGCACCACTAATGATAAAAATAGAACGATCCACATTTTATTTAGTTATATACATTTATTTTAAATTACAATGTTGTAAAATACTATAATATAAATTTTATTTATTTTTTAATTTAGACTTATTAGTTTTTTAAACTAAGATTTTTGTGAGTATAATGTATGTAGTAAACAATTGTAAATACTGTTAGGTGATTCGTTTAATTTTTAAAACACATTATTTTATAAATTTTAATTATTTGAAAACAATTCTTATTATAATTCGATATCATTGCAAAAAAAAGTTATTTTTGTAAATTTTTAAAGTTTTTAGTTTTTAGTTTTTTGAACGACAATTTTTTATTAATATTATTTCGTTATTATAAATGGAAAAGCTCAATTTGAAAAAAACAATAAAATAAAAAATGTGAAGTATATATTATATTTCACATTCCGCAGCAAAATACTCTTTGAAGTACTTCGATACATTAAAATTGAATTTCGACCAGTATACAATACTTATCTATAAGTATTTGAAGAGTCTATGAGCTGAGTGAAGTGGGTTATAAACTATAACTAGTTAATTACTCGTTCTTAAATTCGATTTGTATGTAAACTACTTACTACTAAAAGTATTCTGCTTTGAAATGTGAAATATATGCTATTTTTAAAGTAATACTTATATAATTCACATTTTGAATTTTCTTGTTTTATAAATGTATTGATGACATCATTGACATCAATATAAATTATGTAACTATAAAATAGGTGGTCAAGCTACTCTACTGTGTGATAGAAAGTGTCGAGTGTGTTACTGTTTGGGTCGATTTAATTTTTACCAAAAACATTAGAATTGAAAATTACACTGTGTATACATTATAATACATTATTTTTATATATTAATTATAAAATATAATTATACGCGTAAGAGTTCTTTATTCCTACAAATTATATTTTTGAGTTATTAAAATATTTTAAAATTCCGTTATTCATAGTTTAAATATTAAATGTCGTCTAAATTTACCTTAAAATGTCTATTAATTAAAAAATGTATGTATATATTATACCAATATACCTAAATGTTTTTACCATCTAAATTTTTTTAAATTAAATTTACAAATTAGCTACTTTAGCCTGAAAATTTTTAAGTTTTTTATTTTCGGCATTAAAAATAAAAAATGTATACTAAAAATGTAGCACAAGTGCCTATGAATTATATTTAAAAGACATTTTATAAAAATATTGATTAGAACAAAAGTGATTTCATTATTATTTCATTCGATAAATCTCCGTGGGACACCTGTATAGGCGTCCCGAAGTTTATTTTCGGGACACCGGTACACTGAGTCAAAAATCAAAAACCAGTGACAGTCTAGGAAAACTGGGACGTATGACAACCCTAAACGTAGGACATGACAACATGAGTATTGAGTGTTGTATAGAACGTACGAATATTCCGAACGTGGAAAGATATACAATTCAAAATAGGATAAGATATGTCAGATATTTTACAATGGGTTGAAAGAGAATAGACCTTTAAATTACTTTGTAGGGGCTTCATTAAAAATTCATCTAGTGAATTGGTTAATCTTTATATCTTATAAACCGTATTTTTTCTTAATACTCTTTCAAGTTTTTCTTTATGCGATATCGTAATAGAGGTTCCATATAATTGATCCATATCCCACTATAATAGGTCGTGCTAAGGCACAAAAAATAACTCCGAGACAATTAATGTCGTCGAAAGATTTGGTAACTAATTAAAAAACCAAGAGTTTTGATAACTTTTATCAAGACACATTTTATCGAATGGGTAGAAAATTGGAGATTGGATTGAAGTTTTACACCAAGGTCCCGTATATGATCATACTCAGGTAGATTGTTTTCACTGATCAGATAATGAAATACGATGAAACATAATAGTAAAATCAGTTGAGAAAAATAGTCCGATACCGATGGTTGGGAGATACATGCCCCTACTAGTCCCCCCTCTGCATTATAAGATACCATTGCTCACATAACACCCAAAGTATCTTCGTAGTAAATTATTATGTTATTATCTATTTAAATTAGCTACATTTTCCAACAGAACACTATAGATAAATTGTAATTTAAAAGTACATACCTAAACTTTTAAAAAAGTGTTATTTTTTAATGAATAAAGCGATTATGTATTTATATTTACCATATACATTTAGAGTGATACGATAGTTTTGGGACATATCTTATAAGTTACAATATAGTATTGTTGAATATCATAGTTGTGCTCTAGACGTATCCGTACTGACTACTGAGGAAGATGAAAGTTCAAAAAAGTTTTTTGAGAAAACAATCTGTTAGATAGCAGCACAGTTCAAAAGTCTGCCGATTTTAATGGTTAATATTGTACAACCACAGAATAACATAACACCTTGGGTACTGTTTATATTGTTCAATGTACGGTGGGGGTTTGTGATGTCATTGTCATAATGGACTATATAATATTTAACATCGGTTATCAGCGACTATATAGTAAACATGTAGTGGAATAGAATATTACAATTATTAAACGAACGTTATCGTTTTATATTAGCACATATACATATAAGTTTTGTAGAAGGTTCACTAGGCATTAGTTTCGGTCAGTGGACGGACGTCTTTCATACTGGTTCACACCTAATAGGAAGAGCTCTATCGATATTTTATGTAAGTACCTACACATTTAGCTTCGATATGATCAAGATAGTAGATACTAAAAAATATCAATAACTTTCGTTAGGAATATCATACGAGTCGTATTAAATAAAATAATAATAATAATAATAATAATAATAATGTAATCGTATTATTGACGTGATATTATCACGAGCGTACACTGCGCAGGATCACCATTGGGCACATTCGCACAGCTGCAAGGTTGTGCAAGGTGAACGAGTTTTGAGGTTATATAGGTCACAGACGACCGACAAGCGCGGCAATTTAATTTTTCTTATTAGTTTGTTATCCGGTACGTTATCCTTCGAACGGTCAACAGGTGTCAGGTGTGCATTTTGTTTTTATTTATTTTTTGAATTATTGAATAATTTTAATATTATTTATAATTTTTAATTTTTAATACTTTAAAATGTATTAAAAATTGTTGAACGTTCATTTACGTATTTAAATTGAAATATATTTATCACCTACGAGTATGTTATGTTATATAAATTACATTTTTCATAGTTTGTTTTTTTGCTATGATTTGTAAAATCTTTTTATTTTATATTTATTTTCGGTTAATAACAGGGTATTGACCTATAAACAGTATAAACAAGTAGTCATAATATTTGGTTGTATATTTTAACTTATTTGAATATAATATTATGTAGCTATATGGTTTAGTTTAGTTTAGTTTACATTACCTAACTTATTATTATAATTTTTACTATTGATATATATATTATAGTCTATAGAAAGCAATAAAGCATATATGATTGTTACGGAAAAATTATTTATTTACCCAGTTTAAATCATTTATAAATTAATACGTACAATATTCTTAAAAAACATTACATTTCTAATTGTTATAGGTAATTTTATTATAAATATAAATTGGTTACTTAATTATTTTTTTAAAATAATAATTGTAATAGGTTAATATTTTGATATTTTTCAATAGTTTGAATTAAACGTATACCTATTAAAGAAGTATTTAAATATAAAAATTAATTAAAGTAAAAGGCACGGACAATTTTTGAGTAACCTATGTGCATTTTTGTTTTATTCAACTTGTTATTCGTTACTAAAGATTATATAAAGATTTTTTTTTAATTAAAATGTTTTATTAAGTAATATTTATGTTGAAACTAATTAAAAACAGCTTTTCAAGGTCCTTTTTATACATTTTCCGTTGAAAGGACAATTTATTTTAATAAAGTAGTTTTCTTTGATTTAAATTTTACATACATACCTAGTTATATAAATATATATATATATATATGTATTAACGTTAATTTATTTATGAAATTATATAAGGTCATATTAACAAAATAATGTTGAACGAGAACGAAAACTGCTCTTGCTTGCCCTTTTCTAGAAATGCCCTTGAAAATCTACTACGATTATTACTACGGTTATTAATAAATTATATAAATATATAGATAACAATATCTTTAAAATTATATTTGTTACTATCAATACAGAGGCCTTATTAAAACTTAATTATGCTTAGGTAAATAGAATAATTTAAAAACCATTTATAATTTTACATTTTTATTCAGCAATTTGTTAATAATTCTTTAATGAACTTCCTCTGTACCTTGTGTGGTTCGTATAACTTTAATTGCCGTGAAGTTGTTGAGGTATAATACATTAAAATCTGTTTGTTCATCACCATAGACACTAACTATTAGCTATTTACCTACCATTCATCTTTTGAACATAACTAACTTTTAAACATCAATGGATATAGATAATATTGATCATCACGAGTCGCCAGTTAGTAGAATAATATGATGTATTAAAAATAAACTTTTGATTTTTAGCTTTAATAAATATATTTTTAATTATATATTATTTAATAATATTATATCATATAATAATACAAATAGTAATATAGTATTTAGTTATTACTAATTTATAGTAAAATACAATTTTTTGCAATTTTCTTCAATAATTTAAATTGAAAAAATTGAGTCATTATTATAACAAAGTAATAAAAGTAAAAAGTAACTATAGATATGTTCTGCTTCTAAAAAATTGAAATTATTTTGAGAAAAATAAAATGAATTCATAATTTACATACGTACCTATGAATTTTTTTTACACAAATATACTAATAATACCAAAAGTTTGTCCATTTTTAATTCGTGGTATTTTGTGCATGTATTGTTAAGTGCAATGTGTAATGAGTGCTTACTCCCTAGTCCCTAATCGATTTCTGATAGCTGGTCTAAAATCTTAAAAATACCAAATGCCTAAAATCTGAATCATTTTATATTCTTGTAATTTCATTCGTATTTGAAATTTATTTACCTACTTAATACATTTTTTGATTTATGTAATATATGTAATGTATTAATAATTATTGGTCGTGATTGTTTTAGTGTATAGTATATAATTGTATATAGTGTATATATATTTTATATTTTTAAGGATCCAAAATGATCCTGCGCTATCATCTCCAGTTTTCTACTTATTCTAAAACCTCCAATCGAATTTATGTTAAAATTATTTTTTTATTAGTGTATACATACAATCATTTTTTAGTTTTACCTAAAAAGAAAGGTATCATAATATTGTTTGGTAAAAATAAGGAAAGGTGTGATGTGTTTTGTTAAATTTGTCTTTCAAATTTTTATGCAGGTATTAGCTTGTACACAGATAAACTTCTGCGCAATAGCGACATGCTGTATTGATGTTTCCCAATTGTGATTTAGTGACTTAATATGCCCAGACGGCCAGACCTTGTCTTTACCGCCCACGTGATTCATAATTAGCGAGAGTAATTTTATAGGGATAATCGATAATCCAAATAATATAGGTTTTATATGTTCTTGATTAGCATATATTTATAAACCCCATAAAATTCTAAATTAAAATGAATATACCTATTATAAGTCCATATTCTATATAATATTTGTTTGGAAAATTGCACTTACAAATTGAGTATTTCACATAAATAAATACCATAAATATTAAATATTATAAACAGTTTATTCTTTATAGATATTTACAAAATGGGTAATTAATAAGTAATATTATACATGATTCAGGCTCAAAAATGTACTGGAACATACATGCTAAATGACCGTTATTATTATACAATAATTATACCTATTATAATTCGTATTGGTTTACATCATAGATTATCTAAACAACCCCTGACCTATCTCTAATAAATACGAAGTTAAAAAGTACAAATTTACTGATAAGAGACTTAAAGATTTGAGTGGTCGTGTATTTAAAAATAAATTGTATATGTGTATTTATATATAATGTAGTACTTGCTTTAGATATGTATAATATATGTATATTATACATTATTATATACACTTAAATACTTTATGGGTATACCTGATACGAAATTTATGTTATAGAAACGATGGGGATTTTAGGAGAATATTGAGATTTGCTTCATTTTTTGAACATGAATATCTTATTGATACAGTATACACTGATATATATATAATTATTAGTTATTACCTACTCAATAAAGTTTGAATAAAGTAGGCATATATTTGTTGTATTTTATTCTTAACCATAGGTTAATGTATTGAAATTATATATATTTACGTAAAATATTTTAGAATTACTATTCAGTTATACAAAACATATAAGTACTATTCAGCGTCAATAATTATATACCTAGAGAAAAAAAGTTAGAAGTGTTAAAACAAATAATATTTTAGCAATTAATATAATATTGTTAAGATGGGCAACCCAATATTATTTAATTGTTAGTTGTATAGCAATTCACTTATACTATTTTTCCTATATTTTAAGTTTTGAGATAACTAATATTAATGGTTATAATTTATAACCTTATACGTACTCAACTTATATCATTACTAAAGCCAGGAATTTAATGAATTAAAAAACATTAATAAATACACGAAATAAATGCATAAAATGTTAAAAATAGCTTAAAAAAATTACTTTAAAAATGTATATAAAATGTTAAAAATACAAAAAATTAAATTACAATTTACAGGCAAATAAATATTATATTATGGAAAAGTTTTTTGATAATTAAATATGTTATATTGGACAATTAAAATATGCATAATAATTTTACTTATAGAGATAGTATAAGTTATTATCTAATTATATAAATTTACAATACCCGGATGGCCATCATCAGAATCATGATAATAAATTTTTAAATTATGCTTAATATTTCAATTCTTTTAAAGATTTTTATATTTTATTATTAGTAAAAAGTTACCCAATATCAATTTTTCAATACTAGAAATTAAAAAACTTTATATACAAATTAATATTATGTAAAATTTATATTTATTTATTTACTAAATTTAATTTATCACGTGATAGTGTGATTTGAGTCAACGATGTTTTACAATGTGACCTTGAACATATTTTTGAGTAGGCACAATACTAAGGCCGCAAACTATTCATGTATAATAATTTAACAAGCATACAATTTTTCGTATAATTTTTTTTTTTAAATCAACATAATTATATTAAATAATGTGATATTAATTATCGTATTTTTACCATTATAATATAATACAGGTACTTAAATTCTTTGCTAATGAATTTTAGCAAAAATTTCAAATTAAAACGATTATTTAATTATTATTAACATACCTAATTAAATTATTTTTTAATATCAAGATGTAATATTTTTAAGTGGTAGTTTTACGAATACCTAATAAATAAATCAATATATATTATGTATATTATCCAATTTATATCTGTCGTTGTATCGCGTCATAACTTATACTTTGTTTTTTATACTTGAAATTTAAAATTAATAAAGCATAGAAAATTTATACTTTCAAACCGCTATTTTTTTTCAAAAATAAATTATCATAACTTCCAAATTTTCCCGTATAAATACCTATTTCTTTTTAGTTTCAGCCGTTTTAGAGCTACTGTTCATACCTAAAATCTTCTCCACAATGTGCTTTAGAAGATTAAAAAAAAATCAAAATCGGTGCAACCGTTTAAGCGTAAATGCATATTGCATAACCCATATTGTCACATACATACATACATACATACATACAATATTATATAATAATAGAACGTCATGTAAAAATTATCAAGTGCATAGATACCGTTAGTTTTTATTATATTTAGTCGCATTGGATACAGATTTGTATATTATGGTATATATTACTCATATTTAGTTATATGCTAATGAGTTCCGATGTACTTAACATATTATATTATATTTATTGAATTATAAATTTATAACTGCTATTATTGATTCTATACTGACGTTTCAAATTCAATGCAAGTTTCATCATCAAAGTATTTATGTTGGTTGTTTCGATGTCATAAACTATTTTTTTTATAACTTACAAGTACTGACTACTGAGTAACGGTACTCACTATAATAACTATTTATTTATGATATATATATATATATATACATATATTTATGTACTCTTACTTAGGTATTTGTAAAGCATGAATACCTTTTATATTATTTTGTGTACAATTTTCCAAATAATATAACTATTATCGAACTTATTATTTTTTGATTATATTATAAATAATACTTTTTCAAACCATTATTTTGGTTAATTTTTTTACAAAAGAACATAATATTAGGGTTTTTTTTTATTTGACTATTAAAAAAATAATACAATAAAATTAAGAATATTTACTATCAAAACTAAAACATAATCGTTAATATGTTGATAAACTTTTTTGTAAATAATATTTATTGTTATTGGTTTGTTTAGGTTTTTAAATATTTTTATTTAAATTTAAATTCTTGAATTTGCTTTTATTTTGAAAATATCTAGTAAAGAAATTAATACTTAATTATTTTTTAATATCTACTGTTTTGAAAATGTTTTTAATTGAACTGTACTTTAAAATGGCATCAATACAAATATTATTGTGGTATATTTGTTATGGCTTCGTTTTCAAATAAAAATAACTTTTTACAACCAATTGAATTTCATTATATTTTTCGCATATATAAAAACTACAGTATAATTTATAAAATATATATTACAGAAGTTACTTAGTAGGTTTCAGGAAATAAAGAGTTATTACTAAATTACATAATTTTAATTATTCTAGGAGTAATTAAAATATTTAAATGTAGGTTATATTTAAAATTATAAGTTTATAAGAATCAACATTTTTAAATTGAAATATCTGTAAATTCTATTTATTCTATTTATTTTAATAATATATCTCGGCAATTAAAATATACAAATTATTATATAGCTCAACAATTACAAATTATTGTTAAACATTATACAAAAAATAGAAAGATAAGCTAATTACAATGTTACATAAAGTGATTATTATTGTCTATTGAATAATTTGAGTATTATATAAAGCACTTTAGAGAATAGAGTTAATAATAGATGTTTGGTGGAAAAAGAACTTTAATAATGCTTATTCAATGTGTGAAGTTTATTTACCAACGCTATTAGAATTAAAACTTAAGTATAAGTAACAGAATCATATAACAGATTGGCCCATTTGGCCCAATAAGGTGTATTATAGGGAGGCTACACACGAGTTGCGTCCCGAAATAAAAAAATTGATAAATGGGTACTTGAATTGCGTCCAGCTTTATTTAAAGTTTAGATTCTAAACGATTACATGAATTGTGTCCGGCTTTATCTAAACGACTGCATGAATTTCGTCCGGCTTTTAAGTGAAGTCTATTCAATATTTGTGGATGGAACTTTTAAAAGTTGCCCAATATTTTTTACACAATTTTGTACAATCCAGGGCTTGAAAAATAATAATTATTTACCACTGGAATTTTTTTTACTTCCTAGTAAAAATATAGATACTTATACTAAAACGTATAAACATCTCAAATCTGAATCTAAAAAATATTATCAATTGTTTAATTAAAATAATATTTGCCGAATTTGAAAAAGCAATATACTCATGATTATTAATCGTGTGTCTATCAGTTCAAATGAAAGGATTTAATGCAGGTTTTATTTAGGTCAAATTTGGTGGAGGAAATTCAAACGGTTGGTTTGAGTCAAGAACACAAAAAAAAAGGTTAAGTTTTCCATTCAAGTTTTTACTAGTTTTTTAATTTTATACTTATAACTTTTTTATTATTTTTTATTTGAATTATTATAATACACTCCTATAATTTAAACCTACACATTTTAATTTTGCTTACTTCTAATTGCATAAAAACGACAAAAATCATTATTTCTTAACCTACCGGTAGTCATAATTTTCTATTGACAGTCCTAAGTCTGTGTAAAATGGAAGGAAAATAATGATTTTACATTGAGACGCAATTCGTGTAGTCATTAAACATCACCGGCACGTAATTCACGTGGAAAAGGGATTTCGGGACACGATTAGTGTGCAGCAATTATAGGGAAGTGGTTCGGAAATGTTTTCTTCAAATACGGGTATTGACGTATTGTTGAAATATTTGTAATAATTGCCTGGTGCTACAGGCTATTCTATATTGAAGAATGGAAATCCCTTAAAATTGGCAGATCTGTTGCTGTTTCATTCCCATCCCTAACTATAGTTGCGATAATTGGTATAAATGCCCTTGGTGATCGTAATCTTCACTGTATTTTACGCATAGATGAGTAGATTGCTATGATTGTGTGTGTCCATACAATTGATAGATATGTAAGAATAGGATTACAATGAGTTGTGGCTGTTTAAAGATTAATTTTTAAATAAGTTTTTTCTAATTGAGTATACATTTTGTTGGAATTGTAGGCTACCACTGGTTATATATTCGAATTTCTGATTCTTTTAAGACCAATCTATTTTGATCCAAGTTTACTATCTTCAACCTATGTTCATAATCGTACGAATGTCATATATTATTATTATTTTACTAGGAAAACGGTTATTTACAATATGTATAATATATTGTATACCAAAATTAAATATAATAAGTAATATATATTAATAGATACACGGACATGATTAAAGGAGTGGACAGTGGTCAATAGACATTGATACTATTTCAAATAATAATACCTTCATTATTCACGCACAAAACAAAATTTTAAATTCATGTCTATAGTCATAACACTTATAACAAAAAATAGGATACAGATTGCGGGGTATTCCAACAAATATAATATATAAATTGAAGTTTAAATATCCATGAGTAGAAATGAGAAACATATACTGCAGGTAAAATATGTCACTAGTCTAGGAGGAACGATATAATTCATTAAAAAACCACAAAAATGTACACATTATTATCTTGTTGTTAAAATTAAAAAGATACATGAGATATTAAAATCTAATATTATGCTCCTTATAAGTTTCTCATAAGGTACATATAAACATAAAAAATCTCTTACAATACATATGCTCAATTTTGTTTTTTTTTTAGATATTTTAGTTCAAATTTAACAGTCGAATATTAATTAGGCAAAAAATAACAATTTTAATTTGAAAAACAGCAAATTTTTGTTATTTTTGGGTATTTCATTAAATTTATAGGTGGAAAGTATTTTAATTTTAATACAAGGTTTTGAAATAAGTTATTACTATATAACATTTATAAGATATACAATAAACGTTGACAATCTTAACTAATTAATTCGTTTTATAATCAACATTTTTAATACTTCTAAATTCTAATAAACAATATTTTATTGATTATAAATCAATTTTGTAGTACATTATACATGATTATAATTATATACAGAGTGATTCTTTTATCATGAACCACTCATTATTTCAAAAAGTATTTAAAGTTTAGATGTGCAGAGTGTAGTGATACGGAGTTACCCCGCAAAATGTTTGTCCGCTACCCCATTTGTCTAAACTTAAAATACATATAACTCATAAACTACTCGCCCTAAATTCGATTTTTAATGTACCGAAATACTGAGAAAATTATTCTGCTTTGGAATATGATATTAGAACTATATATTGTCAAAAAAGTAAAAAACTTAAAAAAATATTTAAAAATATAATTGTTTAATAAAAATGTATTTTTAACAACTTGAAATTATGTAAAAAATATTTTCAAAAACATGAATATTTTTTAAAATAATGAGTGGTTCATGATAAGAATTACACTATATATATATATATATATATTTATATATAGTGTTTTATTTAAATAGTAAATTAAGTACCGTATTATTTCATTAAAAGAAAGTTGGATCATAAAGTTCTAGTTTTGATATGTTCTATACGTAGATACTTGGATTGAGATTATTTGTTTAAATTATAATAAGGCAATCAAACAATCTTAACCTAAAGTTTAGGGTTGTACAATAAAATGATTAGGTATTAACCTGGTTACGTGATTACTTAATATTTATTATTCATAATATTGGAGCTTTGATTGCTTTGATGAGCTGTATAGATATCTATAAAGTTTATTGAACTTTGAAAAATTGAACTCTGTCGGGATTATTTTTATACAATGTTTGGTTTTTCATATATCTGTATTGTGTTGGAGTGGGAAGTAGCATTATTTTTAATTGATTAATTCATATTTGTATATTATCACTTAATATAAGGCATTCAAATCTGGCCCCTACAATAATAACCAATTAATTTTAATAAATCAATATATTTAAATAATTTAAACATGAACATTTCTCAATTTTGATTCTATGCTATAGACTATACAGTTAAGTGTTTACAGTATAAGCTCATAAACTAATTTAAATCAATGATTTAAATTTTATGCGCACAAATGTTTTTTAAATTAGTTTTACAACGACATCGTCCTTGCGTCGTATATGAATATTATCGTTGTAACATAAATAGGTATATGTATTAGTATTAAGTTTTTAAAATTCTTAAACTAAGTTTTACCAACTATAGTTATCAAAATACACATTATGCCTATCTTAGTGGCTTATATTTTTTTTTTATTTTAATTAAGTACGCAGTTCTGTAGTTCTGTTTTGAAAATAAATTTACGATATCAAAGTTTAGAAATATATTTCTCTCGATATATGCAGCTAGCTAATCTGATGAAGATAAATAAATCTGGTGCTCTATTCTAGGTCGACCTCAATTTAATTTTTAACCATCTATTGGTACCAAACGAATGATTGCATGTTGTTTATAGTTGAATTGATGTGTATACTGTATAGTCATTGCACGCTGTAAATATCTGAAAAGATTAAACTATATCTGTTATTAGAATTATAACTTCAATCAAACCTGCAGATATTATCCAAATTTTTAATGTTTTTGAGTAAACACGATTAAAAGTTTAACCTAGGTCACTTAAGGAATATCATCTTTGAATTTTTAAAAACAACAATTCTGTTATATCATGACATTATGACAATATACTTATCGTCCGTGTTTATTATATCACCTATAAGAAATATTGTAGAAACCACAAAAATAGCATCTTAAATAATTTTTTATACCTATATTGAATTTTATTTAAAAAATTGTAGAAAATAAATTATATTTACTTTACACTTACTTGAAGATAGCTTAATTTGGCAGAATTGTGAGAGACTAAGTTCCTCTAGGCTCCAATATAAATAATTGTACGTTTAGAACACGGGTTTTAAATCGTTAATTCAATACTCAACTAATTTACCAAACTTAATTTATTTATAATTAGAGCATCGAATGTTAACAAATATACTAAAAAATATAAAATTATTAATTAATTTAATTAACTTGATTTTTATTTAAATGTTTATATTCTTTATTGTAGATTATAGCAAAATTCTAATTGTACGGTCATAATGATAATTTCAAATGTAAGTGGTTCTGTTCGGAATCATGTTCGAAACCAGTTCATCGCTCTTTCCATATCACGAGCGAGATATTCATCAAAAGTTGAATACAAACCAATAAGAAGTGTTCTTGTAGCTAATCGAGGTGAGTATTAAAAAAAAAATTAGTCATTATTAAATTAGTATAAATATATGTTATATATGGACTTGGTTATCTTATAAACATAGGTGAAATTGCAATACGTGTATTCAGAGCATGTAATGAATTGGGTATCAAGTCTGTTGCTATATATTCAGAACAAGATAAAATGCATATGCATAGATTAAAGGCTGATGAATCATATCTAGTTGGAAAAGGAAAAGCTCCAGTAGAAGCATATCTTGACATACCTGAAATTATTAGAATAGCAAAAGTAATTAAACATACAAGTAACAAGCTAACAATATACATATTTTTAAAAATCCATAAACAAATTATTATTTAAAATTTGTGTATATGAGTTTCAAAATTAAGAAATTACTATTTTAACTGTTTATTATAATAATATATTTAAAAGGAAAACGATGTTGATGCTATTCATCCTGGTTATGGTTTTCTGTCTGAGCGATCTGATTTTGCGCAAGCAGTCATTGATGCTGGAATCCGATTCATTGGACCATCACCTCATGTTGTACAACAAATGGGTGATAAAGTTGCTGCCAGACAGGCAGCTATTGATGCTGGTGTTCCAATTGTGGCTGGTACTCCTGGTCCAATTAGAACATCTGATGAAGCTATTGAATTTTGTCTGAAACATGATTTACCAGTTATTTTCAAAGCTGCTTTTGGAGGTGGTGGCCGAGGTATGAGGGTGGTTCGGAAAATGGAAGTAAGTTATTAGATAAATATATATTTGATTCAATTAATAAAGTTCACAATTTTAGGAAGTAAAAGAAAGTTTTGAACGTGCTAGCTCAGAAGCTAAAGCAGCTTTTGGAGATGGTGCCATGTTCATCGAGAAATTTGTTGAAAGACCACGACATATTGAAGTTCAACTTTTGGGTGATCAAGCTGGAAATATTGTTCATTTATATGAAAGAGATTGTTCTGTACAACGTCGTCATCAAAAAGTTGTTGAGTTAGCACCAGCTCCTCATTTGGATCCAAAGGTAAAACTATTTTACTTAATTGTATTAATAAATAAATATATATATCTAATAACATTTAATTTAACAGGTTAGAGATTTAATGACTGAACGTGCAGTAAAATTAGCTAAGCATGTAGGTTATTCAAATGCTGGTACTGTAGAATTTTTAACAGATGGTAAAGGCAATTTCTATTTTATTGAAGTTAATGCTAGACTTCAAGTGGAACATACTGTTACTGAAGAAATCACTGGGTAAAATGGAAATAAACTAGATGTCTTAATATTTTTAAATTTTTTTTAGATAATATTTTATACTTTGTTATTATAGTATTGATTTAGTACAATCTCAAATTCGGATTGCGGAAGGTGTTACATTGCCTGAACTTGGATTAACACAAGACTCGATTAAGCCTCAAGGTTTTGCTATTCAATGTCGTGTTACCACTGAAGATCCAGCTAAAAATTTCCAACCTGATACTGGCCGTATTGAAGTAAATATTAACGTTTTAATAAAATACTACAGTTTTTTTAAATACTTCTAGTAATACTTATCAAATTAATTAAGGTATTTAGGAGTGGTGAAGGCATGGGTATCCGATTAGATGGCGCTTCTGCATTTGCTGGAGCAATAATCAGTCCATACTATGATTCATTACTTGTTAAAGTTATTGCTCATGCTGCTGATTTACAAGCATGTTGTGCTAAAATGGATCGTGCCTTACGTGAATTCAGAGTTCGAGGAGTAAAAGTAAATTGAACTTCTCATAATTGTTTCTTCTTAGACTAAATTTAACAAATATATAAGTTAAATGTGTTTTATTTATAATTTAGACCAATATTCCTTTCCTGTTAAATGTGTTAACCAATGAAAAGTTTGTAAATGGATCAGTTGATACATATTTTATCGATGAAAACCCACAACTTTTCACACTGGAACCATCTCAAAATAGAGCTCAAAAACTACTTAACTATTTGGGAGAAGTTTTAGTAAATGGTCCTCAGACTCCATTAGCAACCAGCTTAAAGCCCGCAAATGTACACCCTAATGTACCTGAATTCCCTGCAGGTATATTATATGTTTTTAAATATTTTATTTTAATAAATTGATTAGCTATAAGTATCTTTACTACCCCTAGTACCTACTTCACTGTTATTATGCTCTAATTAATATAATATAAACTATATTTATGGTGTTGCATGTATATATTGTGTGTTTATAGTTTGCGAGTGGATATTTTTTTAAATTTTAAGTGTCTGATAGATGATATAATTAATATCAAATATAATACCAATCATGTTTGCTTAGATTTCTTTAAAAATAATTTATAATTATAAATTGTTACACTAATTTTTTCTTATACTTAATGAAAAATCAAAAAAAGTTCAAATTACTAACTAAGTACATATAACGCAACAAAGAACTGATAAAGAGTAAGAACGCTGCTGAGGATAATATTAATAAAAGTGCTTTGGCTGGTGCAACTATTTTCTTAATTTAAAATTATTCATTCTTTCTATTATTATATTTGTGTATGGTTTTATGTTCTCATATTTATTATTATCATCATATGTTATGATACATATATTTTTCAACTATTATAAAATTATTCTATTTTAGTACAGTCTTATAAATGAGCTTTCTCAGTGCTATATAGATTAAATTGAATTAATTTTCTAGACTGTATTTTTGATTTATTATTCTTCATTCTTATTTATTGATATTTGATATGTTTATATGTCTTTTAATTCAATGTTTTTCTACCACAAAAAACCCTAAAGGCTACTGAATTATACTATATTTACACTTAAATTAAGATTAAACTTTTGTGAATGGCCAATAATTATCCAAAAAATTTTATACTCTATTTACAATTAATATATAATGCTAATATATTGATATTTTTTAAAAAATATAAAGAAAGTATATGATTAATTTTGCAGCTTTTTGTGAATGTATATATTTTTTGTAAAATAATAACTGTTATTATTGTGATAACATTTGAAAATTTTTACAATTGTCTTCTAAGAATAACCTAACCTTGTTTACCGTTTAAACATCATCCAAAAGTTTTTCATTAAGCTGTTATTATTCAATAATACATCGTTTAATTTTTTGCTTATTTTATCTTGAATTCTTAATATTATACTTATATTAGTAAAATCATTGGTTTTTTTTTCAAATAAAATTAATTATAGAAATAATATGTTTTATAAAGTAATACATAAATGTCTGAACTAATTATACATTTTATAAAAAATCCAATTGTTGTAAAGGTAGAATAAGACGTTTCCTATACTCAAGGGGGCTAAATAAATTTCCTCATTGTTACAATATAATAGGTTTCGTTTATTTAAGTATATAATTTAAACTAATTTATAAATATATAAATAGGTTTTTCATTTATTACTTATATAACTTAAAATAATTAACCATTTTATGTGTGAACTATTTTTTTAACAAGTGTATTTGTATTATAATTGTATGCACCTGTTTTACTCATTGTTTTCATATCATTTTGCATATTATGCTTGTCTAGATTACATTGCACATATATTAGGCAAAAATGATCCAGAAAATAATTCAGGTAATTCATGATTTTATATAATTAACTACTTAACTAATACCTAGTTAATATTTTAATTTAACATTATTGTGTAGCCATAATTCTTAGCATATTTAACATTTACTCATAGCCCATATATATTAACAAGAACTTTCAATTAATAGGTATTACATTTTTATTTTATTTTAGTTTATATTTTTATGCGACATATTTATCAAATGTTTGTAGTTAATATAAATTTTAAAATTTTAGAAATATGGTATAAAAACCAAATTATAATTGCTTTAAAATATATTTTAGGTTTAAGTCCACCTCAAGGATTCAAACAAGTTCTCACAAAAGATGGACCACAAGCTTTTGCGAAGGCAGTTCGAGATCATAAGGGACTTTTGTTAATGGACACTACAATGAGAGATGCACATCAATCTCTTTTGGCCACTAGAGTTAGGTTAGCCAGATTTTACTTTTATCTCATTAATATTTTTAATATTAATAAATGTACATTTTAGATCTCATGATATTCTACGTATTGCTCCATGGGTGTCACAAAGTTTCCCTGGATTATATTCATTGGAAAATTGGGGTGGAGCTACATTTGATGTTGCGCTTAGATTTTTACATGAATGTCCATGGGAAAGATTAGCAGATATGAGATCAGCTATACCTAATATACCATTCCAGATGTTATTGCGTGGAGCAAATGCTGTTGGTTACACAAACTACCCTGATAATGTTGTTTTTAAGTATGATTTTTTTTATTATTATATATAGTGCTTGATTTAACTAAAATATTTTTATTTTTAGGTTCTGTGATTTAGCTGTTCAAGCTGGTATGGATGTGTTCCGTGTATTTGACTCTCTTAATTACTTACCAAATATCATTCTTGGTATGGAAGCAGCCGCTAAAGCTGGAGGAGTTGTTGAAGCAGCTATTGCATATTCTGGAGATGTATCTGACCCTACTAAAACAAAATACACTTTGGATTATTATATAAATTTTGCTGATGAGTTAGTTAAAGCTGGTACTCATGTATTGTGTATTAAGGTAAGTTAATAATTATTAGAGATTAGTCAAACTTAAGTTAAAAAAAAAATTATAAAATAAATCAATTTTAATTATAATACTTATATTATTCATATTCAAACTTAACTTTTTTTAAATTTCATAAAGTTCAATAGGTTGAAGAGTTGAAAAACTCTCAACCCTCTGTTAGGTATTAAATAAATTGTAATTATAAATAATATTTTTATATTGTATTAACCAGGATATGGCGGGACTTTTGAAACCTCGTGCTGCTACTATGCTCATTGGTGCTATTCGTTCTAAATATCCCAATTTACCTATCCATGTCCATACTCACGATACCAGTGGTGCTGGAGTTGCTTCTATGTTAGCTGCAGCAGAAGCTGGTGCTGATGTAGTTGATGTTGCTGTGGACTCAATGTCTGGTATGACTTCACAACCAAGTATGGGTGCTATTATTGCTTCATTGCAGGATACCGAATTAGATACAGGTAATAATAAATAAAGAATATATGTTAATTTAATAAATTAATACTTCAAAAATATTTCTTGATTCAGGTTTGAACCTAAAAGAGGTTTCTGAATATAGTGCTTACTGGGAGCAAGCAAGAACTCTGTATGCGCCATTTGAATGTACAACAACAATGAAATCAGGAAATGCTGATGTATATTTAAATGAAATTCCTGGAGGTCAATATACCAATCTCCAATTCCAGGCTTATTCACTAGGATTAGGAGACTTTTTTGAAGATGTGAAAAAAGCTTACAGAGAAGCTAATATTTTACTAGGTGATATTATTAAGGTAAAGTATAAGTTATAACACTTTATTATCTTTTGAAAAATATTCAAGTTTTAATTTTTAAAATAATAAATGTTTAGGTAACACCATCTTCCAAAGTTGTTGGAGATTTTGCTCAATTCATGGTACAAAACAAATTAACTGCTAAAGATGTATTAGAAAAGGCAGAAGAACTGAGTTTCCCCAAATCTGTCATTGAATTCTTACAAGGTGGTATTGGAGAACCATACCAAGGTTTCCCTGAACCACTGAGATCAAAAGTAAATTATAAAATTATTATAATAGATATTATTATATTTTTACTATAGAAGTGAAAAAAGCCATCCCTAGCATTTATAATAGTAAAATAACCTTCTTGAGAAAAAAATATTTCACCATAATGTTTTAATTTTAATTATTGTAGGTAATCTAAAACCTAAGACCAGTACTACTGCCCATAATATGACCTAATTAAATATTATCGAAACACTCTTGTTTAATAAATTAACAATTTAAATAATCCTCATCACTCATTACTGAATATTATAAATACAGTTATTATGCCTGTTTATATCTTTAAAAACATTGAATTTCATTTCTTCTAGTATTACTATAAATTCAAAATGTCTCATCTAAAATTGTATTGATTTTTGATCATTACATATACCCTTATCAATTTCACTTGTTTCATGCTTTCTTTACCTAGAAAAAGTTACTTTTCCATTTCTTTAATAGAATAAATTTATCTGTTCTTAAAAATCTGTTATTGGTTATTTCTCACTTCTCAATTTCTGTTCTATTCTTTATAATTCCCATCATTATAGCTGCTGGATTTTTCATGAAAATTAAGTAATAACTTACTTTTTTATCTTTGAAATCTAATTTAAACCTTTTACTTTTATTTCCCTAAATAAAATATTTTTATAAATTAAAAACTTGAAAAATTATTGTATTATTATAGGTTTTGAAAGATATGCCACGGGTTGTAGGACGGCCTGGATGCACCTTACCTCCTCTAGATTTTAACAAAGTTAAATCTGATTTACAAGAAAGATATCAAAAAGTTAGTGATTATGATGTTATGAGTTCAGCCCTTTATCCTACAGTCACTGATGAATTCCTGACATTCAAGGAAAAATATGGACCAGTAGATAAGCTTGATACTAGAATATTTTTGACCGGACCTAAAGTTGGAGAAAACTTTGAAGTTAGTATTTTCAATAGTTACTTAATTAATTAAATGTATGAGTAAGTATTATTTTGATAATTTTAATGTTACGAGTTACAATTTTTCTAGGTAACAATTGAAAAAGGTAAAACTTTAGCCTTCAAAACACTTGCAATTTCTGAAGAGCTAACTGCCAATGGTGAGATTGAAGTATTCTTTGAAATGAATGGTCAATTACGGTCTGTGTTCATACGAGACAATGAAGCTTCTAAAGTATTTAATTTAATGAAATTAATTATCTGAAATATTATTATCACAATGTTTATTTGTTTTTTTTTTTTTGTAGGAGATGCATATACATCCAAAAGCATCAAAATCGAATAAGGGACAGGTTGGAGCACCAATGCCTGGATCAGTAATGGATGTACGTGTGAAAGTAGGTGATAAAGTTGAAAAAGGTGCACCATTAGTTGTTCTATCTGCAATGAAAATGGAAATGGTGGTGCAATCGCCTATTGCCGGAACAGTTAAACAAATTGATATAAGTGTTGGAATGAAATTAGAAGGAGATGATTTATTGTTATCCATTGAACCATAATTTTGTTAAAAAAATGAATTTATTAGGATTCTGTACCTTTGTTTTTGACCCCCCCACTCAAAAAAAAAAAAAACAGATATAGTTTTAAGATTAATAAACTAGTCAGCGATTGTTAAAAATATATATTAAAACAAATTGGTGGTGATAATCCATTTGAACAAAAAATGTATATTAATGTAGACATTTGTTTCATGATTTTTTTTGTTTTTAAATGTTTTAATGTTGTGATTGTCAAAATATTGTTGTTAATATTAATTTTTAGATATTATTTTACAAACTATTTATGAAAAAAAAAAACTATTTTTAAGTGTTATAATTTTTAAAATCTTATTTTTTTACGATCAAAATTTTTTCATAGTATAAATTCAACTTATTAAAATTTAAAAAGAATCTTTTTAAAAATCACCATTAAAAAAAGTTTAAAAATTTGAATTATTTGAAATATTGATTTCATTATTTTATTATTATAAACTAAAAAACAATTTATGACTAAAATCTAAATTAAAATAACTATTATAAATATTAAATAAGTTTATTTATACATATATTAAATAAAAAATAGTTTTATAAAAAAGTTAGTAAATTTTGGTGTATATTAGTTTAAAAAATGTCCATTGATGTAATAATTATTAATTTCAGAGATGCCAAAGTAAATAATAGCATAAGTATTATATGATATTATGATACAATTAATACTGAAGATTATTGTTTAAGTTAAGTAAAACCAACAAATTACTAGAAGTAGCTTAACTGAGTAAAAAACTGTATGGAGGGGTGGAATAATAATTGACTAACCTAATCAAAACTATAAAGGGGAGTGGCAATATATTTTTCTTCTATGTAGGCACATCTAATTTTCCTATTATTAAGTACCACTTTAACTTAAAAAACAAATTGTAGGCAACTGGTACCAATATTGTTAAATAATATGCAAAGATGCGTAAGGTAATAAAAAAAATTATATTTGAGTTAATTAAATTTATGTTTAGACTGCTTAGCTGCAAGTTAACAAAGTTAACAAACAATATTTTTAACTATATAATTGTAATGTTAATAAAAAAAAATCAATCAAGTAAATTATTTGTTTTTTAAATTACCATTTAAGCCACATACTCGAACATAAAATAGTTATGGACAACTTTCAATTTTTTAAATTACCAAATTA
The DNA here is from genome assembly GCF_003676215.2 of Rhopalosiphum maidis. Lineage (NCBI taxonomy): Eukaryota > Metazoa > Arthropoda > Insecta > Hemiptera > Aphididae > Rhopalosiphum > Rhopalosiphum maidis. Next base: position 81,897,583 of record NC_040878.1, read on the forward strand.
TTAAGTATTTTGTTAAAAATTCATTTCATACTATTACTTCTTTGTTTTCTAGCATACTAATTAAATTACAATGTTAAAGGAGAAATTATAAAAAATAATAATGAATTTGTTTTAATTACAGTAAGTTGTAAATACTAATATATAAACATTGTTTATTGAATCTTAATGTATAATATTTTAAATGAAATGAAAAACCCAAGTTATTACTATCATTTATTTAACTAGTTAAGTTAATTAAATAATTAACTAACTTACTGAGTTAAAAAGTTAAAAATATTCAATTTTTTTACTTAGCTTTAACTTTTTAGCTAGTTAAATCCCACCATTAATATTAAGTATTCAGTAAAAATAAAAAAGTGCTCTAACTTTTTTGAAAAACATAACTAGTACCTATAATATATCTTCAACATATAATAAAATATGTGAATGTATTTTTTTTGTGAAATAATTTAAGCAAAAAACTATTTTCATTTTAAACAAATTATGTGTTTTTATGAATTGCATTTATTCTTTATTTTAAAGATTTGTGTTGTAGAAATATCTAGGGAGGCAAAATACCTTTACCCTCCCATAAAAAAAAAAAAATTACGCAACTGCCTCATAGATTGTATAGTACTAATTACTGTATGCATAGGCACCAAGTTTTAAAAAACTTAATGGGTGCCTTGGTAGTTGATATCATAAGCATAAATGTACTATTTGAGGGATGGGGCTTAGCCCCTGGTCAATATTATGTCCTCGTAAAATCCAATATTCTAATGGGTACCCAATACCCTATAATAATTTCAATGGGTGTCTGAGCCCTCGGGCACCCATGTACATGGCCCCTATGACTGTATGTATTGTATACTTGTATTTTAAATTGTATACTAGTGTACTTCATGGATTAAACACCATAAAAATAAATATGAAAAAAGGTAAATTTTTTTGTAGAAATCTATTGTACATAAAAAATTAATTACAATTTAAAAGAAGAATAAAAATAATATTTATTATATTTTATAATATAAAAATTTAGTAAGTGAAAATTAATCAAAATTTTGGGGACAAATATAGATGGATAATATTTATTTTTTCTTAATTTAACTGTTTTAAAATATAAAATGTTTTAAAGCACCAACCAATTATTTGAATAAGGTCAGAAAATTCAAATATTTCTTGATATATATTTTAACTATGAATTTAGAACTGAACACATTACTTCTTGAAGCAATGAATATAAACACTGGATAGTCAGTTTGCTGAAAAATTGTGTATCTTGTACCTTTTTCTTTGAGTATATCACTGTATTCAACATATAAATATGTTAAATTTGAATTTAATAATAAGTTATTGCATGTAATTATAAGAATAATTTTTCAGAACAAAGACGTGTAATCCTCTATTTCTAAAGGTTTCTTAAAATGTATTTATATATTTGTAACTTAACTTTCTAGTAGTGTGTTAGATTCTTAGATTTAAACCATTAAACTTGTTTTTGTCAAATAAACACCCTATATTATAGTTATTAACTTAAAAATCAATACAATAACTAAAACAAAAAGAAACTTTTAAATATTTATAAATAATACAAATATGAAAAATTGTTCATTTATAAAATACTATTAAAAGTATTTGTTAAACCAAGTTTCTATAGTTATTCATTATCAAAAGAGAACAAAAAAAAAAAATTAATTTCATCAAAAATATATTTATACACAGTTATTTAATAAATACATGTAACTAGGATTTTTTATCAACACAGTAAAAATTGATCAAGACATTTAATTTAAATTAAACACATTAATTTATAACAATACATTTCACTCTTTTATTGTTTATTCAATAAGTATTAAACTACATTATTCTTAAATCATTTAATAACACTTTAACCAATTTATGCTACAGGATTTTCTTGAGTGTTTTTATCTAGTATTTTATCTAATTCACCTGACCTATGCAATTCCAACATAATATCACAACCACCAATGAATTCTCCATCTATAAAAACTTGAGGAATTGTAGGCCAGTTGGAGTATTCTTTTATTCCTATAAAATATACATACAAATTAATGATAATTACATAAGTACAAACACACAAAGAAAGAATTGTATGAAGAATGATCAAATTATGAGGACAGAATAATTGAATCTACCAAGTTAATAAGTATATGTTAATAAAAAACAAATATTATAAATATTTACCATTTCTAAGATTTTCATCAATCAGTACATCATGAGCTTCAAATTTAGCTTTGTGAATATTTAAAATATCGACAACTGCATTACTAAAGCCACATCTAGGAGCTTGTGGAACACCTTTCATGAAGACAACAATTTTGTTACCCTTCACTAACTTTCCTATATGCGATTGGATTGGATCATCAGATTTAGTAGTTAGAAATTGTTTATAAGTAATAAGTGAGTTAATTCTTGTCGTTTTATTGATGTTTATAATTTGACGCAATATCGACGTCATGATTTAAGAGTAAAAAAAGTGAAATATTTGATGTTCCGGTTGACTTAGAGTGCTAAAAGAAAATAGTTAATAACTATTAAGTAACGGTAATTTATGTTTTTAGTTTTAAAAATTTAATATTTACCAAATTAAAAGGCTGGAGTCTGAAAACACTCGTATAGTTGGTCACTTAAATTAATGAATAAGATATAATATATATCCAGAATTCTGAATGGCAGATGCTGGATCTTTTCGAAGTCTCGGATCTCGATTCCCAAAAAGTAATAAGATAAGCGTAATAAGTTATATGTTTGATATCATGTTTTCGTTCATACCTTAGAATATATTTACATACCATGAACTTATCGAGTGGTACATGGTTATATTGATTGTTTATCACTGCTTATCAAACAAATTCAAAGACATAGATTACAATTACAAACATAACCTAGAAAAATGTCTAAGAAAAACTTTAACCTCGAATTACACATACCAGGGTTAATATAATTAAATGAAAAAAATACAAAAAATATTATTTTATGGGATGTGCAATTTTTTTATGAGTATAAATTATAAATTATACCTATAAATTATAACACAATTTAAATTTAATTTTAAAATTAACAAAAAAGAAAAAAATTATTTGTGTTTATGGTGGGGAGAGAAAGTGTTCGCCATTTTTCCCTTCCATCCGACCCGTCGACCCCACACCGACACATTATTTAAGATTAATTTACATGTTAGCGGGACGTGTAGAGGCGGCATACGACCCCCTGAATCTCAATTGATAGACCAAAACCAAACCATTATCCATTCAGACGCTAAACAAATTGGGATATTTTGTCAACAAATCGTGTTAAATTCGAAATCCATACAAGGTTTTTCCGTCCACAATGGCAGACGGTGAACCATTAAGTATAGACAGCATAATCGCACGACTCTTAGAAGGTAAGATTAGCAAACAATTCACTATAATTGATATTATTGTTACAATACAACCTGGTAGGTTAATAACTTTCATCAAATGTATCAGCACATATTAGTTAGCATCGGTTCAGTCAATATTTATTATTTGTCCCCTTCCGTGAAAGTTTAGGAATAGATATAATTTGAACATCAAAAATATATGAGTTAACACTTGATTATAATTTAATCTGGTACCCACATTAAAACTATGCAAATTAACTATTATATTAGTGTAGGTACTCTTATCTCACTGTATTTGATTCATGTTTTTGAAATTGATCGACGTTACTTACAAAATCAAAATTGTCTACAATAATAACTCACAATTTTTGCTACTACAAAATCTAGAAATCCTAGGGCCTCATATTTTAGATAATATTTTAGTATCCTTTATGAGGTGTGTGTTTTTTTCAAAACTGTTTTTATCTTGGTAATTTAACTACATACACATTATACCTAACCTAATATTAAATAGCACTGTGGAAGATCATTTAGCATAAAGGCAATTGATATAAAGCCACCTAAAAAAATATTCCACTAATTATTTACAATCCTCAATTGTTGTTAAACATTGTGTCAATATGATTATGTGGGTTTTGCTGTGTGTCTTTTTTATGCTTTGGTATTTTTAGCTTCCTATCAATTAATCCATTAAGTATTGTGGCATATCTTGATAACAATTTCACTTAAATTTTTTTACGTGATTTAAACTACACTTTAACTGGCGTTGATGACTAAATCCCAATACGAATACCTTCTTTTTAGTTCTTTCTTTTTAATTAATAATTAATTTAGTAAAAATGTGTACAGATAAAAAGTTCTTAAATAAGTTATGCTCCAAATTTTCATTTCTAAAAATGAATAATAAATTCAACTTATATACCTGATACTCTAACAATTATTAAATAAATATTGTATTAAATTAAAATGTATACATACCAGACATAAATTCCATTTGTTGTATTTATGACAAGAAATGTAGGTGTTAATCAGAAAACTAGTAACTACCTAAAAAATATTAAATCCTAAAGATATTTATTAATATAATAATCAAATTAATTAACTTCATAATAATTCATGAATATATACTTATGAATAATAATACTCATACTATTCACATTAAAACTTTTGGTAAGAAATCTCAAACCAGTTGAGCAAGCTTTTGATAACTGCATGTATTTTCTAGAAAAGAGCTACACAATTATCCACTAAAATAAGAATATTTAAATTCAGTTTCTAATTGATATGTGACTATGCTTGCCGATCAAATTAAATTGATTGCATTCCATAGATTTGCGGTAGTTAAAAACGTTTTATTTTATTATCTAAAATCAAGCTTTGTATCTACATTTTTTATACGTTCTAAATAAGTAGTTATAGTCCTTAAATTTCAACCTAATTTGAATTTCCGCTTAAAATCACATTTGAATGTATTCCGCCTTTATAATTTGTCTAAAATATTATAAGACAAAATATCAGATATGCCAATTAGTAAATTAATAAACATTTATTGTATTATACTTAAAATTTTGTATTACATAAAAGTACTTTATTTATAGTAAGAGGATGTCGACCTGGTAAAACAGTACAAATGTCTGAAGCAGAAGTCCGAGGATTATGTTTGAAATCTAGAGAAATATTTTTACAACAACCAATTTTATTAGATTTAGAAGCACCTTTAAAAATATGTGGTAAATAATAATTTTATGTATATTTTGCAAGCACTTTATTTTTTATTTATATTTTTATATTTTTATATTTTGTTAATTAGGAGATATACATGGTCAGTATACTGACTTGTTACGTTTATTTGAATATGGAGGCTTTCCTCCTGAAGCAAACTATTTATTTTTGGGAGATTATGTGGATCGTGGAAAACAGTCCTTGGAAACTATATGTCTTTTATTAGCATACAAAATAAAATATCCAGAAAACTTTTTTCTTTTACGAGGCAATCATGAATGTGCAAGCATAAACAGGATCTATGGATTTTATGATGAATGTAAAGTTATTTAAATCGTAGTTAATTATTTTTATTGTAAAATAAATAATTTATTATATATAGGTAAAAGACGTTACAATATAAAATTGTGGAAAACATTTACTGATTGTTTTAATTGTTTACCTATCGCGGCTATCATTGATGAGAAAATATTTTGTTGTCATGGTGGACTTAGTCCTGATTTACAAGGAATGGAACAAATTAGACGTATTATGCGCCCAACTGATGTCCCAGATACTGGTAAATTTTCTATTATTTAGTTTAGAGACGGTGTGGAGTACTAAATAAGGCACCTTACCAAAATACACTCAGTTTAATATGATACATACTATGTATATAATTATTTCATTAATATAAAGTATAGAACTAAATTCTGTTCAACTAAAGAACAACCTTGTCTATCAATTCTGTGTTACATTTTGGTTTTGTGTCAAAGTTCCTAATTGAAACATATAGGATCAGATAGAGAAACTATAGTTCGGCCAACTACTAGAATGCAATTTTCAGTTTTATAAAAAAATTATTTTACAATTAGTTTGTCTATAGGTAATACGGCATCAAATAATACATTTGAAAATTGTGAGAACTAATTTGTATAGGTAATGTATATTTATTTATCATATTAAACTTAGTGTATTTCCTCGTAAGTATATTAGGCAAGAAATGTTAAAAATTTAATAATTCATAGTAGAGATTAACTAGAAACTAGAGTCCTGAATAATTTTGTAATAACAAAGACAAAAAAAATACTTGTAAATAATATGGAATGTTAAAATGTAAATAAATTAAATTTTTATGTTAATAAAAATTATACTATTATTCTTTTGTTTTAGGTTTATTATGTGATTTATTATGGTCTGATCCTGACAAAGATGTAACTGGTTGGGGAGAAAATGATAGAGGTGTTTCTTTCACGTTTGGTACAGATGTGGTAGCAAAATTTTTAAATAGACATGACTTAGATCTCATATGTAGAGCACATCAGGTAAATACAATTATATATTTTTAATGATGAATGTTAATTGAAATGTTTTAATTTTTTCAAAATCAAATATTAATTTCATTATAGGTTGTAGAAGATGGTTATGAATTTTTTGCCAAAAGGCAATTGGTGACATTGTTTTCTGCACCAAATTATTGTGGGGAATTTGATAATGCCGGTGGAATGATGTCTGTTGATGCAACTCTAATGTGTTCATTCCAAGTAAATTTTTAACTATATAAATATATTAATATTTATTTGTAATCCACACCAAAATAGTTACCTTATAAAAGTAATATAATTTATCAATATTTTTATAAATAGTAAAAACAGAATACTATTTTATCATTCTTAAGATGATGTAATACCCTCATTTGTTGTCTCCGTCCTACAAATGTAAAACATAGCAAATTTGCATTAAACAGAATCAATTTTATGTTTTTAGCGTTAATATAAGTTAATTTATCTACTATCAAAATTAAAGGTAATAATATCTAGGGCAGGGGTGGCCAAACTCTTTTTGGTCACGATCATCTAAAAATATACTTCACCTTTGAGAATCAACTTCTATAGAAAATTTATATAATATTTAAAAATTATACAGGTTAAACTTATTGACAATTTGTTCACTACAATCTCAATTAATTTTTGTGTGCATGGACTTTGAAATTGTCCGCGATCAACTGTTTGGTTGCCCCTGATCTAGGGCATCTCATAGGCTTTTATTTTAATGTGTTTTATAGTTGTATAAAATATTAAAACTTTAAAATGCTTGTAACAATGTAAAAGTTTGTGACTAACTTTAATGATATACTATTTATTATTAACTAATATTATCAGACCAACAGTTCTCAAACATTTTTTTTGCTTGCCACAATACTGCTGGATCAGATTACATTAAGTTAAATATAAGATTCTAGATTTTATACTGGTGGACTGGTTTATTATGAATTAAATTTATTAAGAGGACATCATACCCACCCACATGTGTTGTCTACGTCTTACAAGTATGTAGTCTAGCAAATTTACGTTCAGCAGATCATATTTAGCTGCGTTAGTTTAAAAATAAAAGTGAATCGACCTAATATGAAACTTGACGGTAAAAACATTATTTGTGTTTGTATGTTGATTTTTAACGATTGTTCAATTTTTTAGCAAGTTATGGGTATATAAAATGCTCATAACTAACTTAAAAACTGAATAATCGTAAAAAAGCTATGTAACAGAGATAATGTTCTTACCCTCAAGTTTCATAATAGGTCCTTTCACTCAAATTTTTAACCTAATGGAGCTAAACGTGATCTGCTGAGCGTAAATTTGTTGTTACATACTTGTGAGATAGAGACAACACAAATGGAGGTGGGTATTCCTTAATGTTTTTTTATGAAGTTTTAAAAATATCTAGTTTATTTGTGACATTTAGTATAACATTTATATTAGCAATTTTGAAGAATATTTATAAACTTAAATGAAAGTGTTTAAGTATGACAATATTCTAGCATAATTTTCAAAACTGATGGTAAAATACTTAATTATATTTTTGCATATTTTACCATTTTATATAACATTTAAATCCTAGTATTGGTTATAATTATATCTTCTTTTTATAGAATGTGGTTTTTCTAATAAAATAAAAGATCAAAATATTCATATGATTATTAAGTTAATCCCACTTAATATATTTTTATAAATATCAATGATTTTCATTAAAATTGATATTGTTTTTTTAGCCATATGCATTATGCTTTATAATTTCTTTGCAATTTAGCAACAATAAACAAAAAAAAAAAAAATCTTTAAATATTCCATAGATAATCTCATTCATTCAATGTAATCTTTCCTTAAAAATTAATCAAATATGATGTGTATCTAGTGCATGCAAAAGCTGAACATTTTAATGTATATTTGAAATAATATGTCATGTTTTTATTATTTTAATTTATTTATTGATATTGATATTTTTATTAATGTGTTAAGTATTTTAGATGTGTGCACAAATTCTCCAACTACTAATATGTTTTTATTGATTCCTTTTGAGAGGATTTATCACCAGCAGGTGTTATTTCTATAAGCAAATTTACATTTAAGAATTCTCAATTAGTTTTAGAACAATAATAACATTTTGTCTATTATTAGACTTAAAGGTAAACTCATTTTCTATGTTATTAAGTTTTTTTTTTTTTCAATTTTGAAGCAAATTATTAGCATTTTTATAAACATTAAATTTCACTAAAAATATATAAAACGCCCTACAAAACACAGAGTATGTTAACTTTTAAAAATAGTTAAATTCACTCTATATTATACCTAAAAATACCAAGTGAGAATTTCTGACTATATACAATTGTTTATGTTATATATTTGTATAACAGAGACAACATAAACAGATGAGATATTTTCTTATACCATAATTATTTTAATGTTACAACTGTAGTTTTACTAACTGATATTGGAATATTCAAAACTCTGTAAGATTTTATTATAATGTTTTTTATATAACTAATGAATTATAATTCTATACTTTAAGATTTTGAAACCATCTGAAAAGAAAGCGAAGTATCAATATTCAGGATTAAACTCTGGAAGACCGGCTAGTAATACAACTGCTGTGAAAAAGAAATAGTGTATTTAAATTAATATTAATTATAAACAACAATGTTGTTCATAATCTAATAACTCTGTGCTTGAATAATTTTATTTTAAAAATATGGACTTTCTATATAATAACAAATAATGTTATACATATATCTATGTGTGTGCGAGTGTATGTGTGTGTGTATAAAAAAATTATCTTTAACAATCATTAAATAATGGTTACTTGTGACCTAAGTTATATAAAGTCCTAAGTATTGATTAATATTTTGATTTAAATTTTATGTACTTTGTATAATGTATATAGATAATAACCATTTTATTTAGTTAACAAATTTAATATATGTGTAGACATAGATTATAATTAAGGTTTGTAGCCTCGTTTGTGTTATTAAATATATATACATATATATATATTAACATTATTGTTATTAATTATTCTTATTAAATATTGTCAATACTAATTTAAATGTAGAAAAAATTACCAATACTATAGTATTTAAATAAATAAACTATCTGTTTTTTTTTTTTATAAATTTGTGGTAAAATATTAACAATTGATTCATTTTTTTTCTTTTTATTATTATTTCAAATTTTATTTTCAAATATTACAGATCTCTTATTTTAACCATTCTTCAAATTGTACGTATTAGTACATCTCAGAAAATAATAGCCTATAGTAAATTACTCAATTTGATACTATATAAAATATTGAAGAAAATGAGTTAATTTTTTACAATACTATTGACTAAATCACCTCAAAATGGTCATGTTTGTATATTGATTTAATACTCACTTTTTATATTAACATAATAGCTTTATAACTTAAGAATTCAGATTTGGGGATATTAAATTAAAAATTATACAATACCATAACAGTATATTCAGTATAATAATTCTAGAACTTAATTTGTAATAATTAAATTAAAATAATTTTAAAAAACTAAGGTTTCTGAGTCACATTTTCTTATAGATCTGTTATGTTTAAAAATGATAAGAATAGAATGTTATGGTTAATATATATTTTTTCAGTGAATAGAATAACTATCATATTATAAGAGTAACTTTGCTATATTTTTTAAAATTTATGTTATGTATAAATAAATAAATTTATTGCTCTACAATATTTGAATGAATATTTTATAAAACATTTACTACTAAAAAAATTGTATTTTTTACTTGTTTAATTTGCATTCATTATATACTTAAAAATAATAAATGTGAAAGATTTCATTTTGATATATATAATAAAATAATTTATCTCTTATACAGAATTAGTCATAATAGTTATCTAAGGACTACCATATTAATTTTAAATTAAAAGTATATACTAAATATTGTATAATATTAGTTTGTGCATTAGTCGTGACTAATATTAATCATTATTAAAATACTAAATATTAAAATATGATTCATATAAATTGTATAACTGTATAATTATTATATTTTATTATGAAGAAACATGGTGATTTTGTGAATCAGTCAATATCTCTTAACATCTAATTATTTATATGTTCATATTAAACATTTCATTTTAATTAATTATTCGTACAATTTTGTGTTTCATAATATGCATGAATAATCTTTTTAAAATTTAAAGTTCATGCGATCCAAGCATATTAATGAAAATTGGACATTTTTAAAATTTTTAAAAAAATTGGCTTATAATTTTATTAAATATATATATTATTTAATTAAATTATCTCAGTTTTAAGTAATGATATTGGCTGATTCAAATTTTAAGAATCATTTTATAATTAGAATAGAAGTACATTAAAAATTGTCATTCAATAATTAATTGTATTCTAGACTATAAATGTTTTGTTTATTTTGCACTTAAGCATTGTGTTTTACTCGCACAGAATCCCAATTTTTAAAACAAATTCTCACATCAAAATGGTCTTACATTTTGATATATTTATTTTTTTTTTTTGTAAATATTTTCACAATATTAATATAAATCACTTTTATTTTTATTTAAATAGTTGTAATCATGTTTAACTTTGTTAGTGGTTTTAAAAAGTATGACCAATAATAGTTTATATTTATATAAAATGTATGTTTCATTGAACTACAAGACTTATAAGCTATTGGTATTATAAAATAATATAATATATTAGTTATGAATACTTAAACCTATGTAAACTCGAAACGCAATCTGGAAAATGTATTCGAAAAGTATTTTTACAAATGACTACATACCTATTTCATGTATTATCTACCTATTTTCGACAGTTTTAAGATATCAGGAAAATTTTTATTTCTTTTTTTAGACCTACGTACAACATAGATAAAATGTAGGTATTCGCTTAAAATCACTTTTCAATGATTTCCAAGTAAAATAATTACCAGTATAATAGAAGATGAAGTTTTTGAAAGCTTGAAATATCTGTTTTATATTTTATTATTTGATTTCGAAAAAAAATTGTTAATTTGAATACATATTAAATTATTTTTGACAAAAGACAATTATATTTATATAAATCGATATGTATCGAACAGTTAAAAATAGGTATACTGTTCTCTGTAATTTTTGTAATGGGTGATTTTACTCTAAGATTAATCAAAAACAAAAAAATGATTTGGCGTGAATATATTTTTTGTCAATGTTGTGAAGTAGGCCAGTGAAAAAACAAACATTGCGCTGATATTGACTTATCATCTTATAATAATCACGTATGTACAGAAAATTATATATGAACAGTAAAAAGAAATAGCCAATAGACTACTTTGCACAAATATATTTTTATTTTCCATTTAGGACCGTACAATTGATAAATTGCTTTTTTATTTATATTAATCTCAATTCTCAAGTGATATGGTTTAATTAAAAATTAAGGTAAAGTAAAATAAAACATCATAAATTAAATTATCTTGATGTGAAGATTTTGTGATATTGACAGGTCAGTGGGAAGGAAGTGTATAAATATAATTATATAAGGAAATTTAAAATGGATAATAAACTGTAATAATACTATCTCCTTTAATTTTTGAGTCCTAGTTATAATAATATAATAATTTGATGTTATTGGTAATGACATATTTAGAAAGCTTTACGCTTTACCTTTACCTTTATATTCCTATAATATAGTTACCTATACATAGTAAGGTTATCATAGATAATAGATACCTACTCACTTAACCTATTTATTAATATATTTATCTCAATAAGCTGTAAGATTGTAGCATTGTACAAATATCAAATAAGTTGACATATTTAATTAATTAAATAAAACATACCTCCCTTCAATATGTGTATGAGGTTCAATGTTAATATAAGTTGTCGGTTTTTAAAAACGCTCTATATATATATAATATGAGGTACTAGGTAGATTCCCAGGCAATTCATTAATGATTAACTCATTTTTATAAAAACAGTTAACGTTTTTAACAATATTTCTTTGACATAATTTGTAAGTACTAACTACTAAGTAATAAAAAATATTTTCTATAAAATTAAATTTTTAGTTTCTTACACGATAAAATACATTTTTTATTTCATATTCTTAAGCAAAAAATTATTCAGAGTATTTCAAAATGTATAATGTATAAATAAAATTTTAATAATTAGCGTATGACTAGTTTATGATAAATTTATGATTTATATAGTTACCTATTTAAACTTTAGATGAGTGTTCAAGTGGAGGGGTAAAAATGTACACCACTAAATTTTAGTCCACTCCTCTGTCTATTTTAACTTTAAAATGTAAGTGCCTTTAACTCATTGACTATTCGTCCCAAAATTTGAATTATATACATATCGAAATACTCTGAATAATTTGCTACTTAGGAATATAGAATAAAGATAAATGTTATCCTATAAAAAGTAAAAAACTTACAAAAACATGACGATAAAAATAGTGAATTTTTTTAATGACTTAAAACATTTTCAAAAATATAAATTAAGAACGGATTCATGATAAAAAAAAATCACACTGTATATTATATATGTATATTCATATGTCTCGACTTTTTTGAGTCTAAAATTGATGAACTACAATTTTTTTTTTTTTAAAAACTAATTTTATTATTTTTTTTTTATTGGGTTTCCAACTTGGTATCTTGTTCTGACATAAATCTAAAGCAAATACTACGTATCCTCTTCTATCTTAAGATTTCAACGCAATATTTGTTTCTTAGACTCACGCACAACTTAGAAAAAATGTTTTAACCTAAAATCATTTTTTTTATGATTTTTGAGTAATCTTAAAGTAAAATTACTTAGGTATTACAAAAACTATAGAGGATAATATTTTTGAGGGATTAATATGTCGGTTTTATATTTTATTATTATTTGATTTTGTATTCGACTTAAAAAAAAAAATGAAAATGTAAATGATGTTTAAATTGTTTTGAGACAATATTTAAACAAATCAATATGTCATACCCTCAGGCCTCAAAAATATTATTCTCCATCTTTTTATAATGGGTAATTTTTACTCGAAAAAAAATGATTCTGCGTAAATGCGTATTGTCTATATTGCATATGAGTCAGTATTCATAACTTATAAAAATGTTTGCAGGTATAATAAATACTAAATCTTATTTACATTTCAAATATTTTTAAAAATCATTTTTAAGGACTATATTACCCTTGGTAAAAAATACTTTAATAAATGAAAAACTACTCGTTTGAATTTTTTAGTTAGTTACTCATAATTCTTTAAAAAATATCTCTTAAATAATTTATAGTAAAAAGGGATTCTCATTATCTCATTTTAAAAACAGAAATTTGTATTGTAACACTCTTTTAAATAAAACAAAAAATCTCAAGAATTTAAAAATATGGTATTTAAGTATATTAACAATTCAAAAAATTGAATTTGAATAAATTATTATTAAATTTAAAAATAGGGGTAATTATGATTGATGAATCACTCTGTATACTCTCTATATACTATTATTTTTGTACACGGTAGCGACCAGTATTCGTCCGGCGGCAGTCGGACAATATCTGTCTGTCAGCCCCACTTACGTTTATATTTTGAAGGCTGCTTGCTGATAGTAATTGCCCGAATTGGCGCCCATGCGCACAACTCGGCTGTCGAGTATGGTTCTTGACTTGTAAGTCATAACTATCATGATAAGAGAAATATTTAACCCCTACAATTTTCTAACCTAAAGTTATAGTTGGATAATTATAGTTACACACATATTTTAATATTATAAATTATAAAATATGTATATAATTAAACAATAATATGTTGATAATTCATGACGTTAACAAAGTCGATAATATTAAATAGGTGCGCATGTACGCATGTCCATTTTCTCACTAATACCGCCTACCGGGTGTTTTCTTTTTTCTTGTTCTGTTCTTCGTTAATTTAAAGTATTCACTATTCAGTATTTACTAGTCAGTAGCGACTGGAACTATATAACTGTCTATATTGTTGACAGATAATTATATCGTGTACTGATTTTTGCTATTTCGATTCGTGTAATTTATTTATTTTAATATAGGTGTTTTTTTTGTTCTAAACCATTTTTGCCGTACTAATTGATTATTGATGTAAATTATTATTTATTTATTAGGCATCCGTTACGCAATTATCGCTTAAACATTGACATTTGAAGTAAAGCAGCTCATATAATCACAAGAAAATAATCATCCGCTTTCTACGTACTGTGTATATGTTTTAAAGGTTGTAATTTATCATCTTCTCTAGATTTTACCACGTAAGTAAAATAAAATAAAATTTAATGTTGTTGATAAGTTTCTCTCTCTCTCTCTCTCTATATATATATATATATATAATATATGACTTGTACCTAATACAGTTCTAGTATGATGAACGATAATTATAAACTTATAAATACTATTATAAAAACTGTAGTATGTATATTGTATATTTGTAGGAACAAAAAACCAGGGATAAAAAACAAACAACTTTTTTATCTTTAAAAAATAATTATATTAAGTCATTATAAGCACGAACTAAGTATACACTACTAAGTATAAACGTATATCTACACTGATTACACTACACCAACGCAAAATATTGAAATTTTAATTTTAAGTTTCCAACTTTTTTATTAATTAATAATTATTATGATAGGTATTGTATTATTGTGATATGTGATTTACTTTCATGTATGTACTATTTAGCACAAAATAATAAATTACAATGATAATGATAAATAATAATTTTTATGATATCACAGTATCGCCAGACTATAATCTAAAATATTGTAAACTGTAACTAAAATTTAAATTTAAAAAAAATTTTCTCTTTTTTTACAATCTGCTAAAACAATTATGTTTCTACGATAATAAATTAAGTAAATATATTTAATATTAAAATGATTAATACAATTAAAACTAACTTCATATGAACAAGCGAAAACAAAATGCATAGATAATGATTAATAAAGTATGTCTGTCCATTCTGTGTTAATTCAGTAGAATCCAATTAAAGATCGCATATTATTTATTTTGAAATAATTATAGGCTAGTGTGAAGTTAATATATTGATAATAGACAATTTATTGAAATCATATTGGAAACTGAAAGATATAAGTACCTTTACTAATTCTTCAAAATTTTAATCTGAAGAGATGAGTTGTTTCTAAAAGACAACTATATTTAATAAAGTTGCGTAGGACTATTTAGTAAAACAGTAAGATGTATTAATAACTTTTTGTTAAATTTTGTATAGATTTTCAAATTTAGGAAAATAACTTTTGGTATGAGAAGCATTAAACTTAATTTGATTTTATATTTTTATCTATACCTAGTACCTACTATTACAAAAAATACTTAACTAAAACTATTTTCAATACAGTTTAATTTCAATAAAAATATGGTTGTAAATTGTAATTTTAATTAATAAACTAATAACTTTTTAATTAAACAGTTTCATAAGTGTTTTCAAGTACGTATATTGTACAATTTATTAAATTAAAATAAATCTATTTTTCGTTCCAATCGCTGGTTGTTAGTTGTTTTTTTTCTGTTTTTCCCGTATATAAAATTTACTTTTAAGAATTTTTATTATTGACTCCTCTAATAAGAGTGACACTCGAATTGCCTCCCAAATTTAGGTAGGTAATTTTTTTCATTCGAATTGTCTCCAAGTGTTTTTAAAAATATTTAGGTTTAATTTTTTTTAAAGACATCTTAAGTTCAGATTTGGATGGAATTGCATGTTTGTATTATGCGACTACCTAACGATGTTCATTATTTTGTAACCTACTATATTACGAAAAGGTATTTACAAAAATAAGTTATACTTCCATAGCAATATCAAAATATGCAATGTCAAATATTACATGAAAGTATATAAGTACCTTTATAACTTATTTAGGTATAATCTTAGTTCATAGTCTATAAACACTGCAGTATTATGGATAGGAACTGCTCTGCTGTAGGTACATTAGGTAACGAATAGATAATTGTTATCAAGTAATGAGTTTATGACGTAGTTATGAATGTATTAAATTGTATTTCTATGATATATCATTGTATATATAACAGACGATTTTGAGCGAAAACGATCTGTCAGCTTATTTTGATCACTATAACTATAAGCAGTATATTTCATAATATGCTTTTTTAATATAGTGATTAAAGTAATTTATTTTGCTCTATAGGTATATAACGGTACATTGATATATTTTTTTTCGAAAATATTGCATTTATTTATATCATTAGTAAACAGTTGGTATTCAATTATTATTATAATAATATATATTTATATCATAATATCATAATATTATATTATTATATCAACTCTTGTAGTCTTGTCTCTTATAACTCAAAATATAATAACTAAATACCGTAAAACAGTAAAAATAGGTCCATGTATATATATAAAAAAATAAATAAATAATATTTTAAAATGAATTAAAAATGTCATTGCGTATAATAAAATGTTATATTTGATATACATAACATTTTATAATAAAATAATCAAAGTCATATAGATATGACGTATGGGGTTGAAAAAATCAAAAGAATACGAGTTATATTTAGTTTGAGGAAAGAAGCTACCCAGTAATGACACTCAATTTGATTTAGGTCTTGATGGTCTTGTATTTTTTTATTTTACCTTAATTTTTTTCTGGTTTTATGTAATAAATCTTTGTACCATTTACGTTTAAGTTCAATTGAAGAGATACATGGAATTGTGAAGGATGATAGATTCTTGATGAGTGAGTTTGTGTGGGATATAAAGACGAAATTGTCTGGTAATCGGTCAAAAAGTCTGTTTTAAAAAAAAGTTGGACAAAAAGTCCAAAAATACAAAATATTTTATATAATTAAAATTTATTTTAAAAATTTAAAAATATTTGTAGACATTATATATAATATTATTATATTTATTTCTATTTTCTTATTTCCTTATTTGATATAGTTTATATTATAACATATTAGAACAACAATATCAACATTTATTTGTAACTAAATACATTTTAACAAACAATGAATTTTATTTTATTTATAAAGACATATATCAATCTAAACTAATAGTAGGTATATCATAATTATAATAAAATAATATAAATTTGTGAATTTGTCATTATTATAGGTACCTACCTAGTACCTAACTATACTACTATAGTGGACTTCCGTTATATTTTTGTTAGTTATACGAAAATATAATAATATGTGTGTACAGCATTTTTAAATTCTTAAATAAATATTAATTAGGCATATAAAATATTTAGTATTTTCGGACTTTTTGTCCGATTATATAAAAACTGAAACCGGACTTTTTGTGCAATTTTTTTAAAACAGACTTTTTGTTCCCGGACTTTTCGTCCGCGATTCGAAATTGTCTATAGAAACATTTAGCTTCGTCGTGATTTGTTTTTAAGTTACAATCCATATGTAGAGGAGAATTTACCTATGAATTTCTATCTACAAAATAATTTATACATTTTTGAGATTATGACGAATTTTATTAACATTTTAGTTTTAAATGTTTATAAAAACATATTGTGAATATTTAATATTAATTAATTTTTGATAATTTTTAATCAAGAAATTAACGACTTATTACGAAGAACTTTGTAATACATTTTTAAGCATTACTACCCAGCGAACATTTCTAGGAAAAAAGAATGCTCATGCTTATTATCAGCTCATAAAGACTCGAAATATTTTGAATATTTAATCTAATTTAAATATTTGGTGAAATATCAAGTATTTACGGTTATTAGTTTTCAAACTACCTACACTTTTTGTTTTTCCTTAATTTTTTTTTGTTTTTCCTGATTATTTAAAAAAACTCAAAATTTTTAATTTTTACCTGGTTCATATTATACCAACTAGATCCAATTTTTTATCCAAAATCATCCTTAAAAGTTGAAAATCAAAGCAATACATTATACATTTATCATTTAAAAAAAAGTTAAGTAGTTAAGTTTTAATGACCATCAGAAAGTATTCTCCACCGCCTCTTAGATTTATAGTGAACGCAAACCACTTTTTTCTCTTAGTAATGAGTGAGTGCAATTTGGTGATATCCGATAGGTATATGTACATGAGACTAACTATAACGATTAATGTTTTGTCGTATGTGTAGAACCACAGAGACAGAGTTATCTCATCGATCGGGAAATTAGTTATTATAGTTATTTGATATTTCTTATTTATAATTTGTGAGTGTATCTATTGCAGTTTGGTCCTAATACGGCTAGTACAAGTTAGATTATATCAGATTACTATAATTCTATAATAGTATAATACTACAATAGTATTTAACAAATTAGCTATTGTAATAAATCGACAGTAAATCACAAATTTAATTAAATTACTTTATACCTAAAGGGTTATAAGGATATAACTAGTATAAGCGGTACTCTTAGACAAATTGAAGAGAATATGTGATGAAGTTCTAAATAGGGCAACAACATAACCTATTACCTAACCAAACCTAACGAAACGGGACTAAGAAAAACTTCCTTAAATAATATTTAGGCATTTAGCATAGTTTATTCTATGGCGAAAATATTGATTTTAAACTTGATGATGTGGTATTGTAAAAAGTCTACATATTATTATAAGCTAATACAATTGATGCCCGGGATTTGTTAAATCCCATGTCGTTACATTTCTTGTCATTATTTTAAATATTACTTTATTTAGGTATAACTAAAAGTTTTTGTGAAAATTAGAACCATTGTTTCTCTATTCTCTATCCATCATGTAGTACCTATTAAGACTTAATATGTTTAATGAAAATTGGAATACCGTATTGTCCGTATTCATAACAGATATGTTTAATATCTGCAATGGCTGAGTTTAATTATAAAAACGGACAGAATACGTTTAATGCTATAGACATTACTAAAAAGTAAAAGACATAGATATAGTTATTAGAATTTTAGTCATTTGGCTATTTTTTTTATAATCCATTGTTATTATTAATTTACAAATTTATAATTTTTAATAATATTATATATTATATATCAGATTATTAGCTAAGAATTTATTAGTGATCTCGTAAAAAAAATAAAAATAAAAGAAGGAAATACAAGGCATTGACAACTACGTTATAACTAAATTTAAGTGGCAGGGTAATAAACTTTCTAGCCTTCTAGGTGGTCGTCAATTTATTAAACAAGTACCAAATATAATTATATTAGTAGATAATTCATTAAACCCATTTAAAATAATCAGTTTAGCTGATATTTTGAGTAATATTTACTTAGTGTGATTATTTTTTTCCTTGACTAAAATTACTGTACGAAGTCTGCATACATTTAATTGTTATATAATATATATTAAATTACTTACATACTATGTTCACTAGACACTTAATAAAATGTTTATTTCTTGAATTAAATGTACCTATGTTATTTAGACGATTATTTTTGAAGTATTATGGAATCTAATAAAAGAGTGCTTTCCATTCAGAGTCATGTTGTTAGTGGATACGTGGGTAATAAATGCGCTGTGTTTCCATTACAGGTAATAACTATTTTTTTCAATTTACATTTAGAGCATTAAAAATATTCATCGTATTTTCATCACAGATAATGGGATTTGAAGTGGATGCTATAAATTCTGTACAGTTGTCAAACCATACTGGATATAAGACTTATTATGGCCAAATATTAAATGAAAGTAATTTATGTAAGTTGTTTATTTATAATAGATACTATAAATGTTTGGATTTATTTATATTCATAAATTATATTTTATCATTTTTTAGCGGAATTAATAAATGGTCTTGTTGAAAATGAATTACATAATTATTCACATCTATTAACTGGTTACATTAGATGTCCAATGTTCTTAAAGAAAGTTGCAGAAGTTTATAAAATATTGAAAGAGAAAAATCCAGATTTGATATATGGTATGTATTTTGTTTATAAATATATTATTTTTATTGAAATTGAATGTATTCGTGTAAAAATAATGATGCTATGCAGTGGTATAATTTAAAAAACATCTTTTCAATAGCATCACTTATCCAGGCATAATATTGGATTTTCTTTGCATTCATCTTATTACAATTATTTTATACATTTTTATAATCTCTGTCATAAATATTGATCTTTCATTTTCTTTTTAATTATTCTAATAATATTTCATGATATTTTTGTAAGTTGAAAATATCTTATTAAGTACCTTTTATTAATTATTATCTTTTTTCTTTAATTAAAGAAATTGTCAACTGTAAAGTGTAAATACAAATTTAAGAACAATTTATCAACTATATAGTATAATTATTAAGATATTTATATTTTAAAGTATGTGATCCTGTAATGGGTGACAATAAAAAAATGTATGTTCCAAAAGAAATATTAGATATCTATAAGAATGAAATAATACATTTAACAGATATCCTTACACCGAATGAATATGAATTAGAGTAAGTAAAATTATATTTATTAATAAATATTTTTTTATTGAACTTAATATATATTGTGTGTTTTTTATCTATTAGGTTATTAACTGGTATAAGTATAACAACTTCTAATGACATTAATAAGGCCTTAAATATATTGTATGCTCACGGTTGTAAGACAGTTGTGGTGTCATCTTCCAACATATCTTCAAATTCTATTATGAAGTGTATTGGAAGAAACTTTTCTTGTAAGTTATTAAATATACAAAAGTTATTAGTATAAGATATTTAAAAAAATCTTTTTACATTCTTATCTGAACTAAGCAAATAATATTTGCATAATGTTATTTTAAAAGTATTTTAATAAATACAGGCATATTTTGGAGGGAAAACATTTAATTTGATTCAAGTAATCCAAAAGTTGCACAATGTCCCTCTGTAAATTTGAAATTTTACAAGAATGAAAGTTGTGCTTATACATTTGTTTTAGTAAATGTATATGACTTGTATAGATTAGTAAATAAGTCTTGTAAGTTATTGGTAGGTTTTTTATAAAGTAAAATTCACAATTCACTATTATAATTTATATTATTTAGTTTAATATTAATAGGGTTGTTTTAAATTTTAACAGAATTTTAGTTTATGATATTAAGTATATAAAAATGTTAAACATAACATAACATACTTTTTATATTTTTTATAACTAATTTCAAATTTTTAATTATGAACATTATTAATTTTACAAAATACACCATTATTAATAATAATTTTTATTTTGAATAAAGATTATGTATAAATAATTTATATTTGCTATTCTATAGGTACTCCATTTGCTAAGAGACTGTAATTGCGTATAAACCAAAATACTTTATTAACCCCATTGAAATCACCCAAATCACACTCCTCGGCACTAGTTTTATGCGCAAAAAAACCTCATTCTTTTGGTGAACAGAGTATAGGAACTTTGTACAATATTCTATATCTATATATATTATATATTATGGTGCAAAATTTCTAATATTATTGTATATTTTTATTATATTAGATAAGGAATATGTAGAAATAGATATTCCTATCATTGACCAATCCTTTATTGGCACTGGAGATTTTTTTACTGCTTTGTTATTGATTTGGATGAACTTAACTAATAATGACTTGAAAAATTCCATGGAAAGAACAATTGCAACTATTCAAGCAGTATTAAAACGTACAATAAAATGTAATTATAAAATTAAAAAATAGTTTAAGGGGCGTTCTTACAAATTACAATGTCCGGTTAAGTGTCGTTTAAGACTAACCTTTTTAATTCTATCAGTTAACACATGAAATTCTACTGGTTAGCGTTATTAGACACTAATCGGACATTGCAAGAATGGCCCTAAGCTTAATAATCTTATTAAAATGTAAATAATTGTTTTATTTAATAATAGATACAAATGAAAATAGTTCAAAGAATCCAATAAGCAGTAAAGAATTAAAATTAATTCAAAGCTTGAGTGATATTCAAAACCCTGAAGTAACAATATTTGGTACTATAAAGAAAGTTGAATAATTGTATTGTATATGTTTGTTTATAAATCAAAATAATTTATAAAAATAGTTAATATTATTAATATTATAATATAATTTAAATGACAATAAACTACATAGCCCTAGTTATGTTTGAATTAATAATTTATATTCTAAAACTCCATGTAGTTGATATTATATAGTTTATGATACTATAATATATAAAATAAATTCATGAGCTTAAAATAAAATATACCTATAATTAATATTAACTGCCTATTGTGAAAATTACCAAATAGTATTTACTATTTTATTGTCATATAAATATATTGAAAATATGTCTTCCATATACTGTGAATTGTGCAAGCTTCCATTAATTATAAATTGTATTTACTATTTTTTAACAAGTTAAATAATTGTTTTTAAAATTACTTGACAAAGAATATCACTGTCTTATTAATTAAAAGAATCATATTATACATGTATTAATATTTTTTATTTTAGTAATACAAATTAAATTTTTTTTTAAATACTGATACATAAATATTATTTATTTTATATAGTTAAATTGTACTTATATTAATTATATTAACAATAAGTAATATTATTTCTACATATACAAAATATAAATTTTAAATATCACATGTAATTTTTGACTTTTGTGGGCTTGTAGCATAGCCTTATAAACTAAGTTAGATTATGTTTTGTTATTTTTACGAGACTGTAGTAATTGTAAATTAAATCTTACGAGTTTTATGCATATACATTCATGTGTAATTAATAATTATATATTCAAATAAATATACTTATAATATGTATACAATAATAATACAATTATTATACGTATTTACATGGGCCTAGAACTAGGAGTATAGAATATAAAAAATGAATGAGCCATGAAAGATTCTATATCTATGTCATCTGCCCATGAAAATATGCCATTGACTCGGACTGATTATACTATTGTTTTTTAATTAAATACTAACATGCTGTTTCAATGTATCATATACTCATACAGTAAGTTTAGATATTTTTGTATTTTCATGAGTTTTATGATGAATAGAATGTTATCTATAATGAAAAATGATACACACATATTATTTTATTACATCTGATTATATGAATTTATATGAAACACCTGTTGTTATAACAACATTTTATTATGTTGTCATAATACCTATATTATAAGAGCGTTAAGTAATACATAATAACTGATATAAGGTTAAGACAACTAATGAACTAAACAATTAATTTTTCTTACAAAATACTTAGACAAGCCTAGTCTTTGATATACAAAACATGTTGACTCTTTTTAAGCTATTTTAGACATTTGAAATTTTTTCTATAAATGCTAATAAAAAAAATGTGCTCTGTAAAAAAACTTAATATATGATTCCTCATGTTTTTCTACTTATATAAAAGTTTGTTGGGAAATGACATTACATTTTTAAGAATCTTTGAATTTCAAATTTTATGACATTATATAGATATTTATCTATTTATCTGTAAAATAACTATAGTTCTCCTCAAACCACTTGATATTTTATTGTAATTTAAAAATGAATAATGATTAATTATAAATATTGAACTTTTCACAACATTTTTGTATGATCAAATTCTATACATGTATAAATATTTTAACTCTTTTTGAGTTATTTATAGACATAAAATTATTTTTTTAGTTTTATTTAAGTAAATATTAATCAAATTTTTTCTTTAGGTTAGCGCTTAAAAATAAATAAATAAAAATTTCCTTTAAGTTTTTACTATAGCTATTAAAAAATATTAAACATATACTTGCATAATTTTTTTTTCAATACACATTTAAAGTATATAATTTTACAAACTTTGTTAACTTTTCTGTGCTAAAAAATATTTAAAATATTCAATTGTTATAGGTTAGGTTCGAACAAATATTATACAAGGTCTTCAATAAAAAAAAAAATTAAAAAATATAATTGTATTTTTTTTTTATAGATATTCTAAGTTCAATTTTGGACAAAATTAGATATTTAGATGAAAAATAACGGTTTTAATAATTTATTAGGATATTATAAACATTATTTGTAGATTTATTAACAAATATTAATATATTTTATACATTATACATAATAGTAATTACTAATTACTGACATTTTCAAATGCAATTTTCAGCAAAAATCTATTAAACTAATTGTATTACTGATAGTGATTTTTTTTTTTTTTTATTCAACATTATGTACATTCTTAGTATACTTAGCAAACAAGATAATTAGTTTAATCCACAGGTAGGTGACATGAGTGAATAGATTATGCTGCGACCACACTTCAGGTAAAGTTTCTAGTAAAAATAAATTACTTTAATAGCAGTATACTTAAAATTCAATTTTCTATCAAATCCACTTTCAAAGTCGGAAATGAAATTAGTTCTTCAACTAAATTTTATATATATTAATATATTATGTACACAAAATGTGTATTATAGTAAAACAATAAATTCATTCAGAATTTATACAAAAATATAGGCGACTGGCGAGTAGTGAGAATATATATATATATATATACAATGTAAAAAACGCAGTGGCCATTAGGTATAGTAGGTTTTTAATAGGTTACTGAAACAGATTTGAATTCAATGATACATCATTTGTATCAAAAAACGATTTTGAATGGGGACAGTCTGCGGCGTAGGATAATTATATTTTATATTGCTATTCAGTGGCGTGCCCAGGGGGGGAAGTTAGAGGTTATATCCCCCCCCCCCATTGACTTTTTTTTATGACTTTCGTAAAACAAATTATTAGATATTAGAGTTGTTACTTGTTATAAAGTCATTGCTTTTGATTATAAGAAATAAGTTATTGCTTATAAATTATAATATATACATTTTATTATAATTATATACTTTATGTTCTCTCATTCTCTGCCTATTTTATTTTATAATGCAAATTTTTGCAATTTTTCACGGTTTTGGATTTTTATTTTAAATATGGTATTTTAATGAACAAAATACTTAACTAAACTAAATTCATTATTACATAAATAGATAATTTAATAATGGTAATTAATTTAATATATAAAATCTAAATACATATGTAACTTATTTCGTTTATTTTAGGAAAAAAAGCTTTCTTAAAAGTAATACCATCGAAAATAAATAAATAAATAAATACAGAAAAGAAATGCCGGGTATACCTATATACCTTTACCTCCCGATTCCCGAACCTATTATTACAAGGTCGGAAACATGATTATTGCTGCAATTTTCTATGCAAATTAATTTTGAAATTTTTTTAATTGTGATTAAAAGTTTAAAAAACGATGTTAATCCCCATCAGTGTGAAAAAGCTGAAACAACTTATACAATATAATGCAGTCAAATGTGGTTTATAGTATTCATACAATTACGCTTATCTAAGTTATCCATTAATCTTACAAACTTGGAAGAATTGAATTGTGAGCTACTTAATAGTACGAATAGGTTTAGAAAACCTGAAGATATTTTAACAAATATTCTTGGTCCAAACAGGACGAAAAATTATAGATAAATGTATGTATATGTACATATACATAATTGAAAAAAAAATAAAGGATATAACTACTAAATAGAATATAAATCTATTAAATCTTACTATAAAGTCGTGTCGGGTAAAGCAGATGTTTATTTAGATATAACGCCTAAATTATTGAGTTTTTTTAATATGCACTAATAACTAGAGTAGTAGAAGTAGAACGTATTTTTTCTGTGTACAAACATATTTAAAGTAATAAAAGATTTAATTTTAATAAATATAATTTGAAAATATATTTAATTATTAATTTTAATTCAAAAAAGTAATACATTCATCAATTTTTTTTAAAATTAATTTAATTATAATTAAGAATTTAAAGTTTTTTATATGACTAGTATTTTTATTGTGCAATTTATTATGTAATTTCTATGTATTTGTTGGTATAATTATACAGTTTTTGTGTGTTTTTAATGGAAATAAATCCTGTCTTTTCTTATAACATATATCCCCCCCCCCATCGAAAATTCCTGGGCACGCCACTATTGCTATTAGACTATTAGAGAATAACTACTACGTAGTAGTATATATCTATGATTAATAGTAATAATTTAACAAGTACCAACTAGGTATTTACTATCTATATTCAATGACAAATTAAATAGGTAGGTATGTCCACAACTCAGATAAATATAATACCACATTTAAAGATATATCTTTAATCGTGCATAATTGCATAATACGCATACAGTAGCAGCAATGATAGTACGAGTAATGTGTGTGACTGTCGCATAGACTATAGTCACTAATCTTACTCTATGGACTGACGTAAGTATCTATTTCTCCAAATCTTTAATAAAGATCAAACCATATCAAACGTTGTATTATTCTGTGTTATAATCGTATAAAAACAAATGTAAAATTGAAGCAATGAGAAACGCCAAATGTTGACGTTACAGACTACAATACTTGGCTACGAGGGGCTGAATGTTTCAAACCAGTATTTAATAAGTCATGGCTGTATCGTCTGTATCCGAATCCTATTGGATTCAGATCACGGTTTAAGTTTAAAAGGACGTCACACAAAAACGAGAACGTAACCAATGGTCCAGAGATGGTGTTTTCAAAGCTGAATATTTCACTTTAAGAATGTTCGTGTTTTTTACATTTTGTGTTTAGACCATGGGTGCCCGGAGAGGGGACAATATGGGGCAGTTGCCCCTCCCCCCCTTGGAATTCAAATAGAATGTTGAACATTTTAACTTTTATTTTGATTTATAAACATTTTATCGATATTTTTACTTTAGTGTGTGGGGTTGATACTTGATTTCATATAATTCTAACACATTTTGTAGTTTACAAGGAATAAAAATTTTTTAATGTATTTTTTGAAGTTTAATGTTATTATGCCTCTCCCTGATAAATTTTCTGCGAACGCTCACGGTTTAGATAATCAATTAAAATATTAATATCAATATAAAATTGATTCCTATACTGCCCTAGAAAAACTTGCTCTCTATAAGTTTTAATTAAGGTTTTTTTTTCTCTAAAACGAGTCAATAAGCCATATTTTTGGAACGCATGAAAACGTTTTAGTGGCTTAGTGCCTGGTTATTTTGTCGGTGTGGCCACTGGCCTTAATCTATATTTGGTGTAAGTCCGTTTTATGGGCACGAATTAAGATACGTCGTCTTACCGTGAATTGAATCCATTGTCAATGCTGTGTTATCATAATAAATTTGATAACTTGATAACAATGACCAGTACATATGATCAACGATTAAAGATATCTTTAATCGTGATATGATCAGATCATGACCACTGATTGCTGAGCATTGAACAGAACCTAGGTTGATTGTTCCATGTTCCACTTCCAATCGTAGCTCGACTGACTGTTCAATCATAGTCACTAATGAGTAATGAGTAAACTACAAAAACAAAATACAAATATATAAAATTTGTACATTTAGTATTTACAGTAATAGTAATTCATTCGTTATAAATTAATAAAATATCGAACTTCACATTATGATTAAAATAATAATTGTTATTGAACATTCATCGAATGATGATTGATCAACACTCACTACTTTAACAATTCAATCAACATATATCGTAAGTATTATACATTTATCACAATTATGATTTTTATACTCGATAAATTAGTGCAGTACTGTAGTTACACAAATTATCGTTCGTCATGATACGGTTTACTTTTAAGTTATATGAATCGATTTTCATTGTCATAATATTTAAGTTACAAATAATTGTAGACCTGAGTGCTACTATTTTAAGAAGTTGATACATTTTAAGGCTCACAACGATTTCTATTGAAGTTAAATTTCCAATTGTTTAGGTAATATTGTACACCAATAGTTTTCATTTCAGTATTAATTAATATTGCTTGTATGCTTAATGTATATAACATATTAGTCACTATTAGGCTAAAATACATTATACTAATCAGCAACAAGTTAAATATTGTTTATATTGGCAGGTATAAACAACAATTCCTTATCTTTATGTTAAATAATGTGTATGTTTAAATATTGTGAACTATACAATGATTAGTTTGGGTAAACAAGTTTTTGTATACAGATAATATTATTATAGTTAAACCTATTTTAACAAACTTGTGGTTCTTTGAAAATAATTCATTAAAAATAAATAATATTTTTACTAAAAAAATCAATTTTTATTATACAAAATGTATGCAAATATGTTTGTATAATAAGTATTAATGAATTAACTAAAATAAAAAAAAAAAAAATGAAATAATCTAAGGTTATAAAATGTAATGAGTTATGATAGCATATGATCTATACTCTTGATGAGAGTATATTTAA
The DNA here is from genome assembly GCF_003676215.2 of Rhopalosiphum maidis. NCBI lineage: Eukaryota > Metazoa > Arthropoda > Insecta > Hemiptera > Aphididae > Rhopalosiphum > Rhopalosiphum maidis. Next base: position 81,926,206 of record NC_040878.1, read on the forward strand.
TAAACAATAATATTTTTTATATTTGTTGAAGAAAAGTAATACAAAATTAATACATTAAATAAAAATGTTTATTGAATGAAAATTTCAGATTTATAAAATATTTTGTCATGTAGAGAGTCGTCAAATATAGGTTTGTCTGTGTATTAAAAACAAATAATATATTGGTGATATTTTTGTTAATATTTAATTGGTATTGGATATTTTGTATATATTTACTATTAACTTAAATAACTTACTAAGTTCATAGTTACATTTTATTTTATATTGTGTCCCTATTGTATTTTGATTGGTTGTTGTAATTAAACTAACCAAGATCGGCAGTATCTATCATGAGTTGGGCTGGGTTCTATTATTGGACACGAAATGACAAACGATAAAGGTATGAACTAAACTTTAGGATTAGATGTAAAGTAAATCTCAACTTTGTATTTTCACAGGTTTCATAAGGCATAAGGTTTAAATGTCATCTGTGATAATGATTGATTTGTATATATGTAATTTATTGTTAAGACTCATGTTAGTATAAGCTAAATTAGATGGAAATGAAGGTTGAATTGTTTTTGTTTAGTGTTATTTAATCATGTTAACTTTTTATTCAAAGTGATATCAAGGTATTTTGTTAATTGGTATAGTGAAATTTGTTTGAGTGGAAACCTTTTCTTTCTTTTTGAGAAAATGTATCTGATCAGATTTTTTATCATTAATTTTAATTTTCCAGTTTTTAGCCCGAGACTCAATTTTTTGTTGGTAATTAAAAAATTTAATTTCACCATAAAAAAAATAATATTATAAATACCTATTATGAATATATTATAGCTGCGTGTATAGGTATATTTTAATTTTAACTCATTAACTCTATTCTGTTTTTAATGTATTAAATATTTAAATAATATAAATTGATTTACACCATACTGTCATTTTAACTCTTCTTGAAATACACATATTCATTAATAAAATACATTTTATCTGTTTTGATATATGTATACTTTGTACTAAGCTGTTTTGATTTTGTTATTTTCATAATGCGGTATTGATGTGTAAAAATAATTTTTTTGTTATTAATTATAACTTATAAGTTAGTATGACAAATATATATCTATAATTAACAATATACTTTTATTGGAATGTTCTATACTAAAGTTTATATTTGTAAATTATTATTTATTATTTTTTTAGTTGAAACAATTTATAACAAATGGAACAGGAGAATGAAGCCAATCATCTTAGCAATGACACAGAAAAAAAGAATATATTAGTTTCAAATAACTATAATCACAAACAGGTAACTTTAATATCAATTGATGATCAGGAAATGCAATTAAATATGACCAACAGTGATTTGAAAATTGATCCTTCTACATCTTCTTATGAACATGTTAATTCAAGATCAAACAATACATCTAACTCTGATATTGATAATATTAACCAGTTAAGAGAAGATTTTATGGTTGAATCGAGTCCATCAAATGTTATAAAATGTGGTAATTCATCAGAAATTAATTTTGGTATAGAATCTGAAAAAAAATCTATTACAAACAAGATAACCAATTTAGAGAATAATAATGAGCTCAAAAATAAAAGTCCAATTCAATTTACAAAATTTAAGCGTACTAACTTTGACATTCTAAAATCAACTGAACATACTATTAAATATAAAAAGCCAATTGAAACAAATTTTCATTGTCTTATTTGTGATACTAAAATAAAATCATTAAAAGATTGGGAGTCACATGTTATAAGTACACTTCATATAGAAGAATGTTTGAACAAAAATAATTATGTTTCATACGATTGTGGTGGTTGTAAAATATTTTTTTTTGGAAGTAAGGAATGGATTTTAAAACATTGTAAAGATATTCATAATGATATATCTGGACTACCATGTGTTTTTAGATGTATGAAAGAAGTATTTTATCATTGTATATTTGTAAGTCCAACCAATTGGAAATCTTGGTCGTTTTGTGGTCCTTGTAAAAGTTATTCATTTTTAAAACTCAAATGTTATTCTAGTAACCACATTTATAAAAAAACCATTCATTTTAAATGCAATTCATGTTTAATAGATTTTGTATGTAGTCAAGAAGTTTATAATAAACATTTAATGTCATGTGAACACATTATGTTGGAATATTTACAATCCAAAAAAGTTGGCAAAAATCTGGAAACTCAAACTATATGTTATTTAAAACTGCCTCCAATAATTTTAAATAAATTTTCTATTGATAGTATAAAATCTACTTGTAATGATTGTAAGTTTCAAATGCAGTCAAATGAAGAAGCAATAACCTTTCATCTAACTGAATGTATCGACAAATCTGATATAGGTGAAAAAAATACATTAAACATCAAAACTTATTTTTGTGAAGTCTGCAATATAACTATGTCTGATTTTATTCAATGGAAGTTTCATTTAATATTATCAAGCCATTTAATTAAGTGTTATGATATTAAAGATTTAGTTTCTTACACATGTGAACTTTGTTCACTACATTGTTATGGAGGTGTACATCATGTAACAGATCATCAAAATATTCATCCAAACAATTCTGAAAAAAATCTTTCCAGATTTCTGGCTTTTAACTTCCAGCGTATTAACAAAGATTTAAAAACAAAAGATTTTTATTATTGTGAAGAATGTGAAACATATGCTGAAGTCAATTCTTATTCAGATCATTGGAATAAAAGTCATAAAACTAAATTGAAACGTATAGTCTGTCAACCTTGCCGTATAGAATTCTTTTGTGTTGAAGATAATGTGTTATTCAATAAACATATTTTATCAAGTGAACACATTATTTTAAAATCTGTGGCCTTTAAAAAGCTATTGCCAGAACTAAAAACACAATCATTACTCAATCAAAATCAAAAACCTTATGTTTCAAAAAATACATTAGATAAAAATAAAGTTTTATTCAATGTTAAACCATATTTACAATTTTTTCAAAATGTAAAAAATGAAAATAATACTATGTGTAAATCATGTGATAATCTAATCAATTTAAATCACAATGATCTCCTTAGTCACTTGTTAGTTTGTAATCATGGATTAGTAGAAAGTATCCCTCGATCAAATTTTAATTATTTTCAGTGTTTAGAGTGTGCATTTTGTTCCAACAACAAAGATACTTGGATAAAACATGCAACTACTACACATGCAACATTAGATACTAACATTTGTTATTCTTATATTTGTAAAAGTTGTAACTCTTTAGTGTATGGCAAAATTAATGATATTGAATTACATTTAATTACTGAACATAAAACAACTTTTATAAACATGCCATTAGAATCAGTGTTAATGGCAAAACAATTGATGAAGAAAAATAATAATGCTAGTAAATCGTCTGATATAATGTGCTTTTGTGAGCCATGTAATATGATAATTAAGTTAAGTGAGAGTCCTTATCATTTTATAGCAGATAGTCATGCATCAGCAGCATCATCAGACGTAGAATTATTTTACTGTAAAGATTGTAAAGTTGAATTCTACTCTTCAATTACAGTTTATGAATGTCACAAATTAACCGTAGAACATATAATTATGAGCTCAGACTATAGAAAAACTGAAGTTAAGGTTCTTCTTAACCCTTCAAAACTTGATACTCATCTATTTACTTTTGTTACGGATCAACATTTGTACCATTCAACTTTAAACATTGGGTTTTTCTGTTTTCTTTGTGATTATTTGTGTTTAAAATTAGATGTATGGAAAATTCATATTAATAGTAAAAAGCATCTCAAAATTTCCAAAGATCTTTGCATAGACCACCGTTGTAAGATTTGTAAAACACTTATGTTTGGAACACGGCATCACATGTTTGAACATTATAGGAATCGTTTTCATTCGATGTTGAGACAATTTAAATTAATAACGTCTACTGAGGTTTTAAAACAAAAATATGAAACAAAACAGACAAGCAATATGGGAACAACTTTTGAGAAAAATCCAACTGCAGTAGTTAATGAGAAACCAGGAGAATGTAGTACCACAGTTAATTTATTAACAGAAATAATGACTAAATTATCTTATCAATCAAATATTCATGAAGAAAGTACTTTATCAGAAGAGTCCACTACAAATAATATACATCCAATGACAGTAAATGAATTACCTCTCAAATTAAATTTTCATCAAGGTAGTAGTGTACTAGATGAGCCTATTACAAAAATTAATGAAACTCAATTAATGAGAAAAACCATGGATGAATTTCCTACCGAATCAAATACTCAAAATTATAGTACTTTTTATAGATTGAAAATTAATATGTTAAATGAATATCTTAAACAAAATAAAGAGGTGACATCACAAATGTGTTATTATTGTGTCTCTTGTGATTTTATAACTACAGTACCAAAAAATTGGGATGAACATAATTTAACCGATCATTCAGATGAAGCTGAATTGCGCCATAAGGTGTATTGTGATGTTTGCAATTTATATCAATTTGGGTTGTCTCATCATTTAGATGAACATTTTAATACTATTGAACATAAAAATATGTTAGACTTTATAAAATTATACAATTCAAATAATTCGAAAAAAAATAATAATAAAATTAAAAAAAAGAATGACCAAAATAGTAATTTGACTTCTGGCAATCCTTCTGATGTTACTCAAATTTCAAAAATAGACAAGCAACCAACAAATGGTAGTAAAACTGATCAAAAAGAAGGAAATAATCGTCAAATTATGATTGAAGTTAAAGGTAGTATAGTAGATTGTATAGTTTATAAATTATATTAACACATTTAAATGTTTTAGGTATAAAACCACAGTATAGAAAAAATAGCTGTGTTGAAATTAAGAAAATATTTTCTCATTATGGGCTTTTTGGAATTATTACTAAACATAGCTCTGTTATAATCATATTTCGTAAATTGTAAGTATACATTTTATCAAATAGGTAATATAATTGTTATATATAGTTAATAATAATATTTCTATAGATTTTAAATTGTATTTTTAATTCACTGTAATTTTTAATCAACATAAGTACTAAGTAGTTTATGCCAAAACTGCTTGCCAAAATGTTCTGCATCTTTATTCACACATTACCTAATATATTTAGTATAACTTAAAAACATTTTAAAAAATTTAGTACCTATCATTTTTTAGTATACAGTTTTAATGTTCTAAATCATAAAAAAGCTTTAAAAAACAGCAGAGTTTTAGTAAAATATATTTTTCATAAATACCATAAGTTATTATCTTAGATTTTTAGTGATGGAATCAACATTTTTAGAAACATAATAAGTTTTTTTTTATTATTTATAATTATAGCACAAATTTCAATGCAGGTGCATATTTTTTTCCTTTTCATATTTTTGGATTTTTGTCAGTTATCTTTACAAATCATAATAGTTTGAAGTTACTGGCTAAATTTGTTTAGCCCCAACCACTTTGGTTGACGTCGAATGATCATTTTCATCTGTATACTATTTAAAATATATTAACAGAAAACGTAACAGTTGCACTGAAGAAAATTTAGAAATGCATATGTTTATTTATTTTAATAATAAATAAAATATAAAAATATATATATTAATTTTTAAATTTATAGTACCTTTTTTACAATATTTAAACATAAGTACCAGTATTAATATTTCTATTAATATTGTAAACATTTTTCATATAAATAATTAAAATTTTCTTGCATATTTGTTGCATATTTTTACGATTTTGATTGCATATTTTGATACATGCATAAATGTATTGATTCGCATAAAAATCTGTACTCTATTTTTAATCAATGATTACATGAAATAAATAATTATTTGATTTTATATCTGTCACATAATTAAACCAAGCTATAAGTGAGAACCATTCAAAATGAACTGAGATTAATTGTTAATAAAAGATTATTATTTTAGTATTATAAGATAAATTTGTCTAATATGTCTCAATGTTCGTCATATGAAGAAATTATACTTCATAGTACTAAAAATATAAAACCATGACAACAAGATAAACCGATTTCAATTTTTACAAAAATGTTTCTAACTAAAATTAAAATACCATCAGTAGTTTTTTACACTATTTTTAAATTAATATTTTGTGATATTTACAGAGCTGCTATGAACAAGATGTTAAATGATAAAGAAATATTAGAAAGAAAATATGAATTTACTATTAATATTTTAGTTGAAGGTAAGTCTTTATTGTAAAAAATTAATTTTCTTCTTGGAAAATACTGTATATTATATATTTATTTAAAAATTTATTATGCTTTTAAACTTGTAGTAATATCAAACATTTAAGAAAAAATGTAAATTTTCCAATATTCTAATTATTAATTTTTTTTATTAAACACAAATAAAAAGCCAAAAATTTTATTTAGAAATTGTACATGACAACAATTTTAATGGATTTTTTTAAATGTATTGTTATGATTTACTTTGAGTTTTAATTTACCATGCTTTTATTTATAAAATTTATTCAAATAGACTTATTGATTGTATATTTTATTTATTCATTATTTAAACGGGCATAAGATACTTAATACAATTACTAAAATTGTCTACTTAATATTGTTAATATTATAAATTATTTCTAATGAATATATTATGCAGTCATATATGTAAGGTATCTTATTCTATTTTTAATTAATTATAGATGACAAATTACCCGAGTTACATAAATCAACAATATCTGAGTTTGGAAATAAGACAATGCTGCTAAAAACTATTAACACACAACTTGCGGCAATTAATCAAGAAATTTCCAATCCTGATATAATTGGTAGATTATTCTTGTTAGTTAACTCAATACATAGTTGTGCTGGCCAACATTTCAAAAGAAGTAAAACATATGCTTTTGGATCACGTATGTCAGGTCTTGCACTTAAAGATAGTGATGTGGATTTATACTTTGATATCGGTAATATTTTAATGTTATTTATTTAAAACAATATATATATGAATAATTAAAATATTAAATTATTAACTAGCAATAATAATAGTATTATTCTATAATTTATTTTAGAAAAATAATAATTAAACTGTTAATTTATTATATATTAACAATAATCTATAGGTTTTACAGTGTATATTAATTTTCAATAGGCTTTTGATTAAGTAAATCATTCATTATAATACCTTAAGTTAAAACATTTTGGATCTTGTGAAAATGCTTAAATTTGTTGTTTTCATATTTTACAAATCGAAATCAAATGATTAAAATATTTTTTCAATCTTTTGATAAATATTTAGTTCTTTTTGGCTTTTAACTTCCATGTAATTCTTATTATGACTATTTCCGTTTTTATTGAATAAATTATTTACTTATTAAAAAGGTTTGAAAATTGAATACAAGGTTGAAATTATGTTTTAAAACTGAATAACAACATTCAAAATTTTGTTATACAGTGAAACTTCCATATAACAAAGTCGAATAAGCAACAAAAAAACTTCATAATATGGAAAAATTTGTTAAACAGAAAATTTCGTAAAATGGAAGTTTGTTATATGAAAGTTTCACTGTATATCAAAAATATTATTTGTGAATATTTAAAGGTTTTACGTTAATTCAGCTTACTATTTGTCTGTATATTATAAATGTATAATAAAATAAACAAATTTAATAGCAATATCATAAAACATAAAATTCAATATACTTATTTATGTAAACTGATCAGTGTCAGCCTGGCATATAAAAGGCCTCATCCTCAATTTTCCTCTGGGACCTCAATTTTTTTTATTCATTTACAAGGTTGTTCATAGGGTAGTAAAATAGTGTATACCCTCTTTCTCTCATCCCTCCAGCTAAAATGTTAAAAATAAAAAAATACGACTATTATTGTATGATTGAAGTGAATATTTTATAGGCGACAGCAAACTGCTTAAAGCAGATCATTAAACGCCAAGCTTATCTAAATCTAGTACGGAAATAGAATATTTTTAGTTAGGACTTGGACTGTGGCTCCTGTGGGTTAGGTTAGTTTAGGTCTGTGGGCCCTAGTGATTAACGCTCTCCCTCTCCAATTTTTGTACCCCTGTTCATCATACAATTAACTGTATTGTGAATTTGTCATTTTGTTGACTATGCTTTATAGGGGTGAAGTTCTTGGTCACTAATAATAAATTAAAAAAAAAAATTTAGGCCTCGCAAGGCTATGACCCTGGCCAAGCTGACGATACTGAAGCTGATAGACTAGACTAACACCATTCAGAATTCATTTACAGTGATATATCAATGAATTAAACTTATTTCATTATCACAGTGATTCATCACAAAACATACTGTATAGCAGAATGGTACTTACTTCTCTGCTTTTTGATTTTTAAATTTCATAATTTTTTTGTTTTATGTTATTGTTTAATACTATTTCTATATTATTTTCAAAATATCCTGACCAAAATTATTTTTATTTTGTAAATATAAATAAATACTGTTATCAGTTAATTTAATACTAAATTACATTTGTTATAGATTTTAAAGTTAAACAGTCTAATTTTTATTTTTTAATTCAATTTTATAGCTGACACTTTTGGTGGAGAATTAAGTAATGATCTGTATGCTCAAGAGGATTTAGTACGTTATTTTGGAAAAGTATTTCGATCTCAAAATAATGAATTTAAACATATACAACCAATAACCGGAGCACGTGTTCCTATAGTCAAATTTTTCCATGTTCCTTCTGGCCTATTTTGTGATTTATCTTTTAAAAGTGGCCTCAGTACACATAACACTAAACTCGTCAGGTAAATTATTTATAATTAACTATTAAATTAATTGATAAAATAACTCTATCAAATTGTATTCAACACTTCAGGTTGTACTTAGCGTTGGATGAACGTGTTCACTGGATTGTCTGTGCAGTTGTTAAACGTTGGGCATTACAAAATGATATGAAAAATCAAAGTATGTTTACTAGTTATGCTTTAGCATGGTTGGTTCTTTTTTACTTGATGACTATTGAAGTAGTACCTCCATTAAAGTTACTCAGAGAACATGCAGATTATTCAAAAGATACATCTAAATCAGATGTTATGTTTATAGAAGGTAATCATTTTTTTTTCTAATTAGTATAAAATGATATACATTTGTATTAAAATTGCAACTAAATATTATGTAGTTAACTTTAATTACTGGTGTTTATGTATTATGAATATATTACTAATAAGTTGACATTTTTTTTTCTTAGATTGGGACTGTACCTTCTGCTCTCTAGAAAAAGCAAAACTAATATGGAAAGTACCAGAAATTCCTTGTTGGGACTTATTATTAGGATTTTTTAAATTTTATTCAGACTCTAACAGACTTAAACAATTTGTTCTTTGTCCAGCTATTGGACAGGCTATACCTAAAGATAAATTTTATGATATTCCAATGATATTACCAGATATTTTAGGTTTTAACAAAAAAAAACATGGTAGACCTATTGACTGGTGTATAAAATTAAGAGATAACTTTCATGGTGAAGGTCTTGCAGTACAAGATCCTTTTGATCTTTTCCACAATATAACAAAAGTTATAATACCTAGAAAGTTACAAACCTTCTCTTATTTATGTAATAAAACAATGGAAGTTATGAATAATGGAGTTCAACCTTATTATGCATAAATATGTAAGACAATTTTTTTATCTGAATCTAAACAAATGTTTTAAAATGAGATTTAATTGAAGAATTAAAACAAATACATTTAATTAATTAAATAAATATACATATTTAATAAAAATGACAACAATAAAATTAAAAAAAGTAACATTAAAATGTTAAAGAAATTGTCAATTACTAATTTATATTTTTTTCTATGTACTTTGTGTTTTAGTACATTTATTATTTCAGTAATTTTAACTTCAGTTATAAAATTAAGTGATTTATTATTTAATTATACCTCTTATATTTTTTACAGACAATTTTAATAAATTATTTATAACTTCAGTCTTAAACATTATTAAGTTATAATTTTTAGTGAAAAAAATTATAAATATTTAAAAAAATAAATTAGTAATTTACTTTTATTATATAATTATCCTTATATATGCCATTTTATTTTGTTTTTATACAAGTGAATTTTTAATATTTTTATTTTTCTGTTTTGAATTATATTTATTACAAATTCATTATCTTAAGATATCTAATTATAATGACATTCAATTTGGTCGTAATAATAGTTAGTTATATTATTAAAAATATATTATATTTTATTATTGTTGGTCAATTTAAATGTACTATAAAGTTGCGTTTAACTTTTTGGGAATAATTTTCTGATTAAAAATAAATAATACAATTTGAACCCAATTTAGGGGAATGTAACATATTTGTTATACTAATCTAAAAATATCTAAGACTTTGTAAAAATAATTGTTGATGGGGGGGCGACAGCCAAGCTAAATTTGATAAGAAGAACGCAATTTTTAGTTGATGAAGAGTCTTAACATTGTAGACTTCTTTAAAAGACCTATATTATTACACATATATATTCTTATTGTATTTTAGAATAATTGTATAATATTATGTGTATTAATTAATTTAAATATTAATTATAATATAATAATTTTATTTGGTGAGAATGTGAATTAACTTTATTTCTTATTAGTTAAAATAAATCTACCTAATGTTAACTGTGGTGAATCAATATATTATGAAAAATGCTGAACAAAATATACGGAACAGAATTTTTATTACATAAATAATTTTAGAAATTATATTAGTGTTACTTTCATTTCAGTATGAAACATAAAGAACATTCAATACATATATATATATATTAAACAATGAAGTTCAAAAGTATAAAATTTATTTGAAAATGTCTACAGTTCCTATTTGAATTATTGCGAAAATAAAAATTTAATTTTTTTTTAATAAAATGGTATTGCTTGAATACTTTTACTTAGCTACTTACAGGTTTATTCATTTTTCTCAATTTTTTAGTTTTACAACCTATTTTTCTATGAGACACAAATCTCAAAGTTAAAAACTAGAAATTTTTCTGCAATGTATTGGATTTTAATTTTATATTTAATTGTACATTGTCATCAAGTAAGTTATGAGCTTTTTTTTTATCTACCTTTAAACTACTATTTTAAACATTTCATTAGCTATTCATAGAAAATGATAATTTAAGTTGTATCGCAGAATAATAATATAGATATTAAGGTTATATTGGTGTATAATATAGTAGTACAGAAATAGAGCGTATATTTTTGCACTTGACATTTTATTGAAAATATATTTAAAAAATTATTCTTAGCACTTAATATGAAATTTGAGATTATTTTAAATATATATATATAAATAATTGAACCTTGATAATCAAGACCCCTGATAATGTGATTAATTCAGTAATTTAAACAAACAGTATTTTGTAATTTTTGGTAATTTTTTTGAAATTCCCAATTATAGTTTATTTCATTCTTTTAGGGACAATCTACTTTTTTGCTATTAAATAAATATTTAAATTCTGCACATGATATATATTTTTTAATTTGTTTAATTTTTTAGTCATTCGTTGGTACCTACTCTTTGAAATCCTCCAATAATCCAGACTATACTTGGTCTGACTTCGTTAGGATTATCGAGACTACTATATTATCTACTTTTAACAATAAATATTTTACTTTATCATATTATGAGTATACATACATTTTATTCTTATTTAAAATTATATAAAATGTTTAAATCCATGCACATTATATATTTTTTTATCATTGTTTGATTATTTGAAACTCATTCAATCCCCATATATTATTGATAATTGATACTATTTTTTTATGTTTCTATAATCAACATTTAAAAATTACAGTAAAATAACAAAAATTGTTATTTAGGATTTAAATTTCATTTTTTTAAAGTTTGAACTCCAAATGTTGTTCAAACTTAAATATGGATGAAAGGTTTGGGTACATTGGAAACTATATTATATTATATATTTTTTTAATTTCATTCACGAGCAGCCTTGAAATATATTTTCAAACCTTTTTGCTATAATTTGCAATTTTTATTTCAAAAATCATATTCAATATTGAAGCATTTTTTTCTAAAAAATATAACCATACACATAAAAATAAAATATCGCTTTGGTCAATATTAAAAAGAAATTTAATAAATATGATAAGTAATAATTAATATCTATATTTATTCATTATCCTCTTCATTAAAAGTAACGTGTTGAGCTAATCTTTTTTCTGCTTTTTTAATAAGCTTTTCACGACCTCGTGGTTTTTTAGTTTCTTTTTGTTTTGCACATTTAGTTTCTCTATCACGTAAAATTTTATCCCAATAAAGTTTTTCTTCTTCACCTATCACAAAAAACATATTAGTATTTATAATTAAAATAGTAAGTAAATATTAACCTTTTAATAATCTGGTTTGCGGCCATCGATTTTCCTCTGCAATTTTTATAGCAGTTTCTTGACAGTCGCATCGTACATAAGCTTCAGAATTGTTTACAACATCAACAAACTTGACTCTAGAATCAATTTTTGCTTCAGCCTTAAAATAAATAAAAATTTTATATGATCAAGAAAATTTAATGTGTTTAGCATTGGAAACTTCAAATCCTTAAAAAATAATAGGAGTTATTGGGAAATCACTAAGCATAGAAATGATCAATTATAATAAATATCTAAGCAAACACCAATGAATTATTTGTACTCTTTCAAAAAAAATAAAAGAAAAATATAGGTATGAGAAGTATAAATTCGTACTAGTACATCTGAAAATAAATATTGCAACATAATAATATGTTTTAATATCTCAGTACTAATTTCAATATTATATTGAGTAATAGCAAAATAACTAATGTGATAAAACATCACATAGACTCAATTCACATTACAATTAAATACTTGTATCATCAAAAGACAATGTTAACTTATACATAAACATACAAGGTTAAATATATTTTCTATAATATATCATTCATTCAGCATTAAAAAATAACAACGCTTCATTAACATTTACAATAACCAGGGGCTTCATTTCAATTTTTTTTTTTGGTATGCATAAATATTGAGCAAGGCACTATTTATTTTATTTCAACATATATGAAATTATTTTTATGTGGCCGAGTGGGCCATGTGGATGTGCCTTGCGGGCCAAAATTTACAATTTAGATTTTTAGATACGCAAATGTATATCCCCTGCATACCGCAAATGACGTTCCTGACAATAACATTAAGTATAATGCATGAAACGGTCTGGACTTTACATTATATGGAAAATAAATTACAATTTTTCAAAATATAAGGGTGTTATATACTATAATTCAGTAATTGAATATGTTTTAGGTCCCTAATGAAATAAATAATTTTTAAAATTAGTAATTACCAATAGATATGCTATAATATAACTATTTCATTTTAAATTCAACATAGGATTAGGCAGATATTGTAAAATGTCCTACATGGTGATCATAGGGAAACAACTTTTTTTAAGTTTTGAACAATACATATTATTAATTTCATATTCTGAAATGGGATATTTTTTGGAGTATTATAATACATAAAAATTGAAATATGGAAAAGTAATTTATGAGATAAGTATTTTAAGTTTAGATGAGCGGAGTGAAGAATTGAGGGGATATTATGCAAAATGTTTGTCTACTATTCTGCTTACTGCTTACCTAAACTTTATAACTCAATAACTACTAGCCCAAATTTTGAATTTTATGTATCATAATATTCCAGAAAATATTTTGTTTCAGAATAAAAAAAATTAAAAATTTAAAAATTTATCATTTCAAAAATATTGAAATAATGAGTGTTGTTTGATAAAAGAATCATCTAGTATAATATAATATGAAAAATAAATAAATAAAAAATATCATACTTTAAATATTTTATCAGATTCAATTGGATTTGCAAATGCAATTTTCAATATTACACCAGGTTCGTACTTAACACGTATATCATTATTTTTTGGTAATTCTACATCTACATTTTCAACATCTGTCTTTCCATCATTACTTTTTTCAGAATTTTCATGATAATGCATATTAAAATGTTCATTATATTTAGGATTAGGACGACGTAACTGAGCTTTTAATAAAGACATTTTTTGTCGCTGCATATTTAAAAATTGATTTCTAAGTTTTCTCCACTCTGTTCTAAAAAACAACAACAATAAATATTGTTTATATAAATATAAAATATGTTTAAAAATAAAAATAATACTATACTTTGACATTATTCTAAGTACAGGTGAAGTTAAATTGGTATCTAATTTCACTTTTTTTCCTTTATTGCGTTTTCTTTTTTTTTTTATGATTGAATCAGTATTGTTTGGGTCAATACTTATTTCTCTTTTATCATCATCACTTGTGATTGTTTCTGCTGGCTTTGAAATATTGGTATCAAGATTTTCAATTAAAGCTATTTGGTTATTTTCATTGTCGCTAATTTCAAAAGAAGAATTTTTTTGTTCGTCTTCCAAATCATTCTTTTTATTTTTGTCTTTCTTCTTCTTCTTTTTATTATTTTTAATTCCAGAACAGCTTACTTGTGATGTTTCTTTCTTCATTTTCTTTTCAACACCTTCAATACTTATAGAATGTTTTCTTTTTTTCAATAAATTAACATGGTCAGTACTTTCATCTGTGTCCTTTTTATCTTCATCTTCTTTGAAAGTAATTATACTTTGCAGTTCTTCTGGAAGGATTTTGGATACTTCATGTAATTTTTTGTATTCCTAACAAAATATATTTTTATATAGTTAATAACATTTTTTAAATTCATATATTCATTTGGATAAGAGCAAGGCAATTACAATAAATATACATTTCTATAAGGTTCTTACCACTTGTTTTAAGAATGTAGAATTTCTTATTTTTATGATATGTTAGCATTTCTAATAAAATGGAACCTAACCTCCTAACCTAAGATAGTTTACTACAGTGGTTTTAATATTTTGAGGTCATTGGAGTAAGAATATGTTAAATATTTGTCTACCAGAAGAAGTCTCTTTTGGCCTTTTGTATGCATATATTATCTAGAGACCAATTTCTGTATTTTTCCTGGTATTAACCGGGAACAGGCTACAGTGATTTATTTATCATATAACACACATTATTTCAAAAAATTTGAAAATATTTTTTTTAAATAATCATACTTTTGATTGTTATAATTATTTTAAGTTTTATTACTTTTTTGAATGACATACATTTTTAATTTCATATTCTAAAGTAGAATATTTTTCAAAAGACTTCAATACATAAAAATAATCTGCTTAAGACTATGAAATTAAAAATGTATAGTCATTCAAAAAAGTTAAAAACTTAAAAATATTGTTTTATTTTTACTGGGAATCATGAAAAAAATATTTTTAATAACTAAGTCGTTAATACATTTTAAAACAAAAGTGTTATTTGATAAAATAATCATCTTGTATATATATTTCAAACAAGAATAGATCAATTTGCATATCATCCATACCCCAATTTTTTCTCAATGATAAAAGGTATGTATAATTACTTAGTATTATTTTTTAGAATGGACTATAGATCAATAATTTAGGTAATTGAACACTTGTAGATTTCTGCCTATGCCTGGTTGATGGATGGTGACTTTTTTTCCTAGACAGCTGCCAGTTTACAGAAAAATATCGTCAGTGGGTAGTTTTGAAATGATTTGTTCACTAATCAGTCACTTCATCCCCAAAAAAGGTAGTAAATTTATTCTACCATTTTAAAATATATATTTAATTTAAGACCATATTTAAAGAATATTTTGGATTAAATTTTACCTCTAAAACTTTAATAGCAGATTCTTCATTGTCAAATTCAATAAATGCAAATCTTTTAATTATTCCACTTTTAAATTTAGGCAATGAAATATAAGCTACACTTCCATATTTTTCAAACATTGATTTAATCCAATCGTGATCTGCTTTAGGCGGTAATTGTTCCTATAACATACAATAAAAAATATTTTTGTTAAAAAAATACAAAATATAATATTATTTTTTTTTTTTTATATACCTTTATAGTACAATTTGTATATCAATAATAACTAAATAAAGAATATTTTGCAACATAGTCATTACTTTGATATGATATAGCCTTACTATCAGAATAAATATCAAATATTAATGTCAAAGTATTTTTATTTTATAGAATGTATATAATTATTTAAATAATAATATGTAACATTACAAAGATATATTTATGAATAAAACTAACCACATATACTGTACAGCGTTCAATATCCTCTGGATTTTTATCTTCGATAGGCTTAATTCTATAAATTTTGGTTTTACAGTCGCTAACAGATAAAACATTAGAGCTTTCTAAAGCTTTAATTATATCTTCTGGATTTTGTGTTAAACTCTTTATTTTATTACAGTTCAAAAATGTGTTAATACTAATACCTATAAAAATAAAATTATTAATTTCAGTAATTATTTATATTAAATATAGAGGCATCAGCCTAACTATAATTTGAAAAATATTTTTTAATTATTCTATAAAACATCAACCTAATTAAATACTGAGTATCAAAATATTATGCTATATTCAGCAAAAGAGCACTAACATTCTATGCATCATCACACAAAACCTTGCCATTCTGTTTGATCATGGAAGGGATTTGTACGGAGATGCGCAAAAGAAATGTCTTCTGTAAGTTCATAGCGTGTTTTCTTGCAAAACAGAATACAAAACTTACACTATATTTAAATATTTTTAGTTTGATATATTTAAATTTATGTACAGTACAAATCCATCAACATTTTAAAGGAATCTAAAGAGGTTAACCAGAAAAAATGAATATTGAAATATTAAACACAACAATTTAAGTAATGATAAATAAAACAAAATTTAACAGAGAAAATAATTAATAAACATTACATACAATACTTAAAAATTCCATTATAAATTAAAAACACTTTTATTATAAACTAAACATATTTATTAATTTTAATGTGAGTACTTTATATTAAAATATTGATACTTAATACTACTAAATTATTAGCTTGTTCAATGGTTTCAAAAATCATAATACACATTTTAGATTCTAAACTGAGCAATGAATGTATTTATTTTACAGTGATAAGTTTTTTTGTATGAGTACACAATAAGTGGTTAGTAAAATGCTTTAATTATCTTAGAAGGTGGTTTAGGATGGAAAATTGGATCTAGTTTATACTTCAGAAAGGTCAAAATTTCTAGTATTTTTTTAACAAATGGGAAAACAAACAAAAAATTGAGGAAAAATGTGAATCTTGAGGCTAAACCAGATTTAAATTAAATTGATTTCTTTATTTTGCTATAATTCAAAAACAATTTCTTTATTCTATACACTTTTCAAAATGAGATTGTGACTCGACGGCCAATTTGTGTGCATGGACATGCTTTACTACACAGCAAGTGTACAGATAGTTAACTTAGTGGGGTTGACAAACGGGAGTTGTCTGACCCCCGCTCCACAAAAACTGGTCGCTGCTGAGTCACAATCTCATTTTGAACAGAGTATACATAGATAGATATTTCAAGTTAAAACGTGGACAAAATAAATTATTTAAAAACATTTTTATTTATATTAATATTAATTTTGCTAATGACATTTTTGATTTATTTTAAGATAATATCTTTTTATATTATGAATCTATATTTGTAGATTTATGTATTTACAGAAAAATAAAATACATTTTTTATATGATATCAATATAGCTTATATACATTTTTATAAAATGGTACAAATACCATTTATGATAATTAAATACTACATTATCAAAGAAAAAAAATATATCATGAAATATACTTAAGAGATATAAGCTGTCAGAAAATTTTTATTCAGAATTGTATTCCTCTATATGTAACAATATATCATTGAATTGAAATTTAACACACCTATAATAGTAACTCACTCGACAATTAATAGTTAATTCATAGCAAAGTGGTACCTACTTGCCTGCTTTTTTTTTGTAATTATATACATTAGGTTATTACACAACAATACAACTTACATTGACTGGTTTGCATTAGATTTCCAAAATATCTATCTTTTCTTAAATTAGCATCACTTAAATAAAATTCCATTTGCTTTTTTAAATCGGTGTAAAGTTGCTTTTTTCGTTTTCTTACACGATTTAATGAAGATTTTAGAATATTTTCTTCAACACTTTCAATACTTATATCACTAGAAGGTTCCATTCTAAAAGAATAATAATAAAAAAGTTATTTATAAATATTATAAATAAAATCAAATATTAATAACTAGCTAATTCTGCACTGAGTTGTCCATTACAAATTAAATAATGTTAGTAGATTTACCATGTTTTAAATTTCAATAAATTTAAACTATATATTTTTTAACAGCCATTTAGGTGGTGTAATGGCTTGTTTAGGTTTTTGAATGGGGAGGGGTCAAGGGGATATACATTTATCTAGTGCCACTAACTTGGGGAGGGTTCTGTCCCTCACAAACTAAGTTATAATTAAATTTTCATTGCCTTGAATACCACCTGATGCTGAAATTACAAAGCCAATAACGATCTATTGTTATTCTAATTATATTACATTTTAAGTATTTTTAAACTGCAAAAATGATGTTTATTAAATATTAATATTAAAACATAGATATGAATCATGATTGTGAGATAGAAGTAGATTGAAATTATATTTAAAGGTAAATAGTAATAACTAAGCCAAAAATTAAGAAGAAAAAAGTGACTAATACTAGATGGTTTTAATGAAATTGATGATTGTTTTTAATGAGTTAAAATAACAGAGGATAGTTGAAAGTATTTATCATGATATTGATGAGAGATTTTTTTATAAGTGAATAAAATAATAGCCATAGTATAAGATGATTTTAAAATTATATTTAAAAAATATGACATATGATAATATATTATATAAAAAATAAAATTTAAACATACATTGATAATTAAAAATGGATATAATTGACAACTAACAGAAAAGAAGGATACATAAACTATACATATATGTATATGAATGCTGATAATATCAAGCAATAAACAATATAATAAAATTATAATCTACTTCCAAGATAGTCATATACATTTATAGATCTAAAATCTAAATGTAGTATTCAGTGTATATAATTAAAAAACATTTAGTGAAAATTATAAATTAGTATTCTTTTAATTATAATTTTTTACTTACTCTTAAAAGTTTTAAGAATATTGGTTAACCTACTCGTTTGAGACAAAGAACAGTAAGCACAGCGAATTACGAAGCGATTTATAAGAACCCGTGAACCATGACTAAATATCTATTAAGTCATGCCGTGAACGATATCGTTGGTTTCGAACACTTTCACACTGCAACCGCTATCGGAAGTCGGCGATTGACGTATTAAACAATATAAACCGGCAGTCGGGTATCAGACATTCAAACTATCAACAATCATCTATTATGGCGGGTTCAGCGGGATAATGGATGATACGTCATTTTGATTTTTGTGGACTATTTATTGGTATTCGTAATTTTATCTTACATGATTATGCGAAATACCGTGGGGTTACGTTATACATACTTACATTATGATTTTGATAATGTTTAATTGTTGTAATATTTACTTACGTCTTATAACTTATAGGTAATATAGATCACTGTGCCAGGAGTTAAGACGTACCAACGTCCAAGATCCAACACTCATAGACTCACAATACACTAAACAGAGTAGACACTAGACAGTAGGCAGCACGGCATAAATAAAGAAGTAAGACATAAAGTAGTGAAGTACACTAACTGTGGACAGTGAACAGCACTACAGCAGTAATAATATTATCTGTGGCTTGTGGGCGCCGAAAAAACGGATAAGTTTAAAGGTAACCAAATAGCGGGATACAAAATTCCTTTTCCCGTCACTGGCGTCACTAGACTTGATAAAAATCAGGGTTTACAGTAATTGATAACAGCCCAGCCAAAAATTTTTTTTAGAACGAAAATGTACTTGACGAGAGTTTGTTTGCCAAATTTGTTTGATTTGGTAAGTTTAACGTAACATCTATGGTCCTCATTAAGTGTCCTAAAATTTTTCAAAAATTATCCATGAAAGACCAACCGAAATGACAACCAACGTTTTTCTTTGGATGCTGTGAACATACACCATTTGCACTGACCTATTAAAGATAATATATAAACAAATATCAAAGGTGATTGTAATAATATATAGTTAGTTAGGTGATTGCATAAGTACATTTTTACCTCGTGTATAAACAAATCCTTTCTGTTAAGGTACAAATATGAGAGTAGTAGCATTAATCAGCGGCGGTAAGGATAGCTGTTATAACATGATGCAGTGTATAGCGGCAGGCCATGACATTGTTGCATTGGCAAACTTAAAACCACAAAGTAAAGGTATGTTGTGTTATTTGAGTCTTAAATAATTTGAAATACCTGTGACACATATGTTTTTTAATAATTGAAATAATTTGCAACAATGATAGATGAATTGGATAGTTACATGTATCAAAGTGTTGGTCACCAAGCAGTAGAATTATATGCAGAAGCAATGGGACTTCCATTGTTCAGACAACGAACAAACGGAGTTGCATTGCAACAAGAAAAAATTTATACTCATACTCCTGAAGATGAAGTTGAAGATTTGTTTGATCTCCTTGCTAATATTAAAGTATTTGTCTATTTTATAAGTATTAGATAATATTAAATGTTGGTATTTCTTTTACTAAATTATTTTTAAATTTAGACACAAATTGAATTTGATGCTGTAGCTGTGGGTGCTATACTTTCTGATTATCAGCGTCTGCGTGTTGAAGATGTGTAAGTTGACTGATGAATAAAATATAACTTCAGAGAATTGATAAATTGTAAAGAATATTTTATGAATTAGGTGTTCAAGATTAGGTATTTGCTCATTGTCATATTTGTGGCGTCGTGATCAAAAAGAACTGCTACAGGAAATGATTGATTGCAATATTGAAGCAATTGTTATTAAAGTAGCAGCACTTGGATTAGATCCTACAAAACATTTGGGATTGCGAATTGATAAGCTAATGCCACATTTAGTTAAAATGGTAATGAGGAATATTTATTATTTCTATATATTTGTAATTAGATATATATATATGTGTGTGTGTATACATATATATATATATATATATATTCATTTATTCATTTTTGCACGACTAACATGCTACTCCGATAACGGAGATTCTAGAAATGCATTTCATAAGACGATATTTTTTAGGGAATGTTAGTCTCTGTATGCCTAATTAGTGGCAATTTTTTAATTTCTTTACAATAAGTTTGATACACATTATGCAATAATTTATTTCTAGATTAGGTATAGTAATAGGAATTTAGTAGTTTGATTGTTAATAATTTATTAAGGATTACCTTTTTAATTTTAATTTTTGGGAAAAAGAGGTTAATTAAATAACTTATTATATACTTTATATTTGGTGGTGACTTATTTTCTGTTACAATATTAATGTGGGATATGGGTAGGTGTTTATTATATTAATTTTTATTGAGTATAATACATATCTGACACAGTGGAGATGCAGTGGGGTTCTTCCTGTTTTCTCCTTGACTTTTGTGTTGGTTTCCAGAATGAAAAATATGGCTTAAATATATGTGGCGAAGGTGGAGAATACGAAACATTCACTCTAGACTGTCCTTTGTTCACCAAATCGGTGATCATGTAAGTATACAAATAAATCCACACACTCGATCACAAACATATTAAAATACATTTTTTTACCATGTATACCTATTCCAGTGATCAATGTTGTAATAGTGGACAACATTCTAGTTTTAGAAAACAACATAGAATTGTTTGATATTAGTTTTTACTTAAGAATTATTTTAATTTTAACATATATAATTAGAAAAAAAAATAGGTGGACTTCATATTACCTAGTTGAAAGCATTTAAATTGTTTGTTACTTTTTATTATTATTATTTTTTTTTTTTTATAAAGATACAATATCTTGATATATATCATTATATAATATTCTATTTACATATTTACATACATTACACATAAATACATAATACAATATGTTTATATATTAGTTCTTTATTCTAATATTATCATTATTTACAATACATTTTAAAATATTTAAGTAATTATAATTAAAAGATATTATATATTATAGCTGCTTATTATTATACAATTTTTAATATAATTAAATATTATTACACAAACATGTTCCACACAAAATAATTAACCTAATATATATAAATATATTATTATTTTATTAAGTTAATGAAATAATTTATATATTTTTTTAATCATAAATATTTTAAACAGATTATTTAATAAATGATACAAATGTCTCATTACAAATATTACTTTGTTATTTTTCAGTGAAGAGTTTGAAACTGTGATGCATACCAACGATACTATTGCTCCTGTGGGATATATAAATTTTAAAAAATTTTGCTTATTAAAAAAACCGGTTGGTAAAATTATAAACTTAAGTTATGAATTGGTATTTTGATTAAAACATCTATAATTTTTAGATAATATGTAAAATATTAAATTAAATTTTATTTTTCTTTAAGAATGTTGATGAAAATCAAAGTTTTCGTGAACGTATGGCGTGTTATCGTGTACGCAGTCCCTTAGCTCATTTAATGGACTTAGATGATTTAGAAATTGATCTTGGTACTGTTACTGATAGTGACAATTTTGATGATGATGCTTCAGAAAATAATAGTATCATTATTGATCAGACTGATGGTCAAGTATGTTTTGGAGAACTTATAGAGACAGATTCTGTATCTTGTATTGGTTATCCAAATGGATGGACTTGGATTAATTCATTGACTGGTTATTGGGTTGATGATAAATCCCCAGTTATAGTTGCTCTTGAGAAATTAAGAGGTAATTGTGTATATAACTTAATAATGTATGTATTATTTTGTATTTCTAATATCAATGATAACATAGGTATTTTATTTAAATTATAATGTTGAACTGACAGTATTTTAGATATAAAAAAAGTTGATTAAAATAATTAATCATTATAGATCATTAAAATATTTAATTATTTTATAATTACTTGTTTTAATAAGCGTAGGTTAGGTATTTAACTATGCAAAATAATTTAATCGATTAAATAGAATAAACAATATTTTGAATTTGTAATAAAAAATATATATTGAATACACTGTGTATATTATATATCTATACTTATATTACAGTTTGTTTTGACATTTATATTTAAAAAAAAAAAAATACCATTAGAATTATAATTTAATCTCATTCATATTTCTTTTTTTTTATATAGATTTGTTGCAAGAAAGAAATTTAGAGTTAACTGATGTTGTTGCTGTTACTTTATATGTTCGTGACATGACTGAGTTTCTTAATATGAATGCACAATATGCTTCAATAATGTGTAGAATTAGTCCTCCGGTGAGAGTTTGTGTTGAAATACCTCTTTCAGAGTACACACCTATTCTTATAGATGTTGTTGCTTATAAACCACCATCCAAGTCATCCTCAAATTCAAATCTCCCATCAATGTCCAAACATACAATGCATGTACAAAGTATATCTCATTGGGCGCCTGCTAATATTGGACCATATAGTCAAGCTATTCGAGTAAGTTAATAACTTGTTTTTTATAATTATTACAGGTGTTTGTCTTTTGTGTCATTTATTTATTTATAACTGCTGTATTTTTATTCATATTATCCATCAATTACCTAGACTTAATTGTTGAATATGTTTAAAAGTTTAATATATATTATAATATTTACATTAAACTACAAAGGATTTATAACTTGTTATTTTTTAATCTGGAGTATTGTCTTTAATTATAAGTTGAATGATTTTAATTAATTCTTTTTATGTGTACTATTTTAAAGCTTATGTGGTATACTGATAATTCATGTACACCTAATCCTTCTTAAATTTTATCATTTTATGTTTGGTTGTATGCTGTATAACTTTAATAGATTTTGTATGATTATGTATTATGATGTTATATTGCTGTTTCGTGAAAATATAGAGTACTAATCATATATTTTATTTATAATTTTAGGTTGGTGATATTATTTATGTTGCTGGACAGATTGCTCTAGTACCAGGTACTTTGAGTATTGTCGAGGGTGGAATCAGGCAACAATGTCGACTATCATTACGACATGTTAGCAGAATTATTAAAGCAGTTGACCCTAATATACAACTTAGAGATGTCGTTCAAGTAAATTTATATTTACATGCAATATATTTTTTGTTTTTGTGTATTTAATTAAAATATTTATTTTTAGGGCATATGTTATGTAACTCATACCAAATATATTCATGCTGCTAGAACTGAATGGGAGAAAAGGACAAACAATGCTATTGTAGATTATATAGTAGTATCACGGCTACCAAAAAATGCTATAGTAGAATGGCATTTATGGGCACATAGACATAATGCTAGATTTGAATGTAAATAAATTTTATATGGCATTAGTTTATTTATTATCAAATTATCTATTTTTAAAAAATTAATGTATTCTATTTTTAAATTTTTTTAGATGAAGAAACGGGCTGTTGTGTTGACAATTATAGGGTGTCAATACGCCGTCGTTGGAACTATGAAAATAATGTGGCTGCAATTGTCACATATATTTCATCTGGTATTTAATATATTGGAAAGAAGAATATAATGGAAAATAACAAAACATAACTTTATTTCAGGATCATGCACTTCTTTATCAGCTATAACTGATTCATTAGACACATCTACTGAGTCTATATCTGCAATTGGTCTAGAGGAGGCTTTTCGTTATTCTTTAAAACGACTTCTGCGTGGAGAACCAACTTCGACACCAACTGATGCTATTTGCTCGTTAAGAATATTTTACAAAGTATCGCAAGATCAAAAACCTATATGTCGACAACTTATCAATGCTACATTGAATAATTTAAGAGTTGAATATCGAATAGTTGCTACTGTTATACCTGTATTACATTTGCATCACCCCAATACGTTTGTATCAATTTGTGCGCTAAGGCATAATACCTGAGATTCATTATCATATAATAATTGATATAATCGCACACTAGAATAAGGAACAAAGACAATGCCAGCTGTTCCATTAATAGATAATAATAATCAGCTTCATATAAATATTTTGTAAACCTATGAATAGTAATGGCTGAAAATTAATTAGATTAAATTCTTAACATTTACAGTCAATAATATTCAAGGTGAAAAAATTAAAATTATATAATTTGTTTAAATATCTCAGTTAAACAGTCCGTCCGGTTAAACTAAAAACAATTTCTTAGGTGTGCTTTATCAAAAATAATTTATTTGCTCAAATACAACTTGTTTAAAACAATTATTATTTATAATTATTTATTTGGTTTGCTATTCATAAATTAGTAGTACTTAAATATTTTAATTAAAAAATTTGTGCTAAAACCGCCTAATTTTATTGATATACACATAATTTTTGATTTTTCTCTTATTAAAAAAAAAAAATTCTGTTGATCTTGCAAAATTGTTATAAAAATTATACATTTAAAACTAAATTTGCCATTAAAGTTCTTTATTACATTATTATAGCATTATTTATTATTACTACTGTAATTACTTATTTTAATCTAAGTATAGTCTTGTCCACACAAGTCTTGTGTGAAAAAAAAAACATTTTTTTGTACTAGTATCATTAATAATTGAATACTAATAATTGATAAAGATACTACTACTAAAAGATAAAAAGAGTTAAAAAACAAACTAGAGGATGTCAATGTAAACTATTTGTTTTCTCTTTCTGACTAATGCATAATATAGCAAATTTGCATTCAGCAGAATCAACTTTGTGTTATTAGGTTTAAGATTATAATGAATTAACATCTTAATATTAAACTTTTAGTTATAAAAAATAAGAAAATCATCTGTGTTTGTACTAAGTATTTTTAAAAATGGTTACATTTTACTTAAGTTTTAATAATTAAAAAAAAAAACTTAGTAGCAAAGATAATGTTCTTAACTTAAAGTTTGCTAATAAGTTAATTTATTCTAATACTAGAACTAATAACACAATGTTGATTCTGCTTAGTGCACTTCAAATTTTGATCAATCCATGTCCATTTTACCTACTCAGATTCATCTAGAAGTGAAGCAAAGCTAACAATATGTTTAATTTGGATTAAGATTACCAATACGTATTATAATATAGTTCTGTATTATTTATTTAATTATATAAATCAACAAGTAAACATCCTTTTTAGTAAATATACTTAAATAAGACATATAATAATACAATTTAAATATTACAGTAAAAATTAGAAATTTGGTTTTGGTAATGAAGAAGAGAACAATAAAAAAACTGCGTGTAACAAGTGCGCGGATAAAGTGAAACTTTTTTCAGTTATGCAACTGATAATAGGTGTGTATTGGAATAAAATTAAAATAACACACTTTAAATTTTATTTTCAATAGAACTGTATTTTATTTAATTTTATAATTTATTATAATAAGTAATTTTTTATTATTTATTTGTAACTAATAAAATAATAATAATAATAACTGTGACTGCGGTCAGTGACGGCCCAACCATCGTCTTTTTTTTTGTACCCTCTGTAAAAAAGTTTCACTTCAAAAATAACAAATATAATAAGTAAATATATTTATTCATATTAGATTAATGATAATTTATTAATATGTAGTTATGATGTACACTGAATTTTATTTTTAAATCAATTTAATGTAAGATGGAGGATATAGATTTTAAATTGGTTAACAATTTTAATTATCGATCCGGATTTTAATATTATATTAATCTAATTGAAATGTATTAAAATACATTTTATTTTTTACTAATATTAAAGACATTATTTTATTTATTACTTTACAGCTTTCTGAAGTTATAAATATCTAAATTATTACTTGCTGCTCTATAAAATTATTGAAAATAGTCAATAAGTCAAGTAGTTCTATGAATTGTATACTCTTTATGAGTACACTAATATCATATCTCACAGTGTGGACTGTGATAATTTTATAAATTATAATTGATTTTTTATTTAACATAGAAGAAAAGTTAAAATATATTGTTTAAAAATATAACAAATGGAATAATCAAATAATGTATATTACTAAAAATTGTTCAACAAATAATTAAAAATATAAAAACAATATATTTTAATTTTAGTATAGGCCGTGATTTCAATAACATTTGTTCAAAATCATGATTTTGAAACTATTAATACAGCTTGGTCAGTTAAATATATTACTCTGATTTAGATTTTAATCTGTAAAATGGGTTTGACAGACTAATATATATATATATATATATATGTTTCTAATTATTGTGGATCAAAGAGAGAAATCAGATAGTGCTCTAACATCATCTTAATTATAATATTACATTGACACATTCTGTCAACTGTCCAGGTTTCATTGGACAATATTTCAATATTTGGTATTGATAGTTAGAAAAAAGTTGTTGAAACAATATCCTAGATCAATTAATGATCACTGATGTTCTTCCTGATGATTATGGTAAACACAAATCAAAGAAACAGCCAAAATACTTAAAAAAAATATATCAGATGTAGGAACGTATTTAGTTTAAATTATTTACCCATTTGATTATTTATGTAATTAGCAAGTAGTTGAATTGGGAAACCAGCTTAATATTGCTATTTCTGTACTTATTTAGGAAAATAAGTAATTAATAAATAATTTGCCTGCTATATGATTGATGTTAAATTTCTTTAGTTACCCGATATACCCAATAACATTTTAATTTCAAACATATAATACTAAACATTATATTATGATAATATTATTATATATATATACAAATAATTCTAAGTTATGTATAATTTGTATTAATTATTAGAAAACATTTTCAGAAATTTACTGTTAACTATAATTACTAAAGTACTATTTATTACTCTAGTAACTTACCATTGGAACAAAATTGATGTTTTGATGAAAAAACATAATTATAAGTTTTCCAGTAACTAATCAAATATCAAATTGAATATATTTTTTAATTACTAGTGTATTTTAATAATCCTTAGATCTTCTATAGTTTTGAATGTTTTGATCTACAACACTCATTTGATAATTTATCACCAACCACTAACTACAAAATATACGTGACTAGGTAAACTTGCTCATAATTAAATTATAAGAAAAGTTTACCAAAAAATCACTCATCACTGCAATAATAAATTAAAAGTATACACAACTTTGATTAGTTTGATTTATCCATAAAACTATAAATCACAGTGAAAATTGTATAGACCCACAAAATAGGATCCATACTTACCATATAGAATATTGTTTATAAGATTATAACATATAATAATTAAAAATATGTTATAATATGTGAATCAATATGGTGATTCATCTTTGAACAAAATTCAGTCGAAATAAGAATGGTAGAAACTATATAGAGGTCTATGCATCCATCAAATGACTAAATATTCAAAAATGAGTGATTTATTATTATTAATTGTATGTATGTTATAACATTTTTTAATTTGACAATTTTTTTTATAAATTCATACTTAAAAGTTGATATAATTGTTACACTTTACAGCCAAAATAGAATTCCAATTTCAATATTAATTTAAAATAATGGTAGATATAAATAATACTAAAATATTATATAACATATTTTTGAAAAAAGCTTAAAACTGCCTTTTTTTTTAAAGGTATAACAAAATTTGAAATTAAAATATTGAAAAAAGAGAGTTTAATGCGGGCTGTAAAATATTTCTTTCAATTAATAAATATATATATATATATAAATCAATTTTGATTGATTCTTCAGGACAGGCTCATTATTTTTATAATGCATTTTCGGGGATAAAATGACATCTACACAGCAAGCACCTTGATAATAAAATGTTATATAATATACTGAAAATAATATATTTATTTATTATTCAAATTGCTTAAGTATAATATTAAAATAAACAATTGAATTGGAAAAGTAGCAGAAAAATAAAAAAAATATTCATTATTGATGTACGGATATAATATCATGTATATAATATTTAACAACATACATACTTATTTGTTGGTAAAATATTTGTTTACTTTTAGTATAAATATTAAATATATTGTTGATGACTGGTTTCTGATAAAAGCACTAAATTTTAATTCTGTAGTAAAATATATTTTAGGTGCCTACTAAGAAGACCAGTAAACTTTTTCATTAACATAAAATATACAATAAAATAACTACTAATTAGGAATTATTACTTATAGGAATTCAATACAAATAATAAAAAATTTAAAAAATAACAGATTTAAAAATATCTAATAGTATCATTAATATTTTTGTTTTATATAAAAAAAAAAAAATGAAGTAGTAGGAATCATGTATAGAATTAGAAAATTATTAAACACTACCGAGGAAATGGAAGTGATTAAGAAGTTGTTCATACAACAATATGATAACAATATAATGATGAATATAACTAAATGAATAATAATAAAATATTATCATATTTGGCTCATAGTCTTCCAAATATTACATTTATATCACAAAATTCAATGTTTAATAATTATTTTTAATTCAATATAAATATAAGTATTTACTCTGTGCATTGATCCAAAATATCAACTTTTTGAATTCATAACGAGGCAAAAAATATGTGCGTTCACGTTAGCATTATGGATTATTTATCTTTTTTCTTAATCAAAACAATCGGTGTTCTTGACCTGATTGCACGTGCGCCAACTAAAGAAGTTGGACCAATTTGTACTGTTTGATTGGACGGCAATGCCCGCAATAGCAAAATCTGAGTTTTGATAGCTGATTTAATGACTAAATAATTGTTGTAAGTTGAACACGCTAGATTTTCGGCAATTTCTGTCAACGATTCATATTCATTTGGTACCATGCAGCTACATGAAGATTCAAAGAAACTAAACAATGGAAACCAAATTCGCGTTCGACAGGAATCAACGTTGTTGTTCAATGCTTGATTGTTAGCTAATGTATGGTAGTATAGAAATAATCTTGAAGTAATATAAAAGGCGATGAATACATCAATGGAGTAATGTTCATGGCCCGAAAGTATAAAAAATATACCGAACATATTTAAGAGCCAGCTGAACGTATGTAACAAATATATGTCACGTGGAGTGTCTGTGAAAAAAAAAATATTTAGTATAGAAAAATACAATAATAAATTGTAAACGTTAAGTTGAAAAATTAATATTTACATTCAGTTATGAAAAAGTTTAACATGGTTAATGCCACCGTATGACCACTGAACATATAGTCGCCACAAGTACGAACTCCTTGTATCGACATGCCAGCTCCTCTCCATATCACATATGCTTGTTGCATTTTGTACACCATTTCACCCAAAAAATTTCCATCTATAATATGAAATAATATTAATAAAATATATTTAAAAAAAAAATATTTTTCAGGTTAGAGAAAGTGAGGGAGAAAGATGATTGAAATGAATGCTACAACCTACAGTATTGATTTTAAAGTCCTTTAAAGAAAAATATGGCAATTGATTATAATTATATACCATCTAGATACGCTGGTTTCTTCCGTGGTGTACATTCTAGATGTGTCCCCGGCACGGACAAGGAAGTTATAATCATTGTGATGCACCGTAACAGGAAGACTGTACCCGAAAGAGCGAAAAACCGCCTCAGCAATATGAAACGATGCTTGTGGAAGACCAATACGGCGAGCCATACGAAACACAACACGGTGCCGGTCAGTTCACACATATGAAACGCCCAAGGGATGTAAGGCACGTTGTCCAGGAAAATGTCCGGCAACGGGGGATATTTCTTCATATCAGGCACGCGATCATGGACGATGACCATGACGAACGCCGTAATCCACGTTACAGTGAACAGGTAGCCCATCGCAATAAGAGCTTTCCATATCTGTAGAAACAAACAAATTAAACAAAACTATGAGAATAATGCGTGTAAAGTAAAACGTTGAACGAGCACTACGCATAGCAATTTGTATTATTGTATATAAAGGTTGCAAGTGTGCAGTGACACCAAAACTTGCGTTTAATATTAGGATTGGTTGAGGGAGGGGCTTTGAACGACTGTGGTTTGCTGCTACATAAAAATTATAAGAATGGATGGTATTATGCTGAATAATTAGGTATGTACTATTTTGCTAAGACTAGAGAGATCAGAAATATATTATATAATATTCGAATAAGATAATTCATTTAAGAGTTTACGTATGAACTATAATTAGTAACTACTATATGACTAACGTACAATGTACACTTGTTCTATTGTTCTGTGATATATGTGGACGTATATATTATATACGTTGTATTTCGAAATAATTTCGTTAATCGTTATCGATGCGTAATTGTGATTGTGTGATGTAAAGTATAATAGGTATGTTATGGTATTATTATAGGAAGCTTTATTATATAATTAAAAATAAGTTATATTTTCTTAAGTCGTCAAATTATTATTTATTTATTTGTTAAGAAATATTATAAAATTATTCAAGTTTTAACTGGAATTTTCAATTTTGATACAGCCTAAAATCCAATATACACTGCGAATAAAAACAATAGATAGTAAATATACCTACAGTTAAAATGCTAAATTCATTGATACAAATAACATTTTAAATCTAGTACTTAAACTCTGACATGCATAAAAAGTAAAAAACGAGAGTAGATTTAAATCAATGGCCATGAAGTTATAATAACTGATAAAATAAATTAAAAATAGTGAAAATATTTAGAACATCTATTGCAAATAACTTAAAATCGCTTCTTAGAATTTACAAATCAAAATTTTAACTATGGAAATTTTTCCATTTTTTATAAAATATAACAATTATGTATCTACCAATAAAAATACAAAACAATTTTATTTTATTATTAACATGGCATGAATACAATATTATACTTTTAAGCAACTATATATATAGTATAATATATTAATATCACTACGACTATGAAAATATAGGAAATTTAAATATTTATAAATGTGTTTTTCGTAAATCAATCAAACACTAATGCACGAGTCTGTAATCACCAGTCACAGAAATTTAAATCATTAATTAATATAAATATAAAAATTTACGTTAAGATACATTTTAAAAATTATGATCAATAACATTAAAAACACAATAAATTTAACTCTTAAACTCTGTTAAGTAAAAATTGTATATGCATTAAATATTTAATATTTTTAATTACATGCCACTCGTACATCATTCGTTGATAAAAAATATGCATTCGAGAAGCTAATTTATTGAAAAAGACACTTTTCTAATCGTCTAATAGTTTTTATGATTTCTTGGTTTTTTTTATTAAAAATTAATAGTATATTATATATTACAAAATAGGAAATAGATTTATTTTATAGATTTCTCTGTAAATTTCTCTTCAAATTGCATGGCGAAGAGAGTGTGTAAGAGTTTGATTAAACAAGTAGTACATCAAATATCAATAATGTAAATACTGTATATACTTATATATGTTAACTTATAAAATCTAAGAATAAAATAATAGATAATTATTGAGTAATTAATATTCTAATAACAATTCTACAGAAGGCGGTTTACCATGGTTCATGACAATTTTTAAAATTCATAAATTTAACATAAATAAATACACTAATATATAATAACATATTATAATAGATCATAAAATGATGATATTCTGTACTTAAAAGGACGTCATACCCGCATGTGTTATCTCTGTCTTACGAACGTAAGACTAGCAGACTAGCAAATTTACGTTCAGCGAATTCAATTTTATGCTGTTAGCTTTAATATTAGAGTCAATTTACCTATTATCAAATTTAAAGGTAATAATATTGTTTAGGGCTTCTCATAGGCTTTATAGTTATGTAAAATATTAAAACTTTAAAATGCTCGTAACTCGCTTAAAAATCAAGATATCCTATGAGATGCCCTAGATAATATTATTACGTTTAAGTTTGATAATAGGTAAATTGACTAATATTAAAGCTAACAGCATAAACTTGAATCCACTGAACGCAAATTTACTATGTTAAATTTTGATAAATCAAAGTATATACGTAGGTACTACTTATTACATATATTATATATATTGTTTTATTAGGTATAAAATATATGAGTTATGCATAGTAATAATAGTAATAAACATTAGCTATAATAACACAAAATCTGACTTTTTATATTTTTTGCATTTAACACATCAAAGACTTAATTTGGCAATTTTGATATTCCGGTGACATGCCAATAAAGACAACCCATTTAGTCTATTTTTACCCATGCATGGGTTAACAATCATTCGCTTATGTGTATTATAATTTTAGTAGGTACCTTTATTTTGATGTAATTTATGCAGCGGATGTAGCTACATTTAGAATTAAAAACATGACATTTCTATTTTCTTAGAGTTGGAGATTTGAGGCTTTGAGAAGTTATCATAGTATTATATACATTATTATCTGAGCGGAGCAATAAATTAATTGGTTTTACATGATAAGTTCTTTATTTTTATTTATTTTTGCGTCGGTCAAAACGTTTTGGAGCAATATTTGAATTACTATTATCCTAATACTGCTTTAATTATTAATGTTGAGGGTGGTTTTTATTATAAAAGTGGATAAAATTACTACTTTGGTAAAGTTCTATATAAATTGTTCTTACTGTAATTAGAAAATATCAAAAATACAAAATAATATGATCACATTAAAAATACAATTATTTTTAACACCAACAATTTGATTAAGCAGTACAAATTTTCTTGGAATTTTTTTTTTATCGGAATTTAAAAAAAAAAAGAGTAGCGTAAAGTCACATAGGTTAACTATATATCAGGGTTGGCCAAACTTTTTTTTGTCACGGTCTACTAAAACTATACTTTACTTTTAAGGATCGACTTCTGTAGAACATTTTTTTATTATTGAATAACAATAATTACTGAGAAACATACTTGCATAAAGTGTATATTAAGTATAAAGATACAACAAGTATTATAAACTAAATTTTAACATGATCTATTTTGAAATTGTCCGCGATCGACCCTTTGGCCGCCCCTGCTATACATGAGTGATTGAAGTCAAATTTCGATTTCATTGAACATTTACACATACGAATAATCAGGCGATATTTGTTATTTTAATATATTAATTATTAATTGTAAAAACTCAAAACATTTATTTGTTACCTAATTAATACTTTTTTATGAATAATGATATTTTAAAAATATTTAAACACTAATTCTAAGCTTTTTTTTTAGGTATTTGACATTTACAATTTTTTTTTTTTGGCTTTATCTTTCTAAAAATGTTGATAAAAATTCCTAAGTTTGGTCAAAAATTTTGAAAATCTAAAACAAGATTCCTCGTAAGTTGTAGTTATAACAGTAAAAATAAAAAAATATTCAATACATAACAATTTTATAAAAATCTACATAATACCACTATACAATCGTTGAGCTCATATAATATTGAATCACTTGTACTTGAAAAATATACAAAACAAGTTAATTGTATTTCATAAATAACTTATACATGGCCAACTATTAAATAGTAATGTAAGAGGACTGTAACACATGCATGCAACACGATACTTATTCAGCACTGAACGTATAATATTATTGTGATAGTTAGAAAAACAGCTGTCCTTAAGTGTTTGTAAAATAAATACTACCGTCTGATTAATAATATATGTTATAAACAAGAGTCATTAATTATAAACTTAGCCATAATTTATCATAATATCATATATCAATATTTACAAGTGTTTATTTATATTAATCCTTTTGGTAGAAGTATATTGTTATATATTGTTATATATTTTATAGTTCTATCTTTTATCACAATACAATATTATATAGGTACGTTTTAAAATCTGATAATAAAATAAAAGAATCATCATTAAGTAAAAATTAAATATACTTCATTATCGTAATGTTATTATAATACGTATCCAAACAGCGAGAAAAACATGTGCTTATAACTGCATAAAACAACCGGTTAAATTCCGTAGTTTACTACAGGCGAGTTCAAAAAACTTCAACATTCTAAATAGCTAATAATAACGGTATCTTATTAGTCATACGAGCCTTAATTCTAGTTTCATCGAAAAAACTGAGTGGCTCATTTTTTTGTTGGTTTTTTCAACTATGTATTAAGAAAAATTAGTATCTACTGTAGGATATTTGACCCTCTTATGAACTATAATAGATTTTCCACCAGAAACTAACTTCGTTGTTGAAATTGAAGTAATTTTATTATTCGGAAAACGATAACACACACATCACACGAAATAATAAAAAAACACAAATCATATAGTAAAATCAATACATATTACAAATATAATTAGGGTATAGTTAAATTGCTAAACAATAATAATAATAATTTAATGTAATTATATTATATTAAATATTTAACAAATTAAAACTATTCGAAATTTTGATATTATATAAAAATTATATATAATATGAAATTTTGACAGACATAATGGTGCAGTAAATATCGATGAATAGTCAATAGCGGAGTATGATAAATGGTAATGACGTTCTTAACTTACCAAACTTATTTGACATCAGAAAAGTGAAAACTATTATAATTTCAAATAAATTATTTGTAGAAGTAGAATAAACATATTATGGGGTGGGGTGAGGGGATGTATGTATTCAAAAAATATGAAGACAATATTAATTTTAAAACAAAAAAAAATTTTTATTTTTAATAATATTTTAATATGTTCTTACTTCTTATATAACTGAGAATCAAATTGATTTAGAACAAAATACAATAAATTATGCACCTTTTATAAAAACTAAGCTAATTATTAATTACCCAACTAAAAATTTTACCTATCTAGTTATTTTTTTTTTTTAGTTAAAAACCAATCGATTTTGTCAAAACCTAGTTTTATGTAAAAATAGTAGCTTTTTCTTAATTTATTGTTTTTTTTCCTATTATTTTGAATAAGAAAATTGGGAATGTTAACTTCTACAAAATATAATCTAGACCCAATTAACTATTAAAAACCACCCTCAGAGCAAAATATCGAATATTTTTATCAATTACTTATTATGTATACGTTCACAAAAAAACCAACATCATTGTAAATAATTTTAAATTATTTGATAAGATTCACCAATGAGTAAAAATAAAAATCCGAAATACTAGCATTGTATTTTGTAAGTCTTACCTATGTTAGTACTTTTACCGTAACATATATTTATTTATACTTTACACGCTTGCACTCAAGGTTAACTGTAACACACATGTAATTTTCATTATCACTTATTACGTCATATTATATTATTAGTTGAGTAAAAATGATGAGGATTTATTAGATTAGTAATGATTACGGAATATTCAGAAGTTCCAATTTGTCATCTTAAAATATAATTAAAAAACTGAAGTAATTATATAAATTATATTATTATTTTTTGTCAAGTATAATTTAAGAAAAATATGTTGGTTATAGAGTATGTGGGATAACAAAAGGCTTGTGCACCTATGTCATGATGTACATTGTGCATTTAATAATAGAATAATAGATAAGTCAAATTATTTATCTATTCAAATTTCAAAATCAATCCAAACGATTACTTACCAAATATGTTTTGTATTTTAATCGGTGTACATAGTTGGGTAATGTATAACAATCACATATAAATCAATAACTTTTAGGTAAAGGTCGAACTATAATATTGTCATACTAATATATATATATATATACATAGAAGATAAATATTATTTTTTTTATTATACTAAATGACTTCAAAACTAAAAAAAAAAATAATTAAAAAGTTTTTTTAAACATACGAGTAATAAACCTAATACATGTTTGAAATTGTATGAATATAGTACTACTATGATGCATATAAAAACTATAAAAACAAGTTAGTATTTTTAATAGAATTACGTCATGTGTTTATCTTTATAAGGATAGGTATTAACAATTGTTATCATAATTTTGGAAATAGCTTGTAATTAATATTTATTAGAATAAATAAAAACAGCATGTGTTAAAATAAAATGTTAAATAATATTGATATGATAACTTTTCGTATATCAGCGCACATAATTTTTAATCTATTATAACGGTGGCGTGGTAAGCATATTTTAAACCGTAAGTAAAGTATGACCCGCTATCTCTTACCAGTGGCGTATTTACAACTTTTTTTTTTTTTGGGGGGGGGGGGGAGGGGAGTGAAAGTTTATAACCTTATATATTTATAAAATGAAATCAAGCTTTTTTTTATTTTATAAATCGCCAATCCCTGGGGGAGGGCAACGTTACTGCTACATAATGTATATTTTAAAACTGTATACTAATTTAGAATTTTTATTAAAGGACATTATGTCATCAAAAATTTAATATAATTATTAATTGATTATATAGATTGTATAATTAATTGTACATTCGTCTATGATATACACACATTTTAATTTTTAAAACCCAAGATACATTTCTAGGATTGGCAATTGCATTAGGAAAACGTCGTTTAAAAAACGTCACTGATCTACAATACATTCAGACAGATGGTTAGCAGAGAATTTAAGTAGGTAGTCTATCTTCGGATATACGTATATATACTTTATTTGTTATATAATTTTAAAAAATCTGCAGCATCTTAGCAGCGTAAAATGTAATTTTGAACACATTTATGAACTTAACAAATATTATACAAATTATATTGATTTATTATTATGATATAATTTATATTATTGGCATTATATTATATAATAATTTATTTATACAACTATATCTAGGTAAGTTGACACATATTATGTACAATGTACAATTCTATAGTTATACAAGGCGAACCAGGAAAACGGGAAAAATTTAAATAACTCACAAACGTCTAAAACAATTATTTTAAATATTTATTAGGGAAAACATAAAGCGCTGAAAATAATTTCTTCTTTGATTCTTGTCTTCAACTGGAAAAGTGTTTTTGGGTGAGTACTGTACACCTTGTTTTTAGGATAGTCCCAAAAGAAAAAAATCACACGAAAATCACATACAAAATTTCAACGCACGATATCAGGAATGTATACAGAGAAACGGACACCATCATTCTGACATTATTTTCCAAACATGAGATTTAGTGTTTTGAACCTTAAACTATATTATGTACTTTATGTTTTGGATAATAAATATTGAAAATAATCTTTGTAGACATATATGAAAATTATTTCAAATTATACCGTTTCTCTGGTTTGCCCCGTATAAATTGCTAATTCATTTTGTTTTTGGTTCATTAAACTTTTTTATTTATCTACAAAAAAATTTATCTTTGATGATAGATGTGGATCAATTGAAAGAAGAGGGATACGAAATAAAAAAGTTCTTGTATTTGTTTTAGTTATTATAGGAGGATTTTTTTTCGTAAAATAGATATTTTTACTTTGTTGTAGTCCATAAATGCTTAAAATGTTCATGAAATTTCTATATTACCATTGTATATGCATGATATAGTTTTCTAAATAATTTGATTATTTTTTTTTAGTTTTATTTCGATAACGTCAATAAATACGTATTGTTTACTATAAAAATATAAAAATTTGAGAAGTAGTTTGGTAATTTATTTTTTGAACGTTTGAAATTTAAAAAACGGTTTTAGTTTGAGATTTTGTACAATGAATGAACTAACTTTACAATGATATTTCTTTACTATTTTTTGTATTTTTTTTTATTTCTACATCTGATATCTACTCATTACTCTTTGGAGCAGTAAAAATATATACATTTTTAACTTGGTATTATTTCTGTTAGAAAAATGGATCTAATTGGTAGGTACTATTTGAGAGGTTAAAAGTAAAAAATTCCAAGTAATTTTAAACATGACTCTACATAACAAAAATATATTAGGTTATTTTGTTACAACTCCGAAATGAATAACTGTAGGGTTTTTGAAATGTTCAATAACTATTATTTATATTGATACGTCATGAAATATTATTTTGTTTTTGTACTATTTATGGGAGGGGTACATATTTTACATTTTCAACTTGGTTTAATTTAAAGTGAGTTATGAATATTTTAAAGTCGTAATATTTTACATAGCTATAAGTCACTTTAAAATGATAATATCAATAAAAGCATATGACATTTTTTAGATAATATTCTTACCTTTAAATTTGATATTAGGTAAATTTACTCTAATATTAAAGCTAATATCACAAAATATGTTCTGCTGAACGAAAATTTGCTATGATCTACATTAGTAAAACAGAGGCAACTCATGTGGGTATAACGTCATCTTAATACAAGATTATGAATAAGTATTTAATAAAAGAATTACAGAAAAATATTGACAGCATTTCCATAAATATTTTTTATGAGCGTTTGACAAGATTGAATGTTCAATAATTATGGCATGAATGCACCATAAAAATAACAATTTTCTTATATAGTTGTACTTCAAAAAAGAATAACCTAAAACTAATTGTTTATCATTGCATTTTCTGCACATTTTTTTAATATATTGATATTTTTTCATTTATAGCCATTTAACATTTTCGATTTATTTTTCTTTAAATATCGATTAAAAATGTATCGTTCAGTCAAAAACCTTGGAAAATTAATACAAGGTTTCTTATAAGTTAATAAAATAGTTGTAAATATTTAAGATACAAATAACAAATACATCATTTTTTTATAAGCATTTATACTGCAACTAAAATATCTAAAAAAAATATACATTAATATCTTCCTTTTTTTTTTATAGATATTTTAAGTTCAAATTTGGATGAAATAAGAAATTTAAACAAAGAATAATGTTTATAGTTATTTTTTTTTTTGTAATTCAATCTAAATTAAAAAACTAAATAGACTAATTAATTTTGCGATATTTTTTAAATTTAAATATAATAAAATTAAGTGTCTAATTACCATATACATCACTGATAACTTATTATAATAATAAGAAGAAGAAGAAGAAGAAAAAGAAGAAAACATAATAAGAAAATGTTACCTCAGGTTTTAATCGTCTATCTTCTTCAAATTCTGAACTATGAGAAGACGTGGCAGTTACATCAGATCCATGATTCATATGTATATCATCATAAAAATTGAATGGCTGTAAATGAATAAAACACATTTTATATAATAAATAACAAATTAGTGGTCTGTTGATCTAATCATCTGCTATATATTAAAAATGTATATTTTAATGCTAGTTTTATAGATAAACTATTTGTAAATTAATGTTTGAAGTAGATAGTCAAAAAACAAAATTCACAGCACCTGTTTAGATTTAAAAATCAATCGCTGATAGTTCTTTAAGTTATTTATAGTACAGTTTAAAATTAAAATTACGAGTATTAAGCCTAGCTTAGTACTGGATCATAATACACATAGAGCTTAAACATTTAAACCAAACACTATTATAATTTGAAATTGAAACCAGCTTTAACGATTGTTCATTATAATTACATACTTAAAACATAGAAGAATAAAAAAATGTAGTTATTTTATTTAACTTGTTTATTCGGTACAAAAATAAAATATTGTACGCTTGATAACTTATTATAAAGATGTCATAAAATTTTTTTTTATATTGTACATTGAACCAATATTTAATTATTTGTAGAATTACAGTATACACTGCATCAGGAAATCTGTTTTTATCAAGGGTGTTACACAACTTTTTATTTATTTATTATAATATTATGTCATATTAATTATACTATATAATAGATGTTTCTATTATACTTAATGATAGTTTGGAAAATATTGGTAATTCATTATATATTTTAATATATTTTACTATTTTATATTGCATTTAAATCCTAGCCCTAGTCATAACACTCATAGTATTCATCATCCAATTGTAAATACTACTGATAAATTCATATTTTTAGGTTCTTTGCTGATAAAAATAAATGTTTTAAGTAAAAATCAAAGTACTTTAATTTAAGTGAGATAAATGAAAAAAAGTTTTATTTTTAACAATAGTTCGTGTCTAGACACCGTAGTGGTTACACGTATTCCGCGATACGTTTAACAGCTCTCGATAGCAGTGAGTTAAATAGCAATTACGACGTGAAATCACTATTCGGTAAAGTATACCTATATCTTAGCACAAAGTCTTCCCCAATTACAGTATCGTGAACCAAACCCGCGCCTACGGGTGATAAGCCCGCTATCGTCCACACTAATAGTCCCACACACCGATCATTATGAACTCTTCATCTAGGCATGGGCCTGCTAAATTATCAACTTCCAGCACGCATACTTCTAATACGTAAACCAACAAAAATAAATCAATTTCGAATATAAATGCAAACCGCATACAGAGCGTTTCAAATCAATCCAACACTTCAAATGAAGTTTTTTCGGACAACGAAAATGACGAAAATGACAATTTTCAAATAGCCAAAAACAAGTCAAAACGAAATCTCTCTTCAACCAGTTCAACTGAAAAAGCCGAGATAAAGAAACCTAAGCCTGTCTTTGTTAGCACAAATAGATATAATTCTCTTCATAATTATGACATTGAAAATTCTGCTGAAACGTCCGATACGCCAAAAATCAACTCAAATAATTCCGATGTTCAAATCAATCACTCTCCGTTCCCCCCTCCAATATTCATACGCAATTTCATCGAACTACGTAATCATTTAATAAAACTGATTGGTTCTCAAAACTTCAGTTTCAAATCATCAGTTAATAATCTAAAAATTAGCACCACCAACTCCGACTCATACAGAGAGGTCATTAAATATTTAAAACAAGGTAAAGTTGAATACCATACATACCAAGCCCGTGAAAATAAAGCTTTTCGTATTGTTATCCGCAATTTACACCCCTCAACTCCAACTTCTGAAGTTAACGTCTCTATTGAAGAAATCGGCTACTCAGTCCGTCAAGTCACAAATATTATTCACAAAACTACCAAACGTCCTCTTCCAATATTTTTTGTTGACCTCAAACTTGCTCAAATCAACAACGAGATATTCAAACTAACATCATTACTCCACACCAAAATAACGGTCGAAGAGCCCCATAAAAAAAGAGAAATAATTCAATGCTCCAACTGTCAGGAGTACGGCCACTCCAAAAGTTATTGTGCTCATCCTCCCAGATGTGTTCGCTGCGCTAATTTCCACCCTACCCAACAGTGTACAAAATCAAAAGATACACCTGCTACCTGTGCCTTGTGCGGAGGTGAGCACATAGCAAATTACCGCGGCTGTTCAGTCCATAAAAGCTTACAACGTTTCAATCTAAAGTCAAACTCAAATTCTAAAAATTATGTGAACTATAACACCAATGTAAACAAACAGGGGATTCAATCTAGTGAAAGGACACTTTCCACTCCACCCAACATCACTGATAATAAAACTTTTCCTAACCTAACCCAAAATCCTCAAAACCAAAGTAATTCAAATAAAACCTAACCCCAACCCAGTCCCCCCGATAACATATCAAACAATCAACTATCATCCTTCTTGATAGAGTTCAAACAACTCATTAATCCCTTAATTCAATTACTTACCACAGTCATTAATAAATTATTATAAATAATGATAAATAATCAAATTAACAATAAAAATCTTAAAATCATTCTCTGGAATGCTAACGGTCTTCTTAAACAAAAACAACCTGAACTATAAAACTTCCTTTTAGAAAATCAAATTGATGTAACTCTTATCACCAAAACCCACTATACAATCAATTCCAAACATTTCTTTCCTGGCTACAATGTTTACAGTACCAATCACCCCGATGAGACGTCTCACGCCGGTTCCGCTATCCTAATATCATCTTCAATCCAACATTATCCCCTACCGTGCTTTCAATTCCCCACTATCCAAGCAACAAGCGTTTCAATCTCAATAAATCATATTCCTATAGTTATCTCAGCAATCTACTGTCCTCCTCAGCCAAGTATATCGCAGTTACTTCTAAATCAATTTTTATCCTCATTAGGTCGCACCTTCATAACTGGAGGTGACTATAATGCAAAACACCTACTATGGGGTAGTCGTGTTGAAAACCCTAGAGGTCGAATATTCTTCAATTCCATCCAAACGAACAAGCTCTCAGTCATTTCCCCCCCAGGTCCAACCTACTGGCCAACTCATTTAAACAGGCAACCCGATTTACTTGATTTTTTTATAACGTCAATCCCTAACAATATAAATCATAGCATACAAAATGTATGTGATCTGTCTTCAGACCACTCACCAGTCTTGCTAAACATTATGAAACCTCCAATTCTTATTTCTCCTCGTCCCTCCCTTTCCAAAGGTCCAGTCAACTGGAATCATTTTTCCACGTCGTTAGTAAATAATACAAACTTAAAAATTTCTCTAAAGTCCAGCAACGAAATAGAATCCGCAGCTCAACATTTAGTCAGTTCAATCCTATGAATGTTCATATCCTAACCTAATCCGAATTGTCACTCCAAACACAAACACAACGATTATCTTTTACCCCCTGATATAAAAGATTTAATTGCTGAAAAACGCAGGATACGTTCCCGATGGCAAAGATCACGACTACCTTCTGACAAGTCAATCCTTAATAATCTGTCAAACACCATCAAAAAATTAATCAAAATATATAAGAATGATATTTTTGACAAAAAATTTAAACTTTTAAATACTCATGACGGATCTTTATGGAAAGCCACGAAAAACTTGGTCAAATTAAAAAAATTCTCTAGTCCCATTAAAAAAGCTGATGGTTCGCTTGCACTTTCAGATCTAGACAAAGCAAATCTTTTTGGGGAACATCTCTTGAATATTTTCACACCTCACCAAAACATTATTTAAAATATCGCACATTTAGATAAAATAAATAAATTCATTGATGCCCCATTACCTATGTCTCGTCCCATCAAGCATGTTTCGCCGAATGAAATTTCAAATATTATAAAAAGATTAAAGCCCAACAAATCCCCTGGGCGTGACTTGATAACGAACAAAATTCTAAAACATCTCCCCAAAAAAACAGTTATCTTGCTTACATATATATTCAACTCTATGTTGAGATTGTCTTATTTTCCTGTCATCTGGAAACTATCCAGCATAATTCTCATACTCAAACCAGGCAAACCCCCTAATGTACCAACTTCATATAGACCTATAAGCCTACTTCCAACATTAGGAAAATTATTCGAGAAAGTCGTTTTGAAAAAGCTAAGACCAATCACTGAAACACAAAAAATAATACCCAATGCCTAATTTGGATTTCGCGTAAAACATTCCTCAATACAACAAGTTTATAGGCTAGTCGACACAATTTCTTCCTCTTTTGAGAAAAAAAAAATACTGCCCAGGAGTATTCCTCGATGTGGCGCAAGCGTTCGATAAGGTCTGGCACACTGGTGTGCTTTATAAAATTAAACAATTCCTTCCGGCGCCCCTATACCTATTAATTCGATCCTACCTTGAACATCGTTCCTTCAAAGTACGTCACAGTAATTCTCTTTCTTCTCTTTTTCCAATCCAAGCCGGAGTCCCTCAAGGTAGTGATCTCTCTCCTGACCTTTATAACAACTTCACATAAGATATCCCCACAACTCAAAACACGTTTTTAGCCACCTATGCCTATGATACCTCCATCTTATCCCCAAATTGTAGCTCAGAAGAAGCATTTAATGCTCTTCAACTCCACCTCGACCTTATTGATAAATGGTCTTCTAACTGGAAAATTAAAATTAATGCCGATAAATCCACTCTCGTCTCTTTTACCCTCAATAAAAAAAAAACACACCCATTATCTCCTTTCAAGGAGTTCCTATCCCCTCCTTGGCCCAAGTTATATATCTGGGAATAATTTTAGACAAAAGACTAACTTGAGGTCCTCACCTCAAATCTAAAAGAAAGTCTCCTAATTCAA
Organism: Rhopalosiphum maidis; assembly: GCF_003676215.2. NCBI lineage: Eukaryota > Metazoa > Arthropoda > Insecta > Hemiptera > Aphididae > Rhopalosiphum > Rhopalosiphum maidis. Next base: position 81,970,891 of record NC_040878.1, read on the forward strand.
GATCCCATTTACTACGTCCTATGCTGAAATCCAAACTCCCAATCCATAATAAAATAATTATTTACAAATCTATGTTAAGACCAATCTGGTCATATGGAGCCCAAATATGGGGTTGTGCAAAACCAACCCAAATTAAAACAATTGAAGCATATCAGTCCATTTCCCTCCGCACAATAACGTCAGCTCCTTGGTATGTTTCTAACCACACCCTTCACAAAGACTTAAACATCGAATCAGTTGAAAACTTAGTTAAAACCCAGTATAAAAAGTTTCACTCCAAATTACTTCATCATCCAAATCCTCTGATTGCAAACCAACACTCAGCCACAATTCCAGATAACCTCCCTCGTCGCTTCAAAAGACGCTGGTGTCGCGATCTCCTAAACTGAAACACCACTCCCTGTCCTAACTGTCACAAGTCAAAAGGGTCCTATCACTGGATAGTTTCCCTTCACAAGTCTTCAAAGTCACTAAAATAATGTTAACCTATTTGCTTATTGTATTATATTTGTACAGATTGTAAATGTTATTTTTTTATAAAAAAAAAAAAATTTTAACAATGGATTGCAAAATTAGACAATGTTGTTTAGGTCAACATGATATCATATTACAAAGTTATTTATTCATATTTTAGAATTTTTTTCCAAATTTATGTAAAAAAAATAATAATTTATTGAAGATTATTAAAATGTATTGAATATAATATATTCATAAAAAAACTAACCAGACAAATAGACAATAGGCTAAGAAACCTGTAGGCAAATCATATTTGACTCTAAAAACTAAAGTATAAAAATTATAGAACTATAAGAAGTTATGAACAAATTATAACTACCGAGTTTAATACGATAAAACAAACACAAGTCATACTAAATAAATAGAAAAACCTATGAACCTATTAACAATAGCAAAGTAAATAATTGAATATGAAACCTAAGAGGTACATAGTTTAACACAAACTGTGAAATGGCTATACAAGAGATAGACAACACAAGATTGGAAATAGGTATTGAAATACAATACAGACAAAAAAGCACAACTTAGCACAAAAACAGAAAGCAAAAATGTATAATAAGAAGAGAAAATATAATCTAATATAAAAGATAACGAAAATAATTAATTTATAATTTTTAATCAATAGAAAACCTGTCTATGATTGTAAAACCAGGCATAACTCACCTTTTTCAGAATGTTTAATCATGAATACCAATTAAATTTTATTAATATAGAGTACTGCTATTATTTAGTAGTTTAATACAAATAAATAATCCCATTAACAACCATGTTTATCTATACTAATATAAATAATAATTGATAATAAAAGTATGAACTAACACCAAAAGTTCATATTCTTTTTTTAAGATTAGCTGTTTTAACTATTATTAACTAAAATAAATTGACAGACATATTTTTATTTGATTAGTAAACAATACTATAATAATATTATAATACTATATGATAATTATAATATTTTACTATTGTTTTTAAAATATACATACTACACTGCAATACATTTTTCAAATTTCTCAAAAATGAATAATTTTAAGCCCAGTATTCCAAGATGCACTTAACAAAGGGTCAAACATACTCGGGTAATTTAAAATTGGTTATTGTTAGTTATATTATAATAGTACTTATTACCTATAATGTGTGTAATATACAATAAGTGAATCAATTTAGATTAATGTCAAACTAATTTTATAAATATTCAAGGACACAAATATTAAAATATTTATCTAATAGAGAAATTAAAAAATATTTTAACTCACTCCCGTTTATATAAAAACAAATTACATAATTTATAGGAATTATTTTAAATGTATCATATATAATTAGTTATTAATTTAAATGTACATGATTATTCCAAATCATTATTATATTAAGTATTTTAGTTTCCCAGAAAAAAAATTGATACAGAATACAGATAATAATACAACTAAAAAGTGTATTTTACTTTTAGTAGTATTTTGCATTAAATGTTTAAGAAAAACCAATCCAACATTTTTTAATTTTTACTAATAGAAACAAAAACCGAAAAAAATTTAACCATTTATAAAAAATAATAGTAGAAACATTTATTAAAAATTTCAAATATCTAAAGTAATTTGTTTTTGAGTTAATTTTGTTAAATATTGGTTTAGCATTAAACTTTCCTTATTTTATTAATTTTCATTCAATTTGTTCAGCTATTTTGAAAAGTACTGGGAATTTTTACTTGTGTAATGTGATCCACCAAAAGTACTCCAATTTGTTATACCAAAAACATTTAACAAGTTCTTTAAAAGTATTTTATACTATAAGATGAATGAATAAAATCTAAACATTATACATAAACAATTTTTTTTTTTTACAAATTCAAATTTCCACAAAATTAAATATTTGACGAAGATTAACAATTTTACAAATTTAAAAATATTATTTGAATATTTGAATCGTTTAACGTCTATTATTATGCATATAACACAGAATGATATTTATTTTTCAAATGTAATACTTTCAGAAAAAATTTATTCAACCTACTGTATAATAGTAAAATAGATTACTATAAAAGCAATATAAATAAATCATAAAATATTATATATAGGCTAATACAATATGATAGTCTTTGGTCAGAATCGTAATTATGTGTGTAATAATTTATCCATTAACATCTATTATAGTGACCTACTCAATAATGAGGTACATTCAACATGTGCAACTGTACAGCAGAGCAGTTACCTACTTCCCCCCCATTTTTTGTTTTGTTTACATTGTAAATTGTGATAAATGATAATATTATATTATATACCTAAACATAAATATATTAATATACTTAAATTATAAATAATATAATGTAAAAATGTTCATGGCATTTAAGTTGGTACCCTTAACATTATCCTTTCCCTTCTCAGAATATACCATATGAATCAATTATACATATATATATATATATATACATAAATAATAATTCTATCATAATACTGATTCAATAGTAACTAAAAAGTTAATTAAATAGACTATGGACTATAAAAACCTTAATGAAATAATCATTAAAATTAATTATGATTCCTATAAATGTTTATTGATATATAATTATATCAGGGGTGGCCAACTTATGGCTCATGTCTTATTTATAAAATCAAAATTTACTTATTATTGTTATGAACTTAAATTTTTTTGGTACACATTTATAAAAAGTTATCTAATTATTTAAAATGTATTTATAAACATTTTGGCTCTAGATTGTTCAAGTCATATATCTCTGTTATATAATATCATAAATACAATTTAGGCCAATTATTATCTTGTTTTTTTTTTAATTAGTCAAGATGAATTTAAAAAGATCATTTATCAGCAATTTAATATTTTGGTTAACACAATTGCATCCCATAACTCAAACCATGATTAACAGAAAACAACTTTAACCACCCTTATATGGAAAATTTTTCTTACATAATACATAGGTAACTCATAAATAATATTAATTGTAGATTATTTAAATATTTAGATTAATTAAAATTCAGTAATAAACAATTAATTAAGAATAAATACACCAATAAAGAAAGTAAATAGGTTGTTTATAACTTATAATAATTAGACTATTATTATTTAGGATATATACTTTATAACTATAAGTTTTGAAGATATTGTAAATAGTTTAAACAAAGTAAGACATAAGTTACATTAAAATATACATCTTATAGAAATATTATTTAAGATTATAGTGATAATTCATTACTGTTAGATTATGAGCAAAGTGATGTATTGATTGTACAGCAATGTGTTTTTAAGTGTCATCACGTCTCAGAACAATAAAAAAAAAAAAAAATGCTTCAAGTTTCAATACTGAGAATAATTTCAGGTAGCAAATTGGATCTAATTAATTTGTATTAGGATGGTAACTAAATTAAAAAACTGTTCTATGAACCTGATACTTAGTAATTACTACTTAGGTAATAATTAGTATTAACTTAATTTAAACTTAGATATATTCATAAAATTGGTTAAATTTAAATAATTTACTTTTTGTTGAATTATAATTTACAATAATTATAGGAATTTATGAACTTTACTTAAATAATATAAAATTACAATGTGAGAATAACTAAAAATAAATTGTTTTTTAAAGTTTAATAATGAATACAGAGCACTTACATCTGGTCGAAATTGAGTTCCATAAACATGTGCACTGCATACAGGTTTTGTAAGTAGCGATATAGGATCAAATCCAAGTTGTAAAAGGGTCTGTCGATTTTCTACTTTTAACTGACGAATATCCAACATTAATCTTTTTATATCCCCCAAGACCTAAATTTTGAATGAAAATACACTCATTAAGTATATATTAAGTAATTTTAAACAATGAAATGTGAGACAAAGAAATCATACATTAATACTTATAGGTGGACTTTTTAAGTCGGCTTCATTGATAAGTAAAAGAGCACGGCCATCAATGCAATGATCTTCTGTAAGTATTCGAGAATATTTACTATGACCCTTTTTCTCCAGCCAATTTGACACTTCTCGTGGATTCCAATTAACTACAGGTTCCATTATCACTTTTTTTAAAAAGTATTATTGATAGATGAACTATGTGAATATTTAATAAAAAAAATTAATTTTATACTCATGGCGCGTAATAATGTCAATTTTTAATGCACTTCAAAAGTTAGAGAAATATAAGTATAAACGATTGAGGACGATGAAGTCTTACAGTACATCTAATCAACTCCGAAGAACGACGACTACGTCAATACGTAGTTAAGACTAGACAGTAATGCTCCTACCGAGCGACTATGCGATTAGTAAGTAGTAAGTGTTGACTAATAACTAAAAGTGCAACAATGCATATTACGCTACTGCGACTACTGCCAGTTGCCAGTATACTGTTACTGTATACTATTCGCACCTCGCATACTTTATTCAATGAGAGATGTGATTTGTGATACCCAAACTGATTATAACAAAATGATTACTGATAGACGTGATAGCGCTATAATGATATAGAAAAACAATGCTCACACATCGTATACACATAAAATTGTTATAACTAATAACACTTATTTCTTTTTTTTTAATCGTGAAACAAAGTACCATAGACGTATAATACACGTATATGCAATGTGCAAGACTTTTGAAAATAGAAATAAAACAAATATTTTATTTTAGCAAATTGTAGTTTACATTAAAATTTCAAGTACTACCTAAACATTTTATAATTATTTTTCTAATGTGGTTTAACTGTTCTATGAAATTTCCTTAGATCATAATATACTATATATACACAGGAATTTTATGTTTGACCACATAATATAATCACGAACATAATAATTATTAATAATATTATTATACATATTATTAAAATAAAAACGATGTTTATATGAATTGTATTAAAGCACAATTTAGAAAAAATTACCTTAAATTATGAATTGTCAAAAAAAAAATTCAAATTTTGAATAACTGAACTTCTTCTGTTGGTCACATTGTCAGGTACCGCCATTTTCCCGCGTTTATGGGCGCTATCTTTTGTGAATTGTGACATTGTGGTCTTCGTCAACCAATTATCGAGCAACAATTTTTAGTATTAAATCAATGAAATTATTAAATAATTTAATTTTTACTATTCTTTTCTCTTAAATTCGCGTTGTTTTGACGGTGCTCTCAATTATATTTTTATAATATTATTTACTTTTCCCTAACTTAATTACCCAATAACCATGTTTGAAGCAAGACTTTTGAAAAGCGGCCAGCTTAAAAAGATTTTGGAAGCCATTAAGGAACTTTTAAAAGAAGCAACATTCGATTGTTCCGATTCTGGGATTCAACTTCAGGCCATGGATGACGCTCATGTTAGCTTAGTATCCATGTATTTGAAAAGTACTGGTTTTGATAAATTTCGCTGCGATCGGAACTTGTCAATGGGTATTAATCTAGAAAGGTATAAATAAGCACATTATTACCGACTTATAGTATGTCGTCAATTAGTTATTAATGATTATATATATTAATTTTTTATAAACATATACTATTTTAGCATGGTGAAAATTATGAAATGTTGCTCTAATGATGACATTATGACTATTAAAGCACAAGATAATGCAGATACTCTCACTATTATGTTCGAGACATCAAACCAGGAGAAAATGTCGGACTATGAAATGAAACTCATGAATTTAGATCAAGAACATCTTGGTATACCTGTATGTTGAAACTTAAAACATTTTTATTCTTACATTTAGTAGATTATATTTATATATTTTCAATTCAAATCTCCTGATATAGGAAATCCCCAAATCAAAATTATAGTTATACCATACTATATTAATATATATTTTATTTTTGTTATATATAGATATTATAAACACAACATCAAACTCCAATATCATTTTCATATTTTAATTTAATTTACTTTTTTTTTTTTTTATTAAGTATTGTCTAAGTACAGCTAACATTTACATACAAACAATATTAATCTATATAAAAATAACTATATTATATTGTGCATTTGATGGAAAAGAGTGTATGATGTGTCAGTATTTAGAAAGTTCACTGATAAAATAAAGCTTCCATTTGGCAATTATTTAATTATATATTTAAAAATGAATTGCCATTTATACAATTAAGACCAATAATTTCTATTTTTAATACTTCAGGAATAGAAACCAAACACAAAAACAATTTTCTAGCAACATTTTTCAAATAATTTAAACTTGAAATAAAAATGATTAATATCTAAATATAAAACTTAGTCCTTTACTGAATTTTTGGTTTAGTTAAAGTAATTCAGAAAAAATTTAAAAACACTTAAAGAATGATCATATTATCAATGACATAAATATATACCACAGTAAAGACATTTCTAGAATATCATCAACATAGAGAAATAACTTAGCCTCCAAAATGTTATGCATACTTTTGCCTATATTACCTATTTAATATTTCATTAATCCTTATACTACAACTATTTTGAGACAAAATTTCTAAATATTACAATAATCTAAAAAATGGTTATATACTTGCATAAAATTAATGTTTAGTTATAGGCGTAATAAACATTTTTATTTTAATATTTTGTGACATCAATTTTTATTTAATTATAACATGGTACCACATTTTTTTAGTTTCAGAAATTGAATCAAGTATCAATTTCAAGTCATTTGCAAATCACTAAAATTGTTAACTAGATTTATTGAACTTAAAAATTAAAACAGTTTTATAATTTTTAACTTTATAGTATACACTCTTTCTAATTGATAATAGTATAACAATTAATTCTTTAATTAATAATAAATATTTTTCATCCTCATTATGATCACACATATCAATTTGTTCAAATTAAAAATCACGATATATAATAAACATTTGGTTTGGAAATAATAATGGATATACAATATGAATTTACAAGGTGATTCTTTTTTATTCGTTATATTTTTAAAATTTTAAATAAAGCATACTTACTGTTGTAAGGTGGTCGATTGGTTTTAAGTCCTTAGGAATTTAGGATAATAGAGTTAAAATATATGAATGATGAATGCTCATGTTTTTATTTTAAGGAAACAAATTATTCTTGCGTGATTAAGATGCCTTCGACCGAATTTGCAAGAATTTGTAGAGATTTGAGTCAGTTTGGAGAATCTGTTATTATTGCTTGTACCAAAGATGGTGTAAAATTTTCTACATCGGGTGACATAGGATCAGGTAAGCTATTAGTATAAATAATATTAATTTTTCAATGAAGTTATTAATAGTTTTTATTTTTATTTAAATAGCTAATGTCAAACTTTCTCAAAGTGCTTCAATTGATAAAGAAGAAGAAGGAGTTTCCATTGAAATGCAACAATCTGTATGTTTAACATTTGCTTGTCGTTATCTGAATTTGTTTTGTAAAGCAGCTCCTTTATCTCCACAAGTACTATATTATATTTTGCTGAAAAGTAATTTTAGTATTTAACTAACTTTTATTTTCATTTTTAGGTTATTTTATCGATGTCTGGTGATGTTCCATTAGTAGTAGAATACCAAATTGAAGATTTGGGTTTTATTCGGTATTATTTAGCTCCTAAAATTGAAGAAGATGATTAATTTTAGTTATTTATCTTAAATAGATCATAAGGACAAACTTTTTTTTTTAGTATTTTAACAAAATTCTTATTTGTATACATGAAAACAATCAGTTTTAATATTAATATTTTCATTTATTTCTAATAAATATTTACAACATTATAAGATCGTAAAAAATAAAGTACTGAAAGTAAAATAATGTATAGTAATTAATAATAATTATTGAATTACTGAGCATATAATAAAAGTACATTTTTAATATTACAATTTCACATTATTATCGGGATTTGGGATAAATTTAATAAATATTTACTATAAGTAGAAAATCTTTGAAAAATAATGTAAAATGGAATGAGATCCTAATCATTTTTACATCACTATATACATTTTATTAGGATTTTACACAATATTATTATATAATTCAATATATGCAGGAAGACAATGATCTTTTTATCATTGTTGAAAAATAAATTTTAATTCTTAACATCTGCTTATTTTGTACTAGTATCAAAACTATGATATATTTTAGTAAGTTAAATAAATAAAAAAAAATGCTGGAAAGATAAAAAGCGTTGCACTAAAACAAAAGTAACATTATTTCATATAAAATGGTATTTTTACAACACTCGATGTGTTGAAAATTGTCTTATAAGTTATTGGAAGTAAAATTTTAAAGGAGCTCATTATCAAAAAATACATGATGTATAAGCTTGTCAGTAAAAATTTAAAGAATTTAAGGAAAGTAAATTAAGTTGGAAAGTTTCCATGTTAATTCAATTATGCATTTAGCAATTGATTATATTATTCATGAACTCTAAAAATAAGTTAGACCAAAAAAGTAAAAATGTAATTTAAATTTTTAAACAATTATGTTAAATTTAATATTTTTATGTTGTTGGGGGTACTTCATCTTGGGCATTACAATATTCGACCATGGCATTAGGACTTATAACTGTGTCGTGCAATGTTCTCATGTGTCTTAGTAGATTACTTTTTACATTAAAACCTTTATTGCAGACACCACACTGGTATGGCCTTTCACCTGTGTGTGTCCGACTATGTATCAACATGCTCGCATGTGATGGAAACGTCTTAGTACAAGTTGGACACACTTTGCGGCCATTCATTATTCTTGGCCGCGGTCGTTTGGCTGAAGGTAATATTCCTGATCCACCACTTGCTAAACTATTTGTAATGGCCAGCTGTTCTTCCGTATGTGCACTTTGAATATGTCGCACCCAATCTCCGGGTGTCTGGTACTCTTGTTGGCATAGTTCACAACGTAAGGGGGGTAATTCACCTCCGTCGTCTTCATCCTATTTTGTAATTTAAAGAAAAAAGAATCATTATTAGGACGTCATTAAAATATTTACAAAATGATTTACTAACTATATAGATTGTAAGTTCATAGAATAAATATAATACACGTACTGTGGTTTTTCTCCTTTTTCTTTTTGGTAAATCAGTAATTGAGCCTAATTCATGAGTTTGTATGTGCCTAACCCAAAGGGCTGGTGTTCGAAATGTTTCTTGACACATGTCACACGTCAATGGAGCATAATAATCAGAATCAGCTTCCTCGTCATCATCGTCGTAATTGGAATACAGTTCCTGAAAATAGTGTAGGTTAATATTTAACTTGAAGTAAAACATTAAAAGATACCTATTTTTTCTTTCCTATCCACGCGCAACATAGCAAAATTTTATGTTTTTAGTCTTAATATTAGAGTAAATTGACATAATGGCTATTATTTAACTCAAAGTTAATGTTCTTAACTTTGTTTATACTAGCTTTTTAATTATGTTTCAACTTTCCTTCGACATAGGTAATCATAATAATATAATTATTATATATTTATATAAGTATTTTTAGTTCAACAAAATTTTACGAATTAATCATAATTTGAATACAAATTAAAATATCATAAAGAAAACCAACGTACAAAATATAGATAATATATTATGTTCGTAACTTTAAAATTGATAATAGGTCAATTCACTTTACGCAAATTTTTATAAGTTTGTGGTACCTACTCAATAATGCCTTTATTTAAGGACCATGTAAAACTTAATAATTTAGACTACTCTGAGAACATATTACTTTAAATGACACTTAAGTGCTAGGTAAACATTTTTTAAATCTCTTACCGGTTGAATGGTCATTTCAGTTCGATCACTGTCGTTCCATTCCAACGGTTCTTCCTTGACGGTGATCTCTAGCTGTAGTGCGTTGTGCATGGGGTCTTCGTTTTCCGAATTTTCTTTCTTCACCTCGCCATCGTCGTTGTCCTTGTCTTTTTCGTTTTCCTTGTTTTCATTGCCATCAGACAAAACCGATAGCGGCATATCGCCTTTGGACTTCTGCTTCGACTTGTCGTCCTTGTTATTGTCGGGTGTCTGCTGTCTGGGCACCACACCCACCGTGTTCTCGTTGCTTCGGCACAGCCCTCTCACCCTCAACACTTCACCAGCTTTTAGCACCCGGTCCAGCTGACTGTTGGTGACTGTTGCTTCGCCGCTGTACATGTATTGGAGCAATATGCACAGCGTACGATAACTGATATCGGCCGGCAGTACTATAACCAAATTATTAGACAAGCAGCTCTGGAACACTTGGCTCAGGTACGCGCTGCAAGCCGACAACACGAAACGGTGCGCCGACACGTTGCGGCCATCGGTCGTACTCAGCGTCACGTCGGTAAACGCCGTGGTGCCGTGTAACGTAGCTATAGTCGAATGTAAATGAGCACCGTGACTATGCCATTTCAATTGGTAGTTTTCAGCATTTGCCATATTGGACATAATTCCGGTAGTAATCTGCAACAAAAAAAACTGAATTTATTTATAGCCTTATTGCAGGTAGGTAGTTTTTTTAATTTTATTCATTTAATATAATATTTAGTTATAATTTCGTTCATAAGGATATAGACCGAATGATAATATAACTATATGACTATACGAGTATATGACAATTAACAGCATATTATTTTAGTCGTGTTTTTAGAAGATGAAATAGAATCAATGTTATTTTCTTTAAATATTGTATAGATAAAAATTAATATCTAGTGCAAAATATATAAACAACACATTATGTATGTACTCTGTATAGTATACCTAACTGTCGTATGCTTATGTGTATATACATATCGTTGTAGGTACCTACCATTTACCAAGGTGGCAAGGTACCATTACCATACTATACTATATTTAATGCATAATTTATTAGAAGGAGGATTAGAAACTCCCAATCCACACTCTTCCTTTACTCCTTTCGTGAATTGAACAAAAACAATTTTTTAAATACCTACGTTTACATATAAGATTTAATGTTACGTGCATCATATCTACAAACATCAAAATATTGATACAAAGTGACAACATTTTTATTTATTAAGGTGAATAAAAATATCTCTACTTATATTTATATTAACCAAAATATGAATTTTGATAAATTATTATAACGGTTTCTAATAGCTCTATAATTAGAACTTGTGAGTAGACGAGTAGTAATAAGTTTATACAAATTATACAATATTACTATGTGTTACCTTTTTAGATTCAGCTTTGCCTAGGTCTTATAGTAATGATTTAGTGTTGAATTATTTCTATTTTACATTTTTTTTACATTTTTTATCTAAGTGTACTATACGTCTATACGTTGTTTTTTTTTTGTCTAAAGACTATTTTTTAGTAAGAAAAATACTTTAACTTAATAAATCTTCTTTTTTTTTATATCATCGAGATGGGTATTTAATATTTAATTGCACATTGAATTTAGCTAGTTTTTAACTTGGGGTAAAATTAATTCCTAGTACTTTTTGAAATAATTTGGAAAAAATGAAAAAAATTATAATTTAGATAAAATCGATTTTGTTTTTTGTTGTGATTTAAAACTGAATAATCGTAAATACTCTATTTTTACTAAACATTTGTATAAACATTTTCTAAACATGAAAAATTCTCAAAATATGTTGGCTTCTTTTGAGGTAATAATAGGTGTTTTTGGTTAATATTGATTAATCGAATAATATATTATATAAAATAAATTTCAGTAAGTTCCAAAAAAAAAATCAAATATAATCAAATTTATTATTCGATTTTGTTATATAAAAACTACAAATTTCTTCGTTTCATTCCCAACATATTAATGATATCCTGAATGAAACTATCTTTGTTCAAGTTTAGGTGATTAAAAAAAACAATAATTTTGCTTATGCTGTTATGCTATCTATAGATATTATAATATTAAGTTATTAGGTAATAACATAGTACCTAGTATTTAATAAATTACAAGTTCGTATTATTTTCAGGGGCAAGTGCCTGCGTCTGGCCTCAACCTTCAATATGGGGCGCCCATGAATATATTCTAGTATTATTCTAATATAATTTCATAAAATATATATGACGTGTAAATTGGAACTGGAGCATAATTTTAGATTGTGAGTGGAGCGATGATTGGTCTTACAATAATATATAATATATTAATATAAGTGTTAATTTTTTTCCTGTTTCTACATTCTATAATTACTTTTTGGAGCAATACAAATATTTAATCTTAAATTTTGAGAATGGTTTCTGATACAAAATTGACTTTAACTTACTTAAAGAGGATGTAAGGGACGGGGGTTAAAAGTAAAATAAATAGCAAAACCTCCAGTTTTTGCAGATAAAATCGATTTTGTTTTTGTTTATTGAACACAATTCAAAAATAAATAGTTAGAGAAATAACTAATATTTTCACTAAATATTTATAATAGTATTTTCTAACCTTAAATAATTTCTGCTCTTTTTATGCTATTTATAATTATAAATAATATGCAATTTTAAATTTATATAATAGTCTTGTTTTTGATTAATGTATATGCGATAAATTTTAATATTTTTGTTTGTAAGTAATAGTTCAGGAAATTTTAATACAAGGTTTTTCATAAGTTCTTACAGACATTAAAAAATATCGAAAATACAACACAAAAATTTTTTAATTGTATTTGAATTTTAAGATATTCATAAAATATATCAAAATCGTGAAAATATGAAAATTATTTTGTAATTAAAAAAAAAACATTTTTTTAGTGTGGAGTTTTTAATGAATTTCATCAAAATTGCAAAAATTACAAAATTATTTCGTAATTTATTCATAACTTTTTCAATATTTAAAATTTGAACATTTATTTCAAGATTCGACCTAAAATAAAAAATATTACCAGAGAGTTAAATTGATTTGTTTATAAGCGTTTGAAGTTCAAATTTTTACGACATTGCATATTCACCAAATCAACAATTATTTCTCCTATTTTTTTTTTTTTTGTTGTAATTTAAAAATGAATAGCTGTAAATATTTGAAATTTTAGGTAAAATAAAATATTTTCTTAATTTATAATATTTTGGATCTATAGTCAACTGAGTATGTTAAAATTAATCTAGGGAGTTTTTAACATCCCAAATCGCTTTATTATATCATTGCGGCAAAAGGCAGATAACTATAATACTTAATATATATTATAATTATTAATTATATATATATTTTTATTTATTCATTTTTTTTTTGTATTCAATGAGAGAGGCCTTATTACAAATATTAACCCACAACATCTTTACGTTGTGCTTGTTGTAAATAACAGATTACAGGTAGTACAATTCTAAGTTTAAAATAAAATAATATATATTTAAGTTAAGGAAAAATATAATAATGTAAAGCTCACGTGCTGGGGTAGTTTTTCGCATGATTATCAATTTCTGCACTACACCATATAGACAACTGAATATACGAAAATTAGTGCCATACGGATTTACGCGTGGGTGGGGTTCGATCCCACATCGAGCTATCAAGTTTATTCTTATACTATAATAATAATAATAAAATTAAACATTTGGTGATTAAATAGAAACACATTCAGGGGCGGCTCTAGGGAGGGGGCCCTAGGGGCCGCGCCTCCCCAGGCCTATATTTCTAAAAAAATTGTTTATTGTTGAAAAAGAAAATTATGAGCTAAAAACATATTATACCATCGATTATCATAGACACGTACAAGTATGTAGGTATGACAGTATGTACGTGCTATCTATATTACGTATATATTATGAAAAACCTATAGTCATAAGAAAAATTAAAACTAAGGCCCCCCTCTAACCAAGTCTTTGGAGCCGCCCCTGAACACATTGTGTACAACTATTAGGTTACTGAGCAATGTATATACCCAATATAGGTACCATAGTATTATGATAATATATACAGGATAATCCTTCAAACATTTTTTATTATAAATTATTTACAAGAATGAATATGTGCTTGAAAATATGATAAATTATAATTTGAATAAATTCATTATTTAAAGGGAAAACGCAGGAGGGGGATGATCAATGAGCATGTTTGGTGAGTCGTTTGCAGTATTATTTATTATAACGCATCATAGGCGAAGTTGGTATAATATGTAATATACTATAATATAATATACACGATGTAAGTCCACTACAGAAGCTTGAAATAAAAATAATTACTCGTTATTATTTAGATAGCCGGTATATTATAATATATCCACGGCGGCAACCGGTTTATTAACGAACTTTTTGCCGCAGCGGAACCTATCATCGGCTAGAAATATAAAATTAACGTAATATCGTTTATATCATAATAGTATTATACCTATTATTGTTAGTCACGATTCGTAAGCCGTAATTAGTACCATTTTATAGCCAGGTGGTGGCTGTTGGCGGCGGCGGTGGTGGTGGTGGTGGTGGTGGTGGTGGTTGCGGTGACGTGCGACTACTGTATATATGAATAAGTTTTATACGTGCCAATTACGCGGTACACTCGCGACTACGATAGATCTCTCGGCGTTTTACTCATATAATTTTTTTTTTTTACCTGCGATCGCTAACCTTTCGTCCGGCAACGGATCCACAACGCCAACTATTGCGCTACAGCCGATGGCGCGCGGCTACGACAAGTCCGGCAGCTGCTAGCGGCGGCGGCGATGCGTGTACGACGGCTGCTGCACGGGACGGACGGGCGACGGACTGGTCGGCGCGGCGAAAATAAGCGGTCGGCGAGACAGGAGCATGTACACGCGCTATACGCACACTGCACGGGGGCGGCTTGTATGGGAAACGCGCGCGGCTTCGGCGACGGTTGAGCGCAGAGAAAAAAATCGATAAACAATACTGATTATTGATTTTGGCACCGCCGATGACGCGGCGGCCGCCACTGTTCCGTAGTCGCAGTAGTCGTAGCACACTATATATACCGAGCACGCGCCGCCGCCGCCACCACCACGTTATACATCCGAACGCGCCTCTCTTCGCCCCATCAGCTCAAGTACTGAACAGGGCGGTGGCGGCCACCGCGACTGTAGTGGGGGGGAGCTTATTGCCGAAAAACCCAACCTCCTTGGCAAGTCGACGGAAAGCACTGTACGACAACCGCCGTGACGCTGCAGATCATATTACCCGCTATGTATTATATTATTATAATAAAATGTATATATTTATTTTTTATATTATTTATATGATATGTATTTATTCCTTTATACTAATGCAATATAATTATATGGAAAATAGTATAATTTATAAAATATAATTTGATTTACCGGCTTGAGTTGTACCTATATACGTATACATGTGATCTGTATAGGTACAGACGTTTGAGAAACTCGATTTTATACTAGTTTATGACGACATCACTTATTTTAACAGGAAATTATATTATTATTTATACAATTATAACCAATTCATAGAGATAAAAAAAAAAACCACGAAAGATGTATAAACAGTGTAAAAAATTAAGATTTTTATATTTTTTTAGGTATAGTTTAGTTTTTTAGGAATATGGTATACATTATATACTGCCGTGCTAAGCAAAATTAGGATAACTCCATTTTTGTTCCTATAGGTAAAATTAGTGGTTTTACATCGAGTTTTGATGTAAAAATAGCGTATTTTCTATTAAAACCCATCATAAAATGAACTTTAAATCAAGAAAATATGCGGTAAATCCAAATACTAAGCAAAAACTTGGTATATCACATGAAAAAGAATGGAGTTACAAGGTTTTGGGTGTTTTAGCTTATGTTCATACGTTAGAAAAAAAAAGTATGAACGTGACATAAACTTTAGTCACATTTTATAAATTAGAAACAATAATTATTTGATATATTATTTTGTAATTTAATAAACTGATATTGTTAAGAATATTATGGTCTCGGCATGGCCATCAATGTATTAATCCTTATCATTTATTAAAATGATAATACGATCAAACGCTTAGTTTAAAAATATTATACTATTAATTATATAATGCAACTACAGCTGTCTCGCTTTGAGTCGTTTATCATTATTTATTATAACTTATTAATTTATAACTTAAATTTTTTAAACCGTCATCACACGTGCTAGGTAAAAACTATAGATTATGTCGATCCGATAATGTTGTATGATCATAGACTTAAATGAGGTATGTCCAAAAAAGTCTAAGCAATAACTCAGTAAGTCCATTATTATATGGAATTACCAATTTTTTGCTTAATACTTCGATATTGAATTTATGATAAGTCCATTTTCTCCTTAAAAAACTGTTCAACCAATTCTAGATGTAAAATTAAATATATCAGCACAAGGCTTGATCAATTTTTGTATAAACACTATTTTTAGGCTTGATTTACTGTTAAAAACGTTATTTGGTGTTTCTCAATAATCATGTTGACTGGAGTTATCCTGTTTGCGATTGGCACGGCAGTATACAGGTAAGCTACTCATATCGTTTTATTCGTCTACAATATGTTATAGTATATATTGCATTATTGAAACATATTATTCAGAACTTGAGACGATCTTGCGAGATGCATATATATAAGCCTAGTACATAGTATATACACAGAATACATATTTTACAATATTTTATATTCCAGTTAAAACTAGATATGTATATTAAATTTGAAATATTGTACTGTGCGATTCAACGATTTTTATTTACAACAGATAGTTTTACAAATTATAGTTGGGTTACACAAATTAACATAAAATCGAATATACTTATACGTATAACTATTTAGTTCGCGAATTACATGCTACATACTTGACTTAAAAACTTTATTTTCATCAACATAAATAAAAAAAAAATAAAACTAAAACAATAGAAAACTACAAATGTTTATAAATAGTATAAATAGTTGGAACATTTTAAAAATTATATATGTTTACTAATTATCTAGAATATATTAACAAATATTTCGTGAACATTTTAGGTATCCACGACTAATGCCTTAATGATTATTCATTTTTGAATTGTTACAAAAAAACAAAATTTATTTCGTACCTTATTACCTCATCAGGTGTTAGCGTGTTGCGTAACTGCGGCGTAAGTACCTATTCCCGTTAGAGTACAACTCTTATAATGCATTGGGAACTTTTTGCCTTTAAATATCAATTGGATCTAATTTGCTACAAGAAACCCCCCTGAAATCTCAATATTGAAGTATTATTTCTGATATAAAAATGTTTAACCACAAAAATCACTCTTACACTCGTCACTATTATATCAGAATCTAATACAAAATAATATGTAATATATATTATAAATAAATAAGCTCCTGATTAAAATAACACTATTCAAACTGGAATTTCAACCGATAGCTTATAACTCATAACAAACACTTTTTTAGCTTGCTGATTACGTTGAAAACATTACATTTAAATAAACTATATTAATACCTAATAAGGTATATATTATATGTATATACATATATTGTTATATTAATATTAATTATATTGTCAAATAATTTGGTTTGAGTTATACTCGTTTTGATGTTAATTTCATAACAAAATGCATGCAATTAAAAGTAATTGAACAACTAAATTCACTTTAAATAATTCAGTATTTCAACAATGTATATAACTAAACTACTAAACTATTAGAGTTAAACTAACAATTCTTTTTTGGCTTTAGTTTTAAAATAGCCATGGTCATCTCATAAACTCATAACTCGTGATATTAAAATTATAATTTTTTATAAAATATTTTTATTTTAAACATGTTAATTATTGAACACTATTTAATCGATTAAACTACTTAAAAATTCAATCAAAGTCTGGGTGTTTTAATATATTTCACGCTATAACAATGTACTTTTGATTAAAAACAACTCCAATATTTCTATGTTTCTATGTAGCGTGCTTATAAACTCACCATTACTAAACGTTATATTTAGTCATGACTAAACAGCATAATATAATATATAACACTACATGATATAGGTACTACACATTTTACATTATTTGAATATTGTCGGTAAAACCGATCAATAATATTATTTCGTTCACTCAACAGCGGCCAAAATATCAGTATAGTGTGTATATACTATACTCTTCACATTATATCTACTTGCTCTGTTAAAGTTTTTATTCATGGTCGTGACTCGTGATACAGTTCAAGTTAGCTATGTACCTAGCTACATAAATATATTTTATTTCGTTGCACTATTGTCGTCGATCCGAATTTTTCACAATAATATTATAATATTATGTATATTGTATATACATATGTTTAGGCACTCGTTCGGTTGAATTATTTATAGGACAGCTGTAGACATCATCTCATAATATATAATAATTTATATGATTGCATAGAACATTATTACTAAATAACGTCCGCCGACATGCAATTACAGCTGTGCAATTATCTCGAATAATAATGTTATATAGACTGTACAATACAGACGTGCACTTTATAAATAAAACAGCGTTTGTTTGCGGCATACGTTAATATTATATTATATATAGGTACATCAAATTATTTTTTTTACAGATCTAACAGGTAATAAAGATTATTACCTATTAATATGCATTTTTTTGACAATATATTATATTGTATATGATATGAATGACCGCCATCGCTGCAGCGTTAAAGTTTTTTTTCCCTTAATTAGTGAATTAGTAGCGAATAGCGTTTTATTTTCACCTAAATAATAATAATAATATAAATAACACATAATTAATACGCGCATAGTAAAGTTAACGCATGTGAAGGTGTGTACTACGCATGTGTACTAAAATGTCTAAAATATGGACTGCAGACTGCAGAGTTCGGACATTAGATATATTGGTTCCGTTTTGCTTTCGTTGATCTGACGAATTTTACGAAAATACTGTCAGTTTTTTATTTTTTTTTATCGTTTACTGAAGCAGATCGTGGGAGATTTGGTTTGCTTTTAAGTGCGTTTTACACATTATAAAAAATATTATAATAATTTATCAAGCTGCCTAGCTATGTATAATATATAATGTGTATTATAATATACGCAGTGATTGCGCGTATTGAATAATATAATAATAAAGAACACCCGCGACGCACGCACTTTGAACGCGCTATTGATTTTTTTCCCCCGCTAACGATATATATGCTGCGTATTATTACACACACGTACATATCATATATAATAATATAATAGGTTGACAAATATTTTAAAACTTGTATGTGCGCACATATTATATTGATCATAGAATATAGAGTATATAATATATTTGTTATATATTATAAACTATTAGAGTACCTTAAAGTATAAGGTGAAGTCGAGATATGATTAACAATCAAAGTTTCAGTTTTTCATTAGTTTTTTAGAATATAATGATTCACATCATCGTGTAATTTAATGATTTACCTATATAAATTATGCGTACGATGATGTTGATTATCACTACAATAAATATATTTATTTTGTAAAATTTTAAATTGCCATGTATATATAATAATGTACCTACCACTATTATACTCATTGATTACCGTGATCTACAGTGACTATGTTAAATTATTTTAAGCCTTCACACAGCCCTGTATGTAACTATGCGAGTATTTTTTAGAAGTGTAATTTGTATAAGTGTGCTTTAAACCTTAACATTGGGACGTTTATCAAATGATTACTGTGTAGACTGTATATAGAGTCGACTGCGGCGGATCCCTCTGCGATTCAAAATAATTCAAGACCGCGCTCTGTATGTAATGGTATATTAATGTATAATCAGTAAAAATGTCCACATTAAAATAGCTAAGAAATAATGCTCAAGTATAAAAATTATCAAATACAAAAATGGTTAAATATACCAAAATATTCAGGTACATATGGTCAAAATAAAATAAAAGTAAAATTAATTTAGTATATGTTTATTTTTCAAATAGTAACCTTTATTAAAATTAATAATCTTGGTTTATCCAAGCGTTTTTAAATCTACAATAATTTAGGTATTACATATTCTATGATTTTCAGCATTATAGCGAGGCGATACAATTAATTATTATTGTGTAATATTTTTTATCGTTAATCGTTATTTATAAACGAGAATATTTTCTTTTTTTGATTATTGGACGCTTAGATTCAAAATCTAAAATAAACTAATAAGTATGATTTAGAAAACCAGCATAATATTATGAAACGCGATATAAAAAACATAATTTAAAATTTAAAATTTTCTTTCTCGTTGTATTAAACGCGTTTTATTAATTTTTTAAAGCAGTTTTAAAAAATAATATTGATCAAAAATTATTTGACATAATATTTTGATGTGAATTCATTTGATATTATTTTGCGTCTTTATTCTTGTCTATTTATATAATATATAATATAGATATGTATAATATGTATAATGCATACTACGTATACAGTAAATACTATACTATTATAGTATAGTAATTATAAAGTATGTCTTGAAATGTAAGTTTACAAATGCATATAATTTAAAAATGTATAAAGGTAATTTATTGCAACAACATTATTCTGGGATATACTATTATTAAGATTGATAAACTATATTATACTAAATTATTGTTTACATATTATTTTTCTGTGTGTCCGATTTTTTCATGACCATTAGAGTACCTCTTACTTGGACTCATGTCGTTATATGTACATGGTTTATTGTACAATATATATATATATACATATTATAGTTTATAGATTTTTAAATAATGCATAAAACCTTTTATGCTATAGGCCTATAGCCTATATATCTGTTAAGAATTATAGAAACAAATAAAAACTGCAGTGAAATATAAGTATAACGCTCAAAATTACACCATGGCACGATCGATTGCACGCAAGTAGCTACACGGTTTCATTAAAATGACTGAATTCTGATCGAGCATTGATGTAGTACACCAGTATACCTATATAGTATGTAACTACTCGCAGTTTTTATAAATATATGCCAACGTAGATATTCTAAAATTTACATTTAAAATAATGGTACTTATAGATTTAATTAAAATTATAATCTATTATAATCTGTCAATACTCAATATCAATATATAAATGAAATTATAAAACTTCATGTACCACATAAAGTATACATATTTCGCGGAGGTGCCCTATAAATCTAGTAACACACAGGCACACAATATACATTAAACACCATTCAGTGTAATAATTTTAAGTCGTTTAGGATGATAAGAATGTGACTTTCCACGTCGTCGAATCCCAATTCGCCGACTTATTAAAAAATAAAAGTAAATACAAATTGGTCATGTATAAATGGTTATTAATATATTGTCAGTAGATATATTATATAAAATAAAAGTGGCTTATGATATATTAATATATTATTATATACAGAGCACATAGCTTATAGGCACATATTCTTCGGACAGTTTTTTTTACTTCACCATTGCGTGTATAATCGTGCACTAATCCAAATTTTGCACTTGACGCCATATAGATTGCCCAAAATGAAAGAGGCATCATTTTATTTCTATGTTATATATATCCAAATAAATTTCTATTGGCAACAATCATTCATATTTCATAATCAATTTGAAATGTTTTTGGTTTAAAAGCTAAATCATTTCTCAAGGCAGCTTCTTTAATTATATTGAACATTCTCTTATAAGTGTTATCGCTTTTATTCGGTAAAAAAGCATAAACGTAAATATAAATAAATATATGAATGTAACATATTATAAATTATAATGTAAAAAAATATGAATATATAATAGGCATATATTTATGTTAAAATATATATTAAGTTTAGAAATGATAACAAACCATAACCATTGGCACCATAACACCCATTACAAAACAGTGTAATGTGTATACTTGCATAAATAATTTGGGGGCTGATTCAAATGTACCATCCACTGTCGGTGAATCGGGAAAATTGAAACTTTATTCATAATTTGTCGGCGAACTAAAACGTCGGCAAATTAGACTGTCGGCGAAAAGGGAATATTTTAAAAAAATTTTAAAATTGGTATATTTGTCGGTAAACTGAGTTATCGGCGAATTAGGATTCAGCAAAGTGGGTATGAACCGATGAGATATTATACCTAAGCATATTTTGTTTTATGACAAAAGCCAAACGTTTAATAGTTTTTAAAAATAATTTATTTTATTGCTGATTTTTTGTTGCTATATTTACTTATGATTTTTAACGGATTCTTCAACTATATAATAAATATAACTATTTAAACTATTATATACCTATTATACCATATAAATTATAATAATCTATATTAGTTAATATATAGTGAATTAGTTAATAATAGAACCACTAGAGATCACCAAATGACGACCAATGGGTCTCCAAAAATAATAATTGGTGATCCCTAGTGAGTCCTGTATACAATCGCGCCCCGCTGAAGTATAAAACAGGGTCAAAGTTAAATAAAAATACTTTGTAAAATAAGTTAAAATTTTCATAATATGATAATTTACTTAAAACTAAAAAATTATTAGTTCAAAATACTGATGTAAAATAACATATAATATCTTAGATTACACGGTCTTTGTTTTAAAAACTATTTTCAGAAATTATGTATGTCTAAATAATTGAAAATTGTTAAGAATTTTTCTGGAATAATGTAAGTTAATCGAAGTCTAATGCAATCTATAAAAAATGACCCTTTCAAATTAAAAATTGAAAATTGTTGATCAACTATCAGAAATAAATTATCACCTGTCGGCCACCACATAAAACCAATAAATAGTTTATATTTATTCGAGATAATCCATTATATATATTTATATCTATCCATTCTATCTGGTTACCTTATCAAAATTCAAAAGCTTATGTTCGTGGTTTTATAGATCAAATATAAATACCGTGGTGTTACGCGGTTTTATAATCTAGAAATTTGTTAACACCAACCGGAGTAATGAAAATAAAATACACCAGTAGACGAAAAATACTATGGGCATTATTTATACAGTTGTATCACCTGATCTATCTTGTATATAACTTTTTTTGGCGCTTATAAGCCATAAAGGCTTTTGGCCGGTTCCACCATTTCTCTCCAAAGTCCTACAAACTTCTATACATAATATTATTATTGTATTTAATGTGGAATTATCTGTTTTTGTTTACCATTATATACGACTTTAACAAGTCAATGTAAGTATATAAAACATTTATTTTATATTGAACTTATTGTTTTTAGTAACTATACTAACTAAGTATAAATAATAGTAATATACTAAATAGTATACTTAATATACCTTTATGATATGACTATATAACTATACACATCATTTTTTAAATGGTTGTTAAACATGACAATAGACGTAAACTGTTAGAGTATATATATATTAGGTAATAGGTATATTATATACCTAAAGGTAATTTGTCAATATAGGTAGGCATATTAACTGCGTAAAAAGTTATCTAGTTACATACATTATAGATATTAATGTAAATATGTTATGTGTATACAGTGTGATTCTTTTAATTCTTTAAATTATTTTAGGTACTAAAGAGGCATGGAAAATTTGAGAATCTATCTATTATACATAGATTATAATTTTACCCTACTCTCGTATTTATAGGCTTTTTATATATTTTCGATTTTTTTTAAGTATATTAATAAAAAATGTTATGTTTTGCTAAACGATTGAAACTTAAAGCTTGTAAATAAAGCTAAAGCTGAAAGCTATTATAGTACTTAAGCCTAAAGATATAATTAAATTAATAATATTTTAGTTTCTGAGTAGAACGATCTAATGATCTTACAATGATGTGTGTTTTTTTGTGTCTGTACACACAATAAGTAGTTGATAAAATGTTTTGGCTTTCAATTTTGAGGGTTGTTTTGTATAGAAAATTTGATTTTGTATGTACTTTAAAAAAGTCACAATTAAAAATATTCAATATTTTTTTTTAATTGGGAAAAACAATAACGTGTCATTAGTTAGTTCTTATTACTATTTCTATATTTTATACTATTAAAATATTACATCAAATTAATGAAATTAATACTTAATCTCATGTTGACGTAAAAACTTCATCAACAGCTTAAGAAAATGTTTTATCATATTTACTGTTTAACTATGATAGTAAAATCATAATAACAAACCAACTTAACCAGAATACCAGATGGCAAATATTAAATTATTAATTATATGTATAATTAATAATTTAATATTTTGCGTACGCAATAGTTCATTTTGTCCTATGTGCCATTATGCCCCAGGTTACTTTACGCTAACCCAGTTTCTGACTAGATTTATTTATTTTATTATAATTAAAAAATAAATAACCGTAGAAACTTTTACAAAGTGCTTATATTATTATTTTCTATGTGTAGTATAATTTTCAAAAATGTTTTGAATTATTTTTTGAGATTTATCTATGTATATATAATTTATAGCCGACTAAAATGTTTTGATTTATAAGGTTTTAATCTCTCAGGTCTCAATTTAAAAATATCAATAATTTATAATCACAATATTTTTTTATGAGTTTTTAAATTTCAAATTTTGACAAAACTCGTAAAAAATCTCGAAAATGACTTTAATAATTTTGCAGTAAGAAATTAATAAAAAATAATCAGTTTATACCAAATAAATATTTAAATAAAGTTCTTTATACGTTTTGAAACCTATATTAAAATAATATTTCTATTGGAAAGTCAAATTAATTTTAATACCGTTTGAGTTTAAAATGTTAACGAAAACGAATAATCACTTGTATTATAACTATTTCTTTTCAAGTGATAAATGTATAATTTCAAGTCTGATAACCGAAGATACCTACTTGAAAGTTTCAGAAAATATTTATAATTTTTATTATTATTTTTTATACATGATACAATTTTTGCGCTATTTATAGCGATAAATTCAAAATTTATCATCTCTATAATTCATACGTATATTATATTATATCATTTTATTATCCTTAAATTATTCATTGGATCAAAGTTCTTGAAAATGTAATACTGCAAGTTACCATTCCACATAAGTTATTTTCAGTTGTTGTTATATCTACATACGATATTAAGAATATATAGGCACAATTATTTTTATATGCATTTAAAGTTTGACGGAATTCGTCAAAATCACAAAAGTTGCAAACTATGTTGTAGTTAGAAATTCATAAAACTTTTTTTTATTTACCTAAGTTTTGAAAATTTAATTTAAGGTTCTTTATATTGAGTAAGTATACTAAGTATAGTTTATACTGAAACTATAAAATCTAAACAATTTATTTTTAATATTTTGTTATAATATTTATAAACATAATTCGAGAAACTTAAGAGTATTAAGTAGGTATATTATGAATTTTACTACACGAATTTTAGTACAGCAAAACGTTTCCTACTTTTGTAAATATGAAGATAGTAACTATATTTAAACGTATATTTCTATACCTATGTAAATAATTTATTATTTACAATTTGATCATAAACGCTGAAATTTAGATTTACTATCAAAGTCAAAGTCAAAATCATCATGATTCATAACTATTAGATACAACCTCGAAACACCTGAGACACGACTTTAGGATTCTTTAAAACTATAAAAGACTAAATATAAATTGAGATTTTATTAAATAAAAAATAATATTTTAATGATTATCATATAGTATATAAATATACAACGTATGCAACTATTTATGCAAAATTAGTTTATAATCAACCGTATTATTAATAGCATATTATTTTGAAGTTTATCAGTATAGCAGACGGTAGTATATAATATATACTGAGTGCTGACAGACTATTTTCATTCACAATCGTAGTTATCGTACTTTGTATGGTAGTAGCCAGTTATTGCCTTATTGTTACACTCGACAGTCGACACCTATTATTCATTGCAAAGTGATTATCCCAGTTTTTAAATTTCATGAAAATATGTAGTACATATACCAAAACATTAAGCTTATAAATTGTACATATCATAATGATTAATGCGTAACGACTTTATAGACATATATATCTTATCAGTTATCAGTATTATTTATAGGTTTATCTATGATTTTCTCCAAGACAAAATCATAATAAATATAGCTGTCTGCTGTCACTTATTAGTTATTACTTTATTAGTAAAGTAGGTACTTACTAAATGTAGTATGCGGTGGCTTGAGTATTTAAAACTTTAGGAACATAAGCTTTATAAGCTACCCACCCGTCCTATCCACCCACTAACTAAATTTACTAGGATCAATGTACTATTTTTAGTTCTTTTACTTTTACAATTAATCATAGATAAACTTATTTTAACTTTAATAGCTAATCTTAAAATTAAACCTGACCAACTTAAAAAAAAATGAATTTTATTGATTAATTAATATTTAATTAGTTATAATAATTTAAAACAAGTGGGAGAATGGGTATCACTATGCTGTAACGTATAAAATTTAGATTCATTTTTAATCGTCATGCCAATATGCCATCCACAGCAGATACACACTAGACACTACTTATTTTCAGGCCAGGGGCAGTCGTTACTAGTATTCTTATAACATGCCACTTTTGAGAGTATGTATAATAAGTATAGTAAAGTGTTTATCGTTTTGCATTTGTTTTCGTGTTTTTAAAATTTTTAACATAATAATAGTATAATTATTTAAATTATTTCAATGTCGAGTATACATTGTTATTAAGTATTAATTTTTTTTTTGAAAACAATGTCAGGTACAATTTACATTTTTTTTGTCTCAGTTTTCTAAATAAAAAATATTATGAATGATGTATTACTATTAATGTAGTCATTGTATAGTAAATAGGACAGAACACAAAATTCGGATGAGGGCTATTTTGTAATAGAGTAATGCATAGTACGTATGGTAATATTTAATTTTTCGGAGAATAAATAGAAAATTCCAAAATAATTTAAGCTGAATAGATGTTATAGGTTCAAGCATAATCAAAGTAAAAGAATATATTTTGTATGTGGATACAAAGTCTATACCGAATAACTTTAATATTATAAATAAATTTAAATATATCTATTGTATTAATAATACAAAAGTCGAAAATATAATAATTATTTTATAATAGGTATTATCTATTATAGAATATAGACCATATCCATGACTATATAAATAGTAAATAGATATATAATCTATTTAGTTATAGTTATAGTGTTATGATAATACTGCGAAAAATATAAAACATATGTTTTCAATTACAATTATAAAAAAGCGCATGCGCCTTATCAGTGCGCATATTATAGTCTTATCATTGTTAGTTATTGGATTTGGCTAATTAGTTATTACTTATTAGTTTATTAATATTTCGTTGTCTTGTTCTGTCGTTTCTTGTGACTAGTTGTGTACTTGAGTTTTTGTTAGAATTTCCAAGTCACGCACGTAATTACTCGATAGTCGATTGTATTATTGACTTCTGAACCTTCTATTGGTGTAGTCCATTTTTTTTCAATTTTATTAAAACTTATTCATTGCTAAATAGATAAATATACTATAAAGGTGCTCTCAATCTTACAATGAATATATTGTAAGTAAAAAAAACGAAAACACCGGTTCAGAAAATATATGGAAATGGCTGAATGTGAATTACGACAGAGGAAAAAAGAAGATGATGGAGAAATCAATATCCAAGAGGATAAAAAAGAAATCAAATCTGCTGAACAGGATCAAATTCATTCTGAAAACAAACCAGAACCAGTAAGATTCATGTTTGTCTTTCATGACAGAATTCAATAATTTAGCATAATCTTATAATATTTATGATTATTTTTTATTATTATTATTATTATTAGACTATTGCAGTAAAGATAATATACAGTCTGCGTTGTATAGCTAGTAGATTTTGTCTAGTAGCTATTAATGTTACATTTTAGTTTCTTTAATGGTGTGTACACTAAAGTCATCAATCATTATTTACTTTTTATAATATTTACATACCTAATATAGGTAGTTAATCTGTAGTCATCATCTGGGAATTAGTTGTTCAGTTTTTTAAATATATTAATTTACTATTACGACTACTACATAATTTCATTGGTTTAAAAGTAAATTGAAGTACCTAAACAAATTAATATATAGTCTTATATCCTATTTTATTTTATCTTTATTGTCATTAAATTATAATTTATATACCAATGTTTTATTATCTATTTAAAATTATTTTTACTATAATTTAGGTAAACTTTATGAAGAATGTAGGTATATTGTTGAATAGACAATTTTATAGGTAACTATTTTAGGTTATTTTATAACAATAACCTTTTATTATGTGTTAATTGAATGAATGAATTTTTAAACTTTTGGTTAAATCATTTTTTATGTTTATCTTGATATTTAACTATATAATTTTAAATAATATTTTATTTATTTGTAAATTAATTATTTCAGTTAAAATTATTAGTTGTTATATACAAATATAGGCTATAATTCAGTGAACAATTTTTCAGATTGATGATTGTATTCAATCATGTGTTGTGACAAATACTATGCCACATTTGGTTAGGCGTTACAGGCCAGTTCATAAGATATATAATGCTTATCAAAATTTACGGAAATTAAAAGGTCCCAAACATTGGTATGCGGGCTCAAATTATTTCAGTAATCAAGCCTCATTCAATTTCCGAACAAATAGTTATCGTAGGTCCAAAGTAAGTTTTCTGCTCAAATATTTTTGGGTAAACATTGGATGTGGCATGATCCTGGAAACATGTTCATGGTGATGGTACTACAAGTATTAATGCTTGTTATGGATTTAGAAGATAAATATTCTTCATATTACAATTGCTTAATTTTATGTTTCTATTTATTAATCAAGGGCAGATTCAGGGGGGGCACTGGAGGTAAGTGCCATCCCCGTTGGATAAAAATAATATTAAAAAACATACATTTTTATCATATTGTTTTTTTTTTTTTGGTGGGGACTATATCTATATATTATATAATTTTTCCTATAAAGTGCCCAGACCATTAATACATGCTGGATCCGCCCTTGTTATTTATTCAACTAGGTCTAAAACTAAAATTATAATTAAGCTTTGTATATTAAAATATTGTATTTATGTATTAAGCACCATAAATAATTAATTTCAACAAAAATTATCTGCAAACCAATAAAATTTACTGTAAAAAATCTTGAAATTATGTTAATTCCCAAACAAATGCAATTTTATATTGCCATAACAGTAAATAACATATTGATTTTAATTATTAAATTTGCATGAATACGCTTTAATTAATTAATATTATTTAAATATGTTACAAAAGAAAATTTCATAAAAAATTAAGTTTATGTTTTCTTAGTAAAATTTTAACACAATAATATATAATATTAGTATAAGTTATCAATATAAGTTGTTTAAAATAATTTATTATTATTTATTAGTTATGCATATATTGTAACAATACATTTTTTATATATGACTTACGCTTTAACAAACTTAGACAATAATATATAATAATTGATATATATCAATTAAATTAAATTTTTTAGTAATTTAAAATGATTTATGATTATTACTGCTACAATTATTAACATATTTATACTGCTAACATTTGTAAACTTAAACTAAGTAATGCATCGAAGATATCATTTTAAATGTTGAGTTATTAAGAATTTATTATATTAATTTTCATGGACATTAATTTATTATATTGTTAATATACAAATTACAATTAATATTAACAGTCTAATGTCTAAATATTTTTAGAAAGTATTAAATAATTATATTATAGAGGGAGTATGAGTAGAGAAATAAATAGGGAATAAATATTTATGTGCATTTTAGTTTAATGGCTGTGGTGGTATGATATATATATATATATACATATATATTTATATATACTTGTTTGTATTTCTATGTTGTATTATGGTAATTTGTTTATAAATTATATTATTTGATCTATATTTATACTTATCAACTTAAATAGTTATTGATCTTTAAATAATTAATTTATAAAAGTACTTTAGATTTATTGTTATTCATTCATTTTTATACTTAGAGTAAACCATGTTTTAATGCTTATTCAAATAGTTAACATTAAGAATTACAGTGGGCCAATGTTGATTATAATATATTATCATAAGTTATTATAAATATATATTTTTTTTAATAGAAAGAAGATTTTGATTCTGAAGATGATAAAAATATAGATCTCTCAGCAAAAATACCATCTGGTACCAATAAAATGCCACAAATATTAGAAACATTATTAAGTGGAATATCAGAAAGGCAAGTAACCTTTGATTATTTTAATTTAGCTTAGCTATATATTAATTAATCATTTTTTCCATAGGTGGAGAAATTGGATAATTAGAGGTATATTTGGCTGGCTTATGATTGGTCTTTTTTGTCTCTTATGTTATGGAGGACCTCTTGCCTTAATGATAGCTGTATGTATTTTAAAGCATTTTATTTTTATGTTATATAATTGTGAAGACAATATAAATCAATATTACCTTTACAGGGCTTCATGATTGGCCTATTAATTTATTTTATTTTTAAAGAGTGGTCAAGGTTGAACGATTTTTAAATTATTAAATATGTACTCATAATAACAATAATAATCATAATAAATAATAATAAATAAAAACATGTTGAAATTGATTAAATTAAATTTAAAGTGATAAAATAGTGGATATTTATTTAATTGCATTTTGTACATTGATTAATTTTAATAATAATAACAAATTATATTTATATAATATAAGTAGTTACTTTATAAACCACAGGCATATTAATGTAATCTGAGACATTTTTTAGATAGTAATATTGTTTTTTCTTTTTATATTAGGGACATTAACACATGTCTTGGCATACTTTCAACAAAAACAATAATAATTAAGTAAAAATAAGCCAATTTTATTAAAATCAGCACCTTATTTATATTAAATTCTAATAAAAAAAATATTTATTTATCTATCTATTTATATATATATATATATATATATATTGATTTCAGATTTGTACAAATAACATATATATTGATATTGCTTTCAACAGTTAAAATTTTATTGTTTTCTGGAAATAAAATTAATATGAAGGATTATTTTGTATTTGTATATTAATAAATAATTTGTCTTCTATTTAAATTATGAATTTCATTAAATAAACTTTTTTTATTAACAAATTTTATAATGCTATTTAAATAATTAAAAAATAATTACAAATAATTTATATTTTTAAAAATATAGTTAAACATGTATTTTAAAATAGCTATTAATTTTGACTTATACTTTAACATTACAAAATATTAAATAACATTTATATTTCAATGAATTCCTTAAAATTATCAATATCTAATAACATATACATATTATATTATATTCAATAATTATTAAAATTGGATAGGACATAACTAATTATTTATAAATTTAAATTAAATAATTTTAACTTAAACATAAAATAACTCATTTTAATGCATTTAAATTATTTACAGGTTTTAGTTGTTCAGGTTAAATGTTTTGAAGAGATAATTAACATTGGTTACTCAGTTTATCGAATCCATGGACTTCCTTGGTTTCGTTCTCTATCATGGTATTTTTTGATGGCATCTAACTATTTTTTTTATGGTGAAAGTCTTGTAGACATATTTGCAGTAGTAGTTAACAGAACAGTAAGTTTTTATTAATATTTTTACTACTTTTTACCATGAACTCTTATTTTATTATTAATTTTCTAATTTAGGAATATTTGAAAATGCTAATAACTTATCACCGTTTCGTTTCATTCAGTCTATACATTGCTGGTCTAGTATGGTTTGTGTTGTCATTGGTGCGCAAATATTACATGAAACAGTTCTCATTATTTGCTTGGACTCACGTGTGTCTCTTGATTGTTGTATCTCAAAGTTATTTTATTATTCGAAATATATTTGAAGGACTAATTTGGTATATAATTTATTTAATATTAATAAATGTTTTAATTTTTTTTATTATTATTATTTTTTTTCTATGCTTATAAAAATTAAAATTATTTTGTTAATTGATCATTAATGATTTTTTATACATTTTAGGTTCATCGTACCAGTGTCAATGATCATACTTAATGATATTTGGGCTTACGTCTTTGGGTTTTTTTTCGGACGAACACCACTTATACAAGTATCACCAAAAAAGACATGGGAGGGGTTTATTGGTGGTGGTGTTGCTACTGTGATTTGTGGTATAATAGTAAGTTAATTTTATTCTAAAAAAAAAAAAAGTAGGCAAGTAAATACCATTCTGCTGTACATTAGGTGTAGAGTGGGTTACTATTATGGGTGTGTTAAATTCGACTTCAATAATATATTATAATATCATTGTATACAAAAAATGATTTTCAGCAGAGATGTTCTGTCAGCCTAAATCACAAACTATATTTCATGATTTGTTTTTTTGATATACATACACAGAATATTCTGTAATACATAGTCATTAAAGTAATTTATTTTACTTTTAATACTACTTTTGCTTTCTTTTCAAACATTGAAATCACAAATTGACAATATAAGTGACAACAGTCGATCAACTTTAATCTGAACTAGATTTCAGAAGAAAAAATGTTTCTTTTTAGTTTAGTTAATTAAATTAAGTACTATACAATTAAATATATTGCCTAAGACATGGAATACTGAACTGTAATATTTTTACAATAATTAAATAATACAGAATGGAAGTGGCATTTTATCAATTTACTGTACTAGCTGAAATTATATTATATAAAAACCTAGGTTCTGTGTGCATAAAGCATATTTATACCCAGTTTCAAAAGAGTATAATCAGTCAGTCGACCGATTGTTGACCATTTAAGCGCATCTCTCATCAACGACCTGTATTATTGGGCCATTGGACGGTTCCCAAATTAAACATAATAATATTACAAATTAGGAATATTAGTTATAAATATTCGTACATTGTCTTCGGAAAACATCGACTTGGATAGTGAGGGGTATTTAGGCATGCCACTGTTGGAACAGTCAGTCGGTATACGCGAAAAGTGATTATTTTCTTTTGAAACAGGGTTTATTATATTGTTATGCATATAACAATCTTTTAAGTAAAAGATATTCATGGTATGTCAAAACGTATTAAATTTGGTAGTTATTATTTTTTTTTATTATTAAATATTTTAATTTTTAGTATATTTTAAAATTATTGGACAAACCAATATTTATGTTTAATTAAAAATTATCTGAATAATATTATGATAGTAATAGTATGCAAATACTATATTGCAATATAAAAAAATTATAAAAAATTATTATTTCAATTTATTTTTATTATAGATATCATATTTTCTATGTCAATATCCATATTTTGTATGTCCAGTTGAATACAGTGAAAAGTTTGGTAAAATGATTATTGATTGTGAACCATCACCTTTGTATACTCTTCATGAATATGTTCTGCCTGAATTTATTGCACGTGCTATAAGTGTGGTATGTATTAAAAAAAAATTATGTTTAATATATACAATATATATGTTAATTTAATTAAGTTGTAAAATATTATTAATTTAAATAATATATATAATAATTAATACACTTATTTAAACTTTTATGATTTAGTTTGGAGGTTCCAACAAAATCACTATTTATCCTTTTGTTATTCATGCTTTTTGGATGTCATTGTTCAGCTCTATTATTGGACCATTTGGTGGATTCTTCGCTAGTGGATTTAAACGAGCATTTAAAATTAAAGTAAATCACTTAACAAAATATTAACTTACCCTCAATATATATTAAATTAATTTTTTTTCATTTTAGGATTTTGGAGATGTGATTCCAGGACATGGTGGTATTATGGATCGTTTTGACTGTCAATATCTTATGGCCACATTTGTTAATGTTTACATTTACAGTTTTGTAAGCACTCCTACCTTACAAAAGACTGTTCAACAGGTATTTTTTAAATATATATTTTATTAAGAGGACATTATATCTAAATGTATTATCTCTATCTTACAAATTCACAACACAGACAATTTTTTACATCCACAATAATCTACTTAATTCAATTTTTTTTTTAATATTAAAGTATATTGATCTCTTTAAAATTAAAATATAAAAATAAAATATTGGACCTTGGATAATATTCTTACTCTTGAATTATTTCAATACAAACAAAATTAATTATTAAATGGATTTTTTAAAAGTAAAATGTATTGTTGTGCATTAGAAAGTTGGATATAATACATATGAGTAAAACATCCTCTTGAACATAATAATATTATATTTATTTTCTACAACATACATTAAATGTTTAGGTAATTAATTTACGACCCGAAGAACAGTTACAATTATTTTACGTTCTCAAAGGATCATTGGAAAACCGGGGAATTCTCAATGTGCAATAAATAAAATATTCATAGTCAACCAGCAACCTTTACATTCCTTCTTTCAAATACAATATTAACTTAAAACACAATTGTTTTTGGAGAGTTATGTTTAATTTGCTTTGTGTTCTTGATGTGTACTTATTAAAACATTTTTTGGCCTATTTGATATA
The DNA here is from genome assembly GCF_003676215.2 of Rhopalosiphum maidis. Classification (NCBI taxonomy): domain Eukaryota; kingdom Metazoa; phylum Arthropoda; class Insecta; order Hemiptera; family Aphididae; genus Rhopalosiphum; species Rhopalosiphum maidis. The sequence continues at coordinate 82,005,596 of NC_040878.1, forward strand.
TTTTATCAAACAGACTTCTCTGCTCTAAATTGCAGATACTTTTGTATAAAAATCAGTTTGTTATTTATTTATTTATTTAGTTTAAAGTTTGTTTAGTTGTTTTCAATGTTTTGATTTTTAATTAAAGGTTTTGATTTTTGTAAAACTTTGAACATCACAATCTAATATGAAATTAAAATTAACACTTTCACATTCCTATTTTGATGTGATCGATTCCATTAATAACTATATAGAATTTATTTCAAAATAGCTATTAAAACAGATAAACAGATAATGGTAGAATGTAGAATTCGTCATTAAACTGTGTAGATTGATAATAGTTTTATTTTACATTTTTGTTGTTGTTTTGTTGAATTTTGTTATTTGTATTATGAGGATTTAATAAATACATTGTAATATGATATAATATAATATGCTATAAACAGGGAGGGCGTGTGTGGTGGATAAAATTGTTTACGAATTGTGTTAAATATAAGTACATTTAAAAAACAACACATTGGTTGAAACTAGAGTTTGACATTTGACTAAAGGTTTTTAATATATTATTATAATCAATTATTTAAATTAATTAAATTACCTACGTATTACTGTTTTCTGTATAACATACTACCTACTTTATACTTACCTATATTATTTTTTTCATAGTCAGAAAATCATCTATTTTATAACAAAACTATTAGTATTGATAAATTTAGTATAATACAACGATGTGTGAAAATAATTTATTGTTCTTTAATCAATAAAGACATTTATTTATTACAATACAAAATTATTGTTTGCTCAAGTATTTTACAATATTAAGCATCCAATGCTTATTTCAGATTTTGAACGGTGAGTAAGAACTTTCGGTATGCCTTTTTGGCTTACTCTCTTACCAAGCTATTAAAATAAAAACATTGCTGAAACGTCAGCCAACAAAATGTAAGCCAGTCAGATAGCAAAGGGTTTCCACTAAAATGGTTAAATATCTCTGTTTGGAGTCTGAGAATCGTTTTTTGAATACGACTTAATCAAACACGATGATATTTATGTACACCATTGCTTACACATTCGACAAAACTGGGGACAGTGGTTACAACATCCTTAACCCCATGCACCTCGCACTTTTGTTGCTATGGAGTTAAAACGCAAACACGCTTCAAAGTTATCAGTTAAACTATCGGCTTACCTCTACGCGTATCATACCATTCGCGTTTCATCGTCACATAGTAGGTAGGCACCTACCTAAATATACACTAAACTATTTTATTACTATAATAGACAATATACAGGTTTAATCATATCATCGAGGTTCGAGGTAATTACTAATGTGGTTCCGTACGGTGTTAAACGAGATTGAGGATGATATTTCTTAATACGTAAAAAGTCTACACAGCTGCAAGAAACATGGACAGTGAAATCGTTGTGCAGGACCTCGAACTACAGTCGCTGATCGGATTCGACGGCAATCCGGTGAACGGTCTTATACTGCACCCGGACGGCGTTCATCTGGTGTACCCGCTCGGCACTAACATCGCGGCGTACCATTGGCGCACAAAGGCTCAGCGGTTTTTCGAGGGGCACACGAACGTGATATCCGCTGTCACGGTGTCGACTTCCGGCCGGTACGTGGGTTCTGGTCAAGTGAACTACATGGGGTTTCGGTCGCCGATAATCGTGTGGTGTTTCCACACCGGTCAGGTGGTGGCGAAATACGAGTCGCACAAGGTGCGCGTCGAATCCGTCGCGTTCTCGTGCTGCGAAAACTTTCTGATATCGCTGGGCGGCGTCGACGACGGTTCGGTGATCGTTTACGACATCGACAAGCGGGAGGTGCTGTGCGGGTCGTCGTCCGTCAAGTCGACCGCGGGCTCGGCAACGGTGCTCCGGCCGGTGCACATGCGCGGCGAGTGTTTCGTCGTGGCTGGCGATAACATACTCAGGCTGTGGACGCTCAACAGGGAACAGCGGAACATCCAGGGGCTGGACGGTTCGTTCGCCAAGATCAAGCGCAAGATCTTGTGCACCGTCATCGACCGGCTGGACGAGTACGCGTACTGCGGCACCAGTACTGGCGACGTGATGAAAATCAAACTGAACTTCTCGGCCGACACAGCCGTGGTGGCGCCTACCAACGCTCCGACTCTGGTCGGGTGTTTCGCCAAGTACCCGCCGGCCGGCAAGAACAGGCGCGGCGTTTCTGCCGCCGCCACCGTGGAACTGTATAGCAAAGGAATCACGGCGCTGTACCTGGTCGCGGACGGCACCATGCTGGTGGGTTCCGGGGACGGCGTCATCGAGTTGGTCAAGCAGAAGGTCCGCGACGGCGGTAACTCTTCCCGCGGTCGCAGCTCGTACAGTAAGCCGGGCAGCACCCGGCTGGCAACGCCCACCCGCCCGCTACTGGTGGCCATCAAATCAGCCAACGTCGATTCGTCCGTGACCAGCATACAGCTGATGGACGACGGCGTCGTACTGGTGGGCACCGTCAACTGCGAGCTGTTCGCGATCCGGGCGCGCGACTTCGACGTCACCTGTCTGTTCACATGTCACACGTCTGTGGTGTACGATCTGGCGTTCCCTCACGGCTACAGCAAGGTGTTCGCCACCGCCAGCAAGCATGACGTGCGCGTCTGGTCGGTGGACACGCTCCAGGAGCTGCTCCGTATCACTGTGCGCAACTTCACGTGCTCCGGCGTGCTGTTCTCGTACGATGGCGCGCAGATCGTCACGTCGTGGAACGACGGCAACATCCGGATATTCGCACCGGAAACCGGACGGCTGCTGTACGCCATAAACAACTGTCACAATAAGGGCGTTTCGGCCATCGCTATGTCCAAGGACGGTCGGAAACTGCTGAGCGGTGGAGGTGAGGGCCAGGTCCGGGTATGGCAGGTGGACAATCTCAACGGGGCGCTGCAGGCCGTGCTCAAGGAGCACAAAGGTCCGGTGAGCTCGATCGACGTTCACCAGTTGGGCCACGAGGCGATCACGGCTAGTGCGGACGGCACGTGTGTGGTCTGGGACATTGTCCGGTTCACGCGGCTGTCCATCATGTTCTCGTCGACGATATTCACCAGTGCCAAGTACCATCCTAATGGCGCCCAACTGCTCACATGCGGCACCAATAGGTACATTGGATTTTGGGAGGCGCTCGACGGGTCGTTGATACGCGAGATCGAAGGATCGTCGGCATCCGCGCTCAACTCACTAGATGTTACGCCTAACGGTGGGTAAACTTGACCTTTAAAAAAAAAAAATTGAAATCTTGAAAACTTGAAAACTGCCGGGAAAATGCTTTTGCACTACAAGCAAACTAAACTCTCTCTGAAACACGCGCATGGTCGTTTTCGACAAAAGTCGTACTCTTCCTAAGGTTTATAAGGTTTTAGCTAAAAAATTCAATATTTATTATATATTATACTATATTATCTAATAGATAAATATTAAAAATACGAGTTATATAAAAATAAATAATGTGATTTTTATATGTATAACATACAGTAAATATTGAACTTTTCAATTTTGCCGAAAAAGAAGGGTACAATTTTGGTGGAGAAGTGTCTTGTCCGGAAACATCACGCCTCGCATCGATGAAAATCAGTTCATCTGCGTTGCCAGAGTGGTTTCACTGTAGAAGAGTGTCACGTGAGGATGCGTAAAAATGGCTTTCCTTGCCGTGGACAGAGTTGACATGTTTATAATTATAACCAAGCCATAAGATATATTCTATATTTTATATTTTCACATGTTTTAATAAAACTATAATATGTTTTTGTACAATCGTGATATTTTGTTGATCTTGAGATAATAATATCAATGTGTATTGACTTACTGTCCGTTTTAATAGAATTATGTGTTTGGATGATTAATAATCACGTTTTTATAGGCAAGTACATCGTCACCGGCAGTTCAGATCAGATGGTGAAGGTGTGGCTGTACAACGAGGGGGTGCCCACGCACGTTGGGGTGGGTCACGCGGGTGTGGTGACAAACGTGAAGGTGAGTCCGGACGGTAAGTTCGTAGTGAGCACAAGCGCGGACGGCGGCATATTCTTGTGGCGCTTTCCGCACGCCGCGGACACTGCACCGCCTGGTAGCCGGTGCAGCGCAAACAGCGGCGGCGGTGGTGCAGGCAGTCTGCGGGAACAGCAGACCGACCGTTCGAGGCAGCTGTCGCTGAAGAAGACGTTGCCGGCCCGGAAGGAGAACATCAACGTCATATCGAAGGCGCAAAAGGTACGGACGTCCACGGATTATAGTAGATCGACTACGGCAGCCGCGTCGGTAGTAACGGGTAACGCGAACGACAACGAAAAGGCCGTCGACGAAGGATCGGTAAAATGTCTGTGCCGGCGCGGGTCGACGGCCACTTGTGTTTGTTGCGACCTCGGTACCGGTGGTCGGAAGATCAAACCGTTTGTTCGATGACGAGTGCGCGAGTGCCTAAATTATTATTCGTACTTGACAGTATAATAATTGTAATTTAAGTATAATTTGGTGTTGTAAGTATTCTTATAAAAGTATTGAAATACTTTTTAAGTTTATAGAACACGATTTTTTAAATGCTTATGCAACGTCGGGTTTTTTTAAGGTGTTTTATAAGTTTTTTTTTTAAAAAATGTTTTATTTCGCATTGAATATTATACATGCTTTTTACATTTATTTTGAATTTTCTTTTTAGTAATTTTTTGAAATTTAAGCACTAGCAAACTGATATAGTTGTTGCTGTTGATACATTTTTAACTCAATTATTCAATGACGACGCTTGTGCAGTGTTATTTGTTTTAGACATATAATTATTGAAAACTACAATATAGTAAAGTGTAAAACAGTGGCGTTATTTCAATTTTTTTTTTAATACGCACGGCGTATAGGGAGGCCACTTAAGCGCAAGCCACTATCAATTATTCAGACCAATCAATTTATAAAGTTGGCCAAATTACTACAATATTAGATTTTAAATACGCAAATGTGGTCCAGATTACGACACTGATGTAAAATGTTAAATCTGCAATATTCAATATGATAGTGGCGGCCGTCCGTGGCAGTATACTATATGACGAGAAACTGATCATATAAGCACGATGCTAATTCTATAAGTGTATGTTTAAAAAGACCAATTTAAGGATCGGCGTCTGTAGTATATTGGTTGGTATAAACCAAAATGTGAAATATTATGACTTAACATTTATGGTGTATTTTATACTTTTAATTTTTATAATAAGAATTCAAGCCATTATGGCTCATTAACTTTTTAGGCTGTCTGGCCAATTTACAATATTATTTCATATTTTCATCAGACTTTCTCACTCAAACATGACTTGACAATGGACGGAATAATTGTCTAAAATCGCGTTTACAGTTATGTATTTATATATTTTTTCTAACTAATAAGATAAAATGTGAACTGATTTTAAGACAGTGGCTCACGATACTATTTTTTATTTAATAAAGCTTAAGTGGCAAAATGCCAATTGTATTTAAAACATTTATTATTGCTTCTTTTCTTAGAACTTTTTTTGGTTGGGTAATGACATTTTATCTGAAATTTTTTAACCGTTGTTTTAATCTATACAATTCTGTAATACTATAAGGTGTTTTACCTTATAAATTATTTTATTTATAACACATTGCGATAATAATTTATAGCTGACTATAACTATTTGTATTATATTATATGAATTATTCAATTAAAAATTGTTATAACTATTAAGTGTTTAGTAGGTAACTATACATATAAATATTAAAATATGGACAATTCAGAGATTTGGATGACATTTAGAGGATTAATATATATATACTTTGGCTTCCCTTTTTTCACGTCTTGTTGGTCTGCTATAAAATTGGCAAACGCGCCAACGGCCGATGTATTCAAGTTAAAATATATTATTATGAAAACCAAACCATAATACTATGTAACATTGTAACTTCGTGTACCTATTTTAATGTCAGTAGCATTATTTTATGTTTTTACATTAGCATTTTATAAACATGAAGATGAACACATGATGTCATGATATTATTCTATTATTCTAATCTATTCTAGAATAAACTATTCTATAATCAATGGTTTATAGTAATAACCTAACCTAACCTAGTAATATAATTTACAATTAATAATACGGTAGGTTGAATTAATTTTTTCTACCTATGTATATTAAATATACATAGGTATACTTAACCTAACTTATATCTAACCTAACGTATACTTTTAGGTAATACTTTGAATTTATGCCAAATAACTTTAGATTTTAGAACGATGTGAATCTAAATATTTATAAGTATAAATAGGTTCATGGTATAAATAAAAAACAAGTTAGCTTATAATTAATCCAAATATTTTCAAAAATGTAATTTTATAAATAGCGAATTATAATACAGGCATTAACGAAACATATCTGCTATAAGTCTTTTACAAATATTATTTTATGAATTACAATGTATAACAAATATATTTCATTATTTTTAATAGGTAATGTAAAAATCCAATTTTTGTCGACTATAAATTTGTAAAAATATCATAAAAAAATGTCATTTATATATTTTTAAGATTTTCGCAGTTCCTACAATTCTAAAATCCCAACTTATTAGCTTATATTAATTTTCAAGTTTATCGACTAAGAATTACATTTTTTTATTGACATTTATACAAAAAAAAACTCAAATAGGTAATTCATATACCTATAAATAACACAAAAATTGGTTTTAACAATTTAACTATTGGTCGAAAATGCTAATATGCATACGAGTATATTGTGAAAAATGTTAAGTATTTACAGTTATCAGGGGTGGATCCAGACCAAGATAACAGAGGGGGGGGGCGATTTTTAAAAGGAACGCATTAGTTTTGATAAAGTATTTATTTAGGTACATAAACATATGTTACTTTCCACAGTCTCGTACAGAACTAAAAAAGTATTTTTTTAGTAATAATAATAAAAAAATATATCACTATAATTTTGTTACCCTTGAAGTATAATTATGTCAAAAACTAAAATCAGGGACTTCAAACTAATTTTTTTGAGTGAACGGGGGGAGGGGGCGATCGTAAAATTATGCAATATGTGAACATCTAGGGACAATGAATTATATGGGAAAATCTGAGTAGAAATGTTTGTATTTAATATTTAATAATGAATGTATCGGGTTATGAAAACCTATACGATGTAGTATATATATTTTAAATAAACACACTTATATATTGGTATTAATAAAATATTGGAATAATATAGTTACACACAGTGGTATTTACGTCATCATCCATGTTGAGGTCCATTATGGTGCCAATGTCATCATCTAAGGCGTCAATTTTTTCATTATTCCAATAATAATCATATTGAATCGCTGGATCACAATTCCAAGCGATCACATTTTCCAAATATCCAGCATACTATAGATTAAATAAAAATAATATTTGAAATATTTTGTCATTCATTTTTTAAAACAATAAAATTTGAAGTCTTGTGCTTAAAATAAAATATATTTACGTGTGGTATGACTTAAGCAGAGTATCAGTAGGAAAACTCGTTAGCGTCTCTGGCTATCTTAGAAAAAAGCACCTTTTTACCAATTAAAAAAATTGATAAATGTACGCGTTAATAACAATAATTAATATGGAATATTTATGAATCAATTTGGGATTTTCTTTATGCTTTTTTCATAATTTCATTATTAAATTTGCACGTTATAGTGTGTATAAATAAACAAATTCATATTAATTTCAAAATTTATACTGAAAAAAATGTCATTTTTAAGATTTAAGGTAGAATATAAATACTACTTACGTAATCATACTTCGTCATAACCCTTGTAACGTTAGTGGCTATACCTGTTATTAGTACTATTTAATAATTATATAGTATTTTATAGTATAGTTAGTATTATTTTTTATTATCGTTTGTTGGCTATAGACATTATAATATTAAACATAACATATTTATTAAAATTTTATATTATAGTTAAATAATAAATGCTAATAAAAATATAAAATAATACACTGGCTAAATAATGTTTGTTATTAATTTTTTTTAAATAAATATAATATTAATAAACTAATAAACCTATTTAACTGTTTATTTCTTATTATTGTTTTTATTTTTTGATTTGGTTCAAAAAACATTTACATAATATACATCAGTTTTATTTTCATAAATAATATTTATGTTTTTTCGATTACTGTTCTTATTTATAATTTTTAAAAGTTTCCGCAACTCTTTTTAACTATCCTTGATTTTTATTGAAGTAGAATTATTTTTTTTTATTCTAATTATAAATTATTAGGTACATCGTTTTAGTTTCATAGATGCACAGATAAACAATGAATGCATTTTTAAATTAACAACGGTTCCTATTCTTCAAAACAAAGTATCGGAATAGTTTGATGTACTTACTTCAATGTTACGTAACAGTTAAACATACACTGTAGAAAAATTATTGCGAGTCCGTGTGATGATAAGAAAGTTTATTTTACTTTTATATGTCTTGGCAGGGTCGGATTGACTCGACCAGTCATCGAGTAAACTCGATGGGCCGTTCAAGTCACGAAGATCCGCTGACCAAATTATATATTACCTAAGTGTTAAAAGTTGAAGAAATGGAGACTAAAAATGTTGGACTTGCGCAGACCATAGTACACGGTTGTAAGTAGTTGATATTATAAAACTAGGAAATTCGGTGAGATTAAATAAAGGTATACCTTTCATTATATAATAATATTTATATATTAAGTATAGTTCTGGAATTAGAAAAATGTTGAATTTAAATTATAGTAACCGGAGGAAAGGAATCCTTTTATGTAAAGTAAACCCACTTACACAGCGATAGCACCCTACTCACACTACTCTTAAATCTTATCCGGTTTCAGGATAGAAACTCATAAACAATTTTCCCCGGATTTAAATAATATAAAATCCAATAAATAGGTACCCAACATTTTTTAACCCGTTTTCCCTTCCCGAATACGATATGATAAATAATTCCTCAGTACATGCAGCCTCACTTATTCCTTTAAATGTTAAGACACGCATTTAAATTTAACACTAGTAATCTGGGAATGGGCGAATGCCGTGCTACGACAAAATTAAAGTTATAAATTTAAACCAATTAGAATAACTCATTATTAAATGTATAGTGTGATATTTATTTGTTTATATTACCTATATATGTATTACGTATATTGGTGTATAAGACACTTTATATACGCGCAAAATTTCAGTTACTAATCTGGCTATCTATTTATTAATTATTATTGTAGTCGATCTGCGTTCGCGCGTTCTCGCTTACGATGGCCTAAATAGGTCACAATATGCGTTATCGACGTTTGGACGTTATTAATGTTATGGCATAAGGCAATCCAAATGATATTATGAATAATCATAATCGCATCGTCTCGTTAAAAGTAAGTGAATCTAAAATTATTCATTATCTAAAGAACAAAAGAACGAAGAACTGCTCGAAGCTCATATAAAATCTGTTCATAAAGATTTAACCAGAATGATGAACGAATTGCAGAACCATTTCAAAAATAAATTGAAAAAAAAAATAACTGTATAAGAATTATTGTTGAGCAACGATGTATAATATTGTGTATCGATATCGTTCCGATTTTCCCGACATTGTATTATATATTATAATCGCTATATCATGATTTGTTCGATATCGATATCGTATAGAATTATATTTTTATAAATTTATTGATAAAATTCAGGGGCAGATTCAGATCAAAATAACAGTGGGGGACGATATGTAAAAAGGGCACACATTAATTTTGATAAAGTATTTATTTAGGTACATACATACTACATATGTTACTTTCCACAGTCTCGTACAGAACAAAAAAAATATTTTTTATAATAACAGTAATAAAAAAATATATCACTAAAATCCAGTACTTTTTTAACTATTTTTTTTAAGAGAACGGGAGGGGGAATCGCCCCGATCGTCCCACCCCCCTGGATCCTCCACTGACGGTTATATACATTTTGCCATTTTGGAGTAACACCCAAAAACTAGTTTTATATTATGATGGTTATGCTTAAAAATGTATTTCTGCTGGTCACTTAATATTATAATTTTGATTTAATTGGGCTGAGAATTCATTGTAAATTTCAAAACTATGTCGGTATAATCACAGATAAGGGATAATTTCTTTATAAAAAAAATGCTATCACCTGTTGATAACAATTTCCATTTTACGGAGTAAGGACTAAGGAATATTGTGTGTTTATCAAAACTTAACCTTTATTTTCGCAGTATAACGGGAAATATACATTGCATACATTATATGTGTAAATGTGTTTATATAATTTTTTCAGTTTGGTGGTTTGGTCGCCTAAATTTTTGGACCTAAATATTAACAGTTTAATAAATTATGTAATAATTAATAATATTTATACATCATGACAATATTGATAATTATTGACAATCTATACTAATTACTAATATATAAAATGATAGCATTTGTTTGTATGTTCGGGATAAACTCTGAAACTACTTATTCAATCGTCGTGCAGTTTTTTTTAAATTAAAAAGGACATCGCAGAGAATGATATAGGCATAAATTTAGTCCGATAAAATTAATAAATAATTAGTTATTATTAATTAAAATAAACGTATAAATTGTATACATATATTATATATTAATAATTATTATTAATATATTATTATATATTATTACGGTGGCCCGCGGGTTTCCTGCAGTTACCTATAACCTGACCTTTTTTCTTTTTTGTGTGTTTTATCGGCGAGTAGATATGAATAATTGTTCCGATAAGTAAAATGCTTTCCGTATCATATGTTATTTGAACAATTTTATTATCATAGGTTTATGTATTAGGTCAGTGGTTTTCAACCGGTGTTCCCCAGCACACTGGTGTGCCGTGAGCGCTCTTGAAGTGTGTCGTGAAAAATCTATTAATAGTTTTATTAGTATGTATTTATATGTATATATAGGTGTATAATGCATAAAATATGCTTCATATGTTATGTAGATTGGTGTGCCACGAAAATTTTGTAGTAGATGAAGTGTGCCGCGTGGTTAAAAAGGTTGAAAACTACTGTATTAGGTATTAATATTGTTAGCGTGTCTGTTTAGTTAGCAAAAACCACTCGAAGAGACGAGTTCCTTGGTATATAATGTGTCAGTGGTGGCCCAAGGCACGGGTGAACTGGGCGGTCGCCCGGGGTGCCTCCAGAATAGTGGTGCCGGAAGCGCATTTGTAGGTGCTCAAAAAATTGTAAAAACTTATGATGTTTTAGTAAAAAAAAATTTAAATAATAACGGTGTGTAGTAATTACATTTCTTTATAATAATAAATTGTTATATATTTAAGCTATATTTTTAATGGCCCCATAATATCTTGGACTGGCACTGTATCTATACTAATATAAAAAAAATGTTAGCGTTTGTTTGTATGTTTGGGATAAACTCCGAAACTACTAATTCAATCGTCGTGCAGTTTTTTAAATTAAAGAGGACATCACAGAGAAGGTTTTAGGCATAAATTTAGTCCGATAAAGTTAATAAATAATTAGTTATTATTAATTAAAATCTTGGGCGGAGCCGAGACGTATGTAGTATGCTAGTAAATAATATAAATGATACTAGTTTATTATTACGTTGATTGTTACACGGCGTCTCGGGTATGCAATATTAGTACATACTGTTTATGCACTCGATTTATACCAAGTTTTATAGATTATAATAGTTTTATAGATCCATAAACCTAGGATTTATACTACCGTTATTGATTATAGAAGTCTATCAACATTAAAATATAAGTATAAAGTATAAAAATAATGCTACCCCTACTTACCAGTTACAGCCAGTGGCGTATATAAGAATTAATTTTGAAAATGGAATGGGGGGTCGAACCCCTAACCCTCCTATATATGCCACTTGTTACAACTACTTTTTAGATAAACTAGTGACTATGTCTACCAATTAATTTTTACTTACCAACAAATATTACTTGTTACATCTTATTAATATTTTAATTAATATTTTTTTTAATTTTATTATAAGAAAATATCTGTGGGCTGTGAGTCTGTGACTCAAGTCTTTTAAATAAACAACATACTATAATGGCCATAATGATACTGGTAAGTATCCACCAAGACAACTATAACTTACTTTTAACTTTAGTTTTACTAATATAGGTACATTATTTTAGTTTGTATTTTGTCCTTTCACTTTGTTGTGTGCGTGTCCAGGCGTAAATAGCGTTTGAAATTTGAGGGGTTGAAGCCTTAGCTACTGAATGCTTCATTGAAGAATTTATACAAGTAATGAACACCTAAACAATTTTTTAGTACAACATATAGGTATATCGTATACTGCTTATTTAATTACAATATTGACAGAAAATAAAACTTACTAAACATTTTTTTCAAATGTACTATTTCATCTAGTTATAATAGTTGTCAAAATTATATTTATAATATATAATATACACCACATAACTTTTAGGAAAACAATAGAAATTATTATTGTAAGTATGGTTTTAGAGTAACAAGTAACAACAGAATAATATAATTATAGAACACGTTTTTACATTTTTAGAGCTGTATTCTTCGGTTGGATTGAATCTATTAGTTATTATAGTATAGCCCGTATAATAGACGTATAATAGCCAAATGGTATATCAAATATGAGCTGCAGCCTGCAACAATAGACTCCATAATAAAAAAGCTTATTATTCTTAGTTCTTGGTAGTAGGTATTATGGTTTATGGCTACAAGTCTACAATGTACAATAATAATAAAAATAATACCACGATAAATAAAATTTGTTCATTTATGAATTACATAATCTTAAAAATACAAACACGAATTTTACATCATAAACTATAATAATACTGATGAAGCTTAAAAAAAAATTAGGAAATGTTTGGGGGGCTATTGAAGTGTTTGCGGGGCTTAGCCCCTAAAGCCCCCCTATTTGTGCCTATGCCAGTCACTGTCCACGCATGATTTTTATGTTTTGAGTTTTATTTTTTATTTACAATTTGTTTAATTTTTTACATAAAATTAATGTGCTAATTTTATGGAGATATAAATCTAATGAAGAAACATGTGATAATAACTATCTCCAAGAGATAAACTTACAGTCATAATAACTTGATAGCTGTAAATTTAAAAATGCTGTTGTATCAGTATGGCATGTTGAAAAAATAAAAATAATAAATAATCACAAAAGGGGCTCAAGTGGTAATTTCTTAACTATTTATTTTTGATAATAAAAAAAAAGGCTAACTAAACATTTAAAAAATGTTTATATATGTAGAATACACCGTTTATGGTAGTTGACGTATACACGAGTACTACAATTATTTATATTTTATTACTTATATATATACGTAAAATTAAATATTACACATGTTTATAAAATGCCAAAATGGTATTATACATAAAATGGCACTTTTCGGTTATCGTTCACCAGTGGGCGGCGGGAAATACTGATTCCTTTATTGTACACTCCGTGCGGTTTTTAAATAATATACATTTACCTAGTGTAAGGTAAAAAATGATACCTTTATTCTTTTTTAAAACAACGATTTAAAATATAAATGAACTATCTTTTATCATATAAGTATTATAATAATGCTTTTTATAAAATATGAGTATACAATTATTACAAGTATATTATGTACTTAGATATTATATAAATAATTTGTAATAATAAATAGTTTTATTAATTAGTTTGACAATTTTTTTTACAACTCGATTAAATAAACAGTTATTACTTGAAAGTATTATTGTCATCAAAGAAATGTACACTTAAAAACTATTACATAAAAATCTAAAATTGATCAATAAGTTATCCATTTGTTTTACATAAATGTAACAACGCTAATAATGGGAGTAGGAAGGCCGAAAATTATCACATTTTAATTCATGATATTGAATAGATACGAAATAGCGTATTAACGGTAGTGGCCGGGTGCTCCCCCCCTCCCGGTGGACTGTGACTTCAACAAAATCATTTTCGGATAAGAAAAAGTTTTGCGGTGTGTACCCTGCACTCGGCCTGCAGTACCTTTTACCTACCTATGCGTTTTGATTATTTGTTTTATATTTTTTAATTTTTTAATCTCGTAACATGAAAAATGAATGTTTCTTAACGTTTAAAAAAAATAAGTTTATGCCCCCTCGGCCACCAAATTCTGAAGACGTCTATACGAAATAGACAAATAGTATTGCGATTTCCTATAATTATTTGTATAGACAATATTGTCATCACGAGTCATAACGGTCTACCGTTAACAATCACTCCTCGAAAAATATCTATACATAGTTCTAAATTTTTAATAATCTATTATCTAATATATGTAGCTTATTAAGCAGGTACACGACGCGTCATTAATGATGCCCTTTATTGGCTTTATTATTAGTTTTAAGTGATAAACATAATCGTTTTTATATTTTATATTTATAAATTCGTAACTCAAAATAGGCGGAGTCCACTTATAAAAAACGTATTTAAATTAGGTATTTATAAAACATCATGTCCCAATGTGTATCTTATTGATTATTTATAAACTTACTTTGTAGTTTATAGGTATCTAATATATTCAAATGTCATGTTCCTATTTACGTTTATAATTACACAAGCAATTTAAGTAGGTAAATACATTAACATTCGTTTAATAATGTAGGATATTCTAAATGATATCACAATGAATGTCTTAAATAAACTGAATTAAGTAGGTACTACATTGATTTTATTATAGAAAATATAAGCAATATGATTATTAGACATTGATCACTATTGAACTATATGACAGTACCTTAACTGTAAACATAATAAGGGTGCACAAAGTATGGGGAAAGTAAACAGTCGGTTATACTGTTATATTGATATTGAATAAAATATATTCCATTATAATAATTTAATATTATAGTAATACTTAATAAAATATGCAGTATTTTCGGCAGTAGTTTCGAAAGTATACATCATAAAATATACTAAGTAGATAGGTTACTATAGGTTATAATTATATGGCCATATGGGTTATCGTTCAGAATCATATTTTGTACTTATGCAATAATTTATCATCGAATTCAAACTTTTAACACATACTTATTAATTTATTATGTTACAGTGACTTTGTCAATGACGATGAACACGTTCGGCGCGTGTATTTATATTGTAAACATGGTTTTCTGTTTCCAGTCTTCAAGATTACGAGTGATTTAAGTTATTATCACTGTTATCAACTCTGTTTTGAGTTTTGAAGTTTTGTTTTTTGAAAATTCGAAATTGAGTATTGAATTATTATTAATCTTGAATCTTGATCATATTTAATTTTTTTTTATATAGTTTCATCTTATATTTTAGTGGAACGATTGAATTATGTTGAAAGTTTTAACATCGGTTGCGAAAGTAAGCCGTCCAGCCGTTAGAGGTTTTCAATGTAATTTTAACTTACGCAGATTTGTATCGAATCTGCAACATAGTCAAACACAAAAATTCACCCATTGGACTAAGCCATCAGTACAGTATCCTTCACGTTTTTTCTTTATTCGCTTATGTCATGCAAAACCACCAGAGTTGACTCCTCGTGAAAAACTGAAAATAGCTGCTAAAGAATACGGTTCAGTATTGATTGTGTTTCATGTTGGAATATCATTAATTTCATTAGGTTCGGTATATTTTTTTATTTCTAATGGTGTCGACGTCCAACAATGGATTGGGTGGATGGGTTTGTCAAACGCAAATGAAAATACTAAAATTGTAGCTGGAGCAAGTCAGTTTATCATTGCATATGCCATACATAAATCTTTTGCTCCAGTACGCATTTCAATAACACTTATATCTGTGCCGTTAATTGTACGATACCTTAGGACAAAAGGAATAATGAAAATAAAAAAATAAATATTAATTAAGAGAACCTATGTAATTGTATAAATAATTATTGTATTACTATGGGGTTAAAAGTGTATTATTTAGAAAAATTATTTTTATATTTGTATAAATCGTTTGAACTGTGAAATATTGTTAAACATTTTTGAACAATATTATATTGTATAAAAAATTAAGATAATTATATTTTGTAACATACATATTTTAGCAATTTACTCAATAAAAAAAAAAAAAAAAAAAATAAAGGTCAAGGTTATGTAAAGTAAAATTATTTGGAAGTGATATTTTATACATTTTTTTTCAATGTGTCACTAAAACTAAATGTAAATTATACTTATTACTTGGTCTTGTGTCTTAATATTTATATCCAAATCATGTTTATATCAATTAAATTCATGTTTAATTTAATATTGAAAAATTAACATAATGTTAATTGATAAAATGTATAGGCACACACTCATACATTTATTTAATACCTAGCTCATGTATAGGCATACATTTGTTAAGATTGGCCACAGTATCTAAAAATCAATGGCCCAATGTAATCAACATGTAGTTTGGTAGGATAGAGTAATACTTTATGGTCGATATAAATAATGTCTGTATATTGTATGTGTGTACATGGTTTGAATTTAGAGTACCCACAACAGACATGATTTGCATTATAGAAATTTCAAAAAAAAAAAAAAAAGTGATGGTTGGTTTGTTAATAGTAGAATTTTCTGGGAAATGATTGATAATACTAATGTAATACTTTTTCCGCAAATAACATTGATGTTTATTTTATTAAACTTGCACTAAAGTTAATTTTCTATGTTTTAATGCATTACAATGTTATTCATATTGTTTAATGAATAAGTAAGTATAATGATTCTATTCTGGTTCAAGGATGCTGATTTTTTATAGCTTTTAGTGAAATATAGCAACAAGTTATTATTATACATTTATATTTATGAATTTAAACATAAATGTTTATTTTTAGTATAACTCAACTATTTTTATTATATTGTATTATTCATAATCATCTTAAATTTGAATTATTTTTCATTTTTTAGATTAATTACTATAATATACTGAAAAAAAAGTTTTGTTAAACATATAAGATAGATAATATTAGTAAGAATTTTCACAGGGAAGCAAATGGAGCTGTTTAAGGAAAATAAGCTCATATATGAGCGTCATGAGCTAGTTAAGGAAGGGATAATGACTTTAATTTATTCACAATAAATTATAATCAATTCAAATGTAAGGTTGGTTTATAAATAGATTAAAAAAGATTACTCACGAATCTACAAATGTAGTTTATTCTTATGAAAACTTAGATATTAACATAAATTATTATCGAACAAAGTACAAATTCATCAGTACTAAATAATTGAAACAGATGTAAATGTCTCTCAAACATTGAGTTATAAGTATAACAATTCATTAAAAAAAAGTATAAATGTCCCGTGTCGCAATAGATAAAAAATAATAAAAAATATAAATGTATTACATTAGAAAATCAAAATAGAAACACAAAAGACAAGACTTATATATATTTTTTTCTATAAAGAATACAATATTTTGTGAAATTTAAAATTTGTTTCATATAGATTATAAAGACTAAAGAATGATTTTTAAGTATGCTTACCCAATTTTAATGCTTCAACTATATATTTTCAAATTCTGATTTTTTCTTTCAATTTCTGTTTAATATGTAACAATTAGGTTCTAAAATTATACTTATTTACAGTATAATGTTTAAATATACATATCTAATTAGAGTACCTAAGGTAAAATAATTCAGTAACTACTCTCTTCATTAAATACAATACAAAACAGTCCTCAAATGAAATACACAATTTATGTATATGAAATTATGGTTTTTAATTATACTATAAGAAATATCAGAATTTGAACCATTTATAGGCAAAAATACTTAAAAATTAACATTTTGAATATACTTATACATATAAAATAAAATATAATATATAAAATAATAAAATAATATTAATGTATAAAATATATCAGAGAAATATTTTAAATTACAATAAATGATCAAAATAATAGTAAGTTATAATAATAATGAAAATTATAAAAAGTTAAGACATTTACATTGAAAAAAAACCATGTGAAAATAGCTACAATACTGCATGAAGTTTAGTACAATTTATTGTCTAAAACTAGAAACAAATTATCTTGCTCTAATTTAGGGCTGTTTAACACAAAAAAACACAATGAATAATGGTAGCTACTTTAAGTCTCAATTCCTGATAAGTTAATATTTGAAAGATGAGCCAACATCAGGCATTGTCTAATCAAAATATGTAATGATGTTATATGCAAACTTAAATTTAATACATTTTAGTAATAATAATATAAGTTTTTGTCTAAAAGTCTTATTCATATAAGCTACAAACATCAAAGAGTCTGTAGTTTATTTTAATATATATATACATAAAATCTCTAGTATTTTATTACGTTAATTAAAATCTCTTTTGATTTTAATTACAATATATGCTAATGTTAACTATTTAAATATATCAATCTTAATTTTAAAGCAAGCTATACAATATAAATACTCATAAATTACCCGATATGTTTGTTATAGCATGATGCATAATAATTATAATTTTCATATTTTTTGAATTATGCGGAGCCAAAACAACAACTGTAAGCTTATATCTATTTAAATATCGAAATTTAGTATGTATATATAAAAAAAAAAATAATGTAAATATAATACGATAATAATGAGCATAGACTTATTGGTAAACTATAAAAAAAAAAAATATTCAAATTCCGTCAAAATTTTTTTTATACAATATTATACCATGACAGTATGACAGTCAATACACAAGTTTAATATTCAGTAAAACTTTCAATTTAAATGACTTTCACATCAAGATCTTATAACATCGTTAGTCCTTTTTTGTATACCGTACATTTATAATATTATATTAAAAACATTAGCTTCACAACACATTGTAGACAATTAACAGACATTATTCATATACACCCAACACACAAGTACAACTTTTTTCTTATATTTACATAATTTAAATCATAAATTATGTTGAAAGTATATAACTATAAAGAAAAAAATATGACAATATATGATAAAATGTATGTGTATTTGTAACACTGAATATAGAGGAACTAGTTTATGGTATAATATATTATATTATATGTGATGTGTGTAATTATATAATATTGACTATATAAGTATAATTATTGTAAAACTTAAAGTACTAAACACAATATACTATGCTAAAATTACAAGAGGAAATAACTATTCTACACTTATATATAAATAGTTAATAAAGGCTACCTCGATAATTTTAAGCACTATTCTCAATTGGCCAAAACAAAAACTGGGGTGAGGATGTTCTATTCATCTAATCACTCAGATTCTAAAGCAGCGGCCAATCAAAAAAGTACAATGATATTTAGAGGAACACCTTGTACAGAAAGATAGATTCTTACTAAGACTATATTCACCAATTAACACACAGCTTTAACAACAAGATATAATATTGATTAATTATGATAATATATAGGATTAAAACATTTAAAACATACGCGATGCAGAGGAATGTTTGAAGGGATCCTTAGTGTAAGTTGAGTTCAATAGTACAATTTGGAAAATAGAATAGATGGCGTGTTGTGAGTTCCATTCATTTGAGGTTTGATTTACAGCTTGTGATCAACGTTCCTACAAAATAAAAACAACAATTACATACTTGTGGTACGCCTGTTATTTTTCTGTAATTAAACATTAACTCGGGTATAATTGAGTTTTGTCTTATGTTCAACCAGGTTTCTGAGCAAAACTAGAGGGCATTGGAATTCTATATTAGTAAATTTCTGATTAAAATTCCATAGAACTAATCAAAACTGGTAGAACAATGCCGTTTATGTGTACAGAAACATCTTACTTAAATTTTAACAATTTAAATCATATATTCATACAATGATTATTATAAAATAAATATGTAATATATGATAACAGTATAACACACATTTACCATAAAGATGCAAGTTACTGAACCACTAGGAATAACAAGTAAACAAATAATATTTTTTTAAATATTTCAATATATATAATATATAACAATTAAAAACTATATTAAATCAAGTAAAACAAAAAAAATAATAGCTGTGTTTAGAAGGCAATTCAAAAGACCAACACCTCATTGGTGTGTTTGTTTAAATGAAGCTTGTATAATTATATTATCTATGTGTCATTATTTTAATTCTTTTTGTGGTAAAATATACAAGTATTGAACTATAATGCTTCCATAAGACATGTACATTTTGCTGAAAATTAAATATTATAATTTATTTCCAATGCCCTTCCTCACCAAAGGTTATAATATTATAAATTTAAATTTAAAGTTCAAGTATGTGTAAAATATAAAAATAACAGTGTATACCTTGGTTTATACTAATGGTGTCAAATTATTAAATAGAAGGGCCACCAGCCATACAGTAAAAATGTTTAAATAGAAAAAACGAGGAATTCAAATCACAATATAACTTTAGATATATTAACCAAAGTAATTTTTTTGAAATTGTCAATATTTTTCTTCAGCAAAAGAATTCCTATTTGTGAAGAGTAAATTACAAGTAGAGAAAATAAGAGCAGTTTTCACTGTATTAATAT
The DNA here is from genome assembly GCF_003676215.2 of Rhopalosiphum maidis. Classification (NCBI taxonomy): domain Eukaryota; kingdom Metazoa; phylum Arthropoda; class Insecta; order Hemiptera; family Aphididae; genus Rhopalosiphum; species Rhopalosiphum maidis. The sequence goes on from NC_040878.1 coordinate 82,026,088, forward strand.
TTTAAAGGCCACAGTATATTTAAATTTATTATAAACAATAATTCATCTTAAAATAGTTAATAAACTTAAGTGTGATTTAAAAATTAAAAGTGAAATTTTAATCTAGATTAAAAATTAATATTAGATTACTTTTAAAATTACACTAAAATATTACTTCTACATACTTTAAGTTATTAAATGATAGATAACCCTTCTATAATAAACTTACCTAGTACTATTTAAATTATAAAAATTTGAACATCTATAAAACATAAATTTATTTATTTATTCTTTTTCAAAAATATTGATTAATTTTATACACTCAATAAATGGCTTCTTAGTCTTATATATCACTGCAATCAATTTGTTATATTGTTCTACTTGTTTTTCAAAATTTAAATTTATATAAAAGTATTAAAAATTGTGAAAATAATATATTTAAAATCAAATAAAAAAATATAAGCTAAAAAAAAATATAACATATCAATTAAGAATTTGTTGTTTAAGTATTATACTACAATACTTAATAAGATCAAATTTCCCAATTAAAGTAGGTTAGCACTGAGTTACAAGTAGGTATCTCATTAAAGATTGTGGTCAAATCGTAACTGTAAAATGTACCAACTTTTACGAAACTTTTACTTTTCCACAAATTGTTAGTTATTATTTATTTATTTATTTTTGACATAAGACTGACCTATCACATTTATTATAAATAATACAATATTTCATTTCACCGTACATAAATATTATTTTGTTTAATTATTATGTAGGTATATATCATAAAACTAAAGATTATATATATATTTTCTAATACATCCTTAAATAAACTTGTAGAGAAAAATTCATTAACTAACCCAAGTTAGGTTTAATGATTTGATTTCTAGATCAAATTGGTCACCCTCCGTGGACGACTATGTAAATATTAGTTTCACTTTTACACACATTTTATCTGATCACTTTAACAATATTATAGGTATTACCTAAAATAAATTATACTAATAAATAAAAATAATGATGATAAAAAATTATTTATATTGTTTTTAAGCTTACAGGGATGAATATATATTAAGATATTTATTCTATTAATGTTTAAAATGATAATACATTGTTAACATACATAAAGAAAGCTATACATGTAGTATTTACATAATATATTAAGTTGATCATCTATAAATGTTATCAACTAAAATAAAATTTTATGTTTCAAACAATTTTAAGTATATTGGAAGAAAAGTTTAATCACAAAAGTTAATTTTTTAAGTTTGAAAACTATGCCTTCAAACTTCCAAATTGAAGTAATCAGTAATATACATCTAGAGTAATGATTTTTATTCATTTCATTATTTTAAACACAAATGGGACATTGGTATACAATGTGTAAATTAAATTAAGAATATTTAAATATAATACCTATACCAAATACCTATAAAACAAAACATGCTCAAAGGATTATTACTTTAAATATTTTATAAATTAAAATATTTCTTTTATATATTTAAAGAAATTTAAAAAGTAATAATATTTAAAATCTGTATATCTCTATTATTTTAATCTAAATAATTAAAAAATGTATATATATATATATGTATATAATATATTGGAGGTGATTTATAATTTACGAATAATAGGATTTAATTTGGACTGCCTACTTAAAAAAATTGTTTTATTTTAATGGATTTTTCTATTTTCCACTATATTTTTTTTCAAACACGCGGAATCAATGCAAATATGTAATATACTAATAAAAATAATATTTAATTTTAAATTTTTCGTTTTCTTTTAATCTTAAAATATTAACACTTTGTTAATATTTATAGTTTTGATTAAAATAAAATAAGAGAATAGTTACAAAAATAATAAATATAAGATCTATTAATTATACTATTATATATTTTATCTACTTTTATTTACACTGTTTTAAATTTTTAATAAAAATTTTTTTAGGTACATAAGAATTTGTTAGGTTTGTTATTTTCAATTAATTTTACATCTCTATATTTCTAATATTATTTTATACACAGTATAATACATTAACTAAAAAATATACATATTTATATGTCTAAAAGAATAAATAGAATTTTAAAAATGTATGTCTGATTAATGCAATTTAAATTCAATACTTTTTATATCAATACCTGTTACTATATATCTTATAGTAAGAATTACATATTTATATATTTTAGTTTTTTATAACCTTTTTGTTGAATTTTAATATTGAATACTTTTTTTTTATTAATAAATTAAATAATATATTTTATTTTAACTGTAACTAAACAAAAATATAATCTCCAATAGCGTAAACAAAAAAAATGACAGAATTAAATACATCATATTTAAGTTTGAATTCTAATCTTATTGTAATATTTTTTTTTTTAAAGTGTAGGTTTTCTCTTTATCAAATAATTGGTTAATGAATAATTTTAATTTGAAAAAGGTTTTGGAAGTTTTTAACTAATTGTTCGTATCTACTTAAAAAGTTAGAAAAATATAAACTATTTAAACTAATAAAATTATAATGTGTGATAATAAAAAATATTCCATCAAATTTACTAAAAGACTTAGTGGTTTTTTTTATTCCTACTAGTATTTAAAATATTCAATTGATTTTCTGTATATGTTTGTATTAAAAACTTTTTATAAGTTATTTCATTTCTTATAAATCTCACTCTACTCTCATTACTTATAATATAATTACATATTTATTGAGGAATTATTAAAAAAAATCAATCTTGTAGCACTAAAAAGAACAAACTACTAGTTTATTGACTATTTGAATGTTTTTTAATGGTTTTTTAAAGTTTTATTTTGTATACCTAAATAGTAAAATATTTTTTACTGTGTTAAACTAATATGAAACTAAAATTTTTACTTAGAATTGTTAGGTTTTCATTTAACTTTTCTAGTGCATTCCATTTTTTTTTTTTTTATTTGATCTCACCTTCTGTCGCTTCAGTACACGTGCATCAGTTTTGCGTCTTGACATGCCCCAATACCGGGCCGATACAAACCTACATACCCTTTTGGCCACATTGAGTGAACAAGACTGTAAATTAAAAAAAAACAACCACGGGGATTTCATAGATGGAATTCAAAATCAATTTTAATAAAACAAAACAAAATAAAATAGAAAAGAAATCTCGGCCAATAATAACGAGGTGCCGTTTAAATAAATTTGAATAAAATGCCAAATAACCCAAACCTGATGATAATAAATATTTTGGTTGTATTTGGCATTTGCATTTTGTATATTTATTATATTTATGAGTAGTTCGCAATTTATATACCTTCTAAACACTCTACATATCACGAATGACTCATCGGCTAAACTTATCTTATTCATGAGTTCTATTCGTATATTACTAATGTTTCACTTTTCCAGTACAATAGATTCTTAAATATTATACACATAATAATGTGGCTGTGAGAACTAAAATTATTAAAACATACCTCGTGTGTATTTCAAGTTTGAATTTGAATCATTTAACGGCTTTAATGTCATCTGATTTTTTAAAGTTATATTCTCGTTTTTCATAATCTAATTGTGATTTTACTTATTAGTCAACTTTTTAGTCACTAATAAATTAATACTAACTAAATTTTATTTTTAAAATTTACCTTTAGTTTGTTTCTCGGTTTTTTTTTGCTCATTTAATCCTTCCCAATTGTATTCAGCACCACCATCATCATTATCGTCATCTGAAGAATTGTTCCATCTTTGGTCTTCCCTGTCACTCCCACCATCATGAATTTCATCCTTCGATAAATAAATCTTATATAATAAAATACTATTGCTGAGTTACATAAATAATCACTAAACATTTAATGAATTAATAGTGAGTTAATGGTACCTTAAAACACGCTATAGTCGCGTACCATGATTGGTCTACTATTTTTTTTTAAATGTATTTATTATGCTAATATAACTATCAATTTATTATATTGACTTATCCATTAGTATCATCTGACTATATAAGATTATTAATCAAGTATGCTCACCCCTTACTTTTCTTCAATAATGCAGTTATTAAAGTCTGTTTTTTTTTAATTTTTAAATATATTTGAAAACTATATTTATTTTTAAAATTCTTAAATAATTTTTTTTATTACTTATTGAGTATCTTATGGAGACACAAACTTTTAATTTTTAAATGAAAACACTCTTTTTATACAGTAAATAATTTAGTGGATAATTTTTTTGTGAATTCTGAAAATATCAAAATCAAATAGATATTTCTGAGTTATTTAATTTTGTCTAATAAGGAAAATAGGTCTGAAAGATATGTGGGTACTATAGTAATTTCAAAATTTTAGTAATTTATATTTATAATAAATACTAGATTCAATATTATATCTGTTTTATATTTTTGTATAAACACTTTTAAGGACTGTTATCTATAAAATAAACATTTTTATAATTTAAAAACTATGTTCAAATTTTCAAAACAATTAATCATTAAGGAGCTGTCACTACAACATTTGATTTTTCTGTAGATATTATTCATTATATAAAAACAACTCACTGGTTCAGTTTAGGGCAGACACCTATTATATATTTTATAAAGAATAATATTTTCTGTGCATTTACTGGATGGTTTTTAATATTTAAAATGTTTTATAAATATAAGCATGTTTTAGTTTAAATTTTTGATTATTTTTAACTATTATTAATTTATTCAAAAATGAAAATATTAAAAATCTATCTGGTTAACGCACAGAAAATATTCTTCTTTTAAAAATATATAATAGGTGCTTTTGTCCTAAATTAAACCAGGGTCATATTCTTGGACATGATTATGAGAGAGATGGACAAAAAAAAAAATATTTGTATGGGGCCCCTTAAAAATTTACTGTAAAAAAGAAGAGATTCTCATTTGGAAAAACAGAAATTTGTAACAGCACAAGACACTCTTTATATAGTACAAAAGATCTCAAAATAACAAAAATTTGGAAAAATGTTCTTCAAGAGGATGTCTCACCCGCATGTGTTGTCTCTGTCTTACACACGTACGACTTAGTAAATTTTCGTTCACCAGTTTCAATAGTATGCTTTTAGTTTTAATATTAGAGTGAATTGACCCGTTATCAAACTTTTATGTAAGAGCATTATCTGTGTTCTCTCGTTGGCTTTTTACGATAATTTAATTTGAAGGTGAGTTATGAGTATGAAATTGTTAAATATTTGAAAATGATCATAATTCACTTAAAAATTAAAATATTATATAAAGCCAACGAGAGAACACAGATAATGTTATTACCTAAAAGTTTGAAATAGGTCAATTCACTTTAATATTAAAACTAAAAGCATACTATTGAAACTGGTGAACAAAAATTTACTATGTCGTACGTGTGTAAGATGGAGATAACATATACAGGTTAGACATCCTCTTAAGTATATTTTAAAATTTCAAAAATCAAAATTTGAATAAATTCATTACTACATGAAAAATAATTAGTTTGGTGAATAACTTTGTATAATATATATATACAAACATAAATTAAGTAAATAGAGTGGTATTAAAAATTAGATTATTAACACAACTTTTATATTTATTATCAATTAATTATACTTAAAAGAAGTTTCCTTATTGATTTTGTAGAAATTAATCCAATAGCTGTCTAAAGTTCAATAATAATTTTTTTATTTAATTCACATTAATATAATACCTAATTAAAAGAGATACAAAATAACTGATTTTTAATTGCATACAATTATAAATTAATCTATTATAATTGGTTTTTGTGATATTTTAATAAATTTAATTTCTTTATCTTTAATATAATAATATATTCTATGAAACATTCAAATTAGTTCTCAATAAACTTACGGATGTAGGCAAAGTGATGTCTTTGTTACATTCTGATAATATTTGTTTTTTAGATACAAATGAATATGGCATTTCAAATTCATCTTCGTCATCTGGTTTTTCATTCCATCGTCTGTCTTCATCCTCAACTCCCTAAAAAAACCGTGATAAGTATTAAATAAAATGTCGGCTATTTAATTAAATAAGAAAAAAACAATATAAATCAAAATATTTATAATAATTAATGTTTTTTTTTTTTATAGACAATATATAGTTTATGAAAACTTAATAAATGAATAAATTAAAATTACAGTAGGTATTGTGATATCGTCACTGTTATTAGTTTGAATGCACTGTACACTATTATTATCAGCAAGCACTACATCCATACTGACAGTTTCATTTCTTCGGAAAGTATAAGATACATTTGATGGATCTTCATCTTCATAATATTGTTCATCATACTCATCATCATAATCAGGACACTCGGATTTAATATTTATATCATTTCCATATGGTACATGAGATTCATACACAGAATCATGTTCATAATCATCTTCTTCCATCATTTCAGGCTTAACTATTCTGGATACATTAATTGGAGGAGGATCATATTCATCAATATTTTCCTAAAAATAGCATAAATTATTGTAAAAATTAAATAATAATAACTACTCAAACATTTATGAAATAAAGTAATGTTTACTTCTATAGGTTCTCTCTTGATTTTTTTCCGTAAGCTTTGTATGTCAAATTCATTCATTTCATTTGGCTAAAAAAAATAACATTATATAATTTTTAATATTGGTTGTTTTTCATTCAAAAGATAAAAACTTACTAATTTATCTACTTGTCCAGGTGGATTCACATTTCCTTTACCGCGTCTAAATCTTAATACAACTGATCGGCTATCAATAACCAAATTATATTTTTCTTTATATGCTTGTATCGCATCTTCGGCATTAGAAAATTTGATAAATGCATATCTAATAAAAAATAATGTTTTACTTGTACTAGTGTAACTAGCATATATATATTTATGAACAGGAATATAGCTAGGGAGCTTCACACCAGGAAATTTCTTATATATTTTTTGAAATTACATAAGAAAAAAATAATTACAAAAATTGATGCTAAATTTTTGTTTTTTAGAATATTCTCAACAAAAAGTTTTAGTATCTGTTATTTTTGAATAGTATTTCTATATTTATAATACATATTATTGATTTATTTTCAATATTTGTTATGGGCTTATGAGATTATTTTATAAGAAAATTATGACCACAAAAAAAAGGGTACCTAAATAATGAGTTTATACTAGAGGTCTGCACAAGTCAATAATTTGTAGCCCTGTCTGGCCTGGTAATTTTTTAAGTAAGCTCGGCCTGGCCCGGTAACCATTTGTTGTATGTAAGTCCGGCCCAATTTTTTATGGTTTTTTTTTTTTTTTTTTTTTTTTTTTAATATTTTATTCATTAACTAATAACTATAATTTACTTAACAACATATTTATAATAAAAACATTTAATATAATTGATATATAAAAATTCTTCAATATCAAATATCACTTAGTTATTATACATTAAGTCCTTTGAATAAAAAATTAAATAATATATATTATAGTTAATTTTGAAGAACAATTCTCTATTTTTCATAGAAGCCCAGTCCGGCTCAGCCTGGCCTAGAATTTTATAGGTCCGGCCTGGCCCATGTAGATCTTTAGTTTATACACAAAATATATTTGATTTTAATAGTATATAGTAGTAATTTAGAATTTACCTTGTGTACTTCATTTTTTTAGCAAACCCGATATCAACTCGAGTGGCTTTTGGAAACTCATCTTTAACAGCATTAGATGTGATATTTGTCGGCAAATTTCCAAGATATAATCTGAAGAAATGAATTTATTTTATAATTCATAATATAATAATAATTATATTTAATATCAATACTAATTTGTATACATAACTTGTACAAAAATAACTATTTTAATGTACATACATATAACTATATAGTATATAAACTATAAGGTGTTTAATATTTATCTGTTATTGTACCTGGGGGGGGGGGGTTACAAAAATTGCTTTATCATGTTTCAATGTTTTGTCATTTATTAACTTTATTTTTGAGATATTCTGTTAATTTATGAATATGTATGGATATATTATTACATTACTCAGCATTTCCTTTATATTTATACTAAATGAATTACTATTACTATTATTTATCATATAAAATGATAAACTGTGACATTATATTTTGATGAAAATAGTTTTATTGAATTTAAAATTAAAATATTTTACATAAAATGCTTACATTTGTTTCGACATTTAGTTTCAAAATTTTGAGAATGCCATAGTCATTTTTAAAAGTTATTAAGTTTATTTTTTTATGGTCTAATGCAATGATTGGTAACTGACAGACAGCAGAAGGCAGAAAGTTGAGCCATCAAAATATCTCAATAAGATTGTGTAATTAATTTATTATAAAGATTTGACAACATTTTTTTTTGCGGGCCTCATTTATTTATTATTTTATCTTCCGGAATCCAATAGAAATTACTTGCCAACCCCCGGTCTAATGAATAACCATCAATACATTTTTGTGCCAAAGAATTATTATAAATGAGAATATATATAGTTTTCAACTTGAATAATTATTTAAGTACAAATTTCTAATTAAATAATAATTCAAATAAAAATTTAAAATCTAATTTATATTGACTATTGTGTAATGACTACATTTTTTTTTTTTGGGCAGGGAAGACTATAACATATAAGTATCCATATGAACAATGTATATTTTATTTTAAAATAGAAAAATATAATTATTTTATAGAGATATAGTTGTAATAGTTATCAAATATCTACAAATCTGTAAATTATCTAAACTAAATAAATTTTCAAAGAATTTCAAATTTAAAAAATATATTGTTTTTAGTAGTTATATGAATCTAAAATCAAAGACACTTACGTGTATGGATCAATACACTCTGGGAATGCCTTCTCTTCAAACTGACTTTCTTTAATTTCTACTCGCAATTTTTCATGTTGGAAAACTGTTTCATTTAGCGCATTTGCAACATTTTCAATATTTGCACTTGGTTGTACTTGCACATAACAATATCTAAAATGAAATAAAAATAGAAATTATTTTAAGTTTTCACCAAATAAATATTTCATTTTTAAATTAAAAGCAAAAATTGTATTTAATTGATGATTGTAGTTAAGTTACTTACCTTGGATTACATGGTGTATGGAAATGTACAGATTTAATGTCAGTATGAAAGTTCTGAACAATTTGCCGCGTAATTTCATGATCTGGAAATCTTATCATAATTTGCTGATTGTTTTTAGGTGTTCGTAGTTCCATTTCAGCAGCAATTGCTTTTACAGCATCCTCGCGGTTCCATGGTTTTTGAGCACGTTGTGGTTCTCCCGATTGCTGTGATTTTAATTTGCGCTTCCGTGTTTTGCACTCTGTCACGGCATTTGTTTCCTAAATTTTACAACAAATTAAGTAATAATATGATAAAACTTAAATTAATAAAAATATTCTATTACAGTAAACGATTTATGGAACAAATTCATAAAGTAGAACAATTTTTCAAATAAATAGTTTAATTTACCATAAAATATATTTAAAACAATTGAATTATAAATCATGAGCTCTAACCTGATTAGTTCCATTTGATTGATTTTGAACAGAACTACGAGGTCTGTTCATACGCATGTGTTGTCTTGGTATAAACCGAGGTCTTTGATTAAATTGTGGCCAATTTTGTGTTGATGATGAAGATGGTGTTTGTGGGTTTTGTGGAGAATTAGCAAAGAAATTTCCGTTCTGTAAAAAGAATAGGCGGGTAAAAGAAGGTGTTATATAATAAATATATATTTAATTAAAATTACTAGTAACATACAGCATTTTGAGAAAATTGTCTTGGATAATTGTTTCTTGGAGTATTCCCATATTGATAAGGTGTTCGTTGACGTGCTGTGTTGTTGAACGACCTCCAGCGTGGCAAAGGTGATCTTATAGTACTGTTACTAGTGGAACTGAACGTAGGAGCATTATTATTACATGTCGTAGTGTTTGTGACAGTAGTCTTGGCCTGTGGTGCAGGACTGGGCATACGGAACTGTGTTTGCCATGAATTGGGAAAAGCTTGTTGTGGCCAGAACCCATGGGGGTGTGTTGGTGGTGGAGACGTAAAGTCTGTCTGCAGGTGTATTTGGTTAGTGTGTGGTGGAGGCTGTTGTGCCACATAACCAGGCAGAACTTGTCTCGGCGGGCTCACGATGGCCGGTTTATTGTCAATCGACTGGTTTTCCACTGAAAAAAAGAGATGCATATTAAATTTGTGTACATATGAGTTTTCCGCCGTATGCATGAATGCTCACTCGTTGTTATTTGTCAAACGCTTTTCGTAGACATTACAACGATTCGTACAAGACTAAAAAAGACATCGAAATAGGTCAGTTTTGAACGTACTGCGTTAGTGCGTTACAAAAACTGAAAAACATAAATCGATAAATTAGTACGAACCAAGTAGTAAGTACCTATACACGGCTACACAGTACGCGTACATACAATATACATACAACATCAATTATTACAATAACACAAGTTACTTTGGCGCAGCTTGTCACTCCTTATGGCAGAGACTGTGGAAACTATGATAACAAGCCATGTTTTAAGAAACAATCCGGCAACGGTGCAAATACAATTTTGTTGTGTTGATAGCGCTTTTCGATGATAAAAAAAAGAAGCATTTTGTTTACGTTTAACTTTCTTTTTAATTTTTCGCTCTTTAGTTTTTTCATTTCTCGACGTACGTAACTGTTTTTGTAGTTCGACGTTTCATGTTATGTTGCGACATAAATACACCGTAAACTATTCTGTGACGCTTTTCAAGCTTCATTGAATGTTGTGTATTTGTTGTGTCTTGATTGTACGCAAGTGATCAAAATACTTATGTATTAGTCCACACAATTCGCCGGCCCGGTATAATGGATTTGGTATACTCAATATTTCGTAAACAAGCTTGGAAAACACAATTTCAAAATGAACAAATGGAGGAAGATATGTGTTTCAAGTGTTTAGCCAAGATCTCTGCTAATAATATCGTTGCTTGGGTAACTACATTCGATTTAGATGATCATGTTAACATAAATTGGGGTTCACATGTTTACATAGCCGATCTTAACGTGCCATGGAAGTACCACAAGATCACATCAAATAATTGTACTGTTACGACTTTAGAATGGGATATGTATGGATATTCACTGTTAATCGGAGATAAAAATGGAGCAGTATCAATATGGACTTGTAGTACTGATCACAACCTTACCAACTGGGTACAGGTCGGTTCAAAAGATTTTCGAGGTGAACCTATTATAGCTGGCACATTTTTTCATTTGGGCAAGAAATTAATGCTTGTCAATGAAAAGGCAGATAATATTAACTATTTTGAAAAATTCAACTATGTCAGATTTACACCATCTTTACGAACATGGGGTGGCACTGGATTGCCTGGATGTTTGGTTGTATCTGCTACAGGTATGATTGCTGCTCTATTGACTAATGACAGCGGGGAGCCTATGATTTCAGCTACTAATAGTTTGGCTGTTGCTCGATACCGTATATCTGTAGTTGACATCAGTTATCGACAAAATGGAAATTTTTTGATTGTCACATCTGATGGACGGCCACGATCACCTATACATTGTTATGAAGTTTCAATAAAGCTTGTTAATGAAAAGAGTTGCACTATAGTATCACAGTGGCTGCCTAGTTTTTTCTTATCTTTTAATGAAACGGTGGATAGAGTCATTTCACATGTGAAATTTTTACTACGAGAAGGATCCGAATCCCTAGTTATTGGAAGTAATAGCAGTAATGGGTGTATTATAGAAACGTGGGAATTAGTTAAGAAAACTAATCCAATTAACAAAGTTTTTAAAAAAGTCATTACTGAAGACCATCCAACAGTGTGTTGGATTAAAAAAAGCTCATTTACTGTAGGAGCTCAATTAACAGCATTGGCTACACCCAAAATGTCTATATCTTACAATCAATCTTCTTGCAGTCAATATGTAGTGGCTGCATTTAGTAATCATCAAGTATGTTGTTTATCCAGAGAACTTACTCAACAATGTTTGTTTGAATTGAGTAGCTATTGCGAAGATAATATAGGAAAAATAGGTTTACAGCATAGTAGCAATATTCAGTTTTCAGACTTGGATATTTCTTACCTAGGAAATGTGTTTGTTGTTTGCGACAACATGGGAAATTTATATTTATTTCAACTACTTTCTGTGGCAGAACTGAATGGGCCATTAACTGTTGCCTATGCCACATTACAACTTGAATATTGCTTGGTGACTGGCCTGGATTGGTGGGATTTGGCTATATCGTTAAGACCTAACATGCTAGAGGCTGTGTGCAATCGCTTCAGTGAAAATTTCCATAAACAATCCCAGGTTCTTCAACAAAAAGAGTACACTACCTATTTGAGTATTCGTTCTTTTCTTTACAAGATGATGCCAGGAGCACAAGGAAAGCGTTCTGACCTTATGCATTTAATGACGCTTCATTCCATATGTAATGCATTCAAGAATGTTTTACGTGTCAGTGACATCATGGTTGATCGAGATCCAGCCGAGAATATATCAAATGCACTTAAAGAACCTATTGTGGACATAGATAAAATTTTACCTAGTTTGGGTGGTAAAGATTTTACTGTAGAACCTAGCACTCTTCAATCACTCCATCAACTCATTCAATGGGTAGCACAACTTGCTTTAAACGTAGTTTCTAGAATACCAGAGCCACGGGACAATGCTGGATACAATTTGTTAAATGATTTGTATGCTATAAATTCAATAAGAGAACTATTGCTTATGATTCGTATATGGGGTTTATTGAGGCCTAATTGTTTACCAGTCTTTATAAAAAACATTGACAATTTAGACGTTTTATCAGTTACTTTTCGTTTACTTTCAAGATTTGTTCAACTAGGCGGTGAGCATGATGAAATGTTGTTTGATGAATGCTATACACTTCAAAGCCAGGTCAATATAACTCCTCTTTCGTCAGTCGCAGCAGGAATTCATGAAGTTGCATCTCCTGCTCTTTACTACCAACATTTACCATTGAAGTTGGTGTTTGGGCAAGAACCAGATTGTTTGAGGTATAATACATCTTCCATAGATACAATAACAAATGGAAAACAACATTCCGACTACATGAAAGATTATGATGTCATTAGGAATGTATACATTGGTAAATGTCCACTAACAGTAAAGCAATGTAATAGATGTGAAGGTAAAATGCAGTTGGTAGGAAATTCAAGAACAGCAGCGATTAGAGTGTGGGAAAATAGGTGGGCAAGAAATTGCCGGTGTGGTGGTAGGTGGAGGACAGTCAAGGTAGGCGGGCAGTAGCTAGTAAGTTAAATTATAGAGAATTACATTATTACTAAAACTATTATTATTAAACCTAAAATTTAATATATTTAACAATGAACTTCAATTTTAAACTATCAAAGGCGATTATGATTCCAATATAATGTTTATAGTTTGATGTTAATTAACACAAACTACTGAATGACTAATTAAGTAATTATTATTTATAATATGGTTTGTCTCCTTCGAGTCATTTAATTATAATAATTTAAACAATTATTACTTTATCAGTTAGATAAATCTGTTTTATATAAAATGTATTATTTAATTAAGTGCATTTTGTTAAATTTTCTATTATACCGTGTATTTGATAAAAAGGAATAAATCAACAGATAATATCGCCAAGGTTAAGAAGTTTTTTTATACAAACCATTAGTATGAAATAATCTTCAAGATTAAATTTTGATCTCTGAAATGTTAGTTAAATATAATTAATTTTAGAATAGTTTAATGATGTATATTTACTATTATATCTTATGATGATTAATTTATCGTTCATAATACTAAATATGACAACTTGATGTAATAAATGAAAGTTTCTTTTATTTAATATTGTTATCATGATCACATTTACACGGTTAAGTATATTCTAATTTATAAACAAATCAACATTACTGTACATACCTAGCCGCTAGGAAATAATTAAGTATGCTACATTATAAGCACACACTTTATTTGTTCAACCTTTTTTTTTTTGTTATGTATTTTTGTTTGTAAATTATTTGAAAAAAAAAATATTGTTTGTTTATTTTATTTAAACAACTATTTAATAAATGTAATATACATTACAATGTTTCTATCAATTTTTGGGGATTTCATTTTTAGTCTCATTATTTGAGTCATTAATGATTTTAGTTTTTGGAGTTTGTCCTGAATAGTCTGTAGCCAAATATGTCATTAAATCTGTCAATCCTTCAAACTCTGTTCGAGAATTGTGAACGGTTGGAGTAAGCCTTGGGAGAAGTGAACCAACTTTCAGTCTAAACTCGTGCATCTGTGAAATTAAAATACGACGATATTATAGTATGTTGATGTTGAAAAGGTTTGAGATCCAAGGATTATTGTTTTTTTACCGATAGTTTAAAGTATTTTTTTTAACAGTAAAAATACAAATATACGTGAATCTCAACCCATATAAATTTACTAATAGATAGATGTATTAAAAATATATTATTTAATAACTAATCTCATTATTTTTTAATGAAATTACTGATTATAAATACTAAATTCAAAGATCGTAATATTGTATTTATAGCAAATTAATTATATATACACTAATACTTAGACAAATGGAATAATACAATTATTGGAATACACTAACTGAGAAATATATAAATTTAATATAAAATATAGCAGAGTTTTGAATTTAAATTTAATCTTAGAAAATATACAACACAAAAGAGAAATATTTATTTTTATAATTTTTAAAATTGTAAGTGTCTTGTGATGATATTATGATATTGGTTCATAGGTATGTCAAAACAATACTTATAATGGGGTGGTTAGTCATAGCTGTTGTAGGTCTACTATGCCTAACAATAGACAATAGGTTTTTTTTAGGATTACATTACTTATTAAATATTTTTTAATCTATTTATAATAAAGTATAGCACCTTGCGCTAAATCTTAAATTGCCAATTCAAAAATGTATATAATTTAAAAGTTATCATAAAGTATTAAGATAATGATTCACATATATTTATTAATATATTAATTTTGAATTTTTAAGTAAGCATCTTATTATTTTTACTTTTTTTGTGATGAGTACAATAAAGATGATTTCTTAAACAATCTCACATAACATTATTAATAATATTTATGGCACATACTTTATTTTTTTTTTATTTAAAATATAATAAGTTTGAGGTATTTTCTCAAAAGTAGGAAAAGAGACTTATGTCTGGATTTTAGCATACACTTTTTTTGTTAAAAATTAATGTTCTAACCAGATAAGTTGTTTATCTAAATAGTATAAATGGTAATAATGTATATTTTTTCATTAGTTCTACAAATTTCTGCAATATTTTTATGTATGTATCTATTGACAATTTTTAATCTGAAATTAAACATTAGTACCTACCTAATACAGATTGATTTGATTTTAAATTGCTTTATTTGTAAGCGTCATTAAAGAAATATATAATTATTAAAAATTAGTATAAAAGTTCTAAAACATAGAAAAAAACAAGATACTTTTGTTTTTAAAATAGGGAAATAGCCTCAGTGTAAAATTGATTGATGTTTTGTATAAGTTAAAAAAAAAAGTGAAAAACATTGAAATTACAGCAGAACATATATAAGAAACTACTTAGTTGTATTTTGTATTATAATATACTATATAATATTTATATTTATAATTACAAGTAGACCTTGTGTTTTAGTTCATATATTATACAACATTTACTAAATTATAATAGTTGCATTATAAAAGATACTTGCATCATTAGCTCCGCTCATTTTCCAAACACCATAAAAAAACAATCCACAGCCACCAAAAGCGTAGAAAGTTCCCCATTTCAGTGCTCTAATAGCCAACTGTACACCTGATTCAGCAGTGGGCAATGGAGGAGCTTGACCTTTGGAAAACATGGTAGGGTCTGTTTTTCTAGCTGATGCCAGAGTTGAAGCAAATGCAAATAAACCAGCACCAGCCGCAACGCAAGTTAAAAACGCAGCTGATGCTAAAATTGATACATGTCCATGTTTGTATAAATAGATCATATAAGACATAAGTATTATTAATTAATGCAATTACTAATTAAATAGAACTAATAATACCTACCCATGGTATCACTTGATTTTTTTGCGACTTGTGGTAATTTGTTAGTCTCATTTTCATCTTTACTTACAACAACCATTAAAAAGTTTATTATCAAATTAATCAATATGAGTGTCGAGTGAGATCAGACAAAAATCAAAATGACAAATTATATTTACTTAAATAATATAAAACCAAATACTTTAAAAGATTTACAATATTTGTTAAAACCGGCATTTTTGAACAAGTTCTTATCATGGTATAAAATAATGATAACATTTTTTTAATTTTAATTTTTAACTTATCAATTTGGTCGTATATAAGTAACTCACAGTGTATACAAATGTAGGTACAAAAGAACTGTAACATGAAATGTATGAAATCTTTAGTATCTATATTATATTATTATCCATCTTTCATTTTTTTTTTTGTGATTTTTTAAAACATTTTTTATTTTTATAAGTCCGGTACTCATAGACCTTTTTGAAACCTTTTAAATATTATTAGATCGGGTTTGCAACTTGAAATAAATCTCAAGTTGAAGCAGTTGTTTTATTATTCCATAAAATTGTGACATCCGAGATCCACATTCCACATGCAAACAATGACATTAAATAACGCATTCGTTCTTTCGTTCAGTACCAAAAATTAAAAAATATCGTTAGAAAATAAAAATAAAAACTGATTAACTGATGTCTGACAGTAAAGACTGACCTACTGTTTTTGACTTCTTGCTCAGAATAGTTTTCGTTTGAAATGATTTATCGTTGAGTTCAAATGTAACTCATTCATTACATTGATCCAAGTTCAATAACGAAAAATAGTTGAAATATATTACATAACAAAAATATTTCTTTGATTTTTTTTTTAAAACATATTCAGGATCATAATCAAAAAAAAAAAAAAAAAAATTAATACAGGTTTGTATAATATAGCTGTCTCGTCCTAATGGCAGTGTAATTAAATATCCTTTCTTTTATTTTTAAATATTTACTCGAAAATCGTTTCTTAACGTATTCAACTCACTTCAGAAAGCCAATATTTTCGGTTAATTAACACAGATTTTTTTTCTTACAAAATAAAGTGTACAAATTTACGAAATTAATTTAATTTATGCATTTCAGTATTTGACTATGGTTTAAGTGTTATACTGTTATAAGATCTAAGCAAATATCTAATTGAATTAAGTTTCAAAAGAGAATTATAAAACCTTCTGATATTCAAGAGTTAATCATTAAGTACACAACATTTTTGCATATTTACGAAACGAATTTCTATTTTAATAATGATGAGAGCAAATAAAATTACTTATTAACTAATAAATGGATTTTTTATACCATTAAAACATTTTAAAAATCATCATTCACTAAATATCGTTTTAAAAATAATTTTTATTTAAAAGATCAACTGGTTAATCTTGATAACTAAATAACGTGTTAAATTTTAAAAGATTAAAGATATATTATTAAGTATAATGGAGTAATTATTTAACAGAACACGGTATTTGCTTAAAATCGCGTTCGCAATTTTTAGGTTGAAACATTTTTATTAAATTAGTTTATCATTATTATATTATATTAGTTAGAAATAATATTAATTTACTTAAATTAAGCATTATTGAAATGGTTTATGATGACCTTAAAGTTAGGTTCAATTTGTGTTTAAAATTTTTAATAATATTTGAATCGATAACATTTAATATAAAAATAGAACGCAATACTCTAATTATAAATAATAATAATTTATTTAATTATAGTGGCTTAGATTTTTTTGTTTGCTCACAATATAGTTGTTTATTCATTTTAGATACTGAGCTAGTAATGAATGTATTGATTTTACAATGATGTTTTTTTTCTGTGTGTAATTAATTCTTTGGAAGTTTGGAACAGTAAAAATGTTTAGATTTTCAAAAATAGGAGTAGTGTCTGGTGAAAAATTAGATCTAATTGGTAATTTGCAGTGGCGTATAGGTACAAGGGGGTGTTTGGGGGTTATGACACCCCCTTTGAGTTATATCATATATTAGGTACATTATTATTACATAATATTATATATTCAAAACACTAACAATAAAAATTGACCATAATATTCTATACCCTCATAATGTATATATATATTAATTAATTAAAATAAAAGTTATACCTAGTTTGTACATATTATATATAATGTTTATAATTAAACTCAAAATTCAAAAACATATAACTATAATAGATATTTGAAATTTTCACTAAATGTTTATGTTACCATTTTCTATTTACGATAGATTTCAAAACATTTAAATTATCTTTGAGCTATTTATAGGCATGAATATTTTTTAATTATTCAATCTGTATGCGCATGGTACAATAAGCATTAGCGAATAGTGATGAAAATCAATAGTATCAGTAATAATTTATTATAAGCATTTACAAATTGTTCTTACGTGTATAAATGTTCCTAATATTATTTTACATAGATAATGCTTGAATTAAAGTGGTCATCCAGCGACAGCATATCGGTGGTAGTAGTTTTTTTATGACTTAATTAAATCTTTATAACTTGCTAACAAGCTTACTAACTTCACTAACTAGAAAATCTCTGGGCCACATTTTTCTAAGTCTTTTTATATTACAAGATTTGAAGACAGTTCTGAAATTAAATGATTGGAGTGGTTAAGTGGTTATAGAGTCGTTGGTGAAATTGTTTGTAGTGATATTTTGCAACTTTTAAGCATATTATGAATTTTATTATACGCAATCAAATTTTTGATTTATTTTAAAATATTATTATTTTCTATTTATACTTTTGACATATTTTTAATGCTTTGTTTTATGGTATTAAAAGATATTATTAAAGAAAGTGGTTATTACATTTTAAGTTATATATAAAATATCAATTGATATAATATGGTATACATATATATTATTATAATAATTAAATACTAATAAATAATACAGTAAATGTAATATTTCTGGAAAAAATTTTATCAACCTAATTAAATTTAATAGTTATATAAAATCAAAAAACATATCACGAAATATACTTAGTGATATACTAAGTGGTATATATATATACCGCTTAGAATCGAGAATCGTTTTTCGTATCTAATGATATATCAAATTCATGAATTCAAATTTAACAAGCCTATGATGGTGATCCACTCGATATCTAACATATAGCAAAGCTGGTATCACTTGTCTATCTTTCTCTTTTATGTTATATGCTCTATGTTTCAACAATTTTTTTCCCGCATGCATACCTACTCTATACAAAAAAACAAATAAATATGGATTATAGCCTTAGAGCATAGAGATATCTTATATTTTCTATATTAATACCTGTGTAAACTAAATAGTAAAAGTAATTTTTGTTTTTACTTTTTTTCACAAGTATATTATATTATTTTGAGAAAAGAGATAATTTTATTCGTAGTTTAAAGTTATTATACTCAAGAGGTCCCTTAAATACTTTAATAGTATTGCCTACAATAGTCAATAAGGATTCGCTTTACGTGATTCACGGCCAGTGGTCTTCCGATATTCAACATGTTATCCTTACTGCAGAAGTCAGGATTGGACAATTATTAATTTAACACATTAACTATTATAAATGTATTATCATTTAATTGACATAAATTGTATACCCATGAATTCATCTAAAAAATGGCATTTACACTAAAAATATCATAAAAAATGCAATAATTCCAAATGGTGTCGTGAGTTATTTTTATTAAAAAATAAATAAATACTAAAATTGAATACACGATAATGTATAATATACAAATGGCGTATTATGCATATAATATGCCATTTACCATTATGTTTATAATTATTAGTTGTGAAGTCCCAACTTATGAAATAGTTTTAATTGTTTTAGTTTCCTTTTAAAATTATTGCATATTGTTAGGTATCAGAACCATATTTGACCAAATATTTTTTTACTAATGAATAATTTTATGATGGTAAGTACTTTCTATTATTTTGTCACCTAATGTATGTGTATACTGTGAATGAACATTTCTCATATTAGTAGAATTGTTATTGAATTTATCTTCTTATTTAATTTTAATGGAAGAAAACTAATTTAAAAATTTATAAAATTGTATAATGTATTTTTTTTTTAAATTTTTAAATGTTTATAATAATATGATGTTTTTTCAAATATAAGTATTTCTTTAGTAGTTTACATTATTAAACTAACATTTGTAATGCATTTTTTACAAAAATAAAATGCAGTAGCATATGAAAAAAACGTAAAATGTTTAGTATTATGGGACCAAGCTCACGACCTTAAAATTATAGATTAATTGGTAAAATACAAACATTTTCTTTAGTGTTCCGTTGTTGTGGGGATATATTATAAATAATAACATAGTTCCAAATATCTAACTTATGAGAGAAAAATGTTTTTGAAAATAAAATGCACACAATTGAAAATAATAATATGGTTTTATATTAATATTTAAGAAACATAAAACTTAAGTATAATATCAAATTAAGCTTTGTGGTTTTAAAAATAGTTTTTATTTGCACGAATGATTGAAAGTCACCTTCACAAATATACTCAACCATATTATACATAAAAATACAACAAATAGATATCAAGTATGATATTTTTAAGAATTAAATATTTTATTGTGTAGATAAATCACTAATATTTATTATATTTTTATGTAGGTATATATATATATATATATATAAGTATATTCATACTTAGGTATATGAATACTAATATGTATTTATTTTTTAGATTTTGGCGTGGAGACGAGGTGAAAGTTCAAATACGCTGGACACGCTACTCCTGCCGACGTATTACCTAACATAATATAATGGTTTGTCTGTTATATTGTAGTATAGGTGTATTATAGAATCCTCTGAGTTAGTATGCATCCGATGCCTTCAGAGGTGTTTTTGTGTTGCGCCCACTCCGCTGTCTTATAGAAAAATCAGTTATTATTTTTTATGCATTCCATTTTGCTAGTATGTTTAATTAACAATGAACACCAAACGTGAGTATATTATACATCCATTTCAAATACATTTATATATTTTTTAAGACTAACTTAGATTAATTAAACCATAACCTTTTTTTGTTTATGAATTTGATTTTGAATTTTGTATATTTGTATTTCCCATAATATGAATACTCAATAAATGTTCTGCAGGTCATAAATTATCGAGGTAAAACAATTTTTTACACTTGGCAATTTTGCAATGATGAAAAATAAAACAGGCTAAAATGGGTTTTGTTTTAAATTTTGGATCAATACGATACAATAAAATAATGCGGTCGTAGATTTTCTTAGATCACAACACAATACAATTTGAATGATACGGTACTCCTATAATAATGTGGTAACTAATTTACTAATTTACATTTACATAAAATACGATATACAATTATATGTACAGTGTGGACATTGTACATTGTACATATCGGTCGCTAAATAACAGTTTTAAAATACAATTATACCTATGTTGGAACCTATCGAAATGGAATAGGACAGATTTGATACTAGCTATCTTTGGCTAACACTCACACTAGCTATGACATTATTCATAATTATAAAATAGAATGCGTTGCTTAATTTAATACTATATGATTAACATATTATAATAGAAAATGTCGAATAACCAGTAGCTTATTTGGATAATTTAAATGTTAAATATTCGAAATACAATTATGTATTATCATATTTTCGTTTTATAAATGTGCTGTATAAAATGTAGTTCTTTTAATTTTAAATAACACGAGATATAACTTTTATAGCTATTTATTATATTTTATATTTTCATGGTTCGTAATTTATTATCATAGACAAACAACCGGTAAACTATGAAACATAATATAACTATAAAAATGTATAAAAATGTATAAAAATGGTAAATAAATATGAACATAGTATTTTCATAAAAGTTAACTTAATATTTATAACATTTATATCATATAAATATATAATTATATGTCGGACGAGTAGTTAATTAGTTAATCTTTAAACTTTAGATGATCGAAGTAGAGTGACACTGGCAGGAGCGTCATTTCAGAAATTTACGTAGATTCTGTTTCCCAAATAAGTACTATCAGATTAAAAAATAACGATTTTAATATAAATTAAAACGATTAAATTTAAAAGTTTTATTAAAATTGTTTTTAATTAAAAATTATTGGACAAAAGTAAATTCAGAAGATAATGTTATTAACTGAAATATTTGATATTAAATTACATAAATTGTTCAAATAGTTCAATAAATATAATATGAGGTGCTCAACAACTTTAGAAACGATCATTAGACTAATTTTGACTGATAAAAGAAATTATGATGTACCTAATTAATGAGGTTATTAAATATTTCGCCTTATAAATATTTCGCCTTACAGCATGATATCTGTTATTGTTCCTGTTCCATGTAGGTAGTAAAATATGCATACAATAATTATAAGAGTTATCAAACTATCATGTATGGTATAGCAGAGAAAAATTGAAATTAAAAAAAAAAATGATTACTTATATCATTAAAAATAACTGAAGCCACCAATGTTTGAAAATCGTCAATAATTTATAATAACATATTTGTAAAATATAAAGAGATTCTATGGAATGCAATTGCAAGGATGAATACCTATATCTATCTGGGTCCATATCTATAGGTCTAATTCTTCGCTCTTAAGAACTTTGAATATGTATAGTTTAAATACTTCTGCTTTAGAGTATTAAATTATAAACGTATGTTAACATAATAATAATTATCATTCAATAAAGTATAAGCTTAATAAAATGGATAAAAAGTTGTTTTATAATGACATCAAATCGTGTAAAAATAATATAATAAAAAAATTTGCAACTTTTCAAAATAATGAGTTTTGATATTTTAATAGATCTCTTTGAACTTCTATATGTATTATATATAATTTATATTGAATTGCACTACATAAATCTACTAGGTAATCAAATAATTGAAAAAAAACCTAGGACGTTGTTGTATTGTATAGGAGATGTTGAGTATATGTTGTCATTAAGTAGATAAATATAATAAATAATAATATACCTTCTACCTATCTAATGAATGTGTTAAATTTTAATTTTATGATAGATCATTGAATACGATTATAATAAAAATAAGTTGTAGCTGCAAAGGTGGCAATACGGCATTCCATTTGTTACTCTATATTTCTATTATGGTTATTCTATGATATATTTATATAAATATTAGTAATTTATTTTTTATAAGTAATATAATGGTAGGTTGAACTAATTTTACACTACATAGAGATTATTTCATATACTATTACTAATATTAATAATTACATATACATCTATACAGTTGTACATAGTCCATAGAACGGTATGTAATACGTTCGTTGTATAATTTTATAAATACCTTAAAACTAATTTAAATATTTAAAATATGTCATTGTTTTAGTAAATTATGATTTATGAAGCAACGAAAAGTTTCAAGTATCTATGTTCAATGAATAATATTTTTTAAATTGCAATAAAATAACTTAAATTGATAGTTTTATTTAAATATTTAGGTATTCTGTAATATCGATAATAAATTAAAATACTAATATAAAAAAATCGTGTCTAAATGGTACCAAATTTTCAAAATGTCAATAAGAAAACCTTATGGGAATATTATATTCATATATTCAATAATAATGGTAGTCCTTGGCTTAGCTTACATTTTTTTTATCAATATTAATAGAAAAAAGATTAAATTAATTCAAAAGTTGCATGTACCTATAAATAGTATAAATTTGCATAAATATTTTGAAAATTTCATAAAGTACTTAAAGAAAATGATAGTTTAGTAGTATTAATAAAATTTTTCAAGTTTTTACAATTAATTATAACAAAATCATAAAAATCGCTATTTTACGTGTGAAAATGAATATCCCATGTCTTTAAAATTACTATTTTTTTTTAATTTCTAGTGAAAAACATTTAAAAAACCTTGTATTAAATTTGTGATTAAAAAATGATTTATTTACAATTTGTTCCGGGGGGAAGTGACTGGTTAACGTCATACAAAAGTATATCTAAAATGACGAACCCTGCAATTATGGGAGATATGAAAACCAAATTTATAAGGCATTTCTAGGTATTATTCAAATAAATAATACACAAACAAAATACCCATACTGAATATTGAATTATTTGCAGTAATACGAGATTTATTTTTAAAAATTCTAACTTTTGATAAAAATATTTAATTGCGTATGATAGTCGATGGAATATTAAATAGCTTTAAAATAAAATAAAAAATGATGTTTAAATGTTGAAAAGTTTTGGATTAACATAAAAAAAGTTCTTGATAGGTTTGGTTTTATTTAAAAAAAGTTAAATTTCCCATAACTTAAAAAATAAAGAAGTTAGATTCCCTCTTTAGAGGGTATTTTTTCATAATTTTAGATATACTTTCGTATGATATTGGCCGGTCACTTTCCTCCGGAACACATTGTATATTCGTGATTTCGATGAGTTAGTTAAAATTTTAAAATTAAAAAAGTGCGTTTATTATCTTTTAATTGTGGCATAAAGAAATTTGTATAGACATTTTAAGCTTTATTTATACAATTTTATTTTCACCATAATTAGACAATTAGATAAAGTAGTCAACTAGACAATTTAATAAAAATCGAAAATTTTATTATGAATAATATATTTTTAAAATTATAATTTTAAAAAATGCTATAATACAAATACATGAAAATTCGAGTCTTTAAAAGTTATAACTTATAATAGTTATAATTCATAACAAAAATTAACACACACACAAAAAAAAAATTGATTTTGAAAAATTCCTGTTTTTCTTTTTCTTTTCGGTAATATTTACCTCCTAATAAGTAGTAAGTACTCATTTGAACCCAATTGGCTACCAGAAAATACTTAAAAAGTTTAGATTTTTCTACTGTATATGGTGTCGTCTGAAACGAAAAACACATAATATTGAAAAACTAATATAGATTTATTTAAAAATAATTTGTATTTTAAAGTTTTTTTTTATTTTTATTTTGTAAAAACTTTTTTTATCATAAGAAAATAATTTAATTTATAAAAGTTGAAGAATTCATTGTTGTAAATAGTTTTTTTTTTTACATGCCAGCCTTGTTATAGAGTAATGGATGGGTTAAATTTAAACTCATCAATAAATTATTGTGATATCTACAAATCTGAGCGAAAAAAAAACGGATGGATCACCATCAATTTTTAAGTATAAAGTATCGATTTATGTATAATATTATGTATTTTATATCACTATTATATTATTACACATTATAATTTTTTAAATTTGGTAGGTTGAAATGATTTTTTCTAAAAATATTGTATGCAATTTAGAAGTCAATGTTGACGTATCATATAATGGTATGAATAGGTTACAATTAGCCTAAGTATTTAGAAAATTGTATTGTATATATTAATAAACACCGCAATGATAAAAAGTTTAAAGTACCTGCCTACGAACTTACGCGCGTTTTGTATTTTTGAATTACAAGAAAATGATTAAAATCCATCGAGGTAAAATCGCTATTTTTCGTTTAAATTTTCAAAAAAAATCTGTTCTTTTGTATTTTCAATGTTTTTAATTTGTATAGGTATAAAAACAACTTATGAGAAATATTATATTCAATTTTCAAGCTTTTGAACATTTTATGAAATACGCATACACATATTTGGATGTATACCTAATGTGAATTTAAATATAGCATAGGTACAATGGTATATATTGTATGAATACAAATATAATATAAAATTCTAAATCGTAGCATTATTAATGTTAGGTATAATAGGCACTATATATCATAACATATGATATATTCATTATAATATTTGTGTATAGTTTGGGTGCATCGTATTCGGGACGGGATGGTAAAACGGGCTGCGTATTCGAGTTATTTCGGTATTACATTTTAACTGCAATTTTGGCACAATCGCCCCAGCTACCATTATTGCGTATATTATAGTAGTATTATATTTCACGAATTCCTAACCGCTTCCGAACGTGTTCATGGTTTCAGACCGACGTTAAAATCTTCACTCACAATTGCAATCGACTGACCGGCACTGTATCATTGGTTAGTAGCGGGGTCACGCACACACTAGGGTGATATCGGGATTTATGGTTTCAAATTTTCAATGCGCGATCTCGCTAATAACTCGCGCGCCTGACAATTTGATAATCATCTATTGCGTTTTGGATACTTGCGGTAATTATGGTGTTTGTGGCTAAGTTGTGAAGGAGTTCTGCTGCAACGTTTCCGTAGTATAGTCATTGTCGTTTGCATTAACTTACGGTGGACAAACGACAAATTGATTTTCATTCGCGTTCTTTAGACGTATACGCTTTGTTCGCAAAGTATGGTGTGTGGTGTTCGATTACGGTGTTGATTTATAATCGACAGAAAATAAATAATTTATTTGAAATTTATTATCATACGAAGACCTCAACACGACGCATACTTATTTCACGGTGGCACTTGCTAATTGCACATAATATTGTGTATGATTTTTCGAAAAATAAACATTTCATAATATTCCCGCAATAGCCATCAACTCATAATCGTGTGGGTAAAACCCTATAGTGCTCCGTCTAATGATTCATCTAGAACACGCCGTAATTGTGTGCTCTACAGTTCGCAAAAAAATGTTTTGAAATCGATGACGTGTCGCACGTATACAATTATTGTAATTGTTATTATTATGCACAGTATTACGTCTAGAGGTGGCAATATAATTCGGCTGGCTCGGTCTTCTTCGTCGTAGCTGCCTCAGAGTGAAATCATCCAAAACCGGATTTGTAAAAAAAAAAAAAAATTGAGAGTCACACAATACACACATTACTGACACGGATATGCAGGTCGCGCCAAAGAAGACACCAGCAATTCCTGTACGCGCACAGTACGACTGTATGTGGTGCCTTGCGTAACGCGTTTCTTGTATTATAATGCTACACGGGACTGCTCGGGATTGACAACCGGGAACTGCAGCTATAAGTATAGAAATCGGGGAAATCTTTCAACGGGACGCGCCGCCGCCGTACCTCGTGTAAAAACAAAACGACTGAACTACAGAAGATTAACGATAATAATAATAAAAAAAAGAAGCCGATAGGAATTTGCGGTCGTCTGTTACAGTCGTAGTATTACACTCATACCTATGTAATATATTATATATTTATATTATTTACATAGAAATCGAAAAACTATTAATGATATAATATGTGGCGACGGAACATAACATCGTAACAGGATTTCGACGTGTAAATGTGTAATACGCGCTTTGCAGGAAATGTAAAAAAAACCGGTTGGATTAAAATAATTTTGCTTATTTATTTATTTATTTTGTGTGGGGGGAGGGGAGGATTATCTTTTGTACCATAATCAATTGCAACTGTCGGCACGATCTTCATGACAGAGTCTTTAATTATTATTACGCGTGGACGTTTGCCGACAAAAATAACGTGCTCAAATTCGCAGTGTATACTGTATACTGTATGGTCTTTAATATTATACATCTCAAGTCCGCACTGAGTAAGCCAATCTATTCAACGATTTAAATTAATGTGACCTAATAATTCACGATAATATTATATTATTATATACCGATTTCAGAGGGGGGTTTTTCACGCTCACATACGCATTGTTTTTGGCGTGAGAAAGAATCGTGTAATAACTCACAGTTATAATTGCTATTATATTTTTGCTGTTATTATTATTATAATATTATTACGCGGTCGTATTCGTGTGAAGACGATGACAACGACGGTGGCAATGACTGCAGGCATTAGTTTAGACGATTGCGGCCTTGACTCAGTAAAATATTCTCGTGATTGACAAGATGGAGTAAAGGCGAAAGTTTTATATTAATTATACATTAGAATAGCAATAAAAAACAAACATAGCATTGTGAGTGTTATTCTCCTGGTGTATACGAACGATATAATATTATAATGCACACGTGATGCATATAGGTACATATATACGCACCAACGCACGTCCAGTAAATATTGTATGTTATTATATTATAATATGTATTAATTCACGATTGGATCACCCAGTGAATTATATAGCGCAACCGTATACTGAACATATGTCGTGCCCATTGTCCGAACGGATTAATGCGTATTGTAACGGTCTGTTGTTTAATTTATTTTTTTTCTACAGTTAATTAGCTTTTGGATTTTGAGCAGATCGCAAGACTATTAAATTATAAAATTTTACTATGATGTGTGTAGTTTTCAAGTGATGGTATTTGTTGGAAAATTTTTCTCAGTTTAAGTATATAATTAATGTTTGTCATCCGTTTTGAAACAAATGCTAAGCCTTATTTTGGGTAAACCAGACTCAGAGTTTCAAATTCTTTTTCAACACTCTTTTGACACAAATATTTTATTTAAAGATATATACATATTTAATTATTATTCATAAGATTTTACAATATTATGATTTATGACTGATATTTACAGGCAGAAAATAATTGTTTTGGTTATAAATATTTATGGTTAATAATTAATAAGTAATAACTCTTTTATCACATTCATATACAATATATTTTTATACATTATAATTAATAATAATATTAAATAATTATCCAACACGTTAAATAATTTATGTTTGTTTTGGGCAAGATTTTATATGTTCATGTTTTTTTTTTTTTGAAACGTACACTTTTTTAATTTAAATATATAATTTCCGTTAGCAAAACTGTTAAATCCTCAAGGTTTAATATGCACTATTCAGTATATTATGCTATTAATAGTAATAGATGTATATTGAAATTACCGTTTCATAAATTTGTTTTGTTGGGAGTATTAAATATGTGTGATAAATCTAAAGATTAAATGAATACTTTTCCATGGCATAGAATATAGTTTGGCACGTTAGCCTTGTACCTGTATACTGTATAGTTTATAGAATCTAAATAATTATTTTTGGTTCTCAAAATTTGAATTAAGGTCATAGAACCCAGTTTGTCTTGAGTATTTACTTTTCAATTTTATTTTGGTTTAGTCATTGCTCATTGGTATGCTTATAAAGGTAATCCTACTAAAAGCTATTTGGTAAATTTCACAGTTGGGCAGATAAAAATCTCATAAGAAATTGAGTTAGATACTTACGATAAGCTAACATAAATAATGATGAATAAGTTTTATATATAACTAAAATGTTTATGGTATCTTAACGTTTTTTCAAAGTTGTTTGACTTAGGTAGTTAATAAATAAATAAGTTATTAATCATTATATTAGCCTTATAGAAGTTAAGTAGTAAATTTGTGTTATAATATTATATTTACAATTTATTATTATTATTATATATGGGGTGTAAATTAATTCTATAGAATTAATGAACTAAATTGTATAAAAAATTATTTGAAATAAAAATCAAATTTCTTTGATAAATAACTACAGCCAGGTGTTAACCAGGTCTAGCTAACTAGCAAAAACCATTAAATGCACCTGGACAGTTCCAACAAACCGTTGCAGGCCAATAACTTCATTCAGCAATACATAACTATATAGATATATTGTGTAGGGTGTTCATTGTATTTTTTATTGTGTGCTATAAATTATAAATTATAGACGTGGACATTTTTTTTTGAACTGTAGTTGGTACAACTTTAAACATTTTTGAATTACACTGCAATTTCGTTTTATTCAATGAATTAATTGTTTTGTTAATAGGTAATATATAGTATTACACATTCAAATTATACGACCTCTTTCTTGATACTATAAAAAGTATACACACATCTATAGTGTTTTGAAAACAAATATAAAAGGTTACAAGGTTTTGAAAGTAATTTTCTGCTATTTCAAATATTATATTTGGATTATAATAATATATATTATATAGGTACTATGATATTGAGATATTTCTCTCAAGAATACACAACGCCATTGAATATAATAAAGGAAATGTAATCTTATGACGATTTTAAGAATGTCTTCATAAAAATAAAACTAATAAAAATTACTTCATAACAGTATACGTAAAAAAAAAGTAGGCGATGGAGGAAATTCAATTTACATTATTATCGTCATTATATTATTACATTCACCTTGGAAGTTTGGAAACGAAAATAGTAACTTAAATTGGTATACAAATTCATAACAAGGAATTATTAAGTACGAGACGAATAAATGTATTTTATGGATTATAATACTAACCTCGTGTGGTTTAATAAAAACTGGAACTATAAAGTATAAACTATTTTATAATTTAAGTATTGCGTTAATGAACAATAAAATTAATCTAAAATAGGTTTAAAAGCGTAATGATGCTTATAAACCATGGAAATTGAAATTCGTTTTCTTCGTGTTATTGACTATTTTGTCGTTGCCTGTTTTGAAAAATAAAATAGGTAAGGTAGATAACACGTTATAATAGTATAAGGCGTATTTTCTGTTTATATAAAGTAAATCCGTTTGTTGACTAATAGTACTAACGGTTTTTAAGACTTTTAGTTTCATAATATTCAATAAGTTTAAATTTTTGATTATGTACAACTTAGAATAGAATATATTTTTTCGGTTTCCTTATCCGACCTGTTTACGATTATATATTATTACATTGAAATAGTAAATACAATAGCATTTTTGAATGTTTCTATATTAAACAATATATATAGGCACTAATAGTATGAATAGGTATGAATGGTAAATGGTAGATATTTAAAGTAAAATAAATTGAGAGCTTTTTCAGTGTTTGACGCATACAATATTCATATAATACACGTCTATGATATAACATATAGGTACTGTATTCATGCCGTGTTTTGAATAGTTTATCAAATTTCGTTCTCAAACATTTGTTGCAGGATATTTTTATACACGAAACTTATCGTATTTTATACTTGTGTAGTGTATAATACGTACAAACTTCAATGTATAAATATAAATTATAAAGTGCATTATTATATGAGATATTATGTGCGTGCGTCGATGATGGTTTTTATTTAGTTGTGTCATGAAAGTAACAAATTACAAATGTTTAGGTATATATTATATGATATATCTACTACCTATAATAAGATGTATCCTATATTATATTATAGTAGATACTAGATAGGTATATGTTATATGTACATAATATAACGATTGGCGATAACATTGATAAATCACAGTGGCTAACAAATTTATTGTATTAATACATTTTGTACCTATTTATAACGGACCCGCTCTTTTATGCATATATTTTCTTTTTAAGCTTTGATCGTGTATATTCGTGTGCACGTACATAATATATTTTATATTTGTTTTACATATTTAATTTGTATTTACTTTATTATAAAAACCTTGGTTGATGCCATCGTCGCGAGTTATCCATACCATAAGTGAATATTAAATAAATATAATATATCGTAAGTATACTTTATTCAAGAACCCCAGTTTTAATCCAGTTTTATTATTTTGTTTTGTATAACGTTTATTGTATATGTAGGTTGTGACAATATTGAAAGTTAAAATATGGTATTAAAAGAATAAGCAGCTTGGATGCTATTGCGTTTGAATAACATTCTGATCTAATTTATTATTTATATATAATATATGCAAATATATGTATAATAGTATAATGTATATATGATTCCCATGGAAAATAACATAATTACAAAAGGAAATGAAATAAATCTTGAAAATAGAAAATCGAAAGTACAATATAATAAGTGCAACTATTAAACAACTATTGTAATAATTAAATACCAACACAATAAGATATAATATAGATATTGTTTTATAATATTAGATAATAATGTATATTATTTTCATGTATATTCATAATGTTTATTAAGTACAGCTCATCATTATATTTTATAGGTTTTAGCAGGAACTATTTCATAATATTTTAATCATACCAAGAATTTTTAATTTTCAACAGATTTGTTTAGTATATTTTTTAATTGCTTCTATGTATATGTAATTTATACAAAAAATAATTAATTATTAAATTATAAATTTTCAAAAACTTATAGTAGTTAGATATTTTTGACTATGTCAGTTTTTAAAATGGTATTGTACTCAACTAATTAATATTTATTACGATTCTCGGAGTATACATAATTTATTATTACTGAATAATGCATTATTGTGTTCATTAATCTAAGCCCACTTATAATAACTGTTCATAACAATATTATACTCACCCACAGACGATTGTTACATCAATTATTAAAAGAAATCGGATTGGTTTATTGATTAATTAAAATAATTACACTTATATAGTATTAATAATATTTTACAGTGTAAATATTTGGACAAAAATAGAAAGTAGAAAAAAAACTATAATAAACTTATAGCCTTGGTATACTTGGATTAGTTAAAATCATAATTTGGAGAAAGTTTAAATAGATATATCAATTGAATAATAATATTAGGTACCTAATATGTATTAAATCAGCGATATTAGTTTTGTTGTATTTAATTCAACTGTAGTGCGTGTGTAGCGCGTATTAATGTGTAAATAAATGTTAATGAAAATAAGAATCCTACTTATCTACTTATGACTATTATTTTTGTGTAAGTATATGCATGAAAAATAATTGTTTCGCATATTTTATTCGTTTTGTTTCTATGTCATATTTAAATTATTTACAAAAATCACTATCATCATGAAAATAATATTGATTGATATACTAGGGTAAATTCTTCGTTTTCTACTATGTCGTAGTTCTTAATGTGTATACTATTTTTTACTTATTTTAGTTATTATTACACTATTAAATAATAACTAAAAAAAAAAAAACTCATAATTTTAGTTGTGTGATAATGGATTGTTATACTCGTAAATTCCGGCTTATTATTTATAAGTGAGATGATTTCAGTTATCAATCATCTTAATATCTTATATGAGTTATAGTTTATTTTAGTTATAGTATTCTTTAATTCAAAAATGTATTGATTTAAAATATAAATAATAGTTTAAAAGATTAAAAAAAAAAATGTATATAGTTTAAAGTAAATCTATTTACATTATTATTGTTTTGGTTTTATTTACGGTTTTATTTTACATTTTAAAATTAAAAAAGAAAACTGTACATATTATGGTCATTAACTTATTATTAATCTAAAATAAAATTTAGCTAATATACCTATCTATACATTTCCATGTTAATACAAATTCTTTATATGTATACACAAAGTAACAGATTATTATAATTTTTGTAATCGTTTTTGTATGTAAATAGAAAAGCTTAAATAAATTATTTTTCGTTTAAAAAAGTGATGTTACAAACATGTTGTAACATTTGTAACAGTATAACGGTGATATATTAATCTTAGTATTATCCATATTATAGGCACATTAATGTTTGATAATTTGCACCAAAATATAATTATATAGTGATGTCGACTTGTTAAAATAAATTATTTTATTATATTACATTTTAAATACAAAACTAGTATACCTATTATAAATTAATTAATTCGTAGGGCTTTTAAAATGTGTTATTAGTACATTACCTGCAGATAATTCCATTAATAATTGCTATCTATGTAATGAAAATATGTTGTTAATCGTTTTATTTTCACGTTTTCATCTTACTAATGGGTTTTATCGATTATAATATTATATATTTTAAATGTCATAAACGGAAACGATAGTCAATGTATAACTGTCGATTGTTTGCAGATGGTTAGCGAGTGGTGGGCGCTGATGGTGTTGATGTTGTCTGTAGCCTACGGACACGCGCCTTGTCAACATTCATACGGCGGGTGTAGATACAACGAGCCCTTCGTTCCCGCGCCTGTCGGCAAAGTCCCCAGGTGCGTTCAGAATTATCACGGTGACGTCACATTTTGTGAAACCATCGACAGATATCCAGAGTAAGTCGTTTTGAAAATATATATGAATCTCAAACGAAAATGAAAAACTCTCAAAAATTATAATTCATTACAATTATATATCTGTATCCATATAAATATATTGTATCACATTGATGTGAATAATTTCAATCGCAATATAATGTATATAATATTATTTATATTATTGGAATAATATGACCAATAATGAAACTTAAACATTAAAACTAGTATAGGTACCTACTTCCTACTGAACAATGCTCATTATATCAAATGTATATAGTTGAATAATATTCTATATTCTACACATATATGAGTATAGATATATAAATACTATGCACATTGCACATAAATAAATATGGTACTGCATTCATGTTGTACCAAATTCTAAAAATATTAACATAATACAGATAATTTACCAGATATGTACCTGGTAAATAAATAGGTTAGGTAACCAAGAAACCCTTGTCATCAAAATTCTG
This sequence comes from Rhopalosiphum maidis, assembly GCF_003676215.2. Classification (NCBI taxonomy): domain Eukaryota; kingdom Metazoa; phylum Arthropoda; class Insecta; order Hemiptera; family Aphididae; genus Rhopalosiphum; species Rhopalosiphum maidis. Next base: position 82,060,355 of record NC_040878.1, read on the forward strand.
TTTTTTTATATACTTTTAACTAATTAGTTTTATTTAATCGTTCATAAGACATACCACGTACCTACATCGAAAAATAAAAACCTATCTAACTACAATAATGCTTTATTTTATAATAGTTGAATAATAACATATTGGTCTATCATAATATACTATACTATTGAGCAAAATCAATTGTCATTAGTTTCAAACACATTATGAATGCAGGCATTCAAATTTTTATTTATTGGGTACCTACTATTTATATGAATTTAATACGAGTTTCACTTTTTTCATACAACATTAAAATGCCTCGGTTTTCGTAGGATATATATCAGCAATATTTTCAGTAACATTCAAATACGTTTATACAATACAATTTATACTTGTCAATAAATATTCATATGTTATTGACGTATTGTTATGTTAAGACTTAAAACCTGAAGTTTAGATACCTAATTTCATTTTGCATTTTTAATTTTCCCAATTTACTATAAACATTCTATCTCATTTATTAGGTTAAAGTATGACCTTTTAACATGGAATATTTTCGTAGATTTTGCAGTTAAGTACACTATTGTAAGTGATACACTGAATTAAATGGATTTTCCGATTCTAAACTATAACGATTTCATATTTATACCCATGGCTCTATTATAGCTTTTGATTATTGGTAGACTTTGTGTACTATGCAAGTAGTAATCGTGGTTACTTTGGATAATGCCAACTCCTTCCTTCGTAATATTGTACTATTATTTAAACTAATACGATATTTGAATCTAATAAACCAAAGCCAATACCAGAAAATAAATAACAAATAATTATTGAGAATTAAGAAATGACCTATCAATGATAGCATAATCAGAATCATAATGCCAGCTGTCTCGTCTTGTCAGTCAATACACTACTATCTCATAGTAAATAGTAGTCATAGTAAATTATTGGCAAATAAAAACAAATTTAAATTATATTTAGTATATATTTATAATATTATACAATTAGTATTTATTATACATCAATAATCGTATAATTATGTGCAAAGAAAATTATCTATATCTTAACTTTAAAGGAAAATATCATAAACAGATAGTTATCTATTTAAATAAAGTAAAATTTAGACAAAATAACTAAAAATAAATTTTATTCAATACAAATTTGATGATGTATAAATAACGTAGATAAAAAACTTGAGTTATCTTCGTCTGATATGTTCTTCGTAAATCCAATCAGCAATCGCCAATCAGTTATCCGTTTGGCTGCAACTCCCATCTGTTGGTTAAATCAAATTAATATAACCCAAACAAACTTACTTATGTCGCTATACAATGAACTGTGACTGTTAGCTGAATTATAATATATCTACGTAAATAAATATTATATCTGTTTTATGTTAATGATATTGAAATATTGAATACTAACGTATTATAAATATGTTACAGACAATTAATAAGTTACCTGGTTACAAAATCGGATAAGAACTTTAAATCTTTTTTTAACGAAGAAAAACTTGTCGACAGACCTTATTATCAAAAGTAAATATTAAAAAAAGTTTTTAAAATGTTTTGACTTTTTTGAAAGTTTGATTTTTGATTTTAGTCAGAATATAAATAATTATCATAACGGTTATGGCAATTACCATGATTATCAAAACGACACCCAAGATGAGTTTGTCGGTTATCCAGATAGAACGTACGTTTTACCTGAGATATCCTTAACAGAGTCTCCAATCATAGATCAAAATCGACATCTAACACCCAAGTAAGAAATCAATCATAGATAGTAGATTCTCAGGTAAAAATACTTGAAATTATTTTATTTAATTGTTTGTACTTTAAAAAAATTAGTCACATTTATAAGAGATAAATAACTTAATATTTCATGTAAGATGGTTAAAATAGTACACTATTTTAATAAATAAATTAAAACTACTGATTTATTGTGATTTTTAAGTATCAATCATGGAGGTGTATATAATAGAAAAAAAAGACAAGATGATGTTCAATTATGCCAAGTTAAAACAAATAACATATTTCCTAAAGCAGCATTAAACATTCAAGGTGAATGGAAATATGTAGTTAATATGGTACGCACACCGTCTGATATGTATACACAATCTATAAGGTCGGAAATCTGCGCGTAAGTTCATTTTTTTTTCACTAAATTTTTAAAATTATCAATGTCGTTATACCGCAAACTAGTATAATATCTACACATTTATGTACATATGTTTGCCTATAACTAACGCCGTAGAATTATTTATAACATTGGAAATTTATAAATCAATAGCTTTATATTTTATTACCATGTATTATTAATTAGTTTTTTAATTTTTACATTAAACTCTACGACTCTACTTTTAAGTTCAATACATTTTAAAAGTTTAAATTTTCTTTGTTATGCTAAATATTATATTCTATTAATCAAATCCTAAGTTCAGTAAATTTATGATAGCTCTAATAAAGCAATATTATAGTATGTATATTAATTGGCTAATTTAAAGTATTAGAATATTTTTCAGTTTAAATAAATTTAAATACAATTGGACATTTTGCTATAAAGTATAATTTAATATGATGCAAAGCGTAAAATTGATTTTTCATAAAAATACAAATACAATGCTCATAACATTTTATTACAAATTTTAAAACGAAATGGTAATTTTGATATTATTTGAATATCATAAATCTTTAACCAATATTATAAATAAAACAAAGAGGTTTATATGAAGTCATAAAAATATTATTTGTTTTAATTAAATGACAAATCCTTCCCTATCAAAAAAGACCATTGCATGTTATATATAAACATTTTGCATACAATTAATATTACTAATATAATAAATGTCAAATAAAAATGTATAAACAACTGCGCACAATTATTAAAATGAATGAAACATTTTCATTATAAATATTAGTTTGGTATAAATATAAATATTAAATAACAACATAACATACAAACTTGGATAAAATAATAAAGTAAAGTGTTAAACAAAATAAAAATTATATGATTGACAATAAAAATGTCCACATCTAATTTTTGAAATAGTCATTTGATTTTGCCTAATAAAAAATGTTGTTTTAAATATTATTAAATTCGCAAAAAAACATTTTGTTCGATAATATTTTTATTGAAAGAATAATAATTTAAATAACAGCTAATAATATTTTTATACCATGGATTTTTGTTGCAAATCAATATCACTTTTATTAATGATTGTTTTTTTAAGTACATAAAACGCACTTAGCATGTTTATTGTTAATATAAATAACATGGTTAAACCTCACATTAATAAGACTAAAACAATTTCATAATATAAAAAATAATTATAAAGTTGTTTCAAATAGTATTGATATGAATCCATTTGAGTGTGTAAATGATTTTTCTTTTCGGGCCCGTGGGCGGATATTATTGTTTTGTATTTTAAAATAACATAATTACGATACTCGGTATAATAAAATAAATAATATTATTATTTCCAGAGAGCCAGATCAGCCGTGCAACGGAATCTGCGATACACCTCTTGGTTTCAGTACATCGTGTAAACAGAAATTTGTTCAAAAACGGTTGGTAGCATTGCAAGGGACCGGAGATAATTTGTACGTGGACGTTTTTTGGTTTCCACATTGCTGCTCTTGTAACATAGCCAGGGTTGAACAATAGTAATAAAAAAAAAAATACCTACCTATATATTATATTTTTGCAACTGGCGTTTTTCTTTCAGGAAAACACCTAAAAAAAATAAATATGATTTTCTTTATTGCATTAATAGGTACTTAATATATGTATAATATAATACAATATGATATAAAATAGTATACAATAGTTTTGCTGTGTCAAAAGCCAATATTTTATTATGATAGGTATAGGTACTATATGTTGTATTATGAATAATACTATTTAATAGTAGTCACGGAATATTCAAATGATTAATATTTACTCATAGTTATTTCAACCGTAATTAAACATGTTACGCATTATTTACGGCTTGTATTTTATTTTGTAAACAGATATTTTTAATGCTTCATTTATAATTTATAATATTTAATATGATATTGTAAACATTTTATTTTTAATGGATAAATTGTTTTAGAGAATGTAAAAATTATGTTTCACATAAACACAAAAATAATATAGGTATCTATAATAAATAATGATTATCATAAGTTAATAGTTATAAAAAGTTCACAGTTTATAATCTGTTCGTCTTGTTATTTAAGATAGAAAAAAAGAATATTTTATTTAATTAAACACAAATATATTTTTATTATTTTATTGGTGAATTATTCATTTGTAAGATAATATGAACTACTTATATATTCTATATAAAAATATAAAAATAACAATATTTGTACTTTTTAATATTGATAAATCACAGATATTGGTATTAAATCATTTTTTCAATTTCTTTAATTACTAATTAGTAACCTGAAGAAAAGTCTCGTTTATATATATATATATATATATATATTATAATAATTATTTATTTTTATTGTTGACAATTCTTGTACAACTGTAAGCATATATTACAATACAATTATGGAATTTTTGCTGTGAACAAAAGTAGTATCTTGCTTGTTGCAATTTCGATTTATCAATCTTTCGGACCAGGTGTTTTTTTTCAAAAAAGAAACTATGTGACAATGAGAGATCATTTCTGAAGTGAACTCAAGATAAATCTACTGAAATCGTTAAAAAATAAATTTTTATTCACTGACTACTTATAAAAAAAAATTAACAAATCAATATAACAGAAATGTAAAAATGCCACACATAATTTTAATTGCAGCACACGCTATCATATTCCTTAAGAAATTAATAATTATTGATTACTTATTTGATTATTGACAACGTTATTTCTTTTTAATGAATAATTATAGTAATAATTTTAAAACTTAAAATTGGTTTATTAATCCATAACATGAAGCGTATTTTTGAGTTTATGATTAATTGGTTATAAAATCTATCATTCTTTTGAAACCTGGTATGATAATATACTGTTAAAGATTTGGAGTGAAGTAAATAAATGTTCATCAAAATAATTGTGTATTTTTTTTTTCAATATTGATGAATAGCTAAATATTCAATATTTTATCATCAGGATTTATTAAAAAAAGTATCAGTCTTAAACATATTATATAATGAGTACATTTATCGAATAATTGGTTTTGAATAGCGTGTAATAATATATTATTATATTATATATATCGTCATTAGTCGTTACTTGTTATAACATTTTTAATTACAGCCAATCGAATTTATTTCGTACAGACGTTGGCGGGTGCTTAACAATATTTTGGCAAACGTCGAAATCGAATTAACAGAAAAAATAACTGTAATGATAACGATAATTTCTGTCAATGAATCATAAACTTTGCTTGATTCGCAATAATAGTGACTATACAGAGTCGATAGAGCGTAATTAAATTAGTGGTTTACACAATTAAAAGACAAATGAATACGGACAGAAAGACATAAATAATTTTAGTTTGTAAATGCTACATACAAAACACGACAGCAAATATCATCCTTTTACCTTTACATATGTATTATATTATAATATTTATTATGCTGTAAATCACGTATAACGAATTTTTCATGGGAAACTCGAAAACACATTCCACACAAATGTGACTGTGTGTATTTAAAAAAAAAAATATATATATATATATATATATATATATATATCATTATATCATATATCAGTATACAACTCATCTGCTTTCGAATACATGAATGAGAGGAATGAAAGCATAATGCAATGAATATGCACAGCTTTATTTTTGATATACCTATTGTATATGTGAAATAATAAAAAGATATTTAGATCATAGAATAAAACAAAACTTTGATTGCTAAATAGTTCCTACAGTATATACTACGTATGTCGTGTATTGTATAATATATTTTGAAAAAAAAATTAAATCTACTATAGTTGTTGTTTCGTTGTTTTATTTTTATGTCTCGGGAAACAATGTCTATTGTGGTTTTAATATTTTATAAAAAATTTAAAGGAAATATTTATATACGAAGTTAGATTTTATTTTTTTAGATTATATTTGGTTTTAAAATTATATAATTTTTTTGTTGTGCTCTAACATAATCTTTTAGAGTGGTGAAAAATATGAGGAAAAAACAAAAATTTTCTGCAAAACCAGGTTTCGACAAAATTATTTTTTTTTCACTAATTTAATAATAATTTATAATTAATTTAATTAATACAGTCGATAAAATTGTAATAATTATTATAAAATATGAGTAATATATTATTAAAAGTTGTTTTTCATAAAATTTAGTTCAACCTGTTATATTGCATTACTAATTTAAATACATAATAAAATATTCTTAGTTATACAGTTTGATAAGTCTATTTCTGTTTCAACGGGGCACCGGTTTATTGAAAATACTTATTTTTCAGTGTAGTCAATGGGACATTTTAAAGTAGTAACGGTAATTGATTAACAAAAAAATTTAGATATTTTTTACCGTCATAAAAATAATGACTTAAATTTTCCACCAATTAATCCACATTTCACAAATAGTCTACAGTTTTTTAATAATATCAAAGATATAATTTCGATTTTAAAGTATAAATTGAAAATAGTTAAAATTGTTTCAAAAATAAATTATTCGTAAATATTAAATTTCATTTGCTAATTTTGTAATTAGAAAAAACTTTTTATACAAAAAATAGTGAAAAAAATACTGTATTCGAATTTTCAAGAGAAAATAGTGTTGCTATTAAAAAAAAAAAAGTTGTAGTATTGAGCATGTAAAGTGTGCAAAAATATAAAATAAAATAAAGGACTAAAAATTTGAAATTTGTCTATAAAATGTTGTGTTTTGGTACTCCCTTTCATTCCCCAAAACCCCATTTCAATACAAGATCATACAACTGAAATATTTAGTGCAGTATCTCTTTTCATTAATACGCTAGGTAATCAATTATATAATATTATTGTTATTATTGATTCAAGTCAATAACGATGAACATAATATTATAGTTGTAGAACGGTGAAAAATAGTTTGTAAATTCGTAGTAGTTTAAAATCACTCTGTGTGTAGAAAATAAAAATATACGAAAACGTAGTGATAAAATACTTTAAGTTTCTAAAGTTTATATTTTTTAAATTGCAAAAAAATAACTAAAAATTAAAATTGTTATTTTTCTTTTAAAAGTCTGTCAAAAATTCTAAATTATATAAAATATCTTTAAATAAAAACTGTGAACATAAATTTTTGATATTTTTCGAACTTTATTAGAATAACTTATGAAGAATATAGTATAATATTTTTAAATTTTTTAAAAAATGTAACCTTATAAGTTATAGCTATAGAAAAAAAATTGAAGATTTTGAATGTTTATAAAATAGCTAAAAACGATTTAAAAATATTTAATAATTATATCATACTTAAAAATACTTATACGAATATTTGGTGAAATATTCAAGTTTATATAACATTAAAATTGCTAGCCATCCATATTCAGTGATTTTTGAAAGGATGGCGATCATCGGCTTGCAAAATTCGGCACTTATTCGTTTTTGAATTATAACAAAATCATAAAATCAATTTTGTCGAATATACTTGTTTTGCGTTATACGTTTGGTTTATGATTTCGACTATATATATTAATAACCTATTTATATAGCTAACTTAACTTATGATATAAAATGTATTACAAACAAATCAAATTTATAAATTTAATTTATTTGCTGTAAGTAGATAAGGAATTGTGCACGGAGAGAGGACGGTATCCTTCATTCCCTCCTCGAATAAACGACAGGGCCTCACGTATATCATATCAGATTTGTGTTTATCAGAAACAACCAAAAGTTGTTTGTTAACGGTATTATAATATTAAAGTAAATCAACCAATATAAAATTTAAAGTTAAGAATATTATTTAGGATACATCTTAAAATATTCTAAAATTGAAATATTGTTATTGCCTTTTTTAATTATTTATAGATTTGATAATGTCTAAACTAATATGATGGTTTTTATTGTAAATATATTGTACAGTGAAATTAAATAAAAACATAACAATAATAAATTGTGGTTTTAGAGATAATTAACAAATGCTAAAATAATCAATATTTTAAATAAGCAGTTATTTATAATGTAAAAGAAAATTACAATTCGTGAAATTATCCTAAAAGTCCATGCAATTTTCTTTAAAAATGTAAAAAAAAAATTAAAAACCATTTTTATAAAATAATCAATATACTGTGAAACTTATTTTCCATTTGTAAGTAACTAAAAAACTACTAAAAATTATCCCCTTAAATTTCAGTCCTAAAATTAAATGTCATTTATTGTTTTATTAGTTATATTAAAAATTGTGCAATTTATTGTATATCTAAATTTATTAAAATTATTACTGTGTGTTATAAGCTTTATAATAACATATTTCGTATTTTTTTGTATTTTTGATCAAACAAAATCGAGTTTTAAATTAATTTTCATCACATTAAAATATGCTTGGAAACATGATGTATTAGAACTAAAAAAATATAGGTCATTGCTGCAGTACTAATATCGAATTTATATTGCGTACCTATATATTATATTTATAATTTACGTTATTAAATATTGATCGTGAAAATTCGTGGTAAAAAAAAAAAAATGGAATACTTATTAAAAAGTTTCGTTAAAGCGTATTTATGACAGGGTGAAATTTAATTTAAGAGGCTGTATTTTATGAGTAATGATTTTTAGGTGTTTAAAAAATAGTTATTAAATAATAGGTATACTGTAAAAAATGAAAAAAATAATAAATTAATAACGAATATTTATGGTTCCACGGGAGCAGGTATGTATACAACCGAAAACTCGATGGACGTTTTTAGTGACTCCCAAAGGAGTAAACGGCAAACAGTTGTGTTTTTACTACTCGGTTTTGATAAAGTGCATGTACTATATTGTACAATACATACATATCACACCCTTGGTGTAGAACTGCCAAAACTTAAAAAATCTATTTTAGAGAAACTTAAACTCTAAAAATGAATCTACTCCTTAATGGTTAGTCTTAAAACTTTGATTGTAATACTTTCTAATATTATAGAATATATTACCTCGTTATCTTATAGCAACTAATACGCTATAATTAGTTAAATATGAACTAGAGACATTCGAAAAAACCGAGGTTATAGAAATGTTTCAATAGGTATTTGGATGAGAAAACTATCATAATATTATATATTATGGTTTCGTTTCAGTTTTCCATTTCAAACATGCAGATATCTTATACGCAACAAACCGAAATGTGGTAGTTATTGTTTTTCAATCGCTGTAAAAACGAATAAATTCAATACCGCAACACAAAGTTTGCATCGTGATGGCGATACCGTTGGTATATGGACTGTACGAATTCTGACTACCGGTCGAAGCCTTTACTCGCGATAAACCGTATAATATGAGTTTCGGCCGTCCCGTTCTCGATAATATATTTTTATACGCCATTACGTAGTGTACGGCTTACACGTAAGTATATACGCGAACGATTGGCGACGATTTCGCGGGGTTTTACATCTCTCGATCGTCCCGCGGTATCGTAGTCCCGCGATGTTTACAACATTGTTATACCGTCGTGTACGCGAAATCGTTCGCCGAGCACATATATACCCATCTACGCAGCTAATATTATATGGATATTATAATATTGCGGTAAACTCATCTGCCGACGAGCACGCTGCAGCAACAGACGATTGTATAATAATTTTATTTAATTGTTTTTTGTTCCTACTCGTCCTCTGCACCGCCACGGCTGCGCTCCTTCGAAATACGCTGCGCCTACGAAACTTTACAAGCCCGTCCGTCGCCGGGCCTTTTGTTCGCCGCACAAACTGGTTTTGTATTCCGATTAAAAGCAATATTAATAATTAAAACGGAAAAAAAAATATATATAACAATAAATAAATGAACGGCACGGCATTTTATAATATATATATACATATATACACGTACATATTATGCTGTATAGACGGGGTGGTAAATAGTCGCGCGCGGGGGCACAGAAGGGACGTCGACAGTGGGCGGACGGGGGTAAGGTTCTGGTGCGTTATACGTGCATAAATACGGTATTGCATCACGGCAGCGGCAATGAAGACGGCATAGGCGGATGATGCGACGGCGGCGGTGGCGGCGGCGGCGGCGGCGGCGGTGGTAGTGGTGAACACTCGCAGTGACCGCGTGCGTGCGACGTCGACGACGGCTGCACGCGGTGGTGTACAGCTGCCACCCCGTGGCGCGGCTCCAGCGGAGGGGGTACCCGGCAGGGGGATGTCGCCGCGGTTCCCCCCACCAACAGAGGCGGCTGCCCCAACGGAACGCGACTACGAACCGATATTGCGTGTGCTGGTGGTGGTGGTGGTGGTGGTGATGGTGATGGTGATGGTGATGCGATGTCGGCGATGATGATGGTGGTGTACAATATGTACGTCGACGGCGCGAAAAATTAATAATATATATATATACATACATATACGGTACACGGTGCAATAACAATATTATAAAATATTATAATATTATATAGAAAAATCATACACGAAAACCTACCCCTCTAGCGGACCGGCCGACAACTACAACTCCGTACCGCTTAAGCGCGCGGTAGGCCGTCGCCGTCGCGAGCGCCGTCTGCGACGTGCGTATGCGCGCGCCGAACGTTATATTATGATTATTATTATTATTATTATGTACCCTGTGTGCAATGTGCGTCGTGCGTGATGCGTGTGTGCGTGTGCGTATGAGTTAGTGTGTGTGTGAGTGTGTGTGTGTGTGTGTGTGTGTGAGTGCGTGGTGCCGCCGCGTCCGTCCGTCCGTCGTCTACACCCAGGCAACAGTCGTGTCGCGGTGCGTGTGCGTATGCGAGCCCCAGTGAGTGGCGCGCGCGTGTGTGTCTGTCGTGTCCGTTTTTGTTGTCCGTTTATTGTGAGTGTGATAAAAAATTGTTATTGTTGAATGAATGTATGCTTGGACCTTAGTGTACGCGAAAAATTTCTCGTCGCATAAAAAAGAAAAAAATTATTTATTTTCGTTGTCCCCCCGATTTTCGCACGACCTAAGTGCAGTACGACACACACATCGGGACCACACATCTTAAGTGAGTACTCATCAAAAACAACGGTTATTATAAATTTTATTTTTATTTTTTTACATCACACTATAGTGTCGTATAGATGCGAATAATGAATATATTATAATATCTATATGCTAAGTACATCGAAACTATACGAAATGTCGTATAGTTAATTGTGGTGATATTATAAGGTTATTATAATTTATATTTGTAGTAAGTACCCCCATACAACTTAGAATCGGACTTTTGTCATCATACCCATCACTATTATTTAATTTTAATATATATCAAAATTATTTTAAATATTTATATTCTATTTTATGCAACTGATGATTTTAAATCTCAAATCGATAATATCGGTAAACCAAAGAGCTTTTGCCTTTTGATTATGTTAGTTTTCGTTTTCATCGTCAGCATTTAAAAATTTGAAGTTCACATGTCGACTGTTGGCGGTTTATGACTACGGCGTCGTTGCCCGCTAAAATTTCCCTCTCGATTCATTCCCAAACATACAGCCGACCGTCGTTCTACTGAAAATGAAAGCGCAATACCGGAAATATTCCGGTCTCTGACCCATTTATACGTGACTTTGAAATTCCTTATTTTTGTTGAGTTTCCCACGCGAATTTTCTTTTTATCGTTCGTTTTTTTTTTTAAGCTCCTTATTTTTTTTTTTTTATATGTTTGCACTCACGTGGTCGGTCGTCAAGGGATTTATTGATATTGTGAGTTGTGACGAACTTATTTACGGCGTTCCTTTTAATTGTTGATTTGCTCGTTTCTATAATTTTCACTCATCGGCTATCTGGTCGGAAAATAAATTATATCGTTATAATTGGCTGTTGTCATATACGCGTATGAGCGCAGTAGCAGTTTTGATCAACAGCATTTTATATTTACAACATGCGTATATATATATATATATGTATATGTATTTTATATTATTATACATACATACATATATATATATATATGTATATACACGAATTTGTGTATGTCATTTTATTAAATAAAGTGTTTTTATTCAACAATAAAAACATCCTTCCTGATTAACCGACGTGCACGACCGCCGTCGCAGATTATTATTAATATTATTATTTTATTATAATGTGGACCAGTTTGTGTTTTTAACGCGGTCTGACGTTTAGAGTTTCACACGGAGCGGTTTTCGGAGAGAAAAAATAGTAACCGACATACCAATAAGCGGTTATTGATATGGATTTTGTGTTAATTTTTGATTAATTCGATAAATACGACATATTTTTACTCGTATCAATGACGTGAATTATTATTTAAACAGCGTTATATGATTGAAATTGGTATATAAAGCAATTTTGCAGCCAACCATTGTAGACATTCCATAAAACCGTTTTCGAGACGGAATCCATCGACCGTTTTACTAATTCAATATAAGACCGAACGTGCTTGAGCGGAAAATATTTCGCATTATCGTGAAAACGAGGGAAACTCCTTGGAGGGGTGAACATTTGTGTGAGATATACTTGTCTCTATTACGTTTCTACGTCAACCCTCGTGTAGAATTACTTCGTGGTGTAGGTCGCGGGGTGTGTTTTTATTTTTTAAGAAGTTTCACCGTTGACATTGACATCTAGTGTATACAGCAACAACCGTTACAGATTTTCTGTAATTCATGTACGTTTTGTAATAAAATCATTCACTATTTACTAGTACTATATATTATACCTTTGCATGGATTTCGCACATATACATATATATTATATATAGGCACCTACCAGCTTTATTACGGTTAGCGCACACACGATCTATCTATCGTATTGTAATTCCCTCTTTCGTTTACCCATTATTATTATAACTGTATAACATCAGCCTTCAGGTAGGTACACTCCGTTCGGCAATAGAAATCGACCCCTTTGTTATTATATATACGTATTGTACGTGTGGATTTATTATATTATATAGGCACGTAGGTACCAATAATCCTGTAAATCTTGTTGGTTTAGAGAAAGAAACTGAATCATTCACGACTGTAATAATATTGACGCGTTACTTTTGATGAAATTTCCCTGTATATATTATTGTATTATAGATGTAACGCTCGAATTTTTTTTCTGTTTTAATTGTTTGTAGTGTACGTCAGAAGTGACGCGATGGGAACGTGACGCTGGCTGCAACGTCGGCTAGTATGAGCGAGGGTGGCGGGGAGGCCATGGCCTCATATGGTACGGCGGGTTACCCGCCACCACAGCCTGCCACCCCGTCATCAACCGTTCCCGAGTCGAAGACACCAGGCCCGGCGCCAGGTTTACCACCGTTTAGTTCGTTCTCGGCGGTCGAGTTGGCTGAAGGACTGGGTGCCCGACTCGGTCCAGGCGACGGTTACGATCCGACCACCGGTCGGATAATGGATATGCATTGGGACTACAACCCGGACGGGCTGCACAGGCCGGACCTGTACCCGACTACGATGATCATACCACAACCGCAGTCGTACCGGCCATGGGAGAGCAAGTTGGACGGCAGCAACTCGCAGGACTCTATGTCCAAGGGGTCGTTTGACTATCCTCCGTCGCCGGCCGGCAGCAAGTTGCCGTCGTTCCAATCACAGTTCAACTTCCAAAACGATCAACAGCAACCGGAAACGGTTTCGTTGACCACGCTGACACCGGCGGCCGTGTCACCGACACAGTCACCTGGTTTACCTAGCTTCCATACGCTATCTACGGTGAACGTGGCGGCGGCCACGGCACCTCGAGGCTATCCCACCCTGGTGCCGGGCATCCAGCAGCAGTTCCTGGACGACCGGGCTGGCACCATACATTTGTTCCAGAGTCCACAATACCCGCCGCCTCCGCCCCCGCCTCAAGCGTTTGCGCAGCAAAACCACCACCACCACCATCCCCATCAGAATACCATCATCCAGGGCAACTTTATGGGTGCTCCGCACCACCAGTCCAACCAGGCAACACTGTTGACGGTGGTGAAAACCGAACCAGTTGCTATTGTGTCTGCTCAGATACCCAGCCACGTGTACCAGAACGCGGGTGGTACGTACATCGATTCGATCAAGATGGAAGATACGCTGTCTCCGCGTGGATTGCAAGAGTCTCGGAAAAAAGAACGGCGAAAAGTGCGGGCTTCCAGCATGGACAGCTCGGTGGAGAGCGACGGCGTGGGCAGTTCTAGCGTGGAGAGCTCGGGACAGGTGGCCGCCGTGAGCAGCACCGCCGGTTTCAAGTCGCCGCTGGTCCAGCACAACGTGGTCGGCATGACGGGAGGCGGCAACGTGAGCAACGTGGGTGGATCTATGATGGATTCGGATCACTGCGAGAACGGCGCCAACGGCATGGATAAGCAGACGAAAAAGAAGCGAAAACGTTGCGGCGAGTGCATAGGGTGTCAGCGGAAGGATAACTGTGGCGATTGCGCGCCGTGCAGGAACGACAAGAGCCATCAGATATGCAAGATGAGGAGATGCGAGAAGCTCACTGACAAAAAGGTAAGCGAATGGCGTGGGAACCGTCGAGCACGGCGATAAATTTATTTTGAAAAAAGCGTAATGCATTATTATAGATAACTATTTATGATATGATAAGCACCGCACGTCTAACACATATCATGTACGTATATAGGTCTCGTTTATTATGAATTGTGTATATTGTATATTAAGTAGCCGAAAGTGCGGTGCGACAATGGAAACAACACGATAATTATTTAAATTCGAATCCATTTTTTTTTAAATTTTATCTCCATTCCTTTGTTAATTTTTTTTTTTTTTTACAAGATACGTATAAGACCTATATTATGCATTATAACATTAAGAGTATCAGCCGATAAAGCGCACACATACAATTATTTTTTCGTATAATGTTGTCCACTAAGCGTACATAAACCTATATTATATTATTAAGTCTATAATGCTAACACATTTCGTTCGCAAATTATAATATATGGGAGGTATTTACTATATATTATATTATATTGTACGAATTGTGTCACGAAAGTTTAAAACAGTACAACCCCTTCATGTGCTCATCGAGTGGGTGCACGCGGTTTTAGCGTATATGTATGTACACAGTATAATATACACATTGCTGCAGTGTGTTGTTGTTTTGATGATTCGTCAACGGGACCTTCCCCTTGACACACATTACGGCGGCGGCGGCGGCGGCACCTGCGTAACCCTTCGTCACCTCTGCCGCCCCCCACACACATGCGCGCACGCGCGCATACAGACGAACACTGTATATTATAGTATATACTCGTACGGGGACCGGGTCCAAAGACAAATGGACGGTGATTAGTGACGACGAGTGCAAGGGCACTGGGTCAAAAGGTGGACAGACGTTGTCCGGTTTTCTGGATTGTTTACGTTTAAAACTTTTTTTTCCAAGGGTGCGTCCGTAAGGTGATTACGTGTGAAACGATTGACAAAAAACAGATATTGTTTATATACATAAAGCGTACGCCTGCGCGTTTAGTAGTTATTATATTTTACTTCCACCCACCACCCCATAAATGTTACGAAATGCTTATTAAATAAACGTACACGAATCGTACAATATACTCAATCAATTCAACTGCAAAATGTCTCGGGACTTTTGAGCTATTTATGAAATCATATAAGCGGTTTAAATGTTTTCGTCATAATGTACAGACCCCGGAAATTCTATAAAATTTATACAGTTGAAATGTGTATTGTGCATAATGTATTTGTACCTTATAAATAATCATGCAATACGCACACTTTAAAAATATAACTATATACCTACTGTAGGCTATACATATAATAATTTTTGTTTTTGCATATTCATGTAGGTACTTAAACATTTTTTTATTTAAATTATATACATTTTATTTGATTAAGAGTCTTAAAAAAATCATGGTAAATTAAGCATTATATTTCACTTTTATCAAATATATTATACCTTGTAATTTTACGACGTAACGGATTTCTTATTTTCACATACAATATTATCGTATTAGAATCCGAAAGGTGCAAGATAATATTTGAAATTTGCATTCACTTAACGATTTAAAAAGCAAAACATATCAACAATTATCAAACCGAATATAAACATTATAAATTAACTTCCGGATACTTATCGTTACTATAGTATAATAGTACTTATGGAAAGTGAATAAATAATATACCGTATTTCGTAAGATATAATATAATGAACATGTATTTAATTTTAAAATCGAATTAGAATTACAAATGTTATACCTACGAATATTGAAATGTTTTCGCTTTGAGAGTCGTTCGTAAATTTGTGACCATTTGTCTGTTCTTTTAGTCGATATCAAAATTAAAAGACGAATCCACACTACTGCGTAATTTTACACTTATAATGTAGCATCTATTACTATATATACTTACATAGTTATATTATTATATAATCAATTTAATCAATATAATAAACATTCGTGGGGTTTGTTTATATAGTCATGTTGATCGACGTATTAAATATTTTAAGATGTTGTCCTATCATTCCTATCTTAGTAAATGGAAAAATAAATTATAAGTGTCTAACAAATTATTTTTACTTGTGTATTTAGGTATCAGTATTGAATAGAATATATTATTAATTTAAAACTCTAAAATTCCAAAACTGACTTTCTAAAATAACATGTAGTCATCGCGAATATTATAATCTATAATAAGTATACATAAAATATTCTGGGCACTTCTTATCCAAAAATAAACTTAATTTATTATTATATACACATTTACCTATTAATATGGCTTTAAAAATAAAATCTAAGCAATAGGTGACTGATGTGTGTTTTTATACTTTGTGGTTAAGGCGCCATGCCACAACTCGCAGTTCACGGACCGCAATTCTCGTAAAACGAGAGACTCGTTCATCACACTGCGTCGTTAGGTTCCCCAATACA
The DNA here is from genome assembly GCF_003676215.2 of Rhopalosiphum maidis. NCBI lineage: Eukaryota > Metazoa > Arthropoda > Insecta > Hemiptera > Aphididae > Rhopalosiphum > Rhopalosiphum maidis. The sequence goes on from NC_040878.1 coordinate 82,077,287, forward strand.
ATAATATTCTGTTGGAAAATAGTTTCCTTAAAATTTCGCCGTATCGTTATTTTTACTATATTATAATATCACGCACTGACAATTTCATAGTCTATACAACCGTTCATTTGAATTTATCGTATTTTTTACCAATCTAGTTCTTATATGTGCGTGTAATGTATAATAAATAGCCATATAGATTCGTGTAAAGCTCAAGCAAAACGTTTGTAAAATATAGGTTTATATATTCAAGTAAGGCGCAGTTTATACTAAACAATTTATGTTATTATCATCAACACTGACAAAGTCCCAACTATATAGAAATCGGTCTTAAGTCGTCGCACTATATAACACAATTTGATTATATAAGTACGTCATAATATACTCATATAAATATATATAAATAGAACATCTCACGAGTACCTATATAATATAAAATCACAAGTAGATTTACATTATTGTAATTTATAATATTTACTGTGTTTGGAAGCGCGCGTGCGCGCACGTAAAATATCGTTTATATATTATTTTTTGTGCGTGTATAAACGTCGTCGTCGTCGCGTCGTTATAATATAAATATATATATATGTATATATACACACGACGGCGGTAAAAGTTTCGGAGGGTCGGGAAAACGGACTCGGGGGTGTTAGATGGGTGGCGGGGGGAAGCAAAAATGGTGAGAGAGCGAGTGAGAAGAAGAGAAAAAAAAATAAAAATATCGCATTGGCCATTGGACGACTAGGTGGGGTAGTGGCGGAGTGGTGTGGGCGAGCGGAGGGCGCGAGCTTAGAGGCGGCGGTGATCGGATCGATACTACAGAGAGGCCCCATAATGGCGTCGGCCGCTACATAATACGCGTGTACATAATATATACGCGCGCCATCGGCAGAAGTAGCGACGGCAGCGGAATCGGCAGCAGCGGCAGCGATGACTCATTGCGCGCGTCGCATCCCTCTTTCCGATGTGTACACGCCGCCGCTACCGCCGTCGTTGTCGTCGTGGTAGTCGCGGCCGTGGTGGTTTTGACGCGGTGCGTCCCCGAGCGGTCTGCGTGTTTGCGGTGGTTGTCAAAGGTTCGGGACGGCGAGAATCGCCTTTCGCGGCCACATTAAATTTACTCTCTCCCCTTTCCCGCACTTTCAGGTGTAGATACACTACACCTGAGCATTACAGCCACAAGCCTACAACCCTCCGGTGTAACATTTTATATTAGACATAATGTGCTCTAATATACCTATAATATGGGTCCTATGCGCGTATCTATAAAAAACTGTATAATATTTGACGGATTTATCAAAAACGTTCTAATATATGTTATATCATATAAATCAGGACAGAGGTTATAAACGATATAAACCCTTTATTGACACCTAACCGTCATAATAATATACCTACTATCGTATGTTATACGAGTTGTGTTTGATGAATATCAAATAGGTATATTAAACTGAAATGAAATAGAGATAACTTTCAGTATTTAATCGTAGATACGAGTACATTATAAATTGTTATATCATCAAACTTAGTTATTAATAGTGCGCGTTCAAAGTTATAGACAAATCATAGAAAAAGACCGATTACGCAGGTCACAAGAACAAAACATTTTGTCTAAAATCAGTAAAACTGCTACGCAGACTTCTGACTTTATAAAGTAAATTTTTGTATACAAAGGTTAAGTCATTGTGTACACTGTGTAACTATTGACTGGTTCCAACGTTAAAAATGTCTGATTCTTCATTGAAAATGACCGGCGTTCTGTCTGAGATGATACAATAATTGCTGTTGTCCTGTAAACAAAAAAGAAATCATCAACGATTGACTGTCAGAGATAAGTAAGTTATGAAGTTGAAAGTACATCAATTGGTCCTCGCCGTCCGATATAACAGATCCATATTGACATAGATTCAATAAGAAAATTAGTAGTAAAACAGTGGATTAAATGCGGAATATTGTATTAAAATGTGTATTTAAATGGAAATACAAAAATCAAGATAAATTATTATTGGCGATTAATAGTCGTTCAATTGTCTAATTCTAGGATTTTAATGAGACCGTCCGTAATTCAACAGAAAATAAAAAGCTATAACTCTGCATGGAGGAAATACTAATATATCTTAAAAATAATTCAAGATTGTTGGGAGTATTGTTTATAACTTAAAATTAAAGCTGACGAACATTAATTTTAAAGCGATTTTTTCGATGAGTCCATTCTTTTTAAATATAATTTTTAATATATTTTGACTGGGTATTTAATATTTACGCTTTACGCACCTCATTTACACAGATTTTATGGTTTTGAGTAAAATTGTAAATTGCGCTTGAACTGACATTTTTTTATAAGACTTCTTTTTAAACGCTCGTAAATCATGTATGTTTTTCTTATTCATACCTGTCGACTATCAAAGTATTCGGACAAAAACTGACTCTTTTTTATATACTTTCATTGTACGTAAATTGTAAAAATATTTAACAAAAATATCGTTTATGCGAATTTAATGTTTCGATAAAATTCTTATCGAATAGTGGCTTATAGTATATTTTAAACCCACATAATTCATTTTATATAATGACATTTGTGTAACTATATATATTTATATATATTTGAACTCGTATTATATCAGATGTTGGTTATATTGAAACTGTATATAGTACAAGAACTTAAAACTTACTTTAAACTGCAATATTTTTTGATTATACGTGCTGATATATCGTCAATAAAATGTTATTTCGTTATCATGGTGCAAAAAAAAGTTGTATTGTTATTTATTATAATCTAAAAAAGAAATAATAATAAATAGTCATATTTAACATAGAATCCAATACCTCTCAAAATTTAATCTTATACTCTCATCCTTTATAAATTGTTTTGAATACTGAACAGGGCAGTAAAATGTCTTTTTGTATCGTCAAATATTTCTCCTCATTGTCCTCCTGCCAGCCGTATACATGAAATTATTGTTTTCGTAGAATAGAACGGTGCAGCATATAATGTATATTATGTATTATACAGAACATTTGTGAATTTTGTTCCCATCAAAACTGGTCAAAAACCGAAACCGTTGGTGGCAGGCCCCACGCTGTGTGAAGGTGTGCATGAAAATCGAGATTGGACAAGAAAGAGAAGAGCCGCAATATTGTCGTTTAGTCTACGTCTCGTATATGGATGTAATATACCTGTATATATGTATTATGTACATGCGGAGTTCATATAGCAGATTATTATCAGCCGACTTAAACCACCCTTAAACCAATGCATGCTGCAGCTAGTATACAATGCACAGAAATTCTTTTAGTCTGAAATTTGCATCATTAAGTCAAGTAAAAAAAAAAAAAAAAACCGTTTATATATTATGTATATATTGAGAAGCTACCAACCAAAACTTCTAAAATAAAACCGCAGCTGCAGCTGTATGTAGATCGACCGTCGTCATACTTAATATTTTAAATGTGATAGAACCATGCAGAGTATATAGTTTGTATACTATATAGATCGATAATATACGGTATGTAAAAATCATTCGAGGGGATTATCTGTGGCGACTGGCGTGCGATATACAACGCAGAATGCATTTTATGATCGATTCAAACAATAAACGTCGGCCATTTTTCTCAGTGCTCTCTATTTTTCTAAATAGATTGCCCCCCATCCCTTAGCATCCAACTCTGCGCTCGCATGTATAATAATAATAATAATAATAATTGTGAAATAACAAATTCGAAACACAGTGGTGGTTTTTCAATCGCTTCTCACCCCCCCCCCCCCCATCGTAATCATCGCGGCAACTGTGCACTATATTATATACTGCTACGATATTTTTCATCGTGAATAACATATAATATTATACGATACATTTAGGTTTAAACGTTTATAACGTGATGTGTTAGCATTTATGTATAGCTTATTTATATACGCATAAAAGTTTCCGATTGAAAACCGTTTTTGACAAAATGTTCGTAACATTCCGCGCATCATTTGGCGAAAAAGTAGTAAATCCAAAATCGCCGATAAACTGCATTTACGAGAAAGCGTGCACATGACAGGGCGGATGGGGGAAATCCCTTTACGACTTATATGACGTCATACACCGTGTGTGCCATTAAAAACCGACAATGATACTGGCGACCAAGGAGACCGCACTTCCGCACGGGCCGCACACCGCTCATGTGTCTGGAGCACACGCATACACACTATACCTATATATACACACATGCACTGCACGCACACACACCGCAAACGAACACGAGACATCGTTTCCGGCCGCGAAGCCTTTTTTTCACGTACCTATCTATACAGTACACTATACAATACCTAATAATATGTTCTAAACATTGTGTACTGACAAGGTACTTATACTTACATGCTATCATTAGGTATACATGTATAAATACCAAGAACGATGGGACATCGTCACATCGATTAATTACGGTCGGATCCACCCGCGATGAGATAACATTTTTTATTATTATGGTGTATAGTATCGCTACGTGTAAAATTCTTTCTCAGCGTACCTATATACTACAGGCCTCCGATGGTCAAAGAGTTACGATAATATTTTCGTATGACCGTAATGCGAGTTTCGCTGTTATTATTACCTATTCAATAATATATTGTAAAGGTACACTACTTCAAAAAATTTTACGACGTGTACTACGCGCGCTGAGATTACGTCCGCGGGCGCTGGCAACGTCGCACCGTTGAAGGTCAATGTTATAGGGTGAAACGAGAGCTATATACGTTGCCACCGTCGCTGCCGCCATTGCACCTAAAACCCCCCTTTCAACCCGCCTCGCCTACCGATAGGGTGACAAAGATTAAATCACGTATATACATTTATATATATATATGTATATATGTGGTGTGTGTACGTGTGTGTATGTGCGTATGTTTGCGCGAGTGTGTGTATGATGTTGGCCTCTGCAGACTACCCCCGAGTTGTTCTCGTAACTCGTAAGCGTTTGTGCGTGTACGCGATTATTAAATATTCGCGAAACTGACTACTATATATGATGTTTTATTCTCTTTCTCTCTATTGTTGTATTCACTTATATGCATGCACAATGCATATGTATATATATATTATATCATCATTCGAATAATATGGTCGATTTAAATATTTTATAAACGTATAAATATAATATATATATATATGACGATAATTTCACAGATTGTGTAGCGCATTTATTATCCACGTATACACACACTGTAAATGCGCGCCAACCATTTCGTTTAATATATTATCGTGCGATGCTAATAAATTTCCCGATATAATAAATCGTTATTAAACCGTTATGTGTTATGATGGTTTTTAAGCGATACTCGTAATTTTAAAACGCGTATTTATTTTAAATGATGTTGGTAGGTTTAATACGCGACGCATTATTTAAACAAAATGAATAACGGTTCGTTTTACAATCAATCGTAATTATTTTTATAACTGTTATAACACGAAATCAATATAATTTTACTGTAGATTTTTTATATATATATTATACAAAATAGATTAAATTTATGTTCATTGTATTATGATTTAATTTATAGCATGCTCCTGTATAGAACTTAAAATAGTAAAAACTAATATAGTCAATTTGGTTTATAATCGATCATTTTTTTTACATTATATTAGTTATTACCGAAAATATTAAATATTACTATTTACTACTATACGAGTCTTACAATTTCTACTTATATAATATTCCATACAAATTGTACAATAGAAAATAGTATAATGTTGATGAAGTACTCCGGCAATTCAAACTTTCAAAAATATAAATCCTTGATGACAAGAATATTTTTCATCATATTTTAACTTTAAGTTGCTGAGAGTCAATATCAAAGTTAACGTATGATGCGTACTTTTAAATCCATTACAATTTGACTAGGTACGTGTATATAATATAATACAAATAATAATATATTATACCTAAATTTTGTAATTACGTACATAGTCTGCTGTCTGAATAATAAAATATGAAAGCAAATAAAAATAAAAAGAGTTTGGTTGTATTTTTTTTTTTAATAAAGTTTGATTTAGATCTGTCTAGGGAAAACGCACTTATACAATAGATGATATATAAGCGAGTTTTATGATTTTATAGTTGCTGCGCATAATACACATATTACACGTATATACTTGTATTAAATACATATATTACACTCCAGGTGGACGTAATTCTATTGTTGTCACATGCACATTATGAGCATTTTTATAATAACATAGTTCAAATCCAGGTGGGTTTAATTTTTTTTTTTATTAGTTACGATGGATTAGAATCCAGGTGGTTTCAGTAAAGTTTGTTCTATTATAAAGTCGTTGTACTGAGACGGCCGAAATCGAAATAAACTTATAAATACTATAACAGAGAAGCGTGTACACAGCACTAACAGTCAAAAATAGCTCAAGTTGTTTTTTACTGAAAAAAAATTATTCCAATTAAAACATTAAAGTAAATATTGCGTTTGAAAATTGATTTCCGGACACTCGACCGAGTTTTTATGTTACAAATAAAAAATATTTTTTAATATATTATACCTACGCGTAGTTCTGTTGGCCAAATGACCAAACGGTAGTGATGTATGTAATAATAGTGCAAGCAGCTGCTGTGAAAACATAGGTACTTATATTATATATATATATAAAAAATTCGATTGATTAAAAATATAATATAACAACAGTGTTTAATAAAAAAAAAACCACTGCCGCCGCCGCCCTCGCGGTTTACCTATATTATTATTATTATTCAAATAACAATAATAATGTACGCGTAAAAAAAAAACTAAATGTCTGTATAGGTAGGTACCTACAACACACCTATATCGAGTATATAACAGATGAAAATCGATGTGTATTGTACGAAAAACAGTATTCGCGTAACACAGAATTTGGGTACAGCCACGCGTCGTCGAGGGATGATTTTATGGGATAAAAAAACAAATAATAACAAAAAAAAAGATACGACCCCCGTGTCGTCGACGGTCGAATGTCTCGTCAAATCGGCGAGGTGGACGAGGGTCAGTGGCCGCGGATGTACACGGCTAGACAACACAATAATGCTTGTATACAAACCGCGGTCGAGGGACTACGTCTCGTGCGACGTCGGCGGCGATCCGTTCAAAGGTCCCTGACCACGCGTCTACGTCGTCGCGTGGTCGGCTGTCTCCGCCCCTCGTTTAACCCTCGAGCGACCGAAGGGGACCGCTTACTGATACTACTACTTTACTACTACTATACTACTACTATTACTACTACTACTATTACTACTACTACTACTACTATTACTACTACTACTAGTAGTATATCGAATCTGCTACCGGCACTATGCAACGTGCACTCTGTGATTGCTACGTACTATATTATACATATACACACATATACACGTATAAATATCACGCTCTACCACGGTGGGCATCTCACACCCGAGAATAACCCTAATTAAAACGTCGGTCGTTTCGACGCATATTGCCGCCGTTGAACGGCGTCCTTGTCCAAGGACGACGACAGCCACCGCGACGACGGTTGTCTTTGGCCATCTACAACACATGATTATTATATATTTTATATAACGCGCACTTCTCGCCCGTTATTCGCGGGCTCACTATGTGTCTCACTTACTTCATTTTTATCGTACGCGACGAAAACGAAATAATAATATACGCGATGCGTGTTTCGTGCGCGCGTAATACTATTTGTTTTTGACGCAAACAGTATATCATTATTATTATTCGTGTGTATAATATATTATATTATTATGATATAATCGAATGGCTTACCGAAACGGCACGTCGTACGTACGCGAGCACGCACGCACTCACGCACGCACGCACGCATCGACGTCGTAGCCGTGTATAATACGCGCGCACCGGTGAAATACCGCGCGGCGGCGGCGGAGGGAGGCCGGTGGGGGCACACCGCCACCACCGGTACAAAACGGCGGCGACGGCAGCTGTCGCCCAGGGATCCGCGGCTGTCCAAGGGTGTCTAAAATGCGCGCGCGCTCGCGGCAATATTGGCGCGGCCGCCGAGAACCGTTGACGTCCGTCGTGCCGGCACGTCGGACGCGCGTTTCGGCTGGTCTCTCGGCGGCCCGCAAACAGTTGGCCTAGGCGCCGGTCGTTTTGCGCGGCGACTGCGTGCACCGCCGGCTGCGCTGCGCCGCACGGTCTGAGCAGCCCTGGCCCGCAGGGTACAACACAACAACATAATGCACACGCGGCGTATACGCGGCACACACAACTCGGTCGCTCACACACTCACTCACATACGTACAAATATACGCGAGCGCGCGCGTATACACTCACGCACACGCGCGCGCGCGCACAAAAGGGCGGTGTGCGTAAGAACAGCTGTCGGTGTATACAGCGGCGCAGCGGCCATGTTGTCGATCCTTTTCAAAATGTCTCTTTAACCAACACGCGGCACACGCACGCACACAACTTTTCGTATATCACACACACACACACATGCGCGCGCGCACATACACTCGCACACGTATGCACACGCACGCAGAGTATATAATATTATTATATGCCGTAACTTAACACCACCGCCGCCTGGTTGCCGGATTTCCGACGTACGCTTTATGCGTATATGTGCGCACGACAATAAGATCCTGAATAAACGGCCGCGCGCGTACCGGTTTTCAGTTTGGAAACTTCATCGCGTACCTATATATATATATATATATCAGTAGGTATATAGGTATAGGTACATACGAAACCGACGTCGCGGCGGGTTTGCGGTGCGTCTGAATTTGAAGGGCTTTCGGGTGGAAAATTCGCCGTGTACGACGTTATTATGATAATAATATATTATTCGAATATTATGTGTCACGGCAAGAACGACAAAAAAGTAAAAAAAAAAAAAAAACAAGATCACCACACGCGTGTGTAAAAAATTTCACTGCAGAATGATAATATTTAAATTGACGTTTTTATATAGGTAGACGGTAATACAATATTATCATTCATCACTCATAAAATATATAATAATATATATATAATATCGATATTCTTTACACTATATGCTATTTGATCGATTACCGTCGTGGGATTTCATTTCGATTCTATATAATTTTACAATAGTATTGTGTTTTATAAATCATCAAACAGTTTTACAATAATTTTATACGAGCATAGATTTTTGATTTCAAACATGCACATTGCGTGTATAGGGTTGTTTTATTTACCTTTTACGCTCCTACCTTTTGTATAACATATAATATGCACATTAATATAATTTGATCGGCTTAGACGCGTATGTAGGTGTGATTTTCAGATTCGCTGAAGAGTTAAACACTGGTTGTACCTTTCCAATCGGTATTCTATGTTTTTTTTCATTTTTTGTAAAATACCCCATGCAAAGAAATCTACATAATATAGTACTTCGAAAACGCTAAATCTACGAAAAAACATTTAGTATTATTTAAAATACAGATATATCACTTGATTATTTTTAAATGTCTGTTTATTTTTCACGTTCGAACGAAACTTTTGAATAACTGTGTTTATTTTTAACAACTCTATGTATATGATCATACAGCATAATATACATTAATATTGTTTCGTCGGACTATTTAACAACTTTCCTACGCTAATAATATAATCGGACGGTGGTTTTTTAGTCGCGGGTGATTATCATTCAGTCTGATTTATTTATGGACGCAATTGAGGTCAAGAACATCGTAGGCTCCGTATTAAAAGCGACAAAATAATAATAATAAAAATAAAAAACAAATCAAATCCATTCGCGGGAACCTGGGAACGGTGCAGTGCAGGCGGTTCAATTAGAGTTCGTTAGAGGCTCGGGCGCGAAACCGTCATCACGGAATGCGCGACCGTTGGTAGGAAAAAAAAAGACTATATTCCGCACACGTATTATTATTATACAGAGCAATATATATATATATATATATATATTTAAAGCATAGTATAATATAATATAATATATATATATATATATATATATATATATATATACTATACATACTATACGGTGAGTGTGTGCGCGCGGAACGACCTTATATAATATATGTATCATGGAGGGGTCCGGGGGTTGCTCGGGGGGGAAGGGGGGAAACTGGATCGATATAAACTGCGGCCGTTTATATAGCTCTATAGTTATATATATATATATAAATCGCTCATCCCTCCTGCGTCCCTTTTCCAATCACACGTACACACGCGCTCATCCATATACATGTATAATTTTATGATATACGTATATATAAAATAATACGTATTAACATGATTCATCCGAAGCCTATTTGTCATGTACACACACACTCTCACGTGTACACTCGCGCGTTACGATGGAAATATATTATGTTGTATATTGTACTATAACGCATATATAGACGATATAATTCGTTTATAAAAACGTATATAATACATAATACGCACCGTGTTCCCAAGTGACTAATTTTTTTTTATTCGTATACGATTTATTTTACCGCCTTCGCGAAAATCAATAACTGTTCAATACGTTCTCTGCACCGCACAGTCATAGATAAATGATGGATTATGAATATCCATGCAACTCGAGAGTGACACCTCGAGTATTATGATTTTCGAACTTGATTCGTTGGTTTTTCGCAATGTACCCACTACGTTTATTATCAGAAAAAAATATTATGCATAGGGTGTTGTGTCATTTAGCTTCAGCAATGTAAAGCCTATAGGTTTAAATATGATAATTTTCGTTGTATATATAGCTGATGTACATCGACGGAGACTTAAATGATGGCAAAAAACTACATTATTATTTATATGGAGGTAACGCCGCCGTACTGTGCGTACCTACGGATAATGATGTTTCCTAAACGCGAGTGGAGTGTAGTTAGTTGGCGCGATAGTGACAGACACAAGTCAAACACACGAAAAGATAAACGCTTATCGGAACCGTGTATTGTAAATAGCGACGACGGCGAAGACTATACGTACCGTTTGCTTAATGTATTATAATATTATTATTATACCTATAGACATTTTTTTATATATTATTTTATATTTTATGAGTACATATATATAGATACTACACTCTATGGTACCACAACAACTTATTTGTTGAGAAACGCATTCCGAGATATTAAAATTCCCATCCCTACGACGACTGATAGATATGTCTGGAAAACTCGTTTCTATATTATTATACTGATATACTCGTAATATACTATACACCTATCATACTATTATATATTCTCTATGTTGACGTCATTCTCTCACAAAAACTAGTTTTAGCAAAACGTATAGTTGTTAGACCTTTTCACCCGAACTTTTAAAATTATTCGAAATATTTTATAACTATGGGGTGCAGATAAAAGATAGCTGTATACAATTATATTTGTAGTGTATTTAGTTAAATACATATGGAATATATTTCATGATAAAATTATGATTTTGTCAATTATTATATTTCATTTAATATAACTTTGACTTTGTAAGACTTTATATGTGTTATTTGTCGGAATCGAGAATCATGTATTATTCTCTATTTTTGTAAATAATATTATGAATCTATATATTTTAAAAACATAGTGTACCTATATTATATACTACGTGGGAACATTTGATTATAAGAATAACAAATACTCCTAAGTTTAAATAACCAACCTTTTTTTGGTATTCAAACTTCAGAAAACGGCAGCACACTGGGTTTCGAAAAACAGACACAAACAGGAAAAAGGATGTACCTCATTGCGCGTAGGCGGCGCCCGCCCGTATTAGGTTTCCATCTCATATGTCTCACGCTGTATTTCTCATCTAATAGTATCTGCATGAATATTTCTATTAAATAGTAAATGCACCATAAATTTTACTGTTAAAATATGCTCCCGCGCAGAAAAATTATTTGAATACAATTTTCGATAATTTATTCTATGTGTTTAAAAACGAAGATCGTGAATTTTCCCAATCACGTAAGAAATGAGGACGCTCCTCCGTATAGTTAGTATAAACATTAGCATATTGATATTATACATAAACTAGTTGGACTACATTTCGAGTCGTTCCATGACGATGTAAACGATAGGAAAAAATACAATATTATAAATACACTCACACACGCAAACATAGTATGTGGAAAACCAGTTATCATATAACGCGTAATATCATTATGTCGCCTAGAGGCCGAAATAAATTATAACAATACGATGAATGGAATATGTCTGAAAAAAATTATTCAACCCCTTTTAGAAATGTAGTACGGTAAAATAGAGCGAGTGAGAGAGAAGTTAAATCGTGGGTAGTTGTTTTCTCACCAATTCGCCACTTTATGCTAATGACACACTCACACGCTGGTTTTTGTACTCTTCTTCTTTATTTATTTATTTTTTTCGATCAAAGAAACCCACTTACCCACATAATATATCGAGATGAATATGAATATTATACAGGCATTTTTAATTTTGACTTCACAAAAAGAAGGGTCGTGTGTATTACTGACAGAGGTAGATGATCTTAACGGTCTAAAATCATTGTCCCTTTTTTTGTAATGAATAATAATTATTTGCTCCACACGTTTATTATTATTATAATTATATTTTTTTTTTGTAATAACGAGTTCTATAACATATATTATATTACGGGTTTCAAAATCAACAGCTAAAATGATTCACGATTAAATTTAGTAGAAAATTGTTTGGTTTCGAAATACTGTGTCAAAAAGTATTTACATTTTAAATTATCAACTGCAAATGCAATGGCATGCGGCAAATATTCAGTTGCGTAAATAATATGGCGCCAGAGGCTCAGGACGTAGTATGTTACGTACCGGATGTTTCATTTGCTTGTAGAATTCTCAAACGAATAGTATTTTTATACTTCTACGTAATATGACATTTTTAGGAAAATGTCATGACTTAAAAATGTATAAATAGTAATATGATGATATAAAATGACATCACCATCTAAATCAAACCGTTATGAACTATATATTATTCATAGTTTTGAGAATTTGCTATGAATATATCCGATTGAAAGACACGTGATTAAAATATTTAATTTAAATTTGTAATGAGTTTTAAATATTAGATTTATATAAACGCAATAAATCTTCGAAACTATTTAAATAGAACACTATATACATGCAAATATAATTATGTATGTACAATAATCACCCTCTCGTTCGTCGTATTATTTCCTAATCGAAAACGCGTGTAGGGGTTGACACTTGAAATCAAAAGTCAGTAATCGTATATAATATTATGCTCGACCCGTCGATAAGGGGTAAACAATTGATAATGCTCAACCCAACCCCCTCAATAGGTGGAGGCTTAAGTACAGTGCACCCTAAAAAAAGTGTGACATTTATAATTGCATACCTCTCGCTCGAGCTTACAGAAATTATACAATCGTAAAAAATAGCAAAAGCAATAATTCGGCCAACTATTTCGAGGTTTCGTCGGTAATCGAACTGACATTACGGTCGCGCCGTTGCATCCAGAAACGATCTTCAGAGGATAAATCCGCGATGATAACGGTATTTTTTATAATGCGTATAGGCACGGATGGAAAAGGTGTGTTAGCAACGTATATATCTATTATATTCACATAAATATATATATATATATATATATATATATATATGTACTCTTCAGTACAAGCAAACAAAACAAATGCGGAAAAAACCGTTGGGCTAACTAAGCGAGGACGGTGTGTATAAAATTACATGATGGAAAATATATATATATATAATAATAATAATAAAACCATATAGACCTTAGAGGTGCCTATAATACTTGTAACGGCAGCGGATACATCGAAAACGGTGGCCAGGTGGCCCTCAGTAAAAACGATGATGAACAGCTGCATATATTCGTGTGTGTCGCCGCTGATGCGTCTGACAATAATTCATTTTTGTTCTCTCTCTTTCACTCATCTATCGTCCTCTCTCTCTTTCTCTTTCTGACAGTCTTTTACACACACACACACACACACTCTATTCTATCTCTGTCGATCGTATTATCTTTTCCACATTTCAGCTCTCTCGCTCTCTTTTCATACGTATATATTTATATATTCGTACACATAAAATATCTATTTGCTTCTTTTGCACTCAGTTTGCATCGGTCCAGCGTAAATAATTCAATTTTAATGCCGTTGAAAATGTTTCGCGCCATTTTTAACCGAAATTTGGCATATTCGATTTTTACAAATAAATATATACTATACATAAAGAGCAGATGTCTTGTCGTCGTGTCTAATTCGAACTCGTGATACATATTTATAAAATATATTATATACATTATACATATATTATTATTATACTATAAATTATAATATTATATTATTATGTACTAATAAGTAATGATACGTATATTGTATAATATATGTATTTACTCTATATCTATTTTTCGAATGAGAATAACAATATTACTTAATAATTACTTTCCAATCGCGATGTTTTAAAACGTTATTATATTATTATTAACCGTATTGCATACAAATTGACGTACGAAAAAAGACGTCATCCCCTGCACGAGCCACAGCGAATAAGGGAGAACTCACTTGCACTCACATACATAATAATAATATGTTTACATATACGACGCCAATGATGAAAACTTCAATAACACCATATACACTTTACACTTTTAAAGTTTGTATTACGTATTTATGTATGATTATACCTATAGAGCATAGTGTATATACACATGACTTATAGCAGAATATTTAAGTTTAAGGGTGTACCTAAATTGATTTTTTCCCCTCCGATGAGCATTCGCGGCTAAACACGTAAATGTTAAATGTTCCATACAAATACTACGATGTAACGCGTATTTCTGGTCATAAAGTGAAAATGTAATCTCAGCATATTATTATAAACTTTTATGGAAAAATATTCAATCACTCTATATAATACACATAATATAATATTTATTTCGTTCGCTACATTGGCACCAACCATCTCGTATGATTTATTTCTTTTACTTTAAATACTTCACCGTTCGTATACAAATTTAACAAACGCGATCGATCCATTTTAAAAACATTTTAAGTACGCGTGGTTATAAGAAAGTATAATAAACTACTTGTTATGTTTATTATTGGTTATAAATGTTATGATAATATATAATAACCAAGGCTTAAAGCTTGAATTGAGTATCTTTTTTAATATGGAATTTTATATCTCGATTACATGTATTATGTACACGATTCTAATACAGAAAAACATTTTTTTGTAAAACCTAATATTTTTAGACATTCCAATTTAACTCTATACTTTAGTGTAGTGTAGTATGTTATTTTTATGAAATTTACTGTTGTAAAACTATAAAATTGAACATTTTAATAAACATTATATAACTGATTTTGGATTTATTCACACGTTATGAAAGCCTGTAACAATATTAAAGTAAATAAATACACAACAGTACGTATATATCTATACATAGACCGTAACACATCGTCGGTTACTATACTAATCAATATTTTACGAAACGCACGGTTTTTCTTTTGGAACAATGATCACACAGTTTTTTAAAACATCGCGGCGGTGACGTTCGAAATAATACCATTATAATATGATATACACCTATTTTTTTTATTCGTTTCGAACCATCTACACGGGGTGAGAGGATCTGTTTAACACCATTTCAATTCGCCTAACACAATTATTATAATCGTCTACCTACGTAATACTCTCATTACGATATTAATAAAAATAATAATATTACATAGGTATAATATTATGCATCGAAACGATCGCGGTCCGCGCGAAAAACATCAAAGGCTCTTATTTTTGGGCGGGAAATAGAAAAGTACGATGCACTTGAACCATACGCGGGATCAAAGAGCGAGTAGAGCGACGTTTACGCGCGCGTACTGTCGTAGTAAACAATCGCACGCTAAGGTTAAAGGGTAAAGAACTCGGCGACGGGTGTTTGTATGTATACACTTTTTCCCGTTTCCGCTCGCGGTGGCGGCCCGCGACGTGCGTATCGCCTGCGCGCTCGCACCGGCGGCGCATCCGACCGCTCATCCACAACACGGCCGCCGCCGTCGCGTTTTCAAGTTCACTCGGACAGCCGCGCTCGAACGCCGGCGCGGCCGTGCGGATCGCACGTGGTATCGCCGCCGCGGTCGCCGTCGTCGCTGGGCGGACACCACGTGGGTGCGGCGCGCGTATAGTCCCCGCTTGTGCGTGTGAATAAAGTATTGATTTTATGCGTGTCGGCCGACCACCCGCCACCCGCCGACCGCCGAAGCCGCGTGCGTGTGATTCATCGCCGCCGCTGCCGCTTCTCGCGCGTCCCCTTCGCGACACTCCGCCGATGCGTTCTCTCGCGCATCGCATCAACGACGACGACGCCTCCGCCGCGCGATCAATTTTTTTTTTTTGCCGTCGTCTCCACGCGATAATATCGACGGACAGACGACCCTGCGCGGCCGCGCGTATTTACAAAGCGTTTATACATAATATGTATATTTATATATGTATACACAGACCGGCGATCTGCTACGGCACCGAAGACCGTTATCCAATGACTTTTGACTTCGGGAGGTTCGAAAACGATTTTTGAGTCAATCGTTTTCGTTTTCAAGCAAAGTATTACTGTTCTATAGCGGCCATCGTACGATGCGTCTTTAAAAATCAAATTAAATCCATTAATTACTAGTCAGTCGTGTATATACGCGCTGTCCACCGAAGTCCCGTGAACGGAATGACGAACCGTATACCCATCGTGCGGTTAGCACGCGTGATTTTATTTTACGACCGTTTTTTCCGTACCTATACGTCCCCGGTAACGATGATATTATGTGATATATTTTAGAAGATTAAAGATTTATGAATTCGCGCCCCGGAATTTTAACGGGTTTTTGACGACGACCGCAAGCGCATTTCCGCATTTACAGCGGAGCGGAGATGCGCTTTTTCTAAAACGTCATAATACAAACAGATAGTCCTGTAATAGTCCTGAACGTTCGGCCTCCGCTGCAGTATATTGTTGTTCTCGTTTTTTTCGTTATTTTGCGCGTCTGACGTCGTTGTTTTCACCACACGTCGTCGTATAATGCGATCGTTAAATAAAATATAATATTATATGTATAGCGCGCGCAGCAAAACATATATAATACACTACGTAATATAACGTATACGGCAGCATGTGCTTTGCAATAATTGAGCTCTAATTTACAGACCCGCTTAATTCGTTTAAAAAGTATTTTTTTTTTCGTCCCATATAATATTATTGTCAATTATTATATATACCATATATTTTGTTGATCTAAATGTAGTCATATCATTATGTATACGCGCGACGTCAATAATAATAATAATAATAATTTAATATCATCAACGAAAGACCATCATCGTAACTCGCGGATTCTCGAGATCGTATATTATATAATTTTTTTTTTTTTTAATCGTTTGTGAGACCTTCACCGCTATGAGTTGGCACCAGAACAATAAAATATATTATAGTACGCGCCAATTTATCGCGATGATAGTTATTTTCGTCGCAAAAATACGATTTTCATCTATCATATGCGAACTCGTAATAGTAATATAATAATAATATTATATGAATGTATATACTATTGTGCTCGCGATAGTGTTTTCGATGACGCGCGATGACGAAAACGGATTTCTCGAGTCGCGGCCAACCGTGCGAATAGACCGCCTCCCGCGCGCGTAAAGTTTCCATGCACAACATTTTCGCCGTAAACCGTTTCGGCGGCACCAGATTCGATATATATTATATATATTTTTTCGTACACAAGCGCACGGCTAAGGGTTGACGTTCAACGCACACACATATATAAACATTTTAGTCATCGGGTGTATACGTTATGCGCACGCGCCCCTCCACGCACCCCGCGAGTACTTCCGACGGCGTTATTACCGATTGCGCTGGTCTACGCACCGCGTTCTCGGCGCGGGGGTAGGATGAGTCACGGCGAATATACTATGTATATGTACGTAAATATAATATATCGTCGTAGTGAATAGATGAGTATAATAGGTATATAATGCAATTATTTAGGAGATCAACATCGGGTATATGATGTTAAAGTAAATCGATGTACATTTTTAAGTTTATCGTCGACTTATATAGTCGAATGATAATAAAATATATTTACACTGATTAATAATTGTTAATTTTTGTAATACGATTTATAGGTGCGCGCCGATAAATACTTATAGTTACTGCGAGTTCATAAAACAACTGTATCCTGTATATTAAAATGTATACGTAATAACATAATACGTATAAGTCTAGGAATTAGTAAATACCTACTGCTGCTGCTGTTTTTGCTGCGTGAAAACTTTGATGTCCAATAAATCGGATAATCGCGATTCGATATGATGGGGTTAAATGCGAATGCGCATTAATATAACCTGCTGATGAAGATCTCCGATTTGAATGAAACGGTGTAGTTTTTAATGGGGTTGTAACAATATTATACCTATATATATATATATACACATTGACATTACGCACGTTTAGGCTATATTGTAGAACACAGACGGCGTCGCAGACGGTGAGACGACGTCATGTATATGTTTTATTACTTAGGTCGCGCTTCGAGTACGTAACAGAAGGGGGTTTATTCGAAAGAAATCGACTGCAATAGTGCAATTCGTGTGCGAATAATAAACCATTATTTTCCTTCTATATTCGCGTCCTTCGCCACTCATACTATATACTATGACTGCTGTTACTACTACTATTACTACTATTACTACTACTGCAGTATTAATATCACTTCTACAATACTATACTGTATTATTATTATTATTTACTTCTACTTCGGCCAGGATAAGTCGGCTCGACGTTCAGTCAAGTCATATATTATTAATGTACGCGCGACGGTCGTGAATGTATATAGTTTATAATAATTATATAATCGCGTGGCAGATGGGTGCCAGATGTCAATATATACACTGCACATATATTATAACACACACACACACATGCGCATATATTACACACGGTGTGCGTAAACCCGCGCGTATACCTATACACGCGTGTGCGTGTA
Source organism: Rhopalosiphum maidis (assembly GCF_003676215.2). NCBI lineage: Eukaryota > Metazoa > Arthropoda > Insecta > Hemiptera > Aphididae > Rhopalosiphum > Rhopalosiphum maidis. Next base: position 82,096,245 of record NC_040878.1, read on the forward strand.
ATAAATATATATAAAACATGTATAATATAATATTGTGTATATAGCATATATATATATATATATATATATATATATATATGTATGTATTACAGTCGTATATACGAGTACCTATACATATATATACATATGCGATCTAGACTGACATATGCGACGGCGACGACGGTAGACGCGCGATGACCTTACCGTAACGCAATATAACATGGTGTATATAGACTCAGTCTGCTGCATTCGTACAGGACACGTGAAAAACGGTCCAAAATTAGATTGTATACGCTCTTGCAGTATGCGTGTGCGCGAGAGTTGCACTTTCGCGCACCCCGACGACGCTATATGCTCCCGACCGTGCTGGGTATGTATACACTATGTACGCGCGGGATTAACTGGAGCACTTACCTTTTTTTTAATATACTATTATATGATACATGGATACATGTTTTACACTCAACATCGTGAACGGTGAATATATATCATGTGCGCACGCGTTTAGGATTTTTGTTTGTCGCCGGGTACCTATATAGAGTTACACGTCATGTTGATTTAACGTACAAAAGCTGTACAATAATAATATTATATATTATGTTTATTTTATATTCAATAAACATAGGCATTACACAAAATATACAATGCATTACACGTATTAGGTGAACGTACGTTTTGATGTTTTTAGCTATCGCATATATGATATTACTGTTGTAATAACACTAATATTGTGTATAACGACGACTGCGGCTAAACACATTCTATTATTATTATACATAGTGGTGGTCGTCTCGGGAATCCGTCTACGACGATAACGATAGTCCGAGGATATATAATGCACGATGATATCGTGGTACAATATATACCTAGTATAAGAGTTTTCATTAAACCTGAAAAGGAGTATTTTTTTCTATTAAATTATATAATAAACGAGTTATAAAAACCAATTAGACGTCAAATTAGTTTTAATTGTAGTGGACAATTGATGCATAATTTAATAAAAATAATTTTTTTTCAATTTCTCTATAACGCGAACAAGAAATAAGCAACGATGTAAAAGTGGCTCTGTGGCTGTTAATGATTTATTAATTATAAGTGGTTTCCACTGTTATTATAACAATATGTATATCTACCTAATAATTCGTGATACATAGGTTTTGGTTTCGCGCATTACTACTATCATTTATGTTTTATTTTTACGATTATTTTTTGTTTTCGTTTATTTAAATTTATAAACTATATTGTTTCAGCACCTCCTATACCTGACCAACGAATCCTATCCTCGAGGGGAAAATCGAAGAGGGCGTGGAAAAGGAAGTCGAGCGGTATGTTTATTTTATTTTGTTTTTTATTTTTTATTTATTATTTATGGCACTTTGGGTTTTTTAATAGTTAATCTTTACTTTCCCATCGTATACTTCGAACATTGATTTTTCGTCCACAATTTGAGCTAAATAATAAGAAAATATTTTGGTTTTTTTTTTTTTAAATACGAAGTAATAATTAAAAACAAATGAAAATCGCGTAATATTTTTTGTTGTCGGTCGTTGTAAATATAGTGGTATACTGGCATCTAGTGCACCAAACAGTAACTACGACAGGGACGGAAGTAATATAGTTCAGGAAAATCGAAAACAATAATGAAATTACAATGTAATATTGTCGGTTTATAAAGGTATAATAAAGTATTATTATAGTAGTTGTCGTTGCCAGGAATCGGCTTTAACACAACTCCTATCGCCAACGTATAGCTTACCCGATCGATTTTCGAGTGCCCAGTACACAGTATACACGAAAACGTAATGGTTAATTTCGTATAAAATAGTTGTATTTGACTAATACCGTTGACCTAATCGTTTGGCGTATATGCGCATTTTCCCATGTAATATATTATAACTTGTAACCGATACGGTCATGATGGAAAAAACAAGGTGGTCCATCCTGTACACATTATTATCATACTGTTCAGCTGGTTTTTGCGTGAGATTTCGTCGTGCAGCAGATAAAAGAATTTAGGTTTCAATAACCGTATAGAATTCATGTGATCAAATTGGCTGAAATGGAAATCGCGGGGCTATTGAAATGCCGTTTTACAGTGCACACATCACAATAATATACAATGCATATTATTTAAATTATATAAATGTCGTTCAATCTTGATTTTTATAGCTCTGCGTTTTAAGAAATGCAATATAATGTATTATTTTGTACGAATTTATGAATCTGAATATGATTAGAAAGTATTTTAATAAATACATACAATAATATCGCTTAATATATTGTGGACGATAACGTGCTTTAGAAATCGATTAAATGAGTGAATAAAATAAAAATGTAGGGGCTGATTCTTTTTGCAACTTATTATAGGTTGTGCGTGCAGCTGCACTGTCTCGTCAAAGTAGTTTCGACGGTAAACGGGTAAACGAACTCGCGATTTAGATGTTATATCTAGGTCGGGGGCATTCAGGGTTAAGGTCTCTCCGCCGACGGACGGGCTGGTGTGTATACAAAGGCCCGCGGGATTTTCGGTGGGGGCCACCACTCGTCTGCGTACACATAACATAAACGAGGTTATTAGGCAAAATCCTTCTCCGCCGCCATACTGACTGCGTGTGAGGGGGTTAAAAGGGCACTTTGTCGTTGTCGTCGTGGTTGTCGCCTCCGCTTCGGCTTGCACCACCATCAACTATTATACGCCTGCACCGCTACTATATGCATCCACCGCTGGTGTTTTCAATGGAGACAGAAAAACCCGCCCCTCACGGATCGTCGCCTCCGTGGGGTAGGACAGTTTATGACTCTTTCGAAAAAGGGGTGGCTGCGGTGTCGTCGTCGTCACCGCTAGCGGTTTTGATGAAAAGCTCACCACGACCCGTTGCGTCGTGGTATACTGCAGGTACATTATGTCTTTCGCGGTTGACAACCGCTGTCGCGCCTTCAAAAGTTCCCCTAGTTATTCGTTTGCGGCGTTTATGTACACCGTGTTTGCGTTAATAATATCGCGTGTGCATACGTTTATGATGTACCGTAAATGCGCGTACACGGAGCGCATTATATATTAGGTGCGGGTGACCGGTGGATACAAAGCACTACTGCAAACACACGACGGATGCTGGCTCGCGTGATGGTTACCATGGTACCAATAGCTTCTACCGACAATGTTTAATTTATTCTTTGACGTAGTGAAACCATCGGAGGGTCCGTCGCGGTCGACCGACGAAGACTCGTATCGTGTCGCGGCGAATCGATCGGTCGGCGATTGCACACACAGTCTGCGGCAGACGACGACGTCTGCGGCGCGCGGCTTTCGCGTGCGTTATTTATTATTTCATAATATCTCGCGGCCACCCCTGTATAGGTTGATTAGGACCGTGGGGGGGGGGTGGTTGGCGGATGGAGAGGTGCGAGAATCGTACACACATTCATCCCGATCGCTGGTTTCACCCTCTTATTTGTAGTAATTGCCTCGAACACACGTTTTTGCCTCGCGGTAATTACGCTAGCGCACGCGAAACTCCATTACGCGGACAAACGTCCGCCGAGGATGTACTCATGGGGGTAGGTGGCAGCCCCTCGGCCGAAAAAACTAATCACTCGTTTTGTGTACACCGACAACGTAATTGAATAATCCGGTGGCGTACGTGAAATAGGTGTGACGTTATAGGGTTTGTATTATTTTTTTTTCCGCGATAAAATACGCTTTAGCGATTTCCTCCCCGTCCCTATAGACGCCATAAATTATTATTATAATAATTACTGATTCGTAAGTCTACCGTCAGTCGGCAAGTCCATCGATTGCTTAGAAAAATCCGATTGGTAACACTGCCGGGCTATCGATCGATTTTTCGACCGAACATTTTTTGCGAGCGCCGCGTTTTTGTCTGATAGGCAATCTAACATACTTTTGGGTACGCCGTCTTGTGTTTGCACATAACGCGCGGCGTCGCGTGAATCTGACGGGGACGCGTTGGAAATATTTTTAATTAATAATAATATTATATTCACATGATGTTTACATTATTATAATATTTTATCTCACGAGAGTGCGATCATTTTTAATTGGAATTTTTTTTTATTCGACCTCAAATTTTTTGAAGGAATTACTTTTTAGCATAAGTGGCTCGACGTAATTTGACGTTTTAATTTATATGGCGGCAACAATCTACGTGACGACGTAATGGCCGAAATGAATTAAACGTTCAGATATTTCATGATGTTTTTTTATATGTTTAATACAATGCTTTTTAATTATTGTTAACTACTAAAACTGCCAATGTTTTTATTGACTCGTAAAAAAAATTGTGCCGTTTTTACTTTTCGTCATCATATTATGTTTTTTAACGAATTCATAGCAACCTTTATGCGCGTCCACGTTAAACTTATTCTAATTGGAACAATTAATTTCGTGTTTTATTTAAGACGTACAATATCATAATAAACTGATCCTGCTCTATATACTGGACGTCGATTGAAAAACGACGTTGGTCATCAGTATCCGAAATTCAATTGACGCGTGTTTGATTAATAATTCAAAAGATCGAATGCAACGATTGAAGAACGAAGAATGAATCGATTAGTGGGGTATACCACGTAATACACATAATGTTATTGTTGTTATTATATATATTTTTTTTCTAACCCGTGCTCTAGGAGTCAAATTCCATAGGTTTTAATGTTTTATATTAAATGGCACTTTCGAGTATCTGAGAACTGGTACATCCGGTAATTTGATACGTTTCGGAACATATACGTAGTAGGTACTTTTCGTGTTTATTATATTATATATCGGTATAAATATTTTTTTTTTCACTCGCTACGATCGACGGCTTCCATATAGTCTATAATATTTTAGATTTAACTCGTTCCGAACGGATGTCATAACAACTGTTCATGGCTCATTCGTGGTGTGAACACACGGTGTTGGTGGCATGTCGTATAATCCACATAATATGTGTGAAAACGCCGCTGACCTTTATATAGAAAGACATTGTGTTGTATAGCATCAGGTTTTATTTGGTTTCATTAAGGATATAGTCACTTGTAAGAACCATGTAATGCTTGTGTCGAGATGATGTCTCGTCTATACTCTATACATACAGTAGGTACCATTATGTAATGCATTTATTTGCAGCAAGAACTGCTACTTTATGTATTGTATTTTAATGACGTTTGTTTATAGTTTGTGAGTATACCATTAACGGTGTTATAGATCTTATAAATTCTAATTCTTTTCGTAATCTTTTATATCGTAAATTATTAAGGTTTTAGAAACCTTAAATTTTAATTTGGCTAATGAAAATAGATAATGTGCTTATATTTTGGTCGGTTTGCTATCGATTTTATATTATAGTGTTACTATAATGGCGGCATTATTGATATAACTTATTTATTTCCAAAAAACGATTTATTTAATGTTAACCTCAGCGGTTTTCGTAGTTAAAAAACAAACGAGGTTAATGCCGTATCCCTCGTATTGATTTATTATTGTAAATATTTTTTTTCAATCAATATAAACTTACCTACTAGAATATCTGATTTAGTATAAGTACCTGCCTAACATTTGTACCAAAATATATTATCCAAATATGCCATTGTGGTTTGTGATTTTGCGATCGGGAAATTTGTATTCACTGAATATTTGAATAGCAAATATAGATATTACTTTTGATTTGGACATTAGCTACACTATACATTATATCCCTAAAAGTTATGATCTATGTTTTATTAAAAAAAAAGATAAATTCTTAGGTTTTTATATGTTAATTAACCTTATATATGATTTCTTACATTTTAATTTCTCATTTTTTACTTATCAAAAACCGTATACGTTTTAAGTCATTGATACACGGTTAGGAAAGAGTCAAACGAGACACATTTTATACATGGTTGTTTTTTTACACATATAATAATTACTTTATTTAAATTAAGTGTTATTATATTATTGTTTTGAATTTTTATTCACATTTTTAATAAGTTACTATTTGCCATTTGGTGACTGATTATTTATTTAATTTTAAAGTTTAAAATTATATTCTATGAAATTCTCTATACGCTTTTGATCCACATAATTGGTTTTGAGCTATTCATCGAGAAAGATTGAACGTGACGGTCGTTATACATTATTTAGATAAGGTGATGTACTAATATTGTATGTAAGTTGCACGTGGTCCGACTATGTATGCGCTTTAGTTGTTCGCCTTTAAATTGATACAGTTTTTGAATTTCAAAATATGTCAATATTATTATTTGAGGTTGGACAGTTGTTTCACCGAGCGTTATCAGGCATAATATAGATCACGCCAAATCCGGCAGTCGGTGTAATGACAAATCGCGATAGGTTTGACGAAAAGTTCGTCAAAATGACAGTAAAAATAATGTTTGCATAAAAATAAAATAAGATAAAATTGGTGCACAGCTGTGTGAATTACGAATAAAAATTCTAACTACAATTTATATTTTAAATAGATTTTGGAAAAACGCAAAAATAAAGGTCATTAATATTCCGCTGATTGATATCGTTTTTTATTGCATACAATTTGTTATCATGTTATTACAAATGCAATTATAAACATGGAAAAATCTTTCGGAGATCTAAATTATGTAATAAATATTGGCGGTATTACGGCTGTCAGCAAAGTTTTGCAGGCTGATAATTACGACGTAGAATGTTATTATTACGCCTACGTGTATTGCAATATACGTGCAGTGCAAATGTATTTTTAGGGATTGGAAATTTTCACGCCTCAAAAATAAGAAAACAATAAAGTAGTAAAATCTGTTATGCATTAATTATTATTAAGATAATGCGTGGTAATATGAATTATTTCTGGACAATCAATTTTTTTTTATAAGAAGTTCAGAAGTATACCTACCTTTTTACTAAATCGCTTCAGAATAGTTGGTCTTTAGTATAGAAAAGGACATATATAATAATATGACAGATTTAAGACATATGTTTAGATAAGAATCATCAGCGAATGATTTTGTCGATAAATATTTATACTCTATTACATAATATACAGAAATTGAGGTATCGATGAGTTTTTCAGGAAAAACATTTTTAATTAAACCAGTATTAAAGGGGTAGTATATTTAAGAACACTATATACGTGTCAGACGAGGCCGGGGCATTAATCAAGGAAAGATTGTCGTTGAAACCATTAAAAATAAAAGTTTCAATTTACGGCGTAACTTATAGGTTTATATTTTACACAATATTTTTATTTAATTATTTCACGGTCGGTGAAAATGGCAAATAATTTTTTTTTATGTTTGCATTATCTATACGCACGTACAAAATAATATATCTCCAAGCCTACATTACAGGTATAAATTGTGAATAGATATTTTAATGCTGCGAGCAAGACATGTGTATATTATATTGTAATATACGTGAATTATGATCTATTTTCGGGAAACGACGATGTCGCGTCGAACATAAGTAGTTGCCTATGCGGAAGCCGGTCGATAACTCATCCTGTAAACGTATCGATATCTGAACAATTACACAATTTACGCACGCGATCGTATAAATAATATTATATACGTTAACATACGGCCTATAGATGATGATACGTCACGACTATTAGCTATAATATTGTATTGTATCATATTATTGTAAATCCTTATATTACAAGCAAACCGTGATTGACTGTGTAATAATAGCTATAATAGTGTATAATATAATGTAATATAATATATTATGGAGTGGGCAGATGGAGCTCGTGGCCGATCCGTGTGTATTATTATTATTATTACCTATAAATCACAATACTTAATTATCGGACGACTGGTCGACGACCCGCGTACCTCAGCGATAAGTGTGACGTGACCCAAATAGCGTACAACGCGCACGTAATTCAGAGGCGGCGGCGGCGGCAGCCGGCCGGTGTGGGCGATGAGCGCGCGGGACGGGGTGGAGGGCAAGCGACTACCGCACTTTACGACGATAACGGACAGACGTGTTATAGTTATAACAATGGTCGTAATAGATGGCTACTGCAATAATTAACGTATACTCATACCCAATCGTCGGTGATCCGATCGAGAGGGGAACACGCGACGACGACGACGACGAGTAGCGTTGGACGTTTGACGTATGCGCATCACGAATGACGCGCGTTCCCGGCGATTTTTTCGAAAAACGTTCAAACCCTTTCCACAAAAAAATATCGGAGCCGACGCGTAATGTAGTCGTACCATCCACCGAGAGCAATAACGTGCCTAATAATAAAAAACACGACGTCGTTTCGAAGACGTAGGCACGTAGCGCGCGATAATTATGGCGCGGGGCCGCGGCCGCACTGCGGTGGCCTCGACGTCGGCTCGCTGTGCGCGCGCGCTCTACTACTACTACTACTACTACTACTACTACTACTACTACTACTACTACTACGACTACTACTACTACTACTACTACACATAATAATAATAATAATAATAATAATAATAATAATAAAAATATAATTATGTGCACTCGCGCGTTCCGTCGACTGGAAGGGCTGGAACGGCGGCGTCGGCGGCGGTATGTCGGCGCGGGCGGAGGACAGTCGCGGTTTACTGATAATACCACACGGTCAGACCTCCGCTGATATCGTCGAATGCGCTCTCACCGTGCACTCCGCCGCCGAAATTCTATTCAAACGCGTCTCCAGCAACGACAGCAGTTTTTAATATTCAAATAATCGCGAATCGCGTACGATGGCCTGCGAAAGACGGAAACGGTGGTAGACACGACGAGTATACGCGGTTTAGCCGATCGAGCGAGTCCGCGCAAGCAATACATATAGGAGGTAGGTACTATTTTTTACGCTACGGATGTCCGTACAGGGGAGAACGATTAGACGGGTTATGATTTCGGTGGGCACGATACATTATAATACGACGGTGATGCTGCAGTGAAATTATATACACTTACGGCAGAAGATAGGTACTTACCTACACTCTCGCTAAGATTTTCAAGGTAGAAAACGCTAAAATCAGTTCGCTCGTCTCTGTGCACGGGCACGTCTCGGAGGGGAAACGATAACGGCCCTAGGCAAACGGTACAGTCGTACTACAACACCTATATATAGTATTTAATTCTGCAGATGATAATTATAATAATAAATTACTGTGAGAACGCGAGCATTGTAACGTTTGATAATGTTACGGTGCACCCGCGTGATTAAACGATAATAATATGTTGGTGGTTTATTTATTCGTAAAACACCTATCATTTTAAAAAACAATGTTTTTTTTTACATTGTTTTCGATATTATTTTTAGGTCGTTACTTGAAAACATTTTTTTAAAAATAAATATTTTTAAATTTTTATTGTTTTAATATTTTTTAAGTTTTATCTTTTTTTAATGTTTTTTTTTTATCATGTCATGTTATTCTGAGTATTTAGAATTTCAATGTATAACAATCGAATTTCAAGAGAATATTTTAACCGTTGTTCGGTAGTTAGGTAGTCGCAGTTTTAGTTTTTTCTCCAAAACACGGTGTGTTTAAATTATGGAAGTACACAAATGTATTATATTGTACGGCAGTAATCGCAGTTCACGTTATTGATGTTTCATGGTAATTTCGTGCAGTGGCCTCGGTCGCACACGTTCTACGATCGTATAATATGTATATATGTTACGTCGTCGTCGTGCGTATACAACACAATATGTTATAACGTGGTATACATATATTATACTTAATAGAACAGCCTACCGCTTGCCGTACCGTTAATGTATGGTGAATATATATAAATATATAATATGTATATTAAAATATTCGAAAATATATTATCCAGGTGATTTTATATTACGAGTATATACCATCCGAGGTCAAAAGTCTGTCTTACGTGTTATTTGTTTGTTCTCACAACACTCAAACTTATCTAACTGGCCTAAAAATTGTAACGATTATCAGTTATTACAATATATTATTATATTTATATAAGATGTAGGAAGTGGACAAGATAATTTAAATTATAATTTGTATGATTCACAATTAATGTAAAAATAAGAAAATAGGTTTATTTGTAAATTATTTTTTTTAATTAACGTACCTATACAACCTCACAGTTGTTCATAATAATGTAGATCATATTTTATTAGAATACAACCTATAAGAATACTTTTATTAAGTCCGTTTATATAATTCTGTTCTTAGGTTGGTCTATTATTTAAACGTAAAATATAATAGTATAGTATTATGTCTGTTATACAAATCTGTTTTAATGAGGACATATAAACGAATAAGTATTAAACAGTGTGATAATTTAAACTTGTATCAACAATTTTGAACATTAATTTATTATTATAATACCATTAGCCTACCGACCATTGATTTGATTATTTTAAGAAGATTACGATAATAATTTGTTTAGCCTGCCGCGTGCCCGCAAACGCGTAGTTTGATCAAAGAATTTATTTATTTTGATTAATGTGATCAATATATATATACAGATATCATTATATAATATTAATTTTTGTTTGATCAATGATTATACATTATTATAGAGGTTAGGTTAGGTATAAGTAATAATTATATACTTAAGAAAATTTTTTTTTGGTCATCGATAATTATCTTTAAGATTACTATGAAAACAGTTAAAGGAATGTATTCGTTTATGCACGTTCACTTTAAGAATTATAATTATTTTATCGAATAGTCGTTTAGAGATAACTCGATCAAATCATAGTAGTTGTAATATAGTATGCACCGATAAATAGGTAGTAGTTAACGTTATCGTCATGCACAGAGAGCTGTGACTAAAGTCAAACCACAAGAAAGATTCTATTCCATTCGTATAAATTGTCATTTATAATATTTATATATTATACATGAACAAGTTGGACCCATTTCAAATAATAGAGCTTTTGATTTCGGAAAACAATGTGCTTAAAGTCGTCGACTCACTCCTCCCCGCCATACACACTTCACCGAGCACTCATTCTTTTATTATCCCTCGGGGTATGGAATTTGTATAGTATAATACAATATATACGTGTGCTTATATATATGTTGTGTGGGTTGTGAAAATGGCGCGTAACAAGTGTGTTCCTCGAAAAATGATTGTGGAAGGTCGGGTAAAATCCCCCGAGCGCATTTCCCGCGATCTCTGGCTGCGATGCAGCATCATCACCAGTCAGTAGTAGTTTTAAGTAGTTTAGTAGTAGTAGTAGTTGTAGTAGTATAGTATTATATATAGTTGTCGAAAAGCGGACTATTATAGAGAGACGAAAACCACCGACGCACATTGATGAAAACCCGTGAAAGTTGCTTGGCGCTGAATCAAAAATACCCGCACGCCCACACACAGTGCAGTTATTTCTATTATTAAACCCAAACAGCCATTTTTTTCTTTACATTATCAACAGTCTGTTTACGTTTTATCGTAATATATTATTTGTGCCACGTTAATATGTTATTTATTGATCAGAGTCTTACGTTGAGGTATATTTGTAACAGGCATACAGAAATAAGGGCAACCGTTCGATATCCGGTAACTCGGGCGCACAACAACAGTCCCCCGGGCCATCAACTCCACTGAACGGAGCTCCTGGATCGCCAGTGGTCATGACCGAATCCCATCATAATTCGGTAAGATATCACTCGAATCACAGATACTTTGGTATCCCCGTGGCTCATGTTATTATAATATTATGTTGTTTTTATTTTAGCTTTCCGGTACGGTATTGACGACGTCTGGAAACGGGGCTGGTTTTTACGGCAATCAGGCAGTTAGCATTATGGAATCCGATCCCAATGGTATAGGATTTAGAGACAGCAGGTTCGGAACGCCAGCCACTGTGTGGCACTCAACTGACGGAAACGCATTGGGTTAGTACGATAACACGCAAATAATAACGCACACGTTATATAATAAACTTTGATCAAAAAAATCATAAAAAATAAAAATAATAACGTGAAAAAGTTTATTTATGCGTAAATACATTTGTATAAGTCATATTACATTGATGTAATATTTATATAGGATGGACAGCTGTTACTCAATCGCCTCAACCTCAGTATGTTGGCCAACAAATTCAATTAGAAGACATACGATACCATTCGCCTGCCAACACTTTACATTATTCTACTCACGCTCCACCAAACGTTTATAATCAACCAGGATATCAAACGGTTAGCGCGGCTCAAACGCCGACAACCGGGTTCATTCAAGTTAGTAATGGTTTCGCTCATCAACCCACCCAAGTAACCACTAGTTCATTAATCAATGGTGTGCCGAACGTTGCGCCTACTATAAACGGCAACGTAGAGTACTTGGAGACTTCGGGTAGAACAGATTTTGTTAACGGAACACCGAATTACAATCATATTTCCCAGACTGTGAGTATACTAAATTCATTCTCTAAAGTTATATTATATGTATATATATAGTTTTATTTTAATAACCATTATTATTATATTAACTTTTAGGTACAAGAACAATCACCATCTTCTCAGACCTTGGATTCATCCAACGACGCATCTGTCAAAGTAGTTAATAACAGTTTTAGTCAACCCGGTGCGGGAAACGCGATACCTGGGTACCCACCTCAACAACCTCCCCAATCGCAACAGAGTTTACACAACTCTAATGGGTAAAAAAATCGCTATTACTAGTTTTTATATTATATTTGTTTTTCATTATTATTTACTATTTAGTATAATATTATAATTATGCAAAATGTAATTATATCTATTATCTTAAAGTTCTAGATAGTAATCAATTTAATTAACATTTATATAAACTTTATTATTTTATATTGATTTATACTTAATATATTGTATAATCATACTATTTTTTTGCTTTTAAATTATAATAACATTTTTAAAATAAAAATATATTTATTAAAATGCGTTATTGTTGTTAACAGGTACCCAGGTAAAAATGATGGAAATTCCATAGGGGAGGAGAGAAATCGAGTTTCGGACTCTCCAGCAACTGGCGTATGGGGCCAGTCAAATACTCAATATGATACATCAACACCAGTGTCTGAAAAAAGCAACTTAAATAATCGAATAAAATCAATGATTCTTAACAAACAACAATATCAGCAACAACAATATTTACAAGATAGACCACAAGATCAACAACAATCTCCACATCAACAATATATCAATGATCAGTATCAAAAAGAACATAATTCTAATGAACAAAATAACCACCAACATATGCATCAACAACAACAACAGCAACAACAACAGGTGCAAATTCAGCAACAAGTTCAGCATCAACAGCAAGCTCAGCAGCAACAAGCACATCAACAAGCGCAACAACAAGCGCAACAACAAGCTAAACATCAAGCCCAACAACAAGCACAACAAAGTGCTGCACAGCATCAGCAGTATCTCAATGATCAGTATCAAACTGAACAAAGACATAGTCCGCAAGACCAAAACAACCATCAACAAATGCATCATCAGCAACAGATACAACAACAACAAATACAGCAACAGCAGCAGCAGCAGCAGCAACAACAACAACAACAACAGCAGCAGCAACAACAGCAGCAGCAACAACAGCAACAACAGCAGCAACAACAACAGCAGCAGCAGCAGCAGCAACAACAACAACAACAACAACAACAACAACAACAACAACAACAACAACAACAGCATCATCAGAGTATGCAACAAACGCATAATCAACTGCAGATACACCAACAACATTTGCATCGACAACAAATAATGCAACAGCATCAAGCGCTTCAGCGTCAACAAAGAAACGACGACAGTGGAGATGCCAAGAGTCCATTGAATCAATCTGATCACCAACAATATCTGGCGGACTCCAAACAAAACTTAATTAGCAATAATTTTTTAGTCCAAGGCCACCATCCTCGGAGCTTAGCTACTGAGGGTGGTGGCTTCTATTCGGAAGTCGAACGACATCCGAAATACCATCACTACCACCACCACAATGAACTAAAAAAACCAAAAGAAAAACAACAACAGCAAGATCAGCAGATCCAACAGAAACCTATTTATGATTATAAAGAAAGTCTAGAAATCCAAAAATACAGTCATGTTAAAGAAGAGTTTATTGAAATACCGTATGAAATGAGATTACACCGATTACCTTTTGGAATCGATCCTAGAGTGAGCCAAAAGAATGGCTATGTATTCTGTGGCAATGGTGGACCTAATCCTATTGATGTTGTGGCGGGTCCATGGTGCTGTCGAATGGGTGGTACAGATACTCCAACAACTAAACATTTGTCTGACGGGTGTTGTCATAGATTAAAGACGTTGGACGAAGAGATAGATCCAATGGAAGTGAAACAAGATAATGGCCTGAATAATAGTCAATGTTCTGATAATCTAGATGATAAGTATGTTATATTATTATAATTTGTTATAATTTAAAGTATTATGTTTTATAAATGCATGATTTATTTTAGACAAAAAACTAATGTCAAAGCTACGGTTCCTGATTGCAATTGTTTCCCAACCGACCAAGCACCACCAGAACCCGGACCGTTTTACACTCATTTGGGTTCGGCTAATAGTTTAGTGGAACTAAGAACAAATATGGAAAATATGTCTGGTATACGCGGAAAAGGCATACGGATGGAAAAGGTAAGAAAATTTCTTATAACGACTAATATTTACTTAATTTTAAAAATCTTACAATTATATATAATATAGTTATTGGTGGTTGTTAATTTTATTGTTTGTGTTGAATTATATAGGTATTGTATACTGGTAAAGAAGGCAAGACCACACAAGGCTGTCCTTTGGCCAAATGGGTAATACGGCGTTCGTCGATAGACGAAAAACTCTTAATAGTTGTTAAAAACCGAAGGGGGCACAAATGTCAACATTCCTGGATTGTTATTTGCATTGTATCGTGGGAAGGCATATTATCTGACGAGGCCGATTATCTGTATACAATGCTATCGCATAAGTTAAACAAGTGCGTGTTGAATATTGACATAACATTTTAATTAACTCACGTTATTTACCTACGTTTTTAATGAACAATCGATTTATTTGAAATAGATACGGAGTACCGACTACCAGACGATGTGGTACGAATGATCCACGAACATGTGCCTGTCAGGGCCTTGACCCAGATACATGTGGAGCTTCGTTTTCGTTCGGTTGTTCTTGGTCGATGTACTACAATGGTTGTAAATACGCAAGGAGTAAAGATGTGAGAAAATTCAGACTTTCTGTACGGACAGAGGTAAATTTGGTTGATATAATTAATTTACATACGAGTTAATATACAAGTAATATGTTAATAATATATTATTTTATTTTTAATTAAATTAGGAACAAGAGTTAGAAGAACGATTGCAAATGCTAGCTACTAATTTGTCACCTCTATACAAATCATTAGCGCCACGTTCGTACAACAACCAAATACAATGTGAACGTGAAGCGTCAGATTGTAGACTAGGTTTTAAACCTGGTCGTCCTTTTGCAAGTGTTACAGCTTGTATAGATTTTTGTGCTCACGCTCACCGAGACTTTCACAACATGCACAATGGCTGTACAGTCGTAAGTTAATTAATTATAACTATTTATTGTCTTAAAAATATTTTCCTTTTAACTCACGATAATGTTTAGGTAGTAACATTGAACAAACATCGAGGGTTTCAAAAACCCGATGACGAACAATTACATGTATTGCCTCTATACGTAGTAGACGAGTCGGATGAATTTGGAGACAAGCAGGCTCAAAGTGATAAATTTAAAAATGGTTCGGTTGAAATGCTTTCCAAGTATGTAGTATAATTTATAAATAATTTATAATGCATAGTTATTAATTGTACATGAAATTATTTTCCATAGATTTCCGTGCGAAGTAAGAGTTAGATCCGTACCACTAACGCCATGTAGACGTAAGAAACGCCAAGTTGAAGAACCCGAATCTCCTAGAAGAGCACCAACAAGCATAGGACTACAAAAATCTGAACAAAATAGTGATACACAAGTACAAAGTTCACAAGTATGTCTCGGCATAACATATTATATTCTTCGTAAACATAAAAACTAATTGTAAACATTGTCGAGTTTAGATATCTTCAACTGTATTGGATAGCCCAACGATTAACATGTATCAACGATGGAACCATCAAGGATTACTAGGGCAGAGTCCATCTAATTTCTATAATGTTCAAGAATATAGTCCATGGAATAATATTGGTAAGCTAACATTTTTAAAATATAGTATTTAAAGTAACCTAAATGATACAGCCATTTTTTCTTAATCATCATAGCCATCATAATATTATATAGTTAACATTTTTAAATAGATAACCTTATGTCACCAAGCATGGCGATGGAAATGAACTCGAAAACAAACGTGACAAATTACCAACCGCCGTCTAGGCATCACGTCCGCAACCTATGGCCACCCGTCGGTGGTGGATTGCCTGGTGGCAAGCCGGTCGAGCCCGCATTGACCGGAAATAATTTAACTCCAATGGTGCAAAAACCATCAGACCACTATAGTCAGTCGACCAGCTACGCTCAGAGCAGACCAGTTTCGAAACCGACTGAGATGGCAAATGTCAACAACTATAATTGTTATTATAAATCTAGTCAAGCCCTGTCCTATCCGACGGTGGCGACAAACGTTGTCACCGCCCCCCCAACAGAATACAGTCATTGTTATAGTCAGCAACCAAAGTATTTGCCACTGCACTCCGAGGCTGCTGCTAATCGCTGGTGCCCGCCACCAACACCACCACAGTCACTTTTGTATCCGCCACCGCCACCACCACAACCACAGTCGCATTTATATCCACCATCACTACCGCAGCCGTTCCAAATGCATGCGTCCCGATTTAACCATCAGGATTCAACAACTATGTTCAATCAGGTAAGTCACATTTAAATTTATTTTTTTTTTATAAATAATATGCCATATACTTATTATACGTATTAATAACGATTTCGCTTCTTACAGGGGATGTCCCAGTACCAGCTTCCAAGATGGGATCTATACGGACCGACACCGTACTTCCCCTCAGTTGTGCCCGAACCTGCAGCGGCGCCCAAAGTACATCCAATCGGTGAAGTGACTGATTACATAGAGAATGAAGAATGCTTCAAGGTATGTCTTATGTACTTGTTTATTTGAATATGGTGAGCACAATGGTGCTTGTGTGATAAAAGACAGTAGGCATTGAAGAAGAAAGTTCTTAGATTTTTAATATTGAATAAGGTATTAAAATTATTAATTAACCAGTCTTAATTTTTTTTTTAATTACGAAAATCTTAACTTATACTGTTAATGATGCACTACGTATTTTCGTTACTATATAGTATTATTAGATTTAGTTTCTCGAATATTTCTGGAATCTACAATAAAATTTACTTTTTATTCAATTACCGATCCATTCAATACATATGGTATCTATACACGATACACCACTATTTATACCAGAAAAAAAATTAATTACAGTCGTTTTAATTAGATATTTTTTCCATTTAAACACTTATTGTTTAAAACCATCCATTTTGATCGCGAATGTATCCCATGAATCTATCGCAAACTTAGTTTCTCGACATTAGCTTAGTAATTTATATTCGAGCAGTTATAAAACATTTTTGCGCAATTTTTCAGGATTCTCAAATGGGTGGCGTGGCTATAGCGCTAAGTCACGGTTCTGTGCTATTTGAGGTGGCCAAACAGGAATTGCATGCCACCACGGCACTCCGGAAACCTGACAGACTGCACCCGACTCGCATCAGTCTAGTGTTCTACCAGCACCGAAATTTGAACAGATCAAAACACGGATGGGAGGAGTGGGAGGAGAAAATGAGGGTGCGAAAGATGGGCAACGCATCTACTAACTGCAATAGCAGCACTGGCACAGCAGCCACGACCACGGCCACCACGGCCAACCCGCTGTTGTCAGCCAGTGGTGGACGTAAATCGACCACTGTGACCACCACCACGTGGACGACGCTGTTTCCAATGTTCCCCTGCATGGTAACCGGTCCGTACCAGGAGAACCAATGTCAGTAGTAGCCGTATACGTTTGCCACCGGAGCAAAAGGGTTAAGGTTTTTTTACTTCCTTTTTTTTTATATTCGTTTTTATACGCAGTCGATCGGCCGCTCCTCACGCCACGTGATTTCGACTTTTCTTCTCTACCCAGCCCTATTTATCTCAACCCGCCAAAAAACTCGTTATTTCTCCTCCATATAATAAATTATTATACACACAACTACACTTCCCGAATTTCACCCGATTGCCAAAGAAGCTTTATATAACATACGATTATCGATTTATTTTTTATTTGGATAGGACTTAAGTAATCATTTTAAGTTTATAAGAAAACCCTAGGTATAAGCATCAATTTTTAATCACGATTTTTGTTATAATTTGTTTTCTTTTTGTTTTTACTTTTTTCTGTACATATTATAGTGAAAAACATCTCTTTTCTCCCAAAAATAAGGAATATGTGTGTATTATTTTTTAATTGACAACTTTTTTTCATGTATGATTTCAAAATATTTAGTGTTTTATTTTTGTACTCTTAACTAATCGCCTATTTATATGTATATTAAATATTTATACTGCCGTTGTATAAACAATTTTAGATGAAACAAAGTTAACACGGCTTCGGTATAAAATTTTTTTAAATTATTATTCTAAAAGTAATTCTGTCGATAAACTCACCTACTATTCTCACCCGCGAGTTTTAAAATGATCGATTTTAGGTATACTCCTTTCCCCAATCACCCTTTAAAATAAGATTATTAAATAATTTATTTTGTGTTCATTAAATAGATCTCTCTACGATCGTAAGTAGAAAGTCCATCACACTTATTAGTGTTTAGTATGTACAAAACACTGGCGGAATCAGAATTAAAATGTAATAATAATATATAAAAAAATATATCAAATTCGACTGATTAGTTAGGTAGCTATCATAGAGGTAGTGTGTGACCTACTTAGTTATAGGAATATTTTTTAATCATTATTCATAAGTAATAATGCAAAACGACAACGCTCATAAATTTTTAAAAATTTATTTATTTTTTTTAGAATAAATCAAGTGTATAAATTTGTGTAAAAAGACAGTATTTCAAATGGAAAAAAATCATAAATATATAAACATATAATATTATAAAGTATATTATATTTTTGGAAGACTTTTTTTAGGATAAAAATATAAGAAAATTTAATAATGCGTTGAATTTCAAATAAATATTTTAAGATGTTGCGATTTTTGTATTCTAAATGAAAAAAAAAACAATAATATTTATATTTAATTATTGATGATTGTGTGTTCCATAATATTGTAAGTTTAAATGATAATTATTTTAAGAAATAATAAAAAGACATTCGTATTCATATATTTATTAGTTTAATCATGATGTGAAATTATTGATAAGCACTGAGCTTTTTTTAACGACGAGTACAAAAAATATGTATCTTAATTTTAATACGCCATTGAAAATTGTATGTTTTGTTTTTATATCGTTTAACCTGGATTTTTCATGATAAAAAAAAGTCTGTCTTCCAAAATGTTTTTTTGTTCATAAACGCCGAACCATGTATGATTTTTTTCGTGTACATTTTAATTAATTTAATTCTATTTTTTGTATTTATTATTATTTATTTATTTATTTATTTTTTTTTTTTTTTACTATTCGTATCCTTACTTTAATTTATTTTAAGGCTTATTTATATGATTATACACCCTGAAAAAAAACGTATTTAATTTAGTGTTGTAAGTTAATCGAATGTACCTACCGATGAGATTCTATCGAATAAAAAGAGTTTGTACACACTTTTCAAATAATTATGTTGTACCTATGTCTACGTATACCGATGACTGTTTTACTAACCTCGTTTTACTGTCGTCGAGCCCATCCCAGACCAGCCAAATGACCCTATTGTACCACAATATTAACGAGGTACAATTATTACACCTACGACCAAGGTAATTACAACAAATATCGTCTGAAGGTGATTAATACAATATGCTTGTATGGGCATTTCATACCTGCACGAGTTTTT
This sequence comes from Rhopalosiphum maidis, assembly GCF_003676215.2. Taxonomy (NCBI): domain Eukaryota; kingdom Metazoa; phylum Arthropoda; class Insecta; order Hemiptera; family Aphididae; genus Rhopalosiphum; species Rhopalosiphum maidis. The sequence goes on from NC_040878.1 coordinate 82,116,199, forward strand.
GAATTAACTATAGATATTGTTGTTCCATGTAATATTATAGGTATATGCAAACGCGCTTTTGCGGACTTTTCGTGTAAAGTAACTGTACAAGCGATTGCAATGACAACGAAAGTATGAACTTAATTGAAATGACGTCATGAGGTCATGTCTAAATATAATAGTAATAATGTCAATAGAAAAAATAAAAAATAAAAACAGTGTTTATTACCACATTTTTAAGCTGCGGTTTTCGTATTCTCTCGCTCTTTAGCACAGACGTAAGTCATATAATATTACCTGTGTAACTTCATCGGAAAAATATAATTGACCGATTGACCTAATAATCGTTGCCGAAATACAAGCTTTAATTACCCACAATCCGTTTGGAGGCATAAATTTTATCATGACGGATCTGAAACCACATAATTTTTTATTGCACATAAGTCAAACGTTATTAATTATTAATAATAATTAATAAACATCGCGTGAAGCTATCGCCGAGGCATGTGTGCATCATCTATACGCTTATAATAGTAATAGTAAAATGCAGTTACATATATAATAATAATAATAATAATAATATAATGGAGACCTGGGTTGACCAGTTTGAAACATGTTTTTCCCATGGTATATACAGAATGTTTCACTGCATGTAAGCTCACACCCCGTTTTATCTTTTGATTATGAATCTATAAAAATTTTGATTTAAGAATTTTTAAGTATTCTTAAAGACCGTGTTATTAATGATTTGGATTGTTCATAACATTTAAGGAGTGTTTGTGGCAATATCATAATTTTATTTTTTCAAATGAGAATAAGTTCTTACCGGTAAATTGTTAAGCAGACGACTTTGAAAATGTTGATTTACATAAATTAAATTCAAAAACGACTAATTTCTGAATTACTTACTTTTGTGGTGTTACTATTATAGATAATAATTCCATGACAATAGATTTTGAAAAATATAAATTCTATGATAATTTTAAAATTATAATGATTCATGTCAGTTTTATAATTTATAAAAATTTTAAGTATAATAAATACTATAAATTCAATATTAAATCTATTGTAAATGTTTACAGAACTATCTTTTAAGACTATAATTATCCTTTATATAAATAGATTTAAGATCTTAATAACTCAAAAACTTTTCGTTTGATTTTTGTATTCAGATATATCAATATTTAGAAAAAAATCATCTGCTTTACAATTTATAATAAAAAAAAACGTAAACTTTACTGGTTCGATTAAAAAAAAAACCCAGAGATAATCAAAATATAAATAAATTCATTAAATATTGAAGAAAAATGGGGGTGAGCATGCTAGGTGAATCACCTTGTAGAAAATATTATGTTACATGTATTTTTATGAGTTTTTTACGGTACGTCAAAAATCAAATAACACATACGATAATGGGTTAACGATTATGCACGCGCAGGCGCGCCGCGAAGCTATTGGACGATAATTTTTTTACACGAATAGGTACCGATAGGTATTATTGTTATTTATTAACAAGTCACGGGAGTGCTGGCAGTACGGCGGCTGTGTGTTTACTTACCGCGCTTCGACATCACCGAATACCGATTGAAAACGAAAACAAATACACCGGACTGATTTTCGGACAAAATAAACGATATGCGTATATAATATGCATAAAATATGTGTGTAATATCATCAGCGCACACCGCACGACGGACATGCTGTGCGAAATTGTGATAGTAATAGGTTGAGCTTGCCCCGCGGACGGTTACAGTTTGGAAATCGAATCCCAGAATCCCGTAAACGAGTTTTGGCGTATTATTTTTTTCCGTTTATTGTGTCCAATGTCTTCGGCTGTTTACGGTTTCATTCCACAAAGACCCCGCGGCTGCGACATGACAGTTCTTCATGACTATAATAATATTATTGTTTGTGCCCACATTATATAAAACATATTATGGTTTCCGATGAAAAAAACAACGTTTTTTTTTTTTTTTGGTATCCACATAGTAGTTTTTATAAATACGAACCTTCATTAAGTCACATCTAATAATAGTATCGTACAAAAACTGTAGATTTAATTGCTTATTATATAAATTGCTCACGCGAGTCCGTATTTTTTTATTTATTTTTTTTTTTTGGCTGCAGAATTATGTATTTATGCCTTATGAAAGTCTGCGTGGATTTTCTCCAGCCCCTTCACGGTGGTCATGGTTATCGCCGCCGTTGTAACTATCCGTTAAGTATTGCCCGCCGTGGTGTAGAGACGGTTAATGTAGTAAATGGCTGGGCATTTTATAAATTTATAATATGGATATATGCGTAAAGGCAGGAGTAGTGTTTCGGATACATATTTTGATGATTTATACTTGTATACTGTAATTTTTTTATGGATGTCAATTTGTATCAAGTATCTTAAATCGAAATATAATATTATTGTATTATTCGTAGGTGTGTTTTGTATCATTTTTTATTTATTTATTTTTTACTTAAAAAACTGATTACCAAAGAAGAAATATTTATTTTCTATTTTTTGAAAATAAACGAAAATTATCATAATTTATTCGAATAAGATTTTTAATTTGTCTCGTGTTATTTCCATTGCTAATTTAATTATCATTGAACACAGAAAATGGTGTTTAAGTAGGCCGCACAAGCAATTCTGTATTGTTAAGGTGGCAGGGAGTTCGGTTCTGAGATTTAGAGGCCTATTATTTTTTTTATATATGTAAGTAGAAAATATTGAATGGCATTTTACATTCTAGTACAAACTTTAGTTAATAAAAATTATCAAAAAAATTTTTTGTAATTTATCAGATTCAGTATCTAATATTTGTTATATCAGGACCTATAATACATTGATATAGTACACTTATCTCTAATATATCGAAAGAATTATTTTTTGTATCAGTATTAAATTTTTATAAGTCGAGACATTTTTAAGTAGATTAGTTGTATTAGATCAACATTTTGTGAAGTATTTTTGTGTTACACATTCCACTTATTTAACCTTCAAATTCATGTTATAACTTGTTTATATTTCAAAATTCTAAGATAAATATTCTACTTTGTGATATAAAGTAAAAATATGCTATCATTCAAAAAATATAACTTGGTACTTACTTACTACTTATAACTGGTTTTCAAAAATTTTGTAATTTTAATATTTTTCGAGACAGTGAATACTGTTAAAAAGATCATTCATTTATCAATGATATGTTAAGTAAAGTATGTTATACAGGTGTTCATGTATGTTATTTGTAATTGTTATAGCGATCGAATAATGTATTTAATAACAAAACCACTAACTATGAAATATATTCTTGGTCAAGTAGACTTTAAGCGGTGATTATTAATATTCAAATATACGTTTCGACATATATTTGCATACTGTCGCGTGCATATCATGTTCATACAATGTACACCAACGGAAAAAATGAACGACTTGTGTATAATTACTATAATATATATCAATATGTAATTTTGTTAACAGTTCAATAAATAAATATAATTTAGATTATGTAATATGTATCTATATTACCTTATTTACAATAATGGAGTAATATAACAAAAGACTAACTTCATATAGGGCAATAAGTTTTACAAAGCTGGTCCAATCTAGATATTTCATATATTTATGAAAAACATAACAGAATTCAGCTTACATTATTTATGATATGTAAATAAAACTGTTTAAAGTTGAATGATGTATTTTATTTATTTATTTATTTATTATTATTATTAAACGAATGTTGTCCTTATACAATATGGTTAAATTTACTGCAGACGTAAGATGTACAGATAATAAAATAATTGTAGTACACAATGTAAATATATAACAATTATTATAGTACATATTTGATATTACACTAAATAAATTAAATACAATATATTAAACAGATCTAAGAAAATTTTAAAATAATAACTTAACTAGTTGAAATCAAAAGTATAAGTATTGCGCCTACAGACATTAACAGATTAGCAAGGGAGTTTAACATATCATTTTTGTCAGAATAATTAGAATAAAAAGGCTCAAGATTTCTAAACTTAAAATAATTAATTTTAAAATTAATTAAACAAAGTAGTTCTGGGTAATTGGTCAAGGTAGATATTAATTTATTTAGAAAATTGGAGAGCAACTGTATAAGCGTCTGTTTTTAAGGAGAATAAGATTTAAGTAATTTAAAATATTATCATATGAACCATGTTTTGACCTTAGTATGTTGCATTTAAAACTTAAAATACATACATTTCAAAAAGTTATTTTGTATGGAATCAATAATTTAATTTTGTTTTAACGTATTATGAATCCAGATAAGTGGACGATATTCATGGACTCGCGGTTCGAAAGAAGCAGATAAAATTAATGCATTTTTAAAGCAAAAGGATCACAAAAATCTTTACATGTGCGTTTGATAAAACCAAGAATATGTATTTATTCTTAATAAATTCAGTATGGTAAGAAAAATTTAGTTTGATATCAAAAATAATCACGAAATCATTAAAATTAGAGACAAGTTCAAGATTAGAATTTGAAATAGAATAGTTAAAAATAATTGGGTTCTTGATTAAATGAAACCGCAGAATCTTTAATATTTAATAAAAGATGATTTCTTCCACATCGATTTTATAAGTTACTACAATCTGTTTGTAAATCTGTAGCATCTTGATTATTTTATTAATTATTTTTAAGAGTTTAGTACCATTGGAAAAAAAAATTCAGATTTTTTAATAATATTAGGTAAATCATTTATAAAAATATTAAAAAGGAAAGTTGATAAGTGATCAATTATATGATATTATGTATTATAATAATAATAATGTATATATTATATAATACAGTGGTGAAATATTTAAGTATTTAACTAATAAGTATAAAACCCTGAATTATATGAATTTATTACATTTGAATATTTTTCTTTGTTAGTTTAAAAAGTAGCTATAGTCCTATTATAGGTAAGACAAACATATTTTGCATTTTATCCTATTGAATCGATATGAAATATAAAATTTTGCATAGGTATTTTAAAAATCTACACATAGATATTGAAACAAAATAGTATTACATTAAACGTACGTTATTACTTATTAGTAATAACTTATTACCTAATTCAACATATATTCACATTTTCATTATTTTTATCTTTGACTTTTCGAATAATATCTAATTATTATTAATATTTAACTGATAGATAGTTACTTTTTTAATGATAAATCTTATTATAACAAGATAATGTTTTCTGAAAGCATACCACACTGATAACATCGTTAATTTAAAACTAGTGTAAAAACTTATGCAATCGTGACCTAAATTTACCCACGGATTTTGTAAAAGGAAGTTCTTCTCGTTTTAGGAATATATTTTCTGAAGAAAAGCCGTGGATTTTATTTGAAAATTTATGTAAGACTCAAGTTTTTAATAATCAATTGTAATTTCCAGGTGATACATGAAAAATAATACAGTAGACGCCGCTCATAAGACTCACTTTGGGACCAGCACTAAGTGAGTCTTATAACTGAATGAATCTTATAGGCGAAGTGGAAAAAAAAATTAATTACGTATTTATAAATTTTATTTTACTACATATTTTGCTTTAATTTTAATACTTTAACACATATTACATATTACATACTTATTATTGAATAAATTTAATAATTCTGATAAAAAAAACTAAAATTATAATAGGTAAATATTACATATAAAGATATTATAAAAATTATACATTAATAAAAAATTATAAAGAATGTATTTATAATGTACTTATTATTTATTTTAAAAAATATTTGTAATTTTATTTTATTTTGTTTTTTATTTTGTTCTAATATTCCAAAAATATAATAACGATAATTGTTGCGATAAATGTGAACTTTTATCTGCGATAAAAATTATTATACGTTATAAGGTACTAACAGAAACTAGAAATAACCAACACGAATATTATTTAATTTTTCAATACCAATTTATTTCTAAATTATAACTAAAATAGTTTATTTTCTATTATTTATTTTACGAAATTTGAGTCTTATAACCGATTTTCTTTTAATGTATTTTGATTCGTCGGTACCGTTCCAGACGATTTTGAGTCTAATAAGCGACTGAACCTTATATCCGTGAGTCTTATAAGCGGCGTCTACTGTATAAAAAAATACTTATTTTTATTCAATTTTCGACCATGAATTTTAAATTTTAAATTTAATGTGCTATGCAATTTTCTAACGAGTTACATAAGTTTAATATAAGTACATTAATTTATTTAAACATTTTATACATTTCTAAACTGTTTCAATTTATTAAACATGTATATTTTTGTTTTGCTTCTTTGAATATTTTGCATATGTTAATGATAATTATATTCATAAAATGGATATTTTGTACATTTTTAGTATCTTTTATACTTAATAAAATTAGTTGTTTTTATCAATGCCCAATAAGCATTAATAGTTATTTGAATGTTCGTAAGCAGAAACATCTATCTGTTTGTACTATCTTATAATATTATCGCATGGTTGACACGATGGATTATATTAAATAGTAATTTTTTGTATATTTTATAATTTAGTTATGTGGATATAACGCGTTGGTTATAACTTATGAAACTATCGTTATGAACCGCGAAAGGTTCTATTTAGATCAATATTAAATAACAAATTAATATATAAATTGTGTTGATTTAACATATTTGAGTATGGATAAACAGGATAAATCTGTAAACAATAGGCTTAGATACTTGGTTATTCGTGAGCTTCAGCTATAAAACATTGATGATTAAACCTCAATGTATGTAAAAAAAAATTGATTTAAAAAAATTTGATCTTGCACCTTTGGGTTCCGTTTCCGCGAATTATTTAATGAATTGAGTATATAAGACAATAATTCAATGCCGGCAAATACTATACTAATAATACAAAATGATAAAATATCGTCCAACTCATGTGTGTACTTTGTCTATCATACAGCACGTCAAGTGTAATAATGTTTAATAATACATCATATGTTATAAATTACTGAAGTAAACAATTTTAGATGCATAACATCTGTGTCCAAATTATAGTAATATATCTAATTTTTTTGTATGAAGGTAATATTTTTTCAACACCGAACACGCAAATACAAAATTAAACACGAACACACCGATGTATCTATATTATTTTATCTTAAAAGCGATCGATTTAGGTTCTTAATTCGACATAGAATAAAATTATCATCACTTATATTGTTATTCGTAAGTATAGGTTTTACTATACAATGTTTTGCATTGCATTTGTTCTTAAAATATGCCACGTATATCGAATGAAATAACTTTGGTTAATAATTAAAATTTAATGTATTACATTTTATAGGTATACTCGTATTTGATAGTTTTTGTTCACATAATTGTACGTTTGTGATTGAAACCATCATGATAACCGTTGAGTTTTTATGTTACAAAACTTTCTCTGGATGTTTTTCCTACGCAAAAGTACCTATTCGTATGAAACAAATCAATATAACATGTACACCGTAGGTATTATACATTTTTGCATATTTATGCACATGTAAATTATTATCAGCCGGATAACTGACAGAATCCATTATTAATTCCTAGCGAATGGTCGTATTAGGTATGTATGTATAATAAATCGCAGAACGTGGTACCGCTTATGAACACGGAATAACTTTTCAAAGAACGTTTGGAAATAAATAAATAAAGAAACAAATACTTTATGATGTATATTATACTTAGATAGGTACCTTACCTATATGCATATATGATATGGTCACCGTAGTGTACTTTTCAAATTATGTCAAACCGTTCAGTGGAAAGGTGCAGATATGAGTTATTTGATGTCTTTGATTTTACAACCGAGACCACCCACTAGATATACGTATACTGCAATAATAGTCTACGGTTTTAAACAAGTACATACAGTTTTCCGTCAGTGATTGTCCACTAGGATTTTTGTACACGATTTTTTTGTTATCTTCCGGTTTTGAATTATGCAAATATTTAAATAACGATAACATAATATTATGAAACCTCAAAAAAAAATATATCGATTTCAGGTTAATTCATGAAGCATGATCACTTCCTTTTTACTATTTAATAATATATTTGAGTGCTTATTAAAATGTTTGATTAAACTAAGATATCATATATTTTAAAATCATTATACGTTTATACTATTTTAGGTGTATTCTAATGTTATTGAAAATTATTTTTTTAAATAAAAACCACCTTTTTTAGTTAAAATTTTTAATTAGACGATTTTTTGAAAATGTCGACACTTTTAAATCGAATGTTTAACTTTTAGATTCTGAGTTAATAAATTTATTGTGTTAATTATTATATTGTCTTTTATAAAACTTTTACATAAAATATAAGATATATACGTGTAATATTTAGTCTAGTACTTATTATACCCAGATAATTTTTACTAATTATAAAGCTTTATATTAATTACTATAACTATAATTTTAAAAATATCATAGGATCATATTTATACTCTATATATACCAAAATTATTATATCATGAACTATTATCCTTAATACTTAATGTAAAATAACTTAAAAATATTTTTTTTATATACATCGATATTTTCAACAAAAAATAACAATTAATAATAAAAAAAAAAAAAAGGTTGGTCAATTATGAAATAAGTTTGTATCACTTTCTCAAAATATTATAGTTTTTAGATATACTTATAAAGTTATAAGTATTCCTAAAATTCGAATTAAATTAAATTTATTGTTATTACTTATTGATGGATAGGAATAAATCATGATTGGCGAATTACTATGTATGGTTATACACGCATATGATGTTATCTAATAAAGTAATAACATAAATTGGGTTCGATTTTTAAAACTGTACGAGAAACATGGTAAACACGTAATGGTTATGATAGTTTGTCGATATTTTAATTTCAAAAAAAAAGTTCAAATAATAAATACCGGCTGATCTATTAAAAATATAATAACGGGAGCGGTTCACAATATAATATATTACTTCACGATTTGGGTGCGTATAATAATGAACGCTTGGCTATAAACAATATAAAAAATGTAATATTTTATTATAATATTAGTATGTTATTATAAGTGAACATTTGCTTGTTTAATAGACATTAAAAAAACATACGACATTGGTGAAAGGAAAATGCTACATTTTTGTACATTATTGTGATACTACATTGAAAATCGACTGTAATTCGTGCAGTCCGGTATACGATAAACCTATATACTACCTACGTAACAACGACGCGTTGTGCAGGACGTGACTGATTTTATATACTTATACAAAATATTATAATCATGTAATGATTGATTGGTAAATTGATTGTCGTCGAAAAACTTTAACCGACATTATTCCAGCCGTTAATGAAGTTTTAGCTGGTAGTTATAAATTATTATTTATGATTTACTTTTAAAATTTCTTTTGTTACGTAGTGGGCCGCTGATATTTATGTAGGTACCTATATAATATATACATTTCTTACGTATAATAAACACAAGGTGTAAAATATTATTAATTATTATACTCTCGAAATCTATAGTAGAAGGTTGTAGTTAAAAGTTAATCGCCCGATGTGGCAATTTTGAGTTTTAATCAACCGTAATTTATTAACACAGAATCCATAAGTTATTGTTAAAATAAATTTAAATTTTACATCGAATGATCTCCGTTCAAGTAAAGCTAAAATATTTTTAAAGCTCGTGAGTTACGAATGCAACTCGAATATAAAACATAAAGAGGTAAACTATATAACATAAAGCATTTTCAACAGACTTAAATGACATGTCAACAGTCATATCTGGAGATATCGTATTTAAAGTATAGAATTATTCGATGTACCCGTAAATAAGTAAAAATAACTGAGTACAAGTTCTTATATTGAATACGCTATAGCCTATGTTCATATATTTAACAATAAAATAAGAGAGATACAGTTAGGTACCTATCATAAATATTAGATAAATGTATAATGTTATTATTGTGTAATTAGGTTTTACATTAGTAATCGTGGTTTATATTGACATTATTATAATAATCTGAAGAAATATTATATACTATTCGGTTTTTTCTTTTTTTTTTTGTTGTTGTAATTTTGACGTATTCTTAGTATGTTATTGCGTTTCTATGTATTTTTCCTTATTCGTTCAACTTACTACACGCATACATATATTATTTTAGTACCCAATACAAGTGACTTTGTGATATATGTGTATATTAAAAAATAAATGGTAGGTGTACCATACCTATACAAATGGACAGTTGCATAGACCATGGATGATTTCCTATTATTATTTTCGTTACTTCAATGTATTATATTATTATAATATTTTTATATAGCTGCGCGTTGCGACCATGAATTTACAAATACACTTCATTACGCTAATTACGTCTTATGTATTTACAAAATCAGTGGTACCAATATGATGACGTATTCCATTATAAGGATATTGGTTATTCCCATTGGCACTTGAACACTTGTAGGACGTCAAATGACTTGGATGCACCACCGTAGTTATGTGTGTCTTATTTTGTTAATCGATTTCAATAGATTTAATACATTTGCTAAAATTAGTTTAAATAACATCCAAGCTCTAGTTGTACCTATACAGCGAAGTGAAAAATTATTTTACAAATTTTAATGATCTTTAATGAAATGAGTAAAAAATTATAGTTTGAAATTTTTGAAAAATATCATTAACATTCCATATTGACAAGATGCAGTAGGTAAATGTGTATAACACATATAATAACGCGTTGAAAATGAATAGTTTTTACTTCCAAAAATGAATGATCTGTTCGTTTTGTCAGATCCATCATTATACTATATAATATTATACAACATAGTAATGGGTTTTTAAAACGAATATAAAGTTATTATGATGCTCAACGACACGAAACAAACAAAAATTTGTTATGCTGAATAGTGATTATTAAAACAATTCGATAGTCTACTTAATAATATATGATATGCAAATTCTTTGAAATACCAATACAAAATTCTTCGAAATCTCGTAACCAAAATTCTTCTAATAATGAATGGGCTAGGTATATTTTTTATATTTATATTTTAGTTTTGTCTACCCTGCAGTCTTGTTATTATTACTTTGAAAGCTATCTGGATTTTTAAACAAACTATTATCATAAATATTCAAAAAGCAGACGTATATATAATTTTTTAGATTCATAGTATTTAAATACTACTAATAATTAATAGCAGTGATCAATATAAAAAATGTAAAATAAAGTAACAATTATTTGGGTTTTTTCAATTTAAAAAAAATATATATTCATTTGATATGAAATGTTAGAATCTTGTATTAATTGATTATTTATCAACCATAAATTTAATATACAAGGACAAACATACGCAACTACATTATTAGGTTCTCATTATTAATATTAAATGACACCAAAACGTCAGTTTACTTGGAAGTTTATTAACTATACACCTATACCTAATGCTAATTAAGTCCTAAAAATAACCTAATTATAAGTACAAAAAAAAACCTTTTTCTTTCCCATTTTACAGACTTAGGACTGCTAGCACACAATTTATCTAAAAATTATACCTACCAAGAGTATTGAAATACTAAAAAAATCATATAATTATTAATAACTAATGTACACATATAATTTATTGCGATTGCATTTTTCTTATCATAATTATTATTATTGTCAAATAATGCTACCGAATACCAACCATCGTCTGTACCAGTTATTTATATTTGTATAAAAATAGTCATCTCATCCTACGCTGTAAATAATATACCATAACGTCAAAATAATAAATGACAACATATAGATCAGATAAAAATTATAATATCGAATAATTGGCTAGCCATTATACTGGACTTGTAATTGCATTAATCTATTAGTGTTATTCTTTGTTGTAACAATACCCTTTTTATTTTTTGTCTATGTTTGCATGTCAAGTGTATGTATTAAGTTGAGGTTAATTTTTTTTCTATAGTCCGCTTAGCATCCTCCTCCCCCCCATATGTACATCACTGTTCTATATACGGAAATAAAAATTCAAAATTTACTGTCTGTATTGCATATTTCTGCTATAGTCTACAATAGTCTTAAAATTATTGTAATATATACATAACATATACATAATACATTAATATTATGTAAGTATTAATATGCGGGTGTTTATTCATATATTACCAGTCAGTGTATATTTTATTAAATTATTATTTGTACTATTCATAATATTCATTTGAAGACTTATTATATATTATGTAATACATTTTTAACATTATACACTAGGTACGTAACATGATAGATGTTCGAGTATGAGTGATATATTGTGTGTATACATGTAAGATATATAGGTAAAACAAATAATACTACATGTAATCGGCTTTCAGACATAAGAATAGGTGTTATATTAATCACGTTTTATATAATGTTATAATAAGGGTATAAAACAAGCAGATATGATTTGAGGAATATATCATAGATACTTATAACAAATTCAAGTACGATTATCATAGAGATATTTGTACGGATAGATGCGAAAAAAAAGAAAGCTTAAGAATTTTTAAATACGCGTCATTAAAAAATAATAATAATAATGCAATAAAATATAATAATAATATTAAGAAAAATAGTGAATAAAAAAAATGGTTTGTTAAAATTTAATAGAGAAACGATGATAGGGGTTTAGTCCTTAATAATAACGTACAAAACAAATAAATAAAAAAAAAACTCATCACCGTGAAATTATGAAGAATACAAGACTTTTATTAAATATAAAAATTACATATTGTATTACTAGGCAGATAAATCTTAAACCCCACCGCAGAATTCTGATACTAATTTGTCAGCAACTATTGTTGGACGCTCGCATCAATTACGTCTGTCGGCAAAATCCGGCGAAGTTCCGAGCCAGTGATCCAGCGTAGATATGTACCTACAAACGACCGTGGTATATACGTATAAACATAGACGTGATATTCGTTGGTTAGTCTGTTTATTGAATTGTTCGCAAACGGATAGCAGCGATATTTCCTTTATGTTGGTCAATTTTAGGAAAATTTTTACCATCACTACCCGTGATGTGTGTGGGTACTCCGCGTGTATTTAGTATAGGTAACTAACTACGGCTATAGTCAAACAAATATTCAAACTTTAAATCAACACATTTGCAAAATTATTGCACTGCTACTACACGAGTAATAATATATTGATACTTATTACTATAATAATATACTTGTAATACATAAAAAGTAATAACTATTACTAATACCTATATCCACATATGTTATAAATTATATAATAGCAAGTGAATTATTGATGTATAGGTGATGTTGATTATTTTACGAATATTTAAATTAAAGTTTTGTGTACAACTTTAAACGATAATAATAACATTGTACAATGAAAAACGTATTAATATATAATATATATTATTATATTATACATACGTTAAAACAGTATTAAAGTGAAAACTAATTACTATTTTTATCCTATTGCTGATTGTATTTTACGCATTAAAAATATTTTTTAAACATGATTATAGGACCTAACTAAAAGTTTTACTTTTTATTAAGTAATTTTTAATTAAAAAATAATAGTATTATAGCGTAATATAAAAAAAAAAATCGTGAAAATTTTGACGTTGTTATTTACAGATTGGGTTAACTGGATTCTAGTTTTCGTGCTCTTGTACAACTTGAAATGTTAATAATACTTACAATGCACACACACACACACACTCACACAATATTTTATATATTGTTATTTGTTACAGATATACCCGAAGATGTTTTGTTGAAACAGGAACATAAAAAGTGGTTAGTTTTGTTGAACAAAAAAATATCATGATTCGTTTGGTATAGAAGAAACGTATATAATATAGTCTGAGAAGCACATACACACATATTATATAAAAGGAATTTAAAGTATTTATTTTAAATCGGTAAACAATGAATCAAAAAAAATTAAGCTATAAAGACTTCCATATTAATTTCAACATATGGATTGCACAACTGGTATGTTACCTATATAGTATTTCGACTCTCGAGTACCCTATTATTGTACTATCAAAAATAGGATTGTTAATATAAAAATAAAAAAATACATTTTTTGAGAGAGTTTTGTAATTGTATATGAACACATTTATTTTATTTTGAATTTAATACATTTATAACGATAATATTAAATTAATAATAGATATTATTACTATATATATATATTATACAATAATTATTAATACAACATCATTATTAATAATAACTACATATATAAATAAATACTGAATTCCAAAAATTAAATTAAATTAAAAATGTTAAATAGTGTTATTGAATTGAAATATTGAATTCATTATTTTATCAATGCTATTTATTGATCAGTAATCAAAAGACTTTCAAAATATAAGTAAACATATTATATGCCAATTAAAATAAGATATAAAATAATGAAGGAAAAAGATTATTTTTATATTTTGTAAAAATAACCACCTAAAGCAGTCGTTGATAGTCCACACTGTACACTCTAGTAAACTGTATACGAGTAAAGATTGTACGTAATATATTTCGATAATAAATTATATAATCGTTTATAATGTTAATATTTCATTCAATACAAAACAGTAAAACGTTTAAATATTTTCAAATGCCCACAAAATTGTCGTCTGTCGATCAATATATAACTTTTAGACTAGACGGGTATTAAAACCAAACGAATAAATATGTGTTCAAGACTAATTTTTTATAATATATAATTGTAAAAAATATTTTTCCACAAAATTATTTGAGCTAATTTGTTAAGAATAATTACTTTTAAGCCGTCCGATTATAAATAATGCAAATTTTGTAATTCAATACAAATAAAAGACCTTCTCTTGAAATATACATAATACAGTATTAATTTTAAACAATTGTCAGGCCACAAACATGTGCAAGTACGTAGTATAATTTACAAATATTTACATGTATAAATGTATACAACAATGCTCATTAAAATAATAATTATTTAGCACACAATGCAATTCACTTCATGCTGTCCTTTAATTCTGTTTAAATGAAACTTATTAATGTTTACTGTTGAAAAATAATAATAGTAAAATATATACATGAAAGAATATTAGAATATTAGTCTAAAAAAATATTCAAACAAAATATGACAACATTGGTATATGCATACTATCGTATAGCTTGAGTTCATAATATTATAATAATAATGCTCGAAGAAAACGAAAAATCAATTTAAAATATATAAAACACGTTAAATTCAATGTATATAATATTATTATTAAAAAAAAACTTAAATTATGCGATTGTATAATTACCAATAGGTATTATTGAATGTCGGGCATGGAAATATGTATTGTGATATTTTATGAAGATTTGATTTTTTTTTAAAGAACCTGATGTTTTCAATCTCTATATACAATATTACTTTTGTATGACAATACTACTCATTAAAGATGAATGTATACTGAATGTTGTAACTTATCTGTGACTTATATAAATATAATAGTTCCGAATAACCGTTATTTCCGGCTGTTTGTCCACGTATTATTTTTAAACATAACAATTTTGTGAATTCATGAGAGTTTAATTTATGAAAATATTCATTATGATACGAAAAACAGAACAATAGATTATTAAGTATATTTTGTAATCAAAATTATTATAACTACCCAAACAGTAATTAAGATAATAGTGTCAATGATTTTTTTTTTTTACTTTTTTAGTATGTACCTAATATTCGCCAAACCAAGAAGTGTTTATAATTACTAATTAAGACATTTTACGGTTATAGTTTACCAACCAATAAATTTGTTTTCAAGGATTCTTATTTCTTGCAATTGAATAACTATTTTATTATAATAAAACTCGATGAAGCGTATTATTGTGATGTTATGTTTTGGTAATATAATATCTTATATTATTTTTATATACCTACTATTATCAAACATAAAAAATAACTTATACGGATTTCTCTGTTAATTTAACAAGTGGACTTGCTGCTAATAAGAAAAATAAATTTAATATTATGTTGGATTATATACTATTTTATATAGATCATAGAGTTGATTATAACGATGATTTTGTCGTAGTTATTAATTTGAAATTTGTGCACGTCCAATTTTGTTCAATCGTACTCATTACTTTCACTATGCCCGAATTAATAGCGTTTGATCTGTCGAATTAATTTGATTTCAAAATGTCAAGAAAAATTTTCATCTAAGAACTTATTAAATGGTGCCTTAGACGTTTTTGGAGTGCCTTCGGGGGGAATCATTTGTCACATACTTAAATAATTTTCTCTTTTTATAAACAACATTTCGTTGGTTATTACTTATTAGTTAATGTATTATAATAATACATAGGTACCTATAGAATGTATCTTTAAAGCGATTCTCGAACTCATTATTATTGGTGTAGCAATAAATTAATCTAATTTAATAATATTATAAAATGAATACGGTTATTGGTATTTCAATCGTTTTTACTATATAATATGTTACGGTGAATTGCGTCCTATTATATTAATTTTTATTTTTAATGATTGTGCGCGCTATATAGTTAAATTTTTAGTATTTACTAAAAGCATATTTTTTCTTGATATCTGAGCGTTATTATTATGTATTCAAACAGTATGTCAGTAAAACATAATGTATTATGTCTAGTTGAAATAAAACTTTTAATGTTTATAATAAATATAGAAAATTAATGCAGTTTAAATTTACTTCCGTCAAGTCTCATTTTTATTTGAAGTACTGCATGTAATGAACGGGAACGTATTAAAATAGCTTGCTTCGAGTAGAAATCAAATTCTTCCATTTAGATTATTAAAGATTCAAAATGTAATGTTTATTTTGTTAGATGTATTAATATCTAACTAAATGTCTAAATGTGTATAATACCTGCTAAGTCATACTTCACAATCGTGTTTTTATTCGACTAGAACTTTAAAGATAATTAATAATAACTTTGTATTTTTAATATATAATATATTATTTATTTATTTGTGTAGTATTGTAATCATAATTCTAATTTTTTTTTCAAATACAAATATTATTATAATATAGTTGTAAATGTCAATTTGTTATAAAATAAGTAATAAAACAGCATCTATAATTTTATTATTATTGTATTATTGATCTGTATAATTATTTACATCTAATTATATTCGAATATTTTAGACAGACAGATTGAATTTCTTTTTTGTGCTATGAAAGTTTTGCACATACTGCAACATGAGTGGGTAGTTAATATTTCGATGTCATACATACGAAATGATTGGATAATTTCTACTCAACGTAGCGGTAAAACTTTATAATAATATAATCCAGTGTAATTATATTAATTATAAACGTGTATTTCGTGTGGAATATGTATATAATCGCACTTGGTGTGTCGTATAATAATGTTATGTATACTCAATACTCATTAAATTGGAGACGACGTGAGATTCGATGTGAGGTAGGCGTATGTCGGCATATATTATAGACGGTATTATAACGAGGAAAACGTCCGGAAATCGTTGACGTGCGCGAAATCTGTTTTTTTTTTTTTTAAATAACACACCAGCTGTGCGTACTTAAAGTACCTACCGTAATAATACACATTATCACTGTAATATCAATAAGCCTACGCGTGTATATACTACGGCACAGTGGCGGCCATCAATGAATTTACACTCATATAAGGTTCGGCAATAATATTAAAATACCCATATAGTATAGTATTTATATATTTATAGTGGCTAGTGCCCTAGTGGCTACCGATTAAACGACGAAACGAGTGGCGGCGGCGGAGTCGTGTTCATCGTCGTTGTATAATAATAATCATTCATCGCGTGGTGCACTGCAGCAACAGGTCAAAAGTCAATAAGCATAGGTATATTCCTACAAAGACAAATAGTAACAAAAAAAAAAAAAAAAAATAAAAGAGCAGGTGATTCTGTTATTCGGGGACCCCCAACCTCTTCCAGTCAACGACACGGTGGCTCATATGTATAATATGGGTAGGAGAAAGTAGTGGTAATGGTGGTGTCGGGGGCGGAGAGGTGGTGGACATACGGAGCGTTTGTGGTGTAGTGAATAATGATAATAGAAAAAAAAAATTAAAACATCGGTCGACTACCAGTAGTAGTAGGGGGGAGGATAACACCGCAGGTAAAGTGCGTCCGGCGGCGGCCGTTCGGCGTTCATTCCGTTGTGCGGTCGTGTAACAAGCGTCGTCTGTTGTGCGCGTTCAGTGAGTTCCGTTTCTCTATACACACACATCCGAACCCCATGGACATGTGCGACTCGGATGACTGCTTAAACTGTGGTGAGTACCTACCTCATATTGAAATGTAATAGTATGTTTATTTTGGTTCACACGGTACAAGTGTATTTTTTAACCATACACGTGTAGTAGAAATATACATATTGTATATTAAGTATACGGATCGCCGATTTTGGGGGATGTTATAATCAAATTTTTCCCGGAAATTGTTTTTCCTTTTTTAGATATAATAATATAGATTCCATCGAATCGAAAATACCTACTCCTGTTGCGTCCGGTTCTATAAGCGACTTACCGTGGTATTTACGTAATGTATACGATGGTCCATAACTTGAGCAAATCGTAGCTATGTTTAATATTTTAACGTTCGATTTCTGACCACTGTATAATGTTTTTTTGGGAGTAACCGACTTTTAAAATTCGAATTTTATTCTTACAAAAATTAGTATTGAATATTAACGAACGAGCCTCTCATAACTGCATACCACTCTAACTTTGTTTATGTTTGAACCCACTAATCACGATGCCTACGGGGCGTTTAAATCTCTACAGGGGGTTAGTGTTTTTGTAATAATTGTACAATGTTGTAGGGTCGTTGTCGTTAAAAATAATAAATAGTGTTTTTACTAAATAACGGCCTTCATCATCACATGTTGTAAGTCGTATGTCTCAATGTTAAATATGCGTAGTACATATAATAACAATATAACGATCCTCTTACGGTACACGCATTCAGGAAGTCGTTTCGCCTGAAAGTCACAAGTGGAGGCCGGTTCTATATAAGCATTATGAACGTATTTTATTACATTATAATATTAGTAAAGCCATCAACGTTCTACTGTATCTATTATAGTATGCAACGAAAATATAATATTATATAGATGCTCTAAATATATGTTCTAACAATCGCAAACGAAACACATGTTGTTGGTATAAAATATTACAAACATTTAATTTGTTCTGCAGATCCCATTTTATGTTTCCCTATAGCTAACAAATTAGCTTATTGAAATCGGTATTTATTGGCCAAATTGTATGTGTTTATAATTTATATCATTTGCGAACATATAATATCTTAATATTAGTGCTACTTTCGTCGTGTGGACATGAGTTTTTTTGCGGCAATTTATTATTTATTTCGTTTTTAAAGGAAGATTCGCATGGGATTACAACCTATTGTTAAAGATCTGCAGTGTTCCGATTGAAAACAAGATTTAATAATATAATAGCAAACATTTTTCTTTATTCGTTTTACATTACATTGATCATCACAATTTCAATGTAAAATGCATATGCTACATAAAATAAACTGCACCTGTTCTGCATTATAGTTTGTTTTATTATAAACCTAAAATATATACAGAATTTAATATCGGTCTACATTTATATGTAAAAATATGAAATATAAATTTTTATTTATCGTAAATACAATAGACTCAAGTCTATGTATATTAAGTCTTAATTAATATTATTGAATAATTCAAATTTAAAAGGCGCATACAGTATTCTAATAACATCAATTGTTTCAAATCTATTATAGTTAGGTAACAAAAAAATTCAAGATGCAAATACTTACATCGTAACGAAGTGTTACTAACGAGTGCCGTTACGTTTGAAGTATAATAACATTGTAACAAGAAACGAGTAAAACAATATATTCCAAATATTAATCAATATATCAATTACGTATTTTTGTTGATATAAAGGTAGATCATGTAAATGATATATGCAGTTATGTCTAGAGTACCGAATGCTTACATAAACATGACTACAATTTCCATGTCTAGAGTAATTCTTACACGAGTACCATAGTTTTCTCTTGAAAAATATATAAGCGATTCGCATAGAATATACACCGAATCTTCTAAGTATTGTAATTAGATCCATATTAAATTAGAAAACAGAATCACAATATTATAGTTTTCAAATAATGGCGTATATTATGTTTCAATCATACCAAGATTAGTTATTTTCCAATAAGTAATAACGGTATCGGTGGTACTGTATAACCATGTAAAATAATTTATGAGATGCTTACAGAAATTAACATATATTAAACGTCATATCATTAATATATTACTGTCGATTTCCGGTTTTTTACGAGTATATAATATATTAGTAGGTGCATAATCAAGTACAAGTGGTTTTAGTCTGACCTAAAACGAATACAATTCTGCATTCTGCAGCACAATCGAATCGTATGTCACGGCGATATGTTTCATAGTCGTACATCACTCGTGCCCGAAACGCGTTTTTTTCTATAGGTCTATATACCTACCTATATTATAACAGTGCGCGATGTTTTTCTCTAATACAAACAATGCGATAAATTACTATAGGATAATACGTATATAATATTACACCATTATCAGTTTATGTCGTGCTTAGTCTCTCGTCAATTATTATATAGTATGATATAGTTATATATGTGTCGATGCTATATATATATATATTATTTATATTATTATTCGAAAAACCGTCCGTTTGAAATTTGCGTTGAGTTGTTTTCGATACGATGACCCTCGGCGGCACGATGGTGGAACGTTACTTCGGGTATTCGTCCGCGGCAAGTGCGATGCAGTGTTATAATACGCGTAAAAACAGTATTCTATATATATATATATAAATGAATATCTAATTAATGAGTTTCTCTGGCGTATAGACGAAACGACGAAACCAGGTTTGACGACCTTCATTATGCTGCTCGCGCATTCACAGCAAGATGTCTCGTCAGCTCATAAATTCCTATAGTATATGGGTATAATATATACTATAACATTATTCCGACGTGCATAAAGTTGAGATGATATGGTTGTGTGCGGGTACACAGCATCACTGTCCCGAGGCGCACACGGTGACTCGATTCCTGACGAGATTCCCAACGCACCACGAGTTGCAGTATATACGACCAGCGGACTACTACGGCCGTTTTTGCGCAACGCTATATAACGACATTTAAGTGTTTTGCGGTACGCAGATAGGTAGGTAAAGGTTAACCGCTGCAGCAGCCATACACCGTCAATCTCTCTCGGCAGTGACCATTATCACGTATATGCATTATATATAGTTATATAATATATTGCCCAATAAGCGATTTTTGGCGCGCGATTTATTATAAATATACATGCCTATAGGTATATAGAAGTACGCGAATTCCGCCACTCGCTGCAGCAGAAAAACGTATTTACGCGTATTAAATCGTTGTGATAATATCGTTTAGAGAGGTGCGTATAATAACGCCATTAAGCAACTTGTGATTTGTGGTTTTACTATTTTTGCACTCGAGATCTCGCCGTCATCAGCTAATTGGCCAATTCTCACGATTTATTTATTTTACTATTTTAATGTACAATTAATAATATAATTGTATTGTATTTCGTATTGGCTGCAGTTAAATATCATGTACGCCTTTCGTCAACAGTGTCGCTGTCGTCGTCATTATCGTCATTGTACATCGAATAATAATAATATTATTATATTTTCGTCGCGAACCACATTTTTCGGTCAGGTTCCGCGCTTAGTTAGTTTCGTTTAGCAACTCTACCTACATATTCATACATATCTATCTGCGTGCTTTGCGTACTTACTACAATAATACATCATAGTGCGTCACGCGTCGAAAACGATTACGAGTGCAGCTACTCCATAACACATTGCAACCGTATCAGACCGTTAATATACGTATATATCGTATTATTATACATTTTTAAGTTATACAAGAAACAAACAGATGCGGTGGCGATATATTTCGCTTGCTGAAACGCGATTTCGCAGAGATTAGTAGAACAACAAAACATTAAAATGAAAAAAACAATGTTTACGTAAGCACAATATATATTGACTATTTCAAGTTTTTTCTATCTTCTCCGAAAGATCGAACGAAAGGAACATTTACACGTGTATGAAAACGATGCACATTTGATTTATTACCTGTGAGACTGACTAAGGATTTTTTACACGTCAGACGGATGAAAACGCCTATTTAAACCCAAAACGACCGTCATCATATTTTTAGGTTAGTGTATAGTGCATACCGATACACGAGCATTGGATTTTCGATAAAAGGTTTATCGTTTTCTACATACCCGTTTTGCACAGGTCAAATCTCATTGGTATATTGTACATAACTATTAAGTCGATAAATCATCAAATTTTGAAATTGTATATCATTTATTATTACGATTAATAGTTATAACGTAGGATTACAATTATTTATTTATTTATTTTTTTTTTTTTTTGGTAAAATAATATCGTTTATTCGTTTGTATCTTAAATATATCATAAAACCTAATTGTCAATCACAGTGTCTATCAAATAAATATTTTAAAAATCGAAACACTTAAAATGATATTGCAAATAGGTATAAAAAACTAAATAAGAATTAATCGAATTTACAATATTTTATGGTAAACATAGACAAATAAAATACACCAGCTGGCTACCTACTTCTGAACAATATCGGAAGTGAAAACATATTATTTCATATATGTACCTATACATAACTACCTATTATTTACTATACTGCTTATGCGCGCCATATTCGATATATCCAATGAAAAATGTAATGACACATCGTCATTTTTTATTAATTGTATGTGGTTAACTTGTTTTTATATTATTATAATAATTGACGTGTTTTTTATACTACAAAAACGAATCACACATTGTTTTTTTCTTTTATTCCATAATGGTTCGCCAATTGTCCTAAACTTTCACGATTACATACGCACTTAACGGTCCTAGACAACAATATACAGTTAAATACATATTGCAGAAATGCAGACATTCCTAACAATACATAATCCAATAATCGGCAATAAATTATGTATATGGACGAGGCACGAAATGCACGTAGATATATTATTAAGTATCTATTAAGTATTTTAAACGGGAAAACTGCAACTGTTAATAATTTGATAGCATTTATTAAAATATGTACGACAATATATATTATAATATGTACGCGTGCACTTCACGTAACTATTACTCAGTACGAAAGAGGATGCACTCGCCGTATTAGCTTACTATTAAAGACGTCACCGGACCGTATCACCATGACGGTCAAATTATTTCCTATTATTGTTTTTTTTTTATTTTTATATTTTTATTTGGCTTTGGGTCATACGACTATACGAGGATGTTTCTAAGAGGTCTTTCTAATAATTCAATCCTATAGAAAAACCACATTATTATATCTGGTAATTTTCTGGTTTAAAATTCTTGAAATTTTTCACTCAATAAGACGAATCGAACAAGGTAAACCGCGTAATAATGTCTAATCCGGCCTTAAAACCACAACTAGGATTTCTCATATGGACCAATATGAGCCATTGAGCTTATTAATATATTTTTCTAATTGCGAATTTGATCTACTTTCAGTAAAACATTGAGCTTTTCTAAATCATGAGACTAGCTAATAATAAATTTAACGAAAATAACGACGAAACATAATATTATATTTATGTAGGTATATTAGTCGAAATATTATAGTTACTTAATAATGTAATTATACATAAACATTAATATATATAATTAATAGCCATTCATAAGAGTATAATATGGCTTTTGTTTTAAATACAACTCTCTAGAAAAGTCACGATTAAAATTTTAATAAACATTTCGAAGATTAATTAACAAGTAATTTAATTAATTAATTTTATATAATATGCGAAATTACGTCTATTTAGCAATTATTTATCATATTTAAATAAAATCTTTAAAAAAAAAATTTAACTTAATTTTGTATTAAAACATAATCTCTATAAGTATATACATCTCTTATATAAAACAATTTATAATTATAAATATATCTAATTAACATAATATGGTGATAGTGATGTGAATAGCAATAACCTGTTATTCGTAACTCATAAAGTACATAATATTTATTGCCATAGTACCATAATCTAAATAATATATTACAATCGATTTCATTTCAATTATTTCGAAATTGTTACTGAGGCAACCATTCGATGTTCGTGATTTTTGATCTTATGTACAGTTGCGCATTAATTTACAAATACAAGTATCAGATGACGACATTGGCATTAACCATATAACACGCACAATATCGCTATTATAAATCATTAATTAATAATATTATTTTACTTTGGCACACTGTAGTTGAAGACGTTAAAGTAAAATAACGTTTGACTTTTTTTAGACAAACGTAGTTTTTATTTGTTGTTAATTTAAATTAAAACTGTACCCAATTTGCGCTGATATTTTCAAGTTTAAAAACATTTTTGTGTGATAAATTATACAATAAATTATATGTATACCTAACAGTATATTACGTACTGCGTAAGGTAAAACGAATTTAGAATGTTTATCACGGAAATCGTCAAGCGGCTATAATTTTTCTACTTGGTATACTCTCTTGGACGTACGTAAAACCCAACTTTATACCGCAAGGTATATAAATACTTAGACCACATTTTGTACGTTTGCGCGTTTAACATTTATACCACTCACTTTTCATACATTACATAGCCACATAGGTATGACTATGTGTCTATGTGATTATTATGTACGCAATACCGTAAAATTATGCGTGTGTGTAAAATACTATATCTATCTGTTGTTGTGTGTATAAGTACAATTGGCAATGTTAAGTCTGATTTGTGGTCAAAAATCGAAACACTCTATATAGTTTCTAAGCACTAAAACCTCAAGTATTGTTGTTGAAAAATTGTTAGCTTGTGACTAAAAATTATGTAAATCGCGCATTGCTTTCGTTCTTGAAAATGCGTTGTACACAACCGAACGGATTCATATCGTAGGTCATCTCAAACTTTCTGTTTTGTTTCGAAAGTCATATCATACCTATAGATTTATACAGCAACCTAATCTGCGGGTCACCGCGGGTGCATCGGAGTACGACACGTATATGTAAATACAAATAAAAATAGGGTGCATGGTGCATATAAGGACTTCCTGATGTCCTACAAAATAATATGTTATAATATAATAATGCACGCGTTCGCGCGTTAAAAAAAACCATTGTATTAAATGACACCCTTGCAGCTATACCGCAATTTCGGAAATCTCTACTTATATTTAAATTTGAATAATAAAAAACAAAATACGACTATACGTAGATCAAGAATGATTGGGATTCAATATACGCTGTACGGCCTGTAAAGTTCAACTGTAACTACGACAAACATATTATAATATCATATAATTCATAAACAGTAAGTACTACGTACTATTTCTATATATATATATATTATTAGCGAGTGTCTGGAGCAGAGTCGGAAGTTGGTGGGAAAAGAATACCAAAAATACAGTATCATTTCCGCCGTTTGCTGCATAGTACTTAATAACAATATAGGTACATAATATTTATGCAGGATTTCAACGGGACACAAAACTCGTGTTACGCTATATTATTTCTCTCCGCGGACAGGGTGCGTGCCCGTTGTCACGACCTTATAATAGGCAATAGAAATAATATCGTTATACTCACGCGCGTTCAGGTTTCACGACGAAAAACTAGTGACGGAAACGCAAACACAACCGAGAATTTCACATGACCGTTTTCGGCGATCGCAATTATTATTATTGTTACGATAGAATACCGAATCAATCGCCGTCGT
This sequence comes from Rhopalosiphum maidis, assembly GCF_003676215.2. Taxonomy (NCBI): domain Eukaryota; kingdom Metazoa; phylum Arthropoda; class Insecta; order Hemiptera; family Aphididae; genus Rhopalosiphum; species Rhopalosiphum maidis. The sequence goes on from NC_040878.1 coordinate 82,142,003, forward strand.
TGCGCGTGTCCGGTTATACGCAGTACCTACACACAATCATAATAATATATCATAATATATATTTAATAATAATGCATAATATTATATATATATATACGTACAAAGCGCACGGTCGTCGTCGTCGTCGTCTTCGATACACTATGTGATGTGTATGGCTAGGGATCTTTTATGTGTCGCGGACCTAATATAATGTATTCCGAAAACGAATCTGCACACGACGTCGAATCGTGATGGGCAAACAGCGCGCGATAGGCGGCGGAAATAGTGAAATTGTTTTGTATTTTTTTTTTTTTTTGCGACTCGGCACAATACGCGGGCGGAGGCGATTCTTCGTCCGCAAAGAATAAATGGTATAATATAATATTATAATAATATCTGATATAAAGGTACGGCTGCGATGCATATTATAATAATATTATGTCCGTCCCGACGGCAATGCGGTTCGGTCGAGAGTTTAAAACATTGCGTACGTCTATAATACGTATAGACGTATGTGTGTGTATGTGTGACGTGTGTACGTATTTAACTCTATCCGTATATAACTAATAATAATACACTGACAACGGAACAATATGTAGCGTTTATCCGGCGAAATGTGTGAGCGTGTGCTGTGTAGCCGAGGGAAAATATTTATAATAATACGTACGCCCAATTCGTTATTCGTTCGAATCATTAGTGTTTAGAGTCGACGCAGAAAAAAAAAAACGCGGGACCTTATCGGCGTACTTTTTTTCTCTCCTCTTACTATTTCCGCCACCGCCGCCGCTACCGAAGCGGTTGTCCTTTGGCCGCGATTGTTATTATATTATTTGATTTCGACGTTTTAATCGACCGATCGTGCGCCGAGAAAAGCGCACATTTTATACGGTCGCGACGTGCTCCTGCTGCGTTATAACAATACGATAATATAGCATAGCGTATAATGACATTCATAACACTGGCGGTGGTTATTTCAGCGACGATCCCACTCGACCGTCACTGCACAAACCAAAAAAAAAAAAAAAATAAAATAAAAATAAAAAACAATATATAATAATAATATGATATTATATCACCGATAATCGCAAATGCGCGCGTATTAAAACGACGTTTGCCGTCAAAATATGCATAACGTAGTCGTAGTGTAAAACGAGAAAAGAAATCGCAGGCGTTTTGATAAAGAATAAGGTTATTGCGTCTCGTTTAAAAGTATGATTTTCGTCACATTTTCAGAGTTTTTTCCACATAAGCGACGGTTCACAGCACCTATTGCGGATCAGAGCTCACTTGCCCACTCGCGCCATGTCCGCGGGGAGAGACGTAAAAAAGTTAAATTCTCAATTTATCACATCATGTATATCACACGTGTGGATTATAGGATATGGCAATATAAATATAATAATATATTACGTCATGATTATCACAACGTGCAGACGCGTTCAAACCCCGTTCCGAAGTCTTCACTTTATATTCTTACACATTACTCAACTACAATAACAATATATTGTAATCATACTTGTACGACAGCCATGAACGAGAAGTAACAAGTCAATAAATAATGTATTGTTTATTTCGGCAAACAGAAACGGTGTATAATAATCTGCAATATTTTCGGTCGTCCTGATTAAAAATAAAGATAAAACCGGGTAGTAATAATAATAACAATAATCAATTTGACCGTGCATTATGACTTCTTCGATCCGATCGCGGTAACGCCGATAACTATAAAATATATTATATCAAAAGCCATGTACACCTATAATATGTGCTGCGGTCGTCGCGCGCGCCTCGAGATTTCTCACGTTTTCGTCGATCCCGCGATCGTGAGCCGGTCGATCTACAAATAGGTATCTCCGCGCACTATTATTATATATATATATACCTTATACCTGCCCATAACTATCTATACAATGTGTACGAGTAACGCACACCTGCACGTTGCGCGCACTGCCAATGCTATACTCGATCGGCGATCGACGACACGATATCCGGTGTGCCACTGTGGGTCCATACGTGCGGCAGCGGCGGCGGCGACACAATCACACGATTCTCCGTTGTGCCGATAGTTTCACTCGGACGGATCACGCGAGCCCGTTACGCGTTGTATATTATATATGTATGGATTATTCCATCTGTGGGTATCGTATACATTAGAAATGCCAAAAAAAAATATTCATTTTCACTGTACACAACAACACGCAGAGAGCGGGAAAACCATAAAGATCATCACGAACTGCATTGTGCAAGACCTATACTTGCCTAATATATCTTATGGTACGGCGCGTGAACGGGCATGTTGTCTATACACAACATATTGACGTAGTCTGTACTGCGTACTGCTGTTACATATATATATATATATATTATTATTATATGTTCAAAAATTATTGTTTTCCAAAAACAAACAGAATATATCAATTATTTTCCTCGGCGGTAGCGAATGCTTCGGTATTACTCGTTATAGTCATTATACTTGTTAGATATCGTAATATAAATATTATAGGTACTATAGCTGATGAATTCCTCGGATCCGACCGTGCGCTGCAGTTTTGAATTGAAATACAATTATACAATTATTTATATAATATATACTATTATTTTTTACAACTCAACAACGTTGTGAAAAAAAAAAATCGTAAAATTATTCAAATGCATCGTCAAAATGAAAAAATTAAAAAATGGACGACGTGGGGATATTCTAAGAAGTATTTGGATAAACTCTGAAAATATCGTAACTTTCAATACTGTCGTTAGAGACTTGGTATATGGACATATGGTACATAAAAAGGCCTATTTTTATTTATTTATATATATATTATATATTATACGTGTGTGCGTATTATAAAGGATAATTATATCGTACGTATGGTGGTTTGCTTCGAAGTAGTGGCAGGCCGCAGTCATTTGAGTTGTGTGCACATAAAACGGTCGTACCCTTTTCTCGTTATTATAGGACTCGAGTATTTTTTCCTCTCCACAGAATCGCCGGCGGAATATTATTACAACGCATGTTTAACAGTCGTGTGTACCTACATATCTGTATACGCTGTTTATATATTAAATATCGTATTATAAGTACCTCTACGTATTAACTGCATATTGCGATTTACGAGTAATTGCACGATTTTTATTGTTTAACCCTATTATCTGCCGCACCGGTGTATAATAGGTTTATTATAATATTATATTATAGTTGGGCACAGCCGATATATTATGCGCCATGGACCGCGATGCAGCTATTGTTGGCGAAACGTAATTCGATATAAGATTATAACTGTTCGCAGATAGCCGTTCCTTCAAATTATACATCAAACGTATTATAACGAGAAACACGATAGGTTAAGTATAATTATTACATTTAGTATAATATAAAATATTAACATACATAATATTATATATTATAATATGTGTGCAGTTGCTTATCACACGCCCATTCGAATGTTACCAATAGTTATAATTAATCTTTCCCACGGAACCGTAGATGACGTTTCGGACACATTTAAAAATTAAATTTCGTTAAATATGGAAAACTCACCAGTTAACTTTGAATATCTGGTTTTTAGCTGATTGAAAAATGGCTGATGAAATAAGAATGATAAGCCATGTATACTGTTATACATGGCTTACATTTTTGGTAATTTTTTCAACGCTTTTCTATATCGTGACCGACGTGATATTGTAACTAATAGTCAAAGAAATAAATATATCTATAATTTGGTATTGTTTAATAATTTTAATAACATATTTATAAGATAAACTACGTTTATAATTATTAATTTTACAGATCAGTATTTTAATCAAACGTCTATCTTCTGACTGCAAATATATTTAATTATTAATAATAAATAGTAATGAATTTAATAAAAATATATATTCTTAAGAATTTATTCACCACAACGTGTCTCTGCTGTGTTTAAGTTTGTTTAAAATAAAACTCGTTAAAATCGAACCGATCAAATTTAGCGTGTGCCTCCAGAACTAATCAAAGCAATACACCTGTAATGGTAGTGATCGTATTGTTCGCATCACTTAAAAATATTAAAATATTATATTCACGAGATACCATGTTCAATTCTAAAAATACAGAACCCTCAATTATCTACAATGTGATCTATATATAAACATATGTGTGCTTGGTAACTTACTATATAAACATAATAATTCAGGAGGTTTCGCTTTTTATTTAAATTATGATTTTTTGGAATTTTTAAGTATACTTAAAGACCATATTTTCAAATAACAGTAAACAATTTGGTTAGAGAGATGCCGGGTAAAAAGTTTGTATCACTCATTGCTTAAATGGTATAATCAAAATTAATGTGAGTATATGTTTGGTGAATCACTCTGTATATCCCATGCTATAAAATATAATTTATTAAAATGTTATGTGCTGACGTCAGAACTTAGCATTTAACACCCGACACCGTTTAATTTTCACTGAACCTTCACGTTTCCACTTTTCTTAGTACGCCTATAAAATACATTTATTCGTGGATTATTAATTGTACGGTTCATTGGACATAAACACATAATATACCGTCATAGCTAAACAAAAAAGGTAGACAATTCAATATAAACTGTTTGTTATATATATTTTTTTCGCTCATTTAACGTTTACTGACAAATCCTAGAATATCACTATAGAGCTATAAACGGTGGTGTGTTCAATTATATTATATATGTTTTCAAAATATATTTCGGTATATTTTCTCCGTTAACCAAGTATACAATCGTATAAAATATTCAATCTAATAGATTGTAAAAGACCTATGGTATATCAACGTACTACGCGTGCTATTTTATAAATAACATAGCTGGAGTATAAAAGTATATTCATTGTTAAATATTTAGGAAATTTGCAATATCCACAAAACATATAGGACCTATATGGATATATGTATGTATTTGTGGTAAAGTCACAAATTTCTACATTCTATAGCAGTTTATTAAGTAAGCAAGTCTAACAAAATCGAATACAAGATAATTGACGTTTGTTCGCCATTTTTCAGGCTAGAAAAATGTTCATAGAATAAAAATTGCAAACTATTTATAAAGGTAGTAGGCATATAAAAATACTGAAGATATACGACATACATATCGTATTCGTACATAATTCGTGTCAATTTTCTATCCGAGAATATATAGTGAATAAAGACTTATTTGATTACATGAATAAACTACGAGTAGTTGCTTATGAATTACCAGATATATATCTAGTGTAAGTAGAAGTCTGTGAGTCCTGTGATGGTAAAATAACACTCACTATCTATCGTTCGTCAAGTACATAATAATAATTAATCAATTATATTTTTTTCACGATGTATTGCATATACATATCTGTATACAGTACTTGTTTCCTGTTATTATCATTATTATTTTTTAAATCGACCGAATTAAAAACGAAATCAATCATCATAGTTACAGATTATATAGATACTTACTTCCCAAGAAATCTACGTGAAAACCAGTACTAAAACGTTATTGAATTGGACCATCGTGTGCGTGCATACGTCTAATATATGTAATTATATAATGCCAAATGCCCAAACAATTTCTAAAGTATAAGTTATTGAGTTATTGAGTGCGACAAATAGTTATTGGTTTCATAGCGTATTTTATTTGGAAAACTACATCAGAACACATAGGTAACAATTTTTTTCGAACTTTCTTTACCTCTATATCACTTACCTATCCTTTCCTACAATCAAAACATCGCAATATTTTTTGTCTCATTAATTACAATAATTACACTATAGCTAAACAAATAACAGTAAAAACAGAAATAACGAAACGTTAGTAAAAAACAACAACAACAATAATAATAATGAAAAAAAAATTGTATTACATAGAAGAAGAAAATGTTAAATTAATGATTTATATACTATATGTTGTCAGAAAGTAATTTTTTTAAACGAGAAACTTAACCAAACAAAGTACCTAAAGGACAATCACTTTGAGACTAGGTCGACATATACGTTTAATAAAACTAATTGTTTTTACGAGTATTTTTAAACCAAATTAGTAAACTTTTACAATCGTATAAACATTTCCACGGTTGTCAGAACAATAAAAATATTTTTATTTGCAATTTAGTTCATGTATTAAATGTTTCTATTATTTTTATTTTATTTATTTATTTATTTTTTTTTTTTTTTGGAACATACTTTCATAAAGGAAATACACGTACACAAAAATTATTATTATTAATGCCTTTTTTTCATAAAATAATTTTATAATATTCTTGAAAAATATCAATTGTAAAACAATTTAATATAAATTTAACAAGTTTATTAAGTAAAAAAATTGTGGTTGATGTTTTTTTTTTTGAATAATTTAATGACATTTTTATTATTTAAATATGCACCTTATATAGCACCTACATTACCTAATTACTATTATTTACATTACATAAACATAAAATATTATGGCAAGGACTTCAGTTAAGCTTATAAGAGACTAGCATTATAGGCCCCGAAACGTTTTGATTCGAAGCGGTTTCGATGAAGGCCATGGAAAAAGAAATGATTAAAAAAAAGTAATAATAACACTAAATATTTCAAACGCACGAAATGGACCTTGGGACGGTCTCTCTAGCTACAGGTACTTTCGTAATTTGTAATAATGACGTTTTTTATTTTGATAAAATTTTTCGAGCACACCAATAGCATACTAATTACTGTCGGTATCGTATCTATAAATACATCGCACTGGGCTATTACCAAATAATTTTCGGGATATATCATTATTATATTAATTCATTAGGAGCGATGATTGTGCCGGATCGTCTCGGAGATAATATTCGCGTAATGTGATTCCGGTACGTGTATGGCACACGGAAAACCGACGAATAATGTTGCTTGTTATGTATTGTAGTAACGCCACTGACGTAATTCGTGTACCTATTGAGCAATTGACGCACCGAGTTCATCTGTATACTATGCATACCTATTATATACCTAACTGTCTACGACCTACCTCGTTACTACATTTAACGGACACGAGCGAGAGGGATCGAAACGGGTGAAAATATTGTAATTCGTAATTGTTATGGAACTCGTGGAAATCGAAAAATCTAAACAAATCTTAAAATATTAAATTAGTACCGAGGACACGTCACGACTATTTCACGACATCGTTTATTAAATCGTTTTTTGTGTCGTAATAATTCTAATTTAAGAGCATAAAAAAAAAAGAAAAAACGACAAAACGACAAAAAAAAACGAAGAAAATACTAAGTAGCTCATTATAAAATATAATACAAACTATAAATGTATAATGTATACTCGTGAAAAACGTGTTAAAAGTGTGTTTATTTGTTTATTTTATCGTTTCGCTATGGACATAATTCGTTAAAATCTAAACCGTTAGATTGACGTAAAATGATAGTCTAGAGCCACGGTCGTATTTTATATTATACATTGTATACATAGATAGTAGATATGCGTAGGTATATGATGATTGTACCAGACTACGTAATAGTTAAACTTTTTTTTTCACGGTCTCTACGTTAAACAAATGAAACAATGGTTAATTGGTTATATTTTTTCAGTATCCGGTTGCAATAGTTAAAATCGCGTTATCAAAACATTTTTCTTTTTTTTTGTATACCATGTACGAATTGTGGAGAGTTCAAAACGTTCGAATTATTCAACACAGCAAGCAGAAAACCGCAGTCATTTAACTTCAATCCCGCAGACAACGTTTAAAGTTTATGCGCAATCGCGACGTTTTAGAAAACTACTTTTTAAATCCATTTCAACAGTCAACATGCGATATCTTATTATTCTTACCCTTCGGGAAAATGTTATTATTAGGATTTCGTCACGGTCGCCGCGGTTCGTTGACATTCTTAAACGAGTTTTCTGTTTTTACCAAATCTAGATATAAAGTCAATAATTTTGGTCATACGTATAGTAATCGAGTTTGATTGGTTTGACACGCGTTGGTTCGACGATTAATGAAATCGGTATAAATAAGCTGTACAACACTCGCAGTGTTCGATTGCGCTATATATTTAAAAACAATATTCTTTTTATTCGCACTGCGGATTTTGAGCTTATGGAATATTAATTTCACTAAACAAGCTAGCAGTAAAGACGACGACCATGATGATACCCAACACTGATGATGCTTAAAACTCCTTGGCCTGTTTCATTATTTGTTTTCTTCTTATGGCCACATACGAGTATTTACCCGAAGAATACGCCTTAAATCTCGTAAATTACTATCACTAAATAGTAATTAATAATATAAACGTATTATATTAAGTAAATATCGCGTACATATCATTCCTTTTACGTGCATCATATGATTTCAAAATATAATTTGTACTTCGTTTTCGAGGTGTAATTCTAATATATATATAAATATATTCTTACGATTATGGAGTGCGAAATTATGGTTTTTCGAACTGTTCGACTTTTTAAGGTCACGGATATGCGATGTTCTCATAATGCTATAGGTATAATGACTATACGGTCTCATCGCGCGTGTATGTTTTTGCAGACGAGCGATCTCATTGGCACCACAGTGTACCCATGTGTCTATAATAAGTGGCTCTATATGGTTATGTACGGCTTCTTGTTATAATATTATATTATATTATATACGTTTATATAAATATTCGGGGAATAAAATAGAGCCCGTTTCGAAAGTTCTTCACACGCGTTCATTACAGATGTTCTCGTTCTAAACGTTCGTTTTGGCGTTTGTTATTATATTATTATTATAAGACCGTCATCAGTCATCGTAGCTGCGGGCCCATCATGGGAAGACGTCGGATCGAAGTGAAAAGTCTCGTGGACAGTCGCTTCAGACGGAAATTTTCACTTTTTTAAACGCGCGCTCGCGCTCACATTATAACAGTCATGAGATCCTCGGCTCGAAACAATGGGCATCATGCGATTCGCTTAATTATACATAAATGTGATGTACATACGTATAGTGTACAATATAATATGTGTATATAAGTAATACTTACATGCACTCTTCAACTCAATAGATGTATATTATATCGATATATTATATGTATATGTATGCATGTATATTATATAGTGTGTAGTACATAATATACGATATATAATATGCACGTGCACACATGCGCGCTGCATTGAAAAGTAAAAATAAAAAAAAGTTCTTTTATTTTTTTTAAGAGCATTTCATAATTCGTATGTATATAGTGCGTATATCTATATATTATAACAACGATGATGGCGTGGCGGATATAATATCACGGCGATCACGTGCAATCTCGATTTCCTTGATCTTGAACGCCGCATCCTACGGCCAATTCCGCTCTCGTCTGACCTATGGGCCACTAAACAATACTAACTGTCTTCTACGCCCACATACAATTTTGATAAATTATAACTGTAATTATTATTTTTTATCATAAAATTCGACTAGAGTGTATGTCGAAAATCGATCTGTTCTGGTAATTGCAGCGTTTAAACGTGTGAACACCTCTCACGTCCCTTTTCCCTTGAACTATATATAGTCATACGGAAGTTTAGTCAAGCTGATTTCATATGTTGACACTATTTTTGGTTACTATTAAAGTATTTTCCCGTGTCAGTAAAATTCGTCAATAAATATCGTTAAGAATAATTGTATAATTATTGATTGAGATTACTTTCAGCATACTTAGGTATATCGCTTACATTGGCTCGCCCACAGACAGCATGATATTATTATATATCATGTATATACGTCCATGTGTCATTCATTGACACAATAACTCCAAAGAACGCGTTTTGCGGTATTTACCAAATTTGGTATAAATATAACGAACAAGTTAATATAAACCGTCTAATTGAATGATAAATTATAAATGGAGTAGTTAAAAAAGTCAGTAGGTACTTTACATAATTAGTGTGTAATATATAGACCACACATCTCGATTGTCGGGGAGATTGAATTATACATGTTTATTATTCATTTCTGTATAATTAATCAAAGTATCAATAAACAACAAATTTACTAATATTAGTAAACTAAAATATATAGTAAAAAATTATTCACGTTTAATAATTAATTATTTAATGACTAATGAGTAATGATTAATGATACTTGAGATAAATGTATAGAGTACAAGGTCTTACACCATGGTTTACCATTTATTAGTCAAATATGTTGTATATAAATGGTATAATAAGTTCGCTCAATTTTATGAAAGTTAACGTACCTATCCCCTTCGCATAGTTTTCCACATACCACATACATATGCATGGTTATAAATACATTATATACTTATACCCATTATATTACATTTAACGTTTACTTATTACTCTGCGTTAGACATTTTTTCTTTGGTCATACATAGACGACCATATCGGTGTGTTTGCAGTTACATGTTATCCCATATAATATTATTAAAATTTAAGATATCCAAATGGCCCAAACATACTTTAATACTTGTTCGCATAACAAAAAATAATTTTCGTTAAAATATTTTAGGTAAAGAGCATAACAAATTGCTCCTCACTAAATATTATAAATATTTTGAAATTTGAAAGTACAATACACGTTTGTGATTTTTATGTTCTGATTAGCAAAGTGTCCAAAATTAAGTTGATACTTAAGTACATATATCGTACATAATAATCTAATGTACGTATGTATAATTCCTCTGTTATATCAATATGTCGACCTTGTTCAATCAATTATAGAAATGAATCACGCTTTACTATAATAGCGGGTTGGCCTCAAGTACAAATCTCTTGTTGTGATAATTTGATTTTTTTTAAATGTTGTACGATTACAATTTGTAAACTTAAATGTGAATATTTTATGGGTATTATTTTAATATACGATGATTAAGTCATCACGAATCACGATATCACATACGTATTAAATTGAACACGTGTTTATAGAGAATTTGCAGAATATAATATTCAGTGATTTATCCTCGTTTAAATGAAACTTTTCCTAGCTGCTATATAACACAATATTATTATTATATACCTATATCCGCAGATACTTGTACATAGATAACATGTCAAAAAAAAAAACAAAAAATGTCAGGGATAAATGTCGATCGTGACGAAACCCCGCGGTTGCGCAAAACTGCGTACTGTACAGTCAAATAATAATATATAAGACCAGCTCGGCTCACAGCACGATTTTGTTTTTGCACGTATTGACAAGACATAAAATACAAGACGTTACAATTGCAAGAACCTATAATGTATGTAGGTCCTATAATACGTGTTGCATTTATGCATTATACAAATAATATTTAGAAACTATTTTTATCATATTATCTAAAAATATAATATATTCAAACGCGTACAACCGTGTTTATTGGGAACGTAGTATACCTTGTCGTTTTTTAAAAAGTAAATATTAGTTATATCTTATGGTATGATAACCATACGCGTAGGTGTACTAGATACAAACTCTCGGACATCGTCGTCGTGTACGCGTTAACGTGTGGAAGAAACGTGTCATTATATATAATAATATTATATTGTATATACGGGCGTAAGCCGTCCGCGATTTTACTTTCCACTCACCATTCCCGGGCTAGGTGTATCATTATAATGTAGGTATGTTATATTAGGTACCTACAACATACAACTGCGGCAGCGATGTTGTGTTTTTTGCAAAATGATCTGTTTACAGTATTCCGAACGCCTGCGATCCCGCGGGGCTATACACCGACGAGGCGACGTCTATACTGATAATAAAACTGTATAATCATAATATGTACCTACTTCACGTATAGTATTATTGTAAATAACGTTATACCAGTGTTTACTATTTATTTTGATGATAAGTTATTATATCGTAAGGAACAGACAGATCGTAAGTCGCTGAGCTATAGGTTTACGTGAATGGTTAGGTACCTATAGGTACGTATGAGTGCGCTGTGCATAATATTAAAACCGGCAAAAATTCAACTAAGAAAATTATACGCGTCTCGCGTCCCAGTCCTGACTGCTAAGGCTGTTGTATCTGTTTTCCATTCGTTCATCATATTTGTCTATTATTATTTATAATACATCGACATAGTACCTATTATAGGAATGCAGTCATTGTCTGTTAATATTTAAGCAAATACATCGATTTAATTTAATTTTTGTATTTTTTCCTTACTGCGAAATATGTTTGTTGATATCAAACAAAATATTAAACTTATATTAAACTTATTTTAACTTTATATTAAACTTTTGTTGAAAGGTTAAAAATAAATTCGACGACGTATCATTTGTATTCGTTGGTTTTGTCCTTAATGATTTATTATTCACGTTTTTATTTTCCGAGTATCTTATACGTGGGAAGCGTATAAATATTTTCAAAGCTACTTCGTCGCACTCGAATGTAATAGCGGTATTAACTTTCAACTAAATCGTCTGACCAGCAATTTTTTCATTCATTTAGACATAAACGATACTGTTTATTATTTTCTAAATGGATTCTTTAAATGATTGTTTCAATTTAAATAACTAAACAGTAAGATGCTGTGAATTAATTTACTTTTCTATTTTAAATTTGTTTAGATATATATATATATAATATATAAAGCACTTAATTATTAGGTACCTATGTTATTAGGCTCGTGTTCATCTAATTGTATGGTACATAATAAATAATAACAAATGATTAAAATAAATTGAGATTAGATAGGTGCTAATACCCGGTTTTTATATTTCACATATAAGCAGAAATCAATTAAATATAATTTAAACATATTTTCAAGTTCTTGCAGACAGTGATGATATTATTTAATAAAATTTTAAAACATATGCAGCATCCCGTGTAATGTTATTAGACGTATCGTTAACTTCTCGGATTTTCCATGTGGCATTATGGCATGATAATGCACACTGTAATTGTTATACTACAAGTGTTTGACGAGGTGTATATAGAATACGCTATAATGTTAAAATAATGGATATTAGATAATTTTTGTTCGCTCTCTAATAATAGTAGTTATGTTTTCATTGCCATATGGTTAGAAAATACATTATAATTTCATATAATATGATTCACTTCAAACGATATTAGTCGATTGTGCTTGTCCTAACATGGCATACTTATAGTGGTTTACTTGTACGTATCATCGCACTTTCTACCGAAAATTGAAAATACAATTTTTTCTACTGTCGGTTCAAAATAGTGACCTGAACTGAAAATCATTCGGACTTGACCCGATCCACTCTCACTCGATCCTGCTGTCACTATTCGATTTTTCCAGAGGTCAAATTGTAAAAACGATCACCACGTGCGATCGCCACACCTCTGGAACAGCGTGACGCGGCTTCTGGGCGGTTTATCATAATTTAAATACGAACGAGAATAAACTATAGATGTATACTTTATACGTTATATTATTGCGTGCATATTGCACGTTATTATAAAGCATACGTCTGTAGAGTAAATATCGTGTGCAGTGTTATAATACTACCAATACGTTTCTTGAGTGGAATAAATATCGTTATGTCATGATAATACTGATAAATTATTGTTTAAAATTATACATATGCGTGTGGTAATTAGAAAACATTTATTCATTCGTAATGGTTAATTAAAGCAAATAAGTATTCGTTTAGGTACTTGAATGTTTGAATGTACCTATACACGATATTTCATTGTGGGCGTACGTTAGTCTAGACTCGGAATGCTTTGCCGTTTAGTAGTTTTAACGGAAAACTGTAGTTTTCGTCAAAATAACAAAGAATGGCATGTCAGATTTTCTATTTAAAACCCTAAAATGACCCTTCCCCCAAGTAGGCGCGTATTTGCACCCCAAAACTGGCAGATGTTTATGTCTAGCAGGGTAAAAGTGGGTGGGATCGTCGAAGGTTAGTCTTATATTATTATTTACTAAACGCAGTTATTCTCGGTACTCCGTCAGTTACAAATCTTTAACGTCTCTATTTTAAGGTTGTCACAAAATACGATTAAATTTTTTAATTTATTGGACAAATTAAAATTTTACAGTGTCATTAAATGTGTATTTAAAAAAATATATATCCTTTTATTTCATTCAATTATTTTTATATTTTAATATTATGTAATTTATCAACTTGTGCATTTTAAGTATGATTTGTTTTGTTTTAAATTAATTTAAAATCAATATATTATTTATAAGTATTTAATTTACTCATAGATTCGAATTAGTATGGTAAGTTATAAGATATAATATACCTATATAAATTTTAAATATCAATGTATCATATAGTATTTTGCATTCTTTCCTTACGTACCTCTACCGGCTCGCCTTATATATACAAATTCTTTTAAGATATTGTTATTTTCCGGAGATTGTCTATATTATTTCCTTAATTTAATCATCTGAAATTTTTATTCAACCTTTTTAATTAAATGTAAAATCTTAAATAAAATGTTTGCATTAAATCGTTTAATAAGGTTTTATAATTAATAAAAGTAATAATTAAAAAAAATATCACCTAACATAATATTTCGTCCAGTTACGCCAGTTTAAAGAAATCTTTAATATTGTACAAGTATAAGAATAAACTTTAAAAACTTGTTATCATTTTATCATAGGTATACTCAATTAATAAACAGTAAATTAAATTGTTAATTATAAATCCAATTTAGAATTCTATCATTTAACGTAGTTTTATTTTTAATGGGATTTTAATTTAAAAATATTAACGGTGTAAAAAATAAAAATTAAGACAAACCATTCATAGTTTAAGGTAAATACGTGAAATTTTAGCTTACATAAAGATATGTTGGAATTAGTGGCCAACAATTTAAAAACTCTCACCAACAATAAAAAATCGTGTATAAATAAATGTATAATAATCTTACTTTTTAAATGTACATTGTATAACATTATAAAGTGAATAAAATGATAAGCTATTTCCATGTAAAATACAAAAGTATTATGCAATTTTCCTTTTGTTGTATTAGGTACAGTAGGTACACATATAACATTGGAATTTAAACGAGTTTATTGTTTTGGAAATTTGAATAATACGTATAATTTAAATTGTCTTGGTGAGCCAATCGTCAGAATTATAAATTGCACTACCTTTTATGTATTATAATATCTGTCAATATATTATTACTTCAAGTAAAATAATCAAAAAAACATAACAATAATAAACGTTTTGTCATTTATTTTATCCGACTAAAGTAATTGTTTCGAATAATGGAATATTGTATTTTTTATTTCTTTTCATAAACCTGTCTTGTAAATCATAATTTATATCCTATGTATATTATTTGTGAGGCTGTAATTATAAATATTATATTCGAAATACGTCTTTTATATAGAATAATATATAAGTATTTATTAAGTGTAATATTATATATATTTTATAATTTAGCAAAAAATCTTTTTTTTCTATAAATAATTTTCACACACAAAAAAATATATAACTCGTTAATTTTAACCATTTAACCGCATATTTATCATTAAATTGAATTATGTATTATATGTATATTCATAAAATTCGTTACGCATTTCGTCTGTCACATTTTTAAATTTCCTTTAGAACAAAAATTCCACCATATATTATAATTTTATTCGTAATACGATCGTGTGTTAATTATATAATATAATTTAGTGCAATTAAATTATCGTGATTATATCGTATACATCACGCAAATAATAACATTGTAAATTCATAATAATATAATATAATATAGTTACATTATGAGCATGCGCTTGACTACAATAATTTGATTGTTTCAAGCGCGTGTTTCGTGTTTCTCGCGTTAGACGTCGTGTCTGATAAAAAAAAAAAAAAAATTATGTTACTTAAACGTGTCACATAATATTTTACATAGGCACATGACGCGTTTTAAAACAAAATTCTGATCTCTTGCAATCTTATGTGTATACAAACACTCACATATTATATAAGTTATCGCACGCTATCTCAATAAATTATACTTATACTTGATACATGTATAACGTATATAACAATAATAAAAATATATAATATGATCGTCGCCTCGCACTTTCGCATTGTACGTAGGTATAGGCATTACGATCTCACGGAGATACCGTCGACAACTCCACGTATCTGTAATGCGTGCGTCAAACTATAATATATATATATCTAGTATAGCAGGTATCTTTATCTATATTATGTTATTATTATTACCATATTAATATAGATATATATATATATTGATATCGTGAAGAGTGTTGAAGACCGCGTATACGTGTGTGCAGTATACCTATATCGATACATCTGCAGCTGTATAAACTGTAAAAGAATCTAGTAAATATAATACATATTATACATTATAACTACTATATATATATGTATACAAAGTCGCGTGTGCATGCGTAGGTATTAAACTTAATAATATTACATTAAATAAGACGATGGTCGATGACCCCGCCCAGGGTGCGCTCACTCAGGTATCCCACCGCACGATACTCAACTTAAGACATATTATTATACTTATCGAACGCAAGGAAATTAATCAATTCATTATCATTTACATATTACTGTAAATGCAATATGCATACATATTAATATAGTATAATAGATACCTGATTATGCTAGTCGATGTAAATTGCAGTAATGTAGACGACGCGGCCTGTACATCACTGTGATTGAGCGAGATTAAGTGTAACGCTAGTGAAGTGAAAACTACGTTTAAAACACCTTTTTGGTATAATTGCAGTTTTCAATACGTCTTAGTTTATTAACTGTATATATTCATGTATCCAAATAATTAATCATCGTATTACTATAAGAAATGTAATTTACATATACGTACATATAGTTAAGGGATGATCTGGTTGTCCCATACTATACCGTGTTATATTTTTGTTTAAATCCTCAAGTCTCGACCGATTGGGTAGGTAGGGGAAGTAGTACTCACGAGTCACGGTGTTCCTGCATCTATACGCTGGTGACACCACACTCAAAAAAAAAAATCTGAGTTCATTATCTACATATAACATTATATTAGCAAAGTGGTTTTGCTAATAAATAAACTATTTGTGGGAGAAAAAAACCAATAAAAGACGGCTCTTGAAATAACGATTTGAAAAACATAACGAATCGCATCGTCTGTCAGCTCCATATGATATAATATATTATTATTATAATCCTTCTCGTGTAATGGTACTCGGGCCCATTATTATTGTTATTAGCGTTGTTGTTATTATGTGTGCGGTGTGTGCCGAGACGAGACGCGATTGCCGCAGCCGCCGCCACTGATACGAGATCGGTTTTTACACACCACGTCGGGCGAGGCCAACGCGTTTGTGTCGGCGGACCGTGAATGCCACCGCCGGTTGAAAAACCACATCCATAAACAGACAGCGAACAAAACCGTATCCCTGTCTGGGGCAATACTCTGCAGCAGTCGTCACTTACATCCCGCACTGTACTTAATATATTAATATTAAACCACGAACAATATATTATACATACCTACGCTATTATTATTATTATTATTATTATTATTATTATTATATTAAAAGCAAAAATGTTTATATAACCAACTGCGACGATATATCTCTGTAGTACCTACGCACGAGGGGTGAAGAGTTTTCCTACGATGGCTAAACGATAATATTTATAATATACCGAGCTGTTCGTGCTGCGCGGGTGTTCGCTGTGTAGTACACGATATATTTACATTGAAGTGTACACCACGAGGTGATTCTTTTTCAAAGATTGTTATCGAAAAAAATAAACGTTTTTGGGAATAGTTTTTTATTCGATCTTAAAATATGTCACATTTTTATCGTTAGTTTTTTTCAAAAGTTTTTTACTCTTTCGAACGATGGCGTACGTTTTTGATTTCATTTTCTATAATATACATATAAAAATCAAATTTCAAACCAGTACCTATAACTCACAACCAGTTGAAATTATTTGATATTATGTTATGGTCGAACTAGCTGAGAACATTATAGTGTTATAGCGGACCGACGCGTTTCGTGATCTTCCAATACCACATCACTATTATATGTATCAATCTCTGCAGTCGTGCGCCACTCCACTTCGACCGTCTAAACTCTCTAGACTTTAGATACTTTTAAGTTACGCAGAACAATCTACGCGTATACATACTAACCGTTCGAAATTTCACTTCATTTATACCTCGTTTTACACACGCTGTATATAATATAGTACATCGAGCGTGGCCGTAGCGAACCGCCAATGCAGCTCGCGTATTATTTGTTGTGTGTGTGTGCGCTCGCGCGCGCGCGGTACGCATTATGTACTGGCGTCTTTGGTCGGCACCGGACAATGGCGGCGGGTTTGTTTTCGCACGCGACCTTGTCGGCGGCGGCGGTAACAGAGTTTCCGTCGGCAGGCACGTCCGAAATATACGCACGGCGTTTACCGTTTTCCCATAAAGGGTTATGCACGCCGCCGCCGCCGTCCAGTCATGACCGTTGTACGTAATATCGCGACGACGACGACGACGATGGTTGTGATCTGCGGACAAGTCTCCGGACAACAACGGTAAACACTATATATGTATATATTTATATCGCATCGCGGAGTACAGAGGGACTCGCGTGGAATATATACTTATATTATATTATAGGTAGGTATATAATGACTCTTCCGTGCTGCGGGAAAATCTACTAAAAATGCGAATTTCAAGACATATTTGCGATGTTTTATTATATCGTACGTTATCGTACAAAAAACTAGAGTATAAATGCTCAGTTACGTATTTGACGTCGTGCGAGTGTAACGTCTATATTATTATACGCAGATTCATCGCTTGTAAACGTCGTACGAAGTGCCCCCCCCCCCCGATGGACTGGCGTGTGTGTTGTATTATTTTACGTTGCAGCACTATATAGCTAAGCTTGATCGGTGGATTACAAAAATAGTAAACATGTCACGTGTATTCCATATATAAATATCCATTGTTCAGTGTTAACGGGAGTTTAGACTTGTAAACGTTTGAGACAGATTTTACAGTTTTTTTTAAATTTTTTATTTTTATATATATATATAAGGTGTAACAAGACTATTTAAAAAACTTCCATTACAAATGTTTCTGTAATTGTTAAATAGTCCTGTTAGTTGTTACACCCTGTATATTGATTTAATTTAATTTATTGTAACTGCTTGTTACGTGTGATGTTTAGTATTGATTTTATAATGAGTAGAAACAATAGATTTAGAGTTTATATAAGAAAAAAAATGTTTAGTGCGCATAATGATTTGTCGTCGATTTTGCAAAAATATGAAAATCTAAAAATTCGACTCAGCACACATTTCTTGAAAAAAACTTTTCATATAGGTATTTTCAAACCTATTAATTATTATTATTGATAGTGTCATAGTGATGATTACTAATTACCTATAAGTGCGCGTTTAAGTTTAAAAGTTAAACATAATTATTTCAATAAACCTATAATATGCATATAGTATATCTGAACGATCTATATTAAAGCCGTTATCGGACAATAACCTATACAATTATAGGAACAATTAAAAAACCGTACATTTTGAGATTTATGTCAACCTAACCTAACCGGTATACCCTTATTATACGCAATATTTCAGTCGTAAAATTAATAATATACAGACAAATTTTAACGATAACCCTTATTAATCCCAAACGTCTCTTAAAGTGTAGTTTTCTTAGTGGAGTTAACGCTGCGTTGAATGACATCACACGCCGATTCCCCCGAATATCCATATTAAAAAAAACGACAGCGGCATAGCGCAGACATAATTATGTTTTTGTCAGAACGGGTCCGGTCGTGGTGTCGACCTAACCGTGAGCCACGCGTCCTGTAGTCGAGAGCTGCGCGTCGATGAAAGTGCCTTCGGATCTCGCGTTACGACTAAACACGACGACGAGCGTGTAGTTCAAATCAGACACGTACCTACGATGCAATATAATATATGTATGCGTATTGTGCCGACGCCGTGCTTACGAGCTGCTCCGCGTAAACGGCACGAGATCAGTCTAATCAGACCGTCGCGTCGTGTACGATTAAACGCGCGCTCGACGAACAGAAAGTAAAAAAAAAAAAAAAACGTCGCGGATCTTTAATTGAATGGTTATGTTTTTTGTGCGGTAAACCGATTCTTCGCGTGGACCGTACTACAGGACCGATGTCGAATTCGATGCCGTTTACGAGTCGGCGATGGTAGAAAAAAAAAGCAATATAATATTGCATGTACCTACCTGACTTGTGCAGTATTTTATTATATAGATATATAGGCTTTGCATTGTTATCGTTTGCGCGCTACACAAGTCGGACAGTAAAGGTATATATTATTTTATATTGTGTGTAAATTTGTTCGGCGGCCGTCGCATGTACAATAATAGCCAATGTGTATATATATATATATATATACTATGCATCTAACTACACGAGATTCAAGTTCAGCTATGTACAAATAATTTGTGATTGTTATGTAAACATGATTTATTACTCACAGCCATGCTCTAAATCTAATTTCGTTTTAATTGAACAAACTAATCAATTTTAATCTACGATTGTTCCGACACTTGGTGTAAGGTTCTTTCCAATTAAACCGCGCACGCGGTCGGGCTCGAATCATGCTTTGTATCGTAATGCCAAACACTAATTTTATTTCGTGTCGATATCAAACTCTTCTCGGGGTTATAATCTATTAATTTTCGTTCAGCTTGTTGTCCTGTGCGTCTCTTCATAGGCGAACTCTGAACATTGAACAGTTTACCCTTAATATTTACGATCTCGAATATATTGGTTATTTTTTATTCACGTTTATGTCGACACGTATGATTTGGTGTATATTAAATACACGAGCTATAGCGCATCGATGACATACGAAAGCGCCACCGGATACGAGAGAGACTTTTTTTTCGTTCTAGTATAATTAACTACACCTACATGACTACGTGTCTACATACTATTACAATAACAGTATCGAATTGGACGTAATATATCATGCGCGTCTGTTAAATGCGCTGCAGTATAGACGATTGCGACCGGTCCGTGGATCTTTCGATCCGTCCGATACGATATCGATCACACGCAGAGAGATATTCAAAAATGGAGTTTCGCACCAGTCGTATGACACATGTTTGGCCGTCCGTCCAGGGTCGATGCGGCTGTTTATCAGCATAATATAAACTGTAAGTGTATATAGGTACTGTAGTATGTGGGTCCGCACGTTTCGTAAGAGCATTTTTCAAGACATACGTGTAGCGTTAATCCGGCTTCACGAATCGTATTTTAGTGTGTGTGTGTGTATGCGTATTCACTGTGAATGTGTATTATTATAGCGTGTATATACGTCTTATATATCGATATACCATAATATCGTACCGATCACGGTCGTTCGATCGAACAGAACAGAAAACAATACATAATAATAAAGTCTTAT
Source organism: Rhopalosiphum maidis (assembly GCF_003676215.2). Taxonomy (NCBI): domain Eukaryota; kingdom Metazoa; phylum Arthropoda; class Insecta; order Hemiptera; family Aphididae; genus Rhopalosiphum; species Rhopalosiphum maidis. Next base: position 82,163,287 of record NC_040878.1, read on the forward strand.
CGCAGTCTATTCAAGGTCGACGTTTGCATATACGTAAATATAATACCATTTATCTGCTGTGTATATAACATAATATAACAATATTATGCAGGTATTATTGCAATGACGACTGATGACATTGCGCGGCTGCTGCGTCGGGTATGCACACACACACACACACACACACACACACAAGACACACAAGACACAGACATTCAAAGAGGAAATAGGATATCTCCGAGGGTTTCGTATACACGATACATTTAACGGGGGGGGAGGAGGTGGGTCGCGTTTCTTCTTGCACGCGTGTCCTGACCGTGTCGGGCACACAGGACACTGCAGAGGTTTTTATACTCGGCACGCGTTCACCCCTGACAGCTGTGGCTTTTCCGAAAACCTATACTGCTCAATAACGCGCGCGCAGATGTATTATAGGTATATACATTATACATACTGGAAATCGTGGTTTTATTTCGAGCTGCAGTTTGGGCACGCGAGGGAGGGTTATCAAAATACATGATATATCGGTATATATATATATATATATATAGGTATAGTAGCATTGTACATATAACACGCTATTATACCGCGGCAATCGTGCGAGGGGATTATATTATATTATTATTGTTGTACCGTATATAACACTCATCACGTGTGTTGAGCTCGTTTACGTCTGAAATTAAAAATAAATATATATTTTAATTGTTATAACATACATGTATTCTACTATTATATTAAATACCATTAATATAGGTATACGGTATATAAATGTATTTTGCTCATATAATATATGCCTCTAGACGGGTTCAGTCAAGAAATGCACAAACCAACACGCAACGTAAACAACACAATCTATAAAAATATACGTGTATTGCCGAAAAACAAATTACTTTTACTTAAAGTCCATTAGTATATTGCATTAACGCGGCTCCGAAAACCTTCGACGAGGTATAATTTCGATGATTCAAATCGGTAAACAAACGAAATTATAATATGATTATCCGACACGTTAACCGCAACGTTAATAAGTACCTATCCGTCACGTTTTCTTTTAAAAATAAAAGTTCACCTTTTTTTATTTGAAAACAAATATGATTAATATAATAATTCAAATTTATTCTCATAATATAATATAGCGTATCGTTTATTAATTTTGTTTTGTTCTAAATTTTTACAAGATAAATTGTAATAATAATTACATTGTGCTCGATAACCTATTTACGTTATTTACGTTGTTGATGAAATATTAGGTACACATTTCAACTAGGTACTACAAATATTTATATGCTCCACTTTAAAATTTACTAATAACGTTTAGAGATATATTTATAACATTAAATTTTTTTTAAAAAAACACCGTATTATATGTAAAAAATGAATAAAAAAATATACAATAATATTATTATTATGATTTGTTCGAGAGTGAATAATTTCAGTGGGTTAAAAACTAATATTGTATTATGATTCATTAACATATCTTATTGTTATTGTGCTTTGTACATGTTAAGCTTTATTACCTAAAATCAAATACTCGGTTTTTTTCACACTCATCGTTGCCTGTGTAACAATCGTGAATGTTTAAAATCCTTATTTATCATCATATATAAATGAAAAAATCCATTGAAACGTAGAATACCTACCTACCTACCTATAATATGTGAATGTTACGAAACAGATTTTTGTTTCCAGTTGAATCATTAGAAAAATACAAAATGACGTAAAGTGCACATTATGAGACGCGGTCCTGATGAATAGCACACATATCTATATGACCCAAATGCATCCAAGCAGATGGTTTAAAGTTTCATAAATGAACACCACCGATCACCTCCATACATATGATAAAAAGTATGTTATGATATTTGAACAGCTGTACTAAACATATTATATACATAAAAAGCACGCGCTCATCCGTTCAATAGTTTTCTATAGAATAATATATGATGAGCACAATACATGGATAGGGTTTTTTTAGCATGTGTTCGATACACTCGGTGTTTTCAAATAAAACTAACGTCTAACCGAGAGTAAATAATTATACTTAAATACTTCAATAAATAATGCATACAGATGATTGCAAGTAGGTACATGCGATGTTATGTTTCATAATAATAATTATTTCCTAGTGAGAGGTGATTAAAGACTACACAGTGATAGTCTGCAGAGATCCTCGCATATGATTGTTCGAGTCTATGCATTTTTATAATAAATTAAAACATCATAAGGTAAACGATTAATCAATAACGTTAAAGCGTTGGAAATAGCTCTATAATTAAATAAAAATTATAAATTTTCTTATTAACGACTTTAATCATAATTTATTACGAGTAGATATAAATTAAACTCGTCATGCCTAATATTACGCACAGTTTTTATGTTCTCTGTTATAGTGATATAATACGCGTTTTTTGAGTACATACCTATACGCATTATTCTATGTCAAATGATAAATTTCTTGGTTGTTCATTATTATTTTATTTGACGAATTTTACAAATTTATTTTATTTTTGAAATTTAACACCAAATATATGTCTACTGCAGAGACTATAATATATAGGTACCTATATTATTATATTTTATAATAACATAAAAATTTAATATGAATACAAATACAATAATAATATAAACATAATATAATAACTATGCGTTTTAATATGTATAGATACTTTAGTATACCTTTGTGATACATCTGACTTTCCACGTTGTATTCATATACGATCATAGTCGTGTGTGACCATACATGTACGATTTATACAATACATTATTATCAATGGAGGGGAGGGGTTGGACACGTGCATAATATAATATGATGTCGTATGATGCAAATCCTGATGCGGGAAAAATATGTGCTAGGAACAACTTATAAATTCAATGTTTATGGTCCACGAATCGAAAACAAATCTACCTTTATAGGATTGTTATTCCGTTGCCTGTATATAGAAATTGTTTGTACAATATTTATTTTTTTCTACACGCGTTTCCAAGTGAAATTTGTGTCACAACGCGTACCGCGTACATCGTGGATATAATATGTGCGTTCCGCAAAAATAATTACAAGGTAGGTAAATAAATAATAATAACAATAATGATAAAAAAAAGCCATAATAGATATATAGTTATAAAAAAAAAAAAAATACAAAACCTATATAATCTAACCTACCATTGCAGCAGTAGTCTGCAGTATAATAGCACGAGTTGCTCGTAAAAGAAACAATATACGACTCGAGTAGACATATAAATTATAATATTTAATTTAAATTTTGTATTTCAAGAATTTCGACGTTCATTGTAGTCGTTTTCGTAACCGTGATATACATATATTTCATAACTTCATATCGTAAATGTAGGTACGGAAACTGTTGTCGTGTTCTCAGCAAGAAAATGCTACACGACAGAATTTTACTGTACCTATTAGGCACTTATTAAACGTGAATAATGCTGATAGTGTGAATCCAACAGAATCGGTCATCGTCGCATTCGTCGTATCCAGTTTCCCGTGGCGTTCCCATCATCGTGGAGTAACATAAACCCCGATTTGTGAAAGTCAAAGATCACACGTAGTTTATTGTTTTCTTTAAAATAATATATATAATAACAATAATAATAACGTAATGCGTCGCGCTAATGGAGTTTATAGGATAATATATTATTTATACTTTATACATATATATATTGGATATTGATACATATTTATAATAACATAATATACATTGTATATAGGTATATATGCAATTTAAATATTATGCAGCTTAAACCTATACGTGGTGCGTGTTGTTATCACGGCGGTACTTAAAAAGAAAAAAACACGATTGATACGAGCGCTTGTATTATATGTGTATATAATATAATATATTTGTGCGAAATGTGAAAGTTAAATGTACCTACCTATATATATATATATATATATAAATAGCCATACAGGTATACATATAGGTATATATATGTGAGTGCGTGAGTTTTTTTTATTTTGATATTTCGCATCAATGGTGGAAACGAGGGTATATATTATATTATATATATACATACATAATGCAGGACGACGAAGGAACGGCTCGCATGTGAAACCAGTTTGTATATAAAACTTGTCTCCCGGCAATCTATCTATACATATGTATAATATACCACGAGTTATATATTGATCATATATGGTTTAATATGTGCGTATAAATACATGTATATATGTACCTACACGGGCTATACACATAATATATAATAGTATAATATACATTTTATGCGCCTATACGATACGCCAAACTTATCCGTAAACCCCGTCTTACCGCAATTATTGCAGCTATAGTTGTTAAAATTATAATATTATGCGCAGAGACTTTAACGACCGTGTACCGCAGCGTTTTAAGCTACACGTATCTGCAGCTACAACACGGTGTAATAATAATAAATAATATGTCTAACGGGGGCGTTATTGTTGACAGATCGGTGTTATCGGTGTAGTTGGTGAACGATGAGTGCTCGCAGCAGTAGCAGGATCAAAAGTCCTGTGGGATGCAGATGCCACTACATACTGAAACGATGTATGGCCATCCATCTTCAGAAACAGTCGCTTGTCCGGTACATTCCGCAACAAGCGGAAACTTCTCCGTACTGGATGTACGACAACGGGTACCTAATATTCCAGGCGAGTAAACTTATTAATTATAAAATTATATATATATATATATATATAGGTATTATATCACACATAATAATAATTAATAATATGCAATTTGACATTATAAACTTTAACGTAGGTACCTTCGATGCATTTTATTTTGATATTCGGCAATTTAACTATATATATAAATATTTATATTTTATTTATAATTTGAAAAAAATAATATAAATATTTATACTATAGTTTTCTTAAATGTTTTGTTTTCAATATCTTACCACCAGTATGTATATTGCTGTATAACCGGCTGATCTTGTATTATAGAGGTATTAATACGCAACACATATATACTCACATTATCAGCTCGCACCCAAACATTTCTCATTTGAATATATTATTATAATTATATTACACTCTTTTTGGTTTTATTTTATTATTATTGCGTTTTAAAATCCGTAGATAGTTGTAGTCGTTGATTTTGTGGAGTTTTGTGAAATAATTTTTTATTGCATCTCATAAATTGTTTCCATCGCTAAACGACTAAAAATCGACATACGATATATTATACGTTACATATACCATATTATAATAATGCCTAAAAGTATAGGTACCTACAACCTAATTACGAATGTTTACCATTTCCCTATAGCAGTTTATTTAGGTATACAAAGAGTATAAAACACAATATGTTTTTGATCAAACGAGTACCGCCTTAGTACTAATGCATAATATCCTTTACAAAATAATGTTCCCAATAGATTGCATGTGTATATTATATAGCTTACAGGCATCGATATTGGTCGTTATATACGGTCAAGCTTCATTATACATAGATAATTTAATACGACTTAATTTACATCTTATAAGTGACGTATAAATACATATTTATCGATGAATTTTAATCTGAATTTTATCTTAAAATTATTCGCTACTCTGAGAGAAAAAATGAAATAAGTACACGGTACATAATATGATCAAGTATAGAATACTATATAGATTCTACATGTTCTGCAGTTATAATGAGATTCATTTAACGGACGCACAATCAATATCTATAGAATGCCTACACAGCTATAATGCCTACTCATTTATTATTTATTATATTATTTACATTGTTCTTCTATTCTTTTCGTAATGACTAACAATCATTAAAATACAACTACTGTCTAATTGTGCGTGCTATTTTCTATAATACTACAGTGTCATTATGGAATTCTTAAATAGTTAAACAGATTATTATTATAAATTATAACGTATTGTCTACTGTGCTTATACCTATACTGTATGCGTATTATATAAAAATAGCTTCTTTAACTACGTTTATTCTATCTATACATTATACATTTACCTACATACACGAATATATGCGAATGTACGAATAATTATATTATTATCCACGGTATATGTGAGAATAATAGATTCAAAATAATTTTACAAAAAACATTTGATTTTAGAGCTTTTTGGAGTCGAATCTAAAATGTGTCTGGAATCGAAGTCTCGTGGAGGCGATGCAAGTGGTCAAATACGAGGGATACGTCTCGCCGGGAGTGTTGTTGCTCACCGGTGATCCATGTTCCATGGAGGTAATAAGAGGCGCCTGGTGTCGTAATGTGCTCAGGCCACCGAACAGTTACGTTATTACTAAAATCGGTAAGACTATTCGTACCCAATAATTATGTATATTATATTATCATATTAGGCATTAGCAACACACTTACACGCTCGTATATTTATATATAATATATGTGTGTGTCAAAAGTATGAATTATACACACATTAAAATAATAATATTACATATTATAAGTATGTTTGTTTGTTTCAGGTGACGTTGAAGATTGCGTGGTGGAGGACTTGAACCAAGGACAATTTACGCCGTTATCCGAAGCTCTATGCCTAGTCATACTGGAACTGACCAGCGCTAACCAAAATGCCACAATTGACACTGTGCGTTCAGCCTTAAAAATATTTTTTTCTAACATACAACCGCCGGCCGAACACATTATCTACGACGCGATGGTCAATCTCATGTCCGATAATAAGGTATAATATAAAAACACGTAAAACCGATTTTAACCTAATTAGATTTACTATGCTTGTATTAAATTTGACACCCATATTATCCTAAAAACATTTCGATATGGTACTAAACTTTCTATTTACATTTTTTTAGGCACAGCATTACATTTTTATACTATTTAATTTTACACGTTTATCGTGTAATTTTTATACGTTAAAATAAACATTATCAGCAATGATAATTTTTATTCATACGTGACTTTGTAAAAATGATATTATAATTATATTGCAGTTTTAATGAGATAAAAGAAAAAACTGTTTTATTTCGTCAGTAATGTGATTTATGACTTAGTACATAAAATTAAAACAAATAGGTGTATATATTATATAATGTAAAATTTGCAAATCGATAGGGAATTATATTTTTAATTTCATGCATTATTGGCCTTGAACGAAATAAATAGTATCTGATATTGCTTCATGGGATATTATAACATATACTTAACATATTATCTTCGGCTCTAAGAAAATTCCCTCATAAACCGGTTTCATCTGAATTATTGTTCGGGCAACGCAGTGTAATATAATGGAATTTTATATAGATATACCAGACCTCCAGGGGTTACTTTGTTGTGACGCCAGAGGTGCAGCGACTTGTCGGTTCGGCGACCGCTAGCCCTGCACACAGTTTGCGGTTGGGAGGAAGTAGCCGGTACAGCCCAAGTAAAAAAGGGTTCTTGATGTCCACAGAAGAAGCGTATATGAAGGTGCACGGTGACATAGAGACCTTGAGAGACGGTGATCAAACTCACCAAAACATACAGACCAATTTGGCAGACATCATATCCGGCGGTGAGTTTAAACACAATCTGATTTTTAAAATGCTGAATAATTATTACGAGTTTATCTACATTTCATTTTCCAATCTATGTAGTACTAAGCAATAGGAACCCTTATAATAGATAAATAATAATTGTATTAAAATATATCAAAGTCCTCTTTTTGTATTTTATCGCATTTATCAATTACTGCAGTATTGTATATTGTATAGGCATATTCTTAAGGTGTGTGTAAATAAGTAGGTAGGTGACTTTGGTGTAATGGAACGTCTTAAATTAATATCATTCTTTTTTCAATCTTGATGTACGATAAATTGAATGCGAGTCTTTCAAATATAGAATAGAAATCTATGATTAAATTAAACGTATTTTTAATAACAATTTCAAATAGACGATAGGCGTCTACAATCCGGTCGATCGGAAACGTACGACGAGTATGAGACTATATACATTATCAGTAATAATATCATATGTGTCTAGTATACTGACAAAATGAAAATAAAAAGGCGAACTTCTGATGTCAAACGTATCAACAACATTCGTCAAGTACCCCTTAATACGCGATAAAAAGATCGAAAAACGTGCTGTTACTCTCACACATATACACACACTCAAATACATACACTATATATCAATCTGACGCACGGAGCACTGCCGACATTGGGACGTTTTTGTTGCTAAACAGGTGAAAGGACTAGATTTTATTTAAAACTATACAATATGTATACTCATACGTTTATAATATGTGACACACGAATTACCGTTGTAGAAACATATTTTTCTCACTATCATTAATCTGCAATCAAGTTTAACCCATATAATATTATTATTATTTAGTGACATTTGTTTGTTTCACTGTATAATTTTTCGCTTCGAGCTAGTGCAGCGGCCGACAGACATTATAATGATATAGGCGAAATATAGCGGGACAAAGCATAGGGGCCGAACTACATTCGTCGTCAAATCCTTACGAGAGCTTCGATCCTCTGCTATGAGCTATACTATACCTACTATTGTCTATCGAGTACTATAACTTACAAACTTACAACTAAATCTTCGTACCTTCATAAACCTAGTATAATTAAGTTTATTTGGGTCAAACAGATGTTTTTGTTTTATATTTTTACTTCTCCAGTACATTTACAACGAAAACGCCGAGTATTCATTTTTATAATATTATATGATTAATTTAATATAATAATAGCTATAATTGGGGATACATCCCTCAACGCACTGTTTATCTGGAATTTTAAGGAGCTCATACACACCATCATATTTTAACTCCCGTGGTTCGCATCATATAGCTTCTTCACAATTAATAATATTTTTATAATAGACGATTCTCTTAAAGGGGTTATTATATATAGAACTAATTAACTATACTCATTTGAAATACCATTTTCAAATGTATTAAAATTATCCCGCTATAGTGTTTTATGGAATAGTGAATGCCGTAATTGAAAAAATATTAAAATAAAACAGTAAAACATAAAATAGTAAAAAATATAATTTATTTTCAATTATTCAATTATTAAATTATTATCTACTTTAAATTATTTTAAGCAATAATATTTTCAAAACGTTAATTATTTTCGAGAAAATAAGTGTTCACATTTAAAAAAATTACCTATTTATACAATCCAAATTATACACCTATATATAAGACATGACGTATACAGTATACCACTATACCGTATACTTACAGCAATGTTTTACGGCTTATATATGAGTTACGTATGTATTATTTATAACATAATATAATATAATATACCTATTAATATTATAAATGTTAGTTTTAAAAATTATAATATGGAGTTTGGTCTGTTACGCAGGTAATTCGGACGATAAAACGTTGTCGCCCAGGCGGGATGCATCCGGCGAGAGGCTGGGCAGACGCAACTCGCTCAGGACCAGCTCGTCGTCCCGCCGCTTTCAGACCACGCTACAGCGAAGCGGTTCGATGAGACAGATATCGAATAAAAACAAAAGTGAAGAATCCTACGGCGGCGTGTCCGTGGAGCCGAGTAAGTACTTCCACTCGCCGTAGATGACTCTATGCTATGCTAATATACTAATAACAGGTATACATATATCGTGTACCAATAACTATGGTAATTATATAGTGAGAAATGAGAATTACCTATATAATATTACTATGAGCGCATAGAAAAATAATACCTAATTATACGGCGCAGTGAGTATATAATATAATATTCGTTGGTGTGTTATTCACAGAAAAGTCGCCGGGTATATTTTCGAGACTGTTCGGCAGCCGCAGATCGAGTTCTAAGTCCCGAAAGTCTAACAATTACTGTTGTGCCACTCAGTTCCCTCCGGACGAATGGTTCAACAAGAGTGTACAACCACAACACTCGATCTCCACTCAAACGGAGAAGGTAACTATGCTATAAATAAGTCTAAAATATAATAAAGTAATATATTTATTATAAGCTGGCTTGTCTTAATAAAAAACGTCATTATTAATCCGAATGACTTAATATACTGAAAACTAAAATATACATAAAATTGATGTCGTATTTTTATTTATGATATTATGTTATAAATTATAATATTGGTAGGTACTAGCTAAGTAGTCAATTGCATTATAATGTTATTTAGATTCTTTTCCATATTTTAGAGGAGCATATTGTTTATTAGTACTCGCATGTACTTTTCACAAATTATGAACATCATAATAATTATACTAGATGTAATATACTATTTGTGATATATTATTTAAACGTGAAATGAGTTTTTTTCTACTAACGGCTAATCTCAGAAATTACTAGTCTGATTTCAATAAAAGTTATATAAATAGATTTAATAAAATTATTGAAGGGTGTTTTAAGCTTCTTTTTTCTATCACAATAGATTACTGTAGCAAAGTGGCTAATTCATAAATTTTGTTTTTTATCTCAAAAATCGTATAATGCTTTTGTTTATATATACATATTCGTATATAAAATAAGGTTGCCATTAATTAATACCGCAGGAAAAAAAATGATACGTTGTTTAATAGGCTAGCAGAACCACCATGTGTTTTTTGCGATTTTTTTTATATTTAAAATTCAAATGTGCAGCAAAAAACAACGCCCTCCTGTTTGTCGCTATGTACCAAAAACCTATAATATTTAACCAATTTTTAGCAACAATTTCAGAGATTGTTCTTAGAAATATCAGGAATATTTAGACTGTTTAGAGAGTAGTTTGAACCATACTATTCGAAAATTATCAGGCGCTATATCCAATTCATCACAGGCGAATTAGTTCATTAAGCGAGGTGCAGTAGATCGTTGCCAATTTGTCCGTGAGCTGAGGTACACTAAAATATATAGTTACTACACTTACACCGAGCGTAATATTTTATGTATATTTATTTTTCTCCGGGCGAAATCGAATTACACTAAAAACGTATGCACATTGCATCCGTATAAATGCATCATGTACGAATAGCATAATTTTTATTGCAACCAATAATGTAATTTTCGTATCAATTTTAATGAATTTTATAAGCTGTATAATATAAATATCTAAATATATAATAATAATGATTTGCTTTTTTTTATAATAATATTATCCTCACATAATCTCTAAAATTTGTTTCGTTTAAAATGATAATATGACCCAGAAGGCAAAACTTCTTGATGTTGAAACATATTTAAACTGTTATACAATAGTTGGATCTTTTCCAGCCATTGATCATTTGTTTTTGAAAATTTGAAACATCATGTCATATATTATAGCATGCAAATATGAAATATGTTATTTAAAAATATCTAATTAATCATTCAATATTAATTGTGTATGTTTAATGAACAATATGATCTATATAATACTATAAGTAATACGGTAACGATACTGTCAAGATAAACGAGTCAAAATCTATGATTTTTTTGTACGTATTTAACAACTATATTTAATTATATATTATGAATCTAAGTCTCAGAATAGGCCCAATAACGTCGTAATTATATTAATTACATCACGCACTGCGGTAACCGTTACAAGACACACATTAAGATTTCAGTTAGTTTATGCTGAATATCACGCGCAATTATACCATTTTTATAAGTATAGGTAGGTAGGTATTTTATTTGTTTACGGTTGGTTCAATGACATGTCAATGGCACCCTACACACACACACATATATATATATATATATGTTTAAGCTATAACTAAGTAATAACCAAACAATATTCTTATAATAATAATATATGAGTAGGCAGGTAGGTACGTAAAAATAATTCGTTTTTTGTTCATAGTCGTAAATTCCTATTAGTCACCCATCCGAGATTTAACAACCTTTGACGTCGTTCGTATTAGACCACTAAGACTAGCCTCCACTTATTACTCGATACTTAGGCATTTCGAGTTTCTTAGGTCCAGTAATTCCAGTTTTATATACTTATATCACATATTTTATTATATAATATAATGACATATATACTAAATATATATACCTTCTATATAAGTATGTGCACAATATGTTAAATAAAATATTCTAATACATTATTTTATGTTCTCGGTAAATATAACTAAAACTAAATAATATAATAATTTATTTTGTATTTATGAGTTTATTATTTTATATTATAGGGTAAAATAGTCTAAATTATATTATTATAAACAACTTACAACAAACCCATAACAGTTGGGAAAGAGGTCATCGTTAAAATAATTATTACAATCTCGAAACGACTTTTTCTATATTATGCATATCTATAAAATAACGTTTTATAACGTTTATTCCTAATTTTATCAAATATTAATCCATAAACGTCAAAATTACAAAATTACATTGAAAAAATATACTTATATACATGGTGTAAAAGATAGACTTGACCAAAAAAAAAAAAAATATGTTACTTAAACTGTATAACAAAAATTGTTAATATCATATGATGAGTAAATAATTTGAGAAATATACTCATATCAGAAAATTCTCAAAAATCATTTTTAAAAAAAAATTATTACGTTCCAAATTAATTTAATCAAAAAATATTAATATTTTAAAAAAAATCTAAAAAATAAACCACTTGACATAGATAAATATTTTTACCATCAAAATTGTTCTTATAATCAGATTTAAAAATTGGCTATTTCAAATTTAAATTTTTTTATTTTCAGTACTAAAAAATAAACAAAAAAAATTAATTATACATGTAGCGCTAGGGTCTCTTAATGATAGATAAAAAATAAATTGAAAATATTAATATAATATATTAATTAGAACACAAGTTATTCTAAAAGCCAATTCTATTTGTTACACCCTGTATATATCTATAGCTATCTACTCATGAATGAATAATAATAATATAATTATCTTTAATAAGGCGTTCAATGATGAGTATACAATTATGATTAATTGTATGGCAGGGTTGGACGATTTCGACATCATTGAATTGTTGATTCATTCGCTGCTTAAAATACTAGTCACGATTTATTGACATTAGACTTCTACTATCTATACTAATCCCATTTTAGCAACTTTCATAACCGAAACTCCAGTAGTTTTCCGTGAAAGTGTTTAATCGTTTGTAATAGGTAGTAATTGTCATCGGGCGCATAATGAACGTAAACATTTTTGTATATTATGTATTTATATTATTTTTATTTGTTGATAAAAACCAAAAGTCACTTCATATTAAATGCTGATCCGGTAAAGATCAGAGAAGTGTAAGCAATCATTACACAGTATACATGGCCCAAAGACATTTTCGATATTATTAATGTTATAATTTATAAACGTCATAACTCATAATTATTGTAGCTGTTTATTTAGAATTTCACATGTATATTATATATTGTATGTGTGTATCACTAGGACTAGGTATAACTATTTTACTATAGTCTACTAAATAATATTACTATGCTAGCAATTAATAAGAATATAGTCTTCAAATTTAATAACATTTAGAACGGCGAGTAAAAAAAAAACACCGAATAATACGAATAGTATTCCCGTTATTATATACGATTAGAATATCATCGCAGAGTAGATATAGATAGGCAGTGCCATTAGGTTTTGTTGTGTCAGTACTATAAGAATTGTCAGAGGGAGAGGCCGTGTTCTTGGATGTAATAATATATTTTTTTTTTTTATGGCTGGCATGCAAGTCATTCCACATTTAAAGTTTTACCTGTTATACAGTGACATATAGTACGTCATAAATATATATGTAATATACTATAATATGTATATACAGTGAGTAGTGACGTTGGAACAAATGTATAATGGCGTATGCCTATATAAACATAGACAACACACAGCGGAATATTACAACATACAGTGTATCAAAATTCAAGAAAACGGCGCACTGTCTTAGAATTCATATATACAGAGTGCTTTGCGAGTATTAATTCATTTAAAATTCAAATGTCACTGACGCTTTTGACGATATGTTTAGTATTCCATAATATATAAATGGGGTAATCTATTTAACGCTAGACACTCGTCGTTATTGTATATTAGTTACAAGTTGTAGTCATCATATAATAGTTCTAGCTTACAACCGTTCATCTAAATTTTAAATATTTGTAATTCATAAGTTATACGCCGAAGTATGTGATAAAAAATATTGTTTTGGAACGAGGAAATAAGAATTCACGTTGTCCATAATACATGGAAGAGTATTTCTTTAATGGTGTTTTTTGACGACATTAGTAGTTTTTAAAATCGTGGGTGTCTTACGTCAAATAGGTATATCGCGTGTTATATGGTATATAATATTATAAACGAAAAGTGAGGCTAGCGAGTATAGCTATATAATAAGATCGCGAAGACCGCCACGTTTTATATAGTAAATTTTAAATACGATAATATACTATACCAACGAGTTAAAATCTATAAAATTTTGATCACAGGACGAAGACCAGTCGAAACAACAGTGGCCGGCCGCGAGGTTGACGAGGAGCGCGACGTTGCCGAGGAAATCGCGAACCGTCACGGCGGGCTCGTCGTCGGTGGCCTGCAGCAGCACAGTGGACGGTTGCGGCGGTTGCCATTCAGACAAGACGCCAGCCGCGACCAAGAAGGCGTACCCGTCGAGCGGTTCGTCCGGATACAACTCGCTGCCCCGCATGAACGGCGGCCGGAAGTCGTCGGGCAGCGTAAAAAACTCGCCGTCGTCGGAACTGTCGTACAAGATCGCCGCCGCCGCCGCCAAAGCGGAGGACGCAAAACCGGACACGCCGACCGGCCGCGGCAGCAACTTCGATTCGAGTTACAGCTGCGACGAGATATCCGTCAACGACTCGTCCATCACGCTCACGGTGGCCGCGACGCCGCCCGTCAAGCCCAAGACGGCCGCGGACTTGCGCCGAGAATACTTCCGGGGCCTGAGCAAGTACGGCCAGGCGGCCACCAACGGAAGCTACAGCCCCGCCGGCGGAGGCGTCCGCGGTAAGGATCATCAACAGCAGCAGCAGCAGCAGCAGCAAAAGTACTTCAACCGCAGTGCCAGCAGCGGTCGCGACAAACAGGCGATCGCCGCGAGTCTGCACAAATATCTGGACAACGCGTGTAAAATCAAATGACGGCGGTTCACCCACACCACCCGCCCACGTCCCTTTTTCTCCTCGTAACAACAACATCGTATTTATAGTATAGTAGTTGCTGTCCGTTATCGTAATAATATATGATAATATTTAGCAGGTATATATACGTTTCTTCTTGGACGTCCATAATATTTGCACCGTCGTATATTATGTGTATTTTAAGTGTAATATCCTACCTTACCTATATGCTTATGCTTATTATATTATACGAATAATATGATAAAATATAATAAAATACGTACAGCAAACGACTCTTATCCGCGATATACTAACACGACGACGTATAATAGCAATAAATTATCGTGCAATACGATATATTAAGAGCGTTACAATAATATTATAATATGTACCTGTAATTTACACGCACATAATAATTAATAGTAATATAGATAAATACATACAGTTATAACATATACGTACCTACATGATTAATATTGTTATTATACGGGCGGTATTGTAAATTCGGTTCGGCAATAGTTATTGAAAATTGTAAAAAGGTCAACGTTATTATTGTAATTTGTAAGCTCGACAGTCGGCACCGATTGCTCCGGGTATCTCTGTCTGGTACGATTTGACGTGGAAACCGAGACTAGTTTTTTATTTTTTAACTATGATAATAATATTATTGCTAGGTATGATATTATTGGAATGCAGTAATGACCGGAAGCAAAAGTTTTTTTTTGTGTGTGTGTGTTGAGAGTCATTTAGTATAATATTATTAGCGTCGTCCTGTACAAAATACATGGCGAGCGAACGATTCTCGCCATGAAAACGTTTTATCCGTTTTGATTACACGTTTAAAATGATCGATGAAAATGAGTTAGAATTATAATATTATTAGACAAAAAGTTACTTTGCGTATTTTTTAAATCGAAAACGTCCGTATTTATCAATAATCCGCCGTTGTCGCGGTTATTTTTTTTTTTTTTTTGTCTTGCCGTGATTTCCAGCAATTTTTGGGGCTTTGTTTACGATTATTACACGTCAATTATTAATTGTTGCCAGCAGATTGATACACGAGTCGGTGGTTATTAAACGTCGTTGTGGTGGAAAAAAAATTATAGTTCCCGACCTTACGAACAAGTTTTTGCATTAGGGCCGAGTTTACGTTTTCCTGTTATGTGCGAGTATACATAAATATAAAAAGATTTTACATTGTATATACCTATAACTACAACCCGCTACGTCCAACCTATACATAATAAATTATGAACTTATGATATTGTTAAAGGAATGCCATATAACATTTTTTATCTATAATTATTATTATATACAAACTAATCAAACAGTACTATATATTAAAATTATATTTTTTATTATAAACGATTATAATATTATGTTATTACTTATATAGTACACTTTTTCAATATTTTAAATACGTATACTTAGTCCATACTTTTCTTTTTATGCCAATGTGATATTTACATACAGATAACAAAAATAAGCCTACTCAATAATATTCTGTATACACCATTTTATTTTATTGTTGACAACTTGTAAACTTGTATGTGACGACGAAGAGTAGGTATACTTATTGTAAACTTTCTGGGCTTATATAATATTATATCTATTATATGCCTAGATATAATATCACTTGTTATAAGATATATATTAATAATAATTTATACTTAACTGAATAAAATACATAATATTATTCTATTTAAATATTGTTGAGTTAATTTCAATCAAATGTATAATAACGACAGCCAGGCGCGTCTTCGAGGGTGTCGTGGGGCCTCCATAATAAGTCGTATGATGCTCTGTTTTTGTTTTACAAAATATCTATAATTCTTTAGTATACATTTTTAATATTGATAAAACATGTCAATTATTACTATTATTAATTTTTACTTCTCAAAAATAAATAAATATATATTTTTTTTCTATTATTATTACTAATATTACTTTTTATTTTTAAATTGTAGATATCTGTTATATTTTACTGCATCTGTACAATATATCTGAAATCTTTAAAGCTAATATAATTTGAAATTACATCAAACGCACCCCTCCCCATAGAATTTACATTAAGACGCCCCTGACTACAGCTATTATGTAAAAAATAAAAATTTACAAAAAAGTTGGTTGGTAACTATAGGTATTTAGTACATACCAACTTTTATTAAATAGTCAATATATCTACCTATATAGTAATTTATAATTATTAAGTTACGTTTCGCAGGTTTTTGATCAAGTGTCTTGGATAATCAGTAGCATATTATTTTTGCAGGGTGTCTATGGTGTAAGTGTACAAAAACCTACCCACCGTGCCAAAAATGTAATTTTTGAAACTTTTACCTAGTTACAGTGACGTGGCGAAGTGAAATATTTTATCGGGCAATTCATTTTTTGAATAACCTACCACCTCTTGATTCTTACGCAATACCCACTACCCGTGTAGCATGCTATACACAACAAAAAAGTGTCACTTTATTTTGAATGCTATAATTAAATTAAATACTATGTATGTGTTCTCTTTGTATAACTATAGAAGTTATTATTTTTATTAAATATCAAATTAATTCAGATGATGTAGTCAGGTAGTCTTGTATAACAATCTCTTACCAAATCCAGCACCCATCAACCCAGCCACCTGTACCCACCCTTTATAAATGATCGGGCAACTGCCCTTCAAAATAACGATCAACACGCCACTGCCTAGTTATAATAGGGATTATAACATAATTCCATGAGCAGTGACATTTAGTACAAAAACAATAAAATGCGAGGAGGACTAACCTGTAACGGCTGTAACTGGCAAAAGAATTATATTATATTATCTTTAGAGGATGTCAGCGTTGTATTTGTTATCTCTCTCTCTAACCCATACGAAACATAAAAGATTTACGTTCTCAATAATGACTATAATAACCATATTAATTTCAAAAATTAGAATGAAACGACCTCTTGTCCTCTTATAAAATTTAAAGTTAAAAACATTATCTAGGGCTAGGGCATTTTATAAGCGTTTTATTATATTTTTATTTTAAAGCGAGTTATGAGTATTTTAAAATTGTAAATTATTTATAGATACATCTTAAGAAACTCATAACTCGCTTTAAAATTAAAATATAATAAAACGCTTATGAGATGCCTTAGATAATGTTCTTAACTTTAAATTTTATAAGAAGTTATTTCACTTTAATTTGAGAAATTATTATGCGGTTATAGTCATTATTGTGAACGTAAAATTTACTTAAAATTTACGTAAAACATCCAAATTTGAAAATTCATAATATTTTGATTTGGGGCCGGGCTGACGCAACGGCGGGAAATGGAAACGGTTTTTTAGCATTAAAAAAATGTCGTGCAAATTCATGCTAATTGCATGCTAAATATTAGCATATTTATATAGTCGATAATTATAATTTTTCTATCGGGCCGGGCTGACGCAACGTTGCGCTAGACCGGCCCATCAAATTTTGGGTTTTACCGTTAAACCATTATAATGCAAATTTTAATTTCAAGCTTGCAAATTCATGCTAATTACGTGCTAAATATCTGTGCAAAAAAAATTTTGATTTTCCCAATGGGCCGGGCTGGTGCAACGTACGTTAGAAACGGTCCATCAGCCTAAATCACCTATGATGTTTTTTTTTTATGTACCTAGTTATTTAAGTCATTTATTTTACTTTTAGTATTTTAGTTGGTTGATATAATTTTTTCTGAAAATATTAAATATTGTATTTATTACATTGTTAGTAATATATTTTTATTCCATATTAAATAAACTTATATAACTTAAAATTTCATAACATATTTTTGTAAATACTAATGACCCACTCAACACTTAAAATGTACATCAGAGCAGCGGTACTCACCTACCTATTTTTGATTTATTTCTCATTATTTAAAAAATATATATATTAAGCATTTTTTATTGTTGATCCCTAAAGAATCAATTACAGATCCAGACATCCAGTTAATTGTCAGAAATTACCCTCAAAGTTAAGAAGTTAAGTATTTTTTTATATATATTTTTTTTACTATAAAATGTGTATAGATAGTAGGTACATAAGATATTGATTTATACACACAAATAAAACACACATTACTTCTTTCAGCATCTAAATATGTTAAGAGATAACATTTTTTCAAATTTATATTTTAGTAATAATTATATTTGTGTTGTCGCATTACATTTTGAAATCTGAGTAGCAATACCTTCTCCAATTAATAAGAAGTTAATACTTGCATATCATCTAACATTTTTAAGGTTGTTAACAGTTAGTTAGTAGTATTCAACAAATTTTTGCTAATAAATTAAGTGTATTGGGTAAAAAACAATTATAACCAAACAACATTTTAAAAACTAAAAATATATTTTAAATTTTAATACAAATGTTAAAAATGTAGTTAAAAAAATTAATTAGTTATGTTTTGAAGATACTTTGGTCAGGGTGCTTCATTTGCTTTTTAATTTTTTTGGAAAACAACGTCAAGTCTTTAGCTCTGAAAATTAATTACACAGATTAAGTCAGTGATTAAATATTATGCACTATGTTAATTACAATTGGGCGTTTTGTTTTTTTTGGAATCCTTTTCTATGTTTCTTAACAGGAGCAATTTTTGTATCGCTATTATTTGTGTTTCCTACAGGCCAATCTAGTACTTTTTGATTGCTCATTTCAACATCATCGTCATTGTCGTCATCGTCACTGTCATCATCGTTATTAGACTTTTTCTTCCTCTTTTTCAATTTTTTCTGTGTCACTCCAAGCTCTATTAGAAAAAAAAAACAAAAGTAATTATCTTAAATAAATTAAAATATGTATAATTCAAATTTTGAATAACAAACTTTTTATAAGGAATGCGTGTTTTAAGCACCGCTTGGCGTCTTTTTTTAATTTCAGAGATTCACCGCCACCACAAGATTTGACACTTTTCATCACGGAACAGACGCTCATCTTGTCATCGTCTTTTTTCATTTTCATTAGCTCTTCGGCCAATGACAAATAATTTGTTTGTTCATTTCCATTGCCGTCGTTCGCCGTCCCTTCTGCGGCTTTGGCTAATTTCTTCTTGTATCTACGCACTTTTCCCATCCTAAATTTCGGGACAACGATAATTAAATCGTGAAAAACTGTTGAGAATTGAATGTAGTGCAATAACACAGGAAGTTTGAATTCGAACTTGACGTTCAGAACAAGGTCTTAAATTTAAAATAAAAATGTTCAACAAGTTCAAAACTACAGAAGTAAAAAATGTGTACTGTTATCTGATAATATATTGCTTATGATTAGCACGTTTTTTCAACTGATAAACCTACGTTGGTTTTGTTTTCGTGATAATGATAATTGGGCGCGGGTTAATTTAAGCATTTTAAGCTTACTATAGAGTATAGACTGTGCTTATAGACTAGTAAACTACAAACTAATAAACTGTACAGCATAATAATACTCAGTAGCGGATTGAGTCTTCACAACTTAAGAAGCGAGTTTCAAAATAACCCACCCACTCTACAACTAAATTTACTAGGACTAATGTAATATTTTTAGGTTACATTTAATGTCTTAAAATGTATTTAAAATACTCGAGAGTCAAGATCAGTTTCACTAAATTATTTGTTTCATACATAAGTACCTACCTATATTACAGAATATAGATGGCCTGTATACCGAGATTTAAGTTTAATAAAAACATTTATAAAAATAACATAGTATAATAGTAAGCAATTGCAGGTTTTAAATCTCAAATATAATTTGTTATAGTATATAGTGAACTATAATTACATTAATTTACAACACGTTATAACCTGCCTCAACTTTAATTATTGTATTTAAATAATAACACAATAATGCAATAAACTTTGGATTATTATATTCATAAGGTCATAAGTCATAATTATTAAACCATTTTATCGCTATTCAATTTTATTTTAGAATTTCAACTTCTAATGTAACATATTTAGTCCACTACCAATGTAACTTGATAAATTAAATCATATGTTAAACTTATTTTCATACAAGTCACATGCCTAATTCAAACTACAAAGCTACATAATCATAGACATTATAGTATAATGTATAATATGTGATATGTCTATGGTGTTAAATGAAATTTAAAATAACTATAAAATTAAATATTTTATTTTTTATAAAAACGTATAACAATGTATTACAAATCAATTTATTGGTGTAATTTTTATCAACAGTTCTCCTTTTCTGACACTGTCACCTTCTTTACGTAAGATTTTTTCTATTTTTCCTTCAATTTGAGCTTTAACTACATACTGAAATAAATTTTATGATAAATTAATAACTATAAATAAATACATTTAATTTTACTTACTTCCATTTTCATGGCTGTTAAAACCACTATTGGATCACCAACACAAACATTATCACCAAGATTCACATTTATTTTTTCCAATGTAGCTTGGGTAGGAGCTAAAATAGTTTCATTGCTTTCTTTGTCTTGTTCGTTATTATGAATTGTTTTTTCATCAAAAGGTAAAATAACAGTAAATTCATTTTCACCATCCTAAACATAAAAATATATATATATAGCTTTTATATCTATTTTAAATTAGTATTTTACTATTTTAAAATAAGTGTTGACAATACCTTATTAAATAAATGTACTGAGTTTTCTATAAATGCAATATTGGATCTATACATTGTACCGTCTACGACACATGTTAAATGGAATTTATTAGACGATGATGTATCTAAACTACCCCTAACATTTGATTCAATTTCAGTATCTTTATTTTTGAAACATATAATAAATTTACTGTCACTAGATCCAACTCCACAGTACTCAATATTAACATCATATAGCTCTGAAATCAAAATCAATATTACTATGCAATACCTAATTATGCAATCATAAACTGTAATTTGTGTATGTTTACCTCCACAAAGGTTGTGTTTGAGTTTAATTTTTTGTATATAATTGTGATTCACCCGGAAGCCAGTTTGAGTAGCAAAAGGGGAATATGGATTATTGGTATTAATATTTGTACTAATAGTTTTATTTTCATTATACAATATTAAAGCAATCACTGCCTAAAACAATAAAACAAAATTAGCTTATCATAACAAATAATACAATTAGGCAATAAAAAAAATTATAATAATATTTACCTGAGAAATCAATTCAGGATTAGGTAGATTTCTCGATAGAAGATCATTTTTATGTTGATCTATAAATCCTGTATGAACATTACCTTTTAAAAGTTCAGGATGTGCGCACAAAGACATTAAAAACTGAACATTTGTCGATAGACCTGCAATCTACAATCATTACTTATATTAAAATATTTGATAATGTAGAAAATAATAATATTTCTTACATTAAACGCTGCTAAGTTGTTTTTCAGCTTAGCAAATGCACTTGATCGAGTTTCACTCCATACTACTAATTTTGCAATCATAGGATCGTAATGCACAGAGACATCATCTCCTTGTTGTACTCCGGTTTCTACACGCACATCATCAGACACAGTAGGATAGTCTAAATATTGCAAATTCCCAGCAGCAGGTAAGAAATTATTATAAGGGTCTTCAGCATAAATACGAGCTTGAACCGAGTGTCCTCGAAATTTGATTTCATTTTGTTTTAAAGGCAATTGTTCTCCTTCAGCTACCTACAATACCACTGGTTATTTTTTCTTAGGTTCACATTCATGACTGAATTAATTTAAAGTACTTTAATTTGCCATTCTACTAAATCCACCCCAGTGATCATCTCAGTAATAGGATGTTCTACTTGTAATCTAGTGTTCATTTCCATAAAATAAAACTTATTGGTTGCATTGTCAAATATGAATTCCACAGTACCAGCACCTTCATACCCAACAGCTTTTGCTGCACAGACAGCAGTTTCGCCAAGATGTTGTCTTAGACTCTCACTTAATTTGGGCTATAAATTATTATATTTATTAAAATTTAATAACTAACCAATGTCTAAAATCACTTGAAGAATCTTACGGCAGGTGCTTCTTCCATGACTTTCTGGTGACGTCTTTGTATACTACAGTCTCGTTCAAACAAATAGACACAATTTTTATGCTGGTCAGCAAACACTTGTACTTCAACGTGTCTAGGCTGTTGAATATATTTTTCAATCAAGACTGAATCATCACCAAATGAACTTAATGATTCTCTTTTTGCTGACATAAGATTTTCAAAAAATTCAGATTCTTTGGAAACGATTTTCATGCCCTAATGATATAAAAATTTTAATATAAATATTTTATTTTATAAAAGCAATAATAAATATAGCAATTTGAAAATTTTATCTTACTTTACCCCCTCCACCTTTAATGGCTTTGATCATAATTGGGTAACCAATTTTATTAGCCTGGTGTTGAAGAAAATCTGAATTTTGATCTTTACCATGATATCCTTCAACTACTGGCACACCAGCTTCAGACATTATTTCTTTTGACTTACTACCATTGTTTAAAATATTTATTTTTAAATGATAATAATATTTAAATTCCAATGAATATTTACCTTTTTATTCCCATACTTTCAATAGCATTAGGCGGAGGACCAATGAATATTATGTTGTTACTTTGACAATATTGAGCAAATGAAGTGTTTTCTGATAGGAAACCATAGCCAGGATGTATGGCTTGGCTATTGGTTTTAATTGCAGCGTTAATAATACGGTCTTTAAGCAAGTAACTGTGTGCGCTTTGAGCTGGACCAACATGTACTGCTTGATCGGCCTTTAAAACACATTTTTAAGTAGGTTCATATATGATAATTGTATTATTAAATAAATATATAAAACAATTATTCTTATACCAAAGCCACATGCATTGAATTTCTGTCAACATCACTGTAAACAGCAACAGTTTCGATTTGCAAACGACGTGCTGTTCTAATAATGCGACAAGCTATTTCTCCTCGATTAGCTATCAAAAGTTTAGAAATACGTTTTGTTGGCCCATTATGAATATTTCTCACACTGTAATAATACACATATATTAAACCTTTACTAAAATAATTATTTGAATAAATAAATTTATATAAATTATATAGTATACTCAACCTTAAATGCATCTTTATAGAAAAATAAATATATATTTATATATATATATATATAAAATGTAATTAAAATACGTTTATTTATTAAAATAATGTACCTTTTTGATAGTATACATAAGATTGGTAAAATGGTAAATATTAATTTATCACTTTTTTCAGTTAACTACCTATAAGTATAATATACTCTATTACTTACATGATTATGAATATAAAAACCTATATAATAGTAATTCTAATAAAACAATTAACATTTAACATGTTTACAATATGTAATAATTAATAGACTAGATATGTAGTAGGTTTCAGGTAGATATAGATATAGAATATAGATAAAACGAGTTCGTTACTCGTCAACCTGGCAACTACAGATTCGTACTATCTTATCTTTACTGGGAGGTCATATTATATATTTATTATAACGAACTTAAATAAAAAATAAACAATTCATATTTTGTATAGGTCTTGAGAAATTGTGATATGATTATGATATATATTATTATTCATAATGTGTATAGTTACATATTATAGCAAATATAACATAATGTATATAGGTCACCCTTACCTATGCAGGAAACTAGAAGTTAAATTAGTCATCGCGGTTTTTAACCTTTCGTGACGTAATGTGCAGGAATTAACGATGTCTTAGCTACAGAATTTTAGAATAAGAAATTTATTAGAATTAGATCATTTATTGATGATCATTTAATATTATAATACCTTTTTAGTCAAAAACATTATTATTATATTATATTATTTAACTGAGTGTAACTGAGTGAGTATAATAAACTAATAAAGGTATAAAAATATAAGTTACAGCTATAATTTATTTTTACTTTTTTAGTATCAAAATGTCCTACATAATCTAACCATTAATAACAATTACTATGATCTATACTTCCAAGTATATTTTTTCAATGTTTTTCATTAGGTATTATATGAATCTAGAAAATCTTATAAAACGATTTAACGATGAAATGGCAATGATCTACCATCCTACCATTCCACCGAAACCGTTTGGAATTATGTATTTAATAGTCTTGCAATCGTCGAGTGAAAGTTTTGTGACGAAAAGTGTAACATTTAATTCGTTATAGACGAGTAAACGATGACGGATGAATGAATGGGCAATTTAAAAACGGCGGGTTCGACGTAGTCGGTAGACGGACGAATCGACGTATATTGGGGCGACTGTCGTATCGTTCTGATCACAGTGACCACGCTAGTCCAACCGCGGGTGAATACCATGGTTACCAGTGCCGCAAGTGCATAATATTTTGTTTACTATCTAGTATCTACCGTCGAGTGTGGACTGTCGTGAGTAGGTGTGATATTAATGCTGATTTCGTGTTGCGGAGTGAATGTCGGTAAGTTGCAGTCGCTCTTACACTAGTAGTTTCTAGTTCTCTAGTTTACGTTATTCCCGGCATTATAAAAGTACACCGCCTTTTGAGTTTCTCGTCAACTAATTAGTTTAAATTGGTCATACTCGTTATCTCTTAGCGCAGGTTCTTAACGTATCTGATATCCATTTTGTATTCGCAATTCTATTGCCGACAGCCTGCCATTCAACATAGTGCTAATATAACCGAAACTAAAAAGTGTAACAACGTGAGTATCTGTTTGGAAATACACATCCAACATTAGTGTTTATACATTTTCAATATCTTAACGTTGCTTATTCTTTAGATGGTTCTCTAAAGGTTTTTGTTACCGACTATAAACATAACCTAATCATAACGAGTAAGTTAATGGTTGTATTATGATGAATTAATTTTTATATTGATACTTAGTTCAACGCTCTTTTAATTAATAATGCCTACTATATTTATTTAGAAGTTATTGTAAACATTTCAATAAACTAAACACAATTTAATTAAAATTAAAAAATATAAGAAACTATAACATAAGTGATTGTTTTGTTTCATAAATAATAAAAAAAAAATTATTAGGCATACCTATTAACTTTGAGTACATACCTATCTCAAAAGTATTATTAATTGATTCCGTCAGTCAATTTTTGTTTCTGTTAAAAAGAAATAAACTATAAACTATCTGCTTTTGTGTTTAGACATTGTATATTATTTTCATTAACTATGTACAGTGGAGTCTCAGTAATCTATCATTTTTTTTTATTACTACTTATTATTTAGTCACCGTTAAATGTTTTATTGTAATTTAAAAAAAAATTATTTACTTGTTGGTGATAATATGTATTTAAAGATAATATCTACCTGTATAAATTTGATCATTTCATGATTACTGTTTGCTAAAATTTAAACTTACGATTTCATTTAAATCTACGTATATTAGCATTTTCTTGGATTTTTTTTATAGCGTATATAATTATATATGGTTATAATATTATCATAATAAATTGTTACCTAGAATTTAAAAAATATATTATTATTTACCTATACTATAATTATAAGTGCATTAAAATGAATTTCCTGTTATAAAAATATCTATAGATTTATTAATATTGAAGTGTGAGAAATAGATTTAAATCTTTTGATCTTATTTTTTAGCTTAAAACATGTGGTTTTCACTTATGAATTGTAATGAAAATGTTTACTTAAAAGTAAAATTATTAATATTAAGTTGCTTTTAGGTGCAGAATATTTCACCATTTTGTGTTTGAAGAAAATTCAAAATTAGCATGCAAATGTTACAAGACACAGTTTAAATGAAGAAATTATAATAATTATTTAAAAGGTATTATAAGTTATTTAAATTGCTTAATATTGTATTTTTACATAGACAATTAATGAAATTATATTTTTTTCTATGTATTATCTTACTAATTATTTTATTCTATCAAATTGCTCTCCACTTTTAATAAACAATTACTTCTTTCCCGTTTAATACCTTTGTCCTAGTGGTGGATTTAAGGGTTCAAATAAAGTCAAAAAATCCATAAGAGGGGTATCCTAAAAATTTTCAGTAACAAATTTACCCCCATTTTATAAAACCTCCCCCGAGAATTAATGAACAACCAATATTCATTTAATAGTAACAAATCTTTTATTGAAAAAAATTAATTAGTTATAAGTACATATAATTTAATTAAAAATTATACTCAGAAAACTTGTTGATAAAATTGTTCATAATATCAATGTGTTATGCTGCTTCAAACTTCATTGAAAGTAAGGCTAAATTGGTTGTTCGATTTTAAACTATAGTTAAACAAAGATCATTTTTTAATCTTCTTAATTCACTCATAGCATTCATATTTCCAATGGCTAATGTTAAAATTGTTTTGAAAAGAGTTTCTATTTGGGGTAATACATCAGACAATAAATGATTAATAATGAATGTCAATGAACTTAATATATTATCAGTGCTTTTGAATCTAAGAGATTAGTATGCAGTAGCGTCGATTATATTTTAATTATAAATAACATTATTTGTGATCAACTGTAGTGAGTAGAATATAGAATAACTTGAAGTTACATATATAAGTTATTAGTTTGATCTTTTCTACTTTGTTTAATTATAACATTTTCTATTTTTGAAGAATTTCTATACATTTAAATTATTTTATTATTAAAACAATGGTAAATTATATTCTAATTTACAATATACATTTTATTTTTTAGTCAAAACTTAAAACTTTATAATTTAGTTGGATCTCAGTACACAATTTAGGAAAGGGCTCTACCGGCATTTGCTAACTAAATAACCGTTTAATCCACCACTGCTTTGTCCATCTTTTAAAACATTAAGCTTGGACTATTAAGAATGTAACATAATATGACATATTGAAAATATAATATCAAATAGTCATTAACCACAATTAATTCTTGTTTTAATTAAATGTTTTAAATATTTAATTCAAATTTTTTTATTTTTCAGATAATTTATTTATTAACTACTTGAGTCATGCCTCCAACACCTTTAGAGGGCAATCAGCCCAGTATGAGTAATGGGTTACCTCCAGATGGATCTCTTTCTTTATCCGTTCTGATTGACTTTATTGTACAACGTACTTATCATGAGCTTACTGTTCTCGCTGAATTGTTACCTCGTAAACCAGATATGGAGCGTAAAATTGAAATTTATAAATTTTCTAATCGAACACGACAGCTATTTGTACGATTATTAGCACTAGTAAAATGGGCTAATAGTGCTTCAAAAGTAGATAAATCAACTCAAATAATGGGATTTCTTGATAAACAGTCGTTGTTGTTCATAGACACTGCAGATATGTTATCTCGAGTTGCTCGTGAAACTGTTGTTTCTGCTCGATTGCCTAATTTTCATATACCATCAGCAGTTGAAGTCTTAACCACAGGTACTTTTTCCCGGTTACCGGCTTGTATTCGTGAGCGTATTGTTCCTCCTGATAAAATCACACCAGCTGAAAAACGAGAAACATTACTCCAACTTAATAGAGTTATTCAGCACCGAATGGTTTGTAGTAATTTAATTAATGAAATGAGTTGCAAGAAAGTAGCCAATGGCCGTGTAACATTTCGAGTGGAAAACGAGTTTCAAGTTTCTTTAACGTTGATGGGTGATAATCCGAATATACCATGGAGATTATTAGACATTGAGATATTGGTTGAAGATAAAGAAACTGGAGAAGGAAAACCTTTAGTGCATCCACGTCAAGTTCAATATATTCACCAAGTAGTTCAAGCCAGATTATTGGAATGTTGTAGTACAGGAGGTGAACCATTGACTCAAGTGTATATGGTATTACATTATTTCTGTCAATCTTTACAGTTAGAAGTACTGTTTTCTCAAACTAGAGCTTTGTATAAAGATAGACTTGAAGGGCATATACATATAACAGAGTATACAGCGGGTAAGTGTCTAGTAGTTTCTTATTGGAGAGAGCTTTCACGTAGTGTATCTGAACAATTTGGATATTCGTTGACAATCTATGTAGATGATAAAGAGCCTAATAAGCCATTAGGTATTTTACATTCACCGTCTCTTGGTACAAAAGATGCAGAAATAACAGAAAAATCAATTGGTACGGATTCATTGTCAATGGAAAGACTATTAGTGCACACAATTCATGTACGTACAAAAATTCGTCTGTCTGAACTTAAAGTAGAATTAGAAAATTTGTTAAAAGATGTAGAATGTACTTTACAAGGTTCTCCATCAATTTTATCAGTCGCAATACTTAATCCATGTTTACGTGCTGAACAGTTATTAATAACAGTTGACACACATACTGGTATGCTTCAATGTCATGTTCCTGAATTTAGTCCTCCAAGTATGGTGGTATTACAGCAAGCATTGAATAATGAGCATAGTAAAGTACCTTTACTTATAAGTGATTTAAGATTTTGGATTACTCAACGTCGGTGTGAAACAACTTTGCAACATCTTCCTGGAACAGCTTATGAAAGATTACCATTATTACATCATGCAGATCATCCTATGTCAAAAATAAGTCGCCATCGGATGTATATAAAACTCCATAAAATTTCAAATATGATATTGATTGTCGAGTTTGCTGAAAATGAAAAATCCCCTTGTAGAATTGAGTACAAGTTTTATCTAGCTAATGTGAAAAAATCATCAATTGAAGATAACCCTAATGATGAATCTATTGAAGTAGACATACCAAAAATGTACTTAAAAGTTATGACACTGTTGACAATTGAAAAGTTTGTTGCTACGCATGGTCCATTTACAGCTGTTATTGAAGAAGATCAAGAAAAGATGGATCCAAATAGTCGCAAAAGAGTTATAGTGCGTCCAGATAAACCAAGGAAATTACTTAAACATCCTGCTTATTTTATACCTGAACTAGCCCATATTGTAGCCTTATGTGACGAAAGATTACCATTTACTGTATTAGCTCAAGAGTTAACAAAATGTGGCATCAGTAATCAAGGTGTTCAAGTTGAAGCAAATGCTACAACTTTTGTTTTGAAAATTTTATCATTACCACCTCCATCTGGTATTGAAGCAACAAATCCCAAATGGATATCATTATGCAAGCGAGTTTTGTCTATATCTATACGTGTATATGGTAAAGGTACAACTCGATGTTGGACGACTGAATATGTATTTTATGGAAGTCCTTTACCTAGTAGGCATAGTCGAGAACAAGGAGCTAGACGACCAGTTTACATTAACTATGATGTCAGTGTTGCTGAAAATATGTCAAAAACAGTTGAAACAATTTTGAATGATTGGGCTCAGATTGTTCATTTATACTTTTTAGTAGAAGACTTGTCACCTTACTTACAATCTGAAAAGAATAATTTGGCGTCAATGATTAGTATAAAGAGTTATAATTATTTAAAACTTGTGATAGGATATGGTACACATAGACGGTCAACAGCTACTATTCAATGGAATTCCACAAACAGTAAATTTAATATAGTATTTGGCTCACTTAATAGCAGCATTAATCCTCATAACTTAATTAAAGAACAATTTGAAGGTTATTTAAATAACAATAAAAAGCTATCTTTGCTTATACACGAAATGCTTGATACACTAAACCCCCTTACTGCTATTTGTAAGTTACCATCAATACCACAACTTTGTGTTTTACAAGTCAGACCACAAGTACCTGTGATTACATTTGGAGTAGTTGCTAATTCTACAAACTTACTTAAAGTTATTTATGAAGGACAATATTGTTTGGAAATAACATTAAGGTGGGGAAATTTAGTCAGCATTAGAGATGGAGCTTATAGTAGATATGATAGAACATCTGTAATTTCTGAATATACACCAACACCTGGATTAAAAGCATTTTTATCAAAATATGTAGATGAGACAAATGTATTTAGGCGACGATCTCAATCTGAAGATGACAACCCTCCTTCTCCAATCACTATGGATAATGTTGAAGGTAACTTCTTGAGTTCCTCGCATAGAGGTCCTCAGTCACCTGCACAAGGTTTACGGTTTCATTCAACTGGTAATACAACACCGGGAAGTAATCCGCATACACCAGCAAGTCCACATCCTGCAGTTGGAGTAGCTAGTATGTCTCAAAATACTCAACAGCAATTTAACAATAGTCCAGTGACATCGTTTAATTTGGCATCTCCACCGTCAGCTATTAACCCTTCCCCTTCAATGTTACCACACCCTTCCCCGGGTTCAAGTTTATTAGCTAGTTCTCCTTCCAACCCTCTACATGTACCAAGCCCAGCAGGAATGTTACCAAATTCGTCACCAGGTCCAGGCTCAGGATTTGGATTGAGTTCTAGTACACATCCACCAGAAGTGAGTCCGTTTCAATCTCAAAGCATGACGTCACCTGCTGCATCTAATTGGCCTGGTTCACCTGGTTTACCTCGCTTATCTCCAGCTAGAGCTCAGGGACAATCGCCTGCAGGACATTCTTTACAAAGTCCTGATCATAAGAGTGGATATGGTCATACTTCTAGAGTGCTTCCTCAAAAGTCTTGGGCTGGAGCAGTTCCTACTATTATTACTCATGAAGCATTAAACGCACTATGCACACCAACTGCACATCCACAAGGTCTTCCTGCTCCTAAACAATGTCCTTTAGAGAGATTCTTAGGTTGTGTTTATATGAGAAGAAATCTACAAAGATTTGTTCAAACTGAAGAAAATCTAATTGCTTTGAGTTCCTCTGAGCCTGGTGTTGTAAATTTCAAAGTTGAAACATTGCAATGTCGAGCTTTTATTAATATGCAACATTTTCAGTCATTACATTTAAAAATATCATGTATTCCAGAACAAAAAGATCCTTGGAATGTCGAAGAATTAAATATTTTAGAAAAATTTTTTGAAAGTAAAGTAGCAATACCACCTTGTAAGCCAAATACATTACTTGGGTTCACTAGAATGTTGAATTGTCCATATACAGTACTCAAGGACTTTATACAAATAATCAAATTAGAAATGATTCCTGGACTTATTCAACAACAGCAAATGAAATGGACAGTTCAGTGGTGTCTAAGAATACCACCATCAGCAACTCCAATAGTGCCAGTTGGTAAAGAAGCCCTTTTGATTTGTAGAAATAAAATTTTATTTTTTTTACAAATCACTAGAATTGGAATAACATACAATAGTAACGAAGTGCCTTCATTAGTCTTACCGCTGGTTTATGATACTGCTACTAATCTTACACAACTGGCTGAAAAGAGAGATGCTGGTCCAGCATCAGCAATATCTGCTGCTAGTCTTCACATGAAGAGGTTTGCTGAATTTGCTCTTAACCACAATGAATGTTCTATTTTCCCAGCCATTCGAGATTTAATGACAAATTTTGTACTTCCATCTGAACCTCAATCTCAAATGTCACCTGCGTCTATGAACATGCACCCACAAATGACTCCCGGAGGTCCAGTTCCTTCACCGTTAATGGGACAACACATGATGAATCAAAATCCTAATATGGTTGGTCCAAATCCTAATATGGGTGGTCCAAATCCTAATATGGGTGGTCCAAATCCTAATATGGTCGGTCCAAATCCTAATATGGTTGGACAGAACCCCAATATGGTTGTACAAAATCCAAATATGGTTGGACCAAACCCTAATATGGTTGGGCAGAACCCTAATATGGTTGGACAAAATCCAAATATGGTTGGACCTGGATGTAATAACTATGGTAATGTACCAATGTCGGCTATGGGACCACAACATGGTATGATGCCAAATCATCAGTGACATAAAGCTTATTATTCGACGTAAAAAACTTATTTTTAAATAATGTTAAATTACGTTACTTTGTAAAAGTAGTATAATATTATTGGCAATTAGTAATTGTATGTATCTACTATGAAGTTCTATAACAAAGATTTGAGTTTTTTTTTTTATTGTATCCAAGCGAATTTTGAAAAATTTTATAAGATTAAACAATTAGTATATAATTATAGGAGTATTGTAATTTATTCAAATAGTAGATATAAATGTTATAACTATTGTGCAGCTATTTGAACGAACACTGCGTAATATATATTTTGTGTTTATATACTATTTGTAAGTATTAGGTAATGATTATTATATTTTTTAACTTAATCCTCAATCTTTATAATAATTATTATGAAAGATAGTTGCAAAACCAATATAGGATTATTTTTTATTTATTTTTGTCAAATTTTGGTGAGCAAATTTGGCATCTACCCTTATTTTTAAAAGTTAAATACTTAGAACTATTAATATATTCTGGTAATTTAACTTAAATAAAAAATTTTATTTAAAATAATAATTACTGGGTCATTTAAAAAATGTATGGTTTATTAATATTTATAAATATTTGTTTTTGTTTTTATTTAATTTAAACAATGATTGTTATTGGAATTTTAAATTGTTATTAAAAAATGTTTCTTTTAAGTTGTAGAGTTGAAATTGTTTAATCTGAAACAGTGAAACTAGTGTGTTAATAAATTGTTATATGTAGTAAAATGTAACAATTTACAATTAGTCAAAAGTTACTTAAATCAATGTATTTTTCATTATTATTTATGTATAATTGGATACAAATTGTCAAAAAAAATGAATAGTTTTCACAAGTTAAACTGTACATAATATTTTTTTTTTATTAAATTAAAAGTGGAATATTAAGATGGTTTTAGTTTATGATTAGGATACAATATTCTATTCCTGCAAAAATGTTCTGATATTTATATAGTATAAATAATGTTTTTATTAATTATTATAAAATAAGAATAATATTTTGTTCTAGACAATATTGGTGCTTATTATTATTCGGTAGGTAGAATACCTTATATTTACCTAATCGTTTGGTAAATGGTATATCCAAAAGGTATCTAGTTCAAGATGCATTACCTACTCATGATGAATCTATATTGTATTAACACTCAATTTAAACTGTAATTATCCGTGGACTTACGCAGCATATCGCATATTCACATATATTTTTTGAAATCGTATCAACTATCAATATTAATTACTAATGAATAACATCCAAGAATAGGTAGATGTATCTTCATCAGAATTTATATAATGTTTAGAAGTTTAGTGTGTTAAAAATAAAAATACATTGTAAGTACATAATCAATTAACCCGTTAATCTTATAGGCGTAACTGATGTAAGGTATATGTATTTTTTATGGATAATTACTATAAGAATTGAGAAAAAAAAATGATACAAGTTTAAAAGAAGTTATGGCCGGTTGTTTAGCACGGCGGGACGATAAGATTATCGCGTGATCTGGTGCACCGTATATGCGCTTGTTATAGCGGTGGACGGGGTAGGTTAAGATTATCGCGTGCAGCTGTGCAAGTACCTACTGATGTAGTTCGAACTTTGAGTACTTATAGTATATACGCGGGTATGTATCATTTTTTTTCTGGAAGCTGACGATTAAACCTTTTCCCCGCCACATCCATCGTATTGCACGCCAATGCGTTTATATCTAATGTTTATACACAATATTATATAATCTATTGTGTAGATGTCTTTTATTTGATGTAAGTATACCTATAAGGCTATTAATGTATTATATGTCCAGAGGTGTATGGGCCTACACGCTGACATGGTGATTTTCCCTATGGGCACTGATGATGAGTGTCGAGTGACGACGGTTCGTATTACCTAAATATTTTGGTGAACACGTTCGGGCAATAACGGTGTAGATTCACATAATTTTAATTGTTTATGTAAATTCCGACCCGTGTGTACATAGTATAGTCAGTATAGGTACCTACATAAACCGCGACTCGAGTATATTTTGTATATTATATGTAAATTGTGGCATAAGTATTTTTTTGTCTGTAAGTACTATTATACCTACGCAAATTAAGTCGAGGAATACCTATTTTTATTTTTGAAAAATAAATATTTTCCTTCCCATTATTCAGACTTAGGACTGCCAATATAATATTGTAGTAATGGTATGGTCAACAATATTTGTTTTTCTGTTTATGTCGCTTATGATATATTTATTTATTATTATATTATTTATTTTTTTTTTTGCAAGATTTTCGCTTTTCTTGTGTATAATTTATGGAGGTATTTTTTTCTACTTTTTGTTTTCTGACTTCAAACTAATATACCCCATGTACTTATATAATTATATACTTTGCTCGTTTTTTTTTTCTAAATGTCCTGAGACTTGATTTAAGTAATATATTCAGATCGCAATAATAATGATAGCATTTATAATATACTGCTGTTGTTTTAAGCTTTTCGACGTTCGTGAAGAACCGATCTTGCCTGTCGTTTAATTTGATCGTTATAGTTAGTGCGGTCACATACGATTTTTTTTAAATTATGTATTATCTACTATAATAGGTATTAGGACGTTAGGTACATTATTATATTATAATTATTCATATCTTTATGGATCAAAAAATCATCCTCATAATATTGTAATCTGTTAAACTCGACTACCTCTTTCATACCCATAATTTATTTAACAAATTCAAGTATAGGTATAACTACCTAATAATAAAATTGTACAGCTAAATAAAAAAAAAATAGATTTTATAATATACATATAGGTAGGTACCTAACTAAAAACCTACTACCTACACATGGATAGATACAGGTATACAAATATGGGTACATATTTAATTAAATTTCTTAGTAGATTATTATCTATAAACCGATGGTGTATTAATATTATATTCTTAATTCAAAATGTTTAAAATATAAATTTAACTTAAAAAATACGACAGTAACCTATTCATTAGAACTCAGAAGTTTTCTAATTTTGAAATGTATTTTTAAATTAATTTATGTCGTTTATAATAAGTTTTAAACTATTTTTGTATGTAACAAACGATCAAAGCTGCTGTTATGTAAAACAAAAATTCCTCGAAACTATGAAAATAGTTTTCACAAGAATAATATAATATTTTTTGATTATGACTTTGAGTGTTTTCGTCTTTTAAGGAACAATAAACTTTTTTAGTTAATTACAATTTTGTATAATTATTAATTGTTTCATAATTTTATAATTTGTTTCTGTATAAATTTGATCATTACATTTTGATTTACCCATGAAATATCTATATTATCTAATAATCCTTAATTTATGTTTATGTCTATAAAATAATAATTTAGACGGTACCTACTACTTATGTAATAGGTCCACTATTGTTCTAAAAATGTTAAATTTTGAAATAATTAAAACCGTAATTTCAATAATTAATAATTATACTGCTAATACTTAATTTTTGAAAAGTATTTATATGTTTAACTAGGTATTGGTTATTATTATAATATTTAGGTTGCTTTTATATTTTTAAAATTATAATAAATTATTCTTTGGTATTTGATTATACATATTTGAAATATTATTTTTTTTTATTATTATAAACAGGTACCACATAGAATCAATATACCTATATCTACAATACAGCAGGAAAAAGTACACACATTGTTTTGTCAATAATATTTGCAGTGAGATATAAATAAGTAATATTTTGTTTGTAGTTAAATGTACACATCTGTTGATACATATAATTATTATAGTGCGATACCTACGTATGTATAATATTAAAAAGATAAAAAAGTAATTGTGTTTTTATATATTCAAGAATTTTTTATATGAGATATGATAATGAATATATAAAATAAATACAAAGGATTTCAGTATTAAGACCAAGTATCAAAAAATTATCTATTTACAGATAGAGTACGTACAAATAAAATATCGTTATTATCTAGAAAATAAAACAGATAAATTTAATTATTTATATAATATCAATAACGATTTTAATGTAGGTACTAATATTAAAAATACCTAAATAATAATAAAGTTCGAAGAATCTTGCAGCCTCAATTTATAGTAAATGTGAAACCGATTATTCGCTTCAAATGTAATTTAAAATAAATAAATAAATAAAATACAATGTAATCATAAGTTGTATATACAAATAGTCATTGCACCATCATGTAAAATGGATTTTGGAGTGCATTTCTCTTGATAAATGTTAGTTTAATATTTGATAAAGTGAAATCGATTATTAGATTTTCAACAAAGAGAGGAAGCTTTATTGAATTTATAATGATATGTGTAGATATTATTTTTATTTTCACGTTCTTTATTAAGTTTAGATTTTTTAGGAAAGTAAAAGCGTTCAAAATACTTTCACGCAGATAACACATTTTATAAATACCATTGTATTACATATTATTAAATAATTTATTAACCACTACCGCAAATAATAATAATATAACTTTAAGTAACATTAATTGCATTAACGCTAATGAATACATTACATATTATTTTTCTATAGTATACAGCTATTGATTATACGCGTACATGTTAATTTAATCACAACAATAATCAATTATGCAGTGGAGTAATTTTTTTTTTTGGGGGGGGGGAGCTGATAATTTTTTATATAAAGAAAATTTTTAACAATGATTTTTTGTGAGTTGGATATGTTGATATCATGAATATATACAACTTTAGACTTTTGCAGCAACTTTCATATATTGAAATTTGTATACATGGTTAGTTACCTCTTACGTAGGTAATATATATTGTCCACAAGACAGCTAATGTGGAATTATTCATTTGCGTCAAAATAAAAAAGATCTGTTTTTTCGATGCTTCATTTGCACTGAATGTACCTGCGACGTTCAGTGATTTAAAATAAAAATAATAATCAATTAAATAAAGTTTTATTTTTAACATTAAAATAGTTGTAATACAAATTGTTTTAAAATAACTATACAAAAAAATAAAAATAAAGTTTACAATAATAGTTAATTGTACACATTTTTAAGGAATTCGGTATGATAAACTATAGAAAATTAGCTGTCACTGTGAATTTCGATTTGGTTGCCCAATGTTGACATTTAGCGTAACGTGTGTGGATAAATATTTTTTTTCTCCGATTTTATGTACTTATAGATAATATTTCCAACATATAAACTTTAAGTACATAATTTTCCTACCCGGTGCTGGCCATGTAATTTTTTTTAACCGTTTAAAAGCAACATTTCTTAAAAATTATTCTTCGCTCAGGTGGCCAGTGACAGGCTTAATATTTTTTTAAAAGTTTTTTTCAAAGTTTCTATTGATTTTCTACTATTTCTTTGTAAACTGTATTATTTGTTTTTATGATCAGGGTTATAGACGTATAAATTGTTTTCTGAGCTTTCCACAGGGACATGGGCAACCAACATAGCAGTTATTTTTGTGCACTTCGCTATTTATTAAAAATATGCCTCTTATTATGTGGTACCTACAAACTTTGTATAATTTGTTATTTTTACTCGTCGTTAAATCTATATGTGCGTATTTGTCGATTATAAAAACTAATAACTCGATTGATAATAAAATTATATAGAATCAGAAATCAGCTTAAAACCTTCTTCGCTTGAAAAAAAAAAATAAAAAACAAAAAACGAGAATGGTGCTATATTTTTGTAATTAGATGCTAGTGTACCTATCACTTTACTGGCAAATTGTTAATTTTTTCAGGGATTCTTATAATCGATATTATAAAATTAACTGAAAATTTATACTATTATTATTGTATTACATTTAATTTTCCTGGACAGATATGCCATTGATATATTCATATTTTATCGCTCAATATTCCGGGGACAGGAGATGGATCCATAAAATGATGCTTAAAACCTGCTGTCCTGCTGCGTAGTGGGCTCTTTCATTTAAAAAAATTTACAAAGCGATCCACTTCAGATCCACAAATTGAATGTATTATCGAAGACATATAAACATTAAAAATTTCCTAGAAATCGATTGAAGTGTCACCTACCAAGTCTAAATGTGAATCTAAACCATCAAGGAACTCATTTGCACACAAAAAATTTCATCAAAATCGGTCCAGCTGTTAAGAAGAAGTTCAGTGACACACACACGTACAGAAACACTAGCTATGTGTA
Organism: Rhopalosiphum maidis; assembly: GCF_003676215.2. Taxonomy (NCBI): domain Eukaryota; kingdom Metazoa; phylum Arthropoda; class Insecta; order Hemiptera; family Aphididae; genus Rhopalosiphum; species Rhopalosiphum maidis. Next base: position 82,202,078 of record NC_040878.1, read on the forward strand.
CAAAAATTAGTTTATTTGTTTTTTCAAACACTTTTTTTTTTAAATAATTCAATAATTATTGTTAATAATGCAATAATACATTTTTTATTTAAACAAATGGCAATTTCCAAACAGTGAAAAGTGAAAGTATTTTTAATTTTTCTGAAATTTTGGATAGGGCTGCATCCTTAATCCACTGCATTCACCCACCCCAATTTCGAGGTACGGTTATCGTCCTACCAGTGTGATGTATAGAAGAGTTCAGTGTCCTTGGGATGTGTAATATATTATTATACAGATCATTTTAAAATTACGTTTGCAACTTGTACAAACAATCCAATTATAATTATTATGTTTTCTCGTTAAAATTAAAAATAAAAATACTATAAATTTTAATATTTAAGGATAGTGTACGTATAAATTATAATTGTAGCGTGTGCATTATTACACGCGTACTGAGGATTAAAAAGTGTTTAATCATGTAAATCTAAGTAGGTTTAAAGTATAAACCTTGTGGAAAATAATAAAAATGTATATGATTTTAATACAAAATAATATGAGTGTTAAGATAAGGAAAATAATTGGAATAAAAAGTATATTTTCCAAGTAAGAGTAGGAAAATTTTTACAAAGATGACGTTTTGCATATTGTCAAACAGTCAAGTATATATATACTATAGTTATTTATATATATTTGCACATCTGATTTTAAATAATGCATACAGCAATAGTAATAAAAAATGCATTTTGTTGAACACTGTATAATCTAACACTATATATACCTAACTATATATATATATTTATTGATCGTAAAATAAATTTAACATCAGCAACAAAGACTATTAGGTAGTTATATAGTAATATTACACATTTATTAATCAAGAACTAGATTAAAGCTATTTTTTTTAAATATGATTATATAATTTTATTTGCTTAAATAAATTAATCATGATTAAGTTTTATTCTTGATCAGGCCCGAGTGCTCTGTCAAGGTTATGTGATGCATTGTGCTCAAAGTTCAATTCGATCTTGATTATACTTTAAGCATGTGTTTAACGGATATAGTTCAGTTTTTCACGTTTGGTTTGCAGTGGAGGGAGGTCCTTTACTCCTCTCTGGCCATTAAGAAATTATAAATGATTCTGGTGTGATTAATTAGTAATTAACTATAATAATATATTATATTATTATCAATTACGATTATTCAGTTTCACGTAGTACCTAACTGAAAACTCGTTATTACATAAATACAACTTTTTTTCCATGCACACAAAAGACACAACGCACCATTATATAATAAAAAAAGTTATTAAAATGTTTCAAAATTTTTACAAGAGAAAATATTACGCACGCCAAAAAATGAAATTTATTGATGTACATTTTATGTATAAAATTAAATATAAAATGTCAGTTCAAAATATATTTTTTTATAACATTTTTAATTTAGTATCTATTATGTATATATTGTATATAAACAAAGCTAGAGCAACTATTGAATGATAGAGAATAAGAGAATAAGAGGGAAGAGATCTGTAAGAGGAAGATAAAAAAAAAAAAATTATGGATTTAATGGCATACAACAACCGAAGACTCAAGAAAATTAAAAAATCGATGTTACAGAACTGGAGAAGAACCAGGATTGTGGAAATTGGACTGACAGCGTTAGCTATATCCTTACAGAGTTATGAAGCCATATGGCGATGGTGATATATCTTGTCTGTTAATACAACTATAATGGTGTGTCATACTTCTACAATATTGAGCTCTACTATTATACTTTTATTATATTGCTCGAAAAATAGTATCATAGGTACGTTAAATTTTTTTTTATAAATTGTGCTCTTAAATGTATAAGACTTATTTAATCATTTATATCATTTAATAAATGATATGGACTGAAATGGTTATGCTCATAATAGAAATAAAAAAATGAATTGCACAATTTACTATAGATGTATTCTTTATACTCCCTTTTCCCTTTGGGAAAAATTTACAATCGTTCGTTTATATAGAATTACATTGGCGTAACTAGGGTGTGATTAGGTTACAGGGATTGGGCTATTGGGTTTTATAACCCAAACAAAATCCTTATTAGTTTTTAACTGTAAAGTATATTATGTTTAGGTTAGTTATCTGACCCGGCGTGGCGGCATATTTTATGTTGTTACCCGATAAAAAAAAAATACAAGATAAGACTTAACTGTGTTATTTATTTATCAATTGTTGTTTCTTATAAATTAATTGAAAATAATATGGACAGTTTTTTAAACTTGAATTTTAATTATACGAAAAAAAAAAGATTAAAATAAAATAATGGCAAAGCGTTATGTGTTTGAAAAAAATATGATTAGAAATATGGCAATAAGCTGTTTGAAAATATTACACCTCATATACCTAATTTTTAAACAAAAAATATAATATAAGCATAATGTTTATAGCCATATTATGTTATTACGAGTATTATTATTGTTATTAAAATTAAAACCTAATATACATTTATTATAGCAAAAGTTATAATCACTTTATTAAAAACAAAAATATCAAAAAATATAGATTTTATAATTTTATAGAAGTGGTCATACTACATTTTGTAATTATTTTAGTCTTGTATTAGATTTTTAATGATGATGAAAGAGGTGTTAAATTTTTAAGAGATTTTTAGGCGACAAAAGTATAATTACGACCGGAAGGTAATAAGCTCCATCACAATTTTCATGGTACATTTTTTATAATATCTTTTATTTTTATTTGTTATAATGAGAATTTCCTGAGTGCGTCCCGGAATTACCCTTTTTTAATGTTCCGAGTGGGTCCCAAACATAAGGTATCACCCAAGTGCGTCCCAAGAAAAAAAGGTCATATTTTTGACATAACCCTAATGCGTCCCAGTTCATTTAGAGGTACCCAATTATTATCGAAGTTAAAATGAAATGCAATTTTCCCACCATTTCCAGTGCTTCACAATCATAGTTGTAAAAATTAAGCACCTATAAAGTATTATAGTTATAGTTTTGAACGAGCATGGACCAATTAACCAATTGGACCAACTAAAATAAAATTTTCCTTTTGCGCTCGTATTCAAATTTACCTATTTACAGGGATGAAAATATTTTTGTTCGTATTAATTCTATCAACATCAACATAAACAATCTAAACAATAAAATACTTAAAAAATTATAAACTTGTTTATCGATCAATTGATTACTGGTTAAAGTGACTGGTTATAAAATATTTTATTATAGTATTGGGAATTTTATGAAACGTTATTATTATCACTCAAGTAAAGACAATTAACTTGTTTAGTTTGAAGTAAAAAATTATTTTTTTTATTTATATTGTATACCTATTATCTCCTATACTCGCCAAAAAATCCGTTAGTGTATACTAACCAGTATTATATAATGTATTATATAATTATAACTAACTAATAAGCTTTCCTTAGTATTATAAAATATTTTGAGTGCAATTGGCCTATCAACCCTAAAATGTATAGAGCGCAATTGGTAAACTAAAAAGTAATTTTTTAAACTGCCATTTTAACCTCCATACTCGATTGTCAAACCTGTATATTGAAAGATTTATTCGATTATTTTATCTTAAATAGGTAAACATAAATAAATATAATTTTTAATATTACCTACAATATGTACATCAAAGTATATTACTTAACTTTTACATCGGGTTTCGTGTTTTAACTGGATGATTGCGACGAAATGAACGGAATCGCTTATCATTAGTTCAAATTAACTGTAGTAGGTACATAATATTATACTAATTCCCTTCGGCGTTTATTGGAAAATGTTTATGTAATATTACAATGTTTATAGTGAGACGTCGAGACGATTTTATTCTCTTTTACAATTTCTAAGACCTGAGTATGACAGCACTCCAACTACGTATCATGATTGGTTGTGCATAAACAAAACAACGACGGTTAATACTTAGTTATTACTAATAAGTTTTTAGTTTTGAATTTTTAACGTAGGCGCAGAAGAGATGTTTCTCGTAACGCTTAACAGTTAACAATGTTATATAATTTATAACATTATAACGGATATGTAAAAGCTAGTTTTTTATTACTTTGATACATATTTTGAGAATAAAAATAATAACGATGTATTTTCAAAAGGATGTAAGAGATAATCGCCCTATATTTTGTTTTATTTCTTTGATCCACCCGTGACATGATAAATTCGTGTTTAGTAGAACGAATATTATGTTTTTTTTTATTAGTTAAAATTGCGGGGAGCACATATAAATCGGAGAAATATCCAAATTGTACCGTAATTTTCAATAAAATAATTATTGTTTTTGAATATAATTCAGTTTAAGAATAATCATTCAAATGAATTACGGTAGTAAATAATGAATAGCATTTTTATGGAATAATGTTTTTATATGGTATGTTATTTTTCAAAATAGTTTACTCGAGAAAGTATAAAACAGTAACATGTTCTAGTAACACAGTAGTCTACACAGTTATATTATTTTATTTTGTAACAACATGGGAATTGTTGTGTAACAGATAATGAAGAAAAATATTAATTAAAATACGACTGACTTCAATCGAGTAATTATGTGTATATACAGTAAACACACACACACACACATACACAAATACCTGTATATATTATATATTGATTTTATTTTTAAATTAAAAAAACAACCTTCGTCAAGAGTAAAGTGTCCGTTTTAATTTGTGTAAAAAGCAGCGGTCCGTCTAATAGAAAATAATAATAACAACGATAAAACTAAAGGGTGGGAAACTTCTTAGTTCTATTTTGTGTTTGTAAAATTATTAACTATGTCTGTATGACGATGACTTGATTATTATAAGACGAATGTTCGCATCTCTGTTTGTTACTTTTTGATAAAGCTATCATAATATTATTGTATTAATATAATTCAAATAATAATCATATTAATATTTAATGTTAAATAAGCGCTTACATACATTTACATTCGGAATAACGTCATAACAACGAAAATCAATTAAATTAAATTGTAGACACGATTAATATAATGTTTCTTTGTGAGTACACAATATTTTAAACTAAACGTATCTATATAAGGACGTAATGCGATTTGTTTTGCCGCTTTGTTAGGTAAATCGTTTCACGCGTGTGTCTTAAAACTACGAATCAAGAGTCTCCTGCAAACTTTCTACGTCTAAACGGCAGAATGCGACGCGTATATTTTATGTTCAGCGTCATAATATAAACGCAGTCAAAGCATGTGAGAACATACGAGTTAAGTACAAGGGATGATCTATTGTGTAAACGTATAGTTACTTAAATTTGAAATTCAAAAAAAAAAACTTTTTACTTTTTACCCGTACAGTTAGAACACTGAAGCATTTATATCGCGATAGAGAGGATATGTTGCTACAAAAAAAAATCTGAGTTTCACTTTTTTTCTAATAGACTAACCTGCATGCAAGTTTATATGCTCTTTCTAATGACGATCAAACACAAAACTTCAACCGAGAACACATGCAAAAATATATGTATGGTATTATTTCTCTCGTCGTCGGGGTTTTAACTTTAATGTCTGTAAAAAAACGTCAATAAAATAGAATTTTGCGCAACTTTGACGGTGGCTTAATTATGTAACAACTATTAATGTATTATACAACTGTCGCTGTGCGCAGTGGTTGTCGTCTAACACGTGGGGGTAATATATTTTTGACGAGATTTGCATAATATTATTATATATTATACATAATATTATAATACCCACGTACCACGCACTAGTGCGTGAGCTCATACATAGTGAAGGATTTCCGTTCGATTTTTATGTACGTCAACAATATCATCACCGTCATATTATAATATACGCACCGGTATTACACACCCATAGGTATTATACAAACACTTTTGTGTATACCTACCTGTACATACCTTCACAATTATTAAATGATATTTAGACGTGTCAACCGAAGCGATTATAATATTATCATAATATATAATAATATAGTATACTATGGTGGTGCATCGTACAGTTTCTATTTTTGAAAACGTTGTTACTGCACATCACTTTATCATTTTTTTAGTTTTTTTTTTTTTTTTAGCATATCTAGACAGACATCTTTTAAGGGTTATAACTAGTAAACATAATAGACTTATTTTCGTCTGCTTGTAGTCATTTGTTTCTGCGCGCGAAAACAGGGTCTGCTATTGTAGGTGTTTATAATAATAATATATGATAAAACTATACACGCGCTGGCCGTGATTATACAAATTATTACAGTCATATAATATTATAATATTGTCACGCCGCGATCGAAGCCTTCCCGTGTTTTCTCGTACACGTCCCTGCGAACGGGATAAATAATTAAATGACAGTATTAATCGCGCAGTGTTACTCACGGTCGTCAAACTGCCGCGTAGCTTGTTATGCCGCATATTTCGGCAGCGCGGGTATACCTATATATACTAAAATATTCTGTAGGGCATAATGTAATACTCGTTCGCTACCGTATATACAGGATGATTCTTTTATCAAACAACAATCATTATTTCAAAAAGTATAAATGTTTTTGAAAATATTTTGTTTACATAGTTTCAAGCTGTTAAAAAACAACGTTTTTATTAAAAATTTAAATATTTTTTATCCTTATAATTTTTTAAGTTTTTTACTTTTTTGAATGACAACATAGTGTTTTAATTTCATATTCCAAATCAGAATAATTTTCTGAGTATTTTGATACATAAAATTCGAATTTAGGGTGAGTAGTTTATGAGTTATACTTATTTAAGGTTTAAACAAGTGGAGTAGTGGACAAACATTTTACGGGGTAACCCCGTACCACTCCACACCACGCAACTAAACTTTAAATACGTGTAACTCATAAACTACTCCCCCTAAATTCGATTTTTATGTATCAAACTACTCAGAAAATTATTCTGATTTGGAATATGAAATTAAAACACTATGTTGTCATTCAAAAAAGTAAAAACTTAAAAAATTATAAGGATAAAAAATATTTTTAAATATAATTTTTTAATAAAAACGTTGTTTTTTTAACAATTTGAAACTATGTAAAAAAATGTTTTCAAATGTATTTATACTTTTTGAAATAATGAGTGTTGTTTGATAAAAGAATCACCCTGTATAATATTATGTAATATATCGGCGCCACCGCTATAAGGATCTCGAATTCCTAACGAAATAACACGGCGACCGTGATGAATACGATTAATCAATAATCGTCTCAAATTATTTTCGCAACGGCGGTTCGTGTATAAGTAGGTATACCACGTCCTATACATACAATAATAATATTATTACGAGTATATAATAAAATACGTATACACACCCGTCGAAGTCGTATCCGAAAGTAAATAATATAACAGAATAAATCAGTATATTATAATATGGTACGTGTCGTTTAATTGGAAAGTCGGACTGTATTATGCGCACACACTGATATTATAATATTATAAATTAACGGTAGGTATGTGGTCCAGCTACAATATCTAAAACGTAGATTTCGGTTCTGAGTTTTATTCCGGAGGATTATACTGCGCTGCATCCCGAACCGGAATTTAAAACTTACATTTCTAAAAGTATACTTACTAGGTATATTATATTGTTATATAGAAAAGTTTGATCATTTAATTTATTTCTTATAATATATATTTATTTCTTATATTTCTTATACGTATTACTTATATAATATAGTTGCGTAAAGATATATAGGTACGGTTAGATGCGATTTTTTTTAACTTTTGACCATAATTATTTCGAAGTGTATTACTGTTTTTAAATTTTTAAATAATTTGTAACCAATATAAGTTAAGTAATAGTTATTGTTATTTTACTTATTGATTTGTACTTTTTTAAATAATAATAAAAAGTTTTAAATTCTCATTTTAAAACAAGCAGAATTATTTTCTAAGATTCTTAATGATGTATAAAAATATAATTTAAATAATTAGTTAATTAGTTATACGTGTTTAAATTATAGGCGGCTGTAACATTTGCATAAAAAATTTATGATTTTTACTTTGATCACTGTAAGTCTGTAGCACTATTTTTTCACCCGTTTATTAATAATTGGTTTCACCGATATCTATCCGAACGCCGATACATCCGTACACGCTTTTTGTCAAATTAACCGGATGCCGTAACACACCTGATCAATTATTGTTTTTAAATTCGATTTTCATGTTATTTATAAATTTTCATAAAAAAAAAAAAAATTAACTTGACGATAACAGTAACACCTATAGTATAATATGAATGATATTTTTCAAAAGAAAACTTTGTTCTCTTATTATTTTAGATAATGAAGAAATAAAAGTTTATCAAAACACACACGTCATCCATACTGAGAAAATGACTTATATAGTTGATGTAATTTGCTGGTGGTTTTACGAACATGACATTCGCGGACTTTCCGACAAGTATTCGATCTCTATATTATAATGTTATTATCGTTATCGTCATCGACAGAAGTTTCAACTGAATACGAAATGTTGTTTTCTTAATCCGAGGCTACAGCATAAGCTTCGTGGTCTTATCCAAACGGGGATTCGCGTCATATAGGTCCGGCTTGACAAACTTTGCACGCGTTGTAACGCTATTTCTTTCCTTTTTTTGTTTACAAGTAACAAAATGTCGTCATAAAATTGTTGTAAGTATATAACACATACATTTACATTCAAACTTACAGGTTAGTATATACCTACCACCTTTGTATGTCACGCATTACATAACATTACGATATAATAGACGTATATACGCGTGTATCCTGTTATTATAGCAATATTTTACGTTTAACCACTTTTTTTTGTTTTCGGGTAGATACCATACAATTTTGTGGTAATAAAAATGATAACGGAACATGCACGCATGACTACTCTATAAATATATATTTTAATTCGAATTCGGATTGTGTTGTTAAAACGGGCAATTTTCGACCAAGCAAGTTATATTCATACGACGGTGGAATAACAGGGAAGTTCGATAAGTAAATAGCGGTAGGTATATATTATAATACTATGGTATCGGTACATTAGCTTTATATTCATCTGCACGTCCGCGTCGGCGCGATCGTATATTGTATTTGTGTAAGACTGTGAATTCAACTTCGTGGTACATCGAGAACAGTATTTCCATACCAAAGATTTTCTATCGTTTTCAGACAATAATGCATAATACCATAATATTGATTTTAGTGTGCAGTTGATCAAAGCAAACGATACCCATATCTGGCCATTTTATCCGGTCCATATTTTTTTTAAACGTTTGACTTTTAGTCGTACAATTTATAGCGTATATAATTTGATTATTTTGATTTATTTATAAATAATTCTAATATTGACATTTGATAACATTTATTTAAAATTTTACGATTCAATTTTTAATTTATATTTCAGAAACTTTTATATTTCTCTAATATTACGTCATAATAAACTGTATTTATATTTATTGTTTGAATTATAACAATATTGATAAAATATTTAAGTATAAACGTGCTTATTATTATTTTAATGAATAAAAAACAATAGACGTTGAAATTTAATGTAAATAATAAATATTGTCGCGTAATAATTGAGTTTGAGGTTGTTTGCATTAATACACAGAAAAATAGGTTAAATGTTGAAAGTAAAAAGCGCTACAATAAATGCTTTTTGGTTTGCATATATAAATGTGTAGATAAAAATTTCATTGACGATCATGGTTGGTGAAAAAGGGAGCAATAACCCAAACATTTTTATTTCAATATAATAAATTGTATTATTTCCAACAATTTATTATATAATTCGATTCGTTTTAATTTTGTAATTTTAAGCTACAAATATTTTGTAGTAAGTTTAACTTATAAATTTAATCGGTTATGATTTCCATTCTATTAGTTTTTCTTTAAAACATAATTTAAACAATAAACGTCGTCTTATAGTTTAATTTCTTTACGTTATAAACGATTATTTTATTTTCCGCTTCACAGGGTTTTTCTTAATGAATCGTCGGAAAAATAGTCTTCATCGTATTGATGATTTAATCATTTTCATTGTTAATAGACGTTCACACTTATTTTATCTACTGATCTGTAAACACTATTACGTATTTCCTATATCAATTAGTTTAACACATATATACAGCATACATATTATTTATCTTAAAAGTACCGAACAGGTGTTTGTATAGGTTATAGTAAAGAGATTATCGTCTCGACTTTCTTATTGTACGCCATTCATTATTGTTGGATGACAATACTTCAGACACGCAGGTGGGAATTAAATTTGTTTCGGATATATAGAGCGAAAAACGCATTCAAAATAAAATCTTCTATAGTAATAATAATCCATTTATATTGGCAATAAATATTTGTATGGCAAATCATTTAGAATAATTGTAGAAATTCATGTACTATAAAGACATATTATATAATATTATACTAATATTATAACAATACGAAAAATAATAGTTGTCAGACGGAACAAACACTTTTTGGACGGTTTATATTAAATGTCATAAAAGGTCTGCAGTCGTTTATTATTTCTTCATATTATAATATACAAAATAAATATAATAGCTTTCACTATCTCTGTGTTTGTTAGCCGTGTAGTGTAACGCCATCGATGTAAATTTTTGTCGTTAGATATTCAAAACGCGGTTTGCATATAGAACTCGAGTGTGCACAGGATACGATTCGTCATTCCACACACTTATTTTGTGACACAGTATACGTCTATGTTATACATATTATTATATATATGTACATTGCCTACGCGTCTATGAATATAGGTATAATAATTTAATAAACGATAACACGTCATAGGTACTTACCAGTTATTACAAAGAGAGCTTATTACATTTTTATTTTTCATTTAACGAACTAAAACCGTTAAAGGGTAATACCCATTGAATATTATTTTTTCAATACATTTGTAATATATATATATATAATCTATATCAATGCCGAGGATGGTTATACTATAAATATGTCTTTACTGCACCTGGACAGCCACTCTCTCGTGTACTACCATTACGGCTGCAACTTGATTACGCACAATCTACAGTAAATTCTTCTTATGTCGAACGTCGCAATTTCGAATCTCGAACTACATTGACATCATCCAGAAACCACTATTGCATTCAATAGCGTTTTATTTTCGACAGATCGATATAAAATTAATCGTTTTTTCGTTATCTATAGAGTATACAAATAACATTTTTATTGCTGTATGACCTGAAAATTGTGCAATATACGTACAGTATAATGACAGAACACGTTCATACAATATAGTGAAATGAAAAATAATAAGCGTAAAGTTTAGTCTCTTTGGTTATAAAATATGACCGTAAAAATGTTAAATCTGTAAATTACTCAATATTTTACTAAATATATTTAGACAGAAAGATAAAATTTTAACGTTCATTAATGGTTATATGAAAAAAAAAAATAAGATGACTTTTTATTTTAACATTGATTAATGGATTATTTATAGTGCCAAAATAAAATCATAACAGTACATAGAACGATTTTACTCGAAAAAGCAAACGACGAATATGCACAATAAATAGGAAATACGAGTTTTAAAGTTACTATTGGTTGGCTTCAGAATTCAAAGAGAAGATATGATATAGTTTTTCAAACCATTTGTAGAAAAAGTACTTAGGTAAACAAATAAATGTTCAAATTGGATAAAAATATTTTTGAAATTTTCATAAACTTTTTTCCTAATGTTATTTAAAAATACGTCTAAATTTTGATGAAATAAGTTTATTGTTTGAGTGAAATATAGGTAAAATGTTCATTAAAGTGATAACTATGTTAGGAACAGATATATCGGAAAATAAAAAACTAAATTTATTTGTCATTAGGAAAGCAATAATGACATGGTGTTTTAAAGTAATCAAATCTTTATTATTTAATTATTGGAAAAATAAAAAGGCTTAAAATACTTTGATATTATTTAAAGAACGACTTTTAAATGTCAATAAAAAATGTATAAATAAAACTATAAATCATTTTTTTTTTTTAATGTATTCATTATTTGTTTAACAAATTAAAATTTATGAAATATCTAACTATGCATAATTAGTATGTTATAATTTTGTTTTTTATGTTCAAATCAGTACCAACCCATCGTACACAGTGTTCTATAAGTTGTAAATTATATTGCTTTATTTTTAGAACGAAAGAAGAGATACCTACTTGTTAATTGGATGTTTAAATAGTTAATAAATTGAATAGTTAATATTTTAAAAAATAATTAAAATCACTTTTGGGCATTTATGATGATACAATAAATTAGGTATTGTTCACGCCGTGAAATCTATCAAACTAGGTTAAGGTGAAAAAGTATAAATGAAAGTCTTTCACAAATATTACAGTTAATGGAATAATGAAAATAATTCATTTTATTAAACAAATTGCATGCATAAAATATTATGATGATTCTGTACTATTAAGATATACGACAATATTTTTTTCAAAGTTTACTTGTAACAGAATTTAAATTATTTAAACATTAAAACATATTATTTTACATAGTACACACAGAATGTATTATTGAAGTGTTAGAAGTTAGAACTTAAGTTAATAAAAATTAAAATGTTAAACATAAGCATGTCACTGGAATAAATTACAATCTATAATAAGTTAATACAATTTATTGCAATTATGTAAAAATTTTATAAATCTTGATTTTTCAATATAAACATTCTTAACTAAATAATATATTACGTATCATTATATATATAAATATTTGTAATTTAATAACAGTTTATCAATGATATAAAAAATATTTATTTATTAATGATTGATTTATTGCCGTTTTTCTCAACTTATACATGAACTCAAAAGATTGAGATTTGTTTAAAACTTTTTCTTTATAGCTCCAAAAAAAAAAAAATAACATTGAAATATGGAATGATTTTGTCAAATATATGATATGAGTTATCGTAATTCCGATTTGAAAATTATTACGTTAGGTAATACAAGTAAATCATTTTAAAAATATTTACTACTTTTTTTAAGTAGGTATATTAAACACGCAAGTCAGTATTAACAAATAATAATAATATATTTCTACAGTAAATAATATAATACGTTCGTATATTATATAGAAAGAAAAAAAGAGACGAAGGAAAAGTAGGTATAGAAAGATAGTAATTTATTATTAGCTATTCAAATTAAAAGTCAAAACATTTTTAGTTTTATAGATACATTATACCAATATTACTGTTTATTGAACAAAAGAAAGCTTTTTAAAATTATTTGCCTGTTATATTCATTACGATTGTTACTGTATAAATCGTGATGACTATGAAACGACTGCCAACAATATTTGATACTATTGTTGATTTTTTTTAAGTGTACGTTGAATATATACTTTATATCACATTTAAGTCTGAATATATTATATTATTCATCGTTTTATTTGCATAGTTCATTATAATAATGAAATCAGAGTCTGTCTTTCAGTTTATAGAATACGCTATCTAAGACAGTATATAATATAGTGTTACTATAAATATTCATTAATATTACATTATATATTCAGTTAGGCTATTAAGTTATAATATATAAACAAATAAACTGAATTTAATAGCAACAATAACATGGCTTAAACATCAAATTCTTTGTATAGGTAGGTTTATTTTTAAAATTAATATGGTATTGATATATATGACACGGCGTATTGGATAGGCTATTTAGCTACACTGCTGTCTATTTTTGTTCGATATTTATCATTATGAGTCAGTATCTATTTTACGCATGTCTACAAAACCTTAATAAATAATATAAGACAATTAGCCAGCAAGTATATTGTACTATCGATTGCAAAAACTTGACTTTGGTTACAAATAATTATCATATGTATTGATTGCTATTTCTTAATGGTAGTTTAAAAGCTAAAAGCAGTTATTAACCAAATACCTGCAATCTTATTTATATAGTTATTAACCTCTGTCAAGTCCAGATAATTATGTAGATGATAAAACATAATAATTATTAATACTTGTCAAGTAATATAACCATTTATATATTTTATTCATTTTTCACCAGTCTTGGTTCAATTGTTTTGAACAAACGAAGTTTTTCTCATAATTACTATAAAAAATATACAATCTACAGTTGTTTTTTACATTATAAATAAAATTATTTGTTGCCCTTTAAGAATATTTCCTATTACCTCAGTTAAAAATAACCTCTACAATGATTTGTTTTTTCAGTCCTTAGTATTGGAATATATGAATATTTTTGTATATAGTTTCCGTTAAACAGAAACGAGGTAGGACGTTGGGAATTTGTCTTGATTTATTCACCTTAATACGTAGTATTTTATAGTATTTTAGTGGTGTATTACGAGTTTTACGAATAGTATTGCTCTTCATTAGTAAACAATATTATATACTTATTTTATTGATATTAAATACAATTCTGAAACATTATTGTCCAGTTAGATATTTTATATTTTCGTCACAAATTGCCAACCATTATATTAATGTATTATATTCCTAATATGTAAACAATATCTCATTTAAAGACGACACCATGGACAATTCATGTAAAATAAAATTCCTAACATAAACGTTATTTGACAAACTATTTACCAAAATATAAATTTCCAATAAAAATAATTTTAACGCATTAATTGATTTTCCTGAAAAACCAAATTTCTATAATGCAATGTTGAAAAATATTTTTTTTAGTATGTAATATAGTTTTTCTATGTGTTGTGAAATTATATTTTTCAATATCATTTCACAGCTTGTTTTCCTGTATTTCAGATTTTTCCAATTTATATTAATACAATTCATATTCTTAATTTTTAAAATAAAATAGAGTACAAAAATTAAAATTTTAAATAAGTTTAATGTATTTTATTAATATCTTAATATATATATTCTATTATAAATAAGTTGTCTTTTCTAATTGTGGTTATTGTTATTATACCTAAGTAGATTTTATTTCAATCTAGGTTAAATCGAATGTATGTCTTTCATATTAAGTGTATTTTCATTTGTATTGTATTGTATTGACAAAGTCTTTTAGGTAAATAATTTTACTTGGCGTCCTTTATGTTTCATTTTATATTCGAAAAGTTAATATTTTTTAAAAAGGGTCATGGCTTAATATTGGATTAAGTAGTTAAATTATAAAAATAAAGTTATTTATTATAAAAGAGTTACTAGTGAAGTGACTTGATATAATATTAATTGCTTAGAACAATAATAAGAGGTGTAATACATTGTTCATTCATACAAGATATTAAGCTGGTTTTTACGCAGAAGGCATAATAAATTATGAATCGTTAACTGTATAGTACTTTATTTTCAAAAATAAAGTTTTTTAAGAATTAAAAATAAAATACATACATGGTTTATTAAAAAATATTAATATTTTTTGAAATTCATAATGATTTTATAAATAATGAGCAAAAATTTAGTTTATTAAGTTAGTAATATTATTATTTGAATTAGAATATAATGTTCAGGGTTTTAAAGGTATAGTCAGTTTTGTTAGTTTTCTTTGATATAATCAATATTAATAAAGCCACTCCGCTATTTATTAGATAAATTGTAAGCTTGTCATTAATATGTTATTATAACAGATGTGTTAAATTCGAATTCAATGATAAATCATTGTGTGCGAACGAAAAAAAATCAGAACAGAGACAATTTTTCATATTTTGAAAATTGCATTGTGTATAATCAATTAATAAATGACCATATTGTTTTCAGTTATAAAGTTTTTATTTTTCAAAAAAAAAAAGTGTTATCATACATATAAAACGAAAAAAATCTAAAAACAAATTTTAAATGTCTATAATTGGCTCCAAAATTAGAGCCAACAAATATTGAAAGTTATACCATCGTTATAAAATGCTAAAATAAATATTTGATATATTTAATTGTTATGGATTATTATACGAAAATAATTGCAATTTAGTGAGCATAAGTATGCTAAAAATATTCTCCTAAGCTCACTTTCTACTGTTTAGTTTAAGAACAACGGATTAAATTGCCTTTCAGTTGAAAGAGCTAAACTCTGACGCCGGCTGCGGTTACTTTATAGCCGTTATATTCGTTGATTATCGTAATTTGGTCAAAGTTGGTGCTGTGCAAGAGGTAAGGATAAAACACAGTTACCAAATGCAAAATTGAATGTACAATTTATGGATATTAGATTTTATTCGAACGAAATACTATGTTAAAATGAATTAATATTAATTACATTCTGAACTCACAATGGTCGGCGGTCGTCATCACTGACCAACGTTATTCGTAGAACACCGTCGAGCAATTCCGTATGCCTACAGCCGGATAGGTCCCGTGTTCCGCCACTTCTCACCCGTGATTAGGTAAGGCGTGACAGTCAGATTTGCGCTGTTTGTGTTTCGAACGGATAGGAACGAGCGTTAGTAGTACAATTCAGTGTTTGTACTATGTACTTACGACTTCTGCGGACCGCGTCAACTCGTTCAGCAGTAAAACTATAATTAAATGGCACTGTATATAAAATCAATATAAATTCTTTTAAACTTCGAGTTCCACAAATCAGAGATAAAAGCGCTGGATAATACGCACCGATGATCGATCGTGTTTAGTCGGTACGAAGCCTACAATTATGACATTGTACTATAGTAAAACTGATATCAATAGCTAAGCGAGATGGACAGAATAATAATAAAATACAGCGATTTCTTAAAATATTTTCAACTTAAAATATGTCGTAGTTATCTTTATAAACGTTATTAGTTTGACATATTTTCTCAGCACCTACACATACCTATTGGATTCGAGACTGGAAACTGCAAAGCTGTATTAGTAGTGAACTCAACCGTATTCAAGTGATCAGAAAAATCACAGTTCAAATCTGGACCTTGAATTAAATATCGAAGACCAATGGGAAACGATAAAGACGATAAAGTGACATACCTAATTTTGCATTCATTAGAGAAAGTCCAAATGGTATGCATTCCGCCAAACAAACCAACAAATCAACTCTCCTCATAAAATGTGGACATAGTCATTTAATGATAATCATTATAAAATTTAAAAAAAATTAACGTCATCCACAAACAATAGGCTCAATTGTATACACGTCACAAAACTAAATGAATATTATCGATAACAAAGAAAACAATAGACAGGACAAATTACCGTATTGTGAAATTACACTAGAGATAACTTCAATAATGAATGATTTAGCATTTAAACCCACTAGAGTCCATAGATTATAATTTATAATAATCGGTTCCCACAAAATTGTATTATTTAATATTTGTATTTCTATTTAATGGACTTACAATAAACAATTAAAAAAAACAAATATTTTTATATACTGCATCGGTAATATTCAGTTTTCTTAAGTTTCACTGAGTTAATTACTTTTTTCTATTGCCTTGATAATGAATACTTTTAAATTATATCTATTTAATAATATAAAAATTTGTCGTGAAAAAAATTAAGTTTTTTTACCAATAAAAACCGTTTTAATATAATGTTAGTAGTGAACTAAAATTTTACTGTTGCATAAAAAAATGTTAGCTTTCATTAAATACAGTTTACGATGATATGATTATGAAACATCTAAGAAAAATTATTATGAACTTTAACAATAAAATAATTTTGAATTTTAATATTCCTACATTCCAGCAAAATAATGATTTGACTGTATATTATGATCTAACTATACTACATATAGGTATTATATATAATAGTCGAATGACGTGGATATTAATCTTTCTAAGTTAAACACTATAAACTGTGACGAGTGTTGAAATTTAACTATATACATATAATATTATACTATCATAATAATAATAATTGTATTCTGTATTCTTAAAAATTAATTTTAAATATCGCAGAAATATTTATTACCCCGAAATAGTATAATCATAATTGTATATAATAGTATGCATGTTTAATTTAAAAATAATAATTGGATTTTTCATTGTTGCCGCTTAAATAAGTTATTCTTTCCTATGGATTTTTTTAACTGTAGAGGTATTTTATTCACCTAAAAGATTTTATTCATTTATATATATATGTTAATGTTATACGTATAATAATGTATATTATTACATCGATATTTGTTATTTTTATATAATATTTGTATACATGCTACGGCTAAAGTCCGAAACATGGCTAAAGTGTACATTATCCGGATAATGCGCACATAATCCATACTAGATGGATAAAGTAAACACTTAACATTTAGAATCATAGTTTCGTATATTAACCGGATATTTTGTACATTAGTCATTGATTGATGGATGAAGTAACTAGATAGAAAATATGTACAAAAAAATATATTATTATGTAATTATATTTTCAACGGCATTAAATGAAATACTAAAAATAAATATAAATAAATACTATGAACTAGGTAATAACGAGGGAACGATAGAAAAACATAACTATAGGTCTCAATTTGATGTTTGTCCTTAGCCATTCATTGCAGTAGACGAGGTGTCAAATACAAAAAAACTGTTATGAGAAATCGCAAAAAATATGTCATTGTTAGGTGATCAGGGTTATCAACGTTGTGCATATAAATCAAATTGCAAAAAAAATAAATGCAAATGCAAAGCATCTGGCATTTTATGCAGTGGCGTTATTTGGACATTTGCACATGCAGGGTATACATATGCGTATTTAAAATCTAATATTGTAGTAATTTGGCCCATTTTTATAAATTAATTGGCCTGTATAGTTGATAGTTGCTTACACTTAAGTGGTCTGCTATATGTATGCCATGCGTAATATTAAAAAATAATTGAAATGACGCCACTGATTTTATGCAATTCTAAGTGTCATCAAAGTTTACCATGTTTAAATAAATAATAATAATAATGTTATCTAATATTTAGAAATAAAGTTAATTTGCATCAAATGTAGTTTAATATTTAATTGTTAACTTATATTAATTAATTTTATTGAAATAAATTATTATATATTATGAATTTATTAATAACATTTTACATTAGCCATAACACGATGGCTAAAGTCGCTTTAGTCGGGTAATGTATACATAATCCATTTCCTAACAGTTTTTATTCACGGCTTTCAACCGAAATTAGATAATATGCACATTAGTGTAATTCGGACTTTAGCCGTAACATATATACTATACACGAGATAATATTTTTTATTTGTTATATGTTAGCATGTAGTTTGTTATATAAAAATAACAATTTTATTTATGAATTTGAAAATAAAAGTACTTGATAGATAATGAAAATATAAACAATAACGAATTATATTTTATATATTATGTAAGATATTGTATTGTGTCAACATTAAAAATAGTTTTAGTCTTAAAAAGAAAATGTGTGCGGACTCATCACATTTGTATTTTCAAACAAATGGAAACTGCGCTCGGAGTGGTACTTATAACCATAGAAAAACGCGCACCTAAAGGCAATAATTATTATAGTTGGCTACCTGAATTTAAATTAAACCTTTTCAACGTGATAAGAGATGAAGTTGAATTTATAAAACTAATTTTTATTCAACAAAACGTGAATTATCCCGGCTCACTTAAGTGTCGTTGGTTTTTATTATGCACACAAAATATTAGTATGCCACGGCAAAGGGATGGGATATGATATCTCACTATATATGTACCTACTTTATTTAGTCTACAGTTATGTTAGTTTCGAATGACAGAAATATATTCTTTCTCTTGTTTGTTACAGCTGACAAGAAATAATGTACCTGTATACACGTATGATATTATATGTCTATACATTATAACATAACAATAACGCTCGTATTATGATATAGATTATATACAATAGCACAATTTATCATTAAACAATACCATATTATTATTATAACTCGGAATTGAACATTTATTGCAAGATGTCATTGTTGTTCGATAACGTTTAAGTAAACAACGGCTGTTAAGCAGTGGGATTACCCTTAGCTGTAGTTTTAGGTCAGCCGAACACGCATTTGTTAATTAGCAACGGAGGAGGGCGACACAATCAATGTCTGTGTGGTATTGGTAACGCACGGCAACACGTTTTAATGGTTTGGAAGTTTATCGTAGTTACTTATGAATAGAAGTTAACGACATACGTACATACAAGGTAAGTCCTAACAAGTATATCCACATAATTATACTAAACGCATACTAATATATCGATACTAATCATAATAGGTATTAATAATGCATATTTGAAAGTCTAAAGTTAGGGAAGTATAAATTAAAAACGGTTTAATATATTTTTTTAACGTCATATTCACATGTGAAAATTATTGAACGTATTATAATACATGACATTAACATCATTTTTATTTGTCCAATTGTTATATTATTTTTTGTTTTTAATATTATTAAATATAATTGAACATAATACCAAATTAATTATTAGTTAATCAACAGATAATCATTATATTTTATTAAAATAAAATATGGATAATTAGATTAAGTTGAATTAAATTTAAATATCAAAGAAGTATTATTTTCAGATATATTTAAATATATGTGTATAGTAGTTTCTTTGATTAAGTTTCTTTACTTTTATATGATAATACGACTTATGTATTTTTTTCATTTATGCGTCAATTAATGATATAAATGTCTATTATGCATTCAATTTCAATACACCATTGATTTTTATTTTTCACTCGAAATATTTTTTATTCAAACCTAATTAAGAAAAATATCATATTTTACTTTAATTACAGAGTTTAGCTGAAATATACAAATAAAGAAAAAGATTATGTACGTTTAAATATTGTTGAAGAGATTAAATTCAAAAGTTTGTTTATGCTGAAAATACGCGTATATGATTTATATACTTTAATATTGTTTTTTTCGGTTTAACTACGTGCCAATTATACTAATAAATTATTAAATTTCCACCTAAATTAATATATTCTTTTTAAACCTAAGTTTTTACGTTTATTTTTTTTAACATTTACAATAATTAATAATAAATTATTATTAGCATTTTTGTCAAAAAATCAAAAAAAATCTTTTACAGTTAAATCCTTTTCTACTTCAATTACACACACACACACACATATATATGATAGAAAATTAAACATTTCAAAATATCTATTTATATAATACATTATACTCCGTATGAACGATTTCCGTACGTTAGATATTGTCCTTATGCTAATAGTTCTACGTCATTAAACGGTAATATGAGATTTTCCCACAAGAAAGTCGTTCGCGCAGCATACAAAATAGATAACAATTGTAAAGTGTGTTACGAGCATACCTATTGATTATTCACCGTAATGGATGTGTTAAATACTTATTTGAATTTAATGATAATCATTGCATATGTAACGATTCTAAATGGAAACGATGTATTTTTTTCTATATTTCTAAGGATATTTTATAATTTATTTATATTACTATAAGTAATTTATTTGTCTATACAATATGTCTACCTAATTTTTAATATTACTGACAAAAAAAATGTATTTTTAAATACTTAACTTTTAATGATTAGATATTTTCAAACACGAACGTAGAGGATAAAAATATAAAGATTAGAATTAATCTTTAATAAATTTAAAAGTATTTCAAGATTTAACACTCCGCAAAATAATACAAACCATTCTTTGATTTGAATTTATCTCTAAAAAGTTTCACTCTTCTATTAAATCAATTGAGAATAAACTGTTATTACAATTCAGTTTTCTATTAAAATTCGACTAGGAAAACAATAACAATTTACGCATAAATTAACTTTATATCATTTTATTTTTTTAGAAATCCTCAACGCAAATTTAAAAGGAAGTGGAGTCGTGATTCTTTTGTATAAATTATATATATATATATTTAATCTTTTAATTCTAAGCTAAATGTCACTAATGGGTATAATTATTTACATGTAATCCTCATTTATGTTTTTTTCCCATTTAACATGAACTTATTATGTATACATAATATTAAGATATGTGTACTGTTTAGGTTGTATAATAATTTTATACACATTTTTTTTTTAAATTCAAATAATAATAAAAAGGTGTCCAATTTTGTTAAAATTTGATCTTCAAATAATCAAATGTCTTTTAAAAAAAGTGTTGGGTATATTAAATTTTTAAATTTCTATAAGAAAAACTATTAATGAATTGAAGTTTCAAACTTTATAGTTATTCAAATCAAAAATTTTATCAATATTTTTAACCACAAAATATTTGAAAAATTATATCATTATCTAGAAAACGCTTATGTAAATATTTAGTAAAAATTTCAAGTATCTATGATCTTCTATTTTCGTATTTCGATTAGTTTTGACTAAATATTCTTATTTTGAATTTTCTATATTTTTTCTCAATTATTTTGAAAAGTATACTGGAGACTTTTACTTTTCATCCTTTAATACATTCAATTTTATTTTATTGTAAATCTCGACAGAAAATTTAAGTTCTAAGCGTTTTTTTTTTTTTTTTATAGTTTAATTAATTTTTGCTCAACTCAATTCTGAGTATTTTACATTTTAAATTTCCACGCTTTCGTTTGAATGAAAAAAATAAATAGCTGGAACATTATTGTTCTTTCTTACTACCTGAACAATGAACTAATGGTCACTGTATTTGATCTATACTTTGTTTTATCACCTTAAAAGCCCCAATTCAAAAGTTGTGAGGATGGTGTATCTAGAATACTTCGTTTCACTGATGACCTGTAGGTTAAACAATCGGGGATTTGAGTACGTACGATTCAGATTATGTAACAGTCGGATGTTGTGAAATTGCATAATCCGAGCGTCACGTGATAAATGTCTTCGGTTAAACCTTGTGAACGTTTTGATCTGCAAATGCGATAGCTCTATCAACGTTATTCTTGTCCACATTTCTTCAGTTCTTTGAAATCTTAGCAAATTTTATCCCTTTTGTTATATCTTCAGTAGGTATTGTTACTAGGAAATTTAGTTACAACAATTATTCATCAACATCTTCCATTCATACCAAAATGGTCCGGTTAAAAGTAATATATTATGCTTAATAACTTTTAGTTATTATTCAAATTTAACACCAAAATAAGGTAGGTTATTTCAACCTATGATAATGTTATATAAATCAAAACTAGGACGTGTGAGTTAAATTGATTTTCATTTATACTTTTGAACAGGATAACCAATTAAATGTTGTTCAAAAAAAAATAATCATACATATTTATTTTGAGTACCTAGTACCTACATAACATAATATATGTATTTGTATCTCGGGTATGTATTGTCCGAAGTTGAATAAATTAGTCTCGAAAAATAAACGAGTTTAACAATTTACTGAAGTATTATTTAAACAATTAAATTTTATTTGTGTTGTTGATTTTTCCAGGAAAGCCAACAATGCTGCAAATCTGACGATAAATTGTATTCCCAACAACTGTTATACACATATAATACGTCACACGTCGTTTTTTCTATTCTCGTGGGATTTCGTTCATTCGGCGTGATAACACTCGGCGTCGGAACTCACGGAATAACAAATTGTTGGCGTGTCGACCGGTCTGTCATGAAATCACACAAACGTTTTTGGACACGATTGCCAATAATAATTACCGCCGTAGTTTAACGAACGTGATTAATTATTATTATATACATCTATATTATTCATCGGCCACCATTGTGCGAATTTTCGAAATTCAGCCCTACATATATATATGTATATATATTAGGTATACACGGTAATTTTTCACACACATATCTTTACCTTATACATGTATATAGATATATTTTGAATGTATGTGTATTCGTGGTGTCGAATTATCGTTTATATTATCGCCGCTAAGGTTGTCGTTGATTACGGTATAGCGTGAATGCCGCCGCCGCTCGGTGTTCGATACGTGCGCTTCCCGCTCCGCCTGCCGTCCGGAAATATACAGTACCTAATGGTTTTCGAACACGTGAAACGATTTTTTTTCACTTTTTAATTATTTTTCACGCACAAGGAATCTTTCACTTTACACCGCACTACCTCGTGGCGCGCACACCTAACTATTATATGTGACTTTCGGAAAACGGAACACCCATCAGACGGCTAGTCTAAAAAAAAATATTATATATTACATTAGAATATTATTATATTGCGGTAGCGCAGTTTAAAATGCCATTGGGTGCACGTTCCGGAAATGCCGGCGGTGACTTTTACAACGGTCGTAGCCGCCAAATGGACACCACGACCGGAGGCCACAGCAAAGGCGTTGGTGCCAGTGGTGGCAGGCCCGTGAAGAAATTGGGAGTCGTGGCCAAAGCGGTCACAGCTACCATGTCCGCTGACAGGCTGCAAGGGGTGTCCCGCACACAGAATGACGTGAAAAACGGTAAGGTTTCCAGTTTTTCCACGTAACATAAATGGTGTAGTTTTCAACAGATGACGAAACACGATTTGGCGACACACTGCAATTTGTTCTATTTATCGTATAATTATAGTCATATTATAATATACTTATGCACAAAATTATACCATATAATATATAGTATATATGAAAATACTGAAATTGAACACTGAACAGTGAAAAGCACCTTAGAAAAGAGTCTCTATTGAACATATTTTTTTCCCGGTTATAAAAATGTCTAATTAGTAATTTCTAAGTGAAAATTTTAATGATAATATTTTAAAGATATAAAAATAATAAGATAAGATAAAATATAAGATATTGCATGTAATACTTTACAAAATAAGTTTTTTATTTTATTTATTCTAAAAGTGTAGTATTACGTTGAATTTTAGATTTTAAAATGCACAATATAGTTTTAGTGTGGGTTGCACAAAATTTGTTAAAACGCCGCATGCGGGCCACGTAGTGAGGATCGCTTCTGTAAACGATAGGCGTGCCCAACTTTTTTTTAAGCCAGGACTTCATTTGAAGTTTATACTTATACTATGGGCTATATATATTTCCAATGATATATTTTTTTTTATTCATTCCTATATGGTACTCACTACATAAATATAATGTTGTCTATATTTCTATAATATAATATGTCCAAATTAATTTTACTTAAGTTAGTTAATGCGGATGATTGTGTAGACAGTAAATATTTTGTAATTCTTAAAAGTTGAATAAAACGAATAATGTATTTTTTTTTTAAATTTATAATAATTTACAATTTTATGAACTAAGCCGATTGGAATACTTTTATGGGTTGATCTACATAATGTATATTATAGCATTACAATCGGGTAGTAGATCAATATACGATTTACTAATAGTTGTTTCGTCCAATATGTATAGAGTATAGACCAATAAAATATATACCTAATGATTTATTAATTTCATAATAATATAGAAATATTCCTTACTGTTACTTTAATGCCTAATAAAATTCACGTTTCTATATGTATGTAAAAATGGTTAAACGATTTTATTGTTTTATTACAACAATATTTAAAATTGATTTACAAACAAAATAATAAATATACAAGACATAATATCGAAATATAAATTATAAAAATATTTATTAAGTGTCCATACATTGATTAACGTTTATAATTCCATCATAACTTATCTAATTTATAATCTTTATTCAAATGCTTAAAAATACTTTAGTCGGACGATCAAAAAATAAACGAGCAGCATGTATATCACAAATATTTATTACCATTTATAAGAAGATCTTTCTTTTTTTTTTGTGGAACTCATAATATTGAATCAAAATATTATGTGGATATCATATCAAAAAGAGTATAATATGACATGGTTTTTTTAATATTTCGATAATATATTATAGTATCAGCTTTATCAGTAATGTATAAGCAGGCCATCGTAGTGGTATATAATATTTCGAAAAAAAATGAAAAAACTTTGAATCGAAAACCCCAAAAAATTGCCAGCTCTACATAGTTTGAACAAACCATCGTCGGGTTATAGCCTAGTCTGTAACTCATACTCGTGTATAATAGGTGCCTCATACACACGTATTTTTAAAATTCCTATTTAGTATTGTTGTCGCGTAAATAAAAATATTTATTTTTCGTAAGTATAGCTTTAGCTATATATATATCTACTACTAGATATACTACTATATCTGTGTATTACTATATATATATATATATAGTATACCGGAACGAATAAAATGTCAACAATTTATGACGTTACGCAAAATTCAATAACCTCCGGCGACTTTATATATTGTTTACAATGTACAGCCCGCTTTTTGGAAAATAAATTATATCTAGTTCCTATACTTATAGTGTGAATACGAGCAGCGTGAGGTGTGTATTTGGAGAGGGTTAAAATTGTATTCAGAGTCGTCTTGAACGTGCGTAGAGATTCAAATACCAAGCATCTACCAGCCGTATTATGACGCACGTAAATATATTATGATTGTTGCATGTACAATTCGTCTGCCGACAAGACAGCTATTTTGTATCGACAATAAGAGTTTTCAATCACGTCCATTTCGTATAATATAAACCGTTTAAATAGTACCTACGTGATTTTCAACATTTAAACACTGCACTGAATTTAACACTTGCGTTGCATTATCTTCGTTTAATATAACAGTATCTTCCCGATTTTTCCACATTATTTGTAATATATGAGTATGTACACTATACCACAATATATTAAGAGGGTGCTTATACATTTGCTGTAATATATTCGAATGACGGTTTTGCTCCGATTTTTCTAGAAAATCTCAGTTCGTATTGCATTCGTACACTGCAAAAATGTGTATGGCGGCGTTTGTCCATGCAGGTCACTTTTGTATTTAAATTTTTATAGCTGAATGTAAAAAAGATTAATAAAACATATATTCTGCGAGGTGTAACACTTATGTGAAGTTTACATTCTCGTTTTATATTAAAAAATACCAGTGAAACAAAACACCATTTTTTTTTAAATTAAGTCAATTTATTTCCTTATGATTTCGAGTAGAAAAAATATTTTACTGACCTTTAATAATACTTCAAACACGTTAGTTTGAATCACGTTAAAAAATAAACCTACTGATATATTTTTACATAACAAAAAAAAAGCTGCAGTTACATCTCAGTTGAATTAGTTCACAAAGCGAGTATACCGATGACTATTTGCTCACGAACTGAGTGTATTAGATTCAAAATACATAGAATCATACTTTATATTCGTTCATTTTTTCTGGGACGAAGTCAAGCTATGCTGCTAAGTAATATAACAATTTAAGATTTAATCATATTTAATGAAATATCTTAAGGCTCTATTAGAATAACTGAATAAATATAAAATAAAATATATTTATAATCAGATAACTAAAATAAAAATAAAACATTATTACATTTTTAGATTAATAATACAAGGCATAGAACTTGAATAATTACTATAAAATATTAAGAAAAACCTGAAATCAGTTATATAAATCAGATAGGTACTATAATTTATTAAAATACATTACATTTGAATTATCCTTAAAAGAGCCGAAGACTGTTTATTTAATAGTTAAGTTTTATAGCAGTTTTTATAAATTTAAATGTTTTTGAACACTTGTGTACTCGTGTATCCGTGTTATACATTATCATAGTTTGAACTTTAAAAACACATTATTTTGTTTATAATAATGTAAGTACTAAATTTATTAATACATAATATCTTAAGATATTTCTCATACTTTTTAGTTATAAATTATCAAGTAAAATGGTTTTTGAGAAAATTTAATTTATTAAATTATTAACCTATACGAATTATTTCTTATGATCTGTTTCTATTAGTATGGAACTAATACAAGTTAAATTTGTACTTCATCAAAATTTGTGACTTGTAAAATAGGTAGGTACAAACATATTTTTATTTTTTTGAAAAGTGATGCATTTTACCTATATTTTTGTTAGTTCCCTTTTGGTTTCTATCCTATTTGTATGTAAATATTTTATTTGCTAAAGAAAATGGTTTATTTTTGTTAAAAAATATTAATAAACTATTTACCAATATCTGCAGCTGACTTATTAGTCAAGTTATCTTTTTTAATAAAATTATTAAATTTGAATAACTTAACCACCGGTAAAAGTATAATTCACTCATACAATATACTATGTTTTTGATAAATTAATTATTACATGTTATATTTTAATACAATAATTATTTTAATATTTTTTCAAACAATTGATATTTTTCTGGTATTTTAACATTTTATTTTTACTTTAATGTACGCTTATATATACACATAAACACATACCACGATGCCAAAACAAACCATTACTTTATTAAGTACTTATGTTATGTATTTATAAATGATTATAGTTGTATTAAAAGACAACAATGTATTATAATTATGCACCGAACAATGATTTGGGTATACCAGTTTGGTCCTTCGTTTACCGACTTACCAAGTTAATATAATATATTTGGTTTGGTTAATGGTGTTTGGCTATTCAATACCTTTCGGGTTTCTATAATATATACAGTAAAATATTAAGCATAACCTAACCCTATAAATTCCTTTATTCCTTTTATCTGTAAGCTGTTATGTATTATGCAAATAATTGTCATTGACATCGGGGCTTTTAAAAAAAAATGTACATTTCCTGTTGTTTCTCGATTATTTCATACACGACACATATAAAATTATACAGTATTTTTTATAGTTTAAGAAAACTATTTACTCGACATTTTTATATAATATGTATAATGTATAGATTGTAACGTTTGTACAATATCTGTTTTGAAAATTTAAAATTTAACTATGATTATAGTATATATTATTTTATTTATAATTGTGTAATTAGTGGAATATGTTTTTCGTAGATTTTGAAATACATTTCAATGATATAATTTGTATCAGTTCAAATAATTTTTTTTTTTCTAATGTTTAAATATAAAATGTAATATCTTGAAATACCTACTGGTGTTCTTTAAAATTTAAATCTATATCAAAATTTATTTTTTTTTTAACTGATTTCAAACTGTCTAGAATGCCTATTTTTGTAGTCAACTATTTACTAATATTTATATTCACGAATTAATTTCCCGATAAAAGGTTAAAATCTTATTTCAGTAAAGCTATAGTATTATATATATATATATATATAGAACAATATGATCACTGAGTAACCATAATGTCGTGTTACTATTATATTATAATGTGTTATTCATGATCAATACTTTTTTTCCGCTTTTTACGTTAATCGATTTATATATATTGTAATTTTTGGATTTTATATCCATTATCAGTGAAACGAGTTCAACCATAAGAGTTTTTTTATAATATAGGTATTATATTGTTATGTATATTTTTTTATTTATTATATTAATATAATTTATTACGCTCGTATACAGTTTTGGTACAAGTTAATTTCACATTTTCACTTTGACTCAGTGACGCCCACCAACTAATAATTTTTCGTAAAATATATATTTTTTACGTTTAAATTAAACGTGCGCAACAAGTAGGGTAGAATAACCACGGCCAATTATATTTAAAATGTATTTATAAGCACGTTTGTGATTTTACATTTAAATGTATTAGTGCCGTCACTTTTCATAAAATGTGCATAGCAGAGTACCATTATATTTGCATAATATCTAGTCGATATTATGTAGGTGAAAAATATCGCGTGGAGCACTAACAAATCCTGTAAATTTACATGACTCGCAATAAACGTAGATTCCAATAAAGATAATTTATTATTTTTACTATTGCTTACCCATTATTAATATTATTATTGTTCGTATGCATATTCATTATCATTAAATATATTAAGTATGTAGAATTTAGACTCCTAGTTTTAACTCTTGAATATATCTTATATATTTTATAACAATGAATATTTTAATTTTTTCGATAATATTATAAAACGTTTTTAAGAGCAAAACGTGTTTAAATCCTGCCCACTTCTTTTAAATATGTATTATAATTACGGGATTCTATCCTCTTTTGAAAGTTAAACTTTAACGTAATATTATCATGATTCACTAGAAAGTATGAATTATTTTTAAGCTGTTAATAAATTAATATTTAAAGTAGGGTTAGCACCGTAAATTCTAGTCCAATAAAATATGGTCAACTTTTCCGGGTTAAACTCCCGCTCCTGCAGTTTAAAAAAAAAAACATGCGGATTTTCAAAGATAAACTCATAAATAAGAACATACACATAAATAAAAGCTCTTATTTGAAGGTTTATGTCTAATAATAATTAATAATTTATTCGTTTTAATAGTAAGACTAGCGACACAATGTCTAGACATTTTTCAATCGTCCCCTATAAAATATAACGTAACAAGTCGCTGTCAGCTTTCATTAATTGTTCAATTGTAATTATTTCAATTTTTCATTTATATTATGTTCTTAAAGATAGTTGCAATAAAATCGGTAATAGCTAGGCATTTATTATTTGCGGAAATACCATGCTCACCTTTATTTATAGAACTTTTCAAGTGTCTAAGACTAATATTGATAATTTAAATACGCCAATTTCTTGTCGTAATTACAATTCAGTTTAGTTTTAGAAGAAGAATTATCATCATTAAATAGAAACAAATCGTCTAGCAGAAATTGTTATTCTGTGTCAGGTTATTATGTTGATAAAGTGTTATTATTATCCAAGCCATTAACTCGAGGTTAAAAGTATCATTTGTTTAAATTATTTTTCCATTTTTTATACTCTTTGCAGATATTTAATATCCAATTTTATCGTATGTTTAAGAACATTATTTATTTAGTTTAATAAAAATGTTGTTAAAAATTTAAATATTAGAAAACACATATTTAACAGTTTATATGTAGATAGAAAATATATTACTATATATCTCTAGATATATAAATATGTTTATACAATTTTATAAGAAGTATAATAAAAACATATTTATAAATATTTTTATTTCATATAATTTTAGTGACCAAATAATAAATTTCAAACATTAAATATTATCCTTAAGACGTAAACTAAATAATAATTTTGGATAAAAAAAAAACGTCGTATTAACCATTAACCGATGATTAAACATTAAAGTGTATACAAATCATGTTATATTTATATATTTTTAAAAAATGTTTTTTCTTTGCAATATGGTATAATAAGTAAGTCTAATAACTGATTTGACAAATGACGTTAATATTAAGTATAGAAAGGCACCCAGCAGTCCTACTAGAAAAGATAATAAACGTACATATAATTTAAAATGTCCAAGATTTTAACACCTATTATGATTAATGTTTTAATTTTTAATCACGCGTCGCGCGTAGTGCATAATTAATTCGAAGTTTGTGTTTTGATTTCCGAGATTTATTTCATGTAATTATTGGTTACCGAATTAATTTGGGGGACATTTAAATTTATTCCCAGCACACATTATAGTTGATTACTGAAGTTACTATTAATATAGCCTATTAATGTGACTCAAGAGACATCACAGGAACGTTGGTTCCAAAATTGTATTTTAAGTTGTTAAATTTTGCCTATTGTAATATTTTAATTCTTTATGGCTATCATGACTATTATGACTAATTAAACGTATGTTAAACTCTTTAGATTTACCTAGTTGTAAATGTCTCTCAAAAATACTCCTGTTTCCTAATTTTCTACCGACATACAATAAAATAGGAATTAACTCATTTAGGTAAACAGGTACCGGAGGAAACAACTCGTATGATTTGTCAAAAGTAATTTTTTCATATTCTAGTTTAATTTATTTTGATATCAATATTGAGTAAATTAATGAATATATTTACTTAAATTTGTGCAATTTTAAACCATAAAGATAATATTTTTAAACTTTAATCATTCATTATGCATAATATAGTTTTTTTTTCCAACACTGCAGTTTATCGAAGAAGGCCATCTATTCGTGATCGTGGAACTTCAAGAGTAATAATTATTATTAAATCATTATTCTCAGTACCTAAATATTATATAATAACAATGATCTTTGGTGTTGTGTTTATATTTTAAAACTTATTTTAAAGTAAATAAAAAGTCTTAAAAAGTTTACGATAGTGAGTAGTGTTTTTTAAAAATAAAATAAAATAACAGAAACGAGATGTAAGATAAAAATATTCACGATAAAAAAAAATAATTTTTTTTCCAATAGCTTATGAAATCATTGGAATCCATTATAATATATTATCAGGAATCGAAAATCCTGATAAATGTATGTATACAAATAATTTTTTTTATTTAAAACTATATATAAAAGCACCTGCAGTAGGTACTCATCATTTATTTATTTTTTGTTCAATTATTTTTCATGGTTTCGAAAATCGTAAACGACGATGAATATAATTACGCAGGCAAACAATAATAGCGCGTTAGACAACTATGTGACTTCATATTTTATGCGTAAAATTATAATATATTGAAATATAATACTCGTTAAAAAAATTTAACAAGTGCTGCCAATCGAATAACGGACAAAGGTAATTTTTTGTTTTCATTATTTATTTAATATTTATTATTTTTACCGTCGTTTTGTTTTGTTTGGATCTCGTCAACCGGCACTACTAAACACTGACTGTGTTGAGTGATTTTTTTTCTTTTATTCCTTTCTTCACCGAGACCTTCAAATACTACAAACCTAAACTATATACAGTTGCGTTTCCGTGAGCCGCGACAAACGACAATCGATCAAATAACAAAATTTTCCTATATTTTTTTTCCTTTCTTTTAACGACGTCTACTATACATCATAATATAATAAAATATAAAAATATTT
The DNA here is from genome assembly GCF_003676215.2 of Rhopalosiphum maidis. Taxonomy (NCBI): domain Eukaryota; kingdom Metazoa; phylum Arthropoda; class Insecta; order Hemiptera; family Aphididae; genus Rhopalosiphum; species Rhopalosiphum maidis. The sequence goes on from NC_040878.1 coordinate 82,234,625, forward strand.
CTATTCTATACATCATTCGGACGCGATGCGCGCGCACAATATAAACACACACACACACAGGCTATCCCTTTTGCAGCATTTGACGATAATTATTCATTCTGTCACAGACACACACACACACACACACACACACTATATATAATAATATGATGCATATCGAAGTCGAAGGCCAATAACTCCGACGCGATATTTGAACTTGAGTTCGGCCATACATTGTTCGGGCAGGTATATAGGTACTACATTATATATATAGATATATACACACGGACTATCACCATCACCCCTCGTGTGTATAGTCTTTGCGGTAGCACTACAACAGTCGTGGATTATTATACACTGTTATTATACGTCGTGTATTGTACACCTACTACAATAATGTTATACATAATTACATCGATGCGGTCGGGCGCTAGGGCGACGGAGGTTGACGGTGTCGTCGCAATAATGACGGGGGTCGGTGACGCGCGTTCGTTTTCACGTCCGATTTACGGGTATCCGCCGCGTACCCAATACGTTTTATTATCGAAAGAGAAAGAGAAAGAGAAAGAGAAAAAAAAAACAATCACACTACGTCTCTGCGTTTCGGGGGTGATTGCGAAGGCGACGACTACCATCACACTCCGTTTCATACCGACGACGGCAATTATCGCGTGTGCGTGTCGGGTAGCGTGCTCGTAAAACAATATTGTATCGGTGTAATATCTGTATACATATATATATGATATGATATTGTTTTATTAAATACATATTTCATTATCGGGACGGCGGCGGCGGTTACACACGATCAGCGATCGAGGAACCATATTATTATTATTATACCGATAAGTAGTTAGTGTAGTACGCACCTGCTGTAATAGAAGCGGAGCCGCCGCCGGCGGACGGGCCGCGATCGTATTAATTATAGTATACAAGATAATAACGTATAATAACGGCCGGTAGTATATATTTTTAAGACGTCCGATGAAAATCCCGCGGTAATCGTACGCGTTTACAAACCGACAACCGCAGTTGTCGTCGTCGCTCGTCGTGTCGGTAATAATATTATTATTGTTACATTATTATGTCAGGTTCGTCAGTGATAAGATGACGCGGGAATGTTGTTCGAACGTTTCGCCGGTAAATGCCAATATGTACTCGGCACACAGGCGGACAGGTAACATAAAAAAAAAGTCTATTTGATTCTCTAAACTTAAAGTTTTCGATGTCGCTGACATGCTTTCCGATATCATCGATTTCGTATCATCTTCATATTCATATTAAATTAAAATAACTTAAATCAAATGAAACACAGGCGCACAGCTATATAGCACCTATTAGGTCCTGGGTACCTATCGCAATATGACAGCTACAATTAAACACTATTGTACAGCAGTTACTGAGCGCTAAGAAGTTATTAATCACGTAAAAGCACAAACAGATAATGTACTGTAAACGCTATGATAATTATATTATTAAAAAAAAATTATAGTTATGTGTAATATTAAATAGCAATCAAACAAAATTATATTAGTATACACGTTGTACTATTATTTACGCATTAGCATTTATTTATTCACAAAAAAATCAGTGACTTATTTATATTTTTTTGTTTCGTAACACTAATGCGAAGTTCTGTCCCTATCATAGTCGATAGATAAGTGATGATAAAACGTAGGTAAACGATCGGTAATCAAACGCAAGCCACGTACAAACACCGTCATCGGGCTATCATCGCCATCCAATCGGATCGATTTATGGAACTGTAATGATTTCTCATACATACATGTCATACATAATTTTTATTGTTTATCGCATAGTTTCGCAAAGGGGATAATCACGGTTCACGAGTGTACTGAATAGTTTCGATGGGTAACGAATCTCGTCCAAAAGGTGTATCCATTTACAGGCAAAAACGGTTAAGATTCGCTCAAATGTTTAATAACCAGTGCCCGTAATAACGAACCGAATCCGTATTGTATAATAGGTAATAAGTGGCAAATAAAAACGCACTATGATATACTTAATATGCAAAGCTTAAATTAATAAAGGATAACGATCAACAAAAATTGGAATATATATAAACAATAATTAATAATAAAGTATAAAAATGAAATAAGAACATTTCGCTATGAAAGAATATTCAGTTAAGTCAAACTTCGTAAACGCGTATGAATGTGAAAATAATTTGATCAAATGATAAAAGAATATTTCAACTTTGTAAAATGTATTTTAATTATTTTGCGTTTAAATCATTTGAAACAACGATTATCAATATATGATGTAAATAATGGCACTTGTTTTTTTTTCTATTAAATAAATTCTTACCTACCGTATTTAACAATTGTTTAATAAACATTACGAAATCGTCACAATACATATTGTGAGTGAGGTATAGCTTACAGGTCTATATAGTATTATATCCTCTCTCTATATATATATAGTCTCTATCGTATATACTCATTAACTAGTTATTAATCATTATTATACTTTAGTAGTTTAGTCTACAAAGATACATTTAATGAACACGTATTATGCCATAAAGAAATCAATATTATAATAGCGTAAGAATAAACAGAAATAAAATAATAAATCATTGTACAGGATATAATTTAAATATCTCGTATTTATATTCATTCGTTATAAATGATTCAAAATTTGCACGAATAATTTAAATAATTGCGTGTAAATGACTATTACCATCACGTCATCACGTAAGTGCTATTAAAAATTACTATTGACTCATAGGCAAGAACAATAAAATTGCCAATTTCAATTTTAACTAAACGATTGAACTGGTTAATTTGTTTTTACTGTGAATAATGTTCATTACTACCTATTCAATATGATGAAAGGTAATTTCATTGAAAGTTTAAAACTATGTGGTACAATTTTTTGATGAACAAATAGAATTTCAGTGATTACCTAAATAACTATATTGTTCTATTGTTATGTATACAATATTAAAATACAATTTAATATTGTATCTAATATAATGGGCTGTAAACCAGATTTAAACGATTGTTCTCATACGTAAGAATAAGTGAATAAGTATTTTTTTTCAAAAATATTGAAGGTTAAGGTTATATAAATAAATAACATCTATAGTATTTTTATTTTACCTTAATTTGTTGAAATACAATACTCGGGATACAAGACTAATTAGATTTTGGAAATTAAAAAGTACAAAATCTTTAGTACTTTTAAATAGGTAATCGGAAAAACTAAAAACAAATAATGTAAAAACATAAATATTTATGCAAAAAAGTTAATTGTTTTATTTGAATTCAAAAATTAAAACTATTAGATGCTTGAAATTTTCTGATAACATTCGTTAAAATCACAAAAATAATCCATAGATTGTTATAAAGTTAAAATACAATATGTACAATATATAAAAATACATAATAAAAATATATTTACAATATATACATACAATATTTGTTTTTAATAATTAAGTTTTGATAAATAAATACATATGATTCCTCATAAGTTTTTCTCACTGAAATTTAAAATAAAAGGATATATTCTAAATTAACATACATTTTTATGAATATTTGAAGTGCAAACGTTGACGGTATTATAATATATTCAAATGTACAATAATTATAAAAATAGAGCGAGTGTGACTATTGCATTTGTTCATAAATTATCTATATACTACTAGCATACTACGTACGTAACAATGCAATGTAAAAAATATTTAGCTACTTTAAATTTTATATCAAGTATTACCAAAATGTATTGATTATTCATATCTTTTTTATGTTTTCTAACATTTGATTAAAAATGTATTTGTACCAAATATTTGTTTACGCTAATAGATGGATTATATAATAATGCAAAATTGATTCTTCATTTATTTTACTAAAGATAATAATAGTTACAAAAGTTTGTGTATCTCGTGGTAAGTTTGTTTTTTAAATTTATATGTATATTTCGTAATTCCAACGAAATTAAATTATGTTAAACCATAACAAAAGCGTGTATTTTAAGGGCAAAATAAAATGATAATCAATCGATAAAACAATTTCGAAAATTTTTGTTTGGTAAATATTAATAATTCTACTTCGTATTATGTTTAAATCAAACCTGTCTTAAAACGTTTCATAACAATGGTGAAAGTATATAATGTATATAATAATACATATAATTTATTTCTCATAAAAATACTTATTGAATTTATTGTTGATACAGTCTCTAGGCCACGGATTCACAAATTATTAAGTGATTTTTATTAAACTAAATTACATGTTAGTATAGTAGCGTAACATAATATTTAGATATTGGTTATACATGAAAGGGGTTTTTATTTGTCATTTATTTATAACTCATAAAATATTATTATTTTTTATGGCTTATAACATATACTATTACTTACATAATATATGTGTTAATAACAATAATAATAATAGTAATAATAATAAATGAATGCTAATTGTAGGAAAAATCGAATACATAGCTATTATTATCAAATAATTTATATTATATTATAATTTACAAGCCTGGAATATAATAAGAATAGAAAGTAGTCAATAGTCATAATTATCAAACTTGGCTATATTTTTTGATATTCGTTAAATTTTGAAATTAATATTTACTGTATTTTTTTTTTTTTTTATTTAAATAATCCTTATAAATAACAGAATATGTATAATACTAAAAATTATTTAAAAGATTATCTATCTCTTTACACAATAGCTAGTATTGAGATAGAGAGTAATTCAATTTGCTAAAATAAGTGACAAAAATATATAATAAGTATAATTATATAAACAATGTTAACAATAAATTATGTTAGTTAGGAAAACAGCCAGTGGTATATTATTTTTTAGAATAAATTATTGTTGTATAGTAAACTTTTTTTTTTATGAATATGGCATAAATTTGAAATACACCACCACAAGATATGTGTGATCATAAATAATTTAATATTCCTTAATTTAATACATATAAACATAATAATATAATGTTATTTGTACAAAAATTGTGATTTGTGACATTTTTTGGTCTTTCGAAGGGGGTTGGGAGATAAACTAGATTTCGGAAAATTTTGAAATCGTGTAGATTTAATAACCATTTTTACATGAACGATTCCGCATGGTTTTTGCAACGTTGCCAAACTGATAACATAATATTTACTTACCTACGAGTATAAACAAATATATTATTGTTGCTACGTAAAATACTTATACATACTGTTTTGTGAAATTAACAACTCTACTATTTTGAAAAGAAGACTTTTAAAAAACACGAATTTTATCCACGCTTTACACATTGTCAAACTTATCGTATTTGATATACTAACTAAGACTTATGATTTATTTTCTTATAATTAGAAATATTAAGGAATACTATTATATTAGGAATTTTAACAGATTTTTTGGAAATTTCATAAGTATTAATTTGATAGGTCTAACATCTTGTAAATACTCGTATCAACTGTTTAAAGTTCATTAATTTAATTCCATATTCTATATTACTCAATAATATTATTCTGTATCTACATACCTCATTATAAATAATGAATTACTTTCTTACCATGATATTTTTAAAGCATGTACAAACAATTCGAATTACAAATTCCTAAAATTTTTATTTATAATATATCGTTTAAAAACGTAGTACAATCAAAAGGATATATTTACATTTTTTAAATAACACAATTTATTATTGCCATAATTTAATTTCACTAAGATGCAACTATATACATGGTTTTTTTTACTGTAATACGTTATTTAACAAATACAGTTGTTGGTTTGAATAATATTTTAGACTTATGTTAAAATAACGTTACCTAATTGTTAGAGATATTAAATAATTTCAAATCATCAAGCCGAATTTAATATTCATAAGGAAATTCCTCTTGAGCAGGTATGTTCTAATTTGTAATTTTAAAACAGTAATATAATAATATATTCGTATTCTGAAACTATTTGGGGACGGTTTAGAATTATTCTTGACAGATTAATCACACATCGTACTGCATAAAAGCTTAAAACATTTTTTAGAAATATTTTATCTTTGATAAGATTTGAAATTTGGCCAAATATTGATTTACAAAAATTAAATAAAATTTGCAGTGACGTATCAACACATTATGTAGTAATCTAACGTGTGTAATTAAAACAAATACTATACTCTGCATATATATATATATATATATATATATATATATAGATAAAAAAAATAAACGTAACAGTATTACAAATTTATTTAAAAGTTTTACTTGTTTTTAAAGATATATATTATTTAATATTTAAAATACTTCAAAAGTAATATAAATAGTTGTATAAGTATATATCTTTGGTAAACTTTATCAAACTTAAAAATGAAATTCAAGTAAATTTCAAAATATAAATACAAAATGCTATTGTGTGTAATAAAAAGTATAAAGTACTATAAATTATATTAATTTATAGCATGTATTCAGCGTTTAAAATTAATATTTTTTGATTTAAAAATAAAAACTGTTAGACTAGAAATACGAGTATACATTATTGTATTTATAGTAGTATTTTTTTAGTAATAAATTTTTATGTTAAAGTTGTGGTTGAAAATTGCATTTAGTATAATTACAATAAAAAGTGAATCTATGTAAGAATATATTACAAACAATTGTTGAACAGTAGAAAAAAAAATAAATTTAATGGAGTATGATAAAGTAGAAATATTGATAGATATAATATAAAAAGTATCTATTGACCATTGATTTCTTAAACTGTAAATTTAAATGTTCTTTTAGGTTAGTTAGTTTTTGTTGAACATTATAGAAAGTCACTTTGCAAACATTTTTTGGACATAATGGTATAACCGTGAAAAAGATTTTGTTTTATTGGATAATATAACTCATACATTTGATAAACACTATGTTCTCGTACTAGAAATAACTATTAGAAAATCTAATAAAATACTCAAAATCATAATATAATTTTATAAATAACAGGTACTTATGGCTGAAACAGATTCGAGTGTGTAAACGATTTATTTTTTAAATGTAAACTAAATGGGTGTTTAAACAAAATATTTGAGAAATTAAACAAAGATAATGGATTATTTATAGAGCATAATAATATAAGTAAAGCACTATAGGCGAAATATTTTCAGATAAAATTATTAAATACATTATTTAATATATAGCAAAATGTTTCTATTGTTGAGTCCTTCGATTGTAAATCTACAATTAAACAATAGGTAATATTTGGGATCAAATTATCAAAGATGTATGAACTATATAGGTTATAGCTATAGTATAATATCAAATATTGCAATGAAACAAGAAAAAATAATGTAAGTTTATAAATTTATAAATCAATTATTGTGTAAAAATTATAATTCATAATTTTACGAATCAAGTAAAAATAAATATCTTTGTAAATATTACGCTTATCTTACAATAAATACTACCGGTGACAACTATTGTTTATAACTTTGGTTTCAATTTTCAACTATAAAAATGTTGTTTTATATTTATTTAGTATAAAGGTTTTTTTCTTTGAGTTTTAATTTAATTATATAGAGATAATGGGATTACAACTTTAAACAATTTTCTATAAACTTGACAAAAACTATCCCGTTCGACCCGTTAGAAGTTTATTGAGAATAAATGTTTCATTGGACCTTTAAAGCTAACAGATCACGATTTTTGTTGGGAAATCTAAACAAATAGCTAAACCACATTTTAATACGATCTATTTTATCAGGTTATATAAGGTAGCAATTAGGCCAATGCGAAAAACCAAAAATAATAAACGTGTCATATTTGAAAGTAAAATTTTGCGTGAAATAGTTGGAAGTTGGAACTGTGAAGGATAAAGAATAACGAAGATCTAGAATCACACTCTTTCGGGAATAAAACATCGTATAAACGATCAAAAGTAAAATATCATAATAAGCAGTTAACGCCTAAAAAATGCAAAATCCACTATTTCCTATATTTAAAAAAAGATTCTGACAAAGAGAAGACTCTTCAAAGTATCCATATTGAGGTAAGAAAATGCAATAAAATAGATTTCTCAAATTTCGGCAAATTTTTCAGTTCAAAAACTGAAGATAACACAAAGTAAATATCAATAATAAAAAATCATGAAAATCACTTAGCTGAATAATATTGATCAGGATTCAAGTGTTCTTCATCAGTTATCATTAATTAGGTCACTGTAGAATTTAATTAATGATATATTAAATTTGAATTTTATGATAAATACAAACATTATTAATTAATAAATTTAAATTATTATCTTATTTTAGGTACGGCATATTTAACTGAATTTAACAAAAAATATCGCATATATTATATTATTAGTTATTATAATATTATATATTTATATCATAATATAATTGTAATGTTGTTAATTCATAAATTAATACAAATAAACTGCACAGGTGTGAATAGGTTCATGGCATAAATAACTTAAAATTAGGCTTAACATTTTAAAGCTTAATAGCAAAAAGTGCCAAGTTATTATAGCTAATAATTTTTAAAATAACTAAAATCACAAAAAAAAAATTCTACTTTTTTTGTTTAAAAGACCAATTTTACTAAATAAAATGTTTCTTAATATGTCCATAAAAAATTTGCATATTACATGTTTTTTTTATTAATATAGAACTTCATATAGTTTACATGTTTAAGAATGTTGCCTATTTATTTTTAATATTTTTAAATTGAAATAAAATTATTTACGACGATACATTATTTATAATACAAATAATGTATCTATTAAATTTTCAATCTTTTTAATTGAATAATAATTTTGATGATAAACATAAAATTATTATCACTATTACAAATAAACGAATAACAACTAATAGTTTAGATTAATTAATAATGAATAACAATTATTTTTATGAACGATTATAAAAATAAATTAATCAATACCTAAATAAATAGTTATAAATAGTATAGTAATAATGGAATGTGTTGAGTATCTGAAATTAATATTTTTGTTTTACAATAAAATGATCACAATTTATTGTTGAAGAACAAATTGTTAATTTACTTCAGGATATCCAATTTATTTAAAATTGGAACTTAAAATGGTAATACAAATTATTGAATTATAAATGTACGTTATATTCTAAGTTTCTTTTTGCAATAATGCTATTATATGTTTAAACATAATATCAAATAATACATATACGTCTAATATATCAAACTGAACACGAATGGGAAATCATTTAAAATGGACACCACCATAAAAACCAAAAAATGTTAGTCTTGGGGAACAAAATATAAACATTGCATATGTGTAGATACCCTCGACATGACAGACACTCAATGTGTATTTTAAGGAAACCGAAATATTGATCAACCGAAAACGCGATCATGCAACTTTCTGGCCGACACCTGAGTTAAGTATGCGCTTTATACCGCTGTAGACCGTATGAACAATCGGTCGATTTCCTATGAAAAACCGTCGTTTACTCGTTTGATATATTATAGCAACGCCAGTCATTGCTGGCCGTGCATGTTGGGGTATATCGTTAATAGGGATTAACGTCACCGCCATAGGCGCAAATAGTGTTTGAAATTTGGAAGAGTTTGGGAAACGTAGCTAAATTCCCAAATGGTAGATTTCCAATATATTATGTAGTTAAATCATTACTTTTTTTTGGGAGGGAGGGGCTAAGCCCCCCAAGTCCCACCCAATTTGCGCCTACCGCAAAAATCGAAAATTTCACGACTTACCTAACCAAATGGTCGTTGTGCGTTAAACACGCTCCCATCTGGTAACGCATATTATCTCGGAAACTAGAAAACTGACTAACTGAAAACGTGATGAACATGCAGAAACTTTCCTATTGACGCCTGAACCAAGTATTTGCTTACCTATGTATACCGTATACCGCATGAGATTTTGCAGATCAGTTATTACGTATTACTGTAAAATTGCGGCCGCTATACTATTGAGGTGAAAACTTCTTTAGCGATGCTTACAGTGATTCATGACACAATGGATGATCTAATGGTATTTAAATTTCTGAGATAGTCGCCACTGCAAAAACTTTGAAACTCTAGTAATATGGAGCAAATTACGATCGTTTCAAACGTTGGACATCCTCGTCATGACAGTACATTATGATGTTCACGGAATTCGAAATACTGATCGACCAAGAACGCGGACATGCAGCAACATTCCGGTCAATGTCTGAACTAAGAATTTACTTACTACCAAAGTACGACGTAAATACACTTTTAGCAGCGACAGTAGTTGAACATCTCTGTCCAGTAAACGAATAATCTATTCGGAAAGCAGAAAAGGATAATATAAATTTTGTTGAAAATCAACGATACATTCTGCACATAAAATTTGTTTTCAAGATTCAATTCATGATTTAACAAAATTTTAAGATTGTATAAAATTAAACATAAACTTAATTTGTTTTTATACGAGCAATCTAAATTGGTTAAGTTAATTATATATGTGTAGCATACTCAATTTTTAGGTGAAAAACAATTTAATACAAGTCATAAATAATAATGGCGATTAAACACAATAGAAATTCTAATAATATAATGCCTATAGAAAAACCACTATAATTTTATTATCAAATAATAATGTATGAATAAACGTTTAAAGAAATTTATATTAAAATATACGTTTTAAAAAATATCTGATTTTATTTTAACATTATTTTTGCTGAGAGTTTAAATATTATAGAAATTTACCTCATATTTAATTTATACATTTTTAGGAACTCTTTTCCTTTAGTGACTTAAAGCTAGAACGTTTCCTAAAATGTACATTCATCCTAAAAATGTCCATTTAATGTATTTATAATTATAAGACAATCATTCCAAATGGATTCTGATTAAATAATTTAAGGTTTAGTTTTAGGAAGTTCTATCAGAAATTATAAACTTATTATATATTATCATAAGATTTTAAATTATTAAAAATTCATAGTTTATGTTACACATATATACATATTTTATGTCCTATAACTTAATATTATTGACATTATTTAAGTTAAGTAGGTTTAGTAGTAAAATAGCCAATACTTAGTCAGTCAAATTAAAAAAAAAAAAAACATTAAAATATTACAATTTTAATACATAAAGTACTTATGTATTATAGAAAAATAAAATGTCAATAGATCATTTTGAAAAAAACACAATACTTTGAGTAAATTAGTATAAATACATTTAAACGTTGTTATTAAATTATTAGATAAAAATTAATACTGCTCATATGTTTCTGTACATAAATACGTATTATCATTTGGAATAAAATAAACTATTTATTATGATTACAATAAATTGGTTTCAAAGTTTATTAAAGAAAATAAGTATAGCATATGATGTATTATACATAGGTATAGTTATAGGTAGATAATTAATTAATTTGTTTGCTTTAAAACTTAATTACGTAATAAAAAAAACTATACATACATAATGAAATACATTTAATTTTAAACAAACTTTAATAATTGGTTTCGGGTACCAAAAGTTTTTACTAATAGTATTGCATGTATGCATGCAAAAAAAAATCTCATTCGCCTCTACCCCGAGAAAAACTATCTGCAGGTACTGCGTGTATTAATTTTTAACGAGTCTCGTGACGGAATATTGTTTTTCGAAAATAAAACTTTTACACCTCTAAACACGCACTTCCGATAAAACTGTTTTTATTTTATTTTTCTTGGCGACAGTTAATCGTTTTTATATAGGTATACCGGAATCCAAAAACTACACTTGTTCAACAAATAAAACAATCAAATCCCATTTTAGTAGAGCTATAGAAGCGGTATTACTGCGGTCATGAGTGAAAACGATGATGTCGGTAAGCTAAGTTAATCATACAGACTATAGACGTATATTTTCCTTATTATTGGATAAATGACCTACAATATTCATTTCAATAAATATATACATATACATATATATTCATTTCGAAATATATATATTTATATATAATTAGTTTGGTGACGTGATGTAAGGTTTTTAAATTGTTAATAAATAATAATCTTGGAAGACTAACATTTAAGTGTTTTAAATGTTTTAAAAATAATTATGTGAATGGTTTTTAAAATCATCCAAGACAAAGAAGTTTTTTTTTCAGTTAGCGACTGATTAAGATTTTGAAAAATTTGAATTATTCATTTAAAAATGTGTTAAAATGATATTTTAATATATTTTCATTTTTATATTATATCATTGTGGACGCGCGTAGCAACATTTGATTTTACGGTGTGTCAATGTGTTTTTAAATTTTAAAACATAACGTTATATAATGTCATTATATATTTTAGGTTAAAATATTTCTTTGTTTTTCTAAATTATTATTCATAATTTACCACTATTTAAATACTCTCGTATTTTAAGTTATTATACGTTATAAAATGATATTGAATAGTATGGTAAAGTTAATCAAATAATTTATTTCAGCATAATTGACAATAAAATATAACCTGCGATATTTATTTTTGTTTTATTGTTGGTTCAAATTTTACGTGCATAATTTTTACAATTTAGGTTAATTATATCAATATTTGATTAAAGGTCGGCTTGTGTAGAGCTTCTCCTAATTGTTGTGGTATGGCGTGGTACTTATTTCTCGAATATTTGAATTTTCCTCATTCAGTTAAGATGTGGTTGACGGTATAATCCACTCCACATAATTCACACGCGAGTTGTTTTTGGCTATAAGGTAGTGGTGTGACCTATTTGAAGGTAATTTATAATGATTTCGTCTACTGTTTTAGACTCAGGTTTCGCAATATGTGTGTGTTGTTTTTTGTTGGACACTGTTTTGGGTCTTATAATAATAAGTTATTGTTGTATATATACATTATAAGACTAATCTGTTTTCTAGACGTGTTGATTTTTAATTTTACAATAACATTTTTCTGCGTTACCTATAACGACTGACGCAGTACTAATTTAAAGTATTTATTAAAACAAATATTTGATAACGATCATGCATTTATTTTAGGAAGAAATTATATAATTATTTATTAATAATAGAATTTTTTCTTAATCAAATAGTATGTAATTGCAAATTATTTCAACTATTTTTTTACGATAAAAACTAAATATAGACTGATATGGATAGTATTTAGATTTAAAGTGTTTGTACATTATATATTTACCTACTTGTTGTTAAAAAAATGTTTAAATCAGTGTTTTTCAACCTATGAGGGGTGAGGGAGGGGTGTACACTGTACACATTGAAAAGAAGCACAAGTTAATAACGATGGGTTATCGAGTATCGATAAAGATTATTAGTGTTTAGCCGCTAAACTCTCATATTTCCCTGGGTACTTAATCGTTTCATATGTTGTTAGCCTTCACATTCATTCTTAATTTAATTATAATGCATTCTATTATTTACTTTTAATATATTTTATATCTGTAATCATCAATAAAAAAGTACTCATTCCGAATAGTGTATAGTTTATTTATAAAGTATACAAAAAGGTGATACATTTTTTTTACTTTATAGTAGGGGGCATGGGACGTTTTAAAATCTCAAAAGAGGAGTGTTAAATAGAAGAGATTGGAAACTACTATTTCTAAATGAAAGAATAACATTGTCAATTTAATTATACAGATTATTTTCAGTTTTTAATATACTGATTCAATTATAAATATAATTAAAGTGATGCTGTCCTTCCTGTTAGGTAATAACTACATAATCTAAATTAGTAAATATAATTAAATTTGGCAATTTATTTTAATTTTATATTAAGATTCAAAATTATATATCTACATTATCCTATATACATAACTATTGTAACGCCTACTCAATATTATAAAATATAGCAGTTACACTGTTAAGTTCCATAACCCATACATTGTTTTTTGTATAATAGTTGAATTATGCTCGAATAACCCGTACAGCTAAGTCTCAAAAATGTATATAAAATAGTATTTTCCTTCTCATATTAAAAGATTTAGGACTATAATAACTAAGTTTTTACTTTACATAACGATTAGTATGGAAATAAAAAAAAATACGTTGATTATTATTAATTTAAATTAACAATAAGTATAAAATTATTCTTTAATTATTTATTATTTATTGGCCAAAATGTATAAGAAACTTTCTTGACAAACTGCAGGTATCAACTTAATTTATTAATTTAATTAGATACCCACTGACCTTTTATATGGATTTAAAATAAATTTCAGTAATTTATAATTTATAAATATTGAATAAATAATATGTTGTGACAACTATTGATTTATATGATTTTTTTATGCGTTGGAATATTATGTCCACTTTAATTCATATAAACCTTAAAATTTTTGTTATTTATGATATTCATTCACAGTACACACATGGTGTTACATGCATTTAAACAAGATGATTAACCTAGTATGCCTTTTTTACTTTTATAGTATATTTATAAAATTTTGATTTTTTAATTTTCATGTATACTACCAAGTGTTTAGGTCCCTAAAACAATTTTATTTCAAACGATAGCCACGTTTTTTAAAAATTGTTTTAGGGTTGGTCGGTAGGTACTAGGCTAAAATAATATTATATGGCATTTATTATTGTCATTAGTTGTTTATGTAAATTTATAATGTTTTATATATAAATAAAATATCAATTATATAAATTCAATAAATTATAAACTGCTTGTTTGAATTTCGATTTAGATGAAACACCATATTTAAGGAAATAATCTACTAGCAAAAAATTAAGTTCATATCAGCACAGAAAACTCCTTAAATATTATAGAAAAAATCTAAGCATCCCAAAATATGACGTTTAAATATAATAAAAAAATTATAAAAATCAGAATTTGAATAAATTCATTATCATAATGGATAAAAGTCAAAATAGATGGCAGCTAACATGGTTGGTGAATCACCCAGTAAATATTATATATGAATATTTACGTATCTAAATACTAGATACAGTCTTGATAAATGGAATATCTATACATTTTGTACATTTTTATGCTATTTTAAAAATAATATAAGTTTAAGCAACTGAGTTGGGCGCTCGCTACGGTAAAATATATAGTATACTATACTATTTTTATGTGTATAGTAAAGCGGCTAAGCTAAGATAAAATATGTAAACAATAATCACCGATATTATAGTGTTTTTAGAATAAATCACATGTATAAACTAAAATATTAGTTTAATACCATTTATATATTAATATTTACAAAGTATATTATCACTTCCGGGTACATCGAAAATCTAAATTGCTAACCATATTTTATGTATAATATTTGGTGTGGCATAAAAATGCTCAAGTACGTAGTAAAAATATTTTTTTTACTATTGATAATGACTAAAATCAAATACGTACAATAAAAATATTATATGGTTATGAGTAGTAAACTAGAAACTGTTTAGTAGAAATTGTAATTAACCACAATCAATGTGTGGGTATATAGAGATCGATTTAAAATAGGTAACGTGCAAATATTCTACAGTAAATAATATTTTTATAATGAGCGTTGACATAATATATTTTAAAAATAAATTGGAAGAAAAAGTATTCGGATAATTAATTAATTAAGTGTCGCCATTGTGTGTCCACTTTTTTACATTTAACGAGTCATATCTCAATATAACATTACTAATAAACAATAAACATAATATAAACTTCTTCGTACAAGTAAAATATATATTCCAAATTTTTTGGCTTACTTTTTTCATAGTTTGTATTAAGGAAAAATATTTCTAGATATATATTTTTAATCAATTATCAAAACAAAGATTAGAATACCAATTAATAATTTATGTTTATTATTGACCCATGAAGGTATTGTGTGATATATATGTACCTACCTATACCAATAACGCATTTATTTAATTATCTAAATCCACTTGAATCATATAGGCATTAATTTATTTTTGTGATATAAATATTTACCTATTTAAAACGTGTTTAAAAATTCTCAATGATAGATTTAGTTTGTGACAATCTGGTATTTTTAATGGTTTAATCTAAATTAATTTCATATTACACTAACCCAGCAGAAACTTTTTACATCTCTGTGTGTTTGAAACTGAGATTAAATTAATCCTATATATTGAACGAAATTCTCTCTTAAATAAAAACAAACTTTAATAATATTTCAAAATTAATTTTATATTTTGCAAGAAAAAGAAATGTATTGGTTTTAAAATGTGTTTTGACCAATCAGTTTTAGATTAGTTTAAACGCAAGGGTCGTTTCATATACATTGACACATTGTATGGTAGACAAAAATTTTATTATTTTAAAGTATAACAAATTGTTTAATTATGACTAATAATGATTTTAAGTAATTTAGAAGCACATACTTATTCACATTCAGATATACAATTAAAACTAAAGGTTCATTTAAGTTTCTCTTTTTATTTTTAGTTTAGGTATATAAAATGTATAAACGGCATTTAGAAATTGAAAAATATAACATACCAACGTGATTTTTAAATGTCATAATTCTTAAATTTAATTTTTTTGGTTCTGTTGGTTAACTTTGTTCTTTTGTTATTCATTTTCCTGAATTTTGAATTTCAAGTTTTAATTTATTATTCAACATTTTAATTATATTTTCTAATTCAATATGGAAAAAATAATACTATGCTTGATTAGTGATCTACCTGAGAATATTCATGAAACCGGATTTATTTATTTATTTATTATTATGAATCGGGACGGGCCTAATTCAAATTTAAATATTAAACTTAAAGAACATATCAGTATAAATTATAAAAACATCAATATAGTGATAATAATTTCATAAACAGGGATTGGTTTAGTCCCTCAATAGTAGGACTGTATTATGGGACAATGCTGTATGGGGAAGCAAACATTAATATGACCCCTCTAATTCAGTAGACGCATTTTTTTACAAGTAAATAACCAAAAAGAAAAACATTTTCTCACTACGCTCAAACAACCATTATCTTTTACGGTATACGTGAACCAGATACAATTTATACAAATTATTACACAGACTATACATAATATCATTATTTATTTTTAACTCATGTCTCATGGTATGTGATATATTCTATATAATGTTGATCGTTGATATTTTTTTAATTCTTCTGAAGACAGAGAATGATCGCTCACCACATGCACTGGAATATGGTATTCAAGATAATTACTATATTTGGAAAAATTACTGCAAAAAGGGAATTGGATAATTTGTGAATAAACCGCTTATTGTTAAATCTTTTTTAGAAAATGAAATAGCAATTTTTTTTTTAAACTGGACTATTTTTTGATTTCTCCAATAAATGATGTGTTTATATTATATACTAGTTGTATATATTCAAAATTTGCTATGCCTTCTGATGTAGTGTCAAAGAATTTAATTTAGTTGAATTACTTGAAAATCCAAAATTCAAATGGACATTTTATTATTTTTTTTTCTTTCATGTGATTGCAAAGATTACATGTGAACTTTGAAAAACATACAAATTCATAAATCCGCAACAGTAATAGGTACAAATGTACAACACTACTCAAAGTCCACTGGTCACTGTCAATCTACTTACCGTACGGTCCATTTCACTCGTATAAAGATTTTAAAATTATTAGTTCAATGATTTCATCCAAATATTGTAGTTTAGATTCTAAATTTAAAAATATGGGTTATTATGTGGGTTTTATAAGTTATACCATTATATGATTTTCCACATCATGTAAAAAAAAAAAATCAAAATTGTATACCTAGTACCTATATATGTAAAATACTTAAATTTACATATAAACTAGAAAAAAAATAAGGACTTCGAAATGTATCGCCATTTTCTATTTGATTTTATATATTGCACCTCTAAAATATATTCTTACTATAATAAATATCACGATAAAATACCAACGAATTACCCAAATGTATTGATGAATAACATAAATTATATACTTTGACACCCTATACAAATAAAAATTCTCGTATCGGGAAATAATGTAATTTACATAACATTATAACATAATAAATGACTATTTGCTATTTGCTAATGGGGTAGACTTGTTTTAAAGTTTTATATATAATAATATGTTACTTCCACGTGATATACACGCATTAATCATGATTAGTAGTAACTATTGGTTTTTATTATTAAGA
The DNA here is from genome assembly GCF_003676215.2 of Rhopalosiphum maidis. Lineage (NCBI taxonomy): Eukaryota > Metazoa > Arthropoda > Insecta > Hemiptera > Aphididae > Rhopalosiphum > Rhopalosiphum maidis. Next base: position 82,252,635 of record NC_040878.1, read on the forward strand.
GACCTTATAATATGCAGGTGTGTACTATAGTTTGTTCTGTCAATTATTTTGAATCAAGTTACATATGATGAAATAAAATAAAAATGTTTAATAGTGTTTTTTTAAATTATAATAGTTTCATATATACCAATACGGGTATGCGAATATACAATCGATATATTTGTTACATGTATTATTATTTATCCATTTATTGATGACAGTAATTAATCAAATAAATCACTTGCCTTTTTAATTTTCTCTAGTTATTTTTTAAGAATGTTTTTAAAAAGTTTTATGTATATATTAATAAACACAATTAATATTATATTGATTTTAGATCGTGTTATGTATGCGAGAAATCAACAATACAAATACAATAAAGAACCGGTTACTGGGGGGCAACCAATAACAGTTGAACAAGCAAAAGTAAGTTGATGCACAATTAAATAATATAATAATAATAATATACTGATTGCTTATCCATTTATTATTTACGTGATAATTTTCCAATTATTTATATATTGACGAAGCATTGAACCCAATTAAAGAAAATACTTAATTTATGTTTTCCTTACTAGAATGTGAACTATAGAATAAACTGAACGTTTCATTTATTTCATCCCTTCATTTTTTAATCCATTGTGTTTTTCGATATTCATGATCATAGGTTTAAAAAATTATAAATAGAATTATTATTATTATTAATATTATTACTATTATTATTTTATTTATAATAAGTCATTCATTAACATTTCAATCATTTTTAATCTAACGTACCCAACTCATTGTCAACATGTGGCTTATCTAGATCTCTATTAGTTACTTTAATATATAATTTAATTAACTAATGGTCATCATTCTAAAATATAACTTATTATTATTTCATAATTATATAAGTATTTACTTTTATTTCCAACCTATTTTTTAAGTACAATACAATTATCAGATATTTAATTTTTGTATACGTTAAAGTGACAAAATATTACAGCTATAATAAAAAAAGTTCATCTTAATATGTATTCCAAAAATATGGTTGAATTATTTAAATGTATTCCTAAAATAAAAATGCAATCACAGATAAAATAAACCATTTACGTTATTTGCTTACACATCGATTTGTATTGTAATTATATTTTATTTAAAAAATGCGCTATGACATTATATATTATGGTCCCTTATTGTATATATTAGTATCATAAATATAACGGTCACAGTACTATTATCTTATTATCTTTACCCTATATTTAATATATTAATTAAAGGCAAATAATTTTCAGCAAAGAAAATCTGATAATAATACAAATACAAAAATAAATAGGTATATAGATAAGTAATGGAATAATTATTTTATATTAAAATTTAACTGTATAAATTCTCTTAACGCAATAAAAAATAGAATAGCTAGTAATCTGAACAATTAAGTATAAAATATTTTTTTTATTATTATTAAAAAAGACATTTACAATTTGTACAGTAGAGAACAATAAGTAAACATGATAAATAACGAATTTAATAAATTGACATGTGTGATATGATTGGGGGAAGAAGCCCATAAAGCTCAAAATATAAATATAAAAATACATTTGTTTAAATTAATAGGTGCTAAAATATGAATATATGATAATATGGACATATAAATAAATAAGAAAATATCAGTTTGTAAATAAATATATATAAAGCTTTTATTCTAAATAAATTGTGGAACATAAAAAAAATCGATATCATTACAAATTGAATAACATAACAAAAACGCTCTCAGGAAAAATAAATCGGTTTAACATGTAACATTGTCTGCAAAACAACCAAAGATTTATACCATAAACATGCATTTTAAAAGAGGTATTTATTTTTAAATTTTTATTTTTTGTTATATTTTAAGGCATTACGATTGACTGTATTTGGTGCGTGTGACACACCACCTAGAGGTGAATGGTTGCGTACTGGGTTTGTGTTTAGAGATCCTGAGAAAGAGCTATCGTATGGCTTACGAGCACGCAGAAATGGCACCAGAGGAATGCAGACTGCAATACAAGGATATATACTCAAAAATTTACTATTCACAAATATCAACAACTCGTAAATATATTTAATATATTAAAAAAATAAATAGAACAAAATCTTTTAGGTTAGGTTAGCTCTAAGGTCTATCGTCAAGTTTTTTAATCTATTTTTTTAAAGTGATTCACTATAGTATATTCAATAACATTTTTACAAATAAATATTTATAATATTTATAGCTATATTTTTCATAGCATGCGCGTATCATATGAAAATAATCTATGATGATTCTAGAAGTATTATATTTTATGACTAATTATACTACGATTACACATCCATTAATTTTGTTAATTTTAAATTGTTAACGAATTAATTCGTATTTATAGATATGCAAAAGACTCGCATAGTAATAATTTTGTATTTGTCTAAAATTATATCATATGCAATTTAAATAAATATTAAATTTGAATATGACATTAATCGATTTTTTTTAACTGTTTTCTTATTAGATGTACAATGAGACCATCTAAACAGCAGCAACTAGATGCTCTTTGTAAATCAATTACCGAAATTCTATGGAAGATTGGAGAAAACGAAAAGGTTATAGTATGTTTACCGCAAGAGAAGAGTTACGTACCACACTCGTTAAACTATTTCCAAGACAATGTTACCGAAAAAGTAAGGAGATTACATCGTAATTGATTGAATTATACTGACTATTATTGAAATTAACCCAATACGTAATCTGGCCATATCTAGTTTAGTGTAGTCAATTTAGGGACAGCAAAAATATGACCTTTGAACAAAATCCAACTCATGATTATTATCAACAAGGCGTGCTAAAAATATTTAATAATATATAATAACACTCGTAGAGTGATGCTAACAACACCTATACAGTAAACGTATATTATATTTTTTTTAAGGTATCAACTTCGTGATTAATAGCATACCTATAGGTATATTATATTTATATGATGTAAATTATACATTCCTATTTTATTAGTTTAGGGCTTTTGGACTTCTGGATACAAAGTAGTGTCCGTTCTTTGTGCTTCTGACAATATAGATTTTAAATCTTGAGGCTTTCAGTCAGGTGTTAACTATTTAAGTAACATCCTAGAAGTAATTAAAAAAAAAAAAAAATAGAAAAGTAAAAAACAATTTAAGTAAATTTAGATAATTCAATTAAATATTAATATACATTTTTAATACATTCAGAATTTATTATGGAACATTTTATATTTATAATTTTAGCTTGTGTTTAAAGATACCAATAGTGGCCATTAGATGTGATTAACAGATATTTATTTACATATCAGTTACATGTATATTACAAGATTTTATGTTTATAATATTTTATATTTTTAGTCTGTAGTAAGTTTAAAAACTCTCAACAGTTTCAATTCTCTTATAAATGGCACGTGTGTCCATCGTCAATATCATAAATAAATGATAATACCAATATTGACTTTATTTTTTAAAAATTACTAAATAATAATAAATATATTATATTTAATTACAGCTCCATTTATTTGAATTAACCAACATTGAAGATTTAGAAATTTTCCTCAAAAGATATTTGCATTTGGTAAGTTTATACGTGTTTTGCTTTTGTTTGGTTTTTTTTTTTTTTTTTTTAAGTAGAAGAAATAATCGTTATAAATGATTATTTTCTTATTTAATCAATATAATTAATAACAAAAACAAAAAAAAAATGAGTATGTCGCTTAAATTTTAAATATAATATTTAGAAATTGTTTTTTTATATTTGACTAATTAGGTTTTTTGTAATTTGTTGAAAAAATGATAATCTTGATTATGTCTAGTTTCAAGATGATCCCGGCCCTGGATCACTATTGTTGCTTTACAGTTCAGTACTAACAAGAGGACTATCTAAGTAATTTATTTTTTTTACGTATTATTTAATTTGCAATATAATCATAATCTATATTGTAAATAATATTTTTGTATCAAAAAAAGTTTATATCGAATAACAAAAAATATAATAAACAAAATCGTAAATATACGTATTTACAGAATGCAAATCTCTAAAAATGTCTGATAAAATGATAATACTTTAAAATGCATTAATTTATTTATAAGAAACTACATATTAATAGTTTAATAACAATAAAAATACTCAGAAAGAAAACATTTAAGTTCTTTTGACTAATTTTTTTAAATATATTTATTTTTATTAAATAAACATTGTTCAATCATTTGAAGTTAATAATTTATTGCATCATACTTGATAATTAATACGTTGTAACATCAATGGTTATATCTTGATTGCAATAAATTTATTAAACCATGAGTTGACAACATGCGGCTTTCCTAGGTCCATACGCAAAAATAATTATTTTAGTAGATATTAAAAAAAATAACATTTTATTATAAAAAAAAAATATATATTATTTTACATTATATTTTTGTTTCATTTAAGAATTTGAAATACTTGCACAGGCATTCGTAAAATCAATTAAAATTAAAAGTGTGTTTGAAACTTTCCAAATGCATGCAAAACCAATGTTCTCATTGATGTAACCATATAACTATCTATTATTCCAGAACTGTATTATTATTGCTAAAATACTTGAATATAGTTCGTGCTAAAGATATTTATATGTTTTTACACGAATAAATATTATTTTGTGTACAAATTCGTTTATTTTAAATCAAAAATCAATTATAATATAGAAGCAAATGGTAGAATATTGAAATAAATTTTTTTTGTTGCTCTTTAAAAACTGGAAAATGATGTAAATTGTAAGTTTGGGCTTTTGGCTCTGCTGTTTCAAAAGGTTTCCGACCCCAGAACTAAACGAATAAACAATGTTGGTCATTTATGATGCTCTTCGTCTTCTTTACTATTACAATAATATTATTTCCAGTTTCACAGTGTATTTTATGAAAACAAATCGTTATCCCCCATATAATTTTAATTTAAAACAATAACAATTTACACTATTAAGCTATAAATATATTAATATTTGACACTAAACTTTAGTTTTAAATATTATATCAATTAATTAAAATTATTTATTTTATTCGTGAAAATTAAGTGTTGTTATAAAATAACCATCATTTTTAGTGTTAAATATTGTATATTTATATTTTTTCTAATATATTTGTAATACAAATAATTTATTATTTAATAGTCCACTTAAATATGGAGAATTGGCTATTAGTCAATTTTTGATAAATAATGAAGTGTATATCATATTTTTTTAATGCCCATGGAAATTGGAACTATTAGATAAAAAATACAATAAAAATATAATAGGACATTTTTGGATAAGAATCTGTAATAAAAAAAATTATAAAACTTATTGTAAAACTAATACATTCCTAGAATGTAATCAGAATTTAAAATATAACTTATGGAAACTTCCTTAAATGGAAATAATATTATAATATTTAAATTTTAATATGTGATATTTAATAAAAGCTGTATAAGATAGGAATATTGCAAAAACACACAACCTAAATGTTTGACGTAGATTAAACTACATAACTTTTATAAAAAAATCGTAAGATATCATAAAAATTTAATAAAAAAATTAAAATTACAAAAATATAATAATCATTATTATCTTAACTTCCTTGTTTGGATGATCTAAATATCAAACATTGTGATCTATAAAATAAATAAAACTTTAAAATGAATGACATATTAGAAATAAAGATATTTTTACAAAAGGTTTAATTTATTTAATTTGACTTTTGACCGTAACATTTTATCAATAAAATTCAATGTAATGAAATAACGTACATGGTGCATTAAATATATAATTAGTATTAGTTATATACGCACATGTTTACTGATATTTGATACTCTACGTAAATTGGTTTATATTAAACATTTCGATTTCTACGTACTTAAACGGTGTGTTTAAAATATTAAATTATTGGAGTAACTAAACAAATTTAAAAATTGAATAAATAAATTAAAAATTTCAATTACAAAATTTTTATAGGTAAATACAGTAGATGAAAAATTAATTATAAACATATTATTTTTTATTTCAGCTGTATTTACTTGATCTTTATTCCAATTTTTTTTTTATATATTATATGTTATAGTCGATTGAATTATTAACATTTTAAACGAATTTTATTTAATGATATTAGGTATATTACATTTATACAACGAATTTTAATTGTAAAATAAAATATGAACCTTGGAATTTAAGAAAAACCAAACGTATAAATTTATATTGTGGAAAAATGAATCCCTTGTCACTATAATATTGTTTTATGTGGTCAAAAGGGACTTTTTTTAACACTTAGTGTACTCTATTTTACTGCCTACCTATTTTTTTTTTTTTTTTTTAATGTAAACTTAATGATATTTTAACATTTCCAAATTCACATCAAATGTCGTAACGTAGTAGTTTTATTTCAAAGAATTTCATGCCAGTTGTCTTTTTCGACTGAATAATACAATATAATTTCATTCACTTTTTACATTGGTTTTCTTTAATATATTTGTATAAGAGAGAAAAAGTTTTTAAAATTATCAAATTAAAATCACAAAAACGTACACAAAATGTTATGATGGATTCATTTTATGAAGCCAATGTCATATTGTATTTTTAATCAGCTTACTACTTAAACATGTATACATTAATTATTCCGTAATAAAAGTTGATTATATAATTAATATACTTCATTTTATTATTGTTTATATATGACATATAATATGTTATATATTTTTTTATAACACTTCAATTTTATTATAAGTAATAATTATATACGTTTTTCAATCTAGTGAATACCTAGACAATTTTCGATATATTTGAACTACTTTGGTTTAAGATTTTTTTTTTTTTGTTTTTTTTTATGCAATAATGACTATTTTTACATAATTTAAAATAAATAAAAACAAAACAATTTTTAATAATAATGTTTGTTTTTTTCAAATTAGAGTTAATTATATGTTATATTTTTGCTGTAATGTCATCATTTAAACTTACTTAAATGCAATTTTTTTTTAACATAATTTTCATTATAAAATCAATAAAACGCTAACTTTGCTTTTATTGATTACTCCGTTGAGAACCTACAATTTCACTTAATTTTATAAATTTTAAATTTAAATTTTTAGAACTTTGGCTTATATTTTTTTCTTTGAGTAAAATATTATTTTAATTTAGGTACATGCTCTAGAAATGCTATCGATAACTTGGGATAAGTAAAATGTTGATTCTTTGATCAATAAATAACTATTTATGAGATTTATTGTACATGTGAAGACTAATACTCTATAGCAAGTCCGTCCGTAATAATATATTATTAACTCCAAAAATGTGAATTTGACAATGTTTTTTCAAGATTAAAGCTCTTGATATATTATCGATTGTTGAGATATTTTATAATCCTTTTTCGTCTCTTTAGATTGAATATAAAAGACAGTAAAGTACGTATTTTTCGTATAAAATATAATTTTCAAATATTTAAAATAAATGTTTATTTATTTGTTTATAAATATTTAAAATAAGTGTTTATTTATTTGTTTATAAATATTAAATAATGTTAATATTTATTTTTAAACAAATAATATAATATTAGATTATTATAATATTATAATTTACTTTTTTTAATATTTTTTTATTTAATTTGAGTACTAATTTTGATACTTTTTTAAGAGTATACTGATAAATGAATAAAACTTATATTTTTTTTTACATCTTTATTATAAAAGCTACGATGATAATTATAAAAATAAGACGATGATAAAAAATTATATTTTTTCTTAGGTTATTTAAATATTGTTGTATTTCGGTTGCATAATCTCATAACGTAATAAACTTTAATCGTTAAGATATTATTTCTTAATGTCACTAAAAAACTTGAATATTATAGTTTGTACATTTTTTAAACCTTTCTTAAATTCATTTAACCTCCTTAATTTTATAAAATAAACTATTTAATAAATAAATAATTTGTTTGCTAAAACGTTTTTCACTATTAAACGTTAGGATTGTTTAATTCTTGATTTACACCCTATACCCTTTATATTAGGATCGTATCAGATTTAATGGATGAAAAAGTGTATCTTATATCAAGTGCTGAGGAAGGATCTATATGTATCGTGACGCTGATGCTTACTGGTAGAGCTACTCCTAATTTGCATAACGGTATTGTGAATATAGGAGACGAACAACATTATGTGAGCTGTAATTTGATTAATATAATCAAGAGAAATCTATAAAGTTGTATTATTTAAACATAAGTTCATTTATTTTTAGGCTATACCACATTACGGAATATTGGCCAGAAGTGAAGTGGGTCTATTAGTCCATTATGAAGAAACCTCTACACCGGTACAAGTCACACAGATACCGGGTTCTCGGTTAAAAACGCCGTCCTATCCAATTTGGATAACTTGCGCTAAAGGTCATTATGGCATACTCTTCAACACTAATAGGGAATTGTTGAGAAATCATTTAGCTGAACGAAGGTATAGAGCAATTTATATTTTACAATTCATTTTATAAATATTGAATGTTTAAAAATATTTCGTTTGTGATTTTTACTAGACTAATATCAACACATATCCATATATACATATATATATATATATTATTAGTTATGCGTACCAATTTGTATATAAATGTTCACAGGGCCGGATTGGGCTGGTAATTTATTGTGTAAAAATAAGTGGGCCGATCATGAGTGTTTGATTGTAATTTATTTTTTTAATAATAATGATAAATTAGTACAAACATAATTGAAAATATAATTAAATCAAATTATTGAATCCTAAAATACACAGTAGCTGTTGTAGCTGTAATCAAACGTAATAAATCCTAAAACTCGATAGACCGATACCTTGCTAATCCGGCGATGAATGTTTATAAGTGATATATCTTACAGCTTATAATATAAATTGCATGTAATAATGTATAATTCTTACGCATAATTTATTGTACTTGGTAAACAAAATATTGAATAAAATATACGTAGAGACGACCTTGTAACTATAAACACAAAGTATTTATAATAATAAGTCAAATCGTTCAATGTATACATTTATATATTGTCCTTTAATTTTATCATTTATTGACTATTACTAAAACTCACTGGTATTTAATAAAATAAACAATAACGTAAAAATAAAGCAATTACAATGTACTTTAGTAAGTAGTATGAGGTTTATTGTAAAAAAAAAATGATCAATTTAAATATATTAGAAGATTATAATACTCTATAATAAGTTATAAACACTGAAACGAATAAATATTTAAATAATTGTTAGATTTTTTTTATTGTACTTCTATGCGTCATTTTAATTTTATAAGAAAATAAACGTCTGAAGACTGAAGTGCATTAGCAAAAAAACATGAAAACACAATTAGATAAAACATTATTTCAACTATTTGTAACATATTTGTTCTAATAACATATCAATAACATATAAAAAAAAAAAAAAACTATCATTCCGTAAAAACAACAATCATTACTATCACCTATTTTTAATTTATTGTGATTATTGAAAATATTAAAATGATTAAATAATAAAATCTAACTAAAAAAAGTAAAACAATGAGCTCTGAACATTTTTAATTTTTGCACATAAGAATATAAATTTTTATAAAACTATTTACGCATCTACACGTGTGTCTACAGTACTCTAAACGTGTCTAGTATATTTATATTAAACAAATATTTAAGTATAGTAAAATATTACTATAATTTTTCGAAACGATTTTTACTTCATTTTCAGATCTTTTAAAAAAATGTTTTATTACAATTTTATATGAATATTTTAAAATATTGTGAACAATGTTATGAGAAGATAACTAATATCAACTGGGCCATATTATTAATTTATTCAAAAGATAATAATTGACGTTGAATTAAAATTGTTCTATAATTATATATTAAATTTTGTTGAGCAAGATGCAATTTAAAATTGTATTCAAACTTATTCAATTCATTATAAATAAAAAATATATTATCGTTTGTATATTTAAAAGTGATTAATTTATTATAATTAACCGTATATTTAAGTTATAAACCAAAATATAATATAATAATATTATATTTTATCAAGAGAGTTACCTAAAACAAATGTTTAGTTGAAAAAAATATTTAAATTTCAATTTGAGATTTTGCAGGACACCTCGTTAATTTAAAGAAAGCCGATGTCTTCCAGTGTATTTACTTTAGTAGAGTAGGTATTATTAACTGGGTTTGGTGTTCCGCGGCAAATGTGTTATGTATCATAGTTTTATAATAACATTTTTTTTGTCGTATTTTATTGATATTCATAATATTCTTAAGTTTTAATGGTTAAAGTATGTTGTCATTTATTTAAAATTAAGTTAGGGTTAGTCTTCGTTAAAAATTTTTGAGAAACATTGTATTTAGTACCTAGTATTAGTTTTCAATTTAGTCCAAAAATAGTTGTGTTACAAAATTCTCTAGTAAAGATTGACTTAACTGTTAAAAAAAATGAATTTTTAATGAATATCGTTATAACATTTAATATTCGATCACTGACAAATTACGACTGTAGCTTAAACTAATTTAATTAAATATTTAATACAATAACTTGAGTTTTAATATAACACCACAAAGGTCAGTTAAGTAAAAATTAAATTACCTCAAACATAAAAATGTAATTCAGTTTTTATTTAGTACAATTTTTTTTTGAAAAATTTAGAAATTGTGCTTATGAAGCAAAATATTCAAATATTGAAATATGATGACATAATACTATATACAAGTGTTTAAATGAATGATATAAGGAAGAAGACCATTCAGAGATAGAACTTAAGTACTACTGAACGTATAATTATTATTTTAAGAGCTTATTTGAGTAAATTTTTACACCATTGGCGTTTAAAATGGCACATTGGATTTCCAGGTAGAAACTTTAATGAAAATGAGGAAATTTCAGGTTTTGGAGGTGTAAATAATTTTAAGAGGAATCTAGAGTAGTGTTTTATAGTTAATTGTCAAATGGCTTCTATACTTAAATCGTCTATAGATATGTAACACGATGTAAAGTGATAAGTTGAAGAGATTATAATGTCTATTTGATTTAGTACAATTTTAACATTAGTTATTTTTGTATTCTGATAATAATACTTTTATACATTTATTTTAAATAAATTCCCATTATTTTATTAAAAATATTTTGAATTTTCACCTTTTAAAAGTCAGCATAATATTCCTATATAGGCAAAAATGTAGCTTATTTTTTTAGGGGGGGCAGGCATTAAGTATAAAGTAAAATGGATTGCATCCCAATTGTTATTTACTTGGTCCACGAATGTATCTACATACAATTCCAATGTGAAAAGGAAAAGGACTAAGCGCTGAAAGTTCTTCCCACCTGTGCCAATGACCTTTTATACATATATATTTAAGTTATAGTTATATGAATACAGCTTTTTGTACTTTGATTTTTGAACCGATGTCCACACAATATATTTAAATAAATACTTACTAAATAATCATATAACCTACCTATATATTTAGTCATTAAATATAGGCTCAAAATATAATACAAAAATATTATGAGATATCTATGAATACCACAAAAAATCATTTATTAATTTTATATATATATTAATATTTTTGGTCTTTGAGACATATCAAATTAATCATTTCTTAGAGACCATGTTAATATAGGTAATATAACACTCAGTATAGATAAATGTGTTATGTAAATATAATATGTATATAGAATCTATAATATATTAATTACTATGTAATTAAAATGTACCAGTGATGTAATTTGTATTTGATTTATTTTTGCTTTAGGTTTTTAAATTATCGTAATTGATAAACATAAAACAAAAACCTAAAAACAAATATACCTTTCAGGTTTGCTTAAAATAATAAAGTAACTATACTATTATATCGTATGGTGTTGATTAGTAAATCTTATTGGTTGTTAAGAGTGATAAATAAATTATACTTTAATGTTATGTTTTAGAAAAAAATTAAAAATTACTTATAAATATATTCTACAATAAATTCGATATAAATATTTTAGTGTAATCATTAAAAAAAAAATGTTGCGCATTAAATACAATTGATGTTATAAGCTATATAATAATCTGTTGTAATCTAAATTAAATACATTTATCGTAAAGGTTTAGTCTTGATCGATTTAATAACGAACTCACAATTGGATTAAATCATTTTTTATATTGACCCATGAAAATATTTACTTATGTAGGTACCTGATTTTCGATTAACTAACAAAATTACGGTAAAATATGGAATTAAGGTTTTAAAATCATAAATATTATGCCCTAATACGAGTATTTTAAGTCAAACAATTTTAATACATAAAATCCGAATTGTGAACGAGTTTTTAATTAATTATAAATGTATAACTTATAAGTATAATATTTTACAGTTATGATAGGAAAAGTAGTCTCATGTGCTTTAAGGGTATCCCACAATATGTTGGTCCACTAGCTACTCCATTCATTATCACTTAATAAACTACATTAAATAACCATCCTTGCACAATATTATATTGCCAAAAAAGTCGTAAATACTAACATTTTTTTTTCCATTTATTATTTTATCGATCTGGTTAGTCTAAATACATTGTAAAATTATGACTTTATTTCACTCCCACTTCGTAGCTTACTGTAGTGGACTATAATATAGGAATCGTAGTGTTCAGCCAAAATTGGAAACCTAGAGTACCCGATAATCATATGCAGACAATGTGGTAATTTACAGTTCATGATCACAGGGATAATTGGCTTTTATAAGAAAAAAAACAAATTTTTTCACAGTACATACTGAAAAGATAGCGCCACATGTATATTTATATTTTACTGCCCAATTTTACTAAAGGAGTTAGGTTTGTCGTATACCTATCATCCTATAACTTTCTCCCTTGATATTAATTAAATAACAGTTAAAACTAAGATTAAATCTATTTTTGAATTAATCAACAAGGGGTAAGGACAAAATAAAAGTACTGTATCTTTATATATTAATAAGTATACATTAAGAAATAGTTTTTTTTTTTATTTGAAAAATCTATTTACAATATAAACAAATTAGAAAAAAAAAATAGATAACGATATATATGTGGAGGGAAGGATGCTATTTAGTGATAAAAACTCAACATTCATTTTCTTTTTGTAATTATTATTATTATTATAATTTTTTTTTTTTTTGTAAATTAATTATAGTTAGTAGTGGTTAGTTAACCGTTAATTATTCAAAAAATCTCGGCACTATTTTTTCTTAAGACGGTGTAGGAGATTTCTAGGTTATTTTGATACAAGTTAAATGCAGTTCAGCTATTAAATTGCTAGAGTAAGTCTATTATTTAGCGTGGAATTTTTTATAATGTTTCGTGGCTAATTATCACTGCCAAAGTGCCAATAAATACTAGTTCTTTTTTAAAGTAATTTCGAAGTGTGGAATTGAGTACGTTCCATGAAGGAAGAAGTGATAATGCAAAGGATTGGAAAGCTTGTAGGAGTATATATTTGGTTGGTTTTGAACATCCTCAAATTTGGGTTGCGTAGGCCCAAAAATAGGTCTTAATAAGGATTTGTAGATTGTAATTTTTGTATGAAAAGCTAGTTTTGATTTCCGAATTATTGGAAGTAAATTAAGTCGACTATTGAGGATTTTTGTTTTAGATATGATTTAGTGGTCCTAAGTTAATCTTTTATCAAGTATGACACCGAGATATTTTAATTCTGAGGATATTAGGATGGGTATTACTTGGAAATGTTGAAGAAAAGGTATCGATTTTTTTTAGCGTGAATGAGACATAAATTGATTTATCTGGGTTAATCTTATTCTTAATTTTTTAATTGTATGATAACTTTATCTATTAAATTTAAACGTGTTTGTAGAAAATGTATTGTACGGATAAAAAAAATACGGTATCATTTTCATAGGTGGCCACAATAGTACCTACATTTTAGGTTATAGGACTTTCAGCCGTAAAAACATTAAATAAATCGAGAGAAAGGATCGCTACCTTGGGGAACTTTAGCTTTAATTTGGTAGTATGACGATATTGAATTCCCATATCAGGTTATGTAAATTAAGTTTTCTAAATACGAGTATGAACGAATTATCAAATAATATGGTGCAGGTAAGAATAATTTAAATTTAAAGAGTAAACCCTCATGCCATACCCGGTTAAATGCCTGGTCCACGTCCAATAATACCCCCAGCCAGCATTATTTTATTTTCAATTTAAAATTAAATTTGATCAATTAGTCTGTGAATTTTATGTGCAGTCGATTGCTCAGTTCTGAAGCAAAATTAGTTAATGTTTATAATACTAACAAAGTACATTAGTACGTATATTAAAATAAAGTACTAAAAAATAAAGTAGTATACTATAAAGTACTTATTATAGTTAGCGATGGATTCAGAAATCTTTTTAATGGAGGGCACATTATTTATATTTTTAATAAATTTACTATAAATTATATATTAAATTAACATAAAATACATGAGTTAAGTTTTATTACTGACTGTCTGACTATTAGGTATATGGGTATTTATTTAGTTTTTAAAATTATATGTATACATAAATAAAAAAATTATTATTTAAAAATGTTTCTGTAGTCTATTAATGGGGGACACGTACCCCCATGTGCCCTCCGGATCTATCAGTACCCATCATGTAGATATAAAACTGATTCTATGACTCTTATTAAAGTTCTTAGAAAGTTGTGCTACTTTGGAAGATAAAATAAAAAATTGAAAATAATTAAAAAACTTTTAAAACGTTAACATCAATGAATACGCCATCACACTATAACTTGTATGCTTAATAGACAGTATAGGTGGTACCCGTCATTATGATTCATAATGAATGATAAAATATTATCGAATACCAACGAGATAGTTTTCACTGTTTTGCGTAAACCAACAAGCTATTATTGATTACTATTACATCATATCAAAATAATGTTTGGACATTCATTCAAACGATAAGACGTTTTATATTGCAATAATACTATGTACCAAATTAGTATATAATATGTTTATTAAGTGTGGCGTAAATTGTAAATATTATTTCGACGAACTCTTCAATAAATCAATATAGTTTTATTATACTTTATAAAATTCACGCTAAATGTTCGAAGTTCTAGAAACAGTAGAAACTAGCGCCCTGAACTCGTGAGTTTTCGCTCGGGGACAAAACCTTTTATGATTACGCCCACTACTCACTAGCTTGACTTATTAATACAACTTTATTGTACCGTTATTATTATATGCACATATAAAATAATATATGAGTGTAAAAACGAAATTGAAAACTGGATATTATTACATATTTATTTAATATTTATTACAACACACGCGAATAAATCTGTATCGATTTGTACACCGTTTATTCAGAACGTGGAAGAAATAAATATACATACCCGGTAGTCGATTGTCGATATACTTACCTGCTGTACTATATATCTGTTTGTTTCGGATATTATTATTATTATTATTATAGCGGTTTATTATTTAAAAGTTTTCCGTATTCGTCTGTTTACCTACATTTCTCGGTACAGCCAAATATATACGCACGTATATATATAGAGTATAGCAGACGTATTGTATGAATAATTTCCACTGGTTTTTCATAAAAAATATATTATTCGTAAAATTATTACGTTATTACGTAATTTTTGCAGATTCCCATTGACTCACTATTCGTGTAGCGGTAGCGAGAACCACGCGACGGTGGACACGCGATCGCACCAGAACGAACAAGCGCGGATGATGAAGGCCACGGACGATATTAACAACACCACGTCGCTTCTGCTGTTGGTCGAATGTCTTATACACACAAAGTAAATATAATATCATTGTCTTTTCTTATTCATAACCTATTAAACCAACACATATACATAATATACCAACACGTTCTGACTACGCGGGTGGGATAAATCTCAGGGGATGGACGGGGTAAGGGATTTAAAATATTGTGTTATATACACTTATTTGCCGTTGACGGGTTAATTGTATGAGAAATAATGTTATGTGTTATAGCTATACAGTTCATATATATTATTTTAATTAATATCAATATCATTTATATATATATAGAAATTAATATTTTTTACGTTTATCCCCTGCGGATTTAATAGTTACTGGGCCGCCGTTTTCAATAAAAATTATATCTAAGACTCGAAGGACGTTTATAGCTTATTTTTTAACCCCTATAGATTGCTTTGGGGTGGAATTTAGTTTTGGTTTGCAAAAACCGAATATATTTTGTTTATTTAAATGGTTGCCATTGGTTACAGATTAAAATACTATGGTATAGATATGGCATAATATTTACAACTTTTTACAAATATATTTTAGAAAAAAATAATAAATTTTAAAATCAAATACTTGTAAACACTGTCATTATTGAAATAATTAATTTTATGATTTTCAATCATGATACGTACTTTACTCTCTTAGTAGCTACTGGACATATTTTTAATGTAAACACATGAAGACCAATACAAGTTTTGATGAAATTGGATTAACGTCAGATTTTAAGAGGACGCCACACCATCATATGTTGTCTCCATCTCACATATACACAACGTAGTGAATTTTCGTTCTCCAGGATCCATTTTACGTTGTTAGCTTTAGAATAAATAAATAAATTTACATAACCTAGTGTATATGTAAGACAGATACATCACACGAGGATGTGGCGTCCTCTTGATCATCCATTGAATCTGTCACTAGTTGTTTGTGTTTACATCAAAAATAAATATAGAATTAATAAGTGGAAAATCATAAAATTAATCATTATAATAATTGTGTTTGTATTATATATTTCAACTGGAGCAAAACGGAAATCGATAGATAGATTAATTTTAACCCAGATGAAGTAGGGTGATATAGCTAAGTTATAATAAATGTTAAATGATTTGATGACTATGATGAATGATGGTTATTGTCAAGGGGAGAGGTGACCAACTCATCAACACCCCCCTCTCCCGAAACGTAAAACCACTAATGACGATTAGTAATATTATTTTGTTTCTCTTCACCAGGTGGGAAGGAGCTTCAGTGCAGTGGACGGGTGTTACAAATGCAGTGAATTAATACAGCATAATTTATAGTTACGTTATTATATAGTAGCAGTATACAGTTGTTTATTGTCCAACGATAATTATTAAAAATCGGTCGTTGTGCGTGGTTACTAAAATACCCAAACACCTTTAACAGCAATAATATAGACCATAGTATATGTATAACATATTAATTATTGATAAAATATTGTGTGTATATTCAATTAAAAAAGAAAAATTAATACGATGCGTCCTGTAGTATAATAATATATTTTTATTAAAAAATAACAGGTATTAAATCACTTTACGATGCTCTAATTAATTTGTTAATTAATCAAAAAAATTATAATAGTAATAAAAAAAAACAAAAAATACAAAGAAACTAAATTAAATATAGAATACTGAAAGTTGTTTTTGGGAACAAGTATGTATAATAATATTATGGTGAATAATGTCTATGGATTGAGTTTTTTTTTAATGTATAACATATACGACATAATATTATATTTATACTAGATATATTTTTTATATACTGGAAATACATGTCATAATATATAAGTAAATTGAAAACAAAATAACAATGATTTGGCTGTCTACAATATTAGGTATAGGCAACAAATAAAATAATTATATTGCATTTTAAATAAAATATTCATAAATAATAACGCTGTTTAACCATCGAATCATTTAAAACCTGTAAACAAAATGTAATTATTAAGTACAAGAATTCCTAAATTCGTAGGTACAAAATAAATCGTACATCATTTTTATTCTATTGAAAGAAAACCCTAATCAAAGCCAAAGAAAATAATATAGACGCTTGAATTTAGAAATCCATATTTATACAGATGTTTTTAAAATTCTATTAGCCACAGTCATGTTTAAAATTTGATTTAAATGAATTAAATAAACAATGAAAAACTTAGTAGCGTACTCCAATAAGTCTGTTTCAAAAAAAATAATAATAACTCGATTTATTATTATATACGTAATACGTTGTACCTTCGTGGTACTTCGAGAAAAGGAAACAATGACCGCTTTCCGAGGTTCTTCAGTATCTGGTGGTTTTGCGACAACACTTTCTGATTCTCATCTACGTGTCGCCGTGCCACCTCATACATTAATTTTTGTCGGAGCACGTCTAGAGAGTTGACGATGGATAAACTAGGACGACTTCTCGGTGACTCGCCTTGCATTACACCGTTCCTCTTTTCGATCGAAGCCACATCAAAAAAGTTTTTCTATTAAAAAAAAAAAAAACATTATATTATTACATTTATAATCACTTAACATTATACCTATGCACTACTAAATTTAATATTATATTTAATGATTTTGTCCGTCAAAGCGTTGTAAAATATATTGAATGCGACCGTCATTGAACAAAAATACAGACAAAATAAAATAAATACAGATGTGCCTCTCTTTTTTTTTGTTTTGTTCGTTTGGGTTAAGGATTTACTACGTTTATTGTTTTTATCAAAACTTCCTTGTAAGATTAAGTTATCCTGACCGGACAGTCTGAAAAAATAACTTTCTTCTACAAACTAAAACCTTTGAACCGAAAACAAAAAAGAAAATATTAACGGAATAACAAGTTTGGAAAAAAGCTAATCGAAATATTATACGAATGCTATATATTGACTACTGAATGATCATTTTATATGGTACATTATATTATACATTACATACGCCAAACTTCTATAATTGTTCAATTATTATTGGTTTGTGTATGATTATACAATATTTTGCATTGTAAAATAGTCTGGAAATGCCACAAAACATAACATTTTTAAAGAGGTATTTTAAATGCAGGAAATTTCTTTATAATAATCTTCGAGTGTTCGTTTAAAGATTTAATGAATAATGGCTTTTATTTTTGTTAAATTGTATGTTTAATATAACTGCCACATAAATAATTACACAAAAATTAAATTACACATCAAGTTTTTATCTAATAATATCTTATATCAACATAATATTATCATCGATAATGTACATCAATACGAGTGTGTGTAAGACGATTAAATAATATAGAATCAGTGGTAAATGACAATTAATACATTAAGTAACTGTGATATTCAAAATTAACTTAAGTACCATTCAAATATTACTGAATGGTCTGAACGTATAATTTACATATAAACAATCTATTTTAACTTTTGACCTATGGATATAACTTTGTTAATTTATATTGCATAAATTATAAAACATAAAATATTGTAATGTTTAATATACCTACTATTATTATGTAAGAAAATGTAGTAAAAACACGTTTCGCATTCACGTATTCAATGTTCATTTATTTTATCAATATATTTCAATTGACAATTATTATCTTATAATTTATTAAAATAGGTACTTAGTATATGATCATAAAACACATTAAATATTATTAAATAACAAACAATAGCACTTCGAGCTATAATCTATTATGCTGTATGTTATAACAATGAATTCTAACTGTGAGTTGTTTTATATGATTTAAATCAGCTAGTATAGTAAAATACAATTACAAACTTATAAATAATAAAGCAAATAATATATATATATATATAAAAGAGTAACTGATATTTTATTAGTGTAGCCGAAAAAACAATATTTCACAACATGAAACGATTCAAACTTCAAACACCATAATATATCAGTATGTGGTATACGTATTGCCAAGGCGAGTACTTTAGTTTTAACGGACAATATAGTTTTATAGATTATTATTCAGACCGATGTGCACAAATTACGCGTTTCCGTATAGTACGCGTATAATATAGGTAGGTTCCAGTTTAAACACGTCATTGAACACTGGCCAAATACATTTTAACCCCCCTGAGTTTTAAAGTGCTTTAACATTAATATTTTTAGTTTAGTTTTGCACGAGAACTATATAAAATATTATACAACATCTAGCCCCGCTCGCTTGTAAATCACCGAAATTAGAGTTTCGTTTTGAACTACGTATATATTAATACAGATAAATATAAAATTACGATATGGCGTAGCGCATAATATTTTATCTCGGCCGTTCATTATTTACACTCTAAATAAAAGGGGTGTATTGAACGTCATAGTATAACGAGTATTTCCAATCGAAATGTCGTACTATATAAATAAAAACGGCAAACGATGTACACACCTACAGCATCTACCTATATCGAATTCCAATTAGCCGACGATTTGTCGTCCGACGGTTGTATATTATATAACAGCGCGCCGTATATCGCATGTACCCAAGTCAAAGAGATATTGTCGCCGCGTGTTTATATTGCCATAGTTCGACACGTCGTTTTTTTTAAAAAAAAAAAAAAGGTTTACCTATATATATATATATGAAGTCGTTTTGAAAAATAATATTTTTTCGATGTCCCGTGTTATTTACTATATATTATATAAACGATATACTGTAGGTAAATATAATATATAATATATATAATGTACTGTGCGTTTATATCTAACGTTGTCTGTTATATACTATATTATATATCTGTGCAATAAATGCACTATTTCTACTATATTATATACTTTACACGGTTGCAAAGAAGTTTTCAAGCCCATTCTTGTCCGAAGGCAACTATTATAGTTCTCGCGTTTCTAACACAATGTATACATTTATATACACACTAGTTTTACGGTTATCTCGCTCGAATTACCTGCGTAAACTATTGAGGACTATTCGTCTTAATCTTGCGGTCTGCGCGCAGTTCCGGTATACAGATGAAAAAGTCACTATTTTATATATCCCGAGGGTCAAATGCCCCCACTGCAGCGTATAGTGTATTATAATGGTTGTAAAGTGTATTTACCGTTTATTATTCCAAGCTGCAGATCGTTATTGGATACACGTATAGCATAGGTATGTACATAATAGTGAGTTGACTTAATCGTGACTTTTAACACTCGTAATAATCACATTCCGAGAGATAATTGTACGCCGGACGAAATGCGCCGTTGACAGATTTTATTTTATAAGACTTCCTTGGAGGTGAGTCTGAGTTAAGAGGGGCTGTAGACCATGGACTTCAAAACATTACAATTTTTTAATGTTTCAGATTTTATCATAGCAATAAAATAAGATATAAAGTATTGTTTTATGCATATTAAATTCATAGTAGGTATATATGAAAATAATTATCCATAAACATTCTTACCGTTTGTACAGAGATTTCAGACAAAGGAATTATTAGTTATTATTACCAATTGGCTATTATATGTAAAATTTGTAGATAAATAAAAATCTATTTTTATACACATTTATAACGAACCGTAATATCAACCCGTTATCTCGTCATCAAAGTCAATCGTCGCGTGTCATTTGTCAATAAATACGTTTTACCAGTAGGTATACAAGAAAATTTATGTACGTCATGTGAAAAAATGTTTTGCAGATAAAAAACCATAAATAATTGATAAAAACAAAAGAATTTTAAATGTGACATTAATAAAAAAATTCATGAAAATGTATATATTGCATTTTGTATGCATATTAAAATAATAAAAAATAAATCCTTTTAGCCTTTTTTAAAAAAAGAAGCCTTTCTGAAGAACTAATACCCAGAACCTTTACAATGGTTTAATCCGATCTCAGATACACAGTTTATGTCGATGGATCAAATAAACAGTAATATTTATGCTAACAAATTAGTATGATTACACAATATATAATATCTATTAATATCATTGTTTTTTTTTTTTTTTAACTTAATATATACCGTGCAATTAATTACATTATATAAACGTATTCAAGTAGAACAAACCGGACTATTATTGAATATTGTTTATCACAAAGAATAAAAATAGAAATGAAAATACAATTTAGAAGTACGTTGTTTTACGACAATATACGCAAGACGTGATCAACGGTAGAAATACATCTATCTATCTGTACGTGTAGCTCAACAATATTATATTATCACAGACAATTTAAATGAAAAATATTGAATTCAACTGCTCGATTGTGTCAACGTTAATTAATTCAAGTGACCGTAGAAACCAATAGAATTATAGTTGAATAAAGATCCTTAGATAGTTTTAATTAAAAAAGCATAGTATATGTATAAGTTGATTTGTAGTTATCTGAGCGTCTGACTATAATTTACTCTAAGAGTGGAATTCATTTTGAATGTACCTACTACATACCAATCGAAGGTTTTTTTTTTATTTTTTTCCAAATCTAAATTAAATATGATTATCTATTCGAAGAGAATAATAGACGTTATAATATATTAATACGTATATTGGTTAGTAATAGAAAATGTACGTATAACTTACGAACGTTAGACATCAATTTAATATTAAGTCGTTATATTATGTAATTTTAAGTTCAAACACCATATTATTTCATTTATTTTTTAATATAAAAACAGCGCAGATAATTTGTAGATATAAAAAAATCTATTTTTGTACACATTTATAACGCTCCCTATTTGAAGTCATCCCTATAACATGCATAATTAAAAACCCGTATTTTGTAATAATATAATTTACAAGTCCTTAAATAAGTGTTTAATAAACTGCATTGTAACTAAGTCAATTTATTTTGTTTCTTTAGTATTGTCGTAAAATTTATTTTTTTTTTAGAAGTTATATAATTGAATGAACCCCAGAGCATAAAAGTTGTTTTATATACATCCATTTAATTTACCTACATGTTACGCGTTGAGTTACCATTTGTGTAAAGCTATGTACAGTCTACACAAATAAATTATTTATTAAATGACTATGAACCATAGAATAATAAGAAATATTAAAAAAAAAAACTAAAAATGTAAATTATAACTAGGGTTTATTATAGTAATAAATAAGTATTAAGCACTATAGGTATCTGGGAAAAAGTTTGACATATGTATAAAAAATATATATAGACTAAGTACATTTTTTATTAGAAACAATTTGTATACATATAATTTGTGACCCACTACACATTCGTATATTACATATACTCTCATTGTTATATTTTCAATGACTCAATATGTACTTGGTTGTATAATCAAATACAAGGTACATACTCTGTCTTCGTATATATATTTATTGAACTATATGAAAATGTATTTTAATTTAATAATAATTTTACTGATATTATTTAAATATTCATTAGTAAACTTTGTCAACTTTTTGAAATACATTTCCATTGTTATAGAAATATACTACCTTTTATTAATTTCAATTGAATACGAACTGTGAATAGTTATAACAATTAATTCAGCAGAAAATCAAAATGAACTCAGATGTGTATTTTCTAATGAACTCGAGTGGTTCTTAGATAAATCTTTCGATAGCACTTAGAGTCAAACTTTGTTCCTTTGGGATTTGAGGATACATTTAAGTAGGTATATCTTGTTTTTTTTTCATATATTCAATATGACCAGACTTAGAAACTTATACGTTGAAACCTCATAAGACTTAGTGAATGAGGCGAGCACACCCATTTCGAAGTGTTGTTTTTAAGTCAGATAACTTTTCTCTTTGGATTATCATCGAATATATACTTCACAATAGATGCCGTTCGTTGTGAGCACAACGCAATAAATAAAAAAAAAACAAAAGCCCCAAAGATTTTTCTATGAAAAAAAAAAACAGAAGTATTAGTAGTTGATTCTTATCAGTGTAGAAAGGTAAATCATTTCGAATCCACACGTAAAAATAGAGAAACTCAATGATGGATTTTGCAAAGGTTATACTCGTAAGTCGAAAATGTGATCGTTACCTCGGTCGAAAACCAACTCGATAATAATATATTATACTGGATTTTATTACGGGTACCGGTACATTATACATTATTCCTTAGGTAGAGATATACCTAAATATATTATTATGTACCTATTTTCAACAATTTCTACTGCTGTGGAGAATTCGACAGAAATGGCGTATAGAATAAATGCAGCGGTCGCGGAAACAATAATTATCGCTGCAGCGTTGTGAAATACGAAAGCGGACTTACGTCGAGAAGCTCCAAGTCCTGAATTCTGGGCTCGTAGTAACGGGTGTTTTGAACCACCGGTTCGTAGATGACGGCACTGTCGCAGCACCACGTGACCGCCACCAAAATCCAGGCGATCGTCAAAATCCTCATTGTGTATTCGCGATTTTCGGCTGTAGCTCGTTTACGATGGTTTCTGCAACACAAACAAAGCAAAAAAATTTGTCTTAGTATGAAACGCATGTTATAAAGGCATTATAGAGCTGCTGCTCGCAAGCTGCATCAAGTAAAATTTACAATTTCGAAAATTTCCGTCGATCGTTTGTGTCTTTTCTCCGCGGATTTTGCGATGAATTATAATATTTAATTGCGTTGAGGGTCTGTATAATATGAGTGTTATTATTTTTAATTTTTTTTTTTTTTTTTTGGTGAATAATTGTTTTCTCTGACGCCCAGTTTTTCACGAAACCCCGGACGACGTTATTTAATTTCCAACACTAGTAACATGATTGTTACACCGTTAGAGGACAGATAGTCCGCTACGATGACTGACGGTCCCATGATGTACTTGTACAGGTAAAATTAATACAATAACGGCGTATACACTTAGAACGAACAACGATATTATTATTAATATTATTGCGGTTTTCGAAAAACGCGCACTAGTCGAGACGACGACCACCTACAACCGCACGACCAGAGTGAATGATTCGTTTACCTTTACTATGATCTGTATTAATAATAAATAAAAGCGTCCGACCTTTGTGTTAACTCCCACAACCTTAATTTAGACATTCTTATCAGGAAATGGCCTATTATTTATTTTTCGTATTCTTATATCTAATCGTTTTAATTCCCATGCACATTAAAAATATTCTTTAAAGACAGATTGTGGTAAAAAATATTCCCTGCCTACTCTCTCTTATTCACGAAAAAAAGACTAATGGACAATGACCCATACTTGAATAGACTTAATTATCGATATAGTAATAAACAGGCAATAAATGATTTACCAACGCATTAGTATAGTATTATCATTTCACCTGTAAGGTATTGACAATATCAAATTATACATTTAAATTGAAATAATGTACGCATTTAGTTTGTGTTCACAAAAATTACGTTACTATATTTATTTTCTTTGTCAATAAATTAATTTAAAATCAGTTCTTCGTTCACGTAGTATAGTTTGAAAAATGATGATAAAATACATATTATTTTAACATTACTAACTGATCTAGCAAAGTGTTTCCCGTAACAAATTATTAGATAAATGCTGGATTTACTCCTTTTTAAACTCCATTGAGTATAAATCGAACAAACTTTTAACACTACAGTAATAGTTATTTTGATGGTCTTAACCAATTATAAAATATAGGTCTAAATATTGCCTTTTATTAATATGGGTATTATATTGATTATATGATGTATTATCATAAGTAATTTTTTAATATTCATTATAGGTTAAACTAATTGTTTCCAAAAATCAATACATGCTATATAAGTATATCATTTATTTATGCAGAATCCTGAATTATGAACTGTTAAAACTCAGTATAAAATTAAAAATTGTATACAGATTTTAAATGAAAATATTGCTTACTAAATTTGAACTTGAAATTCTTATCAAATATTATACACAAAAATTTTCATTGATTTTAGAATTATACATGAATAACTTATATGAAACATTTAACATTTTCATGCTTTTTGATAAAAAAAAAGTGTTTACTATAATGCGTTAAACACTTTTTTTAAAAGTAAAAAGTTTCATATGTATTAAAATAAAAATTGTATTCATATTTTGTTAGAAAATAATGTTAGACATTTTTGTTTTCCATGGATTTTGATTTAATTTTAATTTACTAAACAAAAAATTCTAATTCACATATGTTTGATAATTCTTAACCTTTTTATGAAGAACTTAATATGAGAAACCATTCATCATTACATTTTCAAGTTTTTGTACTTATAATTATAACCATATAACTTATAAATACAGACCTTATCATCATAAATAGTTAAAATAGTAAAAATAATTCTCATAATTGCATATATATAAATATTTATAAAATTTTCTGAAATATTTTAAAAATTAATCAAAACATGTAAAAGAATATAATATAAATTCTTGTCAAAAATTTAAAATTCCTACTGCAGATTCTTTTTTGATTACTTAATACAAATTTGATTTTGTCACAACCTAGTGTTGCGTAAATATTCCCATTTTCCGATACTTTTTGTTAGTTGTTCTCAATTATTTTAAAAAGTACTGGAGTATTTTTTTAACTAATCCAAAAGAGCAGAAACAAAAGTTCCAATTTGGTAATCGAAAAACAATTTACAAAGCTGAAAATGTAATCATGCTCAAAAATCTTATGGTAGACACAAAAATGAATAAATATACAGATATATACTCGTAATAGTTGTAAAATCAATACATTCATTGGAACGATGTGAATCTATCGATAATTTTTTTTTTTAATACGCTAATGTTACTCAGAATTTTTAATTTATTGATTAAATGTCACTGACCGGATTAATAGTAATATTTGATTTTTTTTTCATTTATCAACTTATTCTTAAAATTCACTGTGAATTGAGTAGTATAAGTAATCAAACCACATCTTCAACTAACTTCGACAGTAAATACGGTGATTAATCGTACTGTTTTACTTCCTGCCTATAACTAGTGAAAATAATCGAAAGCTTATTATTAACGATACAAAATAAAGAAAAACGTCGAATCATTGATAATACGTTTGATTTTAATGGTTAATCTTAAGCCAGAGAGAGTAAGTTGTTGATTTTAAGAAAAATCTAGAAAATATCATTTTATCTAACAAGGGCAGAAATAAAAAAAGTTGTTACACAAATATAAAAACAATGCTCGATGAACGATAAATGCAATTTCATTATTTAATTGAATAATGTAGACAATGTACTGTGATGTTTTTATAGTCATAACTCGTTAAAAAAACAATTAAAAAACGTCGTGTTAAGTATCTAATCTAGCTATATCATATATAATATGTAAATAAATGTATTGTATCGTATTTTGATGGAAAACCACATAAGAACGATAAACATAAGACAAACCCTAGTATTCTGTACTTTCGTATACATAGTTTTCACGTAGTAGAACTGTAGGAATTTCAAAGCGTGTTCCAGAACTCAAAATATTAAATAACGCTTGAAATTTTTGTTTTGATGTACCTACATATAGCATGGTATGGAAACTATTCACACTACAATAAAGTATTCAAATATTCTAAGATTGTAAAGACAATTTTAAGAATGTGTCAGGCATTCATTTTAACTTTCTTCCGTATAGTTTTGTTGACATTTAAAATAGGTTCCTAGAAAAAAAAAGAAAACTCATTTATATCACTCACAAATATTAAAAAAAAAAAAAAATATCCGTTGCGAAAATTGATGTATCATTATAAGCACCAATATTGAAAAGTTTTATTGCATTTTGTAAAGTTGTTGCTGACGTGTACGCAGAACATATTATTTACTTATATATATATATTTTTAAATATTTATATAGCTGCATGGCAAACGACGATGTCCATTAAATTTTTTTTTAAATTTCATGAATTCAATAACATTTAAAAATATAAATTTTATATTATATAATTATATTTTTTAATCCAGAAAAATATGTAACTAATTATTTCATAATCACTGAAGAATTACTTAAACATTTTACGTAAACAAAAATCTTGTCAAAATAATAAGAGTTATTTTAATAGCAGTAATTGTAATTGTTCATTTTAAATTAATAAAATACCGTTGGTAAAAAAAATTTAGTGATGAATTTCGTGGATTATTTTAGTAAATAGGTATATACGGTATAATTTCTATTTATTCTAACTTAACGAATTAACATATTATAGATAATGTATTGATATTATCATTGAATGAAATATATTCTATATGAATATATTATATTATAATAAATTATACAATTAATCAATATTATTTTGTTTGAATAATTATTTTATTAATTTTTATTATATTAAATTTCATACGTAGTTTCGCAAATAGTTTTATACTTTGTTAAACACTTATATTTAAACACGGATAAAAATGTATAATTAATATGAAACATATTAATATTATGATAGTATACTTATGAGTATACTTTACAGCAATTAATATTTTTTTTCAAGTTTCTATATAAATCGCTTTTAATAATTCTATTATAGTTTTTAAATAATTAATGCAACTTGGTGTAAAGATATTTTTTCTTTATAAAAAACAAGTGTTATGTGTTTTGTCTATAAAAATTTTAACTGTATTAATTTATTGTATTTTCAGCTTACCTGCATATTTTATTAGGTATATCTAATTTATACCTAATATACCTAGTATACCTAATCAAACTAATTAAGGTTTTACAAAAAATAAAAAAATAATTAATTATTCGTTTTATTTTCTAAAATGTATTACGTATTATGTTTAACACAATAATTTTATATAGGTAGGTACTTGTTAAAACATTTTAAGTGGACAACGCTCTCAGAGCCTCTGATAATATCCTATTAAAATGTAGACATATTCTAAGCTTCACATATAACTGACGATCACGTACTTTTTAATCATTTTTGTATACAAAGATTTTAAATCCATTTTTTATAAACATACTTATAATTTAATCGTGTTAGTATACAGTTTTATTACTATATTGTTGTATAATTTAGTACAGTAGGTACACCTTTGTACATTTTTATTCAATCAATTGAACCTTTCAAATATTGATGAAAATGGGTATATTTATTTACACTAATTTTTAACAAAATCGATTTTACTATTTTGTTGTTATTCGAAAACAAATAACTTTAGTGTACTTAAAATTTTCATCAAATATTTACATTATAATTTTCTTGACATTGTAAAATATTAAAAATATTTTGGGTTTTTTCCAGTTATTTGTCGAAATTTTAAATTGTCTTCTTTTTTTCTTTAAACTTTTTTGTTCTTAGCCACAAAGCTTGAAAATGTATACAAGTAAACAATTTACAAGTTTTATCATAACTTTTTTTTTATTTAAATTAAAAAAAAAAGTTAAAAAGCCACATTATTTTATTATGAGCCTTATAAAATCATGAAGTAATTTGATACTCATTTTGATTTTTTCTCAAGTGTTTTTTGTTATATTATGGTAATTAAAAATATATATAGTATTTGAAACTTGAAACTTTTTGCCGTCACCTATATTATCATTAACTATACAAAATTATATTTCAAATTTAACGTACCTATTACTTATAGAAACAATTACTAACAGCAAAATAAATATACATAAAAAAAGTATCATTAGAAATATAGGCTGTATTTTCAATGCACTGATTGCCAACTGTGTATGAGTAAAAAAAAACTATAATTTTACTAAAAGCCTTATATTGTAATTTTATATTATGTTGTACTTCATGTTAATATTTACATAATATATTATGTTCTAGGTATATTACTATGTGTCTGTGTATAATAATGTATATACTACTGTGTGTAAAATATTTAATAAAATAATAAATATCTAATACTCTAATGTCAAATTAGCACAAAATAAATTTATTAATACATATATTAATGTATTATGTTAATTTAATACAATATGTACATTAATATACATAGATATACCTTCTTACGATAACCTTTCTAGACAATATAATTCGTTGGGTGTTTTAATAGTTTAATTTTTAATATAATTACATTTTTCTTCACCAGTAACTTGATAGCAACACACGAAACAACCAATAAAACAAGACTATTTCACTAGTACACTTATAGATATGCGTAGTATGCTGAAGAATCGAAAACTGTTGTATCCATACTGTGGAGGGGAGATATTTCGTGTGGATACATAATAAATGTAAGATGATACATGTATCCGAGATTAATATGTATTATATATAATGTAACATTATAACAATAAAATATAAAGACATACCTATATAATATTATTATAACCTAATTTCAGTATAATTTTCCACATGTCAAAATTAAAAAAAAAAAATTGTTTAACTATCCCGCTTAATTAAATGAGTTTTTAACAATTTTTAGTCATATACAGTACACACTAAAAAGACTTGACCTAATAAAACATTTTATAATATTGTAAAAATAACTATTTACATTTTGAATAATATTTATATGAATTTCATTGCGTTTCATTCAGAATAATTTGTTGTGAATGTCGCTTCAATTTCATTAACATATCCCGTTGTAATAACACCGTCCACAAGTATCAACATTATTAATCTTGAATGAACAGTTTGTTATTGTGCCTGAGATAAACTTTGGAGACATATTTGCATAAACCATCAAATCGCGTCTCATACTCGTATATTATGTTTGTCAAGCTGATATAATATTATAATACTCGGATTAAATCACAATAAAACATCACATCTTGTTATATTTTCAAATGGTGGTGTATGGTGGTGAATGTTTACGACCAATTTCATTTATTTTGAATTATTTATATTTAATTGTTACAATAATCCGCGAATCAAGAGTCCAATCACTATATTACTATCACAATAGATCTAGAAAGGTTGTTCGTCTGATTCGGACAACTAAGCATAATATATCTTCACAAACATCTGTAGCGCGATATGAATGTGATATGTTTCACGAAGAATAGGTATTGTGTGTGTATCACACAACACGTAATATTTATCAACAATACAAGTTGCACGAGAGTGATGTGACGGTGAGTATTTTGCATACGAGAAAAAATGTATCTATAAATATATGTATATAATTTTTTTTTTTTAATAATCACGCGTGGGTATCGTAACATATGAATAATTTGAACCCGAGTGTTGGGTGGAAAAATAATGTGCACACGTCGCGGAACAATATAATAGTATACCTAATGGAAAGAAAGACGAACGGTACTGACACACGCCGTTCAAAAATGATTGTGGTATCTGTCAACGGCACACGTACACACCGTGGATTTGTAGGTTATCGAAAAGGAAAATAATATTATACAAAAAAAAAAGGTTGTCTGCCGATATACGGATGGCGATAGTCGCTCGATGAAAGGACAGAATTAATGTTTTTACTCGATCGGTGGCATTTTACACAAAAAAATGTATATCTCTACGTATAATATTTATTGTATGACGTACGTGGTGTACATGCATCGCGAAGGGGTTGGCCGCCGACATTATTCAGATATCATACGGCGTCGGCACCGCGATTTTTCAAAAAAAAAAAAAACCAAAAGAGACGATTTATTTTATTTTTATCATGTAAGTACTATATTGTATGTTACACGCGGTTTTTATCAGGAAAAAAACACGTCTGAAAAAAATCCGAAAACAGCGTGTTTACCATTCTTATTTAACTCCTCGCAGAATTGAATCGGTAAAGTGTACTATATTATACATTTGCATCTGAAATTATTATTCTAACGGGAATTACCATGCATGCGCGGAATACAATAAACTTTACTATCTTTACATTACAATTACGTGTATCGTTGTGTTTGTCGGGTCAATAACGTTTTATCCAACGCAAATGTTTGAAATCTTTGTAAATCGCTATACTGTATTAAATGGTCACATTCCTATATCATTGTTACTGTTGTTCAAAAATCGAGAAAATCAGCGAATTTCCAAGCCTAAAATCTCTTGAAATAAATCTGAAATAAAATTATTGATTTAATAGTAGGTACTCACGAGTCATAACGTTGTGAAATTTCAAATCGTCTACGATTTGCGCATATTAAATTTCACACTTTTACAACAAATATTATTATGATTGGTAACACTCAGTTATTATGAAATCTATTTTATTTTGTCATTGAAGTTATTGGATTATTATAAAAATATTTTTATAACATTAACTATGTAACACGTCATGTTTTGAGATTATAATTATATTTGTTATAGTTCGACTTTCTATAACATGTAAAAATAACCGTTGGAACAAATCTACGCTATTATCAGGATTTCATTAGGTTAGCTAATTGGGGTGGGGGTTCATTTTAAATTAATCATACCTACCTACATACACAAAAAAAAGCAAATAAATTATTTTTTAACATATAAATTTGGATAATAAAAGGTGTTTAACATCCAAAAACACTCCTTGATAATATTACTGTTATAACACTTATAACATAAAATAATATAATATTGCCTGTTTGCCTTATACGTATTAGCGGATTTACGTGTGGGAGAGGGTCCACGGAATCTGGACATTGTCTTTAAGATAAAATAAATAAATAAATACCACATGGTAGCCGTAAAGCTATTTTACCCCTTGTTCAATTTATAACGTGCGCGTGTGACGTTGCCCGTTTCTCAGATTTCAACCTACGCGTTTTAAAAAGCCAATTTGGTTGCGATTTCGTTCAATTAAATTTGCTATTAACATTGCATACAATATTTTTAGTATATAATTTATATTTTTTTTTTCTGTACTTAATGTATAATGTTTATGATTATTACTGTAAAAACTTTATACACCACTTATAAAACGCGGATATTATGACTTATATAGATGATTATGAAAATACGAATATACCTTTTGGAATTATTGTAAGTCGAATAAATATTAGTTGATAATTTCCGCTAACTGTTAACAATAATATGGTGTAATGAATAATGTGTAACATAATTATTGATTTTAACGGTATTATGGTGTTATATTTAATTTCAAAAATACATTTCAAGTTAATAACCATAAAAACAACGTATCATTAGATTTTACCGAGATTATAAAAATAATAATAAAAACAAATATTAAAAATAAATTATTCTAATCGTAAAAAAATCTTGCCATTTCATTCCCGCCAAACTACCAAACTACCATTTAAAAAAGTGTCTGTTATTATTTTCTTTATTTTTACAGAGTTTTCGCAAGTCCATTTTAAAAAAGGTTTTTTCGTTAAATAATTTTATAAAGTATGTTTTTTTGTCTAATATTGTTATTTGTTGTTATGTAAATTAAATTCTTGAAACAAATGTTGTTATAACTCTCGATATCATAAGACTTATTTATATATATATATATATATATAAAGGTCTATGATGACTATAAGTAAAACAAAAAACAGTCAAATAATAGACAATTCTGAAATCATTTTTGATTTTAAAATAAATGTTTGAAAATACAACAAATTTAATACAATACATTAATTATTGGCTATTCAGTATGCATATTATATAATAATATAAATATGAGTAGTGAATACGTGGCATATTATTTAAATTTAAGAAAAATAGAATAAGAATTGTAATAAGGAAGTAGGTGTTGAAAAAATAAACATTTATTTTGTATTTTTTAATATTATTTGAATCTAGGATAAAATATTTATTTTAAATAATAAAGTGTGAATCTAGATTTATAATAAGTCATCAATTATAATTCTATCTGTACAAAATTGTCAAACTTATAAAAGTTATGTCGTTGGCACATGTTCAGTTAATGACAACATTTTCAAGACAATCTTAATTTACTGTTTATTTTATACCTAAGTATTATTATTTCAAATCGTTATTTCTATTCAATGCAGTTATAATGTAATTTAATAGTATCACTTAAAAAAAGTGATTAAACGTAAAATATATTAAAAAAACAATAGTGAATTCTTAAGATTTTCTCGTAGTTAAATATTTATAATTGAACTAGTAACTATGATTTATAATCTAAGTATTAAATTATACAATTGTATAAGTCTTAATTTATATAGATTATTAAATGTGGATAAATGTACTTACAAAACACACACATACATATTGTAGTTAATAATATTTAATATACACCTAGTTGAATGAAAATTTGCATTTATTAAAACTGCATCGTTAGACTTTAATTCAATCTACTATTCTCATAATAAATATTTTATTTTTATTATTTGACTTGAATCTCAATATATTTAATTATAAAATAATAAGTTATTGATGTAATATATGAAAAAATAATTGTATATTATAACTTAAATTTGCTTTTTGTGATATATTTGACCTACTTATACGTACTTCTAACGTAAATAATTAAAGACATTTTGTATTTGTATTATTAAATATATAAATATGTATTTATCTAGATCGCAATAAAAAAAATCTTGTAAATAATATAATATTATACATAAAAAAAATTAACTTCAAGCAGAATATTTTCCTTGGTGCGATAATTGCCTCCCATTCGAGATTAATATGGACCATTCTTGTATTAACTCATCCTAATATCGCGTTTAAAAATCATTTTTAAAAAAAGAACAATAATATAACATTTTATTTACAGAAAAATAAATGTTTTGTTTAAAGTTAATGACCCATATTTATAACAATATGACCAATATTATAAGTGTTAATTAATTATTAATTATATTAATCGATTTGGTTTTATTAATTTTTAGCTTGCATTTGTCAATAATATATATATTATGGGATAAATTGTATTCCATTGGACTAGTAAAATATACTCAATAACTGAGTTACACTTTGTCTAAACAGTTTAGTATAAATTAAGTTCTTGTTTATTTAACCAAAATAACGAAAGTAGGTACTTCGTTCAGTGTACTCGCCGCTAAACAAAGGCTTAAGTACAGTACCTACCTAATATCTACACATGTGCCATTAATTTGTGATATGTATAATTTGTTTTGAAACTAGTCAAAGTGCGAACACACACTCAATGTTTGAAACATGTTAATTATTTAATAAAAGGCTTAGATAATACAATAATATACAACTACACGCAACACGTACGTAAATATTTAGTTGTAACAATTGTTATATTTTAATTTAATTATTTATCGTGCGGCTTTAACTCTCCGTTTTTTAGATTCCAGTGACGATTGTATTAGTTTTACAATGGTTTTTTTTTCGTGACACTTTTTAGAGAATACGAGTAAAATAATTCTAAAAGTTGTTTATATGCATGTAGCACCTTTTATAGACTGGAAATTTTAGGTAGTACATTTTAGTGATTGGTTTTTTGATTTTATCTGTATAGTTCCTATAAGCGTAAGGGTAAACTACCGGAAACATGTGAGTAACATTGAGTAGATCTTAGAAAGTGGGATTTAATTCTCGTTATTCTTAAAATCATCTTCAAAATCCAATGATCGAATGATTTCTTACTAGTCAATAAAACTATCAAATATCAAATAGTGTATTGGCTAAGCAAAACTGGGTGAATGTGGAGTAATATACAATAGTGTATGATAATAATTAGATGTATTGTTTAAGCATAAAAATCTCTTATTAATAAAATGATTTAAATATTATTTAAAATATATTTCTAAGTATAATTTAAAATAGACCGTGCGTGTGTCTCATAAGAAATCCTACTAACAAAATAAAATATTAATACTTCGAATCCGTAAAATGCTATACCAAAAAAAACAAATGAGTAACAACTAAAATAACACACAGCAATTATATTATCAAGTGTTTTTATGTATTAGTTATTTTGTCTAAGAAAACTAGGAATTAGATTTTCTTACATCACACAATATGTATACTGTGCAATTTTCACATATACCTTGGAAATAAACCACACTGATTAATTTCTTACTCAACAAGAGTATTGATTCTGATACAAAAATATTTAAATTATTTTTAACAAGCAAATGTTAGTGATGTATTAATACACTACATCGAATATATATTAAAAAATATAAAATATTATATCATTCTAATATATGTCACGATTTGTGATTTGCCATTTTACAATAAGGTAGATACTAATTTTAATTATTTATTTATTTAATATTTGATTTCGTAGTAGATAAGTTTATATTATTAGTTTTAAATTAAATTGTGTACTGTTTTATTTATATATTAATTGTTATAAAATAAGAAACACGTATAATATTTATATATTTATATGATATTAAGTTAAATGCATACTTTGTCTGACCTTGTCAATGATAATAATATATACATTTTATTTTTAATAATAAAACTTGGTCAATATTGAACAAATACGTATAGGTTTAAGTATTATAAAACATAAATTAAATGAAGACATTTTTCTGAGACGTGAGATTTACGATATTTGATAAAATGACGTGAACAGATTGACAATGTTTAGGACAGAAACGATTACAAATTCAGATCAAGTATAATATTGCAAAGAATAAATCTGTGGAGTAATTTATATAGAAAAAATTTAAAAATCTTTTTTTTATTTTCAACACATTTTAATGGGCAGCCCCAGTGAGTGTTGAGAGTCGACCATCTATTCTACGTAGACACGTATTATTCAGGAACCTATCGTTAACTTTACTGAGAACTCATATTTACAGTATTTACACAGATCGGTTTTAAATTACAAAGTTTTAACGTATATTATGATTAATACAATAGTTTTTATTAGAAATTCTAAAATATTAGAAAGTGTATTTTCAAACTTAAAAAAAAAAAACAATATGGAATAAAAAAATATATACAAATTAATTAATTAATTAAAAGACATATTATGTTGATCTTTAACTTGAACAACTAGGTTTAAATGTTTAAAAGTACAATTTTCGTTATGTGTTTAAAGAAAAAAAATATTTCTATCTTATTTTACCGCAAATATTATAATTAGTTTATTAATATAACAAGTTGTAACAATGAATATTATAATTTAAACTGTCCATTGTGAATAATTATTCACTACAAATAGAGAATAGCCACTATATATTTATATATTTTATAATCCCTTATATATTGAATAATTAATATCTTAATACAATATTTTGTCGATAAGTGTGGTTGACTCAGTCTTATTTTGCAAAATAATATAAATTACTATTCATAAGATAATTTTTGCGTCAAAAGTACTAATACATAACAAAGCCATTGTCAATAACCAATATTTTTACAATGATTTATACCTTCACGTATTATAATAATTTATAGTCAACCATCGATAAATTTATTGAAAAAATTAGTATATTTAGTTAAAATCTGAAAAGTGTAAACCACGAATTAAATCAATATAAGTTTAATAGACGTATAGGCAACTTCAGATGAAGTAATAAGTATATACCTACATAATAATTAAATATAACATGAAAATACGAATTGTACCTTTTGCCTATTAGTTATTTAAAGCAATAATTTTTAAACTTTAAAATACAATTTTAATTTATCTAATTAAATATAATACATATTATTATTTTTAGATGATGCAGATGGTGGATGTATTGAGTACATTTTAATTTTAATTTATTTATTTTGGGTAAAACAAAAAAATACTGAGAATTATTCATTTAAATTTGACTAGATTTTAATAATGGTTTTAAAAAACATAAATTGTCTAACAAATATATTATATTGACAAAAATGAACACAGCATACTATATACCAGTATATACTGGTAATTATTAATATTAAGTATATTAATAAAATAGAATTGTATGAATTTCTGATAAAAAATGTTGTCCTTGAGCTTTACTATAGTAAATTCTATTATGGTTTATTCAATGTGAATATAAAAAATAACTTGTTCGAATTCA
The DNA here is from genome assembly GCF_003676215.2 of Rhopalosiphum maidis. Taxonomy (NCBI): domain Eukaryota; kingdom Metazoa; phylum Arthropoda; class Insecta; order Hemiptera; family Aphididae; genus Rhopalosiphum; species Rhopalosiphum maidis. The sequence goes on from NC_040878.1 coordinate 82,290,043, forward strand.
TTCAAATACAACTCTAATTTAATTTTTTTTAAATATGTATTTTTTTTTTTTTTGTATGATTAGCAATTCATTAAAAGTAATAAAAATCATGAAAAATTCAAAACCATCTAAAACTTTATTTTTCTATTATACAATTTTTTCGAAAAAAATATACATACACATTTTATATAAGTCTTAATGTGTATAAATTGCAGCTATACTATCCAAAAAAATATTACTCTAAATAGGCCTATTTTATTTTTCGCTATGAATTATGTCATATAGTAACATAAGTGTATGTGTGTGTCGTGAGTGTTTGTGAAAGAGAGAGCACGCACGTTAGTATAGCGAAAGAAGTAACATATACGTCAGTCATTATAGTTATGAACTATAGTTACATATTCAATGTTTAAAAATTGATTTCTATATGAGCTGAGCATATTTTATGAAACAGATATATGAGTGGTAGGAAAATGGTTATAACTAATAATACATGTCACGTTTAAATTGGGTCCTTAAAATAATGCTTATACTGCACGTTCGCCGGAGTGACACGTATTCAGTTGTATTCTTAACTTATACTTAAAACATCCAAGACCGGAATAACGTAACTATATGTACAAGATATGGTGACGTTCCGAAAGATGGGATTATTTTCAGCGAAATAAGTTACGTAAAATATCGAAAACGTAAAACTCTATATATAATAATACTATTATAACACACAGCCGCAATATTATAATAACATTAAAGCATTAATGTAGTTATATTAAAAAAAAAACCATCACCTCTTTTACCCTTTTTATACCTCTTATTTTTCAAATTTAGACATAAATTAACATAATATTTAAGTACATTTGAATCAATCAAATAACTTATAAGGGTAATTTTTTTAACGGTTGAGAATACAACTGAAAATATTATAGACACATGGTTAAACCATTCTAGTTACAGACAATGGCTCATAGAACACATTTTTAAAATATCATTTACCTAAAACCATTATACATTGGCTTCTTTGAATTATGTTTAAATACACAAAATAACGTTTTAATATTTTTCTATCGATGATTAACGTATGCTCTCACATTTAATCAGTTAAAAATCTTAGTATGTAAATTAATATAGTTTATAATAGAAATGTATCAAAAAATTTTAGGAGCCATTTCCTTAAAAAATAATAATATATTCAAAATATGGCATGCCCATTTTATTATTTATAAAATATTTATATATATATATATATATATATATATAACTATATAAGTAAATTTAAAAGTTTCAAATCAACAAGAACATACCTTCTCCTCTACTCATCTTTAAATAGTATTAGCCCTTATCTCCCCATTACAATCAAACTATTAAAATTATAAAAATAACCATGAAGATAAAATAATAACTTATCTACTATTTTAATTTTCAAACGTTAACCACTACGCCTCTATACTTTTCTACAATTTCAAATAACTGTTGCTGCCGAGGATGTATGTTTAATTAAAAAATAAAAGCTTCTAAAATCATCTGTTTTATTGATGTATTAAAAAATATGATAGTTATTTTTAAGAAATCAACTTAGAAGATCCTAATAAAATATAAAATTCGAGAGGTGAGCAATTGTATCTATTCGTACACCACAACATCGGATTGACGAGATTACTCCGGTTCCGTTTTAAAATAGTAGCGTTTAACTGTAATTTTATATAAAGTAGATAATTTTTCTTAATTGGAAATTATATAAAAGCGAGAATAAAATGGAACATTTGCACTGCTAATCTAAAGTTAAACACGAAAGTAACTTATTTTTAATTTAAGAAAACTATCAGCTTTAATATACTTAAATAAATAACTTTTTAAAATATAAATAGATAAGATATTTTTTTATGGATTAATCAATTTTATTAACAAGGTCAAATTTTTAAAATAAATTAAGAATAGTAACAGTAATTTATCAATTTATTTCTTTAAACGTATATAACTGTGTAGCTTAAAATGTTTTTATAGCATGTGAAAATGGTTGAAATTCTATAATGCTATTTTTAGGTATATCTTTGATTAAGTTTAGTTACTTGTAAGATTAGAGGTTTGTTTCAAAAAATACAATATTCAATTACACGTCAAGAGTTGTAATACCAATAGTTATTAAGCAATTGACCCGAAGTAATGCATATAAATACAAAAAGTTGAGAGAAATATCATAGTTAATGTTAAAACTTACACTATTATGATTTATAAAAATGAACACTTTGATTAATACAATTAAGTTCTTCAGTAACAAAATTCCAAAATGTCACTACCTAACGGGTGGATTCTTTTAATATTTTATCAAGTCTATAACTCCGGAGATTACACACCATTCATTGATCAAAGTTTATTTTTATTTAATATTATTGTGAGTGGATTAATTTAATTTAAAAACAAATAATATTAACAACACAATTGGTTTCTTTAATTAAGTAAATATTGTTTATAATGGTTTTGATGGTCACCTTTTGTGGTAGTAAAAATACTTAGGTATTCTACTTCAAGGGTAGATTTTGGTAGAACATTGTATCTAATTGTTTAATTGTTTCGTAGGGAGAAAGGTAAGTCATATGCAAAAATTATCTTAAACGAAAATATTTACACAAAATTATTTTAATAACAAACAACATGATAGAGAGTTGACGTTTTCAACAAACAAATTATATTAGTATTTTCTAAATAAAACCAAATTTTTAATTTGAAAATCCAATTAGCTTTAAAATGTATACTAATATTTACTATACTAATATAACAATAATTTCGTATATTTTTAATTTTTCAATTATTTCAATTTATTTTAATCTATTTAGATATAACACGAACCTATACACAATTATTTATGATATTTATTTATACAATTAATAGTAAATAACAGTTAGTAATATAATCATAGTCATTAAATAATTTATACGATTGGTTATTGAAAAAATTAGATCAATCTACCTGATTATTTATTACTAATAGAAAAATGTATTACTCATAGTATTTTAATAGTATTTTTATAATTTATAAATACGCATACTTGTAATAATATATCCTTAAGAATATAGACCAATAAACAGTTTTTATCAGGATAGTTTTTTTTTATTTATTAAAAATAAATATAAATATTTGTTTATAGTACAAAAACAATAGTTATTGTTAGAAAATTATATTTGCAAAACTATATAAATAGAATTCAGTATTGAAATATCGTATGCTTTATTGTTATTAGTAAAAAGTCATAGACTAGAATATATGAATTGGTTAGGTGTATTTTGTAGTATAATCATCGTTTAAATGAAAAAATACCAATACATTTGTCTACAAATAATATATCTTACTCATTATTTCTATTGCATATCGGATAGGAAATATAATATAATATCGTACAAATATTTGGAATCGATAAAACGGAACAAACCTAATGTTTAAATATCGGTTTATTAAAATATACTTTTTGTTACTATTTTTATCCAGAGTTGGCTTATGTATTTTAAAAATGCATAGAATATAGGTTATTTTTTTATTATATTTAGTAAATAGCTCTAGATAAAAATAATAAATGCTATAATGCAATTCATTTCACTTTAAATAAATAATAAAAAAAAAAAAAAAAAAAAATTGAATTCTACTTTCCTATTAAGAATATATTAAATTCTATGGTCTATGTTTTTGAAAATTTAATGAAATATAGGAATAAAAAAATAATAATAGTACAAAACATATAAAACTATTCAAGATTGTATTTACATTGGATGCTATTACAATAAATTCATTTCGAAAGGCATGAATCTCAATATATAAAATAACGCAATAAAAAAGATACTACGCATAGTTGAATAGAAAATGCATTGGTTATACATATAATCATTTTGAATGTATCAACAATATGTATATTTTTAGTTAGGTTTAAAGATGAATGATCTTCAATCAGCTTTCAAATACATTTAGGAAGTAATAATGGAAAAATATAATACAATTTCCAATTTCTAGTAACCTATCAATAAAAAAAAAACGAGCATATCGTATTGATTACGTGAACATTTTGCACAAATATTCAGCATCTACAAATGTTTAGTATAGACCAATAGGAATAACAATCGACAAACATTAATGGATAATATTTTTCTGCCACTTTAAATCTAAAAACGATTCTCAACGGTGTTCATATATACTGATAAATAAAATACTTAACTTTTTATTCTTTAAAATATAAATGAAATAAACACTTACAAATGTCAAAGTTTTTATAAAATACCTGCTTTAATTGCAATTTCACAAAGTATCAAAACTATTCTTGTCATATATATACATATTAATTAAATATAAAGACAGCTTGTAACAGATTTATTTGATTTATAAGTTAAAACTGTTTTCACCAAATTGTTTTTTATAAGACACATTGAAGAAGTCTTAATTAATAATTTCTCTATACCAGTTAGCTTTCAAATCTGTTAAAAGTTTACCAACTAACTTTTTACCTCAATACCTACCTTAACTAAATATGTATGAGTTAAGTTAAAATAAAATGAATACTTATAGTAATTTAATTTATATTCACTATTTGCAGTTAAAATAGAATATATTTAACATTAATAAAGTCAGAAATTTAAATTTTATCATTGCTTCATTCCAACCAATTTAAGCAAAACTATATACCTATTTTAATCAATTATCACTTAATCACGTTTAAAATAATGTTTTTAAAAACAATGGATAAATATGATTTAGGCTGCATACTAGTTGTGGTTGTGCATGATATTTTTTGAGATAAACACAATATATAACAGTTGGGGTCAGGCCAATTAATATAACATTTATAGTCACTGCAATATAGGTACCTACCTAATATCTAAGTTACGGTCACGGCAAATACTGAGTTTTTACAGTGATAATAAAATGAGTTAAAAAATTTAGAATTAAAATTACATATTAATAGTAATTATGTAATACCTAAAAATTTAATTTGAAATTTGAAGTATATATTTTTTAAGTAGTCCAAACTGGAATTTTTTTTCTATGTAGGTACAACTTCCATGCTTTTATATTGGAGTTTACTTTAGAGGTTTCAAAATTAAATACCATTTTATATTAGTGTATACTGTATGCACTATATAGTTATCTTAAATGATTATCAACTGTCACCATAGTTTATTTCGATAAAAGACGATACGATAATTTATTATAATACTAAACTTCTACTGAAGTCGATCACTGTTGTTTTTGAAATCAAAAAATATTATATTTATAATATAAATATTTTTTATAAAATATTTATTTATTTTTGCGGTTTTATATCACTTCTGAGGTATAAAAACGTTAAACGAATTTACGCTTTTATTCTATTGAAAAAATAGATGATTTGTGCTTTTGGTTTTTACCGAGACAAATAATTGAGTGACCGCAATCAGTAAGTAACCTTTTTATTGAGTGACCGCAATTAGTAGGTAACCTTTTTGATGGTTGACCACAACTAATACGTAATTTTTGATTTTGACCGCATCTAGTAAACACCTATTATTTATAACAATTATTCTACTACATTTCTTTGTTTTAAGATTAACGATTTGTGTCTTTGTTTTATTAGCTCACAAATTTTAGCAGTTCGAACTTCAAACTTTAGTTCAAAATCAGAAATTTAAAGGTTTTTTTCATATTTTATTTACTTTCAATTGAAAACTAAGGTTAAGTTACTTTCAACAATAAAACCCAAAAATTAGCCAAATAAATACACGAAACAAGCAGAATAATAAATAGGTAAGCGTTTACATTCTTTTAATCTTCACTTGATATACGTGTACATCATTCTTTTGTATTAATTTGAAAATGTTTTTTTATAAATATGATTTGGTTACTAAATTTATATAATAAGCATGACACTCCAACGCACGATAAAAATTCTTTATAATTTATATAAGTAACTCAACGTATTACCTATAATATTGAAGTTTAATTATAATTTATTTAAATTTTAACTGATTATAAAAAAATATAAGTATGTACTTATTTACTTTTTAAATAGGTCTATTAATTTTTAAATTTAGATTAGACAGTATAAGGAATATAATATAATATTATTAGTTTTAGGTATACATTGATGTATTATATTAAATAATTTAAATATATTGTTATGTGTTACTCGTAATAATGAAATGAAATATTTTAAATATACATTATCAAAAAGATTTTATCTACGTTCTATGTATATATATAATTATAATAAAATAAAAAAAATCTAATTAAATCAATAGATAATAAAAAAATACGAAGAATTAACGGAAACTCTGCACATACATTTTATTGATAAATATTACATTAACTATTATTATCAACCCGGGAACCAATTCGAACGTTTCAAGACCTACTTGGAAGTTCCAGAATAAGTAAATATAAATTAGTTTTATTTAATTAAATGCATGTTAAGCCATTTAAGAATTTAAGATATTTTCTGTGTTTAAACACGTAGCTCTAAAATAATTTCAAAGGAAATGTTCTAAAGACTTAATTTAAAAGGTAACAGCTATAGTGTTTAAGAATTCAAAGAAAGATTTTAGTTTACTTGACATTGAACTTTTAGTAACAATAATGAGTTAAAAATTTACATATACATAGAAATAGACAGATATTTATAGTTAGTAGGATAGGGCGTGCATGTATACATTTTGCACATACCAACTTCGTGAATTATACGCTTGTCCGGAAATAATTTATAATGCAGACAAGGCTCAAGACATACCTATCTAAAACTATTATGGAATATAATAAGGTAGATACATCATTCCAGTATATATGTATAAGACACTAAGCAACCCAGTAAATAATAATTATAAAGTAAGTTCCTATTTTTGAAAATACCTTGTACGGTTGTTTAAATTAGAAAAAGCTCGTTTAATCTGTTTGAATTTGAATATAACATGCAACTCCCAATTATTATTATAAGTTGTATTTAAAATTCGGTGCAAAGTCCCGTAAAGTCAGTGTTTATTTTATTTTTACTTTTACAAAATAATATACACGTTCGTATAGATACATCAAGTCTCTAAATTATGTCCAAGACAATCTCGCATGATAAATTGGAATTAGAATATTATATATGGGTAGTATTTCAGTAATTTGCGGGAAAAAAATAGAGTATAAAATATTATTGAAAATTATTTGAAATCCATTTAGAATAGAATGCAGTACAGTAATTATGAAAATAAACCAGTTGAGCATTTATAATTTATAACGCGATATCATTACCATAATTCATAAATATTGTGGTTTTTAATCTGATATAAAATGAACATATCAATACGTCAAACAAATAAGTAAAATACATCGTTACAATGGTTTATATTGGTTTTGTATGCAATTATATTCAAATAGGAGAATATTAAGGATGTTATTAAAATTATATTATAATAAATAAAAATAAATACGTCTGATGTGTGAAGTCACTTACGCGTTTGTAAATATTTTGATAAACAATAATTGTAATTTCAATAATGTTTGTTTTGATTTTTTCCCATTTTTATTTTGGTAATCACTAAACCCCCAGGCGTTTGAATACGATTGATTGATTGTATAATAATATGTGTACTAATATTGAAACTAGGAATTATATATTGTGTAGAAATGATCAGCTGTATTAATCTCATTCAACCGTGGTATTTTGCCAAGAATTAAAAATCGAGATTAATCACCAACGTACTTGTTGTTCAAAAGCAAATAGAATAATTTAATATGTTCGATTACCTCAATAATAATATTTTTTTGATAGGATAATCGTTTTTTTTTCATGTTATTCTGTAATATTAAAAACTATCAGACTGTTCAGAGTTCATGATATGCTAAAATAGGGAAGGGTATAATATTAAATATTATGGATTTTTATAACCAAATTTAATTAGGGTATAAATTATTTCAAGAAAATATCTTAAAAATTTTCATCATAACATAAATTCAATATAAACAAGAAAAAATAAAATCGTCTTTATCGACTCCAATAGATAAAATATTCTGAATAGGCTATAAAGCAATATTTTACCACTGCAGGTGGCAGGTCATCCTTTTTACAATACAATACATTTATATTATTATGGTTTCAAAGGAATCATTTATAAACATTTCTCAATTTTTTTTTTTATTTCATTAAATATTCAATATTTTATCTTTGAGGCGGTTTAAGTGTTCTTAAAACATTTTGTGTAAGAAACCCTCAAACATTTATAACCTATAATTCTAATATCTAAGACAAGTACATAAATTATATTATATTACCTATTATTATGAATAATTATTAATATAGGAATCACCATATTACAAACTTAAGGTTTTCAGGACTGTATAATTTTAAAAGACATGTAATCACTATACATTAAAAAATATATTGTATTACTAAATTGTAAGACAATATATAAACTATGGATATACAGAGATAAAAATAATAAATTATTCATTAGACGAACAAATTTAAATCGTAAAAAAATTGTTTTCTAGATTTTAAATAAATAATATAATTTCTTGCAATTAAAAGTTACACATTTTCAATAGGCACCTTTCTGAGATTGATCACTAAAATTACATAAATTATAAGTTATAAGTTACCTCATTTACACTACTACAGACTACAGTACTGCAAACATAAATTGCCAGTAGTTAGGAAATGAATTCTAAAACAAATTATATAGAATAATAAACGCATATAAATATTAAATAACACATAATACATGTTAAGTATTTAAATGTAATAAGTGAATTAGGATTAAAATTAATAATCATGTATTTGATTTATTTATTTAGTATTAGTAATTAATAACTCACGTGAGGATAAAATATGTCTTCTACCCGCTTATCCTCGTTGTCGATTCGATGGTAAAATTAACGCAAAATCGGCTCAAACTATATATTTTATTATAACGAACCTGCTTAAACATATCACACACATCCTGCAGAGACTAAAATTAATAACTTACTATGTTTTCATATAATATTCTCTATCAATATCAAAAACAGAGCCGTAGAATTCAAATGCTTAATTTCAGAAGTGTATGGAATAGTTGCTATGAATTTCCCGTGTGTATTAAACATAATTATAGAGTTACATGGGAAACATAGGTATATTTTGATATACACATATATATATATATATTTATATTTTAATAAAAAAACACACGCAAAATAAAATTGTTAACTAAAATATACTAAACATACAACGTATAAAACGTAATTCTTTTAGTAGTAGAGTTGAATAACTTCCATTCATACACTATAATGTATGTGTGCGTATAAAAAGGGAGAAGAGATGAGGAAATACTATTTGCGAACCTTATGTAAGTTAAAGATTTTGTGTAATAGAGAAACACGGGTTAATAAAGTTGTCAACGAAGGGCGCATGAAGGGTTTTCACTGAACAAGCTAATCTTTCAGATCAGTTTCCTTTCATTCCCTTATTACATCACTAAAAACTCAAATAGGGCTATAGGTATTTAATTTTTATTAAAAATTAGTAGTAGGATAATATTATTAAGTATATTATGTACCTAGGTATTAGAATTCTGTAAATGGCAAAATATTTAAAGTTTTTTATGCAATAATTATAATTACGAACTTATAAATTTGTTTATGATATTTTCATAAATTTTAAGTCATGGTAAACTCGTGTCCAAAATTTAAATCTAAATAAGGTACTTGTCAAACCTTTTTATTATTCCAAATGCAACAAAACATATTACTATGCCAAAAGTAATATCAAAAACTTCATTATAATACTCATGATATTATATTATATACGTCTATTATTTGAAAAAAAAAATATTCTCCATTTCATTATTCAAAAATTACTTATTTTTAAATCGTATTTTTATGATATAGTATTCATACCACATTTTTTTAAATATACTTAATGAATACCTTATAATAATTATGTGCACTACGATTATTTTAGCAAATAATATAGCATACAGTTAAATATTTATGTCTAAAATATTATTAAAAATATTTTTCTGTTTAATCGTAATACTCTACAACTAAATATAAATATAGATATTATAGCAGTGTTTTTAAATTTTTAATTAAAATTTCATGGAAAAATATAAACAATTGCAAATTCTATAAATAAATTATAAAAAAAAGTCACTAGTAAATATTATTTACCAATTATAAAATGTCTTATTTAAATAATTTTATAATACTTAATAATTTGAAAATATAATCTATAAAGTATAAAGGATATAATTATATTCAACTAATTTATTTTCAGTAGATAATTTTTCAAAACATTAATACTTTTATCGTATAGTTAATAAATGAAGCACATTAAATAATGTTTATTTTTTAAGTTCAATACTTATAAAAAAATTATTTTTATTCTAAGTACTTGATACCTTATTATATACTTATTTCTCTCCCTACATGTATTTTATACGGTAGTAAAAGAGCTAAAACTTAATGCAATCCATGGGTTATTGTAACAATTATTGTTATTTTAAAAAAAAAAAATTAACTTAACAAAAATGCATATCTGTTCAGTAAATTTTGATTTATATATTATGGTCATTAAAACAACAATAGTTTTACAGGATAACTAATTTATTACGTATATATAATTTTATTTTCTTAAAACAGTTATTACTAACTTTAAAATTAAGATATCAATTTAAATCTTATATAGTATTATTATCCTTAATTTTGATCATTGATAAATACACTCTAAAACTAAAGGCTAATTCCAACCACAAAAAATTATTCCTACTGAATACAAATTTGATATGTTGTATAACTGTATGGCAGAAACAACTCATATCGACTCAGAGTCCTCTTAACACTGACTATTAGAGAAACAATTCTCAACTTGTAGTATACGCGTAGATAGGAAATCTCGAAAGCAGCAAAAAATTTCTTTTTTGATATGCAAAAAAAAAAAAAGATTTATAAGGTCAAGTGGTACGTGAACATTTTTAAAATGGGTGTGTGGTACTCGGATATAAAATAGTTGATAATCACTGTGTTAAAGAATTGATAAGGGTTTTAAAAATAAAAATAAAAATGAAAACAAATCTTACGTTTTAGTTAAAATAAAATACCTACTAATCATAAATAATTATAATTAGAAACGCACGAGTTGTTGTAGGTATGTAGTGAAAACGATAATAATTCATAATTATTAAACATTAAGGCGTGACTTATGTAGTAATGTATAAAAATCCTTAAACATTATATAATCATAGATCACAATAAATTCACAAGTTATAACTAAAATGAAATTATATAACATATATCATAAAATAAAACTAAGAATTAATCTGAAGGATGAAACACTCTTTATACAAAGTCCTTTGAAACTATATTTTTCGTTATTTTTTTTTAACATTCTATACGAATATTTTCTTTTAATAGAAATATTCTCAACTTTCAGAATACCAGCATTCACTTGCGACCGTAACCACTATATTATTATATTTCATCCGTTTTGGAGGTTTAGGCACTTGCCAAATTGAAGTAAACCTTTTAGTTTCACCATTTAAAAAAAAAACACTGAAATTAGTACATATTTGGGGTTTTTTATTTTTCACTATTTTTATATAATATTTATCGAAGTTTTTAATGACCTCGGAAGCCGTGATTAAATGCACGCTTTTAATTCACGTAAACGTAAGATCCATATTATATTGTTATATAATGTATACTTACTAAAATAAAATAAAAGTATTATGATTAAAATTATCATACATCTAATGTTAATGACCTCGAAACGATTTAAAAGTGTATTGGGAGAAATATTACCTCATAATTCATATTAAACGCGAAAACTTGTTATTACATTAAATATATATCGTTCGTATAGGTAAATAATATTGTGATCAAAATATTATACGAATTCGTCGAAATAATATTCTTAATTAAAATAAGTACTCTATAAATCACATCAAGCAAACATGAAAAATGTTAATTAAAAATAAATAGATAGAACAGATACATTTGTCTAAAGTGTAGGTGTGATGGTTATTACGTTTAAATTAAATATTACACATTAAACATATTTATTAAACAACACGTATTTCATAGACTTTGGATTTTGAATTAATTTATACACATCAACAGTTTCAAAAAAAACATGTACAATAAAAATCTTGGTCCTCAAATAAAAAAAAGACAAAGAAGGTTGTATACACACACTTTAAGTTACGGCAACAATAAGACATTTAGTATTTCAAAATATTTTCTCTAAGTATAGGTACATGAAAATTTCAAAAACCATAAATTACATAAATTCTATAGTAAAGATAAACATTGGAAGTACGCATGCTTGGCGAATCGTCCTGTATAACAATAATAATATAATATAATAATCACTAAATTATTTATTTATAATACATATCTTTTTTTTAAATTTTTTTATCGAATTGAAATATACAGTATTATATGAAACTTAAATCATAATATACTTTAGTAAGTTAACTTTAGTAACCTTAAATAAATTTGTAGTAAAATTATATTTATAATATCTTTAATAATAATTTAAAAAAAATGATTTGCTAATAAACCTAAAATTATACAAATCATTAAACTTGATTAAAAATATTTGTGCATAGCATTTAATTTATTCATTCTCGTTTAATTGAATGTTTTCTAAAAATACTTATTTTCTTATGGATATAATTATTACAAGTTCGTAATTTGTAAAATAATGATTTTATAATACTATTAATAAGTACTCTGGGTATATATCTATACATAGGTATTCTGAACAGATCGCGTATATATAGATACTAATTTAAGAGTATATCCATTATTCATTACACTATTCTTTATCTCTATCTGAACGACGTTCAGTACCTAAAACATTTTTTTCGTATTACTAGAGTGAATTTCATTTATCTTCATATTCTGATTTATTATCAAATATATTGTCTAGACTTTAGAACATTATCTGAGTTTATACGTTGGATTTTTACGATATCTTATTGTTTATGCAAATTATACATATGTAAAAGTATTAAATATATTTAATTTATATTTTTAGGCCATAACACTGATTTTCACAAAAATAATTGATCTTATTTTTTGCTTTTTAAAAAGCTTTAGAATATTCGAAAAAAACAATTAATTTCATTGATGAATACGATTGCGTTAGCCGATTAGTAAAAGATTAGTAGGAAATAAGTCGGTATCATACAACTGAAACTTTTACTTTAATTTACTGAGTGGATATTTAATTCTTAAACGTTTGAAATTTATTTTATATCTTTCAATGGTTATAAATTTTTACACTTCAGGTGTTAAAAAGGCATTGTATTGATATTGAATTACAGTGGTATCACTTTTCATGTAAGAACTACTGCAGTGTATAAATTTAATGTGAGAATTTTTGAGATTTTGTGCTAGAATACTCATAGTTATAGTATATATTTTTGATTTACATTTGGTCCATAATACAAATTATTCTTTGAAATTCGTTGAAAATTTCAAATAAAACAATTACGAACCTAATAAATAATTATATGTTATACATTTTAACAACTGAAACTACTAAAATAATTAAAGATGACTAACGTATTTAAATGTATATATTTTAGTCCTAAATATTGTGAATATTATTCGTATTAAACCCTGTTGATTATCAGTTAATTCATTCACAATAAGAGATCCCATTGATTTCGAATCATATTTCATTTTTCTGTAACTGAAGTTTTCAATGACCATTAACTATTAAGGTGTCATATAATACAAAAGCAAAACCTGATATAATTCCAGAAATAATTTTCTAGTGTTCTTGGCTCGTATTGTGTACAGCTCACTCATTGAATTCAGCTGTACTATTTATTTAATTGTATATTCGAAATTTTCCCGCCCTTTTCAAAAACTAGTTTTTGATCAATACTAAAATTTGGTTACTACCATTTTGTAAATAAAATTATGCGGTCTCGTGCAAAACAAATCTGAATAATTGACACATTATAAGTTGTCCGTTTGTATAATATATTATTATTATATTTTTATATTTGGTAAAAGGCTTCAACTGCCGTATAATATTATGTAAACTATAACAATGAACTGATTTGAAATAAATAAATTGTACTCGGTGTGAGGAAATCAGATATTATTAATTTAAACCAAGTATATTTTACTATAAAATCAGCAAATACATTTTTTTTCTTACAAATTTACAAAATTATCTATTATGCAAATTATGGGTTATAAATAAAATGTATACAACATTTTATTACAAATGAAAAACTAAAACAAACAACCACTTAAACAAAATTTTTCAATTTTAGACACAAAATGTACATTAATTTAGTGCAAAAGAAAAAATATAAATTATTTATTTTACTGTTAATTTATTTAAAAAAAATTAAACTTGATAAGGATATATCCAGTCATTAATCTAAATAAACATAGTTCAAATATTATAAAAAAAAGCCATAAACATCATAAAAAAAAAATGATTCGTAGTAATGTAACTTGAGTTAATATGAAAACCTCTATGTTTTAATTAAATTAAATAACAGTTGTATCCTAGTGAAACTTAACATTTCAAAACATAATGCATTACGTTGTAATATTTAAAACGGCAAACCAAAAGGAAATTAACAAAAAACATAAAAATGTAATAAAAAATTAATCAGTTGTAGGTATACTATGAAAATGTATATTTTGTGGCAAAGTATTATGTTCAAATTTTTATACCTATAGTATATAATATTATCTACCTTTCTTAAACTGTATAAACTATATAAACTTAATTTTATCGTACCGATTTTTTCAGACATTTTTATCCAAGAAAAGAATGTTTTGTATAATCCTTTAAAATTGTTTTAGGTATAGCCGGTATAGGTATTACGTATTATATAATATGATTAAAATTCATAATATAGCTAAATTGTTATGCGCATAATAAAATTATAACACATAAAATGAAAATCAATTTAAGTAGGGGTAACCCAGGCAAAGTGAATACATTAATTAACGTTGTCAAAATATGATACTGTAATTTTACACAAACCGCTATTATTTACATATTCATTTTAAATGCTTTGGACTTTGAGGAAATAAAAATGTGGTTGATACATTAAATAATTTACTTTTTTTTAGAGTAACTGGACAAAGTAAAACATATTTTAAACTTTTTAAAAACAACAATTTTTTTTTTAACTGACAACTTTATCTAAAATTTTTACATTTTTATTCATAATCAGAAACCTGGTATAGTTTGTAATTAAAAAATTAAAACTAGATTCAGCATAATATTAAAAAAAAAAAAAAAAAAAATCATATTTAACAACGAAATAAATACTTAACATTTTTGTTATAAAAACAATAAATATATTTAAATATTTTATATTATTTTTACATTCATTTCTCTTAATCTTATTTTTAATTTTTCTTAAATGAAAATATTTTTTTTATTATTATTTGGCCGTGACTTAGCAGTTAAGTAACAAAAATGAATTATTTTCAAATCTATTATTTATTAATGAAAAAAAAATTAATTCATTCTTAATATTTTGTAAATTTAAAAGACTAACGGAATGAAAACAATATTTTTTTATGAGTACGTTGATATTTGTGTAATTTTGAATCGGTTAACTTATTAGTCAATGTTGATAATTATTATGTTACAATATTTTAGGTATAAAATATTTTTTAATCATTATTGTTAAAATTATATAGACATTATTCACTTTCTCTCCTACAACTGTGTAAAACGCAAAAAGTGTCAGGTTTTATTTTAGACTCCATAAGATAACTATGAGATACGCCAAAATATTACATTAATTTATCAATATCTCAAACAAATATTTCTTAAATAAAAGCAAATTGTTTTTATTGTTTTATTTTCAAAGCTTATAATAACGACAAATAGCAAATTTTAGAATAATCTTAATATCAAAGTACAAGTTTATGTTGGAAGTAACTTTTATTCTCAAGTGTTTTAATATCACCAATATTATAATATTTTCATATAAATTAGTTAATGCTTTTTGATATATTTATAATTGAATAATTTTATCTTAAGTATAATAATGTTAATACATAATCTTAATGATGAAATATATTTACTATATGTTTAAATAACAGTTAAAATAATATTTTTATATTCCTTTTAAAAATTGCTCGTTTTTAAGGTGAGTTGGGCCTCAATTAACTAAGAAAACTTGAAATAATCAATTAGAATACAAATTTCATTGCATTAAATTTTTACATAAGTAGGCTCGTAAGAATATTTGAATTAATCCAAACAATACATTTATTTTGTCAACAATACAATTTATTCATTGCTTTTTGAGAATTGTGTTAATTGATACAACTTAAGTAAGTTTCAATATTTTATCTATAAAAATGCAACGATATATCAATACTTCTTAATATAAATGATTTTTAATAATTTCCCGATCAAGACTTCTAAAACGTTATAGTATTATTTATAGTATATTTCCATTAAGTATATAAACAAAACACACACATATAAATAAAGTACATAACAAACGGTTTACTTAGATCAAATATTCAATAACAAACAAGAGATAACTTAAAAATAAATTTAGAGAATTATTTATAGTTATTAAATTATAATTTATAGTAGGTACATAATATCATTTTCGCATACCAATACCACTTTGAATATAAAATGTGTTATAAGTGTCAATAATATATTCATATTCATTTTTATGTAAACCGGAAAACAAAGGATTATCCTTATAGCCTGTATTTTAGGATATTCCCATTGTGCTTTGACTATTTAATATATCCAAGTTATCGTATAGCCCATAAAGAAGAATAAAACATTATTATTGTACACAATAATGTTATAAAAATATAATATTATAGAAAGTCTCGATTTTACATCGTTCATATATTATTTTTTTTTCTATTTACTATTTAAAATGTATACATTTTACTAAATAGTAAATACCTTAAAATTACCTATAGCATATTAAATATAAATACATTTTCGTGTATGTGAAATTTTACATTTAACTAGATATTACCTATAAGCCTGCAATTGCGTAAATATAATAATTTATCTCTTAATAGAAATTTAATGATTATAATATAAGTAATATTAACAAGATATAATAAAATTTAGTTAATAAAAAAATATGCATGCAATTTCGAATCAATATTTTTAGATCAAAAAAATGTAATATATCAGTTGTTGTATATTATAATGAACTATATATAGGTACATTTATCGCGCGAAAGAAGAAATGTAATTTCTTGAGATTTCTTGAAATCCAAATTACATTTCTCACGGCTATTAAGAAAATGTAGATAATGATGTAAAACTAATTTGTATTGTATTAAATCTCAGTTAAGCATTCGACAGTAAATGAGAGAATTTTCAATTGATTCTCCCTCCTTTATTAACGTCAAGAAAATTTAGAACGATTTGGATTCAAATACTATAAAGCAAATTGCCATGCTGACTAATTGCTCATATCATGGTTAATATTCGCTTGGTGGAACTTTGTAACAATTAAAATCAGAGTGGGTGAAACTATTATCATAAACAAAAGAAAAGGAAATAATGATGATTTAAGGATATTGGAGACATATTAATAAATAGTTAGTACCAGAATTGTATATAAATAAAATCATAACAAAGTAATTTAGTTATTTTGTATCAGTAATTTCAAACAGGAGTCCCAGTAGTTCCTAACGAATCTTTAAATAAACACGGTTAATATTATCTATATAATTAAAATCAAAACGTACAATACAATTCATCACATAGTTTTATTAATTTTAAATTTTATCGTTAATAAATATCTAAATAATATTTAAACAGTTCAAATTATTGGTGCTTTAAATATGGTGAAAATTAATTTAAATTTTTACTAATGCAAAAATAATAAGAAAACAGAGAAAATTGATTATAATTTGAATATTGGGAACTTCTGTGTATTAAAGTCTGTTATTATAGATTCAACATTCACCATTGATTTTTAACAAAAATAATAACGAACCTGTAGCAAATAATTTAATGGTTTGAATCATTATTATGATTATTTGATAAAGAATAAAACATATCCATTCTATTTGAGCAAAATATATTATGAATGTTATACAACGTTATTTTAATTATTTATCTCATCACGTATATTGTGTATACAAATTATATTTTAACAAATAGTAAAAATATAAAATAACTATTTCAACTTCTCTGCGATGTTCAATAGTTATCTTTATGTTTTAATTTACAGAATAATTAAAATAATGTCTCTCAAAATAGTGATAAGATATTTAAAATTAATTTTAATACAAAAACGTCTATAATAATCCAACAAAACAATACTTGAGAAGGTTTTTCTCGAATAAATATCATTTAAAAAACTAAAGAAAAGATGTATATAATTATTGATTACACAGTTTATATCTAAATAAATTAATGTTGAACATTACAATAATATTTAATATGAAATAAATATTAAAATAAATGTAATATTTTTTCAAGAAAAAAACATGTTTTCTCAATATTTTTATAATAGATTCAAAATCATTTTCCAATAATTGATGGCTGATTTGCAATGAATCGTTCGTAATTATAACTTACTAATAAATAATTATACCTGGGACATCGATTTCAAAAAAAAAAAAAAAATGGCTGTTAGTCTTTACACAATCATTAATTTTTATTTAAATTATAATAGACAATTATTAATTATACCTATGTAATATATTTTAATAACCACTGTTATAGTTATTATAAAATAATTTGTTTTGTATCCTTAGCTTCAATTATGATTAAAACATTTAAACAATTTTGTATTATAATTGTTGAGTGTTATGTTTTTTGTTGTTTAATCGAACACTTCCAACGTTCCTATTTTGTAATCATAAATAATCTGATCAAAGAATTTGAGGTATTTTTAGTATAGATAAAAATAAATTTCTGTATAAAACTATCTATTTTTAAAAATAAAATACTATATAAGATAATACATTGTATTTAAAGAAATGTCAGATAAAAAAACCAAACAAATACATTCCTTTTTTTGCTCAAAGTTTGAAATATTTTAAATATTATAACGTAAGTTATAGTACGCAGTATGAAATTTTACACTCACTTCACCTCAGTAGTTTAAAAGTTTGTAAAAAAAAAAAATTACCCTAACCAAATTGTACCTAAACAAAATCTGAAGAATTTATAAAAAAAATGCATATAATATTATTAACTATAGATTTATAATTTAAAATGTCCAATTTATTGTATAAAATAAAAGTTAAAATTAATAAAATATTATACAATTATTAAAAATATAACTTTCTAGGTCTGGATTTTTAAATAAATTAGGATTATAAATTATAATTATTATTTTTCAATTATATAATTGTTTGTCAAATATTAATGTACTGAAAATTTGGGCATACATTTAAATAACTAAAGTTAATTAAACATAAATATGATGTTTTAAAATGTGTAAAACTATACTGAATACCTATTAATTAAAAGTGATATAAATAACTATTATAAAAATATTATTATTGACTGAAAAATATACGATTTCGTATTTAAAATTAAAATATTGCAATGTTTTTCAATTATAAAATTACTAGAGTTAACTTTTTGACTCTTTTTATACTTTTCAACCTACATACTATTATAGTTCTAAAGGTGATCATTAATATTATTATTCTTAGAACACGATTATAAATTGCGTTATAGTAAACAAATATAATGTTTAAATAAAGTTTAAAATTTAAAAATAGTATCTTAGTGTTGCTTTCATGTTATAGGTAAATAAATACGTTTTAAAAGTAATACTGGATAATATAGTAAGAACCATTGTCAAAAATAAATAATGTTCACCGTGCAAATATTTATTTATTAGAATACAGAAATCTTTAATTTTATGTAAACTTAAATATTTATTTAAATGTTGTGCTGAATCTTATACTCATAGATACTATATTGCATTAAAAAAATTAAAAACTCTTGTTTTATTAAATGTTTCAAAATATCAACGCCAATTATATTTTAGTAAAAATACCACTATGGACTTTTACGATCATTTAAATACCACCCTTATTTTAGTCTAAAAACCAAATGTTCGTATACCACGTCATTTAACATAAATTTTTATGTTTTAACGCCATAATGATGATAGATAAAAAATTGCTGTTCATATTAATATGGTAGAATAAAGGATTTTAATCACATCATCATCATTTTTTTTTTCAGAAAAAAGAAAAACCACAAACTCTTTGTAAATAATAAAATATTGTGTTAGAAAAACAATCGGCCATCAAAATAAATATTCAGTCCAAATGACAGTTATTTTGTTCTAATAAATTATTCTGATATATCGAGATTTATAAATATAATATATTGTATAATATTAATTATTATTTAAAATCGTCACAATAATAACTAATGTATAGTTTATTATTATAATATGACAATTGTACGCATACTATAGTATTATCATTATATTACCACCTACCTATGATAAATTACAAATACGATACAGGAAGAATACGGCGGCGTTTCGGCGTCAACTGAGGTGATGGCGGTGACGATGACTTGTGCAATCTGAAGACTTGTTGCTGCGCCCCAAAGACGGCCAAGACACGAACTTGTTGCGGCGCCGATAAACGCGAATAATAACTCGAAAATAAAATGAAAATGTCTATATATATATATATATATATATACAGGGAGATAGATGTGTATATATATATATATATAAGTACGCGTCCCCGTCGTCGGAATCAACAGCCCCTACCGTGTGCGCAAGGGTACAAACACGCTCGACAACGACGCCGCCGACGACGACTACAACGACGACGACGGCGCACCGGACAACCGCCGTGCCCTCTCGCCGATCGGTCGCACACAAAACACCGAAATAATAAGTACGTTATACATAATACAATGTGTAACGACACGTATAAGCCTCGGGACCATCTCACACATGACAATCATTGTCGACGGATATACTGTTTGATATTGTTTTTTCCCCCGTTTCGATTTGAAAAATCTCCTAGCCGCTCGTCTATATACCCGCCCTCCGGCCGCGGAACTATAGCTATTATATATTTTCACGATTTACGATAAATATATATTATGCACCGTATACTGTTTTGCCCGTCATCGATATCGGAGCAACACCGAACACACTTCAATACGATATTATGTCCCGAAAATATTATGATATCATTTATAAGACGTAATACGACGCGTAAACAAAATATTAAAATATGTGTTAAATGTATTGTCTGTAAAAAAAATTTCGATAATTGAGTGAAAAGCATTTAAAGTTATTCTATAATGTAAGTGAAAAACGCTTAAATTCAAGCTTAAAGTACCTTTCAAAACTTTTAAAACAAATTTTATTATTATGACAATACAAACAACTTTATTATTTATTACTATAACTATTAATTACACCATAAAATGCAAAAAGTTTAACATAATCAAATTGTATGTAGCCATACATATTGTATGTACGTACCCTATAAATTTTAAAAATTTTAACTCAATTAATAATATTAGTTTTAATCTGTTGAAATTATTTGCAATTTCTAATTTTTATATAATAAGGATTACACAATAAATCATTATACCTAAAGTAATGAATTTTTCTTGAAAAAAAAATTAATTTCAGCTTTTCTCCAGAGTACAAAAATCGGTATACTACTTTATATATTATTTTTTTTTCTATATTTTTGATCATTTTAATTTCAAGAACAAGTGTGGCTATAAGCTATAACTAAAATGTACTTAAAACCAATTTTAAATAAGTTATTTTTGTATTAATTTAATAATTATACATATTATTAGATCTAATCATTATAAATAAATTATTTACATGTACTGCACAACAAAAAATAACTTATTTAAAATTTTTAAGAACGGTAGATTTACAGACAAATATAGACTAAAATAGATATTATGCAGAAACTATAAAGTATCACAATATGGTTCATTATCAACTTTGTGTTAAAAAAAAAAAAATAAATGCAAGATAAACATTAATTCCCACGGTATCAGCTCGCCGAGCTTGATTATATTTGTACCACTGCGTATAATTACAATTATTATAATTTATAAGATAATCAGTTAAACAAGCTAATTTTTTTCCCATTAAAACATTAAAAAATCTTCATAATGCCAGAAAAACACAAAATATTAACATACTACAATCTGAGGGTAACATCGGAATTCTACTACAGCCGAGAAATTAGTAAAAATAATTTTAATAAATTATTATTCGGTTGGCGAAACATTTAGAGGAGCAGCTTCTACGCCATAACTTTATCTCGAATCACAAAATTTACTCCGAATGCCGTATCACATTATCACAATTTCTGTAACACGCTAACAGTATCTCCTGGTTTTTCGGAAAACACGTGTACAGAGAGATTCAAATATTGATACTATTCTTCAAAAAGTAAAACTGATTCTTAATTTTATTTCTTATAAATTATTTATAAACTCTACTAAAAATACACTACAGAATACGCAACCCTATAGCCCTCTACCAATTTCCACAATAAAATATTACAAAAACTAGTTTCATTCGTATACTCGTACGAGCTAAAATCTCTTATTAATCTCTCTTTGACTACAGTTACTTCATCATCAACAAGTTATGCCCTTAAAAATAACATATGATCCAATTTTTTTATCAATTCTACATACTTCTCTAGAATATAAATTGTATTTTCCAAAATAAAAAGGCACTAAAAAAATATATAAGTAATAAACTCTTAGCCGAGACACAATAAACTAATAACAATACTTTCATTATTCCTTGTTATACAACACACGTATATAACAATCTGAATGGTACAATCCATTATTAAGTTCAGTCACAAAAATATAAAAAAATATTATACACTATATTCTTTCACGACACCAACTTGGTAGCCTGCAATTAAAAACATTTCTATCAAAATAAACCGTATCCGCTTTAGAATAGCATCAATATTATACTCATCACCAAAATATAATACATATATATCGACTCAAGTATGATATTAACCCACCAGGAATTTTCCATTTTTCATTTACTAATACATACATAATAGAGGTGACTTCAATGCCAAACCTGCTTTATGAGATTCATTAACGTGTATAACAAAAAACAGAATGTCACATAACATAACTAATGATAAAAAAAAAACTTAATATATCTCATATTAAAACTAAAATATTCTTTCACCTGACCATATTCTGTAACTTTTAACAATAAACTGTAATTAAATTTCATGGAAAAAAATATACTTCTATAACACCTCACCCTACAAACCAAATTTAATTTCAACATCTACATATTCACAGGCCATAGCCATTAAGACATAAAAAAATACATCCCAAAATTTTCGGTTAAGTACAAGAATGCTAACAAAAAGTATTCAATCAATTATCTAACACACATAAAAGTTGCGCATACAATTATGTAAATTAGATAAATAATAATTTTATACAGAGTCTCAATCAAATTAAAAACTAAATCTACGAATATATATGTATCGTAGGTAAGTACAAAAACATTTTTAATAATTTTCAAACTATACCTCCATTTAAGAATACAGATAATTTTCATTCTATCCAAATACGAAAATCCAAATCTTATAAGTACTTATCCAGGAGAAAACTTCCAATCACACACAGACATGAATAACGATGAAAATTCTCATACAAGAGAAAACTTAATAAACTAACTTTTTCCAATTTTCTTCCCAGTTGAGCATACAATACTTTCAGAAATAATATTTATAATTAAAAATTAATTAACAAAAAAATATTTGTGCATGACATAGCAATCTTATCTTAAAAAACCTACTAAAATGTTATATTATTTTTTACACATATTAATATTTACAATATTATTCGGAGACTCTTATTTTCCCTAATTCTGGGAGAAATCTAACATATTCCAATTTTAAAACCAAACAAACCTCTATTATATTTTACAATGTATCACCCCATAAGCCTCCTCTAGACGTTATCTAAATTATTGACAAAGTCATTATAAAAAGAAAGAATCTACTCTATTCTACTACAAAATAGTACTATTTACAATCCACAATTTTACTTCAAAATTCAAATTCAAATATAAAAACTTTATTATTATACACTAAACATCTGATTTTTTAATGTTGTCACACAATCTGAAAAAAAAAAACATTACTGCTCAGAAGTATTGCTCCAAAATATTTTTAGACGCGGCTCAGGCATTTTATTGTACACGGTACACTAGTTTACAACACAAATCAGATTTCTCCCAACATCTAATTATCTAATCTTTTCTTAACAATCAATTAAAGTCTCCTGTAATGATGCAAGTTTTGAATACTATTCTATTAACAATATATACAAATAATAGATCTTACAGGTGTGTTATATTATAATGGCTTACTGTATTAATCTATAATATTTAAATTTTATCATACAGAAATACAAGGTATAGCAGAATACTTTTTTAATTTTGTAACCAATAAATACGTTTAATATAATCTATTTTTTCACTAAAAAACTTTAACCTTTTATCTTAGGCTTTAGTATATTTTAATAATTAACATAATTTATTATGTAAGTATTGCAGCATTAAAAAACTTTGTATCATTAGCATTTCGTAATTTTTAGAAAGCAATCCTTGAAATTCCGATAAATTCCTGTTTACAATTCACGTTTTGACTTAAATTTGATTTTAACTAAAACATAATTTAACTTTAAACATAATTTTACTTAATGGATTAGTTTACTTAAATAAATCAATGCACATAATGACAATGTTTTATGCTAATGAAGCGCAAACTCTATTAATCAAATATTGAAATCATAAGTGAAGCTTTTTATAATTAACATATAATATCAGAATATTTAAAAAAAAAATTGAATTGAATTTCATATTCTATTTTATTTTTATTAATAAAATTTGATGAATGTCATAAAAATTTAATTTTTAAACATATTAATATTTTTTGATAAAAACACATAAGAAATCTTTTACAAGATATTCAATCCTTTTTACATGCAAACAAACATTTTGTCAATTATTGATGAATATAAATTAAAAGAATTCAAAGATTTTTAAAATACCTATAGTACACTTCTTAAATATTTTGAAAATTTAATCATAATATCTTAAATATGCGTGTACAAATATTTGTTAAATATTTTAAGTCTCTACAGTTATTTATTTTTTTACTAAAAGAGAAAAAAACAAATCGATTTAGTCGTGAGTAATGCAGCATAAAATTACATTATCTTTATTATCCCATCTTTTATCGTAGATAACATTTTATTCACATATAATATACCTATATAAACAATAATAACGTTAAGAATGGCCAAAGTTCTTTTTTTTTATGTTAAAGGTATCATCAATCACTTTTGACAGTGCATTTATTTTTGTTTTTTTACTCTGTTAGTTTTTTACAACACTGAGTATCTGAGTATGTTATTTATGAGCATGTAGGACAATTGATCTACAATTAAATACGAACACATGATATTTTAACTAGATAAATTGTAATCGATTGCTTTATAGCAAAATCATTAGTCATACATTTTTTAGTATTTTTACACTAATTATTTACACAATGCAATTTAAAAATATTCGTGCTAAATTTAAGCTATTTATTCAGTTGAGAACCTATTTACACTCTTTTTATGATATGTCGGTATTAACCTAATATACGTATAATTTATTATATGTAATATTTTAAAAATAAATTTTAAATTAGTAAAAACTATTACAAATATAAATATAATTTAACATAAACTATGTTCAAATAGATGCTGATCCATCTGTATATTTCGCTAACAGATGTTTTTTGTATATATCATCAAAAAAAAAAAAAAAATATTAAAAATATTACTAACGGCTATAAAATATATTATTAAGTTGCGATTACGCTTTATATCAATAAATGACACCAACAGCATGGGGTTGTAATATTCACACAGATCCCCACTACAATTATCAGTTATAGTCGAAATTTCAAAAATATATGTAACATATACACACCTACCCAACAAAACATTCAAAATTTACTATTTAACAAAAGCGAGTTCCCCGGTTTTTTTATTCATAAAACATATATTAAACAAATGGTATTACTCAATTTAATAACACTATAGATGAATAAATAAACTACCACAATTGATAAGTCATTGTGTGATCTCATATTATTTTAACTACTTCGTTGCAGTTTTAATGTATATATAATATATTTTTTTTTATAATATATGTTGAATGATGAAGAATAACCATTAAAAATAATGAAACTTCAATAATATTTTATAAGAAAAAGTTGTATACTATGCTTTGTGGTTTTTTAGTACAATCATTATGCACAAAGCACAATTAACTATCATATTGTGAAGTATAAAAGAACTTTGAAAAAATGTCATTGCGTTGATGTTAAAATCGATGTGTACTAGGTAAGTGATATTTAGTATTTACCTACCTTCATGAAAAGTCTTAACAATAAACATGATTGATCGACCTATTCAAAATTTTAACATATTTAAACTTTTAATTTTAATTTTGATTAATAAACGTGTTCAAGCCCATATCAACCGAATTCTATTCTCAAAGGTAATCAACATTTATTAAATAGAAATAAGCTAAAACAATTCAACGATTTTAACAAATACAATTTCTCGTTAAAGACTTGTAGCATTTATAATAAATAAATAATTTAAGCTATTTATGGCATTTATGTTACTAGGATAAAAATATGTACAATATTCAAATAATCTTATGAGTTTACTTTACTTTAAATTGTATCGTTAAAAATGACACTAACACTAATAAATTTGAAAATATTTTAGCAAATAAAATATTTAAACGAAATATCAAATATGAATGTACGCATCTGTGTATTTGTAGTTTTATCGTGTTTATCATATATTATTATTTAATAAATGTACGAAAATCATACATTTTCATATCATATCATAATTTTGATTATAAAAAATAATGTTTCATATTTTAATTAATTAACAAAAAAAATATAATAATAATTTCATCGAACTACTAATATAATGCAACTAGCACTAAATTAAACACTCAATTTAATATTACATTAAAAAATTCAATTTTATAAATAAATAAATAATTAAATTAGTTTATTTTATTTTTAAACTTCACTGCAAGTATTACATTAAATAAAGACATATAGATTTAAAACAATTAAGTGAAATTAAATTTGAATGATTATAATTTAATGTTTTTGAATCTATTTCTGTGAGTATGAAAAATCGATATTCCTATAATTAAAAACTTCAAGTAATATAACAAATAATACAGTTATATCAAATCATACAGAAATAAAATTTCATTTTCTTGTAGTAAAAATATATTTACTTTAAACCTCTAATAACTCAAAACGGTATTGGTGTATATGACTAACGTTTTAATTGAATGTATATAAACAAATAATTCTAATTAAAAAAAGATTTTAATTAAATATAAAAACTATATTTTTCTTGAATTAAATTAACTTAAATTTTATAATAATGAAAAAATAAATACACACGTAATCGTACATTTTAATTTTTTGAAATATAAATAATCTTGCTTACAAAAATCACTATAAAAATAAAATATAAAAAAATAATAATTATATAACATTATTATAAATAATAATATAATTTCCCTATTTTATTGCATTTTGTTTAAATTGTTTAAACACTTGTATTATTACTTTATATTTGATATAATGAATGTTTGTTACTATTTCTAATTGAATATGTTACTTAAATATAATATTAGGCTCCAAGTAATTTTTAATTTTTCAATAGTTATTATAAACCTGTAGTCAAACACTCAATAATTAAATAATAACAATGACACGTAATTTAAATTTAAAAATACGAGCCAGCACAAGAACATTATCTAAAGTTAGTTAATCTATAATTTTTTTTTTATTATTTATTAACTACATAGTTAATTTTATTTTATTTAGAAATAATCCTTTACCAAGGTGGTAGGAAACTCAAAAAGTGCTATTAATTCTCATAATTAACCTAGAAATGTGGAAAAAGTCAAAATTATAATGTTTATCAGCAGATAAAAAAAATAAACTAAATTGTCTATAAATTTGTTAAATTGTTAAGTTTAGACATTTTTTATGTTTAACGATTTCCACACTTTTCTTTTTAATTTTTAATCATAATATTATATTTATACAGCAATTTTCTGCTTTAGAATATTTTTGACAATGAATTTGAAATTTGAAATATAAAACTTAAAGTCATAAATAACTGAATATAGCTAATAGTGTGTCCACTAAATTTACATATTTTAAATTTAGTTTCCAAATAAATGTACCTATTCATTTAATGACAATATTTAGTTTTTATGTTTTTATGTACGTTGATAATATTTGTATGTTTTAGTATTAAAATATGATTATTCCATGCTTAGATTGATTCTACAAAAGGTAATTTTTAAAAAAAAAATGTTTAAATAAAGTATAATTATTATGTATGCTAATGAAACTTTTAAGCTGAGAAAACAAAAACCAAAATTACTTTTAAATATTATTATCATTATTTAATTAAGCCTATATGAATGATGTACAAATGTGTTTTGTAACTTAAATCGTAGGTATACAGAAACGTAGATAAAACGAATAATGTTAAACTATACTAAGTCGAAAGATCTCTTCGCGGTTTCAGTGCAGTGTTCATAAATTATATTCTACAACTGTAAACAACATTTACCACATCATACATAATTATATATCATGGTACTTCAGTATTTCAGTTTATTTCGTCCATATTCCGAAATGACCAATAACATAGAATCAACCGGGCAATAACAATGACTTTATAGTTTATATAAGTCACATAACATATGTGTATATATTGTATATTGTATAAATGTATACATATATATATATATATATATAGTTTCAAAATTGTACACTATACAGATACAATTTGATTAGAGTAAATAGTAGTCGGGGATTGACGTCGGAAATTTCCTATCCATGTATAACGAAAATACCGACAAGTCTCGTTTCACGCATGGGCACATACGCCGGACACAAAGCAAACATTTATATTACTCGTGTAATTTCGTTTTTCTGCAAAAGAAACTTTCACGAGGTGCGGCAGCTGGACGTTCTGAAATTAACTAGTCGACCGTGGCAGAAAGTTAACGTCAAATTTCATGGGAGGAAAAACAAATATTATAATATTTTTCGAGCAGACGTGTCTCTGCGCAACGATGATCAATGACAGACAATTCAAACATCCCACCCACAATATTAAGCTGTAATATCTGTTAACGTGCACTGTCCAAAGTCAGTGCGTCAGACACATTGCTCATTTTTAATTACATTCTCAAATTATTTCAAGTGTAAAAATGCAATTTCTTTATGACGTCCGTTTAATTTTTGTAATTAATTTTTTTTCCGACCCAATAGCACTTGTAAGTGAAATTCTATTTATTATCATTAAAAAATGTACATATTTAAAAAAAAATGGGTCTTTATATATACAGATAGACGTCTTTGTCAATATTACGATTAGAGCTCGATAGTGTGCACAATAATAAAAATACGCCAAACAACGACTGCGGCAATGGCCCACCTTAAACCCGACATGATTGTACACCAAAACATCACAATAATGTATTGTTATACATAATACGATAAGCAAAAACACGTAGACACCACGGACCCGGTGCCGTCACAAGACTGTCGATGAAGATTTTAGATAAATATTGTTTTTTATTTATTTGAATTTGAAAAATCTCCTCGAAACCTTTACACTCGTCTGCTCTCCCATCTAGGAATTACATTCGGAAACCATATTTATATCTCTTTTATATCGTTATATGCATCACATAATTTCATTTTTACTATCAGCTTCAATCAAATTATATCTTAAAAATATGAAGATATTATGTAAACGTAATAAGTATACATAATATTATATAGGAATAGTGTAGAATATTTTTTTAATGGACTTTTAATAAAACTATTTATTTTAATATCTGTCGAGAAAACTAAACTAAAATTATTATTCCATAGTGGAAGTGAAAACCACTTTGATCCTATCTCAAAATATATTTCAAAATTATCTTATTATTTATACAATAAATAAAACCCTCGGTTTTTAAATTTTTAATGCATTTCCTTCTAAGAACTGTAGCACCATAAAAGACAATAAGGCCAACACAATAAAACCACATGCCGTGTTTTAAATTTTTTTTAATATGTTAACATCAAATATCGAATATATTTAAATATATTTATACGTGTTTCGTATAATAATATAATACATACACGTGCAATAAACGACGAATAAAAATCGCCTCTCAACAATTTATTTGTCCATTGGAAAACAGTTTTATCGTATGCCATTTATTATGTCGTAATATATTAGTATATCACCGGAAGATCTTTTTATGAATTGTTTTAAAAACTTAATATTAAGGCATAAAAACATAATGATTGTATAAAATTATGTCTAAAAATATAAATAAAACTACAGAATAACTATGAAATAATAATTTGTTTTACAATAATTTATACAGATAATAGTATAATAACCAATATGTATTATATTTTTGTAAATGTACTAGCTTAAAATGTACTTATTCTATGTATGATTAATTAATACAAAATATTTAGTAAGAAAATATGCAATTTAATATTAATACAAATTACAACAACAAAACGTATTTAACACGATCGCAAAATTAGCGAAATGTTAAAATATATATTATTACAGGAGACGGTTTAAATCAGTATTTAAGTCCATTCTTTTTACTTTTATCCATATTCAAAGTAGTTTAGATTTATACTGGTAATCTTTAAGTCAAAGCTATAGCCCTATAAAAAATCCATTTATTTCAAGTTTTTATTTTATACTTTTAGTAGGACGAAAAATGTCAAAAATGTATCGATTTAACATATTGTAACATTTTTTTTTTCTAATGTCACTTATAATAAGAAAGGTAGAAAAGCTTCAATTTTCAACTTTGAGTGGGATTTCTGAAAATATAATTGGAACAAGTTAGTAATTTAAGGGATCAAAAGTAAAAATTACTTAATTTCAAGGTACATTACCTAATTTTTTCTACGGTACATGATATTAATATAATGGTATTATATATTTATCTTATAAGTTGATAAAAGTTATATAAAGTATATGTGGATTTTTTTTTTTTTTTTGTAAAAATTATTTCAATTTACTTTATATGCTGTATTACTTATAGAAATAGTTACAAAATATCCTTAGAAATAAATATGGACACCGGCTAAGCTAAGAATCGGTTTTCGAGTATAATATTCAATAATCATGGTAATTGTTTAGAGTTTCGTTTACTCGTAAGTTTAACTGGGGATTATAATAGTAAAATATATATTAATCCTATGCAATGAATCAAAATACTATTAATATGATTTTTAAAATGCCCTAGATAAAAACCATATAAAAATTTACTATTATATAATATATAAATGCATTCACATATTCTACATGGTTATCATTAACAATTTAAAAATTAAAGTTAGATTGAAAGAAAACTTTAAACTCATTTATTTTATTTTATAATTTTATCATTAAATATTTTTTTATTTAAGTTTACTCAACTAATCCTAAAATGCTTCATAAGTTTTGTTTACCATTATCAGTGGAAACCAGTAACGTATTTAAGATTTTACTTCTTTGGAGTTTTTATGACTCTTCCTAGTAATATAAATTCATAAAAATTTAAAAATTCGTATGAAAAACATACAGGTGACTACATCATAGATTGTGTTTAGTTATTGTCGATAACTCAACAGTGATATAATATTAATAATAATAATTAAAAACAATCAAAACAATAAGCGATGAAAAACATAAATCATATAAATATATATATTTGTCAAAAACTTCTTGAAAACGTGTACAAAAACAGTAGTTGTTGGAAAATTTGAGTCTGTGATTAATAATTTTTTCATATGTTATTAGTTATAACTTGAATTAGGTAACTACTCAATCAAATATAAAATTAAAGATTATTGTTATACACTTCTATTTAAATAATATGTTGCATTTATATTATCTTTGTAAAAAAGATAATTTTTTCTTGGTCCATGAAGTCCATGTATGAAATCAAAAGACTAAAGATTTATTTAAATTCAAAATTATTATTATATTGAAAATGATTATATATAATTGATATATTGATGAATAGCAAAGTTATTTATAGTTATTATTAGTTTTATTACATAACCCGTTTAAATTTTCTATTCTAATCAAGAATTATCAAGGATAATTTTTTTAGAAGACAGCAAAAGGTTATACATATCTACAGTATTTTTTTATTTTTTATGCATATAGAAATATTTAATTTTGTTGTATATTTAAAATACTAAATACTCAAAAAAAATGTATAGTTATGAGTCATAATAAAAAATATGTAAAATAAAAATAATAATTTTCTTCGTTTAAGTGTGATTGGAGAAATCCCATTTACAGCATGTTATTTTATATAAAAATAAGTAAATGCACTACTATACAAAATTCTGTCTACTGTTTAGTTATGACTTAAATAGGTAAAAATATTGAATAAGTGCACCTATGACAGTGGTGTAGCGAAATAGCCTACTCAGGACGCCGTGTGTTTAATCAAATTCATTAAAAAACAAAAGCATTATTAGTAGTTTAAAAATGATCACAATAGTGATGCAAATAACTAGACAAAAAAATAAAAATAAATTCATCGATTGCGTGCACCGTATATATTTAAGTCAGTTTTCATGGATTTAAACTTTTTATTATAATATACGAAATACAAAATAAAATACGAAACGTATTCAAATATATTACATAGTAAATGGAATTCGGAGGTATGAAACAGGAGAATGACATAGTAAAAAAAATAATACCAGAATAGAACGGATTAAACTTCACTAATATTTTTTATAGTTTCAGCTGTAGTTTATGGTAACGGAGAAAACAGGGACGTCGTTGATTACAAATATGTTAGGATAAAAAAAATCAGAGTGTATAATGGAAATTTAGATTTATTGAAATCGTCAAACAATTTATTAACGGTTATTTCATTATAATAATTATTTTAAATTATTTTGACTAACAACTATCTAATATAATTTAACTACGTAAATAAATCATAAATGGATTTTTCTAATAAGCGTTGTTCAATAATTTTAACACATATATTATAATGACAATAACTAATAAGTTACCCTATCCAATACCATTATAAGATTAAGTACCTATATATATATATATATGAGATAAAAAGTTAACTTACCAAGCTGGATAAAAAATTATTTATGTAATTAACTAATTAAACCCATCTGAAACGAAAAAAGATCGGCACGATATCTACAAAACCGCACACGTTGATATTAATAACAATTAAAATTATGTGTGCAGTATATTGTTTTCGAAGCAAAAACAGCAGACAATAAATTTTCACATCAATGACGCATACACGTCACCTTAGTGTGTTCGGAAATTTGAGAGAGTATAATTTAAACGACGTTCACGTTAATTAAACGATACGGTTTATAATACTGATGACGTCACACGTCAAAACTGTACATGATATATCCATTTATATGAATGAAATGGCGATATAGTAAGTTATGTACTTATTTATGTATAAACATAATATCTAAGATGACTGGAAAGTCATGAATCACATATTATTACTATATAGACAAGCTTCTACATTATATTTTATTTTAGGACGTGTCAATTTGTCTATATATATGATAACTTTATTCTTTGTCAGTCGTGAAAAATTAAGAACTGGAATAAGCGTCTAGACGAGCTAATAACTTATAAAATGTAAAGTTACACCGATATGCTGATGGTTATATTTCTGATTCATGAGCCTCGACTTTCGATAGTTATATTATAATATACATAACGTAATTACATTTATAAATACGTATTATTATTGAATCATAATACCAATATAATTCCTAATCATTATTAAATACAATTTCGATTAATTTTCCTTGTTATAACAGTGATTAAAAGACGATAGAAAATTAGTAAATAATAATTATAATATCCTGTAACCATCATTATAAATATTATTATCACTTTGGCAAAATTTATACTATTTATGTATACAAAGACGTTTTCAGAATTTTCCATCACCTTCCTCTCACCAATCCGACCAAGACTAATAAATCTCAACTGCGAGATAATATTTATACAGAATAAGTAAAACAAAAATAATATGCACATTTTCATTGACAGGAAACGTAGAACATCTCATCAAAACCCTCAAAACACGGAGTTTTAAGTTCGCTATTACACGATTTATAATACCAAAATGAATTAGAAGAAAAACTTTTCTAACAAAGCAACATGAATTGTTATAAAAAAATAAAAAGCTGAATATTCCTATAAAAAATCACACGTTGATGGCCTTCAAATTAACGCAACCCTATAGAGTAGGACATCGACATTGAGACACTTGTGATGCACACGTTGATATAATGAGCAATAATGTAGCTTAAACGACTTAGACCATTCCAACACTATGTAGACACAAGAGGTCCTATCCCAAGGAAACGTGCACTACCGAATAACAACATCGCCAGTACTAAGGTCTAAGACATATACGATATTAGGTTCGTAATTAATAACCATACGAAAGTACTATATTATAATTCATAAATTACAAATTTGAATAATGGTATAAAATTAAACATCATATAAACTAAAAATATAATTCAATATGACACAGAATATTTAAATGAAAAAAAATATCTAATAGTTTATTGTGATAAATAAGTAAGAGGTATACATTTGATCGCTATATTTCAGAAATTTATATCATCATATTCACGTTTTAGAAATACAGTTACTGTAAGAATATTGGTTGAGGAATTCCACAAAGCCTTCGACATCTGTTTGTGCACATTATGTGGAAAAGGCACGTGCAGTCTATACTTAGGACTGCGGATATCAACAGCTTCATCTGTTATATCTGTACAAATACCTGGCATACAGTCTCCAGGCATCTTCACTTCAATTACCATCGCTTCACAACTGGATGTCAGTGGAGTCTTTGGACCCATCTAAAAAATTACAAATATTTTATTTGATATAATATCATTTTTGTAAAATAAGCAAAATATAAAATTATCAGACAAAACTATTTATTACTACATTTAAAATTTAATTCGTATTCATGCCGCATTAATATGCATATAGTACCTAACTTAATTTATATAAACAAAATGTATAAATGGAATTTTAAATTAAAAATAATATTAACACCGAAAATAAACACAATTTGTCAACACATAATTTACATATTATTTAGTTTAGGTATATGTATATGTAATTATATATCTTTATGTTTAGAATATGATTATCTTTATTTTAATTACGATTTTAAAATCAAAAATTTAATTTCATATGTGGTTTTTAATACACATACAATTGATCTATATGTGTTAAAATATAAATTTATAAATTAATACATTTTGTATTTTGATAGTCCGTCATTTTTTATAAATATTATGAGCAGAGAAACAACAGAAACGAATATTGAGAATTGAAAATTTGAGAAGAAACTGTATGGTTATGGAACCATATATATATTAAGAGAAAAATAAAACAAATAATAGCTCTACACGTTAAAGAATAATATTGACAAAAAAGTATGTAACTAATGTCACATTCATTTACATTATCACAATTCACAAGATGGAAAGTCTCATTCCTATTAATCAATTAAATTAATTCATAAAATAAAAATATAATGCCGTGATGAAGATAATTTAAATATACCAACCACATATCCAGATTGGTATACACTCCTTTTACACAGTTTAGACATATAGTTCTAGACTATAATATAGTATCTAGGAGCTTTACATAGTTAAACATAATAATAAAAATAAATAGCCATATTAAGATAAATATTTTTACAGTAAAACTGGGAATAAATTCATTATTTATTATTACGTTAATTTCGTTTTTTTATATATATACTTTAACGTCACAGCTAGATAAAAAAAAATTAATAAATTAATAACGCAATTAAATACACATTCATATTATATCATACTTAATTAATATTTTGACTACGAAACTTGAACCTACAATGCTGTAAGATGATGAAAATCTACATCAAGTTCAAGCATAAGAGTTATTTTAACTATACGAAAGATATTTAACTGAATATTAAAAGCAATGTAAAATCTATTTATATATCATCAAATTATTTAAAGTTAAAAATAATATAGTTCTATTCCATTCATTTTTTATTTGTTTAATATACGTATACATAATATAAAAACAATTTTAGTTATCTTTTGAGAGACATATTCATTCCATAAAACCATTCATAATTTCGATTAAAAATATTAAATAATAATTAGAGATTTAATTAAAGTAATAATAAAACCAATAAAAATCTTTTATTATTTATAAACTATAATAATAAAACTAAATCAGTCAAAAGCATTCAATTCTCGTAATATTTAAATTATTAAATACTAAACTTATATAATTATTTTATTAATCTTTATTAGTGTTTTTACTAATTTTTATTAGTGTTTACTTTATGCGTATAAACTATACGTTTTAATATTGACTTAGTTCATCAAATATCAATAATTAATTAGTTTTTCATCAAAAATAGTGTTTAATATAAAATATTGATTTTATAGCTTATTTTTTTCTAATTGCGATACGATAATTGGTTACGTGTAATTCTGATTCTAAGTATATCAAAATAAAATAAAAAATGTTTCTATGATTTTTTTTTCAAACATTTTTTTTATAGTTTTTTGCTATTTATTTTGCTTCAACATTACAACCATACTATAACCCAATATAAATGTTTTTACAGTTATAAATATTAATCATTATGATTTTTTAAAGAATTATAAAAAGACATTCTTTAAAAAAAATGCTATATGGATAACGGTATACGTATAAGGTTAACGCATTCACTATTTTTGTATTGCGTTATATCTCTAATTCTCAAGTTAAAATATAGCGTTTACCCCAAATTGTTATTTTACTTTACAGATAACCTTATGATGAAATTATTATACAGTTATTTTAGTTACGTTTAACTAATATATTAAAACATTAGACCAAATTACGCAAAAACTATTTTCAAAGCACAGATCACATTAAAACTATTGTAAGTGATATCTAAATAATTCATGAGCTATTACGATACAATAAATTATACGCAAGTATACTATTATTTTTATCTTGATCAACTATTGAAAAATAGCTAGTTATTGCTTATATCATTTTTTGAAATATATTAATTTTGATAGACTTCGATAATGTATTATTATTTGAATTTAATAATCCCCTGACTCTCACGTTTGTCAGTAAGAGTGACTCCAGGAGGAACCTATAGCGGCCGCCTCTTCCTCTAGCACATACTTCTAAAAAATTATATATTGTTAAAAAAAAAAATTACTAAAAACATATTATAGGTACCATTGACTATCATAGACCGTTGCAAGCTTTTAGTAAGGGATAATATGTCTATATTATCTATACCATGAAGTATGTATAAACTTTAATAATATAAAATATACTAATAAGGCTTATTATATTATTATGAATATTATGACTTAGCTCCCGCAACCAAGTTTCTGGATTCGCCCCTGCTTATCAGAATTCATCTGCTAATGATAACAATTAACAGGAAAATTATTCGAACATTTGAGATATTTGAGGCGAATAATAATTAATCTAAAAAAGATAACAGTTTTTTTTATTGTTAATTGTTATTTGTTATATTAACAGGTATAATCTAGATTAAATAAAAAATGTATTTTATTTGGAATTGTTTCTACATAGAACAATCGTTAGCTACAGTTGCTAAATTTATTTGCATATTTTACTATAGAAGATATGCATATAGTATCTATTAACGTTATTTATTATACTATACATTACGTCATATAGTATGGATCGAAAATAAATATGGATATTAGATCTAAATTAAACATTGAACATGATATCCCGTAGGTTGGAATAAATAGTAAAAACAATAGACTTTCTGACCTTAAAAAAAAATAATTAATAGAGGCCCTATTTGTAAAATTGCTAGAACTACTAAGTTGCGAAACATATTTTTAATATAGATTACTTGTAAAAACGCATCTTCTGTTCCGACATATTGTTGATACTTAACATCGTATTCAGGTCTAACTCTAGTGTCTGAAATGACGTCAATTGCTTCTGGAGCAGCTATGATTTCTTCCTCTTGCCATATGTTTTTAGCTTTCTCTTCTTCCGACTCTAATAATTCGATTTTTTTTTGATTTTTTTCATCGATTTTTTTTATAGATTCGTTTGTTAAGATTTTTGTATCTTTTCCTGTTTTTGACTTACCTATTTAAATTATAACCCGTAGTTAAATTATAACATATTAGTGTAAAATTAAAAAATATAATTCGATGTATTATTTTCAAAAATTTAGAACAACACCTACCGATGATTACTGCAGAGTTTAAAATTAATGCCTAGTGACTATTACTGTTTTAATAAGAAAAAGGTAATTTAATTTATATAGTAGTAAATTATTTCCAATTACGTTATTATAATAATATACTTATTACTTAATGTACATTTAAATTTTTATCCATGAAAATAAAACTTTACAAAAGCCTTATAACAAGTCTAACATTTTCGTTGTACATATACATATGTAATATAATTATATAATATGTACTTTAAATTAATAGTACTTATATTCAGTTAAAATTAATTGTATTTTAAACCAAATTACCTAATGAATAATGTTACTAATAGTAATAATGATTTAAGGTGATTCGATTCCGTTTATGTTATTTAACAAAATAAACCTATCTTGTGCCAATTACATCAAATATCCTATTTATCAGATAAAACTTATGAAAACATATTTAAGTTCGTTACAAAGTTAACGACTTTTCCACTTTATTGACATTTTGAGAATTATGAATTTTAAAATATTGATAATGTTGAAGTGAAAAATCACTTCTTCAATTAAAATTAATGTAAGACGGTAGATTTCAAATAAATTATTTGAAGAGCTCAAACAATTTTTCAGAAATTTTACAAAATAAATAACTTAGTTAATAGAATTGGCAAAACATTGATACTTTTAATAAAATAAACAAAATAATTAATTTTCATGTAATGCGTCATTGACATGTGCGAGTACCGTACGAGAGCAATCTGCTATTTCGAGAGAAATGTGTGTAAGAAACTAAGAACACACAATCACACGCTAACGATCACTTAGTACACACCTACACGACTACTTGCACGATACATACACACATACACTCAGAAAATTGCCTATATATACTGAAATCCTTAAAAACGGTCGGTATTGAATTCCATTAAATAATATACAGTAGGTATAGATATTTTATTTTTATGATTAAAAATAAAATGTATAAACTATCAATCTATATCAAAACATGCTTTTCGTTTTTTTTGCAAACAAAAGTCAAAATAGAATATTATCATCATAGAATTTAAAATTTAGACATGAACTGGTAGTATACTACAGAATTACTTATCTTAATATTTAATTTCTTCAATTGGTATGAATTTACTTAATTAATTTACTCAATAAATATTATTTGTAATTTGGTTTAAAATACAATAAATTTTAACTGAATATAAGTAGCATTAATTTAAAGTATATATTATATATGTATAATATGAATAACGAAAATGTTAGACTTGTTATAAGGCCTTTGTAAAGTTTTATTTCATGGATAAAAATTATAATGTATATTAAGTAATAAATCTACTCAATGACGAAGTATAATCATAAATAGTAAAGCTATTATCTAATTTATCTCTTTTTAATACTGAAATAAGCTATGCAGTTATTACCAATAAAAGTCATATGCACCAAATACGATCGATGAATTGTAAGAAACGTAAGTATTCCAACGCACCGGACTGAACGCTAAGCCCTCCTCCCTTAAAAAAGTTTTAATTAGTGATCTTAGCCACCTTGGCCATAACAAATATAAGTTGCCTAAATGTTTAATAATTGTCATAATTATAAAAAATACTTTTTATAACTTTTAAATTAAAAATGCGTGACAAAAAAAAAATATTTTGTGCTACAAATTAAATTTGTACAATTTACAAACTTATCATCAGATATAATATCATAAATATTAAAGCATAGTATTTGCTTATCAGCCGTAATCCGCGTCACACCGTCTAGGTTTCGAAAACAATATATAGTGATATATTTACAATTTTTAACTAATATAAGATATTTTTTTTAAAAAACATTGATAAAAGCAAATTATTTATTGATCACTATAAAGTATAAATATTAAATAAGATATTTTTAATTCATAGGTTTTATTTTTCTGAAAGTAATTAAAAAAATTTTACAGTTAAAATTCCTAAATTCCCAACTTTTTTTTCGGTTATTCTGGAAGTTCTTACTCAGCACTGAGTCCTGAGCCACCTGAGACATTGTATCAGTTGGGTAATATTCAAAATTAGAAAATTGAGCACGAATTAATAATAATCCGACAACATTATAAAATTACCTCCATACCTATACTGAATAATCTAAAATTCGTTTAAATTAAAATAAATATTAAAATGTCATCAATATTTGTTGCACTTATATCTATATATATATATATATATATATATATAAATATGCTATTATATAAAGAGAAGTCGGTTTTTGACGTTGTTAAGGGTAATCTCTGGATCTACTGAATCGATTTTGAAAATTATTTTACCAATAGAAAGCCACATTCTTTATTATGAGTGTCATAGGCATAAATTTAGTACGATAAAGTCAATTATTAATTACAACATTAATAATTAAAATAAACGTGTATATTGTATACATGTATACAGCACGGCGGCCCGTGGGTTTCCGTGGCAACCTGATTGTTCTGAACTTCTGAATAGAAGACATACATCCCACACAAGATCGGTTAAAGTATGCCGATTAGGAAAAATTTCTTCTGAGCATGCATAGTGTATACATATTACATATACATCACATTACTGTTACTTAGTAACCATTTTTTAATTAATAACTATTTACTTACTGTACGGACAACTCCGAGCGGAACAGTTATGTAAAGTTGATATGTCAAAGATATCATCTATATACATAATCAGAAAACCAAAAATAGTTTTTATCCTCGCGCTAAATGTTAACATTAGGTAACCAAACTTTACACAGATGTATTTTGAACGGGCAACGATGTGCACGGGGACAGCTAGTAGTTAATGTAGTCATAATATAGGTAATGTATATAACTAAACTATATTATAGTCTCTCTGCTGTAATTGGCAAATACCTTGTTTTGTCAAACTCGGTTCAATTAAATTCAAAAGTTGTTGGGTTAATTCTATAACAGTTTTTAATTGGGCAGTTTGAAGTTCAAGTTCATTTGCGTATGTCTACATTTGCACCATATTTTACAAGCTGTTTAAAACTAAACTTTAAACTTTAAACACTGAGTTAATCCAATAATTTCGTTTTTTAATTTTTCTTCGTAAATATCATCAGAATAAGAATACGTCATCGAAATCTTTATCAGATAATAGCATGGTACTACTAAATTATGGTAACTTTTATCTAAGCTAAAGTTACGAGCAACGCCTTGTTGCTACTGTTAAGAGCTAGAGGCAATACGTATTATCTGTGGAATATTGTTACTTGCAGTTAATTGACAGTTGCTAAATAGTTATTTAGTTGCAGCTCCTATTGCCTAAGAGTGAGAGCCACCTAATAAGTACCTAATATAGGTACTATTAAATATTAGTCATTGGATTATCTACCTAAATATCTACTTAAAGTAAGCACTTCATAATTATTAAATTAAATAGGTACTTATAAAAATATAAGAAAAATATTTTGTTATTTAATACTTAATGAATTTAGGTAAATAATTTTAACATATTTTAATCATATGATTAAAAATTTACTTATATAAAATTGAACCTAGAATTATAGCTACCTAATAAAAGGAAATTAATAAAAAAAAAATATATTGTTGTGAGATTTTGGAATATAACATATTATCTTTTAAATTAGGCCATAGTAAAATTAATTTATATAGGTACCTGTATTTTTACTAATTTCACTAAGTCACTCGTATATAACGTATTATATTATTAGTCTATTATTTTTGTGTAAAATAAGAGCTGATAATGAGTATCTTATACATGTAGATAAAATATTTTATATAAATACGCTTAGGGTTATAGATAATTTAAAAAGTAAATTAGTACAATATAATATAAGTACTTACAAAGTTGCACTAAAGATGATTTTGGAAGATCATCTTCGCTGTCTGAAGAATTTGCAGTTGGTGGATTCAGCATTTCACTCAATTTTTTTAAATCAATGTAATCCATTTTAGCTCAATATTATTTTACAATCTATTCACTAAAAATTACAATTATTTAATATGATAATTTACAGTGTTAATGATATATAACTCATGATTTTACATAGGTTAAATGATGGTTACATAGGACCTTCTTTGAAGTTGTTTATTGTTCAATAATCGTTGCCATGGTTTAAATTTGCGTTTTCAAACATAAAAATAATAATATATGTTATAATAACCATAAAGGCTATTAAGGCTATAATCAATACCTATACCTAACAATAATGTACCTACGCGTATGTGTATTCGTGCACAAAAGTGAGACGGGGCGAGGATAGGATAATATAGGATACTGTTTATCACCTCAACACATATCACATCGGGTTTTGGATCGACCTCTTCCAATTTAATGTATTTATCTCTTTTGAAGATTAAAAACATATTAATATAGGTACCGGTGATTTACTAATTTTATCCAACCATTGTAACTAGCTATCGTATTTCCCTTAATCGATAGTAATCATTTATACATAATATAATATACAAACACGCAAATAACTAAACATTAAACAAGCATTCATTTTCCATTTGACTAATTAAAATTCCTATATGACCTTCTTCAAAACGCAAATTTAAAAAAAAAAATTATTTGTATTTCACCGCGCTTCCTTATATAGAATCACGAAGATACTGTTAACATTTAGTCTCTAACAACCATATGGTTTTAGCTATATCTACCCACATTATTAGTCAATCAGCACATATTTGAATATTTCTATTGTATAGACGAGTAATGACAGATTTGAGATGGACAATGTCTAGAAACGTCAAAATCAAACTTAATCCATGCATTCTTCAGATAATAATGAATATTATGTATTTCAATTTTATGGGACAGTAATTTCGGAGTTTGCAATTACAAATTGAGTCAAAC
Organism: Rhopalosiphum maidis; assembly: GCF_003676215.2. NCBI lineage: Eukaryota > Metazoa > Arthropoda > Insecta > Hemiptera > Aphididae > Rhopalosiphum > Rhopalosiphum maidis. Next base: position 82,333,268 of record NC_040878.1, read on the forward strand.
TGACAAACTGTGAGATAGAAGGTCAAAGCTTTGCTCTGCCAAATTATAATAGCTACCTTGGTAAGTATCAACATAAATATACGCACCTAGAGTAACCTGGATTATAATGCCGCATAGGGAAAAATGAACTATTGCGTATAAAACTATAAATAATTTAATATTTGTTATCTGTTCTCAGGTCAAGTTATTTAGCTAATTGGTATGATTTTGCTATCATAGCCAAACGTAATACAACCTTTTCTTCGGCAGTTTATGAAGTTTTGACGTCAACAAGTCAACATGGAATAAAGTATTAATTTCAATCATTTTATACTTGAGTAGTATATAATTAGGAATAAATACTAATATTAACGACACGTTGCCTACTCCTTAGATCTTGCTTTCATTTATTTTCGTATAATACAAATAGTTAACTATATGTCAATACTATTAAAATATTTATACAATAGCAACTGATATACTACAATACTATTTATGCAAAAAATCATATCGGGGTAAAATGGTTTAATGAATATGCGGAAAAAGTGTACAGTATGCCTTGCCCATTTAATATAGTTACCAATTTTTATAACTTCAAAATTAATATTTAAACATAGCAATTATTTAAGTTGATATTGTTTTAATTTTATTTGTTTTTTCTTCTAATGCATATTGTTAACAACATGTCATTGTAGTATTTGTTATTTCTCTCTAACCCACGCACATTACAAATTTTACGTTCACAATGACTATAACCATATTAATTTCTCAAATTAGAATGAAATAACTAAAATAACCTCTTATAAAATTTAAAGTTAAGAACATTATCTAGGACACCTCAAAAGCGTTTTATTATATTTTAATTTTAAAGCGAGTTATGAGTATTTTAAAATTGTAAATTATTTATACATTTTAAGAAACTCATAACTCGCTTTAAAATTAAAAGATAATGTTTGCCCTAGATGTTCTTAACTTTAAATTTTATAAGAGGTCATTTCACTCTAATTTCAGAAATTAATATGGTTATGTATGTTATAGTTATTATTGAGAACGTAAGAATTTTCTATGTTGTGCGTGTGTTAGAGAGAGATAACAAATACTACACTGACATCCTCTTAATTTGTTATATTTTCAAATGGTGATATTATGCTATTCCTTAATTCAAAAATTGTTTTAATTTTATTTATAAATAATGAATAAAATCATAACCAATTTAAAAGTTATTTTAATAATTTTTAGATGTTTATAAAATCATGCACCCTTTTACCCCAGTAATTTACATATTTATAATAGGATGACAACATAATATTATGCAAAAAACATGTATCACATAACAGCTTTTAAATGAAAAGTGCGCCATTATACCCCAAGTTACTCTAATACTAACAATAAATTCACGACTCTGCGCGAGTTAAGGAGCACGACCAGATTTGCAAATTCCCAAATACTATAAATAAATTACTTATTGAAGTATTGATGGATAGAATTATGAATTAATAAATCATTTTTTAACCAGTTAACACATACTTACTCTATTATAATTATACAATTAATTAGGTAGAAAATAGCTAATATTATTAGTATATCTACCATCAATTATTGAAACTGTGAATATACATTTTTATATTACAATAAAACATAATCAAAATAATCTGCGTACTTATAAGTATAAATGGATATTTTATGTTGAAAACCTAGCAATTTAAAATATTATTAACAAAATAAATCCTTTTTATTAAAAATAAAGTTTATACATAAAATAATGACATTTTAGGGTACTTCCGTGTTATCTCAACTACTAAAATATTTCCAAGACTACCTGTTAGAATCATCTGGGTTATCTCGACTACCCAAATATTTTCAAGACTACCTCCGTATCATACTAATGTACAATTTACTACAGACCAATTAGTTTAGGTCCTACTATCCATATTTCGTATTATTCTACGTCAATACAAATTTTTTTTTTAAATTCATTCAAAACGATTGAACGCCTTTGAGGATGTCCAAATGGCGAAATAAACATAGGGGAACAGCTCGCCATCATTTGGATTCATACCTGACCGAATTTGTTTGGCAACAAAATCTTGCAAACAATCCAGCATTTAAAAACATTTGAATGAATATTAAAACCTATTTCCCCCTAAAAAAAATTATTAAATCTAACTTAATGTTTTATACTATTACATCCATTCATTATTTTTATTAATTAGATTTTATTGTGTTTCAGAATAGGTTAAATTTGGAAATATTACTGTTAACTAAATGTTAATTAAACAAATTTATTATAAACTTTGTTATTATTTAATAAATTGTGGTAGTCGAAATAATAACATGGAAGTACCAATTTTAGAGAAATAATATACCAATTTCAAACATCAGATACTATCTGGATTGAATATTTGAAATATTTCACATATTACATACATTGTAACTTACAATATACAACAACTGTTATTGACTAAATAAGGTTACCAAATAAAATTATAAATAATTTTAATATACAAGAAAAACTCAATTAACCACATTGGTTTTGTTTTTTTTTTATTTGTAAAATTAAATACAAACACGACAATGAACAGATTAATCATCACCCTTCTTGGTGACCACTTTACCTCCACGAATTCTACCAGTTCTCCTGGCGGCAATGAGACCAACCTAAAATTTAATAAAAAAAAAAGAATTAGTAATTATAGTAAAATAAAAAAACACAATTAAGTAATTTACCTTTCTTCCGGCACTGGTTCCTCTCTTAACTGTGGATGCTTTACCAATATGTTGATGATTACCACCTCCGTGAGGATGCTCAACAGGGTTCATAGCAACACCACGAACCTTAGGCCAGCAGTTACGCTTAGCCTTATATTTGTGGTATGCACGTCCAGCCTTCAACATAGGCTTGTCAATACGTCCACCACCAGAAACCAAACCTTTAAAATATAAATTGTATACTTAATACTAAATATTTTTTAAGCTTAATTTATCTAGTATTGTACATTATAAATTAAATAAATGTTCAATTGTGATATCTAAATAAATCGATCAATTTGAATCTCAGTTACAATTTTACTTCACTAAAAGAAAATCAGGTTTCAAATGTCTATTAATTTCAACATCATAGATTCAAAAGTCTTAATTATTTTAAAATAAAATAATCTCAGTACATAATGTTGACTTCACTGAATATTGTCAGGTTTCAAATGTCTAAAACATCATAGATTTTAAAATACTTTAAAAAAAAATATTAATTATTAATAAAAATTAAAAACTATTAAAAATGCAATAAAAAATTAACTGCTCTTCACGAGTTCAAATAGTATTGGCTCTTTAAAATGACTACCCGACCACATAGACAATAAAGTTTTTGTTTGTAAGAATTTAATAAGTAATAAATTATTCTTTATAAGTAAAAACATGTATAACTTATAATATATTAAGGTTGTATAAATAGAGTTAACATATATTATCCAAAGATATTGTATAATTATTATTTAATATAATAACTTAAACCCAAATGGATAAGTTAATAAAAATATATTGCTTGTTAAATAAACTCAGTAATAAAACATACCAATCATAGCACGGTTGTTGGATGGAATAACTTTTTTGGCACCAGATGGTAACTTTACTCTTGTCCTTTTGGAGTCTGGGTTGTGGGCAACAACAGTAGCATAATTACCAGAAGCACGAGCTAAACGACCACGGTCACCAGTTTTTTCTTCTAAATTACAGATAATAGTACCTTCGGGCATTACTCCAATAGGCATAACATTACCAATGTTCAATTTAGCTAAAAATAAACAAATAAATTTAAGATTTCGAAGAAATAAAAATTGTTGATTATTTATGTTTACAATATCATACCTTTCTTTCCACAGTACAAAAATTGGCCTGTGTATACACCTTCAGGTGCAATGAATAATTCTTTCCTTGTCTTATATTTGTAAGGGTCTCTGAAGTGAACAACAGCTAAAGGAGCTCCACGACCAGGGTCGTGAATAATGTCCTACAACACGAAAATCATTAACTAAGCATTAAAAAAATACAATATATTAAGTAAAAACATGAATCATGTTAAAGTAAATTTAAGATATACTTAATACTTTTATTTATCACAGTAATATCTTTAAAAGCAAGAATACATATATATATATATATATATATACTAAATGGATGAATAATAGGTCTTATTTCCAAAATGTAATATTATAGAACGTGAATATAAATAAATTATATTTAAAATTAAATATTGTTTGAAAAAAACAGGAACTGCGTAATTTAAAATTGTATTTTATTAAAAATAAAAAGTAAGTTTATTACTAGTTACCTTAACGACTCCTTTGATGTAACCATATTTTTCTGAGTAGTCCAAGTTCCTGAGTTTTGGGGCTCCTTTGCGGTGTTTAGTGTGGGAACGGAAAACGCTTCCCGCACCTTTTCTCTGAGCACGAATAACCCTACCCATTATGAAATCTAGAACATAAATGAAACAATAAAAACTTATCTATTTTTGGCAAAAAAATTGTAGAATCCACAATACAGACAGACGACTAAGGTATGAAAACAAATTGGAAAATGTGTGAGAAGTATAAATTTGTCAAAAAAAACTTACAATTATTTAAAATTAAAATCAAAGCACGACAATTAACATCAGACAAATAACTCTAAAAACCCTGGGAAGGTACCACTTCACACCAGACTTGAACACCGGTCTATGTGTCTAAACGTTGGGGATATCGTTACACTTTAATCGCAATACGAACTAAAACCGAACCTAAGACGGATATATGTCTGTCAAATTGGGATTGGTTAGATAATTAAGGATAAAAATTATACTTACGATTTACAAGATGAACTACTCGAAGAACTGTTTCACGTAGGAAAGACTCGTGAAATCAAAAAAAAACATTGTAATCAGTGCGGACGCACACGGACGTGATGCGTACCACAAGACCGCAGTGTAACCAACTGTTGACCGTTTAGAAAATTTATGGAATTTAAAACTATTAATTTTAAAACTTTAATTTTGACTAATTCAAATTTAAATCTTAATACGAACAACTAATTTAAGTGAAAAAAATAATTAAAATACATATGAATTTTAAGAAAATAGCAAATTTATTTTGGTTAAAACCGAAAAGATGGTAACGTCGCATTCAAGGTTATCAGCTGTCTGTCTCCTTTCAATCTAGTCGGCCATTATTGGCATTTGCCATAATACATTTTTCAATAAAGCGATTTAATTTTTGTACGTTCGTTTTGTTGATTTACACTCGCAAGTGCAGCAACGTATTCATCGTCGCCGATTTGTAATAATATGAGTAATGTACCCAATCAAAATGGATCAGGTCTAGAGCAGCAGGTAAGAATTTTGTTTGTCTATTTCAGTGTTCATCAACTGACCATCAACTAGGTTAAGATACGTGCGAATTTTCATTGTCTAGGTTACCGCTGTCTTAGAATAGTGCCGCTATTTTACGTATACTGATTAATATTGAACACTTTAAATGTGTATGATGATGATTTTAAAAGTTTTTTTGTTTTATTCTTACAGTTTGCTGGTCTGGACTTGCAGGGCAAATCACAGCCCAGTTCGGCTCCAAGCAAGTACGTTCCACCTCATCTAAGGAACAGACCGGATAATTCCGAAGCAGTAGAACAAGGTAATTTATATTAATTAAATATATAGTAGGTAAATAGACATACTATATTTTTACACTTTAATCATTAACGCCTACAACATTCATCATTGTTTTCTTTGTTCTTTTTCTGTTTCTTTGTCATAATAATAATTAAAAGTGTGATTTGAATTTTATCTAAACAACTGTTTGTTTAAACCAAATACCATTATTATATAACTACATTATTGATTGTTTCATTGCAAACAAACTTGTACTTAAAACAAAGCAATTAGTTTTTTTTTGTTTATAATTGCAGGATCTTATGACCATAAGTTATTAACATGTTTACAGCTAAAATGTATTTAACTTATTATTTATTGCTTATTATTTAATACATTAAATATTAAAAATAATAATTTTTATTATCATCAAAAAAAAAGTAGAAATATATTTATATAATAGTCCATTAGATTAAAGGTAGACTAAAATTTTAAATTAGAAATTAATAATATATAATATAATAACAAAAACAATTAAAGTTTCCATGTTAATATGTTTAAATACCTAATAATATATGTTAAGCTTGTTGGTTATAAAATATCTTATCGTAACTTAAAAGTGTATGGAAGTTAGTATTTTCATTTTTGAATTTATTCAACCATGAACAAATCATATTTATATGTATTTATGTATATATAAATTAATCTTCCAATATTAAGTATAATGATGGTATCTGAGTGTTTTTCTGCATATTTTGAATATTCACCTCGTTCCCCATCAAACAAAATATTATTAGGTTTATTATATTTATTTATTACTGACCTAGGTCCTATTACAAGATTAAATTCAGTATTAAATTTATAAAAATTATAACAAGTGACAATATTATTAATAGAGTAGTTAAGTATGTAATCAAAGGAAGAATAAGTTATATAAAAATAACAAGTGTCTCTACGTATGAACATTAACTTTAAAGTTTTTGAGACTTATTAAATAATAATCATCAATTTTCTTATTTAATAACTTTAAAAGATTATTATATAAAAAAAAAATTTTAGTTAAATAAGAAAATTAAAGACATTGAACGTATATTAATCTATTGTTTAAATACTTTTTTCTATGATTATATAAGTTATAACTTAGTTAGGTTTAACATTTATGTTGGGTATTGATGAGCTATACAATATTTTATCATAACTAAAAAGAATATGGAAGTTAGTATTTTCATTATTGTATTTTTTCAATTATGAAGCAAATGCATTTAGTTGTGTATGTATTATATATATATATATATATATATATTATCTTCCTACATCATAAAAGATGGTATCTGAGTGTTATTCTATTTGTGTTGAGTATTCACCTCGTTCCCCATCAAACAAAATAATGATATTTTTAATGTTATCAAATGTTATTAATATTAACCTTAAAAGTGTTATAAGAACATGATCTCAGTTAAATGTAAATTTTTAAATTGAATAAAAAAAACATGGTGTATAGATAAATGGCATCTTGAAATCAGTTGAATTTATGTAATATTGCACTTAGATTGTGTTCCTATAAGTTATATATATAAGCTAGGTTTTTTGTTTATTACAGTGAAACTTCCATAATATATAACAAAGTCGAATAAGCAACAAAAAAAATTCGTAATATGGAGGAATTCTTTAAATAGAATTATGTATTTGTTAACAATAAAGGTCACAGTTCTCAAAAATATTTTGTTAAACAGAAAATTTTGTAAAATGTAAGTTCGTTTTATGGAAGTTTTACTGTTTAAAATAATTAAAAACCTGCTCAACAAAACTATTAGGTTATTAATTTATTAATCTATACAAACTAATTCTATAGTAATTAGTCACAAAATCTTATTGTAAATCAGAAGTTGTAACAAACAAAAAATAATAGAAGTTGGAGAATGATTTATAAAATTATTACTTTTTTGTTAGAATCAATTATAACTTATAATTCAGCTGTACAAAACTGAAACTAATTTTTAAACATTTTAAGTAATAGTTTTTTTAAATATCTAGTGCCCATTTTACATTTAAAAAAAATAATTATACATTAACTAGTTTATATCAACATTGATATGATGAGTTTGGCCAATGATAACATATACAACACTGTTTTGGTTAATATAATATAGAGTATAGACCATTAGTCATTTAAATTATAATTATTTTATTCTATACAATTTGTTGATTCCTTAGTACATAAAGGATATTATTTTATTTTTTGCACTGTGAACTTTTCTGGTGTATAAAAAAAAATATTTTGTTATTGTGAAAATTTATCGTACACAATGTATAACTGCGATGAATGATAATAGCATACTAAATGGCAGTATAATGAGACCATAATCAATATATGATATTATATAAGTTGTTAGAATAGTGACTTTCCCGTTATTCCTTAGATAATATTTAAATTAAACAAAAAAAATGACATTACCAATATCACTATGTAAATGTCGACATTCACAGTAACATACAATTTAAGTGTCAGACATAATTTCAATTCATATTATGTTCTTTATCTTTAAAATATCGCATTATTTTTATTCAATTTAAATATTGGCATTTTGCTGAATAAATTCCCTTAGAATCTATTGAAAGTCAAGATAAACTGTATAAAATTCTTTCAGTCTTGCAAATTAATTTCCACTTTCTTCTGTTACAATATTCCAGTATTATAGATTTGGACTAATTTATTATAAGAATAATATTTATTCTCATAAAAAGAATTGTAAATTATAGTATAAAAAAATAGATTCATGTTATTAAATGCACTAGAAATATTTTTAGTCTATATGATTCATTCTATATATTCGGAACACAACATACTATTTTAAATATTATTTATAGGTATATTTTTATTTAGATAAAGCAAACAACTTTATCATAAACAGATAATCCACTATGACTCAAATATAGCTGGGTACTTCTAGTTTTCCATATCTCATTAAATTATATAAATACATCAAACGATCACTTTTATGGAATTTAAATATAAAATAAACTTACTTTTCTTTAAATTATGTTTTTTTTAAGATTGTAAGCATAATTTTAAAAACAGCATGTTCTATTTTCCCTTTATTCTAATTGTATTTTATAATTAATTATATTGTTTCTGTTATTTTACAGATAGTGCTAATAACGACAGAGATTTCAACGCACCTCGCCAAACATCAGGTTAATTTTATTTACATACTTTGTATCTTTTTTCCAAGTTTTTTTTTAAATTTAAACTAATAAGGATAACAATTTTATAGGAAACGATCGTCGTGGTGGCCGTAGAGATGATTATGAAGATCGTTCCTACAATGGATCGAGTTCCGGTTATGGTGGCGGACGAGGCGGAGGTGGTTATAGAGGCAATTACCGCAATGATAGAGATGGCGGCGATTGGTCGCGTTTCAATCAAGGCGGTGGGGGTGGTAGCAGGTGGCAAGAAGGAGGTGGTGGACGTGATGGAAGAAGGTAAATACATTATATACTAATTTAAAATACTAAAAAATCTTTAACAACAATAATAATTATAGATCTGGAGAAAACCGAAGAGGTCGTTGGGATGAATCAAGCGCGCCTAACCAAGATTGGACAAAACCACTCCCACCTGATGAACGTTTGGAGGAAGAACTTTTTGGAAATCGTAGTACGGGTATTAATTTTAATAAATATGAAGATATTCCAGTTGAAGCAACTGGTGAAGATATACCCTCCCACATTAATACAGTAAGCTTTATATAATTAATTTTCGGGAATATCATATCATAGGTATTAAATTTTAACAATAACATTTTTGCATATCTTGTTTGTAGTTTGACGACATTAAGCTGACAGATATTATACGCATGAATATTGCTTTGACTCGTTATGATACTCCAACTCCAGTTCAAAAGTATGCTATACCAATTATTATTGGCCGTCGTGATGTTATGGCCTGTGCCCAAACTGGATCAGGCAAAACTGCTGCATTCCTGGTTCCCATACTTAATCAGATTTATGAAAAAGGGCCAGCTGCATATAATGTTGGACCTAAGGTTTGATAATAATCAATAGTTGTTTTGGAATTAATTTAATATTTTCTTAAAATAAATATTTAACAGCTTCAGTCAAGACGTAAATATCCTCTTGGTTTGATATTAGCTCCTACTCGTGAATTAGCTACCCAAATATATGATGAAGCAAAGAAGTTTGCTTATCGTTCTAGAGTTCGTCCTTGTGTTGTGTAAGTATATTTATATAAGTAAAAATTATTTATCACTAATTTTATTTTTATATTCTGATCATTACAGATATGGCGGTTCACACGTTATGGACCAAATCCGTGATCTAGAACAGGGGTGTCATTTATTAGTGGCTACTCCTGGTCGTTTAGTAGATATGTTGGAGAGAGGTAAAATTGGGTTAGACTTCTGTCGATACTTAGTTTTAGATGAAGCAGATAGAATGTTAGATATGGGTTTTGAAACTCAAATAAGACGTATTGTTGAGAAGGATTCTATGCCTCCTCCAGGTGACAGACAAACTCTGATGTTCTCAGCAACATTCCCTAAAGAAATTCAAGTAAGTGGAATAAATCAAATTAAAATTATACATGTATTTTTACTCATACATTTTTTCAATGTTCTCACAGATGTTGGCTAGAGATTTTCTTGACAACTATATTTTCTTAGCTATTGGTCGAGTTGGATCAACATCTGAGAATATTACACAAAAAATTGTTTGGGTGGAAGACCGAAACAAAAGATCCTATTTATTAGATTTACTAAATGCTACTCCAATTAGATCACGTTAGTAAATTCAAATATATTTATTTCCATTTTATAATATTTTTGTTTTTGATTACAGAACCAGCTGAGTCTTTGATATTGGTGTTTGTTGAAACTAAAAAGGGCGCCGATTCGTTGGAAGAATTTTTGTATTCCAACGGTTATCCAGTAACCTCAATTCATGGTGACCGAACACAGCGAGAACGTGAGGATGCTTTAAAAAGTTTCCGATCTGGGAATACACCAGTTTTGGTTGCTACAGCTGTTGCAGCTAGAGGCTTAGATATTCCTCATGTGACACATGTAATTAATTATGATTTACCATCAGATGTTGAGGAGTATGTGCATCGTATTGGACGTACTGGCCGTATGGGAAACTTAGGTGAATTTAAAGATTAAATAATTTAAGTGATAGTGACTATATTATAAAATTATTATATTTTCAAAAGGTTTGGCTACTTCATTTTTCAATGACAAAAATCGCAATTTAACTAGAGACCTAATGGAATTAATAACTGAATCGAAACAAGAATTACCTGGATGGTTGGAGAGTATGGCTACTGACTTCAGAATGAGCAGTGGAAGAAGAAGTAATACATCAAAAGGAGGGTATGTTTTAAAATTGTTATAATAATTAATATTATTTCTAACCAATTAATATTTTAAAGTTATTTTATTTATTTATTGAACATTTCAGAAGTCGTTTCGGCGGTGCTGGTTTTGGTTCTCGAGATTATCGTACTACAAGCAGCATACCACCACGTGGTAGTTCTGGTCCACCCCGTAGGGACTATGGAGGTGGTAGTAACAATGGTAATAAAATTAATTTGTATTTATTTTAGTAATTATTAGATTTTATTTTCCTTTCTTTTGTAATATTTAATATTATTATATTCTATTAATTTTTATTTTACTTTATAGGCGGTGGATTTTATGGTGGTGGTAATTATGGAGGATCATACTCTAGTGGTGGTTCTGCTCCCAATGGAAATTCTTCAACTCAAGATTGGTGGTCTCAGTCATAAATATGCGATAAATAAAAATATAAATCATAACTGAAACATAAAAAAAATATATATATTATAAAGTTTAGAGAAAAAAGTGAATTAAAGTTTTTTATGAATTGATATGCCTCTTATATTTAGGTCGAATGTCATTACACTATAGTTTAAATTCATTATTTATGTAAAATGTATTAATGAATTTTGATTTCAAACAAAGTATGTTTTTATTTTTTTTATTTTTATTCTAAGCTTTGTTTTTTTTTTTTTTTTAGATTATAAATCATCTAATATTTATGTTGAGATATAGTTCTAAATCTTCATTTAAAATGAGTATTTAAAGGGAAAAAGAATATTAAGCATTATATGTAATTTCTATTCATAGTGTAATAATACAAATTTGTTACATTAAATAATTATGACAAAATGCTGTACATTTATATTAATTTATTTATAGCTGATGAATTTGTGTAAGACAAATAAAATTCATAATCACTTTTGTATTTCATCTTAGTTTTAAATTATTACCTATCAATTTAGTTACCTTTTGCTTATAGCCTAGCATTATAAATCTAAATGATCAAAGAGTATTATTTATTTATTTATTCAATGAGTATTATATAAGTGATATTTCTATACCAGGAATGGCATTTTGACAATTGGGTGTTTGTTATTCAATTGCTTGTTGAGTACTCAAAAATGAAATAATACCTCTGTTGTTTATTTAACTATTTTGTATTGTTTTATAATGCTGTTTTTTCACATTTTTCATTCAATGTACGTAAAAGTTGAAGCCAGTGGAAATTATCCGTCATTTTCATTATTCTTGATGTCATTAAACAATATGTAATCAAATTAATATATTTCATACACAATCTTCTCATGAATACTTAAAGTATAAAAAAATTATTTTCAGTATTTTCACATTCATACTTGTCAATCATGCAATTAATTAATACATTTATTTTTCTAGTGTAATGTAAAACTATATTTAAATATATTAGAAAACAAATGTGTATATTTATTTATACAATATTAGAAATAAAAAAAAAAAACAATATTTTAAATTCACCTGATATTTATAACTTAGAATAGTTCAATACTCATCGATTATTATTTAATAGAATGTCAAATGTAACTTGTAAACTAAACTGGTAACACAAATATTGTGTTATATTATGTTAATCATTTTTATGTAACCTATCAGTATGTATTTGTCAAATAAAAACTTGTTGATATTTCTTTGTATCACGTACAAATTTTCTAATTTTTAAATTAATCTTTTTTTTTAATATTTTAAAATTATTTTCAATTAATTTTATTTGTGATTAATAATTCCTTCCCTTTATTAGTTTAGACTTAACATACAAAAATTATGCAATAATTTATTTATTTATATTAAATTATAAATGAGCCAACCTATTGAGAAACAATGTATGTTAATAAAAAGTAATTTGAAGAAAATAATAAAAAAAAAACTTTTTGGTAAAAGTTATATATGTTGGATGAACTCGGAGGCTAATGGACAGAGTCAAGAAACACAATTTAAAAAATAAGACTATGTTTTGGTCTGAGAAAAGAAGGTGCATGTAGTTTCTGGACTTGCGTAGTTCTACAATACACGATTCTCTGTGGTATTAATACACGATTAAATTACTATAGATTCAAACTGGATTCATTTTTATTCTCAAATACGCATAGTCAACCCCAACTATGCTTATAAAATAATATTATTTTAACTTTTCTTTAAGGATAGGACAAAAAGGAGTAATAGATTAAAGCAATAAACAAATTATATTGATTATTATATGGTTCCGCCATCTTAAACTAATATTATATTTTTTTTTAATGTTCTCACAAAATGAATCCATTTATTGATAACACATTCTACGTGTATTTCAATATTTTGTGACTTGCGTCGTTTCTCAGATAGGCGATTCAAATGTCATGTGACTTGTTTACAATATGTATATTCAATGGCTAGTTTAATATTCCCATCAAAATCTATTAAAGATATAATAAACATAGAAATATAATTTTCAGAACATAGCTTTCCTAAGAGGATGGTTTTCCTCTAGGTAGGTAGTTCATTATGACTAGATAATGGTACCACTCCTAAGCCTCTTGTATACTCACGGTCTTCAAATTTCAACTGTAGTTAGTAAAATAGCTGATATGTCAATTGATCTAGAATCTACATCATTCAAAAATGCAATACCCATTATACAAGGTTGTAAATATTTTATGTATTATCTATCTTGTACATAATTATAAACAATTATAAAAATTAGGGTATAGAATAACACAATAACAATAACATTTTAAAAATATTTGATTTTTGTTTTTATCAATATAATTTTATTAACTCTAATAATAACATTCAACGATTAAAACACATTAAATTTTTCTATTTTTCATCAATTCTATGAAAATAATGTATACAAAACATTTTGTTTATAAAAAGCTGTTTTTTTTTTTAAAAATAATCACATTAATAAAAATTTAATAATTTGTTATTAATTGTAATCCAATATCATAATTTCAAAATATTTCAAAATGCACACACACACACACACATATATTTGTAATCTTTAGTATTTAATAGCGATAAAATGTCCAAATTTTTGTTCATCTTTATACATTTAAAAATTACTAAACGATCAAGCTTTTTGCTCGTGAGCAGAATTAATACAACATTATCATTTCACTGTTATTATTTCTCTCTAATTGAAATCTGTGCTTATCAATAGTCTCATGATTGCCTAAAAGTTGTGTAGCAATATAGAATAATGTTTATATGTATAGAAAGATGAGCCTCAATATAATAACACACTATAAAATATCATTAAAACATATTTCCTAATAGTATTTTTAAATTCTAATATTTATAATTAAACACAGAGCAACATAATATATTATAATAATACATGACTACTCAAACTATTTTAATAATATATACTTACAAAATAATAAATATTGTGTATACTATTTAATATTTAACTAAAAAGCATTTTATATGAAATATTATTTTTATTTTTATAGCAGATAATAATTTGTGTATTATATATTATACAAGGCATTTTACTTCAATTATACAATATACCAATAATTGAAAATCTAAAAAACTTAACAAAATGATTGATTTAAAATGTTAATTAAATATATTTGATTTAACTGGTGTCTGGTAATCACACAAGTTAAAATAATACATAACTTATCAAAAAGTTGTTTGTTAAATTAATTAACAATAATTAAGTGACACCGGTAATTTTTGTTTTATATCTAAATATTATCAAAAACATTGAAATATAATTTATAAGCGCTTGGCGCTAGTAGTTTATGGATTAGTCATCAAAATATTTAATTTTAAGTAAAACACAGTTTGTAAAAACATTAAATATTAAATTTAAAAATAAAATATTATCGCCAACAACTTGTAAATAGGGGGGAAGTCCATTTGTTGCGATTGTCTTGCATTTAACTGATCAGCTTTGTATGCATGGTATCAATAAAAAATAAGAAAAGGTAAGTCTATTGTTTCTATTGTTTCTATTTACATACAAAATGCAATAATTTATTGTAAGTGATTATTATTTTTAATCTTATAATGTATTGATTTGGATTAGTGTGCACTGTGCACAATATTTTACCATTATCTTACAATTATTATTATTTTTACTTAATTAGTCTAAATATCAAAATTCTTATTATAGTTGAATCATTATCAGTTGTAAATCTCATAAGTAATTCGTTGACATTTAGTAAGACTTTACATTCGTTTGAAAATTGCGCGATAGCCAGGCATTTGGTAAAATAAAAAATATAACCAATTGCAGGTATTTGATTTGAAAATATCATTCATTTTCTTAACTTTGTACAAGTTAAATAATTATTTAGGAACATAATTTGTTCTGAATTTCAGAATTACGAAAATAAAAACCATTGGCTACATCACAGTATAAAAAGTTGTAGATTATAAAAAAAAAAAATAAGTATGTTTTCAATTGGGCGTACTTATTAAATTGCACCATCATAATTAATAAATTAATTACTTTTTTCGTTTTAATCATTACCTATTTTACAAGTTACATTACTTCTTTCTACTCGTCAATAATAAAAATAATATCGTGATATTATATGTTATGTATTCATTATTATTTATTAATGTAATAGCAGTAACTGGTGTCAACAGTATTATAGTAACTATATACTTTATATTATATAGCATATCTTAACTTTAGAATCTGCAGTTAAGTTACTTAAGACAGGTAACAATATTCTTAGGCTTACGAGAACAATAAATAATTATCTACATGCATTTAGTAAAATTACATTAATATTATTAAAAACAGCAACCGTCAAATTAATGTAATGTAAATGTGTAATTTATAAGGCTCGGGAAGTTATAATAATATATGACTTTTAATTTGGGGATATTTTTGTAGAAAAAATGACAATTGAATATTTTGTTTATTTGTATTTATGTTTTTGCCATCAAGGCAATAAGGCATCACAGGTTTTTTTTCATTATAATGATACTTTCTCAAAACGAAACTGGCAGTAGTTTTTATTATAAATGAATAATACGGAAAAATAAAATAAATTATTTTGCGTTGGAAACAAGAAAAAATCAAAAATTATAACAGTTGTTTTGAAATATAATGATAGTTAATCTTCGAAGAGTTTTGAATGCGCTGTGTCTTTCCATTAATTATTGTCAAAGAGTAATTAGCTAGAATGCTTGATAGTTATTTTTGTATTCACGGTAAAAATCCAAATGTCCCATACCATAGGTAACTGTTAAGAGCTGATAGTTAATTATTCATAATTTATAATTTATAATTTGTTATAGTTGATAGTATTTTGTGAAAATAGTTATATTTCTTATCGTATTATATTTGTTATAATAAATATGATAATAGTAAGTTAAATAATATTTATTCTATTTTAGTAGTTTTTAGTTAATGGAGTTAGTTAATTGGTGACGATACAATGCTGCCAAACAAAATTTATTGCTACTGCCGTTTATTCAGTTTAATGAATCAAATTTATATCTATTTTAAAAGAAACAAAAAAAAAAATACATATAACTAAGATAGACATCTGGGAAATTTTAGAAACCAACTTATATCTTATCTAACTTTATTAGTGGTGATATACTTATATAAAAGTACATAGTTGAAAAGAATGACTAACTTACCAGTTTTGATTATTGAGGTTATTTTGTACCCATTCTAAAAAAACTAAAGCTTCTCCACGAAAAAAGAGTAAGACACATATTTGCATTTGAATAAATAAATTCATGTTATGAAAATCTATCATAATAGGTATCACTAATAATAATAATACTATTAGATTAAGGTTAACTACCCGTGTTTTTAGATTTTATTTTTTATCACAATTAATAAATTCAAAAATATATGCCAGAAAAATGTGTGATAAATTGCAATGTTTAGGTATAACCATAATAATAAATCCAAAAAATTGCTTATTAAAAAATCACGAATTAATTCTTATTGCCGTAAAACAAACGTGTAACTATTAATTATCAGTAAAATGGACAGACAGAGAAAAATCACTCAAATGCAATAACGCAATAATCCCCGAGCCCTAAAATGACAAAAATGTGTGTACGCCGTTTAGAGTACTGTCTCGTCGAATATCACTTCCCTGTTGATCGTGTTGCTGCTGTGCCGCCGCAACGAGCCGGGCCGCCGTGGTCGTTGCAGGGCAGTGTCCACGCTGAGCTCCAGGCCGACCGCCTCTGCCACAATCGTCGGTATCAACGCCAACGCGGCGGCCGACTGGTGCTGCCCGTCCAACCGATACAGCGGTATGTCGCCCGGCTGGTGGTCCCTAGGGAGCATCGGTTCGCGTTCCTCGTCCGCCGAAGACGATTGCCCGTCCATACTGGCGTACGCCGTGGTGCTGTCCGAAAGCTGCGTGGTCAACACCGGTATCCAACACCTCCGCGGACCATGCACCGGACCTACAAAAACGTATAGCATTTGTACCTACTGTGCGTACTATTTCAGTTAATCTCGAGGTTTACAAAATACACAGGTCGTTATGTTTTAATGTAACGGTTATCGCGCCTTTAAAACCCCAAATTATATAATATATTTCCATTTATAAGCTAAGACTGACTAAAAATATGCTGGATCCTAGATGCAACGCCTGGACTGCGTATAAAAGATGAAGTGAGTAAAAATATCCCATTTAATTGAAATGGAAAGTTCTTAGGAAAGTCACCTCACATTCATGCCTCGCTTTTTCAAGACCTTCCATTAAATGGAATTTTGTCGTCTACTTTAACAATAATAGTCCGGATTTTTGGGACATTGATTATTACTTTTTTAATTTTTTAATAGGATCGAGAAGTTTTTAGATGGAAATGTTTTTTTGAGAAGTAGCTGACGGAGGTGCAGTATTTTTTGGTACCTAATACAATGATCAATTTTACAATTTTCTGTTTCTTAAATTTCTGAACATATTTTTGTTGTTAACATAAAAAAACTGGAGATGGATTCAACTAATAGTTAAAAACCAGCGTATATCCAATGACCAATACCATTAAGATTGGTAATTCATCTTAATGAATTTACATCGAAAATATGTTCAAAATTATATGAAAGTAAATCTTAAAAGTAATCATTGTAATTTTGTGTTCATAAGTAAGTATTTGATTTTAAGATTTATTTTTGTTTAAATATTTTCATAAAAAGTCTGATATTTTATATTTCCACTAATTATCAAAATACTATAATCTATAACCATATGATAAATATTAAAATAAACAAAAAAATATTAAATTATTCATGAGCCAAAACTAAATTTATGTGTTAAAGCAACATATTATAGGGGTTGAAAAATAAACTATAAACATCCTTCGAGTCTCGGGAAATCTATTGATATAAATTTTATTGAAAACGGTTCAGTAGTTTTTGAAAATATATAGAGGACAAACAAAGGAACATTAATTGCTATATAAATATACCAGATCTAATAGATATATGGTGACAATTTTCCTTTAATTTATATATGCCAGGCGCCAACTCAGCTGATATCTATATTACATGACATATACTATTGTAAGTGATGCCTAATTTATTTAACAGAAAATTTCGAATATAAAAAATAATACCTAATTAAATATATAATATAATACACCCACTTTCTCCGGGATCCGCGAACAACGACGCCTTTCGGTCTCTATATCGTTTCCAAGCATTCGATCTGACCGTTCCTTTGGTTCCCGTGTTGACGGCGTCGTAGCTAACGCTCCTGTAAATCGCTTGTCGCCAATGATCGTTACGCGCAGCACGCGTCTGGTCATCGAAACTTTTTGCTTGACCAAGCTGCTCGTTCAACGAGTACATTTTGTGCGTTATGTCTTTGCCTAAAATACCCAAAAATTCGTTATTTACTTTATTAATTAAAAACCAACAAGTCAATTTTTATGGTTTTTCTGCTCGACGTGTTGGGTTGAAACCTAGTCTCCATAAAATATATATAAGAACATGGTTTATCAAATTATGTACCTATAGGTATCTATTTTTGAAAACTCTTAAAACTGTTTAATTTAATTACTAATTATACTAATACTACAAATTTAAAATGTAATTTTTATACGTATACATATTTATGAGACTTTTGCAACAATTCTATAGTTCTACACTAAAAATTAAAACATCTTAACACATAGTGCAATTCAATTTAATTAGGCAGTTACCCATATTAGTATTGAAAATAACTTAGAGAAATAGATCGGTATTATTTTTAAATATATATAAATAATAGTTTAGACTTACCTATGATGCTAGTAAGTACAGCGTGCAATTGGGTTCGGTGTTTAAATATTCGATTGAGCTTTGAAAGTTGCCAACACAAGTAAACACAATCTTCAGCAGCCGTTATTGTTACCTAAAAATTGATATAGATTAAAATAAACATGTACAACCAATTTACAATTTATTAATATTATATTATAATAAACATACTTGAAACATAGTTTCTCCGTGCATTAGAGCTGAAGCCATCCATTCAGGTGAATCGATAAATTGATACGAACTGATATTGTGCAACTGTGTACCTTCACAAGTAACACTACACCTAAACATATAAAACCAATTTCAACGTTGTGTACCTACCTATATAGAAAGGTTAATTCCATTATTCTAATAACTTATGTATAATTCCTTTTTATTCCTAGGTTGTTTTTATTTTATACAATATATATATATATATACGTATATGTGTGTATAATAAATATATATGATTAATAATGTGATATTTATTATATTAACGGAACGTTTACTACTTAAGTTCATATTAAGTACAAGTGATGATTAATAATTCATTAAATAGCGTGTTTGAACTCAACTTCACTGAAAACAAAAAATATATGTTTAGGGTACTTAGTGCATATTATGTAAATGAAACGTGTATATCATTGCATAAATTATGTATTAATTGTAAAAAAAGACGTGTATTAACTATTAACTACTAAGTTGTATTTAAATTATACATTTTTCCAATTTAGAAATACTTTATATTTTGTTTTGAATGATTGAAAGCGCAATTTTATTTATTTTGATAAATCTAACTAAGCTTATAAAATAATTATGATTCCAGTCCCAGGAGGATTATATTTGTTACCTACCTGCCTCTGAGTAGAATAGACAGCCGTTGGTCACAGGCTGTCACCGCCTCGACTGCGTAACACTCGCCTGGCGACAATTCCTCAATAGCCGCCTCTCGCGTTAACTCCCGGAAATGTTTTTGACTGACTTTGAGCGGCTTGAACACCCGCAAATACAATTCCATTAATTCTACTGATAGCGCAGGTGGCATGAGCTTTTTACACAGTTTAAGCGTGTGCACACCGTTGATCAAGGCCAGTAGTCCGTACCAGAGTAAGGCATCCGCCGCGCACACGTCCGTGGATGCCCAAAGACCCGAGATCAAAAACCCTAAAAACAGGAGTGCCCTGCTCGACACATACATGGAGTAAACATTTTTTTAACTTTTAAAATTTATTTTTATTTATTTGTCTCGTGTTTTACATGTGTTAAGCATTTAGCAATTTAGTTGACATTATTTCTCAACGACGACATCAGTGAGATTAACAATATACTAATATGCAATAAGCATTTTAATGGATTTTAATATACATGCAATAGTTAATCTTTGATTTTAGTTGACGATATTATGTAAGCAATATAAAATACCTATTATAATAATTACGTATATTATTTTATTTTCTTAAAAATTGGCGTATATGTATAAAACTATAAATAGTATGATTACATATTAAATATGTAATGAATCGTTTAGTTTTTCAAATACTTAAAACATCTTTATAACGTGTTACATATATAATACTATTTATCACTAGGTACATATTTAAATAAGAAGGAAAATAGATCTATTCTTTCAATTCAATTAGTAGGTATACAACATTATTTAACTTATTTTTTGATTATCGTAAAAACTAAAATGGTAACCATCAAAACTTCTTGTTTTTACAAATTACTATAAAGGATTGTTACATTAATTTATTAACTAATGTAGTGAGAATGTAACCTATAATGCTGTAATTTCTCACAAAGTGGCAACTAAAATGTAAATAACCAACAAAATATGTAAACATAAATTATGATTAATGACAGCTATAATGCATATCTGATTCTATAAACAATTTACGAAACTTTCATCAATAATAGGAAAATTAGATTTTATAACTTTTAGAAACATAAAATTCCCTGGATATATAAAATACGACTTACTTATTAAACAACAATATTATTTTCATCAATGGTTTAAAAACTGTATAGTTCCAAGTTCCAACTATTGAAGTAAAATACTTTGGAGCTTTTAACAGTTTTCCTAGATATAATTATAGTAATTATATATAGTAAAAAATGGTACATTCTTTGAAAATTGCATCTGCAAGTAATGTATAAATATAATACTCATTTAAATTCCAAGTATGAAAAATTTGTGACGATATCCGCGTTTACATACATATAGTAATGGTTTTTAAGATTATTAAAATGTATTACTGATAGTATCTACTGTGTCTAAAATAAATGTTTATGCAGAACTCAGTATAAAATGTGAGGTTTGATTATCTGAAATCTGCTTGTAACATTTCAATTAAACATATGATACCGTCAATAATGTAAAAAGTCTAAAAAAAAACTAGAATATAACACGTGAAGCAAATAAGAATTCATCTTCTAATATATCACAGTTCGTTGCGTTAAAATAGTGCAATGTTATGCGTCTATTTATTGTTCATCAATCGAAATTTATTTAGTCTTGATTATTTGTGTGAAAGAAAAAGATTGCAATAATGTTTCCTATATATTATGAACAACTTACGTATTTCGCATAATAAAAAATATCCAGGCACGCCTAAATCGATCATCGTATTAATTTATTATCAAAATAGTATAGGTACGACAATGATCAGAATATCGGATAATATACAATAAGTGATAACCGATAATAGAATAATATTATGTATAATAGTAATATACGAGTACACCTTATCTCAGCTTTAACTGCTTTAAGTTTATCTCTGTAGAAAACAACGCATTTAATTTCAATTTTTCCAAATTCATTAAAAAAAAAATCTTATTTGATGGCGTAATAATTAAAAAAAATATATAAATTAAAATTGAGAAAAATTAAAATGAAATACCAATAATTGTTGATAATTGAGAATGATAAAATTATCTTGACAAGAATGATATTGTATGACTAAAAAAAATGATGATTTAAAAAGAATAATTATCTGATTTCAATATCGCAATTGACATTCTATACTGTCGGACGGTTATTGGGACTCGATACTGCAGGACTTTTGGGATTATCGGGTATATATACAGTAAGAAGCCGATAGGTACACACGAGTGACACGCGGATATAATTACCTCAGTGACAACACGCTGAGCTTGTAACTCCTAGGAACGATGAAAGCGGTCAGGAAACATATGTTGGAGAACTGGAACAGGCTCTGCTGGGCGGGTATCCACTGGCAGTTGGATTTCTGGAACGGTGCCGCCGGTCCGCCGGCCGCTGAGCCGTTGAGCGGGAAGAACAGCGCCGTCTCGGTGGCGTTGTCGTACGCGTAATAGTAATAATAGTCGCTGGCCGACCGGTCCGGCGCGGCCGTACCGTTCTGCATCGCGGCTGTCACCGCACCGGTTGCGCCCGTGCAATTGCCGGCGCCGCGGACGCCGATGCCGCCGCTACTGTTGGCGTTGGCGTTGTGCCGCAGGTTGCAGCCGGCCACAGCGGTGGCGCCGATCACGTCCCGCAGGTGAGTTGCGATGGCCGGTGACGAACGAGGCTGTGCTGCAGGCGGTGGTGGTGGTGGCGGTGGTGGTGCGTACGCGCTGGTTGCCGACTCGACGGTGATATTGTGATTGTGATGCCCCATCACCGGGTGGCCGACCGGACGTCTTATCGCTACAGCCGCGGCGGCACTCACTCAAAGCCCCGTGACGTAGCTGCTGCAGTACACCGTGTGTATTGTTGTACGTTGTCGCCGAATCGTGTAGCGCGCTTGTGCCTGTACGACATCTTATAACAGTATAATCCGCTGTTCTTCCGGTACGGCCTGCTGCAGCATTGCAGCCCCCGCGCACACCGCTGCGGGCGTGTCTGTCGCGATTTCTAGAGAGAGAAAACGTTCTATTTAAAAATTCGTTATGTACAGTAAGATTTCGTCGTCTTAGTAGTACATAATAAAATCAGATAGGGTTTACGCACAAATGTTGCAATGTAAAGCCCACACCTGATATATTTAGCTATAATAGATTTTTACTAATTCATTCGAAACGCACAGGTGAACTTTTTAACCGTTTATTTTACATCATATTATACAGCGTCTTAAAAAAGATCGCAGGTCGTACTATGAAGAGATTATAAGAGATAAAATAAATGAGGTACAACAATTTATTAATCTAGGGAGTAGATGTTCATATATGTATGATATACACTGCGTTATTAATAAATACTACAGATGTATTGCTTGTTCTAATAAAATTAATGTACATTTGTCATAATATAAAACAAATGTATTTTAATTATAATTATTTTCCAAAATAATGATAAAACCGTTTTCGGATAGTTATTACTATACATGGGTACCTCGCGTTAAATAGATGTATTTATATACAAATTTTACATTCAAACTGCAGAATTATATTGTTTAAACAAAGTCATTTGGTAGGATATAACACGCATCGTTATTATAATAATAATTTCAAAGTACTATGTAAAATTTAATATTATTACGATAAACTACTACGAGGTGTGGCTATTAAATAACGAGACTACTCGCCTAGAGGGCGCCCTAGATGGGTAGGGAAAAAACGAGTAATGCGTTGGGTATCTAGATATCTTATCTATGCATGTACCAAAACACGTTTTCGTCACTATTATAGTATTTGTGCAGTAGTGGTTTGAAACGAACGTGTTTTATTCTCGTGCCGAAAACCATGTGTGACAAAAAACAGGAGCAACGTATCAATCTCAAATTTCTCGTTAAATTGAAAAAAACTCCGACCGAGTGCTATAAATTATTGCAAGAGGCCTATGGAGACAATTCTCTATCTCGTGCACGTGTTTTTGAGTGGTATAAGCGCTTCAGTGAGGGCCGAGAGAGCACTGAAGATGACGAGCGCCCAGGTCGCCCTGTCACTGTTTCAACTCCGGAAACAGTGACCAAAATCAACCAAATTGTGCGTGCAGATCGTCGAATGAGCATCCGGATGATTGCCAAGGCTGTAAACGCCGATAAAGAAACGGTTAGAAAAATTTTACATGAGGAATTACACATGACAAAAGTCTGTGCGAAGTTGGTGCCAAAAAACCTGACTCCTGACCAAAAGTAGCCACACCTCGTATAATAAATTAATGAACACATGCAAATATTTTTAATATTTTTGTCGAGTAAAATTTTTCATTGTCAATTCACTGTTAGTTGTTACTGTGTTATTTGTGTTATGTTTTGTTACTGTTTTCTGTTACAATATTCAATGTATCACGTTTATATATTATACTTAATACCTACAACATTTTTACCTTAAATAATTTTATAAAAAACAATTTTACCGTATATATGTATTTTTAATATGTTTTAGTAACTGTAAGAAACTCTTATGAAAAAATATTTATTATATTTTCTAGCATTTCGATACATTTTTTTCAAACATATTATAATTAAAAAAAAAATTTTAGAGAAAATGTCAAATGCCAATTAAAGACAATTACGATTTTGAAAATTATTTCGTATTTTGTATTATCTTCTAAATATTAGGTAAATATTTCATGTTTCTACCATGGTTATTATTTTTTTAAATTAAAATAAAATACATTTTGTCAAAAATTTAAATATTCTAATTTTCTAAAGTTTTTCCTTTTATTTGCGAATTTTTCAGATTTGATCTAGCTATTGAGGTAAATTTAACGTGTACCGTGTATCCCACTGCAGTAATAAACCCTTAATTTTGATTGCACCGCAATGCGGACATAAGTAAAATTAAAAGAAATGAATTGCTAGTGTTTAATTGCCCTCAACAGCTAAAAGAACATAATTTAAAAGATTATATCTATACAAATAGAAATACACTAAATAAATGTGTGTACGTATAAAATTATTTCATTCAACGAATCTTGCAAAATTTTAACAGTGATTATGTTTTTATATATGTATTATTGTAAGAAAAACTTAAAAGCAATTTTTTATTAAAAAAAAAACAATTTTTTTTACTCAAAAACAATAATTTTATCATACATACATCAAAAGAAAAAGAACACGAAAAGAGGAAAAATATTTGAAAATTATATTTCTAGCTTATAAAATTCTAATATATAAATATAATTTTTGATAAGAAATTAAAGTCTACAATATTATTCATTTATGAATTACAAAATTAATGTATCAACTATTTGATCGAATTACCTACAAAAAACTTGATGGTTATAACATTTTTAATTTTCATAAAAATAAAACACATCATTGTTAATTCAATATAAAAATAACCAGTATAATTAAGAGTAATTATTGTTTACTGCATATACATTATTATATTGTATTTCAATAGATTTAAGAGAACTAAAAATAGTAGATACCTATTTAGTAAATTGAAACTATACACTGAACAAATTTATTATGATTACAAAAGCCTATCAAATAACTGTAAATTATAATAAATAATTTTTAATAAGTGTTAAAAATTGAAATATCATTTGAAAATATTGTAAATTTTCGTAATAGGCAACAAATTCAAAAAATGTAAATAATTTTACTACTGCAGGGTGTGGTGTATTGAATAATTACCTATTAAATGTTAGTGTTTTACTATATACATTAAAAACATACCAGTAGAATTAATTTCGATCCATCATGATAAACCGATAACAATATATTAATACATATAATGTAGTTTTTCATTTTTATTAGTCACAATTATTTTTATGGTCAAGGTAATTATAATGAAATAAGCACGCGTAAAAGGGAAGTATTTTTCTCAGGTTTTGTCGACATTTTAAAAAGGTCGGATTTTTTACGACGCTATTATTTAGGTCGTCATTAAAAACAAAATGTGAAGCTAGGTATTGGTTGCTTTCGGTTATAATATAAATACATACCTACTATATGATGTATATCTGTTAGGTCAGTATGGCAGTAATGGTATGAGCAAATACTTGTAATTTCGGATTTATCTATATAATATGTCGACCGATAAGTTGATTTAAAATACAGGTATTACGTAAATAACATTTTTTTTTTACCACATACTTGCTGCTTCATTTTCAATAATCTATAGTATAGATTCTATACCATAGATTTAGTATGGATGGACAACCTCTGTTCTCCCTCATAATAAATAACGTTTTGAAATGTGTTTGAATCAATATTCTGAATAATAATCTACAGACTGTCAAATGATCATAATAATATTAAAAATTGCATACATTTTGCTAAAATATAAGTAAAATTTTCATTAAAAAAAAAAAAATGCTGAAGCATTTCTATACTGGTTTAGGTAATTTTACTAAAATTAAAACTTATCAACCAATATATTGAATTTTATTCTGTTTAATATACTTATTTTTTAAGTACACTTCGTTAGCACTTTTCTAAATAATTCTTAACTGCGCGTGCCTGCTTTAGTCAATTACGAATTCTCACGCAAATTGCAGTATCGGAATTGAGGCTATACACGAATGTATAGTTGAATAAAGCAATAACAATAAGGTCAAAGTCTTGGGCGACTGTTTTTTTAAAGCCAACGCAATAACAAAATAATTAATTATACTCCAGTGCATAATGATACGGTAAGAATAAAATTCGATAGCACTTACATCAATGAGCTCTGTTATCAAATCATATTTTTGACAACAGAATAATTATATACGATTAGGCTTTATGGATAATATAATTTTAATTGTAAAACACATTGTTTTATATTGCTATTTATTTTGACTATAAATAAATAATATCGTTTAATGTAACACGGCGCATTGGTTATGCAATTCTGATACATACATTATTGGTACTATAAATAAATAATTAGTCGCACCATTGATTTTGAAATAATAATAGTAATATACCAAACATTTAAAAATCAATGATTCGCACGTATAAAACATATAATTATTGTTCGATTTAATATCATTGTTATTTATCCAGCTTGTACCATACGCAAATATCAATCTATTACGTGACTTACTGATTGTCGACGAAATGAAGACCGCGAAGTCTTTGGTGTCGCAGCGACGTCGTCGTTGTTGGTCTCTATCGTGTTTTGTCATATCGTACGCGACCATGAGTCGGTGATAAAAACAGACATACGCATATAATACGGCGATGGTAATTAGTGTTGGACGACATGCGCGGCTGGATGATACGATTCAATAATTCCGTCACCGAGGGAGCGAGCGCGGTGAATCCAAAATATACTTTGGAAACGCGAACGGCGACGGTGACTGCTGTGCAGTACTCTACCATACACTGCTCGCCCGTAACGTCGTCGACGTCGTCGTCGTCGTCGTCGTCGTCGTCGTCGCCGTCGTCGGTGTGATAATATTATACGGTGGCGCGCTTCGGGTTCGGCCGCCGTGCGGGTGAGGCGGCACCCAATGCAACGCACGCTACAGGCTATATAGAATTGTACCAACAGACTTCGGATATAAAGTCCGAGGAAAACATTCCGAATAAAATGTGATAAATATACTCGGAAACAAAGTTAATTAATTTTGAGTATCAATAATTAAAATAAAATAGATTAAGTCCGTATTATATGCATAATTCCTATATATGTATATTATTTGTAATTAACTTTGAATTCTTTTCCAATTAAAATCATTTTCAATGTATACAGTGATTATAAAAGCATGTTAATTATTGGTTTAAAATAAATTTGGAAAATTTACTATATTTGAAGCATTGAATAATTTAATAAATATTATCAAGACATTAAGATAGACATTGGTATACACAATGTACATATTATAATACGTCATGAAATTACATTTTAATAACGCAACATCGAATATTGTATTAGAACATTTTTTAGGAAATGTTTATCAAATTTACATAATATTGAGTATTATCTTGTCTAAAAGGTGATCGCCCCTATTTTGACGACTATTTCCCGTTGTTCTGTTATTTTTTAAGCTCCACGCTTTTGCCCAATTTTCTTTTTGGCTCTATTTTAATACCGTCATCTTTGTATAATAATATATAAAAGATATAAATATTAAACGACATTTTTTGTCAAAAAAAAATTAACCGGTATTGTCAGCGGATAAGCACGATACATATCGTATTAGATAGTATATTAATTATGAACTGATTTAAACGTTGTCATCACACCCTTCTCAACTACACGCCCCTAAACGTCATCTCCAAAACATCTTAAAAATATAAAAATTATTAATCGATTTTTACTACTCTTTATTTTTTTACAGCTAAACCAAATTGTTTCTACCGATTTTCTTCTTACATAATATACCGTAATAATAGCACTTTACCCATCTACGTAACTGCAGTCCATGTTCATGTCGTATTTTTATCGTACATGTACCTACCTACGATATCGCGTCAGATCGCATCGATTTTCCTGCCGGTCCGTACCGACGCGCGCACCCCACAGACGGCCCACTGGCTGATGATGACTTCACGGTGACGTCACGCAACTCAGCCGGGCGCTGTGTATTATTATTATAATATGACGTTTGTCGGTATGTATTGATGTGTATACGCGAGTGACTTAACGGTTTAGGTACATCACGTTTAATAATACAATACGAGATAGAGGCTGATATCGTTCGAAATCGTTGGGCGGGAATTTTTGAATCTCGTTCATACGATCGTCAAACATGACGATCTATTATCGAAAAAACAGTCTAATATTATAGAATGTATAACGAAATGACTAGTTTTTTTACATTTGGCATCCAAACTTAAAATTAAATTAAACGAAAAGATCGATGAAGTTAAAATATTTTGTTCCAATATACACATAGTTATCGAAAAATGTTTTTTTAACATATTTTGGAATATCTTGTAAATTGCAAATACCCGTATATTTCAATTTTTAATTATTATTGTGATTTTCATTTTTATATCTAATTTTAAAAATTGTTTTTTAATTATTTGCCAATTATCATTTATTATTATTATTATTGTTATTATTTTATGTATCTACCTACAATTATTAATGTAATACAAACAAACATGTGTTCCTGGACTTAATTTTAATAATTATTTTTCAATTATGACAAATTACGTATTCTTTTATATCCGAAACTGTATACTAGTACAATCAGTGTAATTGAATGTAAACATAAAGTTAGGTTCCATATTTATATTGTATTATTAGATATCTATATTGTTTTGTGTTCTGGTTTTTAAATTTTTTTCGTTTATGTTAACTAGTATTTATGTTCTATTTTGAATTCGAATACTTTTATACCCAATGATTGTTAGTTTTATTATAATAAGTAATAATGTGTATATTTTTTGAAAAATAATTAAATTTTACGTTCATTGATAATTTTTGCATGAAAAATTATATTTTCCTCATTTATATTAAAATATATTTTCGGTTTTTTTTTTTAAATAATATTAGCTTGCTATTATATTGTAAGTAACGTGTTTTATATCGTTAATTGTTATTGAAATAATGAGTGTTCTTCGATAAAATAATTATCCTGCATTTCTTCTGCCAGTGACGCAACCACGGTGGAAGGGTACCCCTCCCGCCCTTGAACCGTGTCCTATCTTTCTAAAATAATAAAAGTGTATGACAAAATACCTTTATTCTTACATTTAATTATCATTCACTTTTACATTATAATAGCAATATTTACAAAAATCAAACAATAAAATAGTAATTAAATTAGCTTGCTATACTTTAAAATAATTTTAAGTTTTGGACCCCCCCCCCCCCCGTTCAAAATATCCTGGTTGCATTTACTGCCTTCTGCTGTATTTTATTTAGCACCCACCTGTTTATTTTTCCTGGTAATAGTCCAAAACAGTTAAGAATTTAGTATTTTTTTTTTTATTCTATATTCCTATCACAAATTTATATCATTAAAATTTACGTTTTAAAATATAACATTTTAGCCAATAGCCAGTAGTCATACGGTCTTAAGTAAAACAGTATAACAATAACTTTTCAGTTTTGCCAATTTCCACATCATCGGAAGGTCTTTATCCATTAAAATTTAAAGTAGACAAGTATTGATATCCTGTGTTTTCTGTGTTAAAACTATTAGAAAGATCAATGTTTTTTTATTAATTTACTTGAAAAGAAAGATTTTAGTTATTTAATTTGAGTTGCATTAATGTACATCACAAATAAAATCTAATTACTATATTAGGGACGTTTGTATATTTGAAAGTATCATATTATTTTTTTGAGATTGTTTTTAAACGTCAACATAATCCGTATACGCGATAAAAAACGAACGCGTGTGTCATTATTACAAGAACTCTTCTAATGGTACCTACGCGTGGCGACTATTCGTGGACAACTTATTGTTTCGAAAACTACGAGTACCTACCAAACAATTGATTAACTTGTTGCTCTCATTAGAAAAACATTTACCTGCAGTGGTGTTTCTAGTGTCACCATTCACAAAATGCTTGCTGACTTATCCGTATGACCTATTAAGATAAAAATTCTAGGAAAAAAGATCCTAAAAAGAGCAAGTCAAAATACAAAGTCAAAAAAATATAATATACTTGTATGTATTATTTATCAATAAGTATCAAAAAATAATATAAAATGAATTAAAACTGTATTACGTTACTATTAGTAATAACTTCCAAATTATTTATGAAAAATAGTGTTCCGAGATAAAATATTATAGATAAGAACATGTTTAAAAAAGTTAATTCTATTTACTAACTATTAAAAATGAATTAAATAATAACATTATTATGAGTGAATCGAGTGATAACATTTTAATTTGGAAATTTTATTGTAAATATCTATTTGAAAAAAATAAATATTGGAAGTTATCACTAATTAGAAAAATAGAAACTACAACATTTTCCTACTAATTATATAGTTTTAAACAAAACGTATTTTTTATTACTTAATAAAAAAAAATGTATTAATGATATTTTTATCATAATTGTTTTCCTTTTATCCAAATAGTCAAAAGACTACTCGATTTTCTTTATACTCATACAATTCGAAATGTTTTAATGTTATTAAGTTGGCTGGCATAGAGTATTTTCCAAATAAGTCCCCTACAGCATAATGTTCATTATTTTTTCACGTTAAATCTACTAGGTACAGACGGGCGACTGCGAGTCTAGAAAATAGGTATCTAATGATTTTGATTTTCCAAATGGCAAATACTATATTTTAGAAACGTATTATATTACGAGTATACTATTTCCAATTGAAGAATTGACAATGATTTATTTACTTTTCTTTGAGCATGCCAAATAAAAAGTTATCATTATTTATTTGTACGATTGTACTAAAAACAAAATATATTTTATATAAAATGTGTTGACATTGACAGATGAATGTTATAAAAATTCGATGAGTAATCAGCAATCGCGGTGTGGTAGACGGTAATTAATAGTTATCGGAATTCAAAAGTAGTTATGAATTATAACTGACATAAATATAAATAATACGTAATATATGAGTACTATTTTTGTTCTTTAAACAACTATATTAATGCAATACCTAATACACCAAAGGTTTTTAGAGACAATTATCTCAAGTTTAAAATAGGTATGTAATTAATTTTAAAAATACAAAAGATCAAAGATGTAAAATTATATATAAAATATAATCATTTTATTTTTTACTGTAAAATAATTATTTATAGGACATACAAATCTATATTTTATATGAGTAGATCCTTAATTTTTTTTTTCGCCTAAAATTTAAAGATTTTTCAACGCACTGTTGTATAATAGATACTATACAATACAGACATACAGATATTGTTTTTTAAAGAAATTGCACATTGGTGTGTAATGTGTATCAACAATGCATATATACCTACTCCAAGAACTAAATAAAAGATTTAAAAAATGATAAAAATTTATTTTTAAAGCAAACATTTGTTTATGTTAACAATAAATAAATTGATTATAAAGTAAAAACTAATAATAGAGTTGTAAATTTATTCGTCATCTGCCATTTCCAAACTATGATATTTTGAAGTTTTTTCAAGCCAATTTTCCACTCCCGTGTTACCCATTTCATTGGCCAAGTTCATTCGATTGAATTTTCCATTGGTCGTCTGGCATTTATCCATAATCAATGTATCGCACTTGGTAATTTTCACTAGTAAAAATAAATAAAACCAAGCCTAACAATTTCTATTCGTATTAATCAAAATACCCAAATAGGTATATCAGTTCAAATAATTTGTTCATACTAAAAATATATATGAAGTAATAAATATTACAAAATACTTTTTTTATATAAATAATAGTTAAATGTATTTAAATAAAAATTAATTATTATTTATTATTTACTTACTGTCTACTAACTAGTGATTTTATCAACTATTGTGTTAAAAATAATATGATAAGTATATTATTAAGTGATACTTAATAAGTTTTTATAAAACCATTATTTTTAAAAAAAACTGTATTTACTATTTTTACTTTATTTAATGGAACATCATTAGTCTTGTAATTTTTTTTTTTATTATTAAAATAATTTAAAATGGCTATAATTTTATAAAAATGAAAAATGAAAATACCTTTAGTGTTATAATACAAGATATTACATTTAAAAAAATGTATTTATATTTACATTAATACATAAATTAGATCTAATTAATAGATATCTAACTAAATATTGTAATAAATTTAGATTTTTAATATTTCCAACTTTACATATGACATACGATGATTTTAAATGATATTATTCTTTTCAATATATTGTATAAATTATAAATATTTTTATATTATTAATTTTTCTTTTGACATAAGTAGAAAATATCAATAGTAATGAGACAATCACCGAATAGATTTATTCTATGGATTAAAATATACTTAATTATTTTGATATTATAAAAGTATATACCTACATAGATTTCATGTATAAATATTTAAATCCTCATTGGGACACTATAAAATTATGTATAATGATGATTAATTATAAAATGAACCAGTCGATGATAAAATCATCTCCAACCTGAACAGTTTGATCAGCAATTTACTATACTTATACAATTCAAAACACAATATGTAAAAACATAAACATTGTATAAATTAAAAATATGGATAGATGAGTGCAAAACACATATATACATGCAAAACACAAAGTAACACAAAAGTTTACAATTTGTTAAAATTGCAAAATATGTACTCAATAAACACACCACATACACTTGCAGGAATCAATATAGGTAGGTTAAATTAAAACAACTTATGTTAGGTTCACACACTAAGAATTTCAATTTAAAAAATACTGATCAACTAATAAAATATTGTTTTACTTTTAGATAGGTATTTCACACTAGTAAGCAGCCAACCAAGTTGCTTTAACACCTTGCACCAGCTATAATAAGAACCTAATATGAATAACTTTTACTATAAAATAAATTTAAGTATAGTTTAAATATGGATATATATATATAGTATATATATACATATAGCTTAAGCACATAACACATATTATTTTAGAAAAACAAAATTATTTGCAATAAATAGATCATTTTGGATTGTAGGGCATTATAATGTTTTTATTAAAATAATATTCAAACACATTTGCTGAATACATTCCATTAATATATTATAAAAAAATATGTCAAATTTTTATTCGTGCCTATTGGCTAATAAGGATAGTGGATACCTATTACCTAAAATTCAACTCTGCTTATAATTGTCGTCAATCAAACATTCCACATACATATGTGCATTCATAAATAAGTATCATGATAATTAAGTACATATTAGCTATTTTACTAATTTAACATGTAATTTGTACCTCCATAATTGTTTTTTGTACTATATTAACATATATGCTATTTAAAATTATTATTATAGAAACAGATAATCTATTAAATTTACGAGTATATAGTTAGATACACGGAGGTACTCAAATTAATTATCATACATGTAATTAATATTAAAACCCATCAAACATATTTACATTTATCACACACTTATTCAACAAAAACATAACAAAAAATTAACATCATTATATTATGTACAATAAATATTATAAAATTATAATTTAATAAACTATTTTAATATCACAATTATTTGTCTATTTCTTATGAGTTATCTACAGGGTACAGGCTACAGTCAGTATTGTTACCTCGTATCTAAGTGCCTAATTACATAATATTATTTCTGAAATTGATACTATAAACTTGTGTTTTTATAGTTAATTTGTTTCAATTTCTAGTGTCTATATATTGTAGCCTGAAGGCCCCATGTAATATGCAAAAGAATAAAAAAAATTAAAAAAATTATTCAAAAATTTTAAATTCTAAATTTTCTTTAAATTGGTACTATAACTATACTCATGGGCGTAGGATGGGGGGACTAAGGGGGCTATAGTCCCCACAATTAGTGGTTCATTCCCCTTAGTTTTATTTGGTCCACTTTTTAAGTCTAATAATCTAAGCTTTTAAATTAACGCAAAATAGTATACCTATACTATATTATTAAAATTATATATTTTGTTACACTAACTTACTAACTTACGGGTATCAGGCATCCATGATAATAATAAAAAATGTATTAAAATAATTTTGGCGTGCTAAAATTACTTTTATCTTAATGTGGTGGCCATCACTGATTATCATAATAGACGATGCGCAGCGCCGCGCAGTGAAAAGAATGTTATCGCCGAATCAGTACGAGTTAACATAGGATTGACTTACACTTATCATAAGAGTTATAAGAGTAGGCACATTAAAATAAAATGTTTTTTATTTGAAAGCTTAGGTCAATTTTATTAATCCTACGTTTATTTGTATTAATAATATTAATATATAATGTAATAATAAAATAAAATTTTTAAAATTGTTTTGTTTTTTTTAATCTAGAGTACTCACTTCTCAGTCATAAATCAATAAATATACATTGCATATTTATTGATGGACTAAGTACATTTTAACTATTTATATAAATATATAACTGAAATGAATATTAATGTTGTAATTCAATACATTCAATTTTAGCATAGTTTAATAAAAATAATCAAGGACTTAAGTCCCCCCCTTGTTAATTAGGGTATGCTACGCCCATGACTATATTATCTGAAGAATAACTTCAACTATCAGTACAGTACAACTGAAGTCTTAGAATACAAACTTTGGTACAAATGTTTTCCACTGTTCAGTGTCCTGACAATTTGTTTATGATACAACAAAGTGTATTTTTCCACTATAGTTGGTTATTAAAAAATCAATTATTTAATTTTATGCATGGTAATAATAATTAACTTTTTACTTCAAGATAACAGTCATAAATGCTCTATAACTAGACAATAGCAAGGTATAGGTAAGTAAATAAATTTAACTGAATGCAAAAACACAAATTAAAAATTTATGAAATACATTTACCAGCTGGTATAGGTGATTTAGGACAATGCGATGAGATCACTGCTAGCTTTTTTAATGTTTTCACAATTGGTGGCTTACATTCTTTTGACGCTAAAGCTGGAGTAATACTTGGTAACCTGATATCTAAATGAGATCCTTTATCTGTCATAATCTAAAAAATGAAAAATAACATTAATTTAGCAATTTTATGTAAAAACATTAATTGTTCTACTTTATTATTCATAGAATAAAGTTTAATGGTTATATCTTTTGCAATTAGAGTAGCTAATACAGTGGCTAAGTATGTTTCTTTAACAAACAAATATTCTAATGCTGATCTTTGCCAGTATATATATCGACATGTTGTCGCAGCAATTACAGAAACCTAAAAAAAAGTAAATATTAATAAAGAATCATAATTTTTTTTTAAATATATAACATTTACCTTAAATTTGTCTTCAGAAGAGCCTCTACTTTCAAATTCAGGAGAATCTAAAAACTCACATGGTCCTATAGGATGTAAAAGTTGATGATCTTGGAGAACATTTGCTTTTCCAGACAAAAGTAGTCCTAGTCGATCAGTTTTTGTAATATTTTGCATAGCATAAGCCTCACCTATGTGTAATGTAACAATCTGAGCAAATTGTTCACTCACCAATTTCTTGAATTGAATTCTAGTAATCTATATATTTAGTGAAATCAGTAATAATGCACTACATTTATATTTGTGTGTACACAATACTATTATACTCTATTCTATTTAAAAATAAAATGGGTGGTAAACTAAAACTAGTCTGATTTGTACATGCATTAGTAAGGTTACTTAAAATACCGAGGATTCGATATTGTTTATGATAATTTTTCATAAAGGAAGTGAAGATTACTTCTTAAATAGAATACAGTATATTTATAAACGATAATTTACCTTGAAAGGCTTAAACATATTACGATAAATTTGTTCAAGTTCTGGATTAAAATTAATTGGTCTTCTTTGGTAAATAAGATAAATAAGTTGCAGAATATTAATAAAAAGAAAACATAAATTCCAAGTGAACAAATCAGGTGCACACACTACTCTCCACGCCCAAGTAATGAGTATAAGAAAACCTAAAACCAAAATTAAGAACCTATTGATAAAACCACTTTTTATTTGTTGACAAATTGATTACCAAGAAAACATTAAATTTAGTTTTCATGTTTTTATTATTTAAAATAGTGTATAGAATAAAATAAAACCCTTATTACCTTAATTTTATTTTAGACTGTACCTGCAATTAATGTTGAGTGCATAAACAATATACCATAATAGCTAGTTGGCACTGAATATGATACAAAGAATAGAACATTAGCTATCTGAAACATCCAATGTTGTGATGGTCGCCAATCAATACACCAAACTACATAGAAAAAGATTGTACACATTTTTTACATTATACAGTTTATTCAATAAATGGATAAATATCTATTATATCAATTTATCCTCAATTATTTTAATAATCTCAAACTTCGAGAAGAATTGTATACATTGTTTAACCTACCTGCATGCTCAGTAAATGATGTATTATTGGTGCTATTATCATTAAAAACTGATGGTATATTAATTATTTCGCTAAGACCAAAACCAAAAGAGGCCATAATGTTAAAAGCTCATAAAATTAATTAAAAACAATTTAGGTAATTATTGTAGTTTTTTAAAAAACATTTATTCTTGAAACTGAATCAAAATCAGTTTAAGTGCAGTGACTATAAGTTAGTTGTAAAGAGAACAACTCAACAGATTACAAATATTGATTTTTATTCTTATCACGCAGGGTTGCAAGAAGGGTAGCAAAATGCACAATGTTTTTTATTATAGTATAACTTTTATTTTTCATTATAAGTTAATTTTCGTATAATAGTAATTATGACTTAACAGTGAACAATTTTTTTTTATAGGAACAGAATTTACACTTTTCCTATAAATAC
The DNA here is from genome assembly GCF_003676215.2 of Rhopalosiphum maidis. NCBI lineage: Eukaryota > Metazoa > Arthropoda > Insecta > Hemiptera > Aphididae > Rhopalosiphum > Rhopalosiphum maidis. The sequence continues at coordinate 82,370,683 of NC_040878.1, forward strand.
GTGAATATCTATTTTAAATAAATAGATGCATATATAATGATTATTATACTTTAAAAAATAATTAAATGGATACCTGTATTTACTAAAATAAATTTTAAAGATGCAGAAAAAATACTATTCACAATTTTAGATAATAAAAACTATATAAATATGTATTTTTAAATCACATTTTTTTTTTTTATTATTATAGATATTGTTCTAGAACAATTTAATTAAAAAATAATTACACAAATGGATAAATTAAAAATCATAAGATTATGGAAATCTATTTTGTGTTCATTTGGCCACAGACATACACAAATAAATTTATACATACATATAAAAAAAAAAAAAAATGTTTAATTAAATTGTTCCCAGCTTAAAACACAGGTAAGTAGTTAATTTTAAAATTTCTAAATTTTTATCTTTAGAATAACTTAAAATTAAAAAAAAACATTCATAATATAAAAAAAATAACTTTGATAAATAATTATAGTGAAAAAAAAGTAGTGAAAATCAAATACATATGTAAATTTTTATAATATAGAACTACTTACTAACAGTATTTCAGATGAGCAATTATTAAATGTAGAGGAGTAAAAGGAAAATGTTTTCAAACAAAATTGAAATTTAATTAATTTATAATAAACTAATCAGTTACGTTGAAAATAGGTTAGAAGTGTATAGATGAGATATATTTATTATCCTATACAACGATTATATTTAAAAAATTGTATATCACTAAATAAATCACAAAGTACATACCAAATATAATATAAACTTGGTAGTACATAGAATACTAAACTTATGTTACAGATGGACTATCAGTACCACTACCACTATCTTGTTCTTTACGAAGATGTACACCACGTTTACCACCACTTTTGGATAAAGTAGCAACCTCTTTTTGCAAACATTTGATTTTACTATGTAACATTTCTACTTCTCTACTATACTCCTTTTTGTCTGAATTCATTTTAGTGCGCAATTCGTTTTCTGTTGTAAAATGTTTGGCCTTCAATTCAGTAATCTAACAAATAAATTGTAAATTACTAGTGGATAAACACAAAACAAATATTAATCTCTTACAAATTTTTCTTTGTTTAATAGTTGACAACTCTTTTGATTAGATTGTTTTTGTAACATGGCTATTTGTTCTTTAAGGTCAGTAATAACCACTACATTATCTGAATTTACATCAACATGCCTATGAGAATTTCGATGCATTTTTGAAGGTGGAGGCAAAGCAAAATCTGGACCACTATCGTCAATTACTTTCATTACATTGGGATGTTTAGTTTTCCTATTTTTTGACCTGAAAATTATTATTTAATAATTTGTATAGAATTTGACACTTTTTAATACATTGAACATTGGTCAAAAGTTTTTAACTAAAATACTTACCCATCACGTTTTTTTACTAACGATTTCATTTCAGCGTCAGTTTTTTTTGTTTTTGCTAAAGCTCGTTTAAATGATAAAGTACATAACCAGCATAATACTTTTCCATCAAGCAACTGAAAAAAAAAAAATAATAATAACTAAGAAAAGTCATTTTAATATGATACCATTTAATACTTACTTCACAGTCCATATCTTTCCTATTAAATGCGCAATTTTGTTTGCATTGATCACAAGTTACAGGTGGCCCATATTTGCGTTCAGAATTTGCACACCGTTGACATTTTTGACCAATGAATGCAGCTATAATGTTGCAGTAACTACATGCTGTTGGTCTACCATATTGAGTCACAAATTGTTCACACTTTTTACAAATTGTACTTGTGTTTGATTTACTAAAAAATATAAAAATTAATTATAATTAATTTAAACAAACATAAAATACTTGGTGGCCAATAGGTATACTAATTACACACAATAGACTTACTCAGTTTGTTGGAATTCGGACCGACAATAAGTACACTTGACTACAGGATATGATCCTCGACATTCCTAAAATACATACCAATGGCATAATATGTAAACGTTGATGGGTCGCCGAATGGCTAATATGCGATTAAAAATTGCATTAAATCTACGTACTTTACAGAGCTGTTGCCCAGACGATAAATCTTCGTACGGGTACCGTTTGAAACACTTAGAGCACGCAAATAATGCAGATTTATTATTATTGCTCGACATGTTGTAGCTAAACTATGTATATTGTAAAACGTACGGAAATAACGACGAATAAAAAAATGTGTTGTTTGCGTATCACAAAATATAAAATTCAAACACAATGTCCTTATATTATTTGTGTACGTAGATAAAACAAACAAAATTTGACAAACTTACAGTTTGCAATGTGTTTAAGAAATAAGAACAGTCAATTCAACTACAGACGACTAGGTATCCTTAAAAAAAAAAATTAGCTTCGGATCGTGATACCGATACAACGCGCCAACCAATCGAAACGATAAAGTCGGTGCAGCCAACGACGCGAACCACGACCTTAGGAATTGCAATCGTATGTCATATTGATATCGTATCACACGTTTTGATCTTCGTCGTCGTTTTTCATGTTTCTACAGGACTACGGAATTATCAACATTCTAAGGATCGTGTGCCTCTGTAGTCTGTGATCTCATGAATAATGATTAATGAGTAATGACTAATATATTTATCATATGTCTTATTCCTATATAGTGTTTTTCTTGTACGTTAGCTGTAATTATTATTGTCAACGTTGAACATTCGATTCAAGATCGTGAATTGAAAACATTACTCGCTTAGCTAGAAAGATTATTTTTAATTATTATTGTTTATACACAATGATGTCCTTCAATTTCGTTTACGTTTCTTAATTCAATACCTATTTCAATAAAAGAAAACTAAATCGTTTAAATAAGATGGCACAAATTCCCGAATGCCCGGAAAGTTTAAAGAAGATTCAACATCATCTTAAAATTGCTTTAGAACACGATTCTAAAGATCCAGTAATCAGTTATTGGTGTGAGTTATTTGACATTGATAAATCTCATAAGCATGTTAGTAATTGTTTTGTTTTAGGTCGACTATATGCCCTACAAACTGCATTGGCACTTGATAAATCATCAAAAGATGCAAAAATGTTTTTAGTATCTCTAATGGATTGGTTGGAAAAACAAAAAAATAATTTAAAAGATAATGATATGATCACAATTGAGACTGCTGCTCAAGCACATATAGAAAATTATGCAGTAAAATTGTTTAATTTTGCTGATGGAATGGATCGCCAGGCAAATTATAATAAGTATAACTTATTTATACCATCTCTTTTTGTTTTTAAGTGTAATGTTTTTGTTTTCATTAGGAATATAGTTAAATTGTTTTTTACTGCTGGACTACTTATGGATGTCCTAAGTGTATTTGGGGATGTTTCTGAAGAGATCACAAATACTCAAAAATATGCAAAATGGAAGGCAACATACATTCATAATTGCATGAAAAATGGGGAGACTCCTACTCCTGGACCACCAGTAACAGAAAGTGGACAAATTGGTTTCAACATTCCAAATCAAAGTGAAGACATTCAACAACCAACAAATAATTTTGTTCCTGTTACTCCTACTACACATACATATGAAGGTCAATTTAATATTTAAGCTAATACTGAAAGAATGAAAAGTTATAGTCAATATATAATTCCTTCATAACTCAAAATAAACAATTTTATAATTTTTTGAATGATAAACATTTTTTGAATAATAATATTTTTTGGAAAATTTTATTATATAAGAATCTAAATTTGGATGAGTAGCTTATGATTTATAACTGTTTTAAGTATTTGAAGTTAGTTGAGTGGAGTAATAAACCATAATTTGTGGGGTATCCGCGTACCACTTCACTTAATTCCATTAATCTAAACTTTAAAAAATTTTAACTTACATTTTTGCGTTTTGCCCGAATTTACATTTTAGTGTGTCAAATTACTTTAAAAATATTCTGCTTCAGAATATAAATAAAAAATGTATGTTCATTCAATTAAATTAAAAACTTAAAAAAATGGTTTTATATTGAGTTGAAATTATGTAAAAAAATATTTTCAAAAACATTAATATATTTTGAAATAATGAGTATTATTTGATAAGAAATCATCTAGTATATAAAAATTTAAAATGTATAATTTTAGATTATCCTGCATCGACTCCTAATGAGTATCAGAAAATACCTAATATGTCCACGATTAGTCCAACAGAAATACAGCCAATTGTATCAGAAAGACCAGCTTTACTCAGAGGTATAATTTTTCTAAATTATTTTTTGTATAAATTCATGATTAATAAGTAATATTTTATTTTCAAAACAATCTAATAACAATGGTGTATTTTGGATTGGATAAAGTGTGATTATTATTACAGATATATAAAAATAATTTTACATTTTAGATGGAATACAACTATCACCATCACAAATCACTAAAGCACAAAAATATTGCAAGTTTGCTGCTAGTGCATTAACCTATGATGATGTTTCCGAGTCCATTGCTAATTTACAAAAAGCACTGAAGTTACTTACAACTGGTGAAGATTCATAATTATTATTTACTAATTATTAAAATAGTGTTAAAAAAATGTATACATTGTTTTAAAATTATTATTTTTATTTTTAATATACATGACGTTTAAATGGATCAAAAAAAAAAAAAAAAACCAAATAAACAAACAAACAAAAAAAAACTATGTAAAGATTTACACCCTACACATAAATTATTTACATAGGTACTAACATAAATGACTAGAATGAATGAACACAAAAATTTGTTATCATATTTTGGAGGGATGGAACAGGGGTTGTGTTTCCCAAGCTTTAGTAGTTAAAAAACAAATCCTTACAATAATTAATGTGCAAAAATTTTAATAAAAATGAGCTAAGTTTGGGAAAAGTTGTTATCTTTCTATTCTTGTTTTTGAGCTTTAGGTTCAGCAATTTCTGCCAGTTCTTTGCGCCTCAATTGATAATCAATAACCAATCGTCCAGCTAACATGAATAAAAATACTAATGCTGGAGCCATCCGTTCAAATTTATCTTTGGCTGCATAGTGTGTATAAACAGCCAATAAATGTGACATCAAAAGAGTTATATTCGCCCCTTGTTTAACATTTCCTTAAATTAGAATAAATGTACCATAACAATTAGAATATTCATATAAACATGTAAATGGGTTAAAAGTAGTTGATTTTGTGATTAAATACATACTATAAGGAACAAATGCCAAGCAAACACCACTTAATACTTCTGTTCCACCGACAGCTCTTCTATACCATTTGGCTGGCACTTTAAAATCTATCATTTTAGATAATGGAAATACTTTGGCATACTTAACATAGTCCTTTCGCTGAAAAAATACAGTTTTAGATAAATTATAATAATTATTAGCTACAATCAATATATTGTGGTCGTATCAAAGAAATGGATATACTATTCAAAATAATGTACATACTTTCTAAATAAATAATTTTATTATATATAAAAAAAAATAATAATAACTAGATTAATATAATATAATATATTTATTCTACATAAATTATTTAATAGCTTTCAATTATTCATTTCATAAATGAAAATATGAGCATTAAACTGTTTCTTCTTTTCAGAAAAATAAATATCATAAATATTTTACCAATATTGTTATGTTATAGTGTTATCTCCTTACTTCTAAATAATCATAATATATTATTTCAATAACTATATAATTATAATTAACTCATATAAATATATTTTAAAATCTCTTAGTTTCAGAACAAACTATTGATAAATAGTTACATATTTTGGTAGAATCTTTTAACAAATTTACGCTAGTGCCAAATATTTTAAATTCATACGCGGGCATTTTGCCAATCAGCACATTTTACCACAAATAGATTCATCAAAAACACTAAATAATATTCATGTTTATAAAAATAAATTTCCATTTTTGTTATCTAAATTATTTTGATTGACTGAGCTAATTAGGTAGTGTTAAAAATTATAATAAATCAATATTAAATGAAATTATACAATATAGGTATATTCCATTAGTAAGTAATAAATTAAATTTTTTACAAAAAATAAAACAGGAAGTACCTTATATTATTTATAATTTCTATCTTACTATTTTAATTTTTCAATTATTTATGCAAGAGAAGTAGTTATATGAACCTTCGATACAAGTTAAATATTTAAACGTAATAATTTAAATTTCAAATAAGATGATAAAATATTACTCACAGATTAATGCAAAAATTTAGTTTATAATTCACTGTATTTTTTAATTAAATTGTACCAATCTTGACTGAAATACAATTAATTGTTTTAAAAATTTTAATTAAAATGAATTACACTATTAAATAAAATATAATAAATATTTATTATTGTAGAGGTATAAAATTTTAATTTTTGTAATACCTGTATACCTAGTCCTTTAAAAATCATATGGTTATTTTTGATGTTCTAAAATTAAAAAAAGACCACCATTAAATTAATTAGATAGAGATATCTAGTTTTTAAACAATTAACTCTTATAAAAAAAAATTCAATCAAAATGAGTAATGAATAAATATTTGTACCAATCAATTTAAATTTTAAACCTTGATAATCAATTACAGTTATCACGTCATAGATAATATTATACCTAATAATAGAATTAATAGCAATTATTATTTATTGACATAAATTATTTCTTACGAGATCCTTGTGTAGCTCTTTACTGATGACAGGACTCATTTTCAGAGTACCTACAAATAGGAAAAAAATACCAAGTAGAACCGAAAGACTCTTTAGAACTATTGATCCCATATCTGGATTTATGATTATCTATTTTAAAATTACTACACTGCAGCTACTAAAACGAATTTAAATTTAATGGGAAAGAAATTTAGTTTGTCAAAACGATCTACAAGCCGCAGGGACTCCTCCTACGCGGCTACGCTTTAGTGCTTTACAGTTTACCGCAAAAAGAAATATGTTTCGCAGTGTGTCCTAATCAAAGATCAACTTTCGAATATCCAACACATTAAAGTTCGAATTTCACAATAAAAAATGTATTACATAATAAGCGATTAATAGAAAAACAAAATTCCTAGTGGTGTAAAACGTAAATATTTAAAATATCGAGTGTTGAATATTAAGATTAACCACTGAACGATTGAACAACATATTGAATATAATATACGATTTATATTATTTTTGACATTAAAATGTCTTAACTGAACTCCGGCCGTTAAGGTTGGGTGCACTGTTGACAAAAAATAATATTGTGACCTATGTGGAGTTTGGATACTGGATAGTCGTGGTTCCAATCGTGGTTATTGAATGTTTTGTTTGTATAGTGTATCCACATGACCGGCCGAATTTCTAGTATTTCCAGTACCACTATCCCTTCATTTGCGAGTGCGCTTCTTAAACGATGTAAAAATCAATACTTTTAGATTTTTTCAATTGTTATTGCTTACTATCTACGGTTGTTTAAAAACTTGTCGGAACGACCAATGCTGAAAGCCGTTTACTCGTAAGCTGTGTTTTTATGTAAAAGAACGTGCTTGATAAATTACAATGATTCAGTCTGAAAACACTGGAGCTGTGGACAAATCAGGTACCGTTTATCACTTTGTATTTGAATAATAGTAGGTATGTCCATTACCTACCTATTATTTATTTTTAAATGTCGTAGGTCAAGATGATGAATTCATTGAAAATGGCATGTCTAAAAAGGCGGATAAAAATAATGTAAAAGGTAAAAAGCGTAAGAAATGTTTACGTGACAAAACAGCACCAAGACCTCCACATTCTGGTAATTAACAAATATATTTTCTTTTAGTTATAAAAAATGTACAGATTATCTGTCTGTATATATATAGGGTACATACGATTTTTAAATGACAGACGTGAACAGTTCCGATCTGAAAATCCCAGTTTACCATTTGCTGAAATTACCAAAGTGTTAGCTACTGAATGGAACCAGTTGCCGGCAGATAAAAAACAAGTAATTTTCTTTAAATAAATATTTAAAAAACTATCTATAAACAATTAGAAAGAATTTAATTAATTCTTCTATGGGAATATTGTATTACTTTTAATTATTTTAGCAATATCTTTTAGCTGCTGAACAAGAACGAGTAAAATATGTTGAAGAATTAGCAGCTTATAAAAATACTGATGCATACAAAAATTTTATTCAACGCAAATTGAAAAAAAAAAAAGTGAATACCTCAATCCAAGAGGTTTGTTAAAATTTTCAGTTATATAATTTTTCAAATGTTTATTATTATAAAATTAGTAATTTTTTTTTTAATTGAATATCTTTTGAAGTGTTAAATTCAAAACACTTACTCATTATAATCTGTCACATAAATTCTTATTATTATCCGAGACAACAAAAGCCATTGGATGGTTTTATTAATTTGTAGGGGGGAGGAACGGTAGGTTGAAACACGATTGTTTGTATGTGTGGCAAGGATTTGTCACTAAAATCCCGGATGGTCACCCATCCGAGAGCTAGTAACACCGGCCGATACGTACACTTGTATTGTGTATAGTGTTTCCGCAGTTGAATGTACGATCGCACCACACCAAGCCACATAAATTCTTTATTTTAAATAATAAATAAATCTTAAACTTAAATTATCAACATCAATAATTGTATAATAATGAATTTAAAAAAAGAAATCATATTGTTCATATTAAAATAAATTTTTAATTTTGGAACTTTGAATAATAATAGTTGAATGAAAAATAAATTATAATTACATGTTCATTGTTAATTATTATTAATTAATTAATTGTCTATGTGTTAATTCTATTTAGGATCAAAAATTAGTAAAAGAAAAGCCATCTAACGATAACAGTAATACGGTTCATGATATACCTATTTATACAGAAGAATTCTTAAATTTTAATAAAGGTTGGTATTTGTTTTAATTTAATTTATTTTTTATTATTATTTTATTATTTTTTGTTTACAGCTAGAGAAAGTGAACTACGATACCTCCGTAAAACGGTAACAGATCAAGAACAAGAAGTATCTGTCTTAGATAAACATATTGGAAACATGAATAATGGTATAATCAAATTAATGGCTAACACTGAAAAACTTAAAGCTGGATGTTCAAATTATGAACAGCATTTGACTAAATTACGATCTCTACTTCTAGATAGTTTTTCTAACATAGCATTCTCAGGTAAACTTCACATTAAAAAATAAATATTTTTTTTGTACATATTAATAGCTTTCTAATATTTTATGATAAAATTAAATATGCACAATATTTAGATCATCGAAGAATGACGAATTGCATCTAAATTATTTTAGTTTGCCTTGTCACTTGTGCAAAATTAATAATAAATGGGAGTTGTCAAAGGATCGGCTGTGTAAAGTTTTAACTGCCCGTAGTATAACACTTCCACAGTTTAATAATTTTATGAATCAAGATTTTGATTAATTTTATTTTAAGTTAACTGTATAAATAAGACCATTAATTTTCTCAGTTACAGTTTTAATTATAAACAAATTTATATATACAAAAAAAAAGGTATGTAATACATACCTATTAAAATAATCAAATTTGTAAACTAATATGGAAATAAGTCCATAATATAATCTCCATTCCAAAAGAGAACGCACCTGTTTCGCATATGTAAATTGACAGCAGTTTGATGTTGACTGACACCAATGTTATCAGTATGTGAAATTGATGAGTTTGAACACGTTTTGATCTGTGCTCAGGTGCTTTCTCTCATGGGCCAATTTTTTTTTTATAGTACATGAATTATATTGATAATAAAATACAACTTGAATATTAAAATACATTAATGAGGGTAAAATAAATAGTAATAATAGATAAGATTGTAATGAGTAAGTATTAATAGACAAAAACAGTTAAGAAGAGCTAATGCTTTTAGCTAATTGCCTTTAGAACTTAAAAAATAAGGGAATTTAACACGTTGACTGCAAGCTGCTGCACTATATCATTTATAGGAGGCCATACGGCCGCGGGCTGCAGTAAATTAATTTAGATTTATATTATTAACTTTTCCGTGGCGTAACGGGAATAATTGCAATTTTTTTGATGTAATAAACATAATTTTAACATTTTTTTTCAAAAACAATAATATATATCCAAGTACAAATGTATAATGACACTGAAAAATGTCCTTGGTGTACCCATGATAAATAATCTTGTGGCCGCCAGCAGCCGCATGGCAGTCAATGTGTTAAAGGACTGATTATTAAATTTAGATTTGAAATCAAATGTAAAAAAGTATTGGAGTATAGTATATTCTGTGTTTAAATTTAAATTGTTTGTAGTTTTTATGTGTGAAATGAATTTGACTTGAATTGAAGAATCACAGTCTTTAGCTGTTAGGTTTTTTAAAAATTGATTTAAGTGCTCGATACCTTTTGAAGTTGGCACGGTGGTCCTTTGTCTGAGGGTACATTTGAGTAGACCATTGTGATTTTCACCATATTTGACATCAAGATTTATAATGACAATAGTTATGCACATACCTTTATGATTGGCATTTATAGCATTGTAGTGGACCACATCTCTTTTTATTTAGTTTCTCCATCACTGTATAACTATATAAGTATTAAGTTTCAATAATGGTATAATTATACCATTTATTTCAAATTTAATACCAAAATACACATTTATTCTGTGTTTGGACAAATGAAATAAGGAAAATATTCAACATCTATCTAATTCTGTTTTTTATTTTTATAAATATTTATATTATATACTCTACACAATTAAACTTTATTATTATTAATAGTCTATACTCTTTAGAAATGTGCACTTTATTTAGATCATCTAAGAACGACAAGTTGTTACTAAATTATTTTAGTTTTCCTAGTCAGTTGTGCAAAATTAATAATAATTGGGAGATGTCAAAGGATCGGCTGTCTAAAGTTTCTAACTGCCCGTAGTATAACACTCCTACAGTGAAAATATAATATAAATATGTATATTATATATAAACAAAAATAAATTTTTAGCATTTTTGTACATATAATGTTGAGGTGTATTATATATTTAAAAATGATAAAAAATAATCAAATAATATATTATTTAATCTATAATCTTGTTTATTATTTATATTTTTCTTCCTTTAGATAACACTGAGCCACCTACTATCGAGACAATTGACACATTCATGGTTGATTTAGCCACACTTCTAACAACTGGTACTAATACTGATCTTTCCTGGATTGCAAATGTAAAAAGAGCAATTTCTAATCTAGATTTTTCTTGATATTAAAATAAAGTGTATTTTAAATTATCTGATTATATTGTGTCCTATAATAGTATTTAGTGTATTATGACTATACCATTGTTATAACATCTTAAATTACTTTAAATAATGATTCTTTGTATTATAAAAATTATGATCCTAATTTCTTGTGATAAACCTTAAATTAAATGAAATGTAATAATATATGCTTTCAGTGAAATTTTTTACTCCTGTTTTCTAAACGTAGCTTTCCTTCAATTAGTTTGTTCATCCTTTCTATTTGCTTCTTATCAAACCCCTAAAAAATACAAATAAATCTTCATTAAATTAAAACTTAAAGTACAATAATTATTTAACTTCAATTTTTAAATTTCTTAGTCCTTCTTTAGCCATACAGACTTTTTGTTGATATTGAAATATTTGCTCTATTACACTTAAAATATTTGAGCTAAATTGATTATCTATAAAGTAAAATATTTAATAATTATTTTAGTATTTTTATTATACATGACATAATATATAATACATGAAAGGTTTAAATATTCAATTTTAAAGTTTCCTGGACTATGATAATTCAATCCAATCTTTAACAATTGACCTGTTAAATATGGGTGTGTGTGAGGAACAATCATATTTTTAGCTCTTTGTTTCAAATTAGTCACTAAAATGAATAAATATGTATTTTTACTTGATATTTAATATGTAAAGTATGTTATATACTACTATATAAATATTAAATATAATATTATATTATATTATAGCTATTTCAAAGATTTCCTGATAAGTCATCATTATGAATAATACCAATAATTTCAGACCTTGATACGTATACAATTTTTCTATTTGAGAAAACTAAATATAGTATATATTTTTAAAAATGAAAAACTTACTAATTTTAAAACAACTTTAATTAATTAGTTTAACAAAATGTTTTTCATTAAAAAAGTTGAGTCAGGAATCATTGATGTGTAATAATAAAATATAAATATAGATGAGCAGGTTAAAAGTTATAAAATTAGTAATATTATATTAGTTTCTTACACTCAGTTGATGTTAACTCAGCATAATTGATACTATCATTTGATAGGCTTTTTTTTTCTTTTAATTTTTGAGTTAGAATATCCGTCTAAAACAAATTTTATATTTAAATAATTTAACAAATTTAATAATTTTTACTTATAAGTAAATAGTCATAGTGCTTTGATTTTTGACTTCAGTCACTCTTTGAAAAGGAAAATGAATCTAGTTAGTACTTTGGGTGGTCAAAAGAAAAAATTTCTAGTAGTTTTCAAAAGCGTCAGGAAAAATCGAAAAACCCTAAAAAAGTAACGAAAAAACGGGAATTTTTACGCATAATTTTCGACAAAATCGATTTTTTCATTTTGCTGTAACTCAAAAACGAATCATTGTAAATACTTGAAATTTTCACCAAATGTTGATATTAGTGTTATCTATTTACGATTAAATTTTCAAAATCTTTTGACTTTTTTAGTTATTTATAGACAATTGAAAATTGTCACTATTTTTGTTTATAAGCATTTAATTTTTAAATGTTTACAAAATATATCTAAATAGCAAAAATTTGCAAGGAATTTTGAAGTTGAAAATTCGTTAAATTCTTATGATTTATATCTAAGGTTAAAAAACCTAATACAAGGTTATCCTTAAGTTTGCCTTCAAGTAATTGTAAAAAAAAAAATTCCAACATCAATATAGAAAAAAATTTATGAGCGTATGAAATTTAATTTTTTACGATATCGCGTAAAATAACGATATATTACAATTTAAAGAAACGGAATAATATAATATATCATACTAATTATTATAGACTGACAAATCATCTCCGTTCAGAATCATTTTTCGTTTACAATGATACCTGTCATTGCATTCAAATTTTACACATACACATCCATTATAGTGACCTACTATACAGCAGAGCTATACCTACTTATCTACCTTTTTTTTATTTATCATAAACTCTTATTATAATTTTTTCTTAACAAAAACATACATTTTGCTTTTAGCTACCTGCAAAATATAGATATATAATTGAAGATGTTAATGTAATTTTTTGAATTCAAAATTACTATTATGAGACATTTATATTGGTTGTACCTTTTATGAAATAGGTATAGTTGGTAACTACTAACCTATATTTTTCGAAAAAAAGTGCATAAGTAACATTACAACTTTTCATCTCTTATTATATTTTCATCAATTTATAGTAGGACCATTGTTAACCTTACATATTAAAAAGTATCATCGATGACATAAAAATTTGATTATATAGGAATTCGTTAAATAGGAGTACATTAATTTGGTTCTAACTTGGTTATGGACGTTATTGTTCTCAAAGAGATATGGAAATTTCACAATATAATGCGTAAATACTATTAAAACATACTAAATATTCTAAAATTCTATTGCTTTTTTGTTCTTGCATTGATTTCCAATTGGTTTCATCACTATTGAGTTGGAATTTTGACAAAACACTCACTAAAGCAAATGCACCTTCATCCTTAATCAAATTTCTAGCCAACGAAAGTGATTTTAATGTTCTGTTTGTCCTTAAAATCTGAGGTATATTTATTATTATTATTATGTAAGTAGGCATGTTAATAATTAATAATATACTAATCTACTTATTATAATATATTATATAGATTATAAATATTGATATAATAATAATGTATCTGATAATATGTATAATTATTGTTATCCACCTGTGCAATTTTTTTTGCTCCTTCATTTGTTATACCATTGCAATCTAAGTATAATGTATTCAATTGTGTTTTTCCATTTGTCTCATCCAAAATATCAAAAAGATAGTTAACTCCTTTATCTTTCAGTTGGCAAAATCTGAGCCATAATTTTTTCACTCTTAAATTTAAATAATTGAGGTAATTTAATTGATTTCATTACAATAATAATATAGCTAGTCATCCAAAACGTGAACAAAAAATAAAAACGAATGTAAAAAGAAATGTGCGTAATTGGTGTAAGTTGGTACTTACTTAGTATCTGGTGTTAAACAGCATAAATAATTCAAATTCGACAGATCAATTCTATCAAGTACTAGTTCGTTAACAAGACATTCTTCCATTTTCAAATAGTTGCTCAAATTGTTCAATATTTCTTGGTTAACTTTATAATTAGTTAAGCTGTGAATGTATAATATATTTTAATTTAATATTATTTATTTATATTTATATTTTACCGCTGCATATACAATATATCTATCTACTAATATGTTTGTGAGTACCTAGGTAGCCAGGTAGGACACAGTAGAAGTGTAAATTATAGAACCATGGTTAAGTTAGATCCTGAAGTGTTATACATATACTTAGAGGAGAAAGATTTTTTAAATAATGAAACTGCAAAAATGTTCAATTTAAAGTTACAGGAAAAACCTTGTTCAAACACTACACTTAATTACTACATTATTTATACACCAAAAAGCGAGAGTTGAGGTTGATTACCACATCATTTTTCATATCTTGCTATATCATGCATTAAATGAGACGTAAGCATAAAAATATAATCTACCAAAAAAAAAATATATATATAAAATATAATAATCTAGGTTTTTAATTTAACACCCAATATACTATACAAGTACTTAGGTATCTGATAATAGGTACGTTTTAATATTAACTGCAATGTAAAATTGTAATATTATATAATAGGCAATACTGTTTTTATTGTGCCTAGCAAAATCTACGCCCGGTGCTAAGATTCATTTAAAGCTCTTTTCTTAAAAACAATAAGTACCTAATTGTGTATTTACATCTACATGACCTGCAACGCTATATAGCTAGAACCAAATTTTACTGAAATGGCGATTAGTTCGTTAAATATTTTTTTCGGCTTTAGCATATTAGAATTTTTTTGTTGGTTTATACAAACGTTAGAGTAGAGGGATTGAGTCCTTGAATAACGCTTTTAAATCATCTACGGCCTTCCAAATAGCCACCTACATTATTATTGGTAAGAATGAACTGTAATAAGTTTTTAATGTAAAATATAAATTCGATGTATATTTTAATGAATTTAGAATTCATAGATAGCTAATTTAAAGTAATATTTTACAAGTAATAAAAATTTACCTATAACAAAATGTCTTTTGGCGCAACTCTCACGGTTTTATAGGGCTTAATACGTATATTGCACCTCTCGCCAGCCCCTAGGCATGACTTTGTTAATATAGGTATTTTATACATTTTGTTCATATGCGCAAATTAATTACGACTATAAATAAATTACAATAGTATTCTTAGTCAGTCATAGTTTTATTACATTAAATATTTTGAGCACATTTTCTACCCAGTAAAAAATAATTTAAACTAAATAGGTACCTAAGGACCTGCTGGCTGCTATACCTATTTGGCTATATACTCTAAATAATAATATAAGACCAAAGTTAATTAAATATTTTTTTTTATATATAACTAGAGTAATATCAGTGGATATTTTTTCTAATCATGCCAAAAATTTCTATCATCAAATTTACTTATTGTATTGTTAAATTAATATAGATTGTAAATAAAAAATTATTTAAAAAAAACAACAACAACTGTTGTATATACAAACAAAATATAAATAATATTACCTGAGTTTAGTAATAGTTTTTGATAATTCTTGTTCATACCAATGCACATTGTTATAAACTTTCATTTTGCTTTCAATTTTCTTTCCTAATTTTTATTAAATTATAGTAAGTTTATTATTTTATACATTATACTGTTTAAAAATTAAAAATTTGCATTTTCTTATAATCTAATTTCTTATATATCTAAATTATAGGTACATGTGTATACTTCAGTAGGTATGCACTATTCTATTTATTATGCATTATACACCGATACGAGAAATTAAGTTGAAATTTTGAGGAACCGAAATAATATAGTGTAACTACCAGTAGGTGTCTAGCCGTCTAGGTTATCTAAATTTTTTTAATTTTGACCTATATAACTGATTAATGGTTTCCGTATAATACCATTTGAACAAATTCAAAATTAGATGGAATCGGCACTTAAACAAAAAAACATATTATGTTGTTATTATAAAATAGATATATTTTTTGCCACTTTTTCTAGTCACAATTTTCACACAAACATAGAATTATTTTGAAACTTAAATTTTTATCTTAAAAGAACAAACTACATCCAATTTTTTACCATTAACCACTCCCAAAGTTGAAAATCGAAGTATTTTTTCTACTATACATCGTATATAAATTATAAATAAACACAAAAAAATACATTATTGTAAAATACTAAAATTAATATATTCTTCAGAGCGTTTAGAATCTAATACAGTTTTCCTAATTACATGTTGTAAAAAGAATTTTGTCAAATAATATACGATCTCTAATTTGTCCTATCATATAGATTAAATTGTGGAATGATTATTGTTTAATTTTTGTGTTTAATCATTTATTATTGTGTATAATTTATCTCTCTACTATTTGTAATAATATGATTCACCGTAATTATTAAAATTATTTGTTATATTAGATTTATGTATTAATAATTTTTATCCTTTGTTATTATATAATTACTAGTGGCTTTCACAATTTTTTTCTCATTCTACATATGTAATCTTAATTAGATTAGACGAGACCTCTTATTTTCTTAGAAAATTATTAGATTTATTTATATAGTCATAGTACACAATAAATAAATATTTTTAAAAAAACTGTTCTATAAAGGCGTAATATTGTATATGTATATTGATCAAAATATTACCAAAACGATACTCAATAGTATAATAATTATATGTAATAATAGTTTATTAATACCTATGGTACTTACATACTAAACTTTTAAATAGTTATATTAGTAATAAAATAAATTAACTATGAAAATACCCATACATACACTTTAAATTTAATTTTATCAATAATATACATACGTAAAAGGGACAAGAATTAAGAATATATATATATATATATACACATTTTATTCTATATAAATCTATAATATTGAATTATAATAGATTAAGGATGAAATATGTGTTGTGTCATTTGAGTGACGCACAAACAAAATATTTTAATATTTAAACCTTTTAAATAAAATATTATGTCGATTTATTTATTTTGAACCTATAAGGCTATAACAATAAGTGATATGTTCGTAATATTATATTTTATAGTAAAATACTGTAATATAAAGAATATATTTTTTTTACAAGTACCAAATGAGTTTTATTTATTATCCACAATTCACAAACCCACACACCACATAGGTACAGATTTTCAAACGATAATTAAAGTTAGTACGTAAAGTATAACAATCTAAAAAATTAACATAATAATATAGGTACCTACATCAACCATCAACCTATATACCTAGCTATTGTGTTTCATTCATTTTTTTATTTTACTACAAAATTCTATGCCTATATACAAAGTGCATTTTATTTTGTTTGAAGTACCTAAGTTTTTGACCAGGCGTGTCCAAATACTTCAACTTATATTTTAATAATACAACCATAAATAGACATCGCCCATTCATATACGTATTACGTATACACTTAAGGTTTAATGTAAAATCTTACCAACACATAATAAAAACATTGTTATTGTATAAGTTATGAAATTTAATAGAATACAAACTATAATTTTTATTAAAAAATCTAATATAATTATAAAAATAAGTAATATAATATATAAAGATAAATATACTCTGTACTTAAAATATATTTTATTTAGTAGTTTTTAGAAAATGTTAAATAATATTTTGTAACTTTATTTAGACAATTAGACCGATATTTTAAACATAATATCTGAGTGTATAATAGTTTATTTACATTACTACGATAGGAACGATGTAAAAATTGTGGAAGAATCGGGATCGAGTATAAATTTAAAGAAAAATCAATTGAACGCGTTATATTCGATGAGGTGTTAGTACGTTACAGAAATGTGTGAACTATATTATTTAAAATGTCAATAAATATTTATATTAGTTATAAACTCTCAGTTTACATAATTAGGTTGGTGACCGAATAGCGAGCAGATTAGCAGAATGCAAATCCTCCTAGAACCTAGTAAAATATAAAATAAATATATATATAGATTATGGAGAAATTAGTGTTTAAATGATAATGTTTAATATTATACAATGATTACTATGTATAATAATAGTTAATACCATAATAACTCACTAGCATAGTACTATTAGTACTGTGTTAATAACGCATGTACACAGAACACGCACACAATAATATATAATATAAGTAATAATATGGTTTATAATTTATTTTATTTTATGGAGGATGGCCATACGATTAACTTATAGCATATTTGTTGACCTTAACCGTGTTAGATTTCAGTTACCGGAAAAAACCATCGTATGCTGTGTTAGTAATTTATACTCGCTTTTTCAGTAGGTACGCTGCCTCCAGATGATTATTAATTATTATTACTTAACTGGGTTGTCTGTTCTAATTTTTATCCCATTACTCTCGTATTATTATTATCGCTCATCTGGATTTCACATAAACAGATCGGTTTAATATTTATCGTAGGGCGACAACATTCTGTATGTTGTATATACTCGTATTATATGGTTGTATATATATATATACAGCACTACCATTAACCGAGTTATTTATAAGGCGATGACGGAGATTTATAATCCACATGGGTAAAGCGAAACAACAAACACGACGTTTATAACCCATCATATTATGACCCTACGTACAGTATGCAATGCGCGCGCGTATTCGTCATATAGGGCGTAAATTATATAGAAGCGATCCCTTGTACAATATTAAATATAGTAAAAAGTGAGTAGACCATCATCGGACAAAAAAAGGGGTCCTTTTTTTTCTCAATACACATTATACGTATAGTTGTGTACAGATGTTACCCCGACCGGCCCGCCGGGCGAGTCTGCAGAGCGCGCGTAGGTATATATACAACACAGTAGCAATGTGTCAAGGGGCGAGGAAAACGTTTAATTTCTTTTTTACTACGAACATAATATCATTATATATTTTTTTCTTGGATCATCGTGCAGCAGGTGATGTAATTTTACATACTCGTGTATCGTATATACACATGCGTGTCCCGCTCGAAAAAAAATGATACAAAAAATTTCTGAGACAAGAATTAAGGTATTATAACGAGACATTATGTACTATAATGTACACGTTATTATTTTTTTTTACAACTCTAACGTCATTTAAACGAATTATATACCATGTTTAGTGTAATACGTATAAATATGGTGCACTGGTGCATATATTTATCTGAGCTCTGACCACCTGCTGAAAGTCTCCAAATTTTACGGTCTATAACGACATCTTTGTTTTCGTTCATAGTTGTTATTGTTGTTGTTTTTTTACACAATGTATACAACACATAATAAGTAATACGTGTAATGATGTATTTAATGATCGTGGTAGGTTTGTACGTGTTTTTATAACGTTCTTTTTTCCCTTCCTTTTTTATCGTTTTGTGTATGGTGTATGTGTATTATATAAATGTTCAGAATGTTCTGATAATATTCTGGTAAAGTTTGCGCGCTTTTTTCAATTAATATATAAATGTATTATACTATACATACAAGGTATACAACGCACATAATTGGCCGTTATTGTGGTACAACTATAGTTATATACCACCTATTGTGATTAGCTTTTAAATTAAATTTTATTCAGAATCATTAACAGGATTATACATAACATTAATTAATATTAATACCAATATTTAAAACAAACTGTACATAGCAATATAATTTTTTTCCAAAGTTTTATTAAATGTCAATAAAATCACGACTGTCTTCGATTTTTTTGTTTTATTTCACAATGTTTTTAAGGCTAAAATTTTTAAGCTAATCTTTAAAACAACATAAAATGTAACCAAATGATTTTAGATATATTTATATTGTACTAATTGTTCAGTTGTTTTTGTGTTAAATTTGTTGGTGTGTAATCTGTATCATTACTAAATCTATTCTAAGTAATAGTTTCTATGTGTCAATAACTATGTATTATAATATTACTGACGACTGGAATGTTTTTTTTAATTTCTTTTGATTGATGATTATTATATATAAATAAATATACCTAAGTAATACATCTATAATAGACCGGCATTCTGCGAAAGTTGAAGACTTTGGGTACAACCGGCATCACAGTTGACTATAGTCTATACTATTATCGTTGTAAAAACTTGTATACTGTTGTTTCTAGACATTACCAAATTATATCTATGAACTGTACAGCGTTTCAGTAATATATAATACGTATATGTACTGCAAATGTACACCGTTGGCGGCGGAAACCATCAGCCCATTCATAATAATATTATTATAATATATGAATATCGGAGTATGATATAATAATATAATATATGCATATTATTATAATATATTATACACGACGGCCGTGGCGGTTGGCGATGCACACTCGCGTCGCGCAGACCCATCAGACACCCAGTCATTCGGTCACGACACGCGATCACGGCATGTCGTCGGTACGCCGCGTGCACGGGACAGCCGCAGTTGTTGTTGCGTTCGTAGTTTTTCGGTTATCGCGTTTGTATAATATTTGTAATAACAAACGATTATATATATTAATGTAGTGCGCGTTTCGTCATAAAACGATATTTAAATATTCAATTCGAATATCACCATATTTTAGTGTTTCGTTCCACAGACGGCTGTCGGCTACAGTTTCGCGGTAAATAAAAAATTAATATTATTTTTAATTAGGTACGTAAGTTTTTCATATGGTCCTATACTTAACGTATACACAAATACACAATAATACAATACATACCGGTTACACATCTTAATATAATGCTATACTGCACACGTTTGTTAATATCGTATGCAGTATTTAACAACTGAATTAAGCGCGTATTGCATTATTCAATTAGTATTATTAGCAATATTGTATTATTGTAATTAGTAAATATTAAATAGTCAGTATCTATAATACAATTCAATTGTGTGACCGCGGACCGCGATCGGCACGGTCGTTGCTTATTCCGGAAACGTTATAGGTAATTATGGTTTTAGAATGTGTAAAAAAATACAAATAATATATAAATTCGTTTAAATCGTCCATACGAGATGGTTTTTTTTTTATCAATAACGTGAGTCATTGGAATCGAAGGTAATTATTAAATTAAAACGGACTTTAGACGCGTGCATACTATATTATGTATATTTTATTGTGTAAATGACAGTCAATATACCAAGCATATTGTATAGTAATGAACTTAATTAATTAAAGTAATTTAGAGTTCTATATATAACTACATAATACGTTTAATACCTACTTATTAGTTTTTTATGACCTATAATTGTACGAACCTAATGGCTTTGAACATTTAAATAAGGGCATTACTGTATTATGAATAACTTAATAAAATATCTATAAAATGTTATATTTGTTTACCATTTTTAAATATATTTTAAAACATCACTTTAGTTACTACAATATTATGGTATTTAACGAACTCTTATCATATTATTCATATATCATATTGGGATAATCACAGTGAACATTAACGTATGTATTTAGAATGAAAATATAGTTAACTTTGTGACACAAAATTGAAAATGATAAACAAAATCAAAAAAAAATACCGATTACCGAGTATCACTGATTATTGACCAATGCACCAAGATAAATATTAATATAAGATATTAACGTCTAACATTATAATATTCTATTGTAAAAAACGATTTATCAAAAAAGTTCACCGATCAATCCCATTTTACTTTAAATTATGCATTTATTCAAATTATTATTTTTAGAATTAAGTATATTTAATTAAAGCCTAAATTTTCGAATATTCAAATTTTTTGTCATTTAAAGGGTCTCTATTGACAATAAAAACTTATTTTTAAAATTTTAACCTCCATTTTTTACAATAAATTGTCCACCATATAATTCTTTTAAATGTTGATGTACCTTAGACAAAGTTTAATTGAATCATTTCAAGCTATTTAATTTTATGTATTAAGGATAATATATTATAGACTATGATAATAATAAGTTTAAAAAACAGTTAAAATAAAATAATGTTAATTTATTACATCTTATAGTTTTAAAATTAATCTACTTATAATATAATAATCATTTATAAAAAATAAGATTCAATCATTAAAGAATACTTCTAAGAATTAAAATCTAAGAATTTTAATATATGGTCTTTGGGTACTTAAAGATTTAAAAATTCAAAAATTTAAATAAATACAATATTATTGGACAAATCAGAGATGTTTGCTTGGTGAATCATCTTGTTAGTCATTAAACTCATGAAAGTATTTTAAAATTATTTTATTTAAAAGTTTGTTACAGTTATTATTTTATAATAGTTATTTACATATATATATATACACACACTGATTAATTACCTACCTTATTTTTAATTTACGAAAAGATTCAGGATTGAATTTTAAAAATATGACAATATGTTAATGTGTTTTTGATATGTGGGTAGTCCACTTTAAAATAAATTAATATGATTTTTATGTTTGAGTTATGAAAGCATTATTATAGCTAAATGTAAAAATGTATTATATATAAATATTTTTGAATTGCATAAAAAGTATTACGGGATAAGTGTAATCTTTATGTTTATCGCGTTGTCATTCATTTTATAATCTTCCTTAAATGTATTCATGTTCATGAGGCTCAACTTTTACTCTATAAAATGTGCCTTACTATATCGAACTAATCCCTGAATACATGTGTAATGTACTAACCCACAATTTATAATATAGTAGGTATTCTTCGTCTCTTTGTATTTCTAAATTATAATCCTAAGACACCCATCACCACACTAAGAAATTTATTTTCTTATCATTATCTTTTTTTTAGGAATTTTCAATTGGGAATCGCGAAAGATCTTCAATACACTTTTATTTCTAATAAAATACTTATTTTCACTAAGCCTCATAAAATTTGACACAAAATAAAAGACATATTTCTTGTAATACAAGTATATAAATATCAGTTTGAATAATTTAACAGGGTACAACAAATTACGATAAAATACAACTTATGTCTAATGTAAATATATTATTATAATTTGAATTATTTAATTTTTTTCTGTGGACAATTTAAATAAGAAAGAAGTTTAAACTTTTAAGTTATAATAGTTAATAACTAGAAACAAAAACAAATTAAACGATAAGAAACAATTATTGATTAATTTAGATATTATAATTTCAAAACTTTTAATACATCTAATAATATTTAATAATTAATAATCATTATTTCATGTGTATAAAATATAAATACATGAAAAATTATAGTTTAATTACCTGCCGATGAACCTTGTAATTCTGTCGATTGCATTGTTATAATATGTAAATGTAGAAATAAATATTTTAATTTTTGGGATTATTATAATGTTTTAATGTCCAGACAGTTTGTTATTATTAACACAAAAAATACTTATTAAAAACGTAATAGAAACAATTTGCTTAGTAATTATGAGTAAATGTCAACAATAAAAACTAAAAAGTCTAAACTAGATGTGAAGTACCTAGGTTTCATTAAAAGTGATTGATAGTAAACATATGTTATTCAAAAAACAGATCTTAAATAGTTGTATTTTGAATATTTACACATGAAAAATGATTTTATAATAATCATAATAGTAATAACTATTAAGAAAAAAAATTAAATCAGTATGCATTATTATGCATTTAACCTAATCTATTGTAAAAAAAATAAGGTTATTTTTTAACTGAAATATCACATAACTAAGTACATAATTTATGTTTTATACACTTATAATTTATACCTAAATGAATGTATTATAATATACTATATCTAATATCTATACATAATAAACATAAACAATATTTGTATACAAATATAATATTAGATTAGTGATATTATACTATAGAATATTCTTTGCACATTGTACATAGAATGGACATAAATACTAATTACTATAATAATGGTTATTTATTTGTACGTCGAGGTTAATTAATATACATATATATGTATAATTTTATTAAAGCGTGAGAATACTGTATTAATTTAAAAATAGACTAAGTTGTTTAGTTAAACGTTTCATTTAGAAAAAAATATTTATTTAAAAACTGTTCCAACAATATAAATTATTTAAGTACCTATATTGCTATATTGGCTATATCATGTTTGTTATATTATAGGTTCTATATCTTATACTTTACAATGACGAATGCTATTTGTTATGGACGATTGGAATAATGGAATCATTCATGAATAATTTTCAAAGATCTTAAAGTATTTTCGAATGTCATACTACTCATACTAAGTCATACTTAACTTATAATTCATTCAAATATTAAAACTCTATTTTACTCTTTTATATCTTAGGGAGTTAATCTTCACTAAAATATTATAGTAATTATTTTGGACTTAGTTTTTAGTTTTCAATTATGCAATTAAAATAGTAAAAGGTTTACTTTGATATTTTAATACCAATTTTGAAGCTAATTTGAATTAGTGTAGTAATATTAATTTTATAGATACTTAACACAAAAATAATTTAAATTAATTGAAAACCATTGTAAATGTTAAATTGAATATTATTATTTTATTATAAGCTATGGCTTCATAAATATATAATACGAATTTGGATTTGGGCGTAGCCTTGCGTAGGATAATACGTATTTTAAATAGTCAAAATTCTTACAAAAGATTTAGCTTACCTGGCCACCTGGCTATATAATACAAACTACAAAACACACATAATAATATAATATTGCAAAATGCATTAAATTTATATTTTATTCGTATTAGTTATATATTTATACTTTAGACAGTATACATATTTGTTTATTAATTATGAATTATAATTAATATTATAAGTTAAATATGTACCTATTATATTATGACATAAGTACATTGTTAATAATAAATATTAATTTTGGAACCTTTTTTAATAATTTATTATATGACTGTAAATTTGTTGATGTTGTAAATGTATATTCTTATGATTTTATGTAGATTCTACTTCTCCTTATAATTTATATTTTATAATATCTTTTTGGTCCATATTATTTATTTGTCATTAATTACTTTGTTGTAGACTAACAATGACTAATAGAATGACTTAAAATAACTTGAATGGAGAACATGTATGTATGAAAATGAACAGCTGCTTCAATATGTCCGTTTCTACACTGTAAATGTATATAATATAATACTCGAAAACATCAGCGAATAGTCAGTAGAAAGTTTCACCAAACATTATTTGAAATTAAATATAGATATTTGATAAATAAATTTACCTACCTATTATCTATTATAGGACATGACTACATGAGGACAAAAAAATATAATATTATTTTTTAAGTACCTATAATAATATTACTATATATCATAAGACTACTTTAAGCGTCTAAATGCATAATTATTAAAAGACTGAGACCACCCATTTATGAGCAAGTTTTGAGTTAATTTAAGAATATAAATTAGTAAAAAAACTGATGTTTAAAAAAATTTTAATTATAGCATTTAACAAATTAATATAACTGTCGTACTAATTAAACGAAAAAAAATTATGTATTAGATGTTTATATAATAAGTAATAAGTATAAATAAATTATAAAATAACCATAATTATATAATGTATAGTTAAAATTAGTACCTGCGGGGAGACTAGGGAATATATAAGATAATGTAGCATCTACATTAAGTATTTAACGAGTTTTTAAACATTATTATATTATAAATGTTATTAGTTATTACCAATATATAGTCTGAGAAATATAATATCTTCTATGTGGTAAAACATAAAATATATGCGTTTAAATATAAAAATCACTACAGTCACAGCTGTGAGCTGAGTGGTATCGAATTCTCGATTATAGTTTACAGTTTATACTTTATAGATAAATACCGCTCGTAATTCGAAACGGAAAACCCTTGGTAATCCGAACATGTATTATTTACTTAGAAAATCATCAGGACATTTATTAGCATTAAAAATGTATTGTAACAAAATAATCATGTTTACTTCAATAATATCATAGACTAATATATATAGATTCAATAAAATGATATTAAACTATCTTCTTTAAAAAAAATATATAATGAAACGTTATCTTTAAAATGAAATACAATAAAATGTATACTTGACAATGATAATGTAAACGACGTTAACTTTGTTAACATGTATACTAGTATGAATTATGAATTTAAAAAAAATTAAAAAAGTATTTTCATATCAGTTAAAAGGATGGTACGTGAAGGTACTATATTATATAGCTAATATATCTATATTACTATACCTATATACTATATAATCATCGTTTTAAATTACAGCTTTATTTGTTGGTGGGCATATAAAATGTTTTAAACTGTAATGTCGTAATTACAAATATTTTCTACTTCGATTTCTTATTTTATCGTTCTCTATTCCGTCTGCGGGACTAACTTTTATTCTACACTGCAGTATGCGATTTTTCAAATTTCAAACCGGTTGCTCAGGTGCATTGTAGACTGCAGTTGTTGCACAGTGCCCGTAGATTGTGTTAAACTGGAATAAAATATTCACTCGTAATTAACGTAGAGACGATTAACAAAAAGTAAAAATAAAAAAAAATACTTAGGATTAATTGATATTTGGTCATTTTAATTTAAAATATCGATATGTTTAGTGTGTACCTAATACTGATGTATAAAAGTGATTTAAAAATCGAATGTTTAAATGCACTAAAATGAATTCTTGTTAGTTGTTTTAACTGTATATTTGTATAATTTATATACTTTTAAGCATCTATACATCTCATATAACTTCGTAAGTTATTAAAAATAAATTATATTTTATAGTAACTATATATATATATATATATATATATACCTACCTAGAGTTTCAAACTAGAAATATTAATGATTTCACAACTTAACTCAATGCGACGAACTTGCTTAATTACGTTTAGCAGTTTTATAACTAAGATTACACAATAACTACTAATAGTTTTACAATTCTAATTCATATTGAATGCATCGTATTTGCAGTGTGTCGAATTTTTTTAAAGTAAGATGATTATTACTTAGTGTTTATAAGATTTGTCGATTTGTGTAACATTTTATCTTTAGTTCACTTCCCAATACGTGTATTTCGAAAAATACATATCTTATTGAGTACTCTGGAATTTTTGATAGTTAATACATTTTATCAATAAAATAATTATTATAATGTATAAAACGATTTAATCTATACTTAAAATGTATACACATTTATTTTTGCGCAGTGGCTCGTTATCGTTTGTCACTCATAAAATAAATATTAGAAAGTCCATCGTATGAATCTAATGGTGTAAACTATAATTTCATAGCGTATTTAAGCCACGTGTTTATATAATACACATTATATCTATACTTTTATCATATTCGTATAGATACACATTAAAATTTATTAATTCTGTTTTCACGTCGACACTTTTGGTACCACGCAACAAATAACAACGAAATATTGTGTTCAACAATCAACACTGATGCAGAACGATAACCATGTTATACATACCACCTACCTACTATAATAATCTATCTTATGTGTAAATATATATATATATATATATACATTATAGTGTAGGTATTATGTATTTTGTTTTTTTTTCGTTTGTTTGCTTTGCACGCAGCCATACAAATATTATGATGCGTATTTTTTTTAAACTGTTTTATTCCCCATAGTAATATGTAAATTTTGATGTACAAAAATGATTAAATTACTCCGGATGAACGATTTGGGAATACATTTTTTTCATATTATATCGAGTGTGAAACAATATAACCCCGACGCTCTTCCGTCTCACCCACGCATCCCTGTTTATATCGTATTTGCTTTTAATTTGTTTTCCGAAAAAACACGATCGAACTCTGGAACTGAGTATAATAATACGTATATAAATTATACATATATCATTTAAACATAATTTAGTATACCTATTATAATGCTTTTGTATTATGATTTATGAAGCTATGATAACCAATATAGCAGGTAATATAATATGCGAGATATCTTATTCACAAAATCACAATAAATATACGAACTATTTCGACGAAATGCGAATACAGTACGCACCACTTTATTACACAGGTGTCGGACACTGTGCTTAGACTTTTACGCGTATAGACTGCATAATAATATAAAGAGTTTAAAAATATTTCACTTTCACAAATAGGTATTATTATAAATGTTAAATAATATATTATTATATTATTTATATTGATGTAGCCTTGGGCAATAATGCAATATAAAAGTATACGTGAATTCAGAGCTAGAATCTTAACTAACACAAGATGAAACATTTCTGTTTCACAGTCACGCGTTTTTCGATTTGGATCGGTAATATGATGGCGTACGACTCACGTTCATTTTTTCGAATCATTACTGTTATTGTTTTTTACTTTTTTACTTTATTGAATGACAATTGGCAATGTCCATTTTTAAATTTAAAATCCGTTTATTTATTGTTTTGTAATAACATGAAATAAAAATAAATAAATATTTTAAGTATTGATATAAATTGTTGATACTCTCCAAGAAAATGGGTGGTTATTACCTTAAAAAAGAATCACCTTGCACGTATTAGTTGTATGTTGTACCGTTATGTGTGATGCACTCAACGACTCTATACGTACGAGTCGACCAATGAAATAATGTGTTGTTCGGCTACTGAGTCTTCTACAAGTTCTACATAACAAAATATATCAAGTAATATGTGTGCAATGCGCTGTGATATACCGGTCGGATGATGCATGTAAATTAAGACGTCAATATAATGTAGCTGGTTTTAATTTTCGTTCGTTCATTATGTTGCCGGTTAAGAATATACGGACAAAAA
This sequence comes from Rhopalosiphum maidis, assembly GCF_003676215.2. Classification (NCBI taxonomy): domain Eukaryota; kingdom Metazoa; phylum Arthropoda; class Insecta; order Hemiptera; family Aphididae; genus Rhopalosiphum; species Rhopalosiphum maidis. Next base: position 82,399,668 of record NC_040878.1, read on the forward strand.
AAACACATTAAGGGTCTCCTGTTACGCCGTGAATATTTAAACGCCATTTTTAATTCCTTTTTTTATTCGGGTGTACATTTTTCTCTTTCAAATCACGGCCGCACACCACATGCCGTCCAGAATAATATCGAATTATTATTCGTGCCGAGTGGCCTATAGATGCGTCTCTCCAATATATTATTATATACTCGTATAGTGTACATGCAGTATGCGTATTCTTTTAATAACGAAATCACAATATACCTTCGCTCAAGTGCAAGTGCATATATATATACAATAATATATATTACTATAATGGACGATCGAGTAGGTAACGACAATCTACACGTATTCGGTATTGTATATAGACACGCGCTCAGTATAATATATAATATTATAAATTATAATAATAAAATATCGTAGGTATCTATACCATCTACCTTCAATAATAACGTCAAAATTAAATTCCGATCGTGTTGTTCCGGTGTTGTTTTCGGACACGGACAAAATTTTAAAACAATATACGCGATGGATAATATCAAAATATACGTACATAGGTATAATATAATTAAATTATTATTATTATTATATTGTCGTCGTCGTCGGTTTCCTAGCGAGGTATACACACATCGCCCGTCATGCAGGAATTGAACCAGGTGCGGTCGTCGGCGGTGCTCGCTGCAGACCGTCTCGATCGCTCGTCGGGGGAATTCTTTTTTTTGAGGGTTGATGAGCGCGCGCAGGGTTGGGATACCCGTGACTAAGACAAATAGTAGAGGTAAACGAAATAAGAGGGTATATATAATATTACATACGACAGAATGTACACATGAGTCACTCGCGCACACACATACACACACACACACGCACAATATTATATAAATACATACCTATATATACAATGCAATAGGTTATATCATTATGAGCGCAGACGGCGTGGCAATGAAAAACCTTTTTTTTTCCGATCTATTAACGGACTTACAATATATTTCATTATAACGTCATCGTATGTTATGTTGTTGTTGTTATGGTGTTATTCTTACACAGTTATATACGTGAATTGTTGTAGCCGCGATGTATGGCAAACGTCACTTTGGCACCACGAACACGTGTGTAGACCATATTATATATATTATTATTATTATTATATCGGAGGGGCCGGTTTCGTGCAACGCGCACCTCCTATATATATTTATATACGATATTATATTATGTACTATATGCAGTATTATAAAACAAGGAGGTTTCGCCGCAGTAATCAAACGAGAGCCGCTATATAATATACGCATGTAATATAGCTGTAGCGAGTGTGGCGGCGGTTCCCGCGACGGTTTTAACGTTTTTAATTTGGTAAAATAACCCCGGGCCCTTTACCTCGGTATATTATGCTTTGTTTGCAGTGCACGTCTATATAGATAGTACATTGTATGCGTATATAATATATAATATATATATGGGCATGCAATACGAAGTTCGTGCGATATCCACTTTATTATCTGCTATATCAGAGATAATAATATGAAGTGAACTAAACACTAATTAGTAATTAGTAATTACTAATATTATAACATATATATTATAATTTATATGCATACGTTGATTTGTATTTTGTATTTTATTATTATTATAAAGTCTATATAATTTTTTTCATTTTTTAAAAGAAAAATTATTATTAAATAATATTAAATAATTATTATCATAAAAGATTTTGAATATTTTTTAATTAAACAAAAAGTTAATTTGTTAATTTGTGTATGCAGGTCGAAAAGATGTATTTCATTCTAACCGCTAAAAGTCTACTGTGGGCCACGTTGAGCGTGGTGTCCACCATTACTCTATTCACGGCCATTTACTCGCCGAAATGGCTCATCGGACCTACTGATTACAACTGTCTATCGAGCAAATCGTTGCCCGCTGAAAGTAAGTCCATACAAATTAAACCCACGTGTAATTTAATAATATCACGTCTGAAGACGGTATCTAACCGCAGGGATGACCTCGAAAAAACCTATATGCCTTATGCCCATGTGTAATTCATTTTATATTATTACATTTTATCATATTTTACAAACTAAAATATATATATATATATATATATATAAGTAACAAACAATAAATATACGACAATTCGTGCATTCATAAATATTCACTTGTATACTGCACTAGTGCATCACTACCTACTGGCTACTTCAATGCAATTGATAACCGTTGGATTTTGTGTTCACAGCGAACAACACCGTAGACTCGCCGTACTACGAAGTGCGCTGCCGCCCGTCCGTGGGCATTTACTACCGGTGTAAGAAAATCAACGGTAACCAGCACTGTGGTTCGTTCGCTGTCGAAGGACTGGCTACGGATTCAACGATGTTCCCGTTCGTATGGAAGGTTGGCCTGGTGTTAATGTCCGCTGGCGTTTTCGTCAGTTTTTTAATGGCTGCTTTGGCCGTGGTCAGCTTTTGCAAACAATCAATAAGCAAGAAAAGCGTGTTTGGGATAGCTGGTTCTGGGCAAGGACTCGCCGGTAATAAACTAATAAATAATAATATAATATACAATATATATTTTTTATCAATATTATCATTGAATTAGCAAGTATTGCATACCTGTATAATATATTATATATATAAATAGACAAATATAAATTGCCGTGTTTTGCATGTAGCTACTCGAAGTAACTTCTGATGGACTTGATGGAGTACCTGTAATTATATTCTGACGAATCTGACGATTAGTATTTAATAATTTGGTACCTTTAACATAATTTCGTCGCTCTGACATATATGATATAATCATATAATTTTCCAATCTTGACGGCTCATTGAATGTACCCGATATTTTATCGATCTTAAAATGCCGTATCCCTTTTTACCGTCCAAGAAACCATATCTTTTAGTTAAGTTAATTTTAAGTTAATGTAGAGACAAATGAATTGAGTTAAAAGTTAAGTTAATACCATCTTAAACTCATTTCCAACTTTCCAAGATTATGCTGCGGTAAACGCGACAAACTACTACGAGTAGTCTACATTTGTATATTATAATATATTATATAAGTTTTAAATTGTATTTATTATTATGTACATTTGTAGAATTTCAATAAATAATAATTAATAGATATATTGTATGTATTATGTGTAGGTACTATACTCATTAGTCATAAGTTATTACGTATACATGTCGGTCGATATAAGTAACTTCACTAGAAGAATTTATAACAGTAAAGTCGTTGTATAGTTAAGCCGAAGGTGACCATATGTTTGAGTTCAAAACGAGACAAAAAAAGAATCGCGCCGCTGAGAGAACATTCGAATGTGTTGGCGCTGAATGCTGAATATCGCGATGATTATAACCATAATATGCCATCCGCTCTAATATTCATTTTATATCTTTTATTATTCCCTCTTTAGCTGTCCCGCAGTGCGTCTAAATGTAAAATTTGGAAATAAAAAAAGAATAGGTAATACAAATTATTTATCAACGAAATACGATTTTTGTTATTTTTAAAGTCTACCTTATGAATACGGGACATTTTAATGTCATAAGATTCCCTTAGGAATAATGAGACAGACAGTCGAATACGGGACTGCCCTTTTAAAACGGAACGTATGGTCACCTTATGACGTGATGTAGTATCGACTATAAGATATATGCATATAATAAAATATATAATACAACCAAATGTGACGAATGTTTATTTTTGTCTTTTAGTTTTACTCTATCTGATCGGTGTTATTTGTTTCGCCGCTGGTTGGGGTTCGGAACGCGTGGTGATGCTGTGTGGTACTCAATCCGTGCCTTTTGTCTCTGCGGATTGCACGAATGGTATGTCGTGTATAGTGTATACATATAATATAGTTTAATAAGAAATTTAAACGACTAGACAATTATAAAATACGAAAAAGTCAAAACACCCGAGGGCATATAACTGCATAAGATAATATATAATATCATATAATTTATTTTAGTATAGTGAACGAATTATTATAGATAATTATCTGAAGTTTTATTATTATTATAAACACGAGTACTGTGCCGCGTACTATTATTACAAAAATAGAAATGAATTTTTTTTTAAATTAAATTGCATTTTACGTTTTACGTCATGACACTATGCTCCGCGGATTTCTTGGTATATGGCTGCAATCGGTGCGTAAAAACTAAAATTTGCTTTTCACATTCGTATTTACAAACTGCGAAGGTTCCTGTAGTTTTCCTAAACATCTCGTTTTTAAATTTTCATATTAAAAATACTTTCTGTAGTTCTGTTCGTAGTCGTTTAATCCGTCCAGATGTCGGAGGTAATATTTTAAGATAAATCATCTGTGACGAATACTCGAGGTATACAGCATCTACAGGCAACCACTCTTCTTGACTTCCGAATAGGATCAAACGATAATGAAATACAAATAACTGACATTTTTTAATAATATAGTCTTTCCTGAGCCAAGAATGTCGTGGCAGTAATGCTTTTGATTAATTAAAAAAAAAATTATTATAAACGTTTTCATTTCCGGAATGAACTATAATCTCCTAATCCCGGATTACTCAAACCAAATTCAGATGCTTTCATGCTTCTAGCTCACAAGTCACACCTAGTTGAAGATTTTATGAAATTTTAAGGGAAGAGGTAAAATATTTCTACACAAAATGAGCTAATTAATAGCATACAATACTTAATATTTTATAGGAGCTTAAAGCTTTGAATAACTGTGGAGACTACGCTGTTTTAGCTAAATAATATGTACCTAGTGTGATTATATTATACCTTGTCGATAGGCTGCAATAATGATTGTAGCAAACAGCCCATATAAAATAACATAATACTCGTATATACGTACCGCCTATACGGTTTATAGAAAATATCTCATCAATTGTGCCTTTACCTTCGCATTGCCTTATAAATAATATATTTTGTTATGCGATTTTATAGGATCAGGTTTGTACACTGCAGCTTTTGGTATTGTTCTCACTTTCGCCACTGCCATGTTGTCGGGGCCAGCGGACCGGGCAACGTCTAGCGACAAAGTAGCACTTCAACTCGAACAAGGAGAAAATATTGTCTTTTTATTATAATGTTATTTTTTAATGTTTATTTTGTACTTTGTGCACATGTACATAATAATATTTTAATTATAATAGGTACATTATAATTATATCTACTTAATACTTTTGTTACGTAAAAACTTATACCTATATCATGTAACGATAAATATTTATAAGCGATACTGTATTTTTATTTTTTCATATTTATAAAAATAATTGTGTACACATTTAAAATGTGCTTTACAATATTTTATTTATTAAATCGTGTCGTTTGAATATATGTAATAATTTATATAATTTCTTGTTGCTTGTACTGTTTGTAGATACATGGTATTTAATTGTTAAACAGGAATTTGGAGTTCTAAATCCATATTAGATCTAGCCGATCTAGATATAAATAGCCTATTGTCTCAAAAATCTGTCAGATGCTGATAATTGCATAATAACATAAATTTTTGTATTATTTAATAATTGTTTCAAATAATATGAATAATACTTACTTAGTATACGATTGAAATACCTAACTATGAATGACAGGGTAATTTTTTTAAAGTAAGAAATTCGTTGTTTTTTTAAATTAAAGTTTAAAATTAAACTAGGTAATTTTTAAAATACCTATTTATTTTATCTAATTTTAGTCATAAAAAATAATATTTTACTATATTTTAATATAATTTTTTTAAGTGAATTATTGAAATGACAACATACGTTTTAATTTCACATTTCGTAGAATATTTTTTGATGTATTTTGATACATATTAATCAAATTTCTAATGAGTTAATTTAATTTAATAAAATATATCTAATTTATACTAATTTATATTAGTTATTAACCTAGTATTTAAGTTTTGATGAGTGAGGTAGAATATTATAAAGGCTGATAAGTACATACACAGGGAATTGTCTAAACTTAAAAATACATTAAAAAATAATAACTAATTAACTACAAGTTGTAGATTTGATTTTAATGCATTGAGAAACCACCAAAAAATGTTCTTAAGAAGTAAATAAAATTCATAATTTATAAAATTAAAAAGTGCATGCTGTTATTTTTTATAAACATATAAAAGAATGGGTAATGCTGATATAGGTAATGCTATTTCTTTTTTTTTGAGAATGATATTCTTAAATAACTAAGAATAATGTCAAATTGTTCAAAAATAAATTAAAAAATAAAATATTTCCTATAAAATATGGTCATTCAGTACATCTGTACATATAACTAGCTTCATACAGCCATGAACGAGATTTAAAGTAGGTAAGTAGTAACTCAAGTCTCGTACAATAATATTGTATCTAAAAACTTTATAAATATTGAGATTAGAGTAATTACAAGCGATATTTTTGTATACATTACTATTAGAATAAATGTGTAGTATATATTATCATTTATATTAAGTTGCTTTTATTACATAGTAATAACTAACAACCTATTTATTTAATTCATTATATAGTTATAAATTATAATATATATCACACAATCTCAAGTAATAAAATAATATAGTGTTCTAATAGCGCCTTATGCAGACAAGATTAAAGTAGGTATTGTTTTTACAACATACTATGTAATAGATAGTAATTTAGTGTTGCAGTGATACTTTATTTGGTAAAAAAAAATATAATCGCTATAAAACCAATACAATCATTGTTTTGTTTAGAATCTGAAACATTTTTTAAATTTGTTTGATTTAACATAAAAATATTGAAATCAGATCAAAGATGGCAATAGTATAGATATAACAATTTTTTTATTGGTTTATTAATATTATAAATAATTAGTAATATACGATAAAATAATAAATATATAACTAATTATTCAAGTAATTACAATTTTGATGAACACTTTAAGTCTTTTAGAATATCATAAAAAGTACAAATTTGTAAATTGGTCAATAAATGAGTATTTAATAAAATAAAACAAACAATAAAATATGATAATTAATACTAATTAATGATAATGGAGCTATCATAACAATGAGTAAAACTAATAGAACCACCAAGAAATCAAGGAAACCACTTAGGACTAGCTTAAATCATACCTATCACAGTAATTTGTTTATGTATTTTTGGCAATGAAGAAAAAAAATGAACAATACAAAAGGAATAATAAAATTCACTGGCAATTTGTACTTCAAATTGTCAATTTCTTAAGTCACTATCCAGTTTGGAATACCAAAAAATGATGCACATTATTAAATTAAATAAAGGTTATAAAAAATTAAAGCAAAAAAAATAAAAAAATGTACTTATGTGTCTTGGTTAGAACACAAATCGCACACTCGTACAGGGTTAGGCCAACCTCGATGCGGGACTGGTTTTCGATGGTTGGAACAACCGGAACAAACGCCTTGGCCACAATCACGACAATGATGCAATATTAAAGTAGATCCAAATTCTGATTTACATATATAACACTCTAATGCCTCATTATCAGGTACCCAATAAGATGGTCTAGCTGTATCTTTGATAAGATCTAAAAAACAAGAATAATTAAACACTAAAATATAACAAAAAAATAAAATAAAATAATAGTAGTTGTTCTAACTTTTTGGATATTCTAGAACAGAAGCAACAGAAGATAATGTTTGTACTACAGCTTCACTAAACTTACGAGCCCCTACTTCGTTTTCGTCTCCCCGACTAGATGAATCTGAACAATTACTACTTATGCTTCCTATATTTTTAAAATTAAAAAAAATAATTATTAGAATTTTATAAATCATGACCTAAGAATTAAGACAAGAGAACAAACCAGATCGTTTATAACAAAAATTGCACACACGAACAGGTGTATTCCATCCTCTTTCTGGAACACACAATGTTCGTTTAGAACATTCATCACAAACCCCTTCTCCACACGCTCGACAATGATGTTTTATTGATGTTGAAGAAAATTGTAATTTACAAACAATACATTCCTAATACCATATCAATTACTCTAATTATAATTAATTTATATGAGTATAGGTAATAATATTAATTTAAAGTATTATTTATATAACCTAAATAGTACCTTTATTTCAGCATTTGGTTTCCAGTATTTAGGTGCAAATTGATCAGCAACCCAAGAAGATAACAAACGGGATGGTTCATAACTAACACTAGCAACTGTTTCAGAAAGATAAGTTACTCCATCCAACACTTTTCTAGCAGGATTCATACTAGATGAGGAAGGCAAATCCATCTAAGCAAACACATACAATTACTTTATTATTTATTAGAATATAATCTTATATTATAAAATAATTTAAAAAAATGTTCTCAGCAAGTATATTATATAAAAACAAATATAGGTTTAATTTATTTTAAAATTTTCATAAATTAGCAAAAAACGTTTAATTGATTGAAATTGTAAAAAAAAATATATGCAATCAAATATAAATAAATAAACCTTAATAGATATATAGTTATATCATTAATTTTTATATGTTTATGACATTTTAATTTATTAAGTATTTTAAAATTTAATAGATATGATATAGAAAAAAAATTGAATACTGGGGAAAAATAGGGTTTCTAAATATCTATAGTTTTTATTTTTCCAATAAAACAGTCAGATACTTGATTTAAGTTAAGTTGAATAAATTTAAATACTTCATGAGCACTCGTATTTATAAGTATAAATAAAAATCTGGTAGTATTCAAATTCGATACAAAAATGTATTCAAAGTCGATTACTTCCCAACTATACATTTTACATTTGATAAAAATGAAATGAAATTTATTTAATATATATTAGATTAAATATAAAAATTATTTTTGGTTTATATATTACTCAATTAAGAATGATATTAACATGTAATTATTATGTACAAAATATAAAAACTTACACCAGGCCAGATATGTTTTGTTTCTGTATAAACGACAGATTTTTCTGGATCATTATTTCCATACCAATACTGTTTACTACGATAAATTACACCACATTGTGGACAATCAATGGTATACCTAAATTGTATGTTAAAATATAATACATAATGATATTAAGTATATTTATCTTATCATACTTTAATTTGGTGAATATTTACCCAGACAACGCATATTTAAACCAAGAATTTTGGTTATCATTAGTATAATTTGTTGTAACAACAACAGGTGTTCCGTTGTCTGCACACACTTTACAAATATAAACCGAATTTTCAAATTGTGACTGATACCTGAAATATATTGTATTACTTATCATTAACATTATAATTGATATAAGACCATCAGAGCTAGATTAAATGGATTTTCATCCCTTTCACATATCCGAGTACCTAGTTCTACTAGATTATTTAATTAGACATTCTAAAAACAAAACTCTACTCAGCGTCACAAGTCATAACTGAACAAAAATGAATAATTATTAAACTATCACTGTTTTTCCAGCTGATGAGGACCCATGGCTAACCTACCGGTTTATGGTGGGCGGGTCGTGGAGATCACCATCCAATTTTTGTTGCGTGGACTATAGTATATACTATAAATATTAAAAAAAAAAAAAAGGAAAATTATAAAATGTTTGTGCCCTAGCCCCTTGCCTATGTTTTAATCTATCTCTGATTATAAATATTGTACAGCAAATAATGATCAAATACATAACAAAATCTTAAATACAGTATACAATATTACCTGCATTTAGAATTGTTAAAATGGGGAATGTTATCTTTTAAATGTCCAACACTATTTGAACATCGTTGTTCACAAGATTGACATACAGTCGGACATGTTAAATGTTGATCTGGAAAGAGCGGTTCAATTGAAGTTTTAATTACACCAGTAAACTTGTCGTTCAATGCCTAGAAAAGTAAAATATTTTAACTGTAGGTACACTATGTGTAAGTGTATTGTGAATTACAATATATTATTATACTTTAAGAGTCAGATAAACAATATGTGGAGATCTCTGTGGTCGATTACAGTTTTTTTTAATTTCTTCATTAAGTACTTCTCTAATTTGACCAAAATCTGTTGGTGGAATAATAGTTTGAATTCCCACATAGCGAAGAGATGCAAATCCATCAATGTCAAGTTGTAATTCATGAAATCTATCTTGTATTTGCTCTGAGACATCTTTACCATTATCTTTGAAACAAATATATATTAATAAAATTATAATGGTATACACTTAAAAGTAACTATCAAAACTTACAACGTCCTAATGGTTCAGTGTTTCTAGTTTCATGAAAAATACATAATGTTGGTCCTTTTACAGAATCAGCACATTTAATTGGATCTATTGATCTATTACAAACAGTAAGTAAGTCTTTTTGAAAATGTTTTATATATGACTTAGATGCTGAACCAAGAAAATTAAACATATCATCTTGTAATCGTTCACCTTTAACTCTGTATATAACTACATCTGATACAGCTAAAACCTAGAACAGTTTTATTTTCATATTATTTAATAATACTTAATATTATTTGAGTATGAATTATGTTTAGATTTAATTTACCTTAAGCAAAAGCCTAGTCCTTTGTTTATTATGAGCAGTTGAACCAGAAAATCCTTCAGTATCTAAACACACAACATTCAAGGATGGATCAAATGCTGCCCAAACTCCAACTGTGCATGCTTTTTGTTCAGAAGATGTGCGAAATACTTCTGCACCTCTAAAAAAACATTGGTTCAATGTGTACGACTTTCCATCACCAGTATTTCCAAATATAGATATTACTTTAACTGGATTAGTATTTTTATATCCATTGAGACGTTTTACAAACGTTTCAACGCTAGACACCTATGCAAATATAATGATTACAATGAAAAAATATTAAATATTTAAATAGTACTTAATAAAATTAAGTAAGTCATAATATGGGATAAAATAAGACGCAATATCAAAATCTGATAACTAATCAACATTCTCCTAATTGTAATTAAACATACCTTCAGTCTTTCTTTCTCATCGAGAAGTAAGAAGCTATGACAATGACCATCACCTTCCTCATCACTGTCATTGTAATCGGGAGTAAGTTTTAATGATGTAAAATGAGATGTGAAGGTCACATCTGGAAGACCAAAATCGCTGTGAGCCGAAGAAATTGTACTGACAGGGGTCATTATGGCTGGTAACTTGTGTTGGTTTTTTAAATGGCCTAAATGACCATAACAGTTGTCGTCCATTGACAAGACATCTCTAAAAATATTAAATTATACACAATAAAAATAACTTTTCAATAATTAAGCATTATTAAATTACGCAGTATTTTTTACCTATATACGTTCATGGTTACACACAACACAAGTAAAAGTGAGTGTGAAAATTATCATAATTAAGCAAATATATTATAATATTTACCTTATAAATGCATTTATGATTGTGCACTTGCAGTTTATGTTGAACACTAACGCTTAGGTAACGCAGTTGATTATATTAAATGGTGATGAATTATGATGTTTAAACTGTTTTTAATTATATGAAGAGTTTCAGGCAACAAAGGAACAACAAAAATTAAAATAAACAATGAAATATAAATTCTGCGTAAAAAAAATATTCTTATCAGATTATCATGGTCTCGTGTTATCATAAAATAACAACCAAGGTGAATCTTTGAATAGATATTCGTGTTATCAATTATGTTTTGATTATTTGAATTGCAAGTAAATAATATACTAAGATAACAGTTAATATTAAAAAGTTTAAAGTAAACAGTAAATAAAAAACTGAGCCGTTCTTGTTGAAGTAGTTGGATATTCAAATGTTTTTATTGCTATTTTATATTTATTAAGATTATTATAATGATTAATAATTGATAATAATAATGTCTATGAATATAAATGACATATTTATAGGAGAAGTAAGTTTGTAAAATAGTTTTGATCTGGAAAGTATATTAAAAATTGTATCTTCAGTTTCAATTGCACTAGTTTTATAAAATCATAAAAATCAAATTAATCACTTTTATCAGGACCAATTTGAATGAAAACAAAATTTTCTATTTACCTAATTTTTTTTTTTTTTTATCGTATTTTATCAACTTTTTTATTGCATTTTCTAAATTTTTTTTATGACCTATAAATTCGATTGCTATTACATGATTTAAAATATATAAAAAAATGTAAAAAAAAATTATTTAATAAAAAAAATGTAAATAATCATATGTGTAACCTAAATCAACAATTTTATTCAATAAAAATATTAAAGCGCTTAAAAATTACTTATACAAAATGTGATGCAAACTGAGAAAAGGTTTGAATTATAATAGTATGGTAGTTCTAAATAATATATTTTAGTATACTACAGTCAAAAATACAAGGAACTGTATTATCGTTATATGTAACTGTAAGTTTGAAGATTATTTGAAGCAATTGTTTCATGGCTAAATATGTGAATGGTTGGCTCAGTTGGCTGGGTCTATATTGGTGTCTAATTATAAGACATTAACACAAATATCATGACAAATACTTTAGTTTATATAAACTAATATACTATCAAGTTACTGTGTCTACATTCGTATATTGCCATAGCTATTTAAGTTCTGTTTTATCTTAAATATAGTTACTTATATCATATTCAGAGATTTATGATTTGAGAGGGAAGATGTGTGAAACAAAGCCACCTACTGCTTATTTTGTTTCAATAACAGGGCGGTGGTAAACATATTTAAAATACATAAGTCTTCAAAGACTTAAAAAGTTGTCACTGCCACTGATTGTTATTATAAATTTAATTTAAATTCCTCTATTTTTGTTTTTGCTAATTTAATGAATTTAACTGAATGCTTTATTACTTTATTTTAGGTACTACATAACTTAAAATAAATATAAAATACTTTTAATAGTGAGAAGATAAGAAACATAAAATATGTATAATATCTAGTTTTTTTAAATTTGAATTTTTAGGTTGCATCTGTCCAAAACTATGGGGCATTTATTAGAATACCAGGAACTAAGCAACAAGGTCTTGTACATCGTACACAGTTGTCTAGAGTACCTGTAGATGATGCCACAGATGTTTTATCTAAAGGTGATAAAATATGGGCTAAAGTTATTGGAACAGTAAGTTAATTAATTTGTATGTAAATATTTTACTTATATTTTAAATATGCATTATGATATAGGATGACGGAAAGATTTCTCTTTCTATGAAACTTGTTGATCAAGGTAGTGGCAGAGATTTAGATCCCAATGGAGTTCAAATGTTGTGAGTTATAACTTAATTTATTATTAAACTAAGAAATAATATTTTTATATAGTTCTGTAATAATTTTTAGTCAAGATGAACAAAGAAGAAAGATTCAACCCAATTCTAAGGGTAAAAGAACAATTCAATTAGATGCAGTTTATAACACAAAGTGTGTGAGATGTGGAACTGGTGGACATTTAGCTAAAGATTGTTTTAAAGTATGACATTTCATTTATTAACTCGTTATTTTATTTTAGTTAAATAATATATTAATTACAGGGCACATCTGGAAAAATTTATGATCTTTTGCCAGACGATGATGAGACTGAGGTATTACACGTAGCACCTAATCAATCTGAAAAGTCTGAAGCAATAAATAAAGATGTTTTATCAACGAATGAAAAAATCAAAAAAAAGAAAAAGAAGAAAAAATCTAGCGAATCAAAGAAAAAAAAGAAAAGAAAAAGACATTTATCAACTTCTTCTTCAAATGTAAGCTAACAATCCATTTAGTTATCAAATTAGATTCAAATTTTGACATTTTAAAGATGTTATACAATTGAATTTGAACTTAAAAAAAAACTCATTTTTTGGAAAACTTTCCTTTTATTAGTGTCAGGCTTTATTTAAAAATCTGACTTAACTTCTTTTGACCACACATACTTAAATAATTGATAACTAAGAATTATATTTAGTTGATCTGTTTAATTATTTTATTATAGAGTTCTAGTTCTGAGGAGGAAAGTTCAAAAAGAAAATCAAAGAAACACAAAAAAAAGAAAACATATTAACAAAATACTTTTTATTGGACATATTTTAATATAATTCACTGACTTATAATGTAGTTTCATTTTATTTAAAAAAGCTAATATATTTTATTTTGTTTATTATTAATGTATAAGCTAAAACTATGTAATAGACACTAGACACATACTTTTCCATCTCTATTTGGTTCAGTCGAAACTGTTACATTATTTTTTAATTTAAAAAAATTAAACCTATACAATTTTCAAAGTTTCTAGTCCAAAAGGATTTTGTCTTTCAATAAATACATATTTTAAAATATCCATATTCATCAATGTAATTTACATTAATTCTATTATTTCTATTCAATGAAATGTTATCGTCCTACCAATTACCATTCTAATTTATTATTACCATGTCACAGGTGCAGACCTGGGGTAAGAAAGGGCGATAGTCTCCCCTGCTACTGTAGAGTCTGGAATATTTATTTTCAGCAGTCAATAAAATATATTGTCGTTCCGATAGCGTTTCAGCCATGTCCGTTTATATCAGTCACCTCCCCCATAAATAAGTTCTTAATCTGCGTTTACCCAAGTAATCATCCACATCCAATCTGTTATTAAAAATCATAGTATTTTTACTGCTTTAAAGACTTATGAAAGATAGAAAAAAGAAACACATGTAATTTAAAATCTATATATATATATATATATTGCTCCGCTTAAAACACTAAATCTAAATGCAGACACTTCAATACTTCATTAAATTTCAATAACGATACTCGGATCATAAACATTTCAACCTAATGAATGAGTGATAATTAATATTATAAATAAACACTTAAAATAAATTTCAAAAACAAATTTAATTTAATAATTGAATTAACATTAAATATTGTATAAATTACGCACCATAGATATTTCAGTAAATTAAAATTTAAACCATTTTTTTCTAATTTCAATAAATAAGAAAAGTATATATAATTTATAAAACAATATTTTCAAATCAATACATTTTTGAAAAAAAAAAAAGTACTTATCTATAATCTTTTTTAATTAAGATTAGAATGAATTTAAGAATATAATAATATTTACATATTTAAATATTGTATTAACTATTTATCTAATTACAAGGTAATTTCACTTAGTATCTTCACCCTTTTATTTTTCACCAATAATGCAGTTATTAATAATTAAGATAAATTTGCTCCCCACCTACCACAAGTCTATTAAATTTACAAAAAAAACCCTGGAAAATAAATCCTGGATACGCCACTGCATACTACGTAGTATTAAACTTTTGGTAGTTTTTCTTTAGATTTTCAAAAATTATTCTTGTAATAGTGATAAAAAAATTATATTCAAAGTTACCATCTTAATAACATTTTTTCAAAGATATTTAGCATTTATAGAATAATTAGCTAATTTCCTAATAGAGTAACTATTCAAAACAAATATAATAAATTAATTAAAGTAAATGGCTCAATATTATGAAGACATTTATTTTTCTTTTATCAATTAATTTAAACTATTTCCTAAGAACAAATTTAAAACAAAATACATTTTAAACATATGTGGTGGAAATTGTGTTACTTAACAAATTTTCATAAGGTTAGGTTAGATTCTTACCCAATTTTCATAGTGGATCTTAGTTTTATTGACTATATTTAAAATAATTGGATTTTTTTCCAGTTGAGCAAAAAAAAAAAAAATTATTTTTAAGTAAATTAATAAAAGAGTTTTTATTATTTGTAAGTAACTTAAGTAAAAGTATATATTTTTAAATACATTATAGGATCATCAGTGTTTTCAAACTAACACAATGTAAATCCAAATTTTTTTATCAACATTTCAAGAAAAAAAATTTAGAAAAATCGAAAATTTTAATTGTCTGCAAATAGCTTAAAAAAGTCAAAATATTTTGAAACTTTAATCGTAAATAATAACGCTAGTATAAAAATTTGGTGAACATTTCGAGTATTTATGATTCTTTTTTGAGTTACAGCAAAATAAAAAAATCGATTTATTTTAATTTTAAAAACTGGTTATGCGTAAATATTCCCGTTTTTCCGTTATTTGTTTATGGTTATTCCTAACGCTTTAGAAAACTACTGGAAATTTTTTACTCTCGACCCCCCCCCCTCAAAGTACCAACTAGATTCATTTTCCTTTTCAAAGAGGGGCTGAAGTTAAAAATAAAAGTACTATGACTACTCCAAAACGTGATGATAGACACCGAAAAAAAAAAAACACATTGTAAAATTCATCATTGTTAAGGATCTAAAACATGAAATACAAGACAATTAATTTTTGGGATTTTGAGCGGTATGATAATGATTCATACAATAGAAAATTAGATTTAGTTTGTAATTTTAAAAGGCCAAAATTATAAATTCTCACTTCTCAGTATTTTTCAAAATGTTTGGGGAAAACAAATAAAATTTTTAGTAAAAGGGGAAATTTTTATGAAAACCTAGTTTTAACAAAATCATTTTTTAGTGTTATTAAAAAAAATTATAGATACTTGAAATTTTTATCAAATATTTACATTAGCATTTCTAACACAGTATAATTTCTAAATATTTTGACTCTTTGGGATATTAATAAACATAACAAATTATCG
Organism: Rhopalosiphum maidis; assembly: GCF_003676215.2. Lineage (NCBI taxonomy): Eukaryota > Metazoa > Arthropoda > Insecta > Hemiptera > Aphididae > Rhopalosiphum > Rhopalosiphum maidis. Next base: position 82,416,166 of record NC_040878.1, read on the forward strand.
ATTACTTTTGGTCAATTATTATTGATAAAATTTTTCCGCTTGTACAAAAAATTTGAAAATTTAATACAAGTTTCCTCGTAAGTTGTTATGAGAAAGCCAATTATAAATATATTATATTTGAAAAAATACATAGTCACAATATTTTTTATAAGTATGGGTATTTAAATTTTGACGAATTTCGTTAAAAAATCAAAAATTTGTAAATTATTTTGAAATGAAATTGGTTGAGTGAAATGCCATTGATTGAATTTAAGTGGTTTAATAGTCTAGTATAATTGTATAAACTATTGTTATCAAATATCAAATATGGAGAATATGGAGAATATAATACTTTTAGAACGGCAACTGTTATTTTATAAAAAAACATATAGTGCATTACGTGAATATCAATTAACACCAATGACATTATATATAATTTGACATACTTACTGATATGACTAGATTCAAATTGATATTAAAAAATGTCCATGTATTTACGTCGTTCAATTATGTTCTGTTACTGATGTTTGGTTCATAAACATTTTAATCTAAATGTAATTAATACCTACATTATAATTATACAATAATAAAAATAGATTATTAACGATTCTATGTTTTAAATTGTTATTAAATAATGTGATTAAGTACAAAAGATGCATTTTATTTAAAAAATAATAATACATATTTATATTATTAAACATAATGAAAATTCTTGTAAAATAATAATATTAATAATAATAAATAATAGATAGGTAGTTAGAAAGTGGCTTACTTGAATTTTTAAGTCGACATGTAACTTTGAAATCCGTATCAATCTTAATATTGATATAATTTTATTTTTTTTATTGAAAAATATTAAAACTTAAAATACACAATATAATAATATAAAAATATTTTTGATGCAAATAATAATGTTTGGTTTATTAAAAATAAAAATAGTATCTCATCAATTATCCGAAATGCAGCAATAATAATAGACATCAAAAATACTTTAATTTGAAGGTTAACCAAATGCATTGGAATATATTTTGGGTTAAATTCATTTTTTATGAATCTATCTCATGATAAGCCATTAAATATATTATGTATATAAAATCTAAGAAATTGTATACAAAGAACTCTAAAAGCAATGAACCATAACTAAAATTGAATAATTTTAATATTGTATTTAATTCCGCGTGCAACAACCTAATGGTTTCCACTAACATCGCTATTTCCGAATGTGTCCATTCATCACGAATTCAGTTGGAAAGCACTTCCAAAATTCATTTAACGTTTGAAATCTATTTCCTATGTCAATGAGAAGAAAATAAATAAAAATTATAACCACATAGTTCGTAATATACGGGAAATTAAAAAGGTGTATAAATAGAAGTATGTAGATGTTGTGGTTTCCAAAAGTGTATCTGTACTATCAAAATGCCAACACAGTATATGAATAAGGTAAATAAAATGATATTCCAATTTTTTTTTTATCTAATTGACGATATTTAACTATGAATGCCTGTGAAAGTAATGTAAGTTTTCGATTATATTCTATGAGATCATTGGACAACCTATGAAAAAAGAATACAATATTGAATTAGGAACTATTATTGTAGGTCGACTGTCGAGAAGTTAACGTGTACATTATAAATTTAATAGGTATAACGTTTTATTTTTATAAATGTGCAGTGTATCAGTTAGGGTGATTTTAAGATAGAAAATTATCAAAGTAAAAATATTTCCTATACCTTAAACCAAATAAACTAAATAGCGATCGAAAGATCATAATGGAATAATAATTACATGCTCTTAGATGATGTTATTATACATTTTTTTTTATTCCGTGGTTATTTAAAATGATAAAAATACAGAGAAAAAAATTCGTGTTTGCTTATTTTTTTAAAGATTAATTAGAAAATTAATATATAAAATGTATCCCAGTAAAACCTTTATTATGTATAATATCTGATACTTTTGGTTGTTAAGAAAACAGTCATAAATTTAGTAATTTGTTTTACTTCTGAAAGGAAAATCATTAATTAATTCTAAATTAAGTATGTATTTTAAAAATTAAAACTCCTTTAAGGATAATTATCAAATAATATAAACTGAAATAAACCATTATTATTATTACTTAATCAAACATTATTAACTGATCTGAAAAATTGTTCATTATAAACTTTGCATTTATATTATTAATCTTTTATTTGGTCTTATCCTCATATATGTTTTCATTGATATAATTGAATTGTTTACATAAATTAATAAATAATTTGACTCTAAAAGAACATAAATTATTATTAATGTGTACCTATGTGTTAATTTGTTCGACATACAAACACTTGAAAATTTATACTCGGGGGCGTATTTAGAAATGTCTTATGCACAAACAATAAATTTTAAATTTGCGTACATGAGGCAGAGTTGTAAAATATCTCATATAATAAAAAAAAGTATAAAATAAGCAAATGTGGGGGGTTACGGGCCCTATGGGCCCCTCCCTTAATTAAGTTCCTGCTTATACTCGTAACTCATAAACATACTAATGAGTAATAGGGTAGGTACTAAGTAGTTGATTTATCGTGTTGTTATTACTAGTTTCTATACTACCACTTTATATCTATTTTTACCTAGTTAAGATTTTTAGAACTTAAATATTGTCATGTGAAAAATTATCTATTTAATAATTTACAACAAAGATGGGCGATTTTCATCTGAAAAATGGAATTTTGAATCTCAACAGGACACTCCTTAAGTAAAAATATTTGTATACATGGTCTCTAAATATATTTAAATGTTCTAAAAATCAAATTTTTATTAAATTTATTATTTATTTAATAATTAGTTGTTTAAGATCCTAATGATCCCATTGATTATAATGTATGAATCCTTGACCTTTTAGGACGCAATACGTGTATAGTGTATACCTTTTTTACGGGATTCAACTAGGCAACAATTGTATGATTCATATGCGACCACATTCGAGAATCCGTGTGTAGAGCACAATTAAAGAAATTTCAAATTAATTGTATAGGTAATGAATTATGCACTGTAGAATTAACTGTGTTGACATGATCGTTACTACACGTTCGGTGTAATTAAAATTGCGTATACGGTATACCACTATCTGCACTAAAGTACACTATACTAACACGCTATCTAGCGCTGTGGGGAGTTAGTAGTTATTATTAGACATAGGTACCTACCTTAACCAATCATTCTGCCGCGTAAACATTCCTCATCCGATAAGTTTATAATATACAATTTGTTCACCAATTCAGAGACGTACGCCAGATCACAGATTAAATATACATAAATAATATATTCAATTTATGATATGATGAATCATTTTACTGCATTCTCGATTTGCAGCTTAGGAAGGGTGTAGGACGTGTCGTATCCGTATGCAATGTATCCATCTTACTAACGTAGAACATAACAAATTTGAATTCAGCAAAAAACCCACTTTATAGTGTTAGCTATTGATATTAGAGTTAGTATAAACATATTATAGGACTTAGAGTAAGATCTAAGCCCCAAAGCATCATGTAGGCTTCTATCAACATTTTAATTTTAAAGTAAGTAGTCATGAGTATTTAAAGTCTTAATAATTTGCAAATTTGCATAGCTATAACTCACTTTAAAATTAAAATACCAATAAAAGACTGCATGAATGCGCGATACTCTAGATAATATTCTTACGGTTTTACATTTGATAATAGGTAACCTAACCTAACGTTAGTAAGACGGAGACAACGCTGAACACTGAACAGTGAACACACACGCGGGTTCAATATAATTTTCAAGCCGTTTTCACTGCTACATCGTTTGTCGTGATTTTTGTATCGCGAAAATACAAACTCTGATTGGCCGTTGTAATCGTAGTATCACTCACTTACCATGGTCTACCGTGAGTTGGGCTGTTGGTCGAAATTAACTTTACTTTTGGTGTTTGGACGTAACACGACAGACGACGTAACCGTTAATCCAACAATGGTATACTGACTACCGAGTGCTTCCACGGAGCACCGTGGTGTTTGGTACTCGGTATCCTTTCAACCAAACTACTGAACACAGCCAGTATTGGAAAATTATTGTTTTGTGCAAACAGCCTTAGCGGTGCACGAAGTTCCTTCCTCATTACTAAACCTCTCGTTAGTCCGCCTAACCTCGACGTGATAACGAGATTGAAAAAAATCTAATATTCATTGGGAAACGGCAGGGGCCGAGAGTATTCGTGTGCAAGATTGTATAACGCCGTGAAGCTTTGGGTAATGTGCGATTGCTCTGTGCCAGACTACAAAACAAATATGGGTTTTTGCTATAAAAAAATGTAAAAGATCCAACTATGTAAGTAGAATAATATACTATTATCTTATTATTTATTTATTTTACGGATAAAATTTGAACTTATCACTGGCATAAATCATAGGTAGGGTATCATTTATATAAATAGTTTATTTAAAACAGAGAGTAAATAATTTCTAAATCAGGTTAGGTATATCGACTTTGGAAAGAGTTTGGGGAATAAATAATATTATTGTTATATAAAATTTGAATTACGGACTTTACTGTCTTTAGTTGAGCTATTTTTTAGAAAACATTAAGCCTTTATACTTAATATAGGTAATTATGTTTTCAATATCTGATTTCCACTCATATCGAGTAATGAGTTTAGATGTGTATTGATGATGCATTCAACTGTTGAATAGTTTAACTATTCAATCGACAAACAGATTAATATAATTAAATTTTCCTTTTAATGTCACGCTGCGAACAAAATAATATTGTTGAATACATTCATTGTACCAATAAAAAAAAAATTTATAATCCCACAAATAAATCATTATAATTCTTATAATAATTGAAATTAGACATGGTATTATTGCTTATTAGTTATTACATTTGTAATTTCGACGACACTATTGACAAGTATTGGCAGTAATCATTGTCATATTGGGAACGGCAAAAATATTTTATGTTTTATATGATTAATAATATAACGTGGTCGGGTTGAGTGGTTGACCTCGTTAGGTGTAAATCATCTAGGAAAGGTGGTTGAACTTTTAATTACTAATCTATAAGTAAAAGATTTATAATCAGTAAAGATTGGTAATTAATCGGATTAGTTAAAAAAAAAACATTATTTTACTTTATTGTTTTTTTGAAAAATACTTAGCAAATTTGTAATAGGATGAAAACGTGAAAAGGTATACTTATAACTTTATAAGTAATAATATATACATAGAAAAACTGTTTATTATATAAGGTAATACATTTAGGCATTTTAATTAGTAACAGTAACAATAATAATATAATAGAAAACAAACACAACCGTAGTCCTATAGTAATAATTAATAAGCCTACAGCATAATTATTATATATTTATAATGTAATATGTACATAATAATAATATAATGTACTATATTATTGACGTCTTCAACATAATATAATATGTTTAAAATAAAAAAAAATAATAATACAACAAGACAAGACCAATATTAACATTACGGTCGACTTTTTATAATATCTACTAATATTGTATAATATGATACATCATACCTAACTTAATAGTAATAGTGTAAAAATGACATTCTTATTATAAAAATTACAATTTAAACGCGTTAAGATTATCATACAAAGTAAAACATTTAACGTAAATGGTGTAGGTATTTAACACTCACCAACGTTAGTTATATTATGAGTGTTATGACTTTTAATACTAAAATGCAATATAACTGTATACTCACATTATATAGTATTTATCAACAGTTGATATGAAATGCCGTTATTGGTATTCAAATATAAGTACTTAGGTACTCATATAAAATTTGAATAATTGTTTATAATCAATGATTATATTGAATCTTTTAAACGAAGTTTTAATAATAGAATAATTGAAATTTAAATACAAATAATATAATATTGGAATGCAACGCACATCAGCAATGGGTTTCTAACGGTTTCTTCAGTATGCAACTTTTTTCGTCAATTATGATTTTTTTACAATGAAAAATTGACAAATATACTTTTGTGAAGAAACCTAATTGCTCGAAATAAATATTGTTCTATATGATGTTATGTGCTTATGTGTTATGTTATGTATTATTTTTATAGTTAAATAGATTTTAAAAGTGAAAACCTATTTTGGCTAATTGTATAGTTTTTTTAGAGATGATATTATATATTATATAATATATTTTTCTTCGGCTCACATACATAGAATATGAGATTCAGAGATTAGAACTAATAGGTAGGTATTTTATTTTCAATAAAAATTATCTACATGGCAAATAATAACTTTCTCCAGAAAAATGTTTGGATTTTTATTCATTTAAATTTGACTTATTGATTGCATTACTAAATATTATTGTAATTTATACGTCTAAATGGGCGTCTTATCATTGCAATATCGAACATATTTTTTTTTTAAGTTGTACAAATTATTGGTTTGTTATTTTCAAAGTGTTCAAAATTAATAAAATGTATGCGTTTGCGATTTGTGTATCACTGACCCCTATTATGATGCAATTGTTATCATGAAAATTGATGTACTATAGTTATATTTTAGACTAATAGGTATTATACTTTTATGGTTATTGATTAAAAGAATTAACGAAAGTATGTGAAAACTTAAAACTGTGTATAATAAAAAGGAACTTTATTATCAAATTTATGTCACAAATTCGTAACTTACTATTTTTTGATTTGCGTATTGTAGTTAATATAAAACAAAATCTCGATTCCAACGGAGTGAGCTTAAGAAAATTATTTAAAAGAAATATAATTAATAATAAACATGTTAAAATGCAATAATAATTTACTCATTGCAATTATTTTTGAAAAATAAACTAGGTAGTGGGTAGTAGATATATCTAAAGATTTAAAATAACTTATTTTTATTTTATTAGGTATAGGCTTATAAATACCTGCGATGGTATACCAAACGGCCTTATAAGAAAATCGAGGCGGTTGCGATAAAATATTTTAAAGACATTCAAATGAAAATAGTAATTATGAGCGATCGGTACTCGATTGGGCGTAAACAAACAATTTATGTAATTGACGACTATGATAACTTTAATCTCGACGGTTAAACGTACATACGCGTGCAATAGGTTTTGCAAATTGCAATTTTGGTTTTATCTGTAATATTATAATTGGTTTTCACATAAAAATTGTTTTTTAAATTTATTATATATATTTTTAAATTTTTTCCAATTTTTAATATTATACATTCCTATAAAACTGGGATTCTCGAAAAACGAGTAATCAATGAGTGCACGAAACGTGAGCGTTTAACCATCAATGTTCTATAATAAATTGTCACGGTGATAGATATATAATTACTATGATGGCATAAGCTGCGAGCTCGACTAAAATATTACACTACACGCAAACTTACACGTAAATAGGTACATTACTTATTCACTCGTCGTCGTCGTAAAAACTGTTTACGGCGGCGGCGTGGCCTTGATAGTTGGGTTCGAAGTACTTCCTCAGGTACTCGGGCCGTTCGCCGGAAGAAGTTTTGGCCGCGGCGCCCTGCAGATGGTCGTGCTCTTTGGCGGCCGGAAACTGGTATTCGTCATGCAGACGACCGCGATGATGTGGGTCAACGTCGTCGCCGTCGTCGCTGGCGCTCTTGGCGGGCCACTCGAATTGGTTTTCGTGGGACGTGGTCGGGAACTGCAGCGGCGCGGGATAGTATTCTTCCGGTGACGCGCTGCCGTAATCGCCATGGGCGGTGGGTAGACCGGCGGCGAACAGCGGCGGCAGCGCGGAACCGTGATCGAAGTCGGCCGGTTCCGGATGCGCCGCCGGCGTCTCGAAGTGATGATCGCCGTGGCCGGCCGGCACCACCACCTGCAGCGGCGGTTCGTAGTGATCGTAACCCGCCGTCGGCGGCGGCGGGTGCGGGAAGTGATTGTGCGCGGCGGGCACAAGCGGCGCCTCGTAGTGATTGTAAACGGACGGCGGCAGTTGTTGCTGCTGCTGATGGTGATGGTACTGGTGGTGATTGTCGTAACCATGCGCCGGCGGTTGCTGCTGCTGATGGTGGTTGTACTGATGATCGTCGTAACCGTGGACCGCGGGCTGTTCGAAGTGACCGTTGTAGGCGGGCGGCGACGGCGGTTCGTAGTGATTCGTGAAAACGGGCGGCTCGTACTGATGATGACCATCGTGGACGGTCGGCAACGACGGCTGCTGCAGATTATGATAATAGTCCTGACCACCGCCGTTGTAATTGGGCGCGTAGCCGCCGTCGCCGCCGTGGTGACCGTTAGCGGTGTTCAGGTGATGTGTCACCGTGTCCGGGTGATGCGAACTTCCGATCTTCTTGACGGTCGCCTGGAAACCGTTTTTCGCGTCGGCAGTGTACTCGACCAACCTGATCGAACCGTCCGGTTCCACCAGGCTATAGTAGCCGCGCACAGTGTCCCCGTCCCGTTCCTCGTACTGTTTCTTTATGTCGCCGGTTTGCGGGTCGTGGACGCCGTACTCGAAGCGGTAAGCCGGATACGACTGCGTGCCGCGGACAATGCGGAAATCATACAAAAACCGTAAACATTATTATTTGCATTCAACTATTTGTAAGTGACATATAATATTATTGTTGTTATTAATGTTATTATACTGTCACGACAAATCGGTCATCGCCGAACATTTAAGCGGCGACGACACCGAATCCAAGACGTATCGTCCTGAAAATTTCTCCTCAATGCCTGACCGCCCGAGGGTATATTATGTTTCAGTAAAGCGTTCAGTGTTCGGTGTTCGGTAGCCGAGGGGAGAGAGCGCGCAGAGGTAATTTTTAAAATCGAACATAAATTTTCAGTAATATAATTATTCATATAGGTCGGGGCTATAATGTAGTAGTTTAGTTATTGTGATGTATTGTGATTATGACGTTCTTATTTTACAACGGATACGCAATGTCGATTCGGCACTCTTATAGGTAATTACAACTGCCCAATAATTTGAGTTTTACCGGCCTCTAGAACGAGGCCCGCTGTAACACGCGTCCCGTATAGCAGCCGCGCTACAACAGTAAATCGAATTTAGTTTTTTTGGTCAGCACATCTTTAAGAAAATTAGTCTGGACGTTCTTGGTGGCGCCGCTGATAATAGCATAGACTTTTAAGTATTTTCGACCGGCAATGTACGATATAAAGGCATTATATTATACGTATAATACTGCACTATATTGCGTATACGCGGGGCGACTGGGTGAGCCATTTTTTAAATTCGTTATTCTATTAGTCAATTTTAATGTATTAAATTTCACGGCTCGTTGAAATAAATATCTGTGCAGATAAAAATAATGTGTTGCAATATGTTTTTGTCGGGAAATTCTATATTTCAGACTGCATATATTTGTTAAACTGTCATATTGTGATAGTTTGTAAATTGTATTTTAAGTGCTCTCCTTCATATTGGTACTGTAAAAATGCAAACCAACAACAACGTATACCCACATAAAATACTAAATATGGTCATTCCTACAAACTAAACCAGAGGGATAAAAAATAATCATATATAGACGACTGCACCCATGACGAAAGCCAAAACAATAATACAGGTATAGTGTATACGATGTTGCATTAACATTATGGTTTTGCATAAAATCTATAGGATCTAGGCCTTAGAGTCTTTTAGGGCAGTCGATCGAACTATGAACCACCGATTATAATTCGTATATATTGTGTATAATATTATTATAAGTTATAACTAATAGTAATATCATTTTGACCACTTTGGCTTTATTTAATAAAATAATAAAATACATGTATGAACGCAAAACATATTAATACTGCATTATGTCACGACAACGTTATACGGAGCAATATAACTATTTACATGAGATGAGTTACACTATTAGTCTATCTTTGGTATCGTCGAAAAACGAACGAGCCTCTAATATAATTTAATTTAATTTTTAATTTAAAAATTAAAAGATTTAGTCAACAGGTTGTTTACCTTCTTTGTTTGATGTCGATGTATTTTTACCAGACATCAAATCAGTATATATCTAGTACCTACATTGGAATATTACTTATTAGTTATTAAAAAAAGTCATATTTTTTTTTTAGTTAAAATTATTATAACTTGTTTTTAGGAATTTTAAACGCGTAATGCGTATTATAATATACATTTTTTTCTTTTAAAATATAATTTATGCATGGTAGCAAAATATTAGATTAAATTTGGCAGGATAAAATATGAATATTGACCAATTCGTAAATATGATAATTTCACAACTGAGGCCGTAACATATTATAATTTGCAATATATAAACAAAACGTATTATGCTAGACAAATATATACTGTACGAGCACGAAGACGCTTTGAACATTTCACCTAGTGTAATATATTTTGTCTTAATCCGTCACCGACTAGTGACTATCGTACAATATTCGTGTGCCGTACATGTGTAGGTAACTACCAACTAATAATTATTATACGAAATGCGGACGATGACGGTGTGACTGGCAAATCGCGTCAAGTGGAACGCGCGCGAGCCGCAAATAATTCAATTATACCTGTATAATATCATTATAATATTACTATTATTAACAATAATATAGGCACCGGCTCGTGCGAGTGTACCTATAAAAAATATTATATTATATGGGTGTATTGTGTTCACACATCTATATCATTATATTATAATACATTGTGTTCTGTCTCCGCGGGGACGTCGTTTTGTTATACGTTTCGTATGTACAAAGTATATATTATTATTGTACTTATAATATATGTATGCGTATATTCTGTCGGGAATTTCGAAAATTGCAGTTCTTTTACTTCGACATATAAATTAAAAAAATGTCACCTCCGCTGATCCGAATATAGGTAGTATATTGTATAGGTACTTTGGGTTTGATAACAGCATACATATAATATAATAATAATAATATATGATACTATTTTTTTTTTAATTATTATTATTAGCGTAAGTTTTTTAATTTCAATATCGACCGAGTCAGCACGAAAAAAAACCTCAATATATTTTTACATAATATTATATTAGCGAGTCATAATAATATATTGTGGGTCAATAGTATAATATGTGCGGTAATATGTGCGGTAATATTAATAATATTATTTTATCGGCGTACAGCGATTAATATTACTATATTATTATTTTAGTCAAACGGATGTCTACTTTTTTATGTACACACGAAACACGCGTCTATTTGAATTATTGTATTATGTTATTATACATGGCGTGACGACGGATTATATATTATATTATACTATGTATCATATAATATTATATAGTACGTTCGGCCGTTCAGGGTTTTAAATGTATTGTAATAATAATTATTATCCGTTAAAAATGTTTTTTAATAAACGACGCCATCCGGTAAAATACGCGTTCTTAGTGAACAAAAGATATTACCTATATATTATAAAATTATATACATATATAGGCATCGGTAGTTGTATACATTGTTATACGTACCTGCCCACCTACCTACATATTACCTACTATACTAGATGGTATGTTTTACTTTTACGACACAATATGTGATTCTTGGTTTGCCTACTTTGATAAATATTGTTCGGCATTATTTTAATTTATTCATAAATATTATTTAGGTGTACAGCAATAAAATGCACCTATAAATGTTTAACTTGACGATTATGTTTTCGATACGCGTAAATTAGCAGTCTTTACAAAATGTTGAAATCACATCAATTTCACGCTCTTTCACGCAAGTTCTGTCCATAGAAATAATTTGCCCATTTTTTTTCCAAATTAATTTTATTCATATTTAATTTTTGAGCGATCGAGATATTTTCCTATGCGCGCCCATACATGATTGTGAAATCAAATCATTATATTGTCATAACGCCAATCACAATCAACTGTTCTACCTATATATTTGAATATTTTAATATATGTACTGCCAAGTGCAAATACTACAACTAAATGTTATGATAAATAGTAATAGTATTTAATAATTACCTATTAAATCAATACTAAAATCATTTTTAAATTCAATTTCCGCGGAGAAATGGTTTATATGAATATAATATTTTATTATAGAAGAAAATCACAGATATGTAAGATAGCAGTTCGAACTTCAAATGTCAAATATAATAGCGAGGGAAGAATAACAAAACGAGTGTAAGAGAGATTATCAGAAAGATATATATGTAATTCGTAAGTGAAATTATCATTTTAAGTAGGTATACGCCAATCATCTTTGTGGATGAAACGAGTTTTCTGCAGGTATTTGAAATATAGTAATTATTGTTCGTTAAAAATAGAAAATATCAAAGAATGATTGATTATTATTTAATGCAATAATAATAATGAATTATGCACCTAATTGTAATTTTGAATATTTCGATTAGATAAAATTTTAACATACAAATTTGAAATTTTTAGGTGCTAATTTATACATAATTTTTTTGATGGCTTGTAGATATATTATATGAGTATAACAATATTCTATCAAATTACTCAAACTGTTTTAAAAACACTTCAATTTAGAATTTAATTAAATTATATTTTATATTTTAATGACATTAATTATTTATACATTTTTTTAGTTATCATGAATATGACGATTAAAATAAAATAATTATTTTAATAAAATCAAAATACTTAGCGTAGCACTTAATATTTATTATTTATATAGGTACATTTTTACATAAGTTTTTTTAAGGAAATCATTCATTTTTAGTCATAACGTTCTAAGCCCATATACAACTCATTAGTTATAAGCACTTAACTACTCTATTTTATTTTTTAAAAATTCTCATAAGACCATTCGTTTCTCAAGACGTATTAATAATGCATTCATAAATTATACATATATATAGAACTGACCACCGACTTTTACCGTTTTATTATAACTTTATGGGAAAATACGATGTCTCTTATAATATTATACATATAATATATTTATTATAATTCCAGTAATATATTTTTATATTATGCATTGTTTATTTTTATTTTGTTTAAACTTACATAATGATCATGATTGTATTCTGGTGCGTAATATTCTCTTTTTGACACCTTCTTATCACTTGCGTCAGCGTGTTTAGTAGTTTCTACGTTTTCCGCTAAACATGTTTGTACGAATAGCCCAAAAACAAACAAAACCGTCTGAAATAAAAAATCACCAAATTAATATATATTTTTTCTTTGATTTTTATCAATGAAATACGTGCTATACGCCCGTATTACAAAATAATTGTGATAGAATTGATAATTCAATCAATATATATGTATTTTGTAACTAATGAAATGTAAAATAATCAGTTTTAGAATACTTTTATTTACGTTTCTTCATTTATAAAAATAATTGAATTAATCCGTTACATTTATATGTCCATGGAAATAAAAAAAAATATTTAGATAATAATAACGACATTAATAATTCACCTACGCAGATATAAGGTCAACGATGGTCAATTATAGATTAATAACAGTTCCGCTAAGTTAGATTCAAAATTCAAATCGTCTGTGTGCTGTTATAAAAACCATATCTGATTTAATAACTTTTACTATTGTGGATAACCTTGTTTTCTGATAAATTTTTTAATTTAATATCCCTAAATGTTTTAATTTTGCATTAAGTTTAGAAATTACAGTCTTGTAAATTGTAATGCACATATGGATAAATAGATTACAGTGTACCAAGCATAAAGTAATTAAGCCTGACGCGAATCAGTATAGGTGCATTAAATTATTTTTGAAATAGTCAATAGAAGTTTAAATACTTGTTTAGTTTTTAATATAATTATTAAAATAGTGTAAATTAGATCCTGATTAAGATTAAAAATATATATTTGACAAAGATTTAAAAAACAGAATATTTTTTAATTTTTCAGATTAAACAATGTCATTTTACTAATCAAGTCCAGACCTTAAAATTTTAGATATTTCTTTTAAAAGTTAATTTTTGATTTTTTCATTAGCTTATATTCGAATAAAAACTATCGATAATCGTTGAAAGTCAAAAAATGTAGTATTTAGTATTTTAGTAGGTTTAATTGTTATAATCGAGCTTACATTTCAATATTTTTTTACTATTTTAAGTGTAATGATTTATTTATTTTCTAATATATGGTATATAACACTTTGACACGAATGTCGAACACTAGATTCATTTAATTTACCTTGCAATATATCTAGTCTGGCTTTTATAATAGTTATCCTATTACAATACAATTAAGAAAACTATTACTAACTGAAAAATATCTTAATAATAATAATAATAAGTGACTCCTTTGTATTCTATAATATTTTTTTCGACAGTTTGTGATCAGATTTGGTACAATAGTACCTGTATTGAATATTTGTAACCAACAAAATAATAGGTAATGACAAGAGATTATATTTGATACTTTAATAATACACACATCAATAATATATATTATATTTATTTTACTATGTTATCATATATTATTATATTATTGATAAATATTGCACATTATACCCTACCTTTTTTGTTAAATTAAATCTTTGAAGATTTACGTATTTTGATGTCCATATTAAACTGACAAATTTAAATAGTTACGATCTGTTTTATTTTTATACATAGTACATACAATATATTATTCACATCACCGAATGTGAATTAAAATAATGATTTTGAAAATATTACCAATAAGGTACACATATTACATATTTATAATTTCACGTTTTATATAAAACATTTCAAACTTAAATTTCTGCATTATATCTATTAAAATATATTTAAAATGTTTTCAGTAAATATTCAAATGGATTTAATTTTAATTTTAAAGTATTTAAACGTATTTAAGTTAGTAATAATATAATTAACATACTTATTAAGCAAGAGATTTATATTAAAGTGTTTCACAAACACTGTATCGAATTAATGTATTATCAACAAGTATGGACCTAAACAATTTATAAGAATGTATGTAAGGTTATTTAATGTGCAATATACGATGTAATTGCAAACATGGATATGTTTAGTTACAGTTACCCTTAAAATTGATTTGTTATCAAGAAAATAAAAGTTATTTTTCATCGTACACACCATATCAAAAATGCTTAATTAGCATTTATCCTTTTTATAATTAGTTAAGCGTTTATTTTCATATTATTACCAAATTATCTAACTATTATATATTTATATGTATAATCTTCTATATTGTTCGAATTGAATTAATTTGCTATCAAATGAATAAATAATAAATAAATAAATAATAAGAATTAGCTGTATTTTTTTTTTAATGATTTTTTGTAGTACGCTCACTCATTTGATATGTAATTAAAAAATCAGTTATTAAATGGAAATAAAACCACTAATATTGTATGTTTGTAAAAAATGTCAAGTTGTAAAATGAATAATTATAGTAGTAGTTATAATAATAACTCAAGAAATATATAATTAAATTGGGTATTTATTTATTTAACTCAGTAACTTCTAAATAAAAAATAACGCTTATATATATTTTACGGATCATTAACTACATAATATCATCCATGTAGAAATTGTATTATTGATTTATTCTAGACTTAACTTAATAATTTAAATTAAATTTTACAATGTAATAAAATACAGAGATTCTCTATATCAGAGCACAATATACTACTATGATATTAAGTATTATCACAGAGTTATTAAGCAATGTTATTATAATATCAATGGTTAATATTAAAAACTTAAAATAGGTACCGATACTAAATAATTTTCAATGAAAAAAGTTTTTATATTTTATTAAATGTTGAATTTAAATATTTTTTATTTTAAACAACGATAAATATAAATTAATATATTATTAATTTATACATGTAATTTTTTGTATTGTTTTTAATTTATTATATATAATAATATAATTAAATATGTAGATAATTTTACAAACCTTTGGGTCTCTCATATCTTTAAGTCTCCGAAATGTACTTTGAAAAAAACAGTATGAAAAATAATTTTAGAACCTTATAACATTTTATAGCGATAAAATAAGTTGTTTAAATCATACGTTTTAACCAAAGTAGATTTATACAATTTAAAAACACGTGTAAAAAATTTAAATAATAATAATATAATAAATTATTCAAACTAAACGTCCAATCACTTCCACGCGACTATTCATGACGTTATTTCCCGCCGACACTAATATATAGTTCTCCTTCTTAGCTCGTTTTCACGTCCTTGCTCCTTCCAAATATTGGAACCCAAACAATAATAACTCGAAAGAACAAGAAACGATGACCCCCTATGATGGAGTGCTCAATTCTTAAATGATTTATCTATCGGTTGAACGCTCTTTGGACAGATCAGGGCGATGTGTTGAGACAATGATGACTGCAGATGTGAACGATAAATTTCGTATCGATGCGTGTAACATTTCAGTTTATCAACAACTTATCCCCCATAAGGTGTTTCAGTTCTATATCCAAATATGTAGGCCACTATAAAATCTTATAAAAATATGTATGCAATTGCTTAAGGCTTTTAAAATTAATAGGTTGATTTATTTTCTCGACACCGCAATCTGCAAAAACAGAACTGGTAATATAATCGTTATTTGTGAACTATTGTTAAATTCACGGAGGTTTCATTTTATGGATGGTATTAGTTTAATATTATATACTATAATGATATAGCAGTGATATGCAGCTAACAGTATGAATAAATGTAAATATAATTAAATATAGCAATTATTTGTGGGTAAGTAGAGTACAAAGTAAGTAATTTTTAGAATAATACGCTCGAAGTGTAACCTATTTTATAAAAATAGTATTAATATTCATGGAAATATACCATAAAAATAATAGAAAACTAGTTGTACAAATTAATATGCCAAAAAGTGATATACTGTTATATTAAAAAAAAACAGTTTGCTAATGATACAAAAATAACTGTTGGAGCTGTTATAAGCTTATCCTTAATTTGATATGATAATAATCAATATAGCAGTATAGGATTTATTTATAAACCATAATGTATAATTTTTCTATATTTAATGAAAATAATAAATTAGTTTTGATGGTACATTTTTCAATTAAATACTTCAAATAATTAAACCTATATAACTTAGATGGTGTAGATTATTATAATTTGTTTTACTTTTCGTAGGTAATAGCGTGTGAAATGCATTCATTTCAATTTAACAATTTTTTTGTAGAATATTAGTACTTGATAAATAATAGAAAATCTTATATACGAATTAAAATTATTTTCAAATTTAGTCACTGTAGGCATTCTATTATTATGTTTAAATAACATTCATGGAATACTTTAAGGCAATTTTCACCGATGCTATGTATAAATTCCCTGCCAAAGTCAGTACCCTGCAGATTTCTAATGTCCTTGTATGTCTTTCAATGACATAACAATTATGACGTCAAGGCAATATTGCTTTCCGGATCAACGAATCTGAAGGTCGATTGAATGGCCGAGTAAGTCTTACTTATCAAAATAAATAAATATACGTACTTATTGCGAAAACTTAGCCCGCTTTCTCGGGATCATAATGTCGTCTACTTAACCTCAGACACGAACCATCGTGAAAATATACAAAACCAATAATCAATTTTAATTGTTATTTATTTTGGAATATAATTAGGTAGATACCTATACTAAAGAATTAATAGTTAAAAAAAAAAAAATAGAAGAAAATACCGTTTACAATTCACTTGTGATTATTAAACTGTTAACTTGTAATCACTAGCTATAGATATTGATAAATTGATTAGTAATAATATTATGACGATCATGTTTTTTATGTAATATTTAGAGTCGTTAAGTATTGTATACCAATAATATCATATTATTCCTCTCAATACATTGTTATAGGTAGGTATTTATGAATTAATCATAGCAACATCATAGTAATACGATTCATAACTAGAAGTTAAATTAAATTATATTATAATGCTATAATTGTAAAAATGTATTTTTGTTAAAAATGATAGATAATAATATTTGTTTACAGATATTTATTATTTATTAAAACCAGGGGTTCTTATTTAAATCGTTTACTATATTATGAAACAATAATGTTTTCATTAATTTTTCCAGTTAGTACAGTTAAGTATGATAAGCATATTTAGATATTTTCTATGATGAAACTAGGTGTATACATTTTTTTTATGTATAGTGTGATTAACAAATAATACAATGCTCATCCTATTTTAGTGTATTCAATTCAAAACGCAAAATAGTAGTTTTCAGCTATTAAAATGTTTATACTAAGGATTATAGTCCTTAAAAATAGATTTATGAAAATATAAAATAAATTAGATATAATATCGGTTATTATATTATGATAATTTTTATGAATTATAAATAACTATAGATTATTAATATTATAAATTACTAAAATTTTCAATATCCTCTATATCCAAATTCAATACCACATGGACCAATTATCCTTAGTACATAAAGTTAAATAGCTAAAAACTATACATAATTAATTACAATACATTCATTAATTTTACAATAATGTGTGTATGTGTTTTTTTATAATTTTTGTATCTATCATCACGTTTTGAACTAGTAATAGTGCTTTGATTTTTGACTTCAGCTCCGTTTTGAAAAGGAAAATAAATCTAGTTGGTACTTTGGGGGGTCAATAATAAAAGATTTCCAGTAGTTTTCAATAATGTCAGAAAAACGTCTAAAAAGTAACGGAAAAACAAATTATTGCAAATACTTAAAATTTACACCAGATGTTAATATTAGCGTTATCTATTTACGATTAAATTTTAAAAATATTTTGACTTTTTTTAAGCTATTTATACTTTATAGAGTATAGACAATAATAGACCCTAGAGTACAGACAATTGAAATTTTCTGTTTTTCTGTTTTTTTTTTTGAAATGCCGATAAAAAAATTTGGCATTCCGAAAAATCTTTAAAATGTAATACAAAGTTTATTATAAGTTGTACTTATCTCAGTCAATCGTTAATCACAATTTTTGTTTATAAGCATTTAAAGTTCAAGTGTTCATGAAATATATCAAAATCGCGAAAATACCTAATACAAGGTTCTCCATAAGTTTTCCCTTCATATAACTGTAAAAAAAAACTCCAGTGTTAATATAGAAAACATTTAATGAGTATATGAAATTTAAATATTTACGAAATCACGTAAAATAACGATATAGGCATCCTAAAATGATTTAAAACATTTGTTGTTATTTAAAAAATATAAGTCGTAGAAACTTAAAACTTTCACCAGTGGTTGAGAAAAATAAGTTACTTGTATCAAAAAAAAATATGTATTACAATTAAAATATAGGTAAATAGGTAATAATATAATACTATATATATAAACTGACAAATCATTTTAGAATCGTTTTTCGTATACAATGATACCTGCTGTCGTTGCATTCAAATTTAACACATCCATTGTAGTGACTTACTCTCCACCTCTACTATACAGCAGAACGATACCCAATTAACCACCCTTCCTTTTAAAGTGTAAATATTATTATAATAAAACAAAAATAAACACATTTTAAATAATAAATTGTTTGAAATGTTTGACAAAATTTAAAATTTAATAAATAATTATATATTCATTACAAAAATAATGTATATCACTCATTAAAAAAATTTGCATTTATTCGAAAACCATATTTTCAATCGCTTTTTAGGTTAGCCCAGTTAATATTTAGGTCATACTCTATAATGGACATGAATTATGAATCCTGTATAGATTTTATGAATATCGAGTCTAATAGACTTTTAAGAAACATTATTTTTATGGTAGTATTTGTATTCTATCATTCAACTAAGGTGGTCGGCCTGATAGCCATGTTTAAAAACAATGTAATTGTCCTACTCCATAGGAGGGCCATTTTACACATTCATCAATCAAATTAATATTATCGTTTTGTCACAGTGGACAAATAACGGCATGTCTGATTAGTAGATATAGCTTCGGATATAAATAACAAAAAAATTATCAAATTAGTCACACAGAAAACTTGGCGAAAATTCATCTAAAATTATGCTCAATATACATTTGTATACTAAAATATAATAAATTTTACTTGAAGGACTAAAATATGTTGTCATGATATTCATAGACACTACATTGTGTTCATAAATAGGTACAGGATATATGTATCTGATGGGCGATGGCCGATGAGCAAATAGGACGTACATCTACATAGTGTACAGTAAATTATAGGTAATAATCGCAGATGCTCAATTTTAATTTTATCAAATATCCGTGTATTATATATGATTAGTATAACTACTTATGAGATTATTAAAAAAAAATAAAATCTTTTAAATTGTTTCAATACAATGTTATAAGTATAAAAATACAACGTGGCGTTGTATCGACTTATTTTATGTACAAGACTTTTTGTTAATGTGTTATATTTTTTATTTTTTTTTTATTTTATATCAAAGTATAAAGAATAATAATAATTATAATACCTTATAAAGATTGTAATATTTGAAATATTTTGTAGAAACACGAGAGAATAATTATTTTAAAGATTGTGGTTGGGGCGTCGTGCAATACCGTACAAATGTGCAAAATACACATGAGATAAAACTGCACACATATTTTAAAATATTAGATATCCCATTACCGCATATATATTAAGAAGTATATTTTTCACAATTATCGTATCTTATCGATAAATAAATTTATCTTAATCAAGATTGAAAAAATAAAAAATTGTGTCAACAATGTAAAATGTTGTAATAAGTTACTTTCGACTTTCTATCTTTAAACCACGGTACGTACTATTTTACTCGTTTAAATTTTTTTTTTTTTTTTATGAAGCATATAAATTTTAGTCTTTGATATTATAAATATTATTTTTACGTTATTAATTTTGAAGACATATTAATTTTATATAATATGTTTGGTAGTTTGTATTAATACATCTGTGTGGGTATCTTACTATTTTTGTGTGCGGTATTGGGTCATGCCTGTGAGGTAATGGATAGCGTCGTGTGGTTGAATAAAATTTAATGTTTTATTGTACTGTTTAAACAAAAATAATATCTAATAAAATAATGTCTATTATCTAATATTTTATCGATAAATAAATCAAATCAAATTTTACTATGAGGGTAATTTTATGACCGTGGGTACGAAGCTAACCTTTACCAAAAATCTTCAAGAAATCGTGTAGCAAAGCAATCCGCACTACACATCAAAATAAATGATAAGGTCATCCTCGTCCGATTCATTTTACATTGTAATTGTATAGTATATAGTTTCACTTTTTCATATACAGTAAATAGTAAATACATTATTTAATATTTTATAGACGACGAATAGTAAAATAATGAGTTTGTCACCAGTTTGTCATATACTTTTACTAGCAAAACCCTGAACTAATTTTCACACTATAGCTTATTTTAAATACTCGTATCGAATTTATCATTAAAATATAAAACATTTTATAATATTATATCGTTCAATGTTCTTCAGCGTAGCTTAGTTAAAAAAATAATCCTTGGATATTGGTATTGTAAACAATATTAAAAATTTGATTTATTTGATGAAAAATAAACAATAAGTATCAGTGTTTTAAATGCATGTCTTATATTATATCAAGCCATAGATATATTTTTATATACATGAGTATATTATATTATACTAACATGTCATAAATTTGTTCCACTCCGTGATGTTTAGAAGATCTTTTGGCAATAATAATTTCAATTGGCAGAATAAACAATAATAATAATAATAATAATTAATAATTATGTAACTTATTCTGTATTTTATTTTGTACTCAATAGTTTAAACTTCAAATCAAATTTTGCATCAAAATTGCAAACTGAAATTCATTGATAGTTACATTTTTTTATAATGTTGCATTGATTTAATTTTTTAAATATTTTACATTTCCCATTTAAGAATATAGAATAATAAAATATACCGATAAGTAATAATTAATTATATTATTGATATAACTTACATACACGAATTGCTTCACTATTTTAAAATCAACAATAACCACAATTGTTTTTTTTTTTTGTCGACAAATAATTATGTAGCTGGGTAGTGGGTACAGTTGTTTTATGTTAGACTAGATAATTCTATTTTACTTTTATTTTTACTATCGTCGAAGATACACCAACACGCATAAAGTCGATACCCCTTCCTCTCCCTTAATTATCAAGTTATTTGAAAAACGTCTGCCTAATTAGAAATATATAGATTTTAAAAGGGGTGAGAGTGCTGTGCGAATCTGGCCCCCATCGATCTTATTTTATTTGTATTTGAGATATTTTCAAATTATTAACAAAATTACTACCTTAGCTAATTTTTAAATAAATTGGGTTTAGAAGTTGTTGAGAGGGACAACTTCACGCACGTGAATGTGTCACATTTCTATATCCACATCCAATTCTACATATGTTTCAATTTCGTAAATATTGAGGTAGTACCTATAATATTCTAATATAAATTATTAATAGTATTGTATTACCTAAAAAAATATTTGGTATAACATTTTATTACATAATGTGTGTCATATTCATTATTCATTTTATTAATAATTTGCACATAATATTTTATATCGATACGTATATTTTATAAAAATTGATACTACATAAATAATAATATCAATAAATTGATAAATACCGTCGATTTCATATTATAAATAATAATACTTGTAGGATTATCCCTCCTCGGATTTCTTGCGGTAAAAGATAAATTGCAGAATTAGTCTCTCAATTAAACGGCCAATATTAAACCAAAAGATGAAGCCTATCAGAATACTTCGATACCTCTTTTGGTTTGAACCCGATTAACAATGAAACAATCTTACAGTTTATAAAAATCACTTAAAATCAACTTATTTAACAAAATTAAAAAATAAAAATAAACACATTTCATATTTTACTCGTAGTTTTTTGTTTTTATGTTTCTCATAATTTCATTTTTTCTTTCATAACTATAGGAAATTTAATATTGTAAAATTTATATTATAAAAATAAATATAAAGATTATAAGCAACACTGTAACAAAAAAAATTGTAACTGATGAACCAATATCACCTTTGCTGTCGAAGTGTCGACGTTTTGCGAGATCAATAAAATGAAGACTAAATTATAACAATAATAAAAATTTAAACAACATGATATTAATTATTGTTATATTATTTTATAATTTATGGAGCTATTAAAATTCCATACATTTCAATCATTTTTAAACGCATGTATTTTCACCTAAATGTTTATGAATTATTATGATAAGTAGCCATGAAAATAAAATGAATTATTATTATTTTTAACGAAAAATAGTTATATGATGTATTTTATTTGCTTTGAGAGCCCATTGAAAATATTTTTGAAAATTATATGACTTTTAATCACGTATATTATAATATATATTTATAATTGAATGTTTAAAATTGGTCCTGATGACTTTGGAACATAAATAACCTTAAATTACTAAAAATATACCTAAAAAATTAAATAATTATTTAGGTTTTACATTATAATTATTAGTTTTCTTTTTCTATTAAAAAACACTATTGAACATACAGAATATAATATTAATAGTATGATAACTAACTTTTGTATACAATTAAAGTTACTCAATTATTAATTATATCTTCATAGAAGTATTTGCCTTCTTAATTAAAAAAAATATAGGTATAGCTTTATTCTGTATCTAATATCAATTGCATAACATTGTTAATTAAAAATAATTGATAGTTAAATAAAATAAGATAATTTACTTTAATATTTTCTAAATTTACGAAGTGGCATCAATGGGTGGCTTCTTCATTCAACATTTATCATGTTTTCTTTCTTTTTTTTTCACGTAGCTCATATTCTTATTGTGTCTACTGGTACAGATTATGTACAACTTATAACAAATAAAAAAAAAATATGTATATTTTTTAAATATTATTATAATTATATATACAATAATATATAATTACTAATTTACTATAGTATATATTTACAGTGTTTTTAACACGTTTAACTTTAATAACTTTAAAAATCTAATTATCTAGATTATTAAATCTAGTTATTAAAGCATTTTTCAATTTAAACATATTATTATTTTTTTTTGTATTTCATAGTAGAGACTATTGATTACTTGAGTTATCTAGATATTCTTAAATCCATATTTTATAATTCCTTAAGCTTTGTAGATTTTAAAAATCGTGATATTTGATAGCATTTAACAGTTAGTAATTAATTTTTAATAGTTTTTTAAAAATGCCACAACAAATACTGAAGAAATAAAAATGATAAAACAATCATTTTCATAGAAATTTAATAAAAATTTTAAAAAGTAATCTCTTTATTTTTGAGTTGTACCAGTATACATTGTATAATGTAGGCAACAGGCAAATATTCATCAAATTAAATTTGTTACATACTGATTAGTAATTACTATAAGTACATACAATGTCGGGTAGCATTTCCTTTTATAGCCTTAAGCACTAGTTTTACTTTAATCACGGACATAAATGATTAAAATACGTTATACATAGACTAATAAACATGTAGTACTTAATTAGCCTACATGATTTTATTTAATAATAATAACAATTACGTTTTATTATTTGTTCATATACCATGTAAATATTGACTTTGTAGCAATATATTCGTGTACTGATTTAATTAACTTAATAATTAAAACCTATAGTCATTATTTTCTTCGCTAACTTTTAAATTTCTATATTTCAATTATTATATTATGTATGTATCAACTTGCACCACTTTTTTATCATCGCCTTAAAGGCACCTTATATTTATTTGTTATAACAATTCTCTAGTCTTTATTACAGTCTACTATTCCACTCTTTTGAAATACGGATGAATGGTTTTTCTTATTCGTATAAATGTATAATCATGAATTTTTATTATTGATATAATATAATATATACGAATTATTTAGCATGTTCATATAGCATAGGTAACTGTTCATAGATCAAATACCACTTTATATCAATATTATAAATATTGTTATATCTAAATATTTATTGTGAATTTGATATAAATAATCCAAATAATCGTTAACTGTTATTTCAGAAGATATTTCACATTGATTACCAACCCATTATCATGCATTAAAGAGTTGTGTTGGACGAGTTTAATTCTCACAACGCAAAGTGATAATCTATTATTGACAGTTAAGAAGAAGCATTCTGTCGATGTTTCAGATGATTCATATAATCATAATACATTCACAATTGGATTTGTATTAGTTTAACTCAATAATAAATTAATAGATACCTACGCACATTGATGTCTCTGAGATTTTTATCTTTTAACTATTGAAACGATGCACCTATTTAACATAGAAATTTAATGGAAATTGGTGATATGTAATCTAGTCTACAAACTTAATAACTCATGCAATTGAAATGATAGATAAAATATTTTAATAATAAATTGTACATTAAGTATTAGCTGTATAATAATTATAGTAGGTCATTGGTTTATTTTCTACGTTATTATCCTGCCATCAAAATATACAAGTATACCCACACATTTTATTTTTATTTGACTATCTTTTTTAATAAATAGATCACGATCAAAATAAATTATAATTTTAGAGTTCAGATTGATTTTGTTATGAAATTTTTCCTTGAACTCTTTTTCATTAGATCGTCATGAATATTGCTGCAGACAGCCATTAATAGTATTAATATTCATATTTATATCTATATTGGCGAGTTTATAATCATGTACACATCATACCTAATAGGTATTGGTTTTGTTAATTTATTATCTATCAACTGTCAATGAACTGTCTGTCGACTTATCGAATCTATCTTCTATTACCTATATTAACAATTAAAAAACAAATAGCCACTTAAAGTGAACTCAGTAATTTTAAATAAGGTTTGTATTTATAATGGTTATATAGTTTATATTATGCTTACAATAATTTTTATTATTTATATAATATTATATATCAAACATAATATTTAAAGTATAACGTTATAAAAATATATTATAATTAATTTTTTCATGCACGTACTATTTTATTATTTATAAATTCAATTAAATTTTTTATTTTTTTAACTTAAATAGATTTTTATGAATAAACAATGATATTTTTAGCTAAAAATGAAAAAGTATCGTAGATAACTATATATTTGTTTAAAAAGATATGTTAGGTTAAACCTTTAAATTTATTTAAATGCGGTAATTTAATATATAAATATAGCAAAATATTAGTATAGAGTGGACATACTATACACTATAAATTATTAATATTCAATCAAATATTGCTCTTCGATATAACTTTTTTCTATATATATATATATATAGAGTTTTTACTCTATTTTAACTAAGGAAATTCTATGAATTCCTGATGTGACTATTAATTATTTACTTTTCTATTAATGATACGGTAAATTAAACAAAACTTACACAAATATATCGCATTTATTATATGATTCAAAATTAATATTGTAATACTATTTATCATACCATATATTTGTTTTCATTAACTTATAAATGAATACCATGTATTTATATACTTTAAAAGATAAAAACCATGTAAAAATGCCATTGTGTATTTACATATTTATACATAAAAACAATATGCAAAGGTGATAATTTTTTTAATTAAAGCAAATATTACAAAACTCGTTATTTTATGTTTAATTATATTGAATTTCATTAAGATGAAAAAAGATATAGTACCCCTCCCCAAGTATTTTTTATACATTTAAAGTGCTACAAGAACAAGTTAAAAATACATACTGTACTAAATGTTCAGTCCTAACCTTCAGATGCTTTACTTAGATAAAAAAAATATATCACCATAATCCTAAAAAATCTAAACATCTTGTAAAATTTAAAATGTCTGTATAAAGTTGAATATATAGTCTTATAAATTATGTCAGAATTCAGAATTCTTACATTTTATTTTCATATCACCTAATAGATATAAAAATTTTAAAAGATGAAACATGTCAAACAACACTTCAAAATTATGCGCCTGAATGACTAGACATTTAAATAACATAAATATTCTGTTGCAGTAGTCTGTTTTATTGTTGTAAAATAATAGGTATAAATTTAACTCTATAGTCAACAGATTCCTTCCTATATGTATTTTATTTAATATAGACGTGAATATAAAGCATCAAGATGATATTGATTCTTTATATTGTTATACTACTGTCCATTTACTTGTCCATTTTAGTATGTATTAAAAATGTCAAGAACAAAATCATCATAATATTAAAAAAATATATATACTTATTTATGGCTTATAGGTACAATAATATGCAATGAAAATTACAATGTGCAATGTTAATATCGTATCATATTGTGGCAAAAACCACTATATCATTGTTTATTTTATTTAAATATCTTTAATATAGCATTAATATTTTTTTTATTAACAAATTTAATAAATTATTTTTTAATTATTATAAGATATATTCCAGAGCTGTTAACTGTAAAGACATCTAAGTACCCTCGCTGTTTATCTGTTATTCGCAAGTGCTGATTGGTAAGAAGTTAATTATATTTTCACTACTATAGACCATAGTTGATTGATAGTAAGTTTATTTTTAAATTAGAATAATGAATATGGTATATTAATAAATTATATGATTTTATAATAATATTATCATAACAATGATGATTAATTTAAGAATGAAACGAGAAGCTTATTTATATTTAATAACTGTTTTATATTTAAAATTCTTTCAAAATTAAAAATAAACAACTCTTTTATAGTATATTTTTTTGTAATTGGTGTAGTTTTAGTTGTAGGTGTAGTATGTTTAACGACTTTTTTTTATTTAAAACACTTTAAAAACGTATTTTTCATACGTCAAATTTGTAATATTTTCTCATGAAAACGGTCATCCATCCACTTTAGCACGTTTAAATTTACCAATGGCCTAAGAAAAAATGTTTTGGGAACTTATCTATTTTTTTATTTTTCTCTCTCTATTATATTATTTTTAATTTTTTAATTAAAACACCAGATTATAATATTATGTATGGCTCTTAATACCTATTTCATATGATATCGTCTATTGTTAAGTATAAATCTAGTAAATTAATATACATTTGAAAACATTCTTTATGAGATAATTACTTTTTTTTTCACTTAAACAATTTAAATGACGATTTTTTTCTAGATTATATTATGTTGATAGTTGTTACTATAAATTTTCTAATATATTAAAAAATTACTAATATAATAAATTATAATTATCATTAATGATATATAAGCGCTGCATAAAATAAATTAATAGTAAGTTTTTTATACACAATTATTGTTTAAAAATTATTAATACATTTTTAAAATCCAATACACGAATTATGATACCTATAAGCACATTAAGACTAACGAATATAACAATAATAGTAATAATAAAATAATTAGAAGACAGCAAATCCAAAACATCACAAATATGTAACGGCGTTTTAAATATGCAAACATTGATACTTTGACGAGAAGATATGATACTAATAATTTACGGCTATACAACAGCATATATTTTAAGAAAATAATATCGTACAGGTATTGAACTTGGTGTCAAATTTTAGATTATTTAATCATAAATAAACAAATCCAATTTTTGAAAACATCGATTTCGTTTTTTAAGTGTAATTTGAATATCTGTGTAGTCCACTTCGCATGGTTCGCAAATGGATGAATCATATTTTATCGAGAGGTGATAGTATGTGATAAATACATGCCCTATTCGTAGTAGCTTTAGTATAAAAAAAAATTATTTTATTTTAATTCTTTGACGCAGTACTAGACAATAAATTACATTTTATGTTGCATTTTACTCAACGAACTATGCAACCAATTAATGGAAGACATTTTTTGGCTGGGTGATTTATATTTATATTTAATAAATAAGTATATAATATTGATTCTTAAACTGTTAGTATATACTTTGCAATTTTACAGATATTGTATAGTTACTAACAATAATTTTTGTACTAATATCACAATTCGAGAAAATTTCGTAGGTTCTCATTTTTTTTAATATTATTATTATTTATGATATATGGTTTTTCGATATTTTAAATTTTATTAGAAAAGCTCTATTGAAACTGCTGCCATATTAAATGGTGTCCAGCACGTGCAACATATCATCGACAACCATGACAAACTGACACATATAACTATATCTTCAGTAAAAGTATGTATATTTTATAGATATAAAAATATAATATTCTATATTATTTTTTTTTTTTTTTATTTTAATTTCTATTAGTCAAGCATACTTGAAGAATCATATCCTACAGATGAACAGGCGATTTCAGTAGCGACTTGTACTGGGATACCCGTAGATTTCAAGCATATATTTGAATAGTCATATCAGACAAAATTTGTTACATTAATTTGCTGAAAAATTTATGTTGCATTTCTATTATTTATATTTATGATAATTTTTTTTTGATTCTTCTTTCACAATGTTAATTTGTATCAAAAAATAAAAATATTTCTTTTTTTCGAACTTTAATTGTATGTCTGCATAATATTCTTTTAAGTGTGAATTAGCAATTTAGTAATTACTAGGCGTGCAACAGCAGAGTCACGTGTGGCCATAGTAGGGTTGTACTCCAATGGACGAATTTCTGGTTCACAAAAAATGTATAATCAAATCTTCTCTCATAGAGTTAGTTGAAGAGGTAACTCCATTTTTCGTGATAATAGAAATACATCTGATGTAACCATCTGTGTAATTAAGCGTATTTAGGATTTGGTCAAGAGGGGATATACTTTGACAAACATATAATTTCCTTGATGAGAAGGGGGAGTATATTTATCATCATCACCGTTTCTCAAAAATGTTAAGAATTTATATACTTATTATCAGTATAATATATACATAAAACTGTAATTTTATTGTTTTAAAGATTTATTATTTATAATAATAAACTATTATTTAAACGCAGAATATAAACGTTTTGAAATGCTCGTTGGAATCTTATCCTAATTTCCGTTTTCTATAGGGTCACTATATAGTATCTAAAATTATTATTTTGATTCTAAATAATACTAAAAAGTAATATATAGGTAAACTCGGGGAATAATTGCATTAAAATATTTAAAGTAATTACATACAATAGTGGATATAGAATGAGCTATTATATGATCTTCTACACATACTCGTATTTTATGATATATTATTTAAATATGAGTCGATTTTATCATTATATCTCGTATATACATGTATTAACTGAATGACTATATGTTTTACAATTTAATTATTGGAAATACTAAAGTTTTTGTTTTTTGAAGTATATTGAGGATGGGGTACTTAAATTATTACTTCTACAGCTGTCTTTTATAGGAATCCTTGTTGTCGTCGTCGTGGTCGTCGCGGTAGTTTTGTCCGTCGTCTTCGTAACTGCATGTTGTCGTCAACTAAAGTGTATTGTGCGATGGTGAACGGCTTACGACTGATATTGGTATGAAGGAGCGTGGAGTCCAAAGATGGAAGTGATAAGGGCCACCGCGATATAGCGGGGCATGGAAATTCACAGCATCAGTAGCGTATGTACACCTATTTCTGGGGGAACTCTCCTCTCCGTAATTACGTTACTGTATAGCATGGAGGGGACATGACAGATAACAAATTATTCACTGGGTCAAAAATCTTGAAAATTTAATATAAGATTCCATGTAAATGTATTTTATTTGTTATAATTTTTATTTATATTTGTATTAAAAATACACTTTTTTTATACATCTTAAGTTCAAATTTTTACAATATTCATAATAATCACTAAAATTTACAAATAAAAGTATTTTGTTGTAAAAACTTTATAAGATGTTTAATTTATGTAGCTAATGCGTGACATTTAAACACAATATTCTTCATAAGTTTATACGAGAACTAAAAATAAAATTAGTACCTATATAAACATAGGTATTTTTTATAAATATTTGAAGTTCAGATTTAAACAAAATTACCTGCATATTTAAACGATGAATAATGATATTATTTATTTTGTTATAATTTTATAATAATTATGGTACGTCAGCAATCTCACCCTTCTCTCTTCCACTCGGACATAAAATCCCTAACATCAATACAATAGCTTTCTATTACTATAAATAATATTTCACAAAAACACATTCAACCATTCCAATCTACTTATATCCAATCTTTCCTCCCTCACACTCCTTGATAAACAAACACATCGTCTTAAGTGTAATTGGCCCAGAGACTTCCTCAACTTCAAAAAAAAAAAAAAATTAATTAAATAGAGAAAAGAAAAAGAGAAGAGAATTGTGAAGTAGATACTGTTGTATGGGCACCCCTTTCTTTTCGTTGGAACTTAAAACTTACACGTATTTATATTATAGATTCTACTTTACACTACGTTAGATATTCAAAATATATGTAGATATTACCTGTATTTAATTAAAATATATACCATGAGTAATATAATAACAGTATTAAATACTGTCTTACAGTAAGGTATTATTGATTCATAAACGAATAACTATAATATACTATGGTATAAATTGTATTATTTTTAAATAATAATAATAAAATAAATGCAATATTTTCGGAAAAATGTAATCAACCTTAAACCTACCGTAAATAAATAAGTAACTTTAATTGCACTATCAAAAAACATTTCATGAAATGTACTTAGTGATAGGCTTACACTGTCTACACTCCAAATTATTTTTTATCATGTACAATGATATAGTATCATAATAAATTAGTATTTCCTACTCATTAAGTTGATGATATTGGATGTACAAATATAAAATTATAATGAATTTTCATCATAAGATTTTTATTATTTTGAAATTATTCAAATTACTTATTTTTTTGAATTGAAACTTAT
This sequence comes from Rhopalosiphum maidis, assembly GCF_003676215.2. Classification (NCBI taxonomy): domain Eukaryota; kingdom Metazoa; phylum Arthropoda; class Insecta; order Hemiptera; family Aphididae; genus Rhopalosiphum; species Rhopalosiphum maidis. The sequence continues at coordinate 82,447,883 of NC_040878.1, forward strand.
AGCTATTCCACTTCAATTTAAATTATATATTTATATACATCGTAGTTAAAATTATAAAATATTTAGACAAATTTTATGTTATTTAAAAATATTTGAAATATTCAAAATTTGTGTTTTTTAAGTTCTTATATTGATAAAAAGTTTTGTGTTCAATTAAAACATAATTGGTTTTTGTTTTGTATGTTATGATTTATTAAATACAAATTTAGCATATACATTACTGTAGCTTAAATAAGGCCTAAACTTAACAAGAGCTATTTAAATATCATAATCCGACTTACTGTTCGACTACTTTTTTCAACATTTAATGCTTCTATTTTACACCTAGCAATTCTAGGTGTGTTTACTTTGTTTCATTTTGCTTTATTGTTTTCTGTGTGCTAGTCAGTAGTCACGTATGAATTTCCACTAGTTTTCGTTGGCTGAATATCATAATATGATAAAAAAAAAAGACAATAGTATAAAGGCATTTCAAAATAAATACTTTTCCATCTCAAAGTAAAAAAACGTAGGTCTATAAAACTTTTCGTATATAATAATATCATAATGAATGAAGTGACCAATAACAATTTCCGTCCTCTTGTGATGCTCTTCAAATGTAGTAATATTTAATTGTTATCACTATAGAACATAATATTTTGAGATTGTAAAAAATAAAAATACGAATATTCATTTAAAAAATAAACCCTGCAAGTTTATATAATATTTAAAGTATATACACAGTATAATATCAGGTACTGGGGCCACTCGCCCTTGTTCTCGTGTCATTGCTCTCACTACACCACATTTTAAATGCTTTTATTGTTGTTCATTCGATGTAGTTAACCTTGTAATTTTTCTATTTTAATAATAATAATAATAATAATAATTGAAAACATTGTCATACGTAATCAATAACCATATTGAAATTGTGTCAAAATTATTTTTGAATTATATAAATTGTTTAAACTATTAACGTACCCATTATAGTTACCATACTAGCCACGTATATTAAATAATATGTATCGACGTGAAATAATTCTATTATACCTTATAATATAATATGGGAAAAAAATTACACATAACACATGATGTGTCATAATTGCCCTTATATCTACGGTTACGTTTTCCGGGGTTTTATTTAAACAACATTATTATGTTGAACTATGTGATTATTTCATAACAATAATATTAGTTTATCCTATCTGTCTCCTATATATTTTTATCTGTCATGCGTGAAGACCCAATTGGATATAGCCAGTATATTTCTCTCAAACATTTATCTACTTTAGTTATATAAGAATAGTAATTTTCTAAAATAAACGTAACTAGTTCTCAGTACAACGGTCACACATGAATTCGTTAAGAAAAAAAAAAATCTTGTAAAATAAATGTGTTATGTATTTGTGGTAATAAAATTTTAAAATTATATATACTAATTACAATATTGGTATATAATATTTTATATGTATCAGCCGTTATAAAATACAGTGAGTATTTTTAGATTATACACACGGTATATTACAGAATGTACTGTACGGTAATAATATTTTTAGTATTTATTAATACTTTAACATACCGTGATTATTTCTAAGTTATAATATAAAATAATATGTAAAAAAAAAGTATAAATAATATAAAAATAATAATAATATAATAGTAATGATTATAATATGACGTATAAAAGTATAATAATATGTGTGAATATTTTGCTGACAAATAAGTCAAACCAATTAAATAAAATTAAGGACTAGATTGTTATTTAATTGTTTTCCTGTGTCCTTTATATTGGAAAATGAGTATAGTTATCGGAAGTTATAAACCATATAATTACCTTGGAAAGATCATCTGAAAGTAAAATCTATTAATGTTGTTTATTTTATATAATGAATAATATTAAATGTACCTGTTTGACATATCTTTTATGAATATTAATAACTATTTATACTGTTAATGATTCAATATATATACAAAAATCGACACATTTATATACAACTCGTAGACATGCGACATGTGTACAATGCACAAATACAAGTATAATTATTTTTATTTTATAGTTTCACTTGGATGTATATCACGTTGATTTTGAATCAAAAACTCTTATGAAAAGTGCACTTGGGGTTAGGCTACGATTTATAAATCTGCGAATAAAACATCTTATACGTTTTAGATAAAGTTAAAAACTTAGAAATATTTTAAATAATAATTATCATAAAAGTTCTAATTCGATAATTGATTAATATTATTTTAGTTTGAAGTATCAACAGTAAATAAAAAAAATCATTTAGTTTACAGTTACGGATCGTTAACTATTGGCCAATTATTTACAATAGTAAAATAGATAGTATAATAGTCTATGATACATGTTTTTTGTTATGACTTACAAACGGACTTTTCGAATATATGAGCAAAAACCCATTTATAGCTATACCATTTTAATCAATGCAAAACGTTAATAATAGTAAATCATACATTGTGATTATATAACAGTTTAATATTATAAGGTTAAGCTATTATACTAGTAACCCATTTTTAACAAAAACGTTTTTAAAAACCATAATATTATAGATCATGAATACACTAGACACAGTATTCAATCCTGTTATACATTTCATCTGAGTTCGCATTTACTGTTTCATATAATTTATTACGCGATTGTATTCTGATATCCCTAGACATTGTTAAAATTAATTAAAAGGACGTCATACCTGCATGTGTTGTCTCTCTCTTACTAACGTACATTATAACAAATTTTCGTTCAGCAGAATACATTTTGTGATGTTAGCTCTAATATTAGAGTAAATTTACCTATCATCAAATTTAAAGGTAAGAATATTACCTAGACAATGACATATGTTTTTATTGATATTATTATTTTAAAGTGAGTTATAACTATGTAAAATATTATAGCTTTTAAATGATAATATCCATAAGAGCATAAGTCATTGTCTAGATATTATTCTTACCGTTAAATTTGACAATAGGTAAATTTACTCTAATATTAAAATTAACATCATAAAATGTATTCTGCTGAACGAAAATTCGTTATGATGTACGTTAGTAAGACAGAGACAACACATGCGGGTATGGCGTCCTCTTAAGAAATCGATTCTTTAAACCTGTCATAAACGAGCCTAGGTTATATGCGTATAACGATTTATACTACAACAAAATGAAAAATAATCGATTTATTGCCAATCAAATTTAAGAGTTTATAATATAATCTTTTTAAATGCGGACACGAGTGACCGGTTTCGCTATAGGGAAAAACTGGAATATTTGTCACCAAATACTAACGATGAGCGACGAGACGTAAATAGACGATTATGTATTGTAGACACTTATATGTACGGACACGCGGAGTTTTTCGAGGAAATTTAGTGAAGAACCCAAGTGAAAAAATAAATAAAAATAATAATACGACATGTTGGTACGTAGGTAATAATTCATTAGTACCTACTGCGTTATTCACTTTCAGCTGTTTAATAGTGTTCGTAGTGGTCTGGATGGTTGGAGTGACCGGTCTTGTGAACGACTGCGTTAAAACCGTTTTCCTTGTCGGCTACGTATTCGACGGTCCTCAACGTACCATCGGGGTCGTGCACGCTGTACGATCCCTTCACCACGTCACCGTCTCTGTACTCGTGCGCGGTCTTGTAGTCGCCGGTGTGCGGGTCTTGCACGCCGTATTTGTAAGAGTATTTTGGATGAGCCTGCGGGAAAAATACAACATGCACAGTGTACAAATTGCACACACACACACACACATACGCGTTAGCAAATCGTTTCTATGCATTGATATTGTTAGTCGTCGTACAACTTTGGTGTTTAGAATAAGAAGTGAAAGATATACATTTACTGGGTGATCTATTTGACGTAGGTCACTTATTTCCAAAATAATATAATGATATAATGATATATTTTTAATATATCTTAAAACAAAATTTTTCTAAAAAATATATATTTTTTTTAAACAAAAATATGCATTTTTAATTTATTATTCCAAAGCAAAAAATTTTAATGAGTACTTTGACACATAAAAATCGAATTTTGGACGAGTAGTTTTTGAGTTATAAATATTTAAAGATTATATGAAAAGAGTGATGGAGTACCCCGAAAAATGCTGATCCACTCGATTAAATTCTAAATACTACGAATACAATTCTACTAAGGAATACGAAATTATAAATGTATAATAAATTGTATGCTGTCGTTTGAAAGAGTAAAAAGCTTGAACAATTATAACGGTAAAAAATGAAAATGTCGTTTTGTAACGACTTAAAATCATTTGAAATATATATTTTCAAAATCATTTGTGTTTTCTGAAATAATGGGTGATACTTGATTGGATCACACCGTATATTAGTCGATATAGATAGTTAGTTGGTGGTACCCACATAGTAGTCCACGTGGTCGTCGTCGTCGTGTCCAGCGCTGCCACCGTAACCTTGAGGATACGACTGAACCGTGAGACTGACGTACAGCAAGACGCAAGAACCGACGATAACCTTTAGTGAAAAAAAGAATAATAATAATAATAATAATAATAATAAAAATGTATCTCAAGTGGACACCGTTTAACAATGTACCTTTGACAACATTTTCCTTGACGTTGTAAAAAAACACGAGTGTTTACTATGATATTATAACAATTTATACGTATCAATAACAGAGGACGATCGGAAAACGGCTTAAGAACTGCGCGTACACACGTTCTAGATCGATTGATGGCGAGTATCTATTGTATTCCGCACTTCGACCAACGCTATATATATAACTGCATCGTTCCACACAGTCTTCCACTTCTTTTCACACGGTCCGTGTTGCAAACGCAAACATTGCATAACAATATCATATTATATTATAGGTATAATAAACGTACAATAAACGCACAGTATTTTGTTTACATGTCGAAACGGTCCATAGGATGTGTTCATTATTGTCATTATTATATTTTAGTCATTACATTACATTATATATATATATATTTAATGTAAGTGATATGGTTTGCTTGTAGAGGTTTCTAAAATGGATTATTTTATCGTGCGTCGTAGTAATTGTCAACCCCGTTCGACGTTCGTAATGCAATATTTGTGTTATTGCTCGATTAGGGTCGTAACAGTAATGCATTGCACGCGTACATCGATATATTATATACAGTTATTTATTTCTAGTTCAGTATCCATATGGTGGATAGGACTGCAGTTGTTAGCCGATATTTTATGTAACACTATTACGAACCGTTTATTAGTTATTACGATGTACTGACATCTGATAGCCAAACCGAACACGGTTAAACCACAAAATAATATTTATATTCCATATCATAGTAATAAGTTTCTCAAAGAACAAAATAAAAACTACTTATTTACTATTTATTATATAAACTGGCGAGTACATTTCAACAGGTGAAAAAAATGTATTCATTATAATTCTTTATGATAAATTAATTTAAATATATACCTTAGTACCTAGTACCTATGCAAACGAACGCGTGTTTTGCGACCGTTAAGTGTCTGTTGTAGGATTTTCTAAACATCTTAACGATTGTATATTTTTAAAATGATACTCTTTATTGTCCAATCAGCTTTTGATATCTATGTTATTGTCATTGTTTATCATTAAAACCATAATATTGATACATTTATAAATATGTTTAAACATTTTGATGTATACAGGGTGATTCTTTTATCATGAACCACTCATTATTTCAAAAACTATTCATGTTTTTGAAAACATATTTTTCCATAGTTCCAAGTTGTTGAAAAAACAACGTTTTTATTAGATTAAGTTTTATTAAGTATTTAAAATTTTGACCGCGGAGTGGTGTGATACGGGGTAACCCCAAAAATGTTTGTCCACTACTCCACTTGTCAAACATTTAAATATTCGCCCTAAATTCGATTTTTATATATCAAAATACTCAGAAAAATATTGTTCATTGGAATATAAAATTAAAACTCTATGTTGTCATTCAAAAAACTAAAAAACTTAAAAAAATATATAATTTTTTAATAAAAACGTTGTTTTTTAACAACTTGAACTATGTAAAAAAATGTTTTCTAAAACATGAATACTTTTTGAAATATTAAATGGTTTATGGTAAAAGAATCACTCTGTATTTATAATTTGGAAATTATAAGGTAACTATACCTACCTAGTTAGAGTTTAGCAAAGTATAATTAAGAAACGATCAAATAATATATTCTCCATCCATGTTCAGATTTGTATGAGTAAAATATAACTAATATAATTAACTAATTATTTTATTTTAAATGTTTGCATTTTTTTATGTATATTTTAATATTTTACTAAACCTCGACTTGATTCATAAGTCAGATGATATTTGTTTCAAATTAAAAATTATTTGGATTTAAAACTTTTAAAAATTTAACTTTACTTACATTAAATATAAGACATTAGATAAATAAATATTACCGTAAAAAGCATTTGAAATTTTTACAATTGACTTATCTTCAATACGATAGGTGAGAACATATTTAATAAAAATCATAATTTTTTTAATTTATGTATATTAAACATAATTAAATATTTCTTCTATGATAATTAATAATTATAATTTTTATAAGATACATTTTAAATTACAGAGCTTGATGTCGTCATTTAGTGACCTTCGAAAAAATCGAACGGCCTACATATATTTTTCTTCTTTAAAAATATACATTGTCATTTTCTCATTTATTTTTCAATAACATCGTTTAAATTAATAATAAAATGTATAAACTCTTGACAATGATGAAAAAATTACTATTTATTGAATGTAGCAAATGACTATGTATACCTATTACTCATACTGACAAGCATAACCATTCAACCATATACAATTGTTAATTAGGTATGATTATGTGTATATATATATATCAAGAAGGCAATAAACCTTATAGCCGTCTCTTTACTTTTCAACACTCCAAATTTTAATTTGTCGATATCAATATTGTTTTGTTATTTATAGGTACTGAACATTATGGTTTGGTGGCCATATTAACTTTTGAAAACATGTACGTAAAATAATCACATTTGAGTAGTAGGTAAGGAAAAAATATGTAACATTAGATTTTACTAGTCTTAAAATTTTATTGATAAAGTTGGTTTTGATTAAAAAAAATTCAAGTCATAAGATTTTTTATTTGGATAGATTATTTAACGTGGGCTACTGGCGTTACTGCAGAGTAGTTTCAAATATCATCTATTTGAATATATTCTGCAAATATGAGTTGATAGATTGTTGATATGTACCTATTTTTCATTTTTATAATACCAACTACATTTACTAAGAGGAAAATATTAATATAAAAAATTCTGGAAAAATATATAAAATTATGAATTTTAATTAATAATTACAAAATATTCTTCTTTACTTTCTTGATTTTTAATCAAATAAGTATGGTAATTGAAATGAAAAAAGTCTGCATTTTTAAAACTTCAAGAGTTTTTGTTAAATAGGAAAATTATAAAAATGTAACTCAGTTGTAATGAGTAGGTGGATAATTAGGCTAGCTTTAACATAAAATATTAATGACAGAGAATCGATATCACACCCAAGCGATGTAACGATTTGAGTCTACAAAAACGTCGGCGTAAACAGTCCCAAAATTTTTATTTTTCAACTTTTCTCCAAAACTATTACAGCTAAAATTTGGCTGATAGCTCATTAAAAAGAGATTATCAAGTAAATATAAAATGTGTGATAAAACATTTTTCACAGTTAAAAAACTTGTTATTTTTTTGCTTGATTTTCATTTAGCGTGGTAGATTACCGAAACTGGAAAACGGATTTTGTTATTTGGGGTCTTGTTAGATTCACATTGGCTAGGAGAAGTGCTACGAAGATTTTCAGAACTTTAACTTCAATTTTGTTAATTCGCTACATACAAAGCTATAAAGCTGAAAATCATAAACAACGCACACTAAAATGTGTTTTAATTTTTTTTGATGCTCTGCAGTGAATTAACTATAAAAGATAAAGTTCTGAAAATCTTCACTGTACTTCTCCTAGCCAATGTGAATCTAACAAGACCCCAAACAACAAAATCCGCTCTCCGGTTTCAGAGATCTATCTCACTAAATGAAAATGAAAATAAAATACATTATACATACATATTGCATACGATTAATAAATGTCTAAGAATTGAAAATCAAGAAAGTTTACATGCCGACCTCTGTCTTGACAAGCGTTTTTTCATTTAATTACACTAGGTACGTGCAATCTTTAATCACTGCAGTCCTAAAAACGAAATTAATTTTTATGTAGAACTTTGATCGAATTCAAAAAGGAGCTTTAACTGAACCATATTATAGTATAGCTCCAAAGTCCAAATACTGTAATCATATAACTACATTACATTACAACGTACTGTAAAATATTTAAGTAAACCATCAGTAATTTTAACGCGAAATATTAAAAACACTCTTAGACAAATTTCTACGTCCAATCTAATCCAAGATCTACAAAGTCTTTTTACACACAGGTAACAGAAAAACGAGATTTACCGAAAAAATACAATATCTAATCCCTGCGCATTATAGTGCGTTTATACATTTGATGTCGGGGACCGTATTTTGCGCGGAGTTTAGACGTACTCGTATACATTCAATATTGTGGTTCATCGTAAAGACCGCGGTAAAGCTTTGCCGTAGAAATGGATAAACGGGCGGGAAAAAAATACATAAACACCGAACAGCCAAAGACCTATAGAGGTTAATAGGTATATTATAGGCTGATAATATTATAAACGATATATGCATATATTATTATAGTACGACCGAATAAATAAAAGCCAAATAAAAAAACTATGCGCGTTATTATATTTTCCCGGCGGCGCACTCGCACACGTTTATGTAATGTGTAACATTGTTCTAAATTATAATTAGGTTAGATTTGTTTAACGGCATCGTTAATCAACGTGCCGCGGCGGCGTAAACGCGCATTAGTATATTGAATTCGGGCATGGCGTTTCCAAATTGCGGACTGATATAAATTCGGCATGACAAGTCCGTCGAACGAGAGAGAGAGAGAGAGAGAGAAAACAACGATAGGAAAACGTGTGTCGAAACTATACCGCCGTCCCGACTGTGAACGGATCATTCGCCGCACGCCATGGCTAATCGCGACAACTATGCACGTCGGCTATACACACACACACACACACTGCGAACGGGTTGTGCAAACCACCAAAACACACTTAACAAGGCGTGATTGAGCACGGCGGCCTTGTGTTATTCCGCGGAAACCCAACACATCGCGCAATGATTGATAACACACAACGCACGCACTTACGCACGCGCGCGCACACTGTGCACGCCGTAACGTGTACGGCCGAACCATTGTCGTCTGGTGGGTACAGACAATACCGTAGCACGTGCTCGGCGGGTGTGTGTCGCGAGAGGGATGGACGCGAATGATTTTTCGACGTGTCCTGCACCGCGGAATGCGCAGATTGCGGGCTATTTGCTAAAGTCACGTTATTGCCGCGCTACGTATTATGATGATATTGTACAACGGCATCGCGCGGTAGGATGCGCGTCGCGGGCACGTTATGTCACGTTTTTTCACAGACCTTCACACGAGATCGTAGCGAGATTTTTTTTTTCGACGTACGATTATTATATTGCGGTCAGGTATATCGATTCTGTTTCTCGACACGATTTTACCGTCAGTTCAGGTAGGTAGATAGGTCCGCCGTCACCGTCAAATAAAGCGTTCAACTGCAGAAGCGCTGACTAAAATTTAATTCAGGAAATCAGGAGATTGCTGCGAGAGAAGTTGCCGAGCTATTGATAATATACTCACAACTTACGAGTCGCAACGGGCAAGCGAGACACCGGGATTGCCGTGCGTCGTCGCATCGTCTTGAAATATTTTTACACGACAATAATTATTAAAAAAAAATGTTAATTTATATTCATCAAATACATGTAGGTTTTCACTTATATTATATATTTTGTAACAAGTCGTTTGTACACATACAACGGTGATATTCATACCAATCAAAACAGAACGGTCAATGTAAAAGAAATCCAACTTAAACCAAACACGCTTTTGTTGCTGACGATATTATACGTAATATATATATATTAAACGAGAACGTCCTTAAAATCGTAAACGCTTTTTTCCAAAATGAAAAACTCCATCGGCTGGCGGCAACACGAAGACCGGGAATATCTGCGATTCGGCCGCCTGCAGTTGCAACTGTTGCCGGTACTGTTCCGCCGTGGTGGCCGGATTCGGCTGGTGGAAGAACTGCATCGGTACCGTCGCGTGGTGTTGCTGTACGTTGCCTCTGATCTGTAGCTGCGACGGGTGCGCCGGTATGTTGACCTGTTGCGGGTACTGCTGCTGCATGACGGACTGCTGATACGGGACTTTTTGCTGCTGTTGCTGTTGCTGTAGCTGTAGCTGTTGCTGTTGCTGCTGCTGCTGCTGCTGCTGAAGGTATTGAGGCGGCAGGGTTTGCTGCGACACCACTCTGGCCTGTTGCGGCTGATATTGGACGGCCTGCTGCGGCGTCAACTGTTGCTGTAGGTGCGCCGGCGGCTGTACCCTTACCGGTTGCTGTTGGTATTGTTGCACTTGACTGGGATTGAGCAACTGCTGTTGGCCCTGTGGCAGCCTCAACTGCTGTTGGTGCACCTGCGTGGGTTGATACTGCAGGTAGTGCTGTTGTTGCGGATAGTTGGACGGCGGTACCTGCTGCTGTTGCTGCGGCTGTTGGAGTTGTATCATGATGGGCCCCCTGTCGGGCGTGATGGGCAGGGGCTGTTGACCGGGCAACAGTGGCAGCGGGGAGTTATCGGCCAGAGCGGGCAGGGGCGGCACGTTTAGCATGTAGTGCGACGGCTGCTGGGCCGGCACGGTGCCCTGCTGCAGGTTATACGGGACCACGGGCGGTAAGGGCCCGGCGGTCTGGACCAGTTGATGTGGCGCTGGTTGCTGCTGTTGCTGCTGGCCAGGAGGAGCGACCCGGTACTCGGCGTAGGACGATTGTAGCTTGTCCTTGAGCTGGTCGCCGACGAACGGCTGATTGGTTTCCTGGTAGCCCGGCGATTCTTCCGGCCGGAACACGGCCGGATCTATGTTGGTCCTCTGCTGGTGATACGCGTGCGCCGTGTCCACCCGTTGGCCGGCCGCGGCGGCGGTGCTAGGCGTTGGCCGGTGATACTTGTCGTGTAACGGCGACTTGTGTTGTTGCGACTTCACGGCCGTTTGTATGATCTGCGAAGTGACCCGCTGTACGGGGTCCAGACTAGATCCTTCGGCCACGTACTGATCGGCACCGCCATTGTCCTTGACGTAAGTCCTGTGACAAAACCAGAAATAAATATACTATATATTCAGGAATTAGCGGGATCGAGCACAAAATATAAAAATAACAAAAAATTACAGCCCTACCATTTTTTTCAAAAAATAAAAGCTTTGAAGGAGTTACAACTATAAGCAGTAAATCGCAAATGATGAATTGGATTTTCCTATTTTGTGGGTGGCAGCTATATACTGAGAAAAATAAAAATGCGATATAGAAGCAATACAACAATAAGAACAATTTGGTGGGAGCATGTGTGTGATTAGCACTAGCACACCTTGTTTTGAAACTGATATCCTCATATTTTTGCCATTTTTAGTTCATTTATTCTTATTTTGTGTTAATACAAATCAATGTACGTATACGGTACAAACATATTATTGAATATTTAGATATAGCTATTGTATGGAGAAATGTGGAGAGCGAATTCGCTCTATGATTAAATGAAAAATAGGGATCTTCGGTAGACCCAGTTATTTCATTGTTATTATGCCCCCAAATACAAACAATCGAATTGTTCGCAAAAGTATCTTATTGAAGTATGATATATTTTATTAAAGATAGTAAATACTCATCTTGATCTTTATAAATTTATTGGTCAATAAGTAACTCAAGAATCTAACACATTTGTATAGTCAATAGTCATTAGTTGTTGGCAGAAAACAAAAAAATCAATAATCATAAATATTTTATTAAAAAACATGTAAATGAATGATCTTATATAAATATCTTATAATTATTATAATAATTTAAACGAATTCTAAAATGCTATTGCTTACAATTTGAAATTTGAATTCTTATAATCATAGTTTTTATGTATTACTTTTATTATTTTTAAAATATAAAGGTTATCGTATTTTAATATTTTTAAAAATCTTAATAATGAATAAAAATTAATTATTTATACTACATTTATTTAAATTACAGTTCTTAAAGAAATCTATAACATAGAACTTTATTTTTCTAAGTGTTGAATTTTAAAAATAATAGTTGACATCTTTTTCTTAACCTTGTTTAATTACTTTGGTCATTTTACAGTTTTACAAATAGCTATTATTATGGTCTATGCCAGGGATGGTCAACTGGCGGCCTGCGTACCATTTTTAACTGGCCCGGTAGTCAGTAGGTACAGCATTTCAAATTACTTTATAAAAATATAAAATGTTAGGATTTTTTTGTATTTTATTTTATTATATTTATAAAGCTGACATAATTTTTATCGTAAAACGTAGATATGAATTCTTATCTAGTATTGAACTAAAATGTCAAATGTAAATTTTATTGACCTTTATTCTGTTTTTGCATTCTATGTTCTCTGACCTGCTATATTTTCACTTTCAAAAAATTGGCCCTCTAGTAGCATTGAGTTGCCCATCCCTGGTCTATTTGGATGTCGAAATTTAGTAATAAATAAAAAAAAAATTTAGTTAAAAAAATGCGTGATATTACACATCGCAAATAAACAATTAATCAACCGTTTAAGATTATTCTTTTGTGACGGCGATCGACACAAATATTTTACTTTTTGAAGTATTGAAAAATTGCCGTTTTTTCGTAAGGAATTTGATGTACGGATCGTTACAGTTTTTACAAATGAAATATACAATGCAATCAGTTTGATATGTAATAATTTATACAAGGATAAGTGATCGCACGTTTCAATTCCAAGGTTTTAATCAGAAATATAACTAAAGAATAGGTAGTACACTAGTGTTGTAGATTTGTTACATGTTTTGAAATTTTTAACTTGGGAATCCTAGTCGTAGAGCCTTGTCGTCTATTGATTTTTTTTTAATTCATCCCAGGGCCAAACACAAGAAAATCTTTTATCAATTATAATAACTTTTGAAATATTATTGAATTGAAGTTTTTGTAATTTTAATTTTTAATGAAAGAGTTATTATAGTAGTTAAATTAAAATATGAAAATTGATTATAAATATATCATATTACCTATATAGGCATTATGATACAAAAATATAAGTTTGTTGTTGTTGTTGTTGTTGTATGGGAGTTATTATTTTGCTTTACAGTTTATTAAGATGACGAAAACAACTAATGTCATGTTTAATACTTATACATTATAAAAATATCTTAACATTCGATTTACAAATGAATAATATTGCCTCAAATGTATTATAGGCTATAAATTATAATTTATAAGGCTCATTGTGTTGATAATATTTGGCAAGGTTGTTTTCTATATTATGCGATTATTTTCATTAATAGTTTATAAACAGTGAATCAAAAAACTAATACTATTTTTGGTCTATTTTCCAAAAAAATATTTGTTTTATATGCGATAGAAATATATGTTTTAATAAAAATGTAGAATAAAAAAAAATATTGTACGAAGAATAGATAAAACCAATTAGGAAAAATTATTTATACATAATTTGCATATTTATTTGAAATATACGGACGCTGGCCCGAAAAAAAATCAAACGAGATAACAAATATAGTATTTTTAAACAGGTACTTATACAACATCGGTAATAATAAAATAAAAATAGGACAAAACGAATTGGCGCTAAAGAGGTTTTATAGTGATTGGCCATATGCATCACCCGGAAAGAAAAACATTTTTGTTGATATATAATAATATTATATACCACAAAATAATAACTAATATTTATAACGACTAATGATCTTTATGTATAAAGGCACATATAGATAGAATGTTTTTGTTTTCAATGGGTTAATACAATGTTTATTGCAGACGAAATCCAACGAAAAATAAACTTGAAAAAAAAAACAAATTTAAAATTTAAAATCTATTGACCATACTGATGTGTTTTTCCTCACGATTTCCCAAATCAAAATTAATTTCAACAACATGTGAAACGTACAAATCCGTACTTGAAATTCGTGGGCGACAAACCGGCAGTTAAGCCCGATACAAGCCGTTTTAAAAGCTTTTCAAAGTTACCATGACCAATGGTATTTACTTACTTGACACCGTCTTTATCGGCGACGTAGGACACCACTCTAATTTTACCGTCAGGTTGGACTTGCCCGTAACTTCCCACAACGCTCCCGTTGGCATGACGTTCTTCCATACGGTATTGTATGTTGTTTGTCGGCGCATTTTCCACGTCGTATCTAAACTCGTACGTGTCTGGTCCCTATAAAATTCGTCGAAAAAAAATGCGACCGTAAAAATCATTCGAAACACGAAAAACTATATTGCTGTATATACCATAATATATATCATCGTACGTATAAGTTATTCGTTATTTTGTTGACTCATTATTATTTTTATTATTCTACTTACTTTGTGGTTTTTTTTCGACGTGGATGCCCATTCGTTCTCCAACTGTCTCTTATCGTGGACTTTCGTGTCGTCTGCGAACGATTGCGTGATCAGCCCGACGGCTGCCACCAATGCAAATACCTCGACTACCGCACCAAGTCTTGTCTGTATTATATTATATACAACACGGAATCGATTGAGCCCGATCATCAACAATAACAATTATTAATACCAAGAAAAAAACAGCTACAGTGCGAGTTACATGATCGCAATATTATTATAACGCGCAATTATATAGTTATAGTATTTAACAAATATGACATTTCTCACTTGAACGTAGACGATGCGTGAAACCATTTTTTACTCTGCTGAGGCTTGACTGTTAGTGTCGCTCTGCGGTTGTGATTATAATAATTTTTTTCTTCTAAATTCTTAGCTTACGGGTACTGCGACTATACAATTTGCACCTTATATGGACGGGTATAACGGTTTTACCGGTTTTCAAATCGCTTGCACCGGATTCGCTGATTCGTGTTCGTATAGCGCCGTGCTAAAATAATAAATCGCATACCTGTAATATTGTCACTATGTTATAATATTGAAGAATCTCATCGCCTAAATGTATTATTCTAATGCCGAAAAAATTTCCGTTTTACCTTAAACCATGATTGTGTTCACTGTGCGACTAATAATCGGTGAAATGATCAGTTTTTAAGGATATTAAGACTCGTATGCAACAGACGCACGACCTTGGAAATATTTATAATATATGTATCTGTGACTAATTATCAATAAGAGACTTTTCATAGTCTTAAAAGAAAGAATTGCATATCGAATAGGAAAGAGAAACATTATATAGGTATATAATATTTATTTGTAACGTAAAAACTACTACAGTCTATACAGGAGGTATATTGTACGTATATTACTGTTAAAAGTATTTAACATTTTAAAGTGAACTTGAAATAAATTAACACATGCCGAATAAACACCGTCAATGCTATAATATAATGGTGGATATAAATACTATAAATATTTTTGGTATTTAATTTATATATATTATATTGAATCAAAATATTACCTATGTTACACACAGTTATACAACAGTATGTTAATGGGTTTTCACAGTTAAACGATATATTTTAACCTCAAGCGTATGCAAGAAGAAAGCTGCATTCCACATAGCTTCAATAACAATTCAACACACGTGCGACGTATAGGTACTAAATAAATGGTATAAAAAAACGTAAAAAATATAATAAGGTTTCATACCTAATATAAAGGAACATACTGTAATAATTCATAATAACCTATACTATATTATATTGTCGTGTAATAATATGTTTTATGTAAAATATAACATATTTTTATAATACTTATATAAACAATTACTCGTCAATCAAAAACTTGAGTTATCGTCATATTATTATATTCGTTATAAGAATGTTATAACTTTATAAGTGATTTCAAGACTGTCAATTGCATGTTGAAAAAATCAATATCATTTTTTACACTAAAAATTGGAAAGAATAAATATAAAATACATACATACACTGAAATTGTAATTTTATTAACTATCGACATAATTAAATTTAATATATTTTGTTTTCAATATTATACGTAACGTTTGACGTTGACATATTATTACATTAATCAATTTTTCCTGTACGAATATTTATACACAATTTATTATGCAAACGTGCAATAGGAATTGCATACCTAGCACTTCGTGTATGATGAACCGTGTCAATTCTTTATTTTAGATTTTGACTGTAACGAAAAATATAATAGATTATTATTTACTATATTATAGTTTTAACAAACTCCCAATATACAGAATAACTTTTGAGCTTTACTGAAATAAATTATGCATCCTAAAAGTATAAGTAATAAGTATTAACAAACACATTTTAAAAATAATTGCGCAATAGTTGCTCATGTCTAAACAACGAATAAAATTAATTTATTTTTTAAATTTAATTCAAATAACAATAATTATTTACAGTTATATAATAAGCGATCGTAATGGTTCGTTTCAATATTTCCTCAGAGACGATAAAAATTGAAATATAATTTTATTTTAATCGATTAATAATTATTATTATATAGACATTTAGCCGAAATGACTATTATTTTGATACGAGATCGTTGAATCGTGATGCCGGTTAATAGTTTATTTGGAGCAAAAAAATCATCCATCGTCGGCGACGATCCCGTAGTGGGAGATTACGAAACGCATCGAGTAATCTCACAGGACGAATGTCACCGCAGTTATTATTATTGTAATTACGTTCGTTACTGTCAGAACAACATAATTATCCTGCAAATGGATTGATGAAAAATACAATTAGTTATCAGAAATGATCGTCGTTCTACGCGTAAGTCGAAAAAATCGTGTTAATATAAGGACTAAAATTGTTAATATTTATATTTCTTTAAGATCGTTGCATTGTGTTGGTTCACGTTACGACGATCATATGCCATCGAAGTCATACCTGCCTCGTACGCTTGGAGCACGTTCACAGGACCCGTATCCGGCGAAGTACAAGAAGTCAAACCGTGGACTCCATCTCATCCGTCGGCATCTTCTTATTCAGAATTCGAAGGTGGAAACGAAGATAGCGAGAGTTATGGACCAAATTACGTGGTAATGTAGTACTCACGGCATATTTTACTTTATTTATATATGACTATAGAACTGGGATTGGATTATTCTTTGCATTTTCCTACTTTAAATGTTTATACAAATACATAACAATAAAAAAAAAAAAAATGGCGCAAAGTGTACACAATAAGTACTATGACGTTAACTATTATTCTCAAATTGTAGAATTTATTTCAATAAAATATTAATTTTTAAATTTAATTTATTTTAAATTTATTTCACAAAAACTTCAATTTAATATTAATGAAACAGATAAACATTTCTTGTTTAACTTATGAATGATTAAATAAAAGAATCCCATAATAGAGCTGTCTATAGAGATCCCTAATTGAAGCTGAGGCAGTAAATATTTTTATTAATATCAATCAATTATTTTTATTTTAAGAATAAAGTAGGTTCAACTGATTTTTTCCAAAATAAGATCATGCATATATTATAATATTATTTTTTATGTGCTATTATCAACTTATAGCATATACAACACTGACGTACAGTATAATGATTTAAATTGGTTTATGCAATACATAATTATACATTTTGAAAATGTTATTACCGTTCGATTATATAGTTGTAATGGGTAAGTTTCAAGTAGCTTGATAATTTTTTTTTTTTTTTTGTAAACAAAGCCACTGAAACTGTTTAAACGTTTTAAAAAAGGTTTAATATTCAATTGTTTAAATGTGTATAAATAAATTGTGCTTGTATAATTTCAATATTTATAAATTTCTTTAAAAGAAAATTACAAGGAACTTTGCTTTAAATTTTAAGACTTTAGTTATTAAAAATAAATGTATCTTAAAACCTTTAAACGCTAATGAAAAAAAACTTAAGAGAAAATTGACATCGAACCTAAAACTCTCAACTCTCAAACCTCAGCTATCAAAATGAAAATTGCCATCAAATGTCTATAAAAAAAAGTGATGATTATGTATTTTATATAGTTTTTAATTGGTATAAAGAAAACTTATAAAGAACGTTATATTAAATCCCCAAGTATCAACTGAATCCAATTTTCTACAAAAAACCATTCCTTATAGTTGAAAATCATTTTTAATGCTCCTAAAGGTGACTTAAGGCATAAAAAACAAAATACACTTCATTATAAACAAATACATTCAGTGCACCGTTTAAAATAAAAAATATAAACTTAGATAACTTCTTATATAATGTATTATGATCTGCAATCACATAACATAAATTGATTACAAACAGTACCAAGAAATAGTAACCTTGTTTTATTATTAAACTGGTTGAAGAGAATAAATCAAAATTAATTTGACGGCGGTGAATTAATAAATTATTTTTATAAAGTATGTATTTATTTGGAATAGTAATAACATATTTAAAATTTATTTTTCAAACATCATAAATTTAAAAATCATGTATGTTGTATTTGAAATTTTAACATTATAATATACATTTAAAATAATTATAAACATCAAATTACACTAAGTCATTGATCTTAACCAACCTAATCAATAAAAAGTTATCGACATCAATTTAAAGTTCTTCCGTAATCTCATCGACTGTTCTACCAACGCATTTTCTATAATTTCCCTCACCAACTTTCGAGTCCCTCTATGTCTTATATGCTCTACCAACCCTTTTTATATTCCTTTATTATTTATTTACTTTAATAATTATAGTTTGAATAATCTAATTTATCGCATGATGCACGTCACTAATATTCACCCTATCTCTTTAACCTTCATCTTCCATTTCACTTCTATTGACTTGTCGCTTGAATGTTTTATTTAGGTACTTACATATGATTGTATTTTGAGCCAAGCTCGTATTCAATAAAACAATTCAAAAAGCTATTTTTCAAATTAGTTTTGTAGTTCCAAGAATACTTTTGATGCTTCTAAAGGACTTAGAACAGAATAATTCCAAGAGGTAACATCTGACCTGACCCACCCTTGTATAGAACTGTCCTTGGTAACCCATAGGATAAGTATATGTATTCACATGTATTAAATAATAATTATGTATATTATACAGAAACAGAATAATAAAAAATAAATAAATATCTTTTATTGATTTTCTATCAGTCTGTGACGATATCTATAGCGAGATTTAAAAATATTGATCTTAATACGTAAGTAATAAATTAATAAATCTAGTGTGATTGACGATAACAATACATAAACATGACAGATAATAATGACCCTACTCCTAAATAGTATGACAATACACAAAGTATTTAATAGTGAGCATACACACGACTTTTTCCTACAATTCATTCATACTATGATTTTTTTTTAATTTTAAAGTATAGTCAACGCCACGTTTTTAAAATACTTGAGGGGTATTTTTTAGTGATAAACATTTTTTTCCTAAATAAGAACCACCTTGTTTACTGTAAATTTTTAATCAGATATTATTTTTTTTTAATGTTCATGTATCTTAACATTAAACAAGTAATCTATGAGTTCTTTAACAAATGTTTAGAAATAAAAATAAAATACTTCTTAGATATGATATAAAAAATTGAAAAATTGAAAAATATTAAGTATGCTGTCTTTTGAAGATACTTGGCGATTCCAAAAATCAGTATTTGAATAAATACGTCATTGAAGGAAAAAATAGGTGTGAGCATGTTAGGTGAATCGCCTTATTGTTTGCAGATACCACACAACCCATTAGCACTTGAAATGATTTTCGTAAACCGTTTGCATCCTAAATCATAGCACACACGGGCGCTATTTAAAACAGGGGAAAATCGGGCAGTACCTATTGCAATTTATTGAGTACCTAACTATACGTATATACGTATAAAATATCTAAAATATTATTATATGATCAATTAAAACCAAGACGCAACAATGTGTACGGCGTGTAAAAAGACATAAATTTAAAAAGAAAAAAAAATTCCGTTTATGTTTAGGGGAATAGAGTGTATCGATGTTTACCTACTCGATTAGTTATATAGGATGTATAATTAATCATTATAAATAAATGTTTTTATTGGCATTATTAGTATTATTCACAATTTAATAGTAAACAATACGTAGGATTAATAATATCGAGTAGTTTTTTTATACCTAAATTACATTTTATTATTAACTTTTTACAAATTCTACTTAATCGACGACTACTGGGTCGACGCGTCGTATGTTTAATCGATCGATTCTGACTATAAATCAGGACTTTATGTTTACGATCATTAATCTAATACCCATATTATGCTTGTATACCGCAGGCGAAACCGCACTACTCGTTCGCGTACGGCGTGGAAAACCCGAACACCGGCGACAGTCACGGTCACTCCGAGACGCGGGACGGTTCGCACGTGACCGGCGAATATTCCGTAATGGAACCGGACGGCGTGCTCAGACGTGTGCTGTACACGGCCGACCCCAAAAACGGTTTCCGAGCATCCGTCCGGTACGTCCGACCCGACGGCGAGGAGTCGTCCAACCGCGACCACGGTTTCCTCAGCGGCGGATCAGACCGGTCACCCGGGCCTCCTCCGCACCAGCAGCAGCAACAGCAGTCCGAGTACGAGTCTGACGGCGGCGGTGGCGACGACGACGATCCGCGTCCGTTTTCGCTGCAACCGCAATCGCTGAATCTGCCGTCCGAGTACGAGTCGGAAGCTGACGAGGAACCGTTCGCGCCGCCGCTGCCGCGACCACAACCGCTGTCGTTAAACTTTGGTTTCGACGTCAACCACAACAGCAACGTCGGGAACGACGACGACGACGACAGCAACGACTACGGCGGCGGAGGCGGTGGCGGCCGCCCGTCCGGGTTCAAGTTCCCGTCGCCGTCCAGTTCGTTCTTCAAGGCTTCCGACGCGGTTAATGGTGCGTCGACGAAAACTGGCCCAATATTTTAAGTTTGCGGACTGAATTTTTCGTTTTTTTCACTATCATTATTCTATATCATGTCATTATTTCAGGGGACAGACACGCTTCTAGAGGGTCAGAGTACGCCCTGCGCCCGCGATTGTTGTGTGCGATACGATTGGCGTGTTATATACTAAAATATTAAGATGTTATTAGAGCTAGGATTTTGTGGGTCTATGATAAATCACGAGAACAACAGCATAGTACTCAAAAAACAAAAAACAATTTAAAAAAAATTAACAATCTTTTGGGCTATGTATAATACGACCATAACAAGTTTGTAGTTTAAAGATAAAACATTCTAAATGAACTTGGAACACATTTTTCATTAAAAGTTTTCAATAACAAAAATAAGCCCAGTGGCCTAAAGTAAAAAAAAAAAACATTACTACAATAGCGAAATACAATTCTGAGTAAATTATTTCGCGCGGTATGAATCTACAAAATGGGAACTCTAAATTTTTTTCTCATTAATCTTTCACCGTGGCAGAATGTAGATTATATTGATTTTCTGTTTAACTGTCTAAAATAATAATTGGGTGAAAAACGCGCACTAAAAAATAGGATAATGCGTAACCGCTTGTCGTATAAATTAACGGCGTGGTAAAAAAGTACAATTTTGACCTGCAAAATAAGTTCGTCGATGGTAGCGATTAGATAAATGTACGCGAACGTGTATTACAAAAAAGTGCACCGGTTATGATATAACGTTCAAATAAAAAAAAAAAAAAAAAAAGACGGACTGATTTCGGTAGAATTTTATTATTCAATGTAGCCCAAGATTATATAATTCTTATCCGAGCTTACGAACCGTTACGAACGTTTATTTTCTTTCAATATACCAGAAGATGTTACTTACGACGATTATTGTTGTGATTACTTCGTCGACCGTTTAACACTCGCTTTATGCAATGTCGGCTTGTCCGTTTACCGTGAAATCCCGCTAGCCGATCGCAAACCGAGTCGATGAAAAAAGGATCGATTCGGTGCAAATATTCTGCACCGGACGATGACGACGATGAGCACTGACAATGATCGTGGGCTCTAGGCGACCTAAACCATTGTCCCCCATCATCACCTCACTTCCGCCCTCCCCCCCCCAAAAAAAAAGAAACCGAACAAATACAAACAAAATTATCAAAAAAAATCCGAAATATGTCGCAGACGCCACTTAATAATCGGTTTTTTTTTTTTTTTGTTTATGCGTTGTCTTGCAGATTCGGGCGATTACGGAGAAGGCGATAACAAGTTCAACAACTATCATTGGCCGGGCACGCTGGGCTCGGTGCAGGCGCCGTCGTCGACCTCGCGGTTCGGTCTGTCGTCGTCTCCGTCCCCGTCGTTCGGCGGCCCGGTGGCCGCTTCGCCGACCACGCCGTTCGTCGGCTTTGCCAAGCGGACGGAACCGCTGCCCTGCCGGCCGCAGCCGTTGCCCAGCCGCTCGCCACTGGCGTCGGACATCGTCAGCTATCAGACGGGCCACTCGAACAGCCTGCCGCTGTTCGTCAAATCGTCGGATGACCACGACCTAGAGCAGCTCCGGTCGCTGGACGAGAAAATCGGCAGCGCCGACGACGACATCGAAAACTACGAATCGGACGACAGCGACACGGACACCGCGCGCGTGGCGGCCGACGTCGTCCGTCTGTCGCCGTCCGCCAAATCGGCACCGTCCGATCAGACGTCGACGTCTCGGCCGCCTTCCCTGACGGCCTCGGCCACTGCCAAACCGTCGTTCCGGCTGCGGCCGACGTCCATCGACGTCCTCGCGATCGACCTGTCGCCGTCGCCGACCATGACACCCATCCAGCCGACCATAATCGACATCGACGCCTGACCCGCCGCGATACAACGATATAATGTAATTCCACCCACACGCCCCCACTATTTAACTATATACAGTCGTAGTGCTAATAAAATATTGAACTACACAAATACGGCTGTACCTATTACACAGCGCGTTGACGTCTGTTACCTCCGTCGGAAATCGTTTCCGGAAACGTATGTCCGCATCATTTACGTCCCCCTTATGAATAACTTAATCGATATTTATTATTTTATTAGCCCGCGATGCATTTTCTATAATAATATTTTGGAACCTATGTTATCGCGCGTATATAGCACACTTAGAACTGCATTTCCAAAAATCATTCAATACGATTTGATGTTTTCGCATCATGACGGTCACGTTTGGTATTGATTTATGTGTATTTCACGCGCGATAGTGCTAAACTTTTGTATCTCGTGGCATTTTTTTATCTGTCGAAAATTAGACATATTTATACGAGTAATAACGAACGTAGTCTTGACATTTTATACTACTTTTCAAATTTAATTCGACATTCGTTTCACAATGATCGACGATCAGCCGTTTATATTTTTATTCTAAATTCCGTTAACGATCACTAAAGATTCGATGAATCAACAGTGAGCTAACGGCCCGTTAATGGTTCATCGATTTAAACAGTTATTTGTGAACGCGACCCGCGCGCGGCATAATAAATATTATTATTTTAATTGTTATACAAATAGGTATTACTTTATTTTGAGAATGTAACTCTTCACAGGATAATCG
Organism: Rhopalosiphum maidis; assembly: GCF_003676215.2. Classification (NCBI taxonomy): domain Eukaryota; kingdom Metazoa; phylum Arthropoda; class Insecta; order Hemiptera; family Aphididae; genus Rhopalosiphum; species Rhopalosiphum maidis. The sequence goes on from NC_040878.1 coordinate 82,471,526, forward strand.
GCATAAATAAATCGCTTATTATGTATATACTTTATATATTTGGATTAACACTCTCGTGATAATATTCAAGATGCTCAGACGACCAGAATATTTATTAAATTAATTCTAAACTCGGTTTTATGCTAATTGACTTCTGGTAAACATTGTTCAACCAACAAAATATTATATTATATAAATATGTACTCCGACGCGTCCATCATATTCGTTTATATTTTTTGTATAAAAACTTATAACACGTCAAGTGTTTCAATCATTACTTTATGATTATGTTGGGCGTAGGATACGCTTGTAAGGTTTCACCCACAGACAGCACGGTCAGGTCGCCCATCTGAAACATATGATATACAAGGCAATTATTATAGATCTTTCGGCCAGTCGGTTCCTATATCCGATGGAAATATTGCACATAATAATATATACTATCTCTATCATAATTATTTTGCGGAATCGCCGTTCGTAGATGACACGTTGTGTTAGTTAAAAAAAAAAACAAAGTAGCGATACTAAGGATGATTAATTATTTTTCTCTTTTAAAAGTACTATAAAAATAAAATATCAATGCGTTGTTCAAAAAACGATACCTAATAGAGTTATGGTAATCCAAATGCAAGGGTTTTGGTAAATTCCCTGGACGAAACACAGAAAGTGAGAGAACCATATAAGCAAGTTCCACACGATCAAAAATACACCAATATACGTTTTTTATACACGGCAGTAAAATTAACGCTTTACTTTCTGTACTGTACAAATGTACCTACTTCATTGTCTACAAATGAATGCCCCTAATATATAAACTGAGATGTTGGTCTTCAATCTAAATAAAAGAAATTTTAATTCGTTATGATTTTTTTTTTTTTTTGTGTATTTTTACCCATTTTACCTCGTGTGGAAACTTACACTCGTTCTATAAACGGGACGCTTGTACTTATGTTCGTAATACATTTTCATAGTTTTAGCTGTTTTCTCAGTACAATTAACGTGTAAACTTCTTGGAAAATTATAAAAATTTTCACTTTTAGTATCATCAACTCGATCAACAATGTAAATAGATATCTAGGTCCTAGATGGTAACTAATTGTTTCCGAAACAAAAATAATGCGTGAAAAAACTATTAGCTTCCTGAATACTTTTTTTTAAATATTTTATAAGTGGCGTTATTGTATCATTCATATTTTGATAAGTATAAATTTTTCGACGTTGACGAATGAAAAATTTATATAAAATTATTTTTATACATTTAAAAATGCATTTTACGAATAAATCTGTAATTATTGTAATTATAATTTTAATTGTATTATTTTTTAATTATTATGTATTCGTTTTGTAATTAAATTCACCAATAGTACTATAATAATAAATGTTATAATACTACAGTTTAAACCGTGAAAGACACTTTTAAATAATAAAATAGTAGACGTATCCTAATAGCGTACGTCTTTTTGAGAACAAGCTACAAACTTTCTACTAAAAAATTGAGTTTTTTGAATAGCGGACAAAATTTTAGTAACCGAGAGTGTCTAGTAGTGGTTTCATAATATATTTTGTATAATTATATAAGCATTCAGTTAGTCTATTTAATTGTTGTTAGAGTTATTTATTTTAAATTTTAGTTACCACAACATCAGACGGCTGAGTTAATGCTACGATCAACATAGACGCTACTCTTTCGGGCTTCAAAGACAAAATAGATTTTTTATTTTCTCCGACACTTCCGACGGCTTCATTGTTTACTTTTCCAAGATTGAGACTCTACACAACAAATAACAAATAAAATAAGAATTATTTTATCATTCAGGCACCGACGAAATAATTATTAAAAGCCTAACATTTTAATACGTCATACCTAATAGATACGCATTACACCAAAATCATTTATTTATTAATTATTATTAATTTTTAAATTGTATTACACATTTAAACTCTACGCCAACTTAAAGAAATTGTAAAAATATGGCGTCTAACCACAGTTATTATTCTTGAGACTTACAGTTACTTTGATTTTAGATCCATGATAAATGATTTCGTGTCTAAGGCCTTCGGTTAAATACGCAAGTGCAGTTTTCGACGAATTGTACACTTTTTCTCCTGGAAATGGTAGCATTGTGTACCCAGCGGTGCTAAAAATAAAACCAATCACATTAGTGATGATCCTCCTCTTTTTAGTTTTACATAGCTGCACTGAATGATAACAGAGAAATCATTAAGAGTAGATAAACTATAAAAAAAGCTATACAAATATTACTTTATGTAGTTAAATTATTATAATATACATTATACTACCTATTTTGATTATTGATTGTAATTTGTGTTATTTATATAGTCGAAATATGTAATATTTATTTTTAAATTATTAAATTGAAGCATTTTTAAATGCTTGCACTACCTATCACATTTTTTTTTTATATTTATATATAAATTGTTTATTTCAAATAGAAATATAAATAATAATGGTAAATACCTATATGAGCTATATGACCAATACATCTTAAAAACAATGCAGTTACATAACATCATATATTTTAATTAGTCGTTGAAATGATTAGTGACTAGACGTGTTATCCTTATTTTCAATTTATAGGGTAAAAGTACTCAACCTGTTTATATTTATAATGTGTCCATCTGTAATATCGTATTTCTGCATCGATGTATACGATTCCCTACAACATATTGTTACTGCGATGACGTTGAGATCGAACAAATATTTCCAGTCGTTCGTTTCGCCATCTGAAACACGAACATAATTTTTTCGTCTTGAATTATATTTCATCCAAATGATATTTCAACCCACATACCCACCAATAACCAAGAGTATTTTTATTTTTTTACTTAACGTAAATTTCTTAGTACTTACTTCTGTACCATTTTTAATCAGCCACTAACAATGAATGATGAATCTATATATAATATAATATACTATATAATTTCATTAAGATATGTGATAAGTAAATAAAGTAAAACTCGCAATATGTTTGTTATTCTATTTACCACTATCGTAATAGATATCGTCTATCGTATAAAACTTAACGCATCAAAAATAAATCTCACTTTCGATTCATGAATTTTAATCTATATCCGCCACACGTGATTCGTATACGCACAGAAATCCTCTCTGGTCCACCCCTTCCGAAAATTATTGGAATAAATCTGATGCAGCGCCGCGTCTGAACTACAGACTACAGTATATATATTTTAATAATACGCACCCAAAATTTTGCTTTTAATCGATGTGCCGACGTTATTGATCGTAACCGACACTCCTTGGCCAATGGTGGTTTCGATCCACTTGAACACATTTACTATTTCCGATTCGCGAGTAAAATCACATTGAACCGGATAGATTTTAGCCACGGCGGACTGCAGCTCGCCGGAAAGTTTCTGTGCACGGATTCAAGACGATTATTAATATTTCGTTATCCTTGTTGTCCAATGTTATAAAAAGTTGCTAACATTTTAAATTTTGGATATCCCGCCAAGCACTTATTAATAGTTGATACAATATGCAATTTTCAAGTTCAAAGTTTATCAGATGCCTGATAATACTAACATTTGATTTCATAGACAATATTTTAAAAAATTTCATTTTTAAACCAGAACAGTTGACAATCAGCATAATTATTACTCGCTGGTTTAGAAATATTTGGTATCTTCTATACTAAGAAATGATGAAGATAGTTACGAAATGACAAAAAAAAAGAAAGAAAAGAATTTAATGTTTTTCAAAGTTTTTAGGTGTACCGATATGTAACAGAGAAATACTTGTAAATTATATGGAATAAATCAATAAACCCCGGAGGCTTCCCGACGATCTAAATGGTCCGTAGAAAGTCAATAGAAGAAGCGGTGATTGGGGTGACCTGTAACGGTTTAGCCAAACTCTGAGTCTTTATAAATGGGTACCAATCAACCAATCAATAGTCTGACAATGTTTACATAAGTTCAGTTATGTATCATGTTCTATATAATGTGACTATGGGAAACGTCGTTATAGTATTACGTACTTGTATTGAAATGATTTCCCGATCCACAGCGACGATTTTCAAAGGGTATTTGGACAGTTCGGTCACGATTGACCGTCCGGTCTCTGAACTAGCTCCAGTCACCAAGACGACTCTATCCGTCCAACGGTCCATTTCTTTAGTCGCGAATAAAAACTGTCGAGTATATTATTTATTTCGAAATAAATCACAAAAATATTGTATTGCAAGTGCTACGTCGATGCAGCACGCACAAACGATCTGAATGACAGTATTTCGTCAGAGCCGACAGATTCATACTGACCTTTCGATTGTATAACATATAACGTCTTAATTGCGTAATTATTATTAAACGGCATTACATACGATCGGTACCATCATTACGACCATATATTATTATGAGTTGAATACATTTTTTTTATTCGAGTTGAGTATTCTAATCTGCAGTGTGTTAAAATATGACGGATGGTTATCCATAACGTACTATTGAAAAAAATATTTTTCAGGATAAGCAATTTTATGCATCTTTCTTCAAAAAAAAAAAAAAAAATCAGTACAAATTAATTGAAAATAAAATATGTATAATGTATATTGAGATTTAGTGATTAAAAAAATATATATATTATATCAATTTTTCGAGTAGCTTAATATTTTGGCATATTAATACTTACAATAATCTAATAAACGTAGGTAGGTACTATTGCCATTCATTTTATGACCATAGACTTAGTGCGTTTTAAAAAATTTTGATAAAAATTGTTCGTTTTAGAATAACTATTAAAACATATTTCAAAATAAACTTTTTTCCTTTATAATAAAAAAACAAGTTTCGTATAGTATAGGTACTCAGAATTTTTAGTCATAGTTACTGATGTTATATAGATGTATGTGATAACTAGAGAACGGATTTTATTGTAATAAAGAAATCAATATATGTATCAATTTTTTTTTAAAATATAGAATAAAAAATCCAAAATATGTAAATATTGAAAAAATGCATTAGTATTGAAAATTACAAAAAAATAAATATTTCATAATAACAAATATTGAATAAAAGTAAAACAAATAATATAGGTATATAAAATTATGAATATTATCCCGGAACAAAGCAATGTGAAACAAGATGTTGTTATAGGTTTGCAAATAAAAAAAAACCGAAGGTTTGGAATACTTTTGTGTTGGTTAAAAAACCGTTTTACATCAACATATGTGATAGGAGCATAATTCTTATTCACTATATCAGAAGGAGTGTATTCAATTTCCAGAGATCCTTGTTGAATTTATCCTATTAAAATATCTCTGTCAAAAATTACATATCTTGTTGTTTTAGACGAAGCAAATGATGTTAAACGTCGTCAAGAATCAATGAAAAAATCAAAATTTACTAAAATATGTATTTATATGTAAAATAAATTTAGGTTTATTTCAATTAGAATGATCTAAATCGTACACATTTTTTATCAGATTTAAAATATCGCATTCCAATACAAATATGTATTTACAATGAAATCCATTCCCTAGTGATAATTATTGCATATGTAGTTAAAAATTATACAATAAACATTGGCAAAATTAGAGCTTTGGGGACTCAATCTTCCGAATCAGTTAAAAAGCCTCTCTTAAATTATAAGATAAACAAATTACTTTAATCCGATGCCTAAATAATTCAATAATATATTGGTCTAACTAGTGTAAAAAAACTCATGAGTAACCACCTTAAATTTAATACTTAAGCTTGTTGACCCAAGAATAAAAAATATGCTATCAAAAAAATAAATGAAAATACTGCAGAATTTAGGAAAATACGATATGTAATAAAGCTAAAAATATTTGATTTCATATTTTCATACGTTGTAATTGCTCAGAATTTAAAAATGTTACGTTTTTCTCTGGTTCGTTTTATTCAAGAATATGATTCAGTTATTTGGAATCCCATCAATCTTCCTATCCTAGCATAATTATCAAAACTGAACGTATTCAAAACTTGGCTTTACTTTATTGCAATCAAACAAACAAAATAAGCGCATCTTAAATCTATAGCAATATTAAAAAAACTGAATTATGTGCTAGAGCTCTACTATACACTATAAGATAACTTATTCCAAAAACAATCGTTTTGAATTATTAAGTCAAGTATTACTGACTATTAAGTATTCCTCAGGTTGAATGTGCTTGTATATTACAAACATTCTGTAGATATTTACCGTCGGAATTAGCCGCTTTACTTCAATTAATAGATTGTCAATTTTAGGCAATTCAATTATTTCAATATTTTGATTTTATCAATGATTGCCCAACAGGGTTAAAATCCTTGCTCTAAAATCATGATCACATAATATTAATTTCTCTGATTATATTATTATTTATGTAATGAATGTCGAGAAAATAGTTAGTGTTTTGTCTGACTACTTTTGTAAAAAATAAAACTAATTAGTCAACTAAATTCTGATACAGATCAAGTTATTATTGATTTTCTTTAATATAATGATATTTAAATAACTTTATTATTTATACATGTGAGTGAACTTGTATCAATAATTTTTCTTTGGATATTTTATTAATTGTTTTTCAATGAAAAGTTTTTAATATACTTTTTTGTACAATTGTGTAGTTTACAGTATACAATTAAATCTTGGTATCAAGTAAAAATAACATAGGCTTGATCAAAAACATAAAAACAAAAATTTAAAAATAAAATTTAAAATTATAAATGCACCAAATTGGTTTATATGCAGTAGTGAAAAAAAATGGAAATAATTTTAAATAAAAACAAAAAATATATACACATTTCATTACCTACATTAAACATTCTTAAAACGTTCTTAATCTTAAATTAGTGTATAAAATGTAATAACAATAATGTATAGTGTATATTGTGTAATTTTGTAACAACAGACATAGTATGAAATTTCACCAAAACGGACACCTGAAAATTAAAATAAACGTATCAAAATTTATTTTACAAAAATGTTCTCAAAAAATGACAACCAATAACATAATTGTAACGTTATGTAATATTGTAAAATAATAAATATAGCAATAAATATATGAAAAAAAAATGCTAGTATAATTAATAAAAGATAGTTTGAACTTTTTTTAAGAATTTATTTTAATTGTTATTGAGTCATAGTTTGAATCTGAAAACTTAAAATTAGATAAATTCAAATAAAAATAGAATATATAAACCTATAACTTATACTCACCAACCAATGTAGCATTGACAAAGGTTTTCGTTAGCAGTGGCCTGTTGTATGAGTAAATTTACTTGTCTGGGAACAGTCAGTTCTTGCTCATGTATAAAGTCTTTACCAGTCAATTTTTCACGTACTCTTGTGACAATTGCTAGAGCTTTCATGTTCAATGCTTCAGTTGGCTCAGTTTCAGTTATTACCTAAACACCACCCACCAAACGTATTATACACTAAAGTTATATTCCATAGCGCAATACTAAAGTCTGTCTCAGGAAAGAAAGGTTCCGTATATCGACAAAAACCATATATTCTTTTACATCCCCATACTACTTTGCGTTTTCGCACCAAATTCAACTTGACCCTGGTTCATAACTCAGTCTACATGCGCAAAACGATACCTCTTTTTGTGAGATAGACTATACTGTTAAATTTGTAATTTCATTAACATACCATTATCACCTCCTGGACCAACATTCAAAGGAGCGGCTTTTTTGCTAAGAGACGCTGCAAAACTAGTAGCCATGCTCACTTCTTCTGAAACTGTAGTAGCAGCAGAGGCTGCACTTATAGGATTTGTCCCAACAACTGTAGTGCCAGCAGTTGCAGCTGCTGTTCTCCGTGCTCCAACGCCAGCTTCCATTAGACGCCAATTTAGCAATGGGTCATAGACAAAAGCTTCTAGTACAGCCATCAAGCTGTCTTTGTTGTTTCGAAGCACAGTCATAACACTTTCACATGTTCTACGATAGGTTCCCTCAATACCAGTGATCTAATAATACAATAAAAACTTTTTACCACTGTTCAAAAACAGTTCAACAAGTTATGCATACTTCCATAGCATTAATAAGCATTCTAGTAAGCCTGAAAGGAATTTTTTCTGGAAACTTTTCACGGGTCATAGCCACTTCAAAACAATCGCCAAAATCAATATGTAGTATTTTTCCACTTAAACGGTCCAACATCAAATTTGAAGGATGTCTAAAAGTAAAACATTTTAATAGTCAAAACAATATAGATCCAAACAATTTAATTTAAATATAAAATTAAATACAGGGTAGGCCACTAAATTATTTTTAACTTATTCGATGAGGAAAATTAAAAATAGGATAACATGCATAGTCTATCTTGTATAATAAGATATTATAACATTATGTAAAGATTAATTTTACCTGTCTCCTAATCCGAGTATATAGCCAACCATAGACATCACAGCCAATGACCTTGTGTAATTAGTTCTACGATCAAACCAAACTTCAGATGATGGGGACTTGAGCCATAGTAATCTTGCTAGATCATCTCCCAGGGTATTAGTTAAAGCGTGTTCAAACACTTCAACCTTTTGCATTAATGTTAAATGATCATAGTTTGGAGCCATCTAAAAAACAGAAAATGTTCAAGATGAAAGTAGTACTTATAACAATATTGAATTTTAAACACTTATAATATAAACATTACTCTTAACATGATTCTGTGTTCTATATTCAATAACGTCTTCTTCTTTTCTCTGAAATCGCGTATTAGAGTATGCAATGTGTCACAATGAGGTACCCAACCAATAAGTCCAGAGTTTGTTGATAAAGGTATAACAGCATACCTCTGAAGTATTTTAAAATAAAAATCATAGATATATTTATATTTAAAGTATAATGTATGTGGCAAGAAATATTAAAAAATAACAAGCACCTGAATAGTTAAATTTCGTCTAAACGTATCAGGGTCATTAAGCAACAGTGTGTTGACCAAGCCAAAAAGTTGCATAACTCTTTCATCTTGTCTAAGATCTTCATGACCTTTCAACAAGAACATAAATTCGTTTCCATCACTACCTTTAATAACTAATTTGCGAGGACGTTGCTTTGAACTGATCACAGTCAACGAGCTCTGAATGTAAGCAATCCTGACAATAGGTTGACCAGGTATGTATGAACCGGGGACTGCAAGTTCCATATTACGACTTTGATGTAATTGTGGACTGACATACTGAAGTTCCAGATTTGTAAGTTGAGGCAATTGTCTTGATATTCGGCGAAAAACATGATAATACAAATCCCATGCTTGGTTCAAGTCACGATTATTACCAGAAACCAGATAACGATTACACCATTCTAAAGCTTCAACCAAATCTCTACCATATGTCTAGATGAAAATTTATTAATACATTTTTTATTTATTATATTTATACATATTTAGCAAATATAATTTTCAATACATACTTGATTAAATGAAGTTTCTTTCAAAGTCTGAGGCCCCTTTTCCAGCATAGCATGCAATGGTTCCAAAACTTCATACATTCCTTTCACATTATTTTCACCAAAGTACAACCTACTGGCTTCTTCCAAGGCCTCGTGCCACAACTCATGCCAAAGTATAGCAACCCTAAGTAGTTCATCACTAACCATGACCGCTTGCTGCACTAAATTTGGATTATGTTCACACATTGTTTTTAAGATTTTTCTTGCAGCATTCTTTCGTGCTACACTGGCAGATTTATTTGCTACAGTCAATGGATAGACCAAGGCTTGAGGATGGTGTTTGCCTATATCAATTAACTGAACTTGAATTAGACGGCTGACCAGAGTGCGAGGAGTGTCAATGCGAGCAATCAGTTGAGGTATCACCTAAGCCAACATTTTAGATATACATAGTATGGTTTTGTTTAAATATTAATTTTACAAATGATTACTTGTAACCACGTATTGATATGGCTAGATTTTAAGCCATCAACAATGGCTTCATACACATCATGATATTGACCATACTCAAACCATAGGGTTAAGAGTCTTAATGTATCTTGTAGAGAACTACCTTGAGATAATGAGATAGATTTAAAAAATCCTTCAACTGCAGGTACAGTAAACTGTGTAATATATTGATCAGATTTTGGAAACTATAAAAATTAAAAGTTTTATTAAAATTGTAAATAATAATAAGAACCTTAAACTAATTTAACTACCTCAGAACTAGTTTTATCAGCTACTCCTTTTTCTGCATTCTGATCATTTGCCTGTGATTTATTTTGTTGATGTTTATAGAAAAGAACAGTTTCAAAATTCATGTATGCCCATGAATGCCATGCTTTATACCAACAGGGATCATGAAATGTTGCTGCAAAGTAGTATTCTAAAACATTGGGTATTGACAATTCTGTCAAACCCTGAAGCTCCTCTTGCCAATATCCTAACTTTAAGTAGCATCTGTAAGACATAAATTATATTCTGTACTACATAAAATAAAAGTAAAAATATTTATCATAATTTGAATTATACCTTGCCAACAGTTTTTTAGTAGGATCAATCCTAAGTTTTTCATTATCTTTTCCTTTTCGTTTTAATTGTGGCAACACATTTTGAACCAAACTATTCAAATGACTAAAAATAACAAACAAACAATATCCATAAATTATTAGAAAACATTTGTACCTATGTAACTATTAAATATTTATTATTATTTACTTGAAGGCTTCCGATTTGGATCCAGAGGTCCACATATGCTTAATGTATGCAAATGTGACATGAGGATGAGTCATTGGTAACGGTTCAGTAGGATTTTTCGAAGGATCCGTACCCAGTAATGTAGTAAGAGTCTTATGAGACAATACCTAAACATATTATTTGAAATATAAAAAACATTTACATACTTTCTAAATAACAATACGTAAAAAACTTCAAAATAAAATAGAAATTTACCAAACGTGACGATTTACGACACAAAGCAGCATACTTAAGCCATGTATGCATATCTTCTTCGGGACTTAACACCAATGAATGTACTTGAATTATACGCTGCCAATCTTCAACAACTCTTTGACATCCCTAAAATCATTTTTACGTTTTAAATGAATCAAATTTTCTATAGTTATTATTACCTGTAGCCTATCCCACCAGACTTTATAAATTATTTGGCGTTTCTCTGGTTTCAGTTTATATTGAATGACTTCTTCAAGTTCAGACAACATTTGTACAGAAACCATAGCACCATAAGCTCGCTGATAACTTTCTGCTGCAGCAGCTGTAAGTTCAGTATCCAAAATTTCCCGAGCTAAATCAATGAACTATAAACATAGATACATTTTATAGTACAAGTGTATAAATCAACTTTTAAATACATTTAAGTATGTACATACTTTTTGAGCGTGTTCATATTGTTCTCCATGAATAGATAAGACCGCTCTATAAAAGGCTCCATCCATAGTGTCTCTCGGTATAAAATCCACATAAATTGCCATTTGTTGCCACTGTTTTAATCCCCAGGCTGCTGCTGCAGCAACCCTCGACATTTTTTCACGCCCACTCTCGGGGAAATGTAACCAATGAGAAGCAGCCACATTATTTAGCTTTCCCCATTGACCCAAAGATTCCAAACACCTGTCATTAAATCAATTTATACATTCTAAGAATTGATTGTTAAATTTTATAAATTAAATCTACCTCATTTCTCCTAATGACCACTCTATATCATTTGGTTCCTTTTGCAAAAATCCTTCGTAACATGACAATGCTTGTTCCCAGTTATGTAGTTTTTCAAACCACCTAGCTTGTATTTTCAACTGTTCACCAGGTTCTTGGTCTTCTTCTTGTTTACTCATAACTACTTCCAATAAACCTAGGTTACAATAATAATAATAATAAATAACACATTAGTTGACAAACATTTTATTGTAATAATAATTTTTTATGTACCCGATGCTGCTTCTTTTTGTTGTAATTTATTGTTGATAGATATAAGTGATTCAATAATATTTGGGCATACTTGACTATTTATCTCTTTGATATACTCGTCTTCTTTGTAGTGCAAAGCTTTTGCATAAGCTCGGCAGTCCATAGCTCTTTCACCAAGTATATGAGGATCAATTGGCAATGGTCCTTTTTCACAATGATCCATAAATTCAGCCAAGTTCAATATAGTTTGCGTCATTTCAGGGAGGTCAGAGACCATCAATGCCTGTTCTAAGGTCTGTATTAGCTCCTTTCTAAGTGGTTCTGTTAATTCTGTCCAACAGCTGACAAATGCTGCATTGAACAGATCTTTGGGCAACTGAGAATATGTTTGGGCAAGTGCCCAACATGAACGTAGAGCTGGTGAAGGTGATTCTTTTAAGAAGTCAATGCCAAGTCGTCTTAACCATTCCAGCCAATCATCTTTAGATACACAACGATTTGCTAACCATGCTTTTTGTAAATTTGGCAATGACGTATGCATCTTTAAAAAAATAAAAATAATATTAATCTAAAATTCGGCCATTGCAAAAATTATGAACGGATGATATATTAATTTTTTTTGTATTATAATAAATACTTAATTAATAAGTAATTTACTATTTATACAAAAAGAGAGTCTATTACCATTTGATGATAATATTATTTATATAATGCTCCTTAAAACAAAACTATCAAAAAACACCTTTTTTATTATAGTAGCCGCATCTCCAACTAGATGTACGCCAACTTCTTTTTTACTTTTAAACTGCTTGTGTCTAGAAAGCAATAGATTTTCTTCTAGACTTCCATCATTGTTCTAAAAAAAAAAAAAATTTAAGTAAAAAAATTATATTTTTTGTGACATTAATTTGATCACACACTGATGATATATAAGTAATGAGCATGTCATAAGGAGGATAATTGTATTGGCATTTATTTAAAGTGCGTGCAACAAGTGGCATAAATATTGTATATTTGCGACCCAATTGACATATCAATGCACATAATGTTTCCATAGCAGTTTTTCTAAGTTCTGGTGTACTTTCTATGGAGTTCACCTAAAATGCATTCAAAAAATTTAATATAAATAATATTACTCTAAACTACGAAAAATACTCATACAATTCCATGTATTATACGTGATGCATAGTCGGTAAAATCTAAAGTGTACGCTAACTGTGCTACAGTTTCCATTGCCACCTGGCTGACTTGAGTAGGATGATCAGTGGCATCAAATAAATTTACAAGTGGTGGCATAATCATGTGTAAATACTCATCCAAGTTAATACCAAATTTACATAAAGCTACAACCATCTAAAAGTTTATAAATTATAATATAAATAAATAATAGTACATTTATATACTAACTTATAAAAATAAATAATAAAAGTAATAAATTATCAGTATGAATGATGACTTACTCTCTTGGTAACATTGTGGTTTTTACTAGAATCATGATAAAGTATTCGTAGTATGTTAGGCATTAATTGCGATAAGTAAGTTTTGAATTGTGCTCCAAGTGCCACAACTATGTATTCAACTAGCTGAATTAAAGTACACTGAAGTGAACTATTCGGAATCCATAATTCCTAGGAAAACAAATTCAATTTTTACATTAAACATATTTAAATAGGAATTTTTAAATCTTTAATGCAACTAACTTTAATTAACAAAAATATATCATCCAAATAGTTTCGAATGTGTGGACCAACAATATTTATAAGTACACCCAACTGCTGGAATAGATATTCTCTAAAGTTGGCATCTGCTGTACGAATTACATTTAAAAAGCTGGGCATAACTTGCGGTATGTATGGTACACATTTTATTCCCAAAGATTGAAAGATAAATGTTATAGCCTAAAATATAACATATTATTATATATTAATTATCATTAGTACACAAAATATTTAAACTAAATAATGAATATTTAAGTAATAACTGAAGATCTCGACTGATTAAGATATATAAATAAATAAAATAATACCTAACACAGTTAATATTTCAAACATAGTGACTACTCGTTATCAATTTACAATAAATGTCTTACAATTTGCAGTGTAAATTAAGTTAATTTATGACTACAAAAAAAAGAAACATAAAATATAATATACATTTTAAACATCTATTTTTACTAACTTGTACAACCATAGTGTGATGTTGAAATAAATTTGGATCACGAATAATACGTATAAGTGTTGCAACTGCTACAGCTGGATAATATTCTTCCAATGTTGATGTACTCATATTTACTAACATTTCACTAGTTGTCCATTCTGTTTCTGATATAGGGCGTGGATCAGTCATCGAAAGTAATGCAGTAGACTCAATTTGAGAATCAATCTGTCCCAGATTCATTTTATGTTTATAAGGATCTAAAGCTCCAAGAAGCCCGAGTACCCGAATTGTTTCTCTTCTAAAGCAAAAATAAGAAAATCATATTAGTTAATGAGTTAACTATTTTATAAAATGTACAAAAATGCACCTGACTATGGGTTGTTGTTCAGTTTTTAAAAATCCGAGTAAAGTGTCTAATAATGAAGGGTATTGTTCATATGGTTGGATGACGTATCCAAGTCCTTCAACTAATTTACCAAGTACCCAAAGAGCAACTCCACGTTTTTCTTGTGATCCACCGTCACCTAACATGTCCAATAAGAAAGGCAACAGTTCATCAGTCCAACTACACATTTCTTCTCCATTCACCTGTTAATTTCAACCACAAACACACAAATAATTATTTTATTTTAAATAAAATAAAACCATATTAAACTTACCTGAGCCAAATCTCCAATACATGCGAGTATACTTATCAAAATACTTGGATTTAAATCTGGTTCATGAAGTTTAGGAACTAATATTTTTAAAACTGGTTGCACATATGGAGAAACAAGACGAGGAGCGTGAACAGCCATATGGTCAATCATTCTGGCACTTTGCTCTTTATTACGACCCATTCCACTGTGTTCAAGTTCAGTCAAACACTAATAGGAAAAAGTTATCAAATATTCAGTTTTAATTTCATCAAATTCTTTGATTTATCATAAAATAAGATAAATAATAATAAATAATTATACAAACCTGCATTAGTGTTTTGCGCAACGGTGGCATTACATAAGCAGGATTTACCAGACTAAGCCGTCCTATAGTACAGAGGGCCATTTCTCTTATTTCAAAATTCACATCATTCATAGCCATAAATAATGCAGTGAGATTATGAACTTGAGCAAGATAAAAATCAAAACTACGGTCGAGGTTCTCAAACACTACATAACGCACATCAGGATCTAACATAATGAGAAAATAAATCAAATTATTATCTGTTCTTAGTTTTAAATTTTATATACAAACCACATTTATCTTACTGACCAGTATCAGAAACTCCAACAACAAGCAGTTGCTTTATGACTGTAGAAATTGTATATCTAACTGTATGAGATGTTTTACTTTGTGGCGACTCAATTGCCAAACGCAATAAACGACTACATGTTCGAACAGATTCAATTCGAACTTCTTGTTGTTCACTTTCTAGATAATGCTCAGCACAGCGACGCAAAAATTGCAGTAAAGAATGTCCTAGAAAAATTGTTTTTAGTTAAATTTTCACATATTCTTGATTATTAATTATAATCCATATTTAAATATAGTAATAAATATTATATTAACCTTCAAAGTTGAAGCTCCCAAGTGTTCTGAGGGCCAAAACAATATTTGAAATATTTTGAGACTCAAGAACTGATGGCATTAATGACAAACTGAGTGCAGAACTTGTAACAGATAATGGCAATGCAATAGAAGAACTACGGTTATTAAGCACTTGAGACAGTATTTTCAGTAATCCTAAAAAAGAAAAAAAACCAATGTTTATAGCTTAAGAAAATGAAACTTAAATGAACTTCTTTGTTAACCATCAGAAATATCTTTTTTCAATGCGGGTACGGCTACTGCCAATTCTTTAAAAGCTATTGTAAGTGTAGGACTGAGACCCATTGCTAACATAGGTTCAAGAAGTTCTTTAAGATCGTTCTTAATATTGTGTTGAGTTGCAATTCCCAATAATGTAATACAAACATAAACCGCTGGTTCAGGATTTGCAGGTTTTTTTTTTGAACTATCCTGTAAAAATTTTCAAAAATATATATTAATACAAAAATGAACCATATTATATTGGTACAACCATATTACAAATCAAGTTTGTTTGAAAAGAAAATCTTTGGATATATTGTTTAAAATAATACCTTAGATGGTAAGAAACTACGTATTAATTCTAAAATTTTAGATAAATATGGCTTGATATGATCTTCAATAGCTATTGCAACCAGACCAACAGAAACAAATGCATAAGTCCGTTGATCACGATCACGACCACGGATAGTTGCAAGAAGAAACAGCATTGAAGAATTTAAGTAACTAGAAAATAAAATGTTTTTAAGAACATATAAATAAAAATATTAAAATAATACAGTAATACTTTTGAACAAAAATTGATTTATTGAATGCAGCTAGTCTGGGAAGCAATTTCATCAGAGCAGAATTCACTAAGAGATTTCTGCACATTCTATGAGATATTGCTGATGAACACACTCGGTCATAGTTTTCTTGAAGTAAATTTTTGCAAGCACTGCTTTCGTATCGAATACCTGATGATGCAATTCTTACTGAGTCATCATCTGTTCGTCCAGAACCGCCTACCAGCCCTTTCAAAGCAGATTTGGTTCGAGGTAGTAAACTCAATATTTCCTAAAACCAAACACATTTTTTAATTTTATTATTTGAATTTGTATTTTTTTCTGTTTAACTATAAAAATAACAATCATGGTAATATCATTGTTACACTTTTTACCAAGTAAAAGAAAATAATCTATGAGAAATTATAGGATAAGAATACGGAATAAGAATAAAAATTAATAATAAATATGATAAACAATTACTTATATAACAAAAGATTTATAAATTACTGATAAGGATAATTTTGAGAAATGAAATGAGTAAAATTAAAAACTATATGATATTTGCCATAAATATATCTAACCGCACTAGTCTGACTTTGATCCCACTGCAATCTTTGCATCAATGAGTCATTTCGTCTTTCCCAATTAACATTGCTGACTCTTAACAATTCGTTTAACACTAATAATGATCCATGTATTTTGTCATCACGAACAATGCCTTTTTCTTTATTTATAGAATCATCAATTCCATTCATAACTTCTTCATAACATTGCTTGTACCTAACAGAAGAAAAAACAACATTAAATTAGCAACACAATTGTAGATACAATAATCAAAATATAACATCATATTTTACTTTAAATATACCCACCCATATATTTAATGTAATCCCTATTAAACTTTGAACATTCAATAACTATTTGAAAACATAATGAGAAATAATAATTAATTTCCAAAATATTCAAATAAATTAACCCCATACATATCTTGACTTAAGTTTATAAGTAATAAGTATACAAATTTTATATTAAGTATTAAGTTTAAGTAAACCAGAAAAATAAATCGAGGTAAGTGAAGTTCAATAATTAAGTATTAATTATCTAAAATTATACACGATAACCCAGTCATATACACGTTTTATACATTTTTTATTAGTACCATTCAGACTTCTGTGTTTGTTTAGAAGTTTCTCTTTGAGCAGTTACAACAAGAGCTGCTCTTAATGCTTCTACAGCCCCATCTCTAATATTTGGTTTTGGATCACGTGCTACATTTAACACCAAATCAAAAAACTGAGCTGCGTGCTGAAAGAAAAGAGTTGGAACCATAGTAGCAATTTCTCTGAGTATGAGCACCTTATAAACAAATAAATTGTATCATTAAGATCATTTATACCAATAATAATATTAATATAAATAATGATGTCACTCACTGCCGCATATCTTTTTGGTTCATTTCGTACACCACCTAACCATTCAAATGCTCTTTTTACCTCAAATTCAACATACTGGTCTGCATAAGTACCAGAGTCCAAGGCTAATTTTCCAACTGTTTTGGCAGCAAGCTCCATTACTGCCGAATCGGCAGATGGCAATAAATTACGTAAATAGTTTGCAAACCTACTAATACGGTTATTTTTATTGCCAACATCAGCACCAATTAAACACACTGTAAAAATTAATTCAATAATGTCATCATCAATTAATAAAATATTAATCAACAAATAAAGTATTTACATTACCAAATAAAATATTATAAATTTTATTTTAATTAAATATTTTAAAAATACAGAGTGATTCTTTTATCATGAACCACTCATTATTTCAAAAAGTATTCATGTTTTTGAAAATATTTTTTTGCATTGTTTTAAGTTGTTAAAAAATCAATGTTTTTTTTTAAAAATTATATTTTTAAATATTTGTTATCCTTATATTTTTTTAAGTTTTTACTTTTTTGAATGACAGCATAGAGTTTTATATTCCAAAGCAGAATAATTTTCTGAGTATTTTGATACATAAAATTCGAATTTAGGGCGAGTAGTTTATGAGTTATTCTTATTTAAAGTTTAGACAAGCGGAGTAGTGGACAGACATTTTGTAGGGTAACCCCGTACCACTCCACTCCGCGCATCTAAACTTTAAATACTTATTAACTACTCACCCTAAATTTGATACCCCGTATATCTAAAATATTTTTGAACACTAATAATAAGATATAATAACAAAAATAATATACTAACAATGAAATTAGATTATAACAAGTTGAAAATCATTTTATAATAATTTGTTTACAATTTTATCAGATTAGTAATTCATATCATAATATCTATTAATTTGTCAATGCTGCTACTTTACATAATGAAATAAACTTAAAAATTTTAATATAATTCAAATGTTTTGATTAACTCGATCAGTTGAAGACATATATATCTTTAATTTTTTAGTCATGATAATGTAATGTATGATTAAAATTAATGAATCAAATTCAAATTATACTACACTTAAGATACATCACTCTAAGCTATTTAACTTTTAAAATATACAAATTCAATGTATTTGAATTTTTAATTTAACACAAGGCACATTCATTTAAATATAAAGTGATGTCATTTGATTTTTCTCTAACAAGCATCCCTTATAGTTTAGTTTAGGAATGTAATAATTTGCTTAATTATTAATAGATTATTAGCAAATGTTTGCAATTTAACACATAATATGAGTTAATAATTTCAAAACAAATTTATTATAATCTATACATTATAACGAAGAAAGAAAAAGTAAAAATAAAAAATGTGTAATTTGAAGACCTATTAATAAATTCTTGATTTATACAACTGCCAAAATAAATATTTTCTTAGTAACTAATATTATATGATAAAAAATGTCTACAGCTGCATTTTACTCACATATAGCAAGTATTCCACCAATTTTTTCATTGCTATCAGAACTTGATACCATTTCATATATATGTTGGTTAAATTCATCATTAAAAACTGCTCGCTCTTCTGCTGATACCTCACGTAGTTCAGTTTTTACCTTAAATAATAATAATTAAACACAAATTAATGTTTATTTAGATAAAAGCTTAAAAAATGTTTGATAATTACATAGAGATTTAAATCTCGAGCAGCACGTTTACGGATCTCAAAGTTTTTGGACTTTAACCTAGTTACAAAATGTTGCATGCGTACAGATGACATGTTTTTTTTGGCTCTGAAACATAAATATAGAATCTAATTCAATTTAAATCAACTAAACTATACACAGAAATAATGTATATATTATTTTATAATATTAACAAAGCTATGATATCTGATAGACAGACAATACTATTAATTACATTTATAGTTTTTAAATTAAATTTGAATAAATTTAATAAATTTGGATACAATTTGTTTTTGTTTTTAATAAACTAGATGGGTATTTCTTACCAGTTGTAATCAATTAAAATTGAATAAACTAAATTAATTAAGAAATGTTAAATGTCAATACTAATAGGGTATGTATTTAGTAGGTATATGATAACTTTTACAGAAATAAATAAGTAAAAATAATTAAGGAATTATATTATTAAAAGAATAAAGTTCTTATACAGCATGGAATATTTATGGTCTAGTTACATTTTCATAGAAAGAGTTCTTTCTAAAATATCTATTTAAAGTTCATAAAATACAACACTTAGTAATGTTCTTAAACAAATTACATGATTAACTAAAATCTAATGTAAATTTACGATATAAATTAATATTAGGAAAATCAAAAATATACATTAAATAATTGTATTACTATAAAAAAACGATATACATATTACATTGAAAATAAGTTTTCTTACAATCAATCAGTCTCTGGAATCGATGATTTAATGTATTTGATACATTCAATAATGGTACACTAATTTAAAACGAACATAATATTTACAATAATAGTGACATTAAAAACAAACATACAAATACTTATTGTGTTTTGAAAACTTTTAAAATTACAACATCAAAAACATCAACTATTTATTATTTTGATTTTAAAATGATAAAACCCGGCTGTTTTTTGTGAAGTACATAACCATAGAACGCACATTATGTTATCAGCTCAGTGATATTATCTTGTTGCTAACTTTGGACGGGTGTGATGGTAAACAAGAGTTGGTTGCACAGGCATATACAATACCCTGTGTAACTCTGTGGTTTGGTTGGTAGGTGCGACACAATGTTTGACTTTTCGATAGTAAGTCATTAGTTTGATTGTTCGTTTGGACTGTTTGGAGTTCGCCTTCGTCGGGCTTCGTCCTTTGATTTCAAAAATTTCCAGATTGCCTCGTATTAGGTTATCATTGATTTTATTTTGTATTTCTATTATATTTTAATGTTTTACTCTACAAATTGAAATAATATTCCATTTATTCGAGACATTCGGCCTTTTGTTGGTATTCATATTTTTCAGTTTTTATTTATTTAGGCAGGTAAATACCAATAGCGTATTTATTTAGGATTTTTTCTTATGGGATATTAGAACATAGGTATAACCAGACCTAACCGTATATAAGGTATAGCTATAAAATATGGTGAAAAATGTTTTTAATCCAATGCATGAGACATTTAATGGTTTTTCCTAAAACATAAAATACATTAACTATCATTAATATAGTATTTGGCGTTTAAAGATTACTGTTACATTTTTTTTATAACCATGGTATTTATAGAGCATATATATATATATATACATATACATAATTGATAATAGGCTCAGAAGCTCCCTGAGACAGTTTAAGTCATTAATATCTATAATAAAAGCCGAACCTTTTTTTTATTAAAAATTCTGGAATTATTACTAATAGTATACATCACATTTTTCCTAGATTGATATTTTAACTGTCATAATAATAATAACAAATGTATTAAATATTAAATAATAATATTTTATAGTATATATATAAATAATATAACCATAAATGTTTTTTTATTTTAATATCCAAGATTGCCAAAATTTAAAATTTTCTAAAAGTAGAAAAATACACTAAAGAAACTAACCATTATATAATGTGTGGTTTATTGGTTTAAAAAGAAAACAAAATATTGTCAACAAGTATGATCCATTGGTTAACTCAAAATTCTAACTAAAAACAAAACAAAAATGTCTGTTCATAGGTCGTATATAGCCAGTGGCGTATATAGAAATTAATTTCAGGTCGGGGGGGATTAAAAAAAAAATGTCCATTTTTAAATTCTAATTAATTATATAATCAAAATCAATGCCCGTACCAACCACACATTTCAGTGAGATTGAACCCCTAACCCCCCCCCCCATATACGCCACTGCTTATAGTAATGATTTGCTGTAGTACACCACCTAAGTATGATTGTCTGTTTAAGAGTTATATGATCAAATTGATTATGGGTTTTTTTTTTTGGTCGATAAAACGATGTAATATAAAAACTATTAATTTACTTACAGTTGACAGTTGATGTGTTGATCGTTTGATTTCACGAGATTAAATTTCCATTTACCATTTTTCTTCTCATCTAATACAACATTGTTATATGCTCGAATCAATTTGGTTTTTTTTTTAACAGTTGATTTCTCCTTTGGAATTCTGCAAACACTATAAAATCTCAAATAAATAAGCTATTAATTCTTATAATTAGATACTCATTATATTAACCATTTAGTATTATCAATAATCAATATGTTATAATGTTTTAGTATGTGTTTGCAATAACAATTTATTAAAATAACGTTTATTTTATTGATGAACACTAAATTAACATTTAAATATTCGATATTTTATTAGTAGGTATTTATAAGAAATTAATTATTAAAACTAATTCCGTAACTCAATATTTAGTGCCTAGTGGCGTATAATGTACATATTATATGAGGATTACATTTTACATTACATCGTAATAAACCAACTCGTTATCGAAAATTTAAACTATTTTGTAGGTGACACACAATATATATTAGAAAAAAAATTATTTTAGCCCTAAATTTCTAATGACAAATGAGACTTATTTGCGGTCTGCATCAAGTTTTAATTCCATAATGAATAATGATAATTTATATTTTAAACAAAATTTAATAAAATATATTGAGAACTTTTATTTAATGTCATGCTTTAGATTTTTGTGAAAAAAGATTTTTAAGTAAACTCATACATTCTATAATTTAACCACATTTCGTTGAAAAATGCAAGTCCTGTGTACACCCCAGTATCCCACATTAGCACTACTATAATAGTATTCTAAATTCTAATATAATGTGGTATTGAATATTTTAATAATTATAAATACTGGTCCAAGTAGGTAGCTAATTGTAGTTATATGGCATCTATCTATATAGCTCTATTATAGGCACTATATCAGTTTAATGTTTACATTAAAATTTGCTTTATTTAGGATTTACTACTTAGGTACTTTACTTTTATTATTTAAACTAATATCGTTATTATTTTTAATATCAAATGAATATAATCAGATATTAATAATAACGTTTAGGTTTTTTTTTTAAATTTATTACTTGAGCTTGAAAAAATTAAAATTAATAAAATTACGACAATATAAGGTACCTCAATTGTTGTTCAAGTTGAACTTCATTATTGTTTTGCTGTTTAGTTGTAAGTTTTTTGGACATCACTGAAGAATGACTAAAAAACATGCTGTTTTTTTTTATAGAACACAGTCAAAATTATAAATTATATAAAAACCATGACTCTACAAATAATTTTTACACTCAGACTTTTTCGATTTAGTTTGTTATAGATGTATTGAAAAATTAATAGTATATCATAATTTGAGTCACATTTTTAATTTTTAATTAAATAGGTAAGTACCACACGTTATATACGTTTATAAATTATATGATTTATGAGTATAATGCGTATGCCAATACGAGTACAAAACATAACAAAAATTAACGATTCAAATGATAAAATAACAACTGATATTTCCATAGGAATCTACGCATTATTAACATTATATGTACAATAGCAGACTAGCAAACACAAACTAATTTTTTTAACATTCCCGGTGATTGTAAAGAAAATATTATACATATTCAGATAAAATTATTTCCGTAGATAGCTAAATGATAAAATATGTGTAAAGTAGTTAGCAGCCAGTTGTTATAACATAATTAGTATAGTGTAGTGTTTGTAACGAGTTGGTACAATTTTCATTGCAAATAGTGCCTAGTGGACCTATCGAGGGACGAATTTTAATTTTTAAGCGGGTGGCAGTGTACCCATAAACTACCTATGAACTTTATAGCTGCTGTGGAATTTCTGTTTTTATTTTTTTCCGCGTCCTATTAGCCTGCTATCAAATGTACAAACACGCCGACGGCTGACATGTAAAAGTTAAAATACTCGTATATTATGAAAACTATAATATTATGTACAAATGTACAATAATATTAAAATATATATGGAACAATGGAGGCAATGGCGGAACTAGGGGGGTAAAGCTGAAGATTGATCCCCGGGCGTAAAATTTTAGTGGACGTAATTTTTTTATTGGCCTTTATTTAATTTTTGATGTAAGAAGTAAAAAAAACTATATTTTTTTCACATAATTTGTTAAAGATTTGGTGATTTATATTATATTGACGAACAGACAGACTAATAATAAAAATTTAAAAGAACGTAAGTATATTATGAATAAAAAATATAAATATAATAAAAAAATATATTTTGTAATCGATTATAGTACAAAATTAATCTCATTTATATTACATAATACTTATGTCTCGTTGTCATGCAAAATAAATTATTATTTTATTTTGTCATGGTCATTGTATTATGTTGTCATTTTTTTGTAATAAAATTCGGGATTAACCATTTTGTTTATCGATCTGGATATCATTCTAGTTAACGGTAAGATTAAGATTAGATTCGTTTATGTATACGTGGTGTATTGGTATAGGTATATACTAATACTATAATAATTAAGATTCTGAGTGAAACTACTAAACTAGGCATGTATTGATGCTCTAAACAATATAATACTCTATTTTATATTAAATTCCAAATTCCACAATGGAATAAAAAATATAAAATAATATTATTTTGATATACATTTTTTTTGAGTGTGTAAACTGTACAACTATCATGCATTTTTAAATATCAGATTTTAACATTTTTTTTTCAATAAAAAGGTTCTTTCATTTAATTAAATAAGTTTGTTATTACTAATTTTAATAGCAAGCAAATAATTGTGTAAAAATCAGAATAACTTTTATTTAGTTCAATTATTGTAACATTAGTTATAGGTATGATACGATTCTATGAGTGAGAACTATAGGTAGCTTGATATTTTTAATTTTGTTAGTTAACATTATTATGTGTGTCAATAAGTACGTAGTATTTTTGTCATTTGAATTCCAGTTATTATAAAAAACAATTGTAGTTGTAGGGAAGGATATTTCAGTCTTAGTTTATGTTTGGGCGTAATCCTAATATTTTTCCCGGGTGTAAAAAATCTAAGTTCCACCTATTATGCATGGAGGTAACATATTTATAATTTATAGATGTACCTATAATATATATATATATTATTATTTATTGGTATGTATGACAAAAGCTATTTCCAATTTCCAACTTTCTCGTAAGAACGATCAACTTTAAATCAGTAAATGCGGATTAAATAAATTAGGCAGGTAATATTTAAGTATAGGTACCTAATATTTATAAAATTTTTTGTATATTTATTAAAAAATGTTCTAGTTTTTAATAATTGATTTTCAAAAACACCCCCCAAAACTTTTTTCTGCGTACGTCCTTGCTTTAGGTATTTAAATAGAGATAAAAATTACAAATACATCAGATTAAAAAGTATTTAAATA
The DNA here is from genome assembly GCF_003676215.2 of Rhopalosiphum maidis. Lineage (NCBI taxonomy): Eukaryota > Metazoa > Arthropoda > Insecta > Hemiptera > Aphididae > Rhopalosiphum > Rhopalosiphum maidis. Next base: position 82,496,671 of record NC_040878.1, read on the forward strand.
ATATATTTAAAGTACTTTTTTCAAAAAGTATTTAAGAACGAATGCAAATACTCATTTTAATACATTAAACATATACTCATATACCCAGATAGCTACTGGTACTATTGGTACCTACTAAACTAATTACTAGCCTAGGTACCTGGCACCTGCTGTAGACTGTAGAGCCATCCTACAACTTACAAGCTATAGAGTACAGGTATTAAACATTATTGTAGATATTTCATATATATTTATTAAAATAATATTTCATATTTTATGCCATAATTTAAAATTAATATTATCTATCTGTAAATAAATAATTTGAAGAATGTCGACTGCCGCTATGGTTTTTAATTAAATTACCAATTAATTTTTAAATTTCTGCCTTCGAATAATATATATGCACATATATTATTGTAACGTACATAAACCCGTATCCCGTAAACATTCATTTATAGTTTCCAATAATTCACGTCACAATATAGGTACTAATATAGGCTTCAACGAAAATAATTAATAATATTTCGCTTTTATTTTAGGAGTTCAAAATAAAATAAAATAACAACATTTCAATGATTTGACTTTTGAGTTCTGACTAAAAAAATGGTAATAATTAATATTGATCATTTATTGAAACAAAGTCGATAAATTATTTAATCAAAAGTATTTGATTTTCAAACATAAATACATCCAAGACCGTGTTTAAAATACTTTCCAAAACTGCCTATTAAATAAGTACCTTTAACCCACCTGCAGTAGCCATTGGTCTGGCCATCACACTCCTACAATCTCCACATTGAAAACATACCTACATAACGGTAGCAAATTTACATTCAGCAGAATACATTTTGAGTATACCTATACCGTTTGCTTTAATAAAAGGATTAATTTATTTATCATTTAATTGAAAGGTAATAAGGACATTACAATTTTTTTTTGTTTGTACGTTGGATTTTTAAAATATTTAAATTTTTAAATGGTTAGAACATTTTTACACATTTAAAACTAGCTTAAAAATGAAGTCTAGTAAAAATGTATATTCAACCAAAAATTAAATTAATTTTACCTAAACCTGCAAACGATACAGTGCAAAATTATTTATAAAATTAATGAAAAACATGAAAAAGCTAAAAGAAATTCAGCTGAATTGATTTAAACATAAAGTATGTAAGTATTAACACGTTCACGACCGCATGCCAAATTGAGCATCCTTATAAAAAACCGGAAACCCAGAGTAATAACTTGCATTTTATAAATGTATATAATTTGAAAATATTTAAAAATACCTAACTGTATGTATATTCAAATACTTTTAACAATTATTCTTTACAAGACTATAAAATTTAACAACGAACAAATAAAGATAATATCCTTATAGTTATAATTTATATTATAAGATTGATAATAGGTTAATTTACTCTTATGTTAAGCATTTAAGTAGAGAAAATCAAATCGACGTTTTTATAAGTTAAGTCAAACTTGACTCGATAATACTTATTCAAAGAGTTACATGAAATTTGTGTTAAAATTATTCAGTTGAGATAGATGTCTACATAAAAAAATAGATTTATCACGTTTTTATTGCAATCAACTGTTTGGAAATAATATCAATGCAGTTTCAAGGACTTATTGTTTACTAAACATAGGTGACTTGTTAATTAGATTAAAAATAATGATATATTCTTTAATCTGCAGTCAAATTGGTGTCTAAAATCTAGATGTCCAATGCAGAAAGTATATTAGTATATTATAATCCACTCTTTTATAAAGTGGTTGGTCAATTTTGTTTTGTTAGCGATAATATCGAAATATAATTTAATTTAAGGGGATTCCACACGGCTGTGATTTTTAACAAAATATACCTATATTTTGCCAATCGTGCAGACTGTTCTAAACAGTAACTGGAAACATATTTAAATTCGTCATGAAGTTTACTTGAAAACGACTTTTCAGCTTTTTTGAAATTGATCACTTGAACCGTTAAATTTTAATTTTAATTTGAAATTTTGAATTTTAAGAATTTTAAAATAATAGTTATTTTGAACTAAAAAATTAATTTAAACATTTGAGAAAGTCGCTTTCAAGTAAACTTTATGACGAATTCAAATATGTTTTCGATTATTAATAAAGTCTATACGATTAGCAAAAGATTGACACTTTTAGACGAAAAAAAAATAGTAAATAATGTTTGTCAAACGCGCGACGGTATTTGTATTTATTAATTTATTTATGCATTTGTTTAATACCGATTATTCTCATTATTTAAATAATGTTTTATCGTAATATAAATTTTATATGACACATTTATAATTTTTATTTATTTACATTATAAAAATTTTAAAATCTACTCCACGGATAAGGGTCGTAAAAAAATTGTTCGCGGTCCACCAGTTGCGTGGTGACGCCTGCTATAGAGTATCAGAGCAATTTTAATTATTACATATTACATTATCGTGGCATCAAAATAAAATTTTAAATCACTATAATTTAAACTTTGTCGACAATAACAACCTAGCTATTGGCTATTATATTTTGTTTACGATTCGGGCCGATCACAACAACGGAGACCGTTTTATTATATTACGATTGTAAATTGTAATAGCAGTTAGTCTGTTTCCGTCCGCCAAGTTTGGTATACGCATTATATTATAAAATATGGACGCATTACAATCAAATACTGTTATTTTTTTTTTTTAATAGACATTCTGACGAACGAATGATGAATATGACCATCACTCTCACACCAGTTTTCAAAAGTAGGATTGAATTTTACTCTGTCCAGCGATAGAACGCGCCGTAGACCAACCAAAAATCAGTTTTTCTGTGCATTTCCAAGCGACCTCTAGCACTGGTATATAACCAGTATGTCAAAAAAAAAAAAAAAAATGAATAAGAATATCGAAGCTGTTACACGATCCCGTGGTAACGTGAATCATAATAACAACGGAAATAACACTAACAATGAAGGAAACGAGAATGAACCGAATGATACACTGTAAGGTGTACAGTCCGTGCGCACAAATTTAGACGGAGCCACCCATAATTGGTTTATATAGAGTAGGAGTGGCCAAACGGTCGATCGTGTTAGAATTTATTTTTAGGCTACGCACACGAAAATTAATCATGCTGATAGTTAACATCATTATCATTGGAAATAAATTCCGCAAAACGTTCATCGGTGTAGTGATGACAGGTAATTGCTGGATAGATGTGTCGCCGCGTCCAAGTACAAAACGAGAATGTACGCGAATATTATCTCGAGAAAGTTTATTTTTGCAAACAAGTGGGCCTATCTTTCTGCGAATCGAAAATGCAAGTTTTAGAAGGTTTATATTCGAAGGATTTTAGTATGTATTTATTAGCCGTGATCATAGAGACGAAGACGACTTATTGGGTGACATGGTCAAGTATGAACGATTAGATGCATCACGTGCAATACGTTTTTGCCAGTCGTCAGTAAATATTAAAGACAACGGTTTACATAAGCATACACTACGACAGTAGAATGATACGCCACCGTCAATACTTATTCTCCTGAATAAATTATTATTATTATTATTTTAATACCGACAAAGAAAGTACGAAAAACATGACGATAGAGTTTAAGGAAAGATCAACAGTCGTGTTTTAATTCCGGCTCGAAAGCTCATATTTCACTTCAATGTCCTAAGCCAAAAAGAGAAAAAGGGGCATGTTATGAATGTGGTTCGACGTCACACCAAATAGGAAGTTGTGCAGGACGTACGAGACAAAATCTCGACGTGTCGACCAGAAAGCAGTCAGGGCTAATGAACATCGACGTGGCAGATGACAATGTACTACCCGTAGACTACCCAAAGCCGAACATGAAGTTTGCGAAGTCGAGTGCAATGCGGTAATCGATACAGGTAGTCCTATTAGCCTTTTAAAATGCGACTCTATTCCTAGTAATTATTCTGTAATTAAACCAACATGTAATAGTAATTTCTGCGGAATTGACGGGCATAGGACATAGGTGGACATTGGGTGGAGGAGGACTTACCGGGGCTTATTCCCCCAAGTATTTCATTAGACATCCCAAAAATCAAAGGTAATATTTGTGTATATTACATAAATAAATTACAATATAAATTACATATATAAAAAATTCAACCAAATGTCCGCTTATGTAATGACGGGGCTAAGTTAAATATATTGGGTATTTTCGAAACTAATGTAACGACTGATAATGATGTCATAGATTCTAGATTTTATATTGTACCGAATAGCACCATATCGTCTGATGCTATTTTGTTTTATAATTGTTTGTTGAATATAAATCCCGATTTGGACACGGAGATAAGAAACGAGTTTATTAAAGTATATATTATAACAACGAATACAATATTACGTTACTAAAAGAAAACGTAGAATCGCGCGGCAGCAATGTAAATTTTGATATGAAAATAATTTTAAAACACAAACAACCGATTTCATTTTGCCCTTAGACGCCTGTCGTACAGCGAATAAAATAAGTTACGTGTTATTTTAGACGAGCTATTGTCTGAAGGACTGATAAGACCGAGTAATAGTTCATATAGCACATCGTACTAGTGAAAAAGAAATCTGGAGACTATAGGTTGTGCATAGAACCATAGACTATAGAGAGCTTAATTAGATAATTATTAGATCTAAAGAATGGATTTCATCATGTCCATATTTGTGAAAAACCTATTCCGTATACGTCTTTCGTAACACCGTTATGACAATATGAATACGTAACACAGCCGTTTGGGTTAATTAATTCACCGAGGATATTTAGTCGGTTTATTCAATTTGTTTTTCATGAATCATGAGTTAATTCTTCGAGGTAATCTATAAGTATATTTATAGAAGATATGTCGATTGCAAATTTGCAACTCAAAATTATACCGAATATTTCGCAATATTAAAAGAAGTTTTCCGCTTGGCGACGAAACACAATTTACAATTTCGATTAGATAAATGTTGTTTTTAGTTTTAAAGAGGTCAAGTACCTCGGGTATTTGATTAATTAACATGGCGTACGCTCCAGTTTAAATCACGTCGATGCAATGCTATCTATCCTATCCTGGCTATCCTATTCCGAAAAATCAGATATAAGTTAGACAATTTCCAGGGCTGGCTAACTATTTTCACCGTCGTTCTCTTAATTTCTCTACGGTTGCCGACGCAAGCTCGTCAGGGTTCGGCGCAATATTATTCCAGAAACAGAAAGATAACATATTAAAACCAATATTTTTTTTAGTCAACGCACGTTCCAATGCGAGTCCAAATTTCATAATTTTGAATTGGAATACCTTGCCGTAATATACATTAAACGTTTCTATATTTATTTAGCCGGTATAACATTCAAGGTCATGACTGATTGCGGTAGTTTTCAAATCACTTTAAGTAAGCAATAAATAAGTCCACAAATTTCCAGATGAGCGTTATTTTTACAAAATTAGTGATGCAGGTCGGAAAAGGAGTCGTCCTCACCGACCAGCAACTATCACGGAAAATACATATGTCATTCCTAAAATGCGCGCCCACGTAAATAAAAAAAATACTGTACTAATCAACCCTTACAGATACAATGAGCGGCAAAAATCAGGCCGAAAATTGAAAAAAAGTGCAGGACCTAATCTCCCAGGTTGAATTGGTGTCCGGAGAACCCGACGCACCACCGATAGACGCCCGGTCGCTAAAATGTCAAAGCACCACCTGTTGCAGGACCCGGTGTGAGCGGCTAATATCTACTACAGGGACTGGGCAGACCGCACGCCAACATCCAGCGATCATTCCAGCTCCAGCCATCAAAAAGACGTTGCAACTACAATCGCCATCAAGTAGAGACCAAGAAGGTGAGTGGACTTAGGCCGCCCAGTGACGCCCAGGGAGCCGACACCGGTTCCCGATAAGTCAGGGGCACCCCTTAAAACCGGTGGGGTTGACGAGGACGGAGGCACAGCTGGCGAGGAACGGTATAGAAAGTTCCAGAAAAAATAGGCTATGCCAGCAAACCTTCTCCTCAACCGACACCACCGGTGGCGAGGTAGACCTACCAGTAATAAGGGCACAAAGCCCGATGAGCTGGCACAGTCTACCAGCCAGGATGAAGAGCCACACCAGGACAAGGCCTCAGGAAAGTTTTCCGAGGACGCCTGGGTGGCCGCATATTAGCGTTCTGGGATCGGCAACGGTAATAATTTTAGCTTACGTGTGATTTGTCGTTTGGTTTTTCCAAGCTGTATAAAACTACTTTGTTATCCATATATATAATATATTTTATAATTATTTTATTTCAAGTACCCATAATAGAAGTAATTATATAATATGTATATAATAATCAAAAAATATGCTTTACACAATTTGATGAAAATAGGTTGATACTAAATAGCATTTTATGACCTTTTTTTTTTTTATCTAAAGGCAATATCGCAATATCTATCACTTATATCTTCCGTATTAATAAACAGTTAGCCCCTTTTATTTTTAACTATACTGCTTTTCGTTCTATTTTGAAACGATGGTAACTTAACTATGTCATATGCTCTATCCATCTTACCTTTATTTATCTTGTCTTCAATTTCCTTCGATATATCTTTCGTCCATATTGTCTTTGCTTCTCCACATTTTTTTGTTATGTAGTTTTTTGTTTTTTTGGTATTGTTGGTAGTTTCCTTTTTTCTTATAGTTGTTTCTTTCCTTTATTTCCTTGTTTGTTGTGTTATTCACGGTTTTCTAGACCTCAATGTTTCACTTTTTAAAGTTGTGTAGACTGCATTTAATACACCTTCTTTTATTGAATTCCAATCGTTTTTATCATCTATTGTTTTTACATTTTCCTTTGTGCGTTCGGCGAACAGTTCTTTTGTTTTTGTATTCTTCAAACTTTACTGGTTCCACTTTACTGCGTTTTTACTCTTTACTTGCTGTTTCTTATACTTTTAACATTTTAAGTAACATTTAGCTATTATATTATTTATATCTATATTATTACGAGTGTAAGACGAAGACAACATAATTTTTTTGTGTTTTTAATGCAGTTAAATCCGGTCTTTTCTTATAACATATCTTCCCTCCCTACCGAAAATTCCTGGGTACACCACGGTATCTTGTTCAGAAAAAAATCACAATTATATAATTTAATATCATAATGGATTATTAAGAGGGTGTCACATCCGCATGTGTTGTCTCTGTCTTACAAGTACGTAACATGGCAAATTTACGCTCAGCAGATCACGTTTAGCTCCGTCAGTTTAAAAATTAAAGTGATCGATCTATTATGAAACTTGATGGTAAGAAAATGATCTGTGTTTGTGTGTTGGTATTTTACGATAGTTCAATTTTTTAGCAAATTATGCGTATATAACATAGCGTAAACTAAAAATGTTCATAGCTAGGGCTTGGATTTATATCTAAATACATATTTTTACTGTGACTTGAAAAATTAATTTAGGTGAGTGATAAATTCGTTTCAAAGAATTTCCAATGAAATGAACTATATTTAAGTTAACATATTTTGTCTTAAGTACATGTTTTTACATATTTCTCAATAATTCCATTTTTTCCTACATATTTTGACAATTTGTTCATTCACGATTTTTTAATAATTATTAATTATACACGATTGTATTTTTCAATACAGACAATTTCCCCTATTTTCAAAAGTACAAAATAATAACAAAATAATACCAATTTTTGAACTTAATCTATGGTAGGTATTTAACGTAATCCTTCAGACATAATCAAAATGCAATACTATCCAATAACATCAGTGGAAGCCGAAAAATCATTTAGTCAGTATAAAGCAATTTAACGACAAAATCGAAGATTTTTTGAATTTAAAAATGGCTGTTATCAAAAATTGTAATCGAGATAATTAAAATTTTTATTTTATTTAGTTTTTTTTATTTATATTTTATAATTTGTAACACCTTTTTTTAAATAATTTTACTATTTAAAATGTAATTTGTTTCATTAAAAACTCATATGGATATATTATATAATTAAATATTAATAAATAAATCATATTAGTAAAATACCTACATATTTTGGTTTAATAAATACATATAAATCCGAGCTCTACTCATAACTCTCTTAAAAACTTAATAATCGTAAAAAACCAACATACAAACACAGATAATGTTCCTATACCATCCAGTTTCATAATAGGTCGATTCACTCTAATTTTTAAACTAAAGGAGCTAAACGTGATCTGCTGAACATAAATTTGCCATGTTACGTAGTTGTAAGACGGAGACAACACACGCGGATGTTGCGGCCTCTTAAAAAGACATCGCACCCGCATGTGTTGTCTCCGTCTTACACTCGTAAATAGTTAATAGTAAATATATATATATAATAAGGTCATTAACAGCCATAATATCAACCTATTATGTATTTACTATTTTCAACAAATATTTAAGCATATTTCTTAGTATTATTATATACAAATTATATAGGTAATTACTACTTAAGTACTTAATATAAACAATAATTATAAATACACATATTATATTAATGTTATACAGTCTGTCACAAAAATCCCGTTCAACCTTAATATCTCTTGAGAAAATCAATATATTTAAATTCGGTTTATTTTACAGTAATAGGTATGAAATTTCTGATTAAATGACATAAAATTCAATTTTTTTTTTCAAAAATTCAAAAATTATCAAAAACAATGTATGTAATATTTTTTTAATATTCATTAAATATACAATCTGTAATTGTTATTTTACAATAAGCGTATGTGATGGAGATAACATGGTTTGTGTTACAGGAGATAAGAAGCCACCTATTGGAGGCACTAGGTATTTGTTTTTAGTGCGTTAATATAAGAGCTAGAGCAGGGGTCTTCAACCTTTTTATACTGCGGGCCACATAATGTTTTCTAATAGTTTTGCGGGCCGCTCCATATTAAAAACATTGTATTTTATATAAAAATTTAGTTTTTACTATTATAACATTTTGATTAAATTTATTTATACTTAAAAATGTGATCGCGGGCCGCGGGTTGAGGACCCCTGAGCTAGAGAATGAGATTAAAAAGAAGGGTGTAGTAAAATCATTTTAATTTAGCAGGTCCCGAAACCAGGTACGTTTAAGTCGCCTTCTGGGGTTACTAGGAAATCAAGGGATTGTGATGGTTGTGAAATTTAATGTTTTTTTAAGTTGATATGTTGTGATGTAAGTATATAGATAACGTAGTAGGCGAGAGCGGTTATTTAAAGCAAATCTTTTGATATAGGTTTGAGTTGCTAAAGTTAGCTGGCGTTCTAATAATTACGTTTTTTAAATTTGTTAGACATTTTGTTGATAAACATTTTTAACAAGTTATCAAAATTGAACACAAATTGACCAAGTTATAGAGCCAGTAATGTTTTTGAATTTCTAAAAACAATAATTTTGTTAAAATAATTTTTCTTTAACTAAAAACATGACTGGCTCTATAACTTGGTCAATTTTTACTCAATTTTATTATTTTTTTTTAACTGTTAAAAATTGTATCAAAAAAATGGCTATCTTACAAATTTAAAAAACTTAATTATTAGAATGCCGGCTAACTTTGGCAACTCTTACCTATATCAAAAGATTTGCCTTAAATAACCGCTTTCGCCTACTGCGTTATTTATATACTTACATCACAACATATCAACTTAAAAAAACTCTAAAATTTCACAACCATCACAATCCCTTGGTTTCCGAACTATCCACCAACGCTATTACTCCAGAAGGCGACTTAAATGTACCTGTTTTCGGGACCTGTTAAATTAAAATTATTGTACTACCCTCCTTTTTAATCTCATTCTGTATTATACTAATGCACTAAAAATAAACCCCTATCCTTATTAAATGCCTCCAATGGGTGGCTCCTTATCTCCTGTAGCTCAAGCCATGTTACCTCCATCACATACGCTTATTGTAAAATAATAATTACAGATTGTGTATTTAATGAATGTTAAAAAAAAGATTGCATAAACATTTTTATTTGATAATTTTTGAATTTAAGAGGACGCCATACCTGCATGTGTTGTCTCAGTCTTACTAACGTACATCATAACAAATTTTCGTTCAGCAGAATACATTTGTGATGTTAGCTTTAATATTAGAGTAAATTTACCTATTATCAAATTTAAAGGTAAGAATATCATCTAGACCAGGGGTGAGCAACTGGCGATCCGCGGGTCGCATCCGGCCCCCGTACCTTTTTTATCTGGCCCGCGCTACATTTTCAAATTACATCATACAATTTCAATGTCAATTTATATATACTCTATGCTACGTCTATGCTAAATTAAAATGCATATTTTAAATGACCTTTTTTTTTTGCTCTCTATACTCTGGCCCGCTAAATTTTAATGTTCTAAAAATTGGCCCTCTAATAATTGTCAGTTGCCCATCCCTGATCTAGACAATGACATATGATTTTATTGATATTATCATTTCAATGTGATTTATGAACATTTTAAAGTTGTAATATTTCACATAGCTGTAACTCACTTTAAAGTAATAATATCATTAAAAGCATATGTCATTGTCTAGATAATATTCTTACCTTTAAATTTGATAATAGGTAAATTTACTCTGATATTAAAGCATCACAAAATGAATTCTGCTGAACGAAAATTTGTTATGATGTACCTTAGTAAGACAGAGACAACACATGCGGGTGTCCTCTTAAAAAAAAAAAAAAAATTGAATTTTATGCCATTTAATCAAAATGTTCACACTCATTATTACTATAAAAAAACGTATTTAAATATAATAAGTTTTGTTGACGGAGATATTATGGGTGGTTCGGGAATTTTAGAACAGATACTGTATAGATAACAATTTAGGTTATAAAGCGGGGAAAAACCAACAAACGACAAAGCACACAGCAAAACTATTACCGATGCCTAGATAGACCTAGAATGCTAATATGCCTCCTGGCCTGTCGCCAGAGGGGCTACCGGAGATGGAGTACGACAAGCGCTGCTTACGAATTGCGTGTCGTATAAAAAGGTATAAAAAAAAAGTATAAAAAGGTATAATGCTATAATTGCGTCCCTAAAATATAAAAAAAAATATATTGTTTAGTGTTTAAAACATACAAGACGCGCAATTGCTATGTGCCTACTCAAAAGCAAAAAAACTCGGGACGCAACTAGTATAACCCCCAAAAATACCAGCGACGCAATAATTCGTGTGCAGCCACGAAAAGTCGTTCTTCACCCCGGTTTGGTCCACAAGCCGCGGTCTTGAAATGGCACTACTGCAGCTAGTATAGTTTTGTTTTGTTTTGTTTTTTTTTTTTGTGACATAATAAATAACGTTGTACTTTACTCTAATCGTCTAATCTCTAAACCACGTGTGTGATTTTTTCGTGTCGGCATTAGATACTATTCGCTGAGTCACCCGTCTACAAATCGTGACCGATCCCTTCCGTCGTAGTCGCGTCAATATAAATATTTGTTTAAAAAAATACTACTTTACGAAGTGTTCTTACTAACCCTAGGCACAGTGCCTTTAATTCCTATAAGCTAATGCGGCTCTGTGGTGTCCATTATTTAAATGGGTATAAAGCCTTCTCTTAAGGAGAGGAAGTGTTGAACTTGGGTGTTAAAACAAAAAAAATCAAATCTTAACTTTTATATGTTAATAATTTCAATAGATCTTAAAAACTTTATTTTATTCAGAGTCTTCAGATATATAAAAAATTAAATTGTTTTGAACCGCCATAATAAACAACTTATTTTACATTAATTTGTATTTGTACAAAAACATAAAGGATTTAAAACTCTACAGACTACAATCAATAAATAAAATATTAATTGACAAATCAGAAGGGTACGATTTTAGTTGTTATTTAACACCAGGACAAATTCCTTTATTTAAATATCAGCCAACTACATCGTGCGACATTAAATAAAGCTTCAGCCAATACAAATCAAATACTACGATCCTATCGCCCATCATTTGTATTCGAAAAGTTTAAAAAATATGTGGTCGTACCATGTAAGAATGTAACACACGTATTTCCACTGTTGAATGTGAATTATAAATTTTATTTCTAAAATAATAATTAATAAATATGCGTGCGGAAAATAAATAAATAATTTTTAATCCCAATTATATAATATAAAAATTAAAATGCTTATTTTACAAATTTTTATTCAAATTTTTTTAAATTATTATTTAAATCTTAGCTCCGATTATAATCTATATCAATATCAGACTAGTTCACTATGATGTATAAGTGTATGATTTTGATTTTATGACCAAGTTATAAGCAGTACATGACATTTTTTTCTAATTTTATATCAACTGTGGTATTACATCTAATATTATAGTACCTAAACGATACTATTATTTTAAATACACTTCAATCGTAAAAATTACAACCATTTGACGTTGATAATGTTAATAAATAATATAATTGTATCGTTAGTAAGTCATTTCATACTAAATGAGGCGTCTTGTAATATACATTTATCTTTTATTTTTGGCTTTCCCATGTTTTGGCGATAATTGCCTGATAAATATTATACTTACTATTATAACATTGGATTTTAGAACATAATTTATTCTAAAAATCACCAGTTTTAAGAATAGAACTAATACATGTAGGTAATACATGTGATAATGAAGGAGTTTCTACGTGTATATATAAATTAGATTTTATATTTTCCTCCATTTATAAATAAAAAACTTAAGTAATACGAAACACTAAACAGTATAGCTTTACTGTTATTTGTAGACGTGATATTTGATCTTAAAATAATAATAAGATTGGCCCATAAAATCCTAATCAAAGCGTGTAGTGCATACACATATTAATAACTTTAATATTAACAATATATTCGAAATACTTGCAGACTTTAATGTTTAGCCTGTTTAGTGTATTTTTCTTGCACCAATGGCAAGTAAAACTAAGGTAAAAAGTTATTTAATAAATTGTGAATTTGTCATAAAGTTGATGGCGACCAAACGTCATATTAAAATATAACCAGTATTAGTAATATTTATTAATCATTTAGATTTTAGATATTAGCAGGGGCGCAATCTCAATGACAAGACTGAGGGTACTGAAGCTCCTTTATCTTTTTTTATAATGTTATTTTGAATTCTCGAGGTTATGGATACCTAGCTGTTACTGAGCGTTACTATTAAAATCTAAATTAACACGAAACAATTTTCTGGTGTTAATTTCAAAATTGGGGGTGCTAAGCACATAGAGAACAAATAATCGAGTCACATAAATGCTTCACAATAATTCTGAATTATTAAGTCATCAGGATACAACGGGAAATATTATGAAAAAGAACAACGAGGTATATAATAGTCGGTGATGAATTTAGGGTTTTTCGACAGCAAGAGAGCTGCAGTTAACACAGTTCATCGCGCGACTGACAAAATTGTAAAATTGGCCTACTCGGCGTGGGCGATGAATCGAACATCACGAGTGCACCACTTAAGACGGATTAATAGAAATCAGCGGCGAGTACCGATGCGTCTGCGTTTCTAATCAGAGTACTCGACGAGAGTATCCCGACGCAGGGCCCGGTCATCGGCAATTGTCAACGAGATTTTTCATTTTCAAGTTTTATCTTCACAGTAAGTCAATAAATTTGAATTTCATGTTCTAGGGCAGTACCCGGTCGCTAATCATTCAGATTCAGGCGACGGCCGACGGGCGGTAGTGGTGGTGGTGGTCGCAGCTCGTTGTGCGGGTAAGTAAAACGGAGCAACGGGTTCATCGCTCAGTGTCGCAGCCATGCAACTCCGGACGGCGAACGGGATGACACGTGTGTCCCGGTCTCCCGGGGCCGACAACCACGCGTGGTCGGTTCGTCCGACGACATTTTCCACGTTCACAGATAACGGTTCGTTCCGTTTACAACGTTATCAACAGATTTTACACGGTTGCCAGCCGGGTCCGACCTCGGCGCTCGCCTGTGAAATGTAAACACTATAAACAGTGTAAACAATATACTCACTCGTTGTAATGTACGGTAGGCACCGTCCGCGCGGAGCCTTGTTATTGTTTATTTGTCGTGCAACGCCCGCGCATGCGTAGCATCGACTAGACTATATTCCAACCTGTGGAATGTGAAGAATGCCTGCGTTATTTATTTTTTTTTAAACTGGTAGTCGTTTTGTTTTTCGTACGCACGCTAATTTAATAATACATTAATACCGGTCTTAACGTTTGTGGCGTTATTGCTGTATTTGAACTGTAGAGACGACGGCGAGACGTCACACGGTGATCCAATTGCGTCAGACTTTTTTTGTTGATCCGCGGTCGAATTTTAAGTTTAATCCGATAAATATCTACTTATGTATCTTGCGGGGCGCGAAAAGCAGTTGTTGTTTACAACAGCGGTAGTCGTAGGAGCTTTACTTGGTGAGTCGTAAATTGGTTCTATTTTGCTATACTGACACGAATGTAAAAACAGTGTTTGCTGTTGAATAGTTACTCGTGAAATAAAATCAGCAGATAACAAAAACTTTAATATCTTTGGGCACCTACAGTTAACTAACACATTTTGTGCACGGGTTTTGTTGACTAATTGCTACTACCAACTACTGCACATCGCAATATAGTTGTAACATTAAAGTCTCTAATTTTGAACGTGTTAAATATATTTTAGGTTTAAGACTATTTGTTGTCTATTTGTTAAATGTCTTAACTTGTTGTTTAAAATACTGATAGATAGTGCTGTGTATTAGTAGAATAACGATTACCTATTTTTAGCATACTGTAAAGCAGTATCCTTATAAAGTTTGAATTAGGTATTTATGGATCCAATGTTGAAACTTTTCTTTTTATTTACTAGGTCTTTTGATGGCCTTTTAAATTCATTTTTATAACTTTTTTTTATATTTTTGTTAGTAATTATAACATTATGTATACATTTCATGTATTATAATTATATTTTATGTATTTTTGTCTTACAAATATTTTTAATGCTCTGTACGCATATCTGTACTTAATTAATAATATCTTTAATTTAAAATTTCTTATACTTGCATTTTATACTGAATCATTTGAGATTATAATGGATTTAAAGTTTCTAATGTATTTTTCAAGATTTTAAATGTATTAAGTCGTATTGATAATAAACTGGAGTATAATACTTGTTAGTTTATTATTTTCAAAAGTCCTTTTTAAGATATTACACAGTATTTTTAATTTTAATAATAATAATATTAGGTACTTAATCATGTTTAAATTTTATAAATTTCACTACCAACTCCAATTACTGAATATGGTTTTTAAAGATGTGCCTTTGGACTTTAGGTAGTGGTATTGCAAAGAGGTCTGTTAGTTATTAACTTTTTTCAGTAAATAAATATATTTTTGTTACAATTCACTTTCTTCTAACAAATTTATGATATTATAATTTGACCTTTACTGTCAATTTATTAATATTCAATCAATTCATGTTTTAAATATTTAATTTGTTTCCACAAAATATAATCATTAAACATTAATTTTGCATTAGTCTAGTGAAAACAGCTACTAATTTCTTAGTTTGATCTAGTAATGACCATACTTTTTTTAAATAATTTATATTGTTGTTTACCAAACTTACAACTTAAAAATTTAGTTTTATTTTTTATTTGTCAATACACACATTATTGGTTACCTACTATGAGTTGGTTACTATGTTAGTGCACTTTGAATCTTTGTATAGTTATTACAATTAAATCTTATATAGTTTCAATGTGACCTTAGCCACAATTTTTATTTAAATATTATGTATGTGCACATTGCATTATGATATAATATTCCTTATTTAGTTGTATATTATTGTTACCTGTAATCTGATATACCGTTTAAATAATGACAATTTATATTTAATTTAACATTTTATTATTTTTAGTTAACACTCGTTTATTGTTTATTTTTAGAAGTATTTTCGGTCCATAAAATTATTTAATCTAATCTTATTTTTGGTTATTCACTTTTTATTATAAAATAATGTTGATATTGAAATAATATTATATTTATACATTTAATTATCTGACAATCCAGAAGTACATAATGTAGTTTGTAGTTATAATGATAAAATACAATAAAATTTTAATTATTTTATTAATTTACTAAAATATTGAAGGTATTTTCCAATGTTTTACTTTTTTCTGCAGATTTTTGATTTTCCATAATCAAACAATAGAATCCATTTATTTTAATTTACATTAATGTTGAAAAAAAATTTATATTATTGTTTAATAAATAATCAGCAGTATGTATGATAATAAATCTTACAATAATAATATTGTCGCCAATTACTTGAAATTCTAGTGTTTACTATGGAGGAAAGGGTAGAAAAAAAATTCTAAAATAATGGCACTAATCTAAGTAATAATTGTATATAAGTTAGGAGGTGTTGGATAAAAATACCTTATCTAGTTGTGCATCTGAGATGCAACAAAGAATTAAATATTAAATTTAATTTTGTTTACAGGCCATTCGAGCACTGGCCGCTTGGGCTCTGGCAGGGGGTCAAATTTATCAATAGGGCCCAGATATAGTCAAACTTTCTTGTTGCCCGGATCAATGTGGTGGGGAAGGGTTGGGTCACAAACAAAGGAGAATATACAGGGTTGGCGTAATCAAGACTCCAGTGGTAACCAATAATTACTCTCTCATACATAGTCGCCTATAATTGTTTAACGGACAATTGTGTCCCAAGACCAAATGGTGGTCTTAAATTTTAATTTAATATCGCTATGGATACTAAATAAAATATATCATAAAAGAAGATTGTAAATTCTATTATGTATTGTAAAATATATAATGTTATGTCACGTTATATATTACCTCTTCAAATCCACTAGTGATGATTGATGAGTGTGTCATTAAAATATATTAGTTAATATCAAACAATTATTAACTATTAAGAACATTTGTTTTTATTTTTATTGTGTTATTACTGATTGATGATGATTTCATCCTTTAACAATATTAATTAAAAAATATTTTCTATTTCAATATTACAGTTGCATTTGTCAGTGATGTCGACAGTCGAAGTCAATTTAAAGAAAAACCTGAGGAATCAGATAAATCTCAAACACCACCAGTGCACAAAGGTATTGTATTCCACATTTCTACGACTGTGAGTCGTTTAACCATCACAAACTTATTATAATTATAAGGATAATATTATCATTGATCATGTACCTAATTCTTACTTGTAATGTTTTATCAATAGACATTTATTAATTTTTATAACAGATATTAAAACGACGCGCAAGAATTCTTTTCTTCATTCAGCATGGGTTATCATTGCAATATTGTTAACTATTGTATTGGGTGCTATAGCCGTCTACTATTGGATACTGTTTTATCCGATTATGTGCAAGAAAGAGCGCAAGTATGATGTTATGCAAATGTCTGCCAAACCTTAACGACCAAGTATCCAATTTAACAATTAAATAAAAATCTCCAGGTGGTGGTGACTTACTGACTCAAATCTGAAAACAATTATCGTGATAATTTTAATGTAAAACAATTAATTGTATTCCTTTAAAAAGGTTTCCTATTTTTATTTTTATTTTTTTTTTTTAGGCATTTTTACTTTGTTTAAATTTATGACTGACTAAATTGATAAGATCTTCAAATGGTAACTACCTTTGAACAGTTCCTTTTTTAGTTAATCCAATGGACTATGCATTACTGTTTATAGAACAATATTTTTGAAATTTGTATTTATTTCGAAAAGACTTATTATTGATTAGTACATTTTTTGTGTGCTTCATGTTTAATGTAAAAATATCTAATTTAATAATACCTAAATTATTACTTTATTATTCATCTAATTTTGTATTACATGGTGCAAATATTTTCAACAATTTAATTATTTTTATATATTTTTTAAACATCATTGATTTTTTTTTAAATTATATTGTACTTTAACATTTAGAAAGTTTATAAAAATAAGAGCTGAATAAAAAAAAAATCATTTATTTATTACTTATGTTTTTACTTTTTAATATTGTATTACAATGTAATTATTTTGACAAATGTTCAATGTAACAGCCCTTTACTTTTTAAGGATCAACTAATGTATCAGTTAAATTTTATCTTATTGTCATCATTTGGTCTGAATTAAGTGTTCAGAGTCTAAAATTGATTAAGAAAAATCACTGGTTATTTTGAGATTCAATTCTTAGTACATTAATTTTAAGTGAAATATTTATACAAATACATTTTTATTCACTTGTACCTATGTTATAAACTGTATAAACTATTTTTTTTAATACCGGGATACATTTTTAGTACTATTTAGTGTTTTATTTTTTTTAACTGGTAAAAAAAAAATCAATTAGACTTAAACCTAAAGAAGAACCACAAGCATAATAAAAATATTATTTACTGTTAATTTTCAAACAATTTTTATTTTTACCTATAATTTGTACTTTAAGATAATATATTACCTTGTACTAAAAATACTTATTACCTACATTTATTACATTTTGGTTATTGACAGGGACGGCCAGGCGTATCCGGGATACTGGGAGGTTCCTGTTAACCTGATTTATTGGGATTTGTCATTGGCCTGATGGCTATATCACATTATTTTTTTTGAATAATTAGGTAGTTTTTAATTTCTTTTTACTAAAAAAATATATTATTAATATTAGTAAACTACTATACTACAGTATAAAAATCCCGATTCGAACACCCGTAGCCCGTAAAGTAAATTATAATATAATAAGTTATTAGTGGTAGATTTTAGACTATCTATTACTAATAGATAATAACTAGAATTGTTCATTTAATATGGGTATTTTGGGATGCATAAAAGCATTATTATTATTGTGTAGTTTTGTCGGAGAATTAATACGTTTTTCAAATAACTGGGCGTTTTTAAAAATGTCAATTGCAGATGAGTATGAAATAATGGATTGGGAGATTGATATAATGATGAGGATGATTTGGAAGTTGACTGAGAAAATAATTCAAGTTATGTGTAATAGTTGTAGAAATTGTACACTGTGTTGTTAAACTTTGTAATAAAAATGATGAAGCATTAATGTTTATGTTAGTTGAAAAATACATTTTGATAAATATTGTTAATAATCAAATATTGATTTATTGTCATAAAAAAGTAGCTTCTTTCAACATGTCTTTAAAATGTCATAACTTATTATTTATATTTAAAATATAAAATTAATTGTAAAAGCTTAATTCAATGTATATTCTTTTTGGTTTGTTTATTAACGTTTATAAAATATAATTTGTAATAAAAAATTCAAGCATATAGTAGCTAATTGAACTTTTTGTTCAATTGTTTAAAGAGAATACATAGTCATAGAGATAGGTGTAACTAAGCCTTCAGGCTTCAAATTCATTTGAGATGAACAATCTCACAGAAATATTGATACTGATTGAATATCTATTTTTTTTATATCATCTTTCATATAATAATAACTAAAATATTATAAAATAAATTGGGTAGTGTTGGTTGGAAAGGGAGAACATAAACTTAGCCATCCCCTACCCCCACCACTAAAGTAACGCCTATCAGGTAAACATTGATATGTGGCCTGGGTAATACATTTTCCTGGCCTGAATTTTTTCTCCCAGGCCGTCCCTGTTTATTGAGGTACCTTAATTTAGGTTTGAAATTGTTTAACCTTAATGGAGAAATTACAATTATAAGTAAAAGTAGGATATGTATATTTTATTAAGAATAATATCTCTTCATACATTTTAATAATTTATGAATAAATAATTGTTTAGATAAGGAAACTAATTAAAATTTTACTTTAAGCAAAGGTCAACATGAACTAGATAGTTCCCAAATCAAGAATTTTGTTGATGATATTCAGATTATGTTGAACGAGTTGCAAAAAAAATGTGATCATAGATCACTTATTTAGTCATGTAAGAAAATATTAACTTACTATTGGTTATTTTTTCTTACCAAGTCTGATTCATTAACAAATGGTAAATGCTTAGTGATAAAATAGGCAACCTTGTATTAAAGGCTAAAGCCAAACAGATAACTGATAAATGTACAATAGTAGATCATACATGTTCAGAGAAAGATCAAATTTCATACCTCTGTTTATGTTTAGTAGGAACTTTGGTAGTTGACTTGTGCATAATGATTTGATTGAACTACACAGTATACGTGTTATGTATAGTTGGTTGATTCTGCGAGGATAGCTAGCGGCTATTGTCAGACCATCACTAAGATTTCTTGATTATACACAATTTTATTATTGATCTATTTCAAAACTTTTTACACATTCATTATATATTTAATAATAATTATTAATTATTTATATTTTGACAGTAATAAATTAAAAAAAAAAGGTTTATGTGTTATTTTTTTTTATAGAATAATAATATTTCTTATGCCTTATAAATGCTTTTATTTTATTTTCTGAAAGATTTGATTTTTAAAATTACAACATTACAAATCCATGTTAATATATATATTATTTCTAATAGCTTCATTAAATTTGTTTTTATACAAAGTATCAATTTGGCCAATACACTCAACACAATATACTGACAAAATTTATTGCAAATTTCTGATCTACAAACTAATACATTTCATTCTAAATATTTTAAGTGTGCGCCATGAATAATTCAATTTAACAATTATTATTACTTTCAAGGATTATAAAATACAATAAGTTACCATTTAGAAATTATTACTATTATTAATTATAATAAATACCATTCAACAATTTCATCAACTATTGATTACAATGGATGTTAAAAAAATAATAATAAAAATTAAATAAAAAAACATTCTTCAAAAATTGAACTCTGACATTATAAAAAAAGAATATTACACATTAATAGGTGGAAATCTAGATATTATTTAGATTATTATTAACAACTAGTTAATTAATAAGTTATAAATTATATAAGTGTATTTTTTTAAATCAATAAATTTTCTGATTTTAATACGTTAGTTTATTGAAGTGTAAATCAGAAGGTTGACTGTTAGTATTACAATTAGACATTTTATTAGCAAAACTTGTTCAGTCTTAAAAAAATATAAAATACAAAAAAAAATTGGAGACCGGAAATGTGTTTATAATTCTTCTTTGGGAAGTTCGTCTAAGTCGACATCAGATAAATCAATATCATCGGCAGTTGGTAATTCACCATCTTTACCGTCCCAAGGTTCGGTTGCTTGAATTTCTGGTAATGCAGCACCTTTGACTGGAGCAGTTGTACCACGACCATAAGACAGATCTCTGTTAATGTATGTACATATTGTTAATTAGTATAGAATTTAAATCAATTTATTAGAAAACAATTATAGATAAACATTGCATTAGTACCTTAAAAATTCCTTAATTCCATCTTCTGAAAATGATCCTCTTAAAATTGAGTACTTCATTTTTTTAACATTCAGCACGGCCAAAGCGGGATATCCAAAACCTCCGATTTCTAGTGTTGATTCCAATTCTGGTTGCTTGCCTGCTTCGGCCCACAGCCATCTACACAATAAATTTTTAGTAATACTACATATGTAACAATAAATTATTTATTTAAGCAAGGAAAAAATATAACAGAAATTAAAACAAAAAGGAAGATTTTGGTAGAATTGAAGATAAGTGATATAAGAGTGGAAAAGTATGTAGGAGAAAAAATTGTACATATTAAAATAAAAATTACCCCCAAAGTTTTTGTTTGAATTTATCTCCTAATGAGCGTAATGTGTTTAGGTACTCATTACGACAGCTGGCCTGGCAATCTAAAATGTGGGGTAGTACAGAGACCACACACAGAGCATGTTCTGAGCACCCAGCTTTGAATGTATCTTCATTTACGATCTATTTAATGTAAAATTTAAATTAAGTAATCATTGTTTAATGATTAATTTTATTTACTAAGAACCTACTTCAATTATGTCTGGTGGTGGTACATTCTCTTGATGTTTTTGCATTGCCCAACTAACAATGTCTGAAGACGTTCTGCCACCAGTATATTCTTCAGCTCCACTTGAACTGGATGTACCTGATGGGAAGAATTTAATTGTGGGATATCCACGAATGTTGAATTCTTGAGCTTTTGAAGAGTGCACAGTAGCATCTAATGCTCCAAGTTTAACCTTAAAAGCATAAATTAGCATTTAAATATAATTTAAAAAAATGCTATAAAATGTTTGTATTACTTTTCCTTTAAGTTCTGATGCGGCAGCTGCCCAATGAGGAGCCAAGTTTTTACAATGTCCACACCACGGGGCAAAGAATTCGACCAACCAAATATCATCAGAATTCAATACAAGTTTATCGAAATTCGAATCAGTCAGTTCAACAACGTCATCACCAGATGATGATTTTTTAGACGATTTAGATGATCCATAAGGTACACCTTGGAGGTTAGCACTAATGGCGTTCTTAATGGCTTTGATAACCTCGTCGGTAATACCGACGGCTGTTCGATCTCCAGTGAAGTCTTGAGGTTTATTTTTGTCAACAAATATTTTGACAGTAGGGAAACCTTGTACGCCATAACGGCCTGCGAAAGACGGATACTTATCGGCGTCTATAGCAGCCACTTTGACAATGCCCTGGAAAAAAACAAACGGAGCATATTTTGCATTAAAATCCGACCCGCAATAGAGGCGAGGAGTAAAACCACTCGCAAGCACTATACCTTCAGGGCTTTGGCGGCTTTCGTGTATTCGGGCACAAGTCTCTGGCAGTGTCCGCACCACGGGGCGTAGAATTCGACCACCCATATTTCGACGCTCTGGAGCACCTGATTGAAATTGTCATCGGTGAGTTCGATGACGTCCGAGTTGGACGGATATATGGCCACCGCGGAATTGGCGAGGGCCACCAACAACGCGCCTGAAAAAAAAACCACAACACATTATAACAAAACGAGCTATAAGACGTGATCGCGAAACAGCGAACCAACGTCCGGTATACTACTCACACCACAGCGGATTCATGTCGGTCGACGGTTTTTGTACGGGAAATCGAAAATCGGCGGATGTCGAGAACAAAGGAATATTATTTCACACACGCGCGCAGCGGGAGTCGGGGAACGATTGAGCCGGAGCAACGCTCGGTCAGGCGACGTTCGTTGATGATCTCGAGAGTGTGGGCGATAAGAGAATCGTGACGCGACTGCCGACCGTGTTCGCCGCCAGGTGGTTGTTCGGTTGTGTCCTTTGTCGACGTGCGCGCGTCCGATTAGGTTACGCGATTCGTGTGTCTGCTGTTTTTATGCGGCAGAAACGAAATAACGACGACGACGACGACCAAAATCTCTCGGCTGGTCGGCTCATTCGGCTCGTGTTATCGTCACGGATGTGTTATCATCGGTAGCCGCTCGTGGTCCGCTCTGATTGGTCGACGCGCGCGCGCCGCCACCGACCGCCACCGCCAAACCAAAGCAGTAAGCACGTCGATGAGATTGTAAAAATACTCGTGTACCATAACGATTTTGTGGATTTGGTTTCAACGACAACAACAACACTCGGTTCACCAACTGATAAAACCGCGATCATTTGTGTTTGCCCGGCTCGTACGAAAAGATAACGACATCCGGACGGCCGTATTCCCGGCACATATTATTCTGAATACCGTGCGGCAGACATAATATAACAACCAAAACGTAATGTGCCGCACGCGAGATTTAATTCTAGTGCCAATGCGGCAATAACAAATAATATGATAAATGATAGTATTATATATTTATATGACATGAGATTTTACTTTATTTACGAACATTATTATCATACGTCATAATATCATGTCCGATATCTCGATCTTGATGGCCGATGGCTGTACAGTATATCTTGTAGGTTCCTACCCTACCTACGATTTACGAACGTATATTATTGACTCATTGTATTAAAAACGAAAACGCGAGCAATAGAAAATCCAATTTCATAAGGCATAAAATGGATAACTAAGAAAATATCAAGGATTGAACTTGTTGACAATTTTTCATATACTTACCTAATTACCGATAATTTTTAATTAATAAAAAGGCAGGAAAATGGGCAATTACCGCTCTTCTGGACCTATAGTCTATAATTATTATGTATCATTCTTTTAAAAAATGATTCTGGGCAAAAACTTTCTGATGACGTACAGTACTAAGTATATTTATGCTGTTAAAGTAATTTATAAGTATCATGGTAGGTTAAGTTCATGCGATTTCCAATAAATTTACAGGAATGTTTACAGGAATGGCTTGTAATTTTTTGCAAAAATAAAATTATGAGAATAAATTAATTTTTGGTATCAAGTATATTAATTTTTATTATTGAAGTTCTATTTTAAAATATCTGGTGCTGACTGTCCCACGTGTAATTTTTATTTTATGTAACTTTCCAGAGTACCTGAGAACCTATATGGAGTGTTGTGTGTAATATTTCATAGTTATTAAGCCTGCCAGCCTGCGTGTTCATGGGAATGGGTTGAATTATACTTGTAAAAAAATTTCAAAATACTTATCTTAATTTTTACCGGGAAAATGCCGGAAAAACGTATTTTTGTAAGCTATATGTAATTTTAATTTTGCGGGGAAAGAGTTTCGTTCCTATATTAATAGTCATTAAATAATTATTGTTATTATATATTATATTTATCTATTGTTTACTTACTTACCATTAATTATAATTATTACATATTGATTTAAATTATGATATTAAAATCGGTGTAATCGGATAATTAAACAATAGGTACAACATAACGATGACACGATGTGTAGGTACGACTTTCAACTACATTGTTTTGTTGGCTGACATCTAAAAAATTGAGAAAAAAAATTACAATAGTACTAGTATGGTAGTGTATACCTAGTAATCAATATAAAAGCCAGCAGAATGTAATTAAGTTGTTTGTTCTAGAAAACAGGAATGATGTAATTCGGTTCAACCCAGTAAAAAACACGCACACACAGGTAATGCGGAATTGGTTCCCGGGTGAAATTAAGTGTACGAATTGGTTCCCGAAAAATACTTTCCAGTATAATACAACTGTTACGAAATATGTACAAATCCATTATCTCTTAATATTTTATTACAAGTTTTACGATAACTGGAAAGTTTATAAATATAATTTTATATCTATAGTTTTATCTAGAAGTAATTGTTTAATTTCACTTAATTATTATTATTGGTGTAAGGAAAAATTATTATTGTTGATTACTATTATACCACAATCAGGTACTCAGGTAAAGTAGGTACTTACGTTATTATAATATTTTGTATAGATGATGACTGCATGGTATCTATATAATATTATATATATATATCAAATGTTTATGAGGTTCGTGGTATAATCGATTTTTCGGTTAAAAGCTAAAAACATAATAACACTAAATAATTAAATATTATGGTTTAGGGTTGCTGGGAGATGTGGGTGGAGCGACGACCTCATCATCTTTCGCAGAGATAGCGAAATAGTTTTCTTTTAAGTCGCACAGATTTCTTTTTTTGTAAATTTTCTAAGACTACTGTTATTTAATAATAAAGTAATAAATTAATATATTGTTGACGAATGGGTCACGTATACTGAATGCAATAGCTCATATACGGCGCAGAGTTGGATGTTAAAAAAAACTAAACATAAGCACCTGAAAGACGGGCTATAAATGTAGGTGTAAATAGCCAATGTGGCCATAGTAGGTACCTAAATGATATTCATAATAAAATAAAATAACAAAAAGATAAGCAAGTGATTCTGCTGTATATCCAGTGACGATTGGGTCACTGTAATAGATGTGCTAAATGCCTAAATGTTTGAATTTAATAATACATTATTGTTTACGAAAAACAATTCTGAGCTGTAGATACGATCTACCGACTTACCAGCCCATATCACTAAGTATATTTCTTGGTATAATTTTAATATAGGTAGCTATTAAAGTAATTCATTTTACTTTTGGAAATAATATAGTTATACCCCGTATATCGTCTTTAAATGACACACGGAACAGTACAAATTTACATTAAAAGTACATTGAAAGGCGGTATGTACTAGGTAGACAGGTAAACGGTATAGTAATGTAGAATTTATATTGTGTAAGTAATACACTAGTACAAGTGGTACAGCACGCTGTTGAGAATTTGAGATGGTACGTGCATCAGATTTAATATCTTAATATGGTTACCTGCTATTAAAATAAATTATACATAAAGCTTCAGTATCCAATTAGTAATTAATACTAAACGTTAACCGCGAATCGTGATTAAAATATGAACACTGAACATAATATATCTATTATTACCTTCGGAACAGATCTATCATCGTCATTTTGCACGAACTCACAGTTATGTAATAGTTGCTTACATATTATATATTTATCATAAACCTCATAATCTAAAGCACACAGCTTTTTTAAAACATTTTTATTATCATTATTTATAACTATCTTATAAAAATGTTGCATTTAAACGCAAATCACCGTATAGTAGAACATACGAGTATATAAGACATTCAGTATGGATGATACGATTAGGAACTGTATCGTTCAGTCGCACACATTTAGCTGAAACAATTCCAAATGATATAATATAAACAAACAGCGAACGCATGTGGAAATGTGGTTGTAACTCGTAATACAAATAGTCCACAACAGCTAATAGCGAACATTATGTAATAACTTATAATTTATGTATAATTATAAAAAGCATACACAGTGAAACTAAGACGATACACACATATTATAGATATTACACATACAATCGTAGTCTGCAGCAAGATTACTTAAATATAACTGAATATTTGTATAGTAGATAGGTATGTAGGTACGTATCGATACATTTTTTTAAACACAATTGTAAAACCAATACCAAGTGGGTTTTATTAGGACATTTTCAATCTTGTCATGCACTTGGTATAGTTGCGCAATATTTTTTTTTGCGGAGAGAGAATGTATTCATCCAGAAATTACTAATTAGAGTTAGACATCTAAGTTTGCTTAAAAGTTAAAATTTAATAACTTTATTTTAATAACATTATAAGTTATGTTTTGAGTTATGTTATAAGTTTGTTATTTTCTATATATATATTATTATGTTGACATAAATTGAGAAATTTATCACATATAATATATTATAGTAATCTTATTGTAATAAAAACTATAAAATATAATATAATAATTCAATATATAGTTAAAATGAAAGGAAATTTAGACAAAATATTATTTTAATATTCGTATTTTATTATTATGACTTTGACTTTATAAGATTCAGGTATCGAGTGGGTCACTGTTATTAAAATAATTTATTTCACTATTGATAGAATGGTAGATTGATTTAATTTACATATTTTTAAAAAGTAATTGTGTATAGTAAAATTGTACTAGATTGTATAATTTTTTCCGACTGTATGTGTACAAAATAGAATTTACAATATTTTTTAAATAGTAATGATTAAATCTAATTAGGTAAATATAATTTATGCGCGCCAGTTGTATAAACATATCATTTATTAATCGTTTTCGTCGGTTGATATTTTTTGTTTCAACACTAGTTTTGGATTTCTAATAATTAATAATTGCATTTGAATGAAAAATTCTGAGTGGTAAAAACTGTACGTTTGGTTACATTTTTAAATTCGTTCAACTTTTATCCAAAGTTTTTCAATGGATTTGAAAAAAACGCCTAGAAAGAAGAAAAACGATCTCTTCATTTAGGCATACATTTGACTGAACCGTGTTGATCTGTGTATCTCGGCCTGAAAATATTGATACCAGATAATAGTTTAACAATTGAACAATAAAAATGAGTGAAAAATAATGTCATTGCAAAACAAATATGTTCCCCGCTTTATTTTAGAATTTAAAATACAATGCTATGCAAATGCAACATCATATAGTATCACGTAGGTATACAATGCACGTTAATATCTACAGCAATACCCTAAAATAAATGTAAATCGATTATGCATACTTTTTTGTTGCGTGTCAAGTATTCATGTTATACGATTTGAATAATTTTATACGATACCATTGATACCTATTATATCCAAATGAAATATAGTATGACTAATATAAGCATAATATAGAACGTGTAAACGACATCGTAGTTTCTGCGTAAGTCAATATTATAGTGAACACATTTGCATATCACACACAATTTAATATTTATTATGGTATGAATTTATGTGCGCGTGAAGAAGTCACATAATAGGTTGTATACAGCCGGCGACTCTCGCAGTGCCATTTTGGTGGCGCTGTGTTGTGATTTTTTTTTAATTTCATTGTTTCCAGGACAATTAATTAGTAAACTGATATAGACATTTTCTAGGCGTGAAAAAATATAAAACACATTAGTGTTAGAAATAATTTTCTCATTGTACATATAATATTTTATAATATATTGTTGAGTTATACAATACACACACAAAGCCCGTTTTAATAACTCTACATATATGGACACATACAATGTATACATATTATAATAATAATTGATAATAATAATAATAATAATAATAATAATAATAATAATAATAATATAATAATGATAATATATGTAGTATAAAAAAAATAAATAATAAGTATAAAATAAAGTCGGGTGTGAAATCGTTGTTTACAAACTGTACAAAAACGAAAAAATCGAGCGGATAGAACGACAAAAAAATGTATATAATAATTATAATAATAACAACATGTTTTGCTAAATAGTATTTATAATTTGTATATAATATATAGTATAAATAATAATAATAATGACAATTTATTTATACAAAAATTAATAATATTAATTATTATTTAAAAGTAATGTAGACACATTTTGTTGTGGCCGATTTTACGGGGATATTATAAAATATTATAGAATATAATATTATTATAATATCGATCGAATACGGTATTTTTTGATATTCGCTAATTGTTTGATAATTTTTAATTTTCACACAGGATAATAAAAATATATAATATTAGTTATTAAACACTATATACTCGTAGATATCATAAAATATTAAAATGTTTACACTAATAATATAAAGGAATTATGGGATATTGCGAAGGGGTGGGACGCTAGTAATAATTTAATTATGATTGTTTACATCATTATTATTTTAATAATAAAATACATGATGAGTTTTGTAAGGTAACTAAAATTATAAGAAAAAAAAAGAAAATATTGGAAATTATAAGAAAAAAAATAAATGAAAACTGGCAAAAAGTTGTAAGTCGACGTAGTATTATAGTATAATATTGTATATGGACGGAACACAGTGAAACAGCAGTAACTATCAATTATTTTTATTCATATTATACTCGGTTATTCAACAGATCTATAGATAACATTATTATTAAATTTAATAGAATTATTATTATTATTATTATTATTATTATATTTGATTCATTCCCCCTATTCGTTGTTTAGTTTTGTAATAAACATTTTGTAGTAAACTTTTATCGCGCGTAAACGAAAATATATTTGAGATATACACAGGCTGAGAATGTGTTATTTATTAGTAACATAATAATGTATTAATTCATCGGTTAAGACTATTCTAAAACTTTCAAATAGATGTATCATCATAATGTCATAAAGCACATTATGCCAGTTTTGAATAGGAAAAAATTAAACGACTCGTGTGGGGCAGTGATTATACACAACAATAGAATAAATTAAGATGATATAATAATATAATCAAAAATTGGGGGAAGGGGGGATCAATACATTACAAAAAATTAAAACCTATACACATTTTTTATCCTAATCGACGCTCGATTTATGGGAATCAAAAAATTGGTAAATGGTATTATTATTATTATAATTATTTTGTATTTTTTTTTTTTATCACAGTTAATTTTTGGCAGACGTTTTGACCAGTCCGCCGTTAAAAATATTCATACAATAATATTAAACATTTTTTTTTTTCATCATTGATATAGATAAATAATCTTATTGCAATTTCAACGTCCTTTGCTAAACAAATTTCTGTATTACGTATCAGTAATCGCACAAGTTTACTCGAAACGCGAGTATAACTTACCTAGGTATATTATAATAGTTAATTTACATTTTTACATATATTTTATAATACAATAATATTATGTACGGGACGATCGTAAAAATACAATAATTTATAAAAACTAAAAAAACAGTCTGGTTGTACAGAAGACAACAATAATATGTACACAATAACGTCTTAATATTCTTAATTTTATTTACTTATCTTTCTTTTTGTTTATACATAATGTACATGAAATAATTAACATTAAATACACGCGAAAAAAAATATACGTAAGTAGGGTGGTTGAAAAAAATGTACAATAATATAAAACTGAACTCGTGTGCAATTCGATGAAAGAGTCGGTTCGATTGAAAACAGAAAATCGTACGCACAAAATATATACGAATTATAACATATTAGATATATTAATTACGAAATTAATCAAAATTTCACAATATAAATAGGGGCATTAGCTTACGTTTAAAAAAAAAATGTATTTTTGATAACTCAGTTAGTCGGTACATTGAACAAATAGACGAGTGTGATGGCATCGGTGATACTTTAGGATAGGGAATGGTGGGGGGAGTATACAATACCTAGTTAATTTACAGAGACAATATATTGCTGAATATATAGTAAGTCATTGAGAAAAAATATACAATATATTATATATAAACATGTTAAACGCGTACTTATAAAGATAACGTATAATAGTTATATAAAGTAATAATTAATAATAATAATGATAATATACAGGTACAGTCTAGATCATATTGAATAAGGAAAAATATATATATATTATTATAACATTAAGTCTCGACGTGCCGTCGTCATCGTCATGATAGTACGCGTGTCATCGTTCGTCCGGATATATACATTTCACATAATAATATATACATTGATACAATACTATTATATTATGCAATAATATCATATAGGAACCAAAGGTCGCAACAGCCGACATCTCTACGATGATGCGCACTAACGTGTCTGGTTTTTTACTCGCTTACACGAGAAAGCCCTCGGACAGGTTGGCCGAGAACTGCGCCCGCATGGCCTGGATACTGTTCATGATCTTCTTTTGGTGACCGACCAGTGTGATGCCCAGCGCCGTCAGGTCGGCTACCGTTAGTCGGGCCACCTCTTTCGGGCTCACGATGCCCGCCTGTTCGAAGTTGTCCAAGTACCGGGCCATCTTGATCGAGCACAGCCACTCGTTCACCGATCCGAATTGGGTCATGTCTGGCGCGTCCGAGCTCAGCGGGTTCACGGACCTGTGGGGACAATACCGATTACATTTTAATATATTGTTATCAATTTATCATTATCATAAATATTATATTAACAGGTATGTGATGTCATAATATCATAGGTACGATATAAATTATTATACATTACACGACGTACACGCGGACGATATACCTACAGGTACGCGATAGTGTATTATATACTACAGTGGCGTAAATGGGAAAAAGGGTAAGAGAGTAAGTGAGGCTACATTGAGCCATTCTATTGTTATATTGTATGTTAGTGTTATGTTTATTGTAAAGTAGAATCTTTTTATTATTTTTTACTTTAAAGTTAGTATAATATGTCTTTAGGTTATAAGGACATCCCCCAATTGCACCACTGCAGCGTATATCAATGTATACCTACGGAAGATAGATTATTCTCTATCGTTATTGTGTTGACATGACGACTATATAATATATGATAGCGTGGCGTGGTGAGGCTTCCAGAATTTTAAGGGGTATTGAAGAATGAGGTATATATTATATAGACGTTATTATACGCGGTGTGCGGATATTTGTTATAGAAATTTCGTATTTTGTAATGATTCAGTTGAAATGAACTAATTTTTTATTTTATTTGATAAGAAGAGCTAATGATTATTATATTACATTGTGAAATGTTTGTCTTTGATAATATTATCAAGTCGTCACGCCACCATTTATATTATACCAAGATGTAACGTATTGTAGAAATACACTCGATAGTCAAAATATAATATGTGATCAAGCTAGGCGATGAGTATACTTTTATGTGCTTTATATATATATATATATATATATATATATATTTATTTATTGTAAAATGTACTAATAATGCAGTTTATTATGTAGGTATACACTCGTTTGTTTCGGTAGATTTTTGTGATTTTGGAAAAAAATAACTTTTACGTGGTTTTCTAGTATAACATGCACTAAGTTTTTGAAATAAATCTATATAGTCTTTTGCTATTTTGTAAAGTTTTTATTATGATAAATCACAATTTTATTCTACGAGATTTAAAGCTATTAAATAAGAACAATGTGGTTAACTACTTTACACGCCAACATTATAAAAATATATGTTATAATTAGTTAACTATATATTGGTTTAATATTCGATATTTTTTTAGGTACATTAACATTTTTAAAATGCAGTGTCTTACTATTATAGTTAATAATAATTTAAAAACTTATATTAGATTCATATCACTATATTTTTTTTTATCAAAATCACAAAATTGAAAGAGAAAACAAAATAATGGTATCACGTTGAATTGATCAATCACATAATATACAATTATAGATAGTGAAACTAGAGCGATTCACCAAAGTATATCTTCACATAAGAAGAAATTGAGGCAGAGATCCAGTATACTATAGGCAGATGAACTACACTCTTTGTGTGTACGATAATGCGCGTTATCGTTTCGGTGGGATAAAAACAAAATAACATATACCCTATAAATTGTAATACTAAAAAAGCGTATAAGCCGTATAAGCGGCGAAGGACTTTGGGAAGCGGTTGTTGCAGGGAAAACAAACCAAATGTTAATTATATTATATGTACACAATGCAAGGAAGGACATGGGTACACGTACATCATTGGGGTATAATATTAATCGGGGGGGGGGGGCGCCGATTATTAAATCGTATAATAATATTAATGTTATTTGCATAAAGCACCGTGTGAATGACCGCAGACGGCGGCGCTAATAACTGATGATACCGACAACAGTAATAGTAACGATGTTGATGATGATAACGATGACGAATTAAGTCATGTGAAAGGGGAAGGGCGGGATCGTGTATATATATAATAAATACTAACTATATTTGTACAGAGATATATATGTATTTAGGTGTGGTATATACGTACATACATACATACATATATATTTATGTATAATATATATGTACGTAACGCCATAACGGGTATTACCTTTTCGCGGATAGCCAAACAAACGGTCTCTCATTCGTGATGAAACGACACCCAATCCGAGCCACACTTAAATACGACCGGCACATAATACGGGTTAACAGGCGGCGGACGGCTGTCCAAACATGCAAAAACCCAATGCGTTTGTTAACGATAAAATAATAATAATAATAATAAATTAAAATAAATAATTGTACGTTAACAAAAAAATAAAATAGTTATAATACCAAGAATATAATTTTCAACGGCGGCAACATAATACAAATGTTTTAATACGTTGAAATGAAAAAAAAATAATTGAAATATAATATTATTATTATTATAATACATATATATTATATGCGTACTACGTCGATATCAGCAGAAACCAAAGCCGATGTCGAATAAAACGATGCCATGACGTAATATATAATATACATTATTATGGTGATGTTGTGTTTATACCTTTATATGATGATTTCGAGAAGTTTGACATACGTCACAAACATATTATACGTGCACAAAAATATTCATACAATAAATATGAAAGCCCAGTTAAATAGTGTTTTCGAAGGGCGAGAGAGAAGTAGCGTATATATGTGTGTGTGAAGGACGGGGGGGATAATACGGATGAAATGAAAATAGACGGTGATAGAGAAGCAAAAAGCAAAATAGAGAGACGCACCCAAAGTTCTTTTCGGATTAATATAATAACATCGCGGACAGATATACAATATTATTTAAGTGTTACAACGACTGTATAATAATAATAAAAATAATAATAGTTGTCTTTGTCCATCTGGGACGGAGGTGTACATACATAATCTATGTATAGATATATTGAGAGTTTATCTTCATTAAATTGTTGTAAAAAATAGTATGCAAGATGAAATTACATTATTTCCTTCTTTTTAGAGGGAGGGGGGTTGATATGTACGTATACCACGCGAAAACATTAAACTTATACCAGAAGTTTTCTGGTAGAAAAGTTTTTGCCACTATTGGGTCTCCTCAAAGTCGACAAAACGCGCACTCTAACTTGACGAAATTCGCTTAACAATTCCGGAGGTTATGTTAACGACGATTGGCCTATACATACAACATACGTTTTGTTTAGTTTCTACGCGACGTTTCGGAACTATAATTTAAAGGATCTCCCTATCCTCCTCCTAACTACAACACACTTTCCGAGATGGAGGTGATTTTACATTAGGTTTTCTGACATTTATTATTATATTCGGAATAAATGATATATATATATATATAGTGGTCCCAGACGAGTTTCCGATTCGCTCAGATGGCGCGATATAACAACTGTTCGGTGAAATGATTTCGGAAGATATGATATTTATGAGGATTGCACTGATGGGTAAATAATATAATGTTATTTTGTTTTATAATAAGTAATAACTCGAAAGACTATATACATAAACAAGTAAAGCACGAGTCGGAACAATGTTAAGAAATAAATTACGTTACTGAAAACGAATACTTGGAAATTGTTTCCAATAATTGTTTTTGAAGTAAAGAAAAAATGTAAAAAATATTAAACTAGAATTATTTCCCAACACATGTTCAGATCAAACGAGAAATTCTGATAACATATTTCTCAAGAGGTATTAAATACCAGAGAAAAAAAAATGTCATATTCAGTAATAAATTTGAAATTTTTTTATTTACTACGCACATTCCTATATATTTGCCGTTTAAAAATGTTTCTTAATCGAAAATTTTTCACCGACGTGTTACTAAATAAAATAAAAATACAAATTGATAAAATTATATATTTTACTAAATATTTTATTAATATAAAAAACTAATTTTGTTTATGTTAAGTAAGACTATACTGGTTTGGAAAGTTCATTGAAATAATATTGTAACTTTGATAAATATTAATTAATTGAAGATAATCCGCCATAGTATGACTCCATACAAATAATAATGAACGAAGCAATTACTAATGAAAAAATAAAAATATAAAGCTCCAATCAGCAGTGGCATCGAGTATATAAAAATATACAAAACATAGTACTCAAAATATGAACGAATATGCAAAGCCCAAGAGAAATTAAAATAATGTATTATGAAACCGAATAGTAGATCGGAATGAATAACGATTTCATTTACACGATAAATAATTGTTTTCAGTATTAAATATGAATAATTAATTTATCGGAAGGAATCGATATTTTTAAATTCCGGTCTACTATATATAGTTAGTGAGAAAAAAAAATAAATATAAGAAGAAATAAACCATCATCGATAGGTTTTTACCTATTCTGAGCGATCCGCCTGAGTGTGTCCGGACACCTTATAAGTTTGTCGAGTGTCTTTACGATAGACAAAAACACCGGTCGGTGCGTCCTCTCTTTTTGCCAGCAATCCAACATTAACTGGTAAATGGTCTCTGGACAGTCCATGGGCGCCGGTAACCGGTAACCCTTTTCGATGGACTTGATCACGTCTTGGTTACTCCAATTCCAATATGGACGTTCACCGTACGACATCACTTCCCACACGACAATGCCGAACGACCATACGTCCGATGCGGAGGTAAACTTGCGGAATGCTATGGCTTCGGGTGCGGTCCACCGGACCGGTATTTTACCGCCCTGGAAATTTGAAAACTGTCAATAAACACACAACAACAATCCGGTTAGTCCGTCGTTTAATACAAAACTGATAATCATAATTGTAATTTTGGAAATATACGTTCTCCAAAGATTGACTTACCCTTGTTGTGTATGCTCCTTCAGTGGTGCTCTCGATCTCTCGGCTCAAACCGAAATCTGCTATTTTACACACCAGCTGAGCGTTGACTAGTACATTGCGTGCAGCTAAGTCACGGTGCACGTAATTCATTTCGCTGAGATACTGCATGCCGGACGCGATGCCTCGCAACATACCAACCAACTGTAAGACTTGAAACTTTCCGTCGTTGGCCTATATTAAGTTACATAAATACAGGTTATACACGTGAAACATTGATATTTTTCATTCTTATGATCGTGATAGAGTTATGATTAAAAACGCTAGAACTGCTTATATCATTACAGAATAGAGCTGTTCGTATCTCCCTAAATAAAACATTTCCAGTCGGTTCTACTAATGATAATTATAAAAAACTAGGTATACTTCCTCTAAATCTCTTATATAAAAAATATTTTATATTATTTACTTTAAAAAAATCATCCTAAATTCGATCCGTATATAAATAAATGTGAATCTTTAAAATACAATCTAAATGTCAGTTATTCAAAAAAAAGGTATTGGTCAGAAATTTGTAGACTATTCAGGATCAACTTATTTCAATTATCTAGAAAATAATGTTCAAAGGTATCTTAGATTAAATAATAATATTAATATAAATAAATATTTATCTAATGTTTTTTTTTGTATAACTAATTTTTAAATTTAATTACCTAGTTTATAACTTTTTCATTATTGTTTTGCTATTTTTGTCATAATTGTGAATTGTGAATTGTATATTATGCTATATTTTAATCTCTAAGAAAATAATTTCGTAATAACTTGCTACCTCCAACTCAAGCTATACTTAAAATAGGTAATTAAACAAAAATGTTTATTCAGTAAACTAATTGCACATGTATTTATATTATATTTAATAAATAGTTTAAAAGAAAAAAAAAATGATTTTAAATGTAAAATTAGTATGCACTTACTCTCAGGAACGTATCCAATGAACCGTTTTCCATGTATTCGGTGATAATCATCACCGGATTGGATCGGGTGACGACGCCTTGCAGGAATATCACGTTGGGGTGTTCAAATTGTCCCATTATTGAAGCTTCGGTCAAGAAATCGTTGCGAGCTTTGTCTGAACTACCAGGTTTTAGAGTTTTGATGGCTACATCGACTTCGACGGAAGGAGACCCGAGAACTTTTAATTTTCCCCGGCACACGTCGCCAAATTCTCCACCACCTATTGGGAAATCAACACTTATCGTTTACACGCACGTTCGATTGATTGCATAATATAATGGCAAATAATTAAGAAAGTATGTTGTAGTGGCGGCAAGCGCGAAAGTATTTATATATCGTCATTATTAAGAATTGAAAGTTTTACGCGTTTCGATACATTTTTTAGAGTTATTCGATGCTTGTTTCTTTACAAACGTTGTGTAAATAAGCAATACAACTTTATTCAATATTATTTTGAGAACTTAACAAAGTTTAATAACGTTATAGACAAATATAATGTTGAAATACTATTATAAGTTATTAGCTCGTATAAAAATCACATTGAGTAGTGCAACTTTAAAAATTACTAGTCCTTTTTAGTTTTTTATTATGATTAGTATCATTTACCTATTATAGCTTCAATAGTGATATATGAAGCGTCAATTTCTCTGGCGAACTCTTTAACTGCTTGATTTGGGTCTTCGTATGTATGCGGGTCAATGTACGATCTAGACGTGGTTGAGCCAACTTGAGTAAATAAAGGCGTGGTCACTGTAAAATTTATAAAAGATCAATAAAAATCTGATTGAATTCTTAAAAAACTGTTGTTAATGAAAAAAATATAAGGCGCAAAAGTGGAAAACTATTAGCCATGGACTTACTGCTGCTAGTGTGAGTGGCAACTATGGGAGGATTGTCCAAATTGCAATGCACTGGAAAACAAAAACAAAACACAAGTGTTCACACCAAAAGCACAAAGCAGAATGCAGGCAAACAAAAATAAACAAAAATGTTAGCTTCCGTCAATCAGCAGTTTGCGCCCGATGGTTATTAAGACAAAAAATAATATTATTATGTAAATTGGTATACTAAGAGCAACATACACGGATAGAGGGAGGTACAACAATTATAGGCATTATTCAACATATGAAAAAACAAAAAATAACAAACAAACTAACAAACTAACACATTACTACCACGTGGATCTAATTAACTTGGAGTATAATATATATATGTATATATTAGGTAAAAATGGAATAAAGAAAAATTTATAGTTGTTAAGGATATAAAACGTGTTCGAATGAAAAATTATCTATAAATTATCTATTAATTATCTAGGGAAAACTATGTAATACACTTACTGTAGGTAACAACAAGTCCTTTGGATGCATGTAAAACACACGAAAACATGAAAACTAGGTAGTGCATATTAATATATAGGGAAACAAAAGATAAGTCTGTGTGGAATTTTGCTCTGAACTAAAAGGAGCGAGGGTTATTAACGACGCAAGTTACCGTCACTGAATAGTTATTTATATTTTTTATTTGTAAAATTAACTAATGTAATGTGGATCCTAGATGTTTATTTATTTTTACTTTAAAATTAAATAAAATTAAATACACGGCATTTTTACCTTCTCCATTCCTGTATTCTAACGTGTCACAATCGCTTGGTTGTTTTTTGTTGCATTCGTCATTGCTCCGGCTGAAAACGAAAATGGAAAATATGTTAAGTCATGAATGAAATTACTTTGTTAAAAGGTTTAAATCAAGTAATGCAACAATAAGAATAAAAAAAACGCACCTCCTCAAGAACAATACCGTCATAATGATGACGACCACTAAGACGACCACTACCGCGACTGTGGCACCGGCGATTATCCGAACTTCCATGTTGTCTTCGTCACCAATATAAGCTAGAATGGACAAAAAAATAATCCGTTAGTAAACGATACACTTTCAATTCGAGCAGCCAGACGTAAAAAAGGGACGACGGACTCTCATTCTCAACAATCAATTTGTTTTACCCGTGTCATCTTTAATCCCGTTTTTTCTTTGGACTTGTTGTTGTGTGTTCTTACCGCTTCCGAGCAATTGCCCCGTCGTTTTGTAAATGGTCGGGCTGTACTCGCCCCAACCATGAGCGGTCTTCGCACGCAC
This sequence comes from Rhopalosiphum maidis, assembly GCF_003676215.2. Lineage (NCBI taxonomy): Eukaryota > Metazoa > Arthropoda > Insecta > Hemiptera > Aphididae > Rhopalosiphum > Rhopalosiphum maidis. The sequence goes on from NC_040878.1 coordinate 82,535,584, forward strand.
CTGGAATCCATAGTCCGTCTTCGGCCTAAGTGCCGTAAAAACCATGTGTCTGTCAGCGGTGAGTTTATTACTGACATTCGACTCGTCACCTCGGGGATAGAACTTAACCTGTGGGTGGAGGTAAAACAAAAATCACAACATTAGCAAACGTCCTCTTATCGAACATATGGTGTTTTCTATTTGAGAGTCGTCGCAATACTTACTTCGTACACTTCAACGGCAGCATCATCATCGCCAGGATCGAAGAAGCTGGCCATGGGCGGGTCCCAAGATAACGTGATCTCAGACGCCTTGACCAACATGACGCGGACATTGTTGACAGACGCGGACTTCACGGAAGCTTCCGTAGTGGTCACGGCTATGTCAACAAATTGTCGGTTCTCAGACGACGTGAGGTTACTGACACCGTTTTCAGCCCACACGTGAAATTTGTACGTGGTGACTGGGCTCAGACCACTTATCGTTATCTTGGTATCATTGAACACCTCCTGAAAAAACCACACGCAATCATATAATATTAAATATATATATATATAACTTACAACGAAGTATCTATAACAAGTATCTATAAGTTACTTGCATAGTGACAGACTCTGCACGATTAAATCATAGAAAGAAATAGAGATATAGAGAGAAAGAAGATTGAGATGAATGGACACATTATATTTTATCTACATAAAGTATATTGTGTGGGTATAATACTCACGTTGTTGGGCATGAACACAACGGACGGACCGCACATGTCGCACGTTACCCTGTACACGATATCAGTCCTACCACCGAGGAAGTTCGGCGGATTCCACGATAGGGTCACAGTCGACTGGTCTACAAAGTTGACTGTCAAGTTTTGCGGTGCTGAGGGCGGTTCTATATTAAATGAAGAACAAAAAAAATAAATAAATATATTTGTTTATATATATATTATTTTGTATAAACATATTTATTATAAATTGTTGTGCGCGCACGAGCATCGGTGTTGGATATAAATATATAATAATATTATTACTATTATTTACGACCGTAAGGTGAACAAGTAAATTCTAAATAAACCAAGCGCGATCTTTGGAAAGGTACGCGGTCTGGTATGAACACAAACGGAAGAGAGAGGAGTGATACAGAATAAGAAGTGGATAGATAGATGACTAAAAGCTCTTATAATAATAATACTAATAATATGAAATGCCTTCCAATGAGAATATAAATATAATAATATTACTAACTAGCTTTGAATATACGCAAGAGCAGTAAATAATATGAGCAGATCGACGTGGACATAATTATCCTTCGCGCATATGCACCTATATCCTTTTTACATAAACATATATATATATATATATATACGTCCAGATATTTATCATGTATATATGTATACAGAATAATACATGGTACGCTATAATAATAATTATAAACAAATACACACAACAGCTGTAGGGTATCCCGCACCGCTCCCGTATACACATGATCAAGTGTATCGTAAAATTTAGATTTCGTATTTATATATGTAATTACACATCATAAAGTTTTGATTTCGTTCCTTAGAAAAGGTCTAAATATGCCTCCGTGTATACTTGTGTGCATACACCGAATTCGTTGTTTGTTATAACGGGACAGACACATATATTATATAAGATGTTCATCAGAGTATCTGAAGACAAATAAAACAAGACGAGATGGGTATTAAGTTCAGGGTCATCATTTTCTCCTTTTGTCGAGGCCGACTTCACTGTGTAAACACGTCCTCTGTTTAAATATTCACCGATTCTCTCCCTCCGTGTGACTATGTATATATAATATTCACTCTTCGTTTTAGAGTTTCCGACTTAAAAAACTCACTTTTTCTTCCGTCCCTCACCAATATTAAAACCACCCGCTCACTTATAGAAACAATTATTATTTTTGTATTTCGCTACTATATTATAGGTATAACATAATATAATATAATATTAAGTTACCCCGTTATACAATAGATAGCTAAATGTCTACAAACGAAAACTTACTTTTATCGTAATGTTAGGTAATGCTTTTCTTTTAATCTCCGTAATTTGGTATACAATTAAAATAAAGACCATACATGTATATAGAAATTAACTATTTAAATTTAATGGCCACCATTGATAATAATATAATAGAAAAAATTTGTTTATTATTATTATTAGTGCGCATTATTGCGAAAGTCCACCGAATAAAGATACATTTCATTTATCCGATAAAAACCAAATAGTAATAAAAATAAAGAATATATCGTTATTCGTTTAAATGAAATTTTTTAATTGCAGTGCAAAAAGAAAAATGAAAACCGTAAAATTTAACGGGTATCATATCCACAGCAAACGCATGCAAAACGTCGGGAGCCTACTAGCCAAGTTGCTTATATTTTCATTAAAAAAATAAAATAATAACAGAAAACTCGTGAAAGAGCTATGGTGTTGGTGGTAAATGTGCTCGGTTGTAGTTTTAATTATTAAAAACCAAAAAGATTTTAATGAAAATAATTCTTTATAAACAACCGACTGTGACGGCGGCGGCGGCTACGTACTTTTTTGCTCCCTTTGCTGAGTGCGCAATTTCCGGACAATTTATTATGGCTTAACCTCTCGGGATAAAAAACGGGAAACGAAAGAATGAAAGAAATTTCGCTTAAAGTAATCTCGTGCGAAACTACTATGCTCCTCTGTCGACGACCGTTCCCAACCACCTGCACCAACAGCACCGCCGCCGTGGAAGCAGTCGCAGTCGCACGATCGTATGAAAAGCGATTGGGATTTATTCGTCAATTGAAATCGGATATAAATAATAATGCGACGACGGATAATAACTTTTACCGACTGTAATATATATAAAACCTATTACGAATGCAAAAAAAAACTATTATGGAAAAAGCCAAAAGAAATATATATCGCCGCCTTCGTCTCAGCCTTTGACAGATTTAAAAGGTTTTAGCTGCGCGGTTTCGACGCCGAAATGAATTCTGTAGATAGAGGTTTTCGAATTTAGATAAAAAAATATACATAAATACATGTATGTAAATATAGTAAACAGACAAACACACAACCTCACGTTTAATAATGTTTTGTGTCACGGGAGTTTTTTCTTTTTTATTGTTTAGTCCTTTCGTCGGCAGTCTAACTCAATCAAGCACTCGTCGCACGACGAAAAATGAATCAATACCCCCAAAGAAGAACGAAATTTTCAACCTCATACATCGTATTACGGTGAAATATTCTCGGATTATTGACAAAACATACTATACCAAGCGAATTGGTCTAATTATTATCAAGCTTACGATGATGAGTGAGGTAGGTGTTTTACGTGCCACGACGTTGTCGATGTTCGAGTGTTGAACACTTCACTGGGAATAATAATAATAATAATAAAAAAAAAAATACTTACTTTGTCGAACTCAAAACCCGAAAATAATTAGCCAGCAAATCATAATTTTTTAACAACTGAATTTTTTGCACAACCGTGACATACACACACATACACACACATATATGATGTGTGTGTGTATAATACATGAACACTATAATGTACAACAGTGCACGCGGTGTATGTATATGGAGTACCAACTTCCTTGTGCAGAGAAAAAACAGTTCTCTTCACCACACCAGACGTGCTCTCTACACGACAACGATATATTTTCACGTACGTCGCATACACATAATAATAATAAAAAGTAGTGTATACGAAAAGACAAAAAAAAAGAAAGAGAGGTTGGGTCGCTGCCGCCGCCGCTTTGTATACTGCGGCAACAGCATTTTTGAAGAGTTCGTCTGGGTAGGTCGTGCCGAGGCGACTTTTCTCATTATATTCTATATGAAACATAAAAGGATGTACATCCCTTTTTAGGTTTTTTAAGCTTTGTAAATTCAGTATATAATACATATGTATGTATATACGTATATATGTATGTATTTATGTATGTATATTTTATGTATATGAATAGCACTTATGTATACATGCAGATGTTGTAACATTCATGTTGTATATGTAATTATTATATATCTAAACATAACGAGTGATCTTACAAAAGTTACAAAATAAACATTAGGATATAAAATGCCGAATAGAACTAATAATGATTTTTACATTAACGTTGAATTTGTTTTGGACAATTCGATTTTTGATTAAATCAATTAAAAACTGCCCTAAAGAAAAATTTCACAACGCGCGTAGTTTTTGTGACCAAGAGAATCTTAGTGATGGATCCTATAAATCAAAATAATATTTATATACATATACATATTATCAGTAGAAATAAAAAAAAATAATGTCGGGTTAAACTAAGTGAGTTTTTCTTTTGGATTTATAATTTCTAAGGGTTTACAAAACGTAGGTACGAGTGAATACAAAAATATTTATAGGAAAAAAATACTCGTATCGATCATTGTGACTCTCTCTATATGTCCGTCGTCATCATCGACATTTCCCTGGTCTGACGCACACGCGAGTCCAGTTTTTTTCTTATTTCAATTCCAAACGAACGAACTGTTGTATGTACTATAACTATAACCCGCTGCCGGCACGATAAACATCTGCTGATAAGTTAAGTTTTCTACGTCAATCTGCGTAGGGCCTTGTTTACTGTCTTTAGAGATTTATCGTCGGCAGAGCATTACGGTTTCTTCTTACCTCCCTACCCACTGTGCACACCTCACACATCCTATCGGCTATCACTCGTATATAATATTCTCCGGCACTGTCGTCGTCATCAGTCGTTCTTCACTAAACGTCGTTCCCGGAGATGAGATAAATATCTCAAAAAGAAGTGTAACCCTGAGATTGAAGTATGGGGAAGGGGAGAAACGAACCGATAGAAATTCAGGAATTCGGAAATCTGGTACATACGTTTTTATTTTAACGGACCAGACTATATATATATTTTTTTTTGTCATTCTCATTCTTACCCCTCGGAGAAAAAGAATCCGTTATTATATTGTGCTATAACTACCGCCGCCGATGAACCTTTGGGTTTTGTCAGTAGATAAACATCGGTGGTCGGATGACATGTTTTTGTCCCAACGATACATAACAATAGGATTGGATTTCGCACCAAATTCTTTGACCGAAATTATGTTACGTTATATATGCGTGTTATTTACCTATAGGGTTTGCTCAGCCGGATTATTGGTGAATTTTCGGTGTGGTTGTTTGACGACAACAACAACAGCGTTAGATCCCTATTCCCTCGGTTGTATGTGGACAGTCTCACCTAAATAACTCTACACGAATTGATTTCATGTTTGTATAAAAAAATATGTTTATATATATATATATTATATATATAAAACCTCTTAACGGGAGTTGCAATTGTGCTTACAATCTGATAAGATCATAACATGATTTATAAAAAGATAGAAAATTTCTGTAGTAATATTTTTTTTAACTGTCGGTTATATGAAACTCACATACCGGAATAAAAAAGATATCATTTAACTGTGTACTTCGAAATAAATGCATAAAAATAAAATATAAAATATATAGGAACTGCAAAATTAATTTTTAACTTATTAGTAGAAACCATATTTGGAGATTGTAAATAAAATAACCAAAAATATAAATTTCATAGGCAATGTTTTTTTGTTTTTTTTTTTTAAAAAATATTTTTGTGTATGAAATACATAATTAAATAAATTTATAGTTCTTTTAAAAATAAAAAGATTCAAATCAAAATAAATATTGATGTATACGTGTGTAAATCGAATTAAGATAAGTTGGGTTTATATAAATTTCAATTTTAAAATAGAGTCGATTAAATAAATTGTAATAAATTGTCTTATTATTTCTTACTAAACGATACAAAGCAATGCGTTTGAAATTTAAAACGTATAAAATACAAATATTGACATGGCTTGAAACTAGATTTTTTCATACACATTTAAATATCTTTATCGTAATAATGATCGCGGATAACGATTTAGCAATTTTTTCGTTTAGTGTACCTTTGTACTCACAAAATATTCAGTCAATACAAATTGTGTTTTTAAGTTATTATAATATAATATATGAATGAACTAATTTTCTATTTTTTCAGTTAAATACAATTATTTATAGGTTTCCAAGCAATAGCTTTAGCGATGACATCAAAATTAAAATAATGATAAAAAAAACAAATACAATTCTCTGATTATAACAGAAGTACAGAAAATGCTGGGTAAAATCTAATCTGTTTAAAATATAAATGAAAATATTTATGTATACATCCATATATTATATTATTATGTTGTATGCATATATATAGAAAAATCCCTATGGGACAAATGCAAATATTATAAAGTTTCGGACGGCAAGTCGTTTACTTTGATGCGGTTCTACGGGTTTATATATATATTATTGCCTGCAGGGGTGGGGTGTGATTGAGAGAGGCTTGGCGTAAGACGGAGGAAGAGAAGTCACGATGGCAAATGGTTATTATTAATATTGCCGAGTTTCTAAATGGCGGAGATTTAACGGAATTCGCCGGGCTTTTGATAACTACCGAAATAATAACTGCTGGTGCTGTGACCGCGAGAGATCTTTCGCAACCGCGACTTCAAAGTCGTTTAGAACCCTCACGCGGTTTAATGGAACGTCCTTTTTTCAATTCCAACCGAGAACAAATGACTGAACAAATTTAATTACACATTAAGCTGTACATACTTAAGCTATACATTAAGCTGTACATCACTCGCTAACCACTATCCGCGCCCGTAATTACCAGACGAAAAAACGAGCCGTCGCGCGTCGTAAGAGATTGTCTTCAAAGACAACGCATGTTATACAATTTACATACAAATATAGTAATATCGGAACCTCGAGGTCTCTCGCCGGAGATATACGATGACTTTAATCATAATCTCACAATAACAAATTGCAACGTACAAAAGCACGATGTCGTTTGTGCAATGCACGCCCGTACAATACATACAAATATCGTTATTAAATTAAAATGTAATACTTACGCGTGCACGGTACCGATTTCGGATCCTTGGGCGACCTGTAGTATCCGGTGTTGCACCTGCACTCGGACATTCCCTGGTCGGGCGCTTTGCTGTGTGCCGGACACGGTTGACACTTATCATCCCCGACGCCGTATTTGTATTTACCCGGAGGACAGACTGAAAAAAAGAAAAAAAACCACATTAAGAAAACTGAGCCGCTTATATCGTTATCAAAATCGGTTTCGTCGTATAAATTAGTACACATAAAAACAGTATACAAAATAATAATATTAATATAAACGCGCGTTCGTCCTGCCTGCCACGCCTGCGGTTCATTAAACTCCTGTGCGCGCGTGTTAATTGCTCACTACACACATACATACACACACCATGCATATACGTTTAAGCCCCTATAGTTGTAGTGGTGGTAATAGCTGCCCCGAGGGGAGAGACGGCGAGCGATCTGGAGTGTGTATATATATATATATATATATATATATACTAGTATATTATAGAAGAATGATAGATGGAGTACACCGTTGGCGTGTATTGGTATTATATTAATAGAGACAAATTGTTTGTGGATGCGTTATACACATATACGCGTATAACCCGCCGTCCCCTTTTCGATTAAGATTGATACCCCCGAGGATCACCGCCACGACACACACACACATATATATATATTCACGCGTGCTCCCGAGATCGGTGTATGATATAGACTACTTCTGTGCTATAATATATATATATATATACAAAAATAGCGGCGCAGTAGCGAACATTTATCACCCTGTATATTATAATAGCACACGTAGACAACCAGCTCGTGTACAGCGTATACATATCCGGCTCGCAGGCCATCGCGTGGTTCGAAATATTAAAGTGCGACCACTATATATACTGATATACGTCATATATTATTATTTATTAGGTATGTAGCTACCACGTACTACCGGTCACCGCGTGTTGATTTTTAGGAGTTAAGGGTTTTGATTCAAAATATTGAGTATTATCGTAGTCGACGATACAATATTACGAAGTAATAAGTAGGGCCCGGATTTATATGCCTTTGTATGTTTTTTTCAAACAATCCAAAAAGTAGCTAGATAAGCTACAAGTTCGAATTATAGTCAATAGATTTGAAATACAAAGTTTTATCTTGCATATTTTTACATATTTTGCCATTTATCGACACGTATAGCATATTTCTGTATTTTAGGATACAGAGAGATTTTATTTTGCATATATATGGTTGGTAAATGCATAATATGTAATATTTTGATTATATTAATTAAATAACGTATTTATAGTTATTACAGTCTATACAATTTGCTTTAGATATGTATTTATTTTAATTAAGTCATATAGGTACCGAATTTATAAAAAAATAAATATTTTCGTTATTGCTTTTTCAGATTAAAATTATAACATTCGACATCACTATTGAAAATGTATCATAATATAAAATAATTGTATGTAAAGTTATTAAAAATAATTAAATTAAAGATTTTTTTTAGCATATTTTTTAAGGTTTTTTAGCTTATAAATCCAGGCCCTAGTAATAAGTATGTAATTATTCAAAATCCTGGGGAATAGTGACTTTTATTTTTTTAGAACTTGAATACATTTTTTATCAATTCAAATGTCTACAAAAACTTTTAAAAGTTTATTTAAGTAAATTTTCCTATTTTTATTATAAAGTATATTTGAAGAAAAAGTAAACTTATAATATGATTTGTACACATGCAGTCATTTAAATACATAACATGCATCGGTTTGAAAGTGATGACATGAGACGACAAACTAACACTGTAGTATATAATTTGCTAGTTGCTAACAACAGGCGACAACTTATTTTTTAATTAACTACATCGATACATTCCGGCGGACGTATTCGATGACCAAAGTTGTGCACATTGCAGAAGTATATATAGTTTTATTTTACACTCAACCGTAGGAACTTAAGTGTGTTTTATTTTTTGGCAAAACTTATCGCAGTGGGGTTTAGAGCGATTTCGGTACTTTACTTTATATTAACATCACGACTTTAATTAATTGAATTCTAAAGCTTTGGAAACCAAAAATTGTATAACTGGTTAAATTTTACATTGATATTTACTTGTAACTAAGCAGCGAAAAAAACGATAAAAAAAAAAATGTTCTATGTAACGCGTTGCAGATTATATTTATTTTAAGTGAATATAGAGGATGCCTTACCCAGTATTATCTATAATATAATTTTAATATAATCGTAATTTTCGACAAAGTTTGTCTTAAAAGATTAGACAATGTATCGTTAATGATAGAAATAATACAATTAAGATAAAACTTGCAACGATGGCACATTTTAAAGTCTTCTGTTGGAACGTAGAAAATATTGAAGAGAAACAAAAACAAAACACTATTCTTCAACAATTGAAACCGCTGCCAACCGAATCTTTCTTCACACTGTGAATACTTTAGCATATAATACAATCGTTCTTCAAATAGGATTATGCCGTTAATAATTATAGGCGTCTTTTATATTGATCTACCTGAGCAACTAATATAACTATTATTTACTTTACTATATAATAATAATTTATCTACGAGCAGCATGCATAGACCAGTTTCCTACAACGCGGTGCAAAAATATTTCGATAAGTAGCATTACACGTGTTCTTGCAGGGGAGAGGGATACAATATATGGTACGTCTTTAAATGAGTTTAATAATAATTTGAGTTCGACATTAAATACGACGTTGACGGTAGGTATTGTATATGATTTTATGTGTTACATTTTTAATGTATGATTATATTTTTTTTCTCTACCTTTATTCAATTCGCATTTTATAGAGGTGGTTTCCGGATTTATATCGCACACAAAAAATAATAATGTTAATGTAGGTCTTGTTTTAAGCTCACACGTATTCGAAGTCTTTCCATAGTTTGAAGTTTTTAGTTCACGTTATGATAGTATTGTATCTATTTACTTGATAAGGTATGAACGCATATACCATATGTCTTATTTTTTAATCTATTGCGTCTCTTAGACTTTTTACATATATAATATTAATACTTTCTAGTGTACCTGTTATCCTATGCGTGCGTACATTGTACAATATAAGTTCCGTCTACCTACACAAAAACGATACACTGTTCGAGATTGACGCACAATGCTGAAGCGATTTTGTTGGAATCTCTGGAAAAGACGAATCGCGCAGGGCCCACGCTAGCGCACGACAGCGGTTCGAAATTAATAATAATAACGACAGCTCGTAGAACAACTCAACAGGGCAATTATAAAACGCGTTATTATATATTGAAATAATAATAGTAATATATTATGCGCATTGTATTCTATAATAATATTCCGACATTATATATATATTTATATACAATATACTTGAGCATATAAATCGCTTATTAAACAAACACCGACGGCGGCGAACACACTGCGCAAGCACGCCGTCCAGCTCGTTCACCGAATCTGCATAAAACGCGAATAACGTCGATGAGAGTAATATAAATAAACGAGTTAATGGACTTTTTGGCGTATTGTCGGGCGAAGAGTGTACGCCACCATACACACACACACATGTATTGCCGGGTATACTAATTAACGTTACCATTTTTTATATTTATTTTTTTTTTACTTTAGTCGAACCGGATTCTTTTTTCCTGTATATAAATATATAAGCATGTATACAAGCGGAGTCCATCGTCGATAATATGATATTTGTACGAGAGAAAATACATAACCACTGTATATGCATGTACATAAAGACGATTTCGTATATATGTATAATAAATAATAACGCTAATAAAAATGCAGTAAACGTTCGGTAGATACTTATGTAGGTAAATACATCATATTATTATTTTAAAACTGTATTCGTATATACGTGTATTTTTTTTCGAAACGATAACCAAAGAAAAAAGTTTAACGCACGAACTGTCGTAAATCCCTATAGGGTATATATTATAATATTAATACACGGAAATAACCATTTACTATACTCGTGCACGGTCGAAGGACGATTATTAAAAGTTGGCCAAAGAGGTTTATGAAAAGAAATTCTTTTGAAATAATTATCAGATGGAGAATTTGCGATTACACCTTTGGCGAACGAGACCAAAAATCGGTTTGTTCAGGTATATATATATATAAATATTATAGTGGACGCGCTGCATCCTACCCTGCCACTTCGCTTTAACGGGTAACATGAGATAACATAGTTTCCCCTTATCTCGGCTAATTATCTCAGACTCAGTCTCGCGCGAAAACTTTGCCGGGTTCAAACTACTACACTGCTTTCAGACCCCTCCTCTAAACCATCCTGGGACTTGCGACTGCTTGTGTAAATATAGTGCGACAAACGACCTTTGATATAATTTATAATCGCGCCAAACTGAATCCAGCGCTTATTATTATTATTATTATTATTGTTAAAGTAAGGCGAAGGAACTCGTCGTTGTCGTTGTTGTTATCGCTATTGCTGTAGTCTGTATAATGTCTGAGAAAAGGATCATTTTAATTGGATTTCCGGTCGGCTTTTATACGAGATAACACGTGTACATTGTCTGCTTGAGCGATGAATGATGATACTTTAAAGAGGTTCAATAGACTTTTTAATTAAAAACCATAATTTCTCGGATGAGACAATATCCGTATTTATACAAAATAATTGTATGCTATACACTCTTATAAAATACATAACAGGCAATATATCACTTAGTTTTTATTTTCATAGTATTTGAAAATTTTACGAGATAGTTTTTGTTATTTTCAATGTAATAATATGAATTAAATATGGATTTTAAAATTATTGACAATATGAAAATAAGATGAGTATTATCAGAGAAGATAAATCCATTAGACATTACAAATATTAAGGTAAATGGATTAATACAAAAACGATGGATAAGAATGATAAGATAGATAGCGTATTTAAATTATAAATTATACTATCTGTATGAAATACTACTAATACGGCAGGATGAATAAGATTAACTTAATAGCAATGTACTTATTAAAAGACTATAAATAATTATGATTTGTTGATGACGTGCATAAAATATTCTCCAAGATTAGTTAAAAAAAATCAAATTTAATCACTTGTGTCATGAAAAATATTGTCAATGAATACTTTTTATTTAGATTAAATTGTTGTATAATACTCACTTATACAAGTTTGTGCTTCTATGTCTGCCTCAAAACCAGCTTTGCATTTGCATCCACCTGACGGTAGATACCACTTTCCGTCTCCTTTGCACAGGTAAGTTGGAGGACCACCTCCTACCACTTCAGCATTATCTACACATTTGCCTGTGGCATGTTCGATTTGGGTAAGTTCTCTAGCAGTTGGAGTAGCAGAGAAATTTGCAAAGTTTATCACAATTTCTGGGCACACGATGTAATATACCTGCAGATAAAGTCCAAATGTTAATTTCTAAGTAAAAATGTATAAATTTAATATTATACTACTTATTTTATACGATATATATATATATCTTATTATTATATTAATTATTAAAAGTTAATAATATATTAATATCTAAACAGCGGAAATTTTATGCATAAAATTAGAATAAATCGTTTTGATTTTTATTATCAACTAAAAATATATTATATACTTAAGCTGAGTTTGCAGTTAAAATCTACTGCAGTAAGAAAAAAAATAAAAACGAGTTAAAAACATTCATAGTATTATTTTTAAGATTTTTTATTATTCCGTCGATCAGCATGGGGTTTTGTATACACGATAAATATATATATTCTATATGAATAAGAAAAAACCATGTCTTCGATGGACCGCGGCTTTAACCCACCCTAAAACGTGCATTCATGGACCTAATATTATTATATCATATTATACCCATTAAACATACACATACTACCCATATATTTGTTAATTTTATACGATTAGGTGGTATGCTGTTACATAAAGAGCTATTTTTGTTAGATTACATTACAACTGTATCTTACGCTCTGCTTTTTTGTTTTATTTGTTTCATATTAGTATAGAATCTTTAGTTCTTACTATACAGGAGATGACGGAAATATCATCTCTGGAAAAAAGACAATTTAGGAACGTAATTTAAACTAAATATAACCCGTAATAAGACAAGTTTAGACAAAATAAAAACCGAAATAAAATGTTTTTTTACTCATAAAATAAAAAAATAGAAATGTACACTTAAATAGTTTTATATATTATTTCATAAAGTACAAAATAATTTTGTTAAAATAAAATGATACACGAAGGGGTATATACAATTATTAAGAATTAGCGAGTCGGTTAATAAATAATAGTTATATTTAGAACATCAAGTGTATAATATACGCTGTTAATTTTAGATATTACCTATCTACGACTCCAGGGTCTAATTTTTTTAATTCATATATATATACAAATAGTACGAGACAGATATTCGATGCGCATGGTCGATGACAGATGTTTTATGAAGGTATTTAATTATTATACAATCGTATATGTATAGGAATAATTAAATAACAAAACAGTTTAAAATTATGTATATAAGTAAAAAAACATCTGTTTTCGGAATTCAAAAAATCGTCACTTATAAAAGTTACTTTAATGTATATGATTTTATAAAATACATTTAAATGGCATCAAAAAGTTTTTTTTTATAAACCTTTAGTCGCCAATTACAAAAAAGGAGTTTCATTATGCGAATTAAAAAGTTTTCGGTAATTTGTCTTTCGAGATTTTGGAGTCTCTAGAGATAAAAAGGCTTTTACGCATTAAGAAACTTAATAATTACAGAAACCCTCTGGCTTAAACATAAAATACTCTTTATAGGTATATAGGCTATAAATTATACAGGGAGGGGATCATGGTCGTCTTAATGCATTTCTGTGAACTATACAAAACGAATTTACACACGCACGCACGTAAAGGTATACTGTATACTGTGTATACCTACGTCAACATTTGATCGATCCAGGCACAATTTATTTTATTAAACATTAAACGAGTAAAATTTTTACAAAACTATTATTATACTTAGAAGCACCCTGCTAGTAATTTAACTGATTATATTCGTTTTTATTTTAAGGCATGTCGAGAATTCTGAATTATTTTCTAGAAAAAAATCGAATGACAAAAAATAAAAAACAATCAGCTTTTTAAGCATTATGTTTTTTTCTAGAGTATGGGAGGAATTTATTAAAGTGAACGTAAATTATTGTCTGCTCCGTTTTGTCCAAACACGATGCTTAAGTGACATTTGTAGAAAAATCCACTAATTTTTTTTTGTCTTACCACTAAGCCGTCGTAAATATCTCAGATAACTTGGACACCATCCCGCGAGTGTATTTAGTTTCTTGAGCCTGGTGTAATGATACATGTCTGTTATATTATACACAAACTTAAACAGATCGACCTTCTCACGCGGTGTTTATTTATATGTAATCACGAATTCATATTTCGATGGATGCTTATGGTGTGATATCTCGTGTCCCGTATAACGACTGTTTCTCCCTCGTAGAATTCCTCAGTGTTTTATTTCTCTCCCGTGTTTTTATTTTATTTATTCAACAACAAAATTTACGACTAGGTCCCCGAGACGTTACCATATTAACGACAATAACTATAAATTCGCCCACCGGGTCTCTCTGACATAATTATTGCATCGCGTTCTCGTCCATGTTATTTTTCGCTTTTTTTTTTGTTAACTCTTTTCTCTCTTTCTTACTCTTCTCCCCTTCTATCACCACTCTATGGCGGCGCCGCTGCACGACAACTATATAATATGTACCTATACATATATATTAGGTATATATTATACACGTATAAACAACGATGAACTGAAATTTTGTTTTTCTAACGTGACACAATCTAACAGCATAGGATTTACAGGCGTGGGGGTATGATTAGCCGGGAATAGAAAAAACGCCAAGTGAACAGAAAAAAAACAGAAACATGAAAATTAAATTATATTTTATATACGTGCCAAAAATCAGCGATTATATACGTGAAATATTATTAATTTTATAAACAACACAAACACCATTGACGTTCCTAAATGATCTTGTACATTTTAATCAAAACACGTAATGGAGAATAATAACTCTTTGTTCAATACCCGCATTCATCTAATCTTATAACATCATATATCAGTGATAATATTATTCGAGATCATCAGCAGCAGTTCACATAATTTAAATGAAGAAGAAAAAATAAGCGGACAAAGTACGATAGTAAAAACGACTAGTTTCTTTTATAATAAACGAACGTGAATACAATTATTATCATGTTATTTATTATACACGTGTTATCTCGTCTTACCTTGACGGCCATGATGGAAATGCATGCACCCTGGTCCCTGAAGGCAAAGTACACTCCTTTTTTGGTAACTTTCACGGCTTTTGTCTCAGTATTGATCACCACTTCGTTATTAGCATTGAATCTCCCCTCACCGGCAGCTATGCGACCTGTAACACATCACGTAATCATAAATAAAATATATTTTGAAATTGAATCGTTCGAAAAGTGTGTTTATTATACTATATAGGTATACCACCCATCTATATAGTAGTTCGGACGTAGGATTTATGTCGATTTATAATATATATATATATATAAAGGTTTCGTGCGTTATTACCACCATCGAAACAAGTGTTTCGGGCTAAGATAAAGAGATATGGATCATCAAAGGAATAATATCTAACTAATATCATCATACCATAGTGAGATCCTTTGATTAAACGCGTTTCGTCGCTAAGAATATATATTATGCATAAACCACTCTAAAAATATCAAAATGTCTATCGAAACGTTATGAAATAAGGATGTTCGCGATTTAAACTGTGATTATTTTAATATGGAATCACAAGTTCAATAATATACGTAATACATACTAGATAAATATTATGATTATTGGTCAAAACTAGTAATATATACATAATAACTATAATCATATATAATGTTATTGAAAGAAATAATACATAGATATATTATTAAAGTAATCACCATGATAAATGAAAATGAAAATTGAACAAAATAGTTGATTGAGGTATATCTTTTAAAATAAAAATAGTTTATAAATTACAATTTTAGTATTAATATTATTGTTAATATTTTTTCTTTTAGTAAAGTACATATAGATATTCGTATTATAATCATACGTACAAGTGTCGGTACTTTACGTGAACGTATTGCATAATTACATATAAAGGATTTCCTGTTTCACTGCGATGAATGGTTTCAAACTTCAAATGGTTTAACTTTTCCTCTCATATATAATATATATTATGCTGTTCGAGGTAATTATTTTTGATAATTAATATAAGTACATAAAAAAATCATATTGTTTGAGAATACTGAGTATTATAATAATCTTAAGTATTGTTTAGGAAACACCAGAAAACTAAACACACAATTGATCTTGTAAAATCCGATTCTTCAATAGTTATTTAATAATCAGATGAAAATTATTATGGATACTTACCAACAGATTTGTAGCTGTCAGGTTCCCATGGCGGAGGTTCCCTGGTGGCCACGTCAAACTCATAGTAGAGCAAGGAGAAAGTTTCTTTGCACGAAAGCGCATACCCTGGGAACAACGAACAGTCCCGGATGGTAAATTTGACTTCGATGTAAATGAGATTGGCCAGCCCACGTTCAATGAAAGGCGTCCACACCCAATTATTGACGTTTTGCTTGGTAACATCGCATACGACGTATGATCGCCAGTTGATGCCTTTTTCAAAGTTTATATAACTCTCTTCAACCCACTGGAAAAACAGAAAAAATTAATTAAATTAAATATATAAAAAAAAGTACGAAATATTCATATAACACCGGAATAAATAAAGTATATATATATAGTTATATATACGGTATGTATATAGTAGTATAGTTTTGACGATTTCCCTGGGGGTAGAATAATGTATGTATATAATATGTGTATGTGTGTGTGCACGTATATAACAAGGTTCTATTGTCCTGGAAATTTGTCACCACCGCCATCGCCAATTGCGATAGTAAATAAAAACCCCCATTGGGTTAATGATCCGACGACCCTCTGCAACGAGGAGGTGGTAGAGACTTGTGCGAAAACATTCCGAGCACGAAATCCTCTTCTCTTCTCCGACGACCTATCCGGATGAGTCACAGGGATCCACCTTCAAAGGCTTGTGCAAATAGTATATATATATACGGGGCAAATGCAACGTATTCATTTGCTTTTGAGCACACACACACATATTCGAATACACGTACACACTGTGAATCATCCAAAACGTTAGGGTCGTAGCGCGCGCGAAATCTCATCAACTCACCCACCGTGCCCTCTCCTCCGACCTTTATTCCCCAATACCTCCCTACATATACCGATTCTACTGTGGCACATTCAGTGTACGTGTCTATGGCGATTCGTCTTGATCGGATTTCGTCAAGCCCGACCCACCAAAATTGTTGCAAGCGCTAAATTTACATAATGCCCGAAGAGAAGAGAGAGACAGATATAGAGTGGGAAAAAGGAGAGAGTGAAAGAGAGCAAGCGAGTCACCGTCAGAGAATAAATTACACGAAATCGTGGAATATATAGTATAGACTACGTCGGAGGCATTGGCGGTGGCAGTGGAAAACGGTCAAAATAAACATTGTAACTATGTTTTGGCTTAACTCCAAAACGATACCGAGTGATCCGAGGCAACCGGTAAACATTGGCTTGCAAAAAATATACACAAGAATAAAAAAGAAAACTGTAGGGTCTTACAGATTTTCCGATGTCATTCTTCGCCGTCGATTAATGCAAACGCGTCAAGTAAATATTTTTTTATGTTAATTACTGACTTAATTTTCTCTGGAATACATTATTGTGTAGCAGAGTGGGTAATAAGAACCAACAACTCCGACAACGAATACGAAACAGAAAAGTTTTTAAAGCGGTCTCAACGTAAAACTGTTTTATATATTTAACCGTAAACAAATTTGAATATTTTTTTAAGCCACAAAATGTTTTTGAAAAATATCAATGCGGAATGGGTACAAAAATCAACCAGATTTTACACTTAAACGGTACAATGGGTACAATAGGAATGGAAAACGACAATATGAATGTGAGTTAAGCAAAAGCCGGGAAAATTTAGCAGTGAAAAAAAATCTTAAAGGTCAACTGCTGAGAGAAACAATTAATGTGTGCGCCCGTTCGAAAAGACTGCACACGATTTTGATATGAAACGATGAATTTTACCCCGTTTCATGAGACTGTAATAGAGTAATATAATAACACGTAACATTATTAAACGCATTCTATATAACAATGGGCTCGGATGATGCATGTCTTTGTGTATTATATATTATTATTATATACATTATAAACTGACGTAGACAGTGTAACTCGGCGGCGTACTAGCAACGCGTACACGATTATACCCTTGGGAGAGGAGAAAGCGCGTTTTCCGGCGTCATTAACACGCCGAAAACCATTTTTTGAACGAAGTGCTTAATGAGCCCAGAAATCTTCCACATAATTCGGTACGTCATTACTGAACGCATTTCATATATAGAAAAAAAATACTATATATGTGAATTATAATAATAATATATAATATGTGTACAGGGGAAAAAACGTAAAAAGGACGACGGAGGATACGACGACGACGACGACGACGACTTTGTGGTATTCATCATTAGGGAGGAAATGCGTGGGGAGTGATATTATATACATATATATATACAGTAATAATACCGTAACAACCCACCGCAACAGATGACCGGTCGCGAGAGATGGAAGTTATTTTTTTTCCAAGACTCACTATCGCATTCGAATAAAAAGCTAAGCGCGCGCGCTCACACACAGGACATGCACACACACTCACGTGCGCATATAACTATAATGTGTATTTAATTGCCCGCCGCTGCCGCGCACGTTATTAAAGTGCCATTAATGGGGCGAACCGAGACAACACGCTGCTGCAGTGCGGCTACCTCCTTTTTTATAGAGGTACACGCGGCGTATTGCATACTTGTATTATTATTATTATTATCATCATATATAATATACATTTTTTTTACCGTGGAAAAGGAATCCGGAGAATATATAACCAAGCGTCCTCGATTTGTAAACGTCATCCGGGATAATTACATTAACAACCGGTAGATTCAATTCTAATAAGAGTTAGGTATACATATTATATAATATATTTATACATAATAATATGCATAATAATAGTATATATATACGGGATGACGGTATGTAGACGGAGATGATGCTGTAAGGGTTTACACATATACATATACCTACCTATATATATATATTATTATTATTATACATTATTGGAGTGTACACGCGTCCACAAAGAAAGAAAACATACGAAGAGGTAACGGCGGAAGCAGAAAAGCAGCGGCTACTTGTCGCATTATGCAAATGTCCACGTCAAAAGATTGCGGTCCACGCCGCTGCCGGTGCCGCCAGTGTATGGTTTTCAAAAGGTGACGCGGTAAAATGTAATTTATTCTTTTGGACCCAACGTGTAGATATGTCATTGGATTTAAATATATATAAGCACACAAGCCCATACGTTTGTACACGTACCTACTTCGATGAATGTGCTCTGCGCGCTGTCGTTTTGCCATTCAATCCCGTTATTCGTATTTCTATTTGATATTTTATTTTTTATTTTGTCAATCTAGCTCTGTCCAGTCTCGTTTATATATGTGTGTGTATAAATGGTTTGCACACGACCGTCAAATCAACCTTAGTGGAACATGGGAAATTCAAAGTTCAAAACTATCACGAATAAATATATGTATATAATAACAAAAAAAAAAAAAACACTACACGCAGACGGTTTTACATTATATTATAATACGTATTGTATATAGTGATATTATATAGGTACGTGCGACCCGTCGCCGTCGTCGTAGAAACGTCGTGTTCTGCGTAGATTATGTCTAAAACTAAATGAAAAATAAAAACTTTGTACGTGTATAGTTATATGCAGTGTACACTACAATCGAGATCTAGATGACCGATAAAAATCATATACGTACACCGCAGCATTTAATGAACGGTTCTTATGTAATATGCGTTATCGTTGCATACATGCATATAGGTTTATTATGTTACAAACGATATAATATATATGTCGGTATACTCTATAGGAATGGGTATTATAATTTATAAGCAAAGGAAATATACCCTACAATCTCAGTGGTATATTTTATACAGCGTTAACGGTTAATGCGGAAAAATAGATTCGAAAAATTGCAGAGATATTACGGGAGTTAATACATACTATCGCAGCGCACTATATATATACTATATACGCATGCCTGTGTATTATCTATAATAATATAATATATTGAACAATAATAATATTCGAATTATTCATGTTATCGTATTTATACTGACAGCGATAGTTACATAAAAGGCATAAATAGATCGGGTCAGCAGACGAAGCCCGTCAACGGCGTCACTCGTTATTTGATAGGTACATAGACACGCACACACACACACACACACACACACACACACACACAAGACACAACAAAAAATTGTATATAATATAATAGAACAACCGTGTAGTCTTTAATGGTAGAACGGAAATATTTTGTCGGGTTGCACGAAAAAGAGCATTTCGATGTCAATTCGGGGGGTGCGCGTTTTCCAGTTCAAAGAATATATAATATAGACATGATGACGGTCTTTACAATAACGCAATATACGCATGGTATATAACAATACAATATAATATAATAATATATATACAAGTGCAGTACGCTCATGAAATTTCCATTTATTGATTTGTTCGCAGAAGTGAAGAAAAAAGAAAATTAATTAAAATCAACCCCGTTTTCGATTTAAATTCAAATTTACCGCATGTTTTATTCACGGGAAAACGACAACGATTACAACGACCACGCGTCTATACATATATATATATATATATATATAATTATAAAATATTCTCTCGGAAATATTATTATTTAGGCGATGGGGTTGGCAATGAATGCACGAATGCGCGTGAAGATCATTGAACACACACACATACACACCACTCACACTACTACTGGTAATGTCCAACATGCTATGAAATAATTATTATACGATACGACAAAATAATTTTGTTTATTTACAACGACCAGGTCAAAGGATTTAAGGGAGGGCATAACAATGAACACATCTTTAAGAATCGTTGCCGGTGGTGAATCATTGCCGGGTAAAATGAGAGCTTTTCGTGAAATTCTATACAACGTTTCACGAATAATGAAATTTTGCATCACGGCAGCAGCACTTTCCGGATCATTAAACAAGGGGGAGAAAAAACGGCGATCGCGTTTTACACTGCGGCAGCACCCCCCGCGGGACCAGTTGACTGATGGCCAGCAATATATCCGAAATAATACGAGTAAATAACTCTTTGCCGATGGTCGTGAAAATCCGCAGGGTTTGCGGGTCTGTGCAAAGAGTGTTTCGCTCATTAGCCATGAGAAACCAGATACGCCGCCACCACCGCGGATCGACAATGACAAAAGACGATAAAAAAATAAAAACCAAAAATAAAATGATGAAATTATGAATATTAAAGATCTCTGAACTGATATTTAAAAGAATGTTCTTGACGAGTGAACGACTGCGGAAAGGAGAAGATCAACCGCACGCCGCCGTCGACCGCTGCTGAGAAGTTTCTCCTTGCGGTATATACAAACGCCAGTATAAGTTTGCTGCTGTGGCCAACCCGATTAATTATTGCTCAAAAGTTTTGGCTCTGCCGCCGCCGCAGATATATATATATATACAGTATATACGTGTAATAATGTTCTCTTCTCTCTGCGTGGAAACTATAATATATATATATATACGCAGCTTCACCGTTGCAGCTATAATAATCCGAAACTCGTGGGCCAAGCATGGGTCAGCGAGCTTTCGTCCGATCCTTATATTTATGACCCCTGGTTTTTTCATCCAATCCCAACCCCTTCAATCTCTTTCATTTTATCAGTTTTTCTTTTTGTTCGCAGCAATCACATAAATCTGCTGAAACGAACGACGATTTTTCGCGCACAAAAGCGTTTTTACTCGAAATGTCACACGAAACGCGAGACGTCGCCGCGGTAGCTGCGTAATAGCCGTGCTCGTTGAAATTCAGCTGCACAATATAACCGATGGCTAAAATATTTTCCATGTCAAATTCAAAAATAGTTTATATTATTTATATAAACAAACATATTTGTACATTTATCAACTTCCATTTAAACTATAAAACTGAATATATAACTATACAGAGAGAACTGATGTTATGTCGGATACTAGCGGTTCCGCGTCAAACATTGTTTCGTATATTATATAATATGAATATGTGATGTATTTTATATACAATAATATGTGCTAAAATACAGTACGCTCCCGGTGTGTCGTGTTGTACATCAAAAGTTTAGTTATAATCAACTGCAAAAGTTATTTTAGAACACATATGCCTAGACAAAAGTACAAGTGCGTGAGAGCAGAAAACGAACTTTTGCTTGTCTATAATTAATATTATATAGTTTCATTATCCGATAACCGAATATATATTATGTTTATGTCAAATACTACATTTACATATTTATACAATCTGACAGCCATACTTATGTGTACGCCGGAGTCGGAAAATTATTACATTCCTGCAATATTAAAAATCCATTTTTATCGTTAATCGAATTACGGCCAACGAGTAGTTTTGGGGTAAAAGTTAATTAACTCACAATTTATTAACATTACCTATACATATTTTGAAATTTTTAACGAAATAATAAAATAGTCTGTCTCGGCAGCACTATCACAAATATTGTTATACACACACCGACAATGCACTGTAGCAGTATATATACATAGTACTCGTATACCTAATATACTTTCGCATGTAAAACTCTGGCGGACGTGAAAATAAATTTTAAACATTGAAATGATGGTACGAGCTATATGTGAACTTCTATAATATATTATGTTCACTTGCAGGTCCAGAAATTATTGTGCGTTCGAAAACGGATACACCAGACGGTTGTAGATTGAACTATACTTATTGTTGCTTTGTTGTAAATGCATACATTAAAAATTTTGTCATTCTTGCACACACGCACCCACGACTCACTATTGGACCCCACTATCTTGAGACGTGAAATTCGCATGTTAATATATTATATGGCTGATATGTGTAAATATATTCATGTATTCACCAACGCATAACACGTGTGTGCAGCAGTGAACCTATATCAGCCGTCAAGACTTTACAACTTCTTCGTCCGTGAATTTGTTTCGTCTACGACGAATACTTCCTTCAGCTATGATACGAATTTAACGATATTTGCATGCGCGCTTTTCGTTGATGAAGTGCTACAACGCTGCAAGTGGGTACAAGGAGAAATAACGCCTAAATTAAACCGTGGTGTATCTATATATTATGATGTATAAATGTGTTTACACTATAACAATATAACATTTTGTACAGACGGCGCTGAATATTCGTACAGCATAAAATAGAAAAATGTATCTATACATTTTTTTTTACCCTTTTCATTCGTGAGTAGAACTCTTCGCGTTTAGCACACAGCGGTGGGGTATAGTATGTATAATATATACGTGCGTGTACAATATACTCTGTGGTTTATATTATCATGTATTATCGTAAGTGGCGGAAGAGGCGCATCGTTATATCGGCGGTCGGTCGTAAAAGTTGACCGACGCGGTGGCGGTGGCGTACGTCATAAATATTGTGGCCGGCTATAAAAACTTGGGCGAATTCGATATTATATGTACGTACGAGCAGAGGTTTAATTTCCCTTATACATATATCCAACGCGTTATTATTAATGAACTCCCTCGGGGGTACGCACGCACACACATATACACATAACACATATATACAAGTGTGTATATATGTATATATATTACACGTTGCTGCAACAGAACGACGATCAAAGGAAAACGTCGATGACGACGAAAACACGTACACAGTACACACGAACACAAGCGCATATATTACATATACTTAGTTTTCTCTAGTACGGGAAAAAAATATCGACGTGTAATCCTTTGGGGATGGGACGGTTGTGGTAAGATACTACCGCCTATAGCCCCGTGGAACTTAGAATTATTATTATTTTACGATATAATATATATATATATATATATATATAGGCACAGTGTACAATGTGAAATACGGCGAATTCGGTCGTTGCGTGACGGTTTATCGTTTTGTCGGAAAATTGACAAGTGGCAGCGACGGCGACGAAAATTTCGTCTCTGCTCGTTATTCGTATTATTGCACGTACATTTTCATACATATATATACCAATACACACCACAGGTATACGTCCTGCTTATGATACCCGCGCGGAAAAGTACCATCGCTTGCACCCTTGTCAACAATCACGACGACTGCTGACACGAACAGGCTCGTTAATTTCGGATTTGCGTGCGCACACTCGATTTGTACTCATTTCGTCATCACTGCATAATATATACATGTATATAGGTACACTATACTGTACAAGTTATTGTGTATAATATATATATGCACGGCTGCGGCATATTACGTTAATAAATCTACGGAATTAACGAGCCGACGATTTCGTGCCAATATATTGTATATATATTGTTATTATATTAATATTTGCATATAGATACGCATTCGCACACGTCATACGTATAAACGGTATAAGAATAGCTGCACAATACCGACAATATAATATTATAATACTTAAATATGTAATATGACGTATCTCGCATGTATGGTACAGGTATATACGCAGTGGTGTATTGCTAAAAATATTCGTGGGTATACGCCTTCTAGATCTTAGGTGTCAATGATATACCTATAACATTGAATCAAAAAAATTTTTTTATCGTTTCACTCGAATTCACTAACAACCTTTATTCTAATTATCAGTATCATTTTGACCAAAGATTAACTTAAAAAAATTAGTACAGTCTTAGAAATTAGAATGGTTATTAACTACCAATAACTTAATGATTAGTGCACTAATCATGAATGCTAGGGTCCGAAACTTGATCCATTTGCATCTTTTTTCTAACGATTACATTCGAGGCTCGTCTTTACAGAAATTTAATTCATGAAATATAGAATTTAGTGGTACAGTTTTTATTTTGTATTTTTAGGGAATTTTATGCTTTAAGGTCATTTTTGTAGTATTTTTAGTCCATTTTATTCATTTTTGAAAATTCTAACAGGTATACGGGGCTATACGGCCGTATACCCGCGTATCGTCGTTTATTTAGAGAATATACGCTAAAAAAAAAACTAGAGAAGTAAGTATACGCCGTATACCCCCGTACACCCCCAATACACCATGTATGTAAGTCGGAGCGCCTGTAATACGGCACCAAATCGTGGTGTGCGTATCTATTAATATCATATCGGATTATCAAAAAACGTCATCTTGCGAACGAATTTATCTTGCGATAACCAAAAACACGATTATCTTGGTATTCCTTTTTTAAATGATACTGTCCATGCTTAACTGAACTGCAGAAAATCATATTATACAGTCATCATTGTTGCTATATATACATGGAGCTTAAAATTAAAACCTAAAATCTAAATAACTAAATTTTGCAGATGGTATGATGTGTATCAGACGATAAAAAAACGGGGCACGATGGTTTGAACTGAACGATTCGTAGGTAACATTGTAAGGTTTTGTATAAAATAGGTGTAAAAATATCATTTACCAGCGTTATTTCAGAAAAAAACTTCACCCAGTCGGTCATTTATTTTTTTCTTCACAATAAATTATACCTACAGATTGAGTTCGCGTGTGGTATACACACATACATATAGGTATACTTAAAATATTCACCGAGCGCGTATTAATAATAATATATTAAATAATATATTATAATCACGAAAAACGTTAACAAATAAATAACGAAATCGACAAAACAATGAATAAAACAACGTTCATCACATTTTTACATAAGGAAGGAAAAATGATTTCAACGTTGTCGGTGCTTGCCGAGTATAATAATAATATTATTATTACTATAATACAATATAATAACGCACGCGCGCCAGTGTGTATGGTATACATAGTATTATTATATATAAGTGTATCCGTACGCGACCGAATCTTACGGCGGCCATTGTGTTCGCCAATTGTTATAAAAGAAATTTCCGTCGCGTTCTTTTCGTGGGTGATGAGAGACCGCAGGAGTCATTATAATAATCTGGGCGGCTGCGGTGGTCATTTTTTTCACTCTTCCCAACTCGGCGCGTGTTATTACATCGTCGTCATTGTTATGTCGTGTAATCGTCGTCGTCGTCTATCGTCTATTATTTTCACTCGTTTTCCATGCGACTCGTACAGTATAACAATGTTATGAAGTACGAGCGGCGCGCAGCGCATATTATATACTTTATAACATTATTATAATGGTATACATCTAGTACGCTACACTACACTGTATAAAGTGTATATGGTACCTAATATGGCCCCTAGATAAAAATAATAATAATAAACGACTGTACTGACGATGACGACGATACCGAGGTGTGGCTTGTGAACTCGTCGAAATACGATTAAAAAGTCACATCGTTCGGTCTGACAAAAAGAAATTTAAAGAATTTAATAAAATTAAATGGCCAAAGCCGACTATTGACAAAATCGTAGGATACTTTAAGCACGACGGTAAAAGGTGCCACGGGAATGACTAATTTAATACGCATAATGATAATTGTTGCGCGTTCTATTTTCACGGTTTTCCTGCACGCACGCGCGCACGCAGTACATACACTGCTGCACTGCGATAATATATAATAATTCTAAATGTGCTTCGTCCTAAGAGAGACCGGGGCTACAAAACGACGATGCCGCGATGGCGACGAAAACGTCCACCGTACCGTGAAATGATCTAGAAACCGCAACCTATCCTTTGTCTGTGCTGTTGTAGCGGTGGTGTGCGGCTGCGGCTACGGTATTTCAACACTTTAATATAGTCTCTCGGATTATTACATTATTCGTCGCCATAGGCCGTATAAAAACCCGTGGCTCGATCTAAAAACCATTTCGATAACCGCCTTGGCGCTAATAACCGGAAACGGTCCGGAGGTGACGTCCGAGTTTTCTAATTTACCTGATATGTAGCCTCCGATGCTAGGCCCTAGCAGCGCTATACATTATTATGATTACCGTGACGTACCTATAACGTAACATGTGTATAAACCTTATTGTGTATATGTGTAGTGTAATAACGAAACATCTTGCGCGTATGCCACCGCTGCCTCATCTACCGACCATCGTTAGCGACTATTCCGTAACAAAAATATTTATAATTTAAAAACTTTTACGATGAAAAAAATCAACTGCAGTTGTGTAGACAGCGCGACCAATTCAGAAGGGGATAAAACGATTATTGTGATCATTTTCCCCTCCGCATATAATAATAATCACGACGAAATTTAACATATAAATGAACGAATTATCATATTTGTCTTTCTTTATACATATATTGACAACGTCAAGTTTACCGTCAATCAAAATTATGATAATGATGATTATGATCGTTAACTAGTAAAATATATACAGCAATAGTAAATAATGTACCTACTCATGCATATAGTAATATTATGAATAAACTGGCTACTGCACTTTATCTGCTATAAAAAATTGTTTATCACATCGTTTATGCTTAATTGTTGTTTATATAAAATATTTAATTATTGTTTCGACGAAGCAGTTGACTGTATGTATAAAAAAACTGTTTAAACTAAAGTAAAAATATTAATAGGTAATATACTCGGGTATACGTCTTCAACGTATATCTATATTGTGTTGTTTGTTCTGGAAATGCAAGTGTTTTCTAGTCTTATAAGTAGCCATTATAGACAATCAAATTGCTCGGGTGTAAAGGTCGTGGTCGAACGGGATGTACGCGGTATACGTGTATACTGTGCGGATGCGAGAATAAATAAAAAGAACGACGATGAAAAAAAGGATATAGTATAAAAATATATAAGAATAAAGACGTCTGAACGCGCGCGATTTGCGTCCTGGGTGTGACCTGAACTTGTAAATTGTAATGGTAATAATTCACCGGATAATGTTATGTACATGTAAATTCGAAACGAGACTACACAGATACACACGCGCACGCTATATATGTTTACCCCTTGTCCTCACACTCCTCTCTCTATTATCACTGCAGTCTGATACTGTAGTGCATAATATGCCCCGTCATCAGCAACCCCTTCACCTGTACGCACACGCCGACGCAGTCGCAGTATGTATTGTTTAAGTATATGTATAAATGTTATTCTTTTACTTCTTACACATATACATTGTTATAGTCTATAATAGAAACTCGCGCCCGATAAACACATATAGATGTGTAGGTACGCGGCGTTGACAATATCGAACGCACAAGGCACAAAAGGCGCGCACAAACACCATCGTATAATGGTCGTATGTATAATGATATAACGCGCATGTATGCGTGTATGAGTGAAAAAACACCGTAGTCGTGTGTATGCTAATTCCCCAGGCCACGAACGTTATTTCCGTTTTGCCGTCGCCCGGAATGTCAGGCCTGATTTAATTGACCTTTAACAGAGTGAGCGGTTCGGCGGCGACGACCCAATCAATTTTCAAAATGCCACATACGTTATCCTGCAGCTTATATCCTCCCCGTTTCTCTCTCTTTCATCTTCAATTATTATATAATATATATATATACATATATTTTTATCAAAACGTATACGCGTGTGTGTGCAGCAGTGTGTGTATAATATAGCCATAAAAGTGTTTGTGTGCGGAGTAATGTTTTATCTCGACCAGGCCGCCACCGATGTGATAGTTTCTCACGGTCCAAATAAATCCTCCAAACAATATTTGCAGCATAATCTCATCTTAAAAGTGCTGACTAATCTTTCCCGCAACGACAACGGCTTAAAAACTATAATCAGCACTGATGACCATAAAAACACGTAGACGACGGTGTTTTTGACACAATTTCACAGTTTCATGGCATTCTTTTGAACGTTAAAAAAATATTTATTAATATACCTAACTATAATAAGCAATTGTTTTCTTAACATAAAAGTTTAAATTGAAAAACAAAATTATTTCATAGCAAAATGCGTGAAAATTATTATAAAATTGAATACACCAATGAAAATGCTCACTTGCAACGTTGAATTGAATTATTGTGGAAATTGGTTGTATGCAAATATCTACTATACATTGTATGGGTAATAGGTTATACGTTTTGCAGTATAGATTGCAATAGTTAAAGAGATTAAATTAAATTGAATAACATAAAATTTGAAAAAATTAATTTACTTGCCATATGGGGATTTTTTTTAATATTCAGTTTTAATAACAAAATATATATAATAAATTAGCAAATAAAATAAAACAATATAACAAAATAAAAGATAAATAAAATAAATTAATGGAATTTTTTTGTTGTGAATGTATGAAATATTAATTTCGACCAATTCCAAAATATAGTTAGTTCATTAATAAATTATAAATATTGACGAATGTATATCGAGTACAAAAATATAATATACAATTATATTTTTGTACTATTTGTCAAAAAAATGCATTTCTTATTTTAGGATTTAGTATGACAAGTTTGTTGAACAAAAAATCCTTGATTAAACATTATTTCTAAGCAGGTACTTATACGGAGTAATAAATATTTATGCCTATATTTTACTTTAGTAGGTATATCGATTATTGTGAAAAACATTTAATACTAAGTTCTACCTATCTGTTTATTTGATTAGAAATGTAATGAATTTTTCGCCTATCACTATTTTGTCTTTTTAAATAAATAATAATATAATATAATAAATTTAATCATAATAAATCAGGTATATTACACAATGATTTATTTTAATTTCTAAAATCCTTACACATTATACATAAACAACATGGGATGATGTATTCATACGCATTATTGTGGCAATATAAATACCTATTTCCTGTAAATTGTATTTAACGAACTTTAGTCTTATCCGGTTAATCAGTAAATATAATATATACGGGAACTGGGAAGTTATATTTTGATAACATGATACCTTCGCGGCTTTGCAATAAAGCCACGGGGGGCGGGGAACGTGGGTGACTTTAATAGTTTTCAATGAGAAAACAATAAATTTAACGATTACTTGTCCAAAATTAATGGACAATCGCGAACGTTAAACGGTTTTATTGCTAAAATACGACCGTTTAATAAATGTCGGACAAATCCCATAAAGTCGACTGTAGTTAAAAATCGAATTAAATAAATTTAACAAATAAAGAAAAATACAATGTACCTACAACTATATAGTAATTAGGCATCTATTTAAAAATAATACTTATTGTTTTCTTGTAAAAAATAAACAAAAACAATTTAAACGGAAAATATACTATTGATAGGTAGGTTTTAGATATATTAATAGAGCAAAATAATTAAGTTTGGCAAACATAATAAGATAGTATGAAGACACTTAGGAAAATACGTATAAACGCGAGTAGGTGATATTAATTGCACGGGATAAGAATGTATATTATGTTGTTTAAATCCGAAAACAGATAGGTATAGACTTAGTATAATTACGATTTATCAATAATTTTATGTAAGCACGAAAAGTCGTCACCAAAACAAGTATAAACGATACAAATGCTGGGATAAAAATAAATAATAATAGCATTATATACGAAGAGAATTCTTTTTAAGCATGTGTAAACCACGCGTATTCTTAATCAACATGATTGACCGTCGTGTTTTATGAGCGCCGGACTCAGACGAAACATGACGACGAAGATTTGTATACTATTATATTTTTAATAAATTCATACTGTATACTGTATATTATTATACATTCGATTAGTTTATTTGATAGTTCCGATGAAATATCGTATTATAAATTAACGTTTTCGGCTGATATCCACTACACGTTACTAACAGTGCAGTGCGGATGACCATCGTGTGAGACCACGATTTTCATCAAGTTTGTTAAGGCATACAATGCGAGTACCCTACCTATAGATGGTTAGTATATGCATCATGTAATTATTAGTAACAATACGTGGAGCGCATAACATTATACATTGTACATTATAAGTACTGATGACAGCGTCGGTGATTATTACTGTATTATCGTTTTGTCGTCGTGTTATTTAAAATAACGTAATAACTGTCACTGTACAGCCGAGGTGATGACTGAATGTGGACTCTGTGGTGCATCTAATAATGATATATACATATTATACAATGTACATTGCACGAGTGTTAGGACACGGCCAAATGCATTGTAATTGACATTGGAATAAATAAAACGCACAACGGCGTTGACGGTCGTAATTGACGGTTATGTTTATATGTGCTCGCGGATGTGTACCAATAAAAGATAAAATTTACTACGCTCGTTTCAGTATACTTGCACGTGCTCGCATTATATTGTTAATCGAAGTAATAATTCGTTATTTGTACACACTGCACATAATATTACATAACTACTTTTATATTTATAGTTATATACAATTATCATAAACGCACCGAATAAAATGTATACATAAACAATACATACGATCGATATGTTATACTTGTGGGCTGAGGCGCCCATGGAAAATTAAAGTAACAATATTATATTATTTTAAAAGAATAATTTTTAATTATTTTTACTAATGTCAACCGAGCTAATTCCACAACAGTCATATTTGCATGATGTACCATACAAATTGAAATGACAGTGACATAAATTTGTTTTCAACGCCAAGCGGCCAATATTTTTATAATTATCAAAATACCAATGGTTGGGACACAACTGTTTTATTTTTTATTTTTTTGTAACCCGCTAACTTTGCAAATTAGTAGCTTGTCATTTCTATTTTTTTTAATTTTCTTTAATCAATTAGTGATCATGCAACATTATATTGTCTTATAATTATTAATATTAAATATTTTTTAGTAGAAATTATGAATGTAGATAAAATAAGAATAGAAGTAACAGAATGTTTTTTAACTAACATGCTGTTTTTAATAGATAACAATGTATTTTAACTATAGGTACATTTCAAAATTATCGAAGTAACTAAATAATTATATAAAATATAGATTATAATGATAATAACATATAATTCAAATAAATTTGGTCCAGGAATAATATGCACCGCTTATGCATTGGAAAAATGTCTATAACGTTTGCCTGCAGGATCGCCGAAATATCAAGGTATTTTTTTTGGGCGTCAAGTTGGGTATATTATAAATCAATAATATTATCTATTATCCCCAGTCATATTATTGACGCATTTAGTATTATCGTAAAAATTTTACTTTTGAAAAAAAAAAGATTTATTGGTTTAAAAGGAGTGGTTTCGTTGCTCGAAGTTTTAATTTTTTTTCCCCAGTGGTAAAATAGATATAAGTTATAGCTATCTACTAGCTACTATCGATAATAATGTACTTATTTTGCGGGGTGTGGTCCCACGAAAAGTGCATGTTTATAATTATTATTTATTACTATTATAGTGCAATATGATAGCAATAATTTGTATTATTTTGTCGTTTTTCGGAGCGGCGAAGTTCATGACAATGTGCAATAATATATAATATATTATGGTGTGCGGCAATTTCGCCTGGAACCACACCAATGACAATACAAATATGAGATATGAGATGTGCGGGGCCGACGACTGCGGGTACTTTGTACACATCGCACGTGGGGGAATTCCAAGCACGTTTACTTATATATACCCGAAGCAAGAGACGACGCTTTTAATTGGACTCACCGGACACGCCCAGTTCGTACATTGCCTCCGGCGGTGGCGGTATACCGCTCGCTTACTCGCGCGCGAACGAACGGTGACGGACGGACACGGACGGACGTCGCCGCACACGAGCGCACGCACGAACCACGCGTATCGTACAGGTATATAATAGCAATATGTGTCCGAAACAAAATTTGTATACGGCTTCCCGTCCACCGCGCGCGATTTAATATAATGTTGTGTATAGGTACGCGGGTAGCCGTGATGCCACCATTTTACCGATCGGATTACTCTCCCTCTCTATACATAATAGTGTATCTACGTAATATTATAATAATAATATATATGTGGTATGCATAAATCCCTCCACAAACGCCATCACGGATACAACAATATATTACACCCCAGAAAATCTGATATTCGTCTTCACCCACCGCGCGGCCGGCTGATTGCCGCGCATGCGGAAATAATGATATGGGATATATAATATATACTTGAGACTTATACCAAAGCGATGAGTGTGCACGCGTGTATAGATAATATATAATATCCGATAAAGGCATACTACAGAGGTGTCGCGGTCGGCCTTGGATATATAACAACAATATATATTGTCTTCTAGAACAAGAGCCACAGACCTGCAGTCTATCACGATTGACTGACCGATCTTTAAAGAGGAATCAAATAAGTAGGTTGTAATGAAAAATAACTATTCCAGTATCGGACCATCACAGAAATTTATTTGACACGAATATAAAACTGTAAATAATAAGTATTAAGTAATAACATTACAGAAAGATTTTATACTCAAGATTTCCTCAGAATTGTTTAGCGTGATACATTCAAAAAAACCCAAAACCACGCGGATATTAATTATAGTATAACTTTAAGAATTTTATAATTTTTAGTTCAACTTAATTAAATACGTGAATCAACATTTTCAGGTTAAGAATGATAAATAATAATTTTGATTTAAAATCTATCTCTATATTAAATGCCCGATTTCTAAAAGTTTGCTAAAGACTAATGCCAAATATCACGTCAATAATTTGCATAAAAAATAAATATACAGTAATTTTTCTCTAGAGCCTAGAAAATTCGATATTTATTTTCACTTGCCAGATGATCACCACGTATGATAAAGTAATAATATAATATTATATACGGGAATATCTTTTATAATATATATGGGAACAGATTTTAAACTTACGATAACAACGAGTATATTTAGATACATTCATAATATAACCGATATATAAGGAGGTGACGACGGAATGATATACATAATTTGTATAATGTACTTGATAATAACATTATGATCAAAATGCGTGTAGGAATATTATTATATACAGGCGTGCGTCGCCAGGGGAGAAACGTGCGTGCAAAATAAAAATAAAATCAAAATTCACGTGTCCACGCGCGTGCATAAATTACATGGGTCGGCCCACCATGTTTTTCCGTTTACCCGTGTACTTATTACTAACAGGGGAAAATCGGAAATTGCATAATCAGTGTGGGCTACCCTGTACGTGTTAAATTATAAATGTATTTAAGTGTATGAATATAAGCTACAGCTATATAATACTTTGTCGTGAGACGGTAGATACAAACAAAATTAATATCATATATATAATAACTCAATCCGATTTTGCGTGCTATCCGGGAAGGGCTGACACCGCGTAGTTATAACATGATTTTAACACGGGACGACGTCGATATAATAGCCCCGGATCTGCGACGGACCGATAAATTTTCAATAGTCATTTCCGAAGATACACGTGTTGGGTATCATGGATGTACAGATGAAAAGCGAAGCGTTTGCGAATTAAATAAAATAATAAATGACAATAATACAATAATATATATGTTGAATCGTGTTGTCAATTGTCATAGCTGTCGTAGCGTTTCCTATCAAATTTCCACAACTGCATTATCGTATACGAGAAACATATAATATATAGGTTATAGACGTTGCAAGAGCTGACCAAGGCAGTACGTTTAAAAGTATATTATAATGTTTTATAATGGTCAAAATTTGACCATCAAATCGTCCACTCAGAGTTTGTCACCAACGACGGCATTTTATTTATCGTGCACGCACGCCCGCAGTATTACGCGTCTACTTACTTACAACGCGCTGAACCGTAAAACTTGTTTTCTACAAAGTTTCTAAAACCCTTTATAAACTGAGTATTTGCTGTAGTATATATATAAGAAGAAATACGTCAGATCCGCAGCGTTTCGTATGTATACTTAAGCACTACGTCCAAAAATAAGGCGGGCCAAAATAAGGTTTCAAAACTAATAAATATATATACATATAATTAATAGGATTTATCGGCAACACTAAACATACTATATAGTGAAGCAGCAGCGAAGGCGGTGCACCAATACAGCTGATCTGCGAAACACTCGATGAACGTTAATTAATTTTTTTAGGGGGAAATGTGTCATTTTTGACGGCTAGTTGACCTCTTTTGAGTCTTTCATTGACGCCCTCGTGTTTCTCCAGGGACGTTAAAAATTAAAATATTCTCTTATACAAACACTAATAATATTTCGAAAAGTTTAAACATGTATAATAGTATAATTTATAGTGTTTGCTTATTGTAGTTCAATCGATATTTTTAAATAATCTATAAAAGAAAATAATAATAGATAATTTATATTATAAAAGAAAATGTATTATACATGGAAATAATACTAAAAATCTGTTTTGGTCGTATATACTTACTATATACATATACATATATATATATATATTATATGTATAAACATACTATACAATGGAGTTGTGATGCAGTATTAAACGATTAAAGAAAGTCGATCAAACGTATCCAATGAGACGGGCAGAGATAAGTAAAGCCAACAGTTTTCTTTATCAAAAACTTGGTTTATTCTTTGTCTAGGGAGGTTTTCCTAGGGAAATATAAAGGTGTCGGTCCGATAACGAATAAACCGCATTATTTTTGGGGTAAGCATATGGTTTTTCCCACGCGGAGGGGTGCAGGATCGTAAAAGAAGATTACTAAAGTATACCATATCGGAGACTGCCCGATCATACATGAGTTTCGATTGGGGTTGAATAGAAAAATACATTAGCCTCGCCAGCCCCGCTGCCGAAGATGATTATGACCGAGGTCACTTGTACGAGACTCTATTGTTTTAATCCGTTACATATGTTGTTAGATTTATTAGAAGCATTTTTATTGTCATCCATAAAAATAAATAAGAAAATTTGAACGGCGCGCTTACTGATTGCGTATAATACATAACTTTAATATAAGTAAATGTATATAATTTAAAATTTGTCATCTCATCAGGGCCAGCAACGATGCTGCAGCACCAATCCGGTCCATTTAACATCAAAACTCCATATAATTCGGTCGTAGATTTTTATGATATAGATTTTATCTAGTGGAAAAAAAAGCCAGTGAAATGTATACTAGCATGTAAAATTATTTTTCCTCTACGCCCCCCTTACTACCAATAAACAATACAGGAAAATAGTGTATACAAATATCGTATAAGATCATTGCTCACCCCTGCTGCGTTAGCGTCCGGTCCGTAAGGGTATGTAGTCCATCGTAGGCTGGGTTCGGTAGTGGTGTCCAAAAGTACGACTAAAACAAACAAATAAAATATATTATTATACGGAAAATTAGAATGAGCGAGTATTATACTTGCAAAATGTATATAATACAATATGTATTTTTTATACAATGAAAAAACATTAATTTTGAACTGTATTGGAAGTGAAACCCATTAAATTATCAACGTTATATATTTATGTGCACTGCTTTTATACGTATAATATTCCTGGATCCCAGCATTGTGTATAATAATAATATAACACTAATTAACAATATATAAATGATATTTTCTAATAGGATTAATAATTTTTTATTATTCACAGTAGCACAGCCCTGCAATAGTTGAATAAGATTTGGGTTTATTTTACGCGATTTTATTACACACAATATAATTTATTAAAATAATTAAATCACGATTTTGCCATAAAACTTCTCTTCCCTTTAAAGTTAGGTAGAGGTAGATACACCACTTTGTCTTATGTACAAACGTTTATATATCTATATTCGTCGTAAATTTACGTTATACTTTATATAGATTGGACTATATGGGTCGGTCGGGTAACTGCTCAATATACATCCTACACCTATATTGTGTATATTTATACTATATATATATATATATAATATAGGGAACACGGTGAATTTGTCCTGTGAAAACCGTACACGACGAAGTAACATGAACTAAAGGGCCCGGGGGGGTTATCGGGGAGAGGTTGATGGTGCACATAGGTGTATATATATATATATATAATATAACTAAGGGACTGTGAACATAAATTTCGACGGCGTGGTATATAAATGACTGTACGAGAGTTTCTCATTTGTTCAATTGGCCTCCGTCCGCCCTTTTGCGTGTTAATACCCACATCCCCTCTCTCGCGAAACGGAAAACCCGTCCACTTCCCCCGTAATACTCTCCCTTTACCAATCAACCCGTCACACGGCGCTCGGCTACATTGAAGCAGAGTGTCCGTCGTATACGTATACTATATATATGTATATTGTATATATTGGATATACGAAAAAGGGACACGTAATCTGTTTACTCCCTCTCACCCGGTTCCATTTATATTAATTAAATTCCCACGGGCCAAAACCAATATATATATATATATATATATATATATAGACGAGTATACTACGATTGCGCTACAGCAATGTACACATTATTTTCTTTTTCTAGGGAAAATCGACTTTTAATACCTTTATCATTTGGGGTCAGTGAGGCGGGGAGTCGAGGAATCGTGATCGGGTGGTGTCGAGGGGTTGCCCGCCTACACGAGCCTTAATGAAGTTGTACACTCCGATGGCGACGGCAGTGGTAGTGGTGGCACACTGTAATTAGCCAGCGCTTATACCACTTCTCTTACCACCCAAACACAAATCCGGCTACTTAACAGGCGTCTCACACGCGAAATGGACATTAAAAATATTAGGTAGGTACTGAGAAAATAAAATAAATAACGATTTATTATAATATACATATATATTCTGTGCTCTTACGAAGAGGGTTGAAAAAACTACTTCGAGACATGTGAAACAACACTATAATGATATTATCGTCGCTAGCGATCGAATTTTTAGGTGTATGCGCTTGCATAGAGAAGACTTACAGAGCTCTTATACAGTTTTATATATATAGTGGTTTGAGGGATTTTCAAGTATATACCTATATGTAAATATATATAGGTATATATAATATATACTGTATGATAGAAAGGGGGGCGCCCTACACGCACTGCCATGTGATTATATTGTTTCCGGCCATTTTTGTTCGCGCACTCTTGATTGGTTGCTAAATAAAAAAAAAACGAGCACACACACGACATCGTTTTCGTATTATGCACACGCTAATTTAGCCGAGTGCTTGTGCATGGTAACCCTCCCTCACCAACCTCTATGCGGCGTAAAAGACAAATAGGAAAGAACCTTTTTATTCAAAATTTTTTTCCCCTTTTGTTTTTTCGTGTTCAAA
The DNA here is from genome assembly GCF_003676215.2 of Rhopalosiphum maidis. Classification (NCBI taxonomy): domain Eukaryota; kingdom Metazoa; phylum Arthropoda; class Insecta; order Hemiptera; family Aphididae; genus Rhopalosiphum; species Rhopalosiphum maidis. The sequence continues at coordinate 82,573,787 of NC_040878.1, forward strand.
AGTAAATAGAAATATTTTTTTCACGATTTTCGAATAGCTACGCTTTTTTGTAGCGTATGCTTACCTATATAATATATACTATAACAAGAAGTAATGTGTATAGTATAGTTAGTACCTACATAACTATTTATTGTTTAAGTATTTATAAAAAGATCTAAAATAGATTATACTTGTGTGTAATTGGAAAGCAATAATAATGCTGATAGGCATTAAATATGAAGAAAAAAATGACATGACTGTTATATCCAGTTTTTTTAAAATTTATTTAGTAGCATTTTTGATGTTTACCTACGTATATAGTATTATGGCATAATGATTTCTTAAATACCTAGATTATGTACATAAAATATGTATAGTACATTTCATATACGTATATAGACATGTAAAAAATGTGAATACATAATATATATTAGCGACTTAATGAAATTCATGTAACTCAAAATTATATTATGTTTTTGTGCATATTTTCATTTTTATACCATCAACAACGACGGTCGTAATTTGTATTGTACACACGCCATTATAAACAGGATTAATCATTATTATTATGGATAAACGACGTGATACACGGCTGTAGGCGATATGTGTTCTTTTTACAATATATATAATATTTAGTCTCTTAGCATAATATAACGTCTTTTATTGTAATTATTTTCAATGGTTAAAATAACACAATATGTATAAAAAAAACTATCACAAACGCGTTAAAACTATTAATAGTATAACAATAATGTGTATTCAAAAATATAATAATAAGAGTTATAAAAAACCTAACAACAAAATGAATTACTGACTGGTCCAACAAGATTATATTATGTACGACTAATCAAGTATTCAGTGATGGAGTTTTGCATATATGTATATTATATACATTTTAATATAAAATAAATTCCCTGCCTCCTTGGTGTTAAGCTTTTTGTCTAATGCTGGCTATATCCAATAATAACAGATTAATTTTAAACCACAAAAACATAAAAAAGTCCCCTCAAGATGTGTTTGATGTATTTGCACTATACATTATAATATATAGGAAGATACACTTGCGGCACCACCCAAAAGTAGATATATATTTTCACTATGCATGCAGTGATGGCATTTTACGACTTATGCCCTGCAGGGACTAATAATTAGAATTTAATCTCCTTGAACCCCTCAATAATATGAGGCTAAAAAAAATAAATCTCGCGTGTTTACTTACCACAAGTTAATTCAGTTAGAAAAGAGAGAGAGAAAGATGCAGAGCGAATGACGAGAAACAGAAAACACGAGGGATTGAGAGATGAGGAGGAAATTAGAGGCAGAAGAGTAAAGGGAAAAGTCGTAAAAGTCGTTGGTGCTGTAAGTTTACAAATTTTACAGGTCGCTTGTTGCGGATAGGGTCACATTAATGTATCTCGTCGTGGTTCTAAATCACACGACCTTTATACCCTGTAGCAGTGCACGCATCATTCTACATCTGTCCACGGCGTGTACGTTTTTTAGATGATATTATAATATTGTATGATATTAATATTAGCTATGTATTTTATAATTACAGTTTTAGATATATTATTTCTGTGACCATAAAACGAAAAACAAAAACCGTGTTACCCTCTGCCATAATAGACGGCCGACGACGACTAGTTGTAAAATTATAATTAAATGGACGAAGCGCGGGATATCATCATCACTGAATAAGATTCATCTGGCGGTGTTTATTTTTATTATACGGCAAATGAAGTCCACGATTTTATTAGGAGATCCAATAAAATAAACCCACAATTTATAATTTATTTTTTTGCCAATAGTCTTCGCATTGCTGCAATGTATGTGTAGGAGAAAAAAGTCAAATCGTAAAACATGTCCGAGAAATAAAAATATACATTATATACATTATACATATATTGTGTTGTTTTTATTATTATTATCTACATAGAGGCATTATAAATAGTGGAGCAAACACCAATGGAAACAATTTAGCTGAGTCCATAGATGTCGGGAATAACGGTGCGGTCTTTAAAAATAGTATACACGTATAGTTTCGCAGCCAATATATAGCAGCGCAAATTTTATTATTACAGGCTTATAAAACAAGAGAACATTTTTTTTTTATTATTATTATTAACTTCTTATATACAATCGCACATTTTTATACCTACGATTTTGTTGTATTTATAAAAAAAAACTAATACACAGGGTATTTTTATTAGATAGCAAAAAAAAACTTTCATCAACTACGGCACGGTAATGAAAAAAAAAATACATATACATCATACCTATAACGTATCATGCTCTACCTACGTGCAACACGGGCAAACAACAGACAATAATAGTAATAAAAAAAAATAACGATACACGATAGACGTATGTGCATAGGTAATTAAAAATAAAAAAAAAATAGCAAGAGAGAGACAAAAATAAATTTATTGTTGTAGTTAGATGCAGTAAAGGCATAAAATACGCCTTAAAATTACACGTGTGTCGTGTTGTATACTTAATACCTATAGTATAGCGATGACTGAAGAGTTTGCAAGTAGTAAACAGTCAGCGGACTTTTAAGTATCTATGTAAAACTATCACGATGGCGGGAAACGACGCTTTTGCTTAATTTTACCTTAAATATAGACAAATTACTACAGGTACCTGAACGTTTCGGCTTCGAAACATAACGGTTGCGAAAAAGACCTTTGATGATGACGACGACGACACAAAGTGCATATAGGTATATGACCTATATGATAAATGCAGACAGGTGCAAAAATATTGTCACGTGGATGTATCAATTAAAGATAATACGTACATTCTACAGTCTTTCGGGAGTACAAATAAGTCTTCTCTACAGATTCGAAGACCTTTCAACGAGAGCGCGCGACTGCCGCACAGACCGCGGTGGTGCATCGATCGGCCGCCTCTTCAACCCCACCAGTGCCACGCGGGTGCGTATGTATACGAATATAACGTGTCTCTCTCGGGAACACTATCTTCCCCGCCACCGGTGGCGGTGCTCTCTGCCGAATACCATCCCGCGAGCCAGCTACGGGGAGAAACCCGAACTGACTGCACGCGTCCCCTTCGACACCTCCACTACCCGGAGGTAGTACATAATTCCTCTGCTCGTAGGCACTCTCCCTACAACCACCCACTGAAGATTTTTGTATACACTTTCGGCGATGCCCGTCACCTCTGCTATAGTCGTGTGGCCAATCTCATTGCTGCACGCGTGTCTGCGGACTAAAGTATTTCTTATGATGTTTATCGAGGGCAATAGGAATTATAGTATTGAAACAACAAAAAGTTATGAGCATAACATATTATTGTATACAGGAACAGAAAACGGTGAAAGTCGACATGCGTACAAACCTATATAACAGTATTATAATATATAGGTATAGTCTATTAGCTTGTACAAAAAGATTTGCTGTGGTGGTGTCTGGTGTGGCCGCGCGTCGGGTCAAAACGAACACGATTTGAATAAAACTGCGGTGCAAGATGATATACGGAAAAGAAATAATGTTTAAAATAGAATTTCAGTGAGAATTGTTTGTTGAAAGTACGGACGATGCTGTAAAGCAATAAAAACATAATTGCTTTGGAACATGTTTAAATTTAGAACGATGAAATGGGTTCCGAATAATTTCGTCGGCGCTTTTATTTCTACAATTATTTCAAAACGGCTGCATATACATGAAAAAGGATACGATGAGAAATAAAACGCAGTATTTAAAGCGAATTCGCTAGGTGTATATTTTTTTAACAATTTCTTATTCTTTTTTTGTTAGTTTTTTTAGAAGCTTTTAAAACTCATCACGTACATAGTAAAATAATATAATAAATTGGTGTTCAAAAAAATGGATTTTATTTATTTTAGAAAATATTAATGTGAAATAATGTTTAAACACAAGTTAATTTAAAATAATAAACAAAAATATCATTATTGCAATTATCTGTCTAGTAAACTTTCTAATATATATTTATTGTATTCACTATATAGGTATTATATAATTTATATTTTATCTTACAACTGTGTTATTAAAGATTTTTTTGTGTTTTTTTTTAAGTAGCAACATAACAATTTACTATTATAGAATTATCTAAATGAAATTTTTTAGAGATGAAAAAATAAATTAATAGTGTTACTCATCTCTTATGGTTCTAAATAATATAATGTAAATAAATTTAATTTAGTTTCAAGATCGAGAAAAATTGAATAAGACACAGTTTATACTTTATACTTAATATAACTTTATTCTTAAATTATGTGTATTACGCCATGGATGCATCTACCATATAAATGCAATGTATAACTTATATAATATTTATAAACTTTAAGAAAGCACATTTCAAAATACTTTAGAAACTATCAAAGTTGTTATTTCATAGAGTATACACTTATATACAGTCTATATAAATGGCGATCATTTTTAAATTCCATAAAATATTAGTTTTGATATTTTAGACTAGTGTTTATTAGTGGTTATTGGTCAATAAAAATAGTTAAGTTACCTTTAAATAAAAAAGTAAATTTTCTTCTCTTTCCAATGTTACGATAAGGTATATTTATACATAGCTAGCAAATAAGTATATTAAAAATTTTAAAATAAACTGAAACTTTATATAAGACATATTTTCTCCTTAACATTACTTAAGAAATAAACAAAACAATAGTTTTCTTTTAAGTTAAGTTCTAAATATCGTTTTTCTTTTTGAAAATCAGTGAACCACAAAAGCGTTATGGTTTCATGACTTTAATTCTTATATGGTTTTATCTTAATGCATTTTGTTTTTATTTTAATACTATACAGTATATTTTTTTATATAAAGCTATACGATTAGGTATACTTATATTATCATCGTTCAAAATAAAATTCTGTTTTCATTTTATAGAAAAGTTGATTAAAAAATTCAAAAAGTTAAAAAAAAAATAAGATAAATATTCAAACACTACAGAAAACGCATGTAAAATTAAATTACCAAGATATTTTAGACAAGTAATCACGTGTTCAGCGATATTTTTATAATATGATATACTTGTTATAGATTTATATTATTACGGAGAAAAGGAGTTCGAAGTGGTAATTATCCAAGCTCAGCAGTATACGCGACATTAGATGTATCCGGATTCCGGATACATCTTCGGTCAGGGCAATAATAATAAACAACGCGTGAAATATACAAACGATTGAAGTATACATCCGACTCCAATATAAAACTGTCATTTTGTCCACATACAAAATGGTTTGTCTGAAAACATAAAATATTCAAGAATTCCGGTTATTATTCATACAACTATACTACTAGGTTTAATACCACTTTATGTTAAATAATAATAAAAGGTATAGGAAAAAAATATTGAATTTTTAATTTTCGATTACTTAACACAATAAATACTAAAGAATAGAAAACTTTTTATCGGGACTCTGAATACCTAATACTATGTCGTATATCCAGTATAATTATATATTTAGTTTGACGTTTTTCGTAAATACATCTATGTAGGTAGGTAATAGATACACTATATAGTAATAGTAATATTTAAATTGCGAAACGCGCGGTGATCTTTATTGACGATGGGGAAGAGAGAAATACAATTATATAGATATTATAATATATTCGTCGTGTAGACGACAGCCAGCGGGTGTAAGTCGAGGACCAAACCATGGTGTGTGGTGTAGAGGGGAAGAGAAAGATGACACGAGAGGAAAATACTACGTTATCTTCAGCGCTATAATAGTAGCTGCTGCAGCTGTCAGCTACGACGATGATACGATGGTTGCCGAGTAACATCGCGCAGGTTGTGGGGGCGAAAGACGAGCATAATGCTTAGTGCGAGTATACACGTATGACGGCATATTGTATACAATATTATAAGTACGCACACCAACGGCGGGACGTGGCGGAGAAGTGAATTTTATTAAAATTGAATTTTTCCCCTCGACCTTGAACGCGATTCGTACTCCAAGCTCGCGCGATCACACACAGAAATGCCCACCGCAGAATGACCGCCGTTAACTATACTATCATCTATATATAACAACCACATCGCATTATACGTCGTGTATACGGTCATGTATGTGCGTCTCCGCGGGAGCACGTGTGTGACGCAGGTGAAGTGAAACCCCGTCATTATCGTTATTGCTCGTTTGTTGATGTTCTCCTTTTCCGCACCGCCACCACCACAACGGTGCACTCGTGTATAATAACATATTATATATATATTATATGCATCACCTAGCTAGTACATATTATACAGCGCGTTATAATGGCCCGGCGATATCAAAGTTTGCTGCTGATGCTCACTGCAGCACGTAAAATAATAATATATTACGTATTGTTTATACCTGGCAACCGGACGGGGTCTACAGCCGCCGACACGGTTCGAGCGCCGCCGCCGGTCCGAAAACGAATTTCTGCGGTTTTAATAAGCCCGACACGTGTCGTCGACACCTACATAGCCCGCGAGGCTGCAGCATAAAATATCATATGTGATGCTTATACACCGTACTACATTATATTATTATAGGAGAGATCGACAAGGCGCACTCGCACGATCGCGATCAAATGCACACACACACACACACACAAATGCGAGCCGCGAGAGCACAAGTCGTCGTATAATGTAATATGTGTGCATGAGTGTGTGTGTATTATATATATATTATATGTACGCGCATGTTTCGTCGTCGTAGTCGTCGTCGCCCACTCGTCACGAGAGTGGTTTTTTTCTTTTCGGGTAAATCACGCGCGCGTAATATACGACAGAGGTGTCTGGTTCCGTCGTCGTGTGAAAAAAATTAGTAAAATAAAAATTACGTAGGCGTTTTCCGTCTCTTTTATTTTTTTTTATATTTCCAAGCCGCCGCCGCGTTAATGAAATGTGACATGTTTACGGCGCGTCGCGCGACTCATAGGCTGCGGTGAAGCGGGAGTGTGATGGCTCGCTCGCGCGCGCCCGTTCCAAAAGAGACGCGTATCGTCGCGGCCACCACCGATGATGGTCGCTCATTAGGTATTCTGTTTGTGTGTATTATAATTTACGTGGTGAATACTGTGTATGTATATACGGCAATATTGTAATTACGCGTAGGCAAACGCGCACCACGGTTGACCGATCAATTTATGTTGTCGTTTAACGGGTGGTGGCGGCTTCATCGATATATCACGTGCGAACGGGGAAGAGAGAAAGAAAGAGCGCGAGAGAGAGACTGTTGGAAATGCTTAGGGACACAGCGAGAAACATCAGAGTAAAAAAAATATGGAGACAGGAATAGTATTTAGATTTCAAGAGAGAAACCCGATTGTTGTATGTACAGTCGCCGATGCAGCAAAGACGAATGCCGAGGTAATCGTTTGTGTACGTGTGTGTGGTTTTGTTTTTTCTTCTATTGGTCAATCGTTTTACTTTTATTCCGATTTTTGTTGTAGTTTCTTTTTACACGCGGATGGACAACGATTCTTTTCGTCGGTCAAAATCAATGTCCCGAAAAATACACAATAAAACGATGTCGAGCGATGTTAATATAATATTGTTACAACAGTTTTATTTTCCGACTAGAAAACATATAGAAACGAATAACAATAATAAAAACTTTATAGTTTGGAAAACTGTGCTCCGGACGATATGAAAAAATAACGGTTCTTATTAAAACGATAAAAATTTATTTTGTAGTTAATAAGAGAGAAAAACCACAAGACGAATGAACGAAATACTCGGGAATCTTGATCAAAACAACAACATTCAGATACAGTTGCGTAATTTCATATTGTATTATTTAAAGTATGAGCGATTTGAAAATCAATTAACTACTTATTATAGACAATGCGTAGCTAGAGTATAAAGCGCACCGCAATCATTCAAACTATCGAAAAAATCTGAAAGCGTCTATTTAAAGCACCTAAATGAAATTATAAACAAAAATTCGTAGTAAAATAAAATGAATATAAATAATCTTTAAAAACCTGAATATATACTCAAAAAAACTTATCTTTTATCCCCTATGAAACATGAAGTCAAGACTAGTAATAACTTTTCCTCCTATGAAGTGGCCAATATGTACCAACCGATGTTCAAAGAATACATTACCAACTGTCTTCTTCATGGATACGAATAAAATCTATATTATGTTTAAATAATTTTATTGTAAATTACCATTCTTATTTAACTGTTTATTTAATTTTTACTATTTTAACTTATACTGTTGATTTTTTTTTTGTTTTATTGCGTGTATTGATTAAAAACATGCTGTAAACAAAATAACCCTGGGCCTCTACACGAGTTTTCAACTCAATTAGTCTCAGTCATTTTTTCTAATACTAAAATAAATAAATAATGTTATACGATGAATAGAAACTGTGAGGAGAACTCTCCACAAAAAAATCGTAATTATATAGCTGCGATGAACAAAAAAGTCAAAGTTTCCGGGTTTTGTATATTACAAGCAGTGCAACACCTGTGATTATGCAATTCACTCAGCGATTTTATAACAGAAGTATGCAATTTAAACATCTATATCATTTTGAAAAAAATAATAACTGCATATCTTATAATTTGGCATATATCGATCAATTGCCACCCATGCATATGAATTTATGATAGTGGCAGTGGCGTCGTTCAAGTAGATGACACGGGTTATAGTAGGGGGAGAGAACCATTAACTCAATATGTCATTCCGGTAATTATAATAAATATTAAAATACGGTTGTTATTATTGAACCTATACATACACATTTTTATCTGTTTTCGATTAAATACCTAGTGCAGAGTCGAATATTGTAACATTCGTTTAGGATTAGGAATAGGAGAACCAATCGCGTCGTCACGTTATACGCGTACATACTCTTGCGCACACTTTGTATATTATGCCTCCGAGTGTTCTTTGTATTAATGTATTATAATTTATAATAATATTATGTGTATATCGGCCGATGGTCAGTAGTCGTGGAATATTGAAGGGCATTGTTGCAGCAACTGCTGCAAGACATGATCTAGCTATACACGTGACGTGAAATAGCACTAAGCAACCAAGGTGGTGTATCACGCGTATCAGTTATTCATAATATATTGGGGTGTAGATCTTCGAAGAGAGGGTATAAAAACGCAAACAGTTGGCAGCAGCGGCGATTCCCATGGGAAATAATTTCCACAGAATCCCCGAAAAGGGTGAGTCGTGACGAAAACAACAAATATTAATTAAGCTATTTATATTCATAGGAAATAATAATGGAATCTGGTTAAATTTTGAAAACATTACATCTGTTCTTTTTCGAATAAGAAAAACGCACGGTCGAATGAAAATTGCAAAATTATAATAATAATACAATGTTTATACATGTATTATAATATATACCAGGAATGTAGTGTATATGAATATAATATATAACATATATACATTATACCTAAATGACTACACTCCCCCCTTACACTGTAACATGCAGTAGATTTTCTTTTGGGTTTATTTTGGTATTAAAATATTGATTCAATACGCATAAATCTGTATAAATATTGCATTGATTATGGGAAATTAAAACTATAAATATATTAAACTATACATGAATTCCAGTGAAACGGTCAGTATAATTAAAAAATAAATAAATAGGTACATTATATTCAATTTAACTCGTAGAACGAATTTAATTAAATATATAGTTGTTATAGCAGCCAAATAATAATTATTGTAAATACAATTCGTTTTTTGTGTGCACATTATAATGTAAAACGTCCAATTTCGAATGTAGAATATTAATGTAAAGATACTATATTATAAATAAATCACATGGTATTTAATAAGTTCCTTTGCTGCGAAATGGGGAGTCAGGTTTTGCAGAAACATTGAACAAAAAATAAAATATAATTGAAGGTTTAACGTATTAAAATAAAAAATTAACCAAAAACAATCACGGTATATTAATATCGAAGTAAAAAATATCGATACTTTATATGGTGAGCCACTATGTATAGTGTATAGGCAACCTATCTAATTACTAGCTATATACCTATAGGAATACTCCAAAACATTATTTCTTCCCTTATTTACTGCAATGATTTTTGGAGAATATTTTACCAATACAATATTATTTTTACTTTAGTCATTAGGTCGTTTATAACAAAACCACTGGATAGAAAGAAAATAAATAAACAGATAGTTTGAAAACGATAATTAGGCTGCAGTATACACATAATAAACATGCATTATGTACACATTATATCTTTAACATAACTAAAAACAATATATACCTAATAAGTTAAATAATTATAAAAGCGCAAGCAGAGTAACGTGCGCAGCAGCAAGTCGAGAGTCGAAACCTACAAAAACTACTACTGCCTCAGTCGCTTTATCCGTAATGGGAAGAGAGAAAAAAATGTACATTAGAAATAATAATGCATCGTCATACAGCTATCTAGCCATAAGCTAGCTGTGTGCATGACCGTTCAACAAAATATTATCATCATCGATGTTTTCCTATGGCGTATTTGCGTAGCGCTCGAAAAGTCGAAACCTGTTAATATATACGTGCACGAAATTTGACCTCAGCGAGTCATACTTTATATTTTGATTAGTAAATCCTAGAGAAAAAAAACTCACATGAGTAAAATATGTTATAGTATATAATATACCCACATGGTGACACGGATAGTTCCTAATGTTCCTATACACAACCAAATGATTCCCAATTGAGGCGCTATTTTATAACACACAATATAACGTCATTGTAAGTAGGAACTGCACGAGATTTTCGTTTAAGTGTTATAATTACGCGAAAAAATATAACCAAAAGAAAAATGCGTCTACTCGGTCTACATATTATAACATTATGATAAATATGAATAGAACGACAACTGAGTTTTTCTCGCGCGCGACATAATAACTTTACTTACGAGACGACACACTCAACACACATAATTTTCGATATATATACATATACCATAAAATTATAATATACTTACACGCGCCAGTCGTTTCGGTGCGTAGGCCGCGACATGGCAGTGTACATATACACCACGGTTTATACAGATATATATTATAATAATGTACGCGGTCGAGGACACCGTGAAAAATACGATTGACACGCTACCTAGCTACTGCTGCTACCGCGTTCGCAAGTCGTGGTGGCGTACAATTTACGGAACGAAAAAATGTAAAAGGAATCGAAAAAAAATAATCTCTTCTTGTTCGTCTTTTGATAGCTCACGCGGTGGCGGCGATGAAGACGTCCGTCGGAAAACGTTCTGTTGCAGCGCCGAAACGAATTACCCCGGATAAACAATTATTATTATTCCAAAACGAAAGAAGAATAAATATATTATAATTGATGAGGAAGTGGGAAGGGAAAAATTCCACGGCCAATTATTATTGTTACAAAAGGGTGTTGCCACCGCCGAGTGTTGAGAAAAAGACCTCCTGTGCGCGACTCTTTTAGCCTTCGATTGTAGGTACCTACAATAATATTATAAAAGCATAAGCCGCATGGTTTTCACGTTTATAGATAACGACAAAAGGAAAAAATGTAAGTAATAACTGGTGGCGGACACTATTTCTTTAAAAATTATTAATCCGTGATTCAAAGCTCAAAATGCTAAACAATAGATTTTATTTTTTAATATTATTTTATTTTTCATTCGAAATCAAATGATGACGAGGTTTGTTTTGTATATATTATTTTAAATCCTCGAAAAACGTTGCATATATATTATCTTTTTTTTTTTTTTTTACTTACATTGCAATTTACAAAATGATCTCGTTTAAAAAAAAAAAAATACTGGAGAAGATATTTATGAGTTTTTTAATCATTGGTCGTGAAAATAAAATACAATACACGAATTGTGAGTAAATACATTCTACCCCAGTGCGCTAAATTTTAAGAGCTGAGTTTAATATCAACAATAATGTAATACGCGAGTAAAAAATCATAAAAGCTACATATATGCACTCGATATTACTGCAACGCACAATTGGAATAATGGATTATATAAATGCAAACGGGGCCATTGTGTCATAATAATCAACAATTAAAAACAGTTACAGCAGTAAAAAATCAAAGGTAAAAAAAAACTATGCATAGTATTACTACATATAAATATATACACCTGCATAACTATAGCATGTATACACTGTTGGGAATATACTTTATATTATAGTCAGACGAATCTAGTAAAAACATCACTGGGAAAAATCAGGATTCTTTGATGTGAACTCCGGAACTTGGGCTGAAACGGTCGGCTTTTTCGTCATGCGTAATTTAATTACTAGCTGGTTGTATGTATATAATATATTATAATATATATGTAGAAATGTTTGAATAAAAAAATATTCGAATAGTTGTACACGAACGGTCGTCGATCAAAGGGATCAACGTGGGGGAGGTAACAAAAAAAATCTGATAAAAAATACATACATAGGTATAGACTATAGAGCATAGCTCTGGCAATCATTGTGGGACGGCGCGGCGTACAGGTACACATTATTGTTACCTCCAACCATACACATACTGCAGAGCAATATAGTTATGCTTTTTTTTTGTGTACGCGTTGGCAACAATCGTTTTATTATATTTTCCCCCCACAAAACATCATATCTCTCACCGCCGTCGCCGACGTTCATCATCGTGTAATAGTGATACACATACACACACACGCACACACACATACATACATATGAGCTACACAGTCTACAGGTATAATTTTAAATCTGCAAATTCCACGATCGTTTAATAATAAAAACCGTATACGGACGATATACTCGCCATAGAAATATAGTAGACGTATGATTACACATACACACACGGACACTATTTAGTTCGCGACGCCGTCGAAAAGGAGATATTATTATAATATTATAGATTCTCAGCGAGTTTCCCGTCGTCGCTGCCGCCGAAAAGGCGTGTGCGCCTGCTCGTAATATTATTGCTATCTATCTCAACTGACCGATCCGCCCACCCGACTATGGTTATTATCGCTTTATGCTATGGTAAGTACAGAATATGTTATCCACGTAAGTTGTATAGTAGTCGTGTTTGTGCTTAGTGCAAACTCACGTATATGATGTGCGCGTCGACTGCAGTGCAGTGTCTGATAGTATATACATACTTATATATATAGTATATACCTATAACAATATTAGTATATTATGTATACGAATAGCAATTCGCTTATTAGCGAATCCCGAGTATAGTTTAATAATATAGTAATCTCTGAATGTTTAATGATTATTATTTTTTTTAAATCCTCAACCGGTTCTGTGCTGTCTTAACTATATATATACGTAAGACCTGTTGTCCTGGTTTCGTTTCCGCTGCAGCAGAATATAATATTTCTTGCGGATTAAACAAGCGCCCATGTTAGTCGGTGTGCGGGTGCGAGTATGTATATAATTTTTTACATAGGGGTGAATGTGAATGTATTTCGAATACCCAATGTGTAGATACCATCAAACAATGTCTGAAAATAATTTGGAAATTTAGTGGTATATCTTATATGTGTGGTGTGATATTTATAAACCCAACAACGGAAATTTAAGATTTTTATGTGCATCCCCGCTAAGGGTGGGTGATGGGCGTGATACACCACAATGATATACACACATGGATGTACAGGATATTGTATTATTATAGTCACAGTGAAATAATATTTCATAAAATTCCTATACGGATGTATCAGTATCTAGTTACACGATGACCATAACGACGGTTCATATATACATTATATACACGCCCAGAGAGTTTTTTGTGGTTTAGATTCGATTTCGCAAAAAAGAAAAAGGCGCTGCTGTCAATATCATTGTACCTATTTCACCTGCTGTCGTGCGAATTGCGCGCGATGGCCGTACGATCCTAATGTCCGGCAGAAACACATCACGCAGACTACCCGACCACTCCTCCTCAAATGATCCCGACCGACGTCGCTGAGCGATATTAATTTACAGATTATGCATAAATATTATATATTATGATTTGCGAGATCTCAAAATATTAAATTGGATTGAACCTATTTTTATTATTACCAAAAATAGTTTTTTTTTTATACTATCCCGTCGTCCAGAGCTTTTTGAATGTTACATTGTTGTTTTTATACATAGACATAATACACGGAAATGTGCACAGTTGTATAATATCACACCATTTCGTCGAATACAAAGTGTAATAAATTTTATCACGGAATTTATCCCTCAATAAGTGCTAAAATCCATACAATAATTTATTTTATAATATCACAAAATACAATTTCTGATAATACTATTATTATTACTACTAATAATGGTCATTCTGCATGTAGTAGTGCGATTTCCATAAAATATTTTATAATACGATACTACGATGTCCAACAGCAACGGCCAGCAGCAACGGCGTGGCAGCAGTCACGGTTCAGCCTCGGGGCGAAGTAAATTGTATATTAAATTTTATTTAAATATTATTATTAATACATATGCAGGTCGCAGAGTGCGGCGCGCATTTTAATTACTTATTGGTATTTTGATTGAATGTGTAGGTGAAATGTATACACAATATTATAATAAATTAAAACAAAAAACGGAAACGTAATTAGGTAAATATTATTATCATTATTATTCAAACAGGCCCCCAATTGACAGAGAGGATAATAGGAAAAAAGGAGATCTCGTTACTAATTATTAACCCGCGGCAAGGCCTGTGCGCCAATTTATCAGAGTGAACGTCTTTTTTCTTCACACGTACACATTTATTTATATATGTTGTACGCAACGTGTGTCGAATGAAAAAAATACACCGTAATAATATATTTTATTCGCTGTCATCGCAATTCCGGGACATTTGTTCCGACGTGGCGTTTACAAATGGTCGGAGAGAGGAAAAAAGTCATTGTTCTCTAGTCGGTATAGAAGCTATGGAATTTTATTTTTGTAAACACCATGTAGAAGCAGTTCACATATACATACACACTAAATAATATATATATATATATAGATACACCAAACGATATACACGCGCGAGTCGCGTTAACTCGTTAATATTATTCTTACTAAAAGGGATCGGAGTGACTGACTTAATGAGGCTTCGGTCGACGGTTGGTGCAGCGTGCGTGGATAAACAGGGCGCGGACGGCTAATTTGTGTTTACGGCGTGTGAAGAGTTATTTCCAGGGACGCGAGATAAACAGAGGAGTAGAGGATAACAAATTTACTACCACGTGTGCACTTGCACTGCCGCCACCACTGAAAAATCTCATAAAAATGTGTTTGTGTGTGTGTTTTTTTATATCGAATAATTACAGTCAGTCATCACGATGGCCTGTCCACACCGTCACATTTGTCTTTTAAAAACATTAATAAAAGATGACGTTAAAATAATCTACATTGTAATTTTACGGCGATGATCAGTATACGAATGTTGTGGTTTGTCATTCTTGTGAATCATTTTTTTTCAATGCATTAGAATAATATTGTTATAATATTTTGTAAATTATAATTTTTCGTTTTCCTACCCATGATAAAAAAATAAATATATTTATTTTATTTTTCTAAAAAAAAAAAACCTAAAACAACTAATATAGATCGATTGAGTTACTATAGATGTCAGCATTTTAAATGGCGAATTATTGATCTAATTAAGTACCTATCTTAATGGTTACAAACGTTTTGAATTTAAGCAAAAAGCGGGCATAAACAGAACAAATACAGTGAAATAACCCGTATATATAATAGAATGAATATGTGTATACAATAAACATTTTTATAATAAAATAAAATTAATTATGTTCTTTGCAAATTGTAATTGTTGCCTGCCATAGGTGACTTTAATATTAAAATTTGAAAGATTTTAGCATAGTTTTAGCTATTTTAGTAGTTTCGCATTCTCTGCATTAAACAGAATTTAAAAATAATCTTATGACAAGTAAATAGGGTAAACAATCAATTAGTTAAAAAAAATATGAGCACGACTATCATTGTATGCATCGTATTTATTGTAGTTATTTGTTCTATTTATATAATTAAATATATTATTATACAGTAATAAAATTCTTTTAAAAGGAGAATAAATAAATAATTTAGTGAGTCAATGTAAAAAATAAATAAATAATAATACTAATAAGTGAATAACCGTTTCTAGAACATTAAATAAGTGCTGATGACGGTCACTATTATTATATATATACATACTGTAATTTCGAAGAATAACTTTACACTCAACTTATTTTACACAATAAATTCCTTTGCATTATTTATGTTGTCCTACATTTCGGACGTTTTCGTGGCGCGGTTGTTATTCGCAGAGGAGTCAAAACTACTGACCATATACCGCATTGCAAAGGCAGATTAAACATTGATGCATACATAATAATATACGATATAATATATGTATAATGTAAATGTATATGTATATGTATTATAAGCACATATGTATGCGTACACTGCAGCATACGAGTGCACACAGTGTACACAGTACTCCGTAGAGAACTGTTCCTGAGTAAATAATCTCCAGATGATAATTGCCATCTAGATCGTGTGTATATATATAATATATATATATATATATTTGCGGTACCTGACACGAAACACGGTTAGCGCATTTGCGTTGCGGACTTAAACCGACCCGTGCCAAGTTCGTGTCCGTATCACACACAAGTAATATTGAAATATATACGAATATAATATTATATTATTTAAAAAGTAGTCCGCGGTAAAAGACGAAAATACGTATCGACAATAATTTTTTTATTCGTGTTTAATGCTCTTCGATCTACTGACACAGCAATATGCGCGGATTTGAAGAGATTAAAAATGTGCCGTAGACAATAACTATACAGACAAATAAAAAGACATTTAGATTGTTGACCACGATATTGACAGTCACTACCAACTGCAACAGTCATCATGAAAACCTGTCTTTTCTAACACATTTATAATTAAAACAATAATTCCCTGCAGTGATATTGTAAAATATACACTATATATAAGCTGTGGGTGTTTTAAACTGCAGAACTCTCATTAGTAATCGTTCTCGGGTGAACGCCACCGACGATAGCAACACGATATCGATCACTATGGATTATCTATCCCTAAGTCATTATACTATAATATATAATACATATAGGCATTTGCTATGAAACATATCATTAAGAATAGGATCTCTGGTCTGCTGTTGCTAAGTCGAAGTATAATAAAAGTGATCTGAAAATTGAAGTTACATTATATCTGGGGGCCACCGCCACACAACCATGACCTATATCTATGATATTATTAATTACCATTATTCATACGATAAAGGGTTTGTTATCGATTGAAAATTATACCGACGTCGTTGGTTTAATTAGGTCGAGTATACAATAATAATAATTAACATATTTTATTTATTCGCACGAGGATATAAACCTTCGATCACGCACGATGTATGAGCTGTATGTATAATAAATGTTCAAAGGAAAACAAAACAAAGTATTCAAAAAAACAATATATATTAAATATTGTCAGGAGGCCTGTTTGTGTATGAACAAGACGACAGCTTGATGCTACATAAATTATCGGACATATTATGTTTGGTCGGTTTGCATAATAGCTGACGTTCGTGTAAACGAAATATCCTTGATCTACGAGATCGCGATTTCATTATAGTTTACGATCATTATAATGACGGCGGTAAAACGAATATTGGACAGTATTAGGATTGTGGAAAAAAATAATTTTGTGTTTTGCGCATTTAATTTAAAATATATCATGTGAAGATGAAAACGATTAAGTGTACACAGCATACTATATAAGTATTTACAGGAATTTATATAGTACGAAGGTTTTCGTAATCCAATAGTATATAGGTTACGTGGTAAACTACAGCGATGTCGGAAAACTGTTGTACGTGCGTAATAATATTTTATGATGTACGCAAATACAGCGAGGAGCGTACAAATGCATAAAGTGTATAAAATACCCACAACAAACCAGTTCACAACTCAGTAGTCTTAAACCGACCGCCGTACAGGAGGTATACGACTGTTATGGATCCGAGGGGGGAAATCGACAGGAAGTATCGATCGCGGGCGTGCGGTATAAGAATAGTAAGCAACTGAATCCCGAGGGGCGAAATATATGCGCGTTTCACCAATTCCGACATCGAACGCGAGACCTGCAGGAAAGGGATTCGTCGTTTTCGTTGAGCTCCCTCGTAACTCGAAGTCCTGGACACGGCTCATACTATATCAAAGGAATAGTACGAACGAGGATATATAGAATAATATAATAATAATAATATAATATAATACAGTCTCGCACACACGTATAATACGCTGCACGTAACATTATTACGGCGCGGAAAAAGAATTCGTGTACCGTATCCGGACTGTACACACAGATAAAAGAACGGGAAAAAAACTCGGTCGTGATGACGACGATGACGGTGGCGGCTTTAAACGACGCACGCACTGCAGCACTATATATATATTATTCTCTATTATAATACACACATATATACATAATATACACGCATCCTATATCGCGGTATATATATATACCAGTTACAGGTAAGTGGTATAGACCTATAGTGTGCTGTGCAGTATACGCTCATGTGTTATTCGTATATAGTAGCAGCAATAATAATAACGATGACGATGATGATGATGATGATAATGATAATAATAATAATAATAATAACGCCGCCGCCGCCGCCTCGCGTACATGACGAATGATTTACGCGGCAACATCACGTGAATCACAGTCATAACGCGCGCGGCGCGCACACACACACACACACCACCGCCGCAGACGGATGAGCTCGTAAATATCGTCGGTGACGGCGCGGCGCGCGAGGTAACCCAACGCGGAAAACGTGATACTCTTCACCCACCCACCGTTCGCGCACAGCTCACCTTCGCCGCACCGTCATTGCCGACTGCGCCTTCCTCCGGCCCGCCCGCCTATCGGGTCGACGACGGCGACGACGACGACGGCATATATCGATCGGGCGGCGGCAATCGCACGAGAAACACACACGCACCACCGCCGCCGCCCAACCCTCTTCGGACGACTCTGTTGCCGTGCCGTGGCGGAGCGAGCGAAGCAAGACGAGGCGGACGAAGAGGCGGTGGCGGCGGTAATGAGATTACGTTTCCCAGGCGCGCGGGCCCGCAGCCAAAACCAACACGTATGACACACGGTTGTGCGGCGTACACGTATCCCGCGCGCGGGCCCGCGTACATAACGGTGCGCGAGAGGGGAATATTATGTTATTGTACGGCCGGTTCTCATTTTTCTTTCCCCGAGAGAACGACGCCGCGTCCGACTGGCGGCGAGGTCTGTCACGCGGGGAGGTTTCGGAAAAAAAATAATAAGAAAATTTAGTCGGGAAATATTACGCGGTGGCCTCCTCCTAACCTCGCAACGCAGAGTTTGTATTATTTTTTTCTTCGCAAAATTCCGCACAACCAGAGACGATGTTTATCGAAAAGCAAACAATGCGCGTGTGTGTGTATATATATATACTTACATCATACTATACACGGACAAACCTTTCAAACGGGATTTTCGAACCTGCGCCGTTTCAATTAAAAACCCTGTATTATATACATATATATATATGTGTGTAGGAACATATACATCCCTCCCGCCGTCGTGACCGAACAAAGCCGAAAACGGGTAGGCGGTGAAGTTTGTCTCGTGTGATGGTATACGAAAATACAACAATGCGCTGTGGGATAAGGTATACGAATCGTGGCCAGAAACTATATACACACATATATATGGATGGACGTCTCTGATTTTCTCTTTTTCATTCTCATTTTGTCTCTCTCTCTCCCTGTAGCGAACCACAATCGCTAAGAGACAAACACACACACAACGTTAGATCAAAACGCATTTTCGAACCGCTTTATGAGTTTTCTGAAATTTGATAATAGCATGACCCTAAATCTACGTTAACGTATATATATATATATATGATTGCCTGATTTGGTGGTGGTGGTGGTAGTGGGGAGAAGATTATGTAATGTATAGTCAACCGAAAGGCTGTTTCTTAATAAAAATCTTTTTCTCACGTCTGTTTTCGAATCGTTTTGTATTTAGTTTTTAATTTTTTTAATTGGAGTCTCGTGGGAGTTCAATCCATTTCGTTATTTGTTTCTATATATACGTACTCATCGTCGTCGCCATCGCCGCCGCCGCCGCCGTCGTCCAGAATTAAAATAATAAAACAATAAACGGATTGTCGAGAGAGTCAAGAAGAACGTATGAATAAACAATGAGGATACATCTCTTCTATGCGATATGCAGGCGTAATAAACGTTTTCTACTCCCACGGGCGGCCCGGTTATGTGTATATTAATAAAGTATATGTATATATTCTATGCACCTATACGATTTCTGTGAGCGTGTGTATGTGTGTGTCTGTTTTTCTGTAGCTGCTTAGTTTATAATGATGGTATAATAATAATAAAAAAACGCGTCAACGTCAAGTTTTCCCTGGGACACGCGCGGTGAACATTATTTAATACACGTCTAGTTCACTCAGTATTTTTTAATTATTATTTGTTCTAGACAAATTCGTTGCGTGCGTAATTTGTACGCATGTTAGATCGTTTTAGAATTTATTATGGTTTTCCAAGAAGACTACCGCCGTTTGTGTCTACACACATCACGCGTATGATGGATACCAAAACAAAACAAAACTATTGGCTGGACACTAGTGTATATATGTTGCTGACAGTTTGTAAGTGTGTACGAGTTAAGCCGGGTTTTAAGTTTTAAAAGTCCTACAGTTAATAGACGCTTGAAATGATTTATTCGACGAACAAATAATATTAGAACAAAAAATATGTACTTCATTTCTAAGCGATTTTTAAAAATCCTTATTTGTGAGTGCTCATAAAAAACTAAAAAATACAACAAAATATATAATAATATATATATATATACACAACGGTAACAAAAACAAAAGTAGAAAAACGATTATTGAACGCATTTAGCGTTATAGATGGTAGCCGTAACGGTTTAAAAAGCTGTTACCACGATTCTGCACGGATCGGAGGGACATATTTTTCCTTGCGACATTTTAGAAATCACCTCCTCCCCTCATCCCCTTTGCGCATACTTATATACATTATAGCTCTGGGACAAAATCATAATATATATATATAAAGCTGATAGTTCACGTAGTGTTTCAAGACACCGATTACGTTCAATATATCTCATTTACGACCCATTTGCCCATGTGCAGCAATATTGGCGACTTTTTTTCAGTCCTCCGGAAAGCCTCTACCGACAGAACGGCAAAAAGAATGATGGACACATTAGAAGCGTTTCGTGGTTTTGCCCATCAAAGCGTAATGGACGTCGTAAATGTTATTGCTCGCAAGCTATACACACACATCATATATATATTATACAGACGACCCCGTCATACCATATACAATATTACATATTATATCCATACACACAATATATAATATAAATATAGATGAATGTGTGTATATATATATATATATATATACACATATACATGCATAGTCATTGGGGTTAAGTCTTCGCGGGAGGGTGTCCGCACCGGAAAAGCCACATATACACGTATACATATCTGATATAATATATTAGTGCGAGTTTGACGGTTTCGACCAGTGAAGGTATAAGTATAGTTATACAATATAATATGTATATAGAGAAGAGTCCGTTGTATACATATAGACGATAATGGTGTTGGTTTCAGTCGTTTGTTAAGTAATGAGTATATATCTATACATAAGGATTGCAGTATATTATATATACGTAATATATACGAGTATATTATATAGGTATAGTGAAGAAATATGTTAAATTACCTCGTGTGTACTTTATACGTTATTTATATAGTTTTGTTTTGTTTTTAAACGGCCCCATAAAATGATACGGACCGCGAGACTTCGAGAGAGAATATAATAATATCGAGAACGTCACGCGCGTTTACAGACCGCTCCGGTGGTGGCGGTACAAGAAAACCAGAAGGTGGCGGCGGGGTAGCGGACGGTCGTGCGGGAAAAGGCCCCGGGGAGTCTCCGAGCATGTTGATTTAAGAATGCGCGCACGAAATTCGTTCCTACTGCGATGATTGGCCGTCGCCCGTACGCCGTCGTTGTTGTGTGCATAGAAAATGAAATATTAATACACGCGTTTGTTTGTGTGTGTTTTAAAAATACAATAATAACGCGCGTACGTATAAGTAATAGCGATATAGTTGTTGTATAGTAGCTAAAGTACCTATTTCATGTGTAAATGCATATAGTTTAAAAATGTGTAGGTGCTTACGATACCTACTGTAGTATAAAATTATGACTTAAAATAAATAGTTGAGACGGAATAATATATTATCTAACTGTAGACGCTTTGATCGCTTATTCGCGTTGTCGTCACGCAGTTATATGTAGGTATACAAAAATAATTTTCAATTTTAGGGACGCATGCAGCGTGTCGTCGTTTAATTATACCAATTTTTACATGTGTGTGAAAAAAAGAGAAGTTCAACGTTTTAGAGAAAGACTTTATTATTCGCAGCGACTGACAAAAAAAAAGATATCGTTCACGTCAGACGAACCGATGACGTGTATGAGCCACTCTTGAAATAGCTCTATAGTGAAAGTCGTATATACTAAATACCGAAATATGTCTGGAATACATTTTAAAAAAAATGTTCAGCACAGACGTACATAATCAAATCTCGCATGTCGGCGTTATTATTAAAAATTATTAAAATATAAAATTTCGTAAAAGTAAATACTTCATAACTGTTTTTCGGGAAAAGAGTATGAAATTATTATAATTTAACACGACCCATGGAAAATTCAACATAACGCTTTAAAACAAACGATATCATAATACAATTACGATATTCGCAATGCAAAAATATTTACATGTATTAAGTAATTTAATGTGTTCAGGTGGCGTATGTACACAAGCTTTGACGTTACCTTCCTTCCACCACTTCTTGTTACGAATCAGGATTAAACTAGATAGTGCATTATACCAAACAATACAATAATAGTGAGTCGACTTGAGACCTAAGGTAAGTGGATAAAAAATGCGAGTTAGAAATTTATACAATACAAATATTTTTATAAATTCTATACACGTAAATTCGTATAGGTACCTACTACCTATAATGACTAAATGTTTGTATCGTACAGAAAAAAAATGCAGGGAAACAGATTATTACAATAGTTACACCCTATTTTTAAATTATAAGTCAAATATACACTAGATACAATATACACAATATACACTAATGGACTAACGTAAAATTATACACACTCGACACTTTTCGGCTCCGTCTAAATTGTTAATATATATATATTATTAAAATGATCCATCAAAACGAACGAACTTAAAATATAGTTATAAGCAACTATACCTTACAATATTGAGTAAGGTACAAATTAATTTATATAATTTAAATTGGTTTAAAAATTGAAGTTTAGACAACATTTTTAAGGTATATATATATATATATATAATGTATATTGTTTAAGTGACAAAATGTCATTATATTTTAATATGACATTGATAGATTTTATTCAAACATTACACTCGACTACTCGAGACTAAATATCTTTATGGTATAACGTTTCATTAATTAGGTATATAAATGCCGATAAATAACGTTAACATGACAAGTTTTCTATTAATATTATTCTGTATAGTAAATTTAAAACAAAATGCGTGTAAAACATTTAAACGTGACTGCGATCGATTTTGATTTTAAGATTCAACGAAAAAAAATCGCCCATAAAGTACACGCGGTATATATTATATATACACAAACACACTATGATGTAGTAATTTATGAGTGTACCGTCAGAGACGTGTTTTTACGTGAGACACGTGACATTTTAACGACCGGATACGTATTTTTTTATGGGAACTGGTGAGTATATTTTCATGCATACTTTTCCAAGTCGACAAGTATTAAACTAATATTTGTAAATCGCTAACATAACAAAAGAACGCCGTACACGGAAACAGAAGTGATGAGGGGTAGCTAGGAATCGGTCTGATAATAATACAAAAAAAAAAAAAAAAACACTACGAATATTTGGAAACAAGGATTATATCTTCAATGTAATACAATATATAGGTGTATCTGTAGTGTATTGTAGCAAAAACATAATAGTTTATGACTTTAAAATATAATATATTAATTAATCGGATGTAGGTACTATAATACTATATTTCTATATGGTTTTGCCACTGCTGCTTCTGCTGCAAGAAGACTAGACAAGGAAGTACACGCGGCAGAGAGGAACACTGTATCGGTGGGCGGGTGTGTGTGTGTGTGTGTGTAATCGAAACACGATACTATTGCCTACCTATAATATTATATATTATATTATAATATTGTATGTATTACGAGGTATAGTCGAGTGGGTTTTTCGAGTATGCCATATGTTGGCCATTTCCGATCCAAAACAACAATAACGGTTGATATTATAGTATTATAGTAAGTATACAGTGCGAGACGATATACAATATGTAATAATATTTATTATAACTATACAGTGCCGAAATTGGGGCATTATTATACACTATTCGTGTGCCTATAAGTATATAAACTATAAATGCAATGCAAGTGGTATGCTTACCGTGTTCGGTTCGTCCAGGGCTGATGATCGCGACGGCCAGCAGCAGAAACACCGCGGCAAGACAGCATCGGTGGTGATTATTGAGGTAGTTGTGGAAGCGGCGATAGTGGTGGTGATGGTTGCTGTCGTCGTAGTGCTGTTGGTGATACTTGTGCATGACGGCAGTGGAGACGACGACGGTTAGTGGCGACGGCTACCTTCTCCTCATTGCTGAATGTTTTTCTTTCCTGCGGATACACAAACAAACGAATATAATTCACATATACTATATAATACACTTGAGCACCTCTATTTAAGTTACATATACATAGGCATCGTGTAAAAAATAACACCATTGTACCAAGCGAAAATTATATATACAATTATTGTCTATAGAGATCACTGCAGCACATTTGCACAACAATATCATTAAAATATTATAATAATATATAGAATAATATTATGCATTACACATGCACACGGCTGACAAGTGCAACAACGCCAACGGTAGGGCTGAGCGTTATCATTATTATTATTATTATTATTATTATTGCTCCGGACTGCAGCCTCGTATATATAACTTGCAATAATAATAATATTACCTATAGTATCGCGAAATGTATAATACGTATAATATGCAGTGTGGTGCGTTTGATAATGACTTCTAAAGTCGCCATCGAAAGATCCCGTTTATTATTGTTATTATTTTATACATTTTTTTTTACTCTGTCCCCACCATTGTTCCGCCGACATTATCTTCGCATCTACCGCCGCCATCGTCGCCACTCGCGCAAAACTGTCCGTCCGGTTTCCAATTAATGTCCTTCCGAGCTGCCGATGTTGACATTTTTGTACTTTTTATATTCTACGCATAACAGACGATTGTCCAATAAAAGCCATCGTTTATACACGGCAAATAGTAAGACTGATCGTCTCGTCGTCGTCACCCGCGCCCGACCATTATTATAATTATATATTATTATTAGATATATTAGGTCGTAGGTATAAATTTTAATAAATTTAAATTTTCTATAATATATAGATACTTAAGTGCCAGTGAACACGTATATCTTTGCGCTGAATCTCAATCTACTGCGACCAATTATATTATTCAAGACTTTTTGATCAAAATCCCGTCAGAGAATCCAAGCCAATATCGTATATTAAAGTCAGCTATGGACGACGAATATTGTCAATGAACGATTTTATCCCATGGATATACCCGTCATAATGACACGGTCTAAGTTTCTGAAACTCATGGAGCAAGTCTCATAAGACCATTCACACTCCTATACTAAATTTACAAGGGCTACTACTTTTCTTCTAAATTAATTTTAAAACGAAATTTTTTATGTATTATCTAAATAATTACCTCGATAATTACGTAGTATTCAGTTAACCACCCATAAAAGATATACCTACCCCTTTTTTGATTATATGAGCGGTTGCTCCCAATAATTTTATAATAGGCAGTCTTTATTTCTTTAACAATAAATCATAATATACAAACGTATAATAGTAATTTAAAGGTCTCGTATTGTTTTGAGCGTATACGATTGTTTTCCAGTGACTTAGCAGCGGATGTTGAAGATGCATAGACTGGCCAGCAACGATTCAGAATTACCTGCTGCGATACGGTTTGTCAACAGTGCTACAGCAGATGCAATTTATCATCGTCTATCGTATTATAATACACAGTTAAGATAACGAATAAAAAAAAATAATGACATGTTCAAATTGCCGGCGATCTATACACATATTTGTGCAACTTATGCATATTTTAAATTGCACTCTTTGTCGATTATAATATATGGGAAAGAATAGAAAAATGTAACCGTAGACTTTTTATTCTCATTTCCCCCTCCCATAGTTCCGGAAAACCTAACCAAGATGAAGAGGAATAGGGTTAAATTTCTCTCTCTCTCTCTTGGATTTCTCGTAAACACACGTCGACTGCTGACCGGTGGTGTTCGACTTATCCGCTTATAAGGCACACGCGCAACGATATAATATACAATGCGACTAAAATAATAACAAACTCATTAAACTGGAACGGTCGCGCGGGCGGGATGGCGTCCGTGATTTATGGGTCTTAGTATGGAAAAGCGCGGCGGTGGAGCGGGGTCAACCGAGTTCACCGGAGTACTTGACAAATGCTTCGGTTTTTTTTATTATTATTATTATTTTTTTTTATCGGTAAACGGCAATCTTTTTTACGCGCGCTTGTACTCATACACATACACGCGTCGTCGTCGCGTACACCTTATATATTGTATACGTATATATAATTAACAATTATTTTCTAGTGCGTAAAATAATAAGTGATAATAATAAGACGTATGTATTTATGCTCATATGCTGATCAGAACACGAGTACCTACCTACCTATATGTGCAGGCGCACTCACGTCGATCAGATATATGATATAAAATGAACGCGTTCGGCCAGGCGAAAAATATGTTTTCATCGATTGTATAATAATAATAATACAATATCCTCCGCGTTAATAACGCTCCGTTTGAAAATACCATTACGCGGGTTTGATGGGATTTCGTCGTTCTGGCGATTTGGTTCTTTTGGTTTTTTTTTTCATGGTGGTGGTTTCATGGATTTTTTTTTTTTTATATTACTATTATGGGGACTACGTCCCATCCTGTGGTCCAGGTTAGTGCCGTAAAGCAGTGTGGGGTTAGGTGTATATATAATAATAATAATAATAGTAGTATACGAACTCGAGCACTCGACTCTTCTTCTTTTTGTGTCCCGCAGTTGCGATTGACGGCACGGCGGCTGCTGCTGCGGCAGTAGCAAGTGATGCGCGTCGATATCGATTCGAACGTGACGTTTAAAAGGGTGCGCGCGTTGGATAGATTCGAAAAAAAATAATATAAAATGAAATAATCCCTCTCTTTGCCGCGATTCCATCCTCTGAGTTAAACGTACTACACACCACACACAATGGTTAGTTTTTAGCATTACCATAGGTAATAAATGTGCGGTATTCTAAATTGTGCAATAAATACATAATATTACTGACGTTGCAAGAAAAAAAATCACATTGACATTTTTTAATTTTCATTGTTCGGTTTATATAAAACAATAACCCAAAACATTTATCAACCATATTATTATATTATTATCTTCAACACTGTTTCGTATTTCAATGAATTTAAAAGACTGAACTTGATTATTATTGCACTAGTGAGAACTCCAAATCCGTGACGAATTAAACGGTTTATGTATATATATATATAAATACCTACTAACGGAATGCATATAAATGTATAATCTCAAATATAAACTATAAATAATATAAATATATTATGTAGGTATGTTATACGACATACGACATTATTCTACTAAAATGGACGGGGAATTAAACTAATCAGGTTTTAATTCATTCTCTTGTCAATTAATGATTTGACGTTTTTATTTTCTAAAATATTATACTTCCCGTAAATTAATATTAAACTTCGATATAGATGTATTATTATATTGATCGTAAATCCAAATTCATATTTCGATTTAAATTGTAGTAGTTATACGACATTTTATAAACACGAATAGATGCCGTATAAACGTAGTATAATGTATCGTAAAGATATAATAAAATATATAAGTGAAATGTTTTTGAAGTATTCCGACACGGCCTTGATGGGATATTATTTGTGTGGGATCTATTGTAAATATCAAATACAATTAATTTCTTCACGTTATGTTTGTGGAAAAAAATGTCTATGATTTTAAAACGAGAGAACAAATAATAGTTTAAAATTTTAAAAATGCATTATTATTATTATAATTATTATTTTGGCACTCGTACGCTGAAAATATCGGAGTGCAATTTGACGAGAAACGTATATTAAAAGTTTTACAACACGAGTGAACCACAAATAATTTGTAATATATTTAATGACGATTAGTTTGGATATGCATTTTAAAGATGAAAAAATATAATATTATTGTACTGTGAACTTAAATGTATTATTGTTTACAATCGTATAACAATAATATATTGTAAGTACAGTGTTATTTTATCGTTTAAAACCGAATTTATAAGAAATAAGAACCTCATTCAATGCAGTTAAACGATGACGATCTGTATCAACGATTAAACGTGTGAAACGTGAACATACGTATAATAGTGCGTATTACTGTGTATGGAATAATGGATTTTAAGTGACCGACCAGTGGTAGTTTTTATCTTAGACTCACACGGACACACGTACACACGCGCGTGCGCCGTTCAGCGTCTCTCGTCGTCCTCCAAATTAGAATTGAAAAAATAAATAACAATAATAATAGCTTGAAGAAATCCGTCGCGTATGTATATGGGCACACACGCACAATCTGGTGTACATCGCACCGCTAAGTAGTAATAGTCTCAGAGAAGAAAACTGTATAGAGTTACCTACTCGCTCTCTCGATACCTAACTCTCGCTCACAACACAATACGCCTACGACTCGAACGCCAATATTTTATGCGTACCACCACCCCACCACTCACCCATATATTATATATATTTATAAACCGATAGATAGATGATAAGTCGACCCGCAGACGGCGGCGACGGCACACCGCACCGAGGCAGATGGACGATTGGCGTGTATGTGTACACATATTATAATAATAAGTGCCTCGTCGCCACACATATTACATAATAATATATTATAATCTTTCCAATGGTGGTAATTAAAATTGAAAAATAAAAAGAATATATTTTTTTCATTCGCGGCGGCCACAGACGATCGGCCGACGTGATTCGCGCTATCTTTTTTTCGGACCGGAGAGAAAAATAATAATAATGAAAAACAATGCGTAAATTGGTCGGAGAGCGGGCGAGCGCGCGCGCGCTCACGAGCTACGACGACGACCGTCCGGGACCGAGAGACACCGATACGCCGAGACGACGGTGAATCCGAGGAATCCGAGGCGGCGGCGGCGGCGGCGGCGGTGGCTAGTATATAGTAATAATAATAGTAATAATAATAATAATAATAATAATAATATAAAGAGTGCTTGCCGAAAACCGGTTTGTCTGGATCGCCGCCACGGCAGCAGAAGCACACCGGTGCACGAGGAGAACAAACAGACGGGCGAGCGCGGGCCACCGGACAAAGCCCCCGAGAAGAATATAATATAATGCGAGACACACGGGAAAAAACGACGGAGAAAAAAAGATCGACGGACAGTGTGCGTGTGTGTGTGTGTGTGTGTGTGTGCGAGAGAGAAAGGACGACGGAGACCGGAGAGACCGGTTAATCAATTTCTGGAACGAACTGCAACGTATATAATATGAGTATGCGTGTGATCAATTATCGTTATGTCATACACGAGCAGCTCCCATGATCCATTAAGAATACCGCGTTTGTATTATTATTATTATCATTATTATAATTATTACATGTCGTGTGCGTATTGAATGCGTACAGAAACGGAATATTACTAGTGGAAAATGTGCGCGTTTGGATTCCGCTCGTGTTTTTAACGCCGTGGACCGAACGACGAGACCGCCGACGCCGCGAGGTTAATAAGCAATTACGCGATTAAGAATTAAGATGTCGTCGCCGTGAATTCGTCGTCGACGGCGGTGGCTGTTGCTGCCGTTCGGTGACGGTGGTCGGAGGTCGTGAATCACGAAATTGGCCGTAAACATCTCCTTTCCACCAGAGAGCCGACACAGCATCAATCACCCTCTCTCCGTTGCGGCCGTCGAGCTCCATTTTTACAATGCTTAATTTCTAGGGTTATAATTATACGGTCATCGTGTAAAGATCGCTACTGAATCTGGCGTTGTATCAGTTGACACACTATGCAGAGCGATACGTTTTTCGCTTTAATATTTCACAGTATTCATTATAATACTCGTAATTTTGAGATATTTTGCAGGAATAACTAGTATAGTAGCGGGTAGTATACATTTTTATTGTTAAATCGCAGGAAATTATTTGCCTATAATAGCTAGTCTTCGTCTAAAGTTTATTTTAATGATAATAATATAATAGAAATAGCTTTTGGCATTCATGGTAGTAATATTGATTGCAACCACCTTCTGCGCCTAGAACTTGTAGTTGATTATGTAATATAATAGTTTGCTATACAGTGTATATGTTATATAATATATGCTTGCAACAATTATTATTCGGGGGGATGAAATTAATTTTACGAACCTCCGAGATTAACCCTATGTAATATACTTCCCACTGTAGGCCTAGGGTGTCAATTAATGGAAAGTCGAGTTTACGAGACAAATTTCTACTCAAGTTTAATCGGCTGCCACCGTTGCCGATCAATCAACGACAGTAGTTAGCGGGACACCTAACGGGATGCGGGAGAAAACACAGTGTGCTTGTTATCGTGTATCTTCTCCCTTTAGAATACTCACCCCACCTCTTCGATACGTGGCGGTGTTTAAACAGTGACTCGGGTATCTGACTATTGACTATAAAACATATTATACACGTAAAGTTCCTCTGCGTTGACACCATAAAGCGGCAAAGTAATTTCAAACCGACAAAATATCGTCAAGCTCAAACTTTAAGACCCCGTGTTTCCGCCATGCCATGATTAAACTTTTTACGTCAAGAAAAATTGTCTTCGAGATAACCATCGCAAATGCACAATTCCGAAATACTTTTATTATTTTCTTTCCTCTATCGTTTTGTTTTCGACAGTCACTTTATAAATGAGTTATACGTCGCCATAACACATATACATACATGTCCGATCCACAAATTCCGTCTAACCTCTTTTTTCAACTCATTTCCGTCAGACGACTTTCTCGTTTATTACAAGTAAATCTAAAATGTACATCCCATAGCCAATGCACAATGAATGGCTCTTTATAAATCGTTTCAATTTATTTTTATGTCGATTTTTTCAGTATCTATCTAGGTCCCTCTTTTAAACTTCCTCTTATTAATCTAGTACACACCATCAGTTTTCCTTTTATTTATAATCCCCTTGGAAATAAAATATATTTATATCCGTGCAACGCATATTATTTGAAGCGTTCTTACATTTTTCTCCTCTGTCGATATCATTAGTAAATTTCAATATTTACTTTGATCCCAACCCTGGCATTTTGAGAATTCAACATGCATCGTTGAATACAATTGGACTGTCCGACTCCTTTTCGGTTCGTATTCGCTTCACTGCCCTTCGTTTTTAATGATTCCGATATGGTGTAGGCACTATAGGCGACGAGCTATCTTCCCGTATCTTACTACAATCTAGTTCAATTGTTTTCAATATCTTGAACAGACGTCGACATTTTTGTAACCAAAGTGAGTATATTTACACAACCGAGACCAACAATAAGTGTATAATATAACAACCTCGTTTTATTTATGTTATTGTTGTGTTTATTATTATTATAATTATTTTTTTTTAATAGAATTTAATTACTCGCGCTACAGTTATTTATTGTTTCATGAAACGAAGTAATTAAAAAGTATATAAATATATATATCAAGACAACCTGATATTATTAGACAAATACCTCCATTGGTTAATGATACGTTGTTTAAAAACTAGAAGCCGTTATTACTATTACTTAACATGAGTTATTATTATGGGTATTGGATAATACGTTACACCTTTAATAGGTGTACGAACTGGCTGGATGTTCACCGGTTAACCTGGCCGTTACACTTATTATACTATTATCAAGAAAAAAAAATTGAGCATATTACACAATATACATATATAGCTACCAATAATTGACAAGCTGATTTTTTGTACTCCGGGACTCGAGAGGAAATAATGACGATTTTTACTTTTCATCGTACATACGAACGCATAACAACTAAGCGAACACGTCTACAGTTTGGTTTAAATTTCTTTTCATATTTTTTTAACAGAATGTGATTTATGTAAAAAAAAAACCAATATGCAATAGAAGTCAGAGTTATTAATTGTCCAGTGTCGAACACGGTGGCGGCCATCAGTCACCCATCGTACACACAATACTGATGGAGCTCCCGCGTTTTAATTTTTGTTTTTCATTACCTGACGTACGGTGGTAGCCATTAGCAATTTAACTGTGGTGCCCGGTGCACTTCTAGTTAAATCAAAAATAATTATAATCACGGCCACCAATGTATGTATGTATACACGGTCGCCAAGAGAAAAACAATAAATTACTGTTCATGTATAATACACTTAGGTACACCATGCACACGTGACATTGTCGACTATCGACTGACCAACAGCAGAAGTTATTACTTACCGCTTCGACGGTGAGATCTAGTACAACCTAGTAATTCTCCAACAACACTGTTACAATTACAATAACGAAGTAATTTTCACATTAGAATAATTTATATAATATTTTATATTAATACATATTATTATTATATTTAGTAGAATTATACATTGTAATGCGCGCGCTTTAATGAAATAATGACCATGACGAGTGGTTTAACATTCCCAAGTATCCAGAGAATACCGTAATTTATAAGACGAAAAAAGCTCAGACCCATTGATTTTACACTAATAAAGTAACAAGATAGACTACATACATCATACATGTCATACGCGCTGACTTTAGCTGCAGCACCGTGTAGACGACGTTAACAATATTTAATGTCGTTTTTATGGCCAAAAAGCGCGAGTGATATAAATATAGCATCATTTTAATAATATGTGAAAGTATAGACCAATATTTTTATTTTTATTTAATCTTCAAAAACATTATTAGAATTTAGAGAGGAGTGGGTTAATATTTTTATTTTTTTTAACATTCAAGTAGACTTGGCTGTACACAACATATATCCCAAATTGTTTTCAAAAGTTAGTATAATTTTTTTTCATATCGAAACAGATAAAATTATATTATGATATTAAATTGTTAAAGACAGTTATTTATATTTATATAGTTAAATAAAAATGTATTAATTTTAATTTTTTTTGTTATATAGTATAAAAAATATTCTAATAATATATCTTCATTATTAATTACTAATTACTTACTACTAATTGTTTTCAATAATGAAGTTAGATAAAGATTTGAAACAATTTTGAACCATTCTCAAGTATTTTGCGATATTTAGATGTGCCTTTCTATATGATTTAAGTATGACATTAATACACAATAATCATAAAATGCAGTATTACATCAAAATATAAAACATGGAAAACATTTGGGGAACCCCTTCACAACCCATCCAGCAATAATTTCCACATATGTGATAACTAATAATATATAATATGGATGATTTAATATTGATATAGTATGTATGTCTGCATTAGGTAAATATATAAATGTACTCGAGCCTAAGTAACGTATACCGTATATAGATCACAACACTATCATAACTGCAGTACATTTATAAAATGCATAACAATATTCAGCATTGAGGTCTTTTAGATTATCGCACGCACAACACATGTGTTTGATTATACTTTTGTCCTTTCGTTTGTATTTATTGAATTGTATCTATATACATCTACATACCTATAGAATATCATGTTGTATTACATTATTGTATATGCTTAACGAGTTTTTGTCCTAATGAGCAACAAACGCTTCTGTATGTGTTCCGTTTTTAATTATAGCTTTAAATGTCAAATCATTAATGACATTCTAAATGTTTTCACACTACCGGTCATAAAAATGTATACGTTAACAAATTAAGCGCTCTGTTTTTGTTGTTTGTTGGTCGCAACGGCTATGTATCGATCGTTTCGATACTGCCCCCAACGTATAAAAACTAAAAAGTCATGTTATATTTTGTTTGTTGTTCTTAGGGAGATTTAAAAGAAAGAAAAAGATCGAGTATATTTTATTTGCAAAACAAATTTTTCTTTCGTTTGACAACGGTTCTTCCGGCTGATAAATCGAATGCAACCCCCCACTACCGAGAACCCTAACAGACTACGCTACCACCACCACCCAGGCCTCGGGCAAAGCACAAAAGATTGAACAATAGAACTTGTGTGTGTGTATGTGTGTATTTTTCAAAGTTTTCCGTTCCCTTTTTTTCTTTTTTTGGCCTCGAGCCGTTGGTTTTCCCTCTCCGTCGTCAATTTATTTACGTGTATTATTTTCGTTTGCCTGATTTTTATTCGCCCCTTAGCGTTTCTCCTGAAACTCGTGAATCGAGGAGTACAATGCGTTTCGGCCATCCTATAGCCATTATACTGCATTGCGCCTATTACGTTCCTCGCCCTCTACATTAAAGTCCAGACAATATACACATTACACCTTTCATCTGTGTACTGGCCGAGTAGGTGTACTCAATATTCCCACTCGAAAACGCGTTCATGCCGACTGTGTGACTATACTAAATACGATTCAACCCACCACCCTCGTTTCGATGAGTACACGTGACGTATCAAAATGGGAAATATTTTCCATTTTTTTTTTTTTTTGCAATATCGTTAAACTTAAGAGAGATAATATTTAATACATCTATGCATATCCTATGGGAAATAACCACAAATGGTCATTGTGCAGTTTTAACTTCATTCTTCTTAAGATTCTTTTTTTAATATTTGATTATTTTCTCAGCTGTTACTTTTGTACGCAATTACACGAAAATAATTGTCTGGGGAATATAAAAATAACGATTCGTACGACACTCGTCACACCGAATGAGCAGCGAATATAGTACCTAAATATTATTCGAAATTTTCTATCAGATTAGCATGTGACAAATATAAAAAATACAATATAAAGGCTCACGATATTTTTTGTATAATAATACTGAGAAGGTATTCTTTATTATTAATTGTATTTATTCCATCGTCAATTTGGCATTATTATTCATACGGATATTATATTGCACGTAATTATTACAAAATATGACACGGCTAAGCACGCTACGAAACACATACTCTTAAGCTAATAGGTTTGATCAATATAAAGGTACCTACATACTTAATAGAACTTGGCAATTAATATTACTTAATAGGAACTGCAATAACATATAAACTAATTTTAAACGAAGAATATATATAAGTGTGTATAAAATAATTTTAGTTCAACGATTTATTTACAGTAAACTGATGTATACGCGTATAATAAGTAGATGATTTAACCGAGGAATTCATGAGATATTTTTAATTATACTGAACAAACTTTAACTAACAAAAACTAGCACGATATTAATACTTTTAACTAGGCTTAAATGAAATACTGGATACAAAGAAAATGAGTGAATCGATTATTGTTGCGGAAACAAAGATATTGCAATATGGTCAGGGTAAAAGACAAAAAGGTCGTTTGTGAATGTCAGTCCCCCTCGCTCTATGCGTCAGTTAACAGGCAGCGCACGAACAGCAGCACTTGGCGGCTCGTCGTCGATACGTCATAATCGGTCGAGGCAACGTCCGGGTGAAAAAGTCGCAAGAGGGTGGCGCATTAAAAGGGATCAATCAATCACGGTCTCATCGATCATATAAGGTACACGCGGGTGGAGTCCCGTTTGACAGGTGTCGAGTATTAACTTGACCACGATCGCAAAAACCTCTCATTATCTATTTCGCCCTTAATATTTGTACGCCAAATTTTCACCAAAATAAGAGTAGTTGTACCTATTGACCTTATGAAAATACGAGTACATCGTAAACACAATATTTAAATAGATTATTAATGTCACGTATCATGAGATAAATATTTAATCATTTAAGATATGATAATAATAATATATAACAGATGTATGATGTATAAGTATATGATTTAATATTGCCATAACAAATATTTAGTATTTTGTAAGCGAGCTGTGATTGAGTATTTGAGCGTCATTGTATACTTTTTTTTGCACACGACATGTGTTATAAAATAAAAAAAAAATGCATGGTGATTGTTTGGCAGGGGCTATTAAATAGGACAATCAGAAACCACATAATATAAATAATGTTTTCCAACCCTTACTCATATTATGTTGCATAAGGTGATAAATGACCATAGTGTGCTCTGCACACCAGCATTCTGTGCTGGTATTTTACTGGTGTGAAAGCGTAGTTTGAAGATGTTTTCCTTATATCTTACCTATATATAGCAATATTACATACGAAAACTACATAATTTCTTGATGCCTCCCGGGGTCAAAAATTACTTTCTATATATACTAATATAGTCTCAGCAAACCCAATAATTTAATAAAAAATAAAAATTGTCGTCTTTCCACTTACGATTTATTACATTTTACATATACATCCATAACATATTTGGATAATAACACGTTAAGTATGAATAATTTTTCAACAATTCATCTGAATATTTTTTTTTATTTTCTTCACACAACTGAATAAAATTATGAAACACTACGCCGTGAATTACGTCATCTTGAATATATAGAACGATCGATGTTCATGCTGATATTTTAAAGAATTAAAGAAAATGAAATAAAACAAGCGTACAAAATATAATATACATTCTCGTTGTAATAAAAAAATCTAATCGATATTCTGGGAAATGAGAAAACTGCTGAGTATTTAAAGAATAACTGAATGAGTACATCTAAATATCAATATTATACTATTATATATAAAGGTGTGATTTGTATTCTAATTGTATTATTATAAAAACGGCCTATTATTTTTTATCTGTGGACGGATTATTATTTTGTAGTAAAGTATACCGGAATTAAAAATAACCCTATTAAAGGCAACTATATTTGTTTAATAGGTAGTTACTACATAATTTTAGACACTAAATGAAAAATGTACTTAAATAACGACAACTTCGAGAAAATTTTTTGTTAAGTTCTAGAATATAAAATATATGTATTATGTATTTATCAATATACGTATAATATCCAATATTATAATAATATATTATAGTCTGCAAGCTGAAACAGTATTATGAAAATGTGAATCCATATACCACGTGCAATTGCGACTAACGGTGGCATCTGTATGTATAACTGTAATGATGTTCATTGTTATTGTTTCCGAATACGGCATCCGTTTGATGTTTATGCAAAACGATTCGAACGGTGTTGCCGGACTTAACCATTTTTGGGCACCGTCCGTCCCTCCTTTCGTAACGCTCTAGTGTAATAACGACGCCTTGTACAACACAGCGTATCCATTTATACACGCAAAACCGTCAGCTGTTCCGTTATGTGCACTTCTACCCTTATATATATATTATATAATAATATCTTCTTTCTACTAGTCATATGTATAATATTGTTCCCATATACCCAAAATGATACACACCATCATCCACTCTAAATCTATTTACTCGTTTTTCATTGAATATAATATACAATTAAATCGTAAAATAGAACATTTTTAGAAAAAATTTTATGCAATTAGTACATAGAAAAAAAGTTTGTAATGATGAAGAGAATACTACGAAAAAATATGAAATTTGAGTGGAAAGCTCGCACTTTAAATATAGCTTTCGATGAAAACGACACAATTAAATGTTTTGGCCTTAATTAATGCAATTGAGGAGTATGAAACTGGTCACCGTTTGTATAAATGTGGATTATATATATGCATAATAATAAGTATGTATTTACAGGATACCTACTAACAGAAAAAGTGCGAATACAACATTACAATAAATACATGCACGTGGTCAGAAATTCAATTTAGGTGCTGTATGTACACATGAATATATAGTTAATTTTCACATTTTATCTCTGTTAATTGGTTCACACGTCGCATGTTAGTAGTCGTTTATTTTTAGTTTTCTCTTCAAATAAACCGCAGCTGTTATTACGACGACTTGCGATTGTTTCCTATACCGTCCATTGACACGACGACGTTTTTGCAGATATAAAACCATGCTATAGAAATATCGTTATCGCATTGTATATAAGAGCATACAGAAGAGGACAAGAAGCACAAGAGGGTGTGATAACTAGTAATATGTTATAGTCGGAATTCGATTTTACCGAGTTGGGTTTTCGTTCAATGTTCAGGTGGAAGAAAAGAATAATAAAAAATTAATAATTCGTATTCTATACAGGATGTGACAAAACGAGCGTGGAAAGTTTTCGAACAGTTTCTGGAGGCCTTTGTTACACACATGGGACGAGAAAGTTGGTCAATATAATAATAATAATAATAATCGTACCAACATTCGATATCCACGATACATGTGTAAACTTTGCCGCACTAAACATTTAACCACGGCTTCCTTGACTAGTCCACCGTTAACTTTTTAATTTAATTCGTTAATTACGGAATAATTCCATCCACGCATCATGTTTGATATTCGGTAGCAGAGAAGGTAGAGAGACGGAGAGAGATGTTGTTCGAAACGTGTTCGCGACATGACGTGTGTCCATAATTACATCAAAAGTGACTAAAGTTTCACGTGCGTAACTAACGAGACCATAACGTCTCAACGCCACATACGCGCTAAGGCACACTGCACACCCCAAACCAAAACATATTCGCCGAGCAATTTTTTGGCGGTTAAGTATAAATTAATCGGTAACTGTAAGCTATAATAATATATGCGTCTGTATATGTTGCATCGGTACGTGGGTAGAAATACCTCTATAACCTACGAAAGCGATGACTGCTGTTACGCACATGTAAAATATATACACAATACACATAGATGTAAATTGTTAAATTCGCTGAAATCGAAAAACCGTAGATATTACAAAAACAGCGATAGGTATTAACGACGACACGCATAATAATATTATTTCGGGTGACATTTTGCAAAATGTAAATCAGATTGTCTTGTAAATCGCCACGATTAAGTCGTCATAAGATTCCGACTGGTTTCTCGACGACAACAATACAATATTCCATTCGCGAGTCGGCGTGCAACAAAAGCAAGCCCCCGCGCGTTTTCGCGTGGAATTCGGCGCGCGAAAACCTCCATAAAATACACGCACTACAAATGTTCATTTTGTATAGATGTATATATAAATATGTTGTATTATACAAGCCAACGACAAAATATATCGCAACAAGCACCACCCCGTAGTACGAGAGCATGCAATTGTGTCAGTTACTTTATTATTATTTTGGTTTTGCCGCAATGGTTTATGGCATCTTTGTATGCAAATATTGTTCTCCTCTTCCATTCATCGGGGGCCGCCACCACCGCTCGCATTCTTTCGGGAAAAGAAGTATACCTATTATATATGAGTACGAATAACGTATGCCGAGAAAAAACAACACCGACCGCGTACCGTTACACGAACGAATATGCAAACATGTATATATAAATATAATAATGTATATATTTTATAATATATAAAAATGCATGTATATATACGTGAGGAAAAAAAGAAATAAAACTTCTGCGGGTTTTTCGAAATTCGACGTGTATATGTGTTTATTTTTTCTCTGGATTTATGTGCGTTCAACAGTATAATATATGTATATAACACCCGAATATTCGGGAATTCGTATCAGGTTATAAAAAATCACCACCAGCGCCACCACTTCTCAAACCCCGACAACAAACTAGGTACTATAATTCAAAAGACGTCGGCTTTTCATTATACCATTTTTTTTTCTTTTCATTTTTATTACTGTTATTATACACTAACAAATTACGTAGTATATGCAAGTTGCAAAAAAAATAGAAAAAATTCACATCGTTATAATTGGTTATAAGCTTTTTACTGTTTTAGCAGACCGGTCATATTTTATCAAGCTTGATGATACTCGTGTTCTGCTGCTACCCTAGGTCGATTTCGTGACGTAACGATTTGCACAACGAGCTTTGGGCAACGAGTTTGCAATGTTCCGCATTTTTTTTTGATATTGAAAAGCTTTTCAACAACTGCTGTAGTGTTTATATTTTTAAGGTTTCGTTTTGTTTCGAGTTTTGCAAACGAGAGGTCGATTCGTGAAAAATACAACACGACGAAATCAAGACACAATAATATACCTACCTAATATAGAAACCATAC
The DNA here is from genome assembly GCF_003676215.2 of Rhopalosiphum maidis. Taxonomy (NCBI): domain Eukaryota; kingdom Metazoa; phylum Arthropoda; class Insecta; order Hemiptera; family Aphididae; genus Rhopalosiphum; species Rhopalosiphum maidis. The sequence continues at coordinate 82,614,147 of NC_040878.1, forward strand.
ATTTACACGAGTATAAATAAAAATGTTTTCCTTATGAAAATGCTATATTTAATTATTTAAAGTCTAACGGTCAAATTGGTTCGACATTTTACAAGTGCAGTGAATATTATAATTACCGAGCTCTATTACTGAAAATATAAATTGAGGAAGTAAGGATACATTTAATACGCTGGCACTTGTCCTATATTTTAATTATTACCAACGGTTTTCAGTTTATTTATACTAGATTGCTTCTTTAATGTTTCCGTACACGGTATCTAAAGAACATGAAAATTTAAAAAGTATAGCGTTCTTAGTTTATTTACATTAATTCCTATCCAGATTTTGTGGAGTTTCCATCATTCAAATAATAATTATTTATATAAATAATAATAATAAAAAAAAAACATTTTTCTGCATCGAATGTATTTCTACAAGGCGATTACGTTGTCATTTTAATGCAAATGGTCACACGATTGTCGCATAGTTATTTCCGGTTTGTTAGCCAAACGTACATTGACCAAAGTCGCCATTATGCTCTCTTCCAGTTTAAATATATTTTGTGCGCCCGTCCTGCACTCATTAATACCTCTCTGCGGTCATATTACTACACTCTTCAGTTTTCTTTACTTCGCTTATGATTAAAAAATAAAAAAGTGTCTCCATATGTACACCGGCACTGTATAGATATAGGTAATGAAGATTAATTGAATTAAGAACAGTTGGAAGAACATGGGAGGTAAAAAAAGTTATCTGAAGGAATAGCTTCAATTACCATTATAAACCATTGAATTCGAATTATCAGGAAAAAAATTTAGTTTTTAAACTAAGATTATTGATGAAATATTGCCTTGAAAATAAAAATAAAAATCTGACAGTTTGTAAACGATTTAATAACTTAAGTGCTTTCTTAAAATTTACAAAAATGATAAAAGTAGTTTTCGAAGATGTTTAAGCAATCACAGTGATATTTATTTATTTATTTAGGTGTTGAAAATTGCACATAAATTTATCTACCGTTTTAGATTGTAATTATTATGTCTTGATTGGTATTTTTTACACATGCGTCTACCATGAACCTACATATATAAAGTATCGTCTTTACAAAATTTAATTCATATGCACTCAATTACCTACGTATTATTTTACAGTCTGGCACTATTAATTCCCAATGACAGGAAAAACAATGAATTCGATAATAATACTCTTAATAGTATAATATACTCATAATATACATACACTTTATTAGTTTATTTTAAAAGTAGTATAAACTGGAATTTGATAAAGGGTTAGATAAACCCTATAATTTCAATTTCTGGTTCATTTTTGTATTTTATAATCTAATACTGCTTTTGTTGTCTGGAATAATTACTATCATCATAGTGGTTACATTTATGATGTCATACAATTTAAAAACCTGTTTATAATGTAAAAATATATTTTATATTATATTATGCTGTCTGCATCGCGTAATTTTTGTAGAACCATAATAGCGTGAAAAATTGTTTGAAACCCGAATGTAAAAACGTTATTTGGCAACTGGGCGGTGATCTGACGAGTCGGTAAATACTCGATTAGAGAAAACAGCTAGTTTCGCCTGGTCCATTACGCGGAAACGTGATGTTTTTCATTTGATAAATCCTCAAAAATTGATGTAGAAGCACTTCTTCACTTTAATACAAAGTACTCATGTCGTTTTAGCAACATACGAGTGGTAATGGTTGAGTTGTATTAGCACTATATATTATATAATACGTATAGTAGTCGTACAGCAGAGTAGTTTAGGTAGTATAGTAGTAATAGTTACATAGTAATGTGTATAGCACAGAAGACGACAACGACGACAGTAATAATTAATATATTATAGCCCTCGTGTCATAAACACTATAGGGTATAAATCTACCGGTCCACACATACATAAATATATTATATATACATGTGTGTACTGTTTATATACGTGTATCGTGTGCATGTGTGTTACACCACACCGGTTGCTTTGCTGCTGCTGCCACTTATTACGTCCCCGTGTGTCATTCCGAATGATTATACAGCGGATCCAACCACCGGCATAGCCATTATTCTTCGATCTTCCTCTTTCTTCTCCGCAGTATCATCAGCGGCAGCAGCCTGCAGTGATAAATGCGCTAGCCCGTCGTATATAATATTGTCTTCTCTCTGTACGTAGATGTATGCAAATACTTTCTAAACGGCCTCGGGGCCGCTTTTGTCGACGACCGCAGTCGCCGATAAATTGATTCACGACAACTGGCGAAGGCGGCCTACATATATTATTATTATTATTATTAAGAAACTCATCGACAGTGACGGTTGAACAACAACGCTTGTTTCATTCAGATTTTTGTGTCAAAATTATTATTTTTTTTTTCATATTTATAATTTATTCCTTTACTTACTCGATATATGCTGCAATCACACAATAGCAATTCGATTAAACAAACGAAAATACTTAAGGTAATATTTTTGAGTTACACTGAATGAATATCATCAGAACTAACCACAGAACGACGTTTGTAGTGTATATTACATTATTACGTCGAACACTTATGAGCATATAGAATATATACCGACAAAAGCGGATTCGCAGTATTCCGCAGTCTGATTTCATTGATTTTCGGTAGGTGCTTATACAACACTCGTTTCACAACTCCGCGGTTAGATTTATAATATTTTCCACCACTTAATTGTATAACAATATATGAGTATATTATAATAATAGATATCATAATATAGAGGAATATTGAAATAATTACGATGAGTAACTGCTGCAGAATTTTTTTATTAACATAATACATTCTATGTTAGCTGCAGCAAGCAGTACCTACAATACGATCTCGCGTCACATAATGTATAATAATATTATAATACAATATATATTACGATTTATACTGTAGGATCAATGGAGGCGAATTGTTCGTGCTCATCGAGATGGCGTGACGCCCGGCGGCCGTGTCGAAGACCGATTGACGATTGTACATGAAAACTACAGGAATAAAGAAATAAGGCTAGTGGAAGTTCGGACAGTGGTGTTTGGTGGTTCGTCTTACAATTTGCATAAGGCTACCGATAAAGCTGGACGTCCCTCTGTCCTGCTGCAATTCTCCAGTAAAAAACCGGATGCGCTGTAATAATTAAATTAATACACGTCCTACCCACACATCTCTTAAAAGTCCATTGCCACCAATTTTATACAATCGCGATCGTCCGATAACTTCAGTGGCGCGAAATTAAATCGACCAATATCTGCAATTGACTTAAAGCGAAGTTGAGTTTAGAAAAAAACCTAAAAGACCGTCTTATAAACTATGTAGCATATGTTTTTATATAGTGTTAATTAAATATTATACACATATTTACAAACATTAATCTGTTGAAAATATAAAAAAATGATAAGGCAAACTATGACAAAAAATTTAAAATAGGTTCTACAATATTACAATTGTCTATATACCTATAAACGTATAACTGGAATAATAATTATTCTAAATAGACATGATAAACATCTATACAAATAACTACTTATAGATTGTATGAAAAGATAAACATTTTTAAAACATAATAAGTCATAGTAGACATCTCTGAAATTATCAAGAGGAAAAGCAGGTAGGTACTTAAACGTAGTTTGAAACATTTTAGAGTATTATAAAATCAATTACGGCTATTCTTATTGACATTTCCTTTTGATTGACGATTGATACATCGTTGCATACTATAAGTCTGAGAGCTATAGAATAATATGTACAACAAAAACTGGCTCCCCTCGACGTATTTACCGGCGGTTCCAATATGTTGCAAATTAATCAATTAAGTTTAAACAATTTCACACATTCTTTTCAAAACTACTCTTTTATTGTATTATTACTTATTAGTCGTTAAATATTATTTCGAATTAAATTTACAAACTAAAAATATTTTTTAAACGACATTGGAACAATTGTATATTCGTATATCACAAAATAAATTTCCTTGTCATTGTCGATACAGGAGATGGTATTATATTGCTTATATCATATAGAACATTTAAAGTTCACTGTATTTTAGAAAAATCTCATAAGTAATAAATACAATATATATTATGTTTGTTTTATTTTTAAAATTAATATTTCTAATTCTTAATTTAATACCAATTCTATAATATTACAAAATATTCACAAACACATTTAAAAAATATTTTCAATTACAGGTATATATAACCAATATGAATATTATTTGAACATATTTAAACAATTATTATTCTTATGAAATAAATAAAATATAATTATTAAAATTCCTAGAATAATTTAAAAATGTGTTATTCATGTACACATTACCCATCATTTATTACTTTAAAATTTATTTTTTTATAGGCAGCAATTTTTTGTAATTTAACTATACGTTACAGTAAAATCCAACGCATAAATTAATTTAAAAACACGATTATCCATACATAACAAAACATAATATACCTACTAAATTATTAATAAACCGTTACAAAGAAACACAAACGTAAATAAAACGGATGAACCTTTTAATAAACATGTGCATGTTGTTTTTCCTATCATAATCATACTTAATTTTACCTTACCTCCATTACAAGTATACTGCTAACCAACAATAATTACGTAGATCTACGTTACACTACTATCACTTTGTTCACGATTAATATGTATATTATAATATATTACTAACCATGCTAGAATGCTACTATACAAAATAGGTACTCTACTTGTTATTAATATTATTATTTTACATAACAAAGCAAGACGCGTGTTTCACACTACATTTTAGGGTAAAACCTAGTTGTCGTGCGAAAATGTCGAATTAGTATTTGTGCTCACCGCTTCCCACCACATGCTGAATCGACCGCCGTCCAATTGTTTCCCGGGACGGTGTACATGCAAATGATTTAGAGGTTTTAATATCGCCCATCACCCCCGCCCCCACTTACTATAGTCATGTACGTTATTATATATGCGAAACGGACCGGTGTGCATAAATCAAACCTATAGCACGTTCCCGATGTCGCTTCCCCGTCCGTTGTCCACCCGAAACGGGTACGATTATTTCGCCTACAATTGTTCTCCGGTCAGGTTGGTCGCCAAACACCCAGCCTGCTGCTGCAAGCGTACACCCGAAACGCATCGCGCAACGCGCTATGGAAGTGAGGAGAACATAATATGCACTATATACACACACAACGACAAAAAAAAAAAAGAACGAATACAATCGATATTATAGACAAACGGGTGGTGGTGGTGTTGGTGAAAATAATAGTCATAGAAGAGGGTAGACATTATTATTGTTCAAAACACGAAAATCGGTATACACACACACACACACACACACACACACACACACACACACACACTCACACATATATATGGTATCACAAAATGCTGACATACGAGTATTATACATGCTCGTGTTTTATTTTTAAAAAATATAATTTATTTGCAAAATTACGCACACTCCTACTAGCTTTACTATAGTTATCCGACTCAAATAAATACCAATCAAAAAATAACCTAAATGCGAAAAAATGTGTTTAGAATTATATTATTATTACGTGAACGTCAAGTAAACAAAGTAGATTACAGATAATTTGACAATCGATGTCGTGAAATTACCATTTAATTAGTCGGCGGACATAACACATTTACCACAAGATTGAATTAACTGTTGTGCAAACATCATTATATATGTTTCCTACTTACTAACCTACCAACACGTAATTATATTACACATTATATTATTATTATTGAATAATAATAAAAAAAAAGATTCCTAGTCGACAACATGTCAATTACTGTAGACTTCCCACTGAGTTAATGATAAGAAAAAAATAATAATTAATATTATAACATGAAATTATCGCACAATGTTTATAATAACAATAATAATAAGTAATAACATAATAAAAACAATAATATAAGGATAGCACGCAGTGCGCAAGCACCAGGAGCGCTAAGGGCAAATTCAGCTATACGTAGCGCTCCGGGTGGTACGGATGAACTGGAAAATGTGCGGCGCTTAGTATAATATTAATATTATCATCATTCATCACATTCACATACATCGGCAAACAACAATCGTAATAATATTATTTATAATATTAGCAGGCGAAAATCAGAAGTAGACGACCGTAAATAAAAATTAGGAAATCATAAACCAGATGTTTGAAGGGTCGTCAAATGTTTATCATCGAGCGTATATTATACAACAGTTAGAGACTTAGAGTATTGAGTGAAAGCGAATAATGTTTTTAAATATTTAAAAATTTTAAATACGCACATGCGGGCAAGGTATTTTATTTTTTTAAACTCTATTAATGCTCGCCGAGAGATGGACAATTAAAACAGTTTTTTTCCTCTCCAGAAACAGTTGCGTGCGAGCGCGCGGAATGCCGTTTCTATCCGTGATGAGTGTGTGTGTGTGTGTGTGAGCTCGCCACACACGGTTGGTTGGTCGATTCACACACGCGCAGCGGCGTATACTAACGTCGTCGGTATATACATACGCACGCTCGGTCGAAGTTACACCAGGTACGGTATTGTGTGTATGTGTGTGTGTTTACTGTTTATGATTCACGAAATATGGTAATAAGCGTTGTGATGTCTAATTGAAAAAGTGGATAATAATCGTTTTTTTTTCGGTAGGTAATGTTTTCTCGAACCCGAACTGTGGTGGTGGTCTCGTCTTATCGATTAACCGACGCATCAACCTAAGTTTCTCGTACTGACGCATTTTAATATATATGTACACGAAATGTTCAAAAGCACGTGTAGCGTGCGTGCATATATATTATATATATTATGTCAATGTGAGGGTCATTAATCAATGCGGGGGCGTCGTCTACGGGCGAAATTGTTATTTTGAATAATGAAGTCTCTTTCGCGCGCGCCGCTCTACAGCAACATGAATATATACAGACGACTTCGCAAGTCGTCTGCCACCAAGCGGGTGATATTAACCCTTCGAACTGCCGCCATCAACATAGAATTGGCTGGGCACGAAGCGCAACATGTGCTTAGGGGGGGGGGCTTGATTGATGACCGCAACGTCAACGACGCCGCGCTGTTGCTTTACGTCCGTTTTTCGCAACACATCATCAAATACACCCTTTAACAACGCGGTCCGTCTGGTGCTTTTCTGACCTATCATCTCCTCCGTTGACCCTTTTTTCTTGTCCTTCAACTATGGTACGTAGGTACCTACGTTTGTTGACCCCCATGGACTGATGAATTTCCGACATAGCTTTCCCTTAAAATATATGTTTTGCACGTGTGTATTAGATGACTGCGGGGACAGCGAGTCCTCCCCTTTTTGGATATTATCATTTGTTGTAACATGAAAATTAAATAGAGTTTTCTAATCATAATGCCGTGCGATCAGAGAAAATACAATATTAATAATGTGAATAAAATTACTATAGTTAGAAAAAAAATATATGGATATGAATTACTCTTTTATTTCTATAGCATATAAAAAATCTTTTATTTGATAATTATAAATTTACAAACATTACATCTTTTTTCTAATGCCTATACAAAGACTTTTTAATGGATATATTATTTACTCATATATTATATTGTTTATATATATATATATATATATATATATGTAATATGTATAATATATTATTGTTAGTAGACTGTAGGCGATTAAATACTATACATATAATATATATATATATATTATATTATCATACATGTTACAACGTACAAATAAAAATGAGTACCACCAGAACCAGACATCAATGTCGCGGTGCATCGTAAATAATAAGACAAACTTCCCAGTTCGTGCTTGATATTCACTATAAAATGCGTTAAATAAAATATCAAATTTGCATACGAAGAATGTTCAAAACTATAAACTATTTCTGGAGAACGTTTAACAACTGGTTTTAAATACGTGGTACACTCATACATTCACAGCGAAAACGTATTTGAGATAAAAAATAATAAACAATAAAAGCCCGTTTTAAAAGCCCGCCCTTGCGCTGTTTTATTTATTTATTTTTTTTTTGTATGATTTTTACATTATACATTTCATTTTACTTTTTTTGCTACAGTCTACAACAATGGGTGTAACTTTAGACAACTGTTGAATCAATTTATTGCCCGAAATACAAGATATAATTCAAAGTAATACGTTCTTTGTTCCGGAATTTTCGTAAATATATATCAAAACAGATTTACGATCGGGAAATACTGGCAAGGTTTAAGTGTCGTGAAATACCCCCACGCATTTGCTGCAGACGGAAAAGCCCAACATTGTGAGATGCGCATACGCGATATACGTACGATTTTCGACGAAACGACAAAATAAAAACAATATATATATAAAATTAACCGATAAAATATCGAATCCCACACCCAGCTGGATGCCATAATACACATTTATTAATTCTTTAGGCTGTTGCTTTTTCCCCATACTTTGTGGACGTGTTTGTTTTTTCGTGTGTCTACGATAGTATCGGATTCGTTGGTCATCGCGCGCGATGCCGCCGCGCTCCGTCGCCATCGCCGCATGTTCACGCGAACAACCGCGAGAAACCTGTTTTACGGGAGAGCCGGTATTGTGATTTATACAAGCACCGTCGTCTGAATAATGACCGGCGAGCCGGTTATGACAAGCTCCGGAAGAAAAAATAACGAATACGAGTGTCTATGTGTACATACTAATATTATATCATATATACACACATACACACACACATAGACATACACTTACATATATATATGTGTATAAAATATAAACTATTTTTTCAATATATTTTCTTTTAATAGAGGAGGAAGAAAAAAATTATACAGACGTAAGGATAAATGTGCTTTGGAAGAATTCAATGATAAAAAAAAATATATATATATATATACATATAAATATACATCATAATAGATTTTGCGCACACAGACCGGTTGCTCGTGGAGAAGAGTTTCGGATTAATGATGTGGTTCGTTCACACAACAGAAAAATAATAACAATTCTTTTCATAAAAAGAAAATATACCAGATCATCAAAAATTCTATAATTATAGGTAAAAGAAAACCGATAATAATTTGACGATATGGATGGTGTCGGGGATAAAAATAAATACTGTGTAAAAAAAAAGTAATATAAACTCCTTTGAAATTATTGCAAAGGATTTATTTTGTTAAATCCCATTGGGTTTAAAATATGTTATAAAAACAAAATCTTAAGTTGATTGTTGTAGTCGTATAAGGATTATAGTATAACTATTATTATTGTCTAGATTTCAAATATACAAGCATCAACATCAAGATATAAATCAGTAACAACAATATATCAATAAATTATGTAATTTTCTTATCATATTACATAATATATTTTTGGATTCAGTAAACAAATTGAAAGTTAATATCAGCAAGACTAAACAATTAAATTACTAAGTGAAAGGAACAACAATATGGGAAATTAAACCCTATGCTTATCTATGGAAAAAAACATTATTTAATAACTTTTATACTATAATACATAATTATTAAATTATTTTATGTACGCAATATTTATACAAAGCAATGTAAAATGTTTTATAAACGTTGTATATTTTACGAAATGCGGTGATACACTAGAATAATAATAAACTAGATATAGATATGATCTGGAGTATAATACTTAAAAAATATAAATCATTATTTGTTGTAATATTATTTGAAACAAAAATAAATTAATAAGAAAGAAACATCTGAAAATTAAAATAATTAAAAAATTGCAGTTTCATTTCATGATTTATAAGAGTTAATAGTTAATAGTTTTGATAAAATTAAGACTACAAGTACACATTATTATTTTTACTCAATCAATTAACTAACGCTATTTTATATTATCAACAAATGAATAGATTATCAATATAGCACATTAATATTTATGAGAAATAAAAATATCACAGATAAATTTAAATAATAAAACATAGATGAAGATGTCTTAATCATCAAATTGACTATACATAAAAATAAATATGGTCAATACAATTTAAATAAATAAAATCAACGATATAAAAACGCAACCTTGGTATAACTTGTAAATGGAAATGATGATTTATTGGATTTTATATATTATTTATTGTTAGACTCAAAAATATTATTACAATAAAATGTCTATTATATAGCATATTAATACTTAACTTACGATTGTGTAACTATCATTCTTGACGTAAGACAAGTAATAATAATAATTTTTAATCCTGGGATACTGTATTTTTAGTAGTCGTCAAAAATATATTAGAAAACTGTCGACTAATAAACAAAATATACAGCTTCATAAATTATTTTAAAGATAAGTAGGTACTTTTAGTATACCGTTAGCAGTGTTAGCTATAGCTATCTATTATATGTTCTTATTTAATCCTGCACATGGTGTTTTCATACATCAAAAGTATATTATTTCGTTTTTATTACTATAATGGATAGGTAAGGAATGGTTTACAGACAATGAAAATCTTAAAATATTACTAATTCGCTGTATTTTGAAAAATAACTAATCTAACTATAATTTCATTTCTTTTGAAAACACTTGGTGTACAAGTACAACTTAATTTAATATTATAATCGTCTTATCCCATCGTCATGCTTTGTAAAATGAAAGGAAAATGCTATAACGCCTACTCCTCATTTTTCTAAATAATTTTTGGCGCTTTCCTTAATGGGAAGAATGGAGGTTGAGAAAGGTGCAGCCAATTTCGTTTTTCTCATTTTTCACTCGACTCGTTCTCTTCCGCCACAGCGCAATCTCTAGCTACCCATCCACCCTCTTTTTTCATCATCGCCCCCTAGAGTTATCGCGTGAATACAAATGAACCGCATTACCAGCAATATTTCACCTCTCTGAGTATATATATATATGAATGGGATGAGGCAAAATGTAGAGGTAAAAATAATAGCGACATCACGAAGTTCTCGATCATTAGTCTCAATCCTACATATTATATAGTCGCTAACTAAACGCAAAAGCTTTTGAAGTACGGTTTATTGGTATATTAACTTAACCTTTCCTCTTATTCTATAGTAATTCTGTTGTTAAAACACTTAATTATTTATTTACAAAATGAAGAGTATTTAATATGATTTATAAGATGAGTAGTTTCACATTAATTAATTCACCCGGGTCTGTGTCAGATAATCCAACTTCATATTAATAGTTTGCACTCCTAATTTACGAAATAGCATAAATTTAACATTTCATAATATAACAATAGTAATTGTAACAACTATGAACTAATTTTACATAGAATTATCCGAGATTATCTAGAAATAAATACTAAAAGATTTGAAATAAAGAATTATAAAATAATAACGTATTATAATAACGATGGTAAAAATATTAATCCGATTATTTTGAATTATAAGTTCAGCATATTAATAAAAATATATAAACATGGATAAAAAAAATAATAAATATTTTAGTTTATATTTTGTATAAAAAATGTTAGTTGAAAAAATTGAATTTAATTCTATCGTTATATGTATGATATGCTTAAACAATAATTAATATCGTTTTCACAATAATTAAATACCTAAAGCGACAAATTAACAAAACATTATACATATATATAAATATATACGGTTGCCATACAAATTTCATATTTTGATGTATTTTTTTTATTGAAAAATTCGATTTAACATCGAATATTGTACAAACATTTTTTTAAATATTAAGTTTAGATGAGATTTATATGAAAATAAAAATATACATATTATTTTCAATATTAGTATATATTATATATATTCAATATATTGCGTGCGTTCTACAATTACATACAAAACTGGTCTGATATAAACCCTGTCGGTTAGCCAATAGGTATGGGCACAGCTGCATAGGTAAAATTACAGTAAGTATAGCAGTTTTTTTTTTCTAAAAATAAACCAAAAAATTCAACCATATTTTAAAATCAAATACAATGTAATAATGTTTATACAGTTAACGTAAAAAAATCAAGCAGTATACGATTATGATGTGTTAAAATGTGTGGTAGGGAATTATGTGGTGGTTACACGGTAGTTGTAAAATATTAAGCGTATAGGTGTATCACACATCATATATAAATTAAGCAATTAAGCGCTTATAGAAAAGTAATATAATGCTCAAACGAAAAAAAAATAAAATAATTGTTTAAGGTTTATTTTGATAAAAAAAAAAAATTGTATCTAACCTATGCCAATTATTTAGTGAAACATTATTTTAAAATGTACTTAAAGATGACAAAAGTGAGTATTATTATGTTTAGAAAATACTCGTTCTAACCCAAATTATGTATAATAAGTAATAATAATTTAATATTAGATAATACCTGATTAACATGCGCAATATGAAGATATTAATGTCAAGCCAACCGACTTACCTGAAACAAAAATAACAATTTGTAATCTTTAATATTAATAAATTACAGGCGAGTAATCGTAAAAACGTTTAGTTGGTTATACTTTATATTAGAATAGGCAATGATGACAATTGTTAGAAAATAAAAGGAATGAGTCACAAATAAAACTCTAATCTTTTATTTAATCATATGCATTTTTTTTTTAGTTTTAGACAAAAACGTTTTATTTTTTCATCAAACCTTACTGATGACATAGTTTTGTAAGGAATACTCGACTGACAGGTATCGTAATACTCTAAATTATACGACGACTATTCACTAAATAGATTATATTATCGTATACAAAAATGTGCAGTGTGGGATTCTAGAGTCAAATATATATATATATAATATGTATGTACCGCTATATGAAAATAATAAATCAGACAACCTGATATAACAAAAATATGTTCCCATCAAGTTTGTTTATTTGTTACAGTTAAATCTCTTGGTGCAAATTTGAGAAAATTACACAAGAATTTAATGGTTGCATATAAACTATATTAAGCCATATAAGCATAACAATGAGGTATCTGTCGGCACAATAATTAAAATTTATTTTTCTCATATAGGTAATATAAGAATAGCTGTATTAGGTATAATAATATGTATATAATATACATTATACGATATACTGCATAACTAAATATATAGTAGATACCTATTACTAAATTTCACCATTTAATCTTAAATTCGAATCAACTACTAATGTTGAGTACTTATATTAGATACCCGAATTAATTATAATTACTGATGAAATTAAATTTGGTATATTTATTCGAAAGTAAAATACCGTATAAAGTTTGAGTTTTTATTATATTAATAACGTGTAATAATATGAAATACATGTTGAGATTAAGTGAATTAAACTCATTGACTAAAGCCATTAGGCGTCTGAAATTTTACGTTTCAAACGATTCGAACCTATTGTACACGATCCTTGACACAGCATCTGTCATCTAATTACATGACTACTTTATAAGTGTCCCAAAATGTCATACACACAAATCTCATCTGGCCAAAACAATAGATAACAAAATATCTTACGTACGTATTGTCATTGTAATATAGTATCTCGAAGTATTAAATAACTTTAATATATTATGCTGTTGTATGGTTTTGGATTAGTTTTAATTAAAGAAACTTTTCTCTGCTTAACTTTTATACCATTGTGTAGTTAAACAAAATATCAGTAATTCAACTCTTCTTGATGTAAATGTATAATTATATATAATACCTACATGCTACATACATAATAAATATAAATATATTTATATTTATATTTAAATGAATATCGGGTAATCTGCAGCAGTTAATAAACTTTTTTTATACTACGAACAAAATTGACATCAACTGACCTTTAGTGACGAGCTGGCGGGCAGCCGGACAAACAGACTAACAGAAAAAAAAGAAGATAATTCGGTATTTTCTAATTTCCCTCTAATAGAAAACTTTCAATTTTGATAATTTTCGAAAAATTCTTCAGCTGTGAAACGAGTGGGGCCAGTGGGAGTAGGATTTTAGGACCAGGAGAGTGAGTATATATACATATAATGATAGGTCGACACTCGACAGTAAGACAACAGTTAACCGATCGCTGGAATATATAAATAGGTATATTCTCTTTTCTCTTCGGACCGGATCATCATTTCGATACACACATAGCCCCCCTCCTATAACACACACACACACACAATGTTTCCGAAGTATACCGAATGGTATACGATTTATTGCCAGTCCTGAAGACTTGTGCACAGTCCGGACACGCGATGTCAATTTATTGCTCTTTATTCAAATGACGTGCACCGGTGGCTGTACAGGCGTGGAGAAGAGAATTTTCCTTTTTTTTGCTCTATCTCTCTGTACAACTTTTTTTACTCTTATTTTTATCTCTCCTCGGGAAAAAAATCCCCTAGTTTCAACCGCAATTTATCACAACCGAAAAGCTTCTTATCAAGGGTAAAGAAGAGTTTACGATAATTTATGGTACGACGTTTTTCTCGCTGGTCCTGCCGCCACGTCGCAGCTTCGGAATGCGGGCGTAGAGCGTTGTTGCTGCTGTTCGATTGAAAGGGGGGAGGGTGAAGAGAGCACATACACACACAGGCACTAAAGGCGACAATGGACATTTATACGCGCGGGGCACAGCTGTTAGTCCTGCCGCCGTACACATACATAACCGTATATATATTATATTATATACATAAGGGTAAGAGGTGTCGTTGGTAATAAGAACGGCCTAAATACCGTCATTATCCTACCCCGGAGGCGTGTGTGCATAATATACAATAATATAATATTATTGTACATAAAAGACCGAACGCGATGCTTTTTGTGTGTGCTACGTCGTATATGTACACGACCGTATATTTATTATAACAATATAATACAATAAAATATAACGTATATAATAACACGAACGTCGGTGAATTTCACGGCAATATACGGCGATGGAATCCAAATACGAGGATTAGCTGTCGACCCGGACACCTGGAAAATTACACGCGAATATCCGGCTCCGAGGGTGTATTGAGACGTGCACGATTCATGTTCGCGTCGATGGCCGTCGTCAATGCTGCAGGGTCCCACTGCCGGTGCAAATTGCCGAAAATTACATTTGTCGTCTTTGGCGACTGTTATAATATTAAATTGTATTGTTATATATAAATATCATATATTATGCGCAGCATGAAACACCACTGCAAACTACCAACGGCGACTGGTCATAAAGGAGTTACGGAAACGCGACGATTGTCGGTTGTTTACAATGAAAAAAATTCATGAATTGCATTCATTTCACGCCTCACGACTATTTATACGTATAATGATATATAATATATTGTTACATGAATACATGGTGCACAAGAATGAAATAAATTTGTCACATTATACAAATATATATGAAAACCATGCAGATATTTCTATTTACTAAATACACATTTATATTGATGATTTTCAAAAATCCAAAAATTGTTCGAGAACTTTGAACTATTACCGTACCTACTGGATAAGAGTCCAGCGTCGGTTGCTTATTTAAAATATTTAATGGTATATAACGACATTTTTTGTAAATGTGTTTAATATATGATCAAAAAATCGTATAGTTATTAGTTATATAATTAATGCAAATAGTTACTACACGTATAATAATTAATAATTTTATAGGTCTCAGATTATTTAAATATTTAATGAAGTGTATAATATATGTATTAATAACTAATAATACTAATTCAATCTGCTTTATTATTTAAAAAATTAATAAAACTAAATGGAACATGCAACTTGAATATTGAGGAATACCGCGCTAAATCGTAGGTAATACTAGGTATCAACAAGCAAAAAAATATAAAACGGGAAGATTTATAAAATTCGTCATAATATTGTTGAATATAATTTATTTAATATATGTGACCAATATGAAATTGGTTACATATATTATTATACTCGCAGATCAAATTAGACGATTCATATATATGGTTTTAAATTACAATATATAATCATAGTCATCATTATCGCTGTATTCTACAGTATTTTTCTATTCAAGGCTCTCCCCTTTTATTTTTTTCAGCTTGCTAAAATCACAATACTCTAACCAGTCAGACCCTTTATTATTGCGACAGACGATCTATTAGATACGTCAACTTCTATGGGCCTATGGTAAAATGGCCTTTTGGACATATTACTAGATATCGAGTTCAATAGTTCGGTATGCACGAGATACACACGGGCATCGCTTATAAATTCAAAACCACGCACATTTGATTGAATATTAAAAATTAAACATTTATTATTATTTAACAAATTGTCATAAAAATAAATAATATATAAGATTTTATAATTTAATTATTAATTAAAACTAATTCACTTTAATATAATAAAATAAAATAAGTATTTATAATAGATAATACTTAAATTGGAATAAATACATATTTAATTAAATTGCATTGCTAATAATTGTGTGATTTTGATTATATGGTCACGATTCTAAACTATAATGTGATTTTAGGTTAATTGATACATAATATCAGTGTATCACTAATAGTATTTACTATTTAGTGTATGCGGTATTGAACAATTTCATTTTGGGAAAACTGCAGGTTTGAGCAACAACTTTATTTTGAATGAGTGAAACTATGATGACCGCTAGTATACACATATGAGTATAGGTATAACTATAGGCGTAAATAGTCCTTTAAGTTAAGTGGGGCTAGATTCCTAAAAATGTTTTATAACAAATTTTTTTTAATTTGATTATTATTTATTGTTTCTATTGAACATAGGTGTTTACAACTAAATTGAATGATTATTCATTTATATGGAACATTATATTTTTTAATATTGTAGGCAAAAATAAATTAAATACTAATATGTTTATAAGCACATACATTTACCCAAAAATTCTGGGGGGCTCACCCAAGCCCCCCCCCTAGTTACGCCTATAGGTATAACAACATTATAATAATGCGCATGGTGTGTATATATCATGCGGGTTCGTCGATCTCCATCATTATCTCAACCGTCATTCCACTAGCCCGTAGCGGAGTTATCCAGTATACACTCATCATCTGATCCTCCTTAATCCCTTATTTCTCTACGTCCGATATTATCACCAAATATCCGGTCACTAAAGTACACACATATCCATTCCCAAGGAACCTTAAATTTTTCAACGACGATATTTAATAAAATATAAGTTGTTAGTCTACCCTAAACCCTTTATATGTATATATAGTAATATTATATAATATTACTTGACTTTTTTTCTTTTGACACATTGACTTGCATAAAATATTTAAGTTTACGAATTCGAATAACTATAGGAACACATAATATAGGTAAAGTAATACACCTAAACGTATAGAGATGAATAATTATTGTATTATTAATTAGTATAGTTAATAACTAAAGATAACGATAATTCGTTTGTCGATTTTTATTTTAATAGGTGTGGAGTTATAAAATATAGGTAATAGGCCGGGCTATGGATTGAATAATTTTGCGCATCAATAAATTCAGAATTCGAAACATTAAATAAGTGATATACAAATTTGATTTAAGACATTAACAGTCCAAAAATGAACTTTTAGCGTATTATAAACGTTAATTTTATAAACTAGCTGCATATAATATAACAAATTTATAACTTATTAAATTTTTTATTGCGTATTTTTTTTTTATTTATTTATATATTTTTTTTTTATTATTATATGTTAATTGTTAATATGATATTTTAGAATAAATAATTGTTTTTCATAATACATAGAATATCTAGGTACTTATTAAATTTGTTTTAACACATTTTTAATATTTTATACAAATTATTTATTTATGTCTTTTCAGTCCATAAATATATAATTATGAATTTTTTTTTGTATAATTTTAAATGTTTTGAAAATATTGGTACATATGTAATTGCACTAATCGCTTTAACAAAAATATTATTGTTTCGTGACAGTTTAATCGATGAAAATAGGTACTAGGTTAATTTATTGAACGTATTCAATAAGTATAATAATGGGTATTAACAGTTTCTAACGTAAGTATTTATTTTTATACTTGTCTTACTATTTGTCAAATACAAATCACCATTATTAACTAAACTGTTAATATCTTTTAATATAATTTAACTTTAACGAGAAAAAACTCGTTTATGTTTTGAATTAAAACATTTTAAACTTGGCTATTTGCCATATGATAATTATTTCTGTCACCATACATTTATGCCATTAAAAATATAAAAATATAATAATTAATGTACGGGATAGTGCAACCTGAATATTTTACAACATTTAACATAATATTATGAATAGGCATTATTAAATAGTTTTGCCACGAGGGCTTTCCAGGGAACGAAGAAATGATATTGGAGTCCTTGGGCTCTGATGAGTTGCAAAAAAAAAAGGAAAATTGAAGAAAAAAATACAAAACAACTCGTTATCTGCAATCAGTACCTCGGCGGTAACCGGATACCGTGTAATTATTATTGCGTTCTGTCGCGCGCGTCAAAATACAAATCTAGATATGGATCGCGGGTGTTTTTGTTTACAGCGCGCTCGAAATACCACCGGCCACCGGACTCACCTCTCCCTAACACTACAACGTTGAGCTCTCGTGATACGCGTATATCGATCGTGATCCCAACTGCCCACCGCGATGGTAAAAGGTCCCCTATTCCAATCGATTAATGGTCCCCGATAAAGCGATCACAATCTGATGGCATATACACGCTAGTAAGAGGAAAAAATGTATCTATAATACATACTCGTGTGCAATTTTTATTTTTTTTATTTTATCTTCCTTCATTTATACACTCGTTTTACTGAGTTAACGGGGTCCGTTGACACCAGATTGCAACCGGTCATTTTTTTTTTACTCTTAAAAATTCTCTTTCTCGTGCTTTTTATGCTTTTGGGTCCGAACGACGTCAACATGGTTAAAACGCACAAATCATCGAATTACGTAATTTGTCAACGGGTATACAGTAAAGGAATGGTACACAATGCAATGGTACCCGGACCCACAGGAATTTTATGCGTCAACCGCTTGCTCACTCTGTTTGGTTACTACCCCACGGTTTTGTGAACCCAAGATTTGTTACTGCCGAGGGACTGCAGGTGTACACAGTTGTGTCAACCAAAACAAAAAAAAATAAATAAATAAATAAAAAGGAGGAAAAACATAGAATTCAGACAAACATGTCGCTTTTGAAAATTACCCTATGGATTTCTTTGTTATCGTCAAATGACAAGGTCCTTTTACACTTTTAACGACCCTACCAAAAAAATACCATTACTTTTGATTAAAACAATAATTAATTAATTAATGAAGGATGTACCCTAAATTATTTTTTTAAAAGATTCGAAATACTTTTTAAGCTACTTATTTAATTTATAACGGTCTTTATGATACATGATATAACATAAAATATTTTAACTATACCTACGTTGGCACTTATAAAATCTAAACATGTATACTCAAATATCATAATTTATATTTTCTGTACGTTCCTATGAATATATTATATATATTATATTATATTCAATATATTCTCTAAAGTTTGATTCACGCTTTTAAAGTATCATTACGGCCATAAAACGTAAACACAATTAATTTTAAGACAATGCAAATAGGGATATATTCCCACGCGCCAAACAACTCAAACGACTGATAAAATGTTAATTAAATAAGAATTGGTGGCAAATATTATTCATTAATAAACAAGATATTAAATCATATGAGCCAAGGATATGAATGTGTACTGTGTGTTTATATGAAACATAAAAACACCAAATTGCCTATTACAATATATTTAAATATTTTACGAGGACTTGTTCATATTTTAATAATAAAATTTAAAGGTAATACACTAATGACGACGAGCCGTTTTATATACACCGAATGATATTATTATACATAAAAACATAACATATAATAATAATAATAATATATTAGTATAATTACATAATATATATTCTAACTTATTTTTGATAGAATAATAGGAAATAACTCTGACATATTTTCAAAAACATGATATAATAATGCTATTCGTGCATTTATCGCCTAACACCCACCACCACTAACAAGAAAACCGAAGAGAACATCAGTATCTGTTATTTCCGTGGGTTATCGCACTGCCACTGTCAACAAAAACATAATAAATAAAAGCCAGTATGAGATAGAAAAGTAGACAATTTTGCCCTAAACTTCAGATCTAGAATCTACGTATATGACGTATTGTGTGTGTGTAAAGAATAAAAGACATGATAATAACAATTTTCTGTGTGACCTCTTCGTATCGTTAAAACCCCATCCGAATTCGAAATATTGCTTATAATGCATATTGTAAATAATATACATAAATACATAATATACACAATGTCGACAAAGTTTAGTTATGATATATATACAGAGCAGGGGAAAGGTTATATACCCACTGTCACTAGTGGTTTTGCATTCGTTCTATACATCCACCTCATCGTATCTACTCTCGTATGTTTGTTTAATGTCAACCGAAACACAATAGCATACATTATAATTATTATTGTTATTATTTTTTATACAATTTAGAGAGCATATAATATGTTATATATAAATTATAAATTGCATTGCGTCCGCTTTCGGGCACATATAGTGATCATAGACAACATTTGAATCGTTTCATAGATAATCGATAGTATTTGATACACACATAATAACAAGCATAATAACGTATACGTGATCCTACAAGATGTGCACGTACATGATGGTATTGGGAGTTGGGACAAACATAAGTAAAGTATTAAAACAAAATCATGACGTAAACTATCGTCTGAAAACCATGTTGAATGAACACCACGCCAATAATTGCTGTTATTATAAAATAAACGAAACGAATATACCTAAAACGGTTTGGACAACCAAAAGAAACAGTGCCGGTTAATCGAAATTGTTTTTTATAGTTATTAGTATATTTATATTATACAATAACCAAAATTGAAACAAATCAACGTTAAAGTATACCTATATGAATAAGATTATTTTATATTATATTATATTTGCGTACTTGGATTAGTAATATACGAATAATAAAGTCACATATTATTATCACAATAATTTTGTTTTTTTTTCACTTCTACATGTTACCAAATTTAAATTAAATACTGCATATATAATATTATTGTTAAAAAATAGTTTAAATAACAATCAAGCGATTCATATTAGTAAACGCACATAAAGGAAACACTTTAGAATGTTAGGGTACTTTTTAATTTAAACAAAACACACTTACGCAAAACCTTTTTTGTTCTGTTTTAGAGTAATCTTAGAGGAAAATCAACTATTACGAGAATTACAAAAATTATTATTTTTGATGACATGAAATAACAAGTTATCGAAGTATTGTCTCAAAACATTTTATTACCTATTTATTTAAATTTACAAAAATTGATTATTATTTTATTTTTAAAATCAAATAGGTAGATATAAAATTGAATAATAATAAGTATAAAAACGATATGTTAAACCTTCTAAAATATTATTCTCTATAATTTTTGTAATAGTTGAATTTATTCTAAGATTAAACAAACATCATATATATAAAAAAAAATGATTTTACGTGAATGCGTTTTATCTATGTTAAGTGAGGGGTCTAAGAGAGAAAACAAATATTGAGCGGACACCCTCTTAACCCTACTGCGAGTATTATATTATTGATTTATGAATTTATTTTTATGCATATTGTATAGGTTAAAAATTAAATATTAATGGGAAAAAATATTTACTCGTACAGTTGTACATATTATCGGAATGCCCATGATTTGTTTGATTAAATAATGAAAGATTAAAATGAATATACTTTGGGGTATTTATATACATTTCATAGTTTATTTAGTAAATTTAAGTCATTGAACTTTTAAAATATAACAAATACAATTAACATATTAGCAACTATGATAGATCATCTGATATATGTATCATGATACATACTTGATATCCGTGCATCATGTATACCGTCAATAATTTAATCAAGATATTATTACAGTTTATAAGATTAATATTTATATATAGTATTGAATGTATATTTATAATATTTATATATTACAATTTATAATAGTATACTCTATATACTCATAGAAATCATATATATTTAATATTGGTGTTATTATACATATATTAATGTTGGTATATATATGTTTAGTTATTTAAAAGTATTTAAAATACAATATGTTCAACTATATTTTGTGATGGCTTCAAAAATATATCATCCCAAGAAATGCGTAGATTTCATTTTTCATTTGTTTATTCGTTGAAAATGTTATTTAAAAAAGGCTTATAAGTTATAACTAAAGTACATTATTATTTTCAGAATATTAACTGTTTAAAACTCCAAGATTAAACACGAGTAACAAATTATGTATAATGGATTTTGTATTTTTGTAATAGGTTTAAATCAAATATATTTACTAAATTATTTTTAAATTGATAAACCAACAATTGAAATGATTTAGGTACATAAATTATAATTAAATTGTTTATCACACATAAATAAATATAAAAAAACATGCAACAAAGGAATTAGTGAATTTATTTTCCTGCAGACTATTTAAGTACCCGTAAACTTTTTAATTCAACTTAATACCTCAGAGTCTCAAATGTTAATAACTATTTTACCTACACTTGATATTTAATTAAATTAATTTATACAAATCTTTTAAAAATATTTCATAAGGATAATAGATACATGTTTAAATGTATATGGAAGTTCACGCAAAGTGGGGTCAAAAGAATCGATTTTTTTTTGTTTCTATTGTAAAAGAGAAAAACATTTTTACCAGGCCACCAAAATTGATAAGTTTTTCATATTCAACAACATATATCTTCAAGAGCAAAAATATACTTCAGAGACTTTTTGTACTTACAGTTTTTGACGATTGTTTGGATATACTACATGTATATATAAAAAAAAATGATTAGGTACGTATACTTTGAAAAATGTGGGTTAAGATAGCATATCGAGACACAATCTTTGTCAATTATGGAATTTAATGATAATCATAAAAGAAAAAATACAAAATCATCAGGTGGGCGTATGTTATGCGTCGAAGAAGATTATAAAAAAAACGCTAGCTCGTGAGCGTTTCTTTTTAACACCCCCCCCCCACCCGCGCTTCCAAGCTGACCCGGTTGTACATAATTTTAAGTACCCAGAAGAGTTAATCTGGCGTAGGAAGCGATTTTTTTTTCTTTCTTATTCATATTTTATTGTAATTTGTCAAAGTCACTGGCGATAATGTTATTCTTTGCAGCCATGTTATAGCGATAGACGCGGACGAGATAAAGAAAAACACCGACCATTACATTATTGTATATACAAGAATAAAAAATAACCGACTAGTCTTCAGTGTAGGTATTATGCATATTTTCGTATGACACGTTGTCGCTAGAAATGTATCAGTATAATTCATAAGTTATAAATGTATAACATAACATTATATTTATATGTAAACAAAAATCACTTTACAAACTTCCGGCCCATTTAGATATAGTATCAGATACATAAATTATTATTTTAACGCCTATTTATTATTTGTATTAGCAATGATTTAAATTAATATTTATTTAAGTACTTAGCTCTAATTAAAAATGTATCACCTATGGAATTTAAACAGTTTAATCTGAAGTCAAAACAATTTAAAAAATATTAAATGAGAGCTCTATTGAATTATTTAGCTATTACATAAGTTGTATTTACACCTCTTCTTCAATTAATAAATTATAATTAAAACATTTTTTTTCTGCCAAAGTATTAGGTAGGTGTATAGAAATTATTATTAAGTATCAACTAGGTAATACAATATTATCAATATCAATGTTAACAATAAAAAATATTTTAGATTTGAGACTTATGGAAATAACTGTTAACATACTTATTATTTTAAGAGTCTTACTTTAAATTGATTACGTTGTACAGAGTATATTAATAAATATTTCGGTTAATTTGTTATATTTTTTTGAAGAAAAAAAATTGCACAATTATTGTTACAAACACAATATGCGACGATGAATATACAAATAGTAATCATGTTAACGGAAGAAGGTTTTTTTTCACTTATATTGTCGGAAACTACATTTTTGTTTTATCATATTTCAAACTACGTTTATATTAAAATTTAAAAGCACTATATCTGATATAACAAATGAGTTTTACATTCTTTGAAGAGTTTTAAAACTCTATTATGTTTCTAAGTTGTTTCGTAAACAACACTGTGACATAAAACGAAAACGATTTTAGAAAATAAATGCTATTTAAAATGATGGGTAAGAAGAGAAAAACACGTGTGGACGAAAAAACAACATCGATTAGTCTACACAAACAAGTCCAAGTGTTAACCCAGACAACCATCCACAAGTCCGTGACATTTTGCAGATCCCTAAATTTTGATGAAAAAATACCAGAAACCCAATTACGCATCTCTATTGCCATTTTCTACTTTCTCTATTTTTTTTATTATTTTTTCATCATCGAATCCCCTGGGCAGTAACCGATCTCCAAATTAAACACCTAAAATTCATCGGTGGCATAAATAAAGATAATTAATTACAGAGGCTATTCCCTTCCATCTATACCTACCCTTTGCAACGGCAGTGTGTTGTATTCGTCGGGAGAACGATATTAAAACCCAGCAGCTACGAACGGGTAAGGGTATGGATATAAGGCCTACGAACAGCCACGTTTGTGGGAGTAGGGGAAAGAGATGCGATTTATAACGCTGTTAACTCGCTACAGTGGACCCTTACCCTGTTTTTGCGTACACTGTATTTTATACCGTCTTTGGGTTTTTATTGCTCCGGGTAAACGCGAGGTGGGGATAATCCGGGATTCCCGAAAGCCGATTTCCCTCGGCTCGTCTAACCTACAAGTGAGAGAAAGAGAAAGAGAAAGGATGTTCGTTTTTACTTTTTTTTTTTAATATATAACTTTTGGATGGGTCCACTTTTGGTCAAACGTGAATTATAGGCCAATTTATTTTTGAATTCCTATTTACAGTTTTGTATTTTTTGTAATTTTATTTAGTGCGTAAAATGTATGTAGTACTATCTATATAGAATTTAAAAAAACGTTATTCACATATTACTATATACATTGTGAAGAAATTATATATTACGGCGGCTACTTCTATTACCTACTGTCATAGTTTTATTACGAGAGATCGTGACTTGGTTATTGTGTAATTGTACAACTATTATTATTAGGTTTTGTGAATAGAATATCTATTTAACTTTCTTCTCATTAACATTCAAATAAAAGTATCTCAGTCGATTTAAATGTAAAGTTTATCGTTCTTTTAAAAAGACTGATCATCATTTTATTACCTACGTTCTACCATGAATATTGTCAATTATTTGACTTCAAAATATGTTTTGAGTTTGCATAAACGAATAGGTTACACTATAGGTACAAGATAATCAATTAATCTGCTATGCCTATACACCTATAGTACTTATAGTACTGCAGTATTCCCGAGCACTCTCATTCCACGGACAACAGATAGCTATATAGAATATAGCAAGTACAACGTGTCAACAACTCAACAGTCAACATCCATTATTAATAAAAAATTACTTACTTTTACTATGAAAATCAATTACAAAATGATCAGATAAATAAACAACCAAATGCAATAAATAATAAATAAATTATTGAAATGAAAAAAATAGCATTTTCAAATTTCAATCCTTAGTGTTTGAATAGGCAAAACAATATATAGGTATATACAATCGTATTTATTTTTCCAAATTAATAGTTAAATTGAATAGCACATTTGGAAATTTTCCGAACAATAAAAATAAATTAGAATTATAACTTTAAGAGATATTGGAAATATCACGTCATATTAATACTTTACTACGAAATATTATATTGAGCTTAGTAATTTGGATTGAAAATTGACGAGAAGTTGAACAATGCTTGAGGTTACTGCTGTCCCAGTTTACTATACTATGTAAAATTGTGCGGGTTGAAATTTAATTTCGAAACACAAAGAAATTGTGTACTCCCAATACCCGATTTACTCCCTCTAGCAGCATCCCCCGAATATTTAATAAATTAACCGATTGTCCGTTTCACGGTTCGTTACTTCAGGTTGAGGGTGACTGCCGTTAACTCAGCCGTTAGGTACTGTTGGCAATAGTGACAAAATATATATTCAATTTATCTATTAATTCTCCACAATTTTTTATTATTATCATTTATTTATGTATTATATTTTTTTATATTATTCGGTAATAGAATATCTCAGCAAATCCGTCATATCAGGTTACCTCATTGCTTATCATGCGATACATGTACGTCCAAAACTCGTCTAGCCTTTTTTTTTACAAAACTACATACAAGCACCATACAAACACATACACTTACATCCATAGTACGCCATTGTTTTTGAGCGGGTTGACGACGTAAAAGAAAAAGAAACTCATATAGAGAATATGGCTGCCGGCGAATTGCCTGCCAATTATATTTTGTCGTCCCCGGTAGGGGTGGGCAGCAGTTTCCCCTTCAACCGATAATTTACCACCAGACGCATTCTATTGTGTAATTAGAGGGAAGAAAAGAATATAATAAATATATAAAATAATAAATATATATTATGTATAGGGTCTTTCTTTACGATTCAATAAGAGGGAGAGAGTTTTGTTTAATATATATTATATATATTATCCGTATATTTTACAATACTTAGAAAGAGCAAGAGAGACACAGAGAGAATAGAGATAAATGTTTAAACGTTTTGTATGCTATATGATCAATATATCCGACAATATTATTGTCGATATTTTCAAATTCCAAACATAAATATGATTAATAGATGACCCACCTGTTAGGCTAGAAGGTTACCTGTATATAATAACATCAATGTATATCAACTCGATGATTATACCGTGGGTCATGCGTGCGCACCTTATGTGCGTCAATTTCGATATTCCGTAATAGCAATTAGCCTGTAATGTTCAACCAATTATATTATGAATTATTGTGGCCGGTTTTCTTGAATATATTATTATAATACTGTACTTGAGATAAAAATATTTCTACCCCCCCTCCGGGAGTCGTCATCCCCATTTTTATTTTTAAATATTATAATGAAACATAAACGTCGGTGGGATACAATAAAACCTGTTAATATCTAAATAGACTATTATATTTTTAGAAATTCGTTTTTTTTTGTCGATAAAAACTGTAAAATTCTAGAAATAAATAAAATAGGTAAAAATCATCCGAGACAATCGTGTGAATATATCAAGTCAAGGATGTCGCTACTTAATTTACAGACTTGTTGTGATATTTGCAAAATGTTTTTTGTTAAGAACTTACACATAGGTACTCGCTCACGAAAATAAACACTTTAAAAAATCACTGGGAATCAGTGTTTACGTGGTTTTTGAAGTATCTTCTCAATGTAATATACCTCCTCTTTTCATAGATTTTTACTGTCTGTTAAAAGATATGTGTACTTTTTTAACATTTTACCAATTTCCATTAAAATAACCGACTTACTTATTAAATTATTTATTAATGATTTTACTTTTTATAATTCTTTACTTACATGATAGTACTTAATATATTTTAACTACATAACTAGATAATATACAATACACATTACTAATAATAATATAAAAAATAACGCACAAATACTACTTAATAAGTACTAATAGTAAGTAGGTACGTTATTTAAATACTCTGGTAGTTTATTATAGTTTAAAGTTTAGTGAATATATAATAATTATTATTATCACTAAACATAAAATAATCGAGTTCTGCATTACATTAAAAGAGACAGAATATAGTTAAATAGGAAACAGCAAAGATTTGTATTATGATTTATTCTATTGTGTAAAAATTACTCTAAAACAAGGGAGGAAATTGCCATCAACCTTGGAGATTTCTTAATCGTTTATATACTAGAGAAAATAATTTTGTTTTCTTTTAATTCAGCAATGGAAACATAAGAGGAGTCTACAGCCGTTATCAACTGTATAATTTATTATGTGAAGTCCCCACCAACAGTAGCGTGAAAACCTGCCCGCGTCCTACTTTTCCGCCCATAATTATTACCAAGCGCTCAAACTAAAATTCCTAACTGTATTTACACAGTGCAATTATATTATTTGTGGCACAATGCACACCCATCACACAGTAGTAATACAAGTTCAACTTATCTATTTATTTTTGATTTAAAAAGTATATTTTAGAACGAAAGATAAAAAAGTTCACATACAACTGATAAACCCCAACGTGACGTCAGCGACTTGTATTTCCGTCTTTTCACCGGATCATCCTTGGATCATTAATAAATGGAAAAATACACATAGACGATCATTAATCTTCGACCGAACAATACGTATATGTGCGTGTAAGTTGTACAAAATTCTTCTTTCCTGCCGTCTTATAACACTTGCATTTTCAAAAAATAAAAATAAAAATATTTATTATATTTTACACCGCAAATTGATTGTCTAATTACATTAAAAATTATTTGTTAATGATTTAATGTCGCCAACAAACAATAATAACTGTTGGAGCAAATAAAATCTACCAAAAATTAAATTCATGTGCAAAGTTATATACATTTTTCTTACACGTGCAAAATATAATATCGATCGACTTCAGTTATTTATTAAAACACAATAATAATACATTTACAACAAAATGAAACGTATTATTAAGAATATTTATCTTTTCCACACCCACCAACTCTGAGTTGTCACTGAAATCTATATTTCCTTCCTTTTCAATAGAATTGGACACAAACCCTATAGGGGACCGACAAACGGTGATTCGCATGATTTCAATAAAACTAACTAGCTATCGACTCACAGAGCCATAACCCCAAAATAAATAACATCATATATTATTGAACACAAAGTTAGACTAAATTTAATAATGACAAAAATATCAATAAGCTACACGGTCAATCCAAATTGATTTAATTTAATTTATATTCTGTTGCAACTTACCACATATGATTCAAAAAATTTAGTAAACTTTATGGCAAAATAACTTAATCCTCAATAGAAAAAAAATAAAAATACAAGTAGGTAATTCCTAATATTCTACTAATAGTATAATTACCAAGAAAAAAATAATTGTCTATTACACGTTGTTTAAATCATTTATCAAGAAAACTAGTTCTTTATTATTCTGCACTAAACAAGTAAAGAAACTCAAAAATGGAATGTTGACAACATACCTGTACCACATTAAACATTATTTTTGTCTATAGGACCGTTCTTGTGTACTAGTATACTCCGAGAAAATAGGAAAAACTAAATAATTACATACAGGATACACACTCGGGGTGCAGGTGCTTTGCCCGCAGGACTGATGAACCACGACCGTGCATGTGACAGATTATTCAGTATACCGACAGCGATAGTAATAGAACAATGCGTCGGTGGCGGACATATTTTTGTGACCGAAAACTCGTAATTTGTATACCATTGTTATCCACGTCGGATGATGATGACGAGGTTTTTTTTACACACTATTCTTTCTCACAACCGAAGACAGCGACGATAGAATATACACCCATGCGTGTCATGACTGTGTTTTCCAGAAGCATTTTACCCTTAAACCCTTTTCTATTTAATTTTACTGTTTTTCGGTAATTTCGACAACGGATATGTATGTCTGTGATCAATGGAGACAAATAACACAATTTATTATTATGTGTCATATATTTATCGATTAAACATAGTATCAGCAGGACTGGAAATATTATAGGTATTATGTATTTATATATTTTATTGTTTTTTTATAAGAAATACTTGTAGTTGTTTTGTTTTTATTTTACTCTTATGCACGATTTCTTTTCTTCAAGACTGATGATCATAAATCGTTCATAAGCCGTCCATCGTGGCGTTGTCGCTTCACATAATATTTTCTTAAACAACTTATGTATATGTCTATAAAACTAACATAAAACTGCTCCAAAAAGAAAAACTACCTAACTACTTTTATTTATTTGTATAATTTATATATAAATGTATGAATTAAGTATTATTGTGAAGTATAATTTATTTCAATACAATACGATGAAAAATAATAACTTCATTTTTTATAATTTATTGTATTGTTCAAGTTAAAAATACAAAAATTGGTCATGGATGATTTTTGAAATAATTTACAATAATGATAATCTAATACTGGTAAGTAATATTTCCAAAAATAAAATTTCTATGAACATCCTTAATGTAACACCGGACAAAATGTATAGAAAAATACAATTTATTTTTTAGTAATCATTAAAAGTATCTACCATAAATCATAACTATTTTAAATTATGGTGACTCTTCATGACAAAGTATAGATACCGTTGAAAATTATAGTAGACAAATAGATTCAATTTTACACTTGGTTCACTAGGCGTTCGATCAGAAAAATATACATAAGTAATAAGTTAAAAACGCGTAATAACAAACAGAAACAGTTGAACAGTTCTAAATTTGATGATGTCTACTGTCAATTAAAAATCACAACATAATAGCCAAGGATAAACACTTCAACATTCAAAATAAAATTTCTAATAAATATTTGATTTCAAAAAGAATATTATCTACCGAATATATATAGAACACCATAACGTTGATATACCTACGTAAATTAGATGACTGTCATTCAACCGATCATATATTTTGTCCTGTATAAATATTGAATTGGATATTATTATTTATTCAATTTCGTAGATATTTTTTCTTATGATTTAAATACAAAAATGTTGACAGAAACGACAAACCTATCAAAACAACGATTCATCAACATTTCAAATAAAACAGAAATATATAGTTTTATATATTTAAACAAATAAACCTTAATATTATGTACTCGGTATTAATGGTTACTAGTTAGGTAATTATTTCTTATAGTAAGGGAGTGTTAAATTAATAGTATTATATTTTTTTTCACTGTAGGGGTGAGGCAGAAAAAGTAACTGAATTACATGGGAAGTGATATCCGATATATGAAAATATGCGGATTCCGAATGACTTTCGTCTGGTCCTATGTGTATTATTTCTAGGAACAGACTTACAAGGGTGCTGTTTATTGCATTCCATGGTAGTGGTGGAGGCAGTGGCGGCGGCGACCGACCGACTCGAGCCCGCGGCGACCAATCGTAAATGTATATAAAGAGGAGATACAAACATACATCGAGAAATATAATAATAAAATTATAAATACCTATTTATATAATGGACGGTTTACCGGCGCTCAACATGTATTATATAATAATAATTGAGGGTAAAGTGCGCGGCGACGGCGTTGCGTCCGACGGTTTCTGTCCGTGGTGGTGGGGCCCATAATATTTCATGTCAGAGGCACACAGTCACTGACACACCGTATTATTTTGTCGTGCTCAAACCGTTTTTTATCTTTATTTTTTTCTCATACGTACATAATAATACCTTATATTATTTTAATACCAATACAAATTTTTAAAACTAATGCACTCAAATAGAATATTGTTGAATGACCTCCATGTGAATCGTATAGTTTATCGTACCTAAAATGTTTGTATGCAATTCTTTTTTACATCTAGCCAATATAGTACACCTATTAGCCTCCAGGCTGAACAGCAGCAAAATGAGATACTTCCATTTTGAAAATATTTATACATATATAGTTAGATACATCATATACACATACATACATAATATAAATCATAATAAGATTATTATTTCTCTTATGCGAGACAACAAAAAAGATTTACCTATTTAATAAATGATAAGCATTAAAAAAAATTGAGAAATTAGTTTTTCCAATAATCAATTTTTGGATGAACCGTTAAATGTAAGAAAATACATATCAGAATGGTTGGTCTGATATAAAACTATTTAAACTATCTAAATTTTAAAGTTTTGTGTCATTATATTACATTGTATCCAATGTTTTTAGTTAATTAACTACAAAATATATTAAAATAATACATTTTACTAAAAAGTGGACAAAATTACAAAATATGGATTTTGCAAGATACAATAATTCTCTTAGGTAGTTTGATTTAATAAGATACCTAATTAATTCAAATTCTTAATTTATTATAAGCTCATGTTTACATCAAGCAATCTATACTAAACATCTATGATAAGATAAAGTTAAAATATTTAACTTAAAACCTATGTAAAAATAAAGATAGATACACTATTACATAGGTTTAAAATAATATACTATGCAAAATATTTAAAAAAAAATTATAATTTTATTTAGGTTTAACATACTTTAACGTGATTTAATTAATTTTAAACAATCATTCTTTTTTTTTTTGTTTCATTATTAACGAACATAATTATTATTTAATTAATATCAAACGACACCAAGTGTAGCAAGGGTAGGTACTATAATAATTATCAACATTTGAAGAAAAAATCGTGTAAAAAATTCAACAACCTACATATTTATATAATATGTAGTATTTGAAAAATTCCAAATATTTCCTTCACCTTTATTGTGGGGGGTTAGAATCAACACAAATACCGAGGCACTGAACTTTAGGTGTATGTAATATCAAGACAAGATGTGAATTTCACTTAATGAAAAATCAGTAAACCCCGGTTACTATTACAAGAAACTACTGAAAAATGTGGTTCATGAAAAATTATTTCAAATACGTGAAAGTAAATAATAGTTTCCAGTAGAGCACGCACATACGTATACAACTTTGGCGGGGAAGGAATGTTTTGAAAAATCGATACTCGTTTAAACCGTTTTAAAAAGACAGTAAAAAAGACATATTTTTCTAGATCCGAATAAATGAATAACATGGATTGAATTAGTCAAGAGACTAAGATTTTCATTCGAAATCATAAACCGTCATTAACGTATAATAATTATTAAGTACCTAAAAAAGATAACTTATAATACTCTATTACTATAACTCTATAACTCTATTTTATTATACAAATAACATATTACATATAGATATCTATATTACAGATCAGTAGGTAGTTTTTTATTTTATTAATGATGAGATTCTCGTCTCTTGTCAGAGGGCAGGAAAAAATCGTCTATGCGCGTTTTCGAGTGGGCCTACCCAGAGGAGCTCAATGAGTAGCTGCGTCGTCGAGTGCGCGTCTGTGGGGAAAATTTCAAAATCGTTCAGAGTAGACGACGGTGCCGAAGGGACCGTGTGCTTTCACTACCACTGCCGTCTATACCTATGCTATGTAATAGTTGGTTAAAGGGAATCGAGGCGATCACAAAACAGCACTTTATTAAACGGCAATCGAAAACGCATCAACAAATCCTGGTTATGTAATATAATATAGTAGGTACTGTAATGTGAGGAGAGTAATTAGTGCCGTATTGGGAATGATTATTTAAAAAACTCAAATGCTACTTGTATGAGCAAGTAATTTTTCGAATACCTTTAACACCGGCTCTTTTTTGAAGAGTGGCAAAAGGCTGTGTCGACGACACAAATGTAGTAAAGGGTCAAAAGCCGCAAGGATTTGGCGACGGCGGTGGGTAGCACGTGTCGTTGCGGCAGAGTTTGTCTCACGTTTGTGCAGGTAATTATATGGTATACTGTATAATATTTTACATTTACGCTAATCGCGTTATGATATTTTGAAGGAAAAACTCACCTCTAAAATTGCTTGTCGTATGTTATTCGGCAAACGGCTACTACTAAATTTATGTCTGTTTTTTGCGTAAAACCAACAATAACAACGATAATCAATAATAATAAAAAACTAATCCGCGACCAAGTTCGATGACTTTTAACTACTCAGCCGGCGATGAAAAACCGGTTTGATATATTATTTTTCCGCGATTTGTGTGGCTCACGTTTTCAAAATATATATATTAAAAAACAAAAAAAAAATATATAAAAACTTAAAACAATAACAATTATTAAACGAAAAATTACACACACACACTAGTCGTGTGTTATATATTATATATTTTTAATATCAACACATATGAACACTAAATCTGATTTTTTGGAAAATCAATACGATTGAGGTACACAACGGCGGCATAAATAATAATAATTAATGATAAAATTAAACACACGGCACGGCACGGTGTTGACGACGTCGGCGGAGTTTCGATTCAACGGAACAACAACGATACGAACGTGTCGGCACACCAAACTGAACTGAACTGGCGAGTGGCAAGGTGCCGGCGATTGTCGGACGGGCTCCGACGAGACGACCGCGACGGCAACGCAGAATAACCGCTAACAGATCGACGGGTCACCGCCACCACTGCGGTATACTCGTCGCAGGTTTACCACTACCGGGGTAACGCGTCTATTATTACAATACGCAATACGAAAAATAGTATATAATATTATAATTAAAATTAATACCGATTTCCCGATAACAGTTATTCTTATCACCGTTATTACCTGTGTACTGAGCGCACGTTTCTGCGTTCATGAGATTTCGTGCTTGTAATTAATTATTATACTTTACCTTTATTTACTTAAATACTTCATATAACGCGCGTTTAAACCGAATTTCTTATTTCGAGCTCGTTACTCGGAATTCTGTGTCGCGCGTAAAATCATAATTTCATAGCATCGTACTCGACATAAAAATAGGTACCTCTTATTTTAATAATAATATATCTGAACACTGTCTCCTCGTGATTTAAACGTACGTATTATCCACATCCAGTATATTATACAAAAAATGGAATACCCCTATTACAACTTTAGTATTTTGATACCTGGACTATTAATAAGTTATTTGATAATATCGAATAATAACACTCGAGTGTTCAAGACGTCTTATTCGAACGATATAAATTCGTGTATATTGATAATATTATGCATTATCAAAATTAAAGTTCAAGGTTGTACACACTGATAATGACCAATGAGACACGACTCCCGTAATTAAAATAATCATATTAAAAATAAATTAATAACTAATGAGTGTATTACAGTGTTTGACTTATATAGACTGTGGTATACAATATCACAAACCGAATAAATGATTTCATTTTCCGACGAACAATAAATTTACAAATCGGATCGTCTCTTCACGCGCAAATGATCTGACAATAAAAATATATAAATCACACAACTTTAATAATATTTATAAAAAAAATAAATGTACCCCATTGACGTGCGTAGCTGTGTGTGTGAGGGATATGCGGTCTTCGTGTTTAAACACATATACACGACAAAGTTATTAATATATTATACCCGAAACTTTTGTAATACTGATTCGAAACTGTTGAACCATACTTTTTAATCGCGTATGTACCTGCGTTTATTCGTTTAGCATAATTCGTATTTGTTTCCCGAAAGCCGATTAACCGTAAAATAAAATTATAAACATTAGTGGTGTTTCATTTTGTCTCTTTCAACATGACAACTTACTTATAGGTATAATAATATCGATGTGGATATAATGTATCGTTTAATTTGCAAAAGAGCAGTCTGTCCGACAAAATTCATTTAATTATTGTCTAACAAGCTTTGACAGATAATAGCTAACAATAAAACAATATATGTCCAAGTGTCCAACCCTCACAAGTTTGTTGCGAAATAAAAAAGAAAATGCCTAACCTATAAACGTGTCCGTTCGTTTGGAAGAGGTGTCGCGTCGTATCAAGTGTGATTATTGTCTCCGTACAGTTAACAATTTATTACAAAAAAAAAATCATCTTTACGGCTAATGTACACGGCTAAAGTTGTCTATATGTCAAGTAAGTGCAAAACGGTTTCCAAATAATTTTGAACACATTTTATGTTATTATTTACCTATTTAAACCCTTTAGTCGATTATTTATTGTTTTTAATACAATATAATAATTGGTAAAAATTAAATACGTTAATATATATATATATATATTCAATAAATTCGATACATACAAAGGGATTTCCGTGGTATGTATATAATATACAAAGTATAAAGCTTTTACAAAAATAATAATAATAATAACTCGAATATTAATATATTGTACGTTTCTTTAACAAATATGAACATGTCCTTTTATTATTTGTACCAACATTATATTTTCATTTTTCTTAAAATATATGATAGAAAAACATTACAAATGTGAACTATTTCGTTTTATCATTTATATTTTATATTGATTAATGATTACAAATCGTTTTTTCTTAAACAATAATTGAAGACTACGAACAAAAGTTTAATAAACAACAGAATTTTTAATCGATTTGAATATTTTATGAAAATGATAATGTCATTGCCAATAAAATTTATTAGATGAAGTAAAATTTAATAATATTTTGTTTTATCTTTTTACAGATTACGGGTACAGATATATATTAATATAATTGCAATATTAATTTAATTTTTAATCTTGACGTTTAGTAATTAATTCGTCATAACTTGTGGTCGAGGGTAGTTGATTAATATAAATAATAATTCATTGATAAAAATAAAATTTATTTTATAAAATGATAATTTAAATGATTTAAAAAAATATATAATTTTTTTTAAATAAATCATATTATTTATATAAGTAACTATGTTTTATTTTAAATTAACGAACTTAATTATGTTTATTTTATTTGTTGTAATATGTTTATAATATTTCCAATTTTTTTTGCATACGATAATATTAAATATAAATAATATTAAAAAATGTCTCAGTTCACTTAAATAATTTAGGTTGTTTTTCTCATTACATTTAACACAAGCTGATGCATAATCTCCCATCTGTTCTTGTTTAATCGTTACAAACGAAATAAACGTACATAGTTGGCTAGTCTTTTTAACACAGACTATAATGGATATGTTTTAGAACTTTTCGTATTATTTTGGACAAGTTTAATCATAACCACCAAGTTTCTTTTTGTAAATGTTAAACAGACATTATAATGCTTAAAAAATGTGCTTTCATATGAAATAATCTTCTGAATATTTTTAGTATGCGTAACATTTTTAAATTAATTAGTCTATAGCGATTTAATTTTTCTTTTTTGAAGTATAATATTCACTCGGGTTGTGTTTTATTTTCACCATGAACTCTCGTGACTAGTAAAATGTTGAAACTAATTTTTTGTTTACTCAGTTAATATATAATATAAATATATTTTAATTGGTTCAGTTCGTTTATATTCGTGTACTATATTATATAGCTTTGTAATCTAATAGTTTATTACTCAAGAACAAAAATATTTTTTTGTCTATATTATTTATCTGACAAGTTTAATATTCTCAAAACTGACTAGTCACGAATTACCGAAAATTATTACTACTGTTCCTTCTTAATGAACAGTGTATAAATATATTGTACATATGTCTAAAACTATTTATTACATAGTAATAACGTAAGTAGGTATAGTGAGCATAGTGAACACATATTTCAGCTTCCTCTAAAACGTGACATCTACATAGGTTCATTTGTTTTTTCTTTTCCATAATATAATAATAATAAATATAAAGACATTTTTCAACTCTGTCAATTGATTGATTATTTATGTTCATGTAGGTATTGACAAAAAAGAATTAAGTATGTCATTTTTAAATTATTTATATTATATACTATATTATTATTTAACCAATCCCACGTACTATTTCTATATATGGCTTATCGTTTGTCCAGATTGCATACAAGAATAACCGTCTTAAGTGTCCATCATCCACGTGTATGGTGTATATACGTATATATAATAAAAATATCTCGTGTACATGGGTGATGTGATTCTATGTAGGTTATTTTGAGCTTTCCTTTTTTTAACATCCAATAAACTATAAACTCGTCGTAGGTACATGTTGGTTTAATGGAATAGAATATTATTTATATGATTGCAGTATGTATTATCTGTTTAAGGCCCCTACAGCCCCAACGACTTCCATATCATTCAGCTTTCATTCTTCTTGCCATCCAAAGTATTTACTTGAACAGTTCAATGTATTTTCAAATGTATTTTAAACCCAATTGAATTTTGTTTACGGGTTATATATTTTTTTAAATTGTTCAGAAATAATATAAATTACATAGGAATCACCGAGTTCTTTTCAAATTCAGAAACATCTGCCGTGATGACTAATTCTTGGACTGTCACGTTCGGTTCGCAACTCGCTATTGTTCGGCTGTACACTAATACGTTTAAACGGACATTAATGTGAGACACATTTTTCTTTAAACGATTTTTCATCGGTTTAAGGCCACTCGCGACTATTTGATAGTATTGACATTATATCATTTATCATTAACCGTCGCCATGCGTCCTTTACCTATAAGAACGAGTTCACCACAAAGGGTCGTCCTGCACATCACATAATATTATACAGCTTATATAGTACACTCGACCCTTATAATAGGGTATTTTTTCGCATATTCTATTCGTCTTTGTGAATGGTTAATGTCCAAAGACCACCTAACCCACATACGTCCTATATTACATATAAATATATCTTCCTGCAGTCTTGTATATGCACCTATATGTCTAGCGCTGCTACACGTATAACTTCTAAAAATGTCCTTAAACCGGCGAAGAGAGATGATGTATGTCGACTTATTCACTATGGATCTGTATTATAATATTATACATAAGTATCAACCTACATAATATATTATGGTGGACTCAGTCTGTTCGGTTGAAATAATTCAGATCAAAGTGGAAGCCGTAAATAGATATGAATTACAAATGAATAGGTTTCACCTTATTATTGCATTAATACCTATCTATATAAATGTAAAATTCGTAAAGAACAATATTTTTATTTTTATTATCTTAGATATAGATCTACGATGATTCTATACGGTTTCTATGTAGTGTTTATTATAATATACGTTTTATTAACACACGTTTTTTTTCTCTTCTTTTCCTTGATCAACGTACTTCGTATAATTAGGTGTTATATTATAATATTTATATATATATTATAAACACAACACTGATTTAGAATTCTGTATATCCTGGGCATAGGAACAACGATACATAATTTGCTATTTAACGTGGACGGGTCTGCTAGCGCGTATACCGTATACATAAATATATATAATATGTTGTTTTGTACGACTAAATAAATCACGTAATTTACTGCGACTCGGAAACGAACGTTTCGAGTGCATATAATTGACCTTCCTGTTTATGGGGTTTATAATATAAACTCGTTGTTTTTGGGTACCTAAGAGATTTATTGACGCTCCGCCGACGGTATACGTTTTTCTCCTCGTATCCTTCTGCCCTTTCTATACTTCCACCTACCCACCGTATATGTATATAAATACATTATATATATATATATATATATAATGTACTTAAACAATTGTATACGTTATATACAAACTAACACCCATTTCTCCGACAAATATATTATAATAACGCATCGCGGTGCTCTCGAAACGCTACTAAAGTGTATTTCCACTTCTTGTGAAAATATTACATAAAACGGTTAGGTTGAAAGTGCATTTTAATATTGTATATTTTTCCAAGTTTTGTTCTTATAGAAAACAGCATCATGTATAAATATTAATATTGTATTCGTGTATCATTATTATAAGGTAGATACAATAGTAAGCATCAGGGGCATTTAGAGATTTCAACGTAAACATTATGGATTGGAACAATTTACAAACCATATGTGTACATTACTGTGTACATTAACACAGATTTAATTTAGAGAACACAAGGTTGATGCGGTTAATGGATACATTATTGTGGTGACAAAAACAATAAGACAAAGTTGTAGCATAGATAGGAATAGATTAATTAAAAAGTAAAAAATTAAACTACTAATGAATCAGTACGTGAAATGAATATTTTTTTTTTCAACATAATTGATTCGATATATTTCACCCATGTACTAGAAAGAAAAAACACATAAGGTTAGGTAGGCGTGATGCTATTAACATAATAGTAATAGTAGTTATTGTTATTTGACAAAACAGGAAGTGTTGAATTAATTTTTACAATTAAAACGAATACTGAATAGTTGTACTTTTGAGATTTTTACGAAACACTATTCTCGACTCTTCCTATATTATAATATGTAAAGTTTGTATTACAACGTATAAATATATTTAATTTAATCAAACTCACCTAACCTACATTTGTGCCGTATACTAAGATTTGTTTAATTTTATAAAAGTAAAAACTTAGTTGTATTATTGACTATGAATGTACAAACTATACTCGTAATCTATGAATGTAATACATAAACTATAAATATTATACAATCACTATTTTTTTAGCTTTGAACAACAGGTCATCTATGTAATTTCAAACTCCTTTTCTCTATTTATATGTAATATTAAGATACGTATAGTATAATGTTAACATTGTACTACATTCTAAAAATCAAATAAATAAGCATTTCAATCTCCATAATGACTATTGGTTTTTATAAAGCATTAAGAAAAATTGTTAAAAGATTTAAAATAAAAAAAAATATTATATAAATCGTATATACAAAAATTGTGTTTGGTATTAAAAGAATAAAAATTATTTATTTAAATATTGGAGGTACCTATAGATATTTGTGAATTGAATAGTAGGTATTTCTTATTT
This sequence comes from Rhopalosiphum maidis, assembly GCF_003676215.2. Taxonomy (NCBI): domain Eukaryota; kingdom Metazoa; phylum Arthropoda; class Insecta; order Hemiptera; family Aphididae; genus Rhopalosiphum; species Rhopalosiphum maidis. The sequence continues at coordinate 82,654,476 of NC_040878.1, forward strand.
GTATTTTAAGTTAAATATTTAAATAAATGTAATAATATTATTGATTAACTTAGCTGAAATGTATGTGTTCTCGAAAAGTCATTATTATGGCCTATACTACGACAAGAAAGTGCTTTATATTACTAAAGAACTTTCTTCGAGAAAAAAATATACGTTTTTCATAATAATTCTATTAAATGTCGCCCGTCTCGATTGTATTTGTATATAATGAATATAACCAGAATGTAGTGAGAGAGTTAACCCTACCCCCACCCCATGGGGGTTGTGGATTTCGAAAGTTTGCCCCAACCATTTTCTTTCAGTTCAATTTGTGGCTAGAATTAGTTTTGTTTTGTCGATCCGTCACTATAAGTTCCACTCCTAAAAAAGCAAAAAAGTATCTAAAAAAGAATTCTTTTCGTCTGTGCGCGTCGAGGGGTTATTAAGTTTTCCCCTGGCCCTTTGTCAGAATTACCGGAAAACTTTTTTTTTAGATTCTGTGTTGGGATTTCAAAATTACGAAACATCGGTGTACATAAAGAAAAACAACGACTCATATATATATATATATATATATATATAGATGGTGGAAGTGGTACAGGAAAAATGTTCAATTTAATGACAAACGAGAGTCGAGGCAAAGTTCGAGGATTGTCGAAATGGCGAAAGTTTTTTACATGCGTCCGAACTAAAATATTTAGTTTGGACACTATAAATTCATAAACGAAAAAAGAAAAACTGAAATAAAAAAAATGTGTGAAAAAAACGTAGGTGCCCACACGCGCGCAAACACAAATTCACACACCTGTTATGATTGTTATGACAATTTATGAACAAAATGTATAGATAGTTTTGTAATATCTACACGAACTTACTCTTTGTATTTCAGAATAAATAATATTAGACGATAATAGTGATATTAGATATTATTTTGCATTTTTAGCTAAACCTATAAAAATCAACATACGTAATTAAAGTATCCAAATTATATTGTTGTAATAATAGGTTTCAATAATAATAATTATTATTATTATTGTTATTATTAAATTTGTTTTATATTACCTATTCTTTGAAAATATTATACATTTAATATAATTACATATTAACTAAAAGATATGTTCGGTGAGTTGCTTGTGCAAAAACTCCAAGAACAACTTGAATAATTATGTATGATATAATGTTGAACTAAAATATATACCTAAAAATGTTACATTATTATAGCTATAAATATGTATCAACCTCATCGGCATGGTGTCAATGAGTAAGTGATAAGAGAATGTATTTCTTCACTCATCATATGGACACATCCATAAAATTTTAAAAGTTTTTTTTTTATTTAATATTTATTCATATTATGTTACATTATTATGTTTTCCGTTTTTGATTAATCTTGATCAAAAAATTTGATTAGTTATGTATTACTATATACTACAGACGACTATTACTACTACTATATTATATTACATGCATATATTTTGTATATTTTGTTGTTGAGACTTAACACTGTATTATAATATTAAGTGAGTCACAATTTAATACATTTTCAATACGTTAATACATTTTTTTTTTATCGTAATAATGATAATAAAAAAAAATATTAAATGTAAGCGATTCCCATTGCTCTTTGGTACCAACACACAGTCACTGTACTGATTCGAAATGGTCAGCCAGCGCTAGTCTGCATCGAACATTCGTACTTATACGTACAAGTCTACGACCAGCGGTCATAATAATATATTATTTATACCTATATATAATATGTACGTAGTATTTATTATGTATAATAGCCATATAGCATTCTTCGGCTACTAAACACCACGGGAGCCTGGTACGAGTAGATATAATATACTGAATGTCTGTATGTTAGCAGCAGTCCCATGCCTAATTAATTAATTCATGGTAGAATTTACATTTCGTAATAGTCGTAATTTAAATTTAATTTTCGTATATAAACATAAAGGTGCATTGAATTAATTTTTTAAACAACAAAAAATGCACACTTCATTCTTATTTATTTATACAATGAATGTTTAATGTATCGGTTTTCATTATCATAAAGGAAGTGCATGATTTAAAACAAAATAATAATATAACCAACCGTCGTTGCCATTCGTTATACTTATCCTTGCGACCATAGGAAATAAATCAACTTAATTGAACATAATATTGTAGGTATAAGTACAAAAATATTATAATCGAATTATACATAACAATACATATACATTGTAATATCATGTAATTATAAAATAATAATAAAATCGTGTTCAATTGTATTTAATAAGTCTTAATTAATACAACGTACCTATTAACTTTTTTTTTAATAGATTTCTCAAACTGATCATTGTTATGATCAATGGCTTCCAACAGAGTACATTTTGTATACAATTAAGAATACATCTTACTTGGAACATTTACATTTTTTAAGACTGCAATTGTCAATATTCATAATTGTTATACTAAAATAATACACGTGTAGTTAAGACTCAAACCTTTGTACTAATTGTAATTTTATTTTTTTAGCTGAACTCTGAGTACGGTTATTATAAAATTACAAAATTAATGTCAAATTATTATATATTTTGTTGATTTTATTTACGATTCTGTATATTATAAATCATAAATCAATTTAGTATAGTTAACAAAAAAATAGACGGAATTAAATGTATTAAATATACTGTATACGCATTTAAATTAAAAATTTCAATTTGATAAAAAAAATAAATAATAATAATAAAATAAGTATAAAAATGAATTAAAATAGTTAGACAATAAATCCGACATTGAATAATCGTCTCGCTCGACTTCTGCCGGAATTCAGTTTCATGGGAATTGCGTTTTAGTTAAATCACTTGGGTGGGTATTATGATCCGATACATTTCGCCTTTTTAAATCTGGAAATAGTGATTTTAAAATATAATTCTTCTCTCGGCCTACACAATGCATTGTGTTAGCAACGTTAATAATTGGAATTATTTGAAAAAATTCCGATGGACCGTAAAAAGAAAAATATTATTATTTTGTTATTACCTGTATTAATGCTTTAAAACCGATTAACATTTTATACATTTACAACTCATTAGTAAAATTGCTATAAACAGCGTTATTTATTATCAATAAATTAAATTAAATTATAAAATGTATACATTTATCGTACGAGATCTAGCAGTGCAATCATTTCAAAACAAATGCACTGGTTGCACGATAAAGTTTTATTACTATAATAGATTTTATTTTTTGTAAATAATTTTGTTTTTAAGTATACTTCTTGACGGCTTATATATTTTACATCCCATGTGCCCGAAAACCAGATTAAGAGACCGACTGAAGAGGAGCGGAAGACGGTCCGCTTAACATATACACGGTGTCGCCGGTTTGCGTACAGCTCATTTGCATTTTTTTCCAAACCATTTAAATAATTAAGTTGAAAAACACGTTTCCAATGAATAGTACCGAACCTTTTACGTCGAACACGATATTGCATTTAACAGGACCTTTACTGCCTCCGTGGCGCATCCGAGACGTGTCCCATTAACCATAGTGAAATTACGACCGAAATTTGTATTCTAGAAATGCTATTATTTTGATCATAACATAAATGGACAGGTATTTTGTTTTTACACGACTACCAATATAGCATTTCCAGCCACATTGTACCTACACGCTATGATTGTAATTTATTACAACGCAATATAATCATAATATATTTAAGTCCGAATCGATGAACCTAATGGAACGTAATGCATTTTGTATCGAACAATTTTTTTTCGAGTAAACGTTTATAGCATTTTATATTGACGTCAACAATAGTTGTTTCAATTTATTTACACCGTCGGAAAATAATATGGTTTAGCAATAAATAGATAATCCAACCGAAAGAAACGAAATTGATATTTTTGATATACACTTGGGTCGTTTAAAAATAGAAGTTGAAATACTATAATACTGGACTTTGAGTACTTTTCTTAGTGGTATTTCTTTACCGCTTAAGGAGACTCTCAGAAGAAAAAAAATACTTAGCTTAAATAATGACTGGAAAAAATTTTAATCGATAGTGATAATACTGATAACGATTTGGGTCATTCTTACTTCTATTACTAATATAGCGACAGTTAATCTAAGTAAATATAAAAGTTAAGATGTACGTATATATTATATCATATATTCATACACAATTTTAATATCTCATTTTTCTAAAATGACTTGGATATTAATAATACTCAAGCATATCATGTATTAAAATAACAAATCAAATTATGGACGTTTTCAAAGTATGTTCTACGGTTACAATTGGTGGCATGAAATAACTTTGAGTAATGATTTCAGCATCGATATCAAACACGATGGTAATGGTTTAAAATAGTAATACTGCTGCGTTGCAGTATTCGCCACTCACCATTCGATATAAATACATATTATATACTTTCGTATCATATTTTGAGGTATAGTATTATAATACTATATAATTGTGTTCACCGAATGCAATCATTTATACCGAGAACTATTTGCATAATATTTTACATTAAAATACTGTTCGGTTTTAAGCCAATACGAGTAGTTCACGCAAAGAAGGACTGTTACGATTTTTATCCAAACCTCGCGCAGAACACTAAGCCACTGAAGTTGAGTAATATAACTATTATTTTGTATAATAATTATTATATTTTCATAATATTGTGTTTCACGATTGCAGTTTCAGTGAAATATATATAAGTACATATCTAATATTATCACATCATCGACTAATGATACTGTATAGTACAGCATTATTTATAATAAAAACGTCGGATTATCACCACTCGCGTAGCTATAAAGTATAATACATATTTATAAGTATCCAAGTACTTTTATATAGGTATACTGCGCACAGGATGTCTCAATGTCACTGGGGTTGGACTAGCTCTACACCGCAACTAAGAAAACATTATTTCTAGTGATTCATCAAAAAACCACGAGTCTAATACCTAAGCCTAACTAAATATTGTTTTCCTTAATTTCAAAAACGATATATTTTAATACTCTTAATAATTGGTACTTAGTAACCACTTGATATATTATTTATGCATTTAGGCCCGTAGAAATTATAATTTTTAAAATGTAGATAAATATCGACATATTTTTTTTTAATACAAAGTAAAGAAGTACCACAAGGTCCTTTCAGTAGTTGAGGGATAGCTATTCCTAAAACTTTGATAACACTTTTTTTCTGTTCTTCAAAATTTTTCTTCGTGTACAAAATAAATAAACAGCTTTTATACATACGACATCTATTAACAATACACAGTACACAATCACAGTTCTTAAAAAATAAACATATTTCCCGATTATCTTCTGTGCCCAAAACACATACACGATTAAATCATGCATTCAATTTAAAAAAAAACCCAAACGGCCATATTTAATCCAAAATCAGAAGCCTACCCGTGGTGTCCAATCTAACTGTCTCAATGTATTTATGCTCCACTCACCTGCTCGAAAATTGACGTCTGAGTATTATATTACTATACTCCTTACACGCATCCTGTTTCAGCTTTAAAACGTACACAACTATTATACGTTTGAGTATGTCCCCATGTACCGCATTTGTAATCGCCTTATAACTGCAATATATATTTTTTCTTTAAACATTCTTTTACATTATTTCAAAATTAAAATATCAATAAAACTTATCTTCAAAACATAGAAAATATTGCTATATTTAAATTTGATAGTCAATAAGGTTTACTTACTCTATTGTATAAAATGATTTAAAACTGAAGAAATTAAACGTGAACTAGCAGAACTGCTATACACAGATTTGTTATGTTATGCTCTTTTACGACGAAAGGATGCGAGCGTCTTCTTAATGAAAACTTATAAATTGAATTTTAAAATACTTATGTCTTATATACTCTCAAAAAATCAGCTAATTTTATAATTACTTTAAGAAAAACGTGACTACAACAACCTCAATTTTATTATACAGAGGTAAACTAAAAAAACATTCAAATTTTATTCAGTTATGACTTGTGAATCTCAAATTTAGTCTTAATTGTTTTAAAATTTTTATTTAAAATCCATATATTTTTTCGTTCAGAATCTATAATATCTATAAATATCATAAAATAACTAATATGTCATATAAATTACGATTCTGAACGAAATTATGTTAAAAGCACAAAAAGTGGAAAAAATTTAATATTTCAAATTATTCAAAAAAATCATAAAAATCTCAAAAATTGTTTATATATTTTATTTTTCAAAATGTAGCCGTATTTAAATTATAAAGTATAAAAATTAGTCTCCGAACTAATAGGTGTATTTACGATTTCACTTAAAGACAAAATACTAAAATACTAAAATTATTCTATAAAAAAACAAGTGTATTTGTATTGAACACACATTTTTTGCTAATTAACTTTCTCATACTCTTTGTATGAAAACACATAGAAATCAAAAACATACCTATGTTTTTAACAGCGCATGTACTATGTACTTCCGATTCGCTATCAAAGGTGATCGAATTGCTTCTTCTGAACGAAAAAAAAATGAATAATCGCGATCCACGGATATGGGAAATAACAACTCGATTGCAAAACTTATATACATTCCTCAGAATCTTGGAGTTATTCACTGGGACAAATACGGTGAAACACCCTGTAGATTTTATATTCGTATCTAACAATAATACAATTTCTAGAGAAACGGTACTTTTGAAATCCATCGTCGGCGACCATTGTTCTTAATATTATATTATATGCGCCCCGAGAAAGGCGCGTACAGCGGATAAAACCGTTCTGCCGGTGAAATGCAAATGAAAATGATTATAATATTATTAGATTCGATCGCCGCCACCGCTGTAGCCGCGGCTTGGTATACGTTTTAATCATTAAATATTCCATTTCAATGGTCATTTATGTGTGTGAACTTATATCCGTTACATTAGGTTCCGGAAAAGTGAAAGGTATAGGAAATCATATGATATTTTCCCATTGGTGTCCACCCACCAATGGACAATAAAATAATAATTCTCAATAGTTAAAATAACATTCTCATTTGTATAAAATAATATTATATAGTTTGGACTTTTACTTTATGAAATAAAAAAAATAATGAAACCTATAAGGCCCTATTAGGGGTCGTACACCATTTAGGTATGTATGACATTGTGGTTTCGCTGGTGAACGGAAATAGCTTTAATACGAATTCTCATTTATTATTGTATTTTATAATAATACGTGCTTATTATTGTGTGTAATATAATTTTAAGCTGACTCCAGCATTAATATATTACGATATTGTCATTTTTTTTTTGCAAATAGACAGTATTTTTTCAATATATATTACGAACGTGTCTGTAATATTTTATTATGACAGTTGATTGGTATAATTTTTTATTTAAATGTCAAATAGGTACGTGGATTATAAACGATAGATACCTAAACCTTAACTCTCTAAATAAAATAATATTAGCTGCACATATTATTAAATCCAACTTCCTATAATAATCATTTTTAAACTATATTTATTTTCAGACATTGTGGTGATTTAATGTATTAATAAACAGAATTACTCCAGAAAATGTAAGTTTTGTAAATTGTAATCTCTGTTTAGAAAAAAATTATTTTAATTTTTTAATTACACGTAATTTTTTCAAGTTTTAGGGTCAAACTAATACTCAAAATAAGTTTTGTATTAGCGCCTCCACAAATTGAACTTTAGACACAATCTGCATCTGCTCTGGACTGTAGGTAATATATATATAATATTATGTTTTCGAGTTTTTCAAAAATTGTGAAAAAGTATCGTGAGAAGCGGGTATAGAATACTTTGTGCGCTATTTATTATATGATAATTTTTTAGTTATAATATTCAAGAAAATTACGAATAAGATTATGAAGTTAACTCTATTAAAGTTTTAATTTATCATAAAAAGTGTAGTATTAAGTATTAATATTATATTTGAATAAAACAACTTAACTAATATAATATTATGTAAGATTAAATTAAATTAATAAACTAAATGATTATATGGTTGCTGTCTAATGCGTGAACAAGATAATTTAAATAAATATATGACACATGATAAGAATACAAAAGTTAGAAACAACATAATTTCGTATATGAATCAAATTATTTTTAAATAAGTTGGATTTTTACATTTACGAGTATACCTATGTGTATTTCATATAATTTATACCTAAATAAATGCAATAAAGAAAAAATATTCATGTCTTATGAATGCATGTCAATTTTATGATAAAGATTTGAAAAGAATAAAAGTAAATAAAAATATGTATGTTGATTATTAATAATTAGATATTTTTTAAATACTCAAATAGTACAATAATACATATTGCTTTATTCATGTGAATTATTGCGACGACAATAATTTGTGTCCAATGCTGGTTGCAGTTTGGTATAAGTACACAATAAATAATATATTATAATAATATAAAATCAAAATTCAAATGAGTAGTTTCAGAGTTGTTGTAGGTAAATAGTTAATAGTTAACACACCTATTATAGTATATCTCTTATGAATATAAGTAATTATAGTTTGATATAAACGTGTTTAAATTTAAAACTCGAAACCTATAATATTATATAAACCTACACAGTACTGACATGAAACATTATTTGAAAAAAATCAATTCGATCAACTATTTTACTAAATATTGCTGATTGTAATATTTATATTCTACGCCTTGCACGTAATATATATATAATTGTGTACTTATACAATTATTTATTTATGCATATACGATATACAACTACTAATTACTATAATTACTATAACTATATATTGTATTTAAACTTATATTTACAATTTTCGTCGGGTTGTACTTAATATATTATTCTATAAATCGCATATTATAATATTATAGTTACGCGGATATCGCGTATAATAATAGTGCAATGTAAAGATAATGGAAAAACCACACTTAAAAAAATTTTAACTTAGAGAAGTGGGAAATTTATAATGTGAATTTATTTTATCCCGCCTTTCCCTTCCCAACCAGATCTCGTGTATCCCGTATTTTAACCGTTTCCATGGCGTTGGAAACAATCTAGCGGCGATTGAAAATGCGCATAATATATGTGCGCCCATCTATACATAATACGTATACGTATAAATAGTATATTTTCGATTTCCTGAAGAAAAAAAAGAAGAGAGAATCGTTTATGGCCGATTGTGCGCGTAAAACGATATTGTTCTTTTGAACACGCGACGACGACGAGCCCATATGCGACGCGAGAAATTTAAACGGTGCGATATTACAATCGGAAAAAAAATTCACAAAGCGCACTCAAACACGGGGCGTTTTATCATGATACTTTCATCGATTGTCTTCCGCCGCGTGAACTTAAAAATATTTATTTTCGTTCGCCTGCAAATGTATATATCATAATATATTAAAGTATTTATATTGGAGTGAATTGACCTAAGGTCTACATACATAGGTCAATTATTGTATTCGATTTAATGTTAAATAATTATTAAAAAAAAAAAAAATACAATACAATGTATTATAATATCTGTACAGCGGCCGTTGACAAAAGTGAGTGTACGCTGCATGATATAGCAATAATGACGAAGTCACAGAATAATAATTATTTTTTCTGAATTTTTTCTACCTCGAGATCCACAGAAATACGTTCGTTTTTGGACCCTAAACTAATTCACGTAACGAACAACGTAATATGAAATGCGAGTACATTTCGCACGGGAACCTAACCTATATACAACCTAATGTTACCTATCTGAGTTACAGAATGTAGCTATATGCGAGTACATACCATACAGTGTATATGTATGGTATATGACTTATATGGCGCGTATACGTGTGCGTATAGATACACACGAGTCGGTGCGGCAGTGGCTAGCGAGCAGGGACGAACGATTTACGACGCGATCTCTCCGCGGAGAGCCATAGGGCGGGTGTATAATAATATCGTATATATGTAGGTATATATATATATATACACGTACTGTACGTATACGACGAACTTACAAAAGTTTTTGTTTCCTATCTAGATCAGCCCCGTCATCGTTTGAACCGAGAAGAAGGGCTACACTCTCATCTCTTGCCGGCGTACTGGCCCCCGAGGGAGAAATGGATTTCTTCGTCTAAAACACCGGCGGCAGCGGCTTATCTCCTACCGAATGGCCTATTAAGGTTAATACAGAGAAGAACCACTCGGTGTGTATATATATATATATACACGCGAACGGGTATTTCTCGGGTCGAGCAAAGTCACAAACCGACTCTGTACTATACAGTTTAACAGTTTATGTATATAGTGCGTTTAATTGCCACCAACGGACTTCCGGCTATATACACTCCGATCGGGCCGTAAAAATTTGCGGTTAATGCCGGCCGGTCTTTAAAGACATAAACGCAATCGTCCGTTTAATTCTGCCCGCACGTCCAAACCGTCGGCCTGCACATCCTATAGTATTTTCACTTCCCTACGCCTACGTCAATGTTATATACAGCGCGTTATTATTATTATTGTTGTTGTTGTTGTTATTGTATCAACCGTCATTGCTGCAGCGTAGCTGTCGCGGCATATTAATCGCGACGTCGGCAGATTCGCTTTAAAATATTCACCTGTACACGCGAAATCGGAAAACGAAAAAGGAAAATGCACAGAATTTCACGCCGGCACGCGCGGTGATCAAAACCAACCCGTAACATTTCGAACCGGGCGGGGTCTTCGATTTATATACCATTATTACCGTTCCGGGAACGACATTTTGACTCGTGGTCAGATTTTAAATAATAAATTGTTTAGCGGTTCGATATTGCCCTACTGTACAAATACTTTGAAAAATATTATCGTTGTAACCTTATATAGGTAATACGTATATATATATGTATACATATATAGACGTGGTTACGCGCGGTGCATAAATAATAACTATGCAAATACGCTCGCGAAATGGTATAGTTTTGAAATAAAAAATATTTTTATAATAATATATAATTGAATCAACTCGGTAATTCAATGATGGGACGTATTGCACTACTCCGTGATTTTTTCAAAGACAGTTGCACGGAAAACTAAAAAAAAATATGTTATAATAATATATATATATATATAATGTACATAATCTAGGAGACTGCCAGGTTATTCGTTGTTTGCTATAGGGACATAAAATTGAATTATATTATGAATCGTACCGAAATTATTTATTATGGTTTGCGTCGTGGTTCGGCACACGATGATGGTATATATTTTGAAATAAACATTATAGTATTTAGTATGTACGAGTTCGTACCGTAAATTTAGATTTTCCGCATTGTATATCGTCGTAACACATGGCATTACATCGAACCGAGGATTATTTCAGTAAATATTAATTTGCAGTGCATAATATATTATTTAATGCGTTGATAAACACGAGATACAATATTTGATTGTTATTCGAAAAAAAAATAAGTTTAGTGAAAGTTATAATAAATATCGAGTTAAATAATTAAAATAATTTGTCATTTTTTTTCCATAGGAATAGTTTTAATCTCATGATCCGAGATCAAAGTATCAAACCCGGCATCTGCAGAATAAATATATATGATAATATTTTAATGAACGTACTACAATATGTATTATGACGTTCTCCATTGGTGATGTTTCTAGATATTATGTTTTAATATTATTGCTATTCTATATTGATTTTGGCGGAAAAAAATAATCAGCGAGAGGCCGAGTTATACCATCGTAAAATAATAATAAAAACGTAAATATTGAATAGCGTTTATGATATTTAATATTGGTTATGATAAAATAATATAACAAAGCATAAAATAATAATATATTTTGTACGGGTATAATGTATTATACGCATAGGATAAACTGGTCGTAATACACAAAACCTGAATATTTAACATAATATTAACAACGACTACCTAATACATGCATTACGAGTTTACAAGTGTCTGCCGAGCATTATCCGATCGTATCGATTGCGACGAATGTTCACGTACACGTAAATGCAAAATACATAATTGGTATGTTTTTTTTTTTTTAAATCAAAATTTCAACCGAACGGTATTTCAATAAAATTAAAACTACTACTATTAAACTCAAATTTTAGCTAAGTATGAATAAATGTAGTGTTATATAATATATAATATCATACATAGGATAATATATTATACACCTTTAATAGGCATGTCTATAAAGATCAAAATCAAAGCAACCGTTTTAAAGAAATAATTCGGGTCGTATCGATTGATGAAGCCGATCGCCATGCATTGACTGCTATTAATCGACTACAATATCAAATATTTTTTTCAATATTACGTTTTTGTGTACGCCCCTTTTTAAAAGTGTGAGTTAACGATCGGTAGACTATTTTCGTGATTAATTTTAATCGTTATTTAAACTAATAAAAATCGAATCCAATGATAATGCAACGGTCCGATGAACAAAATGACAATAGATCGCAATCGTACGGATGACGCTCCCGCCGCCGCCGGATCGTTTACATTTTTTACGAGTGATGCTCGCGGTTGATTCGTATAAATACGACAGTCAGTGTCATATACAATACACGAAATAAATTGTCGCTGCGAATCAAACGGAAACGCTTAAATCGCGTGTCACACCGCGCGCGCGCATATATATATATATAACAACAACAGTCTGCACAACGCCGAATATAACACGAGACTATACGTTATCGGGGAGGAGTCGTGTTATGACGTGTTGTAAACGAGATGAAGTAAAAGTCGTTCAAAATTTGATTTGGCCGTTGTTCGAATAAAAATATCGGAGTGAAACGGCGTTCGTGTACAACGATAATAATATTATAATACAGCGAGCGCGATTGGTTGCTACTGCGCAGCGCAGCTAGTTATGATGGTACACGAAATACTCGTCGAGTGTGTATGGCGAGTACACGAAACTACGAAAGTACATATTATTTTTTTCGTCTCCGCGCGTATAAGTGTATATATAAATATATATACGTTATTGTTTTTTTTTTTCCCATAACAAACGTCATCGCTGGAGCGCGCGCACGAAAATGTCGGGTGTGAATCAAAATTCCACACTCGTCTGTAACGAACGAATGAAAAAAGAAAATCGATAGAGCGGAGTAGATGTACATGTATATATTATATGTGTGTGTGTGTGTGTGTGTTATATCATGAACGTATTATAAAAAGCGTGCGACTATTACCATACGCGTTGCCAAAATCGACTCCGGCGAAACGAAAGGAAATCTGCGACCCCGGAAACACATTATAATGTATACGTATATGTGTGTGTGTATATGGTACAATGCACCGCTGCAGCACACGAGCGGGTATATATGGGCGACCGTGAAGAGGAATATTATTATACGCCATCGTAGGCGTTCGAGCGAATTTCTATTTTGTTACATTGGTGTGTACGCGTAAAGTTATGTAATGTCGAAGGATGCTGTATCGTGACCCGCCGGTCCACGAAATTTTTTTCCAAACAGAATATTATGGGTTTTTCGCCTAAACGGGCGATATAGGCACGACAATAACATAATATCGTAAATTATAGACGTGCGCGGGTGGTGAGCGACTATTACCTATACAGCATATTATATTCTGTGTCGAGTCGAATGCGGTTTTTACGCGGATTGGCGTCAAACGACGTACGCGCGTTTCTCCGGTCCCATCTATTTCAGTTTTCGCAACGTTTTCTTTTCAAATATTTAACACGCAATTCCCGTGAATTTGTACGACCGTTTCTGAAACGCGTACAAAGCACGGTTTACCTGGGAAATTCAATTTTCTTCGTACGCGGCGGGACAAACTGCGTCTCTTCGGCCTCATCAGCCACGCGAAGAAAACAACCTTTCTATGCAAAAATCGAATTTAGCGTGGCTGGGCAAACGTAGTACACGTTACCAAACATCTGCCACTATATATACTGTACCTACTGCGTACATGTCTACATTTCTTCTATATATTATGTTATTGTAAATGCGTTTATTAAATTCGAGTAAAAATTCACGAGACATAATATCATGTCGAATTACTCCCCTATATAACTATATACCTGTATAACTGTTATCGCATATACACACCGTGTATGTGTACCGTCGTGCGCGAAATTTATTCTTCGGACGTCATAATGTATAATATAATAATACACTGCACAATTCACCATATCATGTAGGTACGCATATATATAGTATAAAAGCTATACGGACATACACACACTTTCAGTATTGTTCGCATATGAATTATAATGCGTATACGATAAACAGTACGCGTAACTTTATGTATATAATAATATTATGTAGGTTACACAACATATTTTATCGATACACGATGTTTGACCGTTAGTTTCTCGACGACCATCGTCAATTGTTCCTTATCGGGTCCATGATATATACCCCCTATGTACGTATATTACCATCGTATAATTGTTCGACACGGAAAATAACAAGTTTCGCACTTGTCGCGGTGCGTTTAGGCGAGTATATTATGCGCTGCAGTTACGTTATATTATGCTGATAGAATATTTATATTATATCGTAATATTGCGCGGTCTCCTCCGACTTTCGACGGCGGTTTCAGCATCGTCGACGTTTGCAGCCTAAAGCTGTGCGCCGTTTCTCCCGCGCCGTATTATATGCCTACGCCATAAACGCGCATTATAAGTTATAACGTACTATTATATTATTATTATTATTATTATTATTATACCTATAGACATATATTTCAAAACGATAGTCGGTCGGAGTGTCGAAGACCCGCGATAAGTGCCTACACGTGTGCATAATATTGTGCACATGTATATAGCGAGAGGGAGATTTTGACGTCACACACACGTTCTTGCTCTAAATCGTAAACTCGGTTGCAACAGTGCAATACATCACATGAATAATATTATATCGTAACTTGACGATAGCAAAAATATCGAATCCGAATTATTATTATTATATTATTTCGAACGTATATTGAGACACCGTCGGGCTGAAGTTTATTACGACGATGAGTGATGACTGTAGCTGCGATGGATAAAATATAATAATATATCATATCGCACACTATATTATATTATGCACAGTTTATGTATATATACATATATATACATATACACATATAAGTTTGATAATTGGTAACCGTTTTTGAAAGGGCTACACATGCACCCACGTCGACTGTCATGTTTATACTGTCTATATTCTATTATATGATGTATAGTAAACTGTGCAGTTGTTACAAAACAAGCGTCAATGTTCCTAAAAAATATCCTTCAGATATGGATCGATAGTCATATTATATAGACGAACAATTTTTACACAATACGTCATACACTGTGGAGATTATCGTTCTATTCGTCCGTATACACATGTAATTATTTAAAATAACGTATTAAGCCTTTCTTGCGGTGGCGTACTGAGCTTTATTTTATTTTATTTTTTCAACTTGGTAACACGGTTCTATTATTATGGTAATCATTTTTAATTTTTTTTTTTTTGCTCTAAATTCAAATTGAAAGTATATTGTATTATATAGTCGTCGGTAACACGAATGTGAGTTGGTACACACTGTATGCTATACTACACCTATGTCATATGTACGCACAATAGACAAAATACTGTAAATAGTGGTGCAACACCACCCTCTTAAACCGTATACAGATGTTTTGTGATTAGGATGTATAATGTTTATACAAAAAGTATAACGATAGCCATGTCGCAACGAAACGGGTCAAGTACTCAAGTGCTATATTGAAATATTAAACTCAATATGGTTTATATTATGACGTTGTAGGTTTAAGTGTGTTACTGTGTTATGTTTAACTGGAAAGCCTGTCTAAGCGCGCGTGTTATGAAAAAGATTGCGGGTAAAAAAAAAAGCTTAATTTGGATTTTGTTTTGTAGCATATTTATACGAATATTTGTCATCTGTTTGTACAATCACTTCAATGAAAAAAAGAGTTACCAATTAAATAACGTACAGTAATACAAGTAGATATTGGGCAATGATGATTTCTTAACGGAGTGTCTGTTATTATAATATGCACACAAGGAAAACGAGAAAATGTAGACGAGGTAAGTGGACTTTATATCAAAAATATTATAACGAAATGCTTAAAGAGTATATTATATCTAAATCTGCATATTATAATATCGTTATAATGTATTTTCGTATACACTCAAAACTGGTTGATATAAAATCGGTTGTGCGTAATCACAATTATTGCCGACAAACGCCGTTCAATAATATTCGTCCTGTTTAATATAGAAAATATAAATGCTTATAAATTGCATTTGACGGGACACGGGACGGCAATAATGTGGTAATGTGATGCAGTGTATAAATATAACGGCAGGACAGAGAAATAATAATACATCAAAAGTGTTTATGAAATATTATTAGAAGAGAGGCAATTCAATTATTTGTTATACGCTCGAAAGTTGCACCGTTACGGTGTTGGTCGTGTGTGCAGCGTAGTTTATATGTATACACTTTTATTAATATTGTACAATTATCATACGATATTATGATTATCTCCGGAGTTTTAATCAACTTCTCCGATACGCTTACACTTAATCATTTGGCGACATTTTTATTACATTACCATTCGAGTTGAAAACCCAATTATTGCAAACGTTTTTAATTTTCGTTTGGAGAAAAACAATTAATTAGACACCCCCGAGCTATACGTTTCCCACGAGATAACACTCACCCCTCGATCCAGTATAATATATTCTATTCGCCGGAACGAGTGAATAACATTATAATACGCGAACCGCCATGTGCTATACGATGGTGTATATGTGGTAAGTATATATCTATATAATAATAATAATAATATGCTATAACGCTATATACTGGTAAAGTGACAGTAGAATTCGGCGGACTCCGTGCTTATTATATGGTCGTCGTTCTCTGCAGTTTTGTTATATCTAAAATGTATTTTCCGCGACTCGATAGCAATTAAGAAAAAAAGATTTATTTGTTTTTAAACTCGTGTTTACGTATCGCTCGTCTCAAACTAGCGACAAAAAAAAAAAACACGTTGTATTAAACTTTGAAATTTGGAACGTCAGCTTCACGCGCGGCTAGCGTTACGTACAGTACATATATGTTGGAACCTCGCGAAAACCATAGTACAACAATAGACTTAACGTAGACTTGTTGGATGTTGTAAGATAGTTTTTATACACGTTCCAGCATACATGTAATGCTATCCATGAACTCGGCATTACAAGTTTTAATTTTGAATTTACAACAATTGGGTTCCAACAGATCAATGCAGCGTGGGCCATGTATAATGGAGTAAAATTATTATACAAACTATATTCATAGAGGAAAACTATATACCGTTCCTTAGTGACCATTTTCAAACATTCAACAAGGATAAACCATCAGAATATTGTGGACATAATAAATTACAATATAATTATGTTACCCTGGAGCATTAAACACCTTAGATGGTAATGGCCTTATTGCCTGCATAATATCAAGTGTTTAGAAAGTAAATTTACAATTTCTAAAGAGATAACATTTTTTTAAAAAATAAAAAATAAACCTAATACTTATATAGTTTTAAATTAGTGGACTCTACCTCATAATATAGCAAATTTATGTTCAGCAATACAAGTTTAATTTTTTGACTATAAATTGACATATTATAAAATTTAAAGATGACAACATTAACCCTGTTCTCATACAGAATTTTTTTCAATATTTTCACTTAAAAACAAGTTTTACGTTTGTAAATATAAAATAAGAATTTAAATAATTTCAAAAATATTTACAAACGAATGTGGCTCATTGGCTCGCTATAGTCTCGCAATTAAAATTAAAATATAAAAAAGCATCAGAAAGAACACATAATATTATGTTGCGACGTATATACTTGACAATGATTCCACTTTTATATTAAAATCAACGAAACTATAAACATGCTGCGAACGTATATTTACGATTTACACAGTTGTAGGATGAACGCTACATTCCTATCATAAATTAATTTCTTTTAATCCGTTATAACTTATTAGTTATCAGTTGATAAGCTATTAATCATAAGTCACAACTACGAGTAATCCCCACGTTTATGTGTAGGATATACACTATCTACGCTGCTATTTACAATTCTACATTTCCACCACTGCCCACGGATCTTGGAATTTCAAACATTATCAGACACACGGTTACAACGAGATTAAATAATAATCCACAACTACACAACGCTTGTTTTTCTGATACCATAATACTGTATTGTGTGCATACTATTATTGTAAATCCCAAAGATTGATAATTTGGGTTTAAAAAAGATAAACGATATTTCGAGAAGAGTTTATCAAATATTGGTTGCATATTCACATCCGATTAGCTCTTTGTCTGACGGTTTTTGTAAGATTGTTCTGCACGTGTAACGGAAACATCACGAACCTCGTCTTTCGGACCTCAAAACGATTCGCGGTGACACCACAAACGATTGACATTCTGTCTATGGCCATTGGCTAGAAACCCACGATTTAAGTGCTATGGAAAATTATAACGCCCGCGATCGTGTAATGTACCAGCGGTACCTTGCAATGTATAGTTGTGTAATTGTATTATTATAGTTGCAGGTATACCAGACGGCATTTACCCGGTATACGGTATCACCGCATAATTTATACTCGGGGTGCCTCTTGTACACGCTCGTCAGGTGCTATCACGCGGCGGCGTAGGTACCGATTAAGTATAATATCATCGATAGTCGTGCGTTACGCTGCAGGCGCGGATAACCTTCGTCCTTTCACCGCTCCGCGTCGACGACGACGGTGGCGGCGCATTATATTATATTATTATTATCGTCGTAGGTACTACCTCCGCGGATATATATTATAATACATACGTATGCATATTATAGGTATTATATCTACACATTTTATTATCATATTGCAATGTACGCCACAATCGGATAATACACCTGCAGTGTGCGCCACAACACGGTTGTTACATTACTACTACTACTACAACTACCACTATTATTATTATTATATGTGCACGCACGACGACGGGTACGGCTAAACCTATGATATGGCTATATATTTTATTATATTATAATATGCGTATTTAAATGTACGTTTTAATTGTCGGCTGCGGTGACGACGGCAGCGCAATAATAATAATAATAATAATAATAATAAAACATAAAGATAGTCGGACAAGTATAAAATAAAAACCGAAATTGATTTATCGCGCGTAGGACGATCACGCGGCGGTGGTGTACGAGTGAGAGGAGGTGCCGCCGATTCCGCATATTTACATACATACATAATATATATATATACATGATATATGTGCTCGCTTATTATATTATTATATAATGTATACACACATATATATTAAAACATATACACACGCGGTATAACCGTCGGTCTTGTGTGCGTTTCGAAACGATTTATTACACGCGTATATATGCGTTTCTAAGATATTAACACACGTATTATTATATACCTACAACAATAATAATAATATCTTTCTTCGACTTATCGTCACATACACACACACACACATACACACTATACCTATGATATTATGCGCTCGGAAAATGACTTCAGAGTAGGAAGATATATTATATATTATAATATGTATAAAAAAAAAAAAATGAAAATAATAAACTCACGCGCCTAGCGCAGCGAGTGCCTATCCGTGACATATTACCATAATATACCATACACAACATACCTACATAATATTACGGGTGATGGGACCGCTTTTCTCCAAAAATGAGATCCCGTTTACTTCAGCTGTTCATTTTCGTCAAAAAAAAAAGGTAATTTCATTTTTCTCTACACATTTTTTAACTTCTTTTAAATATTAAAATTATATAATTATTAATTATTATGAACTTACCGATAAAATGTGTCTGATTTGTATTCTTATAAATTCGTATTCATAACACTCCTAATATTAATAAAATAAAGCTAGTTGAAAAATGTTTGTATTCACATTTTACATTCTAGTTTTAAATTAATACATTTTTGTGAACAAATTAATACTTTATAATATGTTGTTCGCGTGATAATAAATTTTAATTAATTTCTTATGTACATATATATGAATATGATGTTTACACATGAAAATGTATAGAACAATATTCTTGGTAAGATACTATGGGTACCTATTCAAATTTGTTAATGAGAGACTGTGACAATTTATTATTTTGATAATAGAAGAAAATAGAAAGTAGAAGAAAACGAGTAGTGGCGGAATACGGTTTAATCTCATTTTCGGAGAAACGTGGCTATGGGGCTCGTATTATAACATTTATAACTATGTACACCGGCGACGAATATTAACTGTCGCAAACGTATTACACATTAGTTACAAGCGTGTACAGACGAAAAACGGGAATTTTCATCGTCGTCGTCGTCGTCCGAAACAAAAGCTCATTTTTCACTCTGCCCGAAAACAACCGAACACAACGCAGGTATGGTGTAATAATGTTTTTATTATCATGTCTACGAATCTTCCACCCCACGAGTATACTCACGATAATATATATTATGTTATTAAAACCGTTATACGCCGACACGTTGTAGCAGAGTATATGTATAACGTGTATATATATACACACACACACACACACACACGCACGATCCACACGCTGACACTATACGACCGCGTCTGTTTACGTTTAAAATATTATAATACAGTCGCCCATACGAACGTTTTTTTAACGCGCGGCAGTCTCGACGATTATTTTTTATAAAAGAAAAAAAATAATATCTGTTGGGAAATTTCGAACGGATGTTTTGTTCGGTTGCGACGTCGTCGTTCGACGACAAGTTATTCGGACATCGCTGCGCTCTGCAGTCTTATACGCGTCAGGCCCGGGGCAGAATACATATTCTTATTATGCTAATATTATTATGACCTGGCATCACTGCAGATATTGTTACGGAACGGTTCCGAAACCCAAATGGTGTTTCGTTTCACCCTTTTCGTTGGATCGGCAAACCCGTCGGTAATAACACGCGTGTGTCCGTTATTATCTGTAGGACAGACAATATAAAATAATATATTCAATGGCGGATTCTGAATAAAAATCGGTCAATGAGATTGGAAAATTGTATTTCACCGTGAATACAAAATAACAATAATGATAATGTTAATAAAATACAATTTTGAATTTTAGTTGAAATCAAATAATACTACACGCCACTATCTATTTTTTGCATACTTAATACATAACGCATAGTACCTACACTTAATATTCAAAAGTGTAAGACACGTAACTCGATGTCTAGGATATCATATATTATTAAGATAAAGATTTGCAGTGATTGTATGACTCAAAAAAAAAAAAAAAAATTAAGATCAATAAAACTATTCGTTTAAGTATTATATACCGTTTAAATTTAATTTAAGGCGAATCGAAATTTTTAAAAAATCATCTGTTCAATAATTTACAGTAACAAATGTGGTTTTCGTTTTAAATAACGTGTTTTGTATCGTCACTGAAACTCTTAGTGGTAAAAATAAAAATCTAAGCATATGAAAATAAAGTTCTTAAGTATACTTAAGATTTCAAAAAATCAAAAGCTGAATATATACATTTTTTAAGAGAAAACTGCAGGGGCTGAATATGTTTGGTGAATCACTATGTGTAAACATTAGTATTCTTATATTACATCACAAAATCGAATACATTTTTTGCTAAATCCGTATTTATGTATAATATATAAATGTTACATAATCAAATGGTCGCTGCGTTCAATCAACTCGACTATATAAGTTTCGCCTCTGGCAAAACGCAGTTGGTATAAATTATATAAATTATTATTATCACATTCTCATCGAAAAAAAGGTCATTCATAATAACAACGAACAAAAACAATAATAATAATAATAATAAAAAATTTGCGGTGTCGGGCGAATAATATAAACTATCATGAAAGTATAAATATATTTGTTTTGTATTTTAAAGCTAATTGATTGATTCTACATTTCAGTGGAATATAATAATATGAAAATAGACGACAACAAAAAAATCATTTGTCCCCCAAATTACACATTATAATTTCTGGAACGTATATTATTATACATTATAATATTACAATAGCTTGTGCGTTGTTGTTGTCTATGTCAATAATATGCGATATTTTTTTGTGTAAATTAACCTTCGTCACGAGAAAAAAACGTCTATCTATATATATATATATACATACTCGTATAACAACAACAAAAAAGAAACAATCAGCCTAGAAGTATTGATTACCTTCCGTTTGTTCGCTGAAAAAAAAATGTTTATTAACCATCAAGTAACTTTCTTAATAATATTTTTTATGAGAAAATCTCCCCCCTTTTTTTTTTTATTATCCATTATTCGTTTAAGTTAACTTCACACCCGCAAGAGTTCGAAAGTTAAACGATAAAGTTCAACATTATATATAGTTTCACAGAACCATTTGTCAAAAAACGTTAATTAGTATTCACGTTCCCGAGAGAATTACATTTTCACGAAAATATTTTTTCGCGCGATATCTTTAAAGCACACAATATCACCCCACGAGTATATGCAAATTATTCAGGTCAAGTATACAATATTAGAGCGATATTTAGGTAGGTATATATATTTTTATAACGCATATACCACCCCCTTGGTCGTGACATTAGTTTATACTTTTGATACGTGTTCGTTATGTTCATATCTACATCTCAATTATTATTTTTAGTCCATGTCTAACACTTTTACAGTCATTACACGAGCATTACTATTATATACTATACAACGAGCATTTCAACTAATAATTAACTACACTTAATTAATGTGTATATATTATTGTGTATTACTATAATATATATATATATACCGTGCGTTTACATCTTAATTTTTTATATTTTATTTAAATTAAGTACTTCATAATATTTGGGTTTGAATTCAAGGCGTTTATGGGCTATGGCGTATATTAAAACGTTATGTTATGTTGGCATGTATACTTGATGTCTAACAGCACAATGTCAAAAGAATGTCATCAATTAAATAGCAGTTTTATAAACGATGAATTATATGTTTTTTACGCCGTATAAAGTATTTGGGATTATAGTAAAATGGTAGTAATAATTATATTCAAAACACGAATAATAGGTTGTTTAGTAAGTTATATACATAAATTAAATTGTTAAATTGTTAAGATAAGTAATAAACATTCATAAATATTAAATTATTTTGTGGCTAAAATACTAAGTGTCCTTTTTTTTCTTTCGTAAAAAATTAAGTTATTATTTTATAGTAAAAATGACCAATATATTCTTCGGCCCGCTGACATTATTTTAGTTAATGGTAATGAAAATATTTTTACATTTACATAATAATATAATATTTTTAGCAAATTTATGAGCAATAAACTATACAAATATATAATGTTATTTTATTTTTCGAATTAAAAAAAAAAATAAATAAAAATGTTTAATATTAGTTTATTAGCTGATTTCAGGTATTTAAGAAAAACAACTCACTAAAATAACTCTACTAAACAACTTGTTAAATATATCTTATAACTAATCATTTTAATCATATTTTAACCCAAAACTATTGGAATTAATTACCATAAGATTTTCATCGTGAAGTATTTTATTATTTATAACATAATAATCTACTTTTTTCGATAAAAGATGTCGTAATATTTTCGTGAAAAAATTGAAAAAAAAAATACAAAATTCTGTGGATTGTTAGTTTGCATATCGTACAGTACGATTCGTATTGCTACCTTTTCGTATTTTATAGAGAATTGTCCTTTACATTATAATCTCATTTATATCAACTACGGCACATAGAAACGAACAGTTTTGACTGAGTGCTCAGGCCGAGTTCGAGTATTTACTCAATTATTATGTTTCGAATACTGAGTGTCAATTATGTACATGTTCCGTGGAAATCTCATTGTGTTTTTTTGCTGACATTTATTTTAACTCGACGTGACGCAACGTGATTTAAAATAAAATTATGTACCAGTTAATTCATTCTTAGCGAATAGTGCAAATTGCGTTATTGTTAAATCAATAATTCTAAAGAATTAAGTAAATAAAATTCTGATTTTAATGGTGTATACATATTAAATTTAGAAACAATGTTTGTTTGTTTTATTTTCCTCAATTTTTGTTTGTACGTGACTGAAATTGTTTCAATTTTTACAAGTTTTCACTATTCTGTTTTTCAAACATAAGCGATAGAGAAAATAAATCTCAATGAGGTAGACAAATAATGCGAATTGCGATTGAAGAAGATATTTTTACGGTTTATCGTTTGTATACACGTTTAATATTGACAAAATATGGTCCAAATTATTAATAATACTGAGTCATGTCATAACAACGTGTAAGCTATAAATACGTAGAAACTGAATGTTATACGAAAATATTCATTTTTAATATATTTGTATACTTTTATTTGATAACAGTATAAATCAAACAAAATAAATGCAAAGTGGGCATGACGACATTGTTTTAAACGAGACGTCGTAAAAACGACCGGCAGTATAATATAAGTGTATACATATTTATGTATAGGGTCAACTGATCAAGTTTGTACAAGTACACTTATATAGAAGTACTTGTAAATATTTTACCTGCTTTCTATGTATATAAAAAAAAGAAAAAAAAAGGGAAAAAACGATTTGTCGAGTACAAACTTTTAATGGTTTTCTTACAGTTATCAACGTCATCGACACAGAAAAACGACGAATAAAACTGTACGGATGTCGTTTTATGTACAGACTTTGTTACGCGTCTGTCTGCGAATGTAGTCGTATAATAATAATTTTGACGACGAGTAAAACTTTTCATCGGTTCAAACGATTTTCACAGTGACCATTATTATTTAGTGACATTTATTGTTGTCAAAAATATATTATGTTTGTGTGTGCGCGCATTCCACTGTGGGGCATACGCCAAGGGGTTGCCTGGTGCGAATTGATTTCTATATATTCGAAATATAATGAATAAATATAGGTAGGTAGGAATTTTGTATCTGAATACGCGACACGATACGAGATGTGAGAAAACGGCAAAAAAAAAACACCATTAGATTCCATTGTACACGCTTATAGGTTTGACCGGACGGTCAAAAGATCGTATTTTATCCAGCTGTGATTGAAGTAATTAATCGATATCGGCCCAACTCTTCAAATACAGCACATACGTATATACCTATAACAGTATTGAACGTTCATTTAGTATACGTTTAGGCGAGTCAATACCTCGAACATCTGATTAGGCAAAGAATTGTGTACGACCAGTATGTACGTGTATAAAAAGAAATCAAAAGGGGTAGGTCGCAGTTAGCAAATTTATCGGGAATGCGTACTTGTGCAATTCTGACAAAAACCCGGGTGGCTACGATATTAGGTAATTTTAAAAATAAATGTTTACGCAAGAACTCGTTTATAATTACCTAAGTGAAATAAACTAATCTCTTTTCAATTTCTAAGCCGGGTGAATGCAAATTCACCCCTTTCATCCTCCGCTCTTGCGATGTATATATATACGACGTAGGCACAGCTCGGCTTTTGTAGTGGTTTGGGTAGGTCAGTTAAATCCAAACAAATTCGTCCAATCGAAATTAGTTCGCCGACTTCCGATTGTTCCATAGTACGTATCTGCTATATAGGTACTTATACCTGAATGTTATATATTATGCACGTTTACAATAGCACGCATTACTAGATGGAAACTCGCCGAAACGTGCGTGCGTGTGCGGCGCAGTCGTTTGTACCGTCCGGACGTTTCGCAATTAGTTTTGTCCATTCGTTTTAATTGATCGAAACGCATTTACACACGCACCCACCCACGCACGCACGCACGCACGCGATTTTATAATCGGTAGAAAAATGATTCTCCGTATTATCCACTCAGGAGGGTATAAAATATGTATACGCCTACGCCCTGCACAGTGCATATTATATTAATATTATATTACCGCACACGATCGTTTATCGACCACATATTTTGGTGGATCGGCGCGACGTTTATGTAGAGTATAATAACACGATATCGCACAGTATAGTAATAAATATACATTACATAGTCGTCCGCCGCAATAATATAATATCGCCGTATGCGCGTCGGTTTGTTGAATTTTGGACAGCCGTTGATTTTTGGAACGTTCGTTTTTGCTCGCCTGCAGCCTCTGTCACCGCAATAAACGAATAATATACTATAATATGCGCATATGCTGTAAAATCGTCGTTTTAATTTGTCGTCAAGGCCGTCATATCGACACGGAAAACGTTACACAAACCAAACATTACATATTGCTATATTATGGTACACAATAATCGCATTATTATTATCACGTGTTCTCACGAGATGTCTCGGATGACGCGTGGTATTTTAAGTGCACAATATTTACATATGCCTATACGCGCCGAGGACGGACGAATGGATTTTGTTTTTCCCATTTCTACCTTATATTATCGTAATCGTTTTCACGCTCGCTCGTTATACGTATATAGTCGTATATTATGATATTATACGATCGTTTCACGCACTTCAATAATAATAACTATACAGACATAATGTGCAATTTATCGTGGTCCTAGGCTAATTTATTCCTACACACTTATTTATAACCTACACACACACACACACACACATTCGGCGTTTCTCGGTTTTACGATGATATGTGGTGCGCGGACAAATCGTTTCGTTTTGGTTTCATCTGCTAAGTGCGCTCGTCGCGTGTGCGTTTGAAAAGAGTTAAATCATTATCCAATGCCGTCGCTGCAACCCGGTATGACGAAAACGAAAAAAAAAAATAAAGAAAGAAAGAAAATGCGGTGAAAGTGTTTGCGGCGAACGACCATCCTGTACACAACAAAGTAAACGATACGGTCCGGAGTGTCCACAGGGGTGGTCTCCCTGCTGTCAACCCAACCCCGTGGTTTTTATTAATTGTCTACGATTTACCGAACTGACGACTTAATGCATTTAACGTGTCGTCTGGGGGAGTACACATTTGTGTGTGTCTGTTTAATAAGTCGTATACTATATTGCGGCTACGACCGCGTCGCCGCCGGCCGGATACCCCTCAATGGTTATCTACCACACGACAACAGAAGAGAAACATAAACACCGAGGCTCGTGCGTCCTTGGTGTTTGGTGCACAAAAGCCAAAATCCGAAATCCGTGACGAAGTTTTCGAAAAAACAATAAAATTGTTTGTAATTGGGTCAGTGGGGCTATCGGTAGACCCGCTGGGCCCGATGAGGTCAAAGTCATAAAATAGTCCTTTTTGTCGTTGAATGTACTATAATAATATACCGTGTATATATATATGGTATATACATTTGTATTCGATACGGTCTGTATGTGAAAATTAGGGTGAAAAGACTTCGACGAGACTAATCGGCGTTATATTTTGGAGAAAGTGAGTTAATCGCGTCAACGGTGTACGTCTTTTATGTTATACGATTTTAGGGTTTTTGAAATGACAATGCAAACGATATTCGAGCACATTTAAGTACAACACGTTCGAACGCGTAAACATATTTGTAGGTACCTACACTCTCTCCGTGGGCCCACCGACTTGACAGTTTTACGCGATAAACCGAAAAGGAAAAAAAGAAAGCAGAAACGCAATTATTTATGGTAACCGTTATGCGCTCCGCCATAACTGCGGCAACAGCCCGCAGTGTTAAGCCACCCGACACAATGCGCAATACGATTTTATACCGAAAAGTCTCACTTATATACAGTGAACACACACACATATATATATATATATTATACATATAAGTGAGTGTATAGTTGAAAAGGCTCCAAGTGGCGTAGTAGCCATTTATAGCTGGTGTATGATGATTGTAACTTAATCCAGAAACTTTGAGCTGCCACGGTTGTCCTCCGATATCAATTTCATTAATTAATAATTATATTGTTATATTATATAACTATCCGGTGATGTATTTCAATTGTAATTATTATATACACCTGCAATACTATGCCAATATCTGATTTCGGTTAGTCACATTGTTCGCAAATTATAACTCGTTTTTGATATTAAAGCCGATGAATCGTTTTTTTTCTTTTTCGTAATCCAACGAATTTAACGGTATAGGTATAGTTAACCTACAGTCAATATACAATATGAATAATAATTATTGTACGTGACCATATTATAGTATGCAGGATTGTACTGGATTTGAACAGGACCCGGGAAAAAAGGTCCTTTTATATAAGTATATATAGCTGAACATTTATTTATTTCAGCCTTAAACCGTCAAACGAAAATAATTTTAGGAATAAATCGTTATACAGTTATGATGCATACAAAGAAGTCCGATATGCTTTTATAACTCATAAACCTATAGCTATTACTCATACAGTATAAATAATAATAATAATAATAATAACTAAGAATATAGACTTTTAGATTTTATTTGTACATCGAAAAATATACTATTACACTTTATATAATTACAGTATACTTTTACTATTAAAACTTCTATTTTATGCATTATTTTGAATAAAAGTTTCAGGTAATAATATAATTGAATGACTGTCTAACCTGTGCAGAACGGCGCATCGCTTTAACATGAGTTAGTGTTAGTAGTTATACAGAATTTACTTTAATCTGAAATGAGACAATGCTGATCAACATTTTAAGACAATGTATTTTATTTAATATTAACTTTTCTACGTTATTATGCATTTTGTTCAAAATAATTAACGTAGATTTAAGTATTTAATTGAAAACTCTAGTTTAAATTTAACTAATTGACTTATATTATATTATAAAATGTTGCTATAAAAAATGATGCGAATTTTACAGGGCGTAAAAAATTCCAAAGACAATAAATGTCATACCAAACACTAAAGCTATATAATTTACTTCGAACGAAAGATCAATTCAGACGCTGCGTTATTGTCTCCGTCGGTAATTTTAATTCAATGAGAACTCTTTGACAGCCGTGTTTCGATATCGGAAAAAAAAATGTTTAGAGAAACGCAATTAAATATAAGGCGTTTTTATTTTTATTATTACTAAAATATCTATACAGTCAGTGGTGGCACGAAACGTTTTGGTCTGAGGCGTGAGACAATAAAACAACCCGTCCACCCCTAACACACTCGGTGTAAACCCAAACAAAAATACCGTGGCGATTATCTCAATTGTAATAACATGTTCGTGACTGAGATTTATAGACGTTTACACATCATAGAATTATTATATTATACGGACGTTTGCGTTTATAGTTTTATTCAAAAAAAAAAAAAATAAATAAATAAATGAATAAAAAGAAAAGATCAACAGTTTAATATACATAGTATACAGCAATAATATAGGTATAATGCGATATATCGAGATATCTCGTATCCGTTATTATAATAAACAACAATAAATGCTTAATAATGGTATTTTTATGTATTTTAAAACATGGTTATCGGGTCGGATGAGTTATAATGACAAGGGACGGCTGACAAGGAAGAAATCCGAAAGACCCGCGATAATCTCTCGGCGAGCACACACACGCACGTCCAGACTGGGGAGTAATCGAAACGGATGAGGAGAAGAAAAAAATAACGTCAAAATATCGTCGTCGGAAGGGATTTTTTTTTTCTCGTCGCTGTTGTGGCATTATAGTGCATCAGACCCATTAAATAATATTACGGTCGTCGCGTCGTCGTTGGTATATATTATAATTGCTCTGTCGTCGGTCCTCCGCCGCCGCCCTCACCGCACTACCCGCGACTACACCGCTGTCACGCCGAAACCCGAACACACGCGAGCTGCGACTGGTTGCAGACGATTAATTACGGCCGAGAAGACGTTATATCGTGTCGGGGGATGAACACGAGGTATAAAAATAGAACGAGTATTATTTTACGAGGCAAAACGGTTTTTGTCATTATTTAATCCCGTGTTGTCGTTTGGTTTCTGACCGTAAAGTAAACAAGAATTAAAGATAGAACCAACCCTCTGCACACACGTGTGTGTGTCTCTCATATTAAAGTCGCGCGCGCGCGCTCGCGCACACACACACACACACACACGCACACACACACGCCCAAACTGTTCTGTACAGGGTGTTTTATGGATGACGTCGCAGATGGTTTTTATACTATTATGTACAACGAAAACGTTTTGTCACCTGTGATGGACGACAGTCGTTCGTCACTCGGGAATAAGTCATTATTTTCATTTTTTTTTTGTATTGCCCACATTACAACAATTTGTTTGGGATTATTAGTTTTGTGTCCAAACCATATGCGCGACATATTATTATAATGATATAATATTATAATTTGTTACATAAAAACAAGGGGCCAATTTTTATAGTCAAAAATTGTTTACGAAAATCGAGGACACCGATAATTTTAATCGTTTTTGAGGGACGATGAGATCTATCGGTATGAATTAATACGATATTTTTCGGTTTTATTTATATTTTAATACAGTAAATCAGGATTATTTGTTATCGTTGTTTTAAACAACTATTGGTGTACATATTTTGATGTTTGGTAATTATTTGTCTGCGTAAAAAACAATATTTTTTTAGGGTGTATAATGGTTTGACCCACGCGCAACGGGTTGTCCCTAGCTATAGATTATTGTGACAGGATAATTAATATGCTTTCATAAAGTAAATAAATAATTTAACGTTATCGTGGAATGATATATTTAGATTTGTTTTTCTATTAACGAGTAACGACCCTACTCATTAAAATAACACAATTAACACAAGCCCAGATGAATGCGTATTATTTATTTATTATTTATACATAAATTACAGAACGACTATAAACTGTGAAAATGTTCATTTTTT
Organism: Rhopalosiphum maidis; assembly: GCF_003676215.2. NCBI lineage: Eukaryota > Metazoa > Arthropoda > Insecta > Hemiptera > Aphididae > Rhopalosiphum > Rhopalosiphum maidis. The sequence goes on from NC_040878.1 coordinate 82,685,200, forward strand.
TAGGTATCGAATTCAAATAATTTCAAAATATTTTCAAGCCATCCATTCGATGTACGCGTGATAAAATAAATAATATGTACACACGCTACGTACTGCATGTACTGTATCTGTGTGTGTGGCTGTACACATGTACGGTGTATGATAATAATAATGTGATGTTATATTATAACAAACCGTTTGAGTCGTTTGACTATTGGTCCAATAAAACAATTTGTTTTTTATTGGCATCGGAAACGGTCGTTAATTGAAAGGGTTAAACTTTATTAATATAATTCTCTCAGAGCTATTAAAAACACATATTTATATGAAAGAGCTGTAAAAATTGTCTGGGATATAACCATGCACGGTCTTGGCAATTCTGTGTGATGATCCGTGTATAGTATATAAATATATATTATTTAATCTCGCAGTGTGAGTGATAAATATAGCAAAAAAAAAAATAAAATGTCGCAGAAATTAATAAAACGAATGAAAATGGAATTCTATTGAACAATTAAAGAAACAGACAAAAACAAATATATTACTATACATTATTATCTAACCAATATATTACGTTCACTTTATCGAAGTCATACAGCGTCTACGGATTATATTGGTAAAATATACAGACGATGTGCGTATTTCCGATTAGGATTTTTATTCGCAGTCACAAATAATACAAGCACAGTCGTTAACAACACGTCTGCAGGTTACGTCAAGTCTCGAGCACGTCGTGGTTTTCCGATTTCCGTCACGACTTTGACGTGTAAAATGGGTACTTCCAACTATGGCTATCGACTCGTACAGGAATTTGGTGCCTATCTAGTCAGCGGTGTGACCTGTAAGAGGGATCAGAGGGTGCGGCCGCCTGTGGTGCATAATATATTATTATAAACTAAAAAAAAAAACAAAAAAAAAAAAATGCTCAATAATTCAAAAAAACTTGAATTTTATTTTGATCTTATAAACCCGTTGTCTACGATAATAAATTGATTATGTTGTAACCTGCAGTAGGGCGAGTAATATATTATTATATTGTTATATCAACGCAATGTTTATACACACGGTGAAGTACGATGTTTATATATTGAAAGTTAAAAATGTTTACGAAAGACTTAAAAGATTTTATGCGTATTTTCAATATCGCAAATATCATTAAAAGGCGAACGCATTTAAAATCCTCGCGAATTCTGTGCCGATCTCACTCAAAGATATTTAATGCACTGCGATGTAGTACATGCATAGGTATTACATATACTGTTTACTCGTCGGTCTACGCGAATCGATATTATCTAATAAAACGCGTGTAATAATATTCGCAAAACGTATAACGTATAACGAAATAATTGCAGAAAATTAATCAATATATACTTTGACCCCCCCAGCTGATATCTCAGATACTTATACCTAGATCGGGCGGTGAATGAAAACGTCGCTTTCAGAGTTCTGCAAACTTGGAAGTTACGCCACTGTAGTATAGGCCTACGGTGTCTACTTGTCCGCGTATAACATTATATAATATGACATTATAATATTTCCGTCTCCGCGACTGCAACGTTTAAACGTTACACACACACACGCGCGCGTTGCGCGTTTAATTATTAATCGCCATCGGGGACGCTACGTCGCTGCAGATTCTTCAGATCTCCGCCAATCGTCGTCGTCGCACGAGCATAGTGGCTCGGCGCATATAATAATAATAATATTATGCACGGCGTCGCGATGAATATTAATCGGCACATTTATGTACACACGGCCCCGACCGTCCAGCGTGCTCCCGTTTTGCGTTGAGACATTTTCACCTTATCATGCGAAGTCGTCCGTCGTATATAGTCATCACATTCGTCGTGCAGTACGCGACCGCCGTTTTCGAGACGTCTCGACACGCCCGTCAGAGCGGCTGCGGCACATTCGTGTGTTCGCGCGACAATGATATATGTATATCAGGGACGGGTAACTGACAGTTATTAGAGGGCCAATTTTTAGAAAATCAAAATTTAGCGGGCCAGAGAGAAAAATAAAAGGTCATTCAAAGTATGATGTATAGACGTAGCACATAGACTCATTATAGACGATTGACTTTGAAATATTGTATGATGTAATTTGAAAATGTAGCGCGGGCCAGGTAAAAAAAGTTCGCGGGCCGCCAGTTGTCCCCCCCCCCTGATATGTATTATAACACGCGCGCGTATCGGTTAGGTCGTCGTCGTACGGGCACCTCTCTAAACGGGTACCGCAAGTCCGTATGTGGTCCGCGGATCGATAAATTATAACGGCCGATCGCGGTACAAGTGCGGCGGGCGAAAGGCCGTCGGCGGGGCGCGCGGCTACGGCGGTGTACGATTTAATTAATATTACGTACGACGATGAAATCGGTCCGCTCCGAGCCGGGCAAAGTCGCAAACACGTTCGTTTTAATTGACAATATTAATACAGGAATAATGTGCGTATGTGTCGTATATATTACAATATTATTGTTGTCATTCGTCGTAGCTTACACCTATACACGACGTATATTATACAGTACAGCCATACACGCATACGAGTGGCGTTCGCCTAATTTATTGCCTCCAAAGATAATTATATTATATAGTAATTATTGCGCAATGTAAATGATATAACGCCGCCGCCGCCGCGCCTATACAACGGAATAATATGATATAATCCATGGGACATACATATTATTCAAAATAATGTACACAATGACGTTACCGCATTAGAACGGAAAAGTCTGTCGAGTATAATATGTATATATGTGTGTTATTATGGTATTATTATGGGGCGCAGTGTTATTACAACAGTGTCGAGGACCGTCTCATCGCGTCTCGCGTACCTACCTATAATGTGTACAACAACTCGCAGTACATTTACGTTAACCACACACACACACACACACACACACACACATATATTTATAGTGGTGGTCGGATATAGGTACTTTGGTATGTATATACGTGTTATTCATACGTTTTACACATAAGTGTGTATGCATGGGCGGAAATCCATTGAAAAAGTTGGGGGGGGCTACGATTTTTCTCATAAACCAAAGCCGTTAGAAATGTATTAATTACATGCAATATGTATGAATAATGGATTTTATTTTTATTTTCATCTAGTGAGATAGATCTCTAAAACTGGAAAGCGAATTTTGTTGTTTGGGATCTTGTTAGGTTCACATTGGCTAGGAGAAGTTCAGTAAAGATCTTCAGAACTTTATATTTTATAATTAATTCACTACAGAACTTCAAAAAAAAAAAAAAATTAAAACACATTTCATTAGGAGTTTTTTTTATGTTTTTCAGCTTTATAGCTTTGTAGTGAGTTAACGATTGAAGATAAAGTTCTGAAAATCTTCACATCACTTCTCCTAGACTAAGTGAATCTAACAAGACCCCAAATAACAAAACCCGTTTTCCAGTTTCGGTAATCTACCACTCTAAATGAAAATTTAGCAAAAAATAACAATTTTTTTTAACTGTGAAAAATTATTATACACGGTGATTCTTTTATCATAAAACACTCATTATTTCAAAAAGTATTCATGTTTTTGAAAACATTTTTTTACAAAATTTCAAGTTGTTAAAAAAACAACGTTTTTATTAAAAAATTATATTTTTAAATATTTTTTATCCTTATATTTTTTGAGATTTTTACTTTTTTGAATGACAACGTAGAGTTTTATTTTCACATTTCAAAGCAGAATAATTTTCTGAGTATTTTGATACATAAAAATCGAATTTAGGGCGAGTAGTTTATGAGTTATAAGTATTTAAAGTTTATATGCGCGGAGTGGAGTGGTACGGAGTTATCCTGCAAAATTTTGGTCCACTACTCCCCTTGTCTACACTTTAAATACGTATAACTCATTAACTACACGCCCTAAATTCGATTTTTACGTATCAAAATATTCAGAAAATTATTTTGCTTTGGATTATTAAAATTGAAATTAAAGCTCTATGTTGTCATTCAAAAAAGTAAATAACTTAAAAAATATAAGCATAAAAAATATTTAAAAATATACTTTTTTAATAAAAACGTTGTTTTTTTAACAACTTGAAATTATGTGAAAAAATGTTTTCAAAAACACGAATACTTTTTGAAGTAATGAGTGTTTTATGATATAAGAATCACTGTATATTGTATTTCCATATAATCAATATAATCTTATGTATTTTGTTATATTCGACAGACGACAAAACAAACCACTATAGGACAGTGTTCCAACTTATAATTTTAATTTTCGTATAAAATATTATGTAAAATATTATACAAACAAATTTATAATATAAAAATTATTATGTGTTATATTTTTTGTTTTTTAAGAACATAATATATAAAAATAAAACTACAACATTTTTATGTTTGCAAGAATGTTTGAGGGAGCTTGGTGGGTTTTTTTTTTTGGGGGGGGGCTAAGCCCACTCAAGCCCCCCCGATTTCCGCCAATGTGTGTGTGTATGTATATGTATCGTGTGTCATTTATTAGCGTCGCCCGTGCTGTTATACGGTATAGACGTGAACAGGGCTCGAGCCAACCCACGAAATTATTACGGAAAGAAATGTAAGCATTTAAAAACTAAATATTGGTTAACTATATGAAATGACTATGTGACAAGTTTTAAAATAACTACGAAATAACGCCATCGTCATTAATTATTATGCTAGTTATACTGCACCGATAGTGTTACATATCTACCGATATATGCTATTAAACGTCATCGGTCAGCATTTTAGCTATATCCTTGTCGTAGGACATGACACTCGACGTTAATTTTATGTCACGTCTATAAAAACTTGACGAAACCCGCCGACCGTATTAAGTTTATTGTAAACGCTATAATATTACGGTTGTAAAAAAAATGAATATAATAATATAAACACATACAGTATTAGTGTGTTCGGCAGGAAATATATATAATTTTACAAACAGTATAGTATACGACATTAATCACCGAGGAAATTTTATTTTTATGTAGTAACATACTTGGTATGCTGCAACCGAGCTCGAGTCCGCAAAATCAAATTCAAAACACGGTTTTTACTGTCATTTCTTAAAAATTTGAGTGCGCACGAGTATATTGTACGAGCATCATGCATAATATATTACGGTCATTTTTTTTTTTAAAGCCTCGATTTTGCCGCTGGAGATCGCGCAGTTTAATTTCGAATAAATTATTGTGGATTTTCAAAGTCTTATTTTTTTTAATTTTTTTTTTTAAAGATTTTCCGTGTACCCGTGACACGAAGTCAAGCGCGTAAAAGGAAGGAATGTATATATACGCGCGTATGACGTATGTGCCTACTCGAGTTCCCATCAATGTTTATTCTGAGTAATGAGACGGTTAATCATAGTCTTATCTATGAGATCTCCGCACCGCCGTATTATAATGTATTCCGTATAGTGTTACTCGAAACGATGAAATGTCACCAGAGAGAGGATGTTCGGCTGTAAGAACTACGCTGTAGCGTATTATACATGTATAATAAAAAAAAACGGTTTCTTACGTCGAGCGACATCGTCTATAAAAGGGAAAAAATGGTTTTCGTCGTTAGTTATTTAGAGTAATATACGGGTTTTCAAACGCGCACGAAGCGATTCATTTTCGCTGTTTATATAACATACGGTTCGTATAGAATTGTGTTTTACCGTTTGCGGTGCTCGCCGACCCGGCGACTTCAAACCTAGAAAGAATTCGTACCTATCGCGCGAATAATCTCAATCGTCTATTCGAGTAATATGCGCGGACCACAGCCGACGACGACGACGGTTAAGTTATTATATAGATTAGTCTATAATATATACGTAGTATGGGCACTGGTTACTGCGTCGCCGACTGTGTATATATCGTATAACTCACCTTACACGCGTAATAATATATTTATACACACGCGTGTGTGCACGTATAGGATTGAGCGAATTTACGATTTATTGTTTTCGGTCAAAATAGTTGATATTATTGTTCTTTTGTTAGACGTGCGTCCGCGCGCGTAATCTCGATGACACTCGTCGGTTGTTCTCGGACCAGATTCCAAAGTCGCCGTTTTTATCACTTGTAAAATCGTTTAGACGTACCGGACTATGTATTATAATATGAGATATTACAACGTGTTTATTTTTTTTTCTCCTCCTCGCGCAGATTGTGTGTACCGCTTGTCAGGTGTATGAATTCGGTTTTCGGACTAGGACAACGATATTGTATTGTCGTAAAATATGCGACCGAGTAAACTCGTAATAATAATATATTATTATTATTATGTTCGTATAATAGGCAGATCCGTTATCGCGAGTCAACGACACACGCGTTATTCGGTGTGTGCGTGCATAATATATATTTTCAAAGTAAACCTACATCAGAGCGACGGGGAAAACGATTTAGATACCTGTCTGCTCACTTGCCGCAGCGGTACACGACCGTAGCCGAAAAAAGAAATGAGATTGTGTCACGGGTGGAGTGAGAAAGGGCCATTAAGAAACAGTATACAGCGGCGGATCGTTTGTCACGATTTATCGTGGGATCGATATGAACAGTGCGCGACGCGCGAGGCTGCGTGAAAGAGACGACGGGCAGAGCGGAGCGGAACTCCGAGGTTTCCGGATAGGGGTGAGCGGTGGCAGGACTATTAAAACTTCATCGAGGTTTTTAAATTAAAGATTTCTTCGGCGTCGCGCACGAGCGTTTGGTCGACGGGGGGGTAAACTTCACCTCCGAAAACGATTGGAAAAGAAAAGCTCGGACTATACGATGAGGGTTGTACACAGTATAATAATACACGTATAATGTATATATATATATATATAGAGTGTTGCAATTGTGTATATATTTGAAAGACGAGACGATTGATAGAAGTGCCAAAGGTCGTACTCCGACCTCCCAACCTCTCGCAACACCCAAAGGCCCCGTCCGCCGACCCGCGCACAACGTCGTCGATTCGTTATCAACCGCCGTGTCAATTTGTATCGCGTAAAATCACGTAGCAGCAGTCGTACGCTGCGTGTGCAATATATTTCGCGGGATTGTTACCTCTATTTATCTGCGTATACTGTAGGCGGGCGGGAGTGAGGGACTATAAGGTTTTTGTAGCGTCTAAAAGATCAAAATATATAGGTGTATATATATATGTACCGATTTAAAATTGCGAGCGATGAGTGCGTATATATATATATATATATATACTGATCCGTTCTACATCGACTTTACAGGGTCAAACACGGTTACGGATTTTGAAAATTACTATTAATAAAAGGATGTATTGATATTACACTACTACGCACATATAATCGTACCCGCAAGGGCCCAATAGTTTATGAAATGTACAGGTTATATTTCATATATTATATAGTAAGAACTTCAGTAATCCGTAGTCTTATGACTCATGATCAGTGGTTTTTGACATTTTTTTTTAACAGAGACCACCTTAACTTAATCCAAATAGATTTAAAATAACTAGTATAGATTTTTGATAAAATAATAATAAATATTAGTATGACTCTGTTAGAAATAAAATAGAAATATTATAATAATAAAATAAGCTGTCAAAAACATTTTTGTTGGCAACGCGCATCACGATACTACGCGACATACCGGTTGGGAACCACGGGGTCATATCATAGGTTATCACAAGTCGTTATGCAGTATAGCTCGCGCTCTAACTATGGTTAAGTACCGGTAAATTTGTCATGTTATGTTTTTCTACGTGACTATTCACTTATTAAGCCGTACGGTTTATGAACAACATGAAATATTTCTGAATCATGTAAATTAGCAGAAATGGCAACAAGAGACCGGAAGCATAACGCTAAAAAATCTAAAATTATGTCAAGTATTTTACAAGCAACGAGACAACACCTAATATTTTATATTCGGAATTCTCGATGCATAAAACAAAATATGTACGTATAGCTATTATATTCTGCTATATTATGTAACGTATAATAATTAGCAAATATACGCTATATAAACCTTAACTTATAGACTATACTGAATCGGTGTGGTAGCGACGTGCTCGCGGTGAATTGAAATAAATGGGAAACAAAATGGAGAGGGATTAAGTATGGCGGTGTTGCGGATGAAAAAAATTGTCGCCAAGCCCCACGTTTTATGTATAGCTGTGCCGACACCGATTCCGGTTAATAGGTTTAAGTTACACTGATAGCTTTATTGGTATCAATCATATTTCACGGATCGAGTTTAATGTCTTCTTACGGAACACCCTTTATACATCATAGCACCGGACGACCGACGTTTCGCGATAGCGCCGCAGCCCGTTTATTTAATAGGACTAGATACGGTCCCTGCAGCAGCGTTTGCAGTGTGCGCGTTACGATTTCCCACTCGTTTTTCGACCGCGTACGAGACAGAAAAAAAAAAATGTTTTCCGCTCTCATGTCCCCCCGAGGAGGCGCCGAAAAGAATGGTTTTTATTATCATTGTTATTGTTATTATTATTATTATTATTAAATTCGACGTCAAGCGGCATTTTCTCATTAAGGCCCGCGCCGAGGAAAATATTACAACGATACCGTCGCTCTCCCCGCGCGTCGCCGGAAAAGTGGCAGTTATACCCCCGCGGACCGATATTATATTTTATTTATATCGCCTGATACGTTGCGGAAAATGTCAAATTATGTTTTAATAAACACGGACATTACCCAAAATTATTTATAACGCTTTGCATTTATATATATATATATATAAGCCGGGAGTGTATACGTATATATTATATATATATATACACCTGCTGCTGCAGTTGTGTCTTATCGATTCACCGCTGCTGCAGAGAACCGCTTTCGACGGTTATTCTTTTTTTTCCCGACGCGAAAACACGAGAAACTGCGCGCGATCGCCGCGGTTAGGTGCATTTTGCCCCCATTCCGGCTATGCAGTAAAACGGAATTTCTCATGGAAATAATATGTCGTAAACGTCTCGCGGAGTAAAGCCTACAGCAGATTGGCTTGGCGCCTGTACATAAATAACCCGCGGTAAGGTATACCTTGCTATATAGCTGTGTGTACCTATATACGTCCACCTACCCAGTTGTACCTGCGCACCTATACACCTATACAACCGTTGCGTTTTGCACGTGGAATAATTTTCGTTTGTAGAAAGTTCCGCTCGGGGGAGTTTAAACACATTCACTGAAATAATAGAGGCTGCATGCTCTATTAGTGTGTTTATTTGACGGCGCTGCCGCCGTATTCTCGAGATTACAGCAACGTTTCCCATGAAACAATAAAATTAAATGAAAAATACCGTTGTAAATGTCTTCTGTTCGTCCAATTAAATCGTGAAAGTATCTCATAATATAATTGATAATTATTTACTTAAAAAGGTATAATGAGTATACAAAACGACGCATAACACGTATGATTTAATATAATATATATATAGCGCGCAGTTAGTACACATAAAATAATAAAATTTATATATTCGCATGGGTATTTTTATGTACAATGGTAATCGGTATTATAATATTACAATATATTATATTACCTATACATTATTATGTATTATTATTTATCCTGATCGTTAATCTTATTTTCTAGTTTTTTTTTCGAAGAAAATAATACTATCTCGACTGTTCCACTACCTCGCGGCATTTTTTATTTTTATTTCATCGATCAACATGGGTCACAATTATATAGGTTAGTATTTATTAAATTATATAACTATTATGATATTATACGCGTGTTGATAGTCACACGTAAAATATTGGATGTGCACGTTATATAATGGATCGGGATATCGGGTAATGGATTAACGTGTAAAGGTTATCAACGTTAAGCGCACTTTAATAATTTGTTTTAGCGATATCGTTTTACCTAACGATGTTGGCGATTATGCTCGTACCTAGGCAAAACATAATAATATTATAATAATACGATTACACACATTCAATGAAATTTAATTAATAATAAAAAATAATATTAACGACACAAATAATAAAACAATTTTTTGGTTTTTTTAGATTCTTTAGGCTGAGCGATAAAAATTTTGATTTTACAACGACGGTGGGGTTTTTTTTTTAAGAATGATTTGCTTCAATTTTTCAAAAATGAGGAGGTGGGTGTGGTTTTGGATGTCAAATTGGATCTAGTTTGTGCTTTAAAATTTGTTAAATTTTACAATGTCAAAAATATAGTCACAATATTTGTTTATAAGCGTTTAAAGTTAGAATTTCGACAAAATTCATAAACATCGTGAAATCAGTAAATTATTTTGTAGTAAGTATTTTTGAGCTATTTATGGGCACGAGAGGAATTTTAAATTGTTTTAGTTTTTTCCCATAAATATCAATAAAAAATTATTTACTGGGTAAAAATTCTTGAAAATGTAATTCCATATCCTACAAAAGTTATTCTTATATCTTTATGAAAATATTAAAAAAATATATAGGCACAATTTTTTTTTATACGCTTTAGTTAGAATTTCGACGAAATTCGTTAAAATCGAAAGAAATTGTATACTATTTCGTAGTTGAACGAAAATGCATAACAACTTTTCTTTATATTACCTGTTTTAAAAATGTAACACAAAATTCCTCATAAGTAGCTTGTATATTGAAGGTACAAAATTCTAAAAATATATAAAGACGTTTTAGTTCAAATTTGGATTAAATTACTTATTTTAACGATGATTAACGATGTTCGTTATTTTGTTATAATTTAAAAACATAATTCACGGAACTTAAAATGTTTAAGTAAGTAGATTATGAATTTTACTATACACAATGGCATTTTTTTTATTTCTTTTAAGATACTATTATCTGTTTATACAATGAATCTATTTTTACTGTACATATTATTCCCATAAGGATGTTATTACATTTCGAGTTATATAGGTTGATGTAATATAGTTATACCTATAAATATAAATTATTATGCAATATTTTCGGAAATTTGTTTAATAAGCTATTGTAATAGTTATATCAAACGACATACCACGAAATATATACTTATAGATATAGTAAAATAAACCGTCAAAATTCGATTTTCATGTACAATGATGTATCATTGAATTCAAATTTAACACTTCTCATAATGTGAGCGACCCACTCGAGACCAAATGTACTGCAGCCGAACGGTACCCACTTATTGCTTACCTTTTTTTTTTTTTTAACATTCCGAATTCAAAGTTTGACAAAACAATTTATAATAATAAGCTAGACAACGCACGTTACCGATTAATATTCATGCGATGCACGTGTTTACAGAATTATACGTAATTGCGACAATACAGTATATATTTTAATATATACCATATTATCCACTACAATACGAGTTTGGTACATGTGTAGTATTTTTGTATTCCACTCATCAAGTCTCGTATCATGCAATTGTTCCGGAATGTCAGCGGTATATACTGTATATATATATACAGTATTATACTCGTGAGCTTGACATAAAACATCGTTATGATATAGTGTTGTACGTGCGCTAGAACGCTAGAACAGAATGTATTTTGTGTACACCCACTATATGATATTGCGGTGTTATACAGCAATGATGTGCGGAAACATGATTTTTTTTTTTTCTTTTTAAATGCGATATTCAACAGACGAGATTAAAACACATGTTATATTCTGTTCGTATTATTATATTTTATTACACGATCACGCCTCGCTGTATACAGTATAATATACTATGACTGTTCGGCTAAATCACCAATATGACAAAGACTTTTTAAGAAAAACGCGCACCGTTAGCCTCCGCGCACAATTTTCCATGTTGTTAACTTTAAAACCGTTTCGTTTTCACGACTTAATTTGCACGTTCCCGCGGAAAAATGTATTAACAGAGACCTAAATGATTATGACGGCGAACGACCGGACCGTGATAATAATCTCAGCGTAAGATCTATAGATACCAGCTATACCTATTATAATGTGTTGTTTACATATACCACGCCCGTCTTATCAACACGATTAAACAAATCATTTGGAAAATTATGTTTAAACATTAAGAAACGAAAAATTACACTCGCACAAGTACATTGACAGAAATGTATTTTACGACGTATTTCGTTTAACAAATTCGTAGGATCTCAGAAAAAGTACGAAATATTGGAAATGATGACTGCCATAAAAAAAAAAAAAAACCCGTATAACGAGTTGGGAAACCCTAGAAAATAATAAATGTTAATAACGTGACAGTAAACGCTAATTTGAATTAATAATATATAAATCTACGTGTTATTGAATTAGAAAGAATGCTGCTATTATTAGAAAATTATTTAAATCGATTGAACCGGAAGATATTTGGATTCTTAGCGTCCGGTATTATTACAGGTATAATACCAATATAGCACGTCGGCATATCGTCCTCTTGTATGTACATATAATACACGCATATACAGTATGCGTTAGGATGTCGGTAAAACAGAAATCGAGTTTTTCGTATAGTTTACAGTGCTTATTATTATCTATTACGCTAATCGATCAATGAGCCGTATTTGTTACCGATTATTATTGTACGTATTGTCTAGATTCAGGGCGCCGGATACAGCACGTATAGGTACACGATATATCACAGTGTGGGTATCGGGTTTAGGTTTTATTTCAGCCACTTAAAATAATGGTCAGGCGCCTGAAATAATCAAAATTCAAATCGTTAACTATACGAGATTTACGTCGTGGATATACGGGGTCAGTGGGTCTGCCTTATTCGTATCCCTCGTACCATCCCGTACACCGAAGTGAATCGGTGCGAGAGCCAAAAATCATGGACCGAGATCTCATGAAAACGATCGGTACTACAGATAATTTCTAGTTTTAATAAATCCTATAATTTAAAAAAAAAAATATTTTTTATTTCAATCGGTTTTTGTTATTAAATTAATGGTAAATGACGACGGTTAACACGTTTTTATAGTTTCCTACTCGTAATACGTAGACGGCGGTAACCTATAAAATACTTGATTATATTTCTAAGAGGGTGGTACGTAATAACAGTAATAATAAGTAGTTAAATCTAATTTTCACGTTTATATTACGTAATGTACGTTACGTCCTTTTCAGTCGACTCTTGAAATAGACGGCGACTACCGAACCAACAGAATCCTCCTCGATTCGATAATATGCCGAAGAACAGGACTCCATAAAATCATTACGGTTTTCATGCCCTTGCTGTGTAGTCGCGACCGCGAGCCGTGATGCAATATACGTATGGGGGTGAGTAATAGGTATTGTATAATGTACACACACCGTAAATACGAGTAACCGCGTTTACCGGCACCGTTTTGTCGAGAATTGCGAGAGCGATGTTTACCATCGTCATTATAACATATACGTATACGACGAGTGCATAGCACACGGGCGCGCCCGAATTAAACCGCGCGAGGGGACGACGACGTAGGAAACACTGCTAACTGATTAATTCAACGACGTCGTCCACGGCTGACAACAATATCATATAGGTGGTAGGTGCACTGCTCTAACTACGCCGTATATATGTATGATATATACGAATATTTGTGTGTATATACATGATGGGAATTATTAAACGGGCGAAATTGAATTCGCAGATTTTAATACCGAAATAATACACACAGCGTTCGGGGGCTTGTACGGTGCACATGTATAATGTACACGGTCGTATACGACGCATGTCGCGCGCAGGGGGCATAAATATTTTATTATGCAATCCGGCGAGCGCGAGACCTTGTTGCGGAGGGCCACGTCCCCTCGCAGATACACCCCCCCCCCCCACCACCCGGCGGATACGACTCGCCGCCCGACCGGTCGCGAACGCGCACGCGCGCACGGGCTGAAGTCGGATTACGCGCGTTTTCCCAAATTGATTACACTATTTTTCACCACCTCCCCACCGCGGCTGCGTCGGCGGCAGCAGATTTCCGGAGGCGACGGGAGTTTATACTATACACCAATAGTAATATACGACGGCACACGATGTAGCGCGTTACGTTCTGTTCAATTACACACGCGCGCGTAAAGGTGCGTATCCATTACGCGCGGCAAACTCTCGAACATTGGAGCGCGCGAGCCATTTGATGTATCAACTTTATTTTAAAGCGCGGCAAGTTTTTCAGCTCGCTCACCTCCTGCTGCAGAGTGCGATCCCAACGTTCAGTCTTCGCGTACAAGTGTGCAACCACGGACGTTTCACGTGCACGAGCAGCTGCTGCTTTCATCATAATACATCACATTATTAAAAAAAAACCTAAACGAAAAGCGCGATGGTGGATGAAGAAATTGTACGTTAATCGAATGCAGTGTGGTGCTAAACTTTTGGAACATATGAGATATGAAGCCGTCGAAGATACAATAAAAAATTTTACAAGAATGACAACTATAGAGTTTGAGCACTTAAAATCATTAATTGAGCCACAGGTCGTCGTATTGCCGCGCGAGCAAATCTGAACCGACAATGACCGTCCCTACTGCTCGCTAGCAATTGACTGAAGCTTCTTTGCCGCGTGCGTTTTTACCGACACAGCGACGACGATATCATTCCCGACGCGTACGCGAACACAAATCCTCCGACAGACGCGGTGCACATCGCACACAATAATGTGTTATGGTTTATAACGCATCTAACAGGTCGGGGCGGAGACCCGTCCGCGGCTCAGGTGCAAGTGGTACGGCGCGGCGGCATAACAATGATCGTATAATCGTCGTCGACGGCCGGCGCAGTACCGCTTCTTATGCCGCCGCCGGTGCGGACAGTCGTGTGCACGCGTACGGGCACGTTTAATTATATTATAATAACGATATGACGTCGTGGCCGCGGAAGACGACATCTATATAATATACGCGCGCGCGCACCTAACCGCGTCTTATAGTAAATGGGCGTATTATCGACTGCGTTAGGTAGGCACGGGTTGTACGCGCGCGTTACGTAATGTCGGTATACTTCGGCATGCGTATTTACCGGCTCTCGTCGCCGCCGCCGCCGCCGCCGACCGACGACCCCGACTGCGCGAAACACGGTGTCCGCGTACAGAGGTAGATCGTAAATCGTCGGAACGTCGGTGGGTACTGTATAATATTATTATGCGCGCGTAATGATATAATAATAATAATAGTCATATAATAACGCGCGGGCGCGGTGTGATCTCGGAATGTACACGCTCGGTGTCCGCGCTCGACTATAAATATTTAAATAAATGTATGTATTATGATATGGACGTACACACATGTGTGTGTGTGTGTAAAAAGGTGGCGACGAGGTCGCACCGCTACGACACGAACTTTAGGCGTACCATCGCACACGGGATGTATCTGCACAACACAATATTATTGTACTGTAATGTGTGCGTATATTACATTACACGGTGTCATAGAACTATCGACGACGTTACTCCGCGGAAACCGACAGCGGTGACTTTCCTTCGAATCGGCGAGTTGTACGTCTACACGTTGACGTCGTGTATTATGCGTTTGTGTTATGACAACATAGGTGTCACCAACTCTATAGGTCCGCAAAGACGTTATCGACGCGAGTTTTCTACCCTCGCGAGGTCGCGTCGGGTCGTCTCAGACGGTAATCTTTTAAGATAATACACTTATGTACATTGATTTGCACTCGTCCGTTTTTGCAAGCGGTTTTTTTTTTTTTTTAAGAAAATATTAGGACGAGCAACATAATGCTAAGCCCTTATACTGCACGTCCAGATCTCAAGACGGCAATAAAAAGACAATTTCCCCTCATGAATATTTTATCCAATACGACATTGGCGTATAACACAATGTATAAAGCGTGGTGTTCGCGGACACGACGGCGAAATGGGGACAGTCCACCACCCGTTATCCACCTCGACGACGAGGACGATTACTCCGCGGACTTTCAACGTGTATATATCTATAATTAATTTAGTTCTTTGTACTTTTTTTTTTTCAGAAAATAAACGAGAGTATTTCTTAATTCAAAATTGTAAGAAAAAACAAGATTACACAAAAGAAACGAGTAAAGTAAATTCTTTAATCATAAATGTATTGTTTAATTTTTCGGTTAATTATGTACTTAATTAAATAACATACATTAAAAATTTAAATTATTTATTCGAATGGTATATTTACTGTTCTCTTAACGGCCTTCATGTTTAAATCATTAAATTGTTACAAAATATAAGTAAAATATTTAAACATTATCTTAGCCTTAGAGTTAAACATACATTAATACCTTTGTGTATACAATAAGTCAATAACCACAAGAGTTATAGTAATTTTAAAAGAAAAACTCGTTATTATCAGAAGGGCATTCACATTTCAATAACATTTGAAGTATTATTATTAATGAGAAAAAAAAATCAAAAATTTAACAATTTACCCATGCCTATCTTTAATATTATGAACACGTCAATAACGAAAAACAGACGTTTATCATATGAATTTTCATTACACTCAAATCAGAAATAAAATAAACTATTGTTACTACTCGATACGGAATCGGTGACAAATACACCTTTGCTATCCACTCGGTCGGCTATCGTCGATAATTATTTAGATATTTTTACCGTTATCGGTTTTATAGTTGGTTTATCCGATCGACAGACATAATATATCGCGATACTATAAATAGACTTAATGCGCACGGCACAAGACGAGTATGTACCTGTAGGCTATAATAACTGTTGAGGTACACAGTCGTCACTTATCCCCTGTTTTCGGCCACAAGTCCGGTGAATTACGTACGTTTTTAAATGTCTCGTCCTAAACTAAATCACCGTTGAAATACGTCGGGTTTTTGTAAGTCATGGTAAAATAACTAATCGCGTGCAATATTGCAATGATTTGAGTATTAGTGCACCGCGAAACGAGAAGCTTTTGAACGTTCGTCCGCTGTCGCCTGCGCGTGTCTTACGGTATTCCGTCGCGTCGCCCGTCCGCGGTCCCGTCGGCGGCTCATTAAGATGCCCGGCACCGTCAGGACGACGAGCGTTTTCGGTTTTCGGATCGCGGCGCGCGCGGCCCCGAGATACCATTAATCATAGCCGCATTAATCGAGTTTTCCCGTCTACAATTATTTCATTACAGTCAATACTTTCACCGCCGGCGCGAGTGTTGACACCGCGCGTCGTTGCCGTTCGTAATGTCGTTACGGGCGCGCGGCCGTAATATTTTCGCCGACGTCGCGCACTCTTAATTTATTAATCCCCGTCAGCGTGGCGCGCCGCTCGCTGACGAGCGGGATAAATCGATGCGAATAAACGATGACGGCGGCGTACGCACCGTCGTCTGCTCGGCAACCCGAACGAGAAACGTAACTCGTGTCGTCACACAAAATCTCGATATTTACGTTTCGCGCCGACGACACGCGCGCGTTTAACTACCAATTTGCTTTGTATTGCAGTACAGACGCAGCGCCGGCGGCGGCGTCGTGTTCGCGGCGGTCGAGGGACCGCGGGAGGGTGTCATGTCCTCCACAACCCCTCTCCGGGGGGGTTGTTTTTTTTTCTCGTCTATTGATTTCTCATCAACGCGCGGAAAAACCCGTGTGATATTTTACTGTCAAAGTGAAAACCGGTGTTTCGATAAGATTTTCCCCGCGCGATTGTTGCACGCCGATTATCTGCAGATGATGTCATGTGGCGTAATAATATACATTTTTTTTCCGTCAAAACGCGGCCCGAAGAAAACGACCCAAAAATCACACCTCCCCCCCCACACGCGCGCACACACGCACAGCTTTTAAAAAAAGCTGAATACGCCACTCGCGCGTCACACCGATGATGTCTGTCCCGGCCAACAAATAAATGAAATATGATTTCGGAAAATAATCATGCGTATATTGGCGTAGCACTCGTGTCGTTACCGATATTCGAATGCAAATAAAAACATGAATAATATACGTTCGTGTTTTCGCATTGATTCCGGCCGATAAATAGCGTTAATTTATGCGACAAAAAAAGGAAAAATACAATTATTAAAGGCCAATGATATTAACTCTCCACCGAGCTGTGTATATCGTTATATCAAACACGATGTACAAATGGCTCGCGCAAAGTCAAGATTATGTGACGGGCGGATGATTTGAAGGACGGGGGCGGGTGGGCGGATATGCAGGTACAGGAACTCTGTGTTTTATACGTCATATTAAAAAATATTATAAACCATAGGAATGAATAAACCATTTTTTTTTTTTTATTTCGAGTTTTGCATATTGTGAAATATCGTACATTTGTCTACAACACACACACACACACACACACACACACACACACACATATATATACGATATTATTTTTCAATTTATGCACGTCGGTAATAATAAAAATAGTATTTACGAGCACAAAATTATATTTTATTGGATCGGTTGGGTTAGGTGAAAATGTTGTTTCGGATATAATAATAATAATAATAATATGACCTTCGTGGTGTTTTTGTAAAGCACTATTTTTTTTTTTTTTTTCCATTCGTATATTATAATATACTTTATGATCGTTAATATTATTAATGTTCCCGCCGTTCACACTTATTATAACAAAAATAAAAGAAACGTGTACAACACCGCGCAGTGTATAAAAATATATAATATTATTTTATTCGAATTACTCTGCCGCAGTGCACCGTGTAGGGCATATAATTACAGCATCGTCATCGTTTTATAATGTTTTTCTCTCCTACATAGTGGGCCGCCCTTAATCCTCGGCCATATTATCGTTAGCCTGTGCGTTTTATTACCTACTGTAATAACTCCGAAACATATTATTATACACTGTGTTTTACGCTTTTATTTCGTTCTGAAAATATTCAAATTAACTACAAACGGTTGTATACGTATAACCCCTATGGGATAGAACTTTTTCGTTTGACGAACAAAACGTTTTATTTGTAACAAAATTGAAATTGGATTGATAACAATACGGACACCGGTTTGGAGTTCCACGAAACGACATGTTATGATAATAATTATCGTAGTGCGTATTATACAAGTGCGTATAGTTCGGTGTTCCGCGGAATAAAATATTAAATAACAACAGTAAAATACGCATTGTTATTATAAAACACACACACACACACACATATTTAACATTCAATTATGTTATATTATTTTCGAACAAAGTGATATCAGTGCGAATACCGTACCGCGTAGTCGTATTATCGTACTATAATCTACGACAACGAGTGGTGCGTATAACAACAACATTCGTCTCGGATGTACATTGATATTATTTAAATTTGAAATCTCTCGGATAAGTTTTCTTGCGCTCCCACTGTCTGTTTATTCAGAAATTCGTTTTATCCAGACGCCGTGATGGCGATAATGTAATTAATATTATAATTTCGAGTTAATTTATACTGTTCCGGGTAAAAGTATTAATTATTTCAAGTCAAACTGTGTATACGAGCAACAGAACAAACACTTCAATACACTCGCGTTGTCAAAACGACGATTACGTATTTTAACCGCGTACCGTGCGCTACTGCTGCACCGTTTCGACAACGTCTGTTGGCTATGGATACTGTACGTATGTCTGTCGTTGAATCGTTAAGCTTTGTCGCGCCCCGTAGAGTTGAAAATAACTATGAGAGTATCGGATTCGATGGATGCGTTCTTAAAAAACACCAATAACGATAATAAAAGAGTTCTGTCCCTGTTGTGAGAACAGTTTGAGAAGAACGAAACGATGTGCACACACACACACTCACGCGCGCAATACGCCGACGGGATCACCCAAGTCGCAGTTTGATCGTCAGAAGAGAGTTTCCGTAAAAAATATATTCTAAGCGTTCTCGTACAGTTCTCGTACGGAACGATAAGACAATAACGCGTAGTTATTTCGTCGGTTCGGTGTTTATTATAATTATTCGGCAGACCGTTGTAGGTCGCCATGTCGCACCTACATCAGCTGCGCTTAACGTCCAGCCAAACCCCTCGCCAGGGCAATAATCATGTTTAGAGACCGCTAGTCTTCGAATGTTGTCAAAGTCAAAGTCATGCGGCCGCGCTAAATCATCTGACCGTATGCAGTGGCCATTACAACAGTACATCATAATGTCGTCGTATTATGTGTCATACAGTGTTGTACGTCGAAAGCCGCGAGCAGTTTGGCCGCGACGGCGTATTTTCTGATCTGCTGCTGCAGCATTACATGTTACGAAGTGAAAGTCAATCGAAAACGTTGACGTCAAAGGTACGTCGGAAGTACGTTAAGTGCATATAAACACATATTTATACAAGTCAAAATAATCATATATTATACACACACTCAAAGCGGGCCATCAGTCTTTCAACCGAATTTTGCCGACGATATCCCCGGCACGATAACCTTTTATGTTTGCAATCCACCCACGTGTACCTATTTATATATATACATCCGATTGACCTATATAGTCAAATATCCGGTCCTGACTTTGTTTTTCGAATCATATTCTATATACAGCCGTGTTATACATATTTATACGTTATATATTATGCGGGATAGGCGCACTGTATATAGTGTTGATTTGCATTCGCGATCATCTCCGCAGTACCTACGGGCACGGCAATAGCTGCAGATCAAAAGGCTACGGATAAGTGAATTTTGCGTGAGACCGCGTCTCGACCAGTGTCGAATCCGACAACTGCTGTCGGGGTACAACGCGTGCACGGAGAGAGCTTATTAATATATACGCACGTTTATGGGGATGAGGGTCGGAGAAGAGGGACGGGCGAGTATCACGTGCCGATGACAGGGTTGTAGACGTCCGATTACCCGGCGGTTCGGGTCCGAAGGGACCAGTCACTTGAACGGTGAATGACGGGCTGGGGATATAGCGCAGAAGCTGTGTACGAGTGTGATGCGCCGGTAGGTGGGGGGGACATCGATATGGTTTTTCTGTTTTCATATCTTTTCCTCGCCCGCATTCGCCGGCCGAGTTTGGTATTATTTTTTTTTCACTTTTTTGTAGCGGGGGTTGATGGACGGGGAAGAAGGGGCCCGTCGTAGTTGTCATCGTCGCTGCCGCCGTAACGTCAGAGGATTATTTAATCTGCAGCAGCTGTCGCACGCGCGCGAGAGACCGGAAACACCTAACCGTTGTTTTTCTGAGACCTTTTCCGCCAATAATGGAATACTTGTGTTTTAAAGACTTATCCGATCCGGATCGACCGATTTCCATCGAGGGCGACCCCGTTTTTGAAAATTAATTTAGACGTAGCCGCCGTTACGGCGCGTGATCCGTCACGATTGTCGGCGAGTCCTATTCAACTCATTTGGATTACGCCATATTATTTTATTATTGTGTGTGTGTGTGTTTGTATTATTATTATTACTATTACATTATACGGAACACGGTGACTGAATTTATACATTTATAACCATTTTGCCACATTACGTCGTCGTCAGCTGTGAATGCATCATATCTATATCTATCTACCTACTTATAATACACGGTGTCGAGTTTGTCGTAATGTTTATAGAAGACACCGGTTTCTACTTAAATTTACGACCATCGGTTAAGTGTAGTCACGACGCAATAGGTGGAAGGAAAATACAGTTGAAATTATTGTGCTCTGCATACTCAGTTTGTATATTATACATTCACACGTTCAATATTCAGATTTATTTATGCATACGTATATAGGTACGTGATACACAGATTGACTCACTGTAGGCTGAATTCATTCGAACTCTAATAAGTGATATCTAATGTAAATGATTTAGTGGGTATCATTCAGTATGTCTGTGTATTGACTTAGATAAAATATCTTAAGACTACCTACCTATTTTAAAATTTAAATAAGTGTTTATAATATTGCATTTTTTTTTTTTTTTGATAAACAATTTACATTTATTTTGATTGATAAGTTTATTCATGGGACTAGAACACAGTATGTAAATTAAATATTATTTACGATAATCGTTCGTCTAATATTATTCTTTTTATTATTATTTAGCTTATATATTTTTTATTGTTCGTACGTTTTTTAGATTTTAATTTTATCGTAATATTTTATTTGCAACTCTGTATACTACCAACAAAAGGATCACATACGCTTAAAGAAGGATAATATTTATTATAATCGTAATATCATGATATATCTATATTATGATATTATAATATCATTTTAAATATTATCATAAAAAATTGACTATAAAATATTTTTTTTATTTCATTATTGTTTTGTACATATTGGTAATAAATCGTTTTGTTATATTTTTTTTTATGTACCATTTTTACTGTACTTTGATATATAATGTTTGAATACTATCAAAATATTTGATTGCAATGCGAGTTATATTATAGGGGCCGACGTCAATAAACTGACAAACGTCAAACCGATGTGTCGTGGACCGTAGTCAACTCAACTAATACACGTTGAGTGAAAGGGAGAATAACAATATGTTAGGTTTTGAAATGAACAATAAAAATAGAAATATTTCCAAGCGATATTTTAAGGAGCAAAACATACATTTGAATTACCTTCATTGTACATTTTGTTTGTGGAAATCGTACCGCTCTGATGCTCTAAAAAGGGTTGGTAAAAGAATATGCTATACATCGATAAAACCGCAATCGCGCCGCTTTACTCAGCATCCGGCCGGAAATTTGTATTCATTATTAAGAAGACGTTTTCAATCAACAAAGACGAGAGCGCTAGTAAGATTATACTGTTAAATGAATTAATTTATATTAAAGACTACTGGGCGCTAATAACATTTATATACAATACACACACACACACACACATATATATATGAACAATATATATATAATGTATGAACAATACAAAAACCGTCATGGTATATACCATCTATATGCACTGTAATATATGCGTTATAATATTGAAGTTTTGAAAAGTATTTGTATGAGAGTGTTTACTGAACACTTCTCGTACAGTATGAGAGTGCTAATAATCGTGTTTTATTTGAAGCCTGGCGTATTGCGTTAAAAATGTCTATGAAATAATTTAGTCCTTTTTTTTTTCCATTGTGAGCGTCTCGTTGATAGATTTAATTCACATAGCGATATTATTAATTATTAGATTTTCGATTTAAAACGCGTTTAATAGTAAGAATGATGATATTACACAATTTTTTATCGTATTATTATTTACACGCAGCTTTCTATACTAAAGGCGAATCGAGTTCAACAAAAATAATTATAATTTATAAATAACGACGATAGTTACGACAGAATAATATTGATAACCACGTCGAGAAACGGCATGTCAATATCGATGTATAATAATTTGAAAAATAAATAAATATCCGCGAGGTATCAGTCAAATGCAACGATTTGTAAGACAGACGTCAATACCGTAATATTATTATTTTGATAATTCGATCGCTTCCATTATGGTTGAAGATTGACGTTCGTCGAGGATATTACGATTCGGGACGATAACGACACTATTTGATGACATTTTATTACGATTGTGGTCTGCACAACACTCTGTGTTATCAGCCCGTGGGGACACATCATTATGCGATGTATATAGGAACCTATACGTGGCGACTTCTGAATTGCGCCGTACCTGTTGTAGGCGACTGCGTGACGGAGGAGTGTAATAGACGCGTAGTTTTACCCTTTAAATCTCACACACACGCGGAAAACGATGATCTGACGTTTTACCGTTACGCGGCCAGGACAGCCGCGTGTCGTTCAGTCGTGTGCATTACATACGCTGCGTTCGCGAATATTACTTTGCCATAAACGGGTCGGCGCAAACGCGGCGGCGGCGGGTCCATCGACGGGATTAAAATATAACCCATCGTCGCCGTTATCGGTCGAAATCGCACACGATAATATTATTCGGCCGTGTGCGGCCCACGGCTCACACGCGACGTGCCGAGAACGGCGTCGTCCCATTCTCGTGAGACGTCTTTATCGTCATAATAACATTATTGTTATATAATATTATTTAATAAAATATCAATAATACGGTGACGTGCCGGCGTGTCGTGTGAGTGTGTGTGTATGTGTGTCGTGTGTGCTGATGCTGTGCGCTTGTGTCGGCGCGCGTAAACGGAAGACGTGTGCGGTAGGTATATATTATAAAACTGCAGCGATAACGACGTGGAATGTTCATCGTGATTACCGCGGGTGTAACATGACAAACGTTCGGTGCCGGCGAAACGTGAGAACCGCAATTTATATTATTATAATAATCTATAATATATATAATAATATAGTGTGATGTGTGTGCGTATAATATATATATATATATATATATATATATATATGTATATATACATCACATACACGACGCACCGCTACGAGCGCCGAACACCGTCCGCCGACGATCCGAAGAGAGAGACTGCACCGAGTCGTTTGCAGTCGATTATTGTGGCGCGCGCATTACGCACCGATCTAGGACGTTTATACGTCCTTCGTCCGGTCTGAGAAAAAAAAATAAATAAAAAATGTCTCGTCCACTGTAAAATATTTACAGAGATTAGATATTGATATTGGTCCCCGAGAGTTATTTGCATTATATATGGGTGCTTGGTATAATCGGGGTTTGTTAAATCGTTATTGATTTCTTCGGTAACACTTAATATACCATTACATTTTTTTTCAAAAGTAGTTCATTATTTCTTATGATCAAATTACGTTTTTTCTAACATAATTTTTTCACACGAGAATGATTGTAATACAAACACATCAAAATATAAATTACAAACGCCTAACGGTTATATATAAGAGTCCGTTGATAACTCTCGGTTGTAATGGATTCAAATCAAAAATGAAATGTTTTAAAAATGCATTAATTATAAAAGATGTCCAGTAGGTAGACAGACGAGAATGCGAGCTTAACTTAAATTGTAAATGTAAAATGTTTATTATTACATTAAAAGCTAAACCGGGGTTTTCCGATAGCTATAATAGGTACATTACTACATTATGAAGACCTAAGGGACCAAACGCGTCCTATGGCTACTGATTCCCACTGAACAAATAAATGTCCTATATTTTTTTTTATATTTTTCCGGGAATGAAACGTACACGAAACCCTATCTTTTCGACGGGTGCGATACGGACAGAACTAACCGTCAATTATTATACCGCAGTACGTAGGCGTAATTTATATCAAAACTGGATTTCGACCGTATATTTTACTATTATTAATACCGGTGTGCGACTGCTATCGCACGATCGAGAATCGTTGTCACCGGTATTGCATCGTCGAATGGCCCCGAGGTTTCGGCCAGGACGGTATATAATTTATTATTATTGAAACGCCGATAACGCGTCCATCGAGGCGACCCACATTTATCATGTAATCATGTAATCATTATTAACTCGTACATATATATACAAACACCGTCTCGCGAGTTAAGCGGGAATCGGCGTTAGTACGGATTTTGGCTAATAAATATAATAATATATCAAACAATCGGGAAAGAAATTTGCAAGCCAACTTCTCGGTGTATATATAATATTATCAGGTCAGGTATATAGTATGGCGAAAGATATGTTCTGTATAGAACGCGGTAAAGCCAACGCGATCATCACGACTTTGTTCATAAACTTTCGAAACCGATACCATTGATGGGAAACGCGATTTTGTCTCCAAGTTTCCAAATCACTTCCGTAGTCGACGAACTCGAGAATGTCGTAGTTAACAATATCTGCGGTGCTACGCTATAAGCATTTCCGGAACATAAAACGGCGGCCGACCACTGCAGTGCATATTCAGCAAATAGTATATTTCTTATTGCGACGTAATACTACGGTATCGAGACCTTTATTATAATTGACGGATTGTTTGTAACGTCATCGCGTGGACTTTAAATTAAGTAATCGGAATCGGTCAAACGTATAACAGTAATTTGGTCCATAATTATATTATCTATTTAGTATTGATTATAGCTGTCATCGAGATAACACACTTCAAATATTATAATGCACTTATAGTGCAATACTACAGTTACAAATGAGAAACGCATTCCACGTCTGCATGACCGCTCTGCAGAGTGTGCAAATGCCGATCTATAATTTATAGTATATAATATAATATGGATACAGTCAATGCCATTTACTCCTATAAATTATAATTTAGGCATTTTTATAGCTGCGCTACATATTTTTTAGCACGTGGGTGGAAACAATTCGGCACTCGCTATACACTCGCTGTATGACTGTCTATGGTAAACACGAGACTAGAAATAATAATAATAATATATTTAACAATATTGCAATACATAATTGCAATTACGGATTTAAATGTCTTTTTTTTCGTAAGGCCTGTTTATCGCTATTGTCACTTAATATTTTTATTTTTGTTTGAAAAATACACCACTAAAATAATCTTGTTTTTAGGTTTTTATTCTTTTTTTTTTTTTTTATAATATTATGATTCTTATAACATAACTATTGATAAACATGCATATACAGTTGACTACTACACTAACCTCATAAAGGTGTTGTGTAACGAGTATAGATTTTTTTGTTTTAACAATCCTAGTTGAGCGCGACGGGGGTATTAACATGTTACTTGCAACAATTAAACGTTGTACATTAGCACTGTAATGTATAATTAATATCCGATTTGATGACAATGGAATGTAACGAATTGTTAAATACATACTGGAATAATGATTATTATTGTTTGATAAATTTTATTTATTTATGTCGATCGTCAGAAATCTAGAATGTACACATATGTATATAAATACTGATACACACGATATGCGGTTACAGTAAAAGTATTAAGACATTTTTTTGAATTTGAATTCACATTAGCAAGTCATTTCACGAACATCTCCCGTGCTTTTTAGTGCTGGTTGAACGTGTATTTATAAAACTGTCGATTTTATAACTGGTCATATTGATTAGAACTGTCCCCTAGCGAAAGCTCACGTGCAAGGTCAGATGCACGTTATGGACGTCTTAGAATCTTAGATTCGTGACTGTCGAGAATATAGTAATTATAATAATCGCGCGATAATTGATCGGTTTTTTTTTCATCTGACTATACGGCACCGGCCGCCTAAATCGAATCGGATCTGCGAATTACCCAGAAGGTATATTAATAATACTTCTTCAACCACCGCCGCTGCGATCCGAATAATAATCATATTATTATTATATCGGAATCGATGCGGTGGCGATTGGATCGAGACCCGAGTCAGTTAAAATCTACGAGAGCGCGCGCGTACGTACATATATATATATATGTATATATTTGCCGAGTTTTATTGTCACAACCCTTTTGGATTTTCGAACGAGCGGCGTGTGTATTATCCCGTGACAGTTTAATTAAAAACTCTGGAACACTGCAATTGTAAAATGTAATTTCGTAATCGCCGCCACAGCCGGTCCCCATCATCAACACGCGACTCCCCGACCATGTGGGGGTGTACGGTCGCACACACTCGCTCACGCACACGCATGTTTATATGAGGCAATTATTCGCGTTATGGTCGAGATTAAAATTAAACAATGGCCAACTACAAAGTAATAATGTCGTTATAATAATTATTGTAATACTCGCAATATATCATTATTGTTGTTGTTGTTATTATTATTAAAAATATTATACCTATGTGTATGCACGCGTGATTTGAGCTGCTACCGTAACGACGACGGCGGAATACCGAATAATATAAAATGAACAATTTTGTTAATCTTGCGTTGGGCCAAATCGCCAAATTACGCATGCACACAATTGACCGTCGTTCCGCGATCACGAATTTATATGTCGGTACACTAAACGCTTTACCATTTTTTTTTTTTTTTTTTTTTTTTTTAGCATATCTAGACAAACTTATTTTATAAGAGTTGTAACTGGTAACTATTTTTCGTCCATTTGTCATTTGCTGTTGCACGCAAAAATAGGGGCCGCTATACGACACTCAGTGCATATCTAAGTAAATAAAAGTGTTGTTTTTCCAATACTCGTCATATTAACACAGAATAAATTAATAATTAATATACTATTGATTCAAATTATATACAATATACCATCAATATCACATCGTTGACGGGCTACATCTGCCATAGGCGTAACTATGTCATTAAGTTAGGGAGGATGGGTATAAAGTCCAGTTATTTTTTTTTTGTGAAAAATAAAGTACGAATAATAGTGTCGCAACCTTCACAGAGTTATAACACTTAATTATTTTTCGTGCTGATTTATTTGAAATATAATTAGGTATTTTTAAAATGCGTAGCAAAAAATTTAGTCGACAATATTAAAATGTGAATGGACTTCAAACAGCTTTGAGGAAATGCGAAGGGTCAGCCCCTTAAGCCCCCCCCCTAATTCGCGCCTATAGATGTTGCATTAAATACCACGTATACGGTCCACGCGTATTGTGTTCATACGTTCGTGTAAGGCTGCGGTTAAAAAAACCCGCATTCAAAAAAAAAAAAAAATCCTGCAAAATAAAGGTGTAGTAATCCTAGCTTTCGTCTAGACAAGGTTTTTTTTATGTACTTACTCGAAATATAATATTCGCAACGAATGAGTCTACATACACTTTTGCATTATATATACGGTGTATATTTATGCAGTGCGTGTTGAAAGCTCGGAAACCCTAAAAATTCGTGTGGTGACTATATAATATATATATATACTCTATAAAGCAGTGCAGGTTATAGATATAATAATACATTTATGGTAATATAATTGCTGATAACAATTAACACGCAACGATTGAATATATGAACTTAAGTGATTTAACGGCGTATAGGTAGGTATATACAGAGTGGTTCACTGAGTATGATTAACCCTTTATTTTTCTTTGTTTTTAAATAATTTACCATTGGCCATTAGAGAAGTTGAAGCGTTTATAAAACTTAAAATGATGAATAAACTTTGGTATATTTAAAAGCTACATCATTATAATATAGTTAACTAAACACGGACTATATGTCCATATTTATTTAAATGCTTCACGCGGTTCTGCAAGAAGTGTTCTTTGGCCATGTAAACTTCTTTTTCAAACAATAATTACCCTAACTTAACCTTCTTATAAATCGTTGATAAGGCGATGACTTTTTTTTTTTAATTTTTAATTGATGTAAATCGAATTGCAAACGAGTAGTTATGAATATCATCGATAGACTACAAAACGGTTGGAAGCCTATTGCTCGGTGAATAACTCTGTTTGCAGAGTATAATTATGTTATATGAGACTTATTATTATAACACGCGTTGTAATGCCTGTAATGGGGTCGTGTTGTTTGTGAGTTATTATATCACACTAGTTCCTATAGTAAGGGTTTCTATATACAATAATAGGTATATATACTCGTATATATATAATACTGATTCCTGACCGAGTTAAGTTCTTTATCCTCTTAAGGTTGAGCATTATAGTCTATAATACGAGATACGCGATAATTTAGGTAATAATAATATGAAGTGTTTTCGGTTATGTATACGGTGTATATATATATTCAGTTTATCGGGTTCCTGTTATATATACTCTAACACAGTATAGTCGAGGAATCAAACTATGGATTGTCGATTGTACTACAATAGCTGTGGATCGTGCGGAAATCGATTGGTTTGTTGGCGAGTCGTGATCAGTGTACGACGAGAGTCATACAGAACGTAAGGTTACAACGTTTTTGAAAAATCGAAAAGTGCGTAATATTTTTTTCACGAAATGTACAGAGTTCATACCGACGATGTATATATATTATTATATAGTTATAATCATACACAATCACCGTCGTAATTTATGAGAAAGTTTATGATGTATTATTTTTTTTTTTTTTGACGATGAATGGGCGAAAGAGACGGTTGAAATGAACGAGGTGTAAAGGAGGTGAACCGCGAGTTCTTCGACACTGCAGGTAATAAATGCTGGTGAAACGCTTACACAGAAGAGCATCGAGTCAAATGATAATGACTGATCGATTAAATCGTTAAATGTTTACTAAAACTTCTCTGAATTTTACGAAAGTACATAAATATATACGCTTTTTGGTTTATTTTTTTAAAAGGTAACCGGTTTCTTTCTATACAGAACGACCACCACATAGATGACACCAAAATCATATAT
The DNA here is from genome assembly GCF_003676215.2 of Rhopalosiphum maidis. Classification (NCBI taxonomy): domain Eukaryota; kingdom Metazoa; phylum Arthropoda; class Insecta; order Hemiptera; family Aphididae; genus Rhopalosiphum; species Rhopalosiphum maidis. The sequence continues at coordinate 82,715,083 of NC_040878.1, forward strand.
ATTTTAGTCGTTGTAACAAACTAAGACCCTATACAATTTAAGACGTAATGTATCATTTGCCATATAAAACATTCTCGAACAGTCATAGTAATGTTATAACAGCCTTAAAGGCTGGTGTGGCGTGTGCCACATAGTCACAATACACGTATATACTTATTTCTATGGAGAACATATTGTGATTATGCGAACAAATATTTTATAATCTGTATTAGAGCACCGCTTCATTTCGCGTATATACTCAGGCAAAATCACAAAATACAAGTAGCGGTATTTCGAAATATCGCAGTCTATAAGATTTCATACACTTTACCATTTGTAACTTTTTTCTTGAAGATCTCGAAAATTACCATTAAGGAAGAAGCTGCATTTTTTATAAATGGTTTTTTCTCTGGAAAAAAAAACCCCTCACAATCTACTTATAAATGGTTTACCACTTTATACTTTCTGAAATCCTCATCGCAGTTCAAAAGTGAGTGTTTCCATGACCTATTTGATTTAATTTTTTTTTTTAGTTAATCCCAAGCTAATAGTATCACTAAGTTCGGTTAAAGTGGTTTTTTAATAAGGCAACTCCATTTTATGTTTTTCTTTTTTTATTATCCAATGTGCATGTACTTACTGCGCATATATTTGTATAAATTGTATTCTTATATATTAAACATTCTGAATTATATTATATTTGAATAAGATATGGGTTGTTTCACACACTATTCCGTGTTAACTACAGGTACGCTTCTGACAACCGATCCACAACAACAAAATGATTCAAATCAGATGTTGTATTGTAACTCATAAAATAAATATGTTTGAGTACTATTGAAAGCACAATTGAATTTACATTATGTACTCACATTGCTTAACTCGATATCTTTAAAAATGAATGTATGAAACGTCATAAGCATAACATAAGTATGGGTACTCGTGATTCTTCGCTAGTATAAGATCGGTTCAATCCGATTTTATTGTGGTAGTGTATAAATTACGTGACATATAAGAATACTCTAAATCCCGAAACGAACGAAATTCGTTCCGGTTGTTTTGATGATTCGAATTCAATAGCGAATCCGGTTTAATCGGTTAACAATTATCCGAATAACTCAATTGTTCCTAGTTACTTTTCTCAATGCCCACGAGTTTAATTATTTTGAATAATATTTGTGATTTGACATTAACGTCACGTGGTAATTTTATAAGTATGTATATTGTATAATAACAAACATCGTAATTTATTACAGTTTCCTAATGAAAAAATATATTCATCTTGAAGATTGGAGTTTGTTAGTTTAAAATGTAAATACATAAAAGTTAGAAAACAGTTTAAATATTGAAACAGTTAAATCACTGAAATAGTGGAATCACAATCACTTGTTAAAAAAAAAGTTAACAATATTTTCAATTTTTAAACACACACAATGTAATATAAGTAAACCAGAGCAACAAAATCCTTTAAAACAATCAGACGCAAAACCATCTAAAATATTCAAAAAAAAAAAAAATCAATAGAATGTCCCCAATCTATGAACTATAATAATAAAAATAACGAAAAAATCACAATGAAAAACTGGTTTCATAGGATCTATAATGTGTTTGCGAACAATAGATGATAATTTGGACGATATTAAAAAACCGGGTATCTTAGATTTTTTACACACTCATAAACTATTGCAGTACTATTATATTAGAGATATATTTTGGCTACCATTAAATCTAAAGATGAATCTAACGATAACCTCTCAAGCAACACAGTTCGAATCAAATTATACAAGAGATATTGAAGATATTGCTGCGCATAGAATTAATATTATCATGTGGAGCAAAACGTCTATGCTTAAATTTGGCAAAAAACATTAACTGTCAGTTAACGTTTACTGCGAAAAAAATAAAATAAAAAAATCTGTAAGGTGTAGTAAATGCAATTTTTATGGATAAACGTCCATCGATTCTTGTATTACTGAAAGATCACATTATAATATGCTTTGATCAGAGTAAAACATTATATTGAAGCCAACGAACGAGTATTGAAAGAGAAATTTCACAGAAATTATGAATTACCAATATAAATTACAATATAGAATTCAAAGTCAATGGTAAATGATACTTGTGTAGAAGTTCTTGAACCAAAACAAATAAATCCAGGATCATAATTATTCATTAAAAATAGCAGTTCCTAAATCAAATACCCAAGAAGATATAATTAAGTTTTGTCAAATTACTGGAAATATACAATGTAAACTATAAGTCAATTGAAACAGCAGAAATACCCAAAAATCTAAAAGTTATAAAGTATTCAATTTTAAAAGCTACATTTTATATTCAATTTGATACGGTTTTTAAATACCTTTTATGTTATGTTCTAAGTTAATTATATATTATATATTAATTTTAAAATGTCTTATTTGTTTGCTTATAGTTGCATCATTACACTAAACTTTTAAGTCGGCCATCAAACAAAATTAGATACATATAGTGGGAATTAATAATTTATTATTATTTTTTATTTTTTTTTAAATAACGCCTGGCAGGCTCAATTTTAATGATATAGATATTATACTTTTCTAATTTTGTTTTGGCTTATAAATATTAATCATCTTGGTTTAAATAAACAGATTGTGTAAGTCAACAACTTATATATCAACAATTAAATAATTTAACTATAATTAAATAAACAACAATATATTACTGTGTATTTTTAATTTGTTTTGGCCTTGTGTTGACTTATTTAATTTTAAAACAACCATATTATAGTATTAAAACTGTGGTCTCTAATATTATAGTATTGTTAGTTTAAGTTGGTTTAACCATGTAAAATGTTGAAGATTATTTAATAAATTGACAATTTAAAAATGTAATGTAATTTTAAAATTTGAGTTTAATATTGATATGATGAAGTATTAATCATAATATACTTGGAATTAATCCTGTACTTTATTTATTTATTTAATTTTAATTTCATATAATAAAATACTGGGCCCCACTGCAGAGAAGACTCGTGTTACTAAAATATAATAACAAAAATATAAATATACATATTTTAAACGATGCCGGAAAGACACGAGAACTATAATATATTACGTACTGAGATCCGTCGTGATTTTCAAACAGGATAACAAAACGAGATTAAACATTTTCGATTTTCGATTTCTGCTCCGAAAATGGTTCTGATTTTGCCGGGTCGTAGAATTTCGAACAGATATTACATAGATATGTATGTACGTACGTAGACTCCCTGGCGCTGTCATACCGTGATGCTGACTCTGTACATGGTCATATAGCGTCGTCTGATTCGGGACATAACGCGTATTACAGCGTTACACGAGTGTTCTAGCGAATATAATTTATGAGTGGTATATCACTCATGCATGCAGCATTTTCTGGAACATTTCTGACGGCGACCTCGGCAGTGTCTGTGTACATCGACTGCAGACACGACGACGGGTCTCGTACATAGTCATATACGTTGTACATCATTACGTATTCTATACGCGAGTACTTTCGAAATCTCAACTATATGCGTCTCCGCGGTGACAGGCTAAAACGTAAACAATAACGTACATCCGGATCCGACTGTACAATAATACGTGCGTTGCAGCAGCCATTGTATAATATACAGCGCATAGTACAGTCGACTTCCGTTTTCACCTGCAGGTTCCTGGAAACTGTATCGATACCCGCGTACCTATAACACGATATTATATAGGTATTATACACAATACTATAACAGTGTAATAGTGATCGGAACAAAAACAAACTGTCCGACAGACGTCGGCGCGTCAATTGACCTCCCCCCCCCCCAAAGACGGGTTATTTAATGTGTACGACGTGTTGTGTATATTGTGTGTCAGTGTAGTGGACCAAACTAATCTCCTGGTCGATATAACGTATAATAATAATAATAATAATAATAATAATAATATTTTCATATCTAGCGATATTGTTGTGTGTGCAGCGTACAAGCGCGACGGACGTGCTAGGTAAAATCGATTTATTTCGAACGCGCACAGCACGCACGCCGCAGCAGCACGTCGACGTCAACGGCTACGGGACGAGGAGATGTGAGGACCAGTTCTGCGCATACACCTATGGACATGTAATACAGCTTCCACATGCGTGTGTATAATGTTCTCCGTATAATAATAATAATAATAATGTAATGATATCACGTGTGTGTGTGTGTGTGCGTGTGTGTGCGTAATATTATTAATATGTATAATAATATGACGTGCACCTCAATCATATTATATATTATACGCATTATGATTTGGCCGCACGTGCACGTGTATAATCGGCCGATCGGCGGGCACAGTCGCCGGACGATTTTATCTAATTTTCAAAGATAAATCTACACCTTAACACACCACTCCGACGACGGTCTAATCGGCCGTAAATATCGCATCATGTATATTTAGTTTTCGTTCGTCGTTTCGCGCCTCTGGTATCGTGCGGCATGCGCAAGTCGTATAGTCTGCTCCGAATACGAGTACTACATATGCGTACACATGACATATGGCCATCGAACCGCTCGATGCACAATGATGTGTAGTTCGGCTGTATAGTTGTCGAGTTATTCATAGGTACGCTCGATGGGATTATGTATTGGAATATTCTATCCACATTTCACGGCGATATAACCGTTGCGCGGTTCGTATCGTTCGTAATGTTTCATTACTCGTTAAATTATTTCTTTACCGGATATGACGTATGTTAAAGTAAAGTGCGCGATCGGAAACGCGAAACATAATATTCTAAGTGTTTGCAAAAAGATGTGTCGTCGATTGCCATATAAAAATAATATGATATAGCGTATTATATAATATATAGCGCGTACCATCCACTTAACAACCACTTAAATTAATTGAATTAGTTCATTAACTACAGACATATACACAGTATATAATAATATGTAATATGCCCGCAATAACGTATATCGCCCTCATTTCAGCATGCACATTTGTAGGTAAATGTTTTAAAAACTATATATAATATAGACGACTTTATAAAGTACCTATTTTATTATTATTCAGTACACCTTGCACGACCGATGTGATCGAATATAAAAGATTAAACTCGAGCGTGTTGGATGTCGCATTATATTTTATAAGTTATTACGAGCAGTACACATCCATAATTTCCATAAAAAGACTAGGTATATATATGTATACATTTTAAAAACAACTCGTAGACCCGCGACGCCAAAGAGAAAACGTCATTCAATATTCATATCCATTCCATTGCACACACACACACATTATGTACATATTATCATGAATTTACTGATCATAGTGGCATATATTGTCACTGTGAATATTTGCAAAATAGTACAAACGAGTGTGTACTCGCGCATCGACTATATATACGGACTTACAAGGTGCTTTTATCTCGGTATGCGTGTTACACAGATATTATATGTTCAATATAATACATTATGTATGTAGTTCTATATAAATATTATCAATTCAACGAAATGTATAACATTCTTGAACGCCGGCGCTAAGTGTAACCCTACTATTTCGGCGCATATGGGAGATTTCATGTATTATACGTATCGGGTATTTTTTGGTTTTTAAATTACACGTTCTCTGCAACATCCCCGCACGCTGTGGCCACGGTACACGCACGAGTGCGCGTGTGCATCACACCGCATACATATTATGCTGTACAGTTTGGATTGAAAAACGTAAAACGAGTGAATAACAGAAAAAAATACCGAAAAAAACGTGTCGGCGATGGCTATACATTATATTATTATCGACCGAGGGTGAGTTGCTTATAATGTATATATATATATTATAATATTATATACACCACTGCGTATAAGCTCTAAACAATATATAGGTGCCTAAAACTTACGAGCAGATATTATTATACGGGCGCGGATGTACTACATGTATAGTATATACATACGTATTGATATATTGATATTATATGTCGGTCGGACGGATACCGTTTTATGCGCGGATGAGGGGAAAAATATTTTGTTTTACGATCGGCGTGTGGCTTCGACGTGTGTAATGTAAACTGTATGACGACGACGGCGATATACGTATATAAATAACATAACACGCGCGATCGTGTTGATGGAGACTACGAGAGAAAAACGAACAACAAGAGAGAACGAGACGTCGACCCGTTCTATCTAAGACATAGGTTTTTGTCGATATGGTTACCAAGACATTACCAGACCGAAGACGGAGATAGAGCAGAGTGCGTGTGTGCGTGTGTGTGTGTGTGTGTGTGCGCGCGCGCGAGGGGGGAATAACGAGAAAGCGGTCACGGGCGGGGGAGACGAAACGAAAAAAAAAAAACTTTTCTAGTCAGTAAGTGCTTCTTTCGTGCGTGTGTTAACCCCCCAGAGAGCCGCTATACTATCACAGACACCGGGTACTTGGTTGTCAAACCGCGGTCGTTAAGACCGATATTTATTCGACTATGGGGATCCGCTGTCTTATATAGCAGCCGCCGCCACAGCCGCCACTGTCGTGTACAGTCCGCAAACACACACTACAACGTTATTAAGGCGATCGTATATTTTTTGCTTAGTAGACAAACGTCGTTAAAGCCAATTACGTTGAGCAGCGCGAAACGAAAAAAAAATAAAAAAAAATACGCTTTCAATATATTCAATTCTCTCGGGATCGTCATCGTCGTCGTCGTCGTCGTGTCGTCAACGCGGCCTCCGCCGTAGTCTCTGATGTCGTCCGCTTACTCATTTCCACGACTTCCGCAAAGACACTCCTCGTGACGATTTGGTTTTTGACCATCGCGTCTCTTATTTCAAAGGCCAAAACGCCGTTTCGCGTATAATGCGCATTTCGCCTCTATATATATATATATATATATATATATCTTTTCTCTATAAATCGCCAATGTCACACGATTCGAAGCGTCATCAGTTTTCAGTGCGCTCAGACGAGTCCCGCGCTTCACACGTCGGCATTTAGTTTTTTGTCGTGATCGAATGCGGACTATACGCGTTTTCTCTCGTTTGCAACCAAAACGATTATTGTTTCGGCGATATCCGGTACGGTTACGATTGTATATAACACGAACATGACACGTCGCCTGCGACGCACATTATAATACGCCTTTGTATAATATTTTTATCAGACGATAACTACAGCGGACGATCTGTATTGACGTATATAGTTTAACCACGAGGAATTCGGAACCGCCGTCGTGCCTACATGGTTTGAACTTTAAAAACCGGTTTCGTACGTGGCTACTTAATAAAAATACGTCCTAAATAATTACACGCCGTCGTCATCTCGATCTTCGCCATTATATCACGGGCCGCAGTTGTTAAACGTCCACGGATGTCATAGCACACCGGACTAGTAGTACTGCATGCCTATATGTATATATACATAATATAATGTGATATCACAGCGGATAGAAGTACGCGTAAATCTATTTAATGGTCACCGCGGCAACGCAACGCGAACACATTACCGGACAAAACGCTCGAATGGTCGTACTACCGGTACGTGTGCATGCGATGCCCGAGATCGAACGTGTGTAGTTTAATATTAATGTCATCCGAACGTAGTATCCCAGAGAAATGTGCACGGCACAGCTTATCCTTATCTTCTATTTATCCTGCAGTTTACACTTATACCGCGGTTTCTTGGCCAGAATTTGAAGGAATGAAAAATTTAAGAATGTGACGGAATGAACGTGCATAATTTGAGAATCTTATTCGGGTAAACAATAGCCGGCGTGTGAATAGATTTCTGATTGTACGAGTTGAACAAGTCCGCGGTTGTATTGTAATTAATATCTAAACTCAAATTACCTGTTATACAGAAGTCTCCCGCAGTTGATGATATCCGGGGTCTAAACCGTGTGGCCATTTCTCAAAGTTCGCATTTTTAATGTGGCGTTTATGGGATTTCTAGTTTAAGACGGTAAAGGCGTGACGAGCAACCGCGTGGCAAATCGGTGACGTATGCACAATTTTTTACTATAATGTTATGCACATCTTATGATTTTATACATATATTACGTAAAATCATATTATACAGGTGTGCTTCGTTGATTTCAATTTCCCGCGTATTCCTAAAGTACACAATAGCCACAATATATAGCCAGTAATCAAACACAAATAAATTCCAAATTCATCACGCAAAAATATTCAAATGGTTTGTGCCTGTGTATACCTATAAATTCTATACAGTTTTATCGTTCGAACGGTTATAACCTTATATAGGATGACATAAAATATTGAATAGGCAATATACGTTTTATAATATCATATTGTATTGATTGCCGCCGTAATGAGAAGAAACGTTTACTGCAATAACGGTAATGTTTTATGCTGTTATTTCACAGGGTCTCAACTGTTTATTTTTTTTTAACGATACATTATTTCGTTTCCATTAAGATAGGTATGTGAAATGTTCACATGGTTATTATTAGGCGACACATATGCGTACACATACGCCTCGCGGTGTGAGAGTGTACACGACAATGAATTGAAAAAAAAAATTAAGCTCATTTATTGATATATGTGCACAATTATAACATACGTAGAGTATAATAATTTGTTTGTATGCGCACTGCGTATTATATAATAATACGAGTGTGCCACGCATGTGTGTTAAAGTCTCTCGAATGCGTATTAAAATAATTACTTTTTTTTCTAAAAAAAGCGGTCTATTATATTTTATATATGGGACTGGTTTAAGCATTTCGTCGGAACATTATAACATGTGATATTTCCCTCTGGACCGTTTGATATAGGTACCACTGACTTCTACTGATATTAATATATACATGCACACACACACATATATATATATATATATTTGTGTATATGTATAACATACTCACCGAAAAATCGGACGTACACGCACAATTTATGCGTTTTATTAAATAGCTCGCTCGAAAAAAATACGTTGATATCGTTGTATAATATAATATTATATACGACCTATCTCACTCACAACTATTATAATGGTACATGCTCGATAATTAACACATAAGATCCCCAGTAAAAAGAAATTAAAAATATTTTACGTCGTAAACATCGCCGCGATCTACATAATAATACGTCTATATTATACGTCTTATGCATATTATATTGTTATAAAATATTCAGATTATTTCGAAAGTGATCCAATGCATCCAATCGATATTGTATTATGTTATATTGTGCGTATTATATATTTTAATCGTACGCAAGAATCACGCGGTAGGTACGTAGGTACTACAGGTGGTAGCTGCTGCTGCGTGCTACGGCGATTTCGTTCTGTTGCTGCGGCGGATAAGATAAATATACGATCATTATTGACGTTGGCACACAACGATATAATATTTATGCCCGAGAACTATGCCGGTACAAGACGCGCGAGACGTTCAGAGGTTATGCGCGTATACACGTATTATCGTCGTTATACTATTACACAGGTGACTGACGGTATTTTTTTTTTCCCCAAGGACGTTATGTGACAACGTTATTCATATACACCGAGAGAGCAACGTACGTACGGACCTTTGGTATCCGCAGACTGCTGCTGCCACTGCAATGTCATGGCGGCGGCGGCGGCGGCGTCGTCGTGTACACCGTAATATTATATATACCTCCTATAAATAAAATGATAATAAAAACCGAACAGTCACGACGTAAAAAAAAAAAAAAAAATGTATTGGCATGAGATTTTACAATATTTCCTTCAAACCCGGCCGATAAATTTACGTCATCTTCGTAATACTCTGCAGTGCTGCGCGATCCGACGGGAAGACGTGAATATCACAGTGCTGCGGGTAACGTATATATAGTGCGCACATAAAGAGGTATAGGTACATAATATAATAACGTAATGCTCACATTATATAACAATATATATAGGTAAGATTGCCGGCTGTTACCTGCCGGGTGCGCATGTTATAAGAGCGTATATTAAACGCTCACACCGCGTGCAGAGCCGCGAGCGTGCTCAGGACGGCGGGCGACGGCGATGCGCTTGGACCGTTTGGTCGAACGCGTCCATGTCACTGACGTACATGCGATGAGTATGTATTATTTTTTTACGCGTGCGCGTCATCGGTATAAAAAACATCCAAATTACCTATCTCACCAAAACACCAATTCCCAAGTGTGTTATTATTTTTCGATAGACGCGCTTTACTCGTCCTAGAAGACGTATACATGTATATATTTGCGATTCGATGAATGATGATATCACCGAGCACCTAAGACGGAATTGAACACGGAATTGGCATACCTATCCCGTGACCCATGCGTGTGAATTTGATCATCGCTATAACACTATGTTCAACTGAGTAGTTTTCCATAAACACAATGATCAACTACGTATAACCGGTGTTTTAAAAGAAACACTTTTTTAAATAGATTTTTTTTTGTTCAGTAGACATTATTTTTTTAGAATCTTCCTCGACCCTTAGATTCAACCCCGGATCCGCCGCTAACTAATTCCACATAGCGATTCACCGTACTCGCAATATTCCAAAATATAATGACAGTGCAGAACATAATATATTAAACCGACGTGGAAATATTGAAATTCGTGTACATGGGTACTTACAGTTTTTTATTTTTATTCCTATCAATGAATTCAGTTCCATAGTTACACGCTCCCACGCGTCACATGAGACATATTTCGTGTGCAGCATACTAATGCGTCTGTAAAAATACTTTTACAACACCATACTTATATAGGATCCTTATTTTTGATCGGCGAAATGCGAAAAATTTAAAGCATATAATATACAGAAAAGTAATTTTAAAAAACATTTCCAGTTCAAACATATAGCCACAGAACACCGAATACCGAATATTAAAATGATTGACGAACACGGTTGTGTTACGAAGTATTAAATAACAAAACACATACTGTCCGAAACATTAACACCGCAGCTGCAGGTCAAAGTTAGGTAATATTAAATTGATTGATTTAATTACCCGTTAATTGTATTTATACTCAAGTATTTATTTATATGTATTATGTACTTATGGTTGACTTTGTTTCCGTTTTTTCTTTTTTTTTTTTTCGTAAGTTTACCTAACCACGCCAATGACATACCCACGTGAAATGTTTCTCGTTTGAGGTCAAATATTCTTCTAGACGACACCACCCAGAATAACTTTGGCAACATTCCTCCGGTGAGTTATTTTTTATATACACGAATTTCAGTATTCGCCTTTTTTTTTGCTTTCGGAATTCACTCGCATATAAATTATACCACCAGGCCACTCGATGAGATGTGCGGAAATAAACGTCGCGAATAAATAATATTCAACATAGCCCATATATAGACATATTGTAGTGTATACTATTATATAGAAGCAGCTAGTGCAGACGGTAAAATGCAGCACGTAGAATATCAAAATAATTTCGCGATATGTGATGGATTGTTTTTTTCCGGTCGACGTTTGATCATCTATCGTACGCCTAGGTTATACTGTATATATTATATATTTTTTATCAGTTGAAAACGGTTAAATGTGTTTCCAAGTATCGTCGAAGAGTAAACATTTTAAAATTGAATAATGACAACGGCGACTACTAAATTCAAAACTGAAATCGTAAATAGAAATAAAACAATTAACTCTGTTTATCTTATCATTTATTTATTATATCTTATTTTTATAACTATTAGGATATTGTGATTTAAATGATATAAAATAGTTTAATAAACATTTGAAAAAAATGCAATATATTTCACAATAAAAATATGTTAAATATATAATGAAATCACTAATAATTTTCAAATTATTATTAAGTAAAATCGAGGAATTTTTGATTTTTAAATAGATCAGATGAAATTACTGTGTATGCCAACTACACAATTTTCGTTCGTGTTAAACCTTTACTTAATGCATAACATCTTTAAATAGATTTTTAAGAGTTTTTCGTCAAAGCCATTAGATTTTGAAAAATTGAATTCAGCAGATTAACATGATGGAAAGTTTAACATATTTAAATTACTTTCGTTTAAATATAAGCGCTAAAAATTAAAGTCCGTGTTTATATAAGTATAATAAGTTAAATAAATAATACACCAATATACGCAATATTCCAAAATATGATAATCCTGCTCTTTGTCATGTTATATTGCAAGTGTACTTTGTGCAGCATTTCCTACAGTTGTGGACTAAGTGTAATCAAGTAATGCAAATCACGTGGATGACGGACGAAATAAGTGCAAAAGGTGATAATAATATTTTGTACATAAATATAATTCCCTTCACGCTTTCGCACGACTCGAGGGAAATCGGAGAACTTAGATCGTACCGAATCGATATAGATTCGGTTATAAATAAGTACAGGCAAGTATGTAATAAATAATTAACGAACAATAATTTAAAAAAAAAATAATAATAATAACACTTGATTAAAGTTCCGCGCCAAAAGCGCTCGAGAAACGGCCGGAATTAATTGATATCCAGCAATTTCGCCACTCGGAAAATAATGTTTATACCGAACGCGCGGACGATAGAATAGCAATTATTATATCGACTTCTCGTCCGCAATTATATCCGGTATACGTCCAAAACAAAACCCGTGTTCGCAACTGCTGTGTAGGTACGTCAAAAATAATGACCCGCGGAATAATTGTGTCCGTAACTTTGTCCGTATAACAGCCACTTTGTCGTGTACACACATATACACGTCGTCGTTGCGGTGTTATAACACTGTTACGCTCGTCCGCAGAACACGTGATCGATCGATCGCACACACACACAATACCTACAAAACAAATCATACAAACAGTGCGCCATTCATTTGTATGTAAATATTATGTGCACGGGCAGAGGTATACGATGATATTATTATGTGCAGTGTACCATAACTACATAAATCGACGATTAGATCACGTGCGACGGATCCGATTGTGTTTGATTGCGGCGATGCCGATCATAATAAAATTATTACTGTGCACAGTAACAACAATAACCAAAAACACGAGATATTTAACGATCAAACGCAGTTCACCGATCGGATGGTTTAATCTGTTAATTGATAATTCTCGGCAGCAGCTCTCTCTTCGCGCGACTACATCACACTTTTGCCACCGCCGCCACGACTGCGGATATATAATATTTATCATTTCACACTGTTCGCGCTCGCGTATAAAACGATAAAATTATATTGTGATATTGTCATCATCATTATTATTATTATTATTATTATTATTGTCTCGCTCGCCGTTGTATTGTATCTCTCGTACGTCCGGAAAACGGCGGCGGCGCCGCCGATCGATTTCGCAAATCCTTTGCGGCCGCCGCGGGGACAGGAAAAGGGTTGTAGATTTATCGGCGGTGCCACCGATGCGATTGTTTTGTCGGGATCTCACGACACGTATTTCACGCGTATACGCGCGCACACCGTCTCTACGTACGATTCCCAGTGGACGACTCTACCCTGCCCGAAAATAGGTATATAAAATACACGGCACAAAGCTACAAGGGTATAGTTATAGGTAATACGACGTAAATTATAATCCAATAAATGTAGCGAGTCCGGAAAAACGTTTCAGGTCGTCTTGGATTATTTTAAAATATAAAAAACACACGCGCGCGGGTATTGATTTTTAAAACGGAAAAATATAAAACGAATTAATAAATAATATAATAACGCAGCAGCCGATGAAATGAAATTAATATATATATATATATATATATATATATATATTATAATACGTATCAAAGCCATAATATAATAGATATTTTATTATTATTATTATTATTATTATTATTACTGCTAGCTATTATAATACGCGCGCGCACACTATATTATGTATACTGTATAATACATGCGCGCGTATATAATAATAATAATTACAGTATACAATTACGTCCGTCCGAACACGTTCGATTTAGTTATAAAATACGAAGCACTGATGATTAAAAAACCAATAATTAACTCGATCGATTTTTGCTTCCGTTGATTAACGCACATCGAACATCGGTGTACCGGTATATATATATAATTATAATAGTTTCTAAAATATTTACATTAAACCTACGGCTCCACAAAACGGTTTTGTGTATGTGTGTGTATGTGTGTAGGTAGGTACACGCGGTTTTTTTTTAATAAGATATTGAATAACGTTTTTGTCGACGGAAATGGGATAATATATATTATACATCTATATAACTAATACTAATAACCAGTGACCATAGTATTATATTATACGTTTATACACGTCTATAGGTATACAGACCTACGACCTATAATAATAATTTATAATATATATGTGCCATGTAAATTCTCGAAAACAAATTATTACATACATATTATATATTATACTATATTATCTATTTTAAAAAATAATAAAAATATATGTAGAGGTATAAAGGAAGTAATTGCCAATTGGCGTGTGTGTGTGTGTGTGTGTGTGTGTGTGTGTGTGTGTAATGTGAATAATATAGTGTATTATATATGCATGTTGAACTACGTAGGTATTTTATAATACAATTTTTATTTAAAACGACAAACGTTTCATACGTGTACACACTGGCGTAATATATATAGAATATGTTTCGTGTAAAAGTTAGGTATACTATAATTTTTCCAAGAGACTCAAATTTGAAATAATTGCAAAACATTTATTAAAAACTAATTAACTTCATTAATTTTTGAATTTATATTTTGAAACAGAATATTTTTCTCAGAATTTTAGAGTATAAAAATTAAATTTCGTACGAGTTTTTTATTAATATTACAAATTAGAAGTGTTTAGCGGAATAGTGTACTACAAGCGACTTGCAATATGTCTTGGTTCAATATGAACTTATCTGAACTTTAAATACTTATAAGCATGATGACTTGGAAGTCCTAGTAAATGCTTATTATTTTTTTTTTTTTGGTTAGTCATAGAACATCGAAAGTATAAGGTACAAATTTGTTTCACGCTTTCCTGATGTCGTTTAAGATATTTTATTTTGCTAATTATTCATATTTACGATTTCTTTTACTATTTTGCTAATTTAGAGTTTAAAGTGCTATTTATGGACATTAGATTTTATATAATAAAGAAAATTAACAATATAACTCCAATAAAGTATATAAATATGCGAACAAAAATATGCATTTTGATTTTCAAATAGCGAGTATACGTTTTCAGTTGTTACGGCTAATGAAATTGGGCAATTTATTCTATTCATTTTCAATAATTTGGTTATTTTAAAATGTTTGTCATTCGCACTGGTTGAAAATTATCGAATTCGTCGTATTTACATTTCAGAGCTGACTTAATCAATACCTACTGCTATATTTTATATAAAAAATATAAATATAGAACATTTGTATTAGGTACCTACTAAAAGAAACGAAACAATTTTTTATAAAAACAATATTGAAAATGATTTTCTATTGTATATTCATCATTTTTTATGCTGATATTTGGAGTTTTTAAGTGCATATTAAAAAAAAAAATAATACTTTTTGAATACTATACAGTATAAAGGTAATTTTCGAGCACAGCTTATAAGCCATAACTACTATTCACTACTCACTCGAAATTTAATTTTTGCAAAATGTATTAAAATTCTCAGGAAAATATTCTGTTTCTGAGTATGAAGTTAGAAATGTAATAAGTATGATGCTGCATTAATCTGTGTCATTCAAACGAATAGTGTTTACTTTTAAATTACGTATAATTTCTATGCATTTATAAACGTTATTTAATGTCTGTGTGTATTATATCGTGTTCGATGATGGTATTTATGAGGTACCTAGTATTAATTTTACACTTCATTTGCGTATAAATTATAGTTATTTTGATTATATCTTATAGAAAAAATTAATTTTTGAACGAACAAAAATTGAAAAAATATTAGAACCATGTTCGGAGTAGAGAGCAGAGAACAATAATTACTCGAAAATTATCTCGTATTTTCCACCAGTGTTTATAATATAATGCTGTACAATCATTAATATTATTATTGTAGTTGGTTTTTTTACGCAACATAATGATGATTATATTGTATTAAAAAGTATACGATATGTAGGTAAATCGATTTTATTTTTAAATATGTTTTAATAAGCTACGTTTACAGCCAATAACAATTTACTCCAAAGCGTCGTTTTATACACTTTAATACACTTCCCAGGCCCAATAATAATAATTTGTGTTATGATGATGTATACGGGTAAATCAATTTATTTCTTGTCTAGACAGAAGTGTTTAAATTTAATTTGATATATTCCCCGCTATTACCAGTGAAAATTAATTCAAACTCCGTACAAATGTATTTGGGAATCATGTTCCATGTGATGTATATGATAAATGATACATCATCCCTCGACACCGAGTGCACAGCGAGTGTATGTAAGTAGGATCACTTTCGAGCCCCGTTGTAATAAGTTTCGTATAAGTTATGTAATAGTTCACGATTTCAGCCTGTTTGAGTTTTTTCGAATTTATAAAATATCTGAATACATGATCTACTCATATTATCATAATATTGTTTATTATAGTCTTGTGTGCAATTAATAATTTATGGTGGAATTTTTTATTACCATTCCATAAAAAAAAATGAAAGTTTTATGAACGATAAAATACCTTCTTAAAAAATAACATTGGTTGTGCATTATATACCGTCGTTTAATTTAGGTCAATGCGTTCCGTGCGATATAGATTATTATATAGCATTCGACTATTTACTGTCTATTTTAGATTGGATTGTTTATACGTAAACGCGAAAGGTCGGCGGCAGTTTTTTTATTATTATTATTATTATTATCCTTATTCACGTCAAATATTATCATACGTTTTGCAATCGAAACACTCGCCGTCGTATTGACAAAAGTACTAAAAGCTTCATTCCATTTGAGACTCCCAAAGTAGTCGTTTTACGTTTGTTACCAATTTCGTTCCGACTCGTTTCATGGCTTTTTCCAGTGAAACGTTTTTATTTATATTATTTCGATTTACCCACACACACACACCTACACATACATACATACACACACACACACACTATACATGTATTTATATACACAATTTACGTATAAGTGTATATACTTATGAGATTTAGGTGTACGCAATATAACTTACTGAACATTGTAATAATACCTAAAAAATAATAATAATAATAAATAAATAATGTACTCATTCAACTTTAATAACATTATATAAATAATATATAAATTGATCTACTCGAGTGTGATAAATCGATTATCGAACTGTACACAAAACACAAATAAACGTTTCATCAGGAATCAGTGCAGTGGCAATAGACATATCGTCCTGATGAGTTTACACGATTCGTATGTGATGTATTATATCTCATTCGTAATAAAAATAGGTAACAAAATTAATACCGTTGTCAAATAAAAATATTTTCTATAAACTTAGATTTTAAAATTTAAAGCCGGTATCTTAACAATAATATAGTGGCCATTGATCGAAGGTATTTTTCAAGGTAAATAATTTTTAAAACATTTTAGTTTATAGTGGTTTAAGTTTATGTTCACGAGTACTAACTTGTTGTGTATTTGTAGTCCAAAAATTATTTGTAGATTCGAGTCTCCTATATCATGTCGTTTTGTTTTTCACTGCAACTATATCACAGATAAATTGTAAATTTTATAAACACAAAAAAAAAAATGATGGATACTATTAAATTAAGTTCATATCAATGTATAAGACTTATTGTGTATTTCACTATTTTACATAAATTATATTAATATTGTCGTCTGGAAAATTTGTTAACACACTTGTCAATTATATCTCATTTACATAATCTTAAAATATTATGTAATTGTAGTTCAGTTAAATAGTATTTATATTATCTTGTATCGATGAATATCTATTGATAAATTATGCCTGACTACGTCAGTAAGGAAGTATTTACTATTTAGTATTTAGTACAACTGCAGACGGTTTTTGGGCTTCACTGAGTAAATTAATAAACTACGGAAGAAGTACTCTGTGGTAATTCTATAAATATACGCTCTATTTCACAAATATACATGCAATATAACATCGTATAAGCTCGTAAACTTTGTAAACAGGACGAATAAACGATCACAGGTGTCTTGGTCATAATAATTTTTAAACACTACGACTATGTGATTAATTTATTAATAATTTTTATTGGCGTTAGGGTTTTATGATCATTTTTATTTTTATTGTCATTTCACACTGCTGCGGTTACGTTTTTTTTTTTTTTTCATTAACATAAGTATAATGTTTCATTATTTTTTATACGGTTTTAAATTGTCCACAGTTTTATTAAATTATTTATTATCACTGATGTGTAAAGTCTTATACACCAACCGACGGATACCCGAGTATGTGAAACTCGTTTACCTACGTAATAATATTATCATATACTACACACATAACTATATGGTTTTCGGAACACGGACATTTCGTGTCACGGTTGATGGAGATGATGGATCGCAGTGAAATTAATTCGAGAACATATTACAATATTATAAAATACGATACAAATAGGTAACAGATGTAAATGAAGGGTTTTTATCAATAATATATATATATATATAAATCACGAGTGCAGGAGGGACGGGGTTCGTAATTCGTCTGACTACGTTAATACCAGCACGCATTTCGCGAGATCGCTGACCCCGATAAAGATTTAAAGCAGTAAATTCTGTTTGTTTCTTTTTTTTCCCCGCGGGTAGTGCACACCGATTAGTGTACACAATAAGAATTACGACCGACGCGACATTATCGTCGCTAAGTACAAAATATTGTATACCTAACCCGGTGCACCATAATATGTATATGTATACATTTATTACACGCCTGTGCGGTGCATATAAGACATAAATGCGCGTATGCGAAAGAGGGTTAAGCCCGGCACTTAAAAAACTTAACTCGTCCGGCACACGCGAACGATCTATTACGTTGTGGACGACCGTCGTATTATAATAATATTCGCGGCAGAATTATTATGGTCGGACGACGATGACGAGTGGGTTTCCTTCCACCTGTATTGGGTCGCAGATGGTTTTCACATACATACTATACTGTGTGATATACATACATCGCGCATCGCATTATTACGATATACACACAATGATAATATTATTATTACGGCGATGGGTAATACTATTTATTATTATAATAATAACACGGGAAAGACATATTCTGCAGTGCACGATAACCGTATACACACACACTCACACACATATTATATAATATACACTATTATTATTTTTTTTTCGGTTATTGAGCTAATTAACATCCTGGTTTTTATGTTTTTTCCTTTACACATACATATTATACTACACTTGTGTTGTGCGTGTACGCGATTACTATTTATACTTCATTATAGTATTACGCCGTGCATTCACGAAATATTATTATCATATTGTTTTTTATTTTTATTTTGCTTTCCTTCCGCGGAATCTCTCGTATAGCCACCAGACTCTACTGTTCGCATATATACCCGTTTTTGCCAACGACGACGACGACGACGACGACGACGACGACCGCGACGGCGACGTTTTCTGCCATGCAATAATATATACGTATACATACTTGTACACTGCGGGGGGAAAAAAAACCAAAGCATAAAAAAATTAAATTATATATATATATATTCGAACACTCTGCCCTGCCTTCCTGCAGCAGTCTTCTTTATAGTAACGCGCGGGATTCTTTTGTTCTTCTTTATTCCAGTTCTTTTCTCGCGCGCGCGTGTGTGTGTGTGTGTGTGCGCGTGTGTATTCGCTTGTATGTGCGGCTACACGGAGCTTATGAACAAACAAAAAGGCATTATAAAAACGTATATAACGAATAGAACAGCCGTGCGCGTATCATATATATATACACGTGTGTGTGTGTGTGTGTGTGTGTGTATAATAAGAGAGTTTATAGACGAAAAAAAAAGAGGTTCGGCGGAGTAGAAAAAAAAATCTATATAATATTATTGTTATTATTATTATTATCATTATTATATATTTACGCTAATCTCGTATAATAGACTAATAAATTATATAGTTACGCGTCGTCTTGTGGCACCGGCGCGCGCGGTGGACTGCTCTCCTACAAGGTCCCGTCCATCGGTTTGCGGCGGACGGAGGAATGATGACGGCGGCGGTTTCTTTTCAAACCCATCGTCGACTTTTTCGACGGTAATTAAAATTCGCAAAACAGTCAAAACACACAATGTCGTTTAGCGTACACAGTACAGCAAAAATAATAACAATAATAATAATAATAATAACTATACTATTATACACAACAATAATCGGCTGCAGCGACGACGGGACAAAGTGTATTACGTCGGGGGGAAAAAAAACCAATCAAACTCGCCTCTTTGCAACGTGTACGTGTGTACGTGATTGCAGCGTCGAGATGCTGTAAGTAGCAGACGGTGATGAATACCCTATATGCGCACGAATAAAGGCATTTCCCCACCCATACCGCGTAAAAAAATTTCACCTACATAATTTTAGTACACGGTTATTATATATATATATACATTATATAGTACGTCGTGTAGGCATATATATATATATGTGTGTGTGTGTGTGTGTATTATGTAGGTATTACGATTATCGGCGTCTGTTGCGATTTTTTTCCGTCGGAAACGCGATCACGTTGTACATAAACAATATAATATTGTTATATATATTATTTTTTTACTTCAAAGTTATTATTATCACGTGTAAAGTTTGTACCTTCACGACGGACGACGTATGCACATATTATCGGCATGATAGAATGATGGAATTCGTCTGGGGTCGCCGACCCCGATCAGTTTTGGACTCGATTTTTTCCACTAGAGTCCGTGGGTTAACACATACCTATGTACACATAATGTTTGATATCTAAATTACTGTCGTCTTTTCGGAATATTATATAATACGCTAGTCAGAAATCGTCAATGAGTCATTATTTTTTTTACCTGACCTATCGGATTTCTTATGAAAATCACCATCGCTTACCCCGAGGCCAGTATGTTATGTGTATATCGTGTATACATATATATATAAAGGTGGATCGTACGTTATTATAGACGGATAACGTACATAATATAATATCACACAAGTCGCCGTTCGAATACATTGGTACTTTCGATAAAATCACGTGGGTACCTACTTATAATAATTTATTTCGATAAAAAAGGGAAAAAAATCTTTTTAAATAGAAACCTAACGACGACTGTTATTGGTGTTTGAGTCACGTCGACTTAATGTTTACCAGCTAAATACACGATTCGAGTAACAAAAATCCAAAGAGGGTTTGTTGTTTTTAAGTGTTCCAACGTACCTACGTCTAAATGTATAACGGCCGGCGCGTATATAGTATGCCCATATAACTATATAATACCGTTTAGAAAACATATTATTTCGTGGGACTAATGGAATTCAGACGGGCTATAAAGTATATTATAATATGGTCGAACTATCGTAATAATAGATAATAATAGTAATAATAATAATAATATAATACGTATAATAACAACGAGCGGGTCGTGTAACCGATGGCCGTTGCACCGGGTTAATGCGTAGCGTGTGTAATTTGTGTGTCAGCCAGCAGGGTGAACAGTTGTCAGGTTTAACTAAAAAACAAAAAAAAAGTAGATAAAACCTCGAGTCGTATTCCGTGTACGCTTTTTATATTTTTCCGTCGTCTTTCCGTCATAAGTGTATTTATGGGGTGGGGTCAACAGGGGTTAACCCCCACCCTTAACAATCTCCTCGCCAGAAGTTTTAAGCCCTCGGCAATATATTAAATATATATATCCCACAAACAATATTGTGTCAAAATTGTGTCAAAATTGTATACATAGATTTTTTTTTATCGTTTTATCATGGTGAGTATGTATTATTATTATTACGAATACGAGTATTTATATAACTATTCGAAATAAGGTAAATTATTATTTAGAATTCATATTTTTATAAAATAATGTTGTGGTTGTGTGGTTAGTATTTGTGACATAGGTAAGTATATTATATTATGTGCCGACATCAATCCGTAATACTAAATCTCTCCCGATCAACCACGTAGAGAGCGTGTCGATAAATCCTCCAGATGAATACCGTTTTCAAGTCGTGTAAGAAAATTATATAATTTATAATACCGCCGATATGATATGTCGATATTATAATATTATAAGGTTGTGTCTTTTTCAGTGCTGTAATAATTATTTTAAATTAATGTTATGGTTAAATTGTATTATATTATAAACTGTATACTATACAGAGGGTTGGGGGGCATATGCCTCCCGCGACTTTGCTATTAGAAATCCATCACACTTTAAGAACTCCCCGTAAGACATTTCTAAATACACCTACTATTTCTGTCGTCCACACAAATATGATACAATGATTTTCTTTTATAAGGCGTCTGCGAGTTCGAAGTTTTGAACACATCCGTCAAAGGCAGTCGAGCCAAAGTTCACAACAAATCCCCTTTCTAGGAAATCATCTCAAAAGTACGAAACGCGCTCTCGTGTAAATTCATGCACCCTGCAATCATAGCGAAAACGACTTCAGTGACTTTGCTCGCATCTCCTCGGCGGTTAATATAATAATTATTATCCCGATATTTCAAATGTTTGTGGACCGAATTTGTTTTTCATTTAAAATGTATAGACACGGTCGGCAGCAATCGCAAATACCTTCAAGTACACTCTAAACACAAGCACTGAAGCTGCGCGCATCGTTGAGTCTCGCGCTATTATATCAACCGATATGTTTCGGGGGGCAAGGACAGTGCGATTCGATCGACTTTCCCATCATATGGCTTTACATATTCTGTTTGCCCGTGGCCGACCACTGATTGTATCTTACCCGGTTACGGGAGAAACGGGACAACGGGGACCTGGTTGGCTCGACGTACGGGCCGCGGTGGCAAAAGCCGTTCCATCTCGTACACAGCATCGCACACACGATCACACGCTCGTGAAGTTTTATCGAAAACGACCGATAAAACTGTCTCGAGTTGACGTTACGTCATTTTTGATTTTCTTTGTTGTAAAAAAACAAACTCGTACTTCTTGGAGTACTTCACGCTCACGTTTTGTTGTGTCGATTTTTCGTACGACGGCTGATAAGCTCTGTCAACTAAAAAGCAAACGTCCCGTGTGCTACGTCGTATCACACTTGTTCGCGTGTTCACACATGTATACAATCGTATTCAAATACGATAACACAATAATTTAATACCATCATCATATTATTATTATACACACATCGATTTGTCATAAATTACAATGGTGTTGTGTGTGAACATTTTGTAATACCCCCTCTATATAGGACTACAAAAACGCGTCCATTTATTTCTCATTGTCTCATGTATACTGTATCTGTTTTTTTTTTCCTACGTCCACTCCCGACGTTCGATTAATGTAATAATTTATGTAGTAAAAGACGTTTACGGTTTAATGTTTGAGACGTCCTTTAAAATGTATGAACACTACGAGCATTTCATTTTGCACTTTTTTATTTTTTGTAACGGTTGATGCGAGTACACAACGTGAACGTAACAATATTAATAGCTGATGTCGAAATTTCAATAATAATAATAAAATAGACACACTTCAATACTTTACTCGCGCGATAAGGTATAATGTAGATTTAAAACATTTTATTCACTCGACTATATTATAATAATATGCGCGTACTGTTATGAAATATGGATCGATGTTTGACGATGAAATTCGAAATCCTCATCCACCTACGCTTCGGACCCATCCGACCGGCACATATCACTCTGCAGCAGCACTTTACTGTACACGTATTACACGTATTCATCATATACACAATGTTATATTTGTGCGACTGGACGCGAAACGTTGTCGGCGCGATCGTCAGACGGAGATGATAATAAATAACGCGATACGGTGTTTTATCGACAGCCGTTCGTTCGACTCGGCGGCGGCGGCGGCATGGTGGATAAAAAATAAAAGGACCGAGAGAGAATATGATTATTATTATTATTATTATTACTATTAAAACGAGAAGAGAGACACCGCGATATTATTACACAAAATGCATAAATACATATACTGTTTGTTGCGCTCAGACGTGGTTTTCACTCGTGAATCGTACTAATAATTCGCGTTAAACCGTACAGTATATAAACACACACACGTATATATATATATTTATAGATTATAGGTATTTCGGAATATATACATAAGTGTATATTGTACAGGTATTATGTATACACGTATATGTAATATAACCGTATATTAGCATAATACCGCGAGCGTTTACATTATTATACGCACAGCGCACACACAGCGTCATAATATTTTATATTATATACATATAATATAATATAATCGCCGCAGCCGCCCGTTTACGGCGTGCCTGCCTACACGCGTATTATTATTTTTCAATATAATGCATCACAGCTATACATAATACGGGTATACTGCAGCAACAGACGTGTCGTTGTTACAATAATGAATACGATATTACGTTAAGTCTAAAACCTCGACTAAGAGAATATTGACGCGTGAGTAATATAAGAATTAAAATCTGCGCTAGTATTAGCCAATGTTTTCACCGCCGTCGTCGTCCGTACACATATAATAGAATATAATCCCAGCCCCGGGCGCACCGTATCGCAAAATGTAAAATACGCCTTTCACGTGCATGCATATTATAGCCTATGCACATCTACAGCCGTCCTGCAGGTACGCGTGTGACAATTTTTTACACCGTCCGAAGTTATTTTATTATATACTACTAAATCGAACGCAATATATAACATATACCTATATACTACTATAATCGCGATTTATGAATTATAATATCAGGTGTGTGTAAAAAATCATCCGATCGTAACTATAACCGTAGACATTATTAATGTATTACTGTCGATTTAACGTATACCGCGTATAGCGGACCAAACATAAATGGTGACGTTCGCGCTGTTGCCGTCTATATATCATATCCGTTCGCCGGGCGGTCGCGTTTATGTAAATAAGAAATAGAGCATTATACATATAGGGATGGCCGGATGCGTAAGATATTTTATATTTTAGAAAATTCGAATTTATATGTTGTATACGCATTATAGATATACCAATGTTTACTTTTAGATAAGAGATACAGTTTGTATCAACTTTAAAAAACTATATAGAAATATACTAAAATACAGTCTAGATATTATACCAAAGTGTGATTAAGATACAAGATAAATTTTTTATATAATTATTATGATATTGTAATGAATAAAGTTGTTAAAATTTAAGATGCTTTTATATTATGTATTATTTATTAATTCGATCTCAAGTCGTACTAGAAATATCATATTCCAACAGAACAGTATAATTTAAAATGAAAAACTTATAATCTTTATTTTTAATCAAATGGGTACAAGTAATTTCCATAACCACTGGCGTAGCTTGGAGGTTTGGGGTGTTTTACCTACCCTTACCTTTAAGGTCCTCTTTTCGTATTCTGTATATACATATAGCTTAATAAATAATAATTAATATTCAAGCCGCTATCCTCCATTTGTAAATCCTGCTCACAACTGAATTGTCTATATGTAGAACTACCTTTTAAAGCTTTAAGAAAATCAGATGTGGGTTATAGACTAATTGTTTTCGACTGTGATTTGCGCATACTACGGTACGTGGTAAATAATAATAAATCTTTTTCAAAGCTCAAAAATCTAGATGGTAAATGTAATAAACTATACTAACATTACTAATTAATCGAGCTGCTATACAGCCTACATATGTACACCGTTATCAGCAGGGCTCAAGACTTATAACACTTAAAATCATTAAAATAAGCATTTAAAAAACTTAAATTTGAGCAAAAATATTTAATCAAAAAAAATAAATCTTTCTTTTTACATGATAAAGTAGGTACTAGATATAATTTTTAACTGCGCTAAAAATAATATAATTAAAGATTACAAAAAATATTGAAACAAAATGATTAAGAAAAATGTCTAACTAAAAAATCAAAAAAATAAATAAATCTTTATAATAATAAAAAAAATCAAAATTCACTTTCGAGACATTTTGCCTTATTGTTTTTAGATTTTCCGAAGGATTTTCTGAAAAAAACTAAAAAATAGTCAAAAAAGCAAAAATAATCATAAAAACTGAAAATAAGCTTTTTTTAAAAATAAATCATTGAAAAAAGCAAAAAAAAAAAAAACTTATTTCTTAAATTTCTTAATTGAACGTGTTTTAACATGACATACACTTCCATAGCACCCCGTTACATTTTAAGTCAATCCATAAAAATAAGCAAATGCTTTAAGTCTCGAGACCTGGTTACCAGTGTTTGACTAAAAGATAACGCGTTTTTGGATTTGCTACAAACTCAATAATTTTTACTATACACAACATAGTGTAGAAGTTATTTAATGTTGTACAAAACTAGTTTTAAAGTAATTTTACGATTTCATCAGTCAGCTATTGTAATTGTACGAGGAAAATTTAAAAACTTATTTTGAAATGTATTTTATGTATTGTAATTATTTGTATGCTTTGTCTAGTATGTTTAAGCAAATATATATATATATATATAAAAGAAACGTACTAAAAATAGTTCAAAAATAAATTTATTATATTATTTTACTCGTTGTAGATATGTCAACGAACTCATCGCTGCGTCCATAACGGGTACTGCGACGGTTCTGCACGATGCAATCGTGCAGGGCAAACGACATACGCGATTATGATTCATAATAATTATTACGAATGAAAAACAGATTATATCCCTACTAAGTATACAGTACTCATAGCGGTGAGTAACGCAGATGCCCGGCGTGACATCGCAGTATTAGAACAGTCCTCGGGGGTGGTAGGATTCACAATTTTTACTAAGATTTAGCACGTAGAACTTTTCAAAAAATAAGAGATAAAGGAATATTGATTTCAAAAGTTGTATTATTTCAAGGAATTTTATATTTTTCGTTTCGTAGAGAAAGTAATAAAATAGCGATATATTTAATAATACTTAGTATAAAATAAAAAACTGTCGTGATCAAACACACAAACACACACATATATATTTATATATGTTATGATAATTTATTGGGCACGTATGGTAGGACAAATCATTGGGACGTAGTAATGTTTTCGGAGAATCTTAATATTTGTTTTCATTCTGTGTACTGCATTATAGCTAAGCATCTTCCATTTACTATTTGGAGATATTATCATTACGGTATTGTCCATACAAGCTGCTCTAATTTTTCTGCAGTGTAATCCAAAGACTACCTACGCTCATTTTTTCTGCTTCTATCGAAAGATGGTCGGTTCTTCTGAATAGTTCTTTGATTTTGAATCGGTTAACACGAACAGCGAAAAAACTCGGTATTCTAAAGGCACTTGTAAAAAAAAAAACATAAATTTATATCATAGACTTCACGGGCCCTGTACAGCATCACACCGGTATAGTATATATAATAAGAACGGTCGTCGAAAGCGCGATGTAGTAGTCGCGTCGCCGCATATTATTATTATTATTATTATTATCTGTAAAGGTACGTGATGGTAGTGTGGTCGCGCGTCTCCGGACAATTTTTCGATGTCGGTGTAACCGGATCGATTTCAATAATAAATCCGCGTTAGCGTCGGACCGGAAAATAAAAATAAAAACCTTTGTGCGTCGCGCGCGGGAGAGTTTTCAGTATATATAATATTATACACAAAACGTCGGTCCGACGACATGGGGTCGTATGTCAAGATTTCGCCGCAGTGAAACGGAAGAGCGAGGAAGAAAAGTAGAGAAAAAAAAGGCCGGTCGTGGTTCAGAAATCGAGATGACCTCTTGTCGTTATTATCGTCGTCGTCGTACCGGATATATATATATATATATATATATATACAGATTGACGCGCGCGTGTGTGTGTGTATGTGTAGTATGTGCGTGTGCACTGTCTGTTTACTTACATTCCGCGAGTTGAACGACTAGATACGACGGCGGCGATCGGCTGCTGCAGAACTATTGGAATTCCGCGCGGGAAGACTACAGTGTGTATATATATATATATATGGATACCGTGCAATAATAATACGGTCCACGCGCGTTATAATAAATCGCCGCAACCGTCGACGACGCCGCAGCCACCACTCCGTACATATATATATATATATAACTACTAATGTACAATAATAATAATAATATTGTATATGATGTGCGTCGCGTACGTCGCGGATTCGTCATCGGAGAGCGGTCTGAAAGAAAAACGATACGAGAATCTTATATAATATTGTTACACAATACGCCATATACCCGGTATACGGTCTCCGGTATTCGCGGTGTATAGTGTACGCGCCGCTGCAGCACTATAATGCGGTTGTGCACCGTATTGCGCTTTGGATAGAGGAAAAATCGCAAAGAACATAATACAATAAATATATATATTTAGGTTAACTCTATCGCCGCTGCTGGTTAACTCTGCTGCTGTTGTGTCTGTGGCGGGTATAGGTAGGCACACACGCGTACGATATATGCGTATTTATATAGGCGTATCGATACGGCGGCGACGACGGACCGTTTGCAGACGACGAGAAGTCCAGGTCGCAGCTGTTCCGGACGCGCACGGTGTATACGTGCACGGCAATGAAAAAAATCGAATAAAGTTTCACGAAATTGTTATGTCTTTTAATTTTTCCGCCAATCGCATATCCGTTCGACAGAGCTTGAAACTGCAGCACAATAATAACGAAAATAATATTATATATATATATATACGTATAGGTACGGCGTTGGCTTCGATCGACGAACGATGAAAACAACAATCGCGCGGAGTTCTGTGACGGTTTTCCGTATTTTATCTATTATTATTTAAATGCTTATAGCGTTATCGCGCGCCGAGCAGCCAATCAAAGCGAATAACGTCGTAGAGGAGCAGATGAAATTCGTCGAAAATAATAATACGGTGAATAAATATTTAAATTTTAAATTAATTAAATCAACTGCGGACGCTGGACGTATATTAAAACACGTTTGTCATAAAATACCAAAAATAAGTGTGTACCTATTTAATTTGTTAGGAGTAGAAACTAGATAGGTATATAAATATAATGTTATGTGTACAAGTGATAGGTATGTGTATTTTTTTTTTTTTTTTTTGGCTGTGAATCAATTATAGACGAACTACTGTTGTAATATTTATATTACAATAATATGTTCGTTTCCATGAAAATAGTATGAGCTATTAAAAACACGTTTGCTTGTTAATACATTTTATGATAATGTGAATATACCTATCCGATATCTAATCCAACGCGAAACGATTTGTCGACGATTTATTTAATGCATACACCTACCTACCTACCTGTTGTTGAAATGAGTTAATTAAATATTTTATTTTTAATACATTCTTTTTTTACAAGTGCTGTATAATTATCGATCATAATTTAGAAGCTAGTACAATCAATCGATGCAAATTTCGGCAGGAAAATAATCGAGACGCCCTAAACGTATTATAACATAATGTTTTTTTAAAAAAAAAAAAAAAAAATAACTTAACAGATTTTCGTGTCTAAATTTGTAATTGACTATTAAATTGCATTGTTGGATATTATACCTATTATTTTTATTATTTTTTAAATGAACTGAGTACGAGAAAAAATATTGAGTAACCTTAAATTAGTTAAATTGTACTATGTCTATTGGTTATACCTTATACATACACACACTTTTTCGAGCCCACGTCATATTATTTATCTCAAGAAGGACTTTAGGAATAATACTGTTAAGTATCGTAACACGTAACGTACGTGTCAGACTATAATCGTGGTTTTAGACAAATAACGGTTTCTTTCCACTCTACATCTCACTGTTATTTGTAAGTTAAATTAAATTTCTAATGCAAATAATAATTTAGGATTCAGTGGTTATCGACTTACATTAAATTGCTTGCATCGCATTATTGATCTATAGTGTTCATGCATTTCGATGTTTTTCAAATAAAAAGTTTAGATTATATTCTGAATTTTCAAAGGGTCTAATGTAGGTACTTCATACATAGATATTCAAGCACTGAAAACTATATACTTTCTGTTCGATAAAAAATGTGGATTTCAGTAGTCGATAATGTGCTTGACTGTACGTTCATGATGCACATAATGGTCAATGGAGGCTTCTGCCTTGGTCATCAGATAACCGTGAGAGAACCTCTTGTGGACTCATAACGCTTCATTATATGAATCATATAACAATTGAATATTATCGTCGTGTAATATTTTTATACACGGTTCACTAGATTCTTGTGAGTTTCAATATTGTAATCATTTATTACTAATTGAGTACAGTTTACGTGATTATATTCTTGTCAGAACTAAATTTAATTTAATGATATTTTTAATTAGATGAGTTATTTTATTTCTTCATTAATATGCGCTCTCTCGGGGTTCGCGTAGCACAAATTTGAAATTTAGCTATCACTGGAGTAATTTGACTGTAACGCTCAGAAATACAAATCAATTAAAAAAATATTCGGTTTTTTAAGTTTTTAAACTTGAATTTTGCTATTTACCAAATATTGTTGTATACATATTTGTAAAACGATAGGTACTACACCACACACGTTTAATATTATTATAGTTTTTGTTTTTAGATCTATATGATATCAATAATAATATTTTTGACGAACGTGATGACCCCTTTACGTGCATTTTCGTATCAGAACATCGAGGCCACCGACGACGACGGTGATATTTCGATATCCGTTTAACCGTAAAAAAAAGCTCGTAACACCTTGAAAACGCGAACCAAACATGAAATGATTACACTGCTGCCGACCACCAACATACGACGAGGTAGATACTATAAACTATCGCGAGTCAGACGACATTTTCGCTATATACTCGACCGTTTAATATATATATATATATATCGTTTTCTAACACGTATCGTATACGTGTAATACCTAAAGATACATATAGACATTGCTCTCGTCGCACCACCAGCACAATACTCATATCATATTATTATATATATCGTACGATCCGAATAAGACTGGAAACGCTGTGCTCGCAGTGTGCCAAAAATCGTACGATACGGGACGCGATCGCGCGTACGGTACCTATATACATACATACATACATACATACATACATATATATACATATTGTGCGGAACAAAAGTCGAAAAGTATATACACTGGCGAGACGGAGTGTGCGTTTGTATATCGATATATTTTATGTGCGTATAGGTATATACACCTAGCCATATCATATGTGTTACGCGTTGTGTGCCGTACATCACGTATGGGTACATAACTAACGGGTACGATAACGATCGCGCGCCGGATGCGATACTTGGCAACGACACACGCGAGCGCGCGAAAATCTTGACCTGACTTATTGCGCGCACACGCCGCCGTGGACCAAATTCGATATACTCGTCCGCGTCTAATATTAATAGAACGTGTTATCCGCGTTCGGGCGTACGTCATATTTTACATGTTATATTAGTATACCTATTATTGTTGTTATTTTAACGCGCGGACGAAAAACGAGCGAACGATACATTTTTATTTATTTTATAACGTATAGGTGTACCCGTGTAATATGTTTATGCGGTATACCTACGACCGACGGATAGACATTATAATAATGTGTACACATATCCGATACCTATATAATACATGTATGTTCACGCAAAACCGGTATTCCGAAAACCTATAATGATATTCCTAGTTTGATATAATGTAATGTAAGTATATAAGATACATAGGTATCTATC
This sequence comes from Rhopalosiphum maidis, assembly GCF_003676215.2. Lineage (NCBI taxonomy): Eukaryota > Metazoa > Arthropoda > Insecta > Hemiptera > Aphididae > Rhopalosiphum > Rhopalosiphum maidis. Next base: position 82,746,711 of record NC_040878.1, read on the forward strand.
TGTATACACCATGTGGTTGGTATATCGCGTATACCTCTATACACAGCGAGGTAGCGCTTGACTGCATATAACTTTTTCTAGGACGAGTTTTTTTTTTAATTTTTTTTTTTTTTTTTGACGGACATAAGATATATAAAGCGGATTGATGAAACCCGAACGACGTACGTAATTTTATTCTATTTGTTATTGAATAATGTTATAGCACTGCACCGCGTAAAATATACCGGCTAGATGAGTGCTAGACACTCCATTGTTTTAAATATAAATTCGTACTTATATTTTACACATCGAGATGATGCGGTATTCTATAGAGTCGAACTCTTCCTCTCGTCTCCTGCTCCTCGCTTCTATCACTCACATAATATCGTTATAATGACAAAACGGTGACCTAATTTTGTTTTTATTTTATTTTTTTTTGTACAAGCGTTTTTTTCTTATGAAATATAAAAAAATTAACTAGATACTTGAATTTACTTAGAATATTTAATTAAAAAAAAAAAACTTATCCTACGTTGAAAAAGACATTGGATTATGAATTCGTTAATACTTCTTTAAAATTCGGAGGAATTTCAAAAATAACTTTGTTTAACGACTTGGCGTTGAATTATAATTTAATATTTTTTTCGCGTTCGTCACCATAACAATTGCAGACAACAAGTGTAACATAAAAAGCGTCTTATGCATTTGAGACAGACAACAGATCCTTAACCGAAAGACATGTTCATATTAAAATTATCTATCGATTACTAGAGCCTCCTGATTATACTTTTTCCTGTGACTTGCTTTCGGAAAAAAATCTCCAGTACAATAGCGCTATGAAATCATTGTTTGTTTTAGAGTTAATTGTTAAACTGTATCATGTCTAGTCTTTAAATTTCAAACTACACGATTTGCCTATACACGCTATGTCTTTGCGTTTTATTATATAAGAAAAATAGACATTCACTATACTCTATACTATTGCGCACTGTACGAGTAAATATCATAATATATGGGTACCGAATATACTTTATTTTAAGAAGTACGCTCGGGTATACGAATCGTGCGTATAGCACTGGCATACCTACCTATTATAATATATTTATACTTCAATTTTTATTTAGGTGTATTGTTTTTTCACGTACGAGTATTTTATTCAGCTAAATTCCTCTATCACTCGACTGCATCACTGAATAAAGTGTTCTCGGAAGATAAGATGTATTTTATGCACACATCTCTGTTTTATATATCATTCTATTATTTTCAATATTCTAGGCAGTGCATCTTATTTCGCTTAACTAATTCGATTAAACTCGTTATTCATAAATCAAATGTAGTGTATGTGTCTGTTGATTTCTCGTGAAAATGTATTTTTTTTTACTTCCCTCTAGTTTCTTGCCCTTTTCTTTATAAGCGCTGCGAATAAAATAATTTTAAAACGCGTACAACTATGGTTTTAAAAACCAACAAAAAAATTTCAATACTGGATTCGGAGTGCTAAAAAATTACTTTATAACCAAATCTATAGAAAATAACCCACACTAAATTTTACTCTGCGGAAAAAACTACACTCTCCTACTTTGTTTCATGATGTTCACAAGATTTTGATCATTACAAATTTCTACTGAAAAGTTATCCCAGATAATATTTTACTCTTTCTAAAAACGTATCTCTACCTTTAGTTTAAACTAATAAATTATTCATGTCTTATCTTGTGTTAATTATCAATAAAGACTTTAGGTACGGGCATACCACATTAAAAACAAATGGCTTTTTCTTTACTCCAAATTCGTCCCTTATCTTTACTAAATCAAATTCAAAACTTAAAATCAAAACCAAACTAATCCTGTATAAATCTTTACTATTATAAATTTGGTCTTATAGAAATTTAAGGTGTCGCTAAAGCGTCAAACATTCATAAAATCCAAACTTTTAAATCCATTACTTTCCGAATTATAATTCGATCATCCCATTTCACTTCGTTTTGATCTCCATATTAACTTTTTTCCAATTACATATCCTCATCTTATAAAAAATTACGTAACTACTTAAGTTTCCATCAAAATCTACTTTTAAAAGATCTTGACTCAGACATTATTCCTGGAAATCCTCATTACCACTGGTATACAAATCTTAAATTTTATTAAAAATAAAAAACACGTTCACATTATATATTTAAATTAAACTAATAAATACAAATTCTTCCCAAAAAGCTTTACTGCTGAGTGACTTAGTTTATCTGCTAACCATGTCTCCCGAAGTATTAAATTAAATTTTATATATTGTTAATTTTTTCACAGTATATACAAAAATATTCTCAATAAATATTAGGTATTAAAATTTACTTATAATTTAATTATATTTAAATATAGATATTTGTTTCTCTTATTATATTCGGTGATTTGTAAATAATTTGAATTCATATAAATCTACGTTATTGAATCATCTTACTTAGACTTTATTTTCTTCTTTATTTGACTTAGTTGCTTTGAAGTATTTATTAATTTTTTTGTTTGAAAACCAAAAGTTTTCATTTGTATTAGCTTTTATTGCTTAATAGAGTTCCTGCGTTTGTTGAACCACTGCGGTTTGACTTATTTCTCACCGAAATTGAATGGAAGTTATCTTGATTGTTACTTTATAAACTTTTATAAAGTATAAATAGTATTGTACTATATTATTTAAAATGTAATTATTTTTTCAAAATGTACACACCAATCGATTGTGTTATGTGAAATACAGAATATATTTTATTAGTTAGTATACCCATTTATTTATTTGGCAATAAATAAATTATGATAGTGTTTTCTTTTCTTATTTATGTAGAAAAATCTTCGTTCTATATATATGTTAGTTCGTACTTATAGCTCGCCTATTAGACACAGTGATTTATATAATATTATATTGTTTACAATATTATGTGATATTAAAATGTATTATTTAAAATTTAAGTACTCATTACATGGATGTTTGTTGACACGACTTGAACTGACGTTTTCCGATTTATATCAAATATAATTTCGAATTCCAATTTCACCCTTGTCAATTATGTCGTAGATTTTGAAGACGGTTTAAATCTCAGTGTATAGAGTTATATATTAAGGAAATTGTGTTCGTTTATTACGAAATGATGTGACCGAGATTTGAAATGGCTGGCTTGTGAAACATCTGTATACACAAAGCACAGTGGTTGAGGGAAAGGCATTAAACAAGTTGGGTTTAAAATTGCATTTTTAACGTTGTCAAGGAAACATTCTTGTGCTGAGACGAATCTGTTTTAGTCTTACAAACTCACTTAACATCTGTCACGTGTATAGTAGTAGTAGTAGTAGTCAATAGCTGTTTACGTTATCTGCTAAAATAATATTTACTTTATTTTGTATTTTATAATACGCGCGTGGTACGCACGGTATTAGTATGTCACACGTGTGATATACACACATATATATTATATAAAATTATAATAATATAAACGTTCATAAATATTTATCCGCACAATGCGCGTTTAAAATAATCTGTACAGCGAGACGCTGCAGATAAAAGTTATGCGTCGTCGTGTATGCTAAAAAAATAATATTTTAATATGCACACCGCTACGACCGCCGGTCGCACCGGTACACACGTCGTTTTTAGGCCCACTACGGCGGAACTCGTCCCGTTGCCCGCGCCGCGACCCTCGTCGGGGGGACCTTGCCCCCCCCCGTTTTCCGGGGCACGACGATCGTCCGCGGCGGCATGGCGTTTTGCGTCCGTTTGATGGCGTGTGTGCGCGAATCCGCGCGGGGCAGACAATACACACACGATAACGTATATAATATAATATAATATAACGTCTCGACACGAGCGACGACGTTTAGACAAATTTACACGACTGTTGTCTGTCAACGACGGACGCGACGTGACGGCCGAGCGCAGTCACCGCCGCCGCCGACGTCTAATATGCATACAATGCGAATGGGTGTCGTCCGGCGATTTATCGTACAATAAAATACACATAACGCAGCGGCGGCGGCGGCGGCGGCCATTGTACGCGAGTGCGCACCGTAATAATATATAGGTTAGGCAGGTACGCACGATACATGTTATAATGATATATAGATAGGTAGGGTATATAAAGGTAGGCACATTATACAGAGTGCTCAGTTCCACCGCGAACGCCGTCGGCCGACACGATGATATTATGGGCCAACGATATTGTGCTTGACATACGATTTTCGTTTAGGTACGGTTTACCGGTTGCGCTCGTACATAACACATACATACTAAAGTGCTTGAAAGTTAAAACTTATTGGTATTGATCCATTGATTACCGGTCATTGGCCAAAGCAACCGGGTATAATATTACGTATATTTTATGACGGGATTCTACAGTATAATTTTATGAAACGAATCGTAATGTAACCGGTGTTTAATTATTTGACTTTCAAAAAACAATAACTCGTAAGATGCGAAAAAAATGTATATATTTATATTATATCATGTATTAATATACTCGCAAAAAAATCGGTTGGTGTTTTCATTCATTATTTATAATATTAATTATAACTACATCTTCCTTGGTTATTGTAAAATGCATAGAGCACAACTCACTGGTCTATCAACCCTAAAATGGGTTAAATGGGTACCCTATAATGGCATAAAATAAGTAATTTAGGCGCAATCGGTAAACTGCCCGTATATTATCATAATATTATTTCGTATATGTACTCCAAAGACGAGACCAGCTTTTTACGGGTCGACCGAATATCGTAAATAATGCGATTATCATATTATAATAATAATATTCCGTCGGCGGTCGACGAGTGGCGCGTCTGAATCACGCACATACTGCAATAGGTATAATCACCTATACTACATACGATCGTCCGTGTCGCCGCGGCTTTTTTTCGCGTCGCTCGACGGTTTTTTCACAATCGTCAGCCGTCCGACTACTTCTCGAGTAAAGGGGTAACGTCTCTACAGCTGGACCCGCGGCGACGGAAAACCGTACGTTATATAATGCGCCGCGAAAACGTACCTACACGTACAATAACATGCCCACTGGCCAGCCGGTGTAACTGGCTATAGTATTATAGTGGCTACTATATGCGAAATAATAATAAATCGTAGTCGTGTCGTCGTCGCGGCTCGGCTCGTCCGTGCGATAATTTATATTATCGGCTCGCGGGCCGTTCGTTTTGTCGCCCGTTTGTAATGCGTTTAATGATGGCGCGTGTCCTTTGCCGCCGCCGCCGCGCCGTCGTCGTTGTTTACCTCTTCTTCTTCGTCTTCTCCGCTTTCTGCTCGTCGTCGTATAATGTTATGATAATACGCGTATCGATTCGGCCCGCGGCGATCGATCGACAATCCTCGTCCCTACATTACGGCGGACGTTTCGCACGTCAACGATCTATCGCACGCGACTGCACTGTGCCCATTGTAATAATCGTATAATATCGTGTGTACACACAATACGCCGGCGCGGCGTAACGATAGGTACCTAACTATACGTAGGTATATCCAGTATAATATATAACACACGGCGAGTCTGTATACGTTTTATACGCGTGAGCGAACAAGTAGGCAAACAGGTAGGTAGTTATATTCGTAGGTAGTTAGTTATAACTTATTGCAAAGTGCGCCTGTACGATAAAGCGTCTCGTGCGTTAAGTCACCGACTGCGGCGGCGGCGGCGGCGTACGGTTCCCCGTTGGCATTGAAGATTTTCAGGTGCAAATTTATTATATGCCCACTGAGTGTATAACGGACTAACTGCAGTGCAATATTGTACAGAGGCGGTAGGCGCTTGCACGAAATAGAGGATTCGCGTGTACCTATCTCGTCTGATTTTCCGGACGCGATCAAATTATATTATCTCACGCGGAGTCGGGTGGAAACTTTCGCGACACATATATTATACCGCGTCGGTCTCGAACAGTCGACGGTTTTTAGCAATATTAGTATATTGCCGTCATGTGTGGCTAAAATAATTTTTATTATTACTCGTTTTATACGCAGCCACATATTACATAGTATAGTTATTTTCCCGAACCATAACGTAAAACACATATATACATGATCATGGGCGCAGCTAGGGTAAAATTTATGGGAGTGCTAAAACCTATAGTACAACATAACAGCCCTCCACCCATTATTTATGATAAGCAAAATTATTATACACAAAAAAAACTTAATATGATACAGTACCTATACAATATCATAATATTCATATATTGTTATAACAAATTAATTTATCTATTATTAGTTAATGCAAACTTGTTTAAAATGTTTTCAGTATTTATGTTATTGGTGATTTCTCTTTTAATATAACATATTGAAACTAGATTTTTAAAACGATTTTATCGCATGCCTGTTCAAAGCCAATTCTTCACCCCTCGCATTACAGAAAAAGATCATTCACAAGTAATCGTTAACTGCGAGGAGCTAACAGTTATGAATTTATGATCATTTTAAAATATACAGTTTCAAAAATACCATAACTTACTTTAAAATAATAATAACATTAAAAAGCTACGTGGGGGCCCTGGATAATAATCTTATCTTTAAATTTTGTAATAGGTCAATTCACTTTAATATCAAAACTAACAGTACAATACTGGAATTAGTGAACGAAAATTTGCCGTGTCGTACGTGTGTAAGACGGGGATAACACATGCGGGTACTACGTCCTCTTAAAAATAAAACCTACTGATTCTACGTATTTGTGTACCTATACTGTACGCCTTACAGACTACAATGATAAATGCATTTGAAGTTTCCATTTATAATATTATGATAAATTATTAATTTTACTGGTCAATACTCGTCAATTATTAATTAGCAAATTAGAAATTTTTCAAAATATTGTAAAAAACCAGTATAGAAAATTTGGGAGTGTTAATTTTGATATTGAGAGTGCTAAGCATTCCCAAGCTGCCCACTAGTTGCACCTCTCTGGGGCGCATTTATAATTGAGATGCCTATCTGTGTACCGATGATGCTGCTGTGTGTATGATATTAAATTAATGACAAATATTTCTCGTATTATATATTCTATAATATTATATTATATACTATCGTTTGATATTATATTTTATTTATTAACATCGACAAATGTTGTGATTACTGAACAAAATTTGTCTGATTTCAGCTATATATTCGTTGCAAACAAAAGCCAACCGTACATATTATCGTGATTCAAAACGTTAATTATTGTTCTAGAGATTAATGATCATTGTTCTCAATTATAATTTATAAGGTGTATATATAATACTACTTATTGCACGACGTCGTGTCGAATTTGTACGGTTAAATAGATTTATATCACTGTATAATATCTAAACTAACTGCAGTAGTTTGGTTATAGCCGATGTAATATAGATGATGCGCGTGGCATAGTTAAGTTCGGTCTAGAGGATTTCGACTAAATTCCTACAAGCGTCCGGAAGCGTAAATGATCTCGTTTGTGAAGTCGAATCGCTCGTCGATAGGACTTGCTGCATATAACTGGTAACTAAAAACTAGTTGTACCTATTGTCAGCTCGTCTGCTGTAATTTTCGAGTCCATTGTAGTTTCAACGAGTAATAATTGATAATGTGCTGCCACTAGCGAGGTACATTATATTATATAGTCATGGTCTAACTAACTTCAAATTGGGCATTCAAAACTTTTGATTATCTAAGTTTATTGTTAGAATTTAAATTACAATAATTTAAAATGTTTGAACACATTTTATTGGCGTCGTGCTGCAACTGTTAAGACATTTCAAGCTATTATACAATTTCGATTACAATTTGGTCTGGTTTGTATTTTCCGAATATTTACGATTTTGATGTTTTGTATAAAATAGCTTATTCTAGTGCATAATTGAACAAAACCAATTATTTGGCCACGTGCCAAACGATGACGTTTATCGTCTACTGGAGCATTAAATAAAAAAAAAAAAAAAGAACTAATCGAATTTATTCCGAAAAAACCAAATGCGAAAAGCCATTTACCACCTGCAATTGCCAAAGACATAAATTATCGAGTAACGATGTAAATATAATCTCCAGGCACTAGTGAATATACCAATAATTTTCCTACTAATTACTACGTGTAAGTTTAGAATCAATAATCAATAATCAATACATTAATCGTACGTTGTGCATTTAAAATAATATTATATATCTATTTTGATAGTAAGTATTTAGAACGTATTTACTAAGATGTTATAAAATTAGTTTAGTGATTGTCACTGTTGATAGTTGTCCAGACACGGACAAATGATTTGATCGGTATTAACGCATAGACGAGTAGATCAATAGTAAGTTCACTTTTGAACGTATAAGAATGATCTGCCATATTTATCTGTATACAATAAAATTTTCTGTAATTTTATCTTGACAATCGTTACTTCACGCAACATCCTGCATTTTATATATTTTTTAACTCTAATATAACATAATATAAGAATCTATTAACTGCGTTAATGATAAATTAATAACATTTTAGAGAAAGTCGTACTCTTCCGTCTTATCAATGTACAACATAGCAAGTTTCAGCGGAATTTATTTCATGCTGTTAATTTTAATATTAGAATTAATATTTATCAATTAGGAAACTTTAAGGTAAGAATATTAACTAGGGTATCTTAAATTGGCTCTATAACATTAAAGCTAACATCGTACAATGGATTCTGTTGAATGCAAATTTGCTGTTGTTCAGTAAGTTGTCGGTAAGACGGATAAAATATACATGCGGGTACAACGTCCTCTTAACCAGCAATGTTAATGTCAACGCTGTAATCTGTACGGTATTCAACCGTAGTAGTTTTACACGCATATTATTTACCATTATAATGTGTATTATCTTAATTCTTTTAAAATTTATATTTAATTTAAGTACGCAAGAATTAGATTATGATGCATTTATAAACAAAACTTCAAATCATTTTAAAATAAATAGGCTACAACATGAGAATGACATTTTAGTACTTTACAAAGTTCAAAATAGAAAGACTAGTCAATTAAAAACTTTGGCTTTTGAATGTTAGAGATGAAAGGCTTATTACGTTAGAATACACGAAATACTTTTGAATTAACAACTCTGATAAAAGTTAAAGTTGTGACTATAAGTTTGAAATTAAACATTTTATGTTTGCCTACTTTGTCGCCAGATAGATAATGTAATAAAAAAGATATCTTTTTTATAAATATCTTTCGAAAGAAACTAATCGAAATATTTGACTGGGGTATCTGTCATATATTGCAAATGAAATATTTATATCCGAATGAATAATTCATAGCTTATTCATTTATCAAATTATCCAAAACTTAAAATTGTAGAACAATGAAATGCATTCATTATAATATACAGTATCCAATATAATAAATAAGTATATTATGAATAACATTAAGTAGTGCAAGAGTGTAGAATATCTATGAACATCTATTGAAATATATTATAACATTAAAATATGTTATTCAGATAAATAATTTTCATTTTTCAATGGACGTGATAATTCCAATTTGAAAATGTAAATATTTTTTCAACACTCCTTGTTCGTTTTTTTTTAATATACCATTAATTGTCGATCAGTTTCCCATTGTTGAATTATTGGTTTCCAGACAAGTTTTAGAATGATATTGTATAATATGCTAATATGTATTTAACCGTCATTGATTGAACAAATTAAATAATTGTGTAATTTTTTAAATTTAAAATATATCTATCAAATTGTATTTTGTATACCCAAGTACTTAATACAGTTAAGAATATTAAGAGAAAACAAGTGTATATTTAATTATGTGTAAAATTAAACTCAAATGTTTTTAAGAAGACGTTTAAAATTTACCGAAAACCGCTTACTTATTTAAAAAAAAATGTAAAAATACAGCGGCAATATTTTTACTATACCTATTCCTGTGTTCGGCTATATTCTATATCTATCAATCATTTTCGTTTAGAAATATGTACAAATCACCACTATATATATTATAATATTATAATGAATCGACATTATGCATCCGATGCAACGGGTATCGGCCAAGTAAATTAGACTGTGCGAGCGATATCCGGTTTGCTCTGCATTTCCGGCGAGGTCAACAGGCCAACCTAGTGCGGCGGCAGGCATGTATTTAGTATATTATAGTGTATCGTGTAACATAGAGTACGATGCAGATAATATGTCGAAACATAAATATTTACGACTGCGCGCGGTTCTACGGTAAATGATACATAGGCATGATTCTTGGCCTACAAATATCCGTAGCTTTCGGAAACCATCAACGATTGCAATCGCGGTCGTAAAATTATTAACAAATAACGACATGAATAATAATAATAATAATAATAATAATAACAACATAGTATACGAATATATACGTTTGAACAAACAACAATGCAACGTGTTTCTGTGTTGAACTAATTATTATATACTCTCTCTTTATTCTCGAACTATAACATTATTATAATACACGTTTGATCGAATTGCTCGTATTCCAAATTGTATGATTAGTTTATCGTTATATGCTCATATATACCTACACTCTATTATATGTGAGTGTACGCGTGTGTATAATACTATATAGCTGAAGCAGGTACGAATCGATAGAATTGGTTGTGTGCGTAGGTGCGACAAATGTGACATGTGTCGGAAAGCCTCGACTTACGGTTATGTTGTTCGTACCGTGAAAAATCTATTTACCATATTATTGATTTATCGATAAACCGACGTTTATCAATGAATGCGTATGGCGCATATGAACGACCAATTCATATTATAAACGACAGTTTGTGAATTTTCGGATACTGTTGTAGTTTTGTTATTACCGTACCAACACGAGCTGTGTCGACTTGAGATTTACTCGAAATACAGTAAGCCAAAACAATTATAATGCGTATGCAAACTAGGATGAGCATAGTTCGATTCTTCGAAGGTTAGGTTCTATAAAGGAAATGTTTAAAGGAAATAATGTGTCTTGGCTGTGGGTCGTATAACTATAGGATGACGGTGAGTGGAGCATTTCTTGTATTTACGAAGTAAAGTAGGTACGACTACTATAACTATAATATTACTATGAGAAGTATATGTATATTATATTATGTAGAAATAATAATGTACAATATGATATAGTTTTTGGTTTAGATTTGACTAACATTTGGATTGTATCATTCTTCGATGTACCTATATGTTAATTTGTCCAAATCAAAAATCGAAATGAATATAAAACAAATCGTATTTCGTATAGATACTTATTGTATTGCATCACAACTGAACATTATGAAGCCTCCTCGTCAAGATATATCTCAGCCACTCGATCAATATTCGATTGTAAGACTTTATTGAGATATTGTAGCAGGTGGAAACTATTTAGTTTTACAAGAAACTATACTAATATATAATGTATTTGTTGAAATAGTTCGAAAATTATTGTTATATGATACAATAATATTTAATCCCTTTTCACTTTGACCGACAATTATTATGTATTTTGAAAACAACTATACGTTATTTTTGTGTTTCAGATATTTTATAAATTTAAAAACTCATTATAGTAATCTCAATACAATTATTATATATCTACCTATAAATATTGCAAAAAAATCACTTTATTATTACATTTTTGTGTTTTTATCTGACAATCTTCATTGTGTTTATCTTATCGTTGTGATAGATCGTACCGTTTTATTTTACTAATATTTTTCTACCAAATGGCAAATGTACATATATTTTATTTTATTTGAAACCCGTGTACATTTTGACGAGCAGGTGTTTATCTTTCGCTGTAAAACACGAACGGTGGTGTATTATATTATTCTTTTGAGTTATTTGTCCCATTCGATCGATGTGCATTTGAACCGCTTCATTGGACATCGTAAACTAGACAGGCCTCCCTGTCAGTATAAGTATTCTTTAAAAAAAAAAAAAAAAAAACACTAACAACAATAACAAAATATAACAAAATAAATAATAAAATTGTTACATTTGAAGAACAACCTTTTATACTGTATACGCAGCAAATAATATTATTCTTACGGTTTGTGCTCTCGCGGTGTTCAGATTGAATTTCATTTGGTAAACACTATGGGAAATTTAGGTTAAATATATTATTAGATACTTAAACTATTGTATAATATAATGTTACTTATTCAATTATTGTTTAGATGTATACCTAACAATATGGTCAATAAGTTTTATGCATTTATGTTCTACCTACATATTCGACGATTTCTCGTTATTATTAAACATCATTTCTTTTTCTTTCGTGGTGTATATTTTTTATTATTGAAAGCAATATAAAATACCATACAGGATCAAGTATGAGATTTGTTGAGTTAATTCCATTAGGCATATAAAGTGTATAAATACATTAGAGTATATTAGATGTATGCTAATCTATAAATTAGTAATTGATTTGACTCACAATATTGTGTGTATATATATATATATATATATTTTCATTTATTTTAAACCAAATCAAATAACTTCCATTAAAAACCCGCGTGGCGTTAATAAACATAAATAATATAAGAACTTGCTATAGTCTCAGTAACATTACTGAATTTTTTTTAACTTTTTTTTTTACTGATGTAATAAATATAACAATGGACATTTTTATATCATTGAGATTTCCAAGTAGAAAAAGAAATGATTTTGAATTTTAAAATATTTCCTTACTCATCGTATAAACTTGCAAGATTGTTCGTTATAAAATTAGTTATAGTATAAAAGAACTATATAGTTTATCATAATTTATTTACTACAGTAAACTACGACCAATTTTCTTAGACATACAATTATTGTAAACACCGTATATAAATTAATATATTTTCCAAAAACTTAGATTAGGTAAAGAAAATATAGATATTATATAAGTACGTAATTAAGGTGTTAAGAAATATTATTATGAAGTTGATTGTATTTTTTTAAATGCCCTTTTATTTAAAATTTTAAGATTGTCACATAAAAAAGTTTCAACGTTTAGTATTTTTTTGGCATAATCTTACGCAGTTTTTTTATAATAAATAATAGAGTAAATTTACCGAACGAGGCATTTATGTTACTTGTTAAACATATTTAAATTAATGTTTAAGAGAAGTTCATAAATATTAAATATTAGACATCTTAATTATAATTAAATACTGGAATTTCAAATATAATTTAATGTGTTTAAATTTACTAAAATAATATATTTATAATATATTATATACTTTAAACATAAATCTTAAATAAAATATAAGTAATTTATGCATTTTACACACGTGTGTATAATGTTTACGACGTTATTAAAATTAAATCGAAATTGGATTAAAATATTTTTTTATTTATCGAATAGGAAATTTAATTTTTGCCTATTAAACTTGTTATATTATACTTACTTAATATTAGGCTTTGTTATAATGATTTATTGGTGCTTATTCGTTACACTGACTGTTATTAATACGATATATGGCAATAATAATATGTTTATATAGTTTCAATCTTTATATTTCTATTTCTTGTGCGGTTATTTGTATAGCGCATCATTACTGAATATTGTGTATACCCGGGTTGGTCAAGACGAAGAGCTCAGGTTATATAAAACTAATTTCTAAGAACCACACCGTAACGGTAACCGACAGGATATTATATTTACGTAGGGTGTACATATAGTTGTGAAGAGTTAATGGAGGGGTAGGCAAGAACGTCTCGCAATTTTTACAACATGGCCGACTAAACTTAGGCCACTTCGGAGGGGGACGAGTTGTTATTGCCCAACAGCCACACTACATATTATTATAACATTGGACACACGCGTATGCACGCGAAACACAACGAAAGCTACCGCTGCAAGGACTCTACAACAGCACGCCGTATAGTGTGCACCGTAAGGGGCTTCTGCACGTGCAAAGCATGATTAAGGATAGGGTTAGGGGAACAAAAATGCAGACATCTTTTTTTTTTTTTTACTCTGCTCAATACCTCATCATAAATATGTATTCTGTATGGTAAAATGTATTATACAAAAAATAAAAAATAAAAATATTAGTCGTATATATATGTATAAACACAGGTTTTTTTTTTCGGCTTTATCGTTTATATACTTACGCGCAAACAAATAATAATGAATTAAATTGTTTAATTAAATTTTTTATTTTTAACAAACCGGTTTATGTTTTGAGCCCGTCAAACGTATTTTTTTTTTTTTTAAGTACTCTATACCTACCTACAGAACATAACGACTACGGTAGGAAGTATAGTGATGCCTAACCCAAACTTAATTAGGAAGAGATTTTAGGTTAAAAAATTGAATGTGTCGTATTATTAATCTATGTATCCAGTCAATTAAATATATATTATTGTACGATAAAAAAAAAAATTAATTCAAATTAAATCAGGCAGTTAATCGGTAAAAGAACTCCCCGATGACGTTAATTCATTAATCACCGCAGAATGGCTAGAATGTTATTTTTAATCGTTCTTTTAAATGCGATCCTAATTCGTTTATTATAAAATATGTCTGAACTTAATTATATATAGTAATAATTATGATGGAGTCAGTCGTATTGGTATGTAGATTGGGTAGGAATAATGTTGATTTATAGGTATTCCGTGGTCAATCGTATAATAGAAACGAAAACATACTAATATTTACATTATATTAATTTGATTTTATAAAAACAGTTTAGGTAGTTCTTTTTTTTACGAAATATCACATACCTCTACGAATAACAATACGATTGTGCAAATCAGCGTGATCATTTGTATACGTCAGTAAACGATTTTGTCTTACCTGCCTATCACACTTTATAATAAAATACACGAATTGACCCGCAAAAATCGTTGAAGCATGTGTATAGGTATGGGTACCTATATAAACTGTAAGTCAATTGGCATTTACAGTTCTACACAGGGTCGTTGGTCAGTGGTTTTTACCCCTCTAGTACACCTTTATTATATATAGTCTGTTATAAAATATAATCGTTTTTCTTAGAAGTTTGAATTGTTAGACTTTTAAGTGTTTATATTAATTGTACGTTTTGTTGAAAAAAATCGGTTGGTTGAACGCATACAAAATTATTGGCTTGTGGTTTCTGGATTTATATTTTGTGAATGCCATTTTATTTTTCTGATTTTCTCTTCATTTCTACGCATCCATATTATTCTGTGTAGGCATGTGTGGTGTGGTGTGGTGTGTGTGTAAAAAAATGGTTTGTTATTATTAATGAATTTAATATATGGTCTTTGTTATTTTTTTTTTTTTAAGAGTATATAAAACAGGTTTTATTTATTCGTTCCTGTGTTTTTTTTGTATTGTCCGTTTAACAGTTTGTTAACCCCTATATATTTATGTATATATATATACATATATGCGTGTATAGGGGTTATGTATTATGTATATTAAATACATAATAACTATATAATTATTTGTAATATATAATAAATCGTCTGTCTTAACTATAGCTAACTTTTTTTTAGGATATTGGTAAATAAGAAAAATGTTCTATAATTATTTCCACAAAGGTCATTGATAATGTTTATAACATTTATTTTTAATGTTAAAAAAATTTAAATATTTATAACCATAGTTGCGTATTAAGTAGCAATTAGTAATTCAATAAAAACTCTTTCGTTTCACAAATGACCGTATGCTTAAATTCTTTACTAGGGTATTTTAAGGTCTACAAAAGTCCTCAATATCTTAAATCTTAATCCAAAGTCATATACAATCATTAAATAATATAATAGTAGGTAGCTTTAAAAGTTATGATTTCTTTTAAAAATGTTCTTTCATTAACTGAAATATATTTTTAAGTACAAGTTTGGCGGTCAGATTGTTAACTAATTACACAAACTTCAAATAAAATTTATAAAAACTCATTTAAGTTTGAAATTAAATTACATTTTTAATGTGTGCAACAGGAATGTTTTATAAATTATAAAAGTTCAATGTAATAAATTGGACAAAGCTAAAATTGTAATAATGTTTCTAAAGTTTAATACACACTACAATGTTTATAAATGATTCCGTTTTTTAAATATACAATATATATTATATGTTTTTGGTTGTTTATTACATTGTTTCCTTAAAATATTTATTTTATATTTCGAATAAAATCTTATATAATATAAAAATATAAATATATTTAATTTTTATATTGATTTTTGAAAAAAATATTTACATGTTTCGTTTGTTGATTTTTTTTTTAATGTTATCTTTCATATAACATTACTTTAAATTTATGTTTTAAAAACAAAAATTATATAATTTTAAATTAAAAAAATAAATGTAGATAGTTTTGATGAGTTCCAACAAACACGAATAAAGTCATCCGATTCTAACGAAAAAGACAATGTACGGCCATTACGAAACATGTTTTTACAGTTTGATTTAGCTACTGTAATTTCGGTCTCCCCAGCCGCAGATAATTTGTACTACACGTCGCAATAACAAATAGGTTACCATATTTCTCATCATACAGTGTACGCATAGTTTTAACTTCGCCTCCACGATGAAAATAAAATGAATGAAACAAAAATAAAAGCAATAAAGACGAGAATGTCATGATTAATGTATCTTAGCGCCTTAAGTGGTGATAAAACAACGACACACGCATACGATGGATCTTACGTGAGTCATTAATAATTATTTAACTATATAGTGTGATTATAGTGTCAAAAGTAAATTATGGAAATATTATAAAATATTAATACCATAATGTGTTTCTAGATTCATGAAAATGTTATCATAATAATATTAATATAGGAAACCGTGGTTGATGCATGGTCACGTTAAATATTTAGTTTGATGGGTAATATAACGTATAAATGGATGAAATATGTTGAAAAAAGTTTGATAATTATTTATTTATTGTATAAGTTAAACTAAGAATGTTGTAAAAAAAAAGAGATGCACGAACTGTGGCTCGAGGAATTAATACAAATTTTTTTCATTTTTTTTTATGTAGTTGATTAATGTTTATATTATTTGCGGTCGCCGGTCGGCAATGCAACGGCGAGCTAATACATTTGTCGGTAAATAAATGGCAGACAAATAATTATAAACGATTATAATATTTTTCTGATTTATCATTTTTAATAGGTTATGTTTGAAGTCGTCAGCGGTAGTGTGGTACGCGATCGATGGCCTGTAATTATACGAGTATATTGTATGGTAGGCTAAAAAAAGATTGAGAGCCTCTAGTGTGCAGAAGGTTAATGGAGTCGATAAAATGCAGTTATATAACGTTGTGCATTTGTGCAGTGATTTGCATGGTCGATATTATTATAATTGTGTTTGGTGATTATTGCGATAACGAGCATATACGACATTGTCAGTAAAAACAGTTATTGTACAACTACAATATTGTTTATTTGCAAAGGGGTACGAACGTTTTATTATTTTTTCTCGACATTTCGTATCAAAACCGGTCGGATATACGTATTTATAGCTCATTTCGTCAAATCATATCACGCGATAATAATGTAATATTATTCTAGACTTGGAGGACGCAGTAGAACAACTCGTACAGAAGGATTTTCAGACGTGTACACTCTGTTTTGTTTATGTTTTAGAAACAATTAATAAGCCGAGTCTACTATACACGGAACGCGTTAAATCAAAATATATTATGGTATATAGGTATATACCTACTTACCGATCGACTGTTCGCAGACAGTCGTAATATATTAATTATATTTATACACACGTTTTAACGACTTCTACGACGACGGCAGTGCACGTCCCGGCGTATATTTTTAAGCGCATTAAAAACGAACACCTGTTTCCGACAACGTGTGCTCAAATACTATTTTCAAAGCATTATTATATATATTTTATATTGTATAGCGCTAATAGAGCAGGAAGAAAGAGGAGAGTTCTAATTACATTAACCGGACGTGTCTGAGTTTAATTGTTCTATCAACGGGCACATCGGCCACGGCTAAGTAATATTTACACGTATAATATTATATATATATTAATTACGTGTATATTATACGCGTATATTACACGTGTAAAACGAACGAATTATTAGCGTATCGTTTGCATACATCAAATAATATATTCGTATACGCGCGCGCGCGCGCGTGTGTGTGTGTATGAGTTTGTACAAAAAATTGGACGTTTAAATAATAATAACAACGAAACGATGTGTTTCTAACGGGAGATTCTCACGTCATCTTTCACGTGCAGGATTGTGGAAACTCTGCGCGGGTTGACGCGCTATATGTAACGTTATACGTATGTGTACCTACGCGCAGTGCGTATATGTAAAACTACAAGTTAATACGACCCGGGTGATTCGGCGTTACTGCTGTACGTATAGTTTATGACCAGTGCCAAATAGAAAATATTTCGGGATTTTTTATTATTATTATTTTAAGACTTTATGCGCCGCGCATATACGTAAACATAACATAAGTCTCGAGGATTTAACGGTGTCGGGACACTGGCGCGTATAAATCGTACCGAACGAAACAAGAATCTCTATGCGCCTCTATCTCTCAAACCCCTCGCGCCATTTATACTGCGCTGTGCATCTATATATATATATATATATGTATATTATGAATTTATTATGACATCACTGCTACCTGCTGACAATCCACATAAACAATAAAACACCGCGATAATAATATATATTTTTATGATATTTTTTATTCTTTAATTTTTTCAAAAAACTGTCCGTGGAATCTTAGACCATTGGGGATTGGATTATAAATATATATATATATATGTATATCGAGTAACGTTTTGGAATAAGAACGTCTTTTATGATTGTGTTAAATGTTTATTCACAAAATATTATGCGCTGCTATACTATAATATAATATACGTTATACACTCGTATTTGTTGAAAAAGGTTTATATTATATTAATAAAAATCCGGTATTTTTTTATACGATGTTGTCTGGGTCCGGGCGATCGAGGTGGCTGGATATTCTCAATTCTCACGTCTACGTCTTTATGTCGCGCGCTAGGTATCCTCGGCGAGGATGCATGTGGTAAACTATTTTGGGTCAACATTGTGTTTACATGACGGAAATATGTAGTAGACTCTCCAGTGTTGTTTTAACTTTTTTTTTTTTTAATAATAAATATCAAATCAATATGTACTTTTAATGCATCTATGCCTATAACGGGTTTTTTTTTTTCAAAATTATTTAAGTACCTTTCTCGATTTTATAAACCTCACAACCATAGAGAAATTCGATTTTAATTTCTGTATTCGACCTAGGTACCTATTTAAAATGTGTGTGTTCATATCATTATATCTACCTGAACGTTAAGTTATAATGTACAAACGTAGTTATTATAGACTCGGGAGAGTTTACATATTATATCCTTCGGGTAGTACTGTAGTAGACCCAAAAGGGTTTACAATCAGGAAAGTTTACATGTAATTAAAATCGTTAGAGTTTACAATCACCTTGTATACAGCTTAATTATAAGTGAGGTACTGCAGTTGATACATTTAGGGGCGGGCTTCTTATGTTTGCATTGGGTATTTGAGTATCGACAAGCGTCGTATACATTTTAATGTGCGTGTGGCCTTTTCCGAGACGATCAATGAAAAGCCTCTCGTTTTCTTATTGCAGTGTCCACCGAGTAGAGCGATATAGATGAGGTGTTTTGGATTTCGTCGAGTTTACGATAATATTATTCTGTAAATGTGTATAGTGTATTATGTTTAATATGCACATTTCTCATCGTATATGTGGCCCCGAAACATGTATGTTATTATAATATACTCATCAAACAGCCAAACGTGACCCGTGACGAAATTACTGCGCACGGAAGCGACCGGACGGACGACGGGTATGTGGCGCCGGAGGAACCGATAATAATATCTACAATGCCAGCTAAAATATACGGTTTCATAAACTAGAACTAAGCTAACGGTTATATAATTTTCAAGTGCGCCGGTAGTCGGTGTTCGTCTGATATAAAATCTTACGTTCTCTAAATCTAGTTTGAGAAAATTACTTCGCCATCGTCTATTTTGAGCGTGTACTTTGTTTTTAAAATTAATGCAAATTAAAAAAATCAATTTTTACGCGAAGTGTTCCGTTGTCGAAATTAATAGTATTCGAGTGGGTTGGTGAACAAACACAAGATAAAAATAATATTTTCAAAAATAAAAATATTTTAAGTATTATCTACATTTTTAATACATATAACATTTATTTATATTATAAATACGCGTTAGTATTATATTACACGCGTATTTCTCGAGTCTGAATATTTATAGCTTCGTTTTCAACTAATATATTACATAATGTAGTATTTTTTTTTTTTTTTTTGGTTATTATATTTGATATATAGGGTTGCCAATGGAAACTGAAATAAAAAGAACTTTTACATATAATCTATGTGTGTACATGAAAATGGATTTATGTTTTTAGCCCACATACTCAAAAACTACTTGACCGATTTTGACGAAAACTTCATAGATTATTTTTAGAGATATCTGAAAAGTTTATAGAGTATAAGTAGTATAAGCCACGTTAGAAAAGATGCCAAATTGCCAAGTACTATATATACGTAAACGCCACAGGCGGATTGTGCATCTTCGATGCTAATCTCCCCGTCATTTTAGTTAGGCACGCTAAACCCGAGGCACGCCTAAAGCCGTATTTTATATTTTTTTTTTCAGTTAAAATTCATGTTATACAGCTAATTGTACTTCCTAAAACATTAATCTTTCGATCCAGAAATTGAAGTTCCTTCAATGGGAAGTTTCTCTATTCTGTGAATAATGATTTTTTTTTTATTATTATACACAATTATTTTTACATTCACAAAATTATAAATTAAAAAAAAATTGATCGACATAAAATTCAACACGATTTATTTATTATTATATTATATATCATACGTACGATGTTAATACATTTTGTCATTAGTTCGAGTAAAAGCAATTAACATTTTACGTAAAAGATTTTGGATGTTTAATTTGCATTTTGAACAAAAAAACTGTGTTTCGAACTATAATACAGTACGCTCAGCGTCTTTGTCTCGTACAAGGCATTACTAATTTTAAGTATCCTCTACTTGTTATAAGTAGATGGTAAGAGAGGTTTCAGACATGCTCTTGTAATCACATCAAAGATGAATAAAGTTACAAACTTGAATAAAAACATTCCGTTATTTAGAAACAGTACAGTGTTATGAAAATTAGTCTAACAATCCACTTTCAACCACTCATAGTAAATTGATAGAATATTTTAGTTACTATTAAAATATTCCGAAGACAAATCTATAATTTTTTAAATTCTAACATTGTTTTCCGTGTACATATCGAACATAGATTAATATTTATGATATGGACTATATAGACTATGAATTTGGCTGGGAAATTTACAATTCTATAATATATCGTCAGTGTTGGACAATTATTTTAATAGATTACCGTTCAAATCAATGGTACTCCATTCTGCATTGAAAATTATCGTTAGCGAATATCTACAGCGTAGACTCTACGCTATAATATAGGGGCTTTATCTTAAATAAAAAGTAGGTTTACCATATTATAATAATGTGCAGCACTACTTACTATAATTTATATTTTGAAGATTCATATTACACGGGGACTGGGTATATACGAGATCTAGATGTTATAAAACGTAACTGTACTTTATCCGAACACATCAGAATTCATAGTGCCTACCTATCTGCCTACCAAAACAATGTATTTTTTATTTCACATTTTAAAACAGTGTAAACACTTAAAATGATAAAATACCTTGTTTAGTCACTAGTCACTACTAAATTAACTTTTTCAATGTGAATCAAATACGTTGATTACTTTGTTTTGAACGTATTTATTTTTGGACTGTAGTAATTACGGATTTTTTTTTAATGTATAGTAATTGATTTGAGCTCGTGCGTAACGCTATAAAACGTAGGCAGGTACATACCGTATGTGTGTCGTTATAGTAATTAAAACCGAAATCCACCAATAGTTCCGTAATAATTGTAAATTTGTCCGTGGCAGCAATGGTACACCATCTCTTGAATGGGTATGGCTAAGTGGTTTTGTACGTATAGGCGCCTACAAAACGAAAAAGTGACCATAAATTAAGTACAACGCCTTAATTGAACAAATACAATCTGACCGAATGAAAACATTTGAGAACGTTCGGCACCTCATTCAGTCGAACGACTGTTTCACAAAAAAATAAAATAAAATGTCACGATGTACATATTATGATGATTTTTAATCCGTTAAATATGACGAGTAAATATTTTTTTCTCGACATATTGTAGTTTTATTATTTTTTAAATAGGTACTCGTGATATACACAACGTAATAAAACGCGTAGTAGGTATTTTTTTTTTCTATTAATATTTATTAAAAATTAAGTCATTATAACGATAATATCTTAAAATCTTATTTGATCACAATCATAATAAGCCTACTTGTCGTATAATATAATTTATATCGCGATATTCCAGTCACAACATAAAAAACAAGATTGATAGGCACTTGTAAGCTGTGTAGTTGTATTTCGATGATAATATTATATATTGTTGAATTGCAAACAAATAACTTATATTGATAATATATCAAAAAGTTTATTTATTTTTTATAAAACGTGTGTAATATAAATGCTACTATCTAATGGCTATAATATTTAAAAAATAAAAAATCATTTGTGTGCGTTGATGATGTTTATTTACCTATGTTAAGTATATTGTTGTGTGTTTATAATACATCATTAGTTATTTCACACACACATTATATTTTGTTTGTACAACTGAGGCTTTAGCTTAAGCTTCTAGATTTTTTTCACGGAAATATTACAATTGTGAAATTTGTTTTATCAGGTAGTTTTATTTTGTTTGCAAAAAGTTTACACACCGTACGCCGCGTCATGCAGAATTTCCTAAGAAATATTATCTATGTTATACAACACATCATTTGACCTTTTTGTTATTATAAATTAAAATAGTTAAAAAATGCGTTCAAAAGTTCATCTCAATTTTTTTTTTTTTTTAATGCCTAATCGTATTACAGCTCTACGCGGAGGAAATCAAATTTAAAAAAAATATAACCTTTTAGCATTGACGTTTTTAATAATTGACAGTAGTAAAAATGATAATTACGATTGTTGGTGCGATTGCCTATATGCGAACGGCTTTTCGACGGGCAGATTGACAATTACAAACATTTTTTTTTTTTTGCAGGAATGCCGTGCGTGCAAGCGGCGCGGTTATAGTCTCCGCCGTCACAGTGACGGAATACAAAGTACCCGTTGAACCAGACAGATATGGCATCGGGCGTGTACGAGAAGGACATAAATCCGGGATTATGTGCGTGAATTATTTTGGAGAACTAGCGAGGTAAAATAAAATAAATAAAAAAAAAAAAAAAAAAAACAACATCTCGGTACAAGATAAGAAGTGTTGTCCATTATTAAATAGTCTTTAAAATACTGCCGGGCTAAGGCTTGACATAATGAATACTTAATGTTTGTGCGCAGTTGAATGGACTTTATGTTGCGGTTAACGATTTGTCGGCGGTGAAATATTTCGGGATGCCTCCATTGTATAATAATACAACAATATATAAGTATAATATTATACAGAACGGCGAGCACTGAAATTATACTCGAAAACAGCGTAAGCTAGATCTAATATATAGGTTGGAACGTGGTGTATAATATATATTTATATACACGAAGTAAAATAATATCGTATATAGGTATCGTCATGCATTGCGCATTGCTGATTGTCTAGCCACATTGCACAAATATCTAAACGGACGAAATCGTATTTAAAATATAACGATTGTAAAAAACTCACAGAAATCGAATGATATTGTATATATATATATATATATATAAAAAAAAACGATATATTAACTAAATCGTTTTAAACGGATAGTGCGGTGACGACAGTGCATTGTGCCCGGGACCTCGAAATTTTATTTTATTATTAATTTTGATCGTATAAAATTTAACCTCGAAACACATGATGACGGTATCAACACGATATAGCTGGCTACCGGTATAATATAATAGCGAAATAATTATAATTTCGACACGTCCAATAATCGAAAATAGCGCAGTGAATTAGTCGAAATGAGTAATGAAAAACCTGACACTATACGTACAACGACGGTATACACTATTATTATTATACGGAGCTGCGCTAAATTTCCTATTGTGTGGCACCGGCGTATTTGTCTACTGTGAATATCCAACTATCATAATAGTAAACATAATTACCATATGTGCTCGTAAACACATTGTTCGTGTACGGACGATGAATTAAAGTGCACTATATACGCTTCCACTGGGTACTGTATAAAACAATTGAAAAGTGAAATTTGATGAGGGTAAAAGTGTAACTAGGGTATTTTCTTTTTTCGCGAAATAGATGTATATTATTATGAAGCACGGAAAACGGGGAAGGTTGAATGACATCGTGTTGCTTTGATCTCGGTAAGTAGTTCAAACACTGTCCCATAGAAATTGTACTCGTTGCAGACAAAATAAAAAGAAGAAATATACCTACATTACGCGTATAGTAGGCTGTGTTTATAGTTTCGTTTCTTACTTTGAAGAAAGATTAGCGAATGCGATGCATAGAGCTGCTAATAAAACGAAATTAACTCGAAGTCAGTTTCATTATATATATATATATATATATATAGCTTATTAGATTTTAATAATTATTATTCATGCTGTAATATACGTATCGGTGTGTGACTTACGAATGTAAAACACGATAATTATCACACTTTTGGCACATTATTAAATAGACGACTTCTCAGAGTACATATCGCAATACGTATGCTTATATGAACTTGCCAATCGCCATAGAAGAAGCACTCGTAGTAGGACCAAGTCACAAAAGAAAAAAATCCGATTTTTTATGAAATCGAAATCGAAATATAAGCAATCTAAACAGTCAATGATCGAATCCTTATAATTATGAATAAAAAGAAAATTTATTGCGTATCGGCATACGGACTCGATAAATTATATGTTATAAATAAAATTACCAGTAGGTATAAACTGAATTACAATATATTTTATAGAATATTATAAAGCTATAACATAAACAAAACTACGATATTTTATTTTTGTAACAGATTCTGTTTGCGATTTGAAATATTATTTTAATATCCTGGAACTTTCAGAAATGAACAGTTCACTATCGATTTTTAAAGACGAATAAATCAGTTCGAATTCATCAATGACTCAATAATTAGATTATAATAGTAACTCGTGAATAATATACTCGCAGATAATATATATAATATAGGTTCTAGGCTGCAGTAAATAATGCACAAGATAACTGCTATGGAAACAGCCGATATAAGGATTATTTCACAATAAGCTTTTCGAGCTATAACGTCCGGACGGTTAAATAAATATTTTTTTTTCACTCTTCAAACAGTGAAAGTTATTCGATTGATTTGAATTTCTCGACCGTATGCTAACCGTTCGATTGTACGCTATTACAATCTTATTTATATGCGTAAACCGTTCTGAGGTCCTTCAAGCTGTACATCAGGTATATTATGTCAATAACCATCAGCACCGGCAATTCACTGTTTATCGAACCCCACTCTATATGCGCATTACGTATTATAATAATATAAACATTTGCATGTATTGTTGTTCAGCGGTTAACTGAAGTGTTTTACGACTATGGGGCGGGAAACGCGCGTAAAAGAAAGTCCATCCGTGTACAGCCATATAGACAGACGAAGATTTCGGGACCAACGCTTTTTGCACATTCTTTTGTAAACGCCGGATATAACGTACACATCCACACACCCCCAATCATCCACACACCCATACACCCTGCAAACATCCGAACGTCTGCGTACCTATATATTGTAATATAAGCGTGTTAGAGTCATCGATCGCGTAGGTATAGATAAACTCGATCGAAGGGATATAAATTCGGCTTCGATTTAAGGGTGTGTAAAACGAAAGTGAAACCGACCGGCTGTGTTCATTTCCAAAGTGCTTGGCATATGCCAATATTCTGCTGCCGTTGCGTAGGTGTGCTTGGAGGTAATTTATTATTGGCCCCTCTTGTACGCGCATAATATATGTGGGACGTAGGTATATTGTAAATACGAACAGACACCCAAATTGAAAATCCCAACCAACGAAAAAAAAATCCAACTGCTACTGCGTTTTAAGTGAATATTCTATACCATGCATATAGATGCCTATACCTACATATATTATTATAAAGTAGTTTATTTAAATTTGGATTGTATTATCGTATATTTCTAGTTAAACATACCGTCCGTAAATTAATTTGTTTTTACCTATAATCTGTGACTTAACTTTTACCATAGCATTTAAATAGCGATACAAAATATAGGAGTAGAACGTCTATTCAAACAAATGTAATAGTAATTGCGTGTTATTACTAAAATTATGCATTAAAATATAACACTTATTATTTTAGCGTAAACTGCAACTAAACGAATAAATTACACGTGTTTAAAATTAGTATAAATTCACTAATAGTTAAATGTTGCCACGAGGAAAAAATAATATTAGTTAACTTTATAAAATTCAAGCGGTTTTTCGATGTTTCTGATTAATATTTCGGTATACATAAAACTATCGACAGTTTCTATCTCATAAGTATTTCGAATCTGTATTCGATGTGTATTAATATAAGACAGTTGATGGCCGTGAGCACGTTTTAAAATTAAATTAGCATTAAGGAGTAAGGACAACACCATCACGTGGTATCAATTGTAAGTATCATACGTTGTATTACAATTATAATATTATGAAGTCAACGATGCGTAACTATATACGTATTATAATGTCGTAGTAAATTAGATAAGTATAAGTATTCGCAATAAAGGTTACACCAGATCAGTACAATACAACGTTTTTACTTTTATTGATTGTTCCCCAAGGCCTTTGGCGCAAGAGAGTCGAAGAGGTCCGTTGTTTCGTAAACGTGTATTGTGTGTTCGGTATATATATTTATATATATACGTACTATATTGAACGTGACTAAAAAAAATTATAAAAAGTCCTCCTACAAGTCGTATAGACCGAGATTACTTTTTGCTGGTAAAGCAATTAAAACTTACAGAAAATCAATTAAGTTTTGTTTACACAAAGCAAACTCTGAACGCCTTCGATAAGTGTACAATGTCGTTCCGGAGAAAAAATTTACTAGGTCAATATTATAGTGGATACAAACAGGAAAAATTAACAATTTAAAATATACGCACCGTCTTGAAAGTTTAAAGGACGCGGTGCTTATTTGTGATTTGATGTCTTGTCGTATTTTTCTGACACAAAACTTTCTGTTTATCAGCGCAAAGGATTGTTTTTACATTGTTAGACATATATATTTTGTATATACACGTATACAATGGCGGAAAAGCATTCGACGAGTAAAATATAAAAGCAAATCATTTGACAGGTACGTCATTTTTCTTACCAAGTCCCAATTGTGTGGAAAAAACGAATGTTGTTTAGCATATCAAGTTTGTTGACTTTTTTTTTTAAAAAGGCTTTGCCAATACGTTTTTGGTTTTCCATACAAAACTTTTTTCGATATCAATAGCAGTTGAAATAAAAAATATAAACAGATTTGTTTATCAAACGATTCAATATTGCGTTGTTTAACGCAATAATGTTAAACGAAATGGTTTATAATAATTGCGTGTATATAATTATTGACTTTTAGTTTATCGTCATAGTATAATATCATAGTTTTCAAGCTAAGATTTTCCACGAATTATATTATTTATACTCCTTTCACTATCAAAAAGACTTTGATTTGTATTGACAATTTTAGTTTTTGAATAATGACCCCCTCATTCAATTACTTGTTTCTATTAATATTGACAATATTTCCATATTATAGTGTATTGGTCGATTGATGTTTTGGTTGTATTTTATCTATATCTCATAATGTACATTTTAAACGTTTTCGTGAACCAAATTGATTTAAAATTAATCGAAAATTAACTATAGAAAATTTTACGATGCGTGTGTTAAAATTGTCAATACGCTATTTTAATCTATTTATTTACCTATCAATTTGAAACGATTTTTGTATAGACAAATAAACATAATTATATTATTATGTCTATTATTTGAGTACCACTGTTAAAATAAAATGAAATTCAACAGCGGTTAATTAAAAACAAATTGATGCATAAAAGTTGAATACGTCCAATTAAAATCTAATTAACGACCGACGAAAATATTACGTAGGTACAACTTTTAACGGTGAAAATAATATTCGATTTATATTATTTACATTATATTTGAATTTAAATTATGAATAATGTTTGAATAATGTTTGTGGTTTTCCACGGTACGTATTATAATAAAGAAAAAAATGTGTAAACGGCCTCGAAAAGCCGCAGTTTGCCGCAGGGCTTTTGCTGGGTTTTCAGTCTGCCAATGATGGCATTTGACGAGGTAATATTATTATTAGGTATATATACAGACTCTGCTGGTTCTATAATAATAATATTGTTATTGACGAAGTCATGTGGTATGGCACATAACAGAAAACGATATCGTCGACGATAACCGCGTGTACATATATTTATATATATATAAACTTACACCACACGATATAATATACACGTACATACTATAATACAGAGTAATTCGTAGCAACTATGCTCACTTCAATTTTTTTTATTGTAAAACGTTTTTATTCAAATTTTGATTTTGGAATTTGTAAGTATAATATACACAAGGAGCGTATTTTAAAATAGCTATTTAAATGTATAATCCTTTGGCGATATAAACTTCAAGAATTTTCTATCAAGAATCATTCTCTTTACTTTTTTTTTTTTACTGTTATTGAGCAGATAATTTTTTTACAACGATGTTAAAATGTTAATATATTGATATTAATTATTGTATAATTTACAGATTATTACTGTCATCCATATTATCCAAACCTATTATCACGGATAAATAGCTTGCAGATAACTTAAAAACTACTCATTTTTATTTCTATTTGTATACATCAACGTTTTCAAAACAAATTATCTGGTCAACTATTTACAGGAAAAAAGGGGTGATTTTTGATCGGGAAACAAAAGTTGATATCGTTCCGAGAATACAGAACGTCCCATAAACAGCACGAAAATCTTAGTATCTGCAGAAAATACCGTGGCCTTAGAGCGTATTGAAAATTCTAATTTTTGGAATTTCTCAACTGGTTATTAAAGAAAAAGTAATGGCCCTCCGTTGCACAATCACCCTCGACCACGTTCGATGAATTACTCTGTATATAAAAGTATACGTATATGATAGGTATTTTGTGCTGTACGATTTTCCGGTCGTGCGATTAAAGTTAAATCGGAAGAAAGGCCTTGAACTCGTTCCGGTTGCGATTGCGACGGGTGACAGCGACAGAAAAACGTACAGTATAGATAATATTATTATGTATACGCGTAAATAGATGTATAATGTGTGTACACGTAGGCACATGACATCACCCGCACAAAACTAGATCGGTACATCTTATTATTATTATTATTACGATAGCGTATAATAACATTATGATACTGTGTACGAGATAGTATATTATAGCTATATATATATATATATATTGGTGCGGTGTGTATGCATTTCGTGCGTGACGAAAAAAAATAATAATCGAATTATATAGGTAGACGTATTTGCTTAGTTATCGCGGCTAAGCGCGTGGTGCACTATTTTGTTATACGACTGCGACCAACGCAGAATGTACCTAGTGCACGGTGTAGTGATTGTTGGTGAGTTTATTACATAGAAGGCGTCCGCGAATCGGACTACCGATTCAAAGATTCATCCTCAAATTATCTATTTATAAAGTTTACGAGTGAATGGAAATTCGAGAACGGACTTACAAACTCTCGCTAACTACAGTAAATATTTTATGATCAGCTTAAAGTGTCTGGGTCGATAGTGAAGGGCCGCGAGTATGGTGAACTGACTTGCGAGTTGCGGGGATATCAAAAATGGATTTGCGTGGTCTCGCAAACCACTATATTGTATAGGGAATGTTGTGAGACTGATTTGAATTCTCTGGGTAAACATCGAAGGGCTGCTCGAAGTCAACCCTGCTATATGCTATATGTACTTAAAAGTTAAAAAATACACAAAATACGAAACATGACAAATAGTAAAATATTGCAAAATATATAGCCCATAACGTTTCGCGCTGACGGAAAATAAATAAAATAAAAATAAGTTTACTAATATAATATATTATGTAGATAACACTCGTAAGTATGACAGGTATGCGCACTTGTGTATTTATGTTTAAATGTTCATATTATTAATGACATGAACTGTAACAACATTCATTATTCATTATAGTCATTACTCACAACTCAAAATGAACTAGTAAACACTGATATCAAAATAAATTCTCGATTCTATTTATGGATAGGTAATGTGTAGTTTAATTATTACAAAATTCGTAGAAAATTTTCGTTTCTGATATATTGAGAGAAATTTAATTATTTGTATACATCTAAAAAATTGTATACGATGGCTGATATTTCGTAAAAAAAAAAAATTAACATAATTTAACTGCGAATATAAATCAAAATTCTCTATAAGGTAAAATTGTATCGTACATTAGTATACGTTTAAATCTGAGCATCGTGCCGTGTTCGTACTTAATATTATATTTCAGAAATTGTATTATTTAATTAACAAACATAATTCAAATACTATCATTTTGATTAAAACTTCTTTCTTATTTAGATTTATATATACATAATTATACTTGAATTCGTACAATCAGCACTCGTTTAATAAGTAAAAGTGTTGTTTTTTCCTGGAATTTCATTGTTTCCCTACAATGCCGAATGCGTAAGTACACAATCGTTACGAATTTCACATTTCCACCAGAGTTGTTGTTGTGCAAAACGTTTCAATTAAACATTTGTCGTAGCTTATTTCCAAAAGTAATAATATTCTCTACGGACTACAAACAACGAAATTCTAACGTGAAATTCGATTTGACCGCACACAGCTTGGGATGAATAATTAAGTAATTGTTTACTTAGTGTTAACTGACAACTGTGCTCAACAATAGTTTGGTTCAACGACAACAGTCACGTAAATAAATAATTTCGTTTACCGAACTGTACACCCGGCAAAACATATACAACTGGTGTATAACATATATGTACATTACGGTATAGTACTCAGACCTCTCGTGTATACCTACATTTATGTGATTTAAAACAAAATTCTCGAATGTAAATTATTAATTTGTTAATAACATCCGGTTAGGTATCATGACGTGTAGGTACTCGTTATATTTTTTTTCTCAAGTTATTAAACATCGTTATTAATAAAACGTGCAGTGTGGGATAACAATATAATGTTATTACGCACAACTCGAGTAACATAATTTCGCACACGCGTGTTTTAAGTTATTATTATTGTGTGCATTTATTCGACGGTATTGGAAATTAAAATTTCATAACAGAAAAAAAAGGCTTAAAGCTCACCGCAAAATTAAATTGCGTGCCATCATATACACCGATAATATAACGTCCGCCAGTTCGGTGTGCCGCTTTCTTTTGGAACAACACACATGGTAGTGCGTATAATAGTATATGACGTATACAAGTCTGCAGTGTATCAATATGAATAGGTACTTGTATGGCGTTATACAGTATAACTTGTCCAAAAATTTTACTTATGTTAAGAATTTTTAACAGTTATCACGTTTAATGAATACATTTTATACCGGTTAGATTAAATGATTGGCCAGATATGAATTTTATATTTTTATTTGAATGTAAACGTTTGATCTGGTATTCATAAATATTTTAAATCCTTCGTTATTACAAATAAAACGACCGATAAATAGTATATCAACAACAGTCGAGGCCATTAAATATAATATTATAAGTATTAGTAATATTTATTATCGTCGCGTATTATAATATTATACGTCGTCGTCGGCGATGCTCACGAGACCCGCTGACCAATATTACCGGTTGACTTAGTCAGCAGTAGACCGTGCAAAATTCGACGGTTTTTTTTTTCCTTCGTTTTTGTTCTTTTCCGACTGTCGGACACACCGAAACCCGTAAAAACATATCAGATGCGATTATTTTTCGAGACAGACAATAATAATAAAGTACGTATCAATTTTCAATCGGTTTCGGTGTAGGTATATATATATATATATATATATAAGGGAAAATGAGATCCGGACCGTCGTGTGCGTACAATGTAAGTATATATTCTTACCTATAGCGTACTTGACACAACTGATACGCGCGGCCAAAATACATTTCGCCATTATAGGCCATAATGACCGCCATTAAACCGCAAGAACCTGTGGGCCCACGAAAAACCAAAAACCAATAATACACCTGGTAATGCATATATACATCTTAGTATATATTAGTATATTTTAAAGACAAAACCGTACGGACTGTACGACGACGACATTGTGTTTTGCACTTTACCGTCCGCTCGCATAGCATTATATTATTGTTGTCGGACACGGTTTTCGCGGTTGCGCAGCAGACACGGTACCTGTAATAATAATAATGATATGTCGTTCGCATATACTATAGCGGCCTCATATATTATAATAGCTATATATACACACGGTGGACTGCGACACAGACCGCTGCAACAGCGCGATGGCGACGTGAGAGTTAATTTTTTCACCACAATGACCCGGCCGGCGGTGGCGGTGGCGGTGGCGTATACAATAATAATAATAATAATAATACGTTCTCCTTTCGTCGTCTTCCCCTCGGCAATAATAATAATAATAATTATTGTTATTATCAACGAGAGAATTAAAATAATGAAAGAAATAAAGGAGCCCCGTGTGCTGCATATAATGTAAAACTACACCGAGTACGCTTCATACTATTATAGGTTAGAACATATATATATATCACATTTATTATGATGCGTATGTGTGTGTGTGTGTGTGTGTGTGTGTGTGTCTAAGGTGGGCACAAACGGGTCAATTTTCTATGTCGTCGTCATCGTCGTCGCGGCCGTCGCTGGTCGTGGAGGTTATGTATATTATATGCAGCTCTATATTATAATATTCTGTACCTATATACGTGCGTACACACGTACTGCAGCAGGTACGAGCCGCGAAAGAGTATTTTATTATTATTATTTTTCAATTTTATTTTACCCGCCTCGGGGGCATCGCCGAGTAACGCGAGTATATGTACATGATTTGTGTGTGTGTAGTGTTTGAACGGTCACGTTTTTGCGTATTATTTTAACGACGGCGATGGTATATAATATATAAAAAACAAAACCTATTCAGAGCGTTAACAAAACGCCACGTCGGCCGATCGTTTCCCCAGAGCGCAGCTACTTCGCGCGTATATAGGAACGACGACGCCGTCTTGCTACAGGTCGTGGAAAACTGCGCGCGGCCGAAATTGTATTTTCGATAGCCTCCCCGGGGCGGGTTCGGTATATGCACAATATGATGGTAGTAAACACGACGACGGTCTAGAGCAGCCCGCAGTCGAGCGACGGAGGTCGAGGAGGGGGTGGCGTGCAACTGAGACCGTAAAAACCGTCGCTGCACACGAGCGCAAAAATACGCCATCCCGCCCCGCGGCCATCCGAGGAAATCGCGTTCTCCGCGTACGTTTATGTTGTCTACTAATATAATAATATTACTCATATTATTATTTCACTGATGTACATTGCACACGTATATGTATAACACACACACACACACATATATATATATATATATATATATAAAACAATGCACTCGTATTTTAGTAGGACAAAGTTTATACGAACATAATATATATATATATACATCGTATAAACTTGCAATGTTTGTGTTTTTACGAATCCGTTACATTTTATTTTCTCTACACACTCCGCACATCCTGATACCGTATAATATATTTTATAGATATCATTCGCGTTCCGAGAATAATTATTTTTCCATGTCTATGCGATATTTTATGATATGCCATGTACGTATTGTGCACGCCGTTAATACGAAAATTCGGTATAAAATTCGGGAAATGTGATGTATTGCTATTTGTTTTATAAAATCGAACGCAACTACACTATTACTTTATAGAAGTATGCAATTTCAATAGAGATATTTTTATTCTTACATTTTTGACGGAAATAGCTATACATCACATACACGTTATTATTGTACGTCGTATAAAGTTTGCGCGTGTGTATATATATATATATATATATATATATATATGCGTGTATATACTGTACTCGACACCAGTATCGGTAATAAAAAAGTTGAAAAAAAGAAAATAGCATATATGTAATATTATTATGTATATTTTTCGAGTCGATTAGGAAAATTCATGATAATAATATTGTCGTAAATCGAATACATCGCATACACTAAACGATACGCCTATAAAGGCTCGGCAATATTTGTACAGTCGGCATATTACACACAATCAGCTTTTTGATTTTTTATTGTCATGTAAAACATTTGTGCCTTTGTTAAACATAATAATAAATATAAATAGCGGGTAGGTGTAGTGACTTTAATGCATTTTAATACGAGATTCATATTTTTCAAGTCGATAATATTGCTAATGTTCGGTCAAGCGTGCGTACAAATCCACCACCGTCCGCCGCCACCGCCGGGCGTTCAGACGTCCAGTTAGTCGTTCTATACACACGATAAAATATATGTAAATTATTGGATCGAAAAGGGACCTGTGACTTGTGAGCAACAAAGACTTTAAATAACAATAGAAAATGGACCAATTGACATACATGTATGTGCACTGTGTTCGCATATTGTGTAAATCGTGCGCTACACGCGTGTACACAATTACGTTATAATCGCGTAATATGTCAGTGTTAATACGCCGACCGTGATAATAGTATAGTAGTGTTGCTCAACAATTAAAAATCGATTTTCATCAAACCTCTATCGGAACGTAAGTAAACGCAGTGTAATCAAGTAAGTTATTATGTGAATATTTTTAGACGCGATTGATGATGAACAGTAAAAACAACTTATTATGACGCATACCTACGCAAAACCCTGCAATCGTTTAGAGCAGCGATTCCCAACGTGGGCGCTGCCGCCTACTTGCGGGCATTTTTTAAACCGAAGGGGGCGTTTTCTGAGTGAGGGTGCTATAAAGGGGGCGCTCATCTTTCGTTTGCGTTTTTATTGTTTATAACTGATTGCAATGAAATGTATAACTGCGTAGGATAAAAATTCATTTAAAATACCAAATGTAATGTACAGAATTATGTAGATATAATATTTATGGACATTTAAATAACATCGAAATAATTATCTTATCAGACTATAGAATCTAGGTACTAGCACTATATAGGTAGGTTCTTGAAGTTATTATTGTCTTATCGTTCTCATCGTACTAATGCTGACATATATTGAGCCAGATATCATTTCGTTAGCAGGAAACCATCAACCTCGGGGCAGCCATTAGTCACGTAAGTATTTATTGTGTGATTATTTCATATTAGTGAATTCGAAATCAAATTATATAATTCATATTAATATTATATTATTATTTAAATTGTTTTAATTTGTATTTTTTTTATTCTTAGTATTCCTACTAAGTAGGTATTTAAATTTAAAATTAGGTAACTAAATTGTAGCGTTAAAATGTTAAATTATACTTTTTCTTTAATTAAATAGCTTATTAAAAAATATAACAATAATATTTTTAAAAAATTGATTTTTTTTTGGAGGGGAGAGGTATAAGATTTTTAAAATTTAAAAGGGGCGTTGAGTAAAAAAAAAGGTTGGGAAACACTGATTTAGAGTTCTCCAGTACTATAGTCAAATATTTTTTTATTATATTTCCCGAGTCAGTTTTACATTTTAA
Organism: Rhopalosiphum maidis; assembly: GCF_003676215.2. Classification (NCBI taxonomy): domain Eukaryota; kingdom Metazoa; phylum Arthropoda; class Insecta; order Hemiptera; family Aphididae; genus Rhopalosiphum; species Rhopalosiphum maidis. The sequence continues at coordinate 82,782,478 of NC_040878.1, forward strand.
GGACAGATGATTTACATTTTCAAATGTTTGAACATCTTCTTGAACTGAGATTTCTAAAATTTGAATTTGTTCACTATAATTGAGTACGTACGACTCAAGTAGTTTTAAATAAGGTAAAGCTTTTAATATAATATACATTTAATGATAAAAGTGAATACGCGGGGTTATTAAAATCACTTACTACGTTTATTTCATAAATCATACTTGTAAGAAATGTATAAAAAAAACAACTATTAAAACGTTGTCATTGTATTCTACTAGTTTCACTTGAAATATGTTATTTTTGTTTATTCACAGATAATAATATTATACCTGTATTTAATACAAATTATTATATTAGTATAATCTGGTATTATTGCGCCGATTTAAAAGTCACACTAATAAGTTCTAATTTTTCATTTGAACTTGAGTATGAGTAAGAAGATAAAAACTGTTTGTGTAACAATAGATTGGTTCTCAAACCAGTTTGTGGCGATTTGTGTGTAGAATTCCAAAGAATATATAATAAACAATTTTTGATTTTTAATTGTAATCGTTACATCATGTTGTGCTCTATAGCTAATAAAATAATAAAATAGATTTTAATTGTATTCATTATTGAAATTCCACGCCGATGAAAACTTTACATTCTTTCTGAAAGTAGTCGAGTTTTACGTAATATCTTTAATTCTTTCTCTATACGCAATAATCCTTTTTCACAAGAAACTTGTTCGTTGCACATGGAAAACACAATAGTTAAGATGCCAGAGACTACTGCTACGGTCTTGTGTAAAATTCAATTTACACAATTTTTAATTACGAGTTAATACACGACTACTACAAGACACACAATACGCAGTGTTATTCTCGAACAACATAATTATTTCATCAATACCCTTTTCCAACGCAATTATTCTAATAAATTTATATAGTATATAATATATTTTATCTTCGTCGATATTCCAGATAAGTAATCGGCATACATCTTCCTTTACCTAACGTATTCTTAATATATTATCTACGATGAAATCTCGTTTTAAATAAATTGTACTGACGCTGCGTAAAACGCATATTTGTTAATATTCTAATAACTATAAAAAAGTACTAGTTAAGTAAGTATATGTTCACTCGCGGTGATTTATCACGACATCCAACTATAGTTTCAAAAAAGAAAAAAAACATCTTAAACGAGTCCTACTTTTGTATCAATTTATAAGTTATGAAAGTGAAAACATCCATTTGCAATCAAATATTTATAAACGTATCGTCAAATCAAAGCACGAAACGAAAAACGTGCAGTATTCTAACCGCTGTTACATTTTGTACACAATAAAAAATTCATGGATAATATTGCTTTCTGATACAGCTCGCCACTTAAAATTATATTTATTTTAGGCCGAAATCGCATAACTAAATGTGTGCGATAGTATTTTTATCTATAGATAAAACTAAGAAATAATGATGACTGGGTTTCGGATTAGTTTAGTATAAATCGTCATCATTTATAATAACCAAAACACGGAAAATGTTTGTCAGCCCAACGTCACTCTCGCGTACACTTAACGAAAAAAACATTGGAGAATCTAACTTCAGCAAAAAATTATAAATAACTGTAAATCAATTTCTTTTTTAAAGTCTTTATTATAACTTTCATCAAATTTAAAGCAGCCTAATAACCGCAGTCGTTGAAGCGTTAATAAGATAAACATAAAAAAAAAAAAAAAGAAATAATAAACATACCATATTATATTGAATGCGTACAACAACACAGTGACCAGCATTTGTATTTTCATGATAGAAAATAATGCGCGTATAGTTTATTTTTTTTTCTTTCAGAGTACTCATAATATATTACATACATAGGTAGTACACGATGTACACAAAATCGAAATGTGCGGTCTTGCGACGGCGGTATATATATATATGGCGTACATACGTTTATTATGTATGTGTTTCATTAGACATTGTCAAGTCTCGTAATGCGATCGCGCGGACAAAAGAATTGGTTGTGGTCATAGTGTTATAGGTACGCACGTATATATATATATGTATTATAATATTATGTATTGCTCGTTCCGAAAATCAACAAAAGGCGAACCGAACCGCAATGTTGGCCAAGGCCCATTAACATTATCTGTATATTAAGACTTTCTAAAAACTCGTCCGATTTACGGCTTTTGCAACTTTGCAAGACAACTCCGCGTTGATGACATATAAATATTATGCAATCTAACGAAAATATCATTACTTTTATTTTTTTATTTTTTTATTATTATCCGTATACATACTAATATTGTAAGAACACATTCACTTATTTTTTTATATGATAGAAATTAACTTGACTTTGAAATACATAAGATGATGCGAAAAGAAAGTCTCAGAGTTAAATAGAATTGATATAATATTAGGTTAGTTTTTTTTTAGATATTGTGAGTATAATATTAATCTTGAAAATATTATTACGTGCAACAGAGTACTTACAAATGTTACACTTTCAGCACCTATAGAAACTTGAAATCGTTCATCATAATTTTGTTTAAGCGTCTTATTATATTATATTATAAATTATAATATTTAAAATAATATAATAGTGTTTTTTCTTTTCAAATTAACACGAAACATTTCTATCGAACGAATTCGTATTGGGGAATATTAAAATTACATTGAGTTAAAGTTTGAATTCAAACGACTAAATTATTGATTTTTTCTACAACGGACTGGTGATTTTTAAAATTCCGCGTGATTTCCACGTATTTTCAATCAAACTTTAACTCGATCTTATTAAGTGAATTAAGTTTTGGAGAAATTTTCAAAAGGTCAAAAATCATTTATTCAACAATAATCTTTTATCGAAAATACACGTTTTCGTTAATAATAAAATGTGAGTTGCGCACAATGAAAAAGCTAACAATTTGAAAATTGTCAAAAAATGTATATTTCAGTATTTCCCGCTAGCTGCTTTCCAAAACCTCATTTCAATCCGATTAAATCACTGGACAGATACGATATTACCTCTGAGAATAACGCACTGCGTAGTGTGTATATATGCGAACGATAAAATCAAAGTCCGAGTTAAAACGAGGCGTATATGTGTATATAGGAACTGGTCCATTAAAAAATAATTAAGACGTGTTCTAATGTGAATGATATCATGTTGAATAAAGAGAGCTGTATAGTAATCATAGATTGAGTGCTTATAATGTGCATACGTATATATTCTGCTTGCTAACGATCAATAAACAGGAGCGGGTAGATCATCGACGTGGGAAGGACCGAGAAGACGATTTTATGACAATATAACGGTTCGATGGTAGTATGTACTTGGGTATTGCGACACGGCAGTAAGACTCGAAAAAGTCTTTTAAATACAATCTCTGAACCAGTTTCCGCGTGTGATTTTCTATCAAGAGCGTTGTAGCAATTCAACAAAATATGAATCGTCGTTATGATATATATAGGTATACAGTGTGTGGAGTTGATCGTGAAATCCGCCGCATAACAACATCGACGTTTCGGCACTAATGCACTACATTATAATACTATACTGTCGATCCTCACGCCGAGATAGTTGCGCCGTATCGTTTATGGTATTATTATTATTATTATTTTATTGCAAACGGCATTACGATAATATTATTGTGCGTTTAGTCGCGAGACATTCTCTTTCACCCGATGCGTAGTAACATGTAATAATAATATTATGCTTTGTATTCTTTTATTATTTTCTTAATAGATTTTTTTTTTTTTTTTTACTTATTTATTGGTTTTTAGTGGTGTGCTGCGTATACCACACCTACTTTGTATGGAAAAACTATAGCCGTTTTCCATTATTGAAAGCAAATTGCCCGCGTTTAGTCTATATTGTTTTTCCATTACACACGTGTATAATACACTAGTGTTTAATCGTACCGAATTTCGATAAACCTTATTTATTCGCGTGACGTATATGCGCTTTCGTTTTTCCGCGTAAAAAACGTTACTGCAGATTGTTTGTTCGATTTTAGTTTTTCAATCTAAAATGCAATTCCGTGCACCGTTCGAGATGATTTTTACCGCGAATTTTCGTGTGTGTGTTATTTTTTAAACGCATAAACCCGAGGCGAGTTCCGACTGTACGAGGAACAGAAACAATTTTAAATTTTATTATTTACCGGAAAAGAAAAAAAAAATCAAACAGTCAGACGCGTATTTCCGTGTACGCGCGCGCGCGCACACACACACACACACACGCGCGTGTGTGTATTATAAGACCGCATTATGCGATCGCCTTATATTATTACGCTCGCGGCGTGTTACGGTCTCGTATGATCACGCGATACAATATGATTGACGGTGACGCTGTACGGTTTTGTACACCTACGACGACGACGACGACGACGCCGCGGCCGGTGTCGCAGGGAATACGAAGCGATTCGTCATTTTCGTCATTCGCGCGTTCGTATTTATACAATATATTAGTCGGTTTATCTGGCGAACGTCGCGCGCACCAATACGCGCACACACCTAATATTGTTATACTTCTATACTGTCATTATTGTCAATACAACACGTCGTGCAGACGGTGTACACGAGACACGCGGACGGGAGACGGCGGTCGCGCGTTACGCGTACGTTACATTATATCGCGTTATTGTTGTTATTATTATTATTGTGCGCGCGAGTTGTTCGTTCTGATAACGCTAATGTTCGAACGTGTTTCGCATTCAAATCGTTTACTCCGCTCGCGGTAATATTTTCCGAACATTTGACGTTTATACACTCTTATTTTTATTATTATTATTATTATTATTATTATTATTGTTAGCCCGCCCGTTTCCCGCTCGCCGGTATACCGCGGTTGGGGTATCCTCCGCACCCGCGGTCGTTTCAATTCGTTTATTCCGCGCGCGTGTGCATATCTCTCGCGTTGTAATATTATTGTACGTACTTTTTACACGTCGCGCGCGCGTTACTACGCGTTAAAACGCACGTTCGCCCATACGACACATACGGCTGGGACGCGTGTGTGTGAGGCGGTCCTCGCGGTCCCTTTGTCTTGGAGCTTGTACAGCTATCAAACGCGCTTAGATGCAATCTATAGGCTAAGACCATATTTTTACGAGTGTTTTTTAATCGCTCCGGGTGAGTAAACGGTGTAGATACGCAACGACAGTGGTGATACACTATGACGGCGAGCATGCTTCGGTGTACTTTGGCGCTCCCATTGTCGAATTAACACCTTCACAGCGCCCCGAGGCACGCTCTGCAGTAGTTCAAATGGGCTAACATCGAAGAGTGACGAGTAATGCGGTGTAGCCGCCCCGAGAGCGAAAATAGTAATGGTTCAATTTTTTTAGATCATTTTTTTGAGAATAAAAATAAAATAAAATAACAAATTTTCTGCCCTAGACTCGAGCCTCACGAGCCTAGTGGTTAATCCGCCACTGCATACCTAGCGGTATAAAATAATAACTATATTATATGATATTCTGCGATAATAATATGTAGGTAATATCTATGCAGGAGAACAATCCTGCGGAACCTTGAATGGTATTACTCTAATTGCAGTTCACAGAATAAATTCTATTGCTTCTGAAAAAGTAATGAACGAATGAGTCGAAAACAAATTAAATTTAATCAGTTAATGTGTACGTTTCGAAATATATTGTACTATATACGTTTTATTATGATTTATTTATGAGTATCATAGTAATTTTTAGAATTATTTCCGCACACACTAATTTATTTTTCAGGCCAATTCAATAAAACCGAAAACGCCTCTATTCGAAATTTTTCCGTTATATCAATAAAATGAAAAACCCACCGAATCTCTTGTATAGTATGACAATATGTTGTCATTAACTGAACTCTATAACAAAAATAATAAAATATTAGATCACCGGTGTGCTCACCAATAACCCAAATGTAATAAAGATAAAATTCCTAAGGATATGAAATACACTAATGCCCGCGCTCGTGTATACTATATAATGTTGAGTGCACAATATAATGTACAGTCATATTAGTTTTTGGTGTACGGGGAAAAGGTGTTCTGCACTGACGGGGCAGGGGAGGGAAGAATGCATCACACAAAAATGTACGGTGTAAAAATGTCCATAAACCCTTTTTTTCCCACAAATCACTATGCTATTACATAATGCTTAATAATGTTTGTCGAAAACTGAAAAGTCATATAATATTATCGTTTCGCAGTCTTAATCTTAATAAATAATAACATTATATTCGTAAGTATACTGTAAAATAAATAAAGAGGGGTACGTCGCAACGTATTATCGCCTACAGGACGATTATTTTATCGTGAAACACGGGGAACTCGAAAACTCGAGACCATCCGTTTATTTAGAAACTCAGCCATCATATTCGTATTAGTTTTGCAACAAAATATTAATATGTATCTCGGCAAGACATCACTGTCACAAATCTGAATAATTAAAAAGACGTGCACGGATCACGCATTCCAAGTCTTATCACAGACTTATATACATATAACGTATAGCAAACAATTAGCATATTTCCGCTTCCGATAGATATATCGCGTCCGCAGTCCTATAGATTTATCTCGCAGAACGCAGAGATATAAAACGGGGGAAAAAATATTTGAAAAAAGATTGTATATCCCGCGAAACATTGCCACAAATATCTCTGCGTGTATTATCAAAGTCGTATCTTACGCGTGTTCGGGTATGAGGAGAGAAACAAAATAAAAAATATTATTATGTTTCAGAAACCCGTCGCCGAAGTCGGATATTATAGGCAGGCCGCCGTTTCGATTGGATATCACTGGGACGATACTGTGACGTGTACTCACATTTATATTTTCTAAGATCGTATTGTGTTACGCGACTAATGATCGTGTATTGTATTATATTTTAAGCGTCGTCCCGCAGCTGTATCTTCGCGCGTCACCGGAGGATCACCAGCGTTCCGCGGTTCACACCTGTTGGTTATTTTTTTCTCGTTTCTGTTATAATATTATATTTTTCGATAGGTAAACTATACACCCATCTAATGATAATTATTGTTTTTGTACACCGTAGTCGAACGGGCCGGCCGGACACGCAACTGTTCGACACCGTACAACAGGCGATGGGTAAACGAAGCTCTTCGTCGTTATTTCATACGCATATGTACACAGTATTATTGTATGCGCGTTACACACGCTATCTGCAATATGTATCGACAACACTCTGCCTGATATCGTGTCTAAATCATTATCATTTATAATAATACTATTACCGTCGTCACCGTACAATGTCGTACACGCGACTACACACGGTACATACGACACGACCATCGGACGACCGACGACGGAGTGGCTCGCGCTGTGCATTTCGTTTTAAAATAATAATAATATGATTACAATAATTATTTTATATATATATATTATATGCACACGTGATATAATAAACGAGCGGTCCGACGGTTGAGCACACGCACACGGCGAAATAATATATATTATAATGAAAGGCGGCGGAGATGCACCACCGCGATATCACTACACATTTATTATTATATATATATATTATTATACGTGATGTGCGGAATAAAAAAAAATATTTCGAGTGTGTGGAAACGAAATGCACACACGGATTGCCCGCCGCCGCGTTATGATTATATCGCAGTCGTTATAATATTGTTACGATTATTATTACTATAAATTTTCGTCGTGATTATAATATTGCTGTTGTTATTGTTATTAGTGTTTACGCTGTACGAGCTGCGGCCGTCGTCGTCATCGGGTTTTATTACTTTCGTAACAACTTTATACTATTCGTTAATGATATTATGCACGTTCATAATTAATATTAAACACTGCAGATGCACCTGTTACTGTCTATTATATCACGAGTCACTATTATATCAGTAATTCATATTATATACGGAGCAAATTGAGTTATGGCTACGTTTTATAGAATTCATATTGTAATGCGCCCTTTTCGACGGCGCCGCGTTCCTGTGTAGAGCGCTCTTGTCCACAGTGACTTGGACCCGACACACTACGAGTATTGCCGTATCGTAGACAAGTACCTACAACCGGCCTACGTATTTATATTAAAATGTCTACTTGCGTTTGAGCGCCAATTCGCCATTTCGTATGTTTGTACATTATTTCCGTCATCATATACTTTTATCCGAAACACCTTTATTTATTCTTTTGTATATTTAACCACTTAAATTTTCGGACTTAGAAATTAAAATTCAGAAAAATTTACTTTTTATGAAAATAACATTAAAAAAAAAAAAAAAAAAATAATTATTCAACAAAATGACAGTTACATTGTTCATCATTCACCAAACTATACTCGATAAGACTCACCTGTCATGTTAAACTTTGTAACACCTAAAATGGCATGTTTTTCAAGTGGTAACCAGTAGTCTTACTTAATACATATATATATATACACGTTTGTATAACAGTTTGTAAACATTTAACCATTTTTTTTTTACCCGAAACACTGTTTACAGATCGCACATTAACTTTTTCTCCATAATATTTGATTTTACATCACTAACATCATTGATGTTTAACACATTCCAGGGCATATAATTAGCTGGTCGTTTGTGTACATCAGTGTTAATGCATCGTTTTCATTTCCTATCTTGTAACATCCTCCATTTTAAATACAAATTATAACAAATCAAATACTTGTTTAGTCAGTTTTACGACCTCTCCACCATCACGACCGCACGTTCTAACATCGCTTTCAGATCAGCATTGATTCCTATTTTTCAGACAAAATAATAATTTCGGATATTAAAGAACCGGAGTTCCACGTGATTGGATTCTCCCACCAGTCCTTAATGATTAATATGCTTCAGACTAATTTTCCTTCCTAAAACACATCAGTTTATAGTCGATTTTTTGGGAGACCAGGTAATTCATAATCACTAATAACCCATTCGCTGCTTTGTTAAATCTTCATATCCACCCTAAAGCTCACCAAATTTGTATGGTACGAAAAATATGTCACTTTTAAGTATACCTTAATCTTCAAATGCTTACATGGCAAATTCACTATACTTAATATGTACTTAATGATTTAGATATTTCAGGATAATACTCTGTGACTTTCTTCTTCCTAATCGGTTAAAATTTCGGCATAATTATTAATTTTCGTCTTATTTGATCACACCAAAATACTACTCTTAATGCGCTTCTTCATTTCTTAGAACATTAATTTCAAAAAACAATTAATAAAATACGTTTAAAACTACTTCAGTACTTATACGTTTTAAACTATTATGTAATGCATTTAACTTTGGGGTAAAGCTAACAGATCAATAATGTTAACAAAATTCAAACTTTAATTATATAACTGATCATTATATAGTCCACTCCAGACTACATTCCCATCCTACCCCAATAAAAATTAAATATAATTAAATAATATGAAAATGTAATACCACCATTGTTTTTTCCATTAAAACGTTAATAATTATTTTTATCATGGCATAGGCCCTTGGGGGTACATATTGGAATGCTGTATGTATCTTTAAAAAATAAAACAGATTTTAAAATATAACTACTCGTCTAATATTTTCTGGGAAGCTGAAATTAAGAAGAAGGAATTTCTAACCAAAACTGTTAGTGAACCACGGGTCAAATGGGATCCAATATTTTTAATCACAACATAACAAACATTTTAAATTATATTGATTCAAGATTTTTTTCTTGTCTTTAGACAATTATCTTTTAGCCCAATATAAGTAAAACATGAAATAATTCATACATTTTAACTTATACGTTGAAAAGATTTGAGAAAATTGCAATATGTTTTAGATATAAATTGTTAACATTGACTGGACAATATGTTATAAATACATATAATAATTTATAATTACGTATACATATTACATATACCTACAGTACTTGGTTTTTTCATACGATTCTCAAGTTTTTTTTTAAGTGATGTAATCTTAGAATTTAGTTATACTACCTGTATAATAACTTATTAACCTAACTTAGGGCTCGGATTTCAATGCATTTGCATCTTTTTTTTGGAATGTCTTACACGATGTTTCTAAGCTACAAATGTGTTTCAAGTACTCCGAATTGTAACTCCAAACATTTTATGCAATTTAATTTTGATGCATTTTTAAATTTTTTAAGACATTTTTGACCTATTTCTTGTAGTATTAAAACTAAAAAAATTACTTCATTGAAATATTATCATAATACAAAGTAAAAATGTGTAATACATAATATTGTGAAATAAAAATGTAATTTTTCAAATTTATGTTTTTATTTTTATAAACGCACCTATACAATTTTTGTTTTTTGAAAAAAATAAAACGATTTAATGTAAATGTTTTTTTTTTTTTATATTCTTAGGGCATTTAAATCCGAGCACTAATAATAAATAATAACAAACAAGTAGCTTAATATGCTGAAATGTGTTAGAGGAAATGTAGATATTTATTAAATTAGTATCAATTTATATCTTGAATTTTTAAAGATTTTAGTTTTATTAATTTGTTTCTGCAGTTTCTGTACTAGTGTATATTAAAGAATTTGAAATTTTTACTAAATTAACGAAACTGTAAAATTTAAAGTTACAGTAGTTATTAGTGTTCTATTGCAGGGGTGGTTAACCAGTCGATCGCGAGATGAATTTGAGTCGATCGTGACACCCTTTCGCATTTTCTTGAATTTTTGATTTTTTTTTTCAGAAAACAATTAAAATATTATTTTTTTTGTAAATTTGTACCTATATCTTTGTATACTCCACGAATATAAAAATTATAATTAGTAAAAAGCAATAAATAATTATTAAAAATGAGATTATACACAGCTATTGAATAAAAGAAGTGTAACACGTGTGTACATATAATATATTTTTTGTTTATTTGTTTATCAATCGTGACAACCTAAAAAATCTCGGAGGTCGATCACAAGTCTATTAAAGTTAGCCACCCCTGTTTTATTGGAGATATGTATATCTACTCAACCAGGATTCGTTTATCTCAAAGGAAATGGTACATTGCGATATCCAAAAAAGTAATAGTTACAACCGACATTATTAAAAGTAACAGCAACAGAAATGTCAGGATTATAGGCTGTTAAGATTATATAAAAAACCATAGTTTACTTCAAAGTAAATCTTTAAATTTAATTAATGTAAGTGCTGTCCATTCTGGGTGATTATTTATTTTTAAATACAGATATTGTGCATATAAGTAAAAGTAAAGTAATATATCCATCCTGACTATAAATAAAACTCCATCTGATAATAATGATAATTATGGTTTCGAAGCAGTGTAATACGGTGTACTTACCTAACTTATGGTTACCACTATACAACTTTTGGATACACAATAGATTTGTTCATTTTATAATAATTTTAATTAATCATATTTGGACGCATTACAATACACGAACGTTTTGATTAAAACTTTAAACTTATTTACTTACTATATAAATATAAATTATAATAAATTATTTACTTAACATTGGCGGCATTCAGGTACCGTATATATATATATATAAGTGTATTATATGATTATATTAATTTTCTTGATAATATAATTATAAATTAATAAGAACTATAGTCATAGCGTGTGTATGTTTTGTGTGTGTAAGACATGCGGTGCTATTTTATTTTGTGTGTGTGAGCAGATGGGTACACACTGTTCTAAACAATATCATACATTAGACCATTGTTAACCGCGGCATGTTATGATTATAATATTTGTTATAATCTATTTTATTTTTTTTCAATTTTCGGGTCGTCGTTCATAATATAATACGCGATGTATAAGACGTAAAACGGGGGCCACCACGCACGGGAGCCCAAGGGCAAATCATTAACATTCTTTGTCGAGTTTTCTATATTATTATTATTATTATTATTAATAGTTGTCGAAAATGGTATGTAAGAGAAAAAATAAATAAAAACGCAATACCAAAGAATGCTCGCGATCGTATTGAATATCTTATACGGTGGACGGTGGTGTGTAATATTATAATATTATAGGAACGACGTCGGGACGGTGGCGGCAACGAATACTCATGTGTAATGTACCGGAGAAATAAAAATTTTCCGGCCTCAACACTGCAGAATCGTCATGGACGGAAATGTATATATATAACAGGGCGAGAAAAAATGAACTTATTCTAGCAAACCGTATAGAGTTAACAAAAAAAATGTCCATCGGACGTCCGGACCGAACTATGGCTTGGACGTGTTTTTATTATTATTGTTTCTTCTTTCGACAGTTTGATCGGAAGCGTCCCCGCAAAAAAGTTATTGTTCTCTTAAATTGTATTACGTCGTGTAACGTACACACAGTTATTATGGACAGAAACATTAATTATATAATATTGTCTATAGATAATTGCAAAATTATATTTGACGGCCAAACGATCAACGGCAGAAGTCGATCAAAATCAATGGCAAAAATATTATATTGTATGTCATGATTTGTAAAGAAAATAAACCGACGAATAATGCAAATCGTATAATATATATATAAATATTATACACGAGAAAATTGACTGAATTATGCATTGTACAATATTAGTATTTACTGATTACATCGTGAATACTGTTATTATACAAATGTTATGACATAACGCAATTTAAATATTATTTAATGAGTGAGATGTAGAATTTCGTTCAAAATTTTTATTAAAATTTTCCATTAAAAATATAATACGAAACCACAACTAGGTAATAACAATGTATAATATAAATATTACGGCTTTGCAGTATAATAATATGTAATATGACGTTTATAATGCAGTATACTTATATATATATATATATATATATATATATATATATATACTAGCTATTCTTTGTGGGTTATAAACATGTAAAAGCGTAGTGATTTATACATATTTTCACGGAGGAAATTTTTGAGATGAAGGCATCTTAATAACGATTTGATAAAACAGACATTATTACTTTTGGTAAAACGGGGCATTTTTTACACTACATAAAAAGTTATATAATATTAATGATAAAAAATTACTTTTCTCAGTCGAGAATAATGCTGTACAAGATAGCGTATGATAAATTAGCATATTAATACAATCATTTTTTATAACTTTTGATTAATAAAATAAACGAACACAATGTTATACAAACGTAAATAATACTAAGTGTCGTTCTCTCTTGCAAATAACGCGCAAGTATATTTAATTTGCGCGATATCATATTTATATCGGTGAAACAAAGACATAAATAATATACGAGTTTTTTAAGTTACAGCATTATTCAACAGTCCTAGAATTCATGGTAGCTTTTTTAAACACCAATAATATTATAACTAAGCCGTACAATGAGACGATAATTCATAGTACAAAATGCTCAGAAGAAATGGTGTTTGGATATCCTCAGATATTTTGTAACGTTAGTTTAGGAAAAACGATCAGAGAAAATTAATTTAACGTGTACATGAATAATGTTTATCACTCATCGCCAATGTATTGTTTAAGAGGTCTCGTTAAGATTCCGGAAGGGAGGCACCAGCCCCTATATTAACGCTTTGAAGCCACCCGTATGATTTTTTTAAGAAAATTCGAGCGATACTTATAACGCATGTCGAGATATTGGCAGCAATGACGAGTAATTAGATGATGACAACGCAGATGAGTTGATGTCTTGATCGGGCGAATTGTATAATTTGTATGTAATGAATGATCAAAACGATGATGAAATAAATTGTCCATATTATTATTTTTATCCTGCAATAATAGAGAACTATTATTTTGGAATACTTATATTCTACGATATCTGTATAATATTATAACACGACGATGCACATAATTTGATTTTTCACGGTGAATAAGTACTACTGCGAAATGCAGTCGAAGCATATTTTAATACAATCAAATCGCATACAATAATAATAATATAACACTAAAGGAAAAAGTGCACATAAAAATAACAACAAATGTTCAGCACGTGACGTCGGCGTGTTCGGTGATGTGTGTTACCGTGTTATACTGAAATAAAAATAAAATACTACGGTGTTCCATGCACGTGGAAGTCTTGTATTTCGTGGATTTTCGTTACGCCTTAAATAATAATAATAATAGTAATATAATATAAGCGCAATTATTATTATCAAATGACGGTGTTGGGGTAGGTAACTGAGGATGTCATCGCACCGATTCTCCGAGAGTTATCTACTACTACTCCGTCTTTCGTCAGTGCCGCAACTATATAAATGATTGGTCCTTTGTATGAATTAAGTCTCGTGTAAGGTTGTACGTATTTCGCGCAATCTAAATTTCCCGATTTTAAATAACCGTCACCAAGTCTAAATAAATAACAATAATATTTATAAAGAAAGGCGTAGAGAGTAAAATACCTCTTCCGATTTGTATGGAATTCAAACGGTTGTGATAGAATAAGATTTGAAATGTTTTTTCTCTTATGACTTATTTATAATATAATAAGCTAGCTGATCCTTCACGGAGTTTCCCGTGTCAAATTTAATGCCCGAGGATTTACCCCCTCACTTAAGCTCCGTTAAACTGCGCAGTTTTATTTGGTTTGTTAACTGTTTTATGCGTTCTGAAATCAATGGCAACGATAAATATTAAAAAAAAAAAAAAAAATCATAGTTTCCTGTAGGTCACCTAACTATATTCAAAATGTATGAGAGCAATATAATATACAAAGTAGCGCCAACGACACTATACGGATATCTTACCGAATCTATCGACTACTATTTTTTTTTTTAAACAGTCTAGACTCTAGAACAGTGTATTCGCATAGTGGCTGTCCGTTTTAGGCCATCGGGCTTATGTAGTTGACGTATCTATTAATTATAGCAGATCTTGCACGGTGTTGTCCGTGACAAATTAATTAATGCCGACGGATTTACTCTGGCTTAAACTCCGTTAAATTTAACTACGCATATTTTTAACACATTGAATTGGTGGTATTGATCGAGGATATAAAATGATATTCGACCATAATAACTATTATAATATTTTCTATAGCCAATTGTGACTTAATATTTAAAAAAAAAAATATTCGTTTTTTTTTTTATCTAACGAAAATCCTTGAGTGAGCTCCTCTTTAAAATGATAAATTAAAAAAAATTGGCTTCGACATGCATAGCCTCGAATATAGAATAATCTATGTACCGAATTTAAGAACCGTGAATGCGATAGACAGATAGACTTACAAATAATTTTAATGATTTTGTTTGAATCGATTAAGAAAAAAAAAAAAACTATACCAATCTAACCTACTTACGTTTTACAATGCACGACGAGTATAGATAAACAAATACAAAAACACTCGTTATTTCAAACTGCTTAATTAATGATTTATTTATTTAGTGACAGGAAAGAGGGACCTTTGGTTGTAAATATTAATAATATAATAGTACTTATTCTACCTATAAAAACATTTTATCGTTATTCGAAAAATTAGATTTTTTTACTCGCTTCCTTAATACACTTATTGCTTATAACAGTGATGTGTTTTTTTTATATATATAATGTACATTTAAAGAATACTACCAGTAATTTCTATTTCAAACACCTCAAGTTAACTCGATACATATTTCAGGTGGATTCGTGTAGAGAACGCATCAATACGATTCAATAGTCTTTAAAAATATATATCAATTATTTAAAATTATATGAAATACAATAGTTCTAAACTTCCACAAAGACCCATTTACATGAAACTTGTACACCGGTACACAACTGTTTTATAATTTTTAGCACTTATAAACGATGTTGTCATGTTAACCAATTTGTTTTATAAAATATCTTAAAAAAAGATATATATTTTTCTTAAACTTAAATATTTAAAAAGAAAAAAATAGTAGACTAAAACGTCATTTAGTTACAAAATAAATAATTTCACAATATCTACAACAACACCGTATTAATTCAGATGAATAACAGTGCAAAACAATTTCGATAACAGAACTGTATAATGAAGCTCACGAAATCAAAAAAAAAATTATGAATTAACTGGGCCATATTACCACTTATTTTGATCCACTTAGACCATTATCTGTACGTGCGGTCACTGATGTATTAGTACGATTTATGAACGAATATAAACATTTGGGTCAAATTTTACAATAAAATAACGTGTATAGAATAATAATTGTATAGTTGTTGATTAGATACCAAACGGCCAAGAGATTGGCCTATTCGTAGAACGAGATTTCACGTACAACATTACAATTATTCATATTTTCATTGAACAAATATATTGCACTTGTTGTTTACTAATAGATGATTTTGTTTTGTTTGTTCATTGTGCATGATTTGAATTGATAAGTTGAAAAATTTTGAAATTCGTAAATTTGCATATCTTATGGTATATTTAACGTAATTAGTTATGCGAAAAATAAGGGATAGATAATTTTGCATTTTGTTTTTATACTACGAAATGAATTTGGTAATATTATAATCACATTGGACCGATTATATTTTGTGAATAATAAATGTGTCCTCAAAGAAAGGAAAAATATGATTATTTAAGAAAAAATATCGGATTTCCTTTTATTGTTATAGTTTTATAGCTCAAAGTACTACACAGAGATAAGTGAGACGTGAAACGTAACTATAAAAGCGACGGAAAACTAAATTATTCGTTTTACTCAAAATTTAAAACTGTTGAAAATTTAATATCCGTTAGTTATAAAATTATTTTTAAATTAAAATATTACATAGAATTGTCATAAATCAAAATCTAATCGAACCACTTCGGTGTTTGTTAGAGCTATGTTTGACGCACTTATTTTGTTTATAGAAAAATAAAAAAATCAGGTTTATGATAAGTAATATCATTGGATTTCAACGGTTTTAAATATTATGGAAGCATGATTGTGGAGATGAGATTCATATCGATATTGAAACGTAAAAAAAAAATCACATAAAAATCACCTATAATATAATATACTTGATTTAGGTACCTACCTAATCAAAAGTATATTATATTGTTTATCATTAAAATAAATAATTATAATAAAATAATAAAATATTAATTTTTATTATGTGTGATGTTATTTTTTTTTTTTAGATATTTTTTAGATTTATGACAATGTTTTTATTTAGTATAAAAATTAATATGATACAATTTTATATTACAGAGTATTTCAAAAACCTTTAAAATCTTAAATTTATGGTCTAATAGTCTAATTGGTAAGTGAATACAGAATTTTTATGCATGGTATAAATACTAAAATATGTCACAACAAGAAATACGCTATATTAAAAAGGTTGTACGAATATTGTTAAAATCATTTGATATTAATTAGGTATATATTATAAATGGTGTGACATATTTTTTAAGGCAAATGGCAATAACCTAATTAAAGTGTACAAAATTGATGTAAAGGTTTTTTGCCAATTAACAATAAAAGACTTAAAAAATGTATTGCTCTTTTATTTTGTTTATTTATGACAAGATTTAATTTTATTTTTAACGGCTTTGACATAGTTGTAAGATATTTATCACATAAATTCCGTCGTAAAATTTACAATATTAAGTCGTCCGTGATTTATTTAAAATGTATTTACTATTGCATACAAATAAATATTATAAATAACAAAAACGTAGTTAATATTATGATATCATTATTAATATACAATAATATATAATAATAATAATATATTATTGTTACATATTACACAGGTGATTCATTAAACCTACTCAACTCCATGTTTTCCTGTAATATTGAATTTATTCAAATCCCGAATTTCTTAGTAGGTTTAGTTAAGGGCTTTCAAATACTTAGATTAAATTACCTCATTAAATATTTTGTGTTATGAGGCAATACCAATTTCATTTTTTCAATTTTTGCTATAAATCGTTAGTTTAATTATAATTGTTTAAGTATTAACGTATGTAAATCGAAATTCGAACAAATCATTTTTGAAGTATTAAGCTTTGTGTACTAATATAATACATTCAATATTTATGATAATAGTTTTGTATGATATGGAGACAAAGATAATATTAAAATTATATTAATTGATAATAAAATAAATTTAAATTTTAAAATTTGTTAAGCATGTAAAAGGTGTAAACTTGTATAATGTGTATTAGATTAAATATTGCATCTATTTTATATATTTTTTTAAAAACCATATTTGGGGACTATTATCTTTCATATGTAAAACTTTTCTACTCCAAAAATAACCATTACAATTTTGATTTAGATACATCAACATTTACCAAAAATCTTTTGCTTTACAATTAACAGTAAAAAAGGTGAAGTGCTTAAAGTAAATTAATAAGTTTGTACAATCACAGGAAAAAAAATGAAAGTACAAGTCACAATGCGAACATAATAGAAGCCGCTTACAAGGAACGCGGTTGCGTCTTGATACAATCGTATTATTAAAACAAAATGCCTCCAAATAGGTGGACTAAATATTAAAACGCTGAAAATTAATTGGATTATTGAAATAACATATCAGCTATTTGAAACGATTGCCAAAGTTCCTGCAGAAGAGGAGATATTTAATGTGGTTTCCAATCCTCAAACACTTGAACAGGCAGATGTAAAAGAAGAAAACAGTGAGAGACTCCCATAATATACATAAAAAAAAAACCGTGGAGTCTCTTAGTATTATCAGAAGAGTAGTTCAGTATCGTGCAGACGAAAAAGGATTTTTGAAGCATTATATTCTGTTTATGAAGAAGTGATCGTAAAGTTACGCGTCAAAGCTCAAAAAAAAAAAATAGACATCAGTCGATACTTTTTTTACAACGAAACGTATACTAACGTATCCTTCGAATGTAATTAATATACAATATCATAATATAATAATATATGTAATACAATGACTTTTATTCAATATTAAATGTTTTTGAATTTTCGTTTTAAAGGTATACATATTTAATTAATGTTGCTACAACGTAATAATAATACAAGCACCTATACGGGGTGTCCCGCGGAGATCTGACAAATGAAAAAACTTTTGTTCTAATCAATATTTAAAAAAAAAATACCGAAAATAAAAACTAAAAAATTGATAAAAAATTTTCCAAAATATTCAAAATAGACCTGTATAATAATATGTACTTTTTTAAATAGTACGTATGATGTACATACATATAATAGTAATTAATAACCAAATAAATATAGTATCTAATCATCTGAATTAGAGGCATTTGGTCGATTGAAATACTTCATCTTGGTTTGAGAGTATTCCTATTAAGCGGCTTCTGTATATTGTACTAGAAAAATAAATGTTGTCCTTATGAATCAAACATTTGAATAAATTTATTTTCAAAGGAAAAAAAACAACGGAGATATAAGCATGCTTGGTGAATCAGCCTCGACCACGGGATATTAGCATTACATTTATTTTTTTTTCAATAGCGTTCTCATCAAACTCTTGTAACCATCGGTTGTATAAATATTCCGCCTCGACCGTTTTCATTCGCATAATATCTAATTTTTGAGCCACATTTCTGTAAGTCACGTTCTAACGCGATACACTCAAATATTTTCTGATAATGACATAATAATATAAGTAGTTATTACTCTAACTAATTCAGGTAAATTGCAGTGATGATAGCCGCCAATAATTATATAGTTATTTGTATCATTAAAATCGAAATCGACGTTTTTCCGCACATTTAGTTTTTTATTCAGTTCGGTGTACTATTAAACGGTCAAGATTCAGTTTTACATTTAGTTTTTTGTGGTATACATCAATATCTATGACTCCGTAAAAGTTCATACTTTAGCAATTACATCAAGTATGTACTTGATTTCTCATTATTAACGTATTATCTAATACATAATATATGCCTTGACCGAAATCATTTATATGGAGCTGACTCAATATTCTTTCGATTGTTTCACATTTACAAGCTATTTAAATTTGGTTCAGAGCTAAGAAAATTATGATTTTATAACTTTTCAACATATTTTACAAATTTAAGCAGTTTTTGACTATGATTGCCTATCATTAATTATTATTATTATTTTTAAAATTTTATTGTAGTTTGATAAATATATAATAATAGTCAACAGTTACGTATAAATTCTGGTGAAGTAATAGGTAATACATTTATATATTAAAATATCAATATTTAAATTGAAAAAAAGTGTTTCATGATATAAACAAAACGAATAAAATAAAATACTGTTAATTGAATGCCACCTTTTTAAAAGTTTATATTATAAAGCATCTTACATAATATAATTATATTCTTCGACAAAGCCTAATTAGCATACTTGTAATTTATAAACGATGGAAAAACAATATATTATATTGAGTATTCAATTTAAATGTTATGTCATTACAAATATTTAACTTTGATATAGCTGAATGTTAAGAAATTGAATTAATCACGTTTAATAGGTATATATATATATTGTTGAATTTGAAATAACGTTCGGTCTTAGCTCTTCCCTTCGTTATCAAAATGTATTTGTTTAAAAAATATGTACTCCGTAGTAAATATATCATATTTATATTTCGTGTAAATAATATAATGTATCGAATTATAAGTATAGGAGTATATCAATACGAATCGTGTAGGAGTATAATATAGTCTGAATAATTGCCTTATTGACTATGTATAATACATAATATTATACATATATGTACGCCCGATGGCGGCCGGTGGTGGTGCCGAAGAAAACTCATACTGCAAGAATGTCAATATTGTTTTAGTGTTTACTCAAATGAAAATATTAAAACGGCAGGAATAGACATTTACTCGAAAAACATTAACTGTAATATACTAGAGCGTACCAAACTTTAAAAATCAATACTTTTTTGTATACATGTACCACGGCGATGGTGAGTTTTAGATTTTTCGGCTGTGGATAATCGTACATAGAAAAATAAAACGCTGTTGTTGTGCTTTGAAACACGTTGAAAAGAAAAGTCACAATACACGTACAATCCAAAAGTTTTGAAATACTCGGCGAGCAGATAAAAACCAACTTTTAAAAAAAGAACACTTATAGCCAAAAGGTCGAAGGAGAAAAACTGTAAAAGATGGAGCGAACGATAAACTTGGTAAATAGAACATTATACAACCTATTAGTTCGAAAATTGAAGAACCTGCTGTAATGGTCATTAAATAAATACGTTTGCTCGGGAATGGAAATGCGAACGTGGTACATTAAGAAGGTTTGAATGGTAATTTCTGCATAAATTATTTGCCCGTGACATTTATTGTGTGTAATGTATACTCAATACTTAGTTAATACTATTACTGCCGGTTAAAATCGTAAGGGAAAAATGTCGACAATGAACACACGTGTGCAATAAATCTGACAGACGTCTGTGAATATAATTATCGATATATTTTCAAAACGGAAAAATAAGTGAAATACATTTTCTTACGAGATAACGGCACTATACCGCCGTGATGCCACTATAATTTGTTCGTTTGCGACATAACTTAAATAATATAAGTATATTATTTTATCGAACTCGTATGTTCAGCTGAAAAATGATTCCATTAATTCAGCGTAATCGGATCATATTTTTAAGAAGACGCAGACAAAGTTCAAGCCATCGAGTACACAGCACACGTACGATATAAGCAATAATAATAACAATAGTAATAACAATATACGACAATATTTTTCATTTTTTAGAGTACAATTTATAATATTATACAACTACTTTATACTTGCGAAATTTATTTGATAACACCACGTTCAATATACTACCTAATTATCTTCTAGTTTAAAGTTATCTAACCAGACCAAAACGAGTTTTTCTTCCAACAAACGCGTATTCACGAAAAAAGTTTTTTATGAATTTGGAAATGCTTCATTTAGTCACTCCAAATGCCAAAATAGTTCAAAGTGAAATGTTCTCGAATAAATGTGCATTATAATATCAGTTAAAACGTATTTTTTTTCAGCGTCAAGATAAAATAATTTGAAGTTATAGTTAAAATGGCTATTATTTTGACACTTCTAAATAGGTTAAGGCTTTTAAGGCCGCCACTAACTTTAAAGAGTGTTATTTTGGCATACGATATTAAAAGCGCATGGTAATGCGTCCATCAACGTGAAGTAGATCTATTAGAAGCTTGAATGATGATAGTGATAAAAAAAAAATAGAGTGAAAATGAAACGGAATTCAGTACTTAAGCCAGAAAGTCAAATCGCTACAATTTGTAAATACGTATTATATATATTTAATTTCACCCACTGCAATATCGTGTTTAATTTCGTAATTAAAAAATGTTGTGTTGATTAAATTTATTTATTAAACTATTGCCAAACTGAATATAAATTAAAAATTGAATTTTTTTTTTTGCCGTAGAACTTATAAAGTACCTACACTATGAATATATAAAAGTAGTCGTAATTAAAAAAAAACTGATTAAGTTATATTTTTTGCCGTTTCAATATTATAAAGTCTGTAAAGTCGAATTAAGTTTAATTATTTACTGTGCATTTTGTTTTATATCTATATCACGATTTTCTTGAAATTGTTTCAATCACTATTCACTATATTGTATATACACATATACATTACATTTTAAATTCAAAGAATAAAATAGATTGGCTTGGAGGATTTACATTCGAGAAACTTTTTGTCGGATCGATATACATTTTGTTTGACACACTGCAATGGCTATGAATATACTTTATAGATATTTCATTCATTTAGAATAAAACTTTTGTGGTTTTCTATAGTCCATAATATACTGCGAATATAACAATACCCAATCTTACTTCTGTATTAACTTCTTTATTCATTATACGTAATATTCAGTACATAATGTACCCGTTTGCGGATCAAGCCCAGAGGAGATTCTGCGACAATAATGGGCTAAACGAAAATAATTGGACAAAGTCCCAATTTTTGACTATTCAAATTTAATTTAATTTATATATTTTTTTTATCCATTTCACGAAGACAAGAGGCAGCGCTGAAATTCACGACACAGATTAAAACATTGTCACCTTTGATTCGCGATCGATACACTTTATTGCAATTATATCTAAATATACGACATAACGTGACATATGCTGTAGAGTTTACTTGACATGCGTCTAAGCGTCGACGTTATGTTATTGCCATCACTATATTAACTTGTAAATGGATATCTACGTGTTTGTTACGAAAATCTCAATAAATTTATCTCTAATATTGTATCTATAACACACGAATACGTCTCGTAAAAACACAAAAAATGTCTCTCTCCAGTCTCTCTAATCAAAGACATTGAAAGAGATCTACCCAAAGAGTCGTATCGAAGAAATCCGTAGTCTACGACTCTGGCTGAGCTCCGGAAATGCATACTCATCGCGGATCCAGTGACGGAGTTACTGCGGTTTGTATGTCATCGAACTCGGTGGAACTATCCTTAATCAGGATTAATACAGGACAAGTCACAAGCAATGAGTTTTTACAAAAAATGGTTTACGGTTGAATCCCTTCTCTGCGTCTGTAGTAACGTACAATCAATTTAACACACGGCCGAGGTGAGTCCCCAAATACTGTAACAAAACTTGTTGGAGGTGATATTGAACAGCTGTACATTAAGTTTGTGCAAATGCTTTTCTTTGCACACCAACTTAAAAGTAAAACTTTATGAATGCCTATTTGATAAATGCGCAGACGATGTCGTTTAAATTTAATTTAAAAATTTCTTTTAAGCACTATTATATTATTATTAATGGCATGTGTGTACATATCCCCTTTACTTACTAATCGAACGTTTAACCTTTATAACCTTTATTATAAATACTTTATGTATTTATACTCTAATTTATCACGTCGTCCATTACGTTTTTGCCATGATTATAATACGCAATAAATAAATATCTAATTTATATGCACACAGACACAATAATATATTATTATAATATAATATTTATAGTTATCATCACATTACAATCAATGTCTATAGACAGTCGTTGTTGATCCGACCGTTTTATCAGTACGTCATGTGTGTTGCGTATACCTATAAATTCGAAAAGTCTTCTAAATCCGGTATACTATTAATTTAAACTTCCTAGTCGCTATAAAGTTCCCTTTATCCGTCCAAGTTACTTTCACGCATTAACCTTCTCTGTCGGCAGCTCTTTGGAAAAAAAAAGGGTCACGTACCTATACTTCACGCGCGTATATATATATATACACACACACACATACAACAATAATACAACCATATTATTATATATGTGTGTGTGTGTGTGTGTGTATTGTGTAAGTGCGCGCGCATCGTGGATTTTGACACATTCTCATTCGTCTGGTTTTTATTTCCCAGGGGTCCACCACTACGCGATGTTAGGGGAAAAGTTATCGGTAACCACATCGTCGTGCGGAAATATAAAAATGTGAGAAAGAGAATAATACAAACTTTATAGTATAAAGGTAGTCGCTATATGGCGTTCTAAAAGTAACCAGCGCGATGCCGCTAGCATTATTATTTGAAAGCATCGAGTTTGGATGCGTATGGTGGATATAGGTGATGTACTTACAATAGAATCCGCAGTATACTTGAAATATAATGTTGTTATATCGAAATTACAATAATAGTTTTGTTAAAATAATTTTGAAACTGTCAGAAATTTGAATATCAGTAAAGAAAATATTTAAACGAGAAAATATACGAAAACATCCGATAAATTTGGATCTTTACTTATATAGCACGTAATAGACACAAAGTCGCTATAATTTTAATTTAATATTTTATCGTTATCATTTATTTATTTATTTTTGTCATGCCAAGTCGATCATTAC
Organism: Rhopalosiphum maidis; assembly: GCF_003676215.2. Taxonomy (NCBI): domain Eukaryota; kingdom Metazoa; phylum Arthropoda; class Insecta; order Hemiptera; family Aphididae; genus Rhopalosiphum; species Rhopalosiphum maidis. The sequence goes on from NC_040878.1 coordinate 82,807,130, forward strand.
GTGGTTTGTATGATTTTTGTTCATAACGTTTTTGTTTTTAGGTCAAAAGCTTGACAATAAACATTTAACTGCATCGTCTACATCTCATAAATCGTTCTTATACAACAATCCAATGACATCGAAAATATAAAGTCGCAATTCTTTTGTATAATGTTATGGACATAATATTATTATGAAATTCGATATTTAAACGTAACATAACGACTTTTTCTATAAAAGATTATAGTTTTATAATAGTTGTGTATTTACCGAATTAAAAATATTAATAATAATAATACAAATTTACTATATAATAGTATCCTTTAGAATAAAATAATCCTGATCTGCTGTGCTAACAGCAGTCACCACTGCACGGAATATTTTATCTCCTCTAATTATTCATCATTATCAAATTCAAATTTAACACAATATATTCAATGGCCTACTCGACAATGAGGTTGACTCCAAATATGTTACTATGCAGCCGGCAGTGTTTCCTAGAATTTTATGTTTCATTTTATACAAAAAAATAATAATTATTTTAAGAGTTTATTTGAAATAAGACAACCGCCATAAAAGTAGTTGCGACGAAGTTATTATAACAAATATGTGCACAATTCGAAAAAAAATATATTATATTATGTACTTAAAACTATAAAAGTAGACACGTGCAGATAGTAGGTACGTATAAATCATTACCGAGAGTTGTGCAGTGAGGCATAATAAAAATGAATCAAAAATGTATTTTAAAACATATAGCATAGGCGAACTACTCACCTATATCATTATTCGTCTAATGGTCTTTGAGTCTTTTTAAAAGTACTTTTGAGCATTTTCACTGTTTGCAGTACGTTTTAGAATCGTAATATTTCTATGTTTTTATATTTCGAAAATTCTACGTATACGGCACACCCGGTGATTTATTTTAAAATAATTTCACCCTCATATATCCTTACACGGACCGTACAGCATATCTAGTTTAAATTTTAATTAAAATAGTCGTGTTGGCTTCGAGTTGTCATTCATCGTTGTCACTTCCGAGGTGTCAAATAAGTGATAAATAAAACGAGTAGACGAATACATGTCGAAACAAACCATCGGAGTAAAGTGGATACAGACAGCAGGCAGCATAGCTATAGTGGAATTCTTTAAACAAGTTTAGTTGTATGTCAGCATAAAGCCACTCGAAATAAACAGAAAACGCTCAAAGGCGTTATTTGTACAGACATTTTCATACAACTATAAATACACACGCGGAATAGAGAATTTTTAAGCTTTTTCGTAATTTAAAATGTAAATTCAATTTATTAGTATGACTTATGTGGGTTAGGTCCATATATGGGTCACTTGGTTCAAATACAATTTTTTTTTTCAAATCGATGGAAAACCGAAAAGAATTTTTTGAAATAATAATTTTTATTATTAATATTTTTCATCGCGACTTTTTCATTGCGCGTGGGTAAAATCATATAAATTGATACTCTTTGTAAAATTTATTGAATAAAAAAAGCTAAATTTAACTGTTATTTATTCGTGAAAACTGCTTCGAACTCGAATATCATTCATATTGAATTCTCTCGTTTTGTTTATATTATAAGTTTTACGTCTTGAAAGTTAAAAGTCATATTTTTCTTTAAGAATTGTATCAAATAACGTTATTAGCTTATTTTTTAATAAAACAAAATCGCAAATATATTTACTGTAGAGAATACGGTGCATTCACAACAATATTTTATTAAATTATGACCATATATGTATGTTATTAAAATATTCTATAATATAGAATACATTATATATATATATATATTATGGTCATAATTTAATAAAATATTGTTGTGAATGTACCGTATATATTTGTTCTACATAAAAATACACAAGTAATATATAATATTTAGGTGGAACAAAAAAAAATATATTACTATATTCTCATAACAATTTAGGCTAGTAAAGACTTTGAAATACCTAAGTAAATAGGGGTACCTCGGCCACCTTCAAAAATTAATCATAACAAATTCTTTTGATTGAGAAATTTTATATATCTAGTTGACTTTAATAGTTTACTTAGGACTTAGGAAAGATTATTATTTTTTTATGGTGGTCTTTAAAGAGTTAAGAATAAACAAATTACAATAACCTATTAACAAAGTAATGGTTAAAAAAAAATAGGTTGAATTTATAGTAAATATAACTGTATTAAGAAAATCGATTTAAAGCCGTGTCGATCAATAAAATAATATATTTAAACAAGTGAGTAGTTTTAAATCTACTTTCCGTACTTATACTTATATTTTTAGCTTTTATACAATTCTTTAAATAGTTATTTTATAATCTTAATATAAAATTTATATATATATAAAATACTGTAACACTTACTAGGCTAACAAAATACATTGTTATTATTATTATTGTATGAAGAGTGGTTCTTTTCATTTAAAACTTAATTCATCGAAAAGTATTGACATTTTTTTAAATTCTTTCTTATATAATAATTTAGAAGCTACCTTATAAAAAACAATATTTTTGAAAAAAAAATTGTATTTCTTACTGTTTGTCAATTTTAAGTTATTTATTTTTTAACTGATAACATAAAATTTGATAAATTAAATATTATTTTGCAGACTTTTTTTTAAGAACTGAAATCTATGAAACTGAATTTCAAACAAGTAGGTAGTTAATTACGTAAGTATAACTATTACGTATGCTTTACTCAATTTTTTTTTCTTAGGTTTCAGGTTTTGTCAATTGTAGTATTGAACTAGTGAACCTACAGTTTTCGGAGTACGCTGCAGACGCCACTCAACCATAGATTATCTAAACATTAAATACTCATAACTAAAAAAAAAAAAATAACTGTGAAAAAATTTCTGAACACGAATAATACATACGCGAATAAATGTAGCTAACCTACACGTGTATGGTTTTGACAACAACAAAAATTTACATAAAATATGCTTGTTACATATACCTAGTCGTATAGAATATATGTACGCGGATCGCTTATATTATAGATTTGCATTATCACTATTTTATTATACTATATTGTGGCTGACAATGGTATGATTGAGTAGTGTGCGAATGCAGTGCGTCAATAAAGACAAAATCTACTCGGAGATAGGACGTCATTTTAGTCTTTAGATAATGATGTGACTGGTGCGAGTACACCGACTAGTAAAATTTAATTTGATAAAGTATATCACCGCTCGAGATATATTGCCATTCATTTTTTTTTTTTTATAGATTTAAATAAATGTAAACAAAATAATTTATTCGTGTTAGACATTTTTTTATTAAAAAAAATTACGATTCATACACATTAACCAACACTGTTTGAAGTACATAATATAATAGATTTTTGATATAATATATTCAACTAATAATTAAATGAACAATTATTTACGTTTATTAATACATATATATATATATATATTTATGGTATTAACTATAGTTAACAACCACAGTTGTTGAAGTTAAATAGATATAAAGTAATAAACATTATATTTATTTTTTAAATGAATTGTTCCAAACGGCTGAAATTTGATTTTTTTTCAACCTCTATAAACGTCATTTATATACCGTCCTACATACTCATATAATTGTTTTAATATTGTTATTATTAAAGGTTTTCAATAAAAAGTTGAACACATTTTTTATTTTTTTGCTGTTATATTATTATACATATTTTGATTGAATATTATTTATTAGTAACACTGTCATTTATATGCTTTTTGTATATATATATAGTTTTATTTATCGCACAAAACATAGTATGCCCATTGGCCATTTGTTTATACGGTTCATTTGATCATTTCAATGCGTTTTGACAGCGCTATATTTGTATACATTTATACGGTTTATATTATAATTGCAGTGTTTAACAAAATCGTGTACATATTTTATTTAAAAAAAAAAAAAAAAACCAAATATTAATTGTACGAGTTAAACAAACTCGAATGTATGTGTTAAATTCCACCCCATTCTCCGCGAAATTCCACTACACCTCCACCTATGCGTATTGCGATATACAGCTTAGTGTAATAAAGTCAAAAGTCTGTGTCGTATATGTAACCATTGTTGTTACACCGTCCGTCGTTCGGGACGCACAACAAAGTCAATACAGCTGCGGTGAGCTTATATATTATATTAGGTATATATAGTGCGTATATATTCCATTACGCGAGTACGACATATTTACAACACGAAACGCCCAAGCACACGCTGAAAAAAATACTGCGTAACTGGCACTCAGAAATAATAATGGCCAATAGAATATATTATTATAACAATAATAATATGATAACGTACATAATATTCTTTCGGGAAGAGCCATCGCGTTTCTGTGTTATGTTCGCTACGCTCGCAAAATTTCTGTTAAGAAACTCGTATAATGTATTTTATTTATCGCACTTCCAGGCCAATAGTAATGGCAATAACGTCATCATTATTATTATTTTGTTATTCGTCCGCTGCCGCTGCCACTGCGCTGCATCACTACACCGCCTCGCGTGCCGCCATCGACGACCTAAGAGCAAAGTTGTTTTTGATTTATAGTCTCGAGTTTTTCCATCGAGTCATACCGAGTTGATATGTTATGCACACGACTAAAAAACAAATCACGTCATACGAACGAAAAATATTATTTTCATATTTTCCGAAAAATGTGTGTTACCTAAATTAACTCGTGTTCAAAATTCTAAACAGAATGGCAAAACATATTCGTAAAATTTATTATTATTCGCACCTATACGCTGTACGCACGTATAGACCAAAATATAATAAATAATAATTACAAAAAAAAAATTGGAATAATTGTACACATACTCGGCTCTCAGCAGTTTCAAAAAAAAAAAAATCTCAATTCTCCGTGAATTACAACATTGTAATATTGAAAACGTTTTACGAAATGATTTTAAATTTATATTAATAATTTCAATCTTAATCGTAATTATATTTTCTCCATTTTGGTACACGTGTCGAATATTGTCGAATATTACATTCGATTAAGTTATCTATACATTTTCATGTATTATTTATTTTATTTATTTCATGATTTTTTCATATTATTTTAATACTTTGACAATTTGTTATAATTGTATTCTAAATTTGTGTATTATTCTCAGTGATTGAAAAATGTGTGCAAATTCACCGTTAGGTTAGATTTATATTATATTTATTCAAAATAAGTAATTTAGTTGAAGAATATAGAACATTATTTTTATTAATAAACCTTGCGTTATGATTTGTGAATTATTAAAAAATTTAAATGGTTTGCATAAAATTAAATGTTGTGAACTAAATGTGAGGTAGTGAATAAAATAGAGTAAAAAAATGTTTGTTCGTTAAAGACTGAACTATTTGTTTTGTTTTACATTATACAATTAGAACTTGAAGTGATTGCAAATAAACGTTTAGTTCATATAATATTGTAATATATTTGTATTAAATATTATAATTATTATAATATACAAATACGTTTTTATGATAAATTTTTTTATTTGAAATTTTTATGTTTTTGAAAATTTGTCGCTTAACAATATTTCATTTGATTAAATAGAAAGATGACGATTATTGTGGATTATTCTAAAATATAAATAAATAAAAATTGAGAAATCATATACATTGTAGGTTTAATTATAATAGAAAAAAATGTCCCTTCGTGATATCGTATTTAGTATAATATTGTGTACACAGTTAACTATTATTTGATATAACGATTGTCGGATAAATGAGGTTTGAATAATATGCGGTATAGTTAATATGTATTTAAGGATCATATTAGATATTTATCTAAAACACGATTATGATTTAAGTTAAACCGCCGTGAATTTAGCCCACCACCGATAGTCGGTATATAAGTACTTATCGGTTTTTGTAGGCACCAGTTTTTGCTCTGTCGTATAGTCCGCGGGTCCAAGTGGGTGGTCTGAGTACGGTGATATTATAGTCGCCTTTAATCTTAATGAAAAAGTAATACGAAGAGGAACAATTGTAACTTTCGAAGCTGTTGAATTAGTTCTTATTTTATGTACAAGACCCACGAGTGGGTTTAGGGTATTATTTTATTGATACTCAACGACATAACGAGTTTTTGTTCTGATATCGCTCTACAAAAAAATGTAGATAGGTACATTATTACTTTCTTTGGTTATTTTTTTTTCTTAACGTTCGTGTTTACACCTCATACTGAATTAATTTATGAATATTAAGTACTTTTCGTGGCTAATTTTTCAGTGGTGGGGTGTTTATTTTGGGGTTTTGCGCGCAAGCGTGATGGGTGATGTGTGTTTGTGTGTGTTGTTCCCTTACATATACAGTCCGCCTTCAAAGTCCAATGTCGCCCTGATCATCTACACGGGAAACAAATCGTTCTGACCGCGATATTAGCGAAAAAATCTTTATGAGCAATATCGGTTGCATGAAATTGGAATCTCTTCATAGATTGTCGTCTCGAAATACCGAATTGAAACATATTAAAATTATGTGTCGCGCTATCGGAGAATATTACTCCGGGTATAAGGTGATGCGCGCAGGGCTTTGACGCATACTGTATATATTATAGTACACTTAACCCTCGTAAACTCAGTCGAAATATGACCACATAACGTTCAAAATACATTATTATAGTCGTTATATTATATATATATAGACAGTGAAGAAATTGGGAGTCGTTTGTTATTTCAATAATAATATAATTACCGTAGAACCTCGATTATCCGTGACTCGATTATCCGTGTTCGCGATTAACCGTGCTCACTCTTCCGAAAATTTAAAAATAAGTATTGACTGTAGATGTATAACATTATTGTATATATTTCTAATTATAATTAAATAAAAATTTCAAAATAGCTTTATTATAAAATTGTATGTATGTATTTATAGTTATAATTAAATAAAAAATGAAATTATTATAAAAAGTCTCGATCAACCGCGGTTTTCATTTATCCGCGTGACCCCCTCCCCGCCATTACCCCGGATAATCGAGGTTCTACTGTGTGTCTTATATTATTTGTATGCACTATACATAATGCACGTACCAAAACAATATATTTGCAATGCATATAGGTACAATATAATGCATTATAGTATATAGGTAGCTGATTGTATTTATTTCGTGTGTGCAATCTCACAGCAAATACAGTAGGTATATATATATATATATGGGCGGTTATAGGTATATAGACTATAATAATATAGTCTAGTATACATTTAACGCATGTTTGATGAATACAATGTACGAGTCTTTGGCTTTATAACATGACGTGCACTACAGATAAGATTTTTTTTCGGTTTATTTATACAACTCGAAAGTATAAAAATATAACGACGGTAATTTTAAAAAAAAAAAAAAAAAAGCCATTGGTTTGAAGAGTAAACTCTAAATATATACATATAATACATATAAATTACAGTTTTTTTTTTTTTTTAATTGAACCGCTAGGGGTTTTAATTAAAATTTCTGTGTACTATCTGGTATTCATCTCGGTGAGTCGTGTTCTGCAGTTTTCATTACCACACTATATTATACAATATATAATATTAATGACCTACATAATAATTCAATAGAACAGACGTGTATTAATTTCTTTTATGAATTATAATTGCCGTAAGTGTAAGTGGAAAAGTCGATCCAGATACGGTCCGCAAACTTTCATTCAATAAGCCCATTCGTGCGGTAAAAACTTTGCATAATCGACCTTTGTTGTGTACGGTTTTTTAGCATAGTCGAATATTTTACACGACTTTAAACCATACAATACAAATTTGGAAAATCATTTTACATTTTAATTTGTTTTCGTATTTACACTGGTTAAGCATTTAAGGACTACACAGCCGATGGATTTTTTTGTACACACCAATATAATATCTTGTTTTTATATGAAACCATCGTGTTTGCTTTTAACAATCGGTGCATCGCGATAAAGTATAATTAATTAAGTTCGTCCTTTATTATTTTTATTTTTTTGACTGAATCGCGTGTTTTTTTTTTTCATTAATTATTTTAGGTTTTGATCACGTGTTGTTATTCGACAACATGGATATTATTCTGCCCTGAATCTAGAAACGTATACATTAATTAATCATTCATTATAATAGGTATCCAGAAATAATTTTTCACACGATTAATTTTTATTGTTCTATGTTATACCTACATGAAATACATACAAACTGTTTATGTATAATATTTATACAAAAAAATACGGCTTACGGTAAACCTATGTTTCTGCATCCATTAAACCGTGTATATGGTACGCGCATATATCATAAAAAATATTATACACGTTCTACTGCAGGGATGGGCAACTGAAAACTATTAGAGGGCCAATTTTTAGAAAATCAAAATTTAGAAGGCCAGAGTATAGAGCGCAAAAAAAAAAGGCATTCAAAATACGCATTTAAATTTAGCATAGATGTAGCATAGAGTATAGACGCTTGACTTTGAAATCGTATGATGTGATTTGAGAATGTGCCACGGGCCAGATAAAAAAGATTCCGCCAGTTGCCCACCCCTGCGTTATAGGATTCGGACTCACGGCAAGATTCGGCCATTGTGCGATAATGATGCAAAGTTCAGTTATCTGCAGCTGGTCCCGTTTACTTATTAATTACCTATTACGTTAAATAACATAAATAATAACGAAAATAACAATATTAGGTAATAATCAAATTAATCGGTGTAAATGTCGATATTGAAAATATTTATTATTCGCATTAGCCGAACGTCATCATCACATAATAACATTATCCTTTTCTTTATTTTAACTAAATTATAAAAACGTGCAGACGTGTTTATAAAACATACGTTCGAACATAGGATATTATATGTTTTTAATAATCATTCGTTCTTTGGAGATTTCTGTGTATGCCATTGGAACAGTACCAATTTATTAAGCACAATTCGCCGACTTATATTTAAATAAATCTTATTTATTTGTGCAAATTCGACACGATATTATATTGGTTTAGTTAAATTAACAAAAAAAAAAAAAAATGTAAATATATTTCATCGTCGCATAAAATGTAACCGCTGAGTTAATTATTTTCTCGTGTAACTCGAAAAGTCATTACATTTTAGCGCGTATTCTTATTATCAATAACTTTTATAGATTATCAAAAAAAAAAATAAATAAATAAATAAATAAATAAACAGACAAATAAATTTAAATATCTTGTTTTGTTTTATGTAGCCGCTGTTTTTTTTCCACCAATAGACCGGCCGAACATTATTAATCTCGCACTTACCCTTCAAGAAAAACCGTAATCACTCTATTACAGTACTATGTCTTTGCACACATAATATCGAGTTGTATTTTGTTCGAGCGTACACGTATTTATGTATTATATATTATATACGTCGACATAATGCATTTATCATATTATATGCGTAAAATGTTTCATATTATTTTCCATTCAGTTACAAGTTTTGTCCATTTAGCGAAAGTGGTCATCATTTATAGATTTTGGACGGTTATAAACAGCAATACAATTGTCAAAATGTTACATCGGCCATTTGTTCGTAAATGGATTTCATTTTGATTAAATTGAAAAAAAAAACTCCTGTTTGCTTTTATTAATCGGTCTTTATCATTATTTTATAATAATTCAAATGCGCGATCGCCTCCGAAAGTGTCTGCCAGTTCCTACGGTAAGCCGCACATAGCTTAAGTACCGTTGGCCGCGATCGACGATCGTTTCTTCGTACGTTCGCTGGTTTCCGTACTTAATGCCGCGCCGCACTTATTTATTCCGATTTCGTAAGGTTCGTCGTTTGAAATGGATTTCGCAGTAACTTCTGAGTATAGTCACCTCACAGTGATCTAAAATGTTACGATCACAATCAAAAGCTTAAAATAAAATATAATTGAAACGAAATAGGTACTCGTCGTTAACAACCTATATGTGGAAAAAGCAAAAACCAGTGAAAACCATAATACCAGATAGAAATGAAATGAACGCGTTAAGAAATCAATATTATAATTTAACAATTATAATGATCTCAAAATAATTTTTTTCGTTTTTAAATATTTCCAATCGATACGTATAGCAATTACCGAGTTTAGCTTTACTGAAATATGTGGTACTATAGCCAATATGAATATGATAATGATTTTTTTTTATTACCATATCATTATTTATGCAACTATGTCAGTGATAACTATTGACAATCTTTATATTATATCAAATATAGCCAATGTGCAAAAAATAGATTTTTACTATACGATAATACACAAAATATGATATTATAGTTGCATCCATTTACTTCCAAATAATTATTACTTTTCGTTCTCGTTTTCTGCAACGACGATAAAGTAAGTTAATTTTTTTTATGATTAATTTGTATAATTAAATTTTAAAATTTCAGAAAAAAAATAAATCTGGACATTTTCTTCTCACCAGTAAATAAAAATATAAAAAAATAGATAAAATATTCAGGGAAATTAAATACATAATTTTTTTAAAGTTTTTTTTATTTCCGCTTTACATCGTAGTATTACATCATTTTAACATGATATTAATATATCACGTCATATTAGGTGTATTATTACTGTACAGTGTAAGTACACATGTATATGGCAGTTTTAATATCCTCACTATCTCATCTTTATTGTATAAAGTTACGCCGTTAAATAAATTAATAGCAATTTGCTATTCGGGAGCCGGAATTGAACCAAAAATCTGCTAAACTGGGTGATTTATAAAAACAAATATTTTACCTTCCCGTCGGTGTTCTTTTTTTTTTATTCCAAGGGAGCGAGCAGTGTATAGTTGAGCGCAGCTTCCGGTGGAAAATTTTACCTCGTCCCGAGATACATATTTAGTCATGATTCATGGTCTTTGGAGACTTTTTGCCGTTTTATTTTTTCACTTCCTGTATGCGTAGTACGCGTACCTCTTCTTAAACAAATATACGTGGCGTTTGCTGTAACAACTGAATAGATTCATAAAACATTTGGATCATATTATTATAATATAGCGGAGGCATTGGGGTTGTTAAATAATTTAAAACGACAGCGGCGATGGGGAAACGATTTCGAATGGCTGCGCGTATAATAATATAATATTATAATCTCAGTGAGAAGTAATTGTAAATTCGCAACGAGACGATTTCAATTTAAATATCCATATTATTTTTAACTAATGCTCATTACTATATTTTCTTCAATTTATATAACACTAATAACTGATGTCACCTAGTCCGGTTCCTGATTTACCTAATAAATATATGTATATTGACACGGTCTATATAAACATAAATTACAATATATAATAATAATATTTTAATGTAAGTAAACATATCGTGTAAAGTTGTCCAGATTATTCGTTAAAAATAAGTGAAATTAAATTTTATTTATGTAGATAAACAGACAAAATATATGGATGTAGATATTATATTTTATAGATTTTTATAAAAATCTATTTCTCTATCTACCGACATCACCTGCTATCACCTTATAGGGATCAATGATTAAATTTTTGGTGATTCTAATGTCGATGCACTTAACTGAATTTCTATTTTCAATATCAAATGAATCTGACAAGAAGTTTTCAAGCATTTTGAAAAAAAAAACATTTGACATTTAATCGTATTTATGATACATAATAGGTAATATGTTATAAAGTTGATTTAAATCCATTATTTTACATACTTAGATGCAGATTTTTATATTAAATTTATCTTGTTAGCCGACTTTCATTATCGTTTTTTTTTTTTTTTTATATTAATTTATTTATTGTTAAGAAATATGTATAATAACAGTATGGTAACATTATGAAAATTAGCAAACAATTATAACCATATATTTTAATTCATTTATAAATGTATAATTTATATTTAATGTAAATTAGTCATACAGACTATCATATTATACTCAATATATTTTGTCTTTATTTAATTCGATTTTGTGTGTGTGTGGGGGAGGAGGGCACAAATCAATTTTAAAATACATTTTTCTGTGTCATATTTTCTATTCAACAAATTGGAATTCAGAAAAATTAAACTTTTTTTACTCAACAAACGATATTATGACAAAACAATTTATGGCATAGGTAATTTTTTTTTTTTAATGAACGTTATGAGTTATGACAAATTCCAATGTAACATTTATGGTTGATACCTATATCGAGACTTTAATAACATAATGAAATACATTTCGAAATATATTTATTTTTTAACGTTTTAAAGCTTTAATATAATTTTAATAGTAGTCGTGTTTGCCATACTTTATTAATCGTAATGTGTAGTTTACAACAAGTAAACAAAATTAAAAATTTCAAAATTGTATGCACGTAAAACGTATATAATATAAGTATTATGCGTATCATAATTCACTACCTATGAACACAGTTTAATTATTTCACGTGAAATAGGTAGATACGCGTTTAAAATATATTTATTGGGTTTACTAATAAAACCTAGCTATATTATTTGCTGAAATTTACTACGGCACCTTATAATATTATAATATCACGATATTAACTGCAAACAGCTTAATAAAATACAACAAATAATTAAATAGTAAAGTATTATAATTTGTCATTTAGTCGATAAAAAAAACAAAAAAAACACTGTTTAATTTACATAACAGAAATATAAAAATAAATAAACACTCAACATTGTCCTTCACCGGTATATATTATGGAAACAAATACCACTTAACGACATGTTTAGGAAATGTTAGAAAACGTAGTAGAGTTATAAATTTAAGAAAACATAACTGTTTTTAACTATAATTTACATCTAGTTTTGTTAAAAATGTATAACAACAATTTAAATTTTAAACCAACAATGTAAATACAAAGTAGTATTTGATATTTTAATTTTTGTGTACGTGAAATATTCGGATTGTCACATTAAACTACCTTAAATTCGTCCGTCTTAAATCGATAATAAAAATTACAAATTTGTTTATATTTTTTTTTTATTGCATAATGAGACATAATATACATTATACGCGCGGAGTATTTTGCATTTAAAAATGGCTTTACGACCTGGCCAGTGTTTAAATACATATTATTTATATTATTTATGTGTTTCGTTTAGAATTTTTTTTCTCCTCCAAAAGAACACCACGGACGTTTAAACTGAAAAATATATAATACAATAATAATAACCAATATACCTAGTCTCCGTTTAAGTCACTGTATAAACATAAACGTCCACGCGTGGGAAATCCGGAACATTTTTATAGCATTTTTACTGTAAAAAGCCTATAGCATTTTTTATCTTCAAAATATGATCGAAATCGTGTAATAAATACTCGCAGAGACCAACTGCAGTCGACCAGTAAGTATAATAATCGTAATTCATCTGAAAATATCGTCTATACTTAATGTCGTTTATTCCGATTATTATTATTATTTATTTATTCATTTTTTCTTTTTAAAATATAATACGTTGAGTAAATAATATACGAAAGCATTTTATTATAAACACATTACTCGGGATAAAGTTTAAACGTTCTTATTCGGTTATTTATTATTATAGCAAAACGACTATCATTAGGATGAAATTGGCGAACAAAAATATTAAAAAAAAAAAACCGAAATAAAATAAAAATGTCCATCCATAAGTACCCGTAAAATTATTTTATTATTATACGTTATAAGCTGCTCAAATAAAAACGTTCAGACCGTTTTGAATTATTATCATCGTCGCGAGACGTTATATATGTGAAACAAAACAGTATTTAGGTGGGTATACTGATGTATAATTATTTGAAGACCATTAGCGTCAAGAACGATAAGTTGGTATTTTTCATTTTTTTTTTTTCGCGAAATCACCGCTGCGAGTGGCCAAAACATATACCTATTCAAATAAGATATTCAATACGCATATTATTATATTATGGTATATTATTAAAAAAAAACCGTACAATAATATCCGTTGTGTGTGCATTTCGTATTAATATAACCTACCAATTTCGGTAATTTTTCCAATAAATCGACTTTCATTATACGATTGCGATTTTAAACGCCAACAAATGATAATTATATCCATATGGGACGTTGTCGCGCATAGTATTATTATTATTATTATTATTATTATAGTGTCATTGCGCTGCGCACTGCGCGCTGCAGTGGTTCGTAATTTGCCTATTATTTCAATTGTTGAATTTGTATTTTGCCCGGCGACGGCGACGGCAGCGGGTAGGTACTTAGCCCGCAGGAGCGGAAAAAAAAAAGAAAGAAATAGAAAATACATTATGTTCCAACACACGCACAACAGACAATACCTAATTGTTACAGACAAAAAAAAAGTTAAAAACAAAGAACGTTCTTTGTGGGCTCGCATGATGTCTATGATTTCTCTGGCTTTTGTCGTCCGCCCCCTTCTGGCGTGGCGGTGGCACTACGAGACTAATAATAATAATAATACGATATTTTCAACAAAGATTATTGCCATTCAACGGGCCTGCGACCGGAAACACCCTTCTCACTCGTTCGCGCTTGTGCGTACGAAATTCATAAAAAAAAATGAAAAAAATCCGCACGGACCCCCCAAAGTCCGAACAGCTCGCGTGACGGAAAGTGAGCAGAACGAGTACGCGCATGTCTCCTTCGCTGTAAAATTTAAAACAGGAATTTTTATTTTTTTAAAGGACTAAAGTTCTTGTACGCATAATAATCTGCACAAAATAATACGAACGAGTTGCGTCACAGAACACGTGGTAATAATTTTAAAAACAAACCGAGATTTGCGGGAGTACAAATCTGTTGATTTCCGGCCTTCGCCTCATTGGCCAAATACGTCGTGCGATGTTGTAGTAATCCTATTTTGCTCGACCGTCACGCGCCATTCCCTAACTGATGCACTATAATATTATTGTTGTCTCGTCGGAATGGTACACGCGTACAGCATTACACACACACATATTGTAAACAGGCATTTCGAATTGCCGGAAGAGACACGATGGATGAGAAATAAAAAAAAAAAAAATTAAGTTTCCTGACGAATAATATTGTAAATCTCGAGTATAAAAATGTAATCGTTCGATCTTTAAACTAGAGACATCGACATTTAAAAAAAAAATCATAATATTTTTTCATTTTTTGAAAAACGGAAATCCGTATCGCTCACGTGACAGTCTTCTCGAGTACTACAAAAACATCTCAAATAAATGATGAATCACTCCGTACTATCCGGACTGTTCTGCGCCAATATTTTGCGATATGTTAATAATAATTATTATCATTATCGTTATTATTACTATGTATATATATATATATATATATATATATATATATATACCGGGCGGCCGAGGAGTCTGTCCCGAGAGGCAGATAATATTATTATAGCAGCGGGGGCGGAGTGAACCTTTCGGGATTTATGAATGCAACGCACGCACGCCGTTGTCTTCTCGTCGATCGCACACACACACACACACACACACACACACACACACATCCAAGGGCGCACTCCGGCGTGGTCGATAATGTTATATTTTATTTTTTTATTAATTTCAATTTTTTTCATTATTTTATTTTTTAATTGGACTATCTAGACGACCGCCGCTGCGCGATCGCGTGTTCGACAAAACGCATGCATCATAGTATGTATAGTATTATAATATTTTATCGTGCGATTATTATTGCCGGACGTGTCATTGGGTCGATTACCTTGGTATGGTAATAATAATAATAATAATAATAATATTATATTATACTACTCGTTGTGTATAGGTTAACCTACCTACTGTGTGTGTTACGTATATAGTGTGCAGTGCGCACATGCAGGAATAATAATAATATGTCGTGTGCGGGGCGCGAATTCCTTTTTGTTTTAATATATCGCAACAACGAAAAAAAAAAAAACAGTCGCTCATTTTATTTATTGCTCTCTCCTCCCTCGAGATATTTACTGAAATGACTTATTATCTAAATACGCTGCATGAGGAAATCGTGTTCTTTTTTTTTTTTTCATTCCATTCCGACCGCCGTTCGGATCTCTCTTCCCCGAGACCAGCGACGATACGTCGTCATCTCTGTTAACGCGCGGTATGTGCGTGCCATTTACAACGCAGCCAATGTATAATATAGTAACATTATTAATGACTTTCGCCGCTCTACCCGCGCTGTGGTCAGTGTTATTATTTAGTGTGCGAACGCAGCGCTGCAGCTAGTAGGTATATTATGTAGGCACTTATCGATATTCTCAACTAATTATCGTTAACATCATCGACATTATGCGTATCCGAATAATTGTAGAGAAATGGCGACGACGGGTAAACGATAATCGCTATAAGTTTATATTATTGAATTGTTGTATTTGTAACTATCGGTCGAGTTGGCGTGTAAAAATTACGAACAAAATGAGTATGATTAGCGTCAGTTTTACTCGTTAGTGCGTATTATAGGTACCCGCATATTTTATGCGTATTCATTGCCTATTCAATTTTACGTTTTAGTGTGATTTGGTCTGTTCGGAGTACTTCACGATTTCGTTCTGTCCCGTGCTCTTATTATTGCACTTTATGCAGTAGGTACTGGAGATATCGCAAAAACAAATAATACAATCGACATGTCCGGTTAGACGAGTTTAAACGAAAACACGGGCAGTAGAATTTTGCTAGCGGTTAGACTGTAATAGAGTATATAAAATGTTTACAATGTATTATTATTGCTGATTTTGATCGTTAGGCACTTGAGTAAATTGCATACAATTATGATCTTTAGGTTTTGCATTCTATAATGATCTAACGATGGACGATAAAATAATAATATATACTTTGACAAAGGTTAATATTGAAATAGATATCATATTTAGAATATTTTTGGTAGAATTGTTAAGCTAAACTATTTTTTTTTTTTTTCTAATGAAATATCGGCTTTGATATTTGACTCTTGAAAACAATTAACATGCGTGACGAACACGCTTGAACGACCTTCTGTGCGAATTAATTTTTTATACGAATAGGTGAGTATATTATAGTTATGATTTACAACGTTTAGAATTTTCATTATATTTTACTAAACTTACGTTAAAAATTATACTGCGGGGGCGGCTGGTGATATAAATTCTACACGTAAAGTTTTTTTGGTATATCAATTTCTTTAAATTTAACTGTTATCTATAAGTCCGTGACGACTTTTCATCATTTAACAATGGGTTATAATTCTATAAAAAATTATTTTTTTAATTCGTCATCGTCTTGCAGTAATTGCAAATTCGAAATTAAAGTCGATAGTCTTTAACAAAAATTTTAAATTTTAAAAAGTAAAATAACATGACATAAAACGAGGATTATTATTTTCATATTGTTAGACCTCTGTTCAAAGAAATATTTTCAAATACCACGTATAATAATAATTATTTCACTACGATGGTTCAAAAAGTTTTATTATTTTGAAATTCAGAATAAATCACAGTGGTAACGCTTTCGGTTTGACGCTGATACCTACCGACCCCTTAACTAGAAATACGTTTTATTTAAAAAATATAATATTAAGTATTAACCGTTCACTCGTTGTGACTTATTATACATATTATAAGATTTCGAGAGTTTAACCGATGAACTAACAGTGTAAAATATCCTTTTCTGTGTTCACAAGAAAATTTAAAATAGTATTTATTTTGTACGGCTTTGATGTGTGCATAACTATAATATATAGGAGCGTTTGGTTTTTTTTTTTTGAAAATACATCATTATAAACATTGAATGAAACGTAGTCATTATAAACGAAAGACAATGAGCGTATATACTGAAAAATAAATTAATGGTGGAAAAATGTTTACTAAAAATATTATTACGTCGGTTTTAAATCGATAATAATAATTATATTTAAATAAAAGACGATAATTGAACGTAAAACAAAAATTCACAGTGTTATAATAAAATATAGAAAGTGTGTATAATATACAGGGTGGTGAGTTATCAAATAAGCAAGCACGCTCGTCCCCCCTTATTTTTTCTTAAATATACAAAATTATACGAAATTTGATTTTTCGAATTTTTAAGATTATTTAGGATCTTTTTTTAAAATGTTAGATATTGTTTTGCACTACTTTAGGCATAGTATACTGCTAAATATAAACTCTTGTTTTTTGGAAATCACAACTTCTTCCTCTATTTTAACTGAAAATTGTTTGTTGAATAATTTTTCTAAAATTGGTGAAGTATTAAAGTCAAAATTTGAACGAGTAATTTTTACTGTTTTAGTGTTAATTAACTTTATGTATATTGTATACTAATAATGTATAAAAATATACCAAGTATAATAAATACTATAGATCCTATTCTAATCGTATTATATTTTTAAGAATTGTTGTGCTTGGTGTTATAATTTTAATAAAAGAAAAACTGCTCGTTTAAATTTTTAATTAATTAAAAAAAGTAAGCATATTTTACATAAAAATATCCACTTAATAATTTACAGCAGATAAGTGAGTTTTTATTTAAAATACAGAAATTTTCATCACAGGATACTCACTTAAATGGTAAAAAAATCTCAATAATTCGAGAATAATATGGTCTTTAAATATATTCAGATATTCCAAAAATCAGAATTTGAATAAATTAATTATTAAATGAAAAAAATAGGGGGTGAACTCGCTTGGTGAATCACACTGTATACAGTCTTATTACGACTTTCATAAATATATTTAAAATTTAAATAATTTCACCTCCGTAACGAGCGCCGCCTACACGACAATATTATAATATATGTATATAGATTGTTTTTATTAATTAATTAATTTGTTCGCAGTTTTATTTATTCGTGTTATTCGCGTTATTCTCGTTTATTCGAACTCCGAAAAAGATTTGTGTTGATATAAATAATATATTATTATGGCACAAGTATAAGGTGTATAAAGTGAAATTATGGGTTTTAGTCTTCGAGTTGGTACGGCGGCGGCGGCGGCGGGTTTTATAGGGATGATTTGTGTTAATTCATTTCGCACGTCTGCAGCTAATCAATTACATCGTCGCGCCTTTTGTCCGGAAACGCGTATCAAAATACGGACGAGAACTTTATTATAATAATAATATAATGTACTAGCGCACAAAGGACGCGGGCCACGTTTTAAAGCATACGCGAACGCGCGACATTATAATGTTATGTGTGTATAGTGTGTGCGGATGTGCCTGGCAGACTCGTCGGACGCGAAAGCTCTTTATATTATTGTCACTAATGTACTGCGCGCAATAATGACAGTGACGCAGTGACTGCGACCACGTCGTATATATTATATTATCTTTGTCGTTATAATATTGTAAACGACGCGTGATAATATAGTGATATCGTGATCAAGCACGTATACAGGGGGGGGGGTTAACACCCTTCGCCCCCCCCCCTAAATTTTTCGTATACGTGCCTGATCGTGTTATTATTGCGGTACTATACGATTCTGGCCTCGTGATATGTTATCATACGTATTTTTCTTTTATATGATATTATAAATACCGAGCGAAAGCAATTACGCCTATCGATTGTATATAATATGATATAATTATTGTTTTTCAGTCTAAATCTTTCGAGCAATTCTAGTGCGATCAATTGACAACATGTATCCAGAGCTGTGCAATGTCCCCCTCTTAGGCTAGTAAAGGATATCGAGTAGCAATACTTTAAAGGGCGGCAAAGAGCCCCTAAAGCTCCCCCTCCCCGTTTTTCACACCTATGATTAGAGGCGTAAAAAATAATTGACCTAGAGCACCACTGCAGGTGGTTATAGTACGGCAACGCATGATGTATCCATAATAAACAATTTTTAGGTACAAATATGATGATAACTCCCAATTGCTACTTTAAAAAATAAATTTATCGAATTCTGATTTTCGGAATGTTTAAGTGGTAGTTTAAGAATCAAATTTTAAAAACTAGGATTTTTTTTACCATTCCATGATTTGTAGTACCATCAACTTTTTATCAAATCAAAATCACATTTTTCCCCCCCACAAATTATTAATCAAAGCACTTTTTTGATTACTTCTTTGATGCGTCTAAAATCTAATCTAAATCGACTTTTGGACGACTATCTTTTTGATCTTTTTGTTATTTGATTGTGTATACTTTGAAATTTCCGGAGCTTCCACGATTGGAAAATTCTAATAATTGATTAATAATCAGCAACTCACTGTAATATATATATTGTGTTGAATTCGAATTCCATGATATTTCTTTCCGTACGAAAAACGTTTCTGATCTGAGTCAATCTATGTCTACCAGCCTACATGTCTAAGAATATGTTACTATAAATTTATTATTATGGCAGTAGTTATTTAGTTCACTAAATATTATAAGTAATACGGTAAGTGAAATTAATTTTTACAAAAACATTACGTTTACTTTATTATAATGGTATATATTTAAATCGTATCTTATTTATATACCTATTTTTTACTACCAGAAACCACCCCTGCAGTAGAAAATCTAAGAATTTTTATTGCTCAAAAGGTGATGACGGACAAAACAAACCCACATCATTGTAAAATTAATAATACTTTCCTCGCTCTGCTAAGAATCTAAAATAAGTTTGTATCTCCACAGAATATTTCTAAAATAGTCTAAAAATTCTAAGTATTTGAATATATTATCCTTAAGCATGCTTGCAAAAAATCAGAATTTGATGTATTTAGTCTAAACTATTTATATTATTTACTCAAGTTAATATGTTCGGTAATAATTTCGGAATATCACTATTTATTTACTTATACTAAAATATTAGATTATTATACAAACGATATTATGGTCTCTTAAATCGATAAAACAACCTACTCAAATATATTAGTCTAGACAGGGTCTGGTATAAATGCATTGGTAGGGCAAATTTCGAAAATCGATTTCCAGTAGTCGCGTACGTCCAATGACATTTGTGAATTGGGCACTCGCTCTTTCTATCGCCACTACATTATAATAATATGCTGTCCGATTATTTTCCATTTCTAAGACCAAAATCGACTCTACCCAAACGTATTAACAATTGAAATTAATGACCTAATGATTTTCAATTATACACGTCCTATATAGATTCTTAAACACTCACATAAAACCATTACTTATGAATAACAACTAAATAAGGTGCAAAATCCAAAAAAAAAAAAGCATGTTAATTATTAAATAGTTTTATTTTAGTCCGTAATACTTAATCTATTCAAACTCTATTGACTTTTTCAAGCTAGTTTGTATGACTTATGGCATACACGTTTATGAACAGTTGACTGGACTCGAACTTTATAAGAGGTCTTTTAGAAATCGTTTTCAACATTTTCATTTTTTGCTCTGTTTTAATACAAACCAATATCATATTATTAAATTATTTTATACGAGTAAGTAGTTGCACGAGACGTATAGTTGGTAGCAAATTATGATTGTGTTTGATTTTATTTGTGTATTTTTTTTTAATGGTTCAAAAAGACTTTTTTTTTGAAAAATGTAAATCATTCTTAAAAATGAATTAAAAATAAATGAGTGTTTCAATAGTGTAATTCCACACGAATTACTTTAAAAACATATTATACATTTTCAGAAATTTTTATACCAACAAATTAAATTATTGCTTTTATATTAATATGCAAATAACATTTATATTTCGCTAAAAAAATATAAAATGCATATATATATATATATATATATATATATTTACAGGTATTAAAAATAATTAAATGTGTTTTGTATAGTTATGTTGATCAGTCGACTATTAAAAATGTTAGCATACAAATAAATATAACTAGGTATACCTTTAATGGCTTAATTTATATAACCTATATAATGTTTTATGTAGGTACAGTAAATTTTCCTTCGTTAAAAATATTTATATTTTTTTGTTAACACTATATTTACTTAACATTTCCATCAATTCAAATCCTAATTGTAATTGTAATTTATTTAATATTCAAACATCTAATAAAAAAATTTAAGGAAGTAGGTACCTAAACAAATTATAATTATTTTAAAATATGATTCAAAATTAAAAGAAAAAAATGTTAACCAATTAATTATTTTGTTTATTATTAACATAATAATATTTTACATATTGTTATTACTTAGACGTCTTACGTCTATCGAATGATGACATATTTTTGTAACAACCATATTATACCTATTATTGTACCCGAGTTTTCAACATGTTTAATTAACCTATTACAACCCGTTTAGGCTTAACCTTCCTGTATTTCTATCGTTTATGCAGTTCATAATTATTTCAAATTTTGACACACTGACACAAAAATATATACTATTAGCACAATATTCAGGTATTTATAAGTAGGTAGGTCATGTCTGTTTTGTTCGATTGAATTTCAATGGTCCAAGAGTCTTTATGATATCGTTTAAATTTATCAGTAATTCTTTATAGTGAACAATAGAAAAAAAACAAAGGATGTTTAAGCAATATTTATTGTGTATTGACAGATATTGTTTCATTATGATGACTATATTATTATTATTATTATTATTATACGGAATTCAGATGTGATATGGCGTTGTACCACATTATTAAAATAGAGGTTTTAATATAATTAATATTATTTTATATTGTTACCTACTTATATAATACCCAATTATATTGGGTAGGCAACGTTCTATACAGATCGCAAATCGCTTAAATTTAGTAGATCATGCGACGATATAACGCGGTTTTAAGATACCTATAGTGTATCTTATTGAATACAAGTTATGTAATATATCTTAACGATTTAGACTCGAAACTAACCGTAAATAACATAATAATATTATGGGCGTACGATAATAATATGTATTAAGTTATATCAGCTGTTCATCGGTGTTCTTTGAAGACGTGATTTTCGGAGACGGCGCGCGCTGTTTGGACCGGTCGATCACCGACGGCAGAAAAAAAGTCCATACCTATCACCTATATTTATTTAACCACTTACTTTTCCTCATACGTTCCTCTATTAAGTTAATGTGTGTCTTGTCATCGTGTGCATTTAGATTATTCAATTCGAACTCCGTCTGCTTATCAATTAAAACGAGTAGTCCCGCGCGTTCGGTTAAAATCTGTTATACCCACTTACGCCGTATTCTAGCAATGTACATATTATAATAGTATACATGGAACACGTGCAGACTGCGGAGTCCACATATTTGAATAACTTGCACTCGGTACGGAACTAATCGATATACGACTATATGTTATATATTTATTCTTCCGATTTTGCCGTCTTCTCTAAATTCTAATACAACGGAATAAACGATGTCAGTAGGTAATATATTATAACCATCGCGATTTTCATTAATCACATGAATATATAATAATTTAACGCCACGAGATTTAGTGATTGATACGATGTAACAGACCTTCACTACAACAACGATAGATATATTGTTATAATATACGGCTCGGAAGTTGATGCATTTTGCATTTTTTTTTTTTTATTAACTTTTTAGACGATGCTCTCTTGGTTACAGATTGGTTTCATTAGTATGTGAATCTGAACAACTAATTTTTATTTTCCATTATTTTTCCATTTTTTGGTGTTTATTACTTTTTAAGTCATTTTTTGACATTTTTAGTCATTTTTACTGATTTCACGTTAGTTCACTTTTTATCATTATGCCGATAACTTACTTAGAACTTTGAAATTACCACGGACTAAAATTAGTACCTATCCGATTTTATCTCACTGATTACTGTCGTCGTTGTCGTGTTGTAGTGAATATTACTACATCAAAATGTTATTATTATTTTTGTAATATTTTCGAAATGCCGAATTATTTAAATTTTAAGGACATTTTTGTCATATTTCCGCTTTTTTTAGGTCATTTTTTAAATGTTTTCAAGGTCATTAACTTCCGAGCCCTATTTATAATACTTACCAACCTTTATTATTGTCGCACACATCGATGGTATACAGATACGTATTTAGGAATTTTGCGACCCAGATTGAGAAAAACCTAGGAACCGTATTATATCAAAATGCTCTCCAAAATTCAAAATCTACCGCCCGGGTCCAAAGCCCCCCCTTTCCCCCTTTAATACGTCACTGGGTATATAATATTATCATTATTATAACGCAGTTGGATATAGTGAATATACTTACTGGACAACAGTGTCGTGGTAGGTATTACTTCTCTCGAATTCATTTTTTGTCATAATAACGTTGAATTTTCAATCGACATAGTCCGCGCTCATAATGTAATACTATACGGAATATCACGGCGAATAGTACAATACAGTTATAATAGTACTATAATAGGTATATAATAGCGTTGAACTATGATAATAATAATTATTATTATTGTCGAGAGATTACGTTCGTGCACAATGTCAGCACCACGATGGTTTCGCTATTATAATAATACACACGCCATAATGACATATCATATTAACGATGTGATGATAATATAAAAGCGTCGTTATATCTATAACGCGGTTTTGTTTGAAATGCGCGACCGTTTACCGTTTGTACAACACGTAATCAACGTTTAGGTGTGCACTTCGGTGCCCGAAGAGGTTACGATAGATGTTTTGGATCGAAATAGGTTTCAACAAAGACATCGCCCATATACGTGTAATTATCTCCGGCACAACCACCCGAGAACACACATGATATTGTATTATGAGAGAGTCGTACGGGTCTGTTTTTTTTTTTTTTATTGATATCGATTTGTCAAAAGAAATTAACAATCACATAGCGACGCTTGCGTTTCAAACACACAATGCACACAATACTTGGCTGCAGTTATCTTTTGTTCTACGATATAGCGCGACGTTCAGAAAAAAAATTCCGAATATTCGACGTCCGGCTAGACGGACGAAAGTCGCACGTTACCCCGTTATCGTAAAATATATTATTATCTGTCGATGAAAATTTGTCACCATCAGAGGTCTCCGATATCTTACGCAGGATATTGTTATCCGCATTTACTCGGTGAACTCTTATTGGGTCGTCTTCTTCTATTCCGTGACGATCGAGAAATGAGGAAATATCTGTTTTATGTTTTCCCGGTCGTTTACCATAGACCGCATATTGGGCGATCACCTGTGTTTTCACCTCGCATTTATTAGTTATCGTCCAGTCTCTTGATAAATTATTCTCCGTTTATTATTGGAGTATTGGACGATTTACACGGTTTTAAAATAGACTTTTCCTGACGATTTAAACGTATATGATATAATTTGGGATATTTGCGTAGCTGTTTGTTTTTAAAATTTTAACTACACTACAGTCATCGTTATTAGTACAAAAAATAAATCCAAAGAATAAATGTATTTATTTATTTCGGAAAATAACTTTTTCTTTATATTTGTTGAAAAGTAATATTGACTAAATAAGAATAATAAAAAAAAAAAAATAATACAACTAATTATAATATTTAAAAACATATTTTTTACAAATGATTTAGTTTTGATAAAGTTTTGCTATTGTTTGAAATACGCTTTTTTTACCATTTGTAAATCAAATAATATATATACATAGCCATTTTCTCATATACTATATACAAATTTACAATACTTATAATATAATGGTTCTCATTTGAAGTAAAGAAGTTTGTATCGCCACAAGACACTCATTGATTTGTATAGAAAATCGATTTATGAGAAAATTAAAAATCTCAAAAATCATTTTTTAAAGATAAATCTAGAGGGAACATTAGCATGTTATGTGAATCATTCTGTACACGGAACTTAAAACCGCCGTGTATATACTGTCATATAATCTCCACCGCCGCTTTAGCGGTGACCCGTGATTTCATTATAGCTATAAATTATCCAATTTGGAAGGCAAACAAAACACATTTTCGTTTTTAGGTCACCAACTTTTCCTAAACAAGGGCCGAACAAAACATGTGTAGCACATACATGAACATGCATTCCCAATAGGTTGTTCTTACAAACATCGACCTTCAGTTCAATTTTGATTGAACTCAACGGTGACCTTTATAATATTATTGATATTTATTATGTATGTAGTGTACATTATAGACTAAACCCGATGACGTGGTTTCACCTCATGCGGAAACCACCATCTTTCGAAATACACTTTTTTTTTTACGTTTATTAATATTTATAGACGTTAAAGAATGCCGTTGACGGAAATTCGGTAGAAGACAAAAGAGCGTTGTATAATTATTCTGTGTTTAAATAATTTTTCTCGTGTATATATACTTATTATATTGTACATTATTATTAATATAATAATGAACTCATGAGTCATACCATTATGTTTATTTATCTTTTTTTTTTTTTTTTACAATAGACACAATATCCATACTCTATAGTAGGTATATCCCCGTATGGTAGTTAGATAATTATGTATAGTTAGATTTTCAAAAAAGACTTTTGTTAACTATAAAATAATAGATCGATATTTAGAAATTAGATTCATTTTTTGTATTTTGGTGTAAATGTCAATTACTGACAAACATTTTACTTCTAAATTTTATATAAAGCAAAGGTATATGAAAAATTAAATTATTTAAAAAGTTCAACTTTTTTCAGTATTAATTCAATAATAGCAATCTATATATTACAACCAAATGTTTTCTGACTCAGAAAAATTAATTTAAGACTTCTGCTATAATAGATAGAAAAGCATTGTAATATTCGGGTTATAAATATACAAATTTATCAAAAATATTTAAATTAAAATAAAAAAAAAAAAACTGTAAGTAAAGCATGCATGGTACAGTTTTTAGAAAAATATCAACTGTTGTTTTATTGATAGTTTAAAATATTAATAATTAATAATTTTTTTCGAATGGAATGATAATTTAAACTACTTTAAACCCTTTTTTGTTTAAAGGTACATTTGTATATCATATAAAATAAATACCTATACGCCAGCATCGCGTGCTATTAATAAATGATATATAAATTAAATTATATTATTAAACTATCCCACGAGAATGATGTGATAATATAATATGAGAAATGTATAATATTATAATAAAGCATTTACGTAATGTAGTGATAAAATATTTTCAATATCTTTTGTCGCGACAACGAATTTCAACGCGAACGCGGTATAGAGGATTGATGATAAACCAGTTTTGTTGACTTTATAATGTGTGCATTGTAACCTTGCATTATGCATTTTGTTTGGCGTGATTAAGTTTTTTTTTAATGTGGTAATATTTTATACATTATAGAGAAAAAATTCAACGTACCTACCTAACAGGACGATTCTATTAATTTTAATTTTCTGGTTTATAAGACTCTAAACATGCGTATATATATATATATATCTCATGAATATTATTAATAGTTCAATGCATAATATGTTGTTGATTTATCCGCCAGATTATCCATAAGGGTATACTCAGTGTCTTTTAAAAATTCAATTAAAAAAAAATCACACGTGTAATTAAAGTACAATATTATCGTTCAGTTTATTAATTTTTATTAAAATATTCATCACGATACGCGTACAAAACAATATAATAATTTAATTGATTTAGACCATCAAATAGCTGTTAATATTCAGATAAAATAAACGAATTGAACAAATATTTATCTTTGACAAGCTTACTATCACTCATTTTATTATAATTTTTTTTTTTTTTACATCTGAGCCGCAAGCTGTTTATAATTTACTACAGACCCTGTGAAATGTTAATTTATTTTTGTTAATTACTTTTACGCGTAATGTCAACAATATATTTTTGAAGAAAACACGCATTTTAAGCCGACGATGGAAAAATAGTAAAATTAAATAAAACAGTATACGTACTTATATTATCTAAAAACATTTTCTGTGAAAAAGAATCTGTCACATGATTTAACAACGTATAATATTTCATCGGGTTTTCGGCTTTAAATAAAACTTGAAAATTAAAAGTAATTTTTTCTCCAAAAATATACGTCATAAAAATAATTAATAGGGTGACCAATTATTTTTTTGTTTGTTTTTTTTTTTTTTTTATAAATCTGACGTTATATATTTCGGTGTAGGTATTCTTGACGTAAAATAATGTTTGAAAGCTGATTTTTTGAAACAACATACCTAATCACACTCCATTGCGGGTGTTTAAACTTTAACCTTTAGTTTCCTCAAGTATCATTTCGATTTTCCTGTTTCGAATGTAAAATATAATTACTACGAACCAACAAAAAACATAATAATTACTAATCAGGTCGTATCTAATATTATATTATAATACAGTCATAGTATTATTTTGCATTTAATCCGACTCTATTTTATTTTTAAATCTATACAATAATTATTAACGTGGCCAATCGACGAATGAGTACAGCACACCAATCACTCGTGTGAAGATTTATTGCATTTCGTGTCATCGTTGTATGCGAATTATACGTGTTGGCTATATTAAAGCATAGTAGTAATAGTAGTAGTAGGTATATAATGGTAACCCGGTTCTGTGTAGATTATACCAACGTTTACCCACAGGTACCAATATATATATATATATAGAAAAACAAAATGAAAGAAAAAAGTCGTCTCGTAAATTCCTACGCGGATGTATAAAAAACGAGATGTGTATATAAGTTCCCATATAAGAATAAAAATGACATATGTAAATTCCTATGTCGGTATTTATTACCATTAAACACGCGCCAATTATTATTCGTGTGTTTGGCACTCGGCGCCGCGCCGTCGCTATATAACATATTATATTGGATCCGTTCGAGTGGAAATCATTCCTATATACACTCATCAGATCAGCGGCGAATTTCACCGCGAACGGATATAACGGGCGGAGATGACTTGATGGACCACCCCTCCCCCCACGCGGGGACAACCGAATATCAGTCAAATTTTTTATTTCGACACCCGCATTGACTGCCGACGTTATCCGCTCGTAAATTTTGGTTCCTCGTTTATACGTACACATCGCGGTAGATCGGCAACGTTTTTCTTTTTACCGATACGTCTTAGTAACGATCATAAAAAACATAAATATGATATTGATAATTATTTTATTCCATTTTTAAGTTTTGAACACATTTATCATTATTATAATGTATTATAATACTTTTACCTACCAATAATGGTACGTGTAATATAGTATCTGAGAACTTATAACTTGATGCACTTAATGTGACGCTCTTCGTTATTAGTTTAGGATTTTTCGCCAAACAAAAATTTTACAGCAGTTTGAGTAAAGAAACTATTATATACTATTACAATTAGTGTAGGCACTTTGAACTGCGGAAAATACGGTAATTTGTGATGTGTTCACTAGTAACAAATTAACAATCTCAACGTCTATGAATATTGAATATTGATTATAATAATGTACTAAATATTATACTCGTATTATAATTTGTAATGAAAATAATGTAGAGATCGTTTACTTTTTTACTCACGTTCCAAACTACGACAAAAAGGTCTCTGAGTGATGAAAATCATAATTTTTCTCCTTTGAATAAAAAAATACAATTTTTTTCATTCAATCAAATCAAGTCAATATTAAAATATAATGTCATTATAATACAAAATGATTGATACTCTTTTGTATTAAAAGTGATCTGCAAACGACTTAAAAAATCCTACTAAAAATTTGAAATTTTTAAGAAAATACTTTTTTAAGTGAACCAAAAATACTACATTGTGTTCCCAACATTTGCAAATTAACGTTGTATACAGCAATTTACCAGGATGCACCAATTTTTCTTTTAATAATAAATTTATTCAAATTCTAATTTCTAGAATTTTTAAGTAATTTTGAATTGGCGAGTACTATATGAACTTCACTTTTTCAAAAATACAAAACCAGGTTTATTAAAGTTAAGTGTTGATAACATGATTTTTTTTTTTTTTGAAAATGTTAATGTATTTAAATTAAAACTAAAACAAGTAGTTTCTGAGTTATTAAAATGTATTTACTAAGTAGTATATACCATAATACTAATCCTTAAATAGTTCTACAACAATTTTGAATACGTATTTTAATGTAGTTCTTGTATACGTATTCTACAGACAAATTTTACTAAATATAAAACGTTTAAGACTTCAAAATTAATATTAATTATTAATTACTATAATTTTAAAACACCATAACCTCCCACCATATCTTTTAAACCCGTTAGGTTAGGTTTATACCCGTAACATAAAATACGCATCAAGCATATAAAGTTAAATAACTAAAAAAAAATACTAGTTCGAATTTCAATGGATATCAATATTTTTTAAAAAAAAGTCATTTAAAATAAAACAGAGTGATTTGAAAAAAAAGGAGTTTTAAAAAATCAGAATTTAAATAAATAGTATAAGAGAAAAAATGATGCTGAGCGTGCTTGGTAAATGGCGAATCACTTTGTATATTATTGTGAATTATAATATATTATTATGTTATATTGCATGTACCTATCTATATATTGTGACTTAAAATACGCAACATTATGTATGTTAATTTATACATATAATATATACGTACACACACGCGCGCGCTCATATTTTAGGATCAAAATATATTCAGTTTATACTATATACTATCCGGGCCGAAAAAAATATATTGTAGTCAACAAACTCAATCGACGCGCAAATTTCGGATATTATAATAAATAATACGGTAATCCAAAACCATATTAGCGTTCGCGTGTGAAATAACGCAAAACTATATTATTCCCATTGCCGGTCGGTCGTACGGACGGACGAACATTTGTTCAAATATCGTAATAGTTTTATCAACCGAGTTACAAAAAAATAAAAAATAAATAAAATAATTACAACGTGCAACGGCTGCAGTGTTTTCCGTGCGGTAGTATGGAAAACGTTTTCCACGTATATCCGGCTACCGAACGCGTTATAAATTACGTAATTATTTTAATGTTTTATTTATTTATATCATTATGTTTACTCTCGCGTTTAGTTTTTGCATTGTACATTCGTATCAAATGTTAACCAGACGGGCAGATATTTTTTCGTCTCTATATTTTTTTTTTCCATAAATAACAATGCAGCAGAGCTAAATTTTAATAATAATATCTTCACTGTAAGCAACAATATCATTAAACAACACACAGCCGTATATAGTACTTAGTGTTTTTCAACTGTGAACTTCAGAACGATTGTACTATTTAAGTCAGAAAAAAAAAACGTCGACGGTTTTTTTGCTTTTTAGTCGCTACACTCATTTGGGATGATGGCCAAGTAGTGGTTACGCGAGACGCTGACATTTCCCTTTCATAATACCCTTTGTGCATACATGATAAATATGAGCACAGAGTTCAAGTCCTTTATTCCAACCAATTATATTTCGGATGTGGATTTTGTTGATATAGTAATTTTAGAAAAAGCCTTTGAACTCGAACTTATGAAAAGTATAAAGTGA
Organism: Rhopalosiphum maidis; assembly: GCF_003676215.2. Taxonomy (NCBI): domain Eukaryota; kingdom Metazoa; phylum Arthropoda; class Insecta; order Hemiptera; family Aphididae; genus Rhopalosiphum; species Rhopalosiphum maidis. The sequence goes on from NC_040878.1 coordinate 82,838,303, forward strand.
ATTAATTTCAAATACGCCTGGTAACTATAGTAAGAGAGAAAAAACACGATGCTTAAAAAATATATTTTGTATCTACTCGATGATTATTACAGAATTTCAAAAATATAATTAAACGACGAGTAGGTATATTATTATATTATAATACGGGATAATGTCATATTATGAGGAATGCACTTATGATCAGTTACAATAATATGTTTACATTTTTTAAATAAATAAATAGTATATGGAAGAATTTCCGATGTCTATAGACGTCCAGTCGCCCGCGTAAAAATAATGTCTATTATTACGGGCGATATTAAATTTTATACGTAATGCATGTTTTTTTCTGTAACACTAATAATTTAGAAAAAAAATATATATTAAACGCTTCGAGTTTATAATATACTTTATAGGTTGTTGCTATTCAGTTATACCATCGAGTCCACGCAACATACTTATTGTGTGTGCTCAATGATAATAATAGTAATTTTCGTAATCTTTTTTTCAACGGTTATGATTTAATGTTGCTAAGTAATGGTTTGCGTCGTTACAACACGCCGTGCCGCGGGTACCTACACATTATATTATTATTATTATATTGGGTGCCCGAGCGGCGAACGACCGTCGTCGTATAGAAATCATATTCGTCGGGCGCTGAATAAAAAAAGGTACTGCGATGGAAACAACTGTGGGAAAACCGAGTGTGTTGGTCGACCGTTTGCATAGACATTTTTTTACGATTTCAGAAAATCAAAACGATTATCGCCATTTAATGTCAATGATTTGCGACCGAAGAAATTATAAAATAATATACTATAACAAGTGTCGCACACCTATAACTGTGCTGTACGACGATGATAATATTGTAATATAAGCACAATCGGCGCGGATATTAAAATATAATATAATATATCGTGGAGAGAGTGTGTCTATAGACGCGTGTCCAATTATCATATCGACCGACTGTACTTGTCATTGCTTTTTTTTTTTTGAAAACCCGGCGCCGTTGTGCGCTGCCATATACGAATAATAATAATAATAATAATAATTATTATTATAATAACGATACGCGTCACATCTTAGCACTATAATAGTGATCAAAACGTTATTATTCTAATCGTCTCAGTCGATCGACAAATTCGTCAAGTCATCGCACAGTGTAATAATTTGGCTATACTGTCACGACTACACGTGCATATACTGTGTATGTATTATTGTTCCGCCTTGCGGTTTGTCATTAAAACGCTTCGATTTCAATATTATTCGTGAGAGATTACGATGTATATATCTTAACGTTGTGCCGAAACGTATCTGCAATTTTTTTCAGACTCTAATTATCGTATTCAAATTGTACGGCGCTAAGACAGTATTAATTTACCGTACCGTCATCGTTTATGTCGTCGAAGAGAAAAAAAAATGTATTGAAATTTATCGCGATTCATAACGTCGTCGTGCGATATTGGCCCATCACCGTCGACCGTTACATTATATGCGTTAAAACATCGCAACTCGATCGTCGTCGTGCTGTGCAATTCCGCCGCACTCTGTAAACGAACGGTTCGCGCGCGCCGCAGTATTTATTATACCATTACGGGTTATAAACTGTAACGACGGAGACCTTCGGCGACCGTGCGGGGTGTACTTTATAGGGGTGTGTGACGAAACGCACGTGCCCCTTTAAAATATACTTACGGGATATAATATACTATAATAGAGAGACGACAGTAAAATTGTCGTCGTCGTCGTCGTCGTCGTGGTTGTAACCACGCTGTAGGCTACGACGGAGGAGCGGTTGGTGTAGGTACACTGCACAGGTATAGTTGGTACACGCGTGGTAGATGAATATTATGATAATTAGGTATTTGCCTATGTACAACAACAATAATAATTATTGTTATTATTATTAGGCAGTAATATAAATAACAGAAAAATGAACAGAGCCTATCCTGTAGAAATGTTATAATTGGATAATTATGTACGATTTAAATTATTGTATTGCGTGCGTTGTCGATAATATAGTCGTGATTTTGGATCCGCTCGGCGTGTATGCAGTGAGCCGCAGACGATGATTGGGGGGGGGGGGTTCGTTTTTTTTTTTTAAATATTGTGCCTAATTAATAACTTGTATTATATTATACGTTATAATAATAATATAATAACTATACGGTTATAACGAGTAATAATTAACAAGTTAACTAGCGGACTAAGACAACTACACTACGCATTTATATTAGGTATACATCGCACGTACTATGTATATTTAGACGTCAAGTATACCTAATTATTGCATTATGTACAGAGTGATTGTTATAACACGAAATATTTTCTGAGTGACTGAATGTGCATTTTATAGTACTAGTGCATTTTATTAGGTAAGTAAATGTTGACATATTTTATCGTTATAATTTTAAAGTTTTTTTTTTCGCATTCATTTTTAATTTCCTATTCCAAACTGTATTTTTTTTTTGTCGATAATTTCGATGTTTTAAAATAGCATATTAAACGTGTAACAAATTATTTGTCAATTTAACAGTTATTGTAATTTAAAATATACATCACTTTAAATTTTCAAAGAAAATTACTAAAAAATTCAATTTTTTGATAAAAATAATCACCTACAATAATATTTTTATCAAACAATTAAATATCAGTTAGTGTTAAAAATGTAGTCTATAATTATTCATTTATAAGTTGTCATAGTTTATATCTAAAGCTTCTGGCATCTATGTAATATTTAGTAAAACAAAATCAATATTTTTTGAGAATATATTCTGATTCATATTATTATTATGAAATCAAAAATAATTTGGATAGAATCTTAAGCGTTTTGCTTTTCTTTTATAATTTTTAAAAGTTGTACGATAAATTCTTACGCTGTGCGAGTTCTAGTTTACGGGGATTCGAGAGTAATCATTTTATAATAATATTATACACGGAGAAGATTTGTTATAATAATTTAATAGATGATAATATCATATAATAAGTATTTATAATTGTAAGTTTGTAATGCAGAAACTTAAAATGATTAGATTACGAAAATTTGCGTCCGGAAAACTACCAAAGTCAGAGACACAGTAAAAGTTTTGCTAACGGTAAATTATAGGAGTATTATAAGAGGTATTAGTTGGGTAAATAGAAACCATAGAATAATCTCGTTAACTAACATTCTATTTCTGTTTGAATTTTATACGTTATAGCGATATTGCTGCAAATATACATGTATATTTACATATAATGATGATTGACTTGTATGTATATGTACATAGTATACAAATAGTTAATAGATAAACCTACAACCACATATTATAATTACCTAACCAAATATTAAATTATAATATTATTATACAATATCTCTTAATATTTTGAATTTTTATGATAAAAATGTTTGTCTTCGACAAAAAGATATTGACAATATAATAATTGCAAACGATTTATTAGGCGATTACGTGTTATCCATTTAAATAAAAACTAATGAGATTCTTAGTTTTAATAAATTTTGTTGTGATTTAAAAAATAAATTAAATATAAGCAACTGTATCGTAGTAACCCCTTAATATTTTTATCAATATTCGTTTCTCGTATGCAATGATTTATCAGTGAATTAGAATTGAACACAACGCATGTGATCCAATGACGATGGGTATACACTCAAACATACCATTCATCAGTATGTGAATTCTCCGGTTGTTCCCTCTGTTTCTGTTGAGTATTGGTGTAGGTTTTATTTCGATTCAAATGGTTTGCATGTTTGTTATTTTTTCATTATATTTTATTTCTATACATCAAGTGTTCCACCAATAACAGAAAAAATGTAATTATTTAAAAGTATGTTCAACAAGTATAAAACTATATATATATATATATATATATATATGTATACGTAGAAAATATACAGATTGTACATTTTTTTTCGCTCGTTTGATAAATTATTTTATGGCTACTACGCAAACATTGACCAATATTGCTATAATAATATTATATATTTTGAAAACCAACAAAAATGTTTAATTAAAAACTCTGTTCAACTTAAAACGCTTATTAAAAATTATTTATTCCGATTAAAAACTTTCTAGTTATCAGTAGCGGTATATACCTACCTACCACTATAAATGTACCGACCTGCAAAAGTTGACATCAGATATTATTATATAGGTACACATTTATTATAATTAAAACCGTTACCGAATCGATCCGTATTCACAAGTCTCAAACCAATAATAAAAACGACGGTTAATGCATGCAAAAATACTATGAAATGTACGATTCGGTTGTGTACTAGCGTATGAAATCACATTTCTGCGTAGGTATGATGCCGTTTTTTACGCATGTCATTTATGCAATCGACAAGTTGCGTATCTATGAATAAAAATTGATTCACCGCCATCTTTATCTCTGACAAACAAATGTATTGGAATTTTGATATTTCAACTTTTAAATATACCCAATATCATATTTTCGAAAATGATATAGATTTTTTATAAAATTTAAGCATTGTCCTGTGGTGATAGGAACTTTTTTTTTTAAAGAGGATCATCTTTTTACCATAAATATAATCAAGTAAATAATTTGTTTTTGAAAATTTTAATGTATTTAAATTTAAGTTTGAAAGTGTAGTTTTGAAATTATATTATTTTGTAAATTTAGGAAATATGTCTATGATTAATTGGCTAAAGTATTGGAATGTATGATAATTTATTAAAACCATGTATTTTTTAAAAATGAATGGTTATATAATAAGAACTATACTAAATATTTCATCTACATTTTAATTAAAAGATAAAAACATGATTAAAGATAATTATATGATATAACATTATAGTAATTTTTATATGAGCTTTATCAAATTTATAAACTCATGAACTGTTTTTTCCATTTTTGATATAGATGTATCAACATTTTCAATTAGATTATCAGTTTAACTGTTTAGCATAAAAAGAGTGGTTCTCGTTTGAAAAAAATAATTTTGTATTGCTAAAAAATTTTTAAATTTAATAAAAATCTCAAGTGTTTGAAAATATGGTTTTAAACTATTCTTAAAAATTATAAAAATCAGAACGTTATTTAATCTATCATTAAAGGAAAAAGAGGGGTAAATATACTTGGTGAATCAAATGTATCGTGTATGTCTTTATTGCTTTATCCATACGTTTTTCAAGTATTCCGATACTTACGTACGTTTTCACAGTTTTATTTTGGAACATGAGTGTTAAAAATAAAAATAAAACAAAATATTTGCAAATTTTAAACAGTTTTAAATTATTACAGTATTTTATAACGTCCAGTTTTACAAATGTTTCAGAAACATTTGGTGTAACATGAAATATTCTGATACGTAGTATATGATATGTAGTATTATCACTCTACACTAATACAAATACCTGTATACGTATAATATATGTATATTACGATAAAGATAGTAAATTCGTGTCGATATCCGTTCATTTTATTTAAATATTGAAATTCGTATACTTCCATAGGAGAGGATGTAAACGATCTGCTGTAGACTATATGTATAAAAAACAAAATATACGTGTGTACGCGTTGTACGTGTTGCCAACACGTCACTAAATTCACGGTATGTATTATCGTTTTATACATTATGTGTGTGTGACGTGTGTGTTATGCATAGCATAGACATCGATTGGAAATAAATTGTCCGCAATTTGTTCGCTGCGCGTGGAAAATAAAGTATATACAAAACACGGTTTTTAGTGTCAAATTAATTTGGTTTCAAAGCTCTTCCAGCTCATGTGTTATTCTTTTTTTTTTTTTTGTAAAAACATATTATTGGCGAGTTATAAAATGTACCTATATAAAAACCGCTCGTAGCTATAAACGCATACCTGGAACCGCTTTTAAATACCAATATCATATTGGTATATAATGTGTATGTATTATAATAATATATTATGGTTAGTAAACACGACATTCGTGTAGTTGTATAGGTTCATAATCATATAATATGATAGGTATATCGTATATCGATTTAGTGAGTGTGTGCATATTGTTATTCGAAAAAAAATTCGTCAACGATGTTTACACAGAATATAAAATAGTAAAATCTAATTTTATAATGTATTCGACATTAAATTACTTACAGACATACATCAGTTAGTAAACGACATTCTTTTACAATTATTGTATATCGTTGTAACGTTTAAAGTTCAAATTGTATACATTTAAATTTTCAAAAAAAAAACATTTTATTTTAAAATTATAAATACAAAATATCTTATATTATTTCTATAATAATAGAAAAAAAAAATATATAACGATAACAAAACAGTTATATTATTTAATTGTGTTGTAATAACTTAACATTTTATAAACCGAAATTTGCAATACTTTTCGATAAAATAGGTGTGTGAATACATAGAGTGGATCAGCGTGTATATAATATACATTGTTATTTGTAGATATATTACACATACTTTATAGGTACACGAATAACTTATGAATATTTACGAAAAATATTATTGCTATTATTTCAATGATCTTATACATTTATATCAGCATTTTAGTGACATAATATTGATTGTATAATAATATTGTAAATATATTATATTATATAAAAGTCGTATTCATTATATTAAATACATCTCTATTAATTGTAATATTATACACGTATGCTGTCATCAATATTTATTGATAAACACAGGTTTTTTAATTTAATTATTGTCAACAGGTTACAGGTACCAATATGAAAATGTGTACGTGAATGTACAATTAAATAAAACATTTAAACTTACATTATTCGACATAATATACATTATTATACAAAATTTAGTGTTTGTTACACAAAGTCTGGTTTTAATGAACACAATAATGTTGTTTTATACGAATTGCTAAAGTACAACGATAACAGTTGCTGCGGGATAGCATAAGCTGCAATATAAACTCCATTGCTCTTAAAAAGATCATTAGTTTTACAAAAAGTAAATTTTTTTACGACCGAGTAATTTTATTTTCGGAATTGCTGAAGCTTATAGTGTTGAAATAAATTATATGACTTTTATAGAAGAATTGCGTTTTAAATTAAAATAATTCGAAAAAATATTTACTAATTACTATTACACTTGTACGGTATCATTATATAACAACATTTTTGATGACATAATATTATGTACATATTTAAAATATATTAGGAATTATTTGCATATTCTATTAAGAATAGTTTGGAAATATATTTTTTTGATTATACAAGCTGAATACTATTTTTAATTACAATTGAACTATAAGAATTATATTTTATTGAAATACTTATAATATTAGTTAAATAAAATAGTATATAAAAATTATATATTATGTACAATGTACATTGTACATATATATATTATAATATACTAATAACAAATAATATATTTTATTGTTTAATTGTTATACATACAATATATTATGTTATTTTTATTAAAAACTAATATATTATGTGTAAATGATAGTAAAAATATGGATACTTTTCATATCTGATTTAATTTTAGCTAATAGGAACATAAATAAACTAAAAGTGATCGATGGTTGTTGATATGAAGGTGTCACATCCGACTCATAAATAGATATTTATATTTTTGAAACCTTCAAATTGTTTTTAACTAATTTTTAAAAGGAGTTATTTATTTCCTCCTCCCCAGTAAAACAATATTCTAAGCACTTTACAGATAAGGCTGAGTTAATATTTTTCGAATTAACAGACAGTTCGTGATGGTCAATAGATTTGGTGCAATGTATGAAATAAATAAAATGATCGAAATAAATTTCAAGTTTTTCAAATCACAATAACGCAATATGGTCTGTAAAATATTACTGTCACACGAACCAGCTGTACATACAATATTTGAAGTAATAATAATAACTAATAAGTATGTAATTAATTACGAAAATACCCCGAGTAGCCGAGTAGTGGTTTTAACGGAATGTCCGTAATGATATTCACGAGAAAAATTGTTTTTATTTTTATGATTATTTTTATTCCCCCCCGATCGCAGAATTCGCAGAAGCCGGATGCAGCACGTGTAGAGTAGAAAAAAAAAAAATAATAAAATGAAAAAAAATACTAATCGCGATTTATATTCAGACGGCTTTAATACGCGACGGCAAGCTATAATTATATATAGATTCCTCTATACGAGCATACTGCATGATATGATATTATATTATATTTAATCCGACATATTATTTTTTCACTCCAAAAGTTGTTTTCAGATAAATTATAAAACACAATATATGAAATTGCGTTAAAATATCGGTCGAGCATGATTCGTCGTCGCTAATGGGTCGTAATCATAATATATGGCGGCTCTAAAACGTGTGTCGAGAAAAAAAAAAAAAAAAAAAAACAACAATATTATCACATATTTATTATTAAAAGCGTCGCGGTACTGCAGTGTACGCGTGTTTTTCGCGCTACAGGTATGATATATTGTATGTTATAAAAAAAAAAGAAAAAAAAAAAGGCTTATTAAAAAAACCGCCTCTTATCTATATAGTACCGATGTACTTACAGTACCGCAAACGGTGATAAGAAATACAAACACAGGTGGATGTATAACATATTATATAGATAACGTGCGATTTTTCGCCTGTCACTTCTTTGTCGAATAAAAACCACACGAGCGGCTTTATCTTTAGTAATGGGGTGACGGGGTCGCCGAGGATCACGGGGGCGAATGTTTTGGTCTTTGATCTTTTGGACCCACCATCGACGTCCTGTGTTTGATATGTGTACATTAAAACGCTGCCGGGTGATCCGGGGCCCTCGTCACCGAGGTCGACGGTATAATATCGTCTTCGCTCATGGTTAATTCATCCTACTCCGCCGACCAAAAGAATAATAATAATGAAGAGAAACATTAAAAAAAAAAAAAACATTGAGTCTGTTTGCTGTTATAATAATAAAAACTTGAGTCCAAGCATTTGTTCGAACGTTCCGGTCTAAAATGAAAAAAATATACGTACTGACAAGTCGTATTTTTTTTTTTTAAATCCATATAAGTAATATGAATATTAAAAATTAATTTTATAACGTACAATCAATAAATCTTTAATTTTATTTTCACCTGATATAATTCGTCGCTTAATTATTGGTAATTTTTTACGCTTATCATAACCGTTCACACTCAAAGTACAATAAACATATATATATATATATATATATTGTAAGTATACACACAGTAACTATATAGCATTTGAAAAAATGTAGGCTATGAATATTTTTACTCGCCGAGTAATTAAACATTCAGAACTGTAGATGTCAAGTAATTAAATTATTTACTAAGGTGTATAAAATATGTTAAGTACATGCACTATTGACATCTGTCAGTGTGTGTCTTAACCATTAAAATATGCATTGAAATGCAAACTATAAGTCTGTAGAGTCACTTCAAATCGAAACGCCGACATTTCTATCTCGTCGTCGCTGTTTATTAGTAGCACTATAGTCTAGTCAGTAGGTACATGAACAGCAAACGCGTATATACGTATATAATTCGTGGTATTATTTAAATGCAGGTTTGGTAATTGGTATGCACTGTGCATGTTGTTTTTAAATAATTTAATAGAAGACGTTGTTCAATATCCTTCCCGTTTCCTGTATATAATGTTTTATATTATTATAAATGCATAATAATTAATATACATGTTAAAAAAATATAAATGGAGCACTGCAACATAAAGCATTGGACTAGGATTGGTCGATCGAGAATTAATGTGTACGTAGTTCAACCATGACCATCGTAACTACTTCTAGTCCGATATAATGTATGTACAATTTTTAAAATAAATAAGTATTGTGAAAACTATAATAATTTTGTAGGTAAATGTATAAATTAAAAGTTTTAATCGACCATTATTTATTATCTATTACAATTATTCTCTTATTGTGCTTACCAGTACAGATGTGTATAATTTATAACAAATAAAAACAATAATCTACAACGAAACATAATCTAACCTGAGCTAACATAAACCTAAGGAATACCAAAATATACGTTTTCAGACAATTTTCAAATTGTTAACCCTTTCGATACGCGCATGAGCAATACAATTTATTTTTGTTTTAAATGGCAGCACTTGAGAGTTCGAACAATAAATACTAATTTTAAATCTCTCTCAGTACAAATTAACAAAAATGTATTTGTTAGTGTTATGCTTGTTTTTAAATCGTTGTACGTACTTCATTTTTTTGTTCTTAGTGCTTTACAATAACCTAACCTATCTGGTAACTAAGCTCTATAAGAAAATAAAAATAAAAACCCCGAAAACACGAATATAGTGTCCGTACCCTAACCTAGTAATACGTACACCATCATTACAATATTATATTTATATAACCTAGCAAGCCGTAATACCAAACTTGATGTTGATATCTTTTTAATTTTAAGTTCGTTTTTTTTTTTTAAATAACAATTACAACACATTTATAGTAAATATATTATGTACAGTTGAATATTATTATAGTACTGATGACATTTGAAACCGACGAAAGCAAATTGATTCTGTTGAACGTAGTTTCCGCGATGTTTGTGCATCCGCCGTTGAATTTTGGCACCGAGGGTGTCTCTGGAACACGATCAGAACCTGCACTACACCGGGCTGTATGATGTAGCTCCGGTTATATAGGGTCCCGTTGAGCACGTTAGCCGTTGCGCGCTCCCTCCCCTAAATAATGATTGCCGTGAACCGTGAACGCGTGTCCGCGTACGTTTCCGGTCCGCCTGAGAACGTCGTCTGCGGCGTACCACTTCCGCGCGCGCGTTAAGGTCACTGCGCTCAACACATTATATACGTATGATATTATTATTTCTGCATAATAGGTATACGCGTCATATGATATCGGAAATGTCCACATACACCATCCGACCCCACCACAGTCGTCGTTTCGCACACCCGGTACATATACACACATTATTAAATTAATATTATCTGCATGTGCCCTATTGTTGCAGTTCCACGTCCCCGCAAATGCCTCGCCCCGCAGCTCTTTAAGATTTAAAAACCAAACACACGACGAGATTGAAAGCACAATAGTCAATCGCACAAGCGCGCGATCGGTGCGTAATAAGTTCGGTCTTGAAATTTTCCACGCACGTGGCGTCGGCTCGACGACTGTGCATCATAGACAATATGCCCGTACGAATAATACGAGTGTGTTGTGTACGCAGAACCGCCGAGGTATACGCGCCGGGAAACAATATATCAACAAATTTATATATATATATATATATATATATATATTATACGGCCATGGCGGGAAAGAAAAACCAGAAAAAAAAAACTCGAGAGACCGAAAAGAATGTGCCGCATCATCCAACGCGGTAATCGTCGCGCGTTCTCGTGTACCGTGTGACTTACGTGCAGCTCCAGCACCGGATACCTGCCCGAGTAATATATAAATACACACACACACACACACACACCTATAACCGCCGCTGCCGCCGTCTTTTTTTGATCGTAATGCTCGCTCCGTACATACGTATCGTCCCTACGCACAACCCAATTGTTGTGATATGTCGGACACACAATTATTACTTTATACGACGCAGCAGCAGCAGCAGCAGATGCGTATTATTTCTGTTCCGTTCTCGCGGTAGTTTCCAAATTCGGTCCACTGTATTATCTAATAATAATAATAATAATAATAATTATTGTTATTATTATCGTTATTCGTTCGCGCGAGCCACCGCGACGATCCGAAGAGAACGCGGCGGCGTCGTCACAAAGGAATCGTTTACGCGTATTATTATCACGAGTATATAGGTATACTGTATACACACACACACACACCGTATACTGTACATCTGTACTCGCATTATGTAACGTACGGCCGTACACCGTCGCGCGTCTTATACAGAGTGATTTGTCGAGAATTTTCGACCCCCTCGCCCGTCGTTTTAGATTTTGAGCGGAGCGATGACTGTGTTCATAATACGGTACAATGATGTGCGGTTTTTCGTGTCCGCGTGCACGATAATAAGTAGCCAATAAGATGCTGATAAATTTGCCCTCCCAGAGTGGATTTGAATAGAAAAACGGATCTAGTCTGTACACTTTAGGAAGATCAAAATTAAAAGCGTTCAGTATTTTTTTTTTTTTTTATAATCGGGAAAAACAAGCAAGACGTCAATCCGAAATGGGAATTCTTACACGAATCCAATATTATTATTAAATTAACTGTTTTTTAATTACACAGTTACCGAAATTTAAACAGTCTTCACTCGTCGCGTCCATACGACGGGTTATCAATGAATTCAAATTTAACGAAAATACAAAATCCATCACAGTGATTTACTCAATAACGAGTTCCACTCGACAACTAATGTACCTACATCAGTGCGGTACCCACGCAAACTTTTTTTTTATTCTTTAACAATGAATTTGTTTAAAATATTCTGAATTCAAGAATGTTTACTCAATGACCATTTTTTCAATATTATAATTAGATTTTTATACTAGAGTTCCACGAGGCGACTTACTTTATTTTAACAAGAAAATAATCCTTTTTTCTGTTATTTATTTTTGTTTTTTTGTTACATACAGTTACTACGATTTTATTTAAAGAAAAGCAAAAATCAGAAAATATTGAGTTTTATCAACAGCGAGAAACAAAAAAAAAAAAATGTAAAAAATTAAATCTATATTATTGACGGTTACAATAATATCTTAAAGTGTATTTTTATTCCGTTCACATGACTGCGATGTAATAATATTTAACTTATACACCGTGTACAATACATTTGTATAAATACGAAAAAATATCATGTTTTCATCTAAAAAACGAAAAAAATTGTAATAAAAAAACTCAACTGGTAAACGTCGGAAAGTTTTTTAATACTATAAATTATTCAGTTGTGTATATAATATTATGTAGGTATACATAATATAATGCGCCATCATTATAAGTATGAGGTGCGCCGTTAATATTTTTCTGAGTTATGCGAAAATATTTCCATTATAATATTTATACATTTTCTTTTAATAGTATAAAATATATGGAAATAATTTAACTTGCTTGATAGTATAATATGTAAGAAAAATAATGTTGGCAACAAAGTTTGTCAGTCAAAAAAAGTTTCAATTTTATTATTAAAACTAACTCTGCGAAAGTTTCCGTTCGGCTGTAATATGCGATACCTCTATGCACGTATATATAACTTATAATATTATTCCGTGCGTTTTCATTTCCGAGACGTATACCATATGATTTCATCGCCCGATCCGGATGAGTTGCGTAATATACGTTCGCGCGGTTTTTACGGCGCATTTTCGTTTTCGACTAGACTAGAGAGACTTTAGCGATTTCGTCCGCAACACCATATAGTCTACAATATAATAGTTTAAAAAACTCCGTTTAAAAACGGATTTTCAACCACACGCACGCACACGATGGCGCGATAATAATATTATGGTTTCGCGTCGGCGATACATATCATAGCCAGCGGCGGCGCTGCTGCAGTCGGGGGGGGGGGGGACGTGTCGAAATTATTTTTCCGAATCACGCCGACAATGATAATTATTATGTCGTTAAACAAGCTACACAATATTACATATTATTATCTGTGTTATCATACACGTCGGCGCACAACAACAATAATATAATAATTGGCCTATTGAACGCGTCGTAGCTGTAAAGCGTATATATACGTGTGTGTGTAGGTACTCGGCACGGCGGAGACTGGGCATATGATATTATTATAATCGTAGCAAATCTCGTACACAATCAACGGCGATTTGTATTTTTAATATTATTATTATTATTATTGTTACTCTCCGTAAAGCCTAACTGGCGACGGCTCCGATTCGTAATGGCCGAGGCGCAACAACACTGCACCTGCTGCTGCCGCAATGATAATTATTATTAAATTCTATAACGACATTAATTCACGTGTTGCGTATTGCAGTTCGTACATAATGTATATATACGCGTGTAATGTAATACGCGTTTGTTATTATTTTGTTACTCGTGTTTTTTGGCTTGTGTACGTGTGTGTTTGTGAAAAACGGACGCGATTATTTAACCTCCGCACCGCAGTAGTAGTAGTAATAATAATAACGATATAATTTTAAAAAATAAAAACGCATTAGCACTGTGTTACACTCCGCGCGTAGATTACGGTTTGCAAGTTCACGATCCAGCAGTTAAGACGGGTATAATAATAATAATAATAATAATAGATCCGCGTGAGACGATAGTATACTCGCGCTTTCGGTACATATAATATACTACCGAGGTACAAATGTACAATAATAATATATTACACGAAAGCGAATATAAGCGAGTCGTTTATAGTATTATATGTTACGTATAGGTATATAATATATATATATTATATACCATCACAATTTTCGCGAATTCGTTCCATTCGTCGTTTCGTCGTCGCAATGAAAATGCACGTACAATGGACGAGCGAGACGTCGTCGTTAATCACTGAATAGTAATTATTACTTAACAGACTCGACATCGCGGACGTCTGTCGCACGTACCTCGTGTGTACGTGACGAGACGGTATACCGTGGTAACCACTATATTATACTCTATGTATGTTACAATACGTCATGATCTTTAGTGATTTATTAATATCCGCATAATTCCGAATCCAGAGACGATCATAATATTGTTTTGTTTCGTATCACGGCTGCACGTTGAAATCTAAAAAAAAAAAAAACGAATTTACAATTTTAAGTATGTCACTTTGATGTGACAAGTTTATGAAAATGTTTAACTGAAATTGATTCTCCGTCATTTTTAAAGTTCTTAAAAGCTCAAAAGGATAAAAAGTTAAATACCTATTACAGTTTTTAAATTGATATTTTTTGCAATATTTATTAATTTTCCTAAAACTCAAGACTATAAAATTGAAAACGTTGGAAAGTCATTTTCAAGTAGACACAAGTACAAATAAATTAAATCCGTTTTTAGAATTCATATCGGTTACTAAATAAATTTGTATATTGCTAGTGAGCTTTAACCAAGAGAGTATAAACCATGTCAGACTTCAAATATAACTATACATATACTAATAATGATGGTATACCCATCAAACTTAGCACATCGTAAATACGAAATGTGTACAAAATACTAAAACGGCTATACAGGAATCCAATAAATAAGTGGTTTCAATTCTCATGAACAAAATAGATTTAAATATAATAATAAAATGTAAGCCCATGTTAAAAAATGTCTTGAAATAATAATTAAAGTTAAATAATATATATAAGTATTTTTTTTTTTATAAATTTCTACTCTAAAATCACACGAGTTTGATAAATTTGGCATCCTCACCACAATTATCTAAGCTTCATTATATAATGATGTTAGAGAATGGCGTTGATTTAAATTCGTATGGTACATATTTTTCAACCCTGTTTAGTCGTTGCTGTAATTTTTGCTTATCATAAATCGTTTTGATCACTCGTTTAGCTACATTATCAAAACACGTGAATTTTAAGTGAAAAAAAAATAATAATAAAACAAATACACCGATTAAACGAAGTACGACGGATACCGAGTACGTACATTAATATATTAATGTGTTATTAATTAATTTGTACGGTTTATCGATTTGAAACAAGCATAACTACAGGTTACATTACTTAACGCTCTTACGAGAAAATAATTTATCGATACCACGCAGTACCGCGGTGTAATAATAACGATATATATATATATATATATAGCCGATGTTTATTCGTTACAGTAGACTATTTCAGTTTGTCGAGTCTTCCGCGAGGAAGGATGAAAATACACTACATATAATAAGCGAAATCGGCCGGATTCCGAAAATTGTTTCTGCACGCATAATATATAAGGACACCCATCCACTGCGACCGTGCGGGGGATCGCGAGGATTAGACTACATTATCGGCTCGTAATAGACGTACTGCGTAGCAGAGGTACGCGCGTTATATAGTCGTACACTCCCGCAGTGGCGGAAAGAAAAACGACCGTTATAATATCATACGCGCGCGGCGGACGACGACAACGTCAGCGAGCGGGAGCGCACGATTTGTACGGCGCTTATAAAGGTCGACCTTTGGGGAATTTAAGGAATTACTCGCGCCCGCGTATATGTGACGCACAAAGGTCGCTCCGAAAGCTGCAAGACCAGCCGAAAACCCCTCTCCACGCTTGTACATAAACAATGTACTCTATATGTGTGTGCGCGCGTGTGTGAGGGCGGGCGCATATTTTACACACAAATAACTCGGCGGCCTTTTATGTCGTCGTCGTCGTCGTCGTTCCCGCTCCTCCGCGCTTCGGACTAGTGTGTATTGTCACGGCGGTAAATTTTAATTAAAACCCCAAACACACACACACACACGTGCGCCCTTACGCTTACCTATAGTCAGTATAGTGTGTGTGTGTGTGTGTGTGTGCAGTGACTACCCGGTGGCGGCTTGTATATACTTTTTTCATCCCTTAATATATTTAGTTCCCCTTGCCCGGCTTCGGTTTTTGTGGACATCGACCGACCTCACGCACGTCGACCAGGGGTCCGGTCGTCTAATATAATAATATATTAAACGAGGTTTAGTGTATAGAACAGTGTATAGTGCGGCGGCACAATGGCGAACTCGCTGCTATTTAATATATACATAGTGGTTCCGTCTGCTGAAGATGTGTCGTCGAGGGTGTTCCGCTTCCCGCGCGCACCCCATAACGATTTGACGGATTCCACTCTCCCTTTCACTCTATATACATACGGTATAATATATATGCGCGTGTGTGTGTGTGGTTTAGGCTCGATTTTTAATCGGTTTTACATCGCGCAATTTATTGACGCAGTGCGTGAAATTAATACGATATTCGATTTTTTTTCAGCCATACATTAAAATGTTATTATACAAGTAGGTTTTTGTATATTTTAAGGGATTAGGGCTAGATCTTATATGATCGCTAAACGTAATGCATTAAACACAATATATTGTATAGGTATTGGCGTTATTGAAGAACTGTTTCGCTATTTGTGAACTTGAACTATATTAATATTACGATACGTAGCCAATAGCCATATGCCCATGTAGGCGTAGTCATCACTCGTGCAATTTATAAGATTTTTCTTTTTATACCGATTGCGACGCTTAGCGTACGCGACAACACAAATAGGTTTATGTAGTATTATTCAGAAACATCAAGTGTCTATTAGTTAAAAAGAAAAATTATGGTTTCTGATAACAACATTTCAAACTAGATTTCAGTAAAACTAATTATGTATATTAGAAAAACAACGATACACCGATACTATATTTATAGTAACTTTAAAATGTCAATTGAAAAATAACTTATTATATTATATTTTATGCGCATTAACCCATCGATAAAATATCTCTTTCTGCCGGTTATAACACGCATGTATTTATCCGCGATTCGACGTCCGTGAAATTAAAGTAGAGGGGCAACGGCGAAGATAGCTTGTCAATTAAAAAAAAAAAAATAAAAATAAATTGAATTAACCAAATAGGCATGTAAATTCTTAAAACGATGTAGCCAATTTTATAAAACTAATAGCAAATCGTCTGTATATATTTGAAGTGTCTGGGTGAACGCCCACTTAAAAGACATGATTTGAAATTCAATAACGAAAAATCATATTGGGATGTTTGCATACATTAAAGTGTAACACATAATACGCCGTGTGCGATAGTATCTTAAATGATTAAATTAAAATACATTTATTTTCTAAATTTCAACTATAACAAGTTCCAATTTCAATTTATAAATTTGGCCGAAAATAACTGTCAGTTGTAATAGTGATTCACGGATCGTGAAAATACCCATAATACTACATTTGTGTGAGGTCCATTATTCTGTTAGAATAAATAATATTAATAATAAAATATATTTTTTGAGATATTTTTGGATTAGTTTATTGCAATTATATTTTATAATGTGTTTTCTGCGTGATTTTGCCTGCGAAAATTAGTAAGGTCTCGTTATGGTGATGTGGTGTATATAATGACAACGAATGAATTGGCTGACTATACGTTCATTTTATTTAATTGTATAAATGGAAATATTAATTAAAATGATCATAACATGAATATTATCTGTATGCATTCATTTTTATTTCTTATTTACAATCAAAATAAATGTTCTTGACATTTTACTGATTTCCGCTTTTCACCAAGCTCAAGAATTCTCAATATTTCATAATTCAATAACAATAAGTGAACTACAACAATTTTATTTCTCAGAATCGTATTTAATAATGTTTAATAATAAATAACAATAGTTTTTACAAATGTTATATTATTACTTCGTCATATTGACTGGATTCTGTTGATGTTGTGTATTATGAATTACCATTGTTCACGTGTATTTTATTAAATATATAAATATATCTGATAAAACATTTTAAACATTTTTAAAGTAACTATACCATTTTTACTCTTTCATTTGCCATTCATTATACTTTTAAGTGCAACGAAATCCGGTCTTTAATTTTAACTCATTTTCCGAAAAAAAAAAAAAAAAAACGCTTTCTCGTAACTCAATTTATATTTAATTAATACACTTTTTTAAAATTAATAATTAGTAGGTACCAGCACTACCTAATTATATACACCGTTGATATTAAAAATTTCCGCAACATATTTTAATTTAATTTACTTAAAAAAAAAAAATCATTACATTTTTGGCAGATACCTACATTTACTGTATGAACGTGTATTATACGTTCCAGAAAATATGGAACTAATAGCATTATAAATCGTACCCGCTATCAAATTACTAAACCGTTAAGCCAAAAAATATATTATTTAGATGCGACTTTAATCGCTTTCTCAACGCCCGTATCTTAACAAAACATTTATAATTTCATATTCTTGTTTGGACACTTATCAGTTATCAGCTGTTACTAGTATATGTATTATATATTTTTAAGACACGCAAAGCAGCTTAAACGTACACGATAGCGCGCATTTAACAAGTGTCTAAGTGAGTCCAAAACGTTAGAATATTATATCCACGTATTATATTATTATATATACAACGGCTGGATATAATATTATTCTGTTAAAAACGCGAGGAAATAATAATAATAATAATAATCAGACACATATATAATATAATAACGCAATGTGTCCGTGAAACGTGTTCACCTTATGTTCGGACGGATCTTATTGGATTTGTCAAAACGTTTTATGGTCGGTAATTTCATACAGCGATTGAGTCACAAAAAGCGCATGGGAGTTATGGATGTGACAGCTCACGCGGACTAACGGCTCAAACGGGTTAGGCCCGGCCAGTGGCCAAAAATCAGAGGAGAAAAAGAAGAAGAAGACGACGAGAAAGAAAAAACGGGTTAACGTTCGTTCATTTATTATATTATTATAAATATCATTTGTTTGAATGTCTTTCGAACGACACTATACCTATATATATATATGTGTGTGTGTGTGTGTGTATGTATAATATATATTATGTGTATTATTTTTTCGTCCCGACGTCTGGCGAGTATATAATATTATTCACTTAAATATATATATCCATATTTATGTATGGCATATATCTACAAGTATATATAATATCGCCAACGTCCATATTAAAATTTTGCTCGGTTCGTGGTGAAAAAAATATATATTTTTATAAATGTGAGAGACGATACATATAAAATGAAAACTTCTACTACAATAGTAGCGTCGCGGCAGACGATATATATTTATATATTTATATAATTTTATATACAAGATGATCCACCAAGCATACTCTACCCCCTTTTCTTTTTCTTCTCCGAGACTATGGTAAATTGAAAATTTTAGTAATTTACAGTATTCTATCAATATTTATAAATTTATAAATATGGTCCAAGTAAGTTATGTCACGAGTCATGGATAGCATCTCAAGTTCTAATTTTTCAACGAAATGGTTACAAAGCCTTGTGAAAGTTTCGTGTAAAAATTCGGGACTTGAGGTGCTGACGTGACGTAACTCTCCAAGTATCTATCATCTTCTTCTTCTTTTTTTTTTTTGTAAAATCATTTCGAAGTACTATTATTTTTAATATAACTGAAAAACTACTCATAGGAATTTTGAATTAGTTACACCGACATTTTCTAAAATATTATCTACTTAATAATTTACAGTAAAAAGATATTATTAATGATCTCTTATTTTAAAATATACGTTTTTACCATTGCAGAAAAGAGCTAAAAAAGATAATTAAATTTTATACACCTCTTAAGTACTACAAAAAATCTCAAGCATTTGAAAATATGGTCTTTAATAAAAATCCACCTTTTAGAATTTAAAAAAATTTATTAATTTAAAATGAAAAAATGGAGGTAAGCACGCTTCGTGAATCACCCCGAATACAACAAAATATTCAGTCGTAAGAAATTAATTTTTCATTCTGTCTCGAAAACGTTGACGCGTCAATATTTTTTTTTTTTACCGACGAATTGTTTTTAGATCGATCTCATGGGATGCTCTATTTATATTATTACTATCTGCAGTAAGACGCCATGTTGGATCTCACAAAACAGCCCTAACTTTGAAGGAGTGCCGTAAGTATGTATGACACACAAGTAAAGTTCGACGTTTTGTGGGAAGATATTGACTGCAGCAAATAGGGTCTGCGTAAAATCAGAGTGCTAAAAAAATCGGACCAAACGACTTATCAAAGCCGTGCAAATCGTACATAAGCTACGAGGGTGATAGAGAGCTCGGAGAGAAAATGATGTACTTTGTCTGTAACGATTGAACTGTGCAGTTTCCTTCAATTTAAAGAGAGGTTATTTTTGTTTCTAGAAAAATATTTTGAAAAGTATTTGTAATGTTTGGATAAAATTTAACCTGCATTTTCTATAACTTACATATTTAATATTTTTTTCTACGAGGATTCATATTAAGAATAAAGATAAAATTTCCGATTAATTTTTTTTGACTGATACAAATGCTAATTTATTTTTTCATCGCTTAATAGAATATTTAATAGAATTTAATAGAAAAGCATGGCAAAAATGGTTTTAAATTATACATAATACACTTTTTTTTTTTTAATAATATATATTTTTTTATTAGTTATAAGTGCTTACTTGTTGAAGATATTACATCAAAAATCGTAATCGTAAATAACTAAACAACAAACAATTTAAATAACATTTTGAAAATTATTAATATACGCCCATCGCTAAATGTTAAGAGATATTAATAAACCTTGTAAATATTATGTAAAAAAATGTATCAATAGTTGTGGTAAATACTAAATATTTTGGGAATTCGTGGTGGATAAAAGCTTCAAATAATATTTTTTAATTTAAAATAAATTTGTATCGATTAATATTATATTATATTATACATTTATTTAATATTAATATTAAACTTATAAAAACTAGATTTATTTTAATATTATGAAAATTGTTGACGATAATTCTCTTGACAACCCACACAAACGATATTATTTCGGTATTCGTTTTATTAGTAGGTGCATGTTATAATAATATTCTTATAATCTTTCAATTTTATAATTTCCCAAAAACATTTAATTTTTTTATTTTATTTATTTATTTTTTTTTTTTGGCGAGCCAATTATTTTTAGCTAATGAATTTTAAAATGGACTACCAGATGATGTCATGCTGTATTACAATATCGGTTTGGAAAATCTCTATCGTTCAAGTAGCGATCGGAGAACGCGGACGTTTCACGATTACGTTCTACGAACGGAAACACGCTTTATACGTTTGACCAGTCATCCCTAAAATCGATATAAAAATATTTTAATACCGTAAATAATTACGACGGTGAGCCTTAGAATTATTAGGGTCCGATTGATTTCGGCGTGCGCGTACCGAAAATCGAACGGCCCGCCGATTACACTACGGCAAAGGCGGTAGAAAAACAATATTTTTATTTTTCTCGATTGGCATTTTTTTTTTTTTTTCACTTTATTTCTATAGTGCATTTTTATGTCGCACGATATTACTGTATATTATGACGTAGTGTTGGCCGACGATCAGAAAAAAAAACCAACCTCCTTGCACACTGCACGCGCGTATGCGATAATTCGTGTGCCCATCATACGCGTGTATACTATAAACAGTTGTCCGGGTCGAGGGCGCGTCGTTTCGCCAAAGCGCGTTTTGTGTTTCCTGCGCGTTGTTTCGCAGACCATGAAATGGATTCTGTTGGCGCGGCGACAACGGAGAGGAGAGAGCGTATAGCAGGACAACGCCGCGTCGGTCGGTTCGTTTCGGTTTTTTTTTTTTTCTGTCCATTCAAACTTTTTACGCACACACACACACACACACACACACACACAAACTCGCATCGGCCAAGTGTATTCCGTAAATTATTATCGCCGTTATTAAATCCGACCGATTGCAAACCATAAATTACTTTTTGCATAATTCGCGCGAGATTTATATGCCACGCGCAAACAAACTCGGACGAGGTTTTTTTTTTATTTTTGTACCCCGTTGATGTTGTACATAGTAATAATAATAATAATAATAATAATATGATATGTGTAATATTATTATTATTACATTACGGCTCGGCTAATTTATAACCGACGACGTTTGTGCAGCGTTTGTGTATAGGTACGTCGCGCACACGGAGAAGAATATATTTTGACGACATTAATATACAAGAATAATGTTATTATGTGATTTATTAATATCATGATATCGCGGATGAACCGTGGGCTGCTGCAGCGAGTGATCTCTATGCCCCAATCGAGTGTTCGCCGCCGCCGCAGTCCTCGAGGCACGGAACCGTACGTGTAGGTATAATTACTACGATTTTATTGTACACATACGCTCGTATCGATTTCATGTGTCCATATACGGATGTCCGTAGAGAATCAGTTCAGTCGGCGCGAAATCAATCGGAGCCCGAGTCTTAACCCTACATGGCCAGTTATGATGGGAATATATTATTATGCGAACTCCCTCGATATATATATATGTGTATTTTTTTTTTTTTTTGAATATTTGATAAAACAAGAATAGTTATACAACGCGCGTACTATTTCATAATATGTTTTCGAAAAATTTCGATTAATATTCTGCAGGTTAGAAACAGTCAATATCCTTAGTCAATGTGCTTAAACTCGATTTTCTTAGACAAATATTATTTTTATATAAATTTTAGCTTACACTAAAATCCCAGCAGAACTACGACCAGTTTATTATCGGGCGTTTGCGCGAAAACGACTAAGTATATGCCATTGAGAAATAATTATCATCGAGACTTATAATATAATAATTTTACGCACCATATTTAATCGTGTTTTTTTTTTAATGATTGAAAATCAACTGCTGCTATTGTGTAGTGTTTGGCAGATTTGTCATACTTGAGAAAAGTGTTGTAAATAACAGTGAGTGTTCGCTGTTACAGACACATTATTTTATAATAATGCTCTAGTTGTTGCACCACTAAAACATCAACAGGTAAACTTTAACGATAACGAATTGATGTTATTGAGATGTATAGTGCAATTGTAAATTGTAATTGATCTAAAATAATGGAAACAGGTGCATATAAAGTACTATACGTGTATATGATTTTATTGTACCTACTGTTATTGAAATTAATTTTGTTATAAATACAAATAATGTAGGAAGTTATTGTTCTTTTAACGAACGTATACAATTAATGTGACGTTTGGAATATTATATAATACTTCTGCATAACAAATGTAATAGTATGATAATAGAAATAGCAAATCGCAAATTTACCATTAACACGTCTGTGGCGAAATACTACCAAGGGTTAAAGTTATGGCGTACTCGTTGGCCGTGAAAATTGGTTTAGCTCCGTATTACGGATATCATATTTTACTGTTCGGCTCAGTGCACTCACACAACCATTTTTACACGCCGATTGGTATTTCGCATCGAATCCGCATTTTCGACGCTGATCTAGATAGTTATAATTTTATCGATGGGATCAAATCGTATTTTGTTTGATATGTTATTATATGATTCACGGCGTAGTGTACAGCGCGCGTCTCTGCGGGAGTCTGAAAGTGGTGTACCTATCTACCCCGCGGGACACACGCGGTAACTGTACATTTATATATATATATTATGCTTATATAGGTATGTGTATACACACGCACATGGAAGATTATGTTTTGAGTAATTTTTTCCCTATTCCCCTCCCCCCTCACGAAAGCCATTATTATCGAATATATATGTATATTTTATACGTAAGTAACACTCGGGTAAAATACACATATATATATATATTTATATAATCGTTTTTCGACGAACCAGCAGCGCGTGGTCCATCGCCGACGACGTAAATTTATAAACCCCGCCTGTATGCGGTTTATACAGGCCAATATTTACATAATATAATGCTATATTACAGGATATATAATAAACTCGTATAAGGTAATATGCGAGAGTATTTGGGAGATATTGCCGAAAATCACCCAAGATGCACTAAATCCAAAGACTGTGAAAATTCGTTGTTCTTGAACAACCATATTTTGGACGTGTTCAATTCATTCATCAGTGGTCAGTGTTCGCTGATTATACATAATCTGCCAAAGAACCGTATACCTAACGTTGTACATGACCTATATTAATAGCGTGTCCTTAAAGTCGAAACATTTATGTCATCAATAATTGCTATTGAATTACTGAAAAATACATAAACTACGCAGGGTGTGGTATTTATATGACA
This sequence comes from Rhopalosiphum maidis, assembly GCF_003676215.2. Classification (NCBI taxonomy): domain Eukaryota; kingdom Metazoa; phylum Arthropoda; class Insecta; order Hemiptera; family Aphididae; genus Rhopalosiphum; species Rhopalosiphum maidis. The sequence continues at coordinate 82,862,911 of NC_040878.1, forward strand.
TTATACGATTGAATAGTCATTATATCGAAAGTAATAATAGTTTTTTTTAATAAATCGTTTGTATAGAGGTACCTATGCTGAATAATAACGATAATAAATAGGTATAAAAACACTAAAAATTTATAGATATATGTTTTGTAACGAAAACGAGTGTTAACTGTTTAAAGAATCGCCGAATAATATGCGATAGTAAAATATAATAATTATGATGGTCTGGAAAAATGGTTCATCTCATATATTTCTATGAATTTAACATAATTTGTATATTATTACGTACCACCTATATATAAGTGCATATATTTTTGGCTCACACGAATAATATTTATGTATATAATACTACCTAGTTATTTACGATGGAATATTTTTTTTTACGAGAGAAAATGCATTAAAACGTATATGTAGTAATATTATAAACGAAACACGTGTAGAATATTATACATTCTACACACACACACACACACACATACTATTATAATGATATACATTACAGGTCGCGATGAGAACGGGTCGATGCTGTTGTGGCATCCGTCCGGTCACAACGAACGAATTTCGGGCGTTATTATTAATATAACTGTATCACACCATAATAACACACACTGAAACAAATTATAAATATTAAAATATAATAACTAATAGGTATATATATACATACATATTACGATGGCGGTGACGATTTAGCGGTTATCGACGAGTCGAATCGAAACTCACTTGTTCCGGATACGTTTCCGTGTATATATTATATATAATATTTTATGATAGTCTTTGTCTGTTTAATATTGTACGTATAAATATACACGAATACCACTGCAAATCGGGGGTCTCGTGATGATAAAAAGCGTACCGGGAATTTTGGCTGCTATGGCGGCGGGGACTCGCGCGGATGTAAAGTTTAACGATGACGAGCTTCCGGTCGTTTGAGATGCGCGCGCGGAATTCCACGGTCCGACGACATCAAAAGCGATTAGAATATTTCGGACGGGGTCGAATAATAATAACGCTCCATCGTACAGTATAGGATGTCATAGCGACATATAAATATATATCTAAAGTCTCCAGCACTGTGCGCCACCCTCGACCCTAAGAAATGTTTTTTCGTCCGGCGATGACGACATCGTATATATATATGTGCACGGGGCCTTTTTTTTAATCGTATTGGACGTAACGAAACGGTTTCGCTACTAAAATATACATTTTATCTCCTTTATTTTTTTTGTAATTACAATTTGGATTTTTTCCCGTTTTAATTTCGGTCCGAGAGGGTGAGTTTCTCTTATAATTTCTCTGTCGCTTGCTCTCTCTCTCTATCTCTCTCTCTCTCTCTTGCTCTCTTTCCCTGTATCAAGCACGCACGCGCCAAAATTTCGTTTCAGGTATGTATTAAACGCTATTTCGACGAGCATGTACCTATAAATGTACTATAAAATGCAGAATTCTAATATTATTTTCAAGACTTATTTTTAATATTCGTCTCCAAGATTAAATTCGTTTCGTAAATATAGCACTGAAACTCGAGTTTTTGATTAAAATTTGATATTAAATATTATTTTAATTCCGTTTTAATATAATAAATCTAAATAATATAATAAACATATTATAAACATAATTGTGTGTTTGTGTGTGTGTTGCATGTATAATTTGTATAGGAAGCTTGTCGTATTATGACTTTTTATTATTTATGTCCGAAAAAAATGTTGACGGAATGGTTTATTTTTATTCAGAGCTTTTACTCGTACTTGCTTGTACTCATTTTCAATACGACGTATCGTATAATAATAATATTAATAATAATATATTTATGCGTGTGTGGGTACATCGATATTCTTCTACGAACGCGGACAATTGTTGCGGGGGGCTTCATGTTTCTCCCCTCTGTAAAGTGCGTGAACGATTAAGCTGGACGATTTTCTATAACAAATAAATCGTTATTTTTTCGTAGTCAATTAGTCGTTTGAATGAACTATTATCATTGACTTCCTTATAAAATATAATGCCTTCGTTACTGTAAGAACGACTCTGGGTGGTCGATACGACTTCTCATTTGTGTATCCTTTTAATAACTCGAACACATATTATAAAAAAAAGGTACATAATATAACCAAACACTGCTTTATAATCTAATTCACTTTCTTTGCTGATATATTATAATAAACCATAAAGTATAAGTATTGTATCGAATGATTAGAGTAGAAACAATGATAATGACAATACTGCAATATAATAATTGTATTATAATATATTGTATTGTTATGTGTGTTCCAACGGTTATAATATTATATGAATTTCGTTTAGGAGTATTTATTGGTATGTTATAAAAAAATCAAACACTTCGTTGTTACAATCGTATTTATTTTATTTTAATACAAAATATTAATAACGAATAGAGCATATATTATCAGTATTATTGTTTGCCTAGATAATGCAATTGTGTGAGATACATATAATACATAATATATATGGTTGGTTCTTAATAACAATAAGATAATAAGACCCGTGCGAATCACTAAAATAATACAAAGTCGTACGATAATAATATTGTTACATTTCATGATACACTTATTGCTATTATACCAAATTATTAAATTATAGTTTAATTATACCGGAGATAATTATTCTTTGCATGTGCGAGAACTGAGTCTTATAAACGTATTATATCTACTTGTAAGTGCAAAAAAAATCATCAAAAATGTACTGTTATCGTAGATTATTATATAAATCTTGGTATATTCTCGATAATATAAACAAATCAATAAATAATTCGTTAAAAAAAATCAATCGGAATTAAGTAGTAACATACACTTCTAAGTAAAACGCGATATATTTATTGTTTAATAGTATAATATCAACATTTAACAGGTGAAATTAGGTTGTAATGTGTTTACGATCATTTCGTAAAACCTTTTATGCGTTTGTATGTTTTTTTGCTTTTTAATAATATAATAATTATAAAACAAAACAAGATTTTAATAAAAAAATAAAACTATTAAACTATATTAGCACGCTTTAAAGTGGGTTTTGAATGTACCTCGCCATCATTATGTATATTATTATAATAATCAGATTTTGAATGTGTTATTTGAATTCGATGATACATCGTAGTGCCTACTTATACGAAAAACGGTTCTTAGAGACGAAAACGGGTGGATGAAACCCTGTTTCCGAGGATAGTTTAAATCGTAAAGTGAATTAATATTCGTAAATGTATGATAATATATTTATGTTCGGAGAAATTTTTAATTTCGTAGTTGGTTTATCCAAATTACTCGCGATGCACGAGTACTAAGATAAATAAATAATAAAAAAAAAAAAAAACCAGGTGCTAGCACCAAACATAAGTGGTACACAACACGATATCATATTATCATGTTGAAAACGCATCAGCACTCCAATCATCTCGACGACGACAGCGACGACTAGGAGAAGGAGCAGTTAGGCGACATACGCATTACATTATCATACGTAGGTAATATGTATAAAATATTTTTTTTATGTACGTATAAATGCGTTGAGGAATTAGTTTTACGGGTGCGCTGAGCAAACGAAATTACCACCCGGCACTCGGAAGCAGTATTTGTATTTAATTTATTATAATATTATTACGACGACGACGGCGGCGGTGACGACGATGATGATATTATAATATGCGCGCGGCGTTTTAAATGTTTAATGTATGCGATCGCCTATCTAAACAGGAATCGCTTGCGAACATACGCGTCCAGTATAATATTTACAATATATTATAAGCGCCGTATACATTACACTGCGATTTGCTATATTTTATAAAATACAATAATTTATGTACGATTATCGGCGGTGGGGCGCGTCGCACTTATTACCTGAACCTACCTGATCGTACCTACCTACAAACTAATAATAATATGTATCTATAATCACTGTACATAGTAAGTACTGTTATCGCGAAACGCATTAGTCGACGTGTGTCGTCTTGTCACTTTATGGTCTATAAAATATTAAAACGAGTGACCGGTGGACACTTATTACTACGATTATATTATAAAATTGCGATTCGTCTGTATATTATATTACCTATAATATATAAACATAAAATGTTATATTATTTTCCGCGAACAGATGTCCGCGTTTTTTTTTTTATAATTCGCGTCATCCGCCGACGATATTTGCAATAAAATTCTCTTTCCATTTACCACCTCCGTAGCGTGTAGTGACCGCTGTTCAGGACACTGCACTCGTTTACATACATTTTTTTTTTACTACGTTCGTTATTGCGACCTTTAGACGTCTGTGGGAAAGATCGGTATTTTATAATAAACACAACACTGCGGGTTATAGTTTATAAAATCGAATTAATTTTATTCAAAACACACAAAGTAGCTATACACGCTACGTAATATTATTACTATTTAAGCGTTAGAACTGGGAATGACAAAATAACTTGCGACGTCGGGGCTGCAGTGACCTGTAAAGTCCTCGAAGAACGCATTATACTGCATTAGTCTTACGTTATAGTTATAGTCATTATACTATAATGAATATCGTCTGAAAAATACTAATGGTCTACTCGTATTTATACGAATTTTAGCACAGGCATATGGCGGCGTGATATTAATAATAATATGGCCAATTATCGAGTGAAATCATGTTAATAATACGCCGATTGATAAGAGTCGGCGGCAACAGTACGTTTAACCTTTGACAATGCTTTATATTAGAACTAAACAATCAAATATTATAACGACTTATTTACATATTGAAATGGTAGTGTAATAACTGTATTTTGGTTTACTACAGCCGTGTTGAGATCACTTTTTATGTCAATACCCGAGAAAATTTCGCTTTCGATCATACTGCAATTATATCTATATAATATTATACATTATTTATAAACCGAAATTAGAAGCCGGCTTATCCGACTTTACATTGTATATATATTGCCAACTGCCAACATCATTAAGTCTTAAAAACTAATCGAAAAAAAAATTAAAATAAATATATTTCTTCTCGTTCCGCCAGGATCAGATCGAAACTTATTTGTAAACCGACTGAATAATATATAATTTTCTTTTGCGGCCGCCATGTACACAAATCTGACCAATCAATCGGTGTATTTTATTTTTGTTCGAAACGATCAAACAAAAATCTAATCGAAAAATTTATCAAAGATATACTTAAATACGATTTTCTTTCTATTTATTTTTCTTATAAGACTCCAACAGGAACAGTAAGTCATATAAAAGTCACTCGATGGAGAAATCCCATTTATGTGTACATAGGTACTATATAGGTAAGTACCTACTCGTTGTGCAACGACTTACATCGCAAACAATAATATGAAATGCTTTGTTAATTTCAATTTGTGTTTTCATGACATTCGCCCTCTTACTTCGATACTTCACCTAACTCTATGAAATCCTGTCAACCATATACCGTCAATAACGCCAGTCGGTCCACTCGATTAGTGCTTATGGTGGTGTTCGGCGAGTGTACGGCCGTCTGCAGAAGAAGATCCCATTTAATCGCGTACCAATCGTTGAAATAAGATAGTCGAAATACCATCACCACTGCATTTGCGTTCCGACAACGGCAACAATAATATACAGGTAAATAACAATGCACTCGAAACCATTATTTATTGCAGCAGTACAATGGCAGTATTGTAAAACGCGTAAACTAACTACTCGGGTACACGGAATTCACTGTTGACGGTAACATGATACCTACGCGATTTTTGGCGCAAAATAATAATAATATTGTAGGTGGGTATGTACAATATTATATTTTATCGTGGTTCGTTCGTTTTTTTTTTTTTCTTAACAGTGCGGTGCAAAAACTAACGCACGGACAGACAGAATAACCTTTTTTTTCCCGTTTTAATTTCATAAACGTCGACCGAATATTATTATAAAGTTATTATAACAACGCCGCACGAGGTGTCGGTTTTTAAAACACGGGAAATCGTTTCCGCGAGACCTTTTCCCCGTCGCTCACCGCACTGCTCACAGGAGATAGCCATATATATATACATGTACACTGCTTATATAAAATACTACGGATACTTTGTGGCCGGGTTTATTTTTACGTGATTGCGTGCCCGTCGGGATTTTTTTTTCGTATTTAAGACTTATCGCGCAGAACACGGTAAAAATTAACGAATCGTGCGGTTTTCGGTTTTGCCGAGAAAAACGTTTTTGAGCACGTTCCTCCCGCAGTGCACGCGCGCATACGCTGTATATAATATATTAAATCATTATTTTATTGTCATGCGTTCGTGTGTGTTTTTTTGAAAGAAAAATGCTTTCGCAAGAATGTCCACGTATATGGCGTATAATATGTAAGCCGTTTTCGTATAATAAAAAATTGTATTTCCAATATACCTACAGTATAGTAATAATAAACATTACAATATCATGTACGATAGTTCAAAATCGCCGTTCGCTGCCCTACGGATATTTCAAAGTGTATACAGTATATAGATACTATAAAGTGAAAATCGAAATTCAGACGTTTCTGCTTTAAAATGGCGGCGCACATAGTTTGTTCGACTTTTATATAAGTACCAATCTAGCTCATACAGATCGTTCACAGGGTAGTCTGCAGTAATCATTTTCGACATACATGAGAAATATTTCAATTTGGGGCAATGACGATAATATTTTATTAATATGATATGTAACATATTATTATAGTAATATAATATTTTGTTTTATCTAGTCTATGTATACTCGACCGGTTATTCTAGGTCGGGATCTATAAATTCGTCTACAAGACATATTTTAGACAAACGTTATTTTGGATTAATTATGAGAGTATGAGCCGTGAGCCGAATAGTAACAGGAACACCGATGAATTAAATATATAAATATACTTTTAGCATGCCGTAGAATGTATAAGTATAATAACCACTGCGTATAATATAAGTATTTTTCATAAATCGCGGCTAAATAAGAAAAAATAATAATAATACAATAATACAATAATGTTATATATTTCAACCACCAAGGAATAGCCACGATATCAATAAAATAATAAAAAAAAATTGTTTTATTATTTTATTGTTTAGATTTCTGTATAAAAAGTATAGAGTTTTTATTGTGTCCACTTTATGTTCTTCCTCAATCCGTTTTTACTGTTCGCTGACCAAGATATTGATAAATCAGTTTAGTACATTTTATTTATAATTGGTTAGAGTAAATATATTATACAATTCAAAATATAAATGTATTATGTAGTATGCAAATATGTAAATATAATAAAGGGGGAAGAGAATGATAAAATGGCAGGTTACGTTATTAAACATAATCCGTCCATATATAGATGATACTATATTAGTCTGGGATCAACAAGGTTAATTTAAAATTAAATCTAAAGGTCACCACTTTTTTTTAATCTGTGACGAGAATTGAATGGACATGTGAGTAATGTATAAGTGATACGTGGTGGATTTTTAGTCTAGAAAAAAAGTCGTTAATAAAACACCGTGTAGCTTATTCCGTAATTAATTTAATAACGCGACGATCAGAAGTCACAGACAAAAAATGACGATGGGACATTCGTGTTTTTTTTTTTTTTTTGATTGTCATATTCTGTATAGATACTCGAATTTTATTTTTTGAATTTCGTATTTTTAGCCGACATCCACAATACACTCTGATACGCGTATGTATTTATGTTTTACATTAAAGCTGACAGATTTTTAGATTATTTCTGTGAATGTACCTATACGTCGAGTTGGTTGACAATAATGCCATTCCATTATTTTCTGTCTGGGCCTGTACAATATAAACCAGCTATTGTAAAATCCATAACATCGCACTCGAAGAGCTGGTTTTTTTCCGATTCGTTACTGCGTACATATACCTACTATAAATAATATTATTTTTGAAAATATATTATATTTCGTTAATCGTCTCGATATTGAAAATGAAAAAAACGACCCGTAGATTGATATTTTATATTTATTAACCGGCCGGGGGCGACAACCGTTTCGCATAAAACGTGAAAACATTACGCGTATTATATAGTCGGTAGCGTATACAACGGCGATTAACAACTGCAGCGCGACCAACGCAAAACCCCTCGCGGATGTCATCGTTCGCAACTTTTATTATTATAACTGTTATTGTTTCTTTTCGGCGTCGTTAAAACTTTATCGATTTTCGGATTACGAAAGCCGGCCGTGTCGCGCAGTTCAATTGCTCTCCGAAGTGTCTGGCGATGGCGTACGGGCAGCGGACGACGACACGGCGGTGACTGCAATAACGATTATAACAGCAATAACGATAACAGTAATAATAGAAATTCGGACGACCGAAAGTTTCACGCGTGTGTTAACAGACTGCGGAACATTTGCAAAGCATCATAATAATATCAATTTCGAACGCCGTCCCTATATTATAGGGGCTGTAGCTGCGCTGGTTAAAGTCCGTGTCCCCGGCACCGCTCAATTACAATAATTCCTGTTGCAGCAGTTGCTTATACGCAGTGTTCCTGCACACGCGCGTACCGATAATACTATATACATATACATATATATATATGTATTTGTAAGTATTAACTGTGTAAATTATATAGTAACTAAATATGCTAAGTGGTAAGTGCCTGCACACCCAGTGTCTGTACCGCATTATATTGCACCTACACCCGACCGCGCGATATAATATTTATAATATACGAGCGAACGACCGTCGATTGCTGCGGAAACGTTCCGGCCATTACTGAACGGCGACACACAATAAGTTTCGGGCGTAAATATTTCGACCACCCGAACCGTGTACGAAACAGTGGTGATTCACCAAGCGTGTTCATCATCGCGTTAATAATGATTTTTTTCGGAATTTGTATACCTAAAGACCATATTTTCCAATACTTGAGATATTTTTTTTGTTTTATTTAAGGAGTTTTCTTTGGCGACAAAGACTTTTCCTTTTTAAACGAGAACCCCTCCTTTATACTTATATTTAGTGGGCGATAGTTCTAAAAGTGTTGACGTATCAAAATCAAAATTCGAACGAGTAATTTTTGTGTTATCAAAATGTTTTCACGAAGAACAAAAGTCAATAAAAACGGTTTAAAAATATTATTTTAATTGAATCTAGTAGTTATTATACTTGGAAATTTTTTTAAATAACGAATATTTTCGACTTACCGTGGCTGACTGTCTTCTAAATCTGATGCCATTATCTTTAACCTATTATCCTAGTATACGATTACACGATATTAAATGACTCAAAGTTACTCATTTTAATTTTGATTTGGTTAGGTAGTCAAAGTTGTCCAAAAAATATACTACTAAATTATTTTCTTTTAAAATGGTACTTTAATTTGAAAAATCAGAAGTTTTTTCTCTACGGGACATTCCTAATGTAACACAAACAAAAACGATTTTAATAAATTGAAAACTTCGTCTAAAAATCTGAAAAATCATATTTTAAATTAATGTATTAATTATAAAGTAGTGAAAGGAGTAAGCATGTTTGGTGAATCACCCTGTATAATAATAACAACAATAATAATAATATTTTTAACATTATAGGTACACGCGAGCAGTACCCCGTGTTTTATTCCACAGAAAAGTCGTCTTATTCTCGCCGACTTCCCAAGGTCGGCGTTATCGTTCCGCGCGTATAGCAGCAGCAGCAGACCTTGTAATTATTGCGATTTTTTTTTTCTTTTCCCCGTTTGACTTGCGGATTTATTGCGATCCGACTGCATTTGACGGAACATTTAACATGCGTGAATATACCACTTTAACCATATTTCACTGGTTAAAACGTTTGTATAAACAATACGCAGCGATTTCATAGTACGTTAGTTTCTCGAACGTTTTAGAGACGTTTATTATTTAAATGGCTTTGTGTAGGTATATGCGTTTGCAGTAGTAGGTTACATATACGCGTTCACAGTAAATATTTATTATTGTGTATATAGAAAAACGAAATAGACTCTCATATTATGTTAATTTCACAAAGTAACCTATCACGAGGTGTCCGTGTATTACAAATACGGTAAGTATAGTTATTTCTCGTGACTCTTAGATTCTGAGCGGACCGATGAACGAATTTTTCCATCGGAAATAATGATGGCGACAGATTTTAATAAGCTCAATATGTTCTTGCCTCCGATTTCATATGTGACTCGAGTATTTAGAGTAAAATAAAACATTAATATTGTCAATTTGTACATTAGTAGTAAGTCAACTATAAGTTATTATACCTAACTTATTGACTTACCTCAATTAAAAAAAAATGAGTTGTTTTTTTTTTCAAGTGACTGTGTGACTTTTAATTTTTGTTTAATGTAAAATATCGTTCCTTTTTGGTTTCTCAATACAAAGTACACAGTGATTGGGCAATTATTTAACCGTTATATCTGTGTCTAATATAAATTATTAAGTTTCCAAAATATATTCATAGATTTGTTTTTATTTACAATCTATGTTCACGACGTGCTTAAACAATAAATAAATATTATAAACATTTTTATTTTTAACCACACTTACCTACACATAAAAGTGTGCTTACGCATTATTTGTCATTCTGACTGGAAAAAGCTATGTCAGTCCATTGGACAAACTTAAATTAGGTAAGTTTTTAAAATCTCAATTTTTAAATTAATTAAAAAAATAACTAACTAGCTATAATATATTAACATAACATCAATTTTTAACGTTTCGTATATTACAGTGTGACGTATTGTCGTGTATGATAAAAATATAAAATATAGTATAGTTCTGAGTCATAGTATCTTTCAGAATCCAGAACGTAATATTTATACATTACTTATACGCACAGATAAACATTATCAATGTCCATATTATACTCTACGATAGGTTATAATATAAGCGCATTATATTATGTATATAAAACACATAAACGGAAATTTTATTATTAAATATTTATTTACGACTATCCGGGCGTGCGATCTTTTGATTTATTAAGTGGTTGATATTTCTTTGCTCATCGAAATTACACGATAATTAATGTGCGTATTTATGTGTGTCTATCTGCTACATAACATCATAAAACGAGTGTCTCGCGTGCGCTCGCATCGCTATATTAAATAATATTGTAACGTCGCTCGTCTCGTCGGTCGAGTGGAAAAAAATAAAAATGAAAATCGTATTTTATACTTTGAACAGCGTGATTCGTCCGGGGTCGTAAAACGGAAGAAGAACGTTGGCGTGGCGGCAGTCGTGGTCGAAGGAAACCGCGCGTATATATGCGGTGGTGCGCGCGGTTTTTGAACTCGAAACACCGTCTAGTATATGCGGTATAATAATATAACCATAGATTCATAGATCATAATAATAATAGGTAATTGATATCGATAATATTGTCATATTGTACAGGGTCATTATGTGTTATACGTCGTTCCGCCAGCAGTCGACTATCGTACAGTTTTTATTCATCTCGGCCGCGTAGTGGGTACGTATAATATGCACACCGTTCCGAGTATTTCTATTGTGTACGAGACAATAATCGCGAATAATATTTAGGTACCCGCCCGAAACGGATTAAGACCGATTGGGGCGGACGTGCGTTCAGTAACAATATGACAATATTATTATATTATTATCTCGTCGTCTGAAGATGTATCATCGGAGCGGGATGGACAGAGTTGTAGATGATATAATCATCCGGGAAAAACGACTCGGCGAGGACGAGCCGGCGCGGCAGTGTGTTTCGTTCGAAACGACAAAGCTTTTCGAGACGAAACTTTATGGTGTATATACATAATATATTGTGTATAATATATAATACACTTTGTACTATGGAAGTCGTATACATACATATATATATAAATTATGCTCGCGGATACGACGAATAACGTTTTAATAGAGTGCGCACACACCACAATGTATACGTATATTATACTTACATTTATGCTATTCAGTCGTCGTAGTATAATGTCTCTCGCGAGATGTACACGTCCCGATAGTATTCGACTATATTTTGACTCGGCGCGCGTGACGTGCGCGTCTCGTGGCGGTAATCCGCGGCGGGTGCGATAAACGACGGTGCCGAGGATGAAAAATCGGTTACTCACGTCCCCTAATACGATTTAACATACCCGTAGCACACTTAGAGCCTTCCGGTTGTCACGGTGCCCAACAGATTGTCAAATGTATGAAATAATCGAAATCGTCGTGATTAATCGACAGTGGCCCGTGTTCATCGAGAGTGCATATAATAAGGGCACAGACGCGAAACAGTTTTAAAAATAATCGATTCTTTGCAAAATATTTTTTGTATTCCCTTTGGCGCAGCACCAACAGTTCAATATAAACTGTAAAAGGACTAAAGGACATATTCTAAATGATAGTAAATCGAGTTAAAAATCGAAAAAATATTTTTACACTATGATGTATCACAGTTAAGGACTAATGGCGATGTGAGATTATGCACATTATATGATATACATTCATTCGATACATAGCTAAATCGATATTATAATGTTCGATTGATCGGAGACGAATACTTATGAAAAAGTAATCGGATAATATAGCGATTAATTGAAATAATTTAACAAGCCCGAGTATATGTTCCGGTGGTAAATTCACGACGATATGTTTATTATATTTGCGCATTTAGTCGAGACCGAAACGCTTCTAGAAATCTGAATCAAATCTAAACAAATTATGCACACGGATTTATACATTAATTCATAAACTGTATACATTAAAATATCGTCCATGGTGTATTATATATTATATTATTGGTCCCGAGTCCGGTTCGACCTGAACGCCTAATTATTCTTATACGTACGCTGGCCGTGTTAAACGTGCCATAATCCGACTACGTTCGTGGTTTTTCAAACCTACCATTTCCGGGAACCTGACGCCCACCATTTAGGATGAATTATTAAGGCAAATTAATCATTTCTCGAAGTAAACCTATGCGTATCGGTGTAGCTGAAATAAGCGAGTTAGTGTAAAACGTATCAAAAATTTAAATTGTATACAGTCTCTGAAAAAAAAATATCAGATTAAGTAATAAAAATGTTTCTCGTCTAAAAATCGTTCGAAAGGATATTTATGTTTTTTCAGAATTTTTTCTCGACGAAATCTTTGCCTCCGTGCGTACGTATACGTTTGCAATAAATAAAGTGTTTATGCGCATTGTATACAGTCTACATAGTGTATACAGCAAACATAATGCACAACACCGTTATCAATATCAGCGAAACTCATATAATCATAGTACTATATTGTCGTCTTTATCAGTTCTGCCATTGAAATATAGGCAGTAAAAAACTGCACTATTATAGAAAAAAGCACACATATTTGTATATTTATATATATATATATATACACTCGGATACCGATCGCGGTCGTACACCACGTATAGTATATATAATAATAATATATTGATATTGTGCTTGTATATATGAGGTGTACGCATTATACCAAAGTGATTAGCATAATATTGCGTCTAACTGGGAAATATTTAAATGTACATATATTATTACGACGGCGGTGATATTATGCGCGTACATAATATTATTACAGTCGAGCATAATAATATTATACACGTGTGCATTGTATTTTCGCCGATAATTAATCATAATTATTTAAAACGCGACGATATAATTTATGTACAATGTATAATACTATATACCTGTTATATAAATAAGCCGATTACTCTTTTCGCGATCGACCGCGTCCGCGAATTGCATCTCCGCGCGGCACTCCCATAACCCTTCGCGCCCATCATACTACCTATGCAATACTACTACCACACCACGAGCGCACGCTTATAAGGAATAATGTGTACACATAGCCGTTGTATTTTTAACAATATCATTATTGTCGAATACACTGTTCAAAAATATCAATTACGTGTGTAATATAAAGACACGTGATTTTCAAGATCGATATCCCATAAGCTATAAATGATGTACAATAACCGAGTATTCAATATAAAGTACTGCGTACAGAGGCGTATTCCGTTTTTATATATTAATATTTTAAAATTGCGTAATACGAGTGTGTACCTACTAACAATGGCATGACATGAAACGATATTCAACAAATCCAATGATTTAATTTTGTCGCCAGAATCGAATATGGGGGTAGAAAATTGTTAATAAGTATACAACGCCTGTGAAATGTGGGGCGCAATCGTATTGCAGCGATTTAAATCGCGAAACCGTCTACCGGCCACCGCTGTTTACATCCGACACAAACCCGCGACAGCAGTGACGATAATATAATAATATTATTATTTTAACAGATATGTGCGGATAAAGTTTGAATTATTATCGTTATAATAATATACTAAAATAATTGTACATACGCAGATACGGAATTATACTGGTTTATGCTGTGTTGTATTTATTGCATCGACTCCCGGACGGGGCAAAAGTTTGTCGGCTTGAATCTCGTCCGTCGTCGTGTACATTATTTATATAATACGGTTCGCAGTAACCGTAATATCATATTATTATTATTATTATTATTATTATTATCATCACAACGTCGACTGCGGACTTCGGAGAGTGTGTATATCATATTATTATTATTATTATTATTATTACTAGTATTACTATGTGTAACATCGAAAAGCGTCTCTACTCGTCCGACCGGGTCGACAATATCGTCGAGAGACCGATGTGATATTACTGTAAGATGACCGTCGCGCAACAACGAGAAAGTCGATCCCGTTTGCGATCGAGCCGTGTTCACGGTGCGTACACGTTGCACATAACAATATCGTATACATATACCTCACAGTAATATTATAATATACTGTACGTCTGTACGCATTATGGTAATATGATGTTGTCGTAATACGTTCATGATTATTATTTTTTCTTTTTTTTTTTTGTAGGGATTATTATATTATTATAGCGTAGACTTGCGTATAGTATGAATCCTCCAACGCGCCCCGGTGACCGCGTCTCTCTCGCAGCGGACACCGGCGGACGAAATAATAATTCGATATGCGGTCACGCGGTTAACGTCAAAAGATTTTAGTCTCTCGGGTAGGTGTACAATATACATGTTATATAATGTATATATATATATATATCGTATGAGGTCGTTTATTTATTTAAAACGTCCGAAATTCGTACGGACTTTGGTGTATTATATTCCGTTATAATATACCAAATGCATATTTTATTAAAAAAAAAATAATAATAATAATAATAATACGATAGGTATACCAACTATATACCTATACACGATATTTAATATAAATATTATATCGTACGCAGATGACGAGTCACCGAATCGTGTGCCGGCACGAGTCGAAAACCGCGCAGTTAGACGGATCTATAAAAAAAATCGTACGACGTTTTAATCGAATCGGTCCGACCGCGTTCCGACGAGGGCCGTAGCTGTCACAATGCTATCATTGTGCATTAAATATTATCGTGTAATTTAGGTAATTCAATATCGTAGTGTATATTATAAAACGGTACCTATCACCTGTATCGTACCTTTCAGCGGATATGTTAAGTCAGACCGCCCGACCGACGACGCGGTCTCTTTATTATAGACGAGGTACGTCTGATTAGTATGTTAATTAAAATTTGGCGTATAGTTATCCATTTGCCACCCGTAATAACACTCCACTACGATACATTCAGCGTTTCCGTCGCGGAATAATACAATAGGTACAGACGATAATATTATATGGGCATGCCCTAAAGCTAAACATTTTCCTCTCGCGCAGACGCTTAATGCGCAATTATCTGTTCCGCGCCCTTAGGGATTCAGCAGTCGTCGTGTACAACGCTGACAAATAGTCAGTGGCGAACTATACGGTCTTAAGCTATGCATATACATACGCTATAAGTCTGCAGCGGGTCTTAGTTACCCACAGAGTTCAAGTACGTCCCGCGTATTACAGTATAACACGCTATTTATACAGTTAAACTTTCGTTAAACGAATTGGAAACCCATCGGATGTTATAGTACTTATATACTGTAACGTTATACGTTTTGCGCATATTATAATATAAATATATATAGTGTATGAGTACTTCTGCAGCAGTACGTGATCGCATTATAACCGGGCGATACGCGCCCAATAATAATATTGTTTTGTTACCTATCGCACCGCACACACACAACACTATACGCGTAATATATATAGGCACAATACAGCGAGACGTACACGCGCATTTAAATGATATTATTTTTAAGCCAACACCTGGAGGGGTGTGGCAGCCGTATAATAATAAGTTTCCATTTTTTTTTCCGGTATAAACGTGCTTTTCGTATCATATCGCATTGTAGCGATGTATAATAATAATAATATTTATATATATATATATATACGCTATTTATTACGTATTATTCGATGTTATGTTTTTTTTTTTTTAAAACACTCTAAAACGCGCGTACGATCGAATTTATGAATGCACGTAGGACGGCGTATATTGAAAATCGTAAACTTACTAGGTTACTATATTAAAAGGTTTGCTAACATTCCCGAACAAACGTGTCATAATATTTTTCGCGACAACAATGCAGGGCTAAGTCAACTATGCATACATACATATATATATATATATTACACGTATTTATATAAATTGTTAAAAAAAAAAATGAGTATGTATTAATAAAGAAAATAATTTTTTTTAAAGCGGATTTTTATACTTACATAACTAGTGTAAATAATAATATATTTATAATATAAATAATATCATGGATGTGAATACAGCAATATGCACGCGTATATAAGTGAATAAAATAATATGATTTGACAACACTAAATGTCGTGCCAGTGAAAAAACTAACTTAAATAATCGGTTTAACGTCCAAAAAACAAAATGAAATATTCAAAATATTAATAAAAAGCAAGCCCTATACATTACACTACGTCACAATGTATATAAATATTAATAGTTTGTACCATGTTTCCGTTGCGAACACAACCTACCTACATATTTTAGACATTTTTTTTATTTGTAGATATTATGTATAAATTATTATTTTTTGTACTTTTTGATACGCATCCAACACATTTATACATTAAGAGTATTAAGGCTCACGCGTCACAAATTTGATTTCAGTAAAAATAATAATATTGCGATATCATTATGGTACCTATTTGTTTTGTGTTATTCATCGTAATTTATTTTTAGTGTACTATTGCTTTATGTAGGTAGCTTAAAAAAATTTAATTTATATTACAATTATTATTGTTGTTAAATAGGTGAATTTTAATATTTGAAAAACGGTTTTTGGGCAACAGGCGTGCAATTGCGTATAGGTTTTTCGCATTATTGATTTGAAAGTATGCAATGATGGATATTGAGTAGATCATTGCATTAGGAAAACGATACCCAGTTGAAGTCGGTCTAAACCGGAAATCAATGTAAAAACCACAACCGTGCTAGGTCTTCAATCGCGTGTTGTTTTTTTTTTTTCTGTATAAAACTGTAAAATAATTTAAAAATGTATCTCTAATAATATGATTATTAAGTACTCGAATTTTTTACGCACGAATCGTTCAGCGTTCTATTTCCAATAAATATCGGACTATACGAAAAGCCTAAATTTTTCGTTTTATCGATACTTTGGAAAATATGTTTTAAAATGAAATGCATAATAATATTATATACCTATGTTTCTACCCGGAAACCGAAAAAAAAAAAAAACAACAACAAAATGTATGCCGGTTTACTGTGTCGTATATATAAACTATACGCAACTATATTGTTAAACACATAATGTTATATTATATCTTCCTAATTTCACTTTCAAAGTTTTCAAACGCACGTACGTTTTAACATACTAGCCGTAGTCACTGTAACTCGCTCGTTCCGTTGCATTAACGGATTATACCTAGGTATAAAATAATCGGTGCGAGATACGTTTTTGGCATGGAATATCATATTGTTTGTATTAACTATTAAAATTATAATTTATAAACTATATTATATATATATATACTTTACCCATTATACGCGCACACGTCCGCAGACTGTTATCGGTCTTTATAATGTCGTGCGTACGTACAAACGCTTTGTTATAAATATATATCATATATACATGATTTATGTCGTTCGTGTCTCTGTGAAATACAATATACGTTTCGCACACGCACATCCAACTATACTGTATACGTATTACGTACGTATATAATACGTTAAGCTGTACCATATATATATATATATATCATGTACATCGCGTGGTGTAATATGTTTTATCTGTACCTTCTTATTTATATATATATATCATATCGTAGGTATATGATTATTAACGGCATCGGCCAATATAAATTATATTATATATTTTATACGAAATTAACGCGTCTCGCGCAAAACGGTTAGGTATATTATGTAATGTATCGTCGTGCAATTTTTCTATAGCGATAGTTCGGAATAATAATGTGTACACGACATCTGTGAAATTATTATTCGTATTTTATAGTTATTAGTTTATTACAATAATGGATGACTGCCGTCGTATTTATATGATATTGTCAGTCAGCCATAGAAATCATACATCGACCGTGAGTGCGCCGAACAGATATTATTGTTTACTATTTTATCGGTGTCCGGTCATACATCATGTTATGCGAAGGTGTAAATCTAGAATATTTATTATAGATGAAAGGAAGGGAGCTTAATAAATATATTATGAATATAGTATATTGTACTATGTACGTTAAAAAATAATATAAAATTTGTGTTTTAAAAAATTAAGAAATCTACATTTAAAATTATCTGCATGGCCCTAATACGAGTATAGCCGGCCAACGTTATAAAAAGTAAAAAAAAGTATATAAGCCAAAATGTATTCACTGCACATTCACGCTTATATCAAAACCTTTGCTACTATTACACTAAATTACCTACCTCTAAAGCTAGACCGCAAATTAGTTGTAATTAGTAACCCAAATCCATACGAAACCTTTTTTTTTTGAAAACCCTCTCGACGATAACGCATTTTTCTAACATCCAAATACATAAATCTCAAAGGCGAAACTCTTCCGTGTAAGCTTTTCGACATGCCAATAGGGTTTAATGGAAGCCAACCCTGGCACTCGTCAAAAGTTTCTAAATCCTAATCACCCTATCAGAATGTCTCCGCAAAACTATTAAAGGACCGTTTTACGTCTAAAATCGCATTCTTCGCAAAGCCCCATCGACTACAATACTTAAAAAAAAATAATAAGTTAAAACTTTTGATGTCGACTATCAGTTTCCGCTACTAGAATTACGTCTAATAACTATATTTACGACGTACGATGATTATAATGAACACTTCTAACTGCAGTTCCAAACATACCCAGCTATATACAGAGATTTGTGGCGAGCACCGCTCTCATGCCCCCTCCACATCGTGTATTAGCGCGTTTGACTGCGCGTAGTACAATATGCGCGGTATTCTATGCACCATCGGAAAATTCCTCGGCGTGTGGGTGGTGTGGCGCGTAACCGCAAAATCTTCTCGCCCGAATTATTCCGCCCGCGAGTACGATTACGCGGCCGTATCCAAGTGCGACTACAGTGCGAGACATAATAATAACGATATGTATATTATAATAACCAAACGTGTACGATATTATTTTGTATTGTGCTGCACGCGATCGACCGCGACGAGAGAAATACACAACGAATCGCGCGCGACGGTAAGTCACGTCCGCGACAGGTCCGTGACA
Organism: Rhopalosiphum maidis; assembly: GCF_003676215.2. NCBI lineage: Eukaryota > Metazoa > Arthropoda > Insecta > Hemiptera > Aphididae > Rhopalosiphum > Rhopalosiphum maidis. Next base: position 82,882,506 of record NC_040878.1, read on the forward strand.
TTCTGTTCGTTCGTCTAGAGAGACCGCAAAAACGGACGGGACGCGACGAAATATTTAATACACACACAACGCGTATTGTACAGCGTCATATGGTCGGACCGCAATGAGACAATACGATAAATATTATATATATACATATATACGCGTATACCTGTACATAATTTATATCTCATGACGACAACGGTAGTAATGATTATAATAACAACAATAATAATAATAATCGGCATAGGAGGACGTCATGTCAGTCGCGACCGATGTATAATAATATATATCATTATAGAATCGCTGTACACCACGTCACGCGCAAAATATCGATTTACCCGCAGAATACCGACTATATTGTACACCCACGTCATATCGCCATAATAACATGTATGATGTTTTATATATATATATATACGCATGTCGTACGGCGCGTACCTAGACGAGCACGTTATTATTGTTATCGTCCGTAGGATGAGTAATTATATTTCGTGACCGCGAAACGGCGACGACCGCCGCGTCCGGAAATATCGTCGCGGTCGGATTACTGCGGCGCGATCGAGTGTCGTCGCGCGGAGGAATAGGAGAAAAAAAATACGTCCACTCCCGTTCGTCACTTGTCGCGGTAATATCGACATAACCGCGTTTCGCTTCGAGTGATGGCCGTGCGGAATAAGGGTTTTTGATTTCCCGCGAAATCGCCATAGGCTTAAGCCATGGTGTGCACTACGGATAACAATCCTTAACAATAAGAATGTGACAATAATATATAATATTGGATCTAGTATTTATTATAGTTAAAAATGTTTAACAAACTATAAAATATATCGATAGATTATTAATTACTAAAATTACAAATCACCGGTTTAGCCCTCATATCTTTATTGTGCACCTATTACTCTTAGAGAACACACATTTAGGAAGACGCTGCCCTCGCTGTTACCTATCCGTCTTAAAAACATACAACATAATAATTTTGCGTTCAGTAGAACCAATTGTGTGTTGTTAGCTTTAGTATAAGATATAATTGGCCTGTTATTAAAGCTTAAGGTAAGAACCATATCTGTGCTTGAGCGTTAGTTCTCTTAACTTTTTAGCAACGCATGAGTGTTGTAAATATAACAAGATAAAAATACTATTTATTTAGCTTAATATTTGGAACATCGAAAAAAAGTCAGCACTTAAGCACTACAGATATCGTTCTTACCTTTAACCATGACAAAAGGTCAATTCAATCTTTTATTAATGTTAACAACACAAAGTTAGTTCTTACTGAACGCACGTTTATTATATCGTATGTTTTTAGGACGATAACAACACGCGAGGGAAGCGTCCCCTAAAACAACTCGAAAACTACTCGTTCGGATTTCGATTAAGATACATCGACATTTTCAAAAACAGATATCGGATTAACAATTAATAGGTAAAAAGAGTTATTCTCGTTTTATAAAAAGAGGTATCGCCGTAGCCCATAAGACACTCCTTAGTTGAATAAAAAAATCTGAGTATTCGAAAAAATGGCCTTAGAGTATATGTTTAAAAGTTTCAAAATTCATAACTCGAATAAATTAATTATTAAAGTAAAAAAATGAGGGGCGATCGCCGTGCGCGGTGAATCACGCCGTTTACGACGAACACAATACAAATGGATTATCGTAGGTACGCGTACGCGCACAATAATAATATTCTGATTGGAGGCTGGATCGGACGCGCGCGTCGCGACCATTTTAATATACGCGTAGATCGTGGCCCGATGATCGTCTCCTCCCGGATCGTCGTCTACAACATCTCATCGGACGTGATCGAATTAAATTGCTAATTTTCCTCCCTACCGCGCGGACTTATCTTTTTTCATCGAGTTTTTTTTTATACACATATAATATTTTCTCGGTCGTTCCCCGACAGACGTCGTCGCCGTGTTGCCATCAGTACGTATTATATATATACATAGTATATATACTGTATATAGGTGCATGGCGTGTATAATACGGGTCGGTGTTTAGTGAGAGAAGTCATCTGACGGCGTCGTGGTAAGGAGAGAGGAGATCGCGACGGCGGTGGCGGTGGCGGCGCGGCGGCGTCGCGCGTTATTGGGAAGTAATGGATGAATTTATTGTGAAGTCGTGTGTGCGTGCATTTTTTTTTTTTATAATTTTTTTTTATTTTTTATTTATTTACAACCCGACGGGACGAGAACACGAAAAAAATGTATAACATATATATATATATACATCCAGGGAAGAAAAAAGTGCACGCATACACCATGATAGTAATAATAATAAAAAAACCGGTATTATAACCGTGGCTTTGTATAGAGAGAAATACACACACGCGCGCGCGCGAGCTCGCCGCCGCCGTTGTACACGTCAGCTCGGGCATGTTTAAAATTCGCAATTAATGAATTAACTAATCAATTATACGCGGTATATATAATAATATACGTGCAGCGGCGGCGGCGGCGGCAGTAGTATTATGCGAAGTCCCAGCGAGATACCTCTCGGTCGGAGACGACGACGACGACGACGACGACGAGGTCGTTGTTTTTGCCGCCGCATAACATTTCGCGCACCTCGTGTTCAATGCGTCGTATAGATACGCATACCTGCTGCGTACACTTATTATTACGACATACACGTCGCACTCGCCTCGTTATGGTTGTGCCGATCCGATATTATTATCAAAAAACGTACGGTGATAAGTAATTTTAATAATATTACTGTTATCAAACGCTAACCTAACCTAACCTAACCCCGTCAACCGTTCCTCGCCGACGAAATCGTCCGATTGTCGTCGAGTTTTTTATCATACTAATACAATATACGAACGATATGATATTTCTCTGTACATTGTCTTCTATCGGTTTCGTTTTACTATCGTCCGACGTCGACGATATTATATAATAATATATCATAATAGTTTTAATAATGGTATTTACGGATCGCGGAGTAATAATGCGGGTGCGGCGAAAAAAGCGACTAGAGGTTTTTCATGTTTTTTCGTATTTGGAAGGCTTCTTCTCTGCACCCGTTCCCTCCGTGACGTGATAATATTATAATACTGTATTATATTATTATAAAGGTGTTGACCGCTATTATAGTTGCCCTCTAATGAACTTTTTAGTCATACCAATTGCACCCCACACTGTATTCAATACAATTTTAGTAACCATTTTTACTCTCAAATTATAGTCGTGTATTCTATTTTCTTTATTTTTAAATCGTGTGATTTAATGTTATTTAGGTTTATCGTAGTGTCTATTACAAGCTATACCGTGAAATAAAAAATTAAATCATCAAGCATTTTCTTAGACCAATATTGTTTTAGTGATTAAATTAGGAAAACGTATACAAATTGTACATACTTTGTTCGTAATATTATGATTAAAAAAATATTAATGGATATAATGTATCCTGCAGTAGCTGAATTTATTGCGATTTAGCTATATTAATAATGTATTTAATATAAGTTTTTTAATTATTTATAAAACTCATAAAAATTTTTGGCATAAGTACAAACTTAAAACATGTAAATCAATTAATCAAAATATAAGTTTCGAATTGTCTTAAAACTTTTTCTATTTTCCAACTTTTTGACTTTTTTGAAATTATCAAATACCAAGAAATTTCTATTTTACTTTATGATCAAAGCGATAAATTTATTGTAATGGATATACTATATTTACTGATAAAAGTTTATTACACGGAACAAATTCATTAAAATTAAATTCATGATTTTTTATAAGTTGATAATTTATCAATAAACAACATTTTAATAAGCATTTTAAGTTGTACAAAATTGTACAAATTACAATAGTATTTAAAGTATTTTGTAGAAAAAAAAATATAAAATGTTCAAAAATGTTTATAACTATAAGGTTTGGTATTGTTATATCATACAACGTATCTCTTAAATAATCTATAATGGAACTAAAACTATTTAAAAATGTATACAATCTCAATTATTTGTATAGATATTTGAAGTTCAGATTCGAAAGAAATTTCATATTTTCATGTTAAATAACAATTTATTATAAAAATTATAGTTTTTATTTTTTATAATTAAAAAACATATTTCATGATAACTTGAAATTCTTTGTTCATCACGAATTTCACCATACGCAATGATATTTTCAATACACATACATTAATTTTAGGATAATATTATCAGTTTTTTATTTATACTATGACCCTATTCACACTATTTCGCAGTAAAGTATTATAACTCAAAAGTTAATAGCGATAATATAATATATATTTAAATACTCATAATTTAAAAAGGCAATATTTTCGAAAAATATTAAATCGCAGCCCACCGTAATAGTCGTAATACTAATAGTGAAATAAATTACTTATTTTAATAGCTATATAAAAAAATATACCGTGCAATAGGCTTATAGACCATCTCCGCTTAGAATAATTTTTCGTACACAACGATATATCATTGAATTTAAATATTTTAAATCTAATTCATTCATTACAGTGACACTTTATGTACCACAGAGCGATACTCATTAATTTGCTTATTTTTTTTTAAATTCATTACATTTTAGTCAAATTCTTAAAACACAAAACGTGTTCCAATTAAATGTATTATCAATAATTTCAAATTCTTCATTCATTGTACGAAATTTAGACACACTTCACATAGACTACAACTTATTTCCAATTAAATCCATCATAAATGACTTGGATTAAAATTATCGATTGTCATAATGTCTTTGACCAATTTTTTTAAAAAGTCAGGATAGCATTGCGCATTGTTACCTAATTAACAAACGAAAATCTACCGATGTCAGCTGTATTTTATGTATAAACACTATAAGTGCTATGCATATTATTTAATATGTTTATATTATTATCATCATATCAATTAATAAAGTTAAATTTTTATACGATTTATTTTTACCATTTCGGTCGAAACAATAAATATTTTTATTTTAGAATTATAATCACGACGTGGTAAATCCGAAAAAGCCGAATAATATATCATAATTATTTTATTTTGTTATTGAAATGTTTTACAACATAACTAATTTTTTTCATTATATGAAATACCCGTAGAATATACAACGAACACATGTTGTGTATCAAAATAGCCTATACAATACGCCGTGTAATCATAATATTATTTAAAACATTTAAATTAAAACACCGACTAGAAATTCAATATTTCTCTGTGACATTATGACTAAATTAAAAAAATATCATTTAGGAAAATAAATCAATAAAAATGTTCATGAGTTATGAGTAAAAACTCAATTCCAGGGCAATAGTTTAAATAGTATTTAAAAATTTACTATTCATAAAAATATTGCTTATTTTTTGTAAATAGAATTTTACGGAAACATAACATTATTATTATTATTAAGAAAAATAAGTAAACTATAACAAATATTGGATATAATGGGATATATTTTTATTGAAAAAAAAAAAAACGATTTTACGGAGCAATACTAGTCCAACATAATGAGTTATCAAGATGAATATAATATATATACCTAATAAGGTATTAGGGAAAAATAAACTGTACTAAAATATATACGAGATAGCAATTCCGGGATAGATAAAATCTGATCGATATCTGATTTTGGACAATGAAATAACTAAATTACGAAAAAATTGAAAGTGGTTTGTCCGAGAAAGAAATAATAATAATATTATTTTTATAATAATTAATTATAAATAATAATGAAATATTGACAATCACTTTATCCAAGTTCAAATCGCATTAAAAATGAAAAAAAAATATTTATTTTTTATAATGGTTTTCAAGTTTCAATAAGAAATTATTGAATATTAATTAGAACTAAGAATGTATAGTGCATAGTAAATTAATTAATAATAATACATTGTGTACTTGCGTATAATTAATTTTTCACGGAATACAATAAATATAATTTTATACTAAGTTCAAGTATTACGTACGTAAACTACAGATTACAATTTACAATGAACGATCAATATCTTTGATATTATCGGTGTATATTATATTTACTATGTACAGTATCTTCGAATTTTTAGACATATTATAATATGTCGGTTTAAGCCGACTATTTTATCAACATTTTTTTTTTTTTAAATAACATATTACAGTATTGTCTAATATTAGATTCGTCGATTTCAATGGAACCATTGATTTGCCTGCAGTGACTATGATAGAATTATGTTCGTATTTTACCATCGTAAAGAGTCAGTAATATCATTATAGCAGCACTGCAGTAGTGTGTTGAAAATGTACAGGTATTTAATTTTTATTTGACACTTGGTTTTAATTGTTTGTTATTTTGGAATTAATTAATAAAAATCAAAATTTGATTACACGCGTTTAATGTGTTATTAAAAAATGTCATTCTTTATTTTTCTTATAGAACTTATTGCATGTGTTATTTTTAATAGAAATAATTTCATTTTTAATATTTACGTACACTCATATAATGTAGTTATTATTTTTTTTTTGACATTATCATTCCATTTATACTTACGATTAAATTTAAATAAAACGAACTAATTATTATAGTATTATCTTAAGAGGCTATATTTAAAATTTTTTTTTTTTTTTGGATTATATGTCATCTATTACTTTTTATAATGCTGAAGTATTTGTTCTTGAGATAACCTTGGATATTTTATTTCGTGGTATTTAGCGCCAGATCAATTTGATATACGAGTATATAATATGTTATAAATATCGTTCACATATACAGAGTATAATATGTATTATGTATGGTTTTTGTACTCGCTTAACATTTTTGTTGAAAAATCATTGCTGTACATTAACGTTCATGGTTTTATATACATTTAGACCCAACTTGGTAGTGATAAATATGTATGTATATAATGCATACATGTATAATGGCTCGACGATGACGTTTACGTTTTGCGTGCACTTTTAGCCGCTAGACGCATTTCCGGCTTGTCACGATCATTGCATACCACAAAAGTAAAAATTTTATTTATGTATATATATATATATATATAAAATATACGAGCAGTAATAGTAGTTATATTTATATATATAAGTGGAGTACACTGTATATTCACAGTTCAGTGTATTCTCCGAAGTGATCAATTCTTTCCGGACGTTTGTCGATTTGCACCCCGAAAATCATTCCTGCATAAAATAATATGCTTACCACGCCGATTGTTTGTCGGATTTTTTCGACTTTTTATAGTCACCGTCGTCAATCGCGTCATCGATCACGTACGCAGTCAACTTTAGACTAATTTATTCAGATCGTTCGATTGGATAAAAATAAAAACACTGCATTTATCGATTTTTATAATTGCATTTGATTTACATTTAACTACAGTAGTACAGTACTAGGCACATTTTTACTTCTGAATACACTGTGAGTATTTTTTCAAAATATTATGTTTGTAATTTTTTAAGACAGTACTTACAGCACGTAATGTATAGAAAACATTCTTGTTTTTTCGGTCATGGTTTATATTTAAAAATTAAACAGCTCTTCTTAATCAGTTTCTCGCGGGATTAAAGAACAATTGTAGACATCAAATGTTTTACGATGAATCAAGGAATCATATAACTTATGTATTAGCTTTATTAATATATATGGTTACCTTAAATATAATATTATATTGACTTTAGACTTGTATATCATTCAAATAGGTATCTAATTGTAATAATTTCTTTGCGAAACCCTATATTCAGGATTTTTGTTCGCCAAAAAAGATATTTTAGGGGAATGTGTTTTTTTTAGCTACATTAGCATAGTCGGGTCTGTTTACATGCTCGGTTGTTCGGATTGTTTATCAATATGAAAATAAAATGTTTTTGGTGCAAGAAAAATAAAGGGAGTGCAAAGGCTACACACACATACATAGTAAACAAATTCCCTTTTAAGCGTGCACCCTCGTAAATTCGGTCAAAATCCGAGCTTATTTCCTAGAGACTCGCGATACGACAAAATAACAAAATCATTGATATAATATGTAGGTACACCTATATATTTTATGTATACATAGACATGTCAGACGTAATTGCTCGTGTATATAAAAGTTATTTTATCGTCGATGTTGTTTTTATTCGTGACGTATATATTATTATGAAATATAACCACCAGAAATACCCACCACAATCGCCCGCACAAACCATTATCTTGCTATATCATATACCGTTTCTTAAAATATACGTTATATTTATACCTCCTAAATCATTTAATATAATAAAATATTTCCCGTGGCGAGAGATGCGGTTCATTTTCATATGTAAATACCAGTGAACTCGTTTGACATTTGCCACCGTCTAGACTTTTATATAAACAATAACTATGTTAAACTATACTCGTAGTATATATTATTGACACTATACCTAATTCATATTAATAAAGTTTATATGACTGAATGATAATATATATGATTGTCTTCCGAATAAAAATACAATTTGAAAGAATTAACAAAATTTCGAGTACTCTCAAAATTGTTTTGTTTTGTACTATTATTATTTCGTGTGCCTGCGCATAGATTGGTTTTTTTATAATATGGTTAAATTGCGATCCTGAAAGTTTGAATTCGCAATTACAAAGACGAATTAAGTATAAAAATCAATATCACTAAATAAAAATAAAAATCTGGTTTACTTTTAATTTAAAATTAAGCAATCAAAAGGAAATGTTCTTGTTATACAAACAATTATAATAACAATAATAATAATAATAATAACGTACAATATATATTCTTTATTTTAATTATATTTATTTTTTATAATTTCACTGACTTTAACTGTAATAAACGTAATTTTAAAATGTTTTTATTCAATTACAAAATCTTTTAGAAAGACGAATGTTTTTAAAATAATATAAAATATATATAAAACTCAAATAATTTAAAAAATGAAAAAAAATAATGCTGTAGCTATCATATAAAGGAGTGCATTTGCATCATCATGGGATATGATATTTTTATTCACGTATACTACTCGTATTTGCTATAGAAAATGATAAACATTTTTCTAATACAAATAATATTTTGATGGGTTTTAGATACTTTATATTCTGAGTAGAGCGAGGATTGTAATTTCTTTGAATGATATGTGTTTAAAAAAAATATATCATAATGTTTGAAGCATAAGATTGGCTCCATTCTACCACATGTTTACACATAACGTAATCTACCATTTTTATTTTTTTATTTTATATGTGTGTACAGTCAAGTTAAATGAAAAGATGAAAAAAATAGACATTTATTATGACATATAAAATAATAAAAATAAAGCTGTGAACAAGTAAGTAAATTATTAGTATCAAAAGCAAATTAAATAATAAAACTTATTTACTCATATTATATTACACGTTACGTTTGTATGTCAATTAAATATATAATTTACAAGAGTAATAGTTAAAAATAATAACAATAACTGAGACATTTTTAACTTGAAAATGTCAGTTCTCGAATATAGAACGCAGATAATGATGGATTCGTTAAACTATGCATAAGCTTTTATTTGAATGATTAACCTAAACTATAAGCTATAAGGCAATACTTCAGTACACTGCATTTACTGTAAAGTATTATAATAGTATTTGCTGGTAATCAATTTATATTTATGAAAAATAAAAAATATTGATAAAACAAAAAAATAAAAGACAAAGTTTTAGATTACTCCGTTATATGTATGTATTTCTTGATTTAACATAGAATTTGTAACGTGTAGTATTATGCATTACCTATATCAGTATTTAATAAGATAAAAAAATTTAAATTCCTTTCCGACTATCTATTTAAATAATATGGTTATCTGAATTATCTGGATAATAATATGTTGTCATATGATTTAAAATTTATTTTTATGATTCATTTTTTGGTGGATGGGAAACATTAATTTGTCTAATTTATTGCCTATAGACTAATTTATCCATTTTTTTTTTTTAATATTTATTGATAACGCGTGTACTACACGTATATTGTAAGTGCAACAATGTAATTTTTGTTCTAATCTAAATTTCATTTCAATTAACTTGTATAGTTTGTATATAATTACTAAACGTGTTTATCCTGTTATCACAAGCAATCTGTAAATTATTGATAAGTAATATTAACTCCCTACATTTATCACAAACTATGCTTAAACAAGGTAAGTATAAATTTAAGAGATATTGTATTGTTGTATTTATAATGTGTACAATTAATCTTTTATTTAAATTTAATAATAATAAAAAAAAAAAAATGTAGTTATATCTTGTAGTATATTGCTCATTTTCTGTAAACATCGATGTGTATATTTAAGACACACATCATATTTTTGAGTTTTAACATTTAAACTTATGTCTATAGGTTTATATTTTCATTATATTTATAGAAAAAACACTAACAAGTGCGGTTTTTAAATTATCTGTTTTTTTATATTGATACATTTTGTTTATCTGATATATTATTTTAAAAGTCTTAAGTCTACTTTATGCTACGCCCAAACATAATATCCATTGTTTCCAATTATGACTTAAAAATTAAAAAATCTAATCAATGTTGATGTCTTCCTATTTTGACCACTGAAATTGGGCATACTTTAGTCGTTGGAAGTAATGAAAATAAATATTGTAGAGACGCAGAGTATACCCCAGAGATGTGGTCTGTAATTTTGAAAAATTAATTAATTTTAACCAAACGTCGTGTTTTATATTACATTTTTTTTCCCGAAACATTTACCATAAAATTTAATTGTATAAAATGATATTATAAAGCGGCTATTTTTTATTTATTTATCAATCTGACCAATCGACAGCAGACACGTGCACACTAAGCCATTATTTTTAAGTATACTCATCTGCATACATATTATTATTATTATTATTATTATTATTATGATAGTTTCCATGTTTTTCTAAAACACATATTTTAACGTGCAATTATAATATACAGGTAACTATTACTGTACACAGTATGCTTATGAGGTAATAATAATATTATGATAACGCTTCTTTCAAAAGTGTTATTTTCCAAAATTTTATTTATATTTTAATAACTATCTATATATTTGGGTACATAAATGTCATAAAATATTATAACTATTTAATATTTATATTAAATAGGCACCTACCTACATCGTAACAATATTATAATAACAATAATTACCTGTAATAATGCGCGCACCCCCCGCGCGATGACGCGTATATCATCAATTATAATATTATCTTCGTTATTTCTACGCACGTGCGGGGCGCGCGCCCGAAAACGGCAGCCGGGCCTATACACACCTAAGTGTCGGGCGCTCGACTACCATAGTTTTATATAATATAATATACATTATATTATTATTATGATTATATGTACACGAGAATTAATACGCATGCACTGCCGCGGGATGAACTTCTCTCGTCGCGCAGCAGCAGAACCACCACCAGGTGCTATTGTTATTGTTGCACGAAGAAAGCTGCTACCCTGCAACGAGCGCTATGCCTACCCATACCTATACTGTATATACATATAATACACGTAATATACTATTATATTATACTATATAAATAGTTTTTCCGAGGGTTCTGGCACGGCGTTCGCACTTACGCATTAATTATTTATTTAAATGTTCTGCTTAATGGCGTCAAAATGGGTTTTCCACCGAAATCGGCCCGAGACCCGCGTTGTATGTGTATATACGTATATATATACGAGCTCAGTACACAGTAGCACTGACTTGGGAAAAATAATGTGTATAATGTGTATATATATATATACGATTGTAGGGTCTGTCGGTATTGGCTGCTGGCCGGTTATGGGTGCAGGTTGAGGGGATGCGGAGGAAACGAACAGTTGTGCGGTATATTATACTGGAAAGCGATTCGGAACGAACCCACACCGCTCCGCCGTCGCTGCCGAAGAGTGGTTAACCGTCACGTTTCGGTCGGGATCAAAAAAGTTTTGTGCGTTGATTTCACTGGCGCGGCCCGCCGCGCGACTATTTTCCTTAAACTTTTAAATCCTTTTCGCGTTTTACGTAAACTTTAAAACGCATAATTCATATAAATTATTTTCGTTTTAAGTATAAGAGATTATAATATTTTGATAATATAATAATAAACGCGTTCATTTCATATTATAATGGTTTACTTTGTACTTAAAACGTATATGTAAATGTGATATACACAATATATAATGTATAATGCCGCTTAGGTACTATACATACGGTGTGATTAGTTTTGTTCTATTCATTTTATATTTCCAAAAACTTGTAACCGTAGACATAGTATCTCGTTTTATATTTTCTGTCGATTATGATATAATTATATATGTATTAACTATAGTATTATAGATATCTGTGGAGTAGTATCTAACTGTCTGTGTTACTATCGCTACTGTCGTCAATAAATTATATACAAATATATTATAAAAAGAATACATTTCTAATTTTTTTATCGATTTTTTAATTTTCGAATTCTCCTAAATTTAAAATTAAATTTAATTATACAGTTTTTTTTTAGTTTTTATATCATTGAAAACATTTCAAGCTTTCAAAGCATCGTTTATGACGTCATCCCCAAAACATTCAGAATTCATCAATATTTGGGCCTTTATCACAACGAAATCAGTGTCTTGATCACGCTCTTTTTTTGTCACATTTTGTCAAAACCCCATGTTCAAATTATTAATACATTATCGACTTTGGATATTTGTTATAACGACAAAAAATAATTTTAATTTTCCACATTTAGACATTATTTTCAAATACTTATACTTAAAAAAATGAAGTATTTTTAAATTTCAACTTACTTGGGTCAATTTCCAATGAAAAAACATTTTTTTGACAACAAAAATTGTTTAAAAAATCGTTTATTCAGTCTTATATATATAAAAAAAAAAGTAGTGCTGCCATTTAAAATAATAACGTACCTCAATTCTAAATTGTATTGTGCATATAATATGAACCAAAAGGAATAAAATGTTAAAATGTTCTCAAAATGTGTACTTCAATATTCTTTGAAATATTTAGTAGTACCATTTATCGTTATATATTTTTAAATTCAACCCTTCTCACTATATCTACTTATCGTATGACCCAAAATAAAATACATAATTATAATTAATTACCAACCTTTACCGATGTTAATATTTATTTATAATAAAAATTAAGGATTTATTACCCGAGATACAGCATGTAGGTTTACTTAAAAAAAAAAAAATATCACACTTTAACCTTTTTCGATGAAATAATAAAAACAATAATTATAAATTTATAACACTAAAATATACCCATCGTTATTTAGGTACAGATGTATATAATTTAACCCTGAATGCAGAATCGGATTCAACCCAATTTCTGATGGGGTGAAAATTGTGAAAAGGATAAAATATCTCTCATGGACCGCCATAAATATGTGCAATGTGCATATTAATATAATAGGGTGTTATTGTATGTATCGAAATTCGAATGTACATTAAACATTAAAGTATTTCAATTTTTTTTTCATACAATACTATCGGTCAATAAACAAAATTACATTGAACTAAACATAATATTATAAATAAAAAAAAAAAAACCAATGGAAGGATACAAAGAAAAAACTACAAACGCACTTTTCCTTTTATAGTATTATGGATTTTAATGAAACTGAAAATAATCCGTTTTAATGACCAAAACGGAATTATAACTTCGATATTACCATGTTTGTTCATTTAGCTTGCAGTACATGTGAGTTGATGATAAAACGTCACTGAATATTAGTTATTCGAAATAACTAATTAACATTAAATGGGGTTTTTTTTTAAAATTAATTGGGGTATTTTAAAATGTTAAAATGTTCTCAAAATGTGTACTTCAATATTCTTTGAAATATTTAGTAGTACCATTTATCGTTATATATTTTTAAATTCAACCCTTCTCACTATATCTACTTATCGTATGACCCAAAATAAAATACATAATTATAATTAATTACCAACCTTTACCGATGTTAATATTTATTTATAATAAAAATTAAGGATTTATTACCCGAGATACAGCATGTAGGTTTACTTAAAAAAAAAAAAATATCACACTTTAACCTTTTTCGATGAAATAATAAAAACAATAATTATAAATTTATAACACTAAAATATACCCATCGTTATTTAGGTACAGATGTATATAATTTAACCCTGAATGCAGAATCGGATTCAACCCAATTTCTGATGGGGTGAAAATTGTGAAAAGGATAAAATATCTCTCATGGACCGCCATAAATATGTGCAATGTGCATATTAATATAATAGGGTGTTATTGTATGTATCGAAATTCGAATGTACATTAAACATTAAAGTATTTCAATTTTTTTTTCATACAATACTATCGGTCAATAAACAAAATTACATTGAACTAAACATAATATTATAAATAAAAAAAAAAAAACCAATGGAAGGATACAAAGAAAAAACTACAAACGCACTTTTCCTTTTATAGTATTATGGATTTTAATGAAACTGAAAATAATCCGTTTTAATGACCAAAACGGAATTATAACTTCGATATTACCATGTTTGTTCATTTAGCTTGACGTGCAGTACATGTGAGTTGATGATAAAACGTCACTGAATATTAGTTATTCGAAATAACTAATTAACATTAAATGGGGTTTTTTTTTTGAAAATAATAATAATAAAGTACATGGCTTTCAAAAATAATGTTTTGTTTGTTTTTATTCAAAGCAGATGTCGGTGGCGGTTATACGATAACAAAGAAAAGAAAACGTATATCATTAGCATGCAAATCAAAATCAATTTATTAAATTAAAAACAACGACACGAAAAACAGAAATGATTAATATTTACGTTTAGGAATCATTTTAATTCCATTTTATAATCCGTCGAATAAATTAATATGATTACGTATTTATATTAGTAAAAAATATAAATATATAACTACAGTATTCATAGTTGTAACTAATTTTTTTTTTTGTTTATTAAATTCATAATTATTAATTTATTCCGAAATATACATCGAATTTATACCGATCGACCCCTGACAACGCGAAGCTAATGTAATATTGTACAAATAATGAGATTACAATATACCGAAATGTTAGAATTCAATAACGTTTTTCAACACTTTTTCCGTCGACGAGAATAATAATTAAAATTGGTCATACATAAATTATGAATACGCAAACGCGGATGTACGAAGACGAAAACACCGTGAAGTAAATACTATAATCTCAGATAGGTAATATACACCATACACCATCCGTATGAATATATTAATATACATAATATGTATTTTATATTAGCCCCAAAACACCTGTCAGTTTTACTTTAAAAATTATAACAACTATACGTTTTACGATCATTTCTCAATCGTAATAGGTACCATAGTACAAGTGAACAGTCTTATTGTGTATATATTTTATGATTGTATCGTAAATTTATTATATGTTTATCGTAATATATAAACACACATATATTATTATTATTATATATACCTACCTAGGTGTCATATAATCCATCGTTATTATTACATTTTCGCCCGATGTATATTACAATAATTATCATTCTATGAAGTAAAAAACATTTGTTAACGCACGGTATGGTTAGTATAATATTATCAGGTAGATTCCGTTCATTTAATATAATATATTTTGCTTTACGGTGCATATGTAATAATAATATATAACAGCGTTTAAGTTCAATACATACCTAGGCATAACGTCGATGGACGTAATTTGTTACCTTTAATCGTACGATCGGATGCAACGAACGTGCGCGTACAATATCACATAACATCATAATATTATTACAATGATAAATTATAGATAATACAGTATTATGATGTGTAATATTTAGTTAAAATGCGACAACAAATTGTTTCTGTAAATGTTATTTAAACGTAAAGATTATGATGTAAAGACACAATAATATTGTAACATTGTGACCTGTAAAAAAATTAATACACATTTATTAAAATTACTTTTGATTGTTTATTTGAAACAATTATTATTGATTATTTTACATTATCAACATATAATAAATAAAAAATAAATAATAATATATAATAATACACCTCATAAATTCAAACTAAAATTCAAAAATTCGTCTGTAATGATGATAATATGTCAGTTGTAAGAATTAGATAAGTCTGAGAATCCTCCTTGTCGACTCCAGAGAAAATTGTGTCACCATTATCGATAGTAAAATCGCATAGATGAAAGTGTCATTAATGACTAATGGGTAACTCGGTTTTTCAAGTCTTTACAACTACATCAAAAATCCCAAAAAATATGCTTACTATACAAAGAGCAATGCATAGATCGTAATCACAATTCGATTAAAAATATTAATATATATATATTTATTTATTTATTTTTAACAAGTCAGTTTTTTCATCAAATACTATGGAACCAAAGAGAAAAATGATCAAGTCCTATAACCATGCAATACAGACGAATCGAACTATTCGTAAATTAATTTCGTTTACAATATTATAATATGATATATTGTAATGTATTACAATATATTTTTTAGTATTTATTTGTTGTACAATGATTCCACTGTGAAGTCTGTACATTTTACTCGCCGATAATATGAAAAATGTATGCTTCAAAGTCCACCAAACCACATTGTGTTTTTTTTCATTTTTGTAAAAAATTAATCAATTACAAAAATGTTTAGAATATTTTCAAATGGACAATACTATTATAATATTGAATATAAAAAAAAAGTTTCTTTATAGTTTATGTTTATAATTATGTATAAGTATATCATATTTTTTTTTACGAAATTTGCCAGCACCAACCGTATTATAACGTGAGTGTATGATATATTATTTGGTTATATAAAAATACTTCGAATTTATATATTATAAATATAAATAAAAATAATAATTTATGCGTATACCAAAGCACCGAGGTTGGTTTTAATATATTAGCATAAAATATTTATTTTTTAATTTTTCACAATATGCTCACACGTGTGGGACGTGAGTGCCTATTTGATTTCGTATATACGCAGGCAGGTACCTACATTTAAAATATTCTATCGTCCGGTATGCTATATCACGGTAATTAATAATAATGTAGGTACACTATTACGATCACGGTTCCGCTAAAAATTTATATGCACTATATTTTATAATGTATTCCTCGCGCTGGTTTTTTTTGCCACGCAAAATAATAATACGTATACGATAAAAGTGTACGTATGTTATTGTATTTAGCGCTGATATATTACAGTTAGGCACTTCAAAAGTGTAGCAATAATAATATAATATTTATACGACTACTGTACCTGCAGCTGTAGGTATACTCTCGTGCACATTGCACACACGTACAAAATATAATATCATACTTATGTGCGTTGCCGTGTACGTGTATTAGATGTATCCGAACGTAAAGTGAGCGAAGAGAAAAAAAAATCGTATGTGAAAAAGAAAGAAGATTTTCCGTACAGACTCATCGGGGTTCGTGCGCGCGTTCAACAGCGGCATCGGAAGCTTTCATTAGTGCGGTTGATGGAAATGTTTAATTGAAACGTCGTCGTGAGTACGTACGTATATAATAATAATAATAATAATAATAATAATAATAATAATATGGTATAATATTATACAATGCGGGTATATAATATCTGTACGATACATCCGAGGACAACGGCGACGTGTTCACCCGCGGAATGCCGTGTAAGTCGAGAGTCTATATTATATTGTGTACATATCACTGTACACACGTTTTATTATTTTATAATATATATAGCATATATTTTTTTTTATCATTCGGAGAGCATACAAACCCACGTGCACACATACGCGCGGACACGAATATATATATATTATTAATTATTATGTCCGATCAGGTTTGAAGAAATATAGGTATTATTTTATAATATATTATATATTCCTTTATAGTGTGCAATATAATGTAGTTTATATGATAATTATTAATGTCACACGATATATTATATTACACTATATTACGCTATGTGGGTTTTCGGTTTATTTTCAACAAGTACTTATAATTATTATTAGACAGGTACGCGCGATACGAGTTGATCTACGCTATTATTTTTAAACGACAGTATTATAATAACCTGCGAAAGTTTTAGTTCACTACTCGGCCGACCGGGATAACTAAGCCTGAAACACTTAAAAATTAAAAACAAAAAAAAAAAAAACGTTTACCCCAATACCCGGTACTAATAAATCAATATTTTTGGAAAAATATTCTGTGGTTTTTAATTTTCTTAACCAGCAAGTTTTTAATTATTGTTATATCAAAAACTGAGATATTTATTTAAAAATCGCTATCATGAACAGTTGGTAGTCAGAATTAGATTTATTTTTTAAAACGTAACGACAGAAAATAATAAATTCATACTATAGTATAATAAAATACGACAATATTGTCTTATGGAGTTAGTGTTGCCCAGTTACCTTGTGTGATATTGTGTTATTATTAAGTATAATATATAGTACCTGCCCACATATCTGGTATCTGGTGCTCGTAATCTGGTCGATATCGGAAATTCGATAAAAAAAAAAAAAAAAAACGCGAGGATGAAAACGGGGAATCACATGTTATATATTTTGGCAACCGGCGAAGATAATATTATTAATAATTGTTACTATGTGAGTAGGAAGAGGACATAACCTAACCTCTCCCGCAAACAGGTCCGTTTCCGTTGCATATCGTTTGGTAGAGCTTGCGGTGAAGGCGACGGGCCAGCTATAGCAGCGCGCCTCGCTGAAAAATGCGCGGATATGAAAAAAAAATGCGCGGAATAAATCAATGAGAGAGAAAGACCGTGTGGCGAGCTAGTCTGTCGTGTTTCGTGTATTATAATAATACTGCGTATAATATATATATATATATAGATTTGCGTACATTTTAGTCCGACGTATTATAATACTGGGTAGTAAAAAAAAAAAAAAATAATAATAAAAATAAAAAACCGACAAGTAAAATATCTTAACGATGTTTTTTTTTTCATTTATACCTAATCCTGTATACCGGGTAATGCGCACGCTATCGTGGGACGCGAGCGCGCGTGTATATATAATATAATCTAAGGATTAGTAAATATAATATATAATATATACTGTAAGACGTTCGGAGGAAAAGATTACGCAAAAATTGAGTTATTATTATAGTATATACATTTTTTTAATCGATATAGGTACCTATGAGTATATATATATATGCGTAGGTGCGTGGTGGCCGAGGATGAGAAAGCGGCGTACAACGGATATATTATAACTAACTGTACATATAATAATATTATAAATCCTCGTCGACGATGATGGACGTTTAGCTGCACTTACGTTTTTAATATATTATAAACAGACAATGTAAATGTAAAAAAAAAATCACCGGCAAAGAGCTAGGGCGTATGGGTTAAAAAGGTTTTCGTTAAAGCTTTTTCAAAGCGATCGGATAACGCGAGCGTATGCGAGTAAAGAAAGTCATCGTCTGCCGTTTTCTCCAGTATAAATATATATATATACACATACATACCTATATAACTCCTGTAAATACATTATAATAGGTTAGGTTAGGTTAGGACATATTTCATGATATGACGTCATAAAACGTTTTCACCGTTTTGGGATGATTTCCGCTCAGTTATAATATTATGGTTGTTTTCTGTCACACGTTTCTAGAAAGTGTACCGAATGGCGAATAGGACATCTGTCAAATCCGGCAGTCTGCGGACTGCAGCGACTCCTAATATATTATAATTATTCACCTCTCGTTAGTGTTTATCATCCAAATGTTTGTCATTTGCGTCGACTGATTAACATAATAATATAAAACCATATAATTCCAGATTTGGATCGTCGATGTTAATTTAAACACGGAGTGGTAACCAGTGAATTTTTATTCGACGTATTAACAATTCACCACTGTTATCGTACCATCGTCAGACCCACTTGCCGCACAAATATTTAAAGCTAAAAATATAAACTCAATTTTTAGGTTACAAAGGTTATTTTAATATAGAAACTTGTTTTAGTTGGAATATTTTCAACAGTTTTCGAGAACATCGCAAAAATGTGAAAAAGGTAACATTTTTTGTAAATCTAATATTCTGAAAATCATATTTTCGCGAGGTTCGCTCAGAATCGTTTTTAATATAATAGAACAATATATTTTTATAATATTGCCTTGCTGCATAAACAAAATAATTGGCAATATTTACACCGCCGTATAGTACTATAACACCATTATATTATTATATTATATTCAGCCCTTAGGTGAGTGGAGAGGATACAGACGAGCGGCTTAAATAATAATCTGGGGCATATAATAAAATATCAACAATTTTATTTAACACCGGGCGCGGATCCGGGAGTATGCTAAAAGACTTTACTCTCCGCCTACTCATCTCCTTGTATATTATATAGAATTGATAATATCGTTATCGCATCTACAATGTTTACAGTCTATTAAGTACTTACTTAAATAATATCATAACTGCATTTTATCTGCAAAGAATGCGGCCTCTGCTTGCAGATCATTGCAGATTTCTGTATCTACGCCCGTAGTATCAACACACAATGAGTAAAATGACCTCGAGTCTCCTGCATTCGTGTAATCATAAGGTTTCTATCAAAAACGAAATCAAAATTATTATTTATCATACGATTTAAATTTAAAAATATATACATTTTTTTTTTACACGAGATCTAATCTAACCCATAGCCATATCGTATAATAATAATATTATAATATATGTATTATGATCAGAAGATAGGTACATGAACACGGTATAATTGATTGTCGAGGTATTAAAACACATCTACACATCGTCGCACCGCCATTCCCTCTTCGCACTGCGCACTGCGGGGAGATGAAAAACAGAGAAGACGATATTAAAAAAATATAATATACCTAATATTTTCGGCCGTAAATACGAATTATGCATATTACGTTGCAATACATAGGTATATCTATATCATATTAACATCTCGAAACTGACTCTTGTGGTACACGCGTATTTACACGAAATGTCAAATGGCCCGCTATTTATATTTCGGAGTTCGGTATAATGTTGTAACACGTTTTACGAAAAAAAAAAAAAATACATATATATATACACACAATTTTAACTAGGTATGTATGCGCATATTAAATTGATATCACGGGTGTCTGTGTGTACGTGGTGTAGTAATATACGACGACGACGGACGGTCGAGTCGACGACTAATTGCCGTCATCAGACGGCGGTTATACGTCGCACGGGGGTTTAGCGCAACGGCAATCGAACTCCAGTTATTCATTATAATAATATTATTACATAACAATGATATAGCGCCGCCGCAGCGCATCTATAAGTAGGTACATACGTCGTATACCGAAAGAACAAAACCGACGGCGGTGATTTATTATTATTACTATTTTTTTATATTTTTTTTTTTTCGTATTTTGTTTCCCGTTCGTTTGCGGGATAACACATATTGTTCGTAATAAATAAAAAAATAATAAAACGCATCGGCATATATATATATATATCGGCCGATACGAACGCTTTATTATTATAATACGTACGACTGTTGCAGGCACGGTATTAGGAGGTATCCATATGTTATTATTATTATTTAGCCGATACCGACGACCGCATGATATACGGTCAACGCGCGCGGTTTTCTATCGGACGCGTGTTATTTATTTTTTATTTCGACACAAATAATTAACTCCTAAATAAACTAATAAAGAACCGTTTTCGGGTCCGTTGTTTTAAATATAATTATGTGCTTGCTCGTGTGTAATTTACGCGTTCGTGCCGAGGGCGCACATAAGTCGTACGTTATTTACCTCTTTAAAACGTAATTTGTCCCGCAGACACGTCACAGCGGCGGCGGTGCTTACGATAACATATATTATTATATTATATTATATTATATTATATGATATTATATACGCACTTGCATGAACGGAATGTAAAACGAATATTATTGTTTTTCATCGGCCTCCATACGGAGTGCATTTCATTATTTAGTTTGTGTTTTAGTTCATACAGGATGATTTCTCGCGATCGATATTATACACGTTATTATATTCTATGGAATTTTTACCTTTTTTTTTTTTTTAACTTTGGGTATACAGAATATACTCGTAATTTTGAAATTTAATTAAATACAATTCTTCAAAACAAACATGATATTACGATTTGTCAATATTTACAACTTGTATTCCATACACACAACTACATATTACATACCCCACTCGTAAGTATATATTTTTAGGGTTTTAAAATTTTATGAAATTTATTTTCTTGAAATATTTTATTTCAATGAAAAATAAAATATAAATTATTATAGCTTAAAGTTTATAATCTCGTCCACTTGAAAGTGAAAATTTTTTAAAGTTGGTTTATTTTATGAAATGAAAAAAATATATAAAATAAATAATAATAATAAATTAATAACTAATAAAAATCCAATCAACAATACAAGTGATAAATTCTAGGGCTCGGTAGTTGTTGTATTTACTTTTTTTGGACTGTTTGATTTATTGCTTAGTGAGCTAAAAATATTTTCCAAGACACTACGAAAAAAATATGAAAAATGTATAGTACATATTTTTGCATATCCAGTATCAATATTTTCTGTGTATAATCAATATATTATTTCTAACCAACTAAACCCGAACACGTTTAAAAGAAGAAAACATATTTTTCAATATTTCAAAAAGAATGAAATTTAGAACACTACATATTTTACATACGTTTTGTGTATTATTTTTGATACCTACATTGTAAAAAAAATAAAAAAAAATAATAATAATAATTACATATTTACATGCAATATCCAAACAATGTGAAATGTAGTTATAATCATGTGTTAATTCATTTAATACGAATACAAATATTTTCTATTGTAGATTTGTAAATATAAATATATTTCTTAATGTATATAAATATCATAAATACAAATGAGTTTATATCGATAATTTATTGTTATATTCTATTAATGTATTAAGCTTTTCTTTGTTTAGTTACCGTTATATACTATTCTCATCTCGTACACAAATCTCATTAAACATATTTTATCATTATAAATTATAATTGCATCAATAAATATCATTTGAAAATATCGTAGGTACGAATAGTCTCCAGTATGGAAATATTAGTTTATTAGTTATTACCACTATAGTTCATGGTCTGTGATATAGCTATGTTAAAATAATATTATTATTTTTTATTTATGTTAAACATTATAGCATTGATATTTAATCAACAATTATAATGTATTGATTCAGATATACCAACATATAAAAAAAAAGGAATATATTTTAAAATAAAGATGTTCTAATTTAAAAACAAAAGTAAATCGTCAGGCCTACTTATATGCCAGGATACATATTAAACGACTACAAAGTATAAGTGCTTAAAATATAGTCTCTTATTATATAGGTACTATATACCTCCTTATATTTTGTTTAAATTCCTAAAATCAAAATTAAAATAAATGCTATATAATATCCTTAGTTTTAAGCATAAAATATTCAACGAGTGAGTATGTCAATGTGCGCAGTATAAAAAAATTACCCTGTAGGATATATTTACCTGCCGTTTCTCAGATATATAAACTACAGTTACAACAATAACAACAGCCAGTGGTGAATAGCAATAATGCGCATATACAAACGTCTCTTTTGCATATTTATTGCACAAATAAGAATGAAACGTGCAATTTTCAACTTCTCCGATTTAGATTCTGAAGCAATTCACCGAAACTTTTACTTATCGTAAATAGTTTGCACATTTGAAGAACGGCTGGAATATGCGCTCGCCATTATGTAAGATGAGCTTAACAACTTAAAGTGTATATCGAATTAATTGTGCACTCGTTATAAATTTGAGTTTATCGTCAATGTTAAGTTCCAGAATAATTATTTTGTTTTCACAACAAAGTTCAATGTGATAAAACTCCACGGAACAAGCATAAGCGTAATTATAGTGTAATTATAGTGTATAAATAACCTATTTCTCATTTTCATTGTTATACAGTGTACAACAACAGTTAATCGATGTGTTGTATCAAATGATTAACAATGTTTTTTGACATGAAAAATGTTAAGATATATTATTCATCTAGGCTTTGAAAATAAATTTAGTCACTATCAAAATTAAAATGCGCTCGTTATGTACAAAAAATAAAAGTTTTCTGAAATAAGTAAGTACTTCGAACATGGACATTTTAATGTTTTAATGTCGACTTTGCGAGTGTTTAATGCAATGCCATTAAAATTTGATTGATGACTGAGTATATTATTATTTTATTTATTAAAATTTATATACAATTAATTGGTCATAATTTATAATAGTATCTACTGATTTTAATATTAAAGTATGAATTAGTTTTAAAAGTAAAAACGAATTATAAACGATAATATTATATTGATTATATTTCGTACATATCCGCCAAGCTATACGTAAATTAAACTAAAGGTCAGTTAGATATTAATTTAATAAATAGCTCTTTTTACGTATAACCGCAATAATTATAATGCAATAATCGATTATTCAGATAAACTCGGATCTTTCTTATTACTAAAAAAACTTAATTATATAATTTTGTCTAAAGAAAGATTTCGCTTGACATTTGAACGAATATTGTGAAAAACGCAGTAGCATATGTCCCATCTTCTTTAGCTGTAATGACATTTTTTTTTACAAAATTACAGCAATAAATAAATATTCCTTTTTATTTAAAAATTAAAAACAAAAATATTTTATAGTATATATAATAATAATTATTATTTGTTTTATAAATTTAAATATGCCCATAAATGTTTATATCAATGATCTATGTCATGTTCGGCTCGTCCTCAGCGTCCCATTAAAAGAAATTAGAACGTGTACGCTAAAATATTTTTAAAATAGAAGTGGGACTCCGTCATCCTACCCCCCCCTAATTCAACCACTGATAAAACGGGTAACGAGAAGATGATGTATCGCAAATATGGTAAACTTGTTTTTCCTGTATCAGTCAACATTTAAAAAAAATTAGCAACTTATTATAATTATTTATTCACTTATTATGTATAGATTTATAAAATAAAGAAAAATTATCTCTTGTTACTATAAAAAATTAAACTACTGGCAATTTATAGCATCTATGGTGGTAATTAATTGGTGTGTGTTTTCAATTGCCGGGACTTATTACTAAGGAAGATCGAATTAGAAATTTAGAATATGTAATTAATATTTAATTTATTTCATTATGTATTCAAACTCAAATAACAGACATATTTTGTATGATGAAATCAATTTTTAAATTTAAAGTTTTTTATTTACATTTAACAGTTATTTTAATTCGTAACATCGGTTTCCAAAAACCTAGCATCAATAAAAAAATATATATTTAATGGCTTAAAATTTTTATTTGTATTCATATATTTCCAAAATGTCACTATAGAACGTATTATAATTAATCTATAAAGTTGGTGTGATAAAAATAACAATAAATAAGTTTTAATTTACAAATCTAAAATATTACAGTTTCTCCTATAAAGACCCGACTTTGAAGAGCATTATTTGTAATTACCATATAAAAAATTAGTTTCATAAAATTATAAAATTTAAATTACAATGTAGTATTTTAATATCTTTAAAAATTAAAATTCAATACTGATATATAACACAAATTAAGAATACTACAGAGTAATAAATAATTTAAGATTTACATACATTAAAAATTTACCGAAATTAACAATTCTAAAGACATGATTGCATCAATAATATTCGATATAACGAGTCACGAGTGCTATGCCTTAACGAGTTAAAATTGAATGCCTTAAAATACTATCGATGGATGTATAATATTATGTGTATATTATTCTATGTTATCTTATAAACTCTTTATTTTATTGATTGGGTTGTAATTGTTGGGTTTTTATTCACATTTTAACCATATAATATATTCTATTATACAGCTATTAGCATAGGTACAGTAAATGTACATAAATATACAGTTCGTTTGATCAGTAACGTACTGGGAACAATTTTAATTGTTTAATTTTTATCATTTATGTATCTGTTTCTAATAAATATATGCATTTTTAATTTCATATTTCAAAAACTTAATCATTTTATTTATACTATCATCACCTATCATCAATAATATAGAATTTCAAACTAGTAGAGTAAAAACTATACTACTGTAACTACTATAAGTATTTATAGTTAAGATGAGCGGAGTATATAGTGGGGACAGACCATTTTGTGTTACTTAATGTGGAAAATCAATTGCAACCGACGACAAACTATTTTCATATTATGATAATATGATGTGGTTGTCTAATCTTGTGGTAAACACTTAACACTCGATTTAGATGACCAACGATGTATAGTCTTAAAAAATGAGTATTTTAACATGTTCAGAAGAATGTTTCAGTTCACTTACCTCTCCTCTCTTCCGCGGGTAAGCCACTGCAGCGTTTTCCGATTATCTACAGCTGAAACGTATAAACGTGAAAACGTAATACTACGGAAACGGATCTTAACGAAAAACTCGACCGTCATAGGTGATTCTCGTAACGACGACATTTATAACACAAGTATAATATATAATAATATGTATAATGTATATACGACCTGCCGTGCAGTTTCTACAGGCCGTTTTTATAACAAACCTCGTTTTGTTGACGATAAAATGTACGTACTTATGTGCACACACACACACATATATTATATATAAATAGGTAGGTATTAGGAATAAAAATAATATATATGTTTTTCCGACTTTGGACACGCGCGCGCGTTTCGTAATAATAATATGATGATGATGTATAGTATGATATGAGCTGTCCCAGATATTCGCATCGCTCTGCACATAAGATTATACCGCGTTCGGTGCCATTTGTCGAGGCTTCTGCGGCTCTGCGAGAGGGATATATGCACGGCGAGAAGTCGCGCAGAGAAAAGGATTATACGTCGCGCGCATTCAAATCGCGCGCGCGGGCTTTGCTTCTTACCGCCGCCACCGCCGTCACCGCGTAAGACTCCTGCAATTGCCCGATAAGAAAACGAACGTAATATCATATATATATATGTACAAACGCTGCACTGCGGTGAGAAGCAGACGACGAGGAGACGATATATCACGACCCCGAGGCCGTTTTATTTATATTATTACGGAGTGCTTTATACAAAATATACACACACACACACATACATATTTATGTGTGTGTGTACATCTACCGCCACCGTCGCCATTGGCGTGCGGGTCGTGTTATATTATCGTACAGAAGTATTTCCGGCGGTGCGGGGGAGGGCGAAGAGCTCGAGACTTGTATTATATATATATACTCGACAAGCGGACGTTATCGCTGGACTCGTGCTTTCGCCGAGCCCGGCTTAAGTACGCGCGACCGCCGTGCAGTATAGTAACGCATAAAGCTGTTCGCTTGGGGTTTCGGAGTGTTTTTTTTTTTTTAACGTCTCGTTATATCTGGGCGTACAATAATAACGCGGCACGTTGGCGAGCAGAGGGGGATGTTTTTTTTTTTCACCCGCGTCCACCTCCTCTCACAGGGCGCGAGACGCGAAACAACAGCGAATGACCAGTCCCGTACATTATATACACATACCGTACTGTATGCACGCGCATTATCGTGTATAGGCTTATACTTGTGCGCGAAAACGGGCGTACTATAATATACACTCGTGTGTATATACCTCCCGTTAGGTACCGCGACCGTATCTGAGAAATTGCGCTGCAGCATCGTTTCGGCGGCCGACAGACGGCCAAAGCGAACGCGCGCGCGCGTGTGCGTATACGGAAAAGAGAAAAAAGAACGGCGGAAGACCATTGAAAAATATTGTTAAGTGATTCGGAAAATAAAGGAAAGAAAAGGGTCCCGTCTGTCCACCCGTCCGACCCTTCGCCCTCACTGCCCGTCCGTCCGGCCGGCCGACGAAGAAGCTCCGGTGCACTGTATAAGGGTTTTGTAGTGCACGAGAGGGTCTCCTCCGCCGGGCCATTTGGTATTCCCGTAGCGTACACAGTCGGGCGAAATATAAAAAGGAAATTGGAGAGGGAACGAGAGCAAGAGTGTTGTTGTAGACGGGAGCTGATCGTATGTACAGGGTTGCTATATTTTGAGCGCTATATCGCGAACCGAACACTATTATATTCGCATCCTATACCTCTGTTTTACGTTTTATGCGCTTAAATGCCATTTTTTTTTTGAGGACGAATGCTGTTCTGTTTTTTTACGATTTGATAGTGTCGTCAGTATTTAAATTTCACGAAAAACTTCATAAATAACATCGCATAACCATAACATGTGCCCGGAAAATATATCACTTGATTGGAGGTATAAAGAAAACTTCATCCTGTACATATCGCGTATAGATATAGCCGATAGACTCTCCGCGCCGCGATGCTCACTGTTCCGTTTTAATGCAAAATATATTTATTGGGAAATGGTATTTTTTTTTCTTCCGCCTTAGAATTCTTTAATCGTAGATTCGGACCGAGTCGTAGTGGTAGAGATGGGGATAGCGGTTATTCAAATTAATTTCCCGAGGCCTCCGGGGCTCCGAATAACGATTAATGGGCGCGGTAGCGGCCGAAAAGAGAAATTCCAACAAGTACCTTAATAATACGATACTCAATACACGTGTATAAACATTATACGTATACGTATGTGTGTGTGTGTGTGTGTGTGTGAGTGAGTGAGTGAGTCGATATTGGTGGTGCGTTTTTCAATTTCGAATTTCTAAGAAAATTTTTCCGCTTTTAACTGGAATCCAAGGTCAGAAGAATGCTTGTGTAGTTAGTAGTTGTGTATTTTCGTGACATAATATCATTACACGCGTGTACTCGTACATCGCACACGTCGTTTCCGACCTGCTTACATAGATTTTAAACAAACAGCTATAATTGCACAGGACCAAAGTACACTATAGGGATATAATATAAATATGCCGAGTGCCATCGATCAATAAATATTTAAGCCACGAATAATATCGATAACTATACTCATTAAATATGTGAACTATTGTAATGCTCTGGAGTATACAATATTATTAATTATTGTTGGTATTTTTGTTATTTTAAATAATATTGTTTAAACCGAGTATTTAATTTATGAACATTTCGTTTGCTGACAGGAATATTTTTATGGGTTTTATAAGAAACGAATATAATATTATCGTTCGAGATGTTTCAGATTTTCCCTGAATTTCTTAGCTGTTCACTTCTTTTAATCCATTTTTTAACCCCGAAGCTGAACATTCAAAATACATACGCATTATATTTACTATCTAATAAGTAGATTCATTCTTTATTCATAAATAATATTTAATTTGAGTTTCCAATAAATGAATTTCTATGATTGCATGTTAGATACAAATTTAGTTTTTGTTCGTGTAATGTGTGAATTAGGATTTATAAAATCCTAATGTTTGAACTACTTATGTAGGTAGATGGCTATAATACGAGTAGTATAATCTATACGTATATTATAATTTATAATATATTACAGTATTTGAATGTAGGCATTAATACATTTAAGTTAATCTTAAGTAAGGTTATTCGATCGTTACTCCATTTGTATATATATACTTACCTCGCTACCTCCATGATGAAATTTATTACCCATCTTCCTATTAAGTTTCCGCCGTAGTTCAGTACCTATTAACTAAATTACAACGTATTAACGTGAATTGAAAAACTTTAAAAATTAAAATAAAACTTTTGGAGTAAAAAAAGTATTGTCATTCTTTGGGTAACGTTAAATTATACTCAAATAAAATAATTACAATATGAATGAAATCAGTAATCATAACACTAACATAATGATACTAATATTCTATATACATATGTATATATATTTATATATATTTCTTTTAAGACTATAAATAAATTAAGTGTTATAAACACTTAAAAATACTTATAAGCTAGTAACAATTTAACGAGTTGCTATGAAAGTGTATTTTATGAAAATCGCCTGAAAAAATTATGTTATTTGAAACCTCTTAAACACAAGTATTAGTCGTATAAAGTGTTTCTACTGTTGCAACTACGTTTTGTGAGCCATAATGTCAAAAATTATTACCCCATGAAATAGCATGATTACAATCATATAAATTTTGATTTTTATTAGCTTAAAAATGTGCGATGTTAATTTTTTATGGCACAAATACATTTTGCAATCAAAACGTAAAAAAATAATTTTTGAGTGATGGATGTAACGATTTTGTAACGTATATTTTTATCTTAATCCGGTCATATTTGAACAAAAATATTTGTTTTAGTCCTCTACTTTGAGTGTGGTTTCTGATGATATCGGTTTTATAGATTTTACTCTAAATGGCACGATACTTGAAATCGAATATTGATATATAAAATCTTAAAAAAATATCATATATAAAGTTATACATTTTCATTCTATAATTTCCAATTGTTATAATAATACGGTTGTTGTAATATAATAACTATACTGCGGCACTGAAGAATGATTTACTTGATTCTCTGCAGCCTGCAATATACGTTACGTATACAGTAAAAACTACTCTATTTTAAAAAATAAATATATGTATATACACGATCACACAAATTGTTAAGCTGGATAAAAATGTTAAACTAAAAGTTAAGCTATAAATCACGAAGGCATATATGCAAAACTTTAAAAAGAATAGGAAAATTTATTATACTATCGCAAAAATTTGTTAAAATAACTCGCTTAGGATCGTAAATAACAGAAGTTTAAGACAATTTTTCTGAGGTTTTGTAAATAATGTTTATGTTCTTCGATGTTTAAATCTCATCGGCTAATATTTATCGTAGTACAATAAATAATTTACACAGAAATTGGTACTTAAATCAAATTACTTAAGAAAAAATAAATTAACATTATTTATACATAAATAAAAATATATTTAAGACCGTAGGGGGCGTAAACTTTATTTTTACTATTGACTGAAATCAATGGATATTAGACAATTGGAAAAAATCTGAAATTAAATTTATTTTTATTTACACTCATAGAATATATACTCATGATTAATAACTATGTAGTTATAGATACTTATGTAAGACCATAAGGTACAATTCCACTGTTTTAAAAATACGTTCATCGAATTATTGATATTATTATATAAAATACGAACATAATTATTTGTATTGAATTGTTTATTTCGGTTCATCTCGAGGTATTCAACATGTATTGAATAGTAAAATAACGTGCATTATGAAAATATTTCGTCATCTATAAAATTGAAATAAACTGAACTTTTGTCTTTGCCATACAATTCGCATACAGTTCGTATTCGTTATGTTAAATGTAAATAATGTAATAACGATGACTCAAAGCGCACTTGTCTGTGGTACTAATTGATGCGTCGTACGTTCGCATACGACTTTTGAGCGTTTCAATTCGAACGTCTATATTATAGTGTATACGTATGTACAATGGCAGCGGCGAACGAGTTTCACTCTCGGTCTCCTCGAGGGCGCCGCTCGTAATAGTCGTATTAATAATACTATTATACGAGGCGTTTATTTTCTACGCAAGCATATAATAATATATATTTACTATATGTATATATATATATATAGAGAGAGAGAGAGGGAGAGATAAACTTATTACAAACATCGAACGTTTTCGGTTGCCGACAGTGCGAGACGTCGGATCGTGTGCGATTCAAATATTTACGAGGAAAGGGGGAAGAAAAACGGAAGGCCTTCTTCCGGCCGCCACCTCGGCAACCATCATCAGCCAGCAGCGAGCATTATACGATGTTATGTTATACAGGTACGCTGTATGTGTGTAGTACACACGCGCGAGCCGT
Organism: Rhopalosiphum maidis; assembly: GCF_003676215.2. Taxonomy (NCBI): domain Eukaryota; kingdom Metazoa; phylum Arthropoda; class Insecta; order Hemiptera; family Aphididae; genus Rhopalosiphum; species Rhopalosiphum maidis. The sequence goes on from NC_040878.1 coordinate 82,914,206, forward strand.
AAAGGCGTGTATATATCGTATCGCGGCGCGGTGGCGGAGTGATTGGATGCGGCGCACTCCATAAATATTGATAATGAAAATCTAAAGCGACGAGCTGCGCAGTGCGAGGCGTGCGCGTAAAAAGTCTGTGCATAATATATAGGTTATAGGTATGTACGTCCTGCCCTCGACGTTTACGTATATATATATATTATTATAGTAATTTATTCGAACAACGCGCGCATTGCACAGCGATGGAGATCATCAATATAAATACGTGTACACATAGTGTACGTATACGGCTTGCGGCGAGGCAATCGCGGTAAAACGCGGTTTTACGATGAAAACTGCTGCAAAACGTCGAAAAACACGACACACCCTCGCGTATTACCCACCCCGAGACGCGTTCGCCATGTACCTCATATCTCGTATACACGCAATAATACAAAACGTCGTATATAATAATAATATGTGGATATCAGTCGGTGTGTACAAGACGATGTTGCGATATTGTCCCGAGGGATGTGCACGGCGAGCGAAAGCTGAATATATATATACACACGTATATATATATATATATATATATATGTATCCCGTGATATTATTATTAATATAATTTATATTAAACACATTTACTCGTTTCTCGCGTGTGTGTGCGTTTAGACGTACTATAGACGAGAGCGTGTGACGTGCATGCGCGCGCGGCCGATATTCGTCGTTGATTAATGAATGCGTCGGAAAAACGGAGTGCGTGGCCGGAGAAAATAATAATAATATGACGATTTGTGGCGGCGCAACGACGCAACACTGCGCACGTCAGTGTATAATAATAATAATACGATATAATTGAAAATTATTATTAATCCACTGTGTATATATATATATATATATATATATATTATTATACATACCGACGCACTTATTATTGCTCGTGTTATTGTAATAAATGCTATACATGTATATTGTATATACTTTGCGTAGCATGCTCGTACACAGCAAACGGTACGGTCTCGGTCGCGAGTATACCCATATGTACATACACACACACATATATATATATATTGTTATTACGTATATAAATGCACGCGTATCGTATATACCTACACTTAGAGCGTAATTTATCACAACGTTGTTCGGCAGCAGCAATGGGCCCATTGAACGCTCGAAAACCTAATTTGATTTTCGGTAACACATTACAATAGTAATCGAGTTTGACACTCGGGAAATATGAAATTGCGGAGAAAACGAGTGTGTGTGTGTGTTTTGAGTGTACCGCAATATTGAGCTAACCGCCTACCTCGCCGCACTCCATCGTACGTGTCGTATACCTCGCGCGCGCGTCACATAATACACGATTGGATACAGCGACGTTTTTTACTTGTTATTCGTGACATTTCGATTTTAACCGGCAACCACGCCGCCGTATTTTGAAGCGATTAGCGATTATAACGGTGTTAAATATAATTTTAGATTATGCGACGTGTCGCGGACGATTACGCGGTTTCACAGCGCACACAAACGGCGGATACGTACATGATATAATACCTATACTTACTTAATAACTCGCGTCTGTTACCCGAACGCGCGTTTACACATCGTTATTGCTCTGTGCTTGAATCGCGCGTGTGAATACACACCAGCATCTCTGCGTGTACAGCTACAGACACGCTGCGACGGATCGATGATTTGAAAACAAACATTATAACACAAAATTATTATGTGTACACTGCAGCGAGGAGGAACGACAACCGCCGCCGTCATCAACGCCTGATTGTATACACATTTTTTTCCCTCGCGCGGGGATTCGCAACAGAATAGACGGAGGACAAAAAGCGCGGCGTTGTGCGGCATTGGCGGGCGGGGGCCAGGAGACGCGTACGTGTCGACAATAACTTGCGAGTTTTGCTTTGCTGCTGTGCGCACACCGCACAACCGCGAACGAGATCGTATCGCACTGCGTGTGCGTTTGCCCGCGAAGCAAGCTTTTCCGAACGCCATCTCCACACAGTGACACGGTAATATAATATTATTCATTTAGCTCGCGATATATTCGCGTGTGCATACGCATAATAGCACGCGTTGTACGTTCGGATAAACGAGATTCGGATGGACGGGAAAGTAGACGCGCCGGTGCTATACCACGCTCGTGTATGATACGCACACAATATTATGATATTGTACAGGTAGGATAGATGCGTGCACGCGGGTCGGACGTGTACGCTTTTGGAAAGAGTTTCGTTTGCATATTAAACCGGGGCTTTTCGTCGGCGTGGGTGCAGGTGACAGTCGAAATAAAGCCATAATATTCACAAAAGACACGCTGCGCGTCAACGGTCGTGTACATATGCGCGCGTATTACATCGCATAAATCTCATTTAAACATTTTACGAATCGTATCGTATAATACGTGTTGAGGTATTTCAGTGAAAATTCACAAAATACTATAATATATTTTAAATAATCGTGGAAAATCGTATTTTACTAATAATATTATCTCGCTAATCTTCGTGTGTTCTTCTTTTTTTTTTTTTTACCACATAATAATATTATGTTCAATATGATCTTATTCCAAATAAGAACGGGAATACAGACCCACTCGTTTACTCACCTTCAAATAGTTCTCAGCCCGAACCCCACCGCTACAATCAAAATACTGCAATACGTAAAATGGCAAATATCTATCGAGAAATATAAAACAATATATTATTGATAATATCTTCAATGGCCGTTGCTGCCGTTAATGTGTGTTTAATAAAAGTAATATATTATATGTATTCATAATTATAATTATACGGAATTCACCTATTTAATCGATTAATAATGAGTTATGGTTAATAGTTATCATATAAATGTATTCCCAGACCTATCAATCAGTAAAAAATACATCAATTCCTTTTATGTACCCACACAGTGTATACGATTATACGATTTAAATGAATCCAACTGAATGTTTGAAGTGTTTGCGATTTTATTATATATACAGCGAACGATATGCATGTATATTACATATATATTATATATATTTCAAAAATCAGATTTTGAATAACTGAAATATTGAAAAAAATATGAGAAGTATGAGTATGTTTGACGTATCAACATGTATATTATAATCAGAAAATCGTTCAAGCAGGCGAGCCGTGAATATCACGATGACGTACGCGGGAAAGTTAATACACGTGGTGTAAATTATACGCGTACATGACGTGCTCGTGTGGATAGTCATCGCACGTGTGCGCCTTTCCGAAAAATGTCATTTGCATATTCAAACCCGAACTTTCCGGTGGGATGACGATCACCGTTATTAGTTATCATATAATTAAATACATAAATTACTCTGCACATGATAACATTAAATTATTATTTGTATTTACATAACTTTGTGGTGTATATACACTGATACGAGTGGTAAACGCCATGCTCATAATAAATACTTTGAAAAAATATACTAAAAACGTTTTTAAACATAAGTACTTACTTACGCGAGAGTACTTATTTGAGAAAATTACGAAACTTATACTAAACAGTTTCCATAGAATTTACCCACTTTATACTAAAATATACTTTGTGTTTTTAAATATAAAATCGCAAATTAAGTATTTAGAAATTTAAATTTTAAATAATTTAATTCTAAACGTACTTACACCGAATATATTTTAAAATAATAACACTCGTTAACAGTAAACAACTAACAAGTCTCGACTACACCGTGGCTATATTATTATATTACAGTAATAAAAAGTAAGCACCTACCGATTGGTTTACGCGATTAAATTAAAGAGTCATATTAAAATATATATTACCGTGCGAAGATGGCCCGTAATAGCCGTAATAATAACGATATAACGCACACTGTAATATTATAGTTTAGATAGTATCGTGTACATGCCATCATGTACGGGCGTATCCCGATAGTACGGGGCTCGTGCGGAGTCTGCAGCAGGTGAAAGACGGGTGCTGCAGGTCGCAGGTGATTTCTCTGATCGCGGCCGCCAAAGGAGCACATTCTGGATCAACGGCCAAGCGTTTTATTCCCACCACGCGCTGCTCGCCTGGAATTTTTATTTTCAAAATGAGCGTATAGCATATCAGTTAAACATTCTCAAACTCGCCACGAAAACAACCCAACAGTACGCGATCTGCGTAACAATGATATTCTACCACGACGTCGAATTAATATCGTTTGGGTTGCCGCCGCGGTGATCGTCTATACGCAGTGCCCGCGGGATATCGGAATTTTTCCCCGTGCCGGCGAGGCTGTTGGTGGACATCGTGGCTGTTCGTACAATTAACGCAATAAATCAGAGGAATTTCCGCTCGTGGCAGTAGAGAAAAACGTACCGAACCGTATTGGCATATTATATATTATACATTGTCATCGTTTAAAAAAAAATATGATTTATTAAATAAAACACTATGTACATTTTTATGTTTTTGAAAATTCACATTTTATTCTGTTTTTCTAGTAAAAATACCACGAGTTATTTCGTCAGTGAATTTTTGATTTTAGGACGACATAATATAACTCTATAAGATTTGAAAATGAGCACACGCGTTTATATTCACAAATCTGAAGACGGTTCGTCTGCAAAGCCGCGATGCGTCGTTCGACGACGGTTATGGCGTGTCTTGATTCGATTCGTTCGTCTCACGGTTTCCCGAGATTGCGTGGTAAAACTACTTCGAGATCGCCGGCACACATAGCGGAATATTGACGGACGAAACGTCTTTTTACGTATATACACGATTCGTCGCCCGTAAAATTTTATGACGGTAAACGCGCGGCCGACGACCGGCACCGCGTGCAGCAGCCGAAAGCACCTGTAATAACATTGTGAGCGTTGGTTTTTACGACCGTTTCACGAGCGACTATATCGACACGTCCGTCCGGTGTGTGTGTGTGTGTGCAACGTACGCATGATGAGCGCGTACGCTTTCGGTATAGGTACACGCGTGACACGTCGCACTTATGACATCGTCACGGGGACAACAGCTCGGCCGCGTCATCGTAATTCGACGTCGTCACTACATTGTCGGCGGCGGCGGGCCGAGATTAAACGAAATATTCTGTGCCGCACATCATATATCGCTTGTATAAACTTGATAAAACGTAGACGGTGGCGCGAGGTGATTTAGATACTGGAAAAATGCAGTTCGGCATCGTCGCGATAACTTTTTCTCGAGATTTGAACGACTGAAGTGTCCGCGCACGACTTCTGAAAACGCGCGTGTACATACTACTATTTTACTGCTTTATAAGTATTCGGAATGTCCGGCGTGTAAAAAATAATTCAAAATAATCGAATCGAAACAATAAGTCCTATTGGTTCCGAATATTGTAAGCAAATAATAACGGCGAGCGAGATTATAACGACGAGTGAAGTTTTTGGAACGTGACGTTATAACTTAACGCGGGAACGGACTTGTATACTATTTGAAATAAATTATTTGATCGCTCGTGTACATATTAAAATACTATGGATATTATACATAATTATCATTCACTTTTCGTGGTAAAGTATATAGTCTAGAAACTTATAAAAACAAAATAATATGTTATAGCATAATTATTTAATAAATAAATTGTTTACAATAAACTTAGGCCAAAATTATAGTAACGTTTAATACATAATGTATACTTTGGTTAGGTAACGTATTCCAAAACCTACGGAGTTACTATATTATTATAATATTAAAAAGTATACTAAAATAGTTTTTCATAAACATTTTTATTTTATTTTTTTATTCTCAAAAATGAAACTTTTTCTCGAATATATAATATTTAGCTCGACTCAAATAAAATATGTATACCGCCAATTTAAGTTTAAAAATATTTTGAAAACAAACTATATATAAATGTGTATATATAAAATATACACAATATTTGATGAACTCCTTTTTAGAAACCATTTTTATTATGGATTTAAATTATTTGCACACACTCACAAATAAGTTACATTTCAGAAGTCAAAAGTTCTAGAAGTTCCTTTAGAGATTTTGCGTTTTTGTATTATTTTGACATTTCGAAAATGTTCGCTCATAGTGAATTAGATCCATTTTTAAATGAGTGAATTTTGTATTGTTATAAAACAAAATGGAACAGTAATTAAAATTATCATTATCAAAATATTCTGAATGACCGTCTGTGTCATTAAAACTTAAAAGGATAGTATTTTCCTTTGTCCTAAGACGTTTATCTTTTTTCTCTTTGTATATTATTCAACTTGCGCTGAAAGTTCTGTCCAATTATTTTGATAATTGCGATGGGTTTTTCCAACGTCTAACAGTTATGTATTTATGTATTTTAATGGACAACATACATCGTTGTACATATATATTATTAGACATTTAAGACTATATACTGTATTAAATAATTTGATTTTAATACGTTTTTCGGGATTTCTATATCGATAATCGAATCCATCACTTATATACGTTCTATAATGGCAATTTGCAATTTTTGTTGATACAAAGATTATTAGTATTTCTACATTTCGTGTTCACTTTAAAGTATCACATTATTATTATCGCGCTTAAAATTTCCAATCTGCAGAAGTTATGCACGCACCCTTTTTTTAAGAACTTTTACCACCCAAAAGTTTATTTATCAAGAAATAATGCACGCAGTTTTTAAATCATATGCTAAGAATATAAATTATATGACGTGTCGTCCGATTATTTACATGTATAACTAACATAATGATATATGTTTTGTAAACACTGTTATTGAAGTGGTGCAACCAAGTCGAGTCAAGACCCTTTTTATAATATATCAAATATATGAATGATTTATGGGGGTAATATAATATACTGAAACATGACGCAGACGCGACTTCTATCAATGTAGTCAGTGCAGCCATAACTCATATACATATAGCGGTACTTAAGTATATTTTTAATTTGACCACTTTATTTTCTTTGTAATACAATATGTAATTATGCATATTTAATGTTATTATCGATTACTAAGCTATGTATATATATATAGGTATATATAACTCGCGTATAAAATCCCAATATCACAACCCCTTCCAAGTTTGAAAACGTTCAGTAGCAAAAGCGCTAAAACGAAAAACTAACGTTCACGCGTACATAAATTGTTGTTATTCTCAAATCATAAGTATCCTAGTTGTTATATTATTTTATTAATTAGAAATATCCAGACAATCGAATATATGAGGTTGGATTTTTGGTGTTGCGCAGTATTGGGGTATACAAACCGATTATCATGAAACACGATGAAAAAATACTCGCTTCGTCTTATCGCCATTGTTATTGTTACACGAATCGACGGGTAAACTGAAACGTTACTATACAATAATATGTTAAACCGATATGCATATGCGTATTATAAACGGTATACGCTCGATCGCCCTCGCGAATATTGTATAATAATATGCAATATAACGACGTGACGTTTCCACTTCACATAGAACACTGCAGGTGATCCACTGCGGGGGTACGGCGGCTGCGGCTGCGGCTGCGGCGGTGGTAGCAGTCCCTTCCTCGTTTTCACAGTCGCACACTACCGCACATGCAGTGGAATACTAATGAACGATGGCTATGAACACTCGTGTATAATATATTATATATTGTTATAAGTACACACATAAAGTCACCTCACATTTATTTGTTTTCCCGCCCACGAATCGTCCGTGGCGATGTTCGGAGCACCAGTATCGGCGTAGGTACCAACTATATATTATATTATAATATGTACTTATAGTTATGGTAGTTTAATATATAATATACACCCACTACACTGATTTATTATAAACACAATTACTGTGTTAAGATGTCTGGTGTGAAAAATATTTGAGAAAATATTCCAATTTCCCATTGTCTGGAGATGGTGCGTATATAACCGTTTAAATCATCTTTGGTAACCACACTGCAACACCCAAAATAATTTTTATATCATACAAAAACACTAATGTAATAAATGTTTTTTTTTTTTCATTTACGGGTTATCTCGGTAACACAGATGAAAAAAAATTAGCCATCAATTATTATTAGAAATAAACATTTAAGTGATATAAAATGTCAAATTTATATTTCAGAAATATATTTTAGATGGAATGTGTGCCATACATAACTCAAACTATCTTTACGCTTCGCATGTGAACAATTATTAAGAACTGAGAATTATTTAAATGCCTCGTGTAAATGTCTGTGTAATTTAAATTTAAAGGAGCTTAAAATGGGATAAATCAACAATTCGTGGGCAGCCAAATTTAACACACATGCATTTTTTACAGGCGACGAAGTGCACGAAGACAGCTAGTATAATGTATATACGAAAAGAATTATTGTAACACAGAGGTCAGAATTTAATAATGATATGGCACTATTAGACTTTACAACAGTGGTTATTTAATTAATTTAATATTTCCACTACGTATGGATTCGATGATGTTAATTGAATTATAACTTCGAAAAAAAAAAACACATCATTGTAAAATCAATACATTCATCGCGCTCTGCTTAGAATCTAAAATGTAATGGGTCAAAATGAGTTCATGTGTCCCACAATGTCATGTATTGGTAGTATTTAAAACTTTGGGGTCATCAATAATATGGTCACAGACATTTAACGGTCAAATAAAATGTATCCTTGTGCGATTCAATAACATACGTTTCAAAATAAAAATACGTTTGCAGCTGATGTAGTGACGTAGGCACATCGTTAAATCGTTTTGTTGTTAATAACTGAGCTGAGAATAAATTACTCACATTTCATAGTTGATACGAAAGCCGCATGTCATTCGCTTCCAGTGGATTCTGCAAATAAGTATAACGTAATATTTACAGAGCTTTGGAACTGAATTATTTATTCAGATTTAAGGTTTTGTTTGCTATATGTATGTAGATGTTTAGAAGACTACAGAAATAAAAAATCTAAAAAACATTTTGGTGTTAGTCACCGTTATTATCGCGTTAATATGAGTTAATTCGTGTTAGGTAGTCTAGGGAAAACAAAATTTCAAGCTATATTTTCAATTCATAAAACAATATAACTAAATTAAATTATTATTATGAATTATGATAATTTATTATTATTATTATTATTATTACAAAATGTCCATTTAAATACTTTTATAGAACAAAAACAGTTTATTTCACTTAAAAGTTAAAAGTTAAAACATATTGTGTACCCGTCAGTATTTATTATTAAAACACTAAACAAAAAATAGAATTAACTACTAAATAAACACACAAAAAGACATATTATCACACAAAATGTTTAAAATGAATAATTAAAAGTATTTAGTGTTGGCATGAACACATTGTATTTTTATTTTTTTTATCTCGAAAAAAACATCTCGGTTATGGGTTTCAGGTTTTCGAGTTATTGAGGGTATTTGAGGGATTTACGGGTTATGGTTGATTCTGAAAAAAAAACCTGAATATTTTAATCTATTTAAATATATGGTGGGGTTGCAGCAAACAAAAACTTCATTACCCCTCTCCTGTGTTAATGTCCATCCCAATGGCAGCAATTACGATATTTTTTCGATCATTCCTGTTTTACACACGATTAAAGTAGAAGAACCATAAAAAAAGGTGACAATTACCACAATAAATTACTGAATTTACGACCGCACCTGAACCCGCTGTGCATATATTTACATGTGTGTCAAATGCGGGGAATATAATAGTAACACACACCCACGTCCAACGCGAAATCACCAGATCTCACAGTAAAATCCGCATTCTGAAAATTATTAAATTTGCTAACTATAAATGATGTGCAATGATGTTTATTGTGTAATGCACATTACAACTGTAACTGACCACACAATTACACAATTTCAAACTAAAAACTTCAAAAACTTCCGCCATTCTACTTAAAACTATTAGTCCTAAACACCATTTATTAATCAACAAGACAACAACTAACCACTGAAAACCCTACAAACCGCGTTCGTTTGCTAACGTGAAAAAGTACCACTTATCATTCAAAACAATTTCTACTCTATAAACTACAATTTTTTATAATTTTTTAATCTATTTGATGAATTTAAATCCAATCTCATATCTTTCTTCATCATTGTAACTACTTTTAATTTTCACAAGAACCTATCGTCGTTCCTTCGATGAATACGATCATAAAAACGGCGTACTCTATTTTGTATTAATCTATTTCACAATAATATGTATTTAACATTTATTGTAAATTGTAATTTTTTACAGATTGTTCAACTCTTAATTTAAAAATATAAATATACGTCACATGTTTATGTTTATGTTTTAAATTTTTTTCTCGACATCTTTGCCTCCTATCGATTAGGATTTTCTATCGGTTTGCGAGAATTCATATGGATACATACTTTTAAATATAATAATAATATATTTAATAATGTAATACTGTTGTGGCGAGTATTATTATGAATATTTAGTGTCTGTGTAGCTGGTGTGGCTTCAGCGATCGACCGATTGACTTCTGTGATGTTATTATAGTGTTAGGTTTGCAATGATTGCAATGAGAGAGAAGGCGAAACAAAAACATGACGACAAAATTGCATACTCAGCGATACAAATAATCGTGTGATGGAAGAGTAACGCGGGAAGGTCACGATCGTTAATTCATATTATACATCGTTATTCGAAGGAGAACAAATTGTCTCGTGAATAAAGCTATTGCTGTTATCTTTGCAACTCTCACGAGTACTTATACATTATGTATATTGTACAATACGGCGAAAACGAGTTTACGCAAATCGGTCATAAATTATCTGACAAATAATCTCAGAGCTAAGCGCAGCAACAGATAATGATATAAACTATTATAGAAAACAATATCCCGTTGATTATTTTATTTATTTTAACATCACATATTTGATATAATTAATAATACCCATGCTTTGAATTAATTTATCTATACATATTTTTTATTTATTATTTATGTATTTTCTTTGATATAAAAAAATATTACTGAACTTTACCGAGTGAAAACTCGTGTGGATTCCTAGGAGTTATCTTGATTACAAATATCGTTATTAATACACGCATGCAATTTCAAAATCATAAATTAAACAGAATTTTCAAAACACGGAAAATAATAAAATAAAACGCTATTTAGGTATCTCGACATGATAAATTGGTAATATTAGTTTAAATCACTTCGTATTCATATTGAAGTCTGTGTTTAATATGTATATATATATTTGTCGGATTTGATTTAAACCGCAGTCTTAACTATTATGATATAATTCGCGTGTGAGAGATAATACACTCGATACACCTTACAGCGGGTGAATAGGTGCATGTTGTTGACGTCAAATTGTGTCCTATGAATATTCCAAGTATTCTAAGTAACTACAAAATTATCGGTTGACCAATTAAAAAGTTATAATATTAACCGGTTTTTATTACTAGTGCATATTTTCGCAGTACTTTATTGTTATTGGAATATTAAAAGACAGTTCAGTGCCGGTATATAGATACCATGAGAAAAAATATCACGCGAGAAGTTATCGTATAATATCGTGAAATTTCAAATAACATTGTACACACACTGTGTAATGTGTACACGGCAGTGCCATGTACATACCGTACGTATAATTTATTTGTTTTATAAATAATTTATCGTAATAATAATTCATGTTTTTTAATTATTAATGTGGTAGATAAATCTTGAGAAATAAGTAGTTGCCGGAGAATTATAATAAGCAGTTGCGACGTCCACCGAGCCAAAGTGACAAAGATCAATGAGTGAAAACGAATTTTTGATACGGTTTTCTCGTGTCAAATAAATATATATACGTCGCGGGCGGAATCGATGTCGGGCCATTTAAAAAAAAAAAAAAAAGTAGAAAAAAAACAACCAGGACCTATAATTTAGTTAAGACCGGATAAATGGGTAGACGACTATATAATACCGTCTGTTTAGGGTTTAATACCCCCCACCCCGTACGAACGCACCCGGATTGTAAGTACATTGTATATATACCTATGAAGGTATACGTTTATAATAACAATAATAAAATAAAGATTTATTTCACCAATTGTGTTATGATATTAGTGGAAGCGAAGGTGGAGGTATACGTAAAAAAAATTCAAAGTTTCTCATTGAATACTGTTAATAGGTTTACTGTGTTTAAGACGACCGGCAACCCCATCGCGGTACATTAATTCGTGTGTTCATTTTTCGATGGTTAATATTATTTAGTTGCTTGCGAACGAAAGAAAAAAAATGTCGCGGGAACGCGTGCGATGGCTATGAAACTGCTCCAATAATATTATTATGATGATAACAATAATAACAATATAATCTGCGATTGTATATGATAATATTATACGAATACACATGTTACAATTGTACACCTATACGATACTATGCATAGTGTAAGCAATTATTATTGGCAAAACGTGAGTACCTACATTATATAATATTTACATACAAAACATAGAAGCGTACTCGGAGACGTTTTTTATCGATTTAAATCAAAGTTAAAATATCTGCAACGCAATATTTAACCGGAAAATGTAATAAAATATAATACGATATTATCATACTAATCTTCATTAGATTTGTTCTGCAGTGTATGCAGCTTTGTACAGCTGTGTACACCCCATTTTATTCGTTCATATCGGCTATAATAGATATCATACATGTATTATATCACGTTATGACTATAATATTTTATTTACACATAATAATTTCTATGCTATATAGCAATAAGAAATAAGTTATTACTAATAACAAATGGCATCAAATTTCATTCATAGTTTATAGGGCAATTCTTTTAGCAGTTAACCCGTATAATCTCGTAAAGTATTAGAGTTCTCGAAAATATTGATCAACAATACTACATAATTTGAAAACATTACGAAATAATGTTTTTTGAAAATTATTATGTAACTGTTCACTTATTATTTATTGGGTATAATTATTTACCTTTTTAGTTTATAATCCAAAGTGGAATATTGATGTACAAAAATTGCATTTCAGACAAATTGGTAGTTAATTAATTATACCCGGTATTTTATGTTGATGTTTAGATGATTTAGAGTGGTGCAGGAGTACTTTGCTAAAATATTAATAGGTTACTCCGCATACATAAATAACTTAGATACTTTTAATAGTTAAAACAAATTAACTACTTGTTTGAAACTCATAAAGGTACCTGAAAATAAATCATCCAATAATGGACATGTTTTCAACCAAATAGAACTTACATAATTCCTCAAAAATCACTAATTGTATTATAGCGTTTTGGATTTAAAAAATGCTCGAAGAAAAAATAGCAAAACAGACAGTTTTTAGCTGTAAAATATTAAAGATAAGCCTTCAAAAAAATTGATTTTCTAAAAGAGTAAAAGTAAGAAACTAATTTCATATTCATAAGATTTTTGATGAGATCTTTCAACTATCATTTTAAGAAAAGGTAAGTGGTTGAAAATTTATTTGAAAAAATGTAAAATAAAAAATATGTTAAATGTATACGTACAGAAATATTCAAAAATTAAAGTAGGTGTAATAGATGATATTAATGATATTTAATTGACCAAAATATTTAGGTCGATAATACTAATAAATGAATTAAGTTCTCAAGAGCTCAACTAACTTAATTAATCCAATCTATAGAAGTATATACATGTGACACTTGATTTATGTATAAACTATTAGAACAGTTAATTAATATAAACGAAATAAATAATTAAAACTATTTTATGTGAGGCATTTACTATGAAAAGTAAGTTAAATTATACAATAGGTACAATGCAATAATATTTAGCTATGGTGTGGTGTGGGTGGTAGGTCTATCAGTATAGGCTTAAGGCTAGTTATTAAGAAAAATAAATAATTTTGAAATTAACCGCCACGGTATTTACCTACATTGAAAAGGAGTACTAGAAATTTAGAAGCAAAGTATGAATATAACAAAAGAATAATCAAATACTGACTTATACCCCAACTATTAAATTGCAAAAATAGATTACGAATAAACACTCATAATTAATAAGACAACATAATTGTTATAAACGTCTTCGAGGGAAAGAAGAACAAACACAGTGTCTAACCTGTGGTGAACCTCTAAAATAAGCACCTCCTTGTTTACTGACTGTCAAAACCAAACGGAAACCAATAGAAGCCAAGGAAATTCAGATAACCTTTTTGACGCTTTGAACTCAATTGAAAACAACAGCAATAGTATAGTATTTACTCTCTGTAGAAAAACCCCCGTACATATTCTAATTATATGTGGCATTATTATTATTTTTAAACTAATAACCATGAGTTGTTGGAGTTGTATACCAAAAAAGAATAATTTAATACATAATATGTAACTGATATAAAATAAATAACCAACAACCACGGAAAGAGGTTTTTTTAAACATAGATCACAGTATACAATAATTATACATTTGTTGGTATCTATGCTAAAAAATAAAAATTTCAAGTTTTATAATAAACGTATCCATACAACCATTTAACATTTAATATAATAATTATAGCTTTCTACGTTTTTTTATTTTTTTTTTACTCCTGAATATATAAAATGTATATTTTTAACATATTACAAACATCACACGTGAATTGAGAAATTTATTCAATTTCCCACGTTTTACTTCAATAACAAATGTGACACATCCGCATTGATCACCAATTTTTTCCGTATAAATAACATTAAATTTGTCAGTCCCATAAAAAATCTGTTTTGGAAAATTTGTATTTTCTGTATAGTTTGAAATGTCATAGCCTTTGGTGGTTAGGTAAAAATACTCATTTAAAACGACTCACCGGTGGTATCATATTATGTATTGATACATAATATAATAATATGGAGATATCGAGAATTCGCCCCCAAGAAAGTTTTTAAGATTTTTATATGCCTGAGGTGATTTATATGTATAGGCATTACTTTGCTAGTTATCGATTTTGTCTTTTATGTCCATTTTAACACGCATCTATACATGCATAGCAACAATTTTAATTAATAAATTATAATAACTATTTGTGAATCTTTGAAGTACATCACATATTTAGGACAGTCAAATATAATATCTTTTGATTGAAGTCTATAATATAATGAAAAAACTTATATAGATATATTTTAAATCATACAATGTCATTAATATTTTAATAATGATATAGAAAAAAAAATTAATATTATTTTATACATTTTAAGTACATTTTGTTTACAATTTGATAACTAAAAACTGTTGTATGTAGATTTTATTTTATTAATTTACTATTAAAGTATCGTCAAACACCCTTAAAGCTGTTACATTTCCTCTTAAATCAATTGTATTTCTATATGTTTTATACAAAACAAAATTAAACTGTATTGTAGAATTTGAATTACATTGTATAATAGCCATAACATTTATTCTATTATCTCCCTGAAATCTATTCAACAAATCACATTTCTATATTATATATTTTCATTATTTATATTTAAATTTTTATTTAACATACGTTTTTCCTAAAGATTTAAATATGATAAATCTTATAATATAAAATAAATCTTGACTAAGAACTGCTATAAAAACCGATGATAACTTTTTAGATGACTTAAGACAACACAAACAAACGATATTATAAACGAATCTCATACAATTTTAGGTAGATATACAACAAGTGGTAGCACAATGTTAATACATTACTACATTTTATTGATAAAGTATAGCTCACTTGTGAATAATATTATCTTGACAAAATTTAATTGCAAGTTCGTGTGTGATTTTTATAAATAGAAACTAAAATAATAAAAACTCATTTTTAGTCATATTATACTGTATAATTTACCGCAAACACGCTGATTTTCAATTTAATTTTTAATTATCCATTTATTCAATTTCTAATTTTAGAACTATTAAATATATTTTTATAGTTTTTTTTTAAAAATAACTAAATTTTTATATTGTGCGAGAAGCAATTACATAAACTTTTTTTTTATGAGTACCTACTTTTTCTTTTTATTGTAAACTATACAGTAAATTATTTTTAAGAATCTAAATTAAAATTTGAACTTGTATTATTGAGTTATTAGATCGTATTCATTAAAATTCACTAAATTATACACATAGACGTAATACACAATTATTATAGATTTATAGCAAATATGAGTCATTTTTAGTAATGTTTTGTAATAAATTCATAAAAAAATAACGTTTTTGAATACTCTGCCTGTAACAAATATAGAATTATTCCAATGGAGATCACAAATCACGTCAGATACATATTGTAATCTGTATATATATATATATATTATGATTATTATGTATCGTCAAAAAAAACTAATTAGATGTACCCATATAATAGTACTATTGAAAAATACAACTATGAGTCTTATCGGTCATATTTTCAAATTTTCCATTATGTACTCGCGTTAATAACACATAGTTTACTTAGTATATTTTGATATATTTTTGTTTTCACATTTAATCAAACAAAGTTATTCGTTTACAACAAGAAAAAATAATTAAAAATAAAGTTACTAAAATAAAAATTATGAATTAAAAAGATAAAATTTATAAAATATAAATTATCACTTATAGTAAAATCACTATTTCAAAAATGACAATTTAATTTAATTTTGTAACAAATATCATATTGTTTATTTTAACGATTTCTTTAACTATATGTTTATTTAAATTTTCTAATTGTGTACGACAATGTTTGGTGATCAAACAGTAATAAGTAATTATTTGAGTTTTATTATTTTGTTTATGTGTTATAAGCCGACTGAATCAAAATATACAAATGTGTGAAGCAATCGATAAAACCACGCCGATAATAATTTGTTCTCTTGCTTCTAGAATGTATCATCGAAAAATAATAATAAATACAAATATACAATACAATATTTACTATGGCGCACAGATAAATAATTGTTGTGGGTGCTTAATTTATGTGGGTACCCAGACTAGTGAAATTCGCGTCTTGTGACAATTCGAAAACACGCGTAATTGACTTGTTTGTTGTAAGACTGACAATAATTATTTAATTATTTTATGTAACATTCGTACTCGGTGATATTTGTTTACACGACTGCATCGAAGATTGATCGTTTTTTTTTCTGGTGTTGAGCGATCGTGCAGAGGGGTTAGAGGCGAAATAAGATGTTAATAATAATAACTATTCGTTGGCCGTGACGGATGTGCGAGTATATGGAAGTTTCGTGCGATTTCTTCTAGCGTAAAATTTAAAACTGAAAAACGCATGATATCTATAATACAAAATATATTATAATATATATAGTCGTATTATACAACAACGTATTCGTCCCTTATAAGAATGACGGATGCACAACTATGATGTGTCTAATGGATAATAAAACGTTAGAAATTTACCAATGCACCTACACAGGGTTGAAAAAAAACACGTTTTTAAAAAAAAAAAACAAAAACAACCCGTTTTAAATGTTTTTTTATAATATTATTTTTTAAAAAGCCTTTTTTTGTTTAAAAACACATTTTAACGAATCCCTATAAATTATAATAGTCAATTAGCCGTTGACAATGACTAATAGATAATGACTAATGATTTTGATAGGAGATTTTGCTAATCTAAGTTAAACACTCGCAGTATTTCGTTTTAACAAAAGAACTTGTGGCGTCTTAACTATCTTAAGAAATAAGAATAGGTACCTATATTGTACCTATCGAACATTAAAATTAGTGTACTCCGACTTTCAAGTTCGGACCTTCTGCATTAAATTGTTAGTTGTCAGTTTGTCACTCGTACGACCTACATCACTGTCGATCAATTTCGTTATAAATAATTCTCCTTGTGACCAGCAGACACGATCAAAGCTCTCCTCCTCCCCATAAGCACCACGCCATTGACATTACGTTATCTACTAAAGACTTAAATAATCGTTGTGTCGTGGGTGCGAACAATATAATAATAACATGATTTATGATATTATGACGATGACGATGACAACTATACTATTACGAGATAACGAGTTGATTATTTATATTCGTTATGTTAATTAAACGGAATGTGAATTATTATAGTTTATGATAAATTGCGAATATCCAAGTGCAGTCATTTCAAATGTATATAATAATATGTGCTATAGCTATTTATTTATTAACGGGATAAAATATTTCAATTATTGTAATATTACTACAGTGTTACTTTTTTGATAGATAACGTGTTCGGATAACAGTTTGATATAATTACATATTTTTTACAGACTTAAATATCGATAACACAATATTTTTTATAATAAAAAGGTATTTTAAATTTAAAAAAAAAACCACTGATATATTCGTACTACATCCTGAACCGTGGTTATTGAATTTCTAATTGCGTTTGTGTTCTACATACGCTATAACACGTTATAATGTTATGTCGATGCAAAATATACCGAAATACCAATCTGCAGGAAGCAGGAAATCGTACGAAGGCCGACCGTCCATTGTATATGTGCGTGGTATGAAAGTGTATGTACGAAGAAAAAAAAAGATTGATATCTGCTAGAAATTATAGTAGTAGGTACGCATCACGCGTGTGTACGCGATTCGTGTGCATCGTAATAATAGTGTGCCGTTAAATTATCCTAATAAATATCTTAATAATCCTACGCGTCTTATGCGGGCAATGTGATCGGCGCGCAAACGAAGCGGCCTACATTATAATACTTTGATAATCAACATTCAGCGTATTACCGTGTACGCGTATGCAACTACACCTATTTATGCATGACTACGCTACATTGTATGATACGTGTATTCGTGTATCCTTACTGCATGTAAAACGGTAAAATTAAAAACAGATACCGCGTGTATTAATAGATTGCGGTAATCATAATTATTATTGACAAAATAATTTTAGTCATTAATAATATTATGCGTAAAATAATACACGTAAGTTAGGTACTCCACCTATAATATTTATATATTATTATAACAAACTATAAATATATATAATTATAGTGTTATCGTGGAGAGGGGTCTTATCGATTGATTAATCGTCCTATAATTTAGTTCAACCAAAAGTGTTTGTAATTAATATTCATCGTTTAAACTGTCTATACGTATTATTTATTATATTGGTATAATTTATATATTATTATTATTATGTACATCGGGTACTTGCGACCGTTTGCAAAACGTTCACACCTCATTTTTGGAATTCCGAATCAAAGTGTAATAATTTAATACGTTTTTCACACATGACACCACTTCACGCACGGACGATGTTAAAACAGCGCATTTTCAGACGTTAGTATAATTTAAATTCCACCAATATATTGTATACGCGTGCTATATAAAATTAAATTTTGCCATTTTGACCTGAGCGACTATAGTGTTACTATTTTTTTTTTATATATATATATATGCAACAATATTTGTGACCCAATACAATAAAAATAATGTTTTTGAATAAAAGGTCTAAAATTCTTGTTTCAATAAATTAGCTAAGCTTTTTTGTTTTAAGAACTTCAGGACTTACTTGTTGGCCATTTCACCATAATGTTCAGATGGATGGATTCCGTCTATGTGTGCAGTGCAGTAAGAAATGTTTGACGGTCAGTTGTACCACATAGACTGCACATTTGGTTAGGTCCTCTTCGCTTATAAGGTAAACGTATGGGTTTATCGAATACATTCCATTATAAATTAAACGTCACGTAATGATACATTTTTAATCTTTTTAAATGTTCCTGTTATTTTTTAACTTTCGATAAACCATTGACTATCATCTATAAAATTAATAAGCAAGTGTACATAACACTCAGTGTTTCATATTGATATCCATTATATCGCAATCTGATATTTCTTTCGCTAGTTTGTTACTATGTCACTCAAATGATGGTTTTAGTCCAAAGGTATTGTAAATATCAACTGGAAATAAAAACACTTTATTAAAGCTTATGTTTCTTAATTATTTTTAAATAATTTCTTATAACCATAGGCAATTTTTTTATGGAATATAAAATAAATAAAAACAATAATAGTTAATCTAGAATTACCTATCTGAAAATTATTTTAAGTTTTTCAGAATAAGCAAATATTGAATTATACTAGTAAAATATTATATAAAAGATTATATAAGACTGAAAAAAATATATATAAATATTATGAACATTAATATTTTGATGAAAAAATTAAATTAATTTGTCTAACCACAACAATGGACAAAACAACAGCAGTGTAAGGAAAATAATTTATAGTAAAAATCATCAATTAATTAATGAATATTTTAATATAATAGATTTTTTTTTTTTAGTTATTTCTGAAACAAGAAATATAAAATATGTATAGTTTTAATGCGTAAAGCGTATCTTAAACGTATTTTATAGACGTAATATTTGAATTAAAAGACTCATCGTAGATATAACGATCGTTATTTTTCTGGTCCGACTCGAATTTCGCACTACGAATAGTATAGGTACATATGCAAAACTTGCAGATGCCGATGGAAAATTTTACGGACGCGGGGTCGACGGGGCTACGTGTAACAAGTGTTGAACAGTTTACGTCGGTGTAAAAATCTGACGAGACGTTTGGGATTTTGCAAAGTGTCAAGTTTCCGCGTAAGACCTATAAAGAAAGAAAAAATAGAGGGATACGAAAAGAAAAGAAGGATTTCCTCGGAGACACGAAGCGCTAAATCCCTTAAGACTGTCGCTGACGAGGGAGATAACAAATATATATATATATATATCATAGTAATAACATTGTTATTAAATAATATAACAACAATATCATAACAATGTAACAACGTATTATGCTCGAGCAAAACGGTGACAGGCGCGGGCTATACGCGTACAGCTGATATAATCATCCAGTGTATGCGTAATACACGTGTGGCGTGTGAATTATAATATTATCGCGGAAACGTACATTATACAAACGTTATTGAAGCTGTCGCGAATCGATTAGTACATCACTTATGTACCACCTATAAAGTATATCGAGGTATATATAGAAGGACCCAATCTCTCGCGAGATTTCGGACAAATTTATTTCGAAATGGCCAATTATTAAAATCTCTGAAAAGTCATATTCACTAGTTCTTAAAAATAATCTTTTAGTGAACATTAAAACGGCTATTCACAGAGTTTTCACGGTGTTGGAAATTTGGGCTATGGGGATCTGTAAACGGTGTATTTTCAGCAACAGTAATTTATAACAAACATATTTATTATAATAATACAGTACGGCGTAATATATTATTTACATAATAATAATACACATCAGCTGGCTTATAACTGTATCAATCACCGTCCCGTCACACGAGCAGACATCAATAATATTATTAACGCAATAACAATTGTACATAATTATTACTGTCATAATACGCGATGTAAAATAAACGGTTCTATTTTATCCGCTCGCCGAGTAATCGTTCACTATTTATTTGGATTTTGATAAACAATAATATTGTTACGAAATGTAATAGTTTATACGCCATGATAATATACATATATATATATACTATACGTATTGCCAATTTGCGACCGCAATGTACTTCAATC
Organism: Rhopalosiphum maidis; assembly: GCF_003676215.2. Taxonomy (NCBI): domain Eukaryota; kingdom Metazoa; phylum Arthropoda; class Insecta; order Hemiptera; family Aphididae; genus Rhopalosiphum; species Rhopalosiphum maidis. The sequence continues at coordinate 82,935,628 of NC_040878.1, forward strand.
GATACCTGACGTTATCGCAAAAAGCAAACACGTGCAATATTCAAAGCTTCATTATTGGCCTTTGTCGGAAAATGATTATATAATGTATGTCATTGCGTTAGAAATCATTCCATCACGTTTAGATTTCGCTTTGATGTCTTTCTCGCATGCGTTCATTTTATTTTACGGCGTGTACGTCGACCTATTAAAGCGATGAAACTTTATAATTGCTGCAGCATACGTAATTATTACAATCAATCGTCAAAACGGTAAATTTTCGAAACATCTTCCTGTCGAAAAGAACGGCGGCGACATACAATTTAAAATATACCTACACAAATCACGGAATATTTTGTTTCCGGGAGGTCGTCGCGAAATAAAGACAAACGGTCGCGACGTCGAGATGAAGTACAACACTTTTATAATCACTCGTATCAAAATGTACATAATATTACGTATAATAATAATAATAATAATAATAATAATAATAATAATATATATATATATATATATATATAGAGAGAGAGAGAGAGTGACATAATGTACATGTACGTCTCGCATGTTAATATTATGAATTTATTTTATACGCTTTTACGGAAAGATGTTTTTATTTTTTAAATAAATGTTTTTAGGTACGTAAGCTAAATATTATGTTTGCGTTGAAATATTTTATTCTTTAACTCCTCAAAATCCGGTGGCATCGATGAAAGACAGAAAAAACAGTTCCGAATGAGGCGATCATCAGTTAAATGTAGACTTATAATAATTCGACGCGTTTATCGGCTTTTATAGCCGCAGTCTATAAAACCGATTTCATATATATTATTAAATTTAATCTCGTCTAAAATACTGATCGAAACTCTGCTCTTGATATATCGTCGCGTTTATCCGCGTGATTCGCAAATATATTTATGTTTTCGACCATCCCCGCGATATACGTATTGGCAGATATATTATAATACTACATAGTAAACTGCACGCGGCTCAATCGCGTCACGTGCATTCGGATCCGGTGCAGTACGAAACGGAATATTATTATATACTATACGTACACTATACGCGTGTCCCCCAAAGTCCACCGCTACGAATGCACACTCTACGCCGTCGCATTTAATAATGCATACAAGCCCTTTCGCCGACGAACTGCATTAGCCGTATACATACGTATATATAAAATAATATAGTCTACGTGAAAGTCATCCCCTCGACGGTGAATGACTATATACATACGTACGCGCGGTACGTATTTTATAAATATATATATATATATATATATATACATATAACTAGCTACTTTTGCTGCTGTACTACACAATACCACTACAGCGTATGTATTACGCGTATATATCGGGCGAGGGGATAGAAACAAGGGAGTTTTCCATTAAAGCGGCGGCGGCGGAATACGTGACCAGTCGACTTTAAATTAGCTGCACACGTCGGCCTATGAGTCGTGTACACTATACACATACGCATAGCCGACGTTCGTATTATTGTACTCGCGTATATATATATGTATATATACATGTGTATACAGTAGACAAGCCTAGGGCCAATATATATATATATATATGATGTCTATACTATATGTGTATAGTGTACTGACTGCTGTGGCAGTACAATAGTATATATATATACATATATGTGTGTACATAATATAGTAAAAAGTTGCACTGTGAGGGGTAGGCCAGACGAAAACTCTCGACGGCTATATGACGCGTGTGTGTGTGTGTGTGTGTGTGTGTGTGATTGTGTGTATATTACGCGTCGTAGCGTGAGAGCGGCGGCAGTGTTTGGGGGGGGGAGTGGTGAGAGACTTGAAGATGGCTAGACGACGTCGGCGGCGGCGTACCAGGCGACGGCGGGCAAAAAGTGGTCGAAATGCATACACGGGACGCGTATAATATGTTTACACAGCGTGCACTTTTAGGTAATTTGAACGTGCTCCGTCGAAAGTATTTGGTTTTTCTTTTTTTTCCGCCACCCCACCTCCTCCTCCCCCCCCCTCCAACCGCTACCCGCCAACCGAGCACGCCTAACCGTACACGTCGTGCATAATGCGCGCGCTCTTACGTATATTATATACTATATTACTATATAAGTACATTACAATGGGGCCCCGTTCGACGGCGGCTATGCTCCTCTCCGCCGTGCCGTTCCGGAGGACAAGTATATTGTAGCTCGGACGACATGCACAACCTTTTAGTCCTTCCGCTCTTCCGCGAGCGTTTTTCGTATATACTATTACGCGCGTCGTGAATGTCATCGGTACACGCGTTTCCGATATAATACGTAATATTATTATGCAATACATTGTTATTGTATCGGCGAGAGCGTCCGCGTGTCGCCGAGCCGCGAGTATGCGGAAGTACGCACGTGTGCGTGAGCGAACGCGACTATCCGTCTAGCGATACGTTTGCCATGTATTATTTGTGCGTAAACACATCCGCCCCGCGACTACGGCTATCACTGGGTACCGCAACCGTCGACACGGAAAATAAAAAAATAATAAAAACATAATTCGATATCGGCACGAAAATATAGGAATCGCGAGGAGGAATTCACGAATCGTATTACTTTCGAACTCGCTAACGTCTGGGACGCATCGCTCTGATAATGAACATGACTACGAAATCGTGTGAAACATTGAGATGTGACCAAAAGAAAAAAACTTGATTATTTTTCGAATTTGTTTAACGTAACCTAATTAAATTATATTTAATGTATCGCGTCATCATAGAGCGATAAATTCATAAGATGGACTCGTATATACCCATTGTTATTAGGAATAAGTAATAACACGTAAAACCCAGTACAGTAAATTCCCGTTACAACGAATACTAATTCAACGAAAAATCCCGTCATAACGAACGTTATAAAGTCCCCTGCCGAAAAGTAGGGCTTATAAAGAGCTTATTCGAATTTTCGTTACTACAAAATTTATGTTATAATGAAAAAAAAATTCGGTCCCTTGGAGATTGTTGTAACGAGATTTTACTATATTATGATGTGCGCATAAACTGTATTGTATATTATTCAGCAAATTTAAAGTATAGACTTTTGTTCTTTTGTTGACTTTTTCTATATTGTTCCTTAAATCTATATTGTATTGGCGCGTATATTCGTAGCCATAATATTATCATGAATATCTATTATACGGATTATACTTATAAAAATATGTTATCAAAATAAATCATTTATGATGTATGTTAGTATTAGACAAATAATTTTGAAATTTTAAATCATAATAGGAAATGAATAAGTATAGTGGACATTTTTAACTTTCTTTGTAAATAAATTTTGAGTTACAACAAATTAATTAACATATTGTTTGAGACAAACCCGTTTTTTTCATTTAACCATTGTCCATAAACGTAATAGTAAAAGTAAATTCAACATTTCAATCATTTAAATGTCTGTAAGAGCGAAACAACAACTCGTGAGTAACCTTGTATTAAATTTAACAATTTACAATTTAAACATATAAAAATAATGAAAAAAGCTAAAATATATTATGTACGAACGTCGCATAAATATAGAAGACTATAAATACCACGGAAATGACCAAAATATTATCTATAAATTAGTAATACAATTATTATTTAGTAAATATTTCAAATTACACCAAAAACGATATATAAATTATAAGACTTCAAATGACATTGGTATAATTTTGTTGGTCCATAAAATATGAAAAAAATATTATATACTATTTGTATTAAAAAAAAAAATAACTATGCTGTTCAGATAAAATATTATTTAAAAACTGATTGATAAATATTTACATGTTATTATTATATTATCCATGTTGATATAAATATTTATTATAATTATAAATAATAATATTATATTATTTTATAAGAACAAGAAAATGGGTCCACAACCATCGTGTAGCTAAATTGACTATACAAGTCGCCGTATTAACATAATACTTTAATGGATTAGTTTTTAAAATAGTACAATATAATTATTTACATTTATTTAAGCAAAATGATTTTAATTTTACAATAATTGTACACAAAAAATCAAAATATATTGGATCAAAATTAGATATAACAATTATTTAAATATTATATTACTATTGATTCCTTAATAAATTTAATAATTTTAATCTTAATACTATAATATTTGAAAATACAGCATAAACATTTAAATATGTACGTACTAGGAATTAAATATAATATATGTACTTTAAAAAAATGTCTAATACTATATAACATATGCATATATATATATATATAATATTTAACGAAATAATAAGCAAATTCAGTATTGAACACAGTCCGTATTACAATATACATAGGTAGGTAAGAAGAATAACATTTTTTTTTAATAAATGTTAAAATGTATCATTTAAATAATATTTAACTATATTTTTTAATTTATTTAGAAAAAAAATATAATATAATTCTTAGTCTGAATAAATATGATTGTTTTTTTATATGCGTTAATAGAAGTATTTTATAAGGTAAAGCATTTTTATATTATTAATCTAATTACTTTAAATTATTATAACATAATTTCATCAAACTATGTTTTCATAGTTTAAAAGATTTTTAGTTAGTGATAGTAGTTTATCGTCTCTAGCTACTCGTATATTTTACTTTTTAATAGTTATATGTTATAACTCAAAACTGATTTGCACTATTCATACCATTTATGAAAAAACTTTAGAAACTACTGCAAGAAGCATTAATTTTAAAACGTATATAAATATACTATTTGACATTCTAAAGAGTGACATTTTCACTGATAATTTATTACTTATTTTGTCAGCAATTTATCATTTTGAAAATTTTAGTTCTATTTATTTTTATTTCAACATATTACTTACTATTGTAATATTAAGAATAATGCTGAAATGTTGTATATTTAAGTTTTTTAACGCTCGTGTATTTTAACTTAATATTTATAGACATTTTTAAAATAAAATTATTAGCCCGGTGTCTTACAATGAAGGACGCAAGTACATGATTTTTAAACATTAAAAAATATTATATAGTTGAATTTGCATTATATCGATGAATTTTAAATAATATTTTTGTTGGACTCGGGGCTTAAAAACGTTTACGTTAAATACTTGTAATAAACACTGACAGCTATTACATCATCACTAATCCTTGCACTATTTTATAACGAATACTGTGCACATTTTAGATTATTCGATGGCCATTGGACTTGTTACGAACTAAGATTCCTTTCCGGTATATCACACTAGCTTTTGAATAACAGTCTGGTCGATTTATTATCAAGAGAAACCACAGTCTACAGTTGTTAGTTTCGTGGGAAACACGAGGGCTCGATCGCGTCTCCTGGTTGGGTGGAGTTACGCATCAAATTTAAACTTGACCCATGTCGCAATAGGATCGCCGGAACTTGCTGGAGATCCCCAGAGAACAGGGAGTAGTAACGGGCAGAGTAACCGTCTTTGGCTACGGTATCGGGGGACTACGTACCCGCAGTTCGAGTTGACTACGTCCTTCGTCCTGCGATTAGCCCTGCCCGAGTCTAATCTCCACGGATTCAAAACACGGAATAAATTATATGCACAAGAATTTGTGTACGTATTCGTATCTTATTAGTATATTGTTTTATTTAAATGTTTACAGCCTACAATGCCGTGTCAGTTGTAGTTTAAGGCGAAGAAAAATGGTGTTCGTGTAGATAAATTGATGGAGACAGAAGGATTATGAAAATATAATAATAATAAACATAAACAAACTAAATACGATTATGTACTATAGTAATAATAATATTTTATATTTTCATTATAAAGATATGAATTTAAATTCCTAAATCCATCATCAATGATTAAGATTGGAGCTTATATTCTTTTAAAAATGGGATATGATATATATTAATATATATACCAACACACATTCCTAACTCACATTAGAGTCTAAAATATCATATATGCAATATATATGCCAAATTTCAACATAGTATATCCTCCTATTCGGGTTGTTATTAATACATAAATACAGAATGAAAAATTCACTAAAATATTAATACATTTATAAATATTACATCATAAATAATTTTTAATGAACATTTGATAACATCTATAGCTATATATATAGCTAAAAAGGTATTTTTTATTTTTATACATAAACAAAAGATAAAGATAATAATTAGTATAATTAGCAAAATGTGTGATTAAATTAAGAAATTAAATATATTTAGGAGAGACTGAAAGTAGTTTTGATAGTTAATTATTAAATGAAGATCAAAAAGGATTAATCTTTTTAATAACTGTACTTAAAAATCTCCAATAATAAAGTTATAAAGGTAGCACTAAAATCTAAAATATTTAATAGAACGAGTAATTTAATCAAAGTTACTGGATATGACTAATATATGAATAGTAAAGCAGCTCTATTCAATCAAAATCAATAATAATTATAAATAATAATCTATAATTTTATAATTTGTAGGTATGTATTAATAATATTAGTACGTCGTATAAATTCTAGAAAATATCATAATAATTATAAATACTTTTTGTTAGGCAGAAGTGTTTTTTCTATTTATCAAATCTATATATTGTGTATGTATAGTATGTATTTTTAAAAATTATATTGTATAAAAGTATTTTAAATAATATTTACCTAGGAACAAAAACACTCAATAAACGTCTGCGGACTCGACTTCCTCAAGCATAACAGATACTGAACATTTATCATCAAAAGAAAAAGATTATTATAAATAAACAAAATTTGCATCATACTAATAATATCGCTGTGAACAGATTTTCATTACTATCATTATAAATTCATGCTTTAATATTTATAATTAATTAATAACTGTAAAACATAAATACTTGTAACAGCACGAGGTTTGATGATACATTTTATAATCTTAAAATAAATACTAAGTGTTCTATAATTGGCATATGCCCACGTCAATCAAAAATTAATATAAATTATAATTAAAAAAAAAAAATGACAGTTATGAGAATTAAAATCTGGTTCTGAGACCTTTAAAGATTTTATTGGTACTAATTCCTGCTGCTGAGAAAGTCATTTAATGGTTCTGTTACTAAAAAAAAAAAATGTAAAATTACATATAGTTACATAATATCTATAAATAATAAATATGCATGTAGGTACGTATTTTTATATACATCTTACATTATAAATAATGACCTATAATCGTCATAATGTGCCATTAATATTTATTCGTGATATTAGTCCCCTCTAGTTCTTCTTCGTAGGTGGTATTTTTTTTTTTTATATGTATTCATAAAATAGCAAATTTATTTTTTATACTATGGATATATAAATTTAAAATATTATTCAAATTTTATTTTTAATTTCTAAATTTGTCTTAAAAACAGTATATTCTTAATCTATAATAATTTAGTTTTTCACGGCTCGTCACTCGTCTATTGTATTTTAATTAAATCTAGCAACGTTCATATCTGAAAAATAAAAAAGACATTATGTGATTATTTTTTCTACTACCTCGAAATTTATATATACCTATATATATTTATTTCATATTGCATTCTGTTCACTTTACCATCTACCGAAAACTATTTTGATCAACCAAAACGTGTTTTCACGTACGTTGTACGGCGTGGGACGCATTATAGGTATATACGGTATATCGTATATGGTTGATTATTTCTCGAAAATAACGATTCGGTCCAATGTTTTTTCTTTATTTTTTTTATTCAATTTTGCACGGATAACTTTACACTATGTGTTCTTGTACGTGATCGACATTTACTTAAAACTTGTTTCCAACATTTTATAAGGGTCGACGAGTCGTGGAAGGGTCTAGCACTAGTTTTAGCTCAACTGCCTTGTCGAGTTAAATCGTATCAAACACATATATCTATATATACACACACCATGCACACGTATTGTCATTCGAAACTTTACTCAGTCTATCAAAGCTTATCTTATATTTGTACCAAGTGCGACCTAATTTAAGCAAAAGTATGTTTTAGTAATACCTAAGCCACAAACTATAAACATGATACATTGTATCATAAATAATAAATTTGCCACTATATTGCAGATGTATAATAAACAAACAAATTTATCTGATAAAAAATTATAATAATTGGTGTCAATATATTATCCCAAGACTTTATATTCAATTAATATAGTTTCGCAATATTATATACATAATAAACTGTACTATATTTAATCTGAAACTTAATCACGCTGAGACCTTTCTAACAGGATAATTCTGTAGTATGTTGTATATATAATAGGTATATATATTTATATAAATTACAAAGTTTTGCAATTATTGCTATTGATATTGATTATTGATTAATTATAGTATCAATTTTCGATGTATATTAAATATTTATATATTACATTCATATATTATATTGTGCAGGAATAAATTGAGATGTAATCACAATAATGTTTATGTGGCGAGTGGTGAATGTATACCTTTTGTCTATAGTACACAACTATAATATATATATATATGTGTGTGTGTGTACTATAGCAATTACATACAACGCATAGTGCTTTGTAGTTAAATTTGCCACCAGAGAGTAATTAATTTAATTTATTATTATTTTACCACATCGAAAAAAAAATTAAGTAGGTAATAATAATCATCAGATTTATAAACATTTATTTGTTTATTAGTACTACAGCTAAACAGTTAATATTTAAAATACAATATATTCCACTAAATATATAAAAATGATTTGAAATTTTTTTTTTTTTTTTTAGGAATCCCGTTTTCTAATAATTTTTATGGCACGAGAAAGCACAGGCACTTCCATAAAACATACTTTACAGAATGTTGTCATCCCTCCCCTTTTTACAGACCATTTACGAACATCGACCTTTATTGCTTATTGATATCTACGGAAACACAGAGTTCACGAATTCACGATACACTTAATTTGGTTATAAATTATCATAATATGTGGTTATGATATTATTGTACCTTTGTACGAATGAAATTATATATTTTACACATTATACATAATAAGTTGCAACGTTCGGCGTTTATGCGTATTATAAAATAATTGAGTTTGCAATAAATTAATGACTCGGGTACGACGTTGGAATATATTATTCTAACACCTGCAGCCGTTTTCTGAGTACAACACTGTTGTAAACCGACGAATTTGATAAAACAATTGTGAAGACACAGCCGTCCGTAATGCGAACACTCGAAATGGAAAGATTGAAAATTAAATTCCAGGCGACGGATTTATGTCGAAATCGTAGAATAAGTGGAAATTTAAAATTTGTAATAATATTAAGTATATGCGTATCACACAATGTAATATAATATATTTTAGTCACTTATGAAAAAACGGTACAGTTTGTCTCGCATGTAGACTGAGCTAATAAGGAACCGGTATCGTTGATTTTTTTTAGGGGGGTCTATAAGCCGTGGTGAGGTATACGGGCATGAGCAAGAATATCCGGAATAACGCGGTACCTTTTTTTTTCGCGAGACAGACTAGATAGGTACATCAAACACGCATTAGATAATAATAATTTGTGTTCGTTATATTATAAACCGTATTTCTTCGTCTTCGAGTTCATTATATACCTGCTACATGCGTATAATATACATCCGAAAGCGGCTACAGTGGCGATTTTGCTTGCGCAAGATTATTTTCTTATACATTATACAAAAACATTCGCGTACACCTATATAATAATAATAGTATGCTCTAGTACGAGCATACACTGCACTTCAAACATCCTCCCGAACCCCGCCATTGTCAGTTCCCAGACTTCGATCATCTATAATAATTATGATATTTCCGTAAGTGCACCGTCGACCGCTCATCGCGCTCATATTTATATATGTATTAAAACTGCAGTGCACAATATATAGCCATCGGCGGCCGCGTGCTGCAGCAATCATGTAGTATTATAATACACTGCACACTATTATTGTGTACAATGCAACTTTAATGCAAGCCAACGCCGCGTCTCGCGTGACCCATTTAAACATTTTTATTTTTATTTTTTTTTTTTTTTGTCATTTCCTCGTTGATCATTCCGGTCTCGTCTCGTGCGATTACGATCAGCAATTATGTTTTTAAACGAAATCCTGTGTGACGCGACATGATGAAGCGCGACGTGATAGAAAATAGCTTTCATAAAAATAAAAAGATAATAATAATAACAAAAACAAATAACAACAATAATAACTAACCCTTGAAAATTGGGTCAAAACTTTTGACCCAATTGTATTTTTTTCCATTTGTTTATACGAGAATATTATATATATACATATAATAGGGTGTCACCGTTTTTCGCCAAAGTGCAGATCCTTGACCGTTATTACTGTGTCCGTTTTCCGACAAAGGCCATACGCCAATTTCCACCGGAATAAATTTGATATATTATTTTAGATATCTTTTGAGAAACCTTTAAATCCGTCATATCATTCATATCATAACGATAACGATATACTCATACACACAACACACGTCACCTCGCCGTCTATATCAAATCAAGCAATATAACATTGTATGTATTTATCGACATATACACTATTAATTGGATTCATATTAGATACATAGTGTAATTAAGTCTGAGTTTAACATGAGTTTAAGTAGTATAACATATGTGTAAAAATTAAACGAATAAAAAAATTAAAATCATTCTTCAAATTTGTTACAAATCACTTAAACAGTACTGGCCCGGCGAACGTTGTACTATCCGATATAAAGCATTTTTTATTATTTCTTTTTTTTTTCTGATGGCTCTTAACCAAAACAAAAATTATTAGGAGTACCGTCCAAACACATGAATATGGCTTCAATACATTCAGTTTTATAAACATCCCTAGTTAAATTATAAAATAAAATCATATAAAAGAACAATTTAAACATATTATTATAATGATTCAAGTTTTACTAAATAGAAAGATTTTCTTGACACACTTAAATTTAGTCGAACAGGTAGATACTCAAGTGTCCATGAATGTATTTTTGAATGTAATATTCTTTTTTTCTTATTTGTCTGAATTGTATAATATTTCGTGCAGTTTTTGATTAATTCATACTTGGAATTTTGTAATATAATACATTCGCTTTGAGTTAATTTATCAAACTTTGAACCGACATAAATTATATATGAGTTATAAAACAGTTGATCGAAACATGAAATAAAATATTCACGTGCAATTTTTATATCACCAGATGGGCACTCTGGCATACTTTGAGAAACATCAAATAGGGTAATATTATTTAACAATATTATACAGTAGAAACTACAGTGAAGAGAGTCGCGTACATGGTAATGATTACGATTTTATGAATGTAGGTTCAGAAGTTCTCAAAAATATCTAAAATAATACATTAATTTATTTTGATGACAATTTGAATATGACCTTTGTTAGTGGAAAACGGTCACGGAGATAACGGTCGAAGGTCATTTTGGTGAAAAATGAAAATCCCATTAATTAATATTATATATATATTTATATAATATATATAGGTGTGAGTGATACAATAATGTTGTTGATAATAAATTACCTGTAAGCTATAGATTTATTTAAAAAAATTGTAAAAATAACATAATGTGGACATGGTTTTTCAAACAACCAGATTTTGTTATAATAGCTGGATGGATATGTAGATAAACTCGCGTAGTTGAATCGGTTTTAATTTTGACTATCTTTCATATTATTTTAAACCATGTTACGAAATATTTAAATAAATTATGTATATTATATTTATATAACATCATATAAAATAATTAATTATAAGTACGAGCAGTAAAGTATGTAGGTACTTACTTGATGTTTTTTTTTTTGGATTACCTACATATCCTATCATAGTTTGATGATAAAATTTAGTGCGATTATGTACTATAATGAACGGTAGTTTAACAACGTACATTTTGCAATAAGTCAATAACAAAAACGTACACTGACAGTTTCTTCTTTCTGAGTGACCTACAGTTTCGTTCAGTCGTTACAGACAGTATTATTATCACGGGTATCGGGTGATAATATTATTAATTATCTCTATTCTGCGAGAGAACACACCGATTCTGCACATCGTCTGTGTAGCGGTTCGCCACGAAAACACGATAATCGTAAACGATTGTTACGTTATATATAATAATATTGTATTATACTTGCCGAAACCCGTACTGCACCGTCCGCCTCGTAATATTTACTAGAAAAACATTTTCGATGGACACGGCGGCATGTTTGATGTGTCTTTATAGTTTTTCGTTCTCTGTGTCATGTTCAATGAACCGATCGATTCTGCCTGGTTTTTCAATAGATTTAAAATTCTTCACATTAACTATAATAATAATAAAAATACATTATAATTTATACGTATATTTGCGTCGGCGATCACAATTTATTTTCATTAAAACTTTATAGTTTAGTATTTGATCCTAATTAGTGATTCGTGATGCAAATAATAACACGAAAAGATAAAAAAAATATAATACTTCCTCAAATTAATCATTAGATTGAATTTTATACGTCATCGCGTCTTATTATGTACCTATCGTGAAATATATTATTTTACGATTATCGATCGATTAGACGATTTTATATGAAACTCATATAAGACATTCGAATACATATTATAATTTTGTTCAAACAGTTATCGTTTAAAAGTACCTTTTTAAACACAAAAAAATCTCAGTATAATAGAGTTTAAGAACGCAACCTTATGTTATATATTTACACACACGCCATCACCGTTATTTGTAAAAAGCTTATTAAAACTCAACGTAGAAATTTAAGACAAATCATTAGGTATAATATTATTAAAAAGTTACATAAATGTGCGTGTGACAATTGCTATCCATATGTCTTTCTGCCAAATTTACTTAATCTTAAGTTTAAATTATATCTAGTAGTACAGATTTTAATTTGCTAATTTTAAGCACAGACTTTAAAATAATGGTGCGTAAATATAAATTAATTTTTATTAAAAAATAGAATCTGGCAAATAATACATTTTCAAAACATTGTTATAAGTTTAGTTCTGAAAACGTTTCAATAATTACATAATCTCAATGATTGGTACCTTTTGTATTTTACGGTTCCGGTTTTGGTTCCGGTACTTAATTATTTCATTAAAAGGTTATGGTTCCGGTACCCATTCATTAAAAATATAAATAAATATTAAAGTGAAAATCTATATTAAGCGGTTTCAAATTTATTTTTTAAACTTATACTTGTTTGTTTAATTTATATACATACCTAAGTAAAATAATAATATATATCAAAATAAAATAAAAAATAATAATTTCCTTGAACTCCGCATTATTTTTTTTTCTAATCAAATGCACTAATTATATTTCTACGAATTTTATTACTCGTTATTAGTAGTTACTACTTTAGATAATAGTAAGAAAAAAAGATTTCCAAAAAAATAAATAGCTTTAATTTCATTGCCTACGATTACCTATACTAAATTATATACCTATTATTAAGGCACTCCATGTCTCTAAAAAAATTATCACGAAGATATAAGCATGGTAAATAATCGTTGTAAAACTAATACATTTTGTTTAAAAATATAGGTTTCGGTTTCTTAAAAATATTTTAATTCGTTTACGGTTCCCAATATTGAATATTTTAATTGGTTCAGCTCGTGTTCCTGTCTGTTCTCAATGTATTTGTTTGTTGTATTTTATTTTAATAGGTACTTAGATTTGTATAAATAATATTCATTCAGTGAGCTAATATTCTTAAAATTATGTAAAATATATTCTATACTAGCAAAAAAATTAAGAATTAAATAAATTCCCTTTAATCTGCTCAAAAAAAAGTATTTTTATTCGTATAAACTAAAATATCGGACAGCGTAACGCTACCTACGAGTCAAATAGTGTAAAAGTAAACTTCAATTATTAATATAACGCCGGTAGATGGCACTGTAGTTATAAAGAACCTTGAAATATTAATATTATATTATATTTTGTGTAGTTTAGAGTTTAGAATTTAAAATATGTCATTTTTTAAAACATAATATTGTGTATCGTGTAACTACTATAGACACTAATTGTTGTATGCTTAATTTTTATTATTATTAATTCTTTAATATACATTTTTTTTTATAGTAAGTAAATGCGATAACCTATTGGCGATACAGATTAACAAGACGCGCTCTGGGTAATAAAAAACGATACTACACAATGGCTGCTCGAGTTGGGACTCGAATACCTAAAATTAAATAAATACTATACTATCTGTATTCTATATTTAAACCCACGAACTAATAAATTTAACTAATGAGTAATGATTATTGATTAGTTCACGCACAAATTTATGTAAAACATAGTATTGTTTATGTTGATATTATTATCTTATTATAATTTTTCAATTATTTTGTACATGTTTCTAATATCTAAATAATAACACCAAACTCATAATATCGTAATTCTATAATGAATACACTATGTAATAAGACCACCAGGTGGATATTCCTACTAAAAACTTAAAAGTAAATGTTCCCTTATAGTTGCTATAAAGTTTTATTCTACAAGAAATAAATCTGTTAAATTTGATTCTGAGTGTAGACATAGTGGAGAAATGGGTAAATCAGAATCACATGTCTTAGCAACCTGAAGATAAAAAAAATTGTGAATTAAAATTTTAAACATGACCTACAACAATACATAGGTATGCTACATACCATAAATTAGATACTTTTAAACTATATATATACCATTATTATTTATTTAATATTATGTACAGTTATAGCATTTTTAGGGTGAATTAAATGGTTAAGTAGAAACAAAGTATATATTGCATTGCAGTTAATATAAGCATTTTAACAACTTCAATAAGTAGTATATTATAAATGTAAAATATATTAAATAATAGGTATGTTAGAAAAATCCATAATTTTTATTTTTCTATAACACATCTAGTTGTTCATTAATTTTTGAAATTATGATAAAAATATTCAATTACATTAATTTATATTACAACCATTTGAGTGTAACACACTTTTAATGTTCACTCAACAAACAAAAGTGATTAAATACCTAGGTACTTAAACATTGTTAAATAAATTATGAATACTATATTTACATCATACTAAAGTTAATAATGTAAAAGTTATTTGAAGAATTGAATATAACTAAATTTTTAATTTTTATAAGAATGGGTATTTGTTAGCAGTTCATCTGCACTAGGTGACAGAAATCTTTTCTTAGATGATTTCCTTTTTAAGGGAGATTTCGTCTTAATTGATGAATCTAGTAGATTTTGTGATGGAACTGCTTCTTGTGTCAGTCTAGCTCTTGATACTTTAAAGTCTTAAATGAGGAAAACACAGTGTACACATTTATAAAAATCATATATTATTTTGAATATAACAAGTGAAATAATAATAATATCATTGATTATAAATATTATATTTATAATCAATGATAATATTAAATGAATACAATAATAATAAATATTTAACATACCAGGTAATATGAAATCTTTTTTAATAAAATGTTTAGAACATATTTTAATTTGAGTTTTTTTCAAACTAACTGTATTCTAACGAAGTTTTAAAATCCAAGCTTGTCTGCGATCAATCATTTGTGAAGTTCCATTTCTATTAATCCAGTTTATTTTATTACTATTCTCTTTTGGTAATGAATGAAAACTTATATCACTTCCCGAACTATAAAATGTTGAGCAACCATAAACGGAACAATAAGTGTTAATTTTCTCGTGAAAATTCTTATTACAGCTAGCTATTGTAATTTAAATTTTAAGTATTTAGTAATTAGTTACAATATAAAGAAAAACGCCAAACAATTTTATTTTAATAGTATTAACACAGACAACGTACAAATTACAAATTTAAAAATTATAATATAGTAAACTACAGCAACAATTATCATAAATCACTATTTTTGAATCCCAACTAGAGCTGCCATCTTTATTAGATACTAGCACTGCAAGTTTTAATCTGTATTGCCAATTGAAATAATAAAAATATAATTTTAGATATTTAGTAAATTGAAGAATTGTATGGCATAGAGTTGTTGATATGGATATCACAGTTTTTCTCTGTATAATAATAATATTTCCAAAATAAATTTAAAGATAATATGAACAATTGTTATCACTTCTTATACCTTCGTAATATTAAATTATTGCTTATAGACATTGATGACATTTTTCCTGTTCAAATAACTGTAAATAATAGCGGTTTAAACCTTTACAAACATTTGGAAGTTCAAAATGAAAATGTCGCGACACCGGCGCTATGCAGCTCGTTATATCAATACTTTTCTTCCGCCGCAAATGTCGTCACGTGTAAATTCTCGGATATAACGCATGAATTCTCTGCTAAATATTATCATCGTGTTTGTCCTTTGAATAAACCATCAACTACTGCACCGACACGCGCGCCTATTACGTATGCAAGGCCGGGCAAGTTAACGATGTCTTTTAACTGAATTAAGTTAAGCTGATGGAAAACGTTTTTAAAATATTTAAGTTAATATTAATATATATATTTATTTAACTTTTTGTTTAACTCAGTTTAATTAAGAGTTATACACAAACTTACAATTAGATAAATTACTAACTTAGGTTAAGTTTTAATAGGATATATATTGACGTTGTAGGGTTATTCAATCCTGTATAATATTTTGTTTTCATTTTCAATTAAAGTTAAAATGTGTAGGTTTGATATTGCTTCGTGTATTGAAAAAGCCAAAAATGCGGTTCAATGTTCACAGTTAAAAATTAATTATTGATCAAACAACTCATCATAAGATTTAATTCGGCGCTTCGAGTAGACAATTTAAAATCATAATTTAAAGTGGGTACTACAAGAATATAATTTGGTAAGTAGTACAAAAATAGTTTAAAGAAATCAAATGTTTTATGTAAAAATTAACCATAGACTCTATAGTAAGGAGACCACGCTTAATTAATTTTATATTTGGGAAAACTTAGAATGTAATATAATGTTTTATTTCTTTTTTTTTTTCATAAAAAATACAAAAAAGTTATTGTTATCTTATAATTAGTTATTTTTTAGTTTCTTCAACTCATATAATTTTGTTGTATAATTGATATGCACAGTAAAAGTTATACTTTTATTTCACGTCATGACAATTTAAGTTTCTTATAATAAATACATTCCAGTTTTATTCCGCGCTAAACCATTTATCCATATAATTTTATAAATATACAGCAGCTAACAATGTTATTGACATGGGAATCACTTTTAAGTTATCTTTAATTATTAAACTTCAGTTGAAACACGTTTATTTCATTAAAATTGTTTATATTAAACTTGTTAAAAAACATAGCATTTGTCATTCGTAGGTTGTTCAGTAAATCCTGAGGAATATTCGATTTATCTACGGTAGACCTGCAAGACTGTCCAGAAAAATATTTCTCCTAAATTCTCGCTGCACACGTTCTATACAATGCCATTAGCATAATACGGTTAATACATCAAACGGCCAAAATAAGTTGAAATGATTAAATAAAATATAAATTTGTGTATACAATAGTAGAATATTAAAATGTAGTTCGTCGAATAACCAAATAGGATAATGTTAATCGAGTATAACCATGAAATGTGTTAACATTATAAATGATGATTGTTAACGAAAATATAAAATATTATGTTTAATGTAGTGTTGTAGTATTAATAATGTATAGGTACTATTATTAGTATAGTATACTGCCAAGCAATGTAGATTTATGACTGAGCATTATAATAATAAATTCCCACAATATCACAAACATATTTTTAAAAGTTATATATTTTATATATCTTGTTTTTATATTTTTGAAATGTTTAAAAATATGTTTAACTGTCTACTTTTAAATATAATTATATTATAGGTATACCTACATACAATTTATTTTTGTTATAGCATTTTATTTTTATCATTACACATAACAAAAGAGAAGTGCCCAGGAGAAGTATGATTTGAGGTTATATATTCCGTCCATTAGAAATATTTTTTTTTTTAAGGTGGAATACTGCGGTCTTTGTATTATAATTGAAATTATGTTATTATTAGTTAAAAAAAACTTTCCCCCTAATATCAAAGTCACACGCAGCGGTGAACAATTATAGTAACATTTAAGATTTTCGAAAAACTTGTACTACAAATATAATGTATGTAATTCTTGGAAACACGGAAACCTAGTTTTGAAATTCGTACGACAAATCTTTTCCGATAAAATGACATACAATGAAAAATATAAAATATTGTCACGCCACTACAGGCGTCAGCAGTCCCCAAAAATAACTTTTTAAAAATGTTATTTTTTTTTGTAAATATATATATTATGTATTCTTGTGAACAGGCTATGCTAGTTTTGAGATTTACAACACATTTTTCCCCTCTCATAATCAGAGTTACATGAAGCGAACCGCTATGCATACGTATTTTCAGACCTATCCTAGAATATTTTTAACTAAAAAACTTTCAGTGTTTCACTATATACATTTAGTAATAAATATTAACTATACTTAACATGTACAAAAAGCTTATCGAATGTACTATCTACCTATACATAATTAAAGTTATGCATTTGTATATGTTGTCATTGATTTGTTATCGGCAACTGATTCAAACTGTATCAATGCGTATTAATGACCAAAGTTTCTTGTCACCGAGTCTAATACTCTAATGAGTCTGTATAGTGGCAACATCCGCTCAAGACATCAAACACAGTCGGTGTCTAGACTGTGTCTATCTGATTCTGCCAGAAAAACACACCATAAAACTTATAAATATAGCACACAGACTAATATTTACCGTCTATATATCATTATACAGTTATAAACAATATAATATGGTACATTTATGATTACTTATACAGTTATACGGTAACATCCCTTTTCATCGAATATTCCACGACACACCACTGATAGTTTAGCTGCATAATAATAATAATAATAATAATAATAATACAATACATTTGATAAATACCTCTTAGATAAATCGTTGAACTTGATTAATTCTTTGGAGCTTGTGCCATATACACAATATTGTTTACTATGACTATGGTTCGATTGATATTATTAGTTAACATGAATATCAAATATTTTACTGTTAAATTTTTAATTTTCGTCTGACATTGATCGTAAATGAAGCAGTGGACTATAATTGAATGATGTATTTGGGTAAAACGTGTTTTAAGTAGATTCCAGAGATATATTTCATCACTGATTCGAGTAGTCTAAATTTTAAATTTTTCATCCTCTATCGATCATTGGTGTAAGTCAGTCGACAACATAATTAAACACCGTCAATTGCTTAGAAATAATGAATTATTTAAAGATAATCGTATTATCGAGTAGTTATACGTTCGTTATCCATTGAGAACCAACAATGTTTATTATTACTATTAATAAGTCTACGTTAAGCTTGGAAAAAATCTGTGTATGGCTTTGCACGTCTACTACTTATTCGCGGTTAATTCAACGGACAATTCGACGAGGTCTCGCTTGATTTCGGGTTTTTAACAATACAAAAACCGTTCATTATGAAGTGTGAAAATTGAATAATCATCGCCATCCATCAACACCAGATGAGGATCAATATTGCGATTATGGTATACGATAACGAGTAGCTCGATAAAAATGGGCTTTAGCAGAATAATAATGGATAATGGTTCTTGTATATCCGAGCATAATTATTGTTGTCCATTGGTGTAACGGACGTTCTTCTTATTTGGTTATGTCGGTTTTGATTATAACATTTTGAAGTCCCGCAATAAGTACGGCAACGGTCCGTATTGTGTTTGATAGGTACTATGCTATTACTGCTATTGTTTTGTTTTTCTTTGCCGAGAACGCGTTTTGGATAATACGAAAGTCGTTTATCAATCATTCCACAGACTCGATATCACACACGTCATAAACAAATATATTCTATATACTTACGGATTACGATGTCCTGTCGAAACACACCGTCTGCGGTTTGAACAATGTTTAGGATTTTCGCAATCCCGTTGTTTGGCCCACTGACTTATTTTCGTTATTATTTTATATTTTACAAAAAAAAAAAAAAAAAAACAAAAAAAAAAATTAACTAAAAAAATAATTTTATTATAATAACAGACTAAAATATTTTTATTTTTACGAAATTATATTACAGTGAGTTCCACTTAATGTTATCATCGCAGTTTTAAGAATCATCCGTTTACTGGAGAAAAACCAAATCATATTATAGACTGTAAAAATATAGTGAATAAATTATTGCCATCTCATAAGAAACACCGTGTACAAGATAATTAAATTAGCTTTATAGCTTGATAAGTCATAACTCATTATAATCGTAAATCATAACTTGACATAATAATTATAAAATGTTTAGGCTAATATGAGTAATTAAGTAAGTACGTGACGCTCAAATAAACCAAATATCGATGGTTTATTTTCTTAGTTGTATTTTTTTTTTAAATAATGTATGATTATATATTATTATAAATTTATAATATCTTTTATTTTTATTAAATGGGGAAATATAATAATGAACAGTTATTTCAAATAGTATATATATATATAAATATATATTATATTAAGCGGAACTATCATCGGATAATATAACTAATTTTTAAACTCTCGTGAAACCCTACAATAGAAATGTATATAGGTTATGGTTATATAAATCTTGTACATTTATCCATTTATTATTATTCGTGTCAGGCACATACAACAATGATCAATGATGTAACATAATTACAAAGTATAAAAAATAATAAGAAAGAATTCAAAAATTTTAAACAAATAGATAAATTAAATAAATATGATAATGTTATTTTAATATGATAATGAACACCCGCAATTACTCGGTGTTCCTATTAATTATCTATCAAGGAAGGAACACTTTGGATTGGCGAAAAAACAAAACGATTCACAGTCGATTATAGGTATACCTACTACGACGGAAAACGTAATGCTTTTATTTATTTGGTCTTAAGACTGCAGCCGATAACACACTACACGGATCGTGTTGTATGTACATGATTGATGACACCTGAGTCAATATAATAATAATATCTCGTTGTCGATGATCCGCGATGACAATACAAACGCGTCATATTATTATTTTCTATTACTTCCCGACAAGAAGAGACAATATACAATGCAATCGTAGCGTCGTCGTATTCGTGATTAATATAGCCGCGCACGCGCGAACCAAACTCTGATCGTTTCCTTACGATTTACAATATGATTGGAATATTATTACAAGTTTACAACACCGTGGTGTTTCGCGTACATCCACCAATATATAGGTATCCAGCGCAGGTGTAACACGCGTAATATATAGGTATGATTTACTCGTACCGCGTATAATATAAATAGCCGTTAATGCCTCCGATAACGATACGATATCATAGTCGCGTATCGACACGACGACGGAAGAAAACGTCTGAAAAGAAAATTATTTAAACGCACGCCATTATTATATATTATTATAAATATAGTATAGTATTATAAATACACATGTACGGATTACTGGCGTTTGGCACGCACTGTTCCGCTGCCGCGCCAACCGATTAACTCACCTGCAGCGTCTTGCGCATACCTACCTATACTATATACGGTGTAACGGTGTAATTCAAGGCTGGGCATTAACGCGTTATTAAGTTAAATTAATTTAACTTTTTAACTTAATAAGTAAATTTTTTTTTATGATTATTAACCTGAGTTAATTTTCGTTTAAACAAGTTAAGTTAATTTCAATAGAATTGTGTGAACTGTTGTAGGTATACAAACTGCTGGTACACATTTTATAACAAAATTCGTACTGTTACCTTTTTGGAATATATACAATAATAATAGTTCTTTAGTCTAATAACATGGACAATTTTAGGTACCGATTATTTTAATTTTACCTACGTGACTATACAAGATGCTTTTTTTTTTTAACTAACTCAACTTGAGTTTGAAAGTTAATATTAATTTTGGTTAACTCTTAACTTAGTTCAATTGATAGACAATTTTGAATTAACTTAATTTAGATTTTAATTTAACTTCACCGAGTTAAAAAATATCATTAACTTACCCAACCTTGCATATATTATATGGGTAAGTGCATTATCGCGAGCCTACGGTTTGTTAAAATGACGTGTAATGTATAGGAACTATATATATATATATATGCTGCACGATACGCACAGTACCGGTCTACAACACGATCGAATCTATAGAACTACAAAAACTCCCGCTAATTTTACACGCGCAAATCCGATCATAATAGTATATAAGTACTAAACCAATCCTCGTTCACTCCACAATATAATTATTACACTTTTGAATTTCTGTATAGGTTGGATGTAGAAATTTGATCGCACATGAAATTTCGTTCAGTGTTCATTTTATTTTTATTTTAATTATATAAATGAACGCTTTGAACATATATTTACGTGTTATACGAGTTAACGAATCATATCAATAATGCGAAACGTTATATAATTAAAATGAACAGTCAAATGTCGAAATAAGGGTTCCATATTAGCAATAATCATCAGAGTTTAGTTTTCTATTTTTTTTTTTTTCAAAATATATTCTGTACGTATAGGAGTGTAAAATGAGAATCGGGAACGAATATAACACTATATGGTATTTTTAAATTAAACGCCTTATACCATTATACATTAATATATTTAGTACGTTGTGAATATAAACTGAAAAAATGTATAGAACATATTTATTATTTACCACTGATATTTTCCACTCAGCTAGTACCGTTTTGGCTTCTTTCGCTGAAGATTCTTATTAAATGTTAATTAACATTATAGATCTAATTAGAGCCTCCAATCCCGGTACTAGTGCACCAATTCTTCTTAATATTGTCATGATTCCCTCCACTCAGACAATAAATAGTTGGGTATCTATTTTGACAAAAGACTTAATCGGACTAACCACTTAACAAAAAAACGAAATCGCCAACATAAAACTTTACAAAAACTGCAACAACTTTCCAAATTGTACATCTCACTCAATACCAAACTTTTTTTTTACGAACAAATAATCCATCCAACGATGACCAACGATAACTATATATATATATATATATATATATATATATATATATATATATATATATATGATGCGATACAAAAAAAGTACAGAAAATATGTATCTTTCAGACCTTCCAACCAGCATGTTTTCATTGGGTCTAATTCCAATTATCATATTAACGATCTCACTTTACTCACGTACCGTAAAATTCCGAAATTTCTTCCACTGTGGTCTTATTATAAAATAAAATTACAGTAATCGATAATATTCATCCTAAGTCCTAACCCATTTGTATCCAGTCTTCATTTTACCACTTCTTTTAACAATCCACAACACGAGTTTTAACGTAAATAGTTCCGAACCTTTTTAATGGATAATTAACCTATCATTACTGGACAAATAAATTCTAGAAGTACCTGAAGTAATGTTAATGGACACTCAAGTTGTCCAGTATTTATTGTAGCTATAATTCTATGCAGATCGTAATTATTTGATTTCTATATATATTTATTTAAATCGTTATTTATATCAATGTACCATACATTTGATGGGTAACAGAGAGGTAATACCCACAGGGCAAGATAATATTTTTATTAATTTGTTGACTAGGGACACTTACAGATATCTAGTATACTATTTGGGGTCTTGCCGTCTTGTATTATTTTATGTAATACACTAGTTGTATTTCAGATGTATTTCGGGAATAACCTACTATATACTGCAGGTATACATTGTGTCACGTCATTTGAACGTGCGTCAAATGGGCGCATTAAATTCGATGCGTGTAAATTTGATGCATTATTTTTTTAGCTGATATTATTATAAACAATATAAAAATAAAAGTGTAACATTGGAAAATTCCAGTTTAATAACATTTGTCTCTATAATCGTTCGTATCGTTATAGATATATTTACCACGAAAAATCATATTATTATAAACAATATTTGACACATTTAGAAATTATTGAGTCGAAATGACGTGGTAAACGTCAAAAATCAGGGGCCAAACTAGTGTAGTACCTAAAATAAATGGGATATCCAACTAGTATGAATATTTTATTCTAAAGTCTTATCCGTATGCTGCAGCCAAATAATAACAACATAAAATCAAGTTGTTGTTGTTGTTGATTTTTGCTTTATCGACAAATCGTATTTCTTTTCGATTTTTGGAGGAGCTTATTTTCTAAAATCCTTAAAACCCCCAATGAATGCAGGGTGATCTATTTGACGTACACACTCTCTATTTCAGAAAACACTCAGGTTTTTTGAAAATATTTCTTTTACATAAATAATTTAAATCAAAACAAAATTTTTTTCAAAACAAATATTTTTTACTAATTGTTATTATTGTGATTTTTTTAAGTAATTTATTAATTTGAATGAAATGTACATTTTTAATTTCCAAAGCGGAATATTATTCAGAGTATTTCCTTCTATAAAAATCAAATTTCAGACGAGTAGTATTATTTATATATTTTCTAGCTATATCACAGAAATAAGATCCAATTACAGGATTTATATATATATATATACACATTATACATAATATTTATATAAAAAAGGTAAAATAAAATATATAATTATTATAAATATTATGGAAAACTATTTAAAGTTATTATTAGTGGAGCAATGTGAGACACCATTTTTCAGGTGCCCTTAAAATAACATTTCTCTCGACTCATCAAACACCTATACTTATAAAGTTATGATTTATAACTTTTAAACTATGTTATAATAATTTATTATTAAATAAAAAAAATCGTATGAACTAAACACGTACGAAATTTGATTATTATGTATGTATCGAATCACTTCGAAATATTATATTTTGCTTTGTAATAAAGAATTGAATAATAGTAAACAATTTGTTTTAAATATTTTAATTGTTATAGCTATGTAAAAAAAATATATTCATAAATGTTCTCTTATTTTAATGGTTATAGTGAAGTGATTTTATATCACTGTACCTCAAATGAACTATAACCGGAAACACCTATACTTACAGGATATAATATATTATACATTTTATGTGAAAAATTGGTGGGAATTTCGGGTGGCCCCCTATTCGGCCAAAATGTACCCTTCCCTTTTCGACCACTGTTCCTTTTCGACCAGCACAGTTTTGACAACTTATGAGTTATGATTGTATCCAAAACTATGATTTTTTTTTTAA
The DNA here is from genome assembly GCF_003676215.2 of Rhopalosiphum maidis. Taxonomy (NCBI): domain Eukaryota; kingdom Metazoa; phylum Arthropoda; class Insecta; order Hemiptera; family Aphididae; genus Rhopalosiphum; species Rhopalosiphum maidis. The sequence goes on from NC_040878.1 coordinate 82,960,716, forward strand.
AAAATTATTACCTACCTAATACTTTATGAAAAAATAATAAAATAAAATAATATAAAATAACAAAATGTTACAATAAAATGTTATATTATAATACATTAGTCGAATACAAATATAATAATAATAAAATATGCATTCAGAAGTTTTATTTTTTATAATTATATGATATCTGTTTGATAAATTTGTAACGACATATTTTATTATTTTTATAGTCTTCAATCTAAGCTTCATTTCGTCGTTGCCGTTTCACATTTTTTGTATCACGAGGTGTTTTTAAAATGTTGATACTTTTCATTTTTATGTATATATCTGTTTGGACTTCATTTATAAGTACAGCTAACCAGCTCATTATGGGTGGAGTATGTTTATAAAAGCATTGATTAAAAAAAAGAGTGGAACGACTCGAAAGCATTAGTAGTTCTACTCAAACTTGCCGACGCAGCAGCCCAATATTGAGATGGAAATAAGCTTTCTTCATTTATGAAATTATCAATTAAGTAATCACATTACTTTTTTAATCTTTCATCATGAGGACAGTCTGATATAAAATCATTAACAAAAGATTCTGATACTTCATGTGGGTCTAAAAACAATAACCCAAAAGTGTGTCTAATTCATTTTCCTATTTCAGATGACATATTTTTATAATCTACGGATAATCAAAAGTTTTGTACACTTCGCCACTAAGCTTGAGTCAGATGAAATCTACAAACCACTATTTCAACGTTAGGCCAAACAACTTCTACAGCTTTGTGGATTGCCATTTCAAAGTCTATTGTGATCCGTTTTGGAGAAAATTGTATATTAAATTGATTCAGTAGACTATTTATTTTATAAAAAGTACATACATAAATTTCATAACTTTTGTTTAAGAATAAACAAAATATTATAGAAATATAATGACCATTTTTAAGTATATGAATGGTAAACATTTGTGTAAAAACCGAAGACAAAATTTAAATGTACCATCCATATATATTGTATCTATTTCAGATAGTAACTTTAAATTTGTGTTACAATAAAATATAACCACACTGTTTTCTATATCATTTAATAATAATAAAGGCTCACCTTCTTTTATCACTGGTTTCACGTCGTCTAAAGCTTTATGTACTCCCGCAAAGTCATTTGGATAAGCGAGAAGAATTTTCTTACATTTTTCATAAATATTTTTACTTATTCTTTGAACGTCTATAATATTAGTATTCAATGCCGGAGTTTTAAATATTTCTTCCATGATATTTTTTTTTGGTCTGTTATGAAGATCTTCTTCAACTTTTCTTTTACAAGCTGTATTAAGTATTTGACGATCAATTAAATTCCTTATATATGGATCATGGTTTATGTGTATTATATTTTCGCTTTCGAAACAAATTGTATTTGTTTGATTTGTATATAATATAGCAGCACATTTACGATTAATACATTTCCAGCGAGTTGTACCGTCCAATTTCGTATTAGCTTTTGAAAACTTATAATTTTCAAAAATTAATAAACACTTTCCCTGGTTACTTTCAATGAATTCAGCCATTATAAATTATTTTAATGCTTTTTAAATAATTGTAATTTAAAAAATGTCTATCGCGACTTGGTAGGTACTGAAAAGTATAGGTACGTATGCTAGAACACACATGTTTTTTTTATAAATTAGATTTTAATTAATTTTTTTATTCTTATTAGATAAACATCTATGTTTTATAAATTATTCTTAATTGAATAAATAAAAAAAATGATTCTATATTAAATAAAACAATCTAACTGAAATAAAAAAACGACCATAATTTGAAAATCTTATTTAGTCGAGGATAAAAATATATTTTTTAACTATAAAAAATGTAATTTGAATAAAAAATTACAAAAGAATAAAAAGTGTAGCAATTTTTCTAAAGAAATTTTAAGTTCCTGGTTTAATGTGGTGGTGCCAACTTCAGGCATGTAGGGGGGGGGGCTCGAAATTTTTAAACAATTCCCACGACTAAAGTTGAAGTTTTCAAATTCTGGAAATGAGTTTGCAAATTATTGCACATTATGCAAACTATTTGCAAAATATATATGTATAAAAAATAGTGCCTATGTATAGTTTCTATATTTTTAAATTAGTGTAAGCGCAATTATTGTGGAACTTTATTTATATTTTTTTTAACCTTTGACCTATCAAACAAAGCGGGGGTAGTTGGCACCACAAACTGAATTTTGCTCTGTCGCCGTAAAAAATGTGTTGCAAATTTTTTTATCAACGTTGCAAATTGTTGCAAATTAGTTGCGAAAAAATGAAACTGATTTAGAAACGATCGGACAAAGTCGGGGTGCCAACTTCACGTACACGGGATAGCGTCAATAATTAACATGATCGACAATTACCACGAATTTTGTCTACACACATTTGAAAGACTGTATAATCTATAATATTTATATTATGTTCTGTATTATATATAAAACAAAAAATAACCAAAAATAATTAACGGCATCATGGTACATCATAAAACTATGAAAGTGTCTCGCCATAGTTTTATTTTTATAATAATATTAAACATTCCGCTTTACGCGTTTATGTTACTTGAATGTGTTTTTTTAGCTATAACTTTTTCCACGGTTTAAATAAAATTCGTAGAAGTATAGTTGAAAATGTTTTATTCATTTCTTCGTTTAAATTAAACTGTTCGTGTATTCATAATATTTATTTAATGTTATGATTACAATTTTATAACGATTCGCGTTATAATTCGGCTTAATCTAATAACAAATTTCTAATATGCAATTGAAAACGAGTAATTTTGACATTTACATAATCGATTTTCATGAAATCTACTGAGATACTCCAAGTCCTCAGACGGGTATAACATATTATATTACGGCAATATTATACATTTATAATTTTGATGTTAATCCCGCTTGAAGCGACAATATTATAAGTATTAAATAGTCAAACAAATTGTTGGGAGTTTACTAATGAAATAACTGTTATCAAATTTACACCGATCCCAATCGCTTAATACGAGATAAATTATTTGCATATTAATCGTGTATACTTACATATTAAACACAGTGCTGTCTATATTCAAATGTTTTTGTTGTTTTAGTAATTTTGTTATCTATAACATCACTCAATTGCGCAGTATAAACGAAATAAATCCTAAAACTTTGAGTTTTCAATGTTTCAACCGTTAAGCTTTACACTTGTCGTCTTTCCAAACTTACATCGTAAACTTTTAGTAGGTACTTATATTTAGTTTTCACATTGCCATTGACTTTCGAGTTTTTTGTTTCTCTCTGCTAGCTTTGTTCTAAATTTAATTCGTATACTTTTTTCTTGGCTCTTATATAAGTTCTAACTTCTGACAAATGCTCTACCAGTCTACCAGCAAACAATAAAGTGCACGGCAACGACAGAAACCCTTGACTGAACAATTTAATAATACCCATTTAAATGAAACATATTATATTAATTTTTAATATTTTTTAAGGGGATAGTTTGATTGAAAAAAATTTAGGTAGTTGCATTATTACCTAGCTATGTATTATATTTGTGTAACAGTCATTAACTGCATTTTTAAGTCCTGCGATATTATAATACCATTTTTGTGTTAATAATTATTCTGGATTAAAAGCTTGTTAATCGACGTTCTGTATCGAATTCTACATATTAATTTGTTTTGTGAAAAATGTATTATTTTAATTGAATTCAGTATATCAATGCTTAACAGTCGATGGTCTGGAAAATAATGATATTTTATTTTTAATTCTATTAAATTTGGTAGTTTTTATACCTATACTTACTTTTCATTTAAAAGTTTTAACGGTGGCTGTCATAAATGTATTTTACGTAAAACAAAATAAAAAAATTGTAATTGAATCAAATATCATTAGGATAATTAAATATCAGAATTGTAAATGGTTTGGGCGTAAATCACATGGTTATAGACTAAATAAATTGTTTTTATTTGACATGCATTTTTATAATTGTCGACTACCAAACAAAAACTGGTTAATGTTTAAAATATAATAATAAAATTAAAGTCATTAAATATCTGATATCAATGTAACGTGAAACGCTATAAATACTAATATAATGTACAATCTTAATAATTCAAAAAAAGCAAAAACAAAACAATGTTCAATTTACAAAATAATAATAATTAACGTATAAATAAATTTTAATCTTACAATAAAATTGGCACCAAGTGTTAAAAATAAACAAAATATCTTAGTCTAAAAATGTAATAATGTTTCTATACATAATATAATATATTATATTATATCATAATAATAATAAAAAGAATACCTAGTCATATGAGAATAGAAAAACGACGAAAACGAATTTTTAGACTTGGACACGTGTACAAGACTACGGTGAGAGAACCCTACTAATAAACAAGTACATAATATGATATACTTTTTTCGTCTTTGGTCGATTTCCTAACGAAAATTATGATAAAATAGTGTTGTACGTTTCTATGTAAATGTATATCATAATATACCTTCCTATTACTACGAATTGAATCGGCGCACATTTACTTACCAATATCTTAATAGAAAAAAAAATAAAAAATACTAACCAAACGCTTTAAATAATTTTATACACAAAAACAGATTTTGGTTTGAATAAATTACTATCGAAATATCTAAATATACGCGAATACGTGTCTCAGAAATGTGCATGTATACAGTATATACGCGCATATAATATAATATATAATGAAGACCAAATGTCGTCGTGTTTTCCATATTATGCATGAGATATAATAAACTATGCACTATAATGTGCATCATATCGATGAGTCACACAATAAAACATTTAAAAAAAAAAACGATTTTTTCCGGAAACCCGTTGAAAATACGACGGAAACGGATGCCGGCGAATGCGACCGGAAATCAAGGGACGTCGAGAACACGCGAACGGGCCACGGCGGGTTACAAAAAATCCGTGACGAACACTCGTTTCAGATCGGGCACGCTGCCGCCGTGATGTCCGCGGCCACCGCCGCCCAGCCGTCTACCTGCTATGCCGCCGAAGCCGCCGCGATGTCTGCCGCCGGCGCCGTGATGGTGGTGCACCTGGTGGTGTTGGTGGTGATGCGGCTGCGGCTGGTGGTGATGCTGCTGCTGCTGATGCATCATTTTGGCGGCGTGCGGATAACCCGCGGCGTCCGCAGCCGCTTGTGCCGCGACCAGCGAGTCGACCGACAAGACGGACGTGAGACGGGCCTTGGGCCTGCGGGGCGTGGGCGGGGTGGGCGGCAGGGCCGGTGCCGCGGAGCGCACTTGATGCCTGTGATGTTGCTGGTGATACTGCGGCGGCTGCGGGTGTTGGTGGTGCCGGTGGTGCTGCGGCTGCGGCTGGTGGTGCTTGGCACGTCTGGTCGGCGCCCGCTGGTACGGGACCCGACCTCCGACGGGCGACCGGTCGGACGCCGGCGGAACAGCGACGACTTCACCGCCGCCGCCACTGCCGCGACTGTCGCGACTGGCACCTCCGGATCGGTCGACGGACGCGGCGAAATACTCGAAATCGTCGTTGGCCGCCGTCGTGGCCGAGCACACGCTCCGGGCGGACAGCGTGGCGTACCCGCCCTCTTCGTCGCAGTCGTCGCAGTCGTCTCGCCTGTCGCATCCGTCGTCCGAAGAATCGTCTTCGTCGTCGGCCGTCGTGTCCGTGGCCGCCGCTTTCTCGGGCCTGTCCGTCCGACGTCCGTCGTCGTCCGCGTCCCGTCCACCGTCACTGCCGCAACAACTCGTCTCGTCTTCGTCGTCGTCGTCGTCTTGGGCGTACAGTTTTTCGCGGAGCTGTTGCAAGTTTTGCGGCAATCGGTTGTCCGCCGCTTGAACGCCACCGGCTGCGGTGGCCGCGCTGGCTATGACCGACTGGTCGTCTAGGCTGTCGGCCGGCGTCGAGTCGTCCGTCACCGCTTTGCAGTCGTCCACCGTCGTCGTCGACATGGCCGCGGACGCGGTCACCATGTTGGCGAACCGCAATGACCGATGGTGTAGTTGTTGTTGTTGTTGTTGTTGGTCGTGGTGGTGGTGTTGATGGTGGTGATGTTCGTCTTCGCAACAGTGACCGGCAGCCGAATCGTTTGCAGTGTGAATGAAATGTGGAGGTGGTGGAGAAGAAAGTAGGCCACTCATCGTCCTAACGCCTGAAAAACCACCAGACACCAATATTAATAATGTATATAGGACATGGATACTATAGTGTATAATATGGGTTGCAAAAATATGATCTTAAAATGTACGATTAAAGTATTTTCTTTTAAAATTGTATACAAGAAAAAAAAATTATTATTTAAAAATATTCTATATGACTTATTATGAAAATTGTTTTTATCAATATTCAGCTCGTGTCAACCGAGTTTCGCTTTATCTACAATCATACACTTCATGACGTGAACTATACTATACTCTCAGTCTACAGTCTATACTATACTAAACACCAAACCGACCTAACTGATTTTTTTTCGTTTATTTTCCTAAAGGATCTTGATGATATTACTAATATTTACTGTATCACTATATTGTTATGTTTAATCTTACACAATTATAATTTATATAAATGTCAGACTATGTATTTAAATAAGAAAATAATATTTCTGTTGTGTTATTGTTATATGTATAAAAAGACTTAACACAAAAACACCAATTGGCAAAATATCATTGAGTAATGTTTACGATACTGTTATTGTGTGTTATAGATACTCAACAATAACGTGGAAAACGTTAGATTTCGTGATACTGTGATTATCAATTGAACGGTTACAACGAGAATAAAGGAACAAATACATCAAACTCCAAACGGTATTTGGCTGTGCAGGTAAAGTTATTAAAGTTCAATATTATGTAGGTACTATGACTACAACGAAGTAATCTACGAAAATATAGTATATTTATGTTCTGAGCAAATAATAAAACATTTTTTTAGCGTTTTTAGTTAAATATGTACACATGTTACACATTGTATACGTAATATATGTATATAAATAAAAAATAAACGTACTATATATATATATATATATATTATATATATTATATATATATATTATTTAAAATATAAATGTTTACTGTTGAACGTTCAGTCGGGTTGTATCGTTCACATCGGTGTAATCCAACAATGTATTATTATTAATTGTGATTACAATAATAATGGTTCTCAGGATAGTCTACAGTCAAGGTTTAGCCTAAAATCAGTTATTATAATTTATAATGCCCGTCGACAATTCTCTCAACCTTTCTCACGTGCGATTTTTCTTCAAACTTATAAGAAAATCAAAAAACGACCTATTTTAAGTAATAAGATGTTGGTACTAAATTCTCGAATTTCCTCACACAAATTCCTGGTAGGAAAATTATTCACCAAGGAAAAAGTTAGAATAACATTCTCATCATTGTAAGGCCAATATAGATTTACTTGGAAATCAGAATATACAATTAAAAATTAAAACTACATTTCTTAGACAATATAGACATAACAATATATTATTTTACCGCGCGCTTTCTCAATTATAATACTGTATATTTTATACCCATGTAAAATGTAATACTTCATTTTTTTACAAAGTGTGTCATAGGATATTATACCCACTGTCTTTTATTGCCAACACACGATTTTTAGCCCTGTGACCCGTATTATACAATATAATTTTATAATTTGTACATAGTAGGTAATAACTAATAGGTTAGCTCTAATAATCGGCAATAAAATAAATACCCGAATGTGTATATATAGTATATATATAGACAATATTATTATTATTATATTGTTGGGTTACGGTGCACGGTCAAACGTCAACGCCGCCGTGATCATAATAATAATAATATACTGTTATATAGATGATGAAAAAACGCAGTGATTTAATATATATAATAATTATGTTTGGTGGACGTCGTGTTACACGCTCGGCGCCGGCTTGGAATTGCATTGGACACGAGCAAAATTTAATAAATATTCCAACGGCCCTCGATGTGCCCAAATCACGTCGCTATTAATTCGTTCTTTGGATATTTTTTTCCTCTATATTTCATATTATATTTTACAATCGCAAGAAGCCTATTGTTTGTATATTACTTTAATACGATATAACGTAATACTATAACTATATATTGAATTGGTAAGTATTCGGCACGAAGGACATGATAATTACGCGTTCTCTGTGCGTGTACTATATATTTTATAGGTATAACTATCTAAAATATAAAATAATATAATATTTAAAAAAAAAATAGGTCCGTTATTATATTCTATAATGTATTTTATGTAGGTATAGATAGAGACGAGATGATTTTTATTATTTTCAAAAAACAATTGAAATTCGTTTACGGTTTGCAGTTAGCCGTTCCTCGCCCGCGAGTACATATTATTAATTGTTTACGGATCGTAGTAGGTATTTAACTATCAACGATAAGACTTTAAGTCGGCAAAAATAATCGAAATCCAACCGACGAGTCTCTCGTGACCACTTAAAATTTAAACGATAATCTAACAGTATTCGTGTCATTAGTTGTGTATTATTATAATATCGTACTACGTACCTACAACTTTCGACTAATATTAAATTCATCGAGTTATTCTAAAAAAGGAGTAGATAGATATACATAACCAGATTATATTATAATGGACTACGTTTAAAAACGAATTTCACGCTGATTTACTCAAGTGGTGGTCGTACCCGTGTGTTGTATAGCTGATTTACCTATAAACACACACGCGCTGTGATTATCTACACGTGGTGCTGCATTAGTAAGAAATAAAACTCCTACAACAACGTTACAAACTCGTGTCGTTGTTTTTATATTAGGTACTTTTAAATTTAATAGCGGTCCTGACGGAGAGAAAAATTCATAATGCAAATATTATATACTTTTATGTGCGATATACGCATATCGTCATAGGGCTCGACACGACGGCGTTTTTGTTTCGTAGGAGTTTTTTTTTTTTTGTCAACAAAAATTCGATTTTAAAAAAATAAGCGGAAAACGAACCGGTAAAATTTTATAAATAAATAAATAATAATAACGATATTTTGTACACGACACTCTGGCAGAAGTATATACACGTCATGAAAACAATGTGTCAATAATCGTAAGAAAACTATGTAGTATATTATTATTATTATTATTATTTATAATTATTTTATAATGTTATATTATTATAATATCGTTGTAGGTACTTCGTTGACGATGGAATATTGCAGTTTGCATAATGATGGCGCAACGACGCGACGACCGGAGAGACACGTTGGTAAACAGATCGAAGACCCGAACACGCGAACGTAATAATCACAAACATGGTGTTTCACTAACTAATTAAACATATTCACGTAAGAAAACCTAACATAGGTAAGTAGGTAGTATAGGCGTGTGCAGAGGAGATGCCTGGTATGCTATAGCATCCACTGCGGGTCTGTGGAGCCAGCTTGTTTTTTACTTTTTAGTTAAGAGTTTATAAACGTTTTTATTTATAAAAAACTTTTGACAGAAGATTAGAACTATAATAAAGTATTACTTAAATTAAATATATATTAATATTAGTAATAAAATGCAAAGTTAAAATTATATTTTTACTTATATTAACTATTATTTTGAGAGAACATTGTAGTTATGTAATACATTTTTTTTAAAAAAAATTCTGATTTATGTTTTTTTGAAGGGAGATAAAAATTGAATTATTTTTAAATATATTGGCATCCCCTACGAAAAAAGTCTACACACACCCATGGTAGGTAGGCAGGTTTAAAATATTGTCGTAAAAATACGCACACACAGAATTCTAGACGCGTCGCAGCGGCGCGCCGAAGACCTGAACGGAATAACGCGCAACGGTATTATGTTATAAAGGCGCGCGCACATCTTATAATAATAATAATATACCTAATATTTACGCGCACGCACAATAATATTAAATATATTTTTTTAACGAGTGCGCCCGCGTGTATGCTTTACAATATAATATTATTATTATTGTCATACTCTCGCTAGCTTGTGTTGTGCGTGTAGAATTTTCGGTTTTTCACGATCGCGCGACACGTTTTTTGTTTCGGCGACACGACCGCATTACAATACGACTTTGTTGGATATTATATGACGAGGTAGGCAGGCAGGTATTTAGGTATATACAATATGGTAAGATGCCATCTATTTATAATACGCGCGACGTTTATAATATATATCATCGTGGCCCGCGTTGTTAATATTTGCCAAGGCAAAGAAAACGACGATGACGACGACGAATGATGATGATTATTATGATGATTGTGATGACGATGACGGTAATAATGATAACACGTTAAAGAAAATATTTACAGTTACCTATTATACGAATATTGCATATTATTCGCGTATAATACACGGTTGTATCGAACAACCGCTCGACTGTGCGAGGTCATCAATATTTAAACAACTACAATAATATTTCAAGGAAATTTTTGATGTTTTCAAAAATAATATTGATGTAACATACATGTTCAAATAACATGTTTTTTATAAAAATATAATACAAGACAACGGTTTTAATCAATTTAAACGTTTTTTTTTATTAAAACGAGTTTTTTTTCAATTGTTTAAAAAAAACTGTTTCTAAACGTGATTTAATCAAAATTAAAACGAAATAAAAAGATTGGTACAGGTATTTGGTTGTAAATATCAAGAAAATAATAATGTAAATAATAAATTATTACAATTGTATTATAAATACAATATTATATAATATGTTATATTGTTATATGAATTTATTGGAATATAATTAATTAAATCATCATCTATGTATATGAGATGTATTCAAATTTGTTAATTTGTTCTAAATTTTATTATAAAACAAACTTGTAAACTAATTGTTAGTAGTTTTTCATGGTTATCAGAAGATATTGAACTTATATTGTTATAAAATACCAACAGTGTCAATAGTGACTACACTAAAATCAGTCTCTAATTATTTACATATATTTATTTATAAATTTAGTGTATCTTTAAATTTAAAATGTAATTGACTAAATTATTAATTTATTGTTAAATAAAAAAATAATTAACTATTGCAACAAAAAAAATAGTTAATATATTGATATTTATCAATAAATCAAAAATTATACATTTTTTTTTTAAACAATTTTTTTCTTAATTTTCTAAATAATTTTCTAAATAATTGACTTTAAATATTTTTAATAAAACACGTTTGATTATTTTAGATACCAAACATAATAAGAATTTGAATAATTATTATTTTATTTATAGTAACATTCATAATGTTTAAAATAGCCAATTAAGTAGACCATAACTTTTGCAAGAATTTACTTAGAAAATGAGTGTAACCTCTTGTTAAATTCGTGGAAACATAGTTATATTATGAATCGCTTATTATTGCCGTTTAAACAATGAGTAAGTTGACAATATCACGCACGTACTTGATGTGTACTCCTAGTGCGTATCTGTTTGAAATCAGTTTTTAAAATGTGCCTTGTGCGTTGTAAAAACGAAATATCGTAACGATCACGTACTAACTCTAGTCAGATATGAGGTGAATTGGTTGTACTGACAGGGACCAAAAAGACCGCGCGGCGTAATATGATGTTGCGTTGCAGCGTTGGGAGAAACCGGTCCTGAATCTTCTCTCGCGGAAAAGAAAATCTAGAGGTTTGCTGTATATATAGGTACTCAACACATGATATTATTATTGTGTTGTATACTGCAACGATATAATGTTACTTTTATTATATTATTAAAAGCCATTGCGAACTAGCGAGGTGCATAACAAGAAGGCGTGCGGCGCGCGACGAATGGCAAGTCAGAGTGGTGAAAATAGTCTATTCGTTTTTACCGAGAAATTCTACCGTCTCCGAAGTGAACGAGAAAAAGAGCGCACAATATTCAATGTGAATATTTTATAACATTTTGTCGACATTTTCGTGTCGCTGCCGCATTGTTACGACAACGTACGATTTATAAAATTTGTTAGATTTTTATTATTATTTATTTTTTCACCTTGTAGAAATTTTATTATACGTATGCACACATGCATATATATATATATATATCGTGTTTTTCGGTATTACATTATATATATATATTATATATGACCGGCATTGGGCGGCGGCAGTCGTAGATAATACAATAATAATAATAATAATAACATGACGCGTATATATATATATATTATTACGAGGTGAATTCCGGAATATGTATAAAATATAACGCGTACCTGCAGCCTACACGTCCGTTTATCCGTGTGTGAATATTATGTTATTTGAGAAAGTCGCACATGTGATGCGCAGTTCCAGACAGACCCGACACGCATACAATATTATTATTATTATTATTATCGTCATGTACTCGTATATTATATTATGTACGTTATTATTATTTTGTTGTTATACACACATACACCGAAGATATGGATACGAGATTTTACGATCGGGTATTCGCGAGTGGACACTGGTCTGTCTGGCGACATTAAACGTTATGGGCGCAAAACAAAATCCGATAATATAATAATATATTGTACACTTCGGACAAATGTCCCAATCCCGTATAGTGCGCGTACATCGTCGATACACATAAAGCACGACGTAAACAGAAATGGACGATCGTTATACGGAGTCAAGCCAATTCACGCGACTGTGTATCGACGTAAAATATTATTATTTATTACGGTACATATATTGTCGAAAAAACTGCAGTGTAGTGTGCATAAATTAAAAACCGTCGCCGTGTATTATTATAGTTATTATAATATATCGGTCGAAACAACCACGCGACCTAGACATATCTAGAACCTGTAAAGTCATAATAATACGAGTATTGTATAATATTATGTCACCAAAAATATTATTATAGCATACACTATACGTTATAGTATCTGTGGTATTTAATATAAATTCGCTGCGGTTCAAATAAATATAATCGAACGGGTGAAAAAATTAGCTGCATCAATATCATGATGGATGAACCATGAACGGTGAACTATATATTAATGCGTTGGGCGTTTAATTATTTTCTATTAAAAAATACATAGAGACTGCAGAATGCTTATGGTTTTCTGTATTTTTATTAATAATATGGATCTTAAATTATTAAGTACGTTTTAATAAATAAAAATATATATATAGCTGTAGTGTTGCAATCGTAAGATATTAAAATTTTGATTTTTACCTTCTAATAGTTTGTTGTTTATAATATGTTTACCGTTTTAAATAGAAATATGAATTATACATAATATATTAAAAAAAAAATAATATTTTCGTTGAAACAAATATTTTATAATTTTATTTTATTTAATCTTGTTTTAACAGTAACTTAAAAAAAAGAATATTTTTCTTTTAAACTCGAAATATAACTGCACTTTTCAGGTTTTATTGGATATTTTTTCGTTTTATTAGGTATATTTAATTCATATTTAAATATTTTAAAATTAATTTATATGTTCTTAAACCATCTGTCGAGAGAGATATTATGAATAAATATGTGTGTGTGTGTATGTGAAAGAGAGAGAGTGAATATATACGAACCTCGTCTGTAGTTGTGTAGAACCGGAACTCTGCCGTCCAAGCTGGCGAACAAAGATCCGTTGGTGATGGGAAATCTGACCGCTTCGCCACCACTGGAAGGCGGCGGAGGCCTCCGGGCATCTTGCAACGAACCGTTGTACGGGCGAAACTTGCCGTGTAAACCTGCAAACGCACGCCACGCATGTCAGATAAAATTTATTAAAATATTAATACATTTTTATTGTTTTTACGGTGCGCGGTGTGATTGATTTAATATAATAATAATAATAATAATAATAAACTATATTTCAGAAAAATATAATAGGTATAATTGTATTTGTCGAGTAAAGAATTTCATTAAAATAGAATTTCCGACTTTGATATATGATTTTATATATTAATATGTTTAAATGTACTACTGTACTACTATTCGAATGACGTATATATTCTACATGAACTGGTCATGTCTCACGTGGTTGATTAATCAATCTGTACAACACATCATTTTCGATTTATTTTGAGAATCAGTTCCCTGTTTATACGAAGTTTATATATTACAGGCTTAAATGTTTTTAATGTAACAGTAGCACACCAACGTATATAATGACTAATGGTGTTTACATTACTCTCACCCTGACACCCTGTATATGTATATAGCAATACACCACCACCCGTACTCGGTCGATTCGCTGAATATATATACGGTGAAGAATGGAGTAACACTTATTCTTCTGTAGAATTTCAGAAGCAACATATTTGCTGCACTGCAGGAATAAAATATATATATCATTCTCATTTCCGATTTTTTGGGATACGACAGTAGGTTACGCTTGGAACAATTTCAGCAAATATATCATATACCATTTATAATTGTATATATGTATAATATTATATACTCTCAATGTTATAACTTAAATACGTTTGTTCAAACGACCTTTATTCTTCAAAGTTATGATCGTAATATTTTTTTTAAAAATACAAAGGCGGACAGCAGTTACGAATTTTTCACTAAAAGATAAAATATTGAATAAATGGAAAACGAAAAACGATTTAATTCTTAAGCGATAAATAGTCAACATGGCATATTATATTGAATCAATAATATAATATAATATGAAAATATGTAGTATAGATATAGAGTAAATAGCTTTCGATTTCAATTGTCAAAACAGTAGCTGTTGTAGATTCTGTTTTTATTTTATATTATATAATTCTTTCGGTATAATTTATTCACATTTTTATTTTTTATAAAAATAAAATGATTGCAATTAAATGTATCGCTTTTGTTTAGTTTAAATACGATATTTATAGAAACTACTTTTTTAAAATAGATATCCAGTATTCGAGAAAACATGAAATAAATAAAATTACACTATAGAAGATTTTACATTTTATATGATGATTTATATTAAACAAATATATATTTATCACGAAAACTATTAAAAACACAGAATAAAATAAAATAAAATTTAATTCTGCATTTGAAGCAGATAACACGTAATGTCGTAATATATTTAGGTATATAGATAATAATTTGAAATATGTACATCAATATTATTAATGATATATTTCCAATCCTAACACGTAAATGTAAAAATGTCATCAAAATGAGAAATATATAAAATATATTATAGTAATTCTATAATATAAAAATATCATCGTATTCCCATTTCAGAAAAGAGTCAAAATCAAATAAATATTCAAGTAAACGATTTTTTCAATTTGCATTTTACGCATTCGCGTATGTACCTACATAATATTATTATTTTATATATGCTCAGATGTAACATATTTAAGTTAAGTCTATAAATGTATAGGGCCTCAGATTTTTAAAATTGTATTATTATGGATTTTTTACATTAATTAATTATATTAAAAAACTAAATTAAGTTAATCAGAAGACAGAGTAGAATCTAATAACACTCACCTTACTCGGTGCATACGAAACTGAATGGGTATAATATGCATATTGTATACTCATTATGTACATGGTTTAATATAATATATGGTATTTGGATAAGTGATGCGTTTACAAAAACCACATCGACAGTCATAGGTAGAGATCGGGGGGAGGGCTTACGGGGGCTTACCCCCCCCCCCCCAAATAAATAAATAAATAAATAATTTGAAGTTCCCTTAAAAATATTAAACAAACAATTCCATAATTTTGTACAATTTTTAGAATTTTTATCATTATTTTATATTCTTATATCCACGATTATATAAATGTACCTAGTACAGTGGTTCTCAATATTTTTAGTACCACGTTCCAAATTTACCCTGAAAAATCTTTCGCGACCCACATGATTTCACTTTTCAAAAATTAGTTATAAAAAACAAAATTTGTATTATATAAATATGTATAAATTTGTAATATATATTTAGTATTTTATATGTTTATAACCAATTTATTTTTATAAATGTACTTTTAATAATGAGGTGTATGCGAAATATGTGATTGTTTTCTGTTATGGTTAATAACAGCATTGACATCATAATTCAAAAAATTGTTCACGACCCACACTTTGAGAAACGCTGACCTAGTACATTACATACATACTATTTACCAATTTAATATTTACGGTAACATACCGAACAATTAAGGCATTATTATTGGTGATATTGAAGATATTAAAAAGAATATTTCACCTCAAGTATTTCCTAATCTTTATAAAATGATACAACTTGCTTGTTCTGCTACGTGCAAAAGAAGTTTTTCTGCTAGAGGGAAAATAAAAACATGGCTAAGAACATCCATACATCAAAAAAAAATTTAATGAATTTTAAATATAATATATTGAAAAAGATAAGACTAAAGCTTTAAGTAATGAAGCTATTTTAAATACTTTTAACAAAAACTTTAATAAAATAATAATAAATTAAGTTAAAAATGGTAATAGTATTTTATTAATCATTCTTTTTTTTTTATGTTTGTAATTATTTAAGTTATTATGATAACGAGAACAATTTTTATGAGTGATTTAATATAAAAAATAGTTTGTTGGGGGTGTGGGGGAAACGTCCCCACGGGTCTGTTTGGCATCAAATATTTGAGCCCCCATCAATATTTCACAGGATCTCCGCCTATGTCGACGGTGATAAAAAATAAATGCATTTATTTACCTTGAGGGGGCTTAGCCCGATCCGAAACGCTTCGTCTCCGGTACAAGTTTGAAAGCCGGGGCACGAACTGGTCGTCGAACAGGAGCAATACTACCGGCCACAAACACGCTTCGGCCAGCGCTGCCAGCATTGGTAAATTTTTTAGCACAGGTGCATAATCAGCAGAAAACACAAACTTTGAAGGTATGAAATGTTCGGAAGCCATCAGCACCTGTAATACATCAAATTTCTCCATTAGAATGATCGATTGCAGTTTATATAATATAATATATTATGATACTTTAAAATCTAGAGTTTAGATATTATACTATATTTATATATATAAACTGATAGGTAATTCGGTATGACATTTAATATTTTAACATTTAATAATTGTATTTCAATACTATATACGTCAAATAATAATAATATATTTATATTATTAAACATTTATATGATTTCACTTACACACCATAGGAAATTATATATTTCTATATTTTTTCTACAACAAAACCTTACATATTTCGAGTATACATCTAACCTAGATATTATTGTGTTTATCCGATAACCTAAACCCATAGTCGTCTTGTAACACATTCGAATACGGTTTTTAAGCATTTTTTGTAATTTAGACTTAAATTTAGGCATAATATTTTATATCTGTGTAAAGGTATATATTTTTCTTTCAAACAATTTAAACACAACTACAAAAATAAAATATTTTCATTAATAATTTTTACATGAAATAATTGTCAATTATTGTGACAGAGCAAATCGAAGACCTTCTATCTCCAGCTCAACATATTAGCCATCTTCACTTAATCTACTGAACTGATTTTAATAAAGCTTAAAATATATAATCGTGATAATGGTCTGAAAATGCATAGATTCAATAATATCTTTTTCAAGAAAGTTTTTTATTTAGGTTCATTAATAGTTTTGAAAATATAAAAATAAATCTAAGTTTTTATAAAAACAAATAAATAGATTGTTATTTAAAAAAATGAAGTAACTATTGTGTGTATTTTAATGAATTAAGAACAACGATCTTTTAGAAAGATTCATAACAAGACATGCATAAATTGAGCGCATCTAAGGAAATAAACCAATCCATAAATAATATTGCAGTTCTGACGATATATTTACCTACTTAATTTTAACTCACTAATATGTTTTAGTTGGTATAAAATATATTATTTATAATTCAAAGATTGAAGAAAATAAATACATATTATGAAAATATGCCACTGTGCATAATAGTGTCTTTTCTTAAATATGTACTGGATCAAAAAATCTAAGGAGATTAAATTCCTATTATATCATTAAAATTATAATTTAAAAAATTCCAAATAACTAATGCTAGAAAACAATTTTCTTTAATACTAATAGTATAATAATATTATGCTTTTAGCATTCAGAGGATTTAAGGAATGACATTGTCAATACTGAATTCCAAGTTGGGTTAACTATAAGATAATATGCAACACTGTCACATGTAAAGACGCTATCTAGGATTATTGCTGAGGCAGATATTTAATTTTGAAAGACTGATGTTTAAAATTAACCGAAGTACACATACTACTATGATGGTTGCGAGATGAGATGAACAGCAATGCTTGTAAATTTTATATAATGAAAATGAATGTAGGTAGTATATTTTAAGTTTATCAAATCAATAATCAAAACTATTATTAGTAAATATTTTTTAGGATGTACAGGTTTATTAATGTAATAATATTATTATTGTGGTCATGCGACAATAAAATTATGTTATGATAATAAATAACATACAAAATTAATATTTAGTTTAAAAAAATGGAAATTGTTCATCTAATCATTGTTGTGTATTAATGATTTGCTGCTCTTTTATACACATCGTACTATTGTACAATTAATTTTAAAACTTGTTACTTTTTTTTTTTTATTAAAAATACGTTAATTTACAATCTGTATAAATAAATAGATTTAATATGAGAAGGAGTCAGGAGACGTGTGTGAGGAAGTCACATAGTGGCACCCTACAATTATGTAACTTATGCAGTTATGCAAACTTGATGTGAATCATTATTTTAAATTTGTTCGTAGAATAGTTATCAGCTTTAAATATTTTATTTGAAAATTTATTTTATTGATGAATAAAGTACGCTATACAAAGTTTGACATTTTTTTTCAAAACTATGTAATATACGTATGTACTAACATTTGTGATTTTAAATATTAGGTTCTATTTTGTTAGGAATATAGTTCTTACAATACTTGTGTATTTTATAATAATTTTGTCCGTGTTATAATTGATGTCAATTACTATGTCAATTCGAGGCCTTTTTAAGACTGTAGCAAGTCTAATTTGATACGCCATGCTATACCCAAGGGCCAAGGCCCATGTGCAATATATTGTATACACAGTACACACCTTGCGCACGCCTAGTTTTTACAGTACTGATAACATTCAATCGATATATCTACCTAACATCTTTGTATTAATTATACAAATTATTATAATTCGCAGTAGCAACATTGTTAATTAGGGAAACGTAATTTTACAAAAATACTAGTCTATTGTCGTTAATTATGTTTATATATATATATATATATATAATTTGATGGTAACTGTAATATTGTTAAAAAAATAATGAATATATTGTAATTAAAATTGAAAAACCTATGTTTAACAATAACTAATTATTCATTACCTATATTATAACTATAATAATCATAAAATAATATTTTTGAACTTAACTTCCTGATAAATAAAAATAATGTTTGTTTTATTTTAAGTAAATTGAACTTTGAAACTATTTTAATGAAATAAGAACCCGTTTATTTCTAGATATAAATTATAGTACCAATATGTTATAGACATTTTTAAGAAAATACATATGCCTAAAATATCAATAAAATAATTCCATTTTTTTTTTTTATTATTATTATTGTTTTCGACACAATGAAATATTAAATAACAATAACAGAAATATAGAAATAAAAAATATTCATGCCTGTGTAATTTTTACAAACATAATATTTATATTGCGGTTGTTGTTTCGTTAATCGTGAAATTCAAATAAACCGCATTGATAATAATAATAATTATGAAATTCCGAACGTTCATAATATAATATAATAACCTACTATACTTCGTAGACGATGTAATTAACTAATTTGATTACAATAGATTACACTACCCGATATATTATTACAAAAAATGTTCAACACATCTGCAGCTATACGGTAATAAAATGATAAATAATATTTTATATTTTAATATAAACTCCAAGAAAACCACCCATATTTTCTATACTGTATAGTGACAGGATACTTATCAACCTAGTATTATGTATAATATATAATACAATATATTAAAAATACTATAAACCATATAATAGTGCATAATAAAGTATTTACGTACTTATATACTATATTAATATATAGTAATATTATATAGACGTCATTTGCCGTCTACTACGCACATATTCAGCATTTCAAACATCCATAAAATGTGTAATATTATATAGTAATATAAGTGATTTCGAAAATAGTTTTCCGGCCTTCTGGACTGCAGACGACCCATTGAGATTTGATTTATGATTTATTATTCGCGTACTATACATTGAATGCATAAGTACAGAATACTGTATATAGTATATACTTATGTGTTATATTACATGAAACGCGACTATTATTATTATTATTATTACAAAAAAAAATTGTTTTCGATAATATCGCAGAGAAATTGTTCCTCTCGTGCGTATTTATTGTCTGATGCTGCTGCTACAGCGGCACGTCTATTATACACACGCGCACGAACATAGGTATACGTATACGTATTTTATATATTATAATAGGTATGTATACACAGTAAATTGCCTCCTATTAAATATTAAACGTTTTCTTTCCACGGGCCAGGTATGTGTGCCACGTCTATCCGTCTAAATATGCCGCCGAATTACCATTTATTATTTTTGAGATGCTTTTATATCTTTTTTTCTTTTTCCTATCTCTCTATCTATATATCTATCTATCTCTTACGCAGGTTTACATAAAATAATATATATATAATATTTTTAAGGCCTCGAAGGCATACTACCTAAATATCACAGACGTTATAACTATTATAATAAGGTGACTATATATATATATATATATATATATATAATACGCAGACCCACAGAGGTATTTTCTCACTGTGAAACGATCATCTCGCCATAATTTTTCTTGAATTTTCATTCTTGTTCAATGATAATAATTAGTGACAAAGTCCTCGTGCATTCGAGTATAGTATATTCTGTATTTGTGGTATACGAATACATGCACATAATACATTGTATATACCTATACTACCAATAATAATAATATATTATAGAATAATAACAGGCATATCGTAACACACGCGATAGCGGACGGAGAGCAATTTACATTATATGGTATGTTAGTGTAGTGTATTACATATAACATGTATAATATGACATCTGTATAACTGTGTATTTATATCGAGACGAGAAACAATATAATAATGATGTAACTACATGCAGAGGAAAAATTTGTTTCGGACGTCAAGTAATAAAGACAAAAAAGTATATAAAGCCGTTTTAACGGGAATGACGCGGTGTTGAGTGGAATAAAATACACGAGAAAGACGTGTACACATAATACAAGTCATACAAATACACAACACCATGCGATGACATTTAGGAGATAAAGAGAGAGCGATAAAATGAGATGAGAAGAGATGGAAAAAGCTAACTAAAAATGCGTAAAATTGGATTTTGCTTCAAGAAACACGCACAGGCAACCGGTGTATCTGCAGTCGTGTGTGTACACAAAATATTATTATATGTTTATTACGTGTACATAATTTCATAATATATGTATATATTTATTATATTTTATGAATTTAATGTCAATAGGTATTATATTGCTGCGAAATCCTGTCTTCCGAGTCGGAGTAAGAAATGAGAGAATAATTAAAACAGGACGTGTTGGAGTTTTTGGATCGAGGGAGAAGGGTGGCTGTAGACCTGCAAAGATCGTGTCGATCGTTTATATTTGTATACGATCTACACGAGTCGTGGCGGTGCTGCTGAAAGAAATTCAAACGCAAAGGCGTAGGAAAAATAATATCACTGTGGCGCGGTGGTTGCAGGTCAACGCGTGACCGCGGTCGGAACAATAAAAAGCTTCGGATCACAGACATCTGTGGCGCGCGCGACATAGCGTATTTCATACATACACACACTATTCAGGTATAATATATGACTAGTACTATATTATTGTACCTATATAATATAATGTGGAAACGTCGCCGACGGTCGCCCCACACATTAATCACAAACACTATCACAATGACGCACAAAAGACGGACCCGTGTCAAACGATTTTATAGGTACTTGACGTCGCGAATGCATAATACGGCTTCGGGTGTAGACGCTCGCGTCTTTAAATAATAGCGACGTCGTTATAATATTATATCATTCGTCTTGGCTAGCGGAAAACTCGGCACTTATTTTCTCGCGACGTCTATTCACGATCCAACTGAGCCGTCATTTAAATGAGCTGCTCGATAAAATTACTTACATACGATAACGAGAGGGTTAAATGTACATACCAGTATATATATATAAATTCGAACGTGTAGGTGTACTATGAAGACGTTTTTATCCATCTCGCAAAATCGATTAAAGGAAGGTATGGCAACAAATGTGCGAGTAATGCATCAAGATATAATAATAATATTATCATATTAATTTAATAGACTATACATATTTTGTTTACGAAAACTGCGTTTGGTGGTTCTCAACTTAAATAATATGGATGTTCAGTTATAGATGTTATTAAAATATGATATCTATGTATATAATAAATTTATATATAAATGTTTATGGTACCTACTCGAGTGTTAATAACCTGCACCTTCAGGCTTCAAGATCAAAACAATATTTAAATCCCACGACGCTATTTAGATGGGTAATTTATTTTCCCACGCACGCGTTTAGCAATTCCACTTTGACCGTTTCATGTGTCTGATAACTGCATAGATATTTAGACAAGCCATTTTTAACATAAGAAAATCTGTCTTCTCAAATTCGCGAGAAAAAACGCATTTTAATATCTCAGTAAGTATAGAAAATCTTAAAATATAACGCAATAAATTATATAAATCTGTAAAATAAAAAAAACAGAATAATAAAATGTTATATTACAAAACGAAATACGATAGGAATGTTAAATTTTAATTGAACTAAAAGAAAACTAATAAAATGTATAGAAAATTAAAAAATATATCAACTATATAAGATAAAATGTTTTATTAAAATATATATAGTATATATAGAGATTCAACAACCATGCTCATCTAACCTTTTATCATTCTTTTATTAATGTATTTATTAAAATTTAGATTTTTCAAAATAAGACTTTTCTGTATATTTAAAAATGTCTTATTTTGAATCAAATTTGATGAATCATCTCTTGTATATCAAAGCAAATTTCATTAAATATCATACTATTCCGATTTAAGAATGTATATTGTATAATATTGGTTAATCAAATATCTTTATACCAACTTACATAAAATCAGCAATGATATTGGAAGTAAAGTAGTAACCATAGAAACAAAAATAATTAATGTAATGAATAAAATAAGACGTTTATGGTATTTTATAATAATGTATAAAAACCTAACATTAAATATAGATAGTATAGACACTCACTTGTGACTAGATAATATATATAGGTAATAATAAATGTATGTTCACTGTGCATATTTTCTGTTGCGGTTGTAATACATACTTACCCAAATAACTCTATGATGCTTATATTTTTCATATTATACAACTCTAGTGATATATTAGAGTAAGTAATTATATAATAGACGAAATTGATTTTTGTTTTTATAATAAAGCCCATGTAAAACTTCAACATTATAGAGTTCGTAAACTTATGATGATATAGTCACCTGCCGTTTGTCAGTTACGATAGTTGACGTAAGAATCGAACAATATATCATATTGTTGTGAGGACAATTGCTTGAATTGTATTTATTCTTATGTAGTAAGAAAATTACAATGTCATATTGGTTATGATATATTGAATTTTGACAGAATGATTATGACTTCGTTCAAAACAAAATATCTATTGGTATTTACAAAAAATAAATGATATAAAGTTCTAGTACCTGAACATTGTCTTACGTGATTTAATTTCTTATTAGTAACAACTCATCAGTTTTAAAACTTTAATTATAGTGACTTAACTGTGGTTGAACACTTTTATTTTAATTAAAAATAATATATTCATTTAAATTCATAGGAATCAAATATTAATTGTATTTTCCATGTAGATTATTTTTTATTTTTTTACTTCTATTGTTGATCATTGCATATGTGATCTTAGGAACTAAAAATATGATTTAGTAAATTGAAATTCTGAAGTAGGTTAGGTTAGGTTTGTAAATTAATATAATTTACAAATTTACATAAAACCATAATGATTTAAACATCATACATAAACTTATCTTATGCTATAAAATAATCTCGAGCAATTAAAGCACATCTGAACAAAGCATATACATTATATACATTAAGTGGGGAATCATTATCATTATTTAACTTATTATGATTAGGTACTGTATATTTAAAAAACTTAAAATACACTTTCCCCTTAATAAATAATCTTGGCACATGTAAGTCGTAAATAACATGAGTCTGGATACAACATTTCACAAAAGTTTTGCATTTCAAACTACTATTGAATATTACTGACAAGAAAATAATTTAATTAGTTTTAAGTTTGTCATATAAAAATAAATTTACAATTAATAATAAGCTACATAAAAATAATTCAATTATAATTTGAATGCAAACATACCAATGTCTTAGAACGAACAAATTATCAAAAAATGTTTTTAACTATTAATTAACACTATAATATAGATATTTGATATTTATGTATTCAATATAATTCGTGAAATTCGGATTACTATCTATACTCACAATAATAATTACTATAACATATTAAAATGTGACCTATTTTTCAAGATCAAGATCCATTGTCGATAAAATCAAACGCCTTGAGCTATACGTGATTAAATCTGACTTATGTAACTGGCCTCAATAATTGAATAAAATAATGTATATACTATATTATACATTTTACACGTCGTATTTATCAATAATTCTCACCAACTTCATATGCGCAAAGAATAACCAGCACTGTTTTGTTCACACCAGTTGTACCTTTTTAATACTACAATGTGACTAAAGAATTAGTGCTAAATTTAAAATATAACATGGGATTGTATCATATCCAACAAGACGTAAAATAAATTTGTTTATTATTCAGTAAAAAATAAAACGAACAATTGAAGTTAAAATTAAGCGAATTTCAGTTGAATCTAACAATGTATTTTGATTTTAATACAATTATAACATTTTATCGAATTGGTGCGTAATTTATATTTTATATATTACTTTTAACGACTTTAGGGTTTTTTTTTAAATCTTGTTAAAGCTAAAATTGGTATTATTATTCGTTTTAAATATATTCACCAAAATTAAATTTTTATAGAAAAAAATATATTCAAAAAAATCATACACATGAAATAATATTATTATTTTTTCGATGAAAAGTGATTTCCAGACATTATCAATCAGCTAAACTCTATAAGTCTATAACTATAATTATCCAAGCAAAAACTTGAAAATTCATATCAAATCGAAATATTATTTTACTAATCATGAAAAAATTACTATTATTATAGACATAAGTGAATTGTCTTTGCAATACTGTCACCTGGCGAGTGCTACAATTTCCTTTCGCTGTGTAGGCCGCGTACAACAGAAGTTCTGTGATTCCGTGCAACCATGACCTATCTGGAGAATTTATAAAAATCCATAAATGCATGAAACTACTTGAAATGGAAATTACTAAAGTAGTGTAATTCATTTTGAACACAAATTTCCCATTCAAGTGGACCATGATGCAATCAGTTACCAACCCATATAATAATACAGAGTAGACACTGTTCAATTAGGAAACACGGTGAGTTTATAATGATGTATATTATTATGTCGATTTATTTTGACCCCTGAGGCAACAATGATCACTTTTTAGATGCTCGGGTAACTTGAACACGGTACATTTAACTTTGTCAGAACTGACGTGTGATGTAATGTGCTTAATAAAATATTTGCTAAGTAAATAAAATTACATATTTACCAGAAAATGATGATATATAAATATATTTATATTATAAGTGTTTGTAAGATGGAAATTGGGTTTCAAAGCTTGACAGGAATTTGAAGAATGAAAATAACTTTTAATTTTTAACATATATCATATTAACGTATATTTTTTTCTGCATATATCAATTAATGTCCCATGAGAATATTTAATTATTTTGAAAGACGGAGAAAATATGTTGATTCTTACTTTACCATTTTTAATTTATTATTAAATTTAATCGTTGGATACGAGTACAATATGTATACAGGATGAATCTTTTATCGAACAAAACTCATTATTTTTAAATCTATTAATATTTTTTAAATATTTTTTAATGTTATGTCCAGTCAGAAAAAATAACATTAAAAAAAAAAATAACGATATAACGTTATAATTTTTTTAATTTACTTTTTTGAAAATTAAAACAAATATTTTTAATTTCGTATTCTAAAGCAGAATGTTATAATGCATAACATTAGAAATTTTGATAAGCAGTTTATGAGTTATAAGTATTATAAGTTTAGGTGAGCTGAATGGGGATACCCCGCTAATTGTATACCCTGAGAATTGTTAGTCTACTGCTCTCCTTACTTAAAATATTTAAAAATCATAAACTACTCGTCCGAATTTTATGTAACCTAACCTGAAAAATATTCTGTTTCAGAGTATAAATTTAAAAACGTATTCTCTTTCAAAAAAGTGAATAATTTAAAAAATATCATGAAAAAAATGTTGTTTTATTTCGACTGAAAATCATATAAAATATTTTTTTTTTAAAACATTAGATTTTGAAATAATTAGTCTGGTTTGATAAAGGAACAACTTAATATACCTTTATAATTATATAATACATATAATAAAAAATATTAAATTGAATTATACTATAAAATATTTTGTTAAGTTAATACATTTTTAATCACCAACAGCAAAAACGTAAAATTATATCCACACTATGTCTTATATATGTTTAAATCATTAATACTAAAAATATAGATTTTAAACTAACTTTTAAAATGTTAATCTACCATATTGTAAATAAAAAAAAAATACTATTAGGTACTAGTACCTACAACATATTGATTCCACACAAACTGTTTATAAATACTTACTAGTTACTACTATACTTACAACAATAGCATATAAAAGCAATTTCTCGTCCTAGTTTCTGGTGTATTACATTAATGATGTGTGATATATAAATATAATATAAATTGTATATTTTGTACATACAGTTTTATAATTCAACTACATGCCGTTTCATATATCATATGGCACACAGTCGCTTGTTAACACACGGACAAAAAAGACAATTTCTATTGTAACAACAATTAGATACCGTCGACGAATAAGAATGTTGGATCGTGAATAGACTGAAACATGTCTACTTCGATTAATACGGTAGAAATACACGTAGTATAAGTGCATTATAAAATATATGCCAATAAGGTGACAAAATGGAGGTCATAATGTAAATATACATTATCCATAAATGGACTCGTAAACATTATATTTCTTAAGATAATTAATCGTTGTTCAATTATAAACTCAGTGCACGGATTAAATGCAATAATAGCAAAAGATAATATTGTGTAAATATATAAGTATATAAGTAAAATAGCCAATATAAGGTAGTATACACATTGTTGACACACACCAAAGTATTAGATAAAAGTATAAGTTTAATAAAAAAAAAGACGCTTCTTAAATTGTGAAAACTTTTTTTTTCTGATCATTCATATTTACGAAAAATCTAATAGAAAAATTAATTGTACATTTTTTTTATGCGTGTATTTATTGTATTTTTATTATAAATTTAATTAATTTTTTGAGGAGTATACGTAGTTATAGAATACCTTGCTATAATATAAATATGTAAGTGAATATGCTTCTACATTTCAATCTAAATTTGTTGTATTACCTATATTAATTACCAATTAATAGCTAAAGATCGATACCAAGATTAATCTTATCAAAAAAAACTAATGTAACAAGATTTTTAGTTTCAAACTTTTAATGTTTAAATGTGAATGTTTTTTAAAAGCTTATATTATTATAACGTTAAGGTTTTATTTTTATGTTGATATTTCATTAAAAATATCTTTACTGAGTTGCTTATTTAAAATTAATCATGTAACTTGAGTAATATAACATTAAAATATATAAAGTACATACATTTCGTAACATAAACGAATTAATAAAGCATTTATTGATTTCTAGCTACTAAGACAAAATGATTTTAAAATAAGTACCAATTATTATATTTATTAGGTATTTCAGCGTAATGAAATTCTACATTCTTAGTAGTAGGGATTTCCTATCAATTGAACAAACGTATCGAAAAAAAAACACATAACAAACATAAAACCCAATTATTATAATTTTGAACTATAACTTATAGTTTCAAAACAAAAGTAAGTTACTAAGTCTGTCAACTTGATGAATATGATAAAATTTATTTTATATTTGTATGTATCTTTTTTCTCCCAAATATCATCGCGTCATTATAAAGAAAATGTATAGTTTTATATTTTAACTATATAACTTTCTCAAAACATAAATAAGATGACAATTTAAAGAGATAAAAATATAAAATAATGATGATCGCAATTTCACGAAAATAAAAAAAATAACATATAGGTACCTACATTATATCATGTTGAAAGCATTATGCTGTGCATATTTTATGTAAAACGATTAACAAAAATAATAAAAGAAAAATATTTGTCTAGTAGTATTCTCTAGAAGCGAGTTGTTATAAAAGTTTATGGTAGGTACTTAAATTTGTTAAAAAAATAATTTAAAAACGATGATGGCATACAAAAAAATAAAACATTCGGATACTTTTTGTGTACCTAATATAAAACAATTGTATTCATTTAACATTATTTTTGAATTTTTACTTTTTACAAATATATTAATGTAGATTTATATTTTACCTTACTAGTATTATTTATGATCATTATTAATATTATGATCAATGTATAAATAACAAAAAGTTCTAATTTATATTTTATAAAACCTGTAGTTAACAGCTATATTATTTGAACAATATGTCCATACGATAACAATAAATATATAACATTGTAAATCTACTGTATCACTGCATTATTGCAATATTAACAATATCTTTAAAATTTCATGAAGAGTCATTAATATAATTTTAGAGTTATTCAAAACAATCAAAACATAATAATATATTCTCGATATTATCTTAACTAAAAAAATTTTGGTGGTTATATTATTAATTTTTTTTTTAATTTGTTTGTTTTAAAATCAATATATTATATTTTGATTTTTGATAATATTCGAAATATATACATATTAATAAATACATAACTTATTATCATCATTGCAACTTAGAGTCACAATAATTGGGTATTAAGTATAAATAATATATAAACTAAATTTAGGTTTTTATATATATTTGCACAGAACATTTATAAAGCATTAAAATATAATATAAACAGAAATCACTACATAATGGATATTATTACGTTGCAAAAAATATTGAAGTGTACGTGAATAATTTTATATTTCGATTGAAAAGTTCTTATAATAGGAATACAGCAAGTCACAATATTTTCAAATTATTATTTCCATATATGGATAACGAAGAAATATTTCGTTACGATGAGGATTTCGTAATCTAATTGTAATTTTTATGTTTTTTGCTTTAGTGTCACCCAATTAAATAAATTTAAAAACAAAAAAAGAAACCATCTTTCAAACATCTATGCATAATGCAATGTCATTAAGCGATCCATTTAACACAGTAAATTTAGTTTCTATTTTATTTTGACACTTTTTGACAGTATATATTTGTATTTTCTACTTGTTTTTATATGTATGTAAGAGTTAAGCGAGTTAAGCATACCTACTTAATATATATGAATTAATAACATACGTTTACATAACTAATACAAATATGTACAAAGTATATTATCTAATGTATTATTTTAATTAATAATTATTTAATAAATATTATATTGTTCTATCATCAATAATAATAAAATAAACTATTACAATTAATAATTTCATACACACTTTCGATATATCAATATATAGATACCTATAATCATTATGTTTTTAACAATACAACAATATTTTTCCATTGTATGATTTTACAATATACTTATTACGTTTTCATTTCTACAACCGTTATATTTATTAAAATATTTTTATAAACAATATAATAAACCTAACTAACTGAATTAAGTATAAATTCTTAAGTAAAATCATATTGTTTATTAATTAAAACATTATACTCATCGATGCATTAAAACTAAAAATTCAAATTCAAATTTTTTTGAACAAATTATTAAATTTATATTTAATCTAAATTCTGAAAGATTAAACTATTACTATATTAGGATATTATAAGGTATTATCTTAAGGTTTTGGAGTTCACGCAATATTAAACATAAAATGTTAATTATAGAGTAATAACAAATAATCATGTCACTATTCAAAATATCTTAAATGTTATTAATTACAAAAAAATTTATAGCTGGCCTCATAATTAATATTATATTTATTACACAATCTACAAAATGAATAAGAAATAAATTTACGTTGTGTAATAGAAAATTAAATTGTATGTTTTTATGTAAAATATACATATTACATAAATATTATATTAAGTTCCAATTTCCAAATATTTAAATTTTTGTATATAATATAGGTTTAGTCATATATATATATTATATATATATACATTATAAACATTTATAATACTCTAAAAATCTTGTACAATTGTCACGAATACTACTAGATCAAGCTCATAAACTTAGTTAAGTAAACTAAGTTACAAAATAATGAGACCGAGTATTACGAATCATAATTATATTAAATACAAATTGTATCATATTTACTGACTAAATAATATTAAATTGATAAATTATATAAAAAAAAAAACTTATAACGTTCTATATATAATTTTAATTTTTTTTTTTTTTTAATATTATGTTATAGTATATAAATGTATTATTTGTATTGGGTTTACATATATAATTCATATAATATATCATATACATTATTTTTATGACAGCCTTATTGAATGCAAAAGTGTGTAATGATGTTGTATGTAAAAAATGTGGAAAAATATAATAAAATAGTTTATATCTAACACTACGTTATATGACCTATTTGAAATGTTTACATTGCAGGTAATGAAGTCTTCCACTCTACCCACTATTCGTATTAGAGAAAAATTACTTTTCCATTTCATGCATCATAAATCTCGTAAAATATATATTATTTATTTTACTCGAACACCAATATTTGAATGAAAGCAAAAGAAAAAAAACAGATAACTACAAGACCATAATACTGCCACAACTCTCGAGTGTCTTCTATAGCGGCAGAAATAACACCCAATTGATTAGTCTGTCTGTTTTACGCTGTAAACCTTGAAAACCAATAGATTTACCCAAATAAAAAATATTTATCCTAAAACTTATAAATTATAATACATGGCCACATCGTCCAATTATCCGATTAAGCGTGAAGACTTAATTATAAAAAATATAAAATCGCTATACTTATGCGTAATATAGTTAATTTTTAAGTGTATAATTGATTAACATATTAGTAATTTTGAATAAGAAGCATTTCTAAAATAATCGCAATACCATTGATTTAATTTTGTTGATTTAAACAATTTTACTAATTTAATATTTTTTCAAATTCATTATTTCTAACTTATTTTCAACAAAATAGATTTATTAATACATAGGTAGTTAAAATTAGGTAGCAATTTTGCATTGTTTTTTTATTTTTATATCTTTTTGGACCTTTTTATTACTTTTTTTTCAAAATGTTTAATAATATTTTCATCTGTTAAATTGTTTACATTCACTTAATGAATTATTATTTTTAATTTTTACCGTCTATGTTTTTGTAAGCTAATTAAAATATAAAATTTAAAAAAAATATATTTTTACATTTTTTGATTTTGTCTTTTAGTGCATCATTATTGCATTTTTCGAAACTTTAAATACATTTTATAGTTCTTTAGTGTATTAAATTCACAGCGTTGTAATTATAGTAAATACATTCGAAAAATTATTAAACGTAGGTACTTGTACAAAGTTGAATTGGAAATATTTTTTAATGAATATACATTTTACACATATAAGTTTGTAATTTAGAAAAAAAAATACCAAATACTTTAAGTATATTGGCACATATTTCGCGTACATTGGCACATACTAATAAGTACCTGCAGCTATATTATAACATCGCGGAAGACCAAGGTCATGGCGGAAAACCGTAGTTCCGGTATAAGAAGATCGCATTTATATACCTATACTATGTATATACAAGAGTACCTATACAAAACGCACAACTCGCCATATAATATTATGACGTCGCGTGCTCGGGGGTCATTGTTGGTCCAAAAAGCGGATGATGCATTATGTACGACAAACGGAAACGACCAATTTTGGAGAAACGAACAAACCGTAAAAAGCCGATCGGCGGACAATATACCGAATACCGATACGCGCGTGTTTGGTATTATCATGTATAGCGAACGTCATTATAATAATATGTAATGTAACGCGCGTAGTATTTACGATAACAAACGAAGCGGGTTATAATTTATGTACCGATAACAATTCTACCGCTGCAGATGGTGGTTTACAGTTATGTACTTAATATGTGTGTGCATAACAATATATACGTCTTATATACAGACGGAATCGAAAAGAGTTCGTTATAGGCTGGTCACTCATGGAAAGAGAGACAAAAAACAGTATTATAATAGCGATAAGCGCGAGACGAAATGAAGACTGACTGATGGACAAAACAAAATAATATTAGGTATAACATATATAAACCGGCCGCGAGATAAACTGGGACACTTACGGTAAGTTACGGCGGCGACCGTTGTAAATCGGGGTCAGTGCGCGGCGGCTGCAGCAGTCGTTTCCGCGCGCGCGGAGGACTCTCCCCAAGTACGTCCTTGGCACAACCGCTAAAACCACGAATCGACATTCCGGATTTCACGTGTTATCAAGTAGTAATATTATGGGTATCAACTCACTTTATTACCACTCTGCATATAACACTGTTAGTGTTATTATTATTACTGTAAACCGATATAAAGATTATACTGCTGTCACCGGCAGAGCAGTAACACAACTGCTGTTAACGTGCAAGAATTTTGAAAAACGAACCACAACAGCAACCGATTTGCATACACGTGGTGGCGACGATGATCGTAAAATTAAACACCGTTCGCGGAAGACGGATCAATCGTTGACCTCACTTGATGTGTGTGTGTGTGTGTGTGTGTGTGTGTGTGTGTGTGTGTGTACGACCAACGTTATAAACCTACACGACGTAGTCACTAGTCGTACTATTACTCGTACCTATATATTTATTTCAAATAATATAAAATATACATGAACGTCATCAACAGACGCACTTATCGCGCTTATTAAAACTTTGCGTCCGACATTTTCTCTCTTAAGCTGCAATTTTTCGATGGAAGTCTCGACGGTTCAATTTTGTAGTTGAATACCCGGAATATAACATAAGTTGATGCTGGAATGTACGTTTTAAAATTCCTACATATATATCGACATACGTATACACAATCTACACCATTTTCTCTGCTACACGTATTTTATTTTATATATATATATATATATATCGACATATCACTTTGGTAGTGTACACCGTTCGCCAATTAAAAACAACTTAAATTATTTGAACACGTCTGCTAACAATATAAAATGTATACCTACCCAAAACTCGATTATAAAATTTACAAACAAAATAATGTGATATTAAACTGAAGAGTAGGCATTGGAGTAACTCTGCTTAAAAATAACAGAAATTGACTCGTTAGAAACAGGGACATAAAAAGTTCACCTTTTCTTCCATATAATATAATGACAATAATAATGATAATCAATAAAATATAATATGAGCCGATAAAACTATATCAGTGTCAATGTAGAGCTAGCTGTGTACTTTTTTAAAAAATGTTTGTCAAAATACAAAAAAAAACATTTTTTTATATTAACTGTTTTAGTAGTTTCCATAGATTGTCCCGAACAAACATAAAAAATAAAAAGCCCGTAAGGGACTTTCTTTAAGGTATAAATACATATGTGAGAAGAGTAGCTACATGCATGCGCGATGCACAAGTAAAACAATATAGTATAGAACTGTTGCATAGTCTGCATATTATAAATACAACAAAGGTATACATGATATAATATACGACTAACGGAAAACATTCACAAATTTCCATGATATTATATTATAATATTGTGTATGTAACTTGTGTACTTGAATATTCTTTATTTTATGCGATTATCCGGTTTCAACACGTGTAAAACGTTTACGGCAATTCCGGTTGTAGACAACTGCGGCGGGCGTGTAGACGTTCGCCTAAATCACTTATTATTATGGACGGCGAATGCGTTTACTAATTCATATATATTATTGACTGAACTCATTTCCGAAACAAGTTACACTGCCGAAACGTTGACAAAGTAAATGTAAAAAAAAAAAAAAACAAACACGACGTACTATACACGTACAGCTGTTTTGGACGTGTCCAGATATCCTACATAATATTATTACCATAAACCCGAACGATAAATGAGGACGAACAATTACACTCAAACGTCGCCGCCGCCACTAGATCGATAATTATATATTGCATACGACACTAATAAACACCTGCGGTAAAATAGGATATCCGGTCAAATAATAAGATAATCCACTGCCGTCACGTATCCGCGAACACAGATCGGATACAACGCCGAGTCATTGCGTTATATACATGATGAATACTTTATCGTCCAATAATTACGTAATTCGGGTGCATTTCAATTGTGCAAAAATCTCGTCCATAAGCGACCGCGAGAACTCTGCTCGGATCGCGTTACGGATTGTTGATAATAAATAAATATATGTAGAAAGGTCTGCGCGTGGAAGACGGCGGAAGGGGTGGAAAGAAATTTCGGTCAGATGACGTAGAGAGGAGTAGAAGGAAAAAAAAAATCTCCCGAAACAATAATAATCTCGGAGAACAATGCCGCGGCCGCCGAAAATTTGCGATCCGTTGCGCGCTCTTGGGATCCGGTGATTAGACACCATTCGTTTTTATGTGTACGGGTGGGTGATATCGCGCATAAGTGCATATAATGTTATTATTATATTTGTGCGTGGAACGCGGGCGAGGAAGTTTCCCGTTTTCCGACGAGGAAAAATATTTGTGTTGCGCAACCGCGCGGTGACGGTTGAAAACTTGCGTGGGCACTGGCTATACAATATATAATAAATAATAATATACGTACTACGTAACACCGCGGGTGAACGTTTCGGTCAGAGAAGACTGCGCGTGTTATATATTATATATTTAAACATAATATTTATAAAATGTACCGGGTCGATGCTTTATCGTGAACCCGGCAATATAAATCTTGTTTAACGCGATTTTATTATCGTTACTATTATTTTTATTTTTATTTTTCACTTTAGGGGTAAAATTATTAAAATACAATTGAGAAATATGCGCACAGTAATAATATAATATTGTATATTTGTTTTGTATTATTAAAATAAAAGTAAAATGCCCGTGATCAGCTATTACCTGCAGGTCTGTGATGAGAAGCATTACCCTATATATTACTATTGCGAATGTTATTATTATGATGACACGAGTGCGGTGTGATTTCGAGTATGTAATTACTAATTGTATTATTATCATTTCGGAGACTGGAGTATTACGCGGCTGGGTAAGACGTGGTTTTAATGTATGCGAGTTTCGTCTGACTTTCGACCATATAATAATATACAATTTCCTAATAAAAAATGTGACATATACTCGTATATTATATTATATTAGTACACGATTCAATTATATGTTATGGCCTTATAGGTTATTGTTATCCATTATTACGTTAATATTATACGTGAATATGTCAGTGCTAATACATCAAATTATTACTTTAAATAAATATAATAATATAATATATATTATTATGTATAAAAATATATACTTACTAAATATTTTAATTTAACATTTTTTTTTTTCAATAATTTACAGTTTGTGGGTGCCTGAATGATATAATTAATAACAGTTATACTAAAAGAGTATAATTTGAAATATTATTTCAAAATCATGAACGTGAATTTAAATAATTTGGACATTAAAATACATTATATTTGTGTGAAAAACCAAATGGAAAATAGAAATCATTCTAATAAAGTTAAGCGCTGGAAACAAAAATCTCAAGATACAGCTCTATCTCCAATTATTTATATTATGTTTGTATCTACGTAAGGTTAATGGTTGAAATTTACAGTTACGTAGACAATAATGGATTTTACTTTATTCCTACTCTACCTGCAATTCGGCTTAGCAAAAAGCAGTACCAGGTATGATTTGATTAGATGATTAGCTTTTTTTAATAATAATTTAAAAATATACTACAATAAATCAAAATGTACCTACTAAAAACTAATGAACATCAGCATCCAACTATGAAATCGCGAGTTGCAATATTATTTAAAGAATGTACTTTTCCAAAATGATTTAGATATTTGAACGTTAAATAGTAGCTAGATTTAATAGATTTATTAAATATTCAGCATCTAAAATTAAATAATCATATTAGAAATATCATTATACAATCAAGAAAACTAATATAATTTATTTTTACTGCTAGATAAATAATCAATAAACATATTTTGCAACGGTATTATTAATTCAGGATTACATAATTGTTTGGTGTAGTTATAAAATCATTCTAAAATATCATTTATTTTGTCATTTGCTCAAAAGGATGTAATAAAAATAATTTAAGTAATCTAATAATTTTTTTTCAAATTATCACGTATACATGAAAATAAGAAATAGACAAATTACACAAGCAACTATAGTTATGTATATTATGCTCTATCTTTAGAAGTATTAAAAAAAATGTCAATAACATCCCTGATAATTTAATTATGCTATAGGTATACTTATTTCAAATATATAGCTAAGTTTAAAACATCGGTTATTTAAAATATACACTTATAAAATAAAGTACATACTGCAATTAAAAATCTTTCCTTACAAATTAAATTTTAAAATGTTTATTCATATTATATATCATAATATCGTATTAATTTACCCTACTCGTAAATAATTTGTTTTATTTTCATAAGTTTAAATGAGTACATTTACTCTCCGGTAAAAAATTGTACCTCAGTACACCATACATCGGACATTATTTCTATTTGTATTAATATTTAACCATTGATTATAAATTATTATCATTATTTTATTTTGTATGATGATAATACTAAAGGTTAAAGATGCAGTGTAACGTAATAATATACATAAAAATATACAAAATACAATTCTGATTTGTGTAGTTCCGTATCCAATCTTTTGTTCCTAGATGAAAATTTAAGTGCGGAGACACTTGCCATATTTTATCTGTAACCTGTAACTACTATACGGTATAAAATTACTGAACAGATCCCACTTAATATAGGTATATGCACTTTACAAGATAAAAACGGATTTATTTTTATTTTTATAATGGAGCGCCCATTAAAATGACCCTTATGTTGATGGTGAACAATAACAACTTTTTTTTCCTTTCAATATTTCAAATATTATGACGTTCATCGCGTGGGTGCGAACGGTCAAAAGTATATTGTACCTATATTATTGTGTACGAAGACACGTGGGTGGTGAAATCGGCTCAACGTTGTGACCAGTGGAATTGTTGTATGTACAAGTATTGTGTTCGTTGGAATTTCAACGAAAATTATACTATCAAATTCTCGTATCATTAGCATACCGGGCGACTGAATAAAAAAAAAACTTATACTAGATAGGTACTTAAAAAAACGGTCATTTAAAATTAAAATAAAATGAATAACTGAAATAAAATTTTTACGCTTATCCAATATCTGCGAGTAATCGTACAAATATATAAATATATTATATACTTGGATATAGTGTAAACATTGTACACGGTCACTGATTATAAATTATTCGTTTTATAATACGCACTATCGCATTATTCTCTCAAAAATGATATTTATTCGATCTATTTACATAACAATACAAATTACAAACACAATCGTAGGCACGTCATCGCATACTTTTATATTATAAGTCGTCGACACTGCAGTATACTTATTATTTGTATATATAAAATGACAATCCTATTTAAAAAAATGTAGATATTCTATTTCACACGATTATTATAAAATGTATTAGCGATTATATATAGTACTTTTAGAACCACTATACCTGGTAGGACAGCCGGAAAAATTAGGTCTGTTCACGGGGCCCGTGTAAAATGCAATTTAATTCTCTATGTTACATAATTATTAATGTTCATTACACGATTACAAAGTTACATAAAATAACGTATCTTATGGCTTCTAAATTCTAATATCATTATGTTTGTTTTGCAAGTATTGAAAAGAAAATATTTTTCCATTTTTCATAAAATATAAACCCTGGTAATCCTCAAATACTTAATTCCGAAGCGCCAAACACATAATCTTCCAACGTGACTTCCGTCCTGTCTACCTATATACATTGCAGTCAACTGTCGAGAAAAATACGTGTATAATAAATAGGCGTAAAAATATATAGGTAACTATCACCAATACGAAACAGCTTAGCGGATTTCATTTAATATTGATTTACATACTTTAATATGCTTAATATTTTGCAAGTGGGCCTCCATGTTCCAAGCTGATGTGTAAGACAGTGGGTGGTTAACATTATTTTAGGTTTTTATTATAGTCTATCATAAAAATTTACACATATTATAGCGCCACTGTAGATTATTAAATATAAATTAACCTATGTATATATATATATATATATATATATAATATGTATATTGTATAGACATTTTCAAAAAAAATTAAAATGTTTGGCTATATTTTCTTGATCAAAAATAATGATATTACTTATATGGATTGTCTACCAAGTATACGACGATGAATGAAATATGACGAATTTGTTTTTTTCTAATAGGTATATGTAATAAAAGAAACTCAATGTAAAT
The DNA here is from genome assembly GCF_003676215.2 of Rhopalosiphum maidis. NCBI lineage: Eukaryota > Metazoa > Arthropoda > Insecta > Hemiptera > Aphididae > Rhopalosiphum > Rhopalosiphum maidis. Next base: position 82,999,549 of record NC_040878.1, read on the forward strand.
ATAATAATATGTGGTTATAAATATGTGATTTACATCATGAATGACCAATAGTATTTTGCTAACTGATTATTTTAATTTTAAAATCAGTAGAGCACCCCACACATTAAATATACTCTAACTGCACAGTTCTAAAATAACTGACTAGCTTGTTTCTCTATATCTACTTTCCGGTATTATTTAATAATATTTAAATAACTAAACAGCAAAAAAAGACCATATTGAACAAACATAAAATCGATATCACAATTCAAAATAATACTTATAGGTATTTCAGTATTTGAAATTTATTTATACGAAAACGATGGTTTATGAATGAAAAACTATTAATAAATATTAAATAACATATATAGGTACCAATAGTCGATACTATAATAAAAAGCATTGCGAAAGTGACTAAAACATTCAATCGGTTTCAATATTTTGTGTAAACCGAAAAAAAGTATTAACGTGCTTCGAGTTCTAGAAATAATTCAGATTTTACAGTCGAATTTAAATCCAAGTTGTGCGTGACATTGGCAGTAAATAGAATGAATAGGAGTACTATTACATGTTAGGTACATTGGGAGTGGAGAGTCGCGTTTCGCGTGATCCTACAAACCCGGTTTTCTCTTATTGATTTTAAACTTCGTGGCGAACCACATTGGAACGAACAGTACGACGATTGCGGTTTACGATCAATTGGAGCACGTAAAAATGTGTTACTTTTATTGATTTAAAATGTTTTCCTATATTTTAATGATGACTTGGAAAATAAACCGAACACATGGGTGAATCAATGGCTTAAATCAGTTAAACCATAAAAAAAAGTATAATAATTATTTTTTACGGGATAAGTAAACGCGTTTTAACTTGAGTTGCTATTTTATTATATAATTTTTTTTCAACAATTCATTTCAAAAGAAAAACCCTTTCAGATATTATATTCTCTACATGTGTCTGTATAACACTCTTTATAATATGTCAGACGTTTAGAAAACGCAAATGGCTGAAATGATACCAATTACAATACTGCGCGATAATAATGGGTCTCAACGTGACAAAGTACTTAGAGTTGTAATGGAAGATACCCGCCACGCGTATAGTGTACGTTTTTTAGAAATTATATTTTTTTACGCGTTTATTATATTATATTATACAAACGACGAAATAAGAATACGACACGCGATTCCTATATTAGAAAAATAGAAAGAAAGTTAGTAACCTATACATATCGATCGCGAAAAACGTGCACGTGGAGTACGTGACGAGAATATTGTAAACGTTATTTTTTTTTTGTTAATTTTATAAACTTCCTGTTCTAGCTATTATAATATTATTACAAAGGTATGTTACCACCATATTTTCTGGTGGAAGTAAGAAGAAGGCGCAGGTACAGACGGTGTAGTAAGTGTTTATTATTTTTATATTTAAGACCGTTTTTTAATGTGTACACTTATCAAATAATTATCATAGTGGTATATACTTCTTAACCAAATTCATTATACGACTTCTCCTACATGCAAATAATTTAATAAATATACGTATAAATTGTATTATATAAAGGGAGCAATGAATATATTATATGTATTGATTTTATAATAATGATGTATGCCTTTTCTATCTGTCATCAGTTTTTTCTTTTGGAGCAGAAAAATACTTTGATTTTCAGCTTTAACTTTTAAGGGTGGTATTTTATAGAAAATCGGACCTAATTGGCACTTTGAAAGGTCAAAGGTAAAAAATTCAGTATTCTTTTATGATTTTTTACATAAAATCCGTTTTTGATAAAATCGACTTTTTTTATTGTTATCATTAGGTATATCAAATATTAGCTTTAACAAATGGAGACATTATATTTACATAATGAAGTTACACTAACAATAAGGTAATGAAAAAAATAGACACATCATAACTACTACATAATATTACTATTGTCATATAGATTTGTTAAAATGAAAACTTCGCTACATCATACCTTAGAATGCAACGTGAAGACGGTCGGTTATAGATCGAAATTAGCAGCTAAAAGTTCGTCTCACAGCACAACACCAATACGTACAATGGAGATGGATAGTTTCGTAATACTGATGACTGACAGAAAATATCGAAAATATCCGCCGTCGCAAATCTATACCGTAAACAACTTGGTTATTGCGGTTCCTTCCGCGATGCTTACCGAACATTTTTATTACTTCACTAGATTTTTTTGTCGAGCGTTTCGGTGAAAACTTTCAAAACTTATCCTTCCGCGAATTTTATAGTGAAGTTCAATAAATACGATGCACTCCGTATACCATCAATAACCACGGTAATCTCGGACGGTATGACTGTTCGTGTCATTATAATATAGGCAATATGTCGGTATGTGGATTTACGTACAGTCTTTGGAAAAAAAACGAGAAAATTCAATATTGGCAGCATTGCACGTATGCTGATAATGAATTGTGTTGAACAGTATTATTTTTGGCACATTGGCACAATGAGATGCGTTTATTAATTATGGACAAGTGGTTAAGTTGTGCATTTCACAATGTTAGAGTACTTTTTCGGGAATGTTTACATATGAATGGACATTATCTTATGCACTTACAGAAATCAATTTTAAAATATGACATTTTTATCGTTACACGGACCGCTATATTAGATAATATGTTAGAATATTTCATGTTTTGGAATTATAAATATATTTACTTTTGAGAGTTATTTCAAACTTTTCTATTTTCCCGGAAGATCCTGTACTATTACCAGGTAACGGTTGTATTTTTATTGGACAACTACAAACTTACAATAATAACGGTCACAGCAGTCCAATTTACAACAATTTTCTATCGTGCCACTTATTATATGATTATCATTATGCGTAATAATACACTCTCGTCATAACTCTTAGACTATCCCTTTTTTCCTTTTTAAGCATTATTATTTAGTGGCCCACGATTGATCCATTATATTTTAATTAACCATTAAATTAGTCATTTGTATATTATGTAACCCGGTATAAAAACTAAGAAATTTTTGTCACTTCGTGTTATTTATTTATTTTACATTATGGTCATCTATGGATCTCATACACTAGACCAAAACTATACAAATGTATTAAGTATGGATACAGCGATGCGTCCTCGAAATTATAGTTAGAGTGTGCATTATTTTTAAATATAATATATTAATCACAATAAATGTTAACTAAAAAAAAAATAATAATTTAATAAAATGCATTTTAAATTTTATAAAATATCTATAACAATTATAAAAAAGACTGTAATTTGTCTGCAGTACAAATAATTATAAAGTTACAATTACGTAATATAATTTTTAAGAACTAGTACAAATATACGCTTCTCGGTATATTTTATTAGGTATATTAAAAAAAAAAACCAATGAATTGTTTTCCTAAACAACTTTTGCCGCTAGATCGAAAGTAAACAAAACCCTGACGCTATAATACCTAACTGTTAAACCAATTCGCCCAAAAATAAAAACTAAATAATACAAAATCTTGAAAAATTTAAAACAAATTAATCAGTTGAGAATGCATATAATTATACTATGCAAAAGCATCTAGGAATATAAAAATGATATATATTATTCACGAGTAGCAGCATGAACACTGCTTTTGTCGCAGTGAGGTAAAACAAATTTTAAGTGAATTTAATATTAATGCGATATAATTATTTTATAAACTTCTGCAAAGTAGTTGACAAAAATAAAAAAAAAACGTCAATGCATTACTTATTATGCGCATGGCTGTAATATGTATAAATATCATAATATTATTTTATAAGGCACTATAAATTTGAAAATATTTTTAGACTTACCAGTACGGGCAAATGGTCGACAAAGTAGCACATGAACAGTATGGCCACCACGTAACCAATGCGGACGTCCTGGACCAGCGACACGCGCTTGGCCAGGCACGGGGCCCGGCTGTTGGTGGATGTGACGGACACGGACGCCGCGGTGGACGGCAATTGATACCGCGAACCCGGGCCACCGCCGCCGCCGTAACGGTACGGTCTGATGGTGGACGCGGCGTAGCTGTCCCGGTCGCTGCTCGTCAACAACGTGCCAGAGTCGATGAGCCGCTTGGTCTCGTCCATCCTGCGCAGCGTGTCGTCCTCCGCGGCGGCGGCGGCGCCGTTCTGGTGGTGCACCATCGTCCTGGGCGCGCCGTTCAGGAACGTGACCGGCGGCGCGTTACCGGCCGACGGCAACCGGAGCAGGTCGTTGACCAGCGCGCAATCGGTCCGGTGGTATCCTCCGGTACCGGTGGCCGACGTGGTGCACGTCACCGTCGTCCGGTCGCTGCAGTCGCTGACGCTGTGCCGTATGCCGCCGCGGCTGCAGCTGGACACTGTGGATATCTCGGACATGCACGACGACAAGTCGGACGACGAGTTGACCAGCAGCGGGTTGGGGCCCTTCCGGTGGCCGGCGCAACCGAACGCCGCGGACGCCGCGGCCACGGCGGCCAGGGACGCGTGCAACACCAGCGAAAACACCGCGTACCGGCGGTCGGACGGCGGCGCGCACGGATCCGTCTGGGCGATCAGCGCGGCGGCGCCCACGCACGCGCTCACCACCGACAGGCTGGCCAGGTGATAGAGCAACAGCGGCCGGCCGCCCGCGGCCACCGTCCGCTTCTTGCGCCTCAGTCCGGCCATCAGCGCCAACGACGCCAACGTGCCGGCCTGCATCGTGTGCGCGGCCGTCCACAACCACTGCACCGCGCTGCACATGGCCGGTTCATCCGGCCGGAACAGCGACAGCGCCGAGCTCGCGGTGCCGGCCGCCTGTTTGGCGATCGCCTCAGCCAACAGCGCTATGAGCAGCGGGTCCGACGGCCGCCACTGGCCTCGGCCGAACCACAATACCAGTATCGCCCAGCACAGCCATACCACGGACAGAGGACCGCCGATTCCCGTTGTCAACCACACCAAAGCCTCTGAATGCATCATTCATTTTTCTGAAAATTCCAAACGATTTAAATCATTATTATAAAATGTAACAGGTATCATATTATTATTATGCTGAGCACACAGCTGTTTCGTTCGTCGTATCGACTTATCTTATTATTATTATATTTTTAATACAATTACAACTATGTTTAGAATTCTTTAGACACCATGAAATCAAATTTTTTATCTATAAAAACTTAAGTGAAAAAACTTCCAATTTAGAGCTAAATTCTTCAGTTTCTATTGTAAAAACAAACAATATACTATTTCTACATAGATACGTATCATTCCACACAATTACACATTTGCAGCACACGATATTATTACTAAAATGTTCGGTGAGGATTAGGTGTATCATATACCATTCATAACTTGCTTCGAATTATGTAGTTATAATTTGCGGCTCATAACATCAAATACGTGGTATAAACTAATTGTTTGTTCACAGCCCATTTTGATTTTTTACCGTGATTATCACACCACCATGTTTGAAGTTCAACCGAAAAAATCTCGATTTTACTGTATACACATTACAAGGATATTACACAGTATTTGTCGATCAATTTATCGCTCACGCAAAATAATTACCGTATATACTACATACATGTTAACTACACTAGAATTCTGCAGTGTTTTTTTTTTACATAACAAAAACATAATCAACCAATATGATGGTTCACAGGAAATTGAAAAAATAAAAAACAACTTGATTAAACGACGGTTTATTAATAATAGAATACTTTTAACTTTTATCTTAAAAGTATAAATTAAATAATATGTCTTTTTAAACAACTTTTAGTTAGTTTTAGTTATCAAATTGTTAAAAAAAACCGCAAAATTCTAGCAGTGTGTACAAAAACATGTATGGTAATGTAAATTCAGTAAATATTTGCGTATGTGTGTGTATGTGTGTGTATGTTTGATAAATTGACAGTCAAAGACTGTATAATCTCCCTGTAATGTAATTTAGGAAATTCCCCTTTGAACGTGGTGTGATTACCGCAGTGAAAAATGAAAATGGGCTGAGGACATAAAAATATATACTGAGTATTCGTCATACTCAGTACAGTGCTGCAGCGCTATATAATCGAAATAAATTGCGTTGCTTGTTAGAGGAGTTCATTTTCTGTTTTAAATTTATTGCACCAACGCACGATTGAAATCCAAAATACATTCATAAAACGAAAGTACCTTTGATTTATGTGAACACGTTTTGGAATAATTTGTAGAATGACTACGTTGTTTTCGACCGAATTGACATTTTATTTTATGAAAATCCTATGTACAGTAAACAGAGTTTGAAATATAATTACGCAACATAATTTTTTTTTATATGAATTTCAGGCAGAAAAAAATTATTATAAACTACAGGCAAAATGTAAAACAACAATAATTATCGTCTTAACTCTACATAATTATAAACCGATGATAAATCCGTCATAATACATAGGGATGAATATAGTAATAAAACAACAATCATCAGTTCACATATTTTATGAGCTTAAATGAATGTTGGCAATAAAAACAATTCATACTGTTACATATTTTATATTTTTATTGAACGATTTTTCTTCAGTATGCATAATGTGATGATAAGTATGAAGCAAATATTGTGATTTCCATTTCTTTCTATATCTTTTTTTCATCTAATTACGATAAGTTTTAGTCGTATTTAATCTTACTATTATACATAATTTATAACCATTATAGTTAATATAATAACATCTCCGTCACAACCTAGCATCAAAAAACTATAGATATTTTTCGAAAAACGAATAAATTTGTTGGTGTATATAAGTGATATAACATATGAAAATAATACTAAATTATTCATATATATTTTTGATCAATAAAGTCAAAAATTAAATATTGTAGAACACAGAGGCGTGGCAGCACGAGTATGTTAGACTTCGGACAGCAGAATACCATCAAACCGAATAATGAATGACACGACTACGACAACGACGGTTATATATTATATAGGTACGGACTTGCGATATCATTCCGCGAAATGTGCATAATATTCAATAACGTGCGTTGTAGACATGCTGCAGGTGTACGAAATTCAAACGTCACGGCAGCGGTTCTGCAACGATGTTTACCGCGAAAACGAACTATTTATACTATTCGAGTGATTGTGTTTGTACGACGTGTATAATATTATCGAGTCCGCGTGAACGATTTTCCGGATGTATAGGTATAGTGTATTACGGCGACAAAATCGATCAACAAATTTCCGTCGTCAGTGGCATATTTCCCATGATACTATTACGCATAACGCATGTATAGTTTCGGTATGGCATCCGAAATGAGTACTGTCACCTATATATTATTATGTGATTCCGCAGTGGTGAATCTGTTATTTTTCGGTTTTTTGTTTTTTATTTTTTTTTTTTGTAAACGTGTAAGTACAATTTACCTACTTGTGTTTTGTAAACGTAATATCGTGATTTATTAGAAAACGTATATTATAACATTTAACAAAACTACTATACTTATGGTAATTTACCTTTTCCGTCTTACTCGTATTTAAGTCTAGTGCCCAACCAACAAAACAATTAGATCGTTCGCAATATTACAAACGCGCGTCATTAAACCACAACGATATACCACTGCACTGCTTATAACAGATTAAAAGTAATAGTACTTAACGTTTAAAGATTGAAACCATTTTGATGATATTTTTGCACGCCAAACGCTCTGCGTAAAATTGTAGTAATGAAATGTCATTTTCCGTTCTAAAAAACTTTAGAAGTAGGCTAATATTAATTTATTTCTTAAACACCAGAAATATATAATAATCCATCTTTATTTTCGATTAATAATGATTTATCAAATTACAACAAAATATAAATATGTTATAGACTATTAATTCACTACTAACAAATTACCAACAACAATATTATTATTCTTTATTTATTTAGAAAGATGACGTATAGGGTACACGAAGTGCATAAATATATATTAAATATTTAATTTTATGTTTTGTTAATTATTAAAATATATTCGATGAAAATATCATTTTAATCGTTGTACAAACGAATATTAAATGTTTTTGTTACGTTTACGAATTGAGTACAGGAAATAATTTTAATAATCACAATTTTATAATAATATCGTATGGTCGTGTTGAACAAATTGTAGGTGTTTATAAGGAAGAGTATAGACCTCAAAATTCCTAAACCAAACTCAGCATCTGATTAGGCACAGTATGACTATAATAATATAATATGTATAGGCAATATATACAATTATGACTTGTGTATATACGTGGGGTATGGCAGCAGCAGCCAGCAATATAATATATTTATATGGGTGTTGACGACAAAATATAAAACACACCTCAAACGATTACTATTCGTTTTTTATTTTACAAACTCTGTAGTCAAAAAAAACTTTAACACGATCAATTAAACAAAACCCACGGCTTTGGAGGTCACGTTAATTCATTGTATTGTATTTGAAGTTTTATTTAATAATATAAGACAATCGTTTCTCAGTGAATTTTTTAACTTTTTCATGTTGAATTTTAAGAAAACTGTGATATTAATTTTACTAAATTTAATTATCATTACATATTTGTGTTTAGTCAAAAAAATATTTCACTTGGGTACATATTATTCATTTTTTTTTATAACCTCAATTTTTAAAATTGTATTCTGAATCAAACATTTTTCTAAAAATTGTTATATGCGAATACACACACATTAAATATCATTAAACTATTATAGTTGTATATTATAAATATATAATAATAATAGTTTTATTTATTTTAATTGAGCGTTTAGATGAGTTTAATAGTATACTCATAGTAAATATTCAAAATGTATAAAATTCCTTTCCCTATTTCTTAAATAACTGCATCTATAAGATATAACCTAATTTTTAGTTTAAAGTACTCAATATACTTATTTTATATAACTACATTTCCAAATATTTTTCTTTAGTCTATGAAATAAAAATAGTAACTGATAATTAAAAAATCATAGATAATAAAAACCATATAATTGATATGACTGTAAAATAAGACATCAGTAAATTATACGACGTAAGAAGCCCTTCAAAACACAAATGTTTACTGAAATAATGTAGTGCCTCAAGTAGGTAATTAAAATAACCATCATGTATATATCTTTAAATATCATACTATAAATATTCTTAAATTTTTATGAAACCCGTCACCACTATATGAATTTCTCTTCGTGACGAAACGCGTACGTACGTGTATTTTCGCGTGTATTATGAAAAAAAAACCAGAGGGTCGACGACGTAATTTTCTCTCTCTTTCTTTCTACTTGCTTTTCACCGGTTCTTCACACGAATATATCCATCATGTACGGCGGACGCGTGGTATATAATCATGTATATTATTCGATTCCCGGTATATACATACCTGGTAAGTGTTTGCTCTCGGGATATAAATACGTACACATACATTTGTTACACACGTCGCTGTTGTGTATGTATTATAATGCCGCGTTAAACCGTGAGCGACGATGGTTTATTTTTTTTTTTCAACGCGGATTACGCATATAGCACGCGTTAAAGAAACTCATTAGAAAACATACGACGCGAGTTCTACGCAGACATAACAACCGTAACAGTAAGCATTTTTGCGTAACCATCAGTCGATTCGTATACGTATACGTGTACGTGTATGTATACAATAATATATAATATAATATGCGCATTATTATTAATATTGTTATTGTGTACCTGCAACAGCTATATGGCTGTATATTATATGGTTACGACGACGGTGATATAAATTTCAGGGTGGGTGTCACCGTATCACATATTATATTGTATAAATTATAGACGTGCAATAAATAAACCACAAATAAAGTGGCGTCATTTGTTTACACTTTTTAATACCCATTTGGAAACGTGATGCGTATATCATAATATACGAATGTGGTTGTGTGCGGGTCGTTTTCGGTGTATGTTTAGGTGCATCGGTCATGTTATCATGTCCAATGATTAGAATTATTATATAATAATATACCTACTTTGTTTGGGTGTTTTGAATTTCGTCAAAAAAATATTACAAATCGCGTAACCGTAGCGGTAGAGAAAAAATGATTTTAAACAAAAATCCACGGATCAATACGGTGACCGCATAATTATGTGTTTTGGTATTGGAAAAGGTGTACCGAAATTTGCCAAAGCTCTCGGCGCGTTACAGTAACCTTGTCGGCGGTGCTGGTATATTAATACACTAATACATAATATATACGTGTAATATATAGTACGTAGGTATATATACTCTTTTGTCCGACAGTATAATGTACGCGAAGAAAACAATGTATTAGGTACGTGTGGCGTTTCACCGTGTTTTCTAAATCACACGCCGCCCGTGTGTATATATAGGTACCTACTACGTTCGGGAAAATCGACAAGAACAATACGTCTATCGTATAATATACTTATGCGCGTACACACGCAAACCTATGTTCCGCGGATCCAAAAGGAGAAAAGGAAAACTTTGACTCATTAATACGATATTATATAGCACACATAATGTTATACCCGTGCGCATATTATAATATACATAAAATATGTACAATCGGCGTGGGAACGCCGACAGATGTTTAATAATTGGTCCTGGCCGAAAAACAAAAGGTCAATTTCTACACCATAGGTACGTATTATTAAATGTTATTATATATGTATATATTATGTTACAGAGAAGAATATATGAGCCACCGTATTATTCTCTTCTATTAAAACAAAAATATATCGCTAATGCCTCCAGCAAGGACATAAATATATTAACGATTCGTAATTATTATTGTTATCGGAATGATGCGATCCCATTATTATTGTGTTACGTGTATATACGAGATTTGGTCCGGACCGCACATAACAACAACAATAATAATAATAATAATAATATTTATAAACAACAATGGTCTGACACGCGTCTCATAGTATAATATATACACATAGGTAGTGCATAATATAGATATATATTATGTGTGTATGCGTCACGTTTATGTGTAGCTGTCCCCGGCCTGCGGTCCACGACGCGCATATATATATATTTTATAGTATATTGTGTCGGCGTGTGGAGGAGTTTTTCACGGGCGTACCTACCTGTAAAGTTATGCAATTTATCGGTTTAAATTTAAACATTTATAACACGAGTACGCAACGACTGCTTTAGTAGTGCATTTATTAGTGTTTTAAACCCATTATTACTTATTAGTTGTAATAAAAGGGAGGACAATAGCCCCGGGCATCAATTTTCTTAAGGTCAAGTCTGTTTTTTCCACAATTATTTTTATCATACACAAGTATACATAATTTTTATTATCTGAATAATAGTATTAAAATTATGACAGGTACCTTTTACGTGGTTTTATTTTATTGTTTCGCTATAAGACTATAAAATATTTATCGAATAACTACTACGCTCACCGGAAAAGAAAGGAAAAGAAAACCGTTAAAAGTATCGTCAAAGAAAAATTCGCATACCGAACATTAAAGCACCAAAATAACAAAGTTAGTTGATGTATTAAAACCCAGGAAGTGTATATATAGCAGTATTACCTAAGTGCTAAGTACATGATATATCGATTTGATTATTGACCTAGCGCAAGTCAGAGTAAGGTATTTAAAGGTCATCCTGACAACGGTAGCTGCGGCATGTCATTTATAATATGTAACACATTTATAAATAGGTATCATGCTGTTATTATAACAATAATTATTATATTATAAACTCCGTTCGCGCAATTTCTCTAATGGACTTTCAAATATAAAATTGCTTACATACGACAGTGGATGTGATATAGGAAACCGTATATACACATATCATATAGGTATGCTAGTGCATAATATACTTGAATATGGATGCATAGAAAGCGAACGACATCGTAATCGGCTTGAATAACACATACCTACCGATCTGAGGACTTTTTATTATATTATTATGTTATATTATACTAACATTTATTTTTTACTCTCTATATATTATACCTACCTAATAATAATTATTGCTATTGCTGTTTCCGGCCGGATCGAGTTGTTTTTCAATTGCCTGATTTCGTAACATTGCCGGTTCTTCGGTTTGGACGGCAGCGATGGTTGTTTTTTTTCACACCGGTTTTTGGTTTAAGTCAAACGTGAAACCATCGGTGAAAAGGTCAAATAGTATAATAATACGCGCATATATCAGTCGTGTATACGATGCACCACAAAACGTGTCCTTTCGAATTATTATTAAAACACACACACACACACACACACAGACGCACAGGTGAGATGAGCAAAAAAAAGTTGTTTTTGTTCTTTCTATATAGTCTCTTCTTCGTTTGAAAGTTATTGTCGTAAGACTCGTTGTATTTTCTTATTTATAAACGCGTGGCCCAGAGTGATTCAAAACGAGCTGGTGTACCGTGTACGGCTGGTGGACTGTCAGGGTCGGCCAGAGAATATGAAATTGTTGTAATTTAAATACGTTTACCGTTTGCAAAACGCTAACATAACACATAATACGAGTACGTCTATATAATAATATAGGCGATCGTAATTAGCCATTACTGTTGCGAGTTGAAAGTTTGGATAGCGAGAGAACACGCAAGATCTATAATAGTATTGGATGATTATAGGTAGATACTGATTTAAAACTACGACTGTATAATGACTGCAGTCTGCAACGTACTTGCATAAATCTTTATCGCATCATTTCAAAATTCAAAGTAATTATATTATATAAGGTATGAAGCTGCGTAGTATATAAACTAATTTAATACAAAATAAGCGATAGCTTTTAGATGTCATTTCGTTATTTTAATAAATAATAATGATTGATGAAATTGTCTATGAAATAGATTTTAATGTGATTGTATAATGTATAGTATCAATTATATCATAATATATGGCAAGCGATGATGTACTCACTTTATATTAATATAATATAATATAATATTGTATTATAAAATACAAAATTTAAATACAATAAAATGCATTAAGTTTTCAAAATACAGATCTAATCATTTGACTAGTATCTATCAGTAACACTATAATTTCCTTATTCAAAATATTTAAATTATATAGAAACTTTCATTTTTATTTTTAATATATTTACATTTTAAATAATAATAATATGGTTGTTAGGATACTTAAAAAATTAAATTCTTACGTTAATATTATTTATTAAATAATATATTTATGTACATTTTACTATTTACTCGAAAACTATTTATAATAAATATGATTTAATATAATATGAAATTTAAGGTAAAATTATCGGTTAAAAAACTTTTTCAAATGTATACGTTTTTATTTTTAACGTGTGAAAATTTTTAAAAATATTATGATAATTAAACACTTACCTTGATCAACTGAATATATATTTTACGAAATATTAGGTATGGTAACTGATTGTAATCTTAAATTTAAAACACTTTATATAAGTCTACATCATAACTTAACCGAATGTATATTAATTAATTATATATTATATTATATTATGTTGAGGTAGAAATGAGCATGAATAAACGTATAGCTATTTTATTGTACTTAAACTGATATGAATCACAATGTCATTTCAATTAATAATCATAATGATTTTTTTTCTTTTAGTATCAGCAAATTCATATCTATATTTAGTATAGATATCGTGATGGAAATCTTAAATGTCATATTATATATTATTATGGACGTGATAATACAAGGGCTTATATTGTTATTAGTTTCAATTAATATATTGTATATTGACTTGTGAAAGTTAAAATTTTAAAAGCATATAAAGACCGCGTACGAACGTCGAGATTCCATTACATACAAGACACTTTCCGACTTTCCGTCTCCCGAATATTACTTTGATAAACAAATAAAAAAAAAAAAAAAAATAGCAATGCTTCCGGATCGATTTTTACGTTTTATATATCGCCGTGTTATGCGTGTATAAAAAAAATAAATAAAATGTGACGTTGTGAATTGATATAATATATGTATACATATTGAATAACGAAAACGGCAATGATTCCGTTTAATGACTACCGCAGTATGTACCAACAATATATGTATATATATTTTATTATAATATTATGCATACATACATACAGTACATGGATAATGGAGTAAAACACGCATCTTAACCTCCTAAAATACGCAGTACAGTGTGTGTTTCGGTCAAGGTCGGTTGAGATTGAAAAAATAAAACGAACGATGTGCAAGCGCGTTGCAATACATCTTCGTCGTGTATAATAATAATAATAATAATAATATTATATGAAATATGTGAGCGTTTTTTTTTTTTTTTTTTCACTAGAAAGCGTCGCACGACGCCCGCCCGTCGCGTAAATCGGTCGATCGTCTTGTTCGCTTCGATGCATTTACAGTTTAAGTATATACCCATACACAACCTATAGACCTATTATACATCATTGTATACGTATATATAATATATCGTATGCGTGTACGGACGCGGCACGACGCGTACAGTATAACATAGTGTATACCTATAATAATAGTATACATACGTACACGATAATAATATGACATTGCATTTAAAACCGTGAAAAACCACACCGCGGCGGAGGCGGTTGAGCATATTGCTATTATTATTATTGTGATATTATATTAGTTACCTATAATTAATGCAGCTCGTACGTGTATATATATATATAATGAAGTTTAATAATATACAGTGGCGACTGTATAGCAGCACACCACCGTCACACCGCGAAACAAACAACTCACTTTCATCTCTCCCGTCGTCTTCTTCGCTTTGTTCTAAGCCATCGGCCGTATGTATACAATAAATATCATATTATTTACCCACCGTATTATATATTATTACACGAGCGTCTGCGTATATATGTAAACGCGTTTTGTGTTTATTGTAAATACCCATATTTCCATGTACGCCAGAATTCGTATTGTTGTGCGCATACTCGCCGGCCATCGCGTGTATATAAATAATAATAATAATAATAATTGTAATAATATTATATGCTCGTACGAGAATATTATATTCGTACGTATACGTACGCACTCGTCGTGGCCTTGATCGTTTGACTTAGCGCGCGCGCCACTTTCTCCGCCCGTGCCCGATGTGGGACACACGACAATCGATCGCGAAATCGTTTATCACGATCGTGCGCGATGTGTATTGCTCAGTGTTATACATTTGTGCACTTCACATTTCTACACTATGTACAATGTATAATATATTATTGTTAAACGCATTCGACGGGGTCGACGCGACGGTGCAGGCGGCTGTCGCGAAGTTACTACGCCTCGAACTGTTTCGCCAGATTTAAAATTTAATACCATTAAATACATGAATATATCGTCATTCCCGGACGATAGAAAATCTATCTAACGATCTATACATTGTGGATAACGAGACGAATTATAATTCAATAATAAATTGTAGATGCAGACATGCAGTGTGCATGTGTGTGTGTGTGTGTATTACCATCATGCGCCTACAATAACGTTCGGCGATCACACTTCTATACGACGACTATTCTACGTTATAATATAATAGGTAACAATAATAATATGTACTCAACAATAATACTAGAAAATGATAAACCGACGACCGCGGGGAGTCTCGAAAAAAAATAATAATAATAACACCGGTCCTATCGCGTTCGGAGACTTGAGTGTAAATCGTCATCGGTGTATATGTATTTGTTGGTGATTGAAACGAACAATGAGCCGTGAAAGACACGTCGTGCGTATAAGTATACGCGTATACTCGAGACATTTATGCAGCGGCGGTGGACCAAAATCACTGTAACTATAAATAAATATATATATATATATATATATATATATATATCATATGTACATAATTGGAGCGCTTTCGTCGGAAGGTACTGGCAGTCGAAAGAATGTGACGATGGAACGGACGGCTATGTTACAAGCAGGTGAAAGCGTGTATGACGCGCACTCGAGTCTTGAGCCTCGCTTGCTGTATAAGCATAAGTATACGTCAAAAACAGTTTTTCAGTAAAACTCTATCGGAATAGAGTTTCACGGGATTCATTGGTTACTGGTTAGACATCACCGTATTTATGTGTTATACCGACAAAATACACTACAAGTAATGCTATTATGTATACATAATATATTATACTGTATACTCAACTCACTTTGCGCGGAAACCGTATTAAAAACGGTTTTGATTGAAAACTAAACAAAAAACTGTAATTATATATTAAACGTATAGACCGCGAAGGTTTTAGATTACACACCCCCGCACACTGCACATCTTTATATTACCTACAACATACAGATTCGTTTCGATCAAACGTCGTTATACCGATTATAATTATAGTGGACGCATGTACACATTATATATTATATATACTATAGTAAGTAAATAATATATGTACGGTTATTAATCGACCGTTCGCACGTATCGGAAAGTCATACGCCGAAAATTAAATAGAAATTAAACGTAAACAAATTAAACTCTCTCCCTCTTTCACTCTGGGAAAAAATAAAAATCACAAGATTACCCGCTATAATTATTACCGTCAGATAAGCTCCAACAACATAATTTAATATTTCCATGTATTTATGTGCCCGCGCGCTTTTCGTTCTAGAGATGAGAAATACTATACGTATATTATAATATTATGCACATTATTATATTTTGTACTAGACGCCTAGTGAAATTTGGTTTCGAGCCACTTCGTCCGCGTCGCTGCGTGTAAACGCGAAACGTAGGTAAATACACCACACACCTACGGGGCTATACACACACGTATCATAATAATTATTATTACTACGTGGTAATTATTAATTAATTATTATTATTATCATATTTTACTGTATTACACACCTATAAAACTGACTATAAACCTTAATGCACAGCAGCGCATAGGTATAGATAATATGATGTTAAATCTAAAACACGCGTATCATCGGTCGTATTATGTACTTATATAATTCGCATATCAGATATTAATTATATACGATACGATTTAGTCCAATTTGAATGGCTTAATGGCTGTGTCTCGTATTTCGCGCGATTATAGATTTACTAGCAACCATTATTATTATTATTATTATTATACAATATTATGCGTTTATTATTATGGACACGCGTTTACACAACACCATAGGATTTGCGGGTAACACGCGGACGCGGGAAATCGTTGTCAATGGTGAGACAATGCAATACGATTTGTATTATTAATATAATTGTTTGGCGCGTAAATTTGTGTATAGTATGCGTTATATTATATTGAAAGTGTGATTGTACGTCGTAATGAATGATGATTGACTGCTGTAATAAGAGGCACTTAACGATTTTTGCGTTTCCGCCGGTGGCCACAATAACGGTGTAAGTATAAAATTAAAAATCATAAAATTTACGAAAGTCACGTAGGTCAATAGGTGGTCAAAACGCGTCGATATCGAGTACACCTACACGATACCAGACAAATATATCCGGAAAAATATATACGTATCCACTCGTTTCATTGACACCATTATTCTACTTACTTATATACGTGTACTATGTATATAGCAATCATATCTATTTAAATCGCAAATCAAATGTATAAACAAAACTAATTACATTAATTGTCATTTTATAAATAAATTTGATTTGCACCAAATATCTACTATATTAACTATTAATTAACATACTTTTGTTTTTATCCATTTCACTTTATATAGCGACAGCTGTAATTCCGGTCGGTTCTCCTTAGATGACTAAGAGGTTTTTAAATCCGTAAAATAGTTTAAATATAGTAAACGGACTACGTGAGTGTTCTCCCAAGTTTTAATCTATACGGATAAAGAATAGTGATCACATCACGCATTACACTCTCGAGACTCGTAAAATAAATAATATACGATTTACAGTTAATATATATTATATTATGATTCAATAGCCAGCCCCGCACATAAAATGAATTCTTTTAAAATAAACGAAATTATATGTATATATGTAGTTTGTATAAATAGCTGTAGATGTGTTAACATCTAACCCTTTAAAAACGATTCCACTAATGCATTCGTTCACGAGAGATGGTAATTTAAACAATAGAAGTTTAGACAAAAATTATTTGTTTGGTTGTTAAGTTATCTTATTGAAAAAAAAAACACGGTCAAATGTCAATCGGAAACATCGTTTTATACAATTTAAAGGAACATCATAATAATATTATATACGTACATTGCAGGTTACTTATATATTATTCAAAGGGAACACCGAGGTGTCCTGCTTTTTTAATAACAAAATATACATTATATTATACAACCGAAGAATGGAATGTTTATAAACTCACCTAATAACAATGATTAAAATATGTGTCATTGTATAATATTATATGTTATTATTTTATACTATGTGATATGGAAAATTTGTATCACCATTAAAAAGTGACCCAACGGGTAATGCCAAAAGACCTAAATAATATATACAAAGCAGGGACTGAATGTTTGACAAAACATACACTAAATAAAAATGCATACGTTTGGAATATATAATATCCATAATATTATACAGAACTATTATACATCTATTTATAGTAGGCACATACAAATATTTTATATATAATACGTTTTGGAACACGTCATAATGTACTGTTAGTATAAACAAATGCGTAAGCACATAATAAAATCAGAAGGAAAAAATAGGTTCATAAGACCGGTGCGTATTTGTTCGTGTGTTGTTGACGATTGATAACCTAAAAGAAAACCAAAAATTATTCTGAAACGAAATAAATATATATATATATGTATGTACACTGAACTCAGTGGTAACTAATATATATATATATTTTATTTATAATATTTAGATTTAGGATTTATATAGATTAGTACTTTTTTAAAAATTGGTTATAGTTATATGTCTTATGTCCAAGAATTTGTTTAGATTAATATACTTGATAAATTTTGATTTTTTATATTTTAATTTTTTGTTTTTCTCTTATTAATTGTTTAACTATTAGTTGGAAAATAAATAAAATTATTATTATTAAATATAATACATACTATATTATGTTTTGTATAATTAAATTATAAACTTGATAAATATATGTTTTATATTACATTTAAACAAAATTAATGTAAAAAGCTTGAAACCATATTACAATTGTCGCTCTTAATTTCAATTTCGTAAAATCAGTGATTTTTTATCTTTGAAGAAAACAATTTAAAAGTGTATTAAAAATGATATGCATTTATTTAAAAGTAAGGTCAGAGAATAAATTAAATATGACAAGACTAACGAAAATAGTTAATAAACGTAAACTGTATGAAACACAATTTGTTTTTAAATTATTTAATTTAAGAGGCTTTCGTTTCACTTAGAGATGATTTTATGAATTATCAGTAAACCCATCGTATATTGTATTAAATTTTTGTCGAATTTTCTATAGCCCAGTCAAATTAGACCAAAAATCGACAAAGTTTGGAACTAATTCCACGAAAGCTGGAGTTTAATTTTTTTTTTAGATCATACCTTACTTATAAACATACTAAAAGTCCTGACACCTACCCCTTGTGCGTAGCCCCCCACCCCTCTTCAAAGGGTGGCGCACCCCTTTCACTTGTTTCGCTTATAACTCGTTAGATTTTTAACTTACGATAAAAATACCCATGACCAAAATTAAAGACCATACAATTTACCATAGACTTGTGCTACTTTTAATATATATATGTTGCGATAAGTGTTATTTTTTTAAAAAATATAAAAAATAATTTTTTTTTATCTTTTTTTTTATTGTGTTTTAGCCAAAACCGTCAATGATACGCTGAAATGACCTATGACAAAAGTTAACGAGCATATTATTTTACATAATGTAATGTTAAATTATATTAATAATTTTAATTATTGTAAGTCGTACATTTGAAATAGTCGTATAATTTTATAAAATATACAGTATGAATAATGTCATTGGATTATATTAACGTGTATATTATATTATTTATATTATCGCAATGGTTGTAAAAGATATAATTCGTAGAATCGGAATTGTTGTGGATGGTGAGCCGGCCATAGTACACGTGTACACAAACAGGGTTTCAATGAACGTTGAATCTTGAGGGGATCTATTGTTGTATTGTAATTAATTGTTATAAAGCACAAGAAGTCGGCCAACAGACGATGAACAATGTTATAGGTGATAATTTTAGTGATGTCAAGTTACAACGAGCAAATCGCGTAGTCCCTTTAGATTTTGCTAAAAAACTAACGGTTTGTATTAGAGATGACATTTTTTCAATTGATCCTTTATTACTCTTCCAAAGAATAATGATAAGAGTTAAGACTGACGAAGAGCTCAAAGAATGTTTTGAATACGAGTTATCACCTATTCCTCTTTCATTGTTCGACGAATCAGGTCAAATGCGAAAATCTAAAAAATCAATTTTATATGATGTGTTTCTAACTACAACAAACACATACAATGTTCTGGACAAAAATGTTATTGTAGTAATCGATGGAGGTTTCTTATTGCATCGTGTTGTATGGCCTTCAACTTCGACGTATGGAAATATCATAGAAAATTATATAAGCTACGTGAAAAGACACTATGGATCTAACTGCATAGTTGTATTTGATGGATACGCAAATACCGAATTAAATATTAAAAATTCAGAAAGACAGCGACGAAAAAATATGTATACGAGTACAAACATAATTTTTGAAGAGTCAATGGATGTACTAACCACTCAAGAAAAATTTTTATCCAACACCGAGAACAAAATAAGGCTTATAACAATGTTGACTGAAAAGTTTTTGACTTCGGGTATTCTTGTTCATCAAGCCGAAGATGACGCTGATTTACTTATTGTCAATACAGCTATACGAAACACCGACGATAATATCCAAGTAGTGGTCATAGGAGAGGATATTGATTTACTTATACTGTTATTAACATTAAGTCCTCCAAAAAACACAATAATATTCGAAAAACCGGGTAGAGGAAAAATAGAAACAAGATCTTATGCTGTTGGAAGTTTACAAGAACATTTTAAAAATGAGATTCAATATTTTATGTTTATCCATGCGGTGGGTGGATGTGATACTACTTCGTCATTATTTCAGACAGGCAAAATAAAACACCTGAAAACAGTTCAAAAACACCCGGAATTACACGATTCATTATTAATATTTAATAATGAATCGTCATCGCCCGAAGAAATTGAATGTGCTGGAGAAAAATATCTTTTAGCATTATATAAAGCTCCAGCCCATATTACATCTTTAAATAATTTAAGACATCATATTTTTCACAAAACCGCAGCTTCCAACAAAAAACAAGTACAACTAGCTAGACTTCCGCCTACTATCGATGCGGCACGAGAACATTTACATAGAGTGTATTTGCAAATACAGTTGTGGCGTGGTAATAGATTAAATCCACAGAATTGGGGATGGAAAGAAGATAATGGCAAACTAAATCCAGTTTTCACGAAAAAGCCACCAGCGCCGGATACTCTTTTAAAAGTGATCAGTTGTGCCTGCGCAAAAACATGTGAACAAAATTGTAGCTGTCGAAAAGCAGGATTGCTATGCTCGGTTATATGCAAGCATTGTCACGGAGGTTCATGTTTAAATCAGCAACCGATCATAGATGATGTAGAAGAGGACCATATTGATGACAACTTTGAGGACAATATCGATGAAATATTTTTAATTGGAAATCAAAAAGAAGAAACCAACACACCGACAATAAAAAAAATTAGACCCACATAATATAATTAATAAGGTACTGTATGATTTTAATAATTCAATACATAATATAATTTAAATAATTAAATATGAAAATATTAAGTATATTAATTAATTTTGTTTCAGGACCCAAAACCCAACACTATTTTTATATTTAACTTCATAGCTTATAGTCTGAAAAAATAAAAATAAATGTATAATTTCCAATTTTTGTAAATATTTTATAAATTACTGTATGTAATTAATAGTTTCATAATTAACTTTTTTTTTATTTCAATTTTATAAATATGTATGTAAAATAAAATAATGTATTTTCATTGTAAATTTTATGGTCTTTAATTTTAGTCATAGGTATTTTTATCGTAAGTTGAAAAGCTAACTAGTTATAAGCGAAAACAGTGAAAGGGGCGCGCCACCCTTTGAAGAGGGGTGGAGGGCTACGCACAAGGGGTAGGTGTCAAGACTTTTAGTATGTTCATAAATAAGGTATAAACTGCTCATATACCGAAATTCAGCTTTCGACATTTTTTTTTTAGTATATTGTAATTAGATTTCTGATTCTTATATTTTGTAATTGTCAACAAATTGTTCAATTACATCGTCACTTTTTATATAAAAAACATTTTTACTTATGCTAATTAAAATTGTTAAAATAATTTAACGTTATCTTATGTAAAATAATATGCTCGTTAACTTTTGTCATAGGTCATTTCAGCGTATCATTGACGGTTTTGGCTAAAACACAATAAAAAAAAAGATAAAAAAAAATTATTTTTTATATTTTTTAAAAAAATAACACTTATCGCAACATATATATATTAAAAGTAGCACAAGTCTATGGTAAATTGTATGGTCTTTAATTTTGGTCATGGGTATTTTTATCGTAAGTTAAAAATCTAACGAGTTATAAGCGAAACAAGTGAAAGGGGTGCGCCACCCTTTGAAGAGGGGTGGGGGGCTACGCACAAGGGGTAGGTGTCAGGACTTTTAGTATGTTTATAAGTAAGGTATGATCTAAAAAAAAAATTAAACTCCAGCTTTCGTGGAATTAGTTCCGAACTTTTTCCTAATTTGACTGGGCTACTAGTATATTTTAACAAAATGAAATGAATATTTGACTATTTGATATTGCATGTGTAATTCCTAGCCCTGATAATAGTATTAATTTAGGTACGCCTAATTTGAACACGACAGACTTTAAAGCACATAATATGTTATTCCAGTGCGTCGCCGTCATTACGATTTGTATTGTTATCGTGATTTAAAAAACAATTCGTATAAAACATTTTTTGTTTGTTTTGATACGGGAATCCGACAAAAACCCGAAGTCGGAGGGGAAAACAGCTAATAAAACACGCGAAAATCGCTAGTGAAACTTTTGCTATTACGTATAGCCGCCGATATTTCATTGGCTGGTCCTAAACACGCAACGTTCCATATTGTATTCGTCGGGACGAACGAGACGCGTTTAAAATTTAAATAGGTAATACCTACCTGCAATGTATTATAATAATATATACTATAACGAATAATCGTTGTATACACGATATATATTATATACGTTTTCGGGAAATCTCCAACATCACGTACCTATGCAGTTCGTAATAATATCATAACGGCATTATAATACGACGTGTACAGGTGGGTACAACAATATATTATTATTATATGCATGTAACGCCTGTGATGATTATATTTTTTTTATTTTTTTTTTTTTTATTATTATTATTATTTTACAATGTTTCATGGATTATCGATCGAATCGGATGATATTATATATTTTCCATTGACGTTATATTATTAATGTCATCGCAAACAAAACATTATATTATATCCGTCCGTGACAAAACAGCCGTGACCTACGTGATTCGTATATAACGTATAAATATATATATATATATATATATATATATATACATTTTTTTTTCCACCGAATTTCGTTTATCGGCCCGCTCCGCGCGGACGACTGATTGGAATTTCGGAAAACCGCGTGCCCGCCACGGCAAGTAGGACGGGCAGTGAAAACAATAACAAATACACAAGTATAGATACCACGCGAACGCGGCGACGACGCACGGCCGGTCAATCGGTCCACAAAAAAATATTATTGCGAATTAGTTTTGACCGAGACAAAACCCATTTACAGCGATATTATTTTATGGCCACAGTTGTTGTGTACAAATGGTAGCGCGTATAGTGCGGCGATACTGCGGCAGCAGCTGTACTATAGCTGTAGTACACGGAGGAGATTATCGTGTGTACAGATTTTCGGTTTTTCAATTTTCGCCGCAGTTGCATTTCGGTCGTAGTGGGCGTATTCACCTACTCGTACTGTATATATATAATATAATATATTATAATTTATAAAATAATAATAATAATAATACGATTTTTGGTCCGATAGTCCGGTATTAGCAGCCGGTCACGTATCACCTCCGGTTCTAGGTCGATCCCAATAGATATATATATATATATATATATATACAATCCACCTACCCGGCACTACTTATGTACATATATATATAGCAGCAGCACCCGCGCTGACCGTCCCGCGAAGAGAAAGAGAGAGGAACCGTGTCGCACGGGACACAAAAATTATAAATAATATAATAATAATAATAATAATAATACAAAAACGACACACACACATAAACTCGCGCACGCACGCACGCACGATTCGTGTGACCTCGATCTGGATTTACACTCCGGGTATAGATCGGGCGTAGGTACTACACGTCGTCTACAATAGGTACCTATGGATCGCGGTGAAATTCGATCGGTAACTACTGGAAAAGAATTGTTGCGATTTTTTTATTTTTTTAGTTTTGTTTTGTTTTTCAAAACGCCAACGCACTCGAGGGGTCAAAAAGCCACGGCCTCGGTCGATCTATATTATTACTATTACGAACATATTATAATAATGTTGGCCGTAACACAGTGTATACGTATATTAAAGTAGTATTATGTAGTGTGACTGCTGTGGTACGGCTTCACGACCATCGCCGCAGAGTGGAAAAAAAACTACGATAATAATAACACATAATATTATAATGACGACGGCGCTCCGCAAAGACAATGCTGATAAATTGTCGAGAGACTATATAATGTTATTATGTTACATACGAGCTGGTGGTGATGGCGTGCAATATAGGTACCTATATAG
Organism: Rhopalosiphum maidis; assembly: GCF_003676215.2. Taxonomy (NCBI): domain Eukaryota; kingdom Metazoa; phylum Arthropoda; class Insecta; order Hemiptera; family Aphididae; genus Rhopalosiphum; species Rhopalosiphum maidis. Next base: position 83,024,306 of record NC_040878.1, read on the forward strand.
CTACCGACCACCGCAATAATAAACGCATATATATATCCACTATAATATGTAATAATAATGTATTGTGTTTTATTAACTCGCCATTATAATGTGGTCCAATCAAAAACGGAGAGAAGTGAAAAAATATACTTAACGCGTGTCGAAACCATTAGCCATTAGTGGTCGTTATAGTTGTAACAATATAATAAGTCACTGCTGCACTACTGCAGGGACACGCGTTTTATCTATCTATATAACTTTAATACAGATACTCTGCAGTGCCGGCGACGGTTCGGTGTGAATGTGTGTGTGTGTGTGTATACGGTCCCATTTGTCATAAAAATGTGTATAATACGAGCCTAGAGCAGCGTCCACACATGTCGTACAGTCTTTGTTACTCTGAAACGGTGCGAGGACACGTGATTTTCTAATATTAGACGAAACTATATGAGATTATATACGTATTTTAGCTAGCTAGGGTGAGACCGGGACCGATTTCAAGACAATTTCGGATTTTTCAAACGGAACGTGTATGCGTTCACGGCGTAGCTACAAAATAATTAAAATTTTCGGGCGTCTATAACCACCGTGCGCATACGTTTTAAGTCGTAAGTGTTACAATAATCATTACCACATATATATATGTGTGTGTATGTGCGCGCAACGTCTGAAAACGACGTACATAACGCTGTTCAATTTGACGAACTATATTTCAATAGACGAATACCAGATACCTATATCAGCCGTGTACCGGCGTGCTTGCTGTTCAAAATTCCAGCACAGAGAAGTCAGTGCTATAAGATAAATTATAAAATAATATACTATATTATATTGTATATGCATGCTTACATCGTGTGTAAAACACTGTATGGTGTAAATAAACACGATATCATATATTACTGCACTTAACACCGACGTTGGGCATGTGTGTATTTTATTATATTCAAAGGGCTCGAGGTGAACACCGTGCACGTTTCTATAGCGATATTAATATTATTATGTAGGTACGTGTTTTACGTTCGATACCTAACAATATGGTTTTTATGTCCAACACAAGGGCTGTAGGAAAAAAAACGAAAAAAATAATGTCACACGCGTACCTATTGTTGTTACTATGTAATATATATTGCGCTGTATATAGGTACAAATTAAAACCCATTATCGTGAACTTTAATTTCAACCGTAGGTATACCCCCAACTCTACCTCGTTGAAATGTCAAGTGAATAAAATAAATGTTAATCTTTTTCAGACCATGAAAACCGCCGAATACGATTTTCGAAACAAATCCACAGTATGGCGAGTCTCGCTGAAACATTACGATCCGTTGCAAACGAAAACCACAATCGGTCATGTTATTATGTTTTAACGTGATGTTGAATAATTGCAACGTTTGTGTATACGCGCGTTCCGTGTTTTGTATTAAATATATAAATATTATACATCCATAAATATATATATTAATATATGAATACCAAACTCGTTTCCCAATTTGTATGGAAAAACTCTCAATCGATCCCCATCCCCATCGTTTGCTAACGAGCAGCGGTTAAATTTATCATTGCGTTTACACAAATAGCCTTTTACTGAAACCAATTAAATTAGACTTAAAATTTAAAACACCCCCAGGCTTGTGGCGGTGTATTTGGAACGGAAAACATAATCTTGGCGCTATACTACCCCATGTTGCCCCGAGCGGAAATTTCATCAAAATATACGCCGTTTAATTACCAGAGACTAGAAACGACGCCTGTTGGTGCGGTGGGGAAAAAGAGATATTATCCCAGGGGATGCGGAGAGCATACTATATTCATAGTTGAGCATATAATAATTCCATTATTTTAAGAAATGTATCTGAAAAAAAGTTAACAATTCTACGAATATCTAGACATACAAATTATAGGTGCAGTCTATTTATTACACTATCTGGCTACTTATTTATACATTTAAAATATCCGATTTAATCTATATCATTGTTTTAAACATTTTTAACCTTAATATCGTCATGTGTCTAGACAGTGTTTTGACTAAAGGCAAGTTAGTGACTTACTCAATTGGTTAAAATAAATAGAATTATCAAATTGCAAAGTATAATTATCTTTCAACTGGACCTTCAGATAATTTTCGGGCCAAGGAGTGAACACAATTATCGTCTATTTTCTAAAATACAATCTAGAGCCAAAAGAGTTTGTAATAAACTAAGTATCTTCTGAAGCACTAATTGGCACTTCGAGTATCTTTGCTTACATGAGTTTTATTATCCCACACATATTTCGAGTGAATTTTCAAAAATTAAAAAATTAAATACGTATTGATAATATTCAAAAATATGCCGAAAAAGTTTTTAGCTTAAAGTCCATCCCACTCGGAGCTAAATCGACTGTGAGTAAACAATAACAATATACAATATTTTGAACTCACCAGTGTCTCTCAGGTTTTCGGCAAATTTATTAATCCACATTTGAACGTGCGATGGTAACACAAACAATATTAATAATTCAGGGTACGGTTATCCCGACGTACCGATTGAGAATATCGACAATAAAGAACGGTTAGGTTGGAAAATTAAAAAATAAATAAAACAATAACAGAAACAACAAAAATTAAATAGCAAAAAAAACGTTCATATTTTATTTTCCGGAACGATATTTACGAGTCGTACCGGTGAATAAGTTTGGCGTATAATTTTTTGTGACGACTAGTAAGGATAAAGAAAATTAAAAATCAAACACAACTGCGATCACGACCGACGGCGGCAACAAAACGAACCGGACACGAGAGAACAGCGAACTGACTGCTATATGGTACCGTCGACGGACTTGGCGGGCGCGGCTTAGTACCGTCGGCGGTGGCGGGCGTCGGCGGCTACGGCGGCCGTTCGTCCGGGGGAACACGCGGCGGCCGAACCGGCGTTTTTCTTTCGCCCGAACGGATAGAGAGACAAATGGGAAAAGCATAAATGCTCGTATAAACAAAAATACAATATAATAATGATAATATGGTATGGCATCGTTATATTATTCTTCTATTATTCTTATTATTATACTGCGACATATAGATATAGATACATCCAATACTTGCAGGTACAGTGTATTAAAATCACTCTCTATGTACACATATCTCGTGATAATAATATGTATAACAATTTTATATACGGTTATGATTGATCGATCTTATTTTTGTTGATTTTTTTTTTTTTTTGTACGTTATAATATACCTATACGGGTCTCTCTGTGCCCGGGATTTTATATATACACGCGCGTCCTACCGGCTACCTATTTGTTTGTTGGACCAAAACATCACTCGCGTGATACGATTTATATCGAATTATCGTCCTTACTCCGTAGACGGCAAACGAATGCAGGTGACGGCGACAACGACCGCGGGATGACAAGAAATAATTTCTCGTTTTTTTTTTTTTTTTGTTTTTTTCGTTTTTTTTTTTTCTATTTATTTTCCGATAATATAACAACAATCGTACAACAATAATACACGGAGTGTAAGTAGGTATATGTATTACACATAATAATATATAACTACATTATAGTATATTTAGGTAGGTACTATACATATATTTTGTACGCGTATACCTACTTATTTGTTTAATATTTTTTTCTTGCTTTTCGTGTTGTCCGTCCGCAAAATACGCGTAAGGCATGACACTATAATATTATGTATCAATGCTCTTCAATAGTGAGTATAAAGTCTATAATATAGCACTGAACAGCGTGGTAATATTATTATAGATGAGTATAGGTACCTATAGGCACGCCTATCAACGAGACCGCCCGTCGTACGGATTTAATAGTTCTTTATTATAATTCTGGTCGAGATTTTCGGATATAATCGCTGAATCATATCGACTGACGGCTACTGCAAATCTATAAGCTGTCGTATAAGTGTAAAAAGTAAGAAAAAAAAATAAGTGAAACAAGTAGGCACTCTAGACGAACATTTAAATGCAGGTATATATACGTAATATAATATTGTACTGTATGATTACTACGTGTATACTAAGTGTTTCTACAACTAATACCAACATTAGGATAAACATACTTGACGGAACAGTACAAAACGAATTTCCGTGTATCTACTTACTTAATTCATTTATATATATTAAAAAAAGACTGGGTTACAGAGGTAGAAAATATGTTTTGAAAACTTTGTTTTTGAACCATTTCGTGTATAATAATATGTTTATCCTAAATCCTAATGGTATCGCTGTTGTAGAAACATTCTGTACACTGTGTAATATATTATACGTCGTGTATCTACAGTATATTATATTTGAATGTAAACTTTATTTTCACGTAGTTATGTTGTAAAATAAAATGAATATTTTTATGTTTACCGTGTAAATTGAAAGTACTCTTTTTTTCCTTTTTTTAAACCACTGTTTACACGAGCTTTAATATCAATCACAAAATAGCACATTTTATTATATACCTGTTTTTTTTAAACTGGTGATCCCAGATCACTGATCGCGCCAATGAAATCTAACCTTCTGATGGATTTTAACTACGAATACAGAAGTTCTTTGTCTTCTGCGCAATCACTACCAGAGCCACAAAGAAATATTGCTAAAAAAACTAACAAGAAAAAGTATAAAAATATTATTGTATTCTAAAACTGGGTATAGGATTTTCATTTTTCTCGTTTAATGAAGACAGTGAAAGTAGTCCGTTAATGATTATTAAATTGAACATTATATCGGCTTAAAAGGACTGTCCAACAATCAAAATCTTTTCGACCAAGCTCCATCGGGGGATTTGTCCCATCTGCGCTGCTAACGACCAGTAAGGGATAAGGTGGATTTTTAGGTTTTTTTTTTGTCGTCGGTAGTGGACAGTTAAATAAGCTATTTAAGTACCATTTAGAGAGTTTTTCCAATTTCAATATGTCACTTGGAGGAGCAGCAGAACGTTCGATAAGTCGGTCCGGTACGCTTAGATCATTCAAAAACTAGCTCTTCTCTGTGTCCACACGCATAACTACATTCTATTTTTTTGTCATGATAATACCCTTATTAGCCAAACAAAGCGTTGATCAGTTTGCTGTGGAGTGTTGACGATGGATCATATTTATTTATTTTTTTTTTTTGATTAGACGATCCGTGTTGAGTATGTGGACTTGCGCCGTTCGATTAGTACGGCTGTTTACTTTTTCGTGTACCTACATTATATATATATATATATATATATATGTGTGTGTGTGTGTGTGTGTGTGTGTCATTCAGATACAACATTAGATTTAAATGTATTTAACATAATATTATAACACAAAAATGTTAATTGATAACAATAATTTTTAAAATGTAAGTATAATAAATTTATTGTATGTTAAATGTATATATATAAATTATAAAAATAAAAATATTAATCAGAACAAAAGTTATTACATGATCGAATAGTAGGTTGATTATATTATTTGTTGGGTATTTTTACTACACGCTGTATATAATTTCGTAATTGAGTGGGATATGTACCTATATTATTTTTATACAACTAAAATTTTAGATAGTGAGATGATGCATGTATATATTTATATTAAATGATTGTGTCATATCAAATCATTTTCATATTATGGTAATAAAATATTATGTTGAATAATTAAGTGCATGATGTTTGTGTATAAATTAAAATCGTGGCGATAGGGCCAACTATACTTTGGAATATTATTTATAATATACACGACAATTGTTTTAATAATATTTCTAAATTAGTGATGGTATTAATAAAGCATATAGTTTGAAACGCACGGTTTTACGTATTATATTCTAATTGTACGTATATATATATATATCTTTGTATATACCTATATAACCGTTATTTATTAATTCAGTGAATCATAAATGACGAAAGTAAAATAGTATTTTGCTTGTATTGAATATATGCGTGCTTAATGCTCTTGTATATATCTGTAATATACATTATATATCTATAGACATATTATTAAAAGGTACGTGAGTTTACGGTAAATTCGGTTCGTTCATTTGTTGTATAATAGTGTATAATATATATTATAGAAAATCAACTACGTTATATAGTCAAAACTAACCTCGTTATAAAAATTAAAAAATAAACACGTAGGTATAATTCTGGAGCACATGCATAAAAATCAAACGTGTACACAAAAGAATTCTTAGTTTACAATAGAATACTTCTAGAGGAAAGAACTAAAGAAGGACGTCGTTTATTTTTATTCTAAACATAATAAATATATATATATATATATATGTGTGTGTATAGATAGATTGATAGGTATAATATATGTATATATATATATATGTATTATGTATGTTACACATGAGTACATACAGGTGTCCGTGTATAATAAACATATAAAGATTCTTGTAAAATATTTATAATTTCGAGTTTATTCTTGACACAAATCTAGTGATTATTATAAATTCTGCGGTTGCCATTGCACCATAATTCGGGATTCAATAACTATAATAGATATTAAAAATTATCTTTCTGTCTGTCTTTTAAACAAAATAAGTATAAATTACTTTAACTAAACATTAAATTAACTGTAAGAGTATTCATTGTCACCTTCAGGATGAAATTACACAATATATAAATATAAACGTATACATACATTTTAAGTATGATTAATTCGATCTTCTTGGCCGTTCGGAACAATAGGAAGGGTGACAGCATCATAATATTCTCCGTGTGTGTATAATTATTTAATTAATTTAAATTAAATTCTAATACGAGAAAGGTAATAGTTGTTTCAAGGTTCAATATCTTAAATCTATATATTGTAATTATTATTTTTTTAATTTATTCGGACGTATGAGTAATACCTCCCATTTAAATGAAAATTTGTGTATAATAAAATATATTCATACACATTACACCTATATACCTACATAACAAAAATAAAACTCAGTCGAATAACCGTGGTTATTGTTAGTATTCATTTTAAAAATAATAAACTATTTTAATCAGTATAGTAAACATAATATGATTATATAAAATTAAAACGTTAGCACTTTTCTCATATCTTATATATACGTGTTTACTATTGAATACGACCTGGTTAGATTACGAAATATATGTGTAGGTATATTGTATCGAGTAATATAAATATAAAAATGCTATTTTACTAAATATAATTGAATGCATTAATAAATTCCATTTAGTCTAAATTAAATCACAATACAGACATTAAGTAGATAATATTTGCACTAATATTATACTTATACCAAATATTGATATTAATTTATTTTAACATATTTACCATCATCAATATTTCTGAATGAAACATTCACAAAATAAAAATAAATTATATTATAGTCGAGTGTGTTTATGTTTATTTAATAATTATAATATGTACTTTTAATAATGGCTTAAATACTTTACCAAAAGTAAGTTAGGAATCTAGTTTAATAAATACATGTGCATATGATACTATTTTGTTAGGTTTAGTAATATAAACTGGACATTTTCAGTATATTATGATTTATTACAACGTCAACTTAGTTAAAAATAATAATATTTATTATTATAATTTACATGCCTGATGTCTTTATTGTCTTGTGTCCATGGACTTCCTTGATTTTCCTTCGATTTCTGCAGTTTTAGTTTGGTTTATCATTGAATTCGTTCAGAATTAAGACTAAGAATAATCCTACGTATTCATACTCCGTATATATCTGATAACTTTTTAACCGTTGACGATGAAAATCGATAGTTTAAAACTTCCAACTCTCTTTATGCAACTCAGTATTTCGATTATAGGAACTAAAGAGTTCTTTAGATAATCCGTAGACTGCTCTGTATGACAAATTCCAATAAATATCAAGCTAAAAATTCTGTGAAAATAAGAAAATCGCAATCGAGAATATTTCACTTTCATACACATTGTAAACATTAAGAAAAAAAACATTGATTCATATCAATAGACGGGGTGTGCAAAAAATGCTGTGTTTAATACTAAATTAATAATCGTAAAAAATACAGGTTATGATAAAAAATTGTATTTAAAATTCCAACCATTAAAATACTTACTGTTAGTTTCTCTCTAAACATTAAATTTCTCATACGTAATACGCAATTTAAATCAAAACAAAATATGCTAATAATATGCTGATATATGTATTTGAAATTACTATTACATCTTTACCATATATAATTTAAAGTTTAGGAGTACCTTAGTTAAAATATACATTATAAACATATGACGTGTAGATTACATGGACAAATATTAGTGGGTGTCATGAAAGCTACTCCCTTTTTGTGGTTTACTTCTGACGTGTTTTTTCGGCTAAATGATTTTGAAACAGTAAAAACATCAAAGAGTATAATACCTTTTAGTACTTCTTATTAAAATATTAAATTAACAAATTGAATATAGAAATTTACATTGTGTTATGAAACCATTCATTTTCATAATTTTCTAAATTAAAATTATAGAAAACCCTGATAATGAAATTTAAAAAAAACAGATTGAATAAATAATTAATAAAAGCGAAAACTCATTAAAAAATCATTTTTTTGCCCAACCCTATTTTAAATAATTTTTTAATGCAGTTATCTGTTATTAATTACAAAATTTTAAATAACTGTCACGTGTAATTATGCCACATAATAATTATTAAAAGTAGTTTAAGTGATTTATAGCAATGTTTAAACCTACAGTTTAAAAATGTGTTTAGCAACACCTATTTTTGATAGCACATATTTAGAAAGGTAATTTTTATTTAACAAGTAACTATATGAATCTCTGAAAGTAAAATTGGCTGAGTAAGAGCCATTACAAACTTAATCATAAATATATATATATATATGATTTGTTAAGATATTAAAACCCTATTATATTTATCTGTTTTTAGCGTTTTTGGTGGCTTTTTTTTATTTTAATTGTTGTTAAGTTGCTTCTATTTTAGATACGTTAATAGTATTAATAAATATTTGATTGATAAATTGCTATGTATTAATTTAAGCTTAATCTACTAAAAATCTATAACAATTATTAAATATCAATAATTAAAAGCATACATTTTACGAAATGTTTGATTTATAACATTTTAATAAATACAATTTTTGCTACACATTTTAGTAATTAAAAAATCAAATAAATACAAACACAAAAAATAACGTATATAATTGTTGTATATTACTTTCGAGATAGTTTTTTATTTTCTGGAAGTCTTAGAAATATCACTCAAAAAACGATATTTTTTGTAGTTAATAGTGTTAATTTTGCTTTGCAAAGCCCGATAAAATTACAATTTTTACTTGTACCTATTATAAACTATTACGCATTTATCAAAAAAATCAGTATATAATTTATAAAATAAAGATTATTTTAGATAAAGCATTTTATTATTTTACTTTGAAACTTGTTTAACTTTAAAAAGTTAAAATATACTATCTAATTAGAAAAAAACATTCACGTAAGACATAAATTAATGATTGCTTAGATTATAGAAACGATCATCGATCCTTCAAAAAATATTATTGAATACCTATATTATTATATTTTACTGATGTCAGTTTCATAAATTAATTAGTATATACGTGCAAAACTATAGTGTTACTAAAGTGAAAAAAAAAACGAAGGAAAACAACATAATGAATATTATACTATAAAGTACCTATATTGTACCTACACTGCAATGTGTATAATATAATGTATATACATAATCATAATAAAAAAATTTATTATGTAATAATAGAAAAAAAAATACTTAGGTAATATATTATATTCTTTTTGATAAAAGGAAACCAAGTGAAAGTACAGTTTGTATCTAATATATAATATAATACGAGTATAACTGAAGTACTCAATGAGCATTTTTTAATTTAGTTTTTTTCGGTAGATAGGTACGTACATTTTGTTGATAGGTATGGCTTTTAGTTTTAATTAAATTCCATAACAAAAAAAGAAAAATAACCCAAACGTAAAAAATTCCATAATCCATACCTACGTTCTTTAAATTTACAAAACGAATAATAAAATGTTAAATGAAATTTATTAAAAATAAATCAAATTATTATATTTAATAGAATGAGTATCTGTGTGGCTTTATTATTATAGACGTATTTATAAAAAGGGGAATGTAGATCCCCTATTACCCATTTTAAGCTTATTCCTACGACATTTTTATATTATAATATTATAAATACATATTATTTATTTTATCGTGCACGAAAAAGCAAAAGAACACAATTAATTAAAAACAATATTCATTACCGAGATTTATTTCTAGAGCTTAAAGAAAATAAAAAAATAACTTAAGATTAAGTAGTATACTACTATGTAGTATGAAATATTAATTTATTTTATTTTTATTAAATAGTAATAATAATAATTAATAAGTATTTTTTTTTATTTACATGTTTATTAATTTTACTCTTTATGAAAACCTACAGGTATATAAAAGAAATGTCGGTGAAAATTATATAGGTGAGTAATTAGGGCGGTAATGTCCAAATTTTGCACATAAAACTTCATAATTCACCCCTTAGCTTATTATGTTTTATTTAAGCACGTAATGAACTACTGAAGTGATTTCATAATTTTTTTTTATTTTATACTAATGTAGATGGACTGTGAATGCATATTCAATTTTTTATACACAAAAAACGATAAAAATTTGAAAATAACACGAAAACAGTATTAAAAAAGCTGTTATAATATTATTGTTAGGACCCCCCTGAATTTTTTTAAAGTATAAACATTTTAAAACATGTTGGACCACTTCAAAATTTTTTTTTAGTTACGGTTTTTACGTATATAAATCATCAATGAAAATATCAAGTCATTTTAAAAACCCGTGTTTAGTAAAGTATCCTGATTTTTTGTAATTCTTTGTCAGTATTTTCCCAACTATTAAAAAGATACATTAAATTAATAAATTAATTCTTCAATATGCATCAAATAGATCCAAAATTCTCGCTATTAAGTCTTTTGGTCAAAATTGTGTTAGCAGATAAGAAAAAAAAATCATAATATAATATTTATATTATATTTTATTTTTCACTCGGAAACTAAAGTAATAATTTCATAATCTTTATGATTAATAAAAATATAATATTTGAAAGTTTAAAAAATGCAATACCTATAAATAAAGTTGTGTACACCAGTATCACTATTTACATGATACAATTTTATAACACAAAAATAAGATTACAAACTTTAAATAGTAAATTAGGAATTACTGTTTTAGAATGTCATAACTCAAGTATAACTATAGTGTTAGGTAAACATAATAATGATTTCTTAACTTTGAATAATAATGGTTTTTATCGGTTAAAATGATTATGTTTCATATTTAAACTCCAATGTTTCTTAAATAAAAATTTGAATGGAAAATATCCACTATACTTATAAATTATAAAATTCTCAAATATAGAAAATCCTCAGTACTTGTTTATCATAAGAAAAAATATTTAGGTACCTACACAACACTGATTTTAAACAATGAGCGTTTGACTGAATTGATTAGTAAAATCACGCATATTTGCAAATTATTACAGTTAAATTATAATTATATATTTCTTAAATTATCATAAAGTTTTAATTTTAATAGTTACGCCTTATATTAATGATTGTCTTTGTAACTTATTTTTACAGAAATTTAAAAATTCCAAAAACATAATTAGGCAAAATAGGCATATTTTTTTAAACATGAGTTTCAAGTTAAAATTTGAATACAATTAATTTTTTTTAACGTAAAATTATGACCTCTACTAAACGTTATAAATATAGTTATTCTTACTTTGTTGTAATTCATTAAAAAAAATATCAATCGCTAATACATGAAATATATACAAAACTGTGCTACATTATTATTTTCTACATATCTAGGAATAGAAGGTACCAACAATACAATTTTAAAAATATTAAAAACTTTTCCTATGAAAATTAATTTAATCATTGACGTTTATTTTATTGCCCAATCTTCGGTAATTTCCCAAGATATATTTCCTAAATGTTATTAACTAATAACTATTAATAAAATATAAAAAGTAAATGTTGATTTAATAATATAATATGTAATAATTAACACTCGAGTCACTGGATTTGAGTGTTTAAATACTTTAAATATTTTAAATATATTGTATTCATGAATATGACATCACATTAAATTAATTAATTATTAAATTATGTTTAAAAATACATTATATCGGTGTATTCGAGTATAAATACTAATAATACTGAATAAGTGGAACACAGTAATAATTAACTTTGCATTTCGTGCGTTGTTACACAGCATTCCAAAAACATACTAATTTTTTTTCAAGGTTTAAAGCTATTGTATAAAATGTTTAAAAAGCGTTATAAAAGTGTTTTTCGGCCATAATGGTTAGTAATTCGAATAATTATAGTCATTCGTCTGTCATTGTATTGGTGCTATTTCTTACGATATATCTAATACATGGATATTGGCCGCGGAGACGCTTGGATGCAAAAGTCACTGGAACTTAATGAGCGCTGTGCTCCGATCGTTGACCAACGCCGGTCATAGCGTAACCGTGTTCACCCCGCTGACAGACGGCGACCGGACGAACTACACGGAAGTGGATTTGTCGAAAAATTTTCCGATTCTAATGGCTAAGGGCATGAGGGAAACATTGGACGTTTACCTCAATCCGATTGTATACATGAATATGAAGACTAGGTTGAACAAGCGATATTGTGACTCGGTTTATGGGAACCGACAGTTCAATGTAATAATCCGTAACCGCAACGCAGATTTTGACGTGATAATCATGGAACCACTGAGCGTTGACTGCATGTCGTACTTGGCAAGCACACTGAACTTGCCAATAATTTATGTGATTTCATCCCCCATGATAACTTACGCGGAACGTATGTTTACCGGACATCTCTCGAACCCTGCGGTTGTATCTAATTTATTAGCACAACAAGCCGTTCCCAAGACGTTCGTCCAAAGAACCGTAAACACCGCTCTTTTGGTGTTTAGTAAGCTAGTAACTACATACGATAAATGGGTGCTAAGATTTACTAATCCAAGATTTTACGACTCGTCTCCGAAGATCCATCCATCTGTAATATTTCAAAATTCCCATTACATAACTGAAACTTCAAGACCAGTTGTGCCTAATCGTATCGACATCGGCGGTATTCACTTAAAACCATAAAAAAATATACCACAGGTAAGTAAATTATAAACATACTCTACCGAAAAACGTTAACAATTTCTAACTTAAAATAACTGTGAAATATAATAATGATAACCATGAATGTCTTGTGTGCAATTGTATGTAGTTATTTACTTCGAACCTATATAGTCACCTACGTACTGCTATACCTTGTTTATAATATGCATTATTATTCATTTTTATTTTTCAATCTCTTTTTTTTTTAATTATATATGTTTTATATTATTTTCTAAATGGACAAATTTATTTTAAATATTCATTTGTTATGGTACTTATTATTTTTGTAAATGTACATATTATAGTGCATGTCCAAAAATAAGATATTATTAATATTGTCATCAATTATGACAATAAAAAGAAAAATTATACGAATTTTCTTGAATAATTTATATTTGTTCACATTTATTTAAAAAATGGTAACTCATTTATTTTTATTATCAAAGGGCAATCTTATTTGTTTTTATTCGTGTAAGTTGTAACTTAATTTTGGAAAATAACTTACATGCCTACCTATTTAATATTGAACTAAAAAACGTATTATTGATTACAATTATTATGTTATTATAATATTGTCATTGCCCATTTCAGGATATTATATTAGATATTTTATTGAGGACTCGCCTCATGGAGTTATTTATTTCACATTTGGTTCAATAATTCAATCATATACATTACCAGAACATGTTATAAATTCATTCAAAGAAGCATTTGCCAATGCTCCACAAAAAGTTTTATGGAAATTTGAAGGTGAAATGAAAGATGTTCCAAAGAATGTTATGATAAGAAAATGGTTTCCTCAACGAGATATTCTTCGTAAGTTTTAATGAACGATTTTACATAATAGGTACGTTTTACTGTTATTAATTTATAATAAAATTGTGTATAGTGCATCCCAAAATAAAACTATTTATCAGTCATGGAGGTATATCTGGAATTTATGAAGCTGTTGATGGCGGAGTTCTTGTACTCGGACTTCTATTATTTTTTGACCAGCCGAGAAATATAGATAATTTAGTTAAGGGGATTAGAAGGGGTGACTTTCTGTCTTTGTCTAAAACACGTGAAACATAGCTATACGCCTGACAAAAATTAAGGTACTTCTAGTTGTTCGATTTAAAATATGTAAAGATGTTTTACTTAGTATACAAGTTTATTTTGCATCGATTGAAGCACTTTTTCGATTGTTTTATTATTTAAAACAAATATTTTGATGAGAATAAATATTTTAAATTTTATAAATTTGTCAATTTTAGTTATTAAATATATTAAAAATATGCTTCGACCGATGCAAAGTAAACTTGTATACCAATTCAATCATATTTACATATTTTAAATCGAACAACTAGAAGTACCTTAATTTTTGCCAGGCGCGTATAGCTATTTTTCTATGTTCCATGTGTGTAAAACAAAGACAGAAAAGCACCGCTTCCAATCTTCTTAATGCTGAAATGGCAATAAGTATGGACCTGTTCACAATCAACAAAGAAAAATTGTTAAATAACATTGTAGAACTCATTAATAACGAAAAGTGAGTTTAAATAAAAAATGACATACCTATAATCTTGTATTAAAATTAAAGAATCACTTTTTTATTTACAAATAAATAATTATATAAATATGATTAAATATTAATAGAGTATAATTTTATTTTAGATACATGAGAAATGCGAAAATTGCCTCTCAACGTTTCAAAGATCAACCTATGTCATCAGAGCTATCAGTTGTTTATTGGACGGAGTATGTTATTCGTCATAAAGGAGCAGATCGTTTAAAATTCCATGAACTTAATCTAACGTGGTATCAATATTTTCTATTGGAAATGATTGCTGTCATATTAATTTTTATTACATTAGTATTATTCGTAATTTATATATTTTTTAAATTGATATGTAAGTACATCAATTATATACCTAAATATTCACACAATTATGTTAGAGCCCTTTTAATTGGCCTTGGATTAATGATTTATATAGTTTAAAATATTTACCATTATTATGGTGATTGGTGAATACCCAGTGACAATTACATTTAAATTTAAATTTGTACTATCGTCTCAAAATGTTTACCATTCCTATTAGTTTTTATGATAAAACTTGTCATTGATATGAACTGTAATTATAAATATTAATGTAATGATGTACCTATTAACTGTTAAAAATCTAATTCAAAAACAGCTCAACCAAAATATTATGTACGTATGTCATATAATTAGGTACTATTATTTATATAATTTTATTTAAAAAAACTGTACATTGTATTCTTGTATTAGGTTTATGTATATTAGTATTATATATATTATATTAATTAAAACTTAAACTATTTCTTGTATGCATATTAATTATTAATGTTAAGTATTTATATTATATTATTTTTTTACATGCAATATATCTATATTAAATATTAAAATAATAAAATATTGATTTAATAATATTATACCTATGGTTTTATATTGTAATATTAGTTGTATAACTACCTGACTTTACCTGGTAAAAAATGAAAAAACAGAAGCCATTAATTATATCATTCTGTGATTAGCTTTATCGGTATATCTAAAAGTATTTCAGATTTTGTCCACTTATACTTCAAATTTAAATGTACAGGCAAATGAACATCGGTGTTGACGTGTTGTTCATCAATTCATCACTTAGTGAGATAATTCAACCAAGATGGGGAATCCGACCGTATCACATTACTGCATTAGTTATAACACTTAGTACTTATATTTTTTAATATAGTATATTACTCTCTAGACATTCTTGATGTCTCTAAAAGCAATTTTTTTAATTTTTGTATTAATCTTTGTTTGAGTAGGTTTTGAATCTATATAAACTCTAAACATAAGAATATTGCCTTTTGTTATAAATTTAAACAAAAAACAATAAATTAAATATGGTTTTATTTTATTAAAAAAAATCCCCTAGATCTTAAATGAAGGACTCCTTTATAGAGAATAGCATACTCCATCCAATAAACAACTGCTTATTCTTTTTACCTAGATTATAGGCTGATCTATGACACGTTTAATAATAATCATAATAATAAGTTATAAATAATATTATTAAGAACAAATAAAAGTAAAAAAATTATTTTTATTGTCTCGTTTATATAAATTACAACTATGTGATATGAAGTTCTAATCGTTAAATTGTGTAGGCACATAAGAAATCACAATTTATGATTTAAAGATGACATACAATGTTAACAATATTATGTCTTATTTCTCTGTTCACCCTTTTAAATTGTTATGAAATAAGATATATCAATAAACGAGCATGAATAATGATTTTGATTAAACATTTTATTAAAACAACCAATATAATTTTAATTTTGATAAGTACCTACCAAAAATAAAAATAATTAATTATGGGTCTGTTTTCAAGAAAAGTCTAGAATACAGGCTGGATTACCATTATGTTGCTACTTAAACCGGAGTCTATGCAAAGTAATTTAAATCATGGTTAAACAATATGAATTATGAATACCTCATAAATAACATATAAACTGGTCAAAGCATTATTTTCAATATTATAACAATTATTATTGCATATTACCTACAAGTTAACAATAATAATAATTATTAATTGATAATAATTAGTGAATAGCAATATACAAAATACATATTAAAAGACAGTTGAAAATCAACAACAAAATTTCATTTCTTATTAAATTTACCAAGTGCTTAAAATATTAATTTATGTTTGGACACAATTAAATACTTCCATTATAAACTTAATAAGAAGTAAACATTTAACTAACATAATTGGACTAGGATATTAAGAGAACAAATAATAATTCAAAAAATGAATTTTATTTTGTATAATGTTTTATTTAGAACATAATAAATTATACTCATATTAGTTTTATAAAAATTAGGAAGTTATATTAAAAAGAATATTGTATTAATAAGATTTTAAAATGAATCTTCAGTACAGTCAACAATAACAGGGGCTTCATCATCATCCTCTTCATTTAGTCCATTGAATTCCCAACCAAACTTTTGTTGCAAAAATCGTTTGATTTGAATTGTACCATCTTTAAGATCATCCTCCAGTACAAAATCACAAGTTTCTAATGTTCTAAATAACTCTTTTAAACCATTATAAATAACATTATTGTTTTCAACAATGTCAACTAAAAAGTCTTCAGGTATGGTTTCTAGTTGATGACGTACTGCTATAAAAAATTTAGCAAAAAAGTTTTGATCCTGTGCTATTGCTTCTTTACTCATACAAAATAATTGAAACAGCTTCTTCCAGCGCTCAAAAGATTCATAACTTAAACCAAGAAGAAAACAAACATAGGAAAATTGCAGTTCAGCTAATAAATCGATTTTACTGAAAATAAAAACATATTAGTACTTAATTAATATTGTAGATAATAATTATAATAATAAATATAAATATATGGTAATAACCTATCGTGTTTTTCAGCCATGGTATGAAGTATGTATGAAGTGTCAAGTGAATATTTAGTGATTTCTGAAAGTGACGAACCAGGTGGATAATGACATTCTGGAGGTTCAGTAAATCTAAATAATATTGAAAATAAAAATCCAGACACAATATATGGTAAAGAAAGGTATGTTGGTAATATTTCTTTTAACGTTTATAATGAACATACCTATTCATCAGTAAACATCAAAAAAGCTTCACAAATCATACCTAAATGATAACTAGTATAATTTGACACTATTTATATTTTTATCAATCTATCTAGTATT
The DNA here is from genome assembly GCF_003676215.2 of Rhopalosiphum maidis. Classification (NCBI taxonomy): domain Eukaryota; kingdom Metazoa; phylum Arthropoda; class Insecta; order Hemiptera; family Aphididae; genus Rhopalosiphum; species Rhopalosiphum maidis. The sequence continues at coordinate 83,042,145 of NC_040878.1, forward strand.
ATAAATATTAAAATATGTTATTTTATAACAACATCATATTATTATAAAATAACATTAAGAAAATTGATAAAATGTAATTTACCTTATTTTATTTTCTTCTTTTGGCACTAAGTTGGGCAAATGTTCATATCCTACATCTGTTTCACTTCTAATAGGACCCCATTTTCTTCTTTTTTTTGTATTTTCCTTAACTGATGTTGGAAATAACTCCATTGCTGATCGGATAAATTTGGTTTCAGGGCATAACCTATGTATTAAGTTTTCTAAAATGAAAAATGAATGACTGATAACTAAGAGTACATTTTTATAAAGCTTTATAATTGTCCATACCAGTGAGCAATGATGACAAACCATTCCATTTCGATAGTTCTTCATATGGATAAGGACCCAAACAGTCATCAAAATATAATATATTTGTTTTGTATTGCACTATTTCTAATCTGGGTACATCTACCAATATTTCATTTTCTGTATCCCACTTTTTTACAAGACATTCACCTTTTTTAAAAGCATGGAAAAACCCACAACGTGGGGCTGTATTTCCATACTTATCTGTGGCACTGTAACAATAATAAAGTAGTTAAATAATCATATGATCTATTACATAAGCGTTTAATAGCAATTTACAAAGCGACAGTTCCAATAATACATTTTAATCATATTACCTGTAATACACGAAATGTATACCAGGGGGTATCATTTTGATTCCTTTGAATTTATCACCAGTCGCCCAAGACATCATATCGATGCCGAATTCCATGCCAGACGGGATATCAAGAAAAAAAGCTGTCGCACCGTTCAGATACAGTTTCATGGCCCTTTCTTGATCCATGTCTGATGTATCGTTTAATAAAATATTATATAAAACATAAACGTTAAAAATGTCGTTAACATTTAAACAATATTATTATTAAAACGCAATTGTATAAGTTTTAGACTTGTATGTTGTATAGATTTATTTCAAAATACTATTTAAGCATTACGGTCTTATCTAAACGATAACTGTTGTATATGAAACTGATAATACTATCAACAAAAACATGGTACACAAGGCAAACCCTAGGTAATAATATGTAGCGTGATATTTTAACCATAGGTAAACATGGGTTAAAAAATCCACTTCGCCACTTCGGCCTGTTTGCATCTTGTGATATGAATGATAATATTATGATCACGAGATGTTTTAATGTTTATGATCTGTACATTTTTATCTACGTGCCGCAGCACTGCAGCAGTACATATATAGCAGCTTCAATAAGATACATTAAGTTGATCTTGATTGTTGATGTCATCACTCATCAACTATACCATACACTTTATAAAAACACAATTTTTTTTTTAAATAATAGTATGATATTATAGTTAATTAGGTAATTAACTCTAATTATTATTAGTTAATAATCTCGTTAGCATAATATTTAGTAAATACTCATTTTGTTTGCTGATTTTAACGTTTCACTGACAGTAGGTAACTAATTATTTCAAATACCTAAATAATGTATCAATTTTTTTAAACTTATTATTTTTATTAGTTGAAAATTCTATATTTGTGTTTAATTAATGTCTAAAGAAGGTAAGCCAATATAAGTTGTATAAAATGATTAATTTTTAATAATTTGTTTGACCATATTAATGAGTTTTTTTTTCATTTGTGTACATTTTATACTAAAGTTTAAATAATTATTGTATTAATATTAAAAACAGATAACATAACACTATAATAGAATGCCAAATGGCTACATTTGAACAATAATAATAAGATAGTTATATTTAACAATAATTTTGAAGTTCTAACTTAGTATTTTTTCTTTATTGTTATTAGAAGTAATCTGTTATTCTATTTTATTCTAGGTAAGCAATAGATATTATATTACATGTATAATAATCTTTAACAATTTAACAATATTTTTGTGTTTGAGATAGGTAATTAAAATAATATGATTTCATTCAAGTTTTCATTTCAAAATATTTTAAAGATTACAAGTTTACTTAAATTTATAAGTGACACACGTGTATCAAAATATTCATTGCTGACAATTTTTTTTATATCTCATCTGTTTATTCTAAAAATTAAATTTACAGTTTGTGTATTTTTAATTATTAAATAGAATATGAATAAGAAAATTATATTTGTATAATTTTATATTTAAAAAAATATATAAAGGATATGGAGAATAATATTCTATATAGGTTATATTCATGAAATGTACGCTGATTTTTAAAAGAAATCTAACCTATATATTATATATCTATTTAAAGTGTTATAATATAATAATACAAAATTATATTTTATTTTCAGAGGTATCTCAATATTTTAGTAATATTATGGAAAAAGAGTCAGATATAAGTGCTAGTATAGCAGCAATCACTACACTATTGAAATTATTGGAACATGATAAATGTAAGTACACTTAAAATAAAAATACTAAATCAAATTGTATGTAATAATTTGTGTATAGGGAATATTTTTGACTATTTAATAACAATGCAATTTAAAGGTATAAGTTAGGTTACTATCAACAAAATAAAATAAATTTATAAACTTGAAAAAGAATATGAAAGCTATTAATATTATACTTCATAATTAAATATCTACTAATTATTATTATTGTATTTACTATGAAAATTAATGACATATTTCATAAGAATTGTACAAATTACCTAAATGTAGTAAATAACTTATATTTTCTTTTTCTTAATGTTTAGCTGAAACTGTACAAGAACTTGATTTTAATTTGCAATCTGCAGTTGAAGTAATTACAAATAGCAGTTTCCGTGTTACTGGTGTATCTTCTGGATGTGCATTATTTATGCGGTTTATAACGTTTGCTAAGTTGGATAATATTGTAAGTATTTTTAAATGTTTAGTGTTACTAATATTTTACTTAATTAAGTTTCATTTTGAATATTTAGACAGCGAACCTAAATTTGTGGACTTCTCACAATAGCGGACTACTTCTTATTAATGGATATTTTATCGAGTCCCAGCAAAAATATACTTATTAGATAGTCCTTAAGTATTTCTAACTTACTGGACCCTTCGATACAACTCTAATATATTATTAATTTAAAATAGTCAACAAGTGTATAAAATAAATATAATTTTACATTACTCAATAGTGACAATAATTAACTAAATAATATACTAGATATTTTCTATGAATATAATTCATTTATGTTATGGCTTCACTTAGCCTATATTGAAATAATTATCAATTAAAAAAGTAATTATTCATAGTTATATTTGTGAAATATATATATATATATGTGTGTGTGTGTATATGAGTACACCATTATGTCTTGTGGTAAACGAAAAAGACTAACTTTGGCACAAAAAATTGAAATTATAAAATTTGTGGAAGCAGAAAATGTTGGAGTACGAGCTGTAGCAGAAAAATTTAGTATTGGTAAAACACAGGTTAGTGATATATTAAAAAATAAACTATATTTATCACAAACATTTGTGGAGCAAGGAAACGACAAATCAAAACGCAAATTTCCTAAATCAGATGGTGAAATAATCGATACAGTAATATATCAATGGTATCTACATGCTCGTGTCAACAATTTGCCAATTTCGGGTCCAGTATTAAAAGAAAAAGCACTGGAGTTAGCATCAGAAGTTGGCCTCAATGATTTTAAAGCATCTAATGGATGGTTGCAAAAATTTAAAGAAAGGCATCAAATTTCTTATAAAAATATTTATGCAGATTCTGCATTAATAAAAGAATGTGTTATTACAGAATGGTTGAATAGTGTGAAAGAAACTATAAAAGATTATAAAGAATGTGATATATTTAACTGTGATGAAACGGGTCTATTTTATCGAATTCTTCCTGAAAATACAATGAGTTTTATTAACGAGGCTTGTATTGATGGAAATTTATCAAAGGAAAGATTGACGATTATGTTGTGTACTAACATAGATGGAGAATTTGAAAAACCATTGATTATAGGAAAGGTTGGAAAAGATAATTGTTTTAAAAATATTAATACAGACAACCCTGAAATTGTTTGGAAGTCCAACACTAAAGCATGGATGACACGTAGCATTATGACTGAGTGGATTTTAGATTTTGATTACAGAATGACTCAATCAAAAAGAAACATCGTTCTTTTTTTAGATAATGCAAGTTCTCATCCTTTGCTTAACAATCTGCAATCAATTAAACTAATATTTTTTCCACCATACATATCATCTAATTGTCAGCCTTTAGATCTAGGAGTCATTCAACATTTTAAGATGTTATATCGACAATGTGTATTAAAACATCGACTATCAATAATGGATAATGGTTCTGGTTTAATAAATAGAATTAATGTCCTACATGCAATTCTTTGGATAAAATGTGCCATTAATCAAATTAAAAAATTGACAGTTAGAAATAGTTTCATTAAATCTGGCATCTTGATGTCAGATGAAAAGCAATCCGAAGATAATCTTGCAACTAATAATGATTATAAAGCATTGTTGAATCGTTTGGTTGGTGATGATTCTATTAATTATGCGGGAATAGATGACAAGCTAATGACAGAAAATCAATCATTAGATTTAATCAAAATAATGCAAGAAATAATTGACCCACAAATCAGTGATGAAGATGAAGATGATACTGAAGACGACACCTCATATCTTCTCAATGAAGATATAGTTTTGACCAATTTGGGTCAAATTTCTGAGTCTAATGAAAAAAAAAAAAATTTAAATTAAATTATTAGTTAAAAATTATTGTTTCCTATTTGTTTTTATCCTTCATGTTGGCAAATATAAGATTTTAATAAATTTAAAAGTTAATATTATACAATACCTATTTATACTTTTTAATTTTTTGTAAAATAAAATATTAAATCTAATTTAAATTGTATGTAAATTAATAAATGTTATGAACATAAGTTTTTACTATGTTAATAGAATGCTATAAAGTTTGATCTGACTTTTTGTTTGTAAAATAAAAAATACCTATCAATCTAAAATAATATTTTATAATAATTATAAATATATAACCATTAATACTATAAATAAATAATTATTATACAAGTTGTTCTATAGAATAACAATATAAAATGTTAATGTGACTTTAAAATTGTTTATTCATTTTATATTATTACACAATTATGTGTACGAATATAATAATAGTGTAATCAAATTAGTTGTAAGTTAATATATTACTTATTTAAGTAAATTATTTTTAAAAATTTAATATGCTATTATTTTTATTTTGACAGCATCAAGAACAAACAATGAAAATTTCAATTTAAAATTCTTTTTTTTTAATATCTATACTTTTATGTACTTAATTTTAGACTTTTGCGGAATGTAAAAAAGTAATGTTGGATCGAGGAAAGGTATTTTTGAAGAAACTTACTGATGCAAGAAATAAAGTTGCCAAAATTACTCTTCCTTTCTTTGTTGATGGCACTGTAAGTATTAATTTACCTGTCATTACACATATTTAGAACTAAATTAAAAACAAAAGATGAAATTTTGATATTTAATTACATAATTTATTAATGATATAATCTAAAATTGTAGAATAATATATATAAAATAAATTCTCAATTATAATATGTACATTCATATGACCCTACCTGTAAATAGGTGTTCTCTCTTCTCTATTCTCCACTCATTTATAGATGTATTATATTTTGTTTTATGTTTAATGTTAGTTAAAATAGTCATTAGATAGCTTTTATTCTTGCGACTCCTATTTCTGTTTTTTCATCCCATTTATCACTTATATTTAATATTATACATACATCTGATTATATTATATTATGTTGTAGAATATCTTGACACATTCAAAATCTAGAGTAGTGTTAGAAGCCATGAAATTAGCAGTAAATTCACAAAAAAGATTTCATGTTTTTGTATCGGAATCATCTCCTGATAAAAGCGGGTAATTTTGTGGCATATAATATTCATATAAAATAATATAATTTATAAAATATATTTTAGACTTTTTTTAATACATTTGTTTGTTTTTTAGAATTGAAATGTACAATTGTTTGAAGGCACTTGATATTCCTTGCACATTGATATTAGATTCTGCTGTTGGCTACATCATGGAAAGGGTCGATATGGTTATGGTTGGAGCTGAATGTGTCGTAGAGAGTGGTGGAATCATTAATAAGGTAATAAATTATTATATACACTTTTACTGTGACCAAGTGACTGATATTTTTATTACAGGAAAAAAGTAATATAGTTTTTTTATATTATTATCTTCTTGAATATAATATTACAAATTTAATGTTAAACTATAATAGGTATAGCCTATTAAATATTAATTATAATACATATAGTAACATTGGGGTTCATCCAAAGATTCAAATATAAATAGAATCCAAATGCCTCCAGCAGATAAATAAAGCTCCTTTTTATGTTTTGAATGATACTCTCCACAGGAACCTCCTCATTCTGACAGTCAAAAATATTGCTAAAACTATACAAACACTTCCATCTTAAACTAGTAAATTACCAAAACCCCCTCATGTAAAACCTCTCTGAACAATCCCAGGTGACCCTTGCAGACGTCTAAACTTTAGACTCTAAAGCATAGTTGGTGTGTCGTGACTTACTAGTCAACCATTCGACTAATCACTACTATCCACATCATGAAGTACTATTATTGAATAGTTTCTTTAATCAAGCCAATCAAATCCTCTTATGTTTCTTTCCGTCTATTGTGCTAAATGCTTATTAAAAAATTTTTTGTACAGATTGTACAAACTAAAATAAATATGAAAAAAAAATGTAGTAATATAAAATGAACAACCACCCACTCCCCTTTTCAAAGGTTCTGGCTAAATATCCATTTAGACCTTATGTTTATCATGCAATTTTAGTCATGTCAAAGATCTATCTAGTTAGCGTAATGAGTAAAATGTAAAATTCTGTTCCAACAATTAAAAACTATTACTAAGCTAATTTGTTTAAGCAATTTTTTTTAAAAATTTTAGGTGTTGTACAGTATAAACATCATTATAGAATTGAAACTTACAAATAATAGAATACAAAAATTAATTCCTTTGTAATATATTATTACTAGAGAATGGATTTAAATGCTTTAAAAAAACATAATTTAATGCACTCATAATAGACATTTTATTAAAAATGCACTAAAAAATACTTTCAAAATTATTTTTTATACTGAAAAAACGAGTTTAATTATATAAATTTTTATTCTTAGGTATTAATTATTATTTATATCATTTCTTCTAGTTCTTCTATTTTCTTTTTACTCTGAAAATTATTTCCAAAAAATGAATATACCATTTAGATAAATACATTCATTATATTTTTACCTTGAGTTTCATAACAGCACTGTATAATCAGATGGTGCTTATTTTTTATCAAATTTTATCAATTCTTTTATAAAAATTACTTAAAAACATAAAAAATGCACTAAACATTTCAAAAAATGCAATTTGCATTTAAACCCGTTCCCTAATTATTAAAAAGGAATTTTTGTTATCACTGATAAATTTCATGATATTTTACTATATTACTCCACTAAATAATGAGTTTAGGTATAAGTTATAAATTAAAGATCTCCCTGTTTAGTAATATAAATATCAAAACAATCCTTTTTGAATTAAAAATAATTCTGCTTTAATATTAATACTGTTCTATTTTATTTTCTATAGATTGGAAGTTGTACTATGGCTATTTGTGCTAAAGAATTCAAAAAACCATTTTATGTGTTAACAGAAAGTTATAAGTTCTCCCGAATGTATCCTCTGAATCAGAAAGATTTACCTAATAATTTCAAAGTGAGTAATATTTTTAAAACTTTATGTGGTCATATGGATGATTAAATTATTCATCATTTTATTATTTTTACATATAATTTTATTAAATCTACTATACTAAGAAGAATAACTCAACTTTGTTGACATAAAAAATATTCTTTGTGTTAAAAACCAATTTTTCATGAGACAACATTTTTTTGTAAAGTTTATCCAAGAAATCAAAGCATTTTTGAAACTCTGAGAAAACAGTTTAATACAGACAAATTTTTTCTGTTTATAAATTACGAAACTAGAACAATTGTTTAACAATTTAATATTTTCAGTCTCAATACACACATCTTAAATAATTAAATTCTGTATAATTTTCATATTTTGACTCAAACCTAACTTAACTTTTATTTGTTTTTTGAATCAATTTTACCAAAATCTGAGTCTTATAATTTTACACATTTTTGTTTTGATATTATGAAAGTAATTTGATTCTTTTCATTTAAAACATTTGATAATAGTTTAAATAAATAAAATAATGTAATCTTTATTTATTTAAATCTAGTAGTATTTGCTTTGAAGAAATAAACATTTGAAATACCATTAAATTAAGTGTATATTCTATATTTGTTATATATATTAATTTACTGCCCTTTAGTTTTTTTTAAATTTCCACTCCTAGATGAATTCTTTAAAAATGTAATATTGTTAAATATTATTTGTCAATGTTCAATGATCTATTATTATCCACTAATTAGTTTTTTTTTATTTTTTTGTTTCAATTTAGTACACTGGAAACAATTTAAATGATGATAATTTATTAAGTGCTCACCCTTCGGTGGATTATACACACCCATCATACATCAGCTTGCTTTTTACCGACCTTGGAATATTGATGCCATCAGCTGTAAGTGATGAATTAATAAAACTCTACTTGTAAATGTACAATATGCATTTGATATGTTGATTAAATTATGTTAATAAAAATGTAATATTTTAATAAAAAAATATATATAAATAATTTAAAATTTAAATTATAATCTTGTATTATCATTGATTGTTGTGTTCATAACTTTTTCCTATGAAATATAGTAAATATACCACTTCATACATATTTTTAATTTGGAAAACATTAAGACATGTAATTACCGTTGATATGGAAATAGGAGTCATTTGCGCACCTATATAATTTACCATTGAAACTTTAATGTATTATCTATTTTAAACTATATATGTATTCTAATTATATTTTTAGTCTATTCAAATCAATTATATTCATTTGATATGAAGTATTGAAAAATGAACTATATGGCTATATGATCATAATTAGTTGGAAATATATTAAAAATACATATATACATATAATATCATTCAGGCACGTATACAAAAAAAAATGTCGGGGGGAGGGGTACAAAATATAGCAATACAAATTGTGCCTCAACAGTGCCTGATATCATTATTAAATTTTGGAAAAAAGGATTAAATATTAATAACAATGAAGAGATAAGCAAAATACCTGATAAACATGGTGTTGAGTCTTGAGTGTACTTAGTTGTTTTTCAATTAAAATTTATAGTACAATACCAGTGCCGCAACTATAGAATAAGGGACCCATGTGTGGTAATTAAATTGGGCCCCTTCCTAGATTAATTTTTGTTGTAAGTCTTACAGTTACAATCTATTAGTATCAACATTTTTAGGTTTTAAAATACGTTATACATCAATTTGTTTGTACATGTATAATATATAAAACTATATAGGCTATTACTGTTGTATATTATACAACACTGTATATTTATGAAGTACCTACCTAATTATTTAGTTTATATTGTATACCTACTCAAATACTCAATTGATTCTTTGTTTAAACAAATATTTTATCACTTCAATATATTATAACCTTAATTGAATTTTAAAAAATGTCTTTTTATTATAAGATAGGTATTATAATTATTAAAAACACACAATTTTTTTTAACAAAATTAAATATTAGGTACATACTTTTTAACTAAATAAAATAAAACATTACAATATCATACAAAATATAAGTTTTAAGAGGACGTTATACCCGCATGTGTTGTCTCTGTCTTAGTAATGTAGATCATAAAAATTTGGGTTTAGCAGAACACATTTTGTGATGTTAGCTTTAATATTAGAGTAAATTTACCTATTATAAAATTTAAAGGTAAGAATATTATCTTATGATATTTTAAATAGCTATAACTCACTTTAAAATGATAATATCAATATAGCATATGACATTTTATAGATAATATTCTTACCTTTAAATTTTATAATAGGTAAATTTACTCTAATATTAAAGCTAACATCACAAAATGTGTTCTACTGAATGCAAATTTGCTATGATCATCTACATTAATGAGACAGAGACAACACATATAACGTCTTCTTAATGTAAAAAATTCATTTTTCTGGCTTTTATGTTTGCAAAAATATTTATTACCTAATTGTCTACATCTATTTCAGCAATTTGGAGCCTTTCAATATTTTATTTTTATGCTTAATAATCTATCCTGTGGGCTGTGATATGGTATTACGTAGATAATTTTTATTAATTTTAGTTTTGAAAACGACCTTTCAGCAGAAGTAGAAGTGAATGGCATAGTAATAAATATAATTGTATCTGTAAATACATCAAGAAAAATTGTTGATAGATTTTCATTTAGAATAAATAATGATAGATATTTTATAGTCATTTTTTTAAGATTACTAATACTATCATTTGGAACAAAAAAACAATAATATTAAAAAGTTTTTGTGAGTAATCTAGTTATGCGTTTGTAGTGTTTGCTCCAGGCTGGGGTCCCCCCCAAATATACGTAAGCCTTGAGCCCCGTGTGCGCCGTACGCTCTGCACACCCGGGTTTTGCGGCACTGTACAATACCTTGAACACAAGGAGAAAATCTATATCTATAAAATGAACATAGTTTAGATTTTAATAGTTACAACTTACAAAGCCACGAATTAAAAGTCGTGAATTCCTCGTCATACTTACCATCGCGGTGTTTATTTTATACACATCATCAATAATGTACATAAGTAGCTGAGACTAACTATAATACTGACTACCGAGTATATGTTTTCAAGTACATACTTGAGTAGGGAGTAAGTAAATATCGACGAATAAACGTTTAAATCATTTAATATAAATTATTAAATTATTGATCCTATTAGAAAAAATAAATTAGTGGTATTACGGTTTATTTACCAGGAAAATTTGATCGGAAATATTCACTAAAAATCAGTGGCGTAGCGAAGTGGGAGCTGCAGCCATCAAGTATCAAGAAAATTTAAAAATTATTTAAATTTTTAATGGTCTATAAAAATCGCTACAAATATCTTAAATTGTACTTTAAAAAAACTGATCAGCCCTCCCCGAACAAAAAATCCTGGCTATGCCACTGCTAGAAATATATTATTAAACGGAGAAATAATCGCGTTCATGCCGGCTTATTTTGCAGACGTGCAGTTATCTATTGCAGTTTTTTATGAGTGTTATGACTTAACAGTTTGCTGTTACACTTACACCGTAAAGAGTTTTAAAATATTATAGTATCTTTATTACCTATCAGCTATTATTTTGTATATTAGGCTTTATTATACTAATCGACGCAGCAAGGAAGGTATTTCCGTGAATAAACGTGGCCGTGCTGCTTGAAGAACCTTGTAAATGGTGGAGGGCAATTAGAGCAACTGGCCAAAAGGAGCAATACCTTAAAGAGCGGTAAAAAGCCCCCCTGATGTCCGCCTATGATTAAAGGCACCAAATATTATTACCTCAGGGCTCCACTGATTGTTAGCATGGCACTGGCTGCTTGTGTTGTGCTTTTTGTACCACACATTGACACATATGTGAACTAAAGCTATGCGATTCAGTGATTGTACAATAGGTATAATTTAATCTGACACGTAATAGAGCTATTGAAATTAGTACACTATCAAAGTTTGAAATGTGCGCGTATTCGCGAATCGTAGATTTTGTGGGTTTGAGTTTGAGTTAGTTAGTTTTTTTTTATTTTGTATGGAAATATAACTAACTAATAATATAATAATAACATATTTTTTGAAATGGTTTTTTCCGATAACCCTCAGGGGGGGGGACATAAGCCCACAACATAATAAATACCTGTTGAAATGAAATTTAACTAATTACAATGACCTATTTAATGACGAGGTACAATCGACAGACTCCTGTAACATGTTATTTTGGATGTTCAGTTATTCGCTGCATAATGAATGTGTTTTCCGGACACAGTCCTTCAGAATCCTTGCATTCTGATCGTCACAAATTAACGCTGCACTGGTACGTTTGACGTCAGGAGGCGTAGAGATGTAGAATCGGTTTACCAACCTCCCGGCTCCCACTGACAGCAGTACTGCTGAAGCTATGCATTATATGTAGAAATAGGCTGATTGTTGGCTCGATTCGCGGTTGAATGAGGCAAAACATATGCAAACTTGTCTAATCGATTTATTCGTGGTGACCATTTCGGTAATAACAAAAAATGGCTCTTGCTGGGTTATTAATTTAAGTTATGTGGTAATCAATTGACTAAACGCCAGCTGAATCAAAAGGGATAAATCGTGAATACCAACAACGTGCAGGCGAAACCAACAGCCATTGCCGACGACGGGCATATCTGTGTGATTTTAAAATTTTCCGAACGCAACAGCGAGTCACAGTCTATATTTAAAACAGAATATGTTCTTTAAATTCTGTTAATTTCACAGTTATGCGTTTCTAGTTTACAGTTTATTTAATAATCAATTTACCTAACCAATAAACCACTGATTTCTAGAACGGTTTTAATGACGTAAACTGGTGTTGTGTGAATGCCTGACTTATAAATATGTAAATTACTTTGATGACCGATGGCGATCCTCTTGGCCTTTAATTTCTTAGAATACACTAAACACGTTGTCTGGTGGTCTTAACGACTACTGTAGGTACTATTAATTTGTAAAATTCTGAAATATGGAAATAGTTTGCATTTTAGGACACATAGTCTTCATTAAAATATTTCATCTGCATATTTTGAATTTTGTTGTCTACAAAGTGGATGTTAATAATTATGGAACCAAATGGGTCTGTAGTAGGACTTGAATTTGATTTTAATTGTCGATAAAAATCATTAAAAATGTAAGAGCAATGTTATAATTGAAAATATTTGTTGATGATATTTAAAATTTATATTAAAACTAGCTGTAGGTACAATATATTTATATTCATATTACCCGACTTCACCTGAGTTAAAATTAATCTACCTCTCAATTGTTTTATGTTTTGATTCATTTGAAATAAATCTAAAATCACAAAAACTCTACATTAACTATAAATTATAATGAATAATTATTTTATAATTTAAACTTCTTAATTCTGGACATATTTTTGAAATAAATACAAAAAAAACTGGAAAGAGATTCAACAAATGCTTAAAGCCGACGATAATCTAATCGTTAAGATTGTACCCTATGACGTGCAATATTAAAATCCGAAATATTACACAAAAATGCCATATTTCAAATGAGTTATGAAAAGTGTTGTGTTTATGTCTAAATAAAATCGTAAAAATGTAAAATAAGTATAAAAATCGAAATTACAGTTGAAAAAAAAAGAATAATCAGAAAACAATTAAACTGCAGATATTATGGAATAATGCAAAAATAATAAGATTATAACATAAATATATGGTTATTTTTTAGATTATGATTAGCGCTTGTAGTTATGAATGTATTAATTTTACAATGATTTTTGTCTGTATATATATACAATAAATAGTTTGAAATATCTTTCGATTTCAACTTTAAGGGCGGTTTCGTATAGAAAATTGGATGTAATTTAAACTTTTAAAACATAAAATTTGAAAATTCTCAGTATTTCAAATTAATCAGCAAAAACAAACAAAAAAAAATTATGGAAAATAGTAAAATAAATATTTTACATTAATAGAAATATCAGAAAATCTATGACCTAAGTATGTAGATATGCTTATATTGGCTGGAAGACCATCTCTCACTGGTTCAGTAAAATTAGAAAAAAAAAATCAAAAGACAAACATTTTGAAGGGGAAGATGCAATAACGATGCATTTGGACAACTATATCCAAATGAATGAAGTCCAATTTGGTTACCATGTACTTACCAGACATTGTGAAACACAGTATGAACGTATCATACAAGTATAATTACTTGCACTTGAGATACTACTCCGTAAAAGGAATGTAGATTAAATTGAAATTGAAATTCTACTGCTGTTATAGAAAACTGGCGTACCTTTAACTTTTAAGGCTTAAGTACCTACTCCTTACAGAACACACGAAGATGCAACCTAAATTACAGTAAAAGGTCACGAAGTAACGTAACAGCTGTATGAACGTCACAAAGATACAGAGACGGATAACCCCAAGTATACAAATACAATGGCCAAAAACATTTTTGAATAATATTTTGTTGACCAAGTCCAGAAATACCAACCACACAAATCCACGGAATTTAAAAATGAGTCTAATTAGTAATTACACACAATAATAGGAGTTATAGGACAGCTAGACGTTAGTCGTGCAGAAAACAAACAAAATTTATATAGATCTTTAGGAGAGAAAAACACACTAATCGCAATTTGTCACCGTCACGAACGCTTATTATTGGAATTACATTGAATATTAATTTAGTATAGTACATTAAGTTAAAAATATAGGTACCTACCATAAATAAGTAGGTATAATATATAAGGTACGTATATTATATAGAGTGCGTTTGCTATTGCCGCCAATCGTCATACCAACATAATATCTATACCAAAACAATTCAGTCTGCCACGATATAAAATTGTATCTCAGTGCTAGTATGCTATAGTAACACAACTTAATAGTTTTCTATGAATTGCGTTTGAAGAAATATTTCCGAAATACTTGCCATTCGTTAGATATAATTTTAAAGAGGAAATAATATAAGATACTGATGGGAAATATTATGTATACGCTGTTACTGCGACCATCGTTTACTGTAAGTATTTGCCGTTCAATATAAGCACTTTTCTATTGTTTTGAAACAAAATTGTGATAATATACAGTTAATAAGCAACAATTTAAACTTGTAGCTTTCAGTTTTCAAATGTCGTTATCGTAAAACATTTTTACTTGACTGCTATGTTTTTGAAATCGATCGGCAATTAGGTAAATTGAAAATTTAATACTATCAAAATGTTTTTAAAAAGTATCCAAGGTCTTGGGTCGTTGACATTGGCGCATGCCATTTATACTAATATACAGTGGTTTCTAAATTTGTATTTTCCGTTATACATGTCAATATAATATATGCCACCGTTAATATTTTACATAGACTATTTACTTTTTAAGATTTTGTTGGTATCAAAATTGTACGTTTTTAATTTGCTATTAAATAAAAAATTTCAAGTTCAAACTATATTAGTTGAAACTAATGAATTTAACATTTCTATAACGATTTTAATGACATAAACTTACTGGCGTGAGTGAGTACACACTGTAAAACTTATAAATATGCTATGTAAAATATAAATACTAATCACTATCATAGACCATCAAGCATGCAAATGATTCCGATCACCTGATGACCGAAAGCAGTACTTTTAGATTTTTGTTTTCACGTACTCTTATAATTTGTCAATGTTATTAATATGTATATAGTTATAAAGCATGACCTGAGCTAATGTAATGCACCTTTTCTTATAACTCTTCTTTCTGCCTCCTGGTCGAATCAAGAATGTTGCTAAAATAAACGCCATAAAATATATTTTAATATTAGTAATGTTTGAATTAATTTATAATTCCGCAAAAGTTTGCTTTTAGGACTCATCGCCTTCAGTATGAAGTTCTATCTATAAATATTTAGATTCTTAAGTTGTATTACTTACGACCGATATTATTAAAAAATAGATATATGAATTACATTTTGAAGAAAATTTAATTTTGCCGAAGTTCTAAAATGTGTGACTTTTTCAATAGATAATTATACTTAAGCTTTTTTTTCTTGTATGCCTATATGGACAGAAATATTCTAGTAATAAAAAAATAATTACTAAAGTACTCAATGTGCAATCAAAGTTATTTATTAATAAGATTCAGCGTAGTTACTTTAAACATTTTTAGAACTATTATATATTTAAGAATCAAAATCAGATATTATATTCAACAATTAGTATATTTATAGAAATGTTGAAAATTGCACAACGATTTTTCATATAAATTTTCAGTTGATATGTTACACGACAAATGTTATGCTTATTTAGAAATTCAGTTAGTATCGAGGAAAATGATGTTAACACTTCTCTTCAATTTAAACTAATTGATTTGAAAATTAATTTGTTTTATTCCCATAAAAACTTCAAAAAATAAAACACAATAGCATTTTAAAATAATTATATTTAAAACTATCATACAACAACTTTCTTGATTTCAAAAACATTGTAATGATAATAGCAACTACGTTTGGTTTAACATTTTGTGAACAATTATTTTTACGAATTAAACGCATAAAATCAGTTCATACATAATGGTTAACGGATCTTTAATTACTATAAGAAATGGGATGAAACAAATGCCAACTATACTTTTATTATTAGTGAACAAAATACAATCTGAAATTCCACATTAAAAAAAGTTTAAAACATTTTTACATATTTTTAGTATTATCATTATTGATATAATTATTGTATTTTTGAAGTATATAAATATATATTTAAAAAATTCAAAAATTAATAAAAAAATGTATTTGAAATAGTTTTATTTATTTTTTGTAATATTTTATATTACAAATTTGTAAAGTGCAACGAGTTGAGCACCACCGTTTTAGTAGAATGCGACAGATTTTACTACAAATTTAATTCAATGTTCTATTCAAATCATCCCAATATTTTTTAGTTCATCGAAGTCATAAAAAATTTTCAATATTATATTAAAAACATAAATTTCTTAATTTGAATTTAAATAAATAATAGTTTCATTTAGTTTCTGTTAAATAAATAATTATTTTTATTTTCAATTTCAATTAAATTTAAATATAAAATAATTTTTTTTTTTTGTATAAAAATGTGTAAATTAATATTTATAATATTGTAATGAACACACTTTTCGAGATAAATTTATTGGCATACAACTTGTGTAAACTTGCCTTTTTTCATCTGGACATAATTCATGCATTTCAAAAAAATGTATTAGATACAATTGATGTAACCAAGAAAAAAACAAAACAATTTTGTCTTTAGAACACGAATAATTTGTAGCCATATTAATTATTAAATAGGTCTGCAGTATTGATGTCTACGAAAATTCCCCGATATACACACTGGTATTTGTGAGTGTAAGGTACTTTAACTAATGTTTACGATTCTTATACAGAATGTTGACACACGCAGATGAACTTACACGATTATTATGTTGACACAATGAGTCAAACACAATTGTATGGACTTGTATTCACCTTAACACAATTTAAAGAAAATACAAACTTGCATTATGCAGTAGATACACCATACTACCAGCATTGTAATTTAAGATATTTTTATACTTACGCGTTGCTACGCTTAATTTTTATGCACATGCGCGCTGATTAGTTGAAGTGTCGAAATATAAATTGTTGTTTACACATACATCATACCTGTATCATATGAATAAAACACGAGCAGATAGACGGTTTACTTTAAATACTATTATTGAAATAGTATAATAATATATTATGTTGATGTTAATTATTTAGGACTTGTGACTATTTTAACTCTTTCAGTGATTTCAAAATCTTCATCAAAAAACCGATGGCGGACTTAAAATGGTACGGTTATAGTTCGGAACCTTACCTGATAATAGCGACTGTGCTTTACACGGTATCGCTGACGGTGTCTAGTACCTTTGAGATAAACATCTACTGGAAAAGATCCTGCCAACCGTTAATTCCTTTCGGGGAATGTTTAGTTGGTGTTTACGAAAGTCAACACTTGGTGTATTCAAATACTGAAGTCTTACAATATTTGATTTCTTTCGTCGTTGTATTACTAGCAGGTAAGTACAAACTAATATATAATATAGGTAAACTGGATACAAAATCTTGAATTATTTATCTGACAAAATAGATAGTGATTTTGAGTGGAACAAAGATTCTATTCATTTTACAATGATGTGTGTGTGTGTTTTGTATCTGAAGTTGCTTGTTCTGATCATCAAACTTTGAGGGAGATTACTGATAGTAAAATTAATTTAGTTAGTTCTTGTAAGATTTCAAAATTTAAAACTCTAAGTATTTTTCAAAATAACTGAGAAAAACAAAAGAGAAATATAACCATTCAGCTGTGCAGTAACTATTGAGTGTATTTTGTCATCGGGGAGTAAGTCACTGTAATGTATATGTTAAAACTTATACTTGAATTCAATGATAAATCATTGCATACGAAAAACAAATCTGAGCGAACAGTCTGTTAGCTTATATTACTGAGTTTATATAAGATATTTTATTATTTTTATTACATACCTATTTATAATTCTATAAAATTATGTTTTTACTATAAGGAATATATAGTAGATTGAATTAATTTATGTCAAAATTGTCGCATTTTAAAATATTATTTTCTGCATGAAATATAATAATATTAATTTAAATATCTAATTTCGTCCAAATTTGAACCTTTAATTTCTATAAAAAACTAAGTTTGTATATTTTTTAGTGTGTTTGATTTCACTATGAAAACGAATAATAATTATAAATACTTGAAATACTCACCAAATTTTTATTTTGTCATTTTTTTTACACATTTTATTATTTTCGAAGTTTATTCACTATTTTTTTTTAACTATTTATACACTTAAATATTTAATAATAAACTTATTGTTTAAAATAATATATTTCTAATAATATAAATATTTTTTTAGAAAATCAGAAGTTTATCTTGGAGAAAACCTCTATTGTATTTAGTTGCATAGAATTGAATCGTATTTTTATTAATTATTAACATTTATTACAATATTTCAATAATTAACGAAATAGAATTAGTAATTACCATTTATTTTCAGGTGCATAGAGTGACAGTCATGGAAGAAGACGTAAACCTTTAATTTTCTTACCAATTATCGCACAGATTTTAACTGATGGCTTATACATTGGGTTTTACTATTGGAACTGGCCTTCGGCACTTAATATTATCATGAAATGGATAATACCTGCACTTTACGTTGGTCGGAATATGTTCTGGGTAGGCGTGATGTCATATGTATCGGAAAATACAACCTTTGAATCAAGAACGTTGAAACATGGAATAATAATAGCAACTTATCCTTTGAGTTCATTAATGGGCGCTGGTATAGTTGCATTAATCAAAATGGTCGTTCGATATCGTTATTATGGTTTATTGTTTTTGGTACCAATGTTGTTAAATTTTATTGCGTTAATGGTTGTCAATTTGTACATTAAAGACACATCTGACTCGTATGATAAAAAAATTATGTGGCAGAAATCAAAATATATTCTAAAAGAGTACATCGGTTTATTTAAGAATAAATCAATGAGATTAGTTGTTGTATTAGCTGTATTGATCATATGTCAGTCAATATTAGTAACAAGAATAGGATGTAAGTAATAATAAAAATAATTTTTGTAAATTGTATACATTGGAAATTGTGTTGAAATTTCATTTTTCAGGTGATTATGATTTATTAATGAGATATATTAAACAATCTAATCATTGGTATAATGACGAGGAAGTTTATTTTACTGTTTTAAAAATGATGGCCATATTTGTTGGTAATTTTATTATTCGTTTATATTAATATTAATAATATTTAATATTTTCAAGGGGACGTCATACCCTCACGTATTGTCACCGTCTTAGTAATGCATAACTTATCAGTATTATAGATTTAACAGTTCCAGATTTGTATTATTTACTTTTTTAGAATATTTTAATTTTTAAACGAGTTATTAGCATTTTTAAATTTTAGTATTTTACATATTCATAAGTTACTTTAAATTAATACATTCTAAAACCCTAATAAGAGAACACAGATAACGTTCTTACCTTAAAGTTATGTAGTAGGTTATAATTCACTTTAATATTTAAGCTAACAATACAAAACTAGAACTGTTTAACCTAAATATTAATAATTATACGTAAGTAAGATGAAGACCATACATACGGGTATAACAAAATGATTTTTGAAAATTTTTTTTAGCTATTTATAGATATTGGATGAGACATAAAAATTTGTATTCAATATGAATACTTTTTAATTGTTTTTCACAGTTATTTCGATTTAACTAATTTAATATATTATCTTATTTTTATTTAGGAATTGTGTTTTCGGTTTCTGTTTTAAGTTATTATATGAAAATAGACGATTTCAAAATTGGTATTTTATCTTGTTGCTTTTTTATCACAGCTGCAATATGCTACATTTTTGCAAATACAATTTTGCAAGTTATTACAAGTAAATATTATTAATTATTTATTTAAATTTGATACTTCATAAATTTATACCATTATTGTATTTTAATAATAATCATTCTTATTGTAGTTACAATTATTTATTTATGCCACGGAACAGCGGTTACTATTATTAGTTCGTTAGTATCTAAATTAGCGGCAATCGAACAACTAGGTATCTGCCTATGGAATTTTATTATATCATTATTGTATAATGTTATAAGGAAATTGTAATATTAAAATTTTTCTAGGTCGTTTAAATTCCATTCAAATGTGTATGAACTCTTTATTAACTGTGAGTGTAGTTAAGGTTTATCAAATCGCATTTGGTTACATTCATTACACTAAATCTGGACATTTATGTTTGATCACTTTCTTATATGTCTTTTTAACTCTACCTATATTATCTGTATTTATGTAAGTTATTTTTGATCTTAGAAAATATTTATTTACATTTACTAATAATATATTTTCATTTCATAGGATTTTATATTTTAAGTACAAAGATTTCTGGCAAAATGATACCACTGCAGTATATCAAAAAAATGTATACGTCATAAGTCAATAATGTTCTAATGTTATTTTATATATATTATTTGTATACTCTATATTTGTGTAAATTTAATACACATAGACGCCAATAATATACGGAGTATATTATATTTTCACTAATAATTCACGATAGCTGTTATTACACACTATTTAGTTTTTAGTTCATATTTTGCGCAAATAGTTTGTACACGACGATAATACAGTATAATATATCTACATTAAAGAAGAAGAAAAAAGATATTTTTAAGAATATTAATTTAAGACATTTTAAATCTTAAAAACCTATATAATTCCAAATTGGCAAACTTAAATGATTCCGCGTATTTAACGATTAAGAAAATTACAAATATAATTTACTTTACAGATAATCGTTGACCCTTGATAAAATTATCATTCACAGGTTACCAATTTACCATATAAACTGCTATAGGAGGCGGTCTTTCAAAAAATAAAGGTTTCTATATAATTTTAAATTTATTATTTTATATGGTAAGAGTAACAATATTAAAAAGCATTGGATGCATTCGACGTGTTAGTATAATCACCAAAATAACATTTAAATGATATGACTCTAATATTAATTCAGATAAGATGATTGGTATACAAAATAAGAGCGAACTAATCACCCACTCACTCTGTTCGAATAGCACGACCATAGTATTATTTCGTGTCTCAATACAATTAATTGTGAAGAAACGGTCCATTATATTATGTAGATGCAACCGAACTCTACTGCAGATTAACTAAATTATTATAACGGAAACATCTCGCATCGCATCATAAACAAATATAAACGTAGTATAATATTATATTATTTTCACGATTTTCATATACGGTATTACTACTGAAATAAGTCAACTGGGCGAAAAGCTAACGTGGACATTTTCATTTTCTCGAACAAATTACTGCAGTCATCTATACATTATTGTTCAAAATAATAAATTCTTATATTTATACAGACACCAAGAGAACAATATTATATACTAACCGTCACTATGAAATTTAACTCACGTAAGTAAACGTTAACCCCACAAATGTTAATAGCATGTTTCGTCTTATTTATATTAAAATAGGAAACAATGATTTTCTCGTAGTACATATTGTAACTTATTAGGTATATTATAATACAATATTTTTAAGTTTTATTCTAATTAGAAAAATAATTTTTCACTTAATTATGTGAAATAAATAAACAGATACTACATTTTTCTATTATTTATTTATTTATTTAATTTTGTGGCAGTTAAAATGTGAACATTTACGTTTTAGTCATACTTTGATGTCTTGACCGTTAGTATTTCAATAATAAGAATATTTTAATTATTATTTAATTTATTAATGTTGCAACTTAATTAACTAAATTGAATAAAACTTCACAGTAAAATAAAATCTTAAATTTGCACAATCAAGTTTTAAAATAAAAAATTAACGATAAAAATGCAAGCTTTGAATAAACGATAAACACTATACTCGGAATTTCTTTTTACATTTCTTTTTATATTTTACATCTATAAATTTTATTTAAATTATAAGAAATATTATTCTGAGTATCATTTATAGGTGTCTCTCTAATTAACGTTTGTCCACTTATATAAATATGTATATGCATTTTATGTATCTTACCCACATTTTATATAGTTCTTGTGAATGTGTACACATACATATTAATTTTGTGTATTAGTTGTATATTTAAAAATTCTATGAATGATACATTAAACATCATTGATAAATTAAATTAATTTCTGTAACTAAATTGTTAGCAAAATAATTCATAGCATAAATTACAAATAGGTTCTTTATTTAGGTATATTCATTTTTTTTTTAATTTAAAATATGAGTAGTATAGCATAATAATCGTTGTTAGAATAAAAATTAATAACGTCTAAAATCAGATAATAAAATTAAAAATAAGTTATATAAAATACTTATAAATACGTAAATTATGATGTATTTAAACATTTTTGTTAGTCATCAATATATTTTATTTAACGATGTACTACGATTCATAAAAATCGAATAAACTAATTTATAAGCGTATCGTTGTAGAGTTTGATTAGTCATTACTAATTATGGTTTTTACAATAAAAATGATCAATTAAAATAATTTTTTAATTATTATAACTTTAAAATATATCTTATTAAATAAAAGTAAGCAATCATTAAACGTACACAACAATATAACAAACATAGTCACAAATCAGTAATCATAGTAAATGATTGTTGTGGAAAGCAGATTTCAAACTTAATTATCTCTGTTTATCAGTCATTATAATTATAATGTCATACAATAGATTACATTTTTAGTCTTGACATTTTTAATTTAATATCAAACTGTAATTATTCCAGTGCATTTAGTTTTCTCATTGCATGCTTATTATATTCTAGCAAATATATTTTTGTTTTTTAGACTTTTAAATTAAACATGAGTAATTATTATTAATATTGAATAGTACCTAAACACTATTACATTTTACGTAAGGGTTAAAGCGAGGGCAGATAACACACGGGATATTTTTCATTTACCTGTATTAAGTACCTTAAACTTTTCTTGATTAGACTACTGACTATCTATGACAATTTCTTGAACTAAACAAAATGTTGAATATTATGATCAAATATTTGTTTGGTTCTTCTGTTAACTAAACGAAATTTCCGCAAAATAAATGGTCTTATCCGTAAACCTGCTTTTAATATTGATAATATTATTATTATTTCCAACAAGGATCGAACACTTTTGCATGATGTTATCGTGGTTATAATAATTGATGTACATAACCTTAACCCCGTATCCCACGATAATGATACATATTATATTTATATTTATATGTAAAATCATTAAACAATACGATCTAATAGTCTAAATGAAAATGTCGAGGCCAATATTGGCCATACTTTACCTATCAGACTTACAATGTCAAAGCATATATAAAAAAATCACTATGTTAACTAGAGAGGATTATGAGGAATTGAGGACTAAAGATGTTTTGATATTTTAAAGATTTTTCGCTTATATTTATAAGAATGTAAATTAAAAAAAAATATATATATTATTTTGTAGTTATAATGATGTCTAAAGGTGTTTTGTTTTTATTTATATAGGTGCATAGATTTTGTCTAAACCACTTTTTTTCATTCTTAGATCCACCTTTGAATTCAACCACACTTAACAATTTGTATGGATATGATTAACTTACCAATTTTAAATTAAGTTCGTTTAACTATTAATCAACCTTTTTCATTAATAATAACTTAATTCTACCTATTTCGACTTAAAGTATTGTTATTATTAATTATTATTTTTTGTAATTTACTTACAATTAAAAAGTACAATATCAAAATATCAAACTGTTCACGAGAGCTACTTTAAACTTAATACTTATCTAATATCTTTTTTCGTAACGAATGATGTTAATGACTATTAAATCTAAAAATGGACAAAGTTATTCTATCTTGAAATTTATTTTCTGTCCATTGCAAAACTTAACGTAAAAAGCTACATAATAAATAATTTAACATTATAAATAATGTAACATGCAACAATCTCTGGTAAGAACCAAAAGGTTCTACTAATATACATTTTTATGTACTTCTATTTTATTTTTTTTATTCAGTTGAAATTTTTTTGTTCTGAATTATACCCATGTTTTACTGGGAATAATAATTCGATAAAATAAAAGAAAATATATTTTAATGATGCTATACCAAAATATTAAGATGGTCATATTTTTTATTTTGTTAGTTTTTTATGGTACAATAATTTATAATATATAGTGTAATATATAAATACTATTTTATAAGTATAGTTCTATAGTAGGTTCACATAATGAATATAATACAGTAATTTTTGATTAAATAGATAGAATATTAGAATCTATTGATTTTAACTCTATATAGTTAAGGATTAACAGATTCTATTTAGATTAGGTACTGTTAAATAAGATTTTTTTTTTATGTTATGCGAAACTTAACAAATACTTATTATTATAATAGTGACAAGTAATATACTAATACATAGAATATAAATAATTTATATTTGTGAATTGTATTGATTTAACCCCTTGATATCCTGAATAACTTTTTGAATAGTGGCACAAATTAATTGTAGGTGATTTTGAGTTATAATTTATGATAATTTACTTGTATTATATATTTATGTATAAAAATATATTTTCCAAAAATAAATGATTTAACACCTTTTGGTTCTTATCTCACGGTATCTTAACCCTTCTATTCTTTATGCAGAACACACTTGTTAGGTTAATGTATAAAGTGTATATAGTTCAATACAAATAATTAAACTTATGCTATAGTTCAGTTAAATCAATGTTAAATTATAATTTCCTTAATAGTTAACAAACAATATATATACCTAAATATATTTCATTTTAAAAGTTAAAAGTCAACGCATAGATCAAATATTAACTTAATTTAGTTAAAAAGAAGTTCTTTATTTTTATTTTTATTTTTAAATTATCAAGTTAATATTACAATAAATAGTATAAAATACACTATTAACTATTAACGTAACTAGCAGCTGTAGTAGTTAAGGCAATATACGTTTGTATCAATTAAATTATTAAATCAAGGAATATTTGTTTATTTATGTGTAATTAAAATAATTTTATAAACGGTGAGAGTTTAAACAGAAACATATTTAACTACAATATATTTATAGGTTATATGTGTAGAAAAAATTATTTTACGTATTGTTTTTAAACTATCTAGAAGTAACTAAATTGTTACAATAGATCATAAATGCTAGCTTGTTTTGTTTAAAATTATAAAACTAGTTTTAAGTTGAAAAGTTTGAAAAAATTAGCTTTTAAACTACAATTAAATGTAAAAAACCGTTTGCAGTGAAATAATAATTGTACGTTATCGACGTTGTTTGACGTTGTGCAGGACGCGTTTCCCAGAGATGGGTGATGGCCGTGATGGGCATGCTGGGTGTGACGATGGCATACGTAATGCGGGCGTGCCTGGGCATCACGCTCACACAAATGGTGTTGCCCGTGCAGGTGCAAGGGCGACGCAGCGATCCACTGACGGCCGTACAACATGATTACTGCCCGGTGCAGGGGCAACCGCACTCTGCTTCGGCGTCCAACCGGACGTCAGCGGCGGCCGTGGTACCGGCGCAGGGGCACGTGCACGGCGAGCACCCACGGTTCGACTGGGATGAGGAGACGCAGGGAGAGGTGCTGTCGGCGTTCTACTACGGTTACATACTCACGCACCTGCCCGGCGGCGTGCTGTCGCAGAAGTACGGCGGCAAGCACACCATGGGCTTTGGCATACTGTGCACGGCCATATTCACGCTGATGACGCCGTTTGTGGCGCACATCGGGTCCAGGTCGCTGACCATCCTACGGTTTATCGAAGGACTCGGCGAGGTAACGCGAACAATAATGATATTCTCACCTCTGTCGTTCGTATTGAGGTATTGTGATGTTTGATATTGTGACAGCGAGGTTGGGGAAGTTGGCTGTTGTTATATTACATAGACATGTCAAGTTGACACGATCGTATTAACTCGTTGACTCGAATCAATATAGAAGAATGTAAAGTTAAAAGTTACTTAACTTTTTATTTTCAACTCGGTTAAAAATCAGATACATTTTGATAGATCTAAATAATTTTCAGTACTTAACATACTGTGAAATACGTAAATTTGATATACCCACAAAAACAAATGTATATAGTAAAAATAATACATAATAAGAACATGGACGCAATCCAGCGGTAGACAAATCAATAGACGTTATTTATAATTTATATATTTATGTAATATAGCCAATACAAGTATATAATTTTATTTATTTATTTTTGGTTATTTAATTTGTTAAGACATCACGATATCGATATTTCTTTGAACAAAATTATCGGGAAGTGTTGAGATATTTTAAATTAATGTTTTTGATTGAGATATTGTTTTCTTCGTGGAAATGTATATATATTATTTCGTTTTCAATGAGAACTAGGGCACCTATTCGACACTTTTTAAGTTCAAAATTTAGTACTTATAATACATATAGGACATAGGTAGGTAATATTATAAATATTTACAATTGTTTATTTACCCTTTTTTTTTTTATTAAAATATAATAATTTATTAAAAAACCAAAAATATTTTAAATATACGAAGAGAACAAATAACTTAACGTCAGTATAAAATTAATTAATTGATTAGTATATCTACATATTAAGAAACATTTTAACTTGTTAGAGGTTGGAAGTTACTTTAAAAAAAAGTGAAACTTTTAATAAAAGTAATTCAAATTTTAACTTGTCAATGTTCAGCTTTGCATATTATAACATATTAATGTACATGGAGGTTATTTGAAGGTTTAAAAATTCAAATGAGCAATATTGTCAAATATTATTCCTTTTAAATATTATTGATATAATAATATAACATAATTAAATATGAAGGTTTCTGAATAATATCCCACAATATATAATATAAAACGAATTATTGTTGTTTTTTAATAAAATATTAATAAATTGTATACAATATTTTGAACTATCACCTATTTAATATTCTACAAACTTCACAATGACGCATTTATACCTATTTATCAAGAATATACTCGTATATTATAATATGCACTTCATTATCCATTATCAATTATTATAAATGTGTAAATAATTAACAATTAAACTGAATAGTCCGGTATCTACCTTTTTCTTTATTTAAAATAATTAATGGCTTGTGATATAATTTTATGTTAGAATATGTATCATAATTTAGTAAACAACTTATTGTATAAATTCTAAAATAAAGAGTATTATCTTTGTATAACACTTTTAATAAATTAAAAAAATAATATAAAGCGTACCATATCTATACACGAGTTTACATATTTTATACGAATGAGTAACTAGCAAGGCAGTAACCACTATAATTATTAGTGACATAGGCATACACCCTACGTATGTATTTAATAATATACTGGTGATATGTTATATGATTCATATTTTTATAAAAAAAATTCTTAATATGGTTCTATTTCATATTTTCTGTTATATTGACATAAAGACCGATGACAACAATAGTCGGTGTAAGACCCCTGAAAAAAATCTTGATATGCGCCTTCAGTAATTATATAAGCCATACGATATTTTGGTTACAATTTTGCATATATTTACTAAAAATCGTAAAAATACCTTATTAATTTTTATACCGAACGAATAATTGCAAATTAGTTGGTGACTATTTAAATTTATAATTTTTTTTCGGAACGTTTATTGTAAACCGAGTTTGATTTTCTTATTCTAGTACTAATTTTGTAAATACATAATGTATTATAATTTTCTATTCACACTCGGTTGTACCTAAATACATAGTACGTTTATTTTTTTTCCATTTAGGGCATGACGTTTCCAGCGCTTTGCACGCTCCTAGCGCAGTGGGCGCCGCCCAAAGAAAAAGGAAAGTTTGCCACGCTGGTATTTGCAGGTAACGCGTATACACGAAATAAAAATTACAGTAGGTACACGTGCGATAACTTACTTGTATAACTTTGTACATAGGTGCGCAAATCGGTAATATTCTGTCAAACTTCTTGAGTGGGTTTATCATGAGGTACATACCCGGTGGTTGGCCGAACGTCTTTTACTTTTTCGGTATTGTTTCAATTATTTGGTTTATACTTTGGTGCATGTTTGTCTTCAATGATCCAAATGCTCATCCATTCATTTCGGACGAAGAGCGCGCCTACTTAAAAAAATCCATCGGAAGACTAGAAAGAAAGAAGGTTTGGACAGATTTTTAATCAGACCTTCTCTATTATAACAAAATATGAACTATGATATTAATTTATGTGTACAGGATCTGACACCTACACCTTGGAAATCCATAATAACCTCTATGCCTGTTTGGGCTCTAGTCATCGCTGGAGCAGGACATGATTGGGGCGCTTTTACTTTAATCAGTGATCTTCCAAAGTATATGAATGATGTATTGCACTTTTCTGTGACGGAAGTAAGTCAAAAACAAAAACTTTATGCTAATTACTAGGTACAGTTGTTTATATTAATTAAAAATATTTATGTTATTAGAACGGTTTTTTGTCATCAATCCCATTTCTTGCTCAATGGGTCACATCAGTCGCTGCAAGTATATTAGCAGATAATCTAATAAGTAAAGGAACGATGAGTGTTACAAATGTCCGAAAAATATATGCCATAATAGGTATAAACGCCGAGTAAAAATATCTCTATGTAAAAATAATTTAAAATTGGATATACTTTCAGGAAATCTTGGTCCCGCTATGGGAGTGATGTGTGCTTCATTTGTCGGATGTAATAAAATCCTTGCAACATTGTGTTTTACCTTGGGCGTAGCCCTTATGGGATTCTGCTATCCTAGTTTACGTGTTAACTCACTTGATTTGTCACCCAATTATTCAGCTACACTAATGGGATTGGTAAATGGTATTGGATGTTTGTCAGGTATGGCCACTCCATACCTTGTAGGAATCCTTACACCAAATGTAAGTTTATGTATTCATCATTATAAATTAAATAATAATTAGCAATAATTTTAATTTATTTACTTTACTTATATTTGTATAATGCAAATACTAGGTAAATGCACAATACTTATTTACATGCATATTTATAAATAGTATGATTTGTTCTAGTTCTCAAAAATATTTTTCTATATTATTTCATATTACTTTAATTAGTTGATTTTATATTTACAATTCAGGAAATTATCTAAGCATAACAGTTAGTAGATTTGATATAAACTTTATTCATATTATTTTATAATGATTCAATAAACCTTAGTATCGGATGATATTATTTAAATTTCATTTTTATGATTCAATTTTTCACTCTTTTAAATATGTTTAAAAAAACATATAACAGTAGTACTGACATTATGACCTGTGAATATATCATGTCATCTTGTTCAAATATTTTTTTAAGAAAAAAGTTAAAATAAGTCAATTTTTTAAGGACATTTAGTCGCCACAAGGTTTTTTTTTATAGTAAGTAACCATATAACCATATAGGTACCTGAATATTTTGATTTTCTTAATACTTATTCCAGATCAACAGTTATCCAGTGCATATTATTATCCTATTTAGTATTAGAAAAAACATACTTAATATTTATTTTTTTAATTTTAGAGAACCGTTTTAGAATGGCGTTTGGTATTTTGGATCATGGTGATAATAATGATATCAACGTCTATTATCTTTGTGTTTTTTGGATCTGGTAATGTGCAGCCATGGGATGACATAAAACAATATCGTCTAAGTGAAAATGAAAAAGAAAATAAAGATGGCGAATCAAATGGGATACAATTGAAATCAATAGAAGATGGTAAAACATCAAAATAGTTTGATTCGCAATCTGACTACATACTAACAAAACCGCCAAAACCATCCTAAACATTGTAAATATAAATACATTTTACCTATTAATTTAGTTATTAAACTTTTGTTTTTCTAATTATTTTAAAAATGTACTGTTATCTGTTGAAATAATAAAGAAATTGTATTTGTGTACAAAATACATCATTATTTATGTATTCTAATAAAATAAACAAATTATTTTTGTAAATTATTATGTTATTTGGATTTTATTTAAAAAACAAATCTAAATACCACGAAACTAATGATATTATTATATCTTTATACTATATTAACTAATCAGTCTGAACTCGATATTACTTTACTTAAATGAAGTATTTTGATATTAATTATTACGTACACACAACAGACCAAGTCGATTTATATTTACTCGTTTCTCGTATGTGTGTCTTGTAATGGTATCTTTCTTTGTTAACTGTTTTATATAATTGATGAATAAATAATATTGTGACAAACAGCTCTCATCAATTTCTATGTTTCGAACGGAAAAAAGGTATCTATGGTATACTAAACATATCATTATAGATCGCACCATTCGCACCTACTTGTAACCACTCAGAAGCTGAGAATTTGATTGTTCCGCTTACTATTGTATTGGTCACAATCACTGATATGGATGTGGTACAAATATGCCTAGTGGAAGTGCGATAGGTATATAATAGTTATAATAATACGTACTTATAGACAACTGCTTTATCATTTATTTTTTATTTATTTTTTATTAAGCAATAAGCAATTAGTAATTATAATACAAGATGAATCAACTAAAATATTATAGTCTTTTAAGTCAGATGAGCATACACGCTATACCTACGTAATTATACTATAGACCTACACGTAGTCCACTAAATGTACTTCAGAGTGTTGATAAGGTCTCAAGCAGTATTTTAGGTACCTATTCACGATCATATATTTTATACTTTTTCAGTGGTTTCAAACACAGTCGTTAATCTATAATGGACGTTATACGATACGACTGCGCTCCGGAGCGTTCCCTTATAATAGTGACGATACTTTATACTACAGCACTGACGGTGTCTACTTCCAATCAAAATGCATTGGTACAGAAATCTACGTGTGACCCATTGATTCCATTCGGCGAATGCCTAATGGGCGAATATGAAGGTCAACACCAAGTAAATTCGAACACCACGTATTTACAATATTCGATTTCATTCATTGTTACGTTACTTGCAGGTATGTATGCATTAAATTAAATAATTAAAAATGTATGTATGAATCAGTCGATTTCAGATTTGCATATTGTATACAATCGTAAAGTCGGATTTTCGGCTTACATACAATGGGTAGAAAAAGGCGGGGGTAATTAGATTAAAAATTCCCCCAAGTATACATCATGTTCAGTAATTTATCAAAGTATAAGTATATCAAAATTTGAACTACCTATATGAAAATAAAGATTTTAAAACAATATATTTATTATGTTTCTATAATTTTAGATTTAAAGTTGAAATTTGTTATTATTATTTTATTTTCCGGAACACTGACATCAATTGTCACATAACTTTGTATGAGTTATTTATCATTTAAATAAATGTTATCTAGTTACCTAACTCTCAGAAAATGTTTATACATAAGTGAGTGCTTCTACTGCTTCTTAAAATAATTTATCTTGAATAATTTAACTGATCGCTAACACAAACAATAAATACAGAACTATATCTAGCATTAGAGATCGAAGTGAGACAAATTATATATAAAAAATAAATTTTATATGAATTTAGATTGTGAGCGAAGCGATTAATGTAGTCATTTTACAAAGACGCGCGCGTGTGTGTGTGTGTGTGTGTGTTTTATGTCTATGTAGATACGATAATAATATTTAAAATAATATAAAGTGAATTGTTGATTATTCGCACTACGGACTTGGAACTTTTTTTAAAAAATATTATATTTCTGTATTTCTGAATTTTAAATTTAAATTAATTATATTACATAATATGAAAAATATATATATATTTATTACTTACACGTTACGTGTATAACACATAGTTTTATTTTTTATTTTATAAAATATTTCAATTTACGTTAATTGTGTATTTTTATTGGTTGTTTGATTATCCGCACCACCGCCGGTCCCAATTGATGCGGATAATCGACGCTCCACTGTACAGTTATACAGTTAATATAGGTATTTCATAAAATATACATCTTTTAATTATTATTTAATATAATCAATTTTATTAAGTATTGAGTAAGGAGTAACACATTTATTCCAATTTAAAAGTATTATTAATGTGTTCAAATTAGTTTTACCTTTTACGTTACGGCTCCAATTATTTACCATTTAAAATTATCCATCTTATTTTCTACAAAATATTACGATATCTCACTCAAATACTTATAGGTAAATACTTGTAATTTAAATGTAGAAATTTAATGTTTTAACTTATAAAAAATACACAAATGCACTAAAAAATAATACATTTATTGACGTATCTTTATTTTAGGAGCATGGAGCGACAGTCATGGCAGAAGACGTAAACCTTTGATTTTCTTATCAATTATTGGACAAATTTTAACGGATGGATTATATTTTATGAATCATTTTTGGTTTTGGCCTTCAATATTTAATATAATCTTTACATCAATTATTCCTGGATTATACGTTGGTAGAAATATGTTTTGGGTTGGTATAATGTCTCATGTATCGGAAAATTCAAAATTTGAAGGTAGAACTCTGAAACATGGGATTATTATTGCAACATATACCTTTAGTTTGTTAATAGGGTGGGGTTTAATAGCAATTTTAAAAAAATGCACAGACCATTTACATCAATATTTATTATTTGTGGTACCGATATTGTTTAATTTGTTCGCCATATTGATTGGCCATTTGTATCTTGATGATAATTCTGATACTTATGATAGCGATATCATATGGTTGAGACCAAACTCTGTATTCAAAAGTTTCATTGATTTATTTAATAACAAATTTAAAGGATTTTCTATTGTACTAGCAACATTAATAATATGCCAATCAATCATAGTAGCAAGAATTGGAAGTAAGTTTATTATAATAAAGTATTTTTTTTTTTTTTAGTTTGATTTAGTATATTATACCTTATATATATAGGTAATACATATTATGTAGATGTATATGTGTATATAATATGTATAATATATATGTATTATATATACATATATAATGAATAATAAATATAATAATATTTATAATGTACTTTTCTACGCCATTAAATAAATATTTCAGGTGAATATGAAATAATAATGCAGTATATAAGTAAATCGTTTATGTGGTATAATGATGACTATATTTATTTTAGTGTTATCAAAATGTTGGCGATAATTTTTGGTAATTATCATTTTTTTTTTTTTATAAGTTTATGTGCAATATAAGGTTTTTAGAAAAATATATCGTGTATAATAAAAGAAGAAAAAACATATTATATCTGAAACACCTATAATACTGACTCACAGATAGTATTCACAACAAATAACTTACTATTTAATAATAATAAATATATCGCAACAACAAGTATAATATTGTATAATGTTTAATCTATGCTCTACAGCCATTTTATTCAAATTATTACATTGTTGAACTTTATAGATGATGTAGAAACTAAATAGGTAATGTTAATTTATTTTTAAACACTCTTACAATTGACTTAAATTTTATAATTTCATGGATTTAGTTTTTCGTAAACTCATTAGCATAACACTTTTATATATTATAGATGACAAAAACATAAGATTGTTATGCAATAATTCTAAATATATTATTAAAAAGTAAATTTTTTTACTCCAAAAATATTAAATAAACGATTAAAATTTACTAAATAATTTTGAAAAATATGTACGTACTTTCATATAATGTTATTATAGTTACAATTTAGGAATATTGTTGTTACTCCAAACTAATTTATATTTCTATAATCTAAAACTATGTATTTTTTCTAGTTGAAAACGTATAGACTCACAAATTTACTGTACAATTTACGACTATAAATTATGTAATAAATGTTTTTTTTCCTATATGTTTATATTGAGGATATTTTTAATTATTAAATTTAAATTTACTATAATAATAAATTACTTACTTATTTATATGTTTTTTTTAAAAACTGTTAATACTTATACGTAAATATGTAATAATATGCGTTATTTGAATTTACGCATTCAAGTGTTATGTTTACTTTATTTACTAAAATATATTAATTTTATTTTAGGTACTATGTTTTCAGTATTTGTGTTAAGTTACAATTTGAAAATAAATGACTTTGTTATTGGCATTTCAGCTTGCATTATTTATATCATTGCTACAGTTTTATATATTATTTCAAGTGAACTTTGGCAAATTCTTCTTAGTAAATATTATATAATATAATCAATATTTTAATTTTATAATTTTTATTGATATTATCAAAATATTTACATGATATTGCATCGAGCTTAAATAATAATTCTTATTCTCTTTATAGTTGCCATTATTTATTTATGTCATGGTAGTGCTGTAACTATTACATTGTCATTAACATCTAAAATTATGGATAACAATCATCTTGGTATAGATACATTGTTATATTTTAAAATGTATTAATTATTAGAAAACTGTTATTAAAATTATAATTATTATTTTTATTAGGACGATTTTATTCCATTCAAACCTGTATGAACTCTGTATTAACATTTGGTTTAGTTACGGCATACGAGACCGCAACTGATAATATATCTTATACTAAATTTAGTCATTTTTGTTTAATGATTTTGATGTATATTATTCTGACTATACCTATTTTATTTGTGTTTATGTGAGTAATGCTTTATCCAAAAAAATAATATTTTTTACTAATAAACTTAAATGCACTAATTTTTAGAACTCTATATTCTAAGTACAAAAATTTCTGGGGAAGGGATGCTGCAAGAACATTAAGAACAAGACAACAGTCTATATATGCTATTAGTACCTAATTTATTTATTCTATAATTCTTAGTAATGTTATATAAGATTATAAATAAGCTTTTTATAATATTGTATTTTATTTAATTATATTTATTGGTTTGAATATCAATGAAAATTGCTATTGTATTTAAGTGTTAAATTTTTTGTTAAGATGTTGTTAACAAGTTGTATACTAATATATAATATACATACAACATGTAGTCATGTAAATTATTAGAATAAATGTACTTATTTAAATAATTTTAGCTTTTTAATTTTGAACACTTTTATAACGTAGATAGGAAATAATATATTTGAATAATATACTGAATATAACTGCCAACATCTTCAGTTTAAATAAATAGGATTAGTTTAGTTTTCTTAACTAATTAATTTTAATTTACTAGTTATATAATAGGTTATATAATAATTATTGTATAGTACTATTTTATATGTAATACCTAAATAATTGCGTATTATTAGTTAAAAATAATGTTATAATTTATTGATGTAAACGAAAATATATTATGTCTTATTGTTTATATTATTATATTATGTATTTAATTCTACAAAGAATACCTAATTATGAAAAAATAAAAAACAAACAATTAATGTTACAAAATGTGTATTAACCAATGTATAATTTGTAAATACCAGCCGATATTTAATATTATGTTAAAATTTCAAGTTTTTTTTAAAAAATTGAAAATAAGTTATATAACGCTTATACATTTACACAACACAATATCATGTTAAAAGAATTTAACTCGAGCTAACTAAAATTTTAATAAGGTATGTTGATATTCAAAACATTTTTTATTTAAGTATCTATAAGTTTAGTTAGATTAAAACTCGTAATTATGATTATATATTTAAATGTTTTAAAAATTAAATTTGAAATATAAAATATTTATAAATATTACACTTTAATAATTAATGGTTATCTTAGTCATTGAAAGTTTTTACAAATAGATTATTTTTATTTTTATTTATTTTTGCTTGATGATGGACATTGAAATACTCTTCTGTTTTTTTTTTATATTTTAAACAATAATAATTATAGACTCCTAGTATTTTCTTATGTTATCATATTATATTGTATTTTTATAATAATTCTTAGCAGCGGTGGCCAAATTGAAAAAATGGGAAATTTATATATTATATGATTTGTACTTAGAAATAATAGACTATAGTTTTTTAAATGATATAATATAATATAAACATTAAAAATAATAAATATCATTTAATGTATATATAATTAAAAAATATCAAAGTTTTAATGAAATTGCAATTTATAATAATGTCTAATATTAGTAATGAAGTTATACATCAATTATACAACATTGATTCTTAATAATAAATAAAGAACTAATGAAATTCTAATAAAAAACTTAAAAGTGAACAATACAAGGTTTTAAAAAAATAGATTATTACATTTTTGAGAACATATGCCTAATAATAATTCTAAACTTCTATAAATTATTAAATTTAAGCTCATGATTAATTCTAAATATTGTAAAAACACATGGTTAACAAATGCGACAATTTAATATAGTTACCAGGGACGTATGCAAAAAAAAGTTTTGAGGAGTGTTTTTAAAAATCAGTTATTGAAAAGTATAAATTTTTTATTTATTTAAATGTATGAAAATCATTACTTACAATACTTTTTTTAAATATAACCACTGATAAAACAAAATTAACATTAAAATTGAATAAGTAAATAACCATAAGAACCCCAAAAATTCTGGAGTATTTTAACACCCAAAAGACCTTCCCCTTGTGTAAGTGATTAATTGTTATGGACTAACGGATTATCAAAGTTTATAAGAAATTAAAATGTATGTACTTAGTATACAGCTAAAAGATACACAGTTAACAGATATGAAAGTTGTTTGTGTTAATTGGCGTAAACGGTGAGTTTGAATAAATCTTACAGCTCCAACTAAATACTAATACATATTTATTTAGATTGTTTTATTTTTTATTTATGTAGGACATGTAGGTGTATATTTATTTTTTGATCACGAAAGAAGTTCTATTGTATCTTCAGAGGAAACAATTTGAAACAGATAAAAACTCGAAGTACAGATTAACTGTAGTCACAAATACATCATACTCACCTTATTATTTGATATAATATGTTTAAATTTTTAAATTTATGCTTTTTACAATTAATATTTAAAATTAAATAAGCAAGTAATCGTTGAATATATTCAAGTAAACATTGGTCAATAATAATCATAGTCCATAAAAATCTAATTGAAAAATTGCGAAGATTTGATTGAAGAAAATGGGATAATATTAATGTTTTGCTATCATTATAAATGACATAACAATACGTATTATCTTACTTAAAATCTCGGTAAGTTTAAAAGACATGTATTTTTTTAATCGTTCTCTATTAAAAAAAAACCAGTTTTATTCTGTTTCTATACAACCAGGAACATCATAAATATTAACTGCCACATTAACATAATTTTGAGTTTAGGCATCGATCATCATAACTTTCACAATATTACGCCATAAGTTAGTAAACATTACAGGTTGCATCCCATATTATAGACCTCTCATAATTAATTTTTTATGAATACAAACTTACTCTTACATAGTATTTATATAGGTACGCATAATATAATATGAATTCATTATTATTGAATTGTTCCACACTTCAATATGTTATGTACGTATACATTGTTACCTAATAGGCGATTTCTAGATTTATTTCTAATTATTCCAGTTTGGTCGTTTAATTGTTCGGTAGAATGATGGTGGTGGTAAAAACACTAAAAACTCAGTTACTCAACGATAAAATATATTGAACATGTTATACATTTTTGTACAACTAGGTACCTATTGATTGTGGGACAAAACCGTCAGATGCATAACGATACGCGAATAGTATATGAAATTATAAGTGATAATATATTATTTTTGCACACAAAGACGTGCAACGTTTATCTCCGTTGATTTTTCGTCAAATCGCAACAGTGTTTGATGTATTTGACGAAACCTAGATAGTAGACGGATCCCGGCTACCCGCACTGGATACTATGATTAAAACTACTATTAATTATTGCTAAATATTTCAAAATTACGTGGTGAATAACACTAAACTCATGTTAATCTTTTTTATTAATTCGTGAAAGGAATTAAGTTTGGTAATAATTATTTTTCTTATATTATTTACAACTTATTTAATTAATATCTCGTATTATATTATGTTCATTTTTGAAAATTATCACTAAATAATATCTGTAAAATAACAAAAATGCAATTTAATAGTTATGTTGTTATGTATAAAAGAAAATATTTATAATATTTTTATATTTTAAATATTAAGTAAAATCCATGATTTTTTCTAAAATACCTATATGTTATTAATTTTTTTGCTTAACAATTATATAATGTTCTAATTTATTTATTAGTACTTATTACTAATTATGAATAATAAATTGAGTTTACAGTGCAATTTAAATTTCATTAAATTCATTATGGTATGGAATTATGGTAATAGTCAAAATGGTATTATCTATATTATTAAATGGCAATGTTTTTGTGTATGTAACTGATCCATAGCCAAGTATACTCATGATTATGAAATTTCGTATATAGCCATATAGGTAATCCTAGATTTATCCGAAAACATTGCACACTTAAAAGCCAATTTTTTAAATTTTGTATTTTAAAGAAGAGCTCACATAGGGATCTGTTGGATCACGAAAAATGAATATATTTTTGTTTATATAGAATTGGTTAAATAAAATAAAATAGTTACATAATAATAGTTGTATATAAATTTACATTTATATTTTATATTTGATCAAAACCACTCAAATTACTTTGTATTGAAAAATATGTGTAGTTTGCATTTAATGGAGTTGAATATATAAGGTAAATCAACTGGTGTTATTTATTTTTGGCATTGGGACTATTTAATTTTATATACCACGAAACGAGACAATATCATAATATTATATCATTATCAGAACTACAAAATGGTGTGTGATACTACAACGCGTTTTTTCAGTATAGTTACAACACGTGTGGTATCTATTATCCGAAGATTAGATGCAAATATATATTAAATATGCGCTAGGTAGAAAAAAAGACCTAAAAAGTAGGAAAATCGAATTCGTAGAAAAATAACCCCTTCACTTGTAATTATTGGTAGCACTGCGGGTGGGGACCGCAAAATCGAGATGTAGAGGTCGAGTATATCTTTCTCTTTCTTGCACTCAGCACAAAT
The DNA here is from genome assembly GCF_003676215.2 of Rhopalosiphum maidis. Taxonomy (NCBI): domain Eukaryota; kingdom Metazoa; phylum Arthropoda; class Insecta; order Hemiptera; family Aphididae; genus Rhopalosiphum; species Rhopalosiphum maidis. The sequence goes on from NC_040878.1 coordinate 83,081,461, forward strand.
GCACAATAATAATTCATTAGGTTGATATATTATCGAGGAACAACGTATTAAATATAATGTTACACAAGTAGATACCCACTATAAAACATTAAAACGTTGTAAAGTTTTCACAATATATATTTTGTTAATATACGTGTGGCGCCCAACTGCAAGCGGACATTCGCTAACGACGACATTGATGATGATAATGATGATGTTGTACGATTCACGAATCTCTACATGAATTTTACACGGTATTTTAAATTATTTACTAATCGCTAAACGTAATCAGAGTCGTTCTCAATGAATACCCCAAGATTTAAAAACTGTTATCTTTGTAACAACAACATTACAAAATAATATCAAGTATCAATGAAGTAATTAATAATTGTCGTTTTATCTTTAATACATAAAGTCAACTAGCAAATATACACATAATTAAAGATATGAGAGAATTATAATACTTATAAAATGTTTAAGAAATATATCTAAGAAGAAAAAACAACAACAAAAATAAAAAAACAATCATTTTAAAATGTCTAAAATTGTTAAAAATGTCGATATTCATATTAATCAATCAATAATCAACAAATCTGTAGTACATAGAAACATCAGTGGGATGTAAATATTGAACGAATAATACGGTGAATGACTTACCGGTAGAGGCGAGAGAATAAAGTGCATTAATAATATTGTTACCATCAGCGTTGTATTATCCTAATGTGTTGTTCAAATATCGCAATTTTATTATTATAACGACAATTTATTGATATCGCAACTCTCAGAAATATATTATAATATACAGAGTGTTTCACCAAGCATAATAATTACTTACTTCTATTTTTTCTTTAATAATAGATTTATTAAAATTATTATTTTTGAAACATAAGCTATACATATAGTTTTTTTTATATACAATTTAAAAAGTGTCTTGTAGTAAAACAATAACTTCATTTTTTCAAATGAGAATCATCATCCTTTTTAATTATAAACTGCGAGACATATGTAATTATATTGAAAATGTCGATGAATGTAAATCAAAATTTCAACAATTTGTTTCTTAGTTATCAAAACGTATAGTATACAAAGATTGTTAATGATTCTAAAAAACTAAATATATATATATATATAAATATTTCATCTAGTAGCCACTCATTATAAGTTCAGAAAATTTTCGCAAATTACAAAAACTGTGAGATTGAAAAATTTATTATTATTTTTAAATAATCGTAATCTTTTGTATTTCAAACCTATATTATTCTTATTATCAGGAATGGAAAGCGTATTTTAATTTTTCTATTTTCGTTATTGTTTATTGATTTAAAAATATAGTTTTTGTTTAACACTTTTAAACGTTTTTGATTAACGTTTTCAAAAACGTTATTTTTCATATTGTTTCCAAATAACGTTTTTGATAATTTCGTTTTCGTTTTTTTTTTTTATATATTCTTATAAGTAATTATAGTGCCGTGCAAAATTGGTAGATACAAAAAATAAAATGTTTCAAATTCAAAAGTTCAAACTAAAATGCTTTTAAATTTTAAAGTACATGGGTAAAGAGAAACACTATTTTTAAAGTAAATAATAAAAATAATCCTGAACTCAGAAGCTTAACATACAGTTGTAGGTATAAAATACATCTTAACATCAACAATTTGCTCTTACGCATTGAAACAAAAATACTAAATATTAATAAATATAATTTTTTTGTCGTGGTATAATATTTTTTTGTTTCCGTTTTTAATTTTTTTTTCGTTTAATAACGTTTTTTAAAAATGTTTTCAAAAACTTTTCTATCCCTGATTATTATGTAGTCGTATGACTCAAATATGACTCGTTTAAATTTGAAAACATTAATAGGTGTTCGGTGTTCGATATAAAAGTCGTCTATTTGATGACTTATCACGGTAAGTATATGAAGAGCGATTGCTGCATATGAAAGAGGTTTGAAAATAAGTATATTCACTGTTAAAGACAAAATTGGAGTGAGCGCATTTAGTGGAACACTCTGTACAGACGAGGTCTCTATATATATAATATTACATACTCATCACAATATGTTATTGTAATACACAGATCGTGTGGGTGGGAGAGGAAAACTTTGGCCCGTGACTACTACTACTACTACTACTACTACTACTACTACTATTACTACTACTACTACGACGACGACGACAACGTTGACAGTCAACGACCGTTGTTTGCGCGGAACGACGACGAATGAGCAATAAAAACCGACGGCCGGCGTGTTCGCTACCATATCGTATAGACATAATGAATTATAGGCAATAATAATAATAATATAATAAGTGATCGTTTCGTTCGAGTGGACGAAAAGACGCCGCCGTCGATCACTCGTCCGCGTAACCCGAGTGGATAGGTGTATATTTACTACTCTCTCGGCGACTGCCGTCGCACAGCACGAACCAGACGCGCGTTGACCAGTCGTCGCCATCATGGGGTGTTACGTGGAGATAGTGACGCTCCTGTACTCCGCGTCGCTGGCCATGTCCGCATTTTTTCAGAACAACCTGTTGCTGCGGAAGGCGTGCAACTCGACTGTGCCGTTCGGCGAGTGCACCGACGGCGAGGCGAACGCCCAGCACATCGTGTCGGCCATTTACTCGTGGAAAGCATTAATACAGTACACCATTCCCATCGTGTTGATCATACTCGCGGGTAAGTCGGCGTCGTGACGTTATAATATATAATAATAATAATAATATACTATTTTACGTATTAGGCCACTGCCTACGTGTGCACAATAATTAATAATAATAAGATACGTAAACAAAACGATAGACGCGCCATGCAAACGGTATAGGTAGATAGGTAGGTAATATTTATAATGATAACCGTAACCCGATAATAACATTATAAAATCACGATCGACGTACGATGTTAGTATGCGTCATTTATTGAACACCACATATTATTATACGTATTTGCGAGATCAAAAAATCCAACGATTTCGCATTCTGGCCAAGGATATTTGTATCGAATACGTTTGCGAACGGTATATACCATGGTATACTTGTATATAATATCGTAATATTAAAATAGAATACAGTTATGATTTTCGTAATATCCGTTGGCTTCTTCGTGTCTGCTGTGGTCGATTATTACCACGCGTATCCGTCTTATCTACGTCGACGGTTTTTTTTTCGTATTATCGCGATCGATCATCTGCAATAATACCTGTCACCTATATTTACAGCCGTATAGTGTCACAAGAATTTACCGTTTAAACTTTGAATTCAAAAAGCGCGCGCAGATTCGTCGTTATTCGATTTTGTTTCGAATATTTCCCCTTTTTGGGCCCTTATCGTCGCCCTTCGGTTTTGTTTTTTTCGTAAACTTTAAAAAATACAAAAATGTGTAAATATTAAAATAACTTACATATTACACGTGTGGTTCAATAGCGATATCTTTAATTATTATTCACCCAACACTTATTTTATAAAATTATATTTTATCTGACTGATGGCCCTGTTCAGAAATAAAAATGTATTACATGGTCTACAATATGTACGTTTGCCCCAAAAAAATAATCATAGGTCAAATTGTGTACTGAAAATGTTAAACCGGAATAGATGATATTTATTTAAATTACTGATTTCCCCAAATACTAAAATACGTTATTGATTATTATTCTTAGTTGATTAAAAATAATTAATTACGTATTAGGATACTCTTTATCGAGTAAAGTATAATATTGTTTAGTAGAATACATTTTTATTTCTACGTATTATTCAGCAAATATTAGTGTTTTTAGTTTACAAATTTAAATAAGTTATAATTTTTGTACTAATTATTTTTAATAGATTTCCGTTAGAGCAAAGTACCTATAACATCTTACGTGATAAAGATTTTAGCCACTTTTATTAAAAAAATACTATAATATACCAAAATTCAATATACTATATACTAGATTAATTAAACCAAAATATAAAATAATAGGAATACCAGTAGGAAATGATAATGTATAAGAATATATTATGTAAGGTATAAATGTTCGTATGTTTACAAATGAAATGCACATTATAATATTATATATACAGTTATAAATAAATAGATGAATAAAATAAACCTCTTTAATATATATTCCAATATAATATTGGCTACTTAAATAAAAATTAAAAGACATGATTTTAATTAGTAAATTTATTTTAAAATGAATATTTTATAATTATTGATTTAAAAAATACCTGCAGAATAAAATGTTTCTTTAAGGTGTTAAAAACAATATGCGATTTTTCAGAAAAATAATATTTATATTTCCTTGTGGGGCAGTGACTATTGACTAGTAACTATAGTTTAATAATTTAAACAAAATGTAGATATGTTTTTCTAAAATTATTAAAATATATAGACATTTTTTTCGAAATTCTTACTGGATTCTAATACACATCAACTGAGTGATAAATATAAAAAGTATAATTAGGCATAAGTTTTCAAACTGTTATCATTTAAGTACCACATATCGTGTTTTACTTTGAAAATGAATAATATTACGTTTTGTAGGTAATGAACTAAAATGTGTTTGTAGTAGGTCAAATGGTTAAAAAGGTTATGTTCCAATATTTTTGGTATACAATATTTAAGTTTAAATAAAATGTTATCATTGATTTTATTTATTTTACATTAATTATAATAAGGTCCTAATTCTTGGTAATTACAAACACTATAAAATTTAAATTATCAATTTCTATAGTTTATGTATAGCTTGTGTATTATTTGTTTGTCTATTATTCGTATCTATTTATATTAATTATTTGTATATTAAAATATTTAACATATTTTTATATATTTGTCTAGTTCACATAGGTATTCTAATCGATATATAATTGGAAGTTAATAAAGAATAAATTGTATTTAATAATTGTATTTAAGAATAAATAAAATTAATTTCAGGTCCATGGAGTGACAGCCATGGCAGACGACGTAGACCATTAATTTTACTACCACTTGTAGGTCAAGTATTAACTGATAGCTTATGCATATTAAATGTTTATTATTGGAATTGGTCTCCACAAATCGCTGCACTTTTTGAAGCCATAACACCGGGATTATTTGGCGCTAGAAATATGTTCTGGGTAGGTGTAATATCGTATATATCAGATAGTTGTACAAATGAATCTAGAACATTGAAATACGGAATAATAAATGCAATTTACACTATTAGTACTTTAATTGGAACAGGACTAGCAGGGTTTATAAATGTTGGATTAGGATTTTATGGAGCCTTTTTGGTACCTATTCTGTTAAATTTAACCGCTTTTATGGTTGGTATAATATTTATAAATGAAACTTCTTTGCCTTACGATAAAAACATTGTTTGGCTAAAACCAAAATATTTTATGCAAAATTATTTGAGTGTATTTAAAGGAAGCAGTAAACATTATTCAATTACGTTAGTAGCATTACTATTATGTCAAGCTGTTTTAGTGGGAAGAATTGGAGGTAAGTCATCATATTTTAATAATATATTAATAAGTATGAATAATATTAAATCATAAAAATCATTTGATTAACATTCAAGTTAAATTTTTGCTTATTATTTAAACTATTTTTAAGGATAACAGTCTTAGTATTAATTTATAGTGAAATATAATATGAGCAAAGCTAATCAATGTTTATAAATTATAATAAACTTTAATATTTATTATCTGTGATTAAAAAAAAATATATACATAGTAGTCAGTACAGAGTGGTTCAAAAGTCTTCACCAGATTACGAATTGATACTATAGCTCAATAATAGTAAATTTCTGGTAAACTATACGTTTATTTCATTGTATAGATGAGATAGTCAAGTTCAATTTTATTTTCGTTCTAATAGACATGTCTTGTTAGTTGTAAGCGTTCGTATTTGTAATGATTAGTAAACAGCTGTCAGTTAGTATCAAGATGGGTAAATAAAAAAATAATACTGTATAGATGTATGATGGGTAATTGAATATTTGAAATACACTATGTTAAACCTTGATTATTTTTTAAACTTTCTATCACCATTTTAAAACAAATACGAGTGGCTAAAATTGGAAGAAGACTAAAATCACTAGGTAATAGTGTTTCAGGAAATTGTAGACGTCTACTTGATGCATACATAATTTAAATTTGAATTAAAACCCTCTCACATACTTGGATCAGATATTTTAAGGCTTGTTCTTTAGTTTCCTAAAAATGTTTAGTATTGAAAATATTTATTTATTTTTATCCAGTCTATTTGAATACTTAGAATTAATATAATTATCATAATTCAGTTTAAATTGCATTTTTTAACGTTTCAGGAGAATATGCTGTTACATATTTATTTATGAGATATAAATTTCACTGGTATGAAGTACAATACAGTTATTTTGCTGCTTACAAAATGTTGATGATTTTTGTTGGTAAGTAATAATTAATTTACCTAGTAAAATAATTAAAATATATTAGATACGTACTAGTAAGATACGTATATACCTATAATATTAATAATATGTTTTTATATTATCATGTTTGAAACAATTCTATAATATATTATACATATTTTTATTTTCTTAAAAAGCATAATTACAATCTATGCATTTGTTTGTTCAACAAGTAATTTTTATATTCAATTTAATAGCAGGACATTACAGGTAGAAAGGTACTCAGTATAGTACCACCCGACAGATAAAATAAGCAAGTCTCTAGGCCAAGACCGTTTTAATCTTCTTTGGGGATTGTCAGGAATTATTACTTAGGAAGAGAGTCGATTTATTAGGGGATTAGGTTTGAGAGAAAATGGGATTTAGTCGATTGAGATAGTGTTGGGATTTTTTAGATCGTTATGAACATTGAATTTTTTGATGTACTGCGAAGCAGAGACGATTTGACGGAAGTATATGGACTGTAAAGTTTGGACAGTTTTCATGTTTGAATGTTTGGCTTAGCCCCATAATTGGATATCATAACCTCACCCTGGTCTAATAATAGCTTTTTTAGAGTAAATGAATTAATTATACTTCACAGTGTTTATATTTATACAATTTATTTCAAAATATTTAATGTGACATCTTCTATATTTAACTATAATACACCAAAGTATACCATATTGCTTATTAAATACAATAATACATTAACAATAATCCATATTGATTATATATAATGAACTGTTGAGTTGTCATGTATACAGATTAGTAGATAGTATAGCTAATTTAACTAATCCAGGCTTTTGCTTATATTTAATTATAGGTATTCTAGATTATTTGTCTTTGTAATAAATTAATATTTATTGTTTTAGTATATTTAGAACTTAGGATGTACCAATATGACTATTTATATATATGATAATTGATAATACACATTATACTTGTCTATATTATGTCAATAGTCCAGGTAATATAGAGTTCTTATCGTCTTGATAATTTATTGATTTACAAAAAAAAAAAGAAAAATACTGTTCAAAATATTATAAAACATGGTCAAAAGCCTGAAAGTTGTTGTCTACTTTTATTCTGCTGGATAATTTAATTATGCAAATATTTTTCTGTTTTAGTATTCGGATAAAAACATTTTATACTCAAATTTAAAAAAATATATGACTTAACTAAATGGTGCGTCTGAGATTATCAATAATAACTGGGTTTCATGAAAAAAAAATAAAAATAAAAAAGGTCATAGTTTTCTGACGTTCTAGAGTGCCTTTTCAAACGGATATATCCCGAGTGCATCCTATGTTTAATGTTTTCCCTTATAATAAAAAAAATAGGCAAACATATCATAGCTTAAATATATTCACAGCTCGTCATTGGCGAAAATTTGAATTGATATATTTTGTTTTATACATTTGACGTTGTTATTTCGTAACTATCAACAATTATATATTATTATACATAGATATGTCTTAAAATGATAAACAATATAAAATGAATACATCTAATATGTTTTAGCCTATATTATGATTATTTACAGTCATTATGCAACGACAATATTATATATAATGTCCAATAAAAAAATATATCATTCCTGCGCATCTCCATCGATACCGGTTCCATTATGACAGGCATGCGATATACCTGGGAATGCAAAGAAGAACCGATTTCATCGGGTTGTGGCATATTCTCACACTGGGCATAGTATATAATATATATTTAGACATTTTTAATATACAATTTTATTGTATGATATAATTTATTATAAAAAATAAGTTTTAATAGTTTTAATCATACCTAAGAATTCAATATAATGTTAAATAGAAAAGTAAAAAAATATATATATTTTTTTCTTTGATAAAATTTAAAATAACTATATTATTCAAAATCTTACCTTTAACTAAAATTTTATAATTTTTTATTTTGTTTTATTTTTTTCTTTATGTTCTGTAGTACAGGTACATGGGAACTACAATAGACCTATGTCTATATTAGGTGTAAACAAGTATAGAAAATAGACTTCCGAAAAATAATACATATAACTGGTATAACTGGTATAATAATTTAATATGTAATATTTAAAATTTTACAATCACTCCACTAACATACGCATAATTATCACAAAGTTATGGCATAGGTGGTTTTTGAAAAATATAATTTTCGAACCATTTCGCCAGCCTCCACGCCCATAATATCATTATAACTAGTGACTGGATTTATATACAAATTGTATTGAAATAAACTTTTTGAAATGAGAATTGCCTTCGATTTAGATTATTCTTCTTATTAAAATAACACTAATTTTATTTTGTATATTTTGCTATTTAATTTTTTTACCTATTAAATGCGTATTTAATGCATATTTGTAGTTTTAAAGTGCATATTATAATACATTTTTATATTGTTGATAATGTCATAATTTATAACATTATCAACAACATAAAAATGTATTTTCGACAACACAAATATTTTTTCAATATCGCAAACAACAGTTCCTTACGGCTTACATTATACCCTTATTATTTGAATGAATGTTTGATAAAGTCACATCTAAAAATGGTAGTATACTTGGACTGAAACGCAATTATAATATACCAAAACCTAGGACGCAATTTAAATATATTTTTTTTTCGTATAGTGAGTTTCATACAAAATGTGACTCGATTAGAGCGCACTGAGCAGTGGCGTATATAGAAATTAATTTCAGGGGTGAGGAGGGGTTAAAAAACGATTTCCATTCTTAAATTCTAATTAATTATACAATCAAAATCAATGCCCGTATTAACCATACATTTCAGGGAGGGAGGTTGAACCCTTAGCCCCCCTATATATATGTCACTGGCACTGAGTGACGGTTTCTGCTCAAATTTATGGTTCGTAAATATGTAATAATAAATAATAGTTCTGTAAATATAATAGTTTTAAATTTTTCACTATATTTACACACTATTATGGGTAACCCTGACAAAAATTCACCTCCTGGTGTGCTATAATCTAGTCGCATTTGATGTGAAATACTAACGCACTATAGTTGTCTTTGGAATGTAACTAGTATGCAATCACCATTTATAATGTACTACTCGTACTACCTATTACCTCATGTTTTTATCCATCTCAGTAACTAAAATTTCCTAGATTCAAAAATTAACTGCATTGCAATTAAACAACGTAAATATTTCGACACTATATAGGTACGTAACAAACTATCTTTTTCATGGACACACCAAGATGATACATCATTTGGACGCACTCAGGACATAAGAATAAGGATAATTTTAAAAAGCAATCGCAAAACTCATTTTTAAACAACCTCTATTCGTATGTCTCAAAGTTTAATAATATCTTGCACGATATAATACAGGGATATTATATTATATTATGCCATCACTTGTGAAAATAAATACAAATTGCATTTTAATATTATACATTTGTTTTATTTTTTTTTTTGAACGCAGTACATTAACACAATTTTAATATTGAAAATGATGTTAATGTTTGGTAAACAAAATATATTGATGTGTGGTTAAGACCCGTATTTATTGATAGAATTATTTTACATAGAATCTATATTCTAGATAAAGTGTTTAATGAAATTAAAAATAATTAACTCATTTTTAAAAACTGCAGTGATTGACCTCCGAAAAAAAAAACCAATTATAAACAGCTGTAAATACATCCTACATTTCGTCGAATTGCCAAGTTGTCAGGAAAATATGTATACAAGGATATAAATTTATCATGAACAGGCAATATTGAAAAAATACAAGGAATTATTGTTTGTTTTTTTTCTAGCATTTGCCACATATTTTGTTAAAATTGTCTACGTTATTCAGTATAAAATAGCTATATAATAAAATATGATACATAAAATTAAATAATTATTAAATTTGTTTTTAAACTAATAAACAAAAAAAATATAATTATTAGTAAGTATTTTCTAAGATATTGCCTCACTTGTCATGAAAAAAATCTTTTATCTATATAAATTACGTAACAAATTTGTCAGAAATAAAACAGAAGGTATCACAACGAAAAAATTCTCGAATTATAAATTATTATAGGTACCGTAATAATAATATAATATAATACAAATTAAATATTATATGACGTTTTTGAGTCATTAAAATGTATAACAATGTTTTTAAGTTAAATTTATATGAACTGTTTCAACCTAGGTGAGATTTATGCATTTATTAATTATTATATATAATTAACTAATCACATATTATGACTATATGAGTATATGATAATTAACGATAGGTACTCATTATATAATTTGGAATCTTCAACAGCCGCTAGATTTTATTTAAAATGTCAATAGGCTTGGTACATTATGAATTTAAATATAGTCCATAGCCTATGGCCCTATAGAAATAATATTATTATTCGAATCGTATTATTATGTGAAGATATGTTATTCATTTTCATATATTTTATTCATCTTGGTATGGTTAAATTGTACTAAACGTTACTTTTGTAATTTATCCTATTAAAGATGAAAATAAATTCGATATAATAGCTAAGTGTAGATGAGTCGGCCATCTCAGATACCTATTCATATACATAAGTGTTGTGTAATTAATATCATCTTGTTTACCTATTCATTCATAAATCATAATAATCAACCATTAATCTGAATTAACATTCTAGGTACTTTGTTTTCTGTAACTGTGTTGAGCTATCGTCTGAAAATAAATGATGCAATTATAGGTTATATTGCATGTATGTTTGATATTCTCGCCGCAGTGTGTTACGTTTTCGTTGCCGAACCTTGGCAACTATATATAAGTAAGTATAAAAAAATCAATCATAATGAATTTAACCAGCACATTTTGCATCGTAATAATAAATTAATAAATATATTCAAATTATTACTTATTATAGTTCCACTGGTTGACTTTTTCCATGGGACTGCACTCACTGTTTCTACTTCATTGACATCTAAAATCGTAGACAACGAAAAACTTGGTAAGTTCATCTACACATAGTAACCCTGTTTGTACCTATACTTGTATTTACGTTTTTTAATTGAACATTAATGTTGTGTTACTATTATTTATGCATATTAGGTAGATTAAACTCTGTTCAAGGACTAATGAGCACAATTATGTCATTCGTTGTAGTTTCGTTGTACAGTGCAATTTATAATTTAACATTTGAATATTTACCCGGTGCTGTGTTTTTGTTAAATATCATTTTAACTTTTCCTGTGTTAATAATATTTATGTAAGTAATATAATATATGTTATATGGTTTAAAAAAAAAAAAAAAATTAATATTTTTTTTAAATTTTGTAGGATTATTTACTGTAAATGCAAACACATGTGGACAACAAAAGAAATAACGAAATCTTAACAAAGGTTTTAGATATAGTTTTTAAATTTCTATTGTAAGTTACGAAAAGACAGTGTATATTGTATAATTTAATATTATTATCATTTGTTTTAATGACATTTTAATGAGTTAGTTAGTTTTATAAAGTATTATTTAATATAATTTTTCCATCAGTTAAATTAAAAATGAATTGCTTAAGAAATCTTCCCGGAGAAATCGGAGAATAAATCTAATAAGATTCAATATGCGGCTACCAATTGTTTGTGATTATGTAATCAACACAGTTAAATGTAGATAAATTGAATTGTTTCGTATATACAACATGTATTGATAAAACGGTATATTCGCGTCATCTAATTGCAAACTTTTTTGAACTACGACTCATTTTGAAATTACATTGTATTAAACAGGTAAATAGGCTATATTATATCCAGTTTTGAAAACTTAACATTTTACAAAAAATAGGCCATTGGCAATAGTACTATGGAAACAATGTAAATTTTTTTTTTTATATAAATATATATATTATAGTCCTTAAGTTATCCTAAAAATTTCAAAAATCAGTATTTGAACAAGTAATAACTAATAAGTGTATTTTAAACTTTAAAGAAATGAATTGGAATGACAATATTTGGTGAATCATCCTATCCATATAAATTACATATTTACGCTGTTTTTGCGCTGAACAATTGAATAAGCTGGTTAGGTAGGTACCTACTGTTTAATGTATATTACATACGCGACGGCGATTTCATGTGTAGAAGTATACGATTTAATTTTAACAAACCTATATGTAAGAAAATCAACTGTAGGTGAACAAAAATTATAAATTTAAAAATTGTTGAATTATGTAATATTATTTCGAGGCTGACACATCATACCTGTATGGCTATTGGCTATACATCGTTACCCCCTCCCCCCATCAGTATATAGACTGAGTCTTAAACAATAACCAAAAATAATTTATCAGAGCCAAGAGCTTAATATTCTTTTAAATATTTAGGATATAGTGTATTCACTATACACTTAAATGATCAGGTAGCTTCTATTTTTAAATTAAGAGTTAAACCTCTTATTTACTATATATTTTATTAGGACTTACTTCAAAAATGTAATTGTATATAGATTGGTATCTTTATACTCATCTTCAACTTTTGTATTCTAAAAAACATGATTTTTCTTTTTGAATTTTCGCAAAGAATATAGTTTTATGAAAAACTTTGATGTACCAATCACAATTTAAGAACTTTACGTTGATCAAACATTTGAACTAAATGTAAACACCGAAATAAGTTTAACGCGAACATTTATTTTCTCTTTGTGTGCACGAAATATTTGTTTCACAGATACTAACCGAAATTGTATTTTAGGTGTGATTTAGTGAAATCAGTGACGAATTATAAAAGCAGTAAAAAGTCACCGACCACTGTAATCACTAAACTGAGCACCTTATTGTAAGCATTTAATTTTTTTTTTTAATATTTTCTGATATATAAAAATGTGTATTATTAATTAATGTTATACATTACTATAATTTAATAGAATGGACATTTTTGAACCAATACTAGTTAATAATTAATAATTTTGTTATTTCCCTATATGATAAGTATAATTGAAAAATATTAAAATTACAATTACATCTAAATATTTTATAATATTATTATTCTTCATTTCACATGAGATACATTTATAAACTATAATAATTTTTTATATTTAACGTATCAAATGGAAAAAACAAATATCGACAAGTTAAATTTGTTTAAATTAACGGAATAAAAATATGGCATCCAGTCCGAAAATTGTTGGGCCTATAGATAAAAAATCAGTAAGTACCCATATTTTATAAATAATTATTTTTATTTATGTACATACTCGTACATAAAAATTATTAATACCTACCTAAATTAGGGAAATTGCGTATTAGTATAAAATTATATCTAATAATAATTTAGATTATATTATGACTATATTAAGTAAAATGTATTGATTGTGTTCTTATATAATCTTTTTCAGTACTTAAAATTTTATAGTAAATTATTTTATGTATGAAATATTATTTATCATTTTGATTTTTAAAAGATTGAATACTTATTTTTATTTCATAAACTATTATAATTTATTCCACACCGATATATTTTAGATTTTAAGTGAAACAATGAATTGTATTTAATTCAAATACGATTCAATACGGTTTTACAATGATGTAAAGTAAAAACGATAACTTTTACCCAAAACCAGTATTTGACAAAATAAATTTTGGTATTTTAATATATTAACTAGAAACAAATAATCGTAGATACTTGAAATCTTCATTAAATTTTTAAATTAATCTAAACATCATGTATTTTGAAACTTTTTAAGCTATTTACTGATATTAGACTTTTTCAATATTTTTTTCCTATTTCATTTCCTATAAATGTTCATAAAAATGTTTGCTCGGTCAAGAATCTTGAAAATTTAACAAAGGATTCTTTACAATTTTTTATCACAAGTATTAAAAATTATTAAAGATAGATAGATAAATAAATAATTTTTTTTTTAAATAAGCATTTTAACAAAATTTGTCAAAAATAACGAAAATTTGGAAATAATTTTGTATTTAAAATGTAGAAAATGTTCAATATTAAAACTATTTCATATTATCTCTAAAAATATATTTAAACACGATTTTTTTAGTATAGAAATTAAATATTGAAACAAAAAGTAACAATTTTAGTTATTTCGTTGAATTTAAAAATATTCTAAGTACTTGAAACTTTTAACGTATTATGTTATTATATTTTATATACACACGATAAAAATTGCAAATACAATGTTTTCGGAAAAAAATAATCTATCCTGCCGTATGAGTGTTTGACTAATAGTTAAAAAAAATTACTATAATAACAATATAAATTATTCTAAATCTAAAATATATTTCTGTTCACGTACACTAATCGTCTAGTACGCACGCGTTATTATAGTTCTCGTGAAATGTTAAACGCACCTAGTTTTAACAGAATTTATCGAATGTTAACCAATCTACGCATTTTTTTTAAAACAGCGCAAGAACTTGGTTTTGCCTCAGCAGACTTTTGTTATCCTTCCAAAGAATAGTAATTTAAATATAATACAAATCGTAGCTGAACATTATCTATAAATTTTACTAAATTTAACATTTTCCAAAGCATCGTAGCGCGCGACGACTTTTGGACTCAAATCAGATAAATTCATTATGCCAGCTAAAAATACTCCAAAATCAAAACAAACTGTATCACCCATCATGATAATTAACAACCAAGTAATCGAAACATCATCCGTGAGGAAAAATAATAATAATAATTTTTAATTGTAATCCGAAAACAATAAACGGCCATTACTACTGTCGCCAAAAAACTTGTACCTCTTACACTTCAACTTCCAAGTAAATACAATATTTTATCTCTCTAAATCAATACTCCGATATCTGTTAATTATGTTCATTGCTCACCGCCTCTACTATTGTAAACAATGATAATGACATTTTCGATACGCAAAGTCAGGGGTCACAACACTTTTCCACACATACACATACATAAATAAAAAGATATTTGCCACTGCCAATATCCATTAAGAGGGTAATACAATTTTTGAATTGAGAAATAAATTTTCAGATTTAATTTGCCACGACAGTTTTAGTTGTAACTCAACTTCCACCCACCTAAAACTCCAAACAATACTCAAAAAATCTACCGTGGTATAATTAATTTTTTAAATCAAAACTATGCTGATCTTCACGCATATCAACTACAATCTACCAATGCATTTAGATTAGTAATACGAATCCATCTATCGACTCTTGTTTTTGAAATTAGCTCAGCATTAGAAGAAATTGACCATTCAGTTAGGAAAGTAATTAAATATTAATTTATCACACCGCTAAACCAAGAACCATATACCTTGATTTTTCGTCGACCTCGAGTCCAATAGAAACAATAATGATGTTTCAATATAACTTTAATACTTCAAATCAAAACAAAAATATAAGAGCCACATAAATAACAACAAATTACTCAATGCATAAAGTAATTGGGTCATACTAAAAGCTACTGGTCCCATTGATTTTCCTCGATGTGTTAAATGCGGTGGAAACTATCACACACAGGCACGTATACAAAAAAAATTCGGGGAGGGAGGTTTACAAAATATAGCAATACAAATTGTGCCACAACATAATAAAACAATTTTTTCCTCGTTACTCAAAATTATTTCGGGGGGAGGGGTTAGCTCCCCTGTATACGTGCCTGATCACACAGCATCCTATAAATTTTCGTATGAAATGATTTAATATATAAATCAAATTTAACACGTAGATTATAGTGACTTCTTTTTCAATAACGAGGTACATTTGAAAACAAAGCGTTTACCTACTTTCCCTCTTTTTTTTTTTTAATGTCTTCCGAATATTTAAATGTTTAACAACAAGTTACTTATTATGTAAAAACTATAATATTATGAAAATATTAGCAAAATAATTGTCAACAGTCTTCTGGACTAATGAAGTGAAGGTAGATAGAAATATTTACTCAAAAGGACAAGAAAAATCATTCTTTTAAAAGTCCAATTTACTTTTATAAAAACAATTTAATTTTGGTCGTATAAAAAAACAGTAGTTTCATTTAACATAAATTATATAATGATGAATTGAGGGATTCTTACGTTAAAAAAAAACGTTGTGAATAACTTTTATTAACATGCTGTAAGTACCTATGTATCTATTGGCTATGACCTAAAATTACATAGGTACCTTAACATAATATCAAGTTATAAAATATAATTATATATATTAAATACACTTAAAAACTATTTTAGAATCTTCAAAACATTTCTATTGTAGGTACATTGGATTTTAAAAGTTATTTAAATAAAAATGTGTATACAAAACAAAAATTATGAATTCCACTAGATAAATGAAATTATAACAAGCAAAACATCTTATTAATATACCTAACAAATTTAATTATCTACACTGTTCTATACTATTTACACTAAACTTATAAGTATTAACGATTTGGTATTAACTTGCATTGCATTTTACATTATACAAGCAATTATGGTATAAAATATGGTATACAATGTATTACAATGACTGTTGTCTGTTTTACATAAATGCAATAAAAATATGTCTAATACTGTCTTCATTATAATAGGTAGGAAGGTTTATAACATAATAAGAAATAAAATATAATATTATGTACATAGTATTTACTATATTATTACCATCATAGTCGTTTACATGACAATTGTGTCAAACAGTATCTATAGTTTTAATCGATTCTTCTTTGACAGTGTTATTGCATTCATCTTTATTTTTTTGTGCTACATTACCATCTTCGTTATTTTTAAATATTTCGTCTTTTTGATCGGCTTTGTATGTCAACCTGAAAATAATACAAAATAATATTATTACGTCCTGTATAATATACTGTCTAAATTGCAAACATTCAACGATAAATAAATAATAAGCAGTTAAAACATGAAACACAATAATAATTGTAGGCTTAAGTAGTAAAGTTTAATATTATATTTCGTATGTATACTGTATAATACTACTTATAATAAATTAAGGAGGGTCGTAGAACCGTGAAAATTCTTAAAGCTCAGTTTATCAATTTTAAAACACAAACATTTTACGTTGAACTTAATGCATTCGAGAATGAAAACACTTAACAAAGGTCAAAGACTATAAAAAAAATATTCTTCAAATCTACAATTTATTAATCGGGTATATTGTATATATAATGCACCTAGATATACTGAACAATACTATAAAATTAATACAGCACTTCGTGGTTTAACGTGGTTTTAATTTTTCGTTGTGTTATTATATGTTTACATAAAAATCTTGCAATTATAAGTATAGGTATGCCTAATTAGAAATTATAGTTGATTAGGTATATTATTATTGTAATGGTAAAATTAATACAAAACAACTGTCGTACTAATGTTAGTAATAAATAATAATAATAAGCTATTATATAGTCATATAATGCTAAATTATATTTAATTAATTAGGTAATTATAATATTTATAAGAATTTCATACTAGATTTATGTCCGTTTTTTTTTCTATTGTTTTTTATATTTGTTCTTTTAAAACCTACTGTAGATATCAATTTAATTATTACTTATATATACTGATTATTTAAGACTTACAAAATTATAATGTTAATTTCTTTAAAATAAAATCTATGTATTATCTTTATTACTTTATTATAGCTTATTACATTGTACCGTTATACTGACTGTAACTTACGAGTATATGCCTAGTATAAAATATCAGGATAAGTAGTTAAATATTCTTACAGAATCAAATTAGAAGCCATGGAAAATACCAAACGTTTTGTTTGTATTTTATAGCCTTATAAACTCACACGTTTAGATAAAATCAATATTGACAAACAGCCAACCATAATAACAATCAAAATCAAATTAAAAGGTGGACAGCCCTGCAAAACCTATACCTATATTTTCCACTAAAACCACTTAATTTCGTCGAGCGAATTCCCACTACCGTTCATATATTATTGTTGCACAGACTTTGAGAAAATGTAAAACAATTTTATTGCAATATTATACTCCCACCGAATTCAAAATTTATAGATTACCTATAGTTTCTACTCTCATAAATAATATCTTACCACTATGACTTATCACGTAATTTGATGAAAAAAAATTACTTAAGGTTAAAATTATGATTTATTGAAAATCACAGTTTCGATAGTTAAAGCAATTCAAATATTTTTGAGTAATGCCAACAGTTATTATTGGGTCATTTATATATACATATTAACAAGAAATCGGTGCGAATATTATGTCTACAGCGTAGGTGTATAAATAGTATATACTCTAGATTTCGCTGTATTCGAATAAAAATAAATGTTTAAGGATTTTTCTATTCATCGCCGCATTATATAGTTTGTATGTAATTGTGATATATCGGCTACTCAGTTCATTATATTTGTATGCAAATTGTAAGTTCAAAAAAATTAATTACATTGCATGTTATGATCTGGGATTTGAATTTAATTCATACATTGTATGTTATATTCTAAACGAAAAATATACATCCCGTGGTGTAGTATACCTTAACAATATGTACATGAAAAACACAATTCTATAATAATACAGAGTATTGCAGAGTATATTATTATAATATTGTAAAATTGCGTAGAATATTATCACATTGTATTTACCCGAATAGTATGACAACTGGAACAGTAATAACCGCAGTCAACAGGAAAAAAGCTCCCGGTAGTGTTTCAAATGTGAGCTTATATAATTGATTATATAACGGATAAATAATAATGGGAGCGAGCGTTTCCAGCATACCGCGAACTGAATTGAGTTGCGCTAAAAAAAAAAAATTAAAAAACGTATAAGAATTACGTACGCCTTACAACTGTTTATGTTAAAATTATAATTTTGAACAATAATTATATTTAAACGAAATATTATTATCTTTGACAGTTTGTCATTGTACCACGAGGTTTACCATTTTAAATAATGATTGAAAAACAGTTTTATATACTTTCGAATGGTTTATAGATAAAATTGTTTTTAGAAATAATTATAAATTCGTTAAGTTTATCGACGAAATTTACGATAATAACGACATTTACCCAATTCACTGTTGTCGACGAGTTTTGACGCCATCGAAGTGCTGACTGTGAACGCTGCACCGTGAAAAATGTCAATCACTGGCACTGAAATTTTAAATTACACGTGAATTCGTATACAAATCGTGGTTTTTATCATCAAATATTTATTGAATACTAACCTGCATACAGCTGCCAAGGTTGAGTTACAAAACTATAGCACACTGCAGCGATTAAATCGAAACTGCTGCCGATAAATCCTATTGCTGCATCGTGCATTTTCAGTTTTACGCTCATTAACCATATAGCTACGATAGTACCTGTAGATAAAATAATACACACCATATATTATATTATATTCGCCATTAACTATTTACCACGACGTATAAATAGTAAATTATAAATTAAAATTTTCAATTTAATAATATACGTTATACGTATAATGTATGTATCATTATAATACATTTTTACAGTCTCGTGTTGATGCCTTAGTCCGAGACAGAATGTCGTGTACCAATATAAGTATATAAATATTATATAACATGCGTGTACATTCGTCTTACTTTTTATAGTTTGTCGGTTTACTTTCATCTGTTAATAATGTTGGTTTGGATTTACAAGTCGATAAATATACATTTACACGTATATTATTGTACTATGGTAATAATCTATACTAATTTGTTCGTCCTTTAAATATTAACTACTCCATGTCACTACATAGTGCCTTCTAGTATGCGTTGAGAAGGAAAATTCGAGGGAAATGGAAGAATAATTTTTATAAATTATTATTAACCCAATTTTTTACACACACAATAAACCGATTATGTAAATTATGTAACAAAATAGGTATGAGACTACGTTCACGCTCTAAATCTGAAATGGTCAACTATACTATTATATATTTGTAATGAGCTCGACCTCGTGATATCTCATATTATAATTATTGTCATAACGGTATTAAGTTATAATTTGTGGTACAAAAAAAATACTTAATCCATGTATGTAGGTAATTATACAATATTTAGAATCGCTGTATATATATAAATATAATTAAATAATGGTTTTAAATATAAATATGTATATAAGTATTATAATATATACTTACAATACATTGCTAATACTGTAATAGATTTTTTTTCAATTTGCAAAAAGTTCTATGCATATTATACTTTTGCTTTATTCAAGTGAAAATTAAGAACAGATTATAATTTAAAACTATTTATTTATGCGAATTTTCTAATATTTTTTAACAAACATTTAATGCAAAGAAATTGATGAAATATAATCATGTAACTGTTATATACGTATATCACATATATTATTATTATTGCAACCAGTTTTAAATTGTGCTCATTGTCGTTAATCAAATTCAATGACTTAATTACTTTCATTTTTAAACACCCACTCAAATGGTTCATCCAAGACTTGTACTTTTCAATTTATTATTTATTTTTACTAAAATCTAATAGAGTTAATAAATTCCTGATCCAAAACAGTATATTATATATTATTTAGTGACAATAATAACGTTCAAAGAGAACCCAAGATACATAGACAATGCAGATACCATAACCACTAAATGAATCTTAGCCAAAATATTATGCACATGACTCAACGTTTCGTTGGCTATTGTTATTTCATTAAAATACTTAGGTTAACTCTAAACGTAATATTATTATTACGGCATGTGATATATATATATTTACAGACACCCGTCTAATGAACAAGTCATTAATAGTTTCCAATTAAGTATGTTTTATACGGAAATACATTTTACGAATTGATTTATTTAGTCGAGTGGGTAGATTGTAGGTATGTGTATTATAGATAACGTGGAAAATCGAAAATATCGTACACCACCATTAAATACGTCATTTCCACATGAACAAATATTGTTTTTAAACCCAAAACAATATTAATGACGAAATCAGTATATTGAACAATATAGTGTACAAATCAACGTGGGTATTTCGATTTTCGACTGTTTGCATTAGTTTTTAATAACTTTCGAGTTTAATTAATACTAAAATTAATAATTGTGATTGAACTAGCAAGAACAAAAATAATCGTATAAGTTTTTATTTCCAATAGGATATACACCAGCATGCAACATTACCTTTAGCTAAACTAATTTTATTTTGTTTAAAAAATATTACCTATAAGTATCCCAGTCATTTTGTAAGCGGCGTAGAGGCTGTAATCGATTTCGTTCCATCCAAATTTGTATCTGACAAAAAGATATAGTATGGAGTATTCACCTGAAAAATGTTATTTAAAATATCACTTATTTATTCGTAATAGTTATATATGTAATGTATTAAATACAATTAAACACTTTAGTTTAGTTTTCTATTGTATATTTATTTACACAATAGACTCTGTTAAATAACAAATTATGAAGTACAAATTGCATTATAGTTTATTGAAATTTGTCTGGTAATAAAATCGAGATTTTAAGTTACAATTATTTTGGTTTTTAGAATTTTATATTTTAAATTGAAAAAATACAATGTATCATATAAAATATAAAGGTATATAATCTGTAGAAATTTTTATGAATTCTGTAGATAGAAAATAAAACATTTATAAGGAAATATATTATTAAATATAATAAATAAGGTTTAAGTTAAGTATACATGTTAATTTGTGTGAGTTACATATCATTTGTAGGTTAAATTTATATAATTTAAATAAAGAAAGTGTAACTAATAAATAAATTATTCAACTGCCTAGATTTATTAATTGATTTTTAAAAAACCCCGTGCACATTTAATATATTAATAATATTTAGTATTTACAACATATCAATGATTATCCAATTAAATGCATACGATATTTTGTTTATAGTTAGTTTAGTAAAATACCAAAATATAAAAAAAACGAACATCTAAGTAGTATGTATTTGTATGTTCACAGCACTTTTCAGTCGGGAAATTTTAAAAGTTAAAGCAGGAATATCCTCATCAAGCCATTTTTTTCCCGTATAACGCAAAAATACTGACTTTTAAAAACCATAATATATGTTCACAGCACTTTTTAGCAGGGAGATTTTAAATGTACAAGGGAGGAATATCTTCTTCAACACCATTTATTTTTTCAATGTACTACAAAATTATAATAATTCTGAAATTGCATTCTCATACAAACTCTTTTTTGAAAATTATTATAATTTTGTCGTACACCGTACACGGAAAAAATAAATGGTGTTGAAGAGGATATTTAAAATCTCCCTGCTGAAAAGTGCTGTGAACATATAAATACATACTATTTACCTCAAATAAACAATAAGCTAGATAATAAAAATATTATACTTTTATACGTATAGACTATAATAGGTATCTGGTATAGGTGTATAGGATATTAATTATACGTATATACTGTATAACTGATTTAAGTAGATTTATAATAAATAATCTACAACATCGATGTGTAAATGTATACAAATTAAATAAATTTAATTAACTTGAGTTTTAAAATTATTGATTGTGGATGAACTACATATTTTCAATATTTAACTAATATATTATGATATGTAAAAGTTCACAAACTTTCGAAAATGTTTGATAAATGTATTCTACATTAAGGCCATTTTCTTATTGAAATCTTACATTTACTTGAACTTTACGGTCGCCTATACTGTCAATCTTAATATTTTATACTTGTGCCTACTAAATATTTTATTTCAAGTTTATTTAAACTTAAACTTCCATTTTAAAAATCTAACTTTTCTGAAATTGTCTTGTCGTTATTTTAGAAAAATATTTAAAATATTATAATTCAATTCAATATTTAAATAGTATGATTTATATGTTAGATATATATTTATGTTATACATAATTAGTGTCTATAGAAGTTTACAATTAATAAAATAATATTTTTTTGCCTATAGGTATCTATAACTAGGTGTCTTTAAATGTATAATACAGTATATAGAACAATTATATTAACTAATAAACAATGAATATCTTGGATAAATTTTAAATTGAAAGCTAAATAATAAAAAAATAATAATACTCTGAATATTTATTTTAAATAACTGACAGGTGTAATTAAACAAACAAGTTACAAATCGTATTCTAATCAATGCAAATTTAAATACATATTATGATTAGGTATTGTTGATTTTATTATGTATAATTATATTTTAAAACATATTGCAATTTTAATCAAAATAAATGTTATTTTATAATTCATTAATCAAAGTAGTCAATTATTTACAGTACACTCTGTTAAAATAAATTGGTAAAGCCAAGTTAAATTAGTTTCTATTCATCATAATAATTTAGAAGTAGAAAGCTGAGTGACTCTATGCACGGTTACTGTTGTGCGTAATATTGTTTTTAAAGTAAAATAATATATAAAAAATAACAAAAAACAAAAAACATCAGAATAAAATATAGGGTAAGAATTACACGTTTAGTTATGTCGTATGTTTGAATAAAATACACATCTTAGAATTTCATGTAAGTTATTAGTAATGAACCATCGTGTAGACTTTAGAGGATAGACATAACCTAACCTAACGTAACCTATGGATACTGTAGCTGACATTATTTTACTTTTTTTTCTTTTGTACACAAGATGACTGCTCACCATATTGTGTCATGCAATAAATATTCAATTAATATATCGATTATACAAATAATAGCATAGGTACGTTCGTTTTGTAATCGAACAATTAAAAAAAAATTATGGTTACGGTTTTTTTTTTTTTTTTATCATGAATTGAATTTTTGTGAATATTTGTTATGATTGTAAACTATTATTTCCAGACAAGCAATTTTAATCATAACAATTTTGAAAATTATAATACCCACCTACTTAAAAAAAAATATATCATCACTTTCAAGTAAAACATTATGTTATAATTTAAGCAAAATGCATTGACCTTTATTATCTCTTAATAAGGGTCAAGCACTAGTAAGTAATACTACGTATACTTATACAGTCCTGAATAGACAAGTGATGTTTAGGTTAGGTAGGTAAACAATAATTTTAGGTTTCACGGTGATTTATCGTAATTTACTACATTAGTTAAATTAAAAGAAAAATGTTTTAAAAGGAGAGATCAAAGTATTATTCTCTATTAATTTTCCAATACTTTTGATGTTTCGAGTTCTGTGCGACGTGTAGGAACGGTTAGGTGTAATAGTAATGTTTTACGTTGTGGTACTTACAGATTAAGTTGGAATATATTTTTGAGAGAAGAAAAATTCTCTTGAAACACTAAATGGCTGTGGTATTTCCCATATAGGTAAATATATCAAATACCGTGCTTGAGTTCTCGAGAAGAATATATTATATTATATGAAAATAGACTGTAAATAGAGGTTTCAGCAAAGTATTACTAATATCAGGGGTTTTATAATCATTACTCGTATATAATATTATAGTTATTTCAGAGTAAGTGTTAAAACCTAAGCCGACAATAACTTTTCCATTGTGTCTGTACAGTGCGTCTATACAGCGCAATACGATTTGTGTGGCGTTGTATAATATTCGAATACATAATGTATTATGTCTGTTCGGAACAATCCTATGCCACGGGTAAATGACTTTACCTATCACATTTATCCATTGTAGTAATTGGTTAATCTCAAGTATTATTATTACCAAACTAGCAACAGTTTAATATCGTATATTTTAGTCTATCCGTAGTAGCTTTAGGCTATACGAAATGGGCGATAGGCGCCTACTATACATTATGTTATATAATATATTATGTTATACATATGTTGTATCATTGAGCATAGAGCAGTTTTTTTTTTAATTTGGCGTGCCCCTGACGTGTTACGACGAAATGCAGATAAACTTTATTGGATTGTCCAATTCATCTGTTTTAATTACCCGTGTAATTGCGATTAAAATTGCCGTCTGTCACGTCCATGTCGGTTTAGTATAATATATTTTTCAGAAGCTAAATCTATAAATTCGTTATAATATCGCATAGAGAGTTTAAAAACACGACGATTTACTAGAAACAATTGAAATAAATGTAATTACTATGACGTAAAATAATATAGCGATAATACCGATAATATAACTTGATTCTAGAAGCGAAATAAAAAAATAAATAAAAATAGTAATAATCAACAAGGTTTTTTAATTGCTTCTCGGGTATATAAATTTATTACTACAGATAATATACGTATTCCTATTACTGCAAGTTACTACAAATAATGTTATATCGTAATACTCGTTTATGCCAAACATCTCTCATATCGCGTATATCGCGTCTAGTGGGTATCCATGAGTGCAAAGTTCTAAGTACTTATAGGTTTGTGCCACACTGACTGAAAATGACAAAAATTGAGGTCAGTGTAATTATCGGCTTATATTGAATATCGTATTCAAGTGTAAGAAAATCGATCGAATTTTAAAACAGGTAATATTATTGTCAGTCCAATAGCTCAATCGTCTAGTAATAGTGAATTAAATTGAATCTTAAAATATATTTTATCCTAGAAATTATTATTTATAATTTAAAATATGAAAATACATAATATACCAATATACTATTTAAATTTATATTCGTTTGTAATAGGTACTATTTTCAATTTTGTCAAACAACGTTTCGTTATTTATTTATATTTCGTTAATTAAGAATCATGAAAATCACTTTGATGTTTCGTTCAAGGAAAATGTTAATTAATTTCGTTACAGACCTATAATTCCTTCGATATAAATTTAAACCATACCATGGTTCTACACTTATTTATAGTATATATATTATAACTCTACATATGATCAAAACAGTTAGGAGTATATAATCGTAAACAATACTACATTGCGTGTGTATCCAACTACACGACTGTTATAATCCTTAGAAGAGTATTAGCTTGCAGACAACCGGTAAAAGTAATAAGTATTTCAAATTTTCACGTGCAAACATAATTTTCTAGAATAATTTAATTGTTGTTATTATTTATTGAAATCCTATATAATACCCGACCAACACATCAACTATATCTATATAGTGATACGCGTATAGACGTACATTTCTAAATGATGATCGTCTATCGTTCTCTAATCAAATAACATGTATTTATGGGCACCGATCAGAGGAGTCAAAACGACACCCCCCCCCTAAAATTAATATTATACCTATGCGCGTCCTCGAGAATGTTATAACACTATACATATTACTAACAATTGATCGAAATTTATTTAAAAGCTCGAGACTAAAATGTACTAAATGTATGTTTTGTAATATTGTCGATCTATTTTACGGAGTCAAATACGTCATTAATACGGGCAGGCTGTTATATAGCCACATACTATGTACAAATTGTTATATATTATTATTCTGTCGAATTTTCAATTGACCCGCGGACAATTATGCACGCTGCGTTCCCCATTAAGTGCATGCCCGTGTTTTTATGTTCAGATAAAATTCTACAACCGCGTACGTTATAATAACGGTATAATATATAAAAAATAAAACAATACTCATTAATTGATTTCGTTGTTTCCGCGTAGGATGATATTATTATATTTTTCTCGACATCGTTACACGGCCCGCGAATTGTATAGCAGAGCGTGTACGACCAATTTAAACGTTCGTATTACGATTTATGATTAACAACAGTATATACTGTACTTGCGGACTAGTATTATGCCGTACAGAGTTTTCGCTTGAAAAATATTATAACCACGCCTGTTGAAATATTTGACCGGTACGAACCGCTTGTCGCGAGGCGGGGTAATGACACTAGTCTCTGTCTTGCCTTCGGATTGCAAAAATTGTGTTTTCTAACCGGGAAACGGGAACAATAATATTATTATTATTTTTGTATTGTTTGTATGCGGCGGCACGGTGAACGGCGACTGTTGTAGGTACCTAATCAATAAACTAAATGTGCACCGACTATAAAATATATTGCGTTACACAAACAATATTCACTAAGAACAACAACGTTAAGATTTCATAAACGACACTGCCGAAGCTACTACTGCTATTGCACGGTTACTTATTTTATAACGTGTTCAAAAAATAAATAAATTTATAGGTGTTTGTTCCTCCTACAGTCCTGCGCGTATAATAATAAAGTTTAACATTATTTTCTCTGCATCACACTTCTATTATACCTATTTCTTAAGTATATTATATATTATTTTGTATCGGCGATTGTCTTATAGACATCGGGCACTCGCGCGTGAAATATTTACTAAAATAGTGTCCACGAAATTAATAATATACGTAGTTGAACACGTCCCGCGTTACCCCTCGGAATAATAATAATATTACAATAACTGTGTTTTGAAAGAATTAATAAAAATATAGAAAAACGTTTGTACCGTTTATATAATTAGAATTCAGATATTTGTCGAGGCGTAGATTTGTAGAATTGCACATTATTATTATCTCTGTTTTATACAGTAAGAAAACGTACATTTTTCAAATACAATCGCGGCAACGTTATAAGCAAAATCGTCGGAATTTCAGTTTTTTTTATTTTTTTTATTATTATTCAAAGTATTTCGAAATGAAAGATTAAGCTCACATCTTTTGGGAGACATTTTTCAGGAGCGCATTTTGTGTTTCGTTCAAAATGTGAGCTATTTCATGAAATAAACATATGTATAGGCGCCTCACAGGGATCAAAATTCATGTATTTATTTACCTACACAACAAGCATACGCCATGTCGCAATACATACACACATACATACATGCATACATGCATAATATATATAAATATACAAACTTGGTAATTATAGAATGATACATTAAATATTATACTGATACTCGTGGGCATTTAATAATATTTAAGCATCGTGAAATTTATCACTTAAACTCAATAAATTCCAAATAAAAATTAATTTCTCACTGAATTCAAAATACCTTGTTATACTTTTCACCACAATTTAAATACACACCAATAAATAAAATACTAATTAGATTAAAAAAAAAAAAACGTAACATTTTAATTTCGCTGATTTATTAAGTGTCTTGGTCATGCTGAAATACTTCAAAGTAACAAAAAACTATACATCAATAACTTCAATTAATTATACTTTACCTACGTGAAAATGTAATTTACTTAATAATAATCCAATTTTGTGAATTTCTTAACTCGCGTACATGTTAATATAAAATAATATATTATCATGTTTACACAGTAAAACAACACAAAGTATAGTAAACATACATTTTAAGGTAACTACAAAGGATTCAAATAAGATATTTTGTTATGCACTTACGTATTTATAAGGATATTGTGGTATATACGATATGTATATATATATATATATATATCGTATATTATATGTGGTCGTGAACGCGTTAACGATTTGTTTTCACATTAGTTATATTTATTGATGTTTATGAACAATTATATAATTTTAATGTTCATTGACTCGGACCCATTATGGTCTATATAAATCAATTAGTTATCAGTTCTTATTCTCTCACTCTCTCGCATATAAAGTATCGTGTACTTGAAAAAATTTACAACAGTTCAATAAAATTTAAATAATATGTGTTTAATTCAGTAACCGGTAAAATCAATACGTTACGGTAATCGAAAACTATAGGTATAAGTATCATATAATCCTATATATTTAGACGTTTAGTTAATATACTGGTTGATTTTGTATATTATTGTATAATAATTTTTTTTTAATCTGTTTCACACTTATTTTTTGTATTTTTAGTCCAAATATACGGGGTGGACAAAAATGAATTGTCTTCCATATTATGTCATTCGTACTGAGTGTACCTCGCAATTAATATGTTTTTAGATTATAACATTTATAACTGATCAGGTTTTAGTGATGATTAAAAACTACTAAAAAATAGTGAGCAAAATGATATACGAATTGATATTTTTAATATCATCGAATTTTTTTTTTATAATATTGCCATTATTGGGATCAGTAGTCTTTTTTTGTGCAATATCGAATCGCACTTTCTTATCTGATGCGCCCACTAAAATAGTTCAATAATTAGTCAGAAATTTAAACTTAAAATTAAAGGAATTGAAGTTAGTAATTTATAAATCGTAATTATGAATTATGATTATTTGTATGCACATTTAGTACATTTATAATTATATAAACATATTACATTAGTATGTTTATTGGCTTGTGATCGCAATAGAAATAGAAATGATAATATCATTAGCACCTGTTATTGTCTAGCGTTGGCCCTTCATTCCACGGTTGAATAGTTCCTCCGCACAGTTACACAGACGTAATGTGATCTTGTTAGAAAATTATTACTTTATCAGATATAAAAATAGCTTCTTACACGGAATTGTTTCACTCAGACCGATTTAATTGCTCAACGTCTACCTACAATATCATCCACAATATTTTATTTTATAAACCTATACACATTATAACCGAGTTTCTGACTGTAACGTCTGTAACCATCATTAAACTGTAAATACTGTTTTTTCTTCTTCGTCGAATGTGTACAATATAATATTATAAATAGCAAACAGGAAGTATTGAAATTGATAATTAATAACAAACTACTAGGTATTTATAAGTTTTATTATTTAGTACAAGCCTTGATTGAAAAAAAGTTAAATATAAAATCACTGTCGAGACGAAACAGTCATTTCCAACACGCATTACAATCGTCTGTTGTCTATAAACCTTGAATTTAATTACGACATCCTGAATCCGTAAGTCGTACTCAATCGGCATACAGCTGATGTAATGTCGACCGTCTTCTCCCCGCACGCTTACTTCTCCATTCCACAATATTTCTTTATTTATTACATTATTTACGGGGAATAGCTTTTTTGAAAGAAAAACGCTCGCCAAGTCAAAGAACGGCATGTAAACTTTCTCGATTTTCAATTTTTAGAAATTTATTAGTCTATTCATCTTTTATAGTTAATTCACTACGGAGTTTCAAAAAAAAAAAAAAATTAAAATATATTTCATTAGGCGTTTTTCATGTTTTTCAGCTTTATAGCTTTGTAGTGAGTTAACGATCGAAGTTAAAGTTCTGCAAATCTTCACGGCACTTTTCCTAGTCAATTTGAATCTAACGAGACCCCAATAAACAAAATCTGTTCTCCGGTTTCCGTAATCTACCACGGTAAATGAAAATCTTTTAAAAAAATAACTATATGTGAAAATTTAAATAATTTTTAAGGAACGTAAAAAAAAAGTGGTATTTCTTGAATTTCGCTGTACTCTACTCTGAAGTCGACTATTGACGATGGTTGACCGTTCAAAAACCGAAGCCCAATAACGCATATGGCGTTTATCGTAATGCATCGCCCGCGATCTATCCGCTATCGCATACGATGTTATTATACCTGCCAATATATTTATGTGTACGCACCTTGCATGGGTCCGATGGTGAGCGGCGACACGATGGTCATGTAGACGAGCAGCGACCGGCTGGGCCGTTTCTTGACCAGCACGCGCACCGAGTCGGCGATCACCTTCGGGTTGACCGTCTGCCAGATGGACGCGCCCTTGTCGTACGGCACGGACGTGTCCTTGACCAGCGCCATGCCCAGCGCCAGCGCCGCGACGTTCATCGCCATGCACGCGCCGAACGTGCCGTAGAAGCCGATGTTGACGTTTAGGAAGCCGGCCGTGCACGCGCCCACCGGCGTGGCGATGAAGTACAGCGACATGAGCATGCCGATCCGCTTGGTCCGGTCCTGGACGCGCGTGATGTCGGCCACGTAGGACGCGACGCCCACCACGCAGCATATCCGCGACCCGGTGATCGCGGGCACCAGGCACTCGGACACGGCGGCCACGGCGGGCGACCAGTGCCAGTTGTACACGTTGAGCACGTTGAACGCGTCCGTCAGCAGCTGGCCGGCGATCGGTATGAACATGAGCGGCCGGCGGCGGCGGCCGTGCGTGTCGCTCCACGGGCCCGCGAACAGTATGAACACCAGCGGCACCGAGTACTGGATGGTCAGCTTCCACGTCTGTATCTTGGCCACCAGCTCCTGTGCGTAGCTCTCGTTCAGGCACTTGTCCCTCAGGTTGGCCGGCTGCACGGTGGCCGTCACGTCGCACCCCTTCCGCAGTATCAAGTTCGTGCCCACCTGCAACCGAGACCCGCGACCGCTCGTCCGTTAGACAATAACGCATGATAACAACACGAGTATGGACATAAAAAAAAAAAAAAAATAATGTGTCTTGCGCACATTTCGGTTATCTTCTACGGCTATTCGTTTTTGAGTTATACCGGGAAAAGCAAATCGATTTTGTCGAACATCGGTTTTACGTAAAAGTTTCCGTTATTCCTGGTTTTTTTCCCAAGAAATCGTCCGCCACGGGAGGTGCCCAAGGTGTTGAGGGAGTTTCACTGTGTAGGTAAATATGTAGGTATTATATCAGGGGTGGCCGGCGAGAAGAGACTCGCGAGCCATCAGATATATTAATACATGCGGAAGAGCCGAAATGTAAAAAAATAAAGGTCGTACAAAAATTCATATGAAAAAATTTTTTTTGTAAAAATGTAACGATTAGATGTGAGCTGCAAAAGTCTACGACGCATGCGGCTCGCGGGCCGCGGTTTGGCCACCTCTGATATAATAAATGTTTCCGAAAAGCTCGCGAAAATGCAGTGAGTATGCTTTTAAATGGGTGGTACCTAGGTAAATGCGTTGACAATTGTTCGTGTGAATATTCGTGTCATAATATTGTTTTAATACTTTTGATTTAACACTCGCAATATTTTACTGTTTCGTTCACGCATTCGTTTACAATCGAATCGATGGCACTTTAGCGGATATACCGGATTATTCGCAGCATCTTATTTGTAATCGTTTAACCGTATAAATGTCGATTGCATATTATTTTCTAACGCCGTAAACCGGAGATAGACGTGTATCTTTTTTGTCAGGACCGCGTAACGTTATCAAATTACTTTATAAAAATTTAGCGTTTATCTGTATTTTATTTTTTTTCGATCTGGCTGCTAGATTTTAAAGCTCTAAAAGTCGACCCTCTGTTAACTTTAAGTTGCTCATCTTTGCTGCTTACAGTATTTCAAAATGTTCCCAACAAATTTCATTTTTTATCGACATCTAAAAAATGGTACCTATTTGCATTAAGACAATTTAAATGGTCTTCAAATTAAAAACAAAAAGAACACGTAATTATGCGAAAATAGTACGTCGTGTATATAGAAAATCTCAAAATATGCGTGATTATAATATGCAAAATAAGATGGCACAACATATTAAATCCTTTGACTTTGAAGAAAATGTCTGTGTTGCCGAGGCGCCCAGCATTTAACATGACGTGGCAAAATTGATAATCGAGTTCGTGGAATTACCATGCCTGGTTATGGTGTATAAACCGTTTATATTATTAGTATCGCATTAGAATATTAATATTATCATAGAATAACATCTTTCGCCGTGGATGTACCCGGCCCGTTGAATAAATCCCGGTCGCACTACTTAGCGATGTACTATTAGGTAAACAGTGTTCGTGTTTAGGGTTTAACCTAAAGAATTCATGAACGATAATCTACGGGATTCGGCTCGTATAGACCTTTTATACCCTTTTAAAGACATATAACCATAGAGCCATAGCGACGAAAACCAACAGATACATTACGTTTGTAGTAATGCGAACGATCTGACTCGTCTGCAGTGAAAATATGTATATTATATTATGTACAGTTATTCGAATCCGCGATCGCGCGGAGAGCGCAAATACTGGTATTATCATAACCGACGCACGGTTCAATAGTTTTCACGAATTAAAAAAAAAAAATTGCACGTCTGCGTCGTGCTATAAGTCTGTGATTTGATGACCGCATACTTGTTTTTTTTTTTTCCATATAAACACGAACTGGACGTTGTTCGTGAGAAACCTGAATCGGTTTTCCCGTCCAACAAACGCGTAATACATAAGATGACTGTAAGTTATCATCACCCAAACTTCAAATTATATTTCTAATCCAACCCGGGCGTGCACCGCTCGCGTCCAAATAATGAAATAACTATAATTACTACGGTTAATTTCAAACACGTCCCAGTTACGGCTCTTCCCCAAATCATACGATTTTGTATTATTAAAACGGAAAACGATTTGTTGTTACACTTACGTTTTTTAAGTCGGCGCCGACGATTTCATCTCCGGCGTACACCCGTATACGAGATAAATACCACATGTCTCACAAAACGCAGGCGGATGGTTATCACAAAAACATTACATGCCTATAACTATGTAAACACAATCGCACGGATTCACCACTGGTATTAACCGAAACTAAGCGGGAACCGGTGAACACGTATAAATAATTTGCTAGGTCGTGCGCCACTTGAAATACCGAAACGACCGATAATGTCGCGGTCTATCCTGTGTCCTCCCGAGACAAAATAACATAACCGTACCTACGGATTTCGTTCCCTCGCGTTACGATGTCTTAGGCGGTGTCGCGCTGCAGCTATATATATATATATATATATATATCATCATAATATGACGGAGGGAAATAATTATATTATGATACGCGATTCGCCCGTCACCGCCGGTTTCTGAGACGAAATCAAAAGCCCCGCAGGAGGTGACATCGCGGCTACGACGGCGGCGCGTGTAAGTGTACAGTACACAACTATATATGCTATATTATTATTATATTATAATATTGATATAGCCACAACGAGAGTTCAGAAATAGTTGTATTGCGCGCGTGACGGTTCACGTCAAAAATAACGATTTCGAAAGTACCGCAAATTCCTGTACGCAAAAAAAAAAAAAAATAATAAATAAACAAACCGTTCCTCCGTCGATTCAAACGCCTCCGCCTCGTCGATACTGCGGTGAGCGGCGGCCGACGTGCGACCCCCCCCCCGTCAAATTAGCCGGCATTCGGGGGGTGCACGACCGGCGTCCGCCGGTCGTACGCTTTCGGGTGTATATACGTATAATATATGTACCGCATTAACGGCCGATTAAAAAACAGTTTACGAACAACGTTGCAGCAGCTACATTATTATAATATTGCGTACGTCATTTGTTTTCTGTTGATCTGCAAAACATACGGCGCCGGTTACGTTCGGTTTTCGATCCGATATCATTTTTTGATTACCCATCCCCGCCGAGCGCCTTCCGAGAACGGGCTCGTCGAACGCCGAACCGTAAACACCGTTACGTAGAGACCTGCGCGACTCCGCCGGAGTATTTTTTATATTGCACGAATAATACCCTCGTAGAATTTGTGTTTGAACAACCGAAAAAGGGAAATATAAATACCGCGTAAAGCGAGCTCTACCCTTTCTCTGCCGCGTCGGCGGCGAGTGAAACATTTTTCGCTCTCATCACACTACGTGTCACGTGCGTGGGAATTTTTAATATTTTTTTATTGATTTTTCGCGTTTATTTATGCACTTAATTTGTTTTTAAATTAAATCGTCGAGCAAAAAAAAAAAAAAAAATCGGATGATTACCGGTATTCCACTTTTAACTTAATATAATATTCGTTTTGTGTACTTTTAATTTTATCTTGACGACGGAATAAGTGTGACGCTGCAGGGATACTATTTCTGCACTTCGGGTAGAAGGCGGCAATAAATAATAACATAATTATTTTACCGGCGTGTGTCCGCGTTTATTAATGCGCGCGCGTTAAAATGTGGTCAGCAGTCGAATTAATTTAACAGCGTTACCCAAATCTGAAATTATAGTCGATTTTCATCAACAACGTATTAAAATATTATAACCGAGAGGAATAAGAGCCACGTTAAATAAAAAAATAAAATTATATATTTTTAAACACTCAGATTATACCATCACAGTGTAACTTCTCTTTTTCAAATCATTATCACCTTTTTTACGGTAAAATGTAAAGCCGACGGTTTTTCTGAAAATCTCGATGTCTATAAATACAGTGCCGAACGGATAGTTTATGAATTACCCAAAATTATGTTTTAAGTCCAATAATAGAATCACTAGGATTATACAATATAGCTCTCATATCTGATAATCTGAAAACTAGAATAATTCATATTGATCCATGAACGTTAAATACTATTTTGTGAAATTGTCTGAGCATATTAAATACTTAGACTAAAGACTAAACTAAGTATTAGATTTATCCTATACATTAGGTCCCACTCCCAATATTTAGGACTAATATTTTGTCCTCGGCACATAAAATGTACAATGACTTGGAAACTTTTCATTTAAATTTTTTTTATAAAATTATCTGCTTAATAATTTATAGTAAAAAAGTGAAACGGGAGGAAATATGATTGCTGAATTATCTTAAAGCGTATGATATTATTATACATAATAAGTTATTTTTTAATTATGCTTTACTTCTATAAAGCATTATACGCATATAATAAACCTCCTAAAACTTTAAATGAAACATATTTGTCTGTCATATAATACACAACACTACAATAGTATCTATTGTGATTTGTAATTTGCATAGTACCTACACTATCTCTGATTAAACTGACATAACAATTACTATATTATTTGATTAAAATATGATTTTTTTTTTCGTCTAATGGTCTATTTTACGTATTACGTGTATTAGTTGCCATTTTGAACTCATATTGTGGTTGACTAATTAATTTACAACAACATACCTACTAAGATATGAAATTGCAATTTGGAACCTTTGAACAATAACAAACATGCGTTGAGAATTAAAATTTTAATAACTACTCTTCAGCGTGTTAGTAAATCAATAAATATCAAAATAATTAAAATACATAATAACATTTATTTTTATTTCTGCGAAGACAAAATCATCGCGAAAATCTTTGTACATTTCATTCATACCTATATAACGTTATAAACTATAATACTTAGTACTTACCAAAGCTGAAATAGCCAATGTTACAAAATACAAAAACAGCATTGGTTCCACGGTGACCTTTTCGATCCATTTTGGTCTTGTTATGAACATTTTTATTTTAAATAAAAAATTAAAAAAATGTTTAACTGTCTACAATAGTTGTAACACTTTTAAGTATATAAGCACACTGATATCATATTATTAAGAATCGATATAGAATCATCGCGAGAATATGTATGGTAAAACCTTATTATTAATTAACAACGACTGTTGTAATTTATTTTAAAAGGCAATTGACAAATGTATCGTGGTGGTATTTCTCAAGATTGCTTTTTTTTTTCTGTAACTCGTCAAAGCTTTAGCTAATTTATCGTATTTCCGGTATTTTGAATTACAAAAGACGCTTTGTGTATATTATATTGTAGGTAAGTAGTAGTAGTAGTATATTTAAATGTTAATTTCTTAAAACGTACGTCGAAAACGCTTACAAACGACCCTGTCGGAGTGTTTTCTATTTTTTAAAAGAAAAGCGAATTTTGTTTTTAATATTTACATAACGCGTCTGTACCGAATAAATTTCATAAAAAAAAATGTTTTATAGTATTGTTGTCCGACGTGTAGCGTTGGACGGGCTGCGGCGGTGCGACTGCGTTTACCTACACCGAACGACGCCGCGTGTATGGAGTACCTGTAATAACCCACCTATGGCTGATGCGTCAGTACGTAATACTTTGCCGCGATTAAGTAACATACCGGTCCGAGGTCGAGTTCAGCTTTCTCCTTCATTCCACACGACCGTATTATGCCC
This sequence comes from Rhopalosiphum maidis, assembly GCF_003676215.2. Classification (NCBI taxonomy): domain Eukaryota; kingdom Metazoa; phylum Arthropoda; class Insecta; order Hemiptera; family Aphididae; genus Rhopalosiphum; species Rhopalosiphum maidis. Next base: position 83,118,352 of record NC_040878.1, read on the forward strand.
AATAAGTGTCGCCGGAATCAAAGAACGGCCAATTTTTTTTTTTCTCCGGCAGTGTATTATGACGTATACCTACACCGAGTAGACGGTATAGTATGGTATGGCATTATGATGTACATAATATTGTACAGCACTACAACGGCGGACAGTGGTTATAGGTAGTAGTGGTATGTATATAATACGTATATAGTTCTATCCATAATATCGTATTATGTACAAGTTCCCATTATGAATAGGATCGTCCCCTCCTCTCCCGTCCGCCGTCGTTATATTTTATGCGAGTTTCGGATAATGGGAAGTAACGACGACGACGACGACGTGAACGAACGCGCGAAATCCGCTCTTTCTAGGTCACAGTAGGTAGGTACTCCTGCAGCGAGTTTGTGTGTGTATATAGGAAACGCATAATATATAATACGTTATGCTGCTATTATTATTATTATTATTATTATGCGCGTACACAACTACATTCACTGGGCACTACTATACGTATAGACGTGATGTCATTCTACAGAGTTGCAAACGTCGCCGTTTTCTAGAGTCGCCCGTGTAATAAAACGACTGCCACAATACGCGCGTATATATATATATAGGTATCGGGTTAGATACACATTTATTATTTTGTCGTTCGCGAAATTCATTGCTTCGGGCGCGGACCAGATGCGCCTAAAACGGAATTTATAGTCTGAGATCAGTGTCCAGTGTAACATATAGCGCTCCTTTTATTTCGTCGACCTTTTAATTTCACTTCCATCAGATAATACGGAAAATGTGTTTTCATCCGACGCGATTCCTTCGACATCGAACCGTCACAAATTTTGCGCATAAACTATATAAATCAAAAACTGACCGACTCGGTTGAAAATCTGTTACCACTGCAGTTCCCTGCTGCTGCAGGCTGATGTCCGCGTTTCCAAACCATCGGGCGTGATCCCACAATAACAGATGCAGCTGATATATAATGATTATAAACATGAAAGTACACAACATTCACTGACAGTAACGTGATGGCATTACTCACTAAATATATATATATATATACATAGTACCTATCTGTTTCAGGCGTCGTCGTTTTTGCGAATAGCCCGCGTAATGTTTTTAAGGTATAGAGTTGTATTTTATGCTTATTCTGATATAACGAATAACTACGATACCATTACGCATGGGATTTAATGCATTTTTATTATTTCGCTATTCGCGAAATGTTTTCCTTCAACCAAACAATTTAATGTCATATATTATGTGGCATACGCCACAGAGATAGATATATGTGCGAGCATTATGTTTAGAGCGTTTTCGACAAAACGCGAATATGTAAATTATAATAAATGGATATACACTCCGCGCGTACACACGATTTAATATACATAATGCGTTTATACATATTCATACAGATTGATAGATTTTATTGCGCTTTTTACACGCATCACGGATGAGTGAGTTGTACATTTTCTATGCTCGTATTGTACGCGCGATTTAGTGTTATATCATTTATTGCCAGGTACCTATTCGGTATGATTTATAATCTTTACCTACTCGTGTCGTATGACCTCGTTTATTATTATACGAGTAATCGAGTGTTTTTAATTTTTATTCTAAATTAATGGTAAAATAATTTATGTTTGTCTCGCTGCAGCAGAATACCGCATTAATATTATATAATACGCCAAAGAGCTGAGGAACGTATAAACACAAGAATGCACTATTATGGCGTATACATATATTGTGTGCGTGCATAATTGTTTTTCCGCTGTCGTCATATTATAGCTGTTATCAATAATATTAAATCACGATAATACGGTGTACCTTTAATCAAACCTTTAATAAGCCAGAGTATTAAACTATTCGTTAATTTAAAATTGAAAAATTTACATTTTTCTTGAGCATCAATATAAATTCAAACAAATATTGAAATATTCTCCAATAGTTTACTCTATAAACATTATCGTAAGTATTACGTGTTAAGTTTAAGTTTATAATATAATAAAAAAAAACCAAAATACAATAATTAAAGTGTTATAATAATTCACGATTTGTCATTTAATTTTAGTTCTTAAACATGATGAATGTATTAAGTATAATATTAATTCATAATTTATCATTTAACATTTTACAAAAAATTTTAATTAATTTAAAAACCGTGACTCAACTGATCTTTATTATTTTAAGAAGTAGGAATTCAAATGATTATTTATTATTATTTAAGATAATTTTAAGAATTTTTTTAGCGAACTCAATACAATGAATGACCATTTGTTAATTATAATTATAATCATGTTATTATATTCGTGTTAAGTGCTTCGATTTATTGAACAGCCTAACATAATGATAGCGGAAAAATGTATGGGCATGCGCAGTATGCATTATTTTGTGTTTATCCACTCTAAAGTGCTATACTAATTGCGTATCTCGTAAACTTTGAGTCAATATCATAAAATTAAGATTAATATTGCATTTATTTGTTACTGATATTATAGTGATGTATTATTTATTTAAAAACATTACTAATTTTCGTAATAAAGATAACTTTATGTTATGCCTACGTGGTAGTAACTACAAAACGTTGTCTGTCTCTGGTACGGTGTAATAATGACAGATGAATATACAAACAGGAGAATACGAGAGGATTTAGAATTTAGATGTTGATAATTTAACTAGACGGATAGTAATAAGCTGTACCGAGTACGGTATTTCAACGTACCCATTTGTAATAAAATGTTAATATTATAATTTTTACTTTATCCATAACTTGGTGGGGACATACACGAACAAGTAATTATACAAGACTACTTCGGCGCACGTATTTTATGTAGTAGGCCCAACTGTTCAAGGATTATTATTATACCTTTTTTTAAAGTAATCAAAAATATATGTAACGCATATATGGGCGATAAAGCTATATATATATATGTGTGTGTGTGTGTGTGTATATTGTTTTAACTGTCACTGCACACTTTTCAATTAATACGTATTACACATAATATATATCGCACTATGTAAATAAAACATTCTAGTCGTTAATCACATTCTAGTATTCGATGATCTATTACAATAGTTTTTAAAAAAAATGTACTTATCTTGAACACGGCATAAGCAGGTACACATAGCTTCTATAATATACGTTAATAAGCATACTGTTAGTATGATCATTTTTTACATCAAATTTAATACGTATTTTTATATATTATAATTGTATTATAATGTTGGAAACAAAAACATTTTGTGAAGTAGAAACAAATTTGATATATAAAAAAAAAAAAAAAACCAAAAAATAAAGATAAAACTTTCACAATAATAAATGCCCCCCCCCCGGCCACAAGTCATTTGCATTCTGTTTGTACTGTTTTTCAAAATGAAGCGGTGCGCCTTTCATGTTATCGACGCGCGCTCGGGGACCCACGAAAGTTCCTCGGGGACCTCGAAACGAAGTACATGCATGCTCTGTCATCGGCCGACGTTATGTCATAATAAAACTACGTGATTAGATTTCCGTAGGAGCAGCCGTCACACGTGATGTCCGCACTACCCGACGGTTGTCTGCCCGGCGTCTCTTTTTCGCATCAAAGTTGGTCGTCACCACATGTATGAAGTGGCCGAAATTGAATAAATTGCGTTATTATCGGTCACAATGCTTGTGGCAGCGAGGAGTCAGACTGACTGTCCGTGACGAGGCGAGCTGCCACCAACACGGTCTTTCGGATCATCGAATCGTTAAACGGACAGACAGACTGTACTTTTGTGTGAAGGACGAAGGACGACTATGTGGGCTGTTGCGTCTCGCCGGTTAACGGGTACTCCTCTCAAAACCGTCACATTTTCCTTGCTCCGCGATCTGTTGTTACTCGTATATCGTTTGCTGTCGCCATTGACTGGTAATGAGTTCCGGTGACTGTCGTTCTCAGTTCCGTTGTGTCACGATTAGCATTCACAAAATAGCATGGTATACGGTTCAGCTAGTCGACGCGGTCGCCGTGACGGATAACGCGCACCGGACGGCCACGGTCAAGGTAGATTTGTCACGACGATGCCTGCACCACCGTCGATCGTTTTGCTGTCCAGTGAATGCCAAACGCGTCTAGATCGTACAAAAAATCTTCCACGAGACGTATATAAATGTTATTTTGTTCTCAAGAAAATAATCAAATTATTGATATCGAAAGTCAATATATCAGAACAAAATACAAATCGATAATACACGTAAAATCGATGTTTTGTACAAAACGATTTATTAACTTTAATGGTGGTTTTTAATAGCAAATTTGATTAAGTCGATATTTTAAGAGTATAAAAAGATTTCTAATAATTTTCGAGAAAACGCTCGAGAAAACAAAAGGAAAAACGAGAATTCATTTTTACGCAAAGCCAGTATATTCGACAAAATCTATTTTATTTATCTGCGGTGTTACTCAAAATCAAATAGCTGAAGATACTTCAACCTTTAGCCAAATATTTATATTAGCTTTTTCTATACATGATAAATATTTTGACTCTAAGCTATTTTAAAACATTTAAAATTAAATTTTTTTTTTAGTTTTATTTCTTATAAAAAAAGGATTATTCATAAAAAATATACTGCTGCCTAACCTCGGTTAAATGTTTGAAAATTTAATATAAGGTATTATAAAAGTTTTTATTTCAGATATATAAAAATATTGAAAATACAAAATACAAATGCACAATTTTTTTTTAAGTGTAAACTATTTAATGAGTTTTACTTTGCGTAATTATATTTTCAAAATTTGTAGATTAACTTTAAGCTATGATCTATTTATACCATAAACATTAAGCATATTCATATTGTTTTACTATACAATGGGTTTGACTCAAATGTTAATAAAAATAATATTATGATGTTTAATATGATACAAATTTAAAATAATTAAATACTAATACAATTATAATTTTTTTCGGAGAAAAATATATCAACCTACCTCAATAGTCAATCATACTAATTATACGAAATAATTAATAGTAACATTTTTTAGTGTGATAGCAATATTAAAAAAACATATCATGAAATTTACTTTGTGATAAAAATTAACGTATAATCTTTTCTGGATTATTATTTTTCGTTTACAATGATATTATTAAATATAAATTACGTACAATACAGTGATCCACACTCATTGATCTTTGCTATGCAGAAGAGTGGTATCACTTGTCCATATAATTTTATTAATAAAAACACTGAATATTTTACTTTTGAAGTATCAACTAATTTCACTTTCATATCAAAACAAAATATTTAAGTTAAAAATGTAAGCTTATTTTACTGCTTTAAAAAGTGATGATTGAAGATGAACAAAAAATATACATTATTGTAAAATCAATATATTATCACTCCACTAATCTGAATCTAAAAAATGGAGAAAAACAGAAGTAGTTGAAATTTTCAAAATATTCTCATTGTCATTCCACCCAGAGGTTATAAACAGCACAAAGGTGAACGTTTTAGAAAAAAATAAATCTATTTTAGTACTTCAAAAGGTTATGAAAAACTGCTGTATGAAATTTGATTTGTTTTAAAGTTGAACATTGTTACTAACTCGAAAAAAAACTAAATAAAGTAAATATATAAATATTGATATTTTATTATTGGAATTCATAAAGCATTACGTCCAAATACAATTTCTATCATTTTTATATTATATTTCTAGAATCTATAGACTGTAGGTAATTTATAATAGTATCTAATATTATTAATTAGACTAGTATCAACTAACGATATTATGTATTAGGAATACGTTACTTTAAAATGTGGTTTTCAAACCGTTTAGTAAATATTGATTTTAGACTATTTATTTTTTTGGACTCCCGTGTTTATGTATGTCATCTTTTTTTTAGTAATATAAAAATCAATGTATACACTATTTACATTTTATAAAGCAATACAAAAAAAAAAAACGTTAATAAAGAAAAGACAAAATTAATTCTAATGAATATTCTAATATGTATATATTTTTAATATTTTTTTCTTTAAAAAAAAAAACATCTCAGCTTAAAAATAATTCACTTCAAAAATATATTATATTATCGAATTAATATTTTAACCTGTTTTTACATTGTTGATGCATTATTTCTAAAATACTATTTTTTTCAGGTTCACTCGAAATAATTGATGCTGCCAAAATGGCCAATCATTAAATATTTGTAAAAACACTAAAAACTGTTGTATTAGGTATAGCGACTGACAGCGAATTTTCTTTATTTTAATAATTTTAAACATAAATTTAATAACAACATATTTAAAAGAAATCGTATGATTACTATGATTGTCTGGGTTAATTACCGTGACTTAAACTAAGCAGTCAAAAGATAAAACTATTGTTTTAAAAAATATCGAAAGACATAGGTACTTATTATAAGTCGTTATAATAATATGTATCTTACATATTATTATGGCACTATGCCCTGTGCTATCTAAAATAACTATAATATACACTTATAATAGACGTCTTAACCGTTATGACGATTTGGTCGTTTTTAACGACAGTCACACGTTATCCATTATTTATACTTACGACAATTTAAAACAATGGTTAGCATAATTACATGATTAAATGTCTGATAAAAATGCATAAATGATGCGGATGTTTAATTATAAAACAATATTAATTTTTTTTATTATCAATATATGCCTATTAGAATATAAAATACACCATACAAGTCACTTTTGTGGTTAATTGTGTATACATTTAACATAACGATCTTAATTTATAATCAGCATTGAACATTGTGATATGACGTTTTTAAGCGTTATCGAAGAACTATACTGGCGTGAGCCCATACCTACTAATAAAAAATCAGACAAACAAATTATTGTATGAGTTGATATCAAACATAATTTAAAAAATTTAATTTTAATCATTATTATAGTGTTCGATGCAAAAACCGTTTTACGGTAGAATCTGGAGACAAATCGCTCGGTATTGTCTATACTTATACTACAATAATTTGAAATTGGCATAATTACTGTGCACATAATATTATTTATATTACTTTATTTATTATTAAAATTTTTTTATGTAAAGAACTAAATACCAATAGTTCCTGTACTGTTGATAGGTACAGTCAATACCACCACGCAGCTCCCTAAAAATAATAAACGCTACTGATTTGATCGTTTGTTCGGAATTTGTATCTTTCTATGAAGCTAATCGATATTAGACACGTGTTCGTATACATAATTATATACCTAAAGTTATATAGTTTATTGTACATGATAAGGTGAGTTAAATAGACGAGTGAGTAATTTATCGATATTTTAAACATTAATTTATTGTATCAATATTTATCTATATATAGATACTATATTTAGTACTAACACTATATAGATATCCGATTTTATAATTAGTAGAAATGACAATGTTTAGTACCAATTTATAGTCAAATTTGATGATGTATTTATTATAATTATCTCGTTAAGTGGTTCGTTTATTTAATTTTGTTTACAACATGCATAACACGTTTATTGACACGGACATACGGTGTACCTATCTGATTATGACACGTTTTATTGGTTATCTGTACGATATATATATATATATATATATATATATATTTACAAAATATATTTTATGTGACACGTTTTAGATTGTAGTCAGCTTATTTTCACAGAATTATCGTTTTTGAAAGGAAATCACAACAGACACGTAACCAGTATGAAATATCCAGTATTCTGAATGTCCAATGGAAAATTGAATTTCTTCTCGCTAATTTAAAAAGCTAATAAAAGCAACGCATTTTTCGTTTGAAAAAAAAAACTTGTTTATTCATATTTCTTACACTTGGTTTTTTATGTCACTTATATGATATTTTCACGATATAATTTAAAATATTTGTAAGTCGTAACATTAAAAAAAATCAAGGCTTATTCGATAGGAAACAAGGTAGTGGTTGTCAACACCCATCACTGTGTTTAGGAAAGTAAAAGTCAAGAGTTCTAATTATCCTAGCCATTTATTTAACACTCCCAGTAAAATGTTTTGTTTTTAGTAGCAAAAATAATGTACCTTAGATAACACAATATACGTATTACACTAAATTTCATTATCACTATTTTGCTCTCTCGAGTTCACTTCTAATACAATATAGTTAAATTGTTTAATGTCTATTAGTTATTTACATTTAAACAACAATAAATAAACGGTGCAAAATTGTTTACGTTTGATAAAAATTTGTGAGCGTTTTCCTGAAAATGCATTTTTAATAGGTATTTTATAAGAGGCCATAACTAAATTATTCTCACAAAGGAAATTAAACAAAATGTTAATAATGCTATCAGGTACTCTGTATATTTTAATCGTTTGTGTAGAATACAAACACGTTATTTTTAAGATCTTAAGAAACCTTGGTTAAACTTTACTTGGCTTTGAAGTTTGAATCAATTTTAAAATGCACATTTATTTATCGTGCGTTTATAATAATTATAATATTGAATGCTGATAATCTAATAACTATATTATAATTGATATTACGGATAGTTTAATAATAATACCAGACTTACCATGTTCACCGAACTGTTCGAAAAGTGTAGAATGCCCACTGCAACACTCAATATCTGTATATCATCAATTTAGATATTAGTTTGTACCTATTTAATTGTCTTAACTCTTAATAATTAACAAATCCTATTTAAAAGTTAATTATATTGTTTGTATTTAACGTAAACTACATTTTAATCCAAATAATATTATTATGAATTATATAGTATTGGCTTTTTCTATTTTACTTACCACAAAGTTAATATGTAACTTACCTAAATCGAAAAAAAGTTTTTTTTTTTATGTAGATTAAATATACATTTGCGTATAGTATCAAAGTATGACTGTATAAGACTATAAGGAAACATTTGTAGTTATAAAAATACACTTGGAAATGAAAGTACATAATAATATTTCAGATATGTACACATTTTATCAAATTGATTATTCAACACATAAAATATACTGAATAATAATAATATATGCAACATAATATAACACAAAGTATGTTATAAAGAATAAATATTTTATTTAGGTATAGGTATATTATATGCATTTATTTGATAAAATAATTCTTCAAGTAGGTATATTTCACAGACACAAATATTATTATTTAAATGTTTAGCAAATAAAATATCGTTACATTAATTATTCAAATATACGTCCTAATCTACCCAATCCACCCCACCCACTCCATCCACCACAACCTCCTCCGCATCCAGAATTGCAACATTCACAGCCACATCCGTCATTTGTTACAGAAATAGGCACTTTGCATGCCTAATAAAGTAATAAAACAAATTATTACTTATTTTGTTAATCAATAAAATTATAGAAATTAATAATACTCACTCGAACAATAGCAACGGACATAAAAACGATTAAATACAACACGATTAATTTAATTTTGTACATGGCTTATTAAGCTTGTACTAAAAAATATATACATGTATATATGTATCGTTTTGAAAGAAATTCAATTTATATTTTATTATATTATTATTATGATGATTTATTACAACGAAAACCAATTACGAATGAAATGACAATATTTGGTTGTTCTGTCTTTTTATACCGATTGCAGTTAATAAACACTTCCTATAAAATCAACAAAATAGATTTACGTTTGATAGCACGTACACGTTTTATAAATTCAGTTGTTCAATTATTTTCGCGTATAATATTAAGGACAAAAAAAACTGCATTGTATTGTAATAATAAATAATTTTATTTAAAGCAAATCCGTATGTTTACAACACAACCATTTTAATAACACAATGGTTATATTCATTTTAATATTACGACTAACATAAATGAGCTTTAACATATTTTTTACACATTCAGTTTTATATTAAATCCACTATATTATTATTATTATTATTATCTATTTCATCAAACAAATAACATTATTAATTTTTTTTTTCTACGGAACAACAAATAAAATATTTAAGAATTGGTTTACTAGTCTAATATAATGTAAGTATAAACTGACTGTATAAGTACACAAAGTAGTATTTGTTTTTTTTTTTTTTTAATGCGTTTATATTGAATCGTTTTTAATTTATCTTCTTTCAAAATATATTTTCATATTATATAAACAAAACTTATACGTGATTAAATATTGACAGTATATATCAAGACGCGTCTCCATAAAATTCGATCGGCTTTACCAATATTGATCCAGCTATTAGGCTAGCAAATTGATTTTGATTTTTTCCATAACCGTCTGAAAAACCCCCTCTCAACCATTCTCTTCACAGGGACTGGCAATGGATTTACAAATTATTAGCCACCCATTTAGCTCGCTTTTACATGAATATCGGCACGGTATCCTTCCTCTTTGGTGTTTACCAATAACTTAGTTGACAAGTCACGTCTTACACCATTTGACAAGGCCAAATCCGATCGGACGCGTTTTTGTTATATACTTTCAACATTTTAATATTATTTCATAAAACAAAATTGTTGTATAACTACGTTATGATTCTTTAATGAAAATGAAAACATTTAAAAAACATAATTTTGTAGTTTCCGAGTTTAAATAATAAACATGAAAAATAACTTGCTTGGTATTGGTATAATATATATTAAAAATGCTTAGGTATACTTATATAAATATACTATTAAATGTAATGTGCAGGTTAATAACGCTAAATTATATAATGTATAACTCTAGTAATTAAAATAGAATGAAAATATCATTTTACACACAATTAACAAAATATAAGCAACTACATACGTCCTATATAATATGGTAATTTACTAATTAAACTATAATAGCCAGATCTATCACTAGACTGGTTATACCATTTGGATACGTATATAAACGAGAATACATAATCTAAAGTAAATGTTTTGAGCATTTAAACATTTTTTTTTTTTTTTTTGTACAAACTTTAATATTATTGAAGACGCTAACTAGTTATATATATATATAAAAAAAAAGATAACAAAAAACAGTTTTATTATTTTCACTTAAAATGTAATTTACAACACAACAGAAATAAGGGTCGTTTTTTTATGTCTTGGTTCTGATATATTTCTCATATTGACTATTGTATATATATATATATATATCTTGAATAAGTATAGTTTAGTTATAGAAACCAAGTTAAATTGATTATATATATATATATATATAATTGAATACTAATACTATAATATTGTTATTTTATTTTTCATTTGATAATAATATAACGGAGTTGAGTATTATATAAAGCCCCTATATTAAATATTAATGCAACTATAGTTCTTTAGTATTTATAATCTTAATATAATTAATTTATCATTTAATGTTCACCATATTCATAAATTCATAACTAATTGACCAAGTTTAACTCATCATTTATTTTACAACACTTTTTACACTATTTTTTTTTTTTTAATTAAATTCTTTAATAGAATCATTTTAAAAAAAAATGTATAGTTTTATATTTCAATATATCAAAAACTGTAGCATCGAATATTTGTAGTATGTTTTTTATTGATCAAATAAAGTTTAAAAAAAAAGATCAAAAAATAACCCTGATTTTTTTAGTAATTTTAATTAGATATAGGAAAATATCAAGCTTAAATTGTATATGTTACGTAACAATTTATGTCTATTTAATAAATAAAAACCGGCTAAAAAATTAGTAAATTACACAGCATACATCAGAATTATTATTTATTATAAAGTATATTTTTGATATTAAATTAAAAAATATCCACACTTCAAAATAATTAATTATATATTTTAAATTCAATAATCATTAAGGATTTAGTTTATATCGTTAAAAATGTCTAATAATGATATATTTCAAATAAACATTTAAACAAAATATTGAATAATAAGTTTTACACAGGACCGGGATTAAAACAAATTACTTCACAAATTGTAATAGTTTTCAAAGCAATAAATGCATACCTATATTAAACTCAAACAATGGTAAATTGAATAATATAATATATGACACCAATCAAAATTTAGAGTTTAAAGTTTTGTGTGTATATATTTGCCATATTAACACTATAAGTATGAGGCATAGCAATATTGTAACTTAAGTAATAAAATCATGGTCTGAAAGTATTCAAGCTTAATTTATTACCAATAATATAAGAAAAAATAAGGAGTATATTATGGAGTACCATTTATATCAATATATTTATATATTAACTATTAAGATTCACCGTTATGAATAAATTGAAATAATTAAAATAAAGGTACATAGGTAAATTTACAAACAAATATGTTTGTTATTTAGCGAAAATGGAAATTTTTTTTTATTAACCAACAAATAAATTATTTTTAACATAGAGCCATCAGAAACATTACACATTACACATCATTATGTTTGTAGTGTATAAACCACTATGTTATAAAATAAAAAAAGTCTTAAGATAATATTTTTAACATCTAACTAGCTTTATATTACTTAATAAATTCAAATTATTTTCTTATTTATTATAATTTAATCCACCGAACAACAAATAATGTGTGTATAATTCACACAGTAAATGTGATTTTTTTAAACCTTATTTATTAACCTTGAGTATTTTGTATTTAAAACTTTAAAGTTTAGTCAGATCAGTAAATCAGTACCTGACATAATTATTGAATAATACTTAAAAAATATCGGAAAATTACGTTTAATAAAATAGTCAGTATATTTTTAACTTAAAAACTAAATTTAACTTAAAAACATATTTATAATAATATGTAAAGTATTTTGATATGGAATCAAAATAACTAATTTAATGTTTGTATACACGTACGTTGGATATGTATATATTAAATTATTTTTTTTATTAAATTAAACTCTCACTGTTCTTGTGCATACATGTTACTATCATTTTTATAAACTAATGAATTATATTTTATCGAATGTTAAAAAGATCAATATTTGTTATTTTTATAGCTCTCGCGTGTTTAGCGAATCGAAATGATGTTCAGTAAACAAAAAATAATACAATCTAAGTCCTATTTAAGTATGATAATCTATTGAAAAGAAAAATAATTTTCACGTGAAACTATGAACATTTTTATTTTCAACATTATAATAGATATAGTTCCATTTATTTAATATACATAAGACGTAATAAATAAAATATCTCTCTTGAAATAAGAAATTAAATCACGTGTTCATTGATCACAGTGAATTGTATTTTAATTATATTAAACTGTAAAGAAGTTGTTTCATTGTACAATTGAATGAATATCACGATGTAGATTTTGTTTTACTGAACAGAATTTTTCTGAACTACATATAGGTATAATTACGGGTTATACATTTTTTTTTTTAAACTATTTGATTTGAATTTACTACATCTAAATATACCTACAAACGATTAATGACTAAAATATTCGATGCTTTTATCATAACACAAATAATTGTATTTGATTAGATTTCTACGGAATTAAGTACATTAATCATTAATATTGAATGTTCCGTTATTTCAATCGTGCAATGGATACTACATTAAATAGTTTCAAATATTTCATGCAGATATTATTCGATTTAATATGACGTTGTTATTTAAATCGTGTTTGTATGTTTATTATATTGCATGTACTGCTATACGCCAACCATGAGCCAATAGTGTTTTTTTTTTTATATTTAAAAAATTAAAAACCACCGCAGTTAAAAATAATTATTTCTATTAAATAGATAGATGATCAATGTAATATTTAACAAATCATATGGGATAGATAAAATGTATATAATTTTTGTTGGAAATATTTATAATAAATCTATGTTAGCAAAAATATAATATTATGGGTAAATAATAGGTAACTAAAGTTATAATGTTTATAATTTTTTACGATGAATAGTTAATTTTGGTTTTTACGATGAAGAAAAAAAAACCCAAATAAAATTAATATAATTGTCCTCTCAAATACTTGGTTCTTTTATGCATTTACCGCTGGAGTATCGTCTTAAAATTATACCATAAAATGATTTTATTATGAAATTAATGCAAAATTTAACACAATAGTTGAATAAAACAGTTAAGTTGTCGGGTGATATAAAAAAATATATCATTAAAAAATATGTATGAAACTACTTATTTGATATGAAAAATGTTGAAAATTGTCAGTGGTGGCTTTCACTGAGTTATTTTTATGCAGATGCACCGAATTTTTATAATTATTTTGATGGAAGACATAAATAGGATAACAATTAGAAGCTAATAAAGATTTAATGAAAATATAATTGCAATATAATAATCGTTTTAAATTGTTTTTTTCTTCTGAATAAGCAGGCAGATATCTGAGTACTTTTTTAGTTTAAGTGAGGATTGTAAATATTAATATATTTAATCAAAATAACAACCTAAAAATATTTATACTTGATAATTGATAGATATTTTTTGAAACTTAAATTAATAAAAAAAATGTAATTTTATTTTAAGTATACTTATATACATTTTAAAACAAATATACTTTTTAATTTAATTTAAAGTATATATATTGCATTCGCAGTTTAAAGTACGGTTAAATTATTAATGTTCACCGAGTTCAATTTTAAATAAAATTATAAGAACATTATATTTTTGTTATGGCTTATTCGGGAGATGAGTATTTAAATTTATTAAAGTATCAGAAATTATGTATTTTAAATGTAATTAAATTGTTTTTAAAGTTATTATTGTTTTTCAATATTCAGTTATTTACAATTAGTATGATGCTCACAAAATATTATAATGACATATTATTTTATGTATGTTTTAAACGACTTAAATTACATCCATTGAGTACATTTAAATAAGTATGTATTCAATTCTTACTTTTGTATAATTTAATAGATACTAAAATTATTTTATTTAAATCGTATGAGTTGTATTTTTCATCAGTTAAACCAAACAAAAATATCCTAAAACATTGAATAATTATTTTAATCTAAATAGCTACATTTATCTGAATTAGGGAATATTAAAAAAAAAACTTTTTGTTCAGAGTCAAATTGTAATTTTAATAATTTAGCATTAATATATATATTTAAACATGCTCATAAAATTAAAATTAAAAAAAAATCTGTAAATACTATTTTATAATTTTTTGGAGGGGTTGGTAAACTAAAAAATTTTTCTGTAACTGCAAATTCTACAGTTAAATATCCCAAACACTAAATTATATTATTTTAACCTCATCATTACTCCATAATATATTTTTTTAATTTAATTTCAACTACAGTAATCTCCGTTTTATACAGATATTTTATTGTCATATTTTCATTAGATTTATCGTAGAATTACTGATGATATTTATTCCGCGTTTTGTCAGTAAATAAGCATTTTATTCATTTATTGTATGGTATTTGTACCTTTATAACACTGCATTACAGTATAATGTAAGTAATTTTTAGTTTTAACTTTTTGTGATAGTTACCTAAAGTTATTTTATGAATTAATATTTTTGTTTCCCAGTAGCTGTTAATAAAAATTATAATAAAAATAATCCAATTAATTAAAAAAAAAAATTGTTGTTGTGCGTTTAAAAATAAATGGAGTGCATAAATAATAAAGTAATAACATTTATTTAAATTTCTCTGTTTCTTTACAAATCTAATCATTGCCTACTTTCAGTAATTGTATGAAACCATAAAAAATCTTGATTAAACTTAAGTTATATAATATAACTACTTCTTGTATGTGTATCTACGTGATATCTTTTGTTAAGTTGATAGGTATTTTTAAACAATTTATATTGACAAACCTAATGAAATTTCAAATCTATATTTTATTTATTAGTAATTTTACTTTTTTTTTTTAACTTTTAGTACAGAATAATAGATACAACTATAAAAATGTTTACCTTTAATAATTTACTAACAAGTAATATTATTTTTTTAATTTTACGATTTACTGGCTGGTTTCATACATTAAATTAAATACGTAGGAACGTTAAAATTTGATAAATCAATTGCGTTTAAAAATAAATTCTACTATTATTTTTTTCTTTTGGGCGTTTTAATTGTACTTTTAATCTCTTCTGACAGATCTGAAAACCATTCATTACTTGAATGGCAGTTTGTGCACTTGTTGGATTATCGAATGATACAAAACCTGTTGTGGAAAAAGTTTTAAAAATGTGTTATTAAATATTAAATGAAAAATATGTATAAATTATTTATTTTTAAACTATAATATAATATTTAAAAAAATTTAAGTATTATAATGTATTTACTATTAGGTAATATTATTGTTTTATTTTTAATACAATAACAATTGTGAATTAACAAAAATTATACATTATTTATATTTTGATATATTATAATCATATTATATATATTTTGTTTGGCAATATTCTGATTATCAGATTTAAGTTATATATGGTCGTACGAGAATTCATTCCACTTAATTTTAATAATAATTAAATGCTTGTTCAATAACTTTTCTGACTAATCTAGGGTATATATAGTTCACAAAAATTGTACTTACCGAAACATTTGCTTTGATTTGTTTCCCTATCTATGTATACTTTTGAGCTGAGCACTTGACCGAATGGCATAAACATATGAGTTAGTTCGTTGTCACTAAACTCTTGTGGTAAATGGTATATAAACAAGTTACTGCCTTCAGGTCCAAAAGTGATATTGTGTCCTAAAAAAAGCGCAAAATATCCCATTAAAATATATCATTAAACCAAAAATATCCACACTTGCTTCCTATAACTATAATCAATTTTTATAAAAACTCTTTTAACCACTCAATATCTCTCATATTCAAACTCTTCTCTTGTGCATTACCCAACAAGCCTTTCCGTTGGCTCAAACGTAAATGGCCACGTGACCTACAACAACTTACTCTCCTTACTTTATCTAAGTTCATAAATTGGAAGTAGTATCGAGTACTATCGACGGATACTTTCTTTCCTCGTGTTTTTCGTGTATTGTACAAATATTAACTAACTTAATTATTGTATTAATTTTGTATACAGAATTACAATGTTTTTAATAAATAAAAATATATATATATATATAAATATTGTTTTAGTTTAATAAGTTTCAGAAAATTAACTTACGAGAAGTGTTTGGCATTCCAGTTGAAAATTGATTAAACACCGCTTGGTAAGGGACTAAAATAATTATAAAAATAATAGTTTGTGATTATATTATTACACAATAATTTTTTGAAACATAACGTTCATTGAATAATTTTCAAATAATAATAATAATGTGATTAATGATTACCATACCTATACGATGTAGTGTTGAAACATTATTAAACGTGGTTGGATCTCGGTTTGATGAAATGATTCTGTTTTGATGCGCTGGTATTGATAATTGGAGCGATTCTGCTAAGATAGCATGATCTGCGTGAAATTATGTTTATAATATTTATTATTATTGGTTTTTTACAAACGCATTGTGATAAATTTAATTATTTTTATTATTTATAACGTATAATATTATTGTTATATACCTACGTACTAAATAATTAATTTATCGAACTACACTCATTAGTCATTACTTTTTAAGTAATTTTTAGATTTTTTTAGATTTTGAATCCAATTAATGTTTTTGAAAATATTATTTTTACATAATTTCCAGTCGAGTTAAAATCATATTTTCTATTGTTATATACTTTAAAGTTTTTTTATTTTTTTGAATGACAAGATACATTTTTAATTTCATATTTCATTTTTTGAAGTATTTTGACATATGAAAATTGAAATTTGAACAAGTAGTTTATGAGTTAAAGTATTTAAGGCTTTCAAGAGTGGAGTAATAAACCAACATTTTGCGGGGTATTCCCGTAGTACTCCACTCTGATCACTTAAACTATAAATACTTATATAACTTATAAACTATTTGTTCAAATTTCGACTTTTATATGTCCAAAAACTTTAAAAAATATTTTTAAAAAGTTAATAATTGTTTAAATAATAAGTATTGGTTGATGAAAAAATCAATCTGTATATTGTAGCTTAATATATAATATAATAACCATTTTACCCACAACCCCTGTATGATAAATATTGAGATCGATTTAATTAACAAATATTAGAAAGAAATAATGCACCCTAAAATAAGAATAATAATTCAGAACTCCCATTTTGAACTATGAGTAAATGACATAATATTGTCTTTTGGCAGCAGAATTTGTGTGTATACTTCTCTTCCAATTATTATTTTGTCGATGTCAACGAAAAGAGAGGATTTCAAATGTTTGCTTAAGGGCATCAGATAGGTTAGGCATCGAATAGATAAGCCACAATGAAAAAGTAAATCATTAAATGTCAAAATGTATAATAATCCAATAAATCTGATTTCAGAAAATCTAGCATTATTTGTCAATCTTTTTTTTTTTTTTTAAGTATTTATGTATTAAGTTATAGACTCGGAACGTGCACCGTGAAAGCTAAATTTTATATTTTTAATTCATATTATTAAAGTATTGTACATTTTTGTTAGAAAGAAGATTTAATATCAATCTAGGCCAAGTAAAAATTTTACCCTTTTATATAATAATGAAACCACTATAAACTTTTGATTTTCAAATAGCAACCTATATTTAAGATGTACTAAATTATATAAAACTATTTTTTTTTTTTTTATGAATTTTAACGTTCAAATTATTATTTTTTGTTAATTTTTATTAGCGAAATATAATTTTCAAAGTTGGGTGGTTTTCGGTTTTTATAATACACTTCTTGTTTCATATTTTGTATGTAATAAACTCGTTGTCGGGTATCGACGCAGTGATAAACTTAGTATCTGTAGTTGAAAACGCCACACAGTCGTAATAATCTGTAGGACAAACACCTAAAAACCTCGAACCACCCAAATTTGAACAACTATAACTCACTAACGGATAAATGAAAAATAATAATTTTGATGTTAAAATTTATAAAAAAAAATAGCTCTACAATACTTGCCATTTAAAAATTAAAAGTTGATGTGGTTTCACTATTAAATATAAGGATGAAAAAAAAATGTTATATAGTTTTAGAAAAGCATGAAACTAACAATTTTGAAAAAAAAGCTAACACTTTTTTAAATAATGAGTGTTTAATGATAAAAGAATCACATTGTATATATTATATATTTACTTGAACAAACTATGTTAATAACTAGTCAATGACTAATTAATAATGGTTCTAAGTTCAAAACAGTGTTCCCGACCCTGAAGAGGAAGGGGCGTGTAAACATTGCTAGGGAGACGCAAGCAGTCATTACAAATCAAAATTGTAGTTATTAAATGTTTTTTTTTTTACAATGTATAGAAAAAAATGAAAAATGAATATTAAAAAAAATGATTATCTTTTAGGAAGAGGTCACGAGGTTTTTGAAAAACTACAAAGCGTGAGTGGGATAGAAATGGTCGGGAACCACTGTTCTAAACGTAAATTAAAATTCAATCGATATTTAATGTGTATTATTAATAAAACTAAACTTAAAAAAAAAGAATTCCTAATTTTTAGCTTTGTTCAATTATTTTTTCTACAAAATAAAAAAATCTTCAAAAACAATTACATTTATAACTATTTTCTAATACAATATACTAAGAAAGAAAATGGCTTAAATCTTATATAGTTCACACAAATTTATTACGATATGTTTTTATAATACTGGCATTCGAAAGTCTTGCCCAAAGCAACAAAACAGTGGCTTACCAAACTAGTGAACCGTTTCGGGATTTTCTTATATTTATTAATAATTTTAGATTTAAAGACAAGATAACACAATTTTTATAATGATTATATCACGATCAATACTTCTCAGAATCTGTAAAATTATGGTATCAACGTATTTTCTAGAACACGCGTTGTCCTACATACAGAGCAAAGCGTCAATCAAATGGAAATTATATTATTTGATTATCATCAAAAATTGATTTTTCTCAAAAATAAAAATTAGAATCATATGTTACATAAGTATAACATATAGAATACATATCAAAGTTTCAATTGAATATTTCGTGGCCCATATAATTATTTGTGTAAGCTTTCATGATGAAGTATTATACAGTTTACAAATACATAAATGATAAATACATTTTCGCAATGTGAATATTAAATGTCAATATCGTCTTAAATATAATATCATAATATCATCATATTACGATCTCCAGTAAAACAACGATGTAGGATGAAAGGGTTATTTAATGATTAAAATACATTTTGTTTAGATAATCCTACTAAACAAACTAGTATAACTTTATTAGTTAATAATAGTTGTATATGTACTTAACCTATTCATTATCGGATAAAAATAGTGCTGTAGAAGTTTCATAGCGCTACAGTGCTACACATTAAGAAACTGTACCTATACCCGTGGTAGTTATTCGAAAATGGCAATTTGTCTTTGTCTCTATAACCTAACTGAATTTATTATTTTAAATTGTATGATATTATTTGTCGTGGTTGTCAATCACATACAGAAATATTTCTCAAAAAATAAGTCGGTAAACTAAAAAAATGTTCAGGGTGATTAGATTTTGAAAATTTTAAAATAGTCAAAAAAACAATAAATAATAAAATAACCATTACGCGTGGAAAATGACTGTTGCTGCATAGATGAGTTATTAAACAAGATTGGATTTGTTGTTCTAGTATTCGAATGTTGTTCCCTGGTTGATGTGTTTGGACGACTGTTAATCGAAAACATGGGTATGGTCGGCGACGGTATATTAGACAGAACATTGCGACTATCCACAATTTGAGCTGTAATAGTAATAAAAAAAACACGACCATCAATATTATGTAAACAATTATGAAGTGTAAAACGTGAATTCTTTCTTACTGTTCATCGAGGAAACGACTGGTGTTGTAATTGTTTGAGCGGTTACCATCGAGTTAATATAAGTGGACACGGACGGTGGAGGTTGGACTGTCGCTATCAAAGAAGACTGTTTAAAAAACAAATAATTGCGTTAGGTACGTCGTAAAATAAAAATATATATATTTTTTTCAATGTTTAATTTTATTAAAATTTATTTTAATTTCATATTAAATTTGTCTTTTAATTATTATTTTATTGAATTATTTTACTCGGGACCCGTGGTACATGAGTAACACAAGTTGAATCCGTTTTATTCAATTGAGGTAAAGTTTATATTGAAAATCAACCATGCCCGTAAACATGACGGATTGCGATTAAACGATTTATGATGAGATAATATTATTATTATGGGTTTTTTTCACTGGAGCATTTTTAAGTACTAACATTTTAAACAAGTTAAAAATTACTTTTTTTCAACTTTAAATACCTGCTTAAAATTTAAATAATTAAAATAGATGTTAAAAAAACGTATACAACGTTATTTATGGTAATTTCTACAACAGCTTTATACTATCATAATTACACTCCGTGAAGTATGGAAGGCAGTTTCAATTAAATCCATTCCTGTCCGCTAGCAAGATAAAGACTATAGATTTGACAATTCGTTAAACTTAATTGAAGTTATATACCATATTTATATTATTATATTAGTGTTTTTGATTTAGAAATACATTTTGAAAATAGTCAAATATTTTTAATACCTAGTTAAATTCGATAACAATGCAAATTTAATTTAATTTTGCTAAATTTAATAACAATTAAAACAACTATGTATATCTAATGTTCAACGATTAATACTTAAATATCCACATACACTCCATGTTATACATAATAGACGACTGAGTATTATAAAATACCTGCAATTAATATAACTTCATACAGTTTCAAAAATTTCATCTGAGCTTTTAAAGTGGAAGGTACTTCATTGATTTATTTCTAAACGTAATTCGAAAATAAATTATACCTTTTGCATATACCTAATAATTTTATAATCAGAGTATAAAAACACGTAAATATAATAATAGATTTAGAAAAATATGAAAAACTATATACTTAAAAAACAATAATATTTTAAAGCGTGAAATATATTATTTTGTGTTCATCTAGTAAGTTATTCAAAACTAACAAACAATACTGAAATGTTATCTACTTAAACCCTTTTTAACGAAACCATACTATAAATGAGTAAACAGTATGCCCACTAAGTACTGAGAACATATTTGTAATGTTGAATGTATAAATACTATGTTTGATAGCATACATTTTATTAATTTAAAAAAATTAAAAATTACATATTTCCAAGCACATACCTGACAAACTTGATTATAAGTTGTTCCATAAGTTCCGAATTGATTATACACAAACGATGATGGCGAGTTCAACACTGGAACATTATGAGCTAAATTGTGCATTTTTACAATTTGTTAATGACTCTTCACTGCTATCTGAAATTAACTTTAGTTTACAATTCAAATTTCCCTAAATGTATGTATTTGTTATTGATTAATGATTAATATATAAAGTTTGCACTTATTAAAATTATTCTAATTATTGAGTTAACATCTATTTCAGTTTTTTTTATATATTATTATTACATACATTTAAGTGCATAAATTAAATTTGATAAATATAATTTACACAACAAAATGTATCGTTATTATATTTTAATTTTTGGAGTTATTTGAAACAAAAATGAAAAGATGTATTTTTTTATAATTGTTTGAAACGCCTTTCTTTTGTATATATATTAAAACCATACCGTTACTATATAATTTAAATACATATATTATATACCTATATTTATTTTGTTTTTGCTAAAAGTTATTTTTTAAAAACAAAATATTGATTTTTTTTAAATGTATGCATTAAGTACAAAGATGGTAGTTCATTTTAAAAGAATTGTTTGATTTTACTAAGGTTTTTTTATCAATAAATACATACAAGTTTAAAATAAAATACTTTATAATTTTAACAATTATTATTTACATGCACACATAACACTTATGTATAACTACAACAATAATTATATTAATCTATTTTACATTAATATAAATATCAATTTATAAATAAAAAGTGTTCAATGTTAAAGAGTCAACTAAATATCATGCATTTATTATAAACTGTAATTATATATAGTTAATAGTAAAATCTCGATTGGTATTTTTTTCTTTAGGTAAATATTTTTTGCTTTTTAGCGAAGACTGTATTATTATTTTGGTTTTTAAATGTGATAAATATTTTTCATTTATTGCAATATACATACTTGACAAATTTTAATATATATTACAATCACTTTAATAAGATTGGATTTTTTAAATGTGTTTAAAGTTTATATTTTTTTACGATAGTATTTAGTATTCTAAATAATTTTTGAGAAATCTCATTTATAATTATTGTGAATTATTTATAATTTAGGCACCACCTAAATGTCTCTATTCACGAATTTGTGATTAATGTTTATATTGCTATCCAAATGTACAAACATAATTTTTTTTTTATCAAAATTCTTTGCTCGAGTATACAGGAGCTGAGAAATAAGCTTAATTGGTAAAATAATAATAAATTACGAGATGAAAATAAAAGAAATAAGTGGCCTCCCATTGAAGGTGATACATCATAAAATTTCATTAGGCATAATAATAATAATACGAGTAGTTGTATTGATGTACAAATATATTAACTATATACGAGAAAAATATTATTTTCTAGTACTTTTTACTAAGAATCGAATCACTTTTTTTTGGTGATATGATGTATAAACGCTCACTTAACTATGTATGTACACATTTCTTAGACAAAAATATGTTTTAAATATTTTGAGTAATTTAACAACAACAAGACTCCGATCGTACAACACTAGTAGGCCTATTCATTAATTCTGGTGATAATTTTACACTGTAATATGTGTTATAAACTGCAATTGATTGAAATTTGAATCCAAGTCTTAAACATTAGACGTAATTATTTCCCTTTGATGACGTATGTGCTTTTGAAGCAAGTTAATAAACTCAAATAACAATTGTTTACAACTCAAAACCGATTTTCTATTAATATATTATCTACGTAAATGTTATACTAATAAATTCCCATTTCATTCGGGCTTCGCCGTTGTTATATAATAATGATGTTTCAGGCCTCAGAAATTTTTTTTTACAAATCTTTAAATTATGAATAATATTTTATTAATAAAATAATGACTTTTTTTGATGAAATTTTAAATAATTTAAATTTTTATGTTTCCTTATAAAAAAAAAAAACACTTTAGTACACGCCATTTAAAGTATCTCAATAATACTCCTCCGTATTTATATAAAAAATATTATTATTAATAATTTTATTTATTAATCAAATTTACTTAAAAAGGTATCTGACTTTTGACAAACATTGCAATACATAGTGTTATCATAGATAACATAAATATACTCTGTGGTATTATGAAAACAAAATTTTCAGTAACGGTAAAATATTATACGTACTTCTTTTACGAGTTATTTATATTTTTATAAGTGAATTTAAATTTAAACATGATTTTTAATAATAGTTTCCAAAATATATGTAAACATGGCATATGTGTATTTCTTTAAATAATTATAAACAGATATTGTAAATCATTTATTAAGATTAATGAAATATTAATATGAATGAGTTTTAAAAATACCCGATAAAATGTAATGTTTTGTTGTCAAATAAATAACTATATATTATGTCCTTATATTTATTTTTTTTTATTCTGAGGAAGGAACTAC
Organism: Rhopalosiphum maidis; assembly: GCF_003676215.2. Taxonomy (NCBI): domain Eukaryota; kingdom Metazoa; phylum Arthropoda; class Insecta; order Hemiptera; family Aphididae; genus Rhopalosiphum; species Rhopalosiphum maidis. The sequence goes on from NC_040878.1 coordinate 83,142,844, forward strand.
ATTAGCATTATTTCCCCCATAGGTCATATTATTTTATACGGACCTATTTCGTATGTAGTATTATATAACGTGTACAGTTTATATAGGTACTATTACACTAATTTTAAATAAACATTAGAATAAGATATCGTGTTTTTCATACATTCTTTTTTATTAAACTTTTAGTGTGCATATAAATTAAATTGAAATATAAATAATATGTAGGACAGGTAGGTACTACTTGAAAATAATTGAATTTTGGTTGTTATTCGATTAAACACACGTTTAATTAATTTAAACCTTATTTTCATATTTTCATTTCTATGTAGATATTTCTATACACAAATTATATGAAAATGTAAACTTACAACAAAATAAAATCGATATTATGTGGATTTACTAAAATTATAAATTAATAGATAATTGTTCAATAATAAAACTAATTACACTATACTTATTAAAGTTATAATACTTAAATTATTTAAAAATAGTTCATAGATCGTATTAATTTAATATTCATTAAAGAGATAATATATTATCATAAATTTATTAATAACTGCATACTTATAATATTGTCGGTAGATACATTTATTTTCTTAGTAGTTTGTAAAATCTTGATTCATAAATAAAACATTGTAAAAATATGGGTTATTCTCGTTTTAAATGGAAATAATAATCTTTTTTTCTTTTACCAATTATTTAAGTATATTTAATATTAAATTTAATATGAATAAAGTAAAAACATTGTTAAAAATTTGATTTTTTTTCTTACCTATATAATTTTCAAATTGTACAACAAAAAGTTTTAAGAAATTCTACAGTTTAAATACTATACAACCGCATTGATAAATGTGATCCTATTAACTACAATAGTATGAATAAATACTTATAATAAACAAAAGTTATTTTTACAAGTGTTTAAGTTTTAAATTAACAATTTTCTTAAATGAATACATCTTTTTAAAATTTACAATATTTATTGTTTAGTCATGAAAATTGAAAACAAAATTAAACAATTATATCTACTTTCAATTTAGAATTAGCTGTTTAAATATTCAGAAAAGAATATTTCTCATACCTGAATTGTTATTATATTTATGAAAACAATTTTAAATTTTAACACATAAATTAAGTTTATGAGTGTTTAGGTATTTAAAGTTTGAAAAATAATAATAATACTCAATAGAAACAATACACGAGTAGTAAGTACCTAGATCTCACTCCTTAAAAATTCTCTCATTCTTTTATCAAATACGATGATTTAAAATTTAACGCATTAACGAAATTGAAATAAAAATATCTGCCTGGGAAAAGTGCACAAATAAACAATATACCTAAAAGAAAAATTAATATAAAAAATCTACAAAAAACTTAACCAAGGAAACACAAGGATAAAAATCCTATTACTTTTTATTAAATCACTGCTTAACCCCGTTTATAAAATGTTCTCTAATGTTAAACATAGAAATTATCACTTCCAAGTCCTAACCTAAGCATATGGAATGTTGCATACCAAATAAAAATTAAAAACTTACAACTCTCCAAAATGAATTCATGCGTATAGCATTAAAAACCCCTTTGTTCGTGTGAAATAAACACAAGGAAACTGGATTACCCTGCATATCATCATGGAAACAAATCAATTCAAAAACGTCTACAACAGACTAAATAAAACTGATGAAGCTTTTCATTTCAAAAAAAAAGGTGAAAAAACTTCTGTACATTGACTACGCCTACATTAAAATATTTTCTTAAACGACCACAATGCTGCAGGTACTAACTAAACGACTAATCATGAAGATAAATTCTCTATGTATAATTTGTAATATTGTAAAAATATAGAATTTATTGATAAAATTTATTTATTTAATAATAAAAAGAAAATCGTATAATCACTTCCGTGTACCAATGTGAGTAAAGCAAGAAAAGTCCTTAACTTTATTAAGTATGTTATTATTATATCCAGTAAAGCTCTAATTAACTCTAACTAAATTGAACTGGGTCTAACCCATATCATTTAATAAGCAGCACAATCTAGAATCTAGATAATAGTAATTTGTAATTTAGTTATACAAATTTTAGAAATTAAATAACAAAATTTATCAATAAACTATAAATATGAGGATACAATATAAACTATAATACATCTTATTAAGTTATAAATTAAGTATAACATTATTTTTAAATTATAATATATCTCTATACTCTATTGCTGTCGTGGCAAGTTATTATATAATTCAATTATGGTTTATAATGTTATTTTATAAATTTAAATATAATTAGTAAGTAACAGAACAAATAATTTTATTGAAAAATGAATAAAATATAAAAATCAAGAGTTTTCGTGTAGTTGTTGCCAATCCAATATAATTAACTGTCATATAGCTTACGAAAATTGGAGTACTGCATTTTTCTCAAATTAGTCATGTATTTCGTTTATTACCTTCTGTCTGCATAAAGTTTTCGATGTGACTTTAATCCATTCTATGCGATTTTGTAAAGCAAACTTTATGTCGGAAGAAAACTTTTAGCATTTTACTTGTGATATCACAGTAATATTACAGTATTTTAAAATTGTAATTATGTTTATTAATTTAAAGAAAAAGTTAGTTTACGAATATTGCGCATATAATTTAAAACATAATTATTTCTTGAGTAATTAATGAAATTTCTATATATTTCGACTTAAGAACAACTCTATAAAATATAGTAATATCTTATAAACAACGTACTTAAAATAAATAGTATAATTTGTATAATGTAATTAATATTATACAACTATCAATCATTAAATCTATGCACCTACGGTATATTATTTTACTTTAACTTTTCTTATTTTAATATTTAAAAAACAAATTGAAATGTGTTCAATTTTCGATCAATGAAATCCATTAAAAGCAATATAAACTTATAAAGCCTTTTTTAAATTTCAAAACGTGATTTTCTGGGTTGTGAAACTATAAAAACATATAATTGTAAAACTGTAAATATTCAATAGTTTTATCGCTCTGCTTGGAGCATAAAATAATGAAATATTTAAAACATATCGGTAGATAAATAAATTTAAATTTAAATAGTAAATAGTAAAAATATAATAAATCGACATACTTTCTTTTGCACCACTTTAGACTATAATTTTGATTTATAAATTCTTCTGAAATTTTATAAATTAAAAAATTATTTTATGTGCCTTAAAAAACATACAGTAGTGTTTGCTACCTTGCTGTATCTATAGGGTAACTCAGAAATAAAAATTCTGGTGAAATTAAAAATATGTGAATTATTTTTTTCTATTATTATTATTATTAATTATAAATAAAATTCATACGGGCCATACACAAATGTTCATTACGTTTTTATGCATTTAAAATTACCAATATATAATTCATAGTAAACCGAAAAATTCGTATAATAAGCAATCGTAAATAACTGGCATTTACCCATTAAGGATTTAATAATGTACTATACAAAAAACAGTCGAAAAGAATATAATTAATATTACATTTGCACGCTCTGTATTGGCTTAAAAAAATTGTCTAATTGATTTTAAGTTTTAACAATTACCTATTAATACAATTCAATCGTCAATGATTTAAGAGATCCCATAGGATTACTTATCACCCGCCTTAAATAAAGTTAAAAAGTTTCTTGGGTTTTTATAACAATTAGGCTTATGAAAACTAAAAGGTAAAAATGATAATATAAGTAACGATTGATGTTGGTTTTTATTGAATATTTTTTTTTTTAAATATGTGTGCATTTTAACAGTTACTTTGTTTACCATATTCGATGAATAAAATACACAATAATATAAAATTTAAGTTGTGAATTCTTCATTATTTTATGGTACATGAAGAAAATAGTTGAGTTTTCATGATGATAAATTAATAACTGTATACGACAAACGAATTTAATAGAAACGCTATTTGACGAGTATAAGTACATTTAATAATATTTGACAGTATTCTTTTCTTTAAGGGTGTAAAATAATCCAACTAGTCGGAAAAACTACAGACAAAATAAATGTACAAATTCAACGCATTGCGTATACGACGGACGACTGGTGTACAGTAATTAATAATAAACAGATTAGAAAAATAAAACTCAACGTTAGTGAGCAACATCGCGACTATCGATTAACAACGTAATAATATAACAATATTATAGTCCTTCGCTTATTTCTATTGTTATAATAATTATTGTTGTCTGTATGATACAACTTTTCGTTTTTGTCGGAATGTATAAATACCAAACATTATTGAATCTTATATCAATATTATGTCTATTACCTACTTTCTTTTTCCGAAGCGTATTTCGAAACGCGTTCAAAAACATACCTTAAGAAAAACATTGAATAAATATGTCAAACAAAACGCAATTAATGATAAAACACCGTAAATTAAAAATAATTTCAAAAATGAAGGACGACGATATTATTTTATTGATTGTTAAATAACACACTTTAAAATAATTTGTAAATATACATTTTGATTTATAAATGTACATAATATTAGACCCGATACCCAGAAATAACATGAAGCTTCAAATAATGTTGACTTAAAAAATAAGAAGAAAAAAAATCTTAAAGAAAATAATATATGTAAATAATCAAAACTAGCTACAGTGTAAGTACTATAGGTACTAGATTCCCACTCCCGTTTACCCGTTTACCCTTTTTCAAAAGGTATGCCATTAATTTGAAACATAATTGACAGACCTTTGTAGGGTACGTTTCGATATATTTTCTCTCTTTGACTTTATTTATTTCTTTAATATATTTCACCTGTAGCCTTTGACAAATATTTTAGCTAACTATACTTCAATTTGATATAAAAAATAAATACATATACACCTATACGTTATATAATATGAAAAATGAATAATATGACAGAAATTGCATTAAATTTTACGTTATATATTTCACGTTTTTTTTATCTATTTTTTTCATATTGACTGTTTTCCATTAATACGTCAGTTACGTGCACGCAAAATGATTTAACTTTAAACTGATTATATTATATTATATACAACATACATATAAAGAAAAAAGAAAATGTTTTCATAATTGTGTTTGTACTTTAAAAAATAAAATTATTATAGTACCAAAATATATAAGTATATAATATATTTATAGGTATAATAAAATACAAAATAGTAAAGCTATATAGCTATATGCTTATGAATTTAAATTAAAAATACTTCAATTAAAATAGCGATTAATAGTATAAATATTTACTGTTCTTCGTTTTTATTTCTTATAAGAAGGAATATTATATTATTATTAATATTTATAAATTGTTAATTTATGGATAAAAGGTTATAAGTATTAATTAAAACATTAAATATAAAAGCCTACATTTGATAGCATAGACAAATTGGTTACAATTATTATGGCAAGGTAAATATAATATATGGGGGGGGGGAATAATAAATTAACTAATAACATATGTATACATTTTCCGACATTCTTGTAAGCCACATGTGTATAAATAAAACATTTTTTTCTCTTTTCTTCAGCCACATAGTGCCAATTATATTGACTGTTAAGCTCAAAATATGTGTTTAATCAAAACTTTAAAGAACTAAACTACTCATTTAACGTTAATTGAAATTACACAGTTATTGTGAGAAGAATTTTAACTGTTAAGTCACTTTTTGTCGTTTTGGTATTATATGCGTATAGCTTTACACGTTATCCTTTTCAGATACTTGTATTTATTGCTTTTAATTACTATTATTATTATTTTATATCTCCGATACGTTCCAATTGTTATATTTGTTAAATTAAATATTTTTCTAAGTATTTTTTTTAAACGCACCTATTATTCGCGAATATCGGTAACTAATTAATTAGATGACAGTATTATCTTAATATTATCTCCATGATCATGATCAGTGTATGTTAAATTGTCTGCAACCCTTTGAATCTAGCGCTGTTTACATAGGCAGACATAAAGCACTTGTTTTATCAATATCCGTTATGTAACATGCATGGGAATAACACCACTCAAACGTTTACTAATAAACATTATCTGATACGATGTCTACGTAATAATTAATCCGAACGGATTAAATAAACTACGTATACTTACTCATGACAATATTATATTATAGGTAAATAACTATATTCATTAATTACTTTATGCATATCGCAAACAAAATATGATTGAAAGTATGTTCAAAACTGTTAATAAAATTTTATAGAAACGAACAAATAAGAACTATAACACTTCAATGGTTAATTATAAAATAATTGATACAATAAAAAATATCGTATACTGCTTAAATTTATCAACGACGAGTCTTGTTCCAATACATTTTTCATCAATTTAAAAACAAAAAAAAATAGAAAATAAAAAGAAATATTCCATTATTTTTCTTAAGTATAGAAAAAACTAACAAAAAGTGAGAAATTGATGAATCGGTTTTTTACTGCACATAATCGGTAAATAATATTCATTAATACTTAAACATTTCAATAAATATTTTAGCATTTTATAGAATTTTTTTTTAAACTATTTTTAGACATTTTAAGTATTTTCATTTTTATTTTTATTTTTAAATTATGTTGATCTCGTTTTTATTTCTCGATCATAAAGCACGAAAATGTAATAAAATGTTTATCATAAGGGTTTCTTACAACAGTTAAACATTTCGAAAACACATTCAAATTTTTTCATAAAGGATTGAAGTCCCAAAATTCAAATATTAAAGGTATAACGATTTTGTTGAGAGTTCAAAAATTATTAATCATTGAGATTTGAAACTTTTTATAATTATACTTAATACGATTCTCAATAAACAATGAAATATTTATATTTATTTTTATTTAGACTAAGTTTCAGCGATTTATATTGCGAACCTATTCAAAATATTCTACGATGCGTCGGTATTGAAACACAAGACAGTATATATACTTGTATATACCTATGTCTTAAATTAGATGTGATATTTTTGGTAAACGTTTGATCAACCTATGGAACTAAAAAAAGTAGTATACCTATCTAATAATAATTTAACAAAGCTTATTAGATGCAAATCCACTGGATATATATTGTATTAAAATTTAAGTCTTAACACAAACATTACAGTGACAGTGAGTGACCTATCAATTAAGCACAGTGACTCAATGACGATGTTACGAAACCTTCAACAAAGCATAGTAAGTTCACTGGTATTTGGGATTTTATAATCACTTTTGAATTTCTCAAGTACAACTGTATACGTTTTACTTGCATAATGGATTTAAAGTTATATTTAATACTATAACATTGTTGATTTTCACAATAATTTAGGTATAGAGTCAAGTATATAAACGTTATAAGCTTAATCATAATACTAATCAAATAACCAACCTCCTAGAATAAAAACTAATTTGTTAATTTATTTTACGTTAAATTAAGTGGAATTAAACGGAATTCATGAAAAAAATGTAATTTAATAATTTTCCCAATTAGTTCAATTCAAATTATTGAATTATAAAAACATTTTAAAATATGTTTTATTATTTATTACTTAATATTAAATAGACATTTCCTATATGATACAAACTATTAACTGTTTTTATATGAACAATTTAAAATAATTGATTTTTATAAGCAACAGACCTGACTACGATAGATTTATAGGGTACCTTAGTGAAAATTGTCCAACATAACTATCTATTGGATTTTATTACATTGTTTTATTAAATTAACTTAAAGACCATATTGTTTATTTTTACGAAGTTTAAATTAAACTGCGGTGGAAATATAACAAAAAAGAAAAAAAATATCGAAGACATTATTAAAAATTATATTATTAGTTATAATCACTTTAAATTTATTATTATTTTTTTTTTTTTGCAATTTTATATTATGTCTGTCATTATAATCTATGTGACATAATATATATATATATTTATTGACAATTGATTTAAAAGTTTATAAATCGTTATCGTACATAATACACACAAAATACACATGCATGGGTCTATATTATTATGAATTATGATATAATAAGTTACATAAATTCGACAACTATAAATTCACCGATGTAGTATAATTTTAATTGATTACATACATTATTATTTGTTTCGTAAATTACGATCGGTACTGGACAATAAAATAAATTGTCTCGTGTCATGATAAGGTAGTGTTTAAAAAAATTTTTAAATACATATTACGAAATACCTGTTGTCATATTATTGCAGTGGATATGTATTTTTGAAACGGGCATCGAAACAAATACAGGGTACGATAATAATAGTAATAATAATTTCGTGTACGGACGTACGTCGAACTACTGTTATAAAGACGGGTATAATTAATACAGCTAAAATAAAATAAACGGAAAAAATAATAACAATATCTTAATAACATTATAACGTGCATACCTAATATAACATCGTGTGTAATTCAGACACGTCTCCGGTCGTCAAAACGTTATTATTAAAACATATGACAATGAAATCGAGACGGCCGGTAAATTAAACACGAATAATAATATTATTATCAGCATTCGATTTACCTGCGGTAGTAGTCGCGCGCGCGTGTGTGTGTGTGTGTGTGTGTGTGTGTACGCGCGCGATGTATGTTTCGGTAGACGAAACGGTGTCGGTGGGGACGCACTTCTCCAATGTATTATCCGAAATGCGCCGCGTTGGATTTTCGAGTGAGCGGTGTGTGGTGATGAGCGAACGAGCGGAGAGAGAAAAATATTTGAAGTATATTGTGCTGCAGGTGGTAGATAAAATCAACAAGTAGACGCGAACGCAGTTGCCGTTTCACTAGTTACGGCGCGTCCTACCCGTTGCCGAGAGTGGCGTAGCTGGTGGCGCGTGCCAAAAACGCCTGTTGTTTCCGAAAATACCTTTTTTGTTGCACCAATGTATAAAACGCATGACTAGTTTCCATGGGGACGGAAAGCGTCTGGAACCGTTACCGGGAAAATTGGATTTTGATTCCGGAATTGCTTTTGACAGAATATTTTGTCCGACTCTGACATTTATTGTGTTTATATAATAATAGTAATAATAATAATAATAATAATAATGATGATATATTCACGTGAATTTCGCAAAGGCGTTTATAATAATATAAATGTTATAAGTTTGCATACGAAAACGAAAATTACCAAACAACAATGCGACTAATATTATTTAGTGAACGTTACCTGCGAACGTTTCTGAATGGTTTGCGATATTATTATTATTATTATTATTATTATTATTATTGACTGCGTGTTTTTATTTATTATTATTATTGTATTATTGTTATTTTCTATCTTATTGGTTCTTTTGAGTCATGAATTTATGATATCTTAAAGAAACACAACGTTTTTACGATGGAAAATAAGTTTTGGGACTTAAAAAAGAATCGGACACGATTTGCATATGAAAGGTATAATAATATTCGCGATATTATGTCAGATATACACGTTCAGCTGAGCCACTGGTAGTTTTGACTAGGTCACTCCGCGAGTATAGGTGTGTTATTAGAGTTTTGCCGTCGATTTAAATGTTAAAACAGTGATCAATCGTAAAAAACGAGGAAAGTCACTGTACTGTATAAATAGGTTTTGAGTGTGACACGTCATTAAGTAAATCACTTATTTAACAGAAGTGTTAAATCATCACATATAAGAAAAACGATTCTGAGTGGAAACATCGGCGTCATCGTCAGGTTCTTTTTCTATAGATATCTTATAATTTATTTGTATTACTTTATTAGTACACGGTAGATTTATATCTAATATTTACAACAACAAAAAAAAACATAATAATATGTACAATTATTTTAATATTACATAATATTATATTTTTGTATTATTGTTAATACTTAGTATTAAGTCAATACTGATGTACAAGTAACAATAGACGGCGAAAATATGTTCAGTGTGTAAATAGTTTAAAATAATTTGTCAAAATATTTTGAAAATTCCATTGTATTTATTATAAATAGAAAATAATAATACATATACGAATATATACATTTTTAAAATAAATTAAGTCTCTACGATAAAAATATTCGAATATGACTAAAATCGTTATTTTTTGTATTTATATTCAATATTAACAAAATTGAAATCTCAAATGTTTTTATAGACGATTTTAATACATTATTATGGATTTTTAACTAAAACTTAGTTGGAATTTTCAAGATTTTTTACGGGTCTTGTAAAATAATACCCGTTTTTCTATAATTCCGCTTTTCACGATTATTTGTAAAATTACTGTAGTGATTTTATTTTTTATTTTTAAATTTGCAATCAGTTACCATCATTTTTATTATTGAAGATTGAAGCTTATTTTCTGCTATAAAAAGTGTCTTTAGAAACATAAAAGGAAGTTAGGCAAGTGGGTAACGATCTGCTGTACGTTTGGTGTCGAGCGGGTCATCGGCAATATGCATGTATTTGAAATATTTGAATACAATGATATATCATTGAACACGAAAAACGATTTTGTTCGGAGACCGTCTCTAAGCCTCTTATATCACTAAGTATATTTCGTGATGTGTTTTTTTTTTATATAGCTATTAAAAGTATTAAAGCCATTTATTTAAGTTTTAGAATTACAATAGGATTATATAATTTTTTCTCGGACTAGTATTTAATTATAATAAAATAATAAATATACATTTATACCAAATTATATCAATTTTTATAACTTGAAATTTAACTTTATTTTTCTTTAAATACCCTTAAACAGCAATAATTTAAATCCATAGTATAAATTTATAATATCACAAAATAAATTAAAAATGCCATTGTATATAGTAAAATTTATGATAATATAAAATACGTAAAAGTTACGTGTTCTAATCCTCTGTTCCAGCGAACAATCTTTTTAAATTATTACGAAATAATCAACATTGTAATTATCGTTTAAATAAGTAATTTGAACTTAAAATATCTATAAAAATAATTCCATCATATATTTTTTATATTTTATGATTTCAGTATGAATTACTTATGATGAGGAATTTTGTATAACATTTTTAAAACTTGAGTATACAAAGATAAGTTTGTATGAATTTCCAACTAAAAAATAGTTTGCAATTCTAACTTCAAATGCATATAAAAAAATCGTGACTATGTATTTTTAATATATTTATATAAATATAAAAACATCTTTTGTGTAGTAATGTATTACATTTTCAAAATTTTTACCTAGCAAACAATTTTTTATCGATGACATTTATAAAAAAAAAAATTGAAAATTTACTCATGCCTACAAATAGCATAAAACTGTTAAAATATTTTGAAAATTTTATCATGAATGAAATATTATAATCTAAATATTTGATAAAAATTTCAAGTAGGTATTGTTCGTTTTCGTCTTACACCAAAAAAATATAATATTAATTTTATCAAAAATTCTCGTTTTCCTCATTTTTTTTTTCCGGTTATCAAAAAAAGTTCTGATAATTTTCAAAATACTAATTAAATCCCATTTTCAATCTAAAAACACCCCCTTTTTGAAAATCATTTAATCACATCATTTTAGATCAATACATCGCTCCACTCAGAATTTAAAACAATTTTTAAAAAATACACTTTTCTTTGTATAACCAATAAATACTTCACTATGCTCAGAATTTAAAACTTATTTTGAGTGGTACTTGTTAACAGATGAATACATCTCAATGCGTTTAAAACTTTTAACATTCTTAAAAAAAAAGTGATATAAACTTGACTTTCAATTATATTTAGAATACACTTTTTTAATAATTTCAATATATTGATGAAAATTACTAAAATTATTTTTTTTTAATTTTTACATTTATCAATTTTTCATTTAATTACAGTGAATTCACCGAAATAACGAGAAATATCGTATTCATACTGTTACTGTTCATCTATGTTCAAATGTTTTTGCTTAATTTTCTTAAATTTGATACTTTTCACAATAGTTACGCACTATTACCTACACCATTATATTGTTAAAATATGATCAAAGGTTTATTAGAAGATTGCAGAGAGAGTTCGTATTAAGTTGATAAAAGTATTATTAAATCTTATCAACGATAATAAATCAATTTCATCGTTTATCTCATGCCATATACTTACATAGATAAAAATGTCATTAGTAAGTCTAAATTTACCGTCCAGGGTTATACGGACATTTCTTATCTATTTGATCTACGAAGTGTAACCAATTTCCAATTTATATCCTACATCCACCGTAAAAAAACACTACACAGTAAGTTTATCGTTACAATTAAATCAAAAGGATTTTCAAACAGCTTAAAACGCCTAGCCTAGTAGTAACTATACTGAACGAACTCTACAAAATAAAGTAAACAGTACATTTTTCGCTTAACTCAGAATTTAATACTGTGCTTGCAGACAATATAACAACTTTTTATTCATTTAAATTATAAACGCTGTCAAAATATCTATACGATTTGTTTTTTTTTTTTTAGATTATTTTTCAGCACTTTTTTGCTTGTTGTATAGATTTGATGTATTTGTATCCTATCTTTATTATTAACTAAACGATTAAACCACTTTCATTTTTTTTTTCACTGCATAATTTGATAGATGTATTATTTTATATTTCGTTAAAAAACTAAATGAATCTTTATATATATTCTTCTTGTTTCTTTTTTTATTCAGATTCATTAAATTATATTATTTAACGACATGATATTATTATCACAACAAAATATATTACAATAAGTATAGCAAGAGCAATATTATATAAAATTAATTTCATATTTTATAAATTATGTAAAATATGCCTTATAAACACAATATTATTTTATTTTTTATCATTATTATCAACATTTTATTAAAAAAATAATTTCAATTTTGTTAGAAGTTTTTTATGTTCATATCAGATAACGATTTTTTATTTGTTAAAATAATTATAATTAAAAAAAAAATAGAAACAACATCTTTAATAAAATGTATGCGTTTATTATGGGTGTGTTATTGAGTTTATTATACATACAAAAAAAAAATATATATATTAGCAATGAACATTATATATTTTCAGTGAGTCTTAATTATAATGAGTTTACTGATCTTTAATTATTATTGTACATTGAAAATTATTGTCTATTTTGTACAAAGAAATATAATCCAGAAATGACCTGTTTTAAAAGTTTATCATCTAGACTCAATGTCCTATTTGTAAAGACGATACCTACACAAAACTTTTTTATCACTCCTACTCAAAAAAGTGTTCACAGAAAGATGTAACAAAAAAAAAAAAAATCAATGTTTAAAACTAACAATATATTTGTTCGGGATAAAAATAAAGTAAAAACATATTAAATAAGCAGCTTATTATTTCATTCGTACACGTTATTATAAATTTATCGTTTAAACGGTTCATTATTTAATATATTGTTAAAAGATTTAAAAAAAATTATTCTTCAATTATTTATTTCAAAATTCTGCTTGAAAACACATTCAATAAGAATCTTAAAAATAGTGTCGACAAGCGTACAAAACGTTAATCACTGCATTGTATTGTTTACAATTAGAACATCAGGTTGATGTTTTATCAGTATCAATTGTACCATGAAAGGCTTATAATATAATATATGTTGTATTGAATTATCATATAACTTAGTTTGAAAAATATATTTTTCTTATTATTACTCGAGGGAAATAAAAATAATAACTTGATAGTTTTTTTTATTCATTTTGCAGTGAAATTAAAAAAAAACCAGTAGATAACAGATGTCAGTATATCATGGATACATAAATAAACTTTACTTATAGAAATACCAATGTTTTATTATAAATAACCTTAAGTACACAAAAAGTTTTCTTAATACTTTTTTCAAAACCTTATTATTAATGTTTTTTGGGTAATATTTTTACAGTCGAAAGAAAAGTTGTACGAAAAAGCTTTAGATGATGTAATTTATTTAATGTTATGCATTTTTGGAATATATTTATAATATTATGCTAAAAAAATATGTTAATAGTTTTTTTGCAATTTTACATATTATTTTTTTTATTACTAAATATAAGTGATATATGAATAACATATTTATTTTATAAATATAGTCCAACTATAACGTTTAACAAAATACGTTGTAAAAATAAATTATCTAGAACTAACAATCGACATTCAGGACATTATAGATATTAAAAAAATAAATATATAATTATAATAATCTTTTTAAAAAGAGTAGACATTTTTCAAAATTAATTTACTCGTACAATGTAATCTATATTATATTTCCATGCTTTAAAAAATATAAAAGCATATACTCTGTTTAACAGAAAAAAAATGTGGATTCAATACATTAGTACATTACGTACACAGTAAGTACATATAGTTTTAGAAAATTAAATGTTTGGAAAATGTATAAAATATTTGCAAATTTTCTCTATTAGTTAAGCTAACAGTATTATGTGTAATATGTCTTATAAGATACAATTTTCAAATTCAATTTGATTAATAGTATTTACACAATACTTTAGATTCAGAGTTAAGTCAGGATGTGTATTTTTTTACGGTGTTTAACATTAACAGAAGTAGTGCATCGTGGTAGTCAAGTAGCTCCAAATCTATTTGGTACTTCGAAGAGGTGATTTTTCAATGTTATCTATAGTTTTAGTAACATAATAATATTTATTAAGTTACAAAGAAATTTTATATAAATGAAAATAGCAATTAAACAAATACATTTTCCTATTGTGATGATTTATTATTTTTTTCATGTATAATGTTACAACAAAATTGTAACACACTTGGAACAATATTGCTCACCCAACCTTCTGCTTCGGTTTTTTTTTTTATAAATGGTAAAATCAGAACTTCTTTTCTAGAAATTCTATGCCCAGATGAAATTATATCGATACTTTTGTATAGGTTTTATTTATTGTATACTTACACTATATTTACACAGATGTACATATCTTTATGGCAGTTAACTGTTTTTTTTTTTATATATTATATTAAATCAAAAATAACATTTTTTTTATGCTATATAAGATTACTTTTTATGATTTCTTATTTTATATTTGTACGTTTTTCAGTTGAAAAAATTAAAAATGTTTATCTTATTTTTCTTTTATAACTTCGTTCGCATTCATCTTTTTGGCTTTTTCATGAATAAAATAAATTTGCTATTCATTTCACAATTTATTGTCCCTTGTGATATTTCAGCTATACTCCAAGCTCCAGGTAGAAAGTACTTACTCAATTATCGTCGATTCTCTAACAAATCGTTTTCGAGAGCAAAATCCAAATAAAATATACGTTATAATATGTATTGTGATTTATAACCAACTTTGCTAGTTAACCAACCTCGCTAGCTGTAATGCAACACCTAGTTAGTTATTACAAAAATTATAATTAATAGTGACAGTCATATGCGTTGGTATAATCTACCCAGCGACAAAAATTAATTGTTAACTTTATACAGGTAGTAAGCACACATAATTGATGGTATTACTTTCAAGTTATATTGTTAGTACCTATATATTTTTCACATTTAAAAGATGGTAAACACGCAGTAAATAGTTCATCAATATTGCTTATTTATTTTGATATTTACACAAGCCTGTTAATTAAATTTAAAAGTTTATACATAGTTTTAACTTTCGAGTAAATATTGTGTATTGACATAACTAAGAAAAATTCACTTATTTAAATAAAAGTAAATTTAATAGTTAATACGTATATACTTTCTGTACAGTAAATAAATTTACCAACGACATTTTATAATTTCAACCACCAAGACTTCAATATGCTTCAGGATATTTATAATATTTGCAAAAATTAAACGTATTTTACACAGATAAGTAGATGAATAATATTAAACAACTTACTATTAAATTTATAGTGCGCAAGCGCCTAATACCTATATATACCTATGTACTATTATTATCTAGAATCATTTTATATTAGACTTATAACTTTGTATTGCAATATTTATTAAGTAATTGAACAATTTACTAAAATAAAAAACAATAAAAAGTTTTTCGTCGGTCTTAAAAGACTTTTAAATTTGTGAAGGGGATGCAGGTTTTTTATATACTACGGTCTCGCGATTTGCTTTATTACCAATAAACGGCTAGAACCGACCGCGACTGCTTCTCAAGAATTCACAAATCAATAAATAAGTTGAATAGGTATCCTTTGAAAATTCCCATTTTCTACCGAGTAACGCACCGTGATTATTTGCATATTGATTTTTTCATACTTATTATTATAACTATAACTTAATTGTTAAAATGGCAGCTATTGTTAGATTGTTACAACCGGTAAAGTAGAAGGGTAATGATGTTAGGTGTACTTATACGTTATAAGTAATATCTGCAATCTACTGCTTCTTTTAAAAAAAAAAAAAATGTTTAGGTTTAAGCGCGAATGAACTGGCAAGCGCGGTATGGCATCAATATTCTTTTCTTTTTTTTTTTTTTGCTTGTTTTCTGCGCCGAGTTTGACAAATATGAAACTCCGAGTAAAAAACACTACCAAAAAAAAAAAAAAATTATAATAATAATAAGTTAGGCAAGTCGGTACCGCTCTGATGTAAACATTAGGTGTCAAGTGAGTCACTGTTATAGGTGGGTGTGGGTGTATTAAAATCGAATTCAATATCATTGTACACGAAAAACGATTCTGAGCTAAGACCGTCATCAGCCTACGTATATCACTAAGAATAATATTTCATTAAATATTATTTTTAGTATAGCCACTATTAAACTCCTTTATCTTACTTTTAGGATTACAGTAGGTCGATATAATTTTTTTCTAAAAATATTGCATTTATCATATTATGAGTAGTAATCACAAATTTATGCTTTAAAATAAAACATTATTAACATTTATTAAAACAGAAATTAAAAATCGTGGTAATTTTTTTTTTAAATTTTGCATTTATACAAAAACATATTTATAATTTTGATAATTTTCAATTGTTTCAAATCATAATTTTATAATAAATTTTCTTTTGTTACATAAATGTATTGTATTTTTTTATGTTATATACAATTTGGTTACAGCAGATATAATCCAAGAAAAATGGTACTTTATTGGCTAAATAAGAACATGCCAACTTATATATTATTTAATAACTGTGAGAAAACTATATGATATTTGTAAACTTTTACATGCAGATCATAACGAATTTATTATATATTTTAAATGTATTTTTTAACATATTAATATATTATGATTAAACAATCACAATAAATAAAATTAGAGGTATAATGATGGCCGATAATATTTATGAAAAATGTATCTCAGGCTGTTTCATACGAACATATTATAGTTACTTTGTTGACAATTGAAGTACATAATGTATTTTTTTCCAGAAATTTACCCTCATGGTAATGTAACATTTTATTTTTGTCATGTAATAAAAAAAAAATAGATCAAAAAAAATAAATAAAAATTAAAAATATATTTCTGAATACTTCTTGTTCAACTATGTCTTCATTTGTTCGTGGATCTGAATTAACCATATTTACTTGAAATCGGCAAAGATATGTATCTATAATATTTAATGTGATAGTTAAATCAATGAGTAGTCTAATAAATGTTTAATGGTTAATGTAACATCATTATAATGGAAAATTTTTAAAAAAAAATGTACTTCAATAAATTATCAACAAGTATTTTTATAAGAAACCTGTAACGTTTGTATCATCTTTTCGAAGAAATTCTAAAGTATGTTTTGATCATCACTAATTCTACATTTCGATCTACTCAATTGAATTATCTATTTATTTTTAACTTCTTCAAATTTGATTTCCGAAAAATTTGTCAAATCTTCATCTTTACCCATAACCCATATAATAATCTTAGTCTAAATTCCAATTTATTGATCCCACTACACAAATCAATAAACCAATACGTTTTGTGACTGAATCATCATTGATTGTATATATTCTGCTCTTTTGTCATTAAAAATTTTCTTTATTTCATTTTCAGTATTAACTTTTGGTTTAATAGCAATTTTCAATTCGATATCTTTACAATTCCTCTTGCTTTATAGCAGATGTTTCGTAGTTTTTTTTATAATAATAAACACATATTTCATGTTGATATCCTCTTAATTTTGTTTGATTTTTAGTAGATTTATTAGTTCTCTACAAAAAATAATTTAAAAAAGGTAGTCTCTCTTTTAACCTCCTCTTCAAGCAATAGTAATCTCTGAGTCTTTAAGTGAATCTCATCTAAACCCTTTTATATATATAAAAAAAAATTTTATAAATATAATATATAATAATTATTAGGTATATTATATTTTTATAATATAATATTCTATTTTCATAAATATTATTAAAATGTATAATACATAGAATGAAATGAGAGTAATAAACGAATTTGATATAGTATACAACTATCAAGTATCAATGATGGTGTAACAATAGAATCATTCACAATTACATACAAATATGTTGTATTGTTCTATGACGACATCAAACGTAGTTGGTTAAGTAGTTAAGTTTCATCAAAGATTATTTTTTTCATGTTAAAATTACCTTTTCATATATTTTTAGTGCATTTTGAAGTATGTTTAAAATAAAAATTTTCAAATTATACTGTAATTGAGTATATAATTTTAATAAATAATGCTATAAAGTATTATACAAAGTTTTAAGTTTCTAATAAGTTGTTTTTACAGAAATCTACGACTATTAAAAATATAAAACCTCAATTTTATTATAAGCATTTCAAAAAATTGAATGTTAAAATAAAAATATATGGTTTTAGTTATTTTTTTGTAATTCATTATACTCGTTAGAAATCTGATATTTTTTTAAAATTACAATATTTATGTTTGAAAAACACTTATTTGCTTGCTCGCTATTAATTTATAAAGTCTATTGAAGAAATTAATTTTTATCAATAACATAATGAATTACATAAGTTATTCTAACGTTGTAACGTTAAGACTGTAGTATTACAAATAGTAATACAATTATTGTCACATTACTTTTAAGTTTGTTTTAATTAAGTTTTTGGTAGCTGAATATGAAGCTTATTTACTTTTTGATTTTAAAAGTAGTGCATTATAATTTACGTTACTTATTTTTATTATTCCTGACAGAGTTTGAGAGTTAATTAGGTATCTAACAAGATTAATCTCACAGATTCCATTTATGCTCAAGTACCGATAATTTTAATCTATTTTATACAATGTATCTAAACTTAATACATTTTTATATTTAAATATATAATACATGTAACATCGAAATAGGGTTTCTTATAATTTAATTGAGAATATAACTTATGGTAATAAAGAGGAACTATAATATAAGAATCATATTATAATATTAATATGTATGATGAGTTAGTAAATATTAACCTAGGTTTCAACTATAAGTAAAGTTATAATTACCTATTTACGTACTTTCTTACTTTGATATTTATAAAAATAATTTTATATTACATAAAGATTATGTAATTTTAATAAAATTATCTTTTTCTTTAGATGAACTTATTTGAATATAATTATATTATTGTTAAAATAACTAAATTAAAAATAAAAAACCTAAATAGATAAAAGTATGGGAAGAAAAAATTACGGATATTATGGATCTCGTTGTTAAGGACAGAAAGAACAGAAAGGGGTGTATTAAGTTTGGATAATAAAGAAGGGTAATCAATGATAAGTTGGGGAATATTACGTGCTTACATATTGATTCAGTGCTTTGAAGCGTACCTAGTCATTTATGGGTATTTTGAAGAAGTAAAGAGAAGTCGAGCATAACTGATTCAAAGACTTAAAGAATAAATTGCTGTTTTCACGCAAAGTTTTAAGTTTCTAAACAAAGTTTAAGTTGGTATAACTAGTGTTTAATCGGTCAACAAGGGCCATAGATGGTAACTTTAAGATATTTGTGAATTTTTTTAGTCATAATATTCACTATATTTACTTTTTACCATCTTTTAGTAGTGGCCATTGGGACTTGGAAGTGATTTACAGATACTTAGGATTATATTTTATTATTTTATTTTATTAGCAGGAAATCATCAATCCCTGCAAGGTAGTCACTAGTTAAAAGTAACTTTTCTGTTATTATTTTGTGTACCTAATATAATATTTATATAATTTATACTTTTCGTTGATTTAAGAATTTAGTATATAAAAATAAAAAAAATTTATAGGGTTTGTGTAATCTAATATAATTAATGTGTAAACAATTAAATCGTCAAATATGAGTTGATAATTAGTTAAATAGGTATATATCAACTTCATACTCATTATACACACTAACACACTAGAAGAAAAGTATACCTATCATATTATATTATAAAATAAATGGTTTTAAACCATGATAAATGTTTAACATAGCATTAGTTATTTGTAACTAATAAATGTAATAATTAAATATTTGTAAAAAAAAATAATGCCATATAATAATTATGTTTAAGCGATTTAAAAATTAACAGTTTTAAAATAAAAGATAATGAGATTTACTTGATTTATTCACAAAATGTAATAATAAGTAAACGTGAAAATGTAATTATAATATTATTATAAATGTTGATAAGTTTTATAAAAAACATCATACATTTATAACTAGCTATTTAAAATTTAAATAACATTAATAATAAATATTACTCTTGAATCAAGCGGTGAAACTTAGCTTTAAGATGTTTTCGATAATTCGATATTTATTAAAAAAAATAGATTACACAAATTAAAAAGTTTACCTTAGTTATGTTTTACACGGAGAAATTCTGATACATCGTATACTATTGATTTTTAGATAGAATTATATTATATATGTATATTGTATACTTGATCTCAACCATCCAACCTACGGGATACGTATTGGTAATGAATAATAAATGTCGTTAAATTAAAAAAAATCTTAACATTGTCGAGATGACGAGATAACTTAAAGTAAAATTTAAAATATTTATATAAATTGAAAGGTTATTAATTATTTTATATTATACATAATAATACGAAAAGGTTTATTATACACTATACAGGTATACATTAACGATTTATTTTCTATATAACAAGAAATCTGAATTCTAATATAATTAATTATGCTTAACGTTAAAGGGTCAACTAATTATCGAGATGATACCTAATTAAGGATCAAGAATGAATTAATATTAATCACGAACCCGCGTTATTCCATTTTCAATTTTATGATTTTTTCATTTTTTCAAGGGTGACTTAAATAAGTTGAAATTAACTTTCTATTTACGACGAATAAACGTAAATGTTAATAATATAATAAGTATGAGTGGTGTTCCAATTATTTCACCAATTTGATATTTCGATGCTGTAAAACTAAATAACTTATAAATAACTGTATTTCAAGTAAATTATTCGCGTGTTTGTAGAGTTACACCTTGCGCTCGTTCGGTATTGTTACCACTATAATCGAAAATATCAAGCGCGCGAATATCATTATAATCTGGAAATACAATTATTTTATTTCCATTAGATTAATAACGCCAACTTAGTATCTTCGGACGTATACAATATAACTTATATAAAGAAAAAAAATGATTGAAAAAAGATTATTTTAAACATTTAAATTGCATTAACAACAAATACAATTTTATACAAACTTTAGACTATTGATTTTAATTTAGTCTGTTTGAGTTATAAAGGTAAAAAGTGTATAAGAATATCAAAACACTTGGATTATTTATGACGTACAATTTTAGTTTTTAATATTGATATTTTAAGCAGCCATGCAAGTGTACCTACAATGGATATTCGCATTTTATGAATGAACTCTGAACTTATATTTATAATATTTTAATGTAGAAAGCATAATATTATTTTATATTATACGTGTATTTTGCAAAATAATAGTAATATATATTATTATGTATTAGTTGTTTTTTAGATTCCGAGCGGGTCGATGAATCTATTGATTTTACAACGACGGGTGTTTTTTGTCCTGAGTGTTCTGACAAATCACCGTCCAGCGTCCTTTACAAATATTCTTTTTTATCGATAGTTATAGATAGTGAAAGATTTTGAAAAAAAAAGCAGAGAATTATTTTAAAATATGTCAATGAATTTGCGAAAGAAAGAGAAATTATTTATGTATGTATCATTACGTAATGATTATGAACGGAAATATACACTTTATAGTATTTGAATAAGTATACTACACGATGACAAGTGACAACTTTGATTGTATTACATAACGGCAGTCTATGCGTAGATAATTGAATTCATTTTGTATTTATAATTTAAGTAGGTATACCTACTATACGCATACTTACCTAACAAACCGAAAGTAAAGTTGCACATGTGCACTGTAAATAACCCACCACTAGAAAAAAAAAACATAATACAAATCGACGACACAACCGCAGAGGGTAGGTATTATAAACGCTTTACTTATTTGTATTTTGTTATATCAATGTTTTTAGTTAATCCGCGGCAAACGTCTTTAATGTAATAATATAGGGAAATAATAGTATATATATATAAATGTTGTAGATTTTGGATTTAAAATGAATCGACTAAAATGAGCATGTTCCCGACGAATCTCTTTACGATAGTTAGATAACTAAAAGAATTATTAAAACACACGTCTCGTGGAATATACTTTTACCCCGATAAGTTAACGATGTGTTCTATAGCTTTTGGCGAGGGCGCCCACGGCTACATGAACTTGAGGTGAATTCGGAGGCAATAACTGAAGAATAGCTCTGCGATTTCAATGCATTTTGTATTACTTTTCGCGACGGTATAGATATAGTTTTTATTATACTTACAAGTCGGTTTCATTTCTGGTTGAACTGTTAAGGTTAAAAATGATTTATTTTTACAAGACATTTTTTACGTAAACTAAAATTTGAATTTGAATTTCATGTTTCTACGAAAAGTTTATTATTATTTTTTTTTTTATAAATCAATTTCTACAATATCGAAACCTGCCAAGAGGCGTGTTCGATACTACTCATCCATGATTATAGCTGCCAAACTGCGATAGACGCAAATTCTCTTAACAACTTTGAGAGAGGCACTTAAATACCAGGAAAAATAAATGTTTCTGGAAAGCTGTAACGGACCTCTACCTTTTACACTCCATGCACCATTCTTAAAACTAAAATATTAAAGATAATATTATTCATTTAAATTGAATGAAATATTAATATTTTTTATAATATTCAGTATGTAAAGGTGTTTGAAATGTATACATTTTTTTCATGCCATCGTACAAATTACAGTACAGTGACATATAACTTAAATGTCTAACATTAATAATTTTAATTTTAATCATAAATTAATTTGTTTTCGTAAATATTTTTAAAAAATAATTTAGTCATTACAAACTGAAATAAATATTATTTTATCGTTATCGTCACATTTTAATTTTATTTCTTTGTTAAATGAAAGCATATATTTTTAATTTTATATTCCTAAGCAAAATATTTTTTTAATAATTTAAATACATAAAAATCCAAATTCAAACCAGTATAGTAAACATTTTCAAAAACATTAAAAATTTTCAAGATAATGAGTATTTGCGTTTAAACGAGTATCTGTGTAGAAAGTTATACACTTGTGAGATGTATTTTAGTTTAGTAATTGTGCATTTTTTATTTTTCAAAACGATATGTTGGGTCTTTTTCCTGGGACCATTTTACGTTTAAAGACCACTCCGTTGTAGCGAAAGTGCATTAAAGTTTGTTATCGTCGAATGCCAGTGTGAAAACATTTTTGACATACCTATGCAACAAAATAGTATTATTAGGCACAACAAGGTTTTTGTTCTCTAATTTCGCTTCCGCCGTGACACGACACATACACTATGATATGAAAGTGTACTTTATCCATTAACGATATTACGTCAAAGTTCAACGATAATAATTTACACAATTTTGATTGAATATTTTATAATAATAAACTGACGTCATAAATGTTTATATATGCGGGTGCGTTCTGAATAGGTTAAATTTATAATGTAATCGATAATAATATTATTATCAAAATTCGTACAATTTCGAAGCATAACAATATAAATTAAAAGAAAGTTATAATTTAGATTTTAGGTTGATTATAAATGTATGTATAGGCGAGTGGTAAAATATTTGTTTACCACATTAATTAGTAATTATACTTGATACGAAGTCACCGAATATACAGTTCATAATCTACAATGCTTTACGTTGTACCTAATTTAAAAAGTATCTTATAACAGTTATACGTTTATAACCATTCTTATTACTACATAAACTATTAAATTGTTTTATTTTTTAACAATTTACTTGTACAATGTAATATACTTACCGTATTGATCAATCTATAAAAAAAAAATAGACCTAATTAAAATATGTTATACGAATTAGTAGGTAGTTGTAATAATTTATTATTCTTAGTAAATAATTTAAATTGATTAACAATAAAAAAATCAATCAGAAAAATTAATATTTTTTATTAAACGTTTTAACAATCAACAAAATATTATAGGAATTGTATTCTTTTCTATTACTCGTAATATTGTTTGACTTTCTGTTATATAGAAATCTTTTCAAAGTCATAGCCATGATTATTTCCATGAAAAAAAAAACAATCACCTAAGCGATCATCATCTCCAACGTCTTCTGCTTACTCTTTCACTAAATACTTATAAAACCGTTTTCTTTCTTTCGAACTTATTAATCAAAAACGCGTACTCTCGATGAGCGCTCTTAGCCATAATAAACTTTACATTCGAAACTATTCCTCAGAAATATTGTTTAATTTTAATTTATCAAGAATAGAAAACATCCAGTTTATTCGAATGTAAAGTAAAACTTACAGTGTTAGTAATTTGAAACACTATACTTCCTCATATTAATAATTAATAATTATTATATATATATATTATTTATTTTATTATTTGATCGATGAATACAATAATAGTGTATTGTATGAAAATGTATTACGTTTTAGTTATCACGATCAAAACAAATACATAGTTATACTAAACTACATAAACACTATGTTTTTATTTCATTGAATATATTTTTTTATATGATAAAAAAATATGCTTGTAGGTGTGTGAGTGAGGCTTTTGTGTTGGGAGACCTATGACTTATATTTTATTTTATTCTAATTGCACTCTTAAAATAATAATACAAATAAATTATGAAATACTGTTAGAAATAGAGAATGACACTGTCTCAACATCAAAGTCTGAACTCCTCAGAATCCAAATTAATATAATGACTATATTATGTTACACATGGTGCCTAACGTTTTCATAGCTTTGTTAGTTTTGGATCTCTGTAAGCAGTGTAAGTCATGACTTCATGAACATTAAACCATTTAAATGATTGATCAAATTTCCTATAAAAATAGTTTAACGGAGTGTTCTCAAGACATCATTAAATTAAAAATGTTAAATACACATTTCAAAAAATAATATTATAAGCATAATATTTTCTATACTTTATTTTTAAGTAAAAAGTATAATAATTGTAAATAACAGTAACAATAATACATTATAAAATCATAAACAATAATTTATTTACATTTATTTAATTAAAATTAAATGAGCGAGGTTAAGTATTTAACCTTGTCAAGGTAAGTACAAAAAGGATAAATAGTTTTACATTAAACAAAATAAATTAACCGGTAAATAAACATAACATAATATTATAAATCAAATCTAAAGTGCCTTCCCACATTTTTTGTTTTCTACAAGAATTCAAGTATTGATCGACATCTGTTGAAACTTATAGGTTTTAGTAAATTTTTCTTTTTTTAAATCTTTTCTATTCTTTTTTTATATAGGTATATATATATATATTGGAATAAATGTTGATGTAAATTAAATACTAATAGTATATTATTACAAGTTAAAGTCAAAAGCAGAACAAATTATTAACAAAAAAACAACTGTTTTATAATAATTTATAATTTATTTACTTGTTAGGGAGGTTTTATTTTTAAAATGTATACAATGTTTTTCTAACAATAATTCAATTTAAATAATTTGACTACTTTTTTTTTTTTTAATTTTATCTTGTCGAGACTGCAGGTAACTTCCAGACATGGCTAACAAACGGTAACGTTGTTTAAGATTTTTTGCTCTAGCATGTTGTGATGCTATTTCAGATGTGTAATTACCAGGAAACCAACCTTTCTCACCATCACGAATTCGCTCACCGTGGTACCATCCTACAATAAATCAATAGTTTTAAAAAAATATTCTTTTATGTCAAGACTTAAAGATTTTATTTTAATTTGCAATAAAAGTATTACCATCATTCATTTTAGTCAAGACTTTTACAATGTCTCCATTTTGTAATGACAGTTCATCGGGTTGGATAGCAGTGTAAGGATGTTCTGAAAACACTTGAGGACAGTCCCATTCATTGTATAGTGTTTCTTCAGGATTGGAACTGATAGGAGGTGACATTGCTTCAATCCAGCGTTTTTTTGAAGATTCAGAATCACAACTCAACAACTGTAAAATGAATTAAATATTTAAAACGAATATGTCTTTAATCTATAGTTAAAAAATAAAATCATACCATTTCAACAGTCTTTCCTTCGTGGTTTTCTAAAATAGTTAGCTTCAAAAGGTTCTTATAAGATGAAGGAATAATTAATTCAGTGGCATGTTCCATTTCTACAAAATTTCTTGCACAATAATCTATCACTGTATAATTTCCATCACTGTAAAAATATAGATATAAATATTTTTATGATTATTATTTATTTTTGCGTTTATATATATATTGAAATACCTTTTGCGTTTTGCTATGAAAAACATATCGTTGAATAGGAAGAAGTAAAGTTTAGTTGGTCGTATCAATTTTCGACTAAATGTTAACTTTGCATCTGGACCAGTCAAATGCAACATAGAACCAGAACGAACTAACCAGCGTGAA
This sequence comes from Rhopalosiphum maidis, assembly GCF_003676215.2. Classification (NCBI taxonomy): domain Eukaryota; kingdom Metazoa; phylum Arthropoda; class Insecta; order Hemiptera; family Aphididae; genus Rhopalosiphum; species Rhopalosiphum maidis. The sequence continues at coordinate 83,169,602 of NC_040878.1, forward strand.
CTAGAAGCTACTGACATAGCTTTCATTTCTTTTTTACTAGAAAATTCTAATTGTTGACTGAGTAACAGCATTTCTTCATAACGTTCTAATTTTCTAGTACTTTCATTGCAGTTTTGAACAATCTAATACAAAATAAAAATATAAAAAAAATGATTAACAGTAAAATGACTGTTTGTTGAAATAAAATTATATTATACATACAGCGTTTAAAGAAGCTAAAGTCAATTCACACATTTGATACTCCAAAGAGTTTTCTTTGGAATCCATTTGTGACAAAATAGCATCAACAAGTAGAGGTAATCTAGTTATTCTTTGCATAGGTAACATTAGGAACGAATGAAGAGAGAGCGATTGGCACTTTGGATCTGATTCCAGTCTTTGTAAAGCTTCATTGAATTTTTGATTTTCTCTAAAATTAAATTATATATTTTTAAAGTTTATGTTAATGCTTATTTGATAATTAAACATTTAAATGCAATTTTAATATTTTACCTTAATGATTTTAAAGTACGGTCTATATAAATTTGATTTGAGCAATATTTTACAAAAATATCAAAGTTTTCCTTAGAATGTGTATATAAAATTTCACTAAGTCCACTAAGTAGTATGTTGTCTTGCCAACATTTTTCAAATGCCGCTAGTAATTTTTCAGAACATTTTCGTACTAAAATAAAAAATGTATTACGACCTGCTAACATTTTCATATTTAATGAACATTCTATGATGTACTTACCCGGGTTAACATTTCCAAATAAAATCTTTTGATCTTTTTTACTTAAAATTGTATTATCATTCATTGAATGACTATTTATGAAATGTTTCTCAAGTACAGTTAGAGATTTAAAATAAGATGCTTCAGAAGTTATCAATTCAAACTTTGCTTCTTGTAACTTTCGCTCTCTTGGCGTTAACGAGTCTATTAAAATCAATAAGACAAGTAATATTGTGTTTTTTTTTAATTTTTAAAAATTATAAAATAACTTACCAATAATGCCACTATTTTTTACTTCTGGAACTTCACACCATAAAGATCTATGTTGCCCGTGACCAGATGTACAAGGTGTTATAAGCTCTAAAGCTGATGGTCTACTTGAAATTGAACTAATTTCTTCATAACCATCACATTCTTCCATAATGTCACCAGCAAAAACACTTTTTGTCCGCTGTAAAAATAAAAAAAAATTAAAATTAATACTATCAAACATATAATTTGTTTATGTATACAAATAACTTAATAATAATTTTAAAATAAAACATACTTCAGTTATGTCAGCTGCATAAAACTGATACAACGGTTCGTCAGCAAATCGCATGCACAAATCTGAACCATGATTTGAACCTATGAAATAAAATGTGTTATCGTAAATATAAAATTACTGTAATGAATTAATTAAAAATAATACCATTTTCAGACGTTGACTCAGTGCTACTCTTATCCAATGAAATGACTGGCCTTCCTTTAGAATTGTAAATTGAACGAGGCAATGAACCATAAGTGGTGTTCCCTAAAATATTACACACAACAGTTACTTACACATAATGTAGAAAAAGACGAGTGATGCAACCCAAAAAAAAAAAAAAATGAAATTTTCAGGAAAAACTTAAATATTAAAACTTTAAAAAATAATTGTTTAGTTTTTTTTTTTAAGGAATATTACGTTGTTTGTTCCAATTTTCAAGTTTCAACCAAAATCTGATTTTAGGATTACATAACGAGAGAAAAACATTTATTTATTTTTTGGTTATGGAAAGGTCATTGATGTGATCAATAACAATGACATTTTTCTACAAAAATGACTAAAATGTTCATACTTTTTAAAAAATTATTAAAGGGTTAAAAATGGGAAAAATATGCATTTTTTATGTAATTTATTATGAATAGTAATATGCATTACTATTTATTTATCATTATTAATTAAAATGACCATTATTATGAACTCATAACGAGTTATATTAATTGTCCATAATAGAGTTTTACCAGTTGAATGTCGTTTTACTGGTGGAGGGGGTGGTGGTGAACTAGGTCTTGCTACACTCAGACGTCTCGAATCAATGGACGATGGAGGTTTGCTCCTGTTTCGTATAGGTCGAATTTCACCATTTCCTCTATAAATAAATATTTGATTTCAATTGTCTTATGTTAGATAAAATACAATAGGTACATCATACATATCTTAATTCTAAATCAAAATGCTTACATAATGTGTTTATATATGGGAATATAGAAAACAGATGAAGACGGACTATTACTATTCGCCAATGAATTGAAACTTTTGTCAATACTTTTATCTGATGTGCTTTCATAAGTTCGATTATCTGTAGACCATCAAATTGTCCATTACATATTATAAATAAACATTATTTATAAATGTATTCAAATTGTAATATGTTTACTTACCAAAGTCGGCTGTTAGATTTCCTTGGCTTAATTTTCCTATTTGTTTTATGCCAAGTGATCTAAGTGATCCAAATGACCATCCTTTTTTAAATCGTTTCCTAGCCTTATTGACCAATGGACCAATTCCATAGTTTCGTTCATCGCTCGGCGGAGCTGGCAAAACTCGATCTTTGCATGGATATTCGGGTACACGTTTGACATTTTCTCCGTCATCATCAGAGGAATTATCAGAGCTAAATGAATCGAAAACATAGATATTCTCCGGTATTTCCTGTTTTATAGTATTCCCAGTATCTGTACAAACAATATTTTTTTTTTATAAAATAAATATATATTATTAATAAAATAGTAGGTTCATACCAGATTTTTAACTAAAAAACAATTACAGTGTCATATTATAATTTATCCAAATATATCTATACAAATTGTATCAACGTAAAAAAATAATAGGTATGCATATGTGAACATTTTTCAAAATAAAATGTCTATTTAGTGCGTTACCAAACAGTTAATTAGTAGTAAGCACACAACTTACCATTATCAAAAAATAAAGATAGCTCTTGTGACTCAAATTTCCCTTCGAGGAAAACCGTCTTCAATACTACACTTAACAATTGTTCGTTTATAAAATCACATGGACTTATTTTGTAGTCAAGTTGTTCAGGGACGTCCTTTATGAAACTAATTACGGATTGTGACGATATAGAAACTAAAGAAATCATTGGTATATTGAATGTGTTAAAAAGGCGTATCCTCAAAATAATACAAATGTGTATGGTTAGTTAAAGCACACGCTCGATTATTTACAGTTGGCTAATTATTTCGGTAAGATTACGGCACTCAATTATATTTTCATCTAGATAAATGCATATTATTTATGTAGCAAATGATTATGTACTTTCCTTTCACAAAAAAAAAAAAAAAACTAAGATCTCATTTTATTTAAGTATTAATTCAGTATCTTTTAATCGTTTACAAACTATTAATACGTAATTAATATAATTCAATTATAACTATTTAAAGTATTATCAATATAGCAATACATAATAGTAATAATACTGTAGTAAAACAATCAAAAAACATTATTAGGTTATTAATTTATTATAATTTGTAATATTTGTTCTTCCCACGATATGACCTTCAAGTGTGTAATATAATCATATGTCATCAGGTCATCATCAAAAATATCTAAAAATTATGATTAATCATTCGTGATTCTCGAGTATCCACTAATAAGCAGTGATAATTTTAAAAAATAATTAATAATTTACAGTTGCCTCGGCTTTAATTAGTATTTGTATTCCTAGTTAAAAATCGTGATGAACTATCGTTTATTTTGAGTTATTATAATGGTTTGTTTAGTTGACATTTTCAACATATTTCTGATGTCAGAATAAACAAAACCAAAAGCATAAACAATAATTGACAAACGTGAATGATCTGTTATCACGAAACGACGAAAGGCCGACTTTTGGGAATAGTATTGAAATACCGAAATAATAATTATTTGTCATCCTACAACGATTTTCTGCGAGTGGCTTTTAATTAATATAAGACCGTTTACGTATTCGAATCGTGTGCTTTTATAACCGTGGGGTGTGATCAAACCTTTATCGACAAATAGTGACTTCCTGCGCCTTAGAGTCCTGGCCGGCGGTAAAGGTGGTGGCGTTTGAGAGTTACAATAATAGGAAGATGGCATGACAGATGGTTGCTCGACGAATCGTTACCCTATCGTAGAAATCACTCATTTTCGTCACTGATAAAAATTAAACGGTTGTTTTTAATAACAAACGCGGCGGCGGTTTCGTACTTTGGCAACGGCGTTGCATCAAACACTGCTGTCGTACGGCGATTACACACGTCTGGTACACCGCACTTTCACTTTTCGATTACCCGTGTCTTACGACGGTCGACGAGGAGACGCGCGGATAAGACGGTGGTGCAGACCTTGGACTGCCATGGAAGAGTGGGAGTGTTGTCCGAGTAGGAGAAATACACGGTGTGTATTCTCGTGCAGAAAAGGGAATACTTTACACGGTTGGGAGGGTAAACAGGTTTTTTATTTCACCTTTTAATTTGTTCGCTTTTTTTTTTTCATCTTATTTTTATCTCGTCACAACCCACGCACACGCGGGCACACAACAATCAACATAATCTTCCGGACAACGAATTACATAAACATTTGTCCAAACCCGCGCGCTGTTTAACGAATTACTATCGTGGGCATGTTTCCCGGGCCGCAGCGGCAGCGGTGTTGCTGGACTATTAGAGCGACTACGTAGTCGTTACAGCACACGTGCTAGTTCAATTATTACAGTGAACAATAAAAAAAAAAAAAATAATAAAATAATAATAATAATAATCCGAATGAACCATTTATGCCGCATGTGAATCGAATTACAACATTCCGCCATCCTCTCCCGACGAAAAGAAATTCGTTTGTCGCAAGGCTGAAGCTTAAAAGTAGGTACCTGCCTGTTTAATTATAATGGTCGTCGCCGCTTTAACCTCGCATAGTCGCATTGTCTCGTTACAGCTATTTGGTTTACGATCGATTCCACCACCCATACCGTGTTAGTTATTATTGCAATATTACGTGTGTATTATACATTGGATGTGCACTCGAAATGTGATCATTTTTCGATCGATTAAAAATATATGCGAAAGCAGTTTTTTTTTTCATAATACAATATGAAGTAAAAACTTATGAGTCAATTTTTTTGCCAACGTCCTCCCATCACGGGATATTAAATATTTGTTAATTTTGATTATTGTACATTTAAATGTTTAATTTCTTAAATGTATATAACACAGTTCGGTGTGCCAAATAATTTAAATAATATATGCATAATAATTGGTTGTTAATTTCAAAATATTCTAAATTAAGTTGGTTTTGACGATCAGTGAACTTAAAAATGGTTAAAAAAAATTACTATCTTCATGACATTATTATACAACAGAAATTCATAATGTTATTACAAGTCCATTTAGATTATACCACCTGATCTTGGCCTTGGAAATAAAAACTATGCAATATTATAAAACCGGTTTATTTGTTTTAAAAAAAATTGTGTTCAAATTTACCAACCTAGTTTGGTCAAAATATTTCAATGAAAAATATGTATTTTCAATTTATAATAATACAATTTTCATTTGTATTTTAGAATCATAGTGGACCGATGAATTTAAATTTGTTTTTTCGAGGATGTGTGTTATTTCTTTATTTTTGATTTTGTGTTTGTTATCACGTTTTATTAATGAAAAAAATTTTCAATATATACTTTAAGAGTGATTTTGATATAAAATTGGATATAGTTGGTACTTTCGAGGTCATGAGTACTTTTAAAGTAACCGGGAAAAAAATTACGATAAAACGGGAATATTACGCAACATTAGTTTTCGGGAAAATCGATTTTTTTTTTGCACCTATTCCAAAACCGAACAACCGTAAATACTGTTCATCAAATATTTATATCAGATTTTTTTAGGGTTAATATAATTTTAAAAATATTTTTAATTTTTTTTCAGTTTAGATATTTGAAATATTAAATTTTTTTAGTTTTTATTAATTTGGATTTTTTTTTTTACTGGAATTAAAAAAAAAAAAATAAGGATAGGACTATATTAATTTTTAATACGCGTTTACAAATCAAAATTAGACAAAGATATTAGATGTGCACATATTGTGAAATGAAGATTTTTATTATTTTGCTGTAATTCTAAAATAAATATGTTATGTAAAATTTATTCGTAAAAATTTAAAAAATTTTATAATAAGATAAAAATTATCATTTATTACGTGCAATAAAATGCTTAAAATATTCAAACAAATTTCAAGTTTTTTAAACGAAAAATAATGATTCATCATCTAATAATAGTATTTATTTTGTAGCAATTGATCAATAAATAAACATCGTAGAGACTAAACAATTTTGGCCATTGTGTATGTTATTATTTCTATTCACCATACCGTTTTCAAAATATTTTGACTAATATTGTCAGTAAAACGTCCGTATTGGCTTGAGTTATTAATAATAACATAATATTATGATGTAAATACATCAATATTATAATTAATATTAATGTGATATTTTTGGAAAAAATGTATAATATTTTTAATAAAAAAATGAATAGTTAATATTAATGTTAATAAATTGTAAAATATCCTTACAAGTTATAGGAATACATTAAATTAAAAGAGGCTAGCTTAATGTCATATTTCGTACGTATACAACGATTAATCAACGAATTCAAATTTAACAATACATTCATCAATATTCATTTTTTTTTTTAATATTATTTTTTCACAATAATTCAACTTAAAAGAATAAATTTAAAAAACAAATTTCTATACCTATAATTTACTGGTAGATTTAAATAATTATAAGTTACAACTCGTTAACTGAAATTACCTTATTGGTGATTTTTATAAATCGAAATACTCCGAAAAATATTTTTTTTCAATAATTTAATATTTGGTAAAAAAATATTCATGATTTTCAAAAGATTACGCTTTATGCACTTTTATTATTTTTATATGATCCCGAAAATTATTCATTGGATAATGCAATCAAACGCAAAACATGGTGTGGCGGGGATTGATACAATTTATTAATAAGAAAAATATTTACTAAGTTATTGATTTGTACATTAAACTATACATTGATAAATACTTTTTTTATTAATGATTTCAATTCATGGCGTGTTTTAAAATGTTTTATACTTAATTATGTATTGACTGATTATGTATAATACTATGTATTGACTATAAACTTATTAATCTATTATAAATATATTTACTTATAAGTATAATATATTGCCAATATTACATATTTTAAGGCGTTTAAATATTTTTTTTACAAGTACTTTTGATAGTATTATTATAATAACTTACTGTGATCTTTATTTAAAAGCCCATGTATTAATTTTGAAAATGGTTTCTTTGGCTTCTTAATCTTTGGTTTTTGACGAAATCTATTGGACCTGATAAAACATACGATTAATACAAATGTAATTAGATAAATATTTTATTTTTATCTTTATTATAATAATAGCTAGTTGTTAGGGTAGCTATAACTTATATGAAATTAATATTGGGATGTACTCTGAATAATATTTAGTTGAAATTTAACTTACAAAGCATTGATTGTAATTTAGAATAAAACACGTTATACCTAACATTAAAATACCATTGAATCTATTGGTTAAAAAAATGTTTGAAACTTTGTACACACAATTTAATATACCTACCAACTAAAATATAATTTAAAATTTGAATAATTGTAACGTATTGGTATACTCACGGATAGGGTATTAAAATAATTTCTTCTGATGAGGGAACATCCACCCAACCATCATCTTCATCAAATTTACTGTTTCTGTCAACACTGAGACTATCCGATGTGACACCTTTGAAAAAAAATAATCACATATTAAAAAAGCGGACAAGTAGGTAACAATTCAACTGAACAATGGGTTACGAGTATCGAGTGTATCACGTCATACAGTAAATCACTATAATGGACGTGTTAAATTTAAATTCAATGATAAACCATTAAATACCAAAAATAAATCTGAGCAGAGGTGGTTTGTCAGCTTATATTTTATTATATATTTATTATGATGCTATTATAGGAATTTTATATTTTACTATTAGAGTATCACTAGATGGGTTAAATTATTATTTCCCTCACAAAATAGCATTTATTACAATAGTAAATATTTATGCCATGTATATTTTTTGAATGTCATTGTATGTAGTAAAAATGTAAAATTAATATTTTAAATTATAAAAAAAACAACTAAAATCGTACATTTTTCATTTAAATAACAAATTTCGTTTAAATTTAGACTTCAAATATCTATAAAAAAAAAAATTGTGCTTATAAATTCTTTAAAATTTTTGAAATTCTGTAAAATCTTCTTATAAGGGATGATATTGTAATTCAATTAAAATTTTTTTTTTATCTCAAGTCAAAAACTGTATAACAAACAATTAGAAAAAAATAAAACAAGTTCTAAAAATTTCAAATATCTATAAAAAGCATAGCAAGCAACTTTTTTAAAATTGTATAAATATGAAGATTAACTATTACTGTTCTTATTACCGGACGAAGTGGATTCTGACGGTGGATTTATTCCATAAATGCTGTTATCGATCTCCACCGAATTATCAAACATCTCTTTTTTCCCTTGAACGCCGTTTTCGTCACCATCGCCGTCGACCGAAAGTTGCAGCGGTGACATGTCGGCAACCGTAACGGAGACGACCGGTGGCGGTGGTGGTGGTGGTGGTAACGGGGGCAACGGCGGTTGAACAGTCTCGTAGCTGTCGTCTTCGTAAGCACTGGTGGCGGTCGTAACGACGTCGTATATGTTATGCTCACCACCATCGATCGTGGTATAGTGATCGTCGTTTAAACAGCCTACTATGTAAGGACTCTCCACCATGACGTTCGACAACTGCGCTTCCGTATTCCCGGTGACGACATCATCGGTTGTCGTTAGTCGATTGTAGCGCAACTCCTCGTAGATGGATTCACCGTTGACGATGTAGTTGTAGTCGTGTGAACAGGTTTCGGTTGTGATGGCAGTGGTGTCAGTAACGATGGTAGTGGTATGGGCAGACGTGGCAGTGGTGTCGGTGGCAAAAGCAGTCACGGTGAGGGTAGCTTCGGCTAAGGACGCGAGCGCGGAAATAGTTGGAGTCGCGACGCCGCCAAGAGTCAGCGACGGTTGCGACGAACATTCCTCGCCAACACGACTGTGCCGTCCGCCTTGATGGTCGGTCGTGATGGTGGCGACCGAGGTAATGGTAGTGGAGGTGTTGGCGACAGCGGGGGTAGCGGTGACGGAGTGGTTTACGATGGAGATTGGGGTAGTTATATCGAGGGCAGTCGTTGCAAGGGTAGTCGTTGCGGCGGTAGTACTTGTGACAGCGTTGGACGTCGCAGTCAACGGCCGTTTCCAACCGTGCAGAAAGGAACAGTTAGGTTTTAACGGCAGCGGCGGTGGAGACTTGGTCGTAGTCGTCACCGTCGGCTGCTGTAAAACTGCTCGCGTCGGCGATAGGTCCGTTTCTATTGACTTCTGCTGCTCCGAGTCCTCTCGCGGTAGCGGCGATCGCTCCCTTTCCGTGGTTTGTAGCAGGTTTTTCGGCGGGGGCGTGGCGTTCAATACACTCTCCAGCTGAGCGTCCGGATCTCTGGCGATCGACAACCGTTTGTCTTTGTTCAACAGATGTCTGTCCACTGCGCTGATCGTGTCTTTTTGCAGCGGTGGCCTCCGTTCATTTCGCATGACGCCGGTAGTCGTAACGTTTGGTTTCGGTCCCAAAACACTGGGTTTCGACGGTTTTTTACCGTTTTCGAACTGCACCAGGAGCTTTTTCACTACGGACGACGACGATCGCGGATCCATAGTCTTCCGCTGTTCGACGGTGCGATCGTTCGGGGCAGTCAGTGGTGGGATCGCGGGTTGTTCCGCGGCAGTCAGAATATCCGTGGTCTCCCGCTGTTCCACGTCAGTCGGCAGTTCTATAAAAATGGGATGTTCTACGGCGGTCCGATGGTCTTGGACCTCCCGCCGCTGTTCCGCGGCAGGCGGCTGTTTTGAGGCAGTGAAATTTTCCGCGGGGTTATGGTGATCTGCGCCCCTCCGCTGTACCACGGCAGTCGGCCTCTCTTCCACCGACCGCTGATTCGAGTTGGTCCGCACCACGACCATCTGGTTCATGCAACGCTTCTTTTGCGAGGTCGACTCGAACTTCTCCACCGTGGCCCGTACCACGACGCCTTTTTCCCGGACTGCAGTGACCTTGGTCCGGACCGTGGTACCCTTGGCCAGTGTTTTGCTCACCTTTTTCATGATGTCCTGCATCGAGTCTCCCTGGTTGGCGTCCACCACCACCGCGTTAAACTTTGACGCCAGCTCGGCAACCATCGAGGACGGCACCGACACCCGGATTGTCTGGTAGCCCCTGAAGCTTCCCGTTCGGTTGACGTGCGACCCGGCACCGTTCCGGGATTTGAAACTTGAACGTTTTATTTTTCCGCCCACGGTGGTAGGCAGTACAGAGCCAGTCGTAGTTTCTGTGATCATCGTGATGGATTTGCAAAAATCACAAGAGGATCCTGTTTCTGCAGCTTACGTGATCGGGAATCATTCCTGTGCAACAGAATAATATCCGATTTATTATAATTCATTAACTATCTATATAAAACTTAACAACATAGCAACTTAACCTTTTTAAATAATTGTTTTTATTTCAACTAACAAATAATATGATTTATGACATTTGTTTTAAAATGCGCATTGCGTGTTATGCACACATCTTATTTCTCATAATAATTGTCTTATTTTTTAACTATGCAATACTTTTTACTTATTTAATCTGATTAATTGTTGAAGCCTAAACTGTAGTAAATATCCTAATTTAATTACACTTGTAGATGTTGTGGTTTTCAAAACGGTGAATAACTCATATATTTAAATCGACTTATGCTAACATAATTTAGTCTCATATACGATAAAAAAAAAAAACAACATAGAAGATGGTTTAACCTATAATTTATTATTTCATGGACAAATTCAAACAGTTACTCGTAATACATGTATAATATCTTAATACGTTCTATGTAATATATATTATAATGTCGCATTATGTTTTGTGTGAGAACCGCTGAACAGTGTATTTATTTACACATTTGTATACATTATATATTCTAGAAAAATGCAGTTATTCACTCATATGTTACATAACTCATTATAATTATTACACATGTATTAAGGTCGATGAAAGGTTTCTTCGTTTTCGAAATAGTGGTTTATGACATGTTTATGTAGGTATCCAACATAACATTTTACCATCGATGAGCTTAAATAAACCATTCTAAATGCGTTAATGTATGGCATATCAAATTGAAAAATTATATTAATAACACACCATGTTTTGATAATATAGGTAACTAAATAAAATTGTATAAATTAAATTAACCCAGTTATTTGTGAAAATCTACGAGTTATATTAATAAAAATATATTAAAAATATTCGTAACAGTATATCTTAAAATTCCAGAAAATTAAAAGAAAGAATTTTTTTTTTTTGGTCATGTAGAATTGTTTTAAAGTACCATTTAAGCTTTAATATTTATATAAACTCGTACGCGTGTCGCGAGGTCGTCTATTTTCGAACCGGACCTTAAAAACTGTGTTATTGCACGTCGTAGTACACAAGTCATGTAGTATTATGTCCGTGCACGATGATAAGACAATATTTATATTGTCGACACACCTTGGTGAGTGAACCAACTCAATATGTTGTCGTCGTCGTCGTTGTCATCATTAACGGATTGACTATAAAAGCACCATACTTATAGAGTATAGACACTGTTCACAAAAAAACACAACATACACGATAGTACACTTTAAGTAGTGGCGTAAACACATTATTATGTAAGTAAAGGAATCCAACTAATTTTATTTTAGTCTACAGCGGTTTTAAGTTCATAACTATTAACATATTTTAAAAATATTTATAATTATTAGAAGATTTTTTTGATTTTCAACATTAATAATGATCGTATATTTATTTAATACATATATTATGTGTGTCGTGTGCGTGCGTGTGTTTATATGGAGAGTTTAATTCCAGTACCACATGTTCCCACTAGGTAATAATATATTGGTGGTACTATGGAATACATCACACTAATTTCTAACACTATCTTGGAAATCAAGTTTCAACATAATTTCGAAGATTTGAAAATAGGTAAGAAAATCAGTGATACCTATCGAATTAACGGATATCAAACGTAGATGGTTTAAGAAAAGTATGTTTTTTTTTATCCGATCCCCAAATTTTATCAATAACTAATTAACTATTTTATTGTAAGAGACGCCTGTATGTGATTCAATTTATGTATTTAACGGTAGTTTAAATTAATTTTCTGTGTATAAATAACGCCATTGGCAGCGGTGACACCGCGAACGGGGTTGTGTGCACATATTACGTATTGCCCACATGAATAATAATTAATATATTGTAAACACACCTGTGACGTAACCAAAAGTTGTATGTATTATGTATATTATGGTTGAAGGGATGGGGTGAGGTAATCAAAAAATATATTTCCATTACATTGTTTTATACAACGTACATGTATTTATTATCCATAATACAACAAATTATGATGACAAATATTAATTATTATTTATACGTTATAAACAAAGTCAGTAAAATAAAAAAATTATTTAATTTAAATTGTTTAATTAACAAGGTAAGTACCTACTATGCTAAAAGTGGGGTCTGGATCCCGAGTACACCCCTTCGGTGTACCACTGACACACACACACATATATGCACTAGGCTTATATTATGTATGATCATTGAACCATACTCGTCTACATCTATATAATATACACACGTGTTCGTCAGGCGTAGGAGTGATGAGGGCGGTGCAAGTGAGATAACCTTTCGAAGGCCTCGCGACGTGCGGCAAAGACCTCAGAGCCAATATTTTTGTATAACATTATTATGGAGGTGGCGGCCGAGTCATCGAACTCTGCGTGCGCGAATATCAACTCTTTATGATATTTGGCCTCCCTCCGAAAAATAATAAACACGTCCGTTTCGGAACACGCTGCAGATGCAGCAGCATCTGCAGAATCAGTGGACGCGAAAAAAATATTTTATTTTTTTTAGTCGTCTCTTTCGTATGCTTATGTATAGCGGCGTAATATCGGTCACGTTTTAAATTTCAAACAGGCCTACGACGATGATGACAACGAAGCGAAATCATATCGATCATAAGTCATAATAACACCTAAATCGTGGTAAACATCATACATTAATTCCTACCTTTTACACGATTTGCAACGCCACAGCTCTGCTGCAGCGATTCGTGTGTTACGTGGGTTTTACCTTTATTTTATATAGACTACAGACTACAAGTAGGTATGATTTATTTAAGTCTACTATTTCGAAGACTACGTCATGTTTTATCGATTTGCGTCATATAACATCAAGTTTTCAAAAATTAATAAAAAGTCTGTCTCTCTTGTTCCAGCCAAAATTCGCCCTTTGTATATAAACAACTAGGTACTATACTATGATACAATTATGTAGAAATGTTTATTGTTAAAAATTAAATTAATATCATACAAATCAGAAAATAACTATACATTTTCGTAAACTATTATAAATTATAATTAATCGCTAAATAATGTACTAAAATTTAATTATTAAATGCGTCTATTGTATTAATTTCTACAAGTAAAAAGATAAATAATCATAATATTATACAAATCTAAAGGTACACAGATTTTCGAATATAATTTGTATTGTTTTATTTTGTAAGCTATTCATTCACAAATATTTCAATACACGAAATGCGAGTTCAAATGTTTTTTATTTTTAATTATTGTATAATATATTTTATTTTTTTGAAACTCGAAAGTCTAGAAAACGAATACTCTAAATAAAACATAATATCAAATATTATGATTACATATTATTTTAATTTAAAATTATTATTCATCTCGTATATTCAATACTCATTGTAATTAGACGCGTGTTTTGTATACTTATTGACACATGTTTTGACGGATCCAATATGCATTTTATAATATTTAAATAACTGTCTAGACTTAACATTTTTCAATACGTATAACTATTATAGCTTTCTAATTGTTGTATATACATACACGAACACGTTATATATTTATCATACTGCATAGTAATTTTTTAACCCATTTGGATAAAATGCAATACGACCAAAAACGCTTCAGTCATTACTAAGAAACGAAATTTTCACCATATAAAAATGAGAACATTGGCTAGAAATATCGTTTTAATTCTTTCGATGTCAGAACAACAACAATTTATTCAAGTTCAAAAATAATAGATTTTGAAACAATAGGAATTTTTTTCATATATCTATAAGTGATATAATTGAAATAGAAACGATATTTCACAGATAATGTTCTGAACTATATTGTATGCTTATTCATTTGAAGTCTTAACTATCACTGTAGTCTGAATGGTTCTATACTGCGTAAAACCATTTTTGCCATGTTTTACATTTGTAAAACGGAAACAACACTTGTGGATGTAGTGTCGTCTGTCCTCTTAAGACGTGGATATGGTAATACGTTTTTTAAATCGGAATTAGATGCTATTAGATGGATCAAATAATTTAAAACACAACTTTCAGTCAACTGCAAGCCACGAGATTGATATAATCAATTCAAAAATTGAATTTCAATCATATAATTTTTGAGTATAATTATCGTGGTTAAATATTTAATATGAAAACTGCAATATATTATAATAATCAACATACGTATAGTACCTACTTATAAAGAATGTATACATAAAGTATCGTAGTCAGTAAAAATGCATTAAATTAATCAATAATAAGAAACTGTTTAAAATTTAAACAGTGGTTAATTTGCAGCAGGTGAATAATAAACGAGTTTATAAAGTATAAAAAGAAATTATTATAACCATTTTAAAGTGTATAGTGATAAAAACTTAATATCGATAATTCGGTAGAGAAATCTTATTATATTAATAATGAAAATTTAAATATATTTTTTAAAATTATAAATAATAATATAAAATTGTTTTCATAACAAATGACAATATTCCAATCCAATTAGCTATTAAAAAAAAAAAAAAAAAAAGGTAAGAAATATATATTTTAAAATAATATAATATATTTTTTATTTTTATTAAAATACTATTAAGTATCAGGTTCTCAAAAAATACATAAAACAAAGGCATCGCATAAATATAGTCATACTACAATTTAAACTCGACCACAATACAATATGGAACTTTTTAACAATAGTTTTATTATTTGTCACGTATCTTAAACCATTAATAATTTAGCATCAGTCAATCAAATTCGGAAAAAGAAGTTTACAAATTTGATGGATATTATACCTACAATTGAATAGGATCTATAGAACGTTCCTATTATATTGTTGTGAAATGAATTTTAACCTTGAATAGTATTCTTTGTTTGTTCATTTTATTAATAATATTATGTTCGTTTTCTATAAAACATTTTTATAAAAGAATATGCCAAATGAAATATCAATGTAAAACAGATGTCTACAATGTTTCTCTCCTTATATTATAAAAACGTACTAAGAATATTTTAAAATAAAATCTGATTACAACATTTAAAATAATATCACTTTTATGTTTAATTAATTGATTATATATGAATGTACTCACTAATATTTTTAAGAATTATAATCAAATTTAATAATCAACTAATAGATAACCTAGACAAAATGTTTGTGTTTATCAACAAGTAAGTAGTCAGTATTTTGTTTCTTTTTTTGGAGGGAGGGGATCTTAATAATTTTGAATAACATTTTTATTTTTTTTTTGTATTCTTATTTAATATACAAGTCCTTTTTTTTTAATTTTTTAAAAATCGGTAAAGGAGATCCAGACCACGTAGACTCCCCACCCTTAATCCGTGCTTACAAACAAGCACACAATTATATTGTTTGTGTGCAAACAAGCACACAATTATATTATTTTTGTGCAAACAAGCACACAATTATATAATAATGTAATGTAAAAGAACATTTGGTTTTATTCATCGTATATTATTAATATTAAATTAATGATTGACTTAGAACTGTGATTTATATGCACTATAAAATGCATTTAAAATCCTCAAAACTGTACTTTAAATTCCATTTATACAAAATTCATATATGACTGGATTTATAATTTAAAACGTATATAATACATGAAAATATCTATTTTATTTCCAATTATACCTTTAGTACCTACATCAGTACAGTTAATTATTATCAGAGTTATTGCGCGTTAGTTCTTATTAGTAATTAATAATATTATTATTATCATATGCCTACTAGACTATAATACTAGTATATTAAGTCTTTGCTTATTACGTTACCGTTATAATTACTCCGTAGGTACTCGTACACATTTTTTATGTGCATGTTTATAAGTATGTATTTTGCTTGAATTCGCTATTCCTTATTTTTTAATTAATATTCTATTTTAATTTTTAACTTATTGGCTAGTAAATTAAAAACCGATTTCATCGTATTTACTGATTAAACATAAATTAAATTATAATAAAAACATTTAGCGCGAACTTTAGATAGAGTTCAATGACGATTTATATGGTATTTAAACATGCAAAATGAAATTTTTCCAACGTTATCACAACATAAGGTCACCTACATTTATATAAAAAGTCGCCAATTTATATTGAATATTATTATTACTTTCGATCCGAGTAATTAATATTATGTTATTCTACTCCCATAATGTTCAAAATTCTTTTGTATTTGTTTTGTTGTTATTATATTGCGCGGTAAACTAACAACAACTTTGGACCGTACTACATAAACTTTGTAATTAACTAGAATTTTAATTTTATGAAGAAGAAAAGCCTTAGCATCCTGGCCATTGGCTGACAATTATTGTTTGTTTATAAATATAAGTAGTAATAAATTATTATCATTTTCTGTTATATATTATAATATAGTCGTAAAATAGTAATATTACAAAATATAAAATAATTATTGTTGTATTGCTTTTGAATTTAAGCGTGTTATAAGTACCTAAATTATATTATAATGAGTTGTCTATCCTAATTTCCTTTAAACAATTTTTCAAAAATGTTCAAATATTTGTAAATGGCTTTTGTTTTGTCTGCAGTGACCACGTTTCTATGTATAAGTTGTACACCATTGTACTTTATCCTCATCGGTTATATATCAATTGTATTATGCAAACAGCACGACATAATGCCATAGAACAAGGCAGAGAGTAAGCAGGAAGTTTTCGACAGACGAATCAATAACCATTTAAAATATTCCATTCAAGCAATCTGTTAGAAATAAACATTAGTTGAGTAACATGCGGTGACGAGTATGTGTTATTATCATAACGTTTTTTTTTTCTTTTATTTCGTTTTAAACAACGAATTTTGTATGTATCTATTACAAATGGTCTCTCCCGATACCTACCTACCTAACCATCAATTCTTACGTCGTGTTTATTGTTATTCATTCATCGTTACACGCTAATCCTAAGCAGAGAAAGCTTTCTGATAATATATAGACAAGAGTATAATATTTTGTTTAGTACCATCCTGCGGTTATTTCAATAATAATAATAATATTAACATTATCATCACCGTCACTTTTAATCTCAGCAGAACCTTTCTCTGGACTGTTGTCATTTGAATACACCAAAATCGATCACGAGCTATAAGTTATAACATAATAATATTATCATTCCACGCGCGTGGGGCACGTCACGTCCGATTATAAAACAGTATTTTCACATATCATTACCCATCATTGATGGTTTTGTGCCAGTATGGCTATGCTTCGAGATCTTTCCGTACGCGTAAACACCGGAAAAACCGCCGAAGCCTTCTCCGTGTGGGTTGAATTTCATTGCTAAACAGCCTGTGTCGTTTAAGGTATGCACCAGTAATTCTTTAGTTATCGTGTTACAGGTGTATTTCCTTTAAAATACTAGCTACTGCTACAATTCTTATGGTTTCTACGCGACACTGCTCTTCTTCGGTTCTATATTGCTTTCCGTTTTGAGTGAACCCGGCGATTCAATAACATTACCCTCTATTGATCTTCTACTCGTAGCGGTAAATTAAATTAATATTAAATAAATACTATCAATCATATATCAAATTTAATTCAATAATAAATAGGAGTATACTAATTAATAATTCAACAATGAACAATTCATAGGTATACTTAATTGTATTTACATTTGAATTAATTTTAAAGGCGTATAAAACTAAATAATAAAACGACCAAAATTTAAAAAAAAAATGTGTTCAAATAATTGTATGATTATTAAAATATAATAATTATATTATAATATGTTACGCGAAAATTGCTTTGATAAATATTTTAAATTAAATTAATTAACTTCCAAAACTTGGCTTAAAAACTCCCTTCCGTTAAGTTTAAGAATGTGTATGTGCTAAAATTATTTTACGCGCATAAAATATTACATTATTTCTAATATAGTACAGGGAGTTAAAAATTCATTTTTCGTAAATAATACCAAACTCCAGAGAGCTATTGCTTATTCAGTTCAAAATAATAACTTTAAAAAATATGATTTAGGTAAAACGTTTATAATGAAATAACCACTATTTTGCATTTATTTAGAGTACCTACTAACAGTATAGCCGGAGATTAAAATCTTGTGTAGTACCTACGACATACTTTATACAGCACAAAACGATAAATGTGCATTGTAAAATTAAAAATTCGGTTATTACTTTAATTGATTAGAAAGTTTTATTATGTTCTAAGTTAGGTACATAATTTGTAACAATGTAATACAAATAATAATGTGTATGATATTGTTTTTATATTGAATAATCGTTTTTGTTATGATAAAATTAATAATAATAGTAATCAAATATACTAGAATGTTGGCAGTTTCAAAATATAACAGTATACTTTACTTCGAAATCAGAATAGAATAACAGAATAATTATTATGTGATAAATCAGCTATTCCGTGATATTATAACGTCACCCTTAGATTATATGCAATTGTACATGATCTAAGATGATACCGCTATACAACTGGTAATAATAAAGATTTCAATATTTATAGCCGATAAACACTATAGTAGAACTTCGTCAATTAACCATGACTGTCAGAACCGGGACTATAAATGTTAAAGACAGTGGTCAATAATCAAGATAATAATATAATACGAGTACAGTCTTTGTACCTTCGCTCTACGCGATAAAAGTGCAGTAGAATTTCGATTTCTCTCTATGTGTAATAAGTAATTTATTTAAAATTATAACACTTATTGCATTGGCTAAAACATATGCAATAGAAACAATAAAAAATAGAGTACAACAATCTAAAATTATTTATTTAATTTAAGAACTTTGATAAGAATCTTGAAAGGCTATAAAAAAATACACAGTTATTCCATCGATATAGCTGCAGTGTAATAGTTTTAATTCCGTACAAAAAAATAAAATAAAATAATTAATTTGCATTACCAATAATTTAAAAATAAGAGAAATATCTAAAAATTACAAAGACCTAAAAAAATTAACAAAATAAAATTTTAAATCCTACTTGTGTGCATCATGAAACAAAATGTAAGCTTACTCTGCTAACTTACTTTTTATTAAACTTAAAACAAACAAACAAATTCTATTAAACTAATTTCATGATTATTATTGTAACTCATGACTTTCGGTGGTGATAAACTGATGATAATAATAATAAAAAATAACTAAAGACTGCATAGGTGTGTGGGTGTGTCGTAGTATAAAGCTTTTTTTATTATTGCCTACAACAATTTGGGAGTATATTTGATCCACAGCAATGGTCTCATAATTAGTCCATAGAACGAACATTTAGATATTATATCCTCTGCATACAGTAATGATAACGTTTTTACGTGCGCTGATTGAATTTTATAAGATACTTAGTTCACAATAGAACAAACCTCTCGCATGACTTCAAAACAAATGTTTTGTTAATAGGAAATGAGATATGATCCTAAATCCTAATGGTAGCTCAATGTCATATTTAATATCTAATAGTCCCGACTTAGGTCTAAGGTAGTATGTTATAGTATTGTTATTTTCTTGTCTGCTGAATTCATTATTAATACATTAAGCGATAATAGAATATAGAATTACATAAATAGAAATAGCAAAATAGTACAAAAGTGTGCATACATAGATTATATTATTATGTTATACATTCAGCAAGTGTTATTGTATTATTCATTACTTTGCTATAATATAGAGTGAGTTATTATTCAGTGGTACTAACATTGAAATTGGAAACAATGACTATTTTATTTCAACATTTCTATAACACGATAATGATAAATAATAATTTATCATTTTCCGTTATAGAAATGTGTTATTCTTAAAAATATCGTGTACATAACAGTAAGTAAGTAAAAAGTATAACTAAATAGGTATCACAGGAAAAAAAACATGTTTTTCTTACAAGACACGTGAGTACGATAAAAATATATTTTTTATACATGGGTTTTTATAAACTACCGCGATACTAAAAAACTAGTTACCTACTTTGAAATATCATTAGCATCATAGATTAAAATCTGTCTTTTTTAATAGAAATAGTGTGCTTGTTTAAATTGAATATAAGTAGGTGATATCACTGAGTACTAACCTAACCTATAGTATCCTAACCTATATTATACTATAGTGTAATGTAGACTTTGTATGTATACTAACGAATGCTACGTCTACTTTACATCATACTTAATATCTTATTGCTATATAGTAGTGGTATATCAGACAAGACTCATCATTACTCTATAAGTGTTATTCTGAACTCAATGCGCTTTAGAAATTCGGTGTAAAATTAATAAACTAGACGTAAGTGTTAGTGTAGTGTATACATGTATAATATATGTATGTTATGTTTAGTCCTTGGCCCTTGCATAAGAATTTGTATGATATTAAATATTACGCTTTTTATACACAAATGAATTATTTATTAGATCGTGTTGGACAATATAGTATGTATCAACACATTTTTAATCCGCAGTTAAAACACACTGACAAAATCATCCAATCAGTATACACCCGTCACCTTTTCACGTCTGTCCGCATAAAATATGTTATACTCTTATACTATATTATATTTTATTAAACTTTTACTTAAGTACAATATATTTAGAAAAAAGAAATACATCTTTAAACACCGCTTGATTTATATATATATATAAAAACAAAATAGAATCCATTGTTAAAACCGTTTTCTAACAGCAATAAAAATTTTAATTACATGGATCAATTATAATAAATATTCTCATGTTACCATTTACCTATTACTTTAATAATATTTATTTAAGCGGATGTGTTTCCTCTTACTATTTATTTTCGTATGCTTCTTTTTACTTCCTTATTTCCAATTCTGCCGTATTACTATGCGTATATTTGCTTAATAAATTATGTAATTTATTTCTATTAATTCTAAATCATATCCGTCTTAACATATTAATATCAAAAACTATTGGACTCATATCTCTGCATAATAGCGACACATTATAAATGTTTTTTTAACCAATATAATATTATACTTTATACTTTTATAATAATGGGCTTTAAATTATTATCTTCTACTCATCTCCTAGTACTAACTCTGATCAATTAACAATATAAAAACATTCTATTAAACTATAATAACCATAAGACATAAGTTATTGTTTATACTACACTCATTAGTGTCATCGTCGTTTATTTTCCAAGAATCGTCATGCATTATTTTTACTTGACGGTTCTGGAAACAGAACTATTTATATTTTAATTTAATTCCAACGAATCTATGTTTGATCATTGGACCGAGCTACAAACCACATTTTTTCGTTATTCTCTTTTTCCTCCGACAATAGATCGCCAGACTTTTAGGCTATAGGTCACACACATTATTAGTATTAGAATTAGGCATTGTAATAGACATTTCGTTACATATTATCGTGATTCTATAAATTGTGTATTCAGGCGTGTCAAAGTTTCACTAATTCGAGAAGAAATCTCGTTAGATAGATACGTATAGATACATCTATAGAACTAATCTTGGCTGCAATAATGACAGTTGCAGTTTTCAATGAACACTGATTATATATCTAGGGTAATCATAAATCATAAACCACTAGATACATAATACGAGTATATATATATATATATTATATCGGACACTGATTCTGCCGTGGAAACAGTTTTTGAAGCATGTGTATAGTCGGAGGAAATTCGAAAGAGAAGAAACAAACATAATGTACCGACATATAGTCTCGTTGTCCTAGACCTTTCTCTTCAGGGTCTAATGTTGTATTTTTACTCCGATTTACTTCACTGTATATGCGGCGAAAAACGATAGGGCGTGCCTTACATTTCTCACGAAGTGGTTTATTTTTCACTCTTTTATTATTATACTTATTTGATTATCGAGATAATAGGTTCGATGAGATATTTCAGATTGTAAAAGTGAAAATTAAATTGCACCGTAGTAAAATTATTATAGCTTCACGTATTGTGTGATACAATAGACTATAGTATATTATTGTTATTTTCGAAATAAATGTAAGAGCATAATATAATAGGAAGTATATATGTTACTAAGAACTTGCTAAAATGTATTGAAAAAAAAAAACAATAAGAAGAAGCAGACGAAAAGGTATTAGGTGTGTATATTATAATATAAGCGGTGAGGACTGGCTGGCTTGTGAAAAAATAATAGTTTGACTAGGTAAGAAAAAATTGCGATCCTTCATTAGTTTTAACCGACCAGTGGTGCAGCGCGAAATGTTATGGTTAACTTATTTCAATAAACACTGCCAAGTTAACTCGTGCCAAACGTATTGTTAAAAGAAGCAATGGGTATCGGTATTAATAACTAGTTTTACATTCTTCTACGAAACCATTATGTATATAAAGTACGTCATATAATGTCGATGTAGTATCGCTGGTAAAAAACTTATACCAATACATAAAAGTATTGGGTATCAATTATTATTATAAATATAAATTAATTCTATGATTTCTCTGTATTCAAATAAATATGACATAATATTGTGGTTACGCGTGTATAATGCCAACTACAATAATCACTATAAATATCGAATATCCAAACAAAATTATACGCCGAATTCAATAATCGTGAAAAAGTTCGTGATGAGATAAAAAAAGAAAAGAAAAGAAATACGATGTAAAACGATAAAAATAAGATCTACGTGGTTGTAATATATTCGAGTACACTATATATATATATTAGTTTAACAATCATTTATTGAGATCATTAAAATTATTGATTAATTTGAAAGTTCAATAATTTATAACGGTACATTTCAATAATACTTGTGTGTACAAGAATAGGTGTTTCACCAAGTACGTTCACAATTTTTTCTTCAACAGATCAATTATTCAAAATCTTATTTTCTGAAAATGTGGACATACTGAAATCAAAATTCAAATGAGTATTTTTATAGTTTTTTAACTTTGTATACAAAGGATAAAAGGTCCATGACAATAAGTTTGAAAAATGTAGGGGACAATGATGATTTGAAGATCTTAGTAATCAATTTTATCAATATTATCCTTTTATTGGTATTCGGAAAAAAAAGCCCCATACCAACTAAATACATTATTCGTTAGTTTATTATGATTTACACATAATGTCATTTACAATGACAATTATCAACAATGTTAATGCAGATTGCAGCTATACTTTTAGATATGTTAAAGAAGAGTACATAGATAAATGTAATGATTATATTTAATTATGTAAATCATGATAAAATAACGTATAATGTATTTAGTTGGTACGGGTTTTTTTTCCGGGATTCCCCTTTATTAAAAGAGCGTGTGTAGTACAACAAATCTCAAGAATTTGAAAATACAGTCTTTAAGTATATTTAAAAATTTTAAAAATCAGAATTTGAATAAATAAATTATTAAAGGAAAGAATAGTAATGAAAATGTACTTACTTAAAATATAGTATTGTAATATAATACGTAATAATAGTTTTGACAAGCCTATAGTTAGAATTTCTGTACATATTTCTATTATTTTATACAAACGACAAATATAAACTACGTATCATTTGTTATGTCTAAAATGACATCACTTTAACTGTTAATTCGTAAGCCATTGTAATATACTGGTTTGTATAGGTTTATTTATTTCTGTTTGAATTTGACACCGGCGGAAACATTCTTTGATACATTTTTTAACCTCAGTGATTTAAAATCTGAACATTTCTAAATTATTCAAAATCCCAATTCAAATGCAAAAGATATTGTGATTTCCAAAACAAACAAAACTGTTTCACCGAAATATGTGTTGTTTTTAGTAATTCGTGTAGTGATGATAATCAACTGACCTTGTACTTTCTCTCCAGCCGACTCTTATTAGCATTCGATAATACCACGTGATCCCGTTATACATATTATATAGCAGGTAGGTAGGACCACCGAGGTCCTAGTTTAAGGCCCGCCAGGACGTCGTATATACAACTCACATACGCCTCGTAGGTATGTATTATTATAATATAACCGCATACGATTCTATGCACGATTCGCACCCGGCATTTCCCCCTAGGTCAGAGGCGATTGATGCCAAACGAGAGTTAAACTCGATACCGTATCATTATGATTATGACGATCGGTTTAATGATTCAATTTTTTTTTTCGAAAAAAATTTAAACGTTTATTACGCCAATATCCGCCGTCGATGAGTCGGAAACAATTATTGCTCGTAATGGTAATAGTCGTACACTCGTACACGCGGATAAATAGTTATAATATTATAAGAGACGGCAGCAACTAGAGACGGAAAAATAACCGGAACGTGACTCACGACTGATGAGCGCGAGGAGAACGTCCCGAGGCGGTGACGTTGAACTTGAATAGCGGGGACCGGTAATGAAAACTTTTGTTTGAGCTATTATATTATATGTACCGAAAAAAAATCTAACCGGTCGAGCGAGGGAACATTTGTCCAATGTCTAATATGCTATGTCGGAATAGCGTACGTTTTTGAACTAGTTTCATAAAGTTATACTATACACAATATTATAGCATAATATAGTAGTAGTAGTATAGTACTTTTTTTTCCGTCATGACTCATTTAGTCATTTACCGATAAGGATTTTGCAATTGACCAATAGTTACGTTTTGACACGAGGAAATCCGGTTATCCGATTGAATGAATGGCGGCTAAATCGCGTAATTTATGAATTTACTTAACTTTGAGAAAGTTCCTCGTGGCATTTTTCTCGCGAGTAATACCTACTTATAAGTCAAAGTTATAATAACGTTTGTTACGTATGTATTATAATATACGTACTTACAAATATATAGTTCGAATTTAGAAGAAAAGAAACTCTATTATTCACATAATTTTAAATTTATACATACCTAATAATATGCTCATGAATATTATACAATAATCAATAATAATAATAATAATATTATTTTTTTTATATTTTCACTTGTAACGGTTTGTACGTGCACACGTGTTTCAACTATGATAGATGTGAATTGTGAATGTGCAGTATACAAATTGTATTTATTTTAAATACACGATGTGGACAGTAAAAATATTTTTAATAAAGATAAAGTTGATCAGTAAATAAATAATAAAGTGTACTCACAATAATATCCAATTTAAATTAGTATACAATATGACTTATTGTAATAGATTAAATGCACCAGAAAAAATGATTAAAAACAATTAGCACTGCAATACAAAATCACTGACCTTATTTTTCACTGTTCAAAATGTATTAACCTTATATTATATCAATCATTATACACGCTTGTGAAAAAAGCATTTTATAATACTGTATAATTTATTTATACATATATAAACATAATTAGAACTTCTATATTATTAATATCAAATGAAAAGTGTAAATGAATAATAATTTGCATCGAAAACTAAGTTGATTTATAAAAAGTACTATTAAAATAACCAAAAATAATAATAATAATTGTTTAAAATAAATTGAGTAAAAATAAAACTTTAACGAATTCAATAACCAAACGATTTTTTTGATTGAAATATGAATAAAAACTGACTAGATATTTCTATATCAGGAGTCGGGAACCTGCGCCTCTTTGGATAATTATCAATCGAGATCCGTCAAATATAAATTATATTATACCTGCGTTATTATAGTGATAAATAAAGTTTTTCTATATTTTCTAAATTTAAGACGTATTATTATGTTTTTATTGCCTACCATTTTCTCGATGAAATAATAATACTATCTTTATTCTAATATATGTACTAATAAAGTAATAATTAAAAACACAATTAAAAAAAAAGGCTGTTCAAATCTGTGCGGCTCCCTGGATATCATAGTTTTGTAATTTTTTGAAAAAATGGCTCTTTCCTACGAAAAGGTTCCCGACCCCTGTTCTATATGCAAAATATACTACATTTTATAAAATATAATATTTGACTTTTGATTCATTTCCTTATCACGTACTTTTAACTTATAATACTTGTTTGAAACGTCATCGTCACTTACTATTATTTATTATGTTTTTTTATTAAAAAATTAATTTTTATTAAAATTATTACTTGTGGGGGGAGTCTGATGTCTACTTTAAAAAAAAATAGAGGGGAAAATATGCTACTCCACAAAAATAGGCGGGGGGAGTATAGTGTGCAGGGAAACTCGTCGTTGCACAACAACCAAAATATAATTTATTACCGTTTACCAATTAGAAGATACCAGTTATGCACTTATCTGTTGTTATTATACGAGAGAGTCTTCAAAAATACCGTAACTATACTATACTAGTGGTATGTGGGAACAGCCGAATGTCATTGAAAATCCAATCTCATATTAATTTATTATTCTGCTGGTCGATGTATTGCACTGTCGAAACATAAATTAAAATCCGATGATCGAATTTTCTCTTTCACTTGGCATATACTATAACATTATATATTGTAGCTTTATATTTTATAGTGGTCGAATAGTACTTGTATTTGCCGATGTTCGAGTAAAAGATAATATGATTTAGGAGAACGGTCGCGGGTCAGTTGATAAGCAGGTATTAACTACTTATTCAATGCAATGGTTTAGAGAACATACGGAAAAACTAGTTTTTCTTTCATGTTAATACTCGTAGACATATAATATTGGATTGTCGATTTATACAAAACGCACATCAATATTTGAATGGAACATAACATTATGTTATAAAACGCAAATAGTGCATGTAAAATATGTATGTAGGTACGTGTATGGTTTATTCACAAATGAAAAAATTCGACATATTATATTATATTTGGAGTAAATGTCAATTTAAATATATATTTGTTATTTCCTAAGTATTTCAATCCTTATTAGTTATTTTGAATCAATAAACCATCGTTCTATTCTTTAAATAGTACAGATAATACATACAATATGTATCATATATATTTTTCATGACTATACCAATAGTGGTGTTGATTTTTTTAAACCCTCTTAAAAATATAAATCGACTAAAAAATTTAAAATGTGTTACTAACATCACGAAAGGTACTTATTATATAATACAATTATTTAGAATTTAATATATAAAATGTTATCATTTATATTTTCATTAATATATCTGACTGAATCGGCGTATTCATTTTACATTTCCAAACAAATTTATAACGGCAGTCCTTTATTTTAAATTTAATCCCTAGTGTTTATTAGTAGAATATAATACGTGTCCTTTTACAATTATTCAACTATTGAAGTTTTCAAAGCACATTATACCAATTCTACAGTGTTATTTAAAACGGTTTTCAAATTTATAATATGAGTATATTTTATTAAAATTACACATTGAAGAATTTTATAATGTCAATGTGTACAAGCGATACTGATTTGCTAATGAAGCGAAATAAATTAGGTCAGGGATTTATTTTTATGTATACAGAAACTAGCGATACAGCACATTATCATAATTTGTATTTATGTCACAAATGTAATACAAAGTATGATACCTTTTTCAGTGATTATACTATTTAAGTAATACATTGATAAGCAAAGTATTTATGATATGTTTCACTTTATATATCGTTTATAATTTCAATAAAAACATATTGTTGGTAATAATATTATTAATATAATAATTGATCTTGTTTTCACCACATTTAACAGGCTTATATATTTTTAACTCGTAAACAATTTATTTTTCATTTTTTAGTTATCAACGTGATTATATATTAATTATACACTGCGTGAATAAAAAAAAAAAAAAAAAAAAAAAAAGAGTAGTTCCTTCATTTTTTTGAGATTATTTTAAATTTGTATTACATATTATACAAACCTGAAAAAAATTAAAGTTTAAATCCAATTGTTTTAAAACCAAGATTCGCTTTATTGGAACTTTTTCATCAACTTATTTGTATACTAAACTTACATCAATATAGTGTTAAATAATATAGCTTGTATAAAGTAATAACAAAAATATAACACATTATCACACTGGTCTTCCAACCGGTCTCTCGCTTGTCATGACTCACGACCCAATTTTGGTTCACGTAACTTCGAAAATGGGTCACGATATAGTTTTAATAACTTAACAAATATATAGATACTTTGTAAAAATATATTTCATTTAAATTTTACGAAACAAATAAAATGAACATAATAATATACTACAGTAATTTAATTAAAAATATATCCGTTTTTACACGTACAAACTAGTTTTCAGATTATTTATCAATCAGTTTTATATTTTTTTTTTTATTTTTTTGCGGTCCATCGATCCGTGATAAATAAAAAAAAAAAATTTTTGTAAGTTTGCATTCGATTAACGAGTATAAACAAACCGAAAAAAGAGGCGCGTATTACGGTGAAACTGTTATGAAAGTTATATAAAATATTATAAGCCCATATGTATTATTCTTATAATAAATTTTGAACTTTCACGACAACGACAAAACCGGACTATGAATACAATCTGCACAAGAAGCATTGTCAATAGTATGTTATATTATTATTGCTGTTATAGTCATGCCGCCACGATTCTGCGTGCTTTGCGGCTATCTGTATTATAACACGAAGTCTACTGAAATGTGCAGGGGTCTCCGATATCAGGACTAGACGTATACCTATGATATTTTGAGCAACTCGGCGTGTGAACAACGGTTTTTTTTTCGTCCGTTGTAAATAGCTTCCCAACACATTTGCATTTCGTTATTATAATATTTATCATGTATCAACAGTGATTGTTTACGCGTACGCGTGCTAAGAGAAAACATAATATACCGCGATGCTTATATTATTACATAGCTAATAGTTTAAACACAAGTTGCCGCTGCACATTCGTCTCGGGCTTACTATTGTCATAAGCGGTATTACTTCACCATCATCGGGAAAAGAACATCAATAATTTCTGGTCATGATGACGGGTCCGCCGGTTTTCACATCCGGAACACAACGGCGGTTTCGACCTTTCATTCGCTTAGGTTGAATTCCTAATATTTTTCGAATAATAGGTATACGCGATAACATAGTATAATATAAAAATTACACTAATGCAACATACAACCGAACACACACGACGTATACATTATTCTGCGTCGGTGCCAATATTCGGGTAATATCGAGTTTTCACTTGGTCACATAATGTACGGCCCAAGTGTACGATCCCAGTTATCAGTAAAATCTTTATTCCAACCATTTCCGCAACTATAATACCAGCAATACGTTTGCTATTCTATACTAGCTTCAACTAAATTGAAAATTAAAATTGATTTTAGCTAGTCAGATCACTTGTCAATTCACAAAGTTATAATATTGTATACAGCTAGTACGCCAGTTATTGGCTTTTAATCTAATAACAATAATTATATTATGGTAATAATACAGAGATATTTAAGTCAAAAACTACTGTATAAGGAAAAAAATACAATCATAGTAGCATAAATAAATTATGGGATATCCTAAGAAATATAAGCTGACACACCTTCTCCAATTAGTGTCATTTTTCGTATAATTATATAGAAAAATTAAAATTTAACACATCCAACAGCTCAATGACGATCGATAATAATATTACATACACCAGTACTACAGCACACAGCAGAGCGCGAGGGCTTGCCCAGTTTTTAAAATCAATCTGAATAAAATACTAAAACCATATTTATCTTATACGCTCAGTGATAATATACCTATATGATGGAAATTATTGAGATAAGCATTTTGCATATATTATTTTTTATTTTTTATGTTATAAATTTGTTTAATACTAATACTCTTTAAATATTTTTGTACGTATAAAGGTTAATTTTGAGTCATGTTTCCGTTCAATTTTTAACAATTATCATCCTCCACACTTCATCACACAAAAATAATGTAAGTACACGCCTGAACATGATAATCAGTTCTATAATGTAAAAAAAAAAAGATATCACGACATACGACAGTTATAAAACAAGTATGGTGACAGATACAGTAATAAGAAGGTAATGAGTATTTTATAATGACTAAATTGAATGACGATACCAGTATTATAGATACGTATTAAAATATGAGTTTTTGTTTCTTTGTACGAAGAATGTAATCTTAATTTTATAGTTTTATTGATTTAGCTAAAAACTATTAAAATATACCTTAGGCATTACTATATTTTATATGCGTTTAGAAAAACTATTTACTTTACCTGTACATTTGAAAAGGGAGAGGAGATTTATTTATTTATTTATTTGTTTTCAAAATAAGATAATTTTCGGTTCACTCATCAATATTCTCTAATTATTTTAATCGGATCGACTGTTTTACTAAACGATTGTTAAACTTTTTTGTATATTTACTTAAACCTTAATTAAGTCGTCAACGAATCTTAAAAGGCACGTACGGCTATCACAATATAATCGGGTGGGAAACATGCCATTTGAGCAGAGGTTGTAATTTTGCGTGTACGTGATGGTTTAACGTAATGATAAATGATAACTTATAAAACTATTCTATTTAATATTTAGTATTAAGAAAAATAAGCGAAAACAAACACAAACCCGGTGCATTTACGTGACTTACATACAGATAGTCGTACGCCATTTGGCACAATTACGAATGTATTCTTAGTGCCAAAATAGAAGATTTCGAGATCTAAATACGCTTTCATAAATTATTATATAATTATAATGATGATGTGATAGGAGGTAATAATACAGAAATGAATCACGTTAATTTACGAATTATTGTCGTTTTAAAAACATCGTAAACTATGAAAGCAAAACGTTTATTAAATATTTATACATTTAATAGGTATATAAAATCATTGCGTTCATAATATTATATACTCAATAATAATAATATAAAATATTCGATGTGGGAATTCCGCTGAAAAAACAACCCGCTTAACCGCAGATGACTCATCCGCTATTGACCAGGCGAATACGCATAGACTATGTGACTCATCTGACGGCCCTAAGGCCGAAAGTGATTTCGATCCGACAACCCCAGATTCCGGGATAACACGAAGGCTAGTAGCACCGACCAAATACGGTTTCAGCATTAATGGGTATAAGTATAATATATAAGTACATTCTACTACTATTTATTTATTTATTTTTTTTTTTCAAGAAACGTTATGCCATTGGTATTTATTTTATTTTTCTGTTTAGACTAAGTCAATTACTTTATAGCTAATATTTATTGATGATCGATTAAAATATATTCTCATCGAGTTATTTTTCGACGAACAAAATTAAGCACTTCTCTCTACTGGACACCCTGATTATTTAGTATTTCATCAAAATGTTTATTGCGTTTATTATATTGATACAAAAAAAAAAAACAGATAACGATATTTACATGATATTTTGGCTTTTGTTTATTGAGTTTATGAAAACAAAATTATAACGATAAGAAACATTTATTTTATAAATATTTTTTATAAGATTAATTGTTTAACATTTTTACTCATTGGTTTATCTCAGCTATTTCAATATGTTTTATTATTACTAAAGACTCTAATCAGATTTCAAGTATGAGCGTGTCAGAAACCCTAGTTAATGTTTCAAAAACAAAAAAAAAATTGCTATCAATGAACAAAAGTAAAATTTATTTAGTTATGAATTATGACCTATGGAGTTTCTCAACTTTCAGACCTCAGAGTTCAGTGACTACCGGAATCAGATTAGTTTCAACCTCGAAGGTTTTCTAAAATAATCTATTTAATATGGTATTACAAGTACATTATCCAATAGGTACATTATAGTGTTGGAAGCCCACATTTTCTAAGACAGAACTGAATAAATTCTCTATGTTCGCATTTATTTTAGATTCTATTAATAGCTTTATAAATATACTGAATACTGATTTTTATTATATTAACTATTTTTTTCTATTTCTTTTTAAATGGAAAATATTTCCGGTAACAAAAAAAAGTCGTCACCAAGAATAGATAATCGTGTATAGTATATTTTATAATATTCTACATAATAAGCAAAACAGTACTCGAGTAGTCTATAAATCTATAATATCTGATTATTCATCTCGCCGACTTATCGGTTCTGCAGTATTTGGTGTGACCCGTTAGTTAATATTAACGCACGAAGTACTACGAAGTATTATCTCATGAGTGGGGGGAGTAGGTTAATATATTTAAAATTTAAATGACTAAAAATCCAGAAATAAAAATGGATAGGTACATTTGGATAAGTATACCTACGCATAATATTGTACGCAAAATATCTCAACGACTGGGTAACCAATTATAATAAAAATACTATTTAAATATTAATTATTCTATATATTAACCATTTCCTACAATACTATAATATATTATAAAATATCAAATATCAATATTTTTTTTAGGATTAACAATGTCGTTAATCGTTGAACTGTATTAATTTCGATATTGGAGAAGCTATTAAAAATAATAATAATAATTTCGTTGATCGCTCTTTCGGTAACCACCGCAATTCAATTTAAAAAAAAAAAATTGATCGCACATCGAAGACTTCAATAACTAATATAATACAATATAATAATAACATAATATGTATATCAAAACCGGACAAGTCAGTCTATACTGTATTGGTGCGAGCCATTTTTGAAGGTTAATGATCGAAATGGCATGTGATCACATTGTTTTTTAGTTAAAAAAACATAATACGGTCGAATGTTTATATAATATGATCAAAATGTTTTGTGGTTGAATGGGTTATATGGTCGAAGTAAAATTGGCAAACATACAAATGATAATGATAATATTTGAGATAGTATGTTAGAATATTTGAGAAGAATAACTAAAACTTTAAAATTAAAACTTTTTTTAATTACACAATAATAGCTCGATTAATTTTTTTTTAAACATTAAACTTAACATTTTTTTAATATTTATATTTTATAATCTTATATATTTTACGATCATAATATAATTAGATTATATAACTTTTCGAATATTATTGGATTTTTAATATTTTGTTTTTCGATCAAAAATATATATAATCAACCAGATCAACCCTCCACTGATCTGTATGGTAGGTTTCAAGTGAACCTCGTCATTGAATAGGTCACAGTAAGACCTCTAGGTCTAGAACGTCGAATAAAATTATATCATATATTATTGTTAATAACTTATAGATAAGTCAATATCACAAACCGCAAAAATATCTGAACATGTTTGTGGTTTAAATACATTAATCTAAATATTTTAATAGTGTCCTTGTGTCCTGTAATGGCGGAAAGTTCCTTCTGCGTATGATTATAATTATTTATTATAAAATAAATATTTCATGATCATTTTATTCGTTTTTGAATGACAACGAAATAACAAAATTTTGTAAAATTTAGTGTTACGTAAAAAAGAATAATATCTATATTTCTGTTTTACCGTAATTTTTTTTTTTTTTAGTTTTACCCGATTATTACCAACTATGTATATTGAATTTGCTACCAGAAACCATCTTTAAAGTTACACGAGTGAAGGCATTGTTACTGCTCCGAAAAATAAAGACTATTGACTTATACGACACACGCAAAATAAAATAAACACATACAGTTTTGTAACCAATATATTGGGTAAATATTTATATAAATATAATTTCGCTCAGAATCTAAAAGTCCAATACGTGAGCTTTTGACTACCAGCGCCTAACTCGGACGGATTGGCCACGGTACGTATATCGAAGAATACACATATCACCTCGAAGTGAAACTGTGCATCGACGGTGCTGATTGTCAGTAACGATAAATCGGATCGCGACCTCATAAAACGTTTCTGTTCTATTATATTATTATTACTATGCACTCACAGCACATTGAACGACTCTATTTTCGTAGCAAGCGGGCCGATATCAATTAATGGGGACAAGATAATAGTATAATACTGTAATAGTAGTAATACGGGCTTCGAGACTTCCAGATCGTATCGCGGTACACCATATGTCGGCGGTTCCTCTTTAGATCGTGTAACCACGTGACGCTCTTCAAGAGCAGCATATCAGAATAAATACACGGGCCCCATAGCCGTAGAATAAGTATAATGTATAATGTATTATAGCCATCCCGGAAACTATACACCGAACTTAACATTGTTCGCGGGTCAACACACCCGTGTGATCGAACTCGTACAAGTCGTAAACAAGTTGGACTTAAAAAAATGACAGCTTTAACTCTTGACATTTATGGTTTCGTCTGTTCATAATATATTATAATAAAGAACTACATACCTACCGGCTACCCGCCGCATTTCTGTATGAACATAAAACTATTGTTATTATTATTATATTTTCGAAACGAATAGCTAGACGACCAAATAATAATAATAATAATAATACCATATATGCCATAGTCAATACACGGTTATTCGTGATCGAGGTCTGAATTCACTGCGCATAATATATACTTTAAATGTAAATATCGGTAACAAATTACAATAGATCGGTAGTTTGTTTATTTTTAAAACTGTTTGTAGATGTGTGTAGAAATTAGAAACCATAATCCAACAGTTCGTACACCAATAAATGCTAAGTAGGTACATTACTTATATAGGTACCGTAATATTTAATTTTCTAAAATTAACTTAACTTACGTATAATTTAACAGTAATATTATTATTAGATATTTTTTGCCATATTGCTATTAGCAGCAACGAATGTTTTTAAGTATTTTTCAAAAAAATGTTCACATGTTAAGGGATTAGTCATCGAATAAAATGTGTGAATAATTTACTGTGATTCGTCATACAACGAAATCGGTTGATAAGACGATTAACGAAAATAGGTATAAGTGGATAAATTTAGGCTTTATTGACTATTCATAATGTGATTAGTTACAACACTTTTAACTTTGTGTTCATAATAATACACGTACTCCCGGTACTTCTCTATAACATTCACTATGTTTTAGTAAAGAAATTGAATACACAAATTATCATCAGAATAATTCAGATTAAACATCACTTGTCGCTTATCAGTCATCAGTTACTTATCACTGTTGATATTTAATTATTCAAACAATAAGAATACAATATTACCTAAATACTTTATTTTGTAAATACTAACTAACTGAGTTAATAAGTAAAGTAATACAAGCTGAATAATACTAAAATGCCAAATGGCTCATTTATAAGTTTATAACATACGCGTATAACGCGTACGTAAAATGATTTAAAATTGAAATAATTTTTATTTGTTCCTTATTCTATCGATGTATTAACTTGGCTAATTATTAAATAATGAATTATAAATCATAACATATTATCTATAAAATAATTTATTTAAAAAAAAATATTGTGTTATATATTTCATATTTTGAAAAGTTTATTATTATCAAGGTTCTATTTTGTCAACACTTCACTGTCAATCAAAACATAACTTTAACTATTTTCGTAATGAGATGAAGGTCAAAATCCTTTAATTATTATTAGTTACGAAAATAAAAAAATATTTACCATACATAATATGTATCTCAATATTTCTTGCATAACAATACGCAATTCTGTAGCAACTGGATGATTTACTTTAGAGTAAAGGTTCTTAAATACCACGTGACCTACCTAAATTATATATTAACACATGTATTCGAAAATTAAATTGATAACAGTAGGTAATCATAATTATTTATTATATATCCAATATAGGTACTCCGGCTGTTTAGTTTTATTACTCTGTAACTGTTTGAATTATGTCGACTAATTAATGATGTAGAGCAACGGATAACTTAATTAGTTATTGTGTATAATATATTATATTATTTAAATTGTTAAATAGCATTTAGCTGATTAATTAGATAGGCCCATACAGACGATTTAGTTCAACGATTAATATACCTTTTTAAATATATGTTAAAACAATATTAACAATCATAGTCCGTAGGAAACTACACATTTGTATGATAACACTGATTATGAAGATTTAATAAGAATAAGTAATTATACCCGTTTGGGAAAAGCGAGTGTAGTCTAAAAAATAAGTACGAGTCCCGTGTTTACAATATTGTGATATGAAGTAGGTATATAAGTACTTTGTTATTCCGACTTGCTCATTTTCGATGAGCGACGAATCGTGACCGATGGATTAATAAAAGTGATTTTCAAATTTGAATGAATGTCTCCTAAGCATGTGTTGGTCTACGTCGATTAATTATTTCTCGTTAAGTAGGAGTACCAGACGACACACTTGTGAATTGTTGACGATACCTACTTGTCTAGACGTCATTCGTCCATCTCTACGATTTTATAAAGTGAAATTACGGTCCGTTCACGAACAAAATGCATAATGCACATGCGTAATATGGGTGGGGAGGCTGTTAGATTGGAGTCTAGAGGATAAGTCATCCAAAAGTCGATTATTTATGCAAGAGGCTCCATGCAATCCAACATCCATTAAGTTGATTATTTATAATTCAATACAAAAGTCATAATGTTACTATATGATTGTGATTATGTTGAAAATAAAGTTAAGGTAATACATTGAGAATGTTATGTAACGAAAACATAACGTACAGGTAAATAGGTAATTTCTTGGTAAAAAAAAACTGGTTTTTTCCTTATCTGTCGAAAAATTCGTGCCGAGTGATTTTACGACACGGAGTAAACAATACCAACGCGATATCCGCAGAGCATTTGGCAGGCTTTATACTCCCATACAATATGGTATTGTTCGCGTCGTGCGCAAGTGAGACGACGTTGATATTTCGCTAATAACACCGAGAAAACTCAATACCTATACCTATATTAATTTGCATAATAATTCTTCGACGGCACTTAAACAAAAAAAAATTTACGACCGCACAATTTAGACTATTTACTGTCAAGTATATAGTCTAACTGATAGAAACAAAAAAATTCGCGCGTTAGGAATCCCGACCTGATGGGGGACACGTTCGGTCGGGTACGTGATGCGCAACACTTAAATACACATTACACATTATTGTTGTAAGTGCAGTCCGCGGTATCGGTTTAGGTACGTCGTCGTTCGATGTTATGTTATGACGTGTAGAAGTCGTAGTCGTTTACTGCCGAACACACTGCAGTAGTGGTCCTGCCACTGCGACACGACACTGTATACTTGCACACGACCGACCATGACGCGATTACTAACTACTATATTAATTAACCAACATTCGTCTGCATACCTCTGTGACGTAGCTCGTCGCGATGTTACTAATCGTGTCCCCGAGTCATGACGCGTCGACGGCGACCGCGGCGGTATCGCCGGTCGTCCGCGGTTACAAGTGGATTTCAATTTCACTCGCGCACTGTGTGTATTATACTCTAATAACGCGAACCGAACACGACCGGAATCGACCAAAATCGGGTGTCGGCGTGGTAGACACACGTCGCGTTCCGAATTCAAACGCGGAAACCGGATAAAAACGGACGCACACGCGCGCGCGGCGAACAAGACGGACTATGCGTTTGCCGGACGGACGGACGCGACGCCGAACACGTTGCGGTGAAGCAGAAGCACTGCACTGTCGACGTCGCGCGCGGGCACATGCGAATCCCGCGCGTTCACCACAAACAACGGTTTCCCCCCACCCCCCGTAATCGACAATCGGTGGGAACGGTCCGCGCGCCGCCGAACGCGATCCGGAGAAGTCGTCCGTCGATAGGTATGTCGCGGTCGTGTGTATTATTAATAATGTTAATGACTACATATCATCATCATCATCATCATTATTGTTATTAGTTACGGTCTGGCCCGGATTGAAGGGGGGGGAGGTCATGGAAGGGGCCGCGTTCCCGGGGCCCACGTACGCGGTAGCCCGTAATTTGGTTAGGTATACTTGTCTATGGTTTGGTGTCGTCAGCTCAACGTGTTTAATAATATGCCGAGTGGTGGTCATCGGTCGATCGTACTTTTTATAGTGAAAAATAATTATGTACATTATCCGAGATAAGCTCGAGAGGATAAAAATTATCACTAGTACGAAAACACTACGATGGTATATCATATGTACCAGTAACTACAATCTACCGTGTCCTTTACCCGAGCCCGTGTTTTTAAAATAATTTACATACTATTTTTTCCCCCCGGGAACTGGCCGCGAGTGTTGACGATGTCGACAACAACAACAACAACAACAACAATAATAATGTATACCGGTAAATAAAAAATACATAAACCTAAATATACCTGACCTATGATAATGTCTAAGACACAGAATCATCTCAATGGAGCTGCAGACAAGAGTAGGAAAAAAGGAAACCACGAACAATTTCGCTATAATAACTTTCGTAAATGACGGGATATTTCAGTATTATGCAAATTTTACCTATTAAATTATAATATTTTTTTATTGAAAGTAATAATATTACGTAAAAATACGTATCTTCTTTCAATTGCGAATTCTTTGTAATTTTATTTAAATAATATTTTTACGTTACTATTATTATAGTTATAAAAAAATTCTACAGTATTAATTATACCTACATAATAATAAATAATTACGTATAATGTATTATATTATTTATATTTTTTGAAAAAAAAAATAACATTTTATTAGAACTTTAAATTAAATTTGGTGAAAGTATTGAGAGTAGGTACCTACCTAATTACTAATTTCATTAATTATTTTAATCATTAATATCCATGTATAATGTATTAATGGAGAGATATTACTGATATATAATGTTATTATTTCTCAACAGTGGGTAATATTATAAAGTTTAAACAAGCAAAACTATTTTCCATTGATGTTGGCCCACAACCAAATATCTATCTGCCCCTGAACTCCTAAAGGTCTTCGTCCCGGCTTGCAGGTTACAGTCAATACAGTCAATAATTATTATCCGTATAGTAACTTATTTATAGTTATTAGTTATTACACGTATATATATATATATATATATATATAATATAGACATAAGTACATAATGAAATAAATAATAATTATACGAGTGAATATCGAAACGTATCCACCGAATCAAAATAATAATAACAACCTACGGTCGGCCGAGATGGCTTTTCGGCGGCGACTGCGTGTCCAAATTTATATACGAAGGTAAAGGAACACACGATTCCGCTCCGTGCAGCAGTAGAGCAACTGCAAAAATACCTACTGCGCAGTACCTATACAGCTCTCTCCTACTTATTCACCTACCTATTGCCCGTGTGTGACTATTCCGGGGACCTGCGACATTGGCATTAAATCGTCTGCGAATATATTGTGTACAAGTCATAATTTTCGACGCTGTTGCGACAGTGTATGATACTCTTACAGGCACCCATCGTGTATAATATATATGTGTAGAGCGACAAAGAGGGAGATATGTTTATTATAATATCGTTAACACGGCAGTCATCGAACTTATTACTTATATACATATTATGGTTCGCGACGTTCGCGTGTCGGTGTGGTCGGTCGGTTTACTTTATAATAGTTTTTAAATAGTAAGTAATATATTATGGTATATGGTAGAGGTAGCTGTTTTATGGCGGGTCACACTACATAGTTCGTATTGGTCGACTAAAAATACAACAAAAATTATATCTAAATGACTTATTATATACATCGATCATAAACTTATGATTACCTATTTATTTCTATAATATTGTTATTATCTGCTCTGCACGATATACGATATTTTATTATATCAGTATATAACGTCATGCAATTAAAAATATTACTATATTATTTTATCTGCGCACCGTGAATACACAATAATGATTCAATACAGATATATTTTTAGATTTAAATGTCGTGTTATATAGAACGATATACATTATAGAATCTGAGAATGTACAGGTAAGAATGTATAGAAAAACAGACACATAAAGTCATGGTCGAATGCTGTCGGATTATCAAATTGTATTTTGCTATGTTTTCTATTTCGCGGTAGGTTCAATGTGTACATAATATTATTTATTATTAAATGTTATAATGTTTAAACTCGCGTAATATATTATATATTTAAATAGAACGAAATCACTTTTAAATATTTTAGTATTATTTCATGGTTATGACTTCCCGCGGGGCAAATGAGTACATACATATAGTACTTATATACAGTATATACAAAAATATTATCATAAGATTTCAAATTTAATTTATTTATGCATGGCATATTACTATATTATCGTACATGAAATACATTTGTACATTAGCCAATTGAAAATATTTCTATATTATATAGAATAAAATTGTTGATATAAAATTTAATTTTGACGGTTTGGTATAGTTTGATTGAACACACACACACACACACACACACACACACACATATGTAGGTAAGTGCGACATTACACAAATACGAATGTACTTGTGGCATTTGGACTATGTTAAACGTATAATTTAAATAAAATAAAATGATTTACTTAAATTTTAAAGCATATACATATATAGATTTTTAGATGAATTTAATTGTTTTCACACATTTGTATTCACGAAATATCAATGGGCATTGGAATGTCAAAAGTTATTATAATGATGTATTAATGTAGGTAGATACCTCGAAAGATAATGTATTATTTACCACACTACCTGCTGCTATTTTGTATTGTTCCGTCGTGTCCAACGTATACATTTTATATATTATAATTATCTTCCTAAAAAAAAAATAATCATAATAATATTAATCATGAGTACAAAGAATATTTTAATTATTATTGATTTGTTATTTTTGAATGTGCTTTCAAAACATTCATCTATTTATCATTGCATTATCCTACATTACTACATAGTAGGTACCTACAGCAAAATTGCCGATATATTTTTCCGTGTACCTATAAACAATTACGACTTCAATTATACGTTTTAATTAAATATAAAAACAATTACATTTTAATTTACCGATAGATTAAGATTATGTTTCAGCGAATGGTTATAGTTAGCCACCATACATTTTTTGTATTTTAAACTATTTCAAAAAATTGAAATGTAAAAATTTTATTCACACACTGTATTATAAACGTATAATTTAATAATATTATTAATGGTATTACTTTTAGAATGTGTTGATAATTAATAAATAATCACATCGGATTGCGTACCCCCGATATTATGGTATTTTATCTGTTGATAATTGTTTTTATTTGTATTGAAACACAACTGGTGTACCAATAGTGCACTACTCGTACTCAGACTCTGACACTATATATGAGGTACTTAATATTATTATATTGTTGTCAGCATTTGGCGTATTCTCACGAGCCTGCGAGAGGGGTTCGCCCGGTTGTTTTCGCTTGCTTGACATATTTCAATATTCCGAAGGTGCAGCGAACGGGCGCGTGTAAATGGTTAAGACTACAGACGCCGACTTATGTTTAGAACCTCTTAAATGACTATTAACTTATATGAGTTTTTAGTTAAACGTGTAAGTAAAAAAATATTAAAATCATTTTTAATAAGGTAACAATTTATTTTAATTAAATTGTCAATTCTTAAATACCCGATTATAGTTTATCCACAATAATATAAGGTCACACTGCTCACACGCGGTAGACGGCATACCACATACACTTCAACTAAACTTGTATTATTTATCAATGTATAATAATAGTAATGATGTATACATTTAATAATCATTGTCGATCACTAGGTATATTATCATTAAACGTTTTAAAAGATATAAAAAAATTAAATGATATTCAGCATTAAGCTTCAATATAATATACTATTATACTCCTACGATTATTATTTTAGAAGTAATATTAATGCGATCTGATAACAGATAGTAAAGTGTTACAGCGTGATGGATAATATACGGAGACGAATGAGTAACAAAGTAAAGAATTGAGATGTAGTATACTTTTTAAAATTGTCTTGTAAGGAAGGACAGAGAGAACTGAGAAATAAATATGATTGATTTAAAAAAAAAAATTAAAAAATGATAAAACAAACAACTCGGTCTGCACAGATAACAGTTAATCATTAGATAGTGAGCTAGTTTAATATTACGCCGCAGCAGGTTGCACCCATATAATATATCATAAACTCTACACACACTTCTATAGTGTAAACTACAAATAAAAGTACACCATGTACGTTGTGTAATATTTCTTTACACATGAACGAAGAAACACAGTACACACAGAAATCGTAAAATGACGTATGAATGTATTTTATACTTAACGGATTAAACATTTAAATATTGTAAAATATACTATAAATATACCCTGTATATCACATTAAAACATCGAGATGAAGTATTCCGATTACAAAACTAAAACTGAAATAGTCCACCGGCAGACACCACTGAAGTCGGAAGTTGTAAGAATAAAATACGAGGTGAGATCCAAAATCGTCGAAAAACAGATTACCCTAGAGACGTATAATATAATAAACAGGCATTTAAAATATTAAGCTTTATTTTATCGTCTACATAATTTATTATTATTATTATTATTATTTTTTTTTTGAAATTATTTAATTAATTCCTAAAACACAATAAGTATTGGATTTAGAATGAATCCTAACACACTCAAGCATACCCAGAGACTAAATTCGTAGCAAAATCGTTGTACTCCCCAATTATTTGTATTCATATAAACCATATCATTTAGTTGTATGATAAAACAAAATTTTCAATGATAGATTTTTATTTGTATTTCTTTAAAAAATTAAATAAATAATAAATATTGTCGTTTGCTCATCATTAAATAAAATAGATAATATCTTAAAAATGATATACATAATATATTGAACATTTCATCGCGTAAAGAAAAATTACACATTTTTGGATTATTAAGTTCTATAGTATGAAATACTTATGAGAAATATTTCGTTAAATTTTCATACCATGGATATAGAAATTGAAGATTTTATAAATTATTTAGGTACAACAAAATACTCGTAGTTTATACATTTTTGTGATTTTAAGGAATTTTATAAAAATTTGAACTTCAAACGCATATAAAATAAAATTATTGTAACTATGTATTTTTAATAATTGTATACAGATAAAATAAGAATAATTTATGTGGGATTTTTAAGAATTTCTACACAA
Organism: Rhopalosiphum maidis; assembly: GCF_003676215.2. Lineage (NCBI taxonomy): Eukaryota > Metazoa > Arthropoda > Insecta > Hemiptera > Aphididae > Rhopalosiphum > Rhopalosiphum maidis. The sequence continues at coordinate 83,212,961 of NC_040878.1, forward strand.
CAAATAATATTTAATTTAAATCTAAAGAAAAGTAAAACAAAAAAAGTATTTGAAAATATTTTAATTTTAATCCTGCAAAGTATCAACTAGCTAGATCTAATTTGCTATTAGACACCACTCCCAAATTTGAAAGTCAAAACATTTTTATTGCCTCAACAGGCAATAACAGTTATAAAAAAAAACACACATCATTGTAATATCAATACATTCATCAATACGCTCAAAATCTAAAGTAAGGTTGACTGTGAACAGTATGAATTGCGTACCAACACTCTAATTTGTATCTCATCGTGTGTGAGTTTTTTATTGAGTGCAATCGAATTTCATATACAATTTTTATAGTATAAAATGAAATTGTAAAATTCCTATCCATATATACTTTTTCAGACTCGAAAATGTTGGCTAACAAAATTACAAAGTTTAGGTTTGATGTAGTTAAAAATCGTATACATAATATTACGTATATCGTACATTATATTATTACCTATATCAAATATTAACTTGCGTATTATCATAAATTATAATATGTAAGCATAAAAAATGACAAAATAATAATCATATATATGTAACAGTTTTCGATTGCTAATTTTTGTAGATTAAATTTCCAGTAAAAATATGTTTGGTTATTTTTCAACGAATTCGATCTTTGTTATGCCGATATTTTCATACTTAATCAAATGATATATTATGAAATGTTCTTTGTATATATTATTTCTAGAATTTTTTTTTAAATAATGCAATATGTTTGTACAGTAAAATTTTATCAAGAAAAAACATAATAAATTAAATGAAATGAAAATCGATGACATACTCGTATATAATATATTGTTATCATTATATGCCGGATGCAACTTGGACGCATAAAAAAATAAATTTCATACGCACTTCGGTTGTTATGATTTTTAATCTGTATTTGCAGTAGCACGTAATTTAGATACTCAGACAAATAATTAAATTGTAAATAATTTAATAATAACTAATTTATTAACAAATATAGTCAAACTAAAATGATAACATAATTTAATTTTTTTCATGTATTATATTACAATTTAGTTATGCAAACGGTTAATAAAAAAAAGGTTATTCGTAACGATAAACGTGTACACGCGTTTTACGCCAAATTTGTTTTTACCCATAATCAAATTTAACGATTTATTCGTTTTATTTAGCACCTTCGTCCAACAAATATTCATGAATGTGAGAGATAGTGAAATACTGAGATATTAGGATGTATCATTATTTTAATATGTTATAACCACCAACGAACTTTATTTCAAACTCGCGAATATTCTAACACTGCGGTGTGAATCTAACACAAAATAATTCCACGGTTGAGATTATAGTGTACAATAAAACTATTAAATCTTATCGAATCGAATATTATATTTTGTTAATTCACTTTACACTCATTCAATAATTAACTACCGGTATCCACAACGACCGTATTACCTCAATGTATTATTTAGACACACAAGGAAAAATGTTGTAAAAAAATCACCACCCAAACGACGAAGATTTACCTCGAAAACGATTGGCCTATCGATCATTCATATAATATGGTCCGTCTACCACTGACTTGAGCCTGAAATTTTCGTCGTCGTCCACCATACAGACAGATACGCACACGGGTGTAACTCACTCGTGGCGCCTGTTTAGAACAAATATTATAAATTAATAATAATGAAAATCGTTTATGTTAAAAACAATATATTTTCGTATTAGTATTTAATTTCGAGTTTCAAAAACTTACAGCACGATTATGAACTTAGTATCAAACTATGCTGAGGGTATTATTCAAATCGTTCTTTGTTTGATTATACTATAATATTATATAGTTGTATAAATAAATTATAAATTATTTTTATTTTACATTACTGAAAAAATATTGGTTTTATTGATTGGATAGCTGGTACAATCTAGTAAGTATTTCTAAACAGTTAAACGTTAGATTTTTTCCTTTGTATATCTTTCTGTAAAAAAAAAAAAAAAACGGACGATAGTGGTCGCGGACTGCGGTAAACAAACTTATATACAAGTATAAGTGTAATCCACATTGATTACCTTTCGAGAAAATAAATTGATGCTTACATTTACACGCTAAACATTTAGTATTATATTAAAGAGAGTGATGTAGCTTATAGTAAACCTAAGAAAAATAATTGGTTTTTTTTTTAATCAAATTTGTACAAAGTGCTAGTTATAATAATATGTGTAAGTAAATGCCACAGAATAATTTCTACGTAATATATTTAAACAAATAATACAACATAATATAGCAACATGTACTTTTAATAGGAGATGGCAGGCACTTGATAATAACTAATACTACTGTGTTCACTGTTCATTAAGCCAAAGAGGTAGTATTTAGACATTAATGTCAGACAAAATCGTAAGGCGACTTTCGACTTTAGATAGACGTACTTTAAGACGTAAAAAGACGGTTTTTAATTTATCAATAAATTTGCTTTATTCTAATCGATTTGATTTTAAATATTTGTCATTAAAACATAAGTTATTTACATTTTTTGCAGGCGGTATTAAAATATTTTATATCATGTTTTGCGTAGTAACCTTCATATTCATTCTAATAATGGCATGTGTCTGCCCGTACTAAAGTAAATAACTATTATGTATATGTGCATTGGGCATCGGTTAAAAATAAACTATATTTAATTCACATGAGCAGAGATAACATTTTTATAAAACTCACAAAAATATTATTCAGTAGGTATTCTTTTAATTTTCTCTTTATAATACGATTGACTGCAGAATCCTTATTAGGATAATGATTTAGATCATATTTATGACGGATATTACCGTTATAAACATTTTGTTATCAGGTCCTTTCAAATATAATATATTGTTTTCAAGCCATTTAATATCCGTTGTAAAAATTTGAAATTATATAAGTTATAATAAGGCTTATAAAGATGTCAGAACCGGCTATTTTTTAAGGGGCAAAATTCAGGCATATTCTAGTCACGTCACAATCCAGGTATACGACCAATCGTACGACAAAAATAAATCGAATTATTTAAACGATAAAAAACGACTTGAGAAAAACTAGCATGATTCGTAGAATAATTATGTTTTATTTTTTTTTATAATTAAAAAAACTCCTATATAAGTTATATAAATTGGATGCCATATTTTAATTAACTTAAAAAAAACACTAGAAAAACAACATTTTAAAATATAAAAATATATTTTGTGATTATTTAAACTTAATAACAACTTCTGAAATTGGAGTTTGTAAATTGGGAGTGCAACGCGATCTGTATAAAACTATAGTCTTCATTTTTCAAATAAAAATGATCGAAATCTAATTATTTCACGAGGCTTGCGAGTATTTCCTATTAGGAAAATTCTTATAATAAAAATACGTTGGCTTTGACACCCTTATAATGTATGACTATGACCTTCTAAGTAATTTGGCGTATTAAATGATATTTTCAAAGTGTAGCGACTCGCGTCATCTCAACCAAATTGACTATACATATAATACTACATAATAATAAGATAAAATCAATCATAATAAAAATAATAACAATAAACTCTAAACAATAACTGTCGAATCAAAAAAATACAATTTATTGAAAAAACTTGTTTTTCCTTATATATTTTTCATTAGTTTCATCGTAATTTTTAATTTATTTTTGATAATGATAACTGTATAAACTTATACAAAACGCGTTATATGAATGAGTAAAGCAATTATTAGTGTTCGACAAATTAGCTATTATCTTTATCTCAGTACATAGTATTATAATAATATTACCTTTTCTTTACACAATTTTACTTACTGTTTGTACAATTGAGTTTATGTTATAAGTTATAATTTTTATACTACCTAACTATCTATGAATTTTTTGTATTTTATAAATTACAACGATACTTTAAGTATGTGAATATTTATGTAATTCATAATTCATATACACAAAGAGTGTTTAATACCATAACATAATGTTTACTATAACTGTTGAAAACATAAAATCAATAATATTCGTACGATGTATAATAATAAAGTATTACTAAATATAACTAATTTTAATCGCACTGGTTAATAACGTATATTTATTTACTTTTATAAGTAATATTATTAAATTGGATCACTGATAGATGGATTGGAAAAAATCAAGAAAAAACAAATTCAACGATTGAAATGAATATAAAATTAGTGGTTACACACATTGAAAGCTATTCAAATAGTTCTTTAGTTAAAAATCAACACCTTTATCGATACGAGTTAAATATATAGAAAACACATTTATGGCGCCTCAAGTACCAACTCATATTAAATATAAAACTATTAATTCTTACGAAAACTCGTTGAATCATCAATTTTATCAAAGATATTCACGTCAAACAGAAACAATAACAAGCAGGTCACCTCATACCTTCCATCTTCTTGGCATTAAATCATTTCAACCCCTTGAAAATTTACTTGATAATATATTAATTACCAAACGACAATATCATAACGAAGAAGGATCGAAAGAATACAAATACGATGTTGGTGGTTCGAATATTGTATTCTTAAAAAATAGTTTAAGTAGGTAATGGCCATTATGATATTGAACATACTGAGAGTCCACCGTTTAACAAATGTTCAAAACAGTGTTACCGTAAAAGGGTAAGGCTAAAAACACCAAACCTTTATTGGTTACTGATTAGAATTTCATATAACTATTTTGCGAAGTTTTCAAGAAATTTCACTGAGTTATGAATTATCTAGAAAGTCTTTAATAATTTTACAAGAGTGTAAAAGACCTAGTTTCCGGTATTAATATTTTAATTGAAAGTATAGAAAATGTATCACTTAAAAATCTTGGTTACTATAATTACCTGATTAAATTAATTCAAATATATTATAAATGAATCATCATTAAATATTTATCGTTTTCGAAGGCACTTATTGCACTAATCTAAAACCTATGTGCTATGGTAGAACATTTATTGTGAATAACAGCAATTAAGCATTTAAATTCTAATTATAGCCATACATTATAAATGTTATTTATTCTAGGTACCTGTGTGGGAATTAAATAAATTAATTTTTAATTTATCAGTGGAATATAAATGATTATACGTATAACAAAAAAAACTACCCAAATATACATCCTCTAATGTCGTTTATTAACGGTAATGGTAAACTGAGTCCAAATAATTGGGTGGATATTGGGGCTAGGTAAATTGGGTCAGGAAAACTTTAACGTGCAAGATAAACTGAATAATAATATTTTTCGAAAGAATAGTTTATAAATAACGACGACGTACCTACTTAAAAATAAAAAGTCTCTACATTCAATGAGTATAGTGACTAATCACCAATTAGTGATTATCGATTACCGATTTGCTTACTTAAATACATTCAAATAGATACATACATAAAAATACGTAGTGATTTCATTATATATTTAACATATTTTAATTGTGAAATATATTGCATTTTTTTCAAATGTTTATTAAACTATTTTATATTATTTAAATCACAATATCATGGTAACTAAAATGAAAAAAATAACAATGGAAAAAATTGTTTTTGAGACAAGAAATTTTGAAACATAAAAATAAAAATATTTCAAGATTTGAATTCGTTAAGAATATATCATATAAATTTTTATCATGTACATGATAACAATAAATATTAATAAAAAATAAAAAAATTGACTTAAATTTGTATATTATTATATTTAATTAATTGTGATTTGTATTGTACAACGTAGTGAATTATATTAGATATTAAAACAAAAAAAAACACATTTTTAATCACGCTAGTTGTTAACATAACAGATAGTCCTAAACCTGTAAAAGTGAGAAGGAAAATGTGCTGTTTTGGAAACTAAACCTATTGTAACCAATATTTATCACAAAAACGGTATTTCGGACTCAATTTACCTAGCTCCGTTTATTAACTATTATACGAACGAGTTTCATTGTTTTAGAGATGTACGTTGCGAAAGATTACAAAAATCAAAAGAAATGTATCTAAATAATCTAGAAATATCGCGCAAACAATTAATTCTCTAATGGAACGCAAAAACGTTGAATATCAAACCTCAAATGCCACCGAGTGTACAGCCGACACTCGGGTCTACGATTTCGACATAACAGACGCTTAAAATCAGATACACGTATAGTGAAACAAAACGTAATCCACGCCACCAACCATTGCAAAAGAATGATACCGAAATTCAGCGCGACATACATGCGGATTAACTGAATATCGGCGCGGTGGAGGATACCTATCCCGTTACGACAACGCTTTTGGAACGGACATAAACTCGTTGGACGTCAAGCGATGTAGAAATAACGAATCACGACCGCGAATCGACCGGACACCAAAAAATTTTCGATCTTACGTACTGATATACATGGCCATCAGACTCATGCGCCGGAACAAGACCGAAAAGTACTTGCTGACCGCCGTCTACACCAAGCCGATGTACGTCGATTAAGATTGGGCACTGTCAAGCAATACGCATCTGTGGCCGTTTGGAGTACAAAAAATCAACATATTCCGGAAAAGTAAAAAATATTTAACGCACGTGGCGATATATTATTAAGTTTGAGGAAAAATTAACTATGAAATTATCCTATAGCTTAAATGTTTGTTACAAAACAAAAAGATGACCACCCAGAAATGAATTTAAACGCGCAAATTAAACGTATAAATTAGTTTTTCGCGTGATTTAATTTATCGAACTTCGTCAAAACGCGTGTTTGGTGCCTTGGTATGCACTGCGCATAAGCGGAAATTTGGTGAATTTACTGGGGGGGGGGGGCTGAGCAATAATATATGCTCATTACACCTATATAATGTTAAGACCTGTACTTTAAACTTCTGGGAGGCTTAGTCCCCTCGAGCCCTCCCCCGATCCCCACCTATGGCACTGCGAACGATTTTGTATACTCGTTTGAATATGCCTATTTAATGACTTATTCATTTGGACATTTGGATTGGTGATATGTTTCTTGAATCACTAATAACTTTAAATACTGGAAAATAAATTGATATATAATAATAAAAGATATTAGAAACCGGACAAGTTCGACAATTATAGCATCAGTTATCGGTAACATAATATCATTAACCAGATGTATGGATAAAAGTTTAAATAACAATTAGATTTATGTATAGTTGAAAGACAGTTGATACTTTTAATGGTAAATAATCAATTTATTAATAAGTATTAACGTTTTTGTATTATGTATTTTTTTCCAAACATTAGATCCAATTTTCTATACAAAAAAATCAGAGCATTTTATCGTGCACTAAAAAAATATATAAAAACACATCATAATAAAACCAATACATTCATCACTCCGCTCAGAATCTAAAATTAACATTAAAAAGTGAAGATATAAACTAGAAAAAAATACTTACTTATACCATTTAAATTGGATTATCTTCAAACTAAAACCCTCACTTAATCGCAAATGACAAATTCAAATAATTATTCTAAAACTGCAGTTTCCTTAAGATTTGAAATAACGACTCTTAAATAACTATTTTAATAATTGTGAAAGTTTCAATGAACAAAAAAGTTATCTATACAAATCTAAATAAATTAAAATTAAATTACTTAAAATTAATCAACTAATATTTCGAAATTAGGTCTTTATATATATTCAAATACTCTCAGATAAGTATCCTATTTTAAAATATAAAATTAAAAATGTATTCTGTTAAGAATTTAAAAATATAAATTACTTAAAAATTAAAACGCTGAATAATTCATTTTTTTAACATGTTTATAATTTAGTTGGATTTACTAAACAAAAAAAAGTAAAACGTTAATAGTTTTCAAGAAAATGCGTGTTTATTAAGAATCACCTTAAATATATAGGTTATTAATAAACTCTTATAGTAAAAACATATATATTTAAAAGTATATTAAGTAAAAATTAAAATATCTTTTTTATCGAAAATTTAAATTTGAAACGAAAACCATAATGTTTGAGTTATATTTGTTTTAAAATTATTATTATTATTAATTATTTCGTGTGTAAGTAAATATATAGTTATTTTTCTAATGATTATAAATTGCATTATGATATATTTTTTTCAACAAATCATAAACAACGTGACTACGTAATTTTGTACAATAGTCAACAATATGTCGATACGTCCACTGTCAATTAAGTTAACCATCTCTGTAAATGAAATATTATACTAATAATAAACAAAAACAACCAAAAAATATCCCAAGTCTTGATTAGGCTTCATGCAAAGTTTACAAAGTATAATAATATTATATGTCCGTCTTGGTTTCGAGTACGTTTATCCGGTGGTTTGGTATATCAAGATAAATATTGTGAACTAAGTAAGTACCACTATGTGACTACACTACAGAAGAACCGGGCCGAATTTAAATTAACCGCATATTTTATCGCTCAGAATATAAGGACAACAGGACAGGGCGAGTTTTATTTATGAACTTTTTTTCCTCGGCGGTTACTTTGAATTCGGTTTCGGTCGTTCCTAGTCAAATAGTATATTTATAAAATATAATATCACATCAACTTTTAGTCATTAACATATGCTATTTACAATGTAATAATTATGAATGTTTTGTGCTTTACAGTTTACAGACAACTGTATATATATATATATATTTGGGACTGAAGTATAATCAAATATGATCCGATATTTGTATAAAAAATAGCGAGACCATATCAAAGGTGTCCCGGCATAGAATTTATATCGGACGGTAAGCACTTGTGCGTGTCCGATACAAGAAGGTCATGCTGTACGTTTTGTCGGACATATTTTAATCACCCGACAATCGCATAGAAAAATATAATAATTTAGTATATTATTCCATCACGAAAATCATATACACCATACACGATCAAAAATATTTGTCCGTCACACTGAACAGTAAAAGGTTGCTCCAACATTTAATAGAGAAATACGAGAAATATGGACGTAAATTTTCGTAACTATTTACGAACTGCTCATACATTTTTTGCACATTATTAATGTTGTAATATTGTCTAGAACTTCTTTATTACATATTGTACACATCAAAGTGTGATTTTTTCACAAACCTGAATAAAATCGTAATAATATTAAAGTATATAAGTTTAAAATCATTTTTTCAAATACTTGGATGTTTATGCCATTTCAATACGTTAAAAAATTGGTTTTTCCAAATTATAACGATTTTTTTTTTTTATAGTAAATTATTAATCAGATGTCTTTTTTTTTAATTTTGAACTCGTACAAGTTATCTCTGAATTATTAGACTTAACGTTTCACAAGTAAAATAACTGATTTATCATTTGACGTTCGTTAAGTTAGGGGTGTTTTCTACAAGCTAATACAACTATAATAAAATAATATTTGTTAATAAATATCTATATAATCTATAAATCATCATAGGCCGTAGCCCTTATTATCGTGGAACATTATCCTTAAATACTTAAATTTAAATAAATAACTCAGAAACTACTTGTATTTATATGCATAAAAAAAGTCATCTAAACAATATTTAGAATAAAATAGGTACTTCTCAAGAAATATTTTTTTACGTAAGACGGAATAATTTAATAGAAATGTTATTTACTAATATATAACATATTTTGTTCCTTTATTTCCTTCTTTATTGTAATTTAGGCTTATAATATACTCATAAAGCCTTAGAACTGTTTTTCATTAGACGTATTGACTCGCGGCTATTGAGTCATGCAAATCAATATGTAATACAGGCACGTACAAAATATAAATGTATATTAATAAAAAATTATAAAAACAATTCAACTATAATACATACATACGGTTGATTGTCAGACACTCGTCATTTCAAACACTATTGACGTTTAAATATATATTTTACATAATCTTAAGTTACTAAAAACAATATTTTTATATAAATAAAATGTTTCCCGTTTTATATAAATTCACTTTTAAATATTTAACGATAACTAGCGACACTAGCGTTTTTATTTTCTTATTTCAAAGCAAAATATTTTTTAACTTATCTACTTCAATTTATAAAAATCAAATTTTTGACGAGTAGATTATGTGAGCTATTAATATTTAAAATGTTGATGAGCGGAAAGAGTGAAAAAAAGATACCACATAAAGTGTTGGTCCACTCTGCTCGTTTCTACTTTAAAATTTAAATAGTTATATCAAATAAACTACTTGTCTAAAATTTGATTTTTATTGATCAATATACACCAAATAATATTCTATTTCAGAATATGAAACTAAAAATAAACGTCGTCATGCAATACCTCGACAAATAATAACGATAAAAATAGTAATAATATAGTTTTTTCAAAAAAATATTAGTTTTTTGTTATAATTTAAAATTATGGTAAATGAATCACTCCGTATGTATAGTGTGTAATAACTGGAAAATTTGTTAATTTTACATGAAATTATTTAAATGTACTCGTATCATATTTCCCTAAAACGCTTACTTTTGTACATAAACTAAGTACCTATATAGTGAGTTAACTAGTATTTTAACAAGTATTTATTACAATACTCGTCAGCCTCGAATCTCAATATGCTTGCAGTTTTAAATGGCCTTTAACAAGTTGACAGTTGATTGCCGTGAGCCGTCGTCAGTGTCGTCCAAATATTTCCAATCTATTTATTTATGATACATTTATTATAATATCTATAAAATATACAAAAAAATAATTGAAGTGCCTGTCTTTGTCCAAGTTAATCTTCGAAACAGTTGAACCGATTTTAACGGGATTTTCTCAGACAAGTAGAAAGCTTTCTAAGGATTAATAATCAAGGCTACCAAAATTTAAAACTAGGGTTAACCTTTTAACTTTCATTAAATTGAAATAGCAATTTTTGCTATGGGTTAGCTCTAAAATTACTGATTCAATCGTCATAATAGATATTTTAATTTATAAGGCACACTATACGCATAGTCGATTTTAAGCGTATAGTTTTATACATTTATAAACCTGACTTCTGTCCCCAGAAAATTAAGCAAAGAAATAGGAATACATTTGAGGCCAAAAGTTATTTTTTTATATGTAAAATATGTTTTTATCAATAATTTTATAAAGTACAAATTGCTTAGCGAATTTCAAATTAATACTATACCTACTCACATAATATATCAGTATAAGTACCCGCAATAAGTGTTAACTAATAACTATGCTGTTATTATAACATAAACGTAGCTTGTGTTAAATAATGTCAATACATTTATTATTTTAATTAATACATTTAAACAAATAAATCATTTCCGACAAAATAAAATTATATTGTATTTAATGGTAGGAAATGACAAAGGCTTCCTCCTAATCACCGCTTCAAAGTTCAAGTGTGCCTTGTTGTGGTCCATGGTACAATGGTACATAACGTTTGATGGAGTACACAGTTATTATTTAACTGGCTTAGTTCTGATTGTGGGTAAACAAAATTAAAAAACAAAACTAATCGGCCATAAACTTAAATGAATTATGACATGTGACTTTTTACCATGTAATAATAATTTGAAAAATCTTTTTTTTTTCTAGTTTAAGTACAATGATTGTTACAAAAATAGAAATCATGCACAGTTCTTGCTTCAGCATGCTGTAAACCCCTACATAATAAGTAAATTATACTTTATAATAAAGCACCTATCTAACCTACTTAATTTCATGTTTGACAAACTCAGTAAACATTATAGAAATTGCGTCCAACATCCTACTCAAACACTCAATAGTTAACAGCATTATAATAATTAATTCATCTGTTTTTGATGTATATATATAACGTCCAAAAATAAACTACGTGCTAAGACAACACTAGCAATTTTAAATTAAATTGTTAGGTTTTAATGTGTTTCTTACTCAAAACTTTTTCTCGTGACTTTTTTCTGGAATGATTAAGATAGTGATTATAAAAGTGTTAGAGACGGATTATCACTTTCAATTTTTAAAATGTTTGTACTCAAAGTGCTTTATTGACGTAAATCATTTACTTTAAAAATTATTTTTATTTCCACAGACATAATTTACGTATTGGTAAAACGTGTCTGTAATTAAATCATACATTCAGAGTGTTAAGGTGCGATCTGAACCGAAACAAAAAACATGTTTTTAATTATCCGATACTAAGTCTTTGGCCATTATTGTAGGTTTTATTATTTATGAACATAAATAGTGCATATAATAATATTATGTATAAATGAGTCTGTAAGCAGTTTTTATTGTTTTCATTTAACATTTTGTTGTTATTTTAACGTAACGCTCAAATCGCCATGACGTACTTACTCAAACGCTGCCAACGGTTGTCGGCGAATGCGTATATGTATAATACGGATCGTATGTGTTAGTGTAGACACTAGACAATAGTAAACGAGTAGTACGGGTAAAAAACAATTTCATTTCCAAACCAGTTTTCATTTCACTCTGTAACGACCGACTGACCAGCAGATTTTAGAAGCTTGGCGCAGTGCATTTTTGTCCGTACCTCCGTGCAAATATAAAATACCTTTTACCTACTACTACTACAACCAAACAACACTACTTCATTATCATGGCTACATTACAAGAGGTAAGTCGTAACGATAAATAAATATAACAGTACCTACTGCGAGTTTAAAAATAATAGACATTTTATTGGTTTTTTTTATCACAAAATATAATTTTAAGACCAAATTAATATCGAATTCGTAATATAATTATAACGGCCATAAAAAGATATTTTTTTTACACATGTATAATGTGTATAACTAATAATCGTTTTTCTATCGTATATTCGTGTACACTGATAATTAAATTATTTTAAATCAACCAATGATTTACAATAGGCACCGTAAGCAACAAACGGCTCAACCTTCTATTTAGGATTTTGATTACACTGTAGTGGTACGACATCAAGCAATTTATCATTAATTATTGGAACTCTTTCGTAAATATCTAGATTATTCACTATATAGGTACACTGACGATAACAGTCCTTAAAATATTAATGTCTCTAGTTTTTGTTTGAGTATACTGCCATTGCAGCTTTAACTTATACGTACCTATTATACGTCATATTTTATTATTACAAAACAATGACAAACAATTTCTCTTCTTCGGTGATACGCGAAAAAATAATTTGCTTGTTCATTTTCAGTTTTAAAATCCGTCATTAAACAGTGAGAACTTTTTTTGTAATGACGATTTCTAATAGTAATTACACAACACGTTTAAACAATATGTCGTGATGTCAATAATTTTGAATACAATATATACATATATGTAAAGTATGCAATCCACATTAATCGGTTTTATTTAGTGTATACGACTTTAATATGTAATAATAATCATGTGCACATTTCAATAGTAAACGTATAACATTCCGTGGACAGTAAACTGATCAATTTCTATGCGATCGACATTTTACCTTTTGATCTATAATTACCACTATTATACTTATTTATACGTGCAATTTTTTTCTAAGGAAAACTTTGTAATACTCTGTGTATTTTATTTTCGCATCGTACAATTTTCATTGTTTTGTAACCACTGAAACTTTTAAATTAAAACAAAGGTCTAAAACCTATACTTCTCGTTATATTATACATAATGAATTTCAATTATAGGTATGTCTTGCATAAAACATTTTTTTTTTTTTTTTGACTCCAATCAATGTCAGTTACAGTTTTACCTGACCAAATAATGCATAATATATTATAATACAGTATTGATTATCGTAAGTTTATAATGGATAAAATCTAACCTAAGTTTGTGGGTAGTCTAAAGAGTTATTTAATTTTAATCTTTAATGACTTGTTCCGTGAAAGTCCTAGCACGTTATAATGATTTAACCAGTATAATAATAATAATAATAATATTATAAGAAAATTTGTACGTAGTATTTAGACGCGTTTCATCAATACCTTATGTTGTACGACAGTTTTATTTCCAACATTATGAATAATTTCTCTTTGCTGGAATCGCGTAAACACGCGTTTGCAATTATTATGTATGTACGAACTGCAGACCGTAGTATTTTTTGTATTACAAAATATAATAATATGACTGCAATAATTGTAGAAAGCCAGAAAATTACGGTAGGTACGTTTTTAAAATCCAGCAGACCGTTGACGTATAATACATAATAGATTTGCGGAATAAGACCGCGCGAAACGCTACATAAAATAATTTAAATGTTATAATATGCGAAACGATGACCAAAACGTATCACAATGATTTCAAAACGATCTGTGACTGTTTTCACGGACATTTTGTATACAATATTATATAACCTAATATTAGGTATTGAGGCCTTACAGTGGTGTCTGCACTGTACTGTAATATATTATGCTACATGTACGCATAACACAATGTCAATAGCTTCAAATGTCGTTGGATTTAGCGCAGCGGTTCCCAAACTCGTAGTGGTCGCAGAGAAATAAATAAATTGGCATATTTTTATCTTTATTTTTTTAATTGTTCATACGCTTCAATCGTGTAATATATAATTTTAGTTGACATTTGTTGGAAAACTATACACCGAAAATACTGATATAATTATACAAAATATTTTTTCATTTTATAAAATGTTAAACTTCGACAGCGACTAGTGGTGAATATAATTCAGTATTTACCCGTATTATTATGACTGGTAACTATGTGAGTTAATGTCTAAATCCTAAGGTCGCGGTGAAAATAGTTTGGGAACCGTTGACTCAGTGTACAGACAAGTAAATACAAGTTTCTCAAAAAATATCTATTTTTCCGCGTCGGTGTACTTGTATTTTATAATATACAACAATAACAACACGGTCGTGTGCGATTGCGTCGTACAACATTCGTACATCACCGAGTGCATTTTATTTACCGGTATTATACAGCTCCCCAGAGGTCAGCAACTTTGAGAAATAAAAACAATTATTTACGGTGTGCGTACGCGTATATATAGATAACGAAGAAACAGCACGTCGGCAGTGCCTGTACCCATAACATTATGCTGTTGTACAGAGTACCTATACCTGTTATGTGATATATATACTTATATACACGATGTATATATAGCCTCAAGCCTATATGTACATACGCGAGAGATTTCTTCCGCTTCCGCGTGCACTCAAGTTATATTATATATTATTATATACGAAATGTACACGCTGCATGCTATTGATCATCACGTAACATAACGTGCGTACGGTGTGTCTGTATATATATATACGTTGAATAACTACAATAATAATGTTTTGGGTTCGTGGGTTTGAGGTGAGAAAAAAAAACTGCGTCGGACAATAATAATATTGTCGTTTGACGGACGAGATATCTATAAATAATATATAGGTGTGTGATATTATTATTGTTAATATCAATTCGTTGTTTCGGTGTTAAGTGCGTGTGTGACGTGTATATCTCCTTTTTGATTGTTGTTTCTGTTGTTTTTTTTTTTTCCAGCGTTTCGAAGCGGCCACCGAAGAAGTGAAAACGCTCACGAAGAGACCGACCGACGTCGAACTATTGGAACTGTACGCCCTCTTCAAGCAAGCCACAGTCGGAGACAACGACACCAGTTAGTATAATAACATTATACTATTATACCTATCGTGTGTTCGGTGTGACGTCGTGTGTGTGAATTATTTTATTTTTATTTTTCTATGTTGTATATGCACGCCCAAACGCGAGAAAAATTACTGCAAAGTAGAATAGAACATATTTTATAGTGTTACGATGGTATAAGGTACTTGTATAATGCGTGATGCACGTACACGGTACAAGTTAATGAAACATAAATTTAAATTTTAAATGCACGACAATATTGGTACCGCACTGTACGACATATGGATTATTACGTACGTTTTTATAATCGAGAAACGAAAAAAAAAAATCCATGTAATGTGAGATGTACTGCAGCTTATTATACAGCAATTATTATCGATTATTAAAGCCGACATAACTGCGACTTCTACTCGGCTTGTAAATATTCAATGAATAAAATTTTAATAATGAATTTTAATCAATTATTGCGATTTGGTTAAGTGACTTTGAGTTGATACATTTCATGAAATAGTTACAAAGTCATTCGACTCATTCGTTTATCCGTTTAATGTAAAACATAGACTCCGCAAAATCAAAATCATGCAACTGTATAATACGTTAGGACAATTATAGCAAAATATAAAAAAAATCAAAAAACCATTTGTGATATGTTTGAACAAATCGGATATTATAATTAATAAAAATACTTAATCTTTTGCTGGTTGTGGCATAAAGAATTATAGCAAACTTACACAATACTTGATCGTTCCCTTCGAGATCACTGTACATCAAAACATGTAATATTGTATTATATTGTTGGTAATTCCTGCAATACGAATACATAATTTATTTGATATACATACCTGTATCGACAATGGCAAACGTATAAATATTAGGAACTTGTCGTTGAATACATATTTTTTTCCGCGATTTTATTTCCGTTAATTATAATACTTCTTGTTCTTGTACAGCGAAACATCGAATTTAAAATTAATTCTATGCTGACCGCTATCAGTGAACAACATTATTAAATTATTTATTACTTATTAATATGCATTCTAGTTAACGCTTTGTGCGACTTTTGACATTTCACGAAACTCGTACTAACAAAAAATAAGGCCGTGCATTGTAATATTTGTAATGAGAGTGCATATTATCGCACGATTGACAAGCTATCGAGATTGAAATATTCTACCTATATACAGTTATTCACGTCCGTTTATGCATATTTCGACGTTTACAAACTTAAAAATAATAAACTGAAAACAAAATCAGTCATGTGTGTGTGCCAATGCCTATAGATAATAATTGCAACTCTTAAAAAATTTATATTTTAAGTACGGTTTTTATTTGAAAACGAAAATCAAAACATGAACAAAATGTGTCATAAATATTATGTAATTTACTTATTTACGTATACATCGTACATATTACATTCCATACTTGCCTATTTATATAAATTCACCAACCATGGTATGACAATATAACATGTATAAATACGGTTTATAATATATTTTTTTATTATAAATATAGGCAAACCCGGCATGTTTGATTTGAAAGCAAAAAAAAAGTGGGAGTTCTGGACCAATTTAAAAGGTACTTCCAAAGAAGACTGCCAAGAGAAATATATTGCAAAAATGGAAGAATTCGTTGTCAAATACAGGGATTGATTTCTAAAAATATACTAAGATATTTATAAATTTATAATGGATCTTTTATTGTACGTTTTTTTTTTCACTTTGTTCACTCATATTTAAAAATCAATATAATTTAAATAAATAAACGCTTTTTCTTTTTTTATATATATTAATGTACAATAATATGTAACAACATCAATAGGTTGTCAATATTAAAAACGATTGAACAATTTGAACTTTTAAGGGGGTAGTCCATTCTCCTATTTAAAACCTTATAAAGCTGTAGTCCGTAAAAAAGGTAAGGAATGATTTCATAAATTAAATTTTTAAATTTTAAAGGATCGTAGAATGTGTATAGTTTTTTATTTTAAGCATCTCGTTATTTGTATTTAATATGTATTAAGTAATAATAAAATATTGATAACTATAATATTGAACATTATTTTATGAGTATTTTCATTATTATTGTAATTATTATTAGATATATTGATATAATAATGACCATTTCCATTTTAATATGTTTTGTTGTATTCAGTCAACTTAAAATAAAAAAATAAAAGAACTCTTATCTCTGTTGTATGCTGTACCTATAATATAGGTTTTATATTATATACATTTTAATTGAATAGGTCCACTATAATGGCTGTGTTAAATTTTAATTAAATTATAAATCGAAAAACGATTCTATATGATCATCTGAATAGAGGGATTGTCAGTTTATATTTCTGAAGAAAATGTATTATATATTTATAATATATACATATTATAATGCTATAGCGAAGCATGTTGAACTAATTTTCAACAAAAACTTCATTTAAGTATATTTCTTAAAAGTTATTAGTCTATTACATTATAATATTATAATTATATTAAATTACTAACGTAATACAGAACGGTGTGAATAGATCGTCTTATAGTGGTAATATAGCTTAAATATTTTTAAAATGTCATTGAATTACAATCGGTTTAATAATATATCAAGTTTCTACAGTTAATATTTTTTGTATACAAATAATATAGTATAACTTTAGACTTTATTTTTATTTTTTATTTATATTTGTTATTTTGTATGTACAATTTGGTGACCAGATATAAAAATTTAAAAAAGTATATTTCTTTTGGTAAAAATATCGTGTGTAAAATTTGAATAAATAAATACAAAACTTTGTTTATATGTAGGAAACATATTAATAGATAACAAATTTAATTAACTATACTACCAACCATATTAGATTGCATTGGCTCGAACCATAAAATATAAATTAATAGCTAGTTATAAAAATCATAAACATGTATTAGCCCATAATATTTAAAAAAAAAAAAAAAGAATACAATTTTATGCACTTATAACACTATTGTTAAGGACACTAGGACATGCATCAAAAAAGAGTACTGTCCTACGAAAAATAGTACGTCTGGTCACCATATGTATAATTCAAATAGTTTATAACTATTAACTATATTATTACTATTTATTATATATAGAAAAATCAAATTTTTAGATAATTTTTTTTGTCTTAGCTTCTATTGACTATGACTACGACACAAAATTATTTTAATGAAAAAATAATATGACTGTTATGTTATAACTGAGAATTTCTGAAAATTATAAAACAACATTTTTGTCAAGTGTATTGACTAAGTGTATTGTAATAATACTACTGTCATATTTTAAAAAAAATTTTTAGGTTAATCTAATGATGGTTCCATAATTCTTCATAAAAATTTCGATTATACACCCAATATTATAGTTGGTCCAATATATTGTTATGTGTCGATTTTATGTATAACCATTATTATACACATTTTCAAATCTTTAAACAAAGATAGGTCTAATTTTAAAGTTTTCACTATTAGGAATGTTTATGTTGACACAAATAACTCAATAGCCTAGGGAAATATTTTATTATTTCGCACACAGCTCTGTATAAATAGTTGCATATAAATAAGCTATGCAGATTCCCACATTATAATATTATGTTCTAAACGTCTTGACTCAAGATGCCGTTGCTCGTTATTATCTTTCTTATTATTATAGCCGACAAACTACGTATGTATGACTCATTAATTTATTTTTTTAGTATTTTATCTCTATCTATTTGCTCTATACTTCGACTTTCTAAACATGAAGTATGTGACAGATAAAGCAACATTTACGTAATGATAAGAGAGGAAGGGCAATTTAGATTTCGGACTGGTTTAATTCCGGTAACTGTAAACTATTAAAATGATACACAAATATACATTAATTATTAGAAATCTTCTCTACGCACGACATAAATAGAATAATAATACAGCCAATACAGGTTGTGTTTGAATAAATTGTCAGTAAAATAATTATTTTTTAGCTAAAAAATGATGTGCACAAAGTTGAAATACTCGTATGGAATACTTTTATTTAGCTAAACTATTTGTATTAAGTAAGTTTTAGTTGTACTTAACATTTTAGTTTGGCAGCATTTAAAAAAATAGTTTCATCATAAAAAAATACAACTCGTTTCACGCATTCAATGAAATTACACGATTAAATGACACACCCACGTTAATCTAATTTATATGAGTTATTTTAACTTTTTCGTTAAATTGTAGGCGTACAGTACCTAACATGCTTAGGGAGGTGCAAATCCGTTTCAGAACAACAATACAAATAGAAATTTCATAAAGTACCCCTTTTAACATAATATTTTGAATGTGTTCTTTTTTAAAAGATTTAAATCTAGTATTTCTTATGCGATGAATTTGGATTTTAAAAGACAACCAATTTTGCCAAGCTCTGTCAATATCATAAATTCATAATCAATGATTATTATTTATTAACCATATTATATTCATTTTCATTTACACGCAGCTTCACGATTATTATCCGTAGCCGATGGCATATACACATTATACTGCGTTCCTGTTACACCAATTTATTGTAATTGTAATCACTCCTGTTTGTGGTATAATAATGAAAATACAAAATGTGTTATACCAACCATTGTGCATCCTATCATATTGAATATACGTTTACAATTTATATGTAATATGTATAGGTACTGTATTAATAGTCAATTTTAAACGTATGTATTTAAAATATGAATAAATACCTACACGGCTATAGGAGATATGTCTAATGTTTTTAATTATTAATTTTATTTAAATACCTATACACATAAATGACAACGTACCACATCAAAATAAATGGTAGCTCGCCATTAAATTTGATACGAGTATGATGATATGAATGCTAACTTCTATCACCATTAACGTGTTTATTTATAGATTTATAGACGTATAGTTTATAGAATATAGAGTATAGATGAGATTAATCAATATTATTATCTGCGATAGCCTGAATGTACAAAAAACGCATATTTTTTTTTTTTTTTGTAAAAACAAAATATGCAAGACGCAGGTACAATGTACTCATTTAAATTATTATATAGTAAAACGTTCGAATGTAAATAATAATCAAAACCGTGTGATAAATTAAATTCTATTCAAATTTCAGTTATAGGTATTATTAACTATATACTACTATTATAGATAAGTATATTAATGGTATTATGTGTACTACAATAAACCCGATGAGCGATTGATGATTATAATGTATATTTAATATTAGTTGACAGCCGTTATTCACCTATTTATTTACTTGTTATTTTTTGTTTCCAAATGGAAATACAATTATGTTTAGCAATTAGCAGTGTACACTGTAAATACATTAAATAGTAAATAGTACAGAACTATAGAAGAGTATCGTTAGTATCAACGCTATATCATAATACTGCTAAATTATTTATTAACTATTATTGAAATCTCCTGCATTCTGCATATGTATACTTAAATCCCTTGAGTTTCGATATTTTTTTCATACTCATGTTTGTTCTAGTATTCCTAGTAATAAGAGATAGACTTTTTAATCAATACATATTTTTCTTTCTAATATTATTGAAACGATATTATATACGTAGGTACCGCCGATATCAAGTAAAATAAAATAAAAATAAAACAATAACAATACAGGTTAAGGCTGTTAAGGGTTAAGGGTACCTACAGGTTACAATACCCAACAAACAAGTAACGATGTTACATTATTAATTATTATATTTTATGCATCATGCAATACGATGCGTTATGTCGTTATCTACACTGTGAGTAAACTAACAAAATTATTTCTGATTTGATTTTTTATCGTTTCTTTTAACATAGGTGTATAACCTAGCTATAGCGAATATACTCGTAGTATAGGAAATATTTATACAATATACAGTATTACAGTTACTTACTCTAAGACTATTTTTTTTTTATTTAATCAATCAAATATGAATGGACTATACATATGTGCAAATATGCACAGGTATACACAGAGATTACCTGAAGCTGAACTAGTGTAGTGGTGTATCGACACAATAATATTTAATTACCAGTAAAAATGTAATTTAATAATTAATCAGTTTTTCATGACTTTTATGAAAAAATAAGAAGATTTTTTATATATTTTATATAATGGCATATAAACGTATTAGATATGGATAATGATTAGATTTTTCGCTCTAAATATTACACTATGGTTCAATTGGTTCGTATAGTAACAAAGCTTATTTTTATTGTATACGCCGTATTATTCCATTGCTGTTCATCAGTCATAACTTGAATTTATTATTTGAACCTTTTTGTCAATACAAAAGTGATATCCAGAATTCGGCTAAAAATGTAAAAAATGGTGAAGTGGTGAACTCGGTAAGGGGGTAGGGGGAAGAATTACTAAGAACAACTCTACGAAATTAAAGAATATTTAATTGTTTTTGATATTTTACACAGATTTTAGTTTTTTTTTTCTTTTGAAAATAGACAAATGGTATTAATTTTTAAGTGATAAAGAAAATTGATAGTCAATTGAACGATGTTTATTTTTACTGTTTTTTTTTATCTATTAAAAAACTCACAATATTAAATAGTTAGGATATATTTATATTTTCAGCCTACAATATGTTTTACCATAGAAGCTGCTGTGATTTATTCTAATAATAATTTCAAAAAAAATTCTAGTATTTTATAAAAATTCATAATTTACTTGTCAGTAAATGATTCTATAGTATCTAAATGATTTTTTTTACAAAACCATGTTATTCATATCTATATAAATAAATAAATACCAATGTTAATATTTTTTTTTTGAAATTTAGTTGTACTCTATTAGTAATATATTACTATAAAATACAATATTTTTGTACTTTATAACTTCTAGTATTTATATTTAATTATGTATATAGTATAACGATTTTTTAATCAGTACTATTGAGTATTGATACAGAAAAATATTATTTTTAATCAATCCCAACTATATCTCCCCCACAATCGTAAATATCCCATTAAATCCCACTACACAGATCAATATTCTTTAAATATTTATTTTAAACTTTAAATAGGATTGTAAATATCTTACTAAAACAAACTTACATTTAATAAAAACTTATTTGATTTTCCTTCTCTATAATATTCACTGACATATTAAAGCATACTACTATTCCAGACGTACATGGTTTGTGTATTACATTATTATTTCAATATTTAATTTATTTGTCTGTGTTTATGACTAAGACGTATGCAGTATTTAACTATATAAACAAGTACCTAGACGTTAGTGTCTATTTAAATGTATCAGACAACTAGAGCTAATAATACATCAGATATATAATATACACTATATAAATATATCTTTGATAAATTATTTACCAATAATTAATACTAATTATTAATACTAATAATTATCAGTGATTGTTTTATTCAGTTTACTTTATAGTCTATACAATATTATAATGTATAAAGCTTATAATTTATAAGTTATCTCGATATTTTTTTCTATGGACGTACCTATATTATGTGACACAAAAATATATAAATATTGTATCCAGTATTCCAGACTGAATTTATTTTTCTACTTATTAAAATTAAAATTATTTATTATTTATTATATACCTAGCTATATACAAATACTCACTATTTTTACTAATAAAGTAATAACTATATATGATGATATATTAATAATATAAAATATTACATAGTTGTAGGAATTTATTGTTGCAGTAGTTATTAGGATTTTGTTTTTATATTTAATACATATATTGCGAATAGTTCAACTATATAGCTTTAATTTATGTATAACATTAATTAAAAGACAAAGTTTAGCTTCGGAATAAAACTGTAATTAGTATAAGATAATATTTCGTTCCCGTGATTTATTTCACATTTGTAATAAAATATATTTTTAGAAAAAATAGTTTTAGTTTTGAGTTCATGTTAAATTATATAAGTAACGAGTTTAGAAGTATTTTTATGGGGGAGAATTCATATGTTATAATATATTATGATTTGGAATAATAATGGTTTCTTCCAAAATTTTAAACATACATTTTTCTGAATCATTTTTATAACGTTAATCATAAGACATCAAAATGCGAAATCACAAAAACAAAACGTCACACAAAGTCAAACAACTAACAAACAAAACACGTATATATAGTTAAAAATTTCAAGTTCCTAAAGAAGATCACAGTGAATACATCATGTTAAATAATTGTTTTTTCGTTTATTATTATAAAAATGTTTCAACACATTAGATGCTATTACAAGTAAAATAAATTACAATTACAATTTAATTACATTTATATTAGTGTTAAAAATAATATAATAATTCGTAGCTTCAAGTTTGGTATTATATTATTATATTTGTTGATTATTTTCATCTTCCGATGAGGGCTCTTCAGTGTCAAATATTATGCTACTATTACATCCATTTAAAAAAAAAGGGAGAAAGTGGGTGTCGCTCTACTGTATAGTAGAGATAGAGAGTAGGTCACTATAATGGATATGATAAATTTGAATGCAATGACAGGTATCATTGTATACGAAAAACTGAACGGAGATGATTTGCCAATCTAGGATAATTAGTAGGACATATTATATTATTACCTTTGTTTAAATTTGAATATAATATCGTTATTTTACGCAATTTTGTAAGAAATTATATTTCATACGCTCATAAAATTTTTCTATAATGACGTTAGAATTATTTTTTACAGTTATTTGAAGGAAAACTTTCGGATAACCTTGTATTGAGTTTTTTAATCTTAGGTTTAAATCACAAACATTTTACGAATTTTCAACTTTAAAATTCTTTGCAAATTTTTGCAATTTTGATATATTTTATAAACATTTGAACTTTAAAAGCTTATAAAAAAAAATTGTGACTTGATTTTTTTTACTACAATAAGTACAAATTATAATAAACATTGTATTAAATTTTAAAGATTTTTTGGAAAGCCGAAAATTGCAATTGTCTGCAAATAGCTTAAAAAAGTAAAAATAATTAGAAAATTTAATCGTTAATAAATAAAACTAATATAATTAATATAAACATTTGTTGAAAATTTCAAGTATTTACAATGATTCGTTTTTGAATTACAGAAAAATAAAAAAATCGATTTTGTCAAAAAGTGGTTTTATGCGTAAATAAAAATTCTCGTTTTTCCGTTACTTTTTTAAGGTTTTTTCTGATGCTTTTAAAAACTACTGAAAATTGTTTACTTTCGACCCCCCAAAGTACTAATTAGATTTTATCTTTTCAAGGAGGGGCAGAAGTTAAAAATCAATTACTATTACTACTCCAAAACGCGATAACAGACACACAAAAAAAAACGCACATCATTGTAAAATCAATACATTCATCATTCCGTTCAGAATCTTAAAGGGGGAAGATTTATCTCTCTAATTTCCTCCGTAAATATACACCACTGACCACTGTGACATTATGTACTTAATAAATAAACTGAGAAAATATAGTTCATAGTATATTTGTATATTATCACAACTATACTCTACGTTTCTTCGTTTCTACATAATATAATATCTAATAATTAATAAAATAATATATAGAACATATTACATAGACAAATTGAGCTAGGTACGTATATAATCGCTGATCTTTTCATCACGCCCGAGTCCACACATTGATAGTTGCAATTGTAACAACTAACAATAATACAACATACTTTTAAAGAGAGACTGTCACTGCATGTAATCAATATTATTATAGTTATTACTAGACACTAGTTGATAATATAATGCGTCAAATTCCGATGTATGCATTATAGTGCAACACATTGTCAAAAGTACATAATAGTATAGTTGATGACACAACTGCATAAGTATGAATTTAGGTAACTTGATTATTTAGGTCTTACCTAAAATTGACTTATACTAATTAGTAGAATGTAAAATATTAGTGTATAAAAGTTAGTTTACTCTACTAATCGATGATCGGTTTGTTCTCATATAAAACGTAGGTTTGTAAAGGAGCACACACCGTACAAGGTACTCGATACACCTAGCTGGTGGTATCTATCGTTCAAAATTCATATTATCATTTCATTGTTTTGATTATTAAATATTGCTATAGAACAAGTTTTTTTTAATATTTATATAATCACGATTTAAAAAAAAATAGAAATGATCTAAATTTATCTTACACCGGATTTCCTATTAGATCCTACTATTATCATGTTTGTTAATCGGCACATAAAGTTATTTCTATAATAACAATAAGCCCAACTCTATTGTGTATTTAATTAAACCAATTGTTCGGAGTGTTTCTGATTTTACCATTTTGACCAGAAAAAGTCGTAAAATATTTTTTTAAAAATATGCCATGATTGCCACGTAAAAAATGTATTTAATATAATATTTAAACAATAGTTATTTAATTATTATAAATTAACGGGAAGAGCACTTGGAGGTCCGTAACACCAGCACCCCAAGTTGTGATTTTTTACACCAAAATTTCACAAGATTATGTAATCATTATTTAACGAAATGTAACCACAAAAACTTTTTTTGTAACTTACAAGAAAGTTCAGAATTTCAAACTTTAATTCCAGGTGCTGGCGTGACGTTACACCATAACCCCAGTACCTTTCAAAATTTATTCGATTGATTCGAAATTTTCACTAAATTTTGTAACCATTTTGTAACCATATGTAATCCAAAATTCGAGGTCCCTGACTTAACTCAAATCCCGTGAAAACCGTTTTAAGTAGACCGGGTTAGGTTCCTTGTAAGTTACAAAAAAAGTTTTTGTGGTTACATTTCGTTACATAATGATTACATGATCTTGTGAAATTTCGGTGTAAAAAATCACAACTTGGGGTGCTGGTGTGACGGACTTGGTAGGCATACAAAATCAGACATAAATCATTTAAATCAATACGAAATCAATAAACAGTGATAAAAAAAGAAAATATATTGATGATTTCGTCGAATCTCAATTCTCCATACATATTATTAATAGTCTTAAACGATCGTAAAATATAATATAATACCCAATTAATGTTTAATTTATTATAATTTTCTGTGTAGGTGAAATAACGGTTTCGGATGAATCGATGCAAAACGCAATAGACTCGATAATAATATTGTATACGATATCGAAATGGTATTAAATCGGCGAGCAGAGCACACACGCGTCTTGGCGAGGTACCTATATATAATAATAACGTAACATCCGTCTAACCGGTTAACCACCTAAATATATTATTTTTAAATTTATTACCCATACGTGTGTGTTTTAACCGGCGCTGGCGTGTGACCTTTTCTCGTTCCAATGTCAGAACACATCGTCCCCGACCAACACTCCACACATAAGCGAAGTATATACGAAACACGCTATAATGATATTCACGTACAACTCTCTACGATCGACGCCGCCGCCGCCGCCCCGCCACCACCGCCGATAGTGTATGCACTATAATACGTAGCAGGTACCGCAACCGTTATCAACCGTTATCACCAACCACTTGGCAGTCCACAATCGCTGTCCGACTTTCAAACTCTTCACTGCAGTTCGCCGTTCACAGACTTTGCTCACTTAGCTGTCAGTCACCGTCACAGATTCGTACTCCGCCAGACGTTTTGCTGACGTGCACTTCCGCCACCGATCATACCCATCATTTACCAGAAACCCGCACCATGGTAAGTGTCAGCGATAAATCGCATTTCGATCATATTATTTCGTTTATTTCGCTTCGACGATCGCCATGATACTAACAGGTTAATATTATTATGTAATATTCTATGAATAATGAATACAAAAACAACGTGTTCGTGAAGTTTAGTCTACGTTTACAAGCACCGTTTTTGACCTGTTGATTTTCGATTGTTGCATAATCTCGATGCTTTACCAAAGACACTTGTCATTATTTACATTGTTCATAGACCTTATACTAAATTACTTAGTTACTTAGGTCTATGACATAATTACATCTGTGATACGAAGTTGTGTCCCTGTTGTGTGTGTGTACAACATTAGTGAACACTACAAACAAGTTACTAACAAGTTTTTTACACTGTAAAATCTAAGATATATCCTAATAGCTTACTGATATAAACGTGCACATTTATAATTCTTTGTATTTGCAGTCTTTTGAAGAAGCAGTTGATAAGGTGAAGAACTTGAATCAAACTCCCAGCGACAGCAATTTGTTGGAACTCTATGCGCACTTCAAACAAGCAACAGTCGGCGATGTAAATACAGGTGAAAAGATTTGATACAAACATATACCTAGGTATTATGTGTAACGTTGTGTAACAATTTTTTATGTTTTACATAGCCAAACCTGGGTTTTTGGACTTCAAAGCAAAGGCCAAATGGGAAGCATGGAACTCAAAGAAGGGAATAAGCAGCGATGAGGCTAAAACAAAATATATTGAAATTGTCGATAAGCTTGTTGATGAAATCGGGCTCAAGGCTTAAACTTAATGGCTGAGATCATTAATCACACACATGCAACACAAACATTTACTTATAGAATTTACTTAATCTATTTAATTTAATAGGAATTGTAATAATGATTACAATTCTCACTATATTATATATAATTAAATGACCAAGCTTGTTTGGTCGCATTTTAAAGTGAGCTTTTAAGTTACACAGAAAGACTATTATTGACTTTTATGATCAACTTTGTTAATTTACATCACAGTAAAATTATTGTTAATTTATCTACTTAAATATTTAAGTATAATAATTTATGATCAATATTTACTTATTTACATATCACTGTAGATGAATAACTTTACAATTAATACCATTCTCAATGATATAAAATTATTTTTTTCATTAGTTTATGATTTACATGTTGTTTTTTTTTAAAAAAAAGAATTGTGCCTTAAATTAAAATATTAGTTTTATAAATTCAGTGATGTGTCTTTTTTATTTTTCCAAATTTTCATATTATATTATATCTTATAACTAAAATCTGGATTTTTAAGCTCTTAAAACTTAAAATAATATGCATGTATGCTTAGGAAAACCTTGAAATACACAATTAAAACACTCTTATTTTTTTTTATTAGTGCTCATATAATATATAATAATATCCAACGTTTTCTCAAAATTAAATAATACATTGAAAATAATTATTTTTTAGTTATGAAATAATATTTCTGCTCACTTTTTTGAACTAATAATAAAATAAATGTATTGATATTATAGCTAAAAGATAAAACAAAACAAAATAATTATATAAGCAAATAAGAACAAATAAATTATTATTATTCCTTTGGCAATTATTAAAAATTAAACACTGAACTTTATTGAAGTTTAGTAAAAATAAACTTAGTTTATTGATTATAGATAATATAAACTTAAC
Source organism: Rhopalosiphum maidis (assembly GCF_003676215.2). Lineage (NCBI taxonomy): Eukaryota > Metazoa > Arthropoda > Insecta > Hemiptera > Aphididae > Rhopalosiphum > Rhopalosiphum maidis. Next base: position 83,241,750 of record NC_040878.1, read on the forward strand.
AACTATATGGCATGTTATGACATTAGAGAATAAAAATATTTCTATAACAATCACTTTCCAATTGTAATTTAAGTTTGAAATTTAAAAAAATCTATAATCAACGATTATAATCAAACAAATACAATTTCTTGTTAACTAACGATAAAATAAATAAATATATAAACATTATATTATCACACTTTGATAAATTAACAACTAATTTATTGCAGTTGACATATTCTACAGTGAAAATAAAAACAAAAAATTTAGCAAAACATGTAACCTTACTTATAACAATTATAACCATATATTATTCTAGTTGAAAACGAAGGGTTTATATTATAGTCTATTGTAACATAATTTTAGTAATAATTAGATTATTATTATTATTGTGGGGTGTCAAGATCGTAAAATAGGTATCTACCATTAAATTATTGACTGGGTAGTGCAAGGGAGTTAAAAACTGTTGACACTTTAACAATGTTTTAGGATTTTCGCACTTACAATTCTAAGTAGGTGGGGACATTTATAACTTTAAATTCTTAATAGTTATTAATATTACTGAAATGTATAGATATATCAATAATTATTTAATTAAAATTATAGAACCAGATATTCAACAATTTATATTTTTTAGTAGTTATAACAACTAATATTATGTAATATAATTTTTTTAATATTAAATAATAATGAGGTGTCTAGTTAGGTACATGAAACCATAGTTTATAGACTGAAGTATTTATAATATTAATGATAATAGGTATCTCTTTTACAAAATATTAAACAGCATAGGTTAAATTTTTCAAATTTTCTATGATGTTTTTATGGTATACTTATGTATAAGTTTTGATCTCCCACAGTCCCACAGGATCAAAATATGTAATGATGAGTTCTTATTACACTTATTAACATTTTTACAGATAACTACATAATCTTAAATATTAAAATTTAATTTCATTATTATTGTTAATTTTTACTTGTAAGTAGGTATTTATATTAATAAACACATACCCAATAATATGTTTTACCAAATTTAAATTATTATGCAAGCAATATTATGGAAATAAAATGTTAACTTTTGAAACGCTTTAACTAATATGATGATTTATCATAAGTTTATCATAAATTATCAATTTATCTAATTTATTTATTTATTGTATTTGCAAATACACACTATATTTATTTCATTTTAAAGAAGAACTTGCACTGTACTTCACCTCCTCCTATCTATATTATAGTAGTTCATAATGTGGACTATGTACTATGTAATTACAGTATTTAAGACATTAATCTATTTAAGTTTATTGGTTAGTTAGGTATTAAGTTGGCTTTTTTTAATCCTGGCACTAGATGGCACTGTTGTATATAATTTTTTTTAATTTTTAATTTTTCTATCTACTGTCTGCGTCAATCAAAGGTTTTCGTTATGTTTGTGGCAAACTGACAGCCAATACAAAGGCACCTAACACGATGCTTCTTAGACTTGGAGAATGATCCAAAGATCTTTAAAATGAAAATCAATATTATAGTTTTTTTAATTTATAGTATACATTGCTTGAATTAAATTGGAAAAAGAATAGAAGGATAAAATGTGCGTACATGAAGATTTAGATGTGTTATTGATTAGCTTATAATAAAATTAAAATGAGTTAGCAAAAATATTATTAAAAAGAAAAGGGACTCACGTCGTCCGCCCTCAATTCGGGCATTGATATTGAATTATTTGAATAAGTGAATTATAAATTAAACGTAACGTAATTATAATAATATACATGGGCGTAAGTACCTAACTTGGAAATTTATTAGGGGGGCAAATATATAGTTACATTTACATATTAATATATTATTGGTTATTATTATATTAGTGTATTGCTTCTACTTGCTCCTAATTTATTCTAAGGGAGTGCAGGGGCGACCCTTCTACCCCTACCCCCAATTTACGCCTATGGTAATTTATATATATTAATAATATTATAATCAATTATAACCCTCCCCCCTAAATTGTTTGTATATATCCCCGTCCACCTTTATATATGTCAGGGAGCATACACACAGAACATACATGCAAATTATAATAGCCCCACCAAATTTAAAACTTAAATTGCGCCCATATGGCTGTGGCCTATCGGATATTTAAAAGGGTTAAGCTTCCTCTAGATACATAAGTTATTAAGTTATTCTTAGCTTTTAAACAGCTCCCGGGATTATAATATGTGGATCTTAAATATATAACGGTTACTATAAAAATTAAAAATAATTATTTCGTTCACCTTCTTTGACCTTTGGGCAACACTGTTAATGTTATCACTACAGTATATTCGTAACCCAATCGACATCCCGTAAATAGTCCCTGAATAGTACTGGATGAGCTGTCAAAGGTTAAGACATTAAAATATTATACTTTTTGAAATATTACGACCTATGTTTATGTATAAGAATGTAAGACCAAATTTAAAATTCAATAACTATGAATACGAAGAACATGAGGTAAATCACCAATAAAATTAACAACATTTTTATTATAATTTACGAGTAAAAATAATTAAAGCAAAAATAAGTTCTAGAATCTAGGCAATATAAAGTAATATAATGTCAATACTAAATACTATCAAAATACTAAGTACGATTAAGGATTAAAATAGATAGGTAATGCATAATTGATGTTGTCGAATAAAAATTTAACTTAAAAAAAAAATGAGTAGGTATTTTGTGAAATTAATCATACTCAACAATAATTGTAAATGATTATTTTTTTATTTGCTTTATTTTTATTGGATATCTAGTTATAAAATATATTTTAATTGGGTAAATGTATTATTGTTAAATTAATTTTAACTACTATTATATTATTGAACAAACACACATATATATATATATATTTATATATGGTCATATAACGTATTAAATAATTCAAATATTTAATTAAATATAGTACACTATATTAATTAAAATTAATGAATTTTAAATAATATATAATCCTAAACAACTTTAATCATTAGTTGATAACCAATCGTAGTTATATTTTTACCAACGTTTATTGCATGTATTGTAGATTGGTCATAACTCATAATATTATAAAACATATAATCATAAATATTTACTACCTATCTATAATTAAGTATTTTAAAAGATGGGCATCAAATATAATTAATAAATTAATTATTGTATATTTAGGTATACGTTGATTAAAAATTGATTACCTTATGACATTTGATTTTAGCTACTACAGTTAGTATCCATTGGTAACTAAAATTGACTTGAGAAATGTCTGATCGATATACTTAATATATATTTTTCTCTTTGACAGCGTAACTAGTGAAATTTGGGGACTAATAAAGAGTTAAATATTGGCTTTTGTAAAAGAAACACATTAAATGTTCTATAAAATATAAATTGTCGTTGTTAAAACTTGTGTAATCTTTATAGATCGATCTTTTACAATTCTGTAGATTTTAGATTTAAGTTACATTTATCTCGACTAAAAAGAATATTTCGTTGAATGTCAGGCGCAATGTTACAAACTTTCATAGTTTCACGTTTGTTATTTTTAATTGTTGCGTACTTCATTAAATAATCGACTATCTTATTATACTGTTGTCGTAAAAATCTCAGATTTAATAATTTTATGATTAATCCTTCTTCTTCAAATACGTATTAAAGGTATCGTTTGCTATTATAATATAATATTGTTATTAAAATTATAATTGTAAAATTGTTTGACTATATGGAAGTGATTTTTAATAATTATTTTCATGAATTTACCTAAATTACGGTATACATTCCAATGTAGATGATGTTAGTTATAAATTATAATAATTAATAATCATAATAAATGTAGCTATTATGTCACTTTGACAGTATTTCAAATTGAGTTCAATTTTATCCTTGTTTTTGTGTAACATGTGTAATGTGTAGGTATATACAGTGATTAAAGGAACATATACAGTTTTACATTATTAAATTAATACTATAGACACTCGGTAGTAAGCATGGATTGAAAATACAACTAATTTCTATAAAGGGGCCGCTACACCAGCATTTGTTTTCTATGTTAATCTCCCACTGTATATAGGAACAAAAATACTCCGTATTTCTACGATTACGACTCTCTGGTTCATTTTAGTGCAAAGGCACCTATTATATATTTTATAAAGGAAAATATTTCCTGTGCATTGACTGGATAGATTTTTAATATTTACAATTTTGAATACATTATTAATGGTTAAAAATAATCGAAATTATCTTAAATTAAAACATGCTTATATTTATAAAAAAATGTAAATAGAAAAATCTATCCACGCAATGCATAGGAAATATTCTCCTTTATAAAATATATAATAGGTGCTTTTGCCCTAAACTGAACCAGAGAAACGTAATCGTGGAAATACGGAGTATCTTTTGTCCTATATACAGTGGGAGATAGACAGAGAAAACAAATGCTGGTGTAGCGGCCTCTTAAATGGTCTTTTATATAATCGATGTATTAACATTCACCAGTGTATTAACACCTGGTCTGCAGCCATCTAGTCATTTTTTACAGTACAGGAAAATTCACTCTCAATGAGCAGAGAAATCTTAAAAAATTTAATATAAACGATATTAATTTTGTGCATTTGTGCACATAGTAAATCATACGCAAACTGCGTTATTTTATACGATAAAAAATGTTATATGATTTTGTATATTTTATCATTGTAGTGGCTTTAATTATGTTTGCTATGAACAAATTGTAGTGTTGTTTGAACGTGTGAATTTTAATTTATCTGTCGATTCCTTCTTAGAAATGTTATAAAAAAAAAAATTCAGTGCAAATATCCATCGAAAAATAAAGTAAAAAGTTTTAATTGGATTTTAAATTTTTAATGGACTAATACGGGATTAGTGCTCAAGTCAATAATTCAAATAAAATATAATGTTGTGTACATTAAGATGACTTCTGTGGGTAAATCGGAACGTCATCACAATTCCTGTTTTCCATGAGTTATCGTTTTAGACTAGAAGCACCAACATCACTATGCATTTTGGTCGTCAGAACCACTTATTGAGCTGGTATATTTATAAAGTTATGTTAACAAATTGTTTTCCATTTCTTGTTTTTTTCAATAAGATGACCACAGCTTAGTGATTCATATGGGTGGGTTTCATATAAAGATCATTATAATCGCCCATTAACTGAAACAATTTGTCATGAACCAGAAGCTTTTGAATGCACGATAGTGTCGAGTGAAATAATATATTATGCTTTTTTATAGATATATACTTATTGATATTTCGTCATAACTCATAGCTCAACTTTTAACACAATCATAATATTAGTATAATTAATTTTACAAATAAATGTATCCTATCGCTTTGAATTCGTTTTAAATGTTTCAAACATTTCGATGTCGTATCTATGTTGAGCAAAGCACAACGCTAGAATATTGTATATTATATTATTCTCCTTTTGGCAAGGTCGTGGCATAGGTTGGTCCGGTCAATAGCCGTGCAATAAAACCAGTATTTTCGACGATCCATTGCCTCAGTTACCTTATTATTATTCTCTCCTGTCAAACACTCTATATCAAAAGTTGTTCCTTATTTTGATGAATTGTGACGCAATATAAATATACTTTAAATTGCTTGCATTGTCAGAAGATATAAAATATTTCTTTTAATTCCTATAGTTTGAGTTGCAACATATACATTTTAATTTTATTAAATTAAAAACAATTAATACGAGTTTGTCATTACATGCAGTTTATATTTTTACATTCAAAATTTTTATATTTTTCATAACGCCTATTATAGTTTACACTTTGATTTACAATATATGGCATAAGCATCGTATAAATTCAGTATTTTTTTTGATTTTTATGATCTGTAGAAGTGTAGACTATAAAGTGATGAAAAATTTAAAAATAAGATTAATACTAATTATTATTTCAATAAAAACATCTACAAAAATTCAATAACACTTGCGTAATTCATCAAACAACAATAGTCTATAACTAACTCTGATAAATTGTTAAACTTTAACTTATCAATTAATGATATAAGTAAATGCTTATTTATAAATAATTTGTTTTGTTTTTTGGTATTATGCTTACATATAATATTATGCCATGTTACATAATAATCAATCATAATGTATAGGTAATAGTATATATAATGTATCTATGGTCGTAAAGAGTGTAAGTTTTTATATTCAATAACATAAATTAGTATTTACCTGCAGTAGTAGTCTATACATTTGAATCATATTTTATCAAAATACAATTTATCATCATACATTAAATTATTGCTTCCAGTTATTTTAACCGATATAGTTAAGAATCAAATTATGTACATGAATTATAATATTTATGTTATTAAAAAAATGATAAATAAGATACTAAAAATATTGTGTATAATAAAATTGAAAATCATGAAATTATTAGTGTCTATAATAAATGGACCAGTTTTTGCATGCCATTTTTATACATTAACCTGCTGATAAAACTTTTCTGACAGTATTTAAAAATAGGTACGCTTAATATTCGAGTGTATATATGAATTACGTAATTAATATTAATTTCAGAAATAAATATTTTTCAGAGTTACTTATTTGATCACTGTAGTAAATAAATTCTTCGTGATATTAATAATAAAGGCAGCTATAATGGACCCTGGCCACGAGACCAATCGGCAATCATATCTATGTATAGCTTCATTAAATGCTTATTTCACGTTTTCATAAAATAAGGACCATAATAAAGGACATTATCAAGGATAATTATGCTCTGTTAAATGTTTATGATTTGAATAACAATAGTTTAATATCTACCAATCGAGTGTAAAGTTAGACGTTTTTGGATTATTGATTTCTAATATAACTCTGATTTAGCGGATGCTCTTACAACCTTAACCCAAATTAAATAATTCATAAAGTTTGTTTGTGCATACGAATTCACATGTGATGATTTATCAGATACGTGTTTTTAATAAATATCTTGGTAAATCAAAATTAAATACTTCAATAGGTTATGAAGTTATGCACAAATACTTCAGGGTCTTAATTGTTTTGATTTAAAAAGAATTATGGAAATATTATATCCCTGTATTTATTCAATATTTATATTATTGCACAATTTTAATTAAATTTCAATTATGTTAAAAGTTTAATATTTAAATTACTTATCTATAAACAAATTTAATTATACAAATATTAATTATTTTTAAAATAGTTTATGTAAACCTATACAAATTAAAAAAATATTATATTATTAATTAATTAATTATCTATTTGAATAGTCATCAAAAAGTAGTTAAGTAAAAATGATATAACTACATTAACTTATAAAGTCATAATAGTAAATTAAGAACTAGGTATATAAACGGTAAAAATAAAGTCTGGTATTAAAATATCATACAGAAACATTAAACATTATACAACTTTATATTTAAATAGATAAATTAAAAAATTGAATAGCCTGCTTGTGTGATAATAATTAAATTTTGATTAAAAATGTCAACATAATTTATTATTAAGTCTAAACTATGCATGATATTTAATATTACTTATTGTAATATTCATGTAACTAATTAACTCCCTATAGAAGTATTAAGTATAGAACTATAGATATTGATTGAAAAAAAAGACGAAACTCGCTGTGCCATTAGTAGATTTTGAATGTACTACATTATTATGTATTGTGTAGGTATTACTTTAATAATGAGTATAATTGCGGATGTGTTAAATTAAATCAATGTATTTGAAAAAAAATTTTAGTAGAGACTGTGTGACTGCGTTTCACTGAGTTAGTCTATTTCTAAGGATATCTTATCAATATACTTAATTCTGTATAAAAATTAGTTTTTTTTTTGTGGGGAATAAGTTGAAATGTTGAACTAATTTTTACTAAGAACATCGAATATCTTAATCTTAATCAGATTTAATGTAATTAACTTATTAGTCAATAAAAACGTACTATGCGCAGAAATAACTAAAAATATAATTTGAAAATTTTATACCACGATTACCTAAAACTGAATTAATACTAAAGTGGTATTATTGTATCAAACATGTCAGCATGTGACTCATGTATCGTGTCAATGAACGCTTTCAGTGTTTTTCTCGAAACTAGAAAAATTTAAAAATCAGGATATTAATGAAATTAAAATATTGAAACGTCAATATTTTCTGAAAAATTAACTCTAAAAATTGACTATCTTCAATTTTTTTGAAAATAATTAAATAAAAAAATATATTTTTCATTTTTTTATTAAAACATAAAATAATTGTAGTTCTCGTCCCTGTAAATCTTATTAAAAAAACCAGAATTATGATATCTCCATTATTTCAAGAAATATCGCAATGAGTAAATTCTCACGGTACACTCTATATATCTATATTCAATTTTGAGCGGGGCAATAAATGTATCAACTTTACAAAGAAGCGTGTTTTTTTTTCTGTTTGAGTGTACTTTCATAGTTAGATTTTTGGAGTATGGGTGTCAAAAGTAAAAATTCTCAGTATTTTTTTTTTAATAATAATAATAACAATAAGGAAAACAAAAAATAAGTTAGCAAAAAACTAGAATTCTTACGCAAAATCAGTTTTTGGCACCAAAAAGAGGTTTTATTTAACTTAAATAATATTAAGAACTTACTATAATAAATGATTATAATTTATAATATTTTAACAATATTTTATTTTTATTAGCTACTAGTATAAACTATTATAGTTCAATAATTAATAATATTTTGTTAACCCATTTTTTCAATACATTATATATTATCAGTTCATTCAGTTGTATTTTATATAATTAGATCACGCTAAAATTTAATTTAATTTTGATAATCTAAAAATTATTTTATTTGAAATCTGTACCAAAAATGTTTATTAAAACCTATACAACATATAGAAACATCACACTTGCATCTACCTATTAAATGTGTATAATTAAAATATTTAAAAAGTTCTTATATATTTATCTACTATTAAATCTACATCAATATAATAGCTTCTTGTAATTTTCTTGTAAGTTATAGTGGAAGCCAAAATTAATTATTCTGACAAATAATCGATCAAAAATTTTAGAAATATAAACACATAATATTGGCATATGGAAATCTTAAACTGGGCAGAGAAAGGAGAATATTTTTTAGTCCTTAGTATTAAAAAGAAAATTAATATTTATATTTATGTATATGTAATATGTATAATATAATTTAATAATAATTTCAAGTTAAATTGTTTTTGAATGAAGAAATTCAGGCAGACGTTTTAATATAAATTGAATTTTTTTTTTGTCTATCTTACAATAAAGTTTTTATAATACATTTGACAAATGAGTTTATACAATGATGCCGGATAGTACTTTTATTTATATAAATCGAAATTTCAAACCGGTTTGGTTTATATTTAAACAAAAATAATTCTATATTAAATACATTTTTTACACGTATATCTTATATTAATTACTTTGTATAATAAACTAAATTCATTTAACTACACTTGTTTTTAAATAAGATTATTTTATATTTGAATTCAATTTATATGTTTATGCATATTTGATTGTCATATATTTAAATTTTAAGTTATGATAGACATAAATATATATATAAGGAAATAATATTGCTAACAGTTTTAAATTGTTTTTACTACCTATTTTTTTTCTTACGGATAATATAAAAATATATTAAAGGAAATTGAAAATGAAATGAGATGATTAATTAAATATAAACAATAATGTAATATAATACTGTTATTATCATAAGAATTGTATTAAACTATAACTTTATCAATTAAGATATTCAAATTAAAATAATACGTTTACATTTTTATTTTATAAAACTTTATTTTAATTTAGTAAGAATTTATTTTTAAATAACTAAGTATATCCTGTGCATTATTTTGTAAGATTTAAAATTTATTTTTTAACAATAAGTTCTGAGAAAAGTTATAATATAAAGAAATAATTTATTAAGAAGTAAAAATTAACGAATATTTTAACAGCCAACTAAAATAAGTATTTTATTTCCCAATTCTATAAAATAACGATATAAATATATATTGACTAATTTTAATAAATAATAATTATTTTGCAATTAGGCAATTGTACACAACTGTAATATAAAGTGGTCTTTAGAATTGACTCATTGAATGACTAATTTTTATTATTTTTATTATTATTGTTATTATTGATTAAATATTTTGTTGAAAAAAAAAGGTCTTGGGAATATAATTTATGTATGTTGTACTGTTATTGGTTTTATAAAATACAATTACCGTGATCGTATTGTGGTTAAACGCTATGCAAAAATTAAAAGGAATATCGCAATGTATAATTTTTCTTGGAAACCTAAGACACATAATATAATGTTTTCATACGGTCTATCATAACTCATAAGTAATTTAATAATCGTATAATAAAATGATGTTTAATTCCCACTTTTGGTACCTACTCGATAGCGAAATCGATTTAAGTACAAAGAACACACAGGGAGTTTTTTAAATCGCTCGCAAAACAGTCGATATAGTAGGTACACTCGACAAATCATGTGTGTGATAAATATAAGATAGGATCAGAAATAATAATAGGAGGTACTCATAGCACTTTAGTAATTGGGAGGTGAAAATAAAATACAAAAAGTGTTTTAGATGTACAAATACACAATATAACCGGACGCTCCCCCGAATGCCATGCACAATTATTTATCTGTGATAACGATGGTGTCAAAATCTGTCCATATAATAATATAGGTACTTACTATAAATTTTACTGCAGACACGGAGTGTATACGGTGTACACATTCACTTATATTTGCAATTTTAATGGCTTTATAGTGGTATTGGTAATAAATTAATGGAATCAAAAACCGCAAGCAATTCCAAACCAGTCGTCCGGACCAAAGGCATTTGTTTTTATTGTTGCCAGGCATTCTTAATCAGTGAGTTAAGTACGGCACACGCGGAATCAAGGCCTTCGGACGCCCGTGCCAATGTTTTATACAATTATTATACGGTTTGACTGTATGAATTATTCTATTTATTGTGTTCTTCTTCTACAGTGTCACGACCTAGACAATCGTCTACAATGCGCGAAGCGCGAGATCGATTTTACTAGGTTATACTATAGATAGGTACAACCCATCATAATGTTTGTATATGAAGCGCCACCTTGGTGGAATTGTTTATCAAACACCGAACGTATACAACTGCACTTCAACAATTCGACGCGTGTTATGGATGACCAATACTAATAAAGTATAATAAACGATCATAAATAAAAATGGTGCAGTTTACATTACATTATAGTAAACCATAATCAATTCCGAGCTTGAACAGAATTTATTGCAGTAAATAGGTATTATTGAATTTACGATGGACAGTAAAAAGACGGCTAAGACATAAGTTAAATATTTATAATAATATATAAATATATTTTTATAATATTAATCTGTGACCACTTACCTGGAATTAAAAATAATTGCAATTGTACTTATAATTAATATTAATAGATAGATGGAACAAAGAAAAATATTTAACATACATTTACATGTTATAGGTTTTTTGCTTTGCATTGTACACGGAGAGAGAGAGAAAAGAACAGAAATTAAAATAATAATTTTATATTAACCGTTAAATGTCATCTTTAATAGGTATTTATTGTTTATGATTATTATGTTATGGAAGAAAAGCGTACCTAATGGAAACTATATGTGTGATTTCTATCCGTGCCAAATTCAAGTTTCTACATTATTTATATTGTGCAATTTTGTGCTAATGGACGCATAGGTATACGGCAAAGTGGCAAACGATAAATCTAACGGATTTCCTTGAAGGTATGATAATATTATGTGAGATGTTTCAGGCTTGGATCTTATGTAAATATTATACAAAACCTAATGCGGGATTAGAAAAATTTAATAATCATTGAGTTGATTTTAAATTTAATTTTTGTTTTCACGAAAAAAATTGATAAATGTTTGACATCTAATCTCGTGCTTATATATTATACAAAACCATTAAGAATGTCATTAAAAGTATAGTAATAAAATCTAAAATATCTTGAAAGTCATTGTAACTGGTAGTTTACGTAAATAACGTATTATCACTAAACATTTAAACAAATTATATTATATAATTAATGACGAATAAAAATAATATAAAGTTATTTGAATCAGTGAACCAAAATAAAAACTAATTATTATAAGAAAGAGGTTATGAATCGCACCAATTTATACTACTTATAATGCATTTAAGAGCATTTTTACGTTTAAGTTTGAAGTTTATTTATAAATATTGTTCGTTTTAAAACATAACATAATTTTAATCGTTACTGTCATTTTTTATTTTTTATTTATTAACTCAAGCTTAATAATAGGGTTACAATGTATTTACCATCTAATAGTATACATTCTCAGTAATTTACAAGTTACAAATTATTATATTAATATGTTTTTTTTTTTAAGAAGGTTGTACTATTTTTATAATATATACCAACTCGTATTCATTTTTTTTTAATTCCTTGCAACCTGTTCAACGATATGTCAAACACGTTTCTCAGACATATAACAAAATGTAATGTGTATTTATACTTATGTAAATACAATTGTCTTCGTCGTTGGTTTCTTTAATACTTCTTACTAGATGCGTATCGGAAATTGTTGTCTTGAAGACTTGAACGATATTTGAACCCATAAACGATATTTTATCATTTCTGCAGTAAATTATTTTTAAATACAATTTTTCTTATTTAAAAATGGACATACACACACAATTTATTATGCAAATGTATACTTGCATACATGTTCATAACTGCCTTTTTTTTCATATTGACCGATTTTAAATATTTCTCTATCGTTCCGATCACACACGATTACACGAGTGACTTATGATATATTTGATGAGAAGGGCGAGGCTCATTGCAAACACTGAATAACGTGATATAAACAACAATTACTGAATTATATTATTGTAATGTTATGATCTATAGGAGTTAAGTGGTCGTTGTTGGACTCTGACCAACCATCGGAAATTATAAACGTGTAATATTATGCCGTGTCGCGTAGGATCTGTTTAAATATCGTCAGATGAGTTTTCAAATACATAATAACACAGCCCAGGTTCACTGGCCAAGACCATGACAATTGAATTATCCGTCGCTTATGCATACCATTTATTTTTAATACAAATATTCGTCCGGACAAGATGAAACCAATGATCTTTTTAACATATTATTACGCGTGTTTAATAATAGGACAGCGTTACAACGACCTGCTGTAATGGGATAGGAGGGAAATAACGAGATTTACAAAAGTTATTGTGAGAGAAAATTGCTGACATGTATGTGTCAAAAATGTAATATTTTTATTAAAAATTGAACGATAAAAAATATGCACTCGTGTAAAAAAATGATAATTTAAAATATTAGATTACCTCTAGTAAAACTTGAATACAAAAACGAATATCTATAATATAAATTACACGCTTTTGAATTCAAAATTCCTTACAAAATTCCTACATTGAAACACTTTTGTTTAGTTATTTACAAAAGAAAATATGTTAATTAATTAACACGACAAACTTACATAATAATAACGCACTCTATAGTCTATACGCAACAAATGATAGAAAAGAAATGTGCGATTAAAAATCTATATAAAAATCACTACTGGGATATTAACATGGGCATCTGAAATTGGACGAAAGGAATAATTAATAATATGTCAGATTCATAATTATAGTCGATTAAAGATTCAACGTTTTAATTGAATTGTAATATATGAAATCGAAAAAGTGCATTGATTAATCACCAGGTAATTGCTTGAAATTGTATAAAAGAGTAAAACCTTAAAAAATATTAATTTATCATAATGCATATATTTTTATTCCATTTTTATGTTTAACATCAATCTTAGACATTACTCGGAGGATAGTGCATTACAGGCACCTATTTTAATATAATTGTAAATTGTCGTAACAGATTCGAGTTGTGTATGCACGATGTAGAATGTCTGCATATTTACCTATTACTAATACATTGATTATAAGCTATAACTTATAAGTTTGTATCTTGAATTCTTGACTCATGACTTATGAGTTGCGTGTGTATTATAGTCATGTTGAATGTGTGTAATGATAAAATAACTTTTTATCAAACCTAACACCACTCTTGCAAGCAACACGACTCACCAGTTTTTTTTATTAGTATACTTATTTTTTTCGTCAATTTTTATACACACCGATAAACATAAACAAGTAGTTCAAATAATAAATTATTTTATGTTAAAAGCAATTACGTTTGATTGAAAATATATCATGTTTATTGTTTACTAATTTTCCAATGACGTGTGCTTCTTATATTACTACATTAATATACTTTTATCTAATTCTTCTAAGTTGTAAATCGTATACCTATATTATTTATGAAGTTATGAGTAACTATATAATATACAATAAGTATATTTTTTTTATTTGCCATTTTTTATATCAAACTTGTCAATTTTTAAAAATATTTTATTTCACCAGGATTAAAGATATATGCGTATAATACATATTACATACACATTAATGTATTATATTATAATCATTACATATTCTTGTTAGATCAATTTAAGCTTATACAGATTTACAATAATAGCTATTAAAAAAAATTCAAATGCAGCAGTAAGCTAAACATGATAAACCACTTAAACAGTATACGATTGTATTGTATATACGTATTAATAGGTAGGTATTTGATAACTTAATTACTATGGGGATCATCTTATACAAAATAAAAACTACAGTACTCAGTATTAGGTACTCATAATAAGTGACAGTTAAACTATAGCTTCCAATACACGCAATATACAATTAAATAATAAAAAAAGATAACCCGTGTGTCTAAATAATGCTTAATATCTGAATTTATAAACACTCTTATTTAGGTTGAATTAAAGTTTGATTTTCAATACTTGTCACGTAAATAAATTGTCACCTCAATTTGTATAGTATTGTTGTTGTTACACATAAGTAGGCAGGTATAATATTATTAAATAAACACGTCCACGAGTGTATCCATTTCATGGTCGCCGAGTTTCGCTCTGAAAAATCAAATCAAATTATTTCCATTGCCCGTGTTATGTAACTTTTCACTTGTGTAATATTTTAAGATTGAACAATTATTGTTAAATATATTCATCTTTACACGCATCGGAAATTGATTAGTGTCAAAATTTAATATACTCGCATTTAATCCTACTTGATTTGTTAGAAGTTTTTCTTATTTAAACAGTACCTACATTATTTTAATCTTAAAGCAAATGGAATTACACTATTTCTTATGAGTATATTGTGTTATTCATCAATGTAATTCCTTACGAAAAAATCTCGGGATCGGCAACTATACATTTGAGCAATATATTTACCTATCATAAGTCATGGGTTCATAGCAAATCGTTAATGTGCTTGAATGTTTAATTCATTTGAAGTTTTTTCTTACATTCTGTGATTGAAGTTTGAACTATTTTTTTTAATGATTCTTGACACTTTAAGAAAAAAATGTAACGTAACGGATGATTTGTTTTTTTTTTGTTTGACACATGAGCAATAAAAAACTAAAACTCCATGTCATTAGCACAATCAAACCATCGATCAATATACTCGATAATTTTATATTACGAGGAAAACAATTTACAAGTATATATATATATATATATTATATACGTATTATAAAAATAAAAATAGGTACTACAAAACGTGTTATTATTATTATTATTATACACTTAGTCGTTATTATTTTCAGTCTCGTGATGCTGCAGCGGCAGCTGTAGTCGCGTGGATCACAGAATGAATTTAAAGTCGGCAATACGGAAACGTATCGGAGAAAAAAAAGCTCACATCGAAGGCGCGCGATTAAAATATCTTCATGCGCATCAGCTTATCATATCATTATAGTAATATTCTATCCGATCTTTTCCGACGTTCGAGACTAATCCGTCATCGAGATCACTACGAAACGATAACATTATTATGCGACCGTTCGGCCTCCGCCGCCACGTCCGGTCTGGCGCCACCGTCACCGGGTAACGATCCAACTTATATTATATTATACTATACCTATCTCAGGTCTCCTATCGCACCGAAGACGAGACGGCAGCGGACTAAGGCACGCGTCTATTCGAAACGGACTTCCGAGGCAATTCGGAGAGACCACGTTTCGCCGGATCGTCGTAATAATATATTGTATTATAATATAATATTATTATTGTTGCCGACGTATAATAAAGCTCAAATCGTGTGCCGTCGTGAGAACCATTTCGCCGTCGCCGCCACGTCACGGTATTCCGAGACCGAGACGGCGGACACCGCAGCAGCCGTCGTCCGTCCGTCCTCGCACCCGCAACCACCGCAATTTATGTGGATATTCGCGTGCAAAAGTCACCGCCGCTATTGTGTTTTCCGTTTGGGGCCCATTCAATTGTCATCTGGACCCGATAAACGCGTCTCGTCGCGTATGCCAACGTATGATAATATAGTAATAATAACGTACGTATACGACGAACACGGGTAGAGGCGGGTACGCACATACGTGTACGTCACCGGTGCCTATACGTGTTATATTTATATCGTGAGACTCGACATTATTATTTATATATATATATATGTATGTATGCACATATATACACGTGTTAACGCACAATATTGATACGTCTGTCGAGCTCATGTATATGGAATAATATTATATAAACATAATACGAGTATAAGAGAGCATACCGCCGGCGTTCAAATTTACGACGGTCAGCGCGCGCGCACTGCGATATAATATTATAATATCGAATGTTTTGCTACAAAACACACACACACACACACACAGACACGACCTACAACCGTCACTGGGCCTTGCGACCGTCGTTGTCGTCGTCGTCGTCATGCCTGCGGTGGTCTACGCGGTATAGTGGCGATTTCACGCCGTCTTCAGGACGCTGCTCTGACACGTAATATAGATCTCCGGTCACGATCTATCTCCTAGGACGCGTGTATTAATACTATATAAGGCCGAACACCAAGTTTTTTTTTTTTTTTATTTAGAATTCGTATCCTCCGGCGCTCGACGAAATTAAATTTGCCAATAAATATCCGTGTTTAGTGTTTGAGTTTTAAACACTTTAAACAGTTTAAATACCTATAAAAATAAAATATTGACGTTATATATTATTATTGGCGCATAATAAATGAGTTATATGTCTATAATATTATTCCATAAGCGTGTGATCGTAATTAGATTAATTATAGTTTAGTGAATATTACAGGTGTATTAAACACTTTGTATAGAAAAAAAATCACAACTTCTCATTTGTATATACGTTATACACCAACAGCTATCTAGAATTTTGAGACTACACGACTGCAGTAGGCTACAACAGCAACTGCTGCGAAAAAGTAGTTTCACTTAAAAAATATTGTATTATTCATTATCTATATTTCGTATTGTATTTACAGATTTCCGACTTCCGTTAATTTTCACGATGTTGTCTTTTAATATGAGCGTTGCAAATCTAAAATAATAACAACAATATATCATTTACTAATTAAAATAGTTCATCATTTTATGAAATAAAAATTGCTCAAGTATCAAATAAATACAAATAAAATAACAAAATCTTAATAATATAATATTATTATGTACACGTGTGTTGATATCTTGTTTGCGAACATTTTAAAAATTATTTTACAATTATTTCGACAAAAATTACACATTATTTTATATATTATAATATTTTACTAAACAAATTTGGAAATCGTTTAAAATATAAAATTTTAAATTTAAATTAAAATTTTAAATACTTATACACTATGTTTTCGCTTAGCTTTTTTTTTACAAAATGTCTTATAAAATTACCAACTGAATTTAATTTATCGGTTCGACAAACTGATTTGTGCTTATTCCAATGAATAAATTGTAAATATTTAGTTGAAAAAATTCTCTATCGATCCGTATAATAACGCACATGCTTATTGACATCATAAGTGTTCAATTATAATATGTTGGTGTTATAAGCGCGCGCACTACTAAGTGTCAACGACCGGTTTCTTTTAAATGCCAGTTGATCAAAAAAAATTTCCTTTCCTCGGTCAGCAATTTGCTAGAACATTTCAATAAACTCGCCACTATAAAGTTTAGATCTTTTATTTTTTATACATACGACTGAGAATAAATACGGTGTACCTAAAACTGAAAAAATTGTTTCAATAAGACTTTGTAGGACCGATTAAGTCTCTTTTAAAGTAATTTAAACGATATTTTCAAACGATAGTTTACATCGATTACTTCACAATATTATAAACCACCACAGTTCTGAAATCCATTACATTAATATTAACGTCCATATGGGTAAATTATTAGCTTTTAAATGTATTTTCGAGATACGTTAATTATGTATATGAGCTCCTTATGTGTATTGAGGTGTTAACATAATATTATTTATACAATAACGACGATGTAATAAATTGAGATTATTTTTTTCAATAAATAAAAAGTTTTAGAAGGATACTACTTATCATGCCATCATGGTAATATTATTGGTCAAGTCAGATATTGGTTATTTATTTATTTGCAATATATAAATTAAAATATCATTGATATTATTCTAATAAACAATAACTAAAAACAATTAAGAGGGAATAAGTATAACAAGTTAAATGTAAATAAAAATATTTTCAATAACTTACAGCAATTCTTTGTGATTTAACAATACTAACTTGAATTAATGAAATACATTTATATGTTCAATGTTAAACGATCATATTTAAGGAAAATAAAAGTAAGTATACCTACTATTCCATTGTTCCTATTTTTTTTAAATTCTTTTTTTTTTTTTTGATTGTTATATAAATTGTTTACTTTTATGTTTAATGTATTAATGTCTTTACGTATAACATACCTATAAAAATAAATAAATAAATATATACCTTATTTATCTAGTTGTTATTCCTATATACGGGTATATACTCTTTGATAGGTGTATCTATCTAAAAAAAAAGCGGCAAGTTATAAATGTAAACTTTTTATTATTTGTTCAACCTTTTTTTCTATTGGTGTTTTTACTTTTAATGTGAATCGTTTTTCCTAAGGGTAGCCAAATAAAGAAATAAAGAAGTTAAAGAATTTAGATCACGTTATTGAATGTGCGCAAGATTATTCTCTGGGAGTTGTAATAATATACATCTCTGCAGATGCAGACTAAACTCGAGTAGTCATATAGTAGGTACATCTAATCTTCCTTGGGATGAAATATACATGTTGCACTATTGCGTGTGTGTATATATATATATATATACATTATACTTTAACATCGTACGATATAATTGATAAAGCCTTTATACTCATTTTATTTTTGTTGAGCGTTTTAGTTATTATGTGCTTTCTCGTAATTAATTTTTAATGCATTTGGTAAGGACTGATGAAAACCTCCGGAAGTTCGAAAGCTGTTGTAAATATATCCGTCCTGTGACAAAGAGAATGCAGTATTTATAAAAAATAACAATAAAAATCGAATCATAGGTAACTATTATTTTTAACAAATTTAAAATTATTTTTTTCATTAATATTGAATAATATTTATTTGTTTTATTTATTAACTTAACATTTAACATCATTATTATAGTGTAACATAATTGTGCACTGTAAATATATCATTATAAAATGTACATTGTACCTAACTTGAAAAAAATAAATAATAAATCAAAGTTCTACTCAATAATAATATAATGTAGTGTTGAAATTTGGTTATTCGTGCTATTGATGTAACTTGAATGCTTTGGTAGTTGATGGTGGTCCATACAAAACGTGTTTTTGTATAGTCAAATTATGGCGTGTTGCGTCCTCTTAATGAATAATATTTTATTTCTTATGGCAGTGTGTGTCATTATATTATGTGAATATAATTAAATTTTAGTACAAATATATTAAAAAAAAATAAATTTAAGTATACACACGATACAAATAATAATAATTATTACTAGAGCTCATTTAGTACATATGTATTAATTAATTTCAAATACCAATTTTAAAATAATTATTCATGTCTGAAAATTTAAATGAATTACACGTTTAATTGTATATGAGAACATGGGACTATAATTATTACTTTATAATAAGTACATTTTAATTACCAATGTAGTTTAGTAAGTGATATAAAATTTTTTTTAAATAAAAAAATTATTAAAAATAAACCTTTTGTTTATTATTTACCTTTATTATTTAATCACTATTATAATTTAACTGTAGATATTTTATATGATGATGAATTTATTATAAGTATATCATGCAGTGTTTTTAATTTAAACTCTATTTACAGTTGATCAATGAATGATTTAAACTTATAAATATTATAGTACCTATTTTATAGTAACTATTATTTACGTCCAGCACAGTTAATGCGTGGTAGATTTATATGATTTTTACCTATTGTATTGATTTAATGTCAGTATTATTTGATATAAATGTATTATAATTTAATATTTATATTTTTATACGCGGTGTATGTATATTAAGTTATTTTTTACATTTAAAGGTTTAATTAACCTTGAAAATTACCAATCCACACAGAAGTACACAAATTATTCAATTGCATTTAAAATAACTTCAGACTTAGTTGTATCATGATCTTTTTTAAACATTCACATCCATCTCGCATTTGATTATAATTCTTTCAAGGTCTAGGATTTGGTCACGCTAATAATTTTGAAAAAAAGTAATGGGTGAATAGTTTCCTGAGAACTCCGCTTCAACGTGTTCCATTGCAAGTAAGTATCCAATACAATTTAAACTCATGAGCCATACTCAATTTGATACACATAGAATAATGAATGAAAATATTAGTCAGTTCATTCAGTTTATATCATATTGTACGAGCTTCGTTTTAATATAAATCTAAAACGTATAATATAGTTTTTTTATAAGACGCACCTAATACTACAATCATTCGATGTATAAAATTCCTTTCGACATTATACGGACAGAAATAAAGGTATTGTGTAGTAATGTAGTAATGCCTATAAAATAATTGACAACACTCGATAAGTATTTGTGTTTCAGTTGAATCATTAGAAAAATATTTATTTAACTTTAAAAGTAAAATAATGTAATAAACGGTAATATTTTACAGACTATATAAGTTACAATAAAACGGTATATGCTGTATTTAAACTAACTAGTGTTGAGATTAGTCATCTATAATCGCATAGGTATAATACCTACTTTTTAATATAATGTCAGCCAAAATTAGCTTAGATACATACCAATTGTCTGATTTGAATAGGTATACTTATCTATTCTGTTAAATAACAAAACATTCGATCACAGTGCCAAGATTTTTTTCACGACTTAACACCCGCAAAATCCAAGTACATTTTTCATTGTTAAATATTATAATTTAACACCTACCGAATAAACTGAACAGTATATATTATAAGTAATAACTGTCGTCATAATTTTGTCACCGGAAAAAACTTATAGCCTTATAGGCTCACCATTTACAATACACCAAAACAGTTGCTGAAATATTCATTTGAGCTGAAAAATATGAATTTAGGGTGTGTGCAGACTGTATTATAGATATAAAACACTTCATCATTTTTGAAATGGAGAAAAAAATATTCGCATACCTAATTATTTATTATAATCTTTGAACTATATTATTATGATCACATTTAAAGCTATACATAATAATAGCCGTGTTGTCAAATATAATTCGTTCAGTCCAAAACAAGTAGGTAAACAGATACGTGTAATTTTATTATTCATTTTTTAATGTATAACATATAAATGACCGTCGCTCTCGTGAAACATAAAAAAACAGATAAATGTATTATTAAAAGCCTTGGATTTTAATTTATGGAACATATAACATAATTGCAGCAAACGAGTGGGGTTATTGATTCCATTATTATTACGTACAAACCGATTCATCGTATATTATTGCGATTAGACTACTTATTGTTCTTCCGATCTATGAACCGTGAGCATGATTTTAGGGCCTTATAGGCAATGCGAGTGACGGCGCGCGTACTGCGTGTCGTACATATTTATATATTGTAACTGCAGTTCCGCGGTCTCTCGCGACGACGGTGTGAGAGAATTCGGCAGAGGAACAAAATCGTAAAACGGACTCTGCGAATCGATTTTTTCGGAAAAATCAAAGCGCATTGGAAAAATTACGGGGCATTACGTCGGCCATCGTCGGACTGCAGCGCGACAAACGTACCCGATCGCCAACCCGGGATATCCCTTTCCAAAACACCAAAGCCGTCGATTGGTCGCGGAGGTTCCGGTCGCGCGCGCCCACCGGCCCGGCCGATCTCGTATACCCTTTCCGGACGACCTTGAACCGGTCGGTGGTCACACACACTCCCCCCCGGACGACGATCGCTCCGGCACGGGGTGGAGACGCCGCTGCCGCCGTGACCGCGGAGGCTCGCCGACATCATTCTACCGCGGTCCGCGTCGTCCACCGGACATAATATCATGCCTGGTCGTGTCAGTCAACCGCCAAAGCAACCGCCGCTGGTCGGCCATCAGCAGCACCACCACAGGTATATATTATAGTAATAATTATGAGTTCGAATATCATACATATTGTAGTGTTTCGTAGCGCAGTTTCGATCGTATAATAATAATAATAATAATAATATTGTATTAACGTTATTACCATTATTTATCGTAGTCGTACAATCGAAATATTATTTATCAATAATTATCGTCAAATCGTCAGCATTTGTAATTTGTAATAATATAATGCGCGGTATTGTACCGTTGATTAATAACAATCAGTAGTGGTGACGCGACGTCCGAGCACTACGGACACGCGACGTGAATCCTAAAACATATTAACACAATAATATTATTAGAAGTAAAAAATCCGATACGTTTGGTGATCGGAAAACCCGCGCGGGTGAGGCCAGTGCGCGACTCGTGCACGCAGGACGTGGTCGTCGCCGTCACGAAAACGCATCGCTGTACGTTATTGTAACTCATCAGTCGTAAGTCACTATTACAAATAACAATATTTAACGTTTTCGTCTCTAACCGCTTTTACACCATTTCTGGAGGTGTTTTTTATTTCCTATACAAATATCGTTTAAAATCGATCCCCCTACGACTTTTTCGTCGGTCGTATACCTAATAATAGTATACATCACATTCGTTTGCCGTTTACAAGTTATACAAACACGTACGTGTGGAGCCGCGTGTTAGACACACTCACTCAAGGATTACAGCTCAAATCGTTTTGTTTACTCCCATCCCGATCGCCCGCGGTTCATCTACGGTGTACATTAAGTGTATATTATAATGTATATATTGTTGTGTTTTTAATCCGTTCGGGATTTAATCCGATTCGGGAGTCCGACGTGTCAGCGACTTCTACGTAGATAGACGTACCTGACCCGTAAGATATTAATAACTATAATCTTGAGCTTTTATACGACGCGACCATAGCTCCACCCGATCAGGTCTTTCTGTCATCCAATGTGATTTCAAATAGAGGTACGTAACATAATTGTTATCGGTTTACATTGCATATAATTATTATATTATTGAATATATAAATAAAATCGCCATCTCGAAATTAATTTGCATGTTTTTTCGTCATTTGTCGTCTTAATGTCTGCGGATTTTTTTTCAATATTGCATTTATAGTTTCTTTGTTGAATAAAATATAAAATTGTGTTCAACACATTCGATATTAACTCATAATGATATTAAATCTCTATTAAATCGCAATCTCTCTTTATAAAATGAAATCTTAAAATATAATATCCCTGCATTTATTTGCAATTTTTGTCATTTGTCATCTTAGTGTCTTCTCATTTTCAAAATTTTTATAGTTTCTAAATAAGTACATTTTTCTGACACCTCATAAGATAGTTTTTTCCAATTTTTTTCCACGAGGTTTAATAAATAATCAAATTGCGTTTATTATAAATAAAATATGATTTTACAAATTGACATTTAAAATTAAAAATTTTTTCTAATCTTTGTGGTTTGTCGTTTTACTGTTTTCATACGTCTGTTTTTTTTAATTATTAAATTAATTGATAATTATTTTACTTGGAAAGATTTCATACAAATATAATGTATGTTCTATGGCCAAAAAAATATAATACATCAATTTGTATTTTGTATATAATATTGATTATTTGATTACCTATTTTTATAACTAATGGCTTGTATAATATTGTATTAAAATAATGTAATCTTGTGCCAAGTGGAATTCATTTTTAAAATTGTGTTTGTATTTATTCGTATGAAACTTGCACGAGTTTATGATTTGATAAAAAAAAAAAAAAAATGATTGTAGAAGATTATATAAGATGATGCAAGATGACGTACTTGTGATTAATATTTTAATTACTTTTTAGAAATGTTTTGGTTTTTAAGAAATATATTATTGCTTGTTACCTAGGGAGGTATACTTTAATGTATTTACATTTTACATAATTATTAACTGTTAAAATATAATTAGATATTATACACTTTAACTACACGATGTCTTAGATTTAATAAAGTATATAACTTATAACTCAATTTGAGTTTATTTAAAATATTATATAGAATATTAGATTTTACTTTATTTTAACTTCAAAGTAAAATTAATAATGTGTAATTGTTGTTAATTCCATTGTTAAATATTATGCTCCAATAAGATTTTGTTTCTTATTAAGTAGGTATTGAAAGTTTAGTCGAATGTTTATCCTTTTTTGTTCTGACGAAATTCTACGATTCTAAACCGGAAATTCCAACGCACGTACCTATTGGTATTTTTTTTTTATTAATTTTGTCGCTTTACTGAACCGCTTGAGTTGGAAACGAATAAAATGCATTGTCGCCGATATACGTGTATCGTTACAACTTGAAAATATTATAATCAAATTTAAAAAAAAAAAATGAATAAACAAAACACTAAAATCATTCTAAGAACCATTCTACGTTATAAATTATAATGTACTGAGGCGTGGTGCCCCTTTTATTACCTACGTTATACAGCAATATAATATAAACACATTTTTGGTATTGTTTTTACACGCTATAGATACGTAAAAAAATCGCGCATCTGATTAGGTTCGATTGTTTTACGCATAGTAGCGGTGGCTGTTACTCATTTGGCGACGACGGTAACCCGTCAGCCACTATTATTGACGCACACTGAGCGTCCGTGTGTTATTATATTACCCCGAGGGCGAATATCAGCGGCACATCTGTAATGTAATGATCCAGTTGTAATGTTACTACGGGCGCGTCTCTGCGCGATTATGTAGATTTGTCTGCAGTCCAATTAATCGACCGATCGCCTCTAATACGAGATAATTACAGAATTTGCCCCCGAGTTATACAGTAGTAGCAGCAGCATTACATATTATTATATATGTATAATATTATTGTAGTTGCCGTCCGAACAGCGTAGCCCGGGCTTTTTTGCACTTGACCTCCCGCAGTAACTAACCTGTTGTCCATATGCATTAATACGCGTTTGATACATATCGGTATGGAACATCTATAGAGAATATGTGCAGTGTAGGAAGTGTTGACAGATTACACGACAAAAAGGTATTTACTAACGGACGTCGGCGGTTAAAATACGACTTCGGCAGCGTTCGTAAAAAAAAAATTGATCAACCAGAGATACAATGATATATATATTATTTATATGAAATAAACATTATTTATTATTACGACCTTGAAGTCACTTTGTGCAGTCTAGTAAAAAAAAAAAAAAACTCAACTAAAACGATATGTACCTATACTCGGAATTCAGATCGAGAACAAAATCGAACATCGTGAATTCTAACTTTTGTTGTAATAAAAATAAATAATAAGTAAAACTTATTTTTATTAATAATGATTGGACTAATGGTGTCATACTTAAGTCATTAATTTGGGGTGAAAAAATTTGATTGCTTAATTTTATACAGGTAGCGAGCTAAAATTACATAACATATTATACGTATTAAAAATATTAAACTAATGGATCGATTTGTAACGTAAGTGTTCGTGAGGGTCGTGAAACCACTTTTTTTTTAACGAAGATTCGAATAATCCTTAATTCTGTGGGTCAACGTATTTACATACTCCGCACGAATATTAAACAATAAGACCGTCACTAATGCGTTATTGCTGTTTTTTTTTTATAGATAAATAGCGATTTTTTATGGTATACAAACATAATTTAATTTTTTTATATATATATTAAACTTTTCAAATGAAGGTCTATAGTACATAATATTATATTTTGTTTGTATTACGGTAAAATCTAAAAATGATGCAACGTGATGCGTTTTGTTCATAAAACATAAACGCAAATACGTGCAATGACGCTTATTTAAAATATTTTCAGCTATGAGGATCATCGGTGTTTTGTTTACCGTTATCCTTTTTTTCGTACCATCACGAGGTTTGACGTACGTAGATGGAGATGAATCACCCGATAATTGGAACAAGGAATCCGATATTTTACCAAGTAGAGCGGCTATTGAACGAGTACCTCATCAGTTCGAAAGGTAATTTTTGTTGAAATAATAAATTAAAATGTGTTCATTAATGCATAATATATTTTTATTACTCTAAAAATTGATGTGGTGACGTTAATATAAAAGTCACTTATGCTCGATATAATAAAAATTCCAATTACACTCATGCGTAAAATACTTAATACATATTTTAATTTAATTTTAAACAAGTATTTATTTAAAATTTATAATTTACATATTCGTGTATGAATACAAATTATATTGCAGAATATAGTAGTTCTATTTTCAATCAAAAGTATAACCATGAAAATAATGAAATAAAATATTTCATATGTCCTCAGGTACAAAATCCATGTCCCTGTTCGCGATGCTGTTGAAAAACTGCCATCAAAAAAAGATCCATCACCCTCAAAATATAGACTAGCGTCTGGAAGTAATGTTTTTTATTTAAATCTTGAGAAAATTTTATAATTTTTTTTTTATAATTAAAAATTTTAGGTGCTAACGTTTTTTGTCATCTGGACTCTACACAATATCATAAAAACCAAATTCCTCAAAAGTTGGAACAAATCGTATTATCTTCATGTACTCATATTTTGTTCAGTTCTGTAGACACAAATTTTGATACTATTGCAAACAATTGGTATTCTAGTCAATCAAATGGTATAAATATTAGAATAAACATTTCATGTATGTAGCTTATTTGTTTTTATTTACATTTTACTATTTTTTTAGGCACTTTTGCTTCAATTGCACGTTTAAAAAAAAAAAACCCTTCGACAAAAATATTGTTATTAATTAATGAAATTTTACCCGAAAGTGTGTCATTTTCGAAGAGAGATTTTATTATTTCGGTTTCGGAAGTTTTGAAAACTAGTGGATTCGATGGGCTAGTGTTATCGGATGTTGCACCCTCAAATTATAGTAATACATTTTTATAATTATGTTAATTTTTAAGTTTCTATTACTAAATACATTTTTAGACGAGTTTGGTGAAGACGAAAATATTAAAGAGGAATTTCCATTATTGATTGAAGAATTAGCCAGTGTGCTAAAACAAAGAGGATGGTCATTATCACTAATTGTACCTCCAATGGACCAGACGTCACAAAATTATGATACCAAAAGAATTATTTTAAATTTAGATTTCATTATTCTCAAAAGTTTTGATTTCCGGCAAGACAATGAGAAAATTATTGGTCATCATGCTCCTCTATACAGCGCGGTAGATAGGGATCCATCGTCAAAGTATCGTAATGTGGTAAATATTTTAAATATTCATTAAATTATATGTCATATCAACAACATATAATACAAATTTGAGTTTTAAAGGATTATATGGTGAAACATTGGATACACAACGGTGCTGATCCGAATCAGATAATAGTTGGAGTAGCATTATTCGGAAGAAGTTTCAGATTGACTGACCCTAAACATTTCCAACCAGGTTCTCGAACAAACGGTGATGGATATGCTGGTAGATGGACAAAAACGTCTGGGTTCCTATCGTATTACGAAGTATGTGATCGTGCAAAAAAGGACGATTGGAGACAGTATTCGGACAAATCCGGTTCCCCGTTTGTTGTTAGAAAAGATCAATGGATTAGTTATGAGAACCATCACAGTTTAACAAAAAAAGTACATTAAATAAAAAGTCTGATGTTCGATTTAAAATAAGTTATAACACAATTATTGTATTTTAGCTTGAATACATGGAAAAATTGTCATTAGGAGGAGTTATGTTGTGGTCATTAGATTCAGACGATTTCAATGGACTTTGTGGCACTCCCTGGCCACTTGTAACCACAGTTAAAACATATATTAGTAATGGTGAGTTTAAATAATGTAAAAAATATTTTTGTACTATTAAATTAAATTCTGTTCTGCTATTTTTAAAGTTAATAAGAAAAATTCCATGGCGAATGATCTACGAGAAACACCATTACAATATGGTAAATATTGCATTAGAAGGCTATAATAGTTTGATTTTGATACCTAATAGTTAATTGATTTTTAGATCTAAACAAAAAAGTGGTATGTTACTTTGCCAGCTGGTCATGGTATCGTTATGGAGAAGGCAAATTCGCTCCAGAATATATCGACAAAAATCTATGTACTCATGTAGTTTATGCATTTGCTTCTTTAGATCCTAATGATTTAACAATAACATCGGGAAATGAATGGGAAGATTTTGAAAATAGTACGATTATAATTATAAAAATTACGTTTAATATAAAGTAATAAATATTTTTAATTTATAGAATTTTATGAAAGATTGGTGTCCAATTCAAAATCTGAAGATATTAAAATTATGATCTCGATGGGTGGGTGGACTGACTCAGCCGGTGACAAGTATTCAAAATTAATCAGTAGTGGAACTACTAGGAGAAAGTAAATTTTTATAAAAACATAGTTAAATAGATTAAAAACAATTGATTGTATTGTAGTTTTGTAAACTCTGCTGTTGCATTTTTGAGAAAATATAATTTTAACGGTCTTCATCTGGACTGGAATTATCCAGTGTGTTGGCAAGCTGATTGTACTCAAGGCCCAACTTCCGACAAAACAAATTTTGTTAAACTCATACAAGTATTATTAGTTTTTATATTACAAAGCTGTACTACATATAAAAAAAAATATGAAATAAAATATTGTTACTATTTTTATTTAATATTCTATCGATATTTAATTGATTTTTTTATATTATCATAGGAACTTAAATCGGAGTTTAATAAACAAGACCCACCGTTTGAATTATCAGCTGCGATCTCCGGTTATGAAGAAATTATCAAAGAAGCTTATGACTTTCCAAGTTTAAGTGAATACTTAGATTTTATGTCGATAATGACTTATGATTATCATGGATCTTGGGAAAATTCTACTGGACACGTGAGTCCGGCTTATTACAAAGATGGTGACGAATTTCCTACTTACAATATGGTATGTCAATAGAAAACAACATAATGTTTTTGTAGTTTCGATAAACAATTTTTACATATATTTAGGATTCCACTATTAAGTTAGTACGGAAATTGGGCGCAGATCCGTCAAAAATTGTAGTAGGTCTTCCGTTTTATGGTCAGACATACACATTGTCATCGAATTCAGAACACGGACTTGGTGACCCTGCTAAAGGATCAGGATATCCCGGTGAATATACGCAGCAACCGGGAATGTTGGCCTACTACGAAATTTGTAACAGAGGTACAATACAAATTACATTAATCAATTTTATAGTATCTATATAATATAATATGTAATATACTGTATATATATAAATATAATTTTTTGTAGATTTATTGTGTAAGTATATCGCAAAATAAATGATTATTAATTGTATAAATATGTACAACTTTTTCCTTAGCTTATTTAAAAATATGCGTTAGCATTTTAAAATTATTTATCAAACCCAATGAATGTGAATATAAAATCTTTCTTGCATAATTAATAACGCTATTATTGTTTAGTTAAAATTAAATATATTTATGATAGAAAATGGTTATTACTTATTTAACGGTAGTTCACATTCATATATGCAATTTTCATTTAATATTAATATTAAATTTATGTTTTAGTTTCTAATGAAAAATGGCAAGTATCGAGAGATAAAAATAATGGATTTGATCCATATGCGTATGAAGGGAATCAATGGGTTAGCTACGACGACGAGATATCAATTAAATTAAAGGTACACTGCAATAGAAACATTAGAATATTTTAGATTTTAGATTTTAAGATAATGTATGATTGATAATAAATCATTTAATTTCAGTCTGAGTATATAGTGAAGCAAGAACTTGGTGGGGCCATGGTTTGGACAATTGATTTAGACGACTTTAACAATATATGTTGTAGAGGCTCTTATCCGCTACTGACAAAAGTTAACGAAGTATTTAAAAGGATTCCAATTAAATCGTCAAATTTAATATGTAATAAACCAGATTACCCAACTACACCAAGTTATCAGATTCCTACGACTACTGAAGAAGGACAAGGTGTGTATTTTATAATTTAAATTAGAACGAAATAAAATAATGTAGACCCAGTATAAACCTACTATCCGTATCTACCATATATAGGTAATAAAATACTGAATATATTGAATACAAGTATGCAACTACCACTTTTTACTGGCGCCATTTCAACGTAATTATCGGCAGTTTAAATTTATATTATTCTACTGTATACTCAAATTTTACATACATAATGAATACAAATAAATATAAATAAATACAAATAAAAAACTCTTAAATGCTCATTATATTTGACAACATAATTGTTTAATCATACAAACTAATCAAGTAGATACAGTTTTACATATTTTGTAGTTAAATTAATCTAAAAACAATTATTAAAATAATTTGAAAATAAATAACTCTCTTTCTATGTATATATATATATATATAGATATATTTAAATAAAAAACGTTTATTTGGCTATCAAATGATTCATCAAGTTGTATTTTGTTAGTCAAACGTTTAATTTTTGCATAGACATAGTTACGAGTTAATCCTTATTAGTTTAATGAATTTTTTTTTATTTAACTGTAAATATAAATGTAATAGTGAAAAATATTAATACTATAATAATAATGTATAATTTAATAATTATAATCTAAAATATATGGGCGTCTGTCAACTAATAAATAAAAAACAAGTTTATAATTATAAGTTTGATATACATTTTAAAACAATATCCATGATTATATACTTATACATAATTATCATAAAATTATATAAAAATATGTAATAAAAATGAATTTTTTTTTAAATTTTTTTTCTAATAATACCCCGTGAATCCGATAAAAATTCAATAAATATCGTTTAACAACAGTTATTAAATTTGGCAACGTAGAAAAAAAATTAAATATTTTAAAACATTCCGTTCTTTATCGTATTTTACTACCAAAATCGTGATGTGAGTTTATCGTTTATTAGTAGTATATAATTATAACAATTAATGTAAAAATTAAAACTTATTATAATTAATTCCCATTAACAATAGTATATTATAATTACCTATAGGTTCTTGGGAAGAACAACCGTCATCAACAGTATCAACAACACAACCTACAAGACCGACGACAATATCGACAACACAACCACCTACTAGACCAACAACACAATTTATAACTAAACCACAAACCCGACCTTCGACGACAACAACAACTACCACGAGTACAACAACGACTACAACCCCTTCGACAACTTCAACTACAACCACAAATAAACCAACTACTGATGAAATAATTGAAAATGAACAACAGACAACTCGCAAACCATCTGTAAACCGTCCTTGGTGGTCTGAGTACCATACCCAAAGACCAGAACAACAAGAATCGTGTAAACCAGGAACGTATCAATCTTCTAAAGACAGTTGTCAGAACTATTATCAATGTAAAAACGGACGATTTAGGAAATATGCGTGTAAAGATGGATTGCTGTGGAATAGAAATGCCAACAAATGCGATTCTTTAAGAAATGTTGACTGTAATGAACCTAGTGAGTGTTTGGCTTCATAATGATTAATATATGTTAAAATTAATATTAAAATTATTCACAGCTAATTCTCAAATTTCCGAAGTAACTACAACTACGACAAAAAAACCAGTTACTACATCAAGACCTACAACAATAAGACCAACCCCTACATGGCGACCAACGACAACAACAGTCAGGCCGGTCACTACATGGCGACCAACGACAACAACAGCCAGACCGTTCACTACATGGAGACCAACAACAACTGTAAGTCATAATATAGTTAATTTTTAAAATTTCAATTTTAAAATACTGATTTATTTTATGTGTATATTAAAGACGCAAAAATATAGAAAATGCGTTGAAGGTGAATATGTTGCTGCTATTGGTGACTGTACTTCATACTTTGTGTGTACGTACGGTTATTTCGTGAGACAGTTTTGTTCAGCTGGTTTGGCTTGGAACGATCAAAAGAAAATGTGTGACTGGAAATATAATGTGTATTGCAACTACCAACGTTCAAATAGTATATTTATGTACACTAGTAAGATTGAAAAAAAAATATAATTTCAATAGTTTTGTCGTTCGATAATTGTTATTTAGTAATTTTATACTTGACAATAATATAGGTATGTTAGTCAAATCTTCGGTGGAATGCCAAGAGGGTGAATTTGCGTCTCATTCGGGAGATTGCAACAAATATTTACAGTGTTTATGGGGAAAGTTTAAAGTTAACTCATGTCCTGCTGGTCTCTATTGGAATAATGTAATATTTAAATAAAATAATGATTATGGTTATCGTGTAGTAATTTTTTTTTGGTTACAGAGGCTTAAGCTTTGTGACTGGCCAATGAATTCTGGCTGTATGCCGTCTCAAGAAATTAACACTTACCCGACCAGTGAGCCAGAAATCCCATTATCACCTAGTCAACCGTCAAGTACTGAACCAACCACGAAGCCAACTACTTCAAAACCAATAATAACAAAGCCAACTACTTCAAAACCAATAATAACAAAGCCAACTACTTCAAAACCAATGTCAACAAAGCCAACGACTTCAAAACCAACAACATCTACTTCTACGACAACTGCTACTTCGGAATTAACTACAGAAGAAAATTATATTCCATGGAAGCCGACAACTGGAATACCTACTACGGAAGATCCGTGGGCATGGAAACCTACCACTACGACTGCTGCAACTCTTCCCACGACCCAATCAAACTATCATTTGACAGGTAACTTAAGGCAAAAATTAAATCTTATTACGCCTATAATACTATTTTATTTTATCTTGTAGGACAGTATAAAGTCGTATGTTATTTCACCAATTGGGCGTGGTACAGACCTTCACCTGGTAAATTTTTCCCAGAAGATACAGATCCAAATCTCTGCACTCATGTAGTATATGGTTTTGCAACTCTTGATTACACAGATCTAGTTATTAGAGTATTTGATTCATGGGCAGATATTGATAATGGTACACGTGAAGTTAAAAATTGATTAAAAAAAAAAAAAAAATTATTTAACATCGATTGTATTTTTTAGGTTTCTATGAACGAGTAGTAGCACTCAAGCGACGTGGTGTTAAGGTATCTATTGGGTTAGGTGGATGGAATGATTCAGCAGGTGATAAATACAGTCGTTTGGTCAATAATCGTGCCAGTCGCAAAAAGTTTATTAACAATGTACTCGATTTTATGTATAAATATGGTTTTGAAGGTCTTGATGTCGATTGGGAATACCCCAAATGTTGGCAGGTAATAAAAATATATATACGTATATAAATTTAAATACAATATTTTATACAATATATTATTGTATCATATATTTATTTTTATTTTATCAATAATATTTAAACTAACAAAATACAGACCAATTGTGACCAAGGCCCAGAGTCTGACAAAAATGCATTCTCCAACTTTTTGATTGAGCTTAAACAAGCTTTTAAACCACATGGATACTTATTATCTGCTGCCGTTTCTCCTAGTAAAGTAGTCATAGACTCGGGTAAATATATTTATTTGTTTAATATTTTCACAATCATTTTATTTAATAATACAATTACTTTAGGTTACGATGTGCCTATATTAAACCAATACTTAGATTGGATTGGTGTAATGGCTTATGATTATCATGGTCAATGGGATAAGAAAACTGGTCATGTTGCTCCAATTTATCACCATCCGGAAGACGACATTTCGTATTTCAACTTGGTAAATAAAACAATATAATACTATAATGCGATTAAATTATCTTATGCAAATCAATTTTTTTATAGAATTATACTGTCCATTATTGGATCGAGAAGGGCGCAAGTAGTAGGAAAATTGTTCTTGGGTTCCCATTATACGGTCAGTCGTTCACGTTATCTAATCCTAAGGTACATGGATTAAATGCCCCTTCTTCTGGGGCAGGAGAAGCTGGCTCATTTACTCGATCTGCTGGATTTATTGCTTACTACGAGGTAAAAATCTATAACCGTTTATAATTTCAAATAGTTGTTTATAATATAAGATTATGTTATTATACAGATTTGTCGTAAACTAGCCTCTGAGCAATGGACTGTTGTTCAAGATCCACAAAATAGAATGGGTCCATATGCGTATAAGGGTAACCAATGGGTAGGATTCGACGATGTCAAGACAGTAGCGCAAAAGGTCAATGAGTTTATTGATTAACAAAGCTTAAATAATCAATAATGTCTTAAATATATCTAATTTTAGGCAGAGTACGTGAAATCTATGAATTTGGGAGGCGCGATGATTTGGGCTTTAGATTTGGACGATTATCGAAACTTATGTGGCCAAGGACATTACCCACTTCTCAGCACTATCATGAGAACACTAGGTCAAAAACACGGTAAGAATAAAAAAAAATTAATATTTTAGTAGCATTAATAATACTAACACTAGAAAACGACATTGTATAAAAAAAAATTGTTTACATATTTTTTTCGAGTGTATTTATCAATCGCATGGTAATAAATTCATGCGTATTTAATATAGCTTCATAAACCACAGATTTGTAAAGAATATCTTTAAGATAAATTTCAATTTCAATTAATATAATAAGATATAGGTGTGTTACTTTTTCCAACTAGTCGACAAGTCATTGTAACATTTAACAACTTTAGTAACACTACCTATTTATTCGGAATTTTCATCCGTCATCTGCACATATAATATAAGTATTTATATAACTATATATGGAGTCACCTATTGTTATTTTGATTTTTTAAATAACACTCAACACGATCATAATATTATGTTCAATAAAAGTTTAAATCGAAAAAAATGTATAATACAATTTAATATTCAATATCGATAATAGTATTTAAATACTATTTAAAATACAATTTAAATACTTGCTTGTTAAATTATTTTTTACGAGTAAAAGTACAGTATATACAATATATAATGTAAACCATCATAAGTCATACATTTTAGTTGTTCTACGTTTCTCATCAATACTGTGGTATTGTTATGACATTGTGTCACTGTCGTATACAACTATAAACTATTTATTTTACACACATTATAATCCTATGTCGATCTAGTGAATCTACTGTATATCTGTATACATACTAAAAATAATATTAGAAAATTCAAAATAATATAAAAAAAAAATTAAGTTATTTGTTCTTAAAACTTTTTTCTTTATTTATACAGGTCATCCAAATACAACTCCGATGATACCTGTAACAAATAAGCCGACGACATCAACGACTACGTTGTCATCACCGCACTACAACACCTCGACAACCCAAGTGTCTACAACCACACTGTTACCGTCAAGACCAACAAAACCTACGTACACGAGGCCGCCAACGACGACAACAACGACTACGACTACTACCACGACGACCACAACACTAAAACCAACAACGACTGTTAAACCATCAGCCA
Source organism: Rhopalosiphum maidis (assembly GCF_003676215.2). Taxonomy (NCBI): domain Eukaryota; kingdom Metazoa; phylum Arthropoda; class Insecta; order Hemiptera; family Aphididae; genus Rhopalosiphum; species Rhopalosiphum maidis. Next base: position 83,277,596 of record NC_040878.1, read on the forward strand.
CGGAATACTTTAAAGTGGTTTGTTATTTCACCAATTGGGCGTGGTACAGGTTCGTAATGATTATTGTTGGAACGTACAACTATCGATGAGTCCGTCGGTTTATTTCGTTTGATCTTTTTAGACATAGCGGCGGAAAATATTTACCAAGCGACATCGACCCGTCGCTTTGCACACACATTATTTACGGGTTCGCAGTACTGGACAACGATGAGCTGGTCATCAGGGCGCACGACACTTGGGCGGATTTCGATAACTGTACGTTTTCGGTGCCACCAGCTGAGGCCGAACTGAGGGGAAGGTAGACGCACGAAGATTTCTAATTTGCGTTTTCACGTGTGTTTGCAGTTTTCTATCGCAAAGTGGCGGCGCTCAAGAAATTCGGCGTCAAGGTGCTGTTAGCGATCGGAGGTTGGAACGATTCGGCTGGTAGCAAATACAGCGAGCTGGTCAACAACCCGTCCGCGAGAACCAAGTTTGTGGAACACGTGGTCGGCTATTTGAAGCAAAACGATTTCGACGGACTAGATTTCGACTGGGAGTATCCAAAGTGCTGGCAGGTAATTAAACAGACGATCTGAGTGTAGAGATTTCGACAATCGTGGTTTGTCCTACGGACAAAATATTATAATATATTATTAACTGTTATCGTTAATGTGCGCCGTTATGGTTCATAATATAAACAGGTCGACTGCAAGCGGGGCCCGAAAAGCGATAAAGAAGGGTTCTCGAGACTATTGTTGGAACTGCGAAGAGCGTTCGACAAAGAAGGTTTCCTATTGTCGGCGGCCGTGTCTCCTAACAAAGTTGTAATAGACGCGGGTACGTGAACAATAGCAATAGTACAAATGTATAATACAAATACAACGGGTTGCGGTGTTTTATTCGATGTCGTTTGTTTCACGATTAGGTTACGATGTGCCACTACTCTCCGAGACGTTGGACTGGATATCCGTGATGGCCTATGACTACCACGGACAATGGGATAAAAGGACCGGACACGTAGCGCCCATGTACTCTCATCCCGACGATTTTGACATGACTTACAACGCCGTAATTATACAATCGTCATTTATTTAATTCAGGGCTGTTGAATTAACATGCATTTATACATAACAAAATTGATTTATTAAAGTATGTACTAAAAATTACAAAATGGTAAAACCGTTTGATTTAAAATAAATTAAAATCTTAATAATTAATGTTTTTAAAATAAATTAAATAAATTCAATGAATAATATTTTAAATTAATAAAAATTAGAAATACAACTTTTATAAACAACATTAGGAGTAATGACAGTAACGCGAAACAAAATATATTTAACCAACTCGATTAAAAGCGATATATGAGCAAAAAAAAAAAAAACATTCAGAAAATACATTTAATTCACAGTCCTGATCGCCGTTTATATTAATTATACATAAGACTACGACAAAACCTTTTTCAGAATTTCACGTTGTACTATTGGGTGAACCAAGGCGCGGATCCGCGCAAACTCATAATGGGTATGCCCATGTACGGTCAGTCGTTCTCGTTAGGTTCCAGTAAGAACAACGGTTTGAACGCACCGACCTACGGCGGTGGTGAAGCAGGCGACGCGACCCGGTCCCGAGGATTTTTGTCTTACTACGAAGTGAGTACCTATATTATAATAGTGTGGTGAATCGTCACACGAAGGACTTTGGTTTTCATGCGTTCGCTGCGTTTTTAGATCTGCCACAAAGTGTTGAAGCGCGATTGGCAATTGGTCCAAGACCCGCTGGGCAGGATGGGCCCGTACGCCTACAGTGGCAATCAATGGGTGTCGTTCGACGACCAGGACATGATCAGATTCAAGTCCGAATTCGTCGTGCGCAATGATCTCGGCGGCGCGATGATATGGGCATTGGACTTGGACGATTTCAAGTGAGTTAAAAGTATATAGTAAATAGTATATTATTATATTATTACTTATAACTAGGGTATACATTTGGAGGGGGCTAATCGGAAGTTTTAGGATGCTTAGCTTATGCAGTACGCGCGTATTACGGATAATAATAAGCTTAGGTATACGTATATATTATATGGTCCGACGGTTTGATTTTTAGAAACGTGTGTGGTTGCGAGACGTATCCATTACTGAAGACTATCAACAGAGTGCTAGGAAGGTTACCGGGCCCGGGGCCAGACTGCTACTTAGACCAAGAGCGAAACGACTTGGACGGGGTGGTCATCGACAACAGTGACATCGGATACGAAGAAGAACTGGGCAGAGGGCAGTGCACCGAACCGCTGTTGAGAGGGCACGGGACTGACTGCAACAAATATGTGATTTGCGAGTTTGGAACGTTGCTCGAACAGTCTTGTCCGTCAAATCTGTACTTCAACAAGGTAAGGAAAAAATCCTTACAATAAAGGCTCTTGTAAATCGATCGATAAATCGTTTTCAGATGAACATGTTGTGCGATTGGCCCGAGAACGTCAACTGCACCGAAAAGAAACGCGTGTCGTCCTCGCACAGACAAATGCAACTGTTACATTAACGAATCCCGAACCCCGTGGGAATGTGCCGCATCGATTAATTTAAGTCTACGGTTTAAGATACGACGATTATCATATTATAACTAAGTTTTATTGCAGTAAACAATTGAACTCTACATACTGTCCCTCAGTGTGTTCCCTTGGTCCGTTTCGCTATACCAAATAATATGTATCGCGACACGGATTGATGAGACATGTCGCGTATTTGTTTTTGATCTTAATAACTTTAAACCAAAATATTATTGTAAATAATTATGTTGTATGAATATTATTATTTTTTTATTATTGTCCAACAAAAAACTCCACGGCTAATGATAATCAAAATTATAAAACGTAGGTAGGTATATAATATTATTATAAAAAGCTAAAAAGTTAAAAAACACTTCGTAAATTTACACAACCTTATTTAAAATTCGTATTAATATTATTATTTTTATTATTAGTATTATATTTCCGATCCGTTCGAACTCTCACTGATTCGTAACGATATAATATCACTTCTGTCTCCTGTGCTCTGACGTATTGTTATAATAAAATTGATAATAATTTTATTCCTCTATCAATTTATATTAATTATTGTATGTAATATAGTACTACTATTGCGATTTGTGTGTGATTTATACCTCAATACCTGCGTTCAATTTAGGTCAAGTTTATACTTTTTATAGTGTTGTATTTTCTAGGAAACATTTTAATGCATGTTTTGTAATAATGTCTAATAGTTATTTCTACACTTACAGTTTTCAAACAAACTCGATTAAATGTGAACATATAATAATTACCAAGTAGTTGATAATAATTAATAAATTATTTTGATAATATGTTCCTGAGTACCGACTACTTAGAATCTACATTCATTAGATAAGTTTTATTGATAACGAAAATCTATAAATAATTTTAGATTTATTTTCATATTATACACGGATCGTATTGAACTTTCATTAAAAAAGCTATTTTCATTAATTATTATAATAAACGTTAAAAATAATTGGAAAATTAAAAAATGTCAAGTATTTTTAAATGTGTTTACTTGATATAATTTAATATATTGATTCGAAAATCAAAGACCAATACGAAATGAACAAAGTTTTCCTAAAACAAAAAAATAAATAATAAAAATCTTACAATACCATAAAATACGAGGTGTGATCGTGTTTCCACGTTTTTGCGCATTGAAATGTTGATTCTATATTTCTTTACAGCTATATAGGCTATATGTATGACCTTTGAACCACGTATCTATAAAATATAAATTACCTAAACTGTAACCAGTGTTAACCTTTAAAAAAAACTGTATTTGACAGATGAATTTCAAAGATTTTTTTCAATAAAAAATGATCAAATCTCTAACAAAAAACAACATAATCACACGAGTACATTACTATTTGATAATATTTTTAAATGTTGTAATACGTTTTTCTGCATCTGGTCTAGCTGCTGAATTATCCTTATTTATAAATATTATTTAATAATTATGTCGACGCCTGCACAGCGTTTTAGTAGGCAAGCTATAATACAAGAACGTAAATTTAAATGCATTATCTATTGTTATAATGTTTTAAACAGATAACAATATGAAATTAATTAATTTACAAATTACAATTTTAATCTTATTTAGTAATAATTTCAATAATTTAAATAGTTCATTGCAGTAGTCAAATTAATTATGACAATTATTATTAAACTATTACAAAAGAAATATTAATTATTCACTGTGTAAGCAAATAATTTGGCGGTTACAATAAAATATAATAAGTATGAATGAACTAATAATATTCATGACTATTACGAAACATTTTTGTGAACTGTTTTAAATGAGTAAACGCTTTTAATTTACTCATTTTATTAAATATTTTCACAATTATAATAACGTTTATTATTATAAATATTAGGGTTTTTAATTTCTCAATAACGTTTTACTAAAGTTAAGCTAATTTAAAAATATTGTTATATAATATTAAACTAATTAATCTTGTAACCGAGTACAATCTAAATTCAAATTAAACTAATCTGTATAAAAATAATCATTTAATCTTAATAATTACATTTAGGTATATGAGTAATGTTTTTAACCTAACGCTATAGAAGTATAGAGTGTAGATGAACCTATTGATTTTCCGTTTACAAAAATTAAAAATACTGACAACTCACTTTCAATGTTTGGAATCGATACTAATTCGGAATGAAGCCACCCAGTAGATTAACGGATCAACGTCCATTTAACTGCTGAGATGAGGTACGATTTTTTTAATAAAATTGTTAGTTATCACACATTTACATTCAGTTTAAAAGATTTTTAATATTATAAATGTGGTTTTTTTGAATTATTTATATTTTATATTCTTATTTTAATTTTATGTTATGCAACAAACGCTCAGCGGCTATGAACTTATATTGTATGGTAACAATAACAATTAATAGCAAAAACACAACGAAAACAAAACAAGAAAAGAATGCCTAAACCATTGTGATCGCGCATCATACTGGTCAAGGGTGCATTTCTCGCCAAGTTAGTCTGACTCGATGGCAAATAAAAAGTTTCTTTGTAGCGTGGTATTCTTTATTATTTATTAAGCACCAGACTACCAGAGTCCCAGCATCTATTCGACTGTTTAAAAGTCCCCCAAATAAAGAGTGATGCAAAACTCTTATACAGTCTTAATAGTCTCGCGCCTTTCTTTTAAAGAAAAAGAAACTGCTCACCGGACCCGTAGTCACGGGTGGAGAGGTATTAATAAAGTTTACGCCGCAAAGCTGATAAATCTATTTCAATTCAACTGGCAAATAATCATCTGAGAGTCGGATGTCGGACATTTTGGTTCGGTTGGCTGTAATGTAGTTATACAAAAATGGTTTTCATCATTAAAATAAATAGATTAATACTTTTAAATGATAAATAATATATTAAATTTTAAACTGTTTAATAAAAATATTATATAAGTGCATAATAAATAATAATATCTTATTCAAATAAACATAAATTATACAATAATAATAATATGAAATACTTATAATAACTTGTTATTTCTATTGATTATATTATATAGATTATATTATATTATTTATAGATATATATTGCATCATTCAGTGTATATCAATATAATTTTCGTTTCTTCTGTTTTCGGTAGTTTTCAGACATAATTTTGTATAGACATTCATTAGGCGTATACAGCTAATAATAATGCCGGTTACACTCACTATTCGGGATTTAACTTAAGTTGCGTAAGTCCGAAACACATCTATGTATTATCATTTATCGTGATTGTATATGAATAATAATATTAATTTATTATATTTTTTCATTATTTATTTCGCTTATACATGGCACATGTAAATTGTGTAAATAATATATTATTATAGCTAAGTACTAACCGTGTTAGGTATTATTATATTATTATTTATTATACCATAGAGCATTAATATACATTATACACTGGTATATTTGATTCATCGTAGTAATTTATAAGTGTTAATATAATATTATACTGCAGTAACTACCTATCGTATGTTTTGTACGCACGAGGTGTAACTAAATCGATTAATATGATGTTGGAATACATTATGTAATATAGGTACTTAGGCAATACCTATATCATTGAGATTTGCGCGATACTATTAATAATTGACTTACAGATTTTATCGTCAGATTTGTGGATACCTCTTTACAGCTCTATATTACTCTACAACTAGTTCGGAGAGTTTCATCAATGAATATATTTTCAATATTATAGATGTATAGACATGTTCGCTATTATAAACAGCTTGATGCGTTTTTTATTAACATTCATAATACGTATTGTCTAAGCTGGGCGTTTTATTTTTTTTATGCAATTGTGTTAAGTAATAAAGAAATACTACAGTACTTTCTCGCGTACCAATCGATTGTGTGAAAAATAGGGTGGTTTAAATTTGAAGTTAAACATAGTGGCCAGATTAAAAATTTGGGAACATTATAAAACATTAGGAACGACGATTTTTTTTATAATAAATAACAACGCATTAACCATCCATAAATATTTTACTTAAAAAAATTGTCAAACAATTAACGAAATAAAACAATGGATCTGTAACAAGTAAACATCCTTGGTACCTAACATTTGTTTTTAATTTTTTAATAACTAATAAAATAACGATTATTTGAATTTTACCAATAAGACTATATATACGGGATAAATTGATGAAATTTAGGACATTTAAGCGTCCCGAAAGCATTCGTCGGAACAACGGAACAGTCTTTTGAAATACGGAACGTCTATAGTCACCCTAGTTTAACATATCGTATACCTATGGTTTATTAACATAATATATTCGAATCATGTATGTTTTCTTCGCATGGTAGTATTTATAATGTAATACGTATATGAGCATAATAGATGCTCAACTTCAAGTAACTATGAGTAACTTATATTTTAGTCTAGGGAATGGCTGAGTATCGTGGGCCACGGTAAACATTTTTTTGAGTCTATATATTTAGCTGGCTTCCGTAGTACGTAACATTATTAAAACTTTTTTTTTTACTAAAATTTTAGGAATGTTTACAATTTTTTAATCTATATATACATGTAAAGTGTAATCGAGATACAAGTTTTTTCAACTCAGAAACTACTGGACCGATTTCGACAAAAGTAATATCAATACCTAATACCTATAGGTTCTTTGAGACTATAATATAAGAGTATGATAAAATTTCTTTTTTCCACCCCTATAAATTTCTATAAGGTGGTTCGCACATAAATTCCTATTTGATTCACAAAAATCGAATATTTTTTTCTTTATAGCTAGGGTTGCCTTTGGTTACCAAAAAAATACAGAAAAGACAAAATATACTTTAGTGTTCAACGTATTAAATACTATTATATTTTATCTAAAATTATACTATTTGAATTCACTAATTTAGAACGACCAACGAGCATGGCCTGTTCATGTTGAACAGACGTACACAGTGGTAAGTAATATTCGGGGAATAAAACTTGTATAAAGTTAAATCTAATAAAGTAATATTGTATAGTAATTAGTACTTATAGGCATTTGTCTAATTGTCTATATCAAACATATTATTTCGATAATACAATGGTTATATTGGGTTATTTTGTACCGGCCCAAGTGGTTTAATATGTATGAAACCCGTCCACTGCACAGTAGCACAGTGGCCCAGACCGTCCCTGCCGATATGGTACTTTTTTTATGTTAGTCATATTTTTCCGAACGTAATCTGGTTTTATATCTAATATATTGCACAAACGCATTATTATATATATACGTATATCTTATTAAATAAATAATCTATCAAGGAAAGCACCAAGCCGTTTAGTTTTCAGCAACATATACAAATATTTGATTGTAATATTACTTCTGGATTCAAGAAAAATTTTCCGCGTGGCACATTGGCTCGCGTGGACAGTACTTGTTATCTGTATTCTTATTTTATACAATAAATAAATTCAATAATTTTTTTTTTTCAATTATATTTATAACTTAAACGTACCATCATAAACGGTATGATAAAAAACACAATATGAAATTACATTTGGAGGTAAGCCTACCAGTGTGGGAACTCACTGTATATTTAGCTGTCCGAAAGTATTTGTATTTTTTTCTTTTACATTTTAAGTGTTAATGATTTACCTGTTAACATTTTAGACTTGTAGAGGAAAATAATTTCATCGTTCTTCGCTACACACTCGCGTCGCTATTCATAAAAGACAGAACTTGTCATAAAGTATAATATATCGATTGTATATAATATATCGGTGATCACCATTAAATATGATAAATAATGTATCTAAAATATTTCTTTTTTTTTTCTTTGATACAATAGTAACTTGGTTATTATATGTAGGTAGGTCGTAGGTACGTTTAAACCACACAATTACATGCATGATGCATCAATCAACGGTACTACACATATTGTTCATTCCGCATCGGCATCATTGTACCTTGCAGTACCATTTACGGCATATATTGATGTATGTTCAAAGACAATTATGGTTATGAACTAATGTAATTATTTCATTACAATTATACAGTTTACATTCTCGAGAAAACAATTAATTTTATTTATAAACAATTAAGGTGTAAAACTGTAAAATAATACATTTTGTATATTGTATTATTTTATTCACACCCGGTGCCATGGTATTGAAATTTTTCATTTTTCATTTTCATAAACATTTTGATTATAACTCGTTTTTAGCAAGATGTACTCGTTGAAATAATTTTTGAAAACAATAATGTGTACCTATTTAAATTTAAAAAAAGTTTAGCGTATTTTGAAATTGTAATTTTTTTGGAAATATCTTTCTAGTATTAAAAAAGGATTATTATTTACGTTTACGAATTGGTCGAAATTGTCATACTATACGTTAATAAGACGAAGTCAATATAATATGCGGATATGACGTCCTCTCGGGTTAAAAAGAAATAACAACAAAAAATTACATCATAATATTATGTACTTGCAAGAGGTAATTATTTCAATAATAAAATAATATATCATTTATTAATGTAACAATATCTATAAATACCTATAAACGTATATAATATATATGTATGTATATTGTATATATGATTATATAAACATATATATTATTGTAATAATCGTGGCATTGTATTTAAAGCTCACTTTATACATTATGTTAATAGTGTTTACACGTTTATAATTTTATGTAAAACCAATAGTTATGGAACATAGGTGATAGGTAAAAACCGTATTCGGCTGTGAGGAATGCGATGGCTGTTTTTCAATAATACTCGTATTGTAGAAGTCAAGACGTACAAGTCGAGATGAGCGTAGTGTTAGCTGATCGCCTGTAACCTGTGGCTGCAGCGAACACATAGTATACCTACTATATACCTATACGATGTCGGTATATACCTCTTTTTTACATGTTTATGCATTTTTACCGGCTCGACATATTACGCAACCGCTCGTCTTCCCCTTCCATGCCCATGGCCACGGTGGTGGGTGCCCAGCTGACGGTCCGTTCCCGCGACTGAAGATCAGTCTACGGTGAACGGTCGGTGATCTCTCACATACCTTGTATATCTTGTATCATACTATTGTTATTATTATTATTATTATTACATACGTTTAAATCACGCGGAATGTGGCGAGCACGACTTACCTGAAAAACGCTGGACGGGCACAGCTGCAGTTATTGTATGCGCATACGATATAAAGTTTTCACCGAGTCATAAATCCCAAATTGGCGTGCGCTTTCCGACCGTGCGTCTTCGCCATGGGCCCCAAAGACGAGAAGAAACCGTTGTTGGGCAACAGCAACGCCGACAATTCCCGACCAGAAAAAGAAAAAAATGTCACCCGTTACCGGAGTCTGGTGAGTACTTGCACACTTTACAATTGAATACGATCCTCTTGACTTGTGTACATATAAAATAACTTGTTGTCTCTTAAAAAAATACGAAACGGGCGTGCGTTCGATAGCATCTAGATTCTGAGTGGATGCGTCTGGTACGATAATTCGATGCAGCAATGTCACTCTATACAACTACTCTATCCCGATCTATTAAATTAATATACCGCACAAAGCCCCCCCCCCAAAAAAAAAAAAAAATGTCTGTAATTTTATTTTACGTACCTACGTGACCATTTCGAAGATCTAAAAGGTTTGAGTGACGTTGTCGACCTCTATTAACATCATATAATATGCATATAATGCATATACACTTGTATCATGAATATGATAAATGTACTATAATACAGTTAAACGTTCGTAAAATCATATGTACCTATATAGTATATCTGTATATCTAAATCACCTAAAAGTGGGCAAATGATTTCTGTGCTGATAAACACGTGATTTTACTTTGCAGTATAGTAGTAAAGACGTTTTTTTGCGGTAGGTACATTTTTATTGTTGTTGGTAAAAATCAAATGTTTGTACAGATTGGTGCTCGAATCATTATATCCTTATATTTTTGACGATTGCTTACACTCAATTGTATAAACTATAAAACCTTGTCACGGTATAGTGCACGGTGTCTCCTTATTAGTATTTTTGTTTGGATTAAATGAAAAAAATTAACAATACACATTGAAGATTACTTACGAATATACGAGAACGCTACAATCAATATATGATATTATTATGTAATTATTATTATATTATATTTAACGAGGGAAAAATCCCAACATGTAATCCTTCCCGCGAGAAGGAACTTCAAAATTCATAGATGAGAAAAGAAGGGGAATCTATACGCAACCTACACAGGATTACTTGGTCTATACATAGTCAATACACTCTTCTATTCACGTTTTCCTACAACGCCAGTGGAACAACACGGCGCCTAGTCCGCCGACTATGTGCGGACTGGTAGTTGGCGCCACAGGAAAATAGTACCTATACCCCCAACTCGCCAACAAGTATATTATACTTTTTGATTTCGTTAATGTGGTACAATCATAATATCTTCGATTATTCGATTTTTTTTTTTTGACATGACAATTTCTAACGATTATTAATACAATAACAAATAGATCTCATTATGATCTTTACTATCGGAATTTAAATAAATACTTAGACTTATTATACTTACTTGATTTATGAAATTTGAAATTAAAACTCTTAAAAGTTCTATAATTCCAGCCTTTGAACCATAGAAAGTATATACTTTTATTTAATTTGGACAGTAAAATATTACGTTCTTTCGGGTTGAATTTAAATGACCTATTTACTATCATATTATTCACGGTCTATATAATACAACGTTTTAATTTTTACCTAAGCGTAGCTAATCATATAGTTTGGAAACCAGAAGAGGTTATCTCAACCAATAACTACATTACAGAAGAATCTAATTATAGGGTCAAATATTGGAAATAGTCATGGCTGATAACTGATGATTAATTCAAGTATATCACCATTTTTATATCAGTGAGTAAATCATTAAAACAGTCAGATTTTATTTAATTCAAATGAGCACGAACGTAAATTACATTATTATTTACCTCCTTGTACGTTGTTATTACATCAGAAGAAAATATTTCGCTGATCAAAAAGCTATAATTCAAAATTTGATCTTATCAAAATATACACTTGGGTCGGCAAAATTGAGAATCCATAATCAGTAATAAGTACCTATCACCAAACTGCATAACACTGAGACCATGCTCGATACATAGGTTACACGGGTATTATTCAATTTGAAGGAAGATAATAATGTACTGATTATTATTGTAAATTTTAAAGTGAAGATTAATCACATTCGATATCATTTTCGAACAAATTTCAGTTAAAACTGAACTTGTTTTCAATTTATTTTTACATAGTAGAATATATTATATTGACTCTATTACCGGTTAAGTAGCTTAGTACACCGTTAAACTTACACTAACGAAAACTACTGAGACATTTGAAAAATGACTTTTTTCCAAGCATCGACCGTCTTTTGCAATTAATATTAATGATTAATGATTTAATAGTCTCTTTGGAACCTTTGGAACCATAATAGCGTTAAACAAGACAATATTGTTTGGTGATAGTAATTATGCTTTTGTTTTATTTATCTTGCTTATTCAATTTCTTTCATAGTTTAAAAATTATTCTTAAATCTCTATAAATATAATGTGATTATATAATATTATTACAATATCTATAGTTACTATTTAGTTTCGCTTGAAGGTTAATAATTGAAATCAATAATTTCTTTGGAAATCTAATAGAATTGTACCTATTAACTATAGTTGCATAACGCAAGAAGCATATATTCTTGAATTAAAATTCAAAATGACTAATTTACATATGTGTTATCGTGTTGAGCAATGTACTTCTATCTACCGGTTATATACGTTATTATAATCTATTAAAATAATAATAATCTACTTACTTTATCAACTTATAATACTAATAAATAATCGAGTAAATATAATATATATTAATTGCACGTACCGCGGCGTGTATGCCTAATATAATAATTATAAGTTATGTCAGTTATGATATATATATATATATATAATTTTATGTACTTATATACCTATAAAAGGATATGATAATTTTGTATGATGCATTTGTTGCTGTCGTTTTTAGTTCTTAAATGCGTAAATTAATATATTATTTATATAATTAACACACTTTTCAGTTTTCACAACTAAACAGATAAGTTCACTGTTAATTCAATACTGCAATAGCCTACACGGGTAATCAAATGCATGATTTATCACAATATAAACATAAACAAATGAAAGTACTCTTGTATGTGAGTGTGCAATAATACATTTCAACGCATAGTATATAAATAAATCTGCCTAGTCGTCGATTTCTACAGTATACGATGAGATGAAATTTGCACATTCGCAGAATTGAAATTGTATAATTATTATATTATAGATTCTAAGCGGATGAACGATAAATGTATTGATTAAACGATATGGTTTTTTTTTGTGTGTGTCCTAGGACTCTTTTTATAGTAGCAAACATACTTTTAAGGAGGTTTCTGGTTTAAAATCAAGTTTATGATTTCTTGGGGGAGAGAAATCGAAAATAAAAATGTACAGTATTTTTTAAAACAATCCACTCAAATATTTACGCAAAACCGGTTTTTAAAAAAATTGAGTTGATTTTTATCGTTGTGTTCGGGTTAACAACCAATAGGTAAACAAATAACCATAAACAATTTTTTTTATTAAATATTTATATTTACATTTTTTTTTTAATGGGTAACAAAATATAAGTTGTAAATCTAATACAACGACTTTCATAGCAGTTATTCTTCATCCTTAATCAAAAAATATTGAAAGTACCTACATAGTTACAACTTTTTTTTATAAATAATTAGATTTTTTTTTACAAAATTAGACAATTTTGAAAACGATATAAGTACCTAAAATTATTAATTAATAAATATTATTCTTGAAACTTTTCCTTAACGTTACACAGTGACATTTTCAAATTATTTAGATTACATTTTCGAATTTTCTTAAAAACTATTTTATGTTTTCTAATATTATCAATATCAGATGCACCTTCATTGAAACAAGTACAATGCACTTTGAACAATTTTAATTGTATGTGTTTACTACGTGTTGACGGAAATACGTTAGATAAATGATAATTTCTAAATAACATATTCACATAATAATTGACTAATACATATTAAATTCGTATTCATTCAAGCATTGATTATTATAGAATAGTAAAATCCGATTCAAGTCTTCACACTTCAATCGTAATAATCGCACACATGATAATAATACATGCCAAGTGCTTGACAAAAATGCGTTCATGGTAATCCAATACGAAGGTGTGTTAGTTATGAATTCCCATCATTTGACATTTCTGATCCGATGTTAATTGATACTTTAAAATGAGGCATATAGCTTGACGTACATTATTTCCCTTTTGTGGTGGCGATCGTTCGAGCAGACCATTATAATGTTGAGATACATCGTGCAGTATTTGTTTACAGGCGAAGGGCCACTAATACTTATTATGGTTTCCACGATCACGTAATTTCATGTTTTTATTTATTGATTGAATAATACGGCGAGTGTTACTGTTACTTATTTTCTCAAATAGCGACGGCACTCCCGCAAAGAAGTTAACGTTGTCGTTACGGTTCTAAAAGCACGTGAACAAATTAATAAAAAATATTACCTCGAGTTAGTTACGTTATAATTGAATAGCTAATAAACAAAAAAGTCAAGTATAAACGCTTATAGTTAATATAATAATATGCAGCACAGCCAGTATACAGTTGAAAATAAGTTTATTTTTTTGAATTCTGAGAGGAGAGATTAATTTATTACAGATTTAGACAAGAGTAATTTCTGACGGTTAATTGAATGTAGTTATTACTTTGAAAAAATTAACTTAGTAAACAATTCTCCATTATTTTTTTTTTTATCGTCTAAAAAAATAATTACTTAAAAACGTGAATATTTTCGGAATACCAATTTTTTACAAAATCAATTTTGATATTTTATTGTAATTCGAAAACGAATAGCTCGAGACACTTAAAAGTTAAAATATTCAACAAATATTTATAGTCACATTTTCTTTTCGCCATGTTATAGTTTTCAAATTATATTGGCCCTTTATAAAATTGTCAACTTTTTTTCTATAAATATTTATTACAATTTATAAGCTCGACCAAAAATCTTGAACATTTATTACATGTTTTATCATAAGTTATTTTTACTGAAATTAAAATGCAAAGTATAACGTATAATAAGGCTATATAAATTCGCTATGAGTGTATTAAGTTCTAATTATGTAGAATTGGATATTATAATCACGTACAATTATGATTTGATTGTTAATTACTCGTATTATTCAAAAATTATTACATTTTAAAATTTTAAATTTAATTATTCCACATAATTTAAATATTTATTTAATATTAACATACAGTTAACATTTTTTATAAATATATTTAATATATTGAAAATACATTGGTAAAGTTTTTGTTATAAGCTTTGAATGAGTTTGAAGTTACGACGAAATTTGTGAAAATGATGAATTATTAGAGGATTAAAACTATTTTAAAGTCAATATATAAGTAATAATTGGTAAATAATAATACGAAATAATCTCATTTTATTCCTTACAAAATAATTTCAATAAATCGACCATTATTTGGTGCAGCACATTATACCATATTTATATGTTAATCATTCTATTCGATAAAAAAAAAACATGTTGGATCTTTCTTGGGTTATTTAATACATATATGAACTCGTTTAGTAAACAACTAAGAATCAAATTCTATACCAACGTTGATTTAGATTTGCTTAGCATTATATAACATTGCTTAAATATTATTATAAACCATTTATAGTCTACCGAGATGATTTCGCTAAAACAGAAATAGTTGGAAATGTGGGTTTTATTTAATGAACTTGACGAAATCAGCAAGTCTGGTAATGAACAGAAGCTATTATTTCTAAGAAATCAATATAATAATATAGATCATTACATGACGCACGCCATTCAGTAAAAAGATAAATATAATAATCGTTCGGTACACTGTTGACACCTTTGATAACACTATACGGAGCACATCCGAATACGTTACTATATAGCCGGAAAACGATATCGCAAGAAAAAAATTAATATTAATTTATGAAGTAATATTTCATGTAATTGTCGTCTCACCAACTCAACAATAAATCAATTATATTTTCTAATGAAAACTTTATTCCGTACTTTATAATAGACGTAACTAACGTCTGTCACTGCAAACTTCACATACACATAAAATGATACATATGTCTATGAATTATCTAAGTATATATTATTATTTTTCTATCTTTATATATAAACACTAATTGTATAGAAAAAGTCCCATTGACTTCACCTGGAAAAAAATGTATATTTTATGTGGCATATAATAAACAAAAAAATGATTTGTTATTTGTTCAGTGCCATCGGACGTGGTTCAAATTACTCTTTAAATCATCCTAATGGAATTTATAAGAACAACCTCCGAAATTGTCGAAATCAGTAAAGTAGATTTTTGAGACTATAAATCATATCCAAACACGCATTGTCTTTTATAATGTATAAAATCAATTATATAGATCAATTATATTTATTATAATGTAGTATTATATAGATAACAATTTGCCTTTTAATTGACCCGATTTATTGGTTTATTGTAACACATTTAAATTTATAATACTATTATAACACGCCATAAAACTATTTTTAAAAATCATAAATATGTTTACTATCAAATTATAAATTCTGGAACGTTCGTATAACATTAACTAACTAAGTACCATGGGGATATTAAATATATTTATGTATGTATTATATTATTATTTTGTTCAAATATTTTTAAACTTTATAAAAATAAAAATATTTTAATGCGACAAAAAACACTGCAATTTATTATTTTCACTTTAAATTCGTTGACATAATTTTCTAACCTTTGACGATTACCAGCCATTGTGGTAGGAACTTAAATCTCTAATAAACACACACAAATAAACAAAAATATAACTAATATAGTAAATACAGTAATTTAATGAATTTTTAAAATTTAATTATATTACTCTTTTTATTGTTTTGGCTAATTTTTTCGCTTTCATATCACTGTCGATTCTTTAATAAAAACGAAGCAATAAGTCAATATATACCTAATAAATTTATACTATCAATACTATTATAATGGCACTATGAACTGTTATGATAGGCATTTTAATTTTTAAATTACAGTTTTATAAAATAAAATAGTATTCGGAATAGTAGAAGAAACTCAACTAAAATACTAGACAATGCATGTAATAATTATGTCGATAAAAATCAATAACCCTACAGTATACAAAATAAAAAGTAATAGATTCCTTACGTCCCAAACAAGATTTTGATTCAACCTGACCAAACAATCATGATTCAACTATAAAAACTGCGGTCAAATTTATCTATGTATGTGTATAAAAAAAAAATTAAAAGTTCTTAACTATATATCCTATAATAGTGATTAAATTTTACAACAGTTGCACATCTGCAGAAAAACCACGTGTAAAAATACTGTCTATTTGATTGCACAACCAACTGCAAGAATTCGTATACACCAGAATAATCAATATCTTCGCTAGAAAAATATAATCAATATCTGATTTATCCTATCGATTAATGTCGTTAAACATTATGGGTGAAATAGCGGAATATTATACAATAGATTTAAGGACATGTTATTTTGTTTTAATTTAAAAAACAATAATAAATATTACCCTAAATACCTCAAAAATGTTTGCTAAACATTATTGTTTTATATTCGAGATTAATGCAGGTTAATGGTTTAATGAGTTTACCTCTGCTTGTACAACTAAACTAAAAATTAAGAAGTACCTATAATCTATATAATATTATAATATATATAATTTTATAAAAGCATGTAAGTATGTTAAAACAATTAATTCTTCGTGAGACACGCTGTATAATAATATAATAGTAATTAAAATGGTAAAATTGTCTTATCTTTAGAGCGTATTATTTTATTTTTAATTAATAAAATCGGGTTCCTTCAAATAGTATGTACGACGTGTACTACACGTTTTTAAGGTACACATGTACAATACATTATAAATATTTCTATGAAAAGACTTAAAGCCTGTATAATAACGTGTAACATTCAAAATTTTAAACAAGTATTTGAAAAAAGTATAATATTTTCAAAGTAAACAACTATATGCTTATATATACAATACAATATTATAAAAATATTATATATTTTTATGGAATTAAACATTGATCTATTATAGAGGTGTATAGATCAATAAAATATAACTTTGATAACTGATAATTATTAGAATTAAATGCACGAACGTGAGTTGAAAAAATAAAAATTAAATGCTTCTAATGATGTTATAAATAATAGATATCAAGATCGTAGTCGTGTTATAAGTTTTTACGTGAGCGTGACTGACAGTTGACGAACAAAAATAATTATATAAACCTAAACTTATTATAAAAATGAATAGATGGTTTTTAGTACTTAACTACAAAAATTGTATACTTGAAGGTTATAGCATAATATTATAATATTGTGTGTACAAGTAATTGTAACTGGAAATAAATTCTTCTTCAAACCCGTTTTAGATGTGCGTTTGTTGTGCAAGATTATTTGTTTCACAGACTTAATTTTTTATTTAATATATTATATTAAAGTGTTATATCTTAATGTTAGATGCTATATTTTCTAAGACAGATACCCAAATGTCAACGTGAATAGTCTGCAAAATAATATTTTATCGTTCAAGTGTCTTGAGTCACAGTATAAAATAATTCACGATGTTTTTTAAAATCTAATAGATACACATTTTAAATAATAATAATACCGTTTATTAATAATTAATAATTTAACTAACCTTGGTCTGAAGGCAATACAAATATTTCCCTTCTTAATTAATATTATTTATTATCATGGAGCATCGTAGTACAAAAATTTACTTCTAAATATTTAGATTTAGTTAGTTGATGGTGGCAGTTAATTTAAATATTAAAATTAAAAAAGCGGTTTTTGTTTTATACGTATTCGATTAAAAATGTTAACATATTTTTTTTTACTTGAATTAAGTTTTTTTGACAATCTCTTAAAATTTGCTATAACAATATGAAAAAAAAAACATGAAATCAATTAAACTATTAAAAATGTATACATACTTATTTTATATATTAATAATATATTATGTAATATGTTAATGAATTTATGTCATCAATGTCAATAAGCAATAGTTTAATACTACGATTTAGAACACAAACAGCATTCAAATCCATATTAAATTTATGAATATTTTATTTAGTATCTAAATCCAAATTAGGCAACAAAAAAAATTGCTTTGCGATTTATTCCTTTTTTTAATATTATGTTAGAATTCTTAAAGATTTAATTTGTTAAATATTCAATTTCTTATCAAAGTTTTTAACTATTATAGTATTATTATTAAAATATAATACAGTAGGTAATGGTAGAATAGTCGAATAATAAAGAAGCCGAATGAATTTCACTATAATGCAATAATTAGTTATATGAAAAATTGGTTGAATGTCATACCTCTTAAAAAAAATTGCTTCAAGCCCCTTTGATCGTGTTATGAATTTATTTTAAATAATATATATATTTACTAGAGGTATTGAAAATTTAATTTTTAGACAAGTTACCTAACTACCTATTTATGATTTATGAAACGTAAACGATATATATTTGATATAATTTGATTTTTCACTTATATTACAGCTTATTACTTATCAGTTAGATAAGTTATCACGAAAGAAAATATTTTAAATTCAACCTTAATGTTTGAAAATAGTTATTGGAACCATTTCATATTTTCATATAGATTTATAATCTATAATATTTAAAAAAGTCAATATCAATGATCAATCGTTACAAATGAGCATTTTAAGATATACACAATATATATTATACATTTAATCATAATAGTATTTGACCATTGATGAAATGTAAATATTAATCTAAAAATGATAATAAATATCTTTCCGGAGACAAATCACCGGGTTCATTTAACAGTATCGTTAGTATTCGTTACTGTAATTATTTTCAGTGGTTACATAACTTCGTATAATCGTGTGTCCCGATAAATAATTATAATTGTTGATACTTTACGGTTTTCATCACTGCGTGACGTAGATGTTGTACATCTTGATCACACTACAACAGTACAACACATTACGATCTGAAAGCAATTTAATAAAATATCAAAAACATAATTTATAATTATGACCCGTGATTAATATAATAATATAAGATAATTATTTTTTGTATTTCACTTCCTTAATAGTATGGTCCAAAGAACTTTCCTATCCCTGAACACCTGCAATATAACACTATATGGTTTTTGGACAATACAATAGTGATTATAGACCAAAACCTATACGTTTATAAAAGACTTTAAATGTAGATATTTAATTCTATCTTTACACGAATTCATTTTTTCTCGAGAAAAGGTATGGTTATGGTTTTACGGACAGAGTAATGAAAAACATGCAAAATGCATAGAACAGTGGATACATAGACACGTGTGTACTAAAACTGTTATATCAAAAATAACAACCTGTAAGACTGTGTCCACATATTTGAGCTACTTTAAGCAGAGATTAATCTTACGCGCGGACAAACTATAAATTATAATGATATTGTATTTTTCAGGAACATTCCAACGGAACGGGCACCAATAAACAAGTCAACCACAGCATCACGTATACGTGGACAAACATGAACGTGTACACGAAAAACGGCAAAAGTCAAAACTTTTACGATTCGCTCACGTCGTGCTGTTCAGGGAGTCTTAAAAACAAGACTGAAAAAAAACAATTATTAAACAACGGTTAGTTACACGTATATAATATAAGATAACTTATAATACCATACGACATTTGCCAAAAAAGTATTATCTCTGCGTCAAGTAAGAATTTATTTCTTCGCGCTCTCGCGATAGTATTATTTATTTTTACGATTATAATATTACAAAATCGTTAACGGTCAATTACTGTTTTATGGTACCGTGTTTACGCCATACGTGGGATACCCGGCGGGCCAATACTCACCGTGTGCGGTAATGACTGATTTTTTACTGCAGCTAACACACGGATCTAATGACGTCGGTTTTATGGCATAATACTCTTGTGGGAACTCAAAAATCATAATATTATGCGTATACCGCGTGCTCGGGAGGGACATTTCGTTCTCTTTAATTTATAAATTCTTCAACCGACAAGTCCTTACTGTATAATATACTGTGTTGTTATTATACTTGTATTATTTGTACATATAAATTAATTATAATAATATGTTGACGGTTGCAGTGAGCGGTTCGGCGCGACCAGGCGAACTGTTGGCTCTGATGGGATCCAGTGGCGCCGGCAAAACGACCTTGTTGAACTCGCTGACATTTAGGAGCGATAACAACGTGTCGGAATCTGGAGTTAGATCCATCAACGGCATACCGGTCAACAGTAAATTGCTGACGGCCGTCTCCGCGTACGTCCAACAACACGACCTGTTCATAGGGACGCTCACGGTCCGAGAGCACTTAATATTCCAGGTGAGAAAAACTAGGAATACGGGTTTTAGGGTTTTAAGCGTAACGTTCGGGAGTGTTGCGCGAGGACTCGTCCCTGTAGCGCCCACAGATATACTATTGTGTACGCGGATGGGGCACGCGTTGTATATTAATTATAAGTGTGATCGAATACAGTTACAACTACGAAACAACTACAGTTATGACCAAATTGGTTATTTGCAATTTTAAGGATATGTAGATCCTCACCACTGATAATATATATATATTAAGTAATAATAACTTTAAAACACAATTATAAGACGAATGTCCTTGCAATTATTTCAATAATAACAATAATAAAATAAATGATATTGAAATTTATCGAATTAACGATTGGGCGGATGCCGAATCGATAAAATCGTTTTTCTTTTTCGTGTATCCTAGTTCACAGCTACGTCGTCTGTCGTGTCGCGTCGTGGATCAACCCAACTGGAAATTTTCCGGTAGATCGTGGATAGTGTGAATACCACGATTTCAATAGACAATAAAAAATTGATAGACGAAACGCCACGCGGTCACACGATAAACGATGACACGACGTAGCTGTGAACCCGGATCAAACCGTACCCACAACCACATATAACCATATTATGGTAACTACATGCATATAATAGTAGAGTGGATTCCACACATTATTATATAGTGTAGGTATATATTTATTAAGCGTAGGGATGACCTGTCAATGTATAAAAAATATTTTCCACGATAACGTCTGATCCGACATAGTTTCCACGTGGTAGTCTTACCGATCCGGTTATTAAATCTCGTCGTAACCATATCACCGAGGTGGAGGTCACCGACCGCGGATAACCAACGCGACAACGACGACGACGACGACGACCCGAGGTTTTTTTGCTGGTTGCTGCGGATTAGGTTAGGTTAGGCAATACATTTTTTGCAAACATTCTTAATTCCCTTCCGAACAAAACTAATTCCGGCTTCCGAGTAAACGGACACACAGAATAATTAACCACGCGACAGATAATCACTACGAACCATGAATATGTATAATAATAATAACAATAAAACGATATGACACGAGTGACGAAATTCATTTTTAAAACCAATAGAGAACCCTTCATAATTAAAATAAGTAGTATGTAATTTATTTGAGAAAATCGCACAACAAAAAAGTGATTTATATGAATTTTTTGTTTTGATAACTTTATAATACAATATGACACTTGAAACGGGTAATAATACTCTTCGACTATAACAATGATTTACTTACACGAGATTAGTATCCGAGTTGCTAAAATAGTCTGACTATATAATAAAATAGTCTTTAGTATTTGAGTTGCACATTATAATGGCTAACATTTAGCACTGTGTCTTACATTTTAATTGTTATGACAGGCGATGGTGCGAATGGACAGACACATACCTTACGAAAAACGGATGGCTCGAGTTGAAGACGTCATACAAGAGGTGAGTTTAATATTATTATATTTTTATCTGGTTGCACTTATAATAATACTATTACGGTTTATATTTTTGCCCAATTCAGCTGTCATTGAGCAAATGTCAAAACACTATCATCGGTGTGACCGGCAGAATAAAAGGTTTATCTGGTGGTGAAATGAAACGTTTATCGTTTGCATCCGAGGTAAGACTGATTAATTATATTAATACATAGGTAACACAAAAACTTGTTTTAACCACGGCTTTAGTTACTATGGTTGCGTGACGGCATATAGTGGGTTGCAGAAAAAAACGGCGTTAAATGTTCTTATCAAAAACCTCCAGATTACTAATGCTTTTAGCGGAATTTGTGGTGTACCATGCCGTCATATTATTTTTCAAATCCCGTTTATTTTTTTTTTTAAATAAAATTGATATATAAAAAATTATTCATAATTATTGTTTGATGATAACTGGTATTGTTTGCCGCAAATAAATGAGTATTTATGATTTAGTGGACTATTTATAATCACTAATCAGTCATTACTATTTATTAAAATTCTGACTTATTTTGTTATTTTATTATTAAGATTTATTATTACTATAGTAATAGACTATAGAGTACTACATATTTGAATTGTATATTTCTTATTTTAATAAAACAAAAATTGTTTTTCAAACATAAATATGCCAAACTATTGTTGTGTGCGAGAACTTCATACCATCTCCAAAACTATTTTTAAAGTCCCACAGAATGAGGATATGAAGAAAAAGTGGGAAGAAGTGTTAGGATTTACTATTAAAAAAAATTACCATATTTGTGCTACCCATTTTTAAGACTCTGATATCATCAGTAAATGGGAGTCTGGTCAAGAGTTTAATAAGTATACGGTAAACTAATTTTCAATTTTCATTAGTCGTTAAAATTACAATAGTTTTATAATATTATCAATATTTATGTATGTTTGAAAAGACTTCATTTAAAAAAAAGAGCCATTCCTGTTCCTTGTAAAAAAAAAGATTTATGCACAATCTTTGGAAAGTATAAAAGTTAGTTAAGTTTTAAATATAGTAATATATAATTATAAATATAACACTGCATTAATATAAAATAACTAACTACATCTTGTTATAAACAAATCATAATTTTTACTTATATTTTTAACTTTTTTTTAAAACAATGTTTCTTGTTGGGCAGTAAATTATTTTATTTTTTACTAAAATTAAATTGTATGTACAAATTAGAAAGTTGTATTATTATTTTTATAGATTGATGTAACAATGGTAAATTCTGTTATTCAACTTATTTACCAAAATATTCAAACAATACATTTATCAAATAACTGGTACTTGCAATGGAAATATAGAATACATAGAATATGAGTCAGTTATCGTATTTCATAAATTAAGTGCTTTCAAACCTAACTATAAAAGGCATATTGAAAAACAACTTGTTTTAAACGAAGGTATAAATAACAATTGTTCAATTTGATATATAATAAATGAATATTTAGAAATAAAATATAGGAAATGTTTGGGGGGGGGTTATAGGTAATGAACATTTTTAACATTTTTTGTGGGTGTCTAAGCTTTAGTATCTAATATTTATAGCCGACTGGCGAGTGGCGTACACAGTTGACTACAAGTTCCACTAAAAGCGCTAGCAGTCTGAAGGTTTTTGATAAGAACATTGCACGATCAAAAAATTGTCATCGTCGTGCAACCATTCATATCTATAGTCGTGGTTTTAACCAAATTTACTTTAATAGAGTGTAACATAAATTATAATATAACTATTACGATTTTCGTTCTTTTGTAAACATAATGTTTAGGATTAGGGCGTATTAATGTCATAAATACATTACATAATATATAAATAAATATTTATATGGTATAATTTATAAATATATCGCGATAACCGTTAAATATTTGATAACAGTGCTGTACTCAGAATTTGTTTTCGGAGGAGAGGGGCTTAACCATTCATATTCAACTCTCTAAGAAAATGAGAAATAATTTAATAACATATATATACACATACTATTTGAAGTAAAAGATTTCGAGGTGGGCTTAAGCTCAACATCTCTCCCCTGGATACGACACTGTTTGATAATATATTGATATTGTAAAACTCGATAGTGTGAACTTTTTTACACACCGTTTGTTTTCTAAATGCTCTCTACAGGTGTTGACAGACCCTCCGCTGATGTTCTGCGACGAACCGACTTCGGGACTGGATTCGTACATGGCGCAAAACGTGGTTAGCGTGCTCAAGTCGATGGCGTCCAAGGGCAAAACAATCATTTGCACCATTCACCAGCCGTCGTCCGAGGTGTACTCCATGTTCGACAAGATACTGTTGTTGGCCAGCGGGCGTACAGCTTTCCTGGGCACTCCCAACGATGCCATCGAGTTTTTCAAAACGTAATATCCGCCTCTTGTAACGCTTAACACAGTAACACGTGAGAAGTTGAAAAGAATTGTAAAAAAAAAAAATAGTGAATAGTCACTTGATTTAGCTACCTCTCCGTGATACGTGATTTACGATCATTGAATCTTATCAAAAGGTCCTCCAAGATACTCTACTGAACTATAGATAGACTCTTAGGTCCAAATACCCTCCCCCCAGCAAATAGATAAGATACATTTTAAATTATATCATTTCTAACGAAGTAAACCACTAGAGGTAACCCATATAGATTACGTGTGATAATTGAATTCACTATCATCATTTTGGTCTTCCTCGTCTTTCAATAGTATATTGAACTATATAATATATAATCAAAACGATAAGCCTATAGGTATTTCTATTCGGTGTATTGATATTATTTCGGTCACTTCAATTAATAATCAAAATTATATAAAAAAAATCAAGATAAAACTACTAAACTAATTAAAATGATAACTTGTTTAAACTTTTAAGCTTAATTAAAGTTGGTTAATTTTTTATTTAACCAGTGTACCTAAAAACTGCTTTTTTCCATTTAATTTTAAAATGTATTTCATACTTTTTGATCATGTAATAAATTATAACATAATTTACATGTATATTATTATATGATTTCAAATTAAATTAAACCAACAAATAACTCATTAGCGTTTCTCGGTAAAACAATAATTATAGGTATTTACCAGTTACATAATTAGAAAAAAACGCAATTTTGTATAGTAATGGCTCCCAAAATATTTTTATCCTAGAATATTATTATTAGTTACTAAAAGTTGCTTACATTTTCAATACCAAAACATTTTGTACTTCTCAGTGACAAGTACTTTTAGATCTGAGAAAAACAAACACCATAAGCCATTTCAATTTTCTCAGTAAAACAATAAAATACATAGGTATTTGTATTTATTTTTTATAGTTCTTCCCTACAAAAAATTAAACATCTCGAGTAATGATTTCTATATTTTTATCGAAAATGTTTTTTTTACAGTCAATGTTATGGATCTGAATAAAAAAAAAGTTAAAATTTTCACGACACAACCTTTATGAAACTTGAATTATATACACACATATACCGCCTAGAGTAGCGCTGAACTATTTCCATCCGGTTCAATTGTATTTTAAACCATGAAACAATTTGTGTAGGTGGGTAGGTGTGTGTAGATATAAGAATAATTAAGATATGACGGACTTGGTTAAACCTATTATTCTATATAGTTAGCGGGATATAATATTTTTTTTATATATCGTTGTGATAAGGGTGGGTTAAAATTTAAAATACTACCAAAAATCATAATAATCAATTTCTCGAGATTTAAATAAAAAAAAGATTTAAATAACTGTAAAATCAAATCCCCAATTATAATAATGATAGATTTATAGGAATCCCGGAACCCGTAATTAATAATAATTAATAACTTATGTTGAACATACAAAAATAATAATAAAATATCAAATCAAAGCATTATCATGGACTAAATTATTTAAAATATAATTCATAATTTATGTTAATTGGGTGTAGTCAATACTTTGTGTGTTGTTTCCGCTTAGATTAAATCGATTAAATTTTAACGTTAGCACTACGTTCTCGTGTTGATTTAACCAATTCGAGTTTTGATTATCATTTGCTTAACCGTCTTTGTACACAGAGTATTATATCTTGTTGTGAATTCCATGTGTACAGGCTCGGCGTCAGCTGCCCGAAGAACCACAACCCGGCGGACTTTTTCATTCAACTGTTGGCCATCGTACCGTCTCAAGAACTGTGCTCGTACGACACCATCGACACGGTTTGCGAGGCTTATGAGGGCTCAAACTACAAGAGTGAAATGATCGAACACCAAAAACAGTTGTTCGCCGCCAGCAAAGTGAGTGCGTGTGGATCGATGAAACTCGACCGCATAAGTGTATAATACAAATGAGCATATTATTATAATTAATAGACCCGAGTACCAGACTGACAGTGCCCAACTATAATTCAATGATTACTATTTTATGCGAGTGTTGCGATAATGATTTATCGTTTATCCGTCTCGTAAGGGAATCTCACTAAAAAACTGTGGGCTTCCTATATAGTGTTCTGTGTAAACGAATCTAACATAACACATTCGTATATTAAAATAGTGATAGCTGGCCCTTTTCCGCCGCGATGTATAGTTTTCAATTTTTGTTAATATCATATTATATTTTACGGACCCAACTCGTCACTAGGGTCACTGACTTAGATGCAATCGCGAGGGCGACTTCTGCAATATACGATATGACCATCGGAACCATACACGCCCGCGGCTCTTATTCGAATAAACTATATTATATATGTTTATAGTTAACGTCGGATTTCCGCTTTTTCCAGAGCTCAATGGACTATTGGGGCTCGACCGGTCTGGAGAACGTCTCGTCGCCGTACAAAGCGACGTGGTTGGAACAGTTTTCGGCGGTCTTCTGGCGGTCGTGGCTCAGTATCAAAAAGGAACCAGCCCTCACCAAAATCAGGCTCATCCAAACGATGGTAAAAACCGATAATAATACGGTGGTAACCGATCCGATCTTATCCACAAACCGTTTTCATAATTTCAGTTGGTAGCCGCTCTGATAAGTTTCATATTCTACAACCAACACTTGGACCAAGACGGAGTGATGAACATTAATGGAGCCCTGTTCATGTGCATATCTAACATGACGTTCCAGAACGTGTTGGCCGTTATTAACGTGAGTATACCGGTCCTAGTGATCGCCATGACTCCGGTGGGTAGGGTTAGGTTTGACAGCGGTGCAAGTAGGAGCCAGGAGATGACGCGCACTTGAGAAGGTTAAAGCCTCTCTAAAGTAACGGCAACTCTTCAAAAAACTTGAGTACAACGTTTTTTTACTTGTCGACAAAGATTTTTTAATTCAGTAAAAACACATAAAAAGTAAAAGTTCTATGTGCTGAAATTTCTACTAAATTCAGAGTTTATGTAATTGTTATTGGTATATTATTTAATAACAAATACAGTTAAATATTTACTCATATATACCTACTATTATTAATTTTAAACAATAAAACTAAAAAAAAAAATGTTTTAAGTTAACAGTCTTGAGTATCACAATATAAAAATAAAAATTATAACTACTAGTTTCAGACATTGTCAATCAATCATCGTCAATTGTTTAAGTTATTTTTATGTTTTTTTTATTTATTATCCATTTATACATTGTGTGTGTGTGTAAGATTATTATATTTTATTTCAAGTTTAATATTATTAATTTCATAAGTAATTTGATAACGCTAAACGTTCGAAACTAAAATGTATACTATCAATTGTTAATTTTATATTATAATATATCATAGCAAAGGTTCCCAACCTTTTTTGACTCATGACACCCTTAGTTATTTTCTAAAAATCCGAAGGCACCCTATGCCCTAGAAACTAAAAATATATTTCAAATAATTTCGCGGCACCCTGGTTGAGAATCTCTAGCTTATAGCATACTCGAGACGGTAACCGTAAAAAATATTCATAGTTATACCATTTACAAATGAATGTATTTATTTTAACCACACCGTTTATCAATCAATATTGATCAATTAAACATTATACCGTTTACAAGTTGCTAATGGCTATGTAGCCATAAATCATAATAATATATTATAATGTACCAACGTAATTATATTATTATTACTTAATAAGGTCTTTGCACCTTTGCGCTAACCGTTTCAAGTACAAAGTTGAATTTATAATAAGCATATACAGGAAGAGCGTTTCTGTGTATTCAAATAAATGGTTGAATGGTGAAAAACTTGCACCAGTTACTGGGCGGCAGGGTTTCATATATCTATGACATAACACATAAATGTAGTATTAAAGACCACAGACAATGCTACTATAATATTATGTTATTAAATTATCATTTCCACTGCCACAGGTATTCTGTTCCGAACTTCCGGTGTTCATGCGCGAACACCACAACGGCATGTACCGGACGGACGTATACTTCCTGAGCAAAACCCTTGCCGAGGTACCAATATTCTTGGTCATACCAATACTGTTCACGTCCATCATGTATTACATCGTGGGTCTAAACCCGAAGTTCATACACTTCCTCACGGCCGTCCTTTTCATAACGCTCGTCAGTCTGGTGGCCGTTTCGTTCGGTAAGTGAATTTGTCGAATTATACTCGAAAATACGTGTTGGTATTACACCTTACCGCTCCCAAATTTGTTTCAGTCAGTGGACGTCGCCCACACAGCAGTCTTTATTTTAAGGGGTTTTAAACGGCAATTTTGACGACACTCGAGTACTTCTTACACCTATTTTTATCATACTTTTGGTTGTTCGGTACAGTAATGATTATGAAATTAGCTCGTCCTTTGGCGCAAACCAACAACGTTAGATAAATATTTACGAGTTTATAAAGAAATGGCCACACATGTACGATAAATTATCTAATCTCCAATGTTACGTTTTTTATTTGTTCATTAACAGGACCATTAACGTGTTATCAATTATCATAGACCTTTCACACAGGTCCAACATTGAACTTCGATTTAAAAAAAAACACAATTTTCAGAATTTATAATAAAAGCCCAAATAACCACATATTTTTTCTGACGTTATTAATTATAGTTAATTCAAAAATAAGAGTCCGACGCGGCCCGAGTTAAGTTTTTTTCATTTGAAAAAATATGATTAAAATCCAACTACTGCTCTGTAGTTCAACTATAACAATAGTCTCTGTTCGTTTTGCCCGTATCGTAACTATAAAATTGCCTGAATTTTATTTACAAGTACATAGCTGACTCTGAAGCCCTTAAAATAAAATCACATAATAACACTTGCCTGTCCTAACACACATGATTTTTTTGGTTTTCTCAGGTTACTTCGTATCGTGCGCCAGTGGTTCCATATCGGTCGCACTTTCAGTGGGGCCCACGATCGTCATACCTTTCTTGCTATTTGGCGGTTACTTCTTGAACGTCGGGTAAGTCACAAAGCATGGTGCATTACTATGTAATATTATTATGACGCACATATATACGTATAATGCAAAATCATGTATTACAATAAAATAATAAATATAAATAATTAATTATTTTGTACAACGCGTTTATATCGAATATAAATATATGATATTATATGACAGCATTCGTATGATATATATATATATATATATTATATAATAATAATAATAATAATAGTTATCGCTAGGTATAATAATATATTATAAATATTTGTTTTCAAGATCAATTCCGTATTACTTCCGGTGGCTGAGCGTCTTCTCGTGGTTCAAGTATGCCAACGAAGGGCTGCAGGTCAACCAGTGGGCAGACATCGACACCATCCAGTGCAACAGAGCGAACACGACGTGTCCTCGTTCCGGTCACGCCGTTTTGGAGTCGAATAGTTTTCTAGAGGTAAACAGACAACAACGTTGTTGATTATTGTTGGTTTTGAATTAAATGCAAACATATTATTCCGACGGCGGCAGTTGTCAGCCGACAGTGAATAATTATTGCCATCACCAGAGATTTTTAGCTACGACCCTATTTTTATCGTGTACCGTGTTTTAAACGCATCTAATCTATTATTGTTTCGTTTTTTTTTATTTTTCCCCAGTCAAACATCACCATGGACATAATTTCACTATTTTTATTAGTCATCGTCTTTCGGTTTATGGCGTACTTATCACTCCTGGCCAGAACGGTGAGGAAGTAACATACACGAAATAATGTTTTCAACGGTTCTGGAAATTCATCACTGCCACAACTGCGTATAACATACCTACATAATGTTTGTAAAAAAAATCGCCAAGGGCATACACTACGTAGAATTAAAATATAGATCCTGCAGAGAATAAGGAAAACTAAATACATTAATATATTTATACAATTATACAGGATAAGGTCGCATAGTGTTGTACATAAATTATTTTACAAAAGATAGTAGAAAGAAAAATAATGTAATGTAATTTTAATTTAATTTAAACAAATAACTACATAATATAGTTAGATGCCATGTCATTATTGTGCGTTCATCAGTTGAAGACATTCTAATCTCTGAAACTTCATTTCTATAATTAATAAATTGGTTCTTAAGTAACTTTATTTTTTTTACATTTTATTATTTAAATTTAAGTATCAGAGTGCCTGAGTGCCATAGCCAGAGTGAATGCCCGTGACTGTACATTTCACTCAAAATCTCATGTTTTTCTTATTAGATAAATACACTCAACCACACTGATAAATCTTAATATATAATATTACTAGTTTACCTATAATTGTGTATATTAAAGTTACCCCCCCCCCCATTCGAATTTAAACCTAAAATACGGTACTAGTATTTGGTGAACTAAAATAAAGTCAGTTGTTTGGTATTTAATCTGACTTTTTTAATAGTAGTCGTGATTATTTTAAGAGTATACATTTTATGTTTGTTTGATGATTTTTTTTATAATTATTATAATTATTACTATTATTATTATTATTATTACCTTATATAATACAAAAACGATTAAATTATTGATTGCACATTGTTGAATTATTATACAAAATTTATAACTAACGTGTATTTGTTAAATTTATTAAATGTTGTTGAGCACATTTTGAGTTGATTTATGTTTATTTGCTTTTACATAATATATTATGAACCATGATAATATATATATATATATATATATGTTTCTGAATTACAATTAATCAATTTGCACAAATTATGAAAAATTTAATATTAGAGTAAATATCTATTTTGAATTAAAAATATTACCACCTATTTATAAAGCATGCAACTAATGAAAATCCACAAATTAAACAACAAAAAAAGAAGTTATTATCAAAAAATTAAAACTGTATTCATAGTATTAATTAATTATATTTATTTCACTTAAGTCTTTTAAAATTTAAAAACATTAACAAATAATAATATTACTTTGAGCTCAAACATAATATTGATTAAACTTTTTTCTATATTATTTTTTCATAATATATTTAAAAATGATTACACAATCAATGATCAATAATTATTCTCACTATAAATAATAAATATAGATATAAATAAATTTTATCTCTAATAATTGGAATAACAATTTAATATTAAAAGCATTAAACATTTCAAATTTTAGTTTATTATATTTCTAAACATCAATAATTAAATGCATTTTTCAGTGTTTCACAAAACTGTGAAATAGAACTTACAGCTTTTGATTACATACAAATACAATTTATTCAAAGACATAAAAAACAAATGGAAAAATACCAAAATTTAACTTACTGTGATGGTCTAATAATGATATACATTTGAATGGTCAGAAGTAGTAAATTGGATGCATACATTGGGATATTTTGATCGCCAAACTTGTACATCTCCTTCTTTGATGTTCTCACAAAAGTTAACATCCATTAACTTAAGATTTTTACATTTCTGTAGGAACTTGGAGCAAGCGTCAACTGTAATTGCTCTGAGACCAACCAAATCGATTTGTTCCAGCAACGGGCAGTAATCAGCAAACGCTAGTAGATCGCGGTCGCAAACACCACGTAATGACACAACAATGATTTTTTTCAATTTTGGACAAGATTTTACCAAGTCCAAGAGACTATCACCTGGAATACTCAAAGCTAAACTGAAAACATAATATTACAAAATAATATTAGTTGAGTCAATATTTGTGGTAATATGATTTATTTTTATTTTTAAATGTATACCAACCACCATCCGAGATCAATTTCTTCGAGTTGTTTAAGAACAGTCAAAAAGCGCAATCCAGTAGGAGACAGCGTATAACTTTTCCAAAAGTCTACAGACACTAGTTGCTTGTTTGATATTGACAATGTATGGGCGATATGGTCCATACAATCAATTCGTTTACACGACCCTAACCATTGGTAAAACAAGCAAAAAAATGAGTACAATCATCACAATAGAATAAAACTATAAAATATAATATAAGAGATAACTATTTACCTAAATTGATGTGCTTCAACTTGGGCATACATGTTATATAAAAAACTAAACAGTCTGTGGTGATATTTGTTCTATACAAATCTATACGTTCCATTTCTGGGAAACTCTGCGGTGGACATATCAGCTCAAAATCGATTGAAGTGCAACTTCTCAAACTCAATTCTGAACAACCATAAGTTGCATATAAGTTTCAGTACAAATATAACAATGAAAGTCACTTTACCTTTAATATATTTGCAAAATAAATTTATTGCGATTAATGTTGTATCATTGACGAATCCACAACAGTCCAGTCGTAAGTGAGTTAAGTTAGTACCACATTTCTTTATAAATCTAAACATTCAATAAATAATTTAAAACAAATGGTTATAATTGTATTGTTTACCATAAACTACATACAAGTTGAATGCTGTGCTTAGTATTCCTTTTGTAATACCACACCAGGATAAATCCAACTTTGTCAATTGGTTACAATACGGCTCTAATGAAATGAGCATTGAATAGGAAAATGAACACCAATAAGGCTAAAAAATATTATGTAATAATTTTATTTTCTTCTTAAAGTATATAATTTTTAAATACTTGTACTCACTTTTAAATTTAATTCTCTATAGAAATATCCGTCAGTACAAATGTTATTAAAGCGCTTGCACACTCTCATACAAAGTCGCAATGATTTTAAATCCAAATATGAAAATATTTGCATCAATGATTCATTCTATATTTACATAATTAATACAATTTTAAGATTTGGTAATGATTTTTATAGTATTAATGTAACATAATTGAATTAAATAAAAGTGTACCGGCAATCGCAACGTGTAATCAATGTTGGGTACCTTACGCCATTCATTTTCAAGTTCTTCTATGTTCTTGATAAGTTTCAAAAATGGATCTAGACTAGTTGACATAGGTATCTAGAAATGAATACATCAAAATAATTAAAGTTTTAGAAAAAAAAATATTGAAAATAACTTACATTTGAAGCCATTGAGGGCACTCTAATACCAGACAATATCTCCTGATTTTGTTCTTCGTTATTATCATAAACATATCCTAAGGAAGTATGAGTAACCATAGGTATAGAAATAATGTCTAGTTCACCACTTTCCGGATATTTCAAAATACCGCCCATAGATACAGCATCTAACTCAGTATAGTAATCCAATTGAGAATGATTAAACTCTATGCATATTTCTCTGTAAGAAATTGAATAACATTGGTATCAATCAAAGAAGTTTACAGTAAAGTAATATTTTTTCTTACTTGACCAGTTCCTTTATGTAATTTAATTTTGGAGCAAACAATCGAGAATGTCTCAAGCCATTACAGTTCTGGGGTAACCCTTCCCATAATAATCTCCATGCCATCGTATCAGGAAGGTCAATAGCTTTGCCTGATATCCGTACTACAGACCCGGGAGTAAACGTTTCAAATATAGATATTACCAATGGAACAACTGGTATTTCAAATGATAATACTGTAATACATATATAATAAAAATATTAATGTTTAATTTGTTATATTTTTACTTGATCTTACTGATATAATCTTCGCTTCTTATTCTTCCAGCATTTTGTGGCATGATTGGACATTTTCGAGATGGTGCAAATTCTCTCCATGGTCCATAACTCCTCTAGAAAAATATTAATAAAGTTCATAAATAAAAATAAGAACTTAAAACTTATTTTAAATTATTTGACATTAACAAGATAATAATCCTTTGAATAAGTGAATTTTCAATAATTGAAGGGTGGAAAAATGTTTAAACATAATAGCATAATTAATAATACTTTTATAATCTTATATTAGACATATTTATGATGAAACGTAAAGGATAATAAACATAAGTACAAGAGTACATTTATAATAGTTTTTAAACTTTTAAAGGAAGTAAAATAATTTATAGCAGATTGGTGAAAAGCTTAATCCGCCAAAACGCATTCTAGAACTGTTTAATCTAAAATAAACTACAAATTTAGATAAGTAATAGAAGCGAAACATTTAATATTATCGACCACACATAATAATTTAGTTCAAGATTGAAATCGACGAGTTTTATTAAAAGGTGATATTCGTCTTGCAACTTGTGAGCTTGTAGGTCACGGGTGCGATACATTCGATCGGCGTAGTGGATGACAAGCGCATGGGTACTTAAACAATTAGAATCGCCGAGAACTCACCATGACATAAGACTGTGGAAAGTCTCCGTAGTTTGGAAACTTGCTCGGTCTGCCCGTGACATTGCTGGCCGTGTAAGATATGCTAATATCGCTGCCATATTGAGAGCTGAAGTCCACCACTTCCGACGAGAACTGGAACACGAAATTGTCCAACGTAGAACGCTGCTTGTTGATTCGCCTGACTTGCTTGCGGTCCATGTATGTACGCGTGTAGTCAATGTACGACTTGCAAAGCTTTCTCAGGTCATCCAAGTTAAAGCCAACCTGTTCTTCGTTCATGACCAATTTCGTCGGCACAAATCCCGATGAAACGCGCACCTTTGAATTCCATCGAACACACTAATTCCGATAACCGCACATCGTGAACTTGGACTTTCGGCAGGCGAGATTTATAGATGCGCGGGGTTCGAAACGGCTGGTAAATAAATTACGCTCGAACGACGATAATAAATTATAATAATTTAGTATTAGTATATTTACTGTTTTGTTGTTTTTGTCATATTTACACTTTATCACGGTATATCACACGTCCTTTGACCGCAGAGATCATTGTTCATCAAATCGGTTTGATAATGCGAACCAACGCTACCAACGCTACCAACTCTGACGAAACTATAACAGCGGTACAGCAGTAAGTGCCGATCCCGTGCCAACCAGTTTTCAGTGTTTTCACGTTTCGAATACTCCAACGCCCGGGAAATCGCGTTCTACCAGTACACTAGTGCATTGCCCGTTGTTTATTTTCTACCTAAAACGAGTAAATCGTCGTAGGTTTTTGGATTAGTACGCTTATTTTCCGGTGTGTTTTACTGTTATTTACTTCGATGAGTTCGATCACGACCCGGCAAGCACGTACACAGGGGGCCTTCAACCGCCTCCCCACAAATTTATCCCGAATACGTACTCGCAACTCGATTGTTAGACTACGATAGTTTGTCGTCGACAGTCGACTACTGACGTCCGGTCGGAATGCCATTTCGAATTTCGAGCACGAACGACGTGATAATTGCAATTTGTATGTGTGTATAGTACAGTGTGCGCGTGTAGGTTTACTCTCGGCGGTTCACTAAAAAACAAACGTCCAAATCTCACGCCGTACGCCATAATCCGACGCAATCGAATCTTCGCTTTGCCGACTATACAGCTGCTTTACAAAAACCGCGATGGCACCACGTTTACACTGTTTACTATATATTATTGTTGACCAAAAAATTGCCATGTCCCGATCACGATGTTTAACTATAGTAACTGCTGTAGAGATGAGCAACGAATGACTAAATCTCGTATTCGTCGTATTGATTACAGTTTAAAATAAATTGTATACCTACCCAATAACCTACATTAATTTAAATATTCACTTTCACAAATTTCACTATATTATACTCATACGTATTATGTAAATCACATAATATAATGTGAATATGCGACACGCGAGTTTAATACGCTCATAATAATATATGCACACATTTATAATTTAATATATTATTTGACAATGACCAAAGTAGATTGGTAGGTTTTGTAGGTAGACGGGTAATATATTACCTATATAGGTATCTTCAGTAGTTGTATTAAATTATTTAAATTTACGCATAATAATGCGGATACCTATAAAAAAAAAAACAAATATTTCCTGTGTATTGGCCAGAGAGATTTTTAATACCTATTTACATTTTTTTATAAAATATATAAACGTGTTGTAATTTGAAATCATTTCGATTGTCTTTAACCATTAATAACTTATTCAAAAATGTAAATATTAAAAATATCCGGTCAACGCACAAGCAATATTCTTCTTTGTAAAATATATAATAGGTGGCTTTTGCCCTTTTCCCTAAACTGAACCAGAGAGTTGTAATCGTGGAACCTATCGTTGTTCCTACATTACATGGGAGATAGACAGAGAAAACAAATATTGGTGTGGCGACATTACATTTTCTATTACATTTTGGAAAACGAGCCCCATTTAGGCTATATTTAAAGTTAAGTTTAAAAAATTAGTGTAGAACTCACATTTTAATTCACTAAAAAATGTTAAAAATTAGATGTGATAAACATTTTTTTTTTAAATAAATACTTCAAATGTTTGAAACAATATTAATGAGCCATTTAAAAATATGTTAATGAAGTTATTTATATGTATATATTTGACTAATCTGTTGGTATCATAAAATAAATTTGATTTTTGTACAAAATTAATTATTTATATTTTAGTTTTTATGTTCTAAAATGTCATAAACTGTATTAAACTGTATTACTAGAACACTGTGTACTTGAAACACATTTGTAGCTTGGAATACATAAAATTGAACATTCCAAAAAAAAAATGTAAATGCATTGATACTAGAACCCTTGTAATTAGTAATTACTAATATTAGCGAATTACGATTTTGGATAGGTTAGGATATTACTAAGACTTCTTACAACTAATTGGACACTTTTTAAAAACTCAGATAAATTCCAGTAAATTATTTCTTCTCAATACTATTTTGAACATATCAATATTAAGAATTTTTATCAAGACTTTAAACTACAAATAAAACGTATTATCATACATTTCATTTAGATTATTTAAAATTTCAAAAAACTAAGTGTTTTATATACAAAACTCAGTTTTGTAACTATATTACTTAAGGTCTGTGAGTAAACCAAAATCTAGAAACCCTGTATGGCTGTATTACACATTTTTTGAGGCCCTACAGACCAATGCACACTCAGTTTTTACAGCACTAACACGACTAAGTCATTTTTGCATTAAAATAGATATTATAGCTTTCAAAACTTTAATCAATGTATGTCACTGTAGAAAAATGTTTACCCCATCTTTTAAAAACATATTTAAATTTAATTATTCTGACAGCATTGATTAAGTCTTATAAAACTAACTAATGGATATAAATGAATAACTAAAGATATAAAAACTATTAGTTTTTTATTTTAATACATATTTATCTTAAAAAAAATTAAAAATGAACAATTATAAACTATTATATTGTGGTTAGCAAGCAGAGAGTGATTGAACTCTTGCAATAGATGTTTTAAGTAAATAACTTTTTCAAACAATAGTAAAAAAAAAAAAATACATTTTTTTTTATACATTAGGATCTAATATATTATTTATACAAATTGTATACACAATTTTTTTTTGTAGTCCATATACTTCTTTCTGTATAACATCGTAAGTTCATAGAACTTGAATTCTGCGATGTTGAGGTGGCAGGTCACAAAGAATGATTACTGAGTTCCAGTTGAAAACAAAGCAATTAATCCACTTGCAATTCCAACAGAAAATATGTAATTCCTAAAAATATTTGAGTTAAGGTAATCTCATTATATATAGAACAAAATCAACAAGTGTTAACATTTTGGTTGAGTTATATGTTTTTATGTGATTTGATTAACACATAAATAAAATATTTTCTCTCAGATTTTGATTACACAATTTGTAAAAATATATTAAGTAAACGAAGACTAAATAAATAAAATAATTACTTCAGTAGTATTTTTAAAATATTTTGTTCTAGAATAAATTTGTATCTCAAAACTCAAAAACAGAAAAAAGTAAATTTATATTCCTGTTGTTTTATAAAAATGCAATGTTATAAACAAAATATGACAATAATCAACCATGATATTCATGGTAAATACCAAAAATTGGACAAATTAATATTAATCACCATTTCTATACTCTGCCAAAAATATTAAGATCATAACCAGTTATGCAGATAAAATAATTCCCTTCAATTCATACCACTTCTAACCATAGAAGGCAGTGGATGGAAATTTAGTAAACCAACTATGGGCTGGTTGCACATGAAAAACATTGGTCAAGTTCTTAACTCGTGTAATACAATTTAAATTTAAATTTCTTAAATATTAAGTATATTTTAAAAGGATACGCTGTTGTTGAGAATCCCTTCAGAAGATAGAAACTGAGCAAAACTACAATGACCAAAAATAATGCATTGTTGTAGAAAATTGAAAATGCTGTTGCTTCATAGTCTGCTACATCGTTTTTTTGGAATAGAGCTCTAAAATCAAACAATAAAATAGTAAATAAAATGTTATTTTAATTTATATTATATGAATTGCCTTAAAAGCAAATAAAAAATATCACATTTTTATACATTTAATTTTCTTAAAAACACTTTTGAAGAAGTCATTTTCAATATTTAGATCCAAGTTAAATAAAGTTGAAAACACAATAATCTATTTATCTTACTTATAATTTTTTAATGCAGCCAATCTATATTCAAAATAATTTAAAAAAATTTAATATTCAATACTTATTTACATACTAATTAACCATTTTAAAAGGCACAATTTTCAGTTATTTATAATGTAAATTTAAAACTATTGTAAATTAATGTAACTCATTGTAGTATTTAACAAGTAAGCAGTTTACAAAATGTCAAATTAGTAAGCATAAAGTTTTAATTAATTTATCTATTAAGTGCCAAAATTTTAATTATCCTAATATAATAGATTTGTAATAAATATATAACACTACAGAAAAAACATAAAACACAAATTTGCAAATAATCATAAATTACATGGTTCATGTATATGAAAGTATGATAGTCACTTGACCTGATTTTCAAAATCATGATAACTCCAACTCACACTTTTATTTCAAATTAGGAGGATATGTAATGGACTCTGAATCATCCCATATTCAGACATGATTACTCTAAGAGCTGCAATAAGCACCTTCACTACATCCTATCTTATAAATTCAATTAAATATTTAGATTTGAGTTAATTTTTATAAAAAAACATTAAGAAATATTTTTTGAGCTCAATCTTTTTAGACTTGACACAATTTCTTTTTTTTATTCACAATTGGATTGTTAGTACATAAGGTCTGTTACAATATTTAGTATATTTTAATATTCAAGTGATCGTGCTAGCGGTGTTTACACCACAACTTTTGATAAAACTAGTTTAATTATCTGCCATAAGTGATTAGCCAAATGAGTTTCACTAGTCACTACTATTCATACAATAGGTATTTATAAGTTACCTGTAATACATTTTAATTTAATTTAAATATAATTAAAAAGTCAATAATTATTAATTATATTTGTAATATTAATGTAATTAATAAATGTTTGATGAATTTAAATATTTAACGTATCTATTTTCCAATTTTACATTATGTTTGATAAAAAATAAAGTACTTAATACTAGCATTGGAAAAACATATTTCAATTTAAGTGTAAACAACACAGCGCAACCGCTTAAAGGAAAACAGATTGTATAGTGTCATATTGTATCAAAAAAAATGAAAAATAAATAACAATTAGTTATTAACCAATTATTTAGCAAAACTATTTCATGTGAGATTAAGTACATTATAAGTATAAAATAATTTTAAGAAAAAAAATAGTTGAAAGCATTTAAATGAAATAATAAATTAATCAATATTTACTTTTCGTCCTTTTCTTTCTTGCTAATTTTTTTGTCATCAGCATATTTTCTAGCGATTTCCCTAGTCACTGCTTCTTCCCTTTTGATCGCGATCTAAACCATTAATATGCATATTGTACACTAGTCTCTTAATATACACAATATTACATAAAAACAGAAAGTCCAATACATACCTTGTGTTTCAGTATGAATTTAGTATTTTTATAGGCGAATGAGATAAGGTATGTGCTGCCCAAAGTGACAAGAATGAACCAAACGAGGGCTGGCATCATTTCAATCATGTGAATTCTCCAATAGAGCCCTGTGCAAACAATTAATTTGGATTAGACGGACAAATTAAATTAGTATAGTAAACTAGTAACTAAAGATATTTTGGTAGTACTTACATATGGGCATTGCAGAGACCATGAAAGCGCTTCCATAGAACAGTGCTAAAGACTTGGTGGTAACATTTCTGCTAAAATCAGACAACAGTTGTTCTTCTTCTTTGGTGAACAAAGGTTCATATTTCTCCTTTTTTACCATTTTTACAGAACAAAATTAAACCGGACAATAACGGTTGATGACGATGGCTCGAAGTTTCGTACTACAATTTAAAAAAACGTTCATACACTAGTTTACTAAACAAGCTATGGACAATATGAGAGGTGACTGGTGAGACGTGTACGTATTTTGGATTACAGTTATGTTTACGTATCACCGCTTAGCGCTTAAGTCACCAACCGTGCACAACGTGTTCGTTCCCGCACAGTGTGTCCGCTAAGATTTATCAAAATATTCCCTTTGGAATTTTTGCCCACCACTTCTCGACGATGACACAAGTGATAATACAATATTCAAATTTCATACTTGTTAAGTCGTAAACTACTTGTAACTATGTAAGTTGTAAATATATATCTTTATTATAATTATAAATCTCTGTTCATATGATGGGCCATGGCTAAAAAATTGAATCTATCATAGTTACTAGTTAGTTCAGTTGTTTGCTCAGGTTCAAAGCAGAAAAAATGATTTTTATTGTACTTAATCATATTATTATTATATAATTTAAGAATTTATTTTTACTTGCAGTTTTTAATTTTTTTATTAACTAATAGCACAATGTTTAGTAAATTAGGTTACAGATATAACAGGGCCTCCAAAAAAATTATATCCACTGACCTCAAATCTCAGTATACATAGTTCCGTCATTAAAGTTATTAGTTAATATAGTATTGTTCATTGTTTTAGTTTTTAATATTATGTAGTGTGTACTGCTATTATAATACCATTACATTAAAATTATTATAATAAAATATAAATTATAAATACATTTGTTTACAATCTGAGAATACTTTCCAATTTTGTGTAGGTACCGTAAAGTTTAAAAATATCGTGTCGTGTCGATAGGTAAGCAAACCTGTAATCATGCTTATATTTTTATGTTTTCTAAACGCGTCTAAAGAGATGAACTAATCATTATTATTAAATAATAATGTAAATAAAAAATGTATACGTATACCTAACACCTACTTAATGTTCTTATTAAAATACGATTTTTAGTTGGTTCTAATAAAATTTAAATTTTTAAATTTTATTTTTATAAAGTCTCAGACATTGATTTTTAAATTACTGCAATTATAGGTATTATATCTGTATGTTCAAGGTTAAACGATAATTAATTTCAATTTATTAAAATTATTATGATATTCTTAAAAATGCGTAAAATATCTTTAAATATTCGAGATAGCTACTTATTATTATTCTATAATAATAATAATAATAATAATAATAATGGTGCAGAAAAATCTACAAAACAATAATAACAGTAGTCAGTAGATACTTATAGGTACTTGTTGAAGCATAAAAACAACCGAAATAAATAAATGTTTGAATTATCTATTCTCTATTCAAACGTCGCGCATAGAAAATCAAGGTAGAGACCGCGAATTAAAATATACATTATTATGTATACTTTAATTCGTGATAGAGACTACTTCTGAAAAACTTTAAACTTAGGAAGATGACATTCAAACTTAGAAGACAGAAGTAGTCCTGATAGTAAGTTGTCCGCGCGATTTGTATCACCGGCATCTGATTACGGTCAGCTGACAGGTGCCGTGTGGTGCAGTGTTTACACAGGCACGATATCGTGCGGTAACGCGTCGGGTAACATTCTCTTCCATGATAACATACATATATTCTCCTTGGGGAGTGCTTAAATCGGAGTCGAGCTGAGTCATATTGTAAGAATCCAATGCCCGTAGTAGTACAACACTGTGCTGTACAGTACAACAAATTGTCGAAGTGCTTTTCTGCGGCGGACGTCGGGCGTTTTATACATATTCTCTCTGATCGTGTGTGTTAGTAATTTACTCTAAAAACCCGTGCCCTGTTCCGTTTTTCGCCCGTCGAAGCGTTAAACGTTTGTTGCGCACACGCACAATCTAATTGTAATCGTAAATCGGTCCGAAATGGCATCGGGAGTAACCGTA
This sequence comes from Rhopalosiphum maidis, assembly GCF_003676215.2. Lineage (NCBI taxonomy): Eukaryota > Metazoa > Arthropoda > Insecta > Hemiptera > Aphididae > Rhopalosiphum > Rhopalosiphum maidis. The sequence continues at coordinate 83,320,533 of NC_040878.1, forward strand.
GCGGATGCGTGCAAAAAGGTCTACGAGGAGATCAAAAAGGACAAGAAGCACAGGTACGTGGTGTTTCACATCAAGGATGAAAAGCAGATCGACATCGAAGTGATCGGCGAGCGCAACTCTACTTACGACCTGTTCCTAGAAGACCTACAAAAGGCCGGCCCGCAAGAATGCCGTTACGGTCTGTTTGACTTTGAGTACACTCACCAGTGCCAGGGCACATCCGAGAGCTCAAAGAAGCAAAAGCTCTTCTTGCTTTGCTGGTGCCCGGACACTGCTAAAGTCAAGAAGAAGATGGTCTACTCATCCAGCTACGACGCGCTCAAGAAATCACTGGTTGGCGTACACAAGGCGTTCCAGGCTACTGACCATTCGGAAGCTTCCCAAGAAGTCATCGAGGAGAAGCTCAGGTCCACCGACAGACAGTAAAAATAATTCAACAACAACTTATATACAATAATACGCATATAATAATATGTATATTTATAAAACAAAGTTTTCGTCTTTACGTTTTGGTATTAAATAAAATAAATTTAAAAAAATATATATATAATATTAGTACTTCCACAACGTAATCTTTTATTATTACAAAAAAAAAAACAAAAAAAAAATATTTATAAATTCAAAAACATACTAACATTTCAATAAAAAATCTAATAATCATATACATTGTTATAAAGCGATATGTTCCCGTAGGAGCATTTATTTTATACCTATATATTATTTTAAGTATTTTAATGCATGCGTGTTTAATTTCTCATCGACAAATTATACGTATTTCAAACTTGATGCTCTCTACTTTATTTTGTTGGTTTTTTTCTTTAATATTATTTATAATCCACTATTTGTTTCGTATCACTTTCCACGATACGCGTCTTGAGTGTGTACGATTTGAAAATAAAACAAATCTCATCACTTAACATTAATATTATTAAATACTATGCTGCATTATTTCTTTCCTTTTGTGTTTCGAACTTGAACTTTGGAGTATGATCTCGGTTCGATTTCTTAAGTTTATTTTTTTCTTTCTCCCTTTTCTTAATCTATTATCAGCATTTACTCATCCAACCGATGCACACACACACTTGCATATACGGTTGGCTAATTTTATTTGGTTTTTTCACCGTTCTCATCCGCTACTCCGTCTCCTTTTGTTGGTCGACGGGCGGCAGCTAGGGAGAGAGAGAAAGAGTGATTAGAAAGTGTCTGAGCGTGAGTGAGAGAAAACTACCGCCGCAATGAATGATTGTAGGATGGACGCGGCGGCTGAACAGACGCATAGATAAGGCTACTATTAAAACTGATACGGTGACGGATGCTCCGGCAGTGCTACCAACGTTGGCGACGGTGCCGGTCCGGCGGAGCCTTTAAATGGAACGACAAGAGTACGAGACACCCGTAGTGCCGCCGTCGTAGTCTCAAATTAAACGTTTCTAAAATAAGAGCACTTCCCACACACGGAGCGGATGACTACCGGTACAAAGTGCGCTTTAGAAGTTTTGACGAATGAAAACAACGTCGCGACGAAGTAGTAGTAGTGTATACAATACGATAAATGGGTGATGACCAATTTAATAATAATACGTATAATCGGTGTCGCGACGAAATCGTCGTGTGCGCCTCGGGAAACTTGGTTTTTATTTCCGCGCGGACAACGACGATTTATTAATATTATATAGTCAAAAGGCGGGCCTCTCGGAGAAAATCTCGTTTATAAATATAAATGCACGCGCGCAAAAGGGCCGATAAACCGCGTACGCTCGTAAAGGGGGAGATAATAATAAAAATATCGTGCGCACGAAGGAGGGGACCGCCAAATGAATCATCCTCGGAGCATTAATACTACGATCGTTCACTGCCCGTTCGCCGTTTGTTTTTGTTTTCATCGAAACGACATATTATTTTCATTATTTTGTTGGTCGCTCGTGACACCGACGACGAGCGTTGTGACAAAAAAAAAAAAAAAAATGTGAAACAATATTAATAATGGGAAAAAATAACCCGGTGAAAGCTACCGCGGCGGTTGTCGCCTTGGATGGACCGCAGCGAAATATCGTATTGATTTTTTTCCGTTTGCTGCGCGTCGCGTCCTTCTCTCCCTCTTTATAATATGCTCTCCTCGTCGTCTCTTTCGTACTCGCTATTATAATCTCGTCCATTTTATTGTTGTAGACTCGATCGCAGGTTTTACACGTCCTATTTCGCTTATTTGTACTTTTTTGTGACGCACGTCGTGTCCTCGTACAAACCGTATTATTCATTCAGTATTGTCGTAGCCAGGATTTTTTAGTATGAGTTGTGGTGAAGCAACGTCTTTTGAAGTGAAAGATCGAAAAAAAGCTTAAATACCTAATAGTTAATGTTCAACACTAAAATTCAATAAATTTAGCAAGTGTAGAATATACAGGTACTTGGCTTACTTGCTACACACCTCCTATAGTTCTAAGAGCATAAACAATAAATATAATTGATATGATATATAATACACATAATATATATATATATATTTGCATATAGTTTCGAGCATAAACTTTAAGTATATTACTGTAAAATAAATAATAATATTAAAATATTATTGGAAATTTCAAACAAAATTAATCTAAAAGTCATAGAATAAATATTATTTATCCGAATTTAAAAAAGATGCATGTGAGCGTATTATATTAAGTATAGTATGTAAAAACATAAAAAGGAATTTTGGGCATAATGGATTTATACGTATTGTTGGAACCTAATAGTAACAACTTTATTTATATTCGTGTATAAGTTTTTTACGATAATTCAATTTTTTATCGAGTTTGTGTAGACTTATATAAAATAGTGCAGTTAAAAAATACTCATAAATCGCTTAAAAATAAATTATCGTAAATAATCTATAAACGAACACAGATAAACTTCTTACCATTAAGTTTCATAATAGGTTGATTCACTCTTTAATATTAAAACTAACAAAGTTAAACGTGAACTGCTGAACGTAAAATTTGCCAAGTTACGCACTTGTAAGACGAAGACAACAAACGCGGGTGTCGCTGTAGCGACCTCTTAAGTATGTACCTCTACTGGCTTCACTCGTAAAGTCGTAACTACCACGAAATCTGGCCTGTTTACCCGATAATCTTTGAAATAAATGGCTTAATAGTCATTACTAATACAAACCAATAGAATTTAAAGACTAAAAAAACAAAAATAGTTTTAAAGAGGGGACTATAGCGCTCTTGGCACCCCCTCGCTTATTGTGCTACTGACGGTGTTTGGAAAGTTATCATTACAGTTGAATAGTGGTGTTCATATGACTTAATTGCGGAGATCTACGTTTGCCGCTTGGAATGCTTGTTACTATAGTGTGCGACAATATTATTATTGTAGTGATTAGTTCACATGAAGCGGCGGTAAAACAGTATGAACCTATTAAGCTACAAACGTATTTTTAATTTTTGTAAATGATGGAGCGCGATCGTCTTTAGTCTATACAGTAAGTAATAATACGTATTTAGGACATCGGGTATTCAATTATAAACTCAAGTATAGTTCGGATTTTTGATCCATAAAAGAAAATCATTAAAACCTAAATTAATAATGGTTTGTGTGTACCTAACTACTAAGGGAAATTGCAGGCTTATTATTTTTCTTAAAATTCTTATTAAATTTTAAAATTATTAATGAGCTTTATTTTTCGGTTTTATTGCAGCACTGGACAAAATAAATATTTTTTATCAAGATATTATGTACCTCGTGAATGAAATAATAAATCTACAAATATTGTGATCTATATTTTAAACACTTAACGATCAAATCAACAATGCGATAATATACCTATTATACGTACCTAATAATTTGAGCTGTGTGATTCCGTTTGGTCATGAATTTTCAAATACTGTTTACGGTTCTCATTATTATTCTCAAAATAATAGATATTATTTACTTAAGATTATTAAAATTTTAAAATCAATATTAATCAAATTTAAATATTATAGTAACATAGAGAAAAAAGTCAATTTGATTAATGATAACTTGGTATCAAAGGTTCAGGGTTCCGATTTGAATTCTTTCTTTTCATAGAAGTTGTTATAAAAGTTAGAATAAAGAATCTAAATAGTAAATATTCACTATCGTATTTTCATAAATGTATTATTCTAGCGTTATTCAAATTAATCTAAGTCCGATGACTACTATAATGTGATCAGAAAAATTAAAAATGTTTCCTCTTTCTAATTAAATATTGCCAATTTTTAACTAACAATCAGAAATAAATGTTTTCTTATCACGTATGAAACCGAATATGTATATTAGATAAATAATTATCTTGTGAGCTAGTGGGCTACCTCATTGAAATTTAATAGACTGCGTTTACGGTTATCTAGATCGATAATATATATTACCTCAATGGCTACTCAATTTTATAATCGATTGATTTGTCTCCAAAATATATTTTCATATCAATGAAAAAAAATTCAAAAACGTGTTGATCGTTTTAAAAATATAATTTTTTGTGTTCATTCTTCTAAAGTTAAACATTATTTTATACCTACTCGTAGCTACGCGTTAGTGATAATTGACAACAATAGCGGTGGGGGGCATGTCCCTCAATCACCCCTACGTCCATTCTTACTGGGACTACTGGGTACATTAGATTAACTATTAATACCTATGTCACTAATACTAAACTATATAACGCTGATATCAACTGAATAAGGTATAACTTATATCAATATTAAATAATTATGTATAGGTAACCTGCAAGTTTTTGTTGGTGCACTGTACTATATAGTAAGTAACTGGGTATGGTTTAATTTTTAAATGCACTCTTTTGCAGTGGTGCAAATCACTTCACTGTAACAGCAGCAGAAAGAGTGTAGGTATAAGAATATAGTTGTGAACGTCTTAAAATAACGTGATTAATTCAAAGAGTGTCTGTCATATAATTTAGCCTTTTCTACCGCACCAAAATGATAAATATACAACCGTACTGTGTTGCAGCGGTGCGTGCGGTCAAAATGCCTCTTGCGTCGTTGTTTATTTTAAACGGTATTACTCATTAACAAAAGCTGTAAGTCATCAGCGAATCCGTACACTAGTATATCTATGCGATACGTTAAAGTAATCTTTTTTATTTTACTGATCTTCTTTAATCATAATTGTTATAAATGAAACGCCATTAATATTTCGATCACAGTGGTGGCGTCACCCGAACACTGCAATAGACGTATATACATTTAAATGCATATTATTGTGTATTTTTTTAGGTATATTAAATATTTATAATTTTGTGTGCACGTACCTACATATTAAAGTGCAGGTATATTTGTGCAAAAACGTACATCTCGTGACGTACACAACACTGAGATGGGCGTTAAGATTGTAATGATGTATAATAAGAAAAGAATAAAGAAAACTCGTTTAGACTTTCCGAGTAAATGCTATTCGACCTGTCCAACGTTTTATTATTTATTATTAAAACTTATACTATGATAATTATACAGAAAGATCCGACGCACTCGACAGCTGTTACTTTTAAATTTACTGCGATGTTTTTTTATTTTTAAAATAGATGTCTATTTTACTTAAATTTCGTACCTATCTAGACATAATTTTGTAGCACATGACCTGCAGTATTTAAAATAATATACTATGAGCCCCGTCAATGTATAAGTATGTAGAAAGTCGTTAAACGAACAAAAACCTTTTTTTAACGTTAAAACTTAAAAAAGAGCACAATCAATTCTACAAAAACTATAGAAACTACGGATTTGTAAAGGGACACTCTTTGGTTTTAGATATAGCGTGATCCTCTGCGCAATATTATATAGTTGTTGTTTCATATTAATATTGTTATACTAATATATTTTTTTTATAGACCATATTCAATTAATAAATAGCTAGCGACTTTATGCGATAAATAATTCCAAGTATTCTTTTAAAATATGAGGATTAAAATTTGTGTATTTATTTTTATATGTATAGTAACCCTCGTCCACTACTGTGTGAAACTAAACATATTATTGAATATGTATTTTTTTAATACACCTACACGACTACACATTTATTTAAGTTCCTTATATGCTTATGATTATGAATAATGATAAGATAGATTGACATCCTATACATAGATTTTTACACGAAAAATAGTTATTATTAAGGTTTCTGTTATAACAATTTAGTATAGTTCTTAATTCATTATAATATATTTTTTTAATTGTTTAAAAACAAAATACGGAATTTTTGATATTTGACAATGATGTTATTGACAAAAAAGTGATATTTATAGTAAAAATATGTTTACAAAATACACTCCTAATTTAAAATTAGCCAAATATACATTTATAAGCGAAAAAATGGTCAAATATGTAAAATAAAATTATAAAAACATTTATAAATGTGTATAACTATTATAACATTTACAACATATTATAGGTATATAACAAGATTTTTAATTAATAATACATAAATATATTTTTTTTACGAACACAAGTTTATTTTTAAACTATAATCAATCAATATCTAAACTATAATCATTGTGAAATATAATATAGTAAATTGAATACTAATTATATGGTACATACTCGTATGTACAAAAAAAGATTTTTAAATACATCTTGAAATGTTAATTTATAAGTGAAAAACTGTCAGCTAATGACCCAGCCACCGTGGCTCATCTTAATAATAAAGAAATATATTATCTAGGTTTTCTGTACGTCTACTTACAGTGTAGTAATAGATTTATTTCTTTAGCATTTTCTATGTTAAGCCGTTAATGGCGTAAATATAATAATATCCGCGCGTAGATGGAAGATTGGTTATAATTGTAAGCTAGCTTCATAACCTTAGATTCCGAAGTCTTAAAAACTTAATAAAACAGTTTACCTATGTACTCGTTGTAAAAAGTGTTAAAAATTTGAATAAATTGTACTTAATAAGTGTTGTTATAACTGTTACAAGTATGCCGTGTGATATGTGATCTACCGGCATGTTTACCATATCTGATGATTTATTTTTATTTATTTATATTATTATTAAATATATTTAATGAATTTGGTTTGTAACTAAAAATAAACAATAATCACTATGATTCCGCACATATACAATTGTAAAGTGTAAAGTCAAATACTCAAATCTTAAAATGCATTTATATGCGGGTGCCCGTGGATCTTTTCCAATTTTTTTAAGCTTTCACATTATGCATCAATTTCTTATGTTTTGAATATTTTATTTTTTTTTTACGCGTCTTAAAATGTATTTGTTTTTGGACACGTATGTCCTTGTCCACGGTTTTTATTTTTATTTTTCACAAGTTAAATAATCTTAAATGAATTTTTATACTTTCTCGCCATCATTATTATCACCTAACTGATTTCTGTTGGTATTTTTTGTTCATATATAAATAATTGTATTTAATAACTTGATTTGTTATTTCACAGTTCTGCAAATAAACCATGTTCGGCATGTTCAACTCATTCCACTATTTCCACTACACATTTTTAAACTTGATATATTTTTTTTCTTTCTTAAAATGCTTTACCAGCGAAAAAGCTCTATGGGTACCCATCACGGGTAAATACATTTTAAGAATCAAAAAATAAATATTAACTTTAGAATTGTGTAGGTATGGAATGAAGTGTATACTGTCTATTCAAAGTTACAACAAAGTATAGGTTACAATTAAATACACAAATAAAAAGAGACCACCAGTGATAAACTTGCCGGCAAATCACACTGTAACCACACTGCCAATATTTTTTTTATATTGTACAAAGGTACATTTATAAATCGTTGTATGTTTTATTTGCTAATTTTCACGCTGATTGATAGAATTTGTATTGTAAAACTAATTTATGGGTTACAATAAGCGTCTAGGCGTGTACATTACTGTACTGTTACAACTTTAACTCATATTGTGCCTAATAAACTGTGTGCAATCTGAAGATTTGGCACTGTACTATATTTACCATCTACATTAAACTTGTAAATATTTAGTTTTTAGTCTAAATGTGTGTCTATATACAGATACTCAAAATAACTATAGATTTGTAATAAATATTATTTAAATTTGCTTATGTGTATAGTGCTCGTTGGACGTTGTATCATCATCGTTCATCTTCTATATAATAACTGCATCGAACTTACAACGAAATTATTTGAGATTAAACGAATAGCGGTCGATGATTAATCAGAGAGACTGAAAATCTATGTCTGTACATTATACGCATATATAATAAATATTAAATGTTTGTTATTAAACCTTGAAGTACGCGATAACAGCAATGATGAGAAATAACGTTATTAGTCTATTAGGATCTTCAATTTTATCATATTATACGGTTTGAATAATTTATTTCGAATTATATTTAAAATTTTAAAAGTATTCCTTAACAGGTACCTAATGAAAAATGGAAACAAATCCAACCATTGTTACCATATAACTATCCGTTATAATATAATACTGTATACCGTTTCCATATAGTCATCGATGTTTATAGGTATAAATGCACAATATATTAATATATAAATGTATACAATTTTACCGACAATTATCAAATTATACGATATATATGTATTATATTATTATGTACGTTTATGATTTATATATCACATACTTTATTATGTATTTATATATTATAGACACGTCGGACACGAACACATTCAGCGATATCCTGTTTAAACTCGGACGCGGTTAATAACTGTAAATATTCTATTCGTCAAAATCATGATTTAGAGTTGCCAAACAATATTATATTGACAAAATAATTGTATCATACATTAAACCAACTTGCCGCCGTCTTGTATATTATGTGCTGTGTCAGTCCATCGTGTTATTCAATCAAATAATATTGATAAACAAATAACTAAAATTCAATAAGACATTATTTAAGCTAAAAAAATGAATTCGACTAAATAATCGAAGCAGCGTTCTTACTTAATTTACGATTTGCGAACAAAATATATTACTTTTTCGATGAGTTATATACGCTACGTATAACACGTACAATTGGTATATATATATATATATACATTTATAATATAGGTAATATTATAACAAACGGGAAATACATTTATTATGCCATACTATCAGTTATGTCATTAAGTCGAAGGTCACAGACTGCACTTTTATAAATTACAATAAAACCGATTATTTTCTATAGATATAATTATTACGGAAATATTATATATATTAACTTAAATAAAATTTTAATTATTAAGTTAATTACCAACGTTATGTCGATAAACAATAAACATTTTAATGATTAAATATTAATATTATATAATAGTCCCGAAAAACAGTTTATGTACATAAATATTAAGTATGCAACTATATAAGTCATAAAGTACAGTTTTTCTACAGATGAAATTCAACGAAAGACATTTCGGGTTACTTTTATTTTTTTAAATTTTTTTTTTTGAGCAACCTAATCTAACTAGCATACTGTTCTAACAATTACAATAGGCATCCGTGAAGTATTATATTATTGTTTATTATATAAACATTTCTTTTCCGGCGTTTTCTCTTTGCGGTCGCCGTAAAACGCTCGATCTTACGGTCGACCATCATAATAATATAATTTTGGACGGTATCCCAGTTTTTGTCTCGTAAATCGTGTCGTGTGACACAAAGTCACAAACTCAAAATACTGCTGTATTGACTATATCGAGTGACGCCAATTTGGAATTTTTCGTTTTTATAAAATAACCGTGCATAATATCTGTATAACATATTAACATATAGGTACAGTACGACTTTTTTAGTTCCTTATTTATCTCGATAAGTCGGTTTTCTAAATATTTAGCCCAAATAGTTTAGGCAGATGTATGTATTATACTATTATTGTTTTATTGTTCAAAATATCAAAAACCATGACCAAATATTAATTTAGTAATGATTAAAAGTTAAAACATATTTTTGAATGCCTTGAATTCTCCATGGCATGTACCTACGTAATACTGTAATATTGTCCGTGTAAAAATAATATCGATAAAGTCAACCGTATGGCGTACACCCTATGAGGCTTATGACCCTATTTAATAATAAAAAATATAATTGTACGCTTTAAACACGAAAATGTATATGCACACATTATTTAAATATATCGTGTGTAATTTGTTATTTATTTTTCTGCGTTAATAAATAATAATCGTTATAATATAATACAGAGCGATTCGCCGAGCATGCTCACCTCATCACCATATCTTTCCTTGATAATCTATTTATTCAAATTTTGATTTTTGAAACTTTGAAATACACTTAAGAGCCATATTTTTAAAATCTTACATTTTTTTTTGCATAAAATTTAAGGAGTATTTTGGAGTGATACAAATATTACAAATAACTTATTGTTTTCAAATTTCGATTTCTTAGTCTAGATGACTTTTTTGAAAATGTATCTAGATAAAAATTTGAACGAGAAGGTAATTTTCGAGTTATTTAATTTTATGAGCTATGATTAATGGGGTTATGCGATAGTGAGATTGGAAGATTTAATGGGGACTGTGATAATTTGAACATTTTAGTAATTAATATTAATCTATATCAACGTCATAATTTGTACACATTGTCTGGGTATAATAAAAATAGATGCATTATTTAAACTATTTACTATTTTATGTTTAAAGAAAATCATTTTTTAATATTTGTACATATATCTACTCGTTTGAATATGTATTTTAATACATCAACATTTTCAAAAAGAATAATTTGCACAATAATTGATTGCAAAACATTGCTTTGTATTATCACAGAACACTCTCCTTAAATGGTATAAATAATTTAAATATGTGGTACCTGCTGACGCAAACTTAAAAAATCTGAAAATCAAAATTTGTATAAATGTATTACTAAAGAAAAAAAAGTAGGCGAGCATGCTTGGTGAATCACTTTGTGTCCTTGTCCTTGCATATGCACTTACTACGTCTGTTCGGTTATCAGATCAATGTATGTCAAATGCTTAAATGTTTTATTGTGTACCCCTTTAGCGTGCGACTTTAAAATGACGATTGATTTAGACATCGTATATATATATATATATATAGTATCGAATGTAACATTGCATAGAGTAAAGCACACCATGACAGAAACATCGCGAGAAAAGTTTATCGCCAAAACACAATTATATTATTTTCATTTATCGCAGGCACATTATTAAAAAACGTTTGTTGAACGCAGTAAAAAGTAAAAACATTTTTCCGCAGGAGACCGCGAATAATATATTGTTTTGTAAATGCGAAGATAAGACGGACAGTAGTTTTTCACTAGGTACGTAATAACATTATCATAATCACCCAAGTCCGCCTATATAATGTACCACATAATATGATCATTATATAAAAATATGCGCGCGTACGTTTATAATAATAATAATAATAACGATACGCTCTGATGGTTTTCAGTCGTCAGCGGCTGTACACGCATTATTTAATTATACCCAATATTATGACATATTATATTATAGTATATAATGTACCGCGATGGAAATGCATGTAAAAACGACGTATCGGTTTATTTTTGAACGCTGAACACGTCAGTGTGCTGGTGCTGAGTCACGGAAAAAGCCGCGAAACCGCCGCTGCCGACGAGTGGTGCGTCCGCGATGATTATTCGCAATTATTCGCGCACACATGATATAATACAATTCAGCAGGCACCTATACACTATCATAACGTAATAATAATGACGTGTTCGACAAACAAACGTGATTAATAATTCGTTGTTTGCAGTGCATCACCGTACGGAACGCCGGTCTGTTCGTGTATCGTGTCGACTATAAATAAAAGACAAAATGCGATTCTACGTCGGCGGCACGGCGTGGTGTAGTGTGTTCGTGCGAAAAAAGACCTCGGGTCCACGAGACCGCGTTTATTTATATCCGGATTCAGCGGACGGAGTTTGTATTTCGTTTTATCCACGACGGCCGGTGAAAAGCGCTTTTTATCCACGACTCCCGGCGCGACGTTTACGCAGACGAAATGCGACCGCGCATATCGAATATTTTAAAATGGGCGAGTCTCGACCCCCCCCTCTCAAAGAAAGGGCCATTTTTATATTTTTGAACTAATTGTTGTCCAATTTTTCATATTATAAAATTGCATTTACAATAAGGTGTAATGTATGGGTACTTCAATAAAAAATATAAACAAAAACTAATACTTCAACGAAAAACTGTAGTGTATAAGTAATTAAGTACTTAACTAAGTACAGCTTTTTGTAGACAAAACGCAGTGTATAAGCATATATTAGCTTTAAAAAGTAAAATATACCATATACTTAATTATATATATATATATATATAATATTATATAATAAATAAAGTATATTTATTTTAAATATTACACATTTTATATTGTATTAATCTACTAATTTTTAGACTTTTAAAAAGACGACTTGTACTGCTTGTACATGGAAAAAGTAATATGTCAATGAAAATTAATTGATACTACAGTGAATAAAATATAAATATTCTTAATTTTTAAAATAATATTTGTTTTGTTTCAGGGCATCTTTATTCTACAGTTATATTTTTATTAAAGCAGAGACTTTTAATTTAACTACTGATTTTTAATTAAAAAACGTGTTTCGGGCGCAATTCGTATAAATTATTTCATTCTACCGAGTACCGGCTATTTTGAGCGCAGTTCGTGTATATTTAGGTAACAACTACGTGCTAGTCGGGCACATCTCTTGAGCACCGAAATTAAGACTCTTAATTAAATCTATCCAAATATTCTAAATCCATCTCCAATTAACTCTTCAACGCGTATACTGCAAAGTAAAATTAATTTCACAAAACATGCGTCATACGTCCCGTGTATCATATAATAGTCGTATGTTCAATTTAAATAATTGGACGTTATATTTTATTACACGAATAAAGAGGGCTTGGATGGGCTTATTCTTCAAAAATTTTAACAAGCCCCCACCACTGCAACAATGACAGACGAACGCTATACTATACATGTACCCAACGTGTAGGCGTATCGGGTATTTTTTACAGGGTTAAACTTTAAAAAATAAAAGGGGGACTAAAATCACCTTCGTTCCCCAAAAATTTTTTTTACATTCATTTCACTGGCCGCCGTAGTACGGAATATCGAGCAAATCACTCACGCGTTACACCCGTACGGTTGTTTCTTACGTTTTTGCGTGACGCACGTTGTACGAGCGTTATTTATTATTTTGTTTCGCGGAAGCGTATATTCATTTTTCATATTTATTTATTTTCTGTACACGGGTAAACGACGATAGCACACAGACATACAACGGTGCGCGTCTATTGAACACAATATTTATAAGATATTCAATATTAAGTGCGATGACGTTCCGACGACGTTCGTCAATATTGTAACGTTAATCGACCGATTAGAATGTAAATAATGTAAATCGATCGTTCGACTATTATGCGTGTTACTGATTACACGTATTTTAAACGTCTTAATCGAATTTTTCCTTTTATGACGTTATTGAATCGTGTGAATCGCACACGGCCACTAATAATATATTACCTCTATGCACTTGACGCGTTTATATATATATATATATATGTAATATTGACATCATCAGTCATCAGTGTCTAATATACCATACAAGAATGATGAGGCGGATGTCAAAATGGAAATTTCCGAAAACTTTTTTGGATGGTTTTTTGTTTTCATAGTATATACTTACATATATATATATATATATAGACGCCTTCACCCACTCGGCATTCGGTCAAACGTTCGTGACCATAAAATGTATCTACCTATATATATATAATAGGTATATAATGTTATATACTATATGCTCCGCGGTTCGTAATGTTATTATGTCCATGAGTATATTATTAAAACGTCGGATTCGCTCCGTTTCCGACTGTGTCGATTAATGATTTTTCTTCTTTCGAGTATCTTATGTAATATACGACATCGTTATCCCGGGTATTTTGTCCACGCGCGCGTAAAGTGAACGGCGGCTGCAGCGGTGGCCGGACTCGCGCGTAACTATATATAGTCGATATTTCTTCTTCTCCTTATTCGAACGGAAACGTCGTCGTTGCGTTGCAAGTAATTGGAAATAAATCGCGTCCTTGTCACGCGTTCTCACGTCCAACATACGTCGCGCTGTGTAAGTCGTGCGCATTATTTCTGTCGTCGGACGGCCTTGGGTTTCGCACGCGCGTAAACGGACGTCGGGCGGCTGGACCGGACGTCCATGGGTCGCGATAGAGTCGCCATCGCCGTCCTCTCGACGTGTGGTGCACGTCGATCGCAAATGACGTCGAAAAATGACATTTTTACGGTACACGTAAAGGTGGTCCTACCCGGACAGTGACTACTACCTAATATAGTACAATTTCCTTGAAAAAATTGCGATTGCTGTCTTGCTGAGTCCTCTTATTTTTTCAGTTAGTCCACAAATGGCATCATTGACTGCGAGGGTGTTATAAATTCAAAATTGGAGTCTCTAATGGCCCACGCCATCCCCTCCCCGTCGAATTGCGCGGCTATGAATACCGCACAAAAATGTGCTGCACATCGATATATAATATTTTCTGCAAATACCCGTCCTTACCAAATGCAGTCATAAACACTTATACGGTAATTTTTGGACGAGGGACCAATAATTATATAATAATATTAATATTATATAATTGAATAATTAATATAAATATAAAATAAAACTATAGTTTTTCTAACCGATTTATCATTGTCGCAGTTCACAGAGTAAGAATTAATCGACCGTATAGTATAAATCCTTAGGGTATTATAATACAATGATTGACATTCAATGGTAATGGTTAACATAGCTGAATATGTTTTTGAATAAAAAGCCAATTACTATTATACTTAGTGTTTATTAGAGGTATGTTTTTTTACCATAGCCAGAATCACGGAAGACGCCATAGAACTACATCCTTATTTCTCGGGTCCGAATTATAGCGGTGATGTTTTAGCGCAACTGTCATATCGTTTAATATCGCATATACCTGTACTGTTTCAAAATGAAATATAACAATTTAATTTTTTTATCAGTGCGTTTTTAACAAGTAAAATTCACGATTCAAGATATGCTAGAATGAAGTATGTCTTTTGTCTTATGATAACAATATGCTTTTTTTTACTCGTGACCATAATAATTATTAATCTAACCATATATTAATAATAGTATACATACATACATACATAGACAATTCGTACTACATTAAATCGCATTTCATAATGACTTGCTGTACGTCTGTATTATAATCTGTAGTCCATTATACTCGGGATTAGATTTTTAACCGTACTTTAGTTTGTACAGTTTTTAAACGTTTTAATATACCTATACTAAATAAGTTCTACCAATATTTCAAGCTTTTAAATTTATACATTCGTTGTTATTTTTTTGGTCAACAAGGTTAGAATGTTACCAGTTAAGAACAATTATTTTGACAAAAATACTATAACCTGTTGGGAGAGCTGATTTTCGTATTGTCCATGTTAAGTCAACCATTGTTTTCACGGCCCCTGAAAATTGAACGTCGGTGGAATCGGCAGTACAGCAGCCCATAACGTATTCGCGGACGATAAGTCATAGTGACGTATATAGCAGAGCATTGAAATCGAAAAGATGCGTAAAAAAGTGTATAATAATATTGTGTCTCAACCGTGTTAAGCGCTGCGGTTCATGGACTTGACTATTTGAGCAATTTTAAATGGTGGAATTCGAACCGCGGTTTTATACTAACTATATTATATATAATACAAATAATACTGTTTAATGATTATAATAGTTCCGGTCGACGAATCATCCGGACCGATACATCATTGCCGTTTCGCGTCTGCCCCTTCTGTATAATAAACGTTTCGTAAATTCGTGACAACGACAATAATTGACTACTTAAAGACGACGATCACGTCCTTGTCACATTTCCTACTACATTTAGCGTGCCGTATCATGTTCGATGGGTTTTGCATTCGTGCGCGATTGTTTGCCTATAGCCAAACGACTCTGGCGGATTCATCCGCTTCAGAACGTCTCGTTAAATAATTAATTATTTTGTATAATGTATAGTATATAGTATACCTGCATACGCCTGTTTACTGTTTTACTATTTGCTTCGATTTTAGATTCTATAACAGAAAATACTTTCTAAATATTGCCATACGTTGATTTGTGAAATATTTATTAGCGTTTTGTGTATTTATCGTTATAAACAATGAGTAATAAATACATAGAATTATTATATTTGCTTGCCGTAGTTGCCGGTCTCGTCTATTCCATTCAAGTTATCTATTCTGTACGACATCACCTTTTTTGGGGGAAGATTTATATTAAATTTACGATCTTAAGTTGACTAAAACTCGGAAAATAATGAAATATTAAAAATACACCGTCGTTAAATTAAAATAACCTAACGAGTATCCATACTGCATGCAGATACATGTATATGTCTTATGGTTAATGACTAATTTATTACGGCAATAAGTTATTATTATAATTATTATGAGAGATGATGAGCTAAAATTGCAAAAATATACTATTAATTTCTACCTGACTACATCGTCAAATAACTATCAACCAATATTGTTTTGTTTATATAATTTATTATAATAAATTATATTATTATTATTTTCATTTTTTTTATCTTTTTTTTTATCTTTTTTTTTATCTTTTTATTTATTTATTATTTGTTTATTTTTTATATTTTTTTTTTTGGGTGGTGTAGAGCCGGTTTCGTTCATGACGTCATGATAACGCTCTACGTGTCGAATAAAATCAGAATGACCCCAACCATAGACATATTACGTCAAAACAATGACTGAAATTTAAACGTGAGGCTTTCATTAGACGGTTTTTATTCCTTAAGATTTTTTTTTAAGATCCTACCACTTTGTGGATTTATTTTTTGAAATTTGAACTGCCAAAACGCTCCTTTAATTATGCCACTTGTTAGTGATCGATTTATAGTTATTTGAGTTAATCGTCTAATCGTTACAGTTTTCGATGACATGAGGTAAGATAATTTTTAGTAAGTACGTAAGTATTAGCTAGTAATATCATGTGTCGAATATTTGATTATAGATATAAATTACAATTATGCATGTTAATAAAAACAAAGCAAATATATGGTAAGGTGATCTAGTGGTATCTAAAAATAAATACTCATTAATTATTATACGAGTAATAATACATTTAAAAACCAAAATGTAGGCTTTTAAGTGCATCTTTACTTTAGTATTTGCGTAAGTACCTACTGTTTATTATATGAACATTGTCATTTGTACAATTAATTTAACGATTCTTATAATGAAATTTAAGTAGATAATAATCATTCTCAAATGAGTAAATAGACATAATAGTCATTATTTGTAATATGTTTACATAATAATGAGTAATAATGACTAGTATAAACATTTCGCTAATAATTTTGATTATTCAACACTATATAATTAAACTGCAGAGTCAAGTACTTATATGAAAAAAAAACACACATTAAAGTTAAAAATTATAATTATAAATAATATATATACGTATGTATAAAATATATATTTTATATAAATGGAAATTCGTGAATAACCATGAAAATATTTTAATGCGATAACAAATAAAATATGTGATATACTTATAATATATATATCTATGATGTACTTACGCGCGGCTCTTGGGTACCTACTTTATTATATGTACATGGAGACGGAGAGTGTGGTATGAATTGAATAATTGTAAATGCAGATATCAACAAAAATATCAGGCAATAAAAAGATCCAAATCTTCCGATCAAAAATACTCAGTCTCATTATCATCGCTCACTGCTATGTATCAAACGATCTTTACATACTGACTTGCACATACCCGCGATAAAATAAGTGGAAAAAATACACTAACAAAAATTTCACAACCACTCAAACTCACTTATAAAAAAATCTGTCCAGTCACTCACTCGCAGGAAATCGTACAAGAAGACTTAAGCGCTAGTGGCCAAGATTTATGTACAAATAATAATATAAACACGAAACACCTGTCAAAGTGCTGTCGCTGAACGGTTTCTTCGACAAATGTACATGTCCTTTTATTATTCGTTTAGTACTCGTGCTTATTTGTACCGTCAATACAATATACGTAAAGACTTGTATGATTTGAAAGTAAAAATACAGATATCGCCATATCGATCGGTACATGTTAATCGTTATTTTTAAACGATTTCACTGCACATTATTGTACAAATAAATTAAAACTTTAAACTTAATAAAATATTGGTCATTGAATATAATTAATTCACATAGTCATATAGCTAATTGAACACGTTTTTATTAAGCGAAACTTGACAATAGATATACACTTTATTATGATATATTACTTCAGCAGCCATTGTGTGACTTTGTTTGGAATTTTACAAAATATCCTTACGACATAATAATTGTGAATAAATCACAACTAAAATTTAATCAAATTTCTTCAATCGAACCAATAACAAATATTAATCTAAGATGTAAAAAAACTTTCAAAATAATTGGACATACGCGTTTGAATTATAATTAGGTCATTTCAAACTTGTACGTTCATTTACGATTATAATAAAATATGGTTTATTATGGTAATGCACTAAAGCGTTTACATTATATTTTTATCGAAAACATTTTTCCTTAAGCCATCCACACGAGATAGGTAGATGACACAACACGTTATCGCTTCATATTATTGTTGGATAATGGATAAACACTTAAGAACCTAACAAAATTTATTATGAATTATTTGTTCCCACAAGTTTATTGAAATAAATTATTTATTCCATCTTTGACTACTGATATTGCTTGTTTTATTGCCAAGATTTAAAGTGATCAGTGATCACATTTATTGTTATTTATCGTGATATATTCTTAAATGTTTACCATCTAAACTTATTTTTATTTTTGTCGAATTCAGTAATCTGAGTAATCGACGTTTTGTAATCACTTCTGACTTACCTACGTGTTGAAGTATTTTATTTTTAAACTTTGAGAGGAAACTCAATTGTTGAGAACTGTACAAGTTTTTCGTTTGTCGTTATTAAATAAAAGTGACTGTTTAGTTCATTTTGACTGTGTCATTCATCACAATTATTTTTTTTTTCTCATAAAAACCTATATGTACACTGCATGTGTCACATGTGATCATGTGGCAATATAATGTTTCGTATTCGTGAAATATTTATGTAATTTTTTGTTGTTTTTTTTTTTTTATTATTATTTGATATTCCAGTTAATAATCTTAAATAACAATATATATGTATACATATTTTCCTCATTAAATATAGGTCACCACCAGTATTTAACCTCTTATTCCTTCTTAGTACTAAACATTATGTACTATGTATTGTATGTATATATACAATATGCATTTATATTTTATAATTAATATTTATTGGTTATTATTTATCACACGTGTCGAGAAGTTTTTGATTTTTATAGTTGTAACTTGTATTATTATTTACTATATAATATTAACTGACCTGCATTCGTTTAGTGACGTAGGTACATAAGCAATATTGCATAAAACGTGTTAGGTCTAGGCCAAATGTTATAT
Source organism: Rhopalosiphum maidis (assembly GCF_003676215.2). Taxonomy (NCBI): domain Eukaryota; kingdom Metazoa; phylum Arthropoda; class Insecta; order Hemiptera; family Aphididae; genus Rhopalosiphum; species Rhopalosiphum maidis. Next base: position 83,340,037 of record NC_040878.1, read on the forward strand.
TAGTAATTACATAAAAAAAATATTTAAATTTAATTAAACGTAACATATTAGTACGTTTTCTTCACAAAATAATTGATATAATATATAACGATAAAATATTGTTAAGTTGTATCATTATTATCAATATATTTCTATCTGTTGCTCTTAATTTTTTTTAATTTATTGATAATCAAGGTGCTAAACTACGCACACGTATATTTTTTAAATTAAAAAAAAAGATCAATATCGATCTATCTATATAAAAACGTAAATTCATTATTATTTATGTTATTTACATTTATATATTATAAGATTTCTGTGGACAATTTCTGACATTTTTAATTATATTAATTTATATCTATTTTAAATTTATCGGATTATTTAGTGTGGGTATTATGAGTGTAAGTGTTTTAAATACTCAATTGATCAGCCTCCAATTGATTTGAGAACAACGTTAAGTACAATAAGTATACATGCATGCGGTGTGTTGAGTGTATCTGTAAAACGGGCTCAAACGAAATCAACCCATATCTTATATATAAATATATTGATTATTATAAATATTCAAATATATAATATGTAGTATATATATGAATTATAAGGAAGTATATTTTTCGATCCGATAAGTTCTTTGGTATCAGATTTATCATAGATGTATTGCATTTATGTGCAATTCGGTAACAATCAAATAAAGTAAGCCTGAAAATGTGTTAAACATTACATTACACTATATATTTTGATGGAAATACAGCTTACAAGTACACACAGTTTGTGAAATATAATCGTTAAAGAATAAAATGATTTTAGTAAATATATTAAAAGAAATGGTCAAGTTTTAATTGACTTATTTACACGTTTTATAAATGTATTATATAATAATAATCTTAAGTACGTTATCGTGATTTAGGATAAATATTTTTAAGTAGCTTATGTATGTATTACATTTGACGTCATTACTCGTCACTTTATACTTTATCAGATAGGTAATAATATACTAATCGTTCAATAATCGAGTTTAACCTGTAGTAATCTGTATAATATATATAGGTACGACGGATCATATATTATATGTATGTATAAGAGCATAATTATAAGTAAATAACCATAATAAGTATAAAAACAGTTTTAAAATATAAGTTGTATAAATATAACAACTGTTATTCCTGACTCAATGAAATATATTTTAACATACTGTCTTAAATGATTTTAATAATGTTAGCAAATATAATATAGCTAGGTGTTTAGGTGATAAGACGTTTGGAATTGCAGATGTACCGTAGCATAATATATTATTGTCATTTAATACGCATATTGTATTATATATAATATATACACATAACATTTTTCTAAGGTCCACGACTCTATGTTTAAGACCTTGAATATATTTATTCAATATAGGTACGCTAATCTTATTTGTTTGTTTTAAAAATGACTAGAGATTGACATAGTGTTTATTGATACCGATATGACTATAGTTATGGTACCTATTTTAACCGTATCACCTATTTAACACTTTTAAAATAATTGTACATCGCCTATTTATGAAATTGCATAGGTAATTACAACATATAATCGTGTATTACTAATTTTCGTAATTAGTAATTACTATATGTAATTATAGACAAATGTATAACTTTTTCAAAGTGATAAACGATTACAACTATTAACACAAGTATAATATACAAATTAAAGTTTCTCAATTTCTCATGTATGACCCAATAAAGTTTATATAGTCAGATGGTCTATACAGATACGAGCATGAGCAATACGTATGAGCATTTTAAATTAATATTTATAACCTGTAGTTCCTGAAATTGTACATATTAAAATATATTTTATTTCAAATTTACCAGTTCCATAGGTATTTTTTGTTAGTGTTTCATTTAGAATAATTTAAAGTTATATAATTGTTAGTTCAATGACTTGACCTTGAACATATTATAGTGAATTTTTTAATCAAATTATCTTTACTGAATTATAGCTAAATACAAACAGGAATCTGAGATATAAAGATTTGATCAGTTTAGCTTGGATTGTTACAAGTCTGTGTTGTACTATATAGTCTGAGGTTTTCCTATTAGCGCAATAATACAGACGATATATAACTTCACTAAAAAATCGATTCTGCAGAGTAGAATTCTGTTCATATTTCAATAATTACTTATGTGGTTATACATATTATACATAGTACCGGAGTATCTACGTATGCATAATATATGAAATAATGAATAAATATTTCAAAAATAAGTTAATTATCTTTTAAATAATGGTTTATTGTTTACCATTTTTTTTTAATTATCTGCAATTTTAGTTAAATGTACCCATTGTTAATCGTTACTATCGTTTTGTATAGTATGTATTATTGTAATTTGTATTGAATAACTCTTTAAAGTATTTTATACCCATAGTGTATACATATTATAGGTATGAAATTTTCAACGCGTTTCAATATATTCACCTTCCAACAAAGAGTACTAAAAACCAATCTATTCTTCTAACCTAACCTGAGTCTTGTTTTTCGAACGCGATAATAATATTTATCAATGTTTTTCAATGGATACTCAAGCAGTCAAGCTCGTGATTTCCAAACCTCACAGTCACATCTATTTTGTACATTTTTCCCAGCACATAAGTAATTTAACACTCAAGTAAAATTTGCATTTTGCAGTATTAAACAAATGTTAGTTATGTAGTTCCGATTAAAATAGATTTTTTTAAGACATACCTAACAGGTTCTTCTTTTACATTGACTCAACTCTAATCTGCAGCAATTATATTAATATTGTATAATGTATATTTAATAAACGATAAATTAAACACTTGTGTCAAATGTTTGTATAAACTATTTATACATATTTACATAATAACTTATGCCTGTACATACCTGCTGCGGTAAACTTGTAAAAGCAGATATTCAGTCGGCGTAATAAATGTATAAACATGTATTAAGAGTAAATTCACGAATATCAATACATTAATGTATTTGTTAAAAATGTATAGTGAAAATGTCTTTGTACCCAATGAAACAAAATTGTAATCTCGTAGCATCTACTGCTTATATTGATTTATTAATTATAATATCATAATCATACCTTATATTATAGGTGATTCTAACTATAATCAGCATTGACTATACTTACATGTGTATAAATAATGATTGAAAGACATCAAACAAACTTGAACAACATTTTTTTAAATTTTTTTTGTATAGTCGTATCAGCTACTTCCTAGGATTCTTAGTACGTTGTATAAGTATATCTGAGAATTTTAATTGAAGGATGAAAGCATTGCCCACATAATACTTATACAAATATTACAAGTGTAATTTTGTAATAGATAGTTATATCGCTGAATAATAATTTTTTTCGTAAAATATGCTTTAACCAATTAACTGTAATCAACATCACATGACACATCACATGATTTAATATTGTCTATCAATTAATTATCTATCTATGTACAAATATATAAATTAAGTAATGTTTCTTTCTTTATGCTCTAAATAGTTTATAAACTCAACGACTTGACCGTTTTCATTATTTTGTAGCTTATTTTTTCAACCTATTTAGATCGCAATAGGATGGTTCACAAATACATTTTATTTCGGCTAACTAAAATCGAATAATTTTTTATTTCTACATAGGGCTGTTGATATATTTTGTGATTTAGGCTAATAAAGTTATTCTATATAAATGTAAAATTGAGTAACAGAAATATGACGTGTATTTTTTTTTAGTTTATTAGAAAAAATATCTTAAAATCAAATACTTACAAATACCTAGAATAAATCACATAGTTAATTGTATGATTTAAGATCATCATTTTTATTTATATTTTGCATATAAATTGTAAATACATAAAGACGAATATCAATCTTAGTGGTATTAGATGTACGTCGGATCTTATCTAAGCAATGAAGTAAAACAAGAAATAATAGAAAAATAGATTTGTTTTAGGGCGGGCGAAGTCGGTAGCTATAGTATTTATACATAGATAAGTCGAAAATTTTGTGCATATACGTGAAGCTTTCCGTCGTGTTTGATATATTTTTTTAATTAATATATGATATAATAATACAGTTAAATACATTATTTAAAACAGTGCCGTAATTAAAAGTATTAAGGCCTCGGACACAACACATTTATTGGACCTTGAGTAGAAAGCCCTAAAGCTTATGTACGTAATAATATTTTTTCATGGGTTCATAACACAAGTTTACAAACATAATAATGGTGACAATTTTAAGAAATTCTTACCTGCATGAAGAAGGTATAGTTGCCATGCAGTGAGGTTATTAAAATATATAACTATATTATTTTATTTTTTTATTACAGATATTAATTAAAGACTCGGTATACCTGTAAATAGTATGTTAAAATATGGTTATAAATAAAATATTGCAAAATATATAATCATAAAAACATTATTTAAAATCATGAAAAAGTTAAAAAAATAAAATTAAGATGTTGATAATATCAAATCTATTTAATATCGACAATCAAAATAAAATGTAATGTGTACTATATACATATATATAGCACACACGCACACACACATATATATTATTTATGTATAATATAATAATAGTTTCTTCCAAAATCATTATTTAAGAATGGAAACTCGTTTTTCTTGCTTTTAAATGACCAAAGTCATTTATCGCCTTGTTCAAATTTATGTTTCAGATGCACGACGTTTATAACTTTTTTTTGTACTATATAAATTATGATTATAAAACTAAGATAAATTTACTTTTTTACGTAAAAAAAGAAAATGTTTTCACCTGATGCTAACGCTATTAGTCTGCAAAATAAACACAAAAAATGTATAAATATTATATTATTTACCTAAAGTATTATGATAAAAATGAATTATGTTTGTCATATCCACTATTCACTGTTCCTTAGGAAGATGTATGCAATTTAAATTTGGATAGGTAGATTGGTAGTTAAAGAGTAAAATTAAACTATTATTCTCGTATTACATTATTTATAATATACTGTTACAATCTGCTAAAATAGAAGTACCTACACTTTTACTTTTTTTTACGATTTAACCGAATAAAGTTTTAATCGCATTTACTTAACTACCTATTAATGCGTTGTACTAAAACGCCATTTTTAGGCAATGCAGGTGGAATGAAAATAATATTTTCTTTTATGACGAAACAATACGTAAGTATATTATACATTACATGATCCGTGATAAAATAATCTGGTTGACCCCAATACAAACGTACCTAATACCTATTGGATTTCTTAGTTTCTTCATCCTTTTGGATTTGCTAACTTTAACTATAACTTTGCCAGACCATATTAGGTGTACCTATAACTAGTGCCAGTCAATCAATAAATATAATCATAAAATTAACTTATAATAAACCTGAAAAAAAACGACACAATAATGGTACGAGTATCTCTGAAGTAGGTTTAAAGTGATATTTTTATTTATAGTAAAAACTACCTATACAATAAGTATAATAAAAAAAACGAGATACCTATCTAAAGTAGTTTTCTATAATGGAGTTTTATCGACCGTCTAAAATTTAAGCCTTTCCATATATATTTACATATTTAAATGTGTTAATTGCAATGGAATTATGAAACTTATCACGGTGAGTATTATGGAGTATCCATTTGTTCGGTTTTTAATCTTCAGCTATTGTCCGCAAATTGTTTTTTATCTGTCCGTCTGGTGTGTTAATAATTCTAAAAATATATCGAAGTCAACTAGTTTTGATTACAGTTGTTAGATTAAAGAATAGAGCTTGGCTGTCAACTGCAAAGTGCTTAGAATCTAATAGTAGAAAAAAATCACCTATATACGTATAAGTACTCCATGTAGAGGTTAAAAAACAAAACAATTGTACATGATTTGATAATTGGAAGTGTAAATTGCAATACACCTCTTACATAGGTATAGGTACTATACTATTGTATGCAACGCAATAAATTACTGTAAACAATTTCGTTTACTTTTACTTTTACTTTTTGTAAATTACTATTTATAAATTTGCAATCAAAATAAATTATATATAGTTTTATATAGTAGATATAGCAGGCAGCAGGTTAATATAGAATAGGTTAGTGCCCAAGTGATAGGCACTAACCTATTCTATTAAAGTAATTATTTTTGATTTGACAGAAGAAATACAACTAGTCAGAAAAAAAAACAAATACCGAGCAGGATATTATTTGCAAGTGATTTCAACCAGAATAGGAAAAAGGTACCTAGAAATTAACATATTTTTTTTTTCATTACTTAAATGTTGTTTATTTGTGTCTGAAGAAAAGTAAATACTTTAAATAATGATTTTAATTTTTATACTTTTAATTTCTACATAGGTACCTAATTATATATGTACCAAATAAAATATAAATTTATACTTAGGACACGCGTTGAAATTAATATAATTTTCAAAACCACTGATGTTTTCGTATAAGAAATCTTACTCACTCTCAGCAAAAATTTTTAAAATAAAATGCTCCTACATGCATCAAAGTTATAAATTTGTAATTTTTCATGAATTTTAGCAAAAGCTTTTTTTAATACCATTTTATGTTTTTGATAATACCTTTCGCGTAATGTGTTGCAAATAGGTGCAAATTGCTTGGATATTACTTGTTAAGAGTGTTGTAAGAAAGTTATGCTTAATTTTACAAAATTATAAATATATATCTGCTTACATCATAAAAATATGCTATCATAATATGCAATACAAGTTTTAAATTAAATTAATTTTTTTATCTTCGAGATTGTTGACGAATTCATTGTTATTGAGGCATAAAAAATATTTTTAAGATTTTTTAACATTTTTCAATTATTATTCTAATAAAATAATATTCAAATGTGATTTTTTTTTGAAAAAATATAATTTAGATTATCAAATTAAATTTATAAACTTTTTACAGTTGATAATGCTGTCGTCATACGAAAAATACGATGTTTTAGTCAAAATAGTACATACAATAAGTTCAAAAGTGTGTACTGTGTAGTGTAAAAGAAAATCGTTTTTTCAAAAATGTCGTTTTAAAACAGCATAGTCATCTATTACGCCAAAAGATATATGTATAAAAATTTATATGTTCTGCTTAATCATGATTTTCAGTATGCCAACGTTACATTGAAGACCGTATGGGATCGTGTAGGTATATAAAAATTAAATTCGCAAAATCGTGTATGTATGATACGTTACGAGCAGTGGAAATTGGGTATTGTGCACAGTACCCGTTTCTCAAGGGCAAAGTTGGAATAAGTTTACATTTTCGGGGCATTGTATACAGTTCCCAATTAAATTTAATAAACATAAAAAATACTCGAAATAGACGTCTCGAGTATTAATTACCCATTAATAGTTTTTAAATCTATTATCTATTGAATCATTTTTATATACCTATTACCTATATGAAGAATTAATCAGATCATTATTTAATGATGGCTTGATATGAATAATGAAGTGAATATTAATATTTTAATTATTTATTAATAAAATGTAATGGAGTAGGTATTATATTATAGTATTATATTTTTTTTCATAAACATCACTATTATGGCATTTTGAGTTACAAAGTCGACAGGATTTTTTGCATTTATACCGGTTGGTCTTACATAATGTATTGAAAGTACAACTATCGTACATTTGGCCACCCAAATTAGAACATTTTTTTGGCGTTTCTCTCAATGAAATTTGTTCTGATGGTACCTCATTAACCTAGATAAACATCTCTGCACATCGCGGATTGGTTTCGACTGTTCCATTGCACGTATGTATTCGTATTCCTAATAATTAGATAGGTATCTCGCAAGTTGTAGTATCAAACGAATGAAGTATGCAGGTATAGTAATAATTGTTACGTATGAATTCCATTCGATATAAATGCTCGCAGTTCGCCGTATTTAATTCACTTAGCCCATTTGAATTTGCAGGGCTTTGCATATTTTTCCCGGCCAATATGGCAAAAATTGGAATATTAAAAAAAATCATTCTTACGTTGGCCAAAATGTTTAAACATTGTGTATAGTGCCCTGGGGAATTTCCCACTCGTCAATTTCTGGTTACGTCACTCACCGTCTTAATGGCGAAATTATTCATAAATAGAATATTGCGCGCCCATATTATGAGTATACACGTAGGTAATTGTAGAAAAATAAAAAATTGTCTATGAAAAAAACATGGAATTTATATAAACAAATTAAAATAAGTAATTTTTTCAAATTATTTTATTTTATACACTAATAACGTATAAGTATAATAATTGTAGATATAAAAATGAATTTTTATATTATTTTTTTCTTTTATACGTCACTTTTTTAGTCCAGTTTAAGACGATTAAGCAAGCTATGTAAATGGTTGTTAAAATCTAAAAGAATCTGTAATTCTGAATAATCTTAACATCAATTTCGGATATCCCGTCAATGATGCTATTTAATATATAAATTTTAGGTAATGACCTGATAAAGTCAGTAATGCAGTGGTTACCAGAGATTAAGGGTAATCGATGCATATTTCCGAAATTAACTGATAAGTTTAGTTAATGTCATTTATCGATATTTTCTAAGTGGTTCATGAAATACCTAATATTTTGGTTACCTATATTTGTATCTATTGGGGAGGTAAACTATAGACATGAGCGAATTAAAATTTGTTTTTGCGGGCGGTATAATAAAACGCAAATTTCGGGAATATCATGTAAAATATTGTAAACATGCAAAGTATTTATTATTTTCAAAAAAATATTTAAAAATTTGTTTATAAGGAGTCATGGACATGTACCTGTGTGTATTCAAAGTGCCTTGCAGTTTACCTTGTAAAAAATAATGAAATAATATATTATTATACTACCAATTATCTATAATAGTACTTAAGAAGTATGATAGCTTTACGGTTTTGTCGATGTAAATAATAAACTAATAAATTAATTAATATTGCCAACTTTTACTATCAATTTTAGACACGTTATGTATAGATAATATATCGTATAGGGAATTTCAAAATTAAATATTGTAAATGATGAGTTGCTCGATATTGACGTACTGATGCGTTTAAGTTTACTTAAGCTTGTGATTTGTGTAGGAATACAGAATACTATAGGTACTCGTAATATTTTAAGACTATTTGCGTGTTATGTTGTTTTGTAACTTTTATTAAAACATAATAAATATAATTTTAATTTGTAAACTTCAGTTATACAGTGTGACGTCACTGAGGTATAGACCACATCATAAAACTATGGTATATCAGGGTTTTTAAACATAGTTTTATTTTAAATTTAAAAAAAAAACCCGTTTTGAACACATCAGCCCTGACATATGTTGTAGTTATAGAACGCTTTCCTGTTTACCATACACTGAAACACGGTGTAGTATTTATCATTAGCATTCTATAAATTCTTATACAAATATAGATTCGAGGATATCATTATTTATTAACGAATAGTTAAGTCCATAGCATTAACATTTATCGTAATTATACACAAACCTGACAAATTCAATTTAACATCCAATAAACAATTTATTTTATATACTTACACGTAGTATAATAATGGACGATGTCCTAATAATCTTATAATAATATGATAAATAATTACTTGTATTTCATTTTACGTATTCTGTTATATTATATTTATATTATTCATCCGATATTAAATGCCCATGAACTGATGCAGGCACTATAGTCTATAAGAGAGCTAATTATTATTCATAACGGCTATAATTGTGTATACTGTATAGTAATTTTGTATATAATAATCTCACGTCAATGTATATTTTGATTAGGTACATTTAACCGTCAATAAATATTGTTGTTAATAAAATGATTTTTTTTTTTTAATATAAATATTTTTTAATTTTACCAATAAAAACAGTATAATAACATATTTTTGTAACACGAAAGCATTCGAAATGCGTATCTATACGGATCATCTATGAATTATTATGTTGTTGATTTGTACATACAATAATAATTATACTGTCAATAGAGCGTTTTACTTAATAATTTTCATCGGTTCATTCTTAACAGCAGACGATCTTGTTGTTGACTTTTACGAAAATTCTGATCAACAATAACATATTGATTTTATGGCTTAAAAACTCGGTAAATACATATTTTAAAATAATGACGTAGTACTTCTTAGGTGCCTGTATACTACATGTTTGGTAAGCATATTAAAATACTTGAGTTCGTATGTAGGTTATGCGCTAATTTTATTGTCACAATTTATACGTACGTATAAGTGGGCGATTTATAATATTATTTATGTAGAGATATCGCGTTAACAACACAACGGTTACATTTGGAGTTATAGACTACGGTTCACTTAACTAAGTAGATGTAATTTAAGTGCCATAAGATGAAAAATGAAAACCGCTAAATAAAAGTTATAAATGTATAATAATAATAATAATAATAATATATAAGCTATAGTGTCCACAAACCACCGACATTGAATATTGTATAGGCGTACTATTATAATACAAGCGACCTTCGCGTTTATTTTTATTATCGTGTCACCGTTTGTAGGTGAAACTTTAGAATTAGTTAACATTTCAGCATAAATGCTAAATATGGTTCGATCGGAATTATACATGCTTTCCGTCAACAATTAAAACGTGCCGTACTATACTGTGTTTAGTTCGAAGTATGAATTATGTATAGGGATTAGGGGCATGCATAATAGTATGAAATTTGCATAGTGTATAATATGTATCAGTGAAATCATTCAACGAGCTGTGAATTTTACTTAATTCTACGCATGCTTAATAAGTTTAAAAAAAAACCCATTGAGACATGATATTATAATTTAATGTAATAGTATAATCGTTATTCAGATATTAATTCGGTTATTTGAAGAATATGAAATGCCAGTAATACATGCACATGTCATGTAATTAGGCATTTATACGTAACCATTCTATATTTTAGTATAAATATTATTAACCTAATATTTACCTATTTAAATAAAGAGTTGAGTAATATAGTTGTTGTGGCTTCTATTTGTAGCCACAACAAAAATTAATTTGATTTGTATCCATATGTCATTTAGGGTCATTACCATAAGTGAGCCGTGCTATATTGCATTTATATTCTGAGCGAAAATTCAGTATTATTGGTTATACAATGATTAAATGATTTTTTTTTTTTTTTTGCAACATTTTGGATTAGAAAGTTTGATTAAGCTTTTAATTTTGAATGTTTAGAATGTTTAGATGTTTTTTTTTTATAGTTTAGAAAACTGACAAAAACCACACCAAAACGGGAATGTTTCGTTGTAAAATTGTAATTTAGAAAGGAATAATGGAACAAATTTTAAAATTTCACAAAAGTATTATAATAGAATTTTATAATTTATTAAGTTTTTTTTATGACATTTTTATTCTTATTTTTACGGTTAAAATGTAATATACAATGTTTCTCTTAAGAAGTATTGTTACATAAATTAAATAAAAATTATTTTATTAAATAAATATATTAGCATCGATTTTTTTTTAAATTAAAAATTCATAAAATATTAACTGTTGATACGATACCTTTGGAAATGTGTATTACAAAATGTTTTACCGGTTAATATTACGCCACTTAAAATAACGGTTTCTCCTCAGATAGTCAGACCGTTAAGGATAATCTCAAATTATTTATACATTATAAATAATAGTATACTATATAGTCATTTAGATATACAGTATATTTGTATATGTTACTGCGAATGATCACAGTTGGTTAATGCAGAACAGTGGCAGCCACCGATGAGTGTTTACATACTTCAAAATTATTAACAAAATATGTTGTCATAGTATTTCAAATATTGCGCTGTAACTGTTTTATATCAAACTGATTGATAATTTTGACGAAATGCAAGTAAGAATGGTAACTCTTAATTACGTATCTATGTAACACCCAAAATTCGTTTTTAATGTGCAAAGAAAATGTATTATCAATCGATAAGTTTTAGTTAATCAAAAAATTTCAATACAATGATCACCGCACACTTCTAATTGAAAGTATCTAAGGGATAAACGTGTTGCAATTGCAAAATGAAGTGCACAGAAAAATAGTATACATAGAAATAAAATATTTAAAAAAATGTACATTATTGCAATTAAATATTTATATAATAATCATATATCGTTTTGTTGCAATAAATGAAATTACTAAAACTAAAACTAACTTATAATATCAATTCCACCTTTTTTTTTAAATAATAATTTTTACACAAATATATAATAGTAAATTTACTTATTAATTAAAGTTGAATGATTCAATAAAATTGAACATAATAATGTATTTTAATGTTTATGTAGTATTAACATTTACATATATATATTATATTTAATATATTGTTAAAAGTATATGTATCTATGTCAAATTGTCGACATTAACACAACCTGTATTTAGTAAGATATTTATAAACAAAAATAATTGTGTAAATGTTGACATAGTTATTATCCATGTTTTTCAATTCTGGTTGTGTTTTTTGACATTCACCGGTGACTGTCAGCATTTACCATATGTGCATTATGTACTGTGGACATTCATATAGCAATAACATGTGTCATAATGTATATATATGTCATATATTCGAATTCATATTTCATATTTCGAATTCCAAAGATCTTTTTAAAAAATATATTGATTGAACTTAAAATTAAACTAAAAATGAATTTCAGGAGCAGAAAAGGGTTCATTTTTTTTTTAAATTTAGTTACATAAAACAATCATTAAAAATGTTAGCTAAAAAGTTTCTACTTCTAAAAATTCTGAACTCCCTCCTCAGTTAGGCCTTAATTATAATATATCTTAGAATTCTTAGATAAAAGGTTAATGTAATACTTATAATGAGATAACATTAACTATTCTTCGAAATAGACGCAGATTTTCCGTTCGTCTACTTTGGTCAGAATCATTTTTCGTAAAAAATGATTTACCACATTGAGTATTTGAATTCAAATTTAATATATCCATTATACTGATACACTATTGATTTTTTGTTAAATTTAATATTTTTAATGTATACCTATACTCTTACTTTTATATTATATTATAAAATAATAATATGTGTGATGTGTACTTGATATTATAATAATATAATATATATAGGTATACATACGGCTATACATAATATTAGGTGTTAATAACCAAAACATTCTAATGTTAGCAGTTTTAATAGCACTACGAAACAAGGTTTTTGGTGAATATATAGGTACTGTATATTGTATATATGGTGCTTTTTGCTGACGTGAAGGAAAAAAATAATTGAAATGATTAAAAACATATAGAAATCGTGCTTACACGAAGAATTTCACTAACGCATATTATCTACACGTAGATACGAATGAATTCCATCAATGGTTGAAATATTTGGAATTATGGGAACTATTCATTTTTGAAGTCGAGTATAATATGTACAGACGTACCTACTACCTATTATATATAAACAATATACAAAGAGATATGAAATTGGCGGTTGTGTTTAAAAATATGTATCCTATAGAAAAAAAAAACAATTCACTAATTTACTGACGAAACTCAATAGCGTGCTGTATGCTTAGGATTAAAACGGTGTACCTATGTTCGAACGTTTTAAAAAGACACAATGCCGCGTACATTTAGTTTCGGTCCACCGCCACTGTCGCAATGCTGGGAAACTGCGATATTTGGTCGACACGAACATTGCAACCGTAGTCTGGACCGCAAAATATTATAATATAACGCACGTGCAGTCACAGAACCGAGACACGTCGATCGATCGCGGGAACGTGTGGACCGTGATACAATTTTACATAGCTGCGGTCTTGTCACGTTTGTCCCCGTCGGACACTATACACGGCGGCCCGTTATTCGCAATTTTCTAACACAAATACACAATATTTTTTAAACACGGTTTTTGGAAAATTTTAACTCGTACTGCAATTATTATTGTATAGAGCTATAGACCTATAGCTATAAAGTAGAGCTAGATACAAAAGCCCTCTAATCCATAAGGATGATTTTTTGTTAATACCGCCTTTGTAAAAACTATTCAAAAGTGAACTCTTGATTATTAAAAATCCTGATAATGTACCTAATTATTGTGAAGTATTACATTTTAGATATGGGATAGACTTGATAATATTAATATTATTGGCAGAGCACAAGTCACTAGCGGTCGAATAAAAAGCATCAGACACACAGTTTTTTTTTTTTTTGTAGAAATTGAGCAATAATATAGTATAACATTGTATTATGTATAGATTATCGGTTACCGATTATTGTGATAACCTTACACTGATCGAATAAAATATAATGTAATATACTAATTAGACAACAACTATGGTTGTCGTATAATGTATAGGGTATTTACGATAAAAATTAATCTTATGATTTTCTTCTCTCCGATATATTATTATATCATCATATTATAATTATTAAATACCTGATATTCTGATGGATTTTATAATAAGTTTTGCTAATTTACACTGTTATTGATCCAGAGCAGAGTCTTAACATTTCATGAAATTTTATTTTTTGAACTATTTATGTAAAAATGAATAATAAACCTAAAATTAAAATAAAAATCTTTAATGTCGAATTATAAATGATTAGAATTAGGTAAATAATATATAAAATATATTAATTGTATAAAACAAAAACATAAATTAAATTAAAACTTACAAGTAAGCATTGGAAAGTTAGGAAGTTCCTAATACATCCGTGTAAAGATATTCCATCATAGATGATACTTGACATTTTTGCCAAATGTTTACACAATCATTTTCAATACATCATACAATTTTCAAAATATTTCGACTCATAGATATTTATAGATATTTTAAATGTTTAAATTTTTAAGTTTTATCTCTATAAATATTGATAAAAAATTTTTTGTTCGTTCAAATTTTTAATTTAATACAAAATCCTACATAAGTTGTTCTTAAAGATATGTAAAAATATTTAAACACATAGGTACAATTTAATTTTATTAGTATTTTAAGTTGTTAAAAATTCATCAATTATTTACAGTTAAAAATTTATAGAACATGCAATTTTTATATCTTAAGTTTGAAAATTGATACAAAATTCTTTATAAATTGTATAATACACTGAAACCAAAAAATAATAAAGTAATTTTGTTTATAGAAATTTTAAGTTCAGATTTTGACGATGTGACATATTTAAACAATGAATAACCATATTTATTATTTAGTTATATAGTTCGAAAACATTATTCATGAAGACATACAACTTTTACGTATATATTGTTATATTCTATACACACGCAATGTTTAAGAAAAATTAATTCAACTTGTATTATTAATGGTAAAATTAGTTATACTTTATTTAATAGCAATATCAAAAAACATTATATGAAAAGTTAGTATAGGCTGTTAGACGGTTTCTGCTTAGAATCGATTTTGGAGTATAAACGTACAATGATATTTCATTGAATTTAAACAATATCCATAACAGTCAACTGTTGACACCTACCATACAGCTGAGCGGTACTCACTTGCTGACTTTTTTTAATCGAATAATATTTTTGATACATAAATATACATTCTGACCAAATAAAGTAACCCACAAATTAATTTTCCTGGTACAAAATAAATATTGTTTCAACTAAAATGACTAACGTAACCCTCATAAACAAAAATATCAAATTAACGTATACCATAACATTTGAATTGGAACAATTTATATTTTATTCCAGTAAAGTAATGTAATTCTCAATTAATATATATTCAATATTATTTAGTATAATATATTCGATATTTAAACCGAATATAAACATTTTACAGTTCACAGATATACTTAAATTCCATATGATATAAATAATAATGACTTTCGTGATAACCGGTCACTTATCGTAACCAACTAATACTTATTTTTGAAGCAATTAAATTATGAATAACATATAAACATTCTTTTATTTTAATTTATACTATAAAAAATTATAAAACAAAGAGTTTTTTAGTAAGTAAAAATAACATAAAAAGATTAATTTAGAAGAGAAGTATAACTATTTTAGTGTTTCGCGTAAAATTTGATTTTTGAGGGTTACACCAGTTGGGATTCCCACCAACGCTATGTATTTAAATTTTATGATGAACTGTAATTTTCTGGCAGATCTAATAAAAAAAAAATATAATATAACTATTATAATAACAACTTATGAGGAAAATATATATAGTTTTCAAACATTTCAGTTCTGCAGTAAAAAATATTTTTATCGACATTTTTCGATAAAAAACCAGTTTTAAAACAAAATCAATTATTTTATTTTGATGTAATTAAAAACGAATAATTTATAAAATGTTTATATTATCTTTTTCTAAACATAGTATCACTTTATAAAATTTGACTGACTATATTTATAGACATTAGAACATTGTCAATTTATTTTTGTTTTTTCTTTAACTACTCAGTTGTTACAGTTATTTAAAAAAATATTCGGAATATTTTCTTTTAACCATTCAACTAGATTTAATTTTCTACCAGAAATACCTTCAAAGTCAAAATTCAAAGCATTTTTGTGGGCCCGAAACACGATAAAAAATACACTATCATTTTAAAATCAATACGTTCATAATGTTCATATCGCCTCGCACAGAATCTAAAATCTAAGATATATCTTATTATGCGTAGACACGTAGACTGATTTTTGTCTGGAAAGCAGTTTTTTGTTTTGCTACAGACGGCATTATGATAGGTTACGGCAATATAATATAATATTATGTCTTTGTATTTTATTATTATTGCTGTTGTTGTTATTGTTTATGTACATGATATTACATTATCGATTTATCACTCTTGTCCGTTCATCGAGATCGGTCGACCTTGGACGGTGTCTGCAGCGGTCGCTAACAGAGTTGGCGTGTACCGTACTACGCATCAAACGACATACACTATATAGCCAGATCGTAGCTAAAACACGAAATGCGGATATACATAATATAATAACAAATTAAAATATTAAAAAAATATGCATTACAATATACCTGACTCTGCGGGTGGAATACCTCTGCGATACGTCCTACACTCGTCCCATCATTATTATTATTATTATTATTATTATTGTTGTATACGTATACTGTTGTTTACGTTTCCGCAGAACCTGATCGTCGTCGTCGGCGACGGCGCCGAGATCCCCTTCTCCGCGATGACGTCGAATCCCCCTACCCTCCGCGCGCACCGCCGACGCACCGGCGCTCGGCGTTATAGACCTAACGGCCGGTCGACCGGCTGTCAGTAACAGTATTCGCTTAGCCGTGGTTCGTAGGGCGCTGCTCGTGCATGGCCCCAATCCCGACTTGCCAATAGCTGTAATATTTTGCAACAGTTTATTATTGTTTTATTCCACCGGTGTGTGTGTGTCTATTAGTGTGTTAAAACGTGCGCGCGCGCGACAGTGTTATAAGTATTATATCATAAGACAGTATATCATATACATAATATATTAGTATAAATAGTAAAGTATCGTATAATAAGACATTATTTTACGCGTTTTATATCGTATAATAACAATAGCAACATAATAATATAATATACGTGCGTTTTAAGCGTATAACATATTATATTATTACAAAGTCCGTCGTCGAACTCGGCGCTCGATATTTGCCCACCCGGTGCGAGAAAACGAACGGCGCTACACCGCAATGCATTTCGTCAACGACGTGTCCAAGTTCATTTATAGCAGTCTCAGGAACGAATCGAGCAGGCTCAGGGTACGTATCTCGTCTCGTCCCGTCATCCCGTCCGACGCATTCCTACGCCGCGAGAGCAATATATTCGCATATAGGATTTGATTTTCAGCGACGAACACCCTCGGGATTTATGAACTAGCCCACTTTTGAATTGACCGATGTCCGAAAAAAAAAACACGAGTACTTTATATTCCAAACCCCGTCGGCGGGGTTAATGGCTGGTAGGTACCTACGTAGAATGTAGAAAGGTTAAATTGCGCCGGGTCATTGCGATACATATACGTATAATATGATGTTAGTGTGTACGCCACTTGTACTCTCAGCCGACGACGGTGACGCGGTGTGTTTACTGTTTTTCCGCGCTCCGCATTTCACCGCTCGTGAGCCAGCCACAAACCGTAGTTGAGACGACGATACAAATATCATCGTTATAGTTCATTATTCATTCCGTCCGTTTGCGAACCGCCCACGCCATACTACACCGCGCGAAACGCGCGTTCGATACGAATTGTTTACGGCGTACCTACCGGCCAGTAAGGTTAACGATTATGCTATTATTATTGTTATTACCTGTCCATATAGACGTCATTACTCTTAATAGATAGTAGTCGTGTGTCACACGATATCGAACGAGGCGTATTTTCATTAAATGACCGTCAAGTCGTAACCGGCAGCCGGCAGGTTACAATATGTGTACGCCGCACTTCCATAATCCTTGGATTTGATCGACGCAGGTCGCCGTATTGTCCTCATCTTTAATATCTCCTTCGCGTGAGTGCGTCTCATTGCCTCGAGATCGCCGGACTCGTATGCATTCGTTGTATTAATTACGGAATCGTCGTGTGTAAATGTCTGTGTGTCTCTAAATCCTTGGGCAGAGTATAAGGCAATAATAAATGAATAGTAGTTAGTTATTATAAACAGGTGTCGTGGCCACCGGTGAATACGATTATTCAGAATTTATACGGACCTTGACTGATCGATATAAAACAGCATATTGTGTTTGTGTGTGTGTGTGTGTGTATCGGTCCAGTTACAGACGATCAGATAATTAAAAAAAAAATAATAGCCCGTGTTCATATTATATTGTTCTTTTTAAATTTATAGCCGCACAAAAGCATTAATATAGCTGATATTATCGCGTAAATTTCAATTATACTATGTACACAATATTCGTCCTTCTTTACATATTTAGACAGTAGTTATGTTCACAGGTTTATGAACTACGACCTATTCACACCGATCATCTATGTACCTATATTCTACTATATATAAGCATAATAAATATTAATCATTTGTCGTTTTATACATTTTTACCTATTGTTATGGGAATTGCCAATAAAATAACATGGGTAACACCGGGTACTCTGTTTACAAGACTTTATTGACTGTTGACGTATCAAATAGCTTTAATCTTCATAGTTTATATCTAATTATTATTGCTTATTAAGTTATGTTTTGCGCTATTCACTAAGGTATACTTAAGTAGTTTATACTTCCTATCTAAAAGGAAATATTGTGTTCATAAATTTGGAAATGTTTCAATTAGTTTGACTCTCGTCAAGGTTAATCCATTAAGCAATTTTAACTGATGTAAAATAGTCATTAGGCAATTACTATTAACCGTTTTCGTTTCTTCGTTTGATCTAACATTTCCTCTTCGATAATATTTATAATATTTTACTGAAATTAATTATTGTTATATGGCTTTGCCATTTATTAAATATTTGCAATAAGCTTAATAATATAATATATATTTTTATGACAATCAATTATTTCAAGTAATTTGTGTTTGGTACTAAAAAAATGGGGTTGACTTACGATGATCCAGATACCTGCCGTTTGCCTGTACGGATAATATTATTTCAATCCTACACATGATTTTATTCTCTTGGTATTAGATATTATCTAAGCGTGGTAATAGAATAAAGTACCTACTTGGTATTTACAATTTTTTGTCAAAAAAGTAGAAAGGTCAAGTTAGGTTTCAGAAACCATAAATATGTACAAATTCAATATGTATTCCAGTGTTTCTCAACCTATATTTCTTATGAAAACCCACGAATTTACCTTTTTAAGGTAGGTGACCCCTTTCAAAAATATATATAAATATTATAAATTATATTATAAATCATAATAATACAGTAATATTAATAATTATTTTTACTGTAAAAATGTTATCATTTAATTTTTATAATGTTTATAATAATTATAACAATATTAAAGTATTATACTGAATAATGAATATTTCTGTTAAATATAAAGATTATTTTTAAATTTAAATTCATTTTTAATTTTCTTATTGTTGTTAGCTGTTCAACCAATTAAAAAAAAATTGTGAATCAATTTTGGGTCAAAACTCGAGGTTGGAAAATATTTATGTAGTCTATAGTAATAATAGTAGGGACTACTATAAGGATTATAAACCAAAATATAATACGAAAGCATAAAATAATAGTATCGATACCAATACAATAATCGACAACACGCAAATATTCATCAGTTGAACAGTGTGCATTGAGTTGATTAAGTCGATCCTTAAGCGTCGAATATGATCGTATGTAAACCTTTTCATTTTATACTTTCTTGATACAATGATTTACACATTTATAAAACATATTTTATCTAATATCGAATGTCAGTAGACAGTATCAATCCGGCTATTGTGCTGCTTTAGCTTACGAATTCGGAATTTGTAATTACTACGAATATTATGCATATCAATTTTACATAATATAGCATAGAAACATAGTACAGCACTTGGTACTTAATAGTTACAGCTTACCTACTAAGAATAATAGTGACTGCAATAATTATTAACAACTCTATCGAGCGAGTACTTGAGTATTAAAATTATCTCATTGTCATGTTCGTTGAATAGTACTCATAAATCCGATTTAGAATAAAACGTCATACGTTTTTCGTATACAATTAATACTTACTAATATGTTTATAATGGGAACTCTTATGATCATTTTCGACGCAATCATCATGTCATCGTGTGTCGATTGACACGTACCAATTTACCTTTGAGGATATAAGTAATAAAATTCTCATTAGTATTCTCGAAAACTATTTGTATTGCACGAAGCGTTTTTAATCTTTAATGCTATTAAATAAGTAGTTATTTTAGTTTTTGAAGTATCATCTTTGCACATGAGCAATACTAATAAGTTAAGTGGAAGTTTTTGCATCTAAACTGTTATGATATGCTTTTCAAGATAACCTTTTCAACTTAATTGTAACAACATTAAAAACAAAACGTTTATTACGAATTAAAATTCTTTGAACTTTGATATGATAAAAGTTTTAACGATTAATCCTTTCGCTATCATTTTCTTTTCAGAAGTTCTGATTGATTGTGAACGATTAAATAAACGTTTTTAAGAATGCATAAGTTTCGTGTAAATGAATGTTGAAAAAATCGTATATATTATACATTAAATATATGTATATTATTTTCGTATTTTTATTTTACAAATGATAAAATGACAATTACCTACATTCTAGTAAACGCATTATGAATTCAATCCGTACTAATAAAATGTTTCCAAAAATAGGATGTCGCTAATTTCTATAATTTTATATAGTCATGTATCAATCGAAAAATAGAATATTAGTTATGGCATTGTGCGTAAAACGTAATCATAATATTTTATTCATACAGGCATACGGCCTATTAAATAGTGTATACAAAATCGATTTTCAGACACGCACGCACGTTTTTACTAAACTTCTTTCATCTAGTAATACTGACTTTAAAAAAAAAACATGTCCTATTGCGTCTAGTGGATTTGTGTCTTTTGTTGTGTATGATGATTACACTTGAAGTCTTAAAATCCGATTGTCACTAGGTACAACTATTTGGCAGATGAAATTATGTAACCTAAACCTTGATATTATCTTCAAACGATTGGACTTAAATATACCACACAATGGCTTTATACTCATATTATTAAATATCTTCCACGTGTAAGAGATTGAGTTGTGTTAGTGAGTACCTATATGGTTATAAACTACTTTTCTACCTAAAATACCAAATATTTGTAAAACTGTTATAGGGAATTATATGACAAAATATGTATAATACATATTATATAATATCTACATACCTATATTTTTTCATTATCAAACCTCGAAAGACTGTATCTCGTTTACCCTGAATAATACTAATGCTAGCTATGGGTATGCGCACATTATTTACCTCGTACCTTGAAGGTATAAAAAAAATAAAAATCAGAAAATCAGACTTTCTATCAGTTATATATTCACGTGCAGTGAGTATGTACACTACGCTTTTAATGCACCAAATTACAATAATTTTTTCTAATAAATATAATAATAAACATTATTTAACGGTCGACTTACTATAATCGCCTCGAACCAGTAAATCAAATTCGTTAGATTTGGTGTAAATCTACCAAAAAGTAATCAATTGAGTACCTCTATATTAAAATATATATTACCTTACGGATATATTTTTATTTATATGCGACCATGGAAGCGACTGTACCCAGATATATAGCTATATTTTTATTTCACTCAGAACTGCCAATGCCATTGTGCAACGTTCGTTGAACGGATACAAGCAGACGAGATATATAATACAGTAAAGATATTATATAGGTATATTTAAATTCTTGCGTTTAAAATACATATTTTATACTGTTAATCTTAATACGCAGTTTGGTTATAACAACAAACAAAACCAGCACTTGACCTCTAAAAAATAACTTAGTGTGTTTTTCAAGAAGTTCTGTTGACCCTGATCGGGTCCATGACTTTTTCATTTTAACAACACATACCAAACCGATCTGCACCTATACATTTAATACAATTTATGGAAATCGTCTGTTCCTCGTGTTTGGCAATGTATAGGAATGCATATAAGAACTGTTACTTTATTTGCGCGTCTTGTAATAAATTGTAAGTAATATCTTACTACAATTGATTTATGTGTCAATGACTCTTAAATTATTCATTTTAATAATATGTTAACCAGCCGTTTATGTAGAAATAGTATTTAATATCAATTACATGGAATTTATAGGTTTTATGAGATATTAAATTGACCTATGTGTCGCATAATAAAATTAAACGTTTATTGATGAAATTCCTTTTTGTGCGCTACATACTAATATGCCTTAATTCAAAAATATAATACGTTTTTCGTTTAACAGAGCTATGCGGTTAATTGCGCTAACAAGTATCCAACGAAAGTTCGAGTCGTCGAAGTAGGGCCGAGAGACGGTCTACAGAACGAATCTAAAAACATACCAACGGACGTTAAAGTAGAATTCATCAATAGACTGTCTGTGACGGGACTTCAAAACGTTGAAGTTACTAGGTGAGTAACGAGTGTTGAATAATATTATGATCATGGTCATTGTGTAAACTGCATCGTGAATTTTACGTGTAACCTGCGGTAACCACCAACGGCAATAACCATATTATTATAACCTATATACTATCTATAGGAAATTGCATTTTTTTTTATTATAAATATATTAATACATAAAATATATTTGAGGTTCGTTTTGATTTTAGTTTTGTTTCGCCCAAATGGGTGCCACAGATGGCTGACCACTCAGACGTGTACAGCAAAATCGACAAAGTAGAGGGTGTGTCGTATCCGGTGCTGGTGCCGAATATGCGAGGTCTACTTACAGCCGTACGTATACCTACGAACTTATTTGACGCGCGCATTTCGTATGTCATATGGTTTAATGTTTCGATATCGTTTTCAGATGCAACACGACGTCAAAGAAATCGCCGTCTTCGGGTCCGCTTCTGAAGGATTTAGTCGAAAGAACATTGGCTGTGGCATTGCCGAGAGCCTGGAAAGGTTCGAAGATGTAGTGTCCACTGCTCTGGACCACGGTATCAAAGTCCGCGGATATATTTCCTGCGTGTGCGGTTGTCCGTACGATGGCGCTGTATCGCCCCAGGACGTCGCTAAGGTAGTTGACATAAATAATACACACGTGTATGAATTATTTTTTGAATAGAAAAACGTTTTAACGAAATTGTTCTATTTAATTGAACAGTCAATTAATTAAACAATATAACAAAAAAAAATTTTGCTTAAAAGCGAATTCTTTATTTTGTGTATAAAAGTATTGCTGATAATTGTTTAAACAATATTTTGTCGGTTTTCTAAAAATGTTCATACATTATCAAAATTTTAAAATTTTTCTTAATTTCGTCAATATCGATTAGGTATTCAAAATTGTAATAATGGATTGATAATTTTGAACGATAAATCTTTTTCTACATATATATTGTTATTATTTAATTGGATAATATGTGTAATTATTATATTTATAAATTCGATGAGTATCTGACTAACAAAATTGTGTTTATGTAAATATTTAGATATCCGACGCTTTGTACAAAATGGGCTGTTATGAGATTTCTCTTGGAGATACGATTGGTATCGGCACACCGGGAACGATAAGGGCAATGTTACAAGAAGTAATGGAAATTGTGCCAGTCGAAAATTTGGCTCTCCATTGCCACGACACTTATGGACAGGCGTTGTCTAACATACTTACTGCCCTCGAGGTACGCATAATAAACGTTGTTATCTTGAGTTTGTGAATATAACCAAAATCTTGACTCCAATAGTTCAATGCCTTGATTAGACCTATTCTAATATTTTTAGTTTTTGGATACACTCTTGGACAGGAAAACTATATTTTTTATTGGCTTATTTTAAATCCTATTCACCATACATCATAGTGTTTTTTGGAGATCGCATAATGTGTTCAATAATTTAAATAATATTAAAATAACACGGTCGAACGAATGAAGAAATATTAAAATATTATCATATTAAGTTTCATTAAGACTGTTAGTCTATAGAATTTGCATATCAATGAATGTAATTCTGAATTTAAAATAGATAATATATATATTTAAATTAATAACTATCATTCTATAATAGAAGCAACTTTTATTTTGTACGATTTCGCAAATTTTGGATTTTTAGTAAAAATATTAATGTTTCTTATTACTTTCAATTCACAACCTTCGTTATCATATAAATACATTATTATATTACACCATAATATTCGCCTAGTGGTGCAGAAGATCCCTGAGACATTAAAGCAATGAGTAGATAGACAAATCGGAAATCCAGGTATAGACTGAAAACGAATAGCTGCAACACGAAAAGCATTTTCAAACATTTAAGTTTTCACGCATAAGCCTTGGTTGATGTTATCTAAGACCCATGTAGGTGACCATATTGGTTAGGTTTTATGACAAAAAAAAAATTAATTAAATATGAATATAGTTAGCCACGTCACTAAATTTGAGTCAACGGCAATGGCAATATAGTATATTCTTCATGGTATGATAATGATAAATACAACATTATTTTTCTCGTTCTAGATGGGAATTTCAGTATTTGACTCTTCGGTTGCCGGTCTTGGCGGCTGTCCTTACGCCAGAGGTGCTTCTGGTAACGTTGCTACTGAAGATCTGATTTACATGTTGGATGGAATGGGCATTGAAACTGGTGTGAACATGGACCTATTATTGAGCGCTGGCAGATATATTTGTGAGGAACTGGGAAAAAGTACGGAATCTAAAGTGGCCAAGGCGCTGTCCGGAAAAGAAAAACCCATGAAATTCTTGCAATCCTACAAAAGTCAAACATCGAACAAGAACTAACGGTCTCCTCGACGCCGATAAATTATTCCATTTCACTCATTAGCACTCGAAATATCTCTATCGTTTTGATTAATTTAGTGATTATTTAATTATTTATATAAGACTGAATCTATTATGTTTGTTGTGAATGTGACTTTAACGTAATTTTTTTATATTTAACCATCGTATATTATGGATAATTTATATAATATTTTATTTTATTACTATATTATTATTTTCATTATCATACGCATTATACGTGGACAAGTACTCGATCATCTGACATAAGCTTAATTCGTGAAAGAAAGATTGGTTTGTAGGCGGCTCAGCTCCTAAATACGCTCCTCTACATTATTTCATTGAATTGTGCCCGTTTGTATTACCCAAGCTATAAAGTTTATAAGTATATACTTATCTGTTAAAAGCGATTTGTGTTTTCCATCCGTATATGTATTTTTTTAGAATGATATTGTTAAGTAGTACCTAATATTATATGATATATTTTTATAAACGATTATTTTTAATATATTAAAAATTAAAGTTAATAAGTTTTACATATTTAATGGTTGTATTGTAATTGCTATACATGATGAAATTATTTATTTTTATGTATTTAAAAATAATCAATTCCAAAATCAAACCAAAAAATTTAAGAATAAGACCAATTGACAAAGTGAATAATTAGCTTTGGATAATATAATATGATGTAAGAGGTCATCAAATATTCATTTAACAAAAAAGAAGAAAAAGAAAACGTGTGTGTTAATGATTTTCAAGTTTTGGAAACAAGCGAGATAATTACACATTATAGATAGCTTTTTATCATCCAATTAACGGAGTCTTCAACTATGATGTAGAAAAATAAAAACATAAACAAATATGTCCGAATAATCAATTCACATTTACTTTTTGTTCTATTATTTTAATAGAGCTATTTATTTATATTTTGTGTTATAGACATTTAATTAATAATGCTTTTAAATAAATAAACAAAAAGTGTTCAGTGGTAAAAATATACGGAGAAAAGATTTTAAAAAGTGATAGAAACAAACAAACTTAAATAAATAAATTACATATTATGTATTATGTATATATTGTATATACTATATATACGAATATTTTTTTCAGTCTTTCGATATAGCGTCTGAAAATACGGAAATCACAATTTTTTTAAAAAAAATAAAATATTTCATGTATCTAATAATAGTAGTGATAATCAACACATATTTTACACATCTAATCTAAGAAATTTAAAAAAAAATATTTATTATGTTAATTTAATGCTGTGAAAGCGTTATTATTATTTATTTTAATAAACAACTTGGCCTCGACATAAACAAAAATAATGTTGACTCTAATAATAACTTGAAACCTTTAAAAGTGTTTACTACGCTAATTATACTTTTTAACATTATATATTTTTGTAACAAATTCGTTTCTATTAGATTGGTCATAAACGTTATGAACTTAATGAATTAAAAAACTATTAAATATACATGCAATTTATTATACAGTAAAAATAAACAAAAAATTCGATGAAAAAAATGAATTTTCTTTAAAAAGTTACAGTACGAAAATATGAATAAATAATAACTTTAAGCAAATATTTATCAAAATAAAGTTTTTATAATTCATATCGTTTAACTTTTATGTAATATATATTATTATCTCATTCATTATCATTTCATTAATAATACTACAAAAAACAAAAATTTAAAAAGTAAAATGGCACAGAAAACAAGTTAAATTTATGAGTACTTAAAAATATTATAAAAATTATACTATAATAATTTTACTTAAAAATAAAACTTTAATTTTAATTATCAAACTGCCCATAATATTATAAATAATAATCATGCGTGTACATAATGACCTAAAAACTTGTAAAACCAAAAGTATGTTAAATACATTTTTGTACACAGTATACACATTAAGTACAAAATACAATGCATTATGTAGTAACTACTAACTAGTAATGTAAAACATAATTTGTCCTAACTTAATTATTCTTTCTATCAAAGTAGGTAACAAAAAAACCACGTGAATGCATTATAAATTCACAGCATTTGCTAAGAATATTATTGCTCAACACCTCAATGATATGAATTAAATTGTTACTTAAATCCAAGAGAAAATACTATTAATATTAAATTAAAATTTACAATTAATTTAATATTATATTATTACTTATTGGAAGTATTGTTGAAGTATAAATATATAATATACTACAAAAACACTATGTCATATAATATAATTATTATTCCTAATTAGTAGTGGGTAATTATACAAAAGTTCATGACATTAGCCATCGCCATCTGTTTCCGTTCCACCCCAAGATAAATTCATAATGCTTGTTAATGCTGAATTAAAAAATAATTATTCCTACTTCGTAAGAACACATTTCATATATTTCTCGCAGAATCCACCTGTTATACCACGAGGTAAGTTTATATGGAAAAAAGCATTGTCGAAAATATCATAATATCTGCCACCACCATCCGAGCAAAGTATATCATACTATCTATTTAGTGAATAATACATAGCATTTAAAAATGCCGGTGGCCATTGGTGAGCATAATATACCTAGTTTGCATTTCTTTGGAAATCATTTAATTATTTTTACTTCTTATCGGGCCAACATATTTTTCTCAGGTACGACGAACTTATATTATAATCGTGTTCGTTTATCTCTAATTATTCTTAACGAATTTTAAATTACAACTATCAGTTAAACATACGCGATCAGAATATGCGCACAAGGTGAGATTAATAAACTCTCGAGTAAACTAATCTTTTGTTGGTTTTAATTATAATTATTATTAAATAATATGCAGTTTATCGCAAGGTCGAGTATATAAATAAAACATTCTGGATTCACGTTTAAAATTGTACTCTAGATTTTTGTAGTATACATACTTATACAAATCCTAATCCACGTCAAACTCATTGTGCATAAATTAATTAGTTTGAGACTTATTTGGGCATATGCGGTCCAAATTTGGATGAAACAATCTAACGTTTGTATTACCTATATACGCTTTCCAATCAATCTCTATATTCACCTGATTACTAATATTCACCTTGGTTTGTTGGTATTAAACTCTACGCTGACTTTGAAATTGACTAGGTTTACCAATTAACTAATAATCAACAAACACTTTAAAACGATAAACTCCTACGAATAATACAATCATTATACATAATAACCTATATACATCCTGCCTATAGACTAAAAATAAAATAGTGTAGAATTTCTACAGTGGAATGTAGAAACCTACTGAACTAAAACAATATAATATGTATAATATTATAATCAATAAACAAAAAACCTCGTTGGGTTTTATCGCTATATTATGGTCTCCTCCCTCATAGTATGTTGTTGCTTATTTTTACTGTAAATGTATTACATAACTTATGTTAAAGAATGATCTTATTTGCTTGTTGTGCTAAAACTTAGATAGTAAATATTATTTTATTAATTTATAAAAACAAAAATAAATTGGTTTGTTATGTCAAGTCAAGCGACAATCGATTTCGTATGAAATAAACAATTTGAACATTCAATAAAAATCGTAATTGAAAGGATGGCGGTACCATCAAGTATTACAAAGCCACAGAGGTCTACACGGGTCAAAAAAAATGGATCCGGTCCGATCAGTCTTGCCTGCCTACTCAAGTACAAAAATTCGAAAACTAACCCGGCCCGCCTCGAAAAAATATACAAGTTGTATGAACCAATCCAATTCGATACGAAAATTATAAACGGTATATTAAACCAAACGTTTTGTGACGAACTGACGAGTGACAACGTAATTTCTGTTTTTCCGCTTAGTGTATAGTGGGTGGTCGCAGTATAAATTATAAATTATATTTATTATTTGGGTTATTAACTTATCACTGTTGTAACTCATAAATGCTGCGATTGACTATTACATACGTCATTATAGTAGTGGCGGACTGGGATTTGGGAGGTTTACGAGTTCACGGATCACTCACTCAGTATTCTATATTATCATTATTATCTAATGATTTTTCAAGGAAATTTTTTCTTACTTTTCTTGGTTTTTTATTAGTATTAATATTTATTAATAGTATATAGTTTAAATATTATAATTCCTTCATAAAGTCATACGTGATACGTCTTGTAGGTCCTTTGAAAATATACTAGTATAGCTTATTATTGTGATTATAACTGTGACTAAATCGCAATATTTTATCTAAATTTTAATTCAAATCGATTAAAAATAAATTAATTGGTACTGATCTTATAAGAAAAATAAATAATTATAAATTTGTTTATATACTTTAGATTTAATTAAAATATGCTTATTGTAAAGTGGCTTCACAATAAGCATGTTTTTATTAAATCTAAAGTCCGCACTTGTACGTATATTCACATAACTTTTATCATTTATTGTGGATTAATTAAAACATATGGTCATATGAATTATGGATGATCCTTGATTAATTTTACGTACCTATACCTACTGTAAATATTATCAATCGTTTAGTCCAATCATAAACTTATATTAATATATTATTATACTTATTCATAATGGCTTAATATACGTGATTTCAAACTGTTTGCCATTTAAAATTAATACATTAATAATATCGTCAAATGTTCAGTCGTTCAGGGGCTTTATCTCACGTATACTACATCTGCACACAAGTTCACATGGCCAGTTAACCGATTCTGTATGTCGTACATTTTAACTGCAAGGTTTTTTAATTTGTGGTGCAGTTTAAAAGCAAATAGGTTAATTTATCAGTAGCATTTGTTTTTGAAAACATTTTTTAGCCCAACAAAGACAAGAGTTATTTTAGGAGTGGCCCGATTTTGATCCGACCCAAATACCAACATTTAAATAAGCCCAACAACTCGAACGGTGGTTGGAATATCCAGTCCGAATCATCACAACCCAACTTTGAAACGGACATTGTGCCCTATACGGCTATACTATAGAAATATTAATGCAAACTCGCCTTAGACGCCCACACATATCAATACAAACAAATCGTCCTAATCGAGATAACATAATATTATGGTCAATAATTTGATTTTATTAAAATAATAGCTCGGCATGGATGCATGATACATTCATTCATATAATGAATTGTAGATACTTATATATTTTTATACTTAATTAATTATAATAAATGTTTGTATCATACTATCATAGTATCATGACATAAATTATAGTAACAACAATTGTACCTATATTATGTGATGATGTATACTAATTTAATAAATTATAATATGGAACTGCAGTTGCATATTTAAGTGTGACCGGCGTAAATTACAGTTATTATTTGTTCTTTTAGTCTCGAGTTATAAATAGAAAAGTACATCTCTTAAAATTAAAATCATATAAAATGTACATATATTATAATTTAATTTCTTTACTTAATCATATATATATATAAAAGATAATAGTTAAGATAATACCTATATACTATAATAAATCACATAGTTAATTCTTAGTTTTTATTTTCATACATTTTTAGAAAGTTTGTTATTCAGATTTTGATTGAACATATATTACTTGAATAAAACAGTATGTTTATGGAGTTTAAATTAGTTTTACTTTATCGTCTCCAATACTTTGCTGAATTTTTGTTTTAAAACTGTGAAAGTATTAGAATATAATAATCATCCAATCAATTTTTAAATGTATTAACAAATTCTCATCATATATAGAAACTATTCATCTCACATCGTAATTTGCTAGTTTACAATCTAAAATCAAATTATTTGAATTCACATAGAGAACATTTTATATAAGACGGCTGTGGCTATGCGAGGCATAGATTCAAAAATGTAATTATTGATATTGATGGGCGAGAGGGTGTCATGCACATTTATAATATTTTCCTGTACGATGTTGAAATTGTTGTTGTTCAGCTGTCCAACGTAATAAAGATTACACTGATTATAGCATATTGATATTGCACTTAAAGTCTTAAACTTCCACATCGTATTTGTTATCAAATGTTTTATAACATTTTTTACATTTTTATAATTACTTATACCCATTTAATATACAATTATGCAATTTTGCAATTATAAAAGTAGTTTTATCTATAGTTGTATTTAGCACCTAAACAGCTATTATACTTAGAAAAATAAAATAAAAGGTTAGCAATAGAATATAAAATATTCTATTACAATTTGACATTTGTGCACAAATCGTACAAGGCCAAGGCTATATGAATATTTTCAGAAGGTTAATAATTTTAATAGGAAATGCAATGAATGCGTTGTTTGGTATGTTTTGAACTTATAATATATATTTTTATAGTTAAATTTTGATATTCATAAATATTAAGTTTATTTTTAATTAACAAAATGACAACGTAAATTATTTTCAAGAAAAAAGGTTGAAATAATATTTTTCAGATAAATTTAAAATTGTATCTGAATAATCTTTTTCTTTTTTCATTTTTAAGAAAAGTAGGTAATTTGTTTTATTGGAAATACAATAAAATACAGAAGACCATATCGTAAAACAATTTGATGACTATTTTATTAGGTACCCGTAGAGTTATATAATTATTAGTTATATTACATCTTTACCTATTATTATTATCGTATTTTTTTCTTTTTGTGCAAGGAGAAATTTACTTATCAAAGAATTTAATTAACTCATCAGTGGATCTCTAAAAATTATGAATTCCCCTAAATTATTACATGCTTTTTATACAGTACATTTTTTTCATTTAATGAAAGTTTTGTTTTGACGATTTTATTTAAAAAGCCTTCAATATGTACAAAAATATTCCACAAGAAATATGAATATTAATTATAAATGTATAGCAATTTAATAATTACCTACAATAGCTTTACTCAACTAAATATAAAAATTATATTTAATTCAATTAGTGAAATTGTAAAATTATTAATTATACGTGATTACAAATTGTAAACGTATTTAATTATTAATTATAATAGTATTTGGACTGAAAATACTAAAAATTAATGAAAGAAGTTTTCGTTTAAAAAAAAGAAGATTCTGAAAACAACGTTGCAGTGTTGCTAACAGTATAAAATTTAAAATAATAAATTCATTCACTGAAATATTGAAAAATGTATCAAAAACCCGTAATTTTGAAGGTAAAATAATGTCTTGTGAGCTGTATTATACATATATTATATATCCATTATTTTTTTTTTTTTTTTAATAAGAACTTCAGAAATTCCCGGAAAATTATATAAATTATGTCATGACAGTCATTAATTTATTTATCAGAAATTTCAAATTATGTGCATATGATAATGTATATTGTGTATTTATATGTTTACTTATATAAATATATATAATTGTTTATAAGAACGTCTTAAAAACCAATACCTATATGCAATTTTCTCGTTGAATATGTTTTTCATGACGTGAACTTTACAAGTTCCTATATTGATCGTATACCTACTTGCCTCCGATATAGTACAAAATGGGTGAGTAACTTACGCACTGATGACTGTGCGTGTGTAGTGTAGTGCACGGATAGCGGTTGAGTTGCAGTGAAATTTGCGTCGGACGGCCGCTTACGAAAATCGATTCTGCAGCGCCAAACTGAAAATTATAATAATAAGCATTTATTATATTGTTATCTGTTTCATTACGTGTTGCTGGAGCAATTATTTTGGAACACTCAGATAACAATCCAAATAACATATTCTGTGAGAATTCCATATTATATTATTCTATTATACAACTATTATATGCAAGTATATTATATACAGCGCCTATGTGTACATTGTAACACACGGAGACCGGAATATTATTTATGCAGTATATGATACTTATGTCTGCGAAAAATATATTTTCTCACGGTTTTTAAGATTTGTTTTAAAACACCGTATCGCGGATTATCTCCCGTTCAAATGTCGAGATCCGACATCCAAAAATGATCCACTAGATTTATTCGTACACAGTAAAAAATCTAAAAGCAATTAATCTTCGAGAATTTGCACTAACTGTACGTTGTTATTTCGTAGACCGTGTACACGCGCACGTCGTTTATACCTCACCTCATTGTTAGAGTTAGGTGATTCGGCGCTGTCGTTATATTATATAGTCTTATAAACTACACTGGGAATAATTTTACAAGCTGGAAATAACGAACATTCGGAACATTAGATGGAAATGTTATCAAATAGAATATCTAACAACGGTAACAACATCATTTGCTGTATTTTTTTTTTTATTTTTGAGTGATGCGAATGTTTTACAATAAATTTTGATAACTATCTCAGAGTAAAATGCACCAAATATTTCGTTTTCATTTCATTTTCAGTTCAACGAGTAATAACGATCGTAGTATGTGTACACATAGGACGGGTACCTATAATGTTTAAAAATAAATGATAATAATAAAAAAATGTCTTCACTCTTTAGAAATTAAATACACGTAATGTCCATGTTTGTACAATCACCAAAGCATTAGCTTTCTAGCTTATTCGTACGGAAAATTAATTATAATGCGCGTTGGAAAGAAACCAAATACGTATTATAACCTATATAAAGGTTTATATATATAATTGTGTATAAATCCCATTAATAAAACAGAATAATTACTATCTATATTTGAATAACATTTGACATAGACCTCACATAATCGGTGTAAAATATTTTTTTTTTTCGTTTAATCAGTTAGGTACTGTTCAATATTAATACACTACGAGAATATTTTACTATTATATAGGTATAAAGTATAAACTATAAAATATCAATTCGATAAATAAAAAAATATTTTTTTAAATTAAAATGGACTAGGCAGAAATAAAGAATAATGAACAAAGAAAAAAAAATCATGATATAATAAATAATTGGATTAATGAAAATGGACAGTAATCATTTTAGAAAGTAATATAATTTATATTAAAGTAAAAGATTATTATTGGACATATATCGCATTTTGTAAATACGTGCGTACAACGACAAATATTTCCCAAATATTTGAAGGACAAAATACGTACCTACTTATAATGAATATATATAACACAAATGACATTTGCATAACATTAATAGATTATAACAATAATAATAGGAAAAATTCGGTCAGCAAAATAACGCCAATAAAACTTAATATGTTTTTGAGTTTAATAGAATTTAATATATTATGTTGAAAAGGTTTCTTCATTTCTATTTGGATTTTTTTTTTATCATTCTACATCCGGTTCTTTATAGACCTAAATGATTACAAATTATTTTTTTGTATAATGTACATGATGTTTTTATACTCAAGTGCATAATATAATGTTGAAATAATAACATTAACTGTATACTATGCATCTTTGGTGTATAATAATAAAAGTCAATTCAAAGTCAACGAACGCTAATTGGTAATTAAATAATATTTTATTTGATTAAAAATAAAATCGAATACGCCATAATATTATACACATTATACTACATAGATGAATACTAAAGTAAATCTTATGTTAAATTTTTTTCTGTGATGCATTTCAATGTAATTAATACCATTACTGCGTAATCGAGTGTGATATTTATAGCTATAACTATGAAACAAAGCTACTATAATATGATAACCTATAACGATCGAACAATTAGCAAACTCAACATTTCACGT
Source organism: Rhopalosiphum maidis (assembly GCF_003676215.2). Taxonomy (NCBI): domain Eukaryota; kingdom Metazoa; phylum Arthropoda; class Insecta; order Hemiptera; family Aphididae; genus Rhopalosiphum; species Rhopalosiphum maidis. The sequence goes on from NC_040878.1 coordinate 83,374,936, forward strand.
TTAACCGAAATCCAACTATAAAATATTAAATGTATATATATACACATTATTATGTGTAAATGATTTCATCACCGGGAATGTATTTACGGAAATTAAAAACAAGAAGAGATAGTGATTTGAATTCTAAAACTTTCATTTACCTAGAAATTCAAATAACAATAATCAATAATATATTTAATAATATTGCCGAAAAAAAAAATAAAAACGTACTGAATATATGATTATCAATTTACAACCGATATATGTAATAGTCCCCAATAATTTGTTAATAAACCGTTACTATATACCTACTCACGTTTTTATTTACGGATTGATGAGCGTATAGATCTGTATTGCACGTATATTCGTAAATAGTGGTCATTATATATGACTCAATATCGTAAAAGCAAACCGTTTTAATTGAAAAGCGTCCGTAATACTATTCGGTATGATAAACTACATAATAATTAATATAATATATTATGGCACGAAAACACCTGTTATAATAGAAATGTTCAGAAAAAAATTAAATTACACATACTATTTAATGTACATAAATTATTTCCATACAGTTATTATTTAAAAAGTTAGTTATGGATAATGTTTTTTTATATATGGTTTTTAATAAATTCCGTTTTCGTTTTTATTGTAATGCAAAAGAAATTAAAGTCGTTTGCAGTGAAGCTCGTTATTCGATTAGCGCGGTTCCGGACTCTTCCATGCGTATAAACGAACAATTTTATTTATCATTATTACGTATAATATTATGTGTAAGTTGATGAGTATGATGGGTATACGAATACGATGCGTCTGAACAATGACGTGTGATAGGAGACAAGACAAAAAACGAAAAATAGGACGATCAATAAAACACAATATAATAATAACACTATAATTGATCATCTCGACTTTCACTTTAATCAATTTGATTTCTGTTATTTTTGTTTCGTTACGATCGAAATAATAAATACTTCAAATTCATCAGGCTTAATGTAGTATTATAATTGTATTACTATTATGATCATTACTAGATCGTATACTATAGTATGGTGAGTACTCGCAGTAACCAGCAACAATTATTACGAAAATCGTTCTTCTTCATTTGCTCTATTACGGTACAAGTTGTAATATAATTACGATGCATCTGATGATGACCCAGGTCGTAGCACTGTAAGTGTATAATAGGTATACACAAATTTCTTCCGTGGGTACCAATAATAATCGCTGCCCGTCATCAACATAATATAAGTTATTATAGGTACGCATGTGCTGCATTTTTAGCGGCTATTTATCCGAATTCCTTTCTCCTCTCGCCGAGTTTCCGATAATCACGTCGGTATGTGCGTGTAAGTCGTATCGAACTTTTCGCATTTAATATAGTCTCCGCGAGCGCGCCATTTGGTTTTCACTTCCGCGCTTGACGCGGGCGTAGTGGCCATCGTTTTGAAAGTGAAAACGATTGTTTTGCAAGAAAGCAAAAATAAAATGTGTATATATATAAAAAAAAAAATTATGAAAAAATAATAACGCATCATCGTAGTTATTCGTTTTCAGGCTCGCAGTTATTTCTCTCTTTTTCGTCGCGATGTGTGTGCGTGCTCACTGCAAAATATATATGTACACGTGAATGAATTATTAATTTTCAAACGTTGTTCAACAACACAGCACAACAATAGTTTCGTCCGATATGTCACACTTGTCACTAGGAGCACACGCATGTGGCAACGACGGCGACGACGGTCTGGTCGTTGGCCGTGTAAAAGTGAAAAAATAAAAATCGTATTTATATATTATACACATAATAATGACACACACCTACGTAATTGTTTTCTAGATTGGCCACTACACAACAAACAGTGGCTGCAGCTGCAGTCTGGCACTCCCTAACGCCCGGAATCGAGTATAACTATATGTCTATATTCTATACTGATTTAAGTCGACCGAAACGAAATTTTCTCATCAAGATTTCACGCAGGTATCTCCCGATTCGGATAAAATTCGTACATATTATATCATCAACCGTCTCTGCAACTGCAATCGGATGACCTATCCAAAAGATACATTGCAGTCATTGTGTTTTAATAACTAGTGTACGTCTTACAGGGTGATTCATCGAGCACAATAATATATTATATTATACTCACCGCCATTTTTCGTATAATATTATGAATGTAGATATATATATATATATATATAAATATTGTAAACTGTTATTTCTGGAATTTTTTTATTATTAATACTCACGAGTATTTAAGAACTAATTTTTCAATTATTAGATATTTGAATCATTTAAGGAGTGAGTGTCATACAAAATTTGTTGATTCAGCTCTTTTTACTACAAATTGCAAAGCAGATAATATTTTTGAAAATTTTGATATAAAAAGTATTGAAATTAAAATTTAAACTAGTAATTTTTGAGTTATGATATAAAATGTATATGGCAAAGATTATAGTCCTTAAAACTATTGTTTTACACAATTATACATTATTAGATTTATTATTATTAGTTTATCATTATTTATTAATCTTCCATTGATTTTCATTTATATTAATGTAACAACCAACAATAAAGGCATTATGTATAATATTATAAACATTAAATATTAAAATATATAAATATATTTCTTTACCTATACATAAAATGTCGTGTACGACAGGTATGTCCGTGATGTACTCCGGAACTACTCAACCGATTTTGATGAAATTATGATTATTGTGTGTGATTACTGCAGATTTGGTCTCCATAGGTAGGATATAGATAGTTTTTATCGTAATTAATGACCTTAATATTATATTATATTATATTATCTTCCTTATATTTAGGGCTGTATGATTATTTTTATTAATTGATTATTTTTAATGAATGATAATAATACATAATCGATTAATCGATTGAAAAAATGCAACGCTGGGCGAGACAATTATATAAGGTTGATATGTCGGAAATATCATCTATACACCAAATCAGAAAACCAAAAATATTTTTTATCCTTGCGCTAAATGTTAGCATTAGGCAACCAAATTTAACACGGATGCATTTTGTATGAGCAACGAAGTGCATGGGGTTTAGCTAGTATATAATATATATATATTAAACATAATTCAATCTTATTATAATGATAAGGGGGCGTCGTGACATCATAAAATATTATATGAAAAGGGGCATGATTTCAAAGGTTGAGAGCCCTTGTTATAGGTGATCAATATCCACAAATTATACAATTTTTACAAATATTAATTTAGATTAATATTTATTATATAGGTATTAGGTATATATAATTTTTAAATAATTTTAGACCTCGTATCTTCCAAACCTATTATCCTAAGTACATAAAGTTAAATAACTCAAAAATGAATTGCTTAAATTTGGAAAAGTGCCTACAAATTATAAAAAAAAAAATCAGTTTTTTCAAATATAGTCGAAGTGTATGTATTTATACAACAAAAATCAGAATTTAAATAAATTGATTATTTAGATATAATGGGAGTAAGCATAGATTTTGAATCACTTTGTATGTTATTATTAGCCACTTGATGAAATGGAAACTTCTTTTAAAAAAAGTCGTAAATATTTTTTTTACTTCTCTGAGATTTTTCTTTTGTTTTCCTAGAATGTCCCGCACTCCACAGTATTTAAGAGAGGACGTATTACCTCGTACTCGAATCGTAAAATTCGAAATGCTAAATAACGTATAATATATTATACAGTTTACTCGTAGTTTTCATTCGATAATAATTATTATTACAACATCGCTGTGGGAGACGCGGTGACGATGATCTCTGCGTCGTCAACCTGTTGCCGGTTCGACGACGACGCAACTCGCATCTACACACACACACACACACACACACACACACACATACGATACATAACACACATACATTTAAATATACATAATATTATAACATATGATATATTCGTGTATACGCCATGTGGTAGCTACCTATTACAACAATATTATGTGCATGAGTATTTATATATTATGTGCTGGACATCGGGACTAATCGATTCGTTTGTATTGTACATGTAATTTTACGAGTGAAAGTATACGTTTTTTACATTTTAATATTTCATGTTTTTTTTTGCATCTCGTCATCGCGACTTGCGCACACATATCGTTTATATTATACATATACTATTATATCGGAAGCACCGTGTGACCCGCAAAAGTCAGTATATTTTTTTCTATTTCGTCGGGTTCACCGGTCAAAGTTCTGCGGTAACCTCATCATTACGTATTATATACTCTTACGCGACTGTGTATAAAACTGTTTTACAACAGCAGTTTTAGGTATACTATAATATTTAACCCGATTTCATTGACTACGAGTGGGCCCCTACCCACCCGCTTTAATTGTACACGTTATATTATCGGTATACAACTGTTACAACTCTTATTAATATATTATACATGAAAAACTACAAGGTACACAATGTACAGCTGATACATAGGTATACATAATACATACATCATACTCGAGGTGGTAAGCGTTATCGGATAACCAGATCGCGGACGTGACGTCGAGTAATACGCCAATTTTGCGTAAAACAATATACATTATCATAATAATAACAGTAAAATATAACATTGTAACGCGGTCGGCCGAGTCGTTTTTTTGTCTTAACGCGTGCAGAATCTCTCGTTTTGCGTGTGTACACATAATAAAATTATTATTATTATTATTATATATATATTATATACGGAACCGTGCACACTTTTCTTCTCGTATTCCAAGGTTTCTGTCGGCAGTAGCGGTGACTGTGTTTTCTTATATATCTACATACATATACCTATATTGTACCCACGCTGAACAACCGTACGAAATGTGCATAGAATATATATATATATACTGACGATTGACCCCGGCGACCTTAATACTTTCATTTCTCTTCTCGTACATATTGTATATACACGACGACCATTTAATCGACTCGCGATGATATTATTAAAAGACACGTACACGCACCGTACGCTCACACACACACACATACACTTGTACACCGTTTTTTGCCCAGAATCCTGGTGCTCTTCTTTACACTCGCGGCAGGCACGCATTGTGAGTTATGATGTTATTTCCCCTTTCACCACTGTTGGCTATAACATCGTATCGCATATTATAGCCATCCGCGACAGCGTTCCGCTGATCGTAAAACGCATTTATCGCCCATATTTACGTCACAGCATCCGCGATACGTGCACCTAAAAATGTCCGTCGTCTTTGCACACGTAACCGTCTGAACAGTGAGAATAATCGTCATCGCTCCGTCGATCATTCTGATAATGCCCCGCGACGTTTACCTCGTAACAATATTTTATACATACATAGGTATAAGATTGCACCTCAATTGCGTATGCATCACACACACACACACACACACACACACACACATATATATATATATATGTATATTGTATAGTGACGAGTGAATGTAGTTATAAAGTGCGCAAAGAATATGCGTGGGTTAAGAATGTTGAGATATATAGGTGTATAAGATGTAGGGCCGGATAAGATACTTGGAAAAATCTATCTATAGATTCTAGATACAAGATATAATATATTAAATGATATTTTCTAAAAAATTCTGTATAGATATAGGTACTATCATATAGTCACTAGATACTTCATATTTGTATTTTTATAGAAGCTAAGTTCATTGTTTTTTAGACAATTATTTTACAAGATAAATCGACACTAGGTGCAAAATACTCTAATATTATTTATTTAACTTAGTTATATACAAAAACTTACTTTTAATAATATAGGTAGCCAATAGTAGGTACTCCAATAAGACGATTGACGATAAATCAGATCACCAATATGTCAGAATTATAGATAAGTAATAAAAACAATTGCAATGTAATTGTGTATCTCATACAGGTAGGTACTACTTATTTTATTTTATTCGCTAAATAGGAGTTGAACAGTCCACGTATAACATTCACTTAAACGGCCAACATATACATCATTATTTGTTTTTTTCATATTCAAGTATATTTTTTACTAAGTACAAAAATACAATACATTTTAAAGTTTTACAATTTATTTTGATATTCCAAAAAAAAAAATATAATCTTACTTTGTCTAGTATCTTAGTGCATACAAAATAAAATAAATACAAGGTAACCATAAAAAATCAACCAGTATCTATTAATAAAAACACATCAAAAATAAAAGATTGCAATGTATACAAATGTATAATGTATTTAAGATACTGATCATTTCCGCGTATATAGGTATATATGTAGATGCAAAGAAAATATAAAAACGAATTCAGATTACTATAATATGTATCAACTCGTGTTACTGCAGTACGAACGAATTCCTCGCTGCGGTCATCATCGTAGTTATGTCCTATTATTAGAAATTCCATCTTTTCTTAAAGAAACAGAAAAAAGATCAAGTGATGTTGGGAAACTGCGGCCCGCGGGCGGCTAATAAACTATCCGTAAATGTATATCATTTTATACACATAGGTACCACCCACAACACCATTAGTACAAAAGTAACAAGTGATTTATTTTAATTCCTTTAACTGCGTTTACGTATACGATCTATAGTTAATTGTCATCAACATTTCATAAGTTGTATTTTTGATTGTTTATAAAATAATTATATGAACATATTGTTATTATTTTTTGTTTCTAAATGATCATTTTAATATGTTCTGTGTATATATATTAATAGACTTCATGGACATAATCTTGTATGAAATTTATTTCATACAAAAATCCTGTGAAACGGATAATGCTCGTCTTTTCAAGCGAAATAATGAAAATACGTAACGCGCGCCGTTTATGTAGTAATATAATGTTCTATCATAGAACTTCAATGTTATAAATTATGATATATTGGAATACGAGTGGACAAAAAAATTAAATAATACCCAATAAGCTTGTCCGGGAAGAAAAAATATTTTGAAACATCCTGGGTATTACATTGATGATATAATAGCTTCTGAACATGTAGATATGGACTGCTGCAGGAATATTATAGTGAGAAAACTAAATAATAATAATAGTTACGAAGTGTGCGCGGTGACCGGTGAATAATTATATACGTCTCGTGTGAATCACAATTTATTTAGTACACATACTATTATAGACATCACAATGATGTACTTATTACCATATAATATAAAAGACGCATAATATTATAGTATATAATATATAGAAATATCGGGCATGGTTTATTTAGTAAATAGCTGCACCGCCTTTACTCATACATAATAACAAAGGTAGGCATTCATTGAAACAGTAACTATAGTTATTAGGTTAATTTTTATCAAACTTTTTAACTTAATAACAATAATTTTATTCACAAAAATAAATTGGAATTACAATGAAATTGTTTAATAGTAAGCACATGTATATAGTTTACATAACAGATAACATATAAATACTAAGTAGGTATCTAAATATATATAAATGTATAAAAATTATACCATATTATAAAATAGGTACATAAATTCAAAAAATAGAAAATAATACTTGTTTATAACACATATACGATATATCTACTATTTAAATTAGTTAAAATTTAGATGGTGTAAAACAATAAATTAAAATAAAACTTTAAATAAAGAATATTTTATGACAAATCATTTAATGTGATGTTAAATAAGTTTATATTATTATTTATTATTTGAATTTCCAGTTATTTAGGAACATTTGTATGAATGTAGGTATATCATATATTTTGTTTAAATATTTCACTATATAGATTAATAAATTGTCCATTGTAATAATTCATATTTTTAATTTGTTTGGCAAATAATAGTCGAATATGTCAAGCTAAAATCGTATCGAAAGTTAAAATTTAAAAAAATAAATCGTTTAGCCAAAATGTAGACAAAGATTTAAAATTAAATAAAAACAATTAATATTTTTTGATTTAATAATTTAATAGACAGAGACTTATAATTTTCTTAAGCCACTATAAAATGTGCAATAAGGAATAATAATATGCTGCCATTTTCAACAAAATAGTTAGTTTTTTAAAAAAAAATTGAAAGTCTTATGATTATTACTATAATAATAAAAAAATTATTATTCCATTATTTTGGTAACTTTTAATTTAAAACTAAACGCTCTAAACATTAACCTAAATTATTTCTATTCGTATTTTTCATATTATTATGTGTGCAATTTTGTACTATACAACAACAGAGCATCATATATTATGTTGATTATATACAGGCATTAATTCATTTTATATTACATTACTATGTATACTAAAATATTAAATAAAGTATACTTATAAAGTTATAATATAATATATAGACACATATCATTACTTTGTATAGTATATACTGGCTTGCTGCTGCAATAGCGAAATGGAATTCGTTTTAATAAAAGGATGCAATGAATTTTAATTACATATTTTACCCGTGTAAAGTTGAACATTAATTATTATTTGTATATTAATAAAAAATTTTGTTTTTAAAAGAAATAATGTTTACCGAATTACAAACCAAAATCATTTAAGTCCGATGAGGAAATTTTAGCGCCCATGGTGCCAGGGAACCAGTGGATACTGGATAAAATCTGCAACTACATTAAGTGTATCGTCCCACTACACAGTACTTGGCACAAAATTCAGGTGACTGTATCGAATTATTAATTTAGAATTAAATCTTTAAAACACACAATTGAAAACAAGATTTTTTTTTTTAGGTTTGATCAAAAAAATTAGTTTTTATAATTTTAAAAGGCGCTAGTTCCAGAACGGAATGATAAACAGTCGTATTCAAAAAACCATAGAGATCGTTGTTGTAATTATCAAAATTTTGTTGAAAGCGATAGTATATTGAACATTTATGCGTTTTTTATGTTACTTTATTCATATGATTCATGTGTAATTCTTAAACTATACCGGAAAAATAAAAAAATATATAAAATATATTCGTTTATCTTTCAATACCATTTTTATAAATTGTATTTTAAAAAAAATCCTAATATTTTATTACCAGCAATACGTCATATAAAAAATAATAAGTCAAGGAACTGTGAAACCTTTCAAAATTGCTCCGTAAATTATCATTAATTAAAATATAAAAAATACAATATACATATTTTAATTAATAATTATAAGTTCATTTAGGTGTGTTGGGTTGAATTATGGTAAAGAATAGTAACAATTAATGGTAATAATTAAGGCTCATGATGATTTTAGTGATTTACTGGTCATGAGTAGGAGGTAGGTACAGTTTTCGTTCCAGTTCAGTAAATTTATATAATATATGTATTCAATATACTTATTACTTATACTTTATACCGACTACCTTATAAATACTCAATTTCAATAGAGACATGAATATCGACGATAGTTATACCTAAATTTGTACTCTATAAAATGTTGACAAAAATTTATAATTTGTCAGATTATAAAAGTAAGTACTACATTTTTAGTTTTATTTTCAGAAGAACCAGATCATAGTTGATGAAAAAATCTAAAAAATAGTTTATGGAATGAGAGCAAAGATTCAACAATATAAATTTTAATCATATTAAATAGGTATTTTCAACAGTATTATGCCATCTAAAAACTGTGAAAATACGCGAAAACATTGAAAAATAACCTACTCGAATTAATTGCATTGTCAATTTTTTACTTACATAAAATATAGCTAAGTAATGAGTAAGTGTTATTTATATTTACATATATATTTGAATTTTGAATAATAGTTATAAATATTAATCTCAATTTAAACTATTTTGGGGCGGATAGTCATAATGGTATTTCGAGCAGCGCTTTCTCAAGGCTACCTTATAAGCCTCGTACTTATAATCCATATGCAGTAATATAGTATAGGTATTAGCTGCATATTATAGAAATTAAAACCCGATACGATCAACAAAAGGGGTATTTATATCTCCAAAATCTGACACCACCCTATGTGTTACACAATTGCATAACACGGATTGTTATACCAAGCGAACTATACGTATGTCATACCAATATACCTATAATAATAATATAGTTACTAATTGACAAAATAATTGAATAGGCCATACGCAATAACTAGATAATAAAAGTCTGATGCCATAATAATAATATAAAAATTATTATAATATAATAATATAATGATGTAATTTGGGTGCTCGTTCGGTGATAATAATAATAATTTGACACTAATAGATTGTTTCATAATAACAACAATAATAATACATATAGGTACACTATATAGGTATATTATCCTTCGATGTTCAATAAGTACGTTTTTGACATAGTATGTGCGTATGTGGCTGATCACTTTTTATACTTTTCTGTCTGTGTACTGTGTGTATAATACATTTTAAACGTATATGTATAATATAGGTGCCTACAAGACATTGCGTGTTATAATGCAGACACACATTACATTAATATTATACACGGATTACAAAGTGTAATAGGTATACTAGCAGACAGAAATTTTAACATTTACAATATTGCTTTATTATGTATTTGTGTTTACTCGCTTTCAACATTTTAGTATTCACCATCATCATTGTCGCGACATATATCTATATATTTGTAAGTATACATTCTCGCGGTTTTCGTCAGAAAGATTGCGATATCAATTATAAATTTGGCCATAATATAATATAATATGCTTTAGTCAGTATTTTTATAATTGGTGGTTTTTTTTTAATCATACATTTTGAATATATGACTAATAACGAATAATGATAAATGTTTTGAAAACATAATATAATGTAATATGCTTACATCTCAGCGTGTATATACTGTATAGTATTAGTTTTACAGTTCATCTTGCATATATAGCATTAACTTTTACCATTAATGATTTAAACAAGCTTTTTTCTGTTTATTCTTGTAATAAAACGTAATAATTGTTACGTAAAACTCCGTACATCAATATTATATAAATATTTTTTGTACGATTATGATTTGAAAGTTATCGTATTAAATTGATATACATAGTATATTGTATTAATTTATTATTATTTTCAACGCAGTTGTTCAGTAACACGTTGCAATGACGCAGAAATACATTCAATATTTCAATAGGGTTTATTTAATCAATCGTTTATTGCAGATATCTATCTACCTATAATAAAAAAGAATTCATTAAACGTAGGACCATAGGTGCATATAACTATAATGAACATTAAACCAATTGGTTAGCACTTAATAATATCTATAACGACTATAACAAATAAAATACACATATTATATATTTGTTGTTCGGATGGTGATACTATGAAGAAAGTGTACCTAAATATTATTTTGATCTATGTTTCTAATTAACTCAAAGCCTATTTTACAGATACAACGATACGATCTTGAGTTTTAATAACTTTTTTTATTATGTCTGAAAGCAGCTGCGCGCGGCTGACATCAGTGAATTCCGTAGACTTATTATTGTGTTCTCCCCGAACGATCGCCGGCCAAACAATTAATATAATAAATCAACTGAATACCAATCGTTAAGATTTCTTTTAGACAGAAGATAAATGATTGAAAGATTCGAATGGCATTGTCGTTCCAAACAAAAAGTGAAAGACCATTAATGCATCGTTTACAACGACGACGACGATATGATGATGTTCGTGAAACAAACGGGTGTAATAATACGAAGTAATCGGACCCTTCGCCTTTCAAAAAAATAAAAAGATTCACATTCATGTGTGATTATCTGTCTGTATAGAGATCCTCCACCAAACATAACTACTACCACCGCCGCGACACGGATAATAGTTGTTGAAGGGGAAAAAGAAGAAGAAGGAAAACAATATCGAGGATTAGCCGCGAACATTCCGAACGAAAGTATCCAATACGTGTAAAAAATCAAAATAATGGTGTAGGTCGTTTAGGTAGGGGACCATGGACATCTCTCATGGTAGCGGGTGTGAACATCGCGCCCAAGAAGAAAGTGGCCAGTTTTCGACAGTCGGTTGCACAGGTCAAAACTCCTTCCGTGAACAAATTGTATTACCAGTATTATTAAATATACGTACAACAGTGTTTTTGTTTTATGTATACACTTTCCAACAATTGCGACAAACGGTTGCGTTACGTGCGATGCTCTCTTTGCTTTAAACCTTTTAATACATTTTTTTTTAAAATAATATTATGTTTTGAAAATTATGCATTTAAGGACTATCTAAAATCAATTTGACAAATCATTGGATATATACTATGGCAGGGCCAAAACAACTCCTACAAGTAAGTACAACTATTAAGTAACTTTAATAACCTGTTATGACAACACTTAATTTATAATAATAATATAAAGTTGCTTTTTTTAATGATGTTTAAATTTTTTTTTAATTAAATAATATATTATAGGTAATATAATACAATATATTATGACTAATAAATTATGTAAATAAGCATGATTAGAAAAAATATATTTAAAAATAAAATAAATAAACTATATAACAAAATTAATTATTTGTAAATAAGAATATGTACAATGTATAATGTACACAATTTATACTTTAAAAATTCCTAAAAATATTTTATTATATTTAATACATTTAATACATCATGGATTATTTTTGAAGTTGGTGGTTTCATAAAATAACATTTTTTAATAAAAAGAAACTTTTTTCTTATTAGTAATATTATTATTATAAGTAATAAATACTGAATATTTAATTGTATAATATGATAATTCTCATATAGAACTTAAGTACTAACTACAAATTGTATTGTGTGTATTAAATAAGATCAATTAAAATAAGAAGAAGTAGGGATAGTTAGGTAGTAATTATAAATATTGCCTTATGTCACGGTAAATTTAGTATATATTTAATTACTAAATCATAACTAATTTTAAACGTTAAAAACATGTGATTTTGCTTATTTTTTCGTTTTGAATAATGTCATAACAGTTTTTTTACTCAGACAAAATATATACATTGAAGAAATTTATGAAATTAATATTCAATTAAATTAAGTATTGTATTGTGTGGGTAACCAATAAAGTTTAATTTTTTTTTAAATTTAGTTAATAAACTATATTCGTTGCATAATAAAAGTATCGAAAACAGTTTTTTTTTCGTAAGCTTACGGAACGTGACAAAATATTGATTTAAATAAAAGTGTGTACTTATACATTTTCAATTGTAATTATTCGCTTGACCCATTATTGTTAAACATAAATTCATTCGCGGTTTAATACTTACAATTAAATTTATTTAAATAATTTAACGTCTAAAAAAATAAATACTTTACTTATACTTTTACTCTATTGTTTATATTTGTATTTAATGCATTATGTCCAGTTTGGGTAAATGTAACATCATCAAAATTACACCATCATGGCAATACGGGAAATACTATTCCAAGTGATGTCAGAGATATTTTCCAGGACTTCAACAATTTGACCATTGTTAATTTGAGTTGTAAAGAATTCGCACGGTTTTCTCTCATTGTCTTTTTGCTCACTTTTTTTTAAGGAATTTTTTTCATCATTCACACTATAGATCACCTGCATTGTTCGCTGTCTTCCCTTATTATTGTAGTTACTGCACCAGATAATCTTAATCGGTCGTTTAAACGATGGAACGACCGTTAAAATATCTGTTATATAATTATCGCGTCAATCTCAAATCGTTTCTCTTGCTTATTGTTTTACCTAATAATAACGTAATTATATAATACATTTTTAGGTCTGCTTGCTGATCACGTTCACGGTCAGTGCGTTGTGTTTGAGAAATGTCGACCAAACAAGACTTATAGCAGATAGGCCTAAACACCAAAAGCCCACATCGTGGGATCAAAATTCCAACTTATGGAAAAACAAACAAGGTTCTGTTCCACCATATGCCGTTAAAATGGAACCCATGGTGCATTACTCACAACAAGATCCACTCTACTTAAATGCAAATCATTCGGCCACAGCAAAAATCGACTTCAATAGTCACGCAAGTGGTTCTGAATTTGGTATATCGTCAAATTACGGTCCACCTAACGCAGTGTATGGTGTACCATATCAACCAGATTATTACAAAGAACCGGAACCAATTATTGAAATTATTATAAAAGAATCTAACGAGTCACTTCCAGCGCCACCAACACCACCACCCGTTCCTACAGCAAAACCACAGAAAGAACCAGTTCAAGTTTTTTATGTAAAATATAAAAAAAATCCGAATTCATATGGTGATAAAGAAGATATTATATACGAAGCACCTGTGCCTGCCATAACGCCTAGTACCGAGGCCGTCAGTGAAAGTGAAACAGTAATCTCTACGGAATCGTCTCCTCTTTATAATTACGTTACGGGACCTCCGGCTCCCAGTACTACGTATAGAACAATTATAAAACCAGATTCTGAAATTTACCACGGAACGGGTCTTAAAGTAACGTTTGGAAAGACTGAATCAGACTGGAGCCCGTCAATAAATGAAGCACAAAAGAGAGACTCTATTAGTGAAGCAAGTGAAATTCAAAACAAGGTTAAAAAATCAACCGAACAAGAGTTTAAAAGAAGCTTTGTTCAGCCCACACCAGACTATCAACGAAGTAACAATAATTTTGAAACGCCGCATATCACTAATCAACCTCAATTTAACGGATTTAATACTCCAAAGCCAAACATTGACCATACTCAACAGCAATTGAGAAAACCTAGTCAATCGGTACAAAACTACTTTCGTGAGGATAATCCTCGGCCAAACTTCCAAGCTCAAATACCAATCATAAATCAACAATTTAAACCTCAACAAAATAATTTTGAAGGGATTGTTGAACAAAGACCAATAGAGTATAAAGAAAATTTTCGAACTCAACAAAATTTCCAACAATCTAATAATCAGCCAAATTTTCAACAATTTACTAATCAACAAAATCATCAGCAATTTATTAATTCGCCAAATCATCAACAACCAAATAACCTACAATATCATCAACAACCAAATAATCTACAACACCATCAACAACATCATCAACAATTAAATAACCCACAAAACCAACCAAACCATCAACAATTTAATAATCCACAAAACCAACCAAACCATCAACAATTTAATAATCCACAAAACCAACCAAACCATCAACAATTTAATAACCATCAAAATCACCAACAAATAAATAATCAACAAAATCGTCCACCATTAATTAATCAACAAAATCATCAACAGTTCATTAATCAACCAAGACTACCAACAGATTTCCAACCAAATCCACCACTTAGAAATCCAGGAAATTTTCAAGAAAGACCTGTACAAATAAAAACAAATGAACGACCATTTATAAATAAACCTTTTGAAAGTCGTCCACCTTTGAGCAAGCCATTTGAAAGCCGACCTTTTGATAGCAAGCCATTTGAAAGTCGTCCTATCCAAGACAATCATTTTGATAATCGGCCAATATTTGACAGACCCTTCGAAAATAATAGGCCAATTCAAAACAGACCATATGAAAACAGACAAAATCAAGGTATAGTTAATTACAGACCAAACAAGCCCCCAACACCACATAATATACCCTTAAATCCTAATCCATCATTTATACCGGTCGATAAACGACCTACTAATCCATTACCGCCTCAACCATCCAATTTCAACACTCATCCAACCGGTACAAAACACTCAGTTGATTTAGCTTTTTCCCCGCAACTACAACAGCAGCAGCACCAACAATTTCAACAACAACAATTTCAACAACAACAGTTGCAACAGCAACAGATTAGGCCCGCCGAGACGCGACCACTAGTCAACAACAATCCAACGTCGTTCCAACAACAGCCAATAATTAAGCAACAGCAATTTTCACAAGAAATTAAACCTTCTCAAATTGCACAATACCAAACAGCAAAACAACAGCAATTTATTCCTGAATTAAAACCATCAGAAATTCCACAACTTCAAATCACTCCGTCACAAAGTTATGAAATCGATCCAAAACAACTACAACAGCCGGCACAATCTGGCCAATTTATCGAAACATATAATAGATATCAACCATCAACACAAACAGAACAAAATTATTATCGACCGGATAATACCCCATGGCAAGTATCAAACCAACAACAAAGTTCGTTTAAAGTTCAACAGCAAGAGTACCAAGAACAGTCAAGTCCAAGTACGATCAAAAATACCATAGTCACGACAAGTAAATCAATTTTAAAAACAACTGAAAAACCAGCATCATTTGTAACAACGCAGTACAAAGAACGCAGTACACCAGTTGTTACAGTGGCAACTCCCAAATCAACTACTACTGAAGCAGCTAAAAATGAAACCAAAAAACAAGATTTAAAAAATATTGCATCGCTTCCGGACGAAGTTCCTGATGAATTGAGGGAACAACTCCTTTCTTCAGGAATCCTTGGTAACGCCGACATTCAAATATTAGACTACGATAAAGTGGGTGATATACCAATTGAAAACTTACCACCTGAAGCTTTAGAAAATTTATACGGCCAAGGTAGCGCTCCAGTACCGTCGGTAGTCTTACCTCCAAATAAATCCAATGTCCAAATGAAAGTCGTCAAGTATGACCCTTCAACTGAAGAAGGAAGGAAAATCGAAAATACATACATCGATAGACCCAAGTCTCAAACTCTTGACCCGGTCGTCTTAAACGACACCGGATATAATCGTTTTTTACCGTTGAACATTAACGGTACTCATTTTCCAATACCAGACTCGCCGTTGTTAAAAAACAAATCCATTGGAAGTGTAGTTATATTATCACCAGTGGGGTACGATTTGTCTGATGACCAGTCCCGATCATCTAGAAATACCGCGGTTAAAGTTAAAGGAGTTCATTTTGTTGTTGGTGATATTGTGAAAAATCTTGTTAAAGACCCAAATAGAGAAAATTTCAAGACCTGGCTAGAGAAAGAAAAAAGTACACCTTCTGATGAACAGTCAGTTGTCCTATTGGTCACTAAGTGAGTATATTATTACTAGCTAAATATTACAATCATTTTTTAAATATAACATGTTTTATTTAAAATTATAAAAACATTGAAATATCATAAATTAATTAAATAGATAAATACATTTTTGTCATAACATTTAATTAGTTTTGTTAAGTATTCGAATACTTATATTTAAATACTTTTCGACCAATGTATTTTTGAAATACTTAAAAATACTTTTTATTTGTTTTTTTATTCTACCTATAGAATAATAAATATTTTTTTTCATTCTAGTGTTTTGTTCAAATTCCAATTATCAATGTTTAAAAACTATTGGACCCCCGAAAAAAAAAATTTTTAGACTTATACAGTATTTGTCATAAGGACGTAACTGAACAAAAATGTTGGGGTAGAGATAAAGATATTAGATAATTACTTATACTATAAATAATTATCTAATATCTTGTACCTATTGAAATATTATATTTATTAATTCAAAGATTTATAAATAAGCTTAAATACCCGTCTATTTGTAAATATAAAATAATGTTAATAATATATAAATTATTAATAAAAATAAATATATCAGTATAAAATTTATTGAATTAAAAAAAAAGTATTATATATATACTAAGATAGATGTAAGACGTACATGTACTCCGATAATAAAAATTATAGTCCGGGGGTGTACATAACATGTTTGTTTTTGTCTTACTCGTTTAGACATAGACGAATTAGATGGTAACATACAATGTATCTATTTTATTAAACATCCGACATTAACCGTTGTTCAACTATAATTTTTAATAATTAAATCAATCGTCATTTTTTTCAGGCCAAATGGTAAGGAAAACAGAAAGGAAATTTACATGTATGACGTGACACACAATCAGGTCAACAAATTGTCGGGCGAATTGAGTGCGACTTTCGTAGATGTGGCCGAGTCTAACGCACAGAGTCACGATTTGGACAACCTATCGACCGAAGAGGAGGTGGATGTATCCGGAAATAGCACTACCGATAATATTCCTATCGTATCCGGTTACAGCAAGACGAACGACTTCTCGGGCTCAATTGTTGCCAATGCCAATAATTAGACTGATCTGCTAAACGTGTTATTCTTAAAGTTTAATTTAAACTTACAATTTTTTATTAATTATTTCCTAAACCATACAAAAAAAAAACTACAAATAAATTCGTCTATTGTTTTTAAATAATAATTATTAATGAATTATACATTAGGTAATTATTATAGATTACATAATATATTATGAATTAAAATAGGCATTTTTTTACTACTTGTATATTTAATATTCAAAGTTAAAAATGTATTTAACATGCTTCGAATTCGAAATAAGTGTACATAAAATAGTAAATAAAATAAAATTATATTGTATTCAAATATAATAAAAATACATTTTTTTATACATATAAATTATTGATGAATTATTGGAATGTTTTGTATTAATTGTTAAATGATTGGTACAAATCAGAAAATTGTAAACAGTATACTGAGTACTCTACAAGCGCTTTATAAATAATACATAATATATAAATTTGAAAAATTGATCAAATACTTAGGTTATATAAACGTACGTTTTACTACGTATCGTGTAGTACATAATATAATGATTAATAGTGAACTTACACGGAATTTAGCTGTGAATAATTTAGTATTATAAATTATCATTTATAACATAATAGAATATAATAAGACGTATAGTTAAAACATACATTTTACCAATTTATTGTTTGTCCATTAAATTGATTTCGATTATTCTTGTAAGAATATTCACTATCATAGATACAAGTGTAATTTTAATATTTTAAATTGTATCAAATAAGTATAGGTATCTGGTATATTAATATATTTTATTAACCGATAGCTTATAATCACAATTGATCCAAAATACTTTAAAATAATATTATTTAAAATTGCAATATGCATTCTGATTCTATTATTATAATATCGATTAAGCAACATTTCACGTTGTCGAGTAATTTAATTCGTGTAAAGATATAGCTTACATTCCGTTTTATTACATAATACGTAAATGCGTGCAAATAAATTTGAAACTAATATATTATAAATTACCAATAATATAGCAACATTTTACACACGCAGTGGTAAATGTAAAACTTAATATTAGTATCAAATGTGCGCATCATATAATATTATGGTCCTTACGATGTATATAGGCTATAACATAGATACATTATAACAAGTACAAATGAAGTAAATACCATACAATACATCACTTATGTGTGGATAATTTCGTACTTAAACATCAAATATATTTTTATAGGTATTTAAAATATATCGTAAACATGTCACTATTTAAATAATTTTGAACGCACTTAAAAGCGAGCTTAAAAGGTTAAAGGTTCAAAAAGAAAGTCACGATATAAGTAAGTATCTAGATAGTAGATAGGTATATATTATAATTTTATTGTGTCTAATATATACGATCTGATTGACCTAGAAAAGTTCGAATTCTTATGCTACGTAAGAAAAAAAACGTAGTCATATAACTCAAAAATAGCGAATGTTCTATTGAGTATTCCTTCGAATATGGTCTATGGAGGGTTTCAGCCAAATATATAATATTTGTATGATAATATTGATATAGATTAACGAAATCTCTCTTGAGTATAATAATACTTTTGTAATGTACTAATGTCATCTCTAAATTTATGATACGTAAATAACATAATGTTATAAAACTAACACCTGTTATTATTATTGTAATATTATTCTGCAGCAGTACAGTTATTTGGTTTATTGGTTGTATAATATTATGCATACACTATACAGGAATTAGTTTCATTGAATAGTGGATCAATTATAAAATACATAGTCATGAAAAATTGCTTACATATACCTGCTAAACACATTGGAAGTGGAAATCACGAGCCATTGAAGAAGTGTTATTGATTAAATATGTACATTTTTATTCATATTTATAGTTTCACTTAGATAAAAACGATTTCACTAAATTTATTTACAAAACGATACTATTATATTTATTATTACCGTTTCATTTTTATTTCATAATTGTATAATATAATTTATTTTATACACAAATATATACCTGATCGTCCTGATCACATTTATGGTCTTTTAATCTAGCTGTTGTAGATCTTAAGTCTTAATAATAAAATTATCATGATTTCCACTGCTAATTTCATTCATAATGTATTCTCTGATTCTTATATTTTATATTTCAAAATTGTCAATATTATCAATATTTCTATTTTCTACTATCAAAATGTATAAAAAATAATTCTAAATTCTAATAGGTATTTTATTTTTATTCATGTTATTTCACTAATAGTAAAATATTATTACGAGAATGAATCTTTTATTTTTTGGGCACAGCAGTATAACAGTTCAATTATCATGAGTACACTTTATCATT
This sequence comes from Rhopalosiphum maidis, assembly GCF_003676215.2. Taxonomy (NCBI): domain Eukaryota; kingdom Metazoa; phylum Arthropoda; class Insecta; order Hemiptera; family Aphididae; genus Rhopalosiphum; species Rhopalosiphum maidis. Next base: position 83,395,159 of record NC_040878.1, read on the forward strand.
TTCAATTATACGTAAGCATTCACAATGTGTCATTAATTTAAAAATCACAATAAATACTTAATTTATTATTTGTTATTATTTGATAAATAAATACGCATTGCAATAATAGACAATAGGGTATTAATAAAAATAAATAGTCATAGTAGCTATAGTGATAAAATGTAGACGTTGTCTCAAGCATAGAAAAATCCATCACACAATAGCATACACTTGCTAATATAATATTTAAGACTGTCAACTTTTGAGTATATTACTCATACTCGTGTATTTCAATCGCTCCAAACTATATTCAACATTTTTAATATACTGATACCTAACATATGGTTTATCAATTTAAAAAATTTCAAGTTCAGATTATAATTTCTTGAAATTGAGTAAGTAATCAATATTAATAAATTAATCTTATAACGGATACGAAATATCCTTTTCTCAAATTAAGTCTTTAAAAAAATAATGTTGCTTATTCGAATTTGAAATGATCACTGTACTTGTAGTACAACAACTCTCGTAGAATTACTTTTCATTTTTCAACGACCTATACACTTAGTATAAACAAATATTATAATAATGTAATAATATGTAAATATAGTCATAGAATCCAAGTATCTATCCAACACTAAGTTAATTAGTATTAATTTAAAGTGGTTATTTTGTAAAACAAACAATTTCTTGACTATGTGCAGTGGGATTTTTCTCAGCATAATTTTATGTTCATTCTCATGTTTAGGTATTATCTCTACGGAATACGATAAAAAAATTAGAACTTTCTAATATAATTTCTTTTGATTGCAAATTCTTTACAGATTTGTCTTATTTACGTACTACGTCTAATATTCGAAAAACAAACGGTTCGGTCAGAATCAATAATATAATTTGTATATCAATACACGTATTTTATATTTACCAATGACAATAGCAATACTTGTCAAATCTGAAATCCTATCGACAGTTTGATAGTTATTTACTAAACACCAATAACGTTTGAATAGTATCATTATCATTCTATTGCTGTGTATTCCTTACCAATTAACATAGTAAATAGTAATCACTACTTCGCCATATAAATATTATATCATTTTTGATTTTATAAGTAATATTTCTAGACGTTTAATCTACTAATATACTTATTAAATCCTAAACACAAATAAAAAAAAAAAAATGATTATATTATTATATTAATTATTTATAAATAATTTAATACTTTGTCTAATTGGCATAATGAAATGTGTATTATTACAATATTTTGTGTTTTTATAAAACGTTATATGCTGTTATTTGACTTGTCCATAATTTTTAAACATAAATTAAATAATATTATATTATGTTTTAATATATTATAAAATTTAATATTATATTTATGTAACTATGTATTTTAAAATCACAGCTGATACAGTAGTACCTCTACCTATATTTAATCATGTTTTTATTAGACGTGTTTATCGTTTAAATAATATCAATTTAAACGTGTTTTTAATCTGATTAAGCAATATTAAAACATTACAATTATTATTGGTTATATTTTTAATTTGATACCTATTCATAAATTACATTTATAAGAACCAGGAAGTTGGCATACTCATAGTGTTCCTTTCCTCATTATGTTTTTTATAATTTTATATTCTCATAGATCACTTTACTAATGCAAATGTACATAATGTTATGGTTTGCAAGATTGTCCGAAAGCGAAGTAAATGTGCGAACGAGTATAATAAGTATTATTATTTCACGTTGAAAATAAAATACTGTAGGTACTTATTGGTTCAAAACTCCAAAGTATTAAGTAGTATAATTATATCAATTGTTAATATCATTTATTTATGTAAGTCACAACAATTCAGTTGACTGATCCGAATTATAAAAAAAAAAAAAAAAAATAGGAAACCCGTGGAAATCAAACGCAAATCTCCGTTAACACTATTAACACCATACCCTGACGCATGTCATGTAATAAAATGGATATTAAATAAAATAAAATGTTTACCAGTGATAGAAGAACAGCAATGACAAATACAATAACTATTGAATAATAATGGCAAAAATAAATTGAACAAAATTATTAAAAATTATTGTACACCTAGCGCAAACCTGCGTTAACTAAAAACAGGAAATTTCAAGTCTCGACTTTCCGACTTGTAGACATAATAAATAAAATATACATTATAGTGCTACCTATTATAATAAAATAATAATAATCCACTCGAACACGATCTTTCATCAACACAGTCTTAAACATAATATAATACCTTCAAGAAATTACACCGGTTTTAAACAACGCTTAAAATGGCTCAAATTTCGTACTGCCAACTGAGTACTGCAGTAGGTATAATATTTAATATAATATGACTAAATTATTTAGTAGGTATTCTAAGCAACAATTACTATGGAAACGTATTTACTATTTAGTTAGGTACGAATGGGGTAAAAAGAAAATTTACCAAATGGAAAGTACCAAAAAAATCAATTCAACCGAGTAAACACATTACACATGCTTTTTATTTCATTAGTTGTAACTATCGTACACTATAAAGTTATTAATAACTCGTATTACGTCACAAGATTAGCTAGGTACTTACCGTGGGGGTCTACCGTATAGAGCGGTTTCCTAAACAATCATTTATAGCCGTTCATATTGAAATGTTCACTTGTGCCCAGTCGTGGAAAATTCAGAGAACATTTACTAGCGCCTTATACCTGATATTGGTTTACGTAAGATCAAAAACTAGTATTCCACGAATAAACAATAATCGACAGTTAAGTGGCTTTTAAATACTGGTCGTATTTCTCCTTGGATCCACTAGATTAGGTGACAAAACATACGCGCCCGGCATGCGACCAACACGTCTGCCGTACTGCGTTTGCTACACTCGTCGTCGTCGCGGTTCTTGCGCGCGCAAAACCATAACCTCTAAAACCGAAAGAACAGGTACCTGAGGTACCTGCCAACGGTAAGGACCGACGAACTATAATAAAAAATTAAAAAAGTCGACCGACCGGTAGCCAACGTTACGATTTCAACCTCAACGTCGAGTACAGGTAACAAGTAACAACTAACGAGCACGTCGGCGGACGTGGACCGTGCATGCGTTGGACGTTAAAAGTTCTAATTATGCAGATAATCGGGTTTACGTTAAATATCTCAGATCGTATAGACATCGTTATGTGACATTATGCGTTCAGAGTTAAAAATAAACACGAATAATATCGTGTATGTAACGTTTCAGATGTGTGCCTACGACGACATTGCAACGGGCTTATTATGTTCTGGTTAAAAACGATAATAACGTCGTTATCGCGACTACGTGACGTTTAAAACCGATATTGTCGTTACAAGACATTATTGTGTTGTTGACGAGTTGTTGCCGAGCACCTCGACGAATCACGACCCGTCGACGTGCACATTACATAGCTTCGTTTATTTATATAATAATAAAATAATATTGTTGATGTTATTATGAACACTGTGTTGTGTCGTCGGGGAACATCGTAAAAAGACTGCGTACGGTAATTATGGTACGCGCCGCCCCGCACGGTAATCGCGCTCCGACCGGCCGCCGTGCGCGCCGCAGCAGCAGCTGCTGGCTGCTCTCCGGTCGCGTTATTCATTATCGCGTGACGGTGGTGGGGGGATCTCATCGATGACTCGCCGTGCACATGACCCGTGCGAAATCGCAAACATGGCCGACACCATTGTTTTGATTTTACCACACTAATTGAGCGTGTGTAGCGCGCGCTCGCGTGTGTGTGTCGGTCTGTAGTTTTTTAACTCGTTTTTTTTTTTTTTTTTTATTATTATTATATACACACGAATTATTTTTTACCACCGATTTTCACTTGGCCCTGACGATGCGCCGGCTGGTCGATTCCTGCGTACCTTCCGTTTCCCGTCGATTTCTATAACGCCGACGCACAGTGTACGCTTTCCCGTTTGTGCGCGTTTCGTCTTCGCCGAAAATGTAAAAACGCGACGGACGACACCACCGGCCAGCTGCAACGTGATACACACCGCCGTAGCCGAAAACAATCCTAGTGAGTAATGCTAGCGAGTCTGTGCGATGACCGCACGTCCGCTCTTTTTCTTATCAATAACGGAAGTGTAAAGGATTATATTAATGTTATGAAAAGAATCTGGCTGTATGTAGATCGACGGTAGTCAGTCCGACGCTCATTCGAGTTTCATTGGCCATCGTCAGTTAGATTGCTTTTGAATTTTCATTTACTTATCAACTTTTGCCACTCGCCACCGAATTCGCTGCGAGAGGTCTACTTTTGGTTTTGGTGTCTGTTGTGTAATACCTGCCTGTATACCTACCCACAGCAATATCTAAATGCTCAGATAGACTGTATAATTTGAATTCAACCAGAATTTTTGTAGATTCGATAGTATCGTATTTCTCTCGTATGTTAGGTACATACCTATCATTCTATACTTTTAACTATAGGTACACCAGGCTTACGCTTTACTTGAGATTTGTTAGATTAAGTAAATTCCGAGGTAAAGACAGTGCTTATCATTAGAACTTGCTATAATTTTTCTCTAGACCTCAAGCAGACATTTACCATAAGTATACGGTATTTAACCAATTAGATTGGCCTAAATATCTTTTCTAAAATTTATAAAATATTAATTTTATCTAATTTCATAAGATGGATGATATGGCTTTAGATGCAAATAATTTCTATAGTATTCTTTTGTCATTAGTAAAGAAAATAATTTTAAAAAATAACATTAAAAATATTTGTTTGAAAAGTAGGTATATATTCAATTGTTGAAATATATTAGATATTTATTATATCATTTTTCTTATACCTACTTTAATTGTTTTCTAGTACACAAACATCCTTGAGTAGTATTGTGAAATAGATAGGATTATAAGACATGATATCTATTAGTAACATAATTAAATTAAATGCAAACTTTGAACTATAAATTTTTTATTGTTTGGTAGGTAATAATTATTTTTTCTAAACAAATAACCTAATAATTTATATACATACCAATTATTTGTTTGAATTTTACTATTTGTGTATATTTATTTCTTGTCAGATTTAATAAAAATAAAAATAATATTTTACATCTTCAAGAGCATCTTCATTTTTATATCTGCAATGAAAAAGATATTAACGATATTAATGCAATGACATCTGTACTATTTTTGACTTGGCTCAAACTCTTATACAAATTCTTTAAGCATAGTAATCTATTCATTTGTTGATTTTGAATTTTCCGTCTTCAGTTATTATATTTTAACATAATTAACAAAGTAATAGGTATAAATGTATAAAGCTTGACGTCAGCTACCTATATTTTTTTTAGATAGACCTGTCAATCATATTTCATGTTTACCTAATAGATATACATATTTTATTATCATTAAGTACCATAGGTACCGACTTTTATTGATTTTATTTTATTTAGCTATATAGGTATTAATCTACTTTTAATAATTATAGTTGCAATAACTAATTAGTATCTATGATATATTAATAATTTTATTATAAGTTATATCTATAATTAATATATTATTTTTTCATGAATGAAGAATATGGATAACCAGGGCCATCATCAATCTTCAGTGAAAAAACGTTCCATTGATGATATCATAAATAACATAACATCAGATCTTCAAAGTTATGAAGGTCGTTATATGGTGTTAGGTAATCCAAGACAATCGACTGATATGATGTGGCAGCAAGTAAATAACTATGCAAATCCTCCTCAGCCACAACATAATATTTATAATCAAGAACCAATGAATTTAACAAACAATAACCCATACATATTAAGTACTAATCAGTTTACTCCATATATGCAACCTCAGAATTCAATACCAGGATATGTTAACTATGATCATCCAGTATATCCACAGCAGCATCATCATCATCATCAGCATCATCAACAGCAGCAGCAGCAACAACATCAGCAGCAACAACATCAACAGCAACAGCAACAACATCAACATCAACAGCAACAACAACAACAACAGCAACAGCAACAACGACAACAACACCAACAAACTTCTCCACAGCAGCAACAAATGAACTATACATACTATCAACAGTCACAATATACTTCTCATCCTATGTCATACCAAGCCCCTACATATGGTCTTTTTGATGCACCATGTAATGATGCTCTCATTGAAAACCTCGTTCAAAGCTGGAGCCAAACTCAAAGCAATGGTGGAGTATTTAGCCCTTTTGGAGATCAAGCATTTCAAACATCAAGAGAGATGATTCCTGAACGAGATATTAATGTTATTAACCATAACACAATATCTAATCACAAAAATATTACCACACCAGTTAGGAAAGTTAGAATGGTTGCAGAAGTGCGTCCAATGCGACCGAGCTATTCTGATGTTTTAGCTAAATCTCCTGCTGTAGGACCAGTAAAAAAAACTGCAGCTAGTACACAGGTAGAAACATCTTTAGATGTTAAAACTCCATCTAAAGTAAAAACAACTGTTAAGAAGAAAAAAAATTCTGCTAAGGTGAGTCAAGGGGAATCTGGGTTAAGAAGACAAAATTCATCTGCGAGTAGTGAAGAGCGCAACACTCCTACAGTAGAATATAAAGAGGATAAAAAGTCTGAAATAACAATCAATGGTAATGAAAAGGTGTGGACATCATCAGAAGACTTGAACGGATCAGAATATTATGAAGCTGATGAAAACGCTTATAATAATATTTCGGTGCCAAAGTCTAAAGAAATTAATAAAAAAGATAAAACAAAAGTTAAACCTAAGGCGACTGTTCCATCATCAAAAAACTTGGGTAAAATAAAAATATATGGATATTTCTCATATCACATCTTGTAAAATTGTTCTTTTTTACAGGTCATACTGTAAAGCCTCTGAAAGACGATGTTGAAAAACTCAAGTCCAAGAAAACTGTTCAATCAAATTGTGCAATTGGTGTTACTAAAAAAGACAAGTTAAATAATGACTCGAAGAAGCATAATGAATCACATAGTATGTTAATATTGTTTAAAATTGTTTTCAATTATAAAATTGTATTTAAAACATTTCCTTATAGTTATTAATACAACAAAATTTGATGAAATTGAAAAACCTTCAGCCAAAATATCTTCAAATGTATCCCAATCACAACAGACTGCAGCAACTAGTAAAAATCAGGGTTCTCGTAGTACTGCCACATTCACAGCACTACCATTCAAAGCAAGATATCAGCGTGTAACCAAGAAGCGACCACGGAGCTCTGCCATCAACACTATGAGTATGTTAAATTAGATATAACAATATTTAACTATATTTTAAAATTAACCATGTTGATATTTTCAGTAACAAAACATTTAAACTTTTTAAAAGCTCAGTTTGTTCAATATGCTCCATTAATGGTCTTCTGGTTTGTTCATCTATTATGGGATGTTATCACTATGAGCTTACATTTACTTTTACATTTGTGAGTAACTATTATTGAATATTAAAATAAGGTTCTAAGTCACTTTGTACAGTCTTCTATGAAAGATACACATCTCAAGCATTTTGTACAGTATAATTAAAAAAACAGACTACAAAATTATACCTGTTCTGAACAGTTTGTTGTATTAATTTTATATAATAAATAATACATTTAAATAAAATATTAAACCGAGTCATTAAATAAGATTTAAAACTGTATAAAAATAATGATTTCAAATAATTTGTTCATTCATAAATATTAAATAGTATTACTATGTTTTATTTTACTAAAATTAAGCCATCAATTTTGCATTATTTACATGGAAAATATATTACTATTCCATAATCAACTAACAGTCTATTTTTTCATTACTGGTATTAGAATACTACATAATGGTCAACAATCAGCAATTTACAACATATGTTTATAAAGAAAAAACTTACTCAATGTTACAAATTGGAATGAGCCACTGAAAAAATTATCAACCAGTGATAAATTATAACAAAACATGTAGTGAATGGAAAAATTTACATTTATGTCACCCAGGCAGGAAAATAATTTAATAAAGATTCTACCAGTCAATCAAGTAATGAACTTGAATATTTTATCATTTATCAAAACAATATTATTTTTTTTTTTTAAATGTTTAGTAAAAGACAATATGTACTATATCAATTATTAAAGTTTAATTCCGAGATAATTGGCCAACCCAAAACAATTTGATGGGGCAAAGAGGTATATTGAAAACTAGCACGATGTATAGTATGTCGTATAGTCACCCTATTTCATAAATAAAATAAAGATGAAAATATGAAACAAAATAATTTTTTTGTATTGATTGGTCATTCGTTTTTTTAGACTAGCTTATATTAGTATATATATATATATATATACATTATTTTTATAGACTTGTGTTTAAATACAATTACAAAGTATGGCTAAATTTCTTGTAACTTAATCTTATGTAACTGTTGATTTAAAGCTAAATAAAATTTATTTTAATTTACAATGCAAAATATTAAATAATTAATGATGAATTCTTAGATTTAATTTTATATGTATTTAGCAATCATGTTTTCTTTAGACCAATTGTTCTGGATTCTACATTTTTTACTTGCTGAACAAACTAATTGTTTGCATTCTGAATTTAATAGACAGTTTATGAGTGACTTAACCGAAAAATATATTTATCTAATATTTGATAAACAATATTATATATTTTCATTTATTATATAGATCTGCATCAGGTATTACTCAGCTGGCTGATTTTACTAAGAATTGTTGGAAGCATTTTTGGATTGGATTGAGTTCGCCGTTTACAGGTGCATCACACTGGGCTCGTGTCAAGTGGAAAGATCAAAATTCGGGTAATACTCTGCAATCAAATATTCCACTGCCAACTACTGGTGAAGAAGCACTAAAAAGGCTACTTGCTTGCAAAGGAAAAGATCCATACAGGTAATTTCAATGTTAAATATGCTATTTTAGTATTCAGTGGATGATAACTCAACTTTTATATTAAAAATATATTTACTTTTAGTATTTTGGGCGTGACTGTTGATTCATCAGAAGATGATATTAAGAAGTATTACAAGAGACAAGCTGTTCTTGTTCATCCAGACAAAAATAATCAGTCGGGTGCTGAAGAAGCTTTTAAAATTTTAATTCATGCTTTCAACATGATAGGTGATCCAGTGAGTTTTTTTATTTAATATTGCTGAAAAAATATTTTTGTGCTCTCATTAATCATATTTTTTCTGTTATAATTATAGGAAAAACGTAAACTCTATGATAGTGGTATTGAGCACATTAAAGAAAACTACGATGAACTAAACAAATTGTTGAAAAATCTTCATGAAAAAATGGCACAAGTTGCAAATACAATTAGGTATTTACTATTTACAATAATTACATTTATTTAACACATTCATTATGATTCTAATAAAATGAAATTCGTCAGACTTAAATTTTATCATAGAGCAAAAGCAAATTTCGCAAATTTTATTTGTTACTAAATTTTTAACATTTTCATGTGTTTTACAAAATAGGTTTATAAAGAAAAAACTTACTCAATGTTACAAATTGAAACGAGTAACTAACATAATATTTAATTAATGGTTAATGATAATTAAGGTTAATAAAAAAATAAAATCAATATTGTCACAGTCAAAACTTATCTTATAACTGTAAGCCATTGCAATTTTATCAAATACTTTAACAGAGCATTTAATAATTTGTAGTTAGTTGCGGTCTAGTCTACAACCTTATCTGTTAACTATTAATACTTAATATAACTAACACGTAAAAATAGTAATGACCCAATTCGTTTATATTCTATTAATAATTAAATTTGTCTATATATTTATAGCATTTTTTTTTTGTCTACATAACATTTCTTTATTTTTTAAATTTTTCACGCATATTTAACTGTTTTTTAGTATATAAGTGCATACATATTCACACATATTTTAGTGCATAAACATCCTAACCCTAGTGATAGCAAAAGTATTGTGTGGGAATGAGGAAACAATGAGTATTGTTTCCCTATGATTCTCATCATTAATCTGGATTAATTATTAAATTATCATCATAATATGATAATATTATCATCAGTTATCAAAACTATATTGTTTTTCTTTTGAGCATGTTTAGTACAATACAAAATGTTTAAATAAACTGTTGAAGATTTATTTCTGGTCAACTGGCCTTTCCTGTTAACACTATCGGGGTAACAAAACATATTGCATCCCTAAATAAGATTCATAAAACTTTTAAACCAGGTTTCCATTGTACGGTGTTGTGTTGTGTTTTAAATATATTTTAATATGTAGTTATAATATATTTATGTCAGGCATAGTGGAAATTTAATTTTAAATACTGTCATAATGTGAAAGTAAATTTTATCTAATTTGTTACTAAATTATTAACATTTATCGTGTTTTATTAGATCATATTCTTATTTTTTCAAAACTGTTAGTCGTTACAGTACGCTTATGTCAGTGGATTAATTTTGTTTTTTCAGGTGTACTAGCTGTGGTAAACGGCACAAAAGAAAGCTGGTGTTATGTCGGCCAATGTATGCTGCACGCTTCTGTGCATTGTGCAATGTGCATCATTCCGCTCGTGACGGTGATATATGGTCAGAAAGCAGTATGTTTGGTTTGCGCTGGAAGTACTTTGGGTGTATGGATGGCGGAGTATATGATATTACCGAATGGGCCACTTGTCAGCACGGCAGTCTGAAGCACATGCGAGCAGACACTCATTCTGTGCAGTATAGAATAATATTTGGTGGCAAACAACAAACTCCCGAGCCGACGGTTTCCCCATCACCGCCCACACAACAACCCAGAACTCAAGCACCGCCACCACCTTCGACGCCCTTGTTTGAGTACGTATCATAGAACAATCCCCCAAGCTGCAGTATAGAAGAAGTATAGAATTGATGACCGATACTGATATATGATTTTTTTATTTTTCTGCTCGTAGTTTTCATCAACCACACCTAGATGAATTCCTGAGTTCGTTTTATCAACATCCAGTGCCGGGTTCTGCTACCAATGGTGAATTTGGAACCACCACAGACATTCCTCGGCAACGCACCAAAAACAAAAGAAAAAAATAGAAAATGATCTTCCTCGAATGTGCACTGTTAGATATATATATGTGTTTTTCATTTTCGAAAAAACCAATTTCAAAATAAGTATTTTATTTAGACTAATAATTAATAACTCGTACAGATTGCAACATTTTGTTTTTAATTTGCGTTTTAAACAATTTATCACTTGTACTTATATCGATGAGTACATTGGCGATTTACACTGTTTTTCATTATCATTATCATTGTCATTACCATCATATTATTTGTGTATGAACAAATCAAATACGCCCCCAAAGCAAGTGATATATTTTTTTAATACTTATGATTAGTGTTTTATTAATTTACTACATAACATTAACATCTGTTTATCATATACTGTTACACAGCTTAATTTTAAAATTAACCTCAATATTTACACTCAGTGTTTTTATTTATTGTCTTTGTCCAAAACTTGTTTATCTGATTCAAACCCTAAGTTAAAATTAAATAAAAAATTAATTTGATTTAAAGAGAATTCCCCTTTTTACAATATTGTTTTTAAGTTTCAAACCTTTCCCACTTATAATAAATTATGTTTTAGATTTTTAGTGTTTAACCCACTGAATTTTTTGTATCAATACATTATATAATATGTATACCTCAAACGCAGTAATGTCAATTTTGTGAACTAATTAACGTAATAACAATAAATACAATTTCTATCTAAAAAATAATTCAGTATTAAAACATTTGTTTTGTTTCAAATCCTCGTCATTGCCCAGTATTGTAAAGAATACTTTGAAAATGTATTTAAAATATTACTCAAATAAATTTTTCAAAAGTATTTTAAATATTATTTTGATGTTAATACTATGTATTTATTTTCATGCATTCCCATAACTGCAATCTGCAGTTGGTGTTACCACAGTAACTGAAAAATGGTTATTCATGAAAATTTTATTTTCTTTAGTGTCAATACTAATGTATTCTCGAATCACAGTTTTATTTTATTTTAAAGGGTATTTATTGCCTCAACCTCTAATTCTTGAATTTTAACAAATAAATATGTTGAAATAATTAGTGACCAGAATAATGTACTCTAAAAAAGTACTAAAAAATGATGCGGACATACACATTACAAAATGAAAATGACAACACACATGCACTCTAAAATGTGTATCAAATAAAATAAATCAACAGTAATGTGCAACCACAGTATTTAATTCCAAGTAGATTGTACTGCACATATATCAGTAGTATTGCAATCATAGACCAGTAACCAGTGTAAAAATATATTTTTTCCAGTTGAGAAATTGATATTTTCACTCCTCAACAATTTTTCCGTGATCATTTGTAATGTTCGATTAACATATTATTCATTCTCGTTTATATTGTCAACTATCATATATTTAGATTTTATGTCTAGCGCCAAACACAATGTTATTAAAATTCAAATGTTTATACAATATCCACAATTGCCAATTTACTTTTATTTTATATTTTTTTTCCTCATGTTTGTAATGCTATAAATGCAAATAAGTACATTCAAACATATTGTAATATGATGTTAATTTGCAAGTTTGTTAAGTTTGTTTGAAGACGAAGACTTATAAAAATAATTAAATTAAAATTTAATGGTAAGCTCTCGACAATATAATTTTCATGAACTCATGTTTATATTGTAAAAATATTTTTACATCCAGTTTTGGAAAGGCAAAACAATTTGGTTGTTGGCTGAGAAAAGGATAGATTCTTGAATTATTTGAGACCTCTTCTTCGACCAAATATTTAGCAACTAAAGGAATATAATTTGCACTGATAAACAAAAACAATAATATACATTCATACATTCGTGTTTTACACAAATACAAACATTTTAAATATAAGCAAACATTTAAAATATATATTAATGTTTCATTTAATATTTTAATATAAATGTAAAAAAAAAAAAACAAATATTGTAGCTTTGTAGTAGCGAAACATCAAAAATAATTACAAACTATTTATTCATTTGTTCAAAGCGTATAATCTTACATTGATGGGAATGTGAGTACAATGTTTAAAATATGTTAACATAATAAAAAAAACAAATAATAATGAAAAACCTGTCAAAATAATGCATTATTGTCCTTGGATAATAACTGTTATGTTGAACGCATCTAAAATAGATTGTCAATCAAATCAAATAATTATACAGAAAAACATATATAAACTGTATGAACACAATGTTTTAATGCTTTGTTCTATGAAAGTAAATTAATAAGAAAAAAAACTCAATAATTGTCAAACAATAAAACTTAATAATTTAATCATAAAATAATATGCACATCCCATTTGTTTACCATGCAGTTTTAGAAGTACAGTAAAATTTCATTTGAACTTTCATCGACAGAATCTTAAGGAAGGACCGATATTTAGAGGTAAGGTATTTAGAGCATATCAGACAATTTATGAAAAATGTATCTATTAGAATTCTAATAATTAACTTTTGTAAAAGTTGTATTGATAGATGATTTTTGAAATGTATTTATTTATAAACATCTAAAACCACATGAATAAAATCTCTAAATCAAAGCACACAATACAAATACTGTATTAAACTCTGATACATAATCAATCCACCATACTAAACTTTTGTAACAGTTACAATAAATTTGACAAAAATAGATGTAAATCAACATTTTAATAGCGCGTCAGACGAGACAAAATTTCTTATTTGTAAAGAATCCACACAATTTTTATTACTGTATAATATTAAGTATGATTTAACATTATCACTGAACAAAAGATAATTTTTTTTTTAATGAGCCAATTAATTTGGTATAATGATATCATGTGAAACACATTGGCAGTAATTTTGTCTAACCTGACAGTGCATAATGTTTTATAGACTTGTTACAATTCAAACAATTTGATATAAAATGTGTGTAATATATTATATTATAAACAGTTGGCCAAAAACATGAATCCTAAATTAATCTCTATATAATAAAAAAGTTAAATATCTTTCTAAAACACAAAACACAAGCAGTACAATCTCATTAAAGCATTTACAGAACAAGCCTTAAATATTTTGTAGCATTTCGAGACAAACTTAAATAATATAATATTATAATATATCAGTTTATACTATATACTGAGATTTCTGTATAACAGTAATATTATTTGTAATTGGAGCATATGTTTTTATTTGTTCAGTCCGCATTAGATAATCAATTTTTTGGTCAATGTGATATAAAATAATTGTATTTGATATAAATCAAAATGTTTAAGAAGGCGTAATACCCACACATGTTGTCTCCATCATACTTAAGCATAACTGCATGAGTGCATGACAGCAAATTGTATATTGATAATAAATAATTTTATAAGTAAAATATAATAAAAAGCCTTTTTTACTAGGGTCCTAGATAATATTCTAACCTGGATAGTTCCATGATAACTCAAGACACTCAGTTCACTCTAATATTAGAAATATGAGTAAAATGGACTCTTCTGAATAAAATTTGCTGTTATGCGTTAGTAAGATGGAACATAATATAGTAGTTAATGTTTAGTAAATTATAACTATTGATGATTCTTTGCGTTACCTATAAAATAAAACAAAATATATGTACGATATAAATGACATGATGATTTGATTATTACTAGCAGTCCTCAAAATACCAGGTCATATTTCGAAATGTTTTATACCTAGTAAAATAATAATTGTCTTTATAATTTATCCAAATAAACTGTAGTCTTTTAAAATTGCTATATAATAAGACTAAATACATAGTATTGACTAAACTTTATAACTTCAAACACAAAATCCATCTGACTTTACTTTAACACTATCTTTTATACGCATTTTATTTTTAAGAAATGCATTATTTTCTTATTTGATATGACACCTCAATTTCTATTCATCATAACTTATAATAAAAAAATAACTACGTTTAATTACTGGTTAAAACATAAATTGCTTAACATTAATATATAAATGATAACCTAATTAAAAATAAAATTATAGGTTATGCAAATATTATTGCAAATTTACAAAATTATTATTTGATCACAGAAGTACCAGGGTACAAAAAAGAATCTTTTTTTCCCAACATTTAGTTCCAACCCTGAATTTTGTTCTTAGTTAAAAATAGTTGCAGCTTAAAGCTTCAAAGCTTATTTGATTAATCAAGTAGGTTTCATAATCATTGGGCCATAATTTTAGCCAAAAGGCATAAGCTCAAAAGTATTAAAAATATATAGAGAGAATTACACCAGGTAATAATCTACTGATTACTGTAATCTTTGAACCTTAAGTTGCGATTGAAGTGTGGAAACAAGATCCTCTAGGTCTTGAATGCGCCGATCTCTGTGGGCCAATTGTTTTCTGAGCATGTTTAGTTCTTCACATTGACGAGTGAAAGCTTTCCTCATCTATAATCATCATGTTATAAAAAATATTAAATAATATTTTTATTTGTTTCTTAAAATTGTATATAAAAACAAAACAAAGTAAAATGCAAATAAACTCTCATAAATATTTATTATCTTAGTTATTATGCAGAGGTGTTTATTACATAAAATATAATTTTTTGTTTAAGTAAAAAAAGTGAAAATTGAAATTGATTACTTCAAATTGTTTATATATTTGATGGCATTATAAAAAATATATAATATATTCATAAATCATATCTACTTCTATGTCCTTAAGCAACTTAAAATACGATGAAATTATACATAAAACTATGATATTACATGCTTTTAAATCTCATAATATATAAAAAAAATTAACAAGTAACAGAAAGTTAGTACTTGCAATCAATGGCATATAGCAAATATTTTCAATTTAAATGATTTAATAATCTACTTTTTTTTTTACAGAGGTACATATACAGATAGTTAATATGAATACTAACCTGATATTCGTTTTTCATAATTTCGTTGGAATTTGAGTTTTCTTTCATATTATTGCATTCGTCATCTCCATCAGTCTAAAATTAATAATTGTCAAAATTAAACATTAATTATAGAATATAAATATGTCAATTGAGGTTAAAATGGTTAAATACACTAGCTTTGTTTATAAAATATTCAATAATACTTAATATTTTAAAACTTTTAAACTAACAAATGGTAATATTTTTAAACTTACTGTATTACTGAATTTTCCAACTAATGAACTACTCAATTTCTGTTGTATTTGTTGAAATTTCATGTTTTGATTAACTTGAGTCTTTTGGTTTTTTTCAATTTCTGGCAACATCTTTATAAGAAAAATAAAGAATAATGTTTAATCAATTAATTGTTAACCAACAAAATTTAATTGATTAATTTACATCTAGTGGTCGATAATCAGGCACTGTTTCCTTGGAGAGGAAAGCAAATTTCATACGATAATTGGTGTCATTACGAGTGGCCTCGTTGGAAACAAATGCTTGAGGTTTGTGTGTTTTTACTGAAACCCCTATATATATAAATAATTAATTAATAACAGAACAACTTTTAGTTTTACTACAGCAAAACAATTATCACATACCTGTTTTCATTGACATTAAAACTGGTGGTTTGCTAATTCCATTAAACCATTCTTGGGCACTCAATGCTGGTACTGGAGCAGCCGTGTCAGGATACAAGTCATGTTGATACTGGTCACTCTAAAATAAATCATTACAAAAAAGTAGTAAAATAATATTATGTTAATTTAAATTTTTTTAATTCCACATAGTATCAACATTTGTATCTTAAAATTGCGGAAAAAAATATATTGATTAACGTTATTTGATTGTATTGATTATTTTCATAACTATTTTGCATTACAGTTGCAACTAAACATAAACAAATAAATAAATAATATTTTGAATTACGGAATAAACCATATTTTTTGATATACAGTAAAATCCCGTTACAACAAATTCCAGGGGACCGAATTTTTTTTCGTTATAACGAAAATTTTATTGTAACAAAAATTCAAATAAGCTCTTTATAAACCCTGATTATTGGCAGGGGACTTCTATAACTTTCGTTGTAACGGGAATTTACTGTATTAGAATGATTTTATTGCTGCACTATATTAATTACATAATACAGTGCCTGCCAAAAAATAAATATAATACAATGTTTTTTCTGTACATGGGAGAAAATATCAAATACTTTTATTATAGTGTTTTTTTAGTATTTTTTTTTTTTCATTAAAAATATGCAATACCTATAAAAGTATAAAACATTCACTATGTATATGAATTTAAATACAATTATATTGGATATTTCTATGGATTTGGTCTTTTAAAATCTATACTTAGTATATTTATATTATTATCTAACCTTTCTTGGAACAATCATTGAAATTGGTTCACAGACATTACGAGTAGTATGTAACTTATAAAATCGCATAATTTCACAACGACTCACATTACAGCCACGTTTAAGCATCATTCCAAATCCTTTCTAAAAATAAAATAATTATGTATAATTTTAATTTTAAAATAAATATACTATGCTATGATAAATATTGTTTTAAACTTAACAAACAACTAACCTGTGGGCAACCAGATATAAATTGATTTAAAAAATGTATATATGGTGATTCGTCAACTATTTCATAATATCTTATATTGCCATCACCCTAAAAATATCACATATTTTTATCAATAAATTAATATGTCGGTCCAACAAAATAAATAATTATTCTAAAATATAAGTATATAACTATATTCTAACTAACTTTTCCAGCTAAGTAAACCATCCTTGTGTCATAGTCATAGTATGGGAATAAGATTCCTGACGATGAATCAATGTTTACACGATGCAAAGGTTCAGATAAATCTGTATGATTCCAAATAGCTATCTGTCTATCTGAATACGTTGAAAAACCTGTGGTCAATAATCGCTCATTATCCAAATAAATTACCTTGCATGAACGTGATCCTTCATGACAAATTCCCTCCTAAAAAATATGAAAGATATGATTAGAATATATAGGTAAATATATACATATATATTTTATTATTGTAAGAATTAAAATAATATATTTACTTACTGAAACCACTAATCCAGATCTAGGATCAATCGATCTAATTTTTTTATCTTTGCAAGTTGTCGCTAATCTAGTACCATCTCTATTGAACGCTAATGAATGTACAATATCTGGATGACAATCAATTGTATTTAAAATTTGACCAGTTCCTGCATCCCATAACATAACCTGTTGTATAAATAAGAATAGTAAAGATTAAAATTACAAATATTTTTTTTGTTCAAATTGTTTTCAGTACATAATAATAAAAATATAAATAAAATAAACACAAAACAAAGTGAAAACTAACAAAATATTAAAATATAGCTGTAAACAATATTCGACTATATTTATTTAAGTTATAAAATATACTTGAGCATATAAATTGATATACAATATATCCTGATATCCTACATAATACAATGTACTATACTATAGTAGAACTGTATCTGTTATATTATAAATTATGGTACGAGTTAATTTTTTTAAATAAATATTCTTTCTTACCAAGTAATCAAAACCGGAGCTAGCTATGACATTTTCTGCAGTTGGGTGCCATTCAATGTAACCTACTCTACGACGATGTCCGCGTAACTCTATTAGCCATTCATTCAAATTGCAACTTAGACCACTGTCTGGTATATACCACAGTTTAATCTATGAAAAATTATTTAAAAATTAAAGAATTGAATAGATAAAAATAAATTTTATGACACAAATGACTTACAGTACAGTCATCAGAACAAGAAGCAATTATGTTATCATTGAATGGGTTCCATTTTACATCTAAAACTTGACCTCTATGGCCAGTAACTTTGCTGGTATTTAAATCTAAACGACCAGTCTAAAACCAAACAAGGATTAGAAATTATTCATATAACATTATTACAACTAATATTTTATATTAGTCAATACCTTATTGATTGGTAATACTACAAATGCTCCACCACCAGCTACTTCAGTCACAATGGCAACAAATTTTGGGTTGGCAGCACAAAAATTAGAGTCATGAGCATTACGAGTGATCGGTATATTGTCATACAATTCTTCTCGCCTGGACGGGGATCCATAGACATGACGAAACTTTGAACTTCGTACTCCACGGAACAATGACTAAT
The DNA here is from genome assembly GCF_003676215.2 of Rhopalosiphum maidis. Classification (NCBI taxonomy): domain Eukaryota; kingdom Metazoa; phylum Arthropoda; class Insecta; order Hemiptera; family Aphididae; genus Rhopalosiphum; species Rhopalosiphum maidis. The sequence continues at coordinate 83,414,276 of NC_040878.1, forward strand.
AAATATAATATAATAATAGTTTTAAACTTCATAAAATATTTGCAAAAATAAATTAATAACATTATAAATTAGGTATATTAAATTGTACCGTATTATTTGTCATGTTGATAGTATGTTGTTAAAATAATATCTGGAATTCATGCATTTCAAAAACAAAACACTAGGAAAAATTTAAGCACATAAAACTGAAAAAAAAAACAAAACAAAATAATAATATTACTTTTATATTCTACGACAAAGGATTAACTACTGTATACATTCACACTATTCATATAGAAAATAAAAATAATAAAAATCTTTAAGTCTACAGAGAAAAGCTTCTAATCTAATCCAACACTCTCGTCTGACTTCTTAAATAAATCATAATCATTATGACGATATTATGTTGTATGTAAGAATATACGAACATTCGCTGCAAGATAAAATATGATGATAGGTAGGTAGGTAGGTACTCGACGCATGAAATAATATTCATGATTTCATGAATAATGCAAGAACATAATTGAACACATATCGCCGCTGCCCTTTCTCTCTCTCGATAAATTACACGCTACAAAATGTATTTTACAACCAACTAAGTATCATATACACCTAAATGATTTAACGTCCTACTACCTAACCTTTTGTCTATTACTCTATTGTACAATGACGTACAGTGTATTATGAACTTCGCCGAAATCATGTCAAGCAGAGAAACATTGATTTCGAGCCCGTGTAAGCAACTACGACAACAATAATATTGTTGTTACCTATCGGTTGGATCGTGCAGAAACCTGTAACGAGTTGTGAGAAGCTAAGTGCACTTATACCGTAACGACTGGGTAGGCATACTAACAGTACAGTCTTCTTTTAGGTACTACTAGATGATGGGTACCAAAGGACTTGTCGATGTCGTCGTCTTCGTCGCGTACCGATACTATTGGTGAAAACGATTACAAATAATAACAATAGCACACGTAATGCAATTCAAATTCGGCCAGCAAAACGACAAATCGCGGACTAAACAAGTGTCTAATGCCAGTCAAATCATTCGCGATTCATTACCTTGACCACGGGCTTGTTGCAAGCCCTGATGTCTACCAGGGCGTTGGACTTGAACACGTCGTCGATTTTATAGCCGGTGCAGTGTTTGTCCAGAGTGCCCATGCTGCAGTTGATTTTATATCAGCTTCATAAATAAAGGAAAATATAGTTTGGGAGAAATGGCGCGCGAAATTACGTACGAAAAAAGCGGAAACAGAGCACCGCGCAATCGACGTCTATCGACGACGCTGTGAACTGTGGGGCTCGAGTGACGGAATCGTCGGCGCCAGGTGGCGGCTTCGGCGGCGCAGCGGTGCGGCGGAGGTGTGTTGTTGTACCCCCCGTCCCGCGTCCGTGTGGCCGTCACGAGTGCGTGCGTCCTGCGCATGCGTGGGCGACAGGGCGCGGGTGGTTGTCGCGCTCAACCGCGGTTACGGTACACAACGGGAAGGGGTCGACAACCTTGCGTCGGGGCCGCGTCGCGTGACCGCGGATAATAATAATAATATTATGTAAACGTAAACACGACGGCGCTACGACGCGATACCCGGTAACCGATAACGTATCATTATTATGACTCGAAAATATCGCATTATCGTGGCGCCGTCCGTTTCGGGTGAATAATGAATATCAGGAGACTGCTGTCCGATTATCTTTTCAGCGGCGTCGGGTCGGGTGACGGGTATCGGCCATTTTTCTCCATCGTCGCCCATCATTGGCGCCCCAACGCAGATTGTTCCTTGTCGTAAGTCGGGAAATTCGGGATATCGACATTTAATCACAAAGAAACCACCCCCTCCAATCATCCCCTATACGCGCACACACTCGTTGCGGTTTTCCCTGACGATGGGGTGAGACCGTCGCGTGTCGAGCTTGACCCAAAATCGCCTACTGTTGTCAATCGTCATTTCCATATTATATAGATATGGATTTCCCGATTCCTCCCTTCGAAAATGTGATATTTTTTAAATTCAAATCATTCACTTTCGTGATAGGATTATCTACTGATATTTTAAGTCGAATTTCACGCCGAAAACATCTCCAACAGCGCATGACATCAGACATTATTTGTGCCAACAAGTAGATACGTTACGTTCACATTTAATTTCATTGATTTTAACTTAATATATTAATTTCCAACTTTATTTGGAATGAATAATTATTAATAATTACATTATTGTCGAATTTAACGTCGACAACGATGTCTGTTTAAAAAAAAAAAAAATGTTTATATTTTACCAATTTATTTGTGTTAACTACGATTTCAATCCTTAAAGATTAGTCATGTTTTGATGTACACAGGTTAGATATACTGATCATAATCTGCTATCTATTTACAACCGCTTATGCAAATCGGTACTCCATAAAATAGTCTCTGCTCAAGGTTAGGTTGTTAGGTACTAGTTGCACTAATGATTGTATTAACTGTCCTGTTCTTTCCCTCTATTAGACAAATTTTAAAGAGCCCGTTTTCCTCTCTCTGTGAACTCTTTTTGCCTCGGAAAATAATTGATAATTGGTGGTGGTTTATTTATTTTTGATACTGTTTTAATGATATTATTATCAGTTTCTTTGGAGGGCTAGAACTAGCTTCTGAGCTATGACCCGTTTTTTCACGTGTATTTGTATTGCTTAAGCTTTCGTTTACAGTAGTGTATATTTAGTATTACAGTATTACTCACTTGAATATCCAGTAGTTGACTCTGTAATTGTGCATTATTCGCTTGTAATTCGGTTACAAGTTTATGTAATGCGTAAGATCTACAAATTGTATAAAACTTTTATACTATAACTAAAATCGGACACGGACGTTTTGGCGCTGCCGTTTTGGCGCCAACTAATATTTCATATATTTAAAATAACAATTATTTTACTATATTTTGAAATAATTATTTAAGTATATTTTTATAACCAACTATTGCTATAATATTTTGAATTGCAAGTTTAATTTTTTGCTATATATATATATTTATATTTTTATTATATCTTGTAATAATTTTTCAAGTACATTTTTATAACTAACTATAAACATGTCTTTATTTCAAATTAATTGTAATAGTTAACAATACAATTCTAATTTCAAATGTATAGAAATATTAATCGGCGTCAAAACGTCCCAGACCGAACTAAAATAATAACTTTTATATTTTAAATCACATAAAATAAATAATACATTTTATAATACTAAATCAACAACTACAATCTATAGTATTAAAAAAACATGATATTGAATATAATGAATGTAATAATGATACACATATTATGATTACTTATTTGAGTTATAAACGACGGCATTGGAGAGCAAGTTCATCAATAACCTCTCTGCTGTAGATATAGGTACATATCTATGGATATTCATTAATCCTAAGCTATTCAGCCTGTTTTCTCCAGCACCAGCGGTATTTCTTAAATAACTTTTAAGTTTACGGATAGTTGAAAAGGAGCGTTGACTCTTGACTCTTAGATGTAGTGACAAACATCGTTGCCAATATGACTAACAGCCTGTGAAATGTGAATTGTAAGAAAAATAATAGAACTACAATTATTATTTCTTGCACTTCGTGAGTAAGTTTTGGAATTTGGTCAAATAAAACAAAATACGGCCGATTGGTGTTCTAACACCCATATCACCCATTCAACCCCCCCTAAATACGCCCTTGGTCGAGATACGCTGTGGCTCACATACCACTGGAGGTACAACGTACGACGAGTCCACTAAAAATCTGACAAATCTTCATAAGGTTAAGCCAACTAACAACTAAATATTAATATGCATAAATATTTATTTTAATTTTATTAGGTCGGTCGTTGAAAAGTTTAAAAAACAAACAGTTTCTTTGTTTGATAATTGTATGAACATAATGCTCGGTAAAAGATTATTAATTTTAATTTTCTGTACATTTAATGTACAGCCATAGAGATAAATATTAAATTGTCTATAGTTAATCAAATAAAAATAGGATTACGAAATGCATTTTTTTTATCTATAGATGTAGATTTTGAATGAAATTCTTTAAGAATTATGTGTACCAACTTCCTATTGTAGATATTACTTAGATATATTTTCCAGGATTTTGATTACACGAATTCGTTTATAATATGATTTTTGAAAATTACAAATTTAATTTTAAGATGATATAGTGATTAATGACTATTTTTTTATCGTAAGTATTACGTAATAACTTATAATTAATATGGGTAACTATGCCGTACTGCCGTTTGCATAGTGAATATTACATAGTATAATTGTGTATTATAATGTATTATAAAAACGCGAATTCGTAAAATTAAACCAATAAAGATTTGCGATTTGACTTTAAAGTTAACTGTGAATTATTTAATTCACACGTAAACAATATTGTCATTAATGTACGATATGTCAATATATATTATATTTTATAATATCTATGTATAATATTACTATATTAATAGTATTACAATTTATTAGATTGATATATTATTATATTATTAACGGTGGTGGTCATCAGTAGCAGTGCCGTAGGGGAATGCAACTGCGGGGGACATGCTCCTTTAGACCGTATAGGAGTGTTCATATAATAATGAAATATTATAGTATTATAATACTCAGGAAGTAAACAATATAATTTATACTAGACACCAGTTATAATGTTTATTTTATGTTTTTACACAGATCCTCCTAGTTGATAATTATTACTTTTTTTTACAAGCAATCATCTAAATTGACTATCAGGTTGTAACGCATACATAACGGCATACAAATTCATAGACCACGAAAAATAATATTAATTAATAGTATATAATAATTGACTATTAAAATAATTATATAAAAAAGAAAACGTTTTATTACCTTTATATGATTTGATTGTATTAGATATTATACGAAAATTAACAAAATAATTATTCTGTTGATATTATAATAGGCTACTAAACTTATAAGCTATTATATTATTTTTATTCAAATAATATGATGTGACATGTCATGTATCGGATACATGACGCAAATTATGTTTATAATTCATAGACAAAAAAATAAATAATTTAATTGGATTGTTAAATGGGCGTTGCACTTTCATCCTGCTATTGGTTCCCAAATATTATTATAGCCAAAAATGATTTTGAGCAGAATTGTTTATTATACTCTGTAGTTAATAAGAAGTTTTACATAATACAAGTGCTTGTAAAAAATAAAGTTAACATAATATGTCATATACAGGATATTATATTATATGGTATCGCCATCGTCAATCTACTATGATATGTAAAATTAACTACCTATTAAGATTTGTCGATTAGGCGTTTTATAATATAAAAATCATATTACTGGTATGATTTTGGATTTTTAGTCTAATAAGAGCCATAAACTCATAATTAACCATGTATCATATTATATGTATCGTTCAGTATAAGTATAATATTAATTATTATACCTACTTGTACTGCAGAAACAGTTTTTATAACAACTATAGATGTAACTGATTGCTCTGATTGATACTTACACACTTACTTACACTTATATACTAAGCAGTCGAAAATTCAACTTTTTAGGTAAAATATCTACTCTCAGTACTACCTAGTATCTATATTCTATAACATATATATATATATATATATAATGCATTAGTAAATTTTAAGTTTCGGGATTTTTAGAGTATACTTACACACTCTAACACACACGACTTTATTTTATCACATAGCTACGTCGTACGTACATAGATTAAAATATTTTATGAAAAATACATATTATATGTGTAGATACTTTGACACATTATTATTTATTAGTGGCGTGGCAAGCATATTTCAAACACAAGGCATAAGATATATGAACAATGACCCACCCATTACCTCCTACAACATAACATATAATTGCTGAATGCTGAATACTTGAATGTTTATTGAGAATTTTTGTTATAGTATGTAGGTCATTAACAGTTTAATATATATATATATATATAAATACTATGATAATTAATTATACATCCATCCACACAAGTTTTAATTTTTAAATTCAAGATAAATTTCTAGGGCTAAACAATTGCATTAGACTAATGTCGTTCACCACGCCACTGCATGTTGCCACCATTGTACATACTACACGTAACACACCTGTATTATTATTTTAAACAAATATCATTTTAAATGGTTCGTTCTCAACGTTTTAGATTGTTTCATGTACCTAAATTATTTAGATATACTATATAATAATATATTCAATATTTATATAAGCTATATGTATAAAAGGAATAACCAAGCGACTATATGACCAAAATAAATATTGACTAAACTGTAGTAAGTTATTGGATTTTTATTCGCTGTACCCATTGTATTTCACGTCCATGAAATATGAATTGCAAAATATATCAATAATTTATTACTATAACTGTTATATAAGCGATATCTATGAATACGTTGATAAATATATGCTTAGATTTAGTAAACTTACGAAACTATTTGTTGTTAACACTAGCAAAATAGTAATAATAGACAATAATAGTTTTAAATTTATTTTTAGAATAGTTTATAATATTTGTATTTTATCTGTTTATTAATTTTAAAATTTTAATAATGTAAAGACTGATGTATGTAATGCTATATATGTGTGTAATAAATACAACCAGTGTATATCAAATATCAATGTATATCTGTTTTAATTATTAAAACGAAATCCATTCCTTGTTATAGTTATGATTATTACATATCTAAAGATAGATTTAAATGAATATAATATTTCCCAGTAGCTTAGCTTATTTATTTTGGATTTTAAAAACTATAAAAACTATGGTTATTAAATATTATTTTGTACTAGCAGTTATTAATTAACAAGTATTATTCACCATTATAAATAGGTAAGTAGGCATGAGTATTTTTTCAATTGAAAATAAATATTTTTTAGTGGATAATGTTAAAATAATAAATTTGTGAGGCTCATTAATCCTATTATAAATAAATTAATAATACATAAATTATGGCATCATATACGTGTATATATATGTATCTTTAATTATAAAAAAACAATTACAAATATAAGCACAATAATAAAAGTGGTTATGTAAAATACATAAATCATTAAATATAACTAGGTATTATATGATTAATAATCATTGTTATAATTCATTTTTTATGAATTGCTGAGCTTGCAACCACTGTGTACAAGATAATACTAAAACAAACAGTATGTTATTATATATTATTATTATATACGTTAATGCTTCAATTTTTTTCAATAACATTTAAAGATTTGTTTTAATAATAGGTATTTTAACACTAATAAGGAACGGACGAATCGGGTGGGGTCAAAATTTAGAAATAATTGTGTAGTAAAAGAACTACAAAATACTGTAATAGGGGTGTTTTATGAACAAATATAATATAAAAATTATAATATAGTACGTAAATGTTTAACATGCCGTCCCCTGGTTATTATTAATAGGCAAATAAACGTGCACATACGAAATCAACAAATTTCGAGTTTGGCCGGTTGAGACTGTATAATACAGGCCACAATGTTATAATATTATACGTTCATTATCGATTGATCGATTCCAATGGAAAATAAACATTATTTTGTTGTTAAAGGCACTGATCCTGGTTGTATTATTAATTAAAAGTTAGTACTCTGATTCAGTCTAGTTTGTTTGATATTTACATCGTTTCATTAAACCGGTCTCTCAAGATGACTTTTATTTACATTTTTTTTCTTACCTAAGCATGAAACTCAGTAATTAAGATTTAAAAGTTTCTAGTATTGATTAATTTGGATTTCTACATTGGTATATATTTTTTATGTTTAATGAATTATAATATATTGACACATTAGCTATAATTTATTTTTATAATTGGTCAATGGTCAGGTAAATATTTTTTTTCTTTCATCATCGTTCATCAGGCCTATTTTTATTATCTGTTATTTTTATCTTAGGAGTTAAGATTGAGTTTATAACTCTCTCTCTCTCTTTCTCTCTCTCTTTTTGTCTTTTATACACATACATTTATGCCACATATAAACTCACTACATTACATTTGTACTACTGTATACTCATTGCGTCGTTACTTGATTGTCCGCATAAAAACTTAACTGGAGGATAGTTTATAGTAGTTATGCATTTATGCCGTTATGCGTCGCATAGTAATAACAGTACACCATAAAATAATGTAATATTATAAAATGTATACATATAATATATGTTTATGATAAAAATTAAAAAGGGATGCTATACTAAAAGCCTTGGTTATATATAGACAATAAATTAAGTATATTATTAAACGTGACCTTTTTCTTAAAAATAGGTCGTTAGGATCATTAAAAAGTCATGGTAGAAACTAGAAGGGGCGTATTAAACTGTATTTTTTTTAAAAATAATAATAATAGATTTTATAAAAACGCAGTATTATATATTGTATTTTATAATAAAGTCGATTGTGTAAAAATGGAAAAACGATAATTCATAATTTTTACCTTTTTTTTCATCGTTAAAAATATGAAAATGGGTGAAAACACATATTATAATATGGCGTTCTATATTTCTATTATTTATTATTTCATTAAAAATACGAAATTAATGCACAAAACGGCCAAGACTGATCGTAAGAATTGTAGGTAGGTACAGTTACAAACTAGATTGAATCACGCAATTTTGATTTTCAAACAAGTTTGATTAGTATTAAATTAAAAATTAACGCATTTAAGTAAGTATAGTAGGTACAGTGTACACTGTACACATTAGGTTCTAATATATATATATACTACAAATGTAATATATTTTTAATTTGCAATAAATATTTTGTATGATTCTATACAAATATATAATTAACAATATATTTTGTTATTTATTTTTTTATTTGAAATATGAGAATATTACTTGTTATATTGGAGTAAGTAAAAAATATCTTTTATACTTTTTATTTTCTTTTTGTGGTTTACCGGTTTTCCCTTTGTTTATTTACTTAAAGTATTTAAATGGTAATTTACAAATTATATAATTATTAATTACTTACACGACGAATAAATAATATTTATTATACATTTCAGTTTGATCAGAAGACAGACAAATTAACTAATAAATGCATTTTTTTATATTTAAGCACGGTGTCATTGAGTTACAACAAAAAATTGTAAAATATGTTATTACATGATCATTTCGCTCGTTCATTCTAGTATTGAGCCTACAGCCGGCGATATTATATATGCAAGTACGTGATATAAAAATTCCAACGACCCTGTCAGTCACAACGACATATTTATAATATGAATAATAAGCGTACCGTGTATAGTGTGTCCTAAGTTGAATTCCACATAATAATTTGTAGTGTATTAAAATGTTTAAATATGGTTTTAACAATTTTTATAATAAATACATATACATATATATATATATATTATCTATAATATCTGGCCTTTAAGTTATAACTAATTTCTAGATTGTACGCATTGTATAACGACATGTACGCGTACACTGTACAGTGTAGACCGTCAAGGTATCTTATTAGTAATTATCATCATCATCATCATCATTGTATTAGCAGTACGTTATGAAATGTTTTGTGCGATCGTCTATGCACGTGTAACTCATATACTTGATAATAACATAGATACGAACGTATTGATCGCCCCATTTTTCCTATAAAAACATAAACATGTAGTATAATATTAACGTTTTTTTTTTTTTTAATTCGAAATATTTCATTATATAATTTATAGGTTAGGTATATTAAATGTAATATACACACATAATGATTAATATTTGTATTTAATATGTATATGGATATGAGGCTAATGGAGTATTGGTCCTCCAAATGTTGTACAGACACGACGCAACGTAATTAATTATGTAATTCATATTTAATAATAAAAAAAATGAAGTTATATTGTCCTGTTTTTGATAACCTTTTATATATTATGACGGGTTTATACATTGTTTGTTTGCGTAACAAAATAGTAGTGGTGTGTTACTTTTTTTTGTCACCGATAAAAATACAGACATTTTTTTTTATTTATTGATTCGATTATTTTATCACCGTTTATATTATAATATATTATTTATCTAAGTTTTGAACGACCAAGGCCCAATTATATACATAAGATAATAATAACAACCGTTCGTTAATAATGATTAAAAGAAAAAGAATGAAATACAATATCCTACGTGCAACTTATAGCTATTGATTAACATGCGTGAACATAGGCGCGCGCACGTGGGTTTCGGGTGTGCCTGGGCACCCCTCGACATGTAATTGGGGCCCTAAAATTTAAGTCATATATAGCATATATATGGGTCCGTATTTTAACTAATGTTACTAGAATAAAAATGGTATTTTTTCTAAAATATGTGGTAAAAGAAATTATGTTTCGGGGAAAAAAAAAATAATACAACGTAAAATATTTTAAATTTGCGTGGCAAAACTTATTACGATTATAACAGCTAAATGTTATTGACTACAAAAGTAAAAATAATAAATAAATATTGCCAATCATCTTGAAAATAGATTTTAGATCCAACTATCTAATAAAATGTTATATAATTTGGTACTAGTAATACCACTGATTAATATATGTGATATAATGTAAGTAATGTTTATTCGTCCATTATTATAATTTATTAAAATTTGTTCATGTATTGTTAAAAGAGGGCCTGAATTGAGAAAAGGGCCCGAAAAAATTGCAGGCACCCCCTGAAATTCAGGTCTGCGCACGCCTGTGTGTGTGAAATTACAATACATTTGAAATGAGTCTGATGATTATATAATTAAATTACAAAAGAGACTAGAACAATTTAAATAAGTGATATCTTCATTAACTACACTCGTTTCAAAATGATTCTACATTTTTATAGAGTGAAGCTAAGTACATTTCGGGATAGGTATTGGTTTTATATTTTTTAATAATAAAAACACTTTTTTGGAGCGACAAAAATTTTCAAAAGTGGTATTTTCTAGTCTTAGCAATTTTAATGATTGTGAAAAGTGAAAATACGTTTAGATAAAAATCATTACAACTCAGTTTCTTAATATTTTGATATATAACCACAAATATTTACGATTAACAGTTATTTTCAGTTTGGTATATTTATAATATGATATTAAAAATTCGTTATACGTTATATAACAATAAACAAAATACACAAAAACGTTATAGATTTAATAAATTCACTGAATCCCGAATTTAATGTTATAACCCGTTTAATTTATCTTAGCACTCGACAACCGTTATGATTAAAAAAAAAACTCTTATCCGAATAAATATCTCCTGTTAAAGATAATATTAAAAAATTTATGGTTATGTGTTTAAAATATATAAAATACATCATTTATATCAGATACACGTCTCGATAAATATTATATTGTACAATACGAATTTCCTATATTAAACGATCAGGAATAAGTAATGACTAATAACCATAAACCTAGAAATAACAGAAGTTAATGTGAGGTGGACTTAAGGGACTTAGTTCCCCTACTTCCGATTACGCTTAAAAAGTGTCACTTAAAACACAACGAATCTCGCCTGGTATCGACTGTGATAACTGGACAACATTATAAAATCACAATTTCATATTTATGTTTATGCGTTAAGATGCTAAAAATAGTATAGAGATCACAGTATCCTTTACCATTTTAACCCTTCTTCCCAAGGCCGTACCTAGAGGGGGTTGACACGAACATTCTCTCTAGGTACGGCCTTGGGCTGTTCCCCTTCACGAGTACAAGGTCTATGGGAATAACGTCCGTCGCGAGGCTTATTAAGTTGCTATTGTATGTGAAATACGGCGTAATATTTTTTAATATTTCAATGTTGTTATTTGTTATTGGTAGGTATATAGTTTAAAAGAATAATGTAAAAATGTATAATACTGTGAACCGTGATCTATTCAAACCGATTGTGTTTGCTTAATTTTCCATGTTCAAGAACAATAACTTTGGTTGTTATTATATAAACATTAAACGTAAAAGTATTGTAATTGCGTATAAAGCTTGAAAATTTTTAAAATTTTTATTAAAACTGTAGATTTTAATGACGTTAGAGTACATATTGTATAACCTGTATAGGCACAGGTCGAAAAGTGATACAGAACCCAGACCTTTAAATTTGAAAAAAAAAAAATTGGAAAAATTGGATTTAAAAATTATTGTTACATTTAAAATTGTATGCTTCACAGAGAAATAACTAAAGGATTTCTTAGAAGTAAATTAGCTATACACTTTATATCATGACCTAATAAGTTACTAAATTTTACCATCAGAGATTTTATAATGTTGTGAGGGGTATTCAAGTATAGTAGTAAACCGTCCGACACTGTAATAAGCACTATCAGAAAACCCTAAAGCTTTTTTCGTTTCATGCATTAATTTGCTTTTTGAAGATATGGTATGGTAATACTTTCATCCATAATATCGATTGCTGTGAGTCTTATGATGCAATTTTTCAAGGACTTCATAATCTTTACTGCTTCATCAGTACCGATATGAATTGTTCTTTTGAAATTCGATAATATTTGAAATAAAAGAACAGTAAAAAATAATGATATTTTAACGTATGACACGTATAAATACACATACATGTTGAAAATTGGAATTTTTTTACACTTTATGCTCTGCTATAATTTTTAATACAAACCTCGCAAATCCTAAGGGTGGTCCTGTATGTTGGCAAGTATTAATGTAATTATACAGTAATAATTTAACCGAATTAGCAGTCGCGATCAATATCCTTTACCTTATGCGCTTATAGTGTGTACATTATTATTATTTATTATTATGGTGCATAATACACACATACTATATAACACATCGATTGTGCACTTTTTTTATCACTGTAATCGATTTTAAAAGACCGTAACGTACAGCTGAATGTAGACTGTAGATATGTAAAAAACAAAGTTTAAGATCTGCGTCTCGTTCAATCTATATTGCACATTCCGTCCGTGCAGTACTTATTATGTATTTTGCGTGGCGCGTGTTGTATAAAAAATTCCAAATACATACTTTTTTTTAAAAGAAGAAGAAGAAGAAGAAGAAGATGAATAACAATAATAGTTTCATCGCAATGTACTCGTATATCATTTATAAATGATGGTAAATAATAATGCATAATATTAATGCATATTGTTTTGAAATGATGAAATAAACGCGCAACGACGAGACCGTAACGACAATTTATTATTACTAGATAAATGCTCTGACGGTTGAGACAAAATCGCAAGAACGTCTGCGTAATGGCATAATTAAATATCCGCATTAAGTTTACGTAATATCGACAATTAAAAAAAAAAAGTACAAAAAAACTGTGTAATTGGGGAAAGTGGACGCGATTTAAATGCGACGATACGTTATAATTATTATTTATTGTTATCATAATATACAATTGCACTGGAAACAATGAGATTTAATAACAATATTTCCGTCGGTCGACGTTGCGAAATTCGGCGACACTTCGAACAATATACTCGTAAGAAGAGTTACCGAATTGAAACGACGAAGGAAGCATCGTGAAGACGCGATGTATCCTCTGTTGTCGTCTGCCACACTCTCGCGTCTACTGTAGTCTTCGCCGCAGCATTCTCTCGTCGTCACTCGGAGTCCTTTGCCACCTTTGGTCTATACCTGCGCAAAATGGTTCGACGTACCACGTTGCCGTGTCTCTGGGCATTTGGACTTTGTGGACTTTACGGCACGTTCGCAGGCGCCGTCGTCGCCAAATCCACAAACGGTTCAGCAAATTCCCAGAACGGCATCGATAGCCTGGAAACCAGCCAGACCCGAGTCAACCAAGTGGACGGACCTCCGCGGTCGGAAGGTTACCGGGTTACGGCTTCGGCTTCGGCTTCAGACAACCGCGTATCAGGCAAAGGTGAGTGGTCGGGCGTAGTATTAATCGTCGATCGTATTAATAGATTTATGATTATTGATTGTATAATTACCACTGCTACAACTGTTTATTATAATATTTGTATTAATTATTACATAATATTATGCGTGCACCCGATGTAGCGCACGATTCTAGCGAAAAAAAAAAACCACGTCTTAAAACCAGTTTTACGTTCTTCGATCGGTTGATAGAAAGTGCCACCGATAACGTTAATTATTTTAATACCAATATATTATACTATTATCGAACAATGATAAATGTTTTTATAATATACTTAGAAATATTGCTGTGCAATAGTAGAGGTTTTTGAAAAAATTGTATTTTCATATGAGTTTATTAATTTTAATCTAGTGTAGGTACCTCCTAATTACTGTAATTTCGCTATGAACTGTGACAATAAGTGTAGTATGATGGTACACGTGTGTGCGAGTAAAATATTAGAAAACCGCAAAGCACGTTTAACCGGTTTAATCACCATAAATTTAGCAACTACTCGATTAAAATACCCCTTGTGTGTGCGTGTGTGTACCGAACATGTTAAACCGCTGCCTATACTCGTATTTATACATACCTATGTATAATAATATACATAAAATAGTAAACGACGACGGGTATATGTATAATTAATAACATCGGTATAAATAATCTAACCTATGGACTCGATTATACCATAATAATAATAATAATAATAATAATAATAATAAAAACTAGCAGACACTCCCTCGGGGCGAGTGTGCTTGTTGTGGAGGTGCGGTCATATATTATTTACAAGCGACGAAATTTCCTAAAAAAAAAAAAAAAACTATTTCTTTTTAATCATCGCGAATTCAAAATCTTAACGTCTGCCGAGTCTGGTAATCTCGTTTTACCTGAGTACGATATAATATGACATATATAATACATTAAGGGTGATTCATCAACTATGCTCATCCCCATATTTTCCTTTAATAATGCATTTATTTAAATTCTTATTTTTAGAATATCATTTTTTTTAAATACTTAGACTGTTTTATGCCATTCAAGGATTGTTCTGCTGTGTCGATACAAAATTCTTCTAACGGCGAGCCGATTATCTTTTGTAAAATGTAAATCAAAATTCAAAAGAATAATTTTTAAATTATTCAATTTTATATTTATTTTCCTTAGTACCTAATGAAAGTAGTTCTTGATAATAGGTTTGACGATTTGAAGGCTATATAATATGATGATTTTAAAATTATAGTAATTAGTAGGTATTTATATATTAAAATATTTTGTTTGAAAAAATTATCTCAGAATACATAGTATATGTGCTAAATTTAATTTTACATCTATACTATATTTTACGTGAAACCATTATTAAAGATAATTATGCTTTATGCTTAAAACATAAGTAGATACTAGTTCAGATTTTATATTATAATGTAAAAACTAAAAGCATAACAATATTTAAAAAAAATTATTATGTGGATTATAATTTAGTATTTACATTAAAAAGAAAGATTGTTTTCGAACAAAATAAGTTTTGCACAAGACACCCCTTAAATGGTAAGGACAAATTCATACATAAAAGGAATAAGCGTGTTTTGCACCAGTAACCACTCCGTATGTTATAATTCATTAATTTACTTCGTTAGAAATACGAGAAAGAAAGGGTTCTATATGAACTTTCGAAAAGTTTAAGCGTGATCGTACTTCGTGGTGTAAAGTCATTTTTTAACAGTCGTGCTCAAAATTAATGCATAATACTAATACGCCTTGTACTGACGTGAGGTGCTGTGTTTATACAGACTACGGCGGTGGTTCGGCGGGCGGTTACGGTTACCCGGTCGAAAATTCTTATGGCCTACCCAGGGATTACTACTACGAAGAACGACCCGAGTACTACAGTCCTTACGATCAGGCCGGTCACCACCTGCAGAACATTGGACCGCCACCAGAGATGATTTATCATCAGCATCCCAACTCACATCTACAGCATCATCAGCACGGCGGCGGAGAGGCCCATAGCCCCGGAGAGTTGAACATACAGCCGGTGCTATGGCCTTTGGCCGGGATCGCACTACTCGGAGTGCTGTCAGCCCTCGTCAAAGCTCCTTTGCTGTTGAACTTGGGCCACATAGGTCACCACCGCCGTCGCAGGAGAGACGCGAATGGCGGAGACGAGGAAATTGTCGCAGAAACGATCAAATCGCTTTTGGAAAAGGTATACATATAACATAATATTACATACCATAGGGATGCACTCCAAGTCTCCAAACGCCAGGGTTGTACTTACATATTATTTACTCGCGTGTACCGATTCACTATTATGCAGACGCGTACACAACATAGGTAGCGTCATTTGAGGAACGCAAAGGCATACGAATTGTGTCCGCAACGACGTGTGAATATTATCGAAATAAATCATGATTACGTCTGCAGATAATACATGTATAACAATATTGTTATCGATCATAGTGGCTCATAGACTAAGCTATAGGCTTATTTTACGTCAATCGGAATTCTTGAAATAACTCGCAGCTTCCTGCACAATATAATGTATACAGCTGTAGCGGCCGCGTCATCTGAATTAGGCTTACCAGAGCCATATCGTGTCAGTCGAATCGTCTGTAAACATACACACTATTACGGAATCCTGAAATTCTTGTCGTGTATGGTGGAGAAAACGACCATTTTAAATTCGAAGATGACCACCGAGCAGTATGTATATGTACGCGTAGTTCCTATTTACTACAAAGAGACTCCCTTATGATTACGTTTTTCGAATAACAACAATACAATCACGGGCACTAATTTATAAGAGCCTAAAAGGCTATAAAACAGCGGTTTCACAATAATCTTCTATATAAATTAATAAATCATAACCCAACCAAGTAAAACTGCAAATTATTCTAAATAATATGATCGATTTATTATTTATAACTATAATGGGACATTTGTTATTGATGTGTATAAAACGCGATTATACGTGACCTTTTCATATTATCGCGTATACGTCCAAACAATTATTTTACTATGAATAAATTGTTTATAGTTATTCGTAAATAAAGGTTCTTAAATTTGATAAGTAAAAACTGATTTGATCTCGTTCGGTGAGACGGACAATAATATTAAAATGTACTTAGCAAGTACGTGAAACTTGTTTAATGCTTTTACTTATATAAATAAATAAATAAATGATAAATCGCTATAAATTCAAGAACTATTAACTACAAGATAGAAATGAAAACGGTCGACGACGATTTTTAAATAATTTCATACTTTACTGAGCAGGTTATCTATGTAGTACTACTATCGTGAATTCGTCGGTACGCAAAAATTCAACCGGCCACCGAACGAATTATGTTTTACATATAATATAATATATATATATAAATACATATAAGTTTGTTTTATCGTCACCGGTCACGCACTCACGCGCTAGACGACAACTAATTTCAGTGGCGTCTATATTTATAATTTTTAATGTATTCGTCGGATTACGGCGTGTACATAAAAAAAATCATCAAAAATGATTTTTCTATTAAACGCCATTTTAAATATTACCATATTATTATTATACATACGCACGGTCGTCTAAACAGCAACGTCATGAATACCATATAGCCAGACACATAAAATAGTATAATTGCTGACCTTTATACGAACAAATTCCATTTACCGGTCAAATATATAATATTACTATCTAGCCGTTATTGAAGTCCCGAAAATTTAGCTTCTTGATGGTTGTATAACATCATGCTTGTGCGTGTGCGCGCGTGCGAATGCGTGTATGAAAATATCAACACAGTGTGCCTTAATTTTTTTAAAACCTAATCATAATATTACAATGGTATAATAACAAGGAATGTATACAATATATGGCAACACTTGACTGTATGTCAGTATAATGTACAATGAGTACAATATATATTGTTATAATCATATGCAACACTGTAATATAAGATTAAGGATACCTAATATTATTAAATCATCGCATATGACCAAGTAGTATAATAGTAGGTAATGTTCGATTATCTTGAGATTTTTTAAGTATTTTTAGGGTTTCCAAACGTTCTGAGCACATTATAATTATTATATTGTGTATAATACAAAATATCCTATAAATATTGGAATATCTATGAACCGCGTCCATCGCCTATTGCATTTAATAGTATATATTATAATGAGTCATGTATTTTTTATGCGTCGTATTAATAGGTATTTGTACACGCGTGACCTGTAATATACAGCGTGATTATTATGAGAAAATCATTATTATTTTAACGGTCAGTTTCTGTTTTTTTTTTCTTTGATTCCAAAAATGGAACGATTAACGTATTGATTTTATAATGTGAGTAGTTTTTTGTGTTTATAAATAAGATTTATGATAGAAAAAATATTTCGATTTTCAACTCCGACATCCTATCTGGTAAGAAAGTTGAACTAGTTGTTAGGTATTTTTTGGGAAGTAAACATTAACAATTTCTAGTACTTTTCTTAGTTACCAGGAAAAACAAAAAAATCAAAAATTTAAAAATGAATACGCGCAAATACTTGAAATTTTCAACAAATGTTTACATTAATAAAATAAATTCAATGTTTTCAATAAAAATAAATTCGAACTACCATATTATTACTAATGGCAAAATAAATGATCATAATATTATCAGTAAAATAATAAAAAATATATATATATATAGTCTTCATTCCGAATCGTTTTCGTATCAAATGATTTATCATTGAATTTACATTTAACACATATATTACAGTTATAAACTCGCGACGATGTACACTCGAAATTTATTGTACAAATAAGTGGTTACATACAGGTTACTCCCCCTTTTTTTTGTATACTTGATTTTAAGTATTTAAAAAAACTATTTTTTTTTCAAAAAAATATTTTATTTTTGAATCTTTGATAACATTGTTTCTCGTGGCAACCCCCATATTTTTAATATGTCATTTATACGATACAATACTTTAACGATATTTTTCATATATCAAATATAATTATCAAACCCATAGTTTTTTATTTATGAATCTTATAAGTTTATAAAAAAATAATTTAAAAAAATTAAAAAATTATACTTTTTAGAATAGCATAAGAATATTGAATGAATAATTCTTATGTATACATAATACATATATTTATTTTGTTCTTATCGAGATGTTAAGTTTTTAAATATTATATTATATAATATTATTTATAGCTATTTTATTAACTTAATATTCGTTATTTTTTAATAAAAATACCATAAATATAAATATAAATATTTATCCTCTATAATGAATTTATTATTTTATAATAAAAATTTTAAATTAAAAATAAACATTTATATAGTTTATATAATTAGGACAAACTACAAATAGAAAAAAAATTGATTATACATACACAGTTTATGAAGTACTTGAGTTCGAAAAATTCAAAATTTAAAAAAAATACAACAAATTATCAGTTTTTAACGTATAATGTACAATTTTTTTTCGCTTGATAGGTTTTAACTGATTCAAATTCCAGAAATTATTATTTCATTGTATCAATTGTTACTTAACAATAATATTCTCGGTTAGAAAATCTTAATTTTTACATGAGTTAGTGTTGTTAAAGCTTCTGTTACCATTATTAGTATTAGGCTTATTTAATATTTATAATTTGTATTTATTTTAAATTAAATGTAAAACATATAGTTAATTATAACTCTTAATGATCTTAAAATTTACAATGTACAATATTTATTCTATTGTGTTCATGCTAAGTTTTAGATTAGTAGAAGAAAAGTCGATAAAACAAATGGAAATTATAATAATTATTGTATAATCAGTCTAAAAATAACTTATGTAAATCAATAAATTTATTATTGTTTTGCCAAGTCGAAATATTCAAAGGTTAAAAAAAAAAATAATAACATTTGTATTCAACATTTAATTAAAAATAACTTGTAGGTCTTCACGAAAATTGTCTTTTATATACATAAGTACAACTGGTTTTTTACGTTATTTTAACATTCAAAACAAAATACCTACTGTTCGATAATTTTTTTTTGAAACAAGATTAAAAAAAAAAAAAATAATTGTATAAAACATGTCAACTTCATAACCCATAAAATTATACCAATAAATAAACTGAAAAAATAGCATCGCGCGTAAAACAATATGATCACTCTGTATACACGAATGGACAACACGCGAGATACGACAATGGGAATTCATGTGTTAAAACGATTCCGTTACAAAAAAATTATTACTATTCCGCCTCGCGGGGCACATCGTATATGAACAACTACAACACCTATTAGACCGGCGCGTAGACGACCTATTTTTTTCTATTTGTAGTTTCTAAAAAAAAAAAACAAAAAAAAAAAAAAGAAGAAGAAAAACGATTTATGGCGCTCCTATCCGGTAAATCTCGAAAGATCAGCACACGATCCGATGGTGTTGTCGGAGCCCGGAGGAGTGCCTTTGGATTTTATCTACCCGGCCGATCGGTGCGCCGTATTTACGATTTAATTAACCATATATATATCTATCTATGAATACAGGTAATAAGTTTCGTACATGATAAATTGCAGGATCTAAAACCACTGGTATCTATTGTGCAAAACCTACATTCCGAGAGGTTTTCGAATAATTTTTTCCTCATCCGCAGTGGTCAACTGTATACAGTTACATGTGCATAATAATTACTATAATATATTAAAACAACATTGCAGTCCGATATAGAAACCATCAGTGAATTCTATTAGCCGAAGTAATACGCTGAAATAATTTCCATACATAAAAACAACTATAACGGCTTGATAATAATATTAATACGAATTTGCACTTGCCGGCTAAAATTAAATTACAAGACATTTAATTGAGTGGGTACAAAACCTTTTTCAAAGTCAATTCGTGTGGTTTTGCGACGACTTATAGCTGTCAGTCTGATACACCTCAGCTGTACTTACATATTCCATCAGACCAATACGTTTCACCTTCGACGTTCGTCATCGTCCGTTTTCTCTTGGACCCGAGTGTTTAGAGTAGAGCCACGAATATTAATAATATGTAAATAATATGAATAAAAGTCCGCATAAATATTATTTATTGTAGTGTCGATCAAAAAAAAAAAATAATAATAACTTATACTTATATCTATACGCGTTTTAAGAAAACAGAACCACACATTCGCATTCAGTCGTTTAACATGGACATAATATTATAACGTATTAAATATACATTAAGAAAGTTGTAGAATGCAGGCGTGACTTCTTTGAGGAATCGCGTATTCATAAATACTTTTGACGTCTTCAATATAATTATTATTATGTTTTATCATTATTCTATCAATTGTTTCGCGTTGGTTCAGTAAAGGACTCCGTTGTATCATAGAATTTTTTATTTTTGTCATCACCCACGTTGATATAAGCAGGTTAGTGCCGATGTGGGAGAAGATCACTGACCACTGGCCAGTGATTCAAAGTGAAAAGTTGTTTTTTTTTACCATAAATGAGGTGATAGTACCAATGTATTATATGTACACACTTCTATTTAAAAATTATAATTTCATATGCACAAGTGAATAATATATTATGATATTACTAAAAAGTAATAGGAATTCTTTTTGATTGAACTCGCGTTTATCTATTTTTTAATGTATAATATGTTATATATTTTTTACTGATCCCTTATAAGATGTCTGCAATGAAGGGGATTTTTCTAACTTGTCGATATTTATTTTTTACTTCTCCAAATGATATTCTCCGTGTAGTACTTTAAAACTATAATACTATAGTAAGTTGTGACTTCATGAAGTCCGCATGTATGCACTGTTCCGAGAAAAAATTGCGTGTAGGTGCAGGGTCGACCGATGTCCATGACACCATTGTGTACTCAAGCGCCTAGAGCTGTAGACTTACACTTTACCGACTTACGATTTAATGGATTAGATAATCCCAACGATCAATAAACATAATCGGATAATCATATATATTCGGAAGTGCGGGGACTGCTATATACATCTCTGCAAATACATTTTATAACGTTGGACAACGGAAGTATAATATTCCGAGTGGGCAATCTCTTCTAGAAGACATTGTGCTTGAAATTTTTTCAGTTATAAATACATTTTATGTAATCATATGGTATGTGTACATAAATTACACACGTTATCCCTGAACCAACATTCAATGTTTATAAAATATTATTATTATTATTTGAATTTATTTTAAAACAAACAATCAGTTATCAGTAATTTTATTATTACAATAAGCATGTACGCGGATATAATATGTTTTTTTTTTATATATATGAAACATGCCAGAAAAGTAACCACCCAAATCCAATGGTTTTTACTTTACACCGGAAAATTATAAAATATAAATATAAACTTATGTATACAAATAAATTGATAAAATCGGTATTTCTGTTCGGGGAGGTTTATTTCTTGAAATCTTAAACGTTTTAAGGTCAAAAGAAAATTTTCCACTCTCTCGTTCCAAAATGTCATAATTTAATTGTTCAAATTTAACACATCTGTATAGTGGTCAGTATCAAGGCCGCAACTGAATGAAAAACAATTTCGGGGTCCAACATTTTTTTTAAATATAAATGCTGAAAATTTATAGCCAATAAACTATATTCACCATTAAAATATTTCTACTTTTAAAAATTTCGGGGGGGGGGGGGGTCCTGACTCCTGAATTAGAATTCCATTGAACTTTTCGCGGGATACCTACATTATACCATACACGTTATCTATAATCAGTCGCGGCATTATATTTATATGTTTTTCAACGTAGTTCAGCGACAAGGAACGATGGAGAGAGGATCAGCAAGAAGCGTGTCTGGTGTGCAATATGGTGGCGAACATTTATCATCAAAAGTCCACTTGCGTCGAGAGGTCTATCTGCGAAGTAATGTCACGGAATGGATCAGACGAGTCAAAAATGGACAAACGATTGTTAACCGCGTAAGTTTCCTCATGTTTATTTTATACCGCGGATTCCGGCGGTTTATTCCTATCATTACAATATTTATATTTTATACGTCTTTGGATTACGTGAAAATGATTTTTTTTTTTTTTTATTTAAATCGGGTAAATAGCTCTGCTATACCTAAAGTGGGGTTGTGAGAATGTATACCTCATAATTTAGTAGGTCACTGGACACAGACAACTGCTGTAATGGGTGTCTTAAATTTAAATTCAATGGTAAATAATTGCATACGAAAAACGATTATGAGCAATGACGAGTGAAGTGGAAATTTTATAATTTATTTACATTATTATACTTAATTAGTAACTTTTTTTTGTAAAGAATACGTTTCCTACACTATTTTGACCTAATTATTCCATAAATATCGCATCATGATAATTTGTATATTATATAATAATTATTTTAATATTATATAATATATTATTTTTTATTATTATTAACTTATATAAGCCAATACTTACGTACCTTAAAATGGTGTGAATTAGTATACATGGTATAAATAGCTTAAAATTAGTTTACATTTTCAGAAAATTTCAGCTTATGTATATAAAGAATAATAATTAAAATAGAAGGTTAGTACTTAAAGTATTAACGATTATTGTTTTTGAATTACGACAAAATAAGAATAAATCGTTATTTTACTTTTGAAATTTTGAATGTGAGTACTATTGAAATGTTGTCAAAATTAAAATTTAAAACAATTAAAAACAAAACTGTAAATATTTTAAAACGCCAACAACAACACTGAACTACTCTATAAGAAACTAATATAGTAATAATTTCAAGGTTTTTTAATAACATAAAAAAATGTCATTAAAATTAATCGAAAAGTCGTACATTTCAAATGTATATAAATAGCTCTAAGGCAGTGAAAATATTTTTAAAATTTTATCATGTCAATTTGTCAAGACTCAGTTTGATATAAATATTTATTGAAAATGTCAAGTATCTACAGTTATTTATTTTTGAATTATACAACATATATCAAACAACAAAACGGATTTTATCGAAAACTTGTTATAGTACTATAATAGTAATGCGTTGGATAATCTCATTTTGTTGTAATTTTTTTAATTTTTTATTTTTCTCGACTATTTTTAGAAGAACTTAAAATTGTCCACATCTTTTGTACTCATCAGATTCATTTGATGTTTCATTATAATTTATAGATACTCAATTGATTTTGTAACCTAACCGGAATAATCTGGATAAACACCAATAGTTTATTATATGATTACTTTTAGAAAATTGAAGTATTTTTACTGCTCCTAAAAAAAGCGTGTCAGACATAAAACATAAAAACAAGGACACAGACACACAGGCCCACATCATTAATATTATAATTATTTTGTTCGATACTACAATATATCTAACATGATGATTGTCTATCTCTGTCTATTATATAACCAATAAATTCAGCGTCGCTCCACATAGAATCTAATAATTTGATAGAAAAAATTAGAAACATTAAATTGAACAGTAATAGAAAGTCTGCGATACTGGAAAATGCAGCAATAAAATTAAATGAAGTTCAAAGAGACTTTGGTATAATAATAAAAAATTAATCAAATGACGTATTCGGTAACAATGTTAGTTTACAAAACATTGAAACTATAGTTATATGTATATATATATATTAGAGATATTCTTCTGGTTCTGAATTTAAATTTATAACACATCAATGACATTAATGGATATTTAATTAACATCATAACTAATATGTCGAGCATGAAGTATGCCCTATTAGACGTTGAATGCTTCTTTAGAAGCTATAAATAAATGTTGATACTCAACTGCCGTACATTTAAATTTGAAAATCTTCAAATGTACGTCGTATCCAATTGTTTCCGAGAGGACAACACTATACAACAGTGAAGACGAATGAATACAATTTAAAAAAATGTATGCAATTAACTTATTCATGGCTATATGTACAATAGATACTTTTTTATATGATGGCAATAATTAAAATGTTACGTTTATTAATACATATTTTGGTAAAAATAAGAGCATAAATATTTACGCATATTTTGACTTTTTTATTTGGAACATAAAAATCTGCGCCCTACTAATAAGTAATAACTATAATAGCCCATGGTGTAATAAGCTATAAGGTAACCCGAGGCTTGGGGTAGTTGGGATTAAGGGTAGTAAGTTGGCTACTCTGTGAACATTTTTTTTTATTTCGTATAATATATATTAACTATTAAGGTACGCGTGTTGGATATTAGGTGTTAAAATGTAAAACAAGTTACGTAATAATGTAATGTGGTATACTAAATTAATATTTAATTTGGAGAAAAAAAAACCAGTTATAAGTTATCATAATAAACTTACTATCTTATTATATCCTTGGCATCGACCATGTAGTTTGATTAAATTAGTGACTACTATTTTTACGCGTAGGGCACTGTGTGTCTAGACATTCTAGACACTTCTAAAATATTATATAACATTATTTTTTTTTTTTTTATTTTTTGTTGTATAACTATAAATATCTTGTGTGGTCGGTTAATTAAGTGCGTTTGGTGGTATAATTAATAGTGATGACTGACAAGTGGTTGAAAAAATATTGTGTAACACTCTCGAATATTTGTTTGAACGAAACTTGAGTAAAGATTTGAAAGCTCATTTATATATTAATGACTACCCTGTCGATATAGTGTTTGAGCACGGTCACGGCTCACGGGTAGCGACTGTCGTCGTTTTTCAAAAAACAGTTTTTCTTTCTTAAAATGAATTTTCGACATACATTGGTGTAATCCGACAAAACATATTGTTCCGCACGATTTGAGTGTACAACCAGAGCGCGTTGATGTAATTGATTTACTTGTCTCATTATTTTTTCTATACTGCTAGCAGTCAAGTATTCAACCCAGAGAGCTTATGTTTTAGCCCGATCTTGTCTAAAAAAAAATATATTTATCTTTTTACTCGTTTTAGTGGTCCTTGTTGGTTTGTGTTATTAGAAAAATAAATACATTTTTATATTTCAAAGTACCATATTATAATATTATGTTAAATATTAAGCGGAGCGATGTTTTACGCTGTATAGTGTTTTAACTTTTTAACTTTTTAAAAATAACAAGATGTCGCACTTCTCGCAATCTATGTACAGACAATAACTTAATTTCCGAATTTTCCAGCATCTTCCGAGAAAACAATACCATTACTACAAATGTATTAAACTTACCTCTGCAGTAGGTACCTGTAGTTTTACCAAACAAACGGGATCATAGTCTCGTACCTACTCATAGTTGGTGTAGTCATTAGTTGACTATACTGTGTGCAATTTTTTTTAAGAAAGTAATTTTTAGTAATTTTAAGGCGTACACGATTATACGCACGATAGAAATTAGGCGTAATAACTGTTAAAATACGAAAATAATAGTTACGTAATTCGGTTTGGACGAAAATATACCTGTTATAAACTATAATAATACACTACACTTAACTTAGTATATCCTTGGCGTGGTGCATGGACCACGGGAATAGGAATGTAATTAAACTAGTGGCTAGTAACTACTGTTTACTTTTAGACAGCTAGTAGGACTATAATGTTTCTACTCAACATATTGAACATAATCTTATTTTATGTGATATTTCAGTGAATATTTTACGTGGTTATAATACGTGCGTCTGGAGGTTTAATAAATATTGGTTTAAATAGTCGGAAAAATGTTCCACACTCCCGACCAGATGTTGGAACAGAACTCAAAGGCATTAATTTATTTCAATGCTTAATTTATTATCACCTTGCCGCCGATATAGTGTTTGCGCACGTTTTTGCACCTACTCGTCCTACTCGCACATATTTATAATTACATGAAAAACTATAATATACGATTTTAACAAAAAAATGTGTCTGCTGTAAGAAAATCGGTTTGGGCTCTTTGTGACTGGTTACCATCTACACAATATTTAAAATCACACCTATATTATATAATTAGGTGAACACTATGCGTTTTCCATATACTACGACGACCGTCAACGACTCGACGTATATTATATTATCTGACCAATTTTTTTGTCATCGTCGTTTTTTTTTCAACAGAACCATCGCACAAGTCGTCGAAAACGATCAAATTCCCGAGGAATTCAAAAAACGTTTGGAGACGGCTGAGAGGATCGGTCGGAGCGGATCGAACTGCGGGCAGTTGTATCAGTGCGGGAACGGTGCACCGGAAACGGCGCGCAAATAAATCAAAAACAACATTGTATACATATATGCTTACATATTATTAACACAGTATATTCATTTTCGAATTGTACATAATTTTTACGAAATACACATTGCACATTGAAAAATTCGTCAACACATCCAATCATTTTGACTAATAAAAACATAGTTATAATTATTTAAAAATATATATTATTTTTGTTGGTTTTGGTTTTCTTATTATTTTTTTTATAATATATAATAATATATATGCCTAAAATATTTAAATAATAGCAATTAAATATTATTATATTTTGTCTTAATTAATTTTACAATTTTGTCATATATATATATATATAATATACATTATATTATATACGTAATAGCTACAATGTTTATGTATAATAATAACACAATATTATAATTTTTAAATTATTATTATTAATCATTTTTAATAAATAATTTGTAACTTAACGAAACCGTTAATTATTGCAGAATCAATTGCTATTGAGGTAGATGGATTAATATTTGTTGAAGAAAAAACAATGTTTTTTAAAAAAAAAGGTACATGTTACAGATGATTCACATAAAAATGATGATTGTAATTATTTCTATTGTGTATAATATAAATACCCCAAATATGATATAATAACTGTTCGGAATTTTTTTTTTATTGACAAATAAAGATAAAATGTTTATTTATGTTATATAAGGTATTATAAAAAGCTTTGATATATTCTTATTAAACGTTATTCGGTAAGTAAAATCTATGTTTTGTTTGTGTATGGACGTGTGTGTGTGTGTAAGAAATCAACATAACAGTGAATAATTATCTGATGATACACCAAAATAACTACTTAGGTAATATACAATTTAGCTATAGCAGGTAAACCATAACCAATCCGGTAAAAAATATTTTTGTGGTCGAAAACCAGTAATTTTTGTTAACAAGTTATAGAAAGAGGGGGAGGGAATGAAAACATTGACGAAAAGTATTGCGCTTATATATATATATATTAATATATTTTTATGGTTTATGGTAATTTATAAAATCATATCGATACAATAATAATATTTAACACTTTGTCTGACGTTGTGGTTTATATATATATATATATATATATATACTCGTATATTGCATAATAATAATAATAATGATAATAATAATAATAATAATTATTATTATTATTATATTATAATTATTAATATTGTTTAAAAATTAATAATTGGTACTGTGTAGCACAATAAAATAAAATCGTTGTTTTATATATAATATTAAGTTCTATATTTTTTCTTTTTAAGTATTCACCCTGATAAAAAATTGATACTAGGTAAAGAGGTTAAGATTGTTGTAATAATAATAATAATGATAATAATAATGGTAATCATGTAATATAATAATAATAATATTTGTGTCTGCTGTATAGATGATGAAAAACAGAACAGATATTAAATATTATACTGTCGATGAAAACGGATGTCAATTGTCTAATGCCCAGTTACTCTGTAAATTAAAATCTATTGTAATAAATTGTTGTATATATATATATATAATATGTAAAAAAATAAAGAAAACCCATAAGTGAAACAAAAATTAATCTGGAAAAAAAAACTATATAAGTTTTGTGAGACTACAGATTCGTTGAAAACTGCTGTTAAACACCGTCTCTAAACATTATTGAGCAACAAGTTCAACTATTTTTTGAAAATTTCTAGTTATTTTGTACTGAATTTCGATTCTTATTTACTATTTCACACGTAAATCTCGCGGGCTTTGTTCAGGCCAAACGAAAAAAATGCCACTAAAATTCAATATATAAATCGTGTGTGCGCTATGTCCTTATACATCATATACGAATACATACTTACATTATACACATATATAATATTTATGCATGTATATAATACTGTAATAATAAATCTTAACCATATCTACAAAACATAAGAATATTTGATCGCATTATATAATGCTAATAATCATAATCATTATACAGACGAAAGTCAAAACTATATATTACATTATTCGAAAATCGTTTTAGATACGCTTAACATTTAGAAAAAAAAAATATCTTCGTAAATTGGCACAATATCTACCCTTTTACACTGAACTTGTACTAAGTTTATGTAATCATAAATTGTTATTAATAACTATATAATGACGGTAATACAAGGTTAAAAAAAAAAAATAATAATAATAAAATAAAACATAGATCAATAAAATAAACTTTAAATAATGAAAAAAAAAACTTTGTGCTTTAAAATGCCGTGAAAGTTACCATTGAACTAACAAGTGTCTCCGTAACAAATAGATAATGGACAAACACAGTATTTTCATTTTTTTCTTTTCTGTTTTCAATTTTCTTTCAAATAACTTAATAATATAATATATTTACAGGGGTATTTAATTGTACAAAATAAATAACATGTTAATGGTATCGGAATGTACATTGATAAAATAAAAATAATATTTGCATATCATATTATATAATGTAATAATAATATATATATATAAAATAAAAAAAAAAAAAAGTAATAAAAGAAAAACTGATCACATATGGCAGCGGTTATTGTGTGAAATGTACTATTATTTTGAGTTTGTATTTAATATAGTATAATAATAATAATAATAATAATAATTATTTCAACGGATTAACAATGCAAATATATAATTGATAATATAATATTTAAACAGAATGAGTGTTTTATTATTATTGTTTTTTTTTTTTTTTTACAACTAAATAATGAAATATAATACCCAATGTTTCTGCAGTCAGTCTGTATATATTATATATTATTTGTTAGAGCCTATTATATATATATTATATGTAGTGTGTAACAACGAATATCATCAACTGTAAAAAAAAAAAAAGGAAAAACGAACGAAAACTATTACGTAGTAATAACAGTAGAAAATGTGTGTGTAAATATATAGAGTAATAATAATGCGAATTAAGTAATACATATATATATATATATACGTATATGTCAGGTTCCTAAATAGTAAGTTAAGGCCCTTCGTTATTATAATATATAATATATAATATATATATATATATATATCGTTTATGTTAATAATATATAACCGATCACGTGTATAATGATAATATAATAATAAAATATTTCAAAAGAGACACCTATACGGTTTTTTGTGTACATCGAATAATAAAATGATAGTCAGTTGTTGTTGGTTGTTCAAGTATATTTATTTTTGTTATTATTATTATTTTTTTGTTGATAGTTTTGCCTCAAAGAAGTATTTTATACCCACCCAACACTAATAATAAAATAAAAAAAAAAAACATATCCAAAAAAACGAAGACTAGTATACCATCGATATTTGTATAAATAATAATAAACAAACATTCATCAAACTATGTGTGTCGTTGGTGTTTGTATACACAGTGAGGGAAATCGTTTATGTATTATATTTTGTTTTACTGTCGGACTATGCGCATGTTTCTTCTTCTTCCTCACACACGAGAAAGAAATAACTCATTACGAGAGCACATGAAAATAATGATAATAATAATAATAATAATAATAATATTTGTTGATTTTATAATGATATGTCCTTATAAGTATAATTATATAGATTCATTAAATTTAAAATAATAATAATAAAAAAAAAAAAAATTATGTAGATCAATCATGTCAGTCAAATTGCAAGTACGCAAAAAGTAAATATATAAGATAACGTTTTTTTGTTTTTTTTTTTTTTTTTTCGTTTTACCAAGAATTATTATACCAATACAATTAATTTATAATACAATAAATATGCCATATTTTCGACGGGAAAATAGTTGTGGGAAAAAACCATGTTTTCCTCCACGGGTCAGAAAAATTATATACTTACATAAAAAAAAAAAAAAAAAAAATAGTTTTTAAATAAAACCGAAAAGTTCAAACCACCCACACGCTCAACGTGGCTACCGCAGTTATTATGTAAATAACACAAATAACTGTACCACTAAATTATTCTACTACTGCTCCTAGTGCTACCTACTGCGATGATGATACTACTATTCAGATGACACACAAGACTCTGGTGTACCGGAACCGAGCGGTGGACGAACGCCACGTGTTTACGTCGTGTGCGCTTCCGGTCGTTTCCGGTGCGACGGCGGCAGCACCGACACAACAAAAACAGCAACAACAACAACAACAACGACAACAACAAAGGTGTTTTGATAATAATGATAATGATATAGTTTTATATAATATTTATGTATGTATATATATATATATATTATAAACGCTAGGCTATTGTAATATTATATATATATATATATATATATATACTTAATAATATTATATAAAATATTGTATACTGTACGCCCGTCACGTAACATACGCATATTGTAGTACTGCACCGGCTGCATAACACGACGACGACGACGACCACCACCACAACGTAATATAAACGGTCGACCGGCTTAAATAATATTAATATCATGTTATTAGCCTATACCGTGTTTGCGGTAGGCGGCGGCGGTGTTGGTGGCGGTGACGGAGACGGAGCAGACGATGACGACGGCGATGACGGCGACGACGACGACGGCGACGACGACGACCGGTAACCGTTGCAGACGACCAGCGGTGGTGACCGTGACCGCGGTTTCGGGAGTGGAGACTCGGACGACGAAGACGATGACAGCGGCGGCGGCGGCGTTGCGACAGCGGCGGCGGACGAGGTTGCCGCCGCGAAGGTTTTCATCAGACGTTTTAGCGCCACCGCCGAGCCTCTGTGCTGTAGGCTCTTGTGCGTGGTCAAGCTGTTTTTGGTCCGGTACCGCCGCCGGCAGAACTCGCACACGTACAGCGTGTCGACCGCTCGTGTTTGTCCTGGAAGTGTCTCTTCAGCGAGTAGTAGCAGCTGAACGTCCGTCGGCAGTGCGGACAGTCTTGTGGCTCGTTGATGCCGCCGTTGGCTGGCGGTGGTAGTATCTGATACCCTGTCAGAGGAGAACAAAAACAAAAAAAAAAAAATTCCTAAAATATTATCCCATATAATAACATTTATACTAATATATTAAAGCGTATAATGTGTACACCGACATCGTCGTCGGCCGGGGGTGATCTATTTTTTGTTGTTATTATTATACCGTCTTCGGCGTGCAGTCGAAGGAGACGCGCCCAATTTGTTGTTTTCATTATTTTTTATTTTTTGTTTTTGATTAATATCTAAAATGGAAATTAAAAATTAAAATTTTTGTTTTCGCGTTAATTAAAAAAAAATAAAAACCTCGAAACGGAGATACCCTATTTATAGAACTAATTTATGTAAATATTTTTAAAGTTGAATTATTAAATTCCATCATTGAGTATTCAAATAGTTATGCAAGTCTTAAAGTTTAGGCGGGAGGCGGTAGCGAGGAGTATTATTATAGTATTATAAAATTATATAAATATACTCGTAATTAGTGAACGGGCGGTGTGAGAGGACATACGCGGCGTGTCATCCTGTATATCAATGACGGTTTTGAGGGAGAACGATGGGGGACAAACGCAATCCGTGACCCATCTCCGCCACCCCTTCCGGACTTGATTAATTCCTTTTGATATGTAAATACTAAATTGTATATATTAAAAATAATAATTTATGGCGATTATTTTATAAACAGTAAATATTATAAAAGTTTTAGAACAAAGCGTACGCATGGACAGTCTTCGGTAAGAGGATAAAAACAATTTTTTACATATTTTATCGTATCCTTAAATTCATCCACTATAATTTATGGTCTAAACCGCTATTACGCTGTAAATTATCTACACATGCAAATCATTTATGCCGAGTTGAAAGTATTTTAAAGGTCCTAATTGCTTAGGAATTTCGAGTAGATTGCCGATCGATTGTTGCGTGGGTTTATTGTTGACTAATAGATTACCAGTTACAATGTTTCACAATTTATTACACGCAACACCTAGATCACGAATCAAACTAAAATAACGTGCATTAAGTATGTATTGTGCGTACAAATTTGTTGAAAAAGATTTTAAGAAATTTTGAGAATTTATATCATTATAAGCATACACACAGCATTTGACAACTGTTCAATTTTTTTGAAATGTACCTAATGGACAAAAAATCCATTGAGTGGTTCATCTTTAATTCATTTAATGTCGTTAGCTGTACTCGTACCAGGCTGTAACGTTTGACTCGCCATACTGTAGTATGCTAAACTGATTAGAAATTATAAAACTATAAAGGTACAAATGGTCGAATTAATTTAATTTCTTTGAAACGCAACTATTATTACAATTTTAGCGCTTAATGAAACGTTTTCAGATCGACATTTAATCGTCGCATTTAACCGTTTATTGTTCAGTTAATTTAATTAGTATAATATTTTAACGCATACGAATTTAACGGATGTATTAAATTAATAATATTTTTTTCTATAGATCGAGAACTGTTAAATGTGTGACTCCTGAATGAATACAATGTCGATCGAACAATTATTCTTACACAATAAAGTTAACAATTAGTTTTCTACTGCACATTTTTTAGTAGTGAAGGCTGATGTACAATATCACATAATTATGGCGTTGTTTGTTTTAGGGATAAGTATAAATTGTACATGTTTTGTTGTCATAATAATACATCATTATTATTAATTGAAAATTATAATTTATGAACTACAATTTAACAATTACATATAAACTAGTGTTAGTAGATTAAAAATAAAATAAAATAAATTCTAAAAGTGTTGTCAAAACGCATAAAATATATTAAACAGTTTTTTATGAAATAATGGGTGTAAGTAAAATTACGTACTTATTCTCGAAAAACTGTGTCTGAAATTATTAGAATCGTGATTATATTTATTATTTTCTCCAAAATTGGATATAAATTTAACGTTTGACCGGTTTTATTGGGATTTGTAGGAGGGGGGGGGACATACGATGGAAAAAATGCAAACCATTAAAAATCAGCCACCACGTATTGTGGATGGATTATTATATATTCTATCCCGGTTCTGGCCGAATGACCGTTATAAAAAGTCAATATATTATTTTATTATATATACCTACCAAGGTGCCGACAAGGAAAATGGTAAACAAAGATATTAAGTTAAAGCTTTGTATCTACACAATTTGACAATTTAACGTCTATACACGTTACACGTTTATATTATGTATTCCGTGCATTATACTCTGGGAAATTGGTTCTGTCGATTTGTGTTAAAACGCGAAACTTTACGGAATAATGAAAACAAATAAACATTTTACTATAGGTATTATTAATATATACTTTATTGGCAGTCGACAGAACAGAATTCGGTCTTTTTACCGGCTCTGTCAATCGTATGTAACGCAGACGAAACGATTTGTTTATTGCCCGCGACATGCATGCGATCGTATATTATGTTTGTACTCGCGATAAAAAAAAAACTGAACGGCCGATCGTAATCGCGCGTTTCGCTCGGAATTGACCGTTGTCGCACGCACCATTCAGCTCTATACATGCATACACATGTATTGTATCGAAAGTGAGTACTCGAAATTATGAACGTTTATATGGAATAATACCATAAAGGATAATATAATGTAAGGATATAACTTTTACATACATGTTTTTCTTTTATAGCTGTGCACATTGTAGGCAACATTTTAAATCTGATCGGTATGATATTACAATTATATGACATTGGATTTTTGGGCATTTTCAGTTATACGAGTACCTGCTATATAAATGCGTTTATTTTTTATATTTTTTTATAATTTTTTATGTAAGACTCCTGTAGGACGATTTTCTTAAAATTAAGATTTTAAAGGACATTTTTAAAATTATATTTTTATGATTATTAAATTGATTGGTTTATTTTTTAGGCTCATTCGCGTTTGAAAACGACCAGGAAGTTTAAAAAAAAAAATTGAGTAATGATCACGGTTGTATTTGGTAAGGTTTCCGTGTTATATTTGTAATGTAGAGTATAGAGTATAAACTTATTTATAAAAATATCCACCACTACCCCCCGTATAGGAATTGACGTTTGTGATGTCGATTTCAGGTGGCGGCGCACGATGCACTGGACACTCAACGTGGATTATTTACTTACCTTTGAATATCGAATACTAGAACTTGACGTCGGAGTGGGTGGATGGTGGCGGGGGCGCATGATGCGGTGGTGGCGGCAACAGCATCGTGGGCCGCGTCTTGTGGTATGTGTAGATATGCGTCATCAATGAGTTGCGCGAGCAGTACACCCGTTCGCATATGGCGCACCGGTACTCCTCCTGTCTGGACGCGTGCTTGTCGGCCACGTGCCTCTTCAGACTCGCTTTCGAGCACAACACTTTGCCGCAGGCAAGGCATGGGAACACTTTTTTCAGTCCTGCGCACACAAGGAAAAATATATTAATAAAAAAAAATGAAAATCCACGTTCCTGCGTATCGTACCACAAAAATAATTATCATAAGTAAGCGGAAATCTATCTGTCAAACAATTTCATTTTTGCTATAAAATATAATAAAATAGCAATACGATGACCGTATCACTGGCCTATCACTGCGTCACATCTATATTATACCTATACCTAAACCGTACACCGACTGTAAGTCTGTGCGTAGTTTTGAATTTTTTTTTTTTGTCAATTTAAATAGAGCCGATGATTATACGTCGAGTTTATCGTCAATTACAACAGACAATAGTACACATCAGTGGTGTATAAAGAGGGGGCTCCCTAGGCTTGGGCCCATAGTGAAATTTCGAATTCAATCAAAATATTTTATAACATGTTTTGCTTAATTTACTATAATGTATAATGTAATAACAAATATGTATTTATAAATTAAAATTCCTCTATTTGTATTATTCATATCATAATTAAAGCCACCAGGCCACCTAAAAAATGTTCCAGTTGTATATTCTAGTGGTAAATTGGTCCGTAATGAAAATAATTCCTATATAAGCCACTGGTACACATATTTCCAAAAACATGCCTCAGTAACAGTGGCATAAATTTATGTATAGGAAAAGGTGTTTGGAGGTGTTATAAAAAGCAGATTCTCGCGATCTCGAGTGGTTTTAAATTTTGAAATTTAGGGGTAGCACGAAAACGATTAAACGTAGATTGTTCGATAAATGTACAATATCCAACATTTTGTCTCTAATTGACACTTATAGATTCGATCTCAATTAGTAGTTTATCCAGATTCAAAATTTCAGCTTAAAAAAATGTTCATTGAATGAAAAGGTATGAAATGCGCGTATTCATATTATTATTTACGATTACTTAAATGTTTTGTTGATACTTATTGTATATTATTTAATTGGAAATTGCTATAATATGGTCAAACTGTACTGTTTATGTTGACTATTATATACCAACATTAATATATCTATTTCATGAATTAAAACTTGCAAACTATTTCATTTTCAGTAAAGACTTTTATACGGCTATACACTAAAACTAAATCTCGTTTTACCATCTTGGATATGTAAATAATATGTAGATTGTATGTATATATATTCGGTATATGAACTAAATAGTTTGACATTTATAATTTCATGGACATTTTACCAACCTAAAGTATAGGAGACGAGCTTCAATTATTTAGTATTAATTTTATTTAGAGTTCTTAATAATATGTTTTTATTTTTTCTTAATGTTTCTTAGTATAGAAATCTGTTATTTTCACTAACGTTTTTGCTTCATTACGAGTAACAACAAAATGTGTTACAACTGGCGCTCGTTTAGTTAGGTCTAAACCACACAAATATAAACACGTTTACGCATAGATCGTCATAAAATATAATATACATATATATGGTACGTGCACACAATGCTGCACATTTATAAAATTTCAACAAAAAGACGAAAACTTTATAGTTTTTGAGTGAACCACTGTGCACGTCTGTACCTATTTGTTTCTCTGTTTTTTAATTTCGGCAAGGCGTCGCACGAAAAAATCGTCGAATGTTAATACAGCAGTGTTAATATAGCAGTGCATATTTGTGGTTCAACGATTTGATGTTTTTTTTTTATTTTTTTTTTTATTCTGTAGTTGTTGTTTACTCGAAGTTAGCATCACAACGAATTAGCTTTTTTAATTTCGCTAAACGTTTCGGTGAAACGGACGGAATACAGTGCGAAAACTACTGTTTATTTAGTCAACAACAGACCGACTTCGTCGATTCGATTTTTACAACAGTTATTTCTACGTCAAATGCCGTTGGCGTCGTTGTGTAAGTGTACGTTAAAAACTGAGCGAAAATATGCGATTAAAAAGTATGATTAGCCATTAGAAGGTTATAGGTGCACACACTAATTATAAAAAAAACATACAGGTATACCTATCCATACAATTTTCTAGTTTAACAATTACTGGTAGTCGAAACGATAGTTTAGCAATCCGACGACCTAACTCGAAACCGGTTAAAACTCGTATTCGAAAAAAAAAATATAAAAACCAAAAATAATAATAATTGCTTACTATTATTGTTTTTTTTTTTTTTTTACGTACAGAAACGTATTGGTAAATACTGCGTTTTCCGACACACGAGCACGCAGAACACATGAAATCACAAATTAATGTACTATTATTAAAACATCGTACGGTTTATTATTTTTACGTGTACAGTACGTGTACCAATGACATTGCACGTCTTATATCGTTATGCATAACAGTGGCTACTACAGGAAAAAGGAGTAAAAAAAGTACATTAATACAATCAAATTTAACGTAAAGCGACGTATGGACTGGTTGAAGTAAAAATAGGACGACATATGCATAAATTTGAAGAGTGGATTTTTAAGTTCTAAGTTTTCATATAATATATTTATTGGATTTATGCAGCTCAGCGGGAGTTAATAGCAAAGTTTTGGAAAAAAAAATGTATTTTGCATATTTTGTGGCTTAAAGAATATTTATTGCTTTTTTTCATGTCTTACTATAAATTATCGTATAAAAAATTCATAGTCGTTCACTTCTCGAGTGGAGATTTATTTTATAATATAAAAATATATTATAAAAATCATTTAGGTATAATACCTTGTTTAGATGATTTTAAATTAGTCCCTCATATTGGTCAGTGGTCAATGGTCACTCTGGTCCTCTAGGACTAACACACTATACTGTCTAAACTTATCGACCAAATAGATTGTTTTTTTACAACAATAACATTTACCTATACGATTGAATCGGTTTTGAAAACAACGTTGTTTACCAATTTTCGTCATCCACCGTAACATGTACACATACGCAATGTATTGTGTGGTAAAAGGTATATTCTTCGATTTCGGCGATGCATACGCCGCAACAGGTAGCAATCGACGATCGCGAAACCTTTAAGTACGTATATATAAATTTACATAGTGGGCACGGAGTGGCATGATGTTTAGACGCAGTCACTGAACGATGATGCTGTGGTCAAGCA
This sequence comes from Rhopalosiphum maidis, assembly GCF_003676215.2. Lineage (NCBI taxonomy): Eukaryota > Metazoa > Arthropoda > Insecta > Hemiptera > Aphididae > Rhopalosiphum > Rhopalosiphum maidis. The sequence continues at coordinate 83,452,619 of NC_040878.1, forward strand.
CCGCCCATCGTTACTATTTCTCGGACGGGTGATCATTCGGGTTTTTTAGCGACGAAACCATGTCCCACATATACGTGTTCCAAAAACCTACTGCTCCATACACCATACCCCCAATTAATGTAACAAAGATCCCACAGCCAATGGCCATAGTTTCTGAGACTTAATTAAACAAAATATTTAGCCGAAACCAAAATCGGCGTACGTATACGTTATACGTAGGTACTATGGCAATTTAGTGATATAGTAATTGTACGCATCGGTGATCGGTGCCGCGTTATAATTCCTTATTAATAATTCAAAACGTTTTCGTGCGCCAAATATATCTAATATGCATTCGTTTTGGAGCAGGTCGGGGGGGGGGGTGAGGAAGACACCAATTACAATATTATTACCGTCACCATTACAGTAATGATGTTCAAACAGTATAATATACACTTATATAAAACATTATGTGTATAAAAATCTAGTATTTTTTCTTTCTAGTTATTCGATTTGAATAAATCAAATGTGGTTTGCGAATATGGTATAATATAATATCGTCCGCAGTATGGGATTTTGAAAATCGGTCAGGGTTCTCACACCATTGCATACAGAATTAGGTCGAGGATGAAATAAGTCGATAATCACCCAGGAAATAATAGCGAATATAACGTGATACACGATAAATACAACTTTATCAGCGCGCAGAGATTAAGAATAATATGATATCATTGTATCGTCGTTGTAGACAAAAACCACATCAATATTATAGACGAGTTGCTATGACGAAAGGCCTCGCAACGCTCACATAAATCATTACGAAAGACACAAGACGGAGTGATGATAATTCCGACGGGGATATTATTCGTCGTGGTCGCATATTTATTTGTAGTGTGCTAATAATTGTAAAGTCGGCAATCCCAGTTAACCACGAAGAGCGAATATCGTTTAAGTGCAGCTTTTTTTTTTTTTTCGTTCAAATGTAACATAAAAGGACAATATTATGTAATAAACGTCGTGTTAAGAAGGACGCTACTATAAAAAGAAATACACCAAAATATTCGCATTACGTCCCGAACTAGAGAGTGATTATACGCGACGTTCCGGTTGATTAGCGCAATGTTCACGAGTGCAGAACAAGCCGACTTCAGACGTGTGCAGTTCGCTGCAGAATATGATGTAATAGCTTGTGTATCCGCCCGCGTATACTCTGCACTATACTATGCGTATACCTACACAACATAGTTTTACATTTTTACCCGCCCGGAGACGGAGAAATTCAATCGAAACAGATATCTCAAACGCGGATGACGCGGTTTTTTCTTTTTTTTTATTCATTACACACTCGAGAATCGACTTTCGATGGCAGACTCACCCCGTCCCCCCACCTCGGGGGAAAATTAAATTATATTATAACAGTGTACATGCGTCTTTCGTATGTACGATGTGTTTACGTTTGCGTTATATGTACCCATATATGTGTGTGTGTGTGTGTGTGTGTATACCCCGCGCGTTTGCCGATATAATAATATAGTCGACGCGCTTATTATATATATATATATATGTATGTATAATGTATATGTATAATGTTAAAAAGAAAACAGCGAACGGCTTTGTTTACCATCGTTCGGCGATGTTGCGGGGGGTTGAGGGGCGGCGGTCGCGCGAGAGTGGCGGGGGAAGCGTTGGCGGCTGACAACAAAGCCATCGCCAACTCTACTTCCCGTAATGTACGTTAGATACCTGTGTTTATTTTTAGTTAGGCACCCCATCGCACAAACCATATATAAACAAACATCGCATAGCAGTGTAATCCAAATTTAATAGGGTATTTTTTTTTCTTTTACCGAACCTATAAGATAAACACAATATTATACTATTAAATATATATATATATATATATGTCATATAAGCTCGCGAGCTTTTAATAATGTCCGTGTATACGAGTAAAACAACCGCGGACGAAAACAAAAAACAATAATAATAACAACAATAATAATAATAATAACAACAACAACAACATAGGACTTCCGGTGAGTTTTTATATTTTTCATTACTTCGGTGTACGTTAACCACATCATTACTATAGGATAAAATAACAATAAATCATCGTGTCACAGTCGCGAGTCGACAGAAAGTAAATCTATAGGTTTAGGTACAGTCGATATTTGGTTCATTTTTTTTTCTCGTCAATATCAGTCTCTCACTCGTGTCGCAGTGCCTAGAGATACCTCATATATATACCAAATCCCCGCTATAATTCATCCGTTCGACTCAACTCGTCCGATACAATAATATAATATATCGTTTACATATTCGACGGAACGGAAAATCAATATAGATCGTCGTCGTCCACTGCCGGTACGTTAGCACATGATAAATTCGTAGCGCGAATAGTATGTATTTTGTAGCTTTACTAGGTGCTCGATAACTTTGGAAACTCTTAATTACTGTACATGCATATTTTGATACACACACGAAATAATAACGAATCACACTACTGCGCACATTTATAATTTAAAATATTTAATAGCCTCATTAATCATACAATATAATACTATCATTTATCAGTCCCAGTTAGTCTAACGACCGTTTCTGGACTTATTGAACACTCCGTGTGTTATGGTGTAAGGCGATCGGAAGGTGCCGGCCTACCTATAAACAGTAGAAGCGCGTCGTGTTAAGCAAATCGTGAGTAACCGTTCAGTCCAGTCGTTACGAACTGTCAAAGGCCCAGTACAAGGCTACAACATTACGTGAATATTGAATAAATAATAGGAGGTGCCTATTATATAAACCGAAAAGACATAACGACCCATTTACCGCCACCGGGAAAGCTAAGCAGGTGGGTGACACAACATTGTTACCTATACAGAAAATGCCGATATTATAACAGATTTTTTTCTTTTAATTATCATCATTGTTTAATTTACAGTAAATGATACACATTCGTATTTATATATCGTATTATATTATACATTCTAAAATAAACGATAATATAATATAATAATGCGTGCGCGTATAATACTATATTATATATATATATATATATATTAAAATACGATCGTATTATTTTTATTTTTCATTCGTTTCACTAAACCTTGTACGAACACAGTCTAACGTCGTTAAGAAAAAAAAATATATACTCAATGTATCTACACAATATTATATAATATTATACACCTATATGCATACAACACTAATCCTATATGGCGAACCGTTTAATAAAATAATAATATTAATATAATAATAATAATAATAATAATACCTAAACAAACACGAGGAAAAAAAACAGACAAATAATGATTCCGATATAATTCGTCGATGGGTATCTTTTTATGATAAAATTTGTTCACAGTCACGTCGGAAAACGAAAAAAAAAAAATTGAATACAAAAGACGAAACCTACAAAACTTACAATATTAAAATCGAACCGATTTCTACTGTTAATATATATAAACGTTATATTATAATAATAACACATAAAATATTCTTATTGCACTTTACAGTCGTCGGCTACACGGGGCGTCATATATCGTGATATATCGTTATAATTATCGTTCATTCTCGTTCACGTCGCTTGTAAATACTGTCGTCGTCCCTCTGTCCGGCCGTTGTCGGCGTCGTCGTTCTCCTCCTCTTCCGCCGTCTCGTCGTTCGGACGACGTAAACGACGTCGGAGCCCATTCAGGCGCTCCGCTGCAACTTGTGTCAGTTGTTGTTGTTGTTGTTGTTGTTGTTGTTTATGTTGTTGTTGTACCACATGGTCAGCGGCGGTAAGTTTTTCACGGACGAGGCGGCGGCATCGGCGGCGGCGGTATTAGTGCATCCGGACGCGCCACCGTTACCATCGGGCGACGCGGACGACGACGTGACCGCCGCCGCGGAAGTAGTAGTCGTCGTCGTCGGGGCGGTCGTGGCCACCGTCGAAGCCGCCGCCGCCGCCGCCGCCCCCGCGTTACCGCCCCCGCTCGCCGATTTGTACGCTTTTGGCTTCCGGTGGTAAATGCTCTTGTGGTTGTTGAGACTGTTGAGCGTGCGGAACACTTTGTTGCACACGTTGCAGACGGCCGAGTGCAGAGGCTGGTTGTGCTGCTGTTCGATGTGCCGCTTCAACGTCAACCTGGTGCTCAGGCGCTTGCCGCATACGAAACAGGACAGCGTCTCCGCGCCCCCGCCGCTGACTCCTCCGCCACCAGCCTCTGACCAGTCTGCAGCACAATAATAACAGCCGGTCACTCCTTTTGTATTTTTTTTCTCCATTTATATATTATATTATATTATGTATTTACTATATAAACCATATAGGTAGCTAGGTAAGTACTGTATACATATATATATATATATACATATATATGTATACCGGGTGGGATTCTTTTACCGGAGGAACACTCATTATTTCAAAAATTTTATTAGGTTTTTTTAAATGATTTCAGGTCGTTTAGTTGGTACGTGACAACACAACAATATTTTTTTAAAAAAATTATAATTTTTATCGATAACATTTTTTTAAAGCTTTTACTTTTTCAAACGATAACGCGTATACGTTATTTGTTTCGTAATTCGACGCAAAACATTATTTGAAGCGTTTCAAAATAATATATTTATGCAAACAAATTACGAACGAATAGTTAATTAGCTATAAGAATTTAAAAATTAGATGAGCGAAACGGTGTACAACATTTTGCAGACTACTCTTGTACTACTCGTCTTCGCTCATCTAACCTTTAAATACTTATCATAAAATACTCGTCCAAAATTCAATTTTTATAATTCCACTCCAAAATGCTTTCGTAATACGAGAAAAAAATGTATGTCATCATATTGAAAAAATGAATAGACTTAAAAAAACATTAAAATATATTGTTTTTTTTCTCCAAAAATCTCATTTTGTAACTACTTAAAAATTGTGTAAATGAATGTAAAAAATGTTAATAGTTTTTAAAACAATGAGTGTTCTTCGCTAAAGATCCCAAGTATATTTATTTATTACATATCGCGTCTATTTTTAAGGTATGTATATATATATATATATATGTGTGTGTATACATGTTACATAAATACATGCATTTATGTATTATAAATATTATTATTAAGAGATAAATAATGATAATTATAAAATGATTTGTAATAGTATTATAATATCACAGATTATATTATTATATATTATTTAATATTTAGGTATATAGATAAGCGTAAAAAAAAATTTATTTTGTAAGAATACCAAGTATTTTGTCATTGTCGTATGAAGTGTACATATAATTTTCTTTCGTTATTCGCTTCGTTTTATTGTTCCGAAAAAGAGAGATAAACAGATTGATAGAGTGGTAAAGGTGGAGAGAGAAAAGAAAGGAAGAGTGAGAGATAGAAAGGGGAGATAGTGAGCGTGAGTAAGGGATAAAGATAGGGTTGTTTTCTCTTTAACGTATACATTAATATACTTTGGATAAAAAAAAAACAACAACAAATATAAGTTTAAGTTTTTAACAGATCACAGTAGTAAATATAGTATTATAATTATTATTATTACATCATCTGCTGATATAAAAAATATATATACAAATATATGACAACGGATCAGAGGCTAATCTATATATCTGATACATTAAAAAAATTAAATTAAGACACTCGACCGATTATTATTGCTGTTTTATATATGTATCGATCTAAAACAGTATATATAGCCATATATAGGTAACAATATTATTTTATATATATATATATCGCGCACGCATGTCTTTTTCTTAAATAAAACAATTAAAATGTAAATAACAAATCTCGTTTAAAGACATGTGAGAATCAAGTGAATACGCATAGTGTACATAATATTATTAAACAGACGTCCTCGTTGTTAACGTTTTATCTGAAATATCTTCGTAGTAGTACGTAAGTACGAGAAATTAACTGAACGCACTAAAAGTGAATAATTTATTGTACCCGAGAAGATTCGCCGAACGTTAAGGGGATTCGATACGGTGATTTTCTGTTTTTGTCTAACGCACACGTGACATAGGATTTTAGACGGATCCTTTACTAATCATACCAATTGATCCAACGAAGTGATAAGAATTTTAAAAACAGATTTGAATTTGCCGTTGAGTCTACTTGAAATTTACTTTCCCAGATTTTTGACTTTTTGATTTTAACTTCTCCGAAAATTGAAATACGGCAATTTTTAATTACTCTTTTTTAACATAATTTTTTTAGAAATTTTGAGGAAAATATCAAAGCTGTGAGAAAATCGATTTCAAATAGACTTGACGACAAATTCAAATCTATTTTCAGAATTCTTATCGCTTCGTTGGATCAATTGGTATGATTGGCAAAGGATCCGTCTAAAATCCTATGTCGCGTGTGCATTAGACAAAAACAGAAAATCACGGTATCGAATCCCCTTAATCACACAACGATAAGTTATGTAGACATGTGGCGGGATTAAGGTGATTTTTATTTTTTTTGTAAATTTCCGTTGATATTTCAAGAGTCGTTAGGTCAACGATCTTTTTTTTAATATGCGCGTGTGCCCCGCCAACAACAGTTGTTAGGAAGTGTGTGTAGTTGGCCAGCAACATATGAGTTCGAAATAGACAAAAATAAATACCGGAATTGCCACTATATAGTTTGGCTAACAAGTCTACCATGTATAGTACATAATATATATATAAATATACTGGTACATTAAGCCGAGCTCACCTTTCCACTTTTTTTTTTAATTTCGATCAAAGTGTAAAAATGAATATTATACTTAGACTCGCAAACAGGTTTCCAATTTTCACATGGCACAACACACGATGACGTTTTAAAAATTAAACTTAACTTCACGGCACGAGCATTATTTTGAATGTAGCTATACTTGAATAATGTCGCCGCCATCGTCGTCGATCATTATGTATAAAAAGAAATTTTAGAAACTATAATTAAAACATTTTAACGAGCAAAGCACCCATATACGTGTGTTTGTTGCAAATTTCAAAAGAAGAACAATTGTTCACTTATTAAAAACGAATTAATTTCATTAATTTCGCCATTATAAAATTAAAAAATGATGTACAAAATGATCGATGATAATATTTATAAGGCACTATGTATACGTATTGAAATATGATTGTCAAACTTATGCGATGTAGTAATTATTATTGTCACAATGATATTCGCATGTGGGGCACAGGAAAATTACGCTCTAAGTTAAAAGTTTTTCTCGAGTTGACATTATATAAAATAGTTACATCGATTCGTCATAAAACTACTATAGAAGTGGATTTGAGAAACATTTTCGTGATGAACGAATTCATGTATTAAGTAGAAATAATGCTGATTTATATTAAAACATCCGTTAACAATCTTTTTTACGTCCATTCGCTTAAGCCCGTCGTGTTTCGACGAATAATTGTGCCAGGCAGTACCATATACCTATATAGGTATACAGTGCAGTAGCCTCGCAGTACTTTAAAGTTGATAAATGTACTGGCATTTAGTATCCAAAGTATTATGTAAATATTATAAATTTAATAGATATTTATTGGACGATTAGTTTTAATGAGATGTCAATACAAAACGATATCTCGTTAACCCACGATAAATATTTTTATCAATTCCTCCCAAGTTATATTAAAAGTATACAACCGTGTATATTATAGCACATTTATAATATTATTATACATACGATTGGGATACGATTAGGATGAAGACGGTGGAGAGGGTCGTATAATATACTATATAAAATCCGGTGATAATACAGGAATAAGTACTATCCGTTCGGTTTGTCTAGAAAAGTTACAAATGCCGATGGGATCGAACTTATATAATTTGTATACATACATATATATATATATATATATATAAAAGCGAGTATATATATACGACAATATAGAGTATGTGATATGTACAATGTCACGTTTTAAAACATCTTCGCCGTTTCTTATTCTGATGTGTGCGCTTATAGCATGATTAAAGATAAATTTATCATTAATCATGGATTATAGTGATCATAATAAAAATAAAAGTAATAATTGAAGTCCCTTAAAATCGATTCATCGTTCTAATACTCGGTTCGAACAACAATTTGACAATACGTTACAGCCGTTTCGCCCAAAAAGACACCGTCTTCTTTTTCAATAGTATTTATATTACATCATTATTATAGTAACGCACATAATATACCTAAGTTTTTTTCTGTATCGCAGACTTGAAGTAATTAACGAGAATCAGACGGAGTATTTTAAAATAAGATAAATTATATGTTATAGCGGAGTAGTGTGCCTTTTTTCGTTACGTATAATTGAAAGTATATAATTTCACGGGTGTGAGAGAGTGATGAAAAGCAGACAAGCGTTGTACTGAAAATAAAAATATGCACTCAACACAAACTTATCATATCTCGATAATCGTAGCCTACCTATAGTACGCGTATACATGCGTAAATTGTATTCGTATAATAAAATACAATCGAGACAAGAACTTTTAAAAGGCCATTTATAAGTCGACGGATGTAGTGCATAAAATTATTAATAAAACGAGCCAATACAGTAAGTACAATAGAGCGAATCGATAGTAAATGTATATTGTATATACATTAAACATAAATATATATGTATTATTATTCTTACCTTGAGAACTGGAGCCTCCTAGAGCCTCCATCACGTTGGTATGATTGTGATTGTTGAGACCTGTGATAAACAGAAACGAAACCGGTACGTTAATATCACGCTAAACAGATTTAAAACAAAAATAATCGCGCAATTATTAAGGACAACGGCAATTAATGTAAATATGATGCATTTTTATTTTGAATTTAGCTGCCTACCTATTAATTACACAATATTTTAAAATATACAACACGATATCACCGTCTCTTTAAGCGATCGTCTCGGGTCCGAAGAGAAGGAACTTTGATTTTGCGTGGGGGAATAGGTATATTATGTATTTTTTCATGGCAGCGCATGTCATCCGTATCAATTTAACAAGGAGATAGAATGCCCTCAATAAACTGGTGAGCGGGGGCGTCATCGATATTTTTAAGAATATAATATAATAATATAGGTATACATAGTCTGATGTCTGGGACTACTAATTATTACTCAATCATTGTTGCCGACCGATCAAATGTACCGTAGTTTAGTGAAATATTCAAGATTTTCAAAAAGATGAATTCGATCCGTTTCGCTAGTATATCGCACATTATTATGTGACTACTTGAACGATCGACATTGAACCGATACGTAGAAACACACTCCGATTTCTTCCTTGAATCTTGAATACATGTAGTGCACCAGGATATCGTTAAAACGATGATGGTTATACAATGGTACATTTCGGCGTGTAGCGCATGATTTTTGGGACGAAAGGAGCTGATGACGTACGATAATAATTTTATAATATTATGCATGCATACAGTGTAAGAAGATACGCCATCGATCGATTGTATGAAATATCAAATGACTGCGTAGTAACGATTGTCGACCATACTGCGTGACGTACGAATAATAATAATAATAATTATTATTATTATTTTACTGTACCGATGTTCGCGATATACCTATTTATTCCTCTCACATTATTGTGTACCTATATATTATTATAACGACTTTTAGGTGACTTATCCGGCTGCGTCTTATACTCGATACGATAGAAGGTGCATTAAGCATAATACACGAGAGTTGGTCTCAGCGACGACATGTTATATTATTATGATAGTATGATATTATTCGCAAGTGTTATGTATATACATAATAAATATAGGTGCGCTCGCGGGTATAAACGTATAGCATAGGTATATAGTGTATAACCATACCCATACCCACAATTCGCATACGCGTAATCCGACTATATTAGTATTATACGAATCCGGTTCTTAAAAATAAAAATAAAATAAAAACGTATTTATGGCCCAATCGTAGGTTATAGACACTTAACCTACCTATACACACACACACACACACTCACTCACTCACACACACACACACACACACACACACACACACACACACACACACATATATATATATTACTGACTTCAGCCGTCCGCACCACATACGATTGACCACGCCGTGGCCCACACGAATGTATGGAAATATAGGTGTAACTCGTCTAATACGCACACGCGCGTCACTAGAAAAGTTAAATAGGATAAATTTTATATTCGGTGGCGGCGGTTACCACCTCCTACTAATGCACCTATAATATTAATATATTATATTATTTACTACACTGCTGTACTGTAAGTACACGTCGTCTCATTGTAGACGGGCAAATTTTCACCTACGGAATTTCAGGAAACCGGTCTCGGCGGCAGCTCGTGTGTTCAGTGGGGTATAAAAATAGCATACGGACGTCTAGCGTCACGACATTTTGCACGAAAATTAACAACGGTCTAATAATAGAGAGATAGAGGGAGATAGAAATGTCTGGCGTGCCAATAATGATAAAAACAAACGGTACCGAAGCTCGTTATTTGTGAGGGGGGGGGGCATTTCTGAACTATATTTTTTTTTAGAACGCTTTCATTGGCCCGCAAAATTATCTCAAATGAGCGATATGTTTTTTTATCGAATATATCGAGTCACAGTATTTTACTTTTCAAATATATTTTTGCTGAGGACCAACTACCGTTGATATTAAGCGTTAACAATGACCGGCTGCCAAGAGAAAATTAAAAACTGTGATATACCCTATTTGATATTATAAAGAAAAAACGATCATTTCTATGTGACAAATCCCTGAAAAATTCCCGCCGTGGAAAAGTCGATAAAAAAAAAACACAAAGTCTATAAATCGTGTTTCTGCAGGTCGTTTAAATTCATACGGTCGACCGATAATTATTTGAAAACGGTTGACAAACATGTACGTCTTGAGCACCGGCGATGACTAAAAAAACCGAAATGGCGCGCCCGAGTCACGGGGTACGCGTTAGGATGTACGCGTATTAACAATCGCATATGAACCGTACTTACCAGCTAATGAGTCGGCGGCCATGGCGGCGGCCATGCTGAAGTTGAACGAGGCGCCAGCGGCCGCGAAAAACTTGCTGTCCAGGTACGAGTGGTGGCTCTGGTATGACGTGTCGTCTGGTTCGGACATGCCGATGGCCGGGTTGACGCCCGTGAAGTCGGGCGCCGAGTCGTTGCTGTCGTCCGCGTACGCGCTGTTACTGTTGACGGCGGTCGCGGTCGCGGTGTCCATCGGCTCGGTTTTGACTTCGGCGGGCGACCGACGGGATATCATCAGGTTCTGTGCCGTGTCCTGCAGGTGTTGCAGGGCGTTAGCCGCCGGCTGTTGCTGCTGGTGTTGTTGGTGCGTCCGCGAATAGTCCATCGGAGGTTCGTCGTGGTGCTGATTGTGTTGGTGCAGATGGTGGTTGTGCGATTGGTGTCCGTTGCTGTGGCCGTTGCTTCCGACGACGGGCCCACCGCCGCCGTCCGAACGTTCGCCCGCGTCGTCGTCGTCGTTGCAGTTGGGCCGACTTCCCGCCGAGCTGGGACTGTGTTGAGATGTCCTCTCGGACAGGTCCATGCCTCCACCGCCACCCGAAGACGGGTTCGACGAAGTCTTGTTGCGTTTCAACGGTATCGGAGAGTTTTCCTGCGAATAAAATTAATACAAAATTATTTTTTACCTATTTATATTTCATTATTATATTGTCTAACACAACGAAATAGGCTGAGTCTGAAGAATTAAAAGAATTATATGTATTTAATAAACAAAACAATAAAAACGTAGAGCTTAACTTAGGTTAATATGAAAGACAAAAATATTTCCATTAAGCTGTAAAGGGATGTTATCGTTATCAAGAAGCATTATACGGTGGATAGGATTATTGTTACGTGCGTAATTGGCGGTATATGGAGAGAAACTGCTACTTAGGAGGGGGGGGACATAGTATCGTAAAAATGGTGAGGGTGGTCCTCGAAATTTGCTTGAGAAAGTAAGAATGGTACATAAAAAGAACTATCGATCGAGAATTTCAACAGTTTTAAGTTTGTGGACGCTAATTCTATCTTTTAGCGTGCAATTAACGTCAAGTAACATTAAAAATTAGAATAGTCATATTGAGAGTTCTATCTAACTCTGCATGAATCAATAAATTTTGTATTGAACGCGTTTCAAAATAGGTATAATATTATATCTACTATATTATTGCTACCACTCATTCCTTGTTGATACGTGCGTGCGGTCGACACGGTAATTTTCTCCATAGGTACCATATATTATTATTCGCGCAACGTATTAATATTATAAATATTATGACAACTACACTGCAATTTATTTGTAGACTATATACTTACGCCTAATGGGCGTTTTAAATGAATATAAAAGTACTTTATTATAATAAACGCGTTATACCGCAGTGAAGGCTTCACAATTTTATTAAATATTTTTTTTTTTTACAATGTTAGTTTTTTTTTTCCGAGAATAAATAACGGATATTTAAAATTTCACATAACATTATTACTACTTTTTTGTATACAGTATACTCATATACTTTCGCCAATTTTAAAGCGTGCGCCCATGATTCACACTGCCACGCTGTTACTATTTTAATGTAATTCGGGACTGTTTTGATCAGTAAGTAATACTATAATATTTAAAATGTACACCTAATATTAAAATAATCGTCGCAAATAGGTTTTTTATCGGTAGTTCGGTTTATATACGTACGTGGGTCAGTAGCAAAACTACTCGTCTTGTTTAAGAGAAGGGGAAGGTAGATTTATAAAAATATTTATATTATACAGCCATCAGTAATGTATTATAACACATATATGCGTATTTATGAGGGATTTGTATTATGTGACATTCTATTGACGGGAAACATGTAGTATAGTTTATCAATAATTTTAATATTATAACCATTTTATTGTACCTATCATAAACAATTATAGAATTATATTATCTAATCATAGATTAGGACTACGTAAAAAAGAAACACGGTATTATTTTTTCACACAATTATGTACGAATAATAATATAAGCTCTATTTTGTGTTTGGCTTTTGCGCCCGGCTTATGCGCAATAAAGTTAAAAAAGATATTTAGATATAATACGCGTTTGTTTTTATTTACTCTGGCGCCATTTCCGCGTCCGGAAAACTCCGGTAATTTACTTAACCCACAATGCTGAAACAACACCTCGCGCGCAATGTTCGTAACAAATTTGTACAGTCCGTCAATATTGAAACACTAAATGAAACAAGTCACCTATATACGTATATTTAGTAAATGGTATTAATATATATTAAAATAACGAATTAAAAGCCGTTCATAAACGAAAGTTGAAAGCCGGCCAGTCTCGCGTCTTGAACGGCATAATAGAAATAATGTTTGTGTGTACAGTAGAATCCGCTTAATTGGGACACATTGGTTATGACCTATTTGTCTCCATTATCCGGTTATCCCGATTAACCCTGTATAGCAAACTTTGGGACATTGTCTAACAAATATTTTATTACCGCCTGCCGAATTGATCATTAGCGGTTTAGTAAATAATAAATTAAATAAATAGACACGACAACTACGACGTAATAAATGAAAAATAGGTACAGCGTATATCTCGTTTTTCGTTTTATCCGGTTATTGGTACTTGGTAGTACCTTTAGATAGTACCCACCTAAACAACGGAAAACGATGAAAGAAAATAATAATTATGAGAAGTTTGTTTTTGTTTACTAAGATTTCCTCTAAAGAGTCGCAACATAACAAAAGAAAACGGCGGGTACTGTAAACTGTTTACACGAACGCTACAGACTTTTGAACGTTTCGCTGGCCGGAAAATATTCTCTCTCGATATTTTTTTTTCCCTTTTACACGTTTATTTTTTACCATATTCTCCTCCGTCGTCGCGCACCACCGCTTTTGTTAACCGTTTCGTTCGGTTTACACGAAGATAGTTTCTTTTCATACATCAACACGTGTGCATTTATGATTTTTTTGCGGAACGCCGCCGCGACCGCCACAACGACCCGTAACGTGTTTTATTCACGATGCTTATTTTTATTGCTCGATTTTTTTTCGCGATTTTATTTGTCTTTTAATGGTCGTACCGTTGTTGTCGTACGCAAACGGGCAAACGATTACAAATACAATCACGTCGCGGCACTTTTCGCTTACGCTGGTCGAAAGTCATTTAAAAACATTATAAAAATCGTATAACACGAATATTTATTATGATAATATTCCGCCCTCGCGTATTATTTATGCGTATTCAGGAAGCTCAGCCTGCGCTCCAGCAGATCGCGCGGGGTTGGCTTTAACGCATCGTACGCTGTATTGAAGCAATGTTTAAATTCGAATACAAATATCATTGGGCGGTCGATAATACGCGATTTAATGACTTCTCACACTCTTTCCGCACCACAGCTCTTTTTTCACCATGGCCCTCGTCGTTACATATTAAAACACAGTCGTGTTCCAACGACGACCCTTTGAAACCGTTAACCAACTGCGGCGAAATCACTTTCTTATACGCGTTAATATAACTGCCTATATATAATTTAAACACGTAAATAATAAAAAGATAGCCCTTTATTCACCACCAGACCCGAACGTCGAATTTTATTATGTTAAACCATTTATACCCCCTAATTGTATAGAAAAAAATCAGTAAACATAGTGACACTTCTATGCAACGAACTTCCATTTAACAAAATATTTTTTATAATCATAAACACATTTGTGTAATTCTACTGATTCTATAAATTTTTTATTTTGTTACCCATTATGTGTTTGGCTTCGTAATATGAACGTTTCACTTAAACTACAACGAGCTATGGCGCCAATATCAACACTGTTGCTTAAGTGTTTGCGATAGTCCGGCTAAGATAAATAACTATATAAATAAATGGACTAATAGCAGAGAGAGAGAGAGAGAGAGAGTGATCCGGGGAGGGGAACGATAAAGATAGCATAGAAATCATTCCGTATAGGTATGTATATTTAATTAGAGAGAAAGAGAAAAGTTTAACAACATAATATACGCTTTATGCCTAATGTCCTATCATGTACAGAAGTATTGGCCATTTATTTACTTTGATATTAGGCACTTTTATAGGCAAGGTGTGAGGTACTCGCAATCCCGTATGTGTATTAAATATTAGAATAGGCTAAGAAAATGTTGATAAGTTTGCCCAATGTAATCTTACTGTGTATTATTATTATTAAAACTATTATATGTAAGTAGTGAGTACCTATCGTATACATATATTACGCTCAATAGATCGTAATTTATAATATGTCGTATTAAATTTCGTCGGAAACTCATTTATGTACGAATTCACTATCATGTACCGTAAAATTTCTATAGATAATATGATTTATACCGTGATTACAATTTATAATCGCAGTAAAGAAAAATATCACCGGGACAAGTAAATATAAAGTGTGTATCGAATCGCATTTAAATAAAAAACACGTGTTGGTATATTTTCGTATACTCATATTATATACGGCTCTATAGGTTTGACAAAAAAAATGTCATCATCAAAGGAATATAATTTTAGAACCTGATTATAAATAAAAACTGTTGACTTTAGCCTCAGCAGTGTGTAGAAGTTTCTGTTATAAGTCGTATGTATTATATACATTTATGTGTATGCGTGCTCTGTGTATATATTATTGAGTTTAAGTTATATTGTAGATCATAACACCTATATATACTGCAGGGTCATGGCCGATGCATTATTTATTCATAACAAACCTACGAGTAAGAAAAAACCCCGAGCGAAAAGATATACACGTTTCATTGTTTGTTTTTCAATATACTAAAATACCTATACGAACATATACACCTGTTAGCTACGCGGAAAATGCATTTCGTCAATGACAATATCGTATCTATCGTATTCTAGAGATTTAGCAAAATATGCAATACTCTCGATACGGCGTATTACGATGATAATGTTGGTTTTCTGCTCGTCTTATTATAATTGTCTTGGCAGTACCGACAAGAACAATAACAATATATAACGCCAACACATTTACATCAACAATTATTACTATGAATGAAAAAACAAGTTGCACCGATCAAGAGACCATATAATGAGTCATTATTAATTTCATTATATTATAGTGACATAAAATGGCGATAAATAAATAAATATAAGAATAATGAAATATTCGTCAAGACGCACTTGTTGTACGCACCTATACGTATGTTATATATATATATCACTGTGCGATACCATATTACATAAAACATGCATATGTGCGCATTTTTGTTGCTAAGTTTCATTTGGAAGTCAGTCGTCATCAATAATGTTAAAGTATGTAGCGTTTAATGTGAATTTAATTATCATAATTTGATACCAGAAAATATTTGCGATCTGGAGTTCTCAAAATATTAACAATATCCCGTTATAAACGGCATTTTGTAGTGATTATTGGTCCTTGGCATACCAAATATTTAAACTTAGGTTTTCGTATTTCGTAAAAAAAAACCGTGAAGATAAGTCAATAATTATTATGTAAATATTTTACGGTAATCGTCAGAGTATTGATTCTCATACATGGAGAGTATTGCAAAATGTAATTGGGTAAATTCAAGAAAGAGGCTGGTAAGGCGTATACAAAGAGATGGACAACAAACACCATGTGATAGACACCCCCTTTATTGTAAATAGTGTTATGGTATAAGCAAATAATATACCTAATAGGAAAAACCGCTCTATAACCTTCTATAAAATCATGTTAAAAGTGTGAACATTGAATTGGACTTACCTTTGACGGCGGCGAAGGTATAGACGATGGCGATTGTTGCGGAATACCTTTCCTCTGTCTGACATGTGGCGACACTCTGCCTTCGGACGCTTGTGCAGCGAACGACTGCAGGAACGAATTTTCCGCGGGCGGTGTCTCGGAAGACTGCCTCGCAGAATGCTGAAAACAAGCGGACACATGGACATATTAATATTATAATATAATGTTATCAAATATCACATACGACGTTTATTATTAAAAATGAATATTTAGTATTGTCAATTAATTGTATTAATAATTAATATAGACGTAGAGACGGGCTACGATCAAAATGCCGGGAAAATCAGTATTTAAAAACGTCGAGAAAATGTTTTTCTTATGCTCGGAAAACACAGTTTACGACGTTCATCATAATCGTGTTACAGGTAAACAATAATTAATTGGCTTAGGAATGCAATAATCGTAAAATACGTCCCAGAAAATATGAATATGAAAATTATAATTTGTATACATGGGTAATATTTCTAATACTCGATTCTAATTCATAATATCATGTTATAATATACATGATATATAGTTATACATATATATATATATATATATATACTCACGTCATTGGCGGTAGTGGAGTCGGACGGTTGTGTGAGTCCGCTTACCCTCAGTACTTCAGCGGTCTTCAGGAACGAGCTTAGGTTCCTCTGGTGAACGTTTACCTCCCCGTGGTAGATGAACTCAACCAGTGCTTGCAAGTCGTCGAACACGACATCTTGCAACACGATCACGGGGTGTTTGCACGGCGTGCTCTGCGAAAAAAAAAAGAACAAACGAAAATCATCGACTGCAGCCGTATCCCGTGGTCGGTTGACGTTGGTGGTATAATTATGGTTAAAAGTCAAAAAACTTCGGCACGCAAACAAACTTTATCTAGTCCGTAAACAA
Organism: Rhopalosiphum maidis; assembly: GCF_003676215.2. Classification (NCBI taxonomy): domain Eukaryota; kingdom Metazoa; phylum Arthropoda; class Insecta; order Hemiptera; family Aphididae; genus Rhopalosiphum; species Rhopalosiphum maidis. The sequence goes on from NC_040878.1 coordinate 83,470,222, forward strand.
GAAATTAACTTTTATTTTTTTTTTTTTTTATGTCAAAACAAATGAAAATTGTTTTAGTTTTGCTTTTAATTTTTTTAATAAACATGTTGATACAGACATTAAATTTTCACGGCCCACAAAAGCTTCCTAATATTATAAAAAGGCCCTCCAAAAATATTAATCGGTAAACCCTGGTGTGGATATTATAAAATATACACTCACTTTCAACAGTTCCCGGAAATATGGGCTGCACGCAGATAGCACTACCCGGTGAGCCTTTAGGCTCTTACCGTCGCATGCCAGCGTCACGTCTATGAAGTCCTCGTCGTCCCTCAGGTTCTCGAACGCTGTGGTGATGCTGTTCTGGTAGTTGTTCCAGCGCAGACAGAAATGCTGCAAGTCGCCCATCACGCGGTGGGCTTCGGTCGACACTGTCCCGCCTATTTTCATGTTCAAAACAAACGTAAAAATCGTGACGGCGTTAGATAGTTATATTGAGAACGAACACATCGTCATATTATATCGAACACGACATTTTTTCACCGCAAATGTATGCGAAAACGTATTAACAAAATACAAATAAGTAGATAATGTATTATGATATATTATATACGTGCTCTTAAAATAACATATAACTATATGGCATATCCGCCGTATATTATTATGTGCATAAACGTAGCGATTAATAGACGTAGACGACGGAAAAAAGGAAAACTAAAAAAAAAAAAAAAAAAAAATCCCTAGCCAACGAATAATAATTGGTTTTTAATAAATAATCGCTGCCAAAAATGATAGAAATTCATAATATCGTATTATTTATGTGGGGCAGGTAAACTACTATTATTATGGTGATGACGACGATTTAAAAGCCGACATGTCCGTCGAAATTTGGGCTTCGGTTGCGGTAATACGCAAGCTAATAAGAATTAAAACATAATTTAGTATCGTTATTATTCTTCCGGTAATGTTTCTCGGTGGGCGCCAAAAGACGAAAGATAACAACTACGACGCGGGACGACGGAGGGAAATAATTTCCCGCGTGTTTTCCCACTCGTCGGTTTGGAGCGAAATGCGGTGATAACAATAATAACAAAAACAACAACAATAATAATAAGCCCGTCGTCGGCGACGTCAGGTAAACAACACGCGCGCGTTTCCAAAAGATATACGCGGAACACGCATGCCGGCAGAGTGGCGCGTCGGCGTGCAGGCCGAGGGGAAGGGGGTGGGTCATCTCCGAGACGGCCGTCACCGTCTCGCGCGCGTGGAGGAGCGTTGGCGGTCACGAGGCCGTTCGCTGTGTGGGGGGGGAGTAGGGGTTTCACCCTCTTTTCGCGCGCGTTTCGTCCGTCTCCGACCGTAATACGCACGCCGCACCGCGAACAGGTGGGCAGGCGGCGATACCGTGTGGTCCGCGAGAGTGGACGAGCGGGCGGGTGCGCGAGCGAACGCGTGTGAGTGTATACACGTTGCACGCGCGGGTGGGGAGGCGGTGGCGGCGGCACAGGACAGGGGCGCCCATTCATACAACCGGCGGCCGGTGTTCGGCCACACACACGCGGCGTGTACACGCGTGCCACCGCTGACGCCGCACGCCGCGCTCTCGCCCGACGACCACTACACGGCTGCGACTCCGAAGACGGCGACGAAATTCGCGTCGGTAAGCGATAAGTGCGCCGATAAACACGCGACTTTTGCCGCCAATCGTCGTATACAATGTAACATTAGGTACGTCTTTGTAACAATATTATAAAGCGCACACGCGTGTACCACACTACGGTACTATTACGACGACGACGACGACTACGACTACGATTGTTTATGTTATAATATTACTTCGATCATCGTAATATAATAATATTATAATTATTGTTGTGATTAATTACACGTTTCGTTATGCGTTAAACGTCTAATTTTTTACTAGATAAACGGTTTTTTTAACATCGTACAATATAATAAGAAAAAAAAAATATCATATAATATTCAAATTATATCACTGCGGCATACGTATTGTGTGTTTTCGTGCTACCGAGATGACTTACCTATATTATTGTCCGGTAGTCGAATGAGATCTCGTCATCGGTGACCGGTACACGGCCGCCGCAGGCATGCGGAGAATATACGACATGTATGCGATTTGTGTGGATATCGTAATTATTAGGTATACTATATAGTATCTTAATGGTGCACTATGGATTTACGGGGAGGGTAAAAATAATCACGTACGATAATTTGGTTAATTAATTTTTTTCCATCAACAGTAATTAGTTAATTAATTAATTAATTTACAAAATTAGTATGTATGTATTAATTACGCGTGCGTGTAACTCCGTGATTGTCGCGTGTAATTTTTTTTTTATTTTTTTCGTGTAAAATAATAATAATAATAATAATATAACAATAATAATAATTGTTGTCGGTGATAATTATGATGGTGATCGTCGATGTCGCGAGTAGTGTGTAATATATGGTAGTGCGTGCGAATCGCGTGCGTGCCCGCGGCGGTTGCGACGGAGATGATGCGGTTGACGAGAGCCCGCGCGGCGGAACTATAGACAACTCAAAAACATGACTAGCAATAAACTACTAGGGGGTAAAAACCGAGAAAGTAAAATTGCATATTCGTACAGTTTAATGAGAGAGAGTGGGTCCCCCACCCACCCGGCCTACCCGGCCTGGTCCGCCCACCCGCCCCGCCGCCACGGCCCGGCACTCCGCGCGCCGCGGCGGGCGTTTGTAACCGGAATTCGCACCGCGCCCGCACTCCGCATCGCCCACCCGGGGCTCGGACGCGGGGGAGTAGGCGGCAACCCCTTGATAAGGGAGCAGAGCGCGCCGGCGACGGAGCGACAATGGAGTGGGAGCGCGGCGCGCGCTCGAGTGAGAGAGTGTACAGCGGCGGGCGTGGGGGGGATAAAAGCAAAAGAGAAAAAAATCATTAAATTCGTCCGCGCGCCCTATACGCGAAAGCGGCCGCCCCCCGTGCCGCCGCCACCGCTGCTACCACCCCGCTTAGGCCGCCGCGCATGTGCCGCCGCTAAAAAATTTAATTCGTTTTAACACACTACTATAAATAGTGAACATTGTTATTCAACTTTCATTCCGTTTTGGTCCCCACTCGCACAGGATCCCCGGGAATCCCTCCGACCTCCCCTCATCACACCCCGCTCACGCCGCCCACCTAACCGCCGCTCACTCGTTCATCCGCGCACCTTACTACCCCCGGGGTATCGAGCACTTCGGCGTTTTTCGTCCCCTTCGCACACGCACCCGCGCGCGTGTATATACGCCACCGCTCGTTTTCGCCCGCTCGCGTATATAATTTATATGTTTGTGTGTGTGTGTGTGTGTGTGTGTTTGTACTGTGTACAGGCGGCGGAGGAATACGGTTCGTTCCCGTCCGCCGGGCCTACATATATACGCCGCTGCCACCGCTTCCTTCTTCGTCGTCGTCGCCACCGCGCTCACACCACCACCGTCTCACCCCGCTTCCTACACACGACCAATGACAGAGCGGTGGCGGCGGCGGTGTCGTTCTCTCATTTTACTAGGCAAATGTAATTTATGAGCGCCGAATCAATACCGAACGCGGGTCGGAAGCTGAGGGCCCACGCGCGCCGTGATCAGAGCGAGTGGTATACATAACGGTGGCGGATGAGAAAAGAGTCGGCGGTGGCGGTGGTGGCGGACCGGAGAGGGAGGCTGTAAAAAAATGTAAACCTACCCAGATTTTCTCTAGAAAAACCGCCACCACCGACGCCGGATCGGCAGCGCTCCGGCCTATATATGCAGCGCGAGCGGCCCAGGCCTCATCGTCGTCGTCGTCGTCGTCGTCGTCGTAGTCGACGGCGTGGCAGGTGTATATATATATATGTATAAATACGGAGGCGGCGGTGTGGAGGGCGAGTAGAAAGCCTTTTATGTTGCCGTTTTTCTCTCTTCTCCCGCGACGCGGCGGACGCTTAAAATATTATTCCGTAAATCCTTGATCGGTAACCGCCGCCCGTACGATGATTTATCGCCGCGTCTCGTATTGTTATAAAACACATATATTTACGCGTATATATTACAAAGGTCTCGGCAGGTAGGCGTGCGCATGTACACTGGCGTTACGCCACAGCAATGCTGCGGCGACTATTCGTTAGTGTGCATATATAACGTATGAACAATAAACACATTAAATTCGTATCGTATGGTGTATGCCACATTGACCAGCGATTACTCTCGGCGAGTCCATCGCCGAAGATCTCGAAATACAAAACAATGTATGACATAAAATAGTAAGCAATACGAACGCGGAAACGACTAAACCGAAAACGTGCAGCAATGCGGTGGGATGCCTTTTTAAGCGGTCAAACGTTTTATAATATTAAATAAATTGTAATTGGCGCAGACTTGGCGCGAGAAAATTGTGCATAATGTCGTATCGTCACGGCCACTTCTGCACGTGGCATGCATGGCTGCACAAACCTCACGGGCGTTTCGTCGCCTGATCAAAGAGCGATTTAAAAATGTCGCATGAACCATTAGGCGTTTAAATTTCGCAAATTTTAATGACCCGTTAAAAGCGGTCAACATTAAACGGCAACTGACGTAGGTTTGGGCGGCAACGGCAACGGCTGAGAATATCCCCGCGGCGCAGCGCCGCTCCAACACCTGACCCTCTCAGCGAGGATGAAAGTAAAAACTTACCGCAAGCGTTGCACTTGGTGTGCATACATAAATATACGTTGGTATATGTACACAAAACGTGCATACGACTTAAACGATTTATTGTGAAAAAAATTACACGATGTTCTAGAAGACGATTACTAGTAATTACTAGTAAACTAGCTAGTTTACACAGTGTCACCTGTACTATAATATTAAATACTAATATTGTGATATAGTTATTACAACTGTTGGACGATAAATTCACGTACAATGTACATAGGAAGACTATGACTAATAATGGTATTATGATATTATACTAAACAGACAAAATCGTGATCTGACATTTTGATCTAAAATGTGTGTCACGCGCGTTAATACTATATAGGTATACCCATTGAAAGGCGATTAGTGTGCGCGTCGCCGGAACCTCGTTGTTGTTGTAGTTATTATTATTAATTTTTCTTTTTAAACTACATAAATCGAAACAGGAAGAATTAATATTTGTTCAAAATAATTCGGTACCCATCCTCTTAGTATCCCGTAGTCGGTATTTATTTAATTACGAACAAACTTTATAACTTTATGCATATATATATATGTAGGTACCTACGTTTAAATTTGTTTCCGCATTTTAAATTAAAATTCTTACTTTTGATTAAAAAACAAAACTACAATTGAGTGAATCCGTCAAAAAGAATACAGCGACGTAATAAATATTCAAAATCAGTTCTTCCGGTTTTTACGTTACAAAATTGTATAGGAGGGTGTGGAAAAATCAATAATTAAAGAAAAACGTTCGGCGTTGTGTGACTCGTTCTAAAACGCAGATAAATAAATTTTCATTTTTGTTCTTTATTGTATCAAAACTTATTATTACAAAGTAACGTATTTTTGATTATTTTTTGTTACATTGTGTTATTAATAAGCTATCAAATTAAAATATGTAAGTAAATATTTATAATCAACAGATCACTAAAAAAATGTTTAAATAATATATCTTATATATTTAACAATTATTATTTAAGTTTTTCTACAAAACCGACATTTTTCATTTACGTAAATAAAAATCAATTTAATATTTTATGAAACTGTGATATCTTAAAATGACTGCAGTACCTATATAAGTATATACTACCTAAAATTACAATGCCTAGGCAAAGGCAATGATAATTTTAAATTAAAAATATTTCTCGGTATACAAAAAACAATGTTAATGTAGAGGATTTATCAAGATATTATTTTTTATTCGTGTATTCAACGCGAAAACAAATTTGGCGAAACATGCATTTTAAAAAGTGTCTAAAAAATGTTTAAAAATACTATTAAAAGTTTTTCTTTAAAAGAATACTATTAAATATAGAATTTTTACATTGTGATACATTAAAATTAATATATAACTATATACTATACATATAGGTACCTATACTACGAGATTGAGAATTATATAATATAACATTAGCGTTTATATTACACGCGGACAAGGCTAACGAATAGGTATGTATATCGTATCATTTATAACGTCTTTACGCAGTAATTCAGGGTTTCGAAATTGTTAAAAAAAAACTAACGGAATCTGATCCCGAAAGGCGAAAGTATAAAAGGAGCGACGGCTACTGGCCTCCCACGAAAATTTCGACGCGACTTTTGACCTGTCCGAAATGATTGCGTGTAAGCGGGTAACGCTCGAGGTGGCTTGTTTATCCGAGCAAGAACAAAATAATATAATGCCATAAACGTAAGCGATCAACACTCAAAAATGATGGGAGGGTATTTTTTTTTTGAATTAACGGTAGTCGAATATTATATCACGTAATTTTATTCCTTGCGTATTTTTGTTGTTTTTGTTTACGTCCATCGTTTCGACTTGATCACGTGCGATACGATTGGTTCTCTATAATGGCACAATACATAATACAATATTACAATGTATATTAACTCCATTTCACACACACACAGACACGTCCGCGTGTATGTTTAACGGCTAACCCGAAATGCATAGTGTAACAACATTATAATGTAACAGTAATATAATGTACCACAGCATCATCACTTGTTCGGATAACAACGCGTAGTGGCGGTTAGTCTTAAACGTCTGTTGTGTTAAAAGTTTTACACCACCGATTGTGCATATTATAATAATATACAGTAACACTCATACAAATTAGATTGTCCATATGACGTAGAGTTAAAACTAGAAATTCACAAGTTTAGAGAGTTGCAGAAAAAATAATGTAAAAATAAATAAATAAAAAAACAGGTCAGCGCTGATTTTTATTAGCAGCACCTCTATGTATACACGATCTATTCGCGTTTAAATAGCATTCACTATGAATAATGGCGAACAACACGACTATAATATTATATTTTATATACAGGTAGTACTCGTACACGCTCTACGCAAATATAGACGAACATAAAATATTATTATTATAATAATATTCTCGGTGCGACATGTGCCGCCCGATTGGCGTTACAATTTCCATACTAGTCTCGCGCGAGTTTGTAGTTTGTACGGATCCATTATTGTTATGATTTTTTTCTTCTATGCGGATGTGAATCGTAGAACCTCGAACATAATTCGAAAAACGCATAAAATATTCGACGACGGCTACGGCAAAAATCGTGTATCGGAACGTTCTCGTTGTTCGGGCGTACGCATACAAAGTATATTAAATTTTTTAATTTATCTACACTATTCATATAATACTATAATAGACATAGTTATTTTCATCACTATTGTCGTCTACCAATTTAATATTTTCAACATCACCGTACGCGTAACCAGAGAAGATGTTTAGTTGTTAAACGTTTTTGCGCGCAACGTCGCATACGACACACGCAAAAACAAATCAATACATAACCATAACAATTAATAACATGATATATATGTAATAATAATTAGGTACTCGAATTATTTTCGTTGGCATCACTCATCAATTATTCATTATCTGTTTATTGCAGTGAAATTAGGATCGTAAGAGATTAGAACTTTTGAGAGAAATATGAAAAAAATAAAATGTAAAGAATAATAATAAAAATAAGTATTGACGATGAAATAATAATAACACTGGGGATGCATTTGGGAAATCGGGAAGCGTCTGCAGTCGACAGATATTGGTGTAACAGGTCAAGATTTGTTTACGTTAACCAGGGAAACACCCCCGCGGGCATCTTTAAGGTGTCCAGTAGAAAAAAAAAACGAAAAGGGTGAAATTCCCCGGGGAAAATCTCTATCCCATTTACACCAGCTATCGTGTCGCTTAAATACGCATGTAACACATCACTCAGCATTCATCGCTGTTTTACGACACACATTATGATACCACAGATACCGTAAATACCTACTTGCCACGTCATTTACATTTATGAACGTTTCTCGATTGAATCAGTTGGTTCTATTTAATTATACATTAATATATAAACGGACGTACCACGATTAAAAACTAAAAATTATAAAATTATATAATTATTAAAATTGTTTTTTTTGTTTATTTGTTGGTTTTGCGCTTAGGTAAACCTTAAAATAATAATATTATGTAAGAAAACATTTTTAAACTAACGTGCTCGTGTGTAGGCATACTCACGAAATATTTTCTAGAATGTGGATGCGTATGGTTTTTTTATATTATATGGCATTTAAGAATATATAAAAGAAATAAAATGTTTTATGTGTAGGATTGGAAAATTATTATTAAAAAAAAATGTTATAAATAGGGATTATCTAAGATCGCAATGCTGCAAGAATAAAATAATAATTTCAAAAAATTAATATAAATGTAGAATGAATATTAAAAATTTCATTATAGGTAAATGGAAAAATTATAAAGCGAAATGAATATTTAACAAATGATTATTATAAAATTATTATATTAATTCATATATGAACAAATAACAGTTTGAAATGTAACAAAATATCTAGAAATGTAAAAAACAATGGATCATAAAATCATAACATATTTAAAATTAATAACTATGTAATAATTATACGTAGGTACGAATTATTTATCGTCTGATTGTAAATTTAAACTATTATAATTAATTTTACTATTCACCGTGAAATATTATTAACGTTAAAATAATACATAAACTCACGTCAAAAAACAAACGGCAATAGACTCCCACGACTTCGGTATTATGTCCTAAGTAATAATATATTTTATTAATTAAAATCGACTATCTGTACGCCTAGGTACAGGTTATTATAGCCTTGTATAAGTATAACGTCGTGTAAAATGGATCATCAACTGTCAATGTGTATATATATATAGGTACAATGACTGTTATTATATGAACAGATTAAGATAACACGCAGATATTTTTAGCTCATAAAAGAAATTTAAAAAAGGTAAAAAAAATGTAATTTTATTAAAGAGATTTACTATCTTTGACCCACGCGCAACATACACAATTTTGGTACAGCAGAACTTATCTTGTGTTGTTTAAATAAGTTTCAATGTAAGTGTGAATTGATTTATTAAATCAAACTTGAAAGTAATAATATTATCTATTTGCTACAGATATTAAACATCGATTGGATATAGTTAATTAAGCATGTCTTTTTTTAGTAAGAAAAATCATTGGAAAAGGGTGTTCAATCATTCAACTTTCAATAAGGTTAGGTATGTTATTTTTAGTGGTTGAAAAAACTAAAATATACATGTGATCATAACAGCATTTGAATAATGTTATTATAACTATTCATAAAAGGAAAAACTAAAATAATATTGATTTAAATTAAATTTGTTATTGTATTAACACCAAAAATTTAATTTAAATTTAGATTTTAGTGTGAATAATATGATAATGTTAAAATACTGTTTTGAGAGTTCTGAGTTCATAAATTTATGGCACTAGTTGATATGCCCTGGATCATTTAAAAACATTTTTACCTTTAATTTGGGAAAGTTTATAGTTGATTCACTCTAATAATAAAATTAAAAGCTAACAATAAAAGATTGGTTCTCCTGAACACAAGTTGTCTGTATTGTGCACTTGCGCGTGAGTCTGTAGAAAGAAAATAATCAGTGTGCTGATATCCTCTTAAATAAAATTATTTTTATCTTCTTATTTCGATAGCCAAAAATTGTATGCTGTTATTTATTTGAAGTCAGTCAAGAAGTTAAACATGGAAAAATGATTTTTATATTTATTAACAAAACATTATAAAATAAGTTATGAAAAAATTAAATTAGTGCATCTAACTGAAATAATTTGTAGTAGGCATGTTTACAGATTAGAACGAGACTGTATTTTGTACACAACACAAAAAAGGGATTATATGTATTTATACTTATTTTTATTATTTTTATAAGTTGAACATTTTTTGTGTAATTATATTATATAGTATACACAAACCGTGCAGTCAACAACATTGCATAAGATATTGTCTAAATATGTAATTAACTTAATCGGACAAATCAGAGTGTACTAAATACATACGTAAGGTAAATTCACAAGTGTATTAATTTATAAAAAAAAATGTCCCTATATACGATATTGTAGAGGTAGTGCAGGTGATACAATATATTTACCTATACCTACTTTGTTATAATAACATGTGTCGTTCGGAAAAACATAATAATAGTTCATTTTTTAACTTACAGATATTTTATATTATTATTATTAATATGAAAAAAAACCTTCAAGCCTATAAACTCTTCTATTAAGTTTATATAATCGCCAATCACAATATATTAAACGTAGGCAACTGCAGTCTATAATATACACTATATACCTTATAAAGTTATAAATTATTTACGGTCCAGTCCAGTTCGATGTATACGAATATAATGTAATTACACTCTTTATCTGTACCTGGTATATTATACATCATACGCTCGCGTGCCCACGTCTAATCGACTTAGGCGTCATCAAGATTCGCGGTCTGCTAATTATTATTATAAACACCAACACCACACAGCAACAAGTGTTGTGTATATATATATATATATAAACATATACACTGCAATCGACGACGACGGTGACAAACCGTCCACAATCGACCACTCGTGACCGACCCGCGTCTATAGAATAATAATCAATATACCTTATTGCAAAGATCCTCAGTGGCCTAAACGGTGACTGGTAATATACGATTTATTGAAACTATTACTGCCTTACTACATACGACCTTTGCACAGGTTAGGCTTGATATAAAAAATATATTCACCAGTGCGGTAATTTGGCGACATTGAATTTAGAACATCACAGAACTTCGTGGGTGGATTTGATATGAATGATAATATATTGAGACGTCAGCGCTTTAAATTTGATTATTCTTCTATAGTTCCATACCTGAATCAGGACAAGTTTATTAAGCCCCTGTCTCTAATGGGTGAATAAATTATACTATGAATTAATGTGTGTGTCAGAATCAAATGATAAGAATACGCTGTACAGTGTGGTATTCGAACCTACACTCGCTGAAATAAACAAAACTATCAAGGTCTTATCAATTTAACTTCGATGCACTCTAATGTGGATCAACATGCACACGATGTGTACAGTTGAGATGTAATGTGACCGTATCAAAGCTTCAGATTTCATACACAACTCTTACAGGTATGCATAACTTGCTTGATATCTACCATAGGGATATGTGTAGTTATGGTGGTGACGGAATGTACTTATTGTTTGTTTACGAATGTTTTTTTTTTATTTTTTTCTAAGCGAATCAAAAATCTCAGACATTTTTATACAGCACAGCAAGTATGATATATATCATATAAATTGAAAATAATATTAAATTGATTATAAAGTAAAAAGTACAAATTAGTATTTTGGTGAAGCAATTTCAGAATTTTCTGTATAGTTGACAGTCGTATAAAATTCAAAAAAAAACCGAAATAAAAATTTACAAGCAACTACTAATTTTTAATGAAAAAAAAAACTGAAAAAACCATCCATTTTTAGATACATATAGATGTACGTACCTTGAGTTAAAAAAGTCATATAATAATCACATTTAAATCACTCCGGTTTTCTAAAAAAAAAAAAACTGTTACCTCGTGTACGGCCGTTGTAATGAATCCACCATACTACAAAGTGCGAAAATGTATATATAATAATATACATCATACATACATAACTGAATTTCACTTATGCGAATAATATAATATGATAATATCGATGATATACATAATAATCTAATATAAGTAATTATGTAGAATAGAATAAATTTTATAATTTTTGACTATATTATTCTATAGATAAAACAATATAATGCAGTCAGCTGGCCATTGAAAAAATGCTACTAATACGATGCGAAAACGCTGATGTCGACAAACTGAAGAGTCGTCGACACTTATATTATATGCATTACATTATATACACGTGCCTACAATAATTATTATCAGAAAATTGAATTTTCAACGAGCCCTTGTCGCTTGAAGTATACGTATATGGAAACCTATGTTATAAGGCGTGAAATTCGATGTTTTAATAATTTTAAAATATTAGGCCGAGTCCGGTCTCCGAACATAGGATCTCGACGCAATTCATCTATTGTATACTGGTATATTATGATAATTTGATATATTACTACTGTTGTTAAGATTTGTTGAGATCGTTCAGTCGATAATTGACAATAATAAAATAATAAAAAAATATCAATCATTTTTAGAAGATTTGAGATCTAAATGAATAAAATGGTCAAAGGTGTACATTTAATTAAAAAATAATATTAGGTATATTGAAAATTCTTGGTTGAATAAGTCACGAACCAAATAAAAAGCCATAACAGACTTCACACTGATAGTAATATATAAGTATACAGCACATCACATATATATCACGGAAGGTTTGACGTTGATGTTTTTTTGTATACTCAATACTCTTGAAGTCTCACGGAAATTATATATATATATATATATATATATATATATATATATATAATATACTGCTGGTATATATGAAACAATATTATCACGAAGTAAATATATCTATACCAAGACCGATGATGATTTAAAATTCCTACCGAGAGACGTTCACACCGCCTTTTATGGTGGCGGAGTAGTTTAATTTCGTCGGTTGTTTTTAAGGAACTCCCCCGGGAAAAGGCTGTTACTATGTACAAATATATATATATATACATTACTATACATACGCATAAGTATGAGTATCGCCATTTTCCGGATGAACCCAAGTCCCTGCCGGACTGACAAAATCGTTAAGGACATATTATATGCAAACGACGCGTAACTCGATACGAGATATAAATCCTCTCATACCTATATATTATTATTAGTGGTGTAGGAAGACGAGGATGAGGAGCGGGTGGAGTAAATCGTGTATGGCGTATATATATATACGAAGCATGTGATTTTAAGGGTAATACGTTTTGGTTTTACGCTCTGGGATGACTGTTTTACAGAACGAAAGCAAACAACACGCTTTATGGTTATGGCAAAAATCGACGAGAACAAATAATATTCATTTCGAGTCAAAATTATATTTTTGTAATTTATACTTAGACGTTATACATATATATCATTATAAATGTATTTAGAGGTATTTTAAAATTTAAAGCTAACAAAAGACATTTTGTACAAAAGCACGACTTTGTTTTTTTTTAATCTTTATTTTAAACATTATTGTGTGCAATGTATTTATTTTTTTATAGAACTTTCATTGCTCTATATTACTCAACCCTCGATTTCAGTGACCCGTATGATTTATACGGGGTTATAGTTGGTATAATATAAACCTTTATATGGAAAATCGGTTTACAGGTATCACAATGCGCGGGCTTACAACAGAAATAAAAATACGACATTGTAATATTATTCGTGTATTTTAAGGTATTACTAATTTATTTAAATTCCAAATTATTACAAGTGATAAATAATTAATGATTATCAATTATTAAATGGTGATAACATTTTTTCGAGAACAAAATTATCAACATTTTCAATATTATGTCAAATTAATTACACAAAAATAAATCTATTAAAAATACAAAAATACTATAAAAAAAAAAATGTAACTCAATACCAAAGATCATCTATTTTAGAATAAAAAAAATAAATAAATCTATAAAATTATTTATAACAGCGATCCGAAGATTGAATTTATTTCTTAGCTCACGAGCTACTTAGAGTACCGTTCTTTCGACTAGTCTAACTTGTTTTACTACTATTTTCGATGTAAATCAATAGCAACAAAAATTTCAAAAATAAAATAAAATTGTATGGATACAAAATAAAAAAATACGTCACCAAAACTACTGCATACAAATATAACGTAGGTAGGATTTGTATGTTGCTTATGTTATCGTATATTTGCAATCGATATGACAATAAGAGCATACAATCATTTCGAATCTCGATAAAAATATGCATTTAAGTAAGTATGTATTCACTAACAACTCTTTGATTATTTATTGAATAGCATAATGGTGTATTTTATTTTAATGTATTAGAAATTTTTTTTTATAAGGTTCACTATTATAGTCAAAACAATATTATTAGGTTTACAATATTTTTTTAGAAATGCAGAGGTTTTAATTATTTTTTTTTTTATCGATTGTACACAGGTTTAGCTTACATATTACCGACTGTGAGAATATATTTTGTAAATAACGCGCTAAGAAATCCTTATCGACATAATATAATGATTGTAATGCACATAATAGCGATGGCGATGTCGTTTATACGGTATTCACAGAGATGTACACTAAAATTTCACGAGAAAAAAATATAATAAATGCACGTCATACAAAAAATAAAACTAGTACGTAATAATAATATTGTATAGTTTAAGAATTTGTACAACTCGTGTTTAATTTATATTTTAATTTTTTATCATAGAGAGGAACACGTTTATAAAATGTACATATAATAATATAATAATAATATGGCCTACCTATATACGGTGACAAATAAATAGCGGCGACGTCCTACTCCTACAACACGTTGTCGGTGTGGGGTATTTAGTCACAATAATTGTTGTTAATTCGTTCGTTTTAAAATATCGCAACACACAAGTCATCAAGTTTAAAAAAGGGATTTCACAGAATAATAGAGTAGCGGATTAGTCACGCGCGTCGCGTTGGATATTTATAAGCATATAAAAGATCGCTATTTAGAGCCAATCTACCTATACGAGGGATTATGGTACGATAAAGCTAAATAAAAATCGATCTAAATCCCGTATAAAAAATATCAACATGAAATCATGGTTTCGCTTACCCTGCAACGGTAGTAGTTGAGGCCGGACCGGAAACTGGCAGGTCATGGCACGAGGACACGCGATTGCCGCCGCCGTGGTGGTGGTCGGTCGGTCTGTCGGTCGGTCGGTCGGTCGGTCGAAGGTACCTACGCTTTACGACACGCGTCAGTCGGTCGTACGACTACGGTCGTCACTGAAAATCGTGGGCCGCCGCAACCACCGACACCGTCGCCGCCGTTTTCGATAATTGGCCGGCGGTTAAAAAATGAAATTAAAAAATTAAAAAATAAGAAAAGAAATACGAAAATCGCTGGGCGGACGGAACGCACACGGTGTGAGTATACCGAAAACAGGAATCCTTACCGTTACCGCGGGAAACGCACTGTGGGCACTTGTAAAAACGACGGCTATTAATAAAATAATAACATTTAATAATATCGATTAATAAAAATTTTAGATAGGTAATATTATCGACCACGACGTACCTATTACTATCTAAGACTATTAATGGGTACACACAATATATAGACACATACGCGATCGCGCGCGCACTGCACACAAACAACATGCACACACTCGCGCGCGCGTGCGAAGAGCTGACCGAAAAGAATAATAATAATAATAATAATAATAATAGTAATAGTAATATTTGCGAACTGGTTGTACTTGCGTTGCATCGAAACGCAAACTGTCATGTAGACGGTGTTTATTTTTTTTTCGTCGGTGCAACGAATCTTGAACCAGTTCCTCTCGCAGATCGCGCGCGCGCCACTCCTCCCCGGGCGGCCGGCCGGCCGGTCGGTCGGTCTCACTCCCAATAATAATATAATATAACCGAAGCGCGCACACATGTACACGAATACGCACACGTAAAACTATACTTATATTTATTTATATATACACATTCACGGACGCAGACTCCCGAGCGCGAGAGGACCCGACTTAACCACGGTCGGGAGATTATATTTTTCCTCTCTCTCCGACTCTCTTACTAAAATATAATATACACTATTGTTCCGTGCATTTGGTCTTTTCGCAAATTTCTCGTCGTTGCACCCCGCCGCCCGACATATTTCGATGCGTGTATTACACGTCCGCCGTACGTATCTCACCCTCCCCTCCATCGATATTTCCTTTTTTTTTTTTTTAAATCTTATAAATTCCTTTTGTATACATACGCGCATCCAGTTACGGCAGTTCTTGTAGATATATTTAAAATAACAACATGTCATCGTTGTATACGTAAAATGGCTTTCAAACTAAATTTATCAGACCTACTAATATCATTACATCTGTTATTGAAAAGAGATGTACCTACTTTAACACCTTTCACCATGGTCATTTCGGAGGGACTGCTTATTATAGATGTATTATTTATATATAAATTACTAAACGAAGAAATAGTGTGTCTTGGATTATTGAGTAAAATTAAATTTTGGGTTCCACAAATGAATATATAGAACTACTAATAATAATTTTTTTATGTAAACAGTTGTAAAAAAAATATCTTAAACCACTAACCAGTGTTTCCCAACCTTTTTTTATCACCGCGAACAACACGGATCATAACGTATACATCATATTAAACTTTAACTGTAGTCTCTGCCTCCTAAGTTTTAAACTTTAATTAAAAAAAAAAAATAATTATAATATATTAAATTTATTATTTGTTATTATTAACCTCTTTTACATGACGTGTGATCGTGCACTACAGTCGTGAAGCCCACGATAATAATAATAATAGAAAAATATTTATAACATAAGTTATACATAAAATATTTTAAGCGACTACCGACTAGTGAACAAATTTAGGCTTGACAAATTTCGGGACGGTATTATTATATATGTTGAAAAACAACGCCAAAAAAGAAAACTGAGAAATGTTGGTAAATTTAAATTATTCATAATAATGAAGAATAAACCGTATTAGATAAGAAACTGTACTGCTCGAGGCTGTTATTATGAAAATGTCGCGGCACAGAACACGACTGTTGACGTGTAAATAACATATTATACATAATAGTGTATACAATTATTTAGTTTCGTATCCAACAAGTAGCCCCCAGTCTATAGCTTGTATACATAACCTTTGATTATAATTTTAATTAATTAATATTTTTATAAAAAGTAAGAAAGTTTTTGTGATTAAAATCAATAAGATTTGGGCATAATCTAAGTATATTTTAATGGTCAACGATATTAGTGTTATATTGTCTACGTTTAACAATTTATTAAAAAAAAATATTGTTTTCAAGTATTTTCCTATGATTTTTTTTATTTTTGGTCATTACCAATATTAGACCCACTAAAATTACACGAATAAAAGTTAATTAATATAATTGGGCAATACTTTTTTGTGAACCTACTATCTAGCACTCCAGCGTATTATAAATACATCGTATACATACATACGGTGTGACCCGTCTTATATGTTATGTATCACTATATATCTCAGTCATTCAACCATATATTAAAATATGGTTTTCTATGATAATTAGAAGTTTCTGAATTACATATTGTTGCGGAAATTTCTCATTTTTAACTCCTTCACTCTTTTAGTTAGCAATACCATTTTGTTTTTCCTAAATAACTATTTTTTCACCGTGTATAGTTAAGGTTTTCTAAGCCTTTAGTAATTTTGATCCATCGATCACGATCCTAAACCTAAGATTGACGAGGAACAATTATTTTGAATTTGAAAATAATTAGGTATTTTCGAGTTTAACACCCATATTCAGTGATATTTTATGATTTCGGGATAAGTGTGAAATTTTCTGGAAATGTGTATTTGGATATACTCTAAAGCCCTGGTTATCACAACACACGGTATTTCAAGGTCCTTGAGCTAAGGAATATTTAGAAGTAGATACCGATACAAGGCGCCTAAACACGTTGTATACTATAATAAATTATTATATGTATTATCGTACAATATTTTGTTTACCGTTCTTCAGAGAAAATCGCGTAACTTAAATGCTGTGGTTAACAACAACTTGCTTTTATAACATTCACAAATGTTTGCTTTGTGGCGGAAACGGCAACCCAGGTGACAAAAAAGACTCCTGCTCGACACAGACCATTCCAAACGTAGAGACGATCCCTTTACAGAAGGTATATCCGAACCCTTTTATTACCCATTTGCGCTAAACGAATATTAAAAGTATGATGTACATTAGTACACTACACGTATTTTAATACTATGTGACAATTTTTAGAAACCGCTCAAAAACTCATAAAGCTCTTCGGGAATTTTACTTTTTAATTTCCGACTAATTTTCAATCCTAGGTTACCAAATAAAAGCGAGTAAACACGTCCGTAATATGATTGCCATTATATTATAATTAATCGTATAAATTATGATAAGCCCACACTATTTTATTAATCGTTTAATTTGTGTGGTTCTATTGTAATTTCTGAAAAATAATTCTATTATTTCTACACAATAAAATGTTATTTTTCATTTTTAACTGTCGTCCAATATCTATTATATTGACCGTTAGTGTAATATTATGAATATTATGATTAATATGTTTAAATTTTAATCTATATTGATTAGTTATTAGTTTTACGAATTACTGGTAAAGTCGAATACAATTTATTATTAACCCGAAAATAAACCATTAATACTATGTTATTATGTGTATTATTGTACTGAATGTAACATAGTATCACAAATTATAGATTATATAACAATATAAATTGTTGAATTTGGTATTGAAATTTTATGAAATTTAATAAGATAAAACGTGTTTGATAATTCAAAAAAACCACTAACCCAATAACGCGAAAACACACTGCTTATAGTGATTTTACAAGCGTTACATGTATAATCTTAAACGTGTCTCAAATGTCTGTCTAATATATTAATAAACGGCGCATCGTCAACGGTTTAAAAATATGGCAAAACGCTCTTAAGAATAAATTAAGTAAAATTCCGCAAAATCTCTATTACGTTCGGTATGTATATACTACGCGCACGGGAAATCGTCTAATGATTTATAGTTTTCTCGAAAAAACATAACTTTAGCGAGCTTAACAGTCTTCTCTTTATAATTGTTTTTGTAGAACAAATTGCCACCATATCATCTACATAAGATTATGCATATGAATATAATATAATAATACACATATATAACCCAAATTAATTGTTCAAATGATTTGTAGCATTAACTTGTGGTTATGCATGCAGTTAAAGCCCGGGAGTGTTGATGAAATGATGGTAAATACAACGCTGAACATTGTAACGATTTTATAACTGTACCGTCATATTACGATAACTGTAGAAATTCTGTTGTAATAACTTCCAATATAATGTTTGATGTAATAGTGTAAATTATCAAAAACTGTTATTTTCCAATATGACAACATATTATATTTTATTATATTCTTAATTTTTAATACACGATATTCTCGATTTTTGTTTTTCATTTTGTTTTCCATCAGAAACCGTAAAAATAAAATGTATTATTTTTAAGACATTTTATACATTTTAACAAGAAATTAATGCGAAAAAATCAGCAGACGATAATTGTTGGAAATTAAATTTTATCGAAATAACTTTTTCTATTAAAGTACAACACAATACTTTCAAATTTTAAACATAAGTACCTAAATATTTTATTATTTGTTTTATTCTGTATGGTGGAACTTGATATTTAATTACTATATTACATCTATGTTACCTATGTATTACAATTATTACATAGTCTGTACGCAGTTGTAATGATTTATAAATAATAGGTACCATTTATTTCACGGTGAAATCGAATTATGAAAATGAATTAGTTTAAAAGACAATACACCATTGATGTAAAAAAAAAATTGTACATGAAAACTTGTTTGTCTTTGAATAAATGAGAAAATAAAATGCGATGTACTTAATAAAAACTCGTTAATCTGTAAATAGAAATGTTTGAATTATTTTAAATAGGTCTTATCGATATTTCATTTGTCAAACATAATTTGAACAAATGCCAAACAGAACTACTATTATCCATCCGTAAAATTGAATTGCACTCACAAATGTTGTAAATATTTATTTTTTTTTTTAAATTGATATACATGGACTAATAATTTTATGAACAAGTTTAAATTTATTTTCGAATTTTTAAGAGATTTCGTTTTTGAATATTATTTTTAAACATCATCTACAAATCTCTTCGCGTAATCCACACGTTATAGAACTTGTTTGTGAGAGAGAGAAAACGTTGATCACGGAATCGATCGAATATTTAGTTAAAACGGTTGTAACATTGTATAAGTATAACTAATAGTGATTATACAATACACTAATTTAACAACAAAAATAAAAGTAATAAGTATCGAAGAGAGAACACCAAGGTAAATCCAAAATATGTTTTACTGGTCTCATTTAACAAGTAGCGAGCGGCATATAATTAGAAGAAAATAATCCATATCAATAAATAATAATCAACGGAATGTGTGCATGATCGTGAAATATTACTACTGGTATTCGTTAAAACGCGGGTATGTAAATAATTTAATTTTTCATCGAGTAAGAATAGGTACGTTGTTATGTTTTTAGAATACGTGTACATTGGACAGAATACATTCCACGAATAGCGGCGCATATTATTTAAAATGAAAACATATCAAATATATTATGCAACGGCCAACGGCAGAGAAGTGATGCAAAGTGAACAATTTTTATAACCATACAGTATACGCGCACAAAAACTATTCAATGTCCGGAGACTCACACGTATGCTCTTTTACTACCATGTATATTTCGATCTTACTAAAACTATATTCTCTGTGGTATTGGTCCAGATAAAGTTTTTCGGGGCAAAACGACGACTAAACTTATCGGAAACGGTCACTGTGTGAATGTGTCACAATTGTATATAAATATAGTATTTTTCAGGTCATATGGTTTATTTGGGGAGTAAAGGGTGAACGAGCTTATAATACAGGTGGAAGCCCTGAGATTCGCATTGATACCGATCAAATCGCAAAGCATGCTTTATCCAAGGTCAGATAATCATCGTAAAATATAAAAAATGTAATAATATAAGACACAAATTAACAACTATTTAGGAACTGTTCGTATATGCAACTATATATGCATGGTGGTATATTTTTGTACGAAAATCGATAAAATAATAATAAACATAGTATACCTATTAGAACGCAAAGTTGTTTAAACAATTATCTGAATCAAAAACAGTATTCGTGGTTCAGCCAAATAAATTAACTATTGAATATATGAATGTATGTAATATAAAAATGATCGAAAATATAGTATTTATATTCACGAAAAAAATCTTAACCGCGGTACGGGGGCCAAATTATATAAAAATAATAATAGTACAAAGTCGCAAATACGCAACATAATTTTTGGGAATGATACTTAGTTTCTCAGTTAGATCGTAATTAAATTCATACATTTTCATAAGGTTTGATAAATGAACTTACTTAAGGTTTAAAGTATTGTAAAAGTTAAAAAGTATCAAAAACACACTCGCTGCACAGCATATACCTATAATACAGTTAAAACTACATAGCCAAAGTCTTCGCGTTTATATTTAACAAAATATAAATAAAACAAATCAACAAACTCGGTTTCAACTATATGTAGGTACCTACGTGAATATGGCCAGAAGTGAAATCGACATTTTTCATTTTCTATAAGCGTTTGCAGAATGATTTATCGATCAATGTGTGTATACATGTATAATATAGTGATTTATAACGGCGGTGGTCTCTTATTATTTTCGATGGGTTTGAAACCGTAAGTATTGGAAGTTGCTAAGTATTTATTTTAGGTTTTCGTCGTCGAAATCCGGGATTAAAAACCGAGGGCATCCTAGCTGTTCAACCCCTCTTCGCATTGCCGGCGTAGGTACGCGCAGCCCGTTCGATCTGCAACTAAACAATTACCATACACACACTTGAACGAACGGACCCGAATACACGCTGGTTACTTACTTAGATATAACAATATATGGTACAAACGCCGCGCGTTAATCGTGAATTATATACATATTTACGTATTTTCGGCGCGGCGCGATATGAAAAGTCGGTGACGGCTGCGGCGGGCACGGCCACTCCTTCTTCCGATACACTACGGGAATTATTATAGGTATATTTTTGAGAGAATTGCCGAAAGCGCGCGCAGGGATGGAAATCAAACCGGAGGAGCCTATGTATATTGTATATATTATACTCACCGCCACCGCGCCACTGTACTATATATATTAATAACACAGTATACCGTCGTTCATCCACCTCCACCGCGGTGCCACCACCGCCGCCACCCCCGCCTAGGCCACCACCCTTTTACGCAGCATTAAAAGTTTCATGCAGAGCGAATATCGTCGGCTGTGTTGCCATAGGGATAATCGCATTAAAATCTAAAATGGTCTCCCGTTACACCTTGTTCGTTATTAAAATCCTCCGTATACATTCAAAAATTATTTCGCGGTTTATACAAACGGCAGCGGCGGCCCGCGCGCACTTGCAGCACTAGCTGTTACACACCGAAGTAATGTGCGGCCATTTTTGTTTGGTTTTGTACATTATTATGTTGTGTGCGCGAGTGTGGAGTGTGCATGCGTTTTTGAAAGGCTTTGCGGCAGGTTTTCTGAAAGGTTGCCAATAGCGATTAGTCCTCTACAATTGTGAACGTGTGCGTGAGAAAGCGAATTCGATAATTAAAAACTAGTGCTTGAAAATCACCGGCCATGTTTTTTCCACCGCGATTCAAATATAATAATAACATACAACTTTGAACCATCGATTTTTATTCAATAATATGCATGATATTATAATGCATTCGATCTGGATTAACCATCCTATAATTATTATGTATTATTTTAAGCGAACGATGGATATGATGATGACGATGATAATAATATCAATAATTAAACCTACAATTTAACTTAAAACATTAGGCCTGCCATATAGCTAAATATAGGGGTTTTCGTCATAGATTATGATAATATATAACGTTTTTACCGGATACACGCATACTACCTCACATATTACTCACACCTATACAATATAAAATAATATAAACTCCTGTCAACACGTGCTGTATGTCGGTGAGATATTAAAAACAAAATAATTTTTTTTTAAAGCAATGTAAAAATATATTCATAATAATATATCTAATTAGTAATTTTATATAATTAAACGTTTTGGCACAGTTGGAATTATTTATGTAGGTTTTGTACACGACCGCGCGGAATCGAGACGACATCTTTCTCTTTTCCAAATGTATAACGACGATCAATATTATTACCATACCAATCCTTCACTTTTATAATAGGTCATATATACATATTACACACGCATTTATATTCGATGACTCGGGATTTTCGTATATATATGTATACATAAGCGAGAGACCAACAGACGACCCTCCTCTTGTTATAATGTCACCGACATATTGTGTGACTATATATAGTATATATACGAGCCCGGGGGGATATAAGGGTTAAAGTCCCCTCCGCACACGTTGTCTAGAGCAGTATTAAATTATGACTAATATAATATATATACATATAATATACAAATCTGCTTACGAGGAACGACACGTGAAAACTGTAATCAACGTTCTTGAAAAATGAGACCCAAAGTGTAAAATATAATATCAGTAAAGGTTATTATAATAATATTATGCACACGCAGATCGTATTCACATCATATTTTATTGGGATTTGTGCACTATTCAATAAAATCGTATTATTATTTTCATCCGTTTTACGATAAAGTGTATATCGTAATATATGTATATTATATTGTACACAGTGTCATACGTACGAATGTATACGAATTTAAATAAAATAATTTGTGTGTAAAACACAACCGGGATTTGATTGGCACATATTTTCATGTCTTCTGAAAGACTTCCACAACCATATACAAATAGGAAGAAGAAAAAAAAGGTTAAAAGCGAATTATTCATTGCTTTGGCTTTGGCATTTCGCAAAAGGTCAAAACACCCGGAAATCGGGATTCCGACGACAATGTCCCCAAATACTACTGCGTACCTACCGTCTTTTGGTAAAAAAAAAATAAATAATACTGTAAACGTTCAAGAAAGAAAAAAACATTTTTAGTTCGGTTCTTACAAAAAAATAATATTACAACGCAATAATCGAGGCAATAATATACGCAACGGCTCGGCGGCCGCGGTGGTCGTATTATGAATATTTTTTAAAACTAAATCGGTTGGTACGAGTGGCTGGCAGAACGAAGGGATGTGTGCCGGATCGAAACTTTAAATTCGCAGTTTAACTCAAGGGATTTGTAACATTGCATTGAGGGAGGAGTTCAATTTATCCTTCTAATTCTGATTAGTCATGCGGGAAATAAAATCAATACTGGCAATAAAAAACCGCCGGAGAGGATGTAAATGAATGCCGCATGCCCGCGATGTTTGCCCAAATATTACCGACATCCTTTCCCCGGCATATATTTTATATAATATACATTGGCTGTCCCTCTGTGCGTACGCGCGTTTCAAACAGGGGAAAAAAATATTTACGATTAAAAAGCACAGGTCCGTGTGTAAACAGCGACGCAAACTGTTAAAGGAAAAATACACATACACCGAGTATATACTATGTATACACTATACACAACAAAATAAAATAATATTAATAAACATAAAACCTTTCTTTGGAACTGATAAAAAAATTATGTTATTTTCGGACCGATTTTTTGCTTAAAACGATTTGCTTTCCTATCAACAATTACGTTCAAAATTTTATCATAAAAAATAACTGCCTATCGTGTTGAAAAACATCACATTTGTTTATAACGTATACTTAACAATAACTAAAATAATAATAATAACAATAATAATAGAGACCATACAAGCCAATACCTTTTATTTGCTTCATCTTTTTCCTTCAAATTTATTTGCATGTGATATAATTATATAATTAGCACAGTTGAATCCGATTATTATAATACGATAAGACGACTTAAATGCGTTACATTTGTTAAGTTAAAATTTTCAATTTTATTAAGTCCTGCTACTTACTTATACTTATACATGTAAAATTTATTTGATATATTCATTATAAACTCATAACTAAAAAAAACATTTTTTTTTTTTAATCCATTAATTATTACAGCCGAGACTTAATTAAAAAAAGTGTAAATTGTAATTAATAAATAAAATAATTAAAAAGAGAATTTTTATAAGATTAAATTATTTATCTAAAAGTAGATAAGTAAATATAACGCGTAAACAAAATTTTAAATTTAATAGTAGTTGAGTCGCCACGGTAGAGTGGATGAGAAAACGGTTATATACAGATAGTTTTTATAGACCAATTTACCATGAGTATTTAATTTAGATATTTATTTTGTCCTTTAACTATAGTAGATTGAAGAAAATGGCTCTAAAAACCATTACAAATAATGTTATGTCTAAAATAAAAATGTACAGATTTTCAGATGTTATAAATATTCAAATTATATACTGCAAAATTATGTTTATAATGTATATTATTATAGATATTCGTAATATTCCATGCCAAAATTGCCAACCACCAATGAACGCCCGAGGCATCAACAAAAAATTGGTGTTTTCAAACTTTACATTTTATTATCTAGCAATTTTTTTTTATACACCGAAAGTGTCAACAATTCAAAGTAAATTAATTTCTTTGAACAAACTCCCTGACCCGGGTGTAATGTAAATCGTAAATGTACACCGGAGGGTTACTTAAATAAAAATATAAATAGCGAAAGAGGTGGCATTTTTTATTGTCCGGCATGCTACAATATAATATCTCCGACACCAACATTTATCGGTTAATATCGTCGAATATTGTAATTGACACAATATACAGTTTAAAATGTACAAAGAAAAATCAGGAAATCGGCTTTGAGTGAATCTTTTAATATTATTAGAGCACACTAAATAATAATATTGTTTTCAAAACAACAGTTATACACGGTAGTGGAACGTGACGAAATGAAGAAAAAAAAAATATTAATAATAATAATTAAAACGATAAACGCTGTAGCACTCGACTGATAATAGGGGCGAAGTTTTTCAAAACGTTTTGCCCCAACTGTAATGACGACTGTAATGCTGCGATACACTGTAAAAGTGCAACATTCAGCAGTATACAAATATATCTTAACCCAACTTACCTAACCCAACTGGTGGTCAGCCGATCAGGTCAAAGGTCAGTTAAGCACTAAACTACTAAAGCCCCTTAACGACTTGACTGTTGAAATTTCACTGTAATCGCAGAGCACCGTGTATGTCCAAGACTCGTACGAACGCACCTGCCACCGGTTTTACCCGACTCAAGTTCCTAATTTGCGACTAATTTAATAATAACACTAATATTAACCACATTGGTATACATTATAGTAAGTATATTACATTTATTCTATAGCCGCAGCCTGTCGGGTTTTTTTTATCATTTATTTTGACAGGCATCCATAAACTCTTGTCTAAGACAAATAGTATACCTATTATAGGTGCAGTCAGTCTCCCACATTCCCGGACAAAACACCGCACGCCACTGACTACTGATCGCCCGCTCGCCAGCATAGCACTAGTCGCACAACAAATTGCACGCAAAAAATCGTGTGCATAGACTTGATATGTAAATTTCTAATAATATACAACTTACAATATTATTATGATTTTAATATTGTACAATTTTGTAAGTGCCTAAGGCCTAACTATCCTAATTTTTGCAACTAGACACATATGCGCCGAATACGTTTATTTTTCAAGACAATTCACTGAGTTAATTACAATTTATAAGAAATATAGGGGAAAATAATAACGGCGATCTTTGTAACTATTTAACCGTATTATGACCTTCACACATCTGATCTTATCAAAAAATGTATATTTTTAAAACGCGATTGCCAACATCGAGTATATTACATTACATTATTAAACGATACGATACTATACCGCGTTGTTTTGCTAACAATTATTATTTATTTTAGAAGCATTCGGACGACAGTGCAGGTTATTAAAAATAATCAAAATATTATAATAATTATTAATAGGCGTTCGCCTAGGGAAGTTTCTAGACACGGTTATAATAGTTATTGTCGGGTTTATCAAACGTTTAGATAGCAACGTTGCCGGAAATATCTGATATTTCGGTCATTTCGGAATTAATTCGATTTGCTAATGCGTCTACTAACTTACACTTATTATGATTTATGAATTATGATACAAGAATTAAAAACTGTTTAAGCATAAAATTATCATTATTAAACTTTCTAAATGTATTTTTAATATTATTATTAATCATTATTACTAAGGATAATTAACGAAATTATAATTAATATTATTTTAACATAATTATAGATCAATAATTCTTGAAAATATTTTGTACTTGTAACAGTTTTTTTAATAATAGGCTTACAAAAAATAATTTCCAATACAAACACCACAAACAGATACGTCACGATTGCCCCTCCTCCACTTCCACCACCACACAACCGATAATGCTATACATCATATCACGTGCACTTACCCAATACGTTAAGACCATTTGCGTCTGTCGAAAATCCAATGCATCTGATGTGTACCGTGGGGCCAACGGGACCGACAAGGCCAAAAATGAAATAACGATTATCAAGAAAAACCGAAAACCGAACTTTCGTAACTATAATAAATAGTAATCAAAAAATAAATTTAACACTATTATACGAAAAAACACGATTTGCATACTCGACGACATCATCATCTTTTATTATTTCCATTGCTTTCGTTAAAAACCGTCGAATTCTAGCGGGGATACCGGACCAACACGTTTGCGTGCGACTTTTTTTTCTTTTCCGTAAACGCATGCACGCGTCGCGAGTATTTAAGTGTACGTACCTGGATGGTAGTGTGTGAGTGCTGTTTGGGTGTATGCGCGCTTGTATGAGTGTGTGTTTGTGTATGAGTGTGTGTTTGCGCCGAGCTGCAGGAGACGACCGCTGCACAGACGTCTAGCCGGCATAGACGCGGGCCGAGAAACTAGTTCTGGTTTTTTTTTATTATTATTATTATTATTATTTGTTATTACGCTATTCATTCTCCTCCGTCTGAGTACACACATACACTGTACACACTGCACACACTCACATCTTCACACACACATATAAGACCTAGACGTCTGGCGTTCTAGTAAAAAAAAAAAAATAATATAATGGTGTGGGTTCCGGCTCTCGAAAGTGAATGCGGCACAGTTGCATCGCCGCCGCCGCCGACATTAAGCAGTTCTCAAAATATGCATATACACACGAGCACGCACACTAATAAAATGGCAAATTTTTTCCTCGCCCACGACGGAGAAAAAATTTTATTTTTAATTTTGTCTGGGAGTTATATTCTCTTCCCAACCATGAAACGGCGTTGTCATTTCGATTTTGAATTTCGAGGTCATTATTTTTGTTTGACAATATTAATAGATTCGACATTTCTACGTCTACCGTATAACGACTAGAATTTTAATCACCAACCATCATATATCTATTATTACACTGGAAATCGAAAAATTGGCTATATTGGCGTTTTTAAGTTTCTTAAAAATATGTATGTTCTTAAGTCTATTTATATCAGTGAGCACCTAAATCAAATGCAAATTACTTTTTCACAATAATAAATAATAGTTTTAATGTATTTACATTGATTAATTTTATTCATTAATTAGTTTAAATGATGATTTACAAATTAAGAAAATTGATATTAAATAACAGTTAAATATTCTAAATCTTTCGTTTATCATAAAAGATATTAAAAGTTAAAACATTGAAAATACATTTTTACATATTCTGAAGGATGTTTCTTAAGGTTATTGTGTTATTATAGTTTTTATTATAATAGACTTGAATACGTTAATTTAATATGTGAACAATTAGTTCACATTCTACTATAAGAAATAATAATTTTTCAAGAAGATTTTAGTACTAGTTTAACGCTTAACTTAAATTTGTTATATATTATTATGTTACTTAAATTAAAATACTAAAAATCTTAAATTATTCGTTATTAAATTTTTTATCTAGCACACATTGAACAAATGTGGAAATATTTTATTCATACTATGTGATAATCATGTTAAAATAATAGATACGTATAACCAATTTTACACAAATTAATATATCGTTTATATTTCTAACTCTATAGGCACTATTTTTTATCATATCAATATCGAAACCATTGTTGTTGCCGTTATTGGAAAACGCGCCGTTGTTCAAGATTGAACGCTATGTGAGCATTTTTTGTATACAACAATATTTTTGAGGAAATTAAAGGGTAAATAACTTTGGAATCAAGGAGCCCAGCTGGCTGCTGTAGTAAACAAATAACGGCACAAAACTACGCCGTTGTGTATATGTAGCGCGTAGTAAAAAGATTCGGCGGAATGGTGGTAAGCCTAAAAAGGAAAATCAATATATTCCATGAAGTACTTCGTGAAACCGCTAATTCCAAATTACGTTTTTCGTGTTTCCTATCGTTTTACATCGCTTGAACAAAATGAAGATAAAAAAAAAAAATGGGAAAAAACGAAAGGAAAAGAACTTTCGAGTGGCCTCGCGTATATATTATATATATATATATATATATATATGATTATAAAGTATTTCGCGTATGGTTGTGTTTTTTTTTTTTTTACGAGGGTTGAAATACACGCCACCGCCTTCCGGTTTGACAAATTCGGCTCGTACATCAAAATGCTCAAAAGGTCCTCGAGATCCGTCCGGCGGCAGCGGTATAGAGCGGAGGAAATGAAAAACCCCTGTAATTTATATCCATTTTGGAATGCGTTTTACTATCATTATAATAATATATTGTGTTCACCGTCGTCGTCGTCGTCGTCGTCGGCGGCGGCGGCGCGGTCCAACAGCATCGAGAAATGCGTATTCTCTTTCTATATATAATATATCCGCGTATACCTCCGCAGCTCCCATCATAAAAACAACGACGGTTCCTATTTCATTTGTTTATTTTCACAAATTGATCATGTTGTTTGGGAAATGATAAACTTTTTTACGTGTTTCCACTTTCCACCCACCATCCGAGGGTAAAAAACAAAATAATATATTTTATATGCGGCCGTAAAACGGATTAAATAATATTGTAAAGCACAATCGCTGATATAAAGTTATTCTTTATGTTTTACATTGCTACAGTGCGAAAAAATATAATTTCGAATGTTTTGGGTATTACTCACATTATAGTAGGTGCGCTACCTAAGAATATAGTTTACACATGGGAAAGGGTAAAGGCAACACATAATATTCGGACGATGATAAAAAGCTAGCATTGACCTTTCAATGTCTAGACATTTATTATCTAAAATCTCAATACGTCTATGTTTATTTTAATTTATAGTAGGTAAAAAATTTTTTTTAAGCGATGACTATCAGTGGCATATACAACAGTTGTTCAATGTACTATATTATATTGCTATACTATTATAATATGTAGTATATTTAGTATATTATTATTATTATTATATATCGGTACTAATATTATATTTTTACATTGATAAATATGATAATTAAGTAATAGCATATAATGCATTTGTATTACTATAATAGTTTTTAAACGAATAACGATCTGTAATGTGCTGGAATGTCCGATTGAAAGAGGCTGAATGTTTCTATATGAAATATAAATGAGCATGATTGAACAACAATAATGTGCGCACGGATATGTGAATATTATACAACAAACTGTCCAACGACAATAACCATAATATTATTATTATTATTATTATGTAATTGTGTTTTCATTCGTTTACGTGCTAGACGTAAAAATAAAAATTTATCCCGTTAATTTATTGTTTTGATTTAGGGAAATTTTTAACTCCTCATAATTAAATATATATAAATTTATATAACAAACATATTAAGTATATAGTTAGGTAATAACTAGTCTGTAGGCAAATACGTGTCAATCACGTGAAGGTCATCATCACTCATCACTCATCAATTACGATTAACTATGCATACAGCTAACTATTGATTACCAATTGATAATTTTTCTAAAGGTAAGTAAATTATTTTCAATATCGACATTCGACATAATATATAAATCTAATATAATATACCTTTACAACATACTGCACCCAGTGTACACAATATCATTATACTGTTTCAGTATACCTTTATACATAGTATACATTGAAAACATTGAATGTTCATAGTTTTTAGTATCTTGTTTAGAAACGTTTATACGAGATTTTTCTTAATTTGGTAACAATTTTTTTTTGTTAAGCCATTTATTCGAAATTTATTATTGAACACGTTATATATAAAAAGACATATATGTATATATAAACACTACCGTCATCCAACCATACTACCTGTATTATCATACTGATATAAATATATAATTATGCATCATTATTATATAATACGTAAATGCAGTCATCATGCAGACGTCCATTTTATAAGGTAATAAGTTAAGAATAAATAATAATGATTTTCATTATACCTATTATGATATAATAATTTATAAATTATAACATACTAACATAGTTTTAATATTTATGCTGTATATATAAAATATAAATATACTTAAATACTTATAAATATAATACTTCTTTGTATTTTCATTGTTTTTATATTAAGTATTAATTCATTAAACTTCATAAAAAATAGAATCTTATGTAGTAAGACTACATCATACACGAAAGAAGCGTTGTCGTGTCTATTAAAAATAATCAAATCACATGTAAATATACGCACTTTATAGACTTAATACATCTTAGAACCTCAGTATATCATAGTTGAGTCATATATATATATATATATTTGTTCTAGTCCTAAATATATATGTAGACATAAAACACTCTTAAATAGTACTTTAATAAGGTTAGAATTGAATTTGTATGTATGAATATATCCGTGTATCATGTAAGTTATTATTATTATTTATTATACGTAAGTTATTAATTTATTATCATTCAAGTATATTCGTATATTCAGTCACTGTATACAGAGAATAACATCTATGTATACGTATGATGCATGGATATAGTACACATAATATACAATAAATGGCTAAAGTTAGCAAATCGTATGTGTATGTGTGTAAAATTCTGTTTTGTCTTATGGAAGAAAAGTACGATCAAACCCTCTATTGGTAATGTATTTTGGTAGAATATACTCGTATTAATTATTATTCACCATTGAGACACCTAATGCATTGTAATAGCTATAATAATTGATAACTATCGAATTGGATTTGATTGCTTAATTGCTACTTTATTATAATATGATCGAATATATTATATTAATACAAATTTGAATTTACACATCATGTGCCAATATATTATTACGCATGCACAATGACCAACTATATCTATGTGCGTCTTAGAAACCATAATTTTTTTTATATAATACTTGTACTTCATATAGATAAGGTGTAGACAATAAATAATTATAATAAATAGCTTTGTTGTGCACAATATAATGATATTAAATAGTTTACAAATATTGAAATATTTATATATTTTATTTTATAATTATTCAAAATTAACAACTTAATAATAACGAAAACTTATTTTTAAATTGAATAATAGTCGTTTGTAAATATTGTGCGTCCATTATATTTAAACGTATTCCGCCCATCTTATTTTATAAAATATAGTATATACCTAGTTGCCACGAAATAGTAACATATTATCATAGGCCGGCGGTATGTAATTTTTGAATTTCTGATGGCTGGTCAAAATTATGACTTCAACGCCAAGTTACCATCACGCGCTTATTATGTACAACACTTAGACCTACCTGAGATTTGCGATAATTTTCGAGTACATAAATTGCGATAAAATTTCTTTATACTGCAGATCACAATCATTAAGAATGCAACATCTATGTATATCATACATAATACGCGAATACCTATACTGCGAGCAGCAACAGGCATTTGATATAGGTACATATTATAACCTACAGGCGTTTGGTCTGCACTAGAGGTCATTTATTCGTTTTATGCAAACGTATTATATATTTATATATATATATCGTATTGACGTGCATAATATAATACGGCCGGTGCAAAAATATTTTCCAAACCGGTTTTACATTTTCGGGAGAACAACGAATCGGTGGCAAATGCACTGCTCCCCGTGAGTGTGTATATAATGTATAAAGGTATATGATATACCTATACACTATGATAAATTGCATTATATATATATACATAATATAATATATGTATAGGTACATGCAGTTTGTCGTTTGCTGCATAATGCGTGCATTTTAAATGATTATAATCAGATATAAATGTATAATTGTATAAACGTATCATATACTTTATTATTTATTATGCTCCTAGCGAGAAAAACGTATAGATTTTCCAAAGAGAGCGAGAGAGAGAGACAGAAACAGAGTGAAAGAAGGAGAGACAGAGACAAATCACAATCTGAGAGAGGGAAAAATTGTATAAGTTAAAATTATACGTCATTAATAAACATTATCCAATTACTAACAGAGAAGTGTTTTTATACCTATATAGAGTCCCTGCGGCGGCTAACACAGTGTTCCCATATAATTACCTAGCCCTAAGACTTACGCGCAATGCAGATTCGCGTAATTCATGTTGCAAGTCTGATAATATTCTACTGCACTTTTATGCATATTATATTATAATTTTATTCGTGCATAAAAACTGCATCCAAACAATTTTTTCCTTTTCCATAATTTCTACGCCACCGTTTTTGTTTTTTACAACTAACTCACATACCATGTGTTTACATACACAACTAATAGCTATATTTATACGTTTTATTTTTATGTAAAACATTAGTTAAATTAAATATTTGGTAACGGAAGATGATTTTTTTCAGAGTTTAGGGAAATATTTGAAAGTATAGGCACACATGAATGATATACGAATAAAAATAGAAGAAAGTGTATAGAACTGAAAGTGGGAAAAACCGTTGCCGCTTAACGGCGTCTATACATGTATTATAGAACTTATATGGGGGTGCAAAACCGTTATATTTTACACCAACCCTTTTCAGTAAACAGGTCGTTTTCTTTTTTTTCTCTAAACGCTTAAATTTACGAGCTGTTTCCTCATTTTTTTTTCACAGAGTATTGCCTGCAACACGACGGTGGCGACAGCGGCAACGGCACGGTGCAGTGTAAGGGTGGCGTTATAATATTACATACAATTTGAACGATCAACAGGCTAATTCACATACACTCGTGCACAAATATACGAAAAGATATTTGAATGCTACTACCACTATCGCTATTTCCGCGAACCATAATATATAATATATATCGGACTGTTGTAAATACAGTATAATATATATTATACATATAAGTATATATTATATTATATATACGTATTTATATAGTATGACCATGGGAGTTGCATTTTGTAAATTATGTAAGCTAGACAGTAGACAGACACTATACGGGCTGTTGACCTTGGGATACTTTACTAGTCTGCCGGGCAAAATTAATATGTGCATGATAAATTCTAAAAACGTGGACAGGTGAGGCACCGCTAACGGGTGGCGCGAACTGCGTCTGGCGACGATGGTTATTTTATTATTATTGTTATTTTTTTTTTTTTTTTGCATACAGTAATTTATATCTACAAAACATTTGTAGCATACGTACAGGTAGTTGTCATTGCGTCTTATGGAGCACCGACAATTTATGAATATAAATTTAATATATACATATATATATATATAAATGGTAGGTATTAAGTGTTTTTAATGCACTCAATATAAAATATGATTGAATGGTTCATTAATGTTCGTAATATACATGTTTTATATGACTAAATTACTTTTTATATAACCTACGATGGTACCTGCAATCATTCGTATTAAAATACTGCAATATTAAAAATAAATAAGTAGATAAAACGTCTAAACTTTTCATTTTAATGAAGAAAATTAATATGAATTTATTTTATATTTCAATTTATGCAGAAAGAATTGGTAATTAATTATAATTAAACAGTTTAAATGTCAAAAATAAACATATTTTCAGGTACAACATTATGTAGTTCGTTCATATTTATATTATAATAGCAGCTAGACAAAAAACTCACAAATGGCTTGACCCTATATAGGAGAATGTAATCCACGAGATCAAAACATAATGATAGTTAAATAAATGTTCCATTATACA
The DNA here is from genome assembly GCF_003676215.2 of Rhopalosiphum maidis. Lineage (NCBI taxonomy): Eukaryota > Metazoa > Arthropoda > Insecta > Hemiptera > Aphididae > Rhopalosiphum > Rhopalosiphum maidis. The sequence continues at coordinate 83,505,143 of NC_040878.1, forward strand.
TTAATATTATGTTTCAATAAAATCCCAAAATAATTGAGATAGTAAGATATATTATAAATCCTGATAAAGGTAATATAATATAATATAATATTACTAATATAATGGATAACGCACTAAAATGAAAAAAATACATATCGTTGTAAAACCACGGTATATATTGTACATATAAAAATTATATATCTTTTAAATCTTTCAATTGTATTCGTATATTTGATTAAATATTTATCTATCTATTCTTATTTACATCCTTGTTTTATGAGTAAATACTTCATACACATACTTCGTGCATGTCTATATATAATAACATTAGATATAATATAGGTAATAATTTTTATAAAAAATATTATTAAGGTACATTATGGTATTCCGCGTAAAAGTGGATTATTACTTTCAAAATTATTATTTTTGACCAATACGTCTTATATTATAGAGAATATTCAGCACTTAATGCGTATTATACTATGTATCATGTACTATATATTATCATAATATTATTATCATTATCAGTTATCACATATATAAATATTATAAATCCGTATAGATACACGTACATCGTACACTAAATTAGTCCATACATCATTATACGAGTAAACTTTTATGCTAGCGCGTTATATATTTTAATTAATTGATTAATTATAGATTAATATTTCATTTTGAATTATAATAATTTTAATTTAGTAACTTCATAAAATTTAATTTGGATACTAATTACTAACATACTATGATACCTATTATACTAAAACGCGGTCACTGGGTGTGTCGACTGTATATGAGTAATCTCATAGACTCTACTTGGTATTTTGAACTAGCACATACCTATTGGGTATTGGATACATTTTTTTTTTTACCAATCATTTCAAATAAGTACAATATGTATGTACAAAAAACAAAAATAAGAATTGTACACAATACAATATATTTTTTTATTATATATGCCGACATGCCTGTTAACAGTATTTGTTGGTGTAATGGACAAAAGTATACCAACCTATTCCATTTATTTGAGTTATATTAATTCATAATTATTTATGTCACTAAGTAAATAGCGTATGAAAGGAAGAATAATTCCAACGAAATATGCCGCGTTACTTTAGGAATAATGGGATAATACTGACATTTTATTTTATTTATCAGATACAGAAATGATTATTCTTAAGTAAACACATTTTTTTGTATTATTATTATTATTATTATTATTTTTATTATTATCAAACAGATAGTTATTAGAAAAAAGGAAAAAAAGAGTGGCTAACCTATCTTAATTAGTTAAACTATTACTAAATACACATTTTAGAAGAGAATAATGGCTATATAATAAACACAATTTGAAAATCTGGATGATTTACATACAATAATTTATTACTGTTGTTCGCCGCTAAGAAAATGGAAACTTTTCATTTTGCGTTAAAAACAGAAGTGAGGGTAAGTATAATTCCATATTCGAAAATATGTACCGTAAAAATATTTGTTTTTAATAGTATATAATATGTATAACGTTATATTGTTATTCTTTTATAAAAATAAATAACATCCCGAAACATTTTTCATTGTACAGAACATAATACTATATATTAATATTATTATTCTAATGATGTTGTTCGTCTGTTAAAATATATTATAATTGTGGTAACCATTTGTTTATAACTTACACTGTCGAGTCGGGGCGTCTAATCTATACCTATATAGATAATACGGGAACTTTCGTCTGTAGTCTGTACATCCGTGCCTAATATATTACACATTATATTGTATATTCCTATCGTACCTTGATTATACGTTACTAGTTAATAATGATATTGTAAACAGCACATTATTATTTTATTCTCGTTGGATTAAATGTAATAATATTTACAAAGTACAATAAGACTACAAAACGTATATGCCTTTTATACGCCTACCGTATAAGCAAACTGAAACAAGTGAAACAAACAGGGAGTGACGATTCCATAATACGATTCAATCATTGGGTTGTGACTTTTGTTTTAACATGAATTTAAAGCATTGAGTCAAATTATGTTTATTTAACGTGGTACTTGGAAAACGGTTAATATAATAAGTATTATAATAATTTTTATAATTGACGATACAGCGTGTGGGTATTTATTATAAATTATAATAGTAGGTATGTATTAATACGTGAATAAAGCGTGATTTTTTCTCCCGACCTGCATCACCAATGTGTAGTACGGCACTTACACCTCTAGTATGCACCTACGAAACGTAAAACCTCATCGTCGGTTTTTCTTCGCGCCGCACGTGAGATAAAGACGATCCCGCGAGAGTGATAAAACCGGTTCCATCTGATAATTTGATAATTTGATAATAAGTATATATGTGTATAATAACAATAATGATATAAGTAATTTAGTGATAATTGCGTAATAAAATTGCAGGCATAAAACCAAGTACTCAGCCACACACATACTCTATCACTCGCACATATTGACATATAGATACAGTATGCACACGAGCATTGGGATGAGGAACCATCTGCACAGTTTATTTTCAACAACCATCGCAATGATTTTATTCGGGTCCATATTATATAAGTACACGCAGCTAGATCTCTGCAAGTCGTAAGCATAAACATCGTCTGACCGTTATTTCAGAACCATTATTTCCTAGTACCGCATCTGTAGACGTGCATACACGTAACAATAATAATAATAATAATGATAATAAATATATAAATTGCACGTGTATGGTGTGTGTGTGTGTTGGCGCGCGCGCGCGTGTGTGTATAGGTTTGGCAATATAATATAATACACGCCGTGACCGGACTTAACCTCCCGGAGTCGGGCCGAAAATGATTGGGAGGAGGAGAAGGAGGAGCAGCAGCAGCAGCAGCCAGAGGCGGTGGAGAGAACTGCATATTTCGGCGGTCCAGACGAACGCCCGCGCGCGTGTTTGTGCACTCTGAAGCAGACGCTGTTACAAGGTTACGACACACACACACACACAGACACAAGTAAGTTTGGATGCGCACAATTTAGTCTGTATGACGCGAGTGGTGGTGGCGGCGGCCGTCGCCTCGGCGGTTACGACCAAGACGACGACCAAATGCGTGCGTGCGGCCGTATAATAAATAAACCATAGTACAAGTCGAGGGGCTATAATATAAAATAATAAACGCGTGCGTTCATCCGCCCTGTCCCGCCGAATTATAATAATAATATCCTTGGCCCAGGTCGAATGCGCCGGCCGCATATATATTTTCGCGTGTCCATTGTATTCGACTCGTCGTCCAACACATGGGTTTTTATAGGTATATATTATATATTAACAAGAAATGCACGAGATGACCTGCTCGCTTGCACACACGCACATAACATATACAAGTTGACCGTCGTGGTTTGGTAACAATAATATAAATGTTGGATAGGCGAAATACTAGACGGGTTTTCGGGTTTTCGGGTTTTATTTTATTTTTTTCTACGTGTGTAGACAGGTACAGACATTTTTTTTTGTTCATATATTGCACTGGGTCAGTCTCATCTTCGGCTGGCATAGCCGCCATTTGAAAAAAATATATACAAATAAAAAAAAACACACAAATGCATGGTAGAATCCATTGTTGAGAGATTAGAAACGGTGATTATATGAAAAAAACAAAGAGTATTATTATTATTATTACTATCAAATAAAAAACCTAAATGGTTGCACTATTGTTCAAAACGAAACTAGAGAATTCGGACGGTTGCTGCATTTCAAACGAAACGGGACTTGTGCATAGACAACAAGGTCAACGGGATTCAATCGTTTAAATGTAGGTACTAATAATACGCGTTTCTAGGTCGTCAGCCGAGATTCTCGAACGGTTTCTAAGTAGTGCAACTATGTATTAGGAATATATATGTATTAATATATACTTCATCGGTTCACGAATCATGTATTATGTACTCAATTTAAGTTAATAATATCGAGTATTTAATTAAAATTTACAATTATTATGGTAGTTCATGGCAATTTTTTTTGAAATTTATAGACCACGCGTATACATTATTATAAAATAGGTAGTTACTTAACAATGGTAGATAATCTCACGCGTATTGTTAAATTATAATAATATTGATTGAAATAAAATCAACATTAGTTCGTGATAAAATGATTAACTATGTTGATAACACATTTTTCTCTAGCATATACGGTATTAATAATCAATTAAATATATATATATAGTACACATAGTACATAAACAATTAATGTATGTTGTTATAACAGACATATAATTTATACATTGTATACAAGTTAGGTACGTAATATTGTCTAACATTTTTTTAAATTTAGGTCATGATTCTAATAATTTTTAAAACGAATTAAACAATAAAATTTACAGGTAATTCACCAATATGATAACTTCATTTCACGCATTGATTTAAAATTATAAGTATACATAACCGGATTATACTCGCCACTGCATGGGTGATTTCCCCACTCATAAATATTGATTCAATGATTCCTTACCTCTGTAAAAAAAGGATTATTATCTTATATACCTAAAAAAATAATTAGTAAGAAAACAGAATATTCCTTGTATGCTATACAGAATCTAAGTACTTAAAAATGCAATTCTTAAGTATCTTGAAAAATTTAAAAAAGATCAAAAATTGAATTCGGGTAAATAAAGGGTTTGATAAGGGTGAATACTTGGTAAAACACCTTTTAAAATATACAATGCGCAGTTGCACTTTATAATCATTTATTGATTTATATTTAGAGACATGCGTTAGTTAATTTGTATACTGTATTATATCTATGATAAATAATGTTAACTTTACATTTACGAGATATACAGTATACTTAATTTATTTATTGATCAGTGGCAACTGACAATTAGAGGCCGCTTTAAAATGATTACAAATTGTTGAAATAAAAACCTTCGAATCATGCTTAAAGTATTAGCTATATAATTTTTATTAAAAAAATATAACCAAACAAAAATAGAATGTATAATTCCAAGAAGGCAAATGTTGTATATTTTAAATATAATAATATAATTTGTAGAAGTGCGAATAATATTGTTGAAGTATAACATTTATAAATCATGTGTCGGAGACTCCGAAGGTGTGGGAAAAAGATTTAGAAATAAATACTGGAATAGAATAGAATAATTGAAGAAGTGGTTTGGAATTGAGCCAGAATTTGAATTTATAGTTTATAATGTAAAAATGTTTACCTACAGTATAATATGTGGAAAAAAAATGAAGTGTTTAAAATTAAGATAATATGGTTGTTTGTTAAAAGTGTTGGTAGCATTTATTTTTGTAGGAAATTAAAAATTATTCAGCCATGAATAATTAGTTAAAAAAAAAAAAACAAATATTAATGGTAGACCAAATACTAGGATTGAGAAATATACTGGCTTGAAGATAATTCTATATTAGCGTCTGACAAATAAATTATAAGCAGGATTAAAGATAGATACTACCACAAGTTATATTAAAAATACAAGTATAGGTACTTAGGTAAGTATAAGTGGTGTTTTAACATTTTAAATATTTTTGTATCAAATAATTTTATAGATTGATATTTATATACAATAAGTATTTATTATTATATTAATATACAATACAAGGTGATTTTTTAACTGAACAATACTCATTATTTCAAAATTTACCAATGTTTTTTGAAAACATTGTTCCTACATAATTTACAGTTAAAATAAAAAAATTATTTCTGATTATTTTTACTATTATAATTTTTTATGTTTCTTATTTATTCTGAAGTAGAATATGAAATTAAAAATCTATGTTGTCATTCAAAAAAGTACAAACTTAAAAAAATGTGTAACAATAAGAGTATATATATATTATACATTAAATATGTTGTTTAATTTTGAATGTCAATTATGAAAGAAAAATATTTTCAAAAATATTAATAGATTTTGAAATAATGTGCGTTGTTCGATTTAAGAATCACTCTGTATATAAGAATATTTTGAATATTTTAAATAGTTCTTATCTAATAGATGCCATAATATGAACATGTATTAAATATGTTTATTTAAACCTATACTGGCTTACTACTTACTAGCAATACTATTGGTTGATAATAAAAACAATTTCATGAATACTTAGCATTCTAGCTGTGTTTAGTGAATGAATAAAATGTAAATTTATAAATATATAGTATCTATCTATTTGTATTAATATTAAGTAGGTATGTTATTTTATAGAAAAACATTTTACTTGTTCTGTTTTCAGAACAAGTAGTCGTAAGAACCACACTTGGTGTGTAATATTTAACACGATAATGCCGACGACTGCTATTAGACCTATTCACGGTCTGGTTCGATTTGGATTGAATTTGAGTAGGCGGGACGAGTTGTATACTTGTAATACCGCCGCGCCGATTCGGACGGTGTAGGACAAGGGATTATCCATTCGTTGTATTATTATTATTATTATTATATTTTATCTTCTGCACGACATTATGTGTATGTCAGTCAAATATAAAATCATTAAAATCTTTTTTTGACATTCCTTCGACATTCCGGAAGACATTTTAAAACTAATTATTATTGTATTATGTATTTACGATAATAGTTTTTAGTATATTGAGAAAATGTTAATTTAAAAAATACCCTCAATTCGTTTAAGAAATTATACTAAGTATATAAATAATATTATTATATGGCGTTGAACAATAATTCTTTACATTTTCGTAAAAAAATTTGTATAAAAACAGTAAACGTATTTTATTATTAATAATTATATAATATTTGTATTATTAAAAATTATTATTAACCTTTGCCCTAAGAAATATAATTGCTTTATTATATATATATATTTACTATATTGTAAATTGAAGATAGTTTTGTTTTACCGAAAAGGAATAAAAGTATAAATCATACATAATTATTATTCGTTGACTGATCGAAAAAAAATTTCAATTTATTCAGTTTATATAGGTGCTTACATTATTGTGACATAATGCTGAATCATATATAATAATGCATTTTTATTGTTATCGTATAATATTACACTCTTGTATGTACAAATACAATAAACATGCAATGAGTGTATTGCCAGCAACTATATATACCGAGAATTATTTAAAAAAAAAATGAAACAGCAGAGAAAAGGGGTGGTTTAGCGGTTTTCCTTTTGATATAGTATTCAAAAATTCTCAGTGTTATAGAAACAATTTTATAAATCCGTATTTTTTTAGTGGTTCAAAAATCTATACCTCAATAAACTGTGATATCATATATTATGTGGGAATGCTTATACATAATATTATATATACGATAAAGAACCTAGTGAACCAACATACAATTGATTTAAAGTAAAATTACTGACAAATTAAAAACCTCTAAACTTTTTTACCTATATATTAATAATACACTACACATTTTTTATAATAAGAATTTTACATATCCATATTTAGGATCTGTTTGATGTTTGAGCGAAGATAATATTATTACATAGCGTCATGATATAGTATACGGCTGAAACAATAAAAAATAAATACATAATTTAAATCGTGTTAATCTGAATTGAAACTATGATAGTCAGACTGCAGTAGGTATTTTTATAAAAAATATTATATAGTATACGTTTTGATTTCTTATTTTAAGCGTATTTATCGGCAGTGCAAAGAGTAGCAAACGTAATGTATTATATTTTATATATGAACGAATTTTCGTCTCAGCATGAAGGCTTACAGTGCTATAATATAATAATAATAATAATATTATATTATTTACACTCTATCGAGTTGCCACGCCATGGAATGCCGTGAACCCTAATAGTGTTATACCTACTGCAGAGTACCTATAATATGTAAAGAATCGACTCGGAATCGGTAAATAGAAGATAAACGAGATTGAAACCCCGAGAGACGGAATGCCGGTCATAATGCACATGCTCGTGGAGTGTAAACCACCTACGACGGTACAGGTGTTTGTAGGATTTTCAGGTAAAATTCAGGCATTATATTCTATTATGCGCATTAATATATATTTATGTATATATACACATAATGCATTGCAGTATCTGCAGGAGACGGGTTGTTGCACAGGAATTACAACAACGGTCTAAATGTTGTAAAATGTTCTCTTTTACTTTCGTGTATGATGTATATACATGTATATAATATAATATATATATATGTGCGTATGAGCCCCGTCGTGTCGCGTATTGAATAGATGGAAAACCAATGAGCGGCATGTGCAAAATATAATAATAATAATAAGAATAGTAATAGTAATAATCATAAAGAGGAAAAAAAATGTCGTTCGGGAGTCGCGCGCATATTTCTACAACAGTGCTCGGATGGTGTATGGTGGTAATACGGTTGGCCCGATCATCAGACGTGTAGGCGCGATATATATACATAATGTATGAACGAACAGTCTTTTGGCGATTATATTGCGACCTCAAAAACGACAAATAGTAATAAAATAAAACAACGATTTATTCAAAGCTATACTGAAATAACATCCTGTGTCTCGAATATGTGTCGTAAATCATTTCCATACATATATACATGCATACAATGCTAGATGGAATAATTTTTTTTTTAATGTAACCAAAATTTGTAATGGGTTTTATGCGGCGTGTGGAAGAGTAAATTATTAATATACATTGATATATTTTGATAGTTTTATAAAATATATTATTGTTACAAATGTTAATTTTTGTTCTCATATAAAAATGTACTCGTAAATCATAATTTACTTGCACATCAGTTAATCTTATCAAAAAATAAAGTGGTCTTCATTTTCTATTATAATATATTATTATAACTCTTAAGATTAAAAGAAAAAACAATACAATTTTACATTCCTGTTTGTGTTTATATACGTCATATTATGTGGTATTAAGATTTACGAAATTATAATTATCTTTAATTACGAGTTTCAATTTTTTTTTTTTAATAATACATATTAATCTTAGTATTATTAATGTCATCGTAGTTCGTATTATAAATCTGAGTGATTTCGGGAGCTCCGTATAATACCCAAAAGTATTCCTGCATTAAATAAATACAATATTTTTAAAGCGGATTTTCAAAATCGTAAAAGATAATTTTAAAATAATACCCCTGAGAATATACTGGACTTGCGAAATTATATAAAAAAAGAAATATATTTTATTTTTTGATGCAATAGTATTTTTTGGGGGGAGGAGAACTCATAGATGTATATGTATATAGTTTTATATAATATATATATACACTAGTATATATATTAACTAAAACACCTTTGAATTATATGTTTTATCTCAATAAAATATTGTCTTTTATTAAGTGAATTATATATTATATTTTATCTTAATGTTTGTAGTATGCAAAAGTTATATTAATATTTTTGATTATATAAATATATATTTCTTCTTTGACGTAATATTTTCTTTGTTAGATAATTTTCAACAAAGGAAATATACTGTAATAATAACAGGGGAAATTATTATTTATTGCTAATTTATGCTTATGTTTTGAAAGATATTTTCTTAGTTTACAAAACAGGTTAAAGCGTAATTGTAAAAACGTATACTGTGTTACTCTTAATAAATTGTGTTTCGCGATCTTATTATTATTTTATGTGTCAATATTGTTATTATACCTACATGTATTTTTTTTTATTTTAATTTGTGTGAACGAAAGATAAATTTGAATATACTCGTACCTTTTATACTTAATATATAAATATATATCCGGTTTAAGGCACTGAATTAGTAAACAAATATTTTTACATAGATGTTTTGTGAAGTTTTTTATTTGTTTTTATTAATATTATTATTATAAGGTAATCAATATTATTTAAATTCATCAGTTTAGAAAATACAAACTTTAATCTAATGCCCCATACAAAAAAGTGTTGTGATAAAAGTTAAACGTTCTAAATAGAAAACAAGGACATGGAGAGAAATAAATTAATTGATCTAAATTTTAATGTTCATATGAGAATAACGCTTTTGCGTCATTAAAAACAAGTTATTTTTACTTATTGTTGAATCATACAGTTTTTTTTCTCGTATAAGTAGTATTTAATACTTCTTGGATTTTATTTATTTTATAATTTCATGTATATATAAAAAATTTCCCAATTTAATATTGAATTTACATAATATAATTAAGAGACTATACCTCGTAAAATTGATATAAATATTGAAATATATAGTTTTACTAGATTGAATTTTTATTTTTTAGTTAAAATAAATCAAATAAAAAGGTTGGGTTAAAAATATTGAAATTAAAGGTTAAACTGAAATATTACTCAGTTAATGGAAATTCTGAACAAAATATATCTATACAAAAAACACTACACCGTTCACCCATTTAAAAATCGATTCCTGAAGACTTTTTGACCTTTTTCAATGGGCAATTTTTGTCTAACGCAGTGCAGTTGGATTTAACTTTATTATTCACAGAAATGTTGCATTAAAGTGCATTCAACCAAGGTATAATTATAAGGGAGCGCATGCACTTACAACCTTTAGGACCCGTATTGAGTGTTCTATACAGTATAAAAAGGGATATTTTCAAGTTGGGGTTGCAAACGAAAAAGAATATTATATGTTTGACGGTATATTGGCAATCAACTATTTATTATATTTTTACCAGAAGACTTACACCTTCATGTGTGTATTAACTATAATTAATTACAATTACAGATAATTGGATATTTTATGTAACAATTTAAAAACGTAATGCCGTTGGTAACAAATAACAATTTTATGTAGATACCTATAATAATTATTTTTAGTTGAATTTTAAAAATTGATATTATTATATTCAAATTTGCATTGTGAACTCAGTAAATCATATCAATGCATCATAGCAAATTGTGAATAATGACATTGCAGGTATCGGAAGTTCGTGTATTTACATTTTTTTTCATTGAATGGTCTAAAATATAGCTAGATTAGCCATTAGGTAAACAAATATTAATCACAATGTAACGAATTGAAATAATTATTTATATTTTATATATTTTCATATAATTTCCCTTTTTTAGATGCATTTACAAATTTTACATTAATTATTATTTATTTATCCATACAGCTAAGTGTTAAATGCATAAGTATTCATATTTTTGTTATAATTTTATTTCTTACACCATTATATATGTTGTTAATTTAATTTTAATTTTTGAATGGTATAAAGAGTTTATTTGTTTTAAATTTGTTTTATATGAATATACATAATAATAATGGTGTTATACAATTTAAAAAAAGATTGCATACTTATTTTGAAAAAATAAATGCTGGTAAATTGGTAAAATAAATATAGTAAATAATAATATAATTAGTTATACTTCCAAAAATTGTATAAATTCTAACTTAAATTTAATTATATTTAGTTTTCATTTATAATTTTCGAATAAACAAGTTTAAAATCTGAAGAAAGCATTTATATAAATGTTTTGAGTTGTATTCTACACTTCGAAAAATTTGTATTCAGTTAAAAGAATTTTATGGATAACTGATTGATTTAAATAGGTACCTATAATACTAATAGATTCATCTAAACGAAATAATCGTCTATATGAAAACAATTTAAAATAAGTACAATTATCAAACTTTTATGACGCATTTAAAAATAGTAAAGAGTTTTTATAATTCATATTTTATCATATACTTAAATTAAGAAAAAACAATGTAAAAAATTACACTAAGTTATAAATATTTTTTTTAAAACAAGCAGGCTATAAAAAACTCCATTAAATTATATATTTTTAATATTTAATCATAGTAAAGGTACACTATTACCTATACATTATAGATACATTAACATTCTTAGAAGAGAAAAAAAAAACAAGTTTTGGTTTTCGAATTATTTTAATAAGATAAATATACTAAACAATTATGACTAAATGATTCGACGTAATATAATAGAGATAGAAATTATAATATATTTATTGTACATATGGATATTATTATATTAAACTATATACTATTATGTAGTTTTTTTTAAAAGACTAATATGGGTGTCATCCGAAATTTAATTCTTCTTATAAAAGGTTCACATAGAGTTAGGCGAAGAATTTTATTTTTAATATGTATATCAAATATCAACTCTAGACACATTATTGTAACACTATGTAGACCCGGTATTGTTATATTTTAATTTGTAAAAAGTCATCAAATTATTTAATAATAATAAAAAAATAAACGTATTGTATTGCACATTTAATCAGTTTGCAATTTTTCTACGTATGACTTGCGATAATAATTATTGAAAAAAAAAATGAGAAAATCATGTACGCTTGTATTTAGTGCATAATATAATAATATTGTCGTATTTATCGAACATGTAATATATTATACGTATTGATAAGCATCCGTGTGAACAGTTTTGGTTACAGTAGGAATATAAATATACTGTGATCAAGAGCATAATATTATTATAATTACATTACACTTATGATGTATCTTTATGGACGAAAAAAAAAAAACAAAATCTCAATTCAGTCGGGACATTTAAAGAATAAAACATTTCGTTTCGTTGAATAATACAAAACGCACCGTGCGTATATATGCAGACTAAAAATGCCGAAGAACATTTGGTTGAATATTTCATTGTATGCATAAATACAAAGTTGGCCAATTTTTAATATATGCATTTATAATTCGACTACAGTCATTGCACCCTCTTTTCGCTCGACAGGACATGCACCCTTGCATCACGTGATATACATATTATGCAGGGGGAGACGACTACGATTCCACTGGGTATGTATTCTACGGTGAACAAATATATATTAGATAAAAGCCACGTTCATTTAAGGAACTCGCGAGTTTATGTTTTCAATGTTCCTACCCTTTTATGTGGGTTTGTACGGATAACAAAATCTCCAATCGTAAAGCATCTTGAGCCAAGACGCGTGGTTACCGATTCAAATAAACCTTTAAACCGTGAGTGCCCCGGGGACATTTTATCGAATTAAACGTGAAAATTATTTACAAGGTATACCAAGATGGAAAGATCGAATGTTCAATACGTTGTATACAATAAACAAACATAATATACGTATACGATATTATATTATATCATATATATTATGTGTAAATATAGTCTTTACTCAAAAAAAGTGTACTTTTACAAATTGTTTTCGTTATTAACTTTGATTTGTTTAAAGACATTAAAAACATTGCTTTTGAGAAAATAAAGTGTACTTTTAGTATTTAAAATGCTGGAATTAATTTCGAAGTATTTAGTCATACGCGAATTTTGTTGTCTTAGGGCATTAAAACTGTAGTAAAGCTACGCAGACACATTTTATACGCACACATACGGTAAAATATAATATGTGTAGCTGACTTAAATTATATTTATCAAGAGGGTTGTCTTCAGACAGACAACCCTTTAACACATAATGGTAAGTTTTATAACTTGTGGTACAATCGTCAATCTGTGATGCAATAAAGATTAAACGAATTTATACAAGTGTACATTTTAAAATTATAATACGAAATACATTTACTGGAATGGATATATTTAAGTATCATATCCGAGCATCGACCGCGGGTTGCATGATGATACTGTCATTGACATTTTTTTCACAAATTTACTCCGTTACTTTTATTTTAAGAATTTTCGCAGGTCGAGTTCATCGATGATTTTCGGATTATTCGATACAACATAATATTGTACAATTGCAGTGTACGGATATTTCTAGATATAATTCAGCGCAGTCGAGTTGAACATTTCCGACGCATGTCACCGAGAAAGTCGTTGTGCAGCATTGACGTATTATTGCGTACGTAAGCCATTATAATAAGTACATAATAATACCTATGTATATTTATATAATGTACTGCGTTTTGTGATTGGTGCGAGCGATTTGAACCGCCGCCGTCGAATTTCGGCGAATATCTTATCAGATGCTGCACAACGACGGCGGCGACCTAGGGTAAACCGCGTATATTATTATAATTTTTTCCCTCCTCCGTTCCTATGCAGTCTCGTTCATTTCCATATGGCTATTTACGTACATTTTGTGAACGATCGCGTGGGACTAATACTTTGACTGTTGTTATTATTATTATTATGCACAAACGGCGGCGGTGGCCTTAGAAAACGAGCTATTATACAGTCTCTGTCGTAGATCGCTCGTCTCTCGGTACACACACAGACAAGCGGTGCAGCGTATGCATGAGTGTCTGTATGAGGCGGTCGGTCACAGACTTGACCGGGTGTGATGGGAGGAAAAGGGTTGAGTGAGAACGATAGACCGGGAGTTAGAGGGGGCCAGACATCGAAAATTGGTCGACGGCCAAATATATAACACACACACACACACACACACATATATTCATATATATTATATGCATATATAGGGAACGCGCGGCATTAGGAACTATGACTTATCGGGACTGGTTTCCCCCACGCCGAAACCATCATAGCCGTAGCGCAGTTGTCTCGGTCGTCGCCAGACGTACAACTACAATAATATGTGCATACGCACAAGCCAAGTTAGTGGTACCTAAAACGCGACTACTACATACAGTTCAATATTCACGATTTCACGTGTATTGTACACAGCTTTTTTTCACTGAAAGCCATTATAATTAGTTACTACTATCCGGAACGGACAGAAAAAAGCAAAACCGATCAGAGGTATAGGTATACAATTATCAAAAGAACAGAGACTCTTTAGACGGACGCAGTACAGTCTTTTTACAATCGACTGTAATATTATTATTATTATTATTATTATGGATAGAAAAGGCGGTGTTGGCATATACACACACGCGCGCGCGCGCGCGCGAGCATTCATTGTTTTTAATACGTGTGTCGTCGTTCACGCGCCTCTCAATCCCGGCAAGCGCTCGCTCCCCGTTTTAGCGGTAATTTATACGACTGCCGCCACTGACGTAGACGCCGCCGGACCTGACAGCGATGGAGGCGGTGGTGGGGAAAACCGTGCCCGACATCGACGTGTGCGTAAATATTACACTAAGTCTAGGGATCTGAAAACGGCCGGCGGCTGTGTCTGGTTACGATATACTAAAATCATAATATACTATCGTAGTATATTTATATAAATACATATTACACACATGTATACCATTTATACGTGTAAACAACAAGATCGGTTCGTTCGCCTTCGAGTACACTATACGCCAGACAGACTGCATAGTCGAGTAATTTCGTTATACTTAATAATAATTTTGTTTCTATACATAAAAAACACGTTTTAATATAATTTATTATTTGGTAATGATGGTCGCGACGCAGTTTTTTCAACCGCGATGTGTGTGTGTATATGCGCGCGCGCGTGCGCACGCACACCGTGCCGACGGTCACCCATCCGAAACGGCTGTGATGACTACTCGCTATAACTCAATTAACCCGAGACTAAACATCGAGCGTTACTATACGTTTTTCCGGTAAACATTTTGTCCGCGCACAGGAATTCGTCCCACCCACCATATTCAACCAACCTATCCTCACGATGTAATCTCTCGCTATAATCCCGAGACGTCCGATAATAATTACATTACATTACAACGCACCACTCTCACACACACGTGTGCATATATACACGCACAACTCACGAACAATTTACACGATGCAATAATCCGTGTTGCACTAATTATGTATAGGTACATAGTGTATACCCACCTTCCCCAGTGCAGTTTGGTCACAATTATCCGACTTCGTGCACCTGTTGGTGCGCTCGCATAGAATCCCAAGGTCGCCCGAAGGCGTTAATTCGCCGTTTCAGCATGCAACAGAGAGTATTATAATTAATTTTGTTCATTACGTAGACACCCCGCAGACGTGTATGTATAAGTGTATTTAAAATGCGTATAAGAGTTCTGTTTTTAAAAATACGATGCATACTAATTGTGATATAAGATAGTACGATATAATTTGATTTGGAATTTCTTTTAGCATTTCAAGATACAAATAACATTATTAACTATAAACTTTTTATTAGTTTACAATATTATTATATCTATTTTTTCATTACTATATTACGCTGCAATCGAGTAGATTGAAAATTATTATCATTTTCTTTAATAATAGTTGTAATCAGCGTCGATTAGCCAAGGTATCGGACTACCGAGTCTTAGGATTGCTAACGTTTGTATATAGCTATAACTACTGTATGGTTTAATAATTTGATTTAATTATATTTTAAAATAATGTTTGTACCTACTAACTTATCATTTTTATAAAAAAAATAAAATTACGACTAAACACTAATAACCGGCCCATATTTTGAGCAGCTCACAGAGATTTTCTCGGTATAGCTCGCCTGCTCAATCCAGACCTGGTTGTAATATTATTAAAAGAGTGTATAATATAATTATCCTATACCATTTACATATAATAATGAGATTTTATTTTTTATTTAGTTATACATAGGGTTGAATTAATAAATCGTCAATAAATGCGTTTGGTACTTTGTAGCGTATACGATTCGATTATTTTAAAATACAGTGAATTTTTATTTATACACCATAGATATATGTTTTAAATGATCAATGTTTGAATTTAATTTGCACAGTATGCTATTATTTATAAATTTAAATTTGAATAAAAATAATGATAAATTAAAACGAAATTAATGTTGTTTACTAATTATTAATTTTGCATAACTAAATTTGTACATGCGTAAATTTTAATTAATACATAATAGATTCATCCAAGCAACAAAAATATACTTAATGATACCTATAATATGTACCTATATTTACAACGAAAACTGTTAAATCACGGACTTGATGTAGATGACTGCTTGGTATAAGTCACAGACTACAATATATAGTCAATAGGTTTTACGACACATTCTTGTCTGCATTACCAAACAAGTTGTAACGTAAAAAAACGGGTTATAGTCCCTAATAACATACGATAGTACACACAATTATATTATAAACTAACACTTATAATCTTCATCATAATAAAATACCTATTCCAAATTATTTTAACAATTATCGAAATCATATATTAGACATTTATTAACCAATTTGATGGATTACAATATTACATTTTTTAATTTTTAATTTTTAATTTTTCTATTATATATTTTATTATACTCGATTTAACAAACAAATTTAAATTTTCCATTAAAATAATAAATTGAAAATGCCTTAAAATTTAGTTGTATATTTTCATAGTTTTGCGAGAAATGTGCTGTTAAACGACTCATGAAACAATAAAAAAAAACTAACACGATAACAATTTAAATTTTCAAATCTAAGTTCGCAAATATAATTTGGGTTTAAATCGAAATTATTATCGAGCAAAATATAAATTCTTAGTTCAAGTTTAAACCAAGTTTTATTTACGTTTATTTGATTAATAAGTTTAACCGAAAAATGATAAGATAACATATTATAGTCTATAATTAATATTTATTTTAGTATTAATCTAAAGACAGAATAATTGTATTATTGCGAATAGTTTATAGAGTTTAGAGTTAGAACCAAGGAGACAGACAGGTGTCATTATAAATATATCTGATTGCTTATATCAATATAATTATTGTATTTAATATAATATCATATTTAAAGTATTTTAAATATAATAATAAATTAATAATACACTAATATATTTATGGTTGAAAAATTAATATTAAATATTCACGATAAAATTGTTTTCTTCTGCAAACCACTCCTATTTATTGCAAAAAATTGGCACGGGATATTTGATATTGATGACGGAAAGTAATTTATATTCAATTCAATTACGTGTATTTTGCAAATACTGATTTCATATGGTTTTTATTGCTACATGTAGAAATTAAAATTAAAAATAAAAGTGAAAAAATTAAAATATTATTAAATTGAAGTTATAATAGAAAAAAAAATAAGCTGACCGATTATTTTTAAAATATACGTATAATCTTTATCAAAGTCACGCGTTTTGTCAAAGACTTCGATAGTCGACCATGGCACTAACTAGTAACTACCTATACAGTTTAGTACCTATCTTTATACGACTGTATTAGTCAATATCAATAATGTAGACTACTCGTATACCTACTTGATACGTAAAGATATTGAATAAGTAAACACTTAATAACTACATTTATTCGGAACAATATTATACAGCCTTATATGTAATTTTGGTTACTGGCTATAGAAGCAGGGTTGAATCGAGCGCTGCAGGAGTACTTGGGGACTTGGGGACTTGGGGTTGTTTACATGACGATAACGAGTTAACTTTAGAGTATAGGTATTCATATAGTATATTATATTATTATTAATAACCCGAGTATGATAAACGAGTATTATAATATTATCACCGGTACTCGGTTTGAAATTCTACCATTCGACCGCGATACAATTCAAAAACGATTTATAATAGTAATAAAGTATACTCGTTACAAAAATAATTAAAATGCAAAAATTGATATGATATCTGCAGATAACGACTGATATCCGTATCGAAAAATTGACATATCATACGTGAATAATATTAAAGCATAGCCGTAACTTGTAAGTTTATTACCTGTTATATATCTGAATGTAATCGATAAAATATCCGTAAGTGTTGTGAGGGTAGTTTCGGCAGGATAACGGCGATCGCGACTATTACACCACAATTAAAAAAATCACTTACTATCACTATATCACAACTACGACCACTTACTACCACGCTGTTCTTGTAAGTGTCGGGATGAGATCGTTCAAGACGACTACGGTGGTAGTAGCATACCTATAGTGGTGGTGGTGGTGGAAATCGAGGTGGTAGTATATAGCGATGTTGGTGGTGGTGGTGGTGGTGGTGGTGTTGGTGGTAGTGGTGGATATAGTGCAACAATGGGACGAAAAATAAAAATCTCTTGTTGTGGTGCGCCGCGGCGAAGGGGCAGCTGCAAATCGGTCGATGGAATTCCGGGTGAGGTCGGTTGCGGCGGGCTAGACGTAAAATAGTTGACGGCTACGATAAACGTGTGCGCGCGCTTACTCCTCACGGGGTGCAAACGAATAACTAGTTTTTGTAAAAGGGAAATAATAATAATAATAATATATAACATTCGGGTAGTCGTCTTACAATACACGACAGACTCGCCATCTTTATACATATATATAATATATATATACTATGTATTTATATTATATACATTCATATATATAACATACACACACAAACGTACTATTATAAGGGACCGGACAGTATTATCATTTGTGTTGCTGCCGTTGTGTTGCACTATACGGCTACTATGTAAAATATAATATGTATAATATAATATGACGCCGCCGGTTATTGTTGGGAAACGACCAGAGACGCCGTCGTAGGTCGTACTGGTGTAGCCAGTGCCACAGAGTTCGGCAGCATTATAGGTAGATACACCTATATATGATGCGTGTTTCAGGTATGTTCCATCTCCATGGGGTTGATTTCGTGCACAATGCATATACACATACATATATTACACTCGCATAGGTATGTCTACAATAATTTATATTATACCACCAATATATCCAATAAACATTTATACATATATGTAGGTATAGAGCACGTATATAATGCGAGAGTATGTATGTGTGCGAGCGTATTCTAAATATATGCCGCGGCGCTCCATTACTATTTCTCTAGTCGCCCTTGAGATTTTAACCAGGGGGTAGAAATCTTTTATACGTATTTCATTTAATATATTATTATACGGGTGTATGTGTGTAATGGCGGCGCCGATTCGACCGCGTTTCGTTTCCACGAAATAAAAATGACAATAAAATGTGTTTAGCTATGTACGATTATATTATATTTTTTTTTCCGTTCACTGCTCCGGGGCACCGTGTACGGAATATTATATTTATTTTGTTACAGGTGGACCGATATATACAATATAATTCGCACGTCAAATATAATATTAGACTTACGACGGCTACAACAATATGATCGTTATATATTCGTTATTCGCGACTTTAATAATATTATACCTATACACAATAAAATATCACTTAAAAATCATACCTCCATGATATTATCATATTATTAGTCAACACAAATCAAATGTTCGAAAAATCCTTGTATGCACTGTCGAAATAAACGCGGCAACATGACATTTAAATAATAATATTACTCGTTTATATTTCTATAATATAGTTTTAATTTTTACTCCGGTAGTCCGGTGTGTAGAAAAAAATGCGATATAAATAAACTTGTTTCTGATTTGCGCCTTTCAATAAAATTTATATACCTACTAAAATATAGGGTGTCTCATGAAGATTTAACAATTTAAAATGGCAGGATAAAGGAATTTACATAATCCTACCACCTTAAATTAGTAAATTTCCTTATGAATATACTTACATAACTTTACAGTTTACACCTATGTTATTATGTTAATATTATTTATAAGGATTACAAAAACCATAAACTATAACCCATAAGCACACATTTATTATTTACGTTATAAAAATAAATGTATGCAAAAAATAAACTTAATTATTATTATCTCGTGATAACTTTACACAACGTAGTAAATAAAAGCAAATTTTTCTAAAAACATCTAAAACTATTCAAAATTGTTCATTACGGTTACATTTTTGGTAAGATTCCATCATTTGTTAACTTTTTGTATGTTTCTTTTTACACTTTTAAAAACCTATATATTTTATATTTATTTTAGTGATATTTTGGATTTATTGTAGTACTTTTAATCTTATCTAGCAAGTTTAAAATTTATTATAATTTGTATTTATACGTCTATATGCTAATTAAAAAATATTACTATAGAAAAAAATTCTGAAATTTACAATACATAACATACCTACAGAGTTCTACATAAAATCATGTATACAATGATGATAAATCGGTTTCAGATTCAATAAGAAATGTCCCATTGCCATTGCCCCTATTTATCAACCCGTCGAAATGTCCAAGTGAACTATTCATACATTATAATTCTCACGAGGCTAATTCAGACCACAAGGCTAATTTAGACCACGAGGTTAGGGAGGCTTGACCAATGGTGACTTTTGCTCAAACGGGTAAACTATACTGTTTATAATTTTATTAATTACATCTTCCTTTCATTAGATTTTACGTATAATTATGAAATATTAAATATTTACTAGATGTAAAAATACCCACATTTTAAATCAGCGAAAAAATATTGCAGAAATCCAATAACTATATAGATTCATAAATCACAATGTAGTATATAAATTTATTTTATATAGGTACTTTAAGCGTTTAAAACATTTTAAAAAGAAATACTTCAAGAATTGATCTTTAAAAAAATAAAAGGGAATTATCTACAGACTATAGGTAAATTGGTACATAATATAGTTTTCTTCGATATTACTATTATGTATAATGTATATTATGCAATCAATACATAATTAATTTCGAAACATGAAAACAAATTACCTTAATCAAACCAGAAATTAAATTAATATTGTTTTTTTTTATATTATACTTCTAATAATATGATTATTATTTGTGGAATATAATCTCATATTTAAATAAATCAAAATGCATTAAATTTAATTTATTGCGTATATAATAAAGTTATAGTTATTAATATAAATTATTTATTTATTTATTTATGTACAACGTAATTTAAAAAAAACGTTATTTTACTATACTTATCTACTTTTAATTAACTAACATCTTCAGAGTTATTATATTTTTATATGTAAACTTGAAATATCATTAATATCTTGAAGTAGTTACTATAAATACTGTATATCTACAGTGTATTGGAAAAACACATTTATATAATATACAGGTATAGTTACAAATGTGTGACAGTTTTGTGTTTAAATATACTAGCCGTATGAAGACGAATATTAAATTTATATACAAAAAATATATTAAAAATATTAAAACGTCGAGGACAGTCTACGGGTTGTAATAAATTTTAATACGCAATGAAAATGAATAATTCTACAATACTATAGTGGTTCCAAAAGTTGTTTTTGGTATACTTCAAAATGTAACTATATTTATTAAGCTAGTTATCAAGACTAAATAGTAATTGATTGAAATTAATTATCATGTATTATTATTTTCGACTTTTATTGAAAAGTACAATTTATGGTCGTTCAAACGTGCTTTATCCTTCATATACGATACAAACCTAATATTTAGGTTTACAATTCAAATATACAATAGGCTAACAAATGTCTCTTTTTATTTTGCACTAAGTGCACTTAACAATACCCAAAGAAGAATAAAATACAGAAATTAAAGGTATGAATATAAACAATTTTTCTTATTTATCATTGAATCTTACAAATTAAGGTATAGATAGAGTTCACAAAACTTTATTAATTATTGAAATAAAATAATTTTATAGATTTTATTTGTTGTCTATTTGTAAGTGTAGTGAACAATACATAGATATAAATTAATTTATTTTAAACTGATTTAATTATTTCATTAACAATAATATAAATAGAAAGACCGTCACCGTATAGATAGGAAAATATAATTTTTATTGAAGTAAATCATTGTTAAAATATAATAATACAATATTCAGACGCGAAAAAATATATATTTTAGGCTGAACAGAAATCTTAGACTTAAAATTGTTTAGCTTATTCTTTATGCGTATATCATTACCAGTTACGTGAAAGGTAAATTTTATTTTAGTAATTGAGTATCATGTTGAATATGTTGTAAAAATTGTAAAATATATAATTAACAGATTGTAAATTGAGCGATGAACTAGGTATTTTATGTTGCTATTGTTGATGATATAATTTATACCAAAAATAAATACCGTTTTTGGTGGGAATCGATGAAAAGTTGCAAATAAAAATCCATATGTATATTGAAATGATACGCCCATGTAATCTGACTCCGGCCGAAATAAAATTGTAAAATGCATTGATGAATGCATTCAAGCTTTAACGGACACAGCTCCGATTACCCATTGCTTTGCCTGCAAGCGGAGATATCAATATCATATAATATGTACAACGAACTTAATTAATTATAATTATGTAGAGTATGATATTAACGAGTGTATCAAGTGTATTTTGAGTTCCAAAATTCCAAATTATAAAAAATTATTGTCAAATATGATTTAAATGAATAATTTTTAATCTAAAAATTCATTATTCATTATATACATAATACATATCGACGAATTTTATCAATTTTATTTTGTTATATTGCTCATAGGTATTATATAATATACGAGAAACAAAAACAAAAACAAATATCTAACCTATCTATACAATAACACTATACATTTTTAATATTGTGAATTTATCAAATATGTATTAAATCGATATGAAGAATTAAATCGATTGTAAAATTAATTGTAAATACATTTAATTTAACAAAAAATATTCTTTAATCTTAAGGGGGTCCATTATGAAAAAATAGTTATATCAAATATTTCTTTAACAGTAAATAATTGAGAAACTACAAAGTTACTTAATTTATAAATAATTTTTAACACCAATTGTACAATACGTGCAATAAAACTTAATCGAATTTCAAAATAATGGCATAGTGTAGTTTGTGATATGTTTAATAAAGGACAAGGAGAGGTGGTTGTTATTTTTCAAACCTTAATATAGTTTTCACGAGTATTTTATACAGTAGTAGTTTGGGACTTTTGGTAGGCACAACGCTGTTGCCAAAAGGTTATATAAACCATAGGTACCACAAGTAAATTAATTTGTTGAATTCTGACTATTCAATCGTACAAGTTCGGTATGCAGTACGAAATATTATGTCTTTATTCTTTTACTTAGAAGAGGTATTATTTAATTACATTTGAGAGTCTTGGTAAACTTGTAAAATACATAAAATAAGCTATAAAATATAACCGTGGGTTCACTTACAGTGTTATTACTGTGGCTTGGTGTGGTGCGATCGTACACTCAACTGCGTAAACGCTCTGAGTGTACGTATCGGCCGGTGTTGCTAGCTCCCGGATGGGTGACCACCCGGGATTTTGGTGACAAATTCTTGTCACATATACAAAAATCGTGTTTCAACCTACCTTCCTCCCCTCTACAAATGAATAAACCATCCAATGGCCTTTGTTGCCGCAGAATAATTAATAAAAAAAAAAAAAATTAAAAACGTTATCACTACGATTATTATTATACAACCACTATAACAAAGATTGAAAATTGTTTATCTATTTGATTCTCAATAATTTCTTTTTTAAAAGATAACAATATAATATTATATAATTAAAAATAAAAGTTTACTAAAAATGTATTTACTTCTCAGTTCTCATCTACTATATAGTATATTGTATGGTAAATATGTATATTGTTGATAATTTAATTTAATGATACATACTATAAGATATTATTTAAAAAAATAATATGTTTTATTGACAATTATTAAGTTATTTGAAAAAAAATGTTTTAAATAAATTCATTAACTGCTATTTGAAAATAATTTGTATTATAACTATTATATAATGTTAAAAAAATATATAAATATTTGATTGATTATTATTATCATGTAAAATCACTATTCAATTTGGGAAAATTTGGCGCAAATAAGCGATAGTGAAAAACGTCTTTTTATTTAAACCAGACGCACATGAGCTGTACCCAAAATGAATGAATTTTTTTTTATCGTAAATGGCTATTCCCTTTCGACCAAAGTGTAAAAGTCTTGGTAAGGTGGACAGGGGAAACTGCTTCCATGTGATTATATTATGATCAAAAACTGAACACTATATAACAAAACTAATAATGTATTATATTGTATAGGTATAAAAATATTTAAGACAATAATGAGTGTAAGACACACCACTATAAACGTATTTAATATGAAACCAGCTAATACATTATGCTTGCAAACCTATCAGTTACATATTATTGTATATATTTTTGAATTTTTCGTCGGAACTTGCTTACTACACATAAACAGCGTTTAATTTACATATTGCGGATTACGATATACAAATATAATTCGTTTAGAAACATAATAATAATAAACAAGATTTTACCTTTTTCATTGAATTTTACCGCTCCGTAGATTGAGAATCGGAAACGTTGTATATTTACGACTGCACGTATTCTGTGCAAACAGTAGGCGTACGATAGTTGAGAAAACCATTCGCTAAATCACTACCACAGAATTCGGGTACGCCGTCGGTCGTATTATACGGTTCCGCGTAATTCTGTATTACTCTATTCCTTTGGTATACGCGCAAATCATAGCTTTTGTGCCGTAGTCGCCAAAGAGAATAATATAAATTATACCTAGGTACGCTATTCGTTTGCACGTTTGTTACCGTATACCGCGTGTACGGCATAATACGCTAAAATAATCGAATAGATAAAGGCTCTGTTTTTTTTTATTCGCCACCGCCGAATCTACGGCAAAATGTCTGTACTTCTGTAGGTTTAGCAGTTGTGAACTAAAATTAAATGTACCTACCGATAAACGTAGGGTTTTTTTAAATTTATAATACAGAAAACCTACTGGTACATATTAAACTGAATGAAATACGGTGGATTAATTAGTAATTTCACTAGTTAAAGTAAAAATTATTATTATTAACTAACATTTATCAAAATAAATTTATCGTATTTTTTATGTTTCAAGTTTCTTAATACTCTGTGTACAACAGGTAAATTTGATTTAATACTAAAATTTTACGTAAAAGTCGTGAGATAGGGGACCTACAGCATGGGCCACCTAAATATGAATAATTATCAAGTTGTAATTACATGTTTTTTATGTTTGTTTTATGCTAAGTAAGTTAATTTAGTCTCTTGACCATGTACGGTTTAGACGCCGTCTCGCATTACAACATTGTTTTATTTAAACACTATTTGGAGTATATTTAACATTATTGGTGATTCTATTAGTGTTCTGTAGGTACTTGTATGTGGTTATAGAATATAGATATTAATTTTTTAGCGAACATATTTTAGAGTTAGTTTTTTGTGAAGCCACGGTGAGCAGTGAGATCAAAGGATTCATTAATGATTTTAAATTGTTAATGAATGAAGCTAGTTGGTTTGTTAAGCTGACTTTACTAGAGTTTTAAGGACTATCCTTCTGAAGAATTGGTTGTTTCGTTAGAAGTTTTTTGAAAGAGCGGAGACTTTCAGTTGATTTTTGGTTTCTCGTCAGTGTTAAACATTTTTGGTTAAGGTAATTTGTTTTTAAACCAATGATTAGCTGATTGAGATTTCCCGAATATGTTTAGAAATTTAATTTATAGTTAGCTAGAAGAGGATAGCTGCATAAAACTTTTGCTGGTCTATTTCTATCTCTGGTAAACTGAGTTAAGTCGTGGTTTTCATCATTACGGACACATTATTAAATGGTGGTTGCAAACTTATAATAAGCACGCGTGTGGCCGTGTGATTGACATTTGTAGATGTTGAGTGGTATCTTTCCTGACAAAATAACCGTTGTAAATTGTAATTGACAAGTATTTTAGGTCTATAGGTCTAATAAGTAATAATGTTTTATTTCATATTCGAAATATATTTAATTTATATTTACTGTTCTATATTAAACATGACTTAGGTAGCTAGTTATATAGTTATATATTATTATTTATACATTATAAATATGTTATTTATCTATATTGTCGCCATGTTCGTTTATATACGTAAATTAATATATACAAGTAATAGTATATTAAATAAAAGTAGGTACTGGGTGATAAGAAAAAAAAACACTTTTCTTGTTTTAAAGCACGACTTTATTTTGACTTTTTATTAACGTATGATTTAGAATATTACACTATGATGATCATGACTTTCATAGAACAAATGTGTGGAAAACTAAACATGATGATTTGGAAAATTTGGAAAATTTGAAATAATTTGCTGTTTGTTTAAAAATTATATCATAGTCCACATCGAATCTTTAAAGTTAAAGTATATAATTTTAATTGATGGAATTTGGATAGTAGTGTTCTTTTTTTTCTATTATAAAATGTAGATAATATACGAAAATAAAAAAAAAACCGATAAATCAAAACAATTACACATCATTTTAATACTAATAATTATTATAGCTTCCTCTGTTCCGAATCCAAAATAGGTGAATGTGTACGACATATGTATAGTGGAATTGTTCGACTTAATCCTCGAAGACAAATCCCTGTTCCAGTCCTTCACTCCTTCCTTTAATTTGCGGTGTCAATGGTATTACAAACTAATGACTATACAAACAATTAAACTAAGGTTTTTTTAAATGTATTTTATGCATGCCTGTGATATAAATATATACGTTATGTTTATGCGTATCTATTATGTATTTATATAATATATCGGGCTGTAGAATACATATTATACCAATAAATTCAGCAACTTTTTGTAGCGATTGAACGAAGCTGTGAATAATTATAAAAATAATATCACAATGTTTATAATGCGAGAACAACGCAATGCGTTTCGGTTAACTTGGAATAGTTTGTAAGTAGGATTAATATATAATATGCATTATTGACTATTGTATACTTATTGTATACTTATGCATCCATATGCAGGTTAAATAATATCCAAGACCAGATAGACATATAATACAATATACGCGCATATTTCACGAATTTCGACGATTAATGAAAAACACCGCTTGTTTATTTGTTGCATTGTAAGAGACATATAAACGTGATAACGTTTAAACGATCTCTTATTTCTTATATCTTATTAACAAAAGAGTTAATTCTTTAGAAGATTTTTCTCGGATCCGTAAAGTTGCCTACAACCACACAATGATATTTTTTTTTGTTATTATATGTGTGTGTGTATGTTTTGTCAGTGTGAAGCTTATGTGTATTGTGTATTTGTTAATATAAAACAATACGTCTAATATATGAAGATGAGTGTCTATTTTTAAAACGATTTATTGAATAATCAAACGATGTATTTTAATTAGTATGTGAAAATATGGACAGCGTCAACAAGTCAGTGACACGAAAAAAGAAAAGAACAAATTATAAAATGATAATGTAAATATCACTATCACATAGGTAAGTAATCGTTTGTGTACTATTCAGTTTACATAGTGATATAACAATTTTACGTTATTTTATTAATTTAAAACATTAGTTTTACCTAAATGGTTTCTAAATACATAAGTAAAATACTAAAATCAAATTTTTTCAGGATTATTTTTATAATGACTCGTCATTTGAACGACAGCAATGAATAATGAAAATATGAAATCATAATATATATTATTTTTTATTATAGATAAAGTCAAATCATTTTATTATTTAACATATTATACTATAAACTATATTGCACAATTATTATTTGTTGAGTAGGTATACATAACTGCATTTACATTTCCTTATAAAACAGTAAAAATTTCGATAATTTTCTTTTGGTAAATTAAATATTTTTTGTAATTTTTCTTATTAATTAATACTAAATATAATATAATATATATGAATCCACAAATAATTTTTTTTTCAAATAAGTAGGTATTTTTTCTATAGTTTTAAATATTAACTTAATACACTTAATAAACCTATCAGTATCAGTGCATACATGCACTATGTAATGCATTTTATATGATTTTTTACAGAAATAACTTTGTTTAATAAAATGTTTCGCTTAACTTTGCAAAAAAACTTTTAGGTTAATTTTTTATTTATCATTAATATTCGTAGTAAGTAATAATTTTTTTTTAAGTTAATGTATATGTTTATTTAGAAAAAAGTAAAATCGATTTGTAGCTTTGTTTAATAAGGAAGTGTATCTATCATAATTTAATTAGGAATTTTATAAAATTATTTTACAACAATAAAATAACGATAATTAAATATTATAATATATTTTATCAAATTGGTCCAATTTTCTATTTGAGCCACTAAATATTTCTTTAATGATATTAGGTATATAAAATTATCATTCTATTATTAAACTTGTTATTGAATTTGGGGTGCTACATTTATTAACTCGAAAATCAATCAATCTAATATATTATACTTATATTATACGTATATTAACTTGATAATATTGTATTTTTGAAAATTTTGAAAATTTGCATACAGTAGTGTGTAGGCTTTTGCTTTGCATTGTGTGAAATGGTACTTTTTATTACGTATTTCAGCGTGAGATTTTTATAATTTATAATATACTGCCACTATATATTAAATATTGAAAAAGGCTTGGACACAAAACTCACCAACATCAAATATTCAAATTATAAACAATAAATATATATTACATGTTATATTGTATTTTACAAGTAAATATCACATACGCAATATTGTTAGGTACTATTAGTTGTACGTGTGGTACAGCAATTAACATGATGCGAATAATTACATTATAGTTGTTAAATTTCAATATTATCTACCACCATTATATTATTATTAGGTACATTTTTATTAAACTGTTTTTAGTGCTTTTTTAGTTGTTATTGGTGCTTGCTTCACACTACCAATTATATTTTTATTATCCTTAATTTTTTTATTTTTTTGTAAATGTTATGTTTAAAGATTATAGTAGTTCCATCGTATGTTACTATATACTACCTATCAGACTAACATAGATTCATAGTTATTCGTTAAATATGCATAATATATACACGCAGAACTATTTGCTTAGTATATCTCTATGATTCTAATAATTATTATTTTGAAATATGAACTTTAAGTAAATTTTTAATTTATTTTTTATACAATTAATTATCTTCTTCTTGTCTTAACAATTCTAATATTACAAATATGTTGTACATATTATAATACACTTCAATAATTGTAATTACAAATTAGTAATAATACTCTTAGGAAACTCATTAATAACTAATGAGGAAATAAAAATCTGTTATTAAACTAATTTTATAATAGTATCATTAATATTAAAATAATATATTTTAATTCATCTCTTATTTATTTAAAGTGAATGAACAACAAATATAGTTGATTTCACAAAGCGTTTTGTTATTTTATATTTATTTCTTTGATCATAATATACTTATGCTTTTTGGACCAAATATAAAATTTAAAGCTAAATTAACTTTAAAAATGAAATTATAAAAAAAACCAAAATATAAGTTGATTCAAACGAAATTATTTAACTTATAATATTCGTTTATAGATTTATAATAAACGAACGAATTTATAAATAATTTGATCAAACATTGATATTGATTTTTACTGTTTTACTGCAGTAGATCTTAAAATAAGTATTGACATGTGATACAGTTGTATAGTGAGGATTATATTTTAACAAAGTAAGTTATTGATATAAGTCAGGCTAATGAACTGTATAATAAACTGCATAATGTGCTGGGACCACATAATTACTATTTTACCACTGTAATACAATTTTAACTTCATCACGATGAATGCATACGAGTCCGGCTGCTGTCGTAAAGTACGACTCCAGAATTGTGTGTGACAGTTGTATAATATGGACAAATAGCGATTATAACACGTAAAATTGAATTATTTTATGTTTGTTTCAAATCTATAAAGTATTTCTGATCAAAAACTGTGTTAAATCAAATTGCTTTTTTATTGTTAAACGCTTTTACACATTAAATTGAATATCACTGGGATATACGTACTTTTAGACTACGAAGTTTTTCTTAGCACTGCAGTATACGAAATATATTTTAGAAGAAAAAAATGGAAAATAGATAAATGTATGCTATCGTACTTCACTTAAGCTAAGAACGCTGACACAGTTGATTTTGATAGTGTAAGACGACCCTATTTAATTTATTAAAATTAGTAGGTTTAATTTATTTATATAATTAAGTTTAAAAAATGCAATATGAAGGCTTAAAGGTTATAGATGCTCGAAAAATAATGGTAAATCCTTGTACTTATATGGAACAATATATATTTTTATTTCGCAACTTGTAACTGTTGTTATACATCTGTTGTACCATCACTTTATAGAAAACATACCAATTAAGGTAAAATTTCATCTTCAAAAATGTTACCGTTTCCGGCATTTTCAGTGCAAAGCCTCTTTTACATATATTTTAATCCGGTTTTATATGTAAGCATTAAACCGGTATCGTTTTTATGTATTCTGAAAATGATTATTATTCATTTTTTTTTATTCAAAAACCTGATTAATTTTATAATTTAAATAATATTATTTTGATGTTTGTATGCAAGTAGACAAAGTTGGTTATAGTGAAAAAAATATATTTTATATTTCATGTTTTTAAGAATGATTATTATTAGAATAATGTATAAATAAATATTATACCTCAAAATAATTGTTAGTTTATTTATTATTTGTCCATTGTATTTATTATATTATAAGATCGAAATTTAAAATATATATAATACAGTTTCGCATTTGCTTTCGATAGTTAAATAAAGTAATTTAATTTGTTGCAAATGTATATGGAAATTACACATTATCAACACTGTTTTTAAAACTATTACGATGTTTATATAAATATAATAATATTATATACCTTTACAGGAGATACTTAGGAGCTGACCCTAAACCGACCCCAAAAGTCCAATAATATGCGAAACGTTTTTATCTTTTCACTTTTTTTTTTTTTATAATGATCGCATTGTGCACAACTGTGTTCTATTAAAACACCGTAAACGGGATAATTAAAATATATGTATATATATATTAAACCAGAAGTATTTAATGATTTTTACAGCGTAAATTTAATTGTAACTATACAGAGTGATTATTTTAACAGTTACAATTGTCTTAAAAAGCATTAAATTTCTAAAAAATATTTTTACATAATTTAAAAACATATACCTATATATGTGTAGTTGGCATCTCAACTTAATCTGATCGGTTCTATTTTGATAATAATTCACAACGTTTCAGATAAAAAACGCTTTCCAAGTCAGAGATCGGCATGTAAACTTTCTTGATTTTCAATTTTTAGAAATATATTAATTGTATGCAATATATATGTATAGTTTATTTTATTTGCATTTACATTTAGTGAGATAGACCTCCGAAACCGGTGAGCGGATTTTGTTGTTCTGGGTCTTGTTAAATTCACATTGGCTAGGAGAAGTGCAGTAAAGATTTTCAGAACTTTATTTTTTATAGTTAATTCACTACAGAGCTTCAAAAAAATTTAAACACATTTTATTGGGCTTTTTTTTTTTACGTTTTTCAGCTTTATAATTTTGTAGTGAGTTAACGATTGAAGATAACGTTCTAAAAATTTTAACAGCACTTCTCCTAGGCAATGTGAATCTAATAAGGTCCCAAATAACAAAATCCATTATCCGGTCTCGGTAATCTATCACGCGAAATGAAAATCTAGCAAAAATAACTATTTTTTCAACTGTGAAAAATTAAATATTTTGTTTTTCAAAATTTTCAAAATCTCACATTTTGTATTTACTTAATAATCCCTTTTTAATGAACTATCAACCAACTTTTTAGCTATAATAGTTTTAAAGAAAAGTTAAAAAATAGATATTTTGTATTTTTATGATTGTTCACGCCGACGTTTTTGTGGATTAAAATCGTTATACCGCTTGGGTGTGATATTTTTAACTAATATTTTATGTTAAAGCTAGTTTAATTATCCACCTACTCATTATAACTGAGTTACATTTTTAGCATTTTTCTATTTAATAAAAATTTAAAAAAAAAAGTTTTAAAAATTCAGACTTTTTTCATTTCAATTACCATACTTACTTGATTAAAAATCAAGAAAGTAAAATTATACTTGTTTTTTATGATGTCACAAAAAAATATAGCATCGAGGTATCATTTTCAAATGTATAATTTTAAGTTATTACAAAACAAAATTTATGAATAAAATATAATTTTTACAATTTTTTTAGTTCTTACTTTTTTTGAAGGACAACATACAATTTTTAATTTCATATTCCAAGAAAAATATTTTTCAAGAATTTCAATATATTATAAGAAAGAATTGAAGTTTGAAGTTTTAGTTATTATTATATATTAGTATTTAAAGTTTAAATTATTGGAGAAGTGGATCAACATTTTGAAGGGTAGTTCATCCTTTTAGATATTTCACTCTGCTCTTCCAAACTTTAAAATTGAAATACTTATTAAAAATTAGCTATTCGTTCAACATTTTATTTTTATTTGTACTAATTTTATTAATTATAAGATAAATATTTTGCTTTTGAATATGAAATAAAAAATGTACTCTGTCATAAAAAAAAGTAGAAAACTCGTTAAGTATAATATTTAAAAAAAAAATTGTTTACAATGATTTCAAATTATGTAAAAAAAAAATTCTTTCAATTACTTTAATACTTTTAAAGGTACACAATAAGAATGTTTATTGACAAAATAACCATCACACTTTATATAATATATTATTATGAACATGAAAATCGACTTGCACCACAGAGTGCCATATTGCATTGCCCACCCTTTGATGCACATTATTATATACTTACTATATTATAGTGCGTATTATAATACTTGCACGGAGTGTGATGGTAACGGCGCCGGTGGCGTCCAATCTTGATGGTGCACACCACTTCGGCACTATATATCATAAAATTATATACGTAAATAGGTATATCCAAAGGACAATAAAATAATAATACAGTATCTATACGGCGTGCGCACGTACATGTATAATGTATGTACTATATCATATCGTATATTTTATTATGTACATGTGCACATAATATAATAGCGTATCGAACGAATGAACGATTTTAATTACTTTATAGACAAACGATTAATAACTGTGTAACCGTATATATATGTCTATATTTTTAATATCGTATACAGTTTATAAGTATAATCGTCGTGTAAATATAATATAAATATACATTATATGTATATATATATATCACAAATGCACGCGATTAATGTACACACGTTTTAGATAACTATATGCGTGTGTATATACACTATAATATAAATATATGCAAATAATAAATTATTAATCTCTAATGTGCTAGACGCAGTATGTACGGCGACAACGGCCGTGGCTTAAGTACTTCGTCGTGTTCCAGACACTAGTCCAACGCGTGTGTCTGTGTTTATGCCATCAATAACAACATGGCTCAAGGACGGAGAATATTATTATTATGATTCGACGGCGCGGCGGTCATCTCGCCCCAATCGGAATACGTGGCTATTATCACTTTTACCATTATCTACCTATTATATTATGTCGTTATGAGATTTTAAATAATACGTTTTGTTTTTTTTTTTTTTTGTACGATTTTCGTATTGTACGGTATTGTATTCTCCCACCGACCGCCATCGCCTCACCGTTTCAACTGGTGAAATTTTAATTAAAACTAAAATACTCAAGAATTTCCTGAACCGTTGTTTGTTTTCATATCGCACTTTTATTATTCGGTTCGAAAAAATTGTTGATTTTTTTTTCACAGTGATACGTGGCTGCAGCCGTGTAAGTGTGTGTGTATTGTAGTGGCCTGTACGTGTATATATACCTACAGGTAAAATTAATTTTGATATGACAGACGCCACTACTATATACGACCCCTCGTCAATAATATGAGATATTATATTGACGTGAAATGGATTATAATATTATAACGTTTTAGAATCATCCGTAAAACATTGAAAATAAAAATATATATGCACCCGAGTATAAAAATCCCGTATAACGTAGATAATACATTTACGTTTCGCGCACTGTCGTGTGATAGACGCAGATAAAATATAGCATAGGTATTATGTTATTTTGAATTAATGGAAACCCAAACGGGCGTTTTATTAATCGCAACAACCGCAGCACGCTGCAATAATAACGATATGATAATATGTTATGACTAGGGAAGAGGATACTATATAGCGGCCCTAAAAAAGCACAAAATATGCAAGCACTATATAGGTACATTTTAAAACCCTAGAATATACGATAATTTTTTTTTCACAGTAGCTTATTTTATACATGAAAATAAATAACTTTTAAATTAAGAATAGACAAGATATAGAAAATATCATATTCGTGCACTGTATATGCGATCAAATACTCAATCAGTTCACAAAGTCGCTGCGGCAGTTTTTGGAGTCCAAAAATTACAAAGTTATGTCTTAAAAGCTTAAATAAAGCTAAATAGTTAATGTGTCTTAAAAATTAAAACATTTATAAATTTAGAAAACTAGAGTTTTAGCAGTTTTAACCAGAAACAATTTAATATTTAACTGACTTTTTTTACAATTGCGCAAAACAATTAATATTACAAATGCTGAAAGTCCTCTGCCTTAGTTATGGCAGTATTCATCTATGTATTATAATGTGTATAATTATAATATTGCACTGGTAGTCATAATATTATATTAATATGTTATTAGAAAGTGCCAAATTGACTGATGTTGTGATATGATTATTCACGATTTTAGTGAAT
Source organism: Rhopalosiphum maidis (assembly GCF_003676215.2). Classification (NCBI taxonomy): domain Eukaryota; kingdom Metazoa; phylum Arthropoda; class Insecta; order Hemiptera; family Aphididae; genus Rhopalosiphum; species Rhopalosiphum maidis. The sequence continues at coordinate 83,540,295 of NC_040878.1, forward strand.
ACATATTAATTTCGAATAAGTGCAGTTTATTATACAACTCGATATGCTAAAAGGACGGATCCGCTCCACGCAGCAGCGTCGTGACATGTACATATATATTGTAAATAGACGCACGTAAATGTAAATATAAAATATATTACACGCGTGAATTAGAAAACTAATAACTATATTACACACTACTCCATCATTTAAAATCGGATAAGTACCTACATATATGTTCAATAAACCACTATGCACATACAGCCTACATACTGTTATAGTGTTATTATTACTATTATTATAATTATATATAATTTTTTTATCACTAGTTTTTAATATTCTGACCGTCGTTTCAAGCTACGTGTTATTATACAATATGCCGCGGGTTTTTAAACAAATACATTGACCATCACAATGGTTATTTATCTTTTAAATATAAATAAATACTTTTCGTATATAATAATATATTTCCAATATTATTATTCACTGCATTCGGTAGCGAATCACTCCAAACTTGGCATTGTTTACATAGATACACTATAAGTAATAAGTATAGAATACGAGTTAGTTTCAAGTCACTTATAACCGTCACAATATATAGGTACAAGTAAAAGTATGGATGACTATTATCTACCATATATATAATATATTATAATATAGTGATTATACAAACAAAAACAATATAATTATTGTTCCTAAATTAAATGTTATATAATTATTTTTTTTTGGTACGAATGGTTAAAATTGTTACGGCCTTCAACATGTTTGAAGTGTTTGAATTTTCTAAAAAATAGTTTCACACTCCAATAATGCGTAACTCGATTATATCACGGACAGCATTTTTTCTTATATAATTAAATGAAAAAAATGTGTAAGTAACCACGTGTTTACAGCTCGAAGCATGTTACACATAACTATAATACCACTGACTCTCATATGAATTAAAAAAAAAAAAAAAAAAAAAAATGATGGTTATGGTAAATACTATATTTACGTTATATCGTATTATTATCCATTTTAAATATTCGTATTTAATATTTTAGTAATATAATAAACATAAACCTTTATAATTTCAAAATGTATAAAGATTTTTAGAAATATTTTCGTTTATTTATCGTAGTCATCATTATTTTTTTAAATGATAGAATTCATTTTTAATCTTATATTTTATAGTTGTAATTTTTTTCAAAAACGTTTGGTAATAAATTAAAATATTGTATTTATATTATATACATAAACAATTTATATTCCAAAACTTTAATATTTACTCGTTGACATAATAAGTGTTTACTGTTAAATGAAACACCTTGTGTATTATACACTATATAAATATAAGACGTAACTACCAAGAAAGCGAATTAGACGGTCACTGAACGGAAAGTAAAGTGAAAAACTCAGAAAATAATTATGAACAGCTTTTGAGTCTTATTATACCTAAGCATTGTTTAGATTAGTAAAGTTTAAATTGCACAGTGAAAATAATACTCTACTTTTTACAACTTACTTTATTTAAAGTAATGTAATTTTCACATTATACATAAATACATTATATAAGTATTAAAATTACCGATTTTGTTTATTTTTGTTTGCGTATGCTTATGTGGAGATTTTTTGAGGAACGAAAGGCAATTTCACTAAAAAATCGCATTAATATTATATTATACTTGAATAAATACAATGTGCAGCGAATGTTAACATGGCTGGATGTATGTAAAGAAGCATACTGTTGTCAAGAGTAAGGCGCTATCTTGTTTTGAAAATTATTTTAGTTAGGTGCATTCAAAGTATTTGCAAAGCGTTTTATTTCGTTGTTTTAAAATAAGATATTATTATACAGTCAATAAAACACGTATTGACTGACTCAAGTATATTATTCAAGATTTAGTAATAAAATATTATTTTTAAGTTCTTATAATATAAATCTTAAGCTCGATGACACACTGCGACAGATACCGTATACTTTTTGTGCATAACGTTAATCTAAATTTATACATTATAAAAATTACTACCTACAGTATAAGTAACTTTTATTATCATGTTCTCATCAACTTTTATTTTTATGTATAAATACTTTTAAAAACTGCCATGTTGACATATCTAAAGTATGAGTTGAAGAAAATTCTGCGTTTTAGGTAGCTTGATAGGCACTACTTAAAATGATCGCTATAATAGAACGCAAAAAATAGTTTACAGAGTACAAAAAATAAACAGATTTTCTCTGCTTTGCAAAAAACTTTCAAGATTATTATACATGAACCATTAATTGCTCCATCATTGAAATTCCGTCTCCGTCATGTTTATTATGTTGCATACCATAGTATGGTAATACTGTAAATATATAAACGCATATTATTAATATTAATCGAATAAATAAATACTATTTGTTTTGATAGATAACAATATTTGTAATATAAATATGAAATATTAATATTATTGTTTTTATTCAAACGAAAAAATATTTCAAAAACATATTCAGCATGTAAAAATTAAAAACATTAAATAATCATTTTTCTTTGATTCCGAAATATTCATTTTGTAAAATAATATGTAGCAAATCATCAAAATGTATTAACGTTTACCAAATTAAAGTTAGATTAAAATTGAAATTTGATTAAAAATAATAACAATTTTTTTTATTTTATAACAAAATGGGACTATAGATAGTCATAGCCTATGACTCATAGGGGATCTATAATATTCAACGATATATTATTATATTCATCAAAAATGTGTTTTATGCAATGCTGAAGTTCATGAGATGATGTACAATAGTTTATTTTCAAATATTTTAATTGTTATACAATAATATCGTGAGGTTAACTTTCGACATTGTTTTTTATTTGTTAAAGAAAAAAAACATTTTATGGTCTTTATCGAGTACTGACGATTAAATACGAATATTGAAATAATTTTATGATAAAGCTTACATAAAAAATTGTATATTTTTGCATCGAATAAATATAATATTTTAAACATAAAATTATCTTATGAATATTTATACAGGTTCATTAAAAATTAAATTATATCAAAATGTGATAAACATAATGAGAATAACTTACGCTGTCCTTGTTTAAAAATATAAGTGAAGTTACACGATTTGTTTGTTTGTAAATATAACCAACACTTACACTTCTTAGTAGAAATATATATAAATATATCATTAAAATTAATTTTTAACCATATTTTAAAATAGCAAAGAATATATTTTGTCAAATAGGTATGCACATTAAATTACATATAAATTAGCGAAAAATCGAGAACATAGTATACTAATAAGTGATTATAATAATTTAATAAAATATGTTTTAAATTTTTATAAGAAGTATTTAACCTTTTTCTGGGTATAGATTACATACTATACTAACTTATAGTTTTTAATTATATTATAGACATACAGAGAAACATCAATTATACATTTTGAAATATTAGATTTTAGATTAAATATTGCTGACATAACCTAACATAGGGATTGGATTTTAAAAGGTTCAGTGGCGGAGTTATAACAAATACTTACTTAATATCATTATTCAATATTGTAGTTAATAATTTAATAAGCAGAAATAATATTGAAACTTTTTTTTAAGGATTTGTAGTATTAATATTACATTATTAATTGTTATATTAGGTCATTAAAATTTAACTAAACTTGGAGAATTTTCAATTAAAGTAATGTGCATATAGATATTCTCTCTTTTTTATCTATTTTATTTTAAGGTGCTATTATTATTATAATTGGTATTATTTTATTTTTTTATTAATCAAAAATATCGTAGACAAAAGCTAAATTTAAATAAGTATAGACAATATACAATATATAATAATTAGAACTAAGCAAACTCATATGCAATTATTTTTGTTAATTTAAATCTAATTAATACAACTCTATTTAAGCTTCAAATAGTATGATTATTACTAGTTCTACAATCATAAAAATATTACAAGAGCATGTAAAAGTGTATAATAAATTAACGTAACTGAGGAATTAAATGTCTTATAGTTTAGGATAAATATGTAATTAGAAAAGATATGCTGAAATGTTTTTAAGAAAGACTCTGTCCCCCATCTTTATTTCAAGCATTTATTATTAATTATTTCATTTGAATATCATAATTGTATGGTTACCGCTGGCTTTATGGCATAGATTAAAACATTAAAATTTATAAACACTAATCTACCGCTATCTAGTGACTTAGAGCTTGATTACTTAACTTCAAAAATTCATCAACAAAAAATATTATACAATGCGTGAAAATGTGGATGGATTAATATTGCAATGTATATTCTTTTCAATGTATACAGTCATGAGAGTAAAATGTTCTGTTACAGCGTTTAATTATTAATAATTAGCATGCAAGTACCGTACTTATAAATAATAAAATTAGGTAAAATTTTAGTTAACTATATACATAGTTACAAGTTATAATATATAATAATATTATAAATTATGTTTTGAACATAATATAGAATTGAAATTAGTGTTTTAAAAACAGGTTAATATTAATGTCCAATTTTAATTTATTATGAACTTGTTATAATATATTTTACTTTTTTTTATACACCTTTTTGTATGTATAATTACGATACGAATATAGGATAGAATAAGGTAATTAATTTGGAAAAAACCAGAAAAATAATCTCTAATCATTTATTTAAAATATAAATTACTCAAATATTATTGTTATTAAAAATGTTTAAATAAGAATATTTAATGTAAATTATTAGTGGTTGTTAAGATTTTGTAAGTTGTCCCAAACTATAATGTTATTTTATGCGTATACGAATTATTCAACCTCCATAAAAAGAGTCTTTATATATTTGATTCAATTACAAAATTAAAAAAGTATATAATATTCGCATTTACCATATAAACTATTTTATATAATTTACTCTATAATACATTATTATTCATTATAATGATTCTTCATATCCGTTTGTAAGGTTGCTGTTACAAAAGAATGCAATTTAAAAAGCTCCTACATAAAATCATTTCATTTTTTTTTCTGTAAGCAGTTTTAGTAATACTATATAAATTCATAGTTTAGAGATTTAAATTTAAAAAAAAAAAAACTATTTCCTCACTACTTAAACATATTATATAGTATAATTTATTTATTTATCTTTATATTGAAAATATTTTATATAAATTGGTACTTGTTGAATACAGCATAACATTTTTAAAATAAAATAATTTTTTCAATATTAAGGAATAATATTAAGTAGTATACAGAATAAAATATGGATAGGTGCGTTTGAAATTTTTAGGTTGGTTAGGTTTCAACACGAATTAGTAAATAATAATTAGATTATTCAACTCAAATAACTTTAAACATAAAACAAATATTTATGTATACGTTGTATAACAAATAAATTGTAAACGTACCAGGAAAAACAACAAATTTGAAATAAAAATAATTGTTTAAGCTCAGGATATACTGTTTTAAAATATTCTCAGTATTTTAACACAGAATGTTAATTACCTATACAAAATTATTTTAATTAATTTAATTGTAAATATTATTTAAATATTCAATAAATTCATTTACCTTAGCAATAAAAGGGCTTAAATATTACTCTACATAAATTAAATTAATTTAATATATTATTGAATTGTTCAACTTACCGTACTTTTTATAAATACAGCACGAAATGTTTTAAATATAATTTATTAATGCCAAAACTCCGTTCGTTATTTCGATTTTACAATAATATATGTGATGTGATATTTAAAAATATAATAAGTTAATTTAATTATTATTATTTACGAATAATATTTTACTAAATTATGTGGTGCCTACATAATATAATATATTAAACATTTTTTAATGTTTGAAATTTTAAATCTTTATTAAAATATTACAAGCTCAGAAATAAATAAATAATCAGTTAATTTAAAAATACACAGTCAATGTTGATATTCAGTAATTAAAATGTAAAACAATAAATATATCATTATGTATGAATGTTACTAAATACAATTTTAATACACATGATTCAATACGTACATTTTTCATGTACAATAAAAAAAAAAAAAAAAAACAATTTATTAGCTCAAATAATAAAACACATGATAACAAGTTAAAAACTGGTTATTTACTACTTATTAAATCTGTAACGTTATTATGAAGACGAAAGTAAACTTAATAATTTATTTTTGTTTATTTATAAGTAATGTAGTAATAGTATAATAAATTAATAACTAATAACATATATTTATACGGGATTGATGTTCAGTGGATTCTGTTTGTTTTTTAAAGTAAAACAGCTTGTAAAGTTTCGTAAAGTATTATTTCATCTCTTTAGATTACAAATAAACACAGATTCTACTTAAAATATGTCGGTGTTTAAATTTCCTACTAGTTAGTTCTCGAAAAAAATAAAACATGTCAAGTTACAAAATGTTAAAAAATATTTCTGTTAGACCAAAATTAGTTTCAATACATGATAGTAACTGGTCATTTGTCATTTTGCTTTCGTCCCAGTACCCTGGCGTACAACTTCATGTATTAAACGTTTTTATACATTATTAAAATAACATACAATTTTATGATAAATAGTTGATAGATTGCTAGTTTTATATTTATTTGACGTCGGATAAAACAAACTTTTAATATTCAACACAAAATGCATATTATCGATTTGTTAAACATTTTTAAATAATTAATTATTATATATTGTATACTTATTTAGGAAATATTAATAACATATAGTTGTAGTATAAGTATACACTGGGAGGAGTATAAATTATAGGTTCACGAAATTTTAGACACGGATAAGATAATTATTTTGTTGGGCACAATCTTATAGTTAGATTCATTTTTTTTTTTTTTAAGCCAGGGTAGTTTCTCTGCTTTACAGTAGGTTCTGAGTGCATTGTATTATGAGTCACTGTAATGAACGAGTTATATTTGAAATCAATGATAAATTATTGTAGGTACATGAAAAACGATTCTGTGCAGATAGACAGTCAGTCAACCCATATTTTTACTAAGGATATTTTACTGTATGTGTATATATATATATCTATTAGTAATTTGCTTTTCTATTTGTACCCAATACGGTACGTTTAAATAATATTGTTGTATAATACAAATCGCAGATTCGCATAAATAATAATTATAGTAGTATTATTTAATACAATATCGTAAGTATTGTTACGAATACATTACGATAAATTACAAGTCAAAATTAACTACCGTAGAATGGTGTAAATAAATCCATGGTATTATTACCACATTATTACGAGCGATATATCTTAAAATTAATCTTATTATTTTGAAAATTGCATTATATATAGTGAATAATAATTTACTTTTATCTATAGTGATGGAAAGTCCTGTGTGAATAGAATTTTTTGAATTCCGACAAAATAATTAAAATCTTTATTTTTGACAAAATTTGAACTTGAAATTATTCGTGTTTTTTTTTAGTTTTTATCCAATATTAAGAAAAAAAAATGGAGAATTTTTTTTTTTGATCTATCAAAGTATCAATTAAATCCAATTTCCAACCACTTTTAAAGTTGAAGTATGTCTTGCTACTAATGGTGACGTCGAACAAAAAAAAAAAAAATAACACATTGTAAAACCAATAGATATATATAACCAATACAGAACTATCACTTCATTTAAAATCTAAAATGACATGTCTAGTGTTGTGTCATATGCGTATATTTATTTTATTCATTTGAAGTGTTCAAATCTATATAAGGCATTGGTATTATTATTACTAAATTTTAGTTTTAAAGATTATATCATTTGCACTGTGTGGATATTATTCATTTCTATGAAAAAATTAATATTAAGTCAGTCGTATTAATTCATATAATATATTATGTATAATTTATATTTATTATTTTTTGATGTTAAAAAAGTTCGGTAACTAAAAACTTCTCCGTGAACAATTTTATACAAAGGAAAATACAAAGTTTTGTCGTTGAACCCTAACATGAAGTTTGCTATGTTTACGCTATCGCAACAAACAATTGATAGTTTGGCCTTCATAGTGCAAGTCCTTTTAAAATAATTTATTATATTCTCATTAAACAATAATGTTTTATTTAAATGTAATTTGCTCTATTCATGGCGTGTGCGAATTGTGAAACGTTCAGTCCTACGACACCGTGTAATCGGAAATGGTTGGGCAATATGTGTGCTATCTACTCGATAATATTTTTGTATCCAAACCGTCGATTCGGTTATTTTTCATGCATGGGAATTTTTTTGAAACAGAAGCAAAAAAAAAAAATTAGTCTTCAGATAATATTGTGTATTATGTTTTGTAATCGATATGACACTACTGTTCGTATAGTGATAAAAAAATTTGCTTTCTAGATAATGCTGCGACGATGTCTTTGAATATAATAATTTAATATTAAACATTATCGTGTACAATGAATCGATCGAGATAAATAATAATAATAATAATAAAAAAAAACAAGTCTTCCGCGTACAACGTGTATAAAAAGTAAACGAAACGGTCGCCAGAAGATAAAAAAAATATTATCCACCCGACCGTACATATTATTGTGTTTAATTTGTTCGATTTAAGCCTTTTTTTTTTTGTTTTAATTTTTTTACAAACACTCCTGAATACATAGAAATAACATATTTAGGTATACGCGATGTTATTACGTTATGAAATACGCACACTGGGGAAAATTTCGCGGCAAACAACTCTCCGCTGCAGTGTCGGGACTTCATACGCGCGGGCGGCGCTGTTTCATCGGTTTTTCTACACGCGGAAACCCCACCATCACCACCACAACCACCGCCACCGCCACCACCTTGTTTTAATTCGAATCCGACTTTTTCATATTATTGACGAGTACATTAATGAGAATCTACATCGGAAGATTTATGCGCACGGTCACACACGCACCGTAATATATATATTGTATTAGCGCGTTTTGCCGCGGTGCACGAACACACAAATATTATATATATATATATATGTATACACATTATACTTTCGAAATAGAGGTGTGGGGGGCAGTGAAGTCGTCGTTGATGGTCGGTGGCGGGCGGCAGCGGCGCGTGTGTTTTAGAACAAAAAGTACCCCCTACGCGGTGTATCTAGATATAAATATATATTATATATAGGTGTATACACACACACACACATATATATATATACGCATTACATAGGACTGGCGCTCGCGGAGGGGATGTGTAATACTTGTGTTGTAAACACACAGGCGCGCACGTACAAAAGAACTCGGAGAAAGTGGAGGAGAAAGGCTCGAACTCGTTCGTATATATGCATATTGTGTGTATATATATATATATAAATATAAATTGTATATGTGCGTATAGATATACGTAGTGATTATGACGACGACGAGGGGAAGGCGTGATGCCAAGGAGGGTGCGCTTATGCAAAGGGGTGGGCGACGTTTGTGCCGCCGGGAGAGGGAACAAATACCTAGTCGCGGGTGCGAGTGTGAGTGTGTGTGTGATGTACTCGCGTGTACAAGCGAATCTCGTCGTGCTCTTAAAATTTACCATCCCTCCCACACACACCCTGTCGGCTATAGCGCGCACACACACGCGGAAGTGCTGTATGCGCGCGCCAAACGAATGCGAGATGATCGCGGGTCGCGGCTTGGACGGGGAAGGGGGTAGCAAATCATTAAAAATATGCGTATAAAGTACGAAAAAAAAAATATATAAATATAAAAGTAAAAACCGTAGGCGTAGTAGAGGAATAATGTATCGATCGGGTTTGTTTTTTTTTAAATATACATACATATATATATATATATAATTTTTTTTTCACAGAGGCGACCAATGGGGTGATGCCGAAAGAGGCTGCTGAACTATGAGCGCCCTCTCTGCCCACCCTAAAAAACACTGCAACCTACACCCTCCACCCTTACACCAACAACACCATTACTACTACTACGATAATTTCACTACTACTACGATAATTCCACCACTACTTCTACTACATTTTACTACTACTACTACTACTACTACTACTACTACTACTACTACGACTACTACACCTGACTGTACACACTCCACCGTCATCGTTGCCGTCGTCGTCATCGTCGTCGCCACCGCCAAGGTTTTAATTGCGAACGGTACGGTTGCGGGGCTGAACGGGGGTTGGCAGGGTAGAAGGGTAAAAATACGCGCAGCCTCGCGTAATACGAGAGGGTGATTTCATCTCTCTCATTCTCCACCGCCACCCATGACCCATCCATCGTCTCTATGCATAACGTGCGCGTGTGCTACCACCCCTTTTTTACATGACATGACGACTGCTGACGCTTTTTGACACGGCGGCATCGTTGTCCCACCATCATCTCCTCTACCTAATTCTCCCTCGCAAAATCTCTCTCCCCGACTACTTTCTCATTTTCTCTCTCTCTCTTATTCACTGCAACCGTCTCTCTTTGTCACCACCACCACCGCCACCACCACCATCAACACCACGCACACCATACGCTTCCACTACAAACCATAGGCGCGCGGCGCGTATAGTTTCTCCGATTATCGCTTTGCCTGTACGGCGCTACAGTGCCCCTACCCACCAAAGTCATCCCCTACCGATGTCACCGTTGCCGAGAAAACAATATGCGAAAATTTTCCAAGCGCGGTAGGTGAGAGTCCGAATCAAAAGGATATTATACGGTTTCGTATTTCACTCGCCATGCCCTTTCCTTTTACCCGTGTATAGTTATAAAAGCTCAGTGGTGTATATCATAAGTCTTTGGTGGTTTATTATTTTTCTTTTAGTGAAACTGACACCACTGCGCACGTTTCGCGTCATTTGGGGCAGCCTTGAAATTAATTTTTTGTGTTTTCGAATTTCAGGAAGCCAATTTTAAAAAAATGTAAAGCCAAAAATGTTCAATGAAATATTTGGCGATATCGAAATTTGTCTAGTTCTTTTTTTCTTTTGTTTAATATAGCTATTATATTAGTAAATGGTGATATTTCAAATCTTTATAGAATATTATAGTATTTAATCTAAAACTCGCTTGATATGGTCTTTTTGTATAAAGTATTAATTGTTACAAGAATAAAAAATAAAACCACCTTTACTAAAATATGTATATTATGATACACGTTCCTAATAATACGTGAAATTAGTATAAAAAAATAACTTTTATGGTATAGTACTACTCTAAAAAAAATGTATATAGGTAGTGAAAAATTTGTTACAATTAGATATCAGCAATTGAAATATGATTAGATAATATGAATTGGGTGATTAAGTTGTTAATTGAAAAAGAATTAAATTGTCTGTTGGATTGTATAATGTGTAGCGCCATTATAAGGTATCGTATATTTGAATGTATACAAATATTGAGTAAAATATTGGCGGACAACATATTTTGGACACTGAAAAAAAAAAAATTGCGCCCGAGTTATTATGTCTAATAAATTACGATGATCTAGCAGTAGGTAATGAGTTCAAAAATAATATTTAAGTATAATAGAATGACGAAGATTTAACTTAATTTAAATATAACAGAGTGCGGATCTCAATGTGTTTGATTTTTTTAATACGATATTTAAAGATTTAATAAATTCTTTAAAATTAAAACCTCAAACTGACCATTACGTAAAAAAATTGTGATTCATAAACCTAAAAGTCGAGTACGATAAGAAAAATAAAAATTTTTTCTATCAGGAATATCATATATATATATATAGTAATAATTATAATCACATCATTAGACGCTTGTATACATGTCGACATTACACCAAAAAGATAATATTATGCATTTCAAAAACGTTTTCTCTTTTTGATATTGAATTGGTTAACAATCAGAGCTAGCTTTTTCATTGGTATTCAAGCAATGCGTTAAAAAAAAAAAAAAAACCCAGAGAAGTCGCTTTACTGTTTAGTATTTTCGCATATCCATGTTCTCATTATTCACTAAGTCACTTTAATAGATGTGTTTAATGCTACTTGTGATAATTAATATGTTTTTTAATTAAAACATACCTAATAACTTAAATCGCTTTTAAATAAAAATTGTGCGCATATATATTTAAAATATTTTTAAATTGTTTTAAGAGCAACATATAAGGAATATAGTGTTAGAAATTATTGATAAATATTGCCTATTTTAATCATACACATTTAATAGACAATATAACAATGTAACTCAATTTTGTCTTGAAAAAAATAAAAATAAATATTCAATGTAATATAATATGAAATTATTTATTTTGCATATCTTAAGACATTTTATCGATCTTTATTTGTTATAATTTATGTTTCTGCATTTTGTATGATTTGTTATGTTATTGTATACAAATAATTATAAATTAGTATGATATTTTGAAATAAAAAACATATTTTCAAGATATTAAAAAAAAACAAAAATGGTACAGGAAATGTTTTTTCAACTCAGCTTTTAAGGCGATCAATAATTAATTATTATACTCACGCAGCCATGCATTATTTAGTTTTCTAAATTACAAATAAACGTTTTTAATATGAAAACAAAAACATTATAGTATATATTATATTATATATTATATAATAGTTATTATTTTTACTCAACCATTCAAGGTATAGACGGTATAGTTTGTGTTTTATGTTAAAAGTGTCTTGCGTAATATATTTTCTTTGTACCAAAAGGCGGGACAAATGTTGTTATAAATACAAAATAATAACATATAGTATGGAATGTAATTGTTTAAGTATTAGTTCCGTGCCCAAAAACGTTCGACAACATTTTTCCAACGTATAGTACAAATAAAATACAGTAAGCCTTCAGAAATATTTGAATGTGGAGTATTAAAATATGTATTTTAAGCAAGGCTATTTTGAATGCACAGTGAAATTAATTATGGTAAACAGCCGACTAAAAATTAAAAACGCAGAGTTCGCTGTTGAATAATATGAATATGACTATTTCTGGGGGGAGAGAACAGATAACGGTACAGCGGAACGAAGCACTTTCACAAAACTGTAACGATCAATAATTAAAGGTCTAAAACATTTACGAACGGTTACATAAAACTTCGGAGTTTTATCGCTTTACATAATATAACTAAAACGGTGAAACGGAACTTCCTGAAATACAACTCTTCCCAAATATTATAATGTACAACAATCCGAATTGGTGAATTAAATATTATTGTTTTTTTTTTTTTTTACGTATATCAATAACATAATACAGTTATATTTTGTATTATACATCATGCGATCGCCTATTTTTTTTATTATATAATAACCGAACTTCTGAGATTTTACAATCATAACAAAATCATGAATCGCTGAAATAATATTGGGAATTAAAAACAAAAATACTACCATGGAGTGGTATCTTACTATAGTATAATATATTGTTTTATTATTTATGTTTAACAGGGTTGTCAATTTTACATTAAAAACTAAATTAAAGAATGCAAATAATTTAAAAATACCTTAGCAATTCCCAATTGTAAATTGTTTTAAATATTATTGTTAAGTAGGTATTTAATAACGAGTGTTTTTCATTAAATCGGATGGTATAAATTGTTAATATTATTATTTATTTTATAATACCTAAAAAATTATTCAATTTACTGCAGTCATAATATTATCTGATAAAAGTGAAATAATCCATTAATGTTAGATTATCTCTTTTAAGTTTAATAGATATTCAATGAATAGGACCTTTTCATTTTTATATATTATTATCATTTGTAATTTATACATTTTTATATTGGTTACTACACGAAATTATTCACTAAAAATCAATAAAAGATTTGATCATGTCATCATATCTGTCATATTTTAATGGAAAATATATACGAAATAATAAATATGTGCAGTGGCTGTATAATTTTATGTTTTATTACTTCTACACACTTTATGTCATTAACTATAACTAATAACTATGTGTATACTACGCGAGTTGCAACACAATATTAAAACAATAACCTTTAATGAAATACTAATAAAAACATGTTTTATATTTTTAAATATATTTCTTTCATTGTTGATAATCAATAAAAAAATAATACATATTATAAGACGCTGTTTTTCAAATGCTCGAAATAAATTATATTCATTAAGAGGATCATCGACGTTCGTGCATTTAACAGCTTCGTGATTTCCATTTTTTGGCGTAATGTTTGTCTAATGATACCAAAACAAGAGAGTAATTCGATACTTTACCAATCCTAAGACTTTAGTGAAGTTTCAGCGTTAATAATACTTCGGTGTTCAGTGCAGTGTAGTGCACTATTATTTTGTTTAATATATTACATTGGTCTACAAATGGTTGAATATTATATCACACGAATTTCAACGATAAAAATTATTATTATAATAATAACGACGGTGGTTAACCATCGCTTGGTAGTTTTCACATTTTTTTTCTTGCCCTTAAACACACAATAGGGTATATACTGGCAGTGGTTGTTGAAATAGCAGCCCGCGCACGCGACGACGATCAAATTAGCGCGGTAAAAACGATCTTTTTATTTTATTTTTTCTTGTAAATGCAATAATAGCCCAAAAGGTACCTAAAGTTTATTATTATTATATCGTGCATAAAATGTATATTTTAAAGAGATCAGAATACGTCGACTTGTTATAGTTGTGATGGCGAGGCTTTCGTGGAGATTAGCTCTTTACTTAAAATTCGAAAACGGAATACATTTTTAATCTTTAGTTTGAAGGCTATTCGACTTATTCGAATCAACATATTTTACTTTCCGAATTCAAGATTATAACAAATAAGTACGAGAATTGAAACGAGAAAGAACAAAAAAAAAAAAAAACTTTTAAAGACGTTATGATGAGTATACCCACAACCAAAAATTCAATTTAAAGTTGTATACAAACTAATTTATTTGACTTAATTATTCGAGATTTTTAAATAGAACCATTATTATTTAAGGTTTAAAAAAACTAGTCTAAGCTATAGGTGTGCATTTTATTTATTTTCACAAGAACATTTTACTTCGTCCTCTAGTATATCAAACACATGACAAATTTTATGCAATTTGATTTTTTAAGAATAAATCTATTTTACATATACATATTGTATTTTAATGGAGAATTTTACGTATAGGTATAAAAATCGTTGGTAGGGTTATTGTTATCGAACGCTCGTTAATTCAAAAATAATCGAATTTTTACTAAACATTAGATTTGTGTGTTGTTATAATTGTATAAATCTTTTACTTTTTTTACCATTATATTTATTGGGTAAGCCATTATCAACTTTTGATTTTAAAATGATATCTTACACTTAGAATTTCATAATAAAACAATACAATTATTATATTTGTCTTTTTATAAATATTACATTAAAATTTTTATTTTTTTATGAATTCGGTAGTGAAATCATATCAAAGTAAAAGCGTACTAAACACCATATCCTTCAGGTATTATGTCGAATCGTAACATTTTCTGACGAATTACAATATTACATCATCTTTCTGTTCCGAAGCCACATAATTCAAAGTCCAATCTGTTGAATAATATAATAGGTACATATAGATACTTTCGTCTAATACTACGCGATTTCATTATCGACGAAACGATATTTTACCACATTATAAAACGCATTAATACGAGTATAATACTACTCGCATTATAATTATAAACAGTAATATGTATTATTTACGTATAGTACGCGTATGCGTATTACACGTGTACAATATTATATTTTGTAGCTCATCACCTCTCGAGTATACGTTACACGCCTAACCACCTAACCTACCTTCGCGGTTAGGCACTTGTAAACCGACGTTCGATTATGACGACCGGGTAAATACGCAGCGCACTATTACGCGGAACTATAAGAATATTTAATAAATAATATGACTTTAAAACCTAAAAACATTGGCGCACATATTATATTCTCATATTATTTATAGTTTGGTATACCTATTTATAGACAGATATATATATATATTTTTTTATATATATATAACAGTAGTAACACACGAAATGGCGGTAGATCGCGTAATGTGAAATAACCGTATCACAGTGCAATAATAATCATATTTACTGTGCTTAATAATATGTATACTGTTTGTTCTGCGGGATTGATGGTTAAAAGTTGTCTTGCACCGTGTTGGCGAAAAACGCTCACGCTCACGCCTATCATAGGCGTAACGATGCGCATCACTTCTACCAGTTGTGCACGGATGGGTACACCGTGTGCCGTGTACAACCCATTAATAACTGAACAGACGGTGTTGTAATAAATATTAGCCTCACAACCGCTCAACTCCACGACGATCGAAGGCGTTTTGTGACTGGATAAAATGTCTCTTCTCGATAATAATTGATCAATAATATACCTATTATATGTTCGTATTCACATTGAGTTTATATAAGCAGGTACCTAACGTGGTATAAAACGCATACGTTCGTCCAGCAGCTTCTATCCGCCACAATGCCATTGATTGGCGAGAAATTCGGCTGAATTTACGCGACTCACGCCAAAATTTAAATGGCTATCCTTACACTGCAAAATCAAAAATTTGCGTGGCATCCCTAACAGTTAATATTAGAATTTGTGTATAAAATATTCAACACGAAATTTGCAATTCGGGAAAGGGAAGCGTACGAATTCAAAATTAATCTTGCGTATTTGTGTGATTTTCGTGTTGAATATTGTGTGACTTGTGTTTTTGATTTTGCAACGAAAGAGTGACGTTTAAAGTTTTAGATAATTCATGAAAATTCATACAGATTTTTAGCTAATTAGTGACATAATTAATTATATATTTTGTATTAAGAGGAAAGGGCTGGTCAGATATACACATTATTTAAGATTAAACAAATTAAACAAACAGATATTTGATTTCAATAACTTATTGTTGTTGTTTCAATTGCAGAAATAAGAAGTACAGTAGCTAGATATTTGTGTGCCCCGGCGCAAATTGGTCAAGGTGCCCCATAAATTTAAACGCTATTAGTGACTAAAGAGTCACTACAAAGTCCACTACTAAATTTTAGTTTTGGCTTTTCAAATTGCGCTTTTGCCCATAAAATATGGTTATTCCAACATAAAATTATAATAGTCAATTTTGGTATTTGGTATGAAACTTATTAGATTGTCATTCTGTTAAACATAAAAGTAGATATCAAACGGTCAAAATTTACCTGTAAATTGTAATTACTTAATTAAATAGCCATTTATAGTGTACCATTTATAAATACATGTATTAAAATAAATATATGGAGACAAACAAATTCACACAGTTTTCATATAATTTAATGTAATATCAAAGAATTTTATAAAGTTAACATCTAAAACGTTATGGAGTACCTACATTATGGTAATAACTAGATTATAATATAATCTAATATTATTAGGTATTTACTATTTAAAATAAATAGATCACTCTTATTAATAATTGTATTATATTATATTCATATACCTACTACACACAAACAACAAATTAAAACGAAATACATGCTATTATTTTATAAAAACTAATACATAATTTAAATTTTATTTCGTACAAATTTAAAAAAAAAAAAATAATTGAAATACACATTATTAATAATTTCAGGTATGATGGCTATAACATATTTTTTTAATATACTATTTGGTATAAAAACATCAAATATAGGTGTATTATATCGATCTTTATAAAAAAAAACGTCAAACTTAAATTTTACTTTGTAAAAATAATAATAATAGTATTAAATAATTATAAAAATTATATTTGTCATAAGTCAGATATTAGCTAGTATTATTGGTATTAATTATTGCACTAGGTTAGGTCGAACTCGCGTCTCATGCTAACGACACTACGACTATATGTAACTATATTACCGTCTACGCGTTTACCTACATAATGACTAAAAAGATCATTTTATTATTCATCATCTCACATCGTTTTCTTTTTTTCTTTTTTGTATTAAATATTTCCGATCACATTATTAGGAAATCTGCAGGGTTTTTTCAAGATCAAGTACCCCGGTTCAATGCACCGGTGGTTTCTACGGCACTGGGCCAATAAGAAAGTGCAGTTTTTACATTTGTATGCATTTGGCGTATATTTGTCAGGTATGTTGTAGAAAAAAAGTTATGCTATGGCTTTATATAGAACGAATAAAATAAAAAAGACATTGTACTCGAGTACGTTTATTTCTGATGGCAAAACAATTGTCTGTGTTTCATAAATATAATATATATTTTAATATTATATACATTATACGACGTCATGTAAATACAACTCTAGTGACCAATAACAATTGAACCGATTACAGAAATTACTCATTTCATAAGCGGTTTTCTCGACTAAAGAGAAATACATATAAATATTATATGTATCGAAAGTAGATAAATATGAAATATCCTATTACAGCATGTTCGTAGGTAGGTTATTACACGTATAATGATGTGAAAATATTTACTTAATGACGGCGGATCGAGGCTATAATAATGGAATGTTTTTTTTTTTTCATATCGTTTTACATCTGTCAGTTATTTGTTATGTAATTTGTACATTATTCTACTTGTAGAAACATCAAAAAATACCAAAAATCATTATAAAACAAAACTTTTAGAATATCAAATATATACAACTATAACTATACATACAACTCTTGTAAACCCAACCGTGACATAAATTACCAATCAGCTATCAAAGTAAATTAAAAGTACACTGAAAATCGTTTATAGAAATGACTACGCACGTGCATGTGATATAGTCGTTAACTTGTAAAATCTTTCACAAAATTAGTTCCAAGACTAGATGCACACTAAAGTCTACTACATAAGAGTACTTCATTTCCAGACTTCAAAAAAAGCGTACGATACCTGTAATATAAATTCGTATTTAATTGTGTTACGGTATACGATGTTATAATATACTCACCGAGTATGCTCATCATATTCATTATTTAATACTGAATTTAGAAACTCAAATTCTAAGTTTTTAAAATTTAAAATTTATTTTAAGTCAATATATTTGGACACCTAGATATTTTTATACTTTTTAAGTGAAATCACGACCGGTGACAATAATATATAATTCTTTTTTCAAATGAGTACTACCTTTTTGCACTGTAAATTGGTTAGTAGATAGTACTCATGAGCAATTGTACGTAATTAATTTGAAACTTGAACGAATTGTTTCTGAGCTATTAAGTTTTATAAAATAGACGTAAAATGTTGTCTATTTCTTTCTTTACTCGCTCAGATTTAAAAATTATAAAATACTAACATTGATATATTAATTGTTTATAATAGTTTTAAAATCATCATATCAGATTTAATCCGATTATCATGTACATTATCATTATTATAATACGTAAAGTTTAATGATTTAGAAACAATTAATTTGAATATCATAATCTTTTTTATAAACATCAACATTTTTTAAAAACAAAATTATCTTCTCAACAATTTATAATAAAAAAGGACTATTTTTTGAACAAAAGAAGTTTGTTGGTATCGTCATCGACACTCTTTAAAAGGCATAAAAAATCCAATCCAAGTATTTTAAATTATAGTCTTTAAATATACTTAAACATTCCAAAAATCAGAATTTGAATTAATTCATTATTTTTGGTAAAACGGTTAACGGAGGGAAAATAAGCTTGCTAAGAGAATCTTTTTGTACAAGAGTTTTGCATTTTAATCGTTAATCAATTGAATGGTCATAGTCAATGAATATTTTAACTCTCAAAATATCTATCTTAAACTTATTTAATACTTGTATTATTTGCATTATAATATTCTTTAGTCCGAGCGAAATTAGAATACAATTATATAGTTAGATCCCCTTGTAAAAAGTATTAAATTTAATACTTAGATAATAATCGAAATCGTTTCCTACGTTTCAAGGCATTCAAATGTAAGATTACTCGTGAGTCGATTTCTCCTAATTAGCTATTATTAAATTTGTATAACATTGTTAGTTTATCAGAAAGAAGAAAAACAAATAACTCGTCATTTTTGTTTAAACTTTTAAATTGTAATATTGACTATCGAGAATTATTAAGTTTTCTTAATTTTAATGTCCCTTAGTATAGACAATCTGGCAGTCTGGCACACTATTATTTATCAAAGAGCAAACTATGCTTTAGCTTTACCTATCAATAGAATGATGTCATTAGCGAACGAAACAAAAATTGAATTATTCAACTCGACTTTGAGACTTTTAGTAATTATGCGAATAGAATTGTTTGCATTTAATGAGTTAATACTATTGTATTATTTTTATTAATATGATGATTTATATTGCTGTAAATATTTATCTAATTATATACCTATATATTATATTGTACTTGGATCTTACGATTCGTCGAAATTTAAAATAAATAAGGTCTGGAAGAATCCATCTAATTTATTAACTCTAAAATCCGTCAGTCAGGTCCATCTGTTATTATGAAATTTGTATAACCTACTGTCCAATTACGAGATGGGGATAACTTATTGTGGATATTCGAAAATCCTACTATGTGATAGTGACATATTTGTTATTCAGATTTATTTCTACGACTAAATGTTAGGGTGTTTTGTGTATTTTTTTCTAGTTAACAACTTAACAATGTATATACAAAAAAATTAAATAAATATTTTATATAAACGTCTAATATTTTGATCATCTTCAGTATCTGCTTTTATATATATAAATAGTGATAGTCTATTGAGTGCGTGGAATATTTATTTATTTGGATACTAAAAACATTTTTTTTTTTTTTTATTATTATTATAGTTAAATAACACATTGTTGATCCAGGTAGGTAGTACATTTAATTGTATTAGATCTATAAAATGTAATTATGTAAATATATAAAATATTATTTTAAGTAATCCATTCATTTGATTTATATGTATAAAAACAATTAAAAATCTACTTGTTAAACAAAACATTTATTACTTTAGAATATCTTAATTAATTAATTAATTAATTAAGAAAGAAAGCTTAAGGTTATTTTCGTATAAAAAGAAATTGCATTGCGCTTCGTATAGAATATGAATTGACGTGTTCATTAAGAAATTTATGTTTTGTTACCTGATTAATAATATTGTAAATTAAATTCACTATTCCGAGAAATTAAAAAACATTGTTTTCAATACTTACGCTTCTATATATATATATATATATATATACACCTTATATACATAACATATTATGCAATAATTATACTTGTAGAACAACAATTGATACGTTTTGAATAATTTATTTTCTTAGAATTAACTTTGTTATATAATAAATCGATATATTTTATAGTTTTATAATATTTTTTTTTAATAACGCATGTAGTATGTAGATAAACATAAAAATGTGTTATTGTCGGGATTAAAAAATAAATACCGTTACCTACTATATAAATCCACCGTTATTTGTTTAAATTGTTTTTTTTTTTTCGAAGATATGTACTCTGGACTTTATGATATATTAGTCACGCGCTCCAGAATATGTATTTGTGTCGGATTAAAAAAAATATGCTATACATACTGAATATGAAGATTGACGATATTGTTTTGGGAGATGTAATAATAATAAGTTCTAAACAAAAATACGTTTTACTGTAAACACTTTGAGCTGTCTCGTATTCATTGAGTGATGAATATACTCGTACTTAGTCGATTTTCTCAGTGTTTTGGCAAGAGTGTTCAAGCAATGAATGCTAAATGAATAACAGCGTTATTGTTTCGTCTTCGGATTATAATATTTTCCAAGTTCGTGCGATTTTAATGTCCAAATTATTTGCTATTGGGACTATAACTCAATCACAGAATCTTTGAGATGGTAAATTATCTAGTATATATCTATTATATCTATACATAATATATACACATACATATCATGCTCTTTGGAGAAAAATATAGATATTAATCTGAATAGAACGGTACACTTACTATGCGTAATTGTTTAAATATTGTGCCATGAAATGAAATTAGATTTAATCGAGAGTTCTAAAATTATGAAAATTACTTTAATATTGTGCTTATTTAGTATTTTCTAATATTGTTTTTATAATTTTGGAACGTTTCAACACGAAATTTCCGATTTTTGCTCAAATTTTAAATTGTTGAGAGAGTAATAGAGAGACAGAGAAAAATAAATAATATTTAATTAATTCAGTGTATTGGATGCCATTGCAATATTATATATTATTTACAAACTTTTAACTGAAGGTAGAAAATTTAATATTAAAAATATTAAAATAAATATAAAGTGTATCTAATGCAATATAATACGAGATTTAAGATTCAATTTTAAATAGAAATTGTTTATTATTTCATTGAAATGAATTATCATTAGGTACTCATTAGCATTATTACTGAAATTTGTATTTTATTCTCATTCAACTTACTGTCGAGAAAGCTTGAGTAGATTTAATGATAGCAGAATTTCGTAACTTAAGTCTTATAAGAATATAATATTTATAACTGTTTTCATTAATCATAAAACTATCTAAAATGACGTAAAATATATAATAAAATAATCTAGATAGTTATTATTATTTTTGTCGAGTTCTTTTCGTTGTTAATATGCTATAATACTATACGCCATGTTTGTATATTCTGTAACATAAGTACCTCACAAACTAAAACTCTTCACGAGCTTACTTTAAGATTAATTTCATCTCTTTTTTCAATATTTTATTTAAATATTTATCAATGATGACGTATAATAAATCATTATTTCTACGATTATTATCGATTCGATATGCGCACGTATTAATAACGATGTTTGTGTAAAGTGAGTATTTTTTTTTTTTTTGTATAACCTATCATTTTATGGATATCTTTGTATTACACTAGTAAATACTACATATTAAACTCGAGAATTTTTTTGTATTTTTTGTATCATTAATACCAAATAATACTCAAAACTTAAAAGGTCTTTATTATAAAAAAGACCATCAGATTTTATTTTATTATTATAAATTTATAACAAAGCTTAATACGTTAAAATACCATAGATAATAACATCATTTTTACAATTTATTTAAAATGTTAATAATAAAAATAACCCGTACGAACTGATAAGAATTATCACATGTTACAGACCTTTATCCCCACACAACTTTAAAAAAGGGCTAATGACGAATTGCACTCATTTTGGTTCAATTGCACTTGGGTTAAAAAAAAGGTAATGCTCGAGCTTCAGTCGGATAAAAAATAGGTGAAGATCGAACTGCACTCGGGATGAAAGTAGGTAATGCATGAAATGCACTCGAGATCAAAAAGCAGTGCAGTTCTAAATAATACATGTAATAACACGCATTCCTATAATTTCTACAAAAAATAATTTCATTAAATAATTATATACGTATGATACGCATTATATTATATAAAAATAATAATTAGTATGCCAATGATTGTATTTTAAGCGGTAAGGAAAATAAGTGTTTTACAATGTTTAAATTAACATTATTTTTAGAACACCTGCTTTTTACTCGATTGCAGTTTGATTATTATGCCAGCTTTTTCCCAGAGTGTAAATCGGCAATTATCTTCTTTTCTTTTTTTTTTTTTAACTCAATTACAATTCGGCTATCCTGAAAAAAATTCACACCGTAGTCTCAGCCTACGTATATTTAGAAACAAAAGATTTTTCTTAGAATTGTTCTAAAAACTAAGAATATTAGTGGTTTTGATTTAATTATCATACAAAATATTATACTGTTAAACTAGATTATGTGAGACTATATATAATATATTTAAAAATATTTTCAGATTTTAGTCTAGTGTCTGCACATCTAGGATTCTTGGAAATAGTAAAAATTAGATTATATTAGACTTTTACGCTATAACCTATAAGCTATGTATATACATCTATAAAAATACAATTCAGTAAGTAACTCCATGCCAGTTGACTTATTATTTCAGTTGCATCAGTATAATGAATGTTTCTTAACAAACCCATCCTAAACCACACATATGCAGACGCTTGACAAATTTTGGGTGACTGAAACTGAAAGAAAAGTGAATATAAATTGTTGGCCGACAAACAGTTGTTTGTAAACATGAATGGCAGCGTACTTAGGAGCGTTGTATCAAACGTAAGAATAATAACTAAAAGCTCTTATAACATTTTAAACCCTTCAAACATGCATAACCTTGGAAACCAATTGATTTCCATATAAAATAATATAATATACGTCATATTAAACAACTAATATTATTATAATATATTATATTTCATTAAAAACACGTATGAAATAAAAATGTTATATTATTTATAATTTGATATTTGTATTCATTCATGACCAATACAGTTTAAATATGAGACTGGTAATGTTTCAAATTTTAATAAAAGCCATTTTATTTGTACGTATTAGTATAATTATCGAACATAACTATAAAGTTCGCGAACTTTGAATTGACGACATAACTAATTTAATAAATAATTAATAGGATTCTGGAAAAAACTTGAACCACCACTGGTCTTGGGCTTGTTATCCTGAGCCATCTCTTCATGTAATCTGAAACTCAAAGATCCTTGATAAAGTAAAAGAAAATTTATAATTTTGACGGTTCAATAAAGTTCAATAAATCTTTTGAATTCAATTAATTAAAATTATTTTAGATGCATACATAGTCAATCGAGTGAGCGACAAAGATGACGATGATTTTAATTTCAATTATTTAGTTGAGATAGACTTAATTTGATAACTATGTAGATACTAATTTTTAAAAATTAAGAAATTACTTAGAATAAGAAAATAAATTTCATAAAATATTACTGAATGAATAGCCGAAACAAAGAATAATAATACATTAACGTTAATCTGTATTTACAATGAGAAATTAATATTAATTAATACTAATTGATATTGTAATATTATTCCTGTTAATATAATAAATATTATTAATTGTAAGAATTCAAATATTATTATCACTTGAAATTTGTAAAATACAAAATTACTTAGGTTTTGATTAATTCAATTACTTTAAAAATAAATCATTCGAGTTCACGGGTTTCGTATGTTGGATTTTTAAGGGTTATTTGGAGTATTTTGTGTAATTTGGGTGTAAGGTCCTGTTATATTTATATATATTGTACATTGTGTACATATGTTTACCTAATTCGTTTAGCACGATTAGTTAAACTTTTAACATTTCAACTGTACCGTTACATCTTTTTTTCCTTTATAATCACTTATTAAGTTCACGACGGAACTGATAGAAGTCCAAAAAGTAAAATTAGTAATAACGGGAAAAAGTATCTATTTGACGATGGATACAAGTTTAGATTAATTATAGTTCTTGTATAAATAACCATTAACAATCATTTTATTGAATAATTAATAAAAAAATATATTTAATTTGTAATATACACGTCATACAAAATAGAAATGATTGAATTATTATATTTTCCTTTAAAAAGTAATCCTCGTCTTACGCGAATTAATATATAAATAAAAAATGATAATAAATCATCCTGCCGTAATAGATACTAGCAATAATAAAATGAACAAATAATGGAGCTACATCAAAATAACGTATCATTAAATGTACTTATATTATTGGCTAATAGACCATTTGCCCTCAGAATCTTTTTCGTATACCTATAATGGTATATCGTTGAATTTTGAATTAAAATTTAACATTTCCATTACAGCTAGTGACCTACTCGACACCAACTATACAGTAGAGGGGTACCCAATTTTATGAAATGTGTTTGTTTTAGACACACAAAACGTGAATAAATAACATGGACTTTTATAACCCATCTAGTTCATCTTGATACTCGGCAAACGTTAAAATAAAAAACGATGGTCCGAAAAACTATACCGTATTGAAAAAAAAAATACCATAGTCCTATAAATTAAGAAAGAGACTAGAGAATGGGATTAGGATATTTTGTTTCCACAGAAAATAGTTTTCTGGTAACTGCTGTTTTTTTTTTTCGAAATCGTGACGTCTGCCTAGACAGTGTTAAGATAAACTAGGTGGATTATAATAACATGAATAATTATTGTACAGAGAATTAAAATATTCTCGAGTTTCCCATGTTTTGTTATTGATTTAAATATTACTCATTTATATACATATTGCGTATTTGTCATGTAATAATTACACGATTACGATATTATTGGCCTACATTTTTCATTTTACTTTATGCACTTTGGCACTTTGCACTCGTATTAATAAGTTTAAAAAAATATGTACGTGTATTATAAATTATTTTAGGAGTGCAGGTCAATTTTTTTCCATAATATACAAGATCACGAACATTTATACACTGTTTTTTTACCTAGTCTTATGAATCGCAAATTACAAATTTATAAATTCAATTTCTAGATGCGTTATCAATTTTCTTTTTTGTTCGATTTTTAGCTCAAATCATATACGCCCCCACAACGCGTTATGGTTAGCGCTGTTGATTACTACGATGATACGTATCCCATTTCCGTCCTATATCAAACACAGTCTTTTGATTTCGCCGAATTCACCCACCCCCTACCGACTCTTTTCTAGTTGATTTCTCGACATTTTCACTGAAAACTTGATATATTTTTACGCTCCGAATCGTATATCATTCCAGTCCATTGGTGGGGGGGGGGAAAGGTTTCATTTCATTTTTATTTCATTTGTCTGAACTCGGTGTCACTTTTTAATAGTTCCGCCGCCTTTACAAAGTTACTTCCACGAACTCGCTATATGTGTTATAATATCTAAGAATTTAATATATTATATTTCTGCAATGAGTTCTCACCGAAAGCAATAATGTATTCCGACGCCTACTATAATTAAAACGAGCGTAACTCGGTGGTGCAATGATAAGTTTCATGCATAATTCCTTATGATATTTACAAGGCATTTTCAGTTTTCCGTTATTATTGTACGTGCGTGGGTGCGCGATGTATATATTTATACATCTGTTTATATACATTGTATACAATATAAATTCAAATATTTTTATCGTCGTCACATTCCGCCGAGTTCATCTCCTCGCGGCGTGTACACACGTTTGGCTCAAAATCGATTGCGTGTATGTCGTCGTCATAACAATAATTTATGCGAAATTTAATTCGTCGATTCTAGTGTGTCTCGGCTTTGTCTTAAGTGTTTGTATTTAATTGTTATTATATTCATACACACTTGTATATTATATTGTGTCCGATGCGCGGTTTTTTCGCTGAGCAATATCGCATTAAATGATTCATATTGTATTGAAGTAAAGCTACCCACGGATTAGTCGTATATGAAGTAATGATAGGTAAACAGTTGAGTTATTCCGTTGTATATGAATATTGTTTTTAAATCGAGTCTCGTTAAATTTGATTCCGAAATCGTATTAAGATCGTAATAATAATTTTATAAAATTGTTTAGATTCTGTAAATTGCGATGATATTTTTTAACCGTTCGTATTTTGTTTTATTATTTATTACTTTTTTTTAAATGATGACACGAGCAGAATTCACACTATATAAAACGCATTTATCATTGTTATTGTTGTCATTATTTTCTCCGTCTAAATAATCGTCACCTTTTATAACACTCAACTAGATATGTCTATTGTTTCTCGACTTGTTGGTGAAGTACGTGTGTCTAGGAATAGTTTTGTGTTATTCACTTGTACATAAAAGTAGTTAGTCGTATGTATTATAAACTCGGCACACTATATGTTTACCAGATATTTAGACAATGCAAATGTGTGAATACGTGAAGTACAGTAGAAAGATTCTCTAGAAGGTTTGCTCATTATTTTTCCTATAGTGTTATAATGTTCGACACAAAGCTTAATGTATTTGAACTGTGAACTATTTGTTCAAAGTATAGAATACACAATTTATTATGGAATAGTATAGAATTTTTAATAAAATGCCATAAAACATAACGCTTACAAACATAGTTTGTATATTTTTTTATAGTTTTCAAACTTATATTAAAAAAAAAAAAAATCCAATTGCTTACTAGACTTATTATTTTCTTTTTTGTATTATTGTTATTGTCAGCAAGGCTTAGGATCCGAGGAGTACCAATAGTACTACGCGGAATCATGATTAACTATAACTCTTATTCAAAATTTAGTTATCTTTATTCATGAGACAATTATTTTGAAAATGTTCGACATTAATACATATAAATCGTACATTTTTACAATGTTTTGGGTTTATGCGTTAGATTTTATAAGTACGTTTTAAAAAATAAACATGAAGTAGTGGCTCGAAAAAAAATGCATTTTATCAAAATTACTTTACCAGTAAATATTTTTGACTGTAACATAATACGTTTATAAACTCAAGTCTTAAGCTTCAACAGTATACGAGTAAAGAATAGTAAATTATTATGAAATAAATATTGATAAAAATAAAATATCAATTCTTGACTGACAGATTTGTTTGGGGTATAGGTATCTACTGAATGTACTAATAAGGAAACGTGCAGTAAAAATCTTCGATCGCATTTTAATTCCCCGAAAAAACGTTAAAAATGGTTTATAGCTTCTTTGTCTAATATAAGGCTAAGGCCTTAGGTTTATTTTGTTTAAACTATCATAAAAGCATTTTCTACGGTCAACTTGGGATTTGAGGTAACAATACCGTTGTTATCTATAGTAGGTACAAGATTATATTATATTTATTTTTTTACAACATATTTTTTTAATTTCGTTTATATTAAAAAGTAAAGTAATTCTGTTGTAATTTTATCTGATTAATGAAAAAAGAAAAACCATTAAATTTTATCCGTATACGTTAATAGTATTGCAGTGGAGTAAATAGTTAATGTAATTGTATTACCTACTTTTAAAAAGTAATTTATCTGCGAGACCGATTTTATTCCACGTAAAAATATGGATCAATTATAATATAATTTTTGCACACGCAATGCGCGTTATATATGCGTAATGTTGTACACAAGTATGATCGAGACGTAAAAGGGTACTGCGGCTGTAGCATGTTCTCACGTGAACCGAAAAACATTTTCGTCACAACTTACGTGCAATTTAGTTCGCGACGACTTCCGCGACGAGGGAAAAATAATAGTTGACGCGTAGACTATATTATTATAGAATTAAGCGCGACCATTCGATTATTCGGCAATAAGGTTTCCGGTCACTTTGGCAAGGTCGTCGACCGCGAGTCGAGACCCACGTAAAGCGGCAATAATAATATGGTAGGCAACAATAACAACAATAAAATAAAACCCCCTTACACGCGTTATATGCGACAACGATAAACGGTAGAAAAACAAAGAAGTAAGGGAGTGGAGTAGACGGGCTGGCGTTAGCTGGCCGTACGTCGGCTGAAAAAATTTATTGGAGACTCCATTTTTGTCGAAGCCATAGACGAAACATTTATATTATAATAGGTGTAACCACAATTATTATTGTATAGACAACGATGGCCATTTATAATAAGTAGTGTAGCACGACGTGTTCACCCGTGTGTTTCTACATCGTATTAAGATGTGTATTTTGTGTAATATATATTTGTACAAACAAACCATTAAGACAATAAATATATATAGTTAAAAAATATGTTAGTGCAATTAAAACTCAAACTTTATTTTTATGTAGGAGTATAAAGTATACGTATGAACTTTGGAGACAAATATTTTATACTTGCCCGCGGCAAGTATACACGGCACTACACGGCTGTGAAGGTTTATAATATATTATCATCAAGCTCTCTGGAGATCTCGATTAACATTAATCGACTAAACTCCGTCGAAGATGAAATAAATTACGAAACTAACTCAAATAAACATATAATATTGTATATATTATATTATTTATAGTAGAATGATTATATATTATGTTCATTTTACGTGTAAAAATACAGATTTTTTCTATTATAAAATGAAAACGTTTTATTTATTTAGGGCACAATGTATCCGCGTTATACTCTAAAGCAATAATATATATATATATATAAATATAGAAATATGCAAAATATTAAAACAAAAATGTTTGTGTTTATATTGAATTAAATACGGTTTAATTAATGCATAAAACGTAGGTACTAAATAATTGAAATAATTTGACTGTACATACAACTTTTAAAAATTCACAGGACTCACATGCGTATTGCTTTGCTCAACGTATTTCGAGTAATCACTCGTCCACATAAAAATTCACGAAGGAAAAAAAAGATGTATATTTTTATAATATTTGTTATGCATTACGTGGAGATCTAGTAACAGTTAAAGATCGTCAAATACATCAAAGTATACTTTAATACTAAGTCATCGCATTGGTTTTTACCTAACCTAACCTTGTTCGTTATAGTTTTGGTATCGAGAGCAATTGTTATTTTATTATAAACGTATAGCGAGCTCTGCCGATAGACGTGTATCAATTGTTGATAATGTATTGATAATCATTAATCAGCTGAAAGGATAAATTTAAAAATATTCGAAATGTGAATATATTTTATATTATGTAATAGTATTAACTTAATACCATTTTTTTTTTTATAATGTATGTGCATTATATTTTTAAAAGTACTAAATTTTATACCATATAAAAGGCTGTACTTAAAAATGTTACAAGTATATGGAAAAATATTCAAAATCGAATTTTACACGTTTCGACTCGTGTTATTACGTTAATTGGAACATAAATTTTAGTGAGTATAACTTACTCTCAACTAATTTTCATACCAATAAAGAAAAAATATGCAAACGCATATAATTCCACAATAATTCCGGGCCGCTTCTTATTATTAACTGCATGTACGTTTTTCAATTAAAATTGTACGTACAATTAAGCTCACGCTCTATTCGCTATATAGAGTACCTGCACCATAAAGTATACATTTAAACTTTTGTACACTTATTGTCGTTCATCAGTATGAAACCGTTTAACATAGTTCCGTTTTACCGCTGCGGGGGAATCGAACGATTTGAATATCACGAAATCGACGCGCAAGCACCGCCGATGAACTTTTATTTTTTAAACTAATGAACTTCGTGCACCGGGGCCCGGGACACGATCCAAACTGATTTGTATTCGCAATGGACAGTCTGTTGATTTTTCGGGGGCGCGTCGAGTGTCAAAAGTTTTCGGCTAAAACCATCATTGGAATTGGACCAAGTCGAATCGAAATTCTACCGGCGAATCGAGGGGATCTATGTCTGCATCTATATGCATACTATATATATATATATATTCATAAATTTATATTTATATACATAAAATACAAAAAATATATAATGTTTACGCAATATATGTATATTAGCATATTGTGTAAAAATAAAAAAAATCGAGTTTTATCCCACGCTGGATTAAAATGATGTCACTTTGTGTATAATATTGTAGTACGATTAGGCACCACAGATGCAGACGACTGTGGCGTATAATTCACCTACGCGCGGAATAATAAAATTTTATTGAAATAAAACCGCCTTGCATTGTTACTGCCATATTAATAATATAATTTATAAATAATCAACGCACTTGATTTATTCCTCGACTATTTATATTCCGTGTCTAATGTTTTAGAACGTTTGACTAGCGCGAATGCTAGGAAAAAAGGTATATTTATTATACTCCGAAATCTGAATGAACGGAATTATACTTGCATATTTCATAGCGTAGCTGTAAAAATTACGAATTTGCAGTGATTACGATTTGATATTCACGTAGGTCGCGCGTTTGACTATCGAAAACTCAACAAGGCTAAAAAATATTAAAATTATATACGTATTTATGTTCAAATACTCGGTCGTTTTCGATTGGAACTTAGTGCTGTATAGAAGATCGGATTGTCCACGCACGCAACATTACCTATTTTAGTACATTGTAATTCGTTTTTTGGGAAAATTTGCAAATAGAATCAATTCAGATGAAAAATGTTCAAACTGTATTTGGTTTTTAAATTTTTTGAACTTTAATAGTTGTATGTATATTTTTAAATAAACAAAAATCCAAGCTAAATAGTATAAATAGTAAAGTTAACTATTTTTAACTAGTTTTTTTAATCAGCCCAAAATAGCAATAATCTTTATTTTTTTTCCATGGCTTCTTTTAATTTAAATAAAAGGGAGAAATTTCTTTGAACATTAATTTTAGCTTATATGAATGTTTATATTTTTGTACTTTATTTAATTTTCTCGAACGCCTAGTGTTTTTAATTTAAAAATAATATTTGTTTTCACTAATTTACCATATTCGTTATTTTTGATATCATAGTATTATTATGTTAAGTACATTTTTCTACGATTATTGTTATTGTATATATAAAACATATTTAATTAACATTTTTTTTTGTATTTAAATAAAGAATACAGTCTCGTATAGCCATTCTATTAAGATTATATAGATTGGAAATTTAATAAATAATTTTACTTAACAAATGCTAAAATTACATAGATGTTTTTAAATGGTAACACATGTTTTTAACAAACCTTTTTTTATGTAAACAGAGCACAAAATGAGTTCGCCAATGATTTCATATTAAAAAAGATACGTTTGTAATCCATTGAATTATTGAACTATTCAAATCGTTTTTATTGTAATGAAATAGTTTAAAAATATTTACTTTTTAAACACTAAATCTTCTATATAAAGCGATTAGGTACGATATTGAAATAATCAGTGAGGGTAAATTTATTTTATTTAAAAACATTAAGTGTTAAAATTTAAATTTCATATCCAATATTTCCTGTATTTCGTAGATCCATGGCACTATGTTAAATTATAATTTATAATGTATGTGTTACAACTTTACAATGAAGTTAAAAATAAATATTATTTTATTTTCTTATGGAAATGTGTGTTAATTTAGCGAGGTTCAAAAAACGTGTGTATTCATTATACGTACCTAAGGAAAGTACCAACATTCTACAAGTTTTGTACTTCTTAAATCGACAGTTGCTGTTGGTTCAAGTGGTTCACTGGTTCGTAATGCTGTTGTACGGGTTTTCAGTTTCCTTTTTTTTTTTAAACAGAGACAACGTCTTTAATAAAATATAACTTAATATGGCACATTACGGGATACCTTTATAGGTACAAATAGAGTGATTTCCCAAACATATGCTCATCCTCACTTTTTTTTTAATAATGAATTTATTCAAATGTTGATTTTTATTGTTTTTAAATATACTTAAAGATCATATTTTAAAATTCTTGAGATTTTTCGTTCATACTTATTAGGAGCGTTCTGCGAAAATATAAATTTCTGTTTTTTTTTTTTAAGTGAACTGTTTTATTATTGAAGAAAAAAGGAGTGGTCATGCTTGACGAATCACTCTATATATATATGAGATACGGCATTGAATAAACACGCCATGCATCGTGTGTATTATGTTATATGTTAAAATAATCATTATACGTTCGAGTATACATATATCTATTTAATTTTTAACCGTTTGCATAAAAGCAGAACAAACCGAATAACGAAACTCACGATAGGTATAACGAATCCGCGGAGAAGACGCGCGTGGTGAATTTATTAGGTATTTATATACGTTATGTTATATGTACATAATATGTTATATACTATTCGACTAGACAAATACGACGCACTCAACTTACATATATTATTATAGATTCCGTCTCTTCGAAATACTTAAGTTGCGGGAAATCGTTAAAAGACGGATTTGCGGTAAATGTTTCACGGTATATAATATACATAACATATTATCATTATATACATGTACGCGAATATCCCCCGGAGAGCTTAGAGTCTCTATATAACGGCTGTGAGAACAAATACGACGAGCACCGAATAATTGGAACAATATAATATACGAATAACTCACGTTTACTCCATAATATATACCTCGTAAACGAGTATATGTGTATAAATATAAAGTAAATTAACTTGGATAATATTTCGAGGAGCAATATAATATATTATTCGAGGGCGCACGATGGAGATGGTATATACCATCGTATATAATATTATTATACTTGTACGGCGGCACAATCCAAAGGGCTTTCCGAGTTTTTTTCCAAAAAAGAAAAGAACGTTGGTTATAATAATAATATTCGTGCTGCAATATCACATAATAACGACATTTTATATTTTGTCATAGGGAATACATTAATTTGTGCATGTGAGAACGTTGGCGACTGGCGATAGTCTGCAGAACACATAATAACTGTATAGACGATACTAATATCGTGCAGCCATTAGTTAGATAGTTTATTTTCTTCAGATAAATAGTAATCAAATTCGACGAGTGATCTGTTTTCTTTTTTTTTTCAAAGAAGTAAAGCCGATTGGTGTATATCGTAATGTTTGTCATCTATTATACTCGATACTGGCGAGTTTAGGTGTGGTTTCGCGACCGCGAGCATCTATTTAGTTGTGATCTAACGTACTATGCACGCGCATAACGTCTCGTTGATGCTGCAGTCTGCGGATGACACTGCGTCTATATTTCTTGACACGAAAAATTGTATACGTATTATATAAGACGATATGATTTCGATCGGACAAAATGCACACGACTTATGACTAGCGGGGCGGCACGTGCAAGAACGCGACGCTATAGTAATTAATATTATGACGTGCGTAAACGGTAAGACGTAAATCGAAGAGGGAGGGAAAAGAAACGAAAAGAAACAAACACAAACGAAGGCCTAACACTCCGGCGTGCCTCGTGAAAGAGAAAACTGTGCGATTGCCGTCTAGTGCGCGTGTGTACTCATAACAATACGATAATAGTAATAACAACGTACAGTCGGGTACTTATATAACGCACGGACTACAACGCGGGCGATATGCCGTAGTCGTCGTTTTCGTTCGGAAAACGGAGGTAGCAAAAAAAAAAAAAAAAAAATTATTGAAATAAATGGAATTAAAATAAAAACCATATATACCTGCCTACCTCCTATTTATATAAACTGCGAATGTGTGTGTGTATATATATATATATATAAAATATTGTGTGTATAATTTATTTTTGTTTATGTTCCCTTTTTTTTTTTTTATTTTTTTTTTACCCCGTTGTTAAGACTATTGATTGGACGACGTTAATGCGCTCTCCGCTCACCGTGTTCAAATATTGATGTTCGCCCCGGCGAAATATTCTGCAAATAAATAATAAACATTATTACGACTGAATTAAAAATTATACACGGCCGCCTATAATGTTATGTATATACATATAGAGGAGTGTGTATATACGCACTTTGTTATGTTAATGCGGGCTCGGTATTTACATATTTGAC
Source organism: Rhopalosiphum maidis (assembly GCF_003676215.2). Taxonomy (NCBI): domain Eukaryota; kingdom Metazoa; phylum Arthropoda; class Insecta; order Hemiptera; family Aphididae; genus Rhopalosiphum; species Rhopalosiphum maidis. The sequence continues at coordinate 83,575,299 of NC_040878.1, forward strand.
ACCACCAAGGAACACCGATACACACGCACACACACCGACACGCAAACACACACACCGACGCGCGTAAAAACCTGGTAGGTATACGCACAACCGATCTGTATATCTGCCGGCGCACAGCCTCTCTTCCGATCCGTTTCCGTCGCGTCGACGATAATATTATACGTATATTATGTATATATATATAATTAAAAATCGTATACAAATTATGTCGTCGCATAAATACTGCGCGTAGGTACCTCGGCCGTGTATAATAGTTATTAACGTTATGCGCGCGTTGAGGGTTTGCGGTTGAACAAAAAAAAAAAAAAAAAAAAAACCGCCGACAAAAGAGACGGGACGTTTTTATGTTATATTTATCGTCGTTCTGCACAGCACTATACGTCATATTTTATTATTGCTACTACTGTGTGTGTGTGTGTGTGTGTGTGTATAGGCTGCAGCGGAAGATCGACTTTGCCGTTAAAATTATACAACAATATTTTAATCGGGTAAAGGTTACACGCAAAATAATTATACGCACACTATATTATTATCATATTGTATGTGTGGCCGTGCGGTGGGTGGCGTAACGAAACCGTCAGAGACGGTCCTCTCTTTGGTGTATAATATCGTACGCTTTGCTCGTAATGATGGTTAGGCATTGCGTATAATAATGTATATATATATATTATTTGGCGTATACCTATGGTTTTTTCCTCCCTTGCGTATATTATAATATATTATTTCGTTCGGCGTTGTCTATACCGAGTGCGCGGGGTGGCGGAGGCTTTTACTCTTATTATCGTTTCCCCTCCGTCGGTGCAATTTATAACAATACCGGTAGCCGCGAGGCCGTAGTCGGAAAAAAAATTTTCGTAGGGCTGGGAAGGATTATACAAATCTCAGTAAGCGGTGTATAAAATAATGATTAAATAATTTCTAAGTTTACGTGGGTAGTGCGAGAAAATTTCGGGGGGGGGGCTGTTTTTGTATTTTAATATAAATAATTGTTGTACTAGCGATCCCGTAATGACGTTCTGTGATGCTGAAATAATATTATTTATTGACGGATACAACTGTCAATATGCTAAATGAAAATATCGTGTTTGACCGTCGTGGTAACACATTTTTTTTTCGACTAATATTTTTTTAAATACGATTCTGACAACTGTTGTGTAATAATATATTATATAGAACGCCGTGATCGATATAATTTTCTCTCAGTATTTGTCGATTTACTTATGCTCGAAACTAAACAAAAAAAAAATTAATTAGATTCGACCTTTTCACGTTTCTCAAAAAAAAAAAAAAACGAGTCGGAAAATTTACTACACAGTTAATTTATATCAATAGGTATTTAAAAATAATTAAATCGTTAATAACTCCCATAGTAATTATTCAACTTTCAAACATTAACGCGGGTGTTTAAGACTTTAGGTCCAAGATAGGAGGTGGATAAAGTAGTATTATATTATTATAATAGTATATAGCTGCAGTTGGCGTGCGAGGTAAAACCGCGCGTGACACCATACACGGTCTGCGTATGTACCATCATATGTCCATAATATGTTATTATTTCGATGCGTGTATACACCGGTATATTGTCCATAAATCAAAAACGGCGATGATTAAAAATTAAAATTAAAAAATAATTGAGTGGCAGTACTGCAGTTACTGAAAATTTAACGGAGCCCGGTATGTTTGATATATTTATTAAATATATAACGTGATACAATTTATTGTGCTATCCGACACTGTGCCGGTGAATCGAAAATCTATGAATAACAATCAAAACATAATCGGTTTTTAGGTCAGATTTTTTTATTTTTTTTATCACAATATATCATGTATCTGTTACGCAGGTACATGTACCACAATATTATATACTATTTGATTGGAAACACCGGGTTACGATCATACAGCACCTACTCGTTCTACAGTGATTCCTACTGATTATCCGTTAAAATATGTCCACTTGTCTGTATGATTTCGTCGGTTTCTTACGAGTATCGATTGTATTGTTGTACAAATGCTTCCGTGGTAATTTCTAGGACAAACGTCTCCGAATTTGGCAGTCAATTATTAGGGGGTCGACTGTTTGCCGTACGTTCGAGTTTTAAAGGAAACCAGGCTAAATAAACAGACATAATAATTAAATGCATCCACCATCCGAGTGAGAGTAGGACACACGTGAGTTCAACTCACTACTATTTCATTATCAAGTAACCGGCTCTGTTGTGCGATAAGTCCAATGATCATTATCACTCGAAATACACACGACCACGGTAAATATCCGCAATAACCCAATTTTATTGCAACACGCATTCAACGAAAAAACACAGAAGTGATTTATATAAACATCGAACAAACGTTGTCAATAACCGTAAACACTATAATTTGATTTAATTTGTTGTCATTACTTGTATATAGTTTTTAAGAAGGTTTATGTAATTACAGTTATTGAAACTTAAAAAAATAATAATAATAAAAAAAGATGCATACATATTCGTGATATTATTATACGCAGTAGTCACAACATACATTGACTTATTACTTCACGTCGCCATTTTTTTTTTATGCAATATTTTACTAACAAATATACCATACCTGTTATTTACCACTTTGACCAAAACAAAGATTGATAATAGCGTAGAAACGCCACAACCATATGGTTCGAATACACGACAAATTTAATATATGACGAGCATTTCGATATGTCAACTACAAGTCTACAAATAAACCGCACAACAGTCTATGATAAATATACATTTAGTATTGTCCGATGCGAATGTCACATTTGTATTAAAGTTAGGTACGCTTATACAGTTATATCTTCTATCAATAGATATTATATTCAGAGCTTGGTCGAATATTTTTGTCGAAGGTCCTAAAATATTATACAAATTAGACTCAATACAAACAGTCGTTATGGAGCGAGCTGGGTTATCGGCTTCGTGTATCGACATGAATTTTCTACTATAGTAGGTAAAACCACATTTTAAAACCAATGTGGATTTGTAAATCCAAAAATATGAAGGAAAAAAAATTTAACCCTCTTCGCGAAATATTTTGGAAATTAACCAACATGTAGGGAATCTAACTGATCTAACGGGCTTGTTCGAATAGTTTTAACGACGCCATATTATTATACACGAGTTCCAACAGATAACGAATTTAGACATTTATATTAATATATATCGTATATGCATGTATATTGTAGATATAAGGATAACTACTTTAGCTGTTATACCTATAGAGACTGTATTGCTCCATTGTTTTAATTAAAAGTCGCCAATAATTTTTAATTTAATAACTGTTTGGAAACAAGTATACATAATCATTTTTTTTCTTCGATGTTTATCATGGTGTCTATATGTAGTACTATTGGTTCGAATTATTATCTCGATATAACTGCTGAGAGGATTTCAGTCACCTCACCTCTGGTGTAACTATATCGGAGGGAGCATGGCGGCCAAGACCGAAAAATATTATATAATTTAAAAAAATAAAACAAATTTATTAAAATGTAATATACATTTGTACATTTAAATAAAATATATAAATAAACATTGATTTACATTTAAATTTAATATAAGCTACTTATAAGTTGCAAATCTATAAACTTAGAAAAGATGTTCAAAGGAAATGTTTACATTATGAAGTAATCACGTATCATGTAAATAAAACTGAAAATGGTTGTATTAGACATCGATGATCTACACATAGATCTTGTGGAATACATTCCCCCGTAAATACACAACTGGACCAAGTATATTTTGCGTTTCCGAGTATAATATAATTTATTATAATATAGCCACTTTCATCAACTAAACATTCGGAATTGTATTCAATGATAACGTGATCGCATTATTATTTTTAGTAACTATGGTAACAGAAACCATGTTTGTCCGAAACTGTTTTTAATGATGTAAAATTTAAATAAAAACTTATTCTGCCTTATGAATTATTTTGGGAATCATTAGTTTTAAAACTATGCATTGATTTCATTTAACTTTATTCTTGTATAAAATTAAAAAGTATAGTTTGAGTTTTTTTTTCTTCATATTTTGTTGTTGTAAATATAATATAATATTAATGTATATAAGGTTTTTAAAATTTAAACTAGATATTCCTCGGATTTATTTTTGTTATTTCTTCCTAAACAAAATTCTTACATTAATTATTTTATAGCTTAACTTTTCCCCCTTTTTTTAATGTTTTAAGTTGAAATAATTCAGGAATATGTATAGATATATCCAACTGGTATAAAATACAAATTTTACGTTAAAACTACTGTTAGTTACAGTGGATTGGCTACTTAAATTACTAAATAAACCAAAATAATATTTTTTTATTATCATCTTAAAATAATTTTTAGAATTAATTGTTAATACCTTCTAAAAATATCGTTGTCTTAAAGTTATAATAATATATCTTAAAATAATCTAATTTTTGAAAAATGGTGTTTATTATTTTATTTAGAAGACACATTGGTATGTCTTATGGGATATTATTTCTAACCAATTAGCTCAAACAATAATTTTACTGTGTTTATAGTTAATTACTGGATGGGTATTATGTAAAGTGACCGTATTATTCGTGAGTATTGTACATTTTTAATATTTCTAATAAATAACAAGTATTATTAAGAGTAATGCAGTCTTTAAGAAAAAATAATATTTATAACCAAAACACTGACAACATTGTAGAATTTTGGTAAATTAAATAATTATTTTACAGTATAAGTCGATAATAATTATGAAATTGTTGTCACTATAAGTAACGTCAATAAATTATATATACAAAAAAAAATTGAGCAGTGAGCAATGAGACGTGAATGAAAATTGAAATGCTACTCTTTTTAGTATTATTTCAATTTGGATAAATCTTTTCGATATCATTAAACATTTAAACGATATGGTGACTCGAAAATTTTTTTATCTTTGAGAACAAGGTGATATAATGTTAGATTTGACTGTAAGATTTAAAGATTTGATCAAAAATCCGGTATAGTAGTCAGTAGATGACGAACTTGAACACGCACAGAAACAGTATTTATTTTTCAATCTAATATAATACGTTGCGAGATTGTGACTGGCGATTGGTATCTTCATCTCGAACGGACAAGGGTTCCAATTGGAAATACAACATTACGATAAGTCGACAACTAAAACTGGTTGTGTTTTGTACTTGCACTTCACCTATATTGTTATGTAGGTTGCCTTCTAGCCATATTATAAGTAGTAAATACCTATTCTGAGCAAAAATACGATTTTGAAAATATGTCACTTTTGATTGAACGCATAATATTATTAACATAATATATGCGTGTACACGAGATAAAGGTTCCACGCGCTGGAAATAAAAATCAAAGTTCCTAGATATCTTAACGAACAGTTAGTCAACAACAATGTACTTCTATCAAAAGCTACAATTAATATGATACAGACTCGTTATGAATAATATTATAGTATCATTTTCTGCTAATAGGTAGGCATGCAAAATATACCTCATAATGTAATTGCTTAGCCGATTGGTAAACCGGCAAATAGAATATCAGACAAACAATTGCATTATTAGTTTATCATATTATAAGGTACAAACGATAGGAGAGCGAGTGCGCATCATAATATACGAGTGTCTATAGATTTTTCATGTCCAGAGAAAAAAATAAATATAAAAAAGTAAAAGATAAAAAAAATCGGAAGTGTACATTGAGCACTGCAAGAGAAACGGTTTAATTAAAAATAATAATACTTTAAGTTTAATACTTTGAATTGGAATACTTTTATTTAAATATTAAATATTTATATATTTATAAGAAGCACTTGAATTTTTGATGAGAAAGATGAATACTATTGTAACGGTGAATACTGCACATTTTTGGTGCATTTTTCAATTCATCTAAATTTGAGATTTATAAAATTAAAATAATTCATTCAATACGTACATTGTAATTTTGACGGCAATTGGCAAAAGTCATGTAAACATAACAATATATTAGTACGTATACTTTTTCTTACGACAAGACAAGGATAAACATTATATGGATTGAAGGGAATAAATATTAATTATATTATACTACGATGCACAAGACTTCGATTGAAATTGTATTCGTAACAAAAAATAATTATACATACAAAAATTATTTGAAATAATAAAAATGTTGAAAACGTGTATACTGTATAGTGTACACTCATGGTTGTTAAAAGAGTGGTTTAAAAAGTCGTTACTGAAACGGTGTCGCTGTCTAGTGAACAACTAAACTACTGCGACACAGATTTCACGTTTCACACGTAACGCTTTATAGCTGTTTCCACAGTCGGACCGGAAATACACGGAATAACCACGAAACATCGGCAAAGGTCGTCGTGGGGTATTCTCGTTTTCCCCTCAAACCCTCGGGGAGTTCAAGACCCTGACGAAGCAATCCATCCTTTGTGTATTTGCGTTATTAAAAAAAATATGTATCCACGCAGTATATACGGTATATACGATATAGACGACCGATATAACCGGTCGAGAAATAATAAATTAATTTTCGATTTCATACTCAGTGGCGTACACGATTAAACTATGCTAAATTATTAATACCGACAAGTGCTTTAGTAACGTTTAGTATAATTTTGACAATTTTCTTTTACTCAGTTAAGTTTTCGTGAAAAAAAGAAATAAAGTTGTTGAAGGGAATTTTTGTTATAGTCTCAGTTAGATTTATTAGACCATTTATAAAAGTTTTAGGATTGAGAATGTACACACATATTATATCCAAAATAATCGCCAGGTTCAAAACGTTGCCATTTTCAACACTGGCTTTGCTTTTTATTAGACAGCTTTAAATACGGTCCTGCACTTGGTACCAAAGATTTCAGGCTGTTATAGCAAACTCTTAAAAATTTCAACAAATTTCCAATATGTAGATGTTCTTTGAAAGTTTCAAACGCAACAAAATATAAAACTATTTTTGAAAATTATCTAAAATGTTTTTATTTATATTTTTTTGAATTAATGACGACAATTTAAAAGCTATGACATTCAAATTGTACTAAATCACATCATAAACAATATTATAATTAAATACAAAGTTAAAAACTATTTAAAAAATATATTTTATAAAGCTTTGTGGAAAAATGTTGGAATTTAAATTACTTGGTGCTTATTTATTAATTTAGGCTTCTTAGCTGATATTACACAATTTTAAAATAATATAAATAGATTTATTAAAGAAACGTAAGTGAATTGTCTCTTTTAAATGAACAGAGTACACCGGAGGCAAGCATGACATTTATTTAAATTTGTGACGTGGTACATTTTTGTAATGTACTAAATAAAAATCCATCCTAATTTTATATTTTAAGTGGAGTTGGTAAAAAAAAAATGAAAATGATTCAATCTTCACTTACACAGCAATATGCTGTAAATAAGTGACTGTAGAAATACTTGTATTTTCCATCAAATACTAACATCAGCATTCTCTATCGATTTAGATATACCGTTAAATTCCGTGAGTAGGTGTTAATATTCTATTCATCGTTGAAAATTAGTTTAAATACTCTGATAATTTCATTGTGCAAAGGTGTAATACTAATATACGTAAATATGGAGTTTCAAGTCCCGCGAATAATATTTTTGAAAATAATACAAAACTAATAAAATCATTAACAATTTAAATTTAAACCTGAAATGTCTATACAAACAATTCTAAATATTATAATGTTCATGAGATTTAAAATTTTTTATTTCTTTTACTTGAACTGTATATTATATTATCGAATTATCGAACCTAAGTTAATAAAATTGAAAATATTATACATTCTCATTGCTACACAAAAATGTTGATAAATTTTTTTTAAGATTGAAATTAGGACGCTTTTAAAAAAACGTGTTTAGTATATTTAAATATTGCTGTAAGAACCACTTTCGGATAACCCTGTATTTAATTGTTTAGCTTTTTATTCTCAAATAAAAATATTGTCTCAGAAATACTGAAATATTAAAAATTCAAGTATCTATAAATATAATAAATTATTTCGAAATTTATATAATGTCCACAAAATGCTAATACAATTAATATTTGATGAAAAATCCAAGCCTTTGCAACCATTCATTTTTGAATTACAATAAAAAAAGTGTTCGATACATTGATAAAATTTAAATTCTGACCTACTAATTAAATTTATTTTCTCTTAGCGTACTGCGATAATTCTAATGTTAAGTTTCTGTTTAAATGCCCGTTCTCGTTGAAATAGTAGAATTTAGTTTTACTGGAAACGTGTGGGTGTATTATAATAAATGGTAATTAAAAAAAAAAAAAAGGTTGGAAGTTATAAATACGAAATTACACCGTTATGATTTGATTAATATCATTAGTGCTTAAATATTTATTGTGTGATAAATAATAATGTAAGTGCTACAAGGAATTTAGCTTTAAAGCGCTATTCCATTATTGTCTTATCGCGCGGGTGTGTTCGCGCATTGCGGATTTTGTAGTTATAGTAATCTGGATTTAGTGTATTTTGTTACCGTCTACACATTTTGGCCACGGGTTGTAGACGAACGTTATAAACACCACAAATCAGTCGAGTCGGTATAGTAGAACTAATCGGAAACTAGTGCAATCTATTGGTCGATAACAGTTGAAATATGAATTAACAATCGGAGAGTATCGTTTCACATGATTATGCAAGCATCGGATAAATAATATAGTACCTACCTTTATCCTCAGAGTTTAATGACCAGTTTTACATAGTCATAGTCGTATTATACGAGTTCAGCTTTAAAAATATATCACTAATACTTATTATTGTTTATATTCTTTTTTGGATAAAAATAATCACAATTTACAGTAGAAATCGGCTATAACGAGTTTTAAGGGCCAGCCAGTTTTTCTCGTTATAACCGGTAGCTCGTTATATGCGGTTAGAACGAGCATTCGTTGTAACCGATTAAAAGCGGGAAATACAATAATAAAACTGTTTTTATTTTACTTATAATCGAGATTAATACCGAATTTATATACATTATTAATACATTTATTGTTTATTATTATTAATTACTTGTAATTGGAGATTTAATATTTTATTTACCAATACATATTACTTAAACATAATTATTATAAAACACTTGAATTTAATTTCTTAAAATAATCTTTAATCGAACTTTGCTTCGTGCATTTAGTGTTGATCGATGTTTCTAATAAAGACAACGATTTTCTTTCAGCACCTGTACTCTCATATTTTGTGTAATACAATTTTTCTAGTGTCCTCAATGCATCACGAACTTTGGATATTGACGGCACAGTTTCAAACTCATCATCAAGCTCATCGATATCAGTATCATTATCTGGATCAACTTGTTGGCTGGCTACGATATTTTTGACTATATCTTCATCCGTTGAAATTTCTGACGTTATGAGGTCGTCATCAATTGGGACGTAGTTCTCGTCGATGTCATTAAGCAAACCATTGTCTGCTTGTAGCTGTGTGGTATCCGTCGTAACAACACAAAAACCTGCATGCCGAAAGCAATTAGCAATCCCCGTCGATGTTATATTACACCAAGCTTTATCCAGCATTATTATGACATCCAAAGCAGTTATTTTTTATTCTACTTGATTCTCAATATCCTCAATCATTTTGAGTACCAACTGATTCCGGTAATGAGCTTTAATGTTCCTTATAACGTCCTGGTCCATCGGTTGAAGTACAGCAGTAGTGTTGGCGGGCAAAAATACAAGTTTAATAAATTTCAAATGCAATGATGGGTGTGCTGGACCGTTGTCCACCAACAGTAGAATTTTTTTTTTCTAACGGCGTAACTCATCATCCCAATAATTAAGAGTTTTTTCAAAAATTCCTGAGGTCATCCAAGCTTTGGTGTTATTTTCATAAAATATTGGAAGTGATGAAACTCGTTTAAAACACTGAGGGCTCTTCGACTTTCCAATAACAAGGAGTTTTCTTTTATCAGTTCCGGTCATGTTGGCTGCCATTAAAACTGTTATTCTATCTTTGGATAATTTTAACCTCAAGCATTTTTCCCCCTTGAAGCGAAGAGTTTTATCGGGAGTTAATTTGAAAAAAAGGCCTGCTTCATCGGCATTATAAATTTCATCATCACAGTAACCTGCTCGAAGGGATGGCCAAACCTTAGCCAACCAATTAGAACACATTTCAGTATTAACTGCATATGACTCACCCGAGATCTTGCCAAAAACAATGTTGTGCCGCTGTCGGAAACGTTGAATCCAAGATGCAGAGCATTTGAAATTTTCTACTTTCATTTTTTCAGCCAGTTGGTCAGTTTTTGCTTGTAAAATAGGACCACTATAGGCACATTTGTGCACTGTTGTTGTTTGAACTATACTAGTACAGCTTCTTCGAGGTTCTTATGCTGTGCAGTGCACAGTCGTTTTGATTTAATTGAAGTGGTTTGAAACATATTTTTCAACGTATTCCGATTCTTCCGTATTGTTGAAATCGTCGACGGAGAGGTGCCAAATTCTTTTGCGAATACGCTGTTTTTCTCACCATTTTCTAAACGACCGATTATACCTATATTTTCGTCCAACGTAAATTGACGACGTGACGTGGCGGACATCTTCACACAACTGACACTGTTTGTAATTTTTATTGAGAACACCAGAATTTGTAGAAATCATATGGATTATTAATAAGTATTCCATATATATTATCTACACAACTAAAGGTCTAAAGATAATATGTCAATGATTATCATCATAATGTCAATCAATTATGGCCAAAAGTTCTTATGTTGCAGGTACCTGTTCGTAGTAACCGGAAGGTCGTTAGTCAAGTTCGTTTTATTTTACTCGTTGTAGCCGATATATCGTTATAATCATATTCGTTGTAAACGTGTATTTTAACATACAACTATATGGGCTTATGCCGGGACCTAGTATTGTTCTCGTTTTAAACAATATCTCGTTCTGAGCGGTGCTCGTTGTAGTGATTTATACTGTATTTGATTACAGAGTTTGTACAAAATAGCATTCTTTAGGTTTACGACGAAGTTAAAGGCTTTAGTAATTTAATTTGACTTTGATCACAATTTGTTTATTATATTATTTTCAAAACAATATCTTTGGGGAAAAAATGGTAAAACGTCTGATTGTTTACTTGCTTTATACATAATATATATTATTATAACGTAAACGACATATTAATGATTAATATATTTACGCTAATAATTTTAACATATTTTGACAAATATGCAATCTTTATAATTTAAATTGTATAAAACAATCCTAAAAACACACTATATGTCTGCGTCATTGTTGTTAAATGTGTTTTCCTATTTTACATTTTAATTTTTAGATGATAAAATAATTATTTGCTTTGCAATGAAAGTTCTTTAACTTTTGTATTTAGATGCCCATAACGAAATCAAGATAGTGATTTACTGGTTTAATTTTGTTCGATGTCAAATTCGTATCAAATACAAAAATATAATATAAGTATATAATATGTCAAATCTTGGAGAGATGAACCTATAGACAGAGTAAAACTTAATGATAAAATTATATTTTTAATCATAACTGTAATAATTATTTAAATCGTTACTGCTTTATAATAGGCAATTAAAATGAAATTGAATGCACTATCTACATAAAATAATATAATAAAATCAATAAAACAAAAATAACGTTTTCTTTGACGTGTCAAGCACAGAAATATCAAATTATCGAAAAATAAATTAATATATACAGAATAAATTGTTATAAAATGTTATTAAAACCTTAATATATTCAGCTATTCAGGTAATTTAAAAATATGTTAAAAGACGGTTTTGAATAAAAAGTTCAAACTAAAAACAATAAAATATGATAATGAAAACGTTTCGTCTGACGTTTAAAGTGTACTGCCTAAGTATAATGGGAATTTTTTCCTTTTTAAATATATTATTAAAATATCTAATTATTAGATTGAAATAAAACTTTGAATATTATCAAAAAACAAAAAAATTAATTATTAATAACATTCAAATTTATTAGTTACCTATGCTTTATTTTGAAAATACAAATAAAAAGTTTAAAAAACGTCTTGTGCACAAAGTGCATGCGGGGGGTAGAGTTAAGGCCTTAAGATATGATCGTAAGGCAAATATATGTATAATAAATTAAGAAATATGAAATTTGATTACTTTCAGAAGAGATATAACACGATTTGTAGGTATACCATTAGAAAATAAGTTTAAGAATGTTTTACAAAATCTAAGTAATATTTAAATAAAATATAATTACTTACCTACTCATTTGCTACTAGCAGTTGAAAATAGTTATTTCAATGAAAAAATATTTAAAAACCAGAATATTTTATGTAATTTTAGAAATATTTAAATCATAATATTTTGTTACGCAGCACATTAGAATAAATCAAGAAATCTATTTTTTAGGTATAAAACGCGCTTTTCGAGTATGTTAATTTTTCATAAATATCAATATTCAATAGTCAATACAGTCATAATATTGGTAGAAAATAAATTAAAAAGGCAATTTCAATAATATTTTATTGTTATACTCTTTGATAGTCTGATAATGTTATGATTTTTTTTTTTTTTTAATGAAGTAGGTGACAATCATCAATTCATCAAAAATGTTTTTTCATCTCGCTCAAAATAAATGTTTTATCTGATATATCCGCATCTTACAAATTATTAGACAACAACAGCAATTATACGGAATACATAGCCCTTCTCGAAGGAGTCCATACAACCAACCCTAAAACGGTTAAAACCAATATCTGTATTGGCTCACTCAGTGCACTTGACAATCTAAAACATAATTTTAATTTAAATAATATAGCAATAAAAATTGGCAACATAATCTCAAAAACAAATAAGAATGTACGTTATATAAGGCTACCAGATTACATTAACTTGTATCAGTAAATTGTATTTGCACCTCTGTAACAAATAATATTATTTTGTGAGCTAATAAGTTCCGTAGTTGAATCTGTACCTACTACGAATAAAAAAACATAAATTTTATCTAAACTAATTTTATACGTATTACGGAATGATAAGTACAAATTTAATTCATGTTTTGAAAACTTTATTGATATTTAACGAAGAAATTTTCTTAAAAAAAAAATCATAAAAATTGTAGGTTCCACGTCGTTCAAATGTAAAAAAAAATTGTGTTTAATTATGAGTGTTTTTTTCGTTTGTTTCACAGTCAGTGCTAATGGGCGAAGGCGAAAGTCCATACTTATGTTTTGTCGAAATGATACACAATTTGATTATGGCATTAACCATCGCACATCTTACGATGTATACATATTTGTAATCATTGAATTTTAATGTTAAAATTTAGAAGATAGTGTTTTCTAATAGTGTTTGTAATAAAGTTTCTTACTAATAAAATAATTATATAATATCATGGCGGAGAAATTATGGACAAATTATTTGGCACGGAACAAACATTGAACATTGAACTAACAATAGATATCCCTCTTTAAGACATCGAGTACTTTCTTTCAAACAATTTTTAGAAATAATATTTACTGCTCTAAAATAATTAAAAAATAATAATGGAGACATCAATTTTATCGAAATGTATTTGAAAATGTAATCAAAATATTAATTATTTTCTATCTCATTTTTTTTTCGCTCCGACCTCCGAGCATCTACACAATTACAGTTTGTACTTAAACTTTGCATTTCATAGGTTAAAAGAGATTACAGTTAAAATGGTAGTTAAAATTCGCATCTCACTATTTACAAAAATTATATAATTATTATTATAAATATGCAATAAGAGTTTTAAGTTTTAAGAAGATTTTGTAATTATATAAATACAAATATTCGAAATAGTATCTAAAAATATAAATAAATATTAAAATATAACTTAGGCATTAAAAAAATGATGTAATTTCATGATTTATAATAATGTTTATAATTCAATAAACACACGCAATTAAGTATGTAGTTTGAATTTTGTAATTAGGTTCACAATCACAACGAGTATTTTCATGGTTTTCATATATACATAAAAAATATCGTTAAAAAATCTCACGATGAAAAAAATAATTGGAAAACATAGGCATAACGATTTAACACAACCAAGTAGGTTAGTAGTAAACAATTATTGAAAAATAATTTTATTTACTATGATTTATCGACATTTATAACTATCTACTTTTGTACTTTTGTGAAAATCTTTTTTTTATAAATAATAAACGACTGCCTCAATATAATCAATATACAGTACACAACTTACTGTGTAAAATAATTAATCAGCGATATCATTCGTTAATCTTATATGCGTATGTGAATAATACACGTATACTATAGTATAATTCGTTAACTCAAGATAAGATAAATTATATTATATAATAAATATTTCATGTACACAGTTTTAATTTTTCTGTTTATTGAAATACACAGATCTAAAGAAAATAAATCAAAAATCTATGTATAATTATTATGATACAAAGCAAGGACCACGCGAATGCCAAAGAGTATTCTGTTTATTTTCAGCGATACTTAATTAATATCGGACGAAAATATGTTATGGAACAGCTATGCTGCAATAACATAAACAACTGGACGGATACACTTAGACGGACGAAAACAACGCGACTGAGATGAAATTTAATATAATTTTGAGTACAGCTCAGAGAATAAGTAAAAATAATAATAACAACAATAATACATCGATATTTAATAGCGACTTTAGGAGTTCGCACAATTTCGGGGAGGGATTCGAACAGTTCACAACGGTTAATTTCACTGATACGAGTAATTTGGTAAATAACAAACTTAACTAATATATTGGACGGTAAAAATATATAAACTCAAAATCGGGACGTCATACGAACGGTTATTAATTATAAAATTAATTTTAGTAACGAAAATTACACAAAAAAACATCTGTAGAAATAATCAATAAATTAAAGTATTACAACATTATCCTTGACCAGCGTATAACATAAATCTAGAAAAATCCATATTTACATTTTTGAAAGAATAAAAAGTAATAAAAAAAAAATGTACAAAAAACCATACAAATTGTATATATTGTAAATCACATATTTACGCAGGACCTAGTAGATTTTTCCGAATATAGATTTCTATAGACGCTTTTTTTGTGTTAGATATTCACAAAACCTGTTGTGATATAGTAAAAACGTATTACATTGATATATAAGTAAAATTCTAAAGACAATGTACATAAAAAATATCATGAAAAAATTCACAAATCGCAAGAACATAATTAAAATTTGGTTACACGACGAGTTACGTCTTACGTACTATAATTGTATTCACATTGCAATATTTAATTATAATAATATTATGAATAATTATAATATAATATACGACTTATAAATATACAATGCTAATTTGCGCTACACAATATATAAAAGTATTAATAATCTATTCATAAAAATGCCATATAGGTACTCTAGTTTCAAATAGTAAATCGAGTCGATGTGGCCAATATATTATCATTACAAAATTCTATCAAACGGCGATAGAATTTATAATAATAATCGTTCATTATCAGGCGAGTGGGCGGAGAGGTCTCAAAAACGATAAGTTGTGATATGCCTGTGTATTTCGTATAATAATGTTTTTTTTTTTTTTTTTTTTAAAAAAATTAATATAATAATATATTTTATACATTGTAAATGTATTTACGTCTTATCGATACGGTCGGGCACACACTCACACACACACACACACACATACATACACACCTTTGAGAAAAACCTTCGGTACGACTATTTCACAGGGTTTTCGTTTGGCTCTACAGACTCGTCGACTAGTTGCCCCGAAAAGCGTATATAAAAAAACAGTCGAGGAAAAAATATTGTTTCGTATAGTATAACGATCTGTGTGCCCACATATTTTTTACGTGAGCGTTATCGATGTGCGGTATCGCGAGTACCGTATTGTGTAGGCGCTGGTAATATACGCGAATTACGTTGACGTATTGTATCCTAAAAAGCGGAGTGCCGTGTCGTGCGTGTGTGCGGACAGGGCACGTCGGGTCACGCGTCGTTACGCGCTCCTCGTCTGGCGAGTGGATTTGTTGTTGGCGGTGGATTGATGTGGGTGTAAAAAATAAGGGACACATTATATACACCGATCTAGATAATAACATGTACGATACATCGATTTATTTTAAAGTAGCTCGCGCGGAGTGTGCGCACCCTAAGACGTACATGTATATTATAATATGGCAAGACCTGTAAAAAATATAGCGCGTCACGGACAAACTATGAAACAGAAGGATAATATACTACGTCCGAAAGTTTTTGGCAACGTGAATTGCAGCTGAGATGTTTCCATTGTCCGGACATGAATTATGGGGTGGATAAGCCAACGTATTATAACGATACGATGGTTTACCTGTAAACCCGGTGGACGATGATGTGAATTATGTCGGATATGATAATACGCATACCACTATATATATTAGTTTATACACGAACGAGTCTTTCATAGTACACACCGTTGAGAATAGACTACAAAAATGTCGTTTGGATAGGATACAGATAATATTATTGTACGTCGTAGATTTATCGATATGCGGATAATATTATTATCTCACTTTCATCTAGGCGATTTGGTAGGTAAAATCAATTTATTTTGTTATTATTTCAATATAGTTGAAATTACGTACTTGACATTATATGAAATGCCCAGGGCTTAATCCAAAAATCGACTATTTTAGAATTTAAAAAGTTCTAATTCTAAATTCATTTTAATCGCTTAAAATTGTAGAAAAAAAAAATTAAAAAATCTATCATCATTATTATAGTAAGAAATCGTGAATCTGGTGTAATTTTATAGACATTTAAGAACCAATAATTATTGTAAAATTACGAAGAAATAAAAAACTGAAATTGGACGAAATCGTAATTTTATTATTTTAGTATGTGTTTTTGGTTCCAAATCCGTATGACGAATATCTCAAACGTATCTTTGACATCGTAATCTTGACATTATTAAATAGGTATGCAAAATACTTCAAGTACCTACCATTTAAATAGTACTCTACTAGATCAATTTTAATAATAAACGCGAATATGTGAGTTATTTAAATTAGATTTACCTAGATGTGCAAATTTGCAATTTAATATATCCATTAAATAACTGGCACGATAATTATGTAGATACTAGATAAAATGATGATAGATGAGAACTTTTACAAAACAGTTTTCAACACTGGTCTTAAAACGATATCGCATTCCTTACACTTTATGTTTACACTACAATATTATGTTCATGTCTTCGGACATGAGTCGTTGAACGACGACAAACGAAACGTCAAAGACATTAATAACCACTGCTCATTGGTATTTGGTGACATACATCGCCCATCGAGATTTACCTGTTCTGCTCAACGTCCCGACAAGGCTATAGCGTATACATTTTCTACTTTTACAGTGATGGGACCCAATCTCAGCTTATTCACTGTGCGTACGACGTTCGATTTCATACTTTGCGTGTAACTTATTTTAGTGAATTATTTATTCTGATGTCGTATTATTATAATTTATAATATATCAGTATATCGTGTATACCTCGAACGATTTGAATTAGCAATCAACGGGTCACTGTCGCTTAAATACAGTTTAATAACAGTTTTTCAATAGAAACGAGTCCTTATCACAGTAATCACAAGATCGACACGCGTATTTCTGGCCGAGTACTAATATACTATAAACATACATATAGATACAATCAATATAATACTATCAATAAATAAATGGCCATCAGATTAATCTATCAACGTAGGCATATACTATATATGTATTATAATAACGAGTCTCTGAAATTGTAATATTATTAGTTATATTACATTATATAGGAACTAGAACACTTGGCATAGACATTTATATATTTATTATATTATTATATCATTACGTATATTATACAACTGACTAAATTAAGTTTTGAGATAAACAGTACATATTACACTACACGATTGTGTATTCGGACGTGTTTAGATTTATTTACACGAGTTATATACACGTCGAACTCGAGGGTATTTGTAATTCGCCAAAAACAACTCTTGACGAATTTTGCGATCAACATATTATGTATTCATGTACTTCTGACTTAAATTGCTTTTACGGATCGCAGGCACGTCACAAAAGTTAAACAACGGAAACTATAAAATAATAATAATAGACACGATGAAAAAGGCGCCGGAAATAAATAATCAAAAGGAAGTAAGTGTACATTTTTCTTTGATACGTTGTACTTCTAGAATAAACACGACAGATTTATGACGTTTGTCTTTCAGAAACAAACTTTTGATTTTGTTAAAATACTTTCTAGTTAATATTTTTCCCAGTACAGTATGTAACGATTTTCACAAACGCTTTTTACAATTGTAATATTAGACAATCGGTAAATATTATACGCCGACGTCGCAGCAATATCATAATACTTAATTGCAATCGTAACTCGCATAACTCTCGATTATATGGATTTCGAATTATGCCGCGTATCACGTATTATGAATTGAAAATATTAAATCGTAAAATCAGTTATGCGACGCAGAATGTTGTAAATAATTCGTATTGATTTTAGTGTATTTTCCGCCATTAAACTAACCGACCGAATTACTGATAAACACCAGACACTGGTAAATATTAATATTATAATTTTTACAAAAACAACTAACCCCCGATGGCGGAAAATCGCGGTCATAATAATTGGTCGCTTTTTACCAATCGTGAAATGTTTATTTTGAACGCCGTAGGGTCGTTTGCGTAACGTAATAATATGATTATATACGAATTACACAGGTGCCTATGCTTTGGTGAAATATATTGACATAATAATATACATTTGCATATTGTTTGGCTCAATCGGTTAACCATTAAATATTACAATATGTTCATTATCGATCGTCGTGTATAAATAGCGCTTACTCAACACCATCATTCATCTGCCGATTATTATTACTATTATTATTATTACTGTTGTTGTAAAACGCAAACAACTTTTTTCGCGGATCGTCCGGCACACGCGTATTATAGTTTTCATGTGATATTATTGTCGTGTACGATGCGAATAAATGCCATGTCGATTTTTATACTATTATCGAGTGTTTCGGAGCACATGCGATACACTATTTACACAGATACGCCGTAATAACGGCGCAGGCCCGCCGCAACGCGGAAAAGCAGTTTTCGGTTTTGTTATTAGTCTACCGCGTCAGTTTTGTTTTCACTACAAATCGGTTAACGTTTTATAATGTTATTGAATCGAGAAATAATAATAACCACAATATGCAATCTCGAACACCCGCGATGATATCACACTCTCTATAGTCTTACACGTCGTTGCGACCGAAATGACAGCAGTCGGGATAACGGTTAATGCGTATCATTCCAGAATGTTTTTGGTTCCGTTGTCGACGCGAACATCCGGACTGTTCGTCATAGTAAATCATTACGTCTCTCGCCGTCAGACCGCTAACACATTAATAACCGAGTCGACGCGAAACATCGAACAAATCGATATCAGGTACGTCCGTTACGGGTAAAAAGATCTGAGATCGATCAGTGCAGGTTTTGGCCAATGTTCGTATACGGTCATAACGTCAGAATTTCTGATCGTCCCCCCGAGTCGACGGTTTGAAAAAGGGCCAGTCGTGCGGTTTATTACGATCTTAAAACAATGACGTCGCCAGAATTCTTTCGCTCGATACTACGGACAGACGTCGATCGGTTTGGACGGGAAAAAAAATAAACGTGCGGTCCGTTTTACTCCGCGACGCGAAGCACAAGACACGCAATAATACACAATCGCGTTCGTTCGCGTTCAATTGGAAACTGCAACCGACTTCAGACGATTTGTTTTCCGTTCGGTTTCGCGCCACTTTTATCGTTCTGAAATAAGATCGTAAGAGACTATAATATATTCGATCGAAAGTGGTGTTGTTAGAAAAAAAAGAAATTTAAAAATATGCTCAAACGTAAACCTAAAGTCACACACACACACACACACACGCATAATAATAGTAAGTGGAGATGTTTATTACTGGGAGACGGTGGCGGCGGCGGCGGCGGCGGCGGTCGCCACTCCGCGGTCTCCCGGTGAGCAATTATCGGCGTTCGGCGGTGTCGACTCGGACGAGTCGCGGTTACCGGCGGCACCGCCGCAGCCGTCCACGCCGTTTCCTAACAACCGCTGTTCGACCAGATACTCGTCGTCGTTGTTGTTGTTGTTGTTGTTGTTGACGGCGGCCGCGGTCGTCGAAGTCGCGGCCGACTTGACCGCGGCGATCGTCTTGCCGCCGTGTTTGCTGGCCACGTCCTCGACGGTGTACTCGGACTGGTTGCCGTAAGCGTACGCCATTTCGGCCACGCGCGAGTCCACCGACGACGAACCGCCGCTCGAGTGGTCGGCGGCCGCGAGCTGCAGCTGATGCGGCGGCGGCGGCGGCGGTTGCGCGGCCGCGGACGCGGTCGGCCGGCGGTCCGCGGTCAGGTCCACCTGGGTCTGGCTGCTGGGTTCGAGCACGGCCGGGTTGACGACGGGTGCGGCCAGGCCGCCGCCGTTGGCCAACAGCGACGCTTCCCGGAACTCGCGACGCAACATCTCGGCCTCCATGTCGAACTCGTCGTCGTCGTACTCGTAGTCTATCGATTTGGCGACCGCCTCGGCGGCAGCGGCGGCAGCGGCGGCGGCCGTCACCTCGCCAGCCGACGCCATGCAAACGCCCTGCAGCACACACGTACACATTAATAACGCATTTATTATTTATTTATCTTAATGTCCTTGAAAATCTAGAAAAATTACCTTAAAAAAATGTCCTCAAAATGTATTTGAAATAGTATAAAATTTAAAATAATTACATGACATGTACATAAATAATTTATTTTACTTCATTTATCAATAATATAATAATAAATAAATAATAATTCTTTATTGTCACACTGAATCACGAGAACGTGCTTCAGGTTTTCAAATAGATATGCCCTCCTGTTGTCCGCTAATAAGTTTTTGTAGATAAAAAAGCTCCTTTTTCATATATTCTAAGCATATAAATATTTTGTATTATAAATCTACAATCCATAATCTTTAATTTTAAATTAAAAAACACCAAAAAAGACTTAAAACCCCTGAAATGCCCTAAAAGATTAGAAAAATGACCTTAAAATCAAAAATTGTCAAAAAATGCGAAATAGAATAATTTCTTATTCCAATTCAAAAATACCTAAACCATATTTGTAACAAAACGAGCATCGTACAGAAAGCTTCAGAAAAAAATGCAAAGTGCATCGAAATCCCAGCCCTATTTATTATTATACTACACTGTTGTTTTTTTATCGACGATAAGTCATTATTTAAAATTTTTTTTTTTTAAATTTCGTTTACGTTGTTATTATAGTATATCTTTGTACGAGCCCATCACTACTGAGAAGTGGCGGATCTATAGGTGTTTCGTCAGGGGGAGAGGAGGAAAGTGGGTAGATTTTCAAAAATATATTTTTACGATACGTCAGAAACACATCGGTCTTAGAATTATGTAAAAAACACGCCCCGTGACTGGGTGGTGCGAATGTTCCACCCACTCGTCATGATTTCTGCTACCGAGTCTTATGTGATATACCCACGTATATACTTCCCCTTATAATAGTAATCGGTAGACCGAAAAATATCTCGTAGGAAGGAAATATATAGTAGTATATACACTCTTTGATGTATACTCTCATTGAGTATATATATTTATTAACACTGCTTTAGTCTTGTGTGATCGTCTAATTTAATATATATATATATATGTGTGTGTGTGTGTGTGTTTTGATATACGTGATAGAACGGATATTTGGTCTTGTCGACGCTTTAGTTCGGTAAACCGAGAAGTTATATTCGTGTAAAAATGCTTGTGTATTGCAGTACAATTTAAAAATGTTAATAAAGTATATTGTATAATGTCGTTTACTTCTTTTGAAAAATGCGTTTATTGTTTTCTATAGTAAATTAAATAATCTATCAAACCTTATTTGACAATCATCTACTTCAGAGTATGGACCAATGAATTAGGAAACAATCAAAGACAGGGTATAAAATATAAAAAGCATCAAACTACACAAACGATGGAGCTCATAACAGCATAATATATACATTTTATATTCATTAAACTGATTAGTGATTGGCGAAATTATCGGGGTTCTTTATGGGGGGAGGGGTGGAGGGCATAGTGTCAAATATCTGATTTTATTAGAACGATAAAGTCGAAATTATTTGTGCGTATTATGTTTATTGGCATTATTCACGGCACTTTATTTATCTCGAAAAATGTAGACTATAAAAGATGCAGTGCAATCGTATTCAACGTTTTGTGTACGCAGTGTGCCCGTGGGAAAGAGGTACGATTACTAAAAAGTTTACCATTTCATACAGATTTTTTAAATGTTGAGATCTCTGGTGAAAACATACTATTTGACTTGAAACCGTGTATGAATATAAATATAATGTTATGAGCACCTACGACTTACCTAATATTATACAGTAGAGATCGTATAGGGATCGTAGATTAATGCACTATGGTTGCAGGCAGTTATTTTTTTTAACAGTAAAAGTCAATGTGTATTATTATCATAACTACAAAGATAAATATGATAAAAACGGCGTCCAATAGTAATAACCAAATATTGAGCCTCCGGCGAAGCGTTAAAATGCACTTCCAGCTGATGTTATGTTTAGACACGTACAAAAGAGTGATCGCATCCTCCCTCCAAAATGCTTTTTTTATTTCAGATTTACGGCTGAGGCGTAGGCACTTACGGCATGACCGTACAGCAACGTTTATAGACATACCGTATACCTAACTAAATAACCTAACCAAAATGCTAGTCTCAGAAAAATGTTTCAATGTCGAATGAGTATACACGTTTCATGTATTTTATCTTACGCCTTTTTTCAATACGAAATAGCGGTGTTGGTAATAAAAATATAAAAAAAAAAAACCCGATACTGCAACAGCTGTTAGCTGCCTTAACCTATACAATTATAATATTATACAAGAAAATCGATTAGAATTTAATTTGTAAACGCTTTGTTTCTGATTGTTAACACGCCGTATTTACAGCTTTAAGTGCTTCTATTGTGTATATATATATATATAGTCTATGTGGTTATGCACCAATGCCATTATAAACTTTCGTATATAGGCACAAGTATAATTAGTTGCACGAATATTTGATATAATATGTGAAACATTTCGTACTCGAGTACTGAATAAAATATTAGACGGGCACGCCTCTTAGTTAATGTTTGACAAACGTGCGTTTTAATACTAATATATTACCTACTTGTTCCCATGCGTATTATACGCCTAATCATTTCTCAAAAATTCAGTACGTCATGTGTTTTATGCAATTAATAGTTTATTATTCAAACAACTCAAAACGGTGCGATTTAAAATAATTGGCCTAGGAATATTAATGCTTAGACTTTGATAAATTTATTTTGTCATTAAAAGTATTTAAATTATTTTGTAATAGTTCTATTCAATATAAAAAATAAACACATCGATTCTTTTCATAATGACGAAACTGTTATTATATCGAACGCGATATTTGACCGAAAAAGTTGAAAAATATTATAGTATGTATTATGTAAATAACCGAACTAAAAGAGAAGTAGTAATGGTATGTAGATTTTGTATTCTTTATTTCTGTGCTAACTGAAAAGCCAGAGTTCTATAGATTTTACAATAGTATTTCTTTTTTTGAACACGTCCATTAACATTTTTCCGAATAAAAGGATTGTTGCAAGAGTTTCACAAGCTTCTCTATAAAGTGGAAATTCGACACATCGAAACAGTGAAACATTACTGAAAAAACAGTGAAAAGTATAGAAGAATAATGAATAAGAGATCAATATTATATGAGCTAGTGATAGATTTTTTGGCAAATCTATTGACTGACTAATGGTCGTTGGTGGTTGCGTTTACTGCCAAATTGTAATACACCCATTTTATTGGCTCACTCCAATCCTGTGCATCAAACTTTCTTAACTAAATGTGATACTTCATAAATCATACAATATGTGCATCTTACTCGTACACCTAAATGTTTTATGATTGTAAATAATATGCGACCTACGTAATGCAACGTACCATCTACATACATTAACTAAACATATTTCGAGAATAATTAATAATACTATAGTAATAAATCAAACAGTTTAATCATTAATTTTCTAGAAGAACATTTGCATAAAGTAGTTATAAATAAATTAAGCTAACGAGGATATAATGTGTATGTTAAAATATATTTTTAGGTTGTAATTTGATCAACTATATTATAATGTAATAAGAATGAGAAATATTGTTTTAGCAAATTTCGTTGTAAATGTGAATGCAATTATACTCAACTTTTAAAATATTTTTTTCCTTTGTGTACACCAATGCAAATATATAAAATATGCATTATGTACCAATACAGTGATTGATTTTTTTCTTCTGTTCAGATTCTTATTATTATTTTTAAAAGTTACCATAGCCATTAATCATAATAATAATATTACACAAAAAGAGTTGTTTTTTATGTTCGAAATGCTGTTCTGTAGTATTTCGGTGGAATTAAAAGTGTAAAGTATGAACCTCATACTTATAGAAAAAAACGAAAAAAATTGGTAAGCAGTAATCACGCATGATGTAATTGATTTTTACTTTTATAAGAAGCTACCTCTGTGTATATAAATTAAATTTGTATAATGAAAACAAAAAAATGAACGGCAATTAGAGACACCTAATGTTTCATTTTTAAATGCTTTTAAACGTGACTCGAATGAGGATAAAATAGCTAAATTAACATTCGCAAAATGTATAAAAGTGCAAAAAAATACTTTATGGTACAGTATGTTGTATTATTAACAACGTCATAATGGATAAATAATATTAATGAACGATTGTTCTACCTTCTACTTCTTTTCGCAAATGATCGCGAAAACTAAGTAAAGTCTGAATTTGGATTGAACGGCCTGCAACTAATTTCCTAACGCAAAAACAATAGTTGTACCTACTTGATGGTTTCTTATTAATTTACCATTAAACGTTGGTAGTCAAATAACCGTGTGCAAGCAGATTAGTGCCAAAGTAGTGTTCACGCGGGGATTCGTTTCTTGGTTTACGGCCAAGTATTTTAACCATTATTATTATTATTATTCGAATTGAAACATTTTATCGTTTAAAAATAAAACTACCAGAAAATTCAATTTTATTATGAATTCAAACGAGTGGAGATTTTTATCTAATGAAATGTGTAATAATTTATATTAAGTGAATTTTATAAGTACAACATTTCGCCGATATGTGGAGGAATGAGGTTTTTATTGATCGTTATGTAATGTACGATGAGACGGCTAACGCTAAGGTATAACTGATATAACGTATCATCGTGATCGGATTAACAAGTGACGGGTTTAAATAATTGAGCTAATGGGCGTGAGAAATTAAAAAGAAGTTAATGATCGTTGTTTCGTGTTTAATTTAATTATATCAACACGTATTTATACTTCGTGTTTTCAAAGAAACAATGATATATTTTAAAAACTAATATATACATATATAATAGTATTTTAATATTAGGGTTAGGATTTCAATTCATTTGCATTTTTTTTTTGGACACGAATACACGATGTTTTTCGAGCTACAAATGAGTTTAAAGTACAAACTTATTCTAGAAACTATTTTTTTTATCCACTGTTGAACGCGCATGGTGAAATATTTTCTTACATAGGTGGTTTTTGGTTACTTATAATTGCATTTCGTTAAGTACTTGACTAACGTGATTAGCATTTACCTAGAGAAAGGCATTCTCTAAATGCGAATAATAAAAATAATATTGTAATAAATAATTAAATATTTAATATGTTATGCGGTTATGCCAATGGCTGACATTGAATTGAGTCCCACAAATACTTTTGGGTTTAGTCGACCAATATTGTTAGGTTGTTCGAGTTGAGTCCCTTCAGCCTATTATTGATATATATTGATTGCTTACATTGTTTTTAATAATAATAATAATGTTTTTAAAATAATAATACCAGTTATGTGTAATATAATAATGTTAATAATTAAACAGTGACTGGTAAAAAATTAAATGATACAGATTTCAAAAAGTCAAATCTCCAAATTTGCTTATTTATTTATTTGTTTGTCAGCTCCCGTAAAAATGTTTCTTTTTATGGTCTTTTTGCTTTGCTTCTTAATTTTATATTTTTTCAGAGTGTATTCTCAAAAGAGTGTCCACAAGAATAAAAATATTTTGATGTCTCGAATGAAAAAAAGCATTTAATTTTCAGCGAGTTTTACTGTGTAAGTAGTTATGGCATTTTATTTATACGGACTCAATTCGAAGATATCGAGATAATAAGCTGGACTCAATTCAAACACATAAAAGTAGCATGTACTCAATTCAATATCACTGATGTCAATATGATGAGATAAATATTCAAATACAATTGGTTTAAAAATTATCAATACAAGTTACATAAAAAATATATTTTTGGTAATTTAAAACATATTGTAACGATGGAGACAATTTGTCACTACGCGTGACAAATTAAGTATGTGTATAAAAAAATTAGTGGCTTTTAATGCATACGTTTTTGGGGAATACTTGTTTATATAAGGAATATGCAAAAAAATTCACCTTATTAATGACGTTTAAAAATATGTATTTTTTGTTTTTGTCTACAAGTTGAAACCGGGTTAGTGGTTACCGGTCAATAATATACAGAGTGTCCCGCGAGGATTTACCCATTGCGATATCTCCTGAAATATCGGAGATATCATAATTATGGTTTCTTAATAAGATTCACAGAGACAAAAACTACAAATATTTCATGTTTTAATTTATTTTTATGTTTTGGTAAAAAAATTAAAAAATGTATTTTTTTATTTAATGATTTAAAAAATAATTGAAGATAACCATTTTGTAGAGTTTTTTTTTCTGAAAATATTGACGTTTTAACATTTTAATTTCATAAATTTTCTGATTTTTAATATTTTTCTAGTTTCGAAAAAACTGCGAAATTATTATTATGTTTATGTCTTGCCAAAAAATGGGACAAGATAATAATATCAAAACATTAAATTAGGTATTTAAATTGTGGACTATGCCATACTCAAATTACCAACAAGCCATAAAATATTAACTATTACGTATTTATACGTTGGCGGACAAAACACCTTATTTTTTACTAAATTCAAAGTAAAAAAAATACATTTGTTTTATCTATTTATTATAATTATTATAATATAACCGTACTTAATTCTGGGTATAACAAAAATGTACATATCGATATTTTGTACAATATTTATTAACTTTATTTAAAAATTTAACAATGTTGAAGAAATAAAATATGACGTTTATTGCGAGCCACACTGAAACCCGTTCGCCAGCCGTACGAGCACGCGGGCCACATGTTTGATACAATGATACCACTATCGTAATAAATAATTTGCAGTTTTTTCTAAACTAGAAAAGATATTAAAAATCAGGAAACTGATGAAATTAAAATGTTAAAACGTCAATATTTTCAGAAAAAAAAACTCTACAAAATGGCTATCTTCGATTTTTTTTAAATAATTAAATAAAAAAATACATTTTTTAACTTTTTTACCAAAACATAAAAATAAATTAAAACATGAAATATTTGTAGTTTTTGTCCCTGTGAATCTTATTAAAAAACCAGAATTATGATATCTCCATTATTTCAGAAGATATTGCAATGGGCAAATCCTCGCGGGACACTCTATACATTATAATATGCCAATTGTATTAAATAAACACAAGTCAACTCAATATTTTTATATATAAAAAAAAAATTCTTGTATATATATTATATATATATCAAGAATTAAAATATTTAATTATTTAAGTGAAATTTCATATTTTTCATTACATTAAAATTTTAATCACAATTATTATAATGTGTCTATGCGTAATGAACTTACGCAATATAATCTCTTCTTGGCTTAAATCAAAATCAAAATAAATATTTAAAATGAGTGGGATTAAAAATGATATAAGGATTTTGCATATAATATATTATTAAAATGGGCAACGAAGGAGACAGCTCTGTAGACACTATCAGATATTTTAATCGAGTGAATAATGTCTCGGAGAAGTTAAACAAAATTAAGACGCACGGTTTTCTTCCTCTATAAGACGGCCACGTGAAAAAATTCGAGATATTATTATTTAACAGTGCATGTAGATGTATACGTATATACTGTACACGGTAG
Source organism: Rhopalosiphum maidis (assembly GCF_003676215.2). Classification (NCBI taxonomy): domain Eukaryota; kingdom Metazoa; phylum Arthropoda; class Insecta; order Hemiptera; family Aphididae; genus Rhopalosiphum; species Rhopalosiphum maidis. The sequence continues at coordinate 83,603,530 of NC_040878.1, forward strand.
ATAGAGATGCCTGACAACAAAAGGCTAATCTTTTCGAGCTTTACTGTTAAAGTTGAAAGTATAGTCATTCTTCGCTGGAAAAAAGTCGTGTCAGATAGATAACGAAAAAAAAATGTACACGCCTAAAGCACAACATAACATTCGTCGTGTTCACAACTGAAGTCGAAAATTGGCAAGTTTTAACTGATTTACTTTCGCCGTGTATACATAATAAATTATACTAGAGCGTGCAGAGTGCGTTTTTTCGTCCTCGCTGACCTTTAGAGCACGGTCCGTTCAAAAACATGGACCGATACGTATATACCTGTATAAGCCGACATAACAGACCTAATATATATATATATATAGTTACCTAAACATTTTAGGAAAAGGCAGTTATACATATATAAATAGAAAAAAACTTAAAAAACCATTGATACTGCCCGTGATTGGGACATCAAAAACCCTTAGCATCGTCGGTCGTTGTTTATACGGTATTACGTGTAATTTATCTCGACGACGGGGACCGAAGTTCGTATAACAATATGTGCAACGTGAATATAATTATAACTGCCGGCAAAAAGGTTGATCGTGAATACCACATAATATTATGCATTACAACTATTAATAACTCCTCGAAAACAACTCGTATCTTGTATACTGTATCAGCTCATAAGTACAAGAACAAACTTTGAATACACTGCACAATATTATGTTAAAACAATATGGTAGCCAGAATACCTACCGGCGCTTCACGGTCTAGTCCCACAGAAAGCATTCTCAAAGTATTAAGTGAAATAAAGCCACTCAGCATAGAACGCTATAAATTAGCCAAACATCTAGAAACGAAATTCGCTAGAAATACGTAATACATATCACGTCGTGTAAGGTTGTTGAACTAATATTTTTAGCGTGAAAAAAATTGACTAGAACGTTATTATCTCTTCACGGCGGATGTCAATTATACTAGGACATAGCACCTCAACATAAGCTATCGACCTCGGTCTCGTGAATCTTTCTAAAAGCTCTATTTAAATTCTTTCTAACATTTTTTTAGAAATATTATCTTTTTACACATACACAAATTCACCATACTTTCATAATCGATAAATTATTTATAATTCGCGACGAAGCATCACTTCGCAATGTTCCATATTTTCAGCCGACGCATTTGCGAATCAACAAAAAACACTAGATATTGTTCGCGATAAAGTATTCGGGGACTTCGCTATATTTTAAATGACTTTTAGCGTATTAGTCAGCTTAAAGTACACGTATAACCTTTTAGATTTAGCTAAACTCAACTCAAAACATATTGCTCCACATTAAAACCAGAGTAACTTGGTTAAGTTTATGTGGATTTCTGTACGTTCTTTCGTAGATGTCAACGAAAAAGCTGACTACCACACCAATCAAGCTATCTCATCTCCTTCTCGAAACTCGATCCACATTAAATTTCATTAGATAAAACACCCAATCTTTGTTTGGCGTCTCCCTCGAAATAAAAACACTCGGATAATCGATTGATATCCGATGACAAAAGTGGAGAAACCGATATGTTCTATATATTGCCGAGATCCTCATTTTTAGCATGACTGGCAGCTGATTGCACCTAGAAACTATAAATTAGAAATTGCTCCAATTCACACGGAATGACTATGTGTAATTAATAATAATAACGATAATAATAAATAAAAATATTATCGATTAGATTTAGTCTCTGCAGTGTGTTTCGCATACACTGTAATTTGTATTACTTTCTATTATTTTTACATAAAAACTCGTTGAACTGTTTATTTTTGATTGAGGTAATATTTGTTCGCACAACGTTTTCTGCGGAACCTTGATTACCAAACTGTAATGAGTATGAACGGTTTTCCACTACTGTGAAATAATAATTATTAATAATTGTCACGTTAAACCGGGTAGACCGACGTCAAAACGTTTGTAGTTTTCGTAAAAGAAAAAAAAATAGATGATGTTAAAAAAAAAAAAAAAAACTTAATGCAAGAACCGATCTAAAAATTCCAACCTCGCGAATTCAATTTTACAGATCTAAAAAGATAATATAATATTTCGTATTTTTCAGCGCACGTCGTGGTGGGTTGCGCAAAAAAAATGTAAATCGGTTAGAAAATATCTGCCGTGGACAGAGTACGGTATAAAGTTCGTTCGTTGATGTTTGTATCGCGGACGGTTTTCGTTTTATTTTTGTCGGTCTGTTAATATAGTGCACGAGTCGGCCCGCGTAGCTATTATGATAATGTGACGTCGTCGGTCACCGCGCACAACGACAACGATATAACAATAACACACCCGTACGATACGGATTATGACGACGACACGCCGCGGTAATGTACCTATTAGTTATACAGTTTACTCGCCGTTATTATATAACGGTGAAATAATAATATTATTGTACGGCATAATTAATTACCGGCACTCTTTCCTCGGTTTCCACAATCAGATGGTTGTTTTTCATCGTCAACGTGATAATGCTCCCGTTCAGGTTCGTTTTGTTCGTGTCTCCAAAACGATTGTTGGGCGGACTATTGTACAACAGCGGTGGCAGCGGCGCGGAAGCACCGTTCGCCGCGGCGTAGCAACACACCGCCGCCGACGCCGCCGCCGCGTCATCTGGCATCAGAACGGAATACTGCGATTCGCTGGTCTTCAGCTGGGTGAAAAACACAAAAGCATAATGATATAACATCCGCGAATTATTATTATTATCTATTATTATTATTATCGTCATATCGTTAGTTCCGATGTGCGGCACACGGCGACCGCGACGACGCGCGCACAGGGCGGTATTGTCATCTCGAGTATTCGTTTGATCTCTACTCACTCGTGTACACGACGTGTATTATATTATAATAATTAATTAATAATACCATAATAATATTATAATTTATTATATTCGACTAAAATATCATACGGTATATATTATTGTATTGTTATTCCCGCGCAGACACCACACGATTGCACGATAATTTATGATAATTTATAATATTATATAAGTGCGTTTCTGTGTACTATAATAATTATTGGGTATTAATTCATTTGGCACCTTTCCTAAGTGACGAAAAAAAAAAAACAAAATACTAATTTTGTTGACCTAATAATGGGAGTTTTTAATTTAGGTATACTCCTCATTGACTCCTCATTGTATTTGCTTTATATCTTCGATATTGTATACTTAGATAGTTAGATGTCGATAAGACTTAGCTTTGTGTTGGGAAACAATCTTTATTCAGTATAATTAATTTCTCTTCTATACAACAGTCAAGATTTAATTTTATATAGGTAATTATTTACAATTGCTTTAATTCCGAGCAAAAACAAACAATATGTTAGCGGCAATGCATTTATATTTAAATACAACTAATAAAGACGGGAAATTTCAATTGAATATTTAAAAAAATATCGAATGCATTTTCAATGTATTTTTTTTTTAAATTGTGAAAAAAAATAACGATTGAAGTCTTAAACAGTTTTGCTACTTATATATTATGAAATACGATGAAAATGGTTTTTGAAAATTAATCATGTGATATTGCCTACTTACGTGTTATTATACACAGAACATCTTGTCAGTAAACGAATCTGCGTAACACCTTTAGATTGAACAGTTTTTAATTTATAAATTAAATTATTATATAGTTTGATAATAAAGTCATTACATTTTGCTATTATGATAGGGTATAAGGAATTTTTATCAATGTAATAAATGTCATGTTTAATAAAGTTTTAGTCGCTGTCAGTATAAAGATTAGGAGGGACATGGGATGTAAATAATTTAAATAACTGTTGTGAGAGTAAATTAAATGTTCGACTCTTATAATATTATGTACACAATCTTTTAAGTTAGGTATAACGAATTTGTGAACTTTTTTTTTTTAATAAGCGCGGTTTCTTAAGAAAAATAGTCCTACTATGGTAATAAAGGTATTCAAGATAATAGTACAAATCATTTTTCGTATTAAATAGTTTTTTAAAGTTATTTTAGAGTATTTGTGTAGTTAGTTCAATGTGCTGAGCAGAGTAATAATAATAATGCAAAATATGACCTGGACTGTGATCAATATTATTATATTACATATTTTTATTTTGCGGAAAATTCTCTGATAACCTATGCTTTATATGACGCTTAACGACGATTAATTTACCATGTGCATGTCAACCCCTATGATCGTAAGAAAATAGGCGAGATCACTGTGAGATATTGGTGTGTGCTCCCGCCGGCAGTTCAAACTTTCCAGAACAATAAATTGTCTAGCCACAAGCTGCTTACTTTTTATCTCTCTGTCCCCCAAAAAAACTTTGTATACATCGTCCTTTCCTGACAGTATCTTAGAAGACCTTTGCCAGTACATTAAATTAGGTTTTGATAATTTGAACTGCTATATTATGTTTAATACCTGCTTCGTGTATAACTACGGCTATTGATAATTTACACTTTCGCAAATGCATTTAATAAAACTACCTTAGTTAGTTTCTTTTTCTTCGTTTGTTTCTTCAAACTAGAAAAAAAACTTGAATATTCTTAATCAAAACTGTGTGTCCCGAGGACCAAGCTAAACAATCTGAAATGTTATTTTCGTATTTTTCTATCTATATTTTATTATGTCAATCAAGACATGGAACATTATTTGCTATATTTAATTAGCATAGCATGTACATTTGCGAATTCATGACTTCTCTCGTGTATTACGCTATTTTAAGTAATTTTACGGAAAATAATATTTTTTTTCGCAAACTGATTGCAAAATGACTTACATGCTGGATGAATATATTGCAAATGTTAACAAATAACTCAATTAATTTTTTAGTGTCTTTTATTTTGTGGATAAAATTAACCTAGCTATTATTTAAGACAGTTTTTTAGACAGATTAGTTTTAGATTTTTATAATTTTCTCGCTTTATTTGATTTTAAGCTTGTTCATACAGGTTTTCAAATTCACAAAATAAATAAAAAAAAATTGATATTAAAAATGTCGGCCCTCGTGGTTATTTATACTAAGTGTAATAAAAAAAACCCAACTTATTCAAACGAATATCAAATATATTAAACCATACATTATCCATTAATTGATCATATTTAATGAGCGTTTTACTCGGAATCATATTATTTTGTACGTCTCTCAAATAATATAAATCACATCTCACCTTTGTCGTAAATAGTGATTTCGGTATACTCATCTGCAGACAATGTAGTATCATGTGGTTATTATAACATATTCTTGTTGAAATATACAATTATTACATATCAGTATTTCAACATTGTAAGCACGTTTACGTTTTGTATTTCACTATTAACCTTTTACTGGACATAACTTTGGATTGTTCTACGAATGTAGGTATAAATATAATATGACGTTTACGGCAGTGCATAAATTGGGATTCCGATGAACGTGAAACGTTAACTCACAAAACGTCACACCGTGTAAACAGTCTCTGTCGCAGTTCAGTTATGTATATTTCATTGTAGTTAAATTACACTATTAACATAATCATTAAATAGTGATGTCGACATCAAATACCTAAACCCACTAAAGTTTCGATTTCAACAACTATTACGGTTAACGATTGGTCGTATGTCTTATAATTTAGTAATCGATCATTTCCGTTATCAAAGACTTTACTCGTATCTGATATATTTTATCCAATGTCTTTCCATTTGTAGCTTAGTAAAATCTGATCACTATCACCCGCTGTTAACGATAATTATCTTCATCTTAACCAATAGGTATGACATGTGTCATTAGCATACAGTAGAAACTGTTAATAATGACATTCAAGAGACTATTCAAAAGTAATCGTGATAACCGATTGTCGTTGTAAATAAAATTCGAAAAATCGATTAAATATTTATATAAAAACAAAATTGTGTTACATTATTAATGTGTTATATTTTTATCGCTAAAACGTGATTTCAGTACGTTTAGAATTTTTTTCTTTTTTTTTTAAAGTTATATTATTATTTTAAAATTAAAAATTAAAAACTACACAATGCTTATTAAAACAATGTATTATCTTAGTTCATACTTTGTTTGTATATATGTATAAATATCGTACTTATTTTACCCTAGTTTTCAATTGTAATCAAAAATAATCTTCATGACATCCGCATAGTCGGTATGCAGACGTCATAATAATCGATACAAATTAGTACATACAATATAAGATAGTCTTGCCGAGACCATCAATCTAAGGTCGTTACACCCGGTTTTTCATTATAACCGGTGTCATCACAAACGTTACCTACTGTATATCCGTACATAAATATACAGTACACAACGAGTAAAGAAAAAAAAAAAACGCTAACAAAAATAATTTATAGCTGCAATAATAATACTACGAAAGAAAACGTAAAAGAAATATTTTTATTGACCTATAGTGTTACTTTAAAAAAAAAAAAAAGAATTGCGTTTAGGACTGGTAAAAGGAAAAAAAAAAGGTATAACGATAAAGTAAACACGTTTGGAAAAACAGACGGCAACGGAGACAGGTGGTAGGTATTATATACAGTGCCTGATGGCTGTGCGTAATGTTCTAGTATTTTGGGCGAGATAAAAAAAAAAAAAAAAAGTACGGACGCTATCGTTGTCCGTTGGCCATTTTCTTCCTTCACTCATCAACGTTTTATCTTGCAAAGTTTATAATAGTGTATAAACGATTAGAATATCTTTCGATCATAATATAGTAATTATTCGTCGACGAGTAACAGATACATTTCGTCGAGTTAAATCGAGTATCACTTGTATCGTCGTTTTTCAAAATAATCAGCTACCACCGGGGTTTGAATCAAGCCGCCGAGAATTAAAAACGCCTATCGTGTGTGTATCGAGTAAACTATTAGCACTGTAGTACAGCAGACGCTGAAAGACGTTTAACACTGTACGATGTTGTACGATATTTATTTTTTCCCGTGTAAAACTTAGTAGGAGTTAGTCGTTGGTTTTCATTACGCCTCGCGACGCGCTATTATATTAATTAAGTATCCCATTTTATTATTATTTACCTTGAGCTTTTGTATCTGTGAGTACTCCGACAACCATCACTATTGATTTAAGAAAAAAAAAAAGCTTTTGGCACAGCTAGCAAAATATAATTAATTAATTAAAGTTTTAACTGCTGAGGTTCCTTCCTGGATTTTTTAAAGTTTTTTAGAAGTGAGCTCAGGTGTTCACTTAGATAGTCAAGGTAGTCATCAACTTAATTATTTATAATTTTTCTCGTTTCATAAACTTGATTTTTGTCTGACTTACGAGAGAATATATTTTTTTATTGACCGATAATACAAACATACTCCTCAAATGTAATATATTACTCTACTATACTTCAGAAAGATTAAATTGAGGGATTAGATTAAGTTTGTACTTTTATTATCCTTAAATCAAATACAAGTTTTCTACAGATCATGCGCACTCATCCTACATTTCTACTTTCTTAAAGGATCTCAACTCATACGTATTATTAGTATATTAAACGTATTTTTAATACTTAAAACGTTTGAGTTGATTTATCCTTTATCGATCGTTGGCTAAAACATGATACAATATTATGGCTAATATTTACAATTTAAGATAATTTACGCTTTGAAAAAGTCAAAGAAAATGTTTGAGTTATTTTTCTTTTATCCTAAAACACTTCAATACATCCCCCACAAGTACACTCATCATTTACACGTTATCTGTTCATCTAAAAGAAGTAGATGTTGATTTTATTTCCTTATTATTAAACGGGTCACTTAATTTTCTCGATCTTCGACTTCCTTCCAGCTATTCTCTTTAATACAATTTAGTATCACTCCTTCTCTTGGATTCAATCTTAGTTATACATATAACGCACACATGTAAAATAGTATAGGCACGTCCATATATTGCATATGTTTTTTATCGGGCACTTGTAAAAACTTTGGATGATTTAAATTTCATAAAATGTATCACTTTTGTAGCTATACCTCATAGTTGGTTATTATTACCATTTACATACATTTAGCCATTGTAAATATTGTTTTTTATACACATTTATGTTTAATTACATATACGGTGTAAATATAACAAATAAATAAATAGTGGAATAAAGCGAAAGTACGAGTGATGTTTAATGGAATATTTATTGTAAAATTTTGAAGATTGACTTACAAAATTAACCACAGCTAATTGAAATACATAAATAGCCTTAACATCCATACTAATGGTAGTATATATGGATACTAAAATATGGATTAGTGTTGTCAATTTATTTTCGTGGTATTCGTTACTCCCAGAATTAGTTTGTCACAAGCACTATTTTTCAAATTTTTTATTGTACCATAGCGATTAATTGTTTATTCAAGAATGTATATGCCGTAGAGTGTAGATCTATAATCATTAATCATTTAATCATTCATATAATAGTAGTCTTATGAACATTATTTCCATTACTTTTATTGTATATTTTATTTTAATAGTAACCAATTATGTTTTAAATTTTACATGACGGTCGTAATGATAATAAAAAATATAAAATTGGGTGGTTATATATTTGAATAAATTCTAAAAAAATATGAATTTAAAAAATAAAATAATCCGATGGTAAAACATAGAAATACTATATGTTATAACGTTTTTAATGAATTCACATCATTCCTATATTATTGCAACTAAATAAAATTGTTGTAATGTGAAACGCACAAATCGTATAATACAGTTATACTTATTACTCAAAAGGCAGTATATGAATACAAATTTACAATACACGATTTACTTTTCACAGGTACTCGTCGTATTACTAAATTATAAAAATATATTTAATTTTTACGAACGAATATTATACAACACTCTACACGTTTATAATAAAATATGTATAATATAAATGGTTTGAATAATTGTTTTCATTTTTATTTTTTTACGTACTTTAAAATCGTATTTAAAATTATGTATTCAATGCATTAAATATATATATATATATATATATATTTATTTATATTACCATTAACGATTTTAAGCTGCCATTAATTATATTCATGCAAACTATAATACAAATTTTAAATAATGCTGGTTTTTAATTATAATAATACATTTTACCTACATAAAAGTTATATCAGGTATTTTATTGAAAAATGCCATTGCATATCACATGAAATTTAAAGGTGTGTGGTTAGACTTTTACTTATTCACATAAACATGGCTTGGATCGTGAGAATAGAGTATTCAACGAATTATTAAAATACATAGGTAGTTACTCATCTGAATATACTATAAACAATTAGTGTTGCACAACAATAATGTGGGTAACATTTTATAAAACCATGCGTAACTTAAATGGAATAAAAATTTTTTTTTATATATAAATAGTTAGTTATATATTTAAAATACTTTATTGTTTTTAATATTATTATAAATTATAAAAACTTCTATACCAAAAATATATATATTTTAATTTTTATATTACAATTTATTTAAAAATGTACTTGATATTGTACTCTACAGAGTATACAGTATCATGTATTATATTATACACTATGTATCTATGTATATATAACGTATATGTTACTGGATAAGTAGAAAATTAAGAATTGCTCAAAACGTCTAATTTCAGTGGTTGAGGTAAAAAAAAATTGTACATTTTACGGACATTGTGCATCATGGCCAAATCATAATGAAGTAAACATATTTAGCAATAAAACTTTGAAAACTAAACAGACTTGTTTAATTGAAAATAATCAATATAATCTATTATTTTTCTAATCACATACAAGTGTTACAGTGTACTAGTGTAAACCTTTTGCTGTTAATGATAAATTAGGTTGTATTATTGTTACACATCGACGTCTATCGTTAATGGAGTCAGCGAGTTGTAAGTGCCGGCAAAGGTGTTTCAACGTTAATACGATTTTATGAGTAAAATGAATTGTTCATAAAACTAAGTATTCAATTTTATCATACGATTGTAGTATAAAACGTATGTCATGTATATAATAGAATATATGATATACTAACTGTAAAAACGATTTTTCAACCATTATAATTTTTAAATGCTAAATAAACTAAATTTTTTTTGCAGTGATAAGTTTGATATAAGTTCATTTATTCCGATTTTTTGCAATTTGTAGACTTATTAAAATATAATTATACTGCTAAACGGATATATTCATATTAAAAAAAATAATAATTATTCACATTATCTATATTATTCAGAGCATAGTATATATATTTTTACTGTAGGAAATATTTTACTGTATTATAATATTATCCTGACCTTAAACTGATTTATATCAATAATTGAATTTATATAATTATATTTATAAAAAAAAAATTTTAAATCAAACAAAAAATATAATAAAGAAATATTGAAAATAGAACCTTTTTTTTGAAATTGAATCTACGACATCAAAAACACATTATAATATTAATATTTATAAATGTATTCTTCCTATGAGAATTGATTTAAATAATTTTAAAGTAAAAAAGTTTTAAATCGTCAAAAGAAAACTATAATTTTTATGTCTTGATATGTAATTATTGAGAACCAAAACTAATATGCGATTATATATTGTAATATATTTTTATACGTTTTTGAAAATGTATACATGTTGACTGTTATGCCTGTAAGATGAATAATTGTTGAAATTAAGTACTGTAGTACCTACGTAAATCAACACAGTTTAAAATAACAAATTAAAAATACACAAGTAAAACATACATTGTCACATATTGACATATTATAACGACGAAGTCTTTCTAGTTAAGGTTTGTTTTAATTGTTAAGTTAGCACTTTAATGTAAATATAAATTCACATGCTTGTTCAAAAATAATTTTGTTTAGTAAATGTCGAGAACACGGTAATAATGACTATTGTTGTTATAAAATTAATGTTTTAAGTCAGTAAATAAGGTAACGTTGTGTCTTACAAAAAGTTAAAATGAAAAACCATGTTTTCATTTTATATTTTTAAAGTTGTGTACATTATTATTTCATGATGTAATTAAATTTAAAATATTGTCCAACTTTGTTTTTTTCGTTTATTGACAGGCACGTCTTAAATTTACCAGGTCTAATGTTATAGCATAATAAAAATGTGTTATATATAATCCCGTTTAAAGATATTAACTGCTACGATGGCGTACTTTACAAAAGGTTAACAGATAAGCTTAGTACCTGCAAAATTTGTTTTTAAAAATTGTTAACGACCTAAAACTTTTTTTATGCTCTTACTTTAATATTTTTTCTAAACGAAAAACACTATAACTATGGTGGATTTTGTTTTTAAATATGAAAATTCAAACACTCGAATGTTATAAATTTTACAAGTTTAACACAAAAATACTACGAACAATATTAATCAATAGGTAGTAGTAGTAATAATAATATTATGTTTTCAAAAATCTCAGCCATTTCCAACGTGTTAATTAATTATTATCTTTCGTTTGAACATGTAACACAATAGTAATTAGCCTGAGAGCACTTTAACGGAAAACTCCAAATAATTGTTACTCAAACTTCGTTGAACATCGACTATTTGAATTTCGAGTTACTAATTAGAGTTAATGTGTTTTTTTGACGTCAGCGCGTTTTTCACCGAATGCACGAGAACACCTAATTTGCCTATACATGACGCCGTGTTCCGTTTTTTGAACTTTTACGTTCAATACTATGTAGAATATTCTAATTATATTATCGTTGTGTTGTATATTACTCGCTGCTATCTCTCGCTAGGGACTTCGCCGAGCACGGTTAGAGCAGTGGGCAGTGTACTGGACGTTTGATAATGGCGCGTGCTCGAACGATGTATTTTTTTTTTTGTCTTTTACATACAGAAAGAGAATAATTGATAAATGTCCATACCTCCTCGGCGCTCTGCATGAAGCTCGAACTCTTGACGGCATCGCAACTGTCTTCGCGGCGCAGTCCGTCGTTGTCATAGCCGCTGTTGGTGTTGTGATTTTTGTACTTTTTCCACACCATTCTAGAAATGTAGACATGACAAGAATAAGTCGATTACACACACACACACACAGTGCCTATGAACTTACCTCACGCCGAGAACGAGCAATAGCCCTAAAAACAGAGGTATGACTGTGGCCACGCATGCTAAAATTAATGTTTGTACTTCTGTCAAACCTGAAAATACGAAAAATACGTAAACGAGATATTTATGACGAATTGATTACAAAACATTATTGGGGTATCTTTAATTTTACGAATTATATAATTATCGTGGTACATTTTAATACTGCAATGCCGGTATTTTCAACGCGAAATCACACAAACACACACATGCGCGCGCATGTATACGGAGTATTTATACACGTACATGCAATTAATATCATTTGTATGGAATGACCATGGAACGAATTGATAGAAACAGGAGTGTGCTTTTAGTGTAAATTAGTTTTTTAAATGCGGACTTTTTAAATTTGCTAAAATCAACCAGTCTATTTTTTTTTCCAATTATCATGTGAATGTTTTACGTCGAAAATATACAATTTGAACATTCCCTACATACGGAATTTCCTTTTGATGTATTTATCAAAGCGTTGATATACTATAGTTTGTTCAATGTTTTCCTAGCGATTTTCAACAATAACAAAAACTTTTCTAGTTTCCAACGACCCGTGATCTTCTACGAGTATACAATTATGGGATAATGGCATTTCCGATATACTTCGTTAGTGTAGTCTAATAAATAGTCGCTAGGCACTTCGTTATTTCATCTAATGGTTAAATTATGTTCAAAAACTGTATCTATATAGGCAAAGTTAGGAATTATTAGAAAATCATACCTAACCACACATGGTATTTATACCGTTTAATAAACGAATAAAATACGGTTTGAACAGAAAAAAAACAATTAAAAATAATCTACTTAATATAATTATGTTTTTAAAACGTCTTAAATTGTATATTTCTTTAATCTTATAATTAATTAATTAATTAATTAGGAATTTCCATTTCAAATTACCAACATCAATTATTATTTTTTTAGACTTCTCGTACATTTACAGACAATGTAATATTAAACAATTATAATTGTATCATTGAATTACTCGTATAATATTAAATTTAGTATTGTGCAACATTGAATGGGCCACTGTATTATTGTGATGGCTTTAGAGCAAAACAGAATAACACTACAGCGGGTCACACCGTAAATAATAATATTCAAGACTTAAGGAGACTATCTTATCCATGATTTATGATGAAATGTTTATGTAATACAAGAAATAATGACATGCAAAAATAGGAATAAAATCGAAATAGGCTCTAAACTGTAAAGTACATTGTTCAAGGTTACCTAAATTCTCATGAGAATACCGAGAGAATTACTGTTTTTATGTACTATCGCATAGGAATCGTCCATATTATTAGATGTACAAAGGCGTCTATAACGAATAGTTTTCGATGAAAAAGAAACTTTACTATATAAATATAGTGTATTACGAGTGTATGATAAACACGATAAAAACCAATCGGTTAAATAATTTTTTCACAATACGACGGTCTGTACTGGATAATTAGTTTCAATTAAATGCGCAAGAACAGTGATAAAAAATATGATAGTAATCAATAACAATAATAATTGTCCACCAAATGCTATCAGATATTATAAATTTCTACACGTTTCGAAATTGTTGTAAGCACCAGTGCGTTGCATAGTTCTGTGCTGCAAATAAAAACAATAGTCTTATCACAGGATTTTGTAATATTTGTTTATTTATTTGTAAGCTACATTATGTACCAAATCATAACGAAAAATAACAATAATATACGTATGCGTGCGTTATTATTTTTTGTATTTTGGTCGGAGTAACCAGAACAATGAATCGTAGTCTTAATAGGTATCTATATTGCTGTATTGAAACCTAAACCGACGACGGTGATCGATATTTACAATCGTCAATGCTCGCAATATCCCACGGCGAAGTGAAATCAAATACACGTCATACAAACGGCGTCGTTATTTTTTATTGCGCCCGTGTCTCTCGAAAAAGGCCTAAGAGCTAGTTAGGTGTATTGTGTTTTTTTTTCAACGGGATAACGATCGTTTTAATTTTTACTGTTAAGCTCTATATTTTAGACATCGCTGTGAATGAGAGCACTACGGCGTCGTATGACCCACACATTACACGGCAATGGATAAATGCCATAACATTTTATGTAGAGAAACATGATAGCAGTGCTTGCATTACCTAACTTTGATAAAACGACTAAAGCTTTTATACGCGACCGACTGTAAACAGTTGAATATACACGTTATTATATCGATGGTTAATGAGCGGAACTCTGTTCAAACGTTTGCTCGGATTTTTCAACGTTATTAAAATGTGTCGAGCACTTGTGCACTCTTGGGGTGAACGAGTAAATCGATATCGCGTATTGATTTCAAATCAAACTTCTAGAGTGCCACTCTGTAGATGATAATAATAATATAGGTATATGCAGTGGTTGCAGCGATAGTGGTCAGTCTGGTCGCGTACATCGACCACTCGTTTGTCGTGAAAACGACGACGATTGCAGCTACCGATATTATTAATAACGATCAAAGCGCTCACCTCCGTATTCCTCCAAGTCTTCGGCCAGGAGTCCAGTGGCGTTGATGCTGTTCGGAAGGTCCGCCAGGGCCCAGTCCGCCTCTACGGGTACATCGGTGTGTTCAAGCGCCGTTTCCGTGGTGTTCATTTTTCTCGTCGACTTCTGCGAACCGCCGCCGCGACCGGAAACAAAACGCAACCGCTATTATTATTACAGTGTGTTGTGTTATTATTGTACTACTATATACTGTGCTAAATCGTACGCGCGTTCCTGCGTGTTCTACGCGCGAAACGAGCGGGCGCGATTATTACGTATTATATTGCTGACGAGCGATGACATTTTTTTCCTTATCAATAATAACAGTTCTCACGTGACGTGAACAGTGCACCGTACCTGTAATGTTTGGTCCTCTGGAACGTGGCCCGTGTCGCGTAAACACCATAACAGTGATGCGGATCACACAACGCACGCGTACAATACAGTTTATAACGACGTTATTGGTGTGGCGATGATTATTTCGACGGCCGAGGGACGGGGCACAAAAAAAAAATAAAAACAAAAAAAATCGAGACCTTATAATATCACGACGACGACGATGATAATAATAATAATAATAATATAGTGCGACCGATTCGGTACGCGCGCACACGTTATCGTGCACCGAAACGCCGGGCGCGTAGTATTTCGAGGGACGGTTACTGGCCGTGTGCTATTCGGACGTATCTGGCGGAGGTGAAAAGTTCCGGGTATACCGCGAGAGATCGGTACAAAGTCTGTTTCATTGATTATGCCCCTCCGTCGGCGCCCTGGGTCGCTGATCGGGCGACTTCGGCTCCGGACGGAATCTCGTCAAAACCATACATATATACGCACACGCAACCACACACCCCCTCGACGACCATGCCGCCGCCGCCGCCGCCGCCGCCGCCGCCCACACACACCCTGCACACGCATCCTTGTGACGCCGTTTTCGCGACCGTCCGTTCGGTACATAACGTTTTGGACACCGAACAAAAATGCCTATAAAAAATGAAAAAAAAAAAATGAAAACACACAAACGCAATATGACATATAGATAAACAAAGAAAAAAATAAAAAATGTGTACGTTTACGACACGCCTATACACCACATACATTTATATATATATAATAATAATATATTAAACGGACATGGATATACTGTGTGTATCGCGTTGTTTTTTCAAAGTACATTCGATGGGAATACGTCGAGACCATGTGCACGATGTACATATTATACTACGAGAAAAAATGTAAAAACAAAAATTTGGGGCTAAACGTATTTTTTGCGTAAAAATAGCTTTTTTTGTTTAATTCAACCCACAATCAGATCGCCCAAGTAATAATAAAAATAAAAATTGTTTTGGTAAACGATCTTATAGGACGTATTTTTTTTTTTTTTTGTTTTGTCTGTAATGTCACAAAAATAGATTTAAAACGAGATAAATGATTTTCTTCTAGCCGTGTGATGTGTAATCACTCATTGACCTAACCGTAATAAATTTAATTTTGACGATAACAACATCTATTACAGACATCGCATTATTATATTACGTGAATATAAGACGTAATAATATAACATTATATTATTATATTCCTAGTTCTTTCTTGTCGTAATATAATAATATGATGCATGCACACTTCTGAAAAAAAAAAAATAACAATCACATTTGAGTAAATCTCAAATATTTAAATTCTATAATGATGTATGTATAGGTAAAAATTATTATTTGGGAACTTTGAAGAGTTTTTCTGTAAACCTTATTTTGTTCCACGAGCGATTTTTTATTTATTAAAAAAAAAAATATAATACTTATGGAAAACTTTATAAACGAAGAATTGTTAAGCCACTTTTTATTTTCAAGGAACATCAATAAAATAAAAAAAAAAGGCAGTCGACAGAATAATTCTTTTTTTTATTAATACTATGCATTTGCTCTACATTTTATAATAACATTAAATATATAATATTTGAATATGATTTAATGCATTCATAGAAAACACAAAATATGAAAGAAATATCATCGAAATTGTATATAATTTTATATTTTGCGAAATATTGTCGACAATATACGTTTCAATAGATATTCTGGTCATCCAAATATATTAAGAATGTGATCGGTACAAGCTTACAGCTGTATGCATATTATGACTTATGAGCGTCTAGTATATTATGTAATTCTTATGTACTATACTCATATATATGATATTAATATATATATGTATATTCATAATTGGCGTAGTATATACACGAAATGTGCAAATAAATGTTTAGGTCAATATTTATCGAGGAACAATATATTTTAATTGAATATTATCAGTATAACTGTTCCTGGTATAAATTAAAATCAAATACGCCCGTTAACTGTTTGTTAGGTACCAACGATTTGGAAAATCGCCAAATTAAGTACTCCTCGTTACTTAAGAACCCTCGTGCAGGCTATAGGTAATACTGCTTGGGACTCAAAAATATTTCGATTGACGGTCGAATAATGTTGTTCAAATTTTAAACAAACACTTTCGTGTACAATAATTTTGGAAATATCGTGTGCGTGAGAAACGTCCAAACTTCAGACACTGAAAACATAATATGATATAAAAAATATACGGAGTATAATACAATATTTTTTGTATTAAAAAATCATTGGGTACTGAGCGTTCCTTTAACTAGTATAGATTGAAATAAAAAAGTTTTGTAGTCTTATTCGAAAAGTCAACAAAAAATTTTAACTAGATTGTTGGTGTATGGCATTATTAAACCGATTGGCTTAGCTACACCATGGGTCATGTGATTTATTTATTATTATTATTATAATTTGGTATATATCTATAGCATATGTACATTAATCTTAAAAATGTCAAAATAGTAAAGTTTGAAATCGTAAAACATATATTCGATACTCGATTTTTCAACGACATAATAACGTGAACATCGTAATACTTATCATTTTCGTGCTATATAAAACGACGTTGTGTTAGACATCAAATTATATTCAAACGTCAGTAAAAATATATATGTGTTTTTTATACACTTTTTTTCAGCTAGTAATAATATGCTGAACTCGATTTTTTTTTTGGGTAGTTAACGCGGGTTACTCGCGTCAGTTTAATGAGTTTTAACTTTTGTTGAACACTTTGTATGATTGATTTATCAAGTATATAAACTATTTACACATACTCGTATTATACTGTTATAAACTATCGCAGACAAGGATAAATTGTGAAATCGATGGAAAAAAACATATAGTCGAAAAATAACATTTCTTTCGGTCAATAAAATAGCTAGCACACATAATGAATTTATTTTATATTTTAATTGGGAAAATAATTGTAGTTTGGCTATCTTACATAGTGGCAAGTAGTTTATGTTTGTACAATTTTAAAACTCGTTTTAACCGTATAATGGTTATTATTTATTATATTATGTTCGTGACGTATCTATTCTGCTTTTTTTTTAGATTTTTCTATACGAGTTATTCGAGTAAGCTCCTCATATTATAAAATATTGATTCGTTTTAATAGGTACCACATATACGCAAATAACAAGGTGTAAGCTCAAGCACACGTTCAATTTAAAATTGTTATTTTTGAGCACTCCACCCACTTTCAATATTTACTTTAGTAATCAAAATGGTATTATATATCTAACTGGTTTAATGTGATAATAATAATCATAAACATTTACCATAAATATCAAGAAAAATCCCTAATAATTCAAAAAATAAAATATAGGCAATTTATTTTCATTAAATTACTGGAAGCTGTAAAGTATGTCAAAGGAAATTCTATACATAAAATAGATAGTCCAAAATTACCGCGATCGACCCTACTAATCTGCAACGAATAAGTTTTAAATTAAAACAAATCGCTGAAAAAATAAATCAAATTAATTTTCTTTAATACCTTATTGCAATGGCACACATGACATACATGCAAACTAAGGTAGTTAAGCAAAGGGTTAGGGTATCGCCTCATCTAAATAAAAGACCAGTCTAACGTAAAATAAAATAAAGGAAAAAAAATAACATAACAGCATGCCGAAACGCATAAATTATTTTAAAACGCATAAATTTACTAGGTAATAACAAATATAATTATGTATAATAACTTATATTGTACCATTGAAAAGGTGCTTTCAGCTCAGATATGTTAAAGGAATAGTCAAAATAATTTCATATAAACTGTACTTAAATTAAAATGTATTAAATAAATAAATATATATATATTATCTAATATAAAATCGTTATAATTTCAACATATACAAAAGACATTAAATTATTTACATATAAAAATGTTATTATATTTATTTGGAGTATCAATTTTTTTTTTGTAGCGCATGATAATTACTTATTTATTTAGCAAATGTCTATTAATAATGGTAGAATAATAACAGTACATTAGTATCTAACACACATTTTGTGCCTGAAATGTTTGAGTCGACATAAAATTCGTACTGCAGACAGTAAATGGACTAGTATTAAAATTAGTATTCAGAGAAGGAAAGTTTTGGGTTTGCAGTATAGTTCGGGTATGCAGCTGGATCATTGAAATATATATTATTACGTTTCAAAGTGTAAATATATAATAATGTGTATTTAATATAATAATATGTATTTATTAAACGTTTAAAAACTGAAACATATACCTAATATTATGTACACTGTATGGTACGATAGTAGATGTATTTATAGTTTTAAAACAATAATGAGCTATTATATTGTAATAGTGATGTGAACAACAATAATTAACTATCATTCAAACACGAGAATTTTAATAATTGTATACTTGTATGTGTAAACTATTACAAGTATTTCAGTATTTTCATCGTAAAATTATTTAGTTACGTACATAAAATCTATGCAGGTGTTTCTTTTGGCATTTTTTTTTTTTATTTTGTCACAATTTAGAAATTTGAATTATTTTGTATGGTTTTATGGTTTTTATTTTACTCTTCGATTTTTAGATTCTAACATAATTGACTATTTCTTTTTAGTGTTTAAAATATTTAAATGAGTTCTCGTTAAATATTTCATAAATATAAAAAAAAAATATCTTTATAACTTTTTTAGTTTTATTAAAATTGCGTATTTATTTTAGATTATTTAAGTTTTTATTTTTCGGGCGTGATCACTGCAAATGTTAACTTAAAAGTTTTGTAAAAATACTAGCATAATGCTTATTTTATATTACCAATACATAGACGACAAGTTAAAATACTTGTTTTTATATTTGTATAATATGTTTTTAGAAATAATATTACTAAAGAATAGTGTGGTAATGATTCGTGAGAAAAAATGAACACGATAACATAATATTTTTAATAAAATATATTTAAAAAAATATGAATTATTGCTTAGCCGGACGAAAAAAATATATTCAATATTGATATTGAATATTAATAATTAAGAAAATAATATCTTGGTCGCAGTTACCTAAATGTATACAATATCCCTAAAGTCGTGGAATGATAAAAGCATGTTTAGAATTATGAATTGTTCCGCGAGTTCAACGAGTCAAAAACATACACCAACGTATTATCGAAAGTCGTATGAAAATAGTGTATACCTATCATTATATTATTTCAAAAGCACGTACCTAGATAATTATCGAAAGATTTTGAAATTAATTAACGAACTATGTACCTAATATAAGTCTGCGTAACTGTTCCGGTTTACTGTAAGTATTCCATGCCGCCATATAACTACACGAAATTGGGTTCTTGGTAAATTATTTGGAGCTATGCGCTGATTGGTCGATATTTAAGTGGCATTCAAAACTTACGCAAAGTTTGAAGGTTAATGGATTACTGTAAGTGCGGCGTGCATTCTAACGTTAAACATCTCCAATGTTTAGATACACACCGTGGTCGTGATAGATTGTATTATTTATTACTTGATAACATTGTAATATTATAATCGTGTTCATGATCAGTACAATAAAAGCGTATGATAGTGATATCGTTTCACGAGAAATTCCATTCGACAAAAATAATAAATATAGACATTGGCGTTGTTGTTTATTTTTTTTTTCGATGTTATTATTTAATATTACAGGTTAAACTCTCGTGCTGGCATTTATATGTGTATAAATGTAATATTGAAAAATCTAAAAAGTGCTTCTATTTGGGAGACGCTACACGAAAAAAGTTTAGGATGTTATTGTATAATATCATTGTGATAGTCGCATGTCGTGACAACGGCGATATCTCTAACAGTCATCGCGAATTGATAAATCTATAACCTATATATTCTTCTAGCACAACGCATTTACACTTGACCTATCATGCTGTTTGTTTTTTTTTATGTCGTGTTTGCCGTGTTTTTGGGATATAAAATAAATAGATACTAGATATCGCAGGAACATTATTGCGACGGTATACATTAGATTTCCTGCATTTTGTTATGTTGTTTGGTATACTCAACTCTACAGTACGACACTATTGTTCGCGACAAAAATCGATTAACTCTAAAGTTAATAACCATAGTATGGTTTTCTCACTATAGAATCAATTTCGTGATCAATATGTTTATTGTATGAGTAATAACAATTATTACATTTTCGACCGTTTTTTTTTTTTTTTTGAGTGTATAATGATTGCATTTTGTAATTTTAAAACACCTATAAGCGACCGTATAAACAACTCTGAAATTCAATAATATTATAAAATATTATTGTATAATATGCATTAATAAATGTATTTGAATGTCATTAAACAATCAAAATTCGGTTGCATTTAATTTAAATTTACAGTAAATTACACGCTACGAGAGACGAGACGTTACGATCACATTCAGAGTGAAACGATGCTAAAAAGAAAAAATATTAGTTATTTCTGGTCTAAATCTGTTTAACACGTTTTTTAATTATAGCATAATAATAATTTTAACATGATTTGTCGTGAGTCTATTTACGCCATGTCTCTCTGCACTGTTATTATATATATATTCAAATAATATGATTAAGATACATTATAATAATATCCGACTTATACAGTTTATTAAATTAACAACGATAATATTCGAGTACTCAAACTGCAATTACTTGTATAAGTGTAAAATAGTTAAAAATATAAGTTAATAGTTATACCATTAAAATTGCTGATTTTTTATGATTAAAAATGTTATGGTACTATAAAAATGTATTAGTCTTGTTAAAATACAATTTCGCATATTATTCTGTCAAGCCCGCGTGTGTTTTAAGATAAAATAACTCTAGTCAATGTACAACTATAATAATATATATGCCATGTATATTATGTATAATTGTTACTTCTACACGTGAAGTATGCAATGTAATGATAATTTCGTATTTGAACACATGCCAAAAAAAAAAAAAAATTTTAAATTTATAAACACATTAGTTGTTTGGTTTCAAGCATGACGTAAAACATAAGGCCGTTGAAGGTGGTTGTTAAAATAATTCAATATAATTGAATGGGTTTTATGTTTTACAAATAAGTTGTTTTCAATAATTTATTTAATTGGTTAAAGTTACCATGCACAGCGAGTGTTACAAAAACAGTTGTACAGGCCTGTAGGTATAATATTATAATAGTGCACTGGGTTCACTG
Organism: Rhopalosiphum maidis; assembly: GCF_003676215.2. NCBI lineage: Eukaryota > Metazoa > Arthropoda > Insecta > Hemiptera > Aphididae > Rhopalosiphum > Rhopalosiphum maidis. The sequence goes on from NC_040878.1 coordinate 83,625,621, forward strand.
GCGCAATCACAATGTTTATTCCGACCCATCCTTTCCCTTAGCACCATCCGCTGCTAAACCACAATTTATGTCTGTACATATATTTCGCGATTTTAAAACGAATAAACGAAACAATAATAATATAATATTAATTTTATATACCTACCTATTCTCGAACATAATATCGCATTACGTCAAATTACGCGTTTGAACGAATGTAAACTATAAAGTACCTACGTTTAATTAATTTTAAATTTCCATTATAATAATATATTTGGTATTATATCAACTATCTACTTATACATACTATACCTATTCAAAATATACAGCTGTATTGCATAAATTTAAATCACAATACTACCACATAGATATAATATTAATGTTGCGTATAACAATGGCATATTGTTGTTAATTTGTATTTTCGAATAGCAAATGGTACCTGTACACATTTTTTAATTTTAATACTACCTTTGTGTATGTATCTAAGCTTCTATATTAAAATATGAAGTAACTGTAATAGCTTCGTATATTTTTTAATATATTGTTTATGGTTTATTATTATCTTAAATTGTATACCATTCCGCGAACCTATAGTAGTCTGCGTGCTTTTTATCAATCGTCTGATTTTGATTACTATTTTTTACCAGAGTTAGTTTGTGTTGTATACATCATATGATTCATAATGTTTTCAATGCGAATGCGGACGGTTCCTAAATCATAGCCGTCGAAATTTACACTCGGGTGGAATTTAGACGTTTTAGAAATCTTAAAATTGATAGGTATCCACTTTAAAAGTAATTCATTGTGTGTATAGGGTACCTACCTGAGCTCATGTTATGGTTACGTTTCTATACTAGACAACTAACAATGTGTTGGTTCTTTCTATTCTGTAATTTGATTTTTCTACTTACAACACTTATAAATGAATTAGCTTACACTATGTACAGATTGTCTATGGCTTTATATTTTATTAAGTGTTCGTTTTGTAAAGGTAACGTAGTACTTAGACAAACTAAAAAAAAATAATGCCATACTATAATATAATACGTGTGAAAATAGTGAGTACAAATACCAAATCTATCACCATTGTCTGTTTTTATAATATATGTATATATATCTACTATTTTTAACCTGGAAGACAATTTTGTGTACATTGTGACGTTGTAGTGTAGACAATGATCACACAAATTATAATTTTGTTGTTGTTATTGTATGGTATATTATTATAATTGAAAAAAAAATGACCGACATTAATTTAAACAGATAATCATTAAAAATACTTTTACGATTAATTTAAATTTATTGGAAATAATAATTAGATAAATATTTCCAATAATGATGGTACAATAACGTCGGAAACGAAGAAAACAGCTATAAGTGATGTAGATAAAAGAGACAAAAAAAAAACAATTTATTTAAATTATATTATTTAATAAAAGGCAACATTTTATTTAAAATTTAGATAATGAGGTAAATATATCATCAATTCATTGTACATACTATGCGCGCAAATATGGCCAATATTATATTGTTCAAACTGCAGGGACGATAATATGATTATACTCCCTTTTTTCAATTTATGGGGGCTCATAACCACGCATCTGCCCCTAGAGGTTTTAATCTGGACTTATCCTAGGATACACGCCGGCGTGATTAATAATGAACAAATTATTTCGATTTGATCTAAAAATATGGTTATGTACTGCTTACATAAAACAAAATAAAATTCCGTGTAGGTATATGTGGAACTTAAATGGTTTCTCTATACGTTCGCAGAGTTCGTTAATTATTGTATCGGCTTATTTAATGACGTCCGTTGTTCATTGATCGGTTGATCATTTTCAATACGTTCGCAATGTAAAATATAACGTAAACAAAAAAAATACTGTTCTTTTAAATTAATAATGACGCATATAATCCAATATGAAATATTCCTATGCGCACGTGCCGTTTTATTTTAAATATTTATATCGATTTTAAGCAGAATAATGATTTTTCAGCTATGATTTATTTATCATACGGACGGGATCGACCATAAAGTTGTACGTGAAGACCCGCACGCCACACGTTATGTCGTTTTGATGTTCTATCTACAGATTTCCCTCATGGAAACCGTAACGAGTCGTAATTGTTATCGGGTTTGACGTATCGAACGCACGACTATATGATATATACACGTAGCACAAGAATATGTCGGAGTGCAGTGCAATCCATAAGTTTTGCAGTCGTGTAGCTGTGGGTAGAGTCGATTTCCGAGGAAACATATTTTCATTTCATTTGACCGGTTTACGAACGGATGTACAACACGCGGTTAATCGACTAACGTACACGAATAGAGGCATGTGAGGCGTAAATCGTTCGAAAATAGTATAGGTAATAGAAAATTATACGCGTATGCGGAATATATATATATATATATATATTTTTTAATCGGTTTTCAAACGACGGAGAGCCGCGCGAGGACCTCACGACGTACATGGTGTACGGATAATAGCGACGCGTATTATATTATAAAATACCGGGAATATACGGGAAAAAAGACGAATCGACGAGCAATAGATGACCCCGCGGGTGTTAAGCCGTCACGTAAGTAGGCGATGTACCGGAAACGGGTAGTCCGTCGTTATGTGAAAACGAGTAACGACAACGGTGGTCTCGTCGTCGTCTTATAAATTTATATTGTCAATATCGTTAACAGTAACGCGTTATCGTCACACCCCGAATAATAACAATAATAATATAGTGCATAACTCGTAATATTATTGTAATTCGAAAAAGAGACAAACGCATATTATTATTTTGCGCTGTAACAAATTTCGGCGTATAATAATAATATAGCGTACAGACTATAGTATATGTTTCGAAGTAGGGTTTCGGGTGCATCGGCGTCGTAGGGCTCCCGCGGGATTCGGTTTTTTAAATCACCTCACCGGATGAATATAAAAAGATGGAAAGAAACGGCAACCGACACGTTATTTCTAGACCCGTTACGTTACATTATTCTATATACACGCGTCGTCCGTGTACGAAAATCAATTTCGACTCGATGACGGACGTCTGTTATGTCGTGTATACACCGTAGCGATGACTATACGACGCGTGGAACAGCGTACACGCCGTACACGTATTGCCGACACGGTGTTTGGGTTCCAACGGCGTGGCACGTACGCGTACACATTAATACGATATTATACAGGTGAAGGCAATACCCGAAGTATATACATAATAATATACGCGCGTGGGCGGTACTGGTACTGTATACGATGATATAATAATAAAATATATCATTATAATATCGCTGTGTATACGGCGCGGGCCGGACGCGGAAAACGGGAACTCCGCGGACCGGAACTCCTGTGACACCGTATACACGGGAGATTGGCGGCTGTCGGGGAGGTTGGCGGGGAGACGGTATCACGCGGGATCGGCGGCGACCGGAAGTGTTCTTCCGCAATCGGTTGCCGGGCGGATAGAACCACCGTCACGTCAGTAGTCCGTTTTCGGTCACCACGTGTGTAAAGAGTTGCACACGATCGTCGCCATCATGGGCTGCGGGACAAGCAGTACGGCGATCGGCCGCGGCCGTCTCCGCGCCGACAAGGAGCTGCACTTGCCGTCGACGGAACTGCATTTCAACGCCGGTCAGATGCAACGGCTCAACGACAACTTCCTGCGCGGTTACGAGAACACGGGTACGTGCGCGCGGTAAATCCTGCGCTGCGGCAATCGCGCCTGCGCATCGGGCGACTGACTTTAACGAATGATGAGCGTAGTTATATCACCTCACGATATAATATTAATAAATGGGATCTTTCTGAAAGGGATGAGTATGTACCGCGCGACCGATATGACCCGACACACGAGATAGTAGTTTTTGTTTATCGCACGTGCGGCGCATATCATTTACTCCTCTGCAGTTCAAAACTACGAAAACTCGTATAACTATTATTCAGGAACACTATGTTTTATCGTTATTAAAAATAAAATCAAATATTTTATAATTATTGTAAATAACATTTTTTTTTTCTCATAGAAAACCTAAATTCTTATCGCACTTGTAACTACATAATCAAAGTCGAATCGTTTTAATACAATCATTTTTAAGTAAATATCATAGCGTAAATGACAATTTTTCAAATTTATTTGAGCTGTAGTAGTTTTAAACCGAAGCGTCGCGATATCTGCATAGCGTTTTAACACGTTAGACGATAGGTATATCAGCTCAGTATTATATCAAAAGCATATTTTCGTATGGTACTTGTCTGTTATCGTTCCATAGTATAATCGTGTAGGTATAATTTATCACCTCGCCATCGGGTTAGGTTCGTCGTACTCAGACATTATTTTTATGCGTGAACCGTCACAAAACTTTCAAATAAAAGCAAATAATAATGTGATGTTAAAAAGTGTACAAAATTAATTATGAAAACACGGTTGAAAATTAGTGTTTCATAATTACACGTAAATAAATAAATACAAAAAAAAAAAAAAAAAAACCAAACAATATATTATTGACAGCAATTAATATTGCTTACGAAAAGTGAACGTATAATTTATTGTGACACGTTTATGGGAAATGTAAATTCATACATGATTATTAATAGGTAGGTGTATTTTTTGGTTATCACTGACCACATATTGATCGTCGCTTTAAATTACTTGAATTTATAGTGGGTGTTCTATTTATATGAAATAAGTAGTCTCGTACAGTCGGTTGTTACTATTTTGGATACTATGTTACTATTAGATCACGTCTGTGCCGGACGGCGAGTTATGGCTCATCGATTTATAAAATTGTGAAATATGTTTCAAACCATATGCTGAAATCGATATAAGTACACGCAGGCTTACTGTGAAAATCCGAAACCAGTTAGGCGCCAAAAGTTAGAGTAAAGTACAAGGAAACAATATTCTTATGAAGTAAGTGATGGGTAGGTTATCGCACAGTCAGACGGTGTTGCAGGCGATAACGCTGCTTAGTTTGAAATCAACGTCGATTACCGAATTGAACAGGAACGATTAAAGACCATTAAAAAATAATAAGATTCAGCTGTGATTTATCTACCGTTATATTTTTGATTTAGTATTTCGTTTACCGTGTCGTTAATATTTGCCATTTACATATTTTTTTTTTTTTTAATTAAATTGAATACAACGTGCAATTAAAAAATAAGTTATTAATATTCTATACATGTTTATTTAGATATACGAAAGTGTGTTGTATAATTCATAAAAAAAAAAAAATATGTTATAAACCATTCCCTTAAAGTAGTAAGTTTGATATATTCAAAATTAAAAAGTTAGGTTTTCAGTTATTTTTAATAGACATTCTAAAATACGACCTTTTATTTTGCAGGGCTCTGTACACGCTTTTCATAATAATATTGTGTGTCATTTTCTATCCTCAGAACTATCGGTGGAATCATTTGAATTTGATCGGGACAACTCCTCAAACTCTTGTTATCTTTTATCTCTTTTATTTAACGCGTATCACTTATTTTCAATTGTACGAGCATTATTAAACTGTAATAAAAATACAAATTGATAATATATATATTATATTATATTTTGAATAGGTAAGCTAAACTGGTAATTACACTAGTCGGTAGGTAGGTAGGTACATAACTATTATTTATTGTTCATCAACAATGGCACGGGATAAGGACAAAATAGTATGATAAATATACAAACACTATACATTCATATGCGTAATAACTCAATCCCTTTAGTGACAACAATTTGTTGTTTGTTTCTTGTTGATCATCTTTTTTCTCGTAATTTAATTACTAAACCGACTGTATTTAAATCGATAAAATTTTTTTATTAATACGTGCATGGTAATTAATTTAACATCAATAAGACAAATAAGCTCAAGACCGTAGTCGTCTTGTTTATTTGCAATCTATATTCATTTACTAACTCTCTTGACGACGGATAGTATAATAGGCGCGTATAGTAATTTTATCACAAGGATCAAATTCGCGCCGACGGATTGAATAAAACATTTCCAATAACGTTAATTTGTTTTAGTTTTATTCAATACGTAGACGAATATATTATTATTTGATTGCATATTAGAATATATCTTTTAAATATTTTACTGTGCATTAGCATATTACTATATGCATATATATAAGCATATTACTGCAATATGTGAGCTTACACGTGAACAAATACATGTAAATGGCATCTCATACGTTTTATTATTTTTAATTTAAAAAAATTACAGTGGTGCAAACGCATAATACATATAATATTACGTCGTTCGGTGGAATGCCACTTTTTCATTTCGTTTGGTATAAATGTGCAAAGAGTCTCATAAAGACCTTGAATACAGGGCTTCACGCTTTTTAAATAATAACAAAAAGAATCTTTAAAATCGATCAAGTGCAAGACGTAGTAAGAAAGAGTGTGAATAGTGAATACGTTTCAAACTTTCAAATTTCAGAGGGTCGTAACTAATGGTATCGCTTTAGATGTTTTATATATATTTATTTTTATTTTGACGTTTGCGCACACAGCAATAATTATTCTTCCTTTGAAAAATTAATTCAAGCGCGCTAAATGAAAAACACATTTCACGTTAAAATGAAAACTATCTTGTATTACGTATATAATATATACACTGATTTTAATAGAAATAATATTATTCTTTAACTATATAATAATAAGTGTATTTTGTAGGTGGAAAATAAATTTATACGATGAAAGTACTATGGAACATGTAACCTTGAAAAATGTATTTGAACTACCTACCTACCTATATACTGTGTTTACTAATAAATTATGAAAATATAAATATTTTTAAGGGTATGGACCAATTGTGTCTAACACAATATTTTTGTTTAGGGTCAAAACTCCAATTTCGCTCCTAATATTTTAAGGTCAGTGTACCATTTGAAATAACACATAAGTACTAAAATGCTTGAAAATTAAAACTTATTTATCGATCAATTGATTTCTGGTTAAAGTGACTGGGTATAATATATTTTAGTGTTATAATACATACTATTATCCTATTATATAAGGTAGATAAGTAGCCAGAAAACACCATGCCTTATTTATTTTGATAAGTAAATTAGTTGATATTTATATTGTTACTTTAATGACATTATGTTTAGTTTTAAGACAATAAAATTTTAAGCACGCAAAATAATATCAAAAAATGATTTCGAATTTTCCAAACTAAAATGAATTATCATGGTTTTATTATGATATCAATTGATTATTTTATTTTTGAACATGACCGTGATTAAATTTTTCAAATGTGTAGTTTTAAGGCATTTTTAAAATGTTTCGTTAATTATGATTTAACTTTTCTTTTCTTTTTTTATGAATTTAAAATGTTTTTTTTATTTGTATCAAATAACATATTTTATGCTGTACTTCTAAAACTTTGATTTTAATGTATGATTGACAACAAAATATTAGTTTAAAAAAAACCATACTGTGAATTAAAACGAATGCTAAATACATTGATCTGTATACACACCGTTTCAGAATTGAAAGAAAATGTTTAAAAACATTTAATTTACATTTTATTGCGATGTCATTTTTTTACCATTAACCTAACTCATTTTACATTTCAAGTATGTTTAATTATCATTTTTAGTTGTTTTTTTTAGTTTCTGGATCCATATTTAAATTTTATTTTGTTTGTCATAACCGATTATATTTATAGCGATCTTCTCTCAACTTCCCAAATAGTTATCGTGTTGGTTATTTATTTTTAAAATTTATCCTGAAGTTTACTTTTTTTTATTAAATATATTGTTTTATAACTTACAGTCTCATAAAATATTATGCCATAGCAAATACCTAATCGCTTTGAGCTATAAACGTAGCTATAAATTTCTCATATTTATAATATAATATTATTTTACTTTTTTTAGCCTTTTAATTTATTACATTTATCTATTGAGCTTTTATTTAGGCGATATAATTTTTATAATAACTGCTATTCTTTATGGCTTTAAAGTTTTAGAGTTAATTAAATATTATAAATGATTAATCATAATATTTTTATAACGAGTTATATAGGTATTTTACTATGTATTTTGTTTATGCAAACTGTTTAAATGTTTCTAAATAATTATACAACTTATACTATTCTCATTAATATTTATGTGTAGATGACTTACCTACTAGTTCATCATCATTAAACGTTGAAGCAATAGTTAATCGTATTATTCAACGTTTGTTGTGTGGAATTGGGAAGTTGGACAAACGATTCGCCTGCAAGTTTTTGGTCACCGCAGAACCCATGTCATCTTCAATAAAGGTCTGGTGAACAATTAAAATACTTAATCTACCTTACTCCCGACAAAAAATTCTGTTTAAAATGTAGTAAAAAAATGTTATAAATTCAAAATATAATATGCGTACGTAACATAATTATAGTGTATAATAAGTTATTTTTGAATAAATAATAATAATAGATTAGGAGTACAAATAATATTATTACTTTAATCAAACTAATATAATTTCAGTTGTCCAAAAGCTTTAGTTACTACATAAGACTTGACGTATTGTCAGAACCAAAAATTTATGAAGACGACTTTGACTACCAAGTAAGATGTGTAGTGGAGGAAGACGGTGTACCCCAAGGCTTTGCTAAAATCCGACTAGTGACCAATGAACCCGAGAAATGGGCCGATTTAATTGACAATGACGGATATCTCAGACGGTAAATAACATACCTACCCGTTTTAAATTATAATTGCAGTGTATAATAAATTATAACTGTATGGAGTTAATGGTGAAAGTTGCTACATAGTTATGATTTTATGGAGATAAAAGTTTTTAAATAATGATAAATGAAAAACTGCAATTTTTCATTAATTTGTTTTGTTTTAACTACTGTTATAGTAGGTATGTTTTGTTAATCCAAACCAATTCCCTTTTATTTTACTACTGAAAAGCGGAACAAAGCAAATCAATTTAAATATTATTATGATCCCGCTTTATAATTCCCCCTGAAAAAAATGTACCACACAGTAATACATCATATCCGTTTACAATTCAACAAAATAATATAAAAAATAATTATTCATTCAATTAATTTTATTTTTTATCCATACTTTAACGTTGTTCGAAGTATTTCAAAGGTTTTTGATATTCAATGAAAATATATAATATTTGTATAATTAATTTATTATATAATAAAATATTTATCCCCGTTATGCCAACACGACAAATGATGGTATCATTAAATAATTGATAGTAGTATGAGAACTGAAAAAAAATTGTACGCGATAAGCCGATAGCCGATAATATTCTGATATAAGTTGTACATAAAATAACCTTAATGCATTTATTATATTTTTATATTTAATATTTTTCCATACTATAAGGTCCGTGCATATCTTAAAATCACTCCAGTATAAAGACATTGTATAATTTAACTCGCTAATAAATTGATAAATTATATCAGCTATTGTTTCATAAAATTAAATTTGATATACCATGATGATATCATACTTAAAAATATTTTCTTAGCGGAAGAATATATATCGTACAGTCGTATAATGTATATGTTAATATAAGTTTGAACTTAAAAAAAAATATTATGATGATAAAGAATATTTGTTTATACATTCAAATTAGTTTTTATTCAGTACGACAATAAATCGAGTGTTTCATAAAATTTATGAAGTACCATTGTTAAAAGAAAACGTTTATTATACCATAAACGTATATACATATATATACGTATATAAAAAATTATTTGGCATAATCAAAATGTAATATACTAATTTGTATTATATATTATAAAGAAAACGAACTTTATTGTTCTGCAGTTATATGGTTGTCAAGCGAAAAATACAACGAGCACGAAAATAAAATGTTCATCATATTATACTTAGCCAAATCGGTACGACAACTATAATAGCAATATCGTTTGTTTGAGTATGACGGCCAATGGTGATATATATATATATATATATATGTATATACACTACTCGAGTCGCTGTAAAAACAGAGAGCCAAAACGGATAACAAAAGGGTAGGCTTTTGGGATTATTAAACGCGAATCTCCGCGATTGACTATCATTTGGGACTTATTACAACAACGTTTCCCAAAATGCTACCAGTAATAATAATACGAATAATACTTATATTGTTATATTGTTCGAAACGGGTTAGGTACGCGCGAAATGCTTTTGCATTGTTCTTGTGCGTTCAAATTTTCACAAACATTCGCTTATAATGTATCATGTCAAGCTTTTAATGATCGGTTTCGGTAAACGCGCGTAACCTCAAATTGATGAAACGTGTCAATTCTTAACACATCCAGAGATTTTGTAGTTTGATAGCGCACAACATGGCACACCATTAATCAAAATTCGAATTTTTCGCTTGACACTTATTTGATAACCGTGTTTTGTTAAACGTCCTACATGAACAAACTTGACGGAAAAAAAAAATAATAATAATATTTTTATACCGTTTGCCCTCCCCAAGACAAGGGTCACCTGGAGAAAAGTTTTTTTTCAGGTTCAACACGCACACTAAAATACGCTTATTTGTAGACGATAAATTTTATTAAAAAAAAAAAACAACCCCCTCCGTTCTATGAAATAAAAATAATGTCGTTTTCAACGACATCCATCGATTATATTATAGTGTATGCCATCAGCATTTTTTTCCCGTGTAGTTGTAAATACTGTAAAGTCTTTTTTAGACTAGAAAACACAATAATCAAACGCCCATGTGATGGCATATAATGTATTATTTTTTTCTCGTGGGTTTTGGCCTTTAAGTCCAGCACTCCAAACAAATTTTCTACTATCTATCTCTATTATCTACTCACTTATCTTCATTGTATGTCTGATTTTATTGCTTTGATATATTTTTTAACTCGGCGTTCCTACCTTCGGCGTGGTATACTTAAGGGTATTTTCCAGTTGAATCTTTCTTGATATCTATTTTTTATAAATGTGCCTTCTCTTCTCTAAGCAAGTCCGGCCAACTTAAGCCTTTTCGTATTTTCTTCTAATATTTACGGTCGTAGACAACAGTCAATCATCGTGACGTTGTATCCATTTAACAGAGTTTGAGTAAAATAAACAGTCCATCAGTGATATACTGCAAATCTCGTTTATTTAGTTTTTCTCTCGGCGATTATGCCCCCACTGGTTATTCTACCAGAGTCATGTACAATTGGATTTTTAGTCTCTTTGGAATAAGTTCTTTGAACCGGCTATATTTCCCAAAGCCTAATATATACTGTTTTTACTCTAGTATTCACTTTCGTGTTTAAGCCATGATCTTGCGCTACCATATTGACCGCAGGGATCTATGACGAAAAAATAGTTGATAATAGTTAGTTTTTTTTTAATAACTCTATTTTGTTATTATATACTAAACTTTTAGTAGAGAATGTAGTGTTTGTTCTTGTACGGTTACAGTGACAAACTGAAATTGCGCTTCGTCGAGTTGCTGGCCAAGTCAGCTTCTTGCAAGAGCGACTTCGTTGGTCGACCCGAAGACGTGGACGAAAGTTACTTGTGCGGATGTCCCGGCAAGATCGTAGACGCGGGATTGCTGCACGAGATCCTAAAGAACCCCGCCGACGAACAAGTGTTTTTCGGGATGGGTAAGTGTGAGACACTAATCTATGTACAGACCTACCATATGTATACCGTATACCAAGTGTTCAACAAGTTCAGAAACACTATTTAATTACCGTACACGTGTCATATCAATGCCAGAACGAAGTAGTATAACAGATAACACACTTTTATAGTGTAAGATATTTAATAGCTAATCGTAATATCATATTATCGCGTATCAACCTCGGTTATTATAGGTAGTCTGATGACCGTTTCCAAACATATTGGACGACCCGTGCATTACTGCAATCGGTAGATATAAATTAAAGTGTAATATTAAACACAGGTAGCACCGGGTCCAGTAAGTTTCCCGACCCAAGAGACCTGAGGATTGCCGTCGTCGAAGACGCGCAGTGCGTCAAGTTGCGCATATCTGGTCCGAAAACGTCCGGCGATATCGCCGTGGTCCTCCTGCCCGCCATCGAGTTTTCCGGTTGGCCAAAGTATACAGACATCCTGTCCAGAATACCGCTCACGCATCCAGACATTCTCATACACCAACAGGCCACGACTACGGTGAGCGTACAATTTTTAGTGACATTATTTGTCACCATAAAAGCACGGTTGATGTCGTCGCAGTCGACATTTTATGTGATATTAACGATATTATTATAACGATGACCTGACGCTCCATAATTCCGACGACGCACTCCGTTCTGAATATCGAATTCGTTCGGCTTAATTTTATATAACTAATTATCATACACAGAAGCTCGATATATTGTCACCCCATTATTGCTTTCAATTATTATTATTTTCATTATTGTACACCGAATAAGCAATCAGCGAACTCCCTAAGACACGCGTGCGTCGCATATTACAAATTAGATTGTATTATTCACACGAAATTATACATAATACATGTATTCTGATATTCATATACTCACTGTAAACTTGAATGTTTAAAGTGAATTCGTGGTAATTTGACTATTTAAATATTCACGAGATTAGATGTATGCATTGGTTATCTTAGGTTTAAATAAAAAACACATAAACCGCATTTTTTCAAAATATGTATAAATAAAAACATAATAAATTATGCGCTTTGTTTTCCGCGCAGAAAATTCATCAGTGTTCAATTTGGTTGCTCAATGCTAACTTTTAGCGTAACGCACGTGGTGGATAAATAATGTTTTTGAATTTCTGATTTAGTGTATAAATGATATTTTCGACATATCAACTTTTCATGACCGCCCAACGTTGCTTTTTTTTACCATTCAACAGCAGCATTTTATTAAATTATTATTTTTTGTTGAACAACCTAAATTGAATTTCCTTTTCATTATGGACCAAAAACCAACAACTCATAAAGTTTCAATAGCGTGAATCAAAACCAACGAATAAGTTCTGTACCGCTACATCGACTATTCACTAAAACAACTTATAATTGGCAACACGAATGAAAAAAATATATAGATTTTTATATGCGTGTTTGCCGATTATTAAAAAAATTAATAACTAGATTTTTCATTAAATCTTAAAAATCAGAAATAGGCTTAGGTACAACCTGTTCCGTGACGCAGGTACTCTTTCATTTTAAAAAAAAAATCGAGATAATCGGATGAGTGATTTCAGAAAACGCATTTCCATTTTCACATTTACACGCGCATAGATAAATATACGGATAAACCGCTATATGGCTATATGGGGTTTTCTAAAAATCTAGTAAACCAGTCAAACTTTTCAAAAACAGCGCAATACACCTATTTCGAAGACACAGCAATAAATATAATATTATAATTCGATACGATGAGCACAGACACGGCGCGGGCGTCTCCCGTGCTCTGCTTAGTTAATATTAATGCGCGAAAATACGAGACGATTAATGGATTACTGCAATAAAAATACTGGCTGACGGTCAAATCGTAAACGATAAGTACACACGTCGCATATTGTTATAATACTTTACGAGTATAATACCGATTCGGACGGCTTGTCAAAGTGATATCTATCACACGGCTATCGATCCGTTGGCCTATTACAATAAACGGATTTCATAAAGTCGAACGTATCGCATCGATCGTTCCGCGCACACCGATTAATACGAATGTCATCGCGTTTTACAGGGATACTACGCGGTGCCGGTGGCGCCACACCTGACGGTCCGGTGCTACGACCGGCCGGCCACTTGGCAGATGAGATTCCCGGCGGCCGAGTGTCTGTACCAGACGCACTACTCGGAACGGAGCGTGGTGAGCAACATCTATCACTTCCTCCGGACGAAGGTGCCGCTGCTGCGGAAGGGCGACAACGGCGTGTGCGTGGCCAGCGGTTACATGCTGAAGACGCTGCTGTGGTTCCGGCTGGAGGCGTGCGGCCGCGTCGAGGACTGGGACCACCGGCGCGTGGCCGAGCACGTGCTGTCCGTGCTCGACGCGCTGGTGGCCGCGCTCAAGGCCCAGCACCACCGGTCGTACTTCTACCCGTACGCCAACGTCGTGCTGAACGCGCCGCGGGCCTGCCGGACGATGGTGTCCGAGGACGATTACCAGAACGACGTGGAGATCGTCGAGGCGTACATGTACGGGCTGTTCGAGAAGTCCATGGGCAGCGACTCGATCGTCACCGGACAGGCGTTCCAGAACACGGACGCGGACTACTGGCAGAACCTGGAGTCGGTCATGATGCACAAGTGGTACCGGGTGCTGGACACCATGGACCCGAAGCCCCGGCGGTTCGAATACTCGAGGAAACAAGTGGAGTACATCGGCGAAGTGTTCAAGGGAATGTTGGCCACCAGGCACTGCGTGAGCATACATACCTATTACAGCACGACTGACGACTGTTAATAAAAAAACTAACACTTCGCGTGCCGAAAACCGTTTGACGGCGTCCGATACGTCATAACTACTGTGTCGTAAAAACGGTCGTAGCTCGCAAACACAGCATCATTTTACGGGGAATGCTAAAAAAGGGATATTCGCCTACGCGATACCGTTTCCGATCGAATCACCAAGTACCCGTATGCGTTTGTCGACGCATCATCAGAATCGCCCGTATTTATGGCCAGCCTGAGACCACGCCGTTCGACCACAATACGTATACGCGGTGAATTGTGAAGGCAATTCGATTACATCGATTTGTGGTGCCATGTGGGATTGTTGCGTTCGAACCCGGTTTTGACTCGCCCTCTCGTTTAAAATTTAAAAACCACGAAGTGACTATAAACACGTATTTCAAGCCCCTTGTTTTCGTGAAAATTAGGATTTTCAAAAACGTTTTATTGCAAATAAAATGTACGCTTTGCCTGCGAGCGCGCGAATTTATTTTTCGAAATTCGTACGACGATTCGTTCTCGGTGAAATCACGGCGTAAAATGAAAAATACAAAGAAACGGATATAGCAACAGGTTTCACCCTTATTTCAAACGGGTGATTTACGACGATTGACCTTTTTACACTGTCGATATATCGTTACATTTGTAGTACTATACGTATATCATTAGTATCTACGGCTTATAAATCTGAGACTTACATATACTGTACATACCGTATATACTAATGTATACGTTCAAACATACCAATACTTTTTCAGTGAAATATGAATACATATATTATATAAACGGTACGTTGTACGTGTCCACTGCGCTGTTTAATTTCGAACGATCGGACGCAGCGTTTTGGGTGATGGCCAGTGCGCGTAGGAAGTCTGATCATAGTAATATGGAAATCCGTCGGAGTTCGCCGGCGGTGCATCCGAAAGGTCAACGCCGTGACCGATGTCGAAATTCGCTGTAGGTTCGGTCAGAGTTTTTTGTTCGACATACACTTACAACAATCATAAACCGGTTTGTTACCGGTATCGAATTTAAAAATCGAAAACGATTCTATAGCCGCCACCGCGGGCAACGGTATGGGTAAGCATCGGTCATATAATAATATAACATAATGTACGTAAATAGAATGTACGTACTACGCGTATTATATACACCGTGTACCGTGTCACGGTCATATTGGTGTGCGTTTCGCTTATCGGACGGAAACGTTATTACTGTATTATTGTCAACCAGGCATAACACGACGACGAGAGCCACGCACGGGCGGAACCCCTAACGCACAATACATCCTTAACCGTGACCATAATGTGAATACTCAATTTTTAAATGTGACGTAGAAAATAATTAGCGGCCGCGTTGTTGTGCGTCGAAACACGAGTCTGTTGCTTGCCGAGTGACTGAAACTTCGGTCGAATCAAATTCGAAATACACGTTGATACGCGCGCAGGCTCAGGACACGGCGTGCAACTCGTAATGGTTTACAAACAAACGACGGTCGGTGTGAATTAAATTTAATCAGACAGGTTTGTAAACACTACTTGTGCGCAAGACACGCAAAACCTAAGCGTTGTGTTTTTCTTGAGATGTGCCCGCATACGTCAGGCTTATACACGCGGAATGATCCGCACTCATAATAATTGCGATGGCGTAGGGATCTGTGCGTCGAACTCCGCCCACCGTGATTTGCCGAATCCTCTTTTTTTATTTTAAACAAAAACACACCGGACGAATGCGTACTCGATTGACAAACCACTAAAAATCCTCGAACCCGCTTTATGCTCGTCGCGCCAATACTCGACATCACAATGACGGGATATTGTGGCTGGGGGGTAATACCCTTGCGCGCAGCCTTTTTTTTTGGGGGGGGGGGTAATAAGTAAAATGTACAAAAACGGTATACGCCGCTCTCCCTCCATCCCTAACAAATCACACTACTGCAGGTCATATGCCGCGGGTACTTGAAGTTTAAACACTCCGTAGCGCAATACGTCTGACCAAATGAAATTCTGTTTAGAATAACGACGACACAACGGCCTACGAACTCCGTCGAAATAGACCGACTAGGAAGTGGACTCGATGGTTCGCCGCAGTACAGTTGCGACAGTTAATAGTGTTGAGTTCAGACAGCAAATATAATATCTAAATAAACATTACATTACTAGCCAAGTGGATATATCTAGATCGGTACGAAGATAGTTTGTTAGATTTTTATCTGGATAAAACTGTTTTGTTTAAATTTTCATTTTTCGACGGTTAATTTTTATTGGTGCTTGACACGCTACCGAGCTCTTGGCCGAGTAACGCGATCGGGGGAGAATATATTAAGGAATAAACTATGGGCGTACGTGTAAGAACACTCTGCGATTAGTAAACGACTATTGAATAGAATTTCGTTTAAACCTTGAACACCAATTTAGACACTGTCGCGTCTATGTATCTAGATAAGACGTAGGTACTCGTTTTGCATCCGACATAAATAAATGTACCTGTATCATATCGCTCAGCGCTGGTTACGGTCGTGATGATGTGCAGTTCTGTAAATCGTTTAGGTGGCGACGGGCGCGGCGGAATCGTCGTCCGCGTGGCACTTCCTGACGGAAGAGAAGATTCCGCGGTACAGCACCGGGTCGGTGGCCGGAGACGAGATCGGGCTGGACGCGGCGTACCTGGTGTCGGTGGTCGCGGAACAGGCGCTGGCCATTTACGGCGCCGGTCGAGACAAGAAGGACGGCGACCGGAAGCGGCGGCCGTTGCGCTTGGCCGAAGAGAGGAAGAGCGGCGCCGGCGGTGGCCGCCGCGGTCGGTGTCTCGCGGGACGCCAGCGACGGCGGCCACACTCCGCCGGTGGCGGCGGACCGGAAGCGGTGCGCCGGTTGCTGTGCGACGTGTACGCGGACGCCACGGCGGCCGACATCGGCGGCGACTCGGACCTGGTGCGGTTCGTGCTGGGGCGGTTGCACGCGGCCGCGGCCGTCTCGACCACCGACTTCCGGGCGCCGTGGTGCCGGCGGCGCCGCGCCGGACTGGGCCCGCCGCTGTCGCTGTTCTTGCGACAGCTGTACGACGTGTCGCACAACACTTGTTGGCACCTGGACGAGTGGCGGCGACGGTGGGACAGGGACGAGCTGCGTTCGTTGGGCGCGTTTGCCAGACTCCTGTGCAGGGACGAGGTGCGGCCCACCGACGCTCTGTTGGACGCCATGCAAAAAGGTAAAATACTGTGCCGCCGACTATTATAGTGATGTATCGCGTGGCGTGTAACATTATTATTTATCGCGTTGGCAAGGACGTGTGTGTGTTTTTTATATTTCGGCGATTCGGAAAACGGTTATTCGAAAAACCAGTTGAAGCCGGTTTATTGGAAAAACTGGATTTATAAGTACATATTAGTGTAATTGTTATTATTCCGTGTCCGCGGAAAAAAATGTCTAGAAAAAAATAACGTGCCAGATAAAAACGTTACGCCGACCGTTATCGTTTATTATTTATTATTTATTACCGTAACGGCGTCTCGTGATCCGAACTAGGTCAGGTCCGACGTGCTCATGGTCCCTATGAATAAGACCTCAGACTTCGGTGGAGTACTGTCATGTATAATCGAGTATGATGTATAAAAAGCAGTCGAGTAGGTAAACGCTCTGGTGAACAGCAGCAGGACGTGTCGAGTGCACCTCATCACTGCAGAGAAGGTCACTGCAAAAGCAGGTGTGTTAAATTCGAATTAAATGAATTATAGAGCAGTGTACACGATTAAAAACGATTCTGAGCGGAGACAATGTGACTTTTTGACAACCGTGATGATTATACCAATCAATAATTTTTATTTAAATTCTAAAATATGAAATTATAAGCAGTCGAAGAGCTCATATTATGGTATTTTTTTTATGAATATTTTGTCAAATTCTTAAAATTTTAATTACATGCTATTTAAATTATAAACTGTACATCTCATAATAATTAATAACCACTCATATTTATTAAATATCTAAAAACCGATCTGCATAAATTGTAGTTCTTATATTTGTAACACTTACAGTGCAAATATATAGTAAATATATTACATTATGATTTAATAAGTTACATTTATTTATTTAAATAATATACACCGACAGAGAACAAAAATACAGTTAGTATATTATATCATAATATGAAATGTGAGCAATACATTTATATTATAAAACATTTAGTGTATAATATTTTAATTGTATCTGATAATAAAAAAATAAAATAAAAATGAAAATTTTTCAATTTTTAATTTGAGTAAGTATAGAATTAATGTTGCATTCAATATTTGAATTTGTAAATATTCTTTTTTGGATATTATTATTTTATCTCGTATATTTTAGAAATACTGTTTGGTATTTCTTACACCGACTGCTTACAAAAATAAATTGCGTAAAAATTACAATACATAAACAATTTTTTTTTTATATTTATATTCAACGATTTGAATATAAATGTTCATTGAACATATAGTATAAGTTTAAATAATACGCAGGCCCGTATTTAGGATAAAATAAAACTATTTTATTTTTTATTTTATTTATACGCTGTACCTACCTTGTTTACCTCAAATTCGTTAGTACCCTTAGTTTTTTTTAAACTATTCAATACAATTCAACTCGATGATTTAAAAAAAGTGTTTTTGTATTAAACAAGTTCACATGTTTTTCGAAATTGTTTGAATTTTTTCTGTTGCCTTATACAAGTTATGATTATATAAGTTATTAGCACGTCTGCTCATCAGCATAAATATGCATATTTATAAAATCTTAAAAAATTATTATTTATTCTATAGTTAATGATTTGTCGAGCTATAAAAATAGTACTTTAGTACAGCTGTACGTTATATTATAAAAAAAAAAAATACTAACATTGCTCTAAAAATGCAAAAATATGCAAAATAAAATTGTACATACAGAATCGTTGTGTAATGAAACACGTTTTGGTATAAACTAGAAATTTTTTCACCAAACAATATAAACGACGCAACACTATACAAATGTCTGTCATAACTCTTACATAGGTATAATTTATATTATGAAGTACAAGGTTTTATCCAATCATAATTTGTTTTTATTTAACCGACTTATAGGCTTTCGATAAGTTTCGTTTAGTCGTGTTTGAATATAGTCCCGATAAGTGTTTCAAAACGGCCAATTGTCCCACCGTTAAACTTAAATGTGTATTATGAGTATTATTAATAATAGTTATGTTAATATTTTGTCTTTTATTAAACATTTCCGTAATAGAAGACAATATTTTTTGAAAAATGATAAAACAAACAAGTCTATTACTTGGTTGATGAAACATTTTATCTTAGAGTTATTTTTCCGGCTTGACGATAAATTGATAACTATTATATTAACAAACAGCGAATAACGTTCATTGTATTCGCGTCTCAGTGTTCAGCAATCACAATTTTTTATCACTTACCGCTAGTTGATCATTTTGTCAGTTATTCATTCCGATCTGTAACATAATGTGTTAGCTTTTACTTTATAAGTACATGTTGTAGAGATGTTGAGTACTGACTCTTTTTATATCTGTCAATTTTTACACGATATTTCGGTGACATAAAAATGGAATGTTAAAATATTGTTGGTTTACCGTGGAAAAACATAAGCGTTTTTCCCAGAAAAATATGCAAATAATACTCGTTATATGGTTCAAATAAAATAAAATATGGCCCGTTCGTACACATTTATAAGTACCGATGGTCAGAATTGTCTTTAATAATAACATTATAACCTCAATCGTCATTCGTCGGCCGTATAAAATCGTAATCGATCACATATTTTTGTGGTTATCAATATTGTTTACAGCGCACTCGTAGCTATTAAATTCAATATGTGGAGTCGTTCAATCGAACATATTTTTTTAAGATTCCTTCGTAAAATTCTACAGGGTGGTCGTGGGCCGACAAATTGCTGTTGGCTGCCGTCGAATTCCGG
Organism: Rhopalosiphum maidis; assembly: GCF_003676215.2. NCBI lineage: Eukaryota > Metazoa > Arthropoda > Insecta > Hemiptera > Aphididae > Rhopalosiphum > Rhopalosiphum maidis. The sequence goes on from NC_040878.1 coordinate 83,645,945, forward strand.
GACGGCGTGGACATAATCTGCACGCCGAGTCCGGGGGACGTGCAGCGTTTCAGTATATCGCTTTCGGAACCCGAACAGGAAACATTCGCGTCCCGCAGCCTGGGCCGGGCCGCGGACAGACAACGGTATTCCGCTCGGGCGGACACGGTATCCAATAAATTCAAAACGGTTAGAGGTGGGTGAATTACGTTTTTCACATTTTAAATCACAAAACCTTCCGACTCGAACCCCTTTCACCAGCCCACCACCGCACCACGCCATCGTCATCACGATTAGCTCCGGTGAGCAGCCAGGCATGGCGACTGCCGCGGGCGACCTTTCCGCCCGTAACAAAATTAAAAAAAAAAAAAAACATCGCATTCGTCCAATATCATCATCTCTAAACACACACACACACACACACACACCTGTAAATGTATAATCCAATCATATAGCATATCATGTGCACGATAATACCATCACACACATATATATATTATAGCTATTTATATATGTATAATGGACATCCCTACACGGCCCTTTGTTTTTGTTCGTTTCTCGTGTTTGTATAATATGTGTATATATTATCTTCTGGTCACGACAGGCATGTCGTTTTTGGACGCAGACAGCTCGCTGAACGACAAGAAAAACGCTCCGAAAACCACCGTCACCTCGTTCGCACGTCTACAGCGGCAAAGCCCCATGACCGCGACGATCGCGTCCAACAGATACAGGAGCAACCACCGGGTGCTGGGAAACATCGTCAACGCCTTGATAAACCTACAAAAGTACACAGTGAGTATTAGCGATCGTATAATCGATACAACGTAAACAGCTAACGTCCGAGTAATAATAACAGTCATGGAAAAATTGCGTTAAAACAATTATTTGTATTATCACGATAGCGGCGGCTATTTCGTGTCTCCGCCAATAATTTCCAATCGTCCTGTGTACATAAATCTGATAAAGTATAAATTTATATACACACGTTTCAATGGAATTCCCATCTTAAAATGCTCTATTAATATTTGGTAAATTGTTCCCTAGTACATGCAATATGCCTAAAAACGGTCATCAAATGACAAATAGACTTCACGGATTTTTAATGTTCGTACATATTATTACATCAACAGAAGATTCTGAAAACAAGACGTAATAAAAACGATAGAATATGAATATATAACTAGTAAGCATTAAGATACCATAGATTGATAAAATATTAGTAAAACGGCGCAGTTTAAAAAAAAATCGTTATGAAATACCACTCAGACACGAAGGGGACGGGTTGGACGGAAAAGGTATTAGCAATCTTACTCGACGAGTTTTTTTTTATTATATTATTCAAAAGAAAATAAACTATTTTGAGAACGAATAGTTTGTATAAATTTCAATAAATTTGATAACAATCATTATACATTAAAATAATAGTCACATAGGTAATTTTACACCATTATAAATACAATTTTACATATTATTATATTATAGTGTTATTGGCGATAACTGCATTTATGGATTTTAATTATTGTTTCAAAAACACATTTTAACTTTTTTTTTCATAACTCGTAAAATGTATAATGAATATACTAAAAAAAACGAAACACTTGTTTTCAAATAATGAAATACTTCAAACAACACAATACGTCAATACAGCCTGCATAATAACATAATTCAATGTCACCGTCATTAAGGTCGTACTAGCGCACATGGGTTTAAATAACTTTTTGATAACTAAAATAAGAGTCGATTACCGGGCAAATTTAAAAATATAATATTAGAACTAATATATTTTATGAGTTGGCATATTTTTTAATTAACTCACATTATCATAGAAAATTCAAATTCAAATTGTTGGATCTAATAAGAAAGAGAAAAAGTATCGTAACATTTAAAAATAATATAACATATTGTTCTAAGTATTCTTCAACTGTAATAAGGGTAAAAAAAAAATACTAAGTCCAATTGCGTGGTTAATTGAACATGAAATAGGTACTTCGTAAATCGCATTAGCATTATACATTTCTTATGATTATTCGAAATTCTTATTTATATTTTACTTTCACGTTTTAGATTTAAATATTATTATGGTAAAAAATGAAGGTATAAATATGCTTTATATTACCTATGTATAATGTATGTGTTTATTATATTCAATTCCAATACGGTTATTTAAACGAATAGAAAAAAACCCTATGTTTTTATTAGTGTTCGTCACTACTTACTTTTATATTATGATATTTTTACATAACATTATTTATTGATTATATAAAATAATGTAAAATACTAGTATATCATAATTACGCACACGTATAATCTGAATGTGTTTTCTTTTTAATGATATAATAATAATAATAATATTAAATAGTAAATAGTAAAATGTGGAAAGAACGTTTCTACGTACTTACACGGTGGATTCAAACTCGTGTAGAACGTAGCATGCATACGACGTTAGGCGTTATGGCTAAAATAAACCAATATAAAATTGTCTTTTTATTTCTCTTTATTCGGATTTCACTTTAGAAATGTGACGGCAACTCGCAACTAAAGTCAACTTATAAATGTATATTACACGAAGCAAATAATAATATATAAAATAGATATCTCGTGGTGTAAAGAATTTTCGATACTTTGCTTAAAAATAAAAATAGTCTCCACAGAGGATAAAACTAGTACCACAAAGCAAATCACCGATGAATGTCACCCCGATAAAGATATACACTATTTTTTCCTTAACAGTGTCGATTTCAGAGATATAAATAACTGAAATAAAATCCATCAATTGACAAAATGTGTAGACCCATCGCGCAGGCGTATGATGGTGTGACCTAATTTTTTTTTTTTTTTTTGAATGGGGTTTTAATCATTATCTATATATGTATAGAGTTTAAGACCACTGCATCCGATTTAGAATAATAGACACATTTTAGTATTGTAAAATGTAGAAAATAGGTCATACCTATATAGGCCAAACCTAACCATTTAGAAAGATTAAAATGAAGTAGCGTGAAGTCTGTAGATTTTATTTTATGCTATACAAAAAGTATGGTTTTTAGCGATTATTGTCTTAGTAATGCAGAGTTTTACAAAACTTTTTGAGTTTTCCATTTGAATATATTTGATATATTATAAATTTATTCGTATAATCGTACTTTTGTAAGAATGGTGACAGACGGAATATCACCAGGAGTCGGGGTAAAAACTTGACTTATTTAATTATCTATAGTTTGAAAAAAAAAACACAAATACAAAAAAAAAAAGGACCAAGTTAAATAATTAAAACGGCTGAAGTACAATTAAATAATGTATGTATTATTGCGTAATAGCTATCAATGAATCGTTATTCGTTTTCAATTTAAATATTTTTTTTTACTTGAGATTAACTATAAATTATAGGCCGTCGGTAGCTGTTGTTTGTGACCGTGAAAATACGCAAATACATATTATAAATGATTAAATGATTGAACACATAAATAATGTATCTGTACTAACCGTAATTGAGAAGTTCGCTGTAATGTACGTGATTGGATTTATTGACAAATCAATGTACACAACAAAACGAATCCGAGAGAAGGATTCTTTGATTAATTCTTATAAATTGTAAAATATTTATATAATTTTTTAATTTGTCAAGTTGAACGACTTTTTAGATAAATGCCGATTTGCCGTAGAATAGTGTGACTGAATTCGCTAAGATTGGTGTAAATACCGTAAACAGTAAAATATAATATCATTATTTTGCACAATAACGTTGTCCGTGAACGTTGGAATCGTTATTTTTTTTATATCTGGTTGAAACCGAAAACGTTAAATTGAATTTTACGAGCATTGTAGCGTTTTTGATTCCAAGAATTAGATCACGAGATGGTACCAAGATGCGCAATTCGATCGTTTGTTGAATATTTTATTTTTGGTTTTTAATAAAATTCATATTTACTCGTATTTGTAAAGCTCATCGGCGTACACGGTAACAATAAAAATATTAAACAAGACAATAAAATATGATAAATTAAGAAATCAAACATAGAGTGTGACACTCTGGATCACTCTTTTTCTCGTGTATATATATATTATCTTTTTCACTCTCGTGGAATTTTTGAAAAAAAAAAAAAAAAAACTACACAAATCGTAAAACCGACAACGAAATATTCCTCGCTCCGTTCGCAATCAAAAACTGATGTTCACGATGACGATCTTTTAAAAAAAAAAAAAAAAAATTTAATCATTTGTACGGTTTCCTTTGAATAATAAACAAAACAATATTACCGTCGTATGTTCGACTTGCGGTCGACGTGTCGGATGGTGCGCGTTTTTAATGTGCGCGAACAGTCGCAGAGAGTTTCACGGCGACACGGCAGTAATATCATTATACGGTGTTTGGCCGGGAGGTGTTGCAGGAAATGTGTTCGGTGCTGCCGGAGGACAAGCAGGGCCCGGTGCTGGACGACATCCGGAAGATCAGCAAGGAGAGACGGCGGCAACGGGGCGCGGCGCCGGCGTTCGCGTCTTCGGCGATGGCGGCCAGCCGCGGCCGGTCGCCGGCCGACGGACTCGTCGGCGTCTACCGGTCCACGTCCGAACTGTCGTACGCCTGCGAGCCGGCCCCGACCGCGGACGAGGGCGACGGTCGCGGGTCGAGCGGCCCGCGGACCGCGGCCGACGCGGCCACTCTGATGGCCACGGTGCGCGCGGCCCGTCGCAGACAGTCCATGTCCGCCACCGTGGTGTACAACCCCGCGTTCTACGACGCGCCCGACTCGGCGCCCGCGGCCACTACGCCGGCCATCAACCCGGCGGGCCAGCCGTATCTGCGCATGACGCCCGAAAACGGGTTCAGCCTGCACAGCGAGCGGCGGCCGTCGCCGGGCCCGGAAGCACTGCGGTGATGCCGCCGCTAAGGAATGACCGATGCGACGCGGAGGAAACGGCGGCCGATCCGCCGATTTACAGTAATTGTTGTATTGTTATGTGGGAGAACCACGACCGCGGTCACGTAATAGTATTATAATATGTTAGGTCGCCCCCCCCCCAAACATGGCCGTACGCAATGCGACCGTTAAAACACAAATATAAAATTGTTTTCGACCAAATGTCAATACCGCGTTTAACGGCAAATCATAACACATGTATATTGTTATGTTTACCTACCCGTAATAATATTGTTATTGTATAATATTCGAGCGTATAATACAATCGAATTACGCGTTATCGCGTTCGCGTATTTAAATTCAATGTCTCAATAGTACGCGATATTAAAAAAAAAATGTTTGTAGTTTTCTATTAATAATATATATCACGTTCAATGTAGATTTCCTATAGGCTGGTTCTGTGAGGCCGCTGTGTTTAAGTCATTATCCATTTATATGTATTTATATTTTTTATCGAAGTCGATAAGTCGATCTGCATTTTTTTAAACGTTTTCCTTTTCTATAACCCAATACAATTATTGTTACTTATAATAAAATCATTGACATAACAAATTCAGATTTGTAAAAACGACTCGATCGCCTATAGTATTCTTCATTAACTTCCTTATCATTCATTGCAGTTAGTAATCTATTCAAACACATCAAATTAGACGTTATTTTTCGATGATTTTTATTTTAATAAAATACAAAAAGCGTAAAATTTAAAACGTTATACAGTGTGTACTAGTAGGTATATAAATTTGTAATTAAAAACTTATAACTAATTATAATTTAATATATGCACAAATATTATGTTAACGTTCAACTATTATATATAAAATTTTGTTTGTCATTCAAATTATTTATGTATAATGCATTTTTCAGTTGCATACTCAACCGTGCACATACACCGATAGGATTTTATTGGACACGAACTTTAAAAACCTTTAATGTTCGTCGAATTGGAGCAGATATGATAAGACGGTCCAATTTTACGTGTGAGTTCATGAGTTCGAATCTCACACTAACGACTAACGTACTGTTATCTTCTAATTTCAAATAAATCTCCTATGGACGACTGAGTTAATAATAACTGGAACCCAGAACTTGATGATCTGAAAATCTATATAACAAAAACAAATGATGAATACTTTAAAACAGAAACAAATTACGTGCTGTTTGTTCGCAGACGCGTCTGTTGCTAATACATCATTTTTTCGCTCACGATATAGATATTTAAATTAGTTAAAAATTAATAAATAATAAAAGCTACAAAATAAAAAAAAAAAACCTCACCTAACTATTTTTTTTAATTTTGTATGCATGAGAAATAAAAATAAAGATATTGATTATATTATCTAGTCTAACGCAAAAAAAAGATGCATACAAATTGATTTCAAACATTAAATATCACTGTTATAAATTATAAATCTTAATAGATTATTCAAGAACCATTTTTTACTCAATGCCTTTTTAAGTTATTTAGTCGAAAATATTAGGATATCGTGTAATTAGTCCTGAACGAAAACGATTTAAAATGACGTAGTGAAATGTACACTTTTAAAATTAAAAAGTTTTTAAAAACTAAAATATTTCGTTATTATATTAATCTCACACCATTTGTATGTTAAGTATCAATTATAATTAATTAATTGGTAAATAGTAACATTACAGTACAAATGTACAATAATAATAATAAATACATAGATATTTTCTTTTAAATTATTATTACAAGTATATTATTTTCCATAAATTATTATTAAATAGGTAAATAATATATAAATATACTATCACATTATGTATTATTATTTTTATTATTAATTAAGAATTTAAGCGTGTCATATGAGATTTGTAAGATTTGAATTTTATTTTAATATATATTTTTGTTTTATAATCAAATATACGAGTAATATATTATTTATTTCATTTCCCCTTTTCTGTAAATTCAATAAATTTGTTAGTTATTTTTAAAACCTTTTAACAATTAAAATAATAAATAACTAATAACTATATTTATATAAGTTATTTTTATATATTGTGCTTTTTTTCTAAAAATATTAAAATATATATATATTATACTATAATTCATTAATAATGTAATATAAGATTTTTAATTAAAAACAGTTGTGAACTTATAATATATATATACAGTGTCTTAAAATTTTAAATATAATACATATAACTAGGGCTTGGAACTTAATGCACTAAAAAAGTACAAATATGCTCTAAAAATATACATTTATATTTTATTTTTTGTACACAAAATTATTATTTGCAGAAATATTTTATAAAATATTATAAACACAAAAAAGCAAAACAATAAAAATAATTCTGATTTTTAATTTTAAATCATAATTAAAAAAAAAAAAAAAAAATACGATACAAAAATATATAATAATATCTCTCAATATTAATGTATTTATTTTTTATTTACAAATTTTCATAAATTATAAAAAATTGTAAAATTAAGAAATCTACAAAAATATGCACTATAAACTTTTGATACGCTTTTCGAAGTGTCTTAGAACGAATTTCTAGCTCACTGAACAATAAATCTAACGGTTCAAAAAAAAACATGCAAAGCAACAACTTCCGAGCCCTACATATAACCTATCTGTGATTTCATTATACTTTGATTTATATCTAGATTTACAATAGACAGTCGACATAATTAACTAAATGTAAAATTCATTTAAATTATGATTACCTATTAACCTACCTATTTTACCTATCAACTATCAAATAATATTGAATAATAATGATCCGGTATTCATAGTCACGGACATCAGATTCAATGCTGTCAATTTAATATTTTATTTATTTGCGTGTGTTACGTAGCTGTGAAACAAGTTACATAAGTTATTTAAACTGAGGTAAAAATTTTCAAACGGCATAAATAGTGCCTGTGATATTCATAACAATTTTTGTACAGTTAGAATTTATTTTAATAATTTTTAATACCAACTATAGGGTTACTCTTATTACTGAGTCAGACACGAGTTCGTGTTGACTTGCAAGTTTTTATTCTACTGAATAGTCAAAATGTATAAAAGCTATATCAAGATAATTAAATTTAATGGTTAAAATATTTAACTGAACGCAACATTTATTTTTCGCATATTTCAGCGTTTTGGCAATTAAATGGTACAGCATGTTTCAGATTTTTTAAAAACTTAAGACTTAATTTATTACTAATTATTAATGTTGTATAATAGTCTAATTTTTTTTTTAACGTTCTCACATACAATTAAAAGTATTTAAAAACGTTTTAAACATTTCAGCTATTATTATAATTTCTTCATAATACAATATAGCAGTAAACTTAATAATAGAAAACTATAGTTATATCATTAATTTGAAGCAATACAATTATATACTTTATTTTGTCAACTATTAAATAGAGCCATTTTTCGGCGAAATTATTCATCGTGTTCGTAATCGTAAGATTGCACCTAAATCAATATCATGTTTCTTATTACTATTTATCACATACAACTAGACATTAAACGTTTAAATGATGCGAAGTTGATAAAAATTAAAAATTATAAAACTTATTTAGAATTTTAGATGTCGTATAAAACAAATTAATCGAATACGTACAATTTTTTTTATCTCAGATTACTTATTATAATTAATAATTTTATTAGGCAGGTCATAGCTTCTTAGATATTTCGATCAATATTACAGACACCTGCCTAGTTAAAATGTATATATATAAATGTAAAATATATTATATTATTGCATGTTTACTAAATATGTACTTAATCGCCACATATATCATATAGAATCATTAACTGATCCCGAACGACGCTGCCCGTGACAAATTATAAATGCTCGTGAATTTGCACAATCTTAAATTCCATAAAACTGTAAACCAAAAGCGTCGTAGACGGATTTTTAATACAGTAATTCGAGTGGTTTTGATCAATTCAAAAATTATATTCGATCATAACGACTATTTTATTTTCATTATTTTTTGAATAACATATTGTTGTCAATACACAGTGAATATACTATACGCCAATGATTTCAATAACGTTCTTATCGTATTATAATACTATCTAGGTGGGCACTTCAAACATCTATTTTTTTGAAAGGACAATATTGTTGTGTAATTTAAGTTTAAGTTGGCAATCGAAACCCGAGCACCCATCTCATACAATATTAGTTTTATATTATGGTATACCGGAACATAAAAAATAAAAAATAAAAATGTATATAAGTATATTAATCAACAAAAATTAAATAACATTTTTCTACAGAATATAGATTACACGGCGGAAATGAAATTTTATTCTAGCGTGAATGTCAAACATTTTTACTGCCAACTTATTAAATCGTTCACCCTTGTCTGTCGACACTCGAGTTCGTTAAAATAATACCAAAACTAAATTTAACAGGCACTCACAGCGTTGCGATAACTATAATGCTTGTATAAACACTACATGAACAGTATGCCGTCTCTTCCTCCTCAAATCTAATGCGATATATTTTAATGTGTTATGTTATTATCGTGCTCGTGTGTGTTCGCCTGTCCGTGTTTGTTTCGTGAGATTGTCAATTACGATTTACGATTTATGCATTTACACAGTATGATATACACAATGCAAATCGTAACGTGTCAAAATCTCAAAACGACGTGATTATTTTATCTGTTCATGTCTATTTCTGCTCATGTCTTTTTTGTCCTACGTTTGTTATAATAATCATCATAAAAGCAATGACGGTGAAATTATCAATCGAAATTTGTCATGGGGGACAGTGGCGGCGTGGAATTGTTTTTCCTATGAAGCAACTACCTCAGTAATAATATAACGTAGAGTAACTAATATTTTCTTACTCCTTAACTATAGGTATGTGTTCATGGGAGTATAAATTATAGATTAGTCTAGCCGTCTAGGTTCTATAGACTGGAGTCATTAATTGGGATACCTCCTCCCCAATTTTTGCATGACACGGTCACCTTATAAAATAGCTATTCGCGCTACCACTGGTGAGAGAAAAAAGTTGAATCCTATATTATTAATCTTATTGTTAATATTACGAGTAGGTACAAATAAGACATGTACCCAACTGATCCTAAATAATGCATACGAACGCATATTATCTCCGTTGTTACTTGTAACGCGTATTTTAATAGAGAAATCAAATAGATGTTAGTACTAATACAGTTTTAGTTGATGTTGATGTAATTATTTTAAATGTCTAAAATAATTTTGAAATATTTAATGAGTTATTCTAAATTAAAATTTAAAATTTATTTTGTTGCAGCAAAAATAAAGTTAACGTTTTATTGGGGTTTTTTTTTTAATCGGATATTTCTTAAAAAATTACCACACAAATAAAGCTTTATAGATTGAATTAAGTACTTATCCAGATTATCAATATTATTTTTAACTTTTTAATTGATATTTAAATGAAATATTATGTAAAGCAATTGCCAAATATTTAACTAAATAGTTGTTGAAAATATAAAGCCGACTGGTATAATCAAATACTTATTTATAACAAATACGTCACTACCTACAATATATTATACGCACGTTTTCGTTGTTTGAATAAACACTGCACACGACTGATTCATGATGACTCATTTGTGCAGCATACAATTTTCATCAAAACGCTATATATGTCTACTATACATTTCATATAAGTACAAAGTTCTTACTTATTAGTTATTATAGGAATATATAAAAACGCCATTGGTTGTGCCATGTCGTGGTTAAATCTTTTATACATACAAGGACGCAAAGTACTTATTTAAATACAATATAATATGTATGCCGGTTTTATCATATAATATATTATAATGTAAATGTTTTAAGTAAATATTGTTTGACGGTGTTTATTTATTAAAATTTGTATCTACACATTTTTAGAAGAACTCTGTGAATCATCTGTACTTAAATATTTCCGATATGGTAATAAAAAATTGATGCGGCTCTACGACGCGCGTATAGTTCAGCAGCGAAACAGCACTTAAGCAAAACCCAAAGGACGTTCGCACTTCGAAAAAAATATAAAAACAAATAAAAAATAGCTAGAAACTTTACATAAATTGTCGACTTGTCCATGGAATGATATACATATCGATAAAGAAAAAAAAGAAAAACTACCACTGTGACGGTCGGTAAAACGGCAACTATATTTGGCTAATGCACCTCAGCGCTGGCAAACGAAAGTCGATAGACCGATAAATTAGTTCGGCATAAGCGACGTTCCGACAGAGGTGAGATTTTTCTTCGTGGGGAGTATAATAATACCACGATTATACTGACCAAATACTTTTTTCCTGTTATAATATTATTATAAAACCAGTCGCCCATATTATGTAAAAGTATATTGCAAAATACGGCAATTAACATCTCGAAAAATGTGTCTGCTTATTATTTTCGTCTTTTTCTTTTTTTTTTTTTTTTTTTTTAATATTATCAATTATTATCGTTACGCTGCGAACATAAAAAATGAGATAACATATGTGTATTTGAATGTACGGTTAAAAAATATACTGTAACCCAGCTTATTTCGATAATTTTTAGGTAGATAATATTACATGAAAATAAAAAATAAAATAAAATATGCGATTGCAGTCTTAAAACTGTTGATGGGTGGAGGGAGGGAAGGGGGGGAGGCAAGGCGTTAACAATAACGAATTGTCGGCGACGATTACAACGAATACGTTTTTCACAAATCATAAATGTACGGATGGCGGGCAGGTGGTGTACGCAGGTAAGTACTACTACTGTGATTTATCGAAACACACATTCATTGTATTCGTCAATATCAGTTGTCCACGCCCAATTCCCGCGGTCAGTCATTTTATTGATCACAAACTTATCATTCGCTGGTGAGAAAAATAATAGCTCGCTACACGGGCCATATAATAATCCATCTATCGGTTTATTATTGGTTGTAATAGTCATATTATGTAAATTGCTTCACTAACCTCTGCTCGCGTGTGACCAGATTATTGTCGCGAGACAAAGAACGGTTCGCCACCGCCTTCGTTGTCGCCGTTTTCCGACGCAGTGGCTTTATAGTTTATTCATTTCGGACAACGACTATACTATTCTATTATACAGTGCCGCCGTTATATTTACATAATATTACGTACCACCACGCGTGGGCGTAGCGCGTCGTATAATAATATATTTTATGTAGATCGAGTGATCGACAACCTTGCTCTCCGCGGTTATGAATTTATGATATCGAACGACGAACTGTTATTATTATACCTAATATAGTTCTACAGTCGTTATCGCTACAATAACATTCCGTCGTCTATTTTTAGTTGGATAATATTGTAACAATTGTTGTTTAGATTTGTTCCGCGAGTGGAAGAAGACCCGTAAAAAGAACCAAAAAAAAAAAAAAAGAAACAAAACATTGCGATACGAAACGACGACCATTGTCCGTCAACTGTTGTGCAATGATGATGATATTGTAACGATTGAACGATAATACCTGTCGTTGACTTTAATAATAGACACTTGCCATGTAGTTTCATCGTCAAGCGTGTTGTGGTGTATAAAGTGCATGTACTGTACTTACGTAGTTACGCCTTAAAAGTCACAAAACTTACTCAATTAGATAATTGACATTCGAAAATATATTTATTGTTCCAGTGACATAAATCATCAACCGTGATGATGTAGTGGACTATTAATAGGTACTTATACTTATGTACAGATTTACAAGGCACCACAAAAAACATTCGGAAAAATATTATATCCGTGAAATATGTTTGGGGGGGGGAGGGAATGTCCAGAGGAAACAAGCCCGGGATAAAAAGTAATATATTAAGCAACATTACTCAATAGTCAACAATACAGAATTCATGATTTTTAGTTTTTGTTGAATAGCATAAGAGTACTGAGTATATTTTTTATATTCTACGTATTGTTGGACCACACCTATTCTTGGTAAATGCAATTTTAAATTCTAGCAAAAAAAAAAAAAAATCATTCCACGTTTTGCATTTGTTCGTTTCCAAACTGTTGCTTAGTTGATTATATAATTTTTCTCATGAATATATATTTTTTTCAAGTCAAACTATAATCATACACAATTCAGGGATATTATTGGGATATATTACATAATTTGATGACATCAAACAATGAAAATTGTATTATTAAAATCGAGTAAATTCTGTGGTCAATTTCGACTATAGAAAAAATTTAATTTTTGGCAACTGCCCTTTTTTTTTTAATATTTACCAAATACCTAATACTTACATGTTAAGTATAATACATATATATATGCTTGCGTGCAAAATAATAAATAATACATCTATAGTGTGCGTGGGTCAGTTGATTTGATTTATAATAATACGACGGGTAGAAAATCGTTGTAAAATGTACGTACGATAAACATTATATTTAATTCTTATTCGAGTCAGTATTGAGACGTGATAATAAATCGATAGTCTAGGTGACAATATTGTACTTAAAAACAGGGGTCTCCAATCTTATTTTACGGCGGACAAAACCTGAGATATGTTTTCTCGTCGCCGGCCAATATTTTTTGAGGAATAACACTGGAATAAGGAGGTAATGAAATTGCAGAATAGATAAGATTCAATATTATATATCTTTACTATATCATAGTGTAATTGCACAGTTAGAAAAATCCACCGATAACATAAAAGGGCTCTTACATTTATTTGTACATGGTTCACCGCATTACTTTACATCACAACTTTAATTTTAAAATGTAAATAATAATTAAATAGTAAATTATAATCGAAAGTCCAAAACTCCGGTTTATTTGAAAAGTGACATTTTAAAAGTACAGACGATTGGGTGTATAGTGTATACAACTTGACGTATTTTATATGTTCAAAGAATACCGTCTATAATAATTTAAACCATTTTAATGATAAAAAATAAGTTAAATATAATTATATTATATTCTTCGACTTGGGTTGAAATCAAATTAAAGCTTTTAGTGCCGTTACTGTAGCTAGTATTACGATAATAATATTATCAGATAAGCGACTAAAAATTATTTAAGCTACGTCAAGAACTGAATCATATATAATATACATAGTATCAATGCGGCCTGGACATCACAGACATTATTACTCATTATAAATATTTTATGTTTTTTATTATCGAAAAAGCTACGATTAGCGTTGATAATTTATCGTAATTAATACATTATATTTTAAAACGTTTTGATAAGAATTTGATTTATGACCAACATAATCACAATATATTTTTACGTCATCGTATAAAAATATAATACTGACTTTAGATTTGTGTGAATTGCACAAATAGATCTCAGTTTATAGCAACCATTGTCCGTTTTAAAATAAATTGATGTCCATATCATCATTGTTATTATACAGCTAACTATAAGTACCATTAATACTGGACGCGTGTGTTTGTTTTTTACTGAAATTTAAATGATTGAGGAACTAGTGTCGAGTATATTATACATTTTTGCATTGCATAAAAATTGATTTAATTATTTATTTTTATTAAATATTAAAAATTGATTAATCATTATTAAAATATTATTAAGAATAAGTAACGCAATATTAATCTACAGATGTTCATCTGTTTCAGTATTCATGTTAATGTATTGATAGGCACTGTATTCTTTATTTAAATAAAGAAATAAAAAAAAAAATTGTATATTACCTACTTATTTATCATACATTTTGAGTACAGCAATTGAGCAATGAACGTATAAAATGTATTGATTTGGCAACTGTGATAAGTAAAAATTGTCAGAATTTTTCTTGATAATAAAGAAAAAAAATAGTGAAAAATGGGAAATGTTATACAAAACTATAGTATTTGACAAAATCGATTTTCTTGTTTCGTTGTATATAGTTCAAAAAACGAATAACCTTAGATAGGTACTTACAATTTTTATCAAATGTTTATAATAGAATTTCTTACATGGTATAATTTTCAAAATATTTTGATTCTTTTTGATCTATATTTATAGAATTTTTTAAGTTTCTTTTCCACAAATTTAAATGCCGAAATAAATTTTTTCTCTGGCCAAAAAATTTGATACGAGTTTTTAATAAGTAGTTCACTCTAGAACAATCAAAAAATCTAAATAGTATATAAACTTGATTAATTATTATTTACATTTAAAGTTAATATTTGGACCAAATTCGATTTAAACAAAGGTAAGCGATTTTAGTTGTTTTTATGTAGTCCAAAAATAGTTTTCGTAGGAATATGAAACTTTTATGTGTATATTTTATATACATTATCACATTTTATAAATGTTTAGATTAATTTTATGCTATTGAGTATTTACGGTGTATATTACTACTTGTAAAATATAACACTATAATAGTAATAATGAGTTACTTATTGATAAGGTATCTGGTATACTCAATTCTTAATTTATAGAAGAGAGGTTACTTACCTAACTTTCCCCTTCTCTTTAATTGTTTTAATTTATTATCGCACTAAATACCTAAAATATTTAAATTATGACCAAATATTAATTCACTTTGTTTATTTTTTGTGTGATCGTAATAAAAATATTCGACTAAAAGCATTTAACGAAATTTAATAAAATTGCCCATATTTTTTAGTTTTATATACTATAATTAATACATATGATTTTATTTAATATTTTAATATTGGATATTTCAATAATTGCAAACCAAATCAAATGTGGGTAACCAAAGGCAAAAATATTTTAATTTCTGTATTTTTTTTTTACAGATTATAGTAATAAGTAACAAAAAAAAAAACATTGTCATCGATATCGTGTACAAGGTCGGACGTTATTTAAACTTGTGATCTTTTTTCTCTCGGACAAGTATACATTGATAAACTCGAATTAATGTATAATATCCAGAGCAAGATCACGTAGAAATCTCTGTTGGCAAACGTTCTCTCGAAACGGCGACACAATATATATTATACTTATTGGACATCTCTGAATTATCAACGAGACCGAACAGATATTAGTCTGGATACTGAGATTTACGATGTTTCTAAAAATCTAATATTGTCGGACACGATGACGTGATGACCCTGATCACTTCGGCCTATGCTGTTGCAATTGTACGTGATCCGATGATTTCTTGAAAACTCGTTCGACATTCGAATTGAAACTTATATTGGCCGTAAACTAATATGTACACAAAGCGAACGAGTTGACGTTTTCGCGATCAATATTAGATTTAAACAATCAAAAAAGGTTTTGAAAATAAATGGCTAGGTATATTCATATCTAAGAATTTAAACATGAGAGGAAAACACAACGTTGTTGTAGAGATTTACTCGTCAATGTATGCGACATACAAGTTGAAAGTATTTAAAGTACTAAAAAAAAATACATATTATTAGATGATTTGATTCGATATTAATAATGTTAATTAAATTTGATCCCTTCTACGTATATATAATGTTTAAGCTAAATTTATAGACTTATGTATTAGGTATTGCAGCAAGAAATACGTTACTTTACAGTTATATTATAATATACCGTTCAGTGTTCAGTAAAGTGCCATTAACATGTTCTATGGTTTATCGTGATATTGGACGTTATATTGACATATATTGTTAAATCATTTTGGAAGATAATCATTAATTAATAGTAATGTAGCTATCATCATTATAATATAGTGTACTAGCTATTACTAACTGTATAATAATGTTTAATCGTTTAATATAACTTGATTGTAAATCAACATTTTATGATCATAATGAGATACCCTTTTCTATTTTTTTATAAATTATCTACCAATGTCAAATAAAATATAAATTCTTAAATTACAAGTTTTTTATAAAAAAATAACTACCTAACATTAAAACCAATAGTATTGATAATTTAAAATTAAGCCTACAATTTCATAAAGTACTAATAATGTATAATAAGTCATTTCATTGAATTAACGTTAATTTAATATTATTTATTTTTGAAGTAAATGGAGAAAACAAAAAAAAAAAATAATTCAATTGGATTTTTTCAATTTCAATAATTAATAAAAAGTCTAAAGTTAAATAAAAATATGGGGTTTTTTCAACAAATTTTAACATAATTAGGTATATCATATTTTACATAAAGTATAGATCAACAAATTATACTTGTAAATATACGATTAGAAATTTGTATTTAAAATTTTATTGCAACTACGTTAAAAATATGAATGTTATAAAATTACGTGATCAATTAGTTTACATTGAATTTGAATATATTTAATTAAAATTGTATAGCAGAATAACATGCGTATTTTTTTTTTTTTTTTTATCAAAAGTATTCTATTCTTATTTTTAAATAGATAATATTAAATTTGAATAGATATTTTTGTTAAAATTGTATATCAACGTAAAATATATTACGTATAATAAAAATATATTTACAGCGAAGTGCTCAACATTTTACTAATTATTAAAATCTAATGTACTTTAAAGTGATAAGCGACATTTATTACATTACACGAGAACTCACCCCCGGCACAGGTTCACCGTAATATGGTTTTAATTATATTTTTTCGTTTAAAACGTAACAAGACCGTGATTATTTCTCAACATTGCAGATTTATTAGAAATAAAGAATCTAATAATCTAAAATTGTATACGTTCTCTGTAGAATATATTTTTATATTTGCACTACGCACTTGAACCGGATTGAAACAACAACAGTCATTATAATATAATATTGTGTTTCGGCTTATCAATACGAGTAAAAGTTTTCTGTTTACCCGATCGTCGGCCTGCCGCAATTGCACAAGTTGCTAATTATTCTGCGAATTGCAACGAAAAAAAAAACAACAACTGCTGTAGTAAATATTCAATTTTTTGTTTTTTTTTTTTTTTTTACCTTTTGTTTCTCTTGTACACCAAAAATGGCTAAAATAAAAATGTTAAGAGATAATAACAACCGATAATTGTTCCAACCGACAACTACAATTACTCGTTGGCTCTTCTATATATAATATATGATACAGCTTATTGACGTTTAGTAGACTTCGTGTCTATACTGTACATGTCAATAATTTAAAAATGTGGTACTTAAAAGTGTCGTCGAGTTTACTCATTGCAGTGGCATTAATCTGTATGATACAGGTAGGTGAAATATTATGTTATAAAACAGAATTCTTATACGGCCAATAATATTTATCACGGTAATCTAAATTCAGTAGACATATAGGCATAGTAACTATGAATATTGAGTAGCAGATTTTATATTTATTTTACCACGGATTTTAAACCAATTTTAATAGTCGTAGGTTTAAACCGATTCTAAGGATGTTTAATGAATAGATATTTACTTTAAGTGATGCTATGTAATGACATTTTTTCAATTTCCATTTATGGATTATAAATCAACGGCAATCTGGATTTTAAAGTCAAATATTGCAAACGGTCTTAAATTATAAGAAAATTATACATTTATGTATCAAATACAAATTATTTTTCTCAGAATAAATGCCTTAGATCATTAGTAAAGTTCCAAAATACTTCAATTATATGACATATTCTTATGAAAAAAAATAAGTAAATAAGTATCAAAACCATATTTTTCAATAATATAAAAGTTTTAAAAAGAAAACAAATTATGATAAAATTGTCTAACATTGATAGTTTTGGGTAATATAATTTATAATATTATTTTTTTAACTTTACTATTTATTTTATTTATCACATTTTTGATTTTATTCATATTTCTGGCTAAGATTAGGAGTTTAATAATAGGGGTAGGCCCTCCAGGTAAGTTGTCAATTATGAAGGAGAAAAATTGTTAAAAGTTATAGATACTTAAATCTCACAAAATATATATTTGCGTAAAAATCTAGCTAAAACTATAATGATCCATTTTTAGTAATACAAATATTTTTAATGGTGAGCATTGTTTCAAACTATCAAAAAGTTAGAAGATACTCATATATACCAATATAACTGAAAAGTAGAAAATTTTAAATTTTGGTTTATTTGTTACTTTATATGATTACTAAATAGAGATTAAAAATATTTAAACACCTACAAATTTTCTTATGAAATTTAATTTTATCGAAATTTTTTTAAATTAAGACTGGGGACTAAAAAACTATCTAAAAATAAATAATTAAAAAAAGCTATTGATAAAATATGGGACGAATTGGTACAAATGTATTAAATTAATTAATTTTACAAAATTAGAATAGCAAAAAAGAATATAAGAATATAATGTATACTTTGAATTAATAAGAAAAAAAGGAAAAATATATAGTTCATCAGTGAAAAGGTCAATGTAATGGATGTATTAAATTTGAATTTAATAATAAATCATTGAATGTGAAAAAAATGATTCTGGGTGGAAATAGTTTATCAGCCTATTATTAAATAAATATATTGCTATTAATTATTACAGTAGTAATTTATTTTATTCCAGTAAGACCTCGTTAGCTGGACACCCGTCAGCCCGACAACTTCAAGAATCTGATACCCTTTTCTTTTGTTTTTTTCTCATACCTAAAGGAGTAGTCATTTGTAAATTAGACTTAATTATTATACGTAACATATCCGATATGTATTTTATTTTTTGAATGCACTTTATTCACTCCTCGATCTTAATTATTTGTCACCAGTTAACTTTATTATCGGTTTATTTGTATGTTCGTTATATTATACGTACTCGTCAATATCTTTAAAAAGCATACAACATAAACATTAATTTAAAACATAGAAATAATCAAAAAAATTGATCAGAAATATAACTGATTAAGCGGAGTTTTATGGTATCGGACGTGCTATGATTTATAATATTAAAAAAAATTGTGACAAAAGTTGAAAATTTGAATGATTACAAAAGTAACCAAAAATCAACGAGAAATGTTTAATTTCCTTTAACTGGCGATGCCTTATACATTTGGTTTCGTCAAGAACATAACAGACACGCGTAACAAAAAAATCGTCAAGCAATTAAAAAATCTTAAAATTTTCATATTTTGGCATATTTAATAAGCATATTTTTGATATTTTAAATTGGTCAATAATTTACTTGTCTACTAGCCTAAAGATCGAGTTTAGATAACACAAAAACTTTTGATAAACTAGTTTAATGAACTTTTCATAACATCTGTTAAAATGTTTCTTAAACAGGAAAATTAATCACAGGAACCGTTATTAATTTTAGATAATTGTATAGGACATGCCATTGACTATTAGCCTGAAGAAGATTTTATAAAAATTATGTTTTTAACTCCAAATATGTGCCCATCGTTACAGCAAATAAATCAAAAAATAACTCAAATAGTTGTAACTCCACTAAAAAAAATATCTATTATACGATATTGTCTATAAAAAAAGGAAACATTGTCGATTTTATAAAAACCAATAATATGAACGATGTTGTATACAATTTTGCTTATACCTGTGAAAATGTATCTACTAAGGTGTTAATCTCATCAATGAAAAAAAATATTACAACATATTACATTACAACTTTTAATTAAGTATGTTAGTTGACATGTTAGTACAAGAAGACTCTGAAAACGATGATTTTTTAAATACATATATTTATGAAACCATTGCTGAGCTTTACTCTAAACGTCTTACAGAACATGACGTAAAAGATCAGAATACTGAAAACGAAGAAGAACATTTTTAACCGATGATAAAATTCTGAAAGCAGACGTGATAATGAGGTATAACACAAAGAGCTCGATGCACGAAAATTCCGTACAGTACAGCATTCGACCGCTATACAAGCCACAATACTTATCTCCAATAGGTTGATAAAAATTAAATGAAATCTGAAAATATGATGGTTTTGATGCAGCTTCAAGAACAGATAGTGAAAAATTCTTTACAAAATAAAAACAAACAAAAATTAATAAAAAAAATAAAATAAAAAATGTATTTATCATTATTTAATTATAAATATAAATATTAATAAATATAGATTAATAAATACATTATCACAACATGTAAAATACAATTTATACTATAATATTTACAAATTTTATATTCAAAATAAATAAAAACATTATTACATTAATAATAGGAAGGTAGTTTCTTTTATTTGGTCAAACCTGCAATAATCCAACTACTACTGGTCTCATATAAATCGGACTAGCGATGTCTTTATATTAGTTAAACAAAATAAACTATAAATAAGTAATAGTATACAATTATTCTAAATGTTATGAAAACATTATTGTGTATATAAAATATAATAATACTCGTATACGTTAAACCTACCTAATCTCCGAAAAATATTTTCGAATCACAACAAAATAATTAAAACAATAATTCTTTGTTAATAAATGCTCATAAGAAACATTTGTTGCTATATAACTTATATATAATTCAATGATTATAATAAACATGTATGAGAAGCCTTGTTTCAAGTTTTTAAATTAAATGATTGGGTGAATATATTTTGTAATAACCCAAAGTTATCGACTCAAATTTGAATATCTGACAGTTTTTCTTTTAAACATCATGTATATTATTCCATTTGGTGACCCATGATGTATAAGTATAACCTTATATTTCACTTCTCAGAAAGTCAATCTTTTGCTAATATGACACTTCTGTTTTATCAATAATATAAATATTTATTCAACTGTAAGAATTTTTAAGAGGGGACGTTACACAACTAAATACTTTTTAAAAATAAAATATAAATTAAAATGTATAAGTTAGTATTTTCAGCATTGTACAGTGTTACGACTTTGCTCCAAGTGTCTTGGATATCATTAATCATCTGACAAGCTCTTGTGTCGTTCTCCTTTATATATTATAATAAATTTTAATGAAAGTGGTGGTTATGGGGTTATGGCAATGGTGAATAATCTGGGCGGGATTTTTGTGATTTCACTGTAACTTTGGTATTCTAGTCGAAATATTTTTTCTGGTGAACATCTGAGGTTGACTTTTTGCCGTTGAGATGTGTAATCTCTGTTTAATTGTTTTATTAAATTCACGCGATGGGGACTACGTTCTTCATACTGGCTTTAGTATGTTCGTTTTATTAATTGCCAAATAAATTGTGTCCCCATACTTTTCGTGTATAGTATTTTTTATACTAAGGTACATAATGAATCTATAACACACACTCAAAATATATGTATATATTTGTAAAATAAATAAATTTATCACTCCGTAAAAAAAAAATGTATTGTATAACTAATTTTATTTACAGTAAACCAACATTATTTTGGTAAATTTCAGTTTTTAATCAAAAACATTAAATAGATAATCTTTATATACTGAATCATTTTTAATATGACCGTATTTATATATTTTCAGAATGCAATATCGCTCACTTTAGATCCTAAAACTACAGAGGATCAGTGGTCAACATTGGAAAATTCTACAGATCAAATTGACTTAAAAAAAATTTCGAAAATGTGTAAAAATTCTATAAATAACTTCAAAGAAAAATTAGAGAATACAAAATCTATTGTTAACAAAAGATTACCTGAACCTAATAAAACAACAGAAGATATAGTAAACTTAGTAAGTGATATAAAAACGAAAATAAAAAATTCATCTGCAGATCTCGTATATGTAAGAAAATTAGTTCAAAAAACTGCTTTACGATTTAGAGACACATTCAAATCACTTGTATCATTTACTGAATTAGATAATGAACCCGTTAATAAAGAATTAGAAAATATTAAGAAAACAACAGTTGATGGTAAAAAACCATTAGTAAATCGTGTTATACGATCATTTGGAAACCGGTACGATCTTATGAAATTGGCCAACAGGGTTCTTGAGATATCTTCTGACCATGAAAAGTTAAAAAATAATTATGACGAAAAAAAAAAAAATGCTAAAAAAGAATTTAATTCGTTATGGAATTCTTTATCTAATCATTCTAAAACTATAAATGATAATGCTCTAAAGGCCTTGGAAATTTTCTTTGAAGGCATCAAATCTGTAAAATTAGTGAAAAAAAAAGCCAAGACACTTGGTGAAGATGCAATTAATGAAATAAAAGTGGGGGATGATATTAACAAGCTTAAAAACGCAGTTGAATTAGCTAAAGCATTGAAATTGAAGTTCGAAGATGAATGGAATCTTGATTCAGGTGAATTAACTTATAGTGAAGAACAGAAGAAAGCTTCTACTAAGACAGCAGATGAAAATCCAGTTGAACATGATAATGAACAAGATACATCTATTGAGAATAGTTCTACAAACGTTATCCAATCTAGTTTGCCAGCAATTGAACAAGAAGCGATTGACAATGAAAAAAATAATGTTATTCCATCTACCCGGACTGAGATTGAAAAACCATCAAATGATAACAGCCAAACATCAGATAAAGCTATCTTTTCAGTCGAGGACACACAATTTCCTACTGAGCCAAAAAATAAAGATGAAACTAAAATAATACCACCAACAGATTTAGAAAAAGATGATAATACAAATAATAATGTTTCTGATAATGTAGATTCTTCTATTAAAGAAACATCATTTACTCCTGATATCGCTAACAACGAGACACTTATTACACCCACTAAAGATTCGCTAAACAATAAAAAAGTTAAGACAATAAATAAAAGAACAAGTCGGGAAAAAACACCTATACTACCATGGAAAAAACTAATAGAATTAGATGACTCACAGGTTAGTCAACAATCAGAGAAATGTGAAAGTTTATTAAATAATACAACACCAGACTTTGATAATATAAAAAAATCAGCGAAAACGCAAATACAAGTAACTAAAAGTTACAAAAATTTACAAAAGATAGAAAATGACATAATTCAACAATTTTATGATAAAATAGTTAGTACAAACACACAACTGTCTGATAATTTAGTGAATGCAGCAGAAGATGTTTGTGCTAATGTAACACCAATAAATAAAAGATATGAAACAAAATTTAAAAATGATCCAAACATTAAACGTATAAAATATTTGTTAGGTAAACAATACGATCCTAATCAGTACATTTTAAAAGTCTTAGATGACGCAAGTCATAAAAATGGAATTGGTGGCATGAAAAAAACTACTTATTACAAAATGTTAGCAGTAGCTTACAATTTGAACCATGAAACAAAAGAAATGGAAAACGCTGCACTATACGCGATGAACAAAATCTACGAAGGAAAATTAGCAGCAGCTAATTTACAAAAAACGTTTAATAAAGAAAAAGCATCGAAAGCTTGTTACATACGAAATATTTTACTAGAAAAAGAGAACGAGGCTGAGAAAAAGAATAAGGATGAAAATAAAGAAAAAATAAAAGAAAGTATAAGTGATGACACCAATACGGAACCATTAAAACCAGATGTCAACCTAGATTCAGTTGACGAAATACAGCCATCCACAGTACATGATGACAATGAACCAATTTTAAATAATGACGAAGAAATGAAAACATTAAATGAAACAAATGAATCATTAACTCTTAACAATCAAGGTGATACTGAAAATGATACAATATCTGATGAAAAAGGGAACATCGAAAACGAAGATGAGGAACAAGAAACTGAAGGAAATTATGATAATTCTTCTATTCCACAAAACAAAGATAATGATACCAAAACCAATACAACAAATGACGGAAATAATACAGTCAAACATAACCCAATCAAAAAAGTAACACACCACAGAAGACATAGAAATCCCAATGATCCTAACGATGTATCCGAAGAATATGACACAATAGAAGAAGAAGATGAAAACATTTTGAATAAGTCCAGTGAGCAAAAATCTGTTGATACTCCAGAAGCTGAATCAATAGCCAACGCTGATGATGAAAATGATGCAGAGAATTTCAAAAATTCAGAGAATACTAATAGCGATGCAAATGAACAAACTGATGAAGGAAATGCCTCTGACAATCCGAAAGCAAAACGTCACAGAAAGCGTTTTGATCCCAAAAACGAAGAAGAAATACCTGAAGAAAACGAAACATTAGCAGAAGACGACAAAAACTTGAATGAATCAAATGCTATCAAATCAGGTGAAACTCCAGAATCAGAGTCAACGGTCAATGCAGATGATGAAAATGATCTAAAGAACAGCGAAAATTCAGAAAATGATAATGACAATGCAAATGAAGAAACTGATGAAGGGAAAGCCTCAGACAAACCGAAAGTAAAACGTCGCAGAAAGCGTATTGATCCTAAGGACGGAAAAGAAATACCTGAAGAAAATGATACATTAGAAGAAAAAGAAGAAAATAATTTGAATAAGATAAATGAGATAAAATCTGATGATAATCCGGAATCAGAGTCATTCATTAATACTGATAATGAAAATGAAAAGGAAAGAGTAGAAGACAGAGACAATAAAAAAGACACACCATATGAGGATGAGGGTATCACAAATGATAATTCTAATAAAGAACCAATTGATGATAATATAACAAACAAAGATCTAGAAAATATCAATAAAGAAACAGAAGAGTTGGATGAAAATGAAGATTTAAATAGTGTAGAAGGTGCAGAACTAAATGGTGTCGATAATGAGAATATAATTCCCGCAGCAGAGAGCATGGAAGAAAATTCTACGTCATCTGAAATAAGTTATGAAGAACCTGAACAAAGAAGTCTCAATAATTACAATAAACAACACCCAGGTAACGATAATCTGATCAAGGAAAGAAAAAATATAGTTGATGAACCTAATAAAAAAAACAAACCCCACAGAAAACGTAAAGATCCAAAGAACGGTTTTGAAGTATCTGAAGAGTATGACACTGTCGAAGAACAGGATGAAAAACCACTAAATGGAGATAGTAAAAAAGATACAACAGCTGAAACACCCGATAATACGGAAGTTGAAGCAGATTCTGAAACACCAGATCACGATGAAAACGAGAATAAGGCACAAAACGAAACAGATAATCCGGAAAAATCAAATAGACGCCGCAGGAAACGTAAAGACCCTATTACTGGTGTTGAAGTGTCAGAAGAGTATGACCCAGATGAAGAACAGCACGATGAACCTCTAATTGGCGATAACAACAAGGAAACACCAGCTGAAACACCCGATAATACGGAAGTGGACGAAGATTCTGAAACACCAGAATTAGATGAAAACGATAGTAATGCACAAAACAAAGCGGTTAACCCAAAAAAATCAAATAGACGCCGCAGGAAACGTAAGGACCCTAATACTGGTGTTGAAGTGTCTGAAGAGTATGACACAGTCGAAGAACAGGACGATGAACCACTAAGTGAAGATAACAACAAAGAAACATCGGATAATACGGAAGTTGAAGCAGATTCTGAAACACCAGAACTCGATGAAAACGATAATAATGCACAAACCGAAACAGATAATCCGGAAAAATCAAATAGACGCCGCAGGAAACGTAAAGACCCTATAACGGGTGTTGAAGTGTCAGAAGAGTATGACCCAGATGAAGAACAGCACGATGAACCTCTAATTGGAGATAACAACAAGGAAACACCAGCTGAAACACCCGATAATACGGAAGTGGACGAAGATTCTGAAACACCGGAATTAGATGAAAACGATAGTAATGCACAAAACAAAGCGGTTAACCCAAAAAAATCAAATAGACGCCGCAGGAAACGTAAGGACCCTAATACTGGTGTTGAAGATAATGACCAAGAAACACATGTTGAAACACCCGATAATACGGAGGTTGAAGCGGATTCTGAAACACCAGATCACGATGAAAGCGATAATAATGCACAAAACGAAACAGATAATCCGGAAAAATCAAATAGACGCCGCAGAAGACGTAAAGACCCTATAACGGGTGTTGAAGTGTCAGAGGAGTATGACCCAGATGAAGAACAGCACGATGAACCTCTAATTGGAGATAACAACAAGGAAACACCAGCTGAAACACCCGATAATACGGAAGTGGACGAAGATTCTGAAGCACCAGAATTAGATGAAAACGATAGTAATGCACAAAACAAAGCGGTTAACCCGGAAAAATCAAATAGACGCCGCAGGAAACGTAAAGATCCTATTACTGGTGTTGAAGTGTCTGAAGAGTATGACACAGTCGAAGAACAGGACGACGAACCACTAAGTGAAGATAACAACAAAGAAACACCGGGTAATACGGAAGTTGAAGCAGATTCTGAAACACCAGAACTCGATGAAAACGATAATAATGCACAAAACGAAACAGATAATCCGGAAAAATCAAATAGACGCCGCAGGAAACGTAAAGACCCTATAACGGGTGTTGAAGTGTCAGAAGAGTATGACCCAGATGAAGAACAGCACGATGAACCTCTAATTGGAGATAACAAGGAAACACCAGCTGAAACACCCGATAATACGGAAGTTGAAGCGGATTCTGAAACTCCAGATCACGATGAAAACGATAATAAGGCACAAAACGAAACAGATAATCCGGAAAAATCAAATAGACGCCGCAGGAAACGTAAAGACCCTATAACGGGTGTTGAAGTGTCAGAAGAGTATGACCCAGATGAAGAACAGCACGATGAACCTCTAATTGGAGATAACAACAAGGAAACACCAGCTGAAACACCCGATAATACGGAAGTGGACGAAGATTCTGAAACACCGGAATTAGATGAAAACGATAGTAATGCACAAAACAAAGCGGTTAACCCAAAAAAATCAAATAGACGCCACAGGAAACGCAAGGACCCTAATACTGGTGTTGAAGATAATGACCAAGAAACACATGTTGAAACACCCGATAATACGGAGGTTGAAGCGGATTCTGAAACACCAGATCACGATGATAGCGATAATAATGCACAAAACGAAACAGATAATCCGGAAAAATCAAATAGACGCCGCAGAAGACGTAAAGACCCTATAACGGGTGTTGAAGTGTCAGAGGAGTATGACCCAGATGAAGAACAGCACGATGAACCTCTAATTGGAGATAACAACAAGGAAACACCAGCTGAAACACCCGATAATACGGAAGTGGACGAAGATTCTGAAGCACCAGAATTAGATGAAAACGATAGTAATGCACAAAACAAAGCGGTTAACCCGGAAAAATCAAATAGACGCCGCAGGAAACGTAAAGACCCTATAACGGGTGTTGAAGTGTCAGAAGAGTATGACCCAGATGAAGAACAGCACGATGAACCTCTAATTGGAGATAACAAGGAAACACCAGCTGAAACACCCGATAATACGGAAGTTGAAGCGGATTCTGAAACTCCAGATCACGATGAAAACGATAATAAGGCACAAAACGAAACAGATAATCCGGAAAAATCAAATAGACGCCGCAGGAAACGTAAAGATCCTATTACTGGTGTTGAAGTATCTGAAGAGTATGACACAGTCGAAGAACAGGACGATGAACCACTAAGTGAAGATAACAACAAAGAAACACCGGATAATACGGAAGTTGAAGCAGATTCTGAAACACCAGAACTCGATGAAAACGATAATAATGCACAAAACGAAACAGATAATCCGGAAAAATCAAATAGACGCCGCAGGAAACGTAAAGACCCTATTACTGGTGTTGAAGTGTCTGAAGAGTATGACGCAGTCGAAGAACAGGACGATGAACCATTAAGTGAGGATAACAACAAAGAAACACCGGCTGAAACATCCGATAATACGGAAGTAGACGAGGATTCTGAAACACCAGAATTCGATGAAAACGATAGTAATGCACAAAACAAAGCGGTTAATCCGGAAAAATCAAATAGACGCCGCAGGAAACGTAAGGACCCTATTACTGGTGTCGAAGAAAATGACCAAGAAACACCGGTTGAAACACCCGATAATACGGATGTTGATGAGGATTCTGAAACACCAGAATTGGATGAAAGCGATATTAATGCACAAAACGAAACAGATAATCCGGAAAAATCAAATAGACGCCGCAGGAAACGTAAAGACCCTATTACTGGTGTTGAAGTGTCTGAAGAGTATGACACAGTCGAAGAACAGGACGATGAACCATTAAGTGAGGATAACAACAAAGAAACACCGGCTGAAACACCCGATAATACGGAAGTGGACGAGGATTCTGAAACACCAGAATTCGATGAAAACGATAGTAATGCACAAAACAATGCGGTTAACCCGGAAAAATCAAATAGACACCGCAGGAAACGTAAGGACCCTATTAATGGTGTTGAAGAAAATGACCAAGAAACACCGGTTGATACACCCGATAATACGGAAGTTGACGAGGATTCTGAAACACCAGAATTTGATGAAAGCGATGTTAATGCACAAAACGAAACAGATAATCCGGAAAAATCAAATAGACGCCGCAGGAAACGTAAAGACCCTATTACTGGTGTTGAAGTGTCTGAAGAGTATGACGCAGTCGAAGAACAGGACGATGAACCATTAAGTGAGGATAACAACAAAGAAACACCGGCTGAAACACCCGATAATACGGAAGTGGACGAGGATTCTGAAACACCAGAATTCGATGAAAACGATAGTAATGCACAAAACAAAGCGGTTAATCCGGAAAAATCAAATAGACGCCGCAGGAAACGTAAGGACCCTATTACTGGTGTCGAAGAAAATGACCAAGAAACACCGGTTGAAACACCCGATAATACGGATGTTGATGAGGATTCTGAAACACCAGAATTGGATGAAAGCGATATTAATGCACAAAACGAAACAGATAATCCGGAAAAATCAAATAGACGCCGCAGGAAACGTAAGGACCCTATTACTGGTGTTGAAGAAAATGACCAAGAAACACCGGTTGAAACACCCGATAATACGGATGTTGATGAGGATTCTGAAACACCAGAATTGGATGAAAGCGATATTAATGCACAAAACGAAACAGATAATCCGGAAAAATCAAATAGACGCCGCAGGAAACGTAAAGACCCTATTACTGGTGTTGAAGTGTCTGAAGAGTATGACACAGTCGAAGAACAGGACGATGAACCATTAAGTGAGGATAACAACAAAGAAACACCGGTTGAAACACCCGATAATACGGAAGTGGACGAGGATTCTGAAACACCAGAATTCGATGAAAACGATAGTAATGCACAAAACAATGCGGTTAACCCGGAAAAATCAAATAGACGCCGCAGGAAACGTAAGGACCCTATTAATGGTGTTGAAGAAAATGACCAAGAAACACCGGTTGAAACAACTGATAATACGGAAGTTGACGTGGATTCTGAAACACCAGAATTTGATGAAAGCGATGTTAATGCACAAAACGAAACAGATAATCCGGAAAAATCAAATAGACGCCGCAGGAAACGTAAAGACCCTATTACTGGTGTTGAAGTGTCTGAAGAGTATGACACAGTCGAAGAACAGGACGATGAACGATTAATTGAGGATAACAACAAAGATACACCAGCTGAAACACCCGATAATACGGAAGTGGACGAGGATTCTGAAACACCAGAATTCGATGAAAACGATAGTAATGCACAAAACAATGCGGTTAACCCGGAAAAATCAAATAGACGCCGCAGGAAACGTAAGGACCCTATTAATGGTGTTGAAGAAAATGACCAAGAAACACCGGTTGAAACACCCGATAATACGGAAGTTGACGAGGATTCTGAAACACCAGAATTTGATGAAAGCGATGTTAATGCACAAAACGAAACAGATAATCCGGAAAAATCAAATAGACGCCGCAGGAAACGTAAGGACCCTATTACTGGTGTCGAAGAAAATGACCAAGAAACACCGGTTGAAACACCTGATAATACGGAAGTTGACGAGGATTCTGAAACACCAGAATTTGATGAAAGCGATGTTAATGCACAAAACGAAACAGATAATCCGGAAAAATCAAATAGACGCCGCAGGAAACGTAAGGACCCTATTAATGGTGTTGAAGAAAATGACCAAGAAACACCGGTTGAAACACCCGATAATACGGAAGTTGTTGACGATGTTAAGGAAGCTCCATATGATACAGATGAATATGGTTACCTTGAAAAACCAATCCCAAGTAAATTGAGACGACGCAGGAAATCGATACAACCTCAATTTGTTGATGAAACTAATAACGAACCTGCATCATTGGTAAATGATCATAATAATAATTATCCAGTTGACGATCAAGATAATGAGTCTATTTCTTACAATTATAACGATGTAAGTGAGGAAGTACCAGATACTGAATATGGAAAAACAAATGACGTAGAAAATAATAAAGAACAACCTGAATTAATTCAGTATCCTGAAAATTCAGATGTTCCATCCGAGGATCATGCATCTACAAATTACATGGATGAAAATGGAAACTTTGTACATCCACTTCCTCGTAAATTGAGACGACGAAGAAAATTGAGACAACCTCAATTTGTTAATGAAAGTAATAATGAACCTGCGTCCTTCGTAAATAATAATGCCAATAATTATCCAATCGATGATCAAGATAATGAGTCCATTCCTGACAATTATAATGATGTTGGTGAGGAAGTACCAGATACTGGATATGTAGAAAGAAATGATATAGAAAATAAGAAAGAACAACCTGAATTATTTGAATACCCTGACAATTCATACGTGCCATCAGAAGATTATGCATCTCCAAATGGTATGTATGAAAATGGAAACGCTGCGCAACCAAGTCCTCGTAAATTGAGACGACGAAAGAAATTGAGACAACCTCAATTTGTTAATGAAAGTAATAATGAACCTGCGTCCTTCGTAAATAATAATGCCAATAATTATCTAATCGATGATCAAGATAATGAGTCCATTCCTGACAATTATAATGATGTCGGTGAGGAAGTACCAGATACTGGATATGTAGAAAGAAATGATATAGAAAATAAGAAAGAACAACCTGAATTATTTGAATACCCTGACAATTCATACGTGCCATCAGAAGATTATGCATCTCCAAATGGTATGTATGAAAATGGAAACACTGCGCAACCAAGTCCTCGTAAATTGAGACGACGAAAGAAATCGAGACAACCTCAATTTGTTAATGAAAATAATAAGGAACCTGAATCCTTCGTAGATGATAATATGAATAATTATCCAGTTGAAAATCAAGATTATAATGAGCCTATTCCTAAAAATGAAAGTGATGCGCAAGAAGACGTTTCTATCCCTTACAAGACTGAAGTCGACTCTCCAGATAGTAATACTGATAGTACAAGTAACTCAAAAAAACCTAGAAGAAAAAACCATGTTAGGAGAAAGATTACTCCTACGAGTATAGATACAGGAAATAGTAGTACTCCAAATGATGAAAAATCGACAGAAAACCCTGAGACACAACCAAAAGATATTCGAAAGAACCCTAAAAAAAAGAGACATATTAGACGTATTAGAACATACGTAATAAACAATGAAACAAATGAAAGAATACCTATTAATGATGAAACATATTCTACTACGAATGGGTTACCTGATGCTTTACATAATAAATTAGACTCATTGGAAGCTGAAGATGATCTAGATTCAAATACAGATAATGATGATTATTCTTCATTTTTGGTAATAATAATTAATAATTTTAAATTTTTTATATGATTATTTAAAATTTTTTTTTATTTGTTTTAGTTTAAAGAATACAATTCGGACCAATGTAAACGTAATGCATACGATAGATTTAAAAAAGTTGCATCTCAAGATGCCAAGCAAATTGCTTACCGAAGCGTTTTAGATACTAGTGAGATGCGAAGTAATATGTTAGCAACAATAAAAAATGCAATAGGTAATGTAAAAGCCTCACAGACATTCAATGATGTTGATCAAAGTTTAAGAACAGTAAGCTACTCTCTGAAAGCCGGTTTGAAGCAAACTATTAGTGACTTGGTTATCAAAATGGTTCCGTTAGCTAAAGATTTTCTGAAAACAGCAGAAAACCTTAAGGAACTATATGAAAAAGGCCCACAGTCCACTCACAAAATGTTAACAAACATCTTAGAGAACGAGTCAATCGTTCCAGATTCAGCAAAAGATATATTAACACTTATTTCTCCTCAGTTTGACGTGGATAAATTAATAAATGATATCTTTGAAAAACCGTGTAATGCAAAATCAATGAAAGAAAAAAAGACCAAAGCTCAAAGAAAACTTATCACTCTATCAAAGCACATGGACACGGCAATAAGCAACATTGACTGTTTTGTGCTTTCCGCTATGTCTACCGTAGGAATCGGAGCAGATACATTAAAACTGTTGAAATCCGGTAGAGTGATAATGAGTGATAAACATCCCAGGGCGAAAATATTGAAAGATGCTGTGGGAATAATTAAATCAGGTAAAAAAATCCGAAATAATGTCGTAGACTTTACACCGACGTTGACAACTTTTGATGGAAACACTGAAAGTGACGAAGATGATGATGATGAAGATCCTGAACAAGTTGCTCAAAAAAACGAAGAATTTTTAAAAACTGTACCTGACCTAGACGATAATATACCCGTACCAAAGAAAGTCCCCAACAAGCGACAGTCATTGGGTGTAATTGTTGTACATCCTAACAAACGGATAGAGTACAAAGAAATAAATGATACATCGCAATTGAAAAAATTCGTTGGGGATCAAACGAATAAATACAAATTGCAATCTAAAAATAAACATCCAAAATTTTTAAAACTGAATAGTAAAAAAGTAATCGATGCTATGGTTGCGGATGTGAAGAAAAAGGCTGAGAGAAATGGAATGACCAAAAAAGAAATGGTAGAAGAAATAATTAGAACTTTGAATAGTAGTTGAACTTATTTACGACTATAAATTCTAACGAATGTTTTTTTTTGTATTATTAATGATAAAAATGTTGTTATCACACATTAGAAATTATAAAATTTTTATTCAATATGTTGAATATTTTTAACTCTTACTTCATAATGAAATCGTTAAAAATATACAAATTCGTATGAAAAATAATTCAATTTATTATATAATTGATATTTCATTGAATAAAAATGTTACGACTTTTTAATTATTTTATAATATGTCATAATATTATACACATGATTATATATTTTATTTTTTATTTTTAAACGTCAATTTTCATAATATTTTTTTATGAATTTAATTGTAGTTCTAAAATCTCACTTCATTAACATTAGTTAAATAAGTGCAAATTTAACAAATTGAAAAAAAAGAATATTGTAATGTAATAAAAATGTAACAAATGACAACAGGTGAACACTGTACTAAATTAACACTCGCTACACATGTAACAGGAAGTAGAATACACGTAGACAATTAGGTATTTTATCAATATTGGTGCTCCGTCGGATAAATGGATTTGAGGTTCATCTTGGTTAAAAATGATGGAGAGGTACATCCCCTCGCCAAATGTATAATACACTCAAACACATATTAAATATTGGGTCAACGTTGAAATGTAGTTAAACGTATTGAGGCTAGTATACGCCCACACAACCCGACCCTGTTAAGTTAGGGTACGCTTTGACGAGTTATGAACATTTTAAAGTTGTAATATTTCACATAGCTGTAACTCACTTTAAAATAATATCATTAAAATCATATGTCAATGTCTAGATAATATTCTTAACTTTAAATTTGATAATAGGTAAATTTACTCTAATATTAAAACTAACATCACAAAATGTATTCTGCTGAACGAAAATTTGTTATGCTGTACGTTATTAAGACAGAGACAACACATGCGGGTATGGCATCCTCTTAAGTGTTAATATAAAATATTAACTACATAAAAATAAAATCATTTTTATTATTAGAAAAATATGATTATATTGATATTTATTGATTAATCATAAGTGTACACATGTGTATGGTGTGCTTAAAAAATATATGTAAAGTTTATTTTTCTTTTCTCAATAATGAACCCCTCTAACTGTTCAGTATTAAATACAGTTATTTAAAAATCAATATTATATACATACTTTTAAATTGTATTACAGTTACTACTAATAATACTTATCATAATAATATAAAGAATTATTATAGAAATCAAGTATACAATATTATCCTGTAAATTATTTATAAAAACAACTTAATAATCAATAACAGTTAAACAGTCTCTGTATTTAAAATTTTAAAATATAATATTAGGCAAGACTTAAATTTAAAAAAAAAAAATGTAATTAAAAATTATAAATATATAATAATAATAATAATAATTGTACCCATATGATAAACTATACAGAGTATATTTTATACATTTATATTGCTATTATAGTTATTCAATTTATCATAGTTACACGGTATAAATATTTTTTACCTCGTGCACAGTAAAACATAATAATCTACATAAAACTTTTAAATCCATAAAATTTTTTATCTTATGGTTTATAAGATCCAATAAATCCAACTTTATCAAGATTTGAACTTCAAATGTCTATAAAAATAAATTGTGCTTTTATATTTTTGAATTTAAAGAAGAACTACTCATATAAGAAACATTGTAGTTATAATAACTGTTCACTGGCGCAGCTAGGGGAGACTTAAGGGAGCTTAGCCCCCTCAAAATAAATTTTAGCCTCCTTTCCCTCAAATTTTTATGATTATTTAAGATTAAATACTAATTTAAGCATAAATTAGTGAGAATGTGAGATACATCCTATGCAATATGACTTAGAGAATTATTATAACAGAATTATTCAAAATAAAATTGTATAAATATAAAATATTAATTTATTTTGATATATACATATAGGTAATTTAAATATTTAATAAAAACATTTTTATCTAATAAATATTATGCGGGCATATCAACCGGTGGCATTGTGGCGGTCACCATCCAATATTTTAGTTTTATTTTGGTGATTAAAAATGGACAAAAAACTTATTTATTATTTTTAATACATCAAAAAAATAATCTGTATTGGGCCTGCAGTCCCCCTAATATTTTAGACCTAGTTACGCCAATGTACCTATTGAAATAATTAATATACTTTTAACTAACTAACTACATAAATGTGTACATCTTCGTAATTTTTGACAACATTTTATAAACATTATATAATTCTTATACGTTTGTTTTTAATTTAATGTTATTAATCCTGAAAGCTGAAATATCTAAGACATCAAATAAAAAGTTATTCTACCACATGAAACTAAAAGGACCTCTAACGAACAAAAAAATACCTGCTAAGAAAAAAGCTTTGATTAAAGTTTCTGAACGTTAAAATAAATCTCTTATAACACTCTATTCGCATGTATCTGATTAATGAATTTATAAATGTTTTTTAAATCGTAATACCGTATATACAACATATTTATTAATATTGGTTTGTTCGTGTGTGTGTCTATTTTGGAATAATAGTGCATAAATACACCGCATGGTTATATAATAATTGACTAATTTATCTATTTATTTCGACATAATATTATGTAAATAAAAATTAAATATATTAATAGATTAAAATACTAAACGTGCAAATTAATTAAGTAAATAAATAAATATTTTTATTTTAAACTTAGTATAATTTATTATTTTTCAAAGAATTTTGTTATACATTAACAGTCCATTAATTAAAATAAATAACTTAATTCAAATAGGAACTTTTATTTGGTCTTATTTTTTTTTACTTTTGGACATTTTGAATGTGGTTTTTAAAATACTAGGATCAAAATGATTTAGTGGTGCAGCGCTATCTATAGTACACTGTTCGTCATCGTCTAATTGGCCGATTATAGGAACTCGATCGGTCACGTTCAAATGAGGGGCCATCAAATTCATGAAAAACTGAAAAAAAAAAGCCTTTTTATAGCGTGTTATTTAGACAATTTTCAAATATAATAGCAGTTATAATCACAGACTCACATATAATATCTTTTTATCTTAATTCTTAGTCCATGCTTGGAATGAAATAATCATGGAAGAACCTAATCAATTATCATAATATATTCGTTCAATTAATACCATATAGTATCACACACTGCTAATGAAAATTCTAAAATTTTAAATACTATAAGGTTTGACAGATATTTCAACCGATCCGTTCAACTATTTGTTTCTCCGTAAAGCTTCACCAGTTAATAAGCTTTTCGATAAAGACAATTGAAACGCAAAAAAGTATAAAGATTTTAGAAGAAAGGGTGTGTACAATAATTTTTTCATTATTAAATATAAGCAGAATAAAGTATATTTTTAGACAAGAAAGTGTTAAACTGTCTCTTTTCATAATTTATATGTTACGAGTAGTTATCTGGATAAACTCTTCTCGAAAATAAAAACCGATAGAAGAGGTCCAGTTCTTTGGTCCCCCAACTTAACATGACAATCCATTTTTATGGATGACTATAAAAAAATCTTATGAACACATCAAGATGTCTCAAAATTTGAAATGTATGTCATAATTATCTTTTTATTATTATTAAAAACTTCATATATATATATACTATATTCATTTGTCGTCATAATACAAGTGACACGAGATTTTTGGGACTTACTCGTACTATATAATATTATATAATATAGAGTATTTGGGAATTAATTTCATGACAAAGCTACCTCAATCATTTTTCTCATATGAAATTCTCATAATCTCATCCAAATATCCGATGATAATAATATTGTAAAATATCAAAATATTGAAAAACCAGAAAAACATAATATTAAATATCTTATACTTGAACACATCCTTTTTTCGATTTAAATTTCTCAAGAAAATGTAGCAGCTATAAGTGAACTCATAAGTATATAATATCATATGTAAAGTTAAAAAAATCTATTTTATACTATGATCTACCTGAGTCGGTTTTGCATTGCAAATTGGGGAATCTTTAATTTAAATTATTCAATTGAGCATATTTTAAAAAAGTTATAAGAAATAGAAGAAAAAAGGCACAACGTACAGTCAACGGTGTCGTAAATTCAAAACATTTAACCAAAAGTGTTGTACACAAGTGTTAACCAATGAGCAACGATAAAATATTATTCAAATTACAGCGATAATACTTATATTTTATAAAGTACCGTAAAACCTAAGACTTAAAACGGCTATAACTTCAAACTAAGAACAGCCAAACTCTGAATTTACCATTGTTTTCAATATATAATAAAATACGCAAATCCTCCTAAAATATGAATTAGAATCAAGATGTTCAAACAAACAATGTTCCCATTTCTCAAGTTATATAAACCTAACGATATATAGGTATATATTTTTAAATAGAACTTTTAATATATACATGCAAATGTGCTTAGGGTATTTTTTTTAGGAACATCAAGTCATCAACCATCTATTAAATCTCAAGTAAAAAAATGTATATATATAAAAAAAAAGAAACATGTATACGGTTGGATAATAATTTACAATAATCTACCTCGCCGATGGACGTGAGTCCCATGTCGGTGAACTTGAGTTGCCAGTGGGGTAGGCCCATGTGGACCAGAGCCTTTCTGAAATAATTGCTGAAGTTCGGAGCAAGCAAATGCCAGCGATACGTGGTGTCCAACAGCCAAACTGACGCGCTGCTGTGCTCTTCACGTGGATGGACGTCCGACCGGTTCGCCGCCACAGATGCCACTGACGTCCGGTCATCCAGGTACACCAGGCACACATGGCCTACGTCCGAGCTCGAGTCCAATTCAAATATCTTTGAGTTCTCCGTGAAGTCTGGCGTGTTCCTGTCGGACAGCCGGTCCAGCAATTGTAGATCACGCATCACGTTTACGTTGACCGTGTCCGATTTAACGTCACACAGACGGACCAAATCAGATAGCGGATTTACGGTGATGTTTCCTATGGGTAAGTTGGAAGTGCCACCGACAGCAGCAGCTGATGCATCAGACGTGATACCTAGATACAATAAATGTATTGTTATTACGAATGTAACAAAATAAGTTGTTAAAAGAACCTCCTTATTTTCGTTGTTTAAAAATGTGAAAAAAAAAGATACCTACATCATAAGTAGTAATCTACATTTATTGATACCACAATTAATAATACATTTATATTTACATTTAAAGAATAAATATTATTATTTCAATAACAATAATTATGTAAATATGACGTAATACACTGATTTCCAACCTAAGTTGAAAAATTGCTGAATATCTTTCAAAGTTTAAGTTTACTTATTACAATATGAGAGAATTTCATTATTACAATCATAAGGTCTTAATAATATAAGATGCCTATTTGTATGTATAGAAAATAACTCAAAAATATGGTTACATAACACGTTAGCTAACACATTCTAAATATATTTATAAATTAACTCTATTTTTTAGGTACCTATCGCATTTTATATTTAATTTTAATTTTAATGTTTAGTATTTTTTTTTCGGTAATTCTTTTTTTTACTTATTATTCTACCGTAGCTCTTCGATTTCTTCACTACCTAAAAATTGTAAGCCCAAAAAACTTTCTTCGGTTGTCAAACTTTTTATTTGAATTTTGAAATTGATTTTTGCTATTTATTTTAGTCTGGGTGACTGGGCCAGTACTGAATATTGTTTTAAATCGTTTGATAAAAATTATTATTAAAGTTTGAAAAAATATAAATTGAGTATTCTTAACTGCACGTCTGTACCTATTACTAAAAATTCCGTATTCAATAGTAAAATGTATTAAATCGAATAAATATATTTATACAAAATTATAAACATTATAAGTTTACGCGATATTATGTATTAAATATAAAATTAAAAAATTTACAAATTAATCATATTTGTATCATTAATATTATTTTCCGTGTATATATTAATATAGAAATTAATATAATTTTTGCATGATTTTACAGGTAAAAAAAAATACTCAACCATGAACCGTACTTTAAAGTTAGGTACCTTCGACTCTGTACGACCAAGTCAACTTGAACCCGTCGCATGACAAGTAAAACGACTTGATGTCTTCTGGCAGTAGACACCCGTTCCGCTGCTCCCACAGACTTATTTTTGCCTTGTCACACGGTAGACTTTGTTTGACCGACAAATTTCTCACGCCCACGGTGTTTTCTGCAAATAAACAAACTAAGCTTGAACCCTGCTGCAACAAACGAAAATCGACCAATTGGCGACTGGCGAAACCACATTATAAGGCATATACTCCATAGATAGATAAATCGCATAACAGCCTACCAAAATGAAATCTTGGTTTATATACAAAATATTTAGGTGTATCTATGGGTAATCAAAAATGTAATATAATATAATTTTAGAGCTTAGAAAACATATAAGATACATAAAATTTAATATTAGGTACATATTTGATTATTATTGTTTGTTTGAATAAGTATTCCACCCTGTATTCCACAACACATGCAAGGAGCAAAGTCAATTAAAATTTTTTCCTACCATTTGTCTCGTATATACCATATACCCCAAGCAACTTTTTGGGTGGAGAGGGGGTCCCATAACGCTTATGAGATGCCCTAGATAATGTTGATAACTTTAAATTTTGTAAGAGGTCAATTGACTCTAATGTGAAAAATTAATATAGTTATAACTTATAACTTATAGTCATTATTGTGATTGTGAACGTAAAATCTGTCGGTATGTTGCGCGTGGATCAGAGAGAAAACAAATAGTACGCTGGTCTCTGACATCATACTCTTGAGACAACAAAATAATATGACATACCAATAGGTATGTCGTATGTGACCATTAATTGACTTATTATTAATAATAACTATTAATTAGCTAATGCGTATATACTATAACATAGACAGCGTGTAAAAATCGATGGGTGTCGTACGTCCGAGCGCCGCTGTCGATAATCGATATGAGAGCGAAAATACGAATGACAGTGAAATATAACGAGCGAAAATTGTATTATAATGATACGCAAACACTACTCACCGAGAACGGTCAACAGGCCTAATGTTAATT
The DNA here is from genome assembly GCF_003676215.2 of Rhopalosiphum maidis. Lineage (NCBI taxonomy): Eukaryota > Metazoa > Arthropoda > Insecta > Hemiptera > Aphididae > Rhopalosiphum > Rhopalosiphum maidis. Next base: position 83,686,438 of record NC_040878.1, read on the forward strand.
GGTCGTTGAACAAATCCGAAGTGACCAAATCCAGTTTATTGTTACTGGCCATGTCGCGGTGGAACTGCAGAGACGGCAACAATATTTACAGTTTTACTGTATAGTGTAGAGAACAAAGATACCTCCAACGCGTAGTCGAATAGATTTATTATTATTCGCTGTGCAGGTTGTTAGGGCAACACAGATAAATACTATGACGTAGAATAGAATATATATCTGTGTGGGGCAGCGAGACTATAGTGATCGCCATCAACAACCCCAACCGCATAAAAAAACCACGACAGAAATCTATAATGATTTATCGTAATTATTATTGTTGTTGATAGTGAGCATCGCGGGCGAAGAAATGATGTAGAGGTAGAAAAAAATACGCGGTAGTGTCGGTAGTGATGTTTTTGGATAACGCATCGTGTGAATTTATTCTTTAAAACGTAGTTAAGTAGGTATGTATTCGACTGACGACAATAATATGTTATTTTTCATAGCAAGTGATCCAAATTACATTTTTTTTTTTTTTTATGAAACATGGAAATACATTATACATACTATAGGAAATCTTCAGTTATCATGTACACAACAAGTCAATAACGCAATTATGCACATTTTTAGGCAGTATATGAGTATAAAAATTAACAGCAAAAAATTAAATTAAAATATAAGCTAAAAAACAATGTTCAGTCCTAAACATAGGATATTATATTAGATTTATCTAATCCATTGACATAATAATTGTCATGTTCAAGCATTTCTACGGTAACAAACACCATGAAGTTAGTAGCAGTTTACAAAGATGTTATGTTTATACTGAATATAATGGGTGTACCTACCTATCTATGGCATTTCGACGAGCGTAAAATAAACGCGGTTATTTGGACTACCTACATTGGGCGCGTGCAATTTGACGCCACTACATCATTTAGACGAGTTAATTTCGTCGAAAAACCAAATAAAATGAAAAAAATATATTTTTTATTATACACGGTGTATTGCGGGGATGATATGACAATTTTACATTAAAATTAAATTTGAAAATGTTAGATAATCGTGACACTTCTTGTATATAAAATCAATATCAACCATTATCTGTCATACCCATCTGTCATCACTCATTACTTTTGATGCAAAATAAAACCCGACGTCTATATTATACTATTATAGTTGTAACTTAAAAGTTATAAATAATTTCACAGCCGACGAAATGCTTCTAGGTATTGTGCATAAATTAAAGTTTTATGAATAATATACCATTAATATACCTCTATTAATATGACAAGTGATGATTTATGCTATACATTCCACACTTTGAACTATTTTTTAATTTAATTATAATATATCCGTGGGCCATAAGTATGAACTCAGAACAGTTTTTTACAATTGTACAAAGAAAATAAAAATACGAGATAACTGATGGTTGTTTAATGTCTTAATATTAAATAGGAACCGCCATTATTATAATATACCATTTAGTCAGTGATTTTAACCTGGTTTAGTAGGTACCATCGAAAAAATCAAAGTTAGGTATTTATTGAGTGAATTATTCTATTGATCAACCTAGTTATATATATATATATAGTTATTTTGTCAGTAAGTTGATAACACTAATTTGAAGGATGTTAACAGATATTGGACTACTTAGATAATGCAGGACTTAAATTTAATTTGTATGTTTCTGTTTTGTGTCAATTTTTTTTTTCTTACATCTAAATGTAGTGGCGTTAAAATTGAATGAGTCAAACTATCATGTGCACCCAATTGTTGTTCATCTAAATGTCCAAGTTCATTTGATGCGCATCAAAATGATGGTACACTGTTTATATTTATATAAATATAAAAAATTGTTTTTAATTTATATTAATATTACATTAAGTGGGTAGTAAAAACATATTTAAAAAACAGATTACAATGAAAATTGTATTTTCAAAACTTAAAATTCAAATAAACTAAATAATTTGTATGGATTTTGGTATAATGTGGAAGCCACATCATATGCGTACAATAATTCATTAATAAAATAATAGTTTATAATGGATCACGGGTTCATTTTTAACAAATAACGCAACACCGTTTATAATTATATAAATAAAAATAAAAATTGTTTTTAATTTATATTAATATTACATCGAGTAAGTAGTAAAAACAGATTACAATGAAAATTGTATTTTCAAAACTTAAAATTCAAATAAACTAAATAATTTGTGTGGTTTTTGGTATGATGTAGAAGCCACAGCATAATATGCTTATAATAATTCATTAATAAAATAATAGTTTATATTATGAACCCGGATTCATCTTTAACATATTATATACAGCATATAAATATTATGTATACAAATATACCACACAACACAGTGAAGGCAAGAATAGAAAAACATTACTAGTAATAAAACAATAAATAAATAAATAAATAAAGAATTAAACAAATTTGAAAAAGTTCAATGATATGATGATTATGTCATTTCAAAGTTTTATCGGCAAGTTTTTTGTTTTTTCTAACACATAAGCAGTGAAACGTTTCAAGAATTTTGGATACTCTCGTTTATACACAGCCCTGAGAACAGAAGATGGTGCCCAACCGCCTGGATTCACTGTAAACAGAAATAGTTCACATAAATTTATATTAATAGAATTTAATTACTGTGCTGTATTGTGGATTAAAAATGACCAATTTAACTTTTAGGTATAACCAAGTTCAAGGCCTTGTACAATTTTATAGAACTTTATAAACCATGTCCCTACATATAAGTTTTCTGCTGAATATGTTATTTAATTTGAAACGTATAAAAAAGAACTTATTTTGACCGAACTGATATTGTTGATTTAGAGAGTCATATACTTTTTAATTTTTATAGTTTATCTTAAACTAATACCAATGAAACATCTACTCAACAAATATGTTATACTTAATTTAGATATGGTTGATTTGATATTAAATCAAAAAGAAATTTAAAAATTACAAGAACCAAAAACATTTTTATAGCCAATTTTTACTAGAAAAACTGTACTTTTAGACCTAAAAGATAATACTGCTTATTAAATTCCCGTTGAAATCTGTAGTATTTTAAGTAAAAAATTATTATAAAAATATTATGTTCTTACCAACAGCACAATAGGTAATTTTACATGTAATATCATCTCGTTTTATCTCACGACCTTTTGCTGCAGGAGATATGATTGTTTGACCCATAAGAATAATAGTCAGATATATACGAACTTGTTTACCTCCATTGGGCTGCAAATAAATAAAACATGATTATTAAAAATGTCAATAATCTACTAAATGTCATGTTATTAAATTGAATTGCTTTCAAAAATATGATATTAAATTTAGTAATTGAACAAGTTAATACTGATCGAAAAAAAAAATATGAAATAAATATATAGTGCAAAGAACTTTTTTAATAGCTTAATAACATACAGGATGTGATGGTAATTCTACTGAACTGTTGACAGTAGCCCATATATGAGGGCTGTCTTCAGACTTATTCTCTTCATCAGGAACATGTGTAAGATGTGACCAAAACGTAGCATCACGTTGTGCTGCTGGCCAAATACGTTTATGTATCTGATGGAATAATATTGTATCTTCAGCAATTTTATCAACAACATTCATTGTTTCTAGTGTACCTGGAGATTTCAGATAAAATATTTTAGCTTTAAAAATCTTAAATTTTTAGTTAGTTAGAAAATTTGGAAATCACAATCTTTTAATACCTTCCCAATCATATCTGTATTCAGGATAAAAAAAGTAATGACACAATTCTCGGCCTGTGATTCCTTTCACTTGATGAGTTGCTTTCAGAGGATCAACAACTAATCCATCTTCTTCGACTTCTCTTCGGTACATCTTCATTTCTCCATCTTCGACAAATAGTTGCCAAGCTCCTTTGCCGAGACCCATGCGAGCTGATCTAATTTGTTCAGCAACTACTCGCTCAATCTTAACACACACAATTATAGATAAACTCAATTGTATGATTATATTTTAATTTAGAATTTAATAACAGAAATAAATAAAATAAAAACTGATCAATGTATATCATCAAAAATTAACATTACTTCTGGCCAATATGCATGTTTCAAAGAAGCACTTGTGGCAGCAGCTCTAATCAGTTCACCCCAATTGGTCTGAGTTGTTTGAACATTATTTTTAGTACACTGTAGTAATTGATCTTTTCTTTGTTTGGCATCCTCAGAAGAGTTATCATTGGATGATTCAACAGCGTCATAAAATTCATCTTCAGCCAAATTAGAATGTTCCTGCATAATGGAACAAATAATGTATTATTGAGCTAAGAAAACAATAGTTGCAAACCAAAACATTCAAATAATATATAACCAAGCTATCTAATTAACCTATATAACAGATTCTTTTAATACATTTTAATTAAAATAAACAGTTTTTAATTTGATGAAATAAAATAAGCTTATTAACTTTTTTAAATAAATAAATTATAATATATCATAAATATAATTTTTTTTTTGGGAAGTTGTAAAATAAAGTAATTGTATTATTTTTAATTTAATACAACCTAATAAAAAAAATCATTATCATTAATACATTTTATGTAAATTTATAAAGTTTATCTGAATGTATTGATTTTACATGATATATATATATTTCTATTATAGGCACTTAATAGCAGAAAAAAATGCTTAAATTTTTGTTGCAAATATTTATTTCAATTTTAAATTATAAAAATACTCTTAAAATATTATTATTTTATTTTATAAAATTACCTTTTTAGAAATAGAACTCATTATAAACTTTAACCAAAAACCGGCAACTTAAAAAAATTAAATGGTTGAATTTAGTTTATAACAGTTAACGTTAAGTCAATGTAAGGTACTGATTAAAAGTAATAACTAATAATTGACTAACATATAGAAGTAGCAATTCATTTTTTTTTTATCTTAACATTATTCCATATCTACTTTTACCATATATTGATAATACAATATTTGGACTACGACCAGTTCAATAAATATGACCTCGTTAAAACACAAGTTCATTATGATCATTTAATAATGCATTTATTTATTTTTGTAAACATCAGTTGTTATGAATAACTTTTTAGTAATTTTTCTAAGCCTTATAATTATGGTAATATTGAATTAATTTTCTAATACCCATTCATTAGTTCATTTCAATATATTATGAATTGAATAATTTTATTTATAATGCGATTGAATGATTTTTAAAGAAATAGTGGAAAATATAAACAGATAGTTAGTTAATTATACATACAGTTAAATCAGCTCCAGCAAGTACTTGGGCTCTTTCCTGATTGGTGAGCCCATCGACTAGAGATAATGTTCGCACTACTTCCTCTAAATCTTTCCTGTTGTTTATTTCTTTCTCCAACATAGATTCCCATGCTGTCTCTCTTTGATTCATAACCTGAACAAATAATAAAATATGAAAAATGAAATAGATACATTTTATTTTCAGCTTTTAACATACTTCAATACAATGTTTTAAAATCTCTAAGATTCCAGATGATGTTGCCTTAAATGATACTGCTTCACCTTTAAAATCTAAAGCTTCACATGTATATTTTTGATAGGATTCATTTTTTGATACACCTTCTAAAAAAAAAAAAAAAAAAACAATAAAAATTAATACTTTTATTGATAAATAGTATTAGGAACATAAAGAAACATTTAAATGCATACATATAGTATACATGTACTATGTACTCATGAATAAGTATACTAACTAATGAATATTGTTGCTAAAGTTTTGTTGAATGAATAGAATAAATAAGTAGGCACCAAATTTAATGCACATGCCTAAACAAAATGGTTTGAATCCATTTATGAGTTGAAACGTGTTATAAAATAACTTATAACAGGTACTATAAATTTAAATCATTAAATAAACATAGTAAAATAAAATGTGTTTAGTTTAGTCTCACCAATCACATAAAAATTTGCTTATTTTAAAGAAATTCTAAAATTATTTTCTGATAAACATTTTGTTTGAATACTTTTAAATTAAAACCTAACAACCCATTTCTATTCTATAAATTAAATTAAAACAAAACATATCTCAATTGTATTTAAATATTATTGATTTATATTTAATCAGAAGTATTTGTTTCATAATAATAACTCATTAATTATACTTAGTAATATCCATTGACCTATATTTTGTAGATTCTAACTGTTTTTTTTTTTTTGAAATAATAATTATAGTAATAAACACGTACAACAAAACATAATATTATAATTGTTCATTTTTATGTAATAATTTAATCAGTTTTTTTACAAGTGACAAGTGATTATATGATTGTATAATGTAGAAGGTATAAAAGTATAAACAAGGTGATTCATTCATCATAAACCACTAATTATTTCAAATTCTATTAATATTTTTAAAAATGTTTTTTTAATAATTTCCAATCGAAATAAAACAATTGTTTTTAAATTATATTGTTTAATATTTTTATCATTATATTTTTTTAATATGTTTTACCTTTTTGAATAACAACATATTTTTGATTTCATATTCTGAAGCAGAACATTTTTGAGGAATTTTGATACATAAAAATCAAAATTCAGATGAGTAGTTTATGAGTTATAAGTATTTAAACTGTGGGTGAGCAGGATGGAGTAGTACGGGATTCTCCACAAAATGTTGCTCTACTACTTCAGTGGAGTAACTTCACTCACCAATAACTTTAAATTCACAACTCATAAACTGCTGTTTGAATTTTGATCTTTATGAATCAAAATATTCTGAAAAGTATTCTGCTTCAGAATATGAAATAAAAATGTGTCATTAAAAAAAAAAAAAAAAAAAAAAAAAAAAAAAAAAAAAAAAAAATAACGATAAAAATATAGTTTTTTTTTAGAAAAATGTTATTTTATTTCGACTGGAAATTATGTAAAAATGTATTTTAAAAAACTAATAGATTTTGAAATTATGAGTGGTTCGTGATAAAAGAATCACCTAGTATACTTACATTAGTTACATAAATAAATAATTAAAATAAAAGTAAACAGAATCTTAATAATAAATACACACTACTTACTTTTTACATACTAAGATAAAAAATTATATGTATGCATTTTAACAAGTAATTGGAAATTTTAGATTAAATGCAATATACTTCATAATAATAAACTGTAAACTCATACTTATAATATTGATAACTTATTTAAAATATCATGGGCAACAGAATAATGAGTGGTGATAAATAGTTAAAGGTTAAAATTAATATATAATACACAATATTGTGTTAGTTACTTAGTTCTTTATTTAAAATTATAAATACAAACAATTAAGAATAAAACCTAATATTTTAAATCACTAAAACATAAAACTAGTAAATTCAAAATAATTAATTTCATAGTCAAATAATCATTAAATTGTATTTATTAATAAACAAATAGGTCGTTAAATTTAATGTAATATAAAACCAAATATAAATAAATTAGATAACATTAATGTATTTAGATTTTAGATATAATATTTCTAAAATCATAGTTATGGTAAGAATCATTTATTATTTTATCTGACTTTATGTGAAACAATTAGTGATAATATGATAGATGGGTATGAATTTATAATAAACTGAATGACATATTAAATACTAGGTAATATTACTATAGCAATACCAATAAGAGTTTTTACCTGCACAACCTAAGGCTTAGCTTATCTAATCTATTCATACTTATCTTCATGACATAAGTTCTCAGAAACTGAATAACCAAATTTCTTTCAAAGTTATAATGTAATATTGTTAAAATAAAATATTTAAAAAAACAATAATCATACATACCTACTTAATATGAAAATATATAGTAATTTTTAGCTGTTTTTATTTAACATCAGTGTAACAGTACTGTCATATTTAAATTAATTTTTGTAACTAAATAATATTTTTTTTTAAAGGTATGTTGCATGTAAATAAACCATATTATTTGCATATCTAACACTATTACACAGCATAATTTTCTATATGACAAATACTATTGTCTATTGTTATATTATAGCTCAACATTTCCAACTTAAAAAGGTCACAAATGAAAATTCAACTGAAATATGTTTGATAATAACTATAGAAAAGCATTATATATGAAATTAAATACTAGTAATAGTACAACAAAAATATTACAAGATATCAAATAAGATTTATGAGTACTACTAAAAAATGATGACAATATCATACCTATACATGTTAATAATTCTATAAAATTCTTTATTTTAAGTGAAAGAATAACAGTGATATTTTTATTAGGTTCTACAATTTGCAATAATAAGATATTATTTATTTCATTAAAAATAATCATATGTTTTAGATTCTGAACCAAACAAAGAATGTATTATTTTGTTTTACAATGTAATTTTTTTTTGGTGAACCAATTTGTGAATAGATATGCTAGATAGAAAATGTTATGCTCAAACACTTTTAAACAGTAACATTTTGAGAGATCAAACATAGGAGCATAAAAGGTACTTCAAACTATTTAGATTATTTATTGATTTTCTTAATAGATTATCAAAGAGTAAAGAAAAATGATTTATATGCGTCAATATTTTTTGAAGAAGTGGAAGTTATCAATGTTTTAATTAACATAAAACCATTTTTTTAATTAGTTAACTTACATGAGCAATTACCATTAATTATAAATTTGTTATAATACTATAATAGTATTGTATTATTTAATCAATGTTGTTTATTAGCGTTAGTAAAAATAACTGAATTATTTAAAAACTTAATATATTTAAGAAATAATTTATTACTATTTAATTATAAACATCTGGATAGGTTTTTAATAATATTTATATTTTATATAATTTATTTGGTAAATATTAATATAAATATAATGACTATCATTATTAATAATATACAAAGTTTATTCTTCAATCACCTTCTTTATAGTAATTATTATGTATACCTACATAGTACATTAATAGATATGTACACTTAAAAAAATGACTAACTTTACTTTAAAAGTGAATAGATAAGTGTTTGTAAAGTTTATTGGTATACTTTAACTAAGTATTTTTTTTAAATTATTAATCATTTTTTGATTCATCATATTTAAAAATACCCATTTTATACAATTTTATTTCTCAATAACAGTATTCACAAAAATAAAAAATAAATACAAAAATATTTTAACTTCTTTCTCAAAAAGTTTGAAAATTTGAACCTTTAAATACTGTATTATAATCATATCAGGAATATGGTTTTTATGTTTTATTATATTGTGAACATTATTTTTATCATGCATTTTAAAAAAAAAAAATAATAAATTAACTCCGATAAAAATATTAAAACAATAGGCATGCACATATTTACTTCCTTAATGATTATTGCCTTATTAGTTATACATACACTTAATTACACTCTTCAATTTTTATTATTATCAAAAAACTAATATAATAATATATTATAAAATTTTCATGTTATCAGGTGTATTTCCACATGTTATAAGACTTATATAATTACATAGTTTAGCATGAATTACTAGTCCCGATTTTAATCATTTAAATCAAACAAGTAAACAACCAAAACATTGACAAATATTATATTGTTTTAAGTTTAATGATAACTGTAACTTTTTATGATAAATTTAAACAATTTAAAAAATATTTTATACATATATTTGGGTATGAATAAGTTTAAATTACAAAGTATACCTTGAAAAAAAATGTAAACTTATCAATAATTTTATTTTAATTTAAATTCATAATAATGATTTCAAACTATGGAAATAAAGTTGGTTATCACTATTTAATATTTTTTAATATTTTTATATTTAAATTTTTATTACTTTATCTTCCTAACCCTATTAATTAAAATAGATAGGTGATTTATACTTATTTTTAATTACCAATAATTCAGACATTGGAGTTCTAATAAATTAGACATCTGATAAGTAATCAAATGAATAATGAGTATTTGATAAAATTAAAATATAATTGTGATAGTAAAATGTTTGAAACCAATATAAATATATAACAAACATAATCTGTGGCAACACAATAATAATTCCTATTATATTTTCCTACTAGTGGAGAAAGATATTGTATATCAGTTGTAGGGGATATAGTTAAAGCTTTAGTTTTATCACACTAATATTCTCTTACTGAATGTAGTATATTATATTACAAGTGGATAGAATGCATACTCTACTAATTCTAGAATGTAGTATACACGTAACATTAGTCAACTAGACATAGGCGAATACCCAATAATAAATTATCTTACATACTTTATTATTACATTTGACATTTAAAATACTTATAAATTTAAAAAAGTGTAAATAAATAATTTTTCCATTATAAACTTAAAATTGATTTCAGAATTTGTTATTACAAAAATTTGGATAAGTGAGTATGCAAAACAAATTAATTAAACAAAACATAGAATTAACGAAATTTTACAAAAAATTAACTTAAAGGATTTTTTTTTTAATTTAATATTTTTGTTTTATTTGCTAACCAATAATTAAACAAACATGTTAGTTTTGAATATGGTACCCATAACCAATATCAAATGTCTAAAGTAAATACAATTTAATGTTTTTAAAAATAATTTTAATAGGTTTTTTACTATGAATGAAATCTTTAAATAGCTTAGATCAGCTATCCCCAACATATGCGTTGCGAGTCCATTTTACAGGCATCACGACTCTTACAAGAATAAAAAATATATTTACAATTTAATATAGTTAAAAAGACAAAAATTATTTTATGTATAAAATTACTTAGCACACTCTGTATATTATAAGCTAAATTACTGAAATGATAGATAAATAATACATGACTAGGACACCTGATCAGTTACTAATGAGAATTAGTGTCCAATTTTATCATACTCTTCGTTGTATTCACGGAAGTGCATCATTACTAAATTTAGTCGAACAAGAGGGATCCACTACCTAAAATGGTTGAGAACCGCAGACTTAGATCAATATAATAAATGAATAGTTTAAATTTAAAACAATATATAGCAATTAATTAATTATACAGCAGATGTTAATCATACATATGATAAAATTTGTAAGGTGACATACTAGTATTGCTTGATAACCGTTAACAATAACTAGTATTGCTCACAATCCTTATCCTGAATAGAGTTTACTAAGTAGTATATTTAGTTTTATTATTTGTAATTTATAGCTATAAGTCACAGTTTATTGTAAAATATATAAATTACAATATTATCTTAATTTAGTTGATAGAATCTTAACACTTGAAGATTTAATTAATTTGCATATTATGTACATTTATAAAGATTTTAGTAAGTGAAGCATTGAATTTTTAAAAAAAGGTTTTATATTTTAATATGTTATACTTTTTTCAAAATAAATGAGCTTTTAACTCAGCCTTATTAATAAGCGATTACTAACTACTAATTAATATTTATTCAGTGTAGACTACATTTATCTACAATTGATTTCTATATTTAATTTATTCAACTGTTGAATATTTTGAATTTATTATTTGGGTTTATCATTTACCCAGACAAAGAAGTAATTGGAATAAATGATGAAATATAAATTAAAATCAGATAAGTTAAGACATGAACTAAACAAATGATTTCAATATAATATAATCAAATCAATGATTTTAAGAAGTAACAAAACTCTATTTAATTTTTTTACAGAATAAAATTATACAAATCGTAATATAAAACATTAATAATGTTATTATTTACCTATTAATATTGTTAAAGTATAAAAATAATAATACAAAATAAATTAAATTTTAATGAATGTTTTTTTCAACATTTGGTTCTTAAATTTTCATTAAGTGATTTTTAAATGATTGAACAAGCTTGATTTTTAATTTTTAATAATTGCTAAACTAGAATATTTAATTTGATTTATTGATAATATTAATAATAAGTATATTTTTGTAATTAAAAATAAGACTGTTGTCATTATTTTGTTTAACATTTTAAAAATATTATGGGAATACTACACTGAAGATTTTTTTCTAGTATTTCTCAGAGCACTCTCACACGCCTATAACATAGTTTGTAAATCACATGATTTAAATAAACTGTCTTTGAACCTCCATTATGAGGTGCATTAACTAGTGGGTGGATTTCATAATGCTCAATTTTATACAGTCTATAAAAGTATTAGATTAAGAAATATTCTATAGATGGCCTAACAGTATAATACAACTAGCATAACAACACTGTAAGAAATACACATTTTACTATAAATTTGTTTTGGGTTATATGGATAGATAACTTTATACATTTTATGATAATTTACTGACATTTTAATTTACTAAAAATTGTTATCTAGAATCTAATCTTGAAACAAAAACCTCCAATCATAGTGTTAATGAATAATAACTATGTTGTCAAATATGTTTACTATTTTTTTTAATTTCATAGATAAATGAGGGTACTAATGAAAAGTATGAATTACATTATTAAACATGGTAATCTCAAATATATTATACATTAACTTTAATTACCATTTAATAAATAATGACTCTGTATTCAAATTTCACTCATTTCAACTCAAAAGAACATTATAACAAAGCCTAACCTAACTAGTTGGTTTAAATATTTTATAAATAGCTAATTAAGTCATTTATTTTATTTAATATTTAATTAAATAATACTGAATACAAGAAAAATTGATAAAATTATAGTAGTTAATAGTAATTTATATTTTGCATGGAAAAAATTTAAATAAAATAATTACCATTTGAAGAGGCAAATTCTGCTAAACATGTATCAAAATACATTTGAAGTCGATCAATCTGGTTGATTAAAATACCTCTAAATGTTACAAGTTCATTGAGTTTATCTTGCAAACCCTTATTTTTCTTAAACACCGGTGACATGTTTGACATATTACTTGATAATATAGAAAGTGAACTGCCATTGCGTTTCAGATTATTTTCACTCCCGTACCCAGATTCGGCTTTAAGTGAATCTATAACATCGATCCAATGATTTTTGATCGCTGATGTGTCAGCTCGTAAATACCAAGCACAATCGTTTAGCGACACATCAAAACGGCAATCGTCTACTTCGTGCACCTATAAAATGATACTATATAATTGCAAAATGGAATAAAAATAACCAAACATTTATCATACCTTGACAGTTGCTTTCAATAGACTTATCGCACCGCGACATCCACACTCGGTTTCCGATTGCGATTTAAAGTATAACAAGGTGCCGTTTTTCAATACGAAATAACGCTTTTGCCAGCCGTGTAAGAAGTTGGTCCACTTATTCAAGTTCCCTTGCAGATCAATCCTGACTCTATCTTGGGTGTCCTCGTCGTCTTCATTGATCTGGGCAATAGGACACTCTGCCATCACAATGGCTCAATTTACTTTACACAATAGCTATAAGTACATTTCCTACGCGCATACATTTAACTATTTTACTATATGACGATCGTCGTTCAATAACATCATTAATTGAACACAACCACGCCTATGTAATGATTGAATCGTATAATAGTCCATTAAAATCACTTGAACACCATAATAAAACGATGTACTTTTGGTAATTGAAAATAATATTATTATTGAATTTTTTATCAATGTTATTATCACTACCTCGGTGAGAATTTCCGATAATAATTTGTTCCAATCATGGGCTGCTACAGTGCATCCGCAATAGACAGCGAAATACTATTGCGTACAAATCTTCCAACGTCATGCACCATCATGACATATTATTATTAATAATACTTGAGTTAATTGTGTATTTCATTGAGTCCATTGAGATAGATGAACAATAACTATATTGGCGAGCGCTTTTACCGACATCGTTCGAGAGACGAAAACGAGACATGTCTTGAACACTACCAAAATACCAAGGTGCCACCACTAAAGAGTGGGTAAAAAATATAGCTGCCAAAGTGCTAACTTCCGAACGTACTAAAGAACCTAATAAACGCCTCATAATAATTTGGGTACTTCGGACTTCCTCTTCCCCGATTTCAAAAATTAAAAACTATTTGAACGCGTCAACAAAACTGTAATACAGCAATGTATAGTTTTAAACAGCAAAAAATAATAAGTAGGTACACAAAACGAATAATAATTTAAATGTACACAATAATATATGAATGTATTGGGCTTAGTGCTTTTGTAGGTTAAGTACCTATACTATTTAGGTACCTTTAAACATGCCTAAAAAATAACATTAAAATTTAACTTTTATTGAATACAAATAAGTTATTCTCTTTTAATAACCCTTTAAAAATAAAAGTAACGATATTGAAAATAAAAGAATAGGTAGGTACCTAAGAGTTCATAGAAAACAATTTTCCATCTATTATATTAAGTAGATATACCAGTCATCACTCGGCACTCGCCAATATTCCGAAACATAACATAAAAACAGTCGTATGACTGTCATAAAAGTGTTAATATTGATTATAAATATAATATATAATACCTAATTTAAAATATTAAAACACCTATACCTAATATTCTAATAAGTGGTTATATTCATTCAAAATATATTCCTGTTAAAAATAAGGCTACATTGTAGTATTGTACATAAATACATACATAGGTAAATAGGTAACGTGGAAAATGGGAAAAAAATACAGATTCAACACAAAAAAATAGCATATTGGTATTTATAATACTTAAATTTTAAACATTAAAACAAATTTTAAAGATTTTAAATAATACTAATTTAATTAATTTTTGTCTCTAAGAACTTTTATTTTTAAACGCTATCTTTAATTACTTATTTACCATAATGACGCGTTCTAATATTTATGTAGCTGTCATTAAAAGCAGAGAACAGACTATGCTCATGACTAAGAGAATCAAGGTCAACATTTTATAGAATGAATATTAGAGAAAAAGAATAAATGTAATTTATTTTATACAATATTTTTCCTTGCCAACATTTAAAATATATATTTTTTTTACATTTGTTTGTAATATAGTTTTTTTTGCATGATTACAAAAAGTTGAAAATATTTTTCCAATTCTTTAAGAATTAATGAAACAACGAGAAAAACTATTTTTAATTTTCCTTTTGTAATAAAAGAAGTAAAAATTATATTTTTTGTATAGCTATATACAATCCTACTGTCTATCATTTACCATATCAATACAAAAAGGCAAAATATTGTTCTACACGCATTCTTCACAATATATTCTAATGTTTGGCCAGTGTTTCGCTTTTAAATGTATACTGGAAAAAATATTCTTATGTAGTTATATACTTATCACCAAACAAACCCAACTCATCAGTAATACCGTTGTCATGGGTAGATTTTTTTATAACCTTTATTTTTAATTGAGTAAGATATATTATTTCGTTGTACATTTATTATACGTTATAAATAATAATGAAGGGTTAGCCATGGTATAAATCATAGGACATAGGTATTATTATTATAATAAAAACTGATAAGGGTTTACATTTAGAATAATTAATATTATTTTTTTTTTCTGTTAAGAACTATAGTCACTTCAGTAAATATCAAATAATCACTAATAAATATTATATACCTATATATACTTCCTTGGATTTCGAACCATTTCAAACCATTTGTAAGTATGAAATTTAAATTGTTTTCCTAGATATAGAATAGTATTGTTCGAAATAAGTTCAATCAAAACGTCAACAACATAAAACAAATATTGATTGATATAGAATTTTCATTTACTACATACATTTTATATATACCTACATATATTTACCTAGTATTGTCCTACTGGATATTGCACTGTCTGCACTGTACACGCGAGTAGAGAATATCTAAGAGAGGCAGTGGACCAAGGGGAGAGAATAAGAGAGAGAGAGCAATATAGACAGAGAACTTTAACTCTAATAGTCGTTGCATATTAATGACAATATTATCATCACTGATGAATTTAACGACTATAATTGATCAATATTAATTATATTAAAATAGACTGCTGCAAAAACGCCGGAGCCCGGGGTACTAAACCTGTATGCACATAAACATGTAATTATGTAAGTATAAATAAATAAAAAGTTGGAGGTAATACATCTATAATAATATAATATATGTATATATAGTTCCTTTGAGTGATGAAATGTAATTATTTATTCATCATAAAGAGCTGTCTCTGGTATATTTTAAAATATTTATATGTTTATATTTTATCTCATGCCAAGAAATTCTTGATGGTAAATCGTTTCCATACAACACAAATATATACATAAATAGGAAATGGGAAAATAATTGCAACCTTTAAAGGGAAACACCTCTTTAGACCCACCCCGCAACATGATTACCTATATCTGATTCAAAATAATATTAAAACAAAAGCATTTAACATTTAACATAAAAATGTTAGTCAAATAATAATATTACATTAACAATCACCTACACTAGTTACACGTATTTAATGTCGTATTTCAAGAACATTTTAATTTGAATCTCTGTAACTACAAATAATTTGTTTTTATGAAAATATTGTAAAAAGTGATATAGGTAGTCCTAAAAAATTCTAAAGTATACGCCAATTAGTAATTTACTAATTTAGTATATAGTTTAATAACATAATTTAAAAAAATAAATAAAAACTATATCTTACAATAATTTATCTTTATCAAAATTCTCAAGAAACAACTATTATTTTTGCCAAATGTATAGAGACAACTTTTCTAAATCTGTCATTATCAGTAGATCTTTGTTTAATCAACTACAATTTGACATTATAATTTTATATTTAATAAATTATAGTTATATAAATTTTATAGAATTAAATACGTATAAAAAAATGATTTCTCATCGAATTCAAAAACGAATAACCGTAGATGTAGGTACAAATTTTCGCCAAATATCTATAATATCATTTCCTACACATAAAATAATTGATTCTTTTTGAGTTTTAAATTCTCATTCTTATTGAGAATATTGAGAAAACTTATTCAATTTTTATTTATAAATATCTATAAAAAAATGTTGCTAGGTCGAAAATCTTAAAAATCCAATAAAAGGTTCATCCTTGGTACCTTTGAGTTTTTAATAATATTATTTAAAAATGTTAAAAACTATTTTTTATAAGTATTTGATGTTGATATTTTAAGTTTTTAACTAGATTCGTCTTAATAACGAAAATTTTTCAAATTAGTTTGTTGTTCAAAATTTATAAAATGTTCAATTTTTTTTTAGCTAGATAAGACTTGAAAATTTTATAGGAAGTTGCTCATATGTATAGTTTACATTAAAACCAAGAAATTTTGAAATAAATATAAACACAACTATTTTTTAGACATAAGTAATTCAAATTTGAACATACTACATGTTTAAACGATGTATATAATTAACGATATTTATTAAGATGATATACATTTATAATTTAATAACCTAACATTATTCGTGGGCACTGGAAATATTTACTGTTTTACATAACATGTAAAATAAAATATAAAATATAAAAAAAATATATTTTTTATTATTATATTATTATTATTAATATATTATATTATATTATATTATAATACATATTTTATTATATACCTACGCATAATAACATTTTAAAAATATTTTTATTAATTTTAAGCCATTACCTATTAATCTATTATACTATAAAACTATTTACACTGTTTTACGGTAGGCATAGTATTGGATTAATAATAAACAATAATATAATATTATGATATAAAATTATATTATATATTATTATAACAGCTAAATAACAATAAAAATGTAATGATTTAAGAAAACAATTAATCAGTTAACTGTTAAATTAATAGTAAAATAAATAAATACTTTAATGGCAATTTCAAAAATTATGTCATGAAATAATTTTATGGTAGTATAGGCTAACAGACAGTATCGTTTTTTATATATAACGCTGCATTATTGAATTCAAATTCAAACACATCCATTACAGCGACTCACTGGAAACCTATTGAACCATAAAGTGATACCTATTCGCCTACCATTTTTAATTGAATTTTAATTAGGTACGATCTTACATTATGAAATGGAACAATTATTATTTTACTCAGTTACAGATACAATTGTAAGTTTTGGCTTGTTAATAACTATCTTCCTCTAGCCATTATTAATAGTCCAAGAATTTTTGTTAATAATTACATTAGTACAACATTATAGTCAAATATTATAATAAACTATGATATATTTTCATGATTAATATTATAAAATGTATGTTATCATTATTTATCTATACATATATTTCTAAACATATAGGTACTTAAGCTATTATAAAACGTCATAACTACAAATCACACACAATAATCAAAACACAATTTTTATTCCATCTTTGATTGAATGCATTTGTATATGCAAAATGTAGAAGATTGGACGACATTTTTCTCAATGCTTCTAAAAATGTTCACTGAAACGAAAAATAATATACATCACTTTAATATGTAAAACTAATAGTTTTATTTCTTATTTGCTCTGAAGTCAGGACTGGAAATAACTTTTATCGATGTGATTATTTATCAAGTTTTTCGAAACTTGAAATACGAATTGTATCAACAATAATGTCCGTTTTGAAAAAACGTATAATATAATAATGTGTTATATACATTTAAATTTATTAATTCATTAATTTTTATCTTGGTTAAGTTTATATCAGGGGTGGTAAATTTTCCTAACGTGACGTGTCAACAATTGTATGATTATTGTTTTTTTTTCTTGTATTCCATAAAATTATAAAAATATTATGTAAGTATATAAATAAGAAAAAAATGTAAAAAAACGTGTTAATTTAAATTAAATGTATTTATTGTATTTTGTTTGTACAGAAATACGGTATTTATTTAGTATAAATATCAGTATAATATAATTATTTATACGATGCATCAAAACGTACATTTTAAAAATAAAACTTAAAATTAGTTTTTAGTAAAATTAAAATTATTTAGATATTTATTATGTTATTTTTATTTATAAAGTTTACTTAGATATTTGTTATAATAATGATATGAAATATATATAAGTACACTATACAGGATACAGAGTGATAATATATTTAAGAATTTACGCTTATTATCTCAAAAATATATTTTTTTTTTCTTATTTTAATTTAATATTATTGCCAAATATTAAAAAAAGACGTACAATTGTTATCATTCTAGTTTTTCAAGTTTGTTACTTTTATAATACAAACATGTATATTTAATATGTTTTAAATTTTAAAATACAGCAGAATATTTTTCGGAGTATTTTTATTTTTTATACATACAAACCGAATGAGTAATTAATTAGTTATAACTTGTAAGTATTTAAAATTCTACAATTTTCTCAGTTAATTTTTGTTAAATTTAAAAATATAAATGTATTTTATAATATTTATTAAGCAATGGTATGTATAAAGATTTTAAAGAGAATTAGTGGTGCAAAAATGAATGTTTTGTATCAACAAAATATATAAATCCATTTACTTAATAATATTATAATATCAAAAACCAACATGCACATTATGATTGGTAAAATGAAATAGTGGAAGTTAGAAAATTTGAATATTGTTTTATTATTGCCAAAATATGTTATTTAAATAATCCTCTATTCGGCCTATTCATATTATATATTATGTATTTAAAAATCAAAAATGTAAAACGAAATAAATGTATACTTACTAAAGAAAAAATATATGCAGTATAGTACAACACTGCAACATATTCCTGGTTTATAGGGAGCTACTTTAATCTATTGTTTATATTATAATCTTCTGTATTATTATTATTATTATTTTTGTATAAGAAGTGACTGTAATGTTTATAATAAAATATATCACGTACTGTGAATAAAACGCGCATTTCAAGTATTTTTCATTAATTTAGAATGGCACGTGTGAATCATAGCATAATTAATTATCTATTTATTCTAAACATATTGTCAGAGGCAAATTCGTCCTTTATTAGTATAAATATAATAATACATAATATATCGTATAGGTATTAGGTATGCACTACAGTATAATACACCCACATATTTTACGAACATTCATTTGTTTCTTTGTTTATGCGTGTGTACGGCAATAATAATAATAATTATAATATGCATTCCATTTTATTGTTTGTCGGATATAATATTACATAATGGATATAAATGTATAATATTATTATGAAATTATATATATATATAATAATAATATATTATACATGTAAATTATAATAATATAATATGTGCCAAAATATGCTCCACTAGTCACTAATCATATGGCTAGAGTATTTTTTTTTAACTGATTTGGATTAATGTTAATACCGTAAATAGAAAAAAAGATTATTAGTTTCTGGTAATGACAAGAATTTAATATTAAATTTATATTCATATTATGGACCATAATTATTCACGATAATTATTATAGCTATAAAATGTATGAAAAAGTAATTCAATAAAAAAAAAAAAAATTAAACTATAAAAATAAATAAATCGTGTTAAATAGAAAATTGTTTTTAAAATTGTAAAAATGTTATGGTCTTCAATAGAAACAAGAAACTAAATGACTATCATTCTTAAAAATAACTTGGTCAAATGTTTCATAAAAATTACATCACACGTACTTTTCGTAAAATTAAAAAGCAACTTGTTAACATCATTAATATCACTAATTAGACTACCACAAAAATAAATAATTATTGGTTTAACGTTATGGTATGAAAAATATACTTAATTTTTTTTCCTAAAGATAATCTATCAAATTATTTATTTTACTATTATTAATTTATTTCTCTTCTCATGTTCAATTACAGCTAATAACTATTATTTAAAATTATTTTTTCTTATTGTAGTATTATTTAATTGATCTAAAATTAAGAATCAAATATTTGACTATTAATTTATTTTTTATACAATATACTGTAATATTGTATAATAATATGTTCTAATTACTATACATATATAATCATATTATAAAAATAAGAATAGTTAGAAAATAATTTAGTTCAGAAAATACGGATTAAATAAAAACGAAGTGCACTTGATATAAGTGTTTGTTAGCCCTAAGAGTAAAACTTCTGAGGACGAAGGCCAGAAATGTTTAATGAATCTCCATTAACTTCAAATTTCAAAAATATAATTTTTTTATTTTCTCAGTGTATTACGTAGCGAGGTTTATCAGTTTATATAAATGGTGTTTGAAAAATGTTCAACATTTCAAATATTATCGAAGTAACATCCAATAATGTTGTCCAATTAGTATATCATAAAAAAAATCTGTACAATTAGTAAATGTCTTACGTGTATACAAGCAGGAAATAACCAAAAAAGGTTTTTTCAGGCTTAAAGTTCCATCATTAAAAAGAGAAAAAAAATAAACGTATAATAGACGACCGTATCAAAAGCCGGAAAAAAACCACAGCTTTCTACTAAAAAATAAATGTTTAAGATTTTTAAGTGTTGTAATTCAAAATTGATTAAAATTAATGCATTATGTGAATAATTTATTTACATTATTTTATATTTAATAATTTATTTGATGTGTAAAAATTACCTTTTTACGGCAACTATCAACAAAATAACTGGGACGAAGATGTCTTATATAAATATAATATAAAATACTATATACAATTTTAAATACATTATGTTTATGAGTTATGACTTATGTTTATACAATTCGTTATTATACATGTCGAATGGTTGTCGGTCGATTGTTCATCTCCCGTTTTTAATAGGGATATATCATATATTATGTACACGGATGCAGATATAATGTGTTGCGATAACTTAGAAAACATAGCACATAGTTAATATTAGTTTAAATAATGTGATAATATAATATAATGTTAAAATAAGCTTATTTTACTTATAAAATTACGTTAATTTGACATTGATCGTATATTATTACGTTGATTGGCGATTGCTAGTTAGTATATACTTTGTTGGCCTTTAACATTAAGGATGTCTAACACATTACAGTGAAATACATTGATTACTTTCATAATTTAAAATTTTTGAATAAATTTATAAAATATATTAGATTTATTATATTTAATATGTAGAAATGCATTTTCTAAGATTGTAGTTGTGTAGTATGTATACTATAATATGCATACTCGTATAGTAAGTAACCTTGGTATTAGAATCTAAAATTGCTTCGTCGGAAATGGTTTTTCTACATAAATTACACACATTTATCATTCCCGACATTTTATTGAATATCCAGCTAAATAGGAATTGGTGGATATATTAATTATGAGTGGACCCATCCGACTGCATATATATGCAGTTGTGTAACCATATTTCAGTTGTATGTTATTTCCTATTATATCATATTATTTATTTAATAATTTAAATTACCTACCTACAAATTCTCATTAATACACAGGAAATAGTATTATAAAATATGATGGGTAGGTAATCAAAATGTAATAATTTTCGCATTTTCCATTTGAGAAATCTACATGTTTTATAACTATCGTGTATAGTACACAAAGGTAGAACAAAATCACATACGAATTTAAAATGCCTATACTCTGTATACACAATTTAATTACAGCTCTTTATAAACAATTTTGATTTACGAATTGTAGTATTTGAACAATTTTTATAATCTCGTCCCTCTGCAGCATTACAACTACAAGGGTTATTATCATATTATACTCGTAATAATATGGCTAGCATAAAAAAATTTAAACAAACGCAATTGTACGTAGTTAAATTTTATAGTTTTATCTATTATATCGTGTTTTATTATTTCATTAGAAAGATTCATATTATTATTGTTATACAGTTAATTCTGAACGAAGATAGAGTGATATGTACATATTATACTTATTACTTTCAATGAGCCTGTCTGTGATATAGTTGTGGCTTACTGTTTAGAATTTTTTGGTTTATAAATTATACTTTGATTTATTATGAGTACCCAATTAAATTTTTTTTTTTTTTTTATTTTATATAGCCGAAATATTATTCATTTGTACCTTAAATACTCAATCATAATGTGTAATTGTATAGAGGTTTTCCATTGTGAAAATATTCAATATTTTTAAAAACAGCATTATGTATGTCGAATAAAATTAAGTTTCACGAAAAGGTAAAGGTTTAGTATGTGTGTACATATGTACAGTTACTTTCATTACCACCTTATAATTGATTACGTAATGTTAATTAATTGTTGTGTGCATAATACACACACACACACACACACACACACACACACACACACACACACACACACACACACACACACACACACACACACACACACATATATATATATATCATGTTGAAAGCACACTTATGCTTCACTGAAAAACACTACCTGTGATTTTGTTTATATAACAAATAATGGTGACTAAGAAAATGCAAAACACAGTTCTACATCGATATTTGGTCAAAACATGAAAAAAATGGTAGATACACATATTGTTCCTAATAAATCCTATAGAAAATATAAAGTAGGTACTAGATACTGGATTTACACATACTTTTATTAGTTGTATAATAAATTTGACGAAAAAACGAAAATTAAAAAATTAATTAAATGCTAGATAGATAGCATCATGTTATCTGAATATAATTTACATAAATACATGTATAAACTTTTTAAATTAATTATGATGTTTAGGGTGGCCGTTAAAAAAATCTGTATGGTATGTTAAAAAAAATACTAAGTCATAATCATCCGCTTACAGTGCATTTTTAGAATAGGTTATATATGTATAGGTATATATTTTTGTAATTTCCACGGTTAACATTTTATAATTATATTTTTTTTCACATTGGATCCATATTTATTTTTGTGATGTGACGTGTTTATTTCCTCCAGCCACCACTAACTATATAAGCACACATGCATATACATACACACACACGTACAATTGCACTACTAGGATCGGACAACATTATCCTTTATGTTACACACACAGAAACTACAATATTAGTTAAATTGAAAATAATTTAAATTTGTCATGATCATTAAATAACTTAATTCATTGAGTAAAATGGTAACACAATATTTCATACCAATTACGAGTTATTAACAAAATAACAATAAATCTAGTATAACTATCAGATATTATTCCAACAACAGTGGTCCAAACCATATTTTTTTAGTTTTGCCAAATAAGTAAAAATAGGGTTTGAATTCAGAAATGTTTAAATTTTTATGATGATAAATTAAGTCTTTGATTTTCTGATTGATTGAAACTATAAATAATTTAATATAATGTGCTTTAAGTAATATAAATGGAAAATATTATGCGCTATAAAATATTCACACGTGTATTTTAGTGTACTAAATCGCAAAAATAAGTAGTGAACTCAACTTAAAAATTTATTCCATGAATTCACTTAATTGCACATCGTACTAAGTCTGTAACTGGAAAGGTCCAGGAGTTTAGCCCCCCCCCCGAATTTTTTAAAAATAGAAACATTTTAGTGTCGATTGTAGTTTATTGACTATATAATCGTATTAGAAAAAATATGTTGGTCCCCCAGTGGCGTACCATGATAATAGTTTTTATAAACTTAAGTATTATAATACTGTTGGATATACTAAAACTAAAGTTAACTTTAGATTTGGAACATTAATATTTGTATAAAATATCTAACAAAACCAGAATTAATTAAAGGGATTTGTGGATACTAGTTTTGATAGATTTAGGGTTTTAACTTTAACATAATATTACATATGCCATTTACATGTTTATGATTTGTTACTAACATATTTTTATTTATAATTTTACTAAGCTTGGTTTGTCAACAGATAACAAGTAAGGGTTTAATTTGTTTGGTATTATCATACAGTAAAAAACAACAATAATGAATAAACTAATGATTTGGTAACAAGTCACCAAACTGGATAGTACTTCTTACTAGTTATTATTATTTTTTTATAAGAATTGCTTAACTGTTTCAAGTTTAAACTAATTATTTTACACGCCTAGAAAGAACATCATAAAATACATAATTCTTTATCTAAATGTGGAAAAGATTTTGGCTGACCTTAGGAGCCGTAATAAGTGATCATTTTGTTGTTATATAGCGAATGTGTCGTTCGTTTTTCGTCATAATATACTCGTAATATTAACATAACGCGCATTTTAAAGTTGGCTAGACGGTATCGATTGTAATTGATTTTAAAAAAGTCACATTTATTTAGCGAGTTGATAATATTTGATTAATAAAGATAGTCTATAGTTAAATGCTTTAATGTTAAAATATGTTGTGAATTATATAATATACCCTGTAATAGCTTTTAACACTAATGCACTATAATAAACCTACATTAAAAGTTGATTGTTTTTCGTTTTGTATATTTTTTAATTTTTATTTCAATGCGAAATGCTTCTTTTGAATTCCATATCCATATGATATTTAATGTTTTGTGCGCACACAAAAGTGGT
Source organism: Rhopalosiphum maidis (assembly GCF_003676215.2). Lineage (NCBI taxonomy): Eukaryota > Metazoa > Arthropoda > Insecta > Hemiptera > Aphididae > Rhopalosiphum > Rhopalosiphum maidis. The sequence goes on from NC_040878.1 coordinate 83,711,709, forward strand.
CATGTCTGCCACAGCTATGTTTTATGAGTTCATATTTTCCTTTTTGCAACAACTGCAGCATTAATAACTTTTGAAACAAGTTTTAGGAAAATTGTTATTTTGAATAAATTAAAAATTACATAAATGTATAAATTAAAGAGTATAATATATATTATTATCCTTATTTTTCGTTTTATTTTTTCAATTATTTTGCTCTTGGATTAAAATATACTTTACGAGTTTGGACAGCAATAAAAACTAAAAAAAAAAAAAACAGTACTATTTTAATTAAATTTATATTAATATTATCGTTTTAAATAGCGGAATATAATACCAAGAACTGTACAAATTATGAGAACTATATTATGTTATATTGTTGTTTATAAATTATTTGAAAATTTGACGTATATTTTTTTTTATAAGAAGTAATTAATATAATATGCTCGTACATTTTACAGAGTCATTGGTGTACTAAAGGCACCAAGTACCACCTTTGAAGTAGTGGCTGTTTATATGATCATAATTGCGTTCATAATGCAATTGAAATATAATAATTGTTATTTAACCCTTACGTTACGTTATTTTTTCTTATCATTAGAATTAGAAATAAATATTTTTTTGCGTTTTTCTGTTAAACATTGAATTTATTTATATTAATTTAATTATTTCTATACTTTCTACGTTTATACATTGTATTGCTTTTTACATAGTTTTAAAAATAATTGTTTATTTTTCTTTATTGCATTCATATGCACCGCATTTTTGATGATGTATTTTTTAAAAATGTAAACAAAATATTTAATATAAATTAAAATGTAATAAAATATGTATTACCTAACTTAAAAAATTTAATTATGTAAAAAAAAAATATTGTATATACTCCTAGCTGGCAATAAGAAAGGAATTTCTTAATCAGAAAACTATTTAAATAATTTTTGAATGATTTATTATATAAAACATGATAACTCCTTCAAGTCTATTTAATGGTTTTGTAAGATTTCCAACTGTTTAAGCAACGAAGGATTCTACATAATTTATCGCAATTGCATTAAAATTCTGTGATGGATGGGAAATTTGCATTGTCTCATAATTGTTTCGTTTAACTATATTACTAATTTATATCATAAGAATACAATCAAATGGTATTTTTTTTGTCACCTGTCGTTTTTTCCATGGATTTAAGTATATATTATATAATATTATCCACAGATTCGTGCTAGCTGCTTTAGCTAAGAATTAGGATACTTTTACGACTCTTATTTAGAATAATTTACTGTAGATGCTTATAAAATCCTATACAAAATATTTCAATTGAGTAGTTACGTGATTTCTATAATAAGCACTTAAATACTGTTAAACATATTTAAAAAATCGTCTAAATAATTTAAGTGTAAAATGTGTAATTAAAATTTCAAAATCTATAATTTGAATAAATGCATTATTTAAGCAGTAATTATAATTTTTATTTTCAAAACTTGACAACAAATAAATTATAAAGATATGTTCAGAGGAGGGAGGGGGTTCAAATGAAGCGATTAAAACGATTTTATATAGTGATGTTGTCGTTTCGGGTTCGAATTATAAAACAATAACAAATATAATTGTATGTATATTCACATGCGTTTTTCAACACGAGCAGTTAGAAGAGGCCGGTTGCACAAGTCTAGTATAATGCTGCAAAATAATCCGTAGTTGAATAAACTAAAGTAATAGGACGACGATTGTTTCGTCGTTGTTTCCGGCGTCGAGGTGAGAACAACGCTATTATTAGCCAGCTAGGATAGTTATACCGTTTCCATGGCCACAAAGCTGCCTGTGTATGTAGGGAGCATTGCAGCGACAATTATTATTATTATTTTATCGCGGTGACAGGCTTTCTACGCAGCTATAGGATTATTCGACTGCGCGGTATTTACACATCAATATAATAATCTAGGTATACTACACGTACTTATATATTGTAATATATCGTACTATATGTCATAAAAACGATGAAGATATTAAAATTCTAAATAGGCTGTCATAATCAGAAACGAAAGCCAATATTATAATATTACATTGTTTTATTGTAGCTAAACGATCCAAAAGTTTCAAAAAGGTAGTAAAAATAAGGGCAATTTCCCCCTGGTTTTTTTTCTATGACATTGTCATAGTTATATGTTAATATTGTATCTCAAAATAATCATTTTTAAATTTAAAATAAAATACATTTATTTACCGAATGACTTTTATTAAATAAAATTATGAACGTCAGAACTAATAACTACGTGTCTTCTATAAACTGTTGAAATGTCATGTTAGACCAAGTGCGGTGTTAACTAAGTTTTTATTTCTTTAATAAAAAAATTTAAATATTTATGGAATGCAAAGAATAGTTTGTGGTATCAGTGGCTTAGTCTGAGGTTTTAAGTGTTTTTTTATCAGTAAAAGTTAAATTTTTTTATTAAATTTGTGCCCCTTTTCCTATTATTAGGTAATTAATATTCAATTATTAAAACATTAAGTTTAATCGATAATTCGAATATTAAAAAAAAAATTCCAATTTAAAAATAAAAATTAATTTTAAAGTAGTGCATTATATACATACATTAAAAAAAAAAAGGAAATTTGATAATTTTAAATTACATATTAATTAATTAAAGTTAATGCTGCCATCTGTAAATTTAATATTATGTCGATTAAGTTTTAACTATCTACATTAGCGATTCCCATACAGCTTATAATAAATAATTTATCGTTATCAATGAGTATTTTTGTTCTCTTTCATGAAATTCACAGCAAGGAACCGTGGCTGAATTTGGTTTAAAAAACTATTCTTGAATATTTTTTTCATTCTCCACCTATATTGTGAAACGAAACATGTCATAAACCATACTTTTTCATTAATCGGATACTGAAAATAAAATTGAAAATATTTCCCCCCCTCCTTCTTTGATAAATCCCTATGAACGCCCCTCGACCGGACCACAATGACACATCACTAGTCAGCGACTACCTGTTTTCAATATATAGAATAATTAAACGAAATGCGTTTTATAACATTAACAATTAAAAAAAATTAAACTTTTATAACATTTCAATTATTGAACGACCCTTTAATCACCACCGCGTTACCACACGTCACAAATAACCGCGCCGCCTTATTATATTTTTCGATTAGTTGTCCGCGCCCAAGCCAATACATAATAATTATTATTGACACTGTGTCAAACGAATTAATTAAAATGTGAAAATAAAAAATATAGTAAAAACAAAACGATCCTACGGAGTACGAATGACCGCACTAATTCGGCTCCGCACAGCACGTCCTGCCGGTCGATCGATCGATCTCGGCCGACGGATTTTGATTAGCCCGCATGGGCCGAGTGCAACCGCATCCCGCGCGCGTACGTGTTGTACATCACGAACTGAAAATATAATGATATTAATTTGCGCCATGACGGACAGTAGTATTATTCTATTATATTATGCGCGTGCCGGCTATGATTTAGGATTCTTTACGCCGGAACACGAGTCGATTTTATTTCTCTCCTCTCGCACACGTCCGCCACGAATATTCCGATCTCCGTCACCGCCGCCCCGCCGTCATTATATTCTCTAGAGGATAACACGCCACGACGACAACGAACGACGACGTCGACTCTCATTGTGCAACGTTTCAAAAGCAAACAGTTTCGGTCTGTATCACACACACACACACACACACACACACACACACATTCGCTCGTATAGGTATATATAATATAATAATAATTACTTAACGTCGGGACCGTATTCGTATTAAGAGAGAAACGTCATCGCGATTATATACTGTAGTGTTGTAATCTCTCTATGTATAACGGCGGCGGCTGATGTGGTGTTGATTAATGGCAGTCTCCGCCGCCCGCGAAACTTTGTATATTATATATATTTTTATTTATTAAAACTGCGTGTAGTCCGGTATGTATATATATATATATCATAATATCATGTGTGTATATATATATATATATATAATACACGTGGCGTGGACCGCTGTGACGGCAGTTATATTTTCACGGGACGTTGTTGTTGTTGTTTCGCAGGTCCCATTGCGCGCGTGTTTCGCCGACGGTTCTTCCGCGAGATGGAACGGACTTTTGAAAAACGATCCGCCGAGCTCCGGATTCGACCACCGCCGCCACCCTATATACACCGCACCAACCCACCGCCCGCTGCCGTAGAAGGCGCGAGACGCGTACAGCCCTGTGAGACATGTCGCGAAATTAATTTTAACACTCAGGTCTCTGCAGATAATATATTTTTAAACGTTATCAACTCGTAGCGTACATCGTTAAAATGTGTGTGCGTGCGTGTGTTCTGTGTAGTGTGTACTGACTGTGTAGTGTGTACTTACTGTGTAAGTATACTGCTTACAGCACGTCTCAATATAATACCAAACAAAATTATTTTAATTTAAACGTAATATATTATGTTTATTATGTTTATTGTTCGTGCGATACGTTTGACTGCATTTGAACGAAATATAATATTTCCGCGACGCTGCCGTATTATTTGTACTGTAAATCTGTAGGACTATCGAAGAATACATTCTTAAGTCATTATTAAAATAATTTGTACGACATATTATTATGTATTTTAGATCTAAAAATAAATAATATAATAATTTTCCAAATACCTACATTTTTTAAATTTAATTTGAACCATATAATTAACCACTTAAATAAATCATTATTATGTATTATTTACATTTTTAGCTGTATTATGAAGGCTGTATAATTTTCTAAAACTGATTACTTGTTATATAAACGTTCATTCTTTTTAAACAATTCAATATATTATTATGATACGTAGAGTACCTACTCTCTGGAGTTTAATTTTTAATTTTTCACTTGATTGAAATATTAATTTATTAATCTCATTTGTCCATGTCCGAATTATAAATATTACATTAATTTAAGTTTTTAAATAGTGCACTGTGTCCGATATTATATACAAATAGTATATTATAAGAAAAATTATTACGCGAAATTCTATGTTAAAGCTCCAAAATTATTATAATCACTAGCCAGTAGCCTCGTCCTTTATATCCAAATAATATGTTTTTAACGGTCATTAATCTTTCATAAAAATAAAACGTGCAAATTAAACAGCACCACGTTGGTTGTTATAATATACAAATTACGATAAGTAGTAAGCATGCGATATATATTATGCAGTATGTACCTACCACAATTTTCAATTAAGACAAATTAATAAAAACAATTCACAAGTTTGTTTTCTGTCAGACTCTGTGTAATGATCGATTTGAACTCCAGATAAGGGTTCAGCATGTAAAATCAACATTTAAATATACAGAATACACACCACGCATGTATACTACATTTAATGCAATTACGGAAATACTCTCTCGTCGAGTTCATAAAAATCAAATCATTTAAATTTTTAAATGAATTACAAACAATTGTACCACATAACAGTTGCACGTTAATATAGTATGTACTTGAACTTTTTACATGCGCTAAATTCAATAGAGTTAAAAATATCTCTTGTAAACATTTAATTTTTATCTTCATTTAAATTTTTAATTTCAGGTACCTATACGTTAGTAGCAGTAGCTTATAACTATATAATATACTAATATGCACTTCGTTCAGACGCTTTACAACATTCCCAAGCGATGTAGGAAATTAGAATTTAGAAGTGATTATTATACTAAGCTTGGACTCTAAAAAATATAATAATTTCAAAGGATGTTTAATTTAAGCATAAATTATGGTCTAATTAATAATTATAATATTTTAGTTTAGCTAACATAAATTAATGGAATAAAACAGACTCGCTGTTTTCAATGTGCCTAATGACTTGTACACAATTAGTTTTGAGAAGTTGTATATAATATTGTGACAAAGTTAAATGCTTTACCGGCTAGTTGATAAAGTTAACTAGTAACCATAGTTACAGAGAGCGATTATGAGTAAGTACATGTATATTCATCGGGTATTCAGGGCTGTTTTACGAGATAAACCGGCAGCAATATTACGTGCGGTATATCCGAGTTGTAAATATACCCAACTGTAGGGGTCAAATTGCACAAAGTGAACACTTTCTTTTAAACTTTGTTGTAAGTGATATAAAAAACACACGGACTCGTAAAAATAAGCTATACATGTTTTTTTTATTATCTAAAAGTTTTGATTAAGAAGTAAAATATTTTTATATGGAATAAAAGAAAAGAAAATGTAATATTTTAGTTTCACAAATATTTCAAAAAAACCATCATTTTACTTACCTACTGGGAAAAAAATGATTGTCAAGTTATTAATAGATTTGGTCTGTGAATGAAACTACAAACCAAACAAAACATAAATTACAATAACTAAAAAAACCCGTTTTTCCTCTTTATAAACTATTGGAAATCGATGTTTTTAAGACAAATAGTACTTAAAATATTCCATCGTTAATCTAAAACAATAACGACGAATAATACTATTGAAAATTGTAGGTAGGTAAATATAAAGTTATACAATTCTTTTATTTTATTTATCTTCGGAAGAATATTTAGTACTTTTGCACTCAACATAGTTTTTACATTTTTTAACATTTTTAAGCTTGATAAATTACCAATGACGAACATAAAGAGTTTTAAGGAATCTGCAGGAACCAATTTTTATCTAAATAATGTCTATTATTTGGTATTAGTTTCATAACATCTGTGGTATAAACTGGATTCATTTCAAGTACACTTATGAATTACGATGTATGATATAAATAGTTACAAAGTCATAGTGGTGAATCTAATAAAAATAATAATAACAAATAATCCACAATAAGCGGAAACTGGTTTGTTGCAGATGATGAACAATTAAATACAACTTTACACAAAACGTAACTAGCATATTGATTACACTTTTTATTTTGCTTTAACTAATGGTAACTATTGTTCGTTAAGTCATTGCAATTTATTGCCATTGATGCGTATGGCATAAGTAAGGTTTTACATTTACGTGTCTAGTTGTACAAGGTTACTAAAACAATTATTAATTAAAAGTTATAACCAAGTTATTATTATTTTATAATACATAACAATAACAGAAACGTGCGAAAAATATAATAAAATCCAAATAGGTAAGTAACTAAATAATAAATAACTAATTAATATATTAGGTTAAGATCGTTTATTATTATTACGATTAATGTTACGTCACAATAATTGTTTTTATTCTTTAAAAAATTTTTCCATTTGGATCTAAACATATATTGTTAATGCTATCTGAAAACCATAATATGATAAACGATTATACTTTAAAAAAAAATCGAATAAAAAGTAATTTAAACTTGTTGTACAATGTACATATTTATTGATTCTAATTGCTAGTAATAATTTTACTAAACAATGATCAATTATGATTGAAGTATTGATTTAAAAAATATTATGTTATAATACAATACAACTCTGTATTAGTTTGGATCCAACGGATTCATTGATAAGAAATAATAACGAGTATTATTATAACGCAAGTATACACTATAATCATCCATGTTGAAAAACTGCATAGCTCGCGGAGATATTTTTGCCCGACAAAATGTCCACACGAATTCAAAACAACGAATAAAATGCGTCATTGTGATCTACTATATTATAATCGAGACTCATAAGATACTCGTCCATTATATAGTAGTATTATAGACAAATAATAATTGGGTATTTTTGTTAAGTTTTTTTTTTTTTTATTTTACCATTACCTATTTCATATCGCTTTGTTATTATTATACGTACCTATTTTATAATATTTTCGATTTTAAAATTACTGACCTAGGATCACAAATCATTTATATGAAATAATAACATTTCCAACGTTATGCGACGACGTGCAGGGTGCAGAGTTGTACGTACCTATATTATATACGTTCTAATCCCAGTAATAGAATGTATTAATCAAGTGCGGTATTAACCCGTGTACGTGATATCCACTCGGTTGAATGTCGATCAACTGTAAGACATAGTATCTGCAGACGGTGAACGCTACAACTCTACAATTATTATTAATACTACGATATTTAATATAATATACGTATATGAATTCGCGACCCGACGTCGAACATATCATGACAATATCATAATTTAAGACAGTTATGCGCGTATTTCTCAATCGTAGCAAAACCGTCGAGCGGCCGTCGTGTAGAAAATATCGTTTTTGTTCCTCGGGTAGCGGCGGCCCGTGGTGTTGGCGCGCGGGTTTTCCGGACCCGCAAACTTGTGGAAGTAGACGAGTTCGGCGACGAAAACGATTGCGCTCGCGGTCAGCCCGATCGTGAGGCACATGAACGCGATCACCACGTTCTTGAAAGTGAACACTTTGTGCGGGTCTTTGCGATGATGGTAATCGGATATCGGCCGGAACGGTTTCGCGTGCACAAACCAACTGTTGACGATGCCGCTTTCCACGAACGTGGTGATTATCCGGTCCACGACTTGTATGAACGGCACGTCTTTGCGGACCAGGTAGACGATGTGGAACGACCGCGGACATTCGTCCACTATGTGCAACAACACTTCGTTGTTTTCCACATAGGAGCTGGCGATTTTTTCCACTAGATCGTTTTTCCTGCCGATAGCAGCCGAAGTCTTGACGTGGCCGCGACGATATTGCCATGAAAGAAAATAACGATAAAAAACACATAATATTATTATATAACTCATGAGATATTGTGCAAAGATCGTCATATATAGAGAGATATCAGTAGTTATATTGTTTCTGGTAGTGGACACTCGTCGTCACAAAATCAAGGTTAATCGTTAAAAAACGTTGGGAAAAAAAATTCGTCTGTTCGACAATATCATATATTGGCGACCCCGTCGACAGTTAAAATACATCGTATAACTACATTCGTTCGGAAACAAGACACTGTTATTATTAAACATATAACGTCTTAAATTGTCAAATTATGCATATTTTATTATTATATAATAAGTCAATTTGTCTGCAACGCAAATAATTGCACACGTCTGCGTCACATCACACATATGTTGCAATGCTATACGTACATATGATAATAATAATATATTATAATATGACCTAGTATATAGTTTTGTTTTACTGAAAGGTTCATTTGCATATTGTTATATCAAACGAAAATAATAAATTACCGCCGATCGGCCATTACGCGAACCTATCGTTATTGTTATTTTATAGTATATACAGTTTACTTTCCAATTTTAGAATATATTTCATTCAACATAATATTATACAACATTTCATTTTAAAAGCCACATTATCGAAAAATCCATTCATAAGATTTAAGAATATTTAATGGGTTTTATTGAAAAGCGAAGTACATAACCCACTAAAATCTACGTCATCTTATTGACCTTTTGGTATATAAATATATTCAAAATCTTATCTTATTAAGTCAAGCACATACACTCACATCAATACATTATTATTTCATAAAATACCTAGTTACTCAATGCGTTTATTTTATTGACTTTTTCTCAACTCAACTATTCAAAATGAATAAATCTTTTATTTTTAGAAAGCTTGAAAAATTGTTTATTCTTAAATTCTTATATCATTTAATTTTTTTTTTTTTAGTGATTCGTTTTATAATAACATTTTTAATAACAATATTATAACTATAGTTTGTACTTTAAAGTTTAAATGTTATTTCTACATTACAGTATGTCCTAAAAGTCCCGCATGGCCTTCAGTATCTCCGTGGGAAATCAATATATATTTTTATAGTCATACCTTAGTATGGAAATTCTAATTGAGTGGCATAAAATTTGATTTTTTTAAAAAAATTAAAAAATTATCAAAATAATTTTTTATGCAATTAAGTTTTTTTTTAAATTTATAAGATACTTATTTCGTTGATAATATATTAAAAAAAAAAAAAAATACTAAAATTGTATATAAATTGACCAAGTTAAAGCCATCAATTATGTTTTTGAATAATAATAATATTACCTAGAAAAATACGGATTCCATGATTTAATCAATCTCGATTGGAACACTGATTTGTTTTTATGATAATCTGTAAATATCTAATTATTGGCAAAGCTTTCAGTTAAGATTAAAAAATTTCAATTTTGATAACCGCTATTTTTTATGTCAATTCCCAATATTAAAATAATAATTTTTCAACATTTCAATGATAAAATATCTATTTCAGCCTGATAATTAATTATACATACCAAATTTGTTACAGTTTTGATTTGAATATAAATAACAATACCTATCTGTGTATTATCTGTGTTTACTGAACATCGAAACGGGTTATCTATTTTTAAGTATTTTAATCGTCGTGAAATGAACCTACAATTTCGAACTGGGAACAAAAATTTAAATTAACTGTATTTAATATTGAATTCAAAATCGACTATAATAATAAATAAATTTCATGACGTGAACGGATTCCGACACTCCGTTAATAACAATACGTATATTATGTCAAAATGATTACCCGTTTGCTCGCCACTACGCCGAGTATGTCCAGGGACTTATTATTGATGATTGAAAATCGATCTGACATTTTCACGTACACCGGTCTTTCGTCGGACACGAACAGCAATATGAGGTTGTTGGAAGCCGAAAGTACCGGCATGCCGGTGTCGTACAGTTCTTGTACGGTGGCGACGTCCCGTTCGTATTTCGGATAGCTCAGATACTTGACCATGACCGCTTGCAGACTGGTAGCCATGATAAACCCAAACAGAACGGTGGACACGACCATTAGACGTTCGGAAATGTTGTTCGGCACTCGATTGAGCGGCACCATTAAGAAAACTCTGAACAAGTTTATGGCCAGAAGTGTGAGCGAGTACGATGTATTTGTCGTGCGCCGTATGAGAACCCACGCGCTCAGAGCTACGACAAACGAACCGGCCAAACAGTACCAAAGCCGAACGTCGAACGCCGTAAATATCGCGCGCCACTGACTCATCTGTTGCGCCTTGGGCACGACGAAACACAGCTCATCGAACATCACTGGTGTCGTGTATTGGATCGTGTTGTTGGATTCGTATGCCTTGAATAAATAAATCGAAAAATAAATCCAACGGATGTGATTTTATTTTATGGGTGGTCACGAAAAAAAGAATTCAATAACAATTAGGTAAATAGTAACACGAATAATAAAATGATTGTTCTCGCCACGTTTGCGTTGATCACCTATTATTATATTTTTAAATACATTTATATAGAGTGATGAAGTGAGAAATTCTTTATAATTTGTTGGAAACGCGCTCTTTATATAGTTTATCAAGTCCACCAAGTACTTATAGTTAAACGTTTCATTAGCTTTTGCACAGACTCCGTTTAAATAGTTTTCGAGAATGTAAATAGGAGTAAAATGTACCCATCTATATATTATAAAGGTACCGGGTGAAATACTGGTATTTCCGTTTAAGTTTTGGATAGTTTGTAGTTTCAAAAATTCTCAAGCTCCGTGTAAAATGTATCACTTTTATATTTTTGACGTTGATTTTATACCTGACCGTATCATTAACTGCAGTATGTAATTTGTACTTCTAGTATACTAATAAAAGAAAACCAAAATAATACCACAGTAACCGACATCATAAGGCCACACTCAATCTATTACGCATATAATATTAAACATATGGGGTTAAAGTATTGACTTTTGTATTGATGCCATTTATCTAACCGGGTATATGATTCAAATTTTAAATAATAATTATTCAATAACACGCTGAAAAGAAGCGTTATTACGATGACTGGTAGTCCGACGATAAATAAATCAACTGCTTATTATAACAGTGCCAACAAAAGTACATTAAAGTTTTAGTTTTAAATCGAGATTTTGAAAAAAAAAATACTTCTATAAATCGAATTCTCTTATAAAATTTAGTTGAGAATAGAGATGTTCTATGATATTAAATAATAACGAAGGGACAGACTCCCACGGCTCCGCATGTAGGTTCTACGTGAAATCGTTGGTCTTTCTATAGTTCTAGGACAACTTAAGGCTTAACTGATCTAGTTCACGGTCTCGCGGGTATATGATAAATTAATAATGGCGAATTTACACTTCGCCGCTATAACATAAATCGTGATTTCCGAAAAACAATTAGTTTACACCATAGTTTATTACACGTTTGTTATACGAACTAGCTTAAGAGTGCAATTTCGTCTTCCCGAAGTTATTATTTAGTCGATCAATGCAAACATTTGAATCATTCCGTAACAATTAAGAATCAACATAAATTTTAAAATATTTTTTTTGCGATTCACGCCATAACTGTGCAGTCATCAATGTATGCAGTGTGAATTCGGCTTTAAGAAGATGCTACACTTGCAGGACGTGTCGTCTCCGTCTTACAAACATCAACGATTTTCAAACGCATTTTCTGCGCAATCGGCTTTAATATTAGAGTGAATTTTACCTATATAAAACTCAACGGTAAGCATATATTATGAGTTTTTATTGATATTCTCACATTTAAATTCGATTACATAACATGTGAATTCACTCTGTTTAACATTACTATAAATATAACAACATGGAATTGGTCCTATCGAACGCAAATTTGTCATACTGACATACTATCGTGATGTTTTCTGATATACAAGTCCATAGTGACGGGGTGTAGAGTGCTCTTAACGCGAGTGCAGGTGCAACGCGTCATGACGGTGAAATTATTACGTTGAGAAAGACTCCGTTGAACGCCATGTCCACCTTGTTGTACACCAAATCGCCCAGCAGGCCGGTGTACGTGAAGTTCGAGTCGGTACCGGAATCGTTGGCGGCCGCGGCATTGGACTCGGAGCCGACGGATTCGGAGTTGGCCTCGGCCCAGCCGTACTTGCCGCCGTCGCTGGGCTCGCTGTAGACGGGCGTGAAGTTCATGTGCTTGGCCAGCGTGGCCGCGACGATGCCGTCCATTCCGCCGTACGAGCCGTCCGGCAGCTTGACCGCCTTGAGCCGCGTGGGGAACATGCATATGCGGACCCGGTGCCCGTTCAGGTCGGTCATCCTCAGACGGGCGACGGCGCGCAGCACGGCCGCGTCCGCCGGCCGCTCGGTGACCGAGTCCCGGAACGGATTGTACGTGTACGCGGCCGCGTACGCGATCACCACCACGTTGGCCACCCACTTCTTTTGCCAGGCCGTCTGGAACAGCGTCTTGATCGCTGACCGGACGATCACGCCCTGCCGGATCAGCCACACGACGTAGTGCGACTTTTGGTCCCACGCGGCCGCCACCGCGCCGCCGTCGATCAGTCCGAGCACCTCGTCCACGGGCCGCCCGTCGACGATCACCAGCACCGTCCGGCCGCCGCTGTCGGCACCTCGCGCCTCGTCCGGCCCGCGGTCCGCCGCCGGCGCGTGCATCAGTACGGCCGTGCCGACCATTCCGTGCACCGATCTCAGGAACCCGGCGGGCGTCGGTCCCAACGCGACCACGGACAGCGCGAACGGCTGTTGGGCCAAGTCGACGGCGGTCATCCGGCACACGTCGATCACCGTCGGCCCGTCGCGGCGATACGCCACCGGCCAGCTGTCGTCCACGGGCGGCAGGCGGCCGACGACCGCGGTGGCCGTCAGCAGCGCGACGGTTCCGCACAGCCATCGGATGGCGACGTCGGCCATGACGAGACCGCTGCAGCGCGACGACGATAGTGACCGCGATCGCGATCTAAACGCATATGATATGACGAGCGTATAATGTATGACCCGCGGCCGCGTCGTCGTCGTCGCATATTATAATAGTATATAATATTTATTAATGTCGTACGATTTATAAAACGTCGTCGTTATCATTATTACTGTTATTTTGAGATTGTCAAACACTTGTCGCCGCCGCCGCTGCCGATAACGTCTACCGCCGGGTTAGGGAGTTCGGCCCGTAAAAACGACAACGACAGCGCATACACGTCATTAATAATAATGTGCCGCACGCGATGCAACGTTACGATATATTTTCGTAAATTGTTTTGTACGGCTCTACCACGCGAATCAGCGCCGTTCTCCGTTTTCGAAATATATCGTAATAATAACGATGACACTAAAACGTCTCTACGCGACGACGATGAATAATTCATATAACGTATGCGCGATAACTATACTGCAGAAACGTGGCGGCCACACGACTACGGCGTTCGTCGGTTTTGATTTGACGTTTCGTTTCGAACGGATACTATAGTGCTGGGCGGCGCGCCGTGTTGTAACGTATAATGATGCATTGTTTTATGCGTCGACTACGGTATAGTCATTAAATTTGCAGAAGGTGCGCGCAATCGGATCTGAAGCATTTCACGAACGTTTTACCGCCCAACATATTATATATATATATATATATATATATATATATATAAGAAACACGTTCCCCTACCCGCAGTATTACAGATGTCGTCGATTTCGTTAAAATTCAATATGTACAACGATGCGCATATAAAATAATTACTATCCGGAGAACATCACGTATTACCATAATTCGACAAAAAACCCTTAAATAACTCAAAGGCGACTGTGCGTGATTTAATTATGGTCAATAATTTCACTTGCAGATACTCTATACTGCAGCAGCTGCCATCATTATAATATTATGTATAGTTTCGATATCATTAGAATTTTAATGCAATGCGATAAATACGATAATATTACTGCAGGTATAAAGGTGCTCGAAAAATAAAAGAGAGACGGACTTACTTACGATAGGCACTGGCCGGATAAACATAAACCACGGATTTAGGGGAACGAGGTATTTTTTCTTTTTATTATTACCCATTAAAATATAAAATAACAATATTTTTATGGTTATAAAACGCAAAATATCTTTTAATTTATTTTGATTAAGTATCCAATGGTACTTAATTAATACAAAGATTATATTGTATCCACACCCAAATCTACGTAGTTCTCGTATAATACCTATTTTTCTGCGTCTTACTGGCTTCCTACAAACTGTACAGGCGCATCGATAGTCCATACTTAAAAATTAAAATATATTATAAAAACCATAATGCATAAAATATAATACGTATGAAGGTAATATCAATGTGTATAATTATTATTTAATAGTTGTTATTATTGGTATGAATGACAAAAGCTATTTTTAACTTCCGAGATCTAAATTTTTAAATAATTTAACTATTAAATACATAACGCTTTAACCTTATGTATGTATCGTACTGTAATATACATACCTACTACACGCATAATATGCATATAATACATGTATTTACTATAATGAAGAAAAAGTATCCGGACAATGAAAACAAATTAGCCTGCTTAAATGCCGAAACCTCTATTAATAAATCTGAAATACACCACTAAGTTCTCGTACTGTTGTTTAATTACGGTTTTATTGTATACCTATTCGTATAAAAAATAAAATAAATCCTATGTAAATTGTATTAGTTTATTTTTTGTAATATAATATCAAATGAGTTAAAAATATAGTTTTACTATTTATACTATGTTAAAATAATGATGGGTTTTTGTTATTTAATTCAATAATGTAAAAAGATGTATAAACACAAATTAATATTAAAAACATTTAAAACAAATGTCTAATGAAATAAGGGCACCAACATATTCATAGGCCATGGACCATTAGGATGTCTTGATCTAGACTAGTCTATGTGAGACTTTTGTATGATGATCTATATTAACTAGTTAAATGTAGTATTAGGTTCATCAAATTACGAGGAACATGAAATTATAAATTAGATCGAAAAGAACAAATTAAGTACATTTGTAAATTTATTATTAGCTGATGATGTATAATATTTAAATTGTCCAGCGTATAACAAATTTAAGAAACTTGCGCTTGCAATTTGTAGATCTATAACTATAATAAACATTTAAATGAAATATGATAACGAACTGAGATTATTTTCGACTCAATTTGAATTTGCAACCAATCATTATAATATGTATATATATTTTACCATTTTTATTTAAGTTAAAGTGATTAAATTTGAAAAGTTCTTTCATATATTTTTGTTTTAATTAATATGGCACAGGAACCTATAAAAACAGTAAAAAAAAAAAATTTATCTGTTTGAAGTGTGCCTGATTTTAACTTTTAAGGATATCTTAAAATTTGAATATAATGTTAGTAATGCACACACCGTCATTGTCAATTAAAAAGTTTAAAAGTGTATGATTAAAACTAAACCATGTTTTTTTTATTAGCTTTTAATACAAAAAGCTATGTTTATATAAGCTAGAATATGAGTTATTTAAATTGTAAACAGGTACGTTTATTTTTATATATTAAAAAGTTAAAAATGTAATGTTTATTTTTTTATATATGAGCCAATATTGATTTATAATATTTAATAAATGTTTGATGTATGTCCAATCTTATAGGAGCAAAAATGTATTGTTTAATTAATTGCATTGAATTATAGTTCATATCAATATTACTTAGATAGTAGTACAATATTAATAAGCAATACTTTTGAAATATTAATAACGTAGTACATATTTGTCTGTAAAAGGAATCATTATAATATAGTGCTTGCTGTTCATATTAAATATTAATATACATTAAAAATAATTGTTAAATAAGTACCATTTATATTACTGTGCGTACGAGAATAACTATATTTATTATTATTATTCTTAAAGTTGCCAAAGCAACTGTTTGATAAATGTTTAATATTCATTATAATGCACAATAACGAACTATATAAAGTATTTATGTATAGGGACAATACTAATATTTCCATAGTCAAATACTCAAATATTAATCAAACAAGTTTACTAATTACTGCTGTAACACCACTAAGTAATTTGTAATAATAACGAATTACATAACCACTAATATTTTAGCTTAGCGTTTTAAGGACGTTGCTATCGCTTTCCTGAAATGCTTTAATTTCAAAAATAAACATTTTAGATTTAAATACCTAGTTACTAGCCTAATAAAACAAACATAAAAATTAACGTGTATTATAATTTATATTTAAACTAACTTGTAATCTAATAATTTTTAGTATGAAATAGTGACTAGTTTTGATGGTTAATAAACTAAATATTTATTTATACCTAGTAACCAGTAAGTATAATATGAAGAATTAATAAAGTATGTCAATGAATACGGGTATAAACCAGTAAAATATCTACAGTTCTTAATTTAGCTATTCTTTCGATTCTCGCCACGATTGTAAATATTTTATTTGGAACATGGTATAGCTTCTGTGGATATGTTCAAATCAAAATGATATATTTATATCGGTGCACATGCATTTTGTTCTGATATCTCTTTTCCACATGAATTTCAATCCAACGATATTTAACCACTACACGAATTGCGTCGTAAAAACATTAATTTTATTTCCATTTTATATAGACTTATAGGACTTTCAATAGCAAATTATTACTATCGGTAGTTTAAAAAATAACGAATTTTTTCGTTGTTATACAATTAGAAGTAAGTAAATTTAATTAGTTAGTCTAAACTATAGGAATGTAATATAATAATTACAAAAATATATGTAAATATAAAATTAAAAAATTACAAGACTGATAATAACTTTATCAATACCTTTTTAGTATAATCGAAATGGACTAGTTGGCTATTTTTATATTTTACCATATCTTGATATGGAACTTTGATAAAATATAATTTTCGGATTGTATGGATACCGTGTAGTCGTTTAGATAAAGCAGGACGCAATTCGTGTGCGGCCATTTATATATCTAAATTAATCCGTAGGTACCTACCTTCCTATTATAGTTAATTAATATTACGAAACATTAATAATACGTGTATCATATCTAATGTTTCATAAATACAGGATAATCATTCATACTTATCCAGCTTATTCCTTTATTAATGTATTTATTAAAATTATTGTTTATTTTTAAGTATCCGTATTATATGCCATATAATATGGACAATGATCTGTACTTGTGCTGTTTGGTAGCTAATTGGTTGGTCGATTTAATATTTAGATCCACGTGGGTCTAGATACGTACAATTAAAAAAAATGAAGTTACCATATTTTGGAGAGTTACTACTGCATTACTTGTATAATATGAACTTGAGATGGTTTCAGTGGCGTACGCAGGGGGGGGCTAACGGGCTGAAGCCCCACCCATTGCTGTATTATTATTTTTGTTTTTAAATCTATCAACGATTTAATATAGCGTGTATTTATCCATTTATTAGAACTACGGACTAAGATATTAATAAATATTATATAGGTATTATATTACCTTAGTCTGTGATTATGACCACAGTCCATATATGGATATTTATAATCTTATATAATTATAGTATAAATTTATATATAATATTTTTATATATTTTTTTTTTATTTTATGCTTAATTTAAGTAAGAAATAAAAAAGCAACTATTTTAATTTTTAAGTCAATGCGCTTGTTACAACTGAGTAATTTTTTATTTTCAAGCCTCCCCCCCCCCATTGTAAAATCTTGCGTACGCCACTGGATGGTTTTAATCAGTGCCAATTTTAGATCGCAAATTTTTCCCATAGAAGTCTTACAATAAATTTATATTTAATAAGTTTAGAGCGGATCGGGAGTTTAATATTTTATAATTGAGTATAGTGAATATAATTTGCTATTTAGAATTTTTATTTTTGACTTAAGACGAGAGTTTCCAGTCTGTATTTTATCAAGTGTTAAATAATGATATTTTACATTGGAAAAATTTGGGATTAGAATAATTTGAAATTGAAAAGATAGAAGGTTAGATTTTTTTTAAGTAAATGGAATGTTTATTTTGATATACTTTTAACCAAATGTTGATTAAATTTAAGTAGCTTTGTAGTCGGCTAGGTGTTTCTTCTTGGTTGTTACTGGCACAAAATATTTTAGTGTCATCTGTGTAAGTAGTCATAATGGTATTAGTTGTCTTGGGTATATATCTGCCGTATACATGTTGAATCGGTACAGTTAGAAATTACTTTCTTGCGGGGATCACAAGTTTTTTGTTGGCAGAAATTGTTTGAGATTAAAATACTAAACTCTATGGAAATAATGGAATACCTGTGGTTTTGTAATTTGAATAAATGTATTATTAAAGAAAAACTCGGAAGTGAGCATGATTGGTGAATCACTCCGTATAGTGTATACAATACTGAATCGTTCAATAACGAAATAAACAACCATGTATGAAATAATTAAATGTAATTTACTTTTGGTATGACACTTAAAAAATATAAATAACTCAGTAATCATAAATATATAACAATACTTAATGCTGGATGAAAATGAATTGATCTGAATTCGGTTGTTGAATTGTAAAATGGTGTTTCAAAAAACATTAATTATGTAACAAAAATAAATTTAATTATTATTATTATTAAGAAAAAAAATAAGTGTCTGAAAGTTTTAACATTTTTAGTTTACAAAAAATTATAAAAACTTTTAACTACATATATTTATACTATTCTAAGTGTACTGAATAATATTTTTAAACAAGCCAATTCAAATAATTCTTATTGTAATCATAACATAACTTTTAATTAGTTTGACTTATGTTATTATTTATGAATTTTATATCTATTAAAATATAAGGTAGCTAGTATATTTTATTTCATTTGAAATGTTTGATAAGTCTATATATATAATATTAAAGACTTAACAGATGTTTGAACATAAGTATTTAACGTATAGAGGACTAGCTAGTTACTTTTAAAGTTTCTGAACTTGAAATATTC
The DNA here is from genome assembly GCF_003676215.2 of Rhopalosiphum maidis. Taxonomy (NCBI): domain Eukaryota; kingdom Metazoa; phylum Arthropoda; class Insecta; order Hemiptera; family Aphididae; genus Rhopalosiphum; species Rhopalosiphum maidis. The sequence goes on from NC_040878.1 coordinate 83,731,334, forward strand.
CAATGAAATTATGAAAAATATATATATATATACATATCCTAATACAAATTAAATTAGTTACATATCATTTACTAATTTTTGGTCTCTATTGTTCGTTTTGATATTTGTCACCAAAATATGGGAGGTACCTAATGAGTATTTACATAATTGCCCTTTATTAGTAACTACGTCCCATATTAATAACAATAACTAATAAACAATAACACTACTGTAATTTTATAAATATATTATAATTTAAATAATTATTAAAAATATTAAGTATCAAATAAGTATTAAATAATAACTATGAATTATAAGATGATTTTTTTTATTTAAATTTATTTTTATTTCTTACATTTCTTACATTTATGAGATTTTAAATCCTAAGTACTATAGTTCAAACTTATAATGATAATTTAAAATATATATATTTTGTATATTTAACAACATTAATGGTTAGGTGCCAATTATTCTTAAACAGTTATGGAATTTATTACAATTTTACAAAAATTAGCTTTTATATATTTTACACATTTAGTCTGAAAAATTACTCAAGATTTTAATATAAAATATTTAAAAACAATAGTTAGACAACTCTATGAATTTAATTTATTATTTTCATCTAATTTTCTTCTAGGATGACTACTTTTATTTGCTTATTAAGAACACACTTTGATGTTATTTAATATGTAGCGATAGCCATATTGATAAAGGTACTTGGGTGAACAAATTTAACATTTGAAGTTCAGGATAATGAAACTCAAATTAATAATCATCTTAAATACAGATTTCTTAAAAATGAGAAAAATAAAACAGTATAATTTTAAATATTTTAACTAACATTATTTGATTATGTGCAATTTATTCTTCATTTGTTATCATAATGAACAAGCTAACAACAATTTTAATTTAAATGTTCTATTATACAAATCTCTAAAACATACAAGAAACAATTTAACAACAACTTTAAATTAAATTTTCTTTGTTTTCATTTTACCTGTATTTCGAAACAACCCTTCAAATAATTTGTTTTGTAAACAGTTCAAATACGATTATTAAATTGTCCTTCTAAAATGGATCAACCTTGTTGCTTATGGTTAAGAAAATACTTGACCTATACAAATTCTGAGATAGGTTACCGTAGAGAATATCACACAACTTAGAATTATTTTTATTTTGTTAGTTATTTTACAATTTTAACATATATACTTTGACACTTTGTTGTAGATTGATGTATCTTGTATAGAATATAGTAAAAGAAAAATTTTAGTTTAATAAAAATGATATTTTGTACGAGTGTAATTATATAAAGGTGAGTGGAATAGTAAATTAATATTTTGGGAGGTGTCCCCGTACTATTCTATTCCACAAACTTTAAATATTTATAATTCATAAACTACTCGTTTGAATTTCGATTTATACATATATACTATATTATATTGAAATATTTCGAAAAATTCTCTACTTCAGAATACAAAAAAAGTGTATTGGCAATCGGAAAGTAAAAATCTTTAAAAAATTAAATTATAAAAAAATTTTTTTTTTTTTTAAATGTTATAAACAATGTTATCTTGACTGGAAATTAAGTAAAAAAATAATTTAAAAAACTTAAATAAATTTTTAAACAATGAATATTTTTCGATAAATGAATCACTCTGTAATTATGACGTATTTTAATATTATGTGTTATTTCTGCAGTAGAAACAATATTATGTAATGTACAATTTGTAGGGATTCTCTGCGAGATATAAATTAAAATATTAAATAGCATATTATAATTTATAGTAGTGGTTACTGATTGATATTTTTAAAAAGACCCTCTAGTGTAGAGCAAATATGCGATCAACATATTTTTAAACCATTAAAAAAGTACAAATCATTAGTGATTTTGTAACTAATTTAACCTTCGTTAAGAGTATTGAGATATTTGATACGATTAAAGTATAATTATCCTTGGATTTGCTATTATCCATTTTGATAATTTATTATATTACATATATATATATAGACGTATCAGGAATACCTAACCTACTCGATGATAAAATTTAAATTATTGAAAATACTAATATATAATATTTCAGTGATATTATATTACTGTAATAGATATATATGATATACTTACATGATAATAATATACTACTTCAATTCAATATTCCATTATAATTCAAATAACCCATAGTCATAGTATTTAAATTTTTTACATAATACGGTGATCATAGTGTTTTTTTAAAATGATAATTGATGAATGTGTTATGTAGATTTTAAATTGTAAACATAATAAACTCAAGAGTGAGTAATAACTATTAAGTTAATACAATTTATTATAAATATAATTATAAAATATTTCCAATTGTCTAATTTAAAAAATAAATATGTTAATATTGTAAACAAAAAATCTATTCTCTACAATATAATAATAATAAACAATATTAAACGCCGACCAAAAATATTTGGTGAATTTGTAAATTCTATACTACATAGAGCAGTGTTTGAATTTTCACAAAAATATCCTTAACAGCCCAATATCATGTTTTTATAAACTGTGTTTATTATTTAACTTGTAAGGTTTTTTAAAGCTGATTATGTTACCTACACTATGTTGCCTATTCTAGTATCGGAGTAGTCATAGCATAAACAGCTAGTGTAGGTGTATAATATAAGGAATAAATATAATGAGTGTTTTTGGAATGTTTGAAAGATACATTTTGGTAAAGCCTACTTATATTACAGTTTTATTATAACACTAAACAGTATTATTTTTCAGTTTTCATAGATGAAATATATCAACGAGGACGAAATTTGTTATTAAATTATAAAAATTCCCCTTTCCATTAATTTTTTTACAGTGTGTTCTTAAATTACATTTTTCATCAAATTATTATTTATTTATTGAAAAAAAAAATATGTAAATTTGTCAATACTTATAATAGTGTGAATAAGTAGTTTTAATTATTTCCGGATTTTTTAAGTCAAAGATCATAAAAACAAACACTGAAACACCACGGGATATCTCGTATTTTATATGTTATATACATTATAAAGTTATATAATATTATTTTATTTATTACCTATATATTTTATTGACTACATGTCAATGATTACGATCCAAAAAAATTATTAATGAACTATTAAAGAACGTATTATGATACAACATCATATATAATATGTACTAATGGTACGAATTTATTTCGAACCAACAGTTACTACAGAATGGTGATGCTGTCGGTAAGTGCACTGCAGAATCATAGAGCAGATAAGCTTATCATCGATCGTTCTAAGGATGTAAAATTTATCCAAATACATATAAATCATCGAGGTAATAACACAGGATCGATTGCTATTGGTAAAATTTATTTGGTGTTATAGGGTAGATCGATAATGTTGTGTAATATGGCTTAGCCATATCTCGGAGTCAGAATTTCAAGGATTATAATTCTAAAAACAATATATATTTGCAATTTTTATATCAGTGACCAGTTCAGAATAAAAAACTTCACCACAACCATACATCCAAACCCGCACATGTGAACCAATATTTTAATGAGTTTTTTTATATTCAACAATGAAATTCGTTATATTTGCTATAACGAATATATTGAAATAATGGTCCTACATGGATATGAAAAATGGATATTCGTCAACGTTCTTCAAGATAGGAAATGATGTTAGTATACATTAAAATAAAATGTAAATTATATTATAAATATACCAAACGAGCCAATCAATACGTGAAACTAAGTATTTCAAAAAATATTAATATTATTGAAAATATTTTTTGTACATAATTTCAAGTTGATGAAAAATTGAATTTTTATAAAAACAATATAAATGTATTAGTTTTATTCTCATCATTTTACATTTTTTTAAACTATTTTTACAACGTATATTTCTAATTTCTTATTTTAAGGCAGAATATTAGAATTTTGGAATACTACTTCAATATACCAAAATCAAATTTAGACGTGTAGATTATGAGTTATAATTTATTATTTGGAGTGCCGATGAACAAATTGGAGTAGTATACGAGTATATAAGGGTATCTCGTAAAATATTGATCCATTATTACTCTTATCTAAACTTTAAATGTTTATAATTTATAAACTACTCGTCTAAAATTTTTATTTTATAGATTGAAGTATTAAAAATACTATTCTACTTCAGAATATGAAATAAAAAACGTAAACTGTTATCAAAAATGTATAACTATAAAAAATAATAAACCATATCATTTTTACCAAAGATGTTATTTTGTTATAACTTTAAAATATGTAAAAATATCTTCAAAAAAATTAGTATTTTCTGGAATAATGAGTGTCTCGTGTTAAACGGATGACCTCTTTTAATATATATACATAACATATATATGTGCGTGTGTGTGCCGTCGTATATAGAATCTTCCTAGGACGTATAGAATAATAATTGGTCAGTCTGTGGATTGCGGTTAGGCGCAAGAGGAAAAGCTTCAACATTTATGGCTATAAAAGCACGGTATAAAAGGGTATTTAGCTTGTTAGTATGCGTCTCACCGTCCTAACAGCCACGCTAAAACTTAGGAGTTTGGACTAGAAACTCAATTATTTATTTAGGTAATAGGTGCACTATGTGACCCACTTTGTATTTAAACAATGTTCAATCATCTTTTGGTATTCATTTTAATTGTCAATTTTATTAAATTTATACTTCTTGGAAATATAATACTATATAGTGTGAATTCAAACCGTATTATAACTTATAATAAAAATTAAAAAATAAACCGATACTATTAATGATGTAAGTTATATTAACTATATAACTTTTATTAAGTTAATAGTGGTTATTACTTTTTTACTTTTAATTATATATTTAGATTGCCATTATTAATTGGTTTTACTGTTTTAGTAGTAATAACAAGGTAGGTTTAACTAATAAACTACAATTTTTTTAGTTCAATACGTTTTAAGTTAAAACAATAAATAACAATATCGTTCGATATGAAATGATTTAGTCATTTGGACTTAAATCATTCAGAAAAAATGTGTGTAGCTTTACGTAGTCAAAATACGTTTATACGTGTACAAAAAATTGTGATTATGTATTTTTTTTTTTTATTATTATTATGGCAAGATCAACTTATGAGAAGCTCTACATTAAAACTTACTTTCTTTTTTTTTTATTAAAATAGAAAATTTACAGTCTGTAACATTTATACAATAAGCAAATAAAATATAATAATATGGAAAATATTTACATGATATTACAGTATGAGAAAGGAGGCTATCTAGTGACAGAACCCATGCGGTATTATGGTTGAAGATTAATGCACCAGCGACTTTTTAATCGACGGGGGAATTTTCTGTCAAGTTGGATCCGTCTTGAATAGCTATAAGTGGGTTAGTGTGAATGGCTAGTTTGAAGTGGAAAATGATTTACTTAAAAACAAAAATTGTATTATACATAAATAAAAATAAAACTTAATTAGTAGAAAATGTTAAGTCTTTATAAAATATAAACCACACATAAAGAGTCTAGAAAATGTTTATGATTTAATGAATGTTTAATTTTTTGTAGTTATTTATTTTTTGAATTTTAATAAAATTAACAAAATCTATTTTGTCAAAAATTGCAGGTATTATATGAAATTCTATTATTCTGGTATTTGTTTCTTTTTTTTTATTTCTTCATTGTTCTGACAATTACTGTATATTTTTACTTGTGAATTTCTTGAGTACCAACTTGATATAATTTTTATCAAAAACCATTTTTAAATTTGAACATTAACAGATTTATTGCTTCAAAAGTTATGAATGTTATGATAGTTACAAAAATAAAAACAATAATCATTGTAAAACCAAATAAATTTATTGTTTCACAAAGAACCTAAAAGCTTCGATCAAATAAAATAAGTCACATGAATACATGATTTATTATTCAATTGTGTATTATAGAGTTAGTCCCGACTAGCATCAGATTACCTACTTTAAAACACTATAAGGATCCTCTCAGAATTTATTTGGCTTGATAATCATATATTTGCTATGCCATTAAATGATAATTCATTGTTTCAAAAAAATAATAATCTATTCATACATGCATGGGCGTATCCATGCATTTTTTATGGGGGGATTTTTTTACTATGTTAAAAGTATTATAGTATAATTGTATAATCTAAAAGGGGCGTTGAGTAAAAAAAGGTTGGGAAACACTGTATTATAAAATCAGTGGTTTGACCTTAAGAATTTTAAATTCTGTCAATTAATGGGAGAGGTCCAGACCTGACCCCTCCCCTATTTAGTACGCTCCTGCATATACACATGCGCGCATTGATCAGAATTCGGTTTAAGAGAAACAGTAAAAAATAGGAACCATATAAAAACAAAAATGTATAAGTAATATTATATTCTGCGTACTTTTTATTTTATATCGATTTCTGAGGATAGACATTATTTTTTCGTTTTTTTTTGTCGTGTTTTTGTAATGTTTTGTATTGTATTATTATAATTATAATTGTAGGAGCTTCGAGCTGGACAAGATGCGCCAATGAAAGATTAGGAGAATATTGGTAAAAACGTGAACAATTTAAACTGAGGTTAACTGTGCAATCTACTAAGTGTTTATAATTTTATCCAAATGGGTTATGTTTTAATCGGTTAAAATAGATTATGCAATCGATTGTTATAAGCTTGTTTTTTCCCAATATAAACATAATTTTTGGCGGGTGGATTGGTGCTATTTTTTTGTGTTAAGATGTGCAACTTTTGTTGGCAACGTAGATCATTTAAATGATTTTATTTTACATAGAGATATAGAAATTTTAAATAATAACAATAATACTGCCCAAAAACTTCTCAGTCCATTTTAATCTCGAGTGAATTCCGGTCAAAATGTTAAATGAAAAAAAGAAAAATAATTATAATAAAATATAGTAATCAATTGAGATAAAATTATTTTCTTAGCCTTTTTTGGTTTGAAATTTTTGTTAATGGTTCATTTACACTTGTGTTTCCAACCTTTTTTAAACTACGGTCTAATTTTGATAGGACCTTGATTTTAATGAGACCTTTTTTTTGCTTATAAACAACGTTCACTTTTTTTGCAGATTTTATATTTTACAAATAAAAACATAACATTTTAATTAATTAGGTTAAGTTGTTTATGTCATTAAAAACTTTATAAGATGCATGTAAATATGTTCAAAAATTATTAAAGTATGTTCCAGTACATGAGTAGGAAAATCATAAATTAGAAGAAGAATTTAAGTGTAAAAATGTACATATTTGATAATTTAAATGTGTTTTATTGATTTGATTAAATCTCACGGGTCGCATTTATACCGTTTTAAATGATTAACAGTGTATTAAAAAATACATGCTATACATAAAATATGTTTATGGACCTTAAATAAAGATAGGGTGGCCGCGGGAGAATTTAAAAAAATAAATATATTAGTGTATATTCCTTCTCGTTATACTTAATCAATATCACATTAACATATTTTATTTTTTTTAAAAACCTTCCCAAATCAAGCATTTTAACTTTTAAGTATGCCCTAAAACACCTTAAACGAGGGGTCTTTAACCACAACCCGTTTAGTATTTATTTTAGGTTCAATTTTATAGATAGCATACATTTGTATTCATTCAATACATTTTTAAAATTTTAAATAGTTTTATTATACGAGTGTGGTCCACGAGATAAAAAAAATAATACATTATTATGGCCTATTATCTAAAAAAGTTAAAGACCACCGTCCACCACATTAAGTAATCAAATATGACATGTTATGTCAGACATAAAATGCGTCAAAAATTGTATTATTCATTATTCGTTCAGTGTATACCTTTTTAATACATTTTTAATGGAAACTGTACGTATCGATACCAATACCATATCCATGCCAACAATGATACCAATACGGCAATACCTATGATAATTTTCATACGACTGATCGTAAAATCATGTATGACACATACGATCGTGTTGCGAGAACGAGCACTTGCAGTATGCACTCATAGTATTATTAAAGTATTATGTATATTAAATTGTATTTAGTGCATCTAATTCATTTTTTGTGTGACTTGGCCTTTTCTAGCTCTCTAATAGCCCCTATGCATAATATTATGTTAATTGGTATTGGCCACAGGGAGTATAATAATTATATATTACATCATTTTTAAAATAATATGATACTATGCAGGGGCGTAATTACCAGTAAGGGTTATGAAGGATATATCCCTACATAAAATATATTTTTAAATGTTGACTTAATATACAAATAGTTTAAATACAAATTTATAAATTATTATAAAACGAAATCAAATATAATGTTTAGTTATATTAGTATATAATTAGTTTATTACTCGGTATAAGTATAAGTATGATTTTTAAAATAAATAATTATTTCGGTTTCATCGTTATCTAAGTTATCTTATTGATTTATATAACACGAGGTGCCTTACCTCACATTGTACCTAATTACTAATTAGTAATTACTGTACCTACGTCCTACATGCTACATACATATGATAAAGTAAATAATAAATATTCCAATAATAGGTAAAATAAAATTGCAATTCCAAAAATATAATCTAATAAAAAAAATGTAATATCAAGATTTACAATAATTGGTATGAACGAATAGTGAATACAACGAAGTACGAACGCGCGCTGTCACACAGTACCTACATTGACTTTCATGACTTCGTCTACACACTAAACACTACTCACTGTGACACTCGGTAGCGACTAATATTTTTTTTAAGCAAATATATTAGTTTATTGTTAGAATTTTATACTTTACTAACCCAAAAATCAAAATAGAGCAAAAAAGGAAATAAACTATTAATAATACCACATTGAATTAAAAAAAAAAAAAAATAGAATTCAACAATTTATAATAATATTAATAAAAATTAAAAAAAAAATTTAATTCGATTCTACCTATACTTTGTCCAGCGAGAGGATGCGCCGATTCTGCGCATCCCCTGCGTCGCCGTGCTATCAAAACTACTTCGCTTAAGGCTGGGTATCGCTGAGGAATGCGCAGAAAAACTGATTTTGGTGGTTCTCTCGCTGGACAGAGTATATATTATATACATTTTATTGTCAATTATAGATTACAAATATAGAGAAATAAGTATACTGGCATGTAATGAGATATAAAATGTAGATATGGAAGGTGTTATAAAAAAGTTGGTTTTAAATACTCATTTCTTTATCCGCCCTCCCATGAAAATTTCTCAATTACGCCACTGATACCATAATAATATTTTATCCGTTTAATATTATAGTATAGTATTCATATTGTTTTGATTTTTTTCCATGTCACTAACCATTTGAATCGTACGAAACTACAGAACAGACGCTAAACGAGAAGAAAATAACGTATGAGTTGGCACTTTGTGATGTTGTATACCTGAAAAACAAATATTAATTTAAAAGTAAGGAATTATAAATACGAATGTTGTACGATCGATATTGTGCGGATTCGCCATTTCAAAATTATTATATGTCGTATAAATAATTGCCGTGTTCACTCCGACAAAACGACGTATTATATTATACTCACGACGTTTATATAATTTTAATCTTTTAGTCATCTGTACACGTGACATAGGTATAAGATAAATTCTACTTTCATATTTATAAATATAATGTATATTTCATGACTCGTGATAACATTATAAATTATAATAGTGAAAATGCAGTATTATTGATTAATGTTTTTAATAGGGTTAAAAACTGAAGATGTAATGTATTTGATCAGAATTATGGCATTTCAGTAAGAATATGATTTACTGTAAGAAGTACTACTCGTGACTCTTACAGTACTACCTATGTTTTGTAGAATATAGCCAACACTCGTCTTAATCAGTATGTAATTACTAATTTTCAATAATCCCGTTTAACTAAAGGCGATAACGTCTCTTGTTTTCGCATACCTACCTAAAAAAAAAATGTATATATTTGAATGTTTATATGAATGACAACAATTTATTTTCAGAATTTCTAGAGCCGATTATAAATTAAATATCTTAATACACGATTTTAAATTTAAATTATATTAATATTTTCTGTTTTTTACATATATGCTTAACAAGGTTAATACTTCTATTTGTAATTTTAATTTATTGTAATTCTCTGTTTGATTAAAATTAAGCCAATACTAACATTAGTTAAATCGCAACTATTATAATTTTTATAATATTTTAACGTAAATGTCTTAAATAATATGATTATATATATTATATATATAATTATTTATCTTTTGAATACGCTTTCAGTGATGAATTATAGTTAGGTATATTGTATATTATAATGACAGTGTTTTTTGATCCTTTCAAAGTCATTATAAACGGTTTATTGCTTAAAACGTATACATATAGTATACGAATTACAAAAAAAAAAAAGTAATTTTGTGAAGGATGGGTTTCCGAGCGCTTCATCCCCATCACCCTTGTCACTATATATAATATTATGCTTTTGGTTTATGACATTATTCGAGTTATAATATTATATATACTAAACGATTGGAAAAATGTTGAAATAAATTATGTGTATACTGTATACAAATGCACAAAGGCGGAAAATATTTTTGATTGTCTATGTATTATGATAAACTACAGTTTTGGAAAGTAAGAGACTGTTTGATTAATGAACTATACTTTACTATACGATATACATAATAGATAATACTCACGAACACCTTAATAATTTATATTAAGTACAAAGTTAACTACTAACAATCATGTTATTTTCATGAAACATTCCAAAACAAATTTGTGTCGCGACGATAAAATAATTATATAGGTAGGTAGGTGCCAACTTAACATTATTTAAAACAGAACAATCGTTTCAGAATTAATAGGTATCTCGATTTGTTAACAAAATAATATTCAAAGATAAATAATTACCTTTAATTTATTATACACGGTTTATACCACTCTATCGCAACCACTGTGTAGTAACAAACAAAATCTAAATAAATTATCGGGAGCCGAACGAAAAGAGTTATAAGTAATAATATTTGGGGCATGAATTGTGTGTTTCAGGTGAGAGGGCGGGGGTGACTAACTGTGTCGACCATCGCCATCGAGTCGCGGGTCATTGACACGATTCGTCAATAAAAATTTTAAGAAACGAAAGCGTTTCCGCGTAACGTCAATAATATCGATATCCACATTATTATAGTTATTTTTAGACTTTTCCAGAAACGCAGATTCTACGAACCGACCGAGCAAGCGCATTGGTCGGCAGTGGTTTCTCGAGTTCTCGACGTTTATTATATCGTAGTCAGTCCCTATTTTGATCGTACTAAACGACAAGACAAGTACCAACATTTTACTATTAATATGACTACGATTTTTAACGATTAAATCCCGAACCAAAACCCTATTCGCAGAAGAGAAATTAAAATATCGTTCCTTGGCTACAATTTTTTTCTTAAAACGTTCATTTATAATTGATTATAGGTGGGTTAATACCTACAAGAACGGCGTTACAATAATAAAATTACGATATTAGAAAATTATTGTAGGCTGTGTTATTATTAAAGTTACAGCCGAAGCGGTGCATGTGCAAACGTCGATGGAGATTTGTTGCTACCCGCGAGTCATAAAACGCTGGGTTTTCGACAGTTTTGGGCCCCTACGGTGGGGGTGGGGGGAGGAGGTTACGGGTTACAGCGTACAAGGGTCCGAACACATTCCGACCGCGACGGGCGAGCATACGAATTCTCACCGTTTTTCCTTTGTCCACCGTCGTAATAATAATAGTAATATAATAATATGTGCGAGACGACGTCTCTCGTTATTGGTAAACGAATATTTCCCACAAAACATTCCGCCGCGCGCGACCTTGGGCTTTGACGACAAGAGAGGACCAACCCGATTAGACCACAGCTGCTGCTGCTGTAGGGACGACAACGACAACGGTGGATCGGCGGAGGGAAACCGAACAACCGATTGTAGTATTTGTATATTACTTATATAGTTATATAATATTATTGTCATTAGATTTTCGCTCGTCGGAAATTAAATGCGAAAAGTTATGAGTTGTATTCCAATTTTTATCCACTCCTCGCAAGTCGTGCGGTTACCCATTAGTTAACATTAATTATATTTCATCTGTGTGCTCGATTATTATTGTTATTTAATTTAAAACAGTCATTACTTATCACTTATTATCATCGTCGTCCATCGCAGTCATCGCGGCAGTTATCTATTTCTGAATATTCGGTAAATAATACCGTGGTTAATACGTTGGTTGGAAATTGCTTTTCACCATTTATTTTTTATCTTGAATATTATTTTATGCAAGTGTCTGAGATAGCTTACATACATTAAATTCCGCAGAATAATAAAGCATATGGGATATAAAATAATGATCTTATAGTGATGTATACCTGTATACCTAAATAGGTATGTGCTAAGTATTTTTATATTTCATAGTAGTCAGTACAATACATAATAATATGAACATTATTAAAAGGATGCACGTGCTGTATCTGCCTTACAAACATACATTACAGAAAATTTTCATTCAGTAGAACCAATTGTGTGTAGTGAACTTTAATATTAGAATGAATTACCAAATTTAAAGATACAAACATTCTCTGTCCTTAAGTGTTTTTTTTTTTGGCATATCGAACAATCGTTTTATCATTTGTGTTGTGTTTTTGTCAAAAAAATTAGGAACATTTTTTAAAAATAGGATGTGATGTAACTGAATTGTGTAAACAGTTTGGAGGCAATAATGACTTTGAACAAGTATGCAAAAGAACAAAAAAAAAAAATGTTCGGTGAAAGTAATTTAGAAAATATTATTGAGTCTACTGTTAAAAATTTAAAATATAATGCATATTTCGTTATCTCGGACACATTAAATAAATACATTGAAACATCGTTTTCAATAATTCTCTAACATTATTAAAAAATTTGAAGTACTTCATACAAAGAAAATGTCCAAAGAAAACATAGATGGAAACCTTGTTTCTACTAAACATATGTCAAGTGTTATGAAATTGACATAGAAATGAAATGGATAAAAAATTGGATTACCGTTCATTTTGTCTGGTTTACCATCGAATTTATGATGAAATTGAATCTTTAAAATTAAACGAAGTACTGAAGTTGATCGTTCATGATATCTTGGAACATTGTTTCTTCGTATCTAAATTTATATACTTTGTATAAAATATTTTATATATTTCCAGTCAATACTTCAACAATACAACTGCAGAAAGAAGTTGTAGTGGGTTAAAACTTCTCAAAATATTTTCACTCAACTATAGCTAAAGACCGGCTAATAAATTTAGTAATATTGAACAGTAAGCAATATAGCACAAAAAATTGATTTTAATTATGTATTAAGTAGATACATTTGTGATAATGAAAAAGTATAACAAATTATTGTAATGTTGTTTATTTTTGCATACTTTTAACAATTATTTTTATTTTTATATATCATGATAAAAATATTAACTTTATTTATGTATTATGTATTATTTTTGTATTAAATAAGAATTTAGAACTACCTTCTATTATGGAAATGAAAACAGTCATTAAAAATTAAAATAAATAAATATGCTATAACTATATGTATAAAAATAAAATAATAAATATGTAAAATCCATTATCGAAATTTAAAACATTTAAAATTATTAAAATATTCCAAATAAATTTATTAAATGTGTATAAATTTTAATTTAATGTAGCAAATAAAATAAAAATTAATTAATAATACTTTAAGTTTGTAAATACGTTTTTAAGTTTACTTAAAAATTATTTATAATTATGATTTATGTCTTGTTACATTGAATGTTGGTATTAAAATGTGATATAAATATTAAATAAGGTAAATCGCGATTGACTTTGTAATAAATATAGACATACCTATTTATAGTAAACATAGTTGGTTGAAGCTTTTTCACAGTGACCTCTTATAAATTAGGCAAACTCGCTGCAGTAAGTACTAATATCCTAGATATAGTATAAGTTGTAATATTCATTTCTTTTAACGTCACGAGTTTATAATATAGTTTTAAGTGAATACTTAAAATATATTTATTTATTTATTTAATATGCATTAAACATTGTTACATTGGAATAAATTACAAATATTGTAAATTTGCATAATTGTATAATATTTGTATAAGTGAGTACAACTAAGTACATGACTTAGTTGTATGACGAATATAGCTAAATACATAATTTCAAATGTTGATCAAAAAATTAAATCCAAAATTATAATGCATTATAATGGAATTATAATACATTTAAAACTTTAATATAAAGTAAAATAAATAGAGTATTTTTTAAATGAATATTTTTAACCAGACTTGAAAAATTTATTTACACTTTACGATATCCCTTCAATTTTCAGTATAATATCTGCTAAAACTAATACAAATATTATGAACTTACAAAACACAACTTACTGTATTAATTTTTTCAACTTTAAACACTTTAAAATTCAAAAGTTATACGGACATTTTAAGTTTTATGCAGTCATATTTAATAAAACTCAGTAAAATTTATCAATAAAATCTTCATGAATAAAAATATATATTTTTTCCAACAGAAATTATTACTATTTTAATATATTAAAATAATATTCAACGTTCTTAAAAATTATTTATTTATCATTTTAAATTTTTGCTCTTGTATAGGTATATATTAAAACAATATTGTTATTAAAAAAAAACTATAATTTATGATGATTTAAGTCGTGTATATAAAGTAAGTTGCTTATTAGGGATTAATAAATTAAAAAAAATATCTATCTTGAATATATTTGAATAAATATATAGAAAACAAGAACTTTTTTTTTAAGTATAATCTTGGTTTAAAAATGATATAATATATTAATATTTTAATCACATATTATAATACAATGTAAAAAACATTTTTAATATCATTACCTTGAATAAAGACAAATGTGCAATAGATACTATACTTCACGTCCATTACTTTATTTCATTTTTTATGAAACGTATACAATTTCTCATTAACATATTACATTATACATTAATTACCTACATAATATATGTATGCATTGTAATTAAATCAAAATTCTAAAATACAAGCTTTTGTAAATATATATAAAATGTAATTAATCTTCAATAAAACATGAAATATACCCATATATTCTAATTTTTTTTTAGTTTTTCATTTATTCAACATTTTTTCTCGTATATTTAAAAACGTAATGATATTGAAGATATTATATATTTCTATTGATTAATTTTATGTCAAACAAGTATCTTATAATTTATTATATTCATATATTATATTATATTTTATAATGTTTACAAATTGTTCTTGAAATCATTATATTATATTTTAGTATTACAGACTTTATTATTTTAGAACTACCAAATTTTTTAATGTCTGTAATCTGTATTATGATTAATATCTTTAACTTACAACATATTATAGTAATAAAATTAGAGTGAAAGAAAGGTACTTAATTGTTATTTATAGTACCTATGATATGTGCATCATGCACATTATTTAAGTTAATCAAATCGGTTTACGGAAATAATAATATATAATATTATTATGTAGTGTGTACAGTAATAGATATAATGCTTTCAGTGTGCGTTATATTGGATAGGTACGTGGTACATAGAACTTATTTCAAGATGAAGAGTAATTCAAACACATATCAGACAATAATATACTATACAAATAATACAAATAAATTGACAGATTAATGTGAACATGTATACCTACTTAGAGTATGTCTAACTTATTGAAATTGTGTTATTACATGAAAGACTTTAAAAAAGTCTTATATTATATATTTACTTATATTTTTATACATACGTCAGCTATATATTTGATATTATTATACTTATTTTTTATCATCACAGTTTCAAATACAGACTGATTTAACAGTCATGCTCAATGATAGTCTCATTTTTTTTAACAAAGAATTTATTCAAATTTTGATTCTTGGAATTTTTAGTTTTAAGTGAAAAAAGCTAGAATATATGTCCATCTGAGAGTTACTCGTGATCCTCATAATAGCCAATGTGTTTAAGAGGGTTCTGCGGTTTTTCTAATAAAAAATAAGCACTTATTCATATTGTAAATTGATAAATAAATGATTATATTTTTAAATGTCGATGTACTTATTCTATATAGGTACCTAAATAAAGATTTAAGCAGGTAGATTTTGAGTTATTAAATTTTAAATACTATTGTAATACGTACTGGTTTAAAAGATATTATTGAAGCTAAGATGATTTAAAAAATATTATAAATTTAGATACTCTTTGAATTGTATATACATTTAAGTATTTAACAATACTCAATAATACGATTCTCAAGTTTATTTAAAAGTTCCAAAAACTATAGTTTGAATAGAAATTTACTAAAGAGTAAAGAATCAAAAAAGGATAGTATGCTTAGTGAATCACCCTGTAAACCTACGACATAGCTATACGTTATTACTATATAAGAACAAACGAAGCGTTTTATCAGCTGACACATAATATTATAAAGTCAGTGAGTCGTGGTGGCGTGGTGAGGGTTGTGAAGACACCAATATTCAATTAATGACGCAGTGGGGGTGGCAATAGTGGTATTTCATCAATGGCGGTTTTTCATTCTATTATCGTTATAATAATACTATTATATGGATATTAGTTGAAAATAACAGATGTATTCACCTTTTCTTCAACGTTGGTGTTAAAGTTTTTGAAAAGTGAAAAAAGTAGTTTTGACAATAATAATAATGATTACCTAATAAGTAATAACAATAGTTTATTTAATTAACTAAAATTGATCACCTACTGAATACATTCAACATAACTATTTCTAAAGCATCTAAATTGCATAAATCCTCCTTAACTAATCCAGTGTAAATTTCTAATACATGAAAATAAAAATTTGTCCTTTAAAAACTAATAAATTCAAGATATTTGATTTTCATTTATGGTAAAGTTTAATTATTGTATTATTGTCTAAACAACCAAACTAATTTTTGAATTTTTTGAAATAAACACCATCTAGACGTTATTCATTATTAAATATATGACTGTATACATTTCGTCTTTAGTACAGAGTATTGATAATACTATTGTATTATTTGTATTACCATTATAGCGATTATTATTTTGTTCACTCGGTCGGTTCAATTCGAAAATCGCAACCCATTCCGCGTGATAATACAATAATAGTAATAATAATAATAATACGAGCTTAGCTCGTTGCGGCTGCAGTGATGTACCCATATTTGCCTTTTTAAATCTGCTCGTATGTATCAGTTTTATATTCGGAAATCGAGGAGTATTGAAAACCTGTATTATAATATCACGATTATATTTTATATATATTATTAGGATAATGCTCGTAATTGGTACATAATAAGTAAATTTTTGTGTGTCGCGGACGAGTAGCTGCGGTCGTGTGGGTGGCGGTGGAGATGGTTGTTAGATGGCGGTAGAGAAGCGTTTTATTATTACGCTTCGACTTCCCCTCCTCCCCACCGCGGCCGAATGTACCTCACCACCGCCGCCGCCACCCCAAACGGCGCGATCCTCTGTGTCAGGATAGGCGTGCGTCGCACGGCGTCGGAAAACGCGCGCGAATCGCGTCCGCCCGCCACCGCTGTCCAATCCGTCGTAACCGCCGCCGCGCGCGTTGACACAACCCGACAACGGTCGCGTTGCCGCGGCTGCCGGCAGTAGCACATTGGCCGATCGGCCGTACGTCGCGTCCCTCGTCCGTCTCGTCCGTCCCGTCTCGTGCGTGTGCGGCATTTACGTGTGGTTATACCGACTGGCGTGCGATTTTTTTTTCCCGTTCTCGTTTGCGATTTCGTCGTCGTCCGATTTGTGCGCGCGTGTGGTTTTCTGTCGGTTTACAACACTTGAAACGTTCGTGTTGTGTATGGAAATAAAAACGAAAGGAACCATTTCATTTCCGTTCGGATATATTGCCCGACATCCGAATAAGTAAACACACCGCGTATTTTCCGCACGCATATACCTACCCTACACGTATATTATATTATACTCACGAGCGTGTGCCGTCCGACGACATGGAACGATTCAAAGTGATGAAAGCCTCCGGGTCGAAACACAGCCTAAACAAGTATTACGGTGCCACCGCCGAGGACATGGAGAACACAGCCGGATTGCTGGAGATGACGAGCGTGCTGGGCAACTCGCAAATCGACGAGAACGCTTCAGGTAGGACTGTTCATTACTGTAATATATTATTATATTTATTATAGCTGTTAATATTATAATATGATAATATGATAGTACCTACTTTAATAGCCGTCCTAATATTGTTACTGGCTAAGTACTATATATAGGTTTAAAGTCTTGCAAACTATTATAAATTAGTAATATAATTATACTTAAGATATACCTATTTTTATAAGGGTTGGGTGATAATACTTTATTGCCGATATCTGGTATGTATATATATAATCGATACGAAACTAATTTACGTTAGTTACCTACATTAAAGAATTAACAAACCATATTTTTGGAAAATATCATTTGTAGAAAAATACAAAAACTATAATTTATCATATTAGTATTAATTATTTATAGATAAATGATTGTATGCATTTGTAATAATTTACTAGTGGGTTTTTTCTTAATATTGATTTAAATAACTGAATAACTGATCTGGACTAAAATCAATATTATCAATATTATTTATATTGAATATTGTTTTATGTATTGGCCCTTGCCTAATTTGCATGTATCATCGTAACTTAGAACTATTTTTTACAAAGCTAAAATGCTTTCGAGGACTAAAATATGAGAACGATGTTATTGTGTTACACAATACACTTTATATTGAACTCGATAATAATAAAATGTACTATGTAGGACATATATTATATAGGTAACACAATATTAATATATTTTATATGTATCGGACGAAACATACGTCATAATGTGAACTACCCTGTCCATGCGGGTGGAGACGCCTCCGTAGAACGCGCATTGTAGATAATTATTATACCTAACATTGTATCCGATTGCGTGTGCGTGATAAAAAAAAATTAAATTAAATTAAAAATTAAAATGATTAGTTTTCCGAGGAGTATTCTTTTCTATCTATCTCTTTTTCTCTTTCCCTCTCTCTTTTTCACTTAAAGTGTCATGCGATGTTCGGATCAACAGGTTCCTAGCAGTAGATGTGAGGTGTGAGGTAGGGTTTTTGCAATATTTATTTCAAATTGCTTTTGATTCAAAACGTTCATCTTAACGTTCCAATTTGATATTCCTCTGTATTGCGTACTGTTTTTAACGAGCGTTCGTGCGTAAATTTCGAAGTGTAGATTTTAACCTCGGTTTTAACTATTGTAGGGGATGGTGGATGGTACCTACATAATAAGTAGACAAAAATAAATCTAAGAGAAGATAATAATAATGTTATCCATTATTATTTTTATGATGGTTAAATATAATACATTTCCTTTTTTACGCTATAGTACTATATTAGGTATTTCTAGGTTGCTTTATGATTTTTTTTTTTGACAAAACAAACGATTTATGAGAAAATGGATTCACATATTGTGTCCACAAAAGTTTTGTTATTATTTTCGTAATCGTTGGTCTTAGTGAATTAACATTTTATTTTCAAAACCCCAGCATAACAAAATGAAAGCGTCAAATATGAGATTATATTGTTATTTATATACATTTAGTTTGTTTAAAAAGTAATAGTTTTATACTCAAAAGCATATTATTATGGCATTTAAAAATTGAATTCAATGTTATCCTTATCAGGCATAATATATTATAATACCTAATAATACCTATAATATCTAATAGTTTTATTAATTCTTCTATAAAAAATCACCCAAAATCATCTTCAAAACACAAAACACATCTTCACAAAAATATATACTTACCTATACGCGAACCCTCTCTCTTCTCCACAAAAAGGTTTAAAAGAAAACGATGCCGTGACATTCTTCCCACTTAATGAAAAACGTGTAATCTAATGCCACAAGAAGTGTCGTCAGTAGGTGGCTTCTCAAATTCAATCCTCGTGTTATTATATACCTATATATATATATATATATATTATGCTTTTCATACGCAATTTGTATAGATTGTAAAATTGAAATAAAATTATTTTACTGGAAAATATTATTAAAACTTGAATTTTTATTTCAATAACATTTCTAATTTATTATGGCTACTGTTGTGTGTATACTTGTGTTTGTGTTCTAATTAAACTGCAATTGCCTGATTGACATCATTTGGCGTCATTGTTCAGTTCCGGTGATAATATTTGATAGGTAATATTGGTCATATTTTTATGATTGGTTAAACTTAAGTTACTATGGAAAATGTAAAAACTTTAATCTTCTTTGTTGTCCGTCCTTGTGAGAGAATCACATAGTCGTACAGAAGTACTGAGTACTTATGTAATTTCCAGTTCGCGGAAAATATATATAACATCCGAAAAGTTAGAATTCAAGAATTGGAATTCCCTAAGATTGAAAGATGGTTCACATAGACACACATAGTAGATCTTTATCTTGATATTGATGGTATTGGTATTGGGTCTGTAAAACCGTCCAATGGTTCAACCACTAAGCAATCAGTAGCGAAAATTGTACTTTTTCTTAGTTAAGGACGAAGAAGATTAAAATTGTTTTTATTTAATTTTGTTAGTTTAACATTTTTCAAATATTTAGTAGGTATTTTTATTTATGTTTACATGCTACTTGTTAAGTATTTTTACAATTCTTCTTTTTATTAGGTAATATTCTTGAAAGGCTTGCCCTGTGTAGGGGTAAGGCTGGTAGCGGAGAAGGCAGAATGTTGTGTATATATTTTGGATTCTGGGGGGAGTGATAAATATATTTAATTTTTTATATTTTATTTTGTGTACACAATAAATAGTTGAAAAATGCTTTAATGTTCAACGTTAAAGGGAGGTTTCTCTATTTTGCTCGCTATTTTGTCACTAGGCTACTAGAGTCGGGGCTAAACGTATGTGCGGTTGGTGACTCTACCTACCTCGAGGTGATATTACTCAAGATAGTGTTCAAATACAAACAACTGTTGGTGGGATATTTAAAAACAAATATTTTTACTAACCTTTTTACCGTCTTTTTTATCACAAGTCTGTAGATTATTCAGTTCTATTTATTATCGGTTATAATGGTTATATTATCAATCGTATTAATTTTACAAAACAATAAATTATTATATATTTTATTATCTTAGATTCTGAATGGAGTGATGAATGCATTGATTTTACAATGATGTTTTTTTTTTTTAATTTTTGAGTAGTTATAGTGCTTTGATTTTTGACTTCAGTCCCACTTTGAAAAGGAACATGAATCCCGTTGGTACTTTGGGGGGGGAGGGGGTCAAAAGTAAAAAATGTCCAATAGTTTTCAAAAGCGTCAGAAAAAACCTTGAAAAAGTAACGAAAAATGGGAATTTTTAAGCATAACTAGTTTTTTTATTTTGCTGTAACTTAAAAACGGATCATTATAAATACTTGAAATTGTTATAAAATTTTTATATTGGCGTTATCTATTTATGATTAAATTTTTATTTTTTTACGAAATTGCATAAAATAACTATTTATCCTAAAACGATTTAAAATATTTGTTGTTATTCAAAAAGTATAAGTTGTAGAAACTAGAAACTGGAAAATTTCATCAGTAGTTAAAAAAAAAAGATTACAATTTAAATATAGGTAATAATATAATATATCCTAGACTGACAAATTATCTCTGTTTAGAATTGTTTTTCGTGTACAATGATACCTGTCATTGCATTCAAATTTAACACATCCATTATAGTGACCTACTCTCCACCTCTACTCTAAAGCAGAGCGATACCCCCTTGTCCACCTTTTTTTATCCTATACATTTGAAACTCGCGTAGTAACATTACCTAAAATATTAGATTTTAATTTTTTGGTGACGTTAGGAGGTGGAGTTACCAACCACATATACACTTGGAATCGAAAATTGGGTAGTACATTTAAACTCATTAGTGATTTCACTGCAAATGTATTCACGGTTGCTCTTTATAAATCTATTTTCAGACGAAGTTAGTCCATATGTACAGTGAGTTGTATCTCAATTGCGTGCTTAAAATTTTAGAATTTTTTACTAATGGCCAGTTTTTACCGAATTGCATATACATATATCATATAGTAAATATATCTGGCTAGTAAATTTGGTTTACAGTAATGTATATTTTATTAATGGAACTTTAATATTATAGATTAAAGTGAATTTTCAATGATCTATATAAAACAATACATTGGCATTCAGATCGCTTAATTTAAAATTATTTTACTACGTAGATTCTGAGCAGTACGATCTTATAATGATGTGAATCATCCTTTCAAAAAATGTTTTTGATTTATGCAGAATAATTAACATTGTTATTGATCGATAAAACGAGTAATTTCGTACAAATTTGAACATTAAATGTGTATAAAAAATAACTGTCTACAGAATTTTTAGATTTCATGGTTTCAGTATTCAGTATGAACTACTTATGAGGAATATTAAATTACATGTTAAAGCCATAGATATAAAACGGAAAGTTCTTAAAAATGTCTAACTAAAATTTTATTATTCTTTAAAGTAAAAGTATGGATTGTAGCGGAATAAATTTATAATTTTATATTCCTATACTTAGATTTCTTGAATACATATTATTGCTCTATGGCAATAATATCAGAAACATTAATTATATAATAATCTGAATTGACAATTTGTTCTACAACTACATTTATACTTATTTATAACATTATAACTAAGTAGTTATATAGGTTGAGATACCGTCATAATCGTTTATCGTATACAATGATACCGTTTTGAATTCTAATTTAACATATTCATATTGATGGCCCTCTCGATACCTTTTATGGTACTATATAGCACAGTAGTACACATTTTACCACCTACTGTATAGCGGAGAGATATTCAATTGTTCACCTATTATGTTGTTTGATTTTTACAAACTAAAACTTTGAATCGAAATATTTTATCGAATACATTATTGCATACGTTTATTTGTATATATACATGTATTTTTTTTTTAATTTTAAAATTTTCGATATTTATAAATCTGAGATTTTTTACTGAATAATTATTATTAAATATTTCATTCGTATTTTGAACAAATCCGTTCTGTTGAAAAAACCACGCATGCAATTTAATCTTGATAATAATTTTAGCACGTAATTCGGAAATATCGGCTCAATGATAATGGCATCAATTGATTGGAGAAGAAAAATATTGCAGATAATGAAATACAGTGTAATTTTATACCCCCAGAGCCCTATCGGCCCCTCACTTACAGTGGGTTATGGGAAGCAGTTGTCATGTCTGCATGACATTTAGACATTTAGTTTAGACTTCTGTTAAAACTCTTCTCAATTTTTATGAAATGGTTACACTTCTATTTAAAATAAAAGCCATCATTCTTGAAATTCCACTGATTTTTAAATTTAATAGACCATCAAACTATACTGATTTAACATCAGTGCATTTACTTATACGGGTAGACCTTATTACCCATATGATTTTCCGGAATGTCTCCGCAATAAATTACATCATTGACAATTGATTAGTAATATCGTTCAAGGATTCCGAATACGATGGAATATTGAGTACTTACCACAATTCTTAGCTCGTGGAAAGTGGACAAAACTAATCCGAAACAAAGATTGTCCACTATTACTCTCAGCACTTATGCGAGGACAGTGAATAGTATAATAATATCCCTGAGATGTAAGATAAAGATCCCAATAAGTCATGAGAGGTTGTGTTTTTGTGCTCCATGACCACCCAGAGATGTTACTGGGACGCTTAATGCCAAGTCATGCGAGGTTACTGTTGCGATTTCACATGCCAATGTTCTTTGTTACGTCACATTGAAACTTCCGTAGCAGTCAGGTTGGGACTACTCATCACTGACTTCGCATGAGTGCACATAAAAAATGAATATCCAGGAAAAAAAGAAAAAAGTTCTTGATGGGGGGGGGGAGCATGGGGATATCGTCTACTCAGGTGAGATTCGAACCCGGTACTCCTACTAACTTAATGAACACTATGCCTAACCTACTGGACATGCTACTGAGATACATTCGTGATGGTATTGTAGAGTATTTAGAGTGTTTAGACTCGTGTAATGTAATCAGTATAAGACTACCTCAAAAAGATCTACCGTGCATTTTAGTTTGAAAGACCCTTATTTAAAACAGTTTAAAATATTTTATTATGTAGTGAAGACTCAAGATTGAGGCTTACCGTGCAATTGCTCATATCTACATCATTGGCTATGTATCATATATCCCTGAATATAGTGACTACATTGTAGTCACGCTAAATTTTGTAGAATGGTTGAAAGGTAACTTTTTAAATTGACCTTTATTGACAACTGTAGCTTTATTCTCAATAAATCTGTGGACTTTGTTGTTCTCTGCAGTCTTGTAAAGTATTTTCAAATACTTTTTAAGTACCTAGGTACTGTAATACGCATTCTAAATATATTTGAAAAAAGTATTTAGACACAGTAGGTATAGGTAGATTCAAATATATTCTGTTTTCAAATACTTTTTTCTACTTCATTTTTTATATTTGTTTGTTTTTTAAAGTTAGATAGACTATCTATAAAGTTTTTGAAACCATAAATTTTACAATAATAATAAATAGAAGAAATAGGTAAG
Organism: Rhopalosiphum maidis; assembly: GCF_003676215.2. Lineage (NCBI taxonomy): Eukaryota > Metazoa > Arthropoda > Insecta > Hemiptera > Aphididae > Rhopalosiphum > Rhopalosiphum maidis. The sequence continues at coordinate 83,755,981 of NC_040878.1, forward strand.
TAGGTAGGTAAATGTATAATTAAATTTTGTTTTAAAACGTAAGTTACAACCTGATTTAACTTAGTTACCTATTTATGTGCTTATATAATTCATTTTCCCTTTCAGTTTTATGTGATGTATAAGTGACTTCTCGGAGAGATATAATGATTAATAATTAAACCATGTAACTTCTATACAAAGTCACACAAATATTATCTCAGAGATTTTTTACCGCGAGTTCTTTGGGACTTCAAAAATTATTTATAATAATTTTTAATTTATTGAATGGTACATAGAAGTTCAAATGTGCACTTACATTTTATATTACTTGGTGACTTTGCATGGATGTGAATCTTGCGTTATTGCACATAGTATGATTTCTATGAGATGTTACAAAGGATGTAACATGTACATCCTTTATTTGAAATCCCTTGGATATGAATTCTAATAACTAATTTTTAATAATTATTTTTACGTTCATAAGACATTGTCAGGATATTTTATTTGAGATGTTAAATTATATTAATTTAGAATATTTTAGATACGTATTATAGATGTTTGTTGCGAGGTTGCATTTAAGATTATAAATTGACCATCTCTGCGAAGTGATGTTACTCGCATGGCACAGTGGGATAGTTGATAAACTTAAATTATGTTTTGTTGTTTTGTCGTTTGTTATTTATTTTTCATGAAAGTGGTGTATCTAAAACAAATGAAAAAAAAAATGTTTAATTAATTTGTCTCGGTACTCCTAACCTAAAATATGATATTTGACTTATCACATTTTATTACACATTTAATATAATATGATCAATCAAATTATGCATGTTTTACACTGACAACATGACATATTATTACTTATTAGTGACTTTAGACACTAAAATATTATATTCAATGTCAGCTAAATTGAGAGTTAATAATTACTTATGTATAACAACAGGTGTCGGTATTCAGACACAAATTATATATTTTTTAATTGATATCGATAACTATATCAATCTCTCTTCTACTCCTCACTTCTAAGTTCAAATTACAGCAAACTAACCTTTGGTTTAAGTGTACAGTACTTTTCAGTCAATTCCTGAAACTGTCCTAAGTTATTCTTAATAGTGATTGGTAACATTATGAACTTTATATATTACTTATAAATATATATTATTATTACTATACATATAAAGCCCGTGGGCCAAATCGGTCGTCCAGGCGTCAATCATTATTTGGTCCTAGGAAGTATTCTCACTTAAATAATTTAATAAGTTATCTAACTAATCAGATTTGACTATCGAATTATGTATTTTGTCTCCAGTTATAAAATTAATTTTATTCTTAAGAAGCGAAGTACTTTTAAATTTTGAGAAAATTGAGGAAACTGTTGGCTGTTGTATCGTTTTTTTTTTACTAGAAGATGACGTGCTCTAATGTACATGGTTAAAATTTATGTATAGGTGTCACTTTAAACAGGATTTTTTCTTTATTTTTGTTAGTTTATTTATTTTTGTACGAAAAAATGTATGGTATAATCATTTTTAACAAAATATTAACATTAAAAAAAATTACCATTTTTTAATAAATATAATAAGGCTTTTTTAGTTATATTAATATATTAGTTAATGATTTCTTTTCTTGAAATTTTTTTTTATTGATTTCATACCTACCATACAATCTATGGCATAGATATTGATGTATAAATTGGCATTTTTATATTAGTTTTACATAATATAATGTACCTACTATATTCTTTATGTATAAGTTTAACTTTATTTAGTCAGATTTTTGTATTTTATAGTGTATTTATTTAATGCTATAAGTTGTAAACACATGGAGATTAATTCAGTGTATATCACATTAAAAATATTAGCCATTAATCCAAGAATAGCCAGAGCATTACCATATTTCAACCTTTTAAATTAAAATACATTGTAATTTAAGTATTATTTAATATTTTTTTTAATATTATTAAGTAAAATAATAATTTTAATTATTTTGTTTTACCTAATTCAAAAATATTATTTGTGTAAAATTGAAAATTTTACGTATTTCATTATATTTTATATTCATGCAATAATATTTTCAAAACAAGTAGGTTAATAATGGTTATGGTTTTTTTAAAGCTATTGCCCACCACTAACATTATTATTATTATTTCTCACACCATTCTACAGTAAGGTGGTATTGACTAAAAAGTTAATTACAATAATAAAAATATATAAATTTATAAATATTGTAAGAATTATTCAATATTAATAATAAATAAATATGCAATGTTCACGGTAAAAATAAAATAAACCTACCGAAACACTAATAGTAAAATCAATTATTTTAGTTACATTACTTTAATAATGATTTATCACTGAATTCAAATTTAACACACACGTAATATATGTCTCTTGTGACTTATTCAATGACTGATACATTCAACACCTCTACATTAACTATACGGCAGAATGGATACATACTTTCTTTTGATGTGCTAAATTAAATAGTATCTCAAAATAATTATACACTGTAAAATTCCCAGTAGGATAAAAATAAATAATATACAGTTATAGATAATATACAATTCTTTTAGTTTATTGGCTTTATTACTTATATTAAACTTACAATGAGATAAAGTTTTTAATATTCCTTTTAAAACCCAATAAATAATTTAATGATATCAAAGCTTACTTTTTCGCTATATAATACTAGATGAAATACTAGATGAAATAAATTCACAACAATTAATTTTCTTAATAATACTTCTATGTAGTATTTAAATTTAAAATGTTTCTTGTAATACTTACAAATGCTATTGATTGCATATTTTATACGATTGTTACTGATTACTATAAAATAACAATTTTTAAATTTTGGCCATTGTTTGATATAATAAATTGAAATATTATTGATTTACTGACAACAATAATCATCTTCAGAAAATTTAAACTAAAAAATACACTCCGAATTATAAATCTCAACTAAAAAACCCATATATTTATTTTATTTTATTCTTCAAGAAGATCATAAGCCCTATATTACCTATATTATATTATACATCAGTAATTAACTAACATTATGAGTTTTCATAAATTTATCTATTGATATTGTTATTTTTTTTGGAAAAGTTACGAAGAAGCAATATAACCATTTACGTATATATTATTTTTTAAGTTCATAATCCTGACTTTTTTTACTATTACCTAGTGTATATAATAAATGTTTTGTATGTTGTACATGCTTATAATATAGGTAAATTACCTTAAATATACTTAACAGTTAACACGTAATGTTATATCATTAATTATTGACGACGTTAGTCATGTTTCTTTTATTATTCTTATTTTTAGAAATAATATGTCCATAAGTCCTAATTGTGTTCTAGGAGTCTATTTATTTAAACTCAAGGATGTTATTGCTTGGCTTCATTATATATTTAATTTAATAAATCATTAGAGTCTCTACAATTTTTTCCTTTGCACTCAAAATTAATTATATATTATCATATAACATCATCAGTTATTTCCCCATCACAATTTTATTTCATATATCTAAATTATTCATAATGGAAGTAGGTAATGGATTACAAATTGTATTCGTTCTGCTATCGACCATATTCTTGTTTTTTAAAAAACGGTATACTTTTCCTTGAGAATCTACAAATATTCTGTATTCTCATTTATTTGCATACGCTCGTATATATTTTTTTTACTAAATAAATAATATTCCTATTAAACCTTGAGAGAAATAAATTTCATGGCGAATAGAAATATATCTAGTCTAGCAAGTATCGGATTGGTTCCAATCCGAAACCTCGTTATAGTTGAGGATTGTGACAAATAGCAATATTTTTCATAAGCTAATCAGACGATTATCGTTGTGCGGCAGAGATTTTGGTCTTCCGCCAGAAACATTATTACGTGGAGTATAAATCTATGACTTGGACTTTATTCTCACATATACTATCTACCTATGAAGTACACTGGTGTATATATTTGTAAGTAACTCTAATTTTTGGACTTAACGCCTTGCGCGTGTCCTCAAATACGGTGGCGTTCTTTGGGATTTCTTATATGATAAGTATACAAGACAATGACTCTTACTTTTTTCTGAATACTCCACCAATGTCTTGATTCTCTCAAGTGTCGTTGATCGCAGACATGTGTCTAATCTTTTATTTTTATCCAATATTTTCTGTGGGAAATCTGATTCTCCTACACTATCCCTTATTTCATTTAAAGTACTATCAAGTTATACTTGTTCACCTGTTACTTTCTTTATTCCTTAGTCTCTTTTAATAATTGTATTACTATACATCTAATGTAAATCACAAAAACGGCTATAATTTTTTTCATTTTAAGTTTAAATTAGTTATATACAACTACAAACTGATTTATATTTTGTAATCATCCATTACATTTTCGCATATAAAAATAAATATAATGTTGAATACTATCTTAACTAATTTAACTTGGTTATAAAATATAAATAAAAAAAATGATATAGGTAATCATAAACTTTTTACTCTCGACCGCATTTTATGCGTTTTGAAAAACGAGCTTCTAACTTTGAACTAACCATAATACATTTGACAAGTACCTAACAAATGCATTCATTGAGTTATTTTTTAATATATTTTATTCTTAACTCTGAAAAAACTTCCTTAATCAAACTAGAATATTGTTCTCAAATGATCTACGTATATTTAACGTGGACACGTAGTCACCATATTATGTTATATTATTATTTTTAAAAATGTTATTAGTTGTAAGTATTTAAATAAATAATTTATGAGTTGAGTGGAGTGCACCGGAATACCCCGAAAAAGGTTGCGGTTCACTACTCTAAATATCTAAACATAAAATACTTATAACTTTAATTAACTATAAGTTTTTTTTTAAATTTGATTTTTATAAAAGGTATTTTGTAGTCTTCAGAAAATAATTTTGTTTAGGAATATAAATTTAAAGAATACACGTTGAGTGCTGACCTTCAAACAAATAAAAACTTAAAAGATTAGTATGATAAAAAATATTTAATACGTTTTTTTCAAAAATCTTGTTTTGTAGTTCATTCAAATTATGTAAAACAATATTTTCAAAAATGTTAATAATTGTCGAGATATTAGTATTTACTGTTAAGAACTGTAACGTTGTTTATTTTTAGCAAACTTCATAGTTTTTTACATTATAATAAACTATAACATGTAGTGGCTAGTTATATGACTAATGTGTGCATTTTAACCTACATCTATATGTATATAATATAATATTATAGATATTTAAATTTAAAAACAAAACGCGAATAAAAAAAAAATTATAAATTAAATGAAAAAATAACATAATCTATAGTTTATTTAACATTTGGGATATGATAATTAATTACAGATAATAGGTATTAAGTACACTTTATTCTAGCAATGAGCATGTTTCTATTTATTTTTGACATTAAATACAAAAATGTGTTTCATGTAAAATGTAAATATAAATATTAAGTTTACTTAATAATAATAAATTAAACATGTGTTTCTTTAAATATTATTTTTAATAATATTACGAAAAATATGATTGTATCTATTTTTTTAATTATTATTCATTGTTAAAATATTACATATTTTTAAGTTTATTTTACGGAATAATCACTATAACAATTGAATACTTTCCAATGGTTATTAATTTAAGGCAACTACTTCTTTTTGCAAAAATAATTTTGTAGTATTTAAATGATTGAATCTAATAATAGAACCAATCAAATTTTCACGATTATTGGTAGTTAAAATTTTTATTAATTTTGAACTTATCATCGTATAAGTTTTATATTTTTGCATTTAAAATATTGATTTTTCAAACAGTTTGAAAGATTAAGTACTTAAGGTTTATATATGTATCGTCAATTATTATTAGTATTCGTATGATATTTGAAGCATCTTATTTTATTTTTATACAAGAAAAAAATTAAGAAATTTCACAATATGTATTGTTATATTTAGAATTGAGAATATTACAAATTGAGTATACTCAAACCACAAATGTATAAACATTTAATAATATGTTTATGTTTTAAATTTTTATTCATAGAATTATATTTTGCTTATTATTATTAATATTATTTTTTTTAATTTATTAAAAAACATCAACGAAAAACGTTTTGTTTTTTGGGTTTAGATTGTATTATATAATTGTAGTTGACTAGATATACAAAATTAACATCTCTATTATACTAAACGTGTATTCATAGTAAAATTCAGTAAATATAATAAACAATACACGCATTAATATTATGCATTATGCAATACATACTTATATATTATATAACTATATTTGTTAAATTTTGTTGTATTAGTAATTTTTTTGGAAAGTTAGTAAATTAGAGGAATTTTTTGTATATAAAATGATATACGATGTATATAACTATGTGCTAATACATTCGTGATTAAGTGTTTGAAAAATGGGATAATTTTACTTTTTAGTGAAATTTATTTAATTTATTTTCTAAATTTAAATTATCCAGTAGCTAATATAAAAAATGTTTGAAAAATAGTAAGAATTACAATATTTTATTAGTTGATAGTTCACAATGCAAAAAACATTCTTACCTAGTTACAACCATAATATCAGCTGTCTCGAATACAAAATTCCAAAGGAATATGCTATGTGAGTGTAGACGATTCTAAGACTAAAAAAAACGTGATATAGCCTATGGGAGTGTTGACAAGAAAATCCTTAAACTCTTTTCACGAAACTAGTAAAAAAACTCGTAAAAAAACGTTGTCATGTTTGAAATCTTGTTAGAAAAGACAGTGATGCGTGAATATACCATTTTCATATCGCATTTTTAAATTGTTGGATTTTTAGGTAACGCGTATCATATATTTTTTTAAATCATGAAATAGTTAAATACAACTTCCAAGTACAACTAGTATATGAAACCAATGCCCACGTTATATTAGAGTGGTATTTTTTTTTGTGACTACCTAGGAATTTTAATGAGTGAAAACGAAGCGACGAAAAAATGGTCGTGACTTGAATGAATGTAAAGGATTTAGTTTTGTACTTTTTTTTATTCATGTAAAGAGTATAGTTTAAAAAATAAATTTTCTTTTCAAGAAAATAATATATTGGATGCATATTAATATCAATATAATAATTGTTTTATTGTTGGTTATGATTCTAATTCCAACCTAATATAATTCGTTTTCAGTACAATTAGACATTATAATGCATACAATTTTAATAAAATATATTTTAATATTTAATAAAAACGTATTTAACTATGTAATTATAATATTTATATATTTCAATAATTTTGACAATTTTAATAGTATTTAAAGTTGAGAATGTACAAATATCAATCATTTTATTTAATAAAGTACAACATATAAACAATATAAATATGTATAATTAATTATAATGATTAATATGTATTTAGCTCTAATAGTTAAGGTTTTGAAACAAAATTAGCATAAATTAAAACAAAAGTATATGACAATATACATATTAGTAATATTTTGTCGTTTATCTATTTAACCAAATTTAAAATATCATAACATTAATAGCTGTTTAATTATTTTTATATTATTTATCTTATTAATAATTATAAAACAGAAATCAATCCTAATGGTCACAGTAGACTAAAATTTTGTTAAATAAAAAAAACTGATTACAATCGGTAACCATAATAATAACTATAAATTTATGTTTATAATCTAAACTATCATGATTTTGCAATATATTAATATTATAACATTTTAAAAAATATCGATGATATTTATTTATTTATTCAATTTATAATTTTTAAATTACAAAATTATAATACTAATATTTTGTGAAAATGTTAGTCCTATAATTGTTTATCGCTGAATAAAAAAAAAATTGGTTTGTAAAAAACTAACGCTTTGAAACTACTTTTAGCTAGATTTCCTTCTAGTTTTACCCAATTATAAAGAAAATTAATGACATTTACTTATTTTATACCTCCTAAGTAGACAAATTTTCAACGCAAAATAATTTTCAAAGTTGAAGGTTGAATCAAGTTGTCTCTGCTTCAATACGTAATAATAGACTTAAAAAAAATCATATCATTATATAAAACCATTTTCTGCTCAGCATCAAAATGTTGTTTTTTGATATAAATATTACTACTGATTCTATTACTAAGTTCTGAACATGTCTAAGGCATTGTAAATATAAATCTACTCTGTAATTAACGAAAAATTGACCGAAGCTGTGTTGTATAGAATCAAGTTATATTATGGTTTTGAATTTTGATATAGTTATGTGTTATTTAATATATGCTTTACAATAAGAAAAACTTAAAATAATAGCGTAGTACATAAACGTAATATGTTTTTTTTTCTATAAAATAAGTTAATATAAAATTATAATCATAATTATTTAGTTTAAAACCATCATAGAAATATATTAAATAATTTAGAATTAACATTTGTGATTAAAGTTAGAAGTGAAAATTCAAATAATAATAATTATTATTAGATTTTTAAAGATAAAGATGTTAAAATCAATAAAATATACAATGTATTAAATACGTAATAAAAACTATAACTTGTTATTTTTTAGTTGCATTATACTTTTTTTAGTATATTTGTGTAGGTATTAACATTATTTTTTTACTAAAAATTTACTAAAAAAAAAATGATAATAATAATACGTCGTCATGGCGTACATATATCGTCTCAATAATAACAAAAACATGGTATTGTCAAACATTTTTGTTACAGTAGAATAATTGACTGTTTGCTATTTTACACAAATCTTTAGAATGAAAATAAACTTAGGTTAAACAATGTAGTATAATACACATGTAATAAAAGAAAAATATATTTTTTTTAGAAAATATTAAACGTAAAAAAATATTTAACAAATTAAGTAAGTCATCTTTTTTTCTAAAATTGACGAATTGTGTAAAATTTGTAGAATTATGTTATTTTTATTTGTCTTTGTCACTTGTTATTATATAAAATTAATTTTAAGCTTGTTGTTCTATATATCTAAATTTTAGAGGATATTACAACTCATGGCTTTCAGCCTCTTAAATTTTTTTAAAATAATGACGTAATAATATTTCTAAATTGCTATTTTATACATTTTATATATTCTGTACTTGAATATGTATTATGCGAATTTTTTACGGATTTATTCAATACGCCATGATAAATTGAAAAGAATTATATATTTTTCGTGTTTTTATTGTCAAGTATTTTCCAACAATATTGAAGTAAAAACTTTTTACAAGTTTTCATACTTTTCAAATACATCAGCTTATTACCATATAGTATTGCTTTAAAAAAGGTTTGTAGCATTGCTAGCAATACATCATATCATCATATCTATTACCAGTGGTGAATTTAAGATTGAAATAATAGGTAGTCGAAAAAAAAAATAAGGGGGCCTCGATCATAACTTATCAGCGAGTCACGATACTTACTTACTTTTCACAATACATTTTCGTTATAATTTAGATGTGCTCTAAAACAAAATTTAGAGAAGTTGACTATATAACTGTTAAATTGAACATAGTCTATTACAATATAATAACTAATTGGTTTTTTTTTCTTTGTAATTGAAGATTTTGATAAGAATCTGTAACCTGAAATTGTAACTTAAATTATAGTTTGTTATAATTATTCATTATACTTACTCTTTAGTTGTTTTATTTATATAGAACAATATTTATGCATCTTATAAAATCAGATAAGTCGTACTTTTTATATCTAATTTTATGTACCTTTATATATATTTTTAAATATAATATAATAATAAGATTAGCGTATAGTATGTAGAAGTTTTGACTCTTTTAATTAATTGTATACCTAAATTTTATTAAAATGGATATTTATTTATGTTCAGTATTTTGGTTTTTGAGTTTGATCAAGATTTGCATGGTAAGACTTTTAGTAAATTAGTTTAAAAAAGTAACATGCATAATATTATAATGATTTGTCTAATAAATAACCACAGGAAAATAAACCCGGAAACTTAGTCATTGGGACACTGAAAATATAATCATGGAAAAATAACCCTATAATAAAAATAATTGTGTTTCTACCTAATTATAAATGTGTAACACAATGTCAATAATTTATAAATATAAAATAAATAGCCAATATTTTAAATTATGGTAAATTTTTTTGAAATATCAATAATTTATAAATAAATAAAAATTCACAATAAATGAGTAATACAATTTCAATAATACCTATATAATAATTATAAACAAATAGTCAATATTTTCGTAAATTTTTCGTAGGTATACAATAATAATTTATTAATGAATCCAATTTTAACATTTTTTGTGGTGACATCAAAATTGTACTTATGTATGTTATATATTGTACTATACACAATAACATAATACTAATATTTAAATTAATTGGCCAAATCTTACAAAATCTCATATGAGGTTATTTTTTCAAGGATTATTTTTTTTGCGGTACCTAATATTATATAAGCTAGTAAGTTGTAATATATATTTTACTATTTCGCAATTTATTGACTAAAAATATTACAATAAAAATCTTGACCACAATCAAACATCAAAATAGATGTATTAAAAATTATCAAGTTTTACAAAATACTTATGAACTTAAAAATAATAAAATATAAAACAAAAATTCAAAAATTAATCGTTAACTATTAAACATTGTGTCTATGTAATCAAACGAATAAGTTTTTGTTAAAAAAACAAAAAAACCACATAAGTTAGAAATACAAAAAATAATAATATATTTTTATATAATCTGAAATGTTTATGTTAAAATATCATATTAAACAGGACCTAAAATACATCTGATTTCAGGGGGACACTTATTAGTTTAACTGTTACCTTTGGGCTTTGACAGATTTCTATAGCAAAAAAAATCTGTGGAAGTTGTAACTCCTAAAATCTCCCTTCTTTTATGTATTACTTACCTGTCACATCAATATTATTTATATGAAATTGGTACTAAAAATACATAAAATACATACAAAAATAAGTTCAAAATATTTTAAATTGTGTTGAAATTCATAAAATATGTTTGTTATTACTTATTTCTGCAATCAAAACTAAAAACACGTTATAAAACTTGGGACACACATTTGTCATTCAGGGAACTCACTTTGATTTTGAGGGGACACAGTATTTTAGGCCTTGATATTAAATAGTATAATATAAAAATGTTAAACTTGGCCTAATTCATCATTTCTTTTTTTTCTAAATATGTAATAAAAATATAAAATAAAGTAGATGTAATATGCATTTATATATTATGTACAGTACGTTTAAAATATTCGAAACTATGCACAATTTTATTTTGTATTTAGGCTGGCATCATGCTTTGAATCAATAATAATTGTAACTCACTAATTTTGAATTCAAAATAAAATTCATTGATTTATAAAATGATTAAGTTCACAACCCTGAAATGTATTAAGATTATTTACAATTACATTGTTAAATTCATTTGAATGAAAAACTGATATAATGTATATTATCATGTCTTATATTTGGTATTAGTGGTATTACAGTTGTTTTTTTTACAAAAATTATTTGACGGCTGACTAGTTCTGATCTTAAAATAACCATATAACCTATACCTACTGTTTTATTTTAACGTGAGATGCCAAAGTGATGACGGTCGAACTGTACAAAACTGACAATATGGGTCTGAACATATTGGTTGTCTTCCAAAACTCGAGTTTTGTTTTTAATTCACCCATATTTAATGTTTATCAAAATTTTGTCTTTTTTTATTGTACTATACTTACTTCAAACCTTCTTAGAAAAGTTATGAAAACAAATACTCACGGTGGTTATTTTTACAATATTATGTAAGATAAAATAATCTTTGTATTCAATATTTGCGTTTTGAACAACGAAAAAAGAATTATATCCCTTGTGCAACTAAAAATATTCCAGAAGCGCCAGCTAAGAATTATCTAAATCCCTGGGAAAGAATTTTATAATTGACACGAAATGATTGATGAATCTGGACAAACTTAACACGCAAAATTAGATTTAGACACTATAAAGGTAATATTACAATCTCAATCTATTTAAATTTAAATTTAAAATAATACAGAATTATTGCAGTCGAAGTAAAATATCTACTGCCACTTACTGAATACATATTAGTTTTACAAGAATTTTTGATTTTACTACAGTATGAAAAAACTTAATTTTAAACCTTGTATTAAACTTTAAAATTTTTTTGGAAAGCCTAATTTTTTATGGGTATTTCTAGAAAAAAATTTAGGAATATCAAAAATTTCAATGGTCTATAAATAGTTTAAACAAATATTAAATATTTTGAAAATTTAATCGTAAATATATATCGCTAATATAATGTTAGTATACTAATACATGCGTTTTATTAAATTTATTGTATTTATTCGAGTTGTCCACCAAAAAAATCAATAAATAAACTAATAGATTTTATTCAGTTCGTATGTGTTGATTTATTTTTATCGAACAATTTTGAATTACATATAACACATATAATTTAATTATTAAAATTATAAATTATAATGTATTTGAGCTTAAATAACTATATATTTAGATTAAATTCTAATATTACATGTAACATACACATATTAAATTACATTTATATACCTACATAAGCGTGTGAAGGTCTTTTTGGCAGGGGATGAGGCAATATCTTAGCTAAGAAGGTCCAGATTCCAAACCCCTCCACCGATTTTTCCCAACTAAGACCTTGATGTGAAGCAACGATAATTTAAATAAATCTTTACTCAAAATCAAGTATATGGTTTTATTAAACCACGGTATTGTTCTATACGGTTAAGAGTTAGGTTAAACATAAGACTACCAAAAGAGATTTCAATAAATCCTTTTTAATAACAATATCTTTAACTATCAAGACAATATAATAAAAAATAATTAAGAATACATATAATAAAAAAAATTAATAAATAAAAAAACAGAATTTGAAAAATTTTTAAAATAGGTAATATGATGTTCCATATACCTACGTCGTTTAGCGGTAGGGGCTAATGTTTTAAACATTTCTATTACTTCTTCATACATTTTAAATGTGTATTTTGTTTTGTTTGGATCCAAAATGAAATTTTGATAAGGATTGCTAACCGTATGTGGCATCACACTAATTGTGGATTTTAATACTATTTACTAAAGCATAGGTATCAGTCATAGAGTAATAATCTATGGTACCACGATACCAATATTGAACATTTGAACATATTATTATTTAAATATTATCAAAAATTGGTAGGTATTAATGTATATATAAGATCTTTTGGAATTAGAAAATCTCGCAAGGGAGTCAGCTGCCTCCCCTATGCGCACGCTTATACATACCTATATGTGTTTCCAATATAAATAATAAAAGGGGGGTTAACTGAATCATTTAGCTTTACATTATTGAATTAATTTTTCTTCCAAAAAATCAATACAAAATTAAATCAAAACTGTATTGCTATGTTACATATCCAAATTACTTGTAAATAATATGTAAAAACTTGTAAAATCCGATAATATATTTAAATCAATTATGACATCAAAGTATACTACATGCGATTTAAAAAAAAATCAATAGGTATAATAATATCTATGTACAAATTATAAAATGTTATGTACTTATGGATAATACTTGATAATTAATAAATTGCAGTTTAAAATATTAAGATTTAAGACTAACGTTTAAATATTTAATGCTTAGCCTACGAGTATAATTTAACTTTAAGTCATGTCAATCAGTTATCACAGAAATTCGCTTTTATGAAAACGCACTTCTGTTACTTTTTAAATAGTCTACTAATCTGAGTTAATATTATTTAATTAAATAAGTTAAATATGTATATTTTTTTTTAATCATAAATTTTTTCGAGATTATATCTATATTGAGTGGTGAAAGAAAATGTAGCAGCATTTTATTGGAAATAATAAATTATTATTAATTGATTTTTTTTTTTATTCCGTGTCTTGATAGAGTTAGGGAAATTTTAGTATTAATTAAATTTGTATTACATAGTATAAGAATTGTTTTAATTCTATCATATTAATGTATTAAATATATTTTGAAAATACGTTTCTCGTTACTCAATTTGTTATTAATGAAATAAAAAATAATACAAATAATAGTAAATTTTGTATCAAATAAGTAGGTATATTATACACTGACTATTGAAGTTTAATACTATGAAACGTTTATTGTTTATATTTAGTTTATCATTATAATTTCACTTAAAATAAATTAGGATACAGCACATACATAATTTCATATCAACTCGACTCACGATTGTAGTGTGTTGTGAATTTTTGATATTATTATTTTGAATCAATGGTAAATCGCTTAAGAAAAATGGTGATATGTGGAATCCTGTTAAAACTCGTTTGTTGACATTCCATCAACAATTTTCAATGGTTGTCTGGAGTTTTACTTTACGTCTAGGAAAACAACCGAGAAAATCGTAAAATGACACCTACAAAGTATTAACTAGTATCGATTTCCATTCGACAGATGGGGTAACTTGACCATTTTGTTGGAGCACTTATTCTGCCTTGATATGTGTCTCAGAAAGAAATAAAATAAAAAAAAAAAATATTTATCACTGTGAATGATTATATTATTGGATTTCATTGTAGTCAAAAGTATATTCATATAGGTAATAAAACATGTATTATAATTATTTTACTATTATAATTAGTGTGTTATAAGTAGTGTATATTTTCTTATCGACTTCTCATTTTTGGGTAAAAAAGAAAATTGTCAGTACTAAAGCGTTTTTAACAGTTTGATTAATTAATCCATTAGTTTTCAATAATGTATTAAAAAATAAAATAAATTCTAAAATTTAAAGATTTTTAAGTTATACAGTAAGTTGTTTTGCATGATATGGAACTATGTAAAAATAATATTTTCAAAGAAGTTAAAATTTTAAAATAATATGTGTATAGACTATACACATTTAAACGGGTCATTTTGTATTTCTTCAGCAATGTAACTTACATTTATGTTATTTTAATATGAGAAACTATTATAAAATAATTCTGTTTAAACTTAAATTGCTTATTGATAAAATTAATTTGTATTTTAATTTATTCAGGAAGTAATAATAATCCTCACAGTTTTTCAAGTCACAGCACCTTTTGGAAACGATTGGGTTAGATCTTAATATTTGCACGTATTTTACCAATAAAAGAAAATACAATTCAAAAGTAAAATGTATTCATTATAAGGAATGAACTTTGATAAATATTTAGCTGGTGTAAATTTGTTGAAAATGTGATAAATTCAATTTTCATGTGATTTTTTTTTTCAATAGTTAGAATATGTATCAATTTTTAAAATAACTATTCAACAAAATCGATTTTGTATATATTTTAAATATACTGGTTTTTTAAACAAACACGCTTATATATTTATTCAGTTATCTTTACAGATTAAAATATGATAAGAAACAAATTTAATTTATGATATTAAAATGTAAATAACATACGATAGGAATTTATTATATAACTCAATTTTATAATCATTTTGAAATGCAATATTTTATAGTTTTACATCTGAAAACCCACATTAAAATAGTTTACTCAACCACTAATCACCACACATTTAAATTTTGAGCTAAGCTTAAAATTAAATTAAATATTTTAAATAATTTTTATACAGTATTTATTAGTTCATAAAAAATCATATTACCTTTAAAGTTTAAATTAATAGAATTTAATTTATTTTGTTATAATTCGTATTTTCAAAAAATTAAAAATTAAATGTTGATAAAATGTATTGATTTTCAAAGTGTTCATTAATAATGAATTATTATTATAGATTATTATTAAATATATGTTTATAATACGAATAGAAAGCTGAGCTCCGATTTAATTTTTTTTTTTTTTATGTGATGATGAGTAGATATATCACTATTGATTTTAAATGTACCACAATTCTGCAATGAGATGAAACCCAAACATTTAATTGTTGTACCTATTGTATTTTTTATTTTATTATTTTTTATTGGTACATGAGTAATGAAAAAAAAAAAATTAATATTAAAATTTTTCTTTTATATTTTATAATGAAAACAAATAATTTATAGTCGGTATTACGTAGTCAACTACGTGTTGACTTTAATATTTTATCCAGACATTGTTTTAATTCAACTGATTGATCAAAACTTAAATGCATAATAAACTCATAGATACATTTTTCAATGTTTATTTATTTTTATACTTTTTATATATATTTATTTAATTTACCCAACTTATACTTTTATTTTTGCTTATGAAAATATTTAGATGTCTATCGTTTTGAGGCTATACAATAAATTACTATTAAACACAAAAGTAACCGGAGTGTTGATGTTTTTATTATGTTCTCGCAGTTTGTTATGAGTTTATGTGTTATTAAGTCTTAAATATTTTAAACTTCAAGTTTATTAATTTGCTAAAAATACAACCAAAAATTAAAAACCATTGCAACTGAGGTGGTATTAATTCGTTAGCCAAGACAAAACATTAATGTCTAACCTAGCACTAAACTGGCAATCACGTAAATTGGACTTTATAATGCTAGGCTCATAAAGATATTATTTTAACGAGGATGGTTTAAAGGTGATGGGAGTGGTGACGTATGTTTCCTACCCATACCTGATTGTCTGACACTTGGGTCTTGTTCACGTGTACCATTGGATATTGGGTCAAATGACCAGCACTCGACGAAAACAGTGTAAGTACATTAACTAAACATTTTGACATATTGGCTTTTCGGTAGAGTTTAATGTGAAATGCATATAGATGGTAACAGCGACTGATTATACCTTTACGGTTATGCTTTATCATCCCTCCAGACCGTTTCATTCTGATTTACTTTCACTGCATCAAAAATAAAAACGATAACATGAGTTAAATTTTAACTGAAACATTGGATAATAATTTATTTTGTAAAATATGTTATTGTTTATATATATATTGTACAATAACATATTACCTGAAATGTAGGCTAATTTTTTATTTATAAGAAAAAAATAAAATGTTTATCATTTAAAAAGTTATATATTGATAATATTGAAAAAGTAATTTTGAAATCTGTTGAATTCTCAATGAATGAGAGTAGGTAATTTATTATTTAAAAATATAGGAAATTGTAATTTTAAGTAGATACATATCACTTGTACAAACTAATTGCTTCTATTCTAATATTATTGTACACATTTAACACTATTCATACGTACTCTTGAATAATAAATTAAAAAAAATTAAAATTATCAATTTAAAACTGAAATACAATTATTCAAATCAAGACTTTGGACAATCAATCAAATCTATACATGCGCATGCATAATATATCGATAGAATTTTAAAATTATGCTGAGGTAATAACCTCGTCGAGTATAATATTATTTTGATGACATATTTAAATGTTCTCTTAAAGTAGACATCGTTTGAAGTAGACTTAAATGTACTTAAAATTATCTTTTATAAAATAGGAATTCATGCAGAACATTTTTAATAATTAAAAAAATATATATATATATAATGTAAACGAGAAACGTGTTGATTATTAGATTTTCACGAGTTATTTATACATTTTATTAAAAAGTATGAAAGTGTACAATTATACAATTTACTTCATTTTTGATACTATGAATATTTTTTTATTCATTCAAAAAATAACTAATATTGATATATTTTCTTTATATTATCAACTAGTAATTCTATGAAATGTGTGCTATTTTTAATGTATATATTTTTAAACTATGGTAAAATGAAAATTATTTGTATTAAATATCTATAAAAAAATACACTAACATTTTCCTATAATATTTTGAATTAGGGGGTATCTAATTTTCCACTTAATAAACATGTTGTATAATTGTATTGTATGAATTTTTGTATCCATATTTTATATTTCTTACAGCTTTTATTTATTATCAGTATGGTATAATTTACTTAATGGAATAATATTAATAGGTTTGATTTTTATTGGTAAAATAAAATTATAAAAAAAATATAATTTATTTTGTAGTTATTTATATAATTATAATTTCTAAAATTTTAATAAATAATAATCGATATTAGGTAATATAATAATTATTTAAGATTCTGAACTGATTGTATATTATAATAAGTAATTTGCAATTATTAATTACATTTTTCATGTAAAAATGAGTTTTGTGTCATACCTTCAAGTAATTGCATTGCATAAATGGTAATTTAAAAGTGTCAGCATTTTTATAATTTCTTTATTAATTTTTATGTCATTTCTAAAACTGACATACAGTTACATCACTCAGCAACATTATATTATTTATTTTTTTTGTTTATTCATAAAATATATATTTTTAGGTCTTGACATTTAATATTTATTTAACAACACATATACATGATTTTTTGTGTAGGTAAATAATATACACAGTATAAAAATCAACTATATATTTTATTTAAATCGTTCAACATATATTTATTAGGGCCATCAAATCGTTTCATTAGTGTATTTAAAATACATGTATACCTAAATCTGGAAAGTCACGTTTTGTCAGGATCATAAATCATTACGGGTTTTCCGTGTTCGAGGCATGGGTGGATAAAAGAGAACAGAAGCCAACGTTTTGATCGGAAAACCATAGAAAGCCAATTAAAAAGCCATTAATGTTGGTAATTCGTCATAAGGCCTGGTAAAATTGTTCAAAAATTGTACAGCAAACACTGAAATTCGTATATTGGGGTTTGTTTATGAATTCAAAACCCTTATGTGTTTGAGATTTTCCATCTCGTTAGTCAGATCAGATTATCTGAAACATTTAACTTTTTAAACCAGATGTTAACCCTTACTGAGACTATGAAATATCAAATCTGATTCACATAATTAAAAAACATAACTAAATTTAACGAAACTTCTTTACATAAGTTATATAATGACAATTGTAATTCACAAAAAGTATTTAAAATGTTCAACAGTGCGAATTTATTTAAATTAATTTTAGAAAGTATAGGTAAAAATACCGGTGATTTCGTTCCGCTCATCTTAGTGCAGGACATTCGTGAAATAATTAATTTAAATTTTAGTAATAATAAATCATTTCAATTGAAATATTTTTCTATTGATATTAGAGTTTATTTTATCTATTTATTATTTGTTAACGGCGGCCGATAGTTTTTTACGTTCAGAAAAACTGATTAAATGAATTGAAAGAGGATTGTTTTGTAGCAACCACAAATGTTAAATAATTTTATTATTTAACTTATTCGCATTTCGTTTCACGGAGAATTTAAAATATTGTACTCTATAGGTATTCAGAATCTATATTAATAAGTAATACAGTCGAGACATCATAATTTTATGCAAATAACTATAAAGGAAGTGTATACATAGATTCGTATTGTTTAATTTGTAAATACATTTGTAATGTTTATAATATTTGATAAGTAATCAAATTACTAACTACATTAAATAAATATTGTATTTTATAATAGTATTAAATAACTATGAGTATAATTGCTTTATTTCTAGTATGTAAAACTATTTTAGCTTAAAGATAATAATTTGTATTTAAATACAAACTAGTTATTTGATATTTCTATATACACTTGAAGTTTTACTTTAAGACAAATATTTCAAATTATTTTATTATAATGAATCTGTGTATACAGTTTTATAATTTAAAGTTTTAAAAATATTTTTTCATTTTAAATGAAAATACTAGGTATCTATAATACTGAAATATATATATATTACTATTTATATAGATTTTAGTATAGAATTATAAAGAAATAAAATACTATATTTTATTAAAATGTGTAATACATATTATATTCTGCCTAACTAATAGTTTTTATTTAATTTTTATACGATTTTATTTGAACCATAATTCAGTATCTAATAATCTACAGAAAAAATATGTCTGTTTTTTTATAGTTTACAGAAAAAAATATTGTCGTCGTTAAATTAGTGTATTATTTTTTATAATTATTAAAATTACTTATTAATTTATGAAAAACGATCTGGAATAAAAGCTAGCTTTTAACTTTCCATGCTAACAATATTTTAGTTCTCTGCTAAGATAAGAAGTATTCTTAAAACTAGAATAAAAAAAAAATACATATATTAGGAACTTTTTGCTCACTAGTTTAGTGCTTTAGCAGAAAATTAAGTTTGCATAAAACATTTTTGATGTTGAATTACAATTATCTATGTTGTATTAGGTATATCTATCAGTTTAACGTTTACCAATATTATAATTATTGAATATAGGTAGTAGATATTTGTGATGAATTTAATTTTAAAAATACATGTTTCTAAATACATTTAGATAAAAACTATATTATATTTTATATTAAATCGGTTTTTGGTAGAATCGTTTTAATTATTATTAGCTTTAGTACAATATTGAATAACTAACTATAGAAAATTAAAATATTTCTATTTAAATTTTATATACATAATATACTTTTAAAATTCTTATTATTTATAGTTAATTAAGATTTATATTCGTGAGTAAAACAGCTAGAAAATTTAATTCAGCGTTCCTTATAAAATGGTTTTTATCGAAATTGAAAAGCATCGAGAATACAGTAACAATTTTTTTTTTTAAGTGCTTAAAATCAATTAATTATAAAAATCGTTAAGATCACAAAATTATAAAAAATATATTGTCATATTTAATTTTATTTTAAAAAGGTAAAATTTAATACAAGATTTCTCATAGGACTTTTTACTGAGATTATAAAATAAAAAGTTTATCATTATGCAATATGTACTTTTATATGAGTAATTTAAGTTAAAATTTGCATGAAATTAAATATAATGATTTATCCTTAACGACTTTTTGTTATTTTATTGGAATTTAAATAAAGTTAAAAAATTGTATTTTTAATAAAGTACTATTTTTATTCTATACACAACGAAATGTTCTTAGTATTTAGATTAATTTTAAACTATTTATAGTTATTTGACACATTAAAGGTTTTTAGTTTTATTTATTGCATTATTGGTCTAAATGCTTAAAAAATTTAAACAACATTTTTGACAATTTATAAAAATTTAAAAATATCGAGTATACTTAATATATTTACACATATTTTTTTTATAATATGCATTCAAAGTTGATATTTTGAGGAGATTGGATATTTAATAAATAAATAACGAATTTTAATATTTTTGTAATTCTCAAAAAATATTATTCTTTTTCCATTTGTCATAACTCATAACTATATAGAATGATATTCTCAAAATATTTAGGTTAATTTTATATTATTTAAAATACGAATATATTCACGCCGTGTTATTGACTTATAAGTTAATAGCAATTAATAGCTTAATTATATGATATATTTATATATATATATGATTTTGTTTTAGCTAAAAATAGTTAAAACTATCGTATAACTATAATATCTAGAAATAATCGATTACTTATAGTAGAATAAATGTATTATTATACAATATTATTTTATTTATAAGTATATGATAATAGATGGTCTCCGCTCAAAATCGTTTTCCGTAAACAAAATATTAAAAATTATTAAATTAAAATGTATCACATTCATTATAGTGACCTTCTTGATAACGATATACACTTTACACTTGTGATACATTATAGTAACTACCCTATTTTTTATAATGCTATTAAAACATTATATACATAGATAAAAAAAAATAATAATAATAACTACTGTCATTTTATTGTATTATTCATATTCCTATTACGTCAAAATCGTTGAATAAACGTCCATGTTAACTGCTAAAGATAAAATATGAGTTGTGATCTTGTACCTGAATCTGATATTATAAATGGGATACGGCTGAAACGCTGACAGTTGAGATATCGACATTTCAAAACACCGACGGTCGAAACGTCGCACGTCGACAGGTGCGAAATCACAACAGATTAAATAATATCGACTAATCAAAATAACGTTGAACAAAATAAAAAACACAATAAAACATGCCATAAAAAATTACCTGATTTATAAAATCTGATAAAATATAGGACTAGATTTTTATAATTCATTTAAAAAACAAAAAATTACCTAATAAAATATATAAATTGTAGTTCATTTAAAAAACTTGATTATAATTTCATATTAAATTTATGTAATTCCACGGAATAATTCTAGAATTGTACTTATAATCAAAATATTTTCATCACCTTAATATTTACACTAAACAATTGCTGTAATAATATACTTAAAAAGTATATGATTATAAACAAAGATATTATTTCCAATAAAGTTGGTTATTGATACATGTTACGAATAAAAAATATCAAATTGGAATAAAATCTATTACCATATATTTCATTATATGAATGCAATCAATTGTGCAATACATTGACTTATTTTTTTTTTTATATATAATAAGCATATTAATGTATGTTAATTAAAGTTATGAATGAAAATAATGTACATACTATGGGTAGTGCACTGGATATAATTATTTGTACATTTATTTTATTCCCTTAATGTACAACCATTATATTATTATATAAGTCATATCAGGTTAATGTTAAACGTCACACTGATCACAAAAACCTATATGAGATATTTTAGGAAATATTTTCTTTCATTTATGTGTTTTTGAAAATAATTGTTTTCAAGTTTTTAAATTAGAATAATTAGATAGTAATAATAATAATAATAATAAAATAGTTTTTCTATTACTTTTATGTATACACTGCGAAGGTTCAATCAATCTAAACTGTAAACATTTTATTAAAACAGTAAGATTTAATGACTGTCAAATAAAGTTTGAATTTACTAAATCATGTTGAACATAATTTATTTACTCTATATATCTTTTCTGCTCTTTCCAGTTAATAATGTGGTTCCAAAATTAAATTTATTTTAGGTTGCTCCTTTACCTGTAATATCGTATCTATGTATTATATTTTTGATTGTTATGAAACAAGTATCCTTAGATTTCAATCGATACTCAGATGTTTTTAATTAATTAGAGTATGCACAAGAAAGTTTTGTTTAAATATTAAAAAATTGTCGAAGGAAAAATCAAGAAAATTGTATTAGAGTAATAATGTTTATTACTTATTTTCAGAATTTACTTCATTTGAAACAGGATATTACTTGAAAATTTATTAGGAAAAAATATGTTTTATACTAAACCAATAAAATTTAATAGTATTTATAACTGATTTAGATTTTGCTATGTCTAATATTGAAATATCCTTTTAATTTCACTAATTCTAATTAAAAAACTTTTAACTTTTAAGATTATTTCAATCAAAGAACTAATAATAATTGATAAATAATTAAAGATGTTTTATTATTTGAAGTATGAAAAAAACAGTAGTAATGGAAATATTTGAAAAATAATCATTGCTCAATTAAATTGATTAATAGTTATTGTTATTAGCAATATTGTTTCATCTTTTATTATATTATTGGTTTGTGTTAATTGTATGCTTATTGAGTGATTCACAATGCATTTAAAATTTGTATTTGTGGTTATAAATTATAATATTATGTATAAGGTTACATTACCATATTAATAATAAATATATAGAAAAAAATAACTATATTTAGTAAAACTGTTGCTACTTTATATTAATTATTATAAAATATTCTTAATAATCGTATTATTTTAATGCTTAAATAATTATATTACATTTTTGGAAATAAACGCTAAACGCTTCTTAAATATTTTACTAAAGAAATATAAATTCTCACTATCCTAAAAATTAAACTTATGAGAAAAGTCATCTAAAATATTCCTGAGTTTAGTTGTATTACCAAAAATTATTAGTCTTGCGCATATTATTATAATATACATTGTATATAGTGTTCTTGGGTTCGACAATTATAATGGGCACTGTTATGATTTTTTTAATTTTAGTTTCAAATATTAGATATCAATTAATTTTCTATAAAATATCGTCATATATATAAGTTATAAATTGTTTTAAGAATCACATCATCATAAAATCAATACACCTTTTCCACATTTATGTTTATTACAAGGTTATGAAACTATTGTTCCGTATAAGTTTCATGAGTTTAAAACTTTATTGAACTACCAATATATTCAAAAAGTACTTAATAATTTTAATCAATAAGTACTAGTAAACGTCAAAGTGACCACAGTGAAGTGCGTAATCAATATGAGTTTGTTAACATTAAATCAAATATTCTTTGAATATTTAATAAAATTTGAAATAATAGATATTAATTTACTATTGCAGAATATCTATAACATAAACTCCTAAAAACGAAACTAATCCTATAACATGAGGTTTATGGTGGTGTGGCAAAGATTTTATCAGTTAAAGTATTTGTTAAGAAAGATTTTCGAGGTTATAGGTGACACATTTAAAACTAATAATTAAATAAGTCTTATATCTGTAATCTTTAGGACTTTTAGCAGTTGATTTTTTTTCAATTTGAATATTTTAATGATTAAAGAAATGCAAAAGTCAAATAAATTCCTATTTAGGACATAATGAGTATAATTCCAAAATCACATTGTATAGGTAATATTTATATTTACAGTCATGGTTTATTATTATAGTGTCACATGATTTTTTTTCTAATTTTCGTCGAGTTATACGTCATCTCTATGCATAAGCATCCATCGACGGTATTCGACAAAGTTTAACGAATAATTAACGAACTGTTAATATGAAGATAATGGGACACATAAGTGTGTATATAGTAATTGAATGATTTATATTGAACGAATTGATTATGATTGGGCTCGCTAGTGGTATTTGACTTAGTAAATGATGTAATTATAAGTGTTGTGTGGTTGAGATTATTTACATAGTAGTTTTATTTTGTAATACAATTTATAATTTTTAGTTACGTATTTCTTACTACTGCGTATATTTACAAGCTACTACCTGATCTACAGAAATATTTTTAATTTTAAAAATCTGCAAAGCTTTGTAATTCTTAAAAATTTGTAAGGGACAAAATGCATTAACACACTCAGACTGTTAGGTTTCTCAATTAATTGATGCAATAGGCAAGTTGGTGGCGACTATCTTTTATCGTAAAATCTTCTCCCGTTTTAAATTACGTTTCCCTTGCTTGGTGCAAATAAGATGGAAACCTAATCAATTATTGAAATTGAGAACACTTCTTCTGGTTGATCTGACTGACAATTCGTTGCGTATTAAATCGAACGGAACGCGCTGAAAACCGAAGGTTGTGCTCGGAGACCACAAATCCCTTTCAACGTGAACGACATCAATTATTACGTGGGCCACACAAAGGGCTAAGCTCATCGAATGAAATGTCGGTCGTCACTACGTCAATTTTGGGAAAACAGGAAACTGGGACGATCCCAGTCGATTGGTGTCTAATCGGGAATGATCATTTTATTTGATAAAACAAAATATTGTGTTTATGTTTTTGATTTATACTAACTGTCTATGTTATGACAATTTAATATAATTGGTATAGTAAATATATTCATAATATTGTATTTTTTTTAAGGTAATGCACAATAATTTTGTCAGTAATTTTTTTTTTTTACCAGTATTATTTTCTATATTTCCTAAGCTTTAAACTATAATATTTGTTGCTATAAGTCATTATTTAAGATTATACATATATAGTCTAACAATGATGGTGTCAGTATAAACATAAATATTGATTGAAAAATTTGTCCAAAAATGGAACTAAAGAGCACAGGAAGGCAGAACAGTACATCAATACAGTCATTAAATATGAAGTTAATTTTTTTTTCTATGCCAACTTTTTTTGTTTTTTGGTTAAAAGACTGCTTTATAGTGAGAATAAATAGTTTTAAGTATTTACCTATCAAGACATTTTCTTTTTTATTAACTTAGGATTTTTGATACAAAAAAAAAAATATATATATTAAAGAATAAAAAGAAATAAAGGTTTTATCAGCGATTTCACATTTTCCACTTACCCTTTTTCAGATAGCTATTTCCTTTTTTACTTATTGTTTTCTATGCTTTTAATCCAGCGATTCTGCAGACGTCGATTGATTGATTTACAACTTGCAGTATTTTTAACATGTTTCTTATTCTTTGTTTGGTTTTAGTAAGTCGTAAATGAAAATGAAAACTTTTGATTAAGTTCTATCAATATGTTAAATGTAATCGCTTTCAACTCGCCTAATAATTTATTATAACTCAACACATATAATTTTTGATTTTACTACTTGACCATTAGCGAAATATAAATTTACATTTTTATAATTTATATATTGTTAGCTCAATTAATTGTATAGTAATGTAATAATTTTAATTCTTTAAATCCAAAAATAAACTATAAGTACCAAATTAAATAAACACAATATGGGCTATATAGGTAATTGTAATTTAAATACTTTAAATCCAAGTAAAAAAAATATTTTAAATATATTTATATATTATAAATTTTTAAGCTCCAGATTAATATAATTTAAAGTCAATTACGATTACGATTACGATTTTTTAAACTTTGATATAATAATAATCTGCAAAAATTGTATTTTTATATGTTCAAGACCTAGATGGATAATCGATTTAAATATGACCTTGAGCTGTATAAATGATAAAAATAAATTGATTATAGTTATGTGTGTATTTATTTGAAATACACATTTAACGACATTTTAAATAAAAATTTAACTTAATATACTTTTCTAATTAACTAATAAAATGGTATTTAACTTTCAAGGTTGTCATTGTTTATGTAAATAATAATTCAGTTAAATAAAACTAAATTAAATCTTAATTTCGAAATATATAAGATCTATATATATACTCGTAAATAATAATTCACCGAGTATGCTTATACTCACCTTAATTTTTCCATTTAATAATGCATATATTTAATTTTTTTTTTAGAATTTTTAAACATACTTAAAAAATATAATTTCAAAATTGTGATATTTTTTTGTTCTACTCTTACGTAGAATACATGTTACGATGTAACTTCTATATTTCATATGAGATATCACCTCTTTTTACTGTAAATTATTTAGTGAAAAATATTTGTATACCTAATTTAAAATTCAAACAAATAGTTTTTAGTTATTAATATGCTTATATCAAATAAAATAGTCTTTAAAAATAGTTATACAAAAATATAAAATTGATGTAATTATATCGGTTCTAGTATTTATTATTTTTAGACTACTTTTATGAATTATAAAATATTAATAGATTAACATAAATTACTAACATTTTCAAATTAAAGTAACTTGTTTTTTATCTTTTAAATTCATTATCACGGATCTATTATGCTTAGTGCTAAAAGTTAAATAACTCAAAAAAACAAGTTAAAACTTTCATTTTAATATGTCAAAATTCTCAGAAAATTTGTCAATTACACAACTCACTGTATAATAAAGAGATTATGAAAAACACAAATTTGTGTTCCAATAAAACATTCATTAAGTAGTATAAACAACTTCAAGCATTTTTTTATGTGGTATTTAAGTATATTTTATAAAATTTTTAAAAATCAGATTTTATACAACATTATTAAAGAAAAAAATGAAGTAAACATTCTTGATGGATCACTCTATACATTCAATTAAACCTAAAATATATATTTACAAAATCATATATCGGAAGTTTGTAATATGCATTTAATGTTATTTTAATGTATTTTTGTAATGAAAACACTATACATACAAATTCGTTTTGCACGTTTATCAAAGTAGGTAAAAATGCAATTTGTTATTCATTTAGTTTTTATACACAATTATTTTAATCCGAAAATTTATCTTTGATCATGAGTATATAATTAATATTAGTGATCGTAGAAATAGCATTTTTATAGAAAGTAACTATATTTTTCATTTATACATTTCACTAAAAACTATAGAAAACTAATTTTAAGATAAATAAAAGGTATAAGTTTATATGTTATTATTGAATTACATTTACAGACTAGTTATAGTATTACATAATATACATCTAAGTTTATTTACTTAATTTTATAGGTTTTGAGTATAAGTTGTACTATACATTCATGCCGAAAATACTTTTTTATTTTTATATTATATTAAGTTATATATATTTAAAATGTAATAATTATGAATCTTACGCTTGAATTTACCACATACATATCTATTCTCATAAGTTATATTTTTATTTTAAGGTAAAATGATTAAAATTCAATAATTTTCTTGTTAAAATTTTTAAATATGTATCTCCTCTAAAAATTAAAAAAAAAACTAGTGATAACGATAAGTAGAAAATAATTAATGAATATTCACATAATTCATTTTGTCTAGTACATTTTATCTCAAACTCTGAACTCTAAGCATCATATGATATAAAAATAATAAATAAATAATAAATGTCTACAAAGAATGAGGAAAGCAGTAGTCTTATTTTAATTTTAATGAAAATCTTAAATTAAAGTAAATAACTTATTTTCTATAATTTGGATATAAACCAAAGTCAATGTATTATTTGTAATTCCACAAAATGTTGAGGTTGAGATTGAGATTTGTATGCAATACAGATAAAACAATTATTATCTATTTCATAAGACTAATTTAATATATACATTTATATTATAATTAATTATATACACTGATTATATTGTCAAAAGTAAAAATTATTATTTTTATCTGTTTTTAAAAATTATAGAAAATCAAAAGTGGTAAATATGATATTACCAGAAAATGGTAAAATTATGTAAAATAATATAAAAAAAAAAGAGGAAGTAGATAACTTTTCTGTTAGAAATTAGGTATGGAGTGTACCTCATCCTTAAGTA
Organism: Rhopalosiphum maidis; assembly: GCF_003676215.2. Lineage (NCBI taxonomy): Eukaryota > Metazoa > Arthropoda > Insecta > Hemiptera > Aphididae > Rhopalosiphum > Rhopalosiphum maidis. The sequence continues at coordinate 83,784,619 of NC_040878.1, forward strand.
AATCATTGTAATTATGTTTGTTAAATTTGAATTAAATTACAAATCATTAAAAAGAAAAAAACTGTATTTTATTACTAAGTATATTTTAAGACTGTATTTATAATGCTATTTATGTTATTTATGTTAGTATTGTTAATATAGTTTGTTGAATCAAATTGTACCGAAAACCTTGCATTTGAAAATTACAGTATATTAATAAAATATAATAAAAAACGTTAAAAGTTTCAAGTACCCTCGAATAATACTTTTAATTTATAATATAAATTAAAAAAATCATATGTGCCAAATATCTATGGATAGCTCAAAAATAATTAAATTAAAGTAGTAGTTATTTTCACGTCCTACGTAAATTAATTATATAATTTAAGTAAAATGTTAATATAAAAGTCACAAACAATTTAAGTATCTAAATTCACTTTTTAAAACAAAATAAGAAAATAAGTTTCATCAAAAATCATTTCTCTATTTTGTTTTTGTTTTCCCGATTATTTTAAAAATACTAGGAAAAAAATACTAAATAGATTCACTTTTCTTCCAGAAAAGATATTAAGTTGAAAATTAAATTTGTTCATTATAAATCGTGTACTTATACACAAGAAAAAACACATCATTGTAAAATCAATACTAAAAATATAAAATATAAATACTTTTTAAAAGTATTTATATTGTTACTTGTTTTATCAATTACATGTTATTTTAAATACCTTTGAATATCAGTGTATGTATCTATCTATACTTGAATGCTTTAAAATGGTATTTTTTTTTATAACACTAGCTGCTTTTGTCCATTATTTAGTGTATTTATTGTATGTTTGAATGTGAATGAGCATTTATTTTGAATAGTCGATAACAAAACAAAAATCACTTCTTTTTACAAAATTTTTTTTTTATAAATATTTAAAAATATAAGTTATTTTATAGTATTATTATCAAACAAAACAACCAACTATTTTCCTTTTTTAACCATCTCTTTTGTACATTATAGTATTATAACATTTGTGATTAATGTACATTTATATGAATGCAAATATTTCTTAGGTTCTGAACCAAAAGGTTAGACCTCTAGAGTATACATTTTTTGGAAATTATATTAAAACTTTAAATATAAGTATGTATAAATGCGATATGTATTTATGTATAATACTATGTTTTTGAATATTGTGTAAGTGGATATAAGTGGATTATAAGATTAACTTTTGTAGTTTTGTGTCGAACATCTATATTGGGTCTATTTTATTACTTTAAATAAAACTGTCCAATGTTTTAAATATAAAAATGATAATAAACTAAAAGTTTTTATAAGAATGTAACCTTTTAGTTGTTGTGAATAATTTTTTTCTATTATTTCTGTAATTCAATTTTTTTAGTTTTCAATAAAATTTAAAATAAAAATCGTTTAAAAGTTAATAAAAATTGTATTTTTCTAGACTAAATTTGTATTATATAATTAGTAAATCTGTAATTGTTGCTAAAATTATTTAATTGTAAATTTATTAAATTTACTTTACTTAAGTATACATAATATTTACTTATAAATTTTAAATAAGTGTTTTAAATACATAATATTCATTGTCAATGTATTTGAAAATACATTCTTCGTTATAGAAAATACAATTTTTTAGTGTTACGAATACTATATAAGTTATATTAGATTCAAAATAATACAACAGTTTACTTTATCTTAATTTATTAATTATTTATGACCACGTGCCATTACTGTTTCAAACTTTCGACGACAAAGTATAAATTTGTGGTAGATGATACAATTAGGATAGTAATCAAAAATGTCAAATCATTTTTGTATATAATTTTAAGGAATCGTATTATGGGAGTAATGATACAACATGAATGTAATTTATATGAAATATGTTCCATTCATCATGCAGTGTGGCATACTGTATTTTAATCATTAAAATATGCCCTTAAAACCACGTATGGTTGCAAAACTTGTATTTAATTTGTTGTTAAAACTCACAAAATTAAAATTATAGCATTATATCTTATATGAATGGATGTTGAAATACGTAAATGAATATTTAAAGCGTTTTTATAAAATATCATAATAGTATCAAGATAGGCGTATGTTGAATGTCCACTGTATTTGAATTTTTAGAGGTGAACAGTTTTATGCTATTTAATTTATTTGATACCTCTACCTATGATTAACATAATGATATTTTAAATATAATAATTTTTACTATTTATTCAGATTTCCTAGTGGAAATTATTTTTGAGGGGCTGTTTTAAAGACATTTATGAAACTATTAAATTTACGATTGTACCATTATATAATTTATTATTTCAATAATTTAAGTTCCATATGGATCAATAAATAAGTTTATCGATTTGAAATTGAAGACATTGTATACCTAAAAAGAGATTTAAATAAAATTAAGCAAGTACTAATTTTTTACAATGGCGATCAATTTAAGAAATTTATTTTTGAACATTGTATTTTATTTTTTACCGAATTAATATAATTGTAAATTTTATTCATATTTGTTTTAACAAGATTCTACAAAACCATGTAAAAATTTTATTTTTTAAGTATATTCCCTTTCAATATTTTTTTGGATTCGATGAATAGTCTCTTTCAAAATTATCTTGAAAGCAATTTATTCCTGTAGTATCATTGTTCTCAAATTTATAATAGTAATATAACACTTTCTCAATTCCCTGCGGACTAACCAAGATGGTGACCCGCCAAAAAGCATAATACATTACCCCACGTATAAAGAATAATTTTTCTTAAAAATAAGACGACATTTTTATAATAAAAATAATAAACAATATTATTATGCGTATTGAAGACATAAATTATTAACATTTAAATTGAATACATTTATCTAAAGTATAAAAGTAAAAATGTATGTTATTTTTAATACATATTATAAAATTATCTTCGTATTATGATTGTTATATAATTATGTCGAAATGTTCTTATTGTTTTTCAAAAAAATAGGTACTAGTATTGTACAAATTAAAATAATATCTTGTATATCTTATAAAATTGTTAAGCTATATTAATTTAAATATTTAAAGCTATTAAAATAAAAAATAAATAAATATAAAAATAAAAATATCTTGAATTAACAAACGTTTTCTAAAACACTTATAAATATTGTTATTAATAATTAGTGAATTTATTATATTTAATTTTAATTTTGTTATTTTTAATTATTATACTAATATGATAAATATAATTTTTCGGTAAACAAAACTTTTATTTATTTTTATTATTAAATTTTTATTTTTTAAACTTAAAAATAAAATAGAAGTATCCTTAACTATATTTTGTGCATGAAACTTAAAAATAATTATTCATGTGCTTGTTACTAATTAGGACCAATACAATGTAACTGAAATCATAATTTAAAATTCCTAAAGTTCAAATTTTCTTCATATTTAATTCTAATTAATAATTATATTGTTAATAAATAAAATCAAGCTGTTTCTAAATAGGCCAGTCAATTTCTTTGATGCATCTAATAGATACAAATTAAGGTATTAAAGGGTGGATGTTTTTATATTAGGGTTGAATAGGTAAGGTCGGTCACACCCGATTTTATAGAGTGTGAAAGTCTCGTTAGAGTTGAATTGGGATAACGCCCTAGGACGTAATTTTGTAATGTATTGAATCCACTTTAAAGTTTGAACATATCATATCATTCTCTCGGGGTTTTGTTTGTAAATAACGAATACATTTAAAAAGAAAATAACTTGTTTTTATAAAAAATTATAGTTATTGGATATCATATATTTAACTTTTTACTAACACATTTTAAAATTATGCATTTATGTGCGTAATTTATTATTAATTAATTATGGTTTGAAATTGTAGTGCTTTTCGAAATTTAATAGATTCTCGTAACTAACTAGTTAGTTAAAAATAGAGTAATATGAAAATGATAAAAAAAGGAATATATACCTTAAATCAATTATTCAGAAACTAGAAAGATATTGTGGCTGTATTGGTCATAGCCTTATAATAGGTAGGTAATAATGTATACATTTTTTTTAACATTTGTGTGATTAATAGGCGAGTTATGTATTTAATAAGAAATTGAGTTTTATTTTTAGTATTAATCATGACATTACCAATAGTTATTTAATAAATATTAAATTAAATTAATAATGATGAAATATATTCTAAAATATTCCAATATAATATTAATATAAATACAAAATTATATTTTATTTTTATATTACATAGTTGATGTGCTGGTATACATTATTATTATTATTATTATTATTCTCAAGTGAAATTTAACTAGGAATTTATTATTGCATATATTGACGTCATTGATAATATTAAATATTCATTATAAATTATTCAACAAAGTATAACTCATAAACATAAAAATTCTATCAAGAATAAATTCTTAAGTAGGTAAAAAAATAATTTGTACGTCCATATTTAACGTATAAAATAATGAAAAATACTAATACAGAATATGATAATTGTTTTTAAAAATGTCCTTAGTTTACTGTAGGTACCTATAAAGTTAAAAAGCAGTAGGTTTTTAAATATATAATAAATATTAATAAACTTGTATTATTACTAAAAATTATGTAACGTATTTATATAATATAAATTAATTAATATTATTGAAATATGCTATAATTATTTTTGTACCTTATAACCGTGCAATTTAGTTTTTAGACACAGTATTTCAGAACCATTATGATATGTATTTAATTTACAATGTAAATACAATTATTCGATGCATTTTAATTTTAAGAACATTATATATACAGTTATGTGTTTGTTTATATTTTACTATAAATGATGTAGTTTAAGTAGTCAACTCCGTTTATTTTATGGTTATCTTTCTTCGTGTACTAACCATGTTATATATCGATGTGGTAGTAGCGGCAGCAGTACTTGTCACTATTGCGTGACCCAGTTGGAGTGAAGCCGATTCAATGCCATTCCCCCTTTAAACACGTATAGAACAAGTTTACCAGTATATAGTATACATACACCCTTGTCTAACTACCTCACCGCACAGGTATATTTCGCTTACCTTCAGAACGACCGAAAAACAGGAGAACCACTGTGTATCAGTCACTTAAATAGATCTGATACACAAACCAACCCTGTTAAACTATAAAGTTAAAGTTTTTATTATTACTATTCATGCGAACAACAATAGAAAGCCAATATTGATAGAAGTGATCGTAATAATAGCATTTATTAGTTGTGATGCAATTATTGGCTTGATAATATCCAATCATCGTCTAAATAGATCTTAATACAAATTTAAACTTGACATAACTTATGAACTTTATACTTGCATCTATAGTTTTCGATTCTGAATAGTGCATGGTATGCATTATATTGATTTAACTGCAATCTTGATTTTCATTAATATACTATTTCGGGAAGTAAAGGAACTTCAAAAGTTTCATGAAGCTCCACTGATCACATAAAATCCAAGTCTTTTTAGTTATTTTTAAATTTTATTTTTTAATTAATGCAGTAATTTCTACAAACGTAGTTAAAAATTAAAAAACCTGATTTTCACATTAAAGAAAAATGTATAGAAAATTCCGTAAAAACAGCTTAGCCTAGTTATTTTGATTAAATTATTTATTAATTATTTGTTTTAATAATTGTATACAAAATATTGAATCGCGCTTAAATAAGTAGAGCGATATGAATTATTAAAATTTGATCTGTTTGTACTGCCAACATTATTTTAACTTGTAAGATATTCACAGATTATAAAATAGATACAATCATGTGCTATTTTAGTCTTTTTATAAATTAATATGAGATACTTTTCTTTAAAATACTTGAAGTCTTATAAAACCTTACATATACAGTAAATTAAATATATTTCAATAACTGTATTCAACCAATTATAATTATAGTTAAGAATCTAAACTTTAGATAGAACTTCTAATCAAAAATAGAATTACCAATATATAGGTGTATGGTTTATTAATAATTCACAAAATGTAAATTCTAAATTCTCAAATAATAGCGGTGGTTGGTAGTCATGAGACTATAATGTAATGAAATATTATAGGGTAAGCACATTGTATTCACGTTAAAGACACGATACCCGCACTTGAACAATTCCTTTCAAATGATAATGAGAACTTTCTCGTGTCCCTTGGGTAACATATAATGTTTTTTACTTCTGCAATTTAATGGATAATACAGTTAGTAACTATTTCTTTTGTTTGGTAAAAATAAGATTTTTTTTTTCTCAAACTTATATTGATAAATGTACACGCACACATAAATACACATTTCTTCCAATATTATTAAATATTTAAGTTACAATAATACATATGCATTATACAATATTATACATATATATATGTATATATATGAATAACAAGTATCTTGCTAACTTATTAATATTATTTGATGCGAACAAAATAAGGAGAAACCACTGTTTTATTAAAATTTATGTGATCATTTTTTAAATTTATAAGTAGGTATAGTTTATTATTTTTTACGCAGTTGTAGTCTTAGAAGTAATATCTGATTGTATTATAAAATAACATTAAGATATTTTAAAAATTCTAGGTTAGGTTAGGTAAGGCTAGGTTTACTTTTTATTTAGTTACAAACAATACGTTTTATATTCCGCTGTGCAAGTAAAATTATGTTTAATTTTATTTTTTAGTAAATAAGCAAAATAACATGTTATTATAGCTAATATAAAATAATAAATAATAAAGAAAATTTTTATGTATATGAAATATATGGTAAAAATAAACAATTAAAAAGAAACAACTGATCGATAAACAACTTGAAAATTGAAAGTAATCATTTACCGAACCTAACCTTGTCAGTTGAATTACGAAGAATAATAATGAATTTATGAAAAAGTATATTAACTTTTTCCAATGATTTTAATTAGAAAATTAAACTTTTTAATATTCGCATATGGAAATTAAATGACAATAAAAACAACTTTTAAGATGCGCAAATAAAAAATATTTATATGCAATTAAAAAAAAAAAAAATAGTGCATATTTGCAATTAATTTTTAAAATGTTGGTACATTTTTGAATACATCAGAACAATTTGTGGAGATGGGAATGGGAGGAGCTATGTGAAATTGGCACTTAGAAATGGTTTTTACTTTTTTAACTTATTAAATTTTATTGACTTTTTGGAATTTTTAAAACTTTTTTATTTGGAATAATATTAAATAATGACACATTTTTCAACTAATCTGTCTATGATGGTTGGGGGGGGGGTTAAATATATGAATATGTTAAATATTACGTATTTTTATGCATATATCTACAAATGATATAAATTAGTCACTAGTGAAAAAATTAAAGCAATTAATGGTGGTAGTTATAAAAGCTTTATAGTTTTATTCATTTTCAAGAAAAAGCGTTTTGATTGATTCATTCGTTCATTGAAAGGAGAAGTTTTATTAATAAATTGAGACGACAATCAATACAATAATGACGTGTATATCTTACCCGCAGAAAGCAAAATATAATAAGTTACTTCGTTAATTCTAAAACGTATCAAAATAAATAATTTAACAAATAAAACAAAAGTAGGTAGTTAGATATGTTTTAATACTTCAAAAATGTTTTAAATTAAATATTACTGTAGTGAAATAAGATAAATATTATCGACATAGTTGTAGCTATTTTTATCAAAGTTATTAGATGGTATTTTTCAAGACTAACAATATAACCAAAATATGCTGAATCTTAAAAAGACAATTTTACAACATTACTTATCTAATATCATTATGGCTGTATTGTAAAACATATTTTGTCTTAGTCATTTTCACGTTTTTCAAGTTAAATTATTTTCTCATTCTTTAGCTAGTTGATGCGTTGAGTTCTTTTTTTTATTATTATTTAACTTGTTGTTCATTAACTTTTAATTAATTTATTAATAAAAAGAAGTATTGATAATACTCGTATGTAATCACTAAATAGATATTGGGTGAAAAATAAAAATAATTTTATCTATTAGCTAGGTATTATTTAATTTTCAAACGTTCTAACAGTTTAACGTTATTTTAAATGTTTTTTTACAAGTTATTCATAAATTCTTTAGATCTATAAAAATAATTTTCCATTTACCATTTTTATTTCGTTCAAATATTTGTTTTTATTATTTTTTTTAATGGTCTAAAAATAGAAAATTTACAATCTGTATATAATACAATGAGTAAATAACTTTTTAATTAATTACTTGATATTACGGTGTGAATTTAATATTAATGTTATTTTTTACATATTTTAGATAACATTAATATGAAATCACGCGGTCACTTCCGTTTCAAACGATGGGAAATATTGTTAGATATTGAGATAAAGTATAGGTTGGATATGAAAGGATTTGAGTGATTTAATATGTTGTTATAGAGTTTAGTAAAATAATAATAGGATGTACTAAAGTGTTGATATTGTTTGAATGTTGAAGTCATGGTTTAAATTTCTATAGCTAATATACGAGTAGTATCAGGGGTATTTTTGATGAATTGATGATTTATTGATTAAGGTTATACAATATATTTTTAAGTTAAACATTATTGTAATTCCCCAGAGTTGAATACCGTGAGTCATATCAGGACATATTAATTGTTTATGTATTATAGTTAGTTGCTTTTTAAAAAAATATTGATCGGAGAAGTTGTTTTAATTTATAAAATTTGAGGTTTAATGAATTCATTTTTGTTTTTATGTACCTATGTTTCCTTAACAAGTATTTTGCCCATATAGATATCTATGTATTTAGTAGAAATACTCATAGGGGTTATTTTGTCATTAAAAATATGGGGGACATATTTTTAGAAATGAGGGTTAAGGTGATATGTGTGGTCTTGGAAATTTATTGTGGTATAACTTATGCTAGATCTAGATGAGGTTATAACTGTATCATCTACAAAAGTGGTTAGGTTTGTGAAACTGGGCTGAGGTAGGTCTTTTATAAATAAATTGTATAATAACCTGAGGATATTAAATATTGTTATTATAATTATTATAATTTATCGATTCTTTATAAAGATAAATGTTTTAAATTAAGAGAAGGTGAAGGTTTCATTCTGTAGCTCTTTCAGAAATATTTACGTAGTTTTCACGTAGGTTCATTTTAGTACTTCGACAATACGAAGTAGCCTCAGAGGGTTATCAGTATAATGTATTAACCGTATATATATATTATACATATAAATGTTTATAACATTTATATAAGTAAATTACATACTCTCACTGCCCTATTTGATAAAGAACATTATTGTTGTAGCGAATCTCTTAAAGTACAGACTGTAACAATATTATTATTAATGCTAATATAAAAATGAAAACAAAAACAATAAAGCAAATAATTGCATTAAATCAACGAATTATTAATAATATAATAAAAATATTAATAATTATTTGAAAAAAAAAACTAATCATCGTAGCTCTTGCCAGCGCCCATATTAAATTAAAAAAAATTTGTATTTCAAATACTCTTATATTTATGAAGTAGGTAATGTACTGTTTTAAATGTAAATTGCATATGAATATAATTTATATGAGTTTATAAGAACAGAATAAATCTTATTCAAGTAAGTATACGTCGTAAAAAATATATATATATCCATAAAAAATAAAGGCATTTCGTATATCGTATGTACTATTCTTAATATATTGTACAATATCATACAATATTTATGTCATGCATGATTCTATATCATTAAAATGTGTCACCAATTTTTTTTCTTACATATTTTACTTATATATAAATTTAATACAATATTAAATGTTAGATATTGCAACAGGGACGGATCCAGACCAAGATAATAGAGGGGGGGGGCAATTTTGAAAGAGCACACATTAATTTTGATTAAGTATTTATTTAGGTACATACATAATACATATGTTACTTTCCACAGTCTCGTACAGAACAAAAAAAAATATATCACTATAATTTCGTTACCCTTGAAGTATAATTACGTCAATAACTAAAATCAGGGACTTAGACTATTTTTTTCGAGAGAACGGGGGGGGGGGTGATTGCCTCAATCGCCCCCCTCTAGACCGCCACTGTATTGCAAGTTTAATTAATTAAAATGTCTTACATAGTGTGTATTATAATATTATATATTTTTTTTTATTTATTAATCCTTGGTAACAATGACCATTAGTTGTCAGATTTTTTTGTTACAATAAAGTACGATACGATAAATTTTAAAACACATGTTTTCATATGTGGGATATCACTCAAAACCCAGGTGGTCTCTTATACGAGAATTAGTAACGCCGGGCGGTGCTTGACCGCAGCACCATTCAGTAACTACATCCAAACACGACGCCACACCATGGTGATGATATATTAATTATATTATCCTAAATATTTGAGTTTTAAATTTGATCAGCTAATTGTTAGTATTAATTTAAATTATTTTAAAAATGTCTGGTTCATCAATATATTCAAGTAACGATAAATCAATTGAATACGAATTAAACTAGAGCATTATCATATTTAAAATATAATTTACTTCAAGTATATATGCTAAACAGTATTGAAATTTATTGCTGGCCAATGGTCATGTAGGTGTTTTTGTTTTAAATGTACTTCTGCAGATAATATTTGTAACACTCGAAGCATTCATAGACAGAATTCTAGTTTAGATCTTAACCTTTTATGATTTTAAGGTGTCAAACGATAGTGTTTATTTATTTTGTTATTGATTAAGACTGTTCATATGAGAAAATCATCATTTTTTAAATTACGATGGATGTTATTGATCGGATGCGACATTTCCACGATATTTTGAACACACATTACATTAATTTTTCAATTTTTTTACGTTTCTCATTACTTATGTATTCTATTTTATATTTTTTTTTTTTACCAAAATCCAATAACATTACTTTTTAACATAACATGATCATGGTTTATGACTACGATATCTCAAAAATAACAAAAATAATATTGCAACAAATATTATGGAAAGCATAATATAAACATGTATTCAAAATATGTTCATATTATGTCAATAAAATAGATTACACAGTTAAAAAAATGTTAGACTAATTTACATATAAATGAGTGGTTTTCAAAGCTGGGAATTTCACAATAATAAATAATTATGTATGCATTGAATAAGTCAGCTGAGCAAAATTATAAAGGACTAGTTATACGTGCGATAGATCAGAAACAAAATTCAATTAATTAATAATACATAACATGTGTGATTTTAAAATTATATAATAGATAATAATATATTATATTATATAATTATTAAGTATATCAATGAGACTAAATTTAATAATTTGAATTATGCAATTTTAAAATTAGATTAAACGTTTATGGTTTTTATTAATATATTTTTTAATTTTATAAAGATTATGTTTTATAACTCGGATTTAAATTTTTATATTTCAATATAGATCTGAACTAGAAACTTCAGTTGCTGAAATTTCTTTAAAATATTTCGATGATTGTCATTAAGTTTTTTCTTATGAATTTATAAATCAATATAAATAACTGTTTTAATTGTACAAACTATAAGCTCGATCTTCTTTCTTTTTACTTCAGATAGCAGAAATATAAAAATAATTTAAGTACAAATTGCTATTGTAACGTATAAATCTATCGTTTTATTTAAAATTTAAAAATGTATGTTGCTTGCATATTTCAATAAGATACATTTTGCTAAAAAAAATTTTATAAATAATCTGAATTAGCATCTTATTCACTATTTTTTTTTTATTTTCATCAAATTTGTTATTGTGATCTATTGCAAATATTTTCAAGTTCCAAAAAAAATATTTTATACTACTTCCGTCAATATTTTTCTTGCATAAAAGAACCGATTAATTTTCCGCTGAATCATGTGTCGTGTTAGAGGACTTTTATATAGCTGATAAATCTATATCCAATATACGAAAACAACGAATAGACAGTAACGATGATAGACGTGGGTGTAAAAAGAGTGTTCAATACTGGGTCTCATCGATCTTTACCCGTGGTCAAACCTTTCAAGAACAGAATTACGACCAAGACATAGTAACGTATACCTTAAGATGTAGTCTACCATAAAGTATGCTTTGTATAATTTTTGTTGATTTAGTAAGCCTGTTTGGATGCTTCAATCTCCAAAATCTTTTAATTTATAATCGGGGGACTATGGACGATCACTATTTAAATAAACGAAACGTAAATGCTAATTATTAAAATGGTTATTAAAATTATATTGTTCGATAAAAAGTAAGTACTATTTATATGGTTCATATTTTAAACTATAAAGAAGACGAATAATTAACACTTTACCGTAATTTATTAATAATTTAACATTCTATAGTTTTTAAATATAATATGTATATACATTTTTTTCTTTTACAGAAAATATAACATTAATAATTTTTACACATATATTGAATAGTTTTGTTAATTTTACACCTTTTTAAAAACTGTACATACATTTAAAAATAAAAAATAGTTAAAGTTTTATCATATACTTAATAATAAATAATGGTTAGTTCTATAAAAAGTTATAGAGTACGATTTATACAACTTAAAAATGTTTCCAAAATTAAAATATTAAAGATTTATTGATATGTTTAATTTATGTCTCATTGTTCTGTAAAATCGAGTCTTTATATTCATGGTTTAACGACGATCTTTAATCGCTATGGAAATAATCGTAATTGAAAGTATTTGGTATTATTTTATAAACATAAATACATAAAGCAAGTCACATAAAAATTATGATTTAAATTTATTTTCCCATACAAATAAAATTACTTTGGTATCTTAAATTCCCATGTATTGAGTGCTATTTTTATAAAAATAATTAAGGCTCTTTAAATATTTGAATGCTTAAAATTTTTTAGTTCAGTAAGCATCATAACAGCTGGTTGAATTGAATCCATTTTAATTTTGTATCATTTGAGTAAGCAATGTTTAAAGAAATAAAGTGTGTTGTGGGTTGGCTTGTTGTGATGCCTTCAAACAATATGTTATTACTTTAATGCCCAAGCCCAAGCGTTATTTTATTCGTTATTATTTTAATAATGATGTTTTAAAATATTAAATATGATAGTAGGTACCACTATTATGAAAATTAAATATATAATGCATCAGTAGTTCTTTTGAAAATGAATATTTGAGTATTATAATCTATAATATATATTTAGTTTTTTTTTTAGTGATCCTTTGAAAATAATTCATAAATATGAGTTTGCATATAGTAGTTTCACTAATCATATTATTATAATTTACTACAGTCTGTATTTTAAAAGTTCGAAAATATTCAAATTCTGTTAGGCGTGGAAATTTTTTTTTTAAATAAACAATCGAAGCATATATTTTGTGTCTTGAACAATCTAGTTTAGTAAATTACATATATTTACACGTTTTATGAATTATATACAATAATTAATAGTAATAATAAATTATATTATGTCATTCGTGCATCCACTTATATTTATCTAAGTAGTAAGTGGAGTTAATTATCTCGCTGTTTTACAATCAAAATGTTATGAGCTTACGACATATTCTGCAAATGTCAAAATAATTATGTTATACTTCCTTTATTTTTAATATATAATGGTATACTTACATCATACACACTGCAGCACTAGATAATTGACACACTATTTTTGATGTAGTCTACTATGGGCTCAGGATTTTCTTTATCGTACTAAATTTCTAAGAGACTATGTTTTGATTGAAAATCGATTCTAAAATAAATTCATTTTACCAACCAATTAGAGTGTTTATTTTATATTTGAGAATTTAATAGCGTTATTTAAAGAAACAATTGGTGAATAAATAACATAATGTGCATTATGTACATTGTAGTGTACATCACAAATTCACAAATAAAGGAGTACAAACATAAATGATTTATTTAGACATTTAATTAACAATAATACAATAGTACACATTATGATAGAACTTGATATATGTACAGAAGTCAGAAGTTCCTGTAAGATTAAAATAATTTTGCAATGTTTTTAGAAGTATTAATCCAGGGATAAAATAATAACTCTTTAACATTATACTCAAGAAAAATCACTAGACTAGAAAAATAAAAAGCGTTGTATAATATAAAAAATAGCATTCTTTATTTTGTTCCTCAAACATAATATGAAATGGTTTATATGTATAAAAAAACATATTATTAAATGTTCATTTCAACTGACAGTCAATAAAAGAGTAAACGAAGTGTAAACAAAACGGTATACAATTTGAATATGTTCCCATTCATGACATAGTATTACAGAGTATAATCTACTGTCCTTGGCAAAAACAAAGTACAAACGATAAAAACAATTGTAAGCAGTGAATGTTATGAATATGTGTGTATATGTATTGTATAATATTCACAAAACACCTAAACAACAAAAAAACAACTGAAAACATTTGATTTTTCACTTAAAAACAACCGGGTACCTATAACTTAAAGGTAATATAGTTCGAGTATCTATAATATTTTGTGGTTGACATCTTAAGATATTTATGTTTTGAACATATTAAGCAGAAGCATGTTGAGTGCAGTTATCATTTTATACTTATACTTTTGTCTGTATATTTTTGTTGGTAATAAATACACAACCTTAGGTGATTTAGTGTGTACATGAAATTCAATTAAATAAGATTTATAAGTCTTCATTACTACCTATTGTTGCCTTTAATGGTAAACTAGCTATATTTTTTTACTTCGTATTATTTTTATTTCAAATATCTTTAACAATATTTCGCAAAACGAATATAATCACAGAGCTATATAAATATATTACAAAATAAAATATACCTATACTGTTTAAAGATATGCATATTTTAATACTATAGTTTAAAAAAGTAAAAATCGTTAAAGTAATTTAATTTTATAGTTTGTTTATTATTACACATAAAAGAGAATAAATTACTTAATTTATTTTATTAGCTAATAATTAATAAATGAGGAAAAAATTAATATTGTTGAATAATCGCGTTTATGTAACAAGCTTTAGTTAACTTTTGAAAAACTTCATATGATTTTTTATTTCATAGTTGTATTCAAGATTTTATCCGAAACAATGAAAATATTGTTTTCAAAATATAATGACGTTTTTTGTTTTTCTATGAACAACTTCTAAATTAAAAAAAAACTGATTTAAAAGTTTAATAAAATTATAACTATTATAAAATTAAGTGCTACTTATGGACCAATAAGTTATTTTTTGACCGTCTGTAAAATGTACTAAAACCGTATAACAACTTTTAAAAGATTCTGGTTGCTAACCAAAGACCCTTTTATAACGTTCAATTGGACTCTCCATAAAATATGTATTATATTTGTAGACAAAATCAAGTAATACGATAGTAGTATCTCATAAAATAATATGAGATCATACTTCCATTCTATTGAAATTAAATCTTATTTATTTTTTAAATTTTAAAATAACAATAACATTTATTTAAAAACTTAAAACTGTTTATTTTTAATTTGTAATAAGTAAATTTTATTATTACATGTCTAAAATACCGTTCACCACTACTAAGAATAGATTGGGTATACGAAACTTTCTGAGCACACATAAAAAAGTATGTTTACAAAAATAATCGTTAAAAATATAACAAAACAATTTTGTTAATAAAATATTATTAACGTTCTACCACTTACAATATAATTATTTGGTTTTTAATGTTTAGTATAAATATAGCTTTAAATATTAAAATTTTCAATTTATAATATTACTATTATTACAAATTAGTTATCAATTATTGTAATCAGTTAAATTTATCAAAATCGTTACAATTTTAATTATCAATACAACTTTTATTGATCACTGAAAATATGTATACTAAGTTAAGTTTTACACATTAATTTTCATGTTATATTTATGTTAAAACTTTTGATTTTATACCATTTATTTGTATAAATAAATTTTTTGGCCAGTTTAAGTAAAAACAAATTTATTTTTTTTAAAGATTTTAGGTGATGTATCGGAAATTTATAATGGCATTTTATAACGACATTTTAATTAAATAAAAAAATATGAATATTATCTTAAAATAGAAACGTTTCAGAATTTATTAATTTATATACGTTTAAAATGTTTTAATAGGTACACCATTACGTTAATTGTAGCACTAGCTACTAGGCTATTCAAAAATCAAACTAGTTTTAAACAATAAGTTGATACACTCTCAAAATATAATTATGTATTTATAATAAAGATCATTACAATATTAATTACATTTTCCCAAGTAAGACTATGACGTATTCATGCATGTTGAATAATATTCTGAAACATCTATATTAATATTCTCAAATGTTTAATGATTAACACTGAATTTCTTAATTATTATACAATAATATATCTATAAATATGCTTAAGGTATCCCGTTCTGTTCAGAATGATAGATGGTTCAATGTAGTGCCCACAATTATAATATGGATTATAATGGATTGTTTATTCAGTGGCTTAATAAATCACATTTTTTAAATTATACATAATATTATAAACATATTGAATTAAATGACAACTTATTTTATATATTATAAATTAGATTATTCGTTGGTTTTATATTAGTTCATTTTATTAAATTATTATCTTACTTTTTTTTTTTTATACTATAATCGTATAATATGCTGATTGTAAAGAGTTAACCTAAAAATAATAAGATGAATAAGTATTGATGATAATAGGTAGAAAACAATTTGAAGGAATATAAATACTATGATACGTAAATTCTTATCAAGACGAGTAATCGTGACTTGAAAGTTATTAAAAAGCTCATTTAGGTTTTTAGTGTAATAAGAAAATATATTAGTTTGAAAAAAAAATGAAAGTATATAATCCTCTTTGATTGCTTTTCAGTCTTTCTTTGAAGAAATATATTTCTGTCTCGTCGATCCTCCTACGGTTATTTCTTTCACCATATCAAACTTTTCTTTAGAAACTTTACTTCAATCGTTATCTACAAAATTTTTTTATTAATAAATAATAATACTGTTATGATCTTAAGAAATACAATACCAATTTTATATTTATTTGTTTTAATTTAAGTTTTTATCTCGTTAATACTAAAATATATTTTTGAGTTGTAAGTTATAACGCTAAAAATATTTTGATAGATCAAAAAAAAAAAATCTTATCAACTAAAATAAAACACAATATTATTTTTATTAAATTAATTTAGCTTATGGTACTTATAAGCAGAAAAAAGAAACTTGAAATTATTGTTTGTTATGTCAAGACTAATTCGAGTTTGATATAATTATTATTAGGTATTCGCATTTTAGGTGACCACTATGTATTTCATTTTTAATTTACAAAATTATACATAGTATGGTCATTTAAATATTTCTGCAGTCAAAACCTAAATTAACCATGAATTAGATATTATTATAATGTTACATACTGATTTTGTAATAGCACTTATTATATTTTTGACTATTCTTTGAATTGATTGTATTTTGTCATTTTGAGAATTATAAACTGAACATTCTTTGAGAAATTAGTATATAGGTAGTACCTACATAATTATCTAAATAATATTATATATTTTTTTATTTTTACTAGAAATAAAATGCATCAATGAAAATGTTAGATTATGGTACATTGTAATTTTTGAACAAATCTATACGTTCGTTTCTAGTTAAGTATTCCAGTAGTGATTGGATTCGCATACAAAATAAAATAAAGACTATATAAGCAATAAAACCCTGAGCCCACCTATCTCAAAAACGATATGATACCCAAAGGGACTTCCATAAAAAGAGAAACTACGCGCATTTCCTAGAAAAAAAATAAGTCATTCGATTTACATAAAGTTTCCGGTCGAAGGGTAAAAGTATTTACATTATCAGCAAAATCGCCTCCTTCATCTTGAAATATCATTTTGGGTGTCAATCGAGCTGAAACTTCAGATAGTTGTTTAGTAAATAAAAACTATATAAAATAGGGAAAATATATAGGTACACGTAAACCAATTGAAAAATTTAGTGTAATTAACATGTTTTATAAATAAAGATATTCGTTTTCTCTAGTGTAGTTAATAGTTGTTTGTTATAGTGATATGATATGTTATTTATATTAAATACACGTGTAATAAGTTTTAAAAATCCATCGAGGACAAATTATGATTTATTATATTCGTTTATAATAATGTAGAGTAGGTAAATACTTCTGCTTGTATATTATTAATAATATAAGCTTTAAGTATTCATCTGATACGAGATTAACGTTATACAAATTAGGTTATAGGCAAGATAAAAGTTATTAATGTTGATGAATGATGATGTTATTTTTTGCTGAAAAAATTTTAGAGCAGTTAACGTTATTCAAAATATGTATTATGTATACTAGATATATTCATAAAAAATGTTCTTTGAAAAGGTTACATAATTAGTTATTTTTAATAAGAAAAAAAAATATAATATTCAATGTTTTTTAAAAATAGTTGTTTGGGGTTTTCACCAATAAAACTTCATAATAATATTTCTCTGACATATTGATGTATCCATTCAAGTAGTAATGTAATAAACCATTATTCAAGAAGAACTACATAGATAATGTAAAAATGGATAAAAATGAGAAACATTTTTGCTGGAAAAAAAATATTTATTTATTTCATTATTAAATATAATAAAAATGAATAATAATTTGTTTTTTTTTGCACTTCTTATAAAATTATAAACTGAAAAAAATGGCATTTGAATTTGGTAAACAAGCTACATTAGTTTTGTAGGATATTATAGTTTTTACAATTCACAATAATATCTTGTTTTGATACTGAACAAAACTTATGTAAACATTTTAACTTTAAATTTCTATAGAAAACTGAAATAAGTATAGGTTTTGCTTAATTTTTGTCAATTCTATCCTTTTTGTTGAAATAATTTGTTTTTTAAATTGTTATAGGGTTTGTAGAGTAGGGTTATAAAATAAATGAAATACATGTAAATCCACACTTCTATTTATTCACATTTTCACGTACATGTATAATGTATATCAATACCTTTATCGGTGATATGCATAGAATAGCATACAACGAATCGTCATCACTCAAAAACTAAGTCTTTCTGACATGATCTGTTTGTACTATTGTGTGTTTAACGGGTAAGTAAAATAAGTTGGTTGAATAAATTATTCAAAATCCTATGGTGATTTATACATGCATACTGTAACGTTTCTCATTTATTTAATATTTACTTTTTTGAAAATGTTGGCTCATTATTTAAATTTAATATTATTCAATAATATGATGCATAATAATTATTTAAGTAGAAAAACGCTTTAATTATAATGTTATACAAGTTTTAAATTTTCTAAAAAATTATTTTTTTTACAATACTTATACAATATGAATTTTTAATTCTAAAAGATCTAGGTTATTTATTTTGCTAGTTCTTTTGAAATACTCCTCTAAGTAAACTTTTTAAGTTTACATTGTTTAATTACTATTAATATTGTATGTTAATGCTGTTTTTTAAACACAGGGATATAATTTGGAAAGGTTGACAGACCAATAGGTTTTGATAAGTGTCATGTCATAATTTATCCAATCATTAACCCCAAACGGTGATAGTCACACTTCGATACCAAATTTTGTCGTATTCTTATGTTTATGGATCTACTATATTATCAGTATATTCACTATTTTGCTATTCTTATTTACTTTCTCATTAATCATTTCCCATATGCAAAATCTATTTTGAAGAAGCTCCATGCAATCTTCAGTATATCCTGTTTGACTATCCTTCCCTTACTAATTCGATATTCTTATTTTTTTCTTCCCCTAATTTCTTATGTACATATCACCTATTCAAATTCTTGGTCCTTATAATTTCTTCTTAAAATTTTAAACTTTATTTATAACCAAGACTTGGTTCTTTGGTATTTGATTAATTAACATTTATATTATACTATTCTTTTTTTTAACATCTATACCTATTACCTACCTTATTTTAATTATTATTATTATCACTATTAACATAATATTGGCGTGCTATAATATAAATATACTTATTTATAAATACAATTTATGTTATGAAGTATTATATTTAATGTATTTTTTTAATAATATCAAAAAGGCTTAAAATATAATACAACAAATTGATCAAACCAATATGCACATGTTTTTCTTTGCTTCATTCTGAATCTAAAATAATTTTAGAATAAACAATAAATAATAACCATAACAACATTATTATTTACAAGTTCTCCCCTATAGTCTCCTGTGTTGTTGTTACGATTGTTAGTTATTCGATTTTATTACTAAATAGTATAATATTATAGTTGGCCTTATAGGGTTTATAAAACAAAAATAAACTCGAATTTAAAATAATATACATAATATACCAAATATCATAATATTAAATTGATAGGTGTTAGGGGTGGATGTAATATACAGGTATCTTACTGTATACTAATAAAAATATATAAAGAATATCGATAAGTTTTTGATAAAAATATATATAAATAATATGAATGGATAATCAAAACAATAAATTAATTTTTATTTGTAATGATTTTTGTAGATATACATAAAAAAATAAATACAGTTTAGGTTAAAGATAAAATTATTTTTTATAAGTAATATTACTATATTAGTTTATTATATCATTAATATCCTATTAGAGAATTAATTCAATGATTTATAATTATATTTTCGTTTTTAGAATAATATAAACTAAAAATCGTTCATTTATTTCATCTTATATGAAATTCAATTAAGAAAAAAAATGCTGAAATAATTCTAATTTCTATATTAATCATTTTTTTGTATATTCAACTATGTTATTTTTATTAAAATTTGTAATTATTAATAAATCATGATTATAAACCTCAGATAACCACTTAAAATAATGAACTACCCAAAAATGCAAATTAAATAACTGTTTTAATGTAGATTTTTTTCATTATAATATTATTAAATGTAAATAATATTATATTCTTTTGTTTACAGATGCTATTATGTAGTTTAATTTAGTTTACATATTTAATTTAAGTTTAACTCTATAACCAGACTATACAAAGAAAAACATGTCTATTTCAATATTTAAAATTAATTTGAAAGTTATTACAAACAGTATTCTGTTATACTTCATAAATAATTAATAGTTTAGTTATTGTATAAGTAGTACTAATCAATAATCATATTCGTTAAAATATAAACAACATACATACCTATACGAAATGCACCTATCGTGTTAAATTGATATAACAAGTCGCATACCTACCATTGAATCTATCTTTTTCTAGGTCAACCGTTATGATATTTTGGCATTTAATTTTACAATAGTCAATAATAATAAATCGACTCTCGACTACCCATTATAATATAGAGTGTATTATACAATGTTTGTAAGAGTGTAAATATTAACTAAAACAATATAACAATAAATTGGCCTCTAGAAACATTGAATGAATTTAGTAGACAACTCTGATAAAACCAATAATAATAATATCCATATTTAATCATTTAATAAAAATGAACTGACAAATACAAATTATAAATATCAGGATATAATATCTTGCAAAATGTATATTTTGTTTAAATTATAAAGTATATTTTATGTCACAATTCCATTTTACTTATTGCATAATATTGAAATGGTTTGATCGACCATCATGGTATATTTATCTTGTTCGACGATAAAATCATATATACACATATAAGGCGATGTGTGTTATTTTACATTAATTGTTCTATATAATCATGAAGCCCCACTACATCTAATTATTTATGATTGATTTATTAAATTTATGATAGATAATAATTTCTGGCTCGCGACAAATAATATGTATATCACACAGTCTCGTATCATAGTTATGGCTCCGTTACATTTATACCAGGCCATCGATAATGCAAAATACATGTATTTAAATACGTTATTTTAGTATTCGTTAAATTTTGTTTGTTACATCTAAGTGTTTTTTCAAATTAATTAATAAAATACTTTCATATTCTTTGATTTTGATGCTGATCAGTTGCCAATACATAATACGGGTGTCAGGTTGTATCGCAGATAGAAAATTCTATTAAGTAACATAAAATTACAATATTTTTAGATAATATTAGCTATACAATTCCAGAATACAAGTTAAAACGTTATAATTTAAATAACCTAACTGTTTTATATCTTTTCACTGTGCGTCATAATCTTATGACAATCGATGAGTTTTAATAATTGATTTACTCGTAATTTGTGATATTAAATTATTGAATTGAGACAACAAATATGGTTTGGTTGTTTGAGTTAAGTTCCTTCAGCGTTATACAGGAGACACCATGAGAAGGTAATTTCTCAAGAAACGCGTATTCTTGTTTTAATTGTTTATACGAGTAAATGATAAGAATACCACAGATTTATTTTTAACATATAATAACTAATTTTTCGTTTCAATTTTTATGATTCTATTCTTTGGAATTTTTTAAGATAACATTATTAAAGAATAATTAAAAAAAAAAGCACTTGAATGTGTTTTTACAACAATTTGAAAGTTGAACTTGTTCAACATGTTTTATATTCGAAACTTAAACTTAGAACTATTAATTATGAATTATTTGCTTTCACTTTGACACACACCCAGTGATTTTGTACTTAATAATGGTTATTATTAAAATTTATTAAAAAAATAATAAATGATTAGTCAAGTACACTAAAACCGAGATACAATAACGTAGCACTATACGTTAGTTTGGAAAGAAAAAATTCTTAGTCCATTCTATAAGTTAATAAACAATCAAGTTAATAGTTTTTAAAATCGTCAAATTATAAAGGCTTAAAACTATAAAAGGAATGCCACGTTGTCTATGTACGACGAGTATAAATAACGAATTAAACAAAGTTTGAACCACAAAATAATGTGTTATTTTAATAAGCAACGAATTGTAAAGGGATAACTGCTATGTTGCTTGCTCTCGTGTAAGCTCAGAAAACAATTTTTACTTCTATGCCCCCCTAATCATAAAATTGTGTAATATAGTTTATAAAGAAATATTAGAAAATCGATAGAAACTTTTAAGAATACTTTAAAAAAATATATTTAAACGCTACTTTTAAATAGTCAAAAAAAATTGCACGGGCAACATCGTTCGGGACTAAAGAAAGTCAAAAATATCATCTATATACCAAACATAAAACTAAAAATATCATTTAATTACATACATTACACTAAACTTTGTTTTATGTAATACAATTTAAGTCTGATGCATTTTGAACGGACAAAGAAGTGCACGGGAACAGCTAGTATGTAGTTTATTATATATGTTTCTCTCTTTTGTATTCAATCCTGAGATTGGTTTGTAGCAATTCTCCACTCTTCCCTGTTACTTGCTTTTCTCTTTGTCTCTTCATAAGATTTACACCTTTGGTCCTTCATTATTTGTTGTATATACTCCATTCGTGGTCTTCCCCTACAATTTTTACCTTCTACGCACCCTTCTATAATTAATCGCATCAACCCACCATGCCTCATTACATGTCCAATCCATTCATTTCTTCTTTTCTTGATAACATTATATAAAGTTCTTATCTCAGCTATTCTTTCCAATACTTCATCGTTAGTTACCATATCCATCCAACTTATTTTAAGCATCCTTCTGTAACGCCACATCTCAAAACCTTCTATTCTTCCCTGTTCTGCTTCAGCAATTGTCCACGTTTCGCTGCCATACAACATTATACTCCATATGCATGTCTTCAGAAAATTTGTCCTGGTGTGTATGCTGATATTTCTTTAAGTTAAAAGTTCTCTTTTTTTATTAAATGCTATTTTAGCTTGGCATATTCGCTTTATTATTTCTCTTTTACTTCTGCCATCTTCACTTATTATGCTTCCTAAATATGCGAACTCTTCTACTATATATATACAATATTATATTAGTACATTGTATATCAATAAAATATTTGAACATATTTAAAAGCATTTCTGACATACAACTTATTATTTTTTATTCAATTATTCTGCATGTTATTTAGTCTTAACATGCACAAAACGGAATACTCATGCATCTACATACTCGACAAATTTAATTGAAATTATAAACTTTTATAATTAATTTTGTTTAGTTACTTTCTGAGAAAATTTCCTTTATTTACATTTTATTTCTCAAAACGGCAAATTATACATTTTTTCCGTTTTATTTTAAAACAATTTGCATTTTAATAAATTAGAATTAATTTTTATGGTTTATAGTTTTACAGTTTTTTTTTCATTTTTATAATACAATTAGTCTTAATTTAAGGCTGTATTCATACAAAATAATATAGTCTTATTTGTTTGCAACAGTCATATTCTTCTCTTACTTAATCGGATTTTATTTATAGAATGTATCAACGTAGGTACCTAAACTATAATATATTTTTAGAAAAAAAAATACGCTTATAATCAAAAATGGATTAAACACATATTGGTTACAATAAAGTATCAAGTTTTGGAAAGTTTCAATTTTATAATTTATTTCTTGAAAATAATTAAAAAACCTACTACAAAATGTATTTTGTATTTTTTTAAATTTGATTGTTATAACATTTAGTTTTAAAATAAACTAAAATTAACAATATTGCTTGTAAAGTTATAAAAATAATTATTAGGATATGTTACTTGAAAGGGGTTTAGGTAAATTGGATCCGCAATAATTTGTGTTCATTTTGAAGGCGGTAAATTGAGTCCCGGCTATAAAAAGGAGTACCTAGGTCCTAGGTATAAGTTGGGTCCTGGCAATAATCCATTAGCACAACTATGTATAAAATATTAAAAAATTAAAACTTTAATATTTTATATTTATACAATTCAGTTTTGAATAACTTTGTTACAATAATACGTCATATTGCATATAGTAGTACATCGCTCAGACACCAATTAACATTTGTTAAATGTTTAAAATTTAAGTTTTTTTTTTAAAACATGATATTTATACGTACTAAAATTTGTTTTTCAGGACTCAATTTTTTAAATAGGTATTTATATCATTATTATTTATACCATATTGGCATATTATATTATTTATTTAGAATATGATATTATAAAAACCATATATATTTTAATTTATATATTGTTTTCTGAGACTCAACTTACCTACTATCTGGCACACACACGAATGAAACAATATAGAGTTGGACTGAATGAAAAAATTATCCTTTCTAGCTGTAGAGGTTCTAAATTTACAAATTAGAGGAAGTCAGCTTGATATTTTTAACTGCTGGTAATATTTGTTTTAGGTAATTACGGCAAGGTATTTCTCGTATTTGTGACACTGTTCAGGGTCTTTCCAAGGTATTGAAAACAATGTTATCGTTGTCATTAAATAATACTAAGAAATGTTTTAATGGTGGAAAACTGAAAAACAAACATTTGGACATTTCCTTTTGAATTATTTGACAACGATTACGAAAAATTACTGAATGTGAATAGCCATACTCCTTGTGAATTTAAATATTTTGAATATTTGGGACATTTTAAATTATTATCATTCGGTACTTGTTTATTTTTAATTTGAATGGAATTGGAACTGTTTCGTAATTTGGTGATTATACATTATTCATTTTCTAATATATATACATATGTACTAATATTTTTCAGTTACCCATTCAGTAAAATATTAAAGTGACTGTAAAAAGATATGGGACTAGACAAATAACGCAGTACACATATACACAATGTTGTATATTATTATGTTAAAACGAAACTGAATTTATTAAAATTTAAAGTTTAAACTGAATGAATGAGTTGAAGTATTAATGTCATGTATATTTTTATATGTAAATTTTTCGTTCTTGCAATATAAACTTCAAATAATAATAATAATCTATAAGCGCCTATTATAGTATTATTCCAAAATAAGATTAGCCTGGCCATATGCTAATTTTCTATAAAGTATGAGTTACTTTTTCTATCAAAAAGTAAATTAATAAAGTTTTTAATGTTTAAGTTTTCAATTTTGATTACCAAAAAATAATTTATATTTTCATTAGTCATTGATCAAGTTTTTAATAGTTTGTATCAAATTGTAATTTTCTTGTTTTTAAAAATAAGATAAAACCCGAAACCAAAGAAACCTTTATTGAAATTAGCAGATTTATTGAACCATTTTAATATTAAAAATATTTATTAGAAATGAATTAATACAAATATAGAAATAACAATAAATTCATTCGTAAAAACTAAAAACTATAAACCATTATTTTAAAATAAACACATTTAATTAATATAACATTGTATATACTTATTAGTAGAGTTCGGGACTTTTTGTACTTAAAATTATCGAATTATACAGTCAACATCGTCAAAATATAATTGAAAATATGCAGCTAATTTTTTATTTTGTTTTTAAAACACATAGTATAATAATTATAAAAATGTAATTTTAAAAATTAGAAAAGTACATAATAAAAACCATATAAAATAAATTGAGTATAATTTATAGTTTATAAAAAAAACTGGCTCATAATATATTGACTTATTAAGAAATAACGTAAAAGCGTGATGTGCGATCAGTTAACTGTAATTAACGAATGAACATATACTAATTTTCATTTCGTCGTACAATTTAGAATCTAGATAGTAGATGTCATTATGTTTTACCACAACTATACAATTGTCGATATTGTCGATAAAAAGGTTGATTCGTAGCGATGAAGAATGTATCGTAAACAGACTGTACGAGTCAGATACAACCGACTATGACCTTAATTTATTTAAAAAAATATTTTAATAATAATATATAAAATAATATGATTTCTTTCGACAATTATACTGTACATACATATAAGTTTAAAAAATACAAAATATGCACAGATATGTTGAAAATTACTCAAATATGCACTTTTCCTAAAGTATTACGAAATATGCAAAAATATGCAAATTTAAACTTATTACGTATTTGGTTTCACCATTTCATAAAACAAATTTATAATTTGCCTAGAATAATCTACGACCACTACAAAAAAACATGCAAATATAAGCAGTCCCAAACACTACTTATTAGTATGATATACTATATCCTATAAATTAGATGTATGTTAGTAACAATTACAATAAAAAATTAAGTTATTCAATTTTTAAAGGCACTTAAATGTATATTTTGGTCTAGATTTTAATGGATAAGATTTAGGATGTTATGGGTTGTAAATCATACTAAAAAAAAAAAAAAAAACTAAAGACAGTACCTAGATCAAATTTAAAAGTTGGATGCTAATTAATGTATATATTTTATTTTAAATAATACTCAGAACAAAGTTTACTTGTTAAATGTATAATACTTGAAATATATTGATTAGCTTACAATTGACTTTTAATAATATTAATATTTATTTCAAACGTTTTAGAATTGCATTTTAAGTACTAATTTCTGTTATATCGTGTATAATTAATCGATCATTAAATGAACAATTAAAGCTTAATGATTATTTCTATTGTTCATTGAAGTGAACAAATGGATTTAGTAAAATAAAGACACAATTTATTAGGATATTATACATTATATAGTAGTCGCTGCTTATTTGAGTTACTTTAGAACCAGATTATCATTTGAGTTCATTAAATAAATGAGTCAATAATTAGAAAGACCCAATAATAAATATATGTATTACGTATGTAAAAACGATTATAGATATATATATATTATGTAATAATTTTATTGAAATAGAAAAACCAATAAGCTATCTAATTATAAATATTCACTAAATTTTAAATTTTTAGTAAAGTTCATGCAGAAATAATGATTACAAAAAAAAATATTTTTAAAATAGAACTTTTTACGATTTGTTGATAAATATATAAAATATATTTTTCCTATTACATTGAAATTTGTATCATTATCTGAATACTACTACATTTCTTACAATTATGCAATATGTAAAGTTGCAGGGTTTATACAATATAGGAAGCACTTTTATTGTCATAAAAATAGTTTTCAAAGTAAATACATAATTGAAAAATCGATAGTACTTCTGCGTTTCGTTAGTTTAGAATCGAAAACGAGAATTGCATGCAATAATATGATTAACTTTTATATAATAGTTTATTTATTTAGATATAATAATATCGCTGTTGGATGTAAAGAATGTTTTCCGCTTTCGAAAAATATAACTTACGCAATAAAATTATAAGTATTTAGACATTATGGGAAGAGGTTACATTATACACTTCAATATTATAGTACAAGCTTTTTTTTTTTTTTTTTGAATCAAAGACCTAAATCTTTATAAATGTATTATACTATAATCTGTACTTAAATTTATTCATATGGTATCAAATATTTTATGAATAAATGTAGTTATTTGTATACTAAAAATATGCTTTATGCTTGAGCTTTTATTATTTACAAAATATACATTAGTTATTTATCCAGTAAATGGTAAAACGTAAACTTTTTTCAAAACATATTTTATTACTAAGTTTGTGTATTTAAGCGATGGATACCAACAAGAAAATTGTACTTTATTTCATATATTTTTTAATCAAATGAAATGCAGCACAAAGTTTTTTTTTTTAGTGTATTAAAGATTAAAACATAGACTTGTTTTATCTAATAGTTAATTAAAAATCATACTGAGTATTATAATATAAATCTGATTATCCAAGTTATCAAAACGAAATATTAATTTATCACACATGCGCCATAATGGCATACTTCATAATAAATTATTGTTTACTATTGTTTGTAAATACCAGATTTGCATTGTATAAAACTTTCCAAGTAAGTTATACTTTGTAGAGAGTCTACAAAAAACCTACTTATATTTAAATTAAAATATTTGCATCAATTTACTTTGTCAATAATATTTCATTATAATTGATATTGCTAAAGTCAGAATTTTTGTAAATTCCACTTGATTCACCTAGATTTTTTATTCAAAAATATTTTAAACATAAATTAGTCAGATTTAAATGATTTATTCGATTTAACGTGTATTATAATGGTGTAATTTTATAAAATGAAAAACTATATTTTGAAAAATACCGCTTTTTAGCGTCAAGAAAATATAATAAAATATATATGATTAAATAAAAAATCATAAGTTAAAAGTTAAAATAGGTGTTCAATAACTTAATGTCAGAGAATACTGGAATCATTCAACCATTGTAAGCATTTATTGAATAATAATATACTTACCAATGTTTATTTATTACCTAAATACAATTTAACAAGTTGACTACAATGAGCATCATACATATTTGATACTCAACCGCTTTTATTGCATTGCTACACGTTAATACCAGTTTTTCTTCCGTGTTTCCGTGATATTTTTTATATTTTGAAATAAACTAATTTTTATAGTTGTTGACGTTTAAATATAAGTATAATTATAATAACAGCTTTTAGATATAATATGAGACTCAATTTTGATACTTATGACTTATAGTGTCAAATTCGTAAGTATTAAAATTACCTTTTGAATTAATATTTAAATTAAATTCATAGAAGTTTAATAATATTTTATATTTTAATGCCAAATGTTTTGTTATTATAAAATTATTTTATAAAATAAAAACAGTTTTTTAACATAATAATATTGAAAAATTAATTGATAGTGGAAATTTGATTTATCTTAATTTAAATGTATTAAACAACACCAGTTATATGTTCTAGTACTGCAAGTTGTTATAACTGTTAAATAAATTCAGTTTTTTTTATTCTCTATTTAAAAAAAATAACATTACTAAGGTTTAATAATATGTATGCACAATTTTAACAATAACTTATAACAATAGATTTGATAAGGATATATAAAAAAACCATGTATATTTACCTACAATAAAATAAAAAATAAAATTAGTATTATAAATTATATTACACAATGATTTAAGTATAATATACAATAGAACTCATGTACACTAAATTATTTGTTCTGTTCAAAATTGTTTTTACTTATTACATTTTAATAGTACTCAGTATTTACTTTAATAGATATTAATTTAGTAAAATAATTTTAAGAATACGATTTATTTAGAACATAATTCTATTTTAGATAGATACAATAATTTCCTTACAGATATATATTAATAGTTTACAATACATTTTCAATTTTTACTTTTTTGGATGAAATTTAATGTCTGGTTAATGGTTGATTCGTTCGGATTAATATTATTTTATTATTGTTACTATTTCTATCAAAGTAACTTTTATTATCTACTAAAATAACATGTTGATTTTAGTCAATACATGCATTACTATAAATTTTACACTTCTGCTTAAGCTTTTTAAAATGTAAAAGATAAAATGTACGTCTATATCAAGAAAATAATTTTACGTAAGTTTATATGTAATAATTATTTACATATTTTCTATAGGTTTTAAAAAGATAACAATGAATAAAATATTGGTACTTAATTTAGTTATTATCAATGTTAAATGTTTTTATAAAAACGTATTTATAAATTATTATAATACATACAATTGGTATGTATGTTTTAAATAAATCTCACAAACCATGACATATATTTGTTAATTTCAATATTTCGATATTTTTATTTAAACTATTTTAAATTACCTAAATAAAAAGTCCTTCATTGCTATAATACATCAACGCCACCTAGCGATGTTCGCATATTCTTTAAAGGCGTTTTGTAGCGATCTCTCTCGGAATTAATAAAAACATCCAAACACTACTAAAGGCTGCAAAGATGGCGTTGCCTATTTATATTACATCCACACTGTAAATTTATAAAATAATATTTTAGGATTAAATATTTGACATTTGAAAAATTGCTAGCTTATTTGGCGATAATAGCTAAAGTAAATATGTATGTGCCATTTTTTTATTTTTTGGGGGAGAGGGGAGTGAGGTTTGAATGTAGGTTAGGTTAAATGATTCTGAAAACTTAAGATTTAAGTACATGATGATTCGTAGGAGGTTGTTGTTGATTACTGATTATTGAAAAATAATACAATTTAAAAAATTTAA
The DNA here is from genome assembly GCF_003676215.2 of Rhopalosiphum maidis. Classification (NCBI taxonomy): domain Eukaryota; kingdom Metazoa; phylum Arthropoda; class Insecta; order Hemiptera; family Aphididae; genus Rhopalosiphum; species Rhopalosiphum maidis. Next base: position 83,815,464 of record NC_040878.1, read on the forward strand.
AAACTATTTATTTCCATAACTTATTATTTAGGTATATTATTGGATTTTACTATTAACTGTTATGCATGTTACATATAATAAAAGAAATAACTAGTTTTTGGATTTTTAATATGTCTATTTATTATAATTTTATAGACTCCTCTTAATATTAGAAATTTACTATATTACTTTAAAACATGATATTTCTGTAGTTATAGGTAAATGAAATAAATAAGATACACATACACTTTTAAAATTATACTAATCTAAACTGAAGATTAACCCATATTTTTTAACTTGAATTTAAGTTTTCAAGTATTATCATAACGAAGAATTGTTGATACTAAATTGTATTTATTCTAGCACGGAATAGGTACTGCGAAATAATCGCGCTGCAAAATAGAATTTAAATACATTTGAATTAATACATTCGATAAACTAGTACAGTGTTGTTAAAATCACTGAAATATATTGTTTCTTCAAAACTATTTCGTAGTTTTATTGTTGCTTAAGAAAAAATTGACACAAATCTGATTAAAAATACTGACAGAACTAGAATTTCAGGCAATAGATAGAGCTACATTAAACTTTTTAAGTATCCACTGAATAAAAAAGTGTTTTCAAAAACTAATTCCAAATATTCTAAATAAATATTTTAAGAATTTAACATATTTTGTTAGTGTAATAAACATTTTTGTATCTTTTTTCCATCAAACTTTGGGTAGGTAACTGAGGGTGTATTCAATTATATCGATTACAAGTTTATGTTATTATATATAGTAGATACAGTACCTTTGGTTCTATAGTTATGCATAATATGAATTATTCAATAATTTACAATGAATTATTAAACAATAGTGATACACAGTTATATTTTAATGAAGTTTATTTTTATTGTTATCATATTATATTAATTGTATTATATTATAATATATTCACAACATAACTGATAAAACAGTGGCTATGCATGTCCATTGTTAATAAATAATTAGTATTTATGTTATGGACAAAGTAGAAAAATAGGGATTCTATTCAATGACCCAGACGATGTAAAAATGATCAATGCATGTGAGGTATATATTATATAGATCATCACATTAAATTACATAGGTAGGTATTTCATAGAACGATTAAGATTAAGTCAGCGATGTAAAATATAAATTTATATTTCTAGTTGTATTTAAGAATAACTACAAGGTAATAAAAACAGTTTTTTATTGTCTTGAGATTTTAATGTACCTACAATTTCATAAAGTAGCTTTGGTGCTTTGCTCTTTGTGTTACGTATGTCTATGTTATGGACATATAGACACTGAACATACGTGTAAAACTGATTTAAAATATTTTTATAAAAATTGTACTGTGGCATAATTTCAATATGTTAATCAATAATATATTTTCGGGTATATTATATATATTTTCATCAAGTAACAAGTTCTTGTAAATACTTACCTATTGAGAATATATTTTGAAACCGAAAGTACATAAAAATCATTAATTCTTATTAATTGTTTTTATTAGATAAACAAATTATTTAATTTTACTCTGACTTAAATTATTAATACATTTTAAGTTAATCCATTAATTATTTCACTAATTATTTTCCATATATTATTCCATTCATTATTTCTGTTTATATGTTTATAATATATTTTTAATGTTATCTTTAGTAAGATAATGCATTAAAACTATTTTTTGCATTTATATTATTGAAACTGTTTACATCTATGTATGACTTTAGTTGTCGGTTAACAATAATGATGTACCCATTAAAAACAAAATGTGTTTTTTTTAGATATGAATCAACCAATATTTCAATAATAGAAATGTATTTATTTTTCAATTCTGTAAATAGAGAATATACTATAATACTATATATTATAATGATTGTATATTTTAAATACTTATAACTATTGCTTAAATTATTAAAAGAGTAATATGATATATTTTTGGACAACAACTTGATCGCCAATTTTACAACTTTAATAGGGCTTTATGTATAGTCCAGATCGACATGCAGTGTAATTGATTTACTAATAAGTTAAAAGAAAAAAAGTGTAACGATTGGATTATTGATCATTGCCTAGTATTTCACTGATGTCAGAGTTGATTTGGTATATTTTTTATCTTAAGTTAAGTTAATTGAATCTAACCTTGAACGACGATTTATTATTTTTAATATTATTATTAATTGGGCAGAACCAATTTTATTATAGTCATTATTAAATCATTATATCTTACTATAGTGTATCAGATCCAAATTAATTAAAATTAAAATTAATATTTTTTATTTGTGTATTCAATTCACTTGAAGTATTATATTATTAAATTTATGTAATCAAATACATTAATTAATTTATAAAAACAATTAGTATTTTTTTGCTAAAATATAACATTATCGTTTTAGTAATGTAATTTATATTTTCTTTGGCAATTTTTATACCAGTATGTTGATTATATATTTTTAATATTTTTACATTTTAACAATTTATGTTTTTTTTTTTTTTTTTTAGGTATGTATGGAAATATATATTTCACAGTTGTTAAAATATTAAGTTACGAATATGTCTTAACAAGAATTCAAGGTAGGTATAAAAAGTGTTTTTACCTGTATTATGTCTTTAGAACTAAGCAAAAAATTATACAATCAAGTTAATTAAATACAATAAAATATTAATATTACTATTGTATATTTAATATTTTAAATAACTAATAATCTATGACGTACATTATTCAAATTAATTAGAGGAGATAATTGACTATTTCACTCAAATGGTCCAAAATGATAATAATAATGATATTGAACTATTCAAAATTGGCATTCAACATTTATTAAAAATTGTGTACAATTTTATCGTCATTTTTATCTTTTATAAGTTACTGATTGCATCCGAAAGAAAAGAAATCTTAAGTTAACACGATTATATTATAGGCATTATTAACTATTAAGTTTAGATGTACTGAACATAAGGAACCTATTGTCTCCTCTTATGAATTGGTAACTTATGGCATAAATGTCAAACTTTCGAGGTAATAATTTGCAGGTTTCTTTCACTATGAACAATTTACTTGTTCAGAATTGTTAGATTTAATGTTTCATAGCTATTTAAAATTACTAGAGAATAATAAATTGTCATTTATGGTTTTTTTTTAAAATTTTAAATTTTAAATTTTATAATGGAATTGGGCATATTATTATTTTCATATATTTATAATTATTATTTCTTATTTAATTATGATCTTAGATGTAAATTTTAAATACCATCAATGGAACTCTTTCAATGACTAATGCCTGTAGAGAAAAGTAAGTTATGAAATTATATAAACATCAAATACTGATAATAATCAATGAAGAATTACAAAAATTAAGTTATGTAAATCAACCAATTTAGGTATTTATATAATGAATTCCCTGATTTACCTCTTTTTGCTGTGAAATGCACATACTTGCTCACACTATTAACTTTACTAACTGTTCACACGAATTATCTGCAGGGCGTTTATTTAAGAAAATTCGTTTGTTCCATCACATAATTAATTTAATAATCATAATATTTAATTAATTTACATTGTTGGTTTTGCTTAAAAAAAAAACAATAAGAAAGTTTTAGTTTCAATTTTGTAATATTTTGTAAACGTCTTTATTAATAAAAACAATAATATGAAATGGCGTTAAATTGTGATGAATGCAACTAATGCAAGTTAATTAAATGAAAAAAGATTGTAATATATCTTTTAATAAAATAATTTTTAAAGATTGCAAATGATCCTTTATTGGTTTTAAATATAAAATATAATAATAACAATGATATGAATAGGTAATAATTGTCAACTTATTAAATATCTATACAGTCTACACCTAGTAAATAAAAGTGGCAACTTGTTCCGTCCTGTAGTAAAAATTCCTCCCTAAGTGTGGCCTAAATTTTAATAATTAAACATGTTTGATATATTAAATGATATAATCTAAACTTAATTTTCCTTCCCACTTTAGTATAGACTTAAAACTGTCTGTAACATCATTACTATAGGTAAGTTAAAAATGTTATTAATTTTACAAAATACGTATATATTATATTGCCGTGTTTCGTATCAGCTAAGATAGGAAATTATCTTGATAAAATGTTATAAACCTATAATATGACTGCTAACTGTAGTCGTTATTATTGTCAATAATAATATTAGAATGTGGGAAAAAATTAAACAGACCGTTACTTGGATACGCCATGAAAAAATCGTCGCAATTTGGATCAGACCTTTTTTCTTAGATATTTTTGGGACGCAACTATACAGTTAAAAATAATAATCATTGTCACATTTTGTAATTTTTACATGATTGGATATTTAAAAGATCTAAAAATAATTTAGGTATAGAGTAATTCAGTTTAAAAAAGTGAATAAATTGTTATCTTAATCTACATAATTATGATTTTAACCACGCATTAAAATGCATAGTTAGTTTTACAATCTCTTAGTATACAATATGAGTCATAGTATTCAAATATATACAAATACAATAATTTCCACATATAATAACTTTTGAAACATTTAATAACTCGAAAATTATTGAATTTAATATAATACATTGTTATTTTACATTCATTTTTCAGTGTATTTTGTTATGGTTAATAATAATAATTTTTAATTCAATTATAACAACGTTGAGGTTCATTAATGACTAATAGCACACGTATGTACGTATTTATATAATATATATATAATATTTATATATTATCAGTTATATAATAATATTATTTTAAATAAATACGTTATTAATGTTGATGTAATATTTTCCACGGTCTAGTTCTATGCTGCCTGTGACCCATGAGTTGGAAACCGGTGTTTTAGACATTAAGTTAATTTAAACTTATGGATAAAAGCTTGTCAGTATACTAATAAAATACCTAGGAAGATTTCAATCATAGGAATCGGCAAAAACAATGATTTATTTCAACGGTTGCATTCTGATTGCATGTAATAGGATTTCACTATTGCGACTGTGTATGTTTTACCTAACAAAACTTAGTGCAACATTGCTGTTGTTTATAACCGTGAAAATTTATAAAATAATTTATATTAGGAAATTATTGCGTACTTATCTTTGATAAGCTCTTATATAAACATTACTATACCTATATTATTCTCAGTGTTAAACTTTTCGGGGACTAACTATCAATACCAAGGTTTTAATTTATTATTTGTATTTGTGTTGTAAAATATATATATTATATTAATTGAATAAACTATTGGTTTTATTTCGATAGTTTTAATTATTAGAACACCTAAATTATTAAAAATGATATTAAATTATAATTTTTATAACATGTTTTCTACTTAACATCTTAAAAGTTAATTTACTCTATTTATTTGAAAACATTACTATATTATAATATTGTTAATACTGAATAATAAATAGTATACTCGAAAATGGTATACTATTATTTAATTCACATTTCAATCTATCGTTGGTAATATATATATATTAAACTAGTCACGTATAATATAATTATTTAATGGTATTATTTTCTACGGTATTCTGCATGAAAATTTAAATTAATAAAATAATATTAGTGAATACAAAAGTCGTTGAAAGTACTGTTGTACTCTTATCTTTTGAAAATCCACTTACTGTGTCTCGTTTATAATTGTATATACTTGTATATATACAAATGACTGATGATAATATTTTATTGAATAAAAAAAAATGTAAAGTAAATTAACCGGTAATACACAGTATAGTATATAGGTAGTATTTATATTAAATATAAAGCTATAATATTATGTATTTTTATCACAAGTGAAAAACTATACTCTATTATTTTTTGTCATTTGGTTGTTTAATTATTTAAAATATTTAAAATTCGTTTTTATAGATTAATAATTTAAATAAAATTATAACTATTAAGTAAATATTAGCAGATATTGGTATTTAAATTCACTCAAAAATAATTTTCCAAGATAATATTATTTTTAATAATAACAAAATTATGTTTCTCGAAACACATTGATAAAGAAATAATAATAATTTTTATTGAGATATATCAGTTTAAATGTCAGCAATTAATTGATATGGACTATAAATCTAATTATCCTAGTCTATGATGAATGATGATAATGAATTCATCCAGAAATAGCAATCACATTGGAGCATTAATTACCATCGACCTTTGGAAATTCAATTTTAGCTAGAGTAATGATCGTCAGTATTACTATAATATTATGGGCATAGGTGATGGATTGCTATGCAATGTAAATAGCCGGAAAATAATGAGTGTTTAATACGCAATATGACAATGCACACAATATGCCATCTGCAGATTTGTTTATTGAATTCAATGACCACATCAAATTATATTTTGTCGTCGTTAATGATACAATGAGGGCAAGCAAGGGTGCGTTTAGGTTTCGAGTTAGAAAATTATTAATCTTCTTAAAATGTTGACGAAAAACCGACAAAACTGTATTATAGTATATTATAACGATGCAAATCGTTAAAATTGATAAAGTATTTAGTAATGCGGTTTGCTTATATATTTTAAACTCATTGGAAAAGTCTGCAGCATTATATTATTAACAGCATACAGATGCATCACGTATGCAACTCGTGACAAATTATTAAAATTTCGTTTAAGTCTATACCAAGTATACCATATACGTTTGAATCGCTAACAACAGCGGAAAAAGAACAAGTCATTTATTATCAATTTTTTTTTAAACACATTAGCGTAATCAGAAAATGAAAATACGGGTTTATTTTGACAAGAAAAAAACAAAAGCAACAACATAAGCTTAAAAAAAATTCCGATAAACATAATTATTTTATCTTAAATCAATAAATTGTAAGTTAGGTATTTAGTTATTTTTCAAAAAAATGGAATAGATGACTAGGTTCTTGTCACTATTCTGCGATGTTAGCGATTTGTATATTATATTTTCATAATAGTGTCATCATTCATCGGCGCATCGCCGTCGTACATAATTTGAACTAGTGCTGCAAAGGCTACATACCTCGTATTTTCGGGAAATACGCATGATCTGATCGAGCACAGTAAAATGCATACACGCAATGATTTTTACGCGAATAAAACGCATGATTCGTATGCATATTATAAATATTAAATAGTAACCATAATATAATACAATATCGTTCGTATATTGTTATAATAATATTTCGGCACGCCATATGCCGTGAAACAAAGAAAATCCGTGTTGTGGCAGTTGGCTCATTAATTGCGATCGACGATTTTCGTGGATGATGGTCATAAACCTATGTCATGTATACGTATATACACACATATTATCGCAAAATGACAGTGGCAAGCGTGTCGATGTCCATGACACGTGAATGAGTTATTTGGACATTTTTCGCATCCACGTGCTCTGAGAACTCTGACGTGCCACTTCTGCGTTGTAGTTAATAATTTCAAATGAAAAATTTTCATATAATTATATTTTACTTAAACATATTTTCATCAAAACTTTTTAAAAATTATTTGATATTATACCATCGTATACTTAATATGATAACAAACAAATAGTTAATTTATAGTCATTATTTTTTTATGATGTTTATCGTAAGTTTTGCAGGCTTGCAGCTATAACTTCGATATAAACAGTATAGATTATTATGTATATTTTTTTTATATAAATTATACTCTACCATAATAAAAATTGATTAACACTTCATTATATACAAATAAAATTGTTCTTTATTAAAATTACAGTTGTACTTAAAGAATCAAAAATAAAAAGTTAAAAGTTAAATTCCATAAAAAGAATCTTGATAAGTAATTTATAAATTTACTACACATCTAATATTATTCAGTATAGCAATTATTATATATTAAAAAGATAGTCAGTAGTAATTGCTAGAGTAAAATGAATAAAACAGTGATACGAGAGCATTATCACCTTGTTGTACATGTACATAATACAATTTTACTAATTACATTTTATTATTTATTCCTATTATGAATGGATTAGAAACTATATTATAGTTAAATTGGGTAGTAAGTATTCATTAATAAAATAAATATCAATAGCAAAGTTTATATTAATAACTACATATTATCATTCTATTTTACCTATGTTATTTAATTATACTTTGAATCGTATAAGTAATAAAATACCTTATATATATATATATTATACGAACGAAATAGAGTCATTTTGAAAAATAAACATCGATGCAAATACAGTAAAATGTTTAGTTCATTTACTAATTTACAATAATGGGAATTTGTGAATAATATGAAAGGAATGGAAGTCTCATGGTTGACACATATTTTGATGATTTAGTTAATTTTAGATGATTAAGTATAATAGTTTAAGATCTGATTAAAACATCTTAGTGTATTCTCAGGAAGCGTATTTTAGCCTTTTAGGTTAGTTGTGAGATAATAAGCTGGTTAAGATTTGAATACGATTTGGTTTGAAAGTATTTGACAAAAAGTATGCTTTAACTGGTTGATGGAATACATTTTAAGATGAGATTAAAAGGGTTTCATTTGATATATACCTGACGACGCTATAATATAACTCGAATGTAGATATTCTGCAAACCTTAAATTGTTCTCCAAAAGGGGTGGTATTACCATATATAATTTTAATATTTAAAAAATGTGAAGGGAAATAGAAAGTAGTGATTACTTTTTTTTTTTTTAGAGAAAATTAAATAGTGGAAGAATACGGTATTTCATTTTTGGAGTAAAACAGTCTCTCTCAAAAATATACTGGATAGGTACCGTTTTCTAAAAACGATTAGTGTTCCAGTAAAATCAGACCAAATGGTAACCCGATTACGACTATGTAGTATGTTACTATAATTTCATAAAAATGTACAGTACCTGTATACATATATATATATATATATATATTGTATCTTGTAATTTGCATGCGTATCGTATGTCATGTTGTATATTCATAACATACAATATTGAGAAAAACCAAGATTATAAAGAATAATAATGTAGTTATAAATGTTTATAATACTATGATGAACTCTATTCCATTATAACATTGTGACGTGTAATATTACGTTCCATTATTTCATATATATCATTTTCGTATATTGTGTGCGCTAGTTGATAGATGGCGTGTTCGTACGTAAACTTTTACTTTACACATTATACGCTAGTAGGGGGAGGGGTAGTAAGTATTAGATAGGAGCGCAGCACTCGTAAACGGTATTTGGAAACGCCTTGGCCTTAGAACGAGTTTGGCTGCCGCGCGATATACAGGTGCGCAGGTATAGGCTGCAGATATTACCCGAATAATTATCGTATTCAAATTCGTTTACCCTCAACCGCCATCACCGACACCCTTCCGAACCCCCACTACCGCCACGCCACCACCCTCTCGCTAAGAAAATACAAATACCTAATTGCCCTATCGCCGTAGTATAATTATATATGTGTGTGTGCTATCAAAAATCGGTCGTTTGTTTTTCGCGTTCTCTTCCTCTTCATCGACACCCCCACCGTCGTCCGACCATAGGTCCTCTTCGTGCGCGGGCGGGCAGTTGCCGCCAGTCGAGTTAGGCGCCACTGAATTGTGTATTATAGATTTGCGTGTCGAAGCCAACAAAAATCGCCGGACTGTTAAAACGCGCACGCTAGTCCCCCGGCACTGCATATCCGTCCCCGAAGACACGCGGTCTCCGTTCGTCCGTCGCGTTCAGTTTTGATTTTTCTCGTCGTTGAATAATAATATTATTTTATTATTTTTAAAACCTAATATTATAATCACTAAAAACGCCTTTCCCTCCATTTTTTTTATAATCATTCATACACGTACACGCGGTTCGCAACAAAATATTCTATATATATATAATACCTGTACATCTTATCCGCCGCGAATCGAGCGCCAGACGACGAATTTACGACTGAACATCGTCGTTGTCGTCGCTCCTGTGCGTATACCTATATAGAAATATAGTATAGTATATATATATTATCTACCTACCCATCTATCTACCAGCGAGCTACCAACTTAAGAACTAAACTATCTACAGACGATTATCACGCGTGACCGACAAAAATGAAACGTAGAACTCGAGCTTAGTCGATGCGTACATAGAACTACGTGCGTATACCTACAGACCCACCGTTGGCTTTGCATATAAATAAATATCGTAAGTTATCGATTAGATTTACGTAACAGTGCACATCATGTTATAATATTTACGTAGCGTTTTCGCAATAATAATAATTATTATAATATTATATATTATTGATCGCGCAGTTTGCATTTAGACAGTTGTAGTGGGCACCGCGCTCGAGTACGGTTGATAATGGTATCTATGCTGATAGCGATACACTATTACTGTTGTATCTGATAAAACGGGTTATATTTTACTTATATTTAGATTGATGTGTTGTACGATTAAATAGCACACCTTATTGCAAATTTAAATTACGAGTTTTTAATAAATAGGGGTTTAGCACCAACAGTTATATTGAGAGTAAACCATTTCTCCGTGTTCTTTTTTTATATTTGATTCATTATTTTATGTATTTCCCCGACACTATTTTTTTTTTGTTTATTAATATTTTCAATGATATATTTTTTTTAAAAGGTTTTGAAGTACCAACTAATGACAAAATATAAGCTATGTATACTACTTACATTATTATAATACTTGCTTAAACGACTGAAATGTAAAATGACTCAATAGTATATTGCCATTCAGGTATAATAATTGTTTACGTGTTATAAAATTAGTAGTGTTATTCGGGTACATTATTGAGTGCTTTGTTTTATATATAATATTATTGTGTCAATCGAAGGTTAAATTGGAATATTTAAATCGTTTACAATACTATTTATCAGTTTTTAAAAGGTTAAATTAGTTTCAGGTGAGTAATATTATCTAAACTTTTGAATGTTTACATTCAAAAGTTAATTAAAATTAACTTATGTAAATTAATTAATTCAAAAATTAATATGATAATATTGGATTTGATAAATTATCAATTAAAAATGATATCTATTGGAATTAAAATATACAGAATATATCGCCTTTTAAAATGTCCACAAATAGAAATATACTACTTAAGTAAATACTAAATGCTTTTTGAATTTAATAAATATCGATTCTTTTATAAAGTAAACTTGAAGTTTATTGCAAGACCTTGGCTTACATAGCAATATTATTAGATTTTTTTAATATATGATTGTATGCTTATAAAAATTGGAAGTTATTGTAATTATATAATATAAATCTATTTTTCTTTATTTTATAATTTATTAAAAATACTTTTATGATATTTCTTTAAGACATAATATATAATAATAATTACAAAGTATATGATATACTTAAAATATATAAATAAAAATTGTTATCTGTGCATACAATTTTCAAACAATATAGCTTTATTGTATATGTGTTATATAATATTGTATTCAATAGTTTTTAAATCAAAAATCGTTTCATTATTTATATATTTATTCATTATATTTATGGCAATTATATATTATTAAAAATATTTGGTCGTAGTTTTATTAAATAGGTAGAGTTTAAGATATAAATGCAATATATTAGATAGACATTAAAGTATTCAATGGCTGCTTTAAAAATTCAGTGTTTCTATAAATTATTAATACATATTCAAATGTATTGAAAATGTATAATATTTTTAATTTAAAAAATATTTTTTCTCATATTGAATAATATTATTTTAAATTACAAATTGTTATATCATAAAGATATTGACAACAGAAAATGCTATATTATATGAATATTTAAAGATAATAATATGAAAAACACTGAATTATTGTTAAATTGATTTTTATTATATTTACACAAATTGACAATGCGTTTAAAATAATTTAATAAAAGTGGTAGGTGATATTGAAGTAAATTATTTAGTTAGTTTAAATTAAAATAGGTACGGAAACATTTATGTTAAGTGTAAACATATAAAAACATCAAATGAATAAAAATTAAAGCATTTATATTACCACCAGTTTATTTATTATCTAAAAATAATAGTTATTAAATAGGACTTTAATAATGTTTTTCTTATTTCATTATTCTCGTAAAATTGTATGTGACCATTATACTGATTGACATGAATGGTGGGATTTTTAAAAGTGTGTATACACATTTAATTCTTTCTAAACTACGAGACTCTTCCCTTAAGTTTTTCTCGATTTATCATAGTGACGTATACGTACTATGATAAATCATACACGTACGTTATTTTTTCTCCACTCCGGAACACTAATAATTTTGTATACAGTATTCCTAACCTTTTATATACTTCAATAGGTTTCTATTTCGTCTATTGAAATTAAGGTATATGTTATTATATGAATCGTATAATTAATGGTACGTTTTATAAACGATTTGCAATGTATTTAGTTTGGAATACCTACTATACAACTAATGAAATATTTACTTGGAGTTAAGTAATGATAACTATAAAGACTACCAACAAAAGTAGTGTGAAATAAATAACTCGTAAATAAAAATACATTAGAGTGGAAATTTATTTTTAAACAATACTTATTATTGGTAGGTGTATAATACAATTAAATTATAATTTAACTAAACTGTAATTAATGAATATTCCCACATAAGCTGGTTTACCCTTTCAATAGATAAAAATTGATGGAAAGTTTTGTTTTTAAATTGATTGTATGCAATGTGCATAGAATGTGAATTTTCTGTTTTTAATAACACGATAGATGTTACAACCGATTTCGACGTTAAAATAAAAATAAAAAAAAATGTGATTTATTATTTATTCACGCATTCTTAACAATTTAAATACAATTAATCAGTTAACCAAAACTATATAAAAGAGTCATCAGTGTATGAATATGTTTTGTTTGTATTCTATATGTATGTTTTATTATACATATATATTGTATCAAACTTAAATTAAAAATTATAAAATATTTATATTATTATACGCAATTCAAGTATAGCTAATAATTGGAGAAGTCAAGATTACAAAAAAAAAAAACAATGTAACGAGATTTTCATGAACCAGTTATTGCTATCTATATATTTCTAAAAGGTGTTTTCACATAAATTAAGATGGGTTAAATAATACAATGTCACATAAAAAACAAGCAGAAAAAAAGGAAAAATAACTATTCTATGATCTTTTATCAGACTATACGTTTTTTAAATTCTAAGCGGAGTAATACTACATCATGTATTGATTTTACAATGATAATATGTGTAGGTATGTTTGTGGTTTTATTTTATGCATTATACGTTGTATATCTTCCTAAATAGATTCGAAAAAAATTTGATTAATATTGATATCATTTTTAATTCAAATACGTTAGTTGGAAAACGAGTGATTATCATTAAAAATTAGGAAGTCGTATGCTAATTGAAAGTATTCATTATTTTATAATACATAACACTTATACATTACGCACGCTGGTTATCTATACTCTGTTTAGTATAGATGTTATTATAATAAATTAATAACTAATGTGATATAATGTATTTAAAAAAGTTATTCTGATTCTGTATTCAACATTAAAAAAGTAACTTAAAACACAGCATATTTAAAAAAAATATGTTTTATAACAAATGAAATCCTAAACTAACTTTATATTATAATAATTACCAAAAAAGTGTACTTTTATTTTTCATTACCCATTAAAATGTGTGTTAGCTCTTAACGCATTAAATATTATTTTTTAAAATTAAATTACAAAATATATATAGTATGTATAACAGATGTTTACCAAAACTGGTACAACAGTACAATTTAAATAATTGTAATTATGTGATAGTCGAAATTTTCATAATGGCCCGTTTTGGACATGGAAAGCGACTAATTTTCAAAGATGACAAGCAGAGTAGACAGGTGACTATTTGCTTAGAAATATAGTATAGTATAGTGTTAAAGTGATGAAATAAAAGACACTGGTGTTTATCATAGGACAGTGTTAGTTTGGGAATCATCGAGAAGCTGGCTGAGTTGATTTACGACTAAGATGTCGCCAAATGCGTGTGAGGGAGTGGCGGGGATTATCAAAATGCCCTTGTCAAGTAACGGACATTGTCGCAAAGTTAAGGGACGGTTTCCAATTCCATTATATAGCTAGGAAACACGGGGAAAAGTATACTTCGATAACCGTTTGCATGAGAGGCTATGGATAATGGGATGTAAAATGAAAAATCGCTTTACTGCTGCCGGTTTAGATACGATCTGATGGATGTTTAAATAAACTAAACGACGCATCGTGTGTTATTTGGTTAGAAGACCAAAATTGTGTGGGGTAAAACTCTTCTTAATACTATAATGGCATTAACTTATAATATTTGACCAAAGCATACTTTACCGAAATGCACATATAGGTATCTGAATTCTAAAGTAAAATATCAAATAAAATAAGAATTTAATGGTTTGCGAAATTAGTTTTAAGCTTTTCTCGATTATTTTCTAAACAGACTACAACAAATGAATTGTACAATATTATATGTAAACATCGTGTTACTTTATTTCTTTACTTTTGTTGAATTTATTGAGCGGATAAATATATTTTTATAATATTGAAAAAGATAATATTTTAATCGCATAGTTTGAGATTATTGTATCGAGAGTATTTTAAAAATATTTCGTTAAATTATTTAATGTGTGCCGTGTACGTTTTAATCTATATTGAATAATATTGATAAACAATTCTCACAACCGCCGATTATATCTACCCATTCATTATTCGTTCTTTGACACTGGCTATTCGATGTGGTAAGCACTATAATGACGCTCAACTACTGTGCGGATCGATAAGAGGTTGAAATTGCGTGACCGCATTTTCAAAATAGTGTAGACGGAAAATGGTATACACAATGGTTTGGGTAGTTTTAGTATCCAAGTGTGTTTTACATCACTAGCGGACAATGTGAAAAATAAATCAAAATGCCCCCCAGACTGAGAGCGCTATCTTTTTTCCACGTTTAAACTGCGTGTACAATAGTGAAAATTATTATTGTTGACCTCGGCCCCCTTTTACTCACCCAGCCATCATCATTATATATACGTATATACCTACACTTACCCCAAGTAAAAGTGGACAATAATACCTCACCTTTTACTGCCAGACAGCTTACAAAATGTATGCGTTTCAAGCATAATTATTATTCCACAAATAGTAGTATACAAATATAACAACTAATTAATATCATATTGTTTTTGTTTTCCTTAAATGTTTTGTTTCATTAAAATTTTATTTTGCTTTCATTTGAAAACAATTTCCGTAATATGTTTAGATATATAGGTAAACATTACAAATTTAATAACAAATTGTTGTGACATTGAAGGTACATTTAAATTAAAAATACATTGTTTTACTTTTTATTTAGAGAAATTATACAATCTACAAAATGTAGTACAATACGCATAAGGAGTAACAAATATACAATAACTTGTTGAAGTACCTAGATAAAGAACCATCCAATGATAGTATTTTTACGTCGCTTTGTTTTTTTTTAAGTTTGTTAATTCTTTTTTGCTTGAGCCTCCTGGGGGGAAATTCCGAGTAAGAAGATAGTCAGTAAATTTTGAACATGGGGGTTAAGATGATTTTGCAGGCGATTTATAAATTTTAGAGTAATGGAGTTTGACTTTCAGTATATGGATGTCACTGTGAAGAGTGCGATTTGAAATGTCTGAGGTATCATAAGTAATAAGTTCTAGGATTTTTGATTGGATGACTTGTGTTTTTTGGGAAAAACTCCAATTATAAATACTTTATGTGTTTAAGTATAAGATAGTATATATGTATTTTGGTTTTGAAAGATATTTTAGAATATTTTCCTAGGATGGGCCTGAGTAGTTTCGTCTATTTTATTTTAGTTTTGTTAAGTGGATGTGTTTGGCGTATGTTTGACGTTTTTCGAAGGTATGGCCTTCGGCTGTGTCCGTGTTTGTTATAAGTTTGTTGTTCGACTATAGAAAAGAAGGTTGATTTTAACGGAGAGCAAAAGTAGTGTCGATAGTTTATTTTCTTTGACTTTAAAGCTTTAGTCGGAGTATCAGTGTGATAAATTATTGATGTAATTTTAAAGAAATTTTGAGACTATAGCAGAGCTAATATGACTAGAGAAAATGACTTTTTCGTCAGCGTATTCAGCTATTTTAGTAACCAGATGGGTAGGTTTGTCCGCTAAGTATATTATATTAAGAAGTGTTGGGAATACCACAACGCCTTGAGAATCTTCAGCTAAAATTGTAAAAATACTGAAAAGTACTGTTCTAACCTGATCTGATTTAAAATATTTAATTTAAAATTTGACAAAGAATTTTATTTATTTATACTTTACAACAGATTAAATCTATATTTTAGTTTAATATAATATGCGTCGTGATAAATTGTAAAACTATATTATAATAAATGTTTAATAATGTTTAACTTGAAGTAAATTATAATTATGTATATTTCAATATATTAAATAATGTCACAAATTATAATCTCAATTAAATTCTTAATTCTGCAGTTATTACTTTTTTAAATTGTAATTATAAAACTGTTGAAAGTTTGAAAAAAAGAAGACTACAAGTTCCAAATTAAATAATTGCGATAGATCAATCAATATTTTGATACAATGATTATTGATAATATGAACAATACATTTTCAAAAACATTGTGTGATGTAATAGCTTATATTAAAATTACTCGTAGAGACTATCATAGAAACGTTATTATATTGTTTATTATATTATATTGTTTTTAAAAGTGTTATTGCTCTTATTTATTTTTATATGTATTATTTTCAGTCGTTAAATCTTAAATCTAAAAGAGGTTAGTTTTGATATAATGTCAGAAAGAAAGATTATTACAGCTTACGAAAGAATGGATGTAGAGATTTATTTTAAAATCGTCGGTTTATTTCTACTAAAAAAAAAAAGATTTTTGTTGTTCTCATAGCATAATTAGCGAAATAACATGTATCAAGTATTCGAGTTTAACACCAGCTGGGATGGTATCTATGAGTGATGTCAAATTGCGACCAATGTCATATTTATAAATAAATAAAAAATTGTAGTATTTATGCAAATTATGAAATATTTTAAACATAAAACACTTAAATGTCTTTTATAATTAATTTACCTACTGTAAAATACATATTAATGCATTTATAATTACAAGAAAATAATCAATGCTATGTGTAATAATAAGTTAATGTGCTCTTCAATAGGAATTCGCACAAACGATGTTCAAAACCAGCTGTTTTAGTAATACGTAATATTTAATATAGTGCAATAATTTGTGGAATTGCACCAAAACATTTTCTAGTGCGCATATTTCAATGGTATCGTTATAGAAATTTTATTTTTATTGCTCGTTTATATTATTTTCCTTATTTGCATTTATCGCCGAAGGTATCAAAAGCTCTTTCCATTGTCGACCATAATACCACGCATCAGCAATAGCCGTCATTCAGAACGGTTAAAATGGAATATACACTACTTGTAAGTAGGTATATATTGTATACTCGGGGAAAGTAGGAAAATAAACGCGAAGGGCGAGGGTGAAAAGATAGTGTGTGATGTATATATGTGTAAAAGAGAGAGAGAGAGAGAGAATATAGGGAGAGATAAGCAGACATAGTTAAAGATAAAGAGTAGGAAAGAGTGAGAGAAAGAAATTCGAAACACGTGTGAATATGGAGATAGAAACAGAGAAACGGAGAAATTACATTAGCGTCATAGTGTATAATATACATATTTGTTTATTAACTGTATATATAGGTATAATACTAGGCATACGTGTAACACACAGTAACCGCCGGCGTCGGTGGAGTAATATAAAATTTTGCTCAGCTGGTCTTATACTTTTGCAGTTTTGTTATGTGAAATAACGCGTACACGACTGTATGTGCAATATAATATAATGGTATAGCGAAATGTCTTGCGATGAACTGCCAGTGTCCGTCAACCGCATAAATTATACCGAAGTGTGTACGAACGAAATATTTCATTTTACTGAGATAGTGGTTAGGTTATGTATATGTTATATATTGCGAGTAGAGGACATACGCCTATATATTATACGATGCGCGTTTCCTAGAATTTCATCGGTCACGTCCTTTTTTTCCGTTAAAATATCACTTGTTAGAAATAGTGTTGAAGCATAAGATTTTTTTTCAACAAGATGGTACATATTTAATAAAAATATATTATTTTAAAAATAGTGGCTATCACATGAAGTTTTTTGGCCATCAAACTATAATAATAATATATCGAATAATGTTTTGGGTTTTGTTATTATCGTTGTTTAATATACCTAATATGAATTAAAGTTAGAACATTATAGCTTGAACACACAAATTATATGATTTAAAATCTTACAATTATGAATTGACAGTCAAACTATGTACGCCACTAATTTACTTACATTAATAGTTACTGACAAGTTAATATAAAACTGTCAAACTTAACCTGATGAACTAATAAGTAAACCCATTTGAAAACTTAATAGACTATAACCTATACCGACCAAAATACTATCAAATAAATAATACTCAATACTCATTTATTAATTATTATCATATACAGCACATTTTAATTTGATTTACGATTTATCAAGTGGTTTAAAGTTTAAATCGGCCTCTTAAGTTCGGTAACCTAGATATAGAATATTTAATTAAAAAATAACATACAAATTTTCATCATAATTTATTGTTAACATTTTTTTTTTTTTTTGGTTAGGTTGGCGTTTTTAATTCAGAATATTCAATAGTACATTTTAATCGTATGTTTGTATGTAAATCGTTCGGTTTGATAACATTTTCAAAGCACGTTTAAAAATGCGCATTTAAATAAATTGAATAAAATATTAATTTATTCATTAAATTTAGTACATATTATTATATTGTAACACTTGTGATATTTTAACAAAACTTTTAAAATTAAGTAATGTAAACAGTGTAGTTAGATAAATAGCAGTTCATTTGATTAGCCATGGCATGAATACAGAAAGTGAATAGAATAATTTTAACAGATAAATTTAGTATATATTATATTTTAATGGCTAGTATTATTTATATTTAAGTGTTTATGATTAGATTTTAAATATGAAATACCAAATGAGTTTTATTATATGAAATTTAAGATTATTTAAAATGCAAACTGCGCGATCAAAATAAAAAAATCGTCTCAACAGTATTATAATTTTCCTAGTATAAATGTATACTCATATGTAAACCCTTAAATTAGTATTCTTTATGCTCACAGTGTTAAATAATGACAACCAATACTAATGGAAAAAGATCAAAATCTCAAGGAGCTACGCCACTTATATTGTCCCCAGCTGATATCGAAATTGAAGGTAAACAATGGAAATTATTCAGTTATTTCAATATACCAGTATTAACGTATATTTTTTTGTTTTGAGAATGTATTTAAAACTATATACAATTTGTCAATACATATATGTATATAATATAATATAATATATATTGACAAATTGTATATTTTATGTGCATTAGTAATAACATGTTGAGATGATTATAGTGTAAGTAAAGTTCACAAACACTTAGTCATAATTTAAAACGTATTGCATATTACGGTTTATGATTAAAGTAACATTATAATTTTGTGAAACTTTTAGTAGGAAAATTATTCTACTATTCAAATTTCATAATATCATTTTTTATTATTTTTTTTTTTGTATTTATACTTTTAGGAAAAAATTATGTTATTATGTATTATATTTTTAATATTTGTCATTGGTAGTCAGAGAATGTAGTTTTTTGCTGACATCGAATTCGTCGGAAGGTATTGTACTATTGTTTATTAAATAATAAATATGCTTACAAATTTAAATTAATTAAAAGAGCTTCGTCAATGATGTTATTATCACTTCAATAACGTCCCACTAAAATAAAAAATAGATTATTAAAAGAATACATGTGTTGCAGTATTATATTGAGGTCAATGGCGTTGATCTATTAATTAATGATGTACTCGTATTTATATTCTTATATTTAAAATTTAAATAACTAAATTATACAAATATAACAATAATTTTATATTTTAACTATTTCTGGAAATGCAGATATTTTTATAGTAAATAACACTTTTAAAATATACTTTTTGTAGAGCGCTCAAAGTATTAAGTTTAATCAAACATATAACTTTTTAATTTAAGCTCATTGCCCCTCTAAAACTATTTATTATTTAATAAATTAAATTATAAGTTATTATTCCATCCGTTAGAAACTGTGTATTGCCCACGCTACATCTTAATATTCAATATAATATTAGTATTATATACATATATAGTGTAATTAATATACATTCTGTGATAACTGACAATAAATAAATGTCATTTATCTGTATATAATGAAACAATAAAATAATAACTACTTCAATGTTTTTATTAAATTTATTATTTTCAATTTTTTATTATAATAATAATAATTATTATTATTATTAAACCAAACAAATAACTTTAATTTGTGGTTCTACCTACTTATAATTACATTATTATCTTAGTGCATGTATATTAAATTCGTATTGATTAAAATGCGATATTTACCGTTTCTGTGCTACAAGTCGCAAAAGTTACTTTGAACGAATTGCTGTATATTATAGTGCTGTAGCTTTGAAGCTATAATATTGCTTATGTAGTATATTATTATATAAGCTATAGTATACATATATAATATATATATTTTGTATACAGGTATCGTACCACTTAGGCAATTATTCTCAAAAATGGCATTGCCAATCGAAGGCCGCAGCAAACATGGTCGCATTTATTTTGACAACAATATATATTTATTCAGTGCCGATGAATCCCTGTCTAATGAAAACACCGCACTAGGTTAGGTTTGGTTGTCTGTATAGCTGTTGTAGCCGTAACAAATTATCCTTAGTAGCTTCTCGTGGGTTGTTAAGTAATAGATGTCGAACGAATAACGTAGTAGCGAAACAGTATAGATATACATGTGCTCAATTTAATGAGTAATGAATATACAAAGGGTTCACTTCACTTGACATGTATATGTGCTTTGTTCGATTTCATCCCTCCTACAGTGGCGGCAACCACCGCCGTGGTCGCACCGCGGAACAATCAATTTCCCCGACCGCACAACACGGCCGTATATCAAAAACAGGCCAAAATACGGCTGAAAAACACTCATTGAAAGTTCGTTTATATGTTTTTAATAACAAAACCAAGCGCAACATAATATATTATAATACAGTAAGAACAGTTGTTTTGAATAAAAAAATAAATCATACATTTATTATTATAGTTGTATTATAATTAGTCGAATAAGAATCGATAACATCGTGCAGTATATGTTATAGACCAACTGAAAGTTTTTGGAGGGCCAATTTATAGAAAAATAAAATTTAGCGGGCCAGAGTATAGAGAGCAAAAACAGGTCATTCAAAATACGCATTTTAATTTATCATAGACGTAGTATAGAGTATAGACAATTGACTTTTAAATTTATGATGTAATTTGAAAATGTAGCACGGGTCAGATAAAAAAGGTTCGCGGGCCGCCAGTTGCCCACCCGTGTTATAGACTATAATAATATAATACCATACATTATGGTACATACCACATTACTTTTTTTTTTTAATAAACGATTAGTAAGTTTGAAATGACATTTGAACTTGACTATACTAGTGATCAATTATTTATAATTAACCATATATTATGTAGTTATAATCCCGTATAATGTTTATGTTTATAAGTAGAAACCTAGTTTCTGCTATGAATTGGTTATCATTCATTTTTCATTAATTTTCTATTAAATAATAATAATTATTATTTCCTCAATCTACTATTTGAAAACTATTTGAAAAATTATCCCATGAAATAATATTAATTTATGTTATTACTTATTTACAATAGTTATGTCATGAATCATAATGATGTTATTTTAAGACTTTGAAAAAAATCCATTATTTCTATAATTTATTTAAATTACTATAGATTTGGAAAACGTGTACCATATTATAATCAAATTGATTAATTATCCAATACATTTAGTGAATTACGTGTATAATAAAATTGTTCAATATCAAACAATATATTAAATTGTATCGTTGAATTTATTTGGGTTATTGCAAAAATACGTTCATGTTATATTAATTTTTAAACAATTCTAATTACCGCAGTTTTCATAATACAAAAATCAAACTGTTTTTAGTTTATCTCTAAATAATATTTATGTTTTAAGCAAAATAATTCTGAATCGTGTATTGAATTAACCTAACTTCATTTTAAATAATATATTAATGTTAAACAAAATATTCCACGTATGCATATTTTTTACATAATATTAGTTAAAAAAACTAATATCTATCATTTTTTTTTTTAGAAAATTAGTTCAATTTTAAATGATACCTATATATTTTACCAATATTTATATTACTTACTAATCCATCTTATTAATATTATCAATAAGGTAAACATTACTTCTACCTAAAAGTAGAGTTTAATCAGAATTAAAATAAATATATTAAAAAATAAATATTGCTTGAAATTAATAATTGGAAAGATCAACATATTTTATAAAAAATTAGTAGTCTTTTTAAGCGTTGGAAAATCTACAAAGAGTCATTACTTATTTATTTTATTATTATTCAATTATCTACTATTGAATCCAAATGTATTCAATCTTTACCATAAACTGCAATGAACAACATGTGATCTTTATACCTTGTTTGGTTGTCTATCTCTTTAAGTTTATCATGGATATTTTATTTGAATTCCACACTAATTTTATTCTTTTTTTTTTTGTCATCTTTTATACAACATTTTTGAAATAAATAATATATTAATTTGATAATACGAGTACAGTGAGTATACATGTGTTATATAATATTGTCTTTGCAATTCTATAGTGTTTAATAACGAGACTTATATTAGTCAAAAGTAAAAATAGTATAAATGTATAATATAATTTTATACAATATTTGGTAATGGTTAATGATGACTGCCACTTATGTTTATAATCATATAACAATTTTATGATATAAATTTTATTTTAAATTATGTAAGGATTATCATTCAACTTAATATATACGACCAGAATAAATAATTATATCTAGGTTTTAGAGGTATACAATAATTTAAGCAATTTTTATTTTACTCACAACACGATAATTCATAATATAATAAATTATGAAGGCCGAATTAAGTTGTATATTCTTAAAATATATATTTAATGTAATATTATCGTGATCGTCAAATAAAGACGTCAAAAGATCAACCGTTTTATTTCTTGGATTATTATTTATTTGAACTTATTTATGTGTGTATACGAGTTATTTAATCAAGATCCGTTTAGGATAATTTTAGTAACACTGCAGGTATAATTTTTACAATTTATATAATATTATACACATATTTATAAAAATATTATTACTATAATACAAATTTATTTTTTATTTTTTACTATAATAAAATATAATATATAATGCAATTCAATATAAATCAATATTAACTAATATAGTGTTTTAATAAATCGTATAAGACGAAAAATGATGAGGTAATAATTATTTCGAAGGTTCATAATAATAGATAAATACCTCAATAAATATTGAGATAAATTATAAATAATATATAATATGAACAATTATAATTACATTTTAATAGACGATGAAATAGCGATTAATTGGAATATTATTAAATAAGTACATACTATAATGTTGTTTCCAGTATATTATTTTTGGTTTACACATACCTTAAATTATAATATGAATACCTACCTACTAATGTATAATTATGAACCAGGTGCAAAATATAAAGTTTTGTGTTCTCAATATTTCATAAAAATTGTTGAATTATACATCAACGTACAAAGTACATATATAATATAAACTCACATTTTGTAAAAAGATTTATGAGTGGTATTAATGTATTTGCAAGTGACACAGAGAGATATGTATTTTTTTTCGTCGCTAAAGTAGTTTTTAGTGCTTCACTTGTTTTACTGACTTTCATTAAGTGTAACATTGATTTGAATTTTCTACATGGCTCCTTATACAATATAATATGTGTATAAATTAAACTTTCTTTTCTATCATTATATATTATTTTATTGGGTATACAGAGTGTAATATTAAATTATATTGAAACATTTTTAAAATCCATTTGTTTGTAGAATTTTAAATAATAGAGAGAAAAATATTTTGGATAATTACTAAAATAATAAAAGTATGCAGTATAGTATATGGTAGATAACGTTATTGTTTATTATCAGATGTTGGTTATTTTTTTTGTTATCTATATTCTTCTACTTATAACTTATACTAATTTTTTTAGATCTATATAGACATAAATCATAATATATACTAATACATAATTGTTTAGTTCAAAAATGTATGTATTATAATTATGTTTAACATACAAATTTATAAATTTATAAAAGTTTTATACAAAAAATTCAATTAATTTAAATAATAAGATATCACAACATTTTCAATTAAAATATACCATTGTTTTGAGAACTACATCTATTTCAAGTATACTGTAAATATACTCGTATATTTTGTGTTATCTGGGAATTGTGTCCAACTCAACCGTTGGAAGGAAGGGTACATATGAGCCAATCGATAAACACCGGGTGCACAGGTGTGTCTTATTCGCTGTGGAGCAGAAATACGAAACAACATTTGAACAAAATCAAATAAATGTAGAAAAATAAAAATAAAAAAAAAAAAATCATGGCTGATCACACGTTACCTCGCTTAACGTACTACATTTGTGATTACCGCTTATATTTAAATTGGTCATAATAATATTATGGTAAATAAGCGTGATTTGCACATATATAAATTATTAAAAATAATACTTACATAATATTCCCCCCAAAAAATATTGGCTGTAAAATTTGAAACTTTTGCTTTCGTGTATATAGAGTGATTTATTAAGGATATTTACTCAAATATGTATTTTTTAACTAAAAATGTATTAAAATTCTGTTTTTTAAATTTTTAAGTATATTTAAGAATTATTATATTTTCAATTTCGAGACTTATATAACATTTAAGGAGTGTTTTATGGCGATATCAACACGTTTATTTCAAATTTTGAGTGGAATAATAAACTTATTGATTTTAATTATGACTATAATATTATTCAATTGATTTTCAATTAAAATGCATCCAAATTAAAAAAAAAAATTCATCCAATAAATAATTTAAAATAAAAAATGTACGATACTCCGTAATCTTAAACAAATCTATGTTTTATTACAGTGTTTATAGTTATACTTAAAAATCTAAATTTGAATAAATACATAGTTACATACAAAGTTACGTTCATTTTACTTATATTAAATGGTAAATCACCCATTATTTATACATTTACGGTGAATTAATTAAATAAGTATGTATTTTAATTAATAATATAATATAAAGTATATTATTATACTTCATCAATGGTGAATCTGAATTGTTTAATCTATGAGCTAATGTATTTATATCTCGTTATATGTTTAAGTTTTGTTTATATTTTATATTTTCCATTATCTGCTTACAACTCTGCCTAAGCACTTCCGAAGTATAAGGAAAAATGTTAATTTAGCTGTCAAAATTATATTATTTGTTGTTTTTTGAACTTAAATAATTTTCATTATATATTTTTAAAATCAGTACTACGTTATATAAGTGTTGCCTTTTTCGTTATTTACGCGTCATGGTTGATTATTATTATTTTTTATTTGACTTTGCGCTACAATATTAACTTTTCAAGGTGATTTTTTTTATGACTTCTTAACTTTCTGACGAACTTGCCCTTCTTAACGCAGTGAAGTAATACATTTTAAGAAGTTACATAAGTAGTACGTGTATAGCGTCTTAATGTTTTCTTTAGAGACTGGCTTGGCAAAAAAAAAATCTATTAAGTTTATTAATAAGACACTCAAACAGCCATCTAGAAATAAAGTTTTTGTTAAGTTCTAAATTAGTGTGAATACATTTTATCTTTTAAGAGTTTTTTTTTTTTTTTATTGGATCTCAAATATAAAAATATACCGATGACATTGGTAAAATTACTTAAATTTGATACTTTTCTATTACAACGAATCAAAATAAAAATCATACAATAATATTATAACAATTTAATATATTGTTAAATATACGGTTATTATATATATATATATATATCACGAGTCATAAATAGCTTAAAGAGATTATCGTGGATAAATGAGACCTATGTTTCAAATCTATATAATTTTTTCAAAAAGTATTAATCTTATCTTAAAATTTGAGTAAATTTATAAATTTGTTGATTTGCAGTATTTTATTACCTTGTTTTTTTTGGAAAAGAAATAGTAGTGATCAAAAACTTTTAAAAAAACTAATTTTTTTAGATTGGAAATATTTATCTAGTTGAAATTTATAACAGTTATTTGTTTTAATTTTTTCAATCGTTTCATTGAGGTCATAACTGGAATTCTTCAATATTTTTTTTAAAAATTCAGTAAGTGATGTTTAATATTTATATGATTAATAGTTTAAGTAAACTTATTTCACTTATATGTATATTGTATAAAGTTTACATTTTTTATTAAATATAAAAGAATTAATTAAAACTAGTATTGTTACAGACCTTAGTAGATTTGTACTTGTTTAAATTATTCAATTAATAAAACAATTTAACTTATTGTTAAATTATATTTTTTATTATATAACAAAACCCAAGCTGTTTTAACTTTCGAGTAATACATGAATGTTTTGTAACATTCCAATAATATTCGTATTTTGTAACTATTGGGATTTTTTTTATGGTCTTATAAAGTTTCATTTTTATCAATCTATAAAGAGTTGTTTTAAATTTTTCGTTTTTTTTTTTAACAGTATAATTATAGTATTTAATTTTATTTTCGTTACCTTAACTATGATTTGATTATAAATCAACAACTGATTGATTAATTTACTAGTAATTTTAAACTTTAGAACATTATTTATTTTTTGCCGAAATTAATGTAACTGTTTTCTTACTTAGTTATCGATATGTTCATGTATAAGAGATTGGATTGGAATAGTTAATTTTTTTTTCGGGTACCCATTTTTAAACATTATTTTTATCATAATGGATAATTTTATTTAAAAGAACATATACATACTTATTATTATAACAACGGATATTTAAAAAAAAAAAAAAACATAGGTACATAGACTTTAAATTTTACCTTAAGCCGTATGACATAATGTGAAACTGGCACACATTCGTTTTGATATTTCTTGCAATTCAATATTTAATTAATGATTTTGGTGAGCACTACGGAGTAGTCCAAAAAAAAATCTCACAAAACAATAGCATGAGTTTGCGGCGTGTTGGTCGATCCATGTACTTGACGCTACGTGTTTCGTATATAATATTATTATATATTACATTTTCTTACGGTTCACCTCTGCAGCGGGCATGTGTCTTAATAATAATTTTATACTCAAGTATATGAAGCGGCACCACAGATGCTGCGCTGGTCGTCATCTTGCCGGTTGAACTGTTCCGTCTTTTTCGGCAAAAACGTATTACGCCGTAAACGACACGGAAATATTTATATATATATTATGGAATAGTTATTATGGGATACGTCGTTAACGTTAGCTTGGGGACGAATTTTTTCAAAGCCATAGTTTATTTATTTATAAGTACCAAACCTTGTGACTTTTCACTACAATTCGGTTCGATGCTATGTCTAACGCATGCGCGCGTGCGCTGCGTACCTGTTGTGTATGCATATTTAATTTGGCCTTATTCGAAGATTCCTAGTGGAACGACAAACCTATTGATTTTGCAACGCAGTTGCGTTTATTTATTTATTTTATGCGTCAGTTTATACAATATATATATATATATATTATTATTATATTATAAGTGTATCTGGCGTAGCAGTCGGTTAAAAGATTTTGGTTATATATAAGTCTCAAACCCTCCCAAGATAGCCGCCATTCGATTCTATTATTTCGTATAATTGTAACATTTTAATCAAATATAAATATATAATTAATAATACAGAAAACATTATTTCGGTTTTCACTATAAAATTATGCGTGTATTAAGCTTTATATATATGTGAAGTGTTAATATATTGAAAAATACTAATCACTGACTTTAAAAATAAAAAGTAGTAAAAAATCTAACTTTATATAACATGGATAACAACTGTATTGCTTAGCTTTAAATCTTATATTTAATATAAATTCACTATGTTTTGCATGCATTTGTATTTCAAAGACAACGAATACAACTGTAGAATTTTCTAAAAATATCAAAATGTATAGTCAAAAAAAAGCTAAAACACAATAGAAGAAGTAACGCAATACACCATTAGTCCGTATAATCAACTGAAAACACATAAAATACATATTATGTTTATTACTAATTTTATGTATCTATGAGATACTCGATTTTAGCCCTCTAAGAAAAGAAGATTTCGATTTTTGGACCAATAAACGATAAAGAATCTCCTGTATAACATTTATTTATATTATCTTTATTATTTTTATTTCATTTTGTTTTCTAATTACTTTTTGACTAATGTATGTTTCATGGGAAAATAATTTTTATAGAATTACTTAGAGTAATAAAAATCGTACTCTTATTGTTTAATTTTTATTTCAAGTTTATACGAAACATTGATTTTATAAGAATTGCATAGCATAGTGCGGTCAAGAAATAATTTCGTATTTATTTTGTGACGGTGTTTTTTTTTAGTATTTTAATAGATATCAATTTTGAATAAACACAAAAATGGATTGAAATATTATAACTTATCATAAACAATACTAGCCAGCCATTTACCTTTTAAATAATAATCTATATTTGAAATTTTTGTTGTTAATTTGAAGTCCACTTATGTAAGTACGTTGTACGTATATAATATTAGTATTCTACACTTGTTTCCTTAAATGTATTTAGAATACTGGAATCCTCTAGATTCGGTTGCAAACTGTACCGATGATGGCGCGGCGTCCGTATATAGGTAATATGCATGTAAGCAGTGTAAACATTAATTCCGGCGTCCTTTTGGAAAACTCGAATACCAGCTGCAACAAAGCGATTCCCTTAAATGGCAGTAATAATATTGCTACCCGACGATAAATCACTGTATTAAAATAATAGTGAGTCTGCTTTTATACAATATATTTAAACCCACATAAATTATAATTGGACTATCCGCGTATAAAATACACACCTCTTCCCTTTTTAAACACACGCACCTCCTACATCATACTTTCTATAACATTTATAATATATATATATATATATATATATATATATATATACATATCATTATGTTATAAGTAATTAGTTTTTGTTTTGATTTTCCGTTGCAACTAATTGCACTTAAGCATCTGTGACTGTGTAAATTGTAATCATATAATATAGTTTCTACAATTTTCAGTTGCTGTATAAACAAAATAATCAATAGTCAAGTTCAAAATCTCTTATAGAGGGGATAGTAAAAATAAATTAAACCATGCAATTTTCAAACAATTTTATTAGTAATTAACAATACTGTGTATAATGTACATTTGTAAAACTACATTTATAAACTTACAAAATTTAGAAATCATTGAAACAAATGTTTATGATTCCAAGTTTAATTTACAGTAGAATGTAGTTGTGTTATGATGATATATTATACTTTTAATAATTTATATATTTTTATATAACTAATACATTTTTTGTCATTTTAGCTTTGAAATAACACGTTATTCGAATTTTAGCAACAGTTTCATAATGTATTTTTGAATTTTTAAAGTCTTTCATCAAAAAAATATGAACATTTTAATGAGCTGAAATACACTCGATATCTTTTTTAAGTATGACAATAATAATTGCCGTTTTAGAATTTAGATATGATGACCACTTAAAATACGAATAAGTTTAAAAAAATGTTTTGGTTATTTTTGGTAAGAATTCAAATGATAACTTCAGTGTGACCAATGGGAAATGCACGTTTTTGAAATGAACAGTATTCTGTTATTTTTTACTGAGAATTTAAATTTAATAGTCAAAGTTGTTTGTAATTACATGCCATTCTAAACATTTATAAATAATTGTGAACGATTACGTCAGGTAGATGGTGTCTATCTATCCTCCTGAATGTAGTAAAAACCTGAAAAACTCTTTTTATCATAGAATAGTAGGTAACTGTATAATAAATTATAAGAATGGAATAAATTTATATTACATTATAATTATTTACATATTTACAATTTTATCTATTATTCATCAAAATTAAAAGACGTGATTAAACAAAATTGTATTTTTAACTTTACTAACATATGATAGTTTAATTTATATTAACTTATGAAGTTGATTTTACTTTTGTAAGTATAATATAAATATATAAATATACAATATACAATTTTATAAATTCTATATGTTAGGGTATTGAAATTGTTTTTATTATAATTTTGCAGTGTTATGACTGTATTCTCTAAATATTGCCACTTATCATGAACAATTATAAAAGTAAATAAAGTTACTCGCTTTGTACTAAAAAACAAAAAAAAAAATGTTTACCATTTAATTAAAATGTGACCGGAAATCCTTTTTTCACCAGATTCATTATATTTTTATGAACACAATGTTTAACTTATATTTATCATAGATATGTGGCACAAAAAAGGGTGAATATTTGTAATGCTATATAGGGTTTATATTGCATGTTATTTTTTTAATTGTTTTAAAAAACACTTGGTTGATGAATGGTTATATTTTTGTATTTTAATTGATATAATATATTAGAAAAAAAATGAACATATATTTTGGCTTTTGAAGTAAGCTTATAAATTAATTAATCTTATATCATTAACTATAATTTGAATACTACTCATGCATATTATAAATAATGTATAATTTGGTTATGTTTGTTAGATAACTAGATATGATTTTGTAGTTTTGTTAAAATTCGAAAAATATTACTTTTTTAACTTTTTGTCATTATACGTATATTATTATGTATAATAAGTTAATAACTAAATTTACAAAATATTTAGAGCATATATGAGCTATTCATACTACAAAATAATTCAAAATATTATACGGGAAGTGGTATTTTTGCTTTTAAGACAATAATGTTCTATGATAAAATATATTTCAATAATTAGTATTATACTTGAAATATTATAATTCATAATATAATAGATTAGTTTATATAACTAGTTATAATTATAGATGTTTTTAATTTAACATATCGTATAACTAATAGATTAATAAATTACTAATAATAAAATAAATACATATATTAAAATATCTTTATAATTCAAAAATATAGGAGGATGGTCCATATTTATTCAGAAACATTTTTTTTTTATTATTATGTACGTATACAATGATTTATTATTGAATTTTAACACATCCATTATTGCAGTAACTTACTCAATGATTTGTTAAGTTTGACCCTAGTGTGACTTCTGCGGTTTTTAATATTTGAATCGCTTAAAAGTTAAAAAAAAAATGAATTTGATAATATTTATACAAATAAATATATTATAGTTAAATGTTACTGAATTTTATAGAAATATTAAAATCAAATAAAAAACTGTTACAATTGTCTAAAAAAAAAAAATCCTAAATATACACGTTAGAACGTGTGAAACATATAAATTATGTTATTTAATATCTTTTATAAAATCCGACAAGACCTTTGCACAACAATGTATGATAAATAATAATAGCGACTAAACGTCATTAGAGCTATGTTATCCTTCTTGGCCATCCAGAGGGAGTTTAATCGGTGTTTAAGCTTCGTTTAGCTCAGATCGTCTACGGTGATGAATGTACAAGGTCTAATGTACTACTAGATGAAAAATACGGCTGCTTGGATATTAATTTTATCAAATAAATAAAATAAGTGAAAAATATTGTTTCAACATTTTATAATAAATATACTACAATGCGGGGTGATGAAAATTGTAAATTAATTAAAAAACGTATATAATATAAGTATTATTGTAAATTGCAGTCGTAAGTATTTTTTATAGTTATGTAACAGTTTGTAAAAGTTATTTAAGCTACTTTATAGTTAATCAAAACAAAATAATAAACAATCAAACAGCATAATTTAAAAATATATCACCATAACTAGTATAAAGAACATGTAAGTTCTGTTCTATTTTTAGTTCAACTAAATTATAATTTAATACGAAAAAGGTAAAAAAAAAAAGTAGAAAACTATACCAAAAAGACAAATTAAAAACATGGTGATCCCAAAAGCCATATTTTTACGATAACTCTCCTAGGTGCGATATTATATTGTTATCTTTAAATGTGTCTTTCGTTGCAAAGGTTTTTACTGTGGCTTTTGCAGCATGGCAAAGTCATCCCGCCGGACCCAAATCAATCGATTCGTGCGAGTAAGTACTTGAGTTATATTTTTCGTCGTATTGTTTTATTATTTTCATTTTCGCCATTCTTTTTAATCACTTAAAGTGGTCTCCAACAAAACGAGACGTGTCCTCTTTTCGGCGGAAGGCGTCGGCAGCTGGCGGATATTACGCAAAGTCTATTTATCCGAATGTGCTATTAGGCCCATCATTGGCCGGTATATAATGAATCAATATTATATCAGCGAAAAACACCACCGCTGTCGGCGCGGACGATCGAGCGAGTGCTGTTGGGTGTGTGGTTGGTCGGGTGGGTGGTTATATGGGGTGGTTGACGGAGTATGAGCCGGACGAACTATACCCTTGGACGGATGACGGTGTGAAGGGGAGCCGGGACAACGTATACGCGCGCGTACGTTCGACTCTAACGAATTCACGCCGGTCCGACCCACTTGCCATCACGAATTACGTGCCCGCAGCGTGTTTAGTAACAAACTGCTAATATATGTGTTCAACTATAGAGTAGAAAAAAAAAAATACCAAAGAAAAAAATAGCCGCACGTCGTTTTTTTATTTTTTTTATCGATCTCCCACATAGGTAATAATATACGCGTATTCAAGTCCCGTGTACGAAACACATATTGCATTACGTATACAGTGTATATATCGTATAGCCACGTTAAAATGAATAAACAGCATTTAATGTTATAATAATACTACTATACGGTATAATATTACCGTGTATAATAT
This sequence comes from Rhopalosiphum maidis, assembly GCF_003676215.2. NCBI lineage: Eukaryota > Metazoa > Arthropoda > Insecta > Hemiptera > Aphididae > Rhopalosiphum > Rhopalosiphum maidis. Next base: position 83,848,481 of record NC_040878.1, read on the forward strand.
AGTAACGATAATTCGCCGGGTGCGATCGATACATATTTACTTATATTATATGTAGGAGTATACAAAAAGATATCGAAGAAATGAAGACGATTGTGTTCATAAGTCGACACGGTTGTAAATAGAATATCTACATGCACGCATACATTTTCATATAATACCTATACCGACATTACTAATACAACAACAACAATATTGTGATGTGCATACAATATAACAAGTTGCGTGGGTCGTTTGCATTATGCCTTTATATTTTATTATATAATAATATTATTATAAAAATTGTACTGTTTGGCACAATATTTGGTCTGCACAAACATAAGATGGAATAATGTGAACTCTCTGGTTGGTACAATAATAATAACATCGAGAATACGAAATCAACGGCGCGCGAATATGAAATATTTCAGGCTATAGTTGACTCTTTAAATTTGAAAGCAATCTTTTTTCTTTCAATCACTGCACATACGAATAACACGAACCGGAATAAATATCATCTTATTAAAAATACAGTCGATATTATTATTATTATTTTTAAATTTAGACACAATCAAATGTTTCACTGTTTCGGTTTATTAGTTTACATATTTTTTATACATAAAACTCTCGTAAACCAATTATGAATGCATAAATGATTTGTCTTAACGTTATGTACAGTGAGAAACAGTGATAAATTAATAGCTAATAGAGGTACCCATGAAATTTCTTGACTTCCTTTTTAATGTTAAACAATTTGGTAATATAAAATTAAAAAAATGATTTTATGCACCTACTTAAAAATTTTAAATCAAATAATACATAAAATTATTTTTATCGTATGTTTTTAAAAAGTTAGGTTAGGAGAACATAAATTGAACAGGCCGACCAAAAAATAAATAAAATAAAGGTATATGAATATCAGACACTAATCAGTAATCACAACTTTTTACTCAATAATATCTTTTATAATGAATTTGAACACAAAATATATATTTTTTTTTATTTTACGTATAACTATTCATTCCATGTTTAAATAACACTTAACCAACTTTTGTGTGGAAAAAAAAACCAAGATAAATCGATTTTTTATTATAATGAATTTTCACCATTCACTGAACAAATTTATAATTTACTCGGATATAACTGATAATAGCTGATAAACTATTCACTAATTATAGGATTAACATTTTGAGAAAACCTATTAAAACTCTAAATTAATAAAATGTTCTTAATAACGCATTGATGAAATGTACCTATATATTGTGTTTTATTTTTAAACAAATTTTGAAAGTAAAATTTATATAAGCTAGTCTTATAGTATAACAAGATAATAATATACGTAATATATCGATAAAAGAAAAGGATACAAATAGTATATAAGATTTAATTTTAGAATTTTTCAGTAGGTACACTTAAATAATTTTTATAACTAAAAATTATTATAAATTAATAAGCATATTTTTAGTGAAAAATTATTTGATTAGCTTATGTTTGTTTGATTACAATATTACTGTTGAAAATATTTTAAAGTAATAAATAATAACCATGCTATTTATTACATAAATAATAAATAAGTAGTTTCCATAGGTACTTAATTAAAAAATGCCTAAAGTTAAACACAAAAGTTGTTTTACATTTTAAAAATATTCATCATGGAATTTCCAATATCCTAAACGATAATTTTGACCAATCAAATGATTCATTTTGATATTTACTTGCAATTTGAATTTCTAATTGCAAATTGTATAATTGCCTTTAAGTGATTCTCACTACTAAAGTAGTACAGTGTATTGTATATACTTATAATAAAAGGTAACTTTTAATAAATTGAAATCACTCTTATATCATTAGAAGGGTTGGTACTTACGAACGGTGTATAAATAGATATTCAAAAACATCTATTGAACCACGCTTAACTATCGTTAAATAACTTTTAGTTACGATTAGGAAATAATAATAAACAATTTGTTTATACTGAAATCCTTTGACCGCATTGCTTGATAACTTTATAACAAGGTCAACCGTCGCCAGAATGCAGTCAAAGTATTAATACGTATATTTTTCGTATATATATATATATATTGTATATATTTAGATCACAGTATTTTACATGGGAATGAATTAGTCCAAATTAAGGTTAATGCACAAAAAAAAAATTGATTAAATCATATTATGTATTATGACAATTTTTGTATTGTGAATAACGTGTACATGATATACCAACATTTTAATTATTACTGTGGTATAATTTTAATACATCAATCGAATCTTGGTAGTGTTGTACATACCTTTTCCACGACGAGCCAAATTACTATAATCTACTTATTTTTAGTGTGGAATTTAACTAATTCCACACACAATACATACATATCATATATATTTATATGTATCTACTCGAAAATGAAAAAAAAATAGACGTGACGTATATATTAATGAACAGTAGTTTAGTTTCGTAGTGAAAAAGTAAATTACAAGAAACGCCAACTTAATGTACGTCTTTATTGATAAAAGTATTATAGTTGACTGTGGAGTAACACTTTGTTACTTTGTCTTGTGGGGTTGGGGGGAACCGTTGCGTATGTAATTTGTACGTATTTATTAATTCGCTGTGGTGACAATATAATGAAGACGTAGGATTTTCTGAAAGTAGTTTAATTTATAGTATCGTCATTAGATACGGACAACCGAGTAAGTGGTCAGAACTGGGCAAGTGTGGGAGTTAGTGACCAAGTCAAACCCTAAGGAGTTATTTTCACGCAGTTCTGGAAAACAATATACACTATTGTTATATAAAAGTAATTTACTACTGTTAATTGTAATATGATAATTATTAAGTTAAGTACCTAGTATTAGTTATGTTATAAATTTATAATTATTAAAATATAATATAACATTTTTATATACATTTTTATACGATTTGAATTAATATAAATAAGCTCATCCCTGAACTACCAATTTTATTTGAAAAATTGTTTTTGCATTTGGTTGCCCAGTTCTTGAGGAAAGTTATAGGCTATTTAAAATCACGCTATGACCTTTAGAAACCGAGCAAATGAAAAAAACTGTTGAGTAAAAACGTCATAGCACTGGTGTGCAATGTGACTGCAAGATGGCCAGAGAGTAGAAAATAACCTGCCCAATGTCAGTTAATGATGAAATAATTTTTAAAAAGATGGTGAAATTTTATTCGTCAGTTATAGATGTTTGTACACCGACAGTGTCCACTATCATAGAGTGTAATAACGAATTGAACAACATTTTAATAATATAAGAGGTGGTCAATTTGTACGGATAACAAAGTACACGTATACAGCTAGTAATACACAGGTAGCATTTATGTATATATACCTATATAGCAGACAGAGTTTAATATGGTTTAAGTCATGCTGAGATCAGTTTTAATAAAAGAGGTAGAATATAATTATAATTGATTTACAAATAATTTGGTAAACGATATAAAATAATTATAATATACAATTTATTTTAATAACTAACGTAAAATAATGATAGATTTTCAAAAATGTATTTTTAAATAAATAATTTAATGATAATATAAAAGTTTCGGAGTAATAATATCACATAATTTATTAAAGTAAATTACATATTCATAAAATGATAATCAGTGCAACACACATTGGTTTTTTATTTAAGCCTGATTCACGTATAGGTGAATAAAATAAAGAACATTATTATTATTACAATTTTAAGGAAAATTAAGATTAAGATATGTGACAACTCACCATTTTCAAAGTAACCATTGTACAACCCAACCCACGTGTAACAATATTGTATATTGCGCTGTTAATTATATAAATTATTATGAAACTAGAGCTACTTTAAAAATATGTTTGGAACAATAGTAAAATTATTGATCAAAAAAGAAAAAGTATTTAAAAAAGTCATACAATTTCATACAATCATCGATTTTACAAATTTTAGCACTGGAAGCGTAATTCCGTCCTTTATTTTACATAAGATGGTTTAGAAAGACGTTAATCGATCCAAATACTATTAGGTAAAGGCTAACAATCAATTGATAAGTTTTCCGATGATTACTTTTACTTTCCACGCTGAATTCCGGAAAGATGTTGAAACTACAACCGCAGTCGCATAAGAATAAATCCCTCAACAGATTTCAATAATACTATTTCTGAGTTTATTGCTAACTATACCATTATTATTATTTCTGTTACTGTTGGTGGTGATATTTTTTAAAATTAAAGGGGCGTTCATGGCGTTATTGCTGTCTACCAACGGTGCACTGACGATGCGCGTAAACGTATTTCACGTGCTGTCGGTTTAAATGACAAAATTAATCGGTCTCATGGCGTTTTGTATATGCAATTCATGTATGCATTGTTGACGCACTTATTAAAAGTAGAATAATAATAATGATTATTATTAATTATTAGTATTGAAGACGATGGAAATATAATAATAATTACAGCGTTACCGCTACCGAACAATGATCAAATTGTATGTGTATACGAGCATACATAAAATGTAGTGGGGACTTTTCAACATTACCCACACCACAAGTGTCATATTTTTACTAACTATATATATACGCAAATCTTCACAAAATCACTATTGAAACCGAATCGAAAATATTCACTAAATAAAATATCAAAAATTATAGGTATTATCTTACACATTTATTTTGTAATCGATACTGTCGTAATAGTTTAAAATTATTAATTTCTCCACTACAAATTGAATGTTAAAAAGCAAAGTTAGATTGGAAATATAATATGTATCGTGTTTATATTTTTGTTCAATAAAATATGTGCTCGTGATAATATGTTTTGCTTTTTAAAATTGTGTTGTTTGTGTTATGTTATTGCATTATAGTTATGTTTTAATACTATATAAATACACTACACTATATTATTTACTCTCATTATAATTTATTTATGTTAAAGTGTTTAAGACCTTTACGAATATAATTATTTAAAAATTTTAATGGATACCAACACAATAAACAATTTATTTATCTTTATAATAGATAAGCACTTACGTTATTAATTATTAAAAAATCAAAAATTACAACTTTTTCGGTTTTATTTATTAATTTTCATTCAGGTATTTCAGACCTTTATTATTTAAACATTTCTTTTGGCCTCTGCTTATAACTTTGCAATACTGTTATAATGCATAAATTTTTATTTTTTAAATGTTTTAAACCAACAATCGTTAATCATATTTAATTATTTAAGTTTAAACAGAATGTAAAGTAATATATCAAGCAAAATTTCCTTTTTATCGATTCATAACTGTTTTTAATTTTTTGTTTAATCCTTTTGTGAGCTGTTTATGTGAATATATGAAATTCACTATATGGAATTGCGGTGTAAAATAAAGTTTAACGTTTGAAAACCAATAAAAAAATAACAATATGTTTACTTATACTCCATGCACAAATTTTAATAACATTGTATATGCATATATATCATGATATAATTTTTACACGACGTCGACAACATTCTACAAATGATCCATAAACTAATGTAAACTTATTAATCTAAAAAAATAAATAATTTACATTTAAAAGTTTGTATATCAAGTTTATAAAAGAAATCGAGAACTTTTATGTCCAAATTATTTTACGTTTAGGTTGAATTCTTATTTCCAAAAATTATTCAATAAATTTAATCAAAGATAAGATACCTAAAATAAGTAAAATTACGACACGAAATAAAAAATAAAATACTATTCTATAACATCGTCAAGGGTAATTAATTTTAAAGGGTGATTAAATCAATAAACAGATCAATGAGCCAAATTAATTTTATTTGAATTAAGTTAAATTAAGATTGAAACCCATTTCACATAGTTAATATTTAAGTGTATTTTTATTAAATTAGACACTAATTTAAATTTTATAATATTTTTATTAAATTTAATAATAATACAATTATAATAAGCAATATTTAAATACATAAGTATATATTTTAATTTTTTTAAAGCAGATTGTTATTTATAATTAATGATTTATTTTAAACATTTCAATAGAATATGAATTCTTATGTGTAAGCAATAATTTTATAATCATATATTTTTCTTGTATTCACTTAGAAAATCGTTAAATAAAAATTATTTTGACGATTTTTTTACTAAAGAACGTGGATTTTGTTAAAAAAAAATTAAACATTATAATGTTAATGTGCACTTAAAAGGATCACTTAAATAGTTTTTTTTTTTAATTATCTCTTAAAAAGCACTAAAATATACTTTTAATATTCTCTTTGTAACTTAATATATACTCTTATTTAATTTAATCATATTAAATATAGTTGTAATATAATTATAAAGCTTGTTTACAAAACTTCTTTTACGACACATTAGTGTATACTGTTATTACTTATTAATAATATAATTTAAAATATAATATGAAATTATAAACTATTAATAATAATATTTTTGAATGTTTCAAACAAAACACATTTGTACGTATCTATGTATAACTATATATATGTACAATAGTTTTTTTCTAAAGTTAGATTTTTTAAACATAAAATAGTAATACATATTTTTATTTTTTGTTATATTATATTTACGTATTAAAAAAGTTTTTTTAATTTTTAAAATCTTGATTTGTCGACAAATTTTTGCTGTTATGTAGCTTTGCAATAAAAAAAAAAATACTTTCACATAAAAATCCCGTACAGTGGTGAAATTCCCAACAGGCTTAAGTATGTTTCAACTCAAATAATAGGTATGGTAAATGTTAAAATAAATAAAAATATACAATAAAATCTAAAATATTGATCCCTGATAGAAAGTGGTATAATTATTAACGTAAATGATAATTTATAGAATTTAGGTAGCGTTTTTATTTAAGTTCATTACCAATAACTGCATTTGATGAAAAACTAAAAATTATTTCACTCCTCTCAGGTGTTCAGGTTAAGGTATGGAACATATTAGGGCACTGCAACGTACATAGTGTGCCATAAAAATTTAAAAACACGCTTAAAGCATTGCAATTTTTGTTTGTTTTTAATGTGATTAAAAAAACAACTTATCTATTATGATTAAATATATTATTGTTATAAGTTATTCCTTAGAAACTCTATAATTCTACTCGATAATTGATGTAATTACGTGTATTTATATATATTTTATAAAACGAGAATGTGATGATCTTTCGTTGTATTGAATGGTGTAAAATATAATGCTACTACGAAAACGTTAGTAGGTATAACAGTAAGATATATTCTGTCAGTTTTTATGTTTTAAAAAGAAAGACAAGGTAAAAAATTATGAAACCCCGTCTAAAAAAAAAAAAAATTCTTAAATTTAACAATTAAAATATGATAGCTTGAGACTAATTGTAAATCATAAAAAACCTAAGTGACCTTTTGCTTTTCTCTGCTGTAAAATCGTTTGACTGGATGTGAAAAATTAACGTTTCGTTAGTAACATCGTATACCAAGCGAATACAAGCCGTGATTGTCTTGGTCTATTACGAGAGAATGAAAAATTATCAACCATTAACATAAACTGCTATGAATATAAATGGTTCGACGAAAAGTTTATTTTGACAACCCAATACAATTAAAACTATTCGATAAAAATGTCTATAATGAAAATGAAGTAAATATTAAAATAAAAGTAATTTAACAAGAAGTTAGATTTTCTATGTTATTTAGTAAATAACGTGTATAGTGCTACGTATACAATAGTAGCATAACATTAGAATACTAATTATTTGTATGATTATTAATGCAAAACAATTGAATAAATTGTTTACAATTAAATATTATATAAAATAAATATTTTGTTTAACCGAAATTATTTAAATAAAAACAGGTACACGAAGATACGCCATTAACATAAATTTAATGATCATAAAAAAATATCGTCAAGTCTAATATTTTTAACAGTGTTATTGACGTGTCTTTTTAAAGATCACGTTGTGTTAATATATATTTTGTAATTTCCTATATTATAATAAATTAAAACACTTGAACTGGCATAAGAAATCCAATATTAAATTAGTCCAATATGTTATATTACCGAATAAATGTAATATAAACCATTTTAAAATAACTTAAAAATAAATAATATATATTGAGTTTAAAAAGTACAAATAAGCTATCAAATAACTTAACATTTACGCAATGAATGAATAAATGTGACCAACTTACTTTAGTTTATAATGGTTTGTGATTCTAAAATAACGAGGGCGATAATATGTTCATGGGATATTTAACTGACCGTATTGTATTATTACGATAGCTTAAGTCGTCATTTCAACTTTAGTTATCAAATAATTTTAAAACGCATCTGTATTTAATAATTGGCATTTAATTATAATATGCACACAACGAGAGAAGATTAAAGAACCCGTGTCTATGATGCACATATTAATCATTATTGCAGATATTCATAAATTATTACAGACGACGGAAAATAATTTAAATATTGTTCACGTCGTACTGTTTTATTATATTACTTTTAAATTTAGCTATTACATTGAAATACTCAAAACTACCTTTTACGTTTATCTTATTATCATTCTTGTTATGTCTTTACTATAATATTATAACTCTTAAATCTTTAAAACAGCCTGAAGACCGATTGAATTTTTGCGTGCCCAAATCCTAATAATCTGTTTCTTTTCATCTCTTATCCTGTCAACATTAACGTAACTTTGATTCATCCATTTCTTAGTCGTTCAATTTGTTGTATTATGGCTCCTCCTACAAGCCGCTGTTCTATTGATTATTATGTTCCTGTTTTAGTTTTATTCTGTTTGGGTTTGATTTTATAAATTAAAATAAATAGATAAAAATAATGAATATTAGTTTTAAAAACAATTAAAACATTTATGCAATTATATCATCAGTATTTGTATTTATACATAGAAAAGTAGGCACTTTATATTACTATACAAATGTTTATAAAAAATATGTGCTCAATACGTACATGAAAAAATAAATAAACTTGAAATGAAAATATTATTGTTTACTTTACATTAATTAATTCATCTTATTAAATTTGTTTAGTTTACTCATTTATCACAAGAATTGTATACATTTAATATTCATATTACAGTTGTGTTTTAACTACAGGGAATTTCTAATTGGTTAGTTTTTAGAAAAATAAAAATTGTTTGCGATGAATTTATTTTTACACACAATATGAAAAGTCATAATAAATGATATATCGAGTTATTATAACTCACTGTAGTTATTTTATTTAGAATTTTACTTCAAAATGTATAGCAATAAATTATAATTGTACCTATACCTGTAAATTATATTATTTTACAAAGATTATTTCATAATACAGCTTTAGTAAGGTTTAAGTTTATTAACTAATAGAAAAATGTATGATAAACATTTTATAATTTATGTTTCACACAATGCATACATATTTCCAAAATAGTTGTACTTTGATAATGAATATATTATTATGTAAGATTACCTATAATATCATGTATTTAAATAATATATGACAATGGTTATTCAATGTTTGTTAATTTATATTTATCCAGTATTTGCATAAAAAAAATGAGTAGTTAGAATATGATATCTATAATAATTTGTTCCATAACATTCGTAATTAAATAATTAAAAACGAATTCTTTTAGAACTAAATAATATATTTATAAATACTTATTAATGATGTTATATTATAGTATTAATTAATATAAAGATTGTATATAACCAAAATTCGTTCTAGGTGTATAGCATTGTTATTGAGTAGCAACACAACAACCGATCAAATAGTAATTTTGAAAATATTTGTTGGTAAATAAAATTTTTATTGTGTTTGTACTTGTTATTTTCTGTTTATGTTAGCAACAAATTAATTAAATAAATAAACACATTGTAATTACAGATAAAACATTTAATTTTTTTTTATTTTTTGACATTCGTGGGAACAAAGTCATACATTTGGGTGACGGAACAAGTTGAGACAGATGAATTCGTTTTGATAAATATAATACATCATAATATATTAGGTTAAGGACAGGATTAGATTTGGGTTTGAAAAAAGTGAACTTTTGCGGCAATAGCTGCTAGTTGAGTGAGTGAAGTGGAAAGGGTTTAACAGTAGTAAAAATTTACCTCGAGAAAAGTTGGTTCAGTTCACGCGTTGTGTCGCTAGCAAACGAAAAACTTTTTCGAGACGGGTCGAAAATCGTTTTCATTTTACCTTCCATTATATGTAATTCGATATTAATATTTTTTCATAACACCGTCTACCCCTGGGAAAGGATTTGTGAGTTATTTAAATTTCAGTCACATAAATGTATCCATATTCTTCTCTAAACATTGTAGAAATATCATGCCATTAGACAAACAATTTTTAAGACAAAATATATATATATATCTGCTTATAATTTATATTCAACTCGAAATACTTACCATTAATATTTACAATAACGAATAAAATTTTATTCATTTAAATATTTGTTGAAACCTAATATTGTAAACCATATGATACATAATTATTATGGTGCATGTTCACCAATCTCATGATTAAATACCGTTTATGATGATGTTTAGTTAAATCGACCCGAGGTTTAATAAATGTGTGTTAAATCATTTGATAAAAAGATTATAATTTTATAATTATTTAAAGTAGATGATAATTAGTTATATGTATAAATTAAATTCTCAAAATATTTAAATTTTGTACGAAATTAATGATGTAAGTTATTGTATTATACTTATTTCATAAAACAAATACATATTAACTAGAAAAAATTCCATAAATTATTTAACATTTTTTTTTCTATGTTCTTAGTAAATTAATTTTTTTTATTGATTCATCAAGTCATTTTTATTTTGTTTTTAATATATTATTTGTTTGAAAATCTAAAACTAACTGATTATTTACAAAATAATATTGACAGTTGACGTTTTAATCGAATATCTACTGTTTACCAAATGTTATATTAAAATTAATTTTAATTTAACTAGAAATATAATATGTGTACTTATAAAAATCGCTTTCTTAATTCAAAATATTTTGAATTTAATATTATACTAGGTATTTGTGTACACCAATTGTTACAATTAAAAATATTTAAACTGTGCATAATTTAATACACTATTGGACATTAAAAAAGTATAATATTGTCCGTTTATACGGTTTTCTTTAGGTAGTATATTATAATATTAGGTATTACGTGGGTAAATAACCTGGAATAGAAATTAATAATTATCTATTAATTGCACTCCCAAGGACAGAGTTGGCCCTGAAAAATATACATTGTATTGCCGCCGATACGTCAAGTATCTCGTATAAAAACTTAATTTATTTGTATACGATGAAAAAAAAGATGGAAAATAATATCATAATAACGCAAAAGAAAAAAAACCATGTAAATTCGATTTCTAAAATGTTTGTTTTCTGTAAGTATCGTGCGATGATATCTTCTTTCGAAAACTATAATTGCCTCACGATTTGTATGCATTATTATTTTTTTCCACGCCTTGTCCTGGTGTTTAAAAGCCACCCGTCTTGGTTCTCAAAAGGATTCCATGCGTGCGTTCACAGTCGTGTATGAAATTTGCAACGTTTGTGTAATCCTCGGTTAGAATGGTTTAACGTGCAATTGTGTGGAAATCATGCATGCTATAACAGCTATCTAGTTTATACGAAATATTATATATATATATATATATATATATTAATATTATTATTATTAACATGTGTGCATACAATATGTCAACTATACGGTTTACAGTTCATCTAAACGCTGCATATTTCATTGTTATCTAATTATCGTATTAATTCGTATATCATATTATACAAATTATAGATCTTAAACACATAATAATAATACTAAATTAGTTGGTCAAAATGGACACACATTCGATTCAACATTAGTAGATGTTTAAATACTTTCAATCGGACTAGCTGATTATATGACTTTTATTAATCAAACTTTAAATTACATATGATCTATGAATTATTAGTATTATGTGCAGTTCGTCGTTAATCATTGTTTATGTATATATTTTAGTTTAACACCTGATTATGTTACAACATTGATTTTTTTAAATGTTATATTTTTTATTAGAATACATTTAAAACTAAAGTCTTTCGTAATAAACTAAGTTAAATTATTATTTCTCGTAAAAAATATTCCATTTAGAAGGGGTATCGATGCATAACATATGTATATTATGTAGAATAGATAAGATAATATACAGAAACAGATCTTAAAAATTAAATCTTTATAATACTTACATAAAAATAAACAAAAAACTCGCTCTGCATTATAGTAGGGGTGGAGAGTAGGTCACTATAATGGATAATGTGTTAAATTTGAACGCAAAGCTGGGTATCATTGTACACGAAAATCGATTCTGAACGGAGATGATTTGTCAGTCTAGGTTATATTATATTACTTAAATTAAAATTTGAACATGTTACAAAAACACATTATTACTAAAATAGTATCTGATAACGTAATAAAAAAAGTACTTGGCCAAGTCACCACTGAGATTTAACCTCATATTGGTAAGTTGCAGTCTTACAAATTGATTAATTATTTTTTATTTAAACTATCGTAAGGTTAAAGAAAAACGCAAAGGTAAAAATATATAGTATGGAATAAAAGAGAAAACAAAGATAAAAGTGATAATTTTCTTTATATATATTGTATACAAGAAAGATATAAGATAATAGACAATAATAATATATATTATATATATATTACAAATAAATAAGCAAAATATATTGAAAATTAAAGTATATAAAGAAAAAAACCAATTCAACTATTTTATAAAAGTTTCAAGTTTCTACGACTAGGAAGTACTTTTTTATTAATAACAAAAATCGTTTAAATAATATATTGTTATTTTATGCGTGGATTTTGGATTTTGGAAAATTAATACTTTAGACGCTCATAAAAATGTTTTATTTGAATAAATTATGCTCGAATTATTTTATAATTATTGTAAGAAAAACGTATGGATAGCCCTGTATAACATTTTAAATTCTTAGCTTTTTATATAAAATTGTTAAAACATTAATTTTTAACTACAAAATAATAAGCAAATATTTGTAATTTTCATTAACTTTATCAATATTTTAACTTCAAAAGTTTATAAAAAAAAATCGCCAATGTATTTTGATAAGTTTTTAATGACTGTAAGACCAACTTTTGTGAAATCTTTTATTAAATTTTTAATTTTTTTTTCCTAGTGAAAATGTGTTTATCAATATTTATACAAAAATAACTCAAAAAAATCAAATTTTCAAACGCTTATAACATGGAAGGCCAAACTTTTGAACTTTAAATGCTTGTAAACAAAAATTTTTTTTTCATTTTTTTTTATTACAATAAGTACAACTTATATAAATCTTGAATTAAATTTTAAAAATTTTTTGGAATGCCAAATTTTTTTTTAAAATAAAAACAGAAAAATCAAAAATTTCAAATGTCTATAAAAAGAAAAAATATTTTTAAAATTCAATCATAAATAGATAACGCTTATATGAACATTTAATGAAAACTTCAAGTATTGACGATGATTCGTTTTTGAGTAATAGAAAAATAAAAATCGATTTTGTTCAAAACTGGTTATGCGTGAAAATTTCCGTTTTACCGTTACTTTTTTAGGGTTTTTTCTGACGCTTACAAAAACTATTGGAAGTTTTTTACTTTTAACCCTTCAAAGTACCAACAAACGCGGGTAAAGTTCAATTCAAAGTACTATTACTACTCCAAAACGTGATGACAGACACAAAAATAAAAATAAAATACACATCATTGTAAAAATAATATATTCATCACTTCGTTCAGAATCTAAAAGTTCGAGCACTATTTTGTATTATTTTAATTTTATATTAAGTTTAAATTTAATAGATTTAATATTACGATTGTTGTTAATTAATTATGTAAAATAAATCCATTCACTGCAATATGGTGTATAACTAAAAAATAATGCGATAAATTATGGTTAATGTATTCATGCAATAAATGGTAATAATCGTTCTTTGAATAAATATATAAAAAAAATTCTATTATTATTGCTATATTTTCTAAAATACCTCCGCTTTACTAAATATAAATAACAGTAGCTTTAAATATAAAATATTAATAATGTTATATATTATATTAAAAACAAAAAGTTGTGTATACCAAACACTTATTTTTCTTCGTTTCATTTATCCAGTACAAAGTATTCACATAAATCTAACGTCATATCAAGTATAAAAAATAATAATAACAAAACAAACTTCGCTTGTATTTTTTTATTATTATTATTTTTTTTTTTTTAATAAGATTAAGAACTCAGATTTATATATACATTGACAAAATAGACTAAAAGTACTTTGTTATTAAATGAAAACTAATGTAATTTATAAACAAATAAAGTAACTTCACAATATCGCCATTAGTTATATATAGCATTCCTTACAATTTATTTGAATTTACATATATAATTTACATTTCAAGTTTTTTTTTTTTTTTTTGTTTTCCAATTTACATAATTGTACAACGCACAGTGTGCATTGTTTCGGAAAACTCATTCGTGTAGATGAGAAAGTGATAATAATGAAAATAAAATCATTGCCATATAAGATGTATCCAACAAAAAGTTCTGTTTTGGAGATAAAACTTACTACTCACAAGTCATTCAAAAATTAATTTTTAATTTTAGTAGAATTTTTGGTTTTAAATTTTCATTGAAATATAAATTCAATACGATTAATAGAATACAAGAAACTAGTATTTAAATTTAATATACTTAATATAAGTTTGTTAAAAGTTTAAATATGTAAAACAACATAATCTTATTTATAGTATTTTGTTGGTATTAAAATATATAAATTCATCAAATTATTATATTTCTGTATCTCATTTTATATTAAATAAAACTATGTAGAACATAGACAATTTGCCATGATATAATATTCTGTATTGCACATCATGTATAATTAAACTGATGTCTACGAATATGCATAGTATACAAGCAATATTCTATAATGATATATACCCAAAAATCATTGTAATAAACAAGCTTAAAGGTAATAAATAACGACTAGATTGTCACGCATATATAATAGGAACCTCTATCTTGGTCACTGCCAAAAGAGACGATCTGTATTTTTAAGGTCAAGCATTAGGAAATCGACACGTATTTATAATGATAAGATAAAATACATGTGTCTTTCCTACGTAAATTCTGTCAGAGAAAAAAGATAGTTAAAAAAAGTAGTTAGGAAAAAGCTAGTTCTTTGGAAGCGTCGAGGCCTTCTATAAAGCCATTTTCCACTCTCTGGTTGGCATGGCCGTATTATTTTTTCACCAATGCATGCAGTGCACCCAACTTGATAACAATTAGTCCTCAGAATATCAAATCATGTGAGACACAATCTAACCCTTATTTAATAATGTATTATATTTGAACTTCCTTATTACAATGAAATGTACGCATATAATTATCATTAATTCGTCTATTATAATAACCACGTGTATGAGTATAGTTTTGTCACAATATTGAAAATTAGCTATCTGTAAATGATTTGTACATTGAAAAGTTTTTTTATTTCATTTGAAAATCGCCATATTTCATATAAATTAAAAATAATTTTAAATTATAACAGAAGTTTTATTTGAATAAAACCGGCTGTGTGAAATAAATTACGAAATGATAATAATTAATGCATAATAATGTACGTTAAAATATGAAGGTAGGTCGTACTATATTTATTTTATTATAATTCATACAAAATGAAAAAAAAAAATAATAAAATGGGATAAATTCACGCATGACTCGTTGTGCATCTCTAGCAAGATAATATATTTATCGACAGCGTTAAAATTAATACCAACTGATTAATGAATAATTATTGGCATATCATAATGTATTATATAAACTAATCGTGTCGTTATTTTGCATATAAATTTAAAATGTCCAAATGTCCACTTGTACACAAAACCGATTACATTATTACCATGATATTATAAATATTAATATCTATTATCTATATAATATTTATTTTATCACTCCGATGAACACTGGCTATTATTATTATTATACTATCATCACTGAGTATGACGGCGCATTGTGTATGCAAAACACCTACAAGCGTGCATTCAGCCGAACGCATAAACGGAATAATATAAATCATGTTAGCACCATATTATTATTATACAATGATATTATTATTACTATAGTGTAGGTACACGTAGAAATCGTTCATACTTTTTTTTTATAACAGCCCCAGCACACTATACAGACGGTTATTATATTATTATTTCATATAATAACGTTCGACTTACACTCGCCATGTGTTGATTTGTCATGTTGCAACAAAACCATAATAATATATGCTATCATCGATGAAGTAGAATGCGCGATTTATCGAGTTTATGTTGGTACCGAATATTTCGGAGCTGGCGGATAATATATTGTGGTTACCATAACAATGATGGTTGTTATACTACGCTGTGTTTTAAAAAAGCGTTACGGGTCTATATGCATAGACCGTCAGAATCATAAAGATAAAGGATACAAACTTATATTTATTAAATGACAACCCGTACCAAAGAGAGCTTTGGTTACTATAAATAATTCAATAATTCAAACGAGTAGTCAATTAATTATTTAATTTTGTATTTAATGAATAATTTGGTTATGATAATGTATTTGGAAGTTATGTAGACTATGGTTACCTGAACATCTTAGTAATTTATATATTAATCTATATTGATATTTATAAATATATATATTTTAAATAGTCCAAGCAAAATAAATTCTAGATCAAATATTAAATCTATTTTATATTTTATAAAACTATTTTTAAAATAAACATTTTAGTACTACTCTAACTCTATAATACTACAAAGTTTGAATTTGGTGTATAACAATATTAAAATTATATATATGGGTTTACTAAGTTAATTACAGTATAAAATGGGGTTACTCATTTGAAAAACATAAGTTTGTATTGCCACACGAATATAGAATACTTCTAAAGTAATAAAACTAAATCTTAAGAATTAAAATATCCATGGTTTCAAGTACATTTAAAAATTGTAGCAATCAGAGTTTTAATAAATTCATTATTAAACGAAACAAAAGGAGTGTGCATATTTGATAAATCAGTCTGTATATTATTATCTTACAAAAATTGTATTTACTTTTTTAGTTTGTTGCAATTATTTTATTTTTCCTCGACCGTCTGGTTCACTAATGCAATTTGCTGCACATTTAATAATGCAAAATCACTATACACCGACGGTTACCTATAATACATACACGTGGGATTAAATTAAATCTGGTCGTATGTACATAGAACGCCTATACCTACTTATCTATCCCAAACAACTCTCTCTAAATCATAATAATATTATACATGATATATTTATATTACAGAAACTATATTTGGGCATGAGTATACAATATTAATAACAGTATCACATATCTACAATATTATTGTTATTATAATATGCGAGCCTCTTCAATATATATATATATATATTTTGTACGTTTTAAAATACACAGCTCTAAGTAGAAAATTTTATTTAAGCGATACTAATTATTTTGTGGAATTTAAATTATAGTAATAACAATATAAAATTGCATTTTATTAGGCCTTTTCGTGGTTTTTTAAAGATATTAATATCCCAGCCCTTGTTATATTAATACGCTACGCACGGAACCTATTAAATCAATTATTGTTATACGTTAACATTTTTTATATGTATATTTTATATTTTTATATATACATCTATATGCAGACGTGATTTCTTTTTACAATTATAATATATGATTGCAATCAATTATATGCTACAGTTAATTACACGGAATGTGATTTGTATGCTTACCACCAATTAACGATAAGATAATTATAGTAACTACATTTAATTGGGCTAAGACTTAAATGTCCCAAAAACAATCACGAAAAATACATTTTAAATATATTATTATGAGAACTTAAAAAATACAATAATGCATGTGTGAAAAAACGAAAAATATTAATATAATTATCGCCTATTTTGTTGAAATCCTTATTTATGAAATATTATATTTTGTATCCATCTCGAAAACGGCATCTACGAATACATCTACAATTTACATTTTCCATTATGTACTTATTATACCAACAGACAATTTTTTTTAATAAAAAAACATTTTGTATGAATTGTTCGTTCTCTACTTTTCTACAACAATAAAATTATTAATAAATTATGTTGTTCATAGACAATAACGATTTGTGAAAATGCTCAAAACTTGTTAACATCAAAAATGTCATATAAAATAAATGATCAAAAGTTCAAAATAAAATATACATTTTAATAAACAATATCACCTAAAACACATTTTTTTCTCGGAGAAGCGTTTTAGTATACCAGAAAAAAATTACATTGGAGCAAAGTCTTGTATATACACTATTACATTATCGGTTTCTGTGAGGCTCTTTCCGGCTATTGTATTACATTATATCGTTCACATTCGCTGTTAACGTGTGTATCCGTATATATAACATACGTTTAAGGTAAAATAGTTTGTGGAACAATATAAAATAGGACTTGTGGTGGGATTTTATGCAGAGTTGAACACGATAGAGACAAAATACCGTAAACATGTTAGTATTGATACGAACGGTAGGTGTAATATCAAATATTAGGTCGAATATTTCACTCTGGACAGAAAAGGGTATAGTTTTAGAATTTTACTCATTCTGATTAATTATATAAAATCTATGTAGGTAATTATTTACAAATATCAGTTGATGATTGGAAGAATAGTTTGAATTTTTAATATCTAAAATGTATTGTTTAAAACTATAACTACTATTAATTTAAGAATATGTTTGTTTTTCAAATTTAGGTTAGGTTACAATTTATTTAAAAATAAGTGTTTACGATTTTCTTAAATTATTAGTTAAGTCGTATAATTACATATTGTTTAATATTTAGAATACTAAATCGATCGACATGCATACATTTAATTCTCAACTAAAATTACAATTTTTAAGTTTTATATAATAATAAGATGGAGTGCAATATTTGAACATTACCTGCTTTTAACCAGAGTGCAATTCAAAAATTTGGGTACAGTTATAAGGAATGCATTTCGATAATCCTCCATATCAGCACTAAACAGACATTTTGACTATTGTAATCCAGCGGCTTTACGCGTTTACCGCAACGACACCAAATACATATAATACTCGTATACCTGTGCGCGTATGCTTTCCCAGCTCGAGTAAAATGTATTATTACGTTGACATTTCATTGGCGAAAAAACCAAAGGGAAACGGGTACGTCATCGATATACTCGCATTATAATAATTAAGCGTGTTAATATACAACCTAACCTTGATGGCAGATAGGTAAAAGGTAGACGCAGTTCAAGTATTTGAAACGACGTGTCTGAATAAGTACACGTGGCGGGTAAAGATTACACATCGTAACAACGAAATTGTTTGTGAGATTTGTTTTTAGCGCACCCGAGTAAGTTATTTGAGACACAAACAATAATTATCATAATAAAATATCACAAGCTTTACTTTATTTACTTTGTCTTTATATCTCGATGAAATTATATTTGCCTAATACGGATGTACTAGCGAATCGTAATATAATGAAAAAAAACGACGAAAATCAATGAACATGAATACTACATAAAAGGCATATTAGGTACATATGAAAATAACTAAATATAATGGCTTGAATTCAGCTAAAACATGTATACATTATCATAGCTACACATTATACGTTAATAATTTTACTGTTTACATGCACTAAAATCTTTACATATTAATGAGTAATTAATTAGGTGAAGTATAATACGGTGTATAATTTAAGCGATTATTGGCCACAAACTTATTTAGCTAATGTCTGTTAGTCATAAATCTAAAAAATATTAGTGAAGAGAGATTTTAAAATTGCATTGTATATTTCAATAAAATTTAAGCGTGCAATTCGACCAAAATTATTTAAGTTTTGGCATGTAATTTGGATATAAAATGTTTGAAAAATATTTAGGTGCACAAAAATTGGTCTGTCTATACAGAGGGGGTGGAAGTGGGTGATGGATTGTGGAAAAAAATCCATCGAACAATGCGGTTGTCGAGTAAGCCGACAGAAAACAGTTGCAACGATGAACGTGTGCCGTGGTTGTCGCGCTAACCGATAACGGTAACCGATCTTCCGCGTTGGAGTAGGGGCCATTTCCGTCCCAATGAATCGCATAATATATCTATTAATATTTTGTAATAGACGGCAGCAAAGTGGTTTTATCGCGTTTTGGCAAAAAAGATACCCATTTGTTTAAGCCAAATTCCGCATACGTAAATTCAAATAAATATATAGGATTATCATGAAAATACTTTTTCAATTGTCTGAATAATATATTTGACCGGGTTGTTCAGGTAGAACATTGTATATTTCTAATATATTGGCCTTGCAGCACAGTTATTTCGTTTTTTTTTTATCTTCTATTATTTATTCTACGCACAGTTTCTAGCCTGCAATGGATATGCGTTTAAGTTGTTATTTTTTTTTTTTTTTTAAATATATTGCATTCAAATAAGAAAACGTGAGACGGTGTTTACTCGTCTCTTAAAGTACTTATTTTCTTTTTTTGTTATTATTATTATTAAATTGTTTTAATCAAACTACCAGTAAACACAAATTTAGCTTTGATTTATAAATGTGTTTAAAAAAATATTCACTTATAGATATCATAGTAAAAAAAAAAAAAGGAATATCGATTTATAGAGGTATTGTAATTTTCAATAATCAAAAAATATGAATTTTGTAACTTATCACTCAATACTCCATCTATCACCATCTACTTGTATAAACTTTGCATAGGTATAAGTATAATAAGTATAATTTACATGCACCTTTGCAGTATTTGTAATTTATTTAAATAAAAAATCATAATTTAATTTTTTTTTAAATATCAATGCAATATTATATTGTTTTATAAAAGCCAATGTTCATACATTATATAAATATTTTCATAAGAAAAACATGTTAATTATTATATTTTCAAAAATTAATATATATATGCATATATATCTTCGGTGTATAAATTGAATCTTGAGTGCTATTAAGTTATTAGGTATCTTTATTCATTTTTAAACAATTTAACAACAATATTTTTTTTTGAAATATATTATGTTGTATGTACAAAATTTACCGCCATATATATGCGTGTATTATGGAGTGTATAATGTATATACTATATATATATATATATATATATATATATATATGTGAGTATGTTGTTTGTTTGTTTGTTTGTTAGCAAACTATTTTGATTTCCCAACGGAGTTTGACAGCATTGTTGTAGGGAGGTTAAAATAAAAACAAATTTCCTTCCTTTTTAAAATTATGTTTTGTTTTTAATACAAAAAAATACCAGGTCAAAAGTGAAAATGATAAAAGGTTCGCATACAATTTTCGTATGACATCGATAGAATGATGGATTATGCATTACTATTAAAGCAGAGTGATGGAGGATTTGATTTTCAACTTTAATATTCAATATCGTTTCCATTAATAGATCATGTACAAGCATAACATAACAGCGAGATAGTTTTTGAACTTTTTATGTAAATATTCATCAATTTAAGTAGTGTCTGTAAACTGTTATAGTATACCATCGTTCTTATATTGAAGTAATCATGTCGCAGTAAAAAATATCATATCAATAATATCGTGGCAATTATCGAAAGTATAAGAATATTATAATATTGTAATAATATATCGCTTGACAAATGTTATAAAAACATATAAAATTGTTAATTAAGAAATATTGCATAGCATTTAAATGCCTCAAGAAGATCTCACACTCCAAAATATACAATAACATTATATATATATATTATAACCATAATATAATAATAATTATGTTTAGGAATAAGTAGTTGAAAAATTATATAGTTAATGTTGAAAATATCGAGTAATTTAACATAATATTGTATACAATAATAACAATTTTCTTTTTATTAAATTAGAGATTTCGTACTTATTTATTATTTTTTTTTTTTTTGAGGCCTAACTGGTAGTAGATTTTTTTATTTTAAAACTATTTTGGCTTTATTCTTTTTTTAAGGAATTGTTAAAAATCCAGATTGACGGATGACGAAAAGTTATTTCCAGCTACCGAGAACTTAACATACTATTAAAACAATTTTACAACCCTCGATTTAATTTTGCCAATTTTACATTATATTTTATTGTGATATTTTTATAGAACGCTTTTTTTTTAATTGCAACATTTTTATCACTAAATATTTTTCATACAATTTATTCTGTTACATTATGATATATTATAACCTATAGTTGTATAATTCTAACCACGTTTAATTTTTAAAATGATTTATTGCTTACAAAAAAAAAAAAATATATATATTATATACATTTACTTATTTAAATTTTAACGTGTCTCTAAACATTGCAAATGTTGAAAGTTGACAATGTATTTATTATGTATATACAATCTACTATAACTAACGTGATACATAAATCGTAAAAAATAAAAATGTTCATTAAAAATATTTTTTTGTCCAGTATTCGGTAAAGTTGTACTAAAGGGTGTATTTTTAATATTGATTTACTGTTACAAGTCAATGAAGGTCAAAATTATCACGACATTTTGACAATCATCATATGAATGTTTTAATATTTAAAATACGGTCATTATTATCAAATCCCCCAACACATATCATTAATTTCTACGTAGATATGATGGGATGGTAATAACTTAATACTCTATTAATACTACTCTTATCGTTTTAGATATATCATTCATTTCGTTTTGACATACTATTTTTATTTTTTGTTGCTACTTGATTAAACTATACCAATATGTTACGCTGTTAAAACTCCCGGATGGTCTTACTTGCGGGATCATGACGTTATTTAACTAGGTATCTCGTAAGTATAATGTGATGAGAAAATCCACCACGCCATGTCACCCTTAGTTTACGCGTAACCTTATTAATATAAATACATTTGTGCAGGTAATTCATCAAAGGGAAAAAACAAATAAATATATTCACATATTACAAAATTAACTGAAATGAAATTAATATATACACTGATATATAGTATAATTTATCATAATATTATTTATCTAGATTCGTATAAAATAGGTCACATAAATAATAAATCATTATTTGTCCAATCGTATTAAAAATGGCTGTAATACTATTTCGTAACTAAAGTTTTTAGTGCATCAATTTGTTTTACCCTTTTTTTGGAAACATAACAAAATTGTTTTGTGACCGTCAAGGTTTACATAATATGTTATATTATTTATGTTATTTCGATAACATACATGCTATAATGTTTTATTTGACTGTGCATCTATAGGGCAAAGGCTATAAATATATTTAACTAGTACCCTAAACTGATGTTAAAATAGATATAATATAATACACCTTTAATATATTATATATTATTATTATTATACAAACATGAAAATGTCACTTACATTTGTCTAATATAGATATGAATTAACTTAAAGTGAAGGATATAATATTATACCATTATATTTCAGAATTAACACAGTTATTACTTATGGGTATTATAATATGCTAATATATAATTGTCAGTACACATTGCATTTAAGTATATTACATTATATTATTATTTGCGTTGACATTAATTGTTTATAAGATTTATATTTGAAATGGTACTTACCACATCTTACCATTATTATTCCAGCGAGCGCTTTATATAAACTTACTTTTCTAATAAACAAGGTAAGAGAAACTTAAACATAAATGAATGAAAAATTAAGTAGAATAAAACAACAATACATTATAGAGTGAAATGCCATCAAGAAGAAAAAAAACGTCAACTATAGATTTAATTAAAGATATGTCAGATAGCTGGGAAGCGTGTGAAACAAAAGGGTTTAGAAAGAAAATTAGCGTGAGAGGCGGGCTTGCTTAAGTATACGAGATGGACAATGAAAACGTATACATTTATATATAGGGGCTTGTCTTGATGAGTGCGGCAGTGAAGATGCGATTTAGAGATAAATAAATAAGTACGGACGTACAGATATAGAGAGGTTCTAGGCATGTTAGGTTTTCGTTTCTTTCAGTCTCCCTAACTTGGTATATATAAAGGTATAAACGATGTGTACACTGTTTAATCTATATTAAACTTTAATGATATTAAATTCGTAAACTATGATAAATCATCTCATTTAAAAAAGGACTTTGAGTGAAACTCCTGTTAGTGCCACATTTTTTGAAACCGCAGTTCCTTAAGTTTCTTCAAAATGTTTGCGACGGCTGTTGGCATTTTTTTTATTTTTTGGCAGTTTTATTCCGAGTAACGATAGAGCAATTCAAAAAAAGTACCTTTTCTATTTCAGTTTCTGTGCGGACAACGTTTGAGCACTTTTTCAACACGTATTACAGAATATAATAATACGAGTTCTAAACACAAAAATCATTATTTGTTATTAAATATATTGTGAATTCACAATTAAAATATAATATAATAATTATTATATAGACTGTATGTTTATAATGTTTTTATGCATGTTTTTTTACCACTGTATTAAGTCTGTTGCTATAATTACCTTTGTACTGTTGTAAGTAAATTCTTTATAATATAAAAGTAAAATTCACATAATTACTATTATTTATATTGTTATAATATGTGTATGATGGATATGCTAATTCACATTTCATATATCATAATATATTTTTATATAGACTATAACGCCTATAAGGATATAACCAATACTATAAAATCTACTCAATTCGACAAAACTGCCCATAATATTAACAAGTATATTGCTTATATTAAAAAGTGCCGTTGTGCATTTTTTGGTGCAATCTAAAATTAAATTTTATTCACTTAAGTAAATTTACGCAATTCCATTAATTTACGTACTGTAAATAATAATGCGTAACGGTAGGTAGTCAATATATTTCTGTGTCAACATTGGTACGGCTACGAGAAATTAATTATTATTAGTGTACTGATGTAGAACATTAATTGGTATACAATATAATATGTGTACTGCTAAAAAAATGCTTTTATTTATACTATTTCCTATGTATTTGATGAACGATTTTAGAAAACGAATTGACATATTAGGGTTGCTTTGTTGTTATGTGTCTACGTTTGGCTTAATTGATTATCCAGAAATAGGTAATGTTTATTTGGCCACAGTTCAACAACTGAATGCTTTTAATTAAATCATTTGAAATTTGATGACATGTTTTATAAATTATAATAATAAAACTCTAATGTTCCAAATCATACGTGAAAAATATATTATGCACAAGTGTTTTAGGTCATTTTTTACTATAGACCATTTATATTATATCATTACTGATATATTATTACATATAGGTTTAGAAAATATGCCGGTATATTACGCTTTTTAAGTACAACACAGGCTTAGTTATTAATCAGTGAACAACACGATTTCAATAAGCGCATTGCTCGAATTATTAATCAAGACAAAACATTTCGGAGATTTATAACAAATTACTCAATCTATCCCAAATTAACGCCGACGAGCATTGATTCCGAAACCCTTAACTATAAAATAACCGCCAATCGAACGCGCTCCTTCGAATTTATTTTATTCTCGTAAATCCTATTTATTTAGTAGTGATTTAAGTTCAATAGAAAACTAATTACCATTTACTAACAAAATCAAAATTTAATAAATAAAATTGTAATTTTATTATAATATTGAATTAATCTATGTATGGATGGAAAGTAATCACGGCAATAGTTATATCTTATAAATATTTTGTTTTTTTAGAAATTTTTAAAAGGCATACTATAAAATAATTAAAAAAAGTGATTTTAAATTGTTTTATAGAATCTGAATGTGCCTTACTTATACATATTTATTAATTATTAAAAAAAATGCGACGTATCCGAAATTCAGCACTATTAATGGGAACAATTTTTTTTCAGACTTAAGGTTGTTTAAAGTTGCCATTTACACAATGACATCAATATTCCTTTGAAGATAAAAAGTTTATTGGTTTCCTCTTGAGCAGACAACCTTAGATAAAAAAAAATCACGAAAAATATTAACAGTTTATGAAATCTTGAGCGTTTGGATATAATAGTTTTTAGTGTTTAAAAATATATTATAATTATTTTCTACTCTAAAATTGTTCGTCTAAAACAATGATATTTATAACAACTTTTTAAAATCGAAGTTATATTTTAACATAATATATCCAATTTGTATTGTATAATATTATAACGTTTAAATTTAATTTTCCACTTCGATGGATATTCTGTTCAGTGTTATACAAAATTAATTTGAATCAACGTTATGAATCATATTATTACGATTATAAACGATAGATGGGGAAATATAATACGGAGTCCTATTTCATACATGGTGTTTGTGACGAAAACAATTCATAATTTGACAATCAAATGGCATGCAATCTTGACAGTGTTATAATATTCGAGTGTTACAAATATCGTGTATAGTGTTTTAATGATAATCATATTTCACATGATAAAATTACCGTATGTATAAAAAAAATTTAGAATATTTAAAACCAAAAAAAATTGAATAGTTTATTTTTATGGTCACCTATATTATTGGTAAATTGTTGTGAAATTATCAATAAAAATATTGTTAATCTAATTTTAAATAAATAATGTACTAATATTAAAATATTAAATATTGCGTACAATTATTGCAATTTACAAATTTTTATAAAATGATAATACAATTTTTCTGATAGTAGGCACCTGCATTAGTACAATCAAAATATGTGTAGGCATTTTTGTTAATAATCATTATTACAATTATTATGTAATGATTGTCTTATGGTGTAGGATATTATTTTATGTATTAAGTTTATATATTAATAAATATTAGTATATTATTAAATAATCTTTCTATAATTATTATACCATGCAATTTTCTAATGACTCCATGTAATTTTCTAAACTGTTTTTCTGTATATTCAATTCTATAATATCTACCATAATATTTCTAGTATATAATTTATTTTATTCTAATTAATAATAATAAAACGAAATTGTTCCGTCAAAAATTTTATATTGGGGCTCACATGTCATTTTTCAATAAAAATCAAACAAAAAGTGATCCTAAAAGTTATTAAAAAGTGTTAATAACAATAAAATTGCACTAAGTGTAAAATTATAAAGGTTTTAATTTCATGAAATGGATAAAATTTGTGTTAATTTCATTAACCTAAAAACAACTTACATGATCGAAGTTCATGAAATGGATACCCATTCCATGGAAAGTTCGGTTACACTATGTGGATAAGGCGCTTTTATTGAGCATTCTAAAATGTTCTCGAAAATATAATAATCTTTCTTTCTTTTCTATCTTTCTTTGAATAAATGATATTTTCTATATTATTCTTATCTAATAGTATATAATATATTAAGATATATTTATATATATATATATATTATGCATTCAAGAATACTCGTATAAAATACATACCATAATTTTGTTTGATAAAAATTCCTGTGTTTGTTTATTTTTATTATACATAAAACCCCAAACATTAATTTATCAAATACAAATTTTCACATTTACAAAAATGTAATCCGATTTTGGTGTGGGTAAATCAAGTAAAGTAAATTGAATATCTCAATATGGGTATTAAAAACGTATACGTAATATGAGGGTTAAAAAGATTGTTATTCAAGAGCGTGATAAATGTAAATATATATATATATATATTTAGGTGTAAATAAGCTGCGTACATTAAACTGTCAGATTTATTATTTGTGTCAAACTCAATCTAATAGATACGTCAAGTTCATAATCAAACGCATAAACTACGGATTCGGTAATAAGTTAAAAGTAATATAATGTTATTCTTCAACGACGATGCCGGTGTGACAACATCAAAACTTTTCAAAAAATAAATTTTTAGTAAATAGCTCAACATTAAAAATTAGTTTTAGACGTTTTACTATTAATTGGTAATCATGTTTGGTATTTATAAATTAACCAATCAGGCATAACCATCATACACCATCATTAACCTCGTATCACACAGATTGAAATTAAATAAGGCACGTATTTGCTATCGTATATACTACCTATGTAATTTCACAACGTTTTTTGTGATCACTAATTGTAAATGATATGGTTCGTAAATATAGCTATTTAAAGCAGTCTGCTGAGCCAAACACCTGTTTTGAGTAATATTCTTTGGTTATCTCTTTTTAGCTATTTTATTAAGGAACATTTATAAGTAATACATCCATACAATAAAACAAATTTCAAAATGCGATAATAGAGCAGTAATTTCAATAGAAATATTTGATAATGTCATTGAAAAGACGATTAAGATTAGTAATTTATGAAAAAATTATCAAGGATTTTCTATAAATTGTTATTTACTGACAACATGATAATATTATGTTTTTGCCATTTTTAAAAAAACTAGCTGAAATTAAAAAAAAAAAAAATCAACCATATAAATAAAAATCTCTATAAATCCTCTATTTCCAACTTCCATAAATGTTTTGCACGAAAAGAGATTTCGTATTCTAACGTCAATAAGTGCTTATCAGAGAAAACAATGTCATAAAAAAAGCAACGCAGTAATAACGTCGTAAAACCAAACATCTATATATAGTAATATTGTTGCTTGGGGTCGTTTGGAATCTAAAACGAAGACCGACAACTATAAATAGGTACCATAATTGGGCCCACTCCGGAGACGTCACCGAACGATTGTAGTCTGATTAGGTATATTCTCGTTTTTTTGAATAGGTAACTTTTGAAATTTCTCTAAAAAACATATTTTATGTAAAATAATATTATTTGCACCATTTGTTTCCTCTCTCCGTCACGCAACATAGATAGCGATTTTTCTTTCAACTTGTAAAATTGCATGTCGTTAGCTTTAAGTGAATTTACCTATATTAATCAAATTTAATGTTAAAATAATATCCCAGGCACAGTATAGACTTGTATTAATATTTAAATTTTAAAGGAAGTTGTAACTGTAATATTTTACATGGTTATATAAAAATTCACTTTAAAATTGAAATATCAGTAAAAGTCTTTGAGGTGTCCTTTTAAATATTCTTACTTTTAAGTTTGATAATATGAAAATTATTCGCTCTGATATTATTAAAGCTAAGAACACAAAATTGGATTTTCTGAACGCAAATTTGCTGTACGTGATTCTTGAAAGAGAAAACAAATAGTGCACGACATCCTCTTAACGAGCACTCCACTATATTACATTATAACAACTGTAACACGCATTGCCGTTATTTTTCGTTTTAAAATTTTACAATTTTTCTTTGTCATGTTTATCATTGTGTCGTTTAGTATTTTAACAGTGAACCTTTGAACAAATTTAGCACCACTGTTCTGACTTTCTGTGCACCAGCTTAAAATATTTTTCTTATTTTTCTCTCCCACCCGCTTTTGACGTCGTTAGTACACAATATTACAGTTATTTCAGTCATGCCGGCTTTTATCAGCGCACTTGTTGTTTGTATAATATATATAATTTATTATCACTTCTCCAGAATGCAAATCTATTAGAATTTTATTTTTACGAATAAAGGCGAGAGTCGTTTTAGCACGACGCTTTTAAAATCAAAAATAAATTACTTAATGGTTTCAATAAAAAACAATTAAAAAATACAAACCACCATAGCTTAAATCAATATTGTAGACTTTATAGTTGTATGGAATATGTTTTAAAATCGTTTAATCAAACATTAAATCATTTTATTGAGTAAAATTTGAAACATTTTGACCGTTCGCTACGTTTGCAAACACCTGCATGGACAATTAAACATTCAAAATATTAATTTGATATTATTTCAACCATTTCTTTAGGTAAAAAATATAAAGTTGTGGTACGAAGAAATTACGAAATATTTTTAAACAAAATAGGAAGGTTTGACTACAATTATAGCTATAAAGTCTGTAACGATCGGTGCACCGTAACTGCGCACGCATTGTAACTTTCTTATAAAATATCTCTTTAACTCCGCATACAAGGTTTTATTTTAACGCCGTAACTCTGCACAAGATATATAATATAATATACTCATATTATTTATTATTGTATTAATTGATATAGTGTTTAAATATATGTCATTAAAGTTTAATAAACATAATATTAGATAAGTAATATCAGAAACAGCCTGAATATTCTTAATCTAAACAATTTATCACCTACATTTATATCAATTATTATATTATAAATAAGTAATAACTAATAAACAATAATAAAGAAAATTTACATTAAACGATGTTATCGTCGGTATTAAATTAAATTTATTACAATTAAAATGTTTTTTTTAAAAATGATTTTTTATTTCACAATCTATAAAAACGTTTGTACAATAAAATATGTAGGTGTTGTAAGTATTTGTATGAGTGAGTATGAATGAAGAGACCTTCCAATGATGGTATTTCGGCAAAATTATAATTTGAGTTGGAACTAAATATTAAAAAACGAACAAAACTTGTTCCAAGAATATATATATATATTTATCAATTTAATTTTCGTTAAATTATTGTTATTATTTTTTAAGATTTAAATTATATATTAGTTATGCGTTGTGTTTTAATTATCCTACTTTCATTATTATTGGTAGAATTTATTTTTATGTAATAATCTGTCTGCATAACTATTACATTTTAAATTAAAAAAAAGCAATAGTTGGATGTGCTGAAGTAAATAAATTACCAATTTTTAAATGGGAATATGATAATATACTACACACAGTTGTTTATTGTCCTCTTTAACGTTGACATTTTTTTTTTTTTTTGGACCAATATCGAGTGAATATGTTGCATCGTTTTTTTATGTATTTGTTGTCTAAGTAAGTGATAGTTTTATTAATTCGTGCATTTTTGGGTTTGTTCAAAATGTAGTTTGAATTTATTAAGATCTAGAAATATGGGACCAAATATTTTTCTAAGCAATTTTCTTATATTGGATTCTTTATTTTAATACTCTTGAACAATACCAATTCATTGTATTTATCTTTAACTATTGACAAATTTAAAAAGAATACTAATTAATAAGTTGTACAAATATAGTATTACAAATATATAATATATATATATATATATTAGAAAATATATTTTTCATACTTAAATTGATATTTTGAAATCGAATAGCCAATATTAAAATAAACCAAAATAAACATCAGAATGTTATAAGCGCAATTATATTCAATTTATAAAACTATACAGGACTATAAAAATTATTTTCGCGAAACAATATTTCTGTAGGTAAGTAAAATAACTAAAAGCTATTCATGATAATATCATTATGTTTTATGGTAATGTACTATGTATCACCTACTCTCGCCATCCTTGCGTTTGTATGCAATTTCTGAATATTGTACGTATCCAAACCATGCGATTAAATATAGTTACCAATTGTGACCCAATTATACACGCGGTAATACCATAAACCAGACCTTTAACTATAATAATAATACATTTTGTGTACCTTGTTACGACTATTGTAACATAATGGCGAAAAACCGTACTGAAATATTTACATTTTTGCGTATTAAACTACTATGAAAATTTCCGTTTTACCGATATGGCGGTGCCAATAGTAGTAGTGTAACGTTTATTTCATTATTTTGAATTCTGAAAGCATAACATACATACGATATATTCGAAACAAGAACGTTTTTGTGCAAATCAAACTCCTCGCGAAATATATATTTTTTATGCTACTTTTTTGCTATATTGCTATAATGCTATAACTCTTACCGTAGTCCAGAATTCGATATTTTTATATTCAGTCCAGCTGTTTAAGACATATTTTCGTGACCATTAAAATATATCTCGAAACACATATTATGTACACATTTATATGCGATGTATTAAAAGTACGCTGAAATATTACTGCGCGGTGGCACTGTGGAGGTACAAATCCACTAATAAAAACGGGTCTGCAGATAATAACTTGTTATTATTTTGCCCTCTTCCCCACCCACAACGTTCATGCATGTTTAATAATATAATACACTATTATCATTTTGTATTTGCGACCGTCGCCACACTAGCATTGTAGTCGAGTGCATAATAATTATAATGGACTACTACGATGGGTTAAGATGTTTGCTATGTGTATACGTTAGCCAACGGCTTAATCAATAGTACCTATATATACGTTGTATAATATATTATGGTATAATAAGGTCATAGTGCCTACTTTTATATGCAAACATGTGAAGTGCAGCACATTGTGTCTTGCCCGTTTCCCTGTCTTCATTTTAAACCGTATGGTCCACCCCTAACGAATAATAATAATGATAAAAATGGCAAAATAACGGCGAACCCGCAAACCGTGTATGCACAGCACCTATCATAATATATGATAGTATATCATAGTATATCCTATTGTATTCATCACAGTAGTATTTTCATGAAGGTTCGTTCTATGTAAAATGTATAGTCTTATCGTCATGATTTTTTTATTTCATTAAGCAGAAATCAGATATTTTATTGTTAGTACTGGTTATGTACTTTCTAGAAAGTTTTATGTTGTTTTATCCTCTTATTTTACGAAATAATTAGAATTTAAGAATATATTTATGGCAGTATCACAATATTATTTGTCATATATATTTATTATTCATCTTAAAATATAAATATCTGTAAATAATACAATTAAATTGTAAACCTTTTTCCAGAAAATGAATGAAGTTATAGAAAATAACACGTTTTTATTTTCTTGAATTCCAAATAAATACGAATAAAAATTTAATTGAAATTTTAATATTTTATTATTATTTGTATACTTATAACTTTAAAACCCATAAAGCTTCTTTTAGATTATATTTTCATCATTAATGGCAATTAAAACATTGAAGTTGTTTATTTATAATCAACACTGAATGGAAATGAGTTCTTATAACTCTAATATAGTGTAAAGTATGAGGTGTATATGACTATGTAAATAATAACTAGACATTTTGCCATACAAAAATAATAATGATTGTAAATTATAACTTAGTCTAGGAACATAATATATATTATTCTGTGGATATAATGGTATCAGAATATCAATTCCATAGTATCTATCTCAGTAGTAGGTTAGGTTAGGTATATCTGATTTCGCTTCTTTATTCATATTTAATGCTTTTTTTCAACACGTATGTGTATATAAATTACGTTTTTATATCACTGTTTCTCGTATAGTAAATACATTATAAATCTTCTATACAGCATGGATTAGTTTATTTATATTTATAAATTGTTTTACCCAAGTACGTTTAATGGCAATTTCATGTTTAAACTCATGAATTGTTTTTTAATTTATTAAATCTCTAATAATTACACATTTTATTCCACACAAAATAATCCGTGCAGCGAATTTAAAGTAGCTAAAAAATAAAAAATAAAAATAAAGGAGAGATTACTAAGTACAATAATATATACATATATATGTTTATATTTTATCACATTGTTTTATGTCTGAAAAATAATACGATATTGCTATTTAAATGCAATTAAAAGCAATAAAGGTCTAACCACACATACAAAAAAAAAAAAACAATTTATTGTTAATAATTAAAATAATATATTTATTTAAAATTAAATCTTCAATAGAAAAGAGTGCGGACAGTGTACAGAAACACTATGGATATCGAGAATCCGTTTTTTTATTGTTCGTTTTGGCACAGGACAGTATATGCGTATTATATTGCAATATTGTGCACTTAAAGCAACAATGAATCATCACATTCAAATAACCTAATCTGATCTAGGTCAATTTACTTATTGTTTCGTGTGGTAAAAAAAATTCAATATAATAAGCGTAATATGCATAAAAAAAATTTTTCAAGTAAAGATTGCATACAGCATTTATTAAACATTGTAATAGCGTGATACGAGTAGCAATTATCATTGGCTATGACGTGGTTTGGAAAAAAAATTAAAATCTTGCACTTTTTAAATTGCATATTATAATAATCTAGGTAGGTATATTGCAATTTAAATCAAAATCACCTAAACAGAACACGTTGTTTTATTATACTATAAAAAAGCGTTTTCACAAAAAAGATTACTTAATACCTATTTAAAAAGAGTTTATAGCAACTCATCCGCTTTGATCAAAAAATCTAATATTTAAGATAATACGCGCACTGGCCATATGAAGACTGTAGTAATGACACTGGACTACATAAATAAATATTAATAAATGCTCGTTATAAAAATGATAAAATGTACAGTAGCATCACTTTTAATGATTAACAATCAATAGCCCAATAATATATTGTATTGTCCGGCAACATCGATATGAGTCGTATACGTATTATAGTATTATAAACTAAACTACCAAATTAGGTAATCCTTCAATTCGTTTGTATTCCAATAACGAATTTTATTTACATTTCATTAAATTCGACTAAGGTTTGGTTAGATATTAAAGTGTACGTTATGTAGGTACTCGTATAGGTACATCGTTATCAAAATGTCGTTTTATACAAATAAAGTTTGACGACAATGTAATCATCTTGAAGATTACACGTCATTCCCGTATCATTAACCTAACACTTTCAACATTTTATGTGCACAATGATTGAAAGCAACGAAAAAATATGATAAAAGGCCACATGATCAACGCGATACTCTCATAATATGCGTCGTATAAGAGGGTGCTCTGCAATGGTTTTGATCGGGGAGGGGTCGGTCGCATAACAAATAATATAATAATATTACGTCGTGACCGCCGTAAAATGCATTCTATAAATAATAACGTAATCGGGCGGCGGCTGCGTGATTAAATTATCGTTTAAGTTGAAACGCCGTTACGGGTACCCATTGAAAACAATTTACACTTTTTGTTTCGATTAGTATGTAGGTAGGTAAGTAGGTAGGTAGGTAGGTAGGTAGGGTTTGACCGACTGAAGTTGGGCGTCTGTATTGAGCGTGTAATAATAATGGTGTGTGATGGTGTTGGTTTATTAATCCCGAGAGGGTAGTAATGGGCCACAGGGTCGCCGATGACATTACTCTGTAATAATTATGAGTGTGTCAAGTCAATGGAAAATGTATTATTACTACAAAATTCCACTTGACGATTTCGACAACGTTCGGAAAACTAGAGATGTACATCCACACGTTCGCTGTAATAATAGGTATATTATAATATAATATATATAAAAATACAAAATTATACGCGTCAAATCATTATGTTACCAGAACGATCGAATACGCGAGGAGACTTGTCTTATTCGATTTAATACGTGGCGGCGCGCCAGTAACCTCTTGACCAAGTTTTTTAAACGATAAAATAACGCATAATATACAGTCACTAGACGAGACCACAAGGACATACTATCATGATATATTCGATGAGGGTTATTATGGCGATAAAGGGACACTGCAGCCATGTCATCATGTTATTATTATTATTATTATTATTAGCCTAAATACAGTGGTGTGTGTACACTACATATTAAACTTCTTTTGTTTTGTTTTTTTTCATTGAAAATAATACTATCATACATTAAACTAAATTATAATTGCATTTTCTGTTTCAGGTAAGAATTGTGCAGCAAATGATTTGATAAATTATTATAAAACGTCACAAGCTCGTAAGTATTGACACTCCTACGAAGTATAATATCATATAATATAGTTTATAATGTATTTAAAAATCATCCTTTCACTACAGTTTATTATTTATATATATAAATATAATTTTATATTATAATACTCCCAGTATTTGGACGGTATTAGCTAGTTAACAAAATATATTGATATCTCACGCACCTCGCATTAGAATCGACATTATATATAGTTGTGCA
Source organism: Rhopalosiphum maidis (assembly GCF_003676215.2). Taxonomy (NCBI): domain Eukaryota; kingdom Metazoa; phylum Arthropoda; class Insecta; order Hemiptera; family Aphididae; genus Rhopalosiphum; species Rhopalosiphum maidis. The sequence goes on from NC_040878.1 coordinate 83,884,218, forward strand.
CGTAACATTATAAAATTATAGAAGGTAAAGCGAGATATTGTTTTACTCTGTGTTCTGTGAAAAGTACAAAAATAAATTTCTAAATATTTGGAAAATTTAAAATAAAAAGATACAGAAAATATTTTTGAATACGAGAGAATCTCATTAATAAATTCTACTCGTAGCCCCTTTAATTCGTTAATCGCATCAAGCAATAAATTTTGTGAAATTAAATATTTGAATTCCATTCAGTGAAACAAATTTAATATATATTTATGGTCATACTTATATGTAACGATTTGTGGGTATTTTAATCCTGTACATGTCACAAATAATGTTAATTTAAAAACGTTAACATAGTCTGGTTGTATTTTTATTTTATTTTTTGTTATAAACATAAGAAATATTTAAAGAATATAGTTTTACTTTGACGGAACAATATAGTATTATGCGTGTGAGATAGAATAATATGATAAAATATTACAAAGACATCAAATGTTGCGCTATCTTGGTATTTATATACATTAAAACATTTCAAAAATCATTCCGATTCAATGTACAAAGTCTCGATTTTGTTCTCTAGAGTGTAAATATAATATCAATGTATTGATCATATCATTATATTATTTTGTACATGACGTATTATACCGAGAAAAATCGAATTCACGACCTACATCTGTAGTAGTTCGCATATTTTGATATTTTGATATTTGAATTACAGTTATCATTGGAGCGCGGATTTGTATGTAATTGTATATGTTTTACTATTATATTTTCGACAGTTGAGTACCTATCCTAACCAAACCTAACCTAACCTAACCTAACCTAACCTAACCTATGAATCGTAATAGTTTCAAATTTTTTTTTTTACGATACGACTATATTGCATATTTTGATAACATTTGATTGAATATTGATTATATTGCACATTGAAGTGGAGTTTAATTGTATACTGCTTAAAACCCGATATAGATGTAAAATTATATTTCTGACAATCCTAATAATACATGTTTTTGACTATGATACTATCGTTTTTAAATAGGCTTATATAAATTATATTTTTTTTTAAACAGAAAGTGAACTTTTTTGTTAAAAATCTTGCCAAACAATCTCACTGAAAAAAAAAAATATTTTTTGTATGTCACCTAATTATATGTTGTTAAATGTATTTTAAATTATTTTTATAATCAATAAATTAACAATTATGATATAAACGAACTCAGGCTTACAGGAATATTATATCTTATATTATTTACACATTATATATTTTTATATGCAATAATAACAAAGTAAATCATGTGTATTATAATAATATATACTTATACTACCTATTTTTAAATATTCGTAGGGTAATATGTTAGCGGTTCTTACTTCATATACTATAACCTATCAAGGTATTTTTAATTGTATAATTACGAAAACAATCGTTTCATTTAGATGTGAGATAAATTCTAGTATGGGCAGTGGGTACGGCATGATGTTGTCGACGAGCGTAAAAAACAAATGATTAAGGATAACGATACCGATACGTCTGTACAACGCGGAACGTGTTTCCCTCTGTTGTCGTGGTGGTGAGGGTAAATCGCGCATTATCTCTGTTTCAAAAAAAATTACCATAATAATTTTTATACATTACGCATAACGGCTAGTAAAAACGAAATACAATATCGTCGTATTCGATGACAGCGTTCCATGCACCTGCGCGCGTTACGCCTTTATAACGACGGTCGTCCGACGGCCATGCGATGTATACATCTCGCACACAATTCGTATTGTGTACATCATGTGAATAGTAAACTATCCTTCGTATTGTATGTATATATATATATTTATATAGGTGTTGAAACGACAACCGATGAAACGTAATCCATACGTGAGACTGACGATCGTAAATTTCGGAATAACGCAGTACACAATATTATACCTCTGCGTATACTACTCGTATATCGGATATGAAACAGAAACTGTTGCGGAACAAGCGGTGATGCGCCGTATAATAATATATTATATACTTATGTTCTACGGTAATGTGCAGGCCTCGTGATTATTATTGTTATTGTTGTTGTTGTTGAGTATAACGTTTTAATTGACATTGATTTCGTATCGGTCATCACGTCGTTTCGCACACAGCCCCGCGTCCGACAACAACAAGACGAGCTGTAAACACGCGGTGGCGACATGTCGTCGCGTCAAGTCCGAGATCTCCTCCACCCCCCTTGCGGTCTGCGTGGCGGCGGTGGCTGGGAGAGTCGATATTTTCTAAACACGCGTCGTGCGTCAAAACCTCTTCCGCGCCCGTCCGATATATAATAGCTCCGGCGCTGTCGCCCCATCGCCATCCCCCTCAGAACGGTTTATATAAATATAGGTGGGAATTATAGGTACGTCCGACGTCCGGTGCGCCTCGCTACACCGGCGTGGTGCAGTTGGTCACGGAGTCGGTTTAGGTCAATATTTCGGCCCGGTCCCCGTATCCGACAACCACTGTAAATATAGTGTACGGTGTTCACCTATATACAATATCGCGATACCGCCGTTTCGTACCCTCCACCCCCTCCCAGCCATTAACCTTTAGTCGGTTTTTACTCCTTTCTTTCCGCGTCGTATCGCAGCCCCCGTCGTCGTCGTCGTCGTCGTCGTCGTCGACGTCGTCCCCAACGCGCGCGCCCTTCTCGCGGGGCTGACGACGACGCCGAAACTTTCACCACTACCGCCACCACCACCACCGCCCCCCGTTCCCCTTCACGTCGCCACCCGGTTCATCTTACTGCGAAATCCACCCACCCCGTCGCTCACCATGCTGTGCCACTATCCTCCCGACCGCCCCCTCGCCTAACGGCAGCAGCGCCAGGAAAGCTTGCGTGGCCTGGCCTCGATCAATAAACCCTCCGAGCCGCACACACACTCGCGTGCACACACACACACACACACACACACACACGCACACGCACGCTGGCTTACAATCACATATATTATATAATATGCACACACACACACACACGCAAAAATTACTATGTGTACATTATCGAACACGAAGACGACGTTGCGATTCGAAAACGTCACTTTGATTTACATAATATTATATTTTATACATTATTATATTCTCTTCCGTGACATCCGTGCATGTGTGTATATATCACACATAAAATATGTGTATATGCGTGCGTAACGCGAGCGAAAGGTAAAAAAAAAAATAAACGAGTCGTAAAATAATATAACGACAAGATAAAGTACGTCAAACGAGCGCGTGCGAAAGACTATAGGAAAATTGCACAATTCGATATACGTATTATAGTAGTACTACTATAATAATAGTATACGTACTACACCTATCGCATGTGTGTAATCTCATCGTCTGCGAAAGCCCCAGGAAGGGTGTAGATCTCCGGAGCTCTCCGTTGAATATAATAACATATAATAATATTTAGTGTTATAAACACGTCATAATTTTACGTGTGTGCGGTGTTAACAACATAGGTGTAATGATATCGATATAATATACTATTCCCGAACGCGTAACTTGAACCTGACCAATATAATATAATATATTTTATATTATATATATATTTACAATTCGCTGTGTAGTACGGTTTTTCTCGGGCGCCAAAGAATTTGACACGATTTCCGTCTCCGAAGGTTATTATAATTCCATTCGATAAACGCATCAGTGTATCTCCGGACTTCGGAGACGTCTCCCGCGACTTCCACCGCAACACCACAACTCCCGTCCATCGTAATTGTGGCGCGCCCGTGCAGAGACCGACGTCGTACCGTGTACAACACACCGAACTGAATTTTCGCTCGGGCGAACATAATAACATTGCAACGACGGTGGCGGTGGCATTGGAAAACGTTGCCAACAATTTGAATTTCGCTACCGCCAAACCCCATTGTAATGCCGATTATTACTGGGGAATTTCTTGAAACGTTAGTGTATTATAATATTTATATATATATATATACGCGTATTCCTAACGCAGTAGAGCCACAAAGAGAAAAAAACTCAAACATCTCTTTTTTAATATATTTCTTTTTAGAGGAGTTTTAAAGCTTATTACCCTTTAATATATCCATGTTACAATATTGCATAACTCCATTTTATCATTAATAAATTATATAGATCGTCATGACCATTATCTTGAGACGATCAATAATACAAATACACAATACCCATATATAGTTGTAATAGTCATAAATAAATTAGATAGCTGAAGAAATCATTATTAAATATTGTACTTAGTATAGATTTCAAAGGCAATATTAATTATTCGATTACATTTGTTGAATTTGTTAACTTATATTTGAAATATATACATTTTATGTGTATTTTAACGGCTATAAATAATACTCTATTTTTTGCTGAAGAAGTTAATATTCTTACATATTTATATGATATTATGTAGCGTTTAATCTATACAAGAAAAAAAAAGAAATACTGTTTAAAATATTGTAATATATATTATATACACATACTTGATTTTGAATTCAATTTTAAATCATATCAGATATTCTGGCAATGACAATGGATGAAATGTGACGTAAGAGAAAATCCTATTGAAATAACTACATTTTATTTTTTTCAACTAACGATGCACTTACATGTCTTCAGCAGTCCATTTTGAATAGTTCAACAAGCTTTATACGGTTTTTAACGATCTACCAAAATTATTTTTATATTTGTCGACATGATATATATATATAGGTAGGTACCTATTACTGAAGGTATTGTGTTAAAAAAAAAAGGTACTCGTAATTTTATGGAAGTTGAGCATGTTATAGTTTTTTTGAACGTACTTTATAACAATTCTAAATATTTATTATTTACTACGATATTTCATTTGAATAAATTCGTTTGTAAATATATATATATATATAGTATATACATTATATACAATAAGTAAGTACTATAAGTACTTATGTTTAATAATTATTATTACACACCTTACTTTGAGTGTTCAAATATTTAATAACCAATTAAATTTAGTTTTTAAGAATTAAATTTCAATAGGTGATCAAGTACGATATATTAGGTCAAACTATTATTTTCGTATAATTGTAATTAATGTGATATAATAGCAATCGTTTTTTACTTAATAAAATAGAAAACCAATTGTATTGATACTTTATTTTTTAATTGATATTTTATTAATACCTAAATATATCCGGCTTGTAACATAACTATTGCAGCTGATGGCCAATCATATATACCTAGCACAGCACAGAGAAAAATTTGAAAAATAATCCTATAAAAACAAACCATCGATTTAGAAATTCTCTTTTTTCTGCGTGTTCTTATATATTGTTTAAACCTACAAAAAAAAAATAAAAATAAGAGACACATGATAACTTCAATAAGGTAAATAGGCAAATAATGACAAATCAAAACTCTTATAATTAAATCGTTTTTTATTCGAAAATATGGTCAAATTGTGTTGTAGAAGAAAAGTGGTCAAAAACAAAAAAAAAAAAACCAATAACGAAAAATCCTGGGTGGAGCTTGACTAGCGTTGGCTGCCAAACACTTGGTAGGCTAAGGGGAAATAGTGGGAATTAATTAAAAACCATCAGGCAGGCGAAACGTAATTGAAACGATACCAAAACGAACAATTTCGTTTAAAAATACAAAAATAAAAATAAAATAAAATAATAATACAGATTGTGCCAACAAACTTTTTAGCACATGCGAATCGAAAAGTTGACTGTATGGTTGAATTGGGACACCGTTATTTTTTTAACAAGTAAATTTACTTAGGCGCATCTGTTTCACTCACTTTTTAAAATGTTTAAACCAGCATTTTCTCACTACGTATATGGTGTGCGAACCTCAAAGAATAAAAATCTAACCATTAGATATAGCAGGTAGTGGGTACATTACATAATTTAGTTATAATATATATCATCCTTTTTTGAAATAATATGAAATTCAGATAAACCAAAAATAATTCACATTCTTAGTGTATTTTTAGTGTTCCTTTCTCAAGATAATTCAAATTGTCATAAAATATCATAAACTACTATAGTTTTATAGATGAAGTTAAATTATCAAAGATTTATTTATATTTTTATACATAAAAAAATATTTTAATTTTTCATCAGATAGTATGAAATTACTTCGTGTTTCTTTGTATTAACATCCTGCTTAATGGTTCAATTTAAAAGCTTAATAATTAGTATATTGATTATAAAACAATAAGCCACATCTCATGCATTAATATTAAATAATGTTAAAAATATTACCTAATTACCTATAATATATTTTAAATCGTGAGTGGTGGTGAGTGGTGATGTGTGTGTGTGTGTGTGTGTGTGTAGGTATACACTATACACAGTAAGAATAGTCAAAAAAATTGTTTGTTTTTTAATTTTGAAAATAGTTTTAGATATCAAATTAGATCTAGAGATAAAATAAAAAAGTCACTAGTATTTTTGAAAATAATCGAGAAATTAAAATTTTTAGTAATTAGAGTTATTGACGATTTATTTTTTTATTTTTTTTATGTAACTTATAAACAAATAACTATACTAACTTAAAATAGTCTTCAACTAGTTATATGATCATTTTCTATACGTAATATAATTTTAAAAATATTTTGACCGTTTTTGGCTTTTTAAAGATAATTGACAATTTTTAATTTTTTTTATAAATACCAATAAATTTTTTTTTTTTTATTCACTGGATCACAGTTTTTAAAAACTGACGTGAAAATTACTGCAAGTATTTTGTAGTAAACAAATTATTAAGCATTAAATATTCATAATTTTAGTATAAAAATTGTAATAGTTGTATTTTAATCCGAGATTTTAAATAGATCAAATTTATGACCATGCTGTATATAATGAATCTTTTAAGTATATGTCTATTTATCACTATCGTTTTAAAAACATTTGTTAACTAACTAATAATAAAATATTCAATCTATTCAACATTATTAAATCATAATATTTATCAGTTACAATTAAATACTCTATTATACTTATACTATCATGGTCCATATTATTATTGACTCACTATATATTTTATCAATTAATACAGGAGTTAATTAGACGAATAAAATAATTATATTCTATAAAACATGATTTAATAATATAATATAAGAAATTAATTATGTACAAAAACTATTTTATTTATTATCAGACAAAAGATTTTTTTTCTATATCAAATCTTAAGTCGAGTAATTCAGTACCTCAAACTAAATAGTTTAATTAACTAATTAATTAATTGGAATCCATTAATTAATTTTTCACCTAAACGTGAACTTTACTATATCAAATCAATATCAATTTAAAGAAAACAATGTCGACCAATTTAACAAGTTTAAGTTTCACTTTGAAGTTTGAATGATTGATATAGATATAATGGATCATTAAATATTTTTTTTTTTTGTGATACTTCGAAATGACGTGGTTTTAACGTTTTTTTTTTCCTCATAAAAATTTAACAAAACGTCTTACATGAAACATCATTTTTTTGGTTATAAATTTGTGAAATTATCTAAAAAATCAATACATTTAGTTAAGTACCTAAAACATTTATCATCGCACGGAAAGATAACAGATTAACCTATTGATTAGCCCTTTTAAACAAAAATCTAGTAAAAAAAAATAACACCAAATAAATCGATTGGCTCATTCAAAATCTAAAATGATTAACTACCATACTATAATGTTTAGTGTTAACAGATAATACTGTTGAGTGTTGATATTTATTTATATAATTTAAATTGTCTTACTTTAAAGTTAATACCAAATGCTAGTAGTAACTTTTAAAATAAACTTAATGAAAATGCTAAATCACAAATTACGAGCATGCTAATTTTTTGGTTTTCGAGCATAATAAGCATAATATAAAAGTTTAAAATTGAAATGTTAAGCAATTAATTAATGTTAAAATGTTGCCTATTGACACAGCTAAACCGACAAACACGTCTAAACAACACTTAATAAATACGGGTCAGGACATACATATATAGGTGTGTATGTGTAAAGTTGTGCACTTCAAAAAATAATTGTAGAATATTTAATTAGTTTAATGAAAACTAAATAATTTGCCAGGTTCCATACCTACTATTAGAGATAATAATAGCTCTCGCAGGAGTGTGAAATAAAAAAATAATATGGTAAAATCAACAATGGTTTTGGTAACCTGTGTCAGCAAATGTCATGACAAATGAACATAATGGGCGCATACCATTAGGTATTCTGCACTATGCCGTACATTGTATATTTGATTTATAATTATGAAATCGAAATACTATATTAAATCGCAATGTTGAGTATTTAAAACCCACTTATATTTCGCGTAATATTTTCGTAATCCTAAATAATCTCAGAGGCAAACGTATAATATGACTGTTATTATAATTATTATAAATTTATAATGGAATAAGGATTTATCATATAATAATTATTATTGTTCAAACCAAGTAGTTGATACGGATTAAAATCTAAAAATAATTAAAAATAATGTTTATATTTCACAGACATTTTAGACTATATTAAAGTCGATGTGATTAAATGAAAATCATTTTTTTCATTTTTACTTAAAATATAGTGTCTAGATTCTTATAAGACTATTCGTATTTAAAGTGCATAGGTAATAACAACATTAAATATAGATAAATACCAGATTCTTCGTCAGTATAATAAAAATACTCTTATTTACATTTTTTCTTTACAAACAGTATATTATACTTTAAAATGATAGAGATTTTATTTTTTCATTTTATTAATCAAATTAAAATACCAAAATCATTAATTAAACGTTAATTTATGATTACGATGTGACAAAATTCATCTCAATTATATTTAATTAACATTTTACAATTCTTAACTGTTTATAATTACATGTATACAGGCTGATTTATCAAGTACCTATGCTCACCACCATTTTTTCACTCAGTAACGAATTTATTTAAATATTGAATGTAATTATTAGGTTAGAATTTAAAAGTTATTTGTATTAAAATCAAAAATATTGAGATAAGTGATCTATATATTGTAATTTTCATGCTTACTTTTTCAGTTAAGACGTATAATATAAATTAAGTTTAGCTTATATTAAATAACTTATAAGAAAATATTATAACATAATCATTATGTTATTTAAAAAAAATATACTACTCCAAATTAAAAATTAAATTATTTTATTATTTTGAAATAAAATCCAAAAGTGATTTGTGGATTTACTAATAATTACCATAATAATTAAAAATACAAGGATAATAGGAATATAATTTTAGAATTATAATCTCTTCTAAAAATTTATTATATTTTAAAAATAATAAGGTTTAATTAAAAAAATTATCCAGTATATAATAATATATATTATTATATGCATAACTACAGTATAAGTAAGAAATACATTTTGCAATAAAGACAGTTATCTGCATTATGAATTTGGTAAGAGAATATTTTTGAAGTAATTACAAAAATAATTAAAGCATATTTTGTTATTAATCGAACTAATTAATCAAAAAAACAATGTCTATTTGGCTCATAAATTTTCAATTCAAATTATATTCAACTGGGTTAAATAGAATTTTTACATTTATTCAAACCTTGTTCTACATAAAATTAAAATACATGTGTAAATTTAAACTTATAAATTTGCAATTGTTATTAAAAATATATAAAATATTTAAAATTTAATAGAATACAAATAATAAAAATACGCTTGGGTGTGTGTCACTGGACATTGCTGAGTAGATATATATATATATATATATATATACATAAATATAATATGTTTACTTGAATATTTCACTTATTATTAAAAAAAAAATAACAAATAAACTGAAAAAATATGAGTTTTGATAAAATATGCAAAACAATCATTCTATTTATATTTCAATACTATTCAAATCGCTACTATTACTAAACAAAACTGTATTATGATGTTTCTAAAAAAAAAACACTGATTTAAATGTAATTAATAGTTTTAATTATAATATACTTGGAACTGAATGCTAAAAGTGTCCACATTTTTAAATTTTTATTATTTCCTGTTATAAAAAATTTAATTAACCCATTATGGGTATGAATTTAAAATCATCTTTGGTTGAAAAGGATAAATATTATGACAAAATCACAGTCATTTTTAACTATGCTATAAATTTGTAATTAAAAATTCATAAATTTTCAATTTTAGTAGCTAAGGCTTGGAAATGTTCTTCATTAGTAGTTTTTATTTTAACCAATAATTTAAAAATATATATGCACAATATTTACATTGACAACGATTTTAATTATTTTGTCGAGATTTAAAAACCTTAATCATAAGAATTTGAAAGTTCTTGTGAGTTTTATTTTATTATATTTTTGAAATGCTTAAATTAGTTTTAAACTATTTAAATTATTAACTTTTCATACAATTCTACGATACGTCAGTATTTACTTAAAAGTTAATAACAGTAATATATTATAATAATATAGTCGTATATATTTAGATAAAATATCTATATTAGCATACAGAACATATAGTATATTATTATGCAGTTTCAAAATAATATTCAGCATTTTGTTTATTAAAAATATAATAATATTAGGTATAGTAAAGTTATACAGTTTAATTTCGTTAGCGTTAATCTAAAACTAAAGTACTAAATTTTATAATTTAGTACTTTAGTCTTGCAAATTATTTTGCAATTCATTATTAATTGTTTAAATAATTTATAATATTTCGTTTATTATATACATATAATTTATATTTTTCCAAGATTATGAATACAGATTGTATTTAATTTGTTGGACGTGTGTATTATGTAGTATAATACAAGAAACAATAGAATAGATAACATTAGTCAATTATGTAACTTTTTTTAATTACTCATTTATTTATAGTTTTTAATTATTAAATTACGTTCAATTATTCATTTTTATTTTTATCTGTATCTCATTTTAAAAACGAAGCAACACTTAGTATTATATTAAATTTAATTACATTTAATTTATGTACCTACAATGTTTAATTTTACATTTTTAATATTGGGATATTCTACAAATAATATTATTATGATTTTTTGTATTAAGTTATTCTTGTTATTTTTTGGTTTTTAAAGGACATTGAGAACAATTTCACTACATACAGCTTCCTTTACCTAAAATACCTATTCTGGGCTACCGCTTTCCATTCTATATACAAGCTTCCACTAAAACCTTCCTGACTTAATCATTGTTTTGGTCTTCTCAGTGGGTTCCCACATTCCATTTAATAACTTGCTTAATATTTTCACTTGATCTCTATAGTTATCCAGCCTATGTCATTATTCTGTATCTTAATACTGATCCTATGGCCGGTTTCTTGTATAACTAACGTCATTTCATATTCTATATTATCTCTATTATTCGATATTACATAATATTATCTTAATACGAAATACTCATAGTTTGTAAATGGTCATGTCCATTACAAATTTTGTCAACATATGAATCTCCAATATATATAAAAATAATTTTACCTATGTATTTTTATACAAGTGTAAAAATAGCTGATGTGGGGTATTTTATTCAAATTTTTGAAGATTTTTAATCAGTGAATAATTTTTTATTAGCATTTATAGAAAAAAAAACATAAAAAAAATTGAAAATTTTAATTGTTTAATTTTTTTTGGTTTTTTAGCTTAAAAAAAGTCAAATATTTTTATTTTAATATAACAAATATAGAAAATAATAACTCAAACATTTGGTGGAAATTTTTAGTTTCAACATTTTTTTTGAGTAATAACAAAATAAAAAAATAAATTTTGTTGAAAACTGGTTTAGTGTAAGAATGTCTGGTTCCATATAATTTTGAAAACTATTGGGAATTTTTTATTTTGACCTTTCAAAAGTAATAACTAGATCAAATTTGCCTTACACGTTATTACTATAAAAATAACGATGAATACGATTCATCTTGGATAAATAATTATGATGATTAGTACTTAAAATCACAAATTCAATCATTAAGATTTGAGATTAAATGTTACAATTTATATATTATTATTTACGTAGGATAATTTGTCATGGAATGTTATTGCTATGATAATTTTAGTTTTGGGATATTTTGAAATTTCATTTCTAATTTCTACTTTATACATATAATGTGTATTTTAATTTTAATATCCAATCGTTAACTCTATTTTTCCACTTGTCATCAAACATTTTTACTTAGTACCTTACTTTTTAAATCCAATTATAAAATCAAATTAAGTTATTCTAAAATGAATAACTTTATTGTTATTTAATACGTAAGAATATTTTCAATGACGTATTATTGTTATAACACAATATGGTTAATAATGTTATAAATGTCCACAACAACGAAGTTGTATAAATAATATTGAATGCATATGACACCGTGTCAGTACAAAATGTTTTAAACGACTTCATTCAGTAAAGTTATAATACTAGTATATCTTGCCCTCAAACTATTATATTTACCAAATAGCACCCGGTACAGGATTTATATTAATGGCATTGTCTTTAATAAACATATATAGAAGGACTTCAAAAACAATATATCTAGTTTTTAATCTTTCATGGTTATATATGTATTTGTCATTTGTTTGTAATTTTATTTTTTTCTTTAAGAGAAAAGTTGATTTCACTTTCACGTAATAGGATTAAAAGTTCTATCCATTAATCAGTTCGATCGGAAGCATTTCCTTCCCCCCTCCTTGCGTTTCGGTGTCAGAACAACAAAAACTCGACGTCTCTACCGCAATTTGCCATACCTATATATACCTATGTATTATACGCATGGTATTAACCCCAGCAGCGTACAGGTCACCGTCAGCGATGCTGATGCACAGGGGCGGTTAATGCTGTGTGTATAATATAATAGTATACTTTATTGTATAGCACTCACCCTATAACTCCACTCCCACCCCATAACCACACCCCTCCTCCAGGTCAGGTTAGATTAGGTTTAACTAAACCATCGCGCGTCGTCTTGGATAATTTATAATAAAAAAATATACAGGCAATAGCGGCGCATTATTAGGACGCGGGTGAAAAAAATGAAATCGTATTTCGTCTCTCCGTTTTGGTGACGAAATATAAATAATACATAGACGATTTTGTGTGATATTGCTGACAGTCCTACGCGCTCTGTCATACCAACGTATATATTATATTATATATAATATAATTTAAACTATTATATACATATAATATATAATATATGAGTTATTGATTCAATGTAGGTACTGTTTGCACACGTCATGTGACAACGGGTTTCACTTTGATTGATTTCATAACCGTAAAATCCACCAATCATATTCCCAATTAACGTTTACACTTGAGCGGCAGCATGGGAATATTAGTATAGGTAGTACTGCATCGGACAAATAAACGACGCGCGTGCGTGTGTGTGTTTTTATATACAACTTTATGGTATATAAATTATTATACAGCGATTTTTCGACATCACGTTATTTATTGTTGAGAAATAAAATCTATTTTTTTTTCTAGTTATTTTATACATTAAACCACAAATTTTCAATTTCTCAACAAGGTAGAACATTTTTCTGACACATTTTGCTTTAGGATTATTGGTCATTCTATACAATATTTAATTATTGTTAAAACGCATTTAAAACATGATAGCTTACCGGAGAGTCAAATGGCATCAAGAACCACACGATTTGTAAATACTATATTATATATATATATATATATATACATTTTCAACATATATGTATAAATAACAAAATATTGATTATCGATTAATATTATTTTTTATATAAATATAATATAATAAAATTTAAAAAATATTTTTAAATAGTATAATAAATATCAAAAAATGTTATTCGTAGCATTAAAAGAAAACTCTTTGGACGTTTTACATAATATGTGTTCATTGTTCATGTATGTGTGTGTGTGTATTTTATTTTAAAATTTTTAATTTTTAAGTTAATGAAAATTTATATTACTAGTTCACCAGTAAATAAAAGTATAGATTTCGCATTTAATAAAGAGGGAAAAATAATATTTAATATATACTAAAATAACTTAAGAAAATAGAAAAATGTGTCGATTTATGCTACCGCACTATATATTATGTTGACGCGTAGTTACACCTGGGTGGTTCTAAATTATGATTACTTCTACATTCTACTATTAATAAAAAATATTAAAAGTTGAGGCACGAAATACAATATCATTCTTAGTGCAGGGTATTTTGAAATTAAATAGGTATCAGATAATATAATGAACTAACACACATAATGTTGTAATAATATAACAATATGTGTAATTTGATGTTTAAGTTAATAAATAATCATACTTTATTAGATTTTGAGTTGATCATATTATAATGATAAAGGCGATTTTTTTTTTCACCATACATTAGAACGATGCTATGTGTTATCCTTTAACAATAATTTCAGTATAGTAAATGAGCTTTAAAAGTTTATTGTAATTTATGCCATTAATTGGAAAACAGAATAATTTACTGCTTTAGCAAGAAAAGCATTTCTACGTACGGGAAAGAGGCTTAACTTAGTGTACAATTATATATATATAACACATTAATAATACTTGGTAACTTTTAATATAAAAGATTAATTAATTTCAACACGGATAAAACATTATTTTTATTTTTAAAATATACCTGCTTAAATAATCTATAGTATTATCTAGTACAATGTATTGTGAAGCCAACAACAAAACAATACATTTATTGCATTTTACAATATTATTCTAGATATTTAAACTGATTGTATTCATAATTTAAAAAAAAAGCGTAAAATCGTTGTATTTATATATCTACTTAATATTTTATATTACCATATTTTAATATCTACAACTGAATTCATTTGATCTATAAATTTAAATTTTAAATTAAAAAAATATAAGTTATAATGAAAGTTCTTAAAGCTTACAAATCATAATAACTAATTTTTTCTTATTCATCTAGTTTCAAAATACATCAATTCTACAAGAAATATATATATATATATATATGTATAATTTAAAATATTTTTATGATATAACATGTTTAAAATTAAATCTATAAGTATATCAATCACTGAATATTTTAGGTTATTTACAAATATTTTTTTATTTATACTATTGTAAAATTAAGTTTTCACTTCTGATATTTTAAGTCATTGGCAGTGAATAACATAAATAATTAAAATTTAGGTATTCAAATTGAAAGAGCTGTATTTACATTTAACACAGTTTGAAAAATCATTTGCAAAAGATTGATAAGTTTATATTCACTGAAAATGTGTATTATTGTTAAGTACTATTATAGTACTTAAGTAGATACCAAGGAAAGTTATTATTAACTTATAATTAAATGTAATAAACGTAAATGATTATAAGTAAATACTAAGAACATAATATAATTATTAATTCTACACATTTTACACATTCTTTATTCTATCAAATTTGGATATAATGTAAATTGTTTGAAATTGTGAATTAGTAATAGTTATAATTTTTTTTTTTTTATATATAACTTTGATCTCACTCTTTCAACGTTCCATCATTAGTGTCATTAACTATTAAACGTTGTTACTATTACATTTTTATTGATTACATGTTTTGTTGATAGTAATATTTTCAAACATTTACCACAAATGTTTGGACTACAAAATCCACCATTTGAGAAAAAATAAACAAGCGTCTATTGATTTTACAAGCAGAATATAAAAATGGTTTTCGGCATTATTATTTTCTCCATTTTAACTTCGTGTAATTTGATCGTTTGATATTCCACTGTATAACTTTTCTACAAAAACTTTTCTTCCGATATCATTAAGTTTTCACTTTCTTGTATAAGCGATCCTACCATTTCAAAATTGACCCACACTACCTAAATAGATTATCATTTTAGCAAACCTACTCACTACGTCCGATAACTTTGCACTCGTGTTGTAGCACAGCGTTGGGTAGTAACTAGTAAGGTTATGCTAACATTGATAACGAATGGCCAAAATACATTTCACGAGTTTACTGGTTTCTCGGTAATCTAAGGATTACCAAAACCATGTAAGCTTAATAATTATTTTTTTTCAGAAACTATGAATATAATTGGACTATTATTACCTTGATGCTATAATGATAAGAGTAGTGATTGAATATTGACCTAATAACAACCAATAAATGTGTACAGTAATGATAATATTGATTATATTATATGGCGTATTATTGTTGGTACTATAAATTTCAATTTAATTGGCTAGGCTATTTTTTCTGTAAATAATATACTACATCCATTATGTACTAAATTGTCTTTATTTTAGAAAAACAGTTTGGGTTGGAAAAATATATCGTCAGACCAGTATAAACATAAATTTGACTTTCTTGGCGGTTGGTCAAGAACAGGTCATTGTTTACTGGCTTGAAATAAGTAAAAAGTTTTATATCTAATCGAATAAAGTTCACAGTGCGTTTATAGACCCAACAGGCGATATTTTTCATAGCATTGTGTTGGTCATATTTTGATGAATGGAAAATGTTGGACATTTTCTTGCATACTAGTTAGCTATCAACATAATTTAACATAAGTTAGTATAGTTTAAAATTGTTATCAACTTTTATTTTAAAACTTTCCCTATATATTTTCAAGTTTATGACAGCAATAATAATAACAAGTTCGGCTATAATAGTATAGTTAAAAATATAAATGAAATCCTTTATTTTAAATTTTCAAACATTTAAATTTCTAATTATTATTCCAATATACTAAAATATTGAATAAAATAATTGTTAAATAAACATTCAATATTGTTATATTAAGTATAGCGCAAAATACTTAATATTATATCTTATTACATCCTCAATCTGGAATTTTTTTATAATACTTAAGTCTTTAATTTACAAACGGTTTTTTTTTTTTTTACAATTCGTTAAATTCTTATTATTTAAATAACAATTACACCATATTAATATACTTAATAATACATATTATTATAATATAAGGAATATTGAAATAATAATAAATTATAAATATTAAAATGAAAATGTGTTTATTTTAAATGTTAAATAATCAATTTTATATTATTAAAATTTAAAGTAATTATTTAAAAAAATATATGTATATTTAAAAATATACATTGTAATATAATACTCATACTTTAATTGATTCAAATTTTATATAAAAAAATATATATTATATATATTGCAAATAAAATACATTTTAATTGTTTATATTGATATTGTATTATGTATAATGGCTATTGCATAATACTCAGTAAACAACAATGAAAAATGTACATTGGATTTAATGTTTATCCATTATTATTATTTTTTGGATTAAAGTATCAAAAAATCAATAGTTTTCTACAATTTTTAAATTATTGTTATATTTTTCAAGCTTTATAAATTATAAATAAAAGGAAAATACAATATAATGTTCAACAAGGGACCGTTCCGTCATTTATTTCCAACACTTTTCAGCCAACTTACTAAACCATCCGACAAATCATCCATTACGATTTTTTTTTTTTACTCTACCATCAGCTATTTATTTCTATTGGTTTTTTTTTTATGGTTATTTTTATTTTCAATCCTAAGTGTATGCAATACGTATAAGATAAAAACTAATTTAACAGAGTAAAATATTGAAATAGCCCATTCAACAGATTGGAAGTTTTCATTTTATGTCTTGAATGTGAAAATTAAGTGGGACATTAAAGGGATAGGTAAACGATTCTTTCAGTTTATTATAATTCATTAGTTACCCAGCTCATGCGTAATAACATCGGATTGAATAAAACGTATTTCAAAACATTGTGTAGAATTAATATTTAATTTAAACAGACAGTATACAGAAAGTAATTTTATTCTGCATTTCATACACATAAATTTGGTTATATCTTATATGTCTATATCACTATGGTCAAAACACTTTCTGTTATGAAACTTAAAACACCATTGAGTTTCCCATTGCATACTCTTAGTTCATGAATGAATCATCCACAATAACTTTTAATGAAGATTTTTTGCAGTTATGTATTTAAAATATAACGGGTTATTAACTAAATTTAAAAAAATAATCTTTGTATACATTTCACTATTAAATTATAATTATATATAATAGACAGAGATTTATTATATGAATTTATAATTAGAGAGTATTTCATAATTCGATGTACTTTGTATTCAATTAAATTAATTAAACATTAAATATAAAATAAAAAAAGCCTTGACTTGATAAAATAATTAAATTCCAATCTATTTTTTTTTTAATAATAAATGGGGAAGGATTGCTTATCTATTTTTTCTTTCTAATCCACATCGTTTATTAGAAAAATAAATAAACACCGTTTTGGGTGGTACACGTCATACCTGTTCCCTTCTAATAACAAATAATTAATAGAGGGAAATTTCCTTCCAACTTGAAACTTCGGCCTACATATGTCATATCTATTAACGTATTTAGGTTTTTTGTTTCTATAAGTAAATATTAACTTTTTTCTCATCGGTCCATTATTATTTTCTAATCGTGTGATCTTTGACCATCTGATATCCTTCTCGTTCGTTGTTGATTTATTTATGAAAGATATTCGGTGTGCATATTCTAAAGTATATATTTAACCTGTTACTTCTATTTTCTCATATTCAGTATCTGTATCGGTGCAATAAGTACATATTGGGGACTGACTTATGCTAGTACAAACTATGTTAGAATCACCCGCCCGCACCCGATGAACCATGTTGTGTTCAATACATTTAATTATAGTAGTATTAAAAATAAAGATACACACCTGCGTAATAGTATTTTATGATAAAAGTATTGCGATCTTCCAGGCTGACTGCAAAGTGTTATTGTGTCTAACATGCATTAAATGACTTAAGCATGACTGTTTTCTACAAATATTTTTTCATTTCATTTGATATTAAATTTAATCAGTATATTATTATTAGCAAATTTACAGGTAATATTTTATTTTGTTATATTCTTATTTTCAACTTTTGACTAATATAATCGATTATATTATATTATATTAAGTACTTGTATTTATGTATATAGTATGTAGTTAATATACATTAACAATAAAATATAAAAATAATGAAATTAATTTTATATTTTTGCAGTAAAAAAAATAGCTTAAAGCATTTATTACTGCAGTACTTATATTAAAAGTATACAATTTCAAATTATCAATAACAAATAAAAAATACATTTTTATCGTCTTAGTAGTGACGTATAAATTTAAACAAACTCTAAGCGAAGCGATTACAAAAATGTGTGTTTTATTTTACCTCTTTGATAATATTTTGACAAAATTGATCAAAACATGAACATTTATAAATCATTTTGTACGAGTAGTTATAAATACCTAACATTTTTAATGTTGAAAGTTAGTTGTTTTACTGAATTTCAAAAAAACAAAGTTTAATAACAAATATTTTTTTATAAATATCTGAGGTTTCAATTTTGATAAAATAGGATATTGACGCGTAAAATAACGATAACTATTTAAACAATTTTCTTATTTTGTAATAATTTAAAAATGAATTAGAGTAGATACTTAAACTTTTTATTAAATGTTCGTATTATTTTTATATAATATACATGATAACATTTCAAAAATATGTTAATAAATTTCGAGCTGCTATATAGACATTTCAATGTTTTTAAGTGGTTTTTTTTTTTTTTTTTGTATTTGGGTTGATAAAAAAATGTTTGCCTGTACAAAGATTTTAGAAAGTTAATATTATACATTATCGTATTACTAATTGTAAAGTAAATTATTTAAATATTTTATTAATAATAATATGTTTATATGATAATAGGATCTGTTCAGAGTTATTTTTCATACACAAAAATGTATAATTGAATTCAAATGTAATACATCTCTTACAGTGATCAACTCCATGATAAGATACATTCAACTCATACTGTATGATGTATATTAAGGAAGTTATCTAGCTTGCCTATTTTATTTTTGAATTTCAATATTGTATAACATTTTTCATACTTTGTTTTTTTTCGAAGGTAATTTACATGAACAAAATTAAATTATAGAAATGATAAACCTAACATAAATTATATGCAGATATTTTTTCTAAAGAAAGACATTTTAAAAAACCCATTATACTTTATCACGTAGAGTTATATACCACAAATGTATACACTTATTGAGAATTTCAGCACTATAATATGCATTGTATTTCAATTAAATATCGTACCGTCAACAACGAAACGTAAAACAAATTTCATGGTATATTTACTTTATATTGGAATTTTTATGTTTTTTTTTTATGAATAGAACTTGTGGAATTAAGTTTTAATGACTTTCTTTTTATAAAATGTGTATCGATCAATTGTCATAGAAAGTAAAAGTACAATATCATGTATAAAAAAATATCGTAAAAAAACAATATCGAAAAATAAGGTTAATAAAACATATACAATTAAATTAATAAACACAATTTTTAAAGTTATTTGCATATAACATATAAACAAAGATGTTTGATAATAGTCTTTATTAGCCAAACAAACATAATATTTACTAATTATTAGGTATGTACCTATGTATTTTAATTGCATAATAGGGTATTTAAAAATAAGTAAATATTAAATAAAACATTTTTTCCCACTTCAAAACATATATTTAAGACATTGTGTATTGGATAGAATCATCTTTTAATATTATGACATGCGTCGTACTATATTTGTATTTTTCTAAAAATAATAGTAAAAATTGAATCAATGAGGAAATATTTTAAAATAAGAAATATATGTTTTGCTATACCTACTTATAATTTTAATACAAACTAAAAAAATGAAGTATTCAGTGTCCTATTGAGTAAAAGTGTTATTTTACTTTGTTATTTCACGTATTATATAATTTATTAAGTACTCGCGTATGAAAGTTATAATTTAACGAAAACCTCATCAAAGTTTGATAGATTCTAATAATCTGACACAAAAATAATGTACTCATTGAATGAATATGTTTTTTTAACTTTATTTGGCTTTTAATATTAAAGTTAATTTTCTATATTTATAATGTAACTTTTATATTTTCAATGATCAAAATTATTTTTTTTCAATTTAAAACAGTGCAAATTTATTTTTCGTATAACTATGTGACCCATATGAAAAATGTTTCAGTTTAAATTAATTTGTAGTGATATTGCTATTTACTATTTTATAAATTCTTTCTTATTTATTTATTAAAAAAAAAAAAAAACCAAACCCAGAGTCGATGCATTGGCATAATTAAATTAGGTATTTCAATCAGACGCTCTGAATCCGTAAAGACTAAATTACTGTAAGTAACATGTTTCTTTTTAAACATTTCGACCACCAAATCCTTTTGATGTGAACGTGATCTTTCAACATCATATTATAGTATTTTTATTAGATTTTCTGACGAAAACTAAAAACATAAGTCATTATTCGCAGTCTTTAAAACTTCTAAACAATATAAAGCTGCAATGCAACCCGAAATAATTTTTGTTTTGTACCAATATAACATTGTTAAATAATATTAATTTTATTTACGTTAATTTTATACAAAATAAAATAGCTTACTTGCTTGAACACTTAAATATAATCCTCAAAGTTTTAATAAAATTCGATGTATTACTATAAGTTTTTGTTCTATACATTAATGATATGTGTTTTTTCCGAGTGCTAATTTTTTTTTTTTTTCATAAGCTGCACATAGCGAGCTTCTGAAAAATTATAATTGTATTTTAAATTGTTTACTTACATGAAAACAGTACACGTTCATAATCCATATCCAATTCAAATTTGGATTTCGTTTCTAGGTCAAATTTTCACACAAATCTAGATGAATTCAATCCTCAATAGCCATACCTATAACTGACCGATGAATAATGATGATATTGTAAGTTTACGCAAAGTAACATGTTGCTTTGAAAATATACGAATGTCGATGAAAACTTATATTAATTAGTAAATAGTACGTGCATTTCAGCTAGAGTAAAAATCAGGAGTTATTAAACTTGGAAATTGTAGTTTAGACATACGTACCTAATTGAATTTTGAATCAAAAATATTGTGTATAAAATACTTGTGAACTAAACTATTAATAATATATTCTTTTAAATGTTATAATCGTTTGATATTTCAACATTGCGTTGTCGATGTTTAATATTATTTGTCTTTCCCCTTATGACATGTATAATGGTCCTAAATATATATGACACGTGTAACCATGTTCCGTGTACATTTAATTACTATTGTATATTTATATGTATGTGTAATCACATATCGTGACGTGCGACCGTGTACGTAAAGTATAATCTGTGTAATGATATACCGTTGGAACCGAACGTTTCTCCGACCGAAAAAAAAAATCAATCATAGGGTAAGTGGGCACAGTTTTCCCGACGTTCCGTTTATGATTTTCGCGAAAAGCGTCACACAGGTACAGCGAGTGTCTATATAATAATAAATTACCATAGTGTACACATATCGTGTCACACCGCGATTGTTATTCTTTTCCCCCCTCCCCTCCATCACGCATTATTTAACATACTTCAGACGTAATATTGTGTACTCCTTTTGTGCGCGCGTAGCCGTCGCCGACGGCGGTTATGTTGTACACACACACACACACATATATATATATATATATATATACGGGGTTGATGGTGCAGGTATTGTGTGTGCACGGCGGCCGAAAGAAAAACACAATAATTTTCCCAGGAGGCTCTCGCCGGGGCTGTTGTGTGTACACAGCGGAGGCGGAGGTGCGTGCGTGTGTACAGATTATATAATAATACGGTTTACCTCCGTGTACGGTAACGGTATCTTTGTTCCGAATTAACGTGGGGCCCGGGTGTGTGTGTCTGTGTGCGCGCTGTTAAAAGGTTACCTATGTGTAACAGGATGAATGAATAATGTTCGGAGGGCGCACGCGCTCCCGCGCGCTCGACATAACTGAAAAACCTCTCTCGCACACACACACACATACACACACACACACACGATACATAAATGCGAACTCTTCAGCGGCCGTCACCACACCCATTTTTATGCGTGTACATACGTGTGCGCGTGTGTGGGCCGGCGCCCGCGCTTGTATACGCTATTTACGGATTTTTCGACCGTCATTGCCGCGGCTTATACTTCCCGGGATTTTTTAATTTTTTTTTATTTTTTTTGCTTTTCCACTCCCTCGTTATTTTTTAGGTCACTGATGTGTTACGGTATGGAGAGGCACTTGTTTCAGTCAATGAAATCAATATACAAAATGTATTATTATACTATTATAATACGTAAAACCCCATCACATAGGTTATAACATGTGCATACGTAATAGCATGCGGATCCGGCACACTGTTAGCGCGGAACATGAAATGTTTTATCTAGTCCATCTGGCCCTCAATCCGTCTATCTCGATTGGTGTCCATATAACTTCTCCGATAGGCTATCGTTTGTTTCTGGATAAACGCGATTCATCAAGTGCGGCCTAAATTGTATTCGTACGGTTTTAACCGAAATCGAAGATTTCCAAACCAATCGCCTTTTTGATTTCTACCGGATACTAAATCTTACGTACGATTCTCGCCCGAAATCTTACCGCGAAAAAAATTAAGTGTGCATCTACACGCCAGACGCCGACAGCCTGGAACTTGTCAGGCGTCACGAAAACCTCGCCGAAGAGATAATTATTTTCCCCACATCAATGACGAAGAACACACAACTCACACATGTAAAATAGTTTTACATTTATTTTCTTTAGTATTTTGGTAAATTATTGTTTTCAAATCTTGAGTTTTAGAAACAGTAAATCATTTTTTATTTTAATACTGTGCGTATTCACAGTATACATTTTTTATTCATTATTGTCATAACGTATGATCATTATTCATGCGACTCACCCAAAATTCGTGCCTAATTAAAAAAAAAAAAATGATAACTTAAACATATCCCAACTTTCCTGTACTAGCTCATCAACCCTTTCTTGAGTGCCATTGTTATTTATTACTGTCACTTTTTATTATTGATATACATTTCTCTGTACGTGTAAAAAGATATATTTTCTCTCTTGACATATTTATTTATCGTCTTTGTTTCCGGTCATTTTTTTTAACAGCATAATCTGGGTATAACACTTGCCTTTTGGGGAAAAAAACGTGACGCAATTTACTTGACTTTTCCCAATGAAAAGACCATGAATACCTATACGAATTCACCTAACCTATACATAATATTATATACAACTATAGTCGATAAATCAAACTTCATACTCCCTTTTACACCTTTGAATTTATAACCTTATAGTATTTTTTTTTTTAGTTGAAAGTTAAAATTTTTAAATCTACACAGTCTTATATGTGTATATATAATTTATACATGTTTTTATTATTATGGGTATATGTATATAATATAATATACTCATAAATCATACATTTTTATCACAGTTGAATTAGGTAAATCGATTATTTTATTATGTTTCCAAAATATTTGATAACAATTTAGTACTTGATTTTAATTATTTTTTTTTCAGTAATATAAGAACTGTAGTATTTTATATAATTAATAAACTATCAAGAGAATTATGGAAACCTTAAGCTTTGATTCTAAGTAATTGTATATTTATTATTTGTATGCTACAAAATTGATAATATTGAGAGGTTCGTGATATATATAATATAAATTATTACATAATACAAGTTTTTAGTAGAAGATAAAAACGTTAACCATCAAAAAAAAAATCAAATTGTATAAGCTTCTATTAAATTGTAATAGAACCAAACCCAACAGGGAATATCCTTCCAAAAACAATGATTTATAACTGTTTACATAACTAAAAACAATAACGAAAAACTAGCGTGAGCGTATATGAGTGATGTGTGTACTTAGGTCACATTGTTGTACAGGTATTAACGTTTTATATAATGAGCCGCTTTTATATAAATAGCTATGTATCATTATAATAAATAAAATATTTACTGAATATTTAATAAAATTAAGTTCAATCGATCATCGGTAACTTAAAAATTAAAAAAAAATGAAATAAATTCCAATCATCTGTGGTTTCAAGTTATAAAATTCAAAAATCATAACGTATACATATTATAATAACCTATGTTCAAAATGTCGATGAAAAATGTACAGCATATTATATGAGCCTATAACTACTTACTTCGCGTATGTAAATTCTACTATAATCATCATAAAAATGTTTGTATATGCATTAAAGTTGCCTATTGATTTTATTTAAAAATGTAATTTTAACAATAATAAAATCATATCTTACGTATAATTGACGCATTTATTGTTGGTACTGACTCCAAAAAAGTCAACATAATTGCTATAATATTTTTTGAATTTTTCACTGTAAAATAATAATATTTTAATAACACTAATTGATTTAAATATTAATTACTGTTCAGTATAGAAACAATATTAAAGATCGTATTCTGTACACGACTTTGTCTAAAATTGACTTTTACCAAATCACAAAAACTTTTGTTTATTGATATTTTGTACCATAATCACCAGTTTCGTTTTTGAATTGTAGCACATTTTTCAAACGTCCTTCACAGATTTTGTACAAACACCGTTATCTCCTACTCACCGAAATATCCCATTATTTTGCGGCATTAGCGATTATCCAAATATTAACACAAACGCTGTTTGTTCTAGATGTCCATTTGGCTTTTGTTTGGTATAGTATGTAATATAATCCTTGTATTCCGTGCTCTGCGAATAGTTTAAACTAATGTTCCATTATTCGAATCCCGAAGTACTCAAAACAAACGTAAATAGGTCACAAATGTATCAGTATTAATTACTGCTGTATATTATTTCACTGGATTCGAGTGATTCTTTAAATTGACATACAAAGAGTTTTTCTAAAAATAGAGGTATACATAATATTATTCTGTTTTCAAAAATAATATGTACACGTACCGCTCTATAGTGTGTTTGTTTTTGTATCTTTTGTTGATATGTTTTACAATTATTATTTTTGAAAATAAAATCCATTTACAATATGACGTACTTCAATATGTTACTGTTGACATGTTTCGAGTCCACATAGAAAATATACAATTATAATGTTATTATAATGTAAACATATATACTTAGTTACACGTTTTTTTTTATTAGATCAATCTTCTCGTCACATTATCAATCAAATAATAAATAATAATTTGACGGACAGCTATGAGCAGTACATTTTTTTTTTTTTTTAATAAATGAACGTTATGGTGATTGTTATCACCCCTTTATTGTTAGACGCAAGTTATCCGTATAGGTATACTTTGTAATGTATGTTCCATTAAACTAGAAGTAGGTATCAGTTACTGGTTTGTGTTAGACTTATCGATCGTTTTTCTTTCAGTGGACGTAAATAACAATTAGAAAATATCGAAACAACAAAATCAATTTATATTAAAGAGTTTGTATATAATATAATTGTATACAAGAAGAAAATTATACAAATTAATTACATTATTCGTGACATAGATCTACTTAATTTACGCCACATGTATCGCGTATATAATTGTTAAGCTTGTCGAGCATTTTAGCTTGTCGCGTATATAATTGTCGCTTTAATAGTCGAGCACTGTACGTGACATTTTTGGAAAAATAACTTATATACTCAATATTATTATTAAATATATTGGTAGTTTCGACTGAAAATTGTTAACGTAAACTATAATCGATTGCTTCAAAAAATATCAACGCATTTCTGTAGAAATATTTTATTTATTTTGAAAATGTTTAAAAAGGTTCAAGGTGCCTAATAAAATATTTGTTGTTTTATTGAATTATTCAATAGAAGTATGCTTTGATAATAACGAAAGTGTCGATGTAAGTTATATAAGAATGACATATTTTCAAATGAGGTGTATTATATAACTGGGAAAAATAAAAAGACATTATTATTAAACAAAATTTGGGAGTATAATAAATAATAATATAGCGATATAGAATTTATTATTTTTTTTTTTATATATATATAAATTATTAGTTTCAAATTGAATAATACAATATTACCGGTTCACCACTAGCCTAGAAATTAATCTATAATAGCCATGGATGCTTACGTAACAAAATTATTACTTCAAAACGCTCTTGATTTATGCTTTGTTTTTGTAACTTAAATTGGCAGTTTTTTTCTACAGTTACGTATCATAACAAATTTCTTATAACGTTATAAATTAATGATGTTCCAGAAGAATATACACTTAGACAGTTATATCGTTATATACATTCATAACTTTATAGATTTATTACGTTCCATACCGAAATACACTGTTGGCGTCCTAAATAAAATTGTTAAAATATGTTCTGATACGCAATAAGTTTGTGACGTAATATATGAATTTTTAACACTACTATAGTGTATATATTATTATTGTTCTGGAACATACCACATCTTTAAAATTATAAAAGTTTATTTATATTACTAACAAATGTAATGAATCTGTGACGTTATGTAGGTATGTATTTCGTTACTTGGAATTATTAGGAATGTAAACTATAATTGTATACAAATTTGGTAATTTATTATGGAATAGAGCACTATACAAACAAATGAGTTGATAAATCATCCAAAAAAAGTTTGAGTCTATTTTTAAAAAAGAAGATCACTTATTGCAGTGTATTGTATTATAAATATTATAAACGACAACTAAATTGCTTCGAAAACCCGGAACAAGCCGGTATGCATACCTTCTGCAGATGGTTTCCGCTGCATCTGTACTCGTATTAATAAACTAATCAACTTTATCGTATTATTAACCGCCTATATACGTTTTCAATGCCATATAAATCATACAATCGTGTCAGCGTTTTACTTATTTAATCTCATCGACGTGCGTACGTTATTATGTTTGTTGATCGTTCAAATTACGGTATAGTCGGCGTGAACCACCGACTAAGTTGAAGGGCTCTGTATCGGTGGTTCGCGAAGCTTTGCCTGTTCTAGACGAACAAGACAAAACGGTGGATCGTAAATAACAACACGGCCGGGTCGTTCACGAGCCACCGCTCATCCACCCACGGCCACACCCGCCAATCACTACCGCCACCCTTCCTGTCACTATAAACCTTCGCCTCATCACCACCCCACACACACACACACCACCTCTTCGCGGCCGCAATCAACCGACGCGATCTATAAGCGCGAGGAAGATTGCGGTTTTTGTCACGGACCCGCGTGCTTCAATGCCACACGCACCTTGTGTGCAAACTTTACACCACCACACTCGAATTTTATACCAAATGCTCGCGAAATTATTTCACCGAAACGCCGTTTTTCTTGGATATTAAATCATTGTCATTTGAAGGGTAAAACCTTAAAACGAAAAAAAAAATATGAAAACACCACAAACCAACACGACCGAGGCTAAAATAAATAATAATAAAAAAAAAAACAATCTATTTCAAAGCATGGTGACG
This sequence comes from Rhopalosiphum maidis, assembly GCF_003676215.2. NCBI lineage: Eukaryota > Metazoa > Arthropoda > Insecta > Hemiptera > Aphididae > Rhopalosiphum > Rhopalosiphum maidis. The sequence continues at coordinate 83,912,536 of NC_040878.1, forward strand.
GACTTAGTGACGCAGCCGCTGATTATTATAACAACCTTTGCAGCGGTGCTCGCACTACTGCATTACCGAATTGTATACGTTCAACGAAACGGAACGGAAAAAAAAATCATGAACCCACGATTCGAAATACACGATTAGATTTTTCAACCGGTCACCATGACCAGGCTTAGGTTCGTTATAACGAAGTCGCAAATCAAGAAATTAGCCGGAGCCCCGATGAACTAGGTGAACTGACGTGCCGACGAAAAGCGTCAACGTATTTTTACTCTAATCAGTATAATCATGGCTAACTAACTATATTATTTATACGATTTGTATGCGGTTAATGCCTTTTTTTTTATTTATGTCAAGTCACAGATTACTTTGATCTGTTAGTGCAAGGTCAGTGGTCAAAAATAGCGAATGGCCTCTTTGACAAAACAATCAGCTGACAAACGATTGGTACGATCAACACTACCGCGATACATCAATTTATGACGATTTTATATCATTAGTAAATCTATCTAAAAATGCGACTAGTTTCTAACGTGCTGAAAAACCAACAATTTGGTACAAAAATATTAGTGATTTGTCACGAAGTACGACAAGCGGTCACGGCTCGTATAAAATACAGGTATGCGAAACTTAAACTTATACCTGATGTAGTAGTTGAATGGGCTCTCTAAAATGCAATCGTGCAAAGCTGTGAAATAGCAGCGTCAGCGTTTCGGTGATGGACGGGTTTATTTGTCGAGGCATATCTCGTAGGTAGGTCGCTACGATGATAAACCGTTGACGTGACATACGTTAATGGATCCGATTGGAAATTCCTTTATATTTGTGAAGTAAGTTTTACTGACCAATATGCATATAAAAGACGGTTGATCCGTATTGATTATAATTACCCAATACTAATGCATCATTGATAGATGAAATTCAGCTGCGGTTCCGTCGATTCGAAACAGACGATGTCAAATCGAATACAATTTTTTATGTTTTACTAGGTAGTGTTTACTTTTTTTTTAAGTTTAACATAATGCCAATTTTAACGAGTTTTAAGAAAAAATAAAATTTTATTTAAATCCCAATTCGAAAATGCATGTTTTCACAATAGGTTATTATTATATTACTTCTTTTGCGATCAATAACATTTGGAAACATGATACTATTATAGACATAATTAGGTATATTTATATTTTTTTTTTCATAGATATATTTAATATTTGTTGTCAAATTTAATGTACAGAAAGTTTTATTTTAATATTTTTTTTTATATTGTACATTTACTGTTCTGAATTTAGACATGTAACATCCTCTCAAATATAAAACAGCAGTGGATGATAAGTAAAAAAATGTTCAAACCACTTCACCCTTGATCCCCGACCATTAAGAATAGGTATATCTCATCTATATATCACGCATCAGCCTCAACTGGCCAACGATCTATTTTCCTATTTTCATTCAACAATACGCAAGCGATTCCCGACGATCTATATAATACGCAATAACCACGACACGAGATGGGTACAATAATAAATCATTATCGCCGGCGGCGTACGAAATAATATTCAACTCGCTCCCCCGGGATCGTCGTCAGATCCTCCGAGTCCAGGCTATGTACCGACCGACCAGAAAACCGAATTCCTTGAAACTGTGTAGATATCATCTTTCACCCGCAGACGTACCCCGAACAACGCACCTTAACCGGCAATATTGTCAAGCACCTACATTTAACACGAAAAACCCACAATACGGTGTAACATATTTTTATTGCCAGTGAAATATAAATCTTAATCGTACTTGAAAAAAAAAAATAATAATGATCTGCTGTAACAATGGAAACTTATTACTATTACCTAGGTAGGTATAACGGTAAAAACTAAAAGTCTATGTGACTAAAAATTAAAAATGTCTGTCTTTGAACGCCATTATTGCACACGTGATTACCATTAAATATTATAATAATTTATTTGAATCAATAACCTATAACGATATAGAAACAACAATTTTATTCACAAAAATAAAATACATAGTTTTTTTCGAGCTCATATTCAGAAGAAAAAACACTTTCTGATTGATTTTTTTTTTATTTAATTTTTTTTTATTTCCATTGACTTACAATAAACTTTTGTTAAATTATTAATGTCTACATTCGATCGATAAATGTTGTTAATTCTTCATATTTGACTAATAATATTTCAAACATCATTAAGATTGTATGATATCTAACAAGCTTAATAATTTAGCTTTTATAATATATATTATTTGAAAAATACCTTAGATAACTATATTTTCTCATAAATAAAAAATATTTAAAGTAAACTAAACTATTGTATATCAATTTTATATTTTAGGTACATTATTTATGGTATATATCGTAAAATATATTCTATTTGAATTGTAGTTAAAAAATACTTTTAAACTATATTATAAGAAAGTTAAGAAAGTATGTTATAGTGGACATAGAAGTTTATAACATACATGGGTGTCCCAAGACGGAGCACTTGCTCCCCGCCACTAGAATAAACATAATAATGTACTATAAATAATAAAATAAGTTAATAAAAATATCTTCATTTATTTTTTAAATTAATTTACCCCCCCCCCCCTCTAGTAAAATGTCTGAGGACGCCAATGACAACATAATAATAAAGACACATAACATAATATATAAAATTGTTCATAGATGAAGTCGAAAAACAAACTTTCAGAACAATAGTAAACAGAGCCAATCGGGCATAATTAACTAAACAAATTTAATATTTGTTCTCGAATTTACTAACAACTAACAAGGTGTCCCGTGATCCACAAAAATAGTAATTTTCAAATGAAATGATTTAACCAGAGGTCTAATCCTTAATTACATTTAGTAAATTAAATTTTTGTAAATTATTAGTTCATGATAGCTACAAAAAATGCCTATAAATTTCGCCATTGGTCAATAAATACTAAAACCAATCTAATATATATATATATAGTATATATAAAGCATTATGTAGTTCGGTACTTGTGTCTATTGACGTTTTATTCTAAATATAACTGACTATTTAAGTAGAATGAAATAGGGTATTTTGGAGTAATTTTCTCTTAAATATTTCATGTAAAAGCATAGCGCTTTCTAAAAAACAACACAATACACGCATCTCCCAAACTCGAATAATTTATATCATGTAAAGGCAATCTGCAATATACAAATGAAATATTAACTGTTATCAAATATTGATTTTAAAAATCAACCAATAACATATATTAAAAATTGTACATTATCGAAATAATAACCACCTCACTCTACTACATATACATATATTGCAAAAATTTTGCAATTATATTCTAAATATTTATATCTCTGAATATTTGCGTTTCCCTACTTAAATATGAACTGAGTGTTCCACTATAGTCCTTGGCGGACCATTAACTCGGGTGAATCATTTAATTTAAAATTTAATTTTTCATTTTATCACTCACACCCTAATATTTTCGTGATGATCAAAGTATTAAATGAATTTTAAATTAATGCATACATTCGTATGAATAGTTCAAATAAACAAAAAAAAAGTTATAGGAAGTGACCAAAATGATAAAAAAAAAATTATCGAAACTTAAATTGCCAAACTTAACAACAAATAAATTAACAGTTTGCTATTTATAACTAATGCATGTCATACATTTTTACCTAATATTGATTTATAACAATATTATAGATTTTTTTAGTACAATTGTTTTTTAAATTATGTAACAATAATATTGTTACATAATATTGTTACATTATTATATTGTATATATATATATATACCTGTGATTTATTTTTATATTATCTACATACATTTCTGAAATAAGCGATTTTCTGAAATATTTTAAAAATTGTTTAATAATTATTAAATATAATAATTTATACGTACCTATACCTATATGTTTTTTTTTGTATAGACATGCCTGACTGTAGAATTATATCGTTCCGAAAGCATCGTTTGAGACGCAAATATCCCGTCAATAAATACAATAGATAAGTTGTGTCCTAACCATTATTTGGATGTAACTTTTCTCTGATAATAATTGACAAGTAACTTGCATCCAAACTGTTTGGACGTAAGTTACCAGCTATTATCAATTTATGACATAAATAGTATGCACCGACAGTGATAACATTATGTGTAGATGCATAAACTTATATCCTAATGCGTATACGGTTATAGACCAGTTCAAACCTTTAAAGACCTATAGAATTTTTTCCGTAAAATCCCTTTTAAAAAAGTAGTATGTCGTGCTAGCATTTACAGTTTTTAAGATTTTGTTGTGTATCCAATTATTTTACAAATATATTAATAAAATTAGATTTGTATTTTACTTGCTCGTTTTATGATCACAAAGGCTGTTATTGCGCATATAAGCCAAACAAAATTGCTTAGATAAAATCATTTCACACGATTATATAAAATGATTACAATAATAGTATTTTACAATAACTCATTATTTATTACCCATCTATTCATAAAGGGTTAAGTCGTGTTTCATGAGTTTCATCTAGTGTTTTTTTCGACTGTTATTCGACGTAATCATTGTCTCATGTAGTGTATGTGAAAAAAAGGTAATAAGGATCTGTAGTCTACCTAGATATGTAAAGTCTTCCGATGCAAATAATACAATTTCGTGCAATTTTTGTTCAGAGATTTTCATGCAGGAAAATAACCTCATCAGACATAACAAGAATAAACATCGTACGTATGTTTTTCTTACTATAATATACATATTATTATATTTTACATATTTATTATGTATTAAATCAAACTAAATAGTATATTATTACAGTAAAACATATTTTTCATTTTATCAATCGCATAAAGGCAGCGAACTAAGTGTAAATTGTTCGATAAATTAATATTTACAGATAAAAATATTATAATTTAGCACCTTACAACCATAATCGAGAGAAATACAATTTTTTGTTATCATCAACCTAGTATATTGTATATAAAATATCGAAATATCGAATCACTATTATAATAGTAAATATTTTATTCATAACTTCAAACATATTCATTTTAAAAAAAATTGACAAATATGTAACATTTAAATTGTTAAAAAATATCATATTTTCGGTATAATAGGTTAGGTAATTTATTTAAAAATTTAATTTCACAACATTTTTTTTATTTTTATTGATTACTAGAAAACCAATTATAACATATTTTATTCAAAATTGATGTTCAATCAAACATATTTTAAAATGAACGGTTTTCATAATTTCATTATCGCAGTAAAGCGATAAAACACACACACAAATTATAGTACTATTTTGTAGAAAATTTACCTTTTTTTACTAAAATATTTTAAAATATTGATTTACACCAAAATATTTTAAATAAAAATGTCATGAAACATTTTTTATTACACTAAACTTTTTGTTACTCAAACTACATACACATATTTATTTAAATAAATTATTAGATTACTGTACTTTTTAGATAATCATTAATTAATAATAATGTATTGTCCCTATGTGTTTTTAACTCTACGTGCTTCATATTATACTGGTATTACGCGTATTCATCACGTGAAAATTCAAAAGATGCAATAAATGCTAAAAATACACGCTTACATATCGTCGAGACTCTTCAATCAACCCACAAAAACCCACCATGGTCATGTAATTATTTTCAAATGTTACTTCTCATCATTTGATAATCAACCACGGACAAATACACAAAGTGGACAAGTTATCACTAAATCAACACAAATTTATATGTGGAGTGGCACAACACAAACCATATGCCTGCAGCCGAATCAATGTTAGATTTCGATAGATGAAGTAAGGCTCAAAGGTAATAAAACATCAGCTTTTCAAAACATGAGCCAATTAGTTTTGGTAATTTTGGTTTTATATAAAAGCTACAATTAAACTGTTGGAAAAGTTTAATATACCATAAACATCAGTAACTTTTCGTGGTAATAAGTAACATTAACAATACGTAGTATAAATGTGATTCGTAAACAAAGTGATCGACTTATGGAGATTGCAAGAATAGCTTAAAACCAAAAAACCTATCATAATGACCGAAAAAGAGCAAAAAGCACATATAATTAAAAATACTTGACGTTTATTTATATTGAATTTTTTTTGAAAAACAAAACAATAAAATGGCAGACCACTGTCATTTAACAAAACAATTTTGACAAACGTTATGACGTAATACTTGCAATCTGAAAATTCAAATCCCAAATGTTGTCCTATGTTTTTTGCACAATTTATTAGATTACGATGCTCACTTTATAATAATCATCTAGTTAGGAAATTACATTAATGCAATTTTATTCTAAAATCTAAAATTGCTGATTCGAATGGTCATGGCTCCCATTGCTGAGAGAAAGAAAATTCCCGGATTATTTTCCGACGAAACCGATTGATGTATTCTCATAATATTATATAATATGATAGTTAATAATCCTCAAAGCATAACCATATGCTTATTTTTTAGAAGACAAAAAGCAAATTAAAACGAAAGGTTTCTGACCTTGTGTGGTTAAGAACTATATGCTATTCTAAAATCGTACGGATTGTTTTTTATCCGGATATGAAGAGAATAAGTTTGGGAAAATATCTCTATTAAATCATTTAACCATGAGATTTAAACGATAAAATTAAACAAATTATGTTTCAATCGACAAGATAATAAACGGATATGGATAGCGCAGTCCGATAGAATTCATATATTTTTAATTTCGTATTCAAAAACGGAATATTTTTCAGAATTAGTTTAAAATGGGCTAAATAGCTTAGTTTCTGATTGTGAGAAAAATTGGAGATTATCTACACTTAGTAAAAAGCATAATGGAAATAAAGATTAATCATTTGAACCATTGTTTTTTTTTCATTAAATAAATTAGTATGTATATAATTTTTTTTTTTTTTTTTAGATGTAGACGAATGTATCAAATACTATTTTACTATAAACAAGCTTTTAAATTAAGAAAAAATAAAATAAAATGTAGAATACCTAACAAATAAAAAAATCCTTTAGGCTTTTAGGAGTATATACTTTATAGTACAGTACAGTATAATATACATAATCTATACTCTATAGAGTACATAAAAATTTAGTTGTTAGAAATAACATTGTTTTTATTGTTCTAAAATATTTATATTAAAGAATTTAATCTACTATATTAGTTTGTATATTTGTGATTAATATGAGTTTATCATTAAAAAAACAATTTTTAACTATAATAATTTAATGTTGACACTAATAAAATTGAGTTTTTGACAAAGAAGAAATTCGTTTAATTTTGATGGATTTTTTTTAAAAAAAAAACGATTTATCGACTGTGAAGTCTCATTCTATACTAAAGTACTTAAATTATCAACATATCAATCACTACAGGCTATTTATCAACTTTAAATCCTGTATTTACCTTTAATTTTATTTTAACAGAAATGGAATGACAAAACATTTTTAATGAAAACGGTTCTTATGCACTCGACTTGAGTCTTAAAATGTTTAATTTTTTAAGCTGAATACAAATAAATAAAAAAAGGTGGGCAAGTGGGTACCGTTCTGCTGTATAGAAAGTTTTGAGTGGATTACTGTAGTGGATTAAATTTGTATTCAATGACATATCATATTGTTGTATACATGAAAATGATTCTGAGTGGAGATGATCTATCCGCCTAAATCACTGATTATATTTTATATGTTTATTGATGTAACTATTAAAATACATTTTTCTATTCTTAGTAATACAGTAGTATGAATTAATCTTTACCGAAAATATTGTATTTATTTTATTATTACTAAAAATTTATTAGTACTTAAATTTTGTAGTAATATATAAATTATTAATATAATATTACAGTATTGTTGTTAACTTTGAATCAATACCACCTTACCATAAAAAGAGTCATGATATAAAACTAAAAATAGGTAAAATCTTGAAATTAATTTACATATTTCAAAAATTGTTATTACGTACAGCAAAATTCCTAATATACGTAAAAGTTTAAAGTCTCCATGAAAAATGCTCTGTATTTTCCTTATATGAAACCTTAAATTACATTTTCAAAAACTTTTGTTTTCGAAATTTATAAAAAAAAAAAAAACTAATAAAGGGTGAATATATCAAGTGTCTAAAATTAGTAAAAAATTTTCCAAAATATATTAAAAATGTTATGAAGCATAAAACACGATTATTTATACATTTGGTGAAAATTGTTATTATCCATGGTTATTAGTTTTTGAATGACTAAAAAAATTGATTTTATCAAATACTATTTTACATAAAAATTATTGTTTTCCTTAATTTTATTTTTGTTGGCTCTTTTGAAAAGTACTAACATCTTCAATTCACTACCAAAAACCATCCCCAAATATGAAACTTAGAGCATTTTTACTGTCTCAAAAGGTGATGACATACAGAAAAAATAAAACACGTAATTGTAAAATCAATACATTAATTGTTCTACTTAGAATCTAATATTTTTAGCATAGTATAAGTTAGTTTTACTGTAGAAATAATAATAATATATTATGCCATAACTCATGAATGAATTTTATCAATTGAATCATTTATTAAAAATGTTCTTGCAAAAATACCTTCTGTTGATAATATTAAGAATTGGACTGGAAATTAAAATAACGTATTTAACACAAAGTATAAATGGTAACAAATACTTTGCGAGTTTATGTTTATTCAAATTTAAAGAAAACTAAAGAAAGCATTTGAATAATTTATGTAAATACAAACTTGGTATTTAAGTAAAATTTCTTTATTGAATAGTATTAAAACTTGTAATAACTTGGATCCAGTTTTTTTTTTTTTTTGTATAAGATATAAAAAGTTATTTTATACGAATATTAAATACTTAATTTAAATTTTGACCTAAAATGAGCTTATATAAGTGTGAATATGACTAAAATCTCCATTTAAAAAAAAAAAAATGGAATAACATTTTAAACTTGGAAAAAAATTATAATAATAATTGTTATCCGTAAATACTTTAATTATAAATTTGTAATAAATTTGTATATATATATTTATATTATTATATACGTGTAACCGATAATATCTTTAATTATTATAATATATTATAAAATTGTAATTATAAATATAATTTTTAATGTTTTTCAGGTATGTATTTTTGAAAAATATATATTTTATTCAATCGGTCATTACGTAAGTAAAATTACTATTTTTTTCAGTAGAATTTACATAAATATTATATTTTACATGCCTAAGTATAACATAATATATCTTCATAAACATGTTCATTCAAAAATAGTTGTGTAACAAAAAAACGTATAAGCTATAAAATACAATATTATATTTTTGATCTTATGAACATAAAATAAAATTTTCTATACAAAAAGCCTAGAATATATTTGAACAAAAAAAAATTAAATAAAATACACATTATACATAACTAATAATATTTAATATTGTGACTGTTATTTGATAATAATTTTTAAGTTGCTAATGCTAAATATCAAATAATTTCATCTCATCTAAAAATTACGTACATTTTATACGAGTAGGGTTATCTAAATGTATAAACATTTTAAATTCTAAGCTGAGCAATGAAAGTTTTACAAAAACAATATTATGTGTAGTATTTTTTGCGTTTCATCGCCTTTCGGAGCAATAAAAATACTTTAATATTCAATTACGAGGATGGTTTCGGGTAGAAATTGAATTCAGTTGTTTCTTGTTACTTTGAAAGATCAAAAAAAATCCTAGTACTTTCCTAAATTTAATAGACTGAAATAAAATACAATTATTATTATTATTATTAATATTTGTGAAACATCAAGTTATAACAAAATAAAATTTTGTTATTGTTCAAAAACAAAGAAACATATAAATACTTAAAATATTCAATAAATATCATCGTTTTATTCACATGATAATATTTTCAAAATATATTGTCCCTTATTTAGATATTTATAGGCATTTTAAATTGTTTAAATTTGTATTTTTATAGTTAGTAGTTTACTAGATTGTTGACGATATTGTATAATAATAACACATTGATATTTTATCTATTCAAAACCAACCATAATTTCTTTATTAGCCGTCGTTTATTTAAGCATTGCAATATATATCAAATCGGACGTACTTCGACAAAAACTTCGGATGAGATTATAAACCGTTTATGTCTGTAGTAGTAACTGTAACTTTTCTTTCTGTAGCCATTTTATCTACCGAACGTTCGTGGTCTAGATATTATGTTTTATATTTCTATAACTTAATAATATTATTCTATCCATCTTAAAAGTGTCAGAGTTTTCATATGACGAAAGTCATAAATAAAAAAAAAAATGCTCATAGAAACATGAATTGTGTATAAAAATATATAAAAAATATATATATTTATTATGTTATATCTGCAGAAGAGCTGGGAATTGGACAGATGATAGACAGCTTTGTTGGGGATTCACAATAACTCTTGAATCGGCTAAAATTCTTTTTTTTCCAAAACCTCTATTGAATTTTTTAAAATATATGTACATAAAATATGGTAATATAAACTGATATGATATTTTACTATCGATGTTACTATAATCTGTAAACCATTTTTAAATTTTATAGTTCAAAAAGAAATTAAGATAAAGTTATAACATACAAGTTTTTGAATAAATTTGTTAAAAACAACTACAGTCGAGTCACAATAACTCGAAAAACTTGATAACTCGAATTTTTTTTTTTTTACCCCTAGAAATATAAATTCGAGTTAGATATCTCAAATAATTATTTATATCTCGAATCAAATATTTATCTCCCTTCAACTTCGAGTTATCGCGACTCAGCTGTATTTGAAAAATAAAAATAGCATAAGACTTTTGGCTATTATCGACTATCATAATTCGTTAGTAACTCTGTTACCATAATAATTAGACGTATATAATAGCCTACTATTGATATTTATAATTTATATTTTATTCATTATAACAAATATTGGCAAAAACTTTCATATTTTATTATTATTTATTATTTATAACATTAGATAGTAGATAAATGGTATTTACTTTGACTGTACTTAATTCTTAGTTTACATTAATTGTATCATTATATAATGAAATATAACGATAAACTGCATGTTAATCGTTCAAAAAAAAAAAAATACTTAAGAGGCCGCAACGCGCGTGTGTTGTCTCCGTCTTACAATTACGTAATATAGCAAATTTATGCTCATTAGATCACGTTTAGCTCCGTTAGTTTAAAAATTAGAGTGAATTGATCTATTATGAAACTTGACGATAAGAACATTATCTGTGTTTGTATGTTGGTTTTTTTACAATTATTAAGTTTTTAAGTGAGTTATAAGCATTTTTAATTTACACTATGTTATATACGCATAAATTGCTAAAAAATTAAACTATCGTAAAAAACCAATATACAAACACGGATACTTTTCTTACCATCAAGTTTCATAATAGATCGATTCACTCTAATTTTTAAACTGACGGAGCTATACGTAATCTGCTGAGCATAAATTTGCTATGTTACGCACTTGTAAAACAGAGACAACACATGCGGATGTGACGCCCTCTTAATTTACAATTAAAGTAAATAAAGCGCGTGTGTTAGCCGATCATTAAACTTACTATTCATTGTTATTATGACAGTAATATGATAATCTTTATTTGTTTTATAAAGTTTTAATATAACAGTAAGAGTATTATGGTAACAATCAATGTATTACAAGAACAGTTCTTTTTTCAGTTAGTTGTATAATTTTAAATAATTTACATGCTGTAATTATGTCGTATTTTCTACCATTATGAGATTAGCATGAGGCATAACTATTTTTAAAGGGTCGTCCTACTAGATAGTATAGGGATCGTAGACCGAACTTTAAGTCTACATACTCTAAAAGTGACTCGGGGCAAGAACAATCTAGGAATTAACAGTGTGAAACAGTAATCCATTGAGAAAATTAATCCATCAGAGAACAATTACTGATATGTAAGCGTAGATAAAGTACTTTAATAACTGGTTGATAATCACGCGACTCGTACGTTATACCAAGAGTTCGGGTAATAATTTTAGAAAATTGATTATGTGCACATCGAGTTTAAGTACATCACAACTACTGTCGTAGATCGTTACCACCAAACGATTTATTATTATTATCTATATTGTATCGGTTCGCAACGAATCGGCTAATGTAAGTATAATAATGATATACACGCGATCGCGCGTGTGCGTAAGAGCCCCTTTAAAAGTTTGACCTGCGGTGTTAGTTTTGCGGACAAACAATTAGCTTATACCACTATTATAATATGTATTGTAATTATTATGTGTGTACGCAAGGAGCTGTCGTAGTATTCTCGCTGTACACAATGTGTATTTTAATCCTTGTCGCGTCCGCACTCGAATTAACGAGAACGTATTGTTACGATATGATTATATACCATATCATTATTATACCAGACGTACGGGAGTAACTTGTCGACTTATGCAAAACCACGATAGTGTTATTGGCCGCGTACCTACATAATAATATAACACACCTAACAACTTTGAGTTTTGTCGTACCTTGTATCCGGTTATAGTGTTTTTTTTCTAGTTGTATTTGCTGTGCAAGGCGTGTAGTCAGATTTTTTTAGAGAGGTGTTTTAATTTGTATTTAAATATAACATTAGGGTGGAGGGGAGAATTTTAGACACTATACATATCTAAATTTTAAAGTCATACATTTTAATATTAATAATGTCAAGTATGAAATATAGAACCATATAATAACATATTTTATAGAAATCTAAAGTAATAGTAGGTACAATAGGTACATATATATACTAATGCTTTGCATAATTATGGCCGATGGGTGATTCAACATCCAAAATGCTCCTCTGGCTACGTGCTATATATAATTTTTAAATGTTATACTGCAAAAGAAAATCACGAGGAAACAGTAGGTATTTGGTTAGCGTTATGGTCACATAATTTATTTATTTTTATTTGCACTGAATTAACACCTGATAAGTGGTAGGCTGTTCAATTATGTACATAATATATAAAACTTATATGTATATATAAATAAATACTTGAATAGCCTACTACTTATCAAGCGTTAATTTAGTGCAATTAAAAGTAAATAAATAACGTGACCAATACGACAACCAATATATATATATTTATAACTAATTCATTCACAATTTTATGATAATATAATATAATTAACATAAATAATTTATAATATAATATGAACACTGCCTATAAATATTGTAAAAATACTAATTAATAATATAATTGAAGTAGTGACACTTAAGTTCGAATAGACTATCAAAGAAAATCAATTTAGTTCAATTAATTAACTTCGGCAAAAACCGATTTTGAGGATTATGTATAACCATAATTACTTACGGCGGGTTTGAATGAATATTAGACATAATCAGAAGTACAATTTTGATGAATGAAAAAAATATGTTTAAACAGTTAAGGGCAGAATAAAATACCATTTAACAATTTATACAAGAAGAAATCGACGATTTGAAAAGGAATCTAATTTTATGTCAGTCTAAACAGTTATACGGTCTAAAAATGATATCTTCAATATTAAAATACAGATTGATTTACCAAGCATGCCTATCCCCTCAACATTATATTCGATTTCTATTTTTAAAATGAAAACCCCTCCTTAAATTATTTATTAAATGACTTTTTTGAAAATTTTGATGTATCTAAATTAAAATTTGAACGAATAGTTTCTAAATTAATACCATTTTTATACATAATAGTCCTTTAAAATAGCTTTAAATATATTTTATATTAATCTAATTTTTTTGGTCTAGAACAATTACATTTTTACAAACTATATACAATGTTTATAAATCAATAATAATTACTATAATTTTCAAATCATTAAAGTTCCTTTATTTTCCGAATCTACTATCCTTGGTATGTGGAACATTTCTAATAACTCAGAAACTCCTCATTTAAACTTTGATTTATACACATCTGAATTCTCGTAAAAATTGTCTACTGAATAATAGAGATTCTCATATGAAAAACAGAATTTTGTATCACCACAAGTTTCTTAAATGGAACAAAATATATTAAGTATATTAAATAATATAGTCTAAGTATATTTCAAATTTCCAAAAATCAGATTTTGATCACGGTTTATATAATATGAATACTCGACAAACATTTGGTGATCATAATGTATCAATGTATGATATACACAATATTATATTATATTAATAAATATGACGTCGACACAGAATATAAACGTGGAAAACACGTAATGTTCAGCACTTAATTTTTTTCAAATTTCTAGTACCTATATTTAGGGTTTCTTTCGGATGGTGTATTTTTATTTGAGAATCCATTATTATGCATTTATAATATTTGTATGATGTTTTTTTTTTTTTTAATGGACGATAGTAAACAACCTACTGTACATAACCAGTGTTTTACTTATTGTAATAAAATAGCATAATATTATATCATACCTATTTATTAACAATGCATTTTCCTCATCACAGATTATAGAAAATAATTCATATATTTAAAAAAATTATATAGGTACTATAGACTGCATTCTTGTTTAATTATACAAATATTAACACATACTTCAAGAAATAGCCTACTATCTCGTATAAAGAGCAAATATTTTATGAATTAAATAGCATACTATGTACGCTTATACTATATGAATTAAATTTATGTTTATTTTTATAAACATATAAATACTGAACCCCACTAAAAATATAATTTACCATTTTAGAATCTAATTTTAAACCCTAGTGTATAATATTGCGATATTACATACATACCAAGAGGCTCCAGTTAGAATTCAGAATATTTTAAAAGTTTAAAAAATAAAAATAATTGAAGGTTTTCCATGTATAAATTTACTGTGTCCAGAGATATGTAATCACTGTTATATACGTAACAATTTTAGTTATTAAATATAATTTTGATTTATAAAGGTATTTGCCTCTCGTGCTCTTATTTTTTTCTAAATACTTTTTCTTAGCTATAATTAAAGACTAGTTTAATTTTCTAATGTTATTTTCTTAATTTACTAAAGCCAACTATAATCAGAACAAAATTAAAATACATAATATGGTTAATTATTACTTATATTAGTTATGCAGAAAATAAATAACTATTAAATAATACAAATTATGATCGAATTAAATGATATAATAAGATATTTCATCTTAATTGTGTACAAAAAAAAAAAAACACCGAGAAAATTAACATACTTTTAAAATAAAAACATTTCTCTTTAAATGGTATATATTCTAGTTTTTTCTTAGTTTCATTAATTTCATATTTTTTTCATTTATCTATTTTTATAATAAATATTATACTAAACTGTATAACTATATTGTATTTTAACAGATTACTGAGAAAATATAAAAATAAATAAAAACGAGTGTTTATATAGCATAAACATTAAAGTTTCTAAAAAAAATTAATATTTTATGAAAATAAGAATTAACAAAAAAAAACGAGTTTATGCATATTTATTTTATTTTAATCGATACTCCAAAATTTAATTCAATAAAATAATGAATGGATATAAATATTTCATTTTTAAACTTTCAGTCAAAATCAATACTGTCCAATTTATTATAATATGTAATAAGTCTAGCTAAAATCTCGGATTACGCATACATTACAAAAAAATAAAAAATAAATAAATATAATTCATAATATGTAAGGTCATAAAAAGTACTATTTTATATTCTTATTCAATACAATTTGCAATTATTTACTGGCATCGTATTTTATATTATCAGAAATGTGTGACGATTTATTCAGAATCAGACCCACAACAAAATTTCTCTGACATTATTGTCCTGTAAACAAATTTATTATATGTATAAAAAATATATACGAAACACCAACAAATAATAAACTCAAAGCACGTCCATGTATATAATATTATATTACCTTTAAATGTAGATAAATTATTTTTCATAGATTTTTTAGTACTCCTTCTCCTAAATGCAAACTTTAGTAAGCTCATAACGTTTTCCAGGTCAAATAATTTATATAAAAAAAAAACTAATATTAGGTATACATTTTTTTTTCATTTATTCAATAAATTAAATAATTTAATGGTTTGCAATCATTGTAATGTAAAAATATTTCTTATAATATATTATTGATTATAATGTTTAAAAATAATTTTTCTTAGAAACAAAATATCACGTATCTATTTTACTAATTAAAAAAAAAAATATTCTTATTTTCAATATTTCAATATTATACTCAATAATAATATAACAAAAAAAATATTTTCGACAATTTTAATTCATATGTCTTAGTATCATACAGATTCATTGGCATATAATTGTATATGTTTTTTTATAATTTTAATTGCATATTTTAACATAAAAAATATTACTATTTTAAGTTATAAATAAAGTCCTACATAATTGTTTAAAATAGTAATATTTATTGTCTTACAATAATATTTAATTATGGAATGAAAAACAAAAAAGTACATTAGAATACAATTTCGGTTACACAATGAAAATCTATTATTATTTATTATTATCATTTTTTTTCCACTTGACTTACATTAGAGGATTTTGAAATATTTTCCATCCATCGGTTTTTTATAAAGGTTTTTTAGACGTTATCTCAGACAAGAAATCTTTTTAGAAATCTTTTAACATTCCAAGTTAAGCTCGAAAAAAATAATTTTACAAATAAAACATTCAATGCATTTTCATTATTTAAAGATATTATTCTTACATTTATATAAAGTTTCTTAGTGTAGTACGATATTTGATGATTCGTATATATATGTTATTCTTTAGACTTAATTTTATGTTGCTTACAATATTTCCTATCTCATGACCAGAAACATTTAATAAAATTATCTTTTGATTTAAATTTGTATATTATACCAATAATAATATATATAATATATCGGTAGTCCTTGTTTTAATACTATACTTTATTTAAACAAAAATGAAATCGTGAGTGATAAAGGCCTTACATTATTTTTATCAATAACAAATTGAGACATTTATAAATGAACCATTAAATAACTACCGGTTTTATAAATGTATAGGTTACATGTGACTATCAGGAACATGCTGTTTTAGATTATATATATCCAGAATAAAACCTTATACATTTACGATTACAATTAATTTAAAGAGCTCTTTGAAGTACCGAAATTTCGTGAACAGAATTTAACCAGACTTCGGAATAATAAGAGAGAGAACGACGATATCTGATTCCGCCGGAAAGAAACTGTCAATTGAAATCGAAAAGTACTACCACGAATGATATGGCCCATTAACAGACATTTTTCGCTAGTACTTTTGGGACCAGGTGCGGCAAAGGATTGGTGAGGTGGAAATGAGTAAGAATATTTGTTGGGCCGGGATTTCCAGTTAGTTTTGCAACTCATCAGCCGTTTCGTGTGCACATGTAAAGTCTGCACGTGCTGAAACGTTTCCGCAAGTATGTCAGTGGCGTCAGTGACGGTGGCTTTGCCCGTGCGTCGGGTTGATGACGTGAATAATGCACCGCTGTTCGCGGTCTAATTAATAACTGCTTTTAAACTACCTACTTGGCGACGTTGGCGGCCCATAAGCCCCCGCTCTAAAACCACACCCTTAGTGTCTCCTTTTAAACTCTCTCGTTATACGCATAGCTATGGTTTTGACGGTGGAGAAACCGCGAGTGTTGTTCATTTCGCCACGAGCCGACAAGCAAACGCCACCAAGCCGCCACCGTCGTCGGTCTGCCGAACTGAAATATATTAATAATATTGTTGTTGTTACGTATATCAGCAAGGTCATTAAGATTGGGGTATGTATCTTTAACCAGACCTATAAGTCAATAAACCACCATGATGGCGTACGGCAGAGTCCTATTTTTTTATGGGGTCTATGCAATACATTATTCGTATACGTTATAACATCTTGATACTATACTAAATAACTTAAATGATTCTAAAGATATATTATTAGTAATATTATATAGGTACAATATATATATCGTATAACTTCATAAGAAGTTTATAATATTAATATAATAAATACAAATTAATAAAATATGTAGTTCTGTTTGCTTGAACTTAAAAAAAAACAATCAAAATAATTGTGTTTGTGGGAAAGCCTGGAAATCTGAGATTTTTAATTAATTTTAACGTTTTAAAAGTTTAATATTACCATATCTTATATTACGAATTCAAATAATTATGAAAGTTTTAAAATTTAAGCAAGAGAACACTCAGTATAATATTATATACTTAATGCTAGCTGGTAAATGTAAAAACTGACAATGTCTCGCGTGTCATATTATAATATTTTCAAAAATAACTCAGTCACCTCCGACGAGGCATATCTGGTATTCCCGTGGATTATTATTGTTAGTGTATCATAATCGCTTCTTTTTCAATATAATAAGCCACGCAGTCTTATATCCAACATTATTTTATTATTTCAAAAATTACTCAATGCTCGTTCGTTCTTTATGGTGATATTTTTAGATATTTTTATGAATAGATAATATATACCTAATAGTCATTGGCACAGTGCATTAGTAACAACGAAACTATCTGTGAGATAATCTGTAGAACCTATATGATATTATTATGTATACTCTCTATTACCCCACATCGTGTGAAACAACTATGTAGCTATATACATATTGGTATATTGTATACAAATCTGATATAGCAAAATTTTCTATCGTATTATAAAATTATTTGTACTGATTTGTCAATATCTTTCAACGAAATGTTCAAAGTTGTTCTAAAATAATTGATAAAAACAGATGAACTGCACAAAATATACTACAGTTATGTATTACATAATATATACCTACTGCTATTTTTATTATATCACACAAAGTATAAATATCTCGAAAAAAATAATATTCACTCACTTTATGTCAATAATATTTTATTAATAACTTACAATTTTAATGACACGCAAATAAAACATTCGTCTGTCAGGGTTTTGTGTACATAATATTATATAAATCCTTCGACGTACGTAAGAGATTTTTGATTGCACCATCAAAGTTTTATCGTTTTAATATATTTTCTGTATTCAAACGACTTTTTAAATAATATTGACATTGAAAGTTGAAAATTGACGACGCGATTAATGTACAAATAATGAAAAGACGAATTTCTCGTTTGGTTTTCTTTGTGTATAATAAATAACAGTATTTAATAGGGAGTATTGAATTTCGTTATAAAATCATTAAACTAATGGATTAAAAATAATACAAATAATTGACGTGCCCCCAATCACTATTACTTATATTTATATGTGCTGAATTCGTATTATTTCTCAAAAAATAACATAATAAATGTGATTTGACTGAAATTCGATTTAATAACACATTATAGTCACTGTCAAATTGAAAAATGTTTAGCTTTAAAAAATAAGTAAGTTAATTTATTCATCAATTTCAAGGTTTTTCATAGATAGGTATAGAAATAAAAATTTTAAAATATAATATTTTAAACAAAGTTATTGTGATGGATATTTAAATTTTTAATTCAGAACACTATAAGGTAATATTATCGAACAAACCATTTATTATTGGTTTTATTTTTTTTTATATTTACACGTAAATATATTTTATTATATTGTGTAACCTATTGGTTATTCACCATGTAATATTTTTGAGCTATTTTTTCTGTTTGGAATTTACATAAAATATCGATCGTCAAAAGTATAATATCCACGGCATATATACATGTATTTAAAATAATGTAACTTATGACAATGTAGATACTAAGGTGAGTTATTTGATGGATACTAATTTTAGGTCTCTGAAAATTATTTTAAAATTGATTCACATAAACACGTCAAAGTTTAATTATTTATTACATCTACAAGATATATTATATTAAGTTTGTTTTTACTTAACCGTTTAATTTTTATACGTATATCTTTAAGTCTAGTTTAAAGTTTACACCCATTAAAACTTTTCCTTAAACCATGAACATTAAGCAATATTTGTTTAGTCTATAGTCTCTTGTATATTATGTACTCTACAATATTCCTATGAATCGAATAAATATTTTTGAAAACATGTTATATAATATTAATACTGTATATAGTGTCTCGTGAGGATTTACCCATTGCGATAACTCTTGAAATAATATAGATGTCATAACTCTGGTTTTTAATAAGACTTACAGGGACTACACGTATTTCATGTTTTAATTTATTTTAATGTTTAGGTAAAAAAATTTAAAAAGTATATTTTTTTATTTAATTATTTAAAAACAAATTGAAGATAGCTATTTTGCAGAGTTAATTTTTCTAAAAATATTGATATTTCAGCATTTTAATTTAATTAATCCCCTGATTTTTAAAAATTTTCTAGTTTCGAAAAAAATGCGAGTTATTTAATACGATAGTGGTACCATTGTATCAAACATGTCAACATGTGGCCCACCTGCTTGTACAGGTACGGCCAACAAACGCTTTCAGTATGGCTCGCAATAAACATATTTTATTTCTTCAACATTGTTGAAATTTTAAATAAAAATAAATAACTATTGTACAAAATTTTAATATTAACATCATTGTTACACTTAGTATTAAATAGAGCTATATTTAATAATTATAATCAATAGATAAAATAAATTTATTTTTTTTACTTTGGATTTAGTGAAAAAAGGTTTTTTGTTCGCTAACGTATAAATACGTAATAGTTCTTATTATATGGCCTGTAGGTAATTTGAGTATGGCATAGTCCGCAATTTAAATAATTAAGTGTTTTGATATTATAATTATCAACCTTTTTTGCAGTATTTTCGTAGTATTTGTAATCAATGATACTACTGTGGTTTAAAATAATTCGCAATTTTTCTCGAAACTAGAAAAAAATATTAAAAATCAGGAGATTAATGAAATTAAAATGTTGAAAAGTCAATATTTTCAGAAAAATGAACTCTACAAAATGGCTATCTTCGATTTTTTAGAAAATAATTAAATACAAAAATATATTTTTAGTTCTTGTCCCTGTGAATCTTATTAAAAAACCAGAATTACGAGATCTTCATTATTTCAAGAGACATTTATTAATCTAAATAAATACACCGTACGCGGAGTAACTATAATTTATAAATATCAAAATTATTTAGTTATATTGTTTCTTATAATAATTGTACTTATATATAACATATATTAAGCTATAATATGTTTTTATTATTTCGCCGACACGACTTGTGAAGAGTATTAGCAATACCTATTATCAACACATTAAACATGACAACATATTATATATGTGACAAGAAGCTAACATAGATAATTATAGCATAATCTTCTGGTTTAATATTAATTTCAACTATAATAATCCAATTATATTATGTGAAATGGATCACAAGTTTTAATTATGACACTCGAGTAAGTAAAGTGATGAATCACACTATTTTAGACCTATTGAACTCTAAGTTAAAATATATAGTGGTTAAATAACACTCGATTTCAATACGGGGTAATTAACAACTTTTAATAAGCAATAGGTTTCATAACACATATGATATTTGAGTTGAGCTTGCAAGAATTTTATTTTCCTAAAACAGTGATTGTCAGTTTCCACTTGATATTCGACAACCTAACCTAACCTTACACACTTCTTTAAATAAAACACATTACAACAGTGTTCAAAAAAACATTAAAGTACGTAAATCAACGTTTATATATAATATTAGATTATGATATTCTATTATATAACTGTTATGTATGTATATATATTGTACAAAAATAATAATATGCTATCGGTGTGCACGATATGTTATCAGAGATTACCTGTATAACATATATATATATAATATTATTATGTGTACCGCCGTCGTGCGTTAATAAGAAATAAACCAGTCGTACTTTGTCAACGCGTGTGATATGTGCCCTCAGATTTCCAGTAGTAATATGTAACATTTAGCGACGAAAAAAAAAATGCGGTGAAAATATTTTTTATGTTTTTTGTTGTTTGTAGTTATATTGTCAAATATATCGCAATATATACCGGGTTCGAAATTATTTAGTAACTATTTAGATCGTCTAAACGCTCAGTTGGTCGTTCTAAAAGTTAAAGAAGCTGAAAAAAAATCTTATTTGATCGCATACATTGGATCGAAAGCATACAGTCAGTTAAAAGATGCTTGTCTGCCGGATGATCCACAATCAAAGTCATATGAAGAATTTATGTCCAAACTTGAAGAAATATATACACCACGTCATCTTGTAGTGAGTGAAAGATTTATATTTAACCAACGTACACAGAACCAGGGTGAGCCAACTCAGGAATACATAACGGCATTAAAAAAATTAGCGATTTCTTGCGTATTTGGCTCGTTTTTAAACGATGCTTTGCGAGATCGTCTTTTTGTGGGGCTAAGTGATGAGGCGTGTCAACAAAAATTACTTTGTATAGACCTTCTGACGTTTGAAGAAGCATATAAAGTTGCTTTGGATGCGGAGTTGGCGTGTAGTCAAACACAATAAATGAATAATAGATCACAAGTAAATTTTGTCAATAATGGGAAAAATGTATCTCGTCAGTCACATTCGTCATCGAAGTCGGAACCCTAGTGGAACGAAAATTCTGGAGGAAAACCGTGGTCTGGGAAATCATAAAAACCTGGTCAAAAAAGTGGTCAGTCAGTTCAGCACGGTAATCAAAGTTCACGATCTCTTAAGTTTGACCAATGCTATAGATGCGGAAGGAAGCATGATGTTCGTACATGTCCAGCCAGAGTGTGGGAATGCTTTTCGTGTAAATTAAAAGGTCATACGTCGAAAATGTGTAAAACAAAAATTAAAAATAATTTAGAGTCTATTGATTTAGTAAATATTATGTCTCAGAATAGTGGGGGAATTCCACTTGTGATTAAAATCAAAGTCAATAATAAAGTTATTCCGTTTGAGGTAGATAGTGGAGCGTCAGTTTCAGTTATGCCGATAAAATATTTTAATATGTATTTTAATAATTCGTATAAATTAGAAAAAACATATTAAATTAAGCTCTGTAAATTGTGAACCAGTTAAGGTCTTAGGTCAAATACTTGTAAATGTCGATATGTCAAATCAAAAAAATATCAAATTATATTTAATTGTAATGGAAAATTCTGTAAAAAAAGTTTTGTTAGGTCGATTTTGGTTATTATGGTTATATTGTATTCGAACCGGAGATTAAATTTGTGTACAAGTAATAGTGTAAATTGAAAAATTAGGGGAAATATGAACTACGTAAATAATAGTAATTGTGTTTTAAGTGAAATAGATGTAATGCATATTTGCAATTACAAGTTACGCCTGAAAGTCGTAAGTTTCTAACAATTAATACTCATAAAGGGTTGTATTGTTTCAATCGTTTATGTTATGGAATAGCGTCAGAGCCAAGCATATTTCAGTCAGTCATGGAGAATATTTTACGAGATATTTCTAGAGTATAAGTATATTTAGATGAAATTTTAATTTGTGGCAAGGTCAGATTGTGAATAAAATATTAATGCGGTGTTAGAACGCTTAAATGAGTATAGAGTAAAATTAAATTTCGAGAAATGTCAGTTTTATTATTCAAGTGTACAATTTTTAAGTCATAAAACAGATTATCAAGGCGTACATCTCGATGAAAATAAAATGGATGCGATAAGAAACGCACCGTGCCCTAATGATGTAGTGCAATTAAAATCATTCCT
This sequence comes from Rhopalosiphum maidis, assembly GCF_003676215.2. Taxonomy (NCBI): domain Eukaryota; kingdom Metazoa; phylum Arthropoda; class Insecta; order Hemiptera; family Aphididae; genus Rhopalosiphum; species Rhopalosiphum maidis. The sequence goes on from NC_040878.1 coordinate 83,936,159, forward strand.
CGGTCTCATTAACTATTATCAACGTTTTATTCCAATTTCGTCATCTATATTAGCTCTCTTGTACAATTTAACAAAAAATAAGATACCTTGGAATTGGTCAGACGAATGTCGGTTAGCGTTTAAAAATGTAAAACAGGCATTAATAAAAAGTCAATTATTAGTTATACATAATCCAGATTTACCTCTAGTAGTTACGTGTGACAGTTCAAGCTACGGTATTGGTGCAGTTCTTAGTAATTTAATAGAGGAGGAGGAAAAGCCAATTTTATCCGCGTCTAGTATCTTATCAGCAAAAAAAATTATGCACAAATTGAATGTGAAGGTTTAGCAATAAATTTTGCAGTAAAGAAATTCCATAAATATTTATTTGGACGTAAATTTATTTTAGTAATTGATCATTTATAGTTAAAATCAATTTCCCATCCGTCAAAGAATATACCTGTAGTAGCATCATCTAGAATCTAGATTCTAGATTACAAAGATGGGCAATTATATTGTCTACTTATCAGTACGAGATTCGACATAGAAAATGGGTAGACATTAATAACGCAGACGCGTTATCTAGATTACCACAATGTAGTAATACTGGGGAAAATGCATGCTCAATTTTATTGTTAGAAAATTTACCTTTAACGTACAAGGAAGTGAGCAAAAAAACAAGTACAGACAAAAGAAAGTTGGCCGGGAGAAAAGTTATTAAATTCTAAATATCAACAATATTATAAAAGACGGGAAGAATAATCGTTAGTAAATGACTGTTTGATATTAGGTAATCGTGTGGTAATTCCAAAGTCATTAAGAGAGGACGTATTAGTGTTATTATATAAAAACCATCCGGGTATTGTTCGTTCGAAAATGCTTGCAAGGTTGTATGTATGATGGCCTAATATCGATTCTGATATAGACAAATTTATTAAGACGTGTACGGAATGCCAATGTTATCAAAACGATAAGAAAGTTAGTGAAAAAGTGTATATACCATGGGAAAATCCATCAGATTCTTTGAAAAGAGTACTAAAAAGATTTTTTAGAAATGAATCAAGCTAAATTATTAATTATTGTCGACAGTTTTAGCAAATGAATTGAGAATTTTGCAATGGGAAGTACAGCGGCTACAAAAGTAATTGAAGTGCTAGAAAATTGTTTTTGTCATTTTGGTTCGCCAGAGATATTTGTGTACGATAACGGTCCACCGTTTGGTGCAAATGAATTTAAAAAATATTGTGAGAAAAATTGTATAAAATTAGTACATTCGCCGCCTTACAATCCTGAGTCAAATGGGTTGACAGAGCGAGGGGTGCAAACGATAAAAAACTTATTAATAAAGAGTTTGTCTGTAGAGAGAGATGTAAAAAGAATACAATCAAAAATTAATAATATTTTAGTATCATATCGTAACACACCAACAACAACCATAGGTTGTAGTCCGTCAGAATTAATATTTAATTTTAAACCAAAAAATCATTTGTCCATATTAAAACCACCAAATATTTTAGAAAAGAATAAAAATATTAACATTACTAAGTACGAAATAAATGATAAAGTTCTTGTTCAAAATAATTCAAAAGGGCAGAAATGGTTAACTGGACGTATAATTAAAATGATAGGAACATGCAACTTTTTGGTTCGGGTAGATGAAAAAATCAGATTAATGCATGTCAATAAATTAAAAAAGAGTTATTTAAATGACACGGTTCACCCAGGGAAACTAGAGTGAAGTGTCAAAAAAAAAATGTGTATTATCTATTTAAGTTATATGTGTAATGTATAAAATTGTAAATATTGAATTATTATTATTATTTTATAAATTGTATACATTTTGTATAAGTTAATTTATTATACTAAAATTATATTAGAAGGGAAAGATGTTATGCATGTATATATGGCTGCATCCGAATTGGTTCCCATACCTGAAAATTGAAATTCGAATTGGTTTCCGACATTCCAGGCAACACACATCCGAATTGGTTCCAGATAAAGACTTACGAAAAAGCAAAATACGAATAGAACGAACTACTAATTGCTGTAAATCTTTTCACAGCAAATTCAACAGTTGCTTTTATTCTGCACATCCGAACATATTTCAATTTATGGATGTATTAAAAGAAGTTCGAATTGAAAATGATATAAAATTGCGAAGTTGCGAACAAACTACATAACCTGAAGTCTAAAAATAAGGAAATATTCATAAAAACAGAAATGGAAAAATATAAAAATAACGAAATCAGTAGATTTGAATTTTTAAAAAATGTTTGTTTTAAGTTATTTTAAAGCCACAACTTTTAACAACCCGGGAACCAATTCGGACGTTTCGGTACCAATTCGGACACTCCGGTATATATATTGTACAACAATAATAATATGGTATAGATGTGCACGATATATTATCAGAGATTACCTGTATAATATGTATATATAACATTATTATGTGTCCCGCCGCCGTGCGTGTTAATAGGAAATAAACCAGTCGTACTTTGTCAATGTGTGTGATGTGTGCCCTCGGATTCCCAGTAGTAATATGTAACAATAACAACATATTATTTGTCTAGATTTTTGTTGTGTTTTAGTCTTTGATGATGTTGCATGAAAGTGTATACATATTTACACTGCTTTGAAGTGTTTTCCATTGTACAGCCAATAAAAATTCTTTTTAATAATCTAATAATAATATAACTTATAACCATTATATTTTTATATTATAATATACGCATAGAATTTTGATTAAAGTTTATGTCACACTCTACAACTCTTTATAATATGATTTTTAACAAGAACATTTAATTTTTTGCCAAATAACAATTTGTTATGATTTATTTGTGAAAATTTAAATATTTCAATCTCAATGAATTTCAATTAAAAATAAAACTCAACCGACAGCCATCGCCTTTTAATACAATATAATACATCCACTAAATATGTTATCGTTCTTATACGCACAATAATTTAAATTCGTTATTCTAACAATTAATTATGGTAAAACATACAAAACTATTAAATCTACTCAACTCAATATAACCGCAGGTATATACCTTATGTACAAGTTACATTTTACAATGGAACTAAGTAGTTAATGTAGTTGTGCTACAATTGTATACAAAATACTTCATCAATTATTAACAATTTGATGAAACTTATTGGTGTTTATAAACTATAATTCTCTCGTTTCATTTACGTAAAATTGTATAATCCTAATCTCACTGTACTATACATTGTATATATACATATACTTATATACATTCTGTACACAGAATAAACCATAATCGTGTATAAGTTTATAAACAAATTTATATTTTCTGGTTGTTATATAATCCAATTCTAAAAACAATTTATCTAATATCACAAGTACATATCATATTTTGTGTTAAATAATTTGCAAACTATATTCAGAAGATATTTGATAAATACCATGTATTTTGATATTCCCTACAAGAACTCACTTACATGATGGAATTGTTAAACTTCTTTGAAATAGTAAATACTGCTAAAGCGATATTTATGAATGTTATTATCATTGTTGCAGTAGGTAATAAAATGCTATACTCTGTGAATGATATTGGCTTAATGCATATAATTATTTTGATAGTCAAATAAATTATTTACATCAATAAAATATTCAAAAATGATTAACTAACAAAAAAAAAAAAGGAATACATTATATATATATATACTTATTATAATTGTACACATATACTTATATTTACGTAAGACTGTAAACCGTTGAACTATGAATTTAATGTAAATGATAACAATCAAAAGTCAAACCCCACAAAATAATAATAAGAAATAAGCTATATAGTTAACTACTACCTTTCCTCGTAATATGATTTCATACATAATGTTAACAACCTTAAATTATATACTTTTATAAACCCGCGTTAAAAGAAAACCCATAAAACTAAACTTAATTAATCTAAAAATTCAAAATATAATAATAACATCAAAATATTGATGTAATATATAATTTTATATTCTGAGCAGTGATAAAACTATTGATGTAACTTTTGATATTTTTTTTTTATTATAATTTTTTATATTTTTATGCAAAATTATTATTTCAATAAGTTTTATAATATAATATAACCTTTACAGTGACAATACATTTTTCTTATATTATTGGTGTTTTAAAATATTTCAACAACGACAGTATATACGATGTATATTGTACATAACATTGTATAACAGGCTATAGTTATACGTAATATTTACAACAGTTAAAATATTACTTATGTACAAAATAAAACGAGATATTAATCTTTCCTCCCAATGTAGCAAATCGTTACCAACCATAATATTTATTTATATTGTATACATTTTATACCTATCTCACATATACTAATTAATTTACCAAATTAAACTACATATAATATCGTTAAACTTTCACCGCCATATTAAATTGGTAAGTTTAATATTATTAATAGAAGATTCCATGTATTACTTTTGAAATATAACATCATCTACTCTGTAATAATCTTAACATGGGTAAATATTGAATTTAAGCATATAATTTGTAAGGTGTTGTTCCAGTTAAGATTGTTGTTAATATATTAAATATTATACTGAATTCCGTTTATTAAATAATCGTTTATAACAACAACAATTGTTTATGGAAATTATTGTGTAAACAAAATACTAATTAGACAATTTTAAACAAAACACAGGTGCTAGATTTATAAGAAGTAATTTTTAACAGTAAACACACGTAGATACGTAGTTATTCGGTAATTATAAACGTTTTTGAAAATATTTGAAATCATTAAGAAATTTATTATTTATTACTACTTGTATTTTCGTGATTTTTAAGTATATCAGCTTTTTCAATAGCAGCATACATTTTTACCTTCTTATTCTAAAACAAAATATTTTTTACCGAAAATTGCCATGGATAAAAATCGAACTTCAAACGAATAATAATTAATTTGTTATACATTTTTGTATTTTTAGATTTAGATACTTAAACTGATTAATAACCAATAATTTGTGGGGTATCCTATACCTACTTAACCCCGTATTTAGCTAATTTATCTATAATCTTTGGATATTTAATAACTAAATGACAATTCGTTCAAAATTTGGTGTTTTTAAATTGAAATAAAATGTTTATTTTTTTATAAACATTTTGTTTTAAAATTACTTCAAATTAGGTAATAAATATATTTTTGAAAACTTTCATACTTTTCGAAATATTTTTTGTTAAAATTTCAGTCTGTATAGACGCCACTATTAAAAAACTTGAAACTCTATAATTATTGGCAAATAAATACTATTTTATAATTATATAATATACCTATATATATTATAATTATATAGGTATTAGGTATATCTGTGAATGTATTTAGACTAATATTTATATTAGTTAAATATTAATATTTATATTTATATACTCACAATATTATTGTTAGCATATTTTGTCCGAAACTTATTTTACTTTACTTTTTTAAATAAACGTATACGTACTTATAGGTCTGTTTTCATAAATTGAAAATCTGAAACATGTAATAATAATGTGATACATTTGCTATTGTGCATTACACCGGCATCCGAGAATTTATTTCGTTTTATTGTTTAAAAAAACTTATTGTGTGTATACCTACCTATATGAATTCTTTGTTACCATTTTTTCGGTGATTTTTTTTTTTTGTCCACTGTTTAACGCCTCACACTACGCGAGCTTTGCCTATATTAGTATAGGGCCCCGAGCCGAATCGCGAGAGCGTCATTAACGGTTTGCAAAAAAAGTGCATATGGTACCGGAAGGAGTCCGGTCTACACGGTGAAGTGGGACAAATTCCGTTAGTAAAAGTTTAATATCCACAATAAAGGAAAAAAATTATGTACTTTTCAACAACACAGGATCGTATATTATTATACGATACGTTATAAAAATGGCTCGTGTAACCAGAAGAATCTCCGAGAATATTTTACTTCATATCGATTTCCTATACAGTATTAGAATATCAAACCCTTTTATTTATAAGCAGGTACCTACCTAAATAGAAACACTGCATTGTTTAAAAAAAAAAATGACGTATCCATAATATGAACATTAATTGAACGTGTGTGTGTGTGTGTGTGTGTGTGTGTGTGTGTGTGTGTGTGTGTGTGTGTGTGTGTGTGTGTGTGTGTGTGTGTGTGTGTGTGTGTGTGTGTGTGTATGTGTATGTGTGTGTGTGTGTGTGTATGTGTTTCATTTCACCGATTGACCCAGTGAGTCTTAGTGAGAAACCCGTCAACTATATATTTTAAGGTTAAGTATATAATATTATGGCACTGTTTAAAAATGGCTCGAGTTTCCATATCATCGGTATAGTAATGAACATTTTATTATTATTTCGGTAGTTGTGTGCCATAATGTAAAAGCCATTACCTATACCATTCGAAATGCATTGTTGCCTTTTGAAATAGATTGGAAGTTACGATAGAAAATAAAATAAATTCAAACTTAAACATATATTAAATTAAAATAGATATAAAATATACGTATCAAATATATTATAATATTTTATTAGTGCATTTAAATTTTAAATTGAAACATTTTTAATCAACAATTAAAAGTAACTACAAATTTATAACTAAATTTTAATGATTCAAAAATAATTATAAAAATAGGATAGAATTGACATATACTGTAATGTAGCTTTCAGCAACACATAAGATATGTTACATCTGTAAAATTGTTGGAAAAAATATTAAAAAATACATTTTCAAACCTTATATACCTTATAGATTATGTTCTTTTGTACATTATTATGTATGCAGAGTTATTTTTTGTTGGATTATTCATTTTTTTCTAATTTTCTATAGCACAATATAACGTTTTAAATTAAAATGGCAACCACAAATTTAATCATGAATTATTATTATTCATACATCATACTAATATATTAATTTTTTAGGTGAGCCACCCATCCCTATAAATAAACATCTTACTGAACACAGTTATTTAAAATATTAATACTTTAAAGTGAATTAAACTAAATTCATTTAAATTTATGAATTATTTTTTATTGATAATATTTTTCTCTCCAAAATTTTAAATGTTGTATCCATACATATTTTAAAGCACTATTTTTACAGTTTAGCTGATATTTTTAAAATTCTAGACTGTTTATTTAAATTACAAAAATATTTGCACCATAAACGTCTGACGTTTGTAGATGGTAAGATAGGGTAATGTTTCTCCGAAATGTTTTTCTCACCTTAAATTTATGTATATAATGATGAGGATCTACTACACTTTGATGATTTTTACATATTTTTGGAGACCTAGCTTTTTTTATTTCTAAAACTGCATTTCAATAACATATAAATTTACATCACTAATTTTATTTTTTATTTATTGATATTTTTAAGGTTATTTTTAACTATTCTTCACTAATTAAAATAAATCATAATTTTATTTATTATTATTTTACATTGTTTTTTTCACTTGAAATATTTATTGGCTAAAATTCAACACATACATTTTTGTTAAAATTATTTTATATGATACATTATATAAGTTGAGTAAAAATATTATATTAATTTATACAATATTTAATATTATATCAATAGCTGTTATTAATTATTAATTTTTTTTAAAAATGCATAATTTGAAAGATTTTAAGAGTATTTTTTTATGATTTTAGGTTTATACTCGTAAGTCTTAAGTTCGGATTAAGCCTAATAAGATATTTCAAAGGTGATTATTCGTGATATTATTTTAATGTATGATAGAGTATTGAAACAAAATTATTACACCGAATTATGATACACGATTATTAGTTTCACTTTTACATTATTTTACTATACTTAAAACTACTGTTTAATTATACACCATGGGGTAATTGATGTTTAAAATTTGAATAAATGTATCTTACTTTATTTGCCTAACATTTTTACTCATATGTATTCCTATTAGCTACTGTATTTAATTATGATAAAAATCTGATAGTATTTAATTTGTTTAGAGTGCATCAATTAAAATAAATGATGTAATCTATAAAATATGCTCATAACGATATCACTATCTATTATAGTGAACGAAATTACCAATTATCTTAATCAGTCATGTCGTACACTTCAAACTTATTATAGACGACTAGTAGTTAAATCGTATTCGATTGAAGCAATTGTAATGATTTTGGTAGTAGTAATATAGTGTTGCGTACATTTTAGTCGACGATTTTAAATCTCTAATAAAAAATATTTTAGTTAATGCATTAATTAAATTAAGTTAATCGACAAAAAAAAAATTAATTTGTTCCGTTTAAAATGTAAAATTACACTTTGTATATGCGTAGTATTATAATAATATAGTACCAACGCTTTAAAATTCTCATAAGCACGTATTTTCTTTAAGTTTTTAATAAAGACATAGATAATACCTACCCGTTTTTGATGAATTAATTAATAAACAAAAACTACGAGTTGATGTATAATGATATAATAGTTAGTTGGCGAATTCCGAAACAAAAGACTAATAGTGTTCATCTGAATAGGTTTCTGGAACTGAAAGAGTGTTCTGATTGTTAAGCCCCATAATTGTCCTAAATTCTGATTGTGTGTTAAAGCTCTATTCAAAACTTTCACGACTTTACAACTTAAGCCCTCAAAATATAAATAAAGCTACATAAATATTCCGTACACTACACCGGCATGCACACTCGAAGAAAAACGTCGTCTGCGGTACAGCGTCCCTTGTGGTTGATTTTCCATGATAGTTATTATTATTAGCTTAGCGAATTTACGAATGTGCATTTATTTTTGTACCATATATCATATCCCCCATAAGTCTGAGGTAATTTTAAACCCATTTCATTTCATTTGAAGCCAACTTGTAAGCCGTAGTAACTTTAAATTAACTATAAGATGCTATAATAATATGTGCGAGTGGCAATCTGTATCCATTTATGTACTGTGTCACATCACAAGTCACTCAGTGGTTTTGTTTGGATAATTCGTGATTATAACATTTAATACGAAATTATTCTTATATGTTTTGTATTAGTTAACAATACAATCAAACATTAAACACAAGAAAAAACATCAAAGCAAATAAAAACAATTGGATAAAGTTTTTGAAAGCAGCTAAGTACTGTAACATTAGTATTTGTATACAACAATATCACCCGATATTCACTATACAAAAGATACTTTTAAAGAGGTATACAAAGATTTTTCAACGTGAAATACCTACCCTAGAAAATCACCTAAGCCCTTACTCTTGGGATGATTGGTATCTCGCCAGCATGCATCCCATTTACACTGTAATAAATTGACAGTGTAGTTCTGCCGACAACCCGGTCAATAGACGAGTACGTAGGAATGAAAATAATGAGTTTGCTCGCCTTAGCTAAACTCATTTACAAAAATAAATAAAAATGAAAATTAGATTGCAAAGTCGCTCAACCCAAAAGCAGTTAGCCTTTAAAAGATGGTAAAAATGTCATTCCCCAATTAAATAACGTGCGGACAAGATTTTAGTGGACGCATTTACAGAGGTCGAAGGAAGTTGTTAAAAGAAAATGAAAATAAGTATTATCGATTACAGGAAACATCATCATCATTTTACTTAAATATCTTAAATGTATATAGTGTTAAGTACAATTTTTACAAAGAAAACTATCATAATGTTGTTAATAATATTTAAACCGAAAGTTAACAAATTATATAATTTTATAATACTTCAAAAATTACCAATCATATTAAAAACTTTTTTTTTGCTTTCGTATATTAAAATAGAACTAAAAAGTTATTTTGGTTTTGTGGTACACAATATTATGCATAATACTAGTTTAAAAAAATATGTAATTCAATTTAATACCGTTAAAATAAAATACAATTTAAATGTTCATTGGATGACTATGTTGAATATATTATTAAAATTGTTATATATTTATTATTATCTTTAAGCTTAAAGTAAAACTTATCGATTTTAATATATTAGAGTTGTTTGATTTATTTTATTTGTGGATATCTATGATGATTAGGTAAACTAATACAATAAAAAAAAAAAAATAAAAATAATTATACACAAAAATAATTTGAAAAATATACTAACCTACACTTTTAAATTAATTTGATAAATGTTGTTGTACCTACGTATTTATTGTATAATTTTAATCTAGATAGATAAAAAAAATGTTTATTTAAACTGGAATCAAGAAAATAATACAAAACTACTGAAAATATTTGATCAGAACTAATTAAACTTTTGGGAATATTTTTTAAGAAGAATTATTTTGTTATTAACAAATATCCGCGGGGTTTATCCACCTGGTAAGTCAGTCAGAAATAAGTGCTATTTTCTGTTGGTGTCACTTTCAAAAAATCTAAATAATAACACAGAGGAAAACTAAAATCAAACTCCGCAAAATGCTCGTTGGATACTTATAATGTTGCGTAGCAGTATTATCGCGAGGTCGTGTCAACGATACGGGATGGAAATATTGTACGGCACTATATTATTTGGAAAAAAATTGTTCTCCACTTCGGATGAAAAACGATACGAAGGCCGAACAATATATATATATATATATATATATATGTACCGGTATATGATCTTAGAAAAGAATTCGTGCGACGAAAGAGTAACGGCTACCACATAAGTCAATAAAATATAATCTGTACCGGACGTGCGCGGAAAGTTGCTGCAGCGAATAGCTGGTAGGTATTTGAACGTGACGTTACACGGAACGTGTAAACCGGATATGAGGAAATACAGCGTAGATAATAAATAATATAATAATGATAATTATTTAAATTATCTATCTAAACCGGGACAGGGAAGATGCTGGTCATGGTTAAGGGTAGTATAGTTTATTGTGTGGCATTATAATATTATATATATATATATATATATATATATATATATATTGATGTAATGTAAAATATTAGTTTGGTATAGTATGGCGATGGGTTTGATTATTGACGATTGAGGCGTCGATTAGCCCGACAGACTGGCTCGGAATAATGTGGTTTCATATACGAGAGACAAAAACATAACGCACACAATAAATATTAAGTAATAAAACATTAAAATAAATTAAGTTATACTTACTCTACTTACTTATATAATATTATTATTATTGCAGTTGTGGTTTTTTATTTTTTATTTAATTTACGAGTACAATACCTGTCGTATAAACTATATTACATACAATGTATATAATATATTATGTTATTTTATCGACTCTAGATTATAGCTTATAATTTTCTGTACGGCAGTGGCTATATAAAATTGGTAGGGTTAGTGTCCCTCTTAAATATACAATAGCGTCTATTGTGCTTAGGTATTTCATTTATACTCTACAAAATACTGACCTGAAATTTGGTATTATGTTATACGCGCATATATTTCGTTCTTCTTATAATTATGATCAAACTATACTAAGTCGACCACGGGTGTAGCGTGGCATGGTTTGAAATGCGCTCCAACAATGTGAAACTTAATAGATATACATCAGTTATTAATTACAACCTTTTTTAAAAATATTAAACTGTACTAATATACCTATTGGTTAAAACAACAAACAATCACGTTTTGAATGGTTAAAAGTTGAATTAATTAATACCACTAAAACGTACGTAATATTATATTATTATACCACAAGATCTTTCATATTTTTTAAAATATTTTATCAATCAACAATGTTACAATATCGTATAACACGTTTTTAACACTGACTTAATTCACAACTAAATTGTATTCAACTGAAAATTAGTTAAACACTTAAAAAATATATATCAACCTAATTGTAGTGTACAACTATATAATACTATTTACGTCCAAAGATGACATCAAATATACATCAATGAATTTAATTGAAAAATAACAAATGTTCAAAAATCCCTACAGGTAAAAATTTGTACATAAAATAGGTCACTACTTTTGGTATCTAAGCATTCTACGCCATTAAAGTGAGTATTTTAGATTCATACTGTATTTTGAAAACCGAGAACTGCCACGAGGTATTGCATTAAACATTTTATAGAAAAGCCGGAAATTATACAAATACCACACGTGCCAGGCACTCATGTTGATATAGAACTGCGGAAGTGAACAAATTGACCTCTGAATCATATATTATAATTTTCTCGATCTTAAAGTACTGATAAATCCTAACATTTGAATACAGCTCATCTGATTGGAGCTTAGTTCAATCATAAATACTCAAAATTCTTTATCTTTTTTTTTTTTTATCACATATCCCTCAAAATGACTGAGAAAATCTAACTAAAAAAGTTCATCCTCCTTACGTTAGCTTCATATTTAGATAATATTCATGAGTCATCATATGTAAGTAATTATTATGCATTATTGTGAACAAAATTTCAAGTACGGTTAGCGTACTCTCAATAACTCCAAGGTCTAAGGAAAAAAAAAATTGGACACGTCAAAAAATGCTATAAAATATTGAGTTTTAAAAAGAGAATGTTTTTCAAGTGGAAAATAATTTTATTCGAGATTACGAAAATTTAGATATTTTATATCGATTGATACTTTTGTTCTTTTCACATTAATAACCATTTTACTATGGGCGTTAATAATATAATATAATATAATATATTATGTATATTACTTAAACCTATAAATAATATTTAAATTGTTAAACATGTTACGTTAAGAATTGATTCAACTGCAAACGATTTGCTTAAAATTAACTTTCTATGCCTTAAAATTATATTTTAGCTGATCAAACGAATTAGTTTTACAAAATTACAAAGTCATGTTAACGTCAAGATACGAAAAATCAATTACTGGGATGCAATAAAATACAGTTTTAAATGTAAAAAAAAACCCTGATAATCCATTAGTTTAAGCGAACGCAATAATTTAAAAATATTATCTCAATTTCGTAAGTCTGTATAGTCTGTATAGATAGAATCTATCCAACGCAATATAAAATATTCAGTATCACTATTAATCCACGGTGGTTGTGGTTATATTTTCGAAAAAACGATTTATATGCTGATGGTAAAGAGAAGCGTTGGTAAATGAAAAAATGCACGCATAATATTTCTCCTAATAATAAACGACATGCAAAAATAGTAGAAAATGACAAAGTTTATTATTATTACGTCTGTTATATAATTTGCCTACAACACGTGAATGTATACTGTTTTAAACAAGTATCGGGAAAAAGAGTCCCAGCCATGAGCATAAGCTATAGGTAAGTTCCCGGTTTCTGCACGTAATTAATGTGTCCATTAATAATGAAATCTAACTAGTAATTAATGTTATGTGACCTAATCGAATGAGTTACGTTTTCAAATTTGGCATTGCTAAAACAGTAAAAACGTCTAAACAACTCGCCATAAATAAAACCACTGATGTATTGGAAAATAGTAACGTATTAAAAGTAGTATACGTGTAGATGTAAGAAATAATAATAATAATCGAGTATTTAATTAATTTAACTAAATCACTATTGAAAAAAGTCTATTATATTGTTATATTTTCAATAACAAAAATAATATGAGAAGTGTCTGAAAAAATATCGAGCAAATATGTAGGTACTATATTTTTTATACAAGATTAACAATGTCATTTTATAAACATTATTGCTAGTTGCTACGGAATTAAAGTGACGGACGGACACAATAAGAATACAAGATAATTCGCAAGGTATGTTGGTATGTGTAATAAAGAAAAAAGGACAAACTGGTATTTAACGACTTCCAAGATGTAGCTCTGTTTTAATGTAGGTACAAAACTATAGCACACTGGACGGGATTACACCACGTTCACAAGAGAACTTTGATGATAACCGTGGCGGGATTCGGCCAAAGCTGCTGCACATAAGCAGTACCCACACTTTATACATGACCTTTTCGTTTTACGACAGATGGTGCAGAAAACGAGGAACGTACGACGGCGGCAGATGACCGCTTATTTTTCGTATAAGCTTATAAAAAACACGATTCCGTTTACAAATTAACATGGTATAAAATATGGTACAGGTGAATGGAGAATATTAAAAGTGTGCTAAAAACTCCAACTGCTCTCGGGAAATATTTTTTGAAGAAGAAGAAGTAGTAATAATGAAACGGTTATAGCAGATTGATGGTTATTACAAATCAAGATGGTTTTCAAACTCAGGGGAAAACACCCCTAATAACTGTAGGGTGTTAAAGACTGAGGCGGGAAGATAGAATTGAAAAGAGTATTGTAAGTAAATAGAATTCCGGAGGTACCGATGAATAACTGAAGAAGTGAAGAATTGTTAGGGAAGACTGCAGGCAGAAAATACGTAGGTACAACGGAATAATGGTTTTAATGGCCAATTTACCGACAATAATAAATGGATATTATATAAACGGTGGTGCTTGCCCTATACAGCAACGTAAATCGAACCGATTACTGCTGTTAACGACTCGGGGGAAACTATGTCAATCGAAAGTTTCGCTTTTCGTTTGTCGATATATCTATATAGTATAGGTAACTATTAATTATTATAAATCGCCGTCACTCCGCATCTGTAGACACGTGTCATGACTATCGAGCGGCGTGACGTTGATACCCTGCATCGTCGGACAAGGAAATGATTTCCGGGAAAATCCCCCGCACGGCTGTCACGTAGCTCATGACAAATCACAAAACCGGGAGGGGGGTTAGTGGTGGAGATATTCTAGTTGTCGGCAAACGTCGTCGTTTACTATAATATAATATTTTCTAAACCGTCGGCAAATATTTCATCAGTTGCGTGCATAGTATAATGTAATTAAAATAATAGTAACAATAATGATAATGCGATTCGGTATAGGGGTGGAAGAGAGATGATAAATAATAACTACTTTCGAAATGCCGCAAAAAAACCAGCATCCAGGTATGGGCCGTTCGTCTCCCGAAATAGGGACAAAAAATAAATAAAACTGATTCCTCGCCGGTCGTCGTCTTTTAGTCGTCGTCGGCGGCGGCGGCGGTGGCGGCGGTGGCGGCGGCGGAGCGCGCGAGAAGAACAACACGCATCGGGGTCAGTCGGCAGCGCACCTCCTTCTACCCCCCCCCCCCCACTTACATCACCGCCATCGCCGCCGACACTGTATCCCGAAATCACCACACATATACACACGGGCGCGCGCGCATACCGCGGTAGTGGTAGTGGTGGCGAGCACGCGACCGACGGTTGTATGCACTATTATACGTCTACGTGCGTGTGTACCACGGTTTGTGTATGGGGAGGGGTGAGGAGGCGGATGCTGTGCGCTAGAGCGGGCGTGGTACGTTCTGGTACCACCACCAACACCACCGCCACTACCGCCGTCGGTGCAAAATGTCCCCCTCCCCCGCACCGCGTCCGACGACCATCACACTCCACGCCTGCCGTAGTTGGGTCGACGGCGTCCGGGGACCGACGATGACGACGACGACGACGACGACGACGACGACGACTACGACTACGACTACGACTACGACGACTACGACGACGACGGTGATAGCGGCGGCGGGCACAGCGGCCGGGCGGTGGACAGGATGGGCTAGCAGGAAGGCGGCGGCGGCGGTTGAGGAGTGCTCGGAATTATCGAACAGCGGCCCCGAAACCTTTATGACGGGGGCGAAGCGCGCGCTTTCCGCAGCCTCGCTACGGCGCGCCTGGGCCGCGAGAGAACGAACGCGGCGGCGCAGCGCGGGCCGGGGAAAGCGGTGTAGAGCGGACCGCCGGGCGATGGCGAAGGGACCACCGCGATCGGCGGGAGCGGGGTGGGACGCGCTAGGCAGAGCGTGTGCTGCGCGCTTCCCCAGCGTCCGCCGTTGCCGTCGCTGCCGCCGCCGCCGCCGCCGCCGCCGCGCGTGGTGTTGATGATAAACGAATACGCAGTCTGGCCGTGCGGTGCGCGACACACAGACGCCCGCGTCCATCGCCGCTGTCGTCGTTGTCGTCGTCTCGTCGACGAGACACCGCCGCGCGTGCCGAAACGCCGATTGGCATCGAGAACCCGCCGTCTGTGACGACCTATACACGACATACTGTTATTGTTTACAATCTATCAGACGTGTTCCCGTGCCGTGATTACACGTCGGCGTGCACAACACAATAACAAAACAATTCCGGAGAACACGTTTCCGTCTGCGCCTTCCCGATTTACGTTCCGATCGCTGGCGTTTTCCGCCGTCGCGTTCACTCGCCGCCGTCGACTTTGTCGTCTCTGTCGTCTCTGTCGTCGCCGCGTGTAGGGTGTACGACGCGCGCGCGACATGTCCGACAATCCGGGCGCCGTCAACGGCGCCGCGTCTGCCGAACAACCGGTCTGTGCCGAGGCCACGCCGCAGTCGCCGCCGCCGCCGGTACAGCAGCAGCTTGACGAGGGTTCCCGACCGTCGCCAGCTAGACAGCACCACCAGAACGGCGGTTCGTCGGCGGCCGCCATGGCCGCAGTCGTCCCGTCACCGGATACGCCGCGGAAGAGAGGTACGGACCGCCTCGAGGGCGAATTATAATAACATGAGTACCATTACAGTGCATATACATATATAGTAACGCCGCAGTTGTTTAGTCGTAAGGCAGGTTCAATATTCCTGCAAAATGACCATATCTGCACAGCGTTTGAGTCCATTGCTTTTGAGCACCGTGACGTCCCCCTACCCCCGTCAAACTTCAAACAGGTCGCTTTTCTTCTCTATTTTAGAAATTAAAGTCAATAGTCGTGAACTTAAAAACAACCGTTTTTTGTATGTCAACCGTCGTCGAAGAGTGCCCACTAAAGACTACAGTGAGCATAGCAATGAGCATAAGAGACGTTTACTTAAGTGTCATTCCTCTTAAACTCTTTCCAATAACACGTCTTGACCAACTGGCAAATATCATGATATCCAAAACGTCTTTAATGACCTGACAATTATCAAGCAGTTTTTGAAATTATTTTATTCTTATATAGTTTATAGTTAAGACAAAATTGTTTTTTTCTGTATATAAATACTCAATATCACTATTCCTGGTCGAACCGGTTCGCAAAGGCCGCATAAGTCCGTCGTTTAGGCCAGTCTTGGATACCAGTAGTCCGTAAACGAGATGATTGAGCTAATTTATTTACGTTTTTTAAGTACGACGTTTATGTGAGTTTCTCGAGAAACGCGTATCACGTCGTTATTATTAAAACTGTGCAAAAATGTTGGAACGGAGACGGTCTACGCAGCCAATAATAATAATCGTCTACGGTGACATAATATAATATTATATTATTATACACAGCTGCGGTGGCTGTACCATATTATAATATTAATATTGTTTTCCATCGAAACACGTCGTTAAGACGACAGCGCGTACACATATTATTATCATAATACTCCGAAATTTTAAATAATATGTACCGGCTAAACGGTACGAGACCGATGAAACGACAATCATATACTACTATTACATGACGTGATCATGTCATATCGTTGTCTCCGCACAAGACCCGTACGCATATATTATACTTATGCGTATATTGTATCGATTGATTCCATATCCGACCGACGTCATTGACACGGCCGTCGTCGTCCGGGCACATTATTAAAATAATCAAAAAATTCACCATTATCACCCATATTATATTGATATAATATATTAGTCGTTATACAAATTCGTATCAATCCATACATTCTATATATACAGCTGCGTATATTGGCACACTTTCATATATTATATTATGCAATATATTATTTCGCATAGTGTGTGCGCAATTCGATGTCACCATAAGACTTCCGAGAACGGTCGGAGACGGATTTTGGATGTGCGTCAAGACGAACAATTTCCTTATGATATTATTATATCCCGAGATTACATTTAACTATGTTAGGTATGATAGTTCATACGTGCGCATATTAATATTATATTATACATCTTTAAACTTTAAAGTCAGGGTCGGAATTGTAGATCCACAGTAGATGTAACCATGATGTATGGATAATATTATAAGAATGCTGTATACTTTATTATGTACCTATATGTATTACATCAAAAACAAAGCATTATTATAAATTAAACAAACAAACACATAAAATTGAAGAAAAAATATTGTAAGTTATTTCAAATATGTTTAAACCGTTACAAAAAACCGTGTAAAACAAAAACAAAACAATGTTTTGAACGAATAAAACGTTTGTCTTGTATCATTAAAAAATAAAACTGTTATTTTTCCAACTCCGTAATAAGAATATAACCTAAAAGCATATAGTTGTTAATAGAAGTTACAATTGACGTTAACACTCAATTTTAACAATATCGTTAAAATATTAAACAGTGTTAAAAACAATAAAAAAGAGAACGTTATGATTCTTATAACTGATAGTTGAGGTCTTCGTATAACAAAAAATACAAATTTAAAAACATATGCAGCCGAGTATTTCATTAACATTCCGTTTTCGGTTTAAAAAAATACAATGAAATACATAAAACAACTCCGGTGAGAAATTATAATAAATTTGTCCGGGGAGACAAATGTAACTTAACCCATCACACCCCCCCCCATTAACCTCGTGGGTCTGCCATCGTACTCGTGGTATAGGTAAATAGTTCCAATATAAAGTTATAGTTGTAAACTATTTGTAACTATGTGTGGCCGAAAACCGCAGCTCAAACCGATCGCCAATATTATAATTTATAGTTATGCGATTAACTGTGAAAAACGTGTACTTACTTATGTTACTTATTATGACATTTCGGGTACGTTTATACGTATATTTAATAATAAAAATGATTTTTCTCGTACAGCCATTTTACCGCATGTCCTTAAATCGGTCAATTACACTCCCACGGTTAACGTTTGCAAGCAAGCGTAAAAATAATGATTACACTATCGATACAAAGCTATTATATAAGTACATATACATTTAAGGCATTTATAGTCCTTGTACTGTATAATACACACACGCAACCGTATAATTGGAAATCATAAGTTTTTATATGTGAAACTATGAAAGTAATGGCATACGTATATAGCACTTTTCTGGGTGCACCATCGAACTTATATAAATTCGTACAATTCATGGTTAAAAATGTGTAAAGATATAGGAATGCCAATAAGTCTTTAGTCATCGTAAAAGCTGTACAATTCTGCATTTTCAAGAAACTATTCTTTATTGCGGTACATTATTATTGTACCTGCCTACATTTAATGTAACTCAATTATGGCGAGAAACATTAACCCATATTAATTAAATTAATAATTAATTACCGAATGTAATGTAACATCAATAAACCAGTGCCCACAATATCATAATAATTACAGGAAACATATTTTAACAAAATTTAAACTCTTTAGTCAAAGAAATTGTTTAAGTCTTCAAACAATAATAAGACGAAAGGACGTTCAATAATAATTCAATTTTCCAGACCTAACTCAATTAAAATACAATCAAAATCTGTTCACAAAATAATTATGAATTCAAAATATTGCTTTGATAATTTCCAATTGATTTTAGTCGGAAAAAATTAGTTAAAACTAGTTATCTTAGTTATCAATAAAAAAAAACAAATATGACTTATTTTTAATCGCAAATCTACAAGATATTATTGAAAATTAAAAAATAATCATCCTTATTATAAAATATTTAAATATGTTTAAGCTTAATAACAAATACAGTTAAAGTTTACGTGTTTTGATAAAAATTATTGAATTTAGAAAGGTAAAATCATAACATAATATTAAAAAAATAAAAAATTTTGTCCTATTTTACACCTAATTTTATACAAAATAAAATTATATAACAGGTTATATTGTAACAATTTATATTAATATTATTATTACTTTTTTATACAAAACATATAAAGCTAATTTTATTCCATTCACAAAAATATTGAAATAATTTATTAACATTTAATTGGTATGTCAACTGGTAGAGTTAATATAAATTATAACAATAGCTGTAACACAAATATAATTAGGAATTTTATAAGGAAAGATTCAAAAATGTCAATTAAGTACCATTTTAATGAAAAAATGTGGAAATTTTTGTATTTTTTTTTTTATAGATAAAATTATACGACACACATATTCGTTTAAAAATCAACTGACAATTGTCATATCATTGTTAAGTCATACGCTTTGCTTCGCCTGATCAATTAATATATTTCAATTAAACAGAAACCATTTTACATTCGTTGTCAAATGTTTAAACAGATGATTTATAATTTTAAAAAAATTCTTAGCAATATTACGTGATTAGAATATAGTATAATATTATGTAGAACCATATATCTATAATTATAGTTACGATTTCATGGAAACTAAATTAGCATTAAAACATAATAAGTTTGAATAAATATATTTTTATATATTGAGCATGGGTTTAACTAAAAGTTTAAAAAAATTCAAGCACTTACTTTAGTTAGTGGAACAATTAATATTATGATTCATATTTTTTTTTTCTTAATACAAATAATTAAGACTTGGAATTTCAATTAAAATTGAACTAGAACCACTTCAACCTTTTTAAAATATTGAAACTGGATACCGAAACCTTACCGAAATCATTTTTCTATTTTCTATTTTCTTCAGAACTGATACTGATATTGGTAGATAGAGGATGTTTTGAGTTTTTTCGGTTCCAACATTATTTAGCTATTTTATTTATTTAAGTAATAATAATTATCGATTAATTTATATGATTGCAAATGTGTACGTGGATTTATAATTTTCTATTTCTATATCCATCAAAAGTTCCAGAAAACAATATGTGCAATTATCAACATTTTAATATAATATAAAACGTTACCGACCCGCCAATTAGTTATTGTCTATTGACCCATCGTTATGATTATTTCCTTTTAGTTTATTTATAGTTTTGAACGATGCTTCTAGTGACGTTGATGAGTGATGACTAATAAATTGGTTATTAGAACCGATTTGGGCCCATTTCGCCGAATCCCATCTCGCCGAAGCATAGTAAAATATAATTTTGTTTTGTTATAATATTAATTTAAAATATATAGTCAAATAAAATGGTAAAATAATAAAAAAATAAATGAAATAATTACATAAAAATAACTAATATTTAGTAAAAATATATGAAAATATTTGTCAACAATTTATAGTAAAAATTAGTAAAAATAATTAATATTTAGTAAAAGTATTTAAAAACATTTGTCAAAAATGTATAGTTTTAAGCATAATAAAAGAGAATTTTGTTTCGTTAAAATATTAATTGAAAATATACAGCCAAATAAAATCGTGATATAATAAAAAATAAATGAAATAATTACATAAAAATAATTAATATTTAGTAAAAATATATAAAAACATTTGTCAACAATTTATAGTATAAATTAGTAAAAATAATTAATATTTAGTAAAAACGTATAAAAACATTTGTCAAAAATTTATAATTTTATTCAAAATGGAAGTGGTAAATAACCGCATCTAGATATTCCATAATAGATATTTGTCCATTTCCAAATGTTTTTAAACATACATTTGAGGTATTAATATTATATTATAAATATATAGTTAATTAATTAGTATTTACCGCTCTTTTGCCGTTTTTAATCGGTCTTCTAAAGTTTTGTACTTTTTTCTCATTTTTGGAGCTTGGTTACATTTTTTTTTTGAGTCATAATATCAAGCTCTTTTAAATAAGAAAAAAGAGCTTAAAAAAACTTTAAAAAAAAATTTTCAACAAAATGGGATTCGAAAAAATAGCATTCGGCCAAATGGGATTTGTTATCAATCTGTATACAACTAGTTTTTTGTCGGTAAAGTGGAATTCGACAAAATGGGATGATACCATCAGAACTATCATAAATACGTATCCATAAAAGTTGTTATCTTATAGTAACAAAGACTAATAAATATATAATATAAATAATACACCTATTTATTTATGTGCATAATATTATGTGCTCGATAACTAATGAATATTTTCTTATAAAAATAAAATAGCATATTATACTAAAATATTTAGTACCATTTCATCATTTTAATTTAAATTTAAAATAATACCAGGTATTGTACCAGGTACTATTAACACAAAATATAAATTTTATAGAAAAAATCTTGATATATTGACAATAAAATACGTACAATAAATTTCTGGTATAAATTGTAGTAGTTTCAAGTTTAAACTTTACTGAAGCTTACAAGTAACAACTTCTAACGGGAAGTCTACACAAACTCACAGAATCACAGCTATTCAGTAAAATAATTAAGACTTTAAAAGATGTACAGGGTATTGTATAAAACTATAAAATTGATTCTTTTGACTAATGATAACATGATATCAATATTATACTTTTCAATCGAAGGAAATTATATACCTATCATTCAGGTATTCAGTAAACAATCAACATTTACAACTACAAAGTTAGTCACATAGCTATACAAATATATAATATCAAACAAAAATCTATTCTACTAATCAAATTAAATTACTTTTGACAATTGAGTATTTTATTGTATCAATCTATGCCACTATGATGCATTAGTATTGCAACTTTTCACAATGCATTTTAACCTGTTTAAAAAAAAAATGTTTTTAAAACCAAAATAGTATAAACTTACTTAAATTATTTTATCCTATTATTTGATCTTATCATTTTGTATGTAAAGTTTGCGATTACTTATTTTTTTTTACCTTTTGAAAAAAAAACTTTACCTATAAATATACCAGTTTTTATCGGAACATTCCCTTTTAAAAAAAAAGCAGACTTATAACCGGGAACAAAAAAAATCATAAAGGTTTCAAGCCTTTATTATAACGATTGAATCAAAAATATTTATTTAATATAATTATAATATATACAAGATATACAATATACATATTATATCATATTTATTATAATCAATATAATCAATAATTTATTAGATATTATATAAAAAAATATATCAAACTAAAATTATGTTAATAATAAATAACTGATAAATATACTGATTTTGATAAATTTTAATAGGAATATATAAAACTTTACGATAATACACTTACATCATAGATTCATATCAAAATATTCATTCTGGAAACTGCACCTACAATATCTAAAGTAAAAACATTATTTTAAATAAAAAAAAGTTTTCAGAAAAATTATTTCTATATTTATTTATTTATGATTATATTAGAAATTAAATAACTTTACCTATGTATTTTAAACAAAATATTCATAGTTAAGATCTAATTTTAAAAACCGATTATTATGCCTGTATTTAATGACTCAACAATAATAATAGTTACCACGAAAGATACATTTCAAAAAGCTATAATGCTATGTAAATTGTGTTAAAATCCTCTGCTGTTGTTGCCAAATGTGGAAATGAACATTTGGGGGATTCAATTATCCACATTTTGACTTACCTATGTTATAGTTTCAGCTTAATGTTCTACTATTGTTACAAATCAACTAAATAATCCAAAATTAACTATTGAATAATTAAACAGTATCCGCGAATGTTAGCAGCATGATTAATAAGCACACAAAGATACTAAATTAATTAATTCCAACATTTTAACGAGTGTTTGTCGAATTTACTATGCAAGCTCAGCGGTCAGTACAGTAATTTTTAGTTTACACATTACATTATATATTATACAAAACAGACGTGAATATCTCATCCATAAATACATGACCACTCAAAACCTTGACATTTGACTGCGGCTCATTAATCGATGAGATAAATAAAATTTCACCAAATTTTATCGATTAAAATATTTTATCATACGCTTTTTACACTCACAAGTGATCAAACTCAAGACCCAGCGCTTGTATCTACGCACATAATAATATCGACACGTCATAAACACGACTTAATTCTACATTTTATTTGCTATGAATTTCGAGCAACGCCTATTCAGCGAGGAATTGCAAATGGTTTTGATTTTCGCTTTTTGCGATAGTTGTTGGAGTATTACGACAAAGATGAAATCGCCGCGCCTCCGACACAATCTCATCCTTCGGTCGTACAACTACTACCTACTACAGAAGACAAGTGTCGGTAGGACAGTATAACGGGCGCTGGAAAGGGATGGCTATAGTTGTGGGTGGTTTCGGGAGCTGAAGGATTTTACTGGGTCTCAGCCAACGGATAGGCCGATGGCGGCCGGGCAAACAACAGCGTGCTTAACGGCCAGAAAAAAGGCCAGTTAGGTACTACCGTGGTTTCTCGTTGTACGTATTATGAGCGCTTTGGAAGCAAATTGAAAACAAAATCTACAGTAAACTGACAAATGCGGGCACTGGTCCAAAAAAACCTTTCCTGCAATCCCTCCTCAAAAAATAAAGAAAAAAAAGGTGTAACCAGGGAATTTATCTCGTTTTTGCCTCGCAAAATGTAAATTGCGTTTTAACCGTACTCGCCTACCCGGCCACCCATCTATAATCACACGAGGGATTACCTAAATGCCAGCGATTAACATAACCATAGGATCATAAAAAAAAAAATAGTGTACCAAGTCGACGTTTAATGTGTTTTTCATTTATCGGACATTCGTTAAACGCTTTGGTCCAATAATCCGAAATTTATACGATAAAATGTATTGACTAAATAATAATAACTATAATTAGTAATAAAAATAATTATTAAATTTATATGTCATGGCATGTATGGTTTTTGATTATTTCGAAGTAAAGTTATTGTATTCAGTTTATATTATATTAACAACGTTTCTTCTATTATATTATAATCCACATATTATTTTGAAACCAATTCATTTTAATGACTTATGTGCCTAATCGGTTTTTTTTTGTAGCGCTTATTAGATTAATGTAAATCAGCCAGCATGTTCTTCTTTGGGCGTACCAATTAAATTATTATTATTTATAGTATTTTACTATCTATTTGACCATTCATGTATTCCGTTATTCGCTTATATTATAATATCATTTAGCTGTCAACATTATATTGATATGTTCGAAAATCTTTATCTTCCATACGTTTAAAAAGGATAAAGGTCGCCCGTGATAATATTAACTACTTATATTATGTACATAAAAAAAAAATCGAATGTAATCACGTCGCGTCGTCCTTCTAGCGAGAATCAATTAGAATAGGAAATGTTTAAACGTCACTTTAATTTGTATAAGTTGGTTGTACTAATTAATTGGCACTGTAACGGTTTTAAAAAAAAATACATAGGAACAGGACAGACAAACGATGTAATAGCAAACACTAAGGCCATTATGAAAATGTATAACGATTTTAAAACAATAGTGTTATATTATGACACCGAAACGGTAATTTAATTATTAAATAACAATATTCCGGTTTAGGTCTTTCTACGCGGATTATGCATTTATTTTATACCTTGCAATACCTATAATAATAGTTATTATGCCCCCGTTTTATCCGACGCTATGTCTTCCACTGCCGTGGTTACCGATATAATTTTATTTTTTATTTTTTATAAAACAAAAATACGTATTCAACACGTTTAAAATATTTTGATACGACGCGGTTGGCCTAACACTTCTGAAGTTAAAATAGACGACACAAGAGGTTATCAGAGTCTTTATGATATTATTGTCATCATATTTTGTCTTACTGTCATTAAATCATTAATTAAATTGTCTGCATGTAATTCGTACGACAACCACTATTTATCAAGCGTTGTTTGCATGCGTTTACATAAACTGTTTTAGTAATGTAAATTTGAACATGGTGTGTATTATATACTATTAAATTCTATTATTCTATTATTATTTATTACTAAAACATTATCAGCTTATTGGATAATAGTACATTTCGTTTTAAATTAAATTACGCATGGAAACCAGGGAGTCAGCATTCTCGTATAATTATACAATATGTAGAGCATACTTAACAAATTATTCGCATACTTATTATATTAGAATAGAAAATTGATCATCTGTAGTGCGGTTTAATATAATTTTACCGAATTCAAATTCGGTACAAAATCGTAGAACTATAGGTGTATTATAATTATTATTATTATTATTTGAACATTTATTCTGCTTGACGTTCATACTGACAAATTATATACTTTGCGTCCATCAATTTTCTCTTTTTTCTATTCGTTATAATAATAATAATTATTATTATTATAATTGATGTTAATTATTACAATAGGTACACGGTAATAGTATAATTATTAATTATTACCTTATACAACCAGAATTGTGTCAAAATAATATCGAGTAACAAATACGTAAAAAAATATACTCAACACATTATAATATGACAATAATATTATACAATATTATTCACGATAATTACATAGACGCGTTTGTTTATCAAACTTCGACGACTAAAACATTCGCAATGCGATTATAGTTTTATTTCGTTCGTGGTTCGCAGAACATCGCCAAAAACTTTCACGTTAATGTTTTTCCTGCGCACCGTACTTTATCCCCTTTACTTATATTATTATTTTTTTTAATTCGATTTAATATGAAAAGTTTGTAGAGATAGTACAGCGTAGAAAGCAAAATTAACAGTAGTATGCACACCTATCACCGGAAGTATACTTAAAAAAAATTAAAGTAGACGAACAAGAAATTTTAGACACCGTCACAATATAGGAATGCGTGCAGATTTATAAAATTACAAACATAACTGCGGTCGATCTGCGCGTCCGCGTATAACAACGATTTGGGCGATTTTAGTGCACATTTTTTTTTTTTTTTTTGCTACCTCATAGTATTGCTCAGGCGGGGGGACACTTTATTAATATAATAATCGACTGTGTGGCGGCGTTCGATTGCGACGAGAAGCCAAAACGGGTTAACCGCCCAAATCAAAACGTTAAATTTATTGCCGTTTAGCCGCGAGAACAATGCGTGAACTGGACGAAAGCCAATCGATCCGGATAATTATATATTAAATTATACATGGAAATTACATCGAACTATCGTTCGTTTCAGAACTGTCGCGTAAACTGTGTAGGTACAACATATTATTATATACATATACGGAACGCGCTAAAAGCTGAAACTAATATATTATATTATCGCTCATCTGTATTTATGTACCGCCGGGCACGCATAATATTTCACAGTATACTGAAAATCGTTTAAACAAATGATTCATTCTAATTTGTAATTTTAATCCTCGGAAGTCGTGGCAGTCGACTGCAACAACGGCGTGACCTATGTAAATAGTATAGATACCCGTCTACATATTGTGCATGCATTACATACGCCTTGCGTGCATTGAATACAATATAATATAGTAAATCATTTATATTGTAAATTCCTTCGATTCTGTATACGACTATGATCAATATCCACACGCCGCCGTCGATTAAGTTTAACAACCTAGCCATATTTATCTTATGTTGTATACGTGTGTAATATTATAATATTTAATTGTGTATACAAAAGCATCAGGTATATAATATAAGTAATTCAAATTGCATTTTCCGGAAAATTATACAAATTTCCTATTGGTAAAATATTTTAAAAACTCTAAAATTACACGACTCAAATTAAATACATAACACGTGGCCGTTGATCAAAGTTATAAATTATGTTATTAAAATCGTACAAAGTTATTTTTATGAATAAATTTAAATTTTCTTAATATACCTAGTTTATACTATATAAAATGTTTAAATTCAAATACGCTTTAGACTTAACAATTTTCAAAAAAATAAATATAGAAAGAGTGAAAATTAATTAAAAATAAAATTATGATTTTGATTATGAAACCTTAAACTCCTCTTAGCAGCGCATGAAATATGTTTATAGATAAACAAATTTATAATTACATTAAAAGTAATTTAATTTAAACACGAAGCTCTAGGTATATTTTTTCTACATTTGTAAGTTTATAAAATGCAAAAACAAAATACTAATTTTGAGCTCATTATACTGTTGTAGAAAAATTGACATACAGTTGGCATTTAATAACGTTTTTCTTATTTCAATTAAAATAATACTATATAATAATTCTAGATTAAAAAAATAAACCGTTAATTATTAATGTTAAGTAATTTAAGTTGCGTTATTAACCGTACCTTATTACCGAAACAATTGTCATTATCTCTTCATCGTTATAAACACTATTAAATTTGTTCGCATTTACATTATAAAGAGTGTACACTGTACACCCTTGGGTCAATTAATTTTGAAACACTAAAACATAGTGTACAATTAACATTGATCCGGCAATGTAAATTAAAAATACTCGTTCAACTTTATACACGTTTTAATACTGACCTTCATTTATATCGCATAGCTAGTTTGATAACAGAAATGATTTAGCTACTGAACAATCATCTTTAATTAATTGTTTTATTAAAAATATTTTCATGATAAAATTACGTTGGATCACTAGTAGGTACGCTGATCAAAGTCATTAACTTCAAGACATTATGCTCTGCGAAAAAAAAACTCGGTATATCTATTATATCTACTGATATTATATATTATTTTTATTTTTTGCTTAAATTTACATTTCTAATACGATTCTCAAAAATATAGTTATTACAATAATATATTATTACAAATTCGTATAATATAATAATCTACCCGCGCAAAATAGGACCCCGAGGACATACATCAACCGATTTAAATGCGATCACGTTACATTAATTCTTTAAAAATGATTTATAAATAAATAAGTTAGAACATATTCACTATTTTTTAACATTTAACATACCTTCTACCGTTAGTAGGTAGAGATTATCACACATATACAGATTATTTATAGAATAAATTAAATTAATTGATTATTCTATTATATTATACTTACATTATCCTTATAACATGTATACAATTGATGTACCTACTATATGTACATTATTAAAAAAAATATAATTTTGTATTCCCATTCGATAATATAACTTAATTGATAAACAATTTCAATTACAACCGTAATATAACATTATTATTTTTATCATTTTACATACATTTTCAGAATGAATGTACATTTTTGTTCATTATTATAAGATTGTCCTTTTAGAACATTATCTAGTTGTATCCATATGATGTGTACTTTGTATAATAATGTACATAAAAATAAATACATACTTTGTTTGATTAACAGAGTTAATAAAAATTAGTCATTTCAATGAATTTGTATATTTGATATTTAATATTCATACATTCTGTGTGACCGGATACAACAAATAACACAATTGTGAATTATTCTTAATTGAATAAAAGTACTAACTATAAATGTATCAAAAATCATATTATTTACTTGCAGAATAATGTTATTCAAGACCATTAGTTTAGTTGATTTTTTACAGTCAAGTATCAATTTAATTTAATTTTAATATGAAATTAAAATATGTGATCTTTGGTTATCGTGCTAACGATAAAGTGGTGGAAGGTGATTGCCATTTTACGCCATTTCCATAAATAATCATATCGGATAACAGCTCAATAATTACTACGGTCACTCGTATAGTAGTTTAATAGTCTCAAAAAATAATATATTTTCGCATCATACATTCACAAAATACAGTTGCGCGCTATGGCAATGTTTGCAATTGCGAAATTGTACGTTCTTTTGCAAATGACGTAAAACATTTGCGATGCATTTAAGTCATGACCAGTTTGGCGCCAGATGACGAGTGGTCAGAAGCTGTCAAATAATTACTTGTCGACTGTATTTACAGTCAAGCGCAGAACGGGGTTGTCCTTAAAAATAACAATTTCTCCGACCAGAGGGGAAGGTTGGTTAAAACCTCGCAAAAAGAAACCTTCCTTTAATTATTCACTGACCCAGTTTCGGCTTACTGGCGTCGGGATTTGATTTTCTTCTAACCCTGTTTTTTATGTCATTCCAAAAACTTCAAAAATTAATATCAAACACGTCGTGGATTTTTTTCATTTCTGAAACTCCAATACTTAGAAAGAGAAGAGAAGTTTCATGTACTCATAGTGTGTATACTCTACGAAGAAGCCATATTGAATTTATCATCTAATATAATTTATATTTTACACCATAAATATTGCCAAGAGTTAATAAAATCTGTCAACCATAATATTAACATCGTAACTAAATTGTACAATGTATATCAATAAAATGTATACATTATAGCTTTAATATAAATATTAAAAATATTTAAAAAAAATTTCAGCTGAAACTTCTACTTAAGTAGTAATTTCTAAAATATTGAGTAATTAAATAACGTTTATCATAATTTAATAATATTAAATATTTATTAAATAAACATTTATTTTTATTTTTATTAATATTAATTTATTTTGAATTATCTATTATTTTGTTATGTTTTTAATGAAATTTGGGTGATGATAATAAACTTGAACAAATAAAAAAAAAAATCGAAAACGAAAATTGTAAACCGGCATACTGCGACATAAATAATTTCTACAGCGTCTAATCATTTATCAAAATGCCAAAACAATATGAACGCATATTAAATAATTATTGTATCATGATCGTTATTGACATGACATTATCCGTATAACAACTGTGGTATGGAAAAATAAAACTAAATTAAAATTTATTATCGTAGTATGTTACCGCCTATAAGCAATTATTAACGGGCCAGGATTATACGATAAACGTTTATTCACGTAAGCCGTATGAAACGTTTTATAATATTGTGTAATAGGTTCTGTAACTCTCCGACGATGGGTATTTTCCGGCGGGTTTTATTCAGGCTCCAGACGGATAGAAAATAATATTACGAGTGTATACCTATGTGCTTTCGTAGTTTCGTCCGACAGCCCCTTTGAAGGAGCACTCTATTCGAACCGAAATAATAACATTTAATCATCCAAAAGACTTGCATGCACGTGAGGCGACTAACGTCGTTCACACCGTAATTTACCTAACCTATACAGACACGCAAAGTTATACCGATATGAGATCTCCGCTAGTACGCGTAGTGCTTACTATACGTAAGTAATATATACATTTCTGCGACGACCGTATATACACTCGAACGGAGATAATTACGTTTTGCCGTTGACACCCTGTGTGCAGATTATGTGGCGCGGCTGCGTTTAATGACGGAAATCCGTCCACCGTATATAATATATTATGTGAGAGGGTGATTCCAATTCGCCAAACACTCTCGCTTCCATTTTTTTCTTTGATATAATGAATTAATTCAAATTCTGGTTTTTGAAATTTTCATATTATAAATCTACTGCGGGACCATGCTTTCAATTGCTTAGATTTTGTATACTGATAGAAGAGTACCCTGTGGTGATTTGGTCGTTTTCGAACAAAAACCTACCCTTTTTTGCTGTAAAGAATGAAGCAATTTTTTTGAAATTACTGATATGTCTAAAACAAATTTCAAACTAGTAATTTATTAGTTATTTATCTTTGTGTACTTATGTGATAATAAATTCACGATAATAATGGGTTTGGATGATAAGGAGGTTATGATAATTTGAAGATTTAAATAATTACTCGTATAATTAACAACTATTATTATATTAATCTATCAATATTTTATAACTTGTAAGAATAGTGGGAGTATAATAAATATCAAATCCAATATTAGATATTATTCTATTTTTATATTTTTTCTATGAACCCATTTTAAGGACTATTATCCTTTATTCCGTGCATATTAATAAATCAGAAAATAATTGTTCAAATTTTGATTTAGATACATTAACATTTTCAAACATAAATCATCTGATTAATAATATAAAATGTTGTTTCTTATTTGAAAAAAAATAATTTGTGTCACCATAAACTACTCATTAAATTGTATAAAACAATCTAAATAGATAATTGAAAATATAATCTTTGAGTTGGGCAAAACACCAGAATTCCAATAAATAAATTTGTAATGAAAAATTGATGTAAGATGTATTCAATGAAGTTTTATAATTTTTTGTCGCAAGTCTCTTTGGTAAAAAGATAATATATTTTGAAGCAGAGTATTTTGCTGAAGAATAGCTTTTCGAATATTCGGCAAACACATTACTACAGCACTCGAGAACCCAGCGTAATCCCCGCCCTTTTTGTCATACAACATTCGAAAAACCCTTCGTTGTACATGCGAGGGTCGTAGGCGTCGATGGAAAAAATTGAAGTTTTCGAAGATAGGAAAATACCCGCATATGTCAGTCTGACTTGATAAAAACGCTTTGTGAATGACAACCTACCCAGAATAAGGATTTGATGTAACGATAATAACAGTAATAATATAAAGCCGTCTGGCGAACTGGAGAACTCGTAAACTTTGTGGTAAAGATTCCCTGAAGTACGCGTACCATACCTTACCTACGCTAAACTATAAGTATATTGTATATGGTTAGTAGGGCCATCATTCTTGTTGCAGTAAACTTTGAGTTAGTCCGATTATCGTCTCCGTTTTATTTCGCGGAAAGACGAATAACTGCCGCAAAGTCCCTTTTCGGTCCACTAAATTTCCTAATATAATACCCATTTCTGTCACAACCCCAATCACACCTCCTTCCGACAACGGTCACTCGGACGGTGTTTGTTATATACATATCTTCGGGCAGTTTCAACAACTATACTGTAAACGCGCGATGTCAGGCAATATAATATGATGTGCATTTATACTGTATTTTACTTTTATACTCCATCTGTGTACATGATAATATGCAAAAATTATTTATTTATAACCAATTCAGTTTAAGCTATTTATTATAGTATAACATAAAATGATCATTATTTATAAGTTTTACATTATATATCTTATTGAAATGCGTGACAGCAGAATTATATTATTTTCCTAAAAATGTTGATCTAAAAATAATATCGTTTGTCAAACAAATAACAATCTACAATTATTATTTTTAAACATATAAAAGCTTATGTATTAAGGAGGAACGGACATAGTATCTAATTATTTGCCCGGTGAACTTTCAAACGGAAACATTATTTTCTTTACAATGGCAGCCGTTTAAATTAACTGCGTATAAAACCAAAAAACTTCCGTAACATAAAATATAGTGGTTATTTATTTGCAAAACGGCAGTGAGATTGCCCGCGCCACAATAAAATCGTATTTATTACATTTTATACGTATACATAGGCTATACGCCGCTACGGATAAGGCGATAACCTGCCGTAAAAACGAACATATTGCATTAAATATTATATCGCCCTGTACACTTATTAATACGCGAGCGTATATATAAGTTTGTATCAGAGTGAAAAAACTTAATCTATGTAAAAAAAAAAACAGACATTTTAAGTACCTATCGTATACATATAGTTAATGTATTAACAAACAAACAAAAAAGGTCATTAGTGTACGAAAATATAATTTTATGTGAAACTCGAAGCCTCAAATCCAAAGGCCTGGTTACCCCAATATTTATGGAGGTATATGAAAGACCCGTGAACTGTATAATAACACGTATAAATATTTCACACAAATTTATAGTAAAATAACTTGACGACAAAATTCAATATTTTTCTTTTAACTTCAGTAGGTTACCGCGATTTACTATGAATTGCATCGTCATTTGTTTAAAATACCATCGCGTTTTATAATAACATTATATTATGTGAAACCGTGTGTGTAACTAAAATAAATTATTATTTCATAATAATTCGTATAAAAAAAAAAATGATCATCGTGTGGGATCTAACCGTATATACCCGCTCATGTATAAACGCCAAATTGTCTGCGACGTGAGACAGAATCATAGATGTGTTCGCCGTACATAATATATTTTAAACATAATCGTGACTGTGGCATACACAGCGATGTACGCGACGGGATAACATCGGACATTGTGCGGGAGACGACCGCGTAGATTTCATTCGCGCGCGTCCGTCCTAAGATCCGCGAGCCATCCGTTTGTCGTGACCGAGTTTTTCGCGTGGAACAGGTGTTGGGCACTCGGCCAAATAGGAAATCAGCCACGGTGACGTGTTTCTGCAATGTATATAATAATATCATAATATTATACTCTGCATAGTCACGCGCTTAGTGTTTTTAGGCGTTTGATTAAAAATATTGGTACCGACTATACAGTATGAAGTATAATATTATGATGTATATCTGCGTGTTTTGCAGGTCGTATATCTCAAATTCGATAATCGTAGAAATTATCGAATGAAACGAGCCGTTTCCGTGGGATTTATTTTTTATTTCTTGTACAAATGTATTCAAAATAATGAAACAACTTATATAAAGTAATATTTTGTTTTTTTTTAAACATACTCGTATATATATCCCCTTTAAGTAAAGAGATAGTTATACATGTACATATTTTTTTGAATTGCTTACATAATACAACAGGGAGAAAACAAAAATATAATACTTTTTTCGGTATTCCGACAAAATACCGTGTAACCAAAAAATCGCCAATAAAATATCGTAAAGAATTAATACCGGCAGCAAAATATCACTCGGAAAAAAATTCGCAATATAAAATATAGCAGCTTTATAATAATAGCGTATATTTATGACTCAAATTCGAGTCATTTAATAGTTGGCGTTCAATATATAAAAATCAATAGATTTTATTAAGATACATATTTTAAAATTAGTAAAAATATTTTTTCTACTATCTTGTATTTATTATTTTAGAATAATCAAAAATTAAAAATAATTAATGTAAATAACTAACTATTAATTATTAATAAATAATAATTATACTCGAATACGGATTATGTGCGTACACCTTATACATATTATACACTATAATATTTTACTGATGCATTTTTTCTTAAGAATTTATAAACTAAAAACATATATAGGTATAATAGATACTTTAAAAAATGTGTGAACATATTTTATATTTATAATAACTAATGTTTTTAGATTTTATACATAAAACTTTTTTAGTTTCCATAATGGATCTGTAACATGAAAAATAAGACAGATTTTCTAAGAATGTATGACCAAAATATGTATTTGTATAATGTACTATGGCATTATTTTATACTCGCTTAGACTTTAAAATTATTACAATACAAATCAATTAAGTAAATGTACTATTAACTACCCGTAAAATTAAAAATGTTTTACCGTTCAATAAAATGTACATTATGTTAATCACGAGTAAGTTATATAATAATAAAAAATGAATTCTACAAGAACAAGGTACAAAATATTTTGTAAGTCTGCTTCGTACATTTGGTAAAATTAAAATTCGTGCTATCACAGTTCACAACTGTTATTGCCATTAAATACGTATTTCGGCGTAATTTTTAAAACAAAAGGCCCTGGTTATTGATACAAGTATAATGTCTATAATAGCTCGCAATAAAAAAATAATAAAAAAGATAAGTCCAACTTGATACAATGTGAAATACTTCAAGGTACGCCTAGAATTCTTTTAAAGAGAGGGTTTCAGTATTATTTTTCATAAAACGTCTCATATCAGACTTGTTATTATTATTGTTTTATTTTACGAGTTTTCCTTGTGACGGCGGGTGATCTCTAGCGTCGGGGCAAATTAATATTATTATTTAAACATAGTTCTGGGCGTTTTGTTACACCTGCTAGGTCATTTCGACGCGTCCATAGTAGTATACCTTTATTACACTCGTGTGCCACGTCTACTGTTTTATGCGTGTATATACATAATATATTATATATTTATAATATATTTGTTTTTTTTTCCTCGTTTCTTGGCAAACCGACGTCGGCGGGTGCTTAGCCGAACTCCGTCCGAAATTTCTATCTAAAAATAAAAATATGGCCGACGGGCGTGCAAAATATTTCACGTTTTCCCGCTCCCCCTCACCCTTCGACCCCCTCCAAAACTCGTCTAAAATTAACTGTCATTGAAAAACATGAAAGCGGAAAATTACTGTCATCGCCATACAGCCGCGCCGCGTAAAGCGCAATACGCGGGCACGTGCGCGTCCATGTTATAATATGTGCCCGCGCCACGCTACTTACAATATTATATATACAATATATAATATTACTAGGACGACCGCAGTAGGTTATGACGGGAATCGAGTTTTCGATCGAATACCAGTGTCTGGTCGTTGTTATTATTATAATAATATATGTGCAGGTCAACGGAGGGAGGGGGGATATCCGTTAACACAGAGATGAGTTTGTATGACAACGCCCGGCCCGTTTATACATAATATAATATATTATATTAATGCATTGGTCGGGTCAGACCAGATATATTATTACAATATGCGTATAACAATATAAAACCACAACAAACACAAAATGATCAATCAAAAATGCTCGAGATGCCATGCGTATGATTTAATGTGTGTGTAATGTCTATGTTTGTGAGCTCGTGTGTGCCAATTTAATATCGTTTTAGTCATAAAATACGAAATTTTAATAGCTATACGGTTTTCAATTATCAAATGCATTTCGCGTTAAACGATATAACTATAACGTTATACAACTCGCAGTTCGGAGTAAAGTTTATTATACATTTTATATTATATATACATATATGTGTGTGTTTTCCGTGTCTCTGATCGTTAGTACTGTAATGGAACATTATACATATACATTCTTTAAATCTATTTTTTTTTTACGACAAATCAATGTTACCGACAATAAAAATATTTTAGTTTTCAAAATTAAAATTGATTTATGACTAATTGTTCGTTATATGTCCTTTCATAATTTGGATGATGTTAACCAACTCAATGGACATTTATTTGGAAAATGTATGGTTCGTGATTCCATAATAATATTTGAACAAACATATAACGTAACAGCACCGTATTTAACAACACTGTAGTTTATTCATTATTTTGAATTTTAAATGCCGTTGTACATATTATTTTGTTAGTAAATTACAAAAAAAAATTATAGGGTAGATTTGTGATGCTAAAATGTATTTATTTTTCATAGTTCTATTATTTTAATTTTAAACATATAAAAAGAGTATTAAACAATAAAAATATGCCCACGCTAGATTTCACATGTTATATTATTATCATTACACATATTACATTATTAAAATAATGTTTTTATACCTTTTAATTTAATTTCTTTAGTATGCATTTTTCAAATCCCTTATAAACAATCACAATACGATCAGCTTTTTATTAAAAATAATATGGTTATAAATTTATTATCTTCAGCATCAACTAAAATATTGATGTTAGAACTGATAAGCATGCTAATCAAATTAAAATATTTTGAATTTGTTGAGTTAATTTAAAAAAAAAAGTTATTACAACCTTGAGTAAATTTCCTATTAAGAATGTTTCTATAATAGTTTAATCATTATAATTTACAATGTATTTATATTTAATATTGTATTGACTTTTGAAACATAATTACTATAAATACATAAAATGAACATTAACTTTAATCATAAACCTTATACGATTTTATTTACACTCACTGCAGCAACATCGTATCCGACATACCAAAACATTAACTTAAGTCCCAAATAGCACTTGTTAATGGGTGTTGCACGTTTTAAGATACCGAAAACTTTGACCGTTCATTTAAGATCAACGAAACTTTGTAGAAGTTAGTTTACGCTTTCTCTGCACTATTATACTCGGATTTCGTCTACTCAAAACACGTTAAAATCTTTAAGGTGAGATATGTTTAGGTAAAACAGCCAATAAAAGGGATTGAATTCCGGAAACAGAACCCCTTAATGCTTATTGTCGGAAAATAAAATGCTCTAACGTGTATGGTGTGATATTGAGATATAAAACTATATCTTAGTATAAAGTTAAGTGATGCAACACTTGCCATGGCAGTCCATTAATATTAATGTATCGACGGCTTAATTGACTTTTAAGCCATATATCCAGTATAACAAATATCTCATCATAAAAGTCAATATATTTGTATTATTAATTATAGTCATTAAAATAATATTATAATAATTAATAACATTATACGAAATCATTAATCTACTACCCCTAAGTAACATCACATCATACAAACAACTACGTGATATTTTTACTTTATAACCGTTTTGATTGGTTTTACTCATCATTCTCATCAATCTGTATCTCTTGAGTTATTTATAATGTTATACTTTTATATTATTTATTATATTTACAGTTACAATTTAACTTATTATTATAATTATTTGATATGAAAAATATTGAAAAAAAAATTCAAATAAAATAAAATACATTCTTATGTTTTGTATAATAATTAGTGTATAAAACACAATAATATATTTAATGATTAAATAATTAAATCTAAAATAAGTATAGAGCCTAATTAAATTAATTATGTTCAAAGTAATAATTATGTGGTGCTTTTTGTTGTTGTTTCTACTATACACATAAAGTTTATATCGTACGTTCGTATGTAGTTCAAAAACTTTCAAAGTTCAAAGAATTTGATTTGTATACTTTAAGATTACTCAGCACTATGTAGACTTTAAAAGTTTAAAGTAATTATAAAATTGTAAAATAAATTAATTTACCTAATTTACGTAATAAACATATATATTAGATACATTTATTTCATTTGGGAAATTATTAAAATACTCATGACTTCGTAAAAAGTCATTAGATTTTTATATATATACATATATAAATTTATCTATATTATATATAAATATTATGTTGTGGGTTTACAGTTATATTTTAATATTTTATGAGTCTGTTGGACATTAAATGATATTGTCTTCTTGATTTTAGTATTTTTTTAAAGAAGTATCTACTTAATGTAGTTACAAAATGATATAAAGCTATTTTAATCTCCTATTCCAAACTTTATTATTTAATTTGTTTTATTATTATTATTTCCAATCCTTATTAATTCTTATTATTAATTAATAAGAATATAATATAATTATATATAGAATATATATTTAATATCATTTCGAGAAACATTTTTATGTGGTTTTTTTATGTCATAAATAAATATTATAAAAGTGACAACTTAAAATGTATTGTTAAAGTTTTCAAATAAATAATGTAGCAATACAATTTTAGTGAATACACAAGCCGAATTCTTCTTTATTTAGTTTTTCTATATTTTTAAAAGTGATATTAATATTTTTGGTAATCTCAGTGCCACCGATTGATGCCTCGTGATTTATTATATTATTTAGTAAAAATCCAATAAAATTGTCATACGAAAAATAATTACAGTAAACGATCATGTTGATGGATCTTCGATAAATTTTAACCCTTTACTATAGTATAAACAATGAACGAATTAAGTACGAAATATTTCACCGCTAATAAAAAAAAAAAAACAGGTGCATGCTTTAGTAAAATCTTTTGTAGTACATTTTAGACACTGAATCAAAATTTAATGCTAAATTTCATCGTCTTAAATAAATTAAAATTTCAAAAGGGTACACTTCATTTTTCAATTAACGAATAGATCTAATTAAAAAGCAAATATTATCCTATCAAAACAAAATACAATTCATCTCCAATTTATGACGATTACACTAAACTAGTGTCTAGATATGAACAATGAAAAGATGATACACAAAGCTAGAAAATAAACATTGGGGATTCCAAACTTTTGGCTTATTTTCACGAAGATTTAATTATTTTATTTGAAAAATTGTGTAGTGTAATCATACTATGTACTAATCTTCAGTCATTTGACAAATATTAGAGCTAATCGGTTGGAAAAAATATATCGGGTACACTATGAAATTATATTTCGCACCCAACTAATGGTTCACGAATAAAGTATTGGTCTTTAATATTGAATGTCATATTTGTAAAAGAAATGTAATGATCATGAGTGTATCCTATTACTTAATAAAGATAAATTCATATTCGTAAGTACCTACAGTCTACGAAATGTATTGAAGTTAGAGAAAAACGCGTCAGAAAAAATATCAAATATCAAGCGTTAAGACAGTATAGACACCGATCTTTCTTTTAGCAAAAGTGTTTATTGTCTATCGTTCTTTAATTTATTTATATTATTCAACACTTATAAAAACGTAACAATACCGTATCTTTTAGGATAACTAAGAATACTACAAAACAGCGATTGCTAAGGCTATAGAATGTTATTTAGACCAGAAATATTTATTTTATTTGTCTTATGGTAATGAAGCAGAAGAATCCAATTCTTCTGAATAGGTGAGTCACGGATTGATAACTCGTTAAAAATTATCTATGTTAGACAAGATGTAGTGCTGTACTATGGAAAACAAGGGTCTTACTCTGACAAATGTATATCGTATATATATATATATATATTTATTTATTTATAAATAATATCAAATCGCGTGTAAGATATAAAATTATTTAATAACTGTAGTTACCTATGTGTTGAAAAAAAAAGATTAAAAATATAATGAAATATGAATGAAATTTTCAAACTTCTGCAGTAACACGCACTTTCACTTAACCAACGTGCCAATGACTATCTATCACGTTGTTTGTACACGCCTGAGTGCCTGACATACCTGCTTTCATCATAATTTATAATTATTGTGTAAAATACCTGCAGCAGCACCACGTGACCGGACAACAGCTGATTGGCCCCGTGGGTGTAAGTTATAACCACGTTTTCTAACACAACTCTGCTATGCCCCGGTGGAAACTCTTTTGTTAATACATCAGTTCATTGTTAAAATGTATCCATTTTTTATAATCTTTTTTTATTTATTTCAAATTTTCAACGAACAAGGTTGTCGGTTAACAACGTAAAAACTGCGACTGTTTACGGTACCAATAGTTTTATTTGATATCAAATAATCGTAGGTATAAATGGGAATTCATCGATTTCGCTAGACATTTTTTTATTAATTAAAAAGATACATCTATGTATTTCACAATTACAAATAGTTGATAAATAACCAATAAATCGATACTATTAAAATTATAAATTGTAAGTTTATCGGAACCAGTACAGAACATGAAAATATAAACTTTCGAACAAAACTTATAAATCATAATTTCAACCATGATTTTTAAATTTATTTAGACACTACACTAATAATATGTATAATATAGTTAATTCAGAAAAAATGTACATGTATTATTATCTAATTTTTTAATAATATGTTGTATATTAGTTATACTTCAATATTTTATAGATAATTAATATATTTAAATTATGTACATTTTGAATACATGTACTATATATATTATTATGTATCTATAAAAACGTGAAAAAATATTTCCAACAATTGAACCTACGTTTGATATTGCACAAAATTTAGTTACATGATAAAGCTAAAAAGCAACCACAATGGCCACAGGTAAAAATTTATAGGTAGTGGAACAATAGGTTGTTAAAACTACTTATATACTAGTAGAATCGATGGGCCCCTGTGTTATAAAAGCGTGTCTCGTCACACACACACATATACACATACCTCGCACGCGTCTTTTATATGCGGGAACACAATTTTAATTGGAATATTTGAGATTTTTAGTCCAATTTTTAATACGTCGTTTCCCGATTCCGTTTCTGTATAAGTACGTTTGGCACTAATTTGAGGATAAAGTCACCGCAATCGCATTAATTGATAGCTAGGTGTTATGAAAATGCGTTACTATATTATTGTGTCTGACATGTCTCGCGTATTTTAAATTTCGTATAAAATACTTATTATTCCTCTACAACCACATAAACAGTACGAGTAATCAACACTGTACGTAGATATCTGTTTTTACACTATGCAATGGATCAACGACGGGTATTTTAAACATTTCAAATGCTAGTTTTCAAAACTTTCAGTCTCACTGGCCGTATATTGTATTAAAAATGAGCTTTTTTAAAAACATAACCAAGGCTACAAGCTACCTGCATTAGATAATCGTCCTTTTTGACGATGGACGTTGGCAGGGTTTGGCACTCACTTATTTTGCTTCAGCCAAAACGATATCATCGCGACATGTCACATAATATGATACTTGCAACGGTAGTATTATTATATATATATAATATTACTCAGACGAGTGGGTTTTGGGGTTAAGATTTATTACATAATAATAATAATATATACGTACTTATAAACAACGAACCGGAAATGTGTCGATGATAATAGTAATAATTGTTGTGCGTATAATAATATACCACATAATATATTTTATTATTATGGTTGTGACTTGGGCTGGCATGATTTGCCGCAAACAGAACATAGAAAAAGTGGAAAATATAATGACTGCATGCTCATTCGCCGTTTACAGTAATAATTATATGATCATCATTTATCGAATTAACCGTGACACGCGGACCCCAAACTTTTTCGGAGACAAAATAGATAAAATATATTATTATTATTATAATATTAATCGATAACGAGTAAAATTCTGACGACGAATCGCGAACCACGAGCTCGACAAATGGACAGTAAACAATAACAGGTGTGGATTATTATTATGATATTCATTTATTGCGATTATTAAAACTGATGATAAATGACAATATTAGTATAGTTGCTACGTCTGTTGTCGACCGCCGACCCAGCTTCAGAATTTCGACAAATTTTCACAGCATACCACTCTGTCGGCGTTCTTAGTCCACAGAAGACAAAAGGCCTTTATTTTATATTTTATATGTACATCTAAACTCTAAACCGATACGATTCGTTTAGTTTCCAGCTGACGTGACGGGCCGTTCAACCCGCAGGGCTTACGCTTTCCTGTTTCGCACGTTTCGCAGACCATACCACACAAACCCCACCAAGAAGTATATATATTATAACGTCAGATCGTCTAGCTGTACATATTATTTTATAGACATACATGTGTGTGTGTGTGTGTGTATTACATATATAGGTATAGTTTTTATCGGTTAAATGGACTTGCTTCTGTGATAAATCGCACTGGCCACCATGTAATATAATATATTATACGTAATATCGTCCGTGACCGATTTATCAACCACATTGAACACACAAGCCTAGGTGAATTGAGTACCAGAAAAAAAAATAGAAAAAGAAAAAGAAAGAAAAAATACTGTTTGTATACTAAATATAAAACATATTATTATTATATTGATAGCTAATATTACAATCTAGGCAATCGTAAATTTGTGAATACTTTGTATTACAATTATTGCATAGTATAATATTCGAATTATTCGTTTATAGTGAAAAAATAATAAATAAGCAATCACTCTTCAAGTTAAAAAAATTTCGCGTCTTTGAAATTCATTTTATGATAATTTTTATGGAGACTGTATTAACTATTGTAATTAAATTTTATGCAACTATCGTTATTTTCGTTCATATCAGAACATTTAATATGTTATGTATTTAATGTGCTATAATTAATATGTTTGACATAGGTACGTACCTATAGTTATTAATCTTTTGTTATTCCTCGTGATGAATATTTTGTAAGACAACTGTTGACACCACGTTTAAAATATTCTATATCAACGCTTCTCAAACTGTGGTACGCGAAAGACTACATGGGTACGCCGATGGCCGTTTTTGGATAATAAACCCATACAATTAATTAATTCATATCTTATTTAAAAAAGAATAATAAATAAAAGATAATTATACTGTAGTTGTAGTATTTTACTGCCTTTTATTATTTAAAAAAAATGTATTTAACTGTATACTTTGGATTTTGGATCGTTCTATTTTTAGTCATTATTGGTACGTAAAAAAAGTTTGAGAACCGCTGTTCTATATTACCAATATTTGCATATTGAAAATCAATCACTGACATTGTTAGTGTACCAATTATTTTAGATAAAAAAAAATAAATACTTAAGCAGATATTCAATTCTATACAAAATATTATTATACTAATTTGAAATATTCTAAACTTGGATATTACAAAATATATTATTACAATTAACAAATGTACAAATTCTATTTTTAAAACAAATATACTAACCACTATTTTGTGCAGTAGGTGTAGTGTATATATTTAGTTTGAATTCAGTGGTAAAATCATTAGAAACAAAAAACGATTCTGAGCAGACAGTCATATAATATTACCAAGTATCAATGATGATTCATCGTTCATCATAATATGTTTTTTGACATTGATATTAAAGTAATTTATTTTACTATTAGCATTACGTTAAGGTTAAATTGATTTAATTTTTACCGAAAACATTGCATTCATTATACTATAAATATTTATTTATAATAATAGTACATATTTATATAATAATTTATTATTGTAATTCAATTTTGACTTAAACCCGTTTAATCATAGTGCATAGAATGGTGTTATTACTTAATAGGTAATAGCTTAAAACTAATTTAAATGTAAACAAAATAAAACGATAGATAAACCTACATAAAAATTTCACAAAAAATATCTTTTTATCACAACAAATAATTAAAACTGTTATTCTTCGTTTAAATCTTATTTCGTCTATCCAAATTTTATTTTAAAATATCTATATTTTTATTTCAAATAAAATATGCAAATATGTATCAATAATATTTTTAAACAGCTTCATAAACAATATATAAAGAACCTTGTATTAAGATTTCAAGCTTATCGACCGATTACAAAATATATTTATAGAAAAAACAACTAAATCAATGCCAATGTTTATAAATAATTCAAAAAGGGTCAAAATATTTTGAAAATTAAACTATGTATAGAAAATATCAATAGAAACATTTGATAAAATATTTTCGTATCTGTGGTTCTTAGTTTTTAATTAAAAAAAGATAAGAAAATCGATTTTGTCAAAAAATAGTTTTAAAATTCCCGTTTTTCCGTATTTTTTCTTCACAATTATTAAGAAAAATACTAAAACATTTTTACGGTTTACTTCTAAAAGTACTCACTATATTTACTTTTTATCAGAAAATATACTAAAGTTGAAAAATGAAACATTTATTCTACCATAAAAAATGTCTTCAGGTACTTAAAAAAAAATACACTCACATATGACTGAAAATCAATACGTTCATCAGTCCGCTCAGAATCTAAAACCAACATTATTGTTTTTTATCTTAAAAAGCTAGAGATTATATTATTAATCATTAATACTTACATACAAATTATTCTTTTTTATGTTTACATGAACATTCGTACGAAATTTATAAAACCAATGAATGTTTTATAATCTATTAAATCTATATATTTAAAAAGTATTACATTACTTTAAAATCACCTAACTCTAACTAACTAATAAGGTCATTTTTATCGTGCCATGAAACATATTACGTTTACTTTTTAAATTTGTAGTACCAACAATTAAATTGACTCGATAAGTTAGCAAAGTTATAGATTAACAGTGGGTTTATACTACAATTCGTAAGATGTATTAATTATTTATTAAGACTAATTTAAATAATTAAATAATTTTATTTTCCTATTATTTCAATTTTTATAATTTAAAGTTT
Source organism: Rhopalosiphum maidis (assembly GCF_003676215.2). Taxonomy (NCBI): domain Eukaryota; kingdom Metazoa; phylum Arthropoda; class Insecta; order Hemiptera; family Aphididae; genus Rhopalosiphum; species Rhopalosiphum maidis. The sequence continues at coordinate 83,981,152 of NC_040878.1, forward strand.
GGAATGACACATTGTACTATGTAGGTGATTTTTAATGTTAAACAATAATAGCTGAATCTTAAGTAAAATATGTGTCGTTCTACTTTTGTTTTTGATTCTAACCTCGGAACATTGCCAACATGTGTTGATTATTAAGCTACTGACAATGAATAGTTATAAGGCTACTCTATATATAACATGCCTGAACGTCAATCGTTATTTTAACTCTCCAATATCATGCTAAATGGTGATTTTATACTTAAACTATTAATATGAATAATTAATTTATTTTTTTTTTTTCAATAAAGCAATTATTATAATAGTTTATTACATAGTAGAAAAGTAGAAACACACTACAATAATTTATTTAAATGTAAGTAACTAATCGAGAGAAAAAATAATACTAATTTATTAATGTTTATTTGACATAGGTAAAAGTACAATTTTAATAATATTTCTTTGTTTTACCTTAAATTTATGATCGCACAGTAAGTTATTATAGAACTAAATATCTTTTAATAGGTGCATATATTATCGCTGTCAAACACATTTAACTATTTCCTTTTGTTAGCCTAACAATTTGATTTTGGTCTTATTAAAATAATAGCTCGATGTTTATGCTTACATACTCATCATAATGAATTATTTCCGTTAGTTTCTGATTGGATTGATTAAACATTCTATTAATAAGATATTGTGATACCTAATACGACGTCGGTTAAACAAAATTTAATGTTACTATGCGTTTATTGAATAACTTTATTATTGAGTAACTTATCATTATAAAACAGTTTGAGTTACATTACACAATATAAACGTATTTTTTTGAAAATATCAAATAACAGTTTTCAGTTCTATAATGATTTTCTGTCCTAATTTTGTTTATTTGTACTAAATTATAAATTAATTTTACTTAAAAGTTGGTATAAAAAAGCGTTTTGTACTTAATTACTTAAAGTTCTTGAAAAATGTTAATGACCTGGAAGATAATATACTTTCATCGACGGCATTATGAAGTTAATGATTAGTTATATTTATATCTAATACTTGTGGGTTTTATATTAAATTATTATAATAAAAAGTTTGATGTAATATCCAAAATAAATTTTTAAACAAAATTAATTTTTAAAGAATAATAATAAATAATACTGGAATATTTATTAGTTTTTTTTTGTATATTTATAGAGTTAATAATGTAATATTTGAAAAAACTATTGTCATAATAATAAAATTTGTTCCTACTTTAATAAAAATCTTGTCAGTGTATAATAACTAATTGCTTGTCTTCTTTTTCCAACACCACAGTTGTATCTGATTAGTAGGACATTGCAATGGATGCGATTTACTGGTTTAGGGGTAACAGATATATATGATAAGAAAAAGTGCGAGACAATGGAAAATAATTAATTTTTTGCTAACAAAGTTATAACTTTAATGAAGAAGAGAGACCAAACGCGCTTTGACGATGAACAAACAGTCGTCCCTATAACAATCGTTGAATAATTCATTCAACGTGGGGAGGCTGGTGAATTAAGGATTAATTAAGGGACTTTTTTGTATTTCTCTTTTTCATAGTTTTTTCATTTATAACAAAAAAAAAAATTCATAAAGAACTTGAAACAGGTAAAAGGTGAGGAAGAGAAAGACAAAAAACATTATAGGCACTGGTGTTATAATAGCGATTGCGTAAAACATTCAAGTCGCCAGCAGTTATGTTATTATTTGTCTTTCATCACGAACAAAAAATAATAGCACTAAGTTAACTTTTTCAGAATAGCAAAGCCTGGTTAACTTACCATTGTATATTTTTTGGTTTTATTTTAAGCGAAAACACCGTATGCATTGTTTGGTAGGTATGTTTTGAAGTTGCTCTCGAAAACTTATGTTATTTGCATCACATTAAGTGGAAAAAATACCATTTGCCTTTTTATGAAATCAACAAATTTTATTGTGAGGTACCTACCTACGTTCTTAGCAAGTGCCTCAATAACCATCAATGCGAACAATACCTACGCTCTGTCAAGAGGTTCCTATATTTTATTATATATTTAATACATTCACAGACTAATTTTAAACTAAATTATAGAATCAATTATCTGTTATACCTACCGTTTTTATTTAAGATAAGAGTGTATATCATATTAATATGATTCTTATATCATATATTTTATAGGCACAATAAACGTCTTGAAATCAAAATATCTAACCATATCAAACACAATATACTATACTGTTCTAAAAGTATGTTAAATATTCATATAAATTTGCATTAGACCTTTTAGATAAAAAAAAAAAATCGGCTGAATCATTAAATAGATATTAATATATTTGTACTTATAATACATGTAACAGTTTTATAATGAGCAAAAATTAACGGGGCCAAGTTGTATATCGTGTAAATTATTTATGTCTGGGTACTATTATATTATTCAAACAGATATAAAAATCAAATCTTAGTCCAATAGGTGAATACAGATGTATTTATTTATCTCGATCTTGACTACAATATAGTCTTCTAGACAAGTCAATGTGATTGTCACAGATCGGTAGAATCGGCACACCAAACACACGTGATCTGCATACAAGTGGTTCATATTTCCCCGAGGAACAATAGTTGTTTTTTCTGGAAACCGTTTCAAACGAATGTCTACGTTTCGAAAGCTCGTCCCCGATGACGGGCTTTACGCGTTCGTCGGTGATTTGACCCCGAGAGTTTTAAACAAGCACACAACGCGTTCATCCAGCACAGCAATGGTTACCCGGGTTTCTGCGAGAAGACCTTTTTGTTTAATGGAACAAAAAAAAAAAAAGAAAATAACAAAAAATAAAAGTAATAAATCTATTGAAAGGAAGCCCTTGATGTTCAAACACAACGAAGGAGGATTGGAGAAGGGCGTACGTATGAGCTGCCGTTATTTACGATCCCGGAACCCCGTCGATTTTCCGGCGTGTCCCGAAAAAAAAGTTCTATTTCACGGTCGCTTAGAATGAAAAAAATACTCAAAAAACTTTCTTTAGAAAACTCATATTGTACATACCATATAAATACCTACATATTCACTGGATACGGCTGAACAATTTTCGATAGTATAGAGTATGAAAAAATGTCAACTGCAGTTAAATTAAATAAACAATAAATAGAATAGTATACATTTTAAGAGGATGGAATGCAATTAATTACTATTAACTATACCTACTTTGTATTCTGTGTAAGGTATCTGTTACCGATTGACTATTACTTTTTTGTGATTTATATTTATTATTATTATTATTTTCTTCTGTGAAAAATTGCAAGTGAAACGTGTATTCAAAACAATTCATGATCTAGAACTCTTGCAAATCAAATAGTATTTTAAGATTTTGTAATTATTTTTTTAAGCCTAATAGCTACCGATTACGATAAATATCGTATATATTTCAGCAAATGAGTAAAGTTCAAACTTTAAACATTCAAAATTGTTTGTTTTATATGTATGGCTTATTATTAAAATTAAATTTACTTAAATACCACATCATAATTATAAGGACATATCCAGTGTTGAAGTGGTTGGAGTGATCTATATCTGATTTGTTTTAATATATATGTGTGTCTAATAAAATATTTTAAATAAATGCAGAACTATATATTATAATAACTGCAAACAGACGTTTTGAGCATTCATTAATTAAAATATAATATTTTATAAAGGTTTACTTTTTGTACATATGAAAGTTAATGAGATTGTAATTATAATAATTTAAAAGCGTGAAAAAGTAAAATGTTGAAAAAAGATTTTTTATTACAAAAAGTCTTTACTCTTTATATTATATAGTTGTCCTTTCAAATGTAATAAGCGCATTAAAAATATTGATTTTTTCCATCGAGATGCGTTAGCACAAAGTGGATATTTTGAGGTTTACTTTAAAGGTCAGTCGAATTAACTGTGCATTGAAATTTACACATCCAAATCATTTGCTGAAAATACAAAAAAAATAATTAAAAGAGATATTTTTTTTTAAATTAACATATTGATTTGTTACAATGAAATGGCGTATGGTATAATTTTAGAAAGGATTTTTTTTTTTTTATACTACAAGTATTACATTGTACTAAAGCTATGACAAGAATTAAATCAAGAAATTTAACGTTAAAATAACTTCCAACAAAGTTCGACTTTTAAAGAACAAAATTTATTGAAAAAAATATTTTCTATTCAAATATTTTTTATTATAATATTTTATGAGAAAAAAAACTTTCGAATACATTTTTTATTTCAATACACAGTATCTAAAACTTTAAGACGGGTATAACGTTTAAAAAATTCAAGAGAAAATGCAATACGTACAAATTAATTACTAATTATTAAGAAAACTAAAATTAAAAATTTAGAATTTGGGTGGCTAATTTTGCGGGCCTATACCTATAATACGTGTGTGTTAGAAATAATTCAACAGAAGGAGTTCTGGATCGACGAGGGTAAAAATTGCATTTATAACATGGGTATAGACTATAGATTAATAATTAATAGTAACCTTCAGTAAGGCATTTATAATCTAATAGGCTTTATATAATCCATCCTTGACGTGTATACAATTCCAAGGTATCTATATAATAATATACAATAGATGGGTTGTACATATATATATACGATGGCGGTGGTTGTAAACAAATAGCAGTGCACTATAAATATGCTCCGACCGTACTACCCAATAATATAACGTCCAATTTTTCAAATATAATTTTATGGTAAAATAAACGAAAATACGGGAAACGTGAACTGCGTTTTGAATATTTATTACATCCATCGTATAATATATATCTATGTACATAGAGTATATTATTCTGTTTGAAAAGTGTTATTTTTGCTCTGTAATGTTATCGCTACTGGTGCTCTCATTATTACATTCGAATGATTGTACACGATAAAAACAAATCGGAAGAATATAATATTTAATTTTGTTTTGTACACATATATTAAAAATATTGTATGTTTGTGAATTTCCAAAGTCGAAGACACGACAAACATCGGACTCTCGAATTACCATCGAGGGACGTTACATAATTTATTTGTACGTCGTTTACCTGCATGTCTATACATAGTAATAAAATATCATAAACATGCACAGTCGCCGTGCAAACGATTTCAGTTAGGACCACTACCACCCTCGATAATAATTAACTACCCCACATAGACTTCGACCTCTCTTACTCAGTATAGTAAAATAATAATAATAATAATAATAATATTGATGTAAATAATAATGATGATAATAACAATAGATGTCCATATATATATAATATGTATATTGTATGTTCTATAACTCATATAGACTACTATAAAATATGAATGTACCATCGTCGTCATTAACGGCGATAATAAATTTCAAAAGTGCGTGAACGTCAGTGCGACGGTGAACATATAATATATTGGGGGCGACTGGGAGTAATGGGAATCCCCAAAGCTTTTTATTTTTATGTAGTTTATTTTTTGTATTCCGTTCGCCTTTGCGTCCTTCGACTGGTTGTTTGGAGTCGGGCTCAACTCCCACAAGCATCGGATATTATGTTTTCTCACATTTTCGGGTAGTTTTTATTATTTTTCGGGATATTTTATTACTTCCTACGTGTCTACACTCTGTCAATTTAATATAATTATAATAAGTGGGCCGAGGGATTTTCACTCGTTTTACGCGATATTTTGTAATATTATTATTTATAAGTGAAATATTAATATTTATGTATTTGTCGTGACTATTGCCGGCACAACCGGATGGAATCGCGTGCCTTAAATCCCACCTATCCACGATATTTCCCACCAAACGGAGTTCGTTACGACAAGCATTACTAATCCAATGGAAATTGGTGATCCGTGATTGTATTGGAGGGGAAGAGGGCGTGTAACACGTATAGCACGAACCTGATGTCAATTCCGTCGGTATGTGGTCGTAACGCCCACTCCCGATTGTAGTCATCCAGAGACGACGTATGGTCGTCCGACCCAATACCAGGTTTGGCGTAGTATTATCACCGAAAAACTAAACTTAAAAGTTCTCGTCTCAATCTGCGAGCGAAATAAAACTATATGGGAAAGCTGGCCAATGTCAATAGACGTGTGTAATTTATTCAAACGATATGTGTAACGATGGGTATGGTTTTTAAAAACAGTACGACGTCGATATTTATTATTTTTTTTTTTTTTTAGGGGGGGGGATAATATTTTTTTTTAATACTGTTGTTTTAATGTATAACCACAATGATAATAGCGAAAGATGCTTTGAACAGCGATTGTCCCTCAAATATTCAAAAGTCTGTCTATACATAATACATATCTGTTTTGCGTTTCGCGTTGAATTCCGTTAATAATAATAGTTGGATTAGTGACGAACGATTAGTATGGTAATAATAATTTATGTGGGCTAGTCAGTTTACAACGATCACTGCAAGACTAAAACGCTCGATTCTGACGGTTTTTAAATGTTCTCTGACTGAAGTGTAGGTATTATAGGTACAGCGATACCACGTCCGCATACTCCAAGGACAAAATAGTTAATGCTGATCGCATTTCACGTTCACGACGACGTGTAAACAAAATCGCAACGTTTCGGTTTAATTGGTATAATTGCAAAATTAATAGCGTCGCGCTAACAAAAGAAAATTAATTAAATCATCGCCAATAATAATGCTTAGCGATTGATCAACATAGTTCGACAGAATACTGAACGCAAGGGCAATTAAAATATATACACGCGATAAGACCGTTATAATTCCTGCTGTTGACATCACATTTGTACCGACTACAATAACCGTCAAAAAATATTTATAATATTTCGTGAACTCATGCTATAGTGATTTATTGTTCGTAACTTTGACGTATATGTGTTATATCTATACAGTTCTCTCGATTTTAGAAAATAATCGTAAAAGTGTTTGGAAACGTTTACATAATACGATATACCTACGTATATATTTTGTTTGCATAGTCTCGAGGATAGGTTATTACTTGTGTCTAGCCACCGTTTTCAAGCGTACAATTGAATACTAGAACGTAGTTGTGTAATAAAATAACGAAAATGTTGGTAATTTGTCAAAAAATAAACATGCACTAACGGATATACTTGATGTGTTACCAAGGGCAAGCATATGGAACTATAATACCACAATATTTTTTTAATTGAGGAATCGTTTACACTTTACTTTCATACGAGTCTATTATTGTTTCAATTGTATTAAGGTCTGTCGTAAATATAAATTATATTAACATTATTCTGAACTACAGACAAAATGTTATTTAATAACTTATTTTAATACAATAATTTTAGTTGAAAAGTTTATGCCAAATATTTAAACTAATTCGAATTAATGATTAATTATTGACGCATTTTCGTCCTAATGACAAAACTTTTGGAACAATTTATTTTGTTTATAAGTTTTTAAATAGATATTTTTATTCCTTGGAAACTAAATGATTTTACATAATTTATAGTGTATTTTAATTTACTGTAATGAGTATTTAATGTGTTTATTTTTCACATTAAACTCTTTATTTAATAAATCAACTTTATATAACTAAATTTTACTTCTACTTTCTGCACTATTTTAATTATTTTATGTCGTGGAGTTTCAATTTTTATAATCGATACTAATAAGTATATTAATATTAAAATATTTGTTATACAATTTATAAAATATTACATCGTTTTTCTTCCTTACATCAAAAATCAATCTATAGCTATAAAACAGGCCACTTATTTTTTATTTAACACATTAGAGGCGTATACATTTTCGACTTACTTGATATTTGAGTGTGTCCATACTCCATAGGGCTATCGTTTGGATATTTGTTAATCTTTTTCTCGTTGTTTTGTTTATTGTTAATTTATTTATATATATTTTTTATCCATTTGGTAATCAGCTGACAGTAATTGATATTTTTATGTGAATTGTGGTGAGGGAAGAGTTGCAGTAAAAATAAATACAAATAATAAATGTAAAAAGCCTTTTTTGTCCCTAGTTTAAAAAAAAATACCGTTCGTTATATTTTTATTGAAGTGCAAATCAATAGAACCGCTTCCACTGTCCTTCACTCCCTAACCACAATAATGTGCATTGCAAAAATGGGTCAGGGCATAAATGAAGATTTCCCAGCTCTCACTTGAATGGCTTAAATCGATGGACCACGGGTGTTGTATTTTTTTACTAAGTACCTAACTGATAAATAAAAGTTTGGTTTGTACATTTTTGAAATACATATTTTGAACACATGTCATGTGGTCTTAGAGATCCTAACTTTACAATCGTTTAACTATCTTGTAGTTTTCTAATTATGTAAAATAGTCAATCTGTTTTTTTTATTTCTAATAAGGTTAAACATAATCTTATGTATTATTATGATAGTATTTAATTTAAATTGTCAACATTATTTTATTAAAATGATAAAATTTTAACTGTTTGAACCACACAAAAATATTATTAAGTATTTATACATAATACTAATATATTATTCTTATCAAAATAGTAATATATATTATCATATGTTGCATTTAAGTATTTTTTATGTTATACATAGATTTCGTAATTTATTGATACAATATAATTTCACTTTTTTATATCAATCTTTATATCTTTTTATTATTATTATAATTATTATATTATATTTTTAATTACTTGTTCCACAAAAAATAATAATAATTTTATTTACAGGTGATGTTAAAGATGAAACGTACTCGTCCGAAAACAATAGAAACTCTGGATATGAAACGAATTTATACCTCTATTCTGTAAGTATTATTAAAAAAATTTAAATATTCTAGTAAAATCCTGAAATGCATTTTAAAATATACCTCTTTTTTTTACAATTGAACGTAAAAAAAATTTAGTAGTTTAACAATACTAAATCTGATAATATAATTGTTGGAAAACTTCCAAAAGAAATTAATTAGTTTTTAAAGGGATACTGTCTGAAACTGGGCTATAATGCTAAATTGTACATGTCTCAATAAATATAAAAAAACTACAATGAAAATAGTGGATTAAATTAATATATTAATATGTGTGGAAATTTATTAAATATTATTAAAACTCCTTAAAAAAAACTTAGAATCACAGAAATAAAATAATATTGACTTAAATAAGTCTTTATAAGAACTTTATTATTTTATTAATCGTGTATTCCTGTCGTTTATAAACTATAACATTATAAAAATTGGATTAAGTACCATATTATTAAGCCTTCTATTTTGTTGTACTAGTACGTGTAATATGTTATACATTACGTAATATATAGAGACGTGATTGACAAGCAAATAATAATAATATATTACTCGTATTAACATAATAATTACACAAAATACATGAAATTTCTTATATTTGGTGTTCATACAAAGTTTGTGAATACTTATTAAGAATAAGATAATATTAAACAAATAAGTACAATACCACCAAAATGATTTCCCTTTACACATTAAAAAAATTTACGTTGTATTTTAAAATATAAAGGGATTATTAAATTACATAGATAATTACTATTTATCTGCTACTTTGAATACTTAAAGTTTACTTCTTTTTACAAATCTCAAACAATTAATATAGATACCTACAACAATAGTTAGTAATGTTGTTACTTTAATTTATTAGATAGAAAAAGTTGTTTCTATTGCCAAAAACCGTAATAACCCAACACTTGGAAGTCATATTTCAAGGTTTGGACAGGCTTACTCCATTTTATTGTCTTTTTATTTTATATTTTTAAATTCTATTTTTAAAATTTATATGACACCTCGAATATTATAACTAGATCACGATTTAAAATTGTTTGTTAAATTTTCGTGAATATTTCGTACCAATCCATTTAGATATTTAGAATACAAGAGGCTGGACTAACCCTTAGTATAAACATTATGTCAAAAAAAAAGTCATGTATAGTATTTTATGTTAATATTTTTATACAATTAAGTAATTTAAGCATTAATTTATTAGTATTAAACTGAATTTAAACATTTTCATTAATATTTAAAATTTAATCATTTTACTCGGCTTACTTAATTTATAAGTTTTTAGTTTACATTTACCTTTAACCATATTATTATGCTATAGATATCAAATAATTAAATTAACGGAATTTAGACACTTTAAAATAATATTTAGGTAATACATTTCATCCAAATTTTATGAATTCTACATTTCATGATAACTGAATATCAGAAATAATATGAATTTCTATAAAGTGTCTAATCTCTTTACGTACACAAATTAAATTTTTAATATAATCTCCCACGGATATTAGAAACTGAACTAAATCGAATGGTCTTAACACCCTACTCATAATTCCTAGTGTTATTACAAAAACGACTGACGCAATTATTATTATTTAAAAACGATAATTATAATGTACTTACAATGCGTATATAATATACAATATTATTATCAATTATTACTGTAACCAATAAAATACAGATTTATGATTATCGTGTACATGGAAGACGTCACACCCACATTCTCCTATTTACAAGCAAATTAAATGGACAATAATTTACATTCAGCAGTTCATGTTTACCTTCTCCAGTTTAAATGGTGAATTAAATTAAGAAGTATTACTTAGGGATGATATTATTTTCTATGTTTGCACCTCTGTATTTATTTACTTTATTATTCTAATTTTTGTTTTTGAGTGAGTGATGAATATTTAAAATATTGCAATTTAAAAATGATTTTAACGCGTTTAAAAATTAAAGTTGTCATCTTAAAAACCATCGTAAGAAAACGACTTTGTTGTCTTAAGTTTGATAACAAGTCGATTCACATTAATATTAAAACTATTGATGTTAAACATAAACTACTGAATGTAAATTTTCTATGTAATGCAGTTATGTATAAAAACAGATAATATCTCTTAATAATGTTTTGGAATCATTGAAATGAAATTAAAATCATTGTGAACAGATACGAAATTGGTACATAATAAAATACAAAAATTATTTAAAAAAATATAATTTGGTACAGTCAGCCCAATTGTATCTAGATGGTCGGACAGACTGCAGCAGTACAAAAACACTAATTATGATTTAACAAGTTTTATTATCGTGTACCTGACTGATTGCAGGATGAAATGGATGACCGGCCGCGGGTTCCAACTTTCCTCAACTCGATCGCCGATTACTCGAACACCATCCCGAATTTGGCGGAGTCTGACACCAAGTCAACCACTGCCAAACAGGGATCGTCCAGGATGGGCACGCTGGTCGGCGTCTACCTGCCGTGCGTACAGAACATCTTCGGAGTCATTTTGTTCATTCGGCTATCGTGGGTTGTCGGCACGGCAGGCGTCGTCTACGGGTTCGGAATCGTGTTCACCTGTTGCTGTGTGGTAAGCCTAATATATTATGTATAAAAATATTAATAAATAAAATAATATTAAATACAATGACACCGACAATAATAACAACACAACAATAGAATTATGGGCCAAATAACTTATCGTTGAATATGATTGCTAATTATCACTCGCTTTCCCTTTCAAACTCATAACATTATCTGACTTCACGATTCTCGCACTAGTCTCACTAGAACCATTGTTCTCTTTTGTACATAACTCCATCTTCCTCTGAATATTTGGCCAACTACCCTCATATTTTTGTCTCCGCAGCAATAACATTTCATAGTTATTTTCCCAATATTTTATGGACACCTCTCATCACCGATTTATTTTTTTTGATGTAAGTATGTATAAACATCTGATATACTCGATATTAAATTTAAAAGCACAGTAGTTATTCTTTAAAATATTCCATTGGACGACCACTTGTTATATTATACCTAATTTATAAATATAATATATACTACAGGGGTGGCCAACAAAATAGAAACTGTCTTATTTATTTAATACTTACATTGTTATCACATGGATTAAATTCAAATTTAATTACACAAAAAACTAAGAAGTTCGTCGTGATTTTAAAACTTTTTTAATCATATATGACAACATAATATATTAGTTTTAACTTGAATAATATTTTATTGTTAATAGTATATGCTAATATGTAAATCGCGCATTAAGTTAACATTTTTAAGTAATGAAATTTAACGAACTATAGGGTACAACAAATATATATTTGGAAATTGTTCATAGTTTGCATAATTGTATTTTTTTTTTGCCGGTATTCATTCATTTGACTGCGATTCATTTTAGTTTTCTAGCGAACAGTTTGTAAAATGCTACAATATTACAGTCGAACAAAACAACTGGTATTCTGCTTATTCAAATACGCAAGCTGGTCTGACCAATGTTTTGTATTGTTAACGATCAATTAACGAGCTTTTTTGTAGCCGTTAAAATCTCCTACCCCATCAGTCATTTCACGAAAAGTATACTTACCACCAGCGCGTGCTCGTTAAACGTAAATGAGAGGAACGTTATAGCCGTTTTGGTTAAAATTTCATTTTTACCCGTTTGCATTACTATAGTTAAAAAATAGGTCGCTCATAAACGACCGGGTGGTGGATTCTTTAAACTTGTTTGTTATAATGTACTCAGTAGGTGTACAGAATTCGAATTAAGTTCACACAAGCGTGATGTCTCTTGTGCGTCACAGCATGCCGTTATAAACTCTGTATGCCTCAGAATTCCGTATTTTAATCAAAAGTTATTCTTTATGAATAATTACAGGTTTGAACATCGTTAAGACGGCACGGCGTCTTTCGAATATTTCAAATATTAATTTATCCTCTGGTGCATATTTTCCATACGTTATACATTATGATACGCCGCTACTATTAATTACTTATGCGTTTCTGCTACTAGTTTACCGTCGCTTTTATATGATATAAGCAGGGCAGATTGCTTTGTATTTACATAAATTCCATTGATAAAATAAGTTGCTTTGATGTGAAAGTCTATACGGATGACCAAATACATGTAAAAACATGCAGACCTTTATGTGATATATAATCATCGAAACAATCTTATTTTTGGAAATCGTATTAGTAAAGCATTTACACGCATATACATGAGGCACAAATTAAATCCTTTTAGATATAAAATATAGTCCTATAACGAGTTGCACAACCAGTTAAACTACTACTCCCCTCTCCAAAATGTTTTATTAATTTTTAAGGTATATTATAGAATACAATGTTAATATAGTTATCTGACAAATTAACATTTTACAGTTATATTAATAATATAACTCGGCATCGCTTGAGGAAAAAAATAATAAATATAGTGAAATTATTCAATAGTATTGTCAAACAATTGGAAAAACGGTATGTGACTCCAACGCTACATAATATAACATCATAACATAGTGTACATAATATCCTATTGTAGCATATTCTATTTGAATATTTGAAAATGGCCAAGGGATGTAACAGTTTTCCCCCACAAATATGATTTATACCCAATATAATATAAGCCTCCTCCGAAAGTAGATTCTAGTCGCGCCACTGAATAAACGTCTCCATAAAACTACACTAAGATATTTCCGATTTGCTATATTGCTATATCTATGTATATTAAGTATGTTATTATTCCAAAAACTATAAACATTTTCAAAATTTTCTGTTCAAACGCACATGGTGTTTGGAAAAAAATAAATAGGTTAGCTAAAACGGATTTTTTGAACTGGAGGCACCGTAATAGCACACCTAAAACCATGAAAACGACGATTAAAACGACGTTTATGATTTTTTTTTAGATTTCATTACATAAACCGTTACATTTATAGGTTAAACGGAAAATCCAACAACCGTGATATGCACGAAGGGATCATTTTACAACCATTATTCATAACGTTCATAATATCACTCCGTATTACATTTATGGTTTAATTATCTTAATGCAACTTATTATACACTATACACCATACTATATGTATGAATATGTTTACATATTTATGTATATAATATTTAATACACACACAAACACACACACACACATGTATATATATATATATATATATATGTTTTCCGAGCCATTCACCCGCGCAAATATATAGACATTATAATACTCGTATATTATTATTGTTTTTGTATGCACGCGTATCACATTATTTCTACGGTCGTCCAATTACTTAAATGTAAATAACGAAACAATGATTTTTAACGATTATTTTCTTCTCTCTCGCGGAGATTGAACTCCGACATCAACTCGGCCAACTTGTAATACACCCGTGATGCGAAAACTTTTCTCATCCTACCCACCAATTATATAATCTTCCATCATTTTTAATATAATTTATCTCCGATCAATTTTAATAAACGCATTTAAATTTTATTTTTTCAGACAATGTTAACTGCTATCTCTATGAGTGCCATAGCCACGAACGGTGTTGTGCCAGCTGGCGGGCCGTACTTCTTGATATCCAGATCGCTGGGTCCCGAGTGCGGGGGAGCTGTCGGTATGCTCTTCTACACCGGTATCACACTGGCCGCGTCCATGTACATCATCGGAGCAGTTGAAATCATACTCGTGAGTATCTTGTCAATCAATCGAAGGGGTTAAAATAAACAGAACAATCTTAAGGGAAAACTATACACATAAGTACTTAAAAATAATAAGTGGAAGTTAAGAATATCTTTAATATACACCTGTTTATGAAATTAATAGCTAAACAAATTGACTAAGTTTTTCATTTTAATAAAAGTGATTGGTAATATTGTTACTTAAAAATATTAAATTTCATTTTCAGTATAAATTATATTATACTCGTACTTTGATAAACTATAAGTTACAATAATGTACACATTTTTAAAACATAACACTGTGATAATTGTGATTAAAAAAAAAACATTATAAACATTTTTTAAAAAGCGTATTGTTAATTAAAATAGCTTATGTTTTATTTTTTAACATACAGATGATACTTAATGTTTTGAATGATAAATATAATAATGTTTTAACGAGAGCTACACGATTCGTAGTTAAAACTAATAGCTTACAAGAAGGGATGCAAAATGTACACTTTAAGTATAGGAGGTAGGTATACTTAGTTCTCTCTATACGGGTCTCCCCATCTAACCACTCATCGGACGTTAATCATATAGTTTACTACATATAATAAGTAATATAATATTATGTAATATATGGTAAAAACTAAACGAACTATTCGAGTACAATAGTACGATACGACGTCTATAACTTCCATTTATATTTCAATTCTAAATGTATGCTGGCGCATCGCATAAAAGAAACAGCGAAACAATAACGCTTTTTCGAAAACATAAAATATATCAATAATAATATAATCGTATGTTGTAAGTCATACGCGTGTAAAACTTAAAACGGCTTCTATTTCAAACGTCGAACTTTATTATTTTTCAACAGACGTACATGGCGCCAACCTTATCGATTTTCGGCGACTTCACCAAAGACAGCGGTATAATGTACAACAATTTCCGCGTATACGGGACAATATTGCTGATGGTCATGAGCTCGATCGTATACGTCGGCGTGAAGTTTGTCAACAAATTTGCGTCCGTGGCATTGGCCTGCGTGCTGTTGTCCATATTGTCTGTATACGTGGGCATTTTTTATAACTTCCATGGCAGCGATAAACTTTAGTAAGCACCTGAGTACATCGGTCCCTCTGTGCCCGTATCGTAGTTTTTTTTTTTTTTTATCGTTATATTGCAAATAAAATATAATTATAGGTACTGTGTTGGTCATATTTTAACGTTTTACGCACACGCGTGTTACTTTTCAGCATGTGCTCGCTTGGTAATCGGCTGCTGAAAGACATGGATTTGAAATACTGTACTAAAGCGGTGGGTAGTTATTTGCACAACATGTACTGCGCCAATGGAACCGGACCGTGCGATAGCTATTTCGAAATGCATAACACATCAATTGTAAAAGGCATCCGGGGCATTAGCAGTGGTGTTTTCTTCGGTTGGTGTCTTATATATACAAAAAAATCAATTAATATTAGTTATGAAAATATTCTCGTCGATAAATATTATTTACCCAAGTTGTTATAGGTTAGGACTCCAACTACTCGTACCTATAGATTTCCAGAAATTACCAAGTAAATATTAAAACGTTTCGACTACAATGGCGATCTATACGCAAAACCACTGGATATAGACATTTTTTGCGTTTACCAAATCAAATTCGATTATTTCTATTGCTATTTTCGTATACAGTAAAACATAATATCTTATACTTCCGCTAAAAATGGATTATAAAAACATAAGATCTTTCATTAACAATATTTATATTTTCATACTGTACCTTAGAGTTGTAAACTTATTCGAAACATTGTATAAAAAAAAAACATTTCTATTTGATACAATTATTTACTATACGTTATATTTTTAATTTGTTCAACTTATAAAAATCATAATGTCCGGATCAAATAAAAACGATACCGACGGTGTTTGTTTTAACTATAAGCTGTGCTTTTTATGTCACAGAAAATATCTATGGTAACTTTTTGGAAACTGGACAGTACATAGCCAGAGGTCATAGTCTAGACGATATCCAGCCATTGAGTAAGAATACGTATAATATGGTGATGGTAGATATCACCACAACATTCACTATACTTATTGGCATATTCTTTCCGTCCGTAACTGGTCAGTATTATTTTCTATTATTTGTATGTTATTATTATTATTATTATCATCATTGTTGTTAATTTTATTTATTAATTATTTTTACTTAGGAATCATGGCCGGTTCTAACAGATCTGGAGATCTAGCAGATGCACAAAAATCAATTCCCATTGGTACAATATTGGCTATTCTGAGTACATCGTCGGTTTACCTATCTGCCGTTCTACTATTCGGAGCCACAGTCGATAATTTACTACTTAGAGACAAGTAAGCATTCAAAATCAATCAAAATAACAGTATATAAAGTCAAATTTATCAATAAAAAAAAAAAAAACGGACAATGAAAGATATATTCAAAAGAATATAATTTTAGCTGAATATCATATAAAAGAGACTATACTAAAGTATTGTTGTTTTCCTGTTTTTATTTGTATGCTGTTTTTTGCATAGGTAGTCTGATAAAGGACTATATTATTTGAATCTTACATTGTAAAAGAAAAGATAATATTTTCAACCATCGTCGTGCATTGTATACTCCACGTATTTTATTAGACTTTTATAGTAAGACATAATAGCGGTGGCGTCTCGTCTACTTTGTAGTTTCTTTCATATACAAACATTTTGAATTCAATAACGCATCAGACATTATCTTATCGTACATAGATGTAAAATTCAAATCATCAACTTTGAAGAGCATTACACCAGACTAAATCCACTATATCGCCAACGTTGGATTATGAACCGTGTATTATGGGTGTATAGGGATATAGTTACAACAGTTGTCGACGTGTAATGCCTGAATATGATAATACGTATACGTATAATATACATTATACATAATTATGTAAAAATTCAAGTTTTTTTTAAAAAGATTTAATATTTTTTTCAGCGTCTAAGAAAACTATATTTCAATAAAATATGTTATAGGTTCGACTATATCTTACTCTGCTTCTGTTATCGACAATGAATGTTTTTAGCATATCAAACCAAATTCAGGTTAAATACATAGTCGATAATATAATAACAATTATGTAGATACCTACTTTTTATTACACACATCATATTTTATATCATACAAATTTACTTTCTTATTGGTGTTAATATTTAGTATTTATCTGCTACCTATTGAATTTGGTATCTTCGGCATTTATTGTTGTTTTTTTAATTCCTTCTGACTTAAATTAATCGAAATAACTTAATTCTACTAATTAATAATAATATACAAAAGTACAGCAAAAATTACAGTAAAAAAAATAGTTAAGAAATTAAATTATAACGTTGTACTTCAGTGTATTCTCATTTAGTTTAACTAATCGTTTTCTCGAGATTAAAGTACACCCCTTTATTATGAACGAAATAATCATCGAGATAGTGAACATGACTTATAGTCGCTTGTATTTTATAAAATTTTCAAGTTTCTGTAATTTTAATATAAAACTTTACATTTAAGTATTTCTTGATAATAAATATCTAGCACAAAATTCAATAAAATGGTCTATGGAAATTCGGTAACAAATAATCTCAATTAAGTAATTATATTTTTTTCGTGCGTAAAATATTATATTGCATCTATACTACAATAATCTCGATTAATTGTTTACAAGTAACGAATTTTAAATAATAACCACTACTTCAGAACTCAACGGTTATTATAATATGATTTTTTCTTTTAATAAACTATTTACATTATATCAGTGATTTGTGTGACAATATTATTGATAAACATTGTAATATAATTCAAAACAAATCCATTATTAACATTAGGATGTTTTTCGGTGATAACTGTTTATCAATCGCAACAACGTTTACTCATGTGTTTCTAAAATGTTAATAGGTTTGGTCAAAGTATTGGAGGACGTCTGGTAGTGGCTAATATAGCATGGCCAAACGAATGGGTGATTTTGGTGGGAGCGACACTGTCGACTTTGGGAGCAGGACTTCAGAGTCTCACTGGGGCACCGAGGCTGTTACAAGTAAGTCGCAAAATCTTAAAATATTAAAAACGTGTGAGATGAATGGTCGTCGATTGTCCGAAGCTCATCGATAATTAATTCATTAGTTTTACAAAAATATTAATATTACGTGTTATTATATAATAACCGTTTAACATGGGGTTTTGTGTACAGGCAATAGCCAAGGACGATATCATACCGTTCCTGCGGCCGTTCGCCAAGTCTTCAGCATCTGGCGAACCCACTAGAGCTCTGCTGCTGACCGTAGCTGTATGTCAGTGCGGTATACTGATTGGAAATATCGATAATCTCGCTCCACTCTTGGCCATGTTCTTGTTGATGTGTTACGCGTTCGTCAATTTGGCGTGCGTCTTGCAGACGCTGTTGCGCACACCAAACTGGAGACCTAGGTTTAAGTACTATCATTGGTACGTATAGTGAGTTTCCACATACCGCGCGCAACGTACAAATCAATATTGATAATAGATCCGTGACCAAACCAAATCGTTGAGAGAAGAGAACCACGTTTTAGGATTGTGCCGGTGGTGTATTATAAAAATAATTACCTAATCATTACTATTTTTATTATATTTTTTACATAAAATTCAAAACGCTTAACTTATGTCCTGAACATTAACAAATTAGAATAAAAAAAAATTACTCAACATGTAGTAGTTACTGCAGTTATATAAATAAGTACTTGTATATAGAAGCGATTAAAAATTAATTAATTTTCACCATATCGATAAAAACTTATAACAAAAACTTGTTCTCGTAAATGTAATAATATACTTATATTTTTAAAATTGTATTACCTAAAATCGATAGCGCATTTTTTTATAAATCAAATACAAAAACTTTTAATTAAAAAAAACTTGCTAGGAAGCCAACGGTTAGGTTTATGGATGGACAGGGCAATTCATCTGGTCATCCACCACGAGTAGTTATAGGCCTGATTATATAGCGCCACGCGCGAATATATATATTTTAATATAATTCGATTTCATATGAATTATTCCACAGGACACTATCGTTCACCGGACTCGTGTTGTGCATTGCTGTCATGTTTATGTCAAGTTGGTATTTCGCGCTGTTAGCTCTGGGCATGGCGGGAGTAATTTATAAATACATCGAGTATCGAGGGTGAGTTTGCAATAATAATTATTTTGGTGTATATATTATATTAAACCAACGAACGAGGAAAAAAAACAAAATACGGTGATAATTAATTTCATCGATTATAATGTTAGTTAGGTACATAATAAAAAAAATATAGGTACACAGTCCTATTATTTTTATTAATCGATTTTAAAACATTTTTAGTCGAATGTATTAAATATTAAAATATTATTTCTGGTTTATTCGGGACGAAGACCAAAATATAATATACACTCAATTACATGCAATACACAATATAATACGATAAATCATTATTATTATTATTAAATTATTCGTTTTCATAAACACTAGAGCCGAAAAGGAATGGGGTGACGGTATGCGTGGTTTGGCCTTGTCAGCTGCGAGATACAGTTTGTTACGACTGGAAGACGCGCCACCGCACACCAAGAACTGGCGCCCGCAGATTCTCATGTTAGTCAACTTCAACGCCGACCTACCAAAATACCGTAAGATATTCTCACTAGTGTCTCAACTCAAGGCGGGCAAAGGACTCACGGTAAGCGCAACTGTCATCGAGGGCGATTACATCAAGAAAACTGGTCATGACGTACAGTCTACCAAGAAAGAACTAGTCAGGTTGATGGACGAGGAAAAGGTGAAAGGATTTGCGGATGTTTTAGTCTCTAATAACACGTCAGAGGGACTCAGTCATTTGTAAGTTTTCGTATTTAATTTCGGAGCGATATTGTTATTAATGTTTTGTATCTTATTTTCCTATCTTATATAGGATACAAATCGCTGGACTTGGAGGATTAAAACCCAACACCGTGATACTAGGCTGGCCAAACAGCTGGCAACAATCTGAGAACGACCGATCTTGGCAAGTGTTTCTACACACTATCCGTATCGTAACAGCTGCTAAGATGGCCCTAATTGTACCCAAAGGCATAAGATCGTTCCCAGACTCTGCGACAAAGGTGATATTAAATAATTTTTTCATAACAATCTTTTTTGCACAACCCGCAGTCAATAAATCAATAACTGTATACACGTTTGTAATTGTATAATAGCTGTCGGGCACAATCGATATTTGGTGGATCGTTCACGACGGAGGCATTCTGATGCTCATACCTTTCTTGTTGAAACAACACAGGACCTGGAAAAACTGTAAATTGAGAATATTCACTGTGGCACAGACCGACGATAATTCTATTCAGATGAAAAAAGATCTAAAAACGTTCTTATACCAACTCAGAATACCAGCAGAAGTCGAAGTGGTTGAAATGGTAATAGTTATTACCGTTATTGCGTTTTGAATAAATTCTCAAAAATAAATTCAAACAGAATACGTATTAAAACAACTTTTATATTTCAGACAAATAACGATATATCAGCTTATACATATGAAAGAACGCTGATGATGGAACAACGAAATCAAATGTTAAGGGAGCTCAGACTTAATAAGAAAGAAAGCTTTGGAATGGTAAGTAAAATGTTACATTTTGTTGTATTAAACTTTACAATAAACTAATAAATACTTTAACTTCGATAATTTCTTCATTTTACTATCTTTAAACACGGCTTGTGGTTTGTTGTTTTCTCTTTTTGGCTTACAAAAGATGCGTAATATCATAGATTTCAATCGAGAAACACCGACGGGAGAGAATACACCATTGGTTTGTTTCAGTTTATTTAAATTTTAGGAACGCTTTATAGAGGTTATGTACTTCGTTGATACTTGAAATTCAGTAGATAAAATATTAATTATGTACCCACGTAGTGTAGAAAGTACGTAAATAATTAATATTAAGTATTAACACATACATAGATTGCAAGACTTAAATGCTTAACTGTGTAGAAAATATTGTTTTGGTATTATAGAAATTGTATTTATTGATTCTGTATTATTACTTTTTATACTTATTAATATTGCTTCTGAATAAAATATCAACATAATTTTAATTATTTTTATAAATAAGCAATTTTATTTTATGCTTAATTTTTGAAATTTTTAATACTATAGATACATCAAATTTATTATGATGAATCTACCTAAATAAAAACTCATGGCCGTTATTATGTAGTTTCTTCATTATCTACTTTTTCATTTATTTAACCAACATATTATTGTAACGATAACATTACAACGTAATATCTGTTGTCATTTCGTATTACAATAGTGTACCTGTATCGTGTATATATTATTATAATTAATTCAAGAGTAATATAAGCTTGATATTACTTGTATAGTTGTTTTCAACCGTACATTGTGCTGTGTATTTGATATAATTTTATTTAATCCAGTTTGTCAGCATAGCTGTGCATTTTAGACGGGCATCCAAACCATGAAACGTTTTGTTATCTTAACTTGCATCATACCTTTTACAAATCATTATAGCCTAACAGGTTGTTTCAATATATATAGGTACAATCCATAATAGACCAGCATCATAGAAAGGACGCGTCGGAAGGAAGATCGGCTCCTAAAGTACGTTTCCAGGAAGAAACCAGTGCGGACGACGAAGCAAAAAAATTAAAACCCGTAAGCATTACAAACGTAAAATCGTATGATATAAGTTGTAGATGCAACGCTAACTCTTTTAACGTACAGGCCGAATGTGCATTCGATGTCGATGATAAACGAACAACTGGTAATGGTGAGAAATCGGGAGTGTTAAAGGATTCGCTACCAAAGGAAACAACAGATTCGTCAACATCGACAATGCGACCGTTAGTATAATATAATATTATAATATATATTAATTCTTGGTAACTGATAAGTATTAAAGTGTGTTTCAAAATACTTTTCGTTTTTCAGAGACGAAGATAATGTGAGAAGGATGCACACAGCTGTTAAATTGAACGAAGTCATTGTCAGTAGATCGAGAGACGCTCAATTGGTTATATTCAACTTACCAGGACCGCCTAAAGACACCAAATTAGAGAGAGAATCAAACTGTATCCTTTCTTATATACCTACCTACTTTAATACTATAATATTATATTATAGTCATTAACTAGTAAACGTTATATTTTATTTTCAACACGTTTTTACAAACATAATTCGATAATATTCGACTTACCTAAGTCAATATAAATATATGTACCTATTTAATTAATTTCAAATACTACTTCCACTTTAACATTTGATAGAGTTTTAAACGTATGCGATAATGACTTAATAAGTATAGAGTACAATTATATTAAACACGTTAATTTATTAAATCATTTTATAAAAACAGCTATTTCTTATCTTGTATTATTTATAGAAATCTGATTGCAATTTCACCATAAATTTTGCAAATATTTTTTAAATTATAAAAATAAACTAAAACCTCTCTACGTAGATTTTAAATGCAATAAAAATTACCCTTAACCCCAAATAACTTACCTACCTGATGTTTCAAATATATTGCTATTTTTTTCTCTCGTGGTTCATTAGAAATACTTAAAATATAAATTTACGTATTAAATAATGAACAATTTGCAATTTTATATGGCTCATTAATTAACATAAATGTGTCCTTGACTTATCTCTTTATAGACATGGAATTTTTAGAAGTAATGACCGAAGGCCTCGACAAAGTGCTGATGGTGAGAGGCGGTGGTCGCGAAGTGATCACAATTTATTCATAAGTAACCTGAAGCTCACGTCTCGTCCGTCAGGTACGATTTTTTATACTTGTTTACACTAATTTTATGTTGGCCGGCAACTTTCTCAACACGCCAGGCGTCTATCGAATGGTTTTGTTTTTTATTTCAAATGTTTTGTTTGTTTTTTAGTATTATTACGTTAAACAAATTGTTGCACATAATATAAAATTGTTCATTGTATTTGATAAAAATCATTATCACTGTTTTCTAAAATTATGGTTATTGTTATAATTTACTCGTATGCCCTCATATAGGCACTTAAGCTTAAAATTATATATATATATATATATTTACATAGGTTTATATTAAATGTGACCTTTAAAAAACAATGCGACACCAACAACATTTGTCGGACTTTTTTATATTCAATTTATCAAAATCGGCTTTAATACTTAGTTTAATTTAGGCGGACGAATAAAAAAAAAAAATGAAAAAAATGAAAAAAAAAAAAAAAAAAAAGCGCGTAGGAATTTGTTCGTCCTATACCTATATTTGGTGATTCGTCTTCTCGATAGTATTGACTTAAATAAATAGTGCGTTGGGCGTAGCATTGTTTTACGAGGCTGTATTTTTTTTTTTTTTTTTTTTTTTTTTGTTTGTTTGCTGTACATATTTAAGGAAAATTGATTATTATTTAGTATATTTACGAACATAACATTTCGTCAGCTGTTCAACATTTTAAAACCATGAAATCGCATTTACACCACCGTTTTGAGTTGCGATCGCGTATTTCTACTTAAATCTTAAGGTTTATTGAAACCCAATGGGGCCGTTCTACTTAAACTTGTTGACCCGAAATATCATAACATGCCTAACACTACCATAATTATTCTACTACCCACATTATTACAATTAACATTATGTTATGATAACAACATAATAATTCACTGCCAATTTCAACTGTAACACCTGTGAATTGTAAATGAAAAGAGACTATCGGAATACTATTATTTCTTCGATGTTATTAGATGTTGTCGTTTTTTTCATGCGTAAAATCAATTAATTTTATCATCCTGTTAAATACGCCAAACAAACGCAATGTAATGGTTACCGTAACACCGACCAAACAACCAACATGGTTATTTGCCTTGTCGTCTGTATTTTGTGTTATTAGCCTATTTGAATAGTCGTTGTATAAATTGTAACTTTTATTTGCCGACATTCCTTAACACGAGAATTCTTCACAATAATTGACTGCTGTTCCAATGAGATATTATTTTACAACATATTGTTGTTATGGTTGTCAATATACTATTTAAAGTTTAAACAAATATTTACTGATATTAAAATATTTATATTATAATATTTCGTCTGTAATTTTACTCTAATATTTTTTTTCTTTTTTTATTTATCTCGTAAGTAACACCATTAATTTTTTTGTGATTATTTATTTATTATTATTTTTTAGAATATTTTAACAAAAAATTGTATCTATATAATTATTGTTTTTGTTTTGTTATTATTATATAAACAATAGTTTAAAAATAATGTTAATGAACAAAATATTATTAATTGGTTAAAAACATAAGTTGTTAAGTAATCGATTTCCTTATGTTGTTAAATAAATAACCGAGTTATGGCATTGGAAATGTGTTGTATATTGTTTTTTTATAAGTAATTAGTTGGTATAAACTAACGAAATATTTGTTTGAAACAAAATGTGTTGTGTTCGTTTAATTTATGCGGTGTAACTTTTATGATTTATTAATTGCAATCACTTATTGATCGTTATTTAATTTATTTTGTTCACCGGATGGTAGAAGTGCGTACCTATATGTTATTATTATTTTTATAAACAATTGCATATCTCAAAAATACTTACATAATGCCAAATGCATTATTACAATTGAACGAATCAAAATATGTTGTATTCAATCAACAAAACCTTAACGAAATTATTGCAATCGATAAATCATGAAGGTCCGCTGTGTATGTATTGCTAATTTTATTATAAATAATTATTATTATTATATTTTACGTAATATTTATTATGATGAAAGATTTTAGTGAAATCGTATGATATACAACTATATTTAAACTGGCTCGGCCATCGCTGGCTTTCGTCTGTTTATGTATATCGATATGTACATACATCTGTTGCTTAGGCTTAAATTTGTTTTCCGTTTCTTCAGTTAAACAGATTAGTGAGTTGAAAAAATAATGATTAGGTAGCGTTGTCAAATCTAATTCAAACAGCCTTATTAGTTTATTATAATACTAATTATTACGGTACTAATAACAAATTATATTCTGCGTAAAATGTGTAGCATGTACACACGCATTTAATGGATATACTATTTAAACATTTGCTCTTAAAAAGAAAAACCGCAATTTGAATAATCTGAATAATCATAAATTTACTAAACAAATTCGCTACGTAGACGTAGTCGTCGAGTTAGTTCATTATTGAAAAGTCTAGATTTGATTTTTAAATATTTTTTGTAAGTCAATTATTAATTTATCATAATAACTTTACAATGTTTATTATATATATATATATATTGGGCGACCATATTATTAACTTATATTTATTATTATTAATATTATGTTTCTCGATCATATTGTTTGAAATCTAATAACATATTTCTTATCAAACTGAAAATTATCGAGGTGAGATTTTCCTTTTTGTACATTCATAGTTGAAATAATTAATATGAAAACTAACTTCATTCGATATCGACGTAATGTTTAAAAGAATAAATTTGTTAACGTTTGTACATAATAATTATCTAACCAATATAAAAATGTACATTGGTATTTAGTTCCCATTTTTTTCTTTTTCTTTTTGTTTCGTTTTAGACCATAGTCTTAACTTTATTTAATACTAAAAGATTGTTAACATTTTATAATAAATAAAAAGAGTAATTAGTTACGATTTATGTAAAGTATTTGATCTAATTTAGATTCATGACTTTCAATAAAAAAAAATATGTATTGGATTATGAATTTTACATTAAAATTCCACAAGTACATTGTAGCTTATTATCTAAGACATTTGTTATATTTCAGTTAAATTAAATATTTTAAATAATTATATGCCTACCAAATATGTGTTTCGCCGATTCGCAACAAAGGTATGCTTTTAATTTTATATCCCTAAATCTGTTATACCTTTTCCAAACTGAAACATAGTACAAATTTTACCCAAAATAAATAAATTTCATTCACTTATTTTGTTATGTGATATAGTTTTTATGCTTGAACCCACGCAGATTAAATGCTATGCAACATGATTCTTGTGGCATTAAATTACACTGCATTCCGAATGAAATCAATAATTTGTTAAAAAAAAATCGGTAAACTATAATATAATGTTATGTTTTAATCAATTATATAATTTTTTTTATTATTATTTTATTTTACTCTTATCTAAATAAACGTCCATTTCTCCCTAGTCTGTTATAACTATATTAGTTGGATAAAAATAAAATACCAAACAATTATAATTGGGACATTTTACTATAAATTAATATACATTAATATAAAAAAACCAGCTCAAAAATTAGATTATACTTAAAATATTATTTTAAATATCATAATTTTCTGTCTAAATAATTTGGCGAAGGCTGAAGAAAATCTTTTTTTTTTATATTTGATAATAAACGAATAGAATGTTACTCAAATTGTTGTACATGCCTGATTCAATTGGATGCAAATTTAAATATAGGTATACACTTATATTTTTTAAAACAATGATTATGTGCCAATTTGCTTAGTCATTATAGTACTTAATATACAGTTTACACATACAAAATACACATATATTTCCCTAATTGAAATTCTGTAACCAATGATAGTACTATATAATATTCACAATATAATATAATACAATAATAATTGTATATCATACATAATAATAACATACCTAATATATTCAAAGTTACGAATAATAAAATAATATATTATATTATACAAATAAATTATACGTGTCAATGCACTTATGTTAGTAGTTGACGCACTGTTGTAAGTTGTTAAAAATTTAATATTCTGTTCCTATGTATGAATTTTTGAAAATGTAAAAAGAAAAATCAAAAAAAAAAAATGTAAAATTAGTGATTATGACTATTCGTTTGTTATTTTCAAAAAAAAAAAATTGTTTTTATTTTCCTCTTGCTGCGTTCCTCTCAAATGCGAGTAGCATGTAATAATGACAAAAATACGATGAACAATGGTTTTAATATTGAAATATTGCGTGAACTGCAATATCTTTTTACGTAAATATTTATTTTAAAAACATAATATGAAAGTGTGTGACGTGGTGAGTATGTACAAAGTAAATATACTTAAAACTTATTTTATTTTTGTTTTTATTAATTAAATCTGAAAATATATTATAAATATAAACAGCTAGTATACATTTATCTAGTGAAAACAATCCTCTGTAAGCGTTGCTTATAATTGAGGAAGAAAGCTATGATAGTATAGAAACATAATAATTAAGTACATAATGTGAATATATAAGTAATATTTTTATTTTAACATCATTTGCAGTACCTACTACAGGTAAGTATAACTTCATAATGAACTCATAATTCTGTCCTTTTAATACGACTTGTAAGCTGTAACTAAGTAAAAGCTAAAATGATAAATTATATTATATAAAATATGTTTTATTCTTAAGCTTTTATTATTCGCTTACTCAGATTTATTATCGACTTTCTATACATCGTCTACGCGATGTGAAATGGAAAAATCGTATCATAAAAACAAACTTTTACAATTTTTTCATAACAACAAATATAAATACCTATGTCAGCAGTGTGTTTGGTATAAATAAATTGTAACAGTGTATTATACCAATGGGAGAACAAATACGTTAGTTTTAAATGCGATTAGGTTGTAAGTATTTTCGTGATGATAATGTTGTTCTTTATAGCAAACGATTTTTATCCATCATCCAGCATTCTTCACTCTAACACGCAATTTGTACGAGCTATGTACTCAAAAATCAAAGGGACAATAATATTTTAATATTATTAAAGTCGAACGTATAACTTTACCTTACAGGGTATCAATAATGGACATGAATACTGTAGCTTCAGATGTTGCTGTGCAGGTAATTGTACACCTATTTATTCACTAATAAGTAAATGAGTAATATTTATTAATAGATTTTAGAATCTTCAAATCTCGATTTTTGGCTTTAACTTTCAAATTCTTTAAATCATTATAAATTCTGAATAATTTATAAATTGCATGTAACACTATTATATTTCAAACAATAATGCACTTTATACAAACTTTTTACAAAAATTAGAAGTTAATTAATCATACTGTTTTCATCGGCAACGTGATTATTCTAAATCTGTAGACCAGATGTATTGAGTAGGTTATTGAATTATTAAATGTTATTTTTGAATCGATTGTTTTAGATTTTGATTTTTTTCTTAAGCTTTAATCGGTTTTTAAATTTTCCATAGCTTTTTCTTATAGTGCTGCTGCCATCTGCAATCATCAATTTGGTTCATTCCATTTGGATAGAATCATTCCATTTGGATAGAAGGCAACAAATAGTACTTTTTATTTTTTCTAAATCTTTTCCTAATTTTCCTCAGTATGTCAAGCCTGAAATATGTCATAAAAATTTAAAAAGTATAATCAGCCACATTTAAATTTTATTCGAATAAATATATGAATTTTTATAATGGTCGGGAAAAGGATAAAAATGACTTATTCAAACTAGACGAAATTTTGAATAAGGAACGGACCTAACCTTGGTATATTAATTAAACCTACGATATAATACTATGTATAGTTTTAAATCATGGATGGTGCTGATGAAATCCCATCATCTCGGCTTCGTCCTATATCTGTCTTCCACAACTGGAAAACTAAGATAGTACAAAGCCATACAAGTTACATAGGTATCAAAATAATATTGTCGAATATTTAGGTTGGCGATGTACGTACACAGCGGTGCTTTGTTTTACATTTCGCTGGACCACAATAAATAACAAAGACTTCCATTCGGAACCGACTACATAGACGCCTATAATAATAATAACTATTATTATCATTACTGGTGTCGTCATTGTAGTTTTTGCAGAGCACAGTGATCGGTGGTGTAGCGTGTTTATACAAATGAACGATGTGTTGTTATTAAGACTTGCCTGCACTCGACACGCGCATATAATATACGTTACATTATTTATATCGTATAAAATACCTACTCGTAATAAAAGCGTTTGACGGCACGTTGCTGTTATTGCGTTCCGTAACCCCCTCGACAGCGCGATATTATTATGACATTATCGCCTCGTGTGTAGTGTGTGTACACACCTTTTATTATCATCTATTACGCACACGGTTCGGCGCCGTTCTCGTCGCATTAATGGAGTTCGGCTGGTAGCTGCAGACTTTCAATATCATATGGTTCGACTACGCTTACAAAGG
This sequence comes from Rhopalosiphum maidis, assembly GCF_003676215.2. Taxonomy (NCBI): domain Eukaryota; kingdom Metazoa; phylum Arthropoda; class Insecta; order Hemiptera; family Aphididae; genus Rhopalosiphum; species Rhopalosiphum maidis. The sequence goes on from NC_040878.1 coordinate 84,010,774, forward strand.
GTTGCTGCTGCGACGATATTAAATTGTGAAATATAACGACCCGTCGCGGGACGAGTGAGTGAAAAAAAAAAAACGAAAAAATGAAACACTCACGTGGATGTCATATATTATAATAAATATGCGACCGTATAAAAATTGTATATTTGCATAATATTATAACTGCAGTCGTATACATTGCAGGCTGATTATTATTATTATTATTATTGTATGTCATATTATTCGTACGTCATTAACGCGCGTACCTATTGCGCGAGTATATATCTGGTGCCCACGCGGGTGGGTACGGTAACGACTAAACAAATGACCTGATTGCACTCGGTTCGGTGAATTCGCTCAATGCGATATCGCATATTCGCATATTATACAATAATAATATCGTGTTGAACGATGCTGGTGTATCCGACTGCTTGAAGCCAATCGCTTTTAATGTTATTTTTTTTTTAATATGTTAGTGCTAAAATACCTTAGAAAGTTCGAACCTTTATTTCTTTATTAGTTTATTACACCACAGTAAAATAATAATACAAGATAGACAGGCACGTAATTTAGTGAGGTGATATGAGCGATCGCCACTCCTCTTCAAGAATTTGAGGGTCCAGTGTTTATAAAATACAAGTTATACAAGCACATACAAATATAAAACTTTATTTGTACGCGTTTATAATATGCTAGTTAGTGCGTATACTGTTTATTATGTATAAGTATTAAATATAATAATATAATAGTGGTGTTACGGACGTTGCGGTACTACAACGGTACGCGTACCAACTACAAATTGACATCATAATACAAATACCTACAAAAAAAGATATGTAGGTAACCAAAAATCACTTTGCTGTACAATAGGTGTCGAGTGTACTTCATCATTGGAGAGTAAGTCTATAGTGTATGTGTTAAATTTGCATTCGATAATACATCGTTGCATATACGAAAAACGAATCTGAGCACGAAGACGGTCAGCCTAAATTATTACTAAGACGTATATCTTATGATATAATCATTTTGCTGTTAAAACAATTACTATTGCGGTAAGTTGAATTAATTTTTGCAGAGAACTTTACATTTGAAAATGTCGTTATGTGTATAAAATATAATGATATAAAAGCCAATATATGTCTGTCTGTCCTTTACGTATTCATACACTGTTCATCCGATCACTACGAAACTTTGGGAATGAAGTAGTTCCGCAAAGGTTTTTGGTACCTATATTACATCCTATCCTAGGTATATGTACGCCAATTCATTTGTAAAAATGATTTTCTATTAATATGAAATCATCAGATAACCGGGTTTTAAAAATAACTCAACAGCGAGGCTGCAAAACTAGGAGTATCGAAATGATGCAATATGGTATCAAGAACGACGAGATCCGACGACGACGGGGATTGATCGATGTTAAAAATAATAAAATTTCCCTCCAATAATCAGTTATTTAACACGGCGATACGAATAATTGCGTATCTGCGTTATATATTTGTTTTTGTGTTATTTATTTTTGTATTTCGTATTATTTTAAAAATTATATCATTTAATTATATTTTTTATTATTAAAAATATAGAAAAAAAATTGTACAACCTGTATACAAATATAGTACAGTAAATTTTATATTAATTTTAGTGATAAAATCGCATGGCCATTCTAGTTTGAGCCGACGGATGGATTTGTTGACGCGTTTATTATATATTATCATTGATGTCGTTATTATTATTATTACTTTTATCTGTATTATTATTATTATTTTTATTATTATCTAATCTCGCCGATATCTGTTCAATTGATGTCCAATTATTTTAGTGTGTTTTTAACAGTGTGTCCGTGAACATATGTGTGTCACCGTGTCCGTCTTCACAAATAAAATACATTGTTTAGATGTACAAAAATAATTAAATCTTAATATATTAATAAAAAACACATTAAACTTATACACTATACATTCCATTAAAACCCGACGGCAACATGGTTGTTAGATAATATGGTAAATCCTAGGTTGGCGATGATAAAATTAGAGTGATTTAAGACATTTTGTGTAATTTATAATAATTATAGCCTATAGGCTATCAGTGTTGATATTGATAGAACGCTGAGATCATGACGCAATGATCAATAGCATACGGCATTAGTGAGGGGTCAAAGGCTTATTGATTGGAATGATTGAAAGATTTTTAGGTTGGAGTTATTTGTAATACCTACCCCAGTCCCCAAAGCGTTTCAATTAAAACTATTTTTACTAGTCAATACCAGAATTGATTAAAGAGATTTTTGGAAACTAGTTTTGGCGGATTGTTACGTATAAATATATACACATGTTCTAACCTCGAATCGTTAAAGTGACGTGATAATATATCCGGCTATCCGATCCGACGACACGGACAACGATCAATCAACGGTTTTCATGAACTTTGCGGACGACGATGCAGAAATGGTCAAAACGATCCAGTCGATAGACAACTGCTGGTCGAACAAATACAATACAACGATTCATTAACCATTTATCGGGAATGAACCTCCACGACTTACGACAAAAGTATAAACCTATAAGATAATAAATAGTTACCTATTTGAGCGTAATTGCAGTTTTCCAATTATTATATTATGATACGGTTTTCTGACCACGGGTACCACAGCCGGTACACATATTGTGGTCAAATGTAGAGAGGACAGTCACAGTCCCGTTTGGTGGAACGGCGGAAATATCATTCAACTTGACAATATTTGCGACTATATGATCTTAGTATGGCTGACAGGCCGTTTTTTGTTCAGAATCGTTTTACATATGCGATTATTTACCGTTAAATTCAAATTCGACACGAAAAATACAGTAAATATAGCTCAGTAACGTGGTACACTCGACACCTATTATATAGTAAAGAAGTAACCTACTTTCCTTATTTTATAAACGGATTTTCATTAATTACTTGGGTATTAGCGTGTATTACCATGATTTTTTTTTTTTATGCCCTATTATTCATATTATTCCATTATTATTATTAATATTTATATGTTCTTAAATCCGTATTGTAATAACGATAGTTAATCACGACACCATAAAAATAATATCATAATCGAATCTATTAATGAATCTGTTCCTGCACGCACTCAGGGCACCTGCAATATCGACAAAAAAAACTGACCGTCATTCAACAGGAGGTTGAACTCGTGAACTCGATAGGTATTTCCGGTCGCAATATTTCTATCACGTTATTGGTCAAGCATACACGATTTCATACTTTTACATTTACAGACAATCGAATTGCGCTCGACATTCGGATAAAATTAATGAACTCTTTACGGACAACAAAAACGCAACCGTTCTATTGTCTTAACTATTCCGACGATTTGTTGTCCGTGTGATTGGGAGATTGGACCCGGTTATCGGTTCAGTTTTCGAGATGTACACTACGATGAGTTGAACAAAAAAAATGAACGCTGAAGCAATCTTAGAATCACGTAAGTGTAGAGATACATTTAAAAATAACCGTTCATTGTTTTTGATTTTTATGTACATTTAATGACTTAAAATTACTTTTGAAATTTACGATTTCGTTTAGAAATAATGATCTTAAATCATCTGTAGGGTCCACTCAAGTGGCGGCTCGCAGTAGTTTGGCACAGGAGTGCGATAAAAAAATCAAAGAACTATATAATACATCATACAAAAAATTAAAATGATATAATAATAATTACAAAATTAAACATGTAAATTGTACATGTTTACATGTTTACATAATCAAACATGTTGCAGTCCGCGATTTGAGCGACAAAATTCACCGAACATCATACGCTTCTATAGTCGTCGCGCCGTTGTGATGACATTATTACTCGTATATTAATATTCTGTGATTAAACCTGCAGTTTATACGGGAAACCAATATTTTTATGTGCGATTCACGATGTCACACAAGCTACCCGTATGATAACATCGCGAGTTCCATAACGATATTATAATAAACTATGAAAATAATTTTATTAATAATTAAAAATATATTTAATTGTTAATTTATTAATGTTTAATATATTATAAACTAAAATACTGTACTTATTTATTTTGTAAATATATTTGTAGTATGTACTACAAAGAGTTTAAATTGTTCATTTCTGACCGCACCATCGCACATATGCACGAGCCGCCACTGGTCAACCCTATTTGAAACCATCTCCATCTCCAATAATTTGGCACCAGGAACAATTCTATAGATAATATGTAATATTATACAATACGTGACGAATTTACACATCTGCTACTGAAATCGACCATTTTAGAATACCATAATAATATTTAAACTTTGTGTTGGACGGCGCATTATGTAGGCAATTTAGGTACATTGATGTGTATACAATACCGATCAGGGTTATTGTAAATTAATAATTATTATTATTACTATTACACTATTGTCTATTTTTCCTAATTAGAGTCGTTATCCTTATAGAAATATGTTCGGTAGCAAGCTCAGGTGTAGTGGGATAGTCGTTATACACTTACACTATACGACAGTCTTCAGTCATAGTTACTTCACAAGTCATCCAAAATAAAAGACGAATAAACGAATCAACGTTTTTTATGTATAGTAGGTAATATCTTTGTATAGTGTATACAATATCAATATTTATCTTGCGCTTTCCCGTTAAATACCTGCTCTCTCCAAAGATAGCGCTTCTCACAGTTTAAGAACTAAAAAATAATATTCACACATATAAATACATGTACATGCAGATATGCATTAAAATAATATAACAACTTTATGTACTTAAATTTGAAACAAAAGAAATTCAAATTTAATTATTGAATTATCTATTTAAAACAAATTATAAAAACTTAATTATTCACAACAGTATCCTAAATATAAAGTCTTTTGGATCTGATTAATAATTACAAATTACCAAGTTAATTAAGCTACTAGTTTTTGTAATAATTTCATTGTCTTAAACTTCTTAATAGAATTCAATAAAATTTCAACTATAAAAATGATTAAATTTAAGATACAATAAATCCAAATTGTCATTTTATATATTACTTATCAAGGAGGTATTTGTAGATTTGTATTGTACATTAAAATAACTTTAGAAAAATTATTTAAATAAGAATAATTAATTTATTTATTATTTCATAAATATATTTCAATATAATAATACAACAACAATAATATAATTAATGCTTTTACGATGAAATATATAAATCATATATAGATACAACATAAATACAAACAATTTTAGATTAAATTAAATGCCCAGTTTTAAATACAAACATTTTTTTGTTATTCTAAAACAAATAACAATGATATCGACATACGGCTTCATAAAATTTAAACACAAATCATAATTTAAAATGCTTAAAACAATAATTGGTCTTTGTTTAAAAGGTATTAGGTAATAATGGCAAAATAACATACTATAATAACTTGAATGGTTATGATGACTATTGTATATCAATTTTGGCAATAGCTTTATCAATCTGCTGACTGGAATTAGTGTTTATTCGGTAATTCCTATGTTTTTCTTGTAATGTTGTAAAATGATTTAACATTGTACTTGTGTCAAACATCCCTTTGAAATCTTTTTCAACATTTCCACTGGCTGGCCTAAAATAACATAAACAGAATATAAATCAATGATTAACTGGTCAAACTGAAGTCATTTCCTTACAGGAAACAGGTTCAATAATGATATTATATATTATATTAAACGTAAAATCCTATGTTTTAAAGATGCAGTACATACATTTCAGTACCCATTCTTGAATGAGGAACACATTTCAACCTATGTCGCAATAAATGAAAAGCGTCAGATTGAGGCATTATCATCAAAAGTCCATAAAGTGCTTTAATTAAATACTGATTTACTGGTTCTTCCAAGAGCTCCATTCTTAAATCTAAAAATATTCAAAAATGTCAATAGGTACAATAAGTCTTTTCCATTGTATAAAAACATACATATAAATATTGGAGATTCCAATAGCTGAATTAGTTTGTCTACTTCAATAAGCAAATCAATAGTAACATCCATTGATGCACTGACATAATAATGGTTAAGGAAAATGTTAAAAAAAATAAAATTAATAAATGAAAATACAATGATAATAATATAAGATGCCATGTGGTGCTGGTAAAATGAAATTAATGTATAATTGAGTTTTACTGAAAAAGGATACAAAGTCTGCAACAGCTTGCAAACAAGAAAATAATTTTGAGTAAGTAAACACAATGCTACTGCAGCCACTGGATTATGACACCACGTTCGAAATAAACACAAAAACATTTCTCGATTTTCCTGAAATAAAAAATAAATAAATAAATTATCACAGTTGTTAGATTTATATATTAAAGTATTATATTATGTTATTTTAATACATTTTTAAATTTGAACAGAATACTTTTGAAATGTATAATCATTGAAGAAACAAGTGAATATATAATTTAATATAATAGAAAATATTACTTTTAAATAAACTTTGCACATTTAAATTTTTCAATTGATAGTTGATAACTATCATAATTCATACTAGATAGTATAAGTTTCAATATATATAAGCAATGTAATTTACTTGTTTTTCGACATCCCGCAACTGAGTTCGCAAATCATAAAGTTCAGGAGATGTTAACAATATTGTATTCAGTGTTCCTATCATCACAGATGCAAATTTCATATTCTTCTCCTCCAACAGGAATGTAGATAATGTTCGGTAAATATCATTTGAATTTAATAAGCCACATATTTGTCTATATATAAAATTTTAAAACTTAAGGATAGATAACAGAAATATTAAACAATACATTTAACCATAAACACTAGGTAGTTTAGTTTTACTTTTAAATTTCCATTCAAAAAATATCATACCATAAACACAAACCTTATAATAAATTGTCCACGTTCTTTTAATAATGTTCGATCACAACTAAATTGTTTCAATAAACTTAAAATAAATTGGTCAAAATATTGTTTATTATTTGTTTGAGCTGCTGACGGAGAAATTATTTTTGCAATAACTTTTAAATCATTTTGCACAACTTCTTCATTCGGATATGATAATGTTGTTAGCAATAAAGGAAATATTGACTCCATGTACATAAGTATCTGTTTGAATAAATTAATCAATGCATAAATAAAACTATATAACTTAATTGTTTATATGTAACCTAGTAGCTTACCTACTTACTCTGTTTGGTAAATGAATAAACAAATGGTAAATCCATTTTAATACTGTTATTTTAGTTTCAACTGTAGATCCACCCAATTCTTTAATAAGTACAGTAATAACTGATGCAAGATCTAAATTTTTTCCCTAAATTTCAACAATGGATTATTAAGTTTTTTTTATTGTTTTCATATAACTTTTAATTAATTACTTCCGCATCTTTTTCTGTGTCATCAATTTTATCTTCTACACCATTAATTAGCTCCATCAATGTTGAATTGACTAATTTTGCTGTTTGTTTGATACCTGATAATTCAAAAAACATAAATATAAGAAATTATTTTCATTTAAATTCAAAACCAATAAAAAGTAAAAGAAAAATTTTAATTATTATTAAATAGATATTATATCTACATTGTTATTCGTCTTACAAAAACACCATATACCAAATTCTGTGTTTAGAGTAATCTGTTTAACTCTGTTATTTTTAAAATTAAAGTGAATGATCTACTATCAAATTTATAAATAAAAATATAATCTAGAGCCTCGCATATTATGCTTTTTTAAAAAACTTACAATTATTCATTAAGTTTTTAATAAGATAATTAGATACCTATACATATTACCTATTTTAATTTTTTTTTGGTAAATGGTAATAATTTATTAATTATTATTAATAACATAACAATAATTACGTATTTGGGATTCTATATCTTGATTTGAATTTGATGCCATTGAAGCTTTTAAAATATTAGATGCAAATGGTAAAATATTTGAACCATACATATCAATGAATTCTTTTATCCAACACATTGCTGTAAACTGAAGAAAAAAATAATATTAATATATTAAATTAATATTCAATTATATTAAAGAATTTGTAATACTTGAGTAAAATCATATTTGTATTTACCTGAACAAATTCATCAGTAGAATATGAATAAATAACAACAGTATTTATCATATCTGTATAGTTAACTTTTTCAGGATTACGATGCAAGTCATCTAAAAATTTTTTTAAAACAGCATCACACCTGTAATAATTATGTTTAATTTTATATGAGAACATGGAGTTAATAGTTTTACCTAATTGCTGCTATTAAAATATAAAAATCATATATCTACTAAGATATGCAACCTTAAATATAATTTTAAAATAGATTAACATAATATATTTACAGGATTTATTATACTGTAATAGATAAGATTTTAGTATATTACACATTTTTTTTTCTTACATTTTTTTAATTTCAAATGTAGGATCAGAAAGCATTTTAAACAATCCATCTAAAATTTCTGGTAAATATATCACTAAGTCAATTGAAGGAACATCATCTAAGACAGTAATCCACGAAATTATGAATTGCTTTGCAAAAGTATTTTCTGTATAAATGCGCTCTCGAAGCAATGGTATAAAGCCAACAAGATCAAAAATGTTTGAATTGTCTGTAACAATATCCTTTAAAAATAATAAAATATATATGATGTATAAGTTGCATTTTCACAGGTATAAGTATTTATATAAATTATTATATTTATTATTATACACATACCTTCATTAAACGATCTAAAAGCTCAGAAGCATTTTTAACATTTTGATCAGGATCAGTGGCCAGTTTACTTAAAGATTTAAAAATATCAGGAAAATGTTTTAAAACTGCACTGCGAGCAACTTTAGAAACATTATATAGTGATTCACTGGCATAATATCGAACTTTTAAATCAGCGTCATTCAAATTTACCAATATTGGTATAATTAAATCATCAATATAATTTACAGAATCCTAAGATTTAAATAACGATAAAAATTAATAAATTGTTTATATTATGATGAAAATAACTATGTATACTTTTCCCAGTCCAACAGCCATAGCAGCAAGTCCTATGAGTCCTCCTTTTTTAGTATTAGCATTTTTTGACATTGAAAAATCTTGTCCCAGTACTTTTAACAACCGTCGTATTTGCATGGAATTGTTGACAGCTGCAAATTCTTTAACCATCCTAAAGACAACAACAAAATAATTTAATAAAATAATAAAATAATTTATAAGCACTTACTTTTCAATTTCCAGCGCTGCTGCTTTTCTCTTATCGTACATTTTATCGTTCAATGCCCGAACACACGCAGCACTAAGCGGTGCATAATCACGGTCCATACTCATTATTAAAATCAATTAATTAATGTAGAAATAGAAACTCTCGACCTCAATAGGAGTTAACAATTAAAGAATACTTGAAATAAGTATAATGAATACCAAAAATAAAATTAAAACTATCTAGATAGTAGAGAACATTTTAAAGGTAATCTACTACCTTATAATATAATTCTGAAATCAATTTAATTTTATGTAAACAGAGATGTGTAGTCAGTAAATGATATGTAAATAACATAACATGTATGTGTGTGTGTGTGGGCGGGTGGGTGTATGTCTGTGTGTGTGTGTCTGTGTATAGATAAAATAGAAAACAATTCCTTACATAAATAATTATATAATATTAAAATTAAAAACAATCAACTACAGCCTACTAATTATTAATTATTATTGTCGAAACTGTTGCAAGACAACATTAATCGAAAATTATCAAAAACCAATTGATAAATGTTATCACCACAAACAAAACATTCAAAAATAATTATGCACACGTCTGCACAGGACCATAAAGAAAATATTAAATAACCACAATCAGATTACATGTCACAGAATGTTTTGAGCACCGGTTAGTTCTCTCGGAGTGATAAGAAAAAAATCATTTATTTCAAATTCATTATTGCCAACTTCTTAGAAAAATAAAAGTCCCACCAATCTTGATTGATTGATATCAATTCACCTGGAGCTCATGTATATATTTTTTACGTACGGAATATTCAAGCCATCCAAAGTGTGTAGATACAACGAAACTACGAACTTTGCAGAATATTCAACTATGGTAAAGCTTTTGATACGCACTTAAAAATGCTCAGAGCTACTATAAATTCACTTCTTAGGATTAAGTTGGGTCTTATGTTAACCCACTTTTGATTTTTTTTTTAACCATCTCGTACAAATACCCATATGATATTTAATAGATACCTACTTATAAATAGGGCTCGGATTTCAATGCATTTGCATATTTTTTTTTGGATTGTCATACCTACACGATGCTTTTTATGCTACAAATGTGTTTCAAGTACTCCGTGTTTTAACCACAATTTTTTTTTTAGGGAATTTTTTTGATTTTTTTAATTTTATATTTTGTAGGGTTTCTTAGGTTATTTTTGTCCTTTCTCGTGCATGACTAAACAAAATTGTAAATTGCTTTTATTGTACACTGCATTGCAAATATAATTGAATTTTTTACTCATTTTTTGTATTATATTTTTTTATGTAATATTTTGAATTTATTTAATGAATAATGTTAATTGTTAATTTTAGTATTTTTATTAGGTCATAAAAGCATTTTTTTTTTCATTTTCCGGTAATTTTAAGGACATTTATATCCAAGCCCTACAGTTATAAATTATAAATACCTACTTATTAAGTATTATTAGTTATAATTAATAAATTTAATACAAATTCATGCACAAGAAATTTCATGTAATCTATATTACTTCAGTTATATAGTTTTTTTTTTCTTTTATTAAAATATATATTTACAATCTGTATCATTTATACAATAAGCAAATGTGATAAGTAGCAGAAGCTAACATAGTTTAAATATGACATGATTTACATGAGGAGGGAGATTATCCATTAACAAAACATTTCAGAACATGATTACTCAATTAATTCAGGAGATCTCTACACCATCGTCTTTTGAGACGAAGTGGAGGGTTGTCGGGTAGCGTGTGTGACGATAGGTGTGAGATGAGTGGATTTGGATGGTGTCGTAGTTGCGCATGAAATTTGGTATAGTAATTTTTGGCTAGTTGGTCAACTTTGTCAATTTTTAGGTCTTTATGTAGTACTTTATTTGTTATATACCGTGGAGCTGAGGCTATAAGTCGGAAAGAGATTGATTGGAAGGCTTGAGTTGACCGGATTTGGAAAGGTTTGGCGCACCCCCAGATTTGCATGCCGTAAGCCCAGATTGGCCGTAAAAGGAACTTGTATAAAATTGATTTTGTGTGAATTGACATTTTTGACTTGAGTATAGGTCTAAATAAGTATAAACGATTATTTAGTGTTTAACGTTTAGATTTTAGGTGAGGGCCCCAGGTTAGGCTAGTTATATAGTTATAAATTATAATGTATAGGCACGTGTATCTTTAAAGAGATTAATTTAAATTATAATTTTATGACGGAAAATATTAATAGATATTATTTTTAGAATTCGTAAATATAATAGTGAATTTGATAAAAAAAAAGTCATATTATATTATTAATTAATACCAAAATTAGAACCAAAAATATTATTTTTACAACACCAAAAAATTAAATTAATAAGGTTGAGTATTAACACCAGTAGCGTACTAACGGATGGATGGGGAAACCCCCCCCCCCCCAAAAAAAATGTTTGAGTTTTAATTTATTATGAAAAAACTAAAATTTCTAGTACCTGTAACCCATAACCCCCCCCTCCCTCGCAAAAAAAAATTCAGGTCTAAGTACGCCACTGATTAACACGCTTAAAAAGGTGGGCAAGAAGCAAGTGGATACTATTTTGCTGTATAGTAAATATCGAGTAGCTCGTTGTAATTGATATGTTAAATTCAATGGTACATCATATTGTATAATTTGTATACGAAAAACGATTAACGAAGACTGTCTGTCACCCTATATTACTAGACACTAAGTATATTTTATGATACCTACCTATATATTTTGATATTGCTATTAAAGTAATTAATTTAACTAGCAGTAATACGGTAAGTTAATAAGTTGATTCAGTTTTTGCTGAAAACATTACATTTATTTTACAATGATTTCATTAATCTAGACTTGGTGGAACCGAACCCCGTCCAGATTACCGATAGTCCAGATTAAACGAATTCAACTTTAAAACATTTGTAAATCAGTTTTAGATACAAAAAATAATTTAAATTAATGAAATTTTCTAAATTATATGTTGATTTTTATGAATTATAAAAACAACAATAAATAAATATGCATATACAATCAAAATTACAATTGGTTTAAAAAAGATTGAGAATTTTTTTGATTTGGTACTTCGCGCCGGTCCGGATAAACCAAATGTCTTATTTGAAATATGTATGCAGATAATATAATTTTTTGCAAGCGATTTGGTGGGTGGTATATTTTCCATTGAACATGCTACCCCGATGTATATTTGAGTGTGCGCCACTGGATATAAAACTATAAATAAGTAATATCTTAAAATAAATCTACATATTTTAAGAAGAATATCCTTACGTAAAGTAAAATTCATAGTTTATATAAAAGTTGTAAAGTATGTTAAACTTGTATAATAAATTAGTAATATAATAATAAGTAAACGCATTAAAAAATATATGTTTACTTTTAAAATAAGCTATATCTATGGGAAAAGAAAATAGTAAGTTAACTCAGAACTACAATGTTTAAATCAATGAATTTCTTAAGAGAGGTTTAGACACCCGATAGCCATGAAACATTGACGACTACACCCTCTATGGTTGTGTAACTACTGTAACTTGTCATTGTCATTGACGGAGAACAAATAATTATGTAAATGGTAAATCAATATATATATATATACTAAATGTATAATGATATATGATGTATTAATGAATAGTTAAAATATATCTCTTATTTCTGTCTAGTCGTAATACATATCATATAAAGACACTATATAAAATATACTAAATACCGAGTATTAAAAAAGGTATTCAAACTTCTGTCCTAATGTATTAAACCAATGTAATCAATATTTAACATAACCTATGCTATCCATTATCCAAATAGGTACTTAATTATCAATACCTAATATGTTCTTACATAATATAAATTATAATATTATGTATATCATATACAATATTTAATATTGTATCAAGCAATTGTATTCAAATTACACGAGAGAACTATTTTTTATCCACATATTTATTACAAGTATTTAAACATTTCAGTTGTGATATATGTAGTATTTTTTCCAATTTACTGACAATATATTTGTCGTTTTGAATAGGCTTCAAATCGTTTCGTATTTTTTCTAACTCCTTGAACAAATAATCGAACCGTTGGTCCTAAGTATAAAGTAAAATAGCAATATAAAATGTAATATGAGCATGCTATCATATTATGGTACTTAAACTCGAATTTCGATAATAACCATATAGTATATACATTAAGCGATCAATATTTAATAATCATAAATAAATCAATTTGAATAAATATTTACCAAATCATTTTTTCCGGGAAACTCAAGCTTGCCATTGTTTACAGAATATGGCCACTAAGTATGTACAAAAACATAAAAATGTATTATTAATTAGATGTATTTAATAATAATAATAAATTTATAGTAACATCACAAGTTTTACAATTATAAATACTATCTTGTAGCACCCCCGATAAACAAAGCTTGTGCTGGGAGAGCAGTTCTTAAGAATATAAAAGAGAACAATATAATTTGGTATAAATAAATAAATAGTATACAGTCGAAAATATAGGAATACAATGGATCATCCATTATTTTCATTTTAAAGTATCACGTTCAATAGAAATAAATTAATGTAAATGTAATACAAAATATAATAAGCAGAATTAATTAAACATTTTAGAAAACATAATAAATAAATGACATAAAATAAATTAATTTAAGCACAAGCTAAATCTAAATGTTTAATCCATTTTTTAAAAATAATTGAACTACTAAAATTATTTATATATTATAAGTTAAACATAATTTCAGACCCATACATAAAATACACTGTTTTGTCCATACCTTTTATACAATTTGGAAATAAGGAATTAAATAGGAATTAAGTGTTTATTATGTTTAAATAGCTAAATGTATATATATATTATATATTTAAATGTACTCATTACTCGGATATAGCCAATATAGGTACATAATCCATAAACTATTAATTATAATAGTTATTACTTATTACTTATTAATTATTATGTACCTATTATATAGACAGTAAATGTAAACAATATATACCTATCTACTTTATTATGTACATAATTTTACTGAAGAAAATTATTGTGTTATCAACATGAGATAGAAAATTGAAAATTTAATAATAATTATGTATTTAAATTATAATTATATGACTGTATTAATGTATTATTATGATACTCATTATAACTTGATAAATGGTTATGATTGTGTTATATTTATTTTATACTAAACTAATAATAACAAGACGTTAAAAAGAATTTATTGATTCTTGTACATATTTAGTATTTTTATTTATATAGGTAAATAAAAATAAGGTAATAATAGTAATATATAATATAAGTAAGTTAAAACTTATTTATAATTTAAAAATATACATCATTAAATTAATAAATCCTTATAAATTACAATATATATAAATAACTTACAGAAATATATTGTTCCATTAATAGATTTGCACGAATCTATAATAGGTAATAATAGGTACATTTATAAAAAACTCAATTATGCAGTATTAAATATTATAAATAAGATGTACGATATTCGTATTTTAAGTCAAAAACTTACTGTTTTCTTAAGTTCAGATTGTAGTTGATAGTTCATTTTTAACATGCACTCTACACGTTTCCTTAAAATCTCCACTTGTTGCTTTATGTTTTCAGTTTCATTTTTTTTTATTTTCTCTGAGATAGATTCTTTACTATTCGAATGGTTGGTTCTAAAAATTAGAGTTCGTATATGATATAAGTAATGAATCAAAACTAAATAGTAAATAACGTATGAAAAATCAGCTGTTTCGTGGATATTTATACTGTATATTATATTTTAAAATGGTTATTTAGTCACGAATAAAAAAACGATATTTAAAACTATATTTTAAATATAATTTTATTCACGAATAAAACTATAATTTAGTTTGAGTATAAATGTAATAAATAAATAATAATAATTAATATATAATTAAATTGTATACACACCGACAATATAATTGAGGTTTATTCATACTGCATTTGCTGCAACTATTGTTTTCATCGAGACATCGATCGGTAGAGCAATCATTCAACAGCGACGTACAGGCCTATAAGTACAGTGAAGTAGTATGTATAGGTAATAGGTATATACTATATATACATTTAAAAAATATGAATTTATTGTTATCCGCATTGCGTTTGTATTATATGTACGTCGACCGCTGTAGCAGTATAACTGTTATAATAGAATATAATATATAAATATATACATTATACACATTATATTATATAATATTTAAGGTCACAATCTATAGTATAATAAATAGAAGATTCTACCAGGTACGTCATTTAGGGGAGTAGGAGCGATCGTCCCCCTTCAAAATATCGCATTTTAACTATTAATTAATAAAAAAAAAAAACATTTTTTAAGTCTTAACTATTATGAAAAAGGTTAATCTTCCCCACAAAAAAATAGATAAATAAGCACCTTTTTACGTGCCTGCCTTCTACTGTAAACATAGTCTCAAAGTTTCAAGATCTCACTTTTCAACTTACACGAAAATGTGTCAATAACCGATTTTTTTAAATTTATATTTTTAATTATAATTTTGAATAATAGTTTCTTTATTATATAGAATCAAAATTATTACGATCCATAGTATTTATTAGTTTAACTTAAAATAATTAAAAATAATAACAACAACGTTTTTGTTTTAAAAATATAAGATGGCATATAATTAATATTTTGATAATATTATTACGTAAATGTTAAATTGTATTACCATATTGCCGTATTGGTAAGGGCTGACAAAACTGATAGAAAATTATATATGAGTATATGACAAAGATTAATCATTTTTCAGCGTACATATTATATAAAAAAATCTTTACATGGCACGCCCTGTACCACACATAATATAATTTGTATATGTATATAGGGTATAACAGCTGCGCATTGCGGAAAAATAATTTTCTGCTGTTCCGTTTTTCAGGACCAAATATTTGTATCTTAAATTCCTACATAATACATAGTATACACAGAACATAGCACGATTTTTATATTTATAAAAACATTATAAGCCATATATATTTTCAAATACTTTGATTTCTTTTTTTGATTTAATTATAGTTTTATATTTTATGGTAATAGCAACTCTTTTTTTCCAACAAAACAGTTTTTTTTTTACTAATAATTGTTAAGTATAGATATTTTTTTTTGAAAACTTTAATGTATCACCATTTTGCCAGATCATCTAAGCCGACATTTGAACAAATATAATTTCTGAGTTATTAATCCTTATGTATTAAAAAATATTATAATAGTCCATGCTATTTATAAGTTTAGAATTTTTTATTTAGAAGATATTATTTGGGGTTAATGATTATTTGTGCATTTTGAATATTACATTAATTAATAATAATCGATTAACATTTTAAAATTTGTAACTATTGTCTGAATATAATAAGTAATACAGCTAATCTAAAATATATTAAATATCTAATTTATTGTATTTTGTGCAAAACCAATATTCAGGAATCTTGAGTATATAAAGGCTTATAATGTTAAATATGTAGCTCAAAATTTGTTCGTTTGCATTTTTGAATTTAAATGTATTCAACATTTACAGAAAAATCATCTACTCAACAACTTTCATTAAAAAATGTTTTTAAAAAAAATCAGGGTTTTAATAAATACATTAAAGAATGATAAAAAGGGTGAGCAATGAGTGTACTTGGTGAATCACTCTTTTTAAGGGTGTGCGAAAGGGTGTTATAATCACATCGTTTTGTGTCATAGAGGGTTGAGCATTACTCACATAAAGGTTATTTTATATAGGGTTTTGTAGGGAAAATATTACGACTATTTATGTATCAATATTATAATATTAAGATTTTAGATATTTTAGATGTCTATATAAATATAAATGTTTTATACGGTTGAATCATGGTTGATAGTTGAGAGCTGGTGACAAGAATCGTCACTCCAACCAAAATATTCGGTCTTAGACGATTCTCCTCCGCTAGTGGGGCACTGCTGACAGCCATCACAATTGCTTGTCATGTTTTGTGTAGTTTTGGTTATCATTTGTGGCATTTTATTGTCTCTATAGTTATCGAACGACGCTTCCAATCGATCGAATATGAGCGTGGACATTAGATCTTTCCATTTCACACCATCCTGAGTGCTGTTCAACCTACAATTGCCTTCGTCTGGATTTTGCTACGTAAAATTAATGACCACAGTGGTACTCGTTGTATAATTTATAATATATAGCTTATACATATGATATACCTTTATTATAAATAGCGTATTATACTATTATGGAAATATGACAATTTTACATTAAAATTATCTATGAATGTGTTATATCATTGTGATACCACCATACACTCTGTATATAACCGCACAGGGCATAAATTATGATTTAGGAATACCTGACGATTGTGTATATGTAAACAAATATTTAAATATATAATACACTAAAATGTCAGATACTCAGATGTTAAATAGTATTGAACTCTGTAGTCATCTGTACAGAATATTTATCATTTAATACATAAAATATACCATGACTGAAATGCATCATAACTATTTTTAATTAATTTAATGATTATTAATTTAATTGCAAGCCGAAGAGGATAATGATAATAAACTTAGTAAAACGATATACATAAACGTCGGTATCAAACGGATTGTACAGGAAATATGCCTCTCGAGACGAATAGAATTAATTTGAAAGGGATCTTACCGGATTTTCATCGGCCATTATATTATACAGACCTCTACACGTTGTTTCGTTGTTTTATAATATGATTTTAGTATATTTATTTACGTCACGGTGTAATTATTATTATTATTTGTCTCGGTGTACGTACATAATTTTAACTTAAAGGTTTGGAATAAAAGAAAAATTTAAAAATATTTTAATAATCACTATGTAACATGTAATAGTTGATTTGTTTATTTTATGAAAAATAAAAAACGCGATTCCGTTGTCACACTAATTATTAATATTTTCTCGTTCGAATAACCCGCCGACGAAGGTTGGTCACACTGTACCGCGGCGTCTGCTTAGGTCGGCTCACTGTGTTTACATTCGATTTTTTCTCATCTAATATTTTAATCTTCACTTTTGGCTTTCTGCAGCAGCGCCAGCCAGCATATCTGCATATCGCGAAACGCTACCCTAGGCTCTCCTTCGTTATAGATATTAATATTGAATTCCGGTCGTCGACTCGTAGGCTCGTAGTGGAGACGTAGACCGTAGTCTGTTGCCGAACGACAGAACTGTGTCATATCTGAATTCATAGCGATTAATGAGTACAATTTTCCAATTTCTGTGTCATCAAGCACTTCCTTACCGGAAATAAAAGTCGTAAAGTTTACTCGCTGAATAAGTTCACCAGCCATTGAGATTGATGTCTCGTTCGTATCACGTATCTTTATAAATGTAAGTAACAAAATTAAATAATAAAAATAATATAGTTTATCAAATTTGTAGTTTGTAGCTTATAAGTAGTATTCCTGTTTTTTTTTTTTTTAATTTCATAGTTAGCAAAAATTATTTTTTATTTCGATTATTTTCATGACTAGAAATTATAAATATCTTGGTCTATAGTATATTTATACGTTAGCTGGCTTGATTTTTTTTTCCCGTAATAGTATTGTGTAGGAGTTATTTAGTATTTTTGGGGTGTCCAAAGGTGGGTTGACAATGTTTTGTACCAAGATGGGGGTCTTATATACAGTTAGGGCATACATATCCATTTTTAATTAATAGGAATAGGATTTTTGTAAGTTACAAAAAGAAACCAGTTATGTTTTTGTTTTTGTGCTAGCTTGTTGTGTAGAAAACATGCAGAACCAAGAGCATTTGCTACAAGAGATTGAGGGCATTGATGATTACTGGGGCCCAACATTCCGAGCCATATACGACCAAGATGACGACAGTCGCAAATTCATTGACACTTTGGACAACCGCATTAAGCAGTACGACAAAGAAATTGAACGTATGTGCAATTTCTATTACCAAGGATTTATAGATTCTATTAGAGAATTGCAGCAAGTAGAAAATCAAGCATCTAAATTGAAAAAACAAGTTGTTCAACTAAATTCAAATGTACAAACCATTGTTGCTGAAGTCACAAGTGCTGGTGAAGAGTTGGTTAAAGCTAGACAAGTGGAAAATAATATTCAAATGGCTATCAATAGCTTATCTTTATGTTTGCCTGCACTTTCTTCTTACAGTAAATTACAAAAACAAATGGCTGACAAACGCTATTATCCTGCCTTAAAAACCTTAGAACAACTTGAACAATTATATTTGCCACAAGTATCTCATTATAAATTTTTTAGACAAATGATAGAGAAAATTCCTAAGCTCAGAGAAAATATCAAAGAGTCATCCATGTCAGATTTAAATTGTTTTTTAGAAACCATACGAAAATTTTCTTCCAAAGTTGGTGAAGCTGCTATGAAACATAGTGTTGAACAACAAAACTTTGATTTTGGTTTAACTAAATTGAAGAAGAAAAAAGATTCACCAGAAGATAACTCTGACGATGAAGATTCATTGAGTGCACAAGACCTTATTGATTTTTCACCTGTTTATCGCTGTCTTCATATTTGTACTGTATTGTCTTCAAGAGACACCTTTGATGCTTATTACAGGCAACAAAGAAGAGAACAAGCACTTTTAACTCTACATCCTCCTAACAACATGCACGAATCTATTGCAAGCTATTGTTATTATTTACAATGCATTGTCGGATTTTTTGTTGTAGAAGATCATGTATTAAACACTGGTAATGGATTGTTGACAAGACCTTATTTAGAAGATTTGTGGAAAATGGCTTCTGATAAGGTAGTAAGCATAATGAGAACAAATACCGCGTACTGTACTGATGCAAATTTACTCTTAAGAATTAAAGATTTAATTATGGTTTTTTGCATAACTCTTAGAAGTTATGGATATCCTGTTAAGAACTATATGGAATTGTTACACGAAATACAAGAACATTACAATGAAATACTTATGCAAAAATGGGTTCAAGTGTTTCGGGATATTTTATATAGAGAAACTTTTTGTCATCTTGAGGTTGACAATCAAGATCAATACGATAATGTTGTTCGGACTTTTCCATATCAAGATGATCAATTAGAATCTTCTACATTTCCTAGAAAATTTCCATTTTCTTCAATGGTGCCTAGTGTTTATGACCAAGTAAAACAGTTTATATTTGCTTGTCTAAAGTTTTCAAATGACCTAAATTTTAGTGAAGGTGAAGTAGATGAAATGGTTCAAAAATCTACCAAATTACTATTATCTCGAACTTTTAGTGGATGTTTGTCTTCTGCATTTCACCAACCACGACTTGGGCTTTTACAAGTAATACAGATTATTGTTGACACTGGATATTTAGAAAAATCATCAAAATCAATTCAACAGTTTGTATCTGAAGCAACTGGGTCTACTGGTGGCACTGTTGGTGATGATGCAGGCATAACATTGGGTGTGGCTAGAAATGATGCTGAACATCACATGTATGATAAAATGAAATTAAAATTGAATGAATTTTTGGATTTAGAAGACTACGATTGGATGTTAGTCGAACCAACTGGTCAAGCTTCTTCGTTCGTTACTGATTTAATAAATTTCCTAAGAGTTGTTTTTAATGCGTTAAGAAATCTTACTGAAGAAGTATCTGTTCATGTATGTCAAGTAGCATTTGAACACATATCTAAATCTATATTAAATTTATTACTCAGTGATGATATTAAACAATTATCTATGGGTGCCTTAAATCAATTGAATTTAGATGTTATACAATGTGAACTGTTTGCTGCATCAGAACCTGTAGGAAAGACTGATGAACCAGATTTTTCTCAACATTTTGCACCGTTGAGACAACTTTTGGACTTACTCCTAAGCTGGGACTGGTCAACATATTTTCATGATTATGGTCAAGAAACATCAAAATATTCTCATGTTAAACCAACTACAGCCATTATTGTATTAGAAAAATTAAAAGAAGCTGATAAAAAAAGTGTATTTTCAGTATTAAAGAAAAGTGAAAGGGATAAAAAGAAATTATTAGAAACTGTTTTAAAACAGTTAAAGCAATTAGCAATAACTGTTCAACAATAGTGATTTACATTATATTTATGTATTTTAATACATTGTTTATAAACTATAGCTATTTAACCAAATACTTATTAAATTAAATCCACCGCCTAACATAAAGGTTTATAGCATATTTTAATTCTACTAAATTATAAAAGACATTTATAATGTAAATCTACTTAGTTAATACTATTTAATCATGTACATACCAATAAACATAATTTTAAAATATTTATTTAAGCTTCTTAAAATTATTTATTTATTTAATTATAGATGTTTATGTTTTTAAATTGTTAACTAAAATTTAGAAAATTTGTTTTTATTTTATTTGTGAAAATCTAAAGCCAGTTAGTTGTTTATTAAATACTATAATGTAAGGTTTCAAAGTATGTTGTCATTTTGAACTGAAATAATAGACATATATCATCTACACATTTATACATTTTTTGTTATTATTTTTACAAAACTTGAATATTGGTATTTTTTGTTTAAAATTCCGTTTTTCACCATTTATATGGTTGTATGTTCATGACATTTATAAATAGTAGATAAAATAATAATAATGGAAATTATTATTTACTATTTAATAAACCATTTTAATGTTTTATACAATTAAATTCTGGTTTAGTATTTAATAGGTTCTAAATTATATTTTTCATTAATTTGGTTAAAAATTGCCTACATTTAAACACAAAACTTACCAGACAATAAATATAAAGGTTTATCATTTTAGTATAAAAAATATAAAATAATTAGGTAATAAAATGGAAAGTATAATTGTATACTGTTACAACCTAAAATAGTTAAGTTTTTTCCACATTATAATTTTGTTAAAGGTTATGATGTCAAGTAACGAAGACTATATTACATTGGATGAAATAAACAATGCACTGGAGTTACTGGAGAAAGATGAAATTGCTTCAAGAAAACGTTTGGAAACATTTACCAATCAATGGCCCACTGTTATTAAGGAGGTTGACTCAGTTACAAAAAAATTTAGTTCCTTAACAGCAGTTAAAGAAAACTTATCTCAAATTCAAACTAGAATTCACGATTCTTCTAAACTAGCCGAGGACATATCGTCCAAAGTCCGACAGTTGGACAAAATACGTGGACGTGTATCAGAATGCCAAAAACGAGTTCAAGACTTATTAGATCTACAGTTATGTAGTGAAGGTGTTCAGATTGCGATGAAAAACGATGAATTAGAACAAGCCGCCGGACATATACATCGCTATCTGTCAATCGACCAAACGAAATTACAACGCACAGCAGACGACATGGCTCAAGACTGTTCAATGATCACCAGTGCTCTTAAACACTTGCAAGAAGCTTCAGAGCTCCTCCAGGACACAGTATCTAAAAGGTTCGAGCATGCGTCCTTAGTCCAAGACACGAATTCTATAGAAAGGTACTTTAAAATATTCCCATTACTTGGAATGCACGAAGTGGGTTTGGAAAAGTTTGTCGATTACTTGGGGCGGTTATTAAAAGTGTCGGCGGACAAAAATTTAAAAAACGTCATAGATACGCCATTGTCGAGCAACCGTGCTAGTGTTATTTTCGCGGACGGGCTGACGTTTATTTTCGAGGAAGTAGCCAAAACGATCGAGGTCCATCAGCCGTTAATCGAGACCCACTACGGTCCCGAGTACGTGTTGAAGTTCTTATCCCATTTGCAAGTGCACTGCGACACGTTCGGTGACATCCTGCTGCGGACGTTTCTCAAGACGCGCAAAATCAAAGAACTACTGAAGACCATGTGGGACGAATCGGACGCGAACACCGTGGCGAGGCCGGACTCCAAGGACATCGATCTGCTAGTGGAGGAGATCGTGATGATTCTGGCGCGGTACGATCTGTACGCGCAGTTCGTGTGCAAGCGAACGGTGAACGCGGACGGCGTGGAACCGAAAACGCGGACCGCCAAAATGATGTTGGACAACAGCCGGCTGTGCTGTTGCATACAGGAGATGATGGGCAAATACCTGGAGCTGGAGAGGTACTACATGGAGGAGAGCATCAGAAAAGCTGTGTTGATGGACACGATCGAGGGCGACGGCGGGGACGCTGCGCTCACGTCGAGCATGGTGGACGACGTGTTCTTCATCGTGCGCAAGTGCGTGATGCGCTCGCTGCGGTCTGGCAGCCTGGACGTGCTGTGCGCCGTCATCAACAACGCGGTCAACGCCCTGGAAACGGACCTGTGCGCGGTGTTCGCGCAGGTGCTGAGCGCCGGTTATCCGGGTTCCGGTTACTTCAACCGGTTCACGCCCGACCTGGACAAGGTGCGGCGGACGTTCCTGGCGGCGCTGAACAGCACCGAGGTGGCGGTCGAGTACTCCAAGTCGCTGTCGCAAACGTTCCGGGACGAGGTGCCGGCCAGGCTGCGCGGATGTCACGCGGAGAAGCTGGACAGTTGCCTGCAGGACTTTGGCCGGGTTAACGCGTCCCTGGTGGCCGCCAACCGGACCGGGTTCAGGCAGCTGCAGAGTTCGCTGGTCGAGCCCAAAACGCTGGCGTGGATGGAACCGTTCTACGAGCAGAACTTCACGCTCGACGAACCGGAATTCGCGCAGACGGTGGCCGACAACCCGTTCGTGGTGGCGCTGGTGCGGAACATCGACGGCACGCTGGCCGAGTTCCGCGCCCGGCTGACGCCCAACAACTACGACATGCTGGTGGTGGCCGTGGCCGCGGAGACGGCCGCGCAGCTGGAGCGGGCCGTGATGAAGACCGAATTCAACCGGCTGGGCGGCATGGCACTGGATAAGGTGGTCCGGACGCTCATCAACTACTTCGGCGGGGCCAGCGCGTGGCCGGTCCGCGAGAAATTCGCCCGTCTGGTGCAGGTCACCACCGTGCTCAACTTGGAACGGGCATCAGATCTAAACGAGTTCTCCAACCCGGACAGCGGCATGCGGTTCTCGTGGAAGCTGACGCCCGATTGCATACGTCAGATACTCAAGCTCCGAGCGGACTTCCGGGAAGACGACATACGGAAAGTCCAACTGTAAGACCGTGCAGTCCGGCGGCCGACTTTGCAAGCGAACCCATCACCGTAATACTGTACGATTTCTTTCCGATGTGGCGTCATATCGTCGTTTTGGCTGACGTGTGTTTTATTTTCAGACCCGTGAGTAATTAAAATAAAAAAAAAAAAAATTATATACCTACTTACGTTATATTCGAAGCCTACGTTAAATTTAATCTCGTATTTAATATACTGACATACTACAGTGTTAAGTATATACTATATTATGTGTCTGTCGGCCCTGTAACGCCGATTAGGGGTTTTTATTTTTTTTACCTCAATTAGTATAGTTGGGTAGTACCTATAGTTAGGTTCCATACATTATAAGTAATGCCATCGTATTATTATTGTATAAAATACCCACTTTTTATTGCAGATGTACTAGTAATATTGTTATTGGACTTAAAATAAGCACTATTTATACCTACTTATTTTATGTTGCGTGTATTTGAAAATTACATTATACCTATATAATATATAATTGTTATAATTTTATTTTTCAAAATTTTTTTTTTTTTGTTATCGCACACTTTGTTATGTTTTAATAATTATTATGTGATTTATTTTTATTGATTTAAAAATAAATAGTCAATACTTCTAGTACTTAACGATTGTAATTTATTTTTCGATACAATCAATACTTTCCATTTCTTATTATTTTAAATAAATATATGTTATTTAGGTTTTATACTCGATTAACGACTTACTTAGGTAGTAAAAATAAAATTATTTATTAGTTTTATTATCAGTTGAAAATAAAAATGCTACTAAAAAAACAATGTAGTGATAATTACTATTTACAAAACAATAATGTCAATGTAAATGATATTAATGATATAATTTTCATGGTAAATACTGAAGTTTTCATTATATTTTACACTGGCCTTAAATAACAATATGCTTGTTTTTAGTTTGTCGTTCTAAAAATCGATTATAAATTTACTGTATTTTACGCAAGTATAAATACGAGACATTAAATGTCCATGTATAATAATAAAAAAAAAAAAACTTATAAAATAATTCACGGGAGTATTTTAATTTTGAAAAAGTAAATATTATTTTTTAATTAAAAATGTACAAACACTACAAACTTTAGATTTCGATTAATACGAGTTCATCGTTTGAAACAATTGTATGTTATATACAAATGCATTAGATTTTAAATAACTTAGAAGAATTAATACGATCCAATTAGTCGTTTGAAAAAAATATCGACCTCAAATAAAAAAAATATGTTTGTCGTCGTGTTTGTGTTGTTTTTTTTAAATAGACGACATCTCACTGTCGCGTGGGCTTTATCTATTCGCATTCTCCCCAGAGAAATTTATAATTCAAAAGGTTCGGTCGTTGAACTAACAACCCCTTCCATTATTACTTTAAGCGAAATGCTTTTCAGTGATGTACAATTTCCCATTAGTCAGTTTATGTGTGCATCGTCATGTGCAACCCTTTCCGCATAAACGACACTGACGCCGCGCTGGTGTTCGGCTCATTTGACTGACAGTGGCAAAATGCTGCAGCCGCCGTATGTACTTACCTATTAACCTACCCATAAAATATATTATACGTATTACACTACACGCCTCGGGGAACAATGTATAAATGTGTACATTCTCTGACACAGAACAGATCGTTGTTATCGTTGTTGTATAAGACACCGCTACGCATTTAAGCGTTCTTCTTTTTACCGTAAGCGTTATACCTATTATATTGTATTAATAATATATTTTGTATTTCGTGTGCATGGTAGGTACGTAGATACACAATAGTTAACAGGTTAAGTTCGCGAGATAACGAGTCGCACACATCCGTTATTATATTTATATAGTCGTTTATTATTGTATGTATTTAAGTTTATTTGTTATTATTGTTATTGTTTTCGAATTTTTTTACGTAGCTTTTTTTTCTCGCATGACGCGTGTTTTTATGCTGGAAGAGTTTTGTTTTGATTTTTATCGTCTTGCCGAAACTTTTTAATCTCAGTATATAATGTTACATTATACAAAATAATGACGGGAATATTATACTGGACGATGGACGGTGTGATGTATGACAGGTGGTATATCAGGTGTCTGCTGAACAGTGATGCAGCGGGGCCCAGCCCAATTGAGTTCCGTGTCAGACCTGTACGTTAGCGACGAAATATCGGTGCTGCTTGAAGAGATCCACGACTTGGAACCGAAGGGCAACATCGCTCCCATCGACGACGAACAGGAGTTCGAGATCAACGGCAGTCAGACGGGCGGCTCTTGGTTGGAAGTCACCAACAGTATGGCGGGCACACCGGGATCGTGGGATTCGCACGCAAACTATAAACATCAGGAGGCGTCTAGGGCCAGATATAACGGAGTGGTGTTGCATTATGACAAAAGGCCAATGAAGACGCCGTCGGGCGTCATCCGAGTTCTACTGCTGGTGAGTCTCACTTTATTCTGCTTGAGTTAGGTCGAGATGTCTGAGAAGTCCGGACCCATTTTTTTACGACTAGACAAAAAAGTTCTTATTAACATGTTTTTCGAGTTGGACAAAAATTCTGAAAGTATAAATTATAAATCAAATTAACGAATTTAAATCAATCAAAACGTATATTTAATTTTCTTCTACATTGTTCTTCGTCTACACGATTTACCTTTAACCTATACCTACAAGTATTATTGTTCTTAAAAAAAATATATCTGATAGTATAAAAAAAAATGAGTTCGAATCTTTCATACTCCGAGAATCGTAACACATACTCTAATCGTGACGTGTCTTTTTCCAGGTCACCTGTGTCTTGTGCATGTTTTGCCTGTGCTTTGCCGGCACTTCCCGGTTAGCATTGTTCATGTTGCCCATGCTTAATCGGATACGGTTCATACTGTTTGTCACATTATTCAACTTTCTAGTCACTGGAGCTATACTATTTTTGGACGTCACGCACACCGTGTACCTATTTCCGTTCAATTGGGGAAAATTGGTAAGCACAAAGCTGAGAGAGCACGTGGCAGCGCGTATACTAGGCTAGTAATAACATTGTGTTCATGACTTCAACTTAGTGTTTGTTTATTTTATTCCACCAGAATGTACTATTCTATGTCATGATGACCATATTGTGTCTCACGAGCTCCTCGCTGGTCCTTCATCAAGTATATTCATTTCACGAGTTTTACACATGGGTACCGCGTGCTACGCGTCATCAATTGCTCGCTGCTGCAGTAAGTAATTTAAAATCGTACTATTGAAACCTAACATTATTAACATATTTGTGTGATATTTTCAACCCTAACCAGGTTTTAGGTTATTTATGTGCACTGGAAACGTTGTTGCTGGCCTTGCTGAGTCGCTGTGATGGTTTGGGCGGTCTACATTACCGCCAAGTCAAAGATGATAATATGACAAGTCCACCCAATACACTGGCTCTGCGTCAAAGAGTTCCACCACCACCCACAGTTGTATATTCACCATCGCCGTCTCCTTCATTTTGTTTACGATCCATCAATCCCAAATCATAATCATCATTAGTTTACAATATTACACTTATGAAACAGATATTTCACCCAGAAACTTATAAAAGTTGCGACTAAAAACTACTGTACTTTCTACAAGTTTTAATATAATATATACACAGTATGTATTGTGGTTTTATATGTGGAATTCAATTGCGACCAATTTAAAGTATTATTAAGTAAAAAAAAGCTCCCCCAAAATACTTCATATATTTTTGTACTGAAATATCTTCTACTAGTTTTTTTTTAATATTAATGTATTTTCAGATTTTTACATATTTTAATTTGCACATATTTGTTATTAATTAATATAAACAAAATTCTTGGGTTTATCAAACAGTATCTACTATTTGACCAAATTAATATTTTTTAGATATTTGGTTTTCATTAAACGTGTGTATTTTTACATTCTATTTACTTTCCATGTATTCTCATCTTAAATATATTTATTTATATTGTTAAAGTATAAGTTTTCTTATTATTGGCCGTCCATTTAAAATAGATAATTGTGCGCTTTACACAGCTACTGAATAAAAGCTGTAGTGCTTTACAACATCTAAGGTTATTTGTATGCCTAAATCATTAAAAATTAAAAAAAAATTCAATATTATTATTTATTATAATATACTCTCTAACAAAACTTTTGCATTTAGACTTTGCTAGTCATGTATTCAAAAAATGTAATATCTTATCTGAAAAAAATATATGAAAACTTATTTTTATCTTAATTATTTTTAAAAAGGCTTAAGTGTGTTAACAAGCTTATATATGCATACTCATTATCAATTTTATCAAGTATTTTAATTGAACCCTAATGATCAAACTACCAAATTAAATAGAAGTCATCTTATTACAACGGGAAAAATTAATGTAATTAAACCAAATTCAATGTAATCTTGTTACTTACTAGAAACCAAAGTTCCCGAAATTTTGTCATATCATTGTATAGCTAAAATATTATGTGGTCTGAAATATACTAGTTAAAACAAATATAGGTTTTACTGTTCATATTTTAATATGCATTACACGTTTTTATTTTTATTATCATTTAATTATATAATTATTGACATAGCTGATACTTCATTGTTTTTAAATGTTTAACTAATTACTAATAGTGTGGTTTAATGATGTATAGGGACAAATGTTAGTTGGTGCTTACCGTCTTATATATTATCAGTTCACTGTTGTCACTTTATACTTTTGCTCAACAATTTGTGGCAAAAGCATAGTATGTTTACTACAAATGTAACCCTGTATTACCATAATCGTTAATCTACAGTATTAGGTTGTAAAGTACAAAATTATTGTAACATATTAGTTATATCACTAATATAATAGCCCTGTTTACAATGCATGTGACATAAATTGAAAAAAAAGAAGTTTAATTGTAATAATTATCATTATTTATTAGAAACTATTATATTTAGTACAACATTTTTACATAAAATATATTTAACGGGTGTATAATCTGAGCATAATATTGATTGTAAGCAATGCCCTTGCCCTTGTTATATTTATATCTAATATACATAATACATATGGGATATTGAAAATGAACCCATCCGTTTATTATTTTTTGTCAAAATGTTTTATATAATAGTGTTTATAAGCTATTCATCTTTTTTTTTTCAACTAAAATTATTCAAAAAATTGTAATTAATAAAATTTCTGTAACTGAATGTGATTAATTTTCATATTTTAAGTGATAGATTAATTTTTTTAGGTATACACTAGTGTTACCGTCCTTAGAATTAATTGTGTAATAATGAAAATATATTTATCAAAGTATTTTTATATGATGGTTACTATAATATATTATTGAAGGTACAATCTAATTGTCGTACATTTAAGTGATGGTTGGTTGTGAAGGAAATTGTATGTTGAATGGGTATTAATAATAATTAATTAATTGATGCAGTTTATAAAAAATATAACTTTCATCTGAATGTAAATTATATTTAAGTTAAATAGCTACATTCTTGACTTAAGACAAGTCATATTCCATATTATAATTAATTATATAATAATGCTCTTTATGTTAAAACTATGATTAGTTTTAAGTTTTACCATGTTAACCATTCCTTTTCAGATCTTGTTAATTTGGCACATTATTTTATTTTCACATAATTAATCAAAATTGTATTTTGTGGGAAATCTTTTTTTCAAACTGATAAAATTCTTGCTATGATTTTTTTTTTTTATATTAAAATATCAACACTAAATATTTAAATAAGAACTTTGAAAATAATAAAAATAAATGTTTATTTCATGTATTTTAAAAAAAAAACATCACAATTTTTAATGATTATTATATAATATGAAAAATTGGTTTTTAATTTATACACTTAATAATATAATTTAAATATTTATCATTTATATACAAATATATTATGATGTATACAATAGCTTTATTAGCTGCTTAAATTAACCAAATAAAAAACAATATATATGTATACACATCTGATATTTAATTTTATTGTTCCTACCTATTTCTTCGGTTGGATTTAAATCTACTAACGGGTCTTGTATTTTCTTCTTGATCATCAGTTTCATTATCCAGACATGTGTCAGAAACTCTTTCCACAATGTCATCTATTTCCGTAACAATTAACTAAAATGACAAAATGTACACAATTTATGAGTATTAATATTATGTTTAATTTTATATATACTAGTGGGATGCTGAAGTAGCAACTTTTTGTGTTCAGGAAAAAGTGAAATCATAACAAAACATTTTAAGATATTAGTATTTGATAATTTAGTTTGCTCAACCGAGCCCATTATAAAATGTATCATGTTATATTATGTATTATTTTGTAAATAAATAATAATAATGTGATACATTAAGGGTATTATCAAAATTAAGGTAAGAATATTATTTAGAGCATCACACAGGCTTTTATTGGTATTATAATTTTAAAGTGTGTTATAAGCATGGCTCAGAAGTTATAAGACTAAAAAGTTTATTTTTAGCGTTTTAATATGCACCTAATACTACTAAAATATGTGCAAAAAATAGCACTAAAAATTAATATATAAATATGTAAAATAAAATGTTCAACATTTTTTGAATATAGCAGTAGATAATTAGTTAAGCTCTGGAATATAAAAAGAATGACTCCGATAATTGCAGTACAATGTTTCTAACAAACATTTTAAAAATAACCGAATTATTGAAAAAAATTGTCTGATGTTTTCGGTGATAATATCTAATAATGTACCTACTATTTTAGAATCACAATACATGTTTTTATTTGCTTATTTGTATACTTTGTAGGAGTTGAGTTGCTTATTTCCTGTATTATACCATATAAAAAAATATGTCAATAAATAGCACTTAAAACTCTAAATTAGCGAAACAGCACTAGAAACAGTAAATATACATAAATCAACAAAATAAAAATTCAGAGTACAATATCAGAAAGTGTGAAACAAACTTGTATAATACTTTCAATGTTCTTAGGATTACCGAAAAAATATGCATTTGCATGAAATTTCGAGCCCTGATTATTAGCAATTTAAAATTGTAATATTTTGCATAAGTAGTTATAACTCACTTTAAAATTTCAATTAAATATGCAACAAAAAACCTAAGATAATATTTTAACTAACTGCCCAGAATAACAAAAACCACATATGTCATGTAAAATTTTCTTAAGAAATTATGTATGTAAGAATTTGATTTATCACACAATTAAGTATGTATATTTTCTTATTTTTACTGTAGAACTATTTGGGCCTTTGAATAAGTTTTAATATTTAAAATATTGAATAAAATAA
Organism: Rhopalosiphum maidis; assembly: GCF_003676215.2. NCBI lineage: Eukaryota > Metazoa > Arthropoda > Insecta > Hemiptera > Aphididae > Rhopalosiphum > Rhopalosiphum maidis. The sequence continues at coordinate 84,042,340 of NC_040878.1, forward strand.
TGTAAAATATAATTATACACACGTTTGGACTTTTAGATTCAGTTGTGGTTTCTTCTCTTCGACGAATGAAATGTTCACCAGGCCTTGGTACAAATTCTTTAATTTGAACATCGTTATTAAATGATACTTGTTTTTTATTATTTTTTTTTAAGGTTCTAGTAGTTTCAGGTATATCATTGGTGAAAACAATTTCTATTTTACTATCTTCATCTTCATCTTCATCTTCATCTTCATCATCATCATCATCATCATCGTCATCATCTTCTTCTTCATCATCATAGTCATCATCGTCATCCTCGTCACAATTTTCACTACCACTGTCTTCCCTATAACAAGTTATAATTAAATATTCAAGAATTACCTATTTAATTATTAACATAAAAAATAAATTAATACAAACCCATTCATAAGTGTATAATGTACTTTAGATGCAATAAACAATGTTGGTCTATTCAATCCACTGAGTTTGTCATCAAACCCTACCGATTTGAATTCATCTAATATTTTTTGACGTTGCTCTAATTCCTGTTGCTGTTTTTCTTCAGCTAAACGTTTTTTATATTCTTTTACCTTCTGTTTATGGATTTCTGGAGTATAAATACATATATATATAATTAATATTGATATAACAAATGTATTTTTACCAGACAATACTTTACCATTCCAAGCTGCCTCTTCTGCTTCATCATAAGGTTCATTTATTTCTACTAATTTTTCTGGAACATCAACAACTTCCTGTCTAGCACAAATATTATCTACGAATAGTTCTTTTTCTTTTCTTAAATTTTCAAGCATATCATCACACCCTAATAACATTATTAACTTAAATAAAATTGTTTTTTTTTTTTATTTTATAAACAAAACATACTATTGATTTGCCTTTTGCAGGCAGCTCTAGCATCATAAGCACTCTGTTTAGTAAAAACTTCATTGTATCTAATAAATACTTCATTAGTGTTACATAGTTGTGCACGTACAAACACTTTTGGTCCAAGTGGCATCAATATTGGAACAGACAATTGTTTGGGAAATTCTTCCAAGCATGTATGTAATTCTTCATATTCCTTTTTGAAATTTTTCCATTTTTGCTCTAATGAAGAATTTAATTCTAATGCCTAAACAAATAATTAAAAATTTCAGTGGTGTGGTTTTTATTTTTTCTAAAATGTTTCATAATCATTAAAAACATTAAAATACTATTATATGTATTATTTAATCATTGAACTTTGTTTATAAGATATAAAATGATAATTACTACTTGAAATGAACCTTTGTAAATAAGTTCATTTTCCCAATGACTTTTTATGAGATGGCTACATAATAATGTTTATATTAAATATGGAATAGTACAAAGAATCTATTTAGAATACAAAGTTATAGATATAGTTAGATAACATATTAATTTAAAATAAATATAGTTATTATAGTTTAATAATAATACACCAATTAAAATTCTATTTATATTTTATTGTAGGCAAGTATCAATTAGTATTTTATTAAAATATGATAAAAAACATTTATTATTAGTAAAACGATAGATATAAAACTTACTTCACAAAATCAATCAAATGTTTCAGTATAAATGTGAAATTAAACAAATTAAAATTGATAATTAAAACTATTATGTTGAATAATTCTAAAGATTAAACATTTTTTTTATATTTATTTTTATATCAATAAATGAAGTCCAATATTAAATTAAAATACATTTCAATTTTAACGTAAGGACATTTTATAATACTTTTGAAGCTCTCTGGCTATGTATTTAGATTTGATTTTAGGTTTCATAAAAATATACTTATTACATACAATTAAAACTTAGGACTAAAATAATTGTATGTTATCATCATAAGACTTTTTTTATAGCTTAATTTATTATAAACAATTTATAGTTGGATATAACCTGATAATATAATCATTTGTCGAATCCAAATATGTGTGTAAATGGAAAATAACCCTTTCTTCTACTAATAACCTTGATGTAAAACTGAAATTTGATATGAATTCAAATGAGTACAACTCAATTTATCATACACGATAGTAGTATAATAATAAACCTATAAGAAAATTGTTGTGATATTTTACAGTTAATGAGTCAAACGTGAGCTCATTGTGAGGTAGCCAATATTATGTAATATAAATCTATAATAACAAGAAATTAACCAGCAATAACCGTTGTTATTATATCATAAGTTGTAATTATTTCATTATAAAAATATTATTAGTGGCATGAAAATGGGGGAGGGGGCCTGGAGAATTTTCTAACATTCCTAAAATTTCAGTATTTCAGCTACGCCACTGAATTATATTTATAATATATTACGCGTAACTAGTTTTCGGACCACTGCTCACCTCCGCGTTGAATTTCTGCACCAGGGGGACGGCGTGCAGCTGCTGTTCGGATGACGGCGACGTCATGGCGCACTGGACTTCTGACGACGAATTCGTGTGGACGGTCTTAAGGTGATTTTTTGTTGTCTCGACGTACAGACGATCACGACTGTGACTTCGGCACTGTTGGAGCGAACGACTACACTCGTACTAGTTGTAGTGAAGCTGCAGCAGCACTAAAGCTAGCGGTGTGCAGCTGCAGCTGCTCGTGAGAAGAAACGCAGCACACACGTGAGTCGTGACCGATAAGGCGACGAGTCGTGTGGACACTGATAAGTCGATAAGTGATAACGGAAAACGGCTAAGCGCCATGCGCGATGGCGCCAATCGTGTCAGACCGGGCGGTCGGAGGGAAGCGCATCGTATTTCTGATTTCGCAGTTCGCCCGCCCCCGTCGAATTCCCAAGTACTGCGACGGCGATTTCGTTTCGCTGTCCGGCCCAGTTTTCCGTCTACCGACTTATTGCACAGGTAACTTCGCCAATCGTCATTCATTTTTCATCTTTTCGATCTAATATCGCAACACGCACTCGGCCACCTACGACGACAACAACAACATACAACAGCCATAAATAGTGTTGAGTGTTGATCGATTCTGCGATTATAAATAATAAATAATAATATTATGTTTTGGCGGACCCCACTAATGACGATCATGGGAGGTGAGGATTACGACAGGTAGACGAGCGCGGAACCAATGAACCTGCGCGGTCACTGGTCAGTCGCGTCGCACGGTACGGTGGCGTGTACCGATTTGTCTGTGTATGTTGTTTACCGCAGCCGCTCTGCTTATAACGATTTTCACTCGTTCCCAAAATCCCAAGTGCGGACTGTCTTGTCGTCTTGTACAGTAATTTCGCAAATTCGTCGCTTCCTCGTGCGTGTTAATTGCGTCACCGATTTCGTTTATTACCGCGAAGTTGAACGCGACTCAACCGTGGTACCTGCTTTGGTGGCTTGGTAGTAGCGACGTTTATTTATCGGTGCTGCAGATAGTGCACGTCCGTGCGGAATGTTCCCGTAACTACTAATTTTGTACTTTTGTGGTTTCATACGACCGCGTGGTTTTCGAGAGTACGGGCTTCTTTCTACTCTTTGTCTTCAGTCATTTTGTTTATTTTTTAATTCGATTTTGCCGAGGACACCTACAAACAACTAGCATCCGATATTATATCAATTATCAATAGACAATAATAATAATATCGATTCCCGCGCGCATTTATCTTATCCAGCTTTTCAATTTTCAAAGCCTTATTTGTGTTTGCAGAACTCGTCTCGCACAGTTTTCCTCAAGTGTTACCGTGTGATCATATTGTACTATATTAGGTGTCGCGACGAAAATGGTACGACAAAACTCGAGGCTATTGGTGGTCTGCGGTCCGTCTGGCTCCGGTAAGTCGACGCTGCTACGCAAGCTGTTCGACGAGTACCCCGACAGGTTTGGCTTCTCGGTATCGCACACCACCCGATCTCCTAGGCGTTTCGAGGTAGATGGCCAACACTATCATTTCACCACCAAAGACGAAATGCAAGCATCTATCGATCGTGGAGATTTCCTCGAGCATGCCATCTTCTCCAATAACATGTATGGCACCAGGTAAGATCAGCTTCTTTATGTATTTTTCAGTGCGTCTTCATTATTTGTGTTTTAATTTTTAATGTTGTCTTATTAGCCTTAAAGCGGTACAAAATGTTCAAAAGTCTGGAAAGATATGTGTTCTCGATATTGACATGCAAGGAGTCATTCAAATCAAAAAGATTACTTCTCTTAAACCAGTCAGTGTATTTGTCAAACCTCCCAGTATTGGTGAACTTGAAATACGATTGCGCAGACGAAATTCAGAGTCTGAGGATAATTTACGAGCTAGATTGAATGTCGCACAACAGGAAATTAACTACGGTCAGTACATTTAAACCTTTGATAAATTACTGTACATATTTAACTCAACATAACTGTTCTACATTTTTTCTAGGAGAAACGCCTGGCAACTTTGATTGTATTATAATAAATGAGTCTTTAGATAAAGCATACAATGCTTTCAAAGAATTTGTTTTAAAATCTTTCGAAAACATAGAAAATTAAGTATACAGTTAAATAGTACCTAAAGTATTCAGTATTCAAAACTCAGTCAGTAGATTTTAGTTATTTTATTTGTATAATGTTTTTGTTAACTTTATAGAATATTGTTAAAAAACATTCTAGAATAATGTTAAACCTCCTTATGTTAAAATTAATTTTTAAATATTAATGGTTTTTCAATTGATATTGAGTAGAGTAAAATAATTTAATTTAGTTAATAACTAGAAAACACAAATACGAATTCAATATACCTTTATACATATAATACATACATACTTTCATAGTGTATTAACTATCATGAAAATTTAAAAAAATATTTATTTAGAACTTCCATATTTTTACTATTGATCTATACTATCTTTTATTTTGAAATTTTAATTGATTTTATCGATGTTTATAATTTTAGTGATACAAATAGACTAATGTGATTATTGGTTGCCTTTATTATTTTCTAAGAAAAAGACATCATAATACTTCTAATGCTCTATGTATATATATTTTTATTTAATTTTGTATTTAAAAGAAATTTGACTGATATAATTCAGAGGAACTAAATTAATAGTAAAGACCTTATAAAGTCTAGAATCCATATTCATTCATAAACAACTTATGGTCTCAATTTTGTACAATCTATAATTATTAATTACTATCCCTAGTATCATATCCACATTTAATTAAAATGTCAAAACTTCTTTTTATTTATTCCAATTTTAAGTTCTTTTAATTTTCTAACACAATTAATCTGTTTACTTCTTCACTTACATATCATGATTTACACACTACACAACATACATTTACTACCCAACTATTTTATGTTGTGCCAAATAAAGTTTTTTTTTATTAATTAAATCAAAATTATAATACTTTTATTGAAATACAATAAAAAAAGTTGCAATGATTAAATGTTTTTAGTTCAACTCAAATTTAAGTTGATTATTTTATCATAAGATAATATATTTCAAACAATACAAGATTAAATTAAACATAAAAATATGATTTCTTGTTCAAAATAGAAAGACTAAAAGAATCTAAATGTAATACTTCTTGTTGGTTATATCTGATATAAGAATGAGACTGGTATGATATAATATTTTTGTATACAATGTGTGTTAATAATATGATATTTTAACTGATGTGAAGAATACCTTTTTGAGATCCAATTAACTAATAAAATGATAATTGCATTTGTCTTTATGGTTTCTTATTATATGGTTTCCAAAAGTAAAAGGTTTGTCTAAAATTTATGTTCTTATAGATATACATACTGTTGGCTTCGTTTTTGTATGGTTACTTTATTGAATATATATATATATATACATGTTAATGAATAAAATAGATATGTAGTTGTTTACTACAATATAGTATTAAGATTTTAAATTGTAAAAAAAAAACTAGATGATAAATATTTTATTAAAAAGATAATATTGCTTACCAAAATGTACATTATTTTTTATTTTTTTTTTTTTTAGTATACACTTTTCTTTAATTAATGTGAAGTTAAAGATATTGTATCATTTTTTAAATAATATTATACAGTATGAAACTAAATTTTCAAGAAAATAATGTCTTCTAGTTATTTTTAATTGAACTATTTTAACTCGCATCATTATTTTTAAGTTAAAACAAAAGCGCTAATGTAAATGTTATATTTAGTTTATAACCCAACAATCATGTATACCACAACAATACCTGTGTCTAATATTAAATATAGTGCGTCATGGTGATGTTTAAACCATGCTATTAACTATTTAAGTAGACTAGTATTAATTACGATTGTCAATATACCTATATTTAATTTATTTTTTTACCTCAATTATACGCAGATTAAGTTAATCTAAAATATATATTTTATTGTTTATTGCTATTAAAAATACAATTTTTTTGTTGTATATTTTAGTTATTCATAATTTATATGTATATTAATCTCTTACTATTCATATTTTATTGTTTCAGACAACATACAAAATAGTAATTTTAATCAAATTGTTGAGAACCATTATGTTAGGTTTCTCTATTTAATAAAATAAATTATTAACAATTATAAAAACTGAGGAAGTTGCTCTGCTTTACATATAGTAAACTTTGAGTGTACCTCATTGTATAGGTCATACTAGTGATAGATGTGTTAAATGTGAATTCAATGATAAACTATTTCTGATCCAACTCCATGTATTAGTCTTTATTTCTAAGGATATTTTTTAAACATAATTTAATAATGCCTTAGGTCAAACTGGTTTTTACCAAAAGTATTTCATATTACATTATACCATATTAAAACTTAAATTAGCATAAAACACTTGGAAATAAACATTCTAGAATCAAAAAATAAAATTCAATTGATTTTAAATAAAACTTAAATAATAAAATTCAAAAAACAAAACTATTTTGAAAATTATATGCTTGTATAACTGATATAAGTAATTATTTCAAATTTTCATGTATATTTTAAATATTAAATTTGAACAAAATTGTTTTTGTCAAAAAATTATTTATTGTATATGTTAAATATAATTTATATAAAGTTTAAATAACATTATTTTCTCTATAAAAAAAAATATTAATTTAATAATTATAAAAGAACATTTGACTTCTTATTACATTTAATTGTATATTTGTAAGGTGTTGATGTCCTAGCCTTATCAAGAAATACGGAATACCACATGAAAACATAAATAAGAAGAGGGATAGACCTTTTCATTTGATTTCTACAATTATAGTTTTGATAGGGTTTAATCTTTTCCTGAAAGTATTGAATAATTTGATATGTCCCAATATTTGAACTATTTAATTGTATAGAAACCAATACATTACTTGCATAGTATTGAAATATTCATGGTTAGTATTTAGTAATTTTTTACTTAACATATTTACTGTAAAGTTAAAAAACTATTGAATCTCGAAATTAATTATTTTCATTTTCCATGAATTGCCCTGAGGTAGGTAATAACACTAATAATTTATTATATCTGCGTAGTTTTGAATTGTCATCGATTTGCCGCGTTAGTTTTGGTGTGATGTAATTTGACTTTGCCGATGTTAGTTGGCAACACTGTTTTCGCCGTCATAACGTGTGACGCGTGGATGCTGGCGTCCCTCACTCCCACCCGTGTTAACCAATAACCGGACTATTTAACTGTTTTGCCGGTGCCTCTTACTCCGATGCTGATCATTGTGATGCTGTGTCTGTATAGTGTATACGTAAATATTAAATATCTATTTCATTTTGTGTAGTGTTAATTGTACGAGCCACATGCCTCTTCCGATTCTTTCCACGTTTTCACTTCTGAAATTTTATCCGTTCGCATCGGAGCTCGAGAAATCCCTCCGTCGTTGTCGTTTATGAATTCAGTTTGGGTGAGTACTTAAATGCTTAAGCACTGTTAATACTATTCCGCAGGTATATTCGTATTATTGTCTCTGATCGAGATCGACGACAAACCGGAATCTATAGATCACTCGCAGGTCACAGTGTCATCTCTGATTCACAGTAAGACGAGTTTCCACATTTTTTAGATTCGTATGCTGGATCCGGCGTGATTTATAGACACGAGTTTGGATCTGAAAGACTACAACTGTTACTGCACCACAGGGCACCGATCTTATATATGAATCGTTAGTGTGACAAATGCCGTAGGTAATAGACACCTAAAATTGGTAAAACCAGGCTTAGAACTACCACATGTCCAGAGTTTATAAAAATTTCTGATAGTTAAAATGGAGTTAATGAGTTTCAGTGGCAGTGGCGGCTTGGGTCTTCAAAACTCAAGAAGCTAGTCTCACGACAACCCACCCACTAAATTTACTAGGATCAATATAATATTTTTAGGTTCTTTTTATTAACTTATACAATTTATGATATAGATACACTTATTTTATACTTAAATGTTATGAATTATGATTAAACCTATTCAACTTGTAACAATATTGTTTTCCCATTTTCAGGGCAGAAGCAGTCGCTCCTAGTATTCTTATAGCAAGCCACCCTGCTACTGGATAGTAGTTATATTATTATTTACAAATTTGTCATAGGCTACCACTGCACCATATGTCCTTGATTTGAGTAAGCTGATTAGGTTACCCCCCATGTACGACACTTGTACTAGGGATTTTGACACTCTTTGATAAATTGTTAAAACTTAAATTTAATAATCTTAGAAACATTTTTTATGCCTGTTATCTATTTGTATGATACCATATTGCATGATTGTAATTTGTAACTATTATTAATACTCATATATATGTCTTAATTAATGTCATATTTTATAAGTTGAAAGTTTTGGCTGGAAAATCTTCCTAATAATTAAAATTATTGTACATTTAATATTAATTACAGAGCTTTGACCGCTATTCTCTTAAATTAATCTATCTTATAAAACTTTATTTTATCGATTTTTAAATACCCATTGTACTTATACTGTACTTAATTTTTTTTAAACTACATAATATACACTTTGTTATGATACATTTTTAATTACCTACTATTGTTTATGTTTAATTTTTAGTATTTTTAAATGTTAAGGTATAGAAGAAAGGCTATATTATGAAACTCATCTCTGAATAAATGAAAATTCTGAATGTTTTTGTAGACATATTATTTTAATTGTTACAAAACATTCAGAATTTTCTGGTGTACAGAGTTATCACATGCACCTGACAAGACAATACTACATCTACTATAGGGGAATTTGTTAAAAAGTAAAGTGTGCTTTTTATATACTTTGCTTTTTAACAAGTTTCTTGATAATAGATGTGTTTACTATCAAATTACAATGGACGAGAGCAGCCAACCAATCTATGAATATTGGGGGATTTTGAATGTTATTGTATAATTTTTAAAATTACAAAACATTCAAAATTCCCTACTATCTTTAGGTACATACTACTATCAAGAATTCATTTAACAAGAAATATTTATTTTGTTGTGTATATTTTTAAGTTTTATTTAAACAAAATTTGACGACTGTATTTTAAATTAAAAAATGTTATTGCAATGTACTTACTTATTAGATATTTTTTTTAGGAACTACTTGTTATTTATTCTTAACATACTTAATTATAAGAAAGTTTTATATGGAAAAGAGAGTATTAACTTTTAATTACTGTATTAAAATTTAGAATTTGTTCCTGGCATTGTTGTAAAATGTATCCATTTAAAGTTGCTGCATTCTTTGATATCTCATACTAATAATATAATACATAAGTAGGATAACGATCACTAATAACATAATAGAGTGGGAAGGTATTCATTATACCTGGGTGGCAAGCTGACAACACATTAGACCTAAATACCATGAATGATAATAATAAGGGGGTAAACACCACTGTGACTTAAACCTTCAGAACTGGGGGATGAACAAATTCTGTGATGCATTGTAGGCCTATAATCGTTTTCTCGGTCCTGGGGAACTCGGATATGGCGATTGCGGCTAACCACTTGTGCATGGGCAATCTCACCCTGACGCACTAGGAATAGGCTAAAGGGGGCATAGAGAGGACTTCGGCAAACATGATTTTACCAGAGTTGACACAAACACTATCATGCCAGTCAACATCAGAATCTTGTCGTTTGGACTTAAAATATTTTTGTCTTTTTTCTTCATTTGACAAGACTACATCATACCTTATCTACATCCAGTTATGGGCCTACTATAAAGTAATAACCAAAAATGATAGACACTTAATTTCTTCTGTACTTTTAGTTTTAATTATTTTTATTTTAACATTTCATCAAAACGGTTTTAAAATGCTTATAAAAATATGTTATCACACTATCTTGAAACAAGTCAACACTACTTTTACTATAAGGGAATTTGTTAAAAAGTAAAGTATTCTTTTTGTACACTTAACTTTTTAACAAGTTTCTTGATTGAAAACGTATTTACTATCAAACTATAATGGATGAGAACAGTATTTATCCAAGCCAACTAATCTAGTTATTGGAGTATTGTACAATTTTTAAACAATATCATAGATACATTCAAAATTCTCTACCATCTTCAGATACATACTACATATCAAACCAGAAGATCAATCTACACCAACAAATCTATTGATATTGGGGGATTTTGAATGTTTTTGTATGGCATAAAAATTACAAAACATTCAAAATTCCCTACTATCCTTGGATACACACTGCATATCAAACTAGAAAATCAATCTACACCAACAAATCTGCTGGTATTGGGGGATTTTGAATGTTTTTGTATAGCTTAAAAATTACAAAACATTCAAAATTCCCTACTATCCTTGGATACACACTGCATATCAAACCAGAAAATCAATCTACACCAACAAATCTATTGGTATTGGGGGGTTTTGAATGTTTTTGTATAACTTAGAAATTACAAAACATTCAAAATTCCCTACTATTAATCTTAATTTACCTATTGTTATTTATAAAAAAGCACACGTGTCATGTACTATCTACCAAGAAAATAATATCTACACAAAACTATGTACACATGTCCTATGCTATCTCATTTTTCCTCGATGTTTAAACCAATCTGAGACTGATGTCCTCTACCAGTAATTTATTTTGTTAATTAAACATTTTTTAATTGATTCACCCAGCACCAAACAATTTATCCACTGTTATTTTTCCATTTCGATCAATGTATGTAAAAAATGGGTTTTCTTTACGAATATATTACCATGTTTGACAACCCTTTTTTTGATATTGTAAATATTTTGTTACAATAACATCTTTGTTAAAATCACGTTTCCGGCTTTTTTTTTTTAAAGTTTCTTTCATTTCACTACCACATTGTTTACTAATAGAATTTTTTAATTTTATAATTCACGATCTTTAAAAAATCATATACAAGTTTCGTCATTAAAAATAATTTTTCTATATTATTTAACCAAATTACTCATTTTATAAAACTATAAATTTATAATTATCAAACAAACACAATTACGATGTTTGATCGCGGCGAGCAACGAACATATACTAAATTCTGAAATACTAAATGTGTCCATTATTAGAACTGTACAATATCCTACACCTATATATCCATACAGGATGATTCTTTTATCAAACAACACTCGTTATATTTCAAAAAATATTAATGTTTTTGAAAATATTTTTTTACATAGTTTCAAGTTATTAAAAAACAACGTTTATATTAAAAATTTATATTTTTAAATATTTTTTATCCTTATAATTTTTTAAGTTTTTTACTTTTTTTAATGCAACATAGTGTTTTAATTTTATATTCCAAAGCAGAATAATTTTATAAGTATTTTGATACATAAAATTCGAATTTAGGGTGAGTAGTTTATGAGTTATAAATAGTATTTATAATCAATGGTTATACTTATTTAAAGTTTAGACAAGCGGAGTAGTGGACAAACATTTTACGGGGTAACTCTGTACCACTCCACTCTGCGCAACTAAAATTTAAATACGTATAACTCATAAAATACTCGCCCTAAATTCAATTTTTATGTATTAAAATACTCAAAAAATTATTCTGCTTTGAAATATGAAATTAAAACACTATGTTGTCATTAAAAAAAAAAAATAAAAAACTTAAAAAATTATAAGGATAAAAAATATTTTCAAAAACATTAATACTTTTTGAAATAATGAGTGTTTGATAAAAGAATCACCTTGTGTAAATAATCGTCGATCCGTTAATATAGACTAAAAACTACGCTGTAGATAACATAAGACATCAAAAATTTGTTCGTAGATAGCATACGACACGTGTGCCTAAAAACAAATATGTTTGCTGTGTAATATAAATGTTGTCGTTCAAACAAAATTATTTACTTTTTAAATTATAAGACAAGTGTTTTTGCATTGTGATGAAAAATTTGTAAATTGTAATTTTTAATAATTTAAGAGTAATACCCTAGCTAGATATTGGAAAGGTCTAAATCGTGTCTTTGAAATAAAATAAATAATATAATATATAGTATAATTTTTTCATGCTATGAAATACTTTTTTGAATGCTTATAACTTGCTTCGAAATTAAAAACCTTTATAGAAGAACCTGGATATTCTTAACTAAAAATTTAATTGTATGTTATCTGTGTTTGTAAGATGGAGAAAACATGCGAATAAAACATCCTCTTAATTTAAACTTATAATATTATATAATGTAAGGCTTTGTGATTATTAATTGAAATATTTTCTCAAATTTCAAATGATAACTGTTTTATTAACTACGGAATTTATGTGTGTTACTCTACAATTTTTAACTATACATACCTAGTATTCAAAATATTTGAAGAAAAAGCTATTAGTATTATTTTTACATTAAATACATTTATTAACAAGATGGTTATGACTGTCAAAGTTTGTTTTTCAACAAGTTTCACGATAGGGATAAATGAATAGAGCTCAATTAAAACTATGACAATCAGATTATTGAGAAATGTATTACGTTTAGATCGTATTGTCATAAGGTAATAACTATATCTATCATAGAATTCTTATTTAAAGCAAGATATTTTCATCTTACTCTATTACATGGTTGTTAAGTTAAAATTATTTATAATATATACTTTACCACGAATGCTTCTGATTTTATTTTAAGTTAATTTATCCACTATAGGTATTATGTGATTTTTGATAATCTTGAAATGCGAACATTTATAGAATACAGATAATGTTAATATTATTAAAATTGTATTACATTTATTTATTTAATTCTATGCCTTTGGCATTTGCCTCATTGCTTTCGCGTGTTTTGTAATTCCTGACTTCCAGATAAACAAAATTGACTAGATTTTCGTAATTTATAACATTTTTTATTATATATGTGGTAAGAATTGGATGGCTCGTTGATTATATTATTATTATAATGCGTCATTGCCAAAGATCATCGATGGTCAGGTAAACGGCTCGCTTGTGACAGTCTTTTCGACCAAATGTCTTGGCTGGACCATTATTTTTGGGTAGGTAGTACCTGTTGGGAGCCGGCGCAAGACATTCAATGTCCTCAGGACGTCTTTGTTGTATGGTCGAGTGTATCGTCTGTCCGTACTTATAATTGCCGGTCGATGGTAACGAATAGGTATTCGGTGCCGGTACAGCCTCAGAAACCACTTTAAATCGCCTAAATAATAAGTTTTTTGTCGGTTATCTCTAGCTATTACAAATTCTTATTTATATATATTTATAATTAATATTAACCTCAAAATCACTAATATTTTATACCGCCGATCCTTAGTACATCAACATATTCGCCTCATACCCTACATCTTCCATCTATCACATTGTCCATATACACTTCTCGATTGCTTCAAAATCATATACACACACGTTTGTTTCTGTACTATATATCTTTTATTTTTTTCCTTTGGTGTTCGCTACTTTTTTTTTTTTTTAGTCTCATTCATTTTTTTCTTCCGCGAATTTCTCACTGAACCAACATCCTCTATGGCCCTATATATATATTTCTTAATATCCATTACTAAGGAAAGTATACTTGATAAAGTTAAACTGAATTATTTTATCTACGATCTATCTTAACATTATTATAAGTGTACATTTTAGCTTTCTTTACCCCTTGTTCATAATATACACTTAAACTATACGTCTATACCAAATCTCACACTATTCTGTAAGCGCAATATGCTTAAAAATAGGTACATCTTTTCGCGTATTAATAAAGATATATGTGTTGTATGGACAGTTAGAATTTTTTAAACTTTTCCTAAAGGATATAGAAATTTGTCTGAAAAAATTCTACCCATCAGCACCGAAATTGTAGGTAATTAATAATCATAATTTGATTGTAGTACAAAAGCGTATGTAGGTAACGTAGTTTAGTAGTTACAGAGTCTGCATAGTTGCTACTTGTTATATTTCGATATTCTAAAGTCCTATAGTTTCTCCAGATGGCATTACGAACTTACGGTGCAGTCTTCTTGACGTATGCCGATTTTTTCGACCGCCGATATACATCCGACAATGGCAACGTGTATGTGTTCGGACTCGGGTAACAATCGTCAATACGACCAAATTGCAACGTGCGACTTTTAAACGATGCTTTGGACGCTTTGGGTCGAACTAAGTCCATATTCGGATAATAAGTGTTCGGCGCTGGCAAATGTTCTTCGATATCAAAACAAAATACAAAGAGTATGTATATTTATATATAATATATACGCTTAACGCTTTATTTATTCATCCAAATTTTGTTTACATCATTACATCTATATCGTACAACTGTTGATGTGTAGGTTTATCACACAATGCTATTACTTTTATATAAATGTATACTTGCACACCTACGCTTCAAACCTATTAACCTAATAATACTTCAGATGAAATATTTTTTAATTATTTATTAACATATAAACATAAAATATATAGGGACGGGGCACAGGCAGGCAGGCACGTTTACATGAAGAGGTTCAATAATTTTGTGTTATTGTTTAAACATTATTACTATTTTAATTTTAAACATTTTCAAAAAATGTTTATGGCTAAATAACATATATATATATATATATATTATTAATAAGTAGGTTAGTTAATTACTGCCTGTTGAAATACATTATATAAAGAAATTCAAATTAAACAGTAAATTATTTTGAAAATAATGTAAATCAGTACTCTATAGCCTGCCCTATATGTATACGTATTATATTACCCTCTTGTAATAAATTTAATGTTTATTAATATTGTTATTTATAATTTTTAATATTAAAATAATTATTTATTTTACCTTGGAGCAACGGTCTCCTGCTGCCCAATCCGAAATTAGGCTGGTAGAGTCTTCCAAAACGGGTCTGGTCTCTGATGTTATATAACAGTCCGTGGCCATAGCCAGGGCTATTAGCGCGTTTCCGTCCGATCGTTACTGACGGAAGACGGCATTTGGTCAAAGTGTGACTAACAAAGCCTATACTCGCAGGTATGGTATAAGAATTGGGCGCCGGTCCTGTGGTGTGAAAATTGTTTTATAGTAAATAATATATAACGATATAAACTATATTTTACTGCAGTATACCTATGCAATTTATTTATTATCATTACAAGTGACTTGTTATAATAATTTGTATATACACAATCTAAAAAGTTCACAGCAAATCACAATCATGGGTCAGTAGGTACCTATACGTAATATTATATCACTCATTATAAACAATGAATTGATACATTTAGGTGTATATTTGGTGTCTACTTTGTATAAATTTTACATTTATTCCAATTTGTCTGAAATTTAAAAAGATTTAAAATTTTGAGCTGTATTCCTAACTGTAATTGGCTTTAAGTCTACGTCTTTGCATGCTGTACAACAGTTGTCTTTGGTCTATTCACTCTATTCTGATATTAACTTATAAGTTGCAATATAGGAGTAATAGAACAATATAAAAGAGTTTATACAGGCTTATTGCATATACATCATGTCATATATCCATTATATAAGAAAAAAAAATTATATTTTGTTATGGTTGTATAATTTATTGTCAATGTTTATTTTTTTCCGTCTCAGCTTCTATTGTAAAATTTAAGTTTTGAAAAGTTCTATTTAATTTGTAATACAAAAAATGGGGTATAATTCTAGGATACCCTTGTTAGGATACTAATACTAAATTAATACATTTACATATATAATAATGTTACCTCCTTCCATGGTTGATAATTATATATATATATATATATGTGTATATATATTCTTAACTGTTACGATGACACTATACTAAAACGATTTGATTCAATATTATATTTCTACCTATTTATTATGTTATTAGTTACTATGCAATTTATAAAAATATTTATATCCATAGTGACATTAGTATCTATGATCTACCTACTATAACTATTGTCTATTAAGCTATCATCATTTAGGCTATATAGCTGTAGTGGGTAATAAGGTGTATCTAAACCTATTTAAGTTCTAATAAGCTGCAATTTTTAATAAACATACAATAGGTATATAGGTAACGAATATTAATATTATTTATTTTCGTAAATAAACATATTTATTAAAATGTCTATAAATATTTTAATATTTACAATATAATAGTAAGTACCTATCTAAATTTAATATTTAAAATTAATAATAATATTAATATATTAATATATTTTAATATTTATGTAAAAGTAACAATAAATAATGATGTATGGCATTAATATGATTAATTCTATTTAAATATAGGTAATGGTAAAATGAAGTATTACTTTTTAGTTATTAGTATAGCATTTATAACAAAATAAATATGTAGTATATAATTATAATATATTTTATATTACGTAGTACGACCGCAGTTATTCATATTGTTGTTTCATCTTAATAAAGTGCATCATAGACAATATATAGATAATGCTTAGACAAATTATGGTCAGTACTCAGTATATAATGTATAAGTATACTAGCTAGGTACCTATAGTTTATGTAGGCCTGACTTAAGTGTTTAAACTTACCTAGGCCAACTTGAGTTTTGCCGCTCCTTACATGTAAATACTACATAAAATCTATAATACAAAAATGTTAAGTGTCGTCTCTGAAAAATGTCGCCCTAGGCGTGGGTGGTGGGTCTATGTCGCCTATCCTTTAAGCCGGGCTTGAGTTTATGGCGATTAGTTTAGTTAATATTAATATCATAATAAATTAACGTGGTATTTATCATACTTAAATAGTTAAATGAAACAATAACAAAATTGTATGTGTTAATTGGAAGATGTGTTTTTTTTCAGCTTACGATATTTTAATTTTGTCTCAAGCTGTGGACAATTAAACGAGACTACTTTGGCACACGTAATACTATTTAGCAGGTCCACAAATTATTATTATCTACATACTAACGAATCACAAAAATGACTGAGATATATATTATATTCTTATTAAAATAAATATACAAATTATAAATACAGCAGAATGGTGTATGTTTACTGTGTTTTTACTATTTATACTGTCACTGACCAATGGCCACTATGCTATATAGTACGGCACACTTTGAAATTTAGTATTATGTACACATTTACACATAATTATATAGTGTCGTAGGTACTGTGCATTATTTTAATTATTAGATGTGTATTTACGTATTGATTATTTTCAAAAAAAAACCTGCTTGTCATGTCATGGACACGTGATTTCTATACATATACGTCGACTGGCATGCAACATTATGTAAGCATCATGAGCTTTTGTACACTCAATTCATGTTATTACATAATGTTGGATACAAAAATACAAATAATAATGAATTAAGCAACAAGTTTTATTTAGAAAAATCATTAAAATATTATGAGTTCCTACATTACTATAGTGGCGGATACAAAACCAATGACATAAAGCCGTTTTAGTAAGGTTGTTTAGCTATATCCAACTTATTGACCGTTTATTAATTTTTTAGTTGTATAAATGAGTAGGTATACCAGAAGGCAGAGGGTAGACCGAGTAGACTAGAATAATAGAGTTACTTATTAAAGTCGTATAACGATTGGTCATGTTTTTATAATAATAAGTGGATACCTATATTTATGTTAGGAAAAACGAATAAAGGACAAGCCTGGAGGTTCATATTCAAATAAATAAATAAATAAATATAATGAAACGGTAACGGTATTATTTATTAAAATATATAATAAATTCATGTCACGAAAAGCGATAGAACACAGACTAACAAAATTATATTATATCAATAACCGTGCAAACGATAAAAATAACGAACACGGAACAATAAATAATTATTTTACGATCATACATTACAGATTGATAGATTGTTATACTATTATATTTTAGACTTTAATTTACAGTAAGTACTTTGTTAATAGATAAAAATAATATATCTACAAAAGGTGGGAAAATAGATAGGTAGGTACTAGGTACCACTTTGCCGTAGGTATAATAAACAGGCTTCAAGTGGGTCATAATTGTGATGGATTTATTAAATTTGAATTCGATGACATATCATTATTATAAACAAAAAATTACATGTTCAAAGAAATTAGAAAAGACGGTCTATATAATATCATGCTACAATATTATCAAGTATTTAAATACCTATATTTCATGTTATATTTTTTTATATTAATTTAATTTACTATACGTAATAATGCAGTATGTTAAAAAAATAATGTAAAAAAATTCCATAATTTCTCATACTTTCCAAAGATGCTTAGCTAGATTCATGGACATAAATAACTACATAAGCATAGATAATAATTATTGGATTCAATATACCGCGATGGCATGATTTACTTGTATAGTTGTATGGAAATTAAAAGCAATAATTAATTATCACACATTTTGCCATTTTGGTTACAAATCTGAAATCATACAATCTTTTTAATAGATTTCAAATTCTAAATAGTTGTATTAATGAACACTTTTTTACCGGAAAGTCGGTAAATCGCTACCGAACACTGTTTCAGATATAGTTATCGTTTTTATGTAGGTACATCAACAGTACGCGTACCTAAGTACCTTAACTATAACTATTAATGGTTTTACGTAAATGGTGTAAAATCGATCAAGCTTGGCGCAAGGTCTCGGAACTCGGAAGTCCTACGGCGATGACGCAGCGTTCGAATGTATAAGGGCACTAATGCAAATATAATGATATGGGTAAATATGGAAACTTGCGTCATCGGAAACGATACTATATTATAACGTCTATATGGTATTTCGCGCGTCTATAGTGTCTACAATCATTTTATATATTTCTCTATAATGACGTGCTCCATACACAAGCATTTATAGGCGAGTATGTAGTAGTTATATCTTATTAGATGGCTTTCCAAGGGGACGTGCCAAACATGGATCGATACGGTAGTAGCAGCCAACAGACATAAATTAGGAAATCCCGTTTAGGCAATTTTGAATATATATATAGGTAGTATATAACGTCTGTATAGGTGACTACGGCGTAGGTGCGATTTAGGTAGGTATACTCATCACTTAATATATATATATATATATATATAATTATTAATATTTAGTTACCTATTTATTGATGGTTTTTTATTATTTTTATTATCAGCATCGTCGCGTGCTAGGTATAATGAGTGTAATAGCGTATGGAGCAAAATTAATTATTGCGTATAAATAATTTAATATTTGCCATTAAGCTTAAGTCTAACCACTCTAACCCAATTTCCGCCAATGATCCACATAGAAAACCATATAAATTCATATTAATATTATATGTCTATACCTATGTCGATGACTATTAGTTTTCAATACAGGCCTCAACTACTAATATAATATCATTTAAATTTAATTTAAAAAAAATTCAAATTTAGGCACTTTTACAATTCTGTGCTTGTGTAGATATGCTCATATTAAATAATCATTTACTGTACCAACAATTGCCTGATATCTATTAAACTTGAAACTAAAGTATGCCAGTTGATAACGGGAGGGGCCAATAATCATTTTTCGAAATTTATTAACGAGCTGTCAACTAGTATAATTAAATTATACAATACAAAATTTAGTTCAAAATAAAAAAGGCATAAAACCATCATAAAACTAAATCTTTTCTTATTTTAGAAACTTATATTATCCACTCAGAATGGGCACTTTTGAAGTAGATCCATAGTCCATAAATAATAAATCATCTATGATCTGTATAATTGTACACAATATGCAAACAGTTACAATACATTAACACACTTAGTTCTTTTTATCTCATCCTAAACAAATGTGCAATAAAAATATAATATCATGATTATGTGTAATATTATATTTTTATTGCACATTTGTTTAGGATGAGATAAAAAGAACTAAGTGTATTCATGAGGATAAAAGTTCATCTTCTCCTACCAATAGTATTAGGTATATGTATTTTAAAATATCAAATATTTTGTTAACTCTAAGCGCTGGGGAACATATTATGGTTGCGGCATGCAATAACAAAAACAAGATATTATTACAAAAGATACATCTTACTATATTATATAATACATTCACACATTAGATTTCAAAAGTCCTGTTTACATGGTATTTATTACTTTTGTTAACAGTAAATTTTTTTTTAAGCGTTGGCGTTTATCTTACGTACAAAAAAAAGTAGGATAATTTTCTACTTATAAATAATGTTATATTGTTGATTCGTACACAGTTTTAACAATGACAATCATACAAATAATTTATAGTCAAACATTAAAAAATACTTTTATGTTATATGTATATATATATATATATATATATTAATATTCAATGTTGTATATCACGAGTCCTGTGGAGGTCTATAGATTTTAAACGTAGATTCTACCAATTACTTAGATATTTAAGAAAATAATATTGTTGTGTTATCGTGTCTCTCGAAATAACAAATGTTATAAACATATTTTTAGTTTTAAACAGTACTTCCTATTTCTACAAAATTTTATTTAACCAACAGTTATATAAAACAAATAGGATTGATTAAAGTTATGTTTCTCTTTTAAAGTTCGTATGTCCAATACAGCAATCACAGGTTTTATTTTTAGTATGATACATAAATACATATTGTGAAATTTAATATGTGTATTGTGTTAGACCAAATTACACAAGAAACATTGTTGTAATTATTACACAACATTAATAAAACCACCAACTAAATAATAAAGTCTAATAGAATACAATATTAAAATTAATCTCTTAATCAACTATGTGAACTTATATAACTCATATTTATTTAATTTTTAAGTAGGTATTTGCACCAAAACACGTATACACATATATTCTTAATACATTTTATACGTTAATAAAATATAACATAAAATGGTCTGACCAATTAAAAAAAATGTGCAATGATTCATCTTAGTCGTGTCTTTATAAATATAATACCCTAATAACAAATACGTAAGAAGTATGTAGATCAATAGTGAACAAATTAAAGACATCATTATAATTTATAAATACATACATTGGTAGATATAATATTTAATTTTTTTTTTTTGTTTATTTTTGTTTTATAATTCTAAACAAAAATTGTATAGTACCAAAATAGACAAATTAAAAAAAAAAAAAATGAATTTATCATGAAAGGTTTATTTCATATTATGAGCTCATTTTTTCTTTTTGTTATCACATATTCATATATAAGACATTAGTAGTCAAGACAAGTATTAAAAACAATAATAAACATTAAATTCAATTTACTATCTACATGTGTGTAGCAATACAATATTTAAATTTGACGAATAATATTCTCAGTCATTTTAGCTGCCTATAAAGAATAAAAAATAGAATTAATTAAAAAAACTAAACACTTTAAGGAGTATTAAGTTTATAGATGATGGGATGAACGAGAATAAGCTATAAATTATGTCAATAGATATTATATTATTATTACTTTTTTTTTAGTAGTAGTAATTTATTAAAAATTATACAATTTAGTTAAAATTTGGAGAAAGCAAAAAAATAATATGTATAAATATATACTTATGTATGTATATGTATTTATGTATACAGGGATATATTAAAGTCTACCGTGTATAAGTGACTGTAGGATATAAGAACAATGTCACATATTGTTATCTTAAAAATTAAGATCACATGCAAAGAGATACCATTGACCCCGAAACAGAACTTAAATTATTTTGTCCAACACAGACAAATGTTTGATAGCAATTATTATGTCTGTTTATTAAATATTGTTTAATGTTTTGAAAATGCCTAATAGTTGTTTGGTTTCATGATTCACCATTGCCACTATCAGTAGCATCATCCTGATACTCTTCTTCCGAGTTTGCATCAGACTCAACATCTAAGTCGTAGTCTTCTACATAAAAATCACTGTCCATTGCAGCAGCAGCAGCTGAAGAACGAGCAACTTGGCTCACTTTACAATAATCTTCTAGTGTAAGTGGAACCACAACTCCATCTCTATCAGCCTCTAATCGGCCGCTTACAACTTGTTTTCTGAAATAATTGGTTAAAATTAACACAGTGACTAATGTTTTTTTAATAATATTTTACAAGTAAAAAATAATTTACTTAATTATATTTTCATATTCTTTATCTTTTCCTTTGGAATCTTTCCACCGTCTGTACATGATGGAAGCATCTACATTAGCAGGACTGAATGTATTGGGTTCATTTAGTAAAGAAATTACAGATAGTAATACTGTCCTATAGATAAAAAACAAAATAATTTAAATAATTCTGTTGTTTCATTTAAAAACACAGTTATTGGCTACTTTTAGGTTAATGTAATTGTATTGCATACTAAGTTAAGATTATATCTGTATAATCTAATAAGTACTTAGATTGAGCATAATGTACTTTTTTTTCACAGACAAACAGTGAAAGCGTAACATAAAATAAATTGCATATTGTATTTAAGAGTGTTAGTTACCTAACACTTTGGGTAGGATTCCATCTTTCGCATGGTAACTCTCCAGATTGAGGATCATCTATTGGTGGGTGAAGAATTGAAATACATAGATCACCATTCTGAAAAAGCGTATAATATGAAATCAAATATTTTATTATCGAAAAACAATTACCTTGACCTAAATTTACATGGAACATGAATAAAAAGTAACAGATCACTTTATGAGTAATTATATTTTTTTTAAGGGAGTCATATAAATTGTCAGGTATATAAACAATATTAAAATAATAAAATGTCCATTGAAAATTGGGTTAGTTGTTCAACTATAAAAATAAAATAACTAGAGGATAATTTTCTATAAAACATTTTTTTTTTTTCATGAGAAAGTGTACACTTTCTTTGTTGATTTATATATATATATAATTCAAACCACTATTAGTACACTCTTAATTTTAAGAACACAAATATTTACCAGATAATTCAAATGCTATATCATTTAAGCCTTTAAATTAAATGTATTCATCTA
The DNA here is from genome assembly GCF_003676215.2 of Rhopalosiphum maidis. NCBI lineage: Eukaryota > Metazoa > Arthropoda > Insecta > Hemiptera > Aphididae > Rhopalosiphum > Rhopalosiphum maidis. The sequence continues at coordinate 84,065,572 of NC_040878.1, forward strand.
TATCACCCATGTAGTTTTTGTTGTTGATAAATTAATTATTATTAGAACATAATTATCTTTTAATATTGGTCAATAGATAAGAAAAATAAAATTATGTAAAAGTAATCAACACAATTATGTTGGAATACCCATATTAATATTAAATTAATAATATTGTATTAAGTTATTTTATTAAATTTTAACCTTTTATTTCATACAATATTTTAATGTAATAAATATTGGTCAATAGATAATAAAAATAAAATTATGAAAAAGTGATCAACACACAATTATGTTGGAATACCCATATTGATATATAAACTAATAATGTATTAAGTTATTTTATTAAATTTTAACCTTCTATTTCTATACTAATAATAATAATGATCACGACCTATAGAATAATACACAATTTAAATGAATATTATTATTGCTTAGTAGTCAATATGACCTTCTTTACAAACGAATAAATACTGAACTCACTTGGGGCTATAAACAAAATCCTACTTATCATTTTAATATGATTACCTTGATGTTACAACTAAACAAGTATTTTCATAATACATAGTGGTATCTCAAGTAGTAATAGGCTCAATAGAACCAATTTGTTCTTTAAAAGGACAAGAACTTGGCAGTGACCTCCTAGGTTAGTGTGACTTTCCTTATATTTGTCCCTGATACATAGAGCATTAAAGCAACAAAATATTTTTATAACATTTAATATATTTTAACAATTTTATTATCTATTATTATAGTTAAAAATTAATATTTATAATTTAAAACAACAATTACTAACACATATTAAATTATTATAAGTTTATTATGATAAATTTATTAGGAAAATTTTTAGTAGTAAAACATTTTAATTTTGATGTTTAAGATGTTAAAAAATTATTTGAAATATTCCAAGTTGAATTCTATAAAGTAATATTTTTTTAATTTGTTTATATACAAAAACTTTTTAAAAGATTATGTAAAAATCGATTTATTATTTTCTCTGCAAATTTTAGTGCATAGCACAAGTGTGTACAATTTATAAATAATAATAATATTTTCTTACTCAACTATAATGTTATTATGTTAATGTTATAATATTATTGTACCAAGTAATTAATCTGATGCTTTAGATATTTATTTATTTATTAAGAATTAAACGGGTGAGCCCAATTACAATGGTAAATATGGAACAAAAATAATATATGCATATTAATTATTTCTAGTCCAGTAAATTTGCAAATCAATTAAAAAATTTATTTTTACACTTTATATTTTTTGTTTTTAAAAATAACAACTTTTGAACTTTTTGGTTTTCAATAAACTAAGAGATTGATAATAATTTTCTAATATTGAAATACATAATTATACCGTGTGTTCAATTTTAAAGGTAACAAGAAATATTTCAAATGCATGACTTTAAGTTTGATTCAGAGAATTGTACTGTGTACAGGACATATAAATACATCTGTTTTTGAAAATTCTAATTTTTAACAATTTTTATCTGCGCATGCACAATAAAATAAAAATTTCTTAAATAGGAACCACTATGTTTGTTACTGGATTTGGATTAATTAATTTTTTTTAAGCAACTTTGATTTTTAGTTTTTTTCAAAATTGAAAAAAGTTTTAAATTTAAATTTAAATTAAATTGAACACACGGTATAACAATTAAAACCCTATACATTTGTATTATTGATAACATTACAGTATAATCATTAATCACAATACAAAATTCAAGATCCAAATTAAAACAACACATTGTGGTATTAATCTTTATAATAATAATAGGTAATAAAAAAATAAGTTTTTTCACTAAAAGCCAACCTAGTATAGTTGAGTAAGTTTTGTATTATACTTGTAATAAGTGATATGATTGATACTATAAAATACCTGATTATTAAAATAATTTTTTACATATAATCTGTTAGTAAGAGTTAATAAAAAATAAACCTATCAACATTTAAATTATGTAATTAAAAATTTTTTTAATGTACTTATAAAAAAAAAATTAAGAATAATAATAAATTGTATTGCAAAATAATAAAATACCAAATATTAAATTAAATTTTTTTTTAAATAAATAAATACCAAGATTTTTTTTTATGAAATCCACAACTATTATAAAGTGAAGTTGATAAATTAAAATTATTATTTGAATTTTTTCACGCTGTATATGTGTAACTTAAAATGAAGCATCGGCGATTTGTTGTTTCCGTCTATTATACATGTAACTTAACAAATTTACATGTTGCATAATAAATACAGTTGAATTAGTTAATAATTAGATCAAATTGACCTTTCATTATATTATAATAGGTACCTATTGAAAATATTATTATATGATCTGATTTAAATTGTATTTTAAATAAAAACTTACTTACTTATTATATAAATAATTTTATTGGTTGCTTATTTTAAAATTAAAAATATTAAGTTAAAATATAAGTAACATACCTCATACACATTAGGATGCCATACTTTTGTCAGAAATCTTATAGTTGGTGGTGAATATGGATAGTCTGCCGGAAACTTCATATGAGCCTATAAAATAATATGTTTAATTGATTACTAATAATCAAAATAAAATAAATTATGATCTTACATAGGTAGGATCCACCTAAAAGATTATGATCTTAAGTACTTGACTAGGTAAGTTAATTCCAAAAACAGATTCTAGGTGTACTTTGAGTATACATTTAGTATATTGAAAATACCTGAACAGGAAAAAAATAGAGGTATTCTACACAAAAGTTTGCATGAAGTTTGATAATTTTTTTTATCAAGATTTAGTTGTTTTTGACCATTAAACCATTATATATATATCAATATCCCTCATCAATCCACTAAGAAGACTTAAATCTTTGTTTTCAATTTATTTATACTAATAAATGTATATACAAAGAATAAAAAAACATAAATAAATAAGAGATACTGTTGTACAGTTTACCCACTTACGTCTACCAAGTAAAAAATAATTAATATGGTACTTGTAGTATTTTGTACAGATTAGAAATACAATTTTAATTAAATGATAATAATAAAAAAACATTAAGCAAGAAATCAATAATAATGTATAATTTTATACTCAACCCACGTCTTCAAATTGTATCCCTAATGAGCCTACACTTGGATTAAAAAAAAAGAAACTGAAATCATAATTTATTTTAATCTGACAAAATGATTATTTTGTTCTCTTATCTAAATATAATATACTTTAAACTTATACGTGAAGTATAACCAATGGGTAATTTTCCCTATCAAACGATCTACATTACAAATATATTTTGATATTATAATAACTTATTGAACATATTTACAATATTTATAGATTGTTTATAGTTTTAACAATAAAACAAATAGGTAAATAGATATTTAAAATATAAATAAAAAAATATTTTTACTTAACCTAAATGTTTAGAATACACTTACTCAAGTAAAATGTTTGGCTTTTAATCCTTATTTAGTGCTTACCTATACTAATCTCAAGATATGTAAAAAAATTACGTATACCTAAAACAGTCATATTTTATAAAATAATAATAACATATTATACTATGGATATATTAAGTCGCCTATATTTAAGATATACAACATAGGTACAATATAACAGGTATAGTCATGAATTAGTGTTTGTCCTCTGAGAAATATAATAACTACCTAGGCACACAACAGTGACTGAAATGTTTCAGTTTTAATACTTATTACTAATTTTATTCAATCAAGAAGTGTATTATAAAAAATATACCATATTTCAAATGACATACTGTGGGAAGTTATATAGTTAGGTAGATACCATCTTGGGAATGTAAATTTCAGATTGTAAGTAATTTATTTGAATTTGGAAAAATACATTAAAGATAAAATTATATTGGTGACCTACATAACTACAATTAGGCATTTATACATTAGGCACGTATAAAAAGAACTGATCAGAGAATATAATCAAAAGCAAAAAAAATGGTAAACGCAAATAAGGCACCTTGAAATATCCTCCTTGGTAAAGGGTTTCCGGTGGTCCAAATATGGCCACTTCCCATTCCCGTAGGTTGTCCTCGATCAACTTGACCCTGAATCCCTCAACGGGTTCATCCTGAAGACTCTTGTACTCGTGCGCTAAGGCTCTGTGGGCGCTCGACGACAGTATCTGATTGATAGCCATAAATAATGTGTCGTCGTATCGATCAGCACGTTTGTAGTGTATTATTGATGTAAATTGAATATCGTTACGATACGGATTTCGGAGAAAAATCGTATCACAAAAGGCGCATAACTATGACGCTGTGTTCTTCTTCAAATGACGGTGGCGAGCACACTGCGCATTATTTTCTTTATTGTTACGATTGTTGTTACGAAGAAAACGAAACGAGCGTACACTCTGCAGAATGACGACGATGCACCGCACCAAATATATATATACAATATTATTATTGCACGGCCGTGTGCGTGCGCGTACGATGTTTGACCGTCGCGCGGTCGTGTCGGGACGTAATATTTTATTTTTATTTTTTTGTATTCGTCCGAAAGTTGTTGCTTGTGCGTAATAATAATAGCAATAACAACGGTAATAACGATAATAAAAATAACACGGTTTTCATAAAATATATATTATATTATAATTACTATTGCACGTATATAACAACAATAACAATATGTACGAGTGCGACCTGTGAGCGCGATGGTGTGTCCCGGTACGGCAGGCTGTGCTGGTGCCCGTGGTGGTGGCGATCAGAGAGAGGTTGCGGCCGGGAGTGTGTAAAAAAAATAGCGAAAACGAACGAACGGAAAAAAAAAAATAACAATAACAAAGATAACGGGACGACGAGTTGGAACGAAGACTGTGTAGAGGAAACGCGGCGCAGATCGTCGACGGCGGCTGCTGAGTCGTCGCGCGTGTTGTGCGTGTTACGGGTCGCGACGGTATCGGAACGGCCAAGACGGCATCGGACGGGGACGACGGCGAGAGAGCGGAAACAAAATAAGAACGTTTCACACGACGGAACGATACGATACTATTACGATACACATTACATATACATGTATTATGTTTTATATATATATATATATATTGTTATTATCATATTTTATCAGCGCGCGACGGACGGAGGAGTGAGGAGGACTACGTCGTTCGTCACGCGGCGTGTCGGCGGCGGCGGGAGGAGCACAATGGAACAAGGTTGCCAGGCAGCCGAGAACAGCTGAGCGGTGTTGGCCGACTTGTCGTGTGCGCCGTGCGGAAAGTCGACCGAACGTACACCACGACTGTGAACTCTTTTCTATGGGTGCACTAGTGCATTGTTACACTGGTGCGCGCGTGGATGTAGATAATAAAGAATATGATATTAATCGATGAGAAAACGTCTGCCTGGTTTGTTGCGAGTTTGAAACTTTTAAAATCCTGTGCATTATTTTTCACTTAGTTCTTGATGCATTTTCTTTCACCAACTATTCCCTACTCCCTTCAGAACTGACCCACCTCGAGGACATCCAACATTAGGCCAGACCGTTGATATTTAAGTATTCAAAGCATATCCAAAGACTAATTAAAATTCAATATTATAGTAAGCATAAATTATAAAAAGTAGAATTAATATTTTATTGTTAATTGTATCTATCAAGATTTGAACAGGGGCAGAGTGACCGGTCTGGAAATGGGAATTTTCCAGATGGCCTAGTCATTTTGTTAGATTTTTTTTTTAATTTAATTTATAAAATATTAGTAAATGTTAAATGCGTCTAATTTTTCAATAGAAAAATTTGTTTATAAATATTGACTTAAAATAAAGTCAAAGCAATATATTGACGTAGGCTGGTTATTTTTATAATAAAACTCCCAAGTAGTGCCTAACATTTGGCACACCAAAAAATCTTTAAAATTAATACAAGGTTTATTATAAGTTGTTCTTAATTGTAGTAAAAAAAAAAAATCAAAAATCGTTAGTCATAGTTTTTGTTTATAAGCATTTAAAGTTTAAATGTTAACGAAAATTTACAAGGAATTTTGAAGTTGAAAATTCATAACATTTTTGTGATTCACAAACCTAAGGTTAAAAAACTAAACATAAGATTCTCCATAACTTTTCTTCAAAGAATTGTAATAAAAATTCTAGCGTCAATATAGAAAAAATTTTATAGGTATGAAATTAAATTTTTTATGTAATCGCGTAAATAACGATGTATTGCAATTTAAATATAGGTAATACTATAATATATTCTTATGCGTTAGAAGGCAGAAGTTAAAATAAATAGTAAAATTGTGATTGAAATACTTTTATGATACTGAATGTAGTAATCATAGATGTCATATCTATCTACATATTTTATAAACAACTATAATTACAGTACAATTTTTTTTATGAATTGTTCTAAGTATTACTCAATGATAATTTAAAAACAATTTCAGGTTTTATAACAAGATTGTTCAACTGTTCAATAAATACAATTTGCATTGTTCCTGAAAATAATATTGGATATTTATGTTCACATGCTGTTCATCTGAGTTGAAGAATATCAGTAACTGTTAAAATGCATTGCAGTTGCAATATAAAGCAGTATTTTTAGAAAACTGTAATATAATTGTTTGTACCAGTGACAAAAGTTGTCACATAGTACATTTTTTAAATACTTTTACATTATTAACCTGATGTTTTTGACTCATTAAAGTATTCATGTGTAAAGATACAACAATAACAAACACAAACTATGAAGTTGAACATTTCAGATGAACATAATATATCAGAAATGAACATTTGAACTTTCTAAAGATAAATATTGTAATTAATCAAAAACGTCAGGTTTAAATTACCATGGATATAAAAATGCCAATCGTAATAAATAATGATAGCATAATAAACTAATTAATGAAAGTTTCAACTTTTTCAAAAACAGATAAAATTTTTGATATTGAAATAAATTAAATGAATAATTGTTTGTATTACCCATTAAAAACTTGAGTCCTTTCTTAGTTTTATTAAAGGCAGTTTACTTTTTTAAACCATATTAGTATTATTAGTAAATATATTATAGTTCTATTTTTATTTTAAAGATAATTAAATTGATCATTAATAGTAATTATGCATAAACAGTAAAGGGGTATTTTTCAGTTGTTACGATTATCTGTCCAATTTTCCGATAAGCTATTATATTGTTATATGATTACCATAGGTTAATACTGGATATATTGTTTTAAAGCAACTTTGTAATTTAAAATACAAAAATATAAAAGATGACCCAAGTAAATTCACGTTTTGTTATAATTAATACAGTTTTATTATTTATGTAACAAGTGTAGATGAAAAATTACATTTTATCAAAACTAATAATGATTATTTTTTAATTATTCTTTAATATTTGTATTAAATATTTTTTTATTACCCTGTATACATATAATTTTGTTTATGGGTAAATACTAAATTTACTTTAAATTAATAAAACTATAATGATTATTTTGGACATGTAATTATTATATTATATATAAAACAGATACTAACAAAAGCAAATACCAGTTTGTTATCTTAATGTGTTGGGTTAAATTAGTTTTACGTCTATCTTTTGTATTTTTACTTGCACATTTTTCTAATTTTTAAATTATTGAATATAATGATTTTTTTTAACTAGGAACTAAATATTAAAATAATTGAATATTTTATGTATACTTATGGTTTGATAGCTGATAATGTTATATTGTATTTGAAAATCACAATAAACTTAAATAGATTTTTTTAAATTTTTAGTGGAAGAATATTTTAACAGAATTGAAACTATAGAAGATCCAAAGTTTACTTCAACAATAAAGTTCAACAATTAAAAGTATAATGATGATTGATGAGTTGTTTTAAAATTTGGCAAGACACAGTATATAATATTATTCTAATTTAGATGCATTCAAGTATAATCATGGGTGAAATTAAACATTTTCACTAGATTAGAACAAAATACAGCAGAAGCACTAGAAGTTGCTTATTAGGAACACTTTTGGAGCAAGGTGAAATATGTAAATTAACTAATTTTATTTTGTAATCTATTGGTTTTATTTATTAAACTTTAATATGTACCAATGTACCTATAAAAGAATAATGGAAAAAAATGTATAATTTAAAATAAGTTTAGAGGTATTATTATATATTACATAAATACTTTAGTATATATTTTATTTATTTATTTATTGAAATCAACGTCAATCGGCTTTTACAAATAATACATAATATGAATACAAGATATTGTTTAGTTACAGTATTGTTTACATAGAATTAACTTAAGGTCTAATAATAATAATAATGAAATGACAAATAAGAAACTATAGTAGCTTATATTAATTTTAAAATTTTAAAATACTCATATATATCTATTGAATATAAACGTCTATTTTATTGTATTGAGTAACTTGATGATCATATTTTTATAAGAGTAAAGCTGCTGAACGCCTTTCATTCACGTGATGCTGGACTTTCTCACTAAGAGCTTATATAATATTTTGTTCGATGGTAATGCTTTACTGTTTACTTCTTCATCCTCAGTGTCAACTTGTTCATTTGTTTGAGGATTCATAACCATATTACAGATCTCTTCTATTGGAACTTCTGCAACATTGAGGTATGAGTCCACATCAATCCAATCTTCATAAACTTCTTTCGAGAGATCAGCTGATTTTTCAGGAAGACTATTCATATTCATCACCTATTTTGAATAAACCGTGGTAAAAACAATTTTGATACTGTCTTTGCACATACCTTATTCCTTTTTTTCACTATATTGTACCGAGCTTAAGACTTATAATTGTTTCAAATAATCAACGTGGTGTTTTCAATGATTCATTTCTCAATGTTTTTATTCGTAGCCGGTCCATTCTGAGACATTTTGTTTTATTAACATGATTGTATAAATTATCCATGTTTGTTATAGGCGACTTCTACTGCACATCAAAATTGTTTACCCAAAAAAAATTTTTTTTTTTTGACAGTTTTGTGATAAATAAATTCTTAAAATACCCATTTATGTATGATCAATTGTACTCATTTACTTTCCAGGTATCAAGTTAATTTTTTAAATAATAAATATATATTTATTTTATTTTCATTTTTGTAAATTTTATTTGTAGTTTACCTATCATTCATAAGTTGTTACAAATACAAATAATATTCCTAAACTTCAGTGGCGATTTTGGTTGTATTTTTAGTGCTGCGACATGTGTTATTCCTCTACAAAAATTAAACTTCACAATAATAGAATTTAAAAATATAATTTTACATAATATATAAACAGTAATTAATAATATAATTGTTTTGTACAATAATTAAAACAATTAGCAATGGATATATAATATACATAATAAACTAAACAAAAAATTTTAAAATTTTGTAGTCCCGAAAAGGACTTTTTAAGTATGCCTAGTCCTAAAATTATTCATAAAATAAAATAATTATGTTTTGTATGTTAAATTTATACTCCCATATTTTCGACTAACATATATGTTTATAATATCATCGTAAAATGATTCAGTTTCTTTAAGTTGATAAATCAAGGACTTTTCAATTGATAGTATTGCAATAGAACTTGAATGAAGTTGTGAAATACTGTTTTGTGAATAAGTTTTAATTCTTTTGAGGCAAGAGAAATTTCTTTCGTTTGATACATTAGTTGATGGCATGGTCAAAATAAGAGTAAATAATTTATAAACTTCAGGTAAAATGTCTTTTAATGCATCTTGTTCAATAATTTTAACCATGTCATAAATGTGTAATAAATTATGATATTTTATGTTACTATACAAAACCTCCAATTCAATTTTTAATTTATTTATATCAGAAAATATATTGAAATAACTTGATTTCAAATTATTTAAAGCATTTTCTGGAAAATTACAAGAATATTCTTCAAATTTAGTTACATCAGCTAACTGTAAAAAAAGTAATTTATTTGTATCTTGAAATCTGGTATATAATTGCATTAGGATATTATCAATTATTTCATAAAATAATATTTTAAAATTTAATTGGACGTTAGATTCATTACTAGTAGCTTTTGGGGGTTTTGTAAGAGTAACTGCTTGATTAAATAATTTTGAAAATTCATACTTATTTTTTTTTTTATTTATAAGATCGCATGTTGTATTTATTTTTTTCAAGCAAAATTCTACATCAAATGGTTTATTTTGAAGTGTGTCAAATAAATCGTCAGTACATTTAAATATGTAACTAAATATTACCGCTAAAAAAGCAAATTCAAAAGATTTAAAATTTTTTAAATGACCTACAGCACCACAAATAGATTCAGGCGACGATTTTGGATTATTGCTAATAAATTCAAAAACATTTATAAACCCAAACCAATCATTAATTATTGAATGTAAAATTTTTGACCGTGAGAACCATCTAGTTTGAATGAATTGAGGATTTCGTTTGCCTAAAATTTTATCTACAACATTAGTACGTGAGGTGGAATTGTGAAAATAAGCAGCGATACCAGTTATATTAGCAAAAAATATACGACATTTAACATTTATACTACAACCATATTGCAATACCAAATTTAATTTTTGATTTAGACAGTGTGTAAATAAAGCACTAGGTGCAATTTCTTTGATTATAGCCTGTAAATCTATTAAATGCTCAGGCATTACACATGCCCCATCATAACATTGGGCAATTAATTTATTTTTTAAATCAAACTCATGTAAAACAGAATTGACCAAATTTAATAAACCTTGAGCCGTACGGTCTTCACTAACATGAAAACCCATGAAACGTTCAACTAATTGAGATTTATCTGTAACATATCTAATTATAACTGAACATTGTGTTTCTTGATTAATATATGTACTATCATCTACTTGAATAGAATAAAATTTACATTGATTAATTTCATTTATTATTTGGTTTATTAAAGATTCAGAAATACACGAAATTAAATCATTTTGTACCGACTTAGAAAAACCTGTAAATGTGTTTTTTATACTCTTGTAATGATTTTGCACTTCCTGAGAACACCTATTAATATGCATATCAAACAACTCTCTAAAATTCCCTTTATTTAATGAATCATTGCTATTATCATGATCACAAAATGCTAACTCTTGTTTTCCTAAAAATAAAACCAAATTGATTAAATGCTCCATAAATAAACGATTCAATCTCACGTTTTCATTATAATTTTTTTTAAACAAATAGTCATGCTCATTAACAATATCTACTTTATTAAAAAAATCTTTTTCTAGACTTTTTAATCCTAAATGATTCTGAATATGTTCTCTTGATGATTTATGTATTTGTATCGTCCTGGATACATTTTTTAAATTACAATACCCAACACTATTCCAAACAGACTTATTTTTACCTATTAACAAACACGGCCAACAAAATAATTTTTGCATATAATGACTTCCACATAACCAAGCGTGTTGTTGATATAAATTTGGATTAAAAGATCTACAGAATACCTTAGTTTGTTTTTTGTCGGGAACCAACACTGACAAAATCGGAATTGGTTTACCGACATTTAGTAAATCCTTTTTACTATCAGACTTCCAATGTTGAAACGGCGTTTCCAACAACATGGCAACCACATCTGTTACTGGATTCATATTTCTGAGTGCTGACAAACAAAATCTATCAGTAACCAGTGTGTAAAAGGTTGAATATAAAGCACGGCGGCACACGTTAATAAATTTAAACGAATCAACACGAGCGACGAATCGATCAAGACAGAAGTATAATTATTATATTAAATAATAAAAAAAGCATAAAATGGTTTCATAACCTATAGTCTATAATATTTTTTTCTCTATGGCCTATAGCCTATAGATAACGTTTAACGGATTGAAATGATAGCGCTCTAGTGGTCACTAGATCAACTAGTTTCTGGACGTTATATTCTTTTTCTATGATGCACAAGAGTACAAACACGTAGGCGACGTTAAGCGACGCCTCTTTGACGTCAACCTTATTCCAAAAATTGCTGGCTGAAATACCACCGTTTGTATAATGTATTATGTAATAATTATTATTTCGTGCATCCGTGCATCTCTTATCGGTTTACAGCTATTTTAAATTTTTGATCATTTTTTGCATTGGCGTGCGCACGGGTGTTGCAGGGTATGCTATAGCAACACCTGCGAGATTCAAATAGCAAATGTAGTTACAGTTTTCACTTACAATTTTTGTTTTTTCTAACTAACTAATAACTATTGTTAAACGTTAGTATTGACAGTATTGTTAGTAGTTAGAATTTACAAAATACAATAACATAACAAATCAAATTTATTAATAAATTATTTCAAAATATTTTACAATAAGCTTGTGTTTATTTATTTAGAAAAAAAATATTAACTCATGAGTAGGTAAGTATATTTGGTATCTAATATCTATACCTATTCAATAGTGTTTTATAATATACTCATAATATTCAGTATAATATTTTTTCAATTACATTTTCATATACTACATTTTTTATTTCTTTACTAAATTACATAGAAATCAATTATTTATTGATTGAATATAGAAGCATCAATCAGAACATTCATAACATTATGATTTATTTTTGTATCAATTGTATACATTTTCAAGACTGAAGAAAAAGTCCTATTATTACAGTGTAAATGCTCTTTTCTTAAAGCTTAAACATATATAAATGAATAATTTTCAGCAACACCTACCAATAAGTCCCGCGCACGCCTATGATTTTTGGCAAATACTATAGTATTTGTTTTTGGTTAGACACAGAATATTATTAAATTTCGTAAAAAAGAATTTTTTTAAGTCATAAATACGTTAAAATTTTTTAGCGAAATATGTATTATCGCCCATTGGCGAGCCAAGAAGTATATATTTTGAATATTATTCCCAACAACATTTTAGGTGAGGCGCTGCCTTAATTGCTTTGCCATCAAAGTCACCACTGCTAAACTAAGGTTATTTAAATGGAATAGGAAAATCCTTTAAATGTCTAGTAATCTTTAATCTTTGTGACTTTGTATGATAGTAAAATCATTAAAATCACAGAATAACTAGAAGGGACACTGGCTAGTGGCTGAGAACTCAAAAATACTGTTTAATTTGTTGAAATATTAGTGTATCCATAAAATCACAAAAATGTAAAATTCTTTTTGTCTGGTTACTGGTTACACTGATTTGCCAATTTTATAGGGCCTCGAACAGTTTGGCAGCATCACGATTTAACATTAATAAAAAGGAATTAGAAAATGTTCAAGATCAAAAAAAAAGTTGTATATCTTGGAAATAGCCTTAATGAAATAAAAAATAAAATGAAACAAATTTATCAATCAAGACTTGAAGAACTTTTAAAAGATTCTAATATTTCAAACAGCCAATCAGATGTAATTCTAAATTCATGAAATTTTCAAAGCAGCTAAAATGAAAAATCCAAAAAGTAGACGATATAGCGAAAATTGGATGTTACTACTATGTATGTTTTTACAAATAAGGTATTTAATTCAGCGAAAATAACATGTTATCTGAAAATATGATTAAATAATAATTATAATTATAAACTAATTACTTAATTTTATGTTATTGGTCAAAATATTTTTGGAGCTCCTAGTAGTTATTCATTTTTGAGGAATAATAAAATATTACCACTGCCATGTACTAACTCTATAAGAGCACATTTACTAGCAGTTGAAATAGGATGCGGGTTTGATAAAAAATTTTTTAAACTTCTAAAAAAAAAATGTATAAACTAATCTGAACAAAAAAGACAAGGTGTAATTGTGCTCGATGAAGTATTCTTGCGAGAAAGTATAAGTGTTAGCAGCAGAATACTATCATACATAGTACTAGAAGACTGGAGGTGAAATTGTTACAGATAATTCTCAGAAAGAAAAAGCTAACCATGCATTGGTTTACATGTGGCAAAGTCTGGCTGACAATTTAGTATAACCTATAGCTGTCTTTGTTACCAAAGGAACTGTTAAAGGTTTTTTAATAATAAAGACAATAAAGTAGATAATTTTAATAATACTAATTGAAATATTATATTTTAGGTATTGATCTTGCTAAACTTACTATTGAAGCAATCATACTGATGGAAAATGCTGGTGGCCAAGTAGTTGGTCTTACAACTGATTGTGCAAGTACAAATAGAACAATGTGGGGCCATCTAGGGGTAATTTGAGTTTTTTTTATTATATATATACTACACAATAAGGGATCCCATATTATTAGTGGCGAGAAGGTAATTATCTTCTATCTAATAATAATTAGATTGAAGACTAATAGTATTATTATTCAAGAAAATAAAGTTTAATATTGAGAAATTCTGGGTAAAAGAATAAAGTTAAACCTAACCATATAAAGTACATTCATTGTATACAATTTATATAATTTTAATATAAAAGATTTTTTTTTCCAAAATATTTTTATTTATATAAATTATAATTAGATAAGTGCAAAACTGGAAAATTTTCAAAATTATTTCCAAAATCCATACGATTCCTCAAGAAATGTATTTGTTTTCTGATGCACCTTATTTGTTAAAAACAATTAGAAATCGCTTAAACGAAAAAAAAACAAATAATGGTGAGTATGAAAATCTACCATCTTCAAATTGTAAATAAATAATTATAAAATACTTCAAAAAGTGTGTACTCTTATAATACACTCTTATTACTTTTTGTTTTCAGATGCATCTTTCAAAAAAACCAATAAAATGGGAGTATTATTCTAATATTTTCAAGGTCGAAGCTAACTCAATTTTTAAAGTATGCCCAAGATTAACAATAAGTCATTTTGAGTTAAATAATCTTTCCAAAATGAAAGTGAAATATGCAGCTCAGGTAAAGATATCAAATTAAATAATTTGTAATAATTCATTACATAAAATTACAATATTACATAGTACATATTATGTTATATCTATTAAAAACTATAACAATAAATATAAGTACCTACATTGTATAGTTACCTATCTATATTTTTAATACAATAATACCTTAAACTATTAAATAATACAGAATTATCTTTACAAATTACACTTTTTAGTTGTTTGGTATGTCAGTAGTAAATGGTATGAAATTTTATAAGAAAAAGAAAATTGAAAGTCTTTACACGTTGACTAGATTACCATGTGGCCTCCGGCGGCCTCAAGAATATTTATTATTTGTACGCCAAGTTCATTTTTCAGTCATTATAAATTTGTATATTTACTATTGAATTTGAAAAAAAAATTACAATTATTCCCACTACTCTACAGCGTATTTCCTAGATCATTATTATAGCGCCACGGAAAAGTTATTAATATAAATCCAAATTAATTTACAGCAGCCTGTGGCCGTATGGCCTCCTACAAATGATATGGTATGGAAGCCGGCGGTCTAAAAATTACCAATACCTAATTATATTTATACCGTCGCCAGCGGCCGCATGGCAGTGTTAAGGACTGCGAAGATACCATCAAATTTACAGTTATGGTCATTAATATGTTTGATGCAATCAATAGAAAATTCTCCACAGAAGGGGTTAAAAAAAAATAGCAGAGACTTGGAGGTTTTTTATATGTTGTGTGTACTGTGTATGTGTTGTGACTTGTTATTCACGTGTAGTACATAGGTAAGCACCTATCTACCAAGAATTACTTAATTGTTATGTTATATGTTGCTTCAAAAGTGGCTTAACTAAGGCATGGTATTGGTATTAATTTGTTTGAAGTTTAGGGCAGATACTTGATAATTTTTTAGTTCCACTACTTTTTTGAAATTGAATGTTGTACCCAATAAAAGATAAAACTAATATTTATTTTACAGAAATTTTTTTGGAATTATACGACAAGTAGTTGGTCTAAAGAACCATCCATCTTGTCCTTCTTTTCTCCAACTTTATAGAATGCTTTTAGTATTTTTATTGATTAAGCCTCCTAAAAGTGGGAATTGTATGATATTCAAAGGTAAATTATTTTTATCTATTGAAATTCCGAGTAAAAACTAACTAAATATGCTAATATAGTAATATATGTACCCATTTTATAAATAAATATATTTTTAAATATTGCTCCTATTATAACAATTGCTGATTTAAAACAAACTATTAAAGATCCAGCTAACACTTTAATAAGGGAAGGAAAAATACAGGAACTAAAAAAAAAATTGAATACTATTTCAGAAGAAGGATGCTGGGATGTCGATAACATTTTTCTAGAACATGATTATTCTGATTCTACTGTTTTTGACTGTATTGTATATTATTTAGCTGGGTATATTTTTATATAATTTAAAAAAAAAACAATTTTATATTAAATAATTTATAATTATTTATTAAAATATAATTTAATTTATCAGATACATGACCAAGCAATTAACTGTAAAGACTAAATGCCAAGTATGTGCATCTAGTTTCAAAAATCTCAACATAACAATATATGGCACTAATGTAGATTTAATAATGGCTAAAAGTCTAGAATATCTTTCTCATCCTAATAGCAATCTTTTCACAATAATTAAATCTTTACAACTATTTTTTGATAAATTTAAGGACTCTCCAAATGTATTTGAAGAAGCTTTTGAAGATTTTTTTAAAAAAATATGTTTTTTAAATTTATTTGTGAACACAAAAAAACAGTATTACCAGATATATATACATATTATATTGTAATGAGAATGAGGCAATACCATCTTTCCAGAATCAAAATAGTAAAAAATTAAATACAACAAAAAAGAAATTGTTAAAATTAGTGACCACTTAGTTATTTATGTTGATTATATATTTTTGTTAACTTTATTATTATTTAATTTGAAAATACAAAAACTTATAAAACCATCTAACCATATTATAAGTACATCAAATGTATTTATTATTAATTAATATTATATTATAAGATTGTCCTTTAATATTTATCAAATACATACATTTTTGTCTATAATATAAATAGTTGTGAGAGTTATACTATTTAGTATTTTGTCCATATGGAGTGTTACTATAATAAATAAAGTGAGATTCACTTATGGTCCTTCTCATCTCAAGTCGATGAGCAACCATACTATCTTAAATCGTGGTATGCATACAATTCTAGAAACTTATCAAAATTCAATATAGTTTTCTTTTATAACAAAACTTTACTAAGTTGATGGAACTTTGGTATTTTAACTGATAATTTATAATTATTATATAAATACAATTTTTACCTAATACTTACCTATTGTTTTATATCAGTTCAATAAATTTAGTTATTGAATCGATAAAAATTAAAATACGTTGCACAAAGCCATAGGTAATAGTGGTAATACCTTATTGAATCAATAACTTTTCGACCATTAGTCACTATTGATTCATTAATTTAAAGATCCGATTTTGGTCCAATAAGTTTTATCGGTTCAATAAAATAAAATTAATGAAAATTTATCGACATAATAATGAGATATTTGTTTTTTATTATTTTTGAATAAAATGTCAATCTCCATATAATTTATATTTATATTTCACAAATAAAATAAATATAATTCAATATAATAATATAAACATTATAAATAATGATTTGAGTAATGATTTTTAATAATTATCCATAGATAAAATATTTTTCAAACCGATAAATCTTATGGAGCCCATAAATTATCAGATCAATAAAATAAGTATTGGATGTTTTTTGTGCAACCAGCCATTAATGTTATATTAAAATCATAATGCATATTTTTTCATCGATAGAATGTTTGATTAAGTATTGTGTTCAAGTTTATGTTTATTCTTATTGAAATGCATATTTTATAAATATAAAATAATGAACTGCATATTTAAGGTTTTTTAGTGCATATTATATTTCATTGTATTTTAGCTCATTAGATTTCAAGCACTATCAATAAGTATTAATTGTCAATTAATAATTGATACTTGATAGTTAGTATTTTGGGCGATGACTGATGAATAAATGTCTAAAAGAGAGGTCCTGCTATCTAATATAGTATGCATTTTAAGTAAAAAATTATTTTAATACTTAAATTAATATTTTTTTTTATTTAGGTACACATTCTTATGATAAAACTATACTACATTAAAGTTCATTAATGATGAAACTTAGTATGTCGGCACAATATTTGAATATTGGAATATATACCGCTGTATATTAATTTAAAATTGTATGTAATTCATTTTTCTACAACCAATTTGCTAATAGTTATTTAAGCAATACTAATTTAAAAATAAGTAAATTTTTAAGTAAACAATTTCAAATAATAGTACAAAATCCTATACATTGAAAATTAGTAATAATCAAATATTCAGTCTAAATAATTATTTCTCTGACATAAAATACATTGAAGTATTATAAATTGCCTATACTAAAGTATAGCTGGGTAAATTGTTAGTTTGTTTTTCTTTTGCAATTTGTATCCAATTGCCAGGTTAACTACATAATTGTTATGAATCAATTGTATTCAATGATATTATTGTCATTTAAATTTACAACTTACATAAAATTGAAATGCATATTCCAGAGTTTGCGCTAAAGAAATATTAGAGCTGCACAGTGCACACCCTGTTTGTTTTACAGAAGTAAAAAATAAAATAAATTAATAAATAACACATACTAACAGAAATATTATATATATATTATACATCATAATGTATAAATATTGACGGTTTAAATAACAAAATTCCTTAAATTATCACTATTTTCCATTTAGTTTTGGTTAATTTGAGCACAAATGCACAATTACAATATTTGACGGCATAACACAATGGTGATGAGTTAGGGCTCGAAAGTTGATGACCTTTTTAAAATCATTAAATAATGACCTAAAAAAATATACAAATATGACAAAAAATGTCCTTAAAAATAAAAAAATTACAAATATTTGTTTTATGTCAGTATAAGTTATACCGAAAGACATTTATTAAATAGCTTACTTATTAAAAATCCTAAATATTCAATTATTAAATGATATTTTATGTAATTATGATTGTTACTATACTTTTAAGTTCTTATTGTATTCCTTCTATATCAATACCCAATTTTGTGAATATTTTGCTTTTTAAATTTTATTCTTTATTTTAAATTTAATTTTTAGTTTATTCATTACATATTATTTCTTTATGTTTAAAATAACAATCTAGATAAGAATATACTACAAAAAAACAATAAAATTTAGGTACTATAATATTCAGTACAACACGACAACCAGGACTGTAATCGGTGAGATAAAATCGGATTGGTACTAATCTTAATCTTTAGTTCATTGTAATTTTAAAGTTTTAAGTAGGTTATTGGCACAATAATTGACAAGAAACATTAAGAAGTGAACTAATGTGAAATCAGTAAAAATGACTAAAAATATGGGAAAATAACTTAAAAAGTAATAAACACCAACAAATGCAAAAAAATGCAAAATAAAAATTAGTTGTTCAGATTCACATTCTAATAAAACATATTTGTGGCCAGGAGAGCATCGTCAAAAAAGTTCCTAAAAAAAAAAAAAAATGCAAAATGCATCAACTTCCGAGCCCTATCTATGAGCTTATAACATAGGTATCATTTGACATTATTTTGTTTACTGAATTTATCTATTAGGAATTATGATTGAAACATTGATCATTAATCTATGAATATCAAGAGATTAAATCCACGGGATAAACCATGGTCATCACTACAATTAAAAATTCAAAACATACTATTTTTTATGAACTGCACAACGTTTAAATAAGAACTGCACATTTTTTGCATAACTGCACATTAACGCAAGCTCTGGCATATTCATTTCTTACTTTTGTACAGAAACTGTAATAAAATGAATTGAAAGCTAAATCGTTATGTTAAAAATTAACATAGATCAGTACATTAACTTACCTCAATTTAAAAAATGATGATTTACTTTTTAGTAAATTAGTTCGTGGTTTACATAAAGAGCAATTTTTAATTGTTTTTTCTAATTTCTTAAGATAAAATAAACAATTGTGTTGATTATTAAAGGTTTATCATAATGTTCCTACACCTATTACCTATATTTATCATTAGTGTACCTATATGATTATTAAATTATACACATTTCAAATAATAATTAAAAAATATTATTTTTTAAATCCAAAAGCAATTTAAGGTTATATAATAAGTAAAAAAAAGATTATTATTTAATATTTTTATAAAAATGTTTAATGTGTTAAAGTTATCTTTTTAAAAAAAAACTTTGAATTCAAAATATTATAAAATAATTAAATGCAATATTATAAATTATACATATTCATTTTTATATCTATTATGGTTTAATACAAAACTGTAAAAAATTACTTAAATCAGTAATACCAACCGTTTGATTAATATATTTTGTGTCTGTCTATGTATATTATTATTTATTATTTTATCAAAAAACAAAAATCTATTACTATAGTTTTATTTTAAACAGTGTACATTTGGAATTCATAAAAATTTAAAATCGGTTAATTGGCGAATTGTTCAGTGACGTGGAAAGACATCAGGCAATTAATGTTATAAGGCTATTAGAACAAACCAAAAATGTTAAATACTTTTTTAATGTTAACTTAATATATTATTCTTAAATCAACGTATTTAAAAGCCAAGTTATCTCAACGGTGAATTAAACTAGGTAAGTTTGTAAAATAGAAAATAAACTAACTAGTTAAGTTAAATTATTTTTTTAACTTGTTAATGCCCACCTTTGCATTCAAGCTATAGTTTCTGATGAGTAGGTTTTAAGCTTTTTTGCATTTTAATTTTTCTAACAGTAAACGTATACATATGATTATGATACGTAAATAATAGCATGAACCATGAGTACACTATACAGCTAGGTACACACAATAATCCGATTGAATAATTCCCACGTATCCGTGTACCTATATTTATTGTATTCTGCATTCAGACTTTTCTTTTCGAAATTATTATTACTGCGGTGGCATTAATACACTTATAATAAATAACTAGATACATTTTATTTTGTGGTCTTAGCGATGCCATTGTTCAGAAAAGATATGAGCTTGTAGGGAGGTATTTTCAATTACATTTTACAAATAATAAGTGTGAAATTCGAGATAAATTTTTTTCCAATTGATACTTGTGGAGATACAAAAAAATTAAGTATAAATGTATAATACATTTAGCCCGAACTAGAAATAGGAAATACAGACAGTGATCACTGAACAGTGAGAACTTATACAATTAAAACAATTATACTGGTGTTGGCACTTAGTATCTATTAATTTTTATAATAGTAATAATAGAATAAGCGGAAATCTATTCAAATTTCGAGGGGGGAGAGCTAACTTTTTTAGTATTAAGATGAATCTATAAAATAAGCCTATAAATATTATGATATAAAATTATATTTTTGACCATTTTTCTTTCTATTTTGCCTATGTACAAAATACTATTATACTATTATGTTTGCAAGCATCGATTAAAAACTAAAAAATGTCCAGATAAATTCAACGTAATATGATGTTAGATATATCTACTGCAGGGTACTAACATTTATAAAAATTAATAATAATAATAAAAACATGATAAATTTTCAATAATAAAAAAATAGTTCATATTACTTATGTGTATTTGTATATATTTTTATTGTTTACATTGAAAAATAATTTCCCTATTGTTGATTTAAAACTAATGTATAAAATAATCAAAAATGGCAATTGCATACCAGATTACCACCAGATCAGTGGCGTGTAACATAAAGTCCAAATGTTGCAACGCCTTTAAGTTGGCCGGGAGGGTATTGATATAAAACAGACAGTGAAATAATTTAGTATTTATTATAAAAAATAAAAGTAATAGAAATGTAGGTACGATAATAAAATCGATAATTGGTAGGCTTAATAATAAAATTATTTTCCAAATGATGCGTTCTATACTATAATATATTATAGAGAAAAATCTTATCTACATTTCTACAAAATCGAATCAAATGTACAGATAAATAATATAAATTATCGGTATAACAATATTACAAGGGGTAGGACTGAGGTCACCTATAGTCATTTGAACAACACTAATTTTTTTTCTGATACATCAATACATGCTACAGACTACATCATCTACATTATTTTTATTTACCAATAATTATCTACTGTTAATAATTATAATGCAGTGTACTTTAATCATACATTGTAGACTATTTCCTATAGTTTAGGTACCTAGTACCTATAGTACCTATAATCTATTAGCAGTTATGTTTATGTGCCATACGAACACAAAGATACCACATCGCGTATGGGACTATGAGACATAATCATTAATCGCCCACTCAATATTCAAACCCGACTAAAATATAATAATAACTTGGAAGTGTCCGCTTCTGAATAATATCTTTTACTAGTATACCTACGTAGTTATTATACAGCTGAAATGTTTATTATTTACACATTGGTCATTAAAATATATTATTTTATTTTACGTTCAATCAGTGGTCAGAATCACGAATATTACGAAATTACATCCCGATGACATACCTACACAAAAGTGTGTGTTTAATGTGTTTGTTTATAATACGGATTCTAATATATCTGTGTAATGGTAAATGGTGACGTTTGTTTTAGAGTTTTTATTGTGTAAATAATATAAATATAAAATTTTTATCGATTTGAAATTGTATGCGCGATCGCAAAATTAAAGATTTAAGTATTGAACTCACAATATTATTAGTTATTTCGTAGTTATATCATATATTATACATGTACCATGTACCTTCAACCAGACCTCCTCATTAAAATTTGAGCCCCCACACTAAATATTTTTGCGGACCATATACAAAAACGTCCATAATAAAATTGTTAAAAGTTAAAAATAATAATGTCTTTTTATTACAATATTATTTAAATGATTCGGATCTGGGTTCAAACCATTCAGCATACAAAATACGTAGTGTATTGCATAATATTTATCAACTAATAGTCGGTCACCTGTTCTAAATTAAATTTCCCCCAACTTGTTGTAGGGGCTCTGTCATCACCGATGACGGTGTATGATCTGCAGGCTGTCAAGACGTAAATTTGTTGTCATAGATAACTCATAAATCCCATAAATACATTATTGCATTTCCATGTAATGACTTGTAGGTGGATAAATGTAAAAAAAATAGGTCAGGTTACCCGCAAGAGCGATTTCCGAGTAGTAAGTTTAACCATCTGGTCACCTATATAATAGTCGGATCGACCTGGCGGAAACTGACACAATGGCCGCGCTGACTGCAGTTATTATACGTTTTTATTCATAACATCAGTCAAACACCGTGAAGTAGGTACTAGCTACGCGATAATAATCTGAGTCAGTAGGACGTCTATATAAAACCCAGCTATAGTTTTTCTGCAGACGGCAAAGTATAACTAGAGTGGGAAGTCGTTCGCGCATATGCACAAACATACAGTACTTCTGCAATATACTTATATAAATATAGCTATATATTATGTATATATAATCTATACAACGATATTGCGGGTCACGTAGGTGGATATATTACAGGTAAAATCTGTTGGATGGATGAGCGGCAAAGTAGGGATTAAAATGTGCTTTTATAACTGCAGATTGTCCATAGCTTTCCTCCAAGTCCCACTACGTATTAATCGTCTATCCACGGTATATCGTATATAGTATAGCTGGGCATCACTGTAAATAGACATGACTAATATATTATATCAATTTTGGGTCATTTATTATGTATACGGAATACATGAAATGCCGCGCGTCGCAAAGAACAATTTTCCTAGGAAAATCGCAAACGGGAACCTGATTGCAAAAAAATGAGATATACACCTATACGATATATTGTATAGTTTAATGATAGTTGAAAATCGAGGAGGAGCTTTTTAACGTGACGCAAATCTTATTTTCGCGGTATGCAATAGATACAGTATCGAAAATGAATAATTCGGCGAGATTGCGTCTAACAATACAGTATAAAATATATTATATTATGGCGGCTGTAAAAACCGCCAAATATGGTCAATCGCGGCGTTATGGAAACATTGGAATCGTTAATCAGACTTTATATTTATATACATATTACGTGCATATAAATATATACCGACGTCGCGCGCGCGTGTGCGTGTATTTAGGTACCTACATACGTTCTCCTTCGATTTCCATTTTGGGTATGTCTCAATATCTCGCGTATTCGCGCCGGATAAACCGGCTGCCCACGTATATCCCGCCGTCTTGCGGAGGAAGGCTGCATCATCGATTTGTATACGAAGGTTTGAGTGGGAGTGCCTTACATGGTCCGGAGAATCGGAGAAGTAAATCGTAACGTGCGACCGGTTTGATACGTCGCGCACGCATAATATAACAACAAAATATAATAATATTATTGTGAAAAATCTCGACCGCACAGTTTTCATCTTATTATTATTATAGGTAACCGCGGAATTAGGTAGGAATGTATATAATAATAATAATAATAAACTCAAATCATCTCTGAAAGTTATAATAGATTAAGTTAATAAATTATAATACAAAAAAATAATGATAAATTCTGGTATTTGAGATGATAGTAATTAATCCCCAAAGACCCCTCCCCCCCAATCATTATTATCTTTACGTAGTGCACTACAAAGGCACTGATAATTGTTGTTAACAGGATATAGGTTTATTTTATGAAAATATACCTACGTCTAAAATTAACCAAAATAAATAAACATGACGCATAATATAATTAGTTAAAAATTTAAAATTTTGAATTTCCGTCTATTTTCTTTTTGTTACGTAAATTACGCGATACAATTATAACGGTGGCAATAATATAATTAAGAGGAACATAATCTAAGACACACCTATCTATCTAACATATTATCGTATAATTCATCAAATAATCAAAATAATACGATTTCTTCATACTATTTTTTTTTCGGAAACTCAAAATAATTTGAAACAAATAATATTATTTATGTTTATGGCTTTTTCATTTAATTTATTGATCTCATTAATGCAAACATTATTTTGCTTGGTGAGGATTGTTGTAACAATGTGATTTTTAAATTCGTTTATTATAAAGGAATAAGCCAATAAACAAACTATTTAAAATTGGTTAACCTAATCTAATTGATGTATAAAGTTGGAGATTAAGATATTTTAAAATTATTTTTGATGGATTTGAATAATATTAATAACATATTTTAAATGTGTTTTTATGACCAAATAATGTTCTATTTTTAAAATGAATATAATTATAATTGAAATGCTTAACAATAAACATATTTGTGGTATTACGTTTAACCTTTCATCTGTTTAGACCTCGAAGTAATTCTAAAAAGTGTCTACAGTACTAACTACTGTCTGCTGATCTTATTCTCGAAATATAATTTTGTATTGCTAAATACGGTTACTTACTTATCTACTACCTAAAAAAGTACAAAACACGTACCTATTCATTGCAAGTTGCCTGTCACTAGCCTATTTTAATTAAAAAATAAAATAAATTAGGTCGTGTTAAACAGACAATATTATATAATTAAATATCCACAATATTTTTAAGATTTATTTAAAGTGTTGGATAAGAATGATCTTTATTATTTTTTTCAGTGCCTAGGCAAGCTCGTTTAGTCTATCTCGTATATTGGATACAACATCAAAGTGTATGTTTTAATTAAAATAATGTTATAATTTATTGTATTCAATTAATAATATTATTTTAATTATAGTACACTATTATTTAGCTATCAAGCGAAAATAGATAATTTAAAAATAAACACAGGTCATGTGATAATGGAGTAATCGATATTGTAATAATAATTTATATATTTTTTAATTTAAACTTGCGTATTTAAAATGTTTTTAAATACTTTTAGCGTAATAGTATTGTTTTTATTATAAATACTATGTTATTATGTAGTATAATATATACGTATAGTATGCACTAAGTGTAGCTGTTATATAGATAACTATATATATCTTAGTATCTTACGAATATTTAATAATACATTTCAATTATAAGTAAAAGATTTCATAAATTGCAATTTCTCATTAGTATGAATTTTTTACGAGTTGTTTATGCTTTATAGGTAAGCATTTTAAATGTAGATGTATACCAATAAAATCTCTTACGTTTTAATTTTTTTTATGTTACTATAACTATATATTAACAGATAAATATCAACAACTAAAATAACTAAGCCTATACGGCTCTACCTACTAAGACATGTGCACAAATACGACACTAATAGAAATTAAAATATATTATAATTTATCTCAACATATAACTATGACAGATAAGACGTATTTTTATATATTATTATATTAATAATTGATTAATAATATTTTATAATTTACATGAAATGTTTATGTGAGTTGTATAATTTAAAATAATAAGTAATAACTAATATACAATAAGTAGGTAATGTATTATTAACGTATAAGCACGAACCATTGATCTATAGAAAAATAAAACAAAACACTATTACCAAGATTTAAATAATACATTAATTTAATTTAAAAAATAATCGACTACCATTGATGAGTAAGATAAAAAATTGTCATAGGTAATTGGCGTAGGACGAAACTGGTTTAAGAGAGTTGCATTATAATAGTGCTGTGGAGGATTGTGAAGGCGTATCCCACTTATTGCTGGCCACCTCTTCGATTCACGAAGCACAGCGTTCAGCGAGATTTTCGTCGGCCGTCCGTCAGTAGTCGAATAACACTGTACTCATTCGCTCTGTTGTTATACTGTTTATTTTATTTTTTTTAATATTAATATTTTTGTTTGTGCGATCGTTAACGTGCGTCGGGTGTTTTGTTTTTGCTATCGCAGTGCTATAAGAATTGTTAAATTATTATTGTTTATTATTTGTTCGGTTACTTAAAATAATAATAATAATAAAATGTTTAAATCTACAAAAAAAACCAAAGATCCTACAAAAAATCGAACTGTAAGTGACACCGCAAAGGTAAGTGAAAAAACTATTATTAAGAATGAAAACTCGACGGTGGTTCCGAAACAAATGTTCAGCAGTAAGGTAGCTAATGAACAACCACTAAATGTGAGCGGTAAAGGGCGCAGTTCAACACCGCAGACCGCGAAAAAGACGTTGGTCAAAGGCGCTGTTTCCAGACAGGCTGCAGAATCTTCGTCCACGGCTTCCATTTCAAAATCACTGAGTTCATCTTCCATAAAAAAAACTACAACTGGCAAAAGCATTCGGACCATCACCACGGTCGATCAAGATGGCAACATTCATACGACTGTGGAAACAGTAGACGATGTACCGCAATCGACCACAGAAACCACTACCGAAGAGTCGAACACCTCAGATTTGACCAATGCGTACGTCGAGTATGCTGACAAATATTGCTTTGAAGGTGGCACAGAAACGCCGGAAGTATTAAACTCGCCGCGATACTCTACTTCAAATTTGTTGTCGCAAAACTTTGAAAACGAATCTTCGTCGGTTAATCAATTGATGTCTACTGAGACTAACTATAATACTGTTACCTCACATGTTAGTTCCAGTTCCGAATCAAAACAAATATCAGCTGTAAATGATGCAATACAACACGAAAATACAGTAAGGTCAGTAAATGGAAAATTAATCAAATCAATAGATGATAATGTATCACGAGATAACTCAAATTATTCATATCAACCAAACGTTAGTGAAAAAGTAGATTTTATAAATACAACAATTAATACAAATATAAATTTATCAAAAAATGAATCGTTAAGAACTACACAACTTGACGAAACAAAAAATCATTTTTATGGTAGTGATCATCAACAAATTGATAATGAATCAAAAAAACTAAAAACATCTGAGAATACTGTAAATGTATTAAATGACACTAAAGAAAAAACTACCTTTCAGAACCACGAAAATAAAAGCTCAAAAAAAATTATTGACAACCAGGAAATAAATTCGGGATTAACAGTAAAAATGGTTGGTGGAAAATTGATAAAACAATTTAATACACCTGTAAAATCTAAACAATCTCAAAATATCGTGGATACTAAAGAGGGGTATGTAACTTACACCATGGATAATAATAAACAACAGTATAATAATAACGTAGAAACTACATTTGAATCAAATATAATTGATCAAAATGTATCTACTAATAAGTCCGATGATTTTAGTTCCGAGATGTTCATTACACAAAAATATATACCGATATTTTCTAGATCAAATCAAGAAATTGATGAAATAACGTCAACAAGTGATGGAAATTTAAAAACATTTTATGACAAAAGTATTAAAACTAATGATTCTAGGTATAGTACTGAAGATAATACGAAAGACTTATTTGAAAAAAATAAAAATGATGAAAATGATGGGTCAACTGTACGTATGGTTGGTGGAAAATTAATAAAATCTTTTAAGGAACCGACAAAAACTCAAAAAACTGTATCAAATATTTCATTGTCAAATAATTTATTGAACAGTGACATTTCATCCGGTGATATCACAACGTCAACATCCTTTATTACAAATGAACAATCATCTATTTCGAGCTCATTTGGGGAAACAAACTTATTTGATAAAACAAATGCAGAAACGTCCAACTCTGCTTATCAAATATCAGATGAACAAAATAAACTTAAAAACCAAAAACAACAGAATGTAAAAAATAATAAATTAAAATCTGAACAAATTATTGATAATGTCAACGAAGAAGGTTTATCAGTGCGTATGGTTGGAGGAAAATTAATCAAGACTTTCAAAGAGCCAACTCCTTCCAAAAAAAATACCATTGATGTATCAAAATCAAGTAACATTTTAACCAGTGATATTTCATCTAGTGATTTTACAACGTCAACGTCATATTCAACAGACGAACAAACTTCGTTTTTGAGTTCACATGAAGAAAGCGAACAGTCAAATTTGAAAACTCCCAAATCTATGTATCAAATAGCAGACCAAATAGAAGAAACAAAAAGCACGAAACAGTCAAATACTATAAAAGATAAAATTAAATCAAATAAATTTGTTGAAAATATCGACGAAGAAGGCTTGACGGTGCGCATGGTCGGAGGAAAATTAATAAAAACTTTCAACGAACCAACACCAACAAATAAAAACCGTCTTGATGATTCTAAATCGAGTAATATTTCAACTAGTGATATTACAACGTCTACATTGTTTTTAACAAATGAACATACTTCAGTTACTAGTTCATATCTAGACAGTGATGAATCCGATTTTAATGTGTCTAAATCATTGTATCAATCGGAAGAGAGATCACACGAAACAAAAAATACAAAACAACCATACACAAAGAAAAATGAATCTGTATCAAATAAATCTGTTGAGAATGTTAACGAAGAAGGTTTATCAGTACGCATGGTCGGTGGAAAATTAATCAAGACTTTTAAGGAGCCATCACCGTCCAAAAAAAGTACTACGCAAGTATCAAAATCAAGTAGCAATACAATTAATGATATTTCTTCAAGCGATGTTACTACGTCAACATCGTTTATTACTAATGAACAATCATCATTTTCAAGTTCGTTTGGAGAAAATGACCAATCGGACATAAAAACAACGACCACATCTAAGTCTGTAAATAAAAAAACAGATAAACCAGACGAGTCAAGAAATAAGAAACAACCAGACGCGAAAAAAGACAAATCCACACCGATAACTAATGTTGATATTGTCGACGAAGAAGGCCTATCGGTACGCATGGTCGGTGGAAAATTAATCAAGACTTTTAAGGAGCCATCACCGTCCAAAAAAAGTACTACGCAAGTATCAAAATCAAGTAGCAATACAATTAATGATATTTCTTCAAGCGATGTTACTACGTCAACATCGTTTATTACTAATGAACAATCATCATTTTCAAGTTCGTTTGGAGAAAATGACCAATCGGACATAAAAACAACGACCACATCTAAGTCTGTAAATAAAAAAACAGATAATCCAGACGAGTCAAGAAATAAGAAACAACCAGACGCGAAAAAAGACAAATCCACACCGATAACTAATGTTGATATTGTCGACGAGGAAGGCCTATCGGTACGCATGGTCGGTGGAAAATTAATCAAGACTTTTAAGGAGCCATCACCGTCTAAAAAAAGTACTACGCAAGTATCAAAATCAAGTAGCAATACAATTAATGATATTTCTTCAAGCGATGTTACTACGTCAACATCGTTTATTACTAATGAACAATCGTCATTTTCAAGTTCGTTTGGAGAAAATGACCAATCGGACATAAAAACAACAACCACATCTAAGTCTGTAAATAAAAAAACAGATAAACCAGACGAGTCAAGAAATAAGAAACAACCAGACGCGAAAAAAGACAAATCCACACCGATAACTAATGTTGATATTGTCGACGAAGAAGGCCTATCAGTACGTATGGTCGGTGGAAAATTAATCAAGACTTTTAAGGAGCCATCACCGTCCAAAAAAAGTACTACGCAAGTATCAAAATCAAGTAGCAATACAATTAATGACATTTCTTCAAGCGATGTTACTACGTCAACATCGTTTATTACTAATGAACAATCATCATTTTCAAGTTCGTTTGGAGAAAATGACCAATCGGACATAAAAACAACGACCACATCTAAGTCTGTAAATAAAAAAACAGATAAACCAGACGAGTCAAGAAATAAGAAACAACCAGACGCGAAAAAAGACAAATCCACACCGATAACTAATGTTGATATTGTCGACGAAGAAGGCCTATCGGTACGCATGGTCGGTGGAAAATTAATCAAGACTTTTAAGGAGCCATCACCGTCCAAAAAAAGTACTACGCAAGTATCAAAATCAAGTAGCAATACAATTAATGATATTTCTTCAAGCGATGTTACTACGTCAACATCGTTTATTACTAATGAACAATCATCATTTTCAAGTTCGTTTGGAGAAAATGACCAATCGGACATAAAAACAACAACCACATCTAAGTCTGTAAATAAAAAAACAGATAAACCAGACGAGTCAAGAAATAAGAAACAACCAGACGCGAAAAAAGACAAATCCACACCGATAACTAATGTTGATATTGTCGACGAAGAAGGCCTATCAGTACGCATGGTCGGTGGAAAATTAATCAAGACTTTTAAGGAGCCATCACCGTCCAAAAAAAGTACTACGCAAGTATCAAAATCAAGTAGCAATACAATTAATGATATTTCTTCAAGCGATGTTACTACGTCAACATCGTTTATTACTAATGAACAATCATCATTTTCAAGTTCGTTTGGAGAAAATGACCAATCGGACATAAAAACAACGACCACATCTAAGTCTGTAAATAAAAAAACAGATAATCCAGACGAGTCAAGAAATAAGAAACAACCAGACGCGAAAAAAGACAAATCCACACCGATAACTAATGTTGATATTGTCGACGAAGAAGGCCTATCAGTACGCATGGTCGGTGGAAAATTAATCAAGACTTTTAAGGAGCCATCACCGTCCAAAAAAAGTACTACGCAAGTATCAAAATCAAGTAGCAATACAATTAATGACATTTCTTCAAGCGATGTTACTACGTCAACATCGTTTATTACTAATGAACAATCATCATTTTCAAGTTCGTTTGGAGAAAATGACCAATCGGACATAAAAACAACGACCACATCTAAGTCTGTAAATAAAAAAACAGATAAACCAGACGAGTCAAGAAATAAGAAACAACCAGACGCGAAAAAAGACAAATCCACACCGATAACTAATGTTGATATTGTCGACGAAGAAGGCCTATCGGTACGCATGGTCGGTGGAAAATTAATCAAGACTTTTAAGGAGCCATCACCGTCCAAAAAAAGTACTACGCAAGTATCAAAATCAAGTAGCAATACAATTAATGATATTTCTTCAAGCGATGTTACTACGTCAACATCGTTTATTACTAATGAACAATCATCATTTTCAAGTTCGTTTGGAGAAAATGACCAATCGGACATAAAAACAACAACCACATCTAAGTCTGTAAATAAAAAAACAGATAAACCAGACGAGTCAAGAAATAAGAAACAACCAGACGCGAAAAAAGACAAATCCACACCGATAACTAATGTTGATATTGTCGACGAAGAAGGCCTATCAGTACGCATGGTCGGTGGAAAATTAATCAAGACTTTTAAGGAGCCATCACCGTCCAAAAAAAGTACTACGCAAGTATCAAAATCAAGTAGCAATACAATTAATGATATTTCTTCAAGCGATGTTACTACGTCAACATCGTTTATTACTAATGAACAATCATCATTTTCAAGTTCGTTTGGAGAAAATGACCAATCGGACATAAAAACAACGACCACATCTAAGTCTGTAAATAAAAAAACAGATAAACCAGACGAGTCAAGAAATAAGAAACAACCAGACGCGAAAAAAGACAAATCTACACCGATAACTAATGTTGATATTGTCGACGAAGAAGGCCTATCAGTACGCATGGTCGGTGGAAAATTAATCAAGACTTTCAAAGAACCATCTCGAAATATTTTAAAAAATAATTCTAAATCCAATATATTTAATACAAGCAGCCAACGGACAGATTTAAATATAGATACTAGTTCTCTCGTTTTAAATACGACTTATATTATCGATGAATCATTATCAAATAGTGAAGTAACAAAGATTGTTAAGACTAGTAATGACAGTAGTACAACTACTGTTGATGGGAAAACAGTAAAAAATTTTAAAGTACCCGAGAAAATTCCTCGAAAACCGAAATCTGGTGTTCCAGATGAAACGAATACGGACATTATGTCTTTTGATAATAATTTTACTACGTCTGTAAACGATATTAAACACGTTCACGATGTATTTTATGACGTTTCTGAAGAATCTTATATTGAATCTCGACAGTTTTCGGAGCAATCTATAGTGCAAGATTTTCAAGTAACATCGAATACATCCGAATATTATCCTGAGAGGCCTGTTAGAAAGAAAGATATAAGAGATGATATTGTTGTTCAAGATATCACTGACTTCGTGTCTGTTTCAAATCGCGCAGAAGTAATAGAAAATAGAACAATATCCGAAGCGGTGTTCGAAAAATCAGTAGTAAAAGGTATTACCGAAAATTATGAAAACCACGTATCTTCGTCGAAAAAAGTCCGTGAAAATAAAGTAGATAAAAAGTCGAAAAAGGATCAAAAGGAAACTACTTCAATCATAAAGGAACAGTGCATTTGCGAAATTTGTACCTGTGGGTAAGTCAAATCAAATATTCATATGTAAATAAAATATTATAATAATACAAAATATTTTCTAATTTTGAGTAAGAACATGTTAAAATCACATTTGAGGAATCGAGTATAATTATGCTGACTACTATAAATTAGTAATTACTTTTATATTTAATGTAGAGACGTCGTCCCTGAATTTAATGCTTTAACTTTTCTATTTTTTTGATTGTTGAGATATAACCTTGAATTATATAAGCATTTAGTGTTAAATAAGATACTAATTTAGAAACACAGGATATGTTATTTATAGATGATATGCTGTTAGATTTGTTATATTTTTACCTTTTCCATTAAAAAAATAATGAATAATAATAATAATAATTTATAAAAAGTAAGTTATTTAATAATTGTATATAATGAACCTCTTGATATTTTGGGTAGTAACTAGTTATACTAGACTATTCGGAGTATATAACCATCTTAATATAGAACTGTAAAATATAAATTTTTAAAGTAGACAATAGTTATAGCTACTGCACGTGATTTATG
The DNA here is from genome assembly GCF_003676215.2 of Rhopalosiphum maidis. Lineage (NCBI taxonomy): Eukaryota > Metazoa > Arthropoda > Insecta > Hemiptera > Aphididae > Rhopalosiphum > Rhopalosiphum maidis. The sequence goes on from NC_040878.1 coordinate 84,099,125, forward strand.
CAAAACATTTTAAAGTATTTTTTTAGTGTTATACAACTTGAATATAGTTAATAGTTATAACTATAAAACTATAAAAGTGATAATAGGGCATACAAAAACATTATAAATGTAATAAATCGTAAAAACAGAATAGATATTTAAAATTATGTAAACTTTGAATGTGGTACACAATAATGAAGGGAGCGAATTACCTGTATACTCGTATATCTAATGTCATTTACTAATTTGAAATATGTAGGCATTTTTCACTTGTTGTGCAAGGATTTAATTGATGCTTGCATGATTATTATTTAGTTTTTGCTAATGTCTACTATTATAGTATTTACGCTTTTGAAATATTGGTATTCCTTACGCGTTGGGAACTAGAGCGCATTGTACACAATTTGTTATGAAATATGTTTGCTTTAAAACATAGAACATCTGAACGAGGAAATGAAAATAAACTGTTATACATTTATTAAAAATAAACTGAAATATGTTTAGTAAATATTTTAAGAGATAATGAAAGGCATATAAAAATATATATATATATATATATATTTTAATATAGTAATAACTAAAATTTTAATTTTTTCATTAAACGCAAAATATATTTTTAAAAATATTGATCTTTAAATATCGAATGTCAATGAAATAAAATGTCTATCGATAATAAAAGTTTAGATTAATCTATGTGAGACTAAAATTCGAATATCGGTATCACCTGTTGTACCATATAACTACACGAATTTAAAGTTTAAAAGCATATATCAATTAAAATAACGAAATTGTTTAATATTTGATATGTAACCATGTAGGCATACATCATCATAATTAAAAAAGTAAATTTCAGTATATATAGAATGAAAAAATGTAAATTATTGTTATCATAGAAATTAAAACCTTTTGCAAAAATAGTGTTATAAAAACTAAGCAAAAAAAAATATATTTCCATTGTCACAACAATTGAGTAAAAAGTGTAATCTTAATATCGATCATTCCGTAGGTACCTACATAAAAATATATGTTTAAGAATAAGTTCACACATATATTACACAACAATTTTGTCATAAAATTTATTATTATTAATTGGGTGCCTACTTCACTATTATTCAATATTAGAAAAATAACATTGTAATAATTCACCGTTAACAAAAGTTACTATGGGCGGTACGGTCGGATGCTATGCTCTTAGGCACAACAGTACAGCACATCATGACGTACGTACATACGTCTATGTTAATTTGTATTTATATTTAAATTAGTAATGCATTAATAATTGTCCATATAGTAATTATTATTATACAAGAACAGTTTATTTCGTTTGCAGTCCCATATACTGTTCTTCGACCGTATACACATTTATTTCGATTTATGTAGGTATGTGTATATAGATAGAATACGTGTACTCTATGCATAACCGTCGTAAGTTCTTGTAATAGTATATACATGACAGTGTATATATTTGTTATAACCTAATCATTCTCCATACAAAAATAATCTAATAATATGCGCAGTAATTTGTGAATGTATTTCTTTTTTAAATCTATAGTCCACCGATCAAAATCTGCAATAAAAAGCGGTACCTATAGGATCATTTTTCGTTTAAAAATAAACACGTATATTATAATCCCAAACATAATATAGGTAGGTGTGTGTAATTATCGTCGGCGTTCCGCAGTTGGCATACACGCGAAACGATCGTAAACGGTTAACACATATATGGTATATACATGTATTATATTACGTCATGCGTAAAACGTATAGCGATCATTTTTCGCACGACGCGCCGCAAGAAAGTCTACGAACAATATATTATTATTATTAATAATTTAACTCGTTTTATTCTCTCGCGCGTTTCCCGTCTCCAGGGATCCGACGGCAACTTTTTATCCAGCGTAGTTACACCGTTGCCAATTCGACCACAATCGTCGACGCCTTATATACATTATTAACGTTCTGTCGATCTGACAATACATTCGTGTATACATGTAATGAAACGCAATGTTGATTTTTGCGATAAAATACGACTAGTTTGACAACATTGGGCCGACGCTTATTTATTATTATTATTATTATTACGCAGATATCTACTTACGGTATTGTGATCGCAAATTCAAAAAACCATTTGGTTTCAAATGCTCGCAGACCAGTTTTCTATCGATAGTTGTTTTTTTTTTTCGATAAAACGAATCCAAGAGCAGCAGTTCTCAATATTATTTACATTCTCATACCATCTACACAGCTTATAAATGTTCATTTACCACTACCGTAACCTAAAAACCCTATTTTTTTGTTTTACTTATCATAACTTAACCAAATAATATTTAATGTTAATTAACATAAAATATATATTTTTTGTTGTTGTAAAAACAGATTTTCTTTGCTCATTACCTGTGAGCTTTCCATGTACCATGAATTAAAAAACGCTGTTATAGAATTATCGGTGTTGGTCAAAATAAGTAAAAACTCTATTGTTAAAGACGATATAGCTTAACCGACCTATAAGGATTGCAGATATAATTTAAAATTTATAAATTCAATTACATTCATTGAATTTGTCGATACCCTATAGTAGGATTCAATATAATAGGTACCTACATAGGATTAACAACAATTTTAAGTATATATTATTAAAAAATAAAGCTTAAATAAATCGATAAACTTATATTCTTCATAATATGGAGTACGATTAACTTCAATAATTCAAACATTGCGTATTTTGATATCAATAATACATGATTTTAATTCTTAATCCGTTGGTATTGAATAATTCAATGAAACTTATCGGTTTAAGTTGTAGATTTTGTTTGATAAACTCTAAGGTCCCCCTCGGTTACGACAGTACTGAGTTTTTAATCATTGGGCAATCATTTTTGACCAAAACTGCGAATAGTTTCTGTTGCGATCTTAGAAACCCGGTCCTACAAAACGATAAATAAACTAGTGTTTTTTATTATTTCAATTGGTGACGTGCGTGTTCTTTTTGCAAGCAAAACCATTTTAAATGTTTAATGCAAATTATTATTGGACGTATTTCGTCGACATAATTAAGATGAGGGTCACAGGAAAAAGGTCCGGAGACTGCTATTACCGTCGTTGACGTGGATCATTTTTTACATTTCGCCGTCGACGTTTATGTTATTATTATTGTTATATTATAACTACAGTTGCCGTCTCGCTTCGCCTCGCCGTCCAATGTTTGTCCGTTCTGCATAAAATGCTCGTTTGCAAACCCATTGTTTCATCGTCGTTAAGTCGGGCGTGTACCCATACTTAAAACACAGTAGCTATAGGTCGCGGGCAACCGGTTCTCGTGATAACACTAAAACCGAAATGAAAAAACGCTCTGGGGTGCCCACTTCCCGGATGAGCGTAGGTATTTCGTACATATTTTTTTCATACATATTTTCACCACACACTTTAGTATACATTACAGCATTATAATATTATACACCATATGCACATCGCACACACTCGGTAAATACACATAAATGAGTCGTGTCACAAACGATCAATATTTATTATTATCGATTATCGCGTGGTAAAAACCGACAACGACTGTATATAACTGATATTATAGCTAATGCTGCTAATGTATTATAATGTGTTTTGTACTTTTGTCAATTGTATAGCATACGAAATCATCGAGAGCCGTCTGTAGGATGTGTACCTTTTGGGCGGTAATTTTCTTGACATAATTTCGCAGCAAAAAATAAATTTTCGAAATTCACTCCGATGACGATACTAATTATTGTAATATAATATGTATAGCTTGCAACAATATAGTCAAAGTCGACATCATCGTTTTTGGTTGATACAGCTATACACCTATACCTACGTCGTCGCCACGCCGTTTGATATTGTCAGTTTAAACGGGTCGTAGTGTTGCTGCAACACATAATGTTATATTATACATACATACCTACTAGCACCGTTAAAGATTATGTCGACATACGAGTGATTTAGGAGAAAGGATTTGTTCGTCGTTCGGCTAGATTTTGTGCTAAAATGAAGCGTTCGTTTAGGAAGTCGACCAATTTATTTTTGTAAATGCCTATTACGAATTTGCCGTACTTTTTGTAAAAAGCCACGCAGCTAACGTTTCTATTAAAATTTTTTTTCGTTTTTTAACGTATATAATACCTAGGTATATATTTAAATATGATATATATTGAATAAATCTAAGTAATAACTATAATAATGCCCGGAAAAATATTTCTGAAGTGGTCAAATGCAACGTTATAAAAGTTTGTGCACTAGAACAGAGTTTCGAAAATCCAGCTACACATATGGCAGGCCATACTAATTAATTAAAGTACATATTCAATATTTAGACCTCATGACTCGAATTAGGTTAGGTAGTATTAACGAATTATTAAATTGAAATTACTCTTATTATTTGATTTTATAATCTATAAGAATATTTTTTAAACATTACATTATATTTACCTAATTTATAATTTGCTTTTACCTTTAACTTAACCTGACTTGACATTTTATCTCGTCCAAAAAATTTATCTAATGGATATATTTTTCTGGAAATAATTTCTGTTGACATTTTTCAGTAGTAAACCTATAGGTGCCTACCATATATGACTGATCGACGGGCGCCACATTACAGATGGTTGGCATTTACTCAATTAGTCATCGGAATTACATATAAATCAACCTCCAAGTATATATATATATATCTAATAGTTCCATTTACGGTCCGCATATAATCAACTTTTGCGAGGTCAACCCTTTCCGTCGTCCGTCGAATATATACAAGAGTTTATTGCGCACACATACTCTAAACGTATATTATGTTATATGATGTACGTAGTACATACGTATAATATTATTGTCGTTCCTACTTGTATGAGCAACGATTTCGACGGGGACTACGACGACCAACTGCTTTCTAACTAGGTTTTTATTATTATTACCGTCAATAAAAGAATAATATATTATTACTATATACCTAAGTATTGGACTTGGTCGGACTCTACTGCAGTGCCGGGAGACATGACAGCCATCAGCGTGATACATAAATATTATATATTATATAATATATTATTTATTTATATTTATATAAATTATATATTTAATATTCATATACAATTAATCGTCAAAGCGCTTTCACGTTCATTATAAAATATACTACGTTTATTCATAAAATCATAATTTTAATTCGTTTCTTTTTTGATAGCCTTTATTTAGCCACGCTGACCATGTGTATGCAGTATGGACCTTATAGATGATCGACTTTCCTGTGTACATATTATCATTATTGTATACTTCCCGTTGCGCAAAACTGCACGATGTTTTAAATCATCCATATTCAGCCGCATATATTATAATAATTACATGTGGGTTTTATGACAATGGTATATATAGTGTAGGTAATAGATATTGTATAAAGACGATCTGAGAACTTGGAACCTCGCTCGTCGGATGTTATTCATGAAATAGTTAACACTGCAGTCATTTTGCGATCCGCGATCCGCGAATAATAATAAATATTCATATAACTACATGTAACAGGCGTTATTTTCTTTTATTATATCGCATACCTACATAGTTACTGAAGCAAAAATAGATATAGCTAGTATAATATTATGTAAAATATTTTGGTTGTACTCCTCATTAGTTATTTTCCTTTATTTGTTCCATTTAAAAACAATAATATTGTAATAACGACGAACATATTATAACGTTGTCAGAAATAATCGTACTCATATTTGCACCAAGTGTTCAGTAGTAAAACATTTCCCGCAATGATACATAGTGAATTAAAAAAGAAAATTAACGATTTCATTAAATGGCTGTTTTGATATAATCGTGTATAATTAAGGATACAAACCGAAGTATAATTGCAAGGCATATTATATTTATGTCCACTAATTTTTAAGAAATAACTGATAAAATATGAGACCGTTTAATATAGGGTTAAATTAAAATACACAACAGATAGTTTTAATACCATTTGAGAGATCACATTCTTTGCTTCTGAAAAAAATTAAACATATAGGGTACTGTTGAATATATTTATTAATCTATTAAATTGCGTCGAAGAAATAAAACTCACCCATCCGGAGGCTAAATGAATAAATCAAAAGTTATTATAAATAGGAGGGATAGACAAATTGGCGTACAAAAAAAAAAACAGTAAAAATGATTTCATTTTTTACTCGGGTATACATCGGTTTGATGAATTATACTTGTTTCTTTGTCGCGTGTAAAATTTTTTTAGAATCTAATTTGTTTAAATAAATAGCTCATCAAAATGTATTTTCCGGTTAACAACAGCTAGCACGCAATCATTGTATTAGTATTCGGTATGCAGTAGTAAATACAATGATTGCTAACGTTTAAACCATTTTTCGGAAAAGTGTTGCTGCTATTTAAATGAAAATGAATTTAAAATATTATAATCTCGATTAGTGATCTTATACGTTTCATTAAATATATTTGGGCGCCTATAACTACCAGCTATAACGTTTACCACTGTGTTCGATCGAGTATATGTTGTGTTACGTGTGGTGTCCAAGTAAAAACGACCTATGAACAAATTGAGTATCGGTAATTATATGCTTGGTGACTCTCATTTTCGACACTTATTTTGTTTTCAATTATACGATGTCTATCACCATTTTAAAAAGTACACGCGCCCGCCGACTATGTGAACTCGCGTATGCCTAGTCGTAATATGTGTAAATAATTTCAATCGTGTCTGGCGAAACAAGTTGAGCACGCACATCATACGTATTATAGATATCGCATATTATAATTTATCGCACATTAGCACGAGCACGAGTCTGTAAATCCGTCAATCGGCTAAAGTGTGTGCGGATGTAGTCGACTACCTATTATAGCATTATATTTATTTAGATCTGAACGATTTTCAGCATGCAGTAATAATTACCAATTTTATATGAACATAAAAGTCTAAATTAAATAAAACTTACAGATAGGTAAATTATATTGTTATAATTATTGTGTTATAATATTTTAATGAGTAAAATGTATTAATTTTTTTTCGTAAAGATGATTTTCTAACGATATTACGATAATGGTGTACCTAAATGTTGTAATCATTATTACTTATTATAGTCTTGCACATAGTGTAATTGGTACATATCGTACGGTTATTTTTCGTACATAATAATTTGGCTATTCTAATTAGTCGGCAAGTTCATTGTATACATCAGTCATGTGTAATGCAATATCCGTAGTTTACTAATAATGCCCACAGTGTGCCCTTGATGTACCTAACTATACATAATCGCGTATTGGTCACGGACAATTAAGTTTTAAACTATAAAATGTATTATTTATACTATACTTTATTCGTATATAAATAATAATGCTCGTATAGCACTATCACTAAATTAGCATCGAATTCTTAGAGATTTTATTTCATTCATAACCGTATGTAATCATCTAACTACAAGTAGAGTGCCAGAATAATAGTATTAATAAAAAGTTACTTAAAACAATTTCAGATATTCTTATTATTTTCTGATCTATAATATAATATATAGGTAGTAACTACTAACTAGTAACGTTGAATTATCGTGAAAATATTTCAGTCTATTGAGTCATATATACGAATGAACGGCGCAAAAGAGGAAGAATTAATTTAGTGGCCATCACTTAGTACGTGTCACCATACTACATGACAAATTAAACACTCATCGAAAAAGGAATTAAATGTATGTCAGTGCGAACAAGAATGTTTCTACTATGAGTCTACAGTTTAGTTATTTAATTCTTGACATATTTATCCCAGAGATCTTAGTTTATGATTACATATCAATTCTGCGAAGTTCTAGGCTGGGTAGCAAATTTAGTATTGTTCAATTGTTTGCTATTGAACAGTTTTATGTACGTGTATATTATGTGTGTCTACTTTTTAAATTTTTAATCACATTTATTTAATTATTATTATATCTTGTATAGACTAAAGTAATATACCATATAAAATGTATTATGAAAAAACTTGTTTTGTCTTCTGGTTTAAAATTAATAAAAAAACATACATATTAGTTATGTATCAAAGTATGTATAACCAATGGTCTTTAGTAGTCGAGTAATAGAAATTAGAAACATGAAATAAAAATTACATAACAGAAAGTATACCTACTAATTTAATAGGAAATAAAATTTTGATTAAAATTATGTTTATAACTCATAATAATAGAATTAGATTAAAAATTTATTTTTATCAAAATAAGTTAGAAACAATTTATAAATCATAAGTACTATACAAACCTATATAGTTAATTTGAAGATTGTTAAACAGGTTTAAAAATAAATTATTAATATAATACTTATGATTTACTTATGACTTAGAATGAAAGAAAAATAATTTTCTTATTTCATTCTAAGTCAGGTTTTTTTTTTATTAGACATTTATCACTAATTTTAGTTTGTCGTTGTTTGATTACCTAATCGTTTATATTTAACATGTACCGCGTCATCAAAATTCCATGTTATTATAACTATCCGTAGGTACTGTAATTTATTATTTTTTTTTTATTATTATTCATGCGTTTTTAAGACTACAATTGTTCTGTATACAACATTTACGCCATCATATTCTTAAATAAAAATTGTCACTTACTTTACATGTTATTTTAACATTCCTATCATATTACCCACTTCCAGTAACTATAGTCTATAACCTACCTATCTAAACTACGTTATTGCGTTGTCCCTTTCACTATATCTACATTATGGTTACTGTAAATGGTCATTATTCATTTATCAAAGTGAAACCCATTCGTTTGTAGTTTATTATTTTTTTTTTGCTGTTATTATTTGAGTCACTTGAGTTACATACAAATTAAATTATCGAAATATTTATTGTCGTGTTATAGAACGGGCGTGATCCAAGTATAGGTACCTACTTATTTACTACGCGTATTCTTATTTTGAATGATTTTAAATGGCCACGATTGCGAGTCACGTTCTAATGAGTTTAACTGCACAATATAAAATATGCATTCCGGATGAGAACAAAACAACATTGCCAAATATGAATAAAATATGTCAAATAACTAATTTTTTTTTCAAAACTTTACAGCTCTCGTACATATGAACAATATATTTTAATTTTTTAAGCAATTTTTTTGACGTAATGTTAAATTTTGTCACATTTCTGTAAACATAATTATTATATATTATTATATTATGTATCAAAATATGTTACATTATAATAATTTTTCTTGTCCTCAGAATTTTTTTTGTGTGTATTATGACGAAACAATGTATATTATACTATGTAGTGCAGGTACGTGTAATACTTGCACAGGTACCTACTGTATAGTGTATAGAGATATATACTTAACATTTCAAAGCAGCTCTAGTGTTTTGTTTAGTTTTTTGTTTTGTTTTGAATAAGCTTATTATTATGGTTTATCATTACAATTTCATTAATATTGACAATATCGTAACACGGTTTTATAACATTTCAGACACAATTATCTAGCAAGGACTATAATGTGTCAGTTTGATTATTATGATTGAGAATAAAAATATTAAAATGATTTTTTCAGCCTTAGCAACGTGTGACTATTGTTATATCTACCAAGGTTAGTCTATGTATGTATAATAACGACGTTACACTCCGCAGTGCCACACCTCACCCACGGTTATTATTTTTAATTTCTAAAAACCGTCGAGTCTCATTTATCAGTTCTTCAAAGTGCTACAATCGTCAAATTTAAAAATATTGGATTTATTTTTTTTATTTTTATTAAATTATACGCAACAATTAAACAATTGTTCATTTATTCTAACAAGAGTCTACAATGTTGCGTCCATCTAAATAAAAAAAACTAATAACTAATAACTAATCACGTATATATATTTATTATATGCTTATATAAAAACAAATAAAATTATTATTATTTATTTTCAAAAAAATATTACTTCATTCATTACCGGTTGGTACTTTATCTTGTTAACACTGTTGATTGTGTTTATACCAACGTTAAACTATAGGTAAATAGATAACCATACTGCCCATACTAACCAGTAACTGTATACAAAAAGTTATTTGCGTGTACTTACCACGTATTTTAGCATCTATATCCAAAATACGTAACCATGTAGTTATAGTTATATAAATTTAATTATTTAAATTTCTTTAGTTATTATACATTTTATGCAATGTTTTTTAATTATTTAACAGTAATCTTGTACTACTCTGTAGTATACAATATACATGCTTCAACACTATGCTTGCCCGTGTTTATAGCAATTCGGCCCTATAATATTACAGAACGAATAGGAAATTTTAACAGATATGTTGTTCAATATTACAAATAATGTATTATATACAATATATATATGTTTAAATACGTATTAAATTTAAAAAATATTATCTGATGTGCATATCTAATTCTCAAAATAAACTTTACTGTTATGAATTTTATTTTATTTGCCTATCAATGCCCTAATGTAATTAATGATAATAAAAATGGTCAATGGTGGCACGTTCATTTTTACAAAAATTGTATAAATAATTTCATTAAATACTTGGTATTTAATGAATTTGCTATACAATTTCTAACACAATATTTACACTCTGATTTAATTGATATCCTATGCCCATTAAATGAAAGACCTGATACTAATTGTATGTAAAAGTATCATTATTAAGCTTATAGGTGTATCCAATTACTTAAAAAACAGAGTTTCAGTTTTCTTATACACATCGACCTGTAGCTTTAACTGGTTATTATTTTTTTATTTTATTATTATGATTTGTGTAATGGGATCTTTCACTGTTTCTTTGTTTGAGATTTCCAAACAGAACGTGTAAGGAAACAATACAAGTAAAATTCATTGAAACATTATCTCTTTTGCCAATATTATAATATTCTAGTGACAGTTTAAAGTATTCATATTAGATTAAAACGAATATGTCAATAAGCAATATCTACCCAAGGTAAAATATTAACACTAGCTTAGGTAATACATTACTACATTAGTAATTTAACAAAAACGTTTTTTTTACAGAAATAATAATTAGTAAAGCGATATATATATATATATTATTATTTATCTTAATGTTTTGCCAATAACTCATATAGTTCATAATAAATTGTTACAACTAAAAATAAATCACGAAAGAATTTTTTAGGCAGTATATTTTATCTGCAATATATACTGTTTAAGTTGTATAGAACACAAATTTACTTTATTATTTATAATATTTGTTTTGTTGACAACTGAAAATGAAGTATACATGTTAAAATAAATATGCGATTTTATGTTTAGTTATTAGTTATATTACTATTATTTTATTATAAAATAAGAAAATCCTAGCCTATATAGGATATCTAGGTATATTTATAAATAATACAGAATAATAAGTTTGAACAAGATGATTATAAATAAAAATATATTAACAAGTGTGTACACAAGTGATTTATTATTTACTATTGTATACAAATTGTAGAACAAATTATAAAAAAAAAATTTAAAAATAATAGACGTACTATGGATAGCAGATACAGTAATAGGTTAGGATACTGAGTTATATTATATTATATTATTAATTAACTAGGTATAAAAGAAATGTATTGGTTCGGGATAATGAACCATATCAATGATAATAATATAGTGTAAATATTCTGATGCGATTTTTTTTATACTGTTTTAGATCAAAAACGTTTTTGTTAGTGTGTATATTACTTCACTAGTGTACCTACCTATTAAATATATCGACACGAATTCATGTAATTTTTAGTATCCTGTGAATTTCATTAGTTTTAAACAATGAATGATTTTATTTTATTATTGCAGATTATCCGAAATAAGTATACTTTTATATAAAATATTGCATCTTTATTAAAGATTCTTTAAACAGTTTAAACAATAGTTTGATATTCAGTCTACATTTTGGGTAGGGATAAATTTAATTGTCATGTAAATTATTTTTAATATTGCTATTGTATTTTTTTATTCAATTTGTTTTATTAAAAATACATATTATACTAATATTATTTAGATTTTTTAAAAAATACGTCTTCAAAAATTACATATTTTTTTTTTAATACGTTTGTTTGAATTTTTCATCGTGCATAGTATCAATATTTCAGAAGAATGATTTAGTTTTATTGATTTTATATTGTTTCCTGATACGAGAATGCTGCTTGAAAATTAAATTATTAAATTTTAAAAATGATTGCTTTATTTGAAGACAATACACACAATACCAATACTTGAATGAATTTAATTTAATTAATTAAATCACACATTAACATAAACATAAAATATATTATGTTTTATAACTTAGGTACAAATAATAAAAATAGAATTGACTATATATCAATAGAATTGTACGAATATAAAAAAATTGTTTTACCACCATTAATAACATTCTGAAAGATTGATTATTTTGGGTTTAATGTTATATACATACTTGATGGCAAAAAACTTTTAAATTAACATCAATGTTTGACTATACAGTGCGTACAATTGGTGCAAGCGGTTCAGTACCCTATTGATTAGTCTGTATACAAATTCGTAAACGTGTATTACCACATTTTACATTACCTTTTAAAGAATTTCCATTTAGTTTGCATTGGTGTACCTAAACAATTAGTATATAAAAATGCTTACTATTTTTAGTTAGCCGGCAATATTTTTCATAGAAATTAGTATATGCTTTAAAAAGTATTTATATCTTATATAAAATATTTTTATTTCTTATTTAAAGACGTCATCGATGTCCGCATACACCTGGAACAGATAGGTCTCCACTAGATTTGGAGCCTATATCGTCTCCAAAAATATCAAGGACTAAAGAAGAATATCAGCCAATACCATTCGACCGCGTTGAAAGGCCTAGTTTGCAAAGACTTAATACAGAATTAACTCTAACCGAAGGAAAAATTGAAACTACCACGGCCTACAGGTCGGAGTTTGAGGAAAAATATGCAGAACGTCAAGCCAGGTAATAATAACTTTAAAATAATTATACCATTGAATTCTTATTGTTGTTTATGTTTGTGATAGATATAAAATGGAAGATCAACTTCATCTCGAAGGTGAATATTCTCCACAAAGAAAACAAGAATATACGGGACTTCCTGGTGATCGTTATTTATCACGTAAGCCACAAGATAACTTAAAACCTGAAGGCGAATTTGAAAGACCAATTCGTGAAAAAATGACACCCGCAGAACGACCAAAACCGATAAAACCTAGTGATAATTTAAAGCCAGAGGGTGACTTCGAAAGACCTCAACCATCGAAATACGGGCCCGGCGAGAGAGCGCCAATTGTCAAACATCTGGACAATTTAAAACCTGAAGGCGAATTTGAAAGACCAATTAAATCTAAAGTAGAACCAGGGGAACGTCCAATACCGTTTAAGCCAAGTGACAATTTAAAGCCAGAAGGTAATTTCGAGCGGCCAACACCTACAAAAGTGCAACCTGCTGATCGACAGAAGCCAATTAGACCAAAAGATAATTTACGACCTGAAGGTGAATTTGAAAGGCCTGTACCATCTCAATATGGACCAGGTGACCGAGCACCAATAGTTAAGCATCCAGATAATCTTAAACCTGAAGGAGACTTTGATAGGCCCGAACCTAACAAATATGCACCTGGTGACCGAGCGCCTATAGTAAAACATCCAGACAACTTAAAATCTGAAGGAGATTTTGATAGACCAGAACAACCCAAAGCACCAAAAAGAGGAGAAAGAGCACCTACTAAGAAACCTATTGACAATTTACGACCAGAAGGTGAATTTTATGGAGAAAGAACAGTAACAAAAATTGTAAAAGGAGAAAGAGCTGAAATTCGAAGACACGAAGACCAACTAGTAATTGGTGGAGAATTCACAGGTTAATTATTTTATTATTCACAATTAAAACCAGAAATTTAAAATAACAATGTTATTAAAAAAAAATACCAAAGAAAAATTTAGAAACAATACATAAAAAATGATTGACTTATTGATTAATATTTAATAAGTCTTTGTGATAAATAAATATCTTATACTTAATAAAATATATAAAATATTATTTTTATGCTTGAATAACTAATTTTATAGTATACAAATTATAAATAGGTTTATAGATTTACGAGTGAGACAAGTTCAATACATGGAATATTAATTTTTAAATTTGACATCTTGAATATTTTCATATATTACATGTTAAATATTTAAATTTAGTGCATATTAATGATCAACTGTATATAGTTTCTATAATTACTTAAAATAAAGAAAATAAAAATATTAATTTATCAATTAAAACATTAATTATTTATGCATTCAAAATATTTATTTATTTATGATTTTATATTATAGATACCACTACACAAAGAATGGAGTTTACAGGAGAAACAACTGAACGACCAAGAATGATACGTAGAAATACATGGACCAAACTAGAAGGAGATATTTTGGTAAAAATAAATTAAATATTAAAACGATGTTTTTAAACAAATAACTAAATAATGTAATTATATTTTATAGGTAGTACCAAAAAATAAAGAAGATTACCCAGAACGTCCAGTGGTTCGACATGAAAAAGGAAAAAAGAAAACTGATACATTGAATATAACAACAGGCGAATTTTATTCGAACACATCATCTCAAGAAGCTTATCAACGACATGATATGCAAAAAACTGAAATCATAAAGAAACGAACAGACAATTTGATATGCGAGGGAGAAATGTCTTTTGAAACATCACGAATGGCCGATTACTCAGCAAAAACGACAGAATTAGAAAAACCGGTAAGGCGACGTACTTGGACTAAACAAGATGGAGAAATATACTTCCAAACTACAACTTCAGAAGTGTTTAAACATCATAACGAAACAAATATAAGACACACTATCAAAAAACACACGGATAATATAACTATTGAAGGAAAATTTGATGATAGAACACATTCTAAGGAACAATTCAAAAACATACACACCGAGAGGACAATACAAAAAAAACCAATAGATAATTTAAAACCTGAAGGTGAATTTGATCGACCACAAAAAGAAAAATATAAGCCATCAGAGAGACCTAAACAAATAAAGCCATCCGACAATTTAAAACCAGAAGGTAAGTTTGAACGCCCGAAACAAAAAGATTACAAAACAGCAGAAAGACCAAAACAAATTAAACCACAAGACAATCTTAAACCTGAAGGCGATTTTGAGAGACCAATCGAAGAAAAGTTTACGCCGAGTGAAAGACCGTCACCATTTAAACCTTCCGATAATTTGAAACCAGAAGGAAAATTTGAACGACCCATAAATGACAAGTATAAACCAAGTGAGCGACCAACACCATTTAAACCTACGGATAATTTGAAACCAGAAGGAGAATTTGAAAAACGTAGGCCACAGAAAGTTGGTCCCGGTGATCGTGCTCCAATCGTTAAGCCTAGAGATAATTTGTATCCAGAAGGAGAGTTTCAGAGACCTAAGCCAAATGATTATCAACCATCTGAAAGACCTAAGCAGGTTAAACCACAAGACAATCTGTACCCTGAAGGTGATTTTGAAAGACCGGAATATCCAGAGTATTCGCCATCTGAAAGGCCAAAACAGTTTAAGCCAACAGATAATCTAAAACCTGAAGGTGAATTCGAAAGACCAGTAAATGAAAAATTCAAACCTAGTGAACGTCCTACAGCTTTTAAACCAAGTGATAATTTAAAACCCGAGGGTGAATTCGAAAAACGTACACCACAGAAAGTTGGTCCAGGTGATCGTGCTCCAATCGTTAAACCTAAAGACAATTTGTATCCAGAAGGAGAGTTCCAGCGACCAAAACCAGATGATTATCAACCATCTGAAAGACCTAAACAAGTTAAACCACAAGACAATCTGTACCCTGAAGGTAATTTTGAAAGACCAGAATATCCAGAGTATTCGCCCTCTCAAAGGCCAAAACAGTTTAAGCCTACAGATAATCTTAAACCAGAAGGAGATTTCGAAAGACCAGTTTATGAAAAGTTCAAACCAAGTGAACGGCCTACGCCATTTAAGCCATCTGATAACCTTAAGCCTGAAGGTGAATTTGAAAAACGTACTCCACAAAAAGTTGGTCCAGGAGATCGTGCTCCAATTGTTAAGCCTAAAGACAATTTGTATCCTGAAGGCGAATTCCAACGACCAAAACCAGAAGAATTCCAGCCATCTGAAAGACCTAAGCAAGTTAAGCCTCAAGACAATCTATTTCCAGAAGGTACTTTCGATCGTCCTGAGTTACCTCAATATTCACCATCTGAGAGACCAAAACAATTTAAACCTACAGACAATCTTAAACCAGAAGGCGACTTTGAAAGACCAGTTTATGAAAAATTCAAACCCAGTGAACGTCCTGCTGCATTTAAACCAAGTGATAATTTAAAACCAGAAGGTGAGTTCGAAAAACGTACGCCACAGAAAGTTGGTCCAGGCGATCGTGCTCCAATCGTTAAACCTAAAGACAATTTGTATCCAGAAGGAGAGTTCCAGCGACCAAAACCAGATGATTATCAACCATCTGAAAGACCTAAACAGGTTAAACCACAAGATAATTTATACCCAGAAGGTAATTTCGAAAGACCAGAATATCCAGAGTATTCACCATCTGAAAGACCAAAACAATTTAAACCTACAGACAATCTTAAACCAGAAGGTGATTTTGAAAGACCAGTTTATGAAAAATTCAAACCTAGTGAACGCCCAACACCTTTTAAGCCATCCGATAACCTTAAACCTGAAGGTGAATTTGAAAAGCGCACGCCGCAGAAAGTTGGTCCCGGAGAACGGGCACCAGTTGTTAAACCAAAAGACAATTTGTTCCCCGAAGGTGAATTTGAAAGGCCAGAACATCCCGAGTATTCGCCATCCAAAAGACCAGAACAATTTAAACCTTCCGATAATCTTAAACCAGAAGGAGATTTCGAACGTCCTATACATGAGAAGTTCAAACCCAGTGAGCGTCCAACTCCGTTTAAACCATCCGATAATCTTAAACCCGAAGGTGAATTTGAAAGAAAGAAACCAGAAGAATTCCAACCAGCTGAAAGAGTTAAACAAGTGAAACCCCAAGATAATTTATACCCAGAAGGTAATTTCGAAAGACCAGAATATCCAGAGTATTCACCATCTGAAAGACCAAAACAATTTAAACCTACAGACAATCTTAAACCAGAAGGTGATTTTGAAAGACCAGTTTATGAAAAATTCAAACCTAGTGAACGCCCAACACCGTTTAAGCCATCCGATAACCTTAAACCTGAAGGTGAATTTGAAAAGCGCACGCCGCAGAAAGTTGGTCCCGGAGAACGGGCACCAGTTGTTAAACCAAAAGACAATTTGTTCCCCGAAGGTGAATTTGAAAGGCCAGAACATCCCGAGTATTCGCCATCCAAAAGACCAGAACAATTTAAACCATCCGATAATCTTAAACCAGAAGGAGATTTCGAACGTCCTATACATGAGAAGTTCAAACCCAGTGAGCGTCCAACTCCGTTTAAACCATCCGATAATCTTAAACCCGAAGGTGAATTTGAAAGAAAGAAACCAGAAGAATTCCAACCAGCTGAAAGAGTTAAACAAGTGAAACCCCAAGATAATTTATACCCAGAAGGTAATTTCGAAAGACCAGAATATCCAGAATATTCACCATCAGAAAGACCTAAACAATTTAGACCTACAGATAATCTAAAACCAGAAGGCGAATTTGAGCGACCTGTACACGAAAAATTCAAACCTAGTGAACGGCCTGCTGCATTTAAACCTTCGGATAACCTAAAGCCAGAAGGAGAATTTCAGAAGCGTATACCAGATGAGTTCAAGCCTTCTGAACGACCTAAGCAAGTTAAACCTCAAGACAATCTATTTCCAGAAGGGACTTTTGAACGTCCAGAACATCCAGAATATTCTGCTTCCGAAAGACCGAAACAGTTTAAGCCCACAGACAATTTAAAACCTGAAGGTGAATTCGAACGTCCAATTCTTGAGAAATTTAAACCCAGTGAGCGTCCAACACCATTTAAACCATCTGATAATTTAAAACCAGAGGGTGAGTTTGAGAAGCGTACTCCACAAAAAGTAGGTCCTGGAGATCGAGCTCCAATTGTTAAGCCCAAAGATAATTTATATCCCGAAGGCGAATTCCAGAGGCCAATACCTGAGGAATTCCATCCATCTGAAAGACCTAAACAGATTAAACCACAAGACAATCTGTACCCTGAAGGTGACTTTGAAAGACCAGAATATCCAGAGTATTCGCCATCTGAAAGGCCAAAACAGTTTAAACCTACAGATAATCTTAAACCTGAAGGTGAATTTGAAAGACCAGTTTATGAAAAATTCAAACCTAGTGAGCGCCCTTCAGCTTTCAAACCAAATGATAATTTAAAACCCGAGGGTGAGTTCGTAAAACGTACACCACAGAAAGTTGGTCCAGGCGATCGTGCTCCAATCGTAAAACCTAAAGATAATTTGTATCCTGAAGGCGAATTCCAACGACCAAAACCTGAAGAATTCCAGCCATCTGAAAGACCTAAGCAAGTTAAACCTCAAGACAATCTATTTCCAGAAGGGACTTTTGAACGTCCAGAATATCCAGAATATTCTGCTTCTGAAAGACCGAAACAATTCCGTCCAAGTGATAATCTTAAACCAGAAGGAGATTTCGAAAGACCAGTTTATGAAAAGTTCAAACCAAGTGAACGGCCTACGCCGTTTAAGCCATCTGATAACCTTAAGCCTGAAGGTGAATTTGAAAAACGTACTCCACAAAAAGTTGATCCAGGAGATCGTGCTCCAATTGTTAAGCCCAAAGATAATTTGTATCCTGAAGGCGAATTCCAACGACCAAAACCAGAAGAATTCCAGCCATCTGAAAGACCTAAGCAAGTTAAGCCTAAAGACAATCTATTTCCAGAAGGTACTTTCGATCGCCCTGAGTTACCTCAATATTCACCATCTGAGAGACCAAAACAATTTAAACCTACAGACAATCTTAAACCAGAAGGCGACTTTGAAAGACCAGTTTATGAAAAGTTCAAACCAAGTGAACGGCCTACGCCGTTTAAGCCATCTGATAACCTTAAGCCTGAAGGTGAATTTGAAAAACGTACGCCACAGAAAGTTGGTCCAGGAGATCGTGCTCCAATTGTTAAGCCCAAAGACAATTTGTATCCAGAAGGAGAGTTCCAGCGACCAAAACCTGATGATTATCAACCATCTGAAAGACCTAAACAGGTTAAACCACAAGATAATTTATACCCAGAAGGTAATTTCGAAAGACCAGAATATCCAGAGTATTCACCATCTGAAAGACCAAAACAATTTAAACCTACAGACAATCTTAAACCAGAAGGTGATTTTGAAAGACCAGTTTATGAAAAATTCAAACCTAGTGAACGCCCAACACCGTTTAAGCCATCCGATAACCTTAAACCTGAAGGTGAATTTGAAAAGCGCACGCCGCAGAAAGTTGGTCCCGGAGAACGGGCACCAGTTGTTAAACCAAAAGACAATTTGTTCCCTGAAGGTGAATTTGAAAGGCCAGAACATCCCGAGTATTCGCCATCCAAAAGACCAGAACAATTTAAACCTTCCGATAATCTTAAACCAGAAGGAGATTTCGAACGTCCTATACATGAGAAGTTCAAACCCAGTGAGCGTCCAACTCCGTTTAAACCATCCGATAATCTTAAACCCGAAGGTGAATTTGAAAGAAAGAAACCAGAAGAATTCCAACCAGCTGAAAGAGTTAAACAAGTGAAACCCCAAGATAATTTATACCCAGAAGGTAATTTCGAAAGACCAGAATATCCAGAGTATTCACCATCTGAAAGACCAAAACAATTTAAACCTACAGACAATCTTAAACCAGAAGGCGAATTTGAGCGACCTGTACACGAAAAATTCAAACCTAGTGAACGGCCTGCTGCATTTAAACCTTCGGATAACCTAAAGCCAGAAGGAGAATTTCAGAAGCGTGTACCAGATGAGTTCAAGCCTTCTGAACGACCTAAGCAAGTTAAACCTCAAGACAATCTATTTCCAGAAGGGACTTTTGAACGTCCAGAATATCCAGAATATTCTGCTTCTGAAAGACCGAAACAATTCCGTCCAAGTGATAATCTTAAACCGGAAGGAGATTTCGAAAGACCAGTTTATGAAAAGTTCAAACCAAGTGAACGGCCTACGCCGTTTAAGCCATCTGATAACCTTAAGCCTGAAGGTGAATTTGAAAAACGTACTCCACAAAAGTTGGTCCGGGAGATCGTGCTCCAATCGTTAACAAAGATAATTTGTATCCTGAAGGCGAATTCCAACGACCGAAACCTGAAGAATTCCAGCCATCTGAAAGACCCAAACAAGTTAAACCACAAGACAATCTATTTCCAGAAGGGACTTTTGAACGTCCAGAATATCCAGAATATTCTGCTTCCGAAAGACCAAAACAATTCCGTCCAAGTGATAATCTTAAACCGGAAGGAGATTTCGAAAGACCAGTTTATGAAAAGTTCAAACCAAGTGAACGGCCTACGCCGTTTAAGCCATCTGATAACCTTAAGCCTGAAGGTGAATTTGAAAAACGTACTCCACAAAAAGTTGGTCCGGGAGATCGTGCTCCAATCGTTAAGCCCAAAGATAATTTGTATCCTGAAGGCGAATTCCAACGACCGAAACCTGAAGAATTCCAGCCATCTGAAAGACCCAAACAAGTTAAACCACAAGACAATCTATTTCCAGAAGGGACTTTTGAACGTCCAGAATATCCAGAATATTCTGCTTCCGAAAGACCGAAACAATTCCGTCCAAGTGATAATCTTAAACCGGAAGGAGATTTCGAAAGACCAGTTTATGAAAAGTTCAAACCAAGTGAACGGCCTACGCCGTTTAAGCCATCTGATAACCTTAAACCTGAAGGTGAATTTGAGAAACGTACTCCACAAAAAGTTGGTCCAGGAGATCGTGCTCCAATCGTTAAGCCCAAAGATAATTTGTATCCTGAAGGCGAATTCCAACGACCAAAACCTGAAGAATTCCAGCCATCTGAAAGACCCAAACAAGTTAAACCACAAGACAATTTGTTTCCTGAAGGTTCTTTTGACCGTCCTGATTATCCAGAGTATTCTCCAGCTGAAAGACCGAAACAATTTCGACCAAACGACAATCTTAAACCAGAAGGTGATTTCGAAAGGCCAGTTTATGAAAAATTCAAACCTAGTGAACGGCCTACGCCGTTTAAGCCATCTGATAACCTTAAACCTGAAGGTGAATTTGAAAAGCGCACGCCTCAGAAGATTGGTCCAGGAGATCGGGCACCAGTTGTTAAACCAAAAGATAATTTGTTCCCTGAAGGAGATTTTGAAAGACCAAAACATCACGATTACTTACCATCTGAAAGACCAAAACAATTTAAACCTTCCGATAATCTTAAACCAGAGGGAGATTTTGAACGTCCTGTACACGAGAAGTTCAAATCTAGTGAACGTCCTGCTCCATACAAACCCAGTGATAATTTGAAACCTGAAGGTGAATTTGAAAAACGTACACCACAGAAGGTTGGTCCTGGTGATCGTGCTCCAATTGTTAAGCCTAAAGACAATTTGTATCCAGAAGGTGATTTTGAAAAACGTGTTTATCAAAAAGTGGTTCCAGGTGACAGGGCTCCTATTGTGAAACCTAAAGATAATCTGTATCCTGAAGGTTTATTGGACACATCGTATGTTAAAAACAAATCTGTAGTTACTGTAGGTGATAGAGCTGCTATTCACATTCATGAAGATAATTTAAAGATGACTGGAGAACACACTATTTTTAAGAAAGATGACTTTACGCGTAAAACTGCTACTCGTTCTGAAATAGTTAAGCATGACGATAATCTTAAAATTGAAGGTGATCTGATCGATAATTTTAAACGAACTGATTTCTCAGCCACTAAAGGGGAAAGATCCGAAATTATCTACAGAGAAGACAATTTAAGAATTGAAGGTGAATTTATTGATATGCGTTCAAGAAATGATTATAGTAAGCATGTTTTGAACAGAGTAACTTCTATATCGAAACATGAAGACAACCTTAGAATGGAAGGTGATTTTGAAAAGCGTGAAAAAGTCTCCTTTGTTTCTGCTGAAAGACCTAATCAAATTAGGCATCCAGATAATTTAAAACCAGAGGGTGAATTTGAAAAACGTTCTCATCATGTTGTCGGACCTGGTGATAGAGCTCCTATTGTTAAGCCCAAAGATAATCTCAAACCTGAAGGTGAATTTGATAGACCGTCTCCAGATAAGTATAAATCTGGTGAACGACCTAAACAAATTAGGCATCCAGATAATTTAAAACCAGAAGGTGAATTTGAAAAACGTACTCATCAAACATATGGACCAGGTGATAGAGCTCCTATTGTTAAGCCCAGAGATAATCTCAAACCTGAAGGTGAATTTGATAGACCGTCTCCAGATAAGTATAAATCTGGTGAACGGCCTAAACAAATTAGGCATCCAGATAATTTAAGACCAGAAGGAGAATTTGATAGACCGTCTTCAGATAATTATAGACCGGGTGAACGACCAAAACAAATTAGACATCCAGATAACTTAAGACCTGAAGGTGAATTTGATAGACCATCTCAACAAAGTTACGGACCGGGTGAACGACCAAAACAAATTAGACATCCAGATAACTTAAGACCTGAAGGTGAATTTGATAGACCATCTCAACAAAGTTACGGACCGGGTGAACGACCAAAACAAATTAGACATCCAGATAACTTAAGACCTGAAGGTGAATTTGATAGACCATCTCAACAAAGTTACGGACCGGGTGAACGACCAAAACAAATTAGACATCCAGATAACTTAAGACCTGAAGGTGAATTTGAAAAACGTACTCATCAAACAATTGGACCTGGTGATAGAGCACCTATTGTAAAACCTAAGGATAATTTAAAACCAGAAGGTGAATTTGATAGACCATCTCAACAAAGTTATGGACCGGGTGAGCGACCAAAACAAGTAAAACATCCAGATAACTTAAAATCAGAAGGTAATTTTGAAAAACGAGTCGTACAAAAAGTGACTGTAGGTGAGAGGACCCTTGCTTATAAACCTCAAGATAATTTACGGATGGAAGGAGAATTTGAAAAAAGAGATCGAACTTACACAGTTCGAAAGGTTGAACAAGCTGTAGTCAGAAAGCATGAGGATAATTTGAAAATTGAAGGAACAATGCACTTTACTAACAAAAACATACATTCCGATCATAAGTCATTAGATACTGGATATTCTCAAAAAATAACTGAAAATAATCAAACTACAGGAGATCACAAACAGATAAATCAAGTAGCAAAATCACATTCCTCTTCAAAAACAGAAAATTATTCTTCAGTACATAAACATCAGCAGAGCAGTACAAATACTAGAAAGCATATTGAATCTCAAATTTCTTTAGGGGATCATGTTAAAGATTCAAATACAAATGAAAAAATTAGTGTCAAATACGGACAATCACAATTTGAAGGAGAACTTAGACAATCAGCTGAATCACAAAACGTTGAAAATCGGGTTACTAAACAATCATCTGATTCTTCGTTCCAAAGAAGCTCAAAATCAGAAGAACACGTTGGTACAGTAGAAAGAAAAAAATGGGAAACTTCTCAAAAGAGAGATTATTTAAAGGGATCCGTAACAGATTTAAGCAGTACTAAAAATGCATCATTATCAAAGCAAAGAATAAATCAGACAAACGATCAAAGATATTCAGATAATGCAATTCGTCAACATTCATCCAATCATTATATTCACATGTCTTCACAAAATGTTAGCAGTTTAAATCAGCGGCATGAAATAAAAAGTGAACACATTTACTCTTCACGCCCATCTGAAGAAACTAGAGGACAAATGAATCACGATAGACTACAAAATGATAATCTTGTTGATAGAGTACAAACTACACACCATAGACATGGGCATTTAAATAATAACGATAGTCAAAATTATGCATCACAACATAGAAACCTTCAAAACATTAGTCAGTCTAGTCAAAAACACACCAATGAAACCAGTGGTCAAAACTATAAGCAAAGCACTACTACTAGCAGTTCGAAAATAAGTGATCAAATTCGACGCCCCGAAAGTTTTGTTATAAATCTGTCTGACGAAAAAACAACAAATAACCGAAATGCATCGTCTGTAGATCTGCGTTCTGAACACTATTCAAATAATCAAACGAGTAAAGTTCACAAAACCCAAATAGGAAGACAATCGTTGATTAGCGGAAATATCAACGAAAATAACTCAATTACCCGTGATTATTCTTCGGGTCTGCATTCAAGCAAATCATCAGCTGTGTCAAATGAACAGTTAAACAAAAGCAACCGGTATGAGACTAGCAGCCAAAATCGGAATGAATACAATCGGGACCATTCTCAATCACTTTCGTCACAACAAAAATCCGAGCAGTCTACAAATCGTTCACATGGCACCGAAGTAAAAAGTTATTCCACTGCAACGTACAGGAAGTCTTTGCATAGCACTAGTTCTAACGTGTTGAATATCGACTCGTCCGTGTTTGATCGAAAAACCCGAAGTGACCAATCTCATCACCGCAAGTCCATAATAAGTTCGAACACCGATCTGAGTAACTCAGTGTTGCACCGCAAAGGAGACGTGACGCATATCGAAGCACCTCATTATACTTCTTCAGCGGCCGCTGCTCAGAGGAAGAGTATCAATACGTTGGACTCAACATTCGTGATTTCACCTCCCGACAACCGGAACAGTATTAGCGCTATGCACCGTCAAGACAGGGTGTCGAGGTCGTCCACGAACAGGTCGCATATCAGTCTTGGTGATTCGTCAATGGAGTCGAGTACTAGTCATTACAGAAACGAATACAAACCGAGAGTGAGTGGCCCATGTCCTGTGCCGTTAATTGAAAGAAATCAAGCACCTTTCAGACACACCCGTGATACGAAAACGCACAAATTCTATAAGTCGACTACAACAGACGGAGATCGTAAATAAACTTTCTAGGTTAGTAAATCATGTTTATATATTTTAATAATATCAAAAAATAGTTTATCACTCACCTACTTGGATACTAGATCATAAATCGTACCTTTTCGTATTTTATTCGTCTTCATACGTATAAAATAAAATTACCAGTCTAGAGCTGAGGAGGGAGAGTGTCTTCGTAGTTTTTCATTCAATTCCTTAATATAAATAAGTATCAAAAAATGTCTATTGACAAATACTTTTATACAGGTAAATTATGATATATTTTTTAAATAAGACAAAAAAATATATACAACTTAAGTTGATAAACACAATTTATTTTTTTAATATCTATATTTCCATTATTTATCATATACTACGCTGGATTGTCGAAATAAATATTTTAATAATCTACAAAAATCACATACAACCAAGCATTTTAGATAGTTAAAATCACTGTTGAAAAACATTAACAATTTGGTGGTGTTGCTGTACCTTCTCGAGGTCTCCTCTGTAAGTAGTGCTTACCAATCCATATGTTCAAAGTTACAATACTGCGAATCTTATAATGGAAGCACGAAACGAAACAGCAACAGCACGACGGCCAAACGTCTCAGGACTTCCTGGCCATATCGGCAAAAACAACCATTTTAAGGGCTACCCACAATATAAAAATAAAAAACCAAAAATAATAAATAAATGTAATAACAAAGCCCAAATTAACAATGACAAAACAGCAGAAGATCGGATGATAAGAACTCTAAGAGAAATATTAGAATTGTACAATTAAATGTCAAAGGTCTAACAAAAGCAAAAACAGAAATTTTAGGGAAGATGTTTTATGGAGCTGACATACTGACATTGCAGAAAACATATATATCGGAGGAGAAAAAAGCGCCTAATGATTCCGGGTTTCAATATGATTGATTACATAGGTCACAAAAAATACGGTATAGCCACATTTATGAACAAACAGATAAATCAACAACTCGTGAAAATATTAGAGGGAAATGAACACACAATAAGAATAAGATTAGGTGACATCACGATCTTTAATATCTATAAGCCCCCCTTGAGTACTTGGAGCCCCTCTGTGGTCCCAAAATGTCAACATCCTAGGTTTTAAATTGGTGATTTAAACGCACATAGTACCGAATGGGGATACTCCTCGGAAGACGAAGACGGAGAGCGACTCGTAAATTGGTCACAAATAAATCGCATGTTCCTAATTTATGATGCGAAACAGGGAGGTACTTTTGACTCAGGTAGATGGGGAACAACAACATCCCCAGACTTATGTTTCGTCACAAGTGACCAGTCAGGCCAGCCACTAGTAACCAAACGCATTATACTGAAAAAAAGTCAGCACCGGCCAGTAATATTAGACATAGGTATAACCTTTCCCAGAATTAAAAAACCAGAATTGCCTAGATGGAATCTTGCAAGGCAAACTGGGGAAAATACACCAAATACGTCGAAGAAAACATCAACCGCATCAAACCAACGACAGCAAATTACACAAGGTTTATCAAACTTATTAAAACATCGGCAAGTAAAGCGATATCTAGAGGCCACAGAAATAACTACATCCCGTGCTGGACAAAAGAATGTGAAAAATTACTCGAAGAATATGAACAAAACAATAGCGAAATCTCAGCAAACCTATTAATAAACCTACTAGATGAAGAAAGAAGAAAGAGATGGATATCGGCAACAGAAGAACTGGACTTTACACGATCAAGCAGGAATAGCTGGAGCCTCTTAAGAAAGCTGGGGACTGCCAACCCAGTTCGAAAAGAAGACAATATTACGCCGAATGAAATAGCTAGCTTGTTGTGTAAAGCCTCGAACATAAATCCAAGCAAACAAGTAAAGTCAGAAACAAGGAGTTCATTTGCAAACGTACTCTTAGATTGCGAAGAATCTACCACTCTGGCTGACGAGTTCACGATAAATGACATTGAAGTAGCGTTAAAAACAGTTCAGAATGGTAAGGCAGCAGGAGCCGATGGTATTCTCTCGGAATTCATCAAAAAGTTAGGTCCTAAAGGGAAAACTTGGTTAGCCAAGCTATCAACAGAAATAGCAAACACAAGTGTTATACCGAAACTATGGAGAGAAATATAAGTAATAGCCATTGCAAAACCGGGAAAGCCAACAAATGATACACACAATTATAGACCAATATCGTTATTATCAACGGTCTATAAGGTATTCGAAAGACTTCTATTACAAAGATTATAACCAATAATAGAAAAGGTACTGCCAATAGAACAGGCTGGATTTAGAAAGAATAGAAACTGCTGTGATCAAGTGTTAACCTTTACCACACATGTTGAAAATGGTTTCTAGAATAAAATAAAGTCTGGAGCAGTCTTTCTTGACCCATCTTCAGCATACGACACAGTTTGGAAAAAAGGATTACTACTCAAGATGGCAAAAATAGTGAAATGCAAAAAGACACTAGAACTATTGGAATTCATGTTATCGAATAGAAAATTTAAAGTTTTTCTCAACGGCAAAGCAAGCAAATACAGATACCTCCAAAATGGGCTGTCTCAAGGTTCCGTACTTTCGCCAGTGCTCTTAAATATCTACATTTCTGATATAACATAGCCGATACTTTAGAATCAGTAGAAACCATACTAAATCGAGACCTCAACAAACTATACATATATTTCGAAAGATGGTACCTAACCTTAAACTCTAATAAAACAGTGGCACTGGCCTTCCACTTAAATAATAGGGAAGCAAATAGGAAGTTAGAAATACAAATTAACGACATCGACATACCAAGTGAAGAATGCCCTGGGTATCTCGGAATAAAAATCAATAGAGCCTTGACATTTAAAAAACATCTAGAAGGGTTGAAAAATAAACTTCAGACGAGGAATAATATTATTTCAAAACTAGCAGGATCGACCTGAGGAAGTGACGCAACAGTTCTACGTGTATCAGCATTAGCCCTGGTATACAGTGTAGTTGAGTACTGTGCTCCAGTTTGGTTCAGGAAGTTCTCATTGTAAAAAGATGGACACGGAGTTAAACCAAACGATGCCAATTATAACAGGCACAATAAGAACGACTGAAGAATAACGGTTACCGGTCTTGGCAGATATAGCCCCACCGGACCTACGCAGATTGATACATGCAGAAAGTATAGTGGATAAGAATAAAAGAAACCCCAAACTACCACTATATAAAAATATTATTACACACCCTCATAGAAGGCTTAAATCGAGACACCCAATATGGGACCTTACACTTCCAGTAGAAGCTCTATCGATAACATGGAAAACGCGATGGAAAGAATCGGGTGTACGAGGAGTTACCTTGATCGAAAACCCAGACACAAGAACCCCGGGTTTTGATTTTCCACGGAAGCTATGGTCGACCTTGAATAGAATAAGAACTGAACAAGGCAGAAGTAAAAGTTTACTACATAAATGGGGAATGGAACAATCCCCTCTTTGCTCTTGTGGAATCGAACAAACTATCAAGCATATTACTAAATTTTAAGGAGGAATAGCAAAATTACATGATGCTAAAACAGAGGCAATTAATTGGCTAATCAATCAATCTATAAATACCACTCTAATAAGCAACAAAGTTCCTGGCCCGGTTACCTTTAAATTTAGGATACATATAGGATACTTAACACATTTTAAAAGCTGTTATGTTATTGTGATTTTAAGTTTAAATTTATCTAATACCTATTTATTGTTATAATTTCTTACTCATTTAACATAGTTTAATGTATCTCTGTCTACTTTATTGTATTTAACAAACATTTATATTTTATAACTAAACCAATAATTCATATGCAAATTAAAAAAATAAAAATAAATAACAATTGGATTATAGTAAAATAAAATTGTATTGTTGATATCAAACTATTTATAATGTAATCTAAAATAAAACCAATTTATATTTTGTTTTAGAAAAGAAATGAAACGGATTCAAAACTAAATACTCAACATTTATAATTATGAAGAGCTTGAACTATATTCTACTAATAAATATTTAATTTAAAATTCAAATCGCAAAAATAATTAAAACCATTTGATTTTTATTATATTAAGAAATTGTATCTATGAATATTATAAATTATATGAACTAATGATAAAATATTTTGTAAAAATCACAAGGTCATTTTTTGTCTAGAGTCATCAGATAAAACTGTGAGAAAAAAATTAATGACAACGGATACTAAAATAATCAAAAGGAGAAACATTAAATATTGTAATATTTTATAATTATAAATGCACCTTATTCAATTAAAAGACAAACACATCGTAGTTTTCTACGACAGTGACGTGAAAAAAAATCAAAATAACGATTTTAAAAGTCATAGATAAACGTACATTTTGATTATTTTCATAAGAAAAAATAAGAGTACCTATAAACAATATGCTCTTATAAAAATTGAATTGATAAATGTTATACAGTTCATAATGTCTAATGTTTCTTCGACATAATATTATACCCAATATCTATACAAAATATGTATCTGTTGATTTTCATTTGCTCACCATTATTTCGAGACAAAAAATGTATCCAGTGTTTTTAGCAATTACTTATTAAATTATTATGATTTATAATAACCATTATAATTAAATCTAACAAGAAGTCACCTACAAAATACTTGTTAAATTATACAAGAGCTTTAAATAATCATGTTTTATCCAAGACTAATACTTAAATTTAATATATATGTATATATATATATATATTTATATATTGTGATTTTGTTAATTTATTTTATGTATTGAAAATTGTATTTAATGAGCTGTGATATCTACTTATGAATTTTACAAACTCTACAAATTCTTAAAAATTGATTGTATTTTTTTATTACATAACTCAAGTATTCATTAAGCTACTACTTTATTATTCTTTATATTATTTTATGCTATCATTGTTATATTAATAAAATTGTTTTCAGTTAAAAATAAATAAACTATACAAAATCTGAAACTAACAAATAAAAGTAACTTTTTGCTATTGTTTTAAAAAGGTTTAAATAAACGACAATTATTTTTAATTGTATTTATTATTCAAGTGTTTTGTAACGAAGATGTACAATAAAACATTTACAAATATATTTTTTTACATGCATATAAAAAAACAATTCGAAAAAAATGACGAAATACAAAGTCAAAAACATTATTCGGACAAAAACGCGTTCTATTTATAATAATTAATAAATAAAAACAAAATCACCGACGCTTTACAACGGTACCACAAATTAATACAATTTATGTTCAATTTTAGACTTGTCTAAAATACAATACACACTCAATATTATTTATATAATGTAATAAATACGTGTATTTATGTATTTATATAATATAAAACATATGGATGTGTGTGTGTGTGTGTGTATGTGTGTATGTGTGTGTGTTATAAATATTTAAATAATCTTAATTAAAATTCAACAAATTACACACTAGTTTTAGATGTACAGATTGATGTAATCGTTCGTATTTTGTATAATAAAGGGCTTTCAGCGTCGTTCGACATTCAACACGGTAAAAAAATACTTATATTTTTAGCTATAAAAACAAGTTCAAATTTCAACTTAAAAAACAATTAAATCGTTGGTTGGAATCCAACTAACGACTAAGGGTTAATTAAATAAAAAAAAAATACATCAAAAGATTGTCTCTTACCGAAGTATATTAAATCTTGTTATATGCTTAAGCACACTACTACGTGACTATGTCGAACTATTATTTTAGTCATGAGTAAATGTAACAATTATGTCCAAAACGTATCTGAATCAGATTTCAAATCATTGATTTAAAACAAAAATATTGTTACCTGTTGACAAGCTTTTGTTCAAAAATTATAATTTAAGTACCTAAATGATAAAAAAAAAAATATATATATATTTATAACTCTTAAATACTAGAAATGCAATCTAAAATAATAATATTTAACAACATATTATACAGCAATTAATGTACTTAAAGGAAAAAAAACCATTACTATATAATTTTGTACAATATATTTAAAAATCTGTATAATATAAACTAGCTTTAGTTAAAATGCGCTTTTAATGAATATAAAAAAATAAAACTATGCTTTCAACAATTTAACGAGTGTATTTTTTACTAATGTGTTGATATTTGATGTATAATAATATTGAGGAAAGCGTCAAATAAGACAAAGTGAATCTATTACCCGTTTCAATTGATAGCTGTAAAAACTCATTATCGCTCTT
Source organism: Rhopalosiphum maidis (assembly GCF_003676215.2). Taxonomy (NCBI): domain Eukaryota; kingdom Metazoa; phylum Arthropoda; class Insecta; order Hemiptera; family Aphididae; genus Rhopalosiphum; species Rhopalosiphum maidis. The sequence goes on from NC_040878.1 coordinate 84,130,305, forward strand.
TAAGAGAATAACCATCATACAGTTTTTATTAGTAAATTTAATAATATATATATTATAATTATTATTGATCATACATTAAACAAAACAATAACAACAACAAAAAATATTAGATGAGTATCTCTCTTCAACTTAAGAGATTAGTATTTTTATCTGTAAACAATAATAATGTAGAATACTCTTTTAAAACATGGACAATAAATTGAATTACACGTTTTCAAAGAGAATCAATAACCATAACAATATTAAATAGGTAATTATTAAATTGTTTTGTTTATACATGTCTAAATCATACATAATTTGTTTAATGACGTTGGTTAATTCTTTTAGCGATCATAAAATAATTTTTAATTATTTTATCGGGAGTTAGGAGATTTTGTAAAATATTGATCAGAATCAGTTAACATATATTTAATTAATTTACAATTTGTTAGATAATTAGAGAAAACTATAGTAAATTATGAAAAAGTTAACTTATGAGTAACCTAAAATGTTTGAAAACTATTTATGCAATGGCTTGACTAAACAAGATTATATTTTTTAAATGTGTTAAGTATTCCATTCGTCTATAAACTGTACAAAAAGGGGAACAATTTTAAATTCACGCATAAGGATTATTATAAGCAAATACTTGCATTATTTCAAATTGCATCAATTTATTTATATCGGATTCACGATTCTTTACAAAAACAAAAATAATATATAAATCCATTTGTATACTGATCTACATTTTAATTTTTATAAATATTATCGTTTTGTATAACATATTTTAGATTTAATAAAAAAAAATTATCAATTCAGTTTTAATATTATAAAATCAAACAAATGTATAAATAAAAGCCCCTAATAACGTGTATTATAATAAATAAATAATTATTTAATTATCGCACGAAACAATTGATTACAAAAAAAAATAAATATTATTATTGATCTTAAAAAAAAATGATGAATAATTGTTGACTGCATTTTATTATGCATATTTATTTTTTAAAAAAAATGAACGCATTTAAATCAAAGTTTATACTTCAAGAAATAAATATGGCTCAGTATGTAATTCGTTCAACAGTTTTATGTACACGGTTAATTGGACATCAGTTCAAAGCAAACGATATTTTTTCTTTATCTATTGTTATGCGTAGTGTCTATTAATATGAACGATCTTATTATAGTAATACGATAACGATGAAGAAATTGAAATTTTTCACTCTTAATAACAAATTGTATTTTGATAAATTTACATAAAAATAACACGGTATACAAATTATTTAAAATTGATCAAACGATGTTAAAAATTTGGCACAGTCTAATAATGTATGTATTTACAAAATCACTTTTAAAGATCGTTAAAAAACGTTAAAGCCAAAAAAGATTTGCGAATTTTTAAAATTTGGCATTTAAATAGAACGCCATAATTATTCGAAATTGTATTAAAATAATCAATTCATAATAAAATATTGATCAACAACTAATTTTTTTCAGAGATCGTTATATCTAATAAGTTAAAACACACGGGAAGTTACAGGGCAATGGAACACAATTTGGGGAAGACACATAGCTTAATATTCTACTTTGAAGTTTTTTTTTAACATGGAAAACTTTTTTTTTTTTTTGAGTGGAAGACACAGTCTTGACATCTCAGAAAAAATATTAATAATTTTCATAATTTTCACATTGTAGAAAATAGTCAAATATTATTTGAATCGTTATTGAATGAATTTTGATAGTTTGGAATTAGATGTCCAATGCAAATGAAATCGTATAGTATGTGTGGTAATATTATAATTATTATTTAATAATAGCTAATTATTAAGAACACATCTATATTGCGATGAATTTATTATGACTTAAAGCCGAATGATATCAAAATTCAGGTTAAAATTGTACAGTCAATAGTATTTTTATGTACAAGTAAATATCAAAACAAACCAAATAATAGGTACTCAATATGAGCAGTCAGGTTAAGTCCATCGTAAAAGATATCCTAATGAACACCGTTTTATTACTCATATATTACACGCATAAATATATATATATATATATATATATATATATATAAATATATAAATATATTATATTATACTTTGTAGTTAAAATATTGATTTCATATTGTAGATCTTTCTTAGCTGTGTCCTAATAAATTATATTGCCTGATTGTCTATAAGCTTAAGATTGTGTTTAAGTTAAATAACATTTTTAGTGACATCGTTTTATTATGATTCAAAAAATCAAGACATTTGTTGAAAATTATTTATATTATATAAATGTATGTGTATACATTGCTGTTTGCCCAAAACATTGAACCTACAATCTTATATTGTCAGTCAAATCGTATTAACGTGTCGTTTTTATTTAGTGTTCACTATACTTTAGAATTGTATAGTTACCATCCATTAGCGTACGTTATAGCATCGTTTTGTTTCATACGATTATAATAGATACGCCTCATACCACGATACATTATTAAAACACACTCGAACTCGGAAAAACTGTACTCGAATGATTGTTTAACTTAGGTGAATCGCCGTTGATAAAATATATTAAAAATTAATAATACAAATAACACGGTAAATCGATGCGAATCGAACGTTAACAGAATCTATTCGTCTAGGGCGCGATTGAGTTAAATCGATCGTATCACGGATATAATATTGTAATAGCCATTCCCTCCTGATGCGGCGACGGCGAATAAACATTATTATAGACAAATACAATGTAAATATATTTTATGCTACTTTTATTTGTTGAGCGAAACTTATCCGGTAACTTTAGTAATCCAAATACCGGAAATGATTTTCCAGTAGTATTGGTTGTATGCAGGGATTTGGAAGCCATGTAAATAGTTTGTGGGTTTCGTGCTGGCTGTGAGTGTAGCTGCACGGGCTCAGAAGAGTAGGAACGACACGCGGGTGCGACGGCCATCCCCTTTGCTCCTCCGCCCCATCCCAAACTGTCACATGGATCCATCCGAGCCTGATCCTCCACTCAGTTTGCCACCTTCGCCTCCGGAACCAGCACCACTACCGTCTTCGCCACGGTCGCCGAAGCCCCCGCTTCTGGTCGACAGACCTTGGAAGTCCAGGTTGTACTAAAAAATAATAATTTAATATTAAAATATGAGCTTGGATGATGTGTTTAAATAATTATGTACAAGGTACAAAAGGACAAATGCATATTGAACGGAAAAATAATATGCGAGATACTTGAGATCACTGATTTTTTGGTGAGAAAAATAGTTATAAACTAAAGTACGAGTGAGTATACGATATGCGAGGACGAAAGAAGGACGATTATTTATACGCATAAAATAAAATCGATCATTGATCGGTTATTACAATCAGTTTATAAACATTTTCTCGTGGTTTACGGTACACAATATTATGAGAATAAAACTTACTTTAGTAGCACATACGAAACAGGTCGTGACTACTTTTGATATAACATTCATTAACGTTTTAGTTTCGTTAATCACACTGTCAACCTTTGAAAACGTAGCAGATTTACCAACCGTAGGCATTTTTACGGTGAATTGCAACTGTTGTACGTATGTTGGAACTTGATCTAACTGTTCTAAAAGTTCTTTTTTGTTTGCACCCATAGGAACCTAAAAACACAAATTATCAGATTTAAAATTAGAAAATACTTTATTACAACATGAACCTGTTAAAGTTAGCTATAAGCTATTCGGTTAAATGGAATTCATAGAACACAAAATCATGTTCCATATAAAAATGATAAATTTAAATTATGCGATGTACAAATATTGCTATAGTAAAACGAAAAAAAATGTTAACTAGTCTACTTTTACAAAACCACGCTGTTAAAACATCACATTAGCACACTAAATTTATATTACATGAAATTCAAAACAATCATAACAAGTTTAATGATCAGAATATTCAAGTAATACAAAATAAGTACCTAATATAATAATTTGGAAGTTTCACTTTAAAATTAGTTACAGCAATAAATAATAGAGGTATATAATATGTAGAATTAGTTCGATGATTAAATTATTAATTTATTTACTTATCACACACAACGGACAACTTTTAATCCACTGTGGCGCGTAGGTAGGTACTACGCGTTTAAAAACAGTAGACATCTAGCTATGGATAATATTATTTTTTGGAAATAATTTTAAATATTTTGTGGTCCTATCTATTTATTTTTGCAATGAAACGTTATTGCATATATTTTCATTTCTATATAGGTATTCTACGAAATCATAATTATTATAAATCTCGAATTTTGACAGAATTTACCATGGTATGCCTTAAACCCTTTATAATTCCTTCTGTACATTATATTTTATTTGGTATTTAAATTTTTTTTTTTAAACGTAATAAAAAAAAAATACTATTAAATGGTGGCCAAAAAATATTTGAAAAACATTTACATTTAAATTCTTCACAATTAAATTTCAATTTTTTTAAAAAAGTTTTGTTTTACTGTGAAGAAAGAGTATAACATCACGGAAAGCAGAATATATTATTTACCTGATACGAAAATTGTCTGACCAATTTGTACAGCCTATTAGCCTCCTCAGCCAAGTATTCCGCCTGCGTGAACAAATCTTGAGTGGTCCTCAGCGACGAACCGCCGTCACCCTTGGTAAACTCGTACATGCTCAACGCCATACCCGACATGTTTTTCGCCCTGCGCACAATGTCGTTGTCTTCGTGTGCTTTCGTCGCATTGCCCCGTTCGTCCACGCTGGCGCCTTCTTCGTTGGCTGCGTCATCATCTTCGCCGGCGCCCCACCGATCAGCTTCCGCATCTACTTCACTCGATGCCAATTTCATTTCCAGACCAGCCTTAGCGATTTGATCTTGTTCCTGCGTGAGATGGGCCGGATAGAAAAATCATGGTTAAAAAAAAAATCTCTTCGACCACAATTAATAGTTCTATACAATCATAATTCGATATCTTACCGATAAATCTAGTCTCACGGATTTCAGTGGTTTCGTCGTCGTACCATGTTTCTGTAACGAATTCAATATTGTCATCAAAATCAACAGTCTTTAAAATAAACACAAAAACTTAATTATGTTTTATGTCAACTTACGCCTGGCCTGGGGAGTGACATGTATGTTTGTTTTTCCGGTATTTGTTTTTCCATAATTTCTTTACACACCGTAGACACATCTTGAGTTAAAGCTTGCCACATATCCGCAAATACTAAAACAAATTACATATACGTTTATATTTTTGAAAAAAAAAAACGATAAAGACATAAAATATAATTATCAATGATGATGACCGACCTTCTAAATTTTCCTTTATGATTTTTGAACAAGGATAGTGAGCTAATGCTTGAGCAGCAGTAACAATTTGTGGTGCGTACACTCGTAAATTAACTTCGGCATGTTTTGCAGAAACCTGAAGAGATTCTGCAGTCGCAATGTGCCTGAGTACTTTACAAATCTGAAAATCAAGACACAATATTTTCGTTACGATTTTACGGCTCTTATTATTACTAGTTACTATTACTACTATTATTATTTTTATATATTTTGACATACTTCTCCGATTTGGTCTACGACTTCTACGAATTGATCACCGTACTTGTTGAGACTATCGACATCTCCGTCGGAAGACGTGGTCTGTATGCACGTTACGAGATCGTACCCGGTCCTAATTATTAAAGGTAAGTCATGGGATTGTTCTTTACACGTCGCTATGAGCTGCAGTCTGAGTTCTTTGGTGGCGTCGAGGCACTGGTTTACGGCGACTTCCAGCGATTTCGTAGGTGAATATTCGTCACACTGTTCCTAAAAAATATTCAAAACATTGTTTTAAATAATATATCCCCGAGTTGCAGCATCGTGGTTGTTATGTATCCAATAAAATAGCAATTTTAAAATTAAATTAAAATTAGGACATCAATAGATTTTAAATTTATATGGATTCGATCCAATTATTTATATTATTCATGGTACAAACGTTCATCCAATTACGCATAAACAACAAAGTCAACGATTTATTACAAAGGTTTCGTTGGTAAATTTAACCGGTGTGTATGAAATATAATTAGTTTAAATATTTTTGGAATTATACAAGACACTGAACATAATATTATATTATATTATTTAGTATACAACTTAGAAAGCGTAGAAATTAAATAATATGCAAGCACCGAGGTTCGAGATTATAAATCGTAGTAATACAATTTTTTTTATTTTAATGGTCATATTTTTAGTGCACTTAAGTGGATTTTTAAAAATTTAATTTATCCACTAAATTGGTTTATAATTATAATACAGTTTATTTAATTTTTTTATCCATAAATTGTTATCAAATATAAAAGTTAATTTAAGTGGACATAAAGTTATGGTATGACACGACAAATATTTGTTCAAATTTTACGTAAATAATTTTAATAACTTAAAATATTTTCTAAATAAATCTAAAATAACAACGATAATAAAAATATAGTGTAAGAACTATTATTTTGATCCATTATTTTATGAAGCTTAAAATGAAAATTAAAACAGATTTTATAAAAACATTCTATATTACTAAAAATTATCATGTACCAACCTACCTTTTGTAATATAATCAATATCAGTATATCACACCTATGCATCATAACCAGGGTATAATATTGTTCAATAAAAACAAAACTTCAGACTACCATCTATCATAATTTTGACAGTATATTTAATACAGAATTATACATTTTTGAAAACATGTTTTTCTTTTCATGTAACGAACAGAAAAAAAAACAAGAAAGTTTTTCATACACTAAACTTTATTTTTCATTTTGACAACATGAAATTTTAACCATTACTGTAACTATATAATATAACTTTAATAGTATAAATCAAATTTTACTATAGTTTAAACAGCTTTATTAATATAATAGGTATTTATAATGAACAACTATTAAATTTGTAAAAAAGAATATATTTAAATGTTTTGTTACCAATTATCTAACTTAAATTATATTCTTATAAAATAAAGTGCTAACTGCCAGTATAAAATAATTATATTGTTACTAAAATAGAATGAGAAACTTTATGCATTTTTATGTTTATTTTAATTTAAAAAATATCTGATACAAGCAACAATGGTTACAGGTTTATACTTCAGATAGAGGTTTTTTTAAACAAAGACTGAAAGAGTCCAAAAACCTTGAGTTGGTTTGAACTTAAATTAAAAACAACAAATTAGTTGGGTCGTTGAGCCTATTAGAATTCGTAACACATTTATGTATTTTATTAAATTTTTAACTAAAGCAACCGCTAACCGCGTATGATAATCGAATTTAAAAAATGATATTCATCGGAGCTCTGTGCTTCTGTCATTCAGAACTTTAATTTCTTAATTTATTCAACACTATAGTTTATTGTTGTGTCATTAAGATCAACTATCAATAAATTTGAAATATATCATCACTGTTATTAACTTATTTCAATACATCGAAAATTATGAATCTAATATGATTGTAAAATAACATAAAAACGAATATTTGAGGAAAATAAAATTATTCATTCAGTTTAATATTATTAAGTAGGTATATTACATATTTGTACAAAGTATTTTATACCAATATCGACTTTGTGCGTGTAAAAGTATTTTCAACAGAGGCAAAAATAATATTATAAAAAAAACAGATGTAATATATTTTTTATGTACGTGTATCATGTAGGTATGTGTGAATACAGCTATTATTTATATACATAGTACATGCATATTGTATTTACAGTCAGTGTCTTATCCGGTTCAATCGTTACGGTATTTTTTTATTTTTTTTTTTTCAGTATTATTTGACCGAGTTCTGTACACTGACATACACGCGCTACATAATAAATATAATAATATTATATCGATTTATTACTATCCTAACATCCTAACATATTTTTCTGTTGTTTTGTTTTGATTAATGAATTGAAATACTGTTTTAATCATTTAAAACGTTTAACAGCCAAAAATGATTTATTACTACTGTTTTATTATTATTATCATCGTTGTGCATTTTATCGTCATTGTTATTATCGTTTTACATTCTCTTGACTCAAACAAAAGTCGATAACACAGTGGTGCGCCAATTGACGCACGCACACCTATTATTTTAATACATATATACATCATTATATACTTGTTGCCCGTACCGCATTGAATAAACATTTTAGCTTGTCGCACTCAAACAACACTAGACTCTTTCATTTTTTTTTTTTTGCAGCCCCTCGTCGGTGTTTTAACCACGGTTACCATATTTACCACCAGATCCACCACATCATCGAGTAAGTTTGGCGACACTCATGCGAATTTAAAAACGACTAAAATTGGGCTAGACTTGGCACGAATAATGTTTCAACTGTATAAACTGCGGTTTAGCGGTAAAAGTAAACCTAATGGCGAACGATAACACTATAATTCTATAATATTTCGATATTTTTTTAAATACATTTTGTGTCATTATTTATATTATATTGTGTTAATAAAATACTACGTGCATTTTTATAACAGCTGGTCACACGATACATTGTTTGTATTGGTTTATGGGCTGACTACAAATTAAACGCGACAAGATCATAAGAATAAAACATAAACTGTCAAAACCAAACGGGACACGTAAGACTTTTTAATAGTTATTTTTTTCTTTTGTGTTTGGGTATCTGAATTTTAATTATTGTATTTAAGACGTGACTGAGTTCTTAGTATTCTATATTTAATTATATTCATATAGAAATACTTAAAATATTATTTTTATACACGTCTATTTTTTTTTTGTTTTTTGTTACACTTTTTTTGTTATTTTGAGTCAAATTAAAGTTTTTTTTTAATATTATTATTACTTTTTTAATTTTTATAGTCTTATTGACTAACCAACTATTATATATTTTTAATTTAAACATTTTTTTTGCACGTTTTTAAGATTCATATTCTTATTTGAGATTCTGTTTACCGGTATTATTTGTGAGAATTCTTAACAGTTAATTATACGAATTATGAAAATAGGGTTTTTTTATTCCGTTAACACTTTTGGAAAAAAAACTTGTAAATTTTCTCAAAAACTTGAATGAAACGTCTAAAAAAATATTAAGAATATAATAATTACTTATAAACGCAAATTCATATCAAAATTCAAAATAATATTAAAATATTAATCAAATGCATACGATTTTGCAAAAATGATGCAAAATGATGCAAAAACACACGTTTCAAGTCAAAACCACATTTGAGACAAAAAATGTAACGTAATGAATACACTACCAAATTATTTTTCATTTTTCATAAATAGATCGAAAAAATAATGTAATAATAAAATTCTATCCGGTAAGTACTTATAGGTATAATATATATATATATATATAATATAGCTCCTTTATTACATAGGTGATTATTAACCATAAAAATGGTGTAAAAATAGTACTTTAATTATTAACATAATACTTATGGTAGAATATCAAATTAGAAATAACGATCATAATTAAAACCGTTTTAATTTGAATTGTTTAAATCCATACAATGCGTCTAGAAGTTGGCAATGACAGAGTAGTTAAATTAGAATGCGTATAATGTGTACAGTTGTGTTCATTCATTATTGATGTGTGCCTGAGTGGATGGATGGATGTTTGTGTAATAAGAGGGATGTTTAACCTACATAGGGATGATATACCGTACACTTAATTGACCGGTGTCAGACGAACTAAACCAATCTTAAACCCTGTCTTAGTATTCCCGGTGTTATGCTATAATTAATTACCTATATAATAAATCTTCGACGATCAAAATAGAAAAATTCAATATTAACGTAAATAGTTAAATAAATCTAGTATATTTAATTAGGCATTCACAGCTTATAATAAATGAAAATCCATGCTAAAGTTTTAAAACTTAAAAAAAACTTAACTCTTGTCTTAAAAAAGACTTTTATGACTTATTTTAGAGGTTTTATATTATGATGTAATGAAGTAATAAAGTATTTTTGCTATTGTATGATGTATTTTATTCACAACGTTCATACTATCTGATCCAAAACTTTATGAACAACCAATGTATCCTTTTAAAAAGTCAGTAAACTTTATCTTTAAAATAACTTTTGAAATGATTTAAACTACATGTATAAATAACAGATATTATTTTATTATACAAGTAGAAGTTGGTTTTAATAACCACTTTCTATTAGAGATATTTATTATACCTGTTTAAAAGGATTTAAGAAAATTTTCAATCCTGGAATCAAATATAAGTTTAATTAGTTACATTTACAAAAAATTATCCAATATAATATCTAATAATAGAAATTAATATTACTCAATCATACTTGGTGATTCAAAAATTCGTATATATACTATAGTTATACTATTTATTTGATAAAATGAATGAGTTTACTAGTAACTTTAAGTTGCACAATTTAGCAGTTAATTTCAACGTTTTGAATATTTTATAAAATGGATATTTTTTATAAATGAATTTAATTTATTGTTTCTTATTGTTTTTTCATTAGTAAATTAATAACACCTGATGGTTTATATTTCAGATTCAGTGTAAACATACATATAATACATTAATATTAATTTATATAATTTTATAAATATATACAATATTGTACATTATGCACATTTATCATTTATGTAACCATGTAGAATGTGGATTGTAGGTATATGTTTATGTATGTGTGAATAAATTTGTAAGTAAAATATACATATATATTTTTATTGTTGTATACTAAATAGTAAATTTTTCAAAAGCTTAAAATCAAAATCAATTTTATTAATATTAAAGTTTCAAAATTTAAGTTTTTAAATTATTGTGTGTTACTTTTCAATGTTGGTTATAAATATTTTATTTTAAACAATTTTGTAATTCAAATAAAATTATTAACATCAATATAATATAATATTATTGTTGTGTACTTGTGTGTTATTATTACTATAATGTATATTATGTAACTTGTAAATATTAAATAACAACTTAAATATTCACGGGTTAATTTATTTAGTATACTACAGAGTTTCTTCGTCGTTCTAGTTTATATGCGGTCTTTTCTGCATGTATTTAAGTTCAGATCACGTGTAAAGTTCTTTACATTTACATGGAATGTATACTGTAAATATTTCGTGTTGACGTGACGTTCAAAGTGATTTTAAAAGTGTTCGTTAGCGTGTTTTACATTGTCTATCTGAGACACATGTTATGTTCAATTTTATATTTTTCATACTCTTTGAACTACTTTTGTGTTTTTAAAATAAGAAAAATCAAACCTATTTAAATAAAAATTTTCAGTTGCACTATACGTGTAAGTGTAACAAACAACTCAACAAGGAAAATCACGTTTCGTAAAATTTGTTTTAATAGTAATAATAATGTACAACTACTAGAATAATTTGATTAAATGTCAACGGCGACTATATTATACTGTGCCTCGCTTGCCATTTATACATTAACCCGTTATAATAATAGTATGACGTATATTAATATAATGGCAGAGACAGTTCTAGAAATTGCGAGGGCCACGTATTTACGTCATATCGTTATCATTGACATTAAATATTGATAGTACCGGGTATCAGAAACTTTATATAATGCGAGCATTGAAATTTAAATCGTTATTTCCGCAAACCGTTCGTCCACCGAAGGTACCTATACAGGCATAATAATATGTTTTGAACGCATAACTTACCAGTCTGGCTCCAGCTCTGATCAACTGGTCGAGATGCGTTTTGACGCGATCGCACAGCGTCAGTATATTTTCCCGATGCTCGTGCCTGGTGTACGCGCTGTCCGTGAAGTCTTGCGTGCGTTCCATGATCACGTCCATGGTACGCAATAGCGTTTCCTTCTCGCTCAGCACGAGTGTCAGCCTGCGGACACACAAACACACGCACATTTGTAAATTAAAATATATATTAATAAAATACAAGTATGCTAAGTATATACATAAAATAAATGAATATGTGATATATAAACGCACGCGATTGTTAACAACCCCGCGACGACGGTAATCGCGGCGACGCGTAGATCGTCCGGACAAATCGTTTTTTAATGAGCCCCACAGCTACACAACATAATAATATATGTAGGTACACGACACCTCGAAATAACGATATAGTGTTTGACAGTTTACATTCTATGCGAGTGGCGGATTTACATGAATAAAAAAAAATATATACGTACAAATGTAGCTAAAGTAAATGGATCGCAAAAGACAAAATAAATGATTCGGACATCGAAACGGAGTGTAAAAATAAATGATTTAGTAGCGAATCCTGCAAATCGGCACTGTCATTATACAATGAGCGTTTATTAAGTTATAATAATATTATGCGTCCAGGACTGACGGGAATAAACATTATCAAAATGATGCATTAACCAACGTCACGTGGTAATTTTAATGCAGTATTTTATAAGATTATTATAATATTTATTACTGTTTCACATTAGACCGGTGAAATATTAGTTGCCTACTTAATGTCGGTGTCATATATGCATTTGTTTTCGGCGAGCATGTAATAATGGATTTTTCACTAAAGGACCGCGTACTATACCTATCTACACGAGCTGCTGATAAATATATATAAATAGAAATAATGTAGTCTCGGAATAGTTCTGAATACGAGTGCGGAGAGTAGTTGCTGGATTTTGGGTGGTGTGGACTTATCTCTCGTGAAGAGAACGGCTGCCGTATCAAATTATCCTTGATGTCAGACGAAACTAAAGGATTATAGTAGCAACCTTGAAATTAGGATCAGAAACTTCACTAGTAGTTTTAGTACAATTACGTTAGTTATACAAGGATTATTTCATTTAACAAACGTCGCTGAATGCTATATACTCTATGATACATAATTAAGAGTCTGCTGTGAAAAAGCAGAAGAAAATCTTGATGTCTCATCTAAATAATCTTTTAATTCAAATGATATATTATGTCAACATAGTGCTAAATTAAAATATATATGCATAGAAAAATATTTATGTACGCATTACGATCAAATAATAATAATAATAATAAGTGAAACCAAATTCACAATGCCACGGCACATGTTCATACTTGATGAGCTAGACACAATATTATTTATTTTTATTTTTTTTATTTTTATTTTTATTTATATAGTATGTAATATGTAATATGCACTTTAGTTTGAAAATTACAAGAACATTTTTCAAACTAAATATCATGTCTTTTAATCTTAAGTACATTTTATGATCAAAATAAATTTTACCAGACAACTAAATACATATTAAATCTACATAATATATTATTTTATAAGAATACAAAAAATATAATGTGTATGCATGTATTATACTATATACATATAATATACATATAAATATAATAATTTTCTTTATTTATACGTAATGCATGAATGCATCTACATTTTTAAAGGTTTCTATGTAGATTTTTAATGAATTATTTACCATGTTATTTTTCATAAAACACATACATCTGTCTACACCTTTATTTATAATTTATATTGTAATTAATTTGAATAACACACCTACAAAAATGAATCGTACATTTTTCATTTTAAATATAATATTAGATAAAACGTTTATTATAAAACTTAAATAGGATTGTAAGATGAAATATTTTATTAAAAGATAAGTTAATTTGTAAATTATATAAACAAGGTGTCTTACAATTATCGGACATAATATTCAAATTTAATTTTATCATAACATTTTCATATATTCATGGACCATGATACACAGTGTATATACAATATACATAAAAACATTAATATTTTGCTTAAAAAATTCAAGAAAATTAATTTTTTGATTTAAAAATATAAAAATACCTAGGTATTAAAATATTTATATTTATATACACAACGCATACATTATACATATAATAATTATCTAAAGTATAAATTATATTAGGTAAATATTTCTCTTCCATAAAATAAATAAACTTCTTACGAGTTAACCAAGTCTAAATGCAAATATGGATCAGCACGCAAAAATATTGCATTTATAATATAAACAACAAATTTTAAATTTTAATCAAGCATCTTGACCAAAACGAATTAAAATGTATAAAAATTCACGATGAAATCCTATATGATGTCTAGATATATGAACTTCCATAATAGTCTCATTGATTTTATTTAAACACAAAAAAAAATATTCACAAGAGTTTTTTTAATCACTCAAGTCTACGTTAGAATTTTTTAAAAATATGACATACTGTGTATTACTTGTGTAATATTATAACTATACATTTCACATGCAATACACAAATAAGTAACATGTATACATTATAGTACTATGCATATAATATTATTTGACATACCTACTGGTAAAAAATATTCTCGATTATAACTATACATTATTTTACTTTAAATAAAGTAAACCTCAAGAAGCGTTAAATTCTTTTATAACGTTGACAGTTATATTTTTTGATCAGATAATAGATATAAGTATAGGGTTTACTATATGTAGAATTTATATAATTTATAGTTTTACGATAATGTGTAAAAACTAAAATGTAAGGTTTCGAGAACCATCGACCTCCACGAATAATGAGTATAACTTGACAAATGATTTGTATTTTTATAAAAATGTATTGAACTATGCGTGTCCCAACCAAATATGATTTCAATCAAGTGAAAAATCTGAATTCAAACTCAACTTTTTCACTAACGTCAAAACTACACGAAATATATTTTTATTTCATTCATATTCTGATTATTTTTCTTGAATTTAATTACTTTTGTGCAGACCGAAACGTTGGACAGAATTATGAAAATAAACTGTCAACGTTGCGTATTATTATTACAGTAAATTCATATATTTCGTACACGTTTAAATTTAAATATACTACGGTTTGTTTAAACTAAAAGCTAGCGAACAAACAAACTTGTTTACGGACTGCTTTCGTGTAAACGTCGTACGACTGTATCGTTTGTGTGCTGGAATTTGCTTAATTTATTATATAGATATAAAGTTATATAGGTACACGATGTGCGTGTAATTAAAACTTAAAACGCAATAATTTTTTTTTTGTGTTACGAAATTTTTATTTTTTTTTACCTTAAAGTCAATTTATTTTAGGTTAGATAAAATATGAAAAAGATTTAAATTCAATAATAATAGTCCTATACCTATAAAGTCTTCTCGCGCAAACGTCGACAAATTTAAGGAAACCGTATAGGTGCTTGAGCTTAATATAATATAATATACTGTATATAGCGACTACCCGCGATGGCTTAGTGAGCGCACAACTACAAATTTTGGGACGCGTCTGCATTGTGTTTGTAATAAAAAAAAATATAGCGACTCGGCACCCTCTACCCACCCGCGTTGTATTATTATTATTTATCTTAATAATATTATTTTTATAACCAAATCACACTAAATATACCTCGTCATGTCGACAAACGAGTCCAGGACGTTGAGCGCGTGGCCAAGTGTGTCGCCACCGTCTTGTTCCGATATGTACGGTGTCAGGGCCATGGACTCACCGCCACCCTCCTTCACGCCGTCTTTGACCACGTAATGGATCAGGTCCATGGCCCTGCGCATCTGGCAAAACACCGTGTCCCGGTTTTGGCTGGCCTCCGAGCTGTCCGGGTGCCTCAGACACGCCTGTAACACACACACACACACACACACAAACACTCGTCTAATATTTATTATAAAATATCGTATTCACGTGACGTCCACGTTCTGTATAAATATATATATATATTATATATAGTATACACTCATATAAGATAATATTAGGATTCACCCGTCGTATTGTACATAAATATAATAAGCTCTAAGTATTATGTTTTATATATAATATATAGAGTGGTTGGCCCTTCGAGATAAAATGACTGAGCGACGACGTGGTGGCTGAGTGTATGGAGGAGGGAGGGGTGAACAGGGATCAAAAAATGAATGGTAGTTTATACTTTATACGTTATATATAATCATCTCTATATTATGGTCAAATTGCATTTTCATTACGTGTTTACCCAAGCGTCGAAGTTTTTGGCTTTTATATTATAGATAAACGGTAAAGGGCGATGGAAACATTTCGAATACTTGAAACGTCCACTATACTCTAACAAAAATTTAATCGACATAGAAGTCTGATAAAAAATATTCCTATACAAAGTTGCCGATCACCACCGTGCGTCGCCCCCGCCAATGATATTAAAACGTGATGCATACGCGCAATTAAATTAGGGTTTTGTTAATAACGTCTGCAGAAAATAATTATTTGACATACGACACAAGTTATAACTTATGTAACTGACATAGGAACCAGGTTGAAAATAAATAGTCATATGTATTAGTACTTTACTCGTGTCTATCAAAATATTTTTACCCAAATAAAAAACTAATCTTATCAGATCCAATGCCTTGTGTTTTGAAGTAAATTTTTAAGCTAAGTCTACATGTTATCTGGAATAATACCTAGAAATTCAAATTTCATGGGGTCATTAAGGGATATTTTGGAAACTCCCCCCACCCAAAAATAAATCACCCAAAATACGCTACTAGTTAAAAATATTATACACAATGCAATACATAATATAATAATTATTAATCTATAGATAATTAAGTACACGTTTATAATCGAAACTTTATATTGGTTATTCGATTTACGTAATGTACGTTCGTGATCGTCTTGAAAATATTCTTCAGTTCTTCTATAGTTATATTTATGTATTACAAACTGTGATTTTGAATAAAAAACGCGTTAAATTAAATATTTAAATATATATTATAGTTTCTATAAACATAAATATTAAGCATTAAGCATTAAAAACGAATAATAAAACAAGTTGTATGAATTTTTACTTAAAAACTGTTAAAAGATAAAAATACCGATTATAAAATTAAGTACCAGAAAAAGAATGTCTAACGATAAAAAACCGTTCGGAGACAGTCACTTGTATATCCATAGCAAGATTTACAGGCCGGATACATGGTGGGGAAACTGAATATTTATATTTATTGTGTAAGGAATTGTTTAATTCATAACTTATATAACTCATCTTAATATTAAATCAAAGGCTCTATTTTGTTATATTTTGCTATAGACCTATAGTTACACTGCATTTTTTAAAAAATATTTTAACAATCCTTTTAACGATTATCGATGAATATCTTTAAAATAAATTATAAATGTAAATAAATATTTATAAATATAGTAACCAATGAATATTAAATAATTAAATAATCTATTTTTAAGGATATATAATATTATATAATAAATTGTTCTAATTACACGTCATATTATTGTTCCAAAGAAAATTTTCGTGTTACTGTTTTATTATTTTGTTTTGATTTTTAAATTCTCAGATCTAGGTCTGGTGATGATGCATCACGTATAAATCTTTAAACACGCATCAACTAAGTATGTTGTATTGTTAATTACGATTTAGCGTTGTCATATAAGTACACGTACATCCGAATTTTCTGTCTTACAACAACGAACTGTGTATTAGACTATTAGCGCATAAAAGCTAGTTACGAGCCGTAGAGGTGACTAGTTGACTAGTCAAGCTCAGATCGTTATATGAACCATCAATACCGGGTCAGACCCGTACCTTTCCGAGTCCGGTCGTCTTGCACCTTAGAGATCCTTCCTCCTACCAAGATGAGGTGATTTGTTACTATACTATCGCTGGTCCCACAACCACCACATTGCAACCGATATAGGCTCCTCAACCTTGAGGGACACTTCACGAGCCAGCTAGCTGGTCCGCTCGGTAGTGCTCCCTTCTCCCGTGGCATTAACTAGGTTTTAAGTTGACGTTAGTTGGCCAACCCAATTGGAACCTATCTCTCAGCTTCACACACTGGCTAGTGGTAAGCTTAACGGGGAATTTTCACTCCATGTGTGTTGGACACAAGCCCCAGTTTAAGGAACAGGTTATCCTTATCCTGTTAGTCGCCTCTTACGATCAAGTTAGATGAAACTGTTGATACTATTCTTATCCCTACCAACAGGTATTGTCATATAGGATATACAGTTGAATGTACACACCTTGGACGAAGTCAACAGTAGCATGGTGGATCGTTCTAGTACCTGCCGAGCCGCGGCAATCTGAGATCGCCGCCGTTCGTCTTTCAGGTCGTTTTGCCGTTCACCCGTCAGGTGAGCCAACTCCACCATTTCGGTGCCAAAGTGACTGAATGCCTTGACAAACTCCGTGAAGTTGTTGACGCCTTCTAACCGGCCTAGACTTCGTGACACCTATACAACGTAAAAAAACATCCTAGTTAAAGCATTTTTGTTGTAAGCTGTATTCTGTGTAATACATAGATACATCGTGTGTTAGTCTTCTACTTAAATAAAATTCCCTTATCAATCTATGTATATGTCACAAATTCATGACTAAATTAATAATGATAATAGGTATGTCAATTGAACAATAAGCACGTTAGGTTACTATGTATGGATGAACGTTATTATAATTTATAATATATAATAACTATATATTGTACTATTACAAGTTATAATGACAATAATAATTCTATATTTATAGTCAGAAATATTTTGTTTAAAAAAACTGTTTTTATATTATGCATTATTTTACAAAAATAAAATGACCTTTGTCCACTATATTAAACTAACGTAAATAATAATTAAAAATAATACAAACAGTAATATAATTATACGTCAGATTTAAAAGATGGCGAGTATGATATATTTGTATATTTCACACAAAATCACAATTTATACAGTTTTTTTTTTATTATCACCGTTATTTGGTTTAAGTACGTTTCATTATTTCATTATTATTTTTTATTAGCATACATATTTACATATTTAAAAAAAAAATAATTGCTCCAACCAGATGGGTTAACACAAAATATTTCTGATTTTATTTACGTAAGCTCAAACAATAATTTATGTAAAAATATTATGATAGTTATTATTATTATCATTATTATTATTATTATTATCGTCTATTCAATTGAAGAATATAAAATAGTTCTAAAAATCATGATTGATTTTGTAAAGTCTGGAGTATTATACATTTATTAATTAGGTAAATGGTTACTGTATATATATATACATATATAACAATAATATTGCCGTTCAATTCTAAAATATTAAGACATGAAAATAGGTGGCACTTATATGTGCATCAAATTCAATAGCACCTATAAATAGTAGTAAAATCCTTAGCTTTACTGAACCTTATATACATAAGTGGGTATTAACTTCGGTATACTTCGGTAACTTCGAGTAATAATTAGTGACAAATTATGTTATTCTCTAGGTATATTATCACATAGTTTCATAAAACATAGTCTGTATTAATCTATAATTAAAATATATAGCTGTATAATATATAATATATATCTTCTATAGAATTACCCTGCCGATTAGTATAATATACTGTCACATTAAACCACAATATGACTCCTCTATTGACTATTATCCGGATTAACATGAGTTAAATCCTTGAAAAGGGGATTGATGCAATATTTGTACCTTTATTATAAATGCCCACGTATAATAGTATTTTTCATTATAATACAGTTAAATGTTTGTATAGTTTATGCTATTTATGGTTTCGAAAATTAAAAGTCCTAATGATTACAATGTCAAATAAAATCGACTTAGTATACTTAGTCAATTTATAACTGAGATACTTATGTAAATTTGATTAAACTAATAAAAAATAAACAAATGACAAAATCATAATCCAATAATTATTAAATAATTAATAATACTAAATATTACAAAATAATTTAATATCAAAATGGAATTAGATTAATTATAGTTTTGTATTATCATTTTTTCAAATAATAAATATCACTAAATTATATTTTATTTTTAATCAACTGCCTCAACAAGGTTTTAAATAATTTAAGTATAATAATACCTAATATAGTATCTTTACAATATTTAAGGATGCCAGATGCAAATGTAGAAAAATTTACAAATATCAAAAATCGTTTCTGTTTGTTCGTACCTAGTCGTCTTTTAATCAAAGTGCTGTATTCTTCTTTATACTCTATTGTTAAATAATATTATGTTAAGTATTAATTATGAAAACATTTGAATTAATTAAAGGAAATTTCATCATAGTTCAGATAAAAATATATAACATTTAAAACAATAAAGAACTATACAGATTATTTCATAAATAATAATGATCGAGTTATTGGAATGTTAATTGCAGGATGTAACCCCTTGCTCAGTGACGCATTCACTTACTTCTCCCCCAAATTATATCATGTTTAATTATGTTAATTATAAGTATTTAATAAACACATAATAATTTAATTTCCCACTTAATTATTAATTTATAGATTGGAAACTTCTTTAGCGTTAAAATTTGAAGCATTTAAGTGCTGGATATTAGGAGTGAAATATTATTAAATGAAAAGACTATTTTTATTTAAAACTAGGATTAAATACTCTATAGTAAACATTTAAATTAATTTAAAAAAAAAATCAATATTTCTTTAAATTTACAATATCTGGCGGTATTTGAAGCATATTTTATTATTTACCAATTGTATATCTACTTAGTCGTCAACGTGTATTATGATCAAAAGAAGTAATATACTATGAATCATGTTAATACATAAATCGCAATTTATTTAATATTTATTTAATATTGTACTCAAATATTATCTTGTACATTTAAATTGTTTCGTTGACATGCATACCTTGTCTTTGACTGAAATTAATTGCTTAACGACGACTACATCTGCTAATAATAACACTCTAGTCACTGAACTCAACAAGCATCGGGCAGCTCTTATCACAGATGCTCGATCATTAATCGAATCTTCAAACACGGCTTCGCATAGTTTTTCGATGGAAGCACCTGAAAAAAAAGCATCCAAGTTAATACGGTTATGTTTTCAATTAGTTAATGTGAATACCATATATAGGTACAGTGTCCTTTAAATTAATACTGCGTCACGTAAACCAAGATAATGATATAGCTGAGCTGGGATTATAAGTGTATTAAGTACGTAACTATTTTATTAAGTCCCAATCCACGAGTATATATATAATATATTACATATGTAGATAGGTAGTACAAATAACATAGTCTCCATTTACTGTTTACTTTTAAAATTTGTTCTATTCAACGTTCGAAACAATATACATAAATGAAATGTATCAGTGATAGTAGTTTTAAACCAACAATATATTATAATTGCATTCATTGTTATCATTATTATTTTTTTTTTATATGTAATTGTAATTTTAAATAAGCTAATAACAAAATATTAACTATGATGAATTATATTGTACAATATTAAACTATTATACTGTAGTCCTTAATATAGTAATAGTATATGAACATAAATTAATTATACTGCAATATTAATATGGCCGCATCATAAGAATTAAATTAATATATTATTTTGGAAACTATTAGATGGGATTACTTACTATAAAAATTATACTGCGTATATTTTTTTATACCCTAAGTAAACCAAAGATTAAAAAAAATTGAATTATAATGAGCTTATAAAATTGAATTAAAAAGTATGATAAAACTTTAGACTCAGGGGAGGATTAATAAATATTTTTTGCACCCGAAATTCGCAAATGCAAATAAATATGTATTTAAGTAATTAAAACATTATTCAACACTATTCTGAACATGAATTCATTACTTTTTACCTCGACATTTTTCAAACTCTTTAATGCAATTATGACGATACTGTAAATCATATTATTTTATTACCTTAAAATTAAAAATGAACATAATAATTAATGTTAGTGGTGTTACTAAATACTTGATGCCTATTAAACATACTCAATTTAATGGTAATGGTAAGAAAAAACAATGGTGACTTAAATTGTATTACTAAAAGTTTTTATTGTTAAATAAAAATGAAGTTGTTAGCTGTTACTGAGTAGTAAGTATACTAGGACAAAATTAAGTTTCAAAAAGTAAATAACTTATAATTTATATTACATTTAGTTTGGGCAATATGTGAAAAGTTATTTTCCACATGACCTTAATATTTTCAAATAATCATCATAAGTTGAAGTAGTTAAACATAATAAAATGTATGTCAGCGAAATACAATAAAAGCCTAGGCCTTTCCGTCACAACCTATACCTTATTTTTAACACAAATGACTTTTGGTTTCCGGATATCAATGATTAATGACTCGAACCTTTCAAAGTACATACATCGTAAGTTATATTCATATAGTTTTACATTCAATTTATACTCATATTTTTTATTAATATAATATCATTATATTAATTTAAATAGGTATTGTAACATATTTAACTTATTTCAATTTTTAAAAAGTTTTAATAGCTGTTAAACTTTAAAAACATTTTATTTCTCTAATAATTTATAAAATCTTCGCTAGAAAAATATTAACACTTACACCAAACAAAATATTAGAGAGTAAATTGTAAATTTTATTTCAATACTTACTACTTACACTATAAGATCAAAATTACTTGGAGAATCTTATTCAATATTTATAGGTACATTTTATTTCTTATTAAAAATGTGAAATTTTGACCCATATGATGTTATTTTCCTTGATGACTACAGCAGGACCTAATCTGTTTTAAATAAGATACCATCACCCACCTTCTTATAGTCTTATTTCATATCTTGCGCATAGTGATCATCACGTTTCAATATATGCTAAAAAGTTCTTAGGTTAAAACAGTGGCGTATTTAGGATTTTTCTGCCTCGGGTACACATTTTTTTAATGCCCTTTCCTCTCACCGGTTTTTTTTATAGTGGTGATTTTTCCAGGAGTGGTAAACTGAGTCGTGGATATGGAGCTAGGTAAATTGAGTCCGGAAAATTTTAATATGCTAGGTAAACTGAGTCCCGAGTAATAATATTTTTCGAAAAAATAATTTATAAATATCGACGATGTACCTACTTAAAATTAAAGGTCTCTACATTCAACGAGTACTATATCGTGACTATAGTCACCAATTAGTGATTATCGATTATCGATTTGCTTACTTAAATACATTCAAATAGATATGTTTATATAAATACGTAGCATAGAGGTAGGTAATTAAAATGAAAAAAATAACAATGGAAAACAATTTTTTTTGAGACAAGATATGTTGAAATAAGAAAATAAAAATATTTCAAGATTTGAATTCGTTAAGAATATATCAAATACATTTTTACCATGTATATAATAACAATAAATAGTAATAAATAAAAAAAAAAATTTGTCTTGAATTTGTATATTATATGTTTAATTAATTGTGATTTTTATGTACAACGTAGTGAATTATATTAGATATTAAAAACAAAAAAAGCACATTTTTAACCATGCCAGTTATGTTAACATAACAGATAGTATTAAGCCTGTACA
Source organism: Rhopalosiphum maidis (assembly GCF_003676215.2). Lineage (NCBI taxonomy): Eukaryota > Metazoa > Arthropoda > Insecta > Hemiptera > Aphididae > Rhopalosiphum > Rhopalosiphum maidis. Next base: position 84,153,547 of record NC_040878.1, read on the forward strand.
AGTGAGAAGGAAAATGTGTTGTTTTGGAAACTAAACCTATTATAACCAGGGACTCAGTTAACTACAAAAACGGTATTTCGGACTCAATTTACCTAGTCCTTAATTTTTCTTACCCTAAAAAATCTTACAATACATGTGATATGCTAATAGTATCATGCAGTATAAAAATCCATTGAGTGTCCTAGAATGTTGAATACCGTAGGTTTTCTCAGTAGTACCCATGATAACAAAATAATCAAAGCTTGCAATTGTAAAATTTATTAATTTATTTTCATATCATATTTATTTTCATAATATGTTTATACAACAAGAATCATTAAATTAATATTATAAAAAAAGTTCCCAGTTAAATTTACTGCCCCCAAAATAGTGCTGCCCAGGGAAATTTTCCCCCTTGCCTCCCCTAAATACGGCACTGGGTTAAAAACATATTTCTGGCGATTAAGAGATGATAGAGGCAGTTGAAAATTGGCTAAATTAAGAAGGAAATTCAGTTCTTAGATACTAGTAACAAAATCTGATATAAAACCCAAGTGTATCAATTTAAATTATGATTTTGTGAAATAATAATTTTATGCTTGATACAATCTCCGTTTAAAAAAAAAAAAAAACATTTCAACCTATTACTTTCTGCACGACGCGTGATAATCATAGGTATACCTAATACGATAATTAATAATTTAGTCGTTATAATAATTAATCTGGAATATTTTTATTAACAGTTTTAATAGTTTTATGTTTTGTATTTTTCTAATATTATACAAACGTATTGATCTTATTTTAGGCAAGAAGCCAGAATGTTTTTTTTTTTAAATCACTGCAATATTTCACGGACATATTTTATTACGCTATTGCGACTATAAAATATTTCCCGACTTTTTTGTATTCTATGTCTTTTATGGAATCAGAAACTCGAAAAAATAAATATTTTACTCAATACTCAAATGTATATGAATACAGAATATTTCATTCGGATATATAATAATATGTCAATACAAGTTTGCAAGCGTACGTACGTTTAATAAAGAAACCCCATGTGGCATTGGTAGAATACTATAACCCTTAATATCTTAGCCTTGATTATAATATAGATTCTCATATATGTGCGTGTATATTATATATAAGTACGCTGTCGTTTACACACAGAATATTCAAAACATAATAATAAATATACATAATTATAGGTATATACACATTTAAATATGGATTTAATCGAAGTATCTACTAAATTATATCAACAAAATTATGAATCACAAAAACTTTGGCAGACTTATACTATAGGTATGTTATTGTTTCACCATTTAACATAATGTTGTATACGTAACGAATGAACTAGTATCACGTATATTTCCAATAAATGCTAAACTTACGATAGTATAGCATGTATTTTTTAAAGCCCAAACATTGAAATAAAAACAAATATATATATATATATATATATATGTTTATAAATATGCTCATTAATAATAGAAAATACAGAACTAAATAAATATATTTCCGATTGATTCAACTATTTTTACATAAATAATAACAATGCATTTACATGTATGTATATCTAAATATAAACGAGCGATGATTTGAAAGTCAAAATCTTGAATGTATTTACAATTTATGTTTTCTATTATACATTTATGATATAAAATGTATTTAATAAAATTATGTTAAAAGTGTAAAAATTAAGTGAAGTGTTAAATTCAAATAACTGAAAGTATTAATATTGATTTCGAAATACCATTAAGAATCAACGAAGTTTTCCTTTGGAATTATGAATAGGTACCCACCAGTAGTCAGTACGGACATTAAATTAACGAAAGCGGAAAGAAGTGTGTCAAGCACAAAAAAACACTTCTCCAAAGTATTTGAGGTGAATTTTTTTTTAAGCCAATACAAATCGAGGTTTGCATAAAATCTTAAATAAAAGAGTAGCACATTTTAAATAAGTTGCTCTCTTCAACATGCAATTTTTTCATTTTATACCACTATATTATATAATATGGTTACATTAATCAATATTAAAGTAGTATTTACAATGAACTTAATAAATGTTAATTTGAAAAAATGATTGCTATAGTATCCGTATAGTAGACGGATATAGTAGATCGGTAGTGTATACTGAAAAGATATTTAAATAATTATGTTGTAGTCTACAGCCAAAATCTGAAAACAAAATATCATATATTATAATATAGACAGATTATTATCATAGTTATCATGTTTTTAAAGTATATTTATAAGTATAAAATTGGAATGATACACATTATAAGTTATAACTAAACAGTTAAACAATTAATTATTTAAGATATCAAAAATGATCTTTATAAGTTAATGTCACTGCTTAGACTTTATTACTCGTATTTAAATCTTTAGTATAATAATTATGATAATAGGATAAAACAAGTTCAATAATATATTTAGGTCAGAGTCTCTGGAGTCCTATTTACGGGGCCCTCCAATTACGTCTAAGTCGATGGGCCTTGGTACTTTTATCATGCCATTAAAAAACTTTATTCAAAAATTTAAAAATATATTTTTTAGAATCAAACGAAAGCTTGAAAAGTTAATTTTTAATAATACAATTTTATTATTTTAAATAAATATATAAGTATATTAAACAATTATTATCATGATTATGATTGATTTCATTTGCTTCCAACATTAAATTCTTTCTAGTGTCACTATTTAAAAATGTAATTTCCGTGTTAAATGGGTGTCTCTTATGTATCCTGTGGCAACCAAGTTTCATGCTACGGCGCTACTCAATAATTTTAAAAATAATATTAATATAACTATAAAATATAATTTAATAGTATTTGTAGGTATTTACGATTACGATACATAAACATTTTTTTAAAAGATATTGCATACAAATAAACGACATAACGGTCAAAATCCTATTGAGTATAGGTTCCATGTGAAGAAGTTATACAATAATGACAATATTATGTAGGTATAATATGCACCGGGCAACAATTTTAGTATTATCTACAGTCGTAATTTGAAGAAATACTGAAAAGGTCCTATTGAATATCATGAGGACACGCAAGAACAATATTTTAGAGTTACGTTTTACTGCCATTGAAATATTCCGGATAATGCCAAAATAAATGGGCCATTACTCTCGACAACATTGTTTCCGCGTGTTCCTCAACACGTTCACAGAAAGCACAATAATAGTAGTTACACTTTCCATTCTCCAATGTCGAACGAACACGTTTTACGCGTCCTTATCGCTACATAGCTATGAATGCAATTTGTTTTATTTCATCGGCACATCAATACCAAACAATATATACTATTTCGGTGACACGTAAATAATTTATACTTTCGCCCGGGAAACATTTTACCACACGATAATAAAAGAATATTGTTTCAAATCGCTGCGGTACTGTAATTTATCGTAAATTAATATTGAATTATCAAATTTATGCGTTTTTAAACGAAATAAGAATAAATAATTTAGAGAAATATCAGTAGGTGTTACACTATTGTAATACACACCCTGTTATGGCTATTATAATAGTATAGGTAATAAATAGTAATAAATTATACCGTAAGTTAAACCGTTGTTTACCTATTACTACGAAGTTGCATAACAATTTGAATCATTTTTAAGAGTAGGTATTATATTATTGAAAAGTCATTTTTTGAATATTTTTTAGGCATTAGTCGTACAATTCGGGCACTAATAACAATATTCTTAATACTTATATTATGTGTCGTGAATAAAAATGGCAGATAGTTGTGATGAGATTTGTTTATAAGTTGGCTGCATTACTTTACACGACTTAACAAAAGACGTTCCGGTTAAATAACAACCTAACATTATAAGTGAAGACGTAGAGATTCATATTTTAATGAGGACAGAAATTTGGTAATTGCACGTTTTTTTTCTAAAATGAAGAGACAACGAAAACTTTTAATTTACTAAGTTACAAAATTGATTTATTTATTTATATTTATGTATGTATATATATATATATATATTCACACAAATCATATTCTAATAATTATTTGCATATATCTATCTACATGATACCATTAATTTTCATATTACACACGTGCGGTTCTGCTCATATTAAATTCACCAATATAATAAATTAATATGTATATAATATAAACATTACTAACGAACTTGAATTAAATGAATACATTATTTCTTATGGATAATAGTATCTTAATTTATCTAAAAATATTTAGATTGTTAATATACTTATAATATTATTAATTTTCTCGGATAAGTATACTACAACACAAAATATTAATTTTATGTTTAGTCTAACTCTAATTTAGTTTTATTTATTTTATCTTATTAAAATAACAAAATATCGTTATACTCATATATTATTTTGTTACTATAATAATATAAGATATCATATGCCGATGTAGAATGTACATTTTACTTAGCAGATGATATATTGGTGTTTATTATCATTATAAACAAGTAAAAAAGAGGGAAAATAAATAGATACAAAATGTTTACTCTCATCATTTAAATGCTCAGTTTTTATTGAGAATTGAAAAAAAAATGTTTCTTATCGTTTTTCAAAACTTATTTATTAAATATTACAGAGTATTTTTTTAATGAACCATTATTTTAAAATATTTATTTGTCTTAAAACATTTTGTTTTTTAAGATTTTGGATACTTAAAATTTTAAATTTGTACTCATACATTGAAATATTGTTAATCTTTTGCTATGCTACAAACGTATATGAAATTTGATTATTTTTTCGGTTTGAACCATATCCAAAATAACAATATAGAATACTTTTCTGTACATTTTTATGGATCAATAACCTCGTAAGCCCCACAAAACCCTTACAAAACTAATAGTTTGATAATGTTTAACAATTAGAAGAGTTGTAAAATAAAAATGAACGATACTGAACGATACTGTGATAAAATACTTGAAGTTTCGGTAGTTCTACATGAAAAATAACTAATAAACATTGAGATTTCTATATTTTAACATAATAAGAAAATTTAGATAGCAGACACAATTTTGTATAAGACTATAATTGGAAGTTGACTTTTATTCTATAATAAAATAGTTTCAATTATCTAGAAAATAAAAAACATTTTTATTTGAAACCGAAACTTTAAATACTGTATCCGTAGTTTGTGGTTGTCTGGGTTAACGTCATAGCGCAAATCGTTAGAATTTATAAATAAGGTCATATAACTTACTGTTTGTTGTTTGTAGTTATTAAAAATAATGTTGTTTACTTAAACACAAACATAAACAGGTTTATTACCTATTATTTTGAAGTATTTGAATGACATTCTTACATTTTCTTAGTTTAATTATCTAACTTGTTATGGAATTTCTTTTAGTCTTAAATAATTAAGACCCTAAAACCAGAATTGCATTGTACCCAATGACGTGTATACAGCGTATAATTATTATAACAGAACTCAGTGTAATTAAACATTGAACACGCAGGTAAAGTAACTTCTCGTTTTATTTATTTCGTATTTTATTCAATATCGCGAAAAACGCAAGGAAAACATTACAAAAGTCGTATTAATAGGAAAAATGAGACGGTTTTTTATAATATTTGTACATATTTTTTGGATATTTTTGGGTGTCTGATCAAGATAGGTGCAAAAAATGGCTAAAAATACATATTCATAGTCAAAACTATGTACAATAATCTGTACACATACAGAAACGTCACCCGGGCAAGCGATCTGTGTGTTTTTCTCTATACAGATCTGCAGGCCTCCTCCGGATTAATTGTATAAGCCACGCGTCATCGGATTTGGAAGATACTCACATCCAGATCGAATAAAATAAAAACAAAATAATAACAAATACCACTAAGCCATGATAGAAACAAAAAACGACGAATTAAACATGTTCAAATACAATAAGATGGTTTCAGGAGGAGTGTAATTAGCGGTGAGTGAGAGAGAGAACGTAAGAGAGAGAGAGGGAAGAATAGTATCATCGAGACTTGTCACCGCAGGGGCAGATAACGCACCGCGGTGGGTGCGAGATGACGTGGTTCGAAAGGGTTATTATAGCGATAGTCGGATGAATGGTTCCAAAAAAATCGGACCCGAAAACATTTTTCCATCATACCGCCGTGGCTGTGAACACGATAATATTATGCAGATACGAGTGTACCGCTGGAACGCGAAGACAAACGCACACATTTCACATATTTTATACAATATTATTATGACGTGACAAGTCGAGATAAAAAAAAATTGCTCGACTGAACGCGTACACTGTTGTACGAGTACGAATAGGAGGGTGCTCGCGGGCGTACACTCCGGCGACCGGGTGGCGCGGCGATTCGGCCGGTCGGACGGGGTCCGTTTCAGAGGGTAGGTGGTCGATGTACGACAGCGTTCGTGTGGGCGGTGGCGCGCGCGGGTGTGACGCGGAACGTTCTGCTCTATATATCTCGGCGTGACGCGCCTTTACACACCCCTTATCCCCCGTGTGCTCGCGGGCAATCCTATATTCATATTATGTGCGCACGTATCTATAGTATATATAATATGCACGCCGTGCGTACACTCACCTGCCGCCCTGGCCTCCTTGCACTCCAGGTACATGTCGGCCTTTATCTCGGGATTGTCGTCCGCAATGGTCTCGCCGACAGTCACAAACCGCTCGATGGCTAAGTTCACCCCCTGGCCGACCCTGGCTATCGCCCTGGCTGTCCTCTCCGTGCAGAACGGTCGTTCCCGGTGTGCCACCAACGTCGATATCTGTAACAAGACGTGTACAACACCGTTATTATATACATATGTAAACATAAATAGTAGCCTCTTATCTTCTTGAACGTCATATACGTGTATATATATATATATATATATACACGTATCTATTTAGTGCAGACATGAGAATTTTCTTCCGATATGATGATGTGGATGAGAGAGGGTCGATGTGAATAATATAGCCAAAGATAACAGTAAAAAAAAATAAGTGAACACGGTTAAACTGACCGTAAAACGTCTCCGAGTATACGGGGCGGTGGGACTACATTTCCGACGTGTATAAATACTGTCATAATGTAATGTACTGTTGATTATTACTGTATATTATTATGTATATAAAATGCTGCTGGCTAGTACCCACGTATACATGGACGGTGCTGTATATTATAGAGTATTCAGTAGCACTATGATAAACTGTGTTATCGCTTTATTATTATCGAGTTATGTGCATATATATATACCTAGTTGTAATATCGTTGTACAATAATAAACATTTTATAGTTTCGTGTTGGCCGTTGGGCCGCGTATGCGAAATCCGCAAGACGACTATTGACTGTACAAACTATACTTAGGGACTATATACTTAAAACATACTCAACGTATATGCGTGGAACTACCAAACGATGATGACGACATTTTTTTCGATCGAAAAACTCGGGGATTCATTGTGTAAAAAAAAACAATAACACAACGCTTCTGGTTCCAATTATACGCGCATATACGAAGTATGACTGGTATGTATATATAGGTTGGGTACTCGTCAATGTTATTGTTTTCTTTTTTATTATTATTTCTATAGGACATAAGCGCGTTTTGTTAATTCAACACTGTTCAGCCCTTCACAATCACTACACATCATACAATAATGCTTATAATATACCTACAACGGATACATATACTATTTTGTTTTTTACTTTATTAATTATTATACACCTGTACCACAAAGAGTTACACAATAATATTTCCTGTATTCTGATATAAACAGTTGAAAATAGTTCTCCAATTTAAGGCATTTCAGTTGATTTTTAAGTCGTCTAAGAAACAAATGGCTGAAGAGCTTCTATCGATCGATTGTAGAACTTTGACAATTCGACTACCAATGTGATTGAATGCAGTATTGATAATAGTAACTGATAAGCACGTAAAGATAATATGTATAATTTACCTATTAAAAAGTTTATTTCAAATAAAATTACTAATTAGTAATTATTTTAATATTATACTGCAAAGTAATTAAACTGAAATTTCATCAAAGTTTTACGGGTTACTATTAATATTCGATAACCTCCAGGAAAGTAATTGACAGTTCGTACATTAACCCTTTCATTGGATAATTAATAAAATATTATAATAAGGTGAGCAATAATCACAGTCTTGCAAGATATAATAACAGCCATTTTAAAAAACGATAAACGTTTTAGTTAATCCGCTGAATCTTCAAAATGATTTATAAAATATTTTGGTAAGTGTGAATATTTTTTGTCAACGTTGTTGGAATATACATAAATGTATTAAATCTGATTTATCTACATTAAACAGATTCATGAATACAAAATTTGAAATTAGCATGCCATAAGAATTAATATTTATGAATTCCCGGGAAACAAAACACGCAATGAAATTATAATAACTGAAAAAATAACGCGAAACCTAATTAAACTGAACAAATATTCCAAACGTATTTAATAAACAATTTCTAAAGTTTATTTTATAAAAAAAAATTATTTTAATTTATGTAACAGTTATTAAAAATAAATAACTATAAGTAGCTCATACTAGTAATAGTGTGTAGTTACTTGTACATAAAAAAAAATTTGAATAATAATTTCTGTTATTATAATTGAATTTTTCTATTCTAGTATATTTAATCTCTTTCAATGAATTATAATATTATCATAGTACATTTAATAAACGAATTTCAATCATTAATCAAATTAATATTGCATATATTATACCACGAGTACCTATATACTACATAGTATTATATATTAGTAGTTATATTCCAAAGTAGTCTATAAAAATAAATTGAACAAAAGTGTATAATGTTATACTCGTTTAGGCGTACATACATACACCTAAAGTAAGTACTATCCTCCATCTCTTGAAACAATAAAATACGAACAAAAAAATATTATATTATTCGATGCTTTTAAAACTCAGATACTTGTACAAGAGAATTTCGACCTTAATCGTTTTTTTTTTATTATATAATGGTTTTTATGTATTGTAAAAATAAAACCGATGAATATATACTCGAGTTTTGTTGTTATGTGAAAAAAATTAATCGGCAATAAAATTATTTGTACATCATCTGCTTGACAAATAATATTGTACAGTCCATGTAAAGCCACAGTAAATATTCATATAATGTTGTGTAATAAAATAACATTTAATGAATGTTCATTACAAACTATATTAGATGTATTTTTTTTTCATTTAAGTTTCATAACCCTAATCACACAAAACTAATGAACAGATAAAACCTTTCCACATTTAAATACCGAAAAAATAACAGTGCATCTTATGTAAATATAAGGTATACATACAATAAACACAAATTTAGTCTATTCGGCGGCGGAAGAATTATATAGTTATATATTTTATTAATTAGAAATTTATTAGGTATTTTAATTAATTTGTGTTGTAAAATATCCTTAACGTTATAAAATAAATAATGATAAGATATATGATTATGTAAATATAATAAAAAAAGATAATTATCTATCGAAAAAAAGTCCTAAATTTATTAATTTGATATAAGAAAACAGCAGAGGCGCAATTGCAATGAAAAAACTGGGGGTGCTGAATCACCTCTATATTTTTTCGTGTTACCTTATGGTTATGGATAATTATTACTATTAAAATCTAAATTAAAATGAAACAATTTGGAGGTGCTAAGCCTTCTGCCAAATTGCGCCTATGAAAAACAGTCAATGAATATTACTGTTCATCAACTTTCATATAATGTTTACTGCCTTTAGTGTTCCATACAGTGTTATAAGAAAATGCGACTAGTGTTTGCCAAATGGATTAACTTTACTGTAATTAAACGTTAGCAAAAAATAAACGTTTAATTTTAAGATAATTTTATCGGCCGCAAACAATTTAATGGGTTTGTATCAACGTGTCTAATGGGACTACTGTCCAAGTAATGAAGGAACGTACCAAATTGAAATTAGGACACGGAAAAAGTAAACGTATAAGTATATTATAGGAAAATCTATATGGGAACTCGCCAAATTTAAAAATGTGAACTAACCGTGCATTGTGGTTTGTTGAACTACAGCTGATGCGTGGTACTTTGTGTTTCGTTCAGTGAATCAGAATATAATAAGAACTCTAATTAAAACAAACATAGATATTCATAAATATTTAAATTAATGAGGCTACAACACTTTTAGAGTAAAAAAACAGTAAAATCGTGTTAAAATATTTGTACAAGATAAATGTATGTGACAAGCAAAATTAGACCAAAATTTAGATTTTATAAAGATATAACAATAATAATTAACTTACCTACCATAAAAAAAAAAATGTGTCATTTTAATATGAAATGTTGGGACTTGGACCAACAGGTGTTCTACACTATTTTCAAGGAAAACCCCAATATGTTTAAAGTTTAAATATCGCCTATTATCCGTTGTTTTAGATATCATATTTTTTATAAATATAAAAACCTAAATACCTAAATTTTACTTCAATTAAAATAATTAAGATTTATTTAGTTAAATTTAAATCACATGCAATAAAAATATTCACAAATGTATTTCTTATATTTATTTTTATTCAAACATTAAAAACATATCTATTGTATGAATAATAAAAATAATAAAAAAATCTTAAAATTATATGTATTTAAAAATTACAACTACACACTAAAGTCTAACAACAAATAAATTAATAAAGTAATAAAAATATAAATTACATAATATATGGCAGACACAGTATAAAAAAAAAATTAATTAAAAATGTAAGATATTTATTATTTAATTAATTATAAATATGGTGTGTATATATATAAATACAAATTTAATAAAATATAAATTATCTTCCTTTTAAGAAAAGCTGTTGTCTATAAGCTAATTATTCTGAACATTGTATACAAATCCATATCGAAATTGGATAATCGTATAAACATTTATTCTTAAATTAAAATATTAAAATGTAATGATTTAGGAAGTCGGTTATGGCAATTCAATTGTTAGCTTTAAAGCTTAAAGCCATACGAATAATAATAAACCATTTTACTATTATTGATTTTATTAGCTATACAGGATATTGGATACAGGGACGTACGGCGTTATTTAAATACCTACTAATTTTTATGCTGCTGAATAATGTACTTCTTATCGCGGTTAGAAATATAAATTATATACAATTTACGCACAGCCGTCAGTCACTGTATGTTTGAAGCAAACAAAATTAAAGAACTTTATCCACAACTACGTTTTTATTTCTCAAACACACGACTCATATATCATTTATATTAAATAATATATAATTACCCACATAATAATAATATGTCATCACGCGATCCAGGCGTTCGAAATTTGAAGCTAAAATGCAATGAATTATTGCATTATTATTCACTAATATATATTATTATAATATGCCATTCAATTATCATGAAATTATTTTTCATTTATAAACGGCACATTAAAGTAAGTATATTATGTATTATTATATTGTTTAATACGACATTATACATTCTTGTAAAAATTATAACCATTAACTTGTTGTGACTAATTTAATTGAATAATAATGTTTGATTAAAATAAACTAATTCTTCATGCCTATGTAACATTTTATATAAAAAAAGTATTGAAAAAATCTAAAAAAAAATAGTTGAATGAAAATTAAATCACATTGCAAATAATAAGTCAATTTGTTAAAAATTAAATAAATTATTCCTAAAGAAAATCAATTTGATTTTACATTTGTTTATTTTTACGTTGAAATAAAACATTGAATGTATTATTATTATTATTTATTTACAATTTACCTATGTTTATACCTAAATAACTAAAAGTGTATAAACAGTTTTTTTCAATATAGGGATTTTAAGCTGTATCCAACAATTTCATATAACCATGTATAAAAAGTGTAAATCCATAAATTATTAAAATTTCGATAAAATAGTCACTTGCATTTTTTTCATTCATCACGTTACGTAATATGAAACTAGAAGTTTAAGTGGTCGTGTGGAATTTCTCAAGTATCTTTATTAAAGGAGAAATAATGTCGCTTCGCATCACTAAATTCTGCTCGCTGCACTACGCATATTAGTCAAACGAAAACGCCAATTAATTTTCTTTTTTAGGGTGTATATGAACTGAATGATAATATCTCGTATTTCATTATAAATATATGTATTTTATCAATATCCCGAGTAGGTACCTCTTACTTACAGATTTTTTTTATTTTAGTGATGTATAACATGATTTCTAGCTGTGAGCCATATTATCTCCATTAAGACAGTTTCGTCAATATACAACGTATATTATAATATCAAAAGTTCACGTATAATGATACTATTTTTTAACACCATATTATTATATTATGCACCACGCGGTGTCATCCTCGAAAGTCTTAAACTATATTATAACAATATAACAATATAACAACAATATGTAGGTACATATTATATCAACGGCACGGCATAAAAGGAAGGTATGTGGAATGCAAATTACTACACGTCTGCAACACGCCTCTTTCCGAATAGGTACCTACTGCTTTGAACGATAACAATGCCGCCGGTGACCAAAAATTGTAATTATACTATAACATAGACTTAAGACTTAAGAGGACGCCACTCCTGCATGTATTATTGTCTACGTCTTAGAAATGTACGACATACCTATAAAATTTGTGTTGAGCAATTCCAATTCTGTGTAAGAACTAATAACCTTTAATAATAGAAAGGATTAAATTATCATCAAACATAAAGGTAAGTACTTAAAAGCATTATTTATGTTTTTTCGTGGGTTTTTTAGGGTTTTTATTTTTAAGCAAATTATGAGTATCTAAAATATTACAGTTTAAAATTAAAATATCGTAAAACAAATATGTGAAAAAACACAAATAATCTTCATACAATCTTTCGTTATTTCATTATTTTTTTTTTTTTATTTCGAAATTGAACCCACTAATTATTATTAAAAATAGCATATTCAATATATATGTATAATTTTTAATTTAAAGTTTGAAATATTTCATACTGAATTTTTAACACAATTATTGACGATATTAATGCATTGTATGGAGTGATTCGATATAGTAGTATATTACTATATTAAGGTTTTATTTTCGAATATTTATACATGGAAATTTGTATATAACGATTTTTTTATGATTTTGTAACATTTAAAAATGTTTTAATGTTTTTGTTAGTACCATTTTAAATACTTTTATAATAGGTTTTAAATAAAACAATAACTAATAACAAATGTACGTAAAAACTTATTAAAAAAAAACTAAACCAAATTTGATATTAATCATAAAATTTTCAAACACTTGGTGCCAACTAGTATAAATACAGACGATTATAAGTTATTATAATATAAAATAATTATATAACCATATATCATACAAAATATGACCCGACAATGTAATATTTTATCACATGCATACACTAAATACTATATATAACATATACGAGTACTGTGTGATTATCACTACCTAGTACCTACTCCGTTTGTTTAATAAATATAAAATAGTGATCATTGAATTTGAATGATGTTATTGATGCAAATAATAATTTGTGTTTGTATGTTTACTATAATGATAATGACTATGTATTTGGAGATGTGGAAGTTACGCCCCGCGTTTTTTTAATCAATATTATTGGAGACAAACGTGACTCCAAAAAATTGGCTTATTTACGCATATGAGAACATTACAGTCAAATATTATTATACAGTCACCGCGGTCATTTTTGACAGAATAAAACGTGCCGAAATAAATAAATAATTTCAGAATCTTTTAGGAAAATTCCGGCATACGATAGTTAATATACGCGCCGCAACACGTTTGTGTCCTCCGATAAACGTAAACTATTGACAACATAATAGTGTATACCCACCAACACAACGCGGAATTAATATAATTAACCGCCAACATAATATTATAAGTGCATAAGAGTTATTTCTCTATTCATTATTATACCGTCAACCGTCAGTAGCTCGGTGGTGCGTTGAAACGTTTAATTTTATAACAGCGGAGTTTTAGTCCTCGTCTGTCACGCTCGACGCGGAAGCCTACATATAAGTACTAATATCAGCCAATGACAAAACATCTTTGATTATCAACAACTTTTCCGAGCACCCTGGAAATTGTTTACTGGCGCATAATTGATTTATGACACAGTTTTCTGTAGTTATTTCATAAAAGTTCTTTGTACACTCTGCACGCACACTCGTAACAATAGCTAATGTATTTTCGGCGTCTATTTTTCCACGTTAAACTATATCAAACACGCGTACTCCAACAAAACAACCGATTTTTTATAAGAGAAGAAACTTTTATTTTGGCGATTGCATTATTATTTTAGTCGCTCATACCTTTCGGTCCTATATTCGCTCATCTTCTCTTTTCTTGAACAAATCGCTCGTGCAGAGTGGTGGTTTCCGATTAACGATTAACATTAATTTATATTACCTATATTGGCTATATTTCTTATATTCTACAAATAAGTCGACTCTTATTGTTATAAATAATGTATACGTCGACACGTCGTCGTACTTCGCATCATACGCAGACAAATACTTGCAGCCTTTATTGTAAATTATCAATACGTATCTCATTCTTTACTGTGTATTTTATAGTTGCCCTCTCAATTTCTGTTTATTAAATTTTGTTCCCCAAGAAAGATAACAAAAATAAAATAAAAGAAAGCATAGATAGTAGATACAAACGAAGATGAAAAGCGCTGACTTTGTCTTCATTATAAAGCGTAATCGATCTACTGAATAAAATATGTATAATATCCATTCCAATCATTTATTCGTGTGATTATCTATTTAAGCTATACGAGATACCCAACTTCATTTGCCCTTTCTTGTGTTTGGCGAAAATGTATTTACCGAGAAAACTGTTCGCACCATTGTCACTCCACATTAAATGCGTTGCTTTTCTAAAACGTAATTGACGAATTCAGAATAATGTCAGGTACTAAAATACAATTTGCTAAGAATATACAAATACTATACATATATACTTATACCCAAGGTTGGACAAGTTTACGATTTTTGATATCTCGTTAAGTTAAATTAAAATAAGAAAAAGTGAGTTAAATAAAAAGTAAACTAATATATTTTTTATAACTTCATTAAGTAACAAATTAATGGATAAAAAAAATTAACCAAGTTAAAATTAACTTAGTTCAAAAATGTAATTATTTTTGAAAAAAAAATAGGTTAGGTACCTACAAAATAAATGATAAATTCCAAAATTGTTTCAAGCTCAGATTT
Organism: Rhopalosiphum maidis; assembly: GCF_003676215.2. Lineage (NCBI taxonomy): Eukaryota > Metazoa > Arthropoda > Insecta > Hemiptera > Aphididae > Rhopalosiphum > Rhopalosiphum maidis. The sequence continues at coordinate 84,168,747 of NC_040878.1, forward strand.
CTGGGTCCATGTGATCATCTATGTAATATGCTTACAGTATTTACTGAGGATTTAGGGTGAGCAATTGACGATTCATCCAAATATTCTCCCACCCATTAAAGAAGGGAAGAGTTAAAATAGTATAAATACACAAACGATATAAGTTCTACTTAGCTGCTACACGTCAATATTTGGAATATATCTGTACTAAGTATAAACACAATCAAAATTATATATGGTATACATAAATACATACCTAACATAATATTATGTTTAAATAAAATAATTATATTTACATAGTTACCCATTGAAAGATTTTGATTTTGTATGAATAATTATTGGATACAAAATACATTTATTTTCTACGATATCTAATATTTCTCAAGCCAACAAAGTCATAAATGAATGGATTATATAGATTTTAAACTTAACCTAATTTTAATAAATCTGTATACAATTAACTTATTTAACTTAAGTTAATACGTTAAATATCTTAAAAATTAGTTTCAAAAAAAAAGTAACGAATTACTTAATATTAACTTAATTTTAACTCGTTAATGCTCATCTTTGCTACCTGTTTAAAATACATTTATGTTATAATATGGTAACACTAAACATCCTCTGTCGTCTTTGACTTTAACTACTTTGATATTAATTGTACAAAATATGCCCAGATGATCGTTATGATTTAAATTACATTTTAAATCACCATATTCACAGGAATATGTATACAAACAATATTTTTATTCGACACTACAAGGAATATCATCATAGCCGAAGATAGATTTAAAAATAATACCTTTAATCTTTATTTCTCGGCTCTTGTTGATTGAAATGTTTCGTATGAACTTTAATGCGCCAATATCAAATGCACAAAAAATTATTATGGTATTTACATATTTAAATATTTTCATTGCAATTCGATTCGTGAGTTAATCATACCCATTAGTTATATCCAGCAGTCTTATGAGTGGCATACCCATCGGGGGTGTTAATAAAAATGGGGCATTTCCTTTTTTATACTATACAAATTTATATGTATATTTTCATACCCACTTTTGCGAAAGTTTTGAGTACCTACGTCACTGCCAGCTGTATGTGTGTTTCGTAAATAAATACCAAACGTTTCATTAGTTTTATCATAATAAATTGTTTAATCAGTTTATTATTCTAAAGTATTCTGTTTAAAAAAGACCAAACACAGTTTTAATTATTCAAAATATCGCTGTATCATCTGAATTATTTTGAGACGATACGCTTTTTTTTTTATGTCTTTTCACGGTAATCTGCGCTTTACTAGATACAACAAAGTTTTATTTATTTTTTCAGAAGCAGATAAAAAGAAACAATAGTTGTGCCCTTAAGATATAAATAAACTATTACATTTTTTTTCCATAACAATTTAGTAAATGTTTTTCATTTTAAATAAAATAAAGAAAAAAATTATAATAAGGCTTGTTAATACAAACGGCTATCATTAAATATAGCCTATAAGGTAAATTTACTATACCTGCCTATACAATGAAATTGCTGTACAGATAACAGCATTCGTGACTTTACTACATGAACTACATAGAACATATTAAAGATGTAATAAAATGCACTTTTAAACAATTTGCCAACATTTACTGACTTTTTATTGTACGTCAACGATCACCAGCGACTGTCAGCGTCCATACACTGACACTGACTACGAATATTAACAGTTAGCAAGACGTGCCAGTTACGAAATACGTTGAAATGCGTGTGTATTTGAACGCGTAATGTGTTGGTATAAATTTTTTGCAAGTTTAATATATAGTGCTATTAGTCAAATGAAAATATGTATTACAAAAAAATTTCAAGCATTGATTCGGCCCCGCCGCGTTAAGAACGTTTAATTTTTTTAAGTAACACGCAACCGAAAAAACTACCGTTCCCGAGGCAACCATATTCCAAGTTAAATTTCAGAGCATAACCCGAAAGGTCTGACCGCCAAGCTATGTTGGTCGAAAAATGGTACTTTTTTCCAGGCAAAATCCTGTCAGCATAAACATTATTTCCACCACACGTGTTGGAAGTACTTTAAAATGTGAAAGTATATTGGTATTTTTTCCTTCCATATCGCTCTATATGAACTCGGCAAGCTATATAATATATTGAACACAAGTTCCACTTAACGAAAAAAAAAATGTTTCAGACGTAAACTGTCTGAAGCGTATACATTATTGATGCACTGATGTCGAAATTGAGATAAAAAAAAAAATAATACCACTGCGTCAGTAAAATGCATATGCATATATGTTTCTTATACACAGTTATATACAATTCATTGTACCAGCTATACAACGTGGTTCTTTATATACATTTTAAATCACCTATATAATGTGGTCACATTTTTTCAGTTTGCATATTATAATAATTTGAGTTATTAGGTACCTATTAACATGTATACAAAACAATTTAACCATTTATGCGAAATTAATAACTTCTTGAATAATTTTAAAATAAGTAACGATAATAATAATATTTGTTGTTTCACGTTATTATATTATTGTGGTTTGACAAGTCCACTCTTAATCTCTTATATTAGTTACATTGGCATAATTTAGAAGGAGCTCGTTGAACATGCTTAGCATCTCCAATTTTGAAATTATCACTCCTACATAATTTATACCATTTGTGGTTAATTAGTTCTTATATGTTTTGTTAATAACGCCATTGCAGTCGTTATTAAAAATTGATTATTCGATTGGTGGCGTATAAAGGATGGATGTTCGACGTATAATCCGTTATCATAAGACTGACCAAAAAAATAAAAAAAATATTGGTCTTCAACACCATCATAGCTTTTTGTTGAAATTGAGCCCCTGTAATCACAGTATGAGGGATTTCGAAAACCAATAATCGTACATAATATATAGTAGTATAAATGTATAATACATACCAAAATATATTTTACTACGTTACTATACGAGAAAAGCATTTTATTTTTACTACATTACATTTACATGTGTTGTGCGTATAGCACATACAATTTATGAAATTCACGAGACATTAAACATGCGTAAAAATTAACGTGGCTAAGGTAAACAAAAGCATAGTGATATTATTTTTAGTGTATTAGTGCCCACGTGCATGGTTATAGTTTAGGTACTCCGAACACGGCGTGTAAATATTCAAGTAAATTCCGAATTAAATGACCCGTTACCTTAGGCAATATTACAACTGAATTTTTTTTTCTTTTCGTTTTTTTTCCAGATGATTTTGTTTACTTTATTAACAAAAGAAAAATCATTATAGAAAAAAAATAAAATGTTACGTATAGTTGATTATATACGCCTTAAATACAATAGTATAACTACCTGCCGACCTCTAATGTGTTTCAAAAACGATGATCGGTGGGTGGGTGGGTGTGAGAGTGTTCGCCTATACACGAAAGTTGGCCGTATTTCACGTGAACTTGAGTGGTTTTCACGAAAGCCAATTTAATCGTATTAGTTTGACGTTAATATAACTAAACTCCGTATAAAATGTGGACAAAGACTGTTGCGGTACCTAGTTGAAATAACTTGACAATAATAATGAAGTCAAACGTTTCGCAGTGATAGACAACTTAATAGACACGTGACTCCTTGGCGGTATCGTTTCAACCCATTGACCGTGCATTGTGCATAAATCTTTTCGATAAAACGAATATTTTGACACATTATGAGCGTAGATCGAATGTTACACAGCTGGATATAAAATGACCGGAGGTCAACCCGTACCGCGTTCACCCTTATATAAATACAAACTGAAAACGATTAATCAAGCCGAGTTGACTAACTTTGTCGCCAAGTGTCAGACATCATTAAAATTGCCCGAAGAAAAATAAGAAAAAAATAACTATTTGAAATTAATAAATAAGCTTAACTGCACTGCATACTACCATTATTGTTACATGTATAATATTTAAAATTAAAATCGAATAAAATATTAAAAGTGCCTACCATTTATTAAGTACTTAACGCACAAGTGATTAAAATAATTGCCTATAACGATATTACAATATCACCCTAAACGTATTAGTTTTAATGAAAACTCAGAAAATGTGTAACTGACATTATTAATTTTACAATCTATAATATACTCGTATATAAATCACAATAAATTAATAAATTCATTACCTAAAAAATTAATCAGATTTCAATCGTTGTTTATCTAATTATATAATTTATCTTTATTTCTTACTTTAATCGAAACTATGATTAAATTGTCTCTGTTTTCTAAATTATTGTAATATTCGCGATTTTCCAAATCGTATCGAATGGAAGTTAAACACATCTAACGACACAGAATCATCCTAGGTAGAATATTGATAATTTTTAATTTACTGAACTATACTTAAATACTTTCTTTGATTAATTTTATCATAGCAACATCATGTTTGGTCTGTATAAAAAAGTCAGTAACCCTGTAAAAAACGTTTAAGGTCGACTCACCACATTAGCCCGAATGACCAAACACTAGGAACAAAAACTTTTCAAACAACGCTATTAGTTCTCCGACTGATAGTAAAATAATGTTGAAATTTTTGATGAATGACGTTTTTATTCAGACATTCATTGTGTGGGCCGTACCCCGTATCCACATAAATGTTTAAATGAAACGAACCCGCCTACAATCTTTTGATATTTAAAGAAAAACACTCGTACTAAGAGTCCCAAGGGTACAATCAAATATCCTTTGGTCGGAATAATCGAAAAAAACGATTCGCCATCCAATTGATAACGAATTTCCGATAAAACATATTATTATATTATAAATACTTATAATATTTTTATGATTATAATATATTAATATCTATCTTTATACCATACTACAAGTATTTTCATAATAACGAATAAACTCAGCTACGGTTGTTTTGAAATTCAAATAAAAAACGAATGAAAAAACCACTGGACTCTACCATAATATAATTTTTGCTTGTGTGGTAAGATGTGGAAATCGGTACGACGGTATTTAGCCACCGAAAAATGGTTTTACCTAATTATCAAAATATGATTAGGGGTTGCAAAGTACCTATTGATTTGAAAATAATTCAAGTTTTAAAGGTCCTACGTTGTATTCGTTTAAGAAAACTCAGTGAAAATAACAATAACATTAGCAATAATTTGATTATCATAACGGTTGTTTTACTGTGTTGTTGTTATAATAATTATCAAAACCGTGATTAGGATAAATCTGGCTTTTTGTTCATCATCTATGTTTTGTTTAAAACTTTTGAAATAAATTTGATGAGTTTTTATACACACGTTTTATACGTTAATGGATAAAAATCGGGAATGGATATCCGTACAAAACATAAAAAGGGACAATACAAAAAAAGCGAACTTCGCAGAGAATAATATTTATATCAATAACATGGTGTATAACGTTATGTTCTGACCTAGGTCTATGTATATAGTAACTGATAAAAAGGTATGCATATAATACAGTCGGAATCACTGTAACTGAAACCTCGATATCTCGGTTATTCCGACTATAAGAAATTCAAAACACCTTTAAATAAAACACTTGATCGGTTTTTGATATCTCCATTCTCCAGAATATTTTTAACAACTCGATCTTATATACATATATGCGCGAAGTAGCCTAAAAACACTAGCTGCGGTGGTGTGTGTGCGCGCTTATCAATATATAAACCAAATCTTTCGGGATATGATTCAGACGCGGTACGAGCATGCGGAGTATTTGGCTTGGCCACTGACACTGTCCGTCGCCGACTATCGACGCACTATCCGCAGAGAAGCTTTATATTATACCCGGTCCCGCCCGCGCCACTGCCTCATCTGGAATACACTCTCCAAAACAACTCCCCCCTTCAAAAAAGCTCTCCGACCTTCATTCGCGAAAAACTTTCCCTCTTCCCCAACCAAAAACGTTTGTGTGTGTTTGAGGACCGCCGTGCGGCGTATCGGACATTCCGCAGCGGCCCGCGCGGTATAACCGCGTGGTACGTGCGTGGCGGCGGCTTACCTGCTGTCTACCGCAGTGGTCGCCAAGCAGAAGAGCCATGTCACGGCGTGTCTGTCGATCGGCGTGAGCGAGGTGTGAGCCGGGTGTTCTGCACTGTCGATTCCGCCCGCGTGTGCGGCGCACAGCAGGACTCGCACTGCAGCAGGTCCGAGGAGACGTCGGGAAAACCGGGGGAGGATCTTGACGACGACGACGACGACAACAACGACAGAGACGACGCGTAAGACCCGTTGTATACGTTACGATGCGAAACTTACGACGAAAATTATATTTTTATAATAAAAATAATTCAATAGTAATAACAGCGATGGTGATGGTGATGATATAACGACGAGAACAATAATAATATTTTGTATATACGATTATTATTTTAATATATTATGATAATAATAATATATTGTTTGGTGAAACCGCGAACATTCTATTAAAATTATATCATTTTTTTTAAATTTTGTTGACAAAAATTAGCCGTACGAAAAATACTGTAGCATTGGTCATATAGTATTTTGTGTGTGCGGTGCGAATTTGTTTTATTTTAAATAATTATTTTTATATAATATATTTTATTTTATCAAATTTAATAATATAAAATATCTTTACCGTTGTGTGTAAATGTATGTGTGTATGTGTGTGTGTGTGTGTGTGTGTGTGTGTGTATGTGTGTATATATGTATGAGAGTGTATGTGTGGTGTGTGTGTGTGTAAGTTTCGAGGGGGGGCGACGGCAGCGGCGGCGGCGGCGGCTGCGGCAGCGACGGCGGCGTCGGCGGCGTCCGGCGGCGATCTGCTGGTGCTGGTGCTTGTGCTGGCTGCTGCTCGTCCGGTGCGTTTGTGCGTGCGCGCGCGTATAATTGCGCGGGCGCGAGCGCGTGCTCGGCGCTGGTGCGTGCGCGCAACGCGCGCGAACGACGACGCCGAACCCGCCGCCGCCGACAATCAATAAAAACCCACCGCCGCCGACACCACCGACCTGCACACCGTCACCTCCAACGCCGCCGCCGCTGCTGCCACCGACAACGCCACCGTCGTCGTCACCGTAGGCACACGCCACCAGCGGCGGTGGTGGCGGCGTATCTTTTCATCATGACACGGTTAACCTCAAACCGTATAGGACCCGACGGGAAACGTTCCGACGGCGATACGCATCGCTTTTTCCTGACCACCGCCGTACATCTTTTATTATCTCTCCGTTTCACTCGCTCCGTCTCTGCGACTTTTGGCGTTGTCGTTTTCGGCATGTGCGAACGGCGGTGATACGCGGACAAACGGAAGCCGGTCAAGTGTACGCGAAAAAAGGTCACCCGGCTTAATGTACACGTCTATTACCTATTATCGTCGTCGTCGTCGTAACGCTGCACGCGTAATGTGGGTCACACCTGGCGTTCTATTTTGGTTTGAGAACCGAAGCTGTTCTCTCACATACCGCACCGGCCACCGCTGTTTACAAAACGGTATCACGTATATACACTTTAGATTTTCACACGTGGACCTATGCAAGCCGCTCCGCGCCCAAATATGCATAAAATATATACATGTATATGCGTGTGCATAACTACTGCGGCGGCGTGGTCGTCGCAGCGGAACGGTATACATCTGGAGACACAGCGGCGCGGTCAGTCACTAAGCCGGCCGGCCATGGGACGGGGACGTAGTGCGGTACATTTCGAATATCGCGGCGGCACATCACACGTCACCGTGTGGAGGTGGACGCGGCATAATAACATCATAAAATACTATACCTACGTATTGTAAGCGTGACACGTACCTGTTTGACGAGCGGCAACAGCGTGTGTTCGATGCTCTTGAGCGTAATCTCTGCGTCGCCGTCGTAGTGGCAAGACTGTCCGCGGCCACCGCCGGCTCCGCTGCCGCTGCCGCTGCTCGTACTGCCACAGCCGTCGCCGCTGGACGACGGAGACAACGGAGACACCGCCGGCGATGTGGCCGTCCACTCTGGCTGGCGGTGACGCGTCGCCGCCAAAGCCGCCGACGCCGCCGACGGTGATGTGCAGCGTGATCCCGCCGCGGCGACGGTGACGATTGGCGGTGATAGCGGCGACGGCGGTGCGTTCGACGACGGCGTCGCAGCCGGCGATTTGGCCATTTGGCATTATTCCGCGGCGCGCCGCGTGCTTGTACGGGGTGTGCAAGCGTGCGTGTGTGAGCGTGTGAGAGGGCGCGCGCGCGCGTGCGAAACGTTCCGGCGGCGGAGGCAGTGTGATTCGGTGCGGCGCGGTGCGTGCACGCGTACCTATATTATTTTAATAATAATAATAATAATAATAATATGTCGTACCGGCGAGTGGGCACGCTACTGATGCGATGTGTACGCGGCGCGCGCGTCCCCTCGTGTAAAAAGCTCGTGGCAGCCTGTAACGCTACGGAGCGGCCGGCGTGTGCGTGCGACGTGTCGTCGTCTGCGGCGGCAGGGATTGAGTCTCGATGGAGGTGGTGGTGGCGAGCGCGGTGGAGAAGGACACGTCCGTCCCCCGATTTTATTATAACTCGCCGTCGACGAAAACGGCCGCGCGCCCGAGCGCGTGTGTGTGTGTGTGTGTGTGTGTGTGCGCGCGCGACGGAGGCCGTCAGCGACCGCGTGCGCGAGCGCGCATACAGGGCGCGTGGTCCACACTCGGCCCACCCCGCGCGACGGCGGTTGAGCGACCTACTCGAACGAGTGAGCGCACGTGGTATACGCGCGGCGCCCTATAAATACGATTTCAAGCGCGACCAAAGGCCGCCTGCCCGAATGGAGTGTGTGTATAAATAATATTTACGCGAATAATGCGATGATGGCAATGCCGAAACTAAAAAACACGACAAGCGTGACCCTCGTCCGCTCGTCGGCGCACAATTCGTCGTAATAATATATTGTTATTATTGTTAAGGTCGCGTGCGGCAGTCAGCTGTTCGACGCCGAAAAGCGCGCGCGAGTTCGCTGAGCCAAAAAGTGTTGACACTCCCCCGAACGCCCACGAGCTCTACGGACACCTATCTGGATAGAATTTTACCTCCAAAAATCTCCCTCCTCCCCCTTCCATCTCCACGACAAGTCAGTGTTTGAGGGATATGATAATATAAGAAATTATAAAGCTATATTTACCTACTATATTATATACTGTGTCAACGATCGTAAGACCAGCAAGGACGGAATGCATGTCTGCAGCACAATATACTGAACAAGTTGGTAAATCCTTTCTGTCACGAAAACCATGCGATCAATGAATATTATGGGTAAGGTCGAATAATGCACTCGGATAGTTAGGTCAAAAAAAATAATGTTCAAATTGCACTCATTGTGATTGCTAAAAAAACCTATTACATAAGAAAAAGTATTATTAATAAATTGAGAAAAAATGAGAAAAAATAAAATAGATACCCGCTCAACATAAAATTGAGTAAATTAAGATTACATATTGATTTAATCAATCGTGAATTAAGTGAAAAATTAAATTTAACATTTATGAACAGCTGTAAATATAAATATAGTTATTGGATGTTGTCCCACTAAAAATGTTGTTGGTAAATTTCCTCTAAAATTCTTGATGCATCAGTTATTCCTTAAAGTATAATTATGTTATACATTAAATGTTGTCATTATTAAGACATTGAGTTCTATTGTGTCTCATTTTTAACATGTTTATACCAAGTCAAGGGCGCACCCAAGGGGGTGGATAACGGGCTTTAATCCCCCCAAAATGGCTAGCCCCAAACATTTTGATAATTTGATTAGGTATATTGACTTTAAATTATTATATAAAAAAATTATCAACTAACGAAATTAAAATATTAGGTATAATATTATATATTTATACCTGTCATTCCGGGCCCCGGGAGAGATCTCTAGCTGTTTATAGTATTATAAATACTATTAATATTTAAAAATGATTTGAATTTAGCCCCTGCCAAAAAAATATCCTGGGTGCGCCCCTGTACCAAGAACTTGAGTGACTATGGACAACTTTAGTATAATTATAATGAAGTGAGTGACCGAGTGAGTAAAAACCAGAGTAACTGAGAAATCCGTTTTGTACACGATTAATATAATGTGATATACTGATATGTCTATTTTCGGACAATACAAAGGTTAACCAGACTATACTACTCCAAATTTCATTATAGATCAAACCGACGTATTATAAATTAAAGTAGCAGAAAACTAAGAAAATTCAAGTTTTAAAAATCTGAGTTACCTAATTAGTTAAGACGACAAAACCCAGTATACGCATTTATTTACTATTTATGTAAGCTATGTATGAATAGAATGTAAAAGATGAAACAAAGATAATATACTTTCACTTCTTTTACTATTATGGACGCCAAAGCCTTTAAATTGTAAAGAAAATTTTCCGAAAATAGATACAAATTGAAAGTGTTTGACTAGACTTGAACAAAACATGCAAGTAACAAGTGGTTTCCAATACCAATAAGTGAATCTAAAACATGAATCATTAAGCCACGATGGACAAAATCTAAGGTTTTTTCAGTCTTTTATATCTAGATAATATTGAATAATATATTGTAAAGTACTTAAGTCAATTATATTACAAATTGTTGAACTTAATGGGACAAAATTATTTTAATCAAATAACAAAGTGAATAACAGTGAAATTGAACTCCTCCTAACTCCACGGGGAACCCTGTTCAAATGATTTCCCTAAAAAATAATAAACCGGATATAATATGTCCAATAAGTGTTTTCCAAACAGCAACAAATCTTGAGATTGAAAAATAGATTTATTATATAAGTTGATTAATTTACCACTAAACCGTGGATGACATGATTTATTGTTATATTAATTTCGTCTTTAATAAAATAATTCAATTTGTCATCCCAAAATCTAAAATTTTAAATTCATATTTTTGTTCTATATTAATACTACCAAATGTTTTCAAGTCATTCGACTGCTTGAGAATGAAAAATGGAAATTTGTAAGAACGTTTTACTTATCCGATTAGAAAAAATATATACAACGAAGGGACTAGGGAGATATCTTACCATTCCAGTGTAATAGAATTTGTTCATTTGTTATCAAATGAGTGAAATCAAGGTGATAATGGGTTAAAATATAATCATAAAATGAAAGGTTTATTATATTTAATACATAAATATATTAATGGAGGAACTCTATTGCACAAACATAATTTAAAGAGGAGAATTCGAAATATTGTCTTGACGTTTTCATGGTGTATGGTTGTAAGTGCTTAAAAAACCAACTGAATTGTTTGAATACTTAATACACGTCGTAAAATGTATATATAAAAAAAACCTTTGAAACATTTAGATAATGTTTATTGTTTGTGAATTGTATAATATATCAATAAAATCAATACATATACCTATACAAACGCATCTACCAACCATATATAAGTTCGTTTACATAATCTATTACGGTAAAATGTTACTCGGCCTTAGGGATTTGTAGGTATATTGTTGTGCAAAGTATAAAATCCAATTTCGTTTAGATAGAGACAAAATAAACTTAACTATCTCGTTGTATAAATAGTAATTCATTTATGTTTAATGTGTATAAGATATGAATTTGTTACAATCTAATTACTTATTTATAAAAAAATGTAATATTAGAACATACGCGTAAGTTGTTTTTTATGACTATGATAACGCTTCACCAAGAATAATATTTCATTCAATTTAATTTAAACGAGTGATTGACGCATAAAAAATAAAAATTATTTAAAATGCAAGATCACATTAAATACTAGTGTTTTCTTACTAAATTTGGAAAACCTAGATTTCCTTTTCCACAAAATAAATGCATTTTGTAAATAAATACACCAATAATATCATTGTTTTATTATACTAATGTACGATTACCTACAAAATAATATTAATGTTTATAGGAAAAATAGGGTATTTTAAATTCTGAGCGAAGAATTATATCTTTTTACAAATTTATAGTGTTGTGTATTTGTTTTCTGTTTTTGTATTTGAATACTTTTTTCCTAATAGAAAACATTCTTAGATTTTCTACTTTGATAGCATTTCTGATAGCAAATTTGATTTTTTTTTTTTGGTTTTTTGAAGTTAAAAATGTTCAATAGTTTTCTTAATAATAATTGGGAAAAAAAATTAGGGAAAATGTTGTTGTAATTCATAAACATATTACCATTGATGTAAAATTTCTTCAATTACTTATATTAGAAATCATAAAAAAATTATGGTATAATTTGACTTAAATTATTATTTTCAACAATTGTCAAACAAAGTTTTTCACCTGTTCATAAAACTCGAAAGTGTAATCCTGAAAAGTCTCTCATAAGTCGTTGAAAAATATGAAATACACAAAACATTTTTATAAACATTTTGAAATTCAAAAATTAATAAAATTTATCTAAATTATAAAAATTTGCAAATCATAAAAAACAAAAAATGTTCAAATTTTATTTATAATAAAATGTAATACAATCTTTTTCTTAAGTATTTCATACTGAAATCTTAGCCTTATATATAAAAATATATATTTTTTAAGCATTATAAGTTATTAAGTTTAAATTTGGCTGTAATTAGATATTTAAACAAAGACTAACAAATTTGGTTATTTTGTTATAATTTAAAAATACTATTAGAGGTTAGAGGTTAATAGTAACTTAGAAGTGTTAGCAGAGCAGTTACCTACTTTTTTCATTAAATTATCAACTAGTACAATGTTTACTATTATATAAGTTTTTAATGAGTAATTACTTAAGTAAAATATTTTTGATAATTTTAATCATATATTGTGTATGATTTATGAATTTATGACACGGTTCGATTTTTTTTTTAGTTATATGGATAGAAAAAAATTTTTATAATAAATATATGTTATTAAAAATGAAAAAAACTAAATTTTAATGTTAAGTTTAATTTATTTTTATGAAAAGTAACAATCTTTTGTGTAATTTTGGCAGAAAAAGGAAATTATCATTTTAGTGGATAATTGTGTGCCAATAATCCATGTAGCCAATAATAGCTTACGAGAACAATGTAAATATTTATAATATATTTATATAAAGTAAAGAGCATTGAATTTAGTTGTTAGAATAACGATTAGATAAAGGAAATGTATAAATACTACAATATCAATGGTTTGAAACAAAACAGACTTTTTAACTTAAAATAAGTACAACGATTGTGTATTATAAATTTTCTTTTCGTCAATACACAAAATATACCTATCAAGATGAAAATTAAAAGTAATCATTGCGATATCGTTAAAAACCACATGTGTACATTAGAGACTTGTGTTTTTTTAAATTTAATTGTTTTGTATTTATACTACACTGCCACACTGGTCACGTAGTTGTTCCAGTATACGATATAATTGTGTACACGCACATGTGTTAAATGGCTTAATATAATATATATGTAATGTGTACGCACGACGAATATATTAATGTATCTGATTTGTGCTACAGCCAGGTCTATACAATAACGTTAAGAGGCCAGAGGAGGCATAATAAAGATAGATCGCTTCCACCAACGATCCAGCTTCTTCCATGACTATAATTTTTATTTCACTATTGTTCGTCATTCCTCGATCGCGCGTTATTATCGATCACAATATAGTTATTGACGTACCATGTATAATAATTAATAACTTTTAAATATAAGGAAGAGACGCAGAGTATACAGTTAATATCAATAATATCCTTAGAAATTTTCAAAATATGCAACCTCTTGTGCGCTTAAAAACTCTAAAATATAAAATAAAAATTGTTTTTCTAGTGATTTAATTAATAAATACTAAACATAAAATAAAATAAATAACACCTAAAATAAAAACGAGTCAAATAAGTGTCGGAAATTGATCGTTTTGATAAACATTATTTCGACGGTAATAAAATAAAAACAATATACAAGACAATAGTCGCATGCGTATAATAATACGAAGTAATCACCAATCGGTCGCTACATTTCCCTTTTTTTCTTTATATTTCTGTATTATTTTTTTTTTTTTTGTGCAGGTAGGTAAGTCGACTCCCAAATAAAGACAGGGAAATTGAATCTCAACCCAATAGAAAAAAAGGTATTCATTTAATAATTAATCGAGTCCCTCAAAAATCGCGTCCCATTAGCGTTACCTGGGAAACGCACTACGTATATTATAAAAGCAAGAGAGGGTTGGCCGTAAAGTCTCCCGATGATTTCATTTATCGCGTTATAAAGTTACGTATCAAAAAGTAATCAAGTATACTGCGCAACATTATACTACCATTTAAGATGTTACGCCCGTTATAGCCGGTACTTAAATGATAATATTATATTACAGTTTTAACGAAATATTGTTGACGATAATAATGGTGAATTTTTAATAAACTAAATATATAAACGAAATTATGATCAATTACTTACTGCATGATAGTAAAATGTATCCTTATAGTAATACTATAATAATATAGAGCTTATTATCTTTTGATCACTTTACACCCGGTGCTTCTCTACGATTCGCGTGCCGGACTGGCTATACCATATACATACGTGCGTGTCGTGTCCGAAAGTTCTATAAATATTTAGATGCGCATACAACCTATGTGATTTATTGTTTGTCTTGCTGTTATTATAATCGTTCGTCCGACCTAGGGGCGTAATTACAGGGTGGGTAAGGATTTGTGTGTTTTTTTTTAAGACTATCACACCGATCTAGTTTTAATACAAAAAATCTGAATACTTATGCAGTTATGCTAGTTATATTGTACATAACTAATTTAATATTACTTCATAATATATACAATATACTATTGCACAAATATATTATATTGTATTATGGTACAATTGGTACAAAAATAACCCATTAGTCGAGTATAATTTTATCGCGGAGCATCAATACACACATCAGCAACGTCGCATAGGTACAACCTATGTACAACTTTAATATATAAATTATTGTTTTATGTGTACATTTAAATATCATGCAATTATTAGTTTCCATGTATGCATTTACTTACACAGAATGTTTCTGAAATGAATGAGTGAGAAGAAGTGTCCAATGAATATATTATTTATTTTTATAGTATTGTCTAAAATTTAAAATTAATAATAATATTTCTAGCAATATTCTCAAATGAATCGAACTGTGAAAATGCGACATCGTTATTGCACTTATCGCGCGTTTCCTAAATCATAATATTTCAATTTACCATCACAACAAGACTAGCCTCAAATGTTATAAAAAGTCTAAGTTTTTTAATCCACTTGCTGTGATATACTAACTACCTTTATATTTTTAATATTATTCTTACAAACTATACCTATGTACCTATATGTAATAATATGCAATAAATTCGAAAATTAAAATTTTTATACCCAAATAATTATTAATATATTTTATACGTAATTTGTAGATAAATATTTATGTAATATGTTACTATATATTTATTAACAAAAAATGTAGGTATTTAAGTATTTATATTTTTATCTACTTACTCTACCGTTGATTGAAGTTTATCTATACGCATGTTCAATTGGTGATTGATTACATTTTGAAATTTTATAGATGGGTAGATATATCATCCGGTAGGTAGTTCAAACCAGTAGAGAGGTGACGAAATTATTAATATATTTAATTTCAGCAATAAATAGCTTAGTATTAACAAAAACTTACTTACACAAACAAAATTTCCCAGCGACGTCGAGTAAACCAACTGCTATAATAATTCACCCTGATTTTCGCGAAAATTAAATAATTAATGCAACCATAATTACAAATGGTTTTTGTACCATATAGGTAAGGTACTAAGGTATATAAACATTATAACAGATAAAGTATAACTGGTCTGCAGAATTTAAAATGATAGACACAGAGATCATAGAGATCCCGCGATGGGTCCAATCGTTTGCAACATCAAAAATGTAAGTGGTAATTACCTTGTTTTCTGACCAATACTCGCTTTCACCAGACATGAGGTATAAAAATCTATAAAATGATATAGCTCCGTCTACATTTATTTAAAGGACTAGGTATAATAAGTATATATCTATTATTGAAAAACTGTATTGTATTATACATTTAACTTATTGATTTTTAATAACTATACTTATTGTAATAAGTACAGCTTTTAATAGCAAAAAAATTGTTTTGGTAGAAACCGTGGTCAGTATCTCACGTATACGGCTGCAACCGCCTATATAAGAGTAGGCAGAGTAGGTATAGGTAAGGTAACTGCATAAGACAGTGCTACACACGTTTAGATTCAACTTGCAGATCAGACGAATAGATGCAGTAGCCTGCTACAGTAATATTCAATCTATGCTGTGCCCTGTGGTAATATTACGTTCCATATGTCCTATGCCCATTAACAGTGTTGCAACTACCAATACTAAAAAGAGAAGTCACGATAACATTATTTACGTTTTACAATAAAATATATTGGTAAATGGTAATAATAGCTAATAATATTTTATAACTATGCAAACTTACCTGCTTCTCCAATTATTATTTTAAACGAATAATTAGCATATAAGATGTTACGCTGTCGAACGGCGTTCAAATATTAACACATTGCAATACGGTTTAAACACTACATTTTAAGGCTTTAACTTTTAAGTGCACTTAGTTAAGTAACACACCTACTAGTCTACCTTGTGTTTTATTTTTTATACATAATAAGCATTTCAAGCGAAGGAATCTATTTTATAACTCAACCATAATAGGACAATCGTATATATTCGTATAAATATAAATCTTCAATTTACAGCATATTGGATATTGGCAAATATAGTTATTATTACAATATTATTATACGCACACGTCAAAGCATATTTTACCATATAAAGTAAGTGGCATGAGTGTCACCTCGTGAAAAATTAGTGCCACCTTAGTGTTGTTAATGAACGTGTCTCGTACCCCATGACTCAAGTCCCGGACCACATTATTATTATTTATCAACAAATACGTTTTGATTACTGTTTTAGTGTTTTCAACTGTTTTTCTAATCGATCATCATCGGTCAAATTATTATAAAAATAAATATTAATTATTATCAATACGGCTGAAGAAAAATATCAAGACCAACTTTATTGTCCGCGGTTTTTTCGCCACTGTATTGATAATACAATTATTTATTAATCTAATCTTTCCGCTTTCGTCTAAAAACATAAAACATCGGTTATGATTCATAATTGAATGATTCTACATTTTACAATATAAAAGGTACCCGCTGCTATTAGATACTTGGCCTAGTCCTTATGGCTTATAGTGATAATGTCACCTAATAAAAAAATTCTTAAAATATGCTCTGGCACACATTTATTACTTTTAAGTTATATTCAAAATATTATTCGCAAAAAAATAATTACAATTATTTATTTATCATCTTTTAAATTCTATTATTCAAAAAAAAAAATATCGTTGTTATCAAAAAGACATAAAATTATATGCTCTCTCTCTCTCTCTCTCATAAACACGCACAACACAATTTATATATAGACATATAAAACTACTTAGTTTGTTAGATTTAACATTTTAACATTACTGGATTACTGTTAATTGACCTATTAATTATTATCAAGCATAAAAGTAAAAATATTATCTGTGTTTTTTCGTTGGTTATGACGTACTATATTATAATTTTTAACAACTTACACATTCATTCTTGCTTAGAAATTAAAAAATCGTAAAAAACCAACGATAGAACATCACAAGTATTGTTTTTTACCTTACAGTTTGATAGTGAGTAAATTTACCTTAGTATTTAATTGATTTAATTTTTTTTTATTTAAAACAAAATTGGAACTACTAAATGTATGTTTTGATAGGAGACAACAACCATGTGCAATGACTGTTTCACAGTTCAAGCATAACAGTAAAAATCTATTGAGTATAAACTGTATCGCGAAAAACAAAAGAGATGTAACGTGTCTTGACAAAAAATGGATATTCTTGCACATCCTCATGCTACTCGGAACCCAATTACCCATAATTCATTCGCCCGTTATCGGTTCATAGCTCAGTCAATATGCGTAATATGATACCTTTCTTTCCTGAGACAAACTATATAAACAAGATTGTTCAGACATAGGCACTAAGAGTTTTCATTCCTGAAAATCCAATTAGATTTACTATAAGATCAGAAAAAAAATCAACTACAGGGTTTGTAAAATTAACATGATTCATCAACTAATTATAATAATTTAAAGAATGATTTGTTGGTATTTAATACTAATTAGAGTAAATAAGAAAGAATACCTATTTAATACATAAATTTGTTTCAAGTATATCAAACATTGTTTAATCAACTAGTTTAACATAAAATAAAAATAAAAAAAAGTAAATATTGTCCCATGTACAGTAATATACGTCACAGAAGTTGCATATCTAATATTAAATTATACAAAAAAATATTTTACTTAATAAATATAAAATATATAAATATTAACTTAATCAAAAAATTTACAACAAATTTTGTTGACGTTGATTGTGCTCTTCTTCTTCTGCTTCCAATAATTTTAGTTGTTGTTCTAGTTCATCTTGTTGCTGCTGCATAATTTTTTGTCTCTGCTCTTCTAATAACATTTTTTCATGATCTTCCAATTTCTGTTTTTGCTGTTCTTCAAATAGTTTTTTCTGTTGCTGTTGCTGTTCAATGGTCTGCACAGGTTTTTCAGCTTTTGTAACAGTAGTTTTCTGAGACTTTTGATTGGTATTCTGTTTCTGCGGTGTTTGGTTAACTATTTGTACTGGTAACTGGACCTGATTTTGTGTGGCTTCTTGTTTAAATGTGTTGATCAATTGATGATTTATAAGGAAAAGAAATCTCAATCCGGCAATCTAATAGACACATATATCAAATGCAAATTTGTTACTATTACTATAAAAGACAGGATATAATATACATTTTTAAATTCATATTCCTTAACGAAATATAATGGAATGTTTTGATACACAAAATAAAAATTTTGACAAGTAGTTTATAAGTTATAGGTATTTAAAGTGAAGAGATACAAAATATTGGTCGACCACTTTGCTTACCATTTAATTAAAATATTTATCTCATAAATAACTTGTCCAAATTTCAATTTTGATATATCAAAATACTGCAGAAAATATTTTGTTTGGAATATGAAATAAAAAATGTATGTTGGTATTCAAAAAAGTAAAAAACTAAAAAATTATAACACACACATTTTTTTTTCTTAAAAAAAATGTTGTTTTATTTCTACTAGAAATTATATAAAAAAATTTATTCAAAAACATTAATAGTTTTGGAATACTAAGTGTTCTTTAATAAAGAATTTTAGATCCTAAAAAAGAAATATCCATTCATTATTTTCAAATTGTGTACAAACCTCCAAGACAGAATTATGATTGAGACGGCAGCGACTTCCAGCTGCCAAAGGTTTCCCATCAACATATAAACACTTTTTACCTTCACATGCAATTAAAAAGTCTCCAGTATTACGCAAACGTATTGTTGCTTGTCGTCTAGATATTTTCCAAGCAGGTCCTTCAAGCTTTAGGTCAACATCAACTTGTTGATATTTTGATGAACGTCCAATGGTTATCTGAAAACATGTAGAACTTTAGTCAACCCATGCTCCTATCAAACATTTATGAAATTAACTTACCTCCCTCGACCTCATCAAATATCTGACCAATCTACCACGTAACACAGCTAATGTTTGAGGTTCAAACTCTACGGGATTGATACCAGTCATTGGAAATACTAATACTTGTGCTCTAGGTAATTCGTCTTCTAAAACTTTTATTTCCTTTTTTATTTTTCTATAAAAATAACCAAATAAATTTAAATTTATGCAAATAAATATAAAGTAATATTTGTTGGTATTTTGACAATAAGAAAACTTAAAAGGTTTTACAAATTTAGATACTTGAATGGATTTAATCTCAAAAACTAAAATTTATTGTATGCTTGATATAAAACAATAAATTAAAATTACACACAATAAACTATGAGTTTTGAATCATAAAAAAAAAAATTTAATTTAAATTGTGTTTGCAAATAAATAAATTTAAATAACAAAATTGTTAGTATATCATCCATAGAACAAAATTTACCAGAAGCTATATTATGCATTTTATATAAGGATTATAAAAGTTACTTTAATTAGTTTTTCAAAACATAATTTGATTACTGTAATAAAACATATATATGTATTTTGTTTCTATTGCAGAACAATAGGCGAAGAAGTATTGAATATGTAAATGTAGTATAAATTATCATGTTTTAAATAAAGAATATTCAAATAATATATATATTATAATGGAACTTCATCCCTACTACAAAAGTAACAACAGTGAAGTTTTGAAATATTGTTCTCCAGGAAAAAATAAATTATCAAGTTATTAAAGAAACAAACAGAATTATAGTGTTTTATTAATTTCAGTAGTATTGTATTAGATTATTTTGTTGATTTGTTCTGAAACAATACATGAAACAAAACTGAATATGAAATATTTTAAATTAGAATTATATAACCAAGGAATAATTCATAATTATTGTGATTGTAGATAATATTATATACATAAAAATGTTAAGCTGCAGTAGCAATTTCACATAATATTTTTACTAAGATTTAGTTTATTACTTATTTGTTAGTGCAAGATGTCTCTCAAGTACAGGATCTGGCCTTTCCATCAATAAATGTTGATCATTTAATAAGTCTTCACATTCAGCAAATGTAGGAATATGTTCTGAAGTTAATGTGGTTACTTAAAAATAAAATAATTGTACAATTATTAACAAATTGTCATATTATATACAATTATTGTATTTATAATAATAAATTATACATTAGGTACATATTATACCTTCTTGTTCATTGTTAAGAATATGAATATTTCGATCTTCAAGTGCACTCATCAATGGTATGGGTATAGGATTTTCTAAAGCACCTATAATAAAACAATTCAATTTTCTCCATTTATTAGTAACTAATGATAAAAGAAAATTAAATTCTAAACAAAATAAAACAAAACTAGATTTTACAATTCGTCTCTTATAATAATGCATTTCTGCAGAACTCAAACTTTAAATTAAAATGTCTGATGTATTACTTATTTCTAGAGATTGGATTTTTATAATTTTACATATTTGTTTCTATACTTTATTTAAAATGTGATCATGACTTGGCGGCGACCAGTTTTTGTTAAGCGGGAGTCAGACAACACCCATTTGTCGACCTCACCGAGTCAACTATGTGTACAACTGCTGTGTACTAAATCCACACCCATGCATACAAGTTGACCGCTGAGTCACAATCTCATTTTGAACAGAGTTTAGTATATGCAGTTAAATGATAATAAGATATATTAATGATTTGTGAAACATAGAATTTATAGAAAAAAATGTTGTTTTGTTTAAAAAGCATATTTTATGGTTTAGACTGTGTAGAGTATATTTAATATGTTAAAGAATATATTAGAATAAAAAACAATCATTTTATTTTAGCAAATATTTTTTTAAAAAAAAAAAATCTAATAATTAGATTACTTATTATTTTTATGTACCAATTAATAGTTACTGTCAACAAAATAAAATAAATTTAAACTGAATAATTTTAATAATTTTTTTTCCCAAAGGTTATATTTCTAAAACTTTTGATAATATAAACCATTATTTTTAAGACTAATTTAGACACGTACACTAAAATAAATTTTAAATTTATTTTTTACTCTATTTTTAAATATAAATAAAAATGAATATTTCCCAACAATTTTAAACATCATGTTGAGTAATAATGTGTATTTGATACAGCAAATTGAAAATAAATAAACATGTTTTTTTAATAATTACTTACTACACTGATCTGATAATAAAGAATATCGTTTCATCTGTTGCCAATGACACATAAGAATTTTAGCTGTGCGTCTTCGATGGAATATATTTGGATTTTCGGTAAGCAAGTCTTGAAATGTTTCAATAGTGGGTTGTGAGTTCTAAAATGATTCATTATAAATCATTAAACTATTTATTAAAAAAAAAAATACTGAACATACTGATTGTATAGTAGCCAAAAGTTCTTCTTCAGCAACAGAAAATAGAGCTTTAGATTCTATATTAGCAACACTTTCTGGATGTAAATTACGCATTGCTGATACGGCAAGTCTAGAAATTGTTGGATCATATAACAAGGCATACCACCTCTGTGCAATTTCTTTAAGTGTAAATCTACAACTAAATTTAACACCTCTATGGACAATTGGTAAATTATTGGTCTATAAAGTGTTACAAAATAATATATATTAGCGTTGGAAATGACAGAATAATTTATTTATCCATTAAATTAATGTTACCTGCAAAACACTTTGTATTAACATTAAATCATCTGTTGGTTTCCAACGTCCCAAATCTTTATTCAAATTCTTCTGTTTTCTTGATCTATTTCGATTTGATGACGATGAAACTGTTGAAGTAGATGGTACATTAGCAAAAGTATTTAATGTAGTGGTACTTGTAGGAGTTCTATTTGATGGAACTTTCCGTGGTTGAGTAGTTGATGTAGATGGGGTAGTGTTTGCAATAATTACTGCATCAGGAATACTATGAACTGGTGACATGGCATTATCCATTTCTATTAAAAAAGAAACATAGGTATTTAATGTTAGTTAATATTGTTTTATATAATTTATAATTTTTACTTATAATACATAATAAATGTAAAACAACAGGTATAGTCTGCTTGAGATATAATCTAGACTCTAAAGTAATTACTAAATAATTTAGATAATTATTAAGTAAATAAGTATTATATAAATTATTAGTTAAATATCTAAGAAAGTAAAATAATAAAATTAAAAGAGCAATGAACATGGAAACCACATTTAATTAGACCAGTTACCATAACACTGTATTATGTCATGTCTTTAGATTTATAAGTGTATAACACAAAACCATAATATATTACCTATAAATTGAATATAACTCAATTCAAATGATACAATTAAGTGTAGAGGCATAAAAATACAATTAATTCAACAGTACAAAACAATTTATGCTGATTTATAATAAATTATGTAAACATCAAAGGTTTACATACCCAAGCTTGTAGATGTCATGTTTAACGACTGAGTACGAGTGCGCTGCGTTTTCGGTAAAGGTGATCCGAATCCTGCGCCTAAACTCGATTCAACTAGTTCATCATCAAACTTTCTTCTCTTTATCGAACGTGAGCTAGAAAAAAATCCATTATTTTAATTACATCGAATACAGGACAAAATCCTATCACCGTGGACTTACCTCCGCCGCTTAGAACTGTCATCCAAAGCCGCAGCGATACTGTCGTTCATATTTAGATTCGAAGCCATTCTTCCGTACGTGTACAATAGTAAAAGATGAAAGAACAACCAGATGATCACTTGGCCTATACGAAATCTCGCATAAAACCAATTAATTAAATACTAAAACAATTAATTCCAGTCGGCGGTCGGTACTCGGTTTGTCCAAACAACAATAACAGAACACAATAATGATATAGCTCCGTTAACAATCGCTTGGACAACATTGTGATACCGGTCGTTGATAACATCGCAGTGTGACCAATAAACACATATTTACCCTGTAGCTAGCACGGTAATTTATACAGGCATATATTTTTCTATATAGTCGATATCATGCACATAATTTTGATATAATTATTATTGTGTATGAGATTTATGAATAGTGATTTCAAATAATATTTTATTTAATATTGTAAATCCTGGTGGTGAACCGACGAATTTATTGGCACAGAATAAATTAATGGTATTGGTTTATTATAATTAAGTTTTTTTTTTCGTGTCCGTCATCGCCTTTTAAAGCAATAAAAATACATTTTTGAACAATCTTCAGCGCGGTTTATGGTACCAATAATTTAGATAATAAATTCTAATCATTTCTCATCTTTTTAAGTAATAGATACTTTCTCTTGTACCGAGTAGTTTTTAGTGCTGACTACTAGTTATTTAGTCAATAATAAATAATAATATCGATAATTTTTTTTTTTTACTAATTGATATTATTATGTATTTATGGACGATGGACCTATACTGCCTATTATACATCATACATAAAACATTTAAAATGCGACAATATTTATTGAAGTATAGTAATAATTTTATCGGTTGTCAGTACCTAGAAAACCATCAGATAACTTATAACAATCTACAGGTAAGATATAAATTAACATACTATTTTACATATTTACATAATAATAAAAATCGTATCTATCATTCAATTCATTCATATTCATGGACTTATTTGTGGTTTATTAATTACCAGTCTACAATTTATATATTTATTTTTAACCTAACGTACTAGGTACCTTATATCTGTCTACTTTAAACTTTTGATCTCGTAAAAAGTGTATAAGTTTAAATAACATAATATAATATTGAAAGTTATACATCTTGACCGTAAACATGGATTGTTCTCACCGATGTATTTAAATTTAAATGTACAAGTAAAAAATACATACTAATATAATAAAAGTCAATAAGTGAAAATTATTTTTTTAAATCATACTCGTAGGCCGTAGCCATAACTATTAATTATTTCCAAAATGTCTACCAATTACGATCATATCGTGAGCATTTTTAATAATAAATAATAAAATTATATTGTATAAGTTGTAATTTTCACAATAGTACATATATTATTATTAGTTAAAAACAAAAAGCGTATCCGAATGAAACTATTATATGGTGAATATACTGCAATATACATTTCTTTTATTCTTCACAAAATAGTTTGAATTAAAAATATTTTCATTTTTATTTTCATACTACACTTTTAACAACTGTATCTAACATATTACACGTCACGTGTATTGTAAATGTACATAATGTACGTGTACGATATATTTTTAATCTTCCTGCATAAATGTAGATCTAGGTATATGCGGCCATGCCTGAGTGAGTTCGTATAATAAAATATAATATTATTACTTTTCAGGAAGTTGTCGGTTCGTTTTTAAATCAATACACCAATAATACGGCATGCAAAAATTAAATTTAGACTAAAAACCTGATGGGAAAAAGTGAATATTCAAATTTAATAATAATGACTTGATTATCAATACCGGAATTCACTCCATACATATTATTCTAAATTGAAGAGTGTATATTTTATTTTCAAACTGTTGTCTGTCGATTGATATAAAAAAAAAAAAATGATTTTGATGGCTAACATAATAGCACAATATAATAGCGAACTACTGCTACCACATATATGCACATATACATATAACAATGTATATATTATATGCCGATGCCACTACGGGTACACAAGTAGGTCGCAAACCGGCGTGTTAATATATAATATATAGTAGGTATATTACAATACGCCTACATTATAAATTATAATAGTAAAATAATACCTATACACGCAACTATTTACGATTGTATATGGCCACCAAAAATCGGGTGTATCTATATATTGAGTTGAACACACTGCAGACCGAGTATCTATAATGTATATTATAATAAGTTATAACATATACCTACATAATATATCAATAATGAAATAAAATCGCACCCGTAAGCAAAAAAATTGCGATTTTTCTAAATAGCACAATTTATAGTTATTCGTTATAGAAATGTAATCATAGTCCATATTACCTATTATATTACAATAAGTATACCATCATGGTATAATTCCAAAATGTTTATAATATATTGATTTTGATCCCGCGGCCTATCACCTACAATATTTCAGTAAATATTCGTTATTTTTTTTTCGTATTATTATAATTACTGACTAATATATATTATAGATGAACAATGTATTACTGTACTATAATCATTATATAGTATAATGTGAGTACAATTACAATAGGTGCATATATAATGTATTATTGTTATAAATATGATAAAAAAATTGTTCTTATAGTATTATATTATAAAAAAAAAACTTATATCAAACTTGCTCATTCATATGTAATTTGGATTAACTGTTTTTGCTCGATTAACAATTATTTCAAAATGTATTAATAAACATTTTTTTTTTATATATAAAAATATAATGTATTATAAAGTATAATACCGCGGTAAAAGATCAAAATTCAATATTTTTCAGGAAATTAAAAAAAAATATCTCATTTCTGTACTGATTTTTCATTCAAGCTTCACATTAAATTTAAGACAAAAATAATGTATCAATAATTTATGATTATCTCATAAAATGTATGTTACAAGAACTTATATTCTACAAAACAGCATAATATAATTTTAATAATTTAGAGCATTTAATAATCAAAATATCGCATGAATTTACTAATTTATTTTTATCTGAATTACCGTATTCTGAGTATTATATATATATCACTATATCAGTAACTATATACTCACATTGAATCTGATATAATATAAGGGTTTTAAATAAAATTTATGAAGAAGAAAGTAGTAAGCGAAGTAAGTAAGTATATATCTATATTTATGTATCTAATAATATATTAACCAACTCTGTTCCTCCATAAAAAACCGGTTACCCGATGTACAAATAGCTATTTTTCACGAAAAATATACGATTATAGTTTCCTCCAAAATGAATTTTTTTTAAAAAGTATTTCCATCAAATATAATAGTCAAACTGCGAACGGGAGTATTTGTATCTAAGTTAGTTTTTAAACTAAGTGGTCGTACTTTATTTTTAATATATAATATATAAGGGGCTAGTATAATATAACTATAGTATTCGAGGACAACGAATTTAACCTAAATCTTAACATTTTTTATGTATGATATATTTTTTAACATTTCAATCAATATGCTATCGTGATTTAATATTTGTTGTGAAGATTTTAAAGTTCATGCTTAAGATTGTTCAACCAAACAAACATTTGAATAATAACTTAATTTTACATATTTTAGGTTTACTGGAACTGTGACACTTTGGTCTTTTTGTCAACGCCTCTAGTCTCCACACTGATTATGAAAAATATTAGACATTCAGACAACTGAGCGTTTAGTGTCGCCACTGAAACCGTTGTAAATCTAGATAACACGGTATAAGCCTAATAATAGAGCCAGAATATTGTTGTACCTACGTGTTATAGTTTCAACCAATAGAATAATTACGTTAGAAAATTGAAACATAGCACAGTGGATTAACTGTATTTTTTAAAAAAAAGTAAAGACTAACTGCATGAAGGCACTGTATAATTAAAATAAACACAAATAAAAATAATAATAATGATCTCATTACGTCTACACTAATATACTTGTATCATCATTCCTAAAATAGCTAAATTGAATATCACACATTTAAGTAAACGTCCTTAATCTTTGAGCTGCATATTTCTTATTGCTTATAACATGATATGAATAATGATCCATTATTTATCAAAGAAAACTATGAATATTAAACATTTAATTAACAATCGTCAATCAAGTACGAGAATTATAAGGACATATTTTGTAGATTAAACATGGTATCGAGTATTTTATACTAAGTATTATACAAATACAATTATTAAATGGGTAATGGGTATATACTATATATAGGTAATACAATATTTATGTACAGGTTGTCAAGTTAAGTAGATTATACACATACTAAATGCCGATGTCATAACATAAGAACACTAACAATAGGTAGTATGATTTTAATTGCAAACCATGTGGTTGCTGCGGAAACGTAAAGTATATACTAGTTTAGTACCTATACTAAGTGATTCTTTTATCAAATAATACTCATAATTTCAAAATCTATTAAACTTTTTGAAAAAAATTTTTTATAATATTTTTATAGGGTAAAAAGTTAGAACAAAATTTAAAATGTTATGAGTGAAGTTTGAATTTTAACTACTAATGTTTTGTACCCTTTCAAGAGACGACTATAGTCCATAGGTGAGATTTTGAAAGACCCCATGGTATTTATTTTATTTTACCATACATATAAAACTCATTACCTATATACTATAAATTTTTACATTTTAAATGACACCATACATTTCTAATTTCATATTCTAAAGAAGAATATTTTTCAGGGTATTTTGATACATACAAATTTTAATTCGGACGAGTAGTTTATAAATTATAACTAATAACTTTAAACACTTATAGCTCATAAACTACTCGTCCAAATTTCAAATTTTGTAATTAAATGAATGAAATTAAAAATGTATGTTGTCATTCAAAATAGTAAAAAGTTACAAAAAAACTAAAACGATAAAAAAAATATTTAAAAATATTATTTTATTTCAATTGGAAATTATATACAAAAATATTTTCAAAAACTTTAACAGATTTCGAATTATTGAGTGTTATTTGATAAAAAAACCGCCCTGTATACATTAATACATAATCAGTAATCTTTATAATTTATTATTACTCATACACTAAGTTATTATTATACTGTTATAAATGTACATCATATATAAATCCTATAGCACTTTCATAATATTATTATGTATGACATAAAAATTGACGAATTTCAGTGTTTTTGGTTTCTACCTAATAATCCAAAAATGGATAAATCAGCGATAAATATTTGAACTGTAGAACATTATATTGTATATAATTATTATATTATATTATATTATTATCTACAACACAATATGTTTTTATACAATAATTTTCACAGACACGAACGCATTATTTCGGTATAAATACCTAATTTTTAGCGTACGAACTTCCGGCCCTAATTTATATTCATAACACCCAGTATATTATAATATAGAGGTAATAGTATCGATACAAAATCCAACGTTGATGGTTATTTATTATTATTGCATTATGTGATTTCGCGACAATAAAACATTGGTGATTGTATCTTTAGACATTGTCTCACCGGAAGCAGTCATCTTAGAACACAACATACATAAATATACAATGATCCTCCTATAACATAAATAATACAATTGGTGTTTTAACAGATTATAGATATGATTTGAACAAAACGCCGCAGAAAACAGAAGGCATATTGTTTTCTGGTAGTATAATAATATCATAGGTATTATTAACACATTTCCACCAAATAAGTGTACCTTTGAACTTTTCTATTTTCCACTAAATGAGATATTGACCAATACTCGTTTCCACACAAAACATTTTTACACCAGCAACCATATTGTTATACTTTTTTTTATCTATTAATATGAATATACTAGTCCGTTTGTTATGAACTGTTTGTAGATTTTGAGAAAATTTGAACTTCAGTCTATAAAAAAAATGATAGTTAATTATTTTTTTTTAAGTACCTACAACATATAATTACAATGTTAAAAGTATTCGATAAAAAAATAATACTAAAAAAAGTCGTTTGATCAAATGTGTGCCGCTCTGCGATACGGTAATTGTCCAGTGGGTCTACTGATTGTAATGGATGTATGACTATAAGGATATTTAATGATATTCTTTTCTTAATTTCTTTTTCTTTTTTTTCCGACTATTAAAAAAAGTAATTGTTACTTATAAGTTATAACTTACTCTCCCCTCAAGGTAGCAAATAGATCTAATTTGCTATCATAAAATACCCCAAAGTTCAAAATTGAAGCATCAATTATACTACCTCAAAAGGTGACGACACGCGAAAAAACACACTATAATTATAAAATCAATACATTCATTATTTCGTTCAGTGCCTAAAATATAGGTACATAATAAATATCATACTACTCAAATTAGAAAAATGATTAATATTGTGATGATTGGATATAACAGTCTTAAAGAAGTGTACTAATCAATGATTTCGCTCAATTCTATTTTATTAATAACAAAAAAATATTAATTGACCTTTTAACTCTGTAACCCTAAGATATTTTTTACCTCTCGTAGTAGTAGTTTTTATGGTAATTAATACTATCGTGCATTTTTATATGTAATACATAAATAGGTACATTTATTTTTAATAGATAATATTACAATTTAATTAAATAGTCTATATTCGACAAACACAAATAAATCATCAAATTTAAATAAATAATTAATTAATTACGGTCTGTCGCTATAAAGCTCTTTGTGAAGCAATTGCCGATACAGTCCAAAGTGCCCAATCGCCCCAATCTGACTCTAATATTATACATTTATACTCATCTATCGAAAGGAATACATTATATTATATTTGTATAGATAATAATAATATAATATGTCATACCTACATATTGTATAGTAATATATATGCTGCACGAGCGCTTATGATTAGACCTGATCTGCTCGGAGGTGGATTTTATTATTTAAACATCGCGACATGAGTGGCGATTACAGCGCTAGCACTGCAACAAGCAATGCATTAATAGCTTAATTTTGTTAATTTTATTTTATTATTTATTTTTTTAATGTACCTACCTATATATATTTTTCTGTATAATAATATACGATATAGCTATAACGAAAACATCAGTAACATCAGTTGTACGATTAATACAATACTAATAATAATATTAATAATATTAATTAATCGTAACAAATAACGATGATAGCGTTATAATGTATCCATATAAATTATCGTGCATATGACTGGTTATATTATATCGCTTACGCAAATATATAATAAAACTTTTGTCGCTTATTATATTACGTAACTATAATACTATATAATATGATATTCGACGCAGATAATAATTTTTATAACGTTATGGTTTACTTTGATGCGTTCGTATACGCATTATTGGCAATCGATACAACAACGTTGTTTGGATAATATGTTACATACATAATATCTACCACTGTCGCCTGTCAACGATCAAAGAGGTTGTACAGATCGGTAGTTATAAATGTTATAATAATATTATGTAATATATTATGGTGTATACTGTATATAGTTGTAAGGTACATATGCGCGTGTTTGTAACTTTGTCGTTTCTCATAATTGTTATAATAATAGAAACACCGTCAGAAGCAAGATGCTTTTTAAAAAAAAAAAAGAACGTAAACGCACGTGAGTTTTCTACGAGTTACGACACGCACACTCGTGCTTACATGGATATATTAAAATATATTTTAAATCAATGCTTTAGGTATTATGTAAATTGTACATCTGTTGCGATTGCATCGAAGGATTCGTTTGTTCTCTCGAAAAAAAACCAGTACAAAAATATAACCACGAGTTGCATATAATGTATGTACCTACGCGAAGATAATAATACCTAGAATAGCAGCGACCAGTATAAATGATAATAATAGGTATGTTATTATATTGCACTTTTATACTTTTCCTATTATATTATATACTTGTATGTCGTCAGTCGTCTGCAGTGCGCCGTATTTATATTATATCTGTATATATTATACATCTACTTGTGACTCGGTGCAGTAGGTATCTACACAATTATTATTACTATGCATACATTTAGCTGCACTATTGGCGGCGTTCGGGTGCATAATATATTTATGTGCATAAGCGTCACATTGTACCTACCGTTATATTATTATGTAGATACAACGGCGGCGAACTTACATAATAGAATATCGTATACTATAATAAATTAAATCCTGTGTATAATGTGCGTTGTTTGATGTGTGATAAAACAAACAATATAATAATATATATAGTTAAGTGTGAATTCTATTTCGAGCTAGAATGCTAGATGATGTGCTCACAGATGATGACAAATGTGTGGCGCCGACTGGGCCGAGAGATTTATTATATTATTTTATGTATATTGTATACGCGCTACCCTCGTCTGTCTGCTAACTCGTTCGATTTAACATGTGAATGATTTATTTTTTACACAATCCCCGTATTGATCTTTTGGGTATTCAAATACTCTTCTGCAAATCTGCAATATACGTTGTGTTGATAATTGTAAATCTGTCGATATGATAATCAATATTATTATTAAAATAATAAATACCGTAATTTATTACCACTTTACTACAACTGAAAAACAGCGTGGATATTGCGTAAAAGACTATTTCGTTTTAAATAAATACAAGTGACAACCCATACTTATATTTCGACAAATCACAACTATATGAAAATGATTTATGAGGGTGGATAATTATTAATTTATAAACATTTTATTGTAAGTAAACAATAATATAATATATGCATTAGTAAATGATATTGGGTGATAGACGTTTCCAGTTTCCGCTAATTATGTCCTTGCTTACTCTTTTCCTCTAAAACGGTTATTTCTATACCACTAATACATACATTACATTATATTAGTCTTAAAATATAATAACGAATTGGTTCTCGATAAAAATTACTCATCATCATAAAGTACCACTGTACCAATTATGGGAACTTCCTATAGGACAAACATGTAATAACTAATAAAGTTAAGATTTGTCTGTCATTTAATGACTAATTTTCTATTAAAAATATGGACAGGATTTATTTAGAATTATTTTTCAACCATAATTGAAATTGATTAAGTTAATTAAAACATATAATTTTATTATTAAAATAATAGTGTTCATCGGAACCAATTCGTATGTTAGGTACTTTGTAACAGTTGTAACTGCATGTAAGCCGCTCGGGAACGAAATAACCAATTCATATGTATATTATACCCGATAACCAACTATTCGTCCATGTAAACTATATAACAACCCGATATTAATTTGCAGAACGGTCTATGCGATTACATATCAAAAAAATATAATAATATTATGTGTATCAGCAGTATCTATTTTTATATTATTTATATGGTTATATATACCGCCGATAAGAAGTGTAATATATAGCTTAACTTAGTTATTCATGTACATATATATTTAATGAATATGATAATAATGTAAATATATACATAATATTATATAAACGTACATTTTATATTATTTGCCATACTTATTATATTATATTATTTATATCGTAAACAAATTAAACTATATTATATTAAATGGTGTACATAATATGTAAAACTACTATACTGGAAATGAAATAATAAAATGGCGGTGCATAAAATTCGTTTATGGTGGATATTAATATTTTATCAATTTATGAAACGCTCCACTTGTTTTACGACGGTTGACTCGATAATATATTAGGTAAACCTAATATAGGTTGTATATACCTACGTGTAATATATAATGTAACATACCAGTGTCCATTATATAGTTCATTAATCTCCCTAATAACTCTTTGGCAAACAACGAAAATTCAAAATCGTGAATATGGATAGAAATAATGAAAACGACTTCACTATGACTATATACAATATATATACATATATATATGATATAACATGAATACATTATCAAGATGTACACAACAAATGAATCGCGAATAATTTAGGTACTAATAATCGATTTTACTCATTTTTGACCGAATAAACGAACTCGTTGAACATTGAAGTATAACAATATTATCGTGATTCGTGACCCTATAATATATAAATATATTATTTATACATAATACGAGGAACATTCTCAAAAGTGGTCAAGTGGAAGACAATATAATTAATATATAATTCCTATTTCGTACATAACAACTGAAAATGTTGTGAAAAATGCCGCACACTTATATGTTTATAATTTATATAATAATACAATTGTGTATTATTTTTAATTTATTATAATAGTAGGTACACTGTAGATTTCGATGGAAACGTATTTATAATAGGTAATTGAATTGGATGAGGTATTGCTATGAAAAGAGGACGAGAAGAAGGTTGATAATTTTATGAATTCCCTTTTAGGATAATGATTATTTTAATATATATTCACACATATTTTTTCAAGGGCCTTTAAAATTCTGTGCAATAAAATTTGTATTCAATGTACACAAAAACTTTACTTTAATACCACTATTTTTATCATTATTCTCAAGACTCTACTGCAGTGTTATAGGTATACCGTATACATAATGTTAAGTTAACAAATGAGAGTTATTATCATTTACTATTTTTTTTTTATAGTAAATGATGATAATTAATTTAGTTGATATTTAGTTTTTAAAACTACAGCTTGTACCAGTTATATAAGTTAATAGTAATATATTATGTTTATTTTAGTGTAAGCTACAACCAGGCAATGCATAAAATACAATCTTTTTATTTTGTATATTACACTCGTTACAATTTATTTAATGCACTTAAGTACTAAACAATAACAAACAATTAAATGACAACAACTGAAAAGTTACCATCTAGTATCTACTCCAATAATTTTGTTACGTGAAAATACACTCCATGCCTATTCGAAATTCCCAAATCAGGATTAAAATTTTTATACTAGAATTATTATAAAGGCTACGAGTTATTATAATATTTTTATAGGGTAAAAATGTAGAACAAAATTTAAAATGTTATTAGTGAAGTTAGAATTTTTTTTTTTTTTTATTAACATAAAGGCTTCAATTACAAAGATTATTAGCCTATAATTACAAAAAGTTATAGTTTTACAATATAAAAAAAGACATTGTCTTATTATTGTAGGGGTACAATGAAAAAATTGTAATATTTACATTTTTTTATCTAAACCTATTTTTTTGAAAAATTTAAAAATGTTGACGGAGTTATGTCGACTGAAGGCCGCTTCGAGTGATCTTGGATTATTGAGAAGACAACATGCGGTTGAGTATTTGGGGCAGACCATAATGATGTGTTCCATTGTAAGGGGAGTCTTACATGTGTCACACGAGGGGGGCCTCTTTGGTTATCAAATATGAGTGAGTGATGTGAGAATGACCTATTCTGGCTCTGTTTATAATTATTTGTTCTTTCTTGGTTGCGTTCTCTGGATATGCCGATTTGGACACAATTTTTTAGATGTTTCTGTGTTTGTTGCTGTCGGGGATTGAATCCCAGTGATTTTGCCATGTTTTTATAATCCGTTTATGGGCTTCATTCGTGAGATCTTTATTTGTGATTTTATTTATGAAGGTAGAGGTTGTGGATGTAACCGCTTCATTCGCCATTTGGTCGGCTTTTTCATCCCCGGGGATACCTATGTAAGAAGGGACCCAAATAAACTTAATATTGTTTTTCAATGAGGAAATGAGGTCTTTGGTAAGTTGGATTACTTCATTTTGAAGGTGGTAATCTTGTAGTGAGACCAGGGTGCTAAGAGTCGCTTATTATGAGAGTATACTTGTAGTCTGATTGAATGGCGAATTGGACTGCCATATATAACGCATAGGATTTCGCTGTGAAGATGCTGGAGAATGACGGAAGACAAAAAGTTCTAACAAGCGGGCCGTCTACTATTGCGAAACCTGTTCCGTTCATACTTTTAGATGCATCTGTATAAATAACTGTGTAGTCGTGGAATAAGAGGTCAACAGATTCGTAGAATAGGGAAACAATGAACGAGTTTGGAGTTATGTTTTTATTATATTTGAGAAAATCCGTGTTAATATCCGAGGACCAAGTCCAAGGCGTTTGTATAGGAAAGGAGGACTTGTTGGTTAAATCTATATTAAGGTTAATATTCTTCTTTATTCGATTGAAGTTTTCAAAGATCGTAGTGGGAGTCTCCGCTTTAGTATTAAGAAAATTTTGGTGGAAATTAGAGGAGGATATATGTTTTGGTTGATTTGAAATCACACTAACAATAGGTAGTATGATTTTAATTGCAAACCATGTGGTTGCTGCGAAAACGTTAAGTATATACTAGTTTAGTACCTATACTAAGTGATTCTTTTATCAAATAATACTCATAATTTCAAAATCTATTGAACTTTTTGAAAAAAATTGTTTATAATATTTTTATAGGGTAAAAAGTTAGAACAAAATTTAAAATGTTATGAGTGAAGTTTGAATTTTAACTACTAATGTTTTGTACCCTTCCAAGAGACGACCATAGTCCATACGTGAGATTTTGAAAGACCCTTGGGTCTTTATTTTATTTTTCCATACATATAAAACTCATTACCTACATACTACAAATTTTATTTAATGATACTACAATAGATCAAATTTCAAACATACATAACATATTATATAAGTCTTACACAATTTAGAACAGAAAAAATATTTACTAAATTTTTTTATTTCTAGTTACATTTATCATGTTTTTAAAGTCAACAATTGATTAATATTATTGTCATTTATTTAAATATCAACTATATTTAATAACAGTACGTTTACAATACTTATAAGCTGTATTATAAAAGGAGATAAAATATTTAAAAAAAAACTTAATAAAAATCTGTTAAAAAGTGTAGATGACGCTTAAATTGTACTATAGTATTGAAAATTATTACCCTGCTTAGAAATTATTTTGTGTTTTAAGCAGAGCGATGAATGTATTGGTTATATTATAGACTTATATGTTCTACTAGATATTTATATTAGTATTTCCTAGACAAAATACAATTGTTTAGACACTTGAACCTTATTTGTTCTATTTACAGATATTTTAAATTTTCTTTAGTCCAGATAAACAAAAAATATAGTTAGAAATATTAGAATAGGCTTTTATTTTTGTAATAAAGCTTTCGCAGAGTTTGGCAGCTATACTTCGCTTCAACATAAAACTGCCACATTTAAATTTTGTTGTGGAGGTCAAGCCGAGGCACCAATATAGGGCTCAGCATTAGTGCACTACTGCCTACACTCATATAGATACGATAATAACAATATAACATACATTTGTATTTTTATTTACTAATAAAACATGTGCAATAATACCTTTGGTATTTTCGTCAGGCCTATAACAACGGCTTGCGCACAGCCCTGGAGCATTTTAACGTCAAACAATGAACAAATTGTTTTATTTCGAATCACTTTTTATAACGCATGTAGATATTATAAAATATAGGTAAGAATATAATTTAAAATTCGAAACGTAGGTTAATACATTACCCTACCAAACCCGAATGTCTTTCGGTTTTCAAATCAACCCTTATTGTAGATACCTATTACCTATATTGGTTTTATGTAGTACTAGTACCTATAAATATACGTTATGTCATAGGTAGTCGTCGTATATTGAAAAACAAAATCGAAAACCACTCTCCGGGACAGAAACGTCTTATCAGTGAGTTGTATACACGGGTCGAAAGGAGGGAGGGTCTTTTGTGTGTTCAACCCTTCTCGTCCCATCGCTGGAAATAAATTGCCGTGTTGGCCACTGCGTCTGATATATAATAATAATACTGTGCACACGACAATCGTTTCATACGCGACGCGCAAAATACGGTTATTATTCTTTTGATGTTTGCGATTCACCGGTACCTATTATATGCATAATATAATATAACATATTAATCATATTATATTGTAAAATGTCTGGCCTAGAATACTACAACAATATAGTACAATCTTTGAATATAATGTATGTTTACAAAACGCGCAAATATATACTACGGTATAATATGTAGAGCACTGCTGTACCCACTCGTGTGTGTTTATGACAATAATATAAGTTTAGCACGCAACTGGCAGACTACACACGCGTCGTATACTGCGAATTATATATTGTATCGTATTGATTGGCCGTTGGATCGATAAGTTCCGCAAGTTTTTAGGTGGAATATTGGGAAAGTGAAAACAACGAAAATTCGACACGTTATCGACGGGTACGGCCTATATAATAAGTATATGTGTATATTGTATAGGTATATTCATTGTATTGTATATAGTTTAATATGCATATTAATTGTATACTTGTAAATTCATTATGACATAATAAACAGAAATGTATTATATAATTTATTTATAAACACCATTAGCGTACTAGGATGGACGATCCCCGTCTCCTGATTATTCCGGATCCCACTAGACCAACTCCTAGAGCTGTATCAAATAATTTATGTAAATTCATTTAATCAATAATATAATATGGCTATAACTATATAAGTAATCATCTAATGACGACATGATAGTTTTACAGTACGATAACATAACTATGATGGAGAACGTTTCGTAACGTTTATCACATCAAATTAAGTATGGACCGCTCCCTTCCCTTGAAACTCATCTGCTGGTTGCGCCCATAGATTTTATAATTGGTTACACCACTGATCAACATTCAACATGTTATTCGGTCAATAGCTTTTGTACACGAAAAAGGTGTAGGTATAGTATGTATTATACGTTGTATCACGGACTCCATAAAAATAACTGCAGTTAGTTAGTTTTTTTTTGGAGGAGGGAGGGCAAAATTGTTCTTGTTATTACATTCATATCATATAATTTTTTAAACACAATATTTAGGTCTTAAGATTTGATTTTAGGCTTTAAATACATAATATTACTATTAAAGGATGAGGCCAGGTCCCTCGTTCCCCCATCCCCCGCTTTGAATCCGCCACTGACTGTAGTATAAATTAATGACGTATGCATTTTGGTTTTTAAATAATAATATTGAATTATGGCATTATAGACAGCATGCAATATCTATTAACAATAAAGTACACGATAACAAGAAAAAATTTACAGATGAATAATATATAATACCAAATACCAATTACTAATTAGTATATATTACACAGAACCTATAGTGGTAAAGGTACATAGGAGAAAGACAACCGTGACGTTTAGAACGATAAAATTAAGAACTGAAAGAAACCGCGCAGTTGAACTACGAAAGGACATTTGTATAATACACAACTATAAGTATATGCCGAGGGTGTCATCGACGGGGAGGTCGTTAAAATCGACGAACAAGAAGAAGTGTTCAGGAAATTATAGGGAGATAA
This sequence comes from Rhopalosiphum maidis, assembly GCF_003676215.2. Lineage (NCBI taxonomy): Eukaryota > Metazoa > Arthropoda > Insecta > Hemiptera > Aphididae > Rhopalosiphum > Rhopalosiphum maidis. Next base: position 84,207,192 of record NC_040878.1, read on the forward strand.
GGGCGGTCGAAAAGTATACATTGGTGGTCGCAAATAATGATGATGACATTATTGTCACGATATTCAAATAGTACACGAAGCCATCACGAACGAGACACGTATAGGTACATTATTGGTATACCGTTTATTATAATACATTAATACCTATTAAGTATTAATACATAACGGTAACGAGTTACGACATTATATAATATATGTGTACAGATATTAGATAGCAATATAATATATACATAAATGGCATTTCGATAATAGTTACCTCAATTATTACCGTTATTGGCTGCGAAAAAATTAAGAAAATCAATCTAATCGGAAAAGGGTCGTTTTGACCGGAAACGAGCTACCCGACCGTTATTATGCAGATACCTATATAATGCTATAATATATAATGTTTATTATATTATATAGTATATATACTTACCAACCAACCGCCGTCTACCAACAGTTTATATACTGTACACCGAGACCTGTTGATTGCAGTATAAAACGACGTAATTAGGATATTTGCCGTGAATGACGGCATTGACCGCAATTTATTTAGCTAAGTACCTACACATATACTGTACATATACAATAGTATATTATACATAGGTATACCTACACCCCTGCGAATTACATATTGGACAACGGAGGGTATTGCCATATTATTTAATTAAATTAATTTATATTATATTGTATATTTAATTTAATATGAAATATTTACTATGTACTTCTGTACAGCGCTATGCAAAAAGAATGATGGTTTCTGAACATGAAACTTAGTCTGATCATAATATTATTGTTGTTATCATATTATGCACTTGCAGGATCTAAATCTAAAACGTGTCACGAAACAATAAAAGTGTGAAAAATATTTGAAACCGCCCATATTCGCCTAAACAGTATACACCGCATGAATTTAAATTGTTGATAGTAAAAGTAAGAGTTTCTACTGATACGGAACGACGAAAATCTGTCTAGGGATTCGTCTATACGTACGGTAAAACTTCGCCTGACCATCACTCTTTTAACCGTTTGACCGTTTAACCGTCATGGTAAAAAGAAAAAGGTGATTACGGAAGACTTTCGCTCAAAAAGCGCGAGCCTCGAAAAAATAGAAGATGATTACGGATTATTAAGTATAGTTGGTATGTATTGATATATATTTGTACGAGTATGTAAACAACATACATACGTTTATTTTAGCCTACTTTTGTGAATATTATATAGTATTATACATATACGTTGTGAAATATATGCCTACGTTTATTGTAAAATTGCTGTACAAGTATCCAGGATCCTATTTATTCTTGTTGTCGTACTGTAACGATAAATTAACGGTTTACTTAGTTTTCCATTACTAAGACAACATACCTAATACAATTGAAGAAGTCCAGTTAAATAACAAAATGATAATATTGTTTTCGATGTTATGGTTGTTCGTTAGATAGGATAACCATACAGGTAGAAGCTATATTATGCATAGTTATGTATGGTTTATTGTATTATGTAGTGCTTTGCCGCTATACATATAGCTATAACCAGTATAACCCTATAGCCCGGCTATAGTGTATAATATCAAACAATTTTTCCTAAGTTTTCGTCACGTGAATATTTGTAGTTATATTATTTCTTTACTATACATATTTTTTAATATTTATATGCATTTGTCTACTCATTTTAAGTCGATACAATGTATAGCACAGCTGTTAATATCGAATTTTATATGAGCAAATAAATTTTTTTTTTTAGAAACCTTGGTTTACACAAGGTGAATCGAACAATTATTGATAAAACTTAATATTTTAATATAAATATCATGTAAGATAAAACAAAATTGATGTTTCATAATCGTAAGTAACCTATATTGTTATTTATATTATATCTAAAGCTCGATGTATGTATGAAATTATATGCAAACATAAACACGTATTTGAAACCGATTATTATTAAATATATGAGATCATCAATGTAACCCACTTTAAATTTTAGGAGACCATTTGAAATAGAGGGTTAAAGAAACAACGCCGAATAATAAAATTATTACATTTTTACTGATTTTGGACAGTTCAGATAAATTAATCAGCTCAGAATAGAGATATGATGTTTTAAAAAAGAATAAATAGTTCGTTCTATCATTTTCTCTAAATAGTCATATAGAAATTCATATAACTATATAGTACATACTATTAATATATTACTCAATTAATGATATCAGGACAACATTAATAAAAAAAATAATATAAATAAATTAAATGGATAAAAAAAAATCCTAACACTAAGGTTGTTAGTGTAATACCAGTGCGAAATTATAATTATATATATATATATATATAGATAGATAGATAGAAAGAAAACCACCAAATACATAAAAATAACTTAATTGAGTTTATTTTTTTTAATTACTTTTAACAATATTTTTTAAACAAAATATAAATACAAATTAATAATATAGTCATTAAACGACAACCATTAATTACCTATTATTAATAACCATTAAATGAGCGTTTGTAGTTACTTTTATTATAATTTAATAACCGACATAAACTTAACAACGCATTTAAATTCTCACCATATTATATAATTTTTAATCGACCATAATACATGGCTACCAAATAGTCAATTTGTTTTGCATAAAACCAATATAATTTTATCTTGACGTGTATATTAGAGAGTGAAAGATATATTGTTAATAAAACACGCGTATAGCAAAATCTCTCTTTAGCGGTCTTTATAAGCACATTGAAATCTATCGGCTATAAAAAGCGTTATTTTCCCACGTTTCTATAATAAATATAAATATTATTAATGTCAAGGAATTTAGAAGTATTTTGAGAGTTTATTCAGTAATTAATTAAAGGGTGTTTGTGTATAGAGGTATCTCTGGGTGCACGACGCATGTCCATACGATACATATTATATAATACAATCCATATTTTTTTGTGCCGTAACAAATGACAAATAGACGAAATAAGTTTGCTTAACAGTTACAACCCTTAAAAGTGGTTTGTCTAGATATACGGTAAGGAATAAAATGGTTAAGTGTGTAGTAACAAAATTTACAAAAATAGGGACTGATGTAATATCATAAAAATAATATAAAACATCACACAAAAGTTAAACATTACCTAATAAATCATACAATGACTCATTTAAATAGTATATAATTAATTTAATATAAATGATTCAATAACAAAAAATAGACTTTACGTTCGAGAATGATGAAATATTATAGGTACAATTAGGTGCATTATATTACCTTTATAGTGAAATCAATATACTTATACGCATACAAGCACGATCATATGGCTGTACAGACAATATAAAATACACGAGTTTGATACCCCTAACCAACCTACAGGTCACTGCAGTCAACAATAACAATATTCGACACTTATATTTCGTTACCAGTGCATATACATATATAGGTTGTTACCTATCCAGTATCCAATATTATGTGCACACGCGATATTATAATAATATTACAATATATACAAACGTAGGTACAACCTACTTACACGTGGGCATGGATGGGGATTCCGATTCCAAGTGCCTCGAACGCCGCACCACCGCACCACCGCCGTCCACTGACCGGTGGTCACAGACGATTTGCATTTTTTTACTCGGCGCGCGATAGACAAGCGGGCACGTATTATATTGTTATGTTTATCGTAATTAAAAAACCCCGGCGGTGAATCAAAACGCCATTGTGTTCGAAAAACGTATGGGTATAACGTGAGCAGGAAGGTACTAATAATAAGGCACTTGTTTACTTCAGGTTGGTATACCATACTACCACAATATTATATATTAATACGACGAATCGGAGACCGTATTGTGCATGTTCGAAACACATATCGCCGCGTGTATAGATGAGGTTATAATAAATTATATAGTACATAATAGCTAATATTATTATGGCAAATTCGAAATCTTTAAACAGAATATTATACGAGATACGAGTATCGAGTACATAACACATTGTTATTATTACTATTTTTTACTAGCCCCAGTGCGCACTTTGTTGTAAGTGCACTTCGTTTTGTCCGGAATACCTACCATTGGTCGGAATTACACCTGAGCCAGAACTTCTAGGCGACATGTATTTATGTGAAAATTTCCTGTTTTCCCGGCGGGGTATGGTAAACCCCTACAGGCTACAATGGTAGGTAAGGTAATCTACCACATTGACGATGTTAGCTTTTACACAAAATATAGAGTTGACCCATATATACAAGCGTTTATTAAATGAAAGAAAGTATAAAAAATTATCGTTTCCTTAAGACAAACAAAACACATTATTTTTTTAAATATCAGTATTTTAATATTATTTGAATACAAAATCATACACCTATTCCAAAACCAATAAATTAAAGTCTACGTTGAATGTGATAAATTGACTCACGAAGTCGCACGAAAAACTATCATTTTTTTTATTTGTATATTATTGCCATTGGTAACGGAAAATTAAATAATTATCGTGATTAGATATAATGTTATACACCTGTATTTTATAATCGGTAAAAACACCTACCAATAACTGTGTTTAAAATATGTGCAGTTTATAATAATACGGGTAAATCCACGTATACACCGTGCTATAGATCATAAAATATATTTAGTGGCATAACGAACAGTCGATTTTCGTGTGCGTCGATTTTTCATATTGGATTAAAATATAACACGTTCTTACAGTACTTTAGGTAGTTACTTGACATCTACTGTATACAGCAGAGCGATTATGTACTTTTTTATACAATATATTTATTTTGTTTGTTATGTTATTATCTTAGATATGTAGGACATTTTTTTGATTTGTAACCTTATATGTTTATATATCAATAGTATATAGGTACCTAATTATAAAATTTACGATAATTTTTAAAAGGTTATCTGCACGTCAATCATCCACACCACAAAATTGTTGTACAATTTTATTTTTTGTTTAATTTAATTTAGTTTTATCATTCGTTATGTTCGTTTTATCATGTATGTATTATGAAATTCGAAATTATTTTATTATCTACTATACGACTCCCTCTAATGATCATATTATAGGTGTGGTACGTTATACAACGGTAAATTAGTTTTTAACTTTATTTTTAATGCTTATTTGATTATTCGCACCCGTTCGGTCCAAATTTGTTGCGGATAATCGACGCTCTACTGAGTCTACTGTATATTTTTATTTTAAGCTATTAATTATTATAGTTCTAATAATATAATTAAAAGTAATTGATATTTTATCACAATGATTTTTAAATTTAATTTGTTTCATATTTTGTGGTTACCTTTTACATAAAAATATTCAAAACAATTTTCTAATCAGAAAATTATACATTTATAATCTATATTAATAAGGAGTTGACAATTTTTCATTTTAATAAAAAAAGAAAATAGTCTAAAGGGGAGGGGAGAAAGAGAGCCATTGCACTCTCTCTCTGTATGTTTTTGTAACTTACTATACAGTATGTCTGTAATTTACATCACGCGTATAGTATACCATATGCCCGTCACATATAGTAAATAGTTTATAACATATCACTGAAATAAAACATTTTTAAGCTTATCAGTTATCACTTTGTCAGTACCTATATGATAAAAAATATTTCGACATTGTCCCGAGTTGAATTTTATCCTGCGGGCTTGTTGTTTGTTGGTATACATATTATTATGATAAGTTTATGTTCTACTCAAGTCTAAACACTCGATAATGCATTTGCATTTGATAAAATATATTGTTGTGGTGCCTATACCACATTCATCCATAGATAACACATTCTTCATTAGGGTCCGGAAGTACAGAATACTATATGTTACGCACAAATAGATAAATAGAACATATTATATTTAATACACAAAGCTATTATATGCGTGTTGCCAGACTTCCAGAGAAGATTTTACACAGAAATGTAGAAACTGTTGACTGTTGTGTTTATTAGCCACTAGTTGTGATTGTTGTGAACATATTTTTTAACACTTCGCCAACGCGTATAAACCATACAATTAGGACTTTTTGTACATTGCACAAAGTAAGTAATAAAACATTTAACATAATGTATATTTAAAATACCGATAAATTATTATCTTGACAGTTTACAAACATATTTTTATTAGATGTTATCGGGCGACAAACCAGAGTATTTGGCATCCATCGACCATGCATCACAATTCACAATAATTGTAAATATCCGATTAAAAAATATGATAAAGACATTAATGCCTCCTACATCGTATTATGTTTTTTATTATATATTCAATAATTTATATTTATAACTGAAATTCATGTAAATAATTATTATTTTATGGGACAACATAATATAGTCTTACACGACTACAGACATAAATAAAAGTTAAATAACTATATGTTGATGTTTCTAAGTGTTAAATTACTGAACATCGTATCAAATAATAATAAGCCGAGAAAAAATTTACAAAAAGTCCAAATCGTACACGTTTAACGCGTGGCCGGGTGATAACATTTAAAACTGTTCGATAATAGACTAATGCCGATTTGTATACATAGTTTTGTATTTATGTAGTCTGACGCGACATTTGACAGATGACATTTTACCAGTCCCGGATACGAGAATGATGCGCATAAATTAATACTATGATTTATGACGAACAATGTTTTTGATTCGTGATCGAATAAACAATGACATAATATAAGCCAAATGTCTAATATATTATTTACAACGTAGCGCAGTGCTTTTAAAAATCGGCAATCGTATGCAATTTTTTGTTTTACTAATAACACCTCGAAACGCTGCGATGTACACATTTTATAGGTTGCCGTCGGAATAATTGACAATTTATCGTCTAGACTAACATGTTGACTACGGTGTTTGGTAGTTATATAACCACACAATTGTCAAAATCTATTTGGTTTTGTCTATGTGCGGTTATGTGCCAATACAATCCAAAGTTTTTTCCGCTTTCCTCGAAATTCGAAAAATATTATGCAAACCTGAATATCATAAAATTAATACATCATCATTATTGTGTATCACAGCGTCTCATATTGTGTAAATACTTTACTTTCTTACTTTTTTTTTTATGTACCAAGCCGAGAGTAGCGTAAATTTATTTTAAGATTTGAATATTGAATGATTTATACGTACCTATAGTTGGTTTACACCATAATTTCGAATACAATCATAATTCGATGTGCCTATAGATAAATGGATTTTTTTTTATTTTTTTGAAACGATGTTTTTATTATTTTTCATTTATAGATTGTACCTATATACACAGACACGCGTACACCAAACTATTTATATACACACACATATATACTACAGGCGTTGGTCTGCATAATAATATATTATGTTATAATATGTCGTGCTACAATCGTTTAACATCGACGCAATGACGGAGTGTCAAAACAGGCACGCACAAACCACCGCCTCCAGGTTTATACTTTTATTAATTGTTCACATCAATACAGTCTATCTAATGAAAAAAAATCCCTCCTCCGGTCTGGACGACCGTCGTGATACACCCCTGTGTCCAACACTTGTGCGAAAGTATAATTATTAACGATATACAAATAATGAAATAAATACATAGTACCCACATAATACCCGTGGTGTTGGTGCTCGCAAAACCTCCTTATGGGCATACGGTATATCCGAGAAGAAGTGGCGGCGGCGGAATGTGTAATATAAGTAGTGTTAGTATATACGAGTATATTACACAATACACGCTGCATTTCGGTCGTCGTGTTCGGCCATTGCTCATTATAATATATTAATTATCATCGACGTTATTGTTACGTCAAATAAGTCAATCGAAGTGCGCATCGATTTAACAACCAGCGATGTACGCATAATAATAATAATAATACGTATAATATCGTGTGTCATAGATATACTTACAACACGCGTTGTGGTCGCTCGTTAATATATTCAAATGTAATTCCCGATTCGGTGGTTGACCGGGACTATCCAAGGGTCACGGACGGTATTTTTTTTCCATTCCGTATATTATACGATAAAGGTGTCCGGCGTTATAGTTACCACCCGGTTGACTCTTCGACGCGGCAGAGACAATAGCACGCGGTGTTTAAAAACGCGTAGGTACATTATGTTTTGTCGCAAACCGCTTATAGGTAGATATCAACCATCGTTGCACAACGAAACGGCGGTTCCACGTGCCTATTCCGTAAATATAGGAACAATTTTTATTCGACATGGAAAATCCGTTGAAAAACAAGGAAAACAAAAAAATTATACACAACAAATTATACACATACCCTGTATATTTCACAACACTTTGCAAATCAAAACAATAGTGTATTCATATAAATACCAACGAAAAAAAAAACATAATAATATATAGGTAGGTACCAAAACTAAATAACAGTGTAAGCTACTCGTCTGTGATTTAAAAAACACCAATATCGATATACAATTATATAATAATATAATATTATATAAAACAATTCAAAATTTAAAATTTAAAAACAAAAAAAAAAACAATAAAATATTTTAGTGGGTTGTTTTTTGCAAGTTTTGTTTCTTTTCCCTTAAAGTACGATAGTTATACATACATATCTATTATACATATATATAAAATCTCTTCGTGTAAAATACTAAGCAATACAATAATGCATTTTATATAAATATATTAAAAAAAAATAAATACAATGACATTATAATGAGGTGTTTGTATAATATAAAATCCAAGTCCGTACCTACGAATAATTATAATAATACGATTACGACGATATAATATATAGGTAATATGTATATGTAATATGCATATAACTAAACCACATGTTTTTGTGTGCGTTTAAATTCGATCTCACGCGGCATAGTGTACAAAACGGTGAAAATCAACCAGTGTTGAAATCATAATCGCATAATACTACATCGCTAGCAATAATTACATTGCTATAAATATTCTTTTAAACGCTTAAAATCGGAACTACCCATACATAACGACGACATAATGACGTTTCATGTTCTAAATTATAATTATAAGTACAGGAGTCGCGCTTTTTTTATTACTTGACACGAACAAATGCGGTTCTCAGCCCACGGTAGTATAACACAGGCCACATATTATATTATGATATGGCCATATTGGTGTAGGTATACATATAGAGGTGCGTGTTTATTATTTATAAAAGCCAATTTTTTATTGATTTTTTTTTGGTTTATAAGCGATGAAGTCTATCAATATACTTTTTATAAAATTAGAAATTAGAAGCATGCATACCAAATTTTAGCAGTATGATGGTTTGCGCCAACCAAAAATTCGACGAACAAGAGGCAAGCTAGTCAGACAAAAAGTCATCTCTAAGAGAAAATGTTGGCATACATAACGCGATAAATTAAAATGATGAATTTCGGGGTTGTCGTCGTTTCAAGACACTTGGTTTTCACGCTACGCTTTAAACAAACAGTTGGTTTAGTTATATTTAACATTAAAATATCCATATACCAATAATATTATATTATATTCTATAATATTATGTATTTTATTTTACTTCCATATTTTTATACAATTCATTATTACTGAGATCTCAATGAGTTTATATAATATAATATAATTTTAATGTGATCAGTCTTAAAAACAATATAATAGTTGACCTGCTTCAATTAACACCTACAGTTGAATTAATTTTTTTTTCGCCGACTTAAATTCAAACTCTTAAACTAAGTAGGTACGTAACTTAACAATAAATTGTGATTGAGATAATTTGTTATCAATTCAAAATGTATACAATTATGGTTTCTTAAAATCTAAGTGAATACAATATATTTGGTCCGTTATTATTCAAAAATAAGTAAATAATATATTTTATGTACCAATGTGTAGATAAATACAAAAAATATAGTAATTCTGATAAAGGCGTGTTTATTAAAATAAAAATATTTAGTGATAAATACACCAAAAAGACAAATAAATTGTTTACCTAACAATTTATTAGAGATTTTTATATCACACGAATATGCAGTGCAAAATAATCAAAATTCACTAAAATAGAATGAATAAATATTGTACATTAATTTTGATAGTTGAAAATTTAGTTTAACAAAACAATCATATGCACGCGTTAAAAATCGAATCAAGCAAGTATAATTTAAATTTTTTTAATATTTTTTCTCTTCAAAATTTCAAGCAAACACATTTTTAAAATATACTTGACTAGGCATTTAAATTTGAAATTTAAAAAAAAATGATCAATTCAATATAAATTTAAAAAAAATCATTGAATAGATATTTAATTGGATTTAAAAATAATAATAATGTTTACTAACATTTAACCCTTAGTGTCCTTTAACTATGTAAAATAAACCACCAAACCGTTAAATTAAACGTGAAAAGTATGTATCAACCATAACAAATATTATTTTAAATAAAACATAAACATATTCCATTAACAATTCTCAGAAGATACTGTTTAAATTTATTATGATCAAAAATCACGTTGCAATAATTTAGAATATTAATCGTTTACAAAAATTTAAAGCTCGAGAAAAGTTATTTTATAAATAAATTAGAAATATTATAATCATTTTTCGTCAAAAATACCTTTGGGATTTAGCTCATTAAATCACAGCCAGTTAAATCAAAATTGAAATCATTTGGGAATATTTTTGGTTATGTTATGTGTTAATACAGTATTTAAAATGGTAATTAACATTTAATATTACCAAAGAAAGTAAAGAAAGATTAAATAAAAACGATTAATGATTTTTTTTGTTTTTTAAGCAAAAAACAAATAAAATATACTGACTAGGAACACACTAAAATAATTAGCAGTAAACAGACTTGGTGATTGAGAAATATTTTTGTGTCTAAATTACCGTTAGAGGCCGAACGAAAGTTATTAGTAGCCACGGACGAAACGAATTATACAATTTGCGAATTTAATCGTTCTTAATTACCATTGAGTATTGCTTTAAAGCAAACAATTCATTTTAATAGACATTTTCATATAATTATATTTGTACTAGTTAGTAATTATATGTTATAAATTGTATAGAAAGCAAGTGCATAAAACAATATTTGACTTGATAGTTTTTTTTCATTATAATTGAATAGCAAACGTATCACCTGACAGAAAAATCACGGCGAAAATATTTATTATTTTTAAAAGAAAACCCTTAACAAATTGAGAGGTAATTAAAATTTGAATATAAGCTCATGTGATTTATTAAAGCAAAAGCAAAATGAATAGATAAACATGTTAATTATAAAATATAGTACGCTAAATAGTAATTTTGATTACTGTTGGACCAATATTAGGTATGTATTGTTCCAAAAAGACATCAAGAAACAAGATATAATGATCTTGAGTGTAAGGAAAGTTAACTTATTCCTATCACAGTGATAAAATATAAATTTTTAACAAGACAAATTATAAAATGATTCTAGTTTAAAATAAAAGGGTTATAATTTACAGTCAATTGTTTCTATTAAAATACGAATTAATCTAACAATGTTTTAATCTTTGGTTCTTTACAATTCTTTTTTTCCGACAGTCAAAAATAATAAAAATCAATAATTTAAATTAAAATAAAACAACGAAAGTACAACCTCACTCAAATAACAATATAACTTATGATCACCAACAAAAAAATAAAATTATACCTATTTCAAATAAAATATTAAAAATCAACAAAAAAAAAAAAATAAATAAAAATATAATATAATAACTACAATAGGATCATCCATAATTTCTAGTATAGTACACAATGTAGATTATTGATAAAACAATAACATCATTTTATCAAAAACCAAAATCGTAAAAATATAAAATTTAAATTAAAAACAACAACTGAAGAGAAAAATCGTGATAAAGTTTTGAAGGTTGTAATAATTATTATTGGTAACATAATATTCAACTTTTCCAGTTTACATAAAAAATGCATGTTTTTTTATTTAATCTTCCTGAAATAAAAAGTTATGATAAATATAACCATGTAGCGAATATTACAGGAAAATGATTATGCCTATATTAAAAACTTAAAACTCACCTATTAGTTGGTGGTGGTAACGTGTAAGGTGGTGTTGACTGATGATAGTGGTAATAGTTATGGTGGTATTAACTGCAATCTACGAGTATCGAACCCTTTTGGCACAGTGCATGTCCACCTCCACTGATGCTTCCATTTCAGATTCGGATATAGGAACAAGATGTTTAAGGTGTAGAGTAGTGACTCCTTCGACGGCCATTGCATCCAGCTTTCGGTCTCTGACCAACCGAACCATCAACTGAGGAACGCCGCCACCGCTGTCGTTTTTGTCGCCGCTGCCATCGTCTTCGTCGCCTCCGCCACTCTCGAACCCACTACTGCTCACGTAACTGGTATAGTTATTGTCTTGACCGTTTCTTCGGATAACAATTTTTGGCAATTTCCTGGAGAGTTCGTGCGAACGATTATCGTTTGTATCATGGCCGTCATCCTCGTGGCGGTGGTTGTGGAAGTGGTCATCAACGTCGCTATTGTTTGTGACAGGACTAGTTGCCCTCTGCAGTACTAACCGTCTGACAATCACCACCGATTTGGGAGAAGTCATCGGCTGACAAGCTGCCACCTGCCATTCACCCGGCGTTCGGCTTAATCTCACTTCTACTTTAGCAGGGCCCAGCTCGATTTTGGTATTATCCTTGGTCTTATTCCGGTTTCCTTTCATATTAAATATCCGACCCCAGGGCAACTGAACTTTGATCTTGTACATCGGATTTGTCGATACTTTGGAGGCCACGACAACAGGCTTGACAGCGTCTTCGACGCGTCCAACGATTACTACCGCCGCCTTATCGGCCAATAATAGCTGTCGCTGTCGCCACTCCCGTTTTTTCCGTTTCGTTTTGTTCACCCGATGAGCAAGTAGTCGACTGTTAAACTTATCTCTGATGTTAACCCGGACTTTCGCAAATTTTGATATCGTCTTATGCAGAACGCTTTTGTACTCATCTTCCAGTGACTTGTCCCAAAATACTTCGCCACTGCAGTGTTCTGGCGTTGGGTTTTCCGATTGAAAGTCGTCAAATGGCGATGGGATTGGGGTGTTGAAAGGCCCGTTATATTCATCATCATCAATCACATCATTTTTGACCCCAACAGAGACATTTAAAACTTCATCATTTCGTTCGTCATCATGATCGTACATCCGATCTAGTAACTTATTGTCATATTTTTCTCTTTCATCCGGGGTTTGAACGACTTGTGCAATATTATCCGGACGAATAATTGGTGGGATATCCGTCTTTTCGATTGACTCTTTTAGATTATTATCATTCGGTTCAAAGTTCAATTCCTTTTTATACATATTTTGCCACGATGTACACTTTGTATAGGACTTATTTCGTTTTTTGAAAATATGACGAGTCATAAGGTTTTCATCTTTCACTACTTTCAATTTTTTGTAAGGCACATCCGGTTCTTCATCAAATATATTTGTTTTTATCATATTTCTACTATGACGTTTCAATATAAATTTAACTTTTGGTAATTTTATGTCATCAACAACGCTTTTCGAATCTGTACACGCATCACAATTCGTTTTATGAATATTCTGTTCAAATATCACAGACTTTTTTAAACTGGGTGGCTCTTCAAATATATCTTGGCTTATCAATTCACTGTGTTTCAATAAACTTCTAACAGAACCAATTAAATTTTTATCTTCAACGATTGCATTCAAATTGTGTTCATTTCTATATTCTTCGTGGTTTATTGAACTAGGTCTTGTTATGGTCAAATCTACAGCCTCATTAGTTTCATTTGAATTATATTGAAATTCTAATTCATCTTGATTTAATGATCTACGTTCAGATCTAATCAAATTTTCGGAATCATAAATTGCATATGAATTTTGTTGAAATTCTAATTCGACCTGATTTATTGAACTATGGGCAGATGTACTCAAATCTTCAGCCTTGTCGGTTTCATTTAAATTCTGTTGAAATTCTAATTCATATTGATTTATTGAACTAGGCCTAAAACTAGTTGAATCTTCAGAATCGTATATTTCATTTACATTTTGATGAAAATATAATTTATCTTGATTTATTAAACAAGATTCAGAACTTATCAAATCTTCGGACTCGTCAATTGCATTTGAATTCTTAGTTAATTCTAATTCATCTTGATTTTTTAAACTAGGCCTAACACTAGTTGATTCTCCATTTCCATTAATTTCATTTAAATGTTGATGGTATTTTAATTCATTTTGTTTTATTGAAGTACGTATACATCTAGTCAAATCTTCAGCCTTATATATTTCATTCAAATTTTGTTCAAGGCCTAATTTTTCTTGATTTATTGAATAAGATTCAGAACTAGTTGAATCTCCATTCTCACTAATTTCGTTTAAATTATGATGATATTTTAGTTCATCTTGATTTATTGAACTAGGCATAGAACTAGTTGAATCTTCAGAACCATTAATTTCATTTGAATTATGTTGTAATTTTAGTTCATCTTGATTTATTGAACTAGAACTAGAACCTACTGAATCTTCAGAATCGTTTATTGCATTTAAATTATATTGTAATTCTAGATCATCTTGATTTATTGAATTTGGTCCAGAACTAGCTGAATCTTCATACTCACTAATTTCATTTAAATTTTGGCGGTATTTTAATTCATTTTGTTTTATTGAACTACATCTAGATCTAGTACAATCATCAACATTGTACATTTTATTTGCATTTTGTTGAAAGTCTAATTGATCTTGATTTATTGAACAAGATTCAGAACTTTTCAAATCTTCGGACTCGTCAATTACATTTGAATTCTTTAGTAATTCTAATTCATCTTGACTTATTGAACTAAGCCTAGAACTAGTTGAATCTTCAGAATCGTTACTCTCGTTTGAATTATGTTGTAATTCTAATTGATCTTGATTTATTGAACTAGATTTAGAACTTTTCAAATCTTCGGACTCGTCAATTACATTTGAATTCTTTAGTAATTTTAATTCATCTTGATTTATTGAACTAGGTCCAGAACTAGTCGAATTTTCATTCTCACTAATTTCGTTTAAATTATGATGGTATTTTAATTCATTCTGTATTATTGAACTAGGTCTATTTCTAGTCAAATCTTCAGCATTGTACATTTTATTTGCATTTTGTTGAGAGTCTAATTGACTTTGATTTATTGAACTAGGTCCAGAACTAGTTAATTCTTCATTCTTACTAATTTCATTTAAATTATGATGGTATTTTAATTCATTCTGTTTTATTGAACTCGGTTTATTTCTAGTCAAATCTTCAGCCTTATATATAACATTTGCATTTTGTTGAAATTCAAATTTATCTTGATTTATTGAATAAGATCCAGAATTAATCGAATCTTCGAGCTCGTAAATGACGTTTGAATCCTTTTGTAATTCTAATTCATCTTGATTTATTGAACAAGGCTCTGAATTAGTTGAATCTTTATTCTTATTAATTTGATTTATATGTTGGTGGTATTGCAATATATTGTTTTTTAATGAATTCTTTGAGTTTTCAACCTCGACCATTTTATTGCAATATTGTTGGCATTTTAATTCCTTATGGTTTAATAAGTTACATTCGCAATTAACTGAATCTTCAACTCCATCAATTGTATTTGTATTTTGTTTGTTTATTAATTCAGTATTACTTAATGAACTAAGTCCAGTACTAATGGAATCTTTGATTTCACCAATTTCATCTGGATACTGTTGGGATGTAGATTCATCATTGTTTAATGAAAGTTTAGGACTTGTTGAATTTTCAGCAATAAACATCTTTATCGGTTTTTGCATCATTAGTTTCTTGTGATTTAATGAACTAGGTCTAGAACTAGTCAGATCAACGGCTTCAATAGTTTCCACTGAACGTTGTTGGGCTATTAATTCATCGTGATTTAATATACTCGGTTCATAATTCATTACATCTTTATTCTCAATTATTTGATTAGAATTAGTCATTTCAATATGACTCAATAAACAAGGTCCAGAGTTAGTAGAATCTTCAACTTCGTACATTTTATTGGGATTCTGTTGTGATTTTAATTCAAAAGCATGATATTTTTCTTCAGCATTTAATAAATTAGATTTTAAGTTTTCAAATATTGCTAATGTAGCACCTCCTTTAACTATATTGACCGTCAAGTTTTTTATAGGTTGCCTATTTTTTTCAATATTTGACTCGGTTTCACCTTCTTTAATGCTTTCGGTAAATTCTTCTACAGACATAGCTTGATTTTCATTTGTACTATATTCTAGAATCGTTGGTTTGCTTTCAACATCGTTTATCGATTCATTGTGTGGCACTGAAACAGTCATCAGACGACCAGCAGAATTATTTACAAGTTCTTGTAGTAAAACATTATTAGTTTCTTCAGATACATTATGGAACACATCCATATTTGGTTCGTCACAAATTTCATCAACATCCTCTGAGTTTTTATTTTTTAAATTTAAATTTTTAGTAATTTCTAGACATTTAGAAGCATCACATTTTGTATCTTCTTGACAGAAATTTTCTAAAATGTTAGTATCATTTTTGACAGAGTTCAAAGTCGATAAATTATCATATATATTTTCAAAAATATTCTCAACTTCCAAGTTATTACCTCTTTTAGAATTCCTACTAGTATTACAGTTATTTAAATTACATTTTTCTGTATTTTGATTTTCAATATCAAAATCAGTTTGTATTTCAGGGTTTTCGAGGTTTAGTTTTTCTTGAATATTGTTAACAATACAGCCAATTTCAAAAATACGGTCCACTTTATTTTCACAATTAATATTTTCAGTTTCAAATACATTATGACATTGAGTATCATTATTACGATTTAAGTTAGACGTTTCTTCAACTTGTAGCTTTTCTTGAATACCTAGAGTGTTTTTGTAATTTGTTTCTAATTTTACTTTGTTTTCATCATCGTTTATTTCAAATCCACAATCAGTTTTTATTTGACTTTTATTTGTAAATATTTCGTTTGAACTTGTTGATTTTTCAATATTAACAGAAGAACATTCAATTTCTAAATTTTGAATAATTCTTGTATTAAAATCAAATTCATCCATTTTTTCTAAATTATGTATATCAATATTATTATTATCCAATTCAAAAATATTTTTTTTATTAATATTGTGTTCAATTTGTTCTATATTATCAGAATTATACTTTGATTCAAAACTATTCGTGTGGTTACCTATTTTATTGTTTTTATTAGCTTCAATTGGACTTACAATACTTTTAGATTTTGGATTTGATCCAAAAATATTTGATTCGATATTATTCAGCTCAAAATCAACATTTGAATTTTTTCGAACATGAAATAATTTGTTAGTATTCAAATCATTCTGTTTTACTTTGCTAATAATGTTAGCTTCAATAGAACTATTAATTTCACATTTTCCCTTAGAAATTATGGATTCAAGAATACTTTTTTTATTATCAAACTTTAAATTGCGATCTTCTACGTTTAAATAATCGAAACTATTTTTTTTTAAACTTGATATTTTACTAATATTATTTGTGTTTTCGTGTTTATCTTCACAGGATTCGACTTCATTTATAAAATTTGAATTATTGTTTTCATTAACATTTTGAATTTTTCCAACATCGCTATTCATGTTAAACTTAGAATTTTTTTCAGAATTTATAACTGTATGAATATTTTCATTACTTTGCAATTCGAATTCTTGTACATTTTGTCCATGATATTTAAAGACTGTTGTGTCTGATTTATCATGGTAACTGGTTTGTTGATCTAACACAACTGTTTTATTTTTGTTTTCGTCAAAATAATTTTTAATTAAATAACTTGATTGAAAATCACACTGGAAAGGCAACTGAGTATTGTTTGATGATGTTGTATTACTGTTTGAAGTATTAGTTGATTCAACTGTATTTATGTTCCGATCTCTAATTTGATCTTTAATCCTTTCTTCGAAACATTTGTCGACAATATCTTCGTGGAAAGATTTGTTAGATTCGGCATTACAATGTATATCAAATCCAAATGACGTTTCAAATTCATCAAAAGTATCTCGATATTTCTGGTCATCTGTTTTTGTGCTCTCCAAACAGTTAAGAAAATCATTCGAATTAATTTTATCAGCAGTTAAATTGCAATTTGTATTTTCTGGCAATATCATAGTTTTGTCCTGATAATTTTCACTCATATTTGATTTCGATAATAAATTGCGATTTTCGGGATTACTCTTAAATTGTGTAATTTCTACATCACATTGAACAACTGCACTAGACGAAGTATTTGAATTTCCTTTTAATACAAACTTTTCAGACCAAACATCAAATTGATTTAATTGCACACAATTATATTTAGATTTTAAGTCCGTTACGTTAAACGAATTCGTAAGATGTTCTTTTGAATTGTTTTCAATTTTATTAGTTACTACACTATCATTGTCAACACATGGATTATCATATTTTAACTTCTGTTTTATGACTGTATACATTTGACTAGGGTCTCGTAAAGTAGGTTTAACAACATTAAGTTTTGAAGGTGCAGATACAGGTGCTAATGGCTCTTTTTCTTTAAAACTCGGGAGACCAATAAAATCGAGTTTATTTTGATCATTCTTATAATTTAATGTTTCATTTACAGTTGTAATGCACTTAGGTTCATTTAGATGTTCAAAAATCGAACCATCCGCCCGATGTTCATTATCATCCTTTTTAAATTGCAAATAATCGTGTGATTCATTTATAACTGGTAATTCAAACCCATCACTGAAGTCAGGTATTCTATTATTTAAATTAAAAACGTCTCGCGATTGTCGATTAGTAGGTGATAAATCATTCGATTTTGAAAATGGTGGCATATCTTTTACTGCAACCAATGTATCATCAGTATTTTCACTAGAATTATTATTATTTTTTGTTGATTCTTCTAAAGAAGTTATTTGGTTCGGAAACAACGAGTGGTGGGAATTATCATTAGAAGACATATTCATAATTTTTTTATTAGAATGATTTTCATAGCTTTCAATAAAGCTCCAGCTGTCAAAAAATGAATCGTGATGAAGATTAGTTTTACAGTTAACTGTCAAGTCTACACACGGTACATTATCCTTCCACCGAGTAGAAACATTTTTATCTGAGTTCATACTGTCTAAAATATTGTAATTATTTCTGTCATATAAACAAGATGGTTCCATAACTATATTCGTGTTTTTCATAATCTTATCAAGATCATTTGATAAGTTCCAATTCATGCTTTCAAAATCAGTTTGTGTTGATACTTTATCGTGTTTATTTTTATCGCAACCAGTCCTCTGTATGACACTTTCATGAAATCCGTTATATTCTTGTCTATGTGGCGAGACTATAACTGGAAAATGTCTATTACTTGTATCTATTTGTTGTATTGAATGTTCGTTATTGGAAACTGTAGAGTTATAACTATTATTTTCATTAAATACTTTATTGCATTGATTATTGATGCTGTCATTTAGTTTGATATCATTTGACGTAATTTTTTCGAACACAAAAGGATTACCTTTAGTTTCATCGGTAAGCGAAGAAAAGTCAAGAGGTTTCATTATAACACTGTGGTCATACAAAGACGTATTTAAATGTTGTTCTTGGACACTTTGGTCTAAATGCCATGGTGTAGTATCTTCATTAGTAACATTTAAACATCTTTTTGTTATATTTTCCACGATACACGATGAATTCGCGTTATTTGATTTTATAGTTGATGATTTGTTACTTTCATTTAAAACAAAAGAATTAACTCTAGGAATTGAATCCTTGTTACAACTGATTTTATTCATCAAAGGAGGTTCAATACATTTATCTACATGATGTTGTAAATCAAACATTTGTGGATTTTGAATATATTTTGTAGTATTTTTATCGGTACTTTCAATGGATCGATTAGTTTGAGTTATTTGTCCTGTATAGGCTGCTGTTCCAAATGATACGCCTTCATTTTCTTGTGATTTACTTAGGTTAAAAATCCTGTCAGCTAATCTTTCAATGAGATCTGTGGATGAAATATCTGTATTTTTTTTACCGTACCAAGCAACCATTCCATCAAAATTAACGCTATAACTTTTTTCAGGCTGGTTAGTTAATTCGGATGATATTTTTTTTTCAGTGATAAACGGTTTAATAATACCAGTTTCCCGTTTAGTGTAATCTAGGGGTTCAAAATTAGATTTTGAATGTAATTTGGGTTTATTGTTAAAAGAATTGATTTCATTTGGTTCTGCAGTTAAAACTAATGGGTTTTGATTTTCTTTAAGTACTTTTTCCAAATTTTCATAGGAAACTACATTTAGTTTTTCTTGAATTTTAGTCAATGCATCTCCATCAAGTGTCATGCAATCGAGTACCACTATGGGCTCTGTTGTTTCAGAAGATTTTTCACCGATTTCTTCTTCTCCTTCGTCCCAATTAGCTAAAAACTCACGTACGTTTAAATTACTCTTTGAGTTATTTTTTGGCTCGATTTGAGGTGATTTAAATGATTCACTATTTGGTATTTGTACATCTGAATAAGGCACTGGTTGAGTGTTATAGTACTGTTGTAATGAAGGCGGATTTTGAATATTTTGAGATGAAATAGGCAATCTAGAACTGTGATCATGTGATACATACTCAGTCGTATTGTTTTTTAATGAATTATGATAGATTGAAGGTCGATAGTCGTGTACATCAGGCATTGATGGAATGTAATTATAAGGTATATGATGTGTAGCACTTGTAGGTTTTAAATAAGGGTTACTTTGATAGTTTGGTAATCTTTGATAATTTTTTTCCCTACTAAAATCATGCGACACCACACCGGTATGACGACCAATTGGACGTAACCTATCGGTAGACCAGTTAGGATTGGCCGCGGGTGGAATCCACAAGTTATTAGCTGGAGGGCAATAATTTGTGTTGTTTAAATATGAACTATTATATTTTTGTTGATAACAATTTTGGGTATCGTATTTAACTGGTAAATCATTTGGAATGTATGGTAGGAACTGTTCGGAGCACGGAGTTTTCAAAGTCTTTTTTGATTTATAAGATCGATTCAATTGTTGCACTGGTCTTGGGTTATATAACATTTGTGATGGAGATGCTTTTGGTATGTTTTGAGACCTGAGCCGACAACACGGTTGACAGCATTGCGGCAAATTCTGTCCGTACACATTTGAAGGTACATATTGATTAGTAGCTGGCGGGTATGGAGTAGGAAAGTCGAGATTATAATATCTGGAATGAAAGCCATATAAATGTTCAAGCCGATGGTTTGCATTCCACTGATAGACAGGTGTAGTGGGTTCGGTCGATATAAGAGAATTTTGATGTATTGGGGCGACGACATTATGAGGTGGAACATGTGCAGATTGGCAATTTGTAGTTCCATAATTTATTTGACCATCTCTCAGGCTGTTTAACATAACTCCTCAAAAAATCTACATAAGCTGCTAAAAAAAATAAGTAAAATGAAACATAATATTAATATATACTCGGGTAGATTAATTTGTACATAATTATGCTTAAAATATTCGGTAAATAAACCCTTATTGTACTCTTGGTATTCTTAAAATGATTATAGCCATGAAAGGTCTGCTTGGAAAAATATGATCATTGATATCCTAAAACCATTGATTATAAATAATTATAATACCTTACTATAACTACAAGCTGTAAGCCTGTAAGTGTATATTTTAAATATAACAAATAGTCTACAATAAATTTGTTGTAATTATATGAAACAATAAATGTTTTCTTCAGTTTAAAATTTAATTGTTTTCTATACAAAATCAAGTTAAAATAATTTATTGTTTTTTTTAAATTAACTATGCATTACTAATTAATTATATACTCGTAAACCTATGTTCAATTATAATTGTTAATTTTTTTTAAAACATTCTTAAGTTTAAACATTTGTACATAAAATGTATTACAAAATTACACAATTCTCTTTTTTATGTATAGTTTTTGGATATTAACATGAAAAATATATATAAACATGTAAATAGAATATTTTTATGTTGTACATTTTTTGCAATAGGCACATTGGTTATTACGACGAAAATATTTTCAATAAATTATCTACGTTTCCGTTTCTATGGAATAATCGATAAACATAATAACATAACCCCTCGAACTCTTCAGAATACGAATTTAATGACAAATCCAAATTATTATTGTTATTAATTAAATAAGAAAATATAATATTATTTTACCAACGCATAATTAGTATTGTTATTTAATGAATATAAATGACTCGAGATTAATGAAAATAACGAACTAATATTCAAAACCAATATATGCGTATGATTGAATGTATGTAAAATAATTACGGATATCGAATATAAATTAAAAATATATTATTTTATTACATACTAAAGTGTGTTGTAACCATTTGCATAGTTCGAAAAACAACAAACTATATTACCCCAAACTTTATACAAGTCTAATATTCAATACATAATTATTTATAAATTAGCATACCTACTCGTCATTTACCTACCTGCATCAACATTGTAATAAATATTTAGCAAAAGTTTAGTATATTATGTACATATATGGAATTTAATACACTACCTATGTGTTTTCATCTGTTAAATAAACCAGATCAATACGCCTATATTCACAGTTAAGCAAACAGTATAAATGTAAATGTTTACTGCCAACTGTGGCTATATAATTGCTAGCGTGAATAAAATTTTAAAATTCAGATGTGTATAAAATATGTTTTGCGTAGAATATAATAACTGCATATTATAACGTATTATAGTTCTGTATGGTGTAAATTATTTTAAATTTCCAACAATTTTTCAATAACCGCCGTTGTTTAGTTTTTTTTTTTAAACGTGTATATTCGTAATGGTAAAGTATATTAATAATATAGGATACTATATATATTAATATATAATATAACATAGCATCAACAAATTATATTTTAAACTATTTAGTATATATGTATTAATGATGATACATTTTAATTTAACGCGTTTTATAAATATTTCAAAAATTATTTATTTTTATGTAAATATGAAAAATCAGTCACTCGCAATATCATTTCTTGAACAAATATTATAATATTCAAGTTATCTGAAGACCATATAAAATATAAATGGAATATTTACAAGACCTAGAAAAATTACAAAGAACTAAATATGTTTTTATCTTTTGTTATATATATGTAATATAGTTAAAAGAATTGGTTAAAAATATTTCCTTTATAGCTCTTTCAGAATGTTCGTTAATACTTGTTTTCATTCCAATTTCGATCAGAATTATACCTAAAAAATGTAAGTAATTAATCAATGCATTGCAATTATGTAAGGAATTATATACATTAAAATTGTATTTCATTCAATCATTATAAAAACAAACGAAAAAATATAGATGCCTAATATATATTAATTACACATACATATTTTATATTTTGTACACAATATAAGTTAACTTACGTACAACTAATAATGTTAGTTATAGAATACCAATAATAAACCTATTAATAAATTTATGATTATTGTGTAATTATGTAGGTGCATGCAATTATTTGATAAAGTCATCAGCCATCCTCAAAATGAATTATTAATATATTTTTATTATTATTCTTATTAATATTATTAAATTAAAAAACAATAATGTAATGATTATTGTACCATTTTTATATAAATAGGTGTTACGTAATACGATTGCGGTCGCGTATTGATACGTATTGATTTAGATAGCTGCATTATCTCTAACGTCCAGTTATAGATATAAGCTATAATATTATTATTATATAATATTATACACCCACCTATTAGTATATTATCCGAACATGATCATCATTTTTTTGTTGAAACAACTGCCAAATATATATACAAATACCACTAGGTTTAGAAACCGAGATAAAGCTCATTTTCTATAACGTCTAAACATAATAATACCGTCATTATACGATACGTGTTTTGTGAATGTTAGTTGGCTTCATTAGTATAGTATATTATACCCACTATACACATATTATAACATACCTACTAATAAGTTATAACTATATTAGAGCAAAGAAAAATAACAGAGCCTTTACGAAAAGAAAAAATTATTGATTTTTTGAAAAGTCTATTTAAGTTGAATTACACATTTTACAAACCTATTATAACTAGAAAAATACCTAACTATAAAGTTGATTAATTTGGAAAATGTTTTTAAACATGGTTCTGTATAGTTTACAAATGACTATTCCATCATTATTTAATGAGTTATTTCCTGCTATATTTTGGTAAGTATCAATTGAAATTATTTTTATGTTGTTTTTGTTTTTCTGGAAATCATCAAATGGCAAAAAACACAATTTTCAATTTTTAATTTACGGTTTCATAGCATATATTAACGATTTGTTAATTTGATTTAATATTCTAGTAATACTAATCAAATCTTACGTAAACTTTTGTTTTGTTTATTAGCTAGGTATCAATTATTAAGTAATTTATATTTGTTATTAAAAAATATGCTCTTAAATCAAAAAAAAAAATATAAAATAATAATGATATTAATTAGTGATTTCAAACATTTTTCACTTTTAAAATAAACAAATTAATTTAAAGGAGCTAACAATAAATACATATCAATAATTTGTAAACGAAAACGAAATAAGTATTTCAATTTTACATTATTCAATTCATAAATAAAATATAAACACGTTTAGTTTAAGTTACTTGTGCTGTATTGCGTTACCACAAGTAAAAATGTTTAGTAAAAACTATTCAAATCACGATTAAACAAAAAAAAAAAAGATGGGTGACCCTTTTATTCATTTTATTTTTTCAATCTCTACTAGTAAAATATATAAACTAGATACACTAGAACTACATTTTACCTGCTATATATTTATTATAGTATAAAATATTATTTATTACGTGTTTAATATTGCATAACCTTTTTTTTCCCTACTCGTCGTGTACCTATTATATAACATGTGCATGTATTTTTTTCAATATAGATATTCCAAAGCAAATTTAAAGTATTACAAATTAACAGTAGTAGATAAAGAAAACATGACCTGATAACATATTTTTAAAACAATCGAAGAAACTTTATAATAATATATTAATTGAACAGTAAGATGACATGTTTTTTCTACATTTCTGGTTAATAAATAGTGAAGTAAACAATATTTTTAGTTTTAAAACTCTTTAAAAAAGTGTAAAAGTGCTCAAAACAGAAATTTAGTAGCGAAAATAGTAGTGTATAATAATTTAATGAATTAATAACATTTTTAATATTTTAGGTATTATACGATAAACTAACAGACAATATCATAAGTGAACGGCAAAATAAATCGCAGCGTTATTGATATTAGATTCAGTTTGACAAGCGAAAATATATTAGATTGCAATGATTGTATAATAAGTTTATGATGTTTTTATGATTTTTCTCAAACAGAAGAGCATATTATGAGCACATATTTTGGGTAGTAGAAATCGAAAAGCTATAATTAATAATTTATATAGAAAAGTGGCTGCAGAAAATAAATTCAATGAAAGTTGCACTTACAAGAAACAAATTCAGTTTGGTACCCATAATCATTATTCAATTATTTTACTTCATAAGTGTGTACTATATTTTAAAAAATGTTATTAAATATTATTATTTAAACTCAAATAAAATGTTTTCAAAAACCGTGTTAGTCACAATACATTTTTAAAAAACTGAATAGTGAACATTTTCATTATGGTGAAATAATAAAATATTGATCATCTAAAAGGAGGTCGATTAATTTTTCAATTGTTAAAATTATATTCAATGTAAAAATCGTACTTACTAATTACAAAAAAAAAATCAACAAAATTATGTTTTGAAACTTTTAAGTTTCATTTTTGAAGAAAATTATTAATTTTGATTATTTGTTTTTTATATCAATAATAAGATAAACATATGAAATATATTTTAGAGAACACTAACTTTTGGGAAGTAAAAACCTTCAAGAATGCTTTAATTTTCTATACTGAAATTTGAACGCAATTATTGTAACTTAGTGGTGTCATTCATCAAATAATTTGTTTTTTAATGAAAATACCACGATGAAGAAAAATGTAAACAAGCACCTTAGCGATTTATAGATAAATCAAACTTCACAAACACAATAAATTGCCTTAATACTTTGCCCTCGTATTTGTCAGTTTATAGTTAGGTACTTACTAATTAATATTGTAAACAATGAATCAATCATTTTCCAAGCCCAATAAACCCGATAAATGGTCGACATTATGTACACATTTAATTCACTATCTAGTTATAATATAAAAACAAAAAGTTTTTGTCTATCTGCCACGAACATTGCGCGATTTCACAGGAAGCTGCATATTTCTCGAATTCAGTAGCGCTTGATTAACATATGGCTCCCAGAGTAAGAGTTTTGAACTGTTGACTAAACTTTTTTTT
Organism: Rhopalosiphum maidis; assembly: GCF_003676215.2. Classification (NCBI taxonomy): domain Eukaryota; kingdom Metazoa; phylum Arthropoda; class Insecta; order Hemiptera; family Aphididae; genus Rhopalosiphum; species Rhopalosiphum maidis. The sequence continues at coordinate 84,233,530 of NC_040878.1, forward strand.
TTCATATCAATTAAAAGCAAGCGCGTTCAACTCGAAGACATGAGTCGATAATATTATTTCTTAACACGTTACTATAAAATTTATTTTGTAAAATCGTTGGCACACGACAATGCAATATGCATCAGCTGTTTTAAACGACAGTTGATCATTTTGTTCTTCCGCAGTTCCACGGGGTAAACTATAAAATGTTTAACGAGCAATCGTTTAATTTAAATGCAACGTATAATGTAGTTAAAATAGTTATATCGTATATGTATACTTCTCAATTTATTGGCCAACCATCGTTATATTACTAATATTTTATTATATTTTTATGCATAAGGCGCAAGGCTATCAGCTAAAGATGTACATGTAAAAGCTAATTAATCATAACTCGAACAAATATTTAACTTTAAATATTTTATAGGATTATATTAAGGTACCTATTGAAGTATCAACATTAAAATTTGTATTTTGTTAAAACCTTTATTAGTGTATCAAATTAATTATTCTCAAATTAACTTATCAACAAAATATATGCAATTTGTGTTATCTACTTAATAGATCAATCAAAGTAGTCATTTAATTTATCATTTATACTTACAAGTTACCAGTTATAAAAAATATTACACAAAAAAATTATGTGAACTAACATATTCAAGTATAAAATTTTATTCTGAAAACAAAAAATTATTTATTTACAAAAATGAGTTGTTTTTATTTGTTTAATTCCATAAGTTTCTATATTAGAAATGTTCCAACAGTTTAATAATAGTATAATCCCTAGTAAAAATAAAAAACAATTAAAAGTTTTTTTTTATTAAATTAATTTTTGTTTTATTGACATATATTAAAAGACTATTAATAGTTATGTTACTATTTAAACAAATACTTTAACTAATACCTATATCATTTTAACAGTTGCTGTAGTTTACTGATAGTTAGTGACTACGTTCTACCCACACTATACACAATGGATATTGAAAATATATTTTAATGTTGACATTGTTATAAATATTATTGCATCTTATCATCTAAGTATTACATTAAATTAATAAATTATCAAGTTGTTTTTATGTTTTTAGATAAAAATTATTTTTTAGTTAACTACATACAGAACTATTGACAAAATTAATTTTTGATAAATAGGTAAACTATGACGTTAAACATAATCAAAAATAATTTGAAGATTTCTTAGATAAGTACATATTATATACAGGTTCTATGCAATAAATTATTTACCTAATAGCTAATACTAATTCAGCATATTATACATTTTTATTTATCAGGGTATTTATCTTATATAATTATCTACTCAAAATGGTAGTTAAAATTCATCTCAAGAGTCAGATTCTATTTAGCCAAAAATTAAAGTTGTTCATAAAATTGTATGATAAATTAAATTATACAAAAATAAACATAGTTAAATCATCACTAAATATGTTGTGATGAATGGGATGGTAGAATTAAGCAAACACAATAGATACCTATATGGAGATTCAGAATTTTTTGATTTTTATGTACATAAATAATTGGGTTACTAAATATGTAGATTAACTTTATGAATCCTCCATTAAAATATAAGGTATGATTTTAATTCAGAAGTACATCAAACAATATGTTTTAAAAATTGTCATTAAAAGGTCAATGTTAGAAAAATATTTTAACAAAGTACCGATATCACAATATATATATATATATATAATTTAATAATGTGTCCTATCGTTCAAAAACGAATAATATTATTGACTTGCAACATAATAAATTGTGCATAACTCACTGCATTGTAAAACAATAAAGAAAATTAATATAATCTGGTAAGTACAACAATTGACTTTAAGTTTTTACACAACTTTTTACATAATAATATAATTTTAGAACTACCAACTGATTTTTACCAGTTTTTTTTAATCTCTATGTACGTAACAGTTTAAAGAAAATGTAAGCTACATTATGTTGTTTATGCAATGATAAAATAATAACAGTTGTTGACAGTAATTATGACTTGGCATTGAAGTGCAAATGTATACAACTGAAACTAACGTTGTGCACTTGTATAGTAGGTAGTTATAGCATAATATTGTTAGAATCGATAAATATTATAATACAGATTAAGGAATAGGTACAAAATAAAAATTATATAAAACATATTATCTGTACAGACTTCAATTTTATACTAAATGAGATGAGTGCCTATATTAATTATTTAAAAGTAATCACATAACAGTATGGTAATACCTAGATCATATTATCCAAGCAGAACTCAACACTACAAAACTAACAAAAGTAGGCATTGCAATGGACCTGAGTGAAAGACCTTGTCATCAAAACAAACATATGGCAGTGATCATAAACGGTTACTGAGGTGGACTTGGAGGAGCTAAGTATCAAGTACAGAATTGACTGAAAGAATATCGAGTATTTGGGCCTATTGGGTAAGAAACATTGAAATGACTTACCTTCAGCTTCTATGTGGTCATTCCGAGATTGGCGGTGGCGAGTCCTGATGGCATGGAAAAAAAACACCAAGCGGACAGCGACGACAAATTTATTGTCGACGAGGAGGGCTGGTGAACCGGCGGGCAAACGACGACAACGATACCATATTTCGTGCAGCGCTAATTTCTCGAAAGACAAGAAGAGTGGAAAAAAAGATTTGCGTAACAAACACCAATAGGTACCTAGTACGGTCTATGTAAAACGATGGACGATCACTGCGGTGGCGGTGTGCGACGTGTCTCTGTAAATTCGGCGGCGGTCGTATTATTTTCGTTATTATAATATTATTATTATCGTCGTTTTTATTTTTCTCTCCGCTCGCACGAAATATTTTGTCACACGCACACGCACACACACACACGGGCGTGCACACACACTACACTGCGGGGCCGCCAATGATAAGAAACGGTTGAGGCCATGACGGTTCATTGACGAGAGAGACAGACCGATAGTACCGAAAAAAATATAAAAAAATAACAACAAACAATAACAACACGTACGGAAGAATTCCCCCACCGATAAACTATTACCACAGCAGCACCATCTCGCGGACGATAAGGGCGATGAACCGTTTGCGTTGTGCATATTTAAAATTTAAATAATAAATATATTTTATTATTTTTGCAATATTGTAATACGATTTAAGTTAAAGATAATATTAAATTAAATTTTAATTTGATTGTAATAAAAATAAAATGATATATATTTTTACCATTTACCTTGAGTTGTGAGTAGAGTAGAAAACTATTAAACTATATGCACTATGTAGTATACCATAGTTATAGCCTATGGGCGATCAATTCATGCATAAAAATCTATAAAAAATATTTGCAAAAACCTAAAACTTACTACCAAATCTCTAAAACTCAGCGTTCGATAAGCCAATCAAGCATTTGAGAAAATCTCAAAGGGTCGGTAATAACTAATAAGTGTTTGGTCGTAATTATAAGTGTAACTAGTCCTTTAAGTTAAGAGGGGCTAAATTCCTAAATATGTTTTATAGCAATTTTTTTTTAATTTGATTATTATATTTTATTGTTTCTAATGGACATTTGTGTTTACAACTGATTTAAATGATTATTCGTTTATATGGAACATTATATTTGTTTATATTGTAGGCAAAAATAAAGTAAATACTGATATGTTTATAAGCATATAGGTATATTTACCCAAAAATTCTGGGGGGCTGATTCATTTCGAAAATTTGCAAATTATTTTGTAGATAACAATGTTCAATTTTTAAAACTAATTAAATTAAGGGTTGAAAATTGAATACCTAGGTTTCTCTAAAATAATTTTTACTGAAACCAAAAAAATCTAAAAATTAAATTGAATTCAAAATTTTGATGAGATTAAATTGGAAGAGCTGTAATTAGCAATTTTACCATATTCAACAATATTTTCAAAATATTTAGATTAATTTTAAAGTATAGTTTATGCTGTTGACCCTGTTTTTGTTAATTCGATTTTTGTGTATGAAAATACTCAGAAAATTATTCTGCTTTGGAATATGAAATTAAAACTATGTTGTCATTCAAAAAAGTAAAAACTTTTAAAAAAATAGGGATAAAAAATATTTAAAAATATAATATTTTAATAAAAACGTTTTTTTAACTTGAAACTATGTTAAAAAAATGTTTTCAAAAACATGAATGCTTCTTGAAATAAGTGTACAATAGTAAAAGAATCACCTTGTATATTTAATTATATAGTATAGTATTTTTTATAAATATTATTACTATTATTAACCCTAAATATAAAAAAATATTTATTTTTATAAAACCAACAAATATGTGTATGGGTACCTTTTCATAATAAAAATTTCACAATATTCTCTTTTGGTGTTCCTTTATATGGTGGTATGAAGGTACCATGAAAATTTCAAATATATATAACTAGGTACCATCATTTTTATTTTATGTTGATAATGAGTTGTCAGGAGCTTTTATATATACAGATTAATAATAGTAAAATAAATTGATATAATAACAGTATAAGTATATGATATATGATAATATACTTAGTAAATAGTAATATTAAATAGGCTGACTGACTGTCTCCGATCAAAATTTGTTTTTCGTGTGCAATAACTAATCATGGAATTCTAATTTAACACATCCATTACAATGGTCATTGGCGGCTATCCTTAAAAATATAGGTGTAATGAAACATAAGGAGTAACCACCCACCCTCAATAATATTCATCCATATAACATCCCATCTACTAAATAGTTTATTCAACATGTTGAAAAAAATATTTACTATTAAACTATAAAAATATTCCAAAGTATTATTGTATTATTCACTAACGAAAAATTATAAAGATAACCCACCCCATCCACCTCTAATTAAAGGTGTAGCTACACCTCTACTACACGATAGCCACCACTGACAATGGTCTACTCGATGACAAGATAGATACATACACTTAACTCTTAATAGAGTTTTTTTTCCATATGGTTTAGTGACAAAAATAATAGTTAAATAAAATTACAATACTCTTTAATTATTCAAAATAACATAAAAAAATTTTAAAATGAGTAGGGAAATTAGTTACCACACATGTTGAAGGTTAGTTCAATTTTATAATAATTTTTCAATAGCTATAAACTCTTATTATACTCGCTATTTATATATTAATGAGAATAAAAATAAATGATTCTAAATTTCTAAATTTTATAAAATGTTTTAGTAGTATTTATTATTTACTTTATAAAACTTCATAATAATTTGTAAATTAGTAAAAATTAATTTTCTACTGTAGCATTAGTATATTATACTTTTTAGTCTATATATAAGTTATATTTACTGGCTTAAATAAATACCTTCAAAAATATATCAACAAAAGCATATTAATATTATTACACAACCAACGTTCCTCGTGTTTTACAAATTAATTTTATATACCTTAGTATTGAATTTAATAAATATTTAAAACATTTGCACCTATACCTAAAGTTTGTGTTTAATATTTGTACAGTTATAAGTTAATAACCTAAATATCTATATTATAAATTATAATATTCATCATACACTAACCAAACATTTTACTGTAATTGTCAATTGATTAATGAATTATTATTGAAAACAAATATCTGAATAAAATATCTATGCTATTAGAAAAGTCTTAGATAAACAAAGTATGATAAATTTATTCTTAAATTCTAAGTTATATATTGTCTAAAAAATTATTAAAAATTAAAAAAATTAAATCTGTCAAAATAAAACAATAATTTATAAATCAATCAAAACTTTTAATTTTATATTGTTTAATTTTACAATAATAATTATTTAATAATACCTTTTTTTATATAGTTCTCTTCTAGGCATATTTACCAAATACTGTTGAAATAAAATTGAAAAACAAATATTCCATATTACTGAGTAAGATAAAATCAATATAAAACCAAAAATGATATATTTAATTTTACAAAGCAATTTATGATTCACTTATTAGTTTAAATTATTTAATATTCATGAATTACAATATAAAACATATAATATTACCTTAAAAACACATAAAAATATTACTTCATTAAATCATACAATCATATTAATCAAGTCCTTCTTTTTTCTCCCTTAGAGCTTCCTAAAAAATAAAAATACAATTTATGTTAGTTGTAATAAAATTAGAAACATTCTTTTGTTTTATGTATATTTTAAAGAGTCACTACTCATATAAAAATTAGTCAACAGCTTATAAAATTAAAATGATAACAATTTATTTTACCTTTTCCTTACATTATGAGTTATGACTAACGGATGTTGAAAAATCCAACATTTAAATATTTTTAAATACATATCGATTTCGTTCACTTGGATTTTTAAACTTAAGTTGTATAAAAATGTTTTATGATACAAGTTTTTCTAAAGCCAATTTTATAGGAAAATTATAATATACTAAATATAGAGTTAAAAGAGATGTGGATTATGATAGATAATGTTAAATATGATAAGCCACAGAAAGAAAATAAAAATAATGGCATTTTTCATTGTACACTAATCAGTTTTATTAAATAATAATAATAATAATAAAATACAAAGCACATCCCAGTCTACAGGACTTCTTTTACGAGGAATTTTTGTCCATAGATAGTTCAATAACCAAAATTATTCATACAGCTTAACAATTAAAAATATATGATTAATGAGAAAATTATGTTAATATAGTACCTTGAAACGTTCTTCAAACAAAGAAAGTTCAGCCAAAAGATCAGTTATAGAATTAGTTAGTGCATCTTGAGGTGTATAATCAGATGTTGTTTGTATGCGAAGTTCAAATTTATGTTCCAATGGATGAGGTTGTTTATAACCAGCAAAAAGTACATTGGGATCTTTAAGTAATTGGCTAAATTAATAAAACAATAAATATTATAACCAAAACGATAATAATCATTAATCAGTAACTATGATAATTATTAAGTATTCACTTCCTGATCATGTTTCCCAAAGTATGATCTTCTTTATTGACTGTAAAAATTGCTGCATTTGTCACTTTAGTATCTACTTCTTTGACTATTCTAAAATTAAAAAAAGTAATTTTAGTTGATTGGAAATCACCAATACAAATACGACATAAATAGGTACATAATTAAGACAATAATAAATAATACAACTCACTTTTTTTCTCCGTCGTACAGTAAAAACGATTCGAATGTTGGCGGAGCGTTCATTTTGAAGTGTCGTTAAAACACCCAACAGTTAGTAAAAATTTAGAAACAGTAGATAAATGTAAGTAATGTGACACAAATTATAGAGAACACAAAGTTTAACACTCGTAAATTTTAACAAATCAATGAAGTCTCTAGAGTCTAGACTATTAGACTGATGCCGCGGCGAAGTTCGATAATTGATAAGCCAAAAAATAAGCAAATAAGCCTTATCAAACATTTTATCACTTATGTATAAGGTCTTTATATTACTCTTTGGAATCTACTAAAATAAACTTTTGTCTGGTAATATTACTACAGAATGAATGAAATGGCTGAAGTATCCACAGATACAGGGCCCCTTAGATCATATGATCTAATTAGGACCCGATCTAGCGTATTTTTACCCAAAGCAAAGTATAAAATTAGTATAGTAATAAAATTAATCTATTAATATATCCACTAATTGTACTTGATATTTTGGCGCCCAAAATATACTCGTCTATTAAAACAATGTCTTACAATGTACTCTGTATTCTATGAAGTTAACCTAGTTCCTGGTCCGTTGTTATACAATCATTTCCGCTCTCTTACATTTTTTTTCTTTTTATATCTAAGATTTTAAATTATAATACGAAATTCCTCATTAGTTTTTACTTGTAATATAAAAATAAATAATTTACTGAAAAGTAGTATTAGATTTTTATAACTGATAGTTCAAATTCAAACAACATTAAAATATTCACCCGCGCATATATCTAATAACGATTTTTATTTTATGTGGTCACTCAAATACAAATAACTCTAATTGACATTGTCACCAAATGTTTATACTTTATACTATCATTTTCTATGAATGGTATAATTTTAAAAATATTTTAATAATTTTTGTGGACAAGATAAGTTTTAGACTTTTTCCTACAAATATCAAAAAAAAAATATTCGTCCGGTGAAAATTTTTGAAAATTTAATAAAAAATCCCACCTAATGTGTTCTTATATCTATACAAAATCGTTAAAAATATATACCTACGAACTATGTACATTTTTAATTCATATGCATTTAAGGTTCAACTTTTTACAAAATTTGTTATAATCTTGAAAATTACAAATCACAAGTAATATCTGTATAATATCGATTAATTTTTTAGTTAAGGTTTGATAACCTATTACAATGTGTATTTCTTTATTGAATAATTCACAGGTACTTACTGAAACTAAAAATCTAAAAAAAATATACTTATAAAATCATAATTATTTTTTATAAATATTTTAGATTTAAATTTTGACAAAATTTCATATTTTATAAAGACGAATGACGTGAATAATGCGTTAATAAATTTATTATAATTCAAAAGCTATTATAATATTATTTGCAATATTTTCTAAATATGTAGATTAATTTTAAATATTATCTATATTTATGTTTATGAACACATTGTCTTACAACAGTAATAACTTATATAATTAATTCAATAGTTAATATGGTATGCTAATATGCATAAGCGTGTCCAGAACTTTTTTGCAGGGGTGAAATATTAACCATTACCATTATAATTCAACCCACTGAATAAGTTTTCTGTGTTGTATGTGTGTCTGATCTCGGAGGGGGTGCAACTGTGCAAGTAAAAATGACTAATAGTTACACCAAAAAAACATAATTATCATAAAATATACTTACATACTAACTAAAATTTAATATATCCATTACAGTGACCCATACAATACTTTTTGAACAACAGGTACTCATCACTTGCACACATTTTTTTTTATAGTATAATATATTTAAAAAAACATGTATACCCAAACTTAAGATTTCACTTGGACAGTGACGCCGAATACGTACTCCGTCAATTTTGATCAATGTGCAAAGCTGCACAAAACAGTTTCTAAAGTTTTAAAAAATATATTTGAACAGTAATCAATGAATATTAAAAATTAATAAATAAAAAATGATCATTAAAAAAACTAAATTTATTATTTTCTATATTACTTGGTAAACTTTTATACTTCAAATGATATATTCATCTATAGAAATTATGCTTGAAAAATTGCTGGGTATTAGTAGGGATGGGTGAATCAATCTAATTATTTGAACTGCGAGTTTCAATTTCATTCGGTGCCACTGCACTTGGGCAGGTCACTAACAAGAACATGCTTTACAACCCGTAATATATGATATACATTTTTATCATTTAGAAATTTTGCATTAACTATTGTTAATAAACTGTTTTGAAATATGGCCCATGATCTACATTCTCCAGTATTAATAATAAAATTATGAAATCAATTATAATCAGAGCTAGCTCTAATACTATCTACGTACAAGGTTTTTACGTGGCTACCAATTTTTGTCCTGACCTAAACCTAAAATACCTATTTTACAGGCATACAGCTATAAAAAAATATATAATATATCAATATATATTTAGTTTCAATATTTATATATATTTCAATATTTGGGCACAATCGACTAGAATTTAATTGAGTTTCAATAGTCTCATAGTAATTTTATAAAATATTGACTATTTGACTATAGTTAAGTTAGGACTCAGCCACTCGCGTGCATTTTCTGTATAGGTATATTTGAATTGACGCCAGAGGTAAGACATTCGAATGTTTGTAAATTGTAACACGCGTAAGTTGTACCAAAGTAGCAAAGTATCTAAAACCTAACTAACCTAAGTAATAAGTATATTGATTGCAAATTGTTAATGGCCTTGAACACAACGTGAAATACACGCCGCGATAAGTTATTTTTATCGTTATGATAACGCTAGTCTTGCAACGGAGTAGAGCCGGTAGAAGTGGATAACAGTCAACAGGTAAAAAATTAAACACTGCAGTGGCGTGTATTTGCTGTTGTGTAATGTATAATTATTAATTTGTATTCTTGTTGATACTCTTCTAGGGATAATCAGAATAGTGAATACATATATAAAATAAGTGGACAGTCTAACAGCTGTAATATAATAAAATTATAGTGCTCCTCAACGACCTCAACTCCTTTTCATTGAGTAGTCAGTCTCTGTGATGGATGCATTATGCATAAGCGGCACTAGACATTTTTATTAGACTGGACCACTCATTTGATTCTGCACCTATCATAGGGTCATAGAAAAGGATGGAGGGCGATAGGGAATACTTATGTTTTTTATTACAATACAAATGTATAACATAAGTAATTATTAATGTTATAAATCTAAAACTGTATCACTTTTTATTTAAACATAAATTTTACATGTGAAATACAGATACTTAATATCATTTTAAACATTTAAACTATTCTATTTATTACGTACAATTAATTTCTCAATTTTTTTTCGCATTTATACCTAATTTATTTTAGTACATTTAAAATACTATGTTCTTAGCAAATGTATACATTAAACGAAGTCAATTAGCCTGGGCCATGGGCCATGGCCCAATTGGCCCAAGCTGTAGTTTCGCCCATGGATGATGAATGGATGTTATAAAAGACGATCCTTATATGGAACACTTTTTCAAAATATATTAACACTTTTTTTTCATCATTTCAAGTAGAAATAAAACAAATGATTTTTAAAATTATATTTTTTATCGTGATAATTTTTTTTTTTTTTTTAAAAAGGTAACATACATGTTAAATTAAATTATTCTAAAACAGAATATTTTTCTAAGTATATAAAAAACAAAATTTGAACGAATAGTTTATTATTAGTTTTGGAGAATATAGATACCAACTAGTACTCGCAAAATGTTTGTATATTACTCTGCTTACTTAAACTTTGAATGCTTATAATTATAACTAATATAACTCATAACTATACTAGTTCGTATTTCGATTTTTATGTATCTATCGAAATATTTAATTATCAAATTTTGAATTTAAGATATCTATTAAATAAAAAATGCTTATAATATATTATATTCTTGAAATTTTTATATTTTTATAAAAACAGCTTATGAGGAAACTTGTATTAAATTGTCTAGCCTCTTATATATATATACTAAAATTGAAAATATTTTACCATTTTTAATTAAAAAGTTATTTCTTCAGTTTAAAAAAAATACTAATATAAGCTTTATTTCTATTATAAATAATAGTGACTATACTAAACACTTTTTTAAAAAAAAACACAAATTATGATAAAACAATAATACTACGCTCTGTTCTACTCCATTCTGAATCTAAAACTAATAAAATGGAAAAAATAATTTTTACAGTAGCAAATTATCAAGTATGAAAATTTGCAATTTAAAATTTGAATTTATGAACTCAATATCTTTTATATTTTTACTCACAATCTCATTATAACATCAGTTATAAGACTATAGTTCTAATCCATAAAAAAAAAATATTAATTCAATATAACAAACAAATAACAAAATATGTATGTGTGGATGTGGTTCAATATTTTTCAAAAGAAACATTACTAGTCATAAACAATAATCAACAACTATAGTTTATGATTCAAAAACTATAACAAGGAAACAGAACACTTACAATTATACAATAAAACAACAAAAGATTTTAATAATAATTATAATCATAATTTATTATAAGCCAGTTTAAGTTACATTATACACATGTACATAAAAAATATATATATATTTATATATTATGTTTATAGAGATTTATAACTGTGAATAAAATAATTTTAACTATAAAACAAAAATGTTTAACTGCTAATAATATAACAAAGAATTTTTATTATCCCAATAAAATATATATTCCCATTGATAAGAATTAAATTTAAATGCATACCAACTAAAGAAATATACAAATTCTTCTCCCCAACCTGATTATTTCTAATTTATTAATGGCCTAGTTATAATTTTTTTTTTATGTAAGTAATGATTACTATAACGAGAATAAAATTATGTTAGAGTTAGATAATGAAATTCACATAATTATTGTAAAAAAATTGGAAACATTTTTTATATATATTTCTATGTTCTATAATATATTTTAATACAAATTCAATGTTGAATGGAGATCACTTTATACAAATTTTTCAAAAATTCTGGTCATTGCATTACATAAAAAGAAACTGGCACATTAGAAAATCGTTGATTTCAAAATTACACATATACAAATATATAACTAGCGCATGGAGTTAGTACAAAACCATGAATATGCGCATCTTAACATAAGGAAATAATAATTTAAAGTTTCAAAAAAAAAAAAAATTGTACATAATAAAACATGCTATGAGACTACACAAAATAATTTTATCATTATCAGCTAAATAAGACTAGAATACAAAAGGATAATGTAATTTGATATAAAAAGTCAAAATTATAAGATTGTGTAATATGAAGGAATGGCTTGTAAAAAAATTTGTAATAATAACCCTAATATAATTACTCATGAGTCTATTAAGTATTTAGTTAATCATATATAATATACAAAGTGATTGTTACATAAAATTAAAATCAATATGAGGGTCAAATATATTTTTTTTTCATTGTTTAGCAATTTGACATAACTTTAAATGAGGAACACCAGTTCAATCAACAATGTTGACCTTAATTTTACACTTTTCAGGAGAGAAATCAGCTATTAACTTGAAAGAAAAAAATTTTCAGTATGATTACTGATTTCCAAATTGTATTTATAATTATAATTAACTACCAACAGTACTAATTTAAAAAAATAGATTATTATTGCACATTTAAATAATCTAGGTCGTCAAGACAGAATCTATCAATTAAAATAAAATATTATTTAACACAAAGAAAACTAGAATACAATGACCTATTGCAAGGTAAAATGTACATGTTTTAATAAAAAAATCTTACTGTTGGTGTTGTCAGTATTTAATTTATTATTTATAGCTACATGAGGGTTTGCACTCTTCAGCTGTTACAGGATATTTTTTACCACTCCATGGCGGTGTTAATAAGTTTGAAGGAGTTACTGGGCCTTTGACTCGGGATAATTGAATTAGTTCAAATCTACTCTGTGCTAAATCCTAAAAATACAAATAAATTTAGTAAAGGCAATTGATTTTACTATAAAGGATATTAATATTGATAATCTATAAATTTTGATAAAATATAAATCTACTACACATAAAAATATATTAAAAAAGACGTGTACCTTTTTTACATCTGAGTGCAAAATTAACAGATAAATGGGAATGAGAAAATATTTAAAATGAGTTGATGATACCATAATAAAAATATATAAATGATACTTACATACATATCCATACTGACTAAGTGTTGTTGTTTAACATGGGTGCCATCTACTTGTTCTGAATCATTTTCAAAATCAATTTCTTCATACTGGTATTCTTCAAGAATTACACTCCAATATACAGACATCCATTCAACACAATTACATACATTTCCTTCTGATAATCCTAAATAATAATAATAATAATTTAAAATATTGTTTAATTGCAACTCAAAAATAAACTTAGTTTTTTTTTTTTTTTATTATTTATTACTTACCGGAAATTGTTAAAGCAATTTTTTTATTTAGCACTATAGTCAGAGCGGATGCTGCTAATTCACTATATGAGTAACGTAAACTAGTTGAATCTAGGCTGGCTAGATCTAAAAGATGAGCCACCTGATTGAATAAATTTTGAGGAAATTGTGGAGTAATCAAACTGTCTTCAGCTGTACTATCATCCACACAAATGAATTGCAACATCAGTTCTACCCAGTAGTTTATAGAAACTGGTGTTAAACGGAAACGCAGATGCTAAAAAACACATAAAAAAATTAGTTAATTCTTTGTAGTCAGTTTAATTATTATTATATTTATGTTTAATTACCATCAATAATATTTTCTCCATATCTAACAGATCTTCATCAGTACATGCACCATCAGTGACATAAGCAAATTCAGTTAATTTAGGAGGGTAAATCTCTTCCATTTTGGCAGCCATAAACAGACAAGTAATTCCTATGTACAAAAAATAAGTTAACCCTAAATTAACTTGTCTTTGTATGGCTTAAGAATTAAGGCTGGAAAAGTTTAATTACCAATGAGTTGTAATTTTTGTTTAGGAATAGAATCACTGTTTGATAAATATCTGTCTAAATAATCCATGGCTAAATAATAAGTTTCTCGATGTAACTTATAAACAGATGACACCTAAAATCAAATATATACATTATAATTCTTAATATAAATAAATAATTTTAAATATGATAACATGAATAATTTATCATTAAATAATACCTCAATTAGCCAATCTAAAAGAATAGCTCTCATTCGAGGTGTTATATGTTCATGGCAATCTTGGTAATCAGGATTCCTGTAAGTTAATGTTGCAGAATCTCTATTACATATCATCTGCCAAAAAGCTGCACGTTTACCCCAAGGAATTTCAGGTAATGGACATGGTCTTTCATTTAATGCAATTGGCTTATGGTTAATGGCCATGTCTCGAAATCTAAAACAATAATAAAATAACAAATTTAATTATGTTGTTTATTTTATTATTTAAATAATTTATAACTTACTTGCTCCAAGTAGTAACTACAGTACTTCCAACATTATCTTGAATGTTTGAATAACGTGGAGTTGGCACATATGTAGGTGGATCATTTTCAATATTTTTCTTTGGTTCAGAACTATCAATACAATCTGGGCTTAGTTCATTGTCAGATAATAATGGGGCAGGTTCACTGAGAGCAGGACTACTAGCTTCTGATTCCGACCTAAATATAGCAAATAAATAAGTAACATTTCCACAGTTATAGGTTTTTTTTTATATACCACATACCTATCATCTGAATAAATTGAATGAGAGTCAGGCGACAGAACTTGTAACTCAGATAATGGTCGCCGCTCTACACTTCCATTATTACCAACAGTTAATTGTTGGAAGGAATCATTGTTCTCAGAATTAATTTGAAATGGATCAGAGTCAGCTCTTACTCTGGAGTTTCTTTGTAAATTTGTAAAATATTGATGCTCACTATCATCTGATAGTGATGACTGTGATGAACCATGTAATTTAGATCTAGATAAAATACTTGGGAGATCAATAGGACTGTGGTCAATTTTCATCCGCTTGCCTGACACAGTACCATTATGTAAATAGCCTTCAGAGTTCTAAAAGATAACAAATAATTTACATATTCAATTAAAACAAATTGTAAAACTGGATTATATAAAAATAATATTTTTATTATATGACTATTATTAAGTAACTTTTATCACTATAATTTTGATACCTTTAAAAATATTTATATTACTATGAGCAATACATGTAGTACTATATTTGTATTCAAATAATAATATGCATAATAAATGCTAGATATTAAGTAACATGTGACTTAAATATAATAAGCAATTAATAAATTTCTATAAATATGAAAAATATTTCTCTTAGTATCCTTAGTACTAGTAGTACCTTCAAAAATTATCTGACTATAAAAAAAAAAAA
This sequence comes from Rhopalosiphum maidis, assembly GCF_003676215.2. Classification (NCBI taxonomy): domain Eukaryota; kingdom Metazoa; phylum Arthropoda; class Insecta; order Hemiptera; family Aphididae; genus Rhopalosiphum; species Rhopalosiphum maidis. Next base: position 84,249,049 of record NC_040878.1, read on the forward strand.
AATTAATATCTTAATTTTATAGGTACCAAATAGTAACAACTAAGATTATTGCCCAATCATTACATATTTTATTTTTCTAATTAAAATTATTTGGAAAAAAAAAAGAAAATAACATTTAAACAGCATAACAATAAAAATAGCCTTACATGTCTTTTCCTTTTCAAAACACCATCAATGTTAGATGAACTGGCGTCATTCATTGTAGTTGACTTTGAGGAATGTATAATGCCTGAAACAAAAAATAAAAATCAAGAATTATATTTATGATTTGCCCTTTTTTACAACATATAATTATGTAAAAATAAAAACTTTAAAATATTTGTATGACAGTACACAAATAACATATAATAGGTAAAAATTGTATATACTTATAAAATGGAAAATACAAGTATGTAATTAGTATTATAAACTCTATAAGCTCTTAAAAATAAACAGGTAATTATATTATATTTATAACTATGATATACAAAGAAGTTATCTAGCCATTATGATAAAATTATACTTGAAAATCAAATGTATGCGTATAATTGATATTTGACATTTGTAATAAATAATTTAGTTAAAAGTAATTTTACACCATTGGTAGTAGATATTAATATATACATGTAAGAGTTAGGGTAAGAAACCAGTCAATGAACATCAGATAAAAAAAAATAATATCATATGATGAGTATGATGTCTGAATTAAAATACAATTTATCTAATTGAACTAAAATTAAATATTTTTAACTGAACGAATTCTTTTGCTTTAATGGTAACCATATAAATGAAGATTATAACATTATTTTTAATGAATTAAAGAACTAGTATAATAAGTATAGGTACCTAATATAAAATAAATACGTATTCAGCAGTCTTCATGAGTACTTGTAATTTTAATAAATTAAAAAAAATAAAAATAAAAACTGGTAATTGCACGTGTATTATTACGCATTGGACTACTCTAAAGAAAAATAATAATATAATACACCAAGATGATTAAAATTATTTTTTCAGAACTATGCGAGTATACAAATCGAAAACCACTTGGTAGTCGGCGTGTGCGTCATAGTATTTGTTTAGTAGAATACGATTGAAAATTATTTCAGGCGATGAGTCGTTAATAACGTACGATAGACAAGACACGATGGGTAAAAATAAAAATCGAAATGTTTCATCCGTGGAAAACAAATGGAAAAGGCGAGAACGAAAACTAAACGACAAAAAAAAACTAAAGGTGACGCGTGGACCGAACAACGACATTGGGCGGGCTTTTGGCCTCGGGCGGTGACGCTGTGGTGGCGGGAAACGCGCGCGCCGCAAGAGTACGTGGATGACGCGAAGAAACGGGCGCCAAAAGCGTTTTCCCTATTGTCCGCCTATTGCGCGCGAGTTCCACGCTCCTCTACCAGGGGGTCCGCCGCCGCCGACCGGCAGAGGTCACCGGAATCGCGATCGTTTTCCGCGCGCGCAAAAACCGATGCCAATCTCTGCAGTGGTGAGATCGCTAATTTTCGTGCGTGACCAAAAAAAAGTGGAATCGAATTTGCCAACAAAAAACGGGCGTGCAGATATTTTTATGTCGTGTATACCATCGACGGAAAAATTTTCAATTTACAGTATATGTAGCGGATGCGAGGAAACACCAATTATTAAAACGTTCAACATAAGGCTTCGCGACGATAAAAAATATGCAAAGTAAACTTACGAGTGTATTGGTCGTCGAATCGTCCCTTCCGGTCGGATAGACCGCACGGGGGAGGGACGCGGATATTACGCGAATCGGCACGTTGCACCTCGGGCCCCGCGTAGTTGAACTAACAGACAGACGTAGATCGTATATTTAATCAACACCGTTGTCACGAAATTTTATCGAAACAACGAGCGGGAAAAATCAGTTTTGTAAAAAAATAAAATTATCCGACGACAGAGGAAGCGAATACTTCGGCGGCAACGGTGGCAGGCAGAGCACACAACACGCTTCAGGGTTCACGGTTAACGAGCGACTGGTCGACGGTAACGAAGAGACAATGATCCCGACTGTGGCCGCCTACGGCAGACGGAACCGGTTTAAGGGCGGAGGGGCGCGCAGCTCACAGGAATGCAGGCCCTCTTTGCGCGCGCGCGGGCGCTTTGTTGACAATACGGATCAGCTGATCGAGCCGGCAACAGCTGACCGTCTGGCGCCGACGTCTGCTGCGCGGTAGATCCCGCCTAAAAACAACACAGAGCACAAACTCGCGCGAGCGGTCCGCCGCCGTGGCCGCACGTTTGCCGCCAAAACAAAGTTGTCCGCGGCGATAACGCCGGTGGCACGTCGTACGTTACCTGCAGTTCACGATGCGATTACGTAATAATATTATTGTAACAATAATAATAATAATAATAATTAATTATTATTGTTGTTTTTATTTACCTTTCACACCGTCCGACGTTTGGAAAAAACAATTTGTTTTTTTATAATTATTATTGTTCCGCGATATTATTGTTTTCGTCAAATATGTATAATATTATATCACTGGAACGACAACGAAAATAAATTAAAACCGAGTATTTATTATTATGATGTATGCTTCATTCTATCCAACAAATTTATATTTTTCTTTTATAATAATATCGATTGTGGTACGCCGATAACGTGATTGTACGGTCGTTCGATTAGTTTCCCTTAATGGGACGTTGAGACGCAAAATAATATTTAACGATGAGAATAAATTAAAAATTGTATGTACAACCGATAAACCGATGTAACAGATAATATTTTTCATTAGTAGAAAAGTCTGTGATCTGACAAAAATGTTTAACGATCTTTAACAATATAGTCAACTTGTATTGTATAATATAATTAATTGATTTTTTAAATTAAAATTTTCTTCACTCCAGAGTACCTACGGCTGTACCACATAATATGTAGGCACGAAAATTCTTACTAAAGTAGATACAGTACTCAATAGAATACACGATTAATGGTACAAGTATAAATGTATAACGAACAAATTTTACCTTAAAACTAACTGCTTTTTTATCGTTATGCTCGGATAAAAAGAAACACTAGGCATAATTTATAAGCATTAAGCACTAATATGTTTTCGTATTATCTTAGTTTATAAATTATAAGAAGTCGTTTACTGTTAACAATGAATTATAGTCGTAACTACTTGTGTATCAAATAAATAAGAACCCACGTTCTACACAATTACTGAAACACGGAAAGAAATGTTCTTCTGGGTTTCTTATTATTATAAAAAAAAAATAGTTTTTGGAGGGATTCTTAATTATGACGTTTACATAAACATTCCTTTCAAACCAAAACGAAAAATATTTACCAACAAATAGTGTGGCAACCCAGATATTTCTTATGAAAGGTTATCGTGAAGTCGAATACATAAAAAACATTATTATTTCTGAAAGATACTCCATTCCGGGTTAGAGATATTTAAATATCTAAATATAGTAACATGTGTTTTATGCAATTAGAAGTAACAGACTTCATTACCAAATTAATACCATTATTTCTACGCACTATATAAATACCCTCACTTATTTTATGAGCATAAACTATCATACAATGCTTAAAATTAAATAATACCAATTATTTATTACGTTAAATAATATATTATTAATAAATAAATAAAACTTGCTAGTTTTTATGAATTTATAATGACCAATAAGTACTACAATTAGTTATTGCGGTAGAAATAATAATTCATTTATACGTTATAAATGTAATATGTTTTTATGTGACAAATTTCAACTCGATAGATACAATCACATACATTAAAAACATATAAGGCATAGGCACAATGTATTTTTAATTCAATTGTTGTTTGTTACATTCATACTATGAAATATCGTTATTGTATGATAATATGCTGCCCAACCTATAATGCACGATACATTAAATATTCTACTATCGATATAAATTATCATCTGGCAACTTCGATTCGAAACGGGCCTGTTATCAACAATATTCACGATTGTATTCTGAAAGGAGTTACACATCGACACTTTACTCTGGAGTTTTGTAAAAAAAATTTTCCCAATGTATGTCATCGTATCACGACAGAATGAGAACCCCCGGAGTGCAATCATAAATAATTTCGGAGTATTATACATGTACACTTCCCTACGTCCACCATAAAAAAAGTAATAATAATAATAATAATAATGCCCACCGCGATGATCAATGAGTATCAAATTTGGATTCACCTGCAGCAGCAGTTGTAGGACGATGTTATTTTGTTTCCTCTGCCGCGCAAAAGAGGACCAACCGAAACGTACAAAACCCCGATGGTCCGTAGTTGTGGGTAGTGTTCGAAATCTATATAAGTATAGTATTATTTTATACAATATATAATATAACACTGCCACCAGCAGCATTCCATTTACGTTGTTTTGGTTGGCGCCAATTGGTCTTTGTGGGTACAAAAGGGATTATATATCATTACAAGGCCGACGCGGTTCAGGAACCATATAGGTATAACATAGGTATAGGTCGGTCGTCCTCGGACAGTGGCGGCTAAACGGAGTACCCCTTTTGTCCTTAATGGCAGCACAAGAAACTCAGTGTATTATTACAATAATGCCGTCCGGTCCTGCGGGATATATTGACGCAAACTCACTGTTATATTATTATTATTACTGTACATCATACATGTTTTAATGTAGTGTAATATCATCACTGTCTGACTAAAAATATATATAATATTATACTGTAATCGTAACTAATTATTACTTTACATATATATACAAATATACACGAGAAACCAAAAGGACGTCCGTTCGACAGTTACTGTACCATGACGTTTACTATTATAATATTAGGATATTATAATGTAATATAATGTTGTCTCAGAATCAGTAGAATTAAAAATAATTATGCCACAGTGGCCTGCATAGTGACAGGTGTTGAAATAACTTGACCGTGGAACTAAATCGCGATTCTAAAAACATGATGAAGTGTGGACCCGTAGAAGGCTATTATATTATTAAACCGCTATATATTTTTGGTAATTTTTTTCTGAATTTTCAATATTACAATTTCATTTTTATATTCACTATAATTACTGTTGTAAGTACCTACTGAACAACACATTATATACTGCATATAGACCTTAACGAATTTGATACGATCTGTATGATAACAATAATTAGAAAATTGTTTATGACAAAATAATAATCATAATAAGTCATGTTATGATTTAGTTCAATTATCGTTTACTAAGATTAAATAGATATTGGGTTTTCAAATCGATAAAATAATAAAGAATTAGCAATAAACAGCCAAGGAATTTTTTCTTATTAATAAATAATTATTTTAATTTATTTTTGATTGAATTGATCAATACACAATGAATATTATTACTAGCTTAATTCCAATGTAAATTTATTTGCCATATGACTAAAGCATCAATATATTTTGGAGCTGTTTTCGAACGATTTTTAAAAGGATAATAATACCACAATAATACTTTAATGCATCGTCAACACGAATTTGTTTACAATGGAAACAAAATATCTTTTCAATAAAAATATGAAAAACTACATACATTTATTATTCATTTGGACACGGTTTGTAGGTGTATTAAAAATAAAAAATAAAATACAATATGATGTAGACTAGCTATAGTCACTGTTGACTGATTTCTAGTTCTCTCACGTGGTCTTTAGAAGTAAATATATAGAATACTGTAAACGAACACATGTTACATCCAAAAACGAGTAAAGATTCGCGTGACTTAGCATCGTGGGAGATGTAAGCTTAGAGAGGGTAGGCCCCTGCTTAGGAAAATATATATTAGTAATTGATATAGCTTAAATTAATCAATAGTATTATACATTTTGATAAATTTAAATAAATTAGGAATAAAGCAAACTTGTATTTTAGTAAAATATTAAGCAGTCAAACAACATTTACGCTGTGTAATTAACGAAACAAACAGTAAATAATAAACGAATAAAATTGAGAATTTTAATTTCTTAATACATGAAAAGATCTTAATAATAACAACAATGTTGTACACCCAAATTTATAGAATCCAAAATGCAGAATACATTTATTTTTATGTATTAAATTTATTTAGCTACGTTTTACACTAATTTACAGGATAATAGCATTAGATTAATTATTAATTCGATTTACTTAAATCTAAAAATCGAATAATTAAGTGATATAGGAATATTAATTTCCCGTTCATATACGTAATAAATTTAAATAATTCATTTTTTAGTAAGACGCGAACAGTATTATGGAGGGAAAACGACCTCATGTCAGAATGCAAATCTGCTAAATCACCTACGCATTATCCAAGTATTACCACCAGCATAACAGTCTCGTATTACACATTTTCGGTATAATATGATATTACACGTCCCTTGTCGGGGATATAAAAGAACCAACAATTAAAAGGAAAATATGTATGATATATGATAACTGCGTTGATAGTACAAGTAATAATCGATGAGTGCTAAATATTTATTCATACATCGATACATCAAAGTATAATGTTTGCTAAAAACTCATCAAACGAACACGGTGGCGATGGCAGATAAGTTTTTTTTGCTGTCACGTCATCTATATAAATTACAAATGGAAGGTCAGGAAATATTAAGGTCAAACTTATAAAATGGGGCCCCGCAAGATTTTTATAGTATTATAATTTTTTTTTTTTTTTTTGTTAAGCAAATGACACAGGCAAGACATTAAACGTGTTAACTATGTGTGTCACACAGATAAAGCGTTGGTTTACGTGAAATTCCGATAAAATATACTCAAAGAAAACTTATATGGATTATTAAGATTAATCGTTTTTGTCAAAGTACTAGACACTATTTAACTAGCTTATTATATATATTTTGAGTTTACATTTAAAATTAAATTAATGTAGATAATACATAATTTACAAAAGCAATTAAGTGAGTCAAAATATAATTTAATTGTGAAACACTAATGAAAATAAAACGAATAATACCTATTACTTTAATAATTATAGACTACTATTGAAAACCTACACATTATCTAACTTTAAACAAAGTAAAAAAGAAATATTTATTAGTCATTTCTTTTAGTCTAACTGAGGACTAAACACATTAATAAAGTACATAGTTTCTACAATATTTTACATCAAAGTAAAATACACTTTACGCTTTACGTTAAGTTAATAATACAATTTTAAAAATTAATTTTCGATATATAATATAATTGATTGTATTCAAAGAAAAATTCAGACTAAAAATGTACTGATGATCATAAATTATACAAGGTTGCAATGATATTATCATTTATCAGTACCACATACGTATTACATTAAATATTTCATATTTTTATATCACAACAGTATATAACAGTTCATAGAGTAAATTTATATTTCGTTTTATCAATACATTTAACACGTTTACTTTTAATACTTTAAGAATAATATGCAGGACAAATAAAATTGTTTGTGTTATTATTACTTAGAATTGCGCACGAATGACGAATATTTTGCATGCTCTCTATAAAACATATTATAATAATAAATATATATGCACATTACATATAACGCACATGTAATATACACTATAAGAATATATAAGCTATAGCAGAATTTGCTTTGAACACTATACTGTTAATTAAATTTAAATAGATACTTTCTATATACCTATATGTTTATATACATTAAATAATACACCCAACAGCCAACTAGATAGAAGTCAAGAACGTTTTAAGTTATAGAGAACGTTCATGGTCCTATAGTATACGTTTTAAAGAATTGGCCAATGATCGGATCCTCGATCGATCCGTGTACCTTACACTCGTCATTGGAGCATAATATACATCACATAGACCAGATGTCCGTGACACTAAACAATGTGTTTTTGATACGTATCCTGCATAAGAAATCGAACAACATAATAACCCGAAGATTGCGCGCATACTGCACATAACATGTATTTGTATTCATATATATATATATAGAATACTCTCAGCTCCCAAAAATAACATAAAATGACGCTTTTGACCCTCCCTAAACACCAAGTATAGACTCAGAGTAGGATTTTTCGTTCGCGTCCAAAAATACTATATTGCAATTTACCACCTGCGGGAGTCAACGCGATGTGTCTTTGGTGGGCAGCTTAATTGTCAGGGGTCGCGTGCCCCAATCGTCATTATACGCGCTCAACGTGAAGTGTTTCCCCGCGCAAATTCACGCTTTCGGGCGCATGCAGCTGTCCATGAGTACATATTATACATACACAAACCGGTGTACGTACGCAGTAGTATATAGATATATATACCAATAGCGAATAATAATGAATAATATATTATAATAGTAATAATAATAAAAAAAAATACCTCAACCAAAACGAGCACTAGGCGAACTACTCGCCGTGGCATGCACATTGTACTGCAGAGTAACTCAATAGTATTTATAATAACTATACATGACGTTTTTTTTTTTGAAATGAAAGGGGTAAGTGGATAAAATATTAAATGTTGTTATATATATACATTATAAATAGAATTCAAAAAGGCGCACGGAGGAGGACATTCAACTTGGTTTGAAAACTATAGACCGGTTTAAATACAACTCGTAAAAAGAGATGAAAATAATATTATGTCGAATAAATGTTCAGGTGTTATCTTTAAAAATACATAGATAACATAGAAGTAAACAAAAGTGTTTGTAAACATAATAACAAATTAATACCACCCGTCTATAATTTATTTATTTGAAAATTAACTATAAATAATCACTTACATAATTAGATCAAAATGATTTTATTTAATGTTAATAGGCAAATATATCTATACAGTATTATAGATATATAATATATATACACACATCATAAAAAATAACCTTTAGTACAATCATTGAGTTAATAATGAATAACCGTTTACTAAATCGATTTCATTCAATTATTTAATAATATTGTCACTGAATCATTGAAAATATTGTTTAATTTAACTTACCAACTTTCATAATATAAAATCATACTTTAAAACTTCTAATTAAATAATGTTTCGAGTAGAAATGGGTACATGACATAAATATCAAAATATACTGAATAAAACTAGTCATGCCTTTAAAAAAATATATTCAGGGGTCATTTAATTTATACGCCGTAGGTACATAACTATATGTATATATAATGCTTGATCAAAATCTTCCAGGTGTAACGTAGGATAATAATAAAAAAGGGGTTGTACATATTGTGGCAGAGCCGACAGATGGATGCTTTCAATTCCGGTTCGACTTTTATCGGGACCACGACAAAAGACGGTCTACGACACTAGCCACATGTGGATGTGTCTAACTATACACAGTGCTAAATAGCCACTAGCTCTTTTTATTGTTTAGTTTGTACACCGCCTTTCATGGTTCACCGTTTGTATTTGCATAAATTAAATAGAAGTTAGGTACTGGCACGTGTCAAATTTAAAATGCTTAGCAGTTTTTCGCTATAAGAATACTTTGTACTACTAACTATTTATTCATTATTCAATACTACACGTGTATAACTGTTGTTTACTTGTTTGAAAGTATTCGTATAAAAAATGAAAATGTGAAAAACAAGAATATTAAATGGTTTTATTATATTTTGTATATTTGTATAAATTTTATCAAATTTATAAAAAAGTTCATATGAATAACCACGTCACATTTGAGAATACAAGATTGTAGGATATATAATCAAAAATAATTTAGTGTACCTAATATTTTTAACTTAGTAATAATAAGCAGCAGACATGTCAATTTATATAATACATTGTTAATAACAATTAAGATTCAAATAATATATCCTATCACATATTTCTATATAATATAATTTATATTGATTAGCATAATATAGTATAATAATTATATATATTACTAATTTATAGTCAGTCTAAACTCTAAAGCAGTTAATTAAAATATTAAATTTTAAGAAAACAAATGAATAACGAAAATGTTAATGAGATCCTTATTTATGAATACAAACTGGTTTAGTTATTTGTTGTAAATTGGATACAGTCCCTTCGGTAATCAAGAACTGTTTCAATGGAAATCACATGTGTTGGAACTAGTAAAATCGGTTCCGTTGATATGTACGATTTTAAGAATCAAAAATTCTTTAAACAAGTACTTAAACAACATATAAAATAAAAATCATTGTATTTGTAATTTTAGGTAACCAAACATCAACCTTTTTATGTATTTTTAACGTAAATGAATTAGTAAAAGATGAAACTAACACAACCGGTTTAACACACTAACAAGGTTTACTATGTTATGGCAGATTATGCATAAAGAGATTATAAAAAATGTACGTACACGTGCATTTTAGAGGGTTATCGATCGAGGGTTTTGGTCAGCCAAAGAGAGATATAGGTCTTTACACCTGGTTTATATACCCTGGGTTTAAACGTGAAGGGGATAATTTGGCGCGCTTTTCATTTTAAAATTGTTTATAATAAACAATTTTATTAAAATCATGTATTTATATTTCTTAAATAACCTTTTATATGTAGTCAGTACTTTCCAACAAATATGTAAGCAATCATTATTTTATACAGAATCATATTTTCTATACACATAAATTAATTTCAATGCAAAAAAGAAAAATGATAAAATATGTTGGATTTATCATAGAAAAGAATTATGATATACCTATTACAAGTATATGCTACTGATATATATATGCTTATTATTTTAGAATGTATTTTCAAAACGCTTTACTATCAAATTGGTTGAACAAATTTAATAATAAACTAATTATTATTTTGTGATTTCAAACACATAATATTACTATTACGAATGTGTTAAAAGGCCATCTACACTCCATGTGTTGCTTCTATCTTAAAAACGGAAAACATGATAAATTTACAATTAGAAAAATTCATTTTGTGTTGTTATCTTTAATATAAAAATGATTAAACCTATTATTAAACTTAAAGTTTAGAACATTATCTGTTTAAGACCTAAGTTTTTATTATACACCCGAAACACGTTTAAAAATAGAAGTATTGTAAAAAGCCAACGTACAAACTACAAATATAAATACTGTTCTTACATGAAAGTTTGATAAAAGGTTAATTAAGTTAAAATTTACAGTTTTAAAATATTCAAAATATGCTTCAAAACTAAAATTATAAAAACTAACAGGGCTCTAAATAAAATTTCTTTAAATTTAATACGACGAATTTACTCTAATATTAAAAATTACGAAGTAAAATGGATTCTTTTGAGTATAAAACTTCTTGCCACATTTATACATTAGTACAGGGATCACCAATTAATATTTTTGAAGGGCCACATAAGAAATCTGAAAATTTTTTGTGGGTCATCAAAATTCTAAGTACATTTTTACATTATTTAAAAACCAATAATATTTAACAAAAATAATAATTTACAACAATAACACATAAATAATGTTGTCGTAATATGAGTTATTAATTCTTTGTCTGCCATTTGGTGACCCATGCATTAGTATACGGAGGCTACATTTGTATGCAGAACATCCTCTAAAGAAAATTGAAAATATTGTGGTTTCTCGTTAATTTTTCGGTATTTTAATTTAAGAATGTGTTATGAATATCTACTTATAACTAATAAAAATATTTCAATTATTGGATATGTATTAATATATAAATGAATCCAACAAAAGAACATAATATAGTACTTATATCTTAAAGTTTAATCATTTGTTAATTAACTTACAATTAAAATAAAACTATTTTTCAATATGTAATATAACATATAAGAAATACGTTATTGCGTTCCTAGGTTAGGTTAGGCAAGACAAATTCATGAATATTTCATCGTATTAAAAATAAGTAAAATACTTAAAATTAGATCGAAAGTTGAAAACAAATTCGTTTTTTCAATACTAGGTGATTATATAGATGATTAGTATTTCAAAAGATATCCTGAGGTAAATGTTTCTACCTTTCATGGGTCAGAAAGGTACGACCAAAGATTTACACCCGTCGTGACCGTTATTTTTCAAATGAGTTTCTTTTTGTATTCTGGGGGAGACTAAAACCGATACCGACTGGCTTTACCGGAACAAAAGGGGGAAGACGAACGTTTCCTTCCCGTCGGTTTAAGAGACCCTCGTAGACACGAATAAGACCCTACGTACCGCCAATATTTTCCCCATTTTTCTGTTCAATGCAATGGTGAATTCAAAACATTTTTACATACGTATGTTATATATATATATATATTATATATATGATAACTTCATTTTACAACGCAAACGATTTATAACCGATTTTTATATGATATAAATAGCAATGTTATTAATTGTCACTGCGAAATACTGGATTAGCTGTCAATAAATAACTTCAAATTTGTAATGTTTTATAAAATACCAAACTTAATATAATAACCTACGTAAAATTGTATTACTATATTCGCCTACAATAATAATACAAATAAGTAAATAAAAAATAATTACTTATAATTGTTTATACTATTGCATACCTTATAGTATTATATTATTAATTTATCAATTTGTTCATAATTTTAAAGACTTTTAACGATATATAAGACCTGTTTTACCATCGAGTTCAGTGCTTTTTACTTTACAATAAAATCACTAACCAATGACCGTCAATATTATATTTGAGAGTGCAATATTTATTGTAAATGGTGCAGCGGGGGCGTTTTATACATAGTATGGCAAATAATTGAAACGAATACAAGGAAACAGACAGGTATAGAAAGAGCCTACATAAAGAGTTGATATAATATAATATATATATACAGGGCGCTTAAGTAACAACAATGTAGCGGATCGATCGATTTTTCATTCTACAAGTGTGGCGGAATGTCCGCTGAGCATCACGTCCAAAAAAAAAAACCACCACACCAATTGTGGCCCTAATAAAATCGTTGGGTCACCGCATGAACGAAACTGTAAAATTCAAGGTATAATATGTAACCTGTACGAGTGTAGATTTTGTTGTTTTCTTTCTCTCTCTCGTTTTCTCTAAGGCTGAATCCCACGAGTGTTGTAATACCTGATTTGTCCATCGAACCGGCTATACCTTCGTTTTCTTGGTAGAGGTGAATAACACACACATAAATGAATACACACACTAACACATGTGAGTATATATATATATATATATATATATATATATATATATATATATATATATATATATGAGTATTGAGAGGGACAGGAAGCTGGACCACGTAGGTCTCACACGAAGAACATAACAGCTGTGCACAAGGTTATATATATTATATATTTTTTTTGTGACGCTTAAAACACGCGCGAATCTACCGGACGGGGATCTGCCTAGTATATGATCTTTACCAAGGCCGAGAGGTACATACAGTAGTATTATACTATTATATACCTAGTATATACAAACCGCGTGAATGCAAAAGTGATGATTATTCTTTTATAATATATTTAAATAAAACCAAGCGGGACCTGAAATTTTAATAATCACCGTCAAATCGATGATATCTCTCTATTTTTTTTTTTTAATATGTATTGGATTCATTTTAATAATGAACAATGAATGAAAATAATATGTTTATACTTGTATGTATCCTAAGAAAATATAATATGATTCATAAGATGAAAACATTTAAGTTAAAGATTATAAATATTATATTGAAGAATATAGTTACTCATACATTATACTATATACAACTCACTAATGTATTTTATTGTACCTATATTAATTTAACGCTCACAAATATTAATGATATTGATACATCATACTTAGTAAAGTAAATTTAATTCGAACTAATTATTGAAAAGTTGTACATCTTTAGGCAAACTTGAATTAAATTAATCGGGTTCTTATAATATTTTCAAGAATAAAATTACTAAGAAATGAATCGACCTTTTGGAAATGTACATTTTTAAATATAATTTTTAGAAAAAATAGAAATAGGTATGTAAAATACTATATAGGTTTTTTAATTAAAATTTTAAATCATAATAAGTTTTGCCATTTTGGAAGACCCAAACTACCGAAAGAAAATGCCATTCACCCTAAACGAAGAGTTATCGTTTATTATACTTGATTTTGTGGTTCTATTCTCCCGCCTCCACCACAAACATCAACCATCATTGCTGGAACCGGGACTACCTCTTGATTAATACAGATAAAAAAATGGTAACTTAAGAATGTCGCTTTACGGATCTTTTCATTCCTATATTGAAGGTTGACAACGAGAGAGGCGAAGAGACGTATACACAATGAAAAAAAATTAATAAATATAAATAGCCAAGAGGGGTCTAATAGAGAACAAAGAAAAAAAAGGAGAGAAAACCAAACCAGACCACTAGACACAGTTTATCACCATTGTCAGCTGATGTCCTATGTGTCTGACGTCACTACAGCTGTGACAGTATACACTATATAATCGAAAATTAAGTGAAATTGACCAAAATGAAATGGATAGTTTCCCAATAATGACAAAAAAAAAAAATTGATTATTTAAAAAAAATATACTAATGTACTATGTACAAATGAAAAAAATATATGTACGTTATACATAATTAAACAATAATATATAAGGTAATAAGTAATAAAAAATACTTTAAACAGTAAGAAGTTGTGTAAAAACTTTAAAAACACTTCTCAGTTCAAGAAATAATGAATTTTCACTGTCACTGGATAAAAAATTAACACAGGCAGTATAAACTAAGGCGTTTACCAAAAAACATGTAAAATGCTGGGCACAAATGTTACCGCCTCCTTTATATTGTATAGAAACCAGGTGAAATAATCTAGGAAAATTAAAATATTCAATTAATAACTATAGAAATGTAATTTCCATGAGAACAAAATAAACCGGAAACTTTTTACAGTATCGGTGACATACCAAATTTCGAAGGCGTGTGAACACGGATGCTGTATATAATCAGGAGACCTTGGATTATTTCTGTGCTCGAAGCATTTTGATAAAAATTATACAATACCCACGATAATAATAATTATACCTGCATTCTAAAAGGGTAGTAAAATGCACTGTTCTCTATTATTCTATATGGCTTAGACGAAATAAACATAAGGGTGCATATTATAATTCCAAATGTCAATGTTTAGTGTTTATTTAATATTATACTTGTAGATCGTAGTTATTTAACTAAAAATGTAATAATAGCTGTGATACTCATTATTAGGCATGGAGATGGCATAAATACACAATAATACAATATTAATTAACAATTAAAATAATAGATTAAATAATTTTAGAAATATAAATCAAAATTTAAAATACAGAGCAAGAAAGCGGTAAATACTCGTTCCGTTTCGATCATCTCGATGTGATATAAATTAAATTTAAAAAAAAAATTTGTCAGAATTGTTAAAAAAAAATATTTTAAGTTAATAAGTTAACCCTTTATAATTTGAAGTCATGAATTAGATTTTCGAGGTTAAGTAATAAATTGTTATTAATGTGGCATTTAAGCATTTTTCATAACTTGTAATCATATATTACAATCTAACAATAAATAATAAAAACACATGGTAAATTAACCTATATTGGCTATTTGATACTGATGTTATCACTTATCAACTTTTTTATGCAATTATTTCATAGAGTAATGAATGAATACTCTATGAATTATTTCTATAGTTCCATTATAATTATTTATAAACAATATAATTAATTTTTAGATATTTAAATTATAAATAAATCAATAAGATAAACAAGTGATAATTGAATACTAAAAATTACATGTCTCGTGACACTTTTTAGTGGTTTATACTAGGACATAAAATTGACAATACATTTGTACACTATTATATGTTTAGTGTGCAGTATTATAGTTAGCATATTCTTACATTAGTTATAAATTTAAAATGTATGTATAAACCATAGTTAAAAACATATATTTAAATATTTAATATTTCTTTAAAAAATATTGCGTTACTATAACACCTAGTCACTATAACATCTTACCTATCATGTAGGGTACTAGGGTAATAGCTTTTAACCCTTATTAATAATACAATTTCATCAAGAAATTTATGTATACAAGTAGATTAATGATTAGTTGATTTTCACAAATTACAATTTTTATACACTTTGTAGGTATCAGTGAAAAAAAAAATAGTAAAAGAATATACCGAAAAATAAGCAAGGAATGTGTAATTTTTAATATCCTAATTTTTTCCCAAATGTGAATATAGATTTATTTTTAAGTTTTCACCAAATAAGTTGTTTAAATGTTGGATATAGTACAAATAAAATAATTTTTACTTTTCAGATGTTATATTTTTTTATTGCCCAATCATATTATAAAATTATAATTAATTTTTTTGTGTTTCATATACATTCTTTTTTAATTGTATTTTGGAATAATTTTAATTTTGGGAATATTTAACTATCAAATGTTAGTTGCTATGTAGCTTTCTATAAATGTTACATATATTTAAATGAGAGACAATCTACATAAATAATACACAACTATACTATTATCATAATTTACTTTGTTTAACAAACTATATACTAATTATGGAACATTTTTAAATCATTTAATAGTTTCTATCATAATATTGAGGGTGATTTATTTATTTAACTATAGTTATAATATTAGTATTCTAGGACCTAAGCCATGTATACATAAAATAATTTTATAAATAACATATTTTATGTATAATTAAATACAATAAAAGTACCAAATAATTATTTAATTAATTTGAATTTAACATTAAGAAAGTATTGTAAATTATACAGATGTCTTAAAAAAAAATATTAAAAATTAATCTAAAATTAAGTTATTATAAAATATTACGGATTATTAAGCTAAAATTATTATAATTATTACATTTATCACCACCAAATTTAAAGTAAAAAATGAGTAATAAGTCATATAATCATCATAATATATTTTTAATGCTAATCAAGTATGTGTTAATTAATTATTATGACTATTAGGTTAGACTAGGAAAAATATGTATGTAAGAAAACAAACTAAATTTTTTTTTAAATAAATAAAAGTAAAAAATATTTTTTATTTGTTTCATTTTTTGATAGGAAGAATCTATACATTACTACTTAGATTTTAATTATTTATTCGCATGGCACCACCTTCATAACAGAGCCTCTGTTACAAACACTGTAGTCAATGCGACCATAATGGTAAGCGCATTACCACCATGTTTAAAATTATGTCCATTTAGTTTTTATAAACTACAAATAGGTATTAAACAATTTAAATAGTAATTGCTTTTTATTTTTATTAAAAAATATACTATTCAAACATGTTTTTATAATAATTTTTAAATTTTGTTTTATTTTTAATTCCTACCTTTAAGTTTTTTCATTACTTTGTTAAAACTTGATACTTAATAGTTTATTTTCTATTTAATTAAGTAATCAAAATTTAAGCTATTATATAATAAATACCTAATAACAAATTGTTATAATTATATTATAAATTCACAAAAATAATTAATTTTTTTAGTTTATTATAATTTAAGTCCATTTAATGATATTATTTATCTGATAGACTTTACACATTTTATGGATAAATATTATGAATTAATTAATGCATAATTTGATTTATTATATTTATTTTGTCAATAATATATTATAGTAATGTACCTAAATGTTGTATAAATGAATATATAAAAGATATTTAACAATAATAATTATTATTATTCAGTTGTGTACTAATACAATTGCTTAGCCCTAGAAATTTATTTTGAATTTAAAAATAAAATTTGTGTGGATGAATAGATAATTAATTATCATAATATTTTTTTATGTATACTAAATTATTGATGACCTGTATCCTATTACAAAAATTCTAAACCAACACATAGTTTTAAATTTATATATTATAAGATAGTAGGAGGGGGTAGTGGATAAATCATTGTTTGAATACTTTGCTTAGAGTTTAAATATGCTTGCCACACCACTAACTACATTGTGCTATGTGCTGTAGGAGTTACACTAGTGAAATTGTATTTGTAGTTAAAAGCAAATAAATGTTATTTATATTTAATTATTTAAAAATACTAGGTACATAGAGTTACTAATACATTCATTATTCAATCATACACATAACAATTTTAAATTTAATTTAACATTTAAAAAAATAATAATTCAAACATAAAGATAACTCAAATGAAATAAATAGCTTCAAAGTAAATTACTTAATACATAATCGCTAAACCTTAAGCACTTATCGTTCTTTACTTTTAACATTCTAATATCACCTAGTAAGTATTGTAAAGTAAAAAGCATTAAACAAGACTTGGATGAGGCATAAAGAACCATAAATTGATATTAAAGCTTAAATATTAAAATATACCACCCTATGAATAAACTTATACAATTCAAGAAAAAACTAATAGCATAGAATCCTAGACTTTGAACATCAATTTGTCCCCAATGACTTCTTAAACAGTTTATACTGCTTGGGAGTTTGAGGCAAAATAAAAAAAAACGTTACTAAAATTAGAAGTTTATAAATTTAATTAATTCTCAGGGGGTACTAATTTAGAGTTTAGTAATATTAACCATTAGACTCTCCTAATTGATATAATGTATATTAAGTTAAAAAGAAGTCAAATAGTGAAAAGAACTTCCCGCTATATTAGCATTTTTAATTAAAAATTCGTTTATGCAAATATATTTTTTAAATAAATTTAACAATTAACCTAAATATCATCTATCTAAAAGAATATTTAAATACAATAAATGTAAGATATTTATTTTGTATAATATATTTTATTATATTATAAATACAGGGACTATATCTATATTTTATAAAAAGAATATATTAAATGAGATGTTAAATTAATTGGAGATATAATAAATTGAGATTACTAAATACATAAATAATAATGATACATATACCTATTGTACCTATATAATATATAGGTAGTGAATAATACTATTGTTACTTCATTATCGTGTCAAACATTTTTAATTATATAACCACTAAAAATCTAATAAAAAATATATATACAACATTATCCATATATACTTGAATTACATACAGTAACACAAGTCTTACCAAAAAGACAGAATAATTTTTATCAAACAATACAAATGAGAAATGAAATGAAAAACCATTAAGAATATAATATATAATATATATATTTTAGTCATTAGGTATGGTAATTCTTAACAATCCATCTTTACCTACTTAAAATGTATATCTCTGATCCCATAGCTAAGGTTGATTTGGTATTTACAGCATATTATACTAGTAAAAAATAAAAATATGGTTTTTAACAGCTGTAAGCAAAACATCCCCAAAAAGCACTGATCAACGACATAGGTCGATAACTTTCAGTTACAGGAGTTAAGAACATATTAAACTTGTAAAATGTTCGACGATTATTACAATAGGTAGGAATCACGCTACTCCACGTGCGAAATCAACCCTAAAACAAACCTTCCCCTAACTTGGTGACGATTACGCGACTATTGCTAATAAGTAATAATAACATATAATTATAATCATCTAAAATCAAATATGTAACCAACAACCACGTTTACAATTAATGCTTTTTCACTACACAAAATAATATTAAAATATTGTGTATATACTCACAGCAGACGTGACAGACGGCACAGGGACTCGTGCTAAAATAATGGCGTTGATCGAGACGTGGCCGTTGTCAAAGGTCTTTTATTTTAGCACGCGCCAATGAAGATATATGACCTGTTAGTCGTGCCTGCGTCACAATCGGAAAATACCGCCGTCGTTGCCGACCTCCAGCTCGCAGAACGAATCGTGCTTGTTGTCGTTTCGGTGGTCTTTTTCTTTTTTTCTCTCTCTCGCTCTCTCTCCCTTTTCCTTTCTATACCAAAACGGTTGTCGCACTCGTCTGCGCGGCAAATCAGCTGTGTCTGTGTGCCGCCGTCCAAAATATATATATACAATAATATATTAATATCACGATATTACGTGATACGCGCCAGCCGAAAACGCGGGAACCAGACACTAGTTGTGCGCGGCTAGAGAGGCGCCGACGTTCAGCGATGATAACGTTGCTTGTTATTATTATTATCCATTTGTGCCACAGAACCGCGTAATGTACCGCGTTTGCGTTGGACGCGCATGGAGAGGAGAATATTATCGCACGGGAGAACACTGTTGTTTGGTCGGCGTTGTCGTTGAGCGCGGGAAAACCCATAGACTGTACCCTCCAAAAACCGCGGTATCCGGACCGAGCCGTATGCACCCTCGTCAGGGAACGGGGACTGTCGCCGGTCTCCTCGATCTGCAGATGGCAATGCACCCCCATATTCGATATACTGTACAATACATGTATAATATAATACATTATATATATATATATATATATAGTTGGCACATAATTACTTACAACCTACATGTATACATGCGCCATCAATCGTCATAATAGTGTATTATAATAATATATAGTGTTTCTGTGATGCGAACACGATCCCTCCGCGTTGTTAAAATTCAAAAGAATATCCTGTCCCGCGCAAACTGGCACATTAAATTGCAGGCGTTCCGTAAAGGTAATTACAGACTACAGTAGTCATAGTTACGCAGGCGTATTTACGCCACTTTCATAGCAAAGGCCAACCCTGAACGTTTAACAAACTGATTTTTAGAATTTCTTATTTATGCAGTAGATAGGTTTATCGATTTCATATACATTTCAATACATTTTTTACTTTCCAAAATATTACTCCTGGCCAGATTACTCTAAATCAGCTCCTATTTTTTAGTGAACATAGTGTGTAGTCCGAAATTGTTAGTGTACCTACTAAACACTTATAAATAAGACTACTAGGCACTGGCTAAATAGTAGGTAGTACCTACACAATACACACTATTCACATTTTAACCAGACATAAGTATAATATTTTCAGTTTATAAAATAATAACAGATCGGTATAGTTACCTAATAATAATGTGCAATTTGATTAATAAAAAATAATTATTGGGTACTAAAAAAAAAAGTTGACATGGTACTAAAAACTATAATTATATTAGTGGTGTAGATAAGGAGGACGTTTGCCTTTCACAGCTCTTTATCATATTATATATTACAAAATGTGTAGTACGAATTTTTATGAAAAATAAGGGGTGAATTACTAAATACGTATTATTCCGATTATTAATAACAATTACCTAAATCAACATTATGCAAAATATTATAGTATATCTGGGCTTCAGAAAAGATATTTACGGTATTTTTATTGATGACGAAGATTATTGTTGTACATTTGTACAACACAACAGCAAATCTATATTTCTAAATTTTTTTAGAGTTGGCACATTAATGCATCTCACCCCCCTTTATTATTTTGTTCGGGACGGCCCTGGTGTAGCATCATTTAAGAAATTTATATAATCAATAGACTTCAGAAGTCTTATTTTCTATATTGAATAATAAATTAAGTTGTAAATCCAGTGTATAAGCTGTAATAGATTTTATGAACATCTATGAGATTAATATTAATTATTAATTCGAATAATATATTTTGTCCCACAAATGTTGATAACATTTTTTCTTAAAACACCCAAAATATAATATGTATTGTCGTAGTCGTTATAATACTATCAAACTACACGCCTCTTTATAGGTATATATTAATATTAAAATACAGAATAACAAATTTGTTATTGCTCACAAATTTTAATTTTTAGTTTCTACTGCACTACAACGTGTACCGTGTACTTACGCTTCAACATAGAAAAGTTAAAATAAGTACATTATCCTTTTGTACCTGCGCAATATATTTTATCGGGTGTAGATCAATTTTTTTCTCGAAATATTCTAGTTATGTCTTCCCGTTCCAAGGCTACAAATACGATAAGCGTCTTTAAATGTAAATTTCCAATACGAATAACCTGTAGTCTGATATGCATAGGTATATTGATAGACATAAATAATGATGTATAATAAGTAATATGTATTATACTAATGTATAATGCATTTATACTGTTCTAATGGCCGATTTACTGAAGAATACGATGATAGATGTATTATAATTTATAACAATTCGCCGATGAAAATATATACATATACTTATCTAACACACATATAAGTAAATGGTAATGAAATTGTATAAGCATTGCAGAATGCTGATCGAGGAATATCATATTTTACGAGTGATAAATAAAGTGATGTCAATAACAGATTGTTTAGTATTTTAGATGAGTATTGTAATTTTTCAGTATTTATTTTTTTGACATTTGTGTAACTGCTGCAGACGAAATGTGGGGCCGTAGAGGTGCTAAAAATACATAAATATCAGAGAGACGTTTTTAATTTCAAATACTTATCATATGTATTATAAGTACTTTATAAAAAATAATATAGGAAATAGTCAAATAGATTAAAAGAAAAATATAATAAGAAAATATATTTAAATAGGAAAGTCACTCTGCTATATAGTTGGTGTATTTTCAAGTGTACTTCATGTATACTTCATCATTAAGAAGGTTACTGTAATCTGTAATAGGTGTGTTAAAACTTTAATTTGAATTTTATATCATCTTTGTACAAGAATTGCAATGATTCTGAGCTGAGATGGGTATTTTATTATTTATTTATATTTTTATTATTAATTTATAGTAATAGTAATGTAGTAGTTCAGTGGCGGTCAAACGGTGGAGGGGAATAGATCCTCCCCATGATTTTTCTTCTTTAATATTTATAACAATTGAATTTTGTTTTTTTTTACGGTACTTCCCCCCTCCGTGACAAAATTATTTGACCGCCACTGTAGTAGGTTGAAATATGTTTTGCCAATAACAAAATTGCATATAAATCATATATTACTATAGTATAACTATGTAATTATTAGTATTAATATTAGCTTGTTGCTTGTATTACTTATATTAATCAATATAAACCACATCATACGTATACCGTATATCCGTATAACTGTGTGTTGGTAAGAATAGATTGTGATTTGCGGTAATGTAGTATTGAGGTATAGCCATAAATTTATAAATAGGTAGGTAGGTTAAAAATTAAAATATTTTGAAAATGTTATTGTGTATGTTTATAGTAAACAAAGAATACTTGGGTTAGTTGGCCACAAGTGCTGCAATTTACAGAAGTAATTTGACATATATCTTTGTTGAATAAAGTTATAAAATGAATATACATAGCATAATGAAACACCACTTAGCTACTTAGGTATGCTTTAATCGCGATTATCAATCATCCAGAAATCAGAATAAAACTTGAATTACCTATGTAATTTAAAAATTTCTTTCACTAGTCATTGAATTAATACATTTATTTGTATGTTTAAAGTAATTTTTCAGGTGATTAAAACAAATATATTTTCTTATGCAATATTACGACTCTTATAACAAATTTAGCTTTCTGTTCGGTGTTCGGGTGTTCCTATAGTATAGGCTATAAACCTATGTATATTGTAAGTATTTATATCTAGATATATTTAATATTAGAAATTATCAGATATAAACAACAGACAACTCAATATAATAACATAATAATAATTTTACAATTATTCGTTAATAACAATTAACAATATAATATGAGGTAATATAGGCTGATTGACAGTCTCCGCTCAAAATCGTTTTTTTTAAGCAATTATTTATTATTAAATTAAAATTTAACTCATAAATTCCAGTGACTGCATGAGTGACCTAATCTTTAATGTGGTACACTCGACACCTACTATAGGTACTAAAAATTTTAATTTTGATGTAGGTACTGGGCTTTTATAATGATGTTAGTCCCACTACAACATTAACTAAAGGGTGAAATTTTGGATTAATAATTCCGAATTTTATGTAAATTATTACAAATTGATTACAGATTACCTATAAAAAGTACCTGTCAAAATTTTTGTTTTGTGATATTGAAATGATAGAGCTATTATTGTAATACAGATAAGTGTCGCAGATTATTTTATCAATTGAACTATAAAACTATTGTTGGTACAATAGAAACAAAATTAATTCAAAGCCATCTATTTTTTAAATCTATCATCATAAATTCTGTTATATTTTTGCTTTTTTTAAATTTTGACCTCCCAAGAGTGCTATCTAGATTTACTTACTTACCAGAAAAGATATTGAAATTGAAGATTATATTGAGTATCTACTGATTGTAGATTTACTATTTACCAATATTTAGCTAGTAATGTATTACATATATAAATATAATAATATATCATTGTATACATGTATAATGACTAATGGATTTAATAATGATAATACAAAATTGAAATGTAAAAAATGATAGTATAATACTATAATACCATAATATAATATTAGTACCGTCTACTGTAAAACTCGTGAGACTAAGAACGTGGCAATAATTTATCAATACCCGATAAGCGAATATAGGCAATATACCTACTTCGATGCAACAATACGTGGTATACATAATACATGTGTTGGGAATAATCGCGGAAAACAAATAGTTTGGGAATTACTCATGTGTATGTATCTATAATACTGTGTTAATACAGCTTATTGGCTTAAATTAAGATGGAAGATGTTAAAATATATTATACACGAATGTTGTGGTAATATGGTCCATATTTTTAACAAAACAACTGCAATAACTATAGGTGAATAACCTATAGCTATTGCAGTTATTTAGAATGTTTTTGCATTAATTTTAGTATTCAATTTAGATTATAGAATATAATATTATATAGGTATAATGTTATCAGTGATCATTAGTGCAGCGAATGATATTTCAAAGAAAAAGAACTATAATATTTCGTATACCAAATCCACAACATCAAAATGCGAATAACATTATAATTTATAATAATAATATTTTGATGGACATATGGTTTGAAATAATATAGTCTCCGTTTAAAACCATTGACATTTTTTCATATAAACGCCCATCTATAAAATTTATCAAAATCTTTAATTTATAATACGATTTTACGGACAGAAAAATATAGAATAGCATTTTAGAAAAAGTCTAGGATAACTTGTACACAAGTACAATATTTTATAATATTAAATACAAATTAAGGAAAATAATACGATATCCCGATACCTAAAGGTAGGTATACTGTTTAATATGGTTTATAGTCATAGTTTTGTACGTGTCAGTAAGTAGGCACCTAGTTTAGTATACACACTTGTACCAATATGGCAATATACATATTATACAACAATCTACATAGTATTACTATTTACTGCAGTAATAGACGTATATGTCGCCTTTAGATTGCGCGTTTGTGTAATTTCATTTTTGGCCTTCATGCATACAATTATGTGCATAAAATAGTTGTTGGGTAGGTACTATTTTTTTTTCTATCTACGCATCAGCTTATACAATATGTACCTACTACATGTATTATAATATTATCTAATATACCTATTTGACATCCGCATTTTGATAGTTCTAATAATATTTAAGGTTAGACTACGAGAAGAAGCGCGAAACGAAGGTGTATGCAGTATACACTAAGGTTATGAATTACGCCTATATAAATATAATACAATATATTCCATGAAAAAAATTAAAACCGCGGGATTGTTTTGATCAATATAATTTCTTTGAAAGTTAAGTAAATACCTATGTATAATACCTATACGTAGACTTATTAAATTTACGGATATATGATCGAATAATACATAATATGTATATGATTAAGTGGAGTAGGTATACACCATCATATAGGTACCTACCTGAAGATTACAAGGCTGTAGTGTAGTCGTAAGCAATTTACAATTTACATATACTTACTATTAAGATGTAAATCCTAGGTACTCTACACTTGTTATGGTTTCAGATGAATTATTAGAAGGTTAGTTTATGAACTTATTGATGTCCGATTACTGTTTTGGGTGAATGTTTGGATTTACTAGCTTCTTTTTGTTTTAAGTTATGTATGAAAAATATATTTTACTAATTTAATTTAAGTTTTTAAGTCAATTTGTTTGTATTTTAAATAATTTAAAATACGAAATTATTATTTTCTATTCTATATTTATATATTAAGTTGTAAAGGTTAATGAAGACAAATCTTTTGACAAAATTTAATTAGGACCACTGGTAGTATCAGAAAATTATTCTTTTTTAATAGTTTCTACTAGTACCTAAGTTAATTAATGTCCATAAATATTCCATACATAATAAATTGCCATTATTACAAATTGTCTGCTTCAACAGTTTTAAAATATACATATTATCAAATATAAGTAAGGCTAGAATGTTAATAATGTAATAATTTAATAAAATGTATTTATACCCATATATAATGCTAATAATCTAGTTGTCAAAGCTGGAATTTAGTATTTAGAATCAATAAAAAAAATAAACATATTTTCTTACTTTATTTAAATTTTTTATATTCCTATATACATGTTTGAGTTTTCACTAAGTTGAAGGTCGAAGCCTGTCAATTATGTAGGTAATACTGTAATGTCTGTAATAGTTAAAAATAACAAATACATACATACGTGTTTGACCTAATATTAGTAATATCACTAATATTCATCAATTATTATACTACCTAGTCTACCTACTATTCATGGTATCATATTATACCTATGTAACAATAAATGTCGATAATTCGGTTTGACAAGATTTAACACAACTGCAAATTGCAATACCTAAACGTGTCGATAAACAAACACATCAACAATATAATATAGGTACCTACTTTTAAAATTTGTATTGCTTTTGTAGCATATAATATAGGTACCTAACCTATGAGTATTACATAATATGTTCTTATTTGTACCATTTATTTAGTTTATACCTATAAATTAATATTAATTAAATAACATGGTAATGATTGGTAACGTAATAACGTATGTACGAAACTTGCTATAGTTAATAATGTACTCATTTTTAACGAAACACCGAAATTTTAAATTATAATTAATTATTAATAGGACTGTCCCCAAAACTCAAGAGCTCAGCAATAATGAAAAACGAAGTATTTTTAATGCTAATAGGTACCATAATATTAATTATTATTACAAAATAGTAATAATAGTATTATGATAATAGCTACTCATAACCAGGACTCTAGCAAATATGCGTTTGTATAATAAGACTTTGTAGAAATAATTAAGTTAAGTCAATAT
Source organism: Rhopalosiphum maidis (assembly GCF_003676215.2). NCBI lineage: Eukaryota > Metazoa > Arthropoda > Insecta > Hemiptera > Aphididae > Rhopalosiphum > Rhopalosiphum maidis. Next base: position 84,276,022 of record NC_040878.1, read on the forward strand.
TTGTTTAATATTACGATTAAGTATAACACTTATTATACTTAAATTATTTCCGAATATTAGTTTTTCTACTTGTGCTTAACATATATATTTTTTCTATTTTAATAAGTAATAATTTAGATTATTTTTAGACAATTTATCAGTTATGATTACTGATAAAGTGATAAATAGGCACATACGTATATTGTACAAATATAAATTAATTTTATTATTTGCGACTGCTGGCTGTCAAGTGTTGACTCAAATACATATTTAATTTATATTAAATAAGACAAATTATTTTTAGATTACTAGTGCCAGTGAATAAAATTAATTCCAATTAAAAATGTTGCACACTGAATACTTATGTTTAATATTGATTAAAATTTTGCACTACAACCTAATGTGAAAAAAAAAAATTACGAATTTTTTACCAAAAGGGCCAAAAGGTTGAAAATAATTTTACAACTTTAAAGTTTTAAGACTAATTTTAAAAACAGTTTTGAATTCTCTTATACTTACTAATCAAATTGTCATTAATTTAAAAATTCCTAAATAAAATTTTTCAAAAAGCTAATTATTTATTATTTTTTAATATATTATTTTTAAATGCTTAGATAAAACTAATTAATATTTAAACTATAAATATCAAATTAATGATTAGAATGAAAGACCTAACCTATTTTATAAATTTAAAAAAATGGTACTTCTCTGTTAAATGAGATTAACTTGTTTTTCTTAAATACCATAATCATTATCTAAGACTACCAATATTTGTCTACTTTTTCTATTTTACAGACTACCTTATTTTTATTCATATTAACCAATCATATTTAATTCTTTGTGAATTTATTTAATATGTAAGAAAAAGTTTTATTACAGTAATAAATGATTCATTAGTAATTACTTGTATTTATGTATTTAGAAATCAGATTTTAAATTTACATTCTTTTATTTTCTGTTGTCACACGAATTCAGCTAAATATGATTTTAAATGATAACACAATGTTTTTTGTTCTGTCAATTTGTTGATCCCCAGAGCCTTTCTATATTTTGAGTATGTGCATAGTCTTCCAAAAATCCATTGTTTTCAAAGTATTCAGCTTGCATTATTTTTGGGCTTAGAAACAAGACTTTCTTTTCTCTCAACATATTCACAGCATATAATATAATATTTTAAATGTAAATAATTCCTTAATTTCTAAATGATTCTGTTCTATAGACCACATATAAGTAATAACTCAGGTATTGTTTACTTACATACTTTAAACTCTATGAATTGTCTCATGTAAGCAAGGACCAAGTATAATATAAGTAGGTAATTATAGTCTAAATACATTATTCAATAATAATTAATTATAAATATAAAATACAATTTTAGGTAAAGTATTTAAACAATTTTATTATGGCAATCAACATGGAGTAGGTATTTTAATTTTATAACATCTAAATTGAATAAAAAGTGATAATTTCAACAATAATAACACGTGTGAATCATTTATATATGTTGTACATTTTCATTTTTAACTTAATAAAATAAGATAACAATTATTGAAATACATATGTTAACTTGAAATAATATAAATAACACTTAAAGTGAAAAACAAAATATTTGGATTAACTAAACTATATAATTTATTTGACATACAAAATATAACTACTAAATATTATTATTTACATGATTAACTAGGTTAATCATAAATTCAAAACTAAGTATATGTTTATATAAAAATTAGCTAATTACTTCTAGTGAAATTAGTCAAGTAAATTACTTATTTTAAATAAAATAACAATACATTACAAATTAAGTAAATAATAATACTATAAAAATCTACATCAATGGTTGAGCAAATTTGTTCTTGTTTATCGGATTGAAAACAATAGGTTTGTACATTGAATTTTTATTTTTCATAAATGGTTGTAGAGAATTTACACCAACTATAGAACTAGCCGGAATCTTTTCATTGGTAACTTCATTTAATTCCTGATAAAAATAAAATTCACTAATTATATTTAATACCTATGCATAAAAAGGTTTTTTTCTAAAGATATTTACTGTTTCGTTATTTTGTTTTTGCTTTAAACTTTTTATAATATGTATATAATCAAGATTTATTCCAATGTCATTGTTTTCTCGATCAGATATTGGACTGGCTGATCTAAATGGTACAAAATAAAAACACAATTATCCTACAATTTAGGATGAACCAAGCAACATTTACTACCAACCTATATTGGTGAAATGGTGACTTGAATATTTGTTGACTAGAATACACTTAATCCCGAGCTCCATACTTGCTAAAACCTGTGTTAGAATTGTTAACCAAAGCATGATAGTAGTTAGTATTTTCATTTACAATATATTCATTGTTAAATTTATTGAAGCTCTGTGAGAAGTTGTTGAATTTGTTAGGTTTTTTGTTTGTCAGAAGTAGGTATTTATTAAAGTAAGTAAATACTAAACGTTTTAAAGAATAAAAAATAATTACTGAAATTTGTTTTTAATTTGATAAGTAGTGTTTATAATAATTTGTTTAAAAATCTATAACAGATTATTATTATATGATTGTTTTGTTTGTATGAAGTAGCTAATATTCTTTATTTAAAAAAATCTATTATTTCTAATCTTTACCCCAAAATCCAATATTACTAACACTTATCCTAATGGTCATAAATTAAACAATTTTAAATTATAAGTTATACAAGTTATCTAATATGTGTTGGTTAAAGTAAACTAATTTGTTAAAACATGTTCAAAACTTAATGTTGTCATAAAAATTAAAATGTTCAACATTTATAAGTCAATACCTATTAGTTTGGTTAATATTTTGTATTATTATTGTGTTTTAGTTAAGTATTAAATATAGGTATTTGAATTAAATAGTCATGCGTTTAAAATTCACTAAGTAGTAATATGGTTTTTTATTAGGTAAAATATACGTAATACAATTGTTAACTTTAGTCATTTATTAACTATGGTTTATGGTAATGGTATAACTGGTATAAGTTAATGATTTATCTACCTGCTTCTGTGCTTTGAACGTGAAGTTGGTCGAGTAATCGACACAGATACTTCTGAATCCGAACTTGCCACAGAATGTGGAAGGGCTCCTTGAGCAAAGTCTCTTCTGTAATTTCCGGATGTTGGTGTTGATGACCCCTTTTCAGTTCCATTACATTGTTTACGAACAGTATTTGGTGTCACATATACTGGAGTACTTTTGGGCATTTGGTATACAACTTTTGGATGCACAGTTGTAGATTTTTTCACTGGAGTTTCTGAATGATTAATAGGTTCGTGTTCAACTCTAAAATGAAAGGATTAGATAAATATAATTATTTGTTAATAAATATTTTTAGTATAAAATAATTTTTACCTGGAAGAGTTAAAATCTTTATAGTCACGTCTAGACTCTCTGAATTCAGAGAGTACTTGAGTACCAGATGGAAGAGGTTGTGCTGGTTCTCTATCACCTTGTGTTAATGTATACAGTCTCAACTGTTGTCGAATATCTGCCTTTTCTCTTTCTCGTTTTCGCTGGAATTCTTCTTCTACTCGACGCATTGCCTCCATTTCACTAAGTCTCTGACGTTCTGTAATCAATCATATAAAATAAGAATCATTTTTTTAAATATATGAAAGTGCATCTTTTACTACCTTTGTACTCTGCTTCTTTTGACAATTTTTCAGCAATTTTCTTTCGTTCAATTTGTCGTATTGTACTTTGAAATGCAAACTTTTTACTTGACGATTTTTGTTGCTTTGTTCTTTCATTCATGACTGGTAACTCTTCATCCTCCAGGTCGTCTCTTGTGAGGTCCTCACATGACTTTGATACAATGGCTTTATTTTGAGGTACATTTGTTATATCCCTATGAATTAGATAATTATTTAAAAAGAGTTTTATCAACAGTTATTTAGATATTTAAATTTACTTTTGATATAAATAATTTAATGATTTATATTCTGGTAAATACATAGCTCGTCTGCCTGCAGCTAAATATGAAAATTTTGGTAAAGATGACATAGCTAATTCTTCATCAGAAGGTTCTTCTCCATTTTGACATTCTAGTTGATTCCAATTTTGCGATGGAAAATTGCCAACTAAACCTGATTGATGCAATGAATCTGGCACGCTTCTACTTAACACCCAGTTTTCATCCAATTGTGATTTGTTTTTATCTGTGGATGCTTTTCCTCTATTTAACTTAGATTTGAAGTAACCATGAGATTTGGGTGGATTCATCGGTGAAAAATCTTCATTCTTTACAGAAAAAAAACATTTTATTGTTTTAATAAATATAAAATATTACTATTAATAATACAACTCACTAATTGTCCATATCTTTTATCAACTCCTGCACTTTCATCTCTAGGTAGGGATAGACAGAAACTTGGTTTAGCAATTGTACGAGTTCTTGAAAATTGTGTGGTATCCAAACTTTGAGGTGAAACTGGTGCTGAATCCAATCCTCCATCTGAACTTGTTTCTTCCAAGTCTTGCTGTGGAGTCCAAGCAACCTAAAAGTTATAATATTATAGTTTATGATAAGTTAATATTTTTTAACATGTTATTTATGTATTACCTGTGAATTATGGGCTGAATTAGGACTAGCATCTCCAGAAATACCACTATCTCCGGATTTATCACCAGAATTATGAGGTTGATCTATAATTGGTATTAAGTCTTCCTCTCCGCCACTACAGTTGGGACTAACTGGTGAAGGACTTTCTAAAGCAGTGAGCAAGCGCCAAGCAGCTGTTGGACTAAATCTAGGGATGTCAAACTGTTTTCTAGGTAATGTAGGTCTTAGTTGAAGAGATATGTCACCACCGTTCTAAAATATATATTTAAAATAAATAAATAATATACTTTTAAGTTTTAGTCATAGTGAAATAAATATAAAATATTATTCTTATAACCTATACCCAAAATTTAAATATGCAAGGGAAACATTTAATTGTTTTTATTACATAAAAATAAACAGATACACATATTAATAAGAATATTATACTATACTAATCAAATTTAATTAAAATAAATAAACCCGGTTTAATAAAAAAATTAGTTAATTAAATATTGAGCTCATATAATGTATAAAATTGAATTTTGCGAAAATTAAAAGTATATTTCACGTTTCAATAATGATTATTCAAAACAGATCGTTTTTGATTTATACCTCATCTGTGGGGTCACTGCTAGTAATACTATCAGAAGGGGAAGCGTTCGTTTTATTAAAGCTCTCAGCGAATCGATCAACGTCTTCTGAAGTTCTACTAATCTTTGTTGTATCGTTGAATTCGTTCATACCGAAATAGAAAGTTTTCGGTTTAATATCTGGCACACTAAACAACGAAAAATTCATTAAATGCTTGTATTATTGTAATAATCGATTGTATCTTTTATAGAGCATACCTCGTTTTAGGCTTGTCTTTCTTGTCGTGGCTCTTGCTCTCATCGTTGGAACCTGTGGCTGACGAACCCTCACCTGTGCATCGGACGTCGTCGTCTTCTGGTAATTTTGTAGCAAGATTCGGTATCGACCTGGACATACGTTTAGCTCGATCGGCCATTAACCGTTGTCTGTTTGAGTTCACTGGGCTCTCGCGATGTTTGTTACTGTCAGTGACCACAACCGTACGTTCTTCGGAAGCAGGATTGGACGAGCTCTCCGAAGCACGACCTACGGGCGGATGACGGAATTCCTTTTCTCTCAGCCTTTCAGTCACACGTTTCAATTCAGCCTGAAAAATTAAAATTAATAAAGTTAGTATTTAAAGTTATTACCTATTAAAAACCTTTTTGGATTTAGTAGAGTAAAAACTTAATTTTTGACCAATTTTCGGAGAAAAAAATTAAAAAAAAAATTAATTGCAATTTATTTAAATGGTAGAGCAACGTATTATATACTAATGAATAGTGGTTACCTATTTAATTTTTTTTATTTCATAAACCATTGCGATTTTTTTTACTGCGTAAAAATCCAATAGGGTGATAATTCCAAAGACTATTAATAATGCTTGCCTAGGTATCTAACCGGTATGGTCAACTTGACGCGTGCCAGAAGATTTCCTATTATACTTACATCCAAGCTAGCTTCTCTATTGCGTAAATACTAAATATTAACTAGTCCACACAACAAAGGATGCCCCCGTCGAAAATCAGCAGCTGCGACATTGTTATACATATGGAACAGAGGTTCGTTGTTATAGGAATAATGTATAATTTATGCGAAGGGGTCAAATTAATATGCTGGACGCTAACATTTTGTTTAGGATCAGAGAAGGTTTAATGGTGTTAAATAATATGTGAGCCACTGAGCCGTGAGGATTGTTTTTATTGTTAAAGCGAAAAACCTTATTATTATAGTACGTGCCAGATAGATTGATTTAATATTTACATACTATATTTTTAAGTTTAAATTGTAATATTATATAATGGAGTGAACTTTTAATTAACTATTTCGCAGTTAGAAATTAATAAAAAAATTTTCTTTTTATATGCAAGTCTTAACATTTTAACAAAAGATTCTTTATATTGAAACCATAAAATCTAATAAATGTATAAAAGCAATTATTTTTTATAGACATTTTAAGTAAAATGCGAATGAAATTACTAATTTAAACAATAAATAACGATATTAATTATTTTGTTATAATTTAAAAACATTATTCGTGGAACCCTAATGCAATATTTTCGAAAAAAAAATTTAAAAAAAATTATAAATTACTTGTCATATTAAAAGAAAAATAATAGCTATTATATTAAATAACATATCATGAAATACAATTGGTGATATAAGTTGACAGACCGTCTTTACTCAGTCGTTTTTAGTACATTGAATTCAAATTTAATACACCCATAATAGTGACCATCTCGTGGCGTGGAGCAAAGTGGGTACTTCTTACACACCTTTTATTTATTTATTAAATTACAACCGCAGCAGTAATAACCACTTGAGAACTATATATATTTATATTTTATATACCTATAAGTACATATTTATGGATAATATTTCATAAATTCATAATAAAAAATATTACTATATGTTTATTATAAATTAAAAATTACAATATATGTATTTTTTAATGAAGAATACTTTTTTTCTTAATTCTAGAAAGTGTACAAAGAAATATAATTTAATCTTTTTGTTTATCATTATACCAGAAAGCTAAATATTACGCTATAAAATACCGATTTAATATCGCAATCGTATTGAATTATTTTTATAATACCTACCCTAACGAATTTACGTTGTAAATATTTTACATATTTTATATTATTTTAATTTCAGTACCTATATACTAGTACCATAATTTATACTATATAATTATAGCAAATTTTTTATATACTTTAAATTAAATACGATATGAATTAGTAATTAAATTGAATCTTTTAAAATCTACACTATTCGTTAAAATACTATATAAATCAAACTCACTTGAAATTGTGGGGAAGACATGCTTCGATGTAGATTGCTAGCTTGTGGTTTAACTTCAGGCTGAAACTCTGCATTTTTTAATTCGTCTCTGCTGATCTTACGTTTTGTTTCGGCTCTAGTCTTAAATAACCTCAATCTTGGCATACCATTATTTTGACTAGATCTACTATTATCCCTATGATTTTCCCAATGTTGATACGAGTCCGGCGAAGAGCTGTCCATCTATGAAATGTAAAATACATATAATTTATGTAAAGACACCAATTTTTTGTCTAATATAATATAAATAGGTAAACTAAAATATATAGTGATTTAATGACACGGAGGAAATCTCATTTAGGTGATGCGTATAACGTATTTTAATATAGGCAGTATGCTAAATATTTAAATCCTCTACTCACTTATATCTATAATATATAATAATATACAATTCATTTATATATATTTTAAGTAATATTTTAGTTGTCGTAAAATTAAAAAAAAAATACAAATACATTATATTTAACGTAATTACATTATAATCAAAATAACTGGTTTCATTATATATACGTCTTAAAATATGTATAATATTTTCTAAAATCAAAACATAATATATGTACTCACTCCGTTATGATGCGACGAAGATGGTGGCACTTGAGGAGCTCTGTATTTTTTTTTAGATCTGGACATTCTGCCTTTGACAGCACCATTGTCTCCGTGATTGTGATGATGTTGGTAACTTATTGGTGGCAGTTGACGGGAGTCTGAAAATCGTAAGTCTGGTTCGCTGGTATACATATTGTACCCCATACGATCTCGTCTTCCATCTCTAGGAACGTGTCTCTGAATCTCATATCCATATCCATGTTGGATCTAAAGTAAATTTTATTTAAATATTTAAATAAAATTTTAAAAAAAAAATGTAAAATTTTCTTATTAATATACCTATAATACTATAATAATGTGAGCTGAGTATCTATATAAATATTTTTGTGTAAACATTTTTAAGTTTAAAATAATTAAATATTAAGTATATTTGTTTTTTCAGTATGAAATATTTCATTTCATATTATTAAATTGTATGTATATACTGTACTACTATCATTATGTCTAGGATAAAACCTTAAGTTAATATCAAGTCGAAGTACCTTCAATGAGAGGCCTCTTCCCTCTGTCTCTTCTACCTGTTTTATTTTTTTTTATTTGTTATGTTATCACTTAAGCTTATTGTTCTATATTGTAACAGATGGCTAAATATAGAATTTTGTTAAAAAAAAAATATTATTAATTTCTTAAATTTCAGTAAAATTTTATTATAATTCATTTTTGTTAACAATTTTTACAATTAAGATTTTAATTTAAAAATAAATTGAGGAATACCTCAAATTATAGTCGAATTGTGAAGTACATTGTAAATTATCACTGTAGCAGATATCGGCTATAACAATTTAATTAAATGGTTATAAATAGTTATAATGTTTAACAAACATGAAAAATTTTGTTTTACATAACTTTTAATAAGTTATTTTGTATTTCAATGAATGGTTTGAAAAACAATTTAATATATACTATATTATAATACAATATATAATCAATTATAGTGTTTTGCATCAATTATTTATAAAAGGGAGTTTTAGATAGGCAAACGTGGTACACGTATGTTTAGATACAGTGTGAAAGTATCAAAACTATTTTTCAGTTATCATAATTTAAATATACCATATTTTATATTTTATTATAACATTGTATGTATATATTCCCTAGTGTATTTCAAGGATTTATATTATTTTTGGGGTTTTATTTTTAAATAACGGGTTCGTGGTCAGAATTATTTATGGAATTATCATAAGTGAAAGATTGATCGATATTATTTTTTCTTCAGCATTGACATAAATTTTATTTTATTTTACTGTTTGGTAAAAATAAATAATAAAGTATACAATTAAATAAAATTATTTTTGTATTGGTATTAAATACTTTTCATAAAAAAAGAGGGTAAACTGTATAGGCATTATAATATTTTTTAATCCCGTAATAACTATGGGGAAAATATTGTACCATACTTAAAAGTAATAACATAGGTCATTGATACTAAATAAAATACTCATATTAATTGCAATGCATTTATTAATTCAAAAAAATAAATACCATTAAGTAATTTGTTTCAATGGTTAAGTAAAGTACTACTAATTTAGGCGTTTCCATAACCACCTTATATATTTTAAGCTTTTAAGCTGAACACGGTTCTAAATCGGTAATTATTCTAAAATAAAACGTAAGCAAGTATAACGATCAATGTAATGAATTGTAAATATTTATGTATTTACTAGTGTAACCACGAACCGACAATAATAATTTAAATAAAAAAATTTCAAAGTAGATATGTTAACACACAGTGTGATATTATTATACTACATGGGATGATCATTAGTTTTGAGCGTAAATTTTTGTCAGTAATTTGAAAATTGTAACAGTTCTAGTCCATTACAATATTTTTTTTGTATATTTCTGCATATTTAATGTTAGTTATACTTGTACATAACTATATTTATGGATATTTCGACAAAATTTGATATTTAAGAGAACGTCATACCCGCATATGTTGTCTCTGTATTACTAATGTACACCATAACAAATTTGTGTTCAGAAAAACATAGTAGAGTGTAGAGTAAATTTACTTATTATAAAATTTACTCTAATATTAAAGATAATATCATAAAATGTGTTTATTGAACGTAAATTTGTTATGATGTACGTTAGTTAGACAGAGATCAAACATGCGAGTATGGCGTCGTCTTAAGCGAAATTAAATTGTATAGCAAGAGTGGCAAACCTTTTTGGGGTCAAGTGCCAAATTTTCCCAGTCAAGGTTTTGGACATTTTATCACGTGCCCAAAGGAAATTATATTTTCTAAGGATAAAAATAAATTTACAGATTTATTATGTATTATTTCATTAAGTAGGAGCTAAAATATATAATTAAAATTATAATTTTTAAAATGTATATAATTTGTTTCTTTAAATTTCTGATAACAGTTAAAATCAAAACTTTATAAATAGCATAATTTTTAATAATTTAAATTTTTTCTCGTGCCATTGAAATGTAATCAACATGCGTGCCATAGGTTTGCCACCCCTGTTATATACCTACTATTTTTAAGACCTAATAAAGGTGTAAAATAATATTTCATCATTATTGCGTAGAACTTAGGTTAGTGGTTGAAAATTGTTTAAAAATCAATCGTTTTTCGGTTGATACATTAATATAAATTTTAATATAATCAATTGTTTTTAATAGGAGTGACATTTATTGTTAATATATATTGTTAAGTAATTTCATCAAAAAATAATTTATTTTGCATAGAATATCTAATTAAGTTATTAAATTTAGTTTCCCATATTTTCAATTTTTCACTGCATATTATATATGGCTAAACATGATACGTTTTAGATAATAAACACAATGAGTACTTTATATGGAAAAAAAGATAATAGCGTACATAGAAACATTATACTCACGTCGTCTCGGTGCAGATATTCGTATGGCCGTTTACCGTTTATGGTACCGGCCGTATGCAGCATGGACCCATTTTCGGTGGGCCTGAGCCGTGCTCGTTGTTGGCCGGGCACGTGCGCCGGCAGAACTTTAGGCCCGGAGGTCGGTGGCCTGAAATACTGCGATCGCGGGAACGAGTAGGCCCACGAGTGTGGTGGTATCGAACGCGCGTCGCCGCCGGTCGCGTACGACGTGCTGCTACCGTGACTGTTCGAGTTGCCCATCGCTGCAGCGCGTGGCTGTCGGACTGTGCGGCAGTATTGTGATGGAACAGAGCACGACGACGCGTATTAGCCACGCTCTTTGTGCGCAGCGAATTACACCGACGATTGGGTCTTCATCTATGGGAAACAAACGACGAAATAAAATAAAGTAATAGTCGACGGTATGCAGTGTAGTTGATTCATATAAAGGTACCTATTATTGAGTATTTAAATCAACATAATCATTATTGTGTATTTTGTATAGGTATTTTTGTTCTTCAGATTTTTTGGTGATGAGGGTAAGTTTAAAATGTATATAAATACATTCAATACATGCGTTTGAGATGGTTTTTTTAAAAAATCAATACTAATATAGTAATATGATGCTTATTCACTTATTATCCTATTATTACCATTGTATATTTGTATATAATATGTATGTAAGAATTCGAATGGAAAAATCTGCCAGAATCCTTGTTTTTAAAAATGATTTTTATCGCATCCCCCTTTTTCGTAGTTTCAGTTATTAAAAATATCAACCATGCATTTATTGTAAAATTTACAACGTAGGTACTAATACTACTAACCATAGTCCTTTATTTAATCATATATTCTATCTGGAGCTCAATCACAGTTCTTAAACTGTACTCTACTACTATCCCCTACTAAAGAGTGGCGAGACCGCATCATTAGACTTCATAAATTAATAATATTAAGAAGCAGGGGCGTAATTTCATATTTTTTCATGGGATGCAAAACCAATATTGAAAATCGAAAGTAATATACCAGTCATTCGCATGGTAGAGTTATTCCATGCATTTTTTTCAACACACTTTTTGTGTAAATGTAGATCATTTTATAGAAATTATAGTATAAAACAAATAACAATAATTTTGTTCGTGGGATGCATTTGTACACCCTTGCATTCCACAAATGACGCCATTGTTTTCTTAAGTCTTCTTGACTTTAAGAGAGCAGTCTCCATCATTAGAATAAGTTTAAAACATCTTTTTCTTCTCTCGGTCTGCATTTTTTAAATCTTAATGCTCTCAATTTAATATAATAAAAGCTATTCCTTAATTACATTTTCCATATTGGCTTCAACATTTAAAATATGCAATCTTTGCGTTTATCTGTTTTATTATTTTTATTATTATTATAGTCATGTTTTAATGGTCGAAGTATAATAATTTATGCTTAAATTTCATTAAAAAAATAATTTCATACGTGTTGAATTTAGTGAAACTTTGGTGATAAAAATAGTTTTTATGTACAGGTAATGTGGTTCCCGTTTCCGCTGTACTTATTCTTCAGGCGACCTCTAACTTTACGAATTTATAATTTCAAATTTACAGTTGAACGCTATTCATGATAATTATAATTGATCAATAATAGTTATTATCATATAATCGGTGAAATTAAAATTTGCTTCGAGTAAATAAAAATTAAAAACAAATATCATTAAACATACTTAATTAGGAAATGGGAAATAAAATCGCATTCGTCGAGTTCAGGTAATACTTATGACACGTGTATAATAACATTATAATTGTTGTTACGTTGTGTATAATTTAACTAGTAAATTATATTACTATCGTACGATAATGAATAGTGTATTTTAAGCCAGACGGTAACTACGATATAATTGTATTTATCGCAATCAAAATATATATTGGATCGATATCAAATAATGTAGATTATATCGAATATATAGAAATATAGTCCTCATAATTTATTGTGGAGTGTGTCTGATTAAGACATTGTTTACATAACGTTTGAAAGAAGATCAATATTTAATAGCCTTGTATAAGTCTATATAATATTTATTATAAAATAAGTACAAGGAATTATTTTAAATGTAGAATAATAACCGTGTTATATAAAATTTGATCAGTAAGGAACGTGTTAAAGATATCTCGCCAATTGTGTTTCTATAACACTAATAACATAATAATTATTATATTCATCTTTATATTATATTATTATGTACATATTAGTATCGATTTCACTACATGGACTATTATAATTATTAATTAATATATAATACATACCGTTAATAATATGGTTTATAAAAGTAAGTTTCTATAATATAGTATTGATGATTTAGAATTTTAGATATTCGTATAAACATTTTATGAATGGAATACTGTATATTTTGTAACAATATATCACCTATGTATGGTAATGAATCCGTCCGATTTGAAGGAATCTTTTAATTCAAAACATAAAGTACATTTTATTAAACTAATTACTAATTAATTAAAATTAAATTAAACTATTTATACATTTTAGTTTATACTATTGCTTAAACACTATTTTTGTACGTAAATTTTATCTACACGCAATTGAACCTATGTTGTATATTGTTGCTATGTGTATCATAAATGAAAAATAATTTCTGATTTTACTTCAATGTTTGAAAGTACAATACGAGTAGATAGCTTATGCCTAATTCTAATGCACATCACGTATTTTAAATGACGAACAGTTATAAACTTTGCCTATAACATTATAATATTAAGTAATTTTCTGTTTTTCAGGTATACGATTGGATCAAACCTCAATATTATTGCCTGTATTTTGGACAAAAGTATCTAATATTATCAATTGGGTCTCAAAACGATATCAAAAAGTAATACGTAATAATTAATTTTATTTATCATTTCAATAATATTATGATTCAATTTTTCTGATATTTGGTAAATTTGTATTTTTAGCTGTTAAAGAAAATCACGGTAAAAATCAATAGGTTTTTCATAAATATAAATAGAAAAAGAGTTCCCACCCTAATGATTTGAAGAACATTCAATGTTTATAACTAGTACACTCGAAAAATCATTGATCATAAATACTATTAATAGTATATACTATATTATATTGGCATAGTTTTCGAATCGATTTAATGGACTCGGTGCTCTGTTATGTACACGGACGTAATATACCGTAAATTAATTGTCAAAAAACAAATAATACAAAATACCTCGACATTTTCCGATGTATTCTCCTGAAATCCATCATCTTAAAAGGATTAATCAATAATGGTTCTCTTGCCGCCGTCGTAAAAAAACGCTTTCAAGACTGACCGACGAAACACGTTCACGGAACACTCTTCGAGTATATCACACGACCGGCGTTCGGGACGGTTTTCGCAGAAAAAATCCTAGGGAGCGGAAAAAGAAAATCTCGATTTCCAGACAAACACGCGCCCAGCCGCACACGAACTTTGCGCGATATACTGGATGATATCGCACACGCGCTCGCGAATAAGGAACAACACGACCGCGGCGGAAACGAGACACGTGATGACCGCCGATAGCGCGGCGCAGTCGTTGTTTGTTTCGGAAGGAACGCCGCGAGTACTGTACAACACACGTCGAGACGCGTGTTGCGTGTGTGTTCCGTTACCGGGTCGGTTCCGGCGAGAGACCGTTATTGTACGACTGAGAATAAGTGAGAGACCAAGAGAGTGATCGACTAAGAGAGAGAGAGAGAGCGAGACAAAGAGAGAGTGAGTGAGAGCGATAGCGATGGAGTGTGAGAGACGCGCGCTATTGCACCATCGAGCTGCGTTCCCCGCCATACACGCTAGCGGCGGCGGAAATGAACGTCGCCGCCGTTGCAATCGCTCGACTCGCCAGCGTTAGCCGCCGTCGCGTCTCGGCTCACCGCGCGATCGCAATAAATAACGACAAGTATTCGAAACACATAATATTATATTATAATAAATAATAAAATTGTCTTTGGCGGGTATTTCAATTTTTTTTTCAATTCTTTCTCTTTTCCACCGCGACTTGTCCGCAAGCCCACACACGAAAAAATTTCACTCGTTCTTCCTGTGCCTGTGTAGTCTTTTAAACGACGTTCCACACACCCTCCCCGTAAGACTGTTGTTATGATGATTATTTTCACAACGACTTTTGTTGCAAATTTGACCACACTTGACGAAATACATGGTACGCCAATAATTATACCGATTACATTATTACGTATTATATCTATACCTATATTATTGAAATGACACAGAAAATTTAACTCGACGGTTAAGACTGATAAATATATTTGACAATATTAGATGAAAATAAGCAGTTATGCGTGGTTTGTTGCAAATATACTGTTTACAAGTATATTATAGAATAATGGTCACCTATAAATTGAGTTTACAAGTTGTCTGCATTATAAAAAGAACTTCACTACATATGTAATTGTCATTTGTCGCTCGAGATCCAGTGAGATTTTAAACTTGCCTAGCCCAAATGTGGTAAGTACACTGATCATTTATATCGTTTGCTAACATCTTCGGCCGTTATTAAGGAATTAGAATTTATTGTATTTACTAAGATAATATAAGTATTCAAAAATATAGCCTCTTTAAGAATACTTAAAAATTCTAAAAATCAAAATCTCAATAAATGCATGGGGTAGTTAAAGCATAAAATGTAGGTAAGCATGTTAGGCAAATCACTCTGTAAATATTTATTTTTGTGAACAGAAGGTACACGATTAGCAATTATACAGTCAGCTTCCGCTCTATGCAAATTATATTCTCCTGCTGCTACCTTTATAATATAGCTACTTAAAACTGTTCTTGTCGGAAACACTGTTCGTGCGCGTTTTTCCGGAACCACGAAAAATACAACCACAAGATGCTGAAGATAGCGGTGCGTGTGTCTTAACCTCCACGCAAATTCGTCGGAAAATTCAGCGCTCATCGCACGGACGAAGAAACGACGACCTAAACGTACTGCCGCGAAATAATAACAATTATAGTAGGTATTCCGTCTTTTATGCAGCTTTTATAAAAAAAATATTTATGAACCGTGGTTACCGGTTAGCCATATTACGTTAATAATGATATCAAACTATTATTATGAACGCTGTAGTTATAGTATTATATAGGTAGTCACTTTATATTATAAGTAAGCAATAATTATAAAGTATATATTATAGGTACTATGTACCTATAGGCACACTAAGGGAACACTTAAACACCATGTTTTATGTGACGACCGACCGGGACGAAACATGTGTTTTGTGCTCATTCAATAAAACATCGAATGACTAATACACGTACACTTTCTTAAATTATTTTCGCGGTGGTATATGACGTACGCTTATAAGCAATGTAAATTTGTCCTAATATGCTAATATTTATTTCGTTAAGTACGAGGGCGCGCATTCTGTATAAATTTTCACTACTTGGTTTGTGTAATAAAAAAAAATGGGTTGTAAAGAAACTGTATACTGTCATACAATAATAACTGTGGTAGAAGCACTGCCTTAACTGAGGTAAATAATAGTAACTCAAAACGTTTTATCAGACAAGTCGAGATGTTAAATAATTGTCATAGATATTATAAGTTACGTTACTTATTACTACAGCCGGCTCTGCCCTCATATATTTTGTGTAATACTGCAATCTGACCGGTATCACGGACAATTTCCTTATCTAACCCGTATCAATGCGATAAAACAGTTTCGAACAGAATTTTTCACGACAAATGCACAGAATGTGGTTTATGTGTAACATCGTCATTAACGAGGAGGTTGGTTTTGAGAAAATGTATATACACAACAATAAGTGTACACTGACATAATAGTATTACGTATTGTTTAAAAAATATTGTTCAATCATAAATACGCGATATCTCAGTATCCCGGTATACTATTAATATTTTTTAATTAATTAAAAATTACATTAAATTAAAATATAATATAGGTACTCAACATTCAGATCAATACAATATACTTATTACCTAGTTGAGTAAAACTTGATAAAATAATTTTTATAAAAGGGTTTATATTGTGCCATTGCGTTTATACAAAAATGAAATTTTTCTTAATTGATTGACATTGTTCATATCATAACATATTCATAGCTTTATATTTATTTTAAAAACATAAATTATTGATTTAATTTTAATTATTATTTTCTATCGACATAGATTATTTTTCATGAGAAAATTTATTTTATATACCTACAATTAAGTAGAGGTACATATTTAAAGTTAAAACTATATAGATTAATAAAGATTAACGAGGAAAATTATGCGATAAGTAGCTGGAATTGCTATATAGAGCATACTTTAAGACACATAATAATATATCTATTTATCGTTATAAGTAATAGTTGACAGTTTTATTATACTAGCTTGAATAATTCATAAAAGATTTGTCAATTTTAGTATAGACACTATAATATAATGTTTGTTTGATAGTTAGATTTTTTTCAAACATTTATTCATTTTGTAATGGGTAATTTCTTTTATAAAAATTGCTGACAATAATTTCACCGTGGCATATTTTTGCAGTTCAACTGCAATGTATACTATTGGCAGCAGTTTAGTCATGTGACTCATGTGACCAACATTTCTACGTACTTACACTGATTTATGGATGAGCACAGTAAACTGGTTATTTTTTTACAGCAATTTTATATATTGTACTAGCACTACTAGTCATTCAAATATATATTATTTTACCTAGTAAGTAAATATAGTAGTAAAGCTAACATTTAATATTTTTTGTAATCGTGTATAATATAATGTTTTAATTTTAACTATGTGAATTTAAACAAATCTCGTATAATAAAAAGTTGGAATATCGTTCGCCGACATTCATAGTAAGTTATATATTGTCGACTATGGGAAGGAAGACCAACTATATGTATTATAATTTATAATAGGTATACAAATCGAAATAAAACAAATTTTCAAACGATAAAAAGCCGCGATTTGTATAAACTATATAGTATAACGACTATATACTATACAGTTACCACTGATAAGTCGTTTACTCTACTGGTAGTCTACGGTTATAAAATACCAAAAACAGGATCGCTACGAGCGATAAACAATTTTTTATTTTAAAGTGTTTCTTTACAAAATATATAAAAAATACAAATTAAAATTAACTCTAATGTGCCAAGTATTATATATTTTATTATGGAAAATTAATTTGTAATGTTTAGTATTATAACCTAATCGAGTGCGCTATGTGATGCGTCACCGTCGTTCCGCGATTATCCGCCGCCGTCGACATAACACGCTGCACGTTATCGTCTTATCCGTGGTGCTGCGGAAGATGGGAGCGAGAGAAAGTAATACGTAATAATTAATAATATAAATGACAATCGTTGCGGATAATCATAAGTTGTACACTAATTTGATCGACGTTCAGGTGAAATGTGAAGGTTGATGGCCCGTGCGCGATTCGTCAGCGAACCAGTCATGGGCATTTCAGGTGATGGAAAAAAAAACGAAAAACTATGTATATACGAAATGAAAAATATTTCGATACGTCGTTCGTAAACAGGAAGAGAGTGAAAGGGGTGTCGCTGCTGCGGGCACCGATCGCGTAATTTAACGGTAATTTCACCGACGGTCCACTCCGGCCTGGGGTCCTACGCACTATTACTACATTAAACGCGCCGAGCTCTCATGTGCACACACACACGATAATAATAATATGCAATATATGTAATGTGCCTGACGATCGGCCCCGAGCTGTACGCATATCATTTCCGACGAAAGCCTCATGTCGAATGGAAATCGAGATAGCCTCGGGCATATATAGGTACTTCGCGCCGCAATAGAAACCCATATATACGCCTCGGGATCTATTATATTATATCGTATTCCGATATATTATAAATAATATAATCCGGCCCTATGTGGTGTGCATAACACACGTAACTTGTCGGCAAAAGTGAAAACCCATCATGTTGTAAAATATTATTGGGTATTATATTGTGTTATTACGATGTATCGTTGTCAACCCCTTTCTCCGCGTGCCATGAGACTGCTGCAGGGGCGTCGTTTCAAACTTTCGTTACATCGCTAGACGATGACAAACGTCTGCCCGAATTCCGATTAGAATTTGCAGTACGGTTATACATGCAGGTTTACACCACGACTTGATAATATTGTAAAAGTAATAAAATATTGTAAAGTATTATAATAATTATATAAATAACGGTATGTATAAAATAATATACAAGAAATTACGTATAATAAAAAAAATGCATATAGTTAAAATAAATGTAATATTGGCATAACTGCTTCTCTGGTATACCAAAACCAAACGGATTTATAATTTTATCTGCGTATTATTCAAAATGTTATGTGTGTGAATAAATAATAATAATCAATCATAGAAGTAAGTAAAATATATCCCCATTGTGGCCATGTATTCCATTTACACCCACATGTTAATGCATGATGATAAGTATGATTGGAATGATGACGATTTGACAATTTTTTTTTTGTGAGAGAGATGATGAGGCGTGTGTTATACTTAACATTTACCTACTTTTTATATCGAAGGTCTTTGATGTAAATTTTAGAAACCTGGTGACTATATGCCATTTATTAAACGCATTCATGCTAAAATATTATAGCGTAGGTACACGAAAATTTTGTTGGTCATTTCGTTTGCCATTTAATTCGCCAAATCTTTCAGCTCACATATTAGTATACCACGACAAATCTATTTCAATATTATGGTACCTACTATATTATTTAGAATCCGCAGCTGCTGGTCGTATCGCGTATATAATACAGTGCAGTATTACCGAAAGAAATTCCCACTCCGAGGAATATTTTAAACTCACGTGCGTGAAAAAAAGTTTTTATACGATGATAATATGATCAATATAATATTATACGAGTACAATATACATAATACATATTATTACACCAAGTATTGACACCCGTATACATCGGCAAGCATTCGGTTGTTTACGCATATATTGCAGTCTGCAGCCGTATATACTACTACGTTTAGACACATTATAACGGTTGTAGAACACTGTGGTGCATATATAATTTAAAACATTGTCGTGAAAATATATTATGTATTAGTTATTATATCGTTCAGCAATGAGAATCGTGATAACCAGCGGTAATATTGTTTTGATAGACACGGAAACCTAATATGCCCGCCAGTTTCTAATATTATGTGTATAGGTACACTACATTCTTGAAACAATCACGTTTCTTATTATTGTGGGGAAAAATATGAAATAATAGGTAACGAAACAAAAAAAAAAATGCAGTAAATGTTATTTTTTATATCATGTCGTGAAAAAGGTTAGGGTTTCATATCGAAGTCGCGCAGCTTATATCATTAAAAAGACAATAATATTAAAAAAATCAATGCCGTAGCAGATTGCGGAACAAAAATTTATTAATGTAATTATAGCCTAGACTAACCCTAGGTGTAAACAGATATTATGAATTTATGTTATGCAGGTGATTGCTGCGGGGGAGTGAAGAGGAGCTTAGCCATTTTGTTTTATTTTTTACTTAATTATATCTTATATAATTATGGATAGATATATTCATAATAGATCGTCAGATTATTATAAATTATTTTTAAATAGACTATTTTAAAATAAAATAATTATGATATGGACATTTTTACACAATACTTGAAATACTATTAAATACTTAATAAATTATAATAAATTATTTAAATATCAAGTGTTATTACTTTTTCTTCTAATTTTTTTTAATTTTAAAAACTTTTATAATAATTAATGGTTATTATTTTACGTTAATTTATACTTAATTTAAAATGCTGTAAATATGCATTGTTTATTTTGTTTTTAACAACTTAGAAAGCTATCTAGTTTAAATTGTATTATAATTTTTATGAAAAAATGGATTTATTTTAATTTGATTCTCACACACAGAAAAACCTATTAAAATAACAAAAATTGCCCGTTGTTACATTAAAATACGTAATATTTTTGTAATAGGTATGAACAATAACAATTATATGTGAAATCTCTAAAGAGTTTTCAAATTTATTAAATTAATTTCATAATTATTAATAGTAGTTTTTACGTAATGTAAAAAATATATGATAGATATATGTAATGCGCTTATAATATAATGTATATAATAAAATTTACAAGAATACATGTTATGTTTATATTATGGTATTTAGTGTGGGAGTAGTAATTTTTTAATGGTAATTTATAATTAGCATGTAGGTATTGATAAATAGAAGCTGTCAAGGACGACGAACGCAGTTTTTTTTCAAACGTTTGATTTTCACCTTTTACCATCAACAAGTATTGCCGCCAGGTCATAATCGGTAGATCTTAAATTGCAAAAACCAAAAACAATTTATAAAAAATTATAGAGAAAATCGTGACCTAATGTTATTACAATTAACATTATAACGTGCTATATTGTGTTTTCATGAGCCTGGGGTTCAAGTATCCTAAGGCCGACCAATAGAACATTACCACAAACCTCGCTCTGCAATAGTTTTATCAACAATGGTTTTATGGATTTTTTTCATAAATCTTAAAAAGTTATGATAATTTAGTATAAATTCAATATGAAATTAAATTATTATTTATTTATTTACCCTAGAAATATATTGTAGCAATGTAACTAAAATATACCATGAAGATTATGAACGTTTAAAAATATTTTACTCATTTGATGTGAACGTTCGTTTAAAAACTCTTCATATTAAATCTAAATTTCACAAAAAAAAAACATAATTTATCACTAAAACTATATGAATGAAAACTATATAGATAATACTAATTTTTTTATGAAAATGCTTATTTGTCGAAAACACGATATCGAATATTTCGATAAAATACATAAATGTAATCTCAAAAATATTAATTATAATTTTATTTTACTTTTTTATTGAAAAAAAATAAATGATTTTATAAAACTAAATTAAAATACGTAATTTTTCATGAAATAGTTCAAGATATTCACAATACATTTTAATTTTTATAAAAGTATTATTTAGTTAGAATTACTAATAACATTTTTTTTAATCTAAACAATTATTTCGACATTAAGTCACCTATATGACTTCAGTTACAATAGTAGTTTAATACTATAATAGTATAATGTAATATAAAATATTGAAATATATATATATATATATATATATATATATATATATATATATATATATATATATACAGAGTGTACCACAATGATCTGAATTTAAGTATAAAATTATCATACCTTTACGATACACCATTTATAATGTACATATATATAATTATATTTTAATAATAAGTTTACTCCTATGTGCATACTGTCGTAATATTTTGGTGGTGGAAAACGTTTAATTTTATAACTATTACTTCATTGGAATTGGCCAATAGAATATCATATTATCACGATCATTAAAAACAAGACACTTTTTTGTTTTGTTATCGATCATTTATATTATTTTTTTTTTATCAACCAGCATAAATCAGTTTTCGTGAAAGCCCGCGGGGGGTTAAAAATATAAAAAGTGGCAGTTTGTATTAAAAAAAATATTTATTAAAACATTAATTACCAAGTTGTTCGCGCTAACTATATGACCTAGCATAATTAATTTTTTTGTTATTTAATTTTATATTTTATTGATTACATTTTATTATTCTAAAATATATTATGTACCTACTTTATGATCTATACGTCATATCATATGTCGAATTTCTGCATATATATATAGATATATTTTATAAATTGTATATATTATTTTTTTGCAAAGTATGGAGACTGTGAGGAGTAAATATGTATTGAAATAAATGAATTAGTGAATAGGAAAAATTTTTGAACATTTTACATACACTACTCATACTTTATTCAGGTATAAAATAATATACAATACAAATATCAATAACATCAAACGGTCAATATACCGTTTGGTCAATAAAACATCAATGAACGTGTACCTATCATACAATACAACGATGTCTATATGGTTTTTATCCTTATTTAGTTACTTACCCTATATGATGATGAGTTTGTATTTTATTAAATTTGTATCTTTGGAATTGTTCTGTAAAAATAAAAATACATATTGATTAGTTAAGTAATGCAACATAAATAATAAATATATGTTATAAATACATTACAGATATATGTGTGAATGGAAATAATACATTTCGAATAAAAAACGATTAAGTGATTACAGAAGTAAAAACAATGAGTTTCTGTTAAATTAAACATTTTTATCCACTTTCTCTCGATTCCTTATCGAGTGACACGAGCTAATCTTAAATACGGATGACACAGTATATATAGGTAGAAAAAATCCTGCTGAAGGTAAACGACCCCGCTTGAGTTGGTTAGCCTACATTTAAACTTTTGCGGAAAATGTTTTCATTATAAATATCCACGAGTAATGTATAAATACAACACAACGCTACAGGTACAGGTTTATTAAACTATACATTATATGTTATATTTATTTTTATGTTTTGATAAACAAAATAAATGATATTATTTCAATATTCAAGATAACTACGTTATAACTCATAATAAATATATAAAGACACCACAATTTATCTGCGAAAATCATTATACTCTGCACAGAAAGAGGAAAAAAAATTATTATCTTTTGTCATTCAATACTTTCAAACCTTTTGTTTTATCGTTTGCCACATTGAATATAAACCAATATAATGTACCTATTTAACAGCCGGTTATTATAATCAGTAATCACTGATCAGCAATCAGCATTCACAATTAAATTATTATCTAAATGAGTATTTTTATTAATTCATTTGACGAGACATCAATGCTCATTACAAAAGAGTAAATTAATTTTCGATTTCTATTATACGATTAAAATCAATTTTCAAATAGAAGAATTTCGTTTTTCTCTCGTCTTGCATCTATAGGATTGCTGATACCTCTCTCTCATTCTTTCTCTTACAAACACTGCACTCTTACAAATTTCATGGAATTGCTTATTTCTCACGCGGATTTCAATCATCGTTATTATCATACATCTAAAACCACACACGGTACAAATGCAATCCAAACCGTTAATGCACTTATATGTATATAGGTAAATACAACATATAGATGTAATACTTGACTCTGCGTGTACTTGATGGATAATATGAAGTAATATTGACAATAAGAAAAAGTGAATCTTTCCAGTGACGTTTCAACTATGTATATATAATATGCATCATATGCACGTTCAACAGAATTAAAATCATTGCCAAATGTAGTTCGACCATTTTTTTTTTTATTATAAACCATTCACTTTCACTCAATATTTCTCAGTATGTATCTCAAATAAAATTATATACAACAAATTCGATATATACGAGTACTAACTAGTAACCACGAGTATATAAGTACAGTAATAGTACTTTATAGCGGTAGATTTAGTTATATAGATATACCACCTAATCATTTCACAAACGAAAAATCGTCGAATTGCAAACATCGAAGAACACGCGAACCGTTTGATATTATGGTCTAGTTTATGAATAATCAGCAACGGTTTCTCGTCGATTTTCTCATTGTATACGTCCTTTGGGTTAATTTTCTTCTTTTTTTCAATACTGTACCAATTTAGTATACGATTCTCATGATTTATCGAACATTTATTGTATAAACAATTCGCTGAAGTTGTTATACAACATCGTTGTTGACCGATAAAAAACCAACAGTAAGTATATCGTTGTAAGCATTTTTTTTCTCATCGCTAGTAGCCCGTAGGCCGATACGGATCGTCGGACAACACAGTTCTTCTCCAGTCGACAGGAAAAAAAACTTTTTGTAATGATTATCGTTTTTCCATTGCTGTCTTTATGCACCGGAAGAGTAAATTAACAAGGTCAATGGTTCGGAGACGAAGCAATTTAAACCCAAATGACTGCAGTAGCAGTAGTGTAATATATATTTCTTACGTATTGATGCGGTTTAAAATCAGTTGGGAGATGATTTTTGATGGGTAAACAACGAGTAGTTTTTAAAATAAAACTATTTGGTTCCGTGTAAAATGTGATACTTGACATCTGTCAAAAAAACTTAAGTATAAAGCGAATGATATAATTCGCAAATGTATTGTATTTTTTTACTAGGGAAAAGAAGTTAGAAAAAAATACAAATATTATATTATATTCACATTTATCTACCATTCTTTTTAATTTGATAAGTTGATTGTATTTTTTTTATGTCACAATAAAAGTGCCTTCAGAGAAAATGCATTGAAACAATAATAGTTTAAATTAATAATATTAATTTAACACCGTTATACACATTTTTATTGTACAATAATTTCAATTACTCCATTTTTTTTATTTATCAGGAAACAATAATTCTATTCTATTTTATTGATTATGTGTGTTGACAATACACTTTATATATACCTATACTTTATAGAATAAATAGTAATTATTAATTTTGGTTGGAGAAAGTAAATTAGTTTTTCAAACCTTAGTTAACTTCACAACTTCACATTAGCCATTACCTTACAAATACGAAATCTAAAATAACAATATTTATGCACTTAAAAGTCATATTTTAATATCTTTTCATTTGACATTTACACTTCAATTTTGTATATTATATAAATTGTAATTTATAACCTTAAACTTATGCCGATACAAACAATTGTTATAACTATTATAAATGACAAAATACAATCAGACTTTTTCTTTATGCTTAAAAGACGCTTTCTTCGACCGTATATATTTAAATTTAGTTTCTAGTTTTTTATATTGAAAAATTTTAATGCGTCACGTGCAATCATAGAAACGTAGTTGCAAACATAGAAATGACTACATAAAAAAATGCATACGAAAATAATGTCAATAGATAATACGTTTAGCTTTACGAATATTTTATATTTACGCTGTGAGCGAAAACTAAATTCTCATCAACGTCTGACCTTGGAAGGTCGTACAGCATAATGATGTGTGTACCAAAAACGCGTGTGTTTATATAGGTACCACTGTACACTGCATACGTACGAATATTTAATACACCTCTATTATATTACTACTATAATGTGTTGTGTACAACATGGTTTTCATAAATATGCAAAACTACGATCTCCGAGTATTTACGATTTATAGAATTTTACATAAAACAACACGCGCGATGATCGTACCTGTATAATATATAAGCCGAGGGGCCCCCCATTGTTCGCGTACAGTTCACGGCGGTCAATTAAACAACGGCGTCAATTTCACAACACCCGAAACAATACGCCATGTAATATTTCAATACCGAAATAATACTAGGTCGGTCTATTGTTTTCCTGGACCACGATGGTATCGTGTGCCACGAGTCCACGACCCAACCGGGAATGAACGTTGAGAAATTTTAATTGTTATGAGTTATGCTATAAACTGCCAACAACGACGACGACGCGTAAATACGATGAAATACATTTCAATTGTTTGAGGATATCATATTATTTGTGAAAAAAAATAAAAATGACAAAACGAAATCTTTAACACGATTAGGCAGCAACTACAACTTTAATAGGCCAACCGAAAACGATAACTAGTCTCAAATCTACAACGGTGTTTACACTTGAAAGACTGGTTTGAAATTAGAAAATAAACATTGGCGGTCAATAATAATAATTATTGTCATCTCACGTGAGAAATATATGTAATTTTAGGCACATATATAGATATAAGCTTATTATACTCGCTTTATCAAAACATTGCCTAAATATAATGCTTTTAATATTCATATGCGATGTTTGAAACTCTTATTTATTTTTAATTTAACTTGTAATTTTTTAACATGTTATTTAGGTGATGGAAAAAAAATAGTTTCGAAAATATTTTCTGTTCGGTTATAATCAATTAACCAAAACATAAAATAGCTGCAGCTATGCGCTGAAACGCCTCTTTTAAACGCGATATAGTATACCGCAGAATATAGCAATATAGTGTGTAATTCAATATTATCACATAATTATTATTTTGAACTAAAATAAATATAAATTATAAGTACACAATAGTAGTTGTATCGTGTATTATAATGACGCCACTGATGGTTATGCAAATTGCGTGGATTGAATGAATCCGTTATGGTGGAAAGTTTGATTAAAAAACGAAAGTTTAAAATGGATTATCTATTTTCATAAGAAATTTGAGAATGTTAAGGCGCTAGTGTATAAGTTACATGAACCGTAAGTTGTGTTATTTTTCACTTATATATATATATCAACGTACGATGTAAAACAAATGGTTCCCACGGTATCCTGGTTAGTTTTGCAACTGCGTATAAAATCTTGCAGAACGAGGTTCGCTACGATGGCGTTTGCCTCGTAATACATCAATAGCCGTATGTGTGTGTGTGTGTGGGTCATTATGCGATCTCGAGACGATTAATCATTCGACCCGGGGTCCTATATAGATATCCGTAGTATGAATGCGTATCTATATAATCTATACATGTACACGCGTCGTAAATATACGATCTAGAAATTGGCGGCAAAGGCTTCTTTAGATTTCCGATCTAACTAGAGCGTGACAAAGACATATGATTGCATTGGTTATTACGTTTTTAAAAAAAATTATAATTTACAATGGCATGTGAAATAAATTAATAATAATAAAAAAAAAAAAAAATGGAAAAATGGTTATTAAATTGATTCACTTCAACGTGACAACCGCGTTTAAAATGGCTTAAGATAATGTCACAGCGAGGTACAAAAATCACGATATATTATATTACATTTCTCACATTAAATAAATTTTCATTCATATATTGTCATGAATTCATGATATACTATATTTTTTTTAAACTTTCACAATAAATATATAGGTAGGTACAGTTAATATGTTGGAATGTAACATGTATAAATAACAACGTATTGGGATAAAGTTGTTAGCATAATTGTATTATTATTATATTATTCAAAAACCATGCATAATATTAACTCGACGTTAAATATTGAATCATATTGTAAGACACGTACAATTTATATTTTTGTAGCTTAGCTAGATTTAGAATTCAGCTGAAAACACGTCGTATAACAACAACTGTATCTATATAAATGCATTATTCCCGCACAAAAAAATGAAGTCAAAATAAATGTTGAAATGCCGTGGTGATTGAGATGTACGAAGCTTCGTTACACATTGCACACAATTCGTAAATCCGAGATTTAACAATACGTACACATTACAAAACGGTCTTCTTCGGGTGTAGCAATATAACATAGACTGATTAGACTACCAAAAAAAAAAACCAAAACTAATAACATATTACAGTGGATATTATTATATATCATGTGCCATCAGGGTTCACGATGACGTGCTATACAATATAATATATACGAGATGTAAAAAGCGGTCGGCTCGACGATGACCCAAATGCACTCGCACGCAAACACAATATACACACGCAGAAATACACAATAACAACACATCTAACGACGGATGAGATTAAATTCTATTATAACAAATATAATATAAACTCGTCGAGAGGCGTTCCTAACAACAGGCGCTTTTGTCCCTCGCTGCTCGCTTCCATAAGCCCTCTTGCGAGGTTTGTCGTCGTCGTCGTCGTCGGCTATAGGATACCTGGCTGGCATGTGACCTTGAACGGAACACTCCAGTGGCAACAACGACAACAACAATAAATGGGTTCGCAGCTGCAGCAACTCTACCTCCACCTATACAATAAATGCTAATAATATACAGGGTGTTTTTCCGTGTTTTTTCTTTCATAATATAATATATTATGTTTGTTCGCATTATATTATATATAGCACATAGGTGGTAAACATTCCGCCATCTAACCTCCGCCCAGCTAAAATGTAATAATCACAATATTTATATTTGAATTTTGAATACTTATATTGGTCATACGAGTAATAATCGTACTTTTGAAATATTTAATAAGATATACGTCTCATACTATTTAATACCTATATAACACCATCAATTCGCTGAGTCCGTTGAAGTGAATCAAGAGCTGTAGTACTGTGGATTATATAAATTATAATAAAACTGTGGCTTCCCAGTACAATTTAATGATGACCAAAGTGTATATAAAGTGTATAAACTGGTAAACTGCAGTTATCGATTTCGACAAGGCAGCCCAGTTGCGTAATTGGGGTGTTTTATCATTGGGGTCCTAACGTTGTATTTATTTAAGAAAAATATTAGTAAATAATCATTAAAAATCGATTATCAAAATCGACCAAATCAAATTTTAGCATGATGATAAGACTATGATAGTTATCATCGCGAACCGTAATTGTTATAACAATATTACTAGGTAAGGTTTGACATTTTGTCAATATTCTGTTGAAAATATTTAAAACAAAAATCGTATCAGCCCTTGTATACACATTTTCGTATCAGAGGAATGAGACCGCTGAGGACATCAGAAGAGCGGATTGAATGTCCGTTATAAGAAAGAAAAATTGTTAACCAAATCACACTACTGAGACATCCTATACACACATATGTGCTCGCATAACACAGGTATCGCGGGTGTGGGTATGGAAAACATATCATTGTGTCCGCACGCAAAGACGCATAATATTACGACCCGCGAAATGAGCCGGAATGCTTCCAAGGCAAACGGGTTGCGATTCTCGACGACGACGCTGCAGCAGCACCGCTCGTTCTACAGTGATTTACCCCGCCGCCTCGTTATCACCCTGTAGTGTTCGTATTTGTTTTATTTATTTTCCAGCCCCCCTCCACGACTCAAACGTAGGACGCGAGAGCTGTATAATAATATGCTAATGATGTTTATAAACTAAACAGTAAATATATTAAAATATTATCGTAAAACGTAAATACTGCGAGTACGCACGACTTATTTGTAACAATTTTAATAATATTCCTTAAGCGGACGCAATACGGCAAATTATTTTCGGTGGATAGTAAAAACATTTTTAAACAAAAGTGATTTTTTTCATGCATTCGACGTATTACCTAATCGAAAACACTGCGAAGTAAATATCATCTCCGTGTTTTAATATATATTATGTTAATTAAAAGAACGAAATAAAAAAAATAAGACAATTTAATTCTTCCAACAGAACTATTGTGTTGTTATTATTAAAAACAACGCTGCCATTCGTTGCATAATACTTTGCACTACCTATCGTCGATTTTTGTCATAAGTATAAAACGCATTATAAAATAATAGCTACATTGAATTATTGTATACAAATATTGCAAAACCACTAAAAGTGTCTTTTTACGCGCAGTTTGCACTTGATTTTCGACAGTCGTTTCCTAATTGTACACGCCTATACGGAGGCAAGAATGATATTTTTTCACTTACACATATTGTTATGACTAATTAGTAATCACACAAACGCGATTTGAAACGCTGCGTAGGTCATAATCATATATATGCATATATTGTGTTATAAATATTTAGTATTCAAAAAACGATTGTAAATTGTAGTGACTGACGGTAATTTTCACGGTAATTCCTATAGAAGTGCCATTTTTTTTTTTTTTATTAACGACAACGATAACAAACGGAAACACACACGGCGATAATATTTGCACAGTTACACTATGCGTGCTGCAGTGCCCTGGGTCCTATCATTAGTAGTATTCAATATTTCATTAACCTACTCTGTCATCACATTATTCCCATTCAATAGATGTTCGAATAAAAAGTGCAAATAGTGCAATAGAAATAAAAAATAAAAATAAATTCTCTGACCTCATAAAGTGACTTTCAACGGCTATAATTGTTGATAGGACTAAGGCACGCGCAAAAATTCTGTCTAGTTTGGTACATTATTATGCTATCAATTAAACGTACTCAACACAAATAATGTGCACACACGTGTATATTGTATCATACAATATATTATAAACCCGTTAAATTAATTTAATATCATAATTACTCATTTGGCCACAGGTAAATTATATACAAATATATTATTCAATAAGTCTGAAAACGGACTAATAGGAATTGATAAAAAATAAAATGATATATAATTAATGAGGTCATTAAATATTTTGCATTATAAAAATGTATAGCAGTGTTATCTGTTATTGATCCATGTAGCATGTAGCTATTAAAATATGCTCACAGTAATATTATGAGATTACAAATTTATTGAACACTTGTTATATTTATATATATAATATTCTAGTATTATATTGTATTTTATTTACAATATGAAAAAAAATCCGAAATATCTTTGACCTGCAATATTGTTCATTTACATTCATGTGATTCTTACGGTATGCCAAGCTTTTGTTCGATTTTGACGCCAAAAAACCAGTTGTACACTGCATTTTTAAAATTGATACATGAATGTTTTTTAAAAATATATTCAGACGGCATATATAATAAGATGTGTATACCTATAATATATATTATGATATACGACGATTTCGATTGATGGAATATAAATCGTGGTTGACTAATCTCGCGGAGCACGTAGTCATTCAGGTCACGAACATTATGAGCAAACATAATTTCCTTCTTTTGTATAAGGCGAAAAAATAATCTTTAGAGCACGTTTGAATTTGTTTTTGCATATTCGATGTGAATTAAAAACAACGACAACCTTTTGTAGTGTCGTGGGCGTTTGACTACAGTGATGCCTCAGCAAGGATGAATGATTTTTGAAATCGTCGTCGAATACCATTGTGTTGAGTATGCGAATTTATTATTTAAATTTATTCATCAATGTAATATTAATTCATTATACGAATAAAAAACGAAAATCGTGTATACAAACAGGTGGGAATCTATAATACGTGCGCCATACACATGCGTGGTTTCGGATAAGCCAACTTAATTGGTTAAAATCGTTACTGATTATAAAAACAGTAATAAAATAAAAACTATTTCAAAATATTTTGTACTATTAAATATAACAACTTCATTTCATTGTAAAACTTTTCAATTTCCTATATGGTATTAGTTAATATGGTAGTTAGTTAATTATTTACAATTATTTCATATTTATATCATACTAGATACTTTAGTTTGAACTAGAGAAACCATGTTATTACATTTTACGATTAAACAGCATTAGGAACTCTCAAAAGGTTAGAAATTACATTTAACGGTACGTCTATATATCAGGTAATGTAATCAAAAATAATGATGGTTTCATTAAATAATTTTTAGCGAACACAAAATGTTTCTCATAGTGCTTACTTTTGTTAAGCATACGCGTTCTTATTTTTATATACTATTAATTTATGACACATTTATTGCATTTGTAATTCATGTGTATACTATAAATTCTTATATTAAAGACGATATTAGTGGACAAACATAACATATTTTATTACTACACAAACTTAAACAAACGGAGGTACATATAGTAAGCTTATATGCTTACAAGTTAGAATCGGCCATAATAAAAAGTGAAAGGAATAAATGAAAAACTATAATGGGTGCATATACACTATATATATATAACTATTATGTATTACATTCGTGTAAGTATATCTCATGTGATTACACCACTTTGTAGTTCGTATACCCAGTAGATCGTATTACAGCGGTGTCTTGAAACGAAATCTAGAAAATTGAAATTATATTCTAAGAGAGATCTATTATTTTGAAATCGTAGGTATTAGTGCAATTTAGATTGTTATTAATTATTAGTATTATGATTATTGTTATTATTAGGTTGGTGAAACGAAATCGACTATCAAAAGTATAGATTAGGTATAAATTTAAATTTTATATTATGTAAGATTTCTCTTTGCCAAATGATAGTATTATGTTTCATTGAAAACGAAAATCCGTAACGTTTAATTAAAAGGTTCTATATAATTAAAATTTAAAATACATCTAACCATTACCGGTGCGGTCTGTAGCGTGAAATTTCATACTGCAAACATCTACATCATACGATAATAATATGAATAATAATAACCCATTACACAAGACGTATTTCTTCTATCTACCACGCTGTGGATATCATGTTCTTATCATCACACATGTACTTCATGTAAGGTTTCAGTACCGTGCCAGCTGCTAAGTTTATAAAAATATCAATAACAATTTGAGAATTAAAGAAGTTTCAACTTTTTTAAATGAAAATAATTTATAAAATGTAAACAAAATCAAAAACAATTGTCGAATTTAAAAATAACTTACTGAATATTGAAATTGATAACGATTTAAGTTAAGATCATCTTGTGATTAATAATTATGTATAACCATGATATGAAAACTATAAAAAATACAAAGTGAATTTATGTAATATAATAATATATTGTCGTTGTCGTAGCTCGTAGATGCCTAATTTTTTCGACCTCTCTCGCATTCGCGCGCACGTACAATAATTCTATTTCCCTAATTTATATTTTATAAAATCAAATTACAAATTGTCGAAAGCGTTTTCAATTCATGAATTAACTAATGAATTAGTCATACTACATAGATGCATAAGCTATAGCGGTGTTCGTAATGTATTGTGGAAATATAATTTACTATATATACGTGTAAACATTATATAGCCGTGAACTTGACGATGAAATGTGTGACGCAGTTTAGTTTGCGGAAGAGTTGAAAATTAACAGTCGGGTACCGCACCGACGCCCCTGGTCTCTGGAAAATCGTTCTGGTGAGAAAGGGGAGGGGGAGCATACCGAATCATTCCGCTCGAGTTGTCCGTCGTCGCCGGTGAACCTTATCGCGTGCGCGAGCAGGTGTCACTGCCGATAACGCCATGTCCAACTGTAGGCAACGGCGACGTCCGTCTTCGGTATCTTTGAAATTTTTTTTTATCGTTCCAAAGTCCACCCCATGCACACACACACACACGATAGCAAATATGATGATAGTTAAACATAACGGTTTCAATTTTTTTTTTATGTTAGGTATGTTCTATGCCCATCAGCAGGATGTCGACAAAAAACAAGGTATTCGAGTAAAAATCCGAATTTCGGCCGATGAATATTATTATATACTATCTGTTGGTATACACATAATAATTATAATATAATGATTAGTTACGCTGAATACATTGTCTAGAAAAAAAAATTCAATCTCTATTATAATGCGATATTTTGTTTTTCTTTTAAACTGTTTTTCTAATAATGACCAACAATTCCTTCTTAAAATTATAACATAATGACATTATTACTAATAATACACAAACATGATGTTATTCCGGTATCTATAGCATTATTATAAAGTGATGTAAAGGTATCTAAACTGCAACACTAAAATAATGAAAACCGGAAACTATAAATATCAAAATCTTATCCTCAATCAGCTGAAAATATATATTATATTTATCATGTGAAGTTCAATTTTTTTCGTTTGTTTTGTTTTGAAGACGCGCGCTAGACCGGCTCATTGGAACGAGCGGATATTTAAACACTTCCGAACTATTATAATACATTCATTGTTGTTATAGACGATGAGAGTGAAAGTAAATGTTTACAATTAATAATAATGAAAAACAGTTAATATTCTTGTTGGAGAACGTTCATTAAAACGCTGATGAGCTCGGAAGAAGAACGCATGACGTTACTCATCGAAAATTCACAGAAACAATGATATACAAAAATATACGCGTAGTGTACAAATATATCGTATTACTTACGTAATTTAAAAGAAACTATTTGAATTGCATGCAAGTTATATTCGTTTAAAATAATCATTACTTTTAGCTATAACACTGTACAAGTTAGCATTTTAGCCTTTTTTTTTTTTTTTTTGGAGGTTTGTAACAGTCAAGTGAGATGGACACCTTGAATCGACCACTGCTGGTTAGTAGACTATTTATTGAAAATAATATCGTTTTCTGGGTAATATTGAATTTTGAGTTAGTGGAGACTTTGATAGTCGCACACAAATTGATATTGTGTAGTTTTGTTAATTTTCTTCGAGATCCCTATAGTAATATTTGTTTTTTATATGTTTAATAATTTATGTAAATTAGCTTAATATGTTATGTCTTATGTAGGTATAATATAATATAAATATAGAGTTTAAATGATTAACATTGTTTACTGTTAAGCACACTTAAGACGATCAAGATAATACGCGTGATGATGCCGTGGTAACTGTATATACGCGACATCGCTGCAGCGGACGTTCAACTCTCCGTAAATTGCGAAAAAAAACTTATGTCAATAAAATACGAGAAGACAATTGTTTCGTTTGCTCGGAATAATAAATAAAACAAAATTATCAAATTTCAAGAGTATAGTTTCCCAATGTTACAACTTGTAATTAATATATCATATTATTTTACGGTAGCCGGGTGTTACTGTACAACAAATATGCCGTTTGCAGTTTATAGTTTAGGCGTATGATATAGGTACATTTGAATTCCTATTGACATTTTTATTATTTTAAAGAATTTAATATAATCATTTTATTGTTAACCTTCCGATCAGTAAATTTTGGAACACACAAATATTTACATATTATTATTATAATATAGTCATATAATACCCACGTAAATCAAGGAAACGGAATTCGTATATCGTAGAACTATAGTCGCGCGATTAAAATAATATATTAACGTCTCCAAAAATGTAGTTGGCACATTTTAATCTTAGTGGTTTCTAAAACTTTTGTTTTTTTGACCTCAAACGAATTTACTATAATATAGGCTACGAATCATACATATATATATATATATAACATTAAAATATTTTTCCATACGCCCTCATAATTTATTATCTCGTTTTGAAACGAAATCAATTGTTTTTAAGTTCTTGCAGAAGAAATCGTCCATCATATTTTCGCGACAGATTATAATATATCAGGTCAGTCATCCATCGGTGTACTATATATATACACTATAGGTAGGTAGGTATATACACTTCAAAATTGAATAGACGACACATTCCAACGCGTGTCAGGGAGAGGGGGTAACGTTACTATAAACTGTGATGGGCGTGCAGATAGCATAATAATGTTAATAATAATAACAAACAACAACAACCACGACGACGACAATAACAATGATAATAATTTATAACGTTGAACACACGACGGAGTGTACGTTATACACACGACCGACCGACGTCGGTTTCGATTCTCCGACCTAATTACGCGCGCAAAATATAAGCATAACGTGTAAAGGTATCTCTTCCATACATAATATTTTAATATAGCGATATAACGTATATGTATAGCATTATAGCTCTGCACGGCCGATCGCGTGTGACAGTGACCGCGGCGAGACAGTTTTATAATATTATATAGTCGCATATTCGCCACCGTTGTGGTCGATCTCGAAAACTCCACGCAAGTATACAATAGATGGACGCCATCGCATATGCGCCGTTTACGAGCTCGATGAGCGTGTAGTACTTATACTATTATTATCATTAGGTTTTTTTTTTTCTTATTTTATTATAAACGTTGCGCGGTGCACACGTAAGTGCCCATTAATCTAAGCATATGCGAACAAAATCCCGATAGAAAGCACATTTTTTTGATAACCACAAATCACAATATACAGCTAATATAGGTTCACACACATTTGTACCGAATCGCGGTTTTCATTTCTTTTTTTTTTTTGAGTAAAATTATAATGTCTGTGCACGTGAAAACCATGACCTACTACCTGTACGTGGCCATAAGAGTTGTCACTCATTTTTTTCCCCGTTTTTCTTTTATTGTACGATGTGAAAATAAATAGTCTTGATTTTAGATCCATTAAATTCTATAACTATCGAATATATATATTGTAATATTAATTGTAACGTAGTAAAATAATTATATCAAGGTGGTAAAAATGTTACAACATATACGTTCAACGGTTTTCAAAAAATGTATACATAGTACTAGTACAGGCAAAAAAACACACGGCAATTATTTTAATGCTACCATAGTATCTTTCAACGGCCATTATTAAAAATATTCTAATATTATAGATATGTGTAAACTGATTTGAGTACTTAAGTATTCATATAGGATGGTTCATCGTGCATGCTCACTCTAATTTTTGCATTAATATAATTAATTTATTAAATTCAAATTTTTAGAATTTTCAAATATACTTAGATTATATTTCAATTATTCAGATATATCATTTTAATAGTGTCTCGTGACGATACAAAATTATTTTTTTTTCAAATGAGCGAACTTCTTTTGCAATAAGGTATTTAGCAGATGGATTATTTGAAAATGCTGTAGTATCTGAATCAAAATGATACTGAATAGTTTCTGGATTATTATAATATATAGAGACTTACTAAGAATAATAGTCATTAAAAGTTACAAAAATATAAAATGTAATATGTAATGTTAGATTTAGTATTAATATATGAGGAAAAATGTTGATTTTCGTTTAAACAAAAACCTTAAATGCTGTAAAAATCTAATTATTTAGAAATATAGTTTTTAATTATATTTAAAAGTTTCAAAAATCAAAATTTAAATAAATTTATTATTAAAGGAAAAATGAGAAATTCTTGGTGAATAATTCAATCACTCTGTATACTGACACATACATTTCGATAAACCTTTATAATATATACAAATACAGTATGAAGAGTTAAGAGCAGGTGTCCATTTATATGTGGTAAATTGCGAGGCGCAATTTTGATATACGTCCCTTCATGTCCCCGACAACGGCAAAGCACTAACTATTCCTATAAATTCCTCATCTGATTAAAAGTAACAATTGTTTTATTTCTCACAAATTCCAAAATATGTGTAAATACGATGTGGTGTTGTACATAGTTTGTCTAAACGTTAAGTATATTTTTATGTTGTCGAGAAAAACTATTTCAGCCTTACACCAACTTATAACTACCGTAAAAATAAAAATAATATAGTATAAGGCTGTGATAACAGGCTGTGTTTTTAACTTTTTTTGTAATTTATTCCTGGAATTGTTGAAAACGATATAAAGACAAACTATATGACGTTAGAGACTAGTGTTAAAAGTAATAAAATAATACTCAAGTTATAAGTAACAACTAATTTATTGGGCGAATCACACGGGTGTATACTGTATTTATTATTTATTGTAAACCGCAATGTAAACATTACTTAATACATATGATACTATATTATCTGTTGCAGAACCGCACGTCCAAACATTACAAGGCATGATGTATTTTTAACTGTTAATTTTGAAATCAATTAGACATACTTTAGTTTGTTAATCATTTTATAAACGGCGTCAACAATAACGTCCATGATGCGAATAAAATATATCCTTGAGTTATATAATATGAGGCTTACTCATAAATCTCGTTAAACCAACTTCCGCATGGCTTCATCGATAATCAACAGCACTTAAAAATAATCGTTATAAAATGACGAATTTACAAAGGTTGGTTAGGAATTAATATTGTATGTTCGTACAAATGATTATTTGATTAACCGATAGTGAATTATACATTTGACGTGAACCGAAAATTTTCTTTATACTTTGCTGGAGATAAAAATATGATTTTTTATGGAATACTTATTCTTATTCTTAAAGACTATTGACGTCAAAACTAAATTCGAATGGGAACAATAATCGACAAGTCGACAATCGACATTTTTTATTTTGAATTATAAAAATGAGGCAAGTAAGTCAACGATTTCGCGTATGTAAAATCAGTTTCCGGCTATGACTAATTTGTAAAACTACAACGTACTTAATGTGTATTTTGGACTGATTGAAATTATAGATACAGATTTCTAATCGTCTTTGAACATACCAATATTTAATCATAAAAGTAGGCTTTATTGCTGTTTGAAATAGAAAATCATTTTTTCAGATGAAAAAAATGACGGAACAAACATCACTAAACAAGTTAAAAAAAAAAATGTATTTCCAATTCCCATATAATGAGTGTAGTTTTTTCGCCTGCATATAGTTCCATAGCCTTATTAGATATTAATATTTAAACACGATCACTGTATTAGAGATAGGCACATTGCATTCTTACTATCTGTTATCTGCACGCATGGTATTATTGCTCTCCCGTTGATTCGAGGACTGGTCCTGTACCTGCAAACACAGCGAAAGGACTATGTTACTATACGTAAACATATACGCGCTGCGCCTCTTCGCATTTTAAAAAGTCAATAGAAGTCCGCCGCGACAAAGGTGCGGCTCCTATAAACGAGTCATGTTTTCTAGCAGGACATTTTCTCTTTGTTCAATTTCAAGCATGAACAAACGTATATTTTAATGGCCCATCAGATGCTGTAGCAATCGGCATAAAAGCGTGTAACATACTATTATAGGTATAGGTTCGTATTATTATATATTATGGGTCGTACCACCTATAACTATTGCCTACCTATAATATATTTACATTTTACCGATGATATTTTAAAATAGAATAATGAAACGAGTTTAATGCACAACGTACCATGATAATGCACATTCTTATTGATGTAAATTTACATGATGATTCGATCAATATAATGCATGTATATAACATATATATATACATATAAATCTATTTAATATTATACACTATATATATATATATGTAATGTATTTTGGTTAAAAGGTTTTGAAAGCACGTTATAATGAGTTCGCTCACATGGTCATTACTCAAAAAATAACTTACCATTACGTGTTACCGATTTTAGTTAATTTTCGAAAGTTACATACAGCAATCTAACAATTTGAAAATGAAACGGTTTAAGATTATACGAATTAAATAATGTGTATTATCTCATAGAGACGAATAAGGAACATAATTATCACGACAAACGTTAACTAAGTATTCGTTTATGAATTAGGACGAATCCCGTTCAATATTACCAAACATGTATACATTTTTAAACGGTTGATGAAAGGTTGACAACAAATTATTATTTTCTCGTTTATATCAATTAGGTAGTAATTTATGATTTAACATATCACAATAACGACTGTCTATACATAGACCACTTTTATATCCGTTTGTTTTATAGAATTTTCTTTCCATACATTTTGAAAACATATCATAATAATGTGCTTTAAAATAATTAATGTGTTTTAAAATAATGTACAAGTGTAACACTCGTACGGAAATATGATTATGTAATAATATAATATTATTCTTATTTATCAGCATAATATTAGCAAATTAAACGGCTTTGGCGGCACGTACATGAACGTCATACTATACTGTAAATATTAAATTTTCGATTTTCGTTAATTAATCACACGCTGCAGGTATTTAAATGTGTATCGGTGGCGGTGTTTTCACTTTCTCACGAATTCTTCTTGTTGTAACTGCATGTGCGTACCTCTAATACAACCCTCAGGGCGAACCAGATCGTGTGGGTCGCCGAACCACTTTCGCATTCATCCGGTCATCGTACCATTATTATTACGGTATTATCGCGCATATATAATATGCATCGCTGTATGAATAATATTATGTATACCGAGCAAGAAATATTATGATATTATCTAAATGAGCCGGTTATCGTAATTTTTTTATTATATGCGAAGATCGATTAACGGTACCTAGTTGTCCGAGAAGTTCAAAATCATACAGTAGTGGTACTAAAAGAAATAAATTGATGAAAATAATTCGATTTGACGTATTCGTATAGTGTAAACTAGTATAAGTCTCTATACTAAATACTAATTGATTTTTTTTTTTTATGTAACACTTTACTAACAGGTCTTATAAAGAAAAACTGAAATTTTAAATTTTAAATAATTTTTAACATAACAAGATTGAAGGCAAATATACTTATTTAGATTATAAAAGATAATAAAAAGAAAACGAAAATAAAAAATATAGCATGTAATTTAATAATCTGGTTTTTAAATGAATTAATTTATCATTTGATATTATTGATCAATGTATTATACTTGGAATAAGAATTAGTATCTTTAGTATTAATTGTAATAATTATTACATCTGTAATATTTAATATTGTTTGTCACTAAAATTGCGTTTATTATTTAAAATAGATAAGATTAATATGCATATTAATAAATTATTTTTCGTCGAACTATATCAACGAATACGTAAAATCATCGGTGCGTATTCAGTTTTGTCAGCTAGGACGTTAAAATTGAAATATTTTTGTATAATACTGTGCTCAATTTTTATTTTTTATTTTACTACTTAAATAGATATATGTGTTAAGGGTAATCAATTCATATGATTTTTCTATCATGTATATTATCAATTAGTGTACAATGTAAATACATTTTGTGCTTACATTTTTGTGACGGTTTTTAATATAATGTAATTAGTAATTCTATATGTTCATAATGTAACTAATAATTTAAAAAAACACCTAAATAAAAGGTATTTTGCATGTTTAATCAAATATGCACTTCTAGAACACCTCGAGTTTGTCGCTATATTATATTACTATCGCGCTTCATCTCTCTTTAGTCTCTCTATTTATAAAAAAACAGTTTCCAATAAATTTTAAAATCAATAAATTCCTCCACTGTGTAAATATCAAAATATTCTGATATGGTATACATGTTTGTATAGTTGCAAACATATATTCTGTCTGAAACAGTGAAAGTTCTGTGCCAGGACCTACCGATTGTTTCGTGTCTTCGACCGGTAATGAACTCGACGTAGATTTCGAATGCCCTTGTTTAGAACGAAAACATCGAGAAAGCTGGGTACTGCCGGCGTTCGATTATCCTCCAAAATCACCCGAAAAGCAAAATTATGATGATATCACTATGGTCATAGGTAAATTTAATGTCACAATAATATCGCACTTGCCGTCAGTTTATTGCACTTTTTTATTCAAACGGCAATTAAATTAAAAGTTTGAAACAATAAAACGTTATGATAAATAAATGAAGTTATATTGAACTTAAAAGTTGAAATAGCTATAGTAGTTAATATAACAATAACAGATGCACAAATCCGATAATATTTCCTATGTATTCCGTTTAAAAAAAAAATATATAATTCGTTCAAAGTAATAATGAAATTACAATTGGAAAGTAGATAATATAAGGTATACTTAAGTTGATATAAATGACAAACTGCAACCTGCAGTAAAATTTTTAAGAAAAAATGAAAGAAAAGAATACCACGCGTAGAAAATTAATCACAATGATAATTGATAAGTATAAAATGCTATCTATATAATGAAATCATTAAACATGACTACAATATATTTTATATACATACATATTAGTTTCAAGGTTAGAAAATGATTTCTTTTTTACCCCACGCCGGTGTCCATATATGTGTCGTCTGTAAATACGACATATTTTGAAGTAATAATCCATACAGCAATAAGTACCCATTAAATCGTCTTACCTACTCGTAACTATTATCGTGTGTTTTAATAAATTAAGTCGTACGCAGACGTTTACGATCGGATGTAGCGATAATGATAATAATATGACACCGCACGAGCCGTGGGATGTACATATTATTGTAATATGTGTATACAATAATAAACCGATAAACGATATCATAATAATAAAAAGGCGATCGAATGACTGTATTATGTTATTCTGTACGATATAAATGTAGGCTTTATCCTATATCTATATAATATTATATGAATTTGACGATTTCGAACGAGCATAGAAATACGATTTTCAGCGTTTTATCGAAACCATAATAATATCTATAATATGTAGCCGCACTATGATTTCTCGAAGGAAATGCGTTTTCTAAACAATTTAATGAACGGTTGCAGACACACGCGTAACTGCGTAAGTACAATATATGAAACATTATAATAACAATATATATTATATTCACGTAAACAACAATAATAATAATGCGTTATCGGACGAAAAAGATAACGATGTGAACTCGTATTGTATTGTACCGCGGAGCACGGAGAAAATCAATTTACGCGCAAAAACGTTATAATTTCTCTCTACCCGCAGTACCCCCTTTAAACCCCCTCCAATGGTATCTGCGATCGCTAAACGAACAATACTTGTATCTTCATAAATTTATAATTTATATTATTATCTCGTGCGGTTCAAGTGATCATCTACTACATTGTCGCAGACGAATTTTCAACGTTACTCCTTCGAGGGCGCTAGAACTATTGAACTTGTAATATACAAATATGATATGATATATGAGTTACACTATTGCGTTTTCCGATATCAATACCCATGTATATACAATACACAATCTTCAAAGTTGTTGATTTTACTCGGTCTGAATATTATTATATTATCTTAGTAAATCGTTTCGTTCGATGTTTTATTTTC
Source organism: Rhopalosiphum maidis (assembly GCF_003676215.2). Classification (NCBI taxonomy): domain Eukaryota; kingdom Metazoa; phylum Arthropoda; class Insecta; order Hemiptera; family Aphididae; genus Rhopalosiphum; species Rhopalosiphum maidis. Next base: position 84,319,024 of record NC_040878.1, read on the forward strand.
TTACAATGTATATCATACAGTCGCCGTATCGCGACCTTGTCTTAATTATTGGCATAAATATCATTATCGCATTAATCTTATGAAACGGCCAACATTGTTGACTGAATCGATTTATAAGATGTTTAAAAAAATCGACCTTGGTAATTAACCACAATGGAAAACGACAATATCCGTGCTTACATGTAATGTGATGACATTCATCGACTTCCATTGAGACCTCCCTGTCGGTGGAAATATTGTTTTTCACTGATTAGTGTCGAGGCTCGAGAAATACCTATAAAATAATATATTCACGACGGTTATGCATACACACACGCGGAGTACCTAAACGTAATACGTACTCGCGATTTTCGAACATTTTATCTAGTGCACAGCTGAGCAAATAGACAGAATTATTGGGAAAGGAGGTGTTTGCTCTCCTAATATATTGTAATAGTTGATAAGTTATAAGTTATAACTATATAGTAGAAGAACACGACCCTGAAGGAGAACGTCAAGAAGTGATATACATGCGTATAAACTACAATTACAAGAAAAAAAATATCCCCTAGCCGGCCTAGCCTTTGCAGGTGCCAATGTATACGTTATTAAATCGAACGAAATCGCTCCCGACGAAAAGTTTAAAATCGTTTTGATAAAATCATATTCAATCGGTTACGTACATAATTTACCAACACATAACGCACATACGTCTTCTATTGACCCATTGGATGTATTTCGCCGAAACGATTCGCACACGCATAGTATGTTATATTATATTTGTGTGGCTTTAAAAATCCGTAACGCACATGAATTTAAAACGGTACCTATATATGATTGTGGTGGTAAGTCGTATTATCGTGTTGTTTTTGCGAGCGACTATAGTATAAAATATTGTAATTTATACAATCCACGCTGAAGGTTTATAAGTACTTACAAAGTAATATTCGTATCATCGTTATTATTATAATTTATAATGTATAGGTATCTATATATATTTACAGGCGTACCTGTATAATATAGGTCACGAATTACCCAGAGCTCCGGCGCACCACGTGATACATCGCGCGGTCGAGATGTGTGCAGATTTATATAGAAGTCTATTATATTATATTGTACCTAAATACATATATATATATATATTATTATTTATTACATACGCAGTACACACGTCTTGTAATATAATATACGTTTTACTCGCCGGTCGATGCCGACGATCGTCGTTTCCGATTTGCGCCGATCGGAAGGACGCGAAACCCGTTACGTCCGTTGCGGTGTATTATTATCGTTATTCATATTATACATTGTTATTGCACTAATAATGGCGTGGTATTATCATATTATGCGTTATTACGCGTTTGGCCTGTAACCGTTTTCGTTCGGCTGTTTTTGAGCGTTTCGAAAACGGAGGATTATACTGATCGCCACTTTAATAACAAGCACAGTCACCGACGTAGACTATACATTATAATCGTACACACTTACATCGATATTACACTAATACAAATACGTAAATACCTACACTTAGTACTTGTGCGAAAATACTCGGCGAAGAGATTATAGGTTACTGGACTAACCAGTTTGTCGCATGGGCGTGCCGTCCATAATATTATATAGGTACAGTAGGAACACGCGTTTTGCAGACCATCAAAATACTCGCATCATGAAAATTAACGCAGATTTTAGACTTGATAATATGGTGTAGGGGAGCAAACATTAATCGTAAGGAAATGACACCATGCGCAATACATAATAATATGCACGTTTATAAATATACTGGTTTCTTAGTTTTCTAATTAAGACATATTATGTTTTAAGTCTCGAAAATAATAATTTACATTATGATGATGCGTACCTGCGTATACCTACTTGCAAATTATACTCTGATACTTAGGATATACTCGTATATAAGATTTTAGTATTTAAAAACGCAATAGGTACCTGTGTAATTTCATCTAGTTCAAATGTAATATATATGTTTAAAATTTTAACTCCGTGAAAGCAAGAAACGACTTAGGAGGCAGCCGTTTAGATATTGATTATTCATTTATTGTATTCGAGTATAAAACATTATTTGTTGGTTGTTAATTCATCCTCTCCCTTTCTACTCGCCACATTACTGATTGATAAAAATCAATCACAGCTAAAAAGTACATTAATATAACACTTGGTCTGAAAATTATTATACTATAGCAGTATAGTTAATCCGAACTGATTCTTCAATAGCCTGTTTTCAATCACCTGCGCAGCTTGAAGAGAGTCTTATTCAGACCTTTTTATTACCATTCGTATAGAAGAATGCAAATCCAACGCACGGGGTATTTTCTGGGGTGCGGGCGGCCTTTATACAATAGCCGCCTTCATTTCGGTACCTCTATAATACAGACCGTATTCACTGTGCGTGATTCGCAAAAAAGTATATAATAATCTGGACACGCCTATATAATATTGGGCAGCGTTCGAATGTGTATTACTGTCGATTCTCATAAAATTGATCATCTTGACAGCAGGTACCTATATAATATCATACACACCTATTATAATTATAGTATACGCGGGTAAACGTCTCCGTCGAGCTGCTCGCGCATTTCAATATTTAATTTTTTTTTCTTATTTTTTTTTTTTTTTATAATACCTGTATAATATAATATATATGTAATTGTACGTATCACATTTTTTGAATTTTCGAGTGACTTTCACGTTTTATATCTCGACGATGATTGCGATTGGAAATTCGGACGTGAAATGTGCCGCGACCGACGTCCGCTGTTTTTTTTTTTCTTTACACTTACATAAAAAGGAAATATACTTATTAAATGTGCTACATTAGTATGCTGATAATGTATAATATATACGCCGACATGACGCGTGGTGTTTTAAAACAAGCTCGGCATTGTGGTTTTTATCGTTTTAGAAACATTGGGCAGTTTAACAACGCGTATACATAATAACATATATCGTAACTACAGCCACCTTGAAATATAAACAAATATATGCGTGTATTTATCACATTAGATGAAAGTGCGTGTGAGGAGGAGGTTGCTACTCATTCCGAAAACGTATAGACACAAAATTATTGCCGTTAATGCGGTGGCAATGCGATATGAAAGTGATAATCCAATTAAACAACACAAACAACAAGAGGCCGCAAGAACCGTTAAGTTCTGCCGTGTAAAAGATATTGCCCGCGGTTTTTGTGCGCGATAAATCAAAACGTTGCTCAAGGTTTTATATATATATATATATTTATCTTAATTTACACCAGACAGTTCAGTCATACGAAAACGAACCTGATCGTCTCGACTGAAAACGTTTTTACGACACTTCAGAAACTCGTTACAAATTCTTTTAAATGTCACTAGAACGACGTATCATAAAAAAAAAATATTATGCTATTAATATACACGAAAGCGGGGGTAATTTTTTTTTTATATCTTCAATGACATTAGATTATCGGTTCAAATGGTTTTTAATATAGCTGTACAACAAATTACATTTTAATTTATATCTAAAAAGTCACAACAATTTAATTTTTTTTCTCAACTATAAACTTGCACATTACGCATGCACTTACATTAAATTTTTTTTTATAGAGTATAATATATTTTTAATATTTTATTAACCTTATAATAGATTTAACGAAACTGTTGTTCAAAATTCAAATAAATATATAAAATATATAATGATTAATGACTCTCAAATATAACTATAATAATATATAAAGATTCAAATTGTTCCTATCAAAAACATTATATTCAATACATAGATTGTACATTTAACCGTTAAAGTTACTTGCCAAGTTGATAAAGTATGTATCATACAAATATATTGCACATGGACTCACAAAACCACTTCCCAAAATCAATTTTATTTTTATTTAGAAATATTATTTAATTTTCTAAACGACATTAAACATTTTTAAACCATGTCTACTATACAGTTCAAAGATGTAGGTATTTATACATTGGTGTTGATGTAATAGTTTGTGAACATTTATGTGGTATTACGCTGTTATCAGCAGAAGAATTCCAATCGGTCACGGCCGTGTTCGAGAAACATAGTAAACATCTAAAAAATAAGTATATACCACACAAAAGATCACTCCATGCAGTCTCATCATCTGTTCTTGGAAAAGAGGGGATTGATATAGTTTCCTCCGATCGACATTCTTCTACGGATTTTGACCCAAAAAACAAATAGTTCACGATTCTTGTTTATAGATACATCAAATTATTGCGTTTTGCGGTAGATTATTGAAATATTATTACATTACCCAAATTATAGTAATTGGTTAAAAATAAAAAATAAATAAAACCAGCCATTACTAAGGTAAATTGAAAAAATTTAAAAATAAAATAAATCGACTAAAACGTCTTATTGTTATGGGTTATAATAAATAAATTACAGTGATTAAGGTTAAACATTCATAAATGATGTTTAACTGCATGAGCGTCGAATGTTAATCCAATAAACTATAAAGTGATAAATTATTAAGTTTCAAATAAGTACCTGTACGCTGTACACAATTTTATAATTTTGATACAGGCTATACATTATATTCAAGAATTATAATAGAAATTTCAATGTTTTCTATTATAGTCTATTAATTTTACATTCATAGAATCGTTGTTCAGATAATTTTTTGGATTCTTATATATATACATACAACAAGACATCTAGTTTTTTCCCATTTTGTTCCTCGCGATTTTTCACATTATACTATGACTCTCGACGCGAACAAACCAAAAATCCCACGTATACATAATACTGCAGTAGTGTAAAAAAAATGTAACCGTTACAACTCTTTTACACCGGAAATAGGATTAACAAAAAAAAATGAACCCATTTCCAGTGAAAGCCCTCAGGTGAATTCATTTTAAGCAATTATTTCTCAAGTTAGTTCACATAGGTCCACTCATTTATATAAAGTGCATAAATTTTAAGAGTTCTATATTATGTGTAATATATATATACATTTATTTGTATTCAGTGCTTAAATTATGTATTCTTCAAAGTTCGTCTTATTAATATAATGATTATTAAATAATTTTACGTAACAATTAAAAAAGAAGAATACATTTTATAGTAATAATTAATTTCAAGTTGATGTAAATCATGCTTTCACCAGGTCACGTAATGTCGTCGCTCTGATTACGACACGCACTACCTGTACTACCACTGCTGTGTTTTGTCTCATCACAATAATCCTTTTTTGTGTTATAATTTTTATCCGTATACGTATTTTTATTACAATATAATATTATACAACTAATACAGGTATCGTTGGCACATTCAAATAGAACAATAAATTTATTTTATTCAACTTGAAAATAATAATTTACGTGTTCTCGTAATATCCCATTTATTTTAATGCACTCCTTGTACAACGTGGAGATTGTATTACCTATAAAATGATTCATTTTATGTCAAGCAAAAATTTGTCACCGCTGGATGGATTCTTTTTATAAGTTAATTCATTAACAAAAAAAAAAAATACTATCCACTTATACGATTATTTAAAAAAAAAAATGATAATTTACATTTATATATATATTTTCTTATTAAAAAATATTTTTAAATTTTTAATATTTTTTTATATAATATGCATTTTATTTAATATAGTACAATATTAAACAGACCAAAAAATTAAACTGTAATTGAGAGCAAAATTCTATGTTTAACAGACACCGATATATGCATATGATGAATACACTAAATGAAGTGAAATATATTTATACAGCGTCACAGCGGTGGAAACTTGGAGTACATTTATGATGGAACAAAACATAATAAATGTTTTTATCAATAATTACGTCCAAAAACATAGAGATGAGTGATGATAATGATGATATGACACCCTTCTATCCCTCAACTAATTTACCAATAATAATTATATATTTATTTATAATATGTAAACACTGCAGTAAATAGCAATCTTTAAATTTTTATAGAATTATAAAGTGAAAATATATTAAGTTTGTATCATGTTATTACCCATAATATAATGTTTAGACTGTTTAGAGTAAAACGAAATCTATACCACCTATATACTTACGGGAGCGGCAACGGCCCTTGACCCTCCTCTTGATTACGCCCATATACATATTATATCATTATTATTATTATTATTATTTATAATGTATGTGTCAACGCTGAATACAGAATAATATCAACATTTTAAGTACAGCACATTTAGATCTACGATAAAATAAATTGGTTTGTATAGGTATATTTTGTAATTATCTTTAGAAAATCCAATAAAATATTTACAACTATTATAGTATAAGTATGTATGTTTAGACTTTAAAACGTATAACGTGTACCTACTAATCACTGTAAATTGTAATCGTTTAGGATTAAAAAAACAAGTGTGGATACAGTAAATTAAGATAATATCTTAGTTCATGGATATATCTATTAGGTTTGTCCTATAAAAATAAGTATGGGTACTTATGGGGTCACCACGACACCACGTATAGTTTCTATACATAATAATATAATATGTATATTTATAGTATTTACGTAATTTCTTAATACCGTGCGTTTATTGTACAATATAAATATTATATTTGTTATGAGAAAAAATGTTTATGAACATAAAAACTAAAACGCGTAAATGAGTTCATGAGTTCTACTAGATACGCAAGTATTATTGTGAGTTATTGTTAAAATATTGTTCGAAACAATAATAAATGAATTATCATAGAGGACATTATAAATTATAATGCACGCAAATATTATAATATGCTATATTGCAGTAAATGTAAATTCCAAGGCTTTTCGTGTAAGATATCCGTGAAATATGACGGAATCGTCTATATTTCTCATATACCTTTACTCACGATTACACGCTCAGGTGTGCACGGACGGACTAATTTAACCTTCCCGTTTTGTTGAAGTCAAACACAACAAGACTTACATTTTTCTACGCCAGTATTATACATTCACGCACGTCTGTATCATTCGAATTCTGGAAATGTAAAAAAAATAACACTATTTTTAAATATACGTAGTTTTACGACATTATATCATCGTTATATAATAAATAGTTAGGTGACGTTACCTGTAGATACATTCAAAACAGTGCAGAGGAAATCTCGCACTTTAATGACCGATAAAATATTCAGTTTTATTAGTATAGATACCTATAATCCATTCCATACACATAATATATCTATACTGCCTCGCAGCCGGGTAAACGTGCCTAGAGAGTCTTAACATATTAAATTATTGGACGGAGGTATAAAAATATTGAAAATAAAAAAATAGTTAAAAAATGTACGAACGATGTATATAATATACCGGTAAACACATTATTATTCCACGTACTACTACATAGATTTATATACATTATTGAACTATATATTGTACTTGCCATTTCAAATATTGCAGTTTTTATATAATAGTATTGCAGTGGATGACGTTGTACGTACTTAATAATATATTATTATCCTTATCGTCGTTCGACTCGAGATCTTTTAGAGTTATTTAATACACCTCAATGTTTAATCGAACACATGCAAGTATACTGAAATTATTATAATACTGCAGCGAATTTTACTGTCGATGTTATCGTTTGAATGTGTAATAAGACCACTGCAACACTTTAGGCATAGGTATACACGGTGCACACGGCCAACCGTTAAGAGATACTCACAATGTAATAATTATGCTTTCGTTTGCGACGTTATTATTACTATTATAATACAATACTTAAACACATAATATATATATATTATATATAATATGTTACAAAACAACGAAACCGTTCTCATGGTAAACTATATAATATATGCTGTGCAAATGTGCAATAGACGCTGTAATCTGACCAGACCAATACGCTACAGTATTGCGACAATATATATATATATATTATATATTATTATATACTTATGCGTGTGTATTAAAAATGTTTATTATACAGTCGATCAAACCGTACTAATAGAACGCACGCGTTTCTGTGTACGTAGTACGTACACATTATACACACGCATAATATTTATAATAAATATATAGGTATTATATAGCGTGGTGCATTAGTAGGTACTGTGATGGTTTTATATTATGAAGTAAAAAGAAATACGAGAACCCGTTCCAAATAATATGATACAATATATATTAATTTGTTTCATGTATGTACAAGCGCGAGTTATTGTCAGAGATATTTCTTATTTTGGACAATTCGTGCCGACGGGTATTTTTTCCTGTCCGTAGAGAAATACCTGTAGCACGGGTACATCTAAATACTTAATACAATGATATTACATACATAATATATACATGTTGGCAACTAGCTACTCTTGCGTTATAAAAAAATCTATGTTAGTTGGGTATAATGTTGTTATTATGAAATGGCGAAGCGATCACGTCTACAACAGGATTTGAGAGCGATATCCGATGAAATCGCAATCAACAGAAAGACATAATGATGATAATTAAATAAATCGGGGTAATAAACTAATAACATTCTGCAGCTACCTTCTTGTTTTTAGTCACACACATCGCAATACCAATAATACCATCTCATACGAAGCAGTTGAGTCATTGTTAAATGCCAAAAGAATAATTTCATACTTTAAAATAAAAATCGCCACATTTACCCCTTCCATAAAGCCACCCCTGAAATGATGGTATTTTTACAACAAAATCACTGAACTTTTAAAATTAAAATTAGGATTGTAGTATATCTAGCCTTGTTCACCAATTTAATTTAAAAATATCGTTAAACGTACATTTCTCTATCTTTGTTGTTAAAAATACATTATACTAAAAACGTACGAAATAAAAAATAAATTATTTGTATCGATATGTGGCGATTTGTGAACATTACTAATCAAATTTCTAGAGGACGGTGCAAAAAAAAACATTCCAACACATAAATCCTAGCCCTAATGATAAATAATAATAATAATAATAATAACAGTCTCTACCGCCGTCGGACCCGTGGGATCCGATGCCGGAGGCGCGATAAAATTTAATATTATATGTGAAGCGTTTCTGCCGGCCCGGCAGTCCGACAGAGTACATATACCTATATATATATATATAGGTAGGTATACGCATTATCATTTTATGGCCAAGGAGCAAATGGCATCGGTTCGTAAGGTTCGTTTATATATAAATGTTATTATTATATTATATATAGCGGGCGGGTCAGGAGAAGAAACACTAAAAAAAAAATAACTACGCCGCTGCTGCACCCGTCGTCATAGTCGACGTGACCTTGAACGCCAATCGCGGTATGTAGGTACACCTCGTACGTGTACCTCGGGTGTTGTCTGGGCTGGGCTCCGGGGTAAGAAGACGTGCCCGTGTAACAACGAAAACGCGCTCCGATGGCGGACTTTTTCGTTTTTATTTCTGATGATTGATGTGCGTCAGCCCCCACAACACATCCGCCCGTCCGGCAATCGTGTTGATTGATGACTTTTCCCCTATGGGCAGAAGTAAATCGAATAAAACGAGGGGTCAACGGCGGCGGCAGCGGCGGTGGTGGCGAAGATCCGAGACGCAGATACGGGCATAGAGATAGTAGACCTCGCGATAGATAATAAATATTACATAGAGACATATACGCCTCGTATTTTACGAAGTAGTAGACAAGTACACCCAAGTCGTTCCGAACACAACAATTTGTAATTATACCAACGACGGACTCCACCACGTTAGATGTCAGGCGATTTTTAATTGTTTTTTATCCGAAGGTCACACCGTCGTTGTTGTGATTTATAATAATAATAATAATAATATGGTTATAAATTAAAATAACTTATATAATATAATATACCTAGTGAACGGAAAGCTCACACGTATTACACACCTCGTGGATATCAGCCAAAAGGGCTCTTTTGTGAACGCGACATCCTTTTAATTCGATTCCATTCCAATATTGGTCCAAGCAATGTGGGATATTTGTTTATATCTTTCCGTTATGGGCTCAAATCCATACTCTAACCAAGAATGTTTGTGGTCCCAACTCCCGGGAGATCGATATATTAGAGATAAAGTTCTTGAAATTGTGCTATATCAAAGGGTTTTTTCTTTTGCGATACTCTGACTTCTGAGTGTCCGCAATAGTGGCGAATGTTTAGTAAATATCTCTTAATTATACATTGTTATAGTCGAAATATCTTATTTAAGAATAAAATAAAACGGATAATATAAACGCGCACAACAATCCAAAAGCTAATTAAACTGTTATTGATTGTAAATACAATTGTGTACGTCGTATATATACCACTCACGAGTTCACGACGATGGCTTCTTAAATATTATGTTAGTTTTTATAAACGTACTGTTTTACCTATAGAACATCGCTCAGAGCACTTTGTGTTTCAATAATTGTTATTCAGTAAGTAATAAATCGCATTAACTTTAAAATGACGTGCTTAAACGGTATATCATTAGCCATTAGATGCAAAATGAGCGTTTTGTTAAAATGCAAACCATATCCTGAATGGCTGAATAAATTAAATCATACACATAGATAATTAGTTAAAATATATCTTCATTTTTAATGGCAAACGAGTATATGCATTATTGTAATTGATTGCAATTAACATTTCGTTAAAATCCGGTTTTCATAAAATATATTAAAACCATTTAAATATACACCTTATTACCATAATATAAAATATGTAACTAACCTAATCTACCAATGTTTTTTTTTAAATTATTGGATATTTTATAGGAATTGTTTTGTTTTCTTATTCATAATTCACTATTACTAATAATAGTCGAAAAATTTTATAACAAGTAATAATTTACTATTAGTATTGTCCTAAATTCTTTTAAAATTATCATTTATCGCTCTATACGGTACTGGTTTGATTTTTTACGGAATACAAATATTTTATTTTACTATTACTATTCAGTATAATAATTACTTTCTAAGGCCAACTTGTAGTTAATCCGTACCTATTTAAGCTATAACATATTTCTTAAACCTCCGCATCACACCTGAGACACGCCAACAGAGCTATATAAAGAGCTGCTGTCGTCTCTCGTCAAAGTTCAAAGTAACCACCAACCTGCATAATATAATGGTATGTCAATTTATAATAACATGTTTAAGATGTATATGAGTATATGTTACTATGTATAATATACATATGATAAATAATTATTATACTATGGGTACAATTTCGTTAATTCATTGAATGTTTATTGAAACCTGAAATTATATTAAAGAGTCCAACATTATTTATATAACACAACCATAGTAACGAAAAATGAACTTGAGATATTAAAAAATAAATCAAACGTAAAAAATCGTGATGCTTAGAACTAGTTGTCATAAGACAGAAATAATAGTCCAAGGTGAACAGGTATCAAAATAATTAACATTAATCAACTTCGAATAAATTATATTAAAGAGCAAAAATAGTAGGTATAATATGATGTGCACATTGTATTTATCATATAATTTAAATGGTTTATGGATGGGTTATTAACTTATTCTCCCTGTCAAGTTTAAAAGTTTTATAAGACTGTAATGTCAGGCAATTACGATTAGATATGTCATCAATTTATAATATCATGTATATGTACTTGTTTTTTTTTTTTATAATTGTATTTCATCAAATGCTTTAACGATAGTGGTCATTAGCTAATAGCTATTATACACAATTGTTGATCTATTTCATCTTAATGTATTCAATAAGTTCTGTTTGCCGTGGACAATTTTCTATTTGATATGTCAATTCAATTTGAATCCGGGGATTTAATTTAATAATCGGTAAAGTATATTGTACTTTCATTTCTTGTAAATATCAAATAACGACAATACATATTTATAAATTATACTATAGGTAAATATGTTCGTGTATAGATTACAAATTTTAATAATATATGTATATTATGGCATTATTAAATTTAAATAAAAACCTTATTAAAATCGTTAATTTGAATTATTCAGTTATTTTTAATCTTTGAAAACATGTTTTATAAAAATCAAAGAAAATTTAGTAATGGTAGTTTTTACTTATTAATGAAATCTTCTATAAATTAATAAATATCACGTATAATATATATGTATTTAAATTCTTGAGACTCTTTTACTACTTAAAGAGTGTCTGTTATTTAAATGAAAGCCCCCCTCCTTTAACTGTAAGCTATTTAGTGAAAATTATTTTAAAATATGTTATGTAGATCTTAATTCAACATTTCAACGAGTATAGTTTCACAATTACATATTTTTACTAAGAATATTAGTCCTTAAAAATGGTTGTACAAAATTATAAATTAAATTATTTGATTCAATCTTCATGATACATGGATCATTGTTACAAATCATAAATATTGATAGGTTAATAACAATTACTAAATTTTTCAAATAACTATTATTTTCATATTTCTTCCACATAACAAAATCTAAAGAACGTTAAAATATGATATTTAAATATACTTAAAATTTCCAAAAATCAAATTTTGAATAACTATATTATTGAAAAAAAAATGGATATACGAATCTTACGAATCAGGCTGTATACAATAATGTTATTTTTTATTTAAAATAAGTAGTAAAGTATGCAAAAACAACGTGTGGTCAAAAATTCATAAACTATCTTGGGCCTAGTACATTCAATTCATTGAATTATGATATAAAACAGAAATTACTATGCTATAAAACCAAAAAAAAAAAAAAAATAATAATGGATGAATGGTTATTGCGCAATTTACCTTAAATCTAATTATTTTTATATTTTAATCTATGCTTTATTTTATTCGTATAATATGTTTGAATATGATGTATTTTTATAATTTTCTTCTTGTTATCATGTACAATCTCATAAAAATATTGCATTAATATCTGTTTATTTACTGTTATATGTATTTAGAACCTTACATTGAATCTTTAAAATTTAAAATTTAATTTAATTTCTTTCTTTTTATTATTTATCATGTTATATAGTTCAATAACTCTCTATCTACAACACAAGCTCTGCTTAAAGGAGATAGATAATCGAAAATTTTATCTTTAAAAATAATTTATTGTGTATTCTTTCTTTTCGATCAATAAAAAAAAAAAAAATGTAAAATACACTAATTTATTGTGTACTGAAGTTACGAGCGTTTTCATTATATTGTAAAAGAAAATCCCGGAGTACCTATCGGAAAAAAATCACGATTTATAATTGATCGAAGTAAACCATTTTTATTGTTTAGTTTATTCATATAGACCCACATTTTAATTTTTACTCATGAACAAAAACAAATTACAATTAAAGTTAACAGAACGGATCACAAAACGTTATTTCCCAGAATCATTTAGTATTTACTATTTTAGTTGTTTTAAAGATTTTTTTAAATTTTTTATTCAAACATGACAATATTAAAAATAACATAATATAGCCAATAGGTATAGGTGTTTAGTCCCAATGGAAAATAAATAAGAAATGTCCAAATTCGGTATAGACCAAAATAGGAAATGTTGAATTGGCTCGCGTTATGGAATAATGACTCCGTTGTATTACTATTATTCCGTTTTCCCGAGGCGCTTAATGTGAATGGAATAAAATATATATTATTATATATGATGGGCTAACTACTGCAAACAATACATGGGACCTGTATATGTGGGTCGTTTTCAATCAGCTTCATTCATGCGTTCAATAGTTTTAACAATACATCTTTGGTTTCATGTGTTAAAAAATAATCTAACGTTAAAAAAAAAACAAAAAACAAATAGTAGACAGCAGCTGAAAACCACCAAAAAGTGACCCACCCGTGAGTACACACACCTAATATTTAACTATATGCATCAAATTGTATTTGGAATGTTTTTATTTTCACCGTTAATGTTTTCGATATAATTAGCTATGGTAATAATTGTATAAATTAAGACTTTTCAGTTTTATTAATGGCAAAAAAATTATCTTAAGTATTTAATTATCTTAATATGGCATTAGAATCCGTACAATTTGATTTCAAATCCATTTCGATTATTGTAACGCATTCGCGGGCGGTCACACAAACTCTTTTCAAAAACAACATTTTCTCATTTTTCGAAATAAAATTACCGACAGCGCACTTATGATTTAATGGAGAGTATGATGGGTGGTTCGAAGAGCACGGCGATGCTGCTAACATGTCCTATGGGCGAGTCAAGTCACGCGTTCAAGATGTACTTACGTATTATACATATATTTTTTTCATAACGAAAATATGGGAGTAAAATATTAATTTATTTTCATATTTTTGATTTTAAAATTATATGTTTGTCAAATAATAATCATAGTAATTCAAAAATACAAGAAATAACAATGCATTTCCAGACATTTGTAGCATAAAATAAGCCTTTAATCGTTAGTATGATAGGTACATTATAATTTACAATCTTACTAGTATGAGTCGCAGGACATAGAATAAGCTACACTGAAGAATATTTTCCTATGTCAAATGTGTTATTTAAACAATAAATAATAATAGGATGTCATCTAAACATTAAAAAAATAGATAAAATGCATCGTAGTTATCATCTGTGGCCTTGTGAGTTGTGGATATAGTTTATTCGTTATAGTAAACATAAGAAGTCTTTATTCATTTTCATTCGATTTAAAAACGTTAAAAATAGGTATTATTGAATTAAATAGGTACACTATTTAAAGAATAAAATATAGATATTGAACCCCAAAATATAATATAAAATATAAATTATGTAAAGGATTTAAAGGATTAAAATTATTTTATATGTTAGCATAAATTTACAACAATAATAACTATGTATGGATAGGTCATTAATACTCATTACTCAGTAGAGTGATCAAGATTTCACTTTCTGCGGACGATTTTTCCATTGTCTTTTTTTAATTCATTTTTGCTTTAAATATGTAGTACTATGTGCATTATTGTATTCAATGAATTTGGTTTGTGTTAATTTATGATGTTTGTTTTAAAAATAAATATATCAACCATGCGTGCAGCGTGCGTGTATTAAATAAACAGATATAGGCATTGGAAAACTGATAGATAGAAAACTAAAACGTTCACATTTTTAACATTTACTACAATATTATCAAATCTTGATTTATGTATTATAATATTTATAATTATTGTGTTTAAATAATACATTTAATAGATAATTAGATAATAAATATTATATTATAAGCATTATTATCAGTTATTGCATTGATTATAAATTATTTGAAACCTTTTAGTATTAACGTATTATTTGTAATTAATGGTTTAAGAGACAATTTTAGACAGTTTTAAAAGATAATAAAACTATATATTAAGTAAACTTTGAAATAAAATGCAACCAACATTCAAAAACAAAGTACTACAAATAATAGTTATTTTCGGTTTATTGAATGAAAACAAAAAATGGTTTCTGAGAACTGCTACGTAATTATAACAAAAAATATCGAATAAAAATGATTACTAATTACATATAATTATACAATAAAAAAATAAGATTTGTTTATTTAACTGACTCGTTGCATCGTATGTTTACATTCAGATATGATCAAATCAATCAAATACGTTTTTTTGTTAAGCTGTATAAAAAATATTTTTAAATGGATTGGATACACCTACCTAGGCCCAACGTTATGCATATCTATTTCCTTTATTCAATCATTTGTTTAATCGACAAAACGTAAAAACTAAACAGTAAACATTGACGATAATGATATACAAATGTATATAAACTGCTCCCAACGTGTACACATCAAGCGTATCTCTAATAATTATATAAATAAATATAGGATTATAGGAATGCTAATACAATACGTCAATACCTACCTACTACCTATTTATTACAACGTACGTTTGTCGACAAAATATACCTATTCGATAATTAATACTGAAATGGGTAGGGTTTACTGATAAATCATAAATCCATATTTATAGTTTTGAACGAAAGCAATTGGACATAATAATTTATAATATTACTTGAAATGATAAATGTCATCACATATTTTTGCCGTATGGATATAATTGTACACATGCGCGGTTTTCCAATTTACCGGCCAACCTAAATATTACTTGGAATATAAATATTTCGATATTTATAACGTTAATATCAGTTAAACGCGGATGACATACCAAAACGACGTAGGTATTTGGTTGTGTTTAATGTTTATAAAACATAATAAACCATAATATAAACTTGCAATAACCGTCATAATACACTCAACAGTCTACATGTAGGTGGTAGGTGAGGCGCGGGAAAAATATTTGATCGCGATGGCGTCGTCGCCGGTCGACAGAGTTGTTTTCGGGAATGTTTGCGGCGTAATAGTACAACATTAAATACAAATAACCGGGAGTTCTCCCTGGAGATCGTAAGACAACTGCGGCCTGCAGGGGTGACGCGTCTGCACGTAGTCAATAATTTTAGAGCCAATTCTCGGTAACCACTCAAACCTTGATAGGTAATACATCGAAATCCTCGAATACCTCACGAAAAAAAAATCATCATCTAAACGCCATTGTTATGCTTAAATATTGGTTTTTTATACCTCAAATTTTGTTTGGCCTATCGAACTCGCGGAGTTATCGAAATTCAACGGTATTATTATTCATGTTATTGATAAATAATAATATTTACTTACGTTTAGCGGCTATTCAGCCAGTGGACGGTTCTCGATGGACGCTGTGCGGAGAACAGGTACACAGCAGAATCGTCGCGATATCGTCCGACGGAGTCGGTGATAACAAGACCGTAAGCCGTAGGCCCAAAATGGAGAAAAATCACAACGATTCGCGTACTCGGATCACCGCCAAGACGCGGGTTACCAGTAGTAAACACAACAACGCGCGTACACACACGAACACGACCGTAGTACCGCTAACCGGTGCCGCGAAATGACTGACGACGATATAATATGCGTGCCACGAGGTCTTCGTCGGAGACTGAACCTGAGCGAGTAGGAATCCGAGCGAACAGGTGTCTTCTCATAACCGTAAAAACCTTCCTTGCCCCCTCGCCACCACCTCACCGACCAAGCGGCCCGTATACGCGGACGCGATTGCTCCTCCTCTCAGCCATCCCCACCCGAAAGCCGTTCCGTAGCGTAATCGTAGTCGTCTCGTCGTGTGTTCAATTTGCGCATTAAATTATATTATTATTTATTATTAAGACGGTTTTCGTGTGTAGTTTATAAGTATATTGTTATTGTTGTTATATATTAAAATATTACAGTAAGAAAATAAAATACCCGAAATACTCCGATAAAATATAGTCGCTTACAAAGATTTTTTATGTTTTCAAACATGGATTGGCGCGAAAATTATCTCACAACGGTTACGATGACTGATGAAGAATATGCTCCGAGTAAACACATTGCACATTTTAAATTATACTATTTTTAGACAATAATAATTGATAGCGAATAGTTATGATAATTGATAATGTGTTTTGTGCATAAAATCAAAAAATAATATATGTCAACATAAATATAAAACAAATCGACAACAACTATTACAACATTAATATTGGTTACCTGTCCTAATATTATAGGTTTTATAATTATAAAATATTTCGTTTATATCTACGAATATTACGATTCCGTGGGGACCGGTTGTCCGGTTATAGGTAAACTTTGACTCGTTCATTCATATGATCGACGACGTCGCCGTTGGAGAATAGATTGCACATGAAACTGACCTACTGACGATAACATACGTATTACATCATCAATTCTTTTTTTTTCTATATTAAATCTTTCGTCTTTCGTACCTTACTGTAACTATAATCTTCCATTTGTGATTACTAAATTGTTTTGATTTTAGTCTTTAACTTGTTGACTTCCATACCTACTATTGGTAGCAAAGCTAAATAGTATGCTTATATAAAAAAAATAATATACGTAAATTATTCAGCTATAAACTCCTATAACTAAACAAAAAAAAAAACTAAAATATCATCATTATAATATGGTTTTACTATCAATTGATTCGATTCTGATCCCATAAACTTACAATGATCGCTGCCTAAAAATGTATTTATTGAACAGACAAATTAATATTATAAGAACCTATTATATTATAATTTATATGATAAGGACGCCAGACGATATAGTAATTAGTGTTATCATAATAACTCAGCAGAGCCGTGCCGTGGGGGGGTCTAGGGGGCATGCGCCCCGGGCCCATGATTTAAAGGGGGCGCCAAAAAAATTGAAATGCATAATGATAAATAAAATAGGGGGCGAATATTTTTAATTTTGCCCTTTTGCCCTGGGCACCAAATTTTAACAGCACGGCTCTGTAATTCACTAACTACACAGCCACGCGGGCCAGGGTCTAAAATACCGTGTCCCCTGACACACTTTGTGTCCCCTCAAAATCAAAATGAGTCCCCTGAATAACAAATATGTATCCCAAGTTTTGGGCCCAGGGATCATACGTTATGACTTTTGCTATTTCGTGGTCATAATATTATTACAAATTAATAATGGTAAAATTAATTTTTATGACGATCGACTTGTTGGCGACCCCTATGTACAATATCAACATGTAAAGTATTCCATACTAAAAGGCCGATTATCATAAAACGTATGTTTAAACAATTATTTTTATTTAGTGTTTTTAAATTAGAACATAATTTTATAATATCCTTATTTATATTTAAATAATTAATTTTGTCCAAATTTATGTTTTTCTTTTTACATTTATTTTCTTTTAGGGTTTCAGTTTAACTGCTTATTATGAATTTTGTATTGGATTTTCAAAACTTAGACATATAAAAAAAAAACTGTTATGAATTTCTATCTACAAAATAGTTTGCAGTTGTTTATGATTCTAACGAATTTCATCACAATATCGATAATAATATTATAAATTATAATATTATTATTGATATTATAATTTATAATACTATAATTGTTTAATGTATAGCCATTAGGTATAGGATAAACCCTTATGTTTAATTCTTATTGATAGGCAAAGTTTTCAGTAAAAATTTGTATTTTTAAAGTTATAGGTCAAATTATTTACTATATTTATATAATTTCACTTCGAACAAAACGCGTTTAATTGAAAATAATAGTAGTTTATATATTTCTTAGAATAGTTCTAATTGAATAAAAAACATGTTTTTATTAACTTATAATATAGAAGAAATAGATTTCACTTATGTATTGAAATCCTTTTATAATTTCTTTGATCTAATCTTAAATATATATATATAATATATTAGTATATACTAATTTTGTATGCTCTAAAATTAATGTACAATTATTATAAACCAATTAATACAAGTAGTATTTTCTTATTATAAAAATATAAATTATACGTATAATGTATATTGTAGTATTGTACTTATTGATATTGAAATTATACATTATTAAACCATAGAGTTAGAGCATCATCTGTTATGTATATTGGTTTTTTACAATATTTCAATTTGTATGAGTATAGAAAGTAGTAAAATTATTCTAAAGTATTCATAACATCATAGCTGATTAAACAATTTAAATAACAAAAAAACAACATTTAAACATTTCAAACACAGATAATACCTTTCAATTTCATAATATTGTTGGTAAATTTACTCTAATAGTTATTTACTGAATACTTGAACTACATTTAAATTGTTTTAGATATATTTAAGTATTTTAGACAAGACTTTGAATGTTAAAAAAATGATGTTTATTTTTTCTGTTTATAATCAGCTTTTGGGACAATCAAAATGCCTCAATTTTCAACTTTTTGGCTAATCTAAGCTAAAAACTGTCCAGTACATTTATTAATCATCATTAAGAGCTTGACGGTTCATCGAGGATCTGCGCTACCACTAATAGTACTCTCAGTTTTATTTATCCAAAGTCAATTCTAGTTTAGCATTTGCATTTATCAATCTCATATCATTTTCTACAGTATTTTTCCAACTGGTTCTTATATTTTACCAATAAACGGATTTTTCTTGTTTATTTTTCCTAATATGACATGTTTTAATACATCCCTCATTTGCCTACCGTAATTTTTTTAATTAAAAAAAATGGAAATGACGTAAAAGGATTTTGTATTTTTTTATTATTGGTGTAAGTGGTGTAACTCAAAAACGAATAACCACTTAAAGACTTGACATTTTCACCAATTGTTTATAATTGTTTATAACATTTTCTAAATATTTTGACTCCGTTTGAGACATGTATAAACATTTGACATTTTCTATTTTTCAATTTTTTTTTCTATTCACTATTCACGTTAATACAATTTTGACAAAAGATAATATAGCTATTTAATGCTAGGTCCCTCTTAAGTATATAGTTTATATAGTGTTTATACTATAACCAAAAAATCTAAATATATATAAGTACAACTATATTTTCTAATGCAGTTTACCATAAATTATTTTAACCTACTGTATAACAAATAATAAAATGAATTACTTTTAACAGGAATATAAATAAATTATGTAATACTATATAATAGACTTAGCATAATATAGACTAACAGACCATCTTCACTAAGAATCATTTTTCGTTTGCAATATTTTATCATGAACTCAAATTTAACACATCAACTGTTTGAGTAACCTAATCATACAAACTACATTCAGCTCATATCTACTGTATATCAGAAAGGCTACCTATTTTTCCATTTTTTTTTTTTTATATATTTTGAGATTGAGACAGCTTACACATAAGTGTATATATAATAATTATGTCGTTATTTTAATGGTGATATTGATATAAACGACAATTTACATAGTTATCACTTACATTTTTATGAAATCTAACAATTCTAAAAATAAATTTAGAATGTACAAATTACAAGTATTACGTTAACTTTTAAATAATATACATTATGATTCGTTAAATATGATAAAAATTTACTGTAATAAAGCGGGAAAAGATAGATTAATAAATTACAAAATAATGTAATGGACCATCCGTGTCATTGCACAGCAAATGGTGATGGTTAGAAAATTATGATAACTAAGAAAACTCGGTAACTTAATCTTGATAGTGAAAAATAAGAAATACTAAAAATAAAAAAGTAGCAGTAACTAATCAAATTATAAAATGTAGTTAAGAGTCATCGATATTTAGTATTTACTGTTTGGTAAGAAACTGTAGAATATTTGACACCTAATTATATTTACCGCAAGTAGTGAGGTATAGATATTTACCTATTAACAACAATATTATAATATAATTAGTATATTTATGGAATATTTACACCCCGAAATTATTATGTTATAGCATATTTTTACGTATTACATTTACATATTTTATTTATACATACGTGTACTTCAAACAGTGGAATAACGATTTTAATAAATATTATAGTAAAAAATATAAAGTAGGTAAACTTTTACATGACTACATAAAATAGATATAAACATTATGTATATTCATTGAATAATAATAGGTTATTTGTTTATTCATATGTTATTTACTAAAAAATTAAAAAAAAAAAGAGGAAAGTATAGCTAACCAATGAACTGTAAAATAGAAGTTGAGTGTAACTCGTCATCGAGTAGACACTAAGGGTACTGCAGTGGTAATTATTAAAAACAAAAAATAAAACAAATGATTTAGTGCAAAACTCAAAAGTTTAATTCTAATTAATAAATACTACCGCGAGTGTCAAATGTTCAACATTTGTTCAAATTAAATTTTTTGTTTGGTTATAATAATGATAATAACGACTAGTTCATCGTGAAAATTACTATAGAAATAATTTGCATAGATTTTAGGTAGGTAATTATAAATGTATAGCTTCTTTAAGGTTTTCAATGCCTAAAATATAATATTATGTTACACAAATAAAATAAATAAAAGACAAACATTCAAATATTTGATGATTTTTAACTATGGACATACAGATTTCAAAACTAAATTTCTTATATTATGCTAAGTAAATAAACGAATAATCATTTGTTTTACTTCAATAATTTGTTTATATTTTTGGCATCGTAAAATAAGTAAATATACTACCTATATACTTAATACTCGGATATATTTATATTTCAGTGAAAACTCAAATGTCGATGTATACGTCATTAATTTTTATTTATTTAAAACTTTAAAAGTATAAACAATCTTGTCCTTAAGAAACAAATAAGAATATGTAATAACAGAATTTATTTTTTTACATAAGTAGCATGATAGAAGGAGTCACCCAGTTCTATAGATTTCTGTCGTTTATCCGACAACAGCACCAGAGACACCATTGACTTTTTTGAATGTTTCATCAACTCCTTAATTGTCATGACTCATGAGTATGTATTTTTGCTGCGGCCATTACATTACTTCTACCGGGTATATATTGCATTACAGTTTTCTTTGAACTTTTAATATAATCCCAACAAAAAATGTGGTTGTATTATGTTCTCAGCTTTTATATTATTACTCATAAGTCTTCTTCATCAGATATACTTAAATAATTTATATCATTTGGAATTTGTGTAGTACTTGCAAAAAAAAATGACACAATTGAAAGTATGAAAAAACAATTCATCGTGTTGTGATGTTATTTAAAGCTACAGCTACACGATACTATGATAGGTGTAGTAAACCGAATAGGACATAAGTTCAAAGACCAAAATGCAGTAGCAGTAGCGTATTTTGAAATTTCTATTTTTTTTGGGGGGGAGATTTAAAAAATGAGTAAGCTTATAATTACAATATTATAAAAAATACAACATATGAGTTATGAAATAAAAATTATATTATTTCATGATTATTATGTATGCAAATTAAGAGTTTTTTATTACTTCATAGTAAAAAAGGTAAACGGTTTTTTTTTGCCAGTATATCAATAATTTCTTCAGGTATTTAAAAACTTTTTTTTCTTCTGCAGGGTTATATCTCCTCCCGTAAATACACCATTAAACAGTAGGAACAATAACATAACATCACCTGATCAGGCCACTGATGCTACCACAAATTTGCTAATAGTGCTAATACTGACCTAGTACAATACAAACACACGACACAACGTTAATTATCTCTCCTTAGTCACAGCATTTCAAAACTTTTACGGCACATTCAACAGGTTTACGTTGTTCATCTGTTTAAATAAAAAATAAGTATCCATAGTTAAAATTATATTACTATTTATAATATTTATATTATATAATTCGGTATTAATTTGCCATTTATGTATAACGTACTACCTACGTAACTACCTCACGTTCTTATACATATTTATTTAATTTTATAATTTTAACTACGGTTATTGAACGCGCATCGTGTGGTATTAAATCTATAGATATTATATTATAATACTATAATATATCCATCACCTACAGATACAAATATATAAATAGGACTAAGAAGAAATGTACACAAATATCTAATTATTTTAATTAATTTAACCATGAAATATTACTATAGTATTTTTTTAATATTCATTGAAAATAGTTCTTTATAGTTCTTATATATAATGTTATCTACTTGTTAAAAAAATTATATTTAAATGTGTTATGACTTAAGCTAAGAGATGTGTGAATTAACTTTACACATAATAAATACTATTTATTGTATAGTATACGGTATACCGTTCTATGGTCTGCACATGTTAATTGGTCACCATGTATGATCATAATTAAAAGCTTCTTTAAACTATATTGGTGTAGTTCTACTAGTTCTATAAAAGAAAAACGTGATTAAGTTAACCGATCTCACGTTCACATAAAACAACAATTTCGATAATAATTATATTTCTACACACGATCACACCTGATTACCTGAACTATATTTTAGGTTAAGACGAGCTGGGTTTATAGAAGTATTACGAACAAATATTTATGTATGAAATTAATGACTTTAGTGTTATATAATTCTTTAAAAATCGTTCACAATAAAAAATAAATAAAACGAATCGAGAGGAACGTGTCGCGTTCGTAGTCAACCGGGTAACTGCAGTTCTACTCCCGCGCGTACTCGTCCCGCGCAGATGTATTTGGTTATCTATAATTTATGAATAGCGTTTGCTGAAAGTCCATAGAACAAAATTACGACACTATTTACTACTATTACTATTATCATTATTATTTTTATAATTAGATATATAACTATTTTATTATTAATTTAATTAATGTAGTTAACTATTATTATCTAATATACTGGGTGATTTTTTTACTTAACAACACTCATTATTTTAACATTAATTTAACTATAAACGTTTTTGAAAATATTTTTCTTACATAGTATAACACCAGTAAAAACAACATTTTTCTAAAAATTTAAAGTTTCGATGAGCGGTGCGGAGTGGCAGAGGGGTACGGGTACCCCGCAAAATATTGATTCACTACTCCACTCATTTAAACTTGAAATGTCTATAACTCAAAAACTATCGTCCAAATTTCAATTTTTATGCATCGAAGTACATTGATAAATAGTTTGCTTATTAATACACTATTAAAAGTTCGTATTGTCATTAAAAAAAGTAAAAAGTAAAAAATAGTAAAACATATATATATATAATTTTAGAAATACGTTGTTTTTTATTGATTTCAAACTATGTAAAAAAAATTATAGTTTTTGAAATAATAACTGTTGTTTGATAAAAGAATCTTCCAGTATAATATATATATATATATATATATATATATATATATATATCATCCATAATCTAGACTAAATTCGTCATTCCCAGAAAGTTCAGCGTCAACTCCTCTCTACTTTTACTAATAATTTACTACAAGTAAAACGCGTGTCGTGTACCGACTAGCATTGGCGTATTGCTAACATTATACTGGTTGATGTACTTTTAGTTATCTGTCTGACGCCGTTTTCTTTAGTGTCAGTAATGCTCAATCAGATGTTTCGTCCTCCCAATTCGAGAAACTAAAAAGTGAACTTAAACGTTTGGCATTACAAGTTAATGAACTGAAGACTGAAAATGTCAAATTGCGTAATGAAGTTGACACCTCAAATATAAAATTGCAAACATTCTATTCCTCTAGACCTTCATCTTCAGAATTTATATCTCAAGTTCTACTAAAAACTTTTCTGAGAGAAAAGTGTTGTTTAAACGTTTTGGTTTATGACCTATACCTGAATTCTTATTAATATCTACAACTCAACACATTTCTGATCATTTGAATATATGTTTACATTATTGCGTGTTACATCACCTAAGTGTTTAAAGTCTCTCCGACTAAGTAAAACGAAGCTCAACGCTTATCGTTCTAATCGCTTATCTGAAAATAATTTTCAGCAATAAAAAGAAAACTTCTAGTCTACTTAGCATTTACAATGACTTAAAACAGAATGGTAGCACCTTCTCTAATGGGTTTCATATAGTGAAAGACAAAACACCCTCTACGGTGACAATGAAACTAGTGAAAAGGACTTGGTGTATCCGATTTGTCAATGGTCATCCCGAGTTATCTTGGTTTAATCAAGAAATGACGATTCCCGTCGAAATAGTATTTCGTTATGTGGTAGATCAAAGAAAAATATAATTTATTATAAAAAAAAATAAGATAGTACCCTCTAAAAATATCGATTATTATTGTTAAACAGTTTTAATTAAAAACAAAAATCTTGTCATTACTCATTTGAATGAATACAAAAACCTAATTTTTTCTGTCTACTGTATAAGAAATAAGTTACAATGGTTATATAGTAATCTATTAATGTATATATTTATACATATATAATATACAATATTATATTACTATATAATAATTATTTGTATAGTAAATAAACAATCGTGTGTCTTACTTACAAATTTAGAACACGACAAACTCTCAAAAGTTAACCGAACGATAAAAAAGTATGTATTTTATGGAAATATATACTGAAACAGATCTATTCATTATCGGCAACAAAAAACGACAAATCTAGGCCGATTATATTCGGTACGTTTAGAAATTTAGAATATCTATTGACGTTGAAAACTTAAAACCGTTGATATTTTCATGACTGGTTTCATTTAATGTTTATAATACAGTGAAGTATAGTATTATACATATTATATTATGTTCTTTTTATTTAGGGAAAAAAAATTAAAGAATAAACCAATAACGGTGATTCGGTGAGACGGTGACTGCTCTGACTGTATTATAAATTATTATAATACGTACTGAATATTGCATGTGAGTTGTGACTCTATATAAAGTTTAAGTATTATACTGGGTTTTTATATAGGTAGATTACCATTTTATCCTTTAATGTTGTACATTTTAATCACCAAAACACCTATATATTTTAAGCCTGTTACCATGAACGTAAAAATGTTAGAGTATTGCAGATTTTAAAAACTAATTCTAATTGCTATTTTGAATTTCACATTTATTATTGATACGTATAACAAAATGATCAAGAAAATTATCTATTGAAAAAGATAAGAACACATACTAGTAAAAAAGACACGTATGAAAAAAAATAATATCGTATCGCTGCATAGAATATACTTACTCCATATAAGTGGTTTAAATTTAGGAATATAGTTTAAAAATCTTAAAAACTAAAATTCGTATAAATGTATAATTAAAGTAATAAACGGTGGCGAGCGTGCTGTAGAAATACTCATATTGTGATTTGTGATCAAATTTAATTTTTAAAAGAATATACCTTCATTGTTATAATTTTTTTACAGAATCATAAATTAATACGAGCTTTGAATTTATTTTTTCATTTGATCTATAGTTTGTGAGTGAAAATTGCATTATTTACGACCTTTAAATAGGTACAACCACACAAGTAGTTAAGAAAAGTATAAATTATTAAATAATAAATTTTAATATGAAAATCAAAAGTATCAATTTTTGATTTTAATTAAATAATTACGAATATTCATTATTTGCTATTGATGGTTAAAGTTGAATTATATTCAAGAAGATTGAAGAAAACGTCGATCTATATAATAAAATAAATAATCACATACAGTGTATAAATTAAAAGTTTAACTTAAATCAGAAACGATTCAACCTCCGGGCATCTTTATGGTAAATTATTTATTTAATTTTAATATTACAATTTACAATATAATAATTTAATATTAATAAAGAATAGTAGTTATTAACATTTTATAAACGCTTTTGATGTATTATTATAATTTAATTTCGATCGATCTTTAAAACTTTCTTCGTCAATGGAAATAATAGAAATTAGAATTGGAGAATAAAAATGTGCCGTGCGGTTGCGGTATTGTATGAACTTTATGTACCTATAGGCACCGAATACACCATCACCAACGTAGGTATATACAATATACATCCAAAAATTTGAAAACTCATAAGTTGGTTGATTGTCCAGTTAATCTTATATTATGAAAAAAAAAAAGGTAAGATTAGGTAAGTATATAGTTATTAATTGTTATATAGTATATTGTTGTACTAATCAACAATTTTCTTTTTATAGTTTTTCCATAAAAAAATATAACTAACTCAAATTCTCAAGATATAAAATATAGATTTACATTTTATATAACGTTTTTTATTTTGGTTTTTTACGATCCCTTAATAATATATATCGACATACCTGAATAAATATATTTATTTACTACTTACCTATATTAAATTTGTGATAATAAACTATATTAATATTACGTAGGATAGGATATACCAATAGTGAAATATGGCCCTTATTACTACTAGCGCTGTACGCTTGTGGTGAAAATATGAACTACTGAACCGTAACACAATCTGTCCGGGTGATGGGCCACCGATAGCTAACCTGTATATCTTAAACCGTGTTCACGACTAACTTTTGGAAAGGAAAAACATTTTGGGTTGCGCTATCTAGCGATGAAATTGACTGACAGATGAGGTAAATTCATCGTCCGTAAGTGAAAAACGCGACGGTAGATCGTGCTACTGTTATCGCTTAGAGATTTGATCGAACGCAAATGAATGTGAAAAAAAACGTTTCAAATATTTCGATGATTTTTCATACATATACAGCAGTCAGCAGAATTGACAATTACATAAATTCCTAAGAAACCTACCTAATTTTAATTGTTTACGGTTTATAAACCATTGTACTTTGTAAGTCAACTAATTATCAAGAAAATTCGAAACGGGCTGTTTTTCCGTGATAAAAATATTAACATATCCATTTCGATTCCAACGTAACTGCTGATCAATCTAGTTGCGTTATTTAAATTTTGAAAACAGATTTTTCGTCTTCTTTAAATCTTATTGAGAACGTTTTAACAATTGTATAGACATTTGAGATATATTAAAAAACATTAAAAAGTTAGTACCTACGTGGCTTAGTGTTCAATGTAAACACAATATCGAGGCGAGGTGTACAAATGTTAAAATGTACAATAGCGCCATCACAATGATATGAAGGAATGACAATTGTATATCTTAGCAGTGAAATAATTTTCGATTATAATTTATAAGCGACATGCTAAATTATTGATTTAATGATGTTCACGTGCGTAATTTTCATTCCGCAATAATTCTATGAAGCACTAGCACACTAATGAATCATTGTTAACGTTCATATTTAATTCCACGAATTCGAATTATGTATTCATTTTTTTTTATCACCAGAATTCTTTACAGGCATACCGTTTAAAATCCTAAAAGCCACTATTTTAAAAATTATTCTATTACTCATACATTATCATGTTTTAAGTAAAATAAATTTGCAAATTATCCAACTGGTGCCGTTAGATTCATTGTGTTTTGCTTTCATAAAAGAATTAAAATATTTAATCGTTAGAGGTTATTCAATTAACAGATACAACATACAAATATTATAATATTTAGTTATATTATGAAGTTTATGATCATAAATTTAATGTTGACATTTCCAAAAAAAGACTGAAAGATTAAAACAATCCGAAGAAAACAAATAGTTATACATATTTGATGTAAAGATTAAATTCATAAATCATAACAATAATAGAGATGAGTATATTATTTACTAACGTCTATAATATAATAATCTTATTACTATCAGTAGGTTGTCAATTATTAATATTAAAAGTTCAGTAAATATAGGTAAAAATATACGAAAACTAATATTTGAACATAATACAAACATAAGATTATTGCGCCATTAATTGTAGATAATTAAATAAAAATTTATTGTATAAACATATATTTTTAAAAAATTGTACAAGATTTTTATTTCATATTATAGTTTCTTAGTTAAAGTAACATTAGATAGATATATATATATATATATAAAAAATATAAATAAATAAATATAATATAATTTTTAAGTTAAATTAATTTTTGACTAAGTATGGTAAAATAAAAATAATTTATAATACTACAATTGTATCATTTTAAAGTTTTAAACAAAACATTTTAAGTAAAAACTACATTAAATTTAATAAAAAAAACTGTCGATGTTTATTTTATAATATACACAAACACATTATTATAAAAAATTAATTTTCTCACAGTTTTAAGTTACTTGCACAAAAAACACACTATCATAATTTTAATATACAGTTTTATGCTCTTTGCGTGGTATTTAGATTTGGAGATTTTTTTTGCTTGGTATAACTATATAAAAATATTGAACACATTACAAGCATTGTACCTACAACAAACTGAATACTAATTGTGAAATCAAAGAAATACATCGAGAAAACACACGCTACAACAATTGCTAAAGAAGTAGCAAATCCTTTTAATATATTATCAGCATATTTTACAACCATAGCTACAATAAGTCCTCCAGCTGCTTGTAAGCTTATCAAATAGGCTATGTAAAGGTCATAACCGAAAAAAAAGCCTTTGTCATTGATATTGTTCCAGTCTGTAACAAAGCACATTACAAAACCCAGTGGGATAGAAACAAAACTTAATTGGATATTTCGCATCCATATTGATATTTCAGCTCCTTTTAGTATTTTTTCAAAATAAACTCCAGCAAATCCAGACAAGCAACATGCAATGAGCGCTGCAACTAATCCAACTATTCGATTTTGATCAGGGTAAGTTTTTTGAGATTTGTCAGTTGAATTATTCAATTGAACAAGAACGACACCTAGAATCAAAATTATTAACGCAATCCATTGGTGTCGTAATAGTTTACGTTTCAAAATCAACACTGAAAAAACGGCTGTTGTAAATATTTTAAGTTGATATGTGACTTGATAAGTAGCTGCGTCCAAGTTTGAAGTGGAGACATACAGTAAATTATTTTGTATCAGATATACTAAAGATGGTATACAAACTTTCAGTGTGTCCATTGGTTGTTTAATAATTGTATTATTTAGTAACGATACAAAATGTTTCCAGGAGATAGACTCTGTGTGATATACTAGTACCAAACAAACGGAGAGCTTGAAAACCTCAGCCATGACGACAGCCGTCGACGATATGAACATATCTCCAGGCCGAGTTCGCGCATAGCGCATGCTGAGTGCAACCATGGCATTTTGAAGGGTGAGCGTCACCAAAGTGATCACTTTCAAGCTAGATTTGCGACTGTGACTGGTTTGCATAGTCTCTACTTGTATTTCTAGATCAACTTCTTCTTTTTGTTCGGTCATTAAATATGTACTTGACTCGCAGTATTTTTAGCTTACTGAAGTCTGACTATAGATCTCTCTTGGACCATTCGTCGAAACTCGAAATACCGACAATTCTGTGGAGGAGACATTGTCCGGCACAAGAGGAAAGTCAGACGAAAATATTCAAAACACAAACGTTAAGAGAATTTCACGAACTGATCGGTAAAAATGAACATAAAACCGTATATTGTCTATGTAAACGCGGGCACAGCTCGTAATTCGTAAAAAACTCACAAAAGTGAATGTGGCAATTGGCAATGGTCGGTACTCGGTTGGCACTTAAAAGAGTTGGCGGTTGCCGACTACGCGAATGTTTACGTTGATAAATGATAATGTGTATCTCGGTGGCCACCACGTAATTTTTCTATAAGATAAAAGTTCTATCTACAACCATGGTTGCTAGTTACTAGTTACTACCACGATTTAAGATTTTATTTATAAACATATATGTGACATCTGCGAAGTTTTAGCAGCTGATTAGCGACGAAACATGTCTGTTATCAAAATATATCAATAGTGATTTAGTTTTTTATATTTATTATTTATTTAGTATATTCTGATTTCTGATTTGTTATTGTTTCTAACATTCTGAATATTCTGATATTCTGCATTAGACATTTAGACGTTACTACGTTAGTACTTAGACTGTGGAGTGTAGACTGCAGTTGTGTATGTTGGCATTGTCAAGTATATTAAGTTATAGATTACTACTTTTTGATATTTTTTTTTTACTCTTTTCATCGCACAAATTATTGTTTTAATTTTGTTTTGTTTAGTAATATTTGTTACAACTTTTTGTAGGTACAGAACGCGTTTTGATTCCGACCTCCTGCTGATACATAAACTTGGTCAGTCATGAATACTAAAATAATTGTACGATTTTATCAAGTAAGTTTCAATAAACTTTTTTTAAATTTTTGATGAGAATGTTCACTACAATGTTATGGGCAGGGATAGAAACAAATCATTGAAATTTGTTGAACATACTTATGTAGTTATGTACCCACTATAAAATGACCAAAATATAAAAACATGGACTGCCTAAATCATTATTTATTCTGTTATCTTTTTCGGTACCATTAGTTAAATTTTCAAGTAGGTACCTGTAAAAAAGTTTAAAAAATTATAATCAAATGATGTTAGTTGAAATAATGTTGTTAGATTGGTAAATGCTCAATTTTTCACTGTTACTGTTTTTGGTTTTGTAATACATCTTCCCTCCAAATAAACATTTTGATCTGTACATTCCCCCTATTTTTTATTATTTAACATGAAATCATTTTTTTTTGTCGTGTCTAATTTTTTCTAGACAGAAATCCAAATATTTCGTAAATATAATGAATTATAGATGTATATTTTTGGTCATTGTCTATTTAAAATAATAAAAAGTTAATATACATATTCTATGTATATATCAATTTAAAGTACAAACTTATTTACATAATTAAAAGTTAATCAACTATATAATTAAATATTTATTCAAATGTGGGTATTTTATAAAATTTTTGATTTGATTTATAATAAAATTTTGGGGTTTACATAACTATTCTAAAACAAATTTATTTACAACACGATTTTGTTGCTTTAGTAATATTATAATATAAAAGCATCACATATCCAGTCGTGTTATAGCTAGATATTATTTGATTCTAATGTTAAAACTGTCTTATATATATATTTTCTAGACAGTAAAACCTCACCAGCCATTAATCCAGTTTCGACATGGTGTCCCAGAGATAAGTATGTACAGTTTTTTTTATGACATAATAATAATTGTGATTGGTAAGCAATTTAAAAGTATCTACATCAAATTGATGTATTACTATTGGCTCATTGAGTATTTAGGTTGTTTTGGATTAACTCGGGTAAAAATACTTTTAGCCTTTTTTTTTTTTTACCACAAAACTGTGATAATATTACATTAATACATTGTTTTTAATCAAATAAATATTTTTCTGGAAATTAAAAGTGTACAGTAATGTAAGTCAATTTTAATTTGACAATATAAACTTTCAGTTACCTACCTAATTATCATTCTATATGCAATTAGGTATATTTTAATTCATATTGTTTTTATATTTTTAATTGTTAATATTCTGTGATATTTAAACTAGAACTATTAAATATAACATAGATTGATTGAGTGATAATTTAATTTAATTGGCGACACTATTTTAGCAATTCAATCTTTGTCTCTAAATTTAGATTTCAAAACAATGATGATGTAAGTGTTAAATTAATATATATTGACCATCAATGATAGTATCTATTTTAACCTATGATATTAATATACTTAAGCTTTTCCAGTGATAATTGTAAAATAAATAAAACCAAAAATTATTACATATTTTGCCAAAAAATGCTCAACTTACTTTTAATTGTTTAATTGTTGTGTATTAATGTTCAGCTCTTTAATTTACAAGACAATGCAAAAATTAGAGGTCCTCAGCCCTAGTGATTATTATGTTTTTAATTTTCTTTTAGAATATTCTTGACTATATTTTTTGTTTTCATTTGGCAAATCTTCAATAATTGTTGGCTTTAATTCAACTGTATCTATTATTTATTAGTCTTATTGGCCCGATTAAAATTTTACTGCAAAATTATATCTGAAACTATTTACTCTTTATGATAATATTGCTATTTGGTTATTGAAATATAAGCTGGTTTTAAATTTTTTATGTTATTTATAGTTATGGCGTTAGAAAATTAAAAATGTATGTTTAACCAGCTAGTATAAATCAATTTTTAAAAAAACTGTTAACTATTACAACTTTATAGTTATTAATAATTTATTAGTTTGTAATAAAAGTAATTGGTAGTATTCAGCAATAGGCTGAAGCCTATTGTAATTCTGGTTTAATTTCATCTAATCTAGAATTATAATATGCAATTGGCATATTGATAGAAGATCATTGGATTACAAATGGTTTATCTAATCTTTATGTTGCAGATAAATCCAAGTCAACTTCGTCATCTTTTGAAACTGGTGCAGTTCAAACGATGGAGGACTATCAACTACCTACAAAATTTAAAAGAGTACTGATGGAGGATGCTGAAATAAATGCTATTAACGTATGTACATTAAAACAAATTATAATATAGTAGAAATAAGTTAAACCAACAAATTGGATAAATATTTTCCTTTTGGGTTTTAGTTTTTAGTCATCATACAATATGATTTCTACTGTATGCTATTTTAAATAAAAATTGTATTCCCAAGTTATAATAATTTTTTTATTTTCAGAGTGGTGGAGCTGAATGAAGTTTTAACTCATATTTACATTAAATATTTAGTAATAAAATTTATAAAAGCATAATGATTCAATATATTTACACAGTATTAAGGTGCTTATTTATTTATTAATAATTATAATGTTTGTATAATATATAAATAATTGTTTATTTTGACTTAATATTAATACAATTATTGATTTGAATTATTTTTTTGTTTGTTATTATATCCCATCATTAACCTTACTCGTGTTTGATGTGTATTCCTATTTTGTACAATTATTTATTATTATATTTGTTTTCACTTCCTTAGCTTTGAATATTTTTTGGTCTAAAGAAGTTTCCTTGATACTAATGGTGAAATTTATTTTTACATATTTCAGTATATTTAATGGTTATTGCTTATTTTTATGTATTTTTACAAAATTCAAAATATATGTTGAAGCTAAAATTTAAAAAAAAGTAGATTATTAATAGTATTATGCATGAGTATGTTGTTAAGTTGAAAAATCAATAATATTGTAAATATTGTAGGCACTAAATATTAAGTATAAATATATATATATTTATATATACCCAAAAAACTTCAGTTGACATTGAACGATTGTTCTCAGTGTTTAAAAATATGTTAATTGATATACGTCATAACAAGAAAAACTAAAAATGCAAAAAAAATTTAAAAAATGGTTATTCATTTTAATAATTAATACAATTTTAAAAATATACCAATTTATTCAAAACAATTTTTTTTTAGTATAATAGTACCTAATTAATTATTATAAGTTGTTAAATTTATAAATTGTATAAAAATTGTGCATAATGTTCTTGCATATTTTAATACCTACTTTTAGTATAGAAATCTGCGCTCTAGTAATAACTAATTGATTCTTATAGGTACCTGTTATAATAAATAAACTATTTTAAATTTAATTAATTATTAATAAATATGAAAATGGGTTGTTTATTTCAAACATATTTTAGTAAGAATTATAATTAAATCTGTGATGAAGTAGGTAATGATTTCATAGATACATATAAAATAGATATGAGTACTAATTTAAAATTGTATACACAATTATGAGCACTAAGATAAACTTATCCTGATTCATGGTTATAAAGTAATTTTATTATGATACATAGGTATTACATAAAAGATCAATACAACAATACAAAGGTAATATTACATAAAAGATCAATATAACAATACAAAGGTAATGTGTTCTTAATCACTTTATATTTAGATTAAGGTTTTAAACACATTATATGTTTTTACTATCATGATTAAAATAACTAGGTAGTTTATTTAGTACTTAATTAATTTTAAACTAAAATTTAAATTATTTTATTATTTTCTGTCATAACTAACTGTTACTGAAAAAAATCTTGTAGGTACTGATTTATTTGATGTTAGCCTCAAAAGTATCCCCCATCACAAATTTATCATATTTTCAATTCTCTAATAATATATTATAAAATTAACAGTCGATTGGTACCTACTATACAAAGTTGCTGATACATTTCAGATTATAATTATTTATATCTAAAAATTGTTGTGTTATATACAAAAAAATATGAAAAATTATAAACTATGTGTCTACAGTCTATGTATATTGTATACATAATTATAAAGTAGGTAAATCAATGTATTAAATATATAGTATCATATGATGTACACAATGCTTGGTCATATGAATACCAGATAAAATATAACTTATGATTGCAAGAACATCAATAGTATCTATAAAAGTAATTTTTTTCATAACTATTATTAATTATTTTAGTATTTTTTACACAATAAAACATAAAACATTACAATATTACATATTAAATTCATAAAATTTTTTTTTTCAAGTTAAAAACTATGGAAAATTAGAGAATCAGAGTAGTTGGAGATTTCTACCAAGTTGATTTGTAGTCTCTTCGTAAAGCCTCTTATAGTAATTTCTCAAAGATATTTGATATTTAACTGCATCTCCTACGGTGTCTTTCCTGTTTATTTCATTGCATATATTCCTCCTATGTTTACCAAAAGTTATACACAGAATTATTTTTAATATTACTTACTAATTAGTTATGCGCTTTAAGCATATTATGAAAATTTCATATATTTTTATCTTATTAGCCATAAATACTTGGCTAGAATTAGTTCAATTATAAGGGGGAGCATTATATACCCAAAGACTTATAAAAGGGTGATGCGGGGGCCAGTTCTCTACTCCTAATGTTTCTTTTTAGGGATATTTTATAAAATATTTATTAGTTTTTAAAAAAGCTTAGAAATATTCAAATATTATAAAGTTTTCTATATTTATAAAAAATGTGATTACTTATTTCATTATTTATTTATTTATGTATTAATGTACTATTATTGCAGTGGGACAGCGGATCAAACCAAAAAATATAAATAAGAGAATAAGACACAAAATTAAAAATATAAGGTGTGATGTCACCCCTATATAATATATTATCATATGATTTACAAGCAATCAATACTACAATGCAAAATGGAAGAAAAATAATATAGGTTTCCATATAACCCAATAAACTACCACCTATGGCTAACAATAATAAAATTAGAATCTGTAATAACAGTAACAGTAAACAGACTGCATATACATTACATAGCGAGTGTTATTAAGATAATTAATGGTATAGCCGCAGCGTAGAGATCATGACGTAACAAATAAAGGGGTAAAGAGGAGAGTATGAATGTTATTCTTTGATTATAGCATAATGATACTGGAATTAACAAGATAAAGGAGCGTAAAAGACTCCATTTTGCCTGAAGTGAGATTTAAGAGGACAGATTGATTTCGATTTCTAAATATTTGGAATTATAATTGACAGCGACCAGTCCAGTATTCCACCAGGTGCAGCGATTGTACTGGAGGATAGCCGTTTTCTTATGCTACGTCATTTATGGTATTACCTTACTACCTATGTTAATAAATATAGGTAGTGACTGATTAGTTGTTAGTCGCGATTATTGGCACTCGTCAGCATCCTTAGTACAACTCGCGTCTACTTTCGATGAACTTCTATATATCAGTAGGGGTAAATTTCGTGAACAATTCCACGGTGGTTTCAATGTCCATAGTTTGTTTATCTCTGCAATTTTGTGTCAATCTTGTGGTATAACAATCTCCAACGAATTGGACGCGGTTGATGTTGATATTATTGCAGTAATTGTCGTTCGCTTGTATTTATTTTTTTTTGTGGACATCTATGCAGCAGACTGTTTCAACGATTGCGATATCTAACAAATAGATTGTTTTTACCGGTGTTATTAAGTAGGTACCTACTAAGTAATTGGTTTTCAGGTCTTTAAACATCTACGCCCAAGGTCGGAATTCATCATGAAGATTTGACGTCATGATTGTATCTGAATTGATTGAACTCTGAACTAATTTCATTTAGCGTTTGACGTAGTTTGCAATAAGTTCATGCATATCCGAGGCGTTATAATATAATACTAGCCTGCTAGTATCAATCAAATACATAAGGTTTTAGAGCCCATTTTTTTTCTAAGCAGCATTGAGTAGGTATTATAATATATTTTAACAAGAATTTATTTCATTTTTATATTTGTATAGTAGTTTAGTAACATTTGGATTTTAATTAGGCGATAAACAGTATTTATATTTTTTTACCTTTGAGGAACGTATTTGTTTAAACTATAATATTTTACTTAAGTATTTAAATAACTATTGGCACATTTTAACATAATAAAGTTTTTTTCTATCATTATACGTTAGTACCAACGAGCTAACATACATATTATTATGTTAGATATATATTTAACGGCTATACATATTTCATACAGTTTTTATAACTGTTACTTGTTTATTATTATTTTTATATAGATTATCGTAGAACCATTTTTTAACATTTAAAATAACAGTTAATTTTTATAACTTTATATCATTGGCAAGTGATAGTAAAATTTAAATAAAGATTACGTTAACCTTTTTTAAATATACTGTCATCGACGCTTGTTGTGTGTTAATAAAATGGAATTTCGATATATTATTATTTATTATCAAATATCGCTATTATAAATGAAGACAATAAAGTTATCATATGTATGTATTATATTTAAATAGATTATCATTTAAAATACCTAAAGTATCCTGCGGGGTAATTCAAATATTTTACACGAAAAAAATAGAATGTTTAAGGTTTTTAAAAAAAATTAAACCTATTATTTTTCATTCTGTTATTCTTAATATACGAATTATATACTATGGATTATTGGTAATACACTTATGTTCTGCATGTCTGTTGGTATTTTGTTGTAACTGGAATAAAAACAGTAAGATTCTCAACAATACATCTTGCAGTAAAAATTCAGTTTTTAAATGAGATATATATAAGCTTGGTTTATCCATAATATTTTTACTATCTAAAAAAAGGACTAGGTAATTAATTCTATATTAATTTTACGCTGCACACGAACTGCGTATCAGCCATATTTAATGACTACACAAATTGCGTCCCAACGTAAAAAAAACATTATTTTCATATCATTTTACACATACTTAAGACTGTCGTAATAGCAAATTATGACTATTAGTAAATTTAAAATATTGATTTTTGTCGTTATTATGGAATTAGAAATAAGTAAAGTGAAAATGTATAGGTTTAAATAATAAGAGTGTGAAATATAATAATTAAAATAAGAAATAATAATGAAGTTATAAATATAAAATTAAAAAATTAAAAAACTTGGAACTTGAATGGAAAACCTAATCTTTTTTTTTGTGTTCTTGGCTCTAACCGTTTAAATTTTCCTCTACCAATTTTAATCTACATGAAATCTACATCCTTTCATTTGAAATTTTAAACTGATGGCCATCACACGATTAATAATGATGAGTGAATTGTTTTTTAAAAATCGGAAATTATAATTTTAAGTGAAAAATTAATATTATTATTTAGAAATTCAGATTTGAAATGTGTGTATCTTTTAGTATAAGTATCTACATTTTAATCAGGAAATAAAAAAAATTACTAGTGGTATGTAATTATTATTTTTAAAAACAATTTTGGGAAACTTTTATAAGTTCCGTCCACAAATATTGAATCAACTTCACTTAAAAATTTAAAAAATTCAGACGCAATCCGTGTAGTTGTTTAGATAAAGACTGGTGCAATTCGTGTACCCAGTTATCATTTTTTTTTTTATTTCGGGACGAAATTCGTGTGCAGCCTAATTTTAGCACCCCTCTTTATATCATTATCACTAGTTAGTAGTTACGTTAATGTTAGCTAGATTAAAGTATAAAAATACTATCATTAAACATTAAGTAAGGTAATATATGTTTATTATATGTCTAAGAACTATCCATTTAAAAATAATTTTGGACGACAACAATTCTGTTTAATGTTTTTTTAATTTGTATACAGGTAGTATATAGATTAACTATTAATATTGATAAACGCAAAATAAAATGTTGAAATATTATGATTTTACCAGCTAGGGCTTAACATACAGCCAGGCATTCCGCATTTGCAGCTGTACACATCCAAATGTAAGCGAGCTTTAATCTTTGGAT
The DNA here is from genome assembly GCF_003676215.2 of Rhopalosiphum maidis. Classification (NCBI taxonomy): domain Eukaryota; kingdom Metazoa; phylum Arthropoda; class Insecta; order Hemiptera; family Aphididae; genus Rhopalosiphum; species Rhopalosiphum maidis. Next base: position 84,358,188 of record NC_040878.1, read on the forward strand.
TTATTTTCTTTGGTTCTTCGTCTGATTTCTCAAGTATTACAGGGATATTCGTGTTTTTTTCTTCATATTTAGGATCTTCATCACTAATAAATATTTATATTAACAATTAAAAATATGAATAAATGCAGATAGCACTGATAACTTATACATTTATCTATGAAAATACTTTATAATTACCTTGTATTTATTGATTCAATAGTACTGCTGCCTTTTAGATAAACAATATTTTAAATGTCTAAAAGAATTAAAATTATAATGTTAAACTAAAAATTAAATTTTACATACTATTATTTAACTTTGATTTACAGCACTTATAGTGATGTGCTCCAACGTTGAATTTCGCTTTTATATTTTTACGAAATTTATTTGATGTAATTCCCGTATTTTTGCATTCATCATTATCCAAAGATTTATGTTTCAAATTTAAAGACTCCTTAATAATTTTACGATCACTAAAATAGGTAGACGCACGTGAGTTTTAATAGTTTTGTATTATTTATATTTTTACTAGGTAAAACAACAGATAATACTCCAGTTCAACTACCTAATAAAACTATAAACCTAGGTAAGTAATACTAGATATTAGATACTACTTATTATATAGACACAGCTGAGCAATTTAATAATTTATTTTAGTTAAATTTAAAATTATTTTAAAATATAAATTAGTTTTAATGTGTAACTAATTTAGATAAATATTAATTTAGTATAAAATAAATAATTATTATAAATGTGAAAATACTTTTTTAATTACAAGAATCATCGATTATATTCTAATAATAAAGTTTATTCAAAGTTGTGGTCAGTTATTAGATCGTTTTCTTGTGTTTATTAATTGAGAACTTTTATTATACAATCTCCAACTATACGTGAGCACTTGGTACCTAGGTACTGTGGATACCTATTGTACATTATAAATGTTTTTTAAGCTGATAGATCTCATATATTTAATGAAAATAATATTAATATGTTAATAGATTTTCACAATTAATTTCAGTTATAGAAAATAACTAAGTAAAGTTAAAAATTGTTTAACCAAAAGCCACTAAGTTGATAGTTTACCTTCCTTGATATTGTTTTTAAATAATGTACACTTTTTTAAATAGTAAGTTAAAAGTTATTGAAAAAAGTAATTTTATTTTTAACTTTTTAATTAGTTAGTAGGTACATTATAGCTTTATAGTTTTATACATTGGCGTACCTAGTATATACTTACCTAAATGGATATACCTATAATTATTTTAATAAAAATTATGTTTTATTGTTATACCTGGTTTCTTTTATATGCTCGTTTATTTTGGATCCATTCACATCTTCGCCTATATTGTTAAAGTATATAATGTTATAAATATGATTAAACGTTAAATAAATATACTTTTTAACTTACAGTGTTTGCAAGATTTTTTTGAACGACTCTCCAAATCCGTTATGTTATTATTGGTCTAATAAATAATAGGTAATTATTATATAGGTTAGGAATGTAGGTACTAGGTACATCAAATATTATGAATGAACAGTGGTCGAAATAATTTTTAAAAGAAGTGTGATGGATGCATTGTATCTTGTATAACTATAACTTATTAAAAATGTTGCTCAACAGAGTAGGTTTTTTGATATTTTTCAGTAAAAAGTTTAATATTCATAAATAATAAATTAGTAATTTGATGTAAGCAGTGTAACCTGAAGTATCTCTTTATTTTGAAGTATAATTCTGTTATTGTATAGGAATTATTGGATATGGGAACATATAGGTAATAATATATAAAAGTATAATGTTTGAATTTTACCTAACCCATAAGCATAACATAACATGTTGTGTTCATAAATCATATAATTAATATTTGTAGTAAATAGATAATTACTATATTATTATAAATCAGTAATCACGTAATGTACTAGCATTTTATTAAGAAATTAATTTAAAATTAGTATTTGTATAATAAATCATATTACATATCAATCTAAAATTAGGTAATATTCAGATCATTAGTCTTAAAAGTACAATGGTCAAATGTTCAAACGTCAAGGTCTAATTATTGACATATTTTCTGTCATAAATATTATACTGAGTGATTCTTTTATGAAACAGTAATTTTTTTTCGAGAACTATAAACGTTTTTGAAAATATGTTTTTTTCATAGTTGCTGTCAATAAAAAACGACAATTTTTTACTATTTTTTATCATTATTATTTTTTTTAAGTTTTTCACTTTTTTAACGACAATATGCAATTTTAATAGCATTTTCTAAGCAAAATATTTTTCAGGGTACTTCGATGCATAAAAATTTAAATTTGGACGAGTAGTAGATTAGAATCATTAGATACATTTTTAAAGTTTTTATAAAATTGAAAATCTTTCCGAAATTGTTATACCTATACATAAATAATATCAAGATTTATTTTGAAGCACTATGACTATGTATTATCTTTAAAATTAAAGGTCCACTATCTACCATTAGGTATTAAAACAATAATTATTCTTTAATATATATTATAATTTATGTATTATAAATCCAGCCAATGCAATGATTGGAACTGGTTTATAATGAAATATTTTAAAATAATTAATAGGAATCCATACTTTTTAATGAAGAATATCGGTTTTAAAATGATTAATAAATAATTTTGTATTTACTTCTGCTATTATTTTTTCGGGTTTATCTAAGGAATAAGTTTTGATAAGCAAATATTATTGTTGTCTATAGTCGTTTATTGCTCATCAAGTCTTGAAATTGAAATGGATATTTTATTTTTATACAAAATATAACCAGAGTCGAAATCAAAAAAACATAATGTACCTATAGGTACCGGTTCATGCAGTTTAATTGTCAGCTTTGCTGGTAGTTTAATTTAAGTGAATAAATTAATACATTTTATTAAGAGCAAACTAATACTTAACTAAGTAGGTAATATAAATTTAAATTGATGTTACCTTTATTCTTCTTAAGCAATATAGTTGGCTATCTGTGTCTGTATCTGAATTATTATTTTTATCGTTGTTAATTGTCCTATATTAAAGTAATATAGATAAGAAATTAAATAACAGAGTATTGGTATAATTGCGTATGCTATACAACCTATTTTCTGTTTTTTGTGAGCATGGTGAATTTATGGTTTTAGAGTGATGAACTCTTTTCATTCTGTTTGGCTGATTTGGCGTTTCTAAATATTGTGGTGAGGAATGATTTGCACATGAAATTACGTTTATTTGTTCTGTCACACTGGTCTTGGTGATCAGAGTAATTTTTGGTGAAATGGTTCCCTATGATTAACCATTGTTATTATTATTATTAGTATAGTTGAATATTATCATGTATTATGCACGTTGTTCATTATACCAATTATGATGTAAACAATGGTCATGAATTTTTTAATTATTTAAAAATCAGTAGATATATATTATAATTAATATAGTTAAAAATAACTAATTTTTAAGCTAAACAAAAAGAACGAACAATTTAAATCATGTAAATTTCATAGGTAATAGTTTTCATAAGAATTTGATGCTTTTTTTATTTGATATAAGTATATAGATTTTACCCTATGAATTTGTCCAATAGATTCGATAAATATTTAAAAATTGACTTAAAAAATGTTGATTTGCAAATTCTTACACTAATTTGCAATTAGAATTTGCAAAATAATTGTATATTTGTTGAATTAATCAAACAGTTTTGGGGGTGGGGGACGGGGGTGAACTTCATAGGTTAGACCGCGTATGTAGTTTCCTTCTTATAAACGCATAATAACATATTAACTAAGTCTAATGTTGAAAATAATTATCTATTTTACTTTGTATTTTTAATATTTGAGTACATTTGCTAGTGACAATGACCAATGTTAAATTTAAAGGAAAAAATCGACTCGTAGTTTTCTTTTAAATTTTAAAACAAGTTAAGAGTATTTTAAAATTATAAGTTTATTAAATATTAAATATATTATTTAATATATAACGTTTGTTATCATATGCACTAAATTTTAACGGGATATTATTTTTTTTTTTTACGTTGATCTTTCAATAGGGATTTTATATAAGGAACCTTGTATGTACGTTAATTTTAAAAGTATTTTAATTTACTAAATTACAAGAGATATTAATTAAATATACATTGTTTATATTAGGCAATGATCATAAATCATAATAATATAATATGAATGTTTTGAATTGAATGTTTTTTACTTAAAAAAAAACTTATTAAACTCGAACATTTATCTTTACAATTATTTAAATATTATTATTATTTATTATATTCATTATAGTCATTGTACCTATATACTAACCGGAAATAAAGGTTCATTTTTCATGAGCAATGCCAATTCGCCATTTTTACTCAATCGGCTACGTTCAGGGTATAATACTTCATCGACATAGGAGCTGTATGTGGCTAAAGTGACCTGTTTCTTTTTGTAGGCTTGCACTAATGCTATTCTCATGCATTTTTCTTCTAAAACTTTCTGAATGTCTCTCAAGTTTGAGAGTTCTGCAAAGGTCTATAATATTAAATAAACAAATAAAAAAATTAAATAAAAGTAATTGAAACATAGAATTAGTCATATTTTACTTTGTGGAAGTTAAATTTTTCGTTGAAAACTAAAGGAAATTTGGGTTCTACATATGATGTACTATTGTTACACCCAAATAACCAAATATCGAGATATATCATTCCTTTGGGACATATCCATACACCAGGACACGTGACCTATAGTTAAGTATAAGTATTTGATATTATCGATTAACTTTATTGAATTTCTCATCAAAACCATAATAAAATAGTAAATAATATCAGTGTATATTAGTGTTATAACTGATTAATGATACTCACGTCTAAAATATTTAAAACTACACATATACTAAACGATTTACACGACATGATCGGCAACAATATACGTATGAGTATTTTAGTATGTCAGTACGCGATAATGTGAACGAATAACAGTCGAACATTCCTACATAGCACTGAATACAGGACGTATACTTGCGTGTTAAGAGCTTTTACCAGTGTATCCAGGGCAACGTGCTTTTAGGTATATACAACACTAAGACTTAAGACGTAAGATGGTTCAATAATAACTCATATTATTTTACATATATAGTTATTTCGGAATAAAACACTGTAAACGTGAGTTCGTCGTCCTATCAAATCTCGTCCGAGGACTTCTGGTCGCAATTTTTGTTGATCATATAACAAAATTGATGTATATATACAAGAAAATAGATATCTACTATGGAAACGGCATCGAAAATATAAAACTTACATTTCTGTAATACCTATATTTTAATAATAAATTATCTGTAATATTTACGTCAGTTATCTATTTTTCGTAATTATTTTGCGAATAATGGATACTGGGCATAGCCACATAGGTACAGATACTGGATTGCGATAATGTATCGACGACAATCAATAAAAATTTTAATTTCTAGTCATAGTCATACATTTTTAAGTAAATAAAATATTTTTAAGGACATTATTGAATGTACTATATAGTAGTAATAATAACGTGACGACGATCGATCAACTAATTTTTTACAAATAACATAACTACACAACATAGGATTATAATTTTTTATACATTCAATAAAAAATATTTAAAATTATTGATTTATAAAAGATAACTTAAGTTTATAATACATAAATATTACATACCTACTATGTATTTACTTATTCACCAATAATAACATTCTTAAATAAAGAAAATTAATTCAAGATTTTTATTTTCATGAAATCGTTTTTTGGAAATACTGATCCTGCAGGAAAATGTCCACCATGTATCAAGAGTGTCTGTGGATATAAAATCGTTTTGATTTTATCATAATATATGTGTATTACCTAAAGATATAACTAAAATGCATACTCAATCAATTCATTATATTTTTTAATGTTCAATGTCAAACACAATTGGAAAAGAATACATCCAATATAAACTAAATAATAATATATATTATAAATTATCAGTTATTACGAAGTGGAATTTTAATATAATAGTTACATTTATGATGAAATAACTATATGTAATAACTATAATGATAGTAACGTGCACCCGGTTATTGCGGTGTATTATAGACATGAATATTAGAATAATATATTATCGAGTATAATTCTCTAATTCTCGTACAAGTATTTTGAACAATTGCAAAAAATTAACATATATGTAGGAACGATGAAACAAGTATAATTCATCGATTGCTCAATACACGCGACGCATGTTTGTATGCAGTCTTTGTTTATAGTTGACATAACCTCGGTGGATTGCGATCGCGTGTTTGTTACCGTGGATGAGGGCAGGAAAGCTGCATCCTGCATGAAGCGTGTGCTTCACATCTTAATCGTTGTAAAAATGTAGAAAAAAAATCGCTCGATTAGAATATTCTGCCGTTCCGTATTCGTCATTATCACTATCACAGTATCACCATGTTTGGAAATCGGGTACTGTTAATTTAGTAGTTATTACTATATTTTTTCTAGCTACTATTTTTATTATGAAAATATTCTATAGGTGTATACATTTCTATGGACGTTTAGGATAACATTGTAGGTAATATAAGAAATTATTATAATAATACATTCTTTTTTCGTATTTAGGAAGTTTTAGGTACGTGATGGGAGCTGCTGAGCCACCCTTTCCACCATTCACCAATCGCGTTTGCACGCGCTTAAATTGGATGTCAAAAACAGAAATCGTACTTGAATATTACATACGTTGAATGCACCCTTTCGTTAGACATAATTATAACTATTACATTATTATAATATTTATATTACCGTATCTATTAAGGATTTCTAAAAAAAAAATCAAACTCTTAATCGTTATTCCCGTACACGTGCATCAAAACATTTAAAACTGTCATTTTTTAGTTAAATTTTAATTACATTTTTTTAACCAAATGAATTATAAAGTATTTGCTTATCTTAAAAATTGACTGATTGAAACCAAATTAAAGTTTTAATTAATTATATTCACGTGGGCATAACTAGATTTATGTCATTGTATTGCAGTTATTACATAACACGGGGATTTGTAAAATAGCAGGTACACTGTTAAAAAGGTGCATATCAGTTTTTAAGATCGAAAAAATTAGGTCAAAGTTAATGAAATGAATTTAATTCAAATTTAAACTTTTTTTTTAAGAAAGAGGTGTAATTCGATTTTTCTGTGCGTGTTTGAAAAAAACAATTGGTTAAACGTTTGAATTTTTTAGAAATTGTGTTGTAACTAATTACTCATAAATACAAATTTGTTACCCCGTCGGATTTTCAAAAATGATCCACTAAAGACAACGAGTTCCCGCCAACGGACGCATTGTCCCTACTTAAAAACGTAACTGTACAGCTGTTAAATAGTACTGAGTACTGACTACACACAGATGTATTGTGTTGAGTATATCATGTTAAGTATTAAAGTATAATAATATAATATTATACATTTAGTGTTGCGTGGTCCGACCGCAAGTCCGCAACCGACGCGTATGTACACAGTTATTTGTAAATATTTTCCTACGTCACGTGCGTTATATTATTATTGTTATTAAAGCGAGCGGACGACGACGACGATATATTATTATTATAATTTGTCGTGTCCGCGAAATAATATGCGAGTTCGTCGGGTTTGTCCTCCCGCGCGGACGCTGTCGCGACAATATCCGCACTGTACCGTTTACCCTGCGAACTGTCGGTCAACTGAAATCGCGGTCGTCATATCGAAAACGCGTGGTATGTTCGGTATACTGATCTTGTACTTGTCGACGGCGGCGTTTCTGTTTGGCCACTATGGTTGTAACGGTCAGACAACTACTGATGTTGGCTCTCTGACGTCCCAAATCGGTGGTTACGCGGTATTCAAATGTCCGGCAGTACCACAACCACGGTTCGACCACGACGGCGGTCTTCGCCGTCTTGTGGCTGTACGCTGGACAAAAGACGTGAGTAGATATTCACTTATTATCCGAATATTTGCAGCCGTTAAAAAATTTTAATCATAACTTTCTGTAAATCCGGTATAATGACTAAAATGTAATCTTGCTCATTGGAAGTCGCAGATGGAATAAATTCGGTAACCTAACATACTAAATTGTTGTGTGCTTTTGCTCCCAGATGTACCTACCTATTAATCTATTATATGATGTTCTATTACCTAATACACGTATACAATTATTTTAGTGAAAATTATATAAATTCAGATATTGTCAACATTTACTATAGGTATAATATTATTAGACTCATTATAGAGACAAGATATTTTAGGAATCAATATGATAATTCACGTAATAATTTACATCATTGACTTGCCTAATCAATTAAGCAATGTTTAAATGTATTTTGCATTGTCGGATTTCTTGATCGTTAATTACAAACTATTTACTATGATAACGAAAATGATCGCCAAGCCTGTCGTCATTATTTCAGTTATTATTTTATTTTGTACGTGTTTATGGGTTCAAATTATATAAAGTTAGGTATTACTGTTTATATTTACTTTTGACAATAAACTTTTGCTGACTGACTATTTGTAAGCAAGTTTTTATATTATATTGTAGTATGATTTTAGATTTAAATATAAAGGATTCAAGAAAAAAAACGTATCGTACAATTTCAGAGTATTTATATTTTATAATTGATTTGTATGATAAATAGTCAATCATTGATAATAATATTATTATTTTAATTAAGCCTTGGCTGCTTGGCCTTCGGCTGACATTTGATTTATATTTTACTTACATGTAATGTTATAAAAAATATTTCCTTCTTAAATGCTACTGAAAATTGTTTTATAAGATGTTATCAGTATTAATTTCTTTTGTAAATCAAAGTGTGTTTTTGACGGATGTCTCGTCTTAGTGGCCTAAGGATTGGCGGAGGAACTCAATGATGTTACGCATTTTTCTGGCTGCTTCTGTTTGTCTTCATTCTACGAGTAGGTGTTTCGTGTTTACTATAAGCGGAACTTCACAGGTTGTGCAAATGATTTGTTCTTCTTTTCTCATTAGGTATCCATGATTGAGTGGGATGTGTTCTATCTTATAGGCGTATTAAATTTACTTATTATTTTCTGGTAAATTTGTTTGTATTTTTTCAGCGCTCGGTTGTTAGTTTGATTTCATTTAATTTAGTTTTATGTCTTTTCTATTTATTTGACCATTTTGTTCCAATTTATATGTTTATTGATCAAAGAGTGTCTTCGTAGGTACTGTATTTTAAATTTTTTAATTATTTGCTGAACATTTTGTCAATTCGTTAACTTTCATGTTTTTTTCAATATCACTGTGTTCAGGTACCTAGGCTATGATGGTGAATTTTTTTTTGTAGGTGTTTCTGTCGAAAATACCTATTTTTATGCTTTTTATTGTGCTTAAAGAGTCTGGAAATAATATAATTAGATGATTGTTGATGATTCTTTTTGTATTTTATTACAAAATGTATCACTAACATTTCAGCGATACATATGCTAAAAATGTTTACTTTTTGTGTTAATTGAGAATTAGGTGTGATTATTACTATACACTTCCTTTTTTAGTTTTTGAAGCATCGGTCATCGATGTATACGTGTATGTTTGTATTTGGGAATTATCTGATCATTTCATAAAATAATTGTTTATACATGGCTTTTGGTAATAATATTATTCTTAGATAGATAATTAAATATAAATAATGTATTTTTTTTTAAACGTTAAAAATGTCTATTTTTATTGATATTTGATAACAAACATGTAGCATAATATTGGTTTCATATTGTAATAAGCTATTAACTTTAATTATTATTTTTATTTGTTAGAATGTTTAAATTCTTTGGCTTGGACGTTACACTCAATATTATTAATATGTAAAGTATTTTGTACTATACTTTTTAAAATTGTAACTTGTAATACAATATTATTAGTAGTCGTGTACTTATATAAATTTATTAGAAGATATTAATCAATAATAATATTTTAATACACAGAGGACAAGTACTTAAAAACGAGTACAATACGAACAGGGTACATGGTGTGCATACCTGACAATTAATTAAGGTTAGCGGTAAGAGTGAAGAATTGTAAATAACATTTTTCAGATAGGTATATTGGGTTTTCTTTTTTAATAATTTATAAAAAGTAGTGTATTTCTTTTAAAATGATTATATAATAATCTAAATTTCAGAATAGTATGCATTTGTAGTAATTTATAACTAATAATTATAAATTATAATATATTATATGAGAAATTGATATAGCCATCATCACAAACTGCTGCGACGTTTGTGATGATGTTGAATTTATTATATTCATTTTACAGGGGCAGACGGTATTTACGTGTTCAGAGGGTACGTTAACCACCGACGAGCGATACGACGGACGAACTGCCGTGGTAGAACCCCCCAATTTTAGTGATGTTGTCTCCATTGCTATTAACGTTTCCAGTCTTCGCGAATCAGACACAGGTGACTACGAGTGCCATGTAACTTACAGTGGTGATGCAGGTCCGCTGCAGCATTCATCGTCACAGCCACCTTTACCCACACTAGCATCACCCCAGTCGAGCACAGATTCAACGTTGAATACTGTCGACAACGACATGGGTGGTACAGCAGGTGTACGGTTCAGGCTTGATGTTGAAGGTGAGGACTAACAGTTTGTTTATAATTATTGATTACAATAAGAATTTTTCGATATTATAATCGTCAAACTTGAAAGAAAATAAATTAATTTGATTTAATTAGAATATAATATTATATTATAATGCTTAGCCTTATTGGTAATTATTTTAATAAATTTTGGAGTATTTTATTGTTTTTAACGTAGCATCAAAATTGCAGCATAGTAATATGCCTGTACTCTGTAGCTATACCAAATTAATATACTATAATTTTATGTCCGTTAAATAATTTTTAATTTTATTTACATTATAACATTTTTAATATTAATGTATTATGTGTAGTGTATCTGTATTATACATTAAGATAAATTATAAAAATTACGATGTGTAAACAATTATTAACATTGTGATATTCGTGAATTGAATCAATTTCTCAATATTAAATAGACATTTTAAAATGTATACTTGTTTAGATAATAAAAATGGTTTGAAAAAAGATAAATTTGCTAATCTTAAAAACATAAGTCACTATACCGAAGTTACTATAATATCTGTATGGCTATGATGTACCTATTGCCACTTTGTAATGTTTCTTCTTTATTCAAAATCATCAGAAAAATATTGTTTGAATTAAATAAAGCAAGAGAACTATAAGCTAATAGGCACATACCTAAAATAACAATAAATGAATTAAACGATTTAATAATAAAATTAATTAATTGACTAATAAATAAGTAAAAATAAAATATTTATGTAAGGTACTTGGGTTCCAATTTAAATAGTATCTATATAAAAGGTGACACAAAAAGACATGAGTTATGACAAATTTATTTGTAAATAATAATTATTGTACATTTTTTTAATAAAGAATTAAAGGTATATAATTATTAGTTGAAGCTTGAAGCAAACCTTCCGTTCTAACAAATAATTTGTTATAATATTAAAAATTATTAAAAGCATTAATTTTAACTTAAATGTCAAGACTATTTTAAACTGGCTGTTCAAGTTGATATAATAAAACTCTATTAGGTTATTAATTATTTATATTATATAATAATAGGTAGCAGGTACCTATTATAGATTTTATATTTATATTTATCAATTATTATCAGTACGTATTACTACAAAATAAAATAATACAGAATAAAAATATGACAAAGTTTTAATAATTGTTTATAAACAAAATTTCTGTGACGTTGTATATAGATAACTGATATAGTAAATAGTAATATGAACGAATCTGTCTCTGTTGTGGTTTAAAGTCTTTACAAAATTATTTAGTCAACTTCAGCCATCAAATGTGTCCATATAATAATAATTTAGATGTTTTAATAAAAAAATAATAATAATAATAATAAATAATATTTATAATCGTTGTTCGTAAGTGAAACATCATTTATATGTATAAGTTTACAGCACATTTCAATATACTTATCTAATAAGAGTTTTATTGAATTTTAAACGATTTATTTCATTAAGTTAATTTCTAAATAATGTGTTTTTAAGCATTCATTGACTAGCTTAGAAGATTTAGTCATATATGACCCTGACTTACTGATAAAATTGAACATTGTTAGAGATTACGAGGTCAGCCGAAGAAATTACGAGTAAATATTATTCAGGGTCCTTTTATTAATTATTTATTGTAGGTATTGTTGACAGGATGGGCTATATGAAGAAGTGAGTCGAAGGGCTTGTATATGTACCAATCAAAAATATCCCACAAAAGTCTGTCAACAAAACTAACATATTATTTACCGTGATGCTATTTTATATTTGTTCATAGTATAAATTATATTTTCATTAAACCCTTCCCTTCCATAATATATACTTAGGTTAGGTTTGCATAATTTATATATTAGGCATGATCCTTAGAGTCTTAGACATTATAAATTGACTGTATACTTACTTATAATTTCTATGGCAATTGTATAATCTTTGTTATAGTTTCTCAACATAATAAAATTGTCTAGGGTTTTATAATGTATCATTTAAGAAAAATGCTGCATCAGTATTTATATTAATTATAAGTTTATAGTGTGAAATGTGAATAATAATATAATAATAACGACAATAACCTTTTCCATACTAAAATTAAATTAATACTTCCTTGTACTACGTTGGTTATATTATATCTACCTACATGGCTGCATGATAGCAAAACAAGAATTAATTTATTAAAAAATATATTTTTTTAATACATAATAAGTGGTAAATATTTATTTTTGAATGGTTTATTGATAAAAAAAGGAGGAACGGAGTACTTCTCTTAGGTAACTCCTAAATAACTTAAATTCTTCGTTTAAATATCTAATTTTGTCCTGCAAATGTGAACATTTAATGTCTATAAAAAATTGTATATGATATAAAAGTTGAATATTTTATACATTTTTAATGACAGAATTGTTATTTTATGTTTAAATATCCAATTTCATCAAAATTTAAATTTTAGACGCTCGTACAAACATTTGTAAATTTATACTTAACTTCTTATTTTAATTCTTTATGAGGATAAGGAATCTTGTATAGTTGTGTTACATTTTTAAACATTATGTATGATTGTTATTAATTTTATGAATTTAGATATTTAAACGAAAAATAACATCAGAAATATTATTGGAGAAAAATAATATATAACCGTTTCATACCCCGTGTATTCCTGCTTTATATTACATATTTTTCTTCCGTAAATTCCCGCACAGTATTGATCTCCCTCATTTATCCGATGTTTAAATGCATATTTTTTCTCTATACATGTTTTATCTATATACTGATAGAAAATATAACTACAATTAATTTTTGTTTAATACATTTTTGATTTTTCCAACATGAAGTGACCTCGCATAACTTGATGACTTTCATCCATTGGTCAAATGTTTGTAATTAATGACTACTCTTCGGGTTCCTTGCTCAATACGGTTAATTTAAAAGCTTGATTCAATTTTAGTTTTACTGTACTTAAATTAAATATTTTTTTTTTTTTAATTTTGCCTACGATTCAATCTATAAAAATTAGATGCAGATCTATAATCTGCAATAATTCTGTGTACAAAATAAAAGTAAAATAAATATAAGTATATACAATAAGACTATTCAATTTTAAAAATAGATTGCTTCCAGCGCAGTTGCTGTAAATTGTTAAATATAATGTAATTGTTGTATTATTTAATATAATATAATATTATATTGGGTTTTAGGTGGAGACGTATTGAGTATACCACCGATCAACCAAACCCGAATGGAACACGAGTCCGTTCATTTCAGTTGCGTCAAAGAAGATCCCGAGTTCGTAGTCCAATGGTATAAAGACGGCGTGCCGCTAGACGATTTACCATTTTTGAATGGTAGATTTCTCGTAACTCCAGAAGGTTCCTTAGACATCTATGATGCAGCATTAAATGATAACGGTTTCTATTCGTGCCGCATAGTATCGGAAAAGGGAACATTGACTGCCGGTGCTTTTCTCAATGTTCAGTGTAAGCGTTTAATGAATGTTGATCAAATCAATAATTTATGTCATACTAACTCCTTAAATATATTCAATCCTTAAAAAATGTTTACATAATATGGTGAATATTATTGTTATATAGCATATAATATTGAAATAGTTTTTATTATTTCAGTTGACTGTTACTTATATTTTTAACCTTAATATACCTAACTTTTGTTATATAAAGATATTAATAATTATTCAAATAATTGTGTAATATGTAATATTTAAAACATTTATGGGGCTTATTGTGTGTGTGAGAAGGGGGTATTATGTAAATTGGTAAATGTAAATTATTTGCTTTAAAAAAAGTTAGGCAAATGGATACCGCTCTGGCTCTTCTGTACATTAGGTGTCGAGTAGGTCATTATTATATAGCTGTGTTAATAAATTTGAATTTAATAATATATCATTGAATCATTTACGAAGAACGATTCTGAATGGTAACGGTCTATCAGCCTATATCACCAAATAATAAAATGTTTATTTGATATAGCTATTAAATTCATATATTTTATTTTAAGTATTCACATAAATTGATACATTTGTCATTTTTTTCAAAAATATTGCATTTATTATATTATTAGTATTTAATTATTAAAAAAAAAAAGTATATAAGTTCTATTAAGTATCACATAAAAAACACACATTGTTGTAAAATCAATACATTCATCGCTTCGCTCATAATCTAAAATGTGAGCTCACCCACCCTAAATTTCAATTAAATCCTCGGCAATGTAATATACGGTTTAATTATATAATATTGCGATTTTTGCAGACAAAGCGAAAGTTGTGTATTCACCTGCTGAAGTTTTTCTTGCTTACGGGAAGCCTGGTACTTTGGATTGTCACTTCCATTCTAACCCGCCACTGACAAAAATAAGATGGGAAAAAGACGGGTTTTTGTTTGATACATACAACGTGCCCGGAGTTTACCACAGGCTAAACGGGTCTCTTTACTTTGATCGGGTACGAGTTAATGCTTTATATTATACTTAAATAGTAAATGACCCTAAAATTTCGTATCATCTTATATAAGCATTTCTGTGACTGTGGCAGTGTGGCACATTTATATATTTAAAATTTAAATGCAGTTTTTTGCAGTATAATCCATGATAATTTTAATCTAGAGCACATATTATACATAATAGATTATAGTTAGAAAATAGTATTAAGATATTTATTATTATTATTTAACTAATTATCTTAAGTCATCACTACAAATTGTGCCACAAAATATTTGTTCCACATTATATTTGTTCTAATTACTATTGCATCCTAGAATATACGTCTTATGATAAATTATGGATCTATTTAAATAAATAGTTAAAATGAATTGTTTTTTATTTAGTTAGTTTTGAGTTTGTTATTATATTAGTTATAACTAAAATATACAGTAATTTTTTTTTAGTTTGATTATTTATAAATATTTTTCATATGACTTAAAGAGAGGTATAGGGGGTGTGGGGGCTACGCCCCCACGGCTTAGTAACGTTTAACAAGTGATGGGGACGCTCTTTTTTTAAAAGTTAACAGAGTCCCCCTACTTTAATTTTGCTAAGTCGAGCACTGTATATATACATATATTATAATTATATGATAAGTGTAGACAGTGTAGTGTATACTATTTTTGATATTATGTATAACATGTGATAACAGTAATTGTAAATATGTATATGATTTTGTCCATTATATTATGTGCATTGAATGTGCATGTAGGTAGAAAAAGAACACGGTGGCAAATACACGTGCACGCCATTCAACGATTTGGGAACCGAAGGGCCGTCTACGCCAATGGACGTTATAGTCCAGCACCCACCGAAACTAATTGTTGTACCGAAAGTGTTGTATTTCCGTAAACTCGGCGATAACATCACAATGCCATGTGAAGCAGAAAATTTCGACAATAGAGGTCCGGCAATTGTTTGGCAAAAGGTATTTTCATATAATATATAAAATAATGGTTTTCGTCTTTATTTTATTGTCATACATTAGGAATTACGCAAATTCGAGAGACACGTGAATGGTTGAACCTACTGCCCTCCTTAATTGTTCATCCAATTATCGCATTAGCTCATAGACTCATGGTCTTATCCTAAAAAACACATACAGCCATCTACAGGCGGTGGTGTGCAAGGAATTATTTAACATAATATCATTGTACGGCATAATGTGTTACTACTTACTACGTACTAATGATCTATTGCCGTTTACAACTATTAATTATTATCAGGGCCGGCGCAAGGGCAGTGCAACCGGTGCACCTGCACAGGGCCCCGCACAAATTTGGGGCCCCGCGGAAAACAAATCATTACTGAATAAATATTATAATTTAGAAAATATTACATTATTAATGAAAATATTATATTTTAAACTACAGTTGAAATAATAGTTTGGTGATATCTTAGAGAACAGTACTTGTGTACTATATTTTTATTAATACTGTACTGGTGATTGACATAATAACTTATTAATATACTTGTAATAATATTATTATTATTGTATTTATAGTTATAGCTATTATTGTTGATAAAAATAATTATGGGTATTTTCGTGGTGTCGGCTGTACATGCATTGATTAACTGAAGAGTATAAATAGATTATGTTGAATGTTGTCATGTTGATAATATTATTTTGATCTCATTACTTACTTGTGTCTACTGATATTATTGTTTCATTTATGAATTTATGATTTATCTGTCATTTGCGCACACGCATTACAAGTGTAGAGACACGCGAATAATATTATAATATATTAATATTTTTAATATTCATACAACTGGCAGTCACTATAGGTAAATAACTTTTTTATTATTAATATTATGATTTCATTTATTTAGTTTATACAACAGTAAATAAATGTATTGCATTTTAAATTATTTAAAAAGTAAACATTCTTATTATATTTTTGTATGTAATCTGGAGTGTATTTATGTGTTTATGACACTTATTAATATATAATATTGATGGGAGAGTGGTCACCTTCATTTTATGTCAGAATGTTTTAAAAGAATAAAACAATTAAATTAAATTAAAATAATAATAGTATATTTATAATCATTCTGCACGCCCGGCCCAACTCGGCAAAAGGGTGCAGACAGACTACTAGACCACTGATGACATAAGACATACTAAAAAACATAATTATTATAATCGATCTCTATTGTCATTTATCGTCGTGGTCGGTCCGAATTGTCGGCCGACGCACTCCGACAACGTACACAAAATAATATAATAAAAATAGATCGAATTATATAAAAAGTCGCCGTGCGTCGTGTAGACCACGAAATTAATTAAGAACTATCTAAGAAGTACTATGTCACAAACAAGACTAACTGGACTTTCAACAATATCCATTGAAAAAGATATAGCTGAAACTATCAATTATGACACACTTATAAATGATTTTGCAAACGAAAAGTCAAGAAAAAAATCGTTCTAAAATATATAATCAATAATAAATAATGTAATATATTATTTTATTGTATACATTTATTTTATATATATAACTAAAAATAAAGAGTAAATATTAAAAATTAATATAATTAATTAAATAAAAATAATAAAAATATTTTATTTCAACTATTTTGCACGGGGCCCCGCAATTTGTAGCGCCGGCCCTGATTATTATGATATGATCTCTAAGAGAGACATATTTGATTTATTGTTTATACAATAACCTGCATATTTTTTTATTTTTAACGTTTATTCGTAAATCATAAATACTAATAACAAAATATTATTTTCCTAGTTTTAACATGCATTTCTCAACTAAACGAGTGGTTTGCATTAATTGCAGTAATTGCACTACTTCAGTACACAGTATACATATGCTAATACAGTTATGCTAAGTTATAATATGCAACATAATTTTATAATAATAAGAAAATATTTTTATTGTGCGACAAAAACCATACAGATACAATTATTAATACCTGTATAGAGCAATGGTCGGCTACCAGCGGCTATTGTATACGGTCCGCTTTAATTCTAGAACGACGATTTTTTTTATCTTTATACATTTTATTATTTTAAAGTTTAACAGTATTTTTTTCACAGTAATATAAAAAAATAGTATACATTTTTATTTTTGTCTGGCCCACGAACTCTTTTTGATTTGTGAATGTGGCCTGAGAATCCAAAAACGTTGCCGATCAATGAAATAGAAATTAAGGCTATTCAAATGGTAATTATAATTTATATTTATATTATTTTTATACATATTTATAGGCAGACGGTAAAAGTTTATTTTATCCACGAGTAACAGTCACTGGAGGTAATCTTACTTTAACTGGCGTGAGGAGTGAAGATAGAGGCGTCTATAGATGTGTGGCGTCCAATATCGCAGCTACTATATCGGTGGAAACAGAATTGATAGTCGAAGAAAACTTATTTCATCGTAAACATTTCGATTTGCACGTTAATTCAACTAACAAAAATATTGTGGCTTATTGGAAACGACCCTATTCATTCTGCACAGTTTGGTTAGTGATACTTATTTTTATAATCGATCAGACTTGAGACTATAGAACCTAACCTATAAATCTCGGAAACTCAGGACTCAATCTTGCAAGATTACCCACGGGTAGAAAATTTTATTAATAGGTTATGATAGAAAATATTTAGTGAAATTAGTTTATGAAATCATAACTTATAAATTATAAGCA
Source organism: Rhopalosiphum maidis (assembly GCF_003676215.2). Lineage (NCBI taxonomy): Eukaryota > Metazoa > Arthropoda > Insecta > Hemiptera > Aphididae > Rhopalosiphum > Rhopalosiphum maidis. Next base: position 84,376,916 of record NC_040878.1, read on the forward strand.
TATTATATAAAAATTAAATAATATACTGCAAGAAAAATGACGATTTTAGTTATTTCGTTGTAATATTTATTCAAATAGTTAATAGACTATTTTTAGGTACTTTTAACATTTTACCACTGTTTATTATTATTTACTATACACAATGAAATTTTAAAAATATTTAAATTAATTTTAAACTATTTATATCGTTCAAATGTTCAATGGTAAGATGGTATTGACTTATAATAGTAATTAGCAATTAAAACTATATTAAATAATATTATAATAATTACCATTCACCATATACTTCAATGCTTGTAATATAACTAAATGATTTGTTTTATAAGATAAATAATTTCAATATGTTCACCGTATTATTATTGATTATACTGATTATAGAATAATTTAGGATCTATGGAATTACTAATAGAGAAGACAATTTATAAAGCAATATAAATACATATTTTACAATACGGTACCTATATTAAACTTTATAATATATACTCGGAAATTTAGATTGTCTTCCCGTTCAGAAATATTTTTTATTATATACAATGATTTATCACTGAATTCAAATTTTTCCATATCCATTACTTAAACCTAAGTTTAACCTATGAGGTACTCGACACCTACTATACCATTTTTAAAAATAAAAAATGTTTAATATATATTTACCTAGCCATTATCTATTGTTCTATACATGACACATGATGTCAACACGTGAATTGTAAATTAATTTTGTTATAAAAACATAAAAAGTTTTGTCAGAAAAAATGCATTTATTTTGGTGTATAGGCAAATTATGTAGTATATGGTATTTGTTTAACTTTTCAAGTACTCGTATACACGTGACAACTTTGTATCACAATATATTATAACAAATCAAATAGGTAGCGACGAAGACACAACGTGACTTTTAATGTTTTATACAATACGTCATTGCAGGAGTAGAGACACGAGCTCAGCGTCGTCAAATTGGAATGCAACGGCTTCTTCCAGCGATGGGAAAGCAATCCTATGGAATTTAAAAACTGGTGGGGAATACGAGATAATGGTATCGTGTCGGGACGAAATGAGCGGTGAATCTATGTTCAGCAGATCCATTCTGACAAGATCGAAAGGTAAGAGCGTTTTCACAAATTATGGTATCATACGAAATATAATAACTAATAGTACACTTTTGCAAACTGGAAAGTATCTTTTGTTTTTTTTCGGTTCTGAGATATTCAATTAGGTACTCAATTGCTTAAAAGGTTATGTTCCGGTTCCGGTTTTTGAAAAATATAAATTAAGTGTTCTTAGTGTTCTGGTAAAATTAGTTTAGATTTCCGAGAATTAGTTAGGTAAATACCAATAAGGAGAGTTTTATGTTGTAAATGAAAAGTGTATTAAACAACTTATTAAAGCTTAAGGTGAGAAAGAATACGTCAAATAAATAAATTGTATTCTTACATTCTTTATTAGAGCGTTCAGATATCGTTATTACGTCTATTACGTCTTACCACTATATATATTTTATCATAAATTATTATTAAACTAGAGGCTGATGAAACTCGATTCCAGCGTATATGTATTTTTACCATAGATTATTATTAAGTAATAATTTTTCATTTTGGCATACTTGTAAAACTAATGGTAGACCATAGACCACATACTATATGACCATGCTCATTAATTGGGGTTTACTATAACCAAATTACACCGATATAGTTCCGTATATTATGTATTTGTTCATTATTTTCCGGTCAAAGTCATATAATACAGCTAATTATGCATATCAAAAGAATATATTATTAACAATGTAAATATCCATTTAAATATTAATATTTCAAGAAATAAACAACTTTAATTAATTAGAAAACATTATATTATACCCATTTAATTTTTCATTTAAAAATACAGATTCTAGCCTCTTCTACCTGTATGGTTATATTATGTAATTTTTAATATTTAGCGATTTCCGTTTTTATGCAAAACAATCATTAATATTATATTATTGTCGTAGTAACCGTCAACCGGTCGACCGAAGAGTTGCACGAAAAGCCTCCGAGTCTTGTCGACGACAACCACCAGTTTGACATTCGAGTCGAACGTTCTGGTATTGGTTACAATGTATCGTGGACAATGGATAAGTCCAGCATCGAACATCGCATTAAGCGGTACGTGGTAAAATGGTACGACGCGCACGATGGCTCAGAACTCGGGTCAGCGTCAACCGCAGCCAACAAAAGATACATAGGTAGGTAAGGTTCAACATACGAGATTGGAGGTAAATTGGGTCCGTGATAATTTTTGTCTATTTTAAAAGCGGTAAGTCGAGTCTCGGATATAAAAAGGTTGTAGCAAACCATAGGTACAACTATAGATCTAAAATATTAAAAACTTAAAACTTTAATATTTTTTAATAATTCTGTTTCAATAATACGTCATATTATGGCATATTATAATGGTACACCGCCCGGACACCAATTAATTCTCGTTATATAATTAATCGTTTAGAATTTGTTAAATTTGTATCATTTAAGTTTTTACCTAAATATTAACATTTTTTCACAGAACACAATTTTTTGATTATTTATACCATTATTATTTATTTAGAACATGATATAAAAACCACATATACTTTAATTTATATATTTTTTTCCGGGACTCGACTTACCTACTACCTTTTTTTTCCCAGAATCTAATTTACCGAGATAAGGTAATTTGGGATCCAATTTACCAATCCCGACGAAATTATATCTATCAGCTATTCAATCTCCTGATAAAATAAAAATAACCAACAGAAATCCTTTAACATATTTATTTCTGTATCTCATGTCTTTTTGTGTTTTTTTTTAACAATATTTATGTAACTATACAATTAAAACTCTTATTATTATAGAATTAGCATAATGGCCATTGGTCATTACTTTTTATTTTTAGCTTATAAGGCTTGTTGGACAATTTTTCATATGAAATATAATTTATTATTTAAATTATGTTCGAAAATATTTTTCTGGTACACGGACCCCTCCAAAAATTGATTCTGAAGACATGCTTGATAAAGCCATGGACCACAATTTTTAATATGTACCTATTTAAGGTATATCTTAAATCGAGTTATGGACCAATATCCCCTCCAATTTAAATACAATTTGGGAACAATGAAAAAATAAAAAATCTGAACTCACAGAGATATATGATAGCGATTTGAATTAAAAAGTGTATTACCCTAGATATAGGTATATTACAAATGTCAGTGTACACAGATTTGGATTACATTTTTAATTAATATATTGGTATGCCGTTTATTTTGATTTTAATTTTATTATATTATTATATTAAGTAGGTAGTATCAATAGTGTTGAAGTTTACAAAAAAATTATTATATGCGTATCTATTTTCTGCTATTAAATGTAAAGTGTAATTGAAAAAACAAAAAAAAAAATTATTCAAAATAGGAATTTTTAAGCAAAACTCTTGCTATACCTATCCAATATAATGTGATAGAGCTAATAGGCTAGTAGCGAGTAGGTACCAATGGTACAATAGCTTAAAGAATCTTTTTCTGTGTAAAAATCGTCTAATAATTTATCAAAATGTACCTTAATTTAAGGGATTTGACACTGATTGTTTCTGTTTTTGTCTTACACACATGGAACATAGAATTTTAAGCATGTTATTTGCCAAAACGTATCAACTGATCTAGTAAAGCGATAAAAAATCTGAAAATTTATTTCAATTTTTTGTTAAGTCTACTTGATAATGGATTTTCCACATTTTTGATTTTTTGATTATAACTTCTTCAAATGGTATTGAAATGACAATTTTGTAATGTAATTGTTTTTAGATTTAAGGTGATAAAATCAAAAATATTGGAAAGTCGATCTTAAGTAGACTTAACAAAAAATCAAATCAGTTTTCAGATTTCTTATTGCTTCACTAGATCAATCAGTACAAGTTCTACGTATCAAATTCCTCTAATAAATTAATGATTTGTTAGGTATTCAAGTTAATTAATTAATTTTTGATGACATTTATTAAATCAAGTTGCTATACCCTAAATTTTGATTAATGGTTAATTTATAATATACTAGTATATTTATAAAAAAGTATTTAAAATGTATTTGAAAATAGTGTATAAATACTAATTGTAACCTCAAAAATTAACATTAATAGTACATTGTATTTAAAATAAATAACTAATTAATTTATATCCGTTATAATTTAGTAAATTAACTTACACACACTTGATATATTTATTTGTATTAGGAATTTCTTTTTAAAAAAAGCTAGTATTTAATAATATAAATGATTGTATTTGAAAAAATCTTTAAACACTTTACATAAATTTACAAATAATTTTAAGTATCAATATACAATATAAAATTTCATAATTTAATTTCTTGCAACATAATACAATGATTAATATGTATTTAGTGTCTAATAATTGACTTTTATTGGACATACAAATTTCTCAATAGTGATGCCACACTCACACTCCTTACCAACTTATCTGCGTATATTCACTTGATTTGTCTTATCCTACATTATGTTTCCTAGACTAAAAACTACAGTCAAAACTCAAAAGTCAAATTTGTGAATGTTATTGAGATGACAAAAAAAGAAAAAGAGTGCTTAAAGATAACTTAAGAGGAATAAGATAGTCTGTGGCTTTAATATATTTTGAATGTTTATTTTTTGTACAAACCTCGTATGCTATAAAAAAGGTGAACAAATTTGAAAACCATACATATTATTGAGAAAGGCAGAAAGAGAGATATTAAATATAACTACCAGAAAAGTCATTATTAATTTTTAACAAGTGACCATAAATAGAGGTAGAAATCAAAGTTTTTTTTTTTTAATTTTAAACAAAATAATTAAATATAAGCAATAATTAATTTATTAGTATAAAAAAAAAAAAAAATGTAAATAATACATGTAGCTAATAATTTATTTAGTCAAATGTTCATATTTGTATATATATAACAACAAAGTGCATGTGTGTTTTAACACTTTTTAACAGCCCTGATTGTTATAATTATATGTAACATTATTACTTGCATTAACAACATGTAATTCAAAACTTTTAAGTTCTTCGGGTTTGTGTACCCAAGTTCCAAAATTTAATGATTTAAATGTTGATATTAATTCATTTTTAGCAGCTACATAATTTTTATTTTTATTTTTCAATGAATCATAAAATATATTTGTTTCATTTTCAATAAGAGTTGATAAATTATTTGTAGCAATACACAGTTTAATATATTCATTAGCCAATGAGGTTTTACATACTCTGGATAACTTGTTTTCAATTGTTCTACCTAAACTTCCTTTAATAATTTCAATTCCTTCATTTATAATCCAATTTATGCAGTGAGGTGATTGTGTAGTAGATCTACGGGGAAGTATACTATAACCACGGAGTTGAGGTTTTTGTACTCTGCAAGTAAAAAATAATTAGATAATAGAGATTTTAAATAAGAAAATGGTTAAGTACTCACTTATAATCTTGTGGTAATTTATTAATGCTGTTTTCAACACGACCATAAATTGTTCGCTTCATATGATTTATATTGAACATACTTCCGATTGATATTGATTCTAAATAAATAGGTTCAACAAAATTTGATAATAAATTTCCTTGAAGTCCAAGTACAGTCCAACGAGTTAGTTTGTCTGAACATGACATAGTAACAAGACGTTCACCCTGAGCAACTCCATCGTATGTTTGAAATTCTCGACCAAATACAGATACAGTGCCAGCACCATTTTCTATTTTTGATCGAAGCAAACCACGATTTAATCGATTTAACTGGTGTTCTGTGTCAGAGAAGCTATAAATTCTAGCTTCACCACAAGGAGCAGTGTTTATGTATAAATGAAATGTAATATCTTTTGCTAATTTGAACTTAAATTTGTTATCATCTGAGATAAATATAGAAGGATGGCCTTTCACCGATTCCATGAGTTCTTTATAAAAGAATTTCATTAGGCATCTACGAGTCAATATTTCTGCATGGCAGTCATGTAAAGATTCACCACTTAGGCTCAAATAGTTACCAGATAAACATTTTGTACCAGTAGCCAAACAAATTACTTGTGCGGAGTTCAAATCTTCTTTGATCATCTATATAAACAAACAATAAGTACATCAATATATGTAAAACAATTCATTATTAACTAGGTAATAATTTATTTACTTTGATAATACTTGCTATAACTGAGTATTCTTTAAATTTATTTTCAGTAAATTCTAATTTTTGATATACTTTGTCTGTGATTCCAGCAAAATGATCAATAATTTTAGAATCATCATAATCAGTGCGCAACATTTCTATTTGGTTTTTGTACTTAATATTGTCTATTGGCTGTGCCTCATACAAAGATTTTAAGGCATTACGACATGCAATTTCTTTTGCTTCTTTTTTATTTTTCCCATAACCTATATATTTATTACCAGAAACAATGACACTAATTGTTTCCAATAGCCCATGGGACTGTTCATGTTCATATGTTAAGGTTTGTCCTGGAAATATTTCATGTAGGATACATACTGCTGATGTTTGATGTACAGCAACTTGGGATTCAATTGAAAGTTTTTTTGAAAGTGAGTTTTCAATAAAATCATCTGTACATTGTCTCTTAAATACTGGTATTGCTGATGTTTGATGTACATTAACTTGAGATTCTATTGACAGTTTTTTTGAAGGCGGGTTTTCTATCAAACTGTCTGTACGTTTTCTTTTGAGAACCGCTTTATCACTTTCTATAGTATTATTGGTCTTAGAATTAGCATTATAATTTATGGAGGATGATTTGTAATTCATTATTGCATTTATTTTTGCTCTTTTCTTTGAAGAGCCACAACCATCAAACAGAGAACCATTTAAATGTAACGAAACTTTGAACGTAGGCAAATGTGAAGGTCCATAGCGTATAAAAGGAGACCACTCGTGATTAGGTTGAGCTTCATTGAAATCTCTTAATAAAGTTGTATTATCAATACTGGTTGACTCATCCATATTTTTAAATAGTTTTAACTTAACATACTAACAACAGAAACCACAATTTTTGGTAGTCTATAAAAAAAAATAAAATAAAAATATAATGATAAATATTCTTAGTTACTTAACTTTTAAGTAGATAATATATTTGATTAGGTACGTATATAATTAAACTAATAACCAATAAGCAAATAAATAACAAATTAAAAATCTATAGTAATGAATTGGACTCATAAGTTCATGCACTAAAAAATGCATAAATTATCATGCATTCATGCTCTAAACATTGGCAAAATATGCATTAAAATATGCACTATGTAAAAAAATCATAGGCAAATTTTGAAATAATAAGATAAGACATGAATTAATTTTAAATGTACAATTTCTTTTAATTTTTATACACTTTAAATTAGTTAAAATTAATAAAAATAAATCAAAACTAATACTATCATATTAATAAAATAAGAAACAAAAATGAACCAAAATATTTAAATAAATAAATATAATATTTTTATGTAATAATATGCATTAATAACCCTAAAAATATATTATATGACAAATATGCCTTTACACTCAAAATATGCAAAAACATGCACTATTAAACTTTATATAGTTATTATTATTGTTATGAAATGGATTTGTGTCTCAGTTAGCATGTTTTCCTATGTAGCAAAAAATACATGCAAGTGCATGAACTTACGAGCCCTAGTAATGAATAAACAACTCTTTGAATAACGAACTCATTCAATTAAATTATATTTTAAACTTTAATAAAAAAAATGCATAAAATATAACAAAATTATGAAAAGGGTAGTTACATTTTCTTATCATATAATTATTGTTGTTATATATTAAATCAACATTTCTAATTCATTATTGTAATATTTAATTTGTATTGGGTAATTATTGTAAAAATAATATACTAGTAAAAGTATAATACATAAATAAATTGAAGGTGGGCTGTTTTCTAATTTACTAATAATAAACTAGGTTAAGTTATATTAACTGTAGCTGCTTGGGAACATTTTAAGTACATAATATTATGATTGAATAAATTAAATTTTTTTCTATAAGTTATGTAAAAAGAAATATGTATATATATATATATACACCTACTTTACTTTTTTTTTATCTAACTGACCATGTTTGAATTAAATCATACTTTTTTTCCTAGGTAAGAACCTGTAAAAAGAAAATAATACAAATTAAATAGTACATTCCATTAAATCATTTATTGGTACTACTAATACTATGTTAAAATAATATTTTTTTTTCGTCAAATTAAATTATATACAAATTAATCTTATATTATTACATTTAAATTTTAAAAGATTAATATACAATCTGTATCAGTTGACACAATAAGTATATTAAAAGTTAAGAGTTAAAAAATATACATGATTATAATTTTATAAAAGAAGCCACCCAGTAGTGACATTTTCAATTTGAGGAGCATGAAATATTCATGTTAATTACATAAAAGATCTCAACACCACTTACATTTCAATGGAGAATGGAGCGGTCCACCGAGGAGGAGAATTTCTGGTTATGGTAGCAGACACTAAGTTTTTAGTTAGAGGATTTGTATAAGAAGTTAGTCTATTGTGAAACGTTTTATATTAATGCTTAGCTTCTCTTAATTTAATGTTTTTAGATTTAGATCTGCGTGGAGTGTATCATTTGATACATAAGAAATTTTGTATTGAAAGCAGAGTATTTATTATAACAAAAAATATTTCTTAGCATTTTTAGTTAATTATTTAAAGTCAAAAGTTTTGGATTTAATGAGAAGGGCCCAAGTTAGTTAAAGTATAGGGATTGTTGGGTTGGTCTGAGGCATAATATTATAAAGAATAGGTAAGAGAATACCTCCTCGAGAAACATTAGCATTCATAGCAGCTGTCATAGAAGACAAAACTGGTACAAATTTTAAAATGTCGTTTTAAGAGGTAGAATTTGATAAAATGGTTGTACGCTGGAGGAAGTTTTTAAGTTTAAATAGCAAACCATCATGCCAAACTTGATCGAAAGCTTGTGATATACCAAGAAATGCACATGTGCAGTATAATTTTTTTTACAAGGAATAGGAAATTACATTAACCACTCTATGTGGTTATGTGAGGTACGAAAATCAAATTGGGGAGGGGGGTCAAGTAGTAATAATTATTGGTAATGATGTGGGAAATGCGTTTGAGAATTAACCTTTCTAAAATTTTAGTAAAAAAAATATGAGATTGATAGGTTTGTAGGAAGTAAGCAGGTTTGAAGGTTTATAGAGCTTAAAAAATATAATAATTATTAAAAAAGTTTACAATAATATAATATTATAACATAATTGTAGAGAATTTCCAGATTAGAGCAAAATAGGAGTTTTAAAATTGTGTTGTTACATTAATAATTTAACAATATTAAATGTACTTAAATACCTCAACACTTATACAATTTAAATATTTTGTTATGGACTGGAAGTTCAAAGAACACAAAATATATCATATATTAGATTTATTCATTTGATATTAACTTAAAAAGGTACTGGCAAGCATGCAATTCAAATATCTGTCACTCATAATTTTTTATACCTAACCAATAAATTGTTTATTAGATATAATAATGCAAAATCAAAAAATAAAATATTCATTCTATATGTATAAATAAATCTGTCAGCTTGTATAAAATATGAATTATGTACAAAAAAAACGTTAAATCGCTAACATTATTTAATATGCCAGCATTTTTACAAGTAATATTGACAATATTGTATAATAATTGTTATTTATTTATACTATTATTGACATTATTCGATTTCATATTGTTAATTATTATTATTTAATAGACAATATATATCATGTGACCAACACCAGCCTCTATCACCTTAAAGTCTTAAACAATATAACATTGATTATAGCATGATAAAGTAAATAGTCTATTCTATAATAATCAATGATTATGCTAAGCAGTTATCTATGCTTTAAGATTAGTAAATATGATATACTTTTTATTAATTATATTATGTCTGATATGACTTATAGAGTGGGAGGATATGATATTCAAAATAATGACGGGAACGGGAATGTTTTAGTTAAATTAAAAATTAACTAACTCTATCATTGATTCACAGTTCATTGGTCATTGGCTCATTGCCCATATGTAAAGCGCTAAAGTCATACTATTATTAGTATTGTACCACAACGAATAATATAAATAGATAAGTAATAAAATGTATGTACGAAGATATAATGAATATTTGAAAACTGTAAATAATTATAGGTACAATAATGTGCGCCACTATAACACAACACTAGCCATAAATATTAGTGCTTAGTACTTACTCTGAACGAATGGCGAATTAGTTATAACATAACATGTAGTTAAAATACAGTGTAGTAAGGTTAGGTTAAGTAGTTTGGTTTTAAGATCTATATTTTATAGGTATTCTAATTATTTATATGACATTGTAGTTACTAGTTTTTTATATTATCTTTTTGTACAGGACCTTGTTATCAATTAGCCGAGCTATCGACCGTGGTTGTACCATAGAATAACCTAACTTAACCGCCTTGCCGCGCCACCCGTCAAACGTGTTACCACTTATCACATCACTCGTTTATTTGAATGTTATTTTTTTCGTATTATTTGTATAGAGTGGTGAAAATATAGTATTCCCTTTACCTATTGGCTACTTGATTGGTTTTTATTATTGCAATTATATTTTTTTTTGTATTTAATTTATTTTTAAATGTTTTATTCGATTAATGATTACACATTAAGATAAAAATACGTTTTTTAAAGAAATATGCAAGGAAAAACGCCTCAAAAATAGCCTAGTAATATATTTTTCATTTAGTTAAATAAATAATTTATCATACACATTACACAAATATGTATTCAATTATCATATAGCTAAGATTATAAATCCTTAAAATAGTTTCATTTGATAAACGTTTCTCTCTTTATTGTTGACTTTTTTTTACATTTATTTAAAAGTACAAATGTAGCGAAGCCAGAGGAATAACTGCGTAAGTATAGATTATGAATGGAATGAGTTAAAAAGTTCAAATAGTTTTTAACTTTCAATAAATGCTAATACGTCAGATTCTCACTATCTCTTGTGATGTATAATTTATACAGTATAAATTACCTACTTTATTTAGTATTTGGTAGTTGTTTTATAGGTTATCCAAAGCGTATTTACAAAAAATAATCTTAAGATAAATTAGGGATGACCGAAAATTTAATATCGAATGAACTGATAATACCAATAATATTGAACACATCAACAATAGGTAGGTATACTAAAATTAGTTAATTAATATTTTATTCTATTTTAAAATTGTACAAAATGTTCAATGGGAAATTATCACAGTACCGCTTACAGGGTGACTCTTTTATTATGAACCACTCAATATTTCAAAAAGTATTCATGTTTTTGAAAACATTTTTTTACAGTTTCAAGTTGTTAAAAAACATTTTTATTAAAAAATTATATTTTTAAATATTTTTTATCCTATTATTTTTTTAAGATTTTTACTTTTTTGAATGACAATATAGTTTTAATTTCATATTCCAAAGTAGAATATTTTTCTGAGTATTTTGATACATAAAAATCAAATTTAGGGTGAGTAGTTTATGAGTTATACGTATTTAAAATTTAGACAAGCGGAGTAGTGGACAAACATTTTGCGGTGTTACCCCGTACCACTCCATTTCGCGCATAAGAGTACCTATAGAGTAAAGACTATAGTACCTAAGGATACAAATTATTTTGAAAATTTTGCGATGTATAATACATAATAATGATAATAATGATAATACACACATTTTGTGAAAATTTCAAGTTTTATGATTTTTCAATCATGAATTATAACAAATAACAAAAATCTCCCGTTCTAAAAATTTAAACTTCAAATGGTCATAAACATTAAATTTCACTTTCCGATAGAAATTTTTTTGAATAAAGGTTAAAAAACTTGAAGAATGTATTAAATTTTTAAATTTTTTTAGGATCAGGATAGTATTGGAATTTTTTATTTTGTCTTTCCTAACTATAACTACCAATTAGTTCCTATTTTCTACCAGAAACTATTCTTAAAGTTGAAAATCAAAGCCTTTTTACTGTCACAAAAGGTGATGATAGACACAATAAAACTTATTGTATATCTTTGTAAAATCAATATATTTATTCGCTTTGCTTTTTTCTTAATTATTTAAATAGTATAGTTTATAGTGTTTGTGAATTAATATTAGTTACAAGTTATAATAAGAATAATATCATGTGATACTTAAAACATTTTCGGGTGTTTATGTATTGTAATTAATTTACGAGACCAAGTTAAATTCGCATCATCTTATATGTGCATGTAACATAATACAATATATTATAATATTCATTTATCGTTTCTTAGTGATAGAGCTAGCTAGTGGCAAGACCTACGGGATTCTGGTCACGGCCACCTCAGCGGATGGCCGACAGATGTCCGTCGGCAGCCGTTCGTTCCATTCCCCGGCGGCAGCGTTGGCAGCAACTTCCACATCATCGACAGCTTTTACAAAATACTATTACATGGTGCTTTTCGGTCTGCTCATTGCCGGTTTCGTCGTATTGTGTTGCAATTGCTGTGGCGGTAAGGGCAGATGATATTGTATGAACGACAAACATTAGGTATATCGTATATGTATCCACTGACAAATAATATCCGTGGTATAAGTAACGCCGATTTCTACAAATATTTATTACTCATATATCTAATATTGTATATTATGTGTTTATGTGACAATATTTAAAAAAAAAATTATCACCCCAACCCAAAAACCTACGTTACCCACCCCTGTTATAAGTAACGCTATGTTTCCATATCGTCGATATATTTTTATTATTACGTTTTACAAACCCACACGTCCATCAGTATATTAATTTACTATTAATAATATAAGTTAATAAGTAATCGACTGCATGTGAAGTGTTTCATATTATTATAACGATAATTACAGAGTTCGGTATAACTACCTATTATAATATATTGTGCATACTAAATATTTATCGTCATTAATTATTATTATTTATTACTATTATTATTTATTATTGTAATTAATACACTATTGACACGTTTTCTGCTGTGCCTAATCGAAGTCACATTATTAATATTATTGAAGCTTTTTCAAATTATCATATATACGTCATCCACAGCATATATCCACTATCCAGGATTTTAGTATTGTATTATATGAGCCAGCCTAAATCACGAGAGGCCACCGTGTATCATCATGAACCAATAAATATAAATATATGTATAATTATCTACTTAATTTCTTTCATACTTTAATACGTGACAAAATGAATAATTTTACATACTTAAAAAAATTACATAGAAATAGTTATTATAAAGACTATAATTTTAAATTGTAATATTTTGTTGTTGTTATTTTGTACTGATATTAATTATAAATACAATTTAATATTTGTTTTAAGGGATTATTCTAATAATAATAAATAATAATTAATTGGGTACTTGCAGAGTATTTATTATTAAAGAAAATTAATGTAAAAAAAATTACACCTAATAACCTCTTAAGAGAACGTTATACATACTTGCACATACACACTACATTAAATGTACGTTCTTCAGAACTATACATTTATGCTAAATTAACTTTTATGTTATAGACCAAGGGTCGGGAACCTTTTCGTAAGAAAGAGCCATTTTTTCAAAAAATTACAAAACTATGATATCCAGGGAGCCGCACAGGTTTGAACAAAATTTTTTTTTAATTGTGGTGTATAAATTATTACTTTATTAGTACATATATTAGAATAAAGATAGTATTTCATCGAGAAAACATAATAATACGTCTTAAATTTATAAAATATAGAAAAACTTTATTTATTCCTATAATAACGCAGGTATAATATAATTTATATTTTACGGATCTCGATTGATAATTATCCAAAGAGCCGCAGATTCCCGACCCCTGTTATAAACTATATTTAAGGGAATTTTGAGTATTTTAAATTGTAATATTTTACATATTTATAACTTGCTCAAACTTTTTTATCTAAATTAGTAAACAATATAATAATATTTTTTTAAATAAATTATACAAGTTTTAATAATATAGTTAGAATATATTGAGAAATAATCTAGTACAAGTCAATTAATTTAATATAAATCTTAAACGATAAAATAATTGGACGAAATTATTTATAAGATTATAATATCTTTCTATTTATGTATTATATTATTTAAAATGTAGGTATTAATTATATGTCTTTGGAGTCCAGATGTAAATAAATATTCATTGATAATTATATAATCACAGCTTATAAATTTGGTCAGTATTGAAAAAAAGGGTACCTAGAAAAAATAATTACAAACATTTTTTAAGTATAGGTGGTGTTGCAATTAAATATATGCCATCTACCTCTAACATATAATTAAAAAGTTACATATTTTATACATTTTAATATTTAATAGAGATAAATTCTACTAAAAAAAACATATATATATATATATATATATTATATAAATATTTTTTTAAAACAAATAAATCTTATATTTACTTCTTTCAAGTAGAGTTTGTGTGTTGGAAGTAGAGACATAGAGTTACATATTATAGTTATTAAGGTTTACGCTATACAAAAATGCAAAATAAAAGAGAATAATAATAATAATATTTACAAACAACTAAAATTAATATTAACAAAATAGGTAATTAAGAATAAAGTAGATAAATATTTAGAAAAATTATGTACAGACAATTTTGTCTCAACAGCTAAATTTTATGTAGAAATTCACGTAAAAACTTATTGAGGAAAATTATTTTTAATTAGTTTATGACTAGATCTTTCATATATATTTTTAAATATTATAGCATGAACAAGTTGAATAGTGAAGACTAAAATAGTCAATGCATTTTTGGCTAATATTTTTATTATCATTGCTTAATAAAATATTATAATAATGTTCTGTATTCTGTTACATTTTGGGTAGGCATGTATTATTATTGTTATTGATTGATAATTGTTTAACTGTTATCATAATAGTAAATTTATAGGAAGTACACCAAATTTTTTGTAATATAATTTCGTAGATATGTCTAGAATATTATTATCAAGTTATAAATTAATGATTTTTTCATTGGATATTTAATGGCTTGATTGAATTTTAATAGGTATCTCCCTAAACTATTGTCATAATGATATAAAGCTTGATAGAAAGAGAAACACAATTAATTAGTTATATAAATAGATTATCTCACTCTTAATCAACAAGAAAAATGTTGTAATTTTATAATATTATAACGCGTTATTACCAGCTGGGTTACTTCATTTCTCATGTAATTCATATTATTATATTTTAGAGTGTATTATTATAACAAATACAATTTTACAGATTGTATTTTTGTACTATATTTATAAACAAAAAAATAAAAAAAATTAAAGGTTAACTAAACTAAAAAAATCTTAAAATTATAATTTATCCTTAATTTAGATTAATAATTTTAAAAAATATTAATAATTAAAAAAAGTTATTGATGTCGATAAAAAACAAAAACATATCACGTAAATTGTATAATTACAGTATTCTGATCGGATTTTTTTACATAATTTGAAAATACTATTTTAAAGATAGTCTGAAAATTCCGTTGTAACACTTCAATGAAGCCTTAAATTACAATTGTTTTTTTGGTTTTAAACGCTTGCTGAGAAATCGTCTGTAAAATTGTCTATTAAAACTATAGTTTCCAAAAATTTAGATCCTAGTTACATCAAGGATATAGGCGTGTCCAGATCTTGTTCGCTTATCGTGCACAAGAGTATCATATCCGGAGGAGAGGCGAAGGGGGTTACAAACTCCTCATAAAAATAATTAGATTAGGGTTTGGGGCATATGACCCCTAAATTTTGAAATAAGCTTTATCATCTAATAATAATTAAATAAATTTGTATTTGTATTTAGTGTTTTAAATTTCGCAGGCCGTGCCTGTACATGACAGACATGACCCATAAATACGCCCATGAATTCTAGGACGTCATAAGAAATTAGTTAATATTTATTATTATTATACTATTCAATAATTTTTGTATAACGTAAACTATATAATACAACTAATAAGCATGTTAAAAATTATTTACCTGTGTTAAAACAGTTTTCACATGGAACAATTATAACAAGTTATTTTTACAAGTCTTTATCAAACAATATTATCGTACGTATAATATGAGTTAGTAAAAAAAACTTGCTAATGGATTTGTATATTGATAAAATGTGTAAAATTTGTATCCATTTTTCTGAAAAAAAAAACATGGTTAATTTTTCTTCTTATATTTTATCAGAAAGTTTTAAATAAGTACACAAAGGAAATTCAGTCTCATCGAAATTAAAAAACGAATCTCACCGTATTATTATCGTTATTAAGAACTTGAGTGTCAGTGTCTTTTACAATATTAATATCAATATTCTTCTTTTTTTTAATTTTTTTATGTCTAAGCCTTTTCTGTTTAAGCGCATCATCATCACTAGTAATGTTTATATTATAGGTTTCTTCTAAATTAACATTATTTTCATCAGAATTTTTATCTTCGTTATCTATGGGTATTTCTTTATATTTGTAAGTTTTACTAGTTTTTAAATATTTATTATGCTTCTTATGTTTATGCTTTTTATCTTTTAGTACATTATTTTGATTATATTTTACGTAGGTTTCTTCTGAATTATAATTATTTTCATTTGTATCTTCATCACTGCCATCTACAGGAATTTCTTTATTTTTATATTTTATAGTTTTGGAATGTTTTATATATTTTGACTTCTCTTCAGGTGACAATTTTTTGCTATTAGTTGAATTTGTTTTTTTGGAAATTTTTGATTTATTATTTTTGATTTTTAATCTTTTTTGAGAATTATTATCGTCACTGTTAATTTGAATGCTGGAACCATTAACTTCATTATTTTCCTCAGATGAATAAATATTTTTTTTAATTTTTTTTTTCTTTCTTTTATCAGTGTTTTTACTTCGTAATATTTCGACATCTTCATCATTTAAATCATTTTTATTATGACTTTTATTTTTTTTATGCCTACCAACATCATCATTATCATGATCCTTAAATTGGTTTTTTTTATGATTTTTCTTTTTATGCCCGCCACTATCATCGTCATTATTATCATCATTTCTTATATTTTTTTTACGACCTTTATTCTTTAGATGTTCGCCATCATCATTGTCATTTATATCTTTATTCTTATGACGTTTATTTTTTTTATGCTTACCTTTATTTTTTGTATGTTTGCCATTATCATCATTGTCATTTATATCTTTATTCTTATGACGTTTATTTTTTTTATGCTTACCTTTATTTTTTATATGTTTGTCATCATCATTGTCATTTATATCTTTATTCTTATGACGTTTATTTTTTTTATTTTTACCATTGTCATCATTAATTAAATATTTACTTTTACGATGTTTATTCTTTTTATGATTGCTATCGTCATCATTTGTATTTTTGATCTTATCATGTTTACTTTTTTTATGCATTCCATCATCATCACCATTATCATCAACATCATCATCATTATTATCATCATCATCACTATAATCATCATCGTCATCATCATCATCATCATTTTCATTACTTATATTATTTTTCTTATGATCTTTTTTTTTGTTATGCTTTTCATGCTTTTCATGTTTTTTATTTTTATGTTTTTTTGCTTTTGTAGAATCCTTGGTTTCATTTCCGTCAACCCTTTTATTACTTGTCTTTATCTCAAGACTTTCTATTGGTTTATCTGTTTTTGAATCAGACTCTTCGATATTTATAATTTTTTCTGGTTTAGTAGTAGGAATATCATTTAATAGTACAACTTTGTTGATACTTGAATCGTGAGATCCTATGTTGTCATTTTCTCTCATATAAGAACAATTCTTAGATAATTTATCTAGTTTGGAAAGTTTATCATCAATATTATCGATTTTATTAAGTAATTGCTCAGACATTTTTTTAATAAAATCATCGTACAGTTTATTATGACTATCATGATTATCGGTATTTACTATATCATTATAATTGTTTTTGATTGTTTCAGTTTTCGTTACAATATTTTTCTCGTTGTTAATATAACTTGGAATTTTGTTATTATTAAGAGTATAATCAGTAGATTGATTTAAATCATTAATATAATTATCATATCCGTTATGTATACTAATGTCATAATTTCTTTTGGGTGGAATTGTTTCCCATAAATTATAATTTGAATCACCGCCTTCAATGTACTTTGTGCTAAACTTAGGTATCATATAACCATATGAATTACCACCTTCTAATGAAAATGTATTATTGGAATTATAATCAATTATAGAGTTAGTAACATCACCATGATTAACATTAATATCATCACCGTTATCCAATTTATTATAATTATGCATTAAATTTAAGCCCGACGAATGCATGTCAATGCCATTTAAAGAAATCTCCGACAAAGGTTTTTTATTGACATTCATTATTTTATCAGATGGAGGACGAAGAGTCGATGTTAATGCGTCTTCATTGGAATTGTGTAACTTGTTATTTATTTTTGATTTCGGAATAATGTTTGTATTATCAATAGCTGGACTAGGCGATTCATCTAATCCTATCGGGCTACCTAATAAATCTTTAATAATATTCGACTCTGATGTATTGTAAAGATTTATTTTATCTTGTCGCTCAGGTGCTTTCTTAGGATTTTTTTTAATACCTGTTGGAGTACTGGGAGAAGTTGAATTAATATAATTATCATCGCCTACAGTGTTTTCAGGATTAGTATTTCCAGTATTTGAATTAAATGGTGTAGGTTGATTTATTTTTTGGAGACTATCATCAAGATCTATATTTTTAATGTTATTTAATGTAGAAGATGGTGAACTATCTTTTCTTTTATTCTTATCAATATCCTCAACTGTCAAACTTAAATTATTATACTCTCCCCTAATATCAGATGTATCATAATTATAAGGGATTTCTCCCAAAAATTCCTTTAACTCGTCCGTTTTTATTGGAACAGTACCATCTGTAATCTCAGGTGATTTTAAATCTGTGTTTTCTAAAAGATTTACATTTTCAGTAGATATGTTTTTTTCGAACGGATTAGTATTGATAACTTTAAACGGAGAAGTCGTTGTCAATGTGTCATCATTAGAATTATGTAAAACGTCATCTATTCTTGATATTGGAATAACGTTTGTATCATCGATCACTGGTTTAGGCGATTCAACTCCATCTAATCCTACAGGGCTTCCTAATAAATCGTTAATTATATTCGAATCTGAAGTATTGTCTAGGTTTATTTTATCTTGAATATCAGAAAGACTCTTAGGATTTTCTTCAATACCCATTTGAGTACACGGAGAAGGGGAATTAATATTTTTGTTATCACCCACATTATTTTCTGGATTAGATTTTACATCAGAATCCTCCATTGTCACAATTCCTAAATTATTATACTTTCCAGAAATATCGGTTAAATTGTCGTCGTCATAAGGTGTTTCTTCAAAAAAATCCTTTAATTCTTTAGATTCTATAGGAAAAATACCATCTGCCGATTCGGGGTTTTTCAAATCTGTTTTGTCTAGAGGATTCACATCATTAGTAGACTTGTTTTCTTGTAACGGATTAGGTTTGACATCATCTTCTGTTGGGAACTTTGTCAATGTATCATCATTAGAATTTTGTAACTTGTTATCTATTTCTGAATTTGGAATATTGTTTGCGTCTTCAGTTGCCGTTTTAGGCGAATCTTTCCCATCTATTCCTATCGGGCTGTTTAATAAATCTTCGATTAAATTCGAATCCGATTTATCATCTAGGTTTATTTGATCATGAATATCAGGAAGACTCTTTAGATTTTCTTTAATACCTGCTGGAGGACTGAGAGAAGTTGAATTAATATAATTATCATCGCCCACAGTGTTTTCAGGATTAGTATTTCCAGTATTTGAATTCAATGACGTAGGTTGATTCGTTTTTTGAACATTATCATCAAGATCGTTATTTTTATTGTCATTTAAAGTCGAAGAAGGTGAAATATCGTTTTTTTTATTTTTATCTATATCCTCCATTGTGATACCTCCTAAATTATTAAATTCTTCCAAACTATCGGGCTCGTCAATGTCATCATAAGGTATTTCTGCCAAAAATTCTTTTAATTCTTCAGATTCTGTGGGAAAAATACCATCTGCCGATTCGGGGTTTTTCAAATCTGTTTTGTCTAGAGGATTCACATCATTAGTAGACTTGTTTTCTTGTAACGGATTAGGTTTGACATCGTCTTCTGTTGGGGACTTTGTCAATGTATCATCATTAGAATTTTGTAACTTGTTATCTATTTCTGAATTTGGAATATTGTTTGCGTCTTCAGTTGCCGTTTTAGGCGAATCTTTTCCATCTATTCCTATCGGGCTGTTTAATAAATCTTCGATTAAATTCGAATCCGATTTATCATCTAGGTTTATTTGATCATGAATATCAGGAAGACTCTTTAGATTTTCTTTAATATCTGCTGGAGGACTGAGGGAAGTTGAATTAATATAATTATCATCGGCCACAGTGTTTTCAGGATTAGTATTTCCAGTATTTGAATTCAATGACGTAGGTTGATTTGTTTTTTGAACACTATCATCAAGATCGTTTTTTTTATTGTCATTTAATGTCGAAGAAGGTGAAATATCGTTGTTTTTATTTTTATCTATATCCTCCATTGTGATACCTCCTAAATTATTAAATTCTTCCAAACTATCGGGCTCGTCAATGTCATCATAAGGTATTTCTGCCAAAAATTCTTTTAATTCTTCAGATTCTGTGGGAAAAATTCCATCTGCCGATTCGGGGTTTTTCAAATCTGTTTTGTCTAGAGGATTCACATCATTAGTAGACTTGTTTTCTTGTAACGGATTAGGTTTGACATCGTCATCTGTTGGGGACTTTGTCAATGTATCATCATTAGAATTTTGTAACTTGTTATCTATTTCTGAATTTGGAATATTGTTTGCGTCTTCAGTTGCCGTTTTAGGCGAATCTTTTCCATCTATTCCTATCGGGCTGTTTAATAAATCTTCGATTAAATTCGAATCCGATTTATCATCTAGGTTTAATTGATCATGAATATCAGGAAGACTTTTTAGATTTTCTTTAATATCTGCTGGAGGACTGAGGGAAGTTGAATTAATATAATTATCATCGCCCACAGTGTTTTCAGGATTAGTATTTCCAGTATTTGAATTCAATGACGTAGGTTGATTTGTTTTTTGAACACTATCATCAAGATCGTTTTTTTTATTGACATTTAATGTCGAAGAAGGTGAAATATCGTTGTTTTTATTTTTATCTATATCCTCCATTGTGATACCTCCTAAATTATTAAATTCTTCCAAACTATCGGGCTCGTCAATGTCATCATAAGGTATTTCTGCCAAAAATTCTTTTAATTCTTCAGATTCTGTGGGAAAAATTCCATCTGCCGATTCGGGGTTTTTCAAATCTGTTTTGTCTAGAGGATTCACATCATTAGTAGACTTGTTTTCTTGTAACGGATTAGGTTTGACATCGTCTTCTGTTGGGGACTTTGTCAATGTATCATCATTAGAATTTTGTAACTTGTTATCTATTTCTGAATTTGGAATATTGTTTGCGTCTTCAGTTGCCGTTTTAGGCGAATCTTTTCCATCTATTCCTATCGGGCTGTTTAATAAATCTTCGATTAAATTCGAATCCGATTTATCATCAAGGTTTATTTGATCATGAATATCAGGAAGACTCTTTAGATTTTCTTTAATACCTGCTAGAGGACTGAGGGAAGTTGAATTAATATAATTATCATCGCCCACAGTGTTTTCAGGATTAGTATTTCCAGTATTTGAATTCAATGACGTAGGTTGATTCGTATTTTGAACATTATCATCAAGATCGTTTTTTTTATTGTCGTTTAATGTCGAAGAAGGTGAAATATCGTTGTTTTTATTTTTATCTATATCCTCCATTGTGATACCTCCTAAATTATTAAATTCTTCCAAACTATCGGGCTCGTCAATGTCATCATAAGGTATTTCTGCCAAAAATTCTTTTAATTCTTCAGATTCTGTGGGAAAAATACCATCTGCCGATTCGGGGTTTTTCAAATCTGTTTTGTCTAGAGGATTCACATCATTAGTAGACTTGTTTTCTTGTAACGGATTAGGTTTGACATCGTCTTCTGTTGGGGACTTTGTCAATGTATCATCATTAGAATTTTGTAACTTGTTATCTATTTCTGAATTTGGAATATTGTTTGCGTCTTCAGTTGCCGTTTTAGGCGAATCTTTTCCATCTATTCCTATCGGGCTGTTTAATAAATCTTCGATTAAATTCGAATCCGATTTATCATCAAGGTTTATTTGATCATGAATATCAGGAAGACTCTTTAGATTTTCTTTAATACCTGCTGGAGGACTGAGAGAAGTTGAATTAATATAATTATCATCGCCCACAGTGTTTTCAGGATTAGTATTTCCAGTATTTGAATTCAATGACGTAGGTTGATTCGTTTTTTGAACATTATCATCAAGATCGTTATTTTTATTGTCATTTAAAGTCGAAGAAGGTGAAATATCGTTTTTTTTATTTTTATCTATATCCTCCATTGTGATACCTCCTAAATTATTAAATTCTTCCAAACTATCGGGCTCGTCAATGTCATCATAAGGTATTTCTGCCAAAAATTCTTTTAATTCTTCAGATTCTGTGGGAAAAATACCATCTGCCGATTCGGGGTTTTTCAAATCTGTTTTGTCTAGAGGATTCACATCATTAGTAGACTTGTTTTCTTGTAACGGATTAGGTTTGACATCGTCTTCTGTTGGGGACTTTGTCAATGTATCATCATTAGAATTTTGTAACTTGTTATCTATTTCTGAATTTGGAATATTGTTTCCGTCTTTAGTTGCCGTTTTAGGCGAATCTTTTCCATCTATTCCTATCGGGCTGTTTAATAAATCTTCGATTAAATTCGAATCCGATTTATCATCTAGGTTTATTTGATCATGAATATCAGGAAGACTCTTTAGATTTTCTTTAATACCTGCTGGAGGACTGAGAGAAGTTGAATTAATATAATTATCATCGCCCACAGTGTTTTCAGGATTAGTATTTCCAGTATTTGAATTCAATAACGTAGGTTGATTTGTTTTTTGAACACTATCATCAAGATCGTTTTTTTTATTGTCATTTAATGTCGAAGAAGGTGAAATATCGTTTTTTTTATTTTTATCTATATCCTCCATTGTGATACCTCCTAAATTATTAAATTCTTCCAAACTATGGGGCTCGTCAATGTAATTATAAGGTATTTCTGCCAAAAATTCTTTTAATTCTTCAGATTCGATGGGAAAAATACCATCTGCCGATTCGGGGTTTTTCAAATCTGTTTTGTCTAGAGGATTCACATCATTAGTAGACTTGTTTTCTTGTAACGGATTAGGTTTGACATCATCTTCTGTTGGGGACTTTGTCAAAGTATCATCAT
This sequence comes from Rhopalosiphum maidis, assembly GCF_003676215.2. NCBI lineage: Eukaryota > Metazoa > Arthropoda > Insecta > Hemiptera > Aphididae > Rhopalosiphum > Rhopalosiphum maidis. Next base: position 84,400,422 of record NC_040878.1, read on the forward strand.
TAGAATTTTGTAACTTGTTATCTATTTCTGAATTTGGAATATTGTTTGCGTCTTCAGTTGCCGTTTTAGGCGAATCTTTTTCATCTATTCCTATCGGGCTGTTTAATAAATCTTCGATTAAATTCGAATCCGATTTATCATCTAGGATTATTTGATCATGAATATCAGGAAGACTCTTTAGGTTTTCTTTAATGCCTGCTGGAGGACTGAGGGAAGTTGAATTAATATAATTATCATCGCCCACAGTGTTTTCAGGATTAGTATTTCCAGTATTTGAATTCAATGACGTAGGTTGATTCGTTTTTTGAACATTATCATCAAGATCGTTTTTTTTATTGTCATTTAAAGTCGAAGAAGGTGAAATATCGTTTTTTTTATTTTTATCTATATCCTCCATTGTGATACCTCCTAAATTATTAAATTCTTCTAAACTATGGGGCTCGTCAATGTTATCATAAGGTATTTCTGCCAAAGATTCTTTTAATTCTTTAGATTCTGTGGGAAAAATACCATCTGCCGATTCGGGGTTTTTCAAATCTGTTTTGTCTAGAGGATTCACATCATTAGTAGACTTGTTTTCTTTTAACGGATTAGGTTTGACATCATCTTCTGTTGGGGACTTTGTCAATGTATCATCATTAGAATTTTGTAACTTGTTATCTATTTCTGAATTTGGAATATTGTTTTCGTTTTCAGTTACCGTTTTAGGCGAATCTTCTCCATCTATTCCTATCGGGCTGTTTAATAAATCTTTGATTAAATTCGAATCCGATTTATCATCTAGGTTTATTTGATCATGAATATCAGGAAGACTCTTTAGGTTTTCTTTAATACCTGCTGGAGGACTGAGGGGAGTTGAATTAATATAATTATCATCGCCCACAGTGTTTTCAGGATTAGTATTTCCAGTATTTGAATTCAATGACGTAGGTTGATTCGTTTTTTGAACATTATCATCAAGATCGTTTTTTTTATTGTCATTTAAAGTCGAAGAAGGTGAAATATCGTTTTTTTTATTTTTATCTATATCCTTCATTGTGATACCTCCTAAATTATTAAATTCTTCCAAACTATGGGGCTCGTCAATGTCATCAAAAGGTATTTCTGCCAAAAATTCTTTTAATTCTTTAGATTCTGTGGGAAAAATACCATCTGCCGATTCGGGGTTTTTCAAATCTGTTTTGTCTAGAGGATTCACATCATTAGTAGACTTGTTTTCTTGTAACGGATTAGGTTTGACATCATCTTCTGTTGGGGACTTTGTCAATGTATCATCATTAGAATTTTGTAACTTGTTATCTATTTCTGAATTTGGAATATTGTTTTCGTTTTCAGTTACCGTTTTAGGCGAATCTTCTCCATCTATTCCTATCGGGCTGTTTAATAAATCTTCGATTAAATTCGAATCCGAGTTATCATCTAGGTTTATTTGATCATGAATATCAGGAAGACTTTTTAGATTTTCTTTAATACCTGCTGAAGGACTGAGGAATGTTGAATTAATATTATTATCATCGCCCACAGTGTTTTCAGGATTTGTATTTCCAGTATTTGAGTTCAATGACGTAGGTTGATTCGTTTTTTGAACATTATCATCAAGATCGTTTTTTTTATTGTCGTTTAAAGTCGAAGAAGGTGAAATATCGTTTTTTTTATTTTTATCTATATCCTCCATTGTGATACCTCCTAAATTATTAAATTCTTCCAAACTATGGGGCTCGTCAATGTCATCAAAAGGTATTTCTGCCAAAAATTCTTTTAAATCTTTAGATTCTGTGGGAAAAATACCATCTGCTGATTCGGGGTTTTTCAAATCTGTTTTGTCTAGAGGATTCACATCATTAGTAGACTTGTTTTCTTGTAACTGATTAGGTTTGACATCATCTTCTGTTGGGGACTTTGTCAATGTATCATCATTAGAATTTTGTAACTTGTTATCTATTTCTGAATTTGGAATATTGTTTTCGTTTTCAGTTACCGTTTTAGGCGAATCTTCTCCATCTATTCCTATCGGGCTGTTTAATAAATCTTCGATTAAATTCGAATCCGATTTATCATCTAGGTTTATTTGATCATGAATATCAGGAAGACTTTTTAGATTTTCTTTAATACCTGCTGAAGGACTGAGGGATGTTGAATTAATATTATTATCATCGCCCACAGTGTTTTCAGGATTTGTATTTCCAGTATTTGAGTTCAATGACGTAGGTTGATTGTCTTCTGTTGGAGACTTTGTCATTGCGTTTTTTGGCTCTAAACCTTTTTCGTCGTTGTTTTTGACTCCCGATGGGAAATTTTCATTTCGTTTTTTTGTCTCTGGCAGTTCTTCGTCTTTGTTCGGCCCAATTTTCCCTTGCTTTTTCGTTTGAGGAGGTCTTAATGGATGTTTTATATCCTTTAAAATATCACGTTCCATTTTACTTCCAAGATTGTTATTATCAGGAATATCTTGTTTCGTTTCTAAGGATGATGGATTCGATTCTGAATTTTGATGAGCTGAATCTTCATCTGATTCTGAATTCATGTCATTTATTATTGCATCAATTTCATCATTTCCGGGAATCCCTTGTAGATTGTCCGTGTTTTCTGCTTTTGTATTTTTTGGAATAATGATCGTTGGGGTTTGTTGATTGCTTTTCCTTGGAGTTATCGGTGTAGCTCTTTTGGGATTTGAGCCATCTTCGTCGCCTTTTTTGACTCCCGATGGAGAATTTGCATTTCGTTTGTTGGTCTCTGGCAGTTCTTCGTCTTTGTTCGGCCCAATTTTCCCTTGCTTTTTCGATTGAGGTCTTAATAGATCTTTTATATTCTTCAATATATCATGTTCCTGTTTACTACCAAGATTGTCATCATCAGGAATATCTTGTTTCGTTTCTAAGGATGATGGATTCGATTCTGAATTTTGATGAGCTGAATCTTCATTTGATTCTGAATTCATGTCATTTATTAATGCATCAATTTCATCATTTCCGGGAATCCCTTGTGGATTGTCCGTGTTTTCTGCTTTTGTATTTTTTGGAATAATGATCGTTGGGGTTTGTTGATTGCTTTTACTTGGAGTTATTGGTGTAGCTCTTTTTGGATTTGAGCTATTTTCGTCGCCTTTTTTGACTCCCGATGGAGAATTTACATTTCGTTTGTTGGTCTCTGGCAGTTCTTCGTCTTTGTTCGGCCCAATTTTCCCTTGCTTTTTCGTTTGAGGAGGTCTTAATGGATGTTTTATATCCTTTAAAATATCACGTTCCATTTTACTTCCAAGATTGTTATTATCAGGAATATCTTGTTTCGTTTCTAAGGATGATGGACTCGATTCTGAATTTTGATGAGCTGAATCTTCATCTGATTCTGAATTCATGTCATTTATTAATGCATCAATTTCATCATTTCCGGGAATCCCTTGTGGATTGTCTGTGTTTTCTGCTTTTGTATTTTTTGGAATAATGATCGTTGGGGTTTTTTGATTGCTTTTACTTGGAGTTATCGGTGTAGCTCTTTTGGGATTTGAGCCATCTTCGTCGCCTTTTTTGACTCCCGATGGAGAATTTGCATTTCGTTTGTTGGTCTCTGGCAGTTCTTCGTCTTTGTTCGGCCCAATTTTCCCTTGCTTTTTCGATTGAGGTCTTATTAGATCTTTTATATTCTTCAATATATCATGTTCCTGTTTACTACCAAGATTGTCATCATCAGGAATATCTTGTTTCGTTTCTAAGGATGATGGACTCGATTCTGAATTTTGATGAGCTGAATTTTCATCTGATTCTGAATTCATGTCTTTTATTAATGCATCAATTTCATCATTTCCGGGAATCCCTTGTGGATTGTCCGTGTTTTCTGCTTTTGTATTTTTTGGAATAATGATCGTTGGGGTTTGTTGATTGCTTTTACTTGGAGTTATCGGTGTAGCTCTTTTTGGATTTGAGCCATCTTCGTCGCCCTTTTTGACTCCCGATGGAGAATTTGCATTTCGTTTGTTGGTCTCTGGCAGTTCTTCGTCTTTGTTCGGCCCAATTTTCCCTTGCTTTTTCGATTGAGGTCTTAATAGATCTTTTATATTCTTCAATATATCATGTTCCTGTTTACTACCAAGATTGTCATCATCAGGAATATCTTGTTTCGTTTCTAAGGATGATGGATTCGATTCTGAATTTTGATGAGCTGAATCTTCATCTGATTCTGAATTCATGTCATTTATTAATGCATCAATTTCATCATTTCCGGGAATCCCTTGTGGATTGTCCGTGTTTTCTGCTTTTGTATTTTTTGGAATAATGATCGTTGGGGTTTGTTGATTGCTTTTACTTGGAGTTATCGGTGTAGCTCTTTTGGGATTTGAGCCATCTTCGTCGCCTTTTTTGACTCCCGATGGAGAATTTGCATTTCGTTTGTTGGTCTCTGGCAGTTCTTCGTCTTTGTTTGGCCCAATTTTCCCTTCCTTTTTTGATTGATGGCCTAATTGATGTTTTATATTCTTTAAAATATCACGTTCCTTTCTACTTTCAAGATCGTCATTATCCGGAAAGCCGTGTTTTGTTTCTAAAGATGATGGATTCGATTCTGAATTTCGATCAGCTGAATCTTCGTCTGAATCTGAATTCATTGCTTTCATTAATGCATCAATTTCATCATTTCCGGGAATGCCTTGTGGATTGTTAGCGTTTCCTGCTTTTGTATTTTTTGGAATAATGATTGATGGGGTTTTTTGATTGCTTTTACTTGGGTTTATTGGTTTATTTTTTTTTGGTTGTAGACCTTTTTCGTTGATTGTACTTAGTCTTGATGGGTTACTTATCTTTTTTTTATTTATTTCTGGTGGTTTTTCGTTTTTTTTAATTTGCCTTTTCCCTAATTTTCTTGATTTAGGTTTAAATTTATTATGTTTTATATTTTTTAGAATATTCTGGTGTTTATTATCTTCGATGATGCTGTATTTTGGAATTTGGTTTAGCGGTTTTAATGATGAATGTGATGAAGAATTTTGTTCATCAGAATCTTCTTCTGAATTTGAATTCATTTTCTCCATTAATGTATTAATTTCATCATTTACTGGATTATTTTTGGCAATGTTACCATTTGTTTTTGTGCGAAGTTCCGGTTCATCATATGATATTATTAGTATATCTCTTGAATTTGGCAAATTGGACGTAATAATTTCCTGATTTGATACATTTTCATTTATATTATTTGGTTTCTTACTCTGGTTTGGTTGCTTTATTTTGTTTCTTAAAGTATTTGTTGGTTGTTTTTTATTTTTTAACATATCCTTAAATTTATTATTATTTGGCTTTTTTAAATTTAAAATTTTTTTGTTTTTGTTAATATTATCACTACTATTACTCTTCATACTATTTTCATCTTCGCCTAGATTTTCTATTAAACTTAGATTCTTTTCAAAACTGTTTTGTCCTTCAGACTGATTTGTATTAATATTTTTCTTTTCAAAATTTTGTTTATCTTTTATTTTTAATTTATCTTCTTTATTTTCTTTTTCCTCCAATTCGTATTGATTATCAATTTTGGTTAGTAATCTGTTATCTTGAAGTTCTAATTTATTATTATAATCTCTTTTTTGGCGAATTAATTGATTATCGTTTAACTGAAACATAGTTTAAATAATTTTTGATATAATATTTCTAAAGGTTTAATTTCTAATTTTCATGTAATTGTGTTGTGTTTACGTTTTTTCCATATAATATAATGTGTTGTTTTTAAAATGTTTTAACTAAGAATTAAAATACCATATTATACCTAATTGGTGCTCTTATATATGCTTTCAATAAATTTAAATCGATGTTATGTTTTCGAATTTTGTGTGTGTGTGTATGTGTTTTATTGACAGAACTGACGCGCTTGAAATAATAAGAGTTATATATATATATATATTAATATTCAGAATCCAAAAATATAAATTTTCAAAATACGATTAGATACTTTAATAATTGTATGTTGTTTTATAATTGATAAATAAATATAGTTCTGTTTGTAAAAATTAAGAAATACATATTAAATTCTTGGATAAAAAAAGTTATTGTATTTAATTTTTTTTTTTTGAATTAAAATATGTATAATTTGATACACAAATAATTGTGTATCAATTTTTCATATGTCGTTAAAACAATCTGGTTGCCAACTTTTATATATTATGTTATATACGTAGATCGTTGTATTTATCAATGTATAATTATGTTTAATCACTAAAATATAGTATTTTAATTTAATTATTGAAAAAAACCAATACTGATATAACAGTAAATCGAGTAATTTTCACTACAAAACAGATATGTAGCTTGGTAAAAGCTAGTAGGTAGTTTGTTCAAGGTTTTACGCATGTAGTGGGAATCTGTCACCAAAAACATGATTATGCAACTCAGCTCTGTCGCAAAAAATAAACCACAATTTGATTTTCAACCAAAATTGCTGTTTTTGTGTACGAAATTCTAATGCAGCCATAAAAATAATATACTATCTACAATATAAGTATGTATTTTGATGATATTAATTTTTATATTTAATAAATTTAAAATAAATCTTACATTGTTAATTGAAAATGCGCCAAAATGCTCGTCCAATACAATTTTTCGTTCTTCATCCCATGTCAAAACAATCTTTTGTTCATCTTCATGATTTATATATTCTGGTAAATTACCCTTACCAAAATGTCTAATTACTTATTAAATAATGTTATACTTTAGTCTAAGTTGAAATGCTGGCTTATAAAATATTTAAATGTAAAAAAACGCAATTTTTTGTATTTTTTTATGTATTCTATTAAAATAAAAATTGTTTATTTTCCTACATAAAATAACATATGTTTACTTACTAGTAAATATTTCACTGTAACCATTTTGTACCATCTGTGTCCTCTCTGATTTCTGTTAGGTTTTCCATTAGGCTTATTATTATTTTTTTTTTTTTATTTTTCTTTCTTTTTTTATTATGATTGGGCTTTTTGTCGTTAAGAGAATCATCATTATCACCATCTGTTATACTTGGATCGTTTGTATCATCATTTGATGGATTTGGATTGTTTTCATCATCATTCTAAAATATTACAATAAAACATTTATTGATAAAACTCTACTTTAGGTTACTAAAACACCAACAATTTGTTATATATTTATAATTTAAACAGTACCTATCTAAGTATACTTTAATAAAAGAGTTTTTCCAAAATGCAAATCTTAAGTTTCTAACTTTCTTTTTTATTATAAACATAAAATTAACTTATATTTTAATTTTTCAAAAAAACAGTATAGATACATAATAAATAAGCATTTAAAACAAAATCTTTATGATTTAGAATATTGGTCATGGTATTATTAATAGATAATACAAGTTGCTCTCTAAAGTAGGCTTGGTGTCTGGTGATATTTTATAAGATGTTGATTATGCTTATGCTTATGTACGTTTTTCATAAGTTGTGAATTTCAATCACTACGAGCGAAAATCGAATTGAAAATATAAACGACGAAGAAAATACTGTACTTATCAATAATCATCATACCTATTATGAAAATTACAAAATAATGTTTTATTGAAATCATCTTACTTGTTTGTTAGAATCTGTATCCTTATTCTTGTCCTGCATTTTATTTAAAAATAAAATTATTAATTATTCTATATAATAATAAAAATAATGATTTTATAAAATGTTCTAGTGAAATAACTTTACCTTTTTTTTTGAATCTGGTTTCTGAATAACATAATATAAAAGTTACAATTACAAAAAAAAAACATTCATAAATAAAATTAAAATATTTACTTTACATTTAATGTCCATTTTGGGTTAATAATTGCATCTGCAATATTACCAAATTTCTGAAAAAGTGATTACATTTTTTAATTTTTTATTTACTTCGTGTCTTATGATAATTTGTTGGGTAATGGATTATAAACTATTTATATACTTTATAAATTATAATGTATGACATTTTTTTATTTTATTATTTTATTATTTTGGGCATCACTCATTTGGGTGGAATTTACGTTCGTTTTTAGTGATTTTACATGATGTGATAATAATAATTAATTAAATATATTTTTATTTTCAATATTATAATAGTTATCTACGTATAATTATTAATAAGTCCAAACTAAGGTAAGAATCTTTTCACAAGTTCTTCATATTTTTTTTGTGATTTAAAAAATATGGTAAAATATCGAAAATCTAAACCTATTTGTATTCTTTATCAGTTGTATTTATTTACTTATCTAAATGTGTTTTAAATCACTTAATACTCATAGAAATTATTTTAATTTTTTTTTATTAATTATTTCGAACTATTCAAAATTATATAACATATAAAACACATAACAATTAAGAAAAAAATATAATATCCTGTGATATATATTACCGATGTCAAACCGCTTCCTTTCCCCTAAAAAAAATTAAAAACAGTATGTAATCATATAGTAGATAAACAAAAAAATTATCATAGTTTCAAAATAACAACGCAATACAAATCATGAGTGGTATATTATATAAATACAAAATTAGTTTCTGTCAATAATTCACAAATAAAACTACTTTATTCCATAAGACTTTGTAATACCTATAATAGGTACCTACTTACTATAATAGAAGTCAGTCACTGGGCAGTCAGTAAGTTATATACTAGGTACCAAGTTCGTATTTCTTTAATATTTTACTAGTGTTTAAAATTTATTTTTAATATCAACATAAATATTTTTTTAGTCATAAATGGCTAAAACTCCAGTTAAATTGATTATTGACTGTATTATTGTATCATAATAATATGAAAATATTATTGTAACCTCTAATAATAGATTGTTATTGCACAACGACCGTCTACAACAATTGGGGCCGATCAGCGGTCGGTAACAATTAACAATATTAAATTCGTCTAAAACAAAAATATCATTTTAAATACCATCGTCCGTCAGAGTCAAACTGTCGCATTCACGTAAAATATTTTTTGCTTTTATGTTTTATTTATTCAGTATTAATTACAATTACAATATATATGTTTTGAACCCCTTCTCTCCTAAAAACAATTTCTGGTTACAGTCTTGACTAGCACCTAGTTATACTAGTTATAAGCGTCATTAGTCTTTTAAGTTAGGAGGGGGTAGATTCCTAAAAATGTTTTATAGAAATTTTTTTTTTATTTACATGATCATTTGTTGTTTTTATTGGTGTTTACAACTGAGTTGAATGATTATTCGTTTATATCAGCGTTTCTCAACCTGTGGTACGCGTACCTCTGAGAGTACGTAACAAGGTATGAGGGGGTACGTGAAAAAAACTTATTTCATAATATCTTATTTGTATTTTTTGTGAATATACGATAAATTGGCATTTGGAGGTACGTAAAGCAGTGGTAATAGGTTAAGGGGTACGTACATGAAAAAAGGTTGAGGAATGCTGTTTTATATGAAAGATCATATTTGTTAATATTGTAGGCCAAAATAAAATGAATACTAATATGTTTATAAGCATATGCATTTACCCAAAAATTCTGGGGGGGGGTTGAAATCCACCCAAGTCACCTCTAGTTACGCCTATGGCACTTACCCCCTTAAGATATGAGGTTTCAATCCTTCTTTAAAGATCTTAAGTATATTTCGTCAATTACATGACCAAACTACCAAAGGACTTAATATATATATATACATCAAGAGGACGCCACACACGCCTTTTTGCATCAAAAAAAGTGCATTCGTATTTCAAATGCTTTGAGGTCAATAATAGTCGTAGACCCATAAGTAATACACCGTTTGAAAGATAATAATTTTTACCATATTTTGTTGGAATCAGATATTTGAAATTGTAAAAAAAATTGTATTTCAGAAAATTATTTTCTAAAATATAAGTAAATTAGTATTTGTAAAAAGATCTTTTGTTATGCCATAATGCTCGCTTTTTAATATAATTTTCAGAAATCGATTTCCAACAAAACATGGTAAAAATTATGTGATCACCCGAGTTGCGTCCGGTAAAAAAGTTATACACGAATTGCGTCCCAAAAAATACAGAGCGCAATTTGTGTATTTAAATCAGGGGTTCTTAAATAACTAACAAAAATAAATAACAACTATAAATATAAAATAAGTCAATCAAATATAATAAAAAAGTAAATAAACGTTAAATCAGCTAAATCCAATCAAAATTAATATAATCCATAGTATAATAAATAAGTTAATTAATAAATAATAATAATGTTGTCAATAAAAATGTCAGTCAAAAATTAGGTTTATATTTATTAGATAAGATTTTTACAAAATCTAACCTTGTTATTTTATTTTCATTTAATTTTTTGATCTGATTTTCAACCAATAAAATATTGTTTCGGCGCGGTTTCCTATATTGACGTACAGAAATAAGCGAGCTTCTTATTAACATAACACTATCGCTTCGCATTATCTCTAAAACATCTAAAAATATATAAATATTTGGATGGGAACTATTAAAAAAACTATTAAATTTTTTATGAAAAGACTCGCATGTGTTTGTCGTTCACTGTAAACTTGAACTCTTTTCTGCCCATATTGATGGAAGGAAAAGTGATTCTTCTGAAGTATAATTATTGACTAAATAGTCAGCAAAATCTACAACTTTAGAATCAACTGGTTGTATTTCTGATAATTCAAATAAAAAAAAATCATTAACTTCCTCTGGACTCAAAACCGATAATCCAAAAATATATGATAGATAGTTGCCAACTTCTACATTCAACCCATATTCTTTAGCTAAGCCCAGGTCTTGCATCTTTCGCCACCACGATTGCCCTAGGTGAAACCTGCATCCTTTTATAAGTGTTTCTGGTCAAATTTTTTTAATTGCCTTGTGGATAGAAACTTTAAAGTCAACAAAAATTATATAAATAAAAAAAATCGTGCAGCAGGCAGACTCCTCTTGTTAACAGACCCTTCCTTTTATTTTGAATAGCTCTCCTCAATTTTTATAGGGTTTCACAATACCTTGCTGCTTTGATGGTCTCACCCTGAGGTAAATATTCAATCAATATGACGTCTTTGTGGTCCCAAAACACTGATGCCATGATTTTTTTGACTGAAATCGGTTTTGAACTTTTTGGTTGAGGGTGAACACTAGTGTTCGGACTGTCTCTTGGTTTCAGACATATAGTGTGCAACCCAAGTTTCATCTCCAGTAACAATAGACTTGAGAAAATTATCACCCTCCAGTTTATAGCGTTCCATAGAGGTAATGATTGACGGCGTGGATTTCGCATTTGGCGGCAAACTCGATCGACATGTTTCATGAGAAAATTTCTTGTGACCACAGTTTTCAACGTACTGAACTTGTGATGGTCTTGTTATAAACGAGAGGAATAAAGCTATACAGCAGTGTAGCGAACATAGTAAAAAATATTTCCTGCGGTCGTGAGAGCCTTAGTACACTTACTTTCTGGATATGCCTCGTACTTATGGGTCTACGACTATTATTGACCTCGTAGCATTTAAAATACGTAGACGGGTTTTCAAAAAAAGAGTATAATTCTTTAGTCCGTCAACTAGAGCTGCTATATCGAATAGCGGCTAGCTGCGTTATTATTTAAGTTGTACGGCGGGGACGTTGTCGCCGCCCCACTCTACAACACAACCATATGTTTTGCAATACAGTTAAAAATACAAAATAGAAACTGCTGTAATATAAAGACGCGATAACGTCGGCTTCCATGATTCCGTATTGGGTCGTATCTCGTATAATAATAATTATAATATAATTTGGTTTTTGACCTGTGTTTATTATGCGCCATGCGGGGGTTTGTGAACAATTGATCATTATCAAACTACATATTATGACTTATTTTGATTTTAATAATCGGCTTAGTTTCAATTGGTCACCAGAGTGTATTGTTTAAAACTATTTTACCACTTGTACCTATAAAATTAATTCCCGTTTCATTAATTATTTATTAAAAAATGAATGTCATGAAGAAGCGGCTAGCATCGTTAACGTGTACAAGTATTGAAAAAAAAATTAGGTAGACTTAATAATTTTAAGAAAAAAACAACGACATAGTAAGTATAATTATTATTTAAGTATAAAGCTGAATTACGTAAGTATATTTTAAACAGTGAACCATAACCTAGTACATCATCTAATACTTAGTTATTAGTAACTGATGAAATTGAAATAGAATCTTCATCATCGTTTATTCAAGTTAAAATTAATTAAATACTTATTTTTTTATGTAAAAAAGGAAATACCATAACGTTTTATTATTTAACTACAGAAAACCTATGCTAACTAGTACGCCAAAAATCGATACTACGACACTATATTCTAAAACATCATCGATGGGGGGTACAGAAACAGAAATGAGTTCAATATTACCAACTTTATATGAATATGATATAATTGATGTTTAAAATCACGGTTTATGTGTAAATTCGTCAGTATTTTGATACATAAAAATTGAATTTAGAGCATGTAGTTTATAAGTTATAAGTATTTAAAATTTAGATGCGCAGAGTGAAGTGGTACGGGGTTATCCCGCAAAATGTTTGTCCACTACTCTGCTTGTTTAAACTTTAAATTGTATGTATCAAAATACTCAGAAAATTATTCTGCTTTTGAATATGAAATTAAAACTATGTTGTCATTCAAAAAAGTAAAAACTTAAAAAAATATTTAAAAATATAATTTTTTAATAAAAACGTTGTTTTTTTAACAACTTGAAACTATGTAAAAAAATGTTTTCAAAAACACCTTGTGCATATATATATATATATATATAATAACCATAGTTATAATTTATAACTATAACTATATCCATTTGGCACCAACTAATGTTAATAATAAAAAATAGTTGAGTTTATTCTGAAGTTTTATAGCTCTGCATCTCATAATAGGCGTTCCCATTGATTTATTACGGTTGTGATATTAATCAATATGGTATGTATATGAAGATTATGTAGTTGATATATTATATATAGTATTATTGTCTATAAATAATGAAAATATTTTTTATGTAATATTGTAGGTACTCACTGAATTATTCACCGGGGCTGTGGACACCTGCACAATAAAACATACTCATTATATAATATACATATGTATATAGGTAAGTAATAGCTAATTATGAAAAACTGACATTTCCCCAGTTAAAATTTTCATTGTCTAGACATTTTGAACCTTACAATGAAAAAAAATCTCCAAATGTATGTGATTATTCCGATTAAAATATTACGTTATAGAAAATATGACACATACTACTCGTACAAACTCCGCCGTAAACGAAGATATTATTAATGGCGTTAAAAATTTAAAAACATCGATAACTTACTCAAACAAAATATTTGGATGCTAATGAAAGTCTTCAAAAAGAGGAACCCTATTGCTACTATACAATTACGTATGCATTTGCGCCACTAGGAGGTCTTAGCGAGCTTAGCCTCTCAAAAATGTATTTTAGCCCCTCCACCCAATTTTTTTTGAATATTTAAGATATAATAATAATTTAAGTATAAGATAGTGAAAATAGTGAGATACATCCTATGCAATACGACGTAAAGAATTATTGTAACAGAATTATTCAAAAGTAAATTGTTTAAATATATAATATCAATGTTTATTTTGCAATAATATATTGTAATTTAATAATAATATTTAATCTAATAAATATTATGTGGGCATGTAGCATTGGCCAGCGGCAATGTGGCGATCACCGTCTAATATTTTAGTTTTATTTTGGTGATTAAAAATGGAAAAAAAACTTTTTTAGTACTTTTAATATACCAAAAAAAGTATCCAGTCGTACTTACTCGTACAGTTGTTACTATTGAAAATGAAAATCTCCTGGTTTTTTTGGAAAGCATAAAAGTATGTGAATTAAATTAGGTATTTATTTGTGGGATTGTAGACTCCTTAATATTTTTGATAAAACATTAGACAAGACAAAATTAATTACTGTTTGTTGATAATATACCTAAATATGTATGCGATGACTTTGAAGCAAAAAATATATATAAATTGTTTCAAAACAGTTTATTGAAATTAGTTTGGTTATGAATAATATAAATATAGATTTTAAATAATGATTTTGCATTACAGTTTTTAATTTTTTATATTTGTTTTAATTTTTTCTGAGCGGAAAATGTTTTACGCAAGGAGATAATTGTCCGTTAGCAGTAGGGCAAATATTTCTGGGATGTAGGAATGTCCTGATAATGTTAATACTTACGTGAGTCAAATATATTATATTTATCAATATAAAGGTGGTCCATATCCGCATTTTTTCGTTTATCGTTTGTTATATTTAAAAATTAAAACCATATTACAGTTCGTTCGTAGTAATAAAACTTACAGCGTACCGAAACGCAACGACGGTAGCTCATTGTTTGAACAATTGGTTGCATCAAGACTTGACAGTGATTTGATGTCACAGTATATGCATTACCTACGCGGTATCTACTCCGCATGAAGTTTAAACGTCAACATTGAAAATATGTTTAAAAAACCAACAGTAATGTATTTAATAGGTATAACGTCTATATAATCTAAAATGGTTACCTACATGTATATTATTGTATAAACACATTTTGGTAACGATAGGATACTATTATAGTGTGTAAATATAAACGTTATATAGGGTGATTATAAGATTTGTGGTAAACAGCTATGTTTTATATGATATTATATGGGTATTGTTGTTTTTGAGTAAAACTTAAAATGCACACGATTCTAACAATTTTATATGTTGCCCTATTAAGTTTTTCGGCAAAAACGTTATCACCTCTAATGCCTGTTTTTTTTTAACAGTATACCTACCTAATAATTTTATTTTATAACCATAATAATAAGAATTAAATTAATTTTCTAAAAATGTCAATGTGCTTATATTATATTACAGTTAGTAGAATAAATTGTAGTAGATATTTGGGTAAGTATAGTGAGTATAGGGAGTAGTTACTAATGGTGCTGTAATATTAATTGTGAATACCTATTGACAAGGTTTTTTTTAATTTAATTATTTATAGTTTGGATTATTATAGTGAGTACCTACTACTTAGCACCTATCACAAATTTAGTTATTTCGAAAAGTATGTAACGTACAAAGGGTACTCCACTCATTTTATCTACAATATAAATTATCTTAAGAAAAATAAAAATAAAAATGCACCTAAGCACTGCTCTGATATTTAAAAATATAAATAAATACATTTGTATTTAGTACTTTATATATTATGTGTAAAATGTGAATGATTATAAGAATCTTCATGTGTAATAGATTATACAAGATTATTAAGTATTAACACTATTATAATTAAAATTATATAGGTTGGTATGATATATATCTATAAAGACTGCCAATAGTTGGATTATAGGAACGTACGTTATAAAGATTAAAGAAATTATAAGAATGTATTTTGTTTCCCCCCTCCCTCCCCAAAAAATTCGAGAAAAGTGAATAGGGTAGGTGAATATCGAAATATAAATTATTCGGTGTTAATCAAATCATCCTGTATTATATGTATATATATATTATATATAGGTATTGCATCTGTGTATGCAATATTGATATTACATAGGTATAAGTATAACAGTTTGTAATCGGAAAGGTGAACAGATAAAAAATGCATCTCGTCAAACGATAGGTACTGAATAATTGTCAATAACAAAAATCAAATTTTTAATAACATATGTAAGCGTGTAGGAACTTACCTACTCATGTTGAACAATACGATGATTATATCATCAAATAAGAGTAAATAATATTATAGGTAGGTGAACTATATACATAAATCTATGATATTAGGTACTCGAATATAACACAGATAATATAGGTTAATGTTATGACGTAGGTCAGCGGTTCCCAACCGGGAGGGGAGGGGGGAATATCATCAATATAGTGATGATGGAATTACGAAAATAATTATGTTATTTTACAATGTTTTTATATTCAATAATTTTTTTTTATACTTCTTAATATTATTACTTTGTAAGTTGATTTATAATAAATTTTTAAAATGATGAAGATAATAAAAGTAAATATTGTATATTGTATAATATATAGTTATTTTGTGTGATTTATTTGCACCGCTCACAAAAAAAAATTCACCTTAACTCTGAATTAAGGAGAAGGAATGAGATTTTAGTAAGTTTACAAGGGGTGCGTAGAATGAAAAAGGTTAGGAACCACTGAGTCGTAGGTCCTTGAATTATAAATCAATTTTCTATCAATATACATCTATTATCTATGCGTAACTGCATGCCATTTAATATCAAAATTACGTTAGAACGCTTAGATATATATTATATATTTAAAATATCAATTTATAGTATGTATAGGTACCAAAACTTGGATTTTAACCAATTTTTTAACTAGCGAATTGTTATCAAAAAATAAATAAATAACAAAGCTAAGTTAAAGTTAATTTTTGAAAATAAATTAATTTGAGTAACTTAGTTAAGCTACGCGTTTTTAGAAAAATAATAACTTTTATAATTTAAAAGTTAAGTTAATTTTTTTTTGAATTTCTCTAACTGTAAAATGATGTATAGGAAAATTAAACGTATAAAGTTATTTGATTTTAGTTGTGACATAATTTTTGCGGGAAATGCATATAGATATAACCTATGCGAATCATGCGTTTATTATATTATTGCACATCGATGATACTACAATGGGTAGACCTGATAAACGACGACTTGCAGTGACCGACCTAATAAGAAATAATATTAAACACTAAACTTGTAGCTCTCAACAAACAAACAAACAAACAGACCATTTAGGGTACAATACATTAAAAATACAATTTTTTTCCAATACAATATACGAACCGGTACCCTCGCGGGCCAGCATGTTGAGAATCAATGCACTAAAGTTTAATAACTTCTTGACTAAATGTTAAACTTGAGTATTAAATAATTAACTGTTATTATTTTATTGTAAACAGAGTACAGACTACAATATAGTTACAAATCACTAACGCTTGGGGGTTAGGGATTTTGACGTTTAACATCGTGCAAGAGGTAGGCGCTATAAGTAGGTACCTATCGCCTTATGGGGATATATTTCCAATTGTCCATTACTTATACTAAGTATTTACAATTTACATATAGATTATACCGAACACTGTTTGTTGAAGAAGGAAGTTTAGGTGAGTGACGTAAGTAAGTAGGTACCTGCTATAATATGTACCCATTACCTAAGTGAAGTTCTTATTGTCCTCTACTCTCTAGACTCTAGACTAGAGTATCTAGTCGCTTTTGACACTTTTGGTCGATGACTCTGAATATTTTTCATTCCTCAGACCTAAATCGACCAGACACCGAGAAGTCGCCATGAGTGCATAACTCAACTGCCCGAATAGGACATAGGCGGAATTTGAAAGGGGCTTGGGTGTGCTTAGTACCCTCAAATAGTTTCATGTTAATTTAGATTTTTACAGTAATAGGTATCCATAACCACGAGAAAACATCATAAAAATAAATATAGGGGTTCGAGCACCGCTAGTCTTTTTTTTTTTTATTGAAATTACACACCCCTGTATTGGGGATGTATTTTAGATTGAACGGTCTATGGGCACATCGTAGATGGGTATGGGTTGATGAAAAAAATTTCCAAAATAAATATAGTCAATTACAGAATTATTTCATGATCACCCAGTCTTTATAAAAATAAAGTCAACTAGAAAATATTTTCATCGTGGTTGACATTAGGTACCTCTATCTATTTGACATTATTGTGTGGCACCTAATTAACTAGTTTAAAAATGCACCGTTACCATATGTGTCAACGTGCCATATGTTTTAATTATACCTACTTCATACAGTCAACCTCACGATAGACACGATACCTATGAACAGTAGGTAGTATACAAAACAACCAGTGATTTTTGTTTGCATTTAAAATAAACACGTAATACACAGTGTGATGTGTTGGCGTGCATAAACAATTCTGTTTAAATACTATACATTATAGTTTGTCCAATACCTATTCATTTAAGAGTTAAAAATTATTTGAATAAGTAACTACATATGCCCAATAGCGTACCCAACACGTTTGGGCGCAGTCCACGGAAATTTTACCCGACAATTGATACCTAACAAGTTTGGGCACAAAACCGTAACTGGTAGGTGATTTAAATTCTCGTGTGATTTAATCTAATTTAAGTGTTATAATATCGACGGCTATAAATGTAGTAAAAGCAGGTAAGGCGATGAAAAATGAGAATATTTATTTTTAATGTATGTGTATAGGTACCAACCTAGCTAGTAGGTACCTACTGATTACGGTTGTAAATCAATCGTAGACCGTAGTGCTTTGTAAAAATATTAAGCTGTAATAATTTCTTCGGTTAATAATGATCACAACCATTCACCTATTTCTAACACATTATTATATTAATCGCCGAAAAATAACATCTTCATTAAAAAGAAAGACTACTTCACATATTACTACGTTATTAGATCTAATCAAATTACTTGTCAAACGTTACAAACGACTCGTGCTTTCCATACGCCTTATTCTGGTATTTGTTTCTTTGAAAAAAAAAAAACTACATAACTATAATATGTAAAAAATTCTTTTAAATCTTTTTTTTTAAACTCTTCCAAAAACTTTTGCGCAAGCAAAATTAAGACTAATCGTAATAGAGAACCGTTTTACTAGGTACTGATAGCATTCCAATGTTTACATGTATTTCTAATTTTACATTACTTATTTACCGAATCGAATCATGTATTTGTGGACAGTGCATTTTCGTACGCGTCAACATTTTTTTTTTACAAGTTGTACACTGTGCGCGTGTTTGATGAAAAAATGAATTTTATGTAGATACTGGTAACCGCTGCTTTTTTAAATTCATAATCACTGAAATATAATCAACATTATGGAAAACAATATAACTTGTGTCTAGAACTTCACCTAGATCAAAGCCTATAAATTAAATTTTTCCACTTGGGTTTTGTGGAATGTATTGATGGATATTTAAGTGGAAACCAATTGTTTAACAATAAACAGCATAATTGCATGAAGAATAAGTAAGAAGTAAATTAAGAAAAAATTAAAATTTGTATAAAATGTTGAGACTTATCTAAAAAAAAATAAGTGGAATTAGAAATTTAAATATAAATACAAAAATAAAATTAGGATGTTTAAAAAAAAAATCTAAATATTTTTGAAAGATTATGAACCAACCTTATTGTGATGTCTTTTGGGTAAAGCCAATAGGTTTAGAAGAGATTACATGGTATAACATTATGCAAATACACAGAAATAAATAAATGTACCCAAAAATGCTATTAAAAAGGGAAATATTACGCTCAAACGTGTTATTTAACTGAGTACCTAATGATTATTACATTATATTAGTAATATTCTGTTCATATTATTATTCACAGTATTATAGTGTGTTAAGATTAACCACAATTGATAATTATTTATTTTATGGTATCAATAATATGGTTAATAATTTATGGAAATTATTTCTCAAACAAATGACTTATCACAATTAATAACTCAAAATTGTCAGCATCATATTATACGGAATAATGGAAATTGATTTTTCTATTGTGTAAAACTAATTGTTTTAAAATTTCCATAATTAAATCATTATTTTTGTTTTTGCACATTGTGGCTATAAAAAATATAAATATTTAGCTGAGTAATTTTTTACTATTAATGCTTAACAAATAAAAAATGTGCGAATTTATTTTTTATAAAAGTACATTTGTCAAAATTACTTGCATAGGTGAAACATGTACATACACATTTCTGCGTAAACATCGATAAATATTGTTTAGGTGAGTAAATATTTAACATTGCAGAGCATCAATGAAAATTAATAAAAAAAAAACAGTATTTTAATAATAAAAAGAAATATTAACTTATTTGTTCATATATTACACAATTTTATTGCAACGATGAGTAAAGAGAATATAAAGCGTTCTTATCTGTATTAAGTACTAAAACAATCTTAAATATCAATAAAATTAATTGCGGTTTTAAATACAATTCAAGCCTTTATTCCCAATAGCAAAAAAGTTTGCTCTTAATAAAATATTTGTTCAAATGGATTTTAGGATGTTCTAGAATTTTATCTTAATACATCTATGTGAAAATTAGCAAAAATTAAGTAGATTAAGTGATTCAAGATTATTTGGAAACACATAAATTAATTAAATGAACATTATTTTAGTCTTAAAGAAATTATTTATCTACTATTATTATTTATTTATTTATTTTTTTGATTTCATTAATTATCCATTAATTTACAAAAATATGTAAAGCATACATTTCATACATTTAGTGCAATGATAAAAACACAACTAATTGAAAATAATAATAATAAATTGCAAACAACATTTTCATATAGAGAAATTTTAATATTTACTATTATACAGTTCTAAACTAAAAAAAATAAAGTAAAATACATTCATAAGATAATTAAAATCTTAAATCAAAAATATTATAGTAGATAGGTCTCGGGTTAAGTCGTCTGTATTTGATCCATGCAAATATAGTATAATGTCCACAACAGTTGCTTAAGAAGCTTTGATACAATTTTACTGACTGTAAAAATTAAGAAAAAAATTGTTTTTCAAATATATAATTTTGAAGATATTGAACATAACTTATAAGTAATAACCATTAACAATGTTATACTCACATTATATTCTTCTTATCGACTGCGAGATCTTGACTTGGAAATTGAACGACCAGTTAATACAGACCTTGAACGGGAACGTGAAGGAGATCTCGAACCTGAACGAGAACGACGACCACGGCTATATGATCGTGAACGAGATCGAGAAGGAGTGTATGACCTTTTTACATAATACAAAATGATTAGCTACATAATAAACACTTATGTTAATGTATGTTTAAGTTCCCCAAAGAATTTATACTCAATATTCAAAACATATGAAGAATATTATAGAAAATGGAACATTTTTATAACCAGAAAAAATGAAAATAAAAAGTTTTGTTTTTATTAATTAGTTTATATATTCAATAGTATTAAAAAACTGATTTTCTAGAATTTTGGTATGTTAAATTCAGATATAAAATAACAGTATTTCTTGCCTTCAAGCATTTTACAAAATATTTGTTAATTTTAATAAATTATATTTTATTTAGTTGGTCATTTAAATAATCCAATGTATTATTTTATATAATGTTTAATAAAATTATAACTCTTGTGGTTGATAATTATGGTTTAATATTAATTATATAATTTATAACTATTTACATCAAATGCATTTAATAAATATTCTTTTTTTGAATCTTGAAAACCATTTTTAGGTATTATGCAAATACAATCATTTTTTATACATGCTATCAATTAAAATATTATACTCTACAATTCCAAAACAATTCTTTAAATCAATAGGATGATGTATGTATTTACTACTTAAATTAAAAACATGTATTTAATTGTAATATACAATATATATTTTTTAAATACAATGGTATATTGTTATTAAATATTTGAAAAGTCTTGGTATGGTTACATTAATTATATTTATAAATATTAAAATTTAATAATAAAAATAGTAAATTAATTATACTTTTTTTTTTAAATTTACTCAATTCTATTTTTACAAATTTATCGGTAATAAATACATTGATGATAATATAGGTACAAGGTTTATACAAATTTAATTAGTTTTTTATGATATTATTGCACAAATTAATTAATTGATTATCATTTTTATTATATTTTTGAAAACTACAACATATCTCATGAATATTCATTTTGAATTTAATAATTAAGGACACATTTAGTTAATTTTTTTTTTAAATTTGATTATTAAACAAAGTTTGTAACAACTATCATATTATTTTTTTAATAGGTATTAATATTTAAAAAATAATGCATTTACATAATTACTACCAAATATATAATTTGAGTTAATTGTTAGTAATACAATAAGTATTTTATAACATTAAAAAATAAATTCTATTTTAAACTAATTATAGTATTATTTATTAAGTGTTTTTAATGTTCAATTATACTAAATTAAGCACGCTAGTATGTATTCTTTTAAAGTATAAATGCAATAGTTAATGATGAAAATATTAACATTAGAAGTATTGTATTTATTTTATGTTTATAACTATTATTTAAGGATTTTAAAGAATGTAATATTTAAATAAACAAAGTAAATATAATATTTATCCCATTGATCAATATAATCCAACCTGCTCTTGTGATTTAATTAACTCACATAAAAAAACGAAGTTCAACATTCTCCTAAAATGACATTGTGGTAATGCTATGTAGACAACCAGTGGCGTTATGCAGATCTAAATTATAATTCTTTCGGTCTCTGAATGTCTGTGTACGTTCACCGATAGCTAATTAGAGCATCAGAATAAAAATCATTAGGTCGGTTGGGCTCGATGGGGTTCTAGTGTAGCTGAGTACATCGATAAACGCAGACAGACAGATAGTTGCGCCGTAGTCCGACGACTAACACACATTGCTCGAAGTAGATCAAAATATATTATTTTGGTTGAGAGCTCTACGACGATCGACACTACGAGACGAGACGCTCTCAGCCGAACATCCTACAAAAATGGCCAATTATAGTCATTTTTACAATTCCATTATTTAAATGGTTGTGTCAATAATCTACATTAAATAATTTATCTTAATGTTCATAAGCAGTTGAAGACTTCACCAAAAAAAAAAAAAAATTAAATAGGTGAAGCCATTTGTAAAACAATTTGAATGAAAAATAAATTTACCTGCGTCGTCCTCCTTTAAAACGTCTACAATCACGAGCATAATGTCCTCTATCACCACATTCATAACATTTGTCTTCAGGATGGAATGGACGTCCTCGACGAGGTGGGCCTCCTCTATAAGCACCTTTACGTGATCCAGCATTAGATAATTCTACTCTGACTCGTCTACCACAAATGCTTCTAAAATAACAACAAGAGTACAAGAAATAGTTAAATTTCTTAAACGGTGTCAGACAAAAATCATTCAAATTAAATTGTTTTTACATTACCTGCCATCTAGACCTCTAACTGCATCTTCTGCGTCTCTTGGATCCTCAAATTCAACAAAAGCAAAACCTGGAGGATTACGGGCAACCCATACATTACGAATTGAACCATAATATGAAAAAGCATCTTCTAAATCTTGCTTGGATGCAGATGATCCTAAATCACCGACATATATTTTGCAATCTGGATTACCAGAATCCCTGTATCTTGATGACGATGACATATTTGAAATAATATCTGTAACATAAGACACAATTAATTTAAAAAAGTTATAACTAGAGATAAAAGAATATGGTAAATACAGCTAATGACCCATAAAAAGCTAAAAAGAAGCTTAACATTTAACATAAATACCTAATATGCCTACAGTTCTGAATAAAACCGTAATAGATATAATTATTGGTTATATCTATTTTATTTAATAAAAAATCCCATAAAAAAAAGTTAATGATGATTAGTTTCAGTGTAAGAAGTGTAAGATAAGTAACTTGAAAATTAAAATATTTTCTATAAAAAAAAAAAAGAGATAAAATGAGTTTTTATCAAACTTTTTATCAGTACTTTTTATTAGGTACCTAATAAAAAGCCTACAGCTGAACAATTATTACACTGGTACTGTTATCCTAATTTAGATACAAAATGCCTACTTCAAACTAATAAATATATATGTATACATATATTATACCTACACACAAGAATAAAACAGATTAATAGTGAGCAATATTAAACTATGAGAATGGATAATAAGGGGTATAGACGTATAGTTATCAATATGTTTCTATTCATTTTCTTTTGGTTTAAAATATATTATCTTTTTTTCTTATCTACATTTTACTTTTATCTGCGTATATTAATTATAATGAGAAAGTCATATTTGTATAAGGTTCATATTGTACAAACAGAAGTCACTTACGACTTACGTTAAAATAAGATAAAATAACAGAACGATGTAAAATGTAGTCGGAATTGACAACAAATATTACTCATTTAATGTCTCAATGGCACAGTGTTCTTGTATTATGATCTAATATGATCGGTAAAATGGACTTACTCATACAGAAAATATATGTCTGGTGAGTACCTAAGTAAGTGGTGGTATAAAATCGCTAAAAACTTTGAGGAGTCGGCTCGATAAAAAAAAAAAAACCTTTGACAGCGGGTGACCGTAAAACGAGTGAAAACCGTCGGCGCCCGTCCGTTTAGCACTCGAGTCCGGTCCTGCCGACCCGATTAGAGGGACTTACCTTATGACTTGTCGTAGTTATGTATTAGACGTCGAGAGCCGTCCTCGAAAAGCTGAATGACGATGCGATGATGGCTGTCCGTTTCAGATTTCCTTTCGGCGTTGTCGTGGAGGAGAGTCGCGAAAAAGCCAGACGGTGTATTGACTTCTTGAGGGAGTGTCTGTGTGTACTATAGATGATATTGTCGTCGGTCACTGGCCCGCATCAACACTCGGCATAGATAAGGCACTCGAACGCTGCCGCTTCAATCTGTTTAGCGATTCGGTTTTGACGTTCTGAATGGAAGTGCCGGCCGCCGGGAGTGTGCTCGTGCTACTCACTGACGGGCGAGCGGGTGTGCGGGCGGTCCGCGATGAGCCATTCGCCATTTTACCGAATAATAATGCAATAATTATTGTGTTCGAATCGCGGGCCCAGTGTGACCACCGAGCCGAGGTTTATTGTCGGTGGGTTGGCTACTCGGTACCGGTGCGGACCTTATACTCATAGACCGCGGGTCCTGAGAATTCAAATAGGATTTACGACATAAGCTAGAGGGCGCTGCCGTTTTGGTGAAAGTTTAAACTACGGCTACGTAGCAGGGGCGTATACAAGGGGGGACGTGGGGGTCAGATCCCCCCCCCATTGGATTTTTATTATTTTTTTGTTTTTGCTTACATTATGCAGCATCCACTAAAATGCAATATTTTGTGATATTATAATCTATCGAGCTATTGAGTTATGAGAATGTTCTCAAAACTAAATACCATTATAATTTTATTTTATTTTATTTGTAGCAAAGTAATGTTTATTTAGTCGAAATGTTCAATAACGACTATGTTTATGCTTTATTATAGCACATCTTATTATTTACAAAGACAATACTTTATATACAATAATATGTATGTATGCTCGACTAAAAGGGCTATGGTTCCACTGTGAGCCTGTGCTTAAAATGTTATCAGATATTATCGTTGTTATTACATAATGACAAATAACTAATGAGATCATTATCGCTATGGGTTTAGTTCACCGCGTATACGTAGTAGTACACTGCCTTTAATTTATCTGAAATCTAAAAAAAGACCACTCTCGGGATTGTTGAAAACGTGTGAAAATGTATTTGTTACAGGAACGGCCAAGTGGCCTAACACTTACGCCAGTTTATAGAAATATTTAATTACAGCAGAAGTTTTAGACTAACTAGCAAAAAAAAAAAAAAAAAATAGAAAACTAGATTTGTTAATTGAATTATTATTTATACATTTAATGATGTAGCATTTTATAATACAGAAATTTTGACTTTATGGTATATTGGAGTGAATAATCCACCGTATTGTGTTTAATGTGCATTTTGAATCAATTCAAATTATATTCATTCAAATTTCATTGTTCATCATTTGTTCTTATATTTTACTACCAAAGTAAAAAGTTTTGGGAGGGCAGGGGATTTTTCAATTTGCCCCTCCCATTTAGTTTTTTTTTTCGATCCCCCCCCCCTTTCAGAAATCATGTCTACGCCACTGCTACGTGGATAAACACAAAATACAGAATATACAACGGATCACGGATGGGTATTTCATAAATTTACTATATATTATTGGGGCTAAGAATGTCTAGCGTCTTACCATAACTGTGTTTACCTACTGAAAACTATAAAATAAGATAGAAATGAGATAGAAAAATACCCTGAAAAATATATGTTTCTTAGTAAATGTATTCGATGTAATATGCACAATTTTTATACTTGTTTATTACCTATATTTACTATCACAATTTGGTGGTTTAATTTATTTTAATGCTATTTTTTACATAGTTAAAAATCTATGTAATCGTAAATAATCTACTTAAATATTATTAAAAGTTGTAATCTACATATTATAATGATATTAAATTTATTTAGCTCTTTGTACATTGTACATATTTATAACCAGGGGAGCAATTTCGAGAAAAAAGATATTTCAACATCCATCGTTGCTGAATATAATAATAATATGTTCAGTTAGTATTATGCGATCATGGATTACACAATAAGCTACCTATTTCCCCTAACCCGTCATTCAATAAGTAATTTTATATAATAATAACTTTGTAATTTGTACTGTCGATATTCATTTATAATTATAAAATAAGAACTATAATTAAACATAAATGGAATAAATTATAAGGCGCTGATTTTAAAACTGGAGGAGCTTAGCGCTTAGCTGCTACGCCTAGTACCCAGATTTATAGCCAAATTACTCATATTGCGTCAATGAAATTTAACCTATTTGAAAACGTTAACTATAAGAGATACAATTCTAATAAAATAGATTTTCATTCATGATCTCCATAGCATCACAGATATTTACAGCATTCTAAGAAATATCAAATATTCAGTTTTACGGTAAAGATAATATATAAATAATATATAGTATTTTTCTAATTGATTAAATGTTTTTTTATTGTAATATAATTTTGAGTAAATAGTATAAATATAATTAAAATTTTTGAAAAACCTTTTAATATAATATTATGATGACGTGTATGTACATAGGCAGAAATTTGATTGAATTTTAGGGGGGCTTAAATCTTTCTTTACAAAATAAGCCGTGGGGGCTTTGCCCCCACACCCCCTCACTAATATCAATATATACAGGGGACGCCGTTTATAAAACTCACAGATACAAGGTTCAGTCGCTTATTAGACTCAAAATCGTCGTCTGGAACGGTCATAAGACTCACCACTTTGCTTATAACACTCAAATTTCGTAAAAAAATAAACATTTTTGGTTAAAATTTAGAAATAAATTGGTTTTTAAAAATTACATATTTTTTGGGTTATTTCTGGTTTCTATTCATGCTTTTTAATGTGTGTATTTACAACAAACTTTATCGCATTTCACATTTTTTGCAATTATTGTTATTGTAATATGAGTACGAAAAATATATTTTCGAAATATTAATACTCAAAACAAACCAAAATTACAAATATTTTTCATAAGTAATAAATACATCATACATATTTTATAATTTTTTATTAATATATAATAATTTTCATAATATGTATAATATGTATTTTAATTTAAATTTTTTTATCAGAATTTTTAATTTATTAAATAATAGATATATAATATGTAATATTATATGTATTAAAACAAATTAAAATTAAAGCAAAATATATAATAAAATAAAATTCATAAATATGTAATTCAATTTTTTTTTTTACTTCGCCTATATGATTCATTCGGTTATAAGACTCACTTTCTGTTGGTCCCTAAGTGAGTCTTATATGTGGCGTTCACTATATTATCTCCAATACGAGTTAACTACTAAATAACCAACTAATAATTACCAACTAAAAAGAAAACCTATTAAATACGCATTACTAACTACATATGTACTTTAAAATTATTTATTTATAATATATAAATATTTTGTTATTTTAGTATAATAAACCTATTTTGATTAGCAAATATATTAATAACGTTCCCAATACTTACTGATATTGATATCCTTTTCAATGTATATAATATTGAAGAGTTGTTAAATTTTTCAATCCGTCACGAATATAGTAGGTATATGTTGTAATAATTATTATATTGATTAAATTTCGAGAAAAAATATATTTTATAAAGTTCCAAGATTTTGGCAATTGCCAATTGTTGTAAAATAAGTCCGACGTTCGGCCGTCCACATACGACTTTTAAAAATGTTCAATAATTTTGGGGGGCGCTTTCGATCTTTTTGGGGGATAAGCCCCCCCAAGCACCTCCCAATCACCGCCTATGTGTGTGTATCTATAGTAGGTACCTACTCGTGTATTATTATAATTAAATCTGACGGTGAATTTTCACTAGTCACATATTAAAATTCCAAGCACATTGTACACGCACGTATAATATACGTACTTATATTATAATGGTTACTTACATATTATTGTAATAATATTGTATTAGTATTTAGATGATTTCCCGTGTCGCCGGTTAGTATAATTATAATGTATACAGTCTGGTGCATTAAACACACACACACAAATAATATTGACGGACTGTTGAAATAATTACGAGACAGTCGTTCCGTAGGGATAGAAGTCTGTATAGTGGATTCGATATAGCATTATGGTAAATGGATATTGGGCGCGCTTATACGGCTTCCGTGCATTATTCCAAGATCTGAGGTAACAATAATACATTATTATGCTGTATAATAATATGTAACGATGTACAACCCTACTGCCATAGGCGTGCGCAGACCTGAATTTCGGGGGGGGGGGGAGGGGTGCCTACAATTTTTTCGGGTACTTTTCTTAATTTGGGCCCTCTCTTAAAAAGACATGAACATTTATTAATAAATTATAATGCACGAATAAACATTATTACTTACATTACATTACATATTAATCAGTGGTATTACTAGTACCAAGTAATATAATATATATCATTAGATAGTTGGATCTAAAATCTATTATCAAGATAATTGCAATATTTATTTATTATTTTTACTCTTGTAATCAATAACTTCTAGCTGTTATAATCATAATAAGTTTTACTACGCAAATTTAAAATAGTTTACGTTGTATTATTTTTTTTATCCCGAAACATAATTTTTTTCACGGTATATTTTACAAAAAATACCATTTTTGTTCTAGTAAAATTAGTTAAAATACGGACCCATATATATGTTATGAGATTTAAATTTTAGGGCCCCAATTACATGTCGGGGGTGCCCAGGTACACCAGGAATCCCCCGCGCGCACGCCAATGCTACTACAGTCAAAGTGACGAACCTCTTCACAACGATACACATCGACCTACATTGCTTGAAATTTTACACTGCAAGGAATATATTAAAATACCCTCTTATAGGAACAAACCATCCCATCATAGATTGAAAGTTTTTTCAGAACCATTCACATTGATATCAGTAAAATAATATACGCATGTCATTATATACAAAAAAATATATTTTGTGCTATTTATAGAAAAAAATGTACAAATTTATTTCATTTGGAATTTTTTTTTATTTTTTTCTTTAAAAGACGATAAGTAATTATTTGATGAGTAGAAATTCTTAAAGATATAGTATAAGATCCCACAAAAAGTGGTTTTTATATTTGTATAAAAATATTTAAATTACAGATACAATTTTTTTTTATATGCATTTGAAATTTAAATTTGTAAGAATTTAAAAAATACAAATACTATTTTAGTAAAATATTTATAAATTCTTTAATTTTTATAGCTAAGATTCAATAAAATGATCCTCATAACTAATTAGTCGTAAGAACCTAGTTCATACTGTAACTAAAAAATCTTAAAAATATACAATTAAATTATTTTTTTTAGATATCTGCAATTCAAATTTGGGTGAAATTATATATTATTTTATCAATCAAAAATTAAGTTTATTATTTTTTTTATAAGAATAGTATATTATTCATGGGCAATTTTATGTATATTGTGAATTTCACTGTATGACGTAAATGTTATGATATTTTCAAAATATGTAAATTTTTTCAAAGATATTATCTATATCTAATATGAACCTAATCACACTGTTTTCCAAAATGTACAGTAGGGCGTTATTTACTCAAAAGCTAATAACAATAATTAATAATGTATTATTTTATAAATAATAAATATAATATGTACATATTGTTATGAATTATGATAATAATTACATTTTTTTGAAGAAAATCAAATCAACCTGCATGTCGTTAATACGTCTAGTATAGTAAAATAAATGATTTTAATAGCAATATCAAAATTCATACTATACAGTATACACACGTCATATTTAGTGATTAGGCTGATAGACCGTTTCCGATAAGAATCATTTTTTATTCTTTGTATACAATGGTAGGTATATTGTTGAGTTCAAATTCAAAATATTACTATATTAGTGACCTAATGTACAGCAGATCGGTAATCACTTGCCACTTTTTATTTTTACAATGTATTTCATACTATAAAAGTATAGGCACCTACATATATATTACATACATCATATTTCATAAAAATAATTGTTATATAGGTATTTACTTAAATTTGAATATAGTACTTAAAATAAAATAGCTGTAACGTATTGTATAGTAGTTCAGTATATGTGTGCATAAAAACCACTTCATCATAAGTCATAACTTTTAGAACTTTTGTATGCAGTAGAATCGTATTTTATCGAATTTATTCCACCTAAGATTTTTTTAAGAGCATCGACGATATTACTTATTCATGAGATTAATTTCCAATAGAAGATTCAGTCGAAAATTATGTTAAAAACACAAAATATTCGATCTTGCGACATATTATAATATGTAACACATTTTATTTTTTATTCGATGCATGTCCATCATGTACGTGTGTGCCGATACCTCTTCTTTCTATTTAAACAATTTTTGGATTATACAGGTAGGTATATTTTACATATCATACATATTTTTTAAATACATTTTTTTTTCAATTGGATTTTAATACTATAGTACCATTATGATTGAATTAGATATGTAAATCACGTATGACGTGCGTGCTAAGAGTTATATATTTACGATTAAAATTAAATCGTCTCATCGGAAACCTGGAAATAAAATATTTAATCGCAGTATCTACTTATATTTCTCAGTTCAAACTCCGAGCAAATAAAATAAATTGTTATAGATTGCCTAAGACTGGAGCCTATTATATACAGAGAGCTTTAAAATAGCTATTATATGAAGTCCGAAAGACGAACAAATAGGTACACGGCCGGAACTAATGTTTTTATATGCGTGTAATAAATATAGCTAAGTGCTGCGCATATTATACTTGTATGAGCGTAACTGAGACCCGGTGTGTTGTAATAACGTCGTAGAATCGAACCATTGCAATATACCAGTGATATATTTGATTGGGTGACGAAATAGCCCGTTGAGAGCTAGCCTTATTTTTTTTTTTTTTTTTATTTATAACTTTATATAACTGAAATGATAAAACTGTTAAGTTATCGTTATATCAAATAGAAAATTAATATTTTAAAAAAATATAATACAATATACATTAAGAAATTGAGTAGCCGCATTTGTCTGAGCTTCAGTTACACCGCAGATGTAGGTGTACAAGCTACAGAATGGCTTAGGTAAACCGTACAATAATTTTACGATCTCCTGGTAAATGCTATTGATATAATGTTATTTCTATATATTTGTATCTCTGGTTCACGGCTTTAATGTATGTTAAATAAATAAATAAATAAATATTACGCTTTTACGCAGAAGTGTTTGTTATTCGGCGGTAGCTGGAGCGTTATCGCACTTAGCGTTTGGGGGTACGAAGTGGCAAATTTTATTATGTGTGATAACTGTAGTAATACTATGTCAGCAGTTTCACGACAATCTCAGTACCAAAAAGGTATTTTTAACAAATAATTCCGAGAATAAAGTTGGTATTTGTGAAGTTGTAACACTTTTTCTTTAAGTCAATATTCAGTAGTCAGCACTACGCATTATGCATATAATAATAATATAAACGTTTTAAAATATTAAACCGGAATTAGATTCATATAATATAATAACTATAAAGATAAAATCTTTAAAAGCCAATAATTATTTAGTTGTTCCACATCGTCCTCTGGTGTAGGCACTAAAAAATTGACTGAATTACTAGTATGAGATGATCAGAAAAACAATATTGTAAGCACCTTATATATAATTAATACATACATGATACAATATATAAAACGGAATAAAGATATAAGTTTCATACTTGATGACTATAAATTGAACACATCGTCTATTTTGCGAGACATATATTTTAATTAATTAGAAGAAGTGTCCCTATAGGGTTAACATTAATGATTACAAGTTTTTTCTGCAGATATATGTTCGTTAAGTAAATGTATTTGTATTGATATTACATGCCATAAGTTTCCTCTTTATTTTCGTCCTGATGACTTGAACGGAACAACAAAACGTGTAAAAATAAATGTAATCAATTTATAGGTAAATAAGAAAAAAATTAAAATTGATTTTGTATTCATGGCCGATGTTTGTTTTTCACTCCTTGTGTTTTCACATTTAATGGGAAAACATTAGTTGTGAAAATTAACGGTAGTTGTTGTCGAAGTTGTTGACGCGTACACATAGACACGCACTGGCGATTTTCACATCATCCACGCAGTAATTTTGGGTCTGTCGTGTTACGAGTGTATACAAGCTGTATATATTGTATTGTATTTAATTTAAATTTTCGTCGCTTTTCTGATAATAAAATCAGTGTTGACAGTTGAATTTAATCTAAAGTTTATTGCAAATATTTTTGTCTCCAAACTAGCTAAATGACTGAAGGGCGTTTGTTATAAAAGTGTAATAATCATAACCATAACACGATCGTGTTAAATGTGATATGGAGCAACAATTTATTGTACACATGTTATAGTTAGTCAATCTAAAACGTATACACAGACGACGACGAAATAAGGATACAAAAACATGGATATTTAAGGTTAGAAAAAAAGTAATACTTATCGCTGGATTGTAAAACGGTTAAGCGTAATTTGTTCACTTGAGGCACGTGATTAACTATTACGGTAGGTACCATGCAGACCCCCTCCCCATTACATGAAAAGCTATGTTTGCAAATATAAATCCAAAAGAGGCGCCTATTCCTTTTCACATGTAAATTTAAAAATTAGAACTGTAGCTTACGTCATAAATATTATTATAATCCATTTGATAATTCTGTAGCAGACTTCAGACGTTGAAATGCCGCATAAAACATGTTATTATCATATTATAAAATAAAATATATTATTGTAACACGGCGCATTGCATATGCAATTTTAATATATCGCGACTTGATGCAATATAGCTATTCGATTTTATGCCATAACACTTTTTGTGTTTTTCGTGTAATAAATTAATGATTACTATGAAGTTTACATTGTTTCTGTATACAAGTGCACAGACAAATTACTAATTTATCTAAATAAATAATAATTATAATAATATTATAATCATTATAAACCGAAATCACGACCTGAATTAATCATAAGTACAATACGTTGTGACATGACATATTAAATTGTCGGCTGCTGTGCTAACAAAATGACTAAATGTTTGAGATCATGTATGCGATCTATACGCACTCGAATTATGATTATAAAACTATTATAAAATTTATGAAAAATTTTTTATAGTCTACTTCGAATCATCGATTTTTTATCGTTGTCAAAAAGTGTATAATATTATATAAATTATTAAGCTTTTTATACCTTTGTGAGCATACCTAGGTTGGGACGTAACAGAAAGTTACTTTATAGATGTTAATTTTGATAAAACGAATAAGTTATTTATACGATTCGTTGGTTTACTCTAGAGTCTAGATAATCTTCGAATGGTTTAATAAGCAAACGTCCGCAATACCCCCGTAATATGTGTACAAAATATTCCCCCGTAGCTTATAAGCTATATTTGGTTCATGTACGTGCACCTCGGTGTTTGCTGGTTTGTTTGCTCTGTTAAAGTTTAACCGAATATACAGTGATAGGATTTCGAGTTTAAAGTTCGTGAGTTATAACAGATTTCATAGAAACGATTTATAAATTAATTTTATTATTTAATTATTAATTCTATTTAGATTTATATTGTTATCCAGCTATGAAAATATAAATCGTAAAAAATGTCTAAAAAAATGTTTTCCCATATTGATTCTGAAAATTCATTAGTAATGACGATTATTATTCAACTATTATTTTTTAATGCCTGTGCATTGTAATAATACAACATTTATCGTACACAACCGGCTACTTCCTATAGGTTCTCGTATTATTAGTGTGTTATTGCACATGAGTTATTCGTTATTATTTCCAATCAATATTATGCAGACCACTCAGTCTGCACGAATTCAGCCTTGACTCATAATTCATGTCTATTTCCAAAACGTCGGAATGACGAGCAGATTTAGTTAAGGTTATGTTTTAAGAGGATGTCAGTAAACAATTTGTTTTCTCTCTAACCCACGCGAAACATAGCCAATTTACGTTTGGAAACCATCTTGCGTTGTAAGATTTATTATTAGACTGACCTATTAATTGTTATATCAAACAACTCAAATACGAGAATATTATGCGTGTTTGTTTGTAGCGGTTTCATAAAAGAAGCTCTACGCACAGACATATTACATTTTACATTTTTATTGTAAATTTTGAGTATGCAAGCTATTCGTTTTACAATTTATATTGCTGAACAAATAAAATATCGTAAAAAGTTAACGTACAGACACAGATAATAATGTCCTCAAGCATAATATGTTTTATAATAGATCAATTTTTTCTAATATAAAACAACACATGGTTGGTTTTATTGAACGAAAATTTGCTATGTTGCGTGTCAGTCATAAATGGAAAACAAAAAATGGTACGCCGATGATACCCTTTCGAGTATTGTCTATGAATAGATTAAAAATTTAACATTGTAAGTTTTTTTTATGTACGTTCAACACTCCCGTCCACAAGAACCAATTTTACGATTGAAATATATATTAACGGCTGAAAATACACCGAATTGGGTAGTAAACACACCGTATAAGTATATTTTCCGAGCCGTGTGCAGAAATACGATGATATCGAGTTGAACGAAATAATGATGACGTTTGGATTAATATTTGCCGTCAGTATAATATAATATTTACGACACCATGCGACGCGTGTTTTACGTGACATTATATATAAATATATATTCTTCACAATATATAATATATAGGAAACAATTCGTTATTGAAATACAAATTATTATTATTTTTCTCGATAGTATATTTTTCCCCTTGTCGTAATAGGTTTGCGCGCGTAATATGATATTACTATACATATATGCTATATACGTAATATTTATTAAAATATGTTGTATTATTATCCGCAGGTGGACAGAAAACAAAAAAAGTATAAATCGCCATTTGCAGACATCGGTACTATTTGATCTTCGTTGTAGACGTTTGAAACTCGAACGTTATTACTTATTATTCTAGCACCTATTTATTATTGGGATATATATTATAACAAACAGGTGTTGGGTGTACGCGTGGATGTTGTACGGTAACACATATAATAATAATATGAATGATTGATGATCCAAGAGAAATAATAAAAATCACCCACGGGCTATTCTGTTATATAATATTATTATATGGTATTCGCGTAAAATTTCGTTGTTCGTGATTTTTTGAACAAACACTATATTGCAAAGGAAAAAAACACGAACACAAACGGCGGTCCTCTATCTATATCGCTGGAGTATTGCAATCGTACACCGTCTGTGAAAGTCAAAATTTTTTTAAATGCGAGTCCAGTGTTATAATATTAATGTTTAGGGGTTATTACGTTGCTGCAGTGTGCGTATAGGTGCTTACCAGTATTATGTTAATATAGTTGTACAGAGCTCCTAGTATAATGTCATAATATAATGTTTTATACCAGGTAGAAGGTATCCATATACAGCTGTTGTTTTCTAACGATCAAGGGAAAAAAGAAACTAAACGATAATAATAACACGCCAGCACCCCGTGTATTATTAAACGAGTGATATCTAAAATACTTGCGAAAGCTAGCGTTTCTAAGGGGTGATACTCGATTGTCCGATAAAAAAAATAAACGTGAACAGGTATACTTGCATTAATGCACCACGATGTGTGCCAATTGGTAATTGGGGATAAACTACACAATAGAAAAATATTAAAATATATTAAAATGAAAAAAAAAAGATGGGGGAAAGTATAGGTAACCCCAATGCTGTATAGTAAGGATTGTAGGGTCCAGTGTATCTATCTTACTGTTGAGCAAATCACTGTAATGCATGTGTTAAATTTAAATAATTAAATAATAAATCATTGCGTACGAAAAATGATTCTGAGCGAAAACAGTTTGCAGACTGTATGAAATTACAACAAATAACTAAAATCATAATTCTTAGTTCAGATATCTAATTTTGTCCAAATTCCAATTTAAAATGTCTAAAAAAAAATGTTTCTTACATATTATTTTTAATTTTTCAACTTTTAATGTTTATGAATAAAATTGTGCTTGTCTTTAATATTTTTAAATGGTTTTATTAAAAAAAAAAATTATAAAATCCTTATTATAATGAATCTATTACGTTTAAGGTATTTTAGTCAGTGAAAATTCTTTTATGGATATTTAAAGAATAAACCTAAAAACAAAATTAATACTTTAAAATGTCTATAAATACTAAATAGTTCAGAAAGAGTAAAAAAAAAAAAAAATATACCATGTAAAAAAATGCTATCTTAAACATTTATTGAAAATTTCAACTGTACACTATTTCAACTGTACTATTTTATTTTTAGTTCAACTATACTGCACACGAAAATAAGTATATATCATTGTAAAATCAATACATTCATTACTCTGTTTTAGAATCTAAAAAAAAAAAAAAATTATTTATTTCATATTCTAAAATTCACAGTATATTGCTATGAAAATTATATGTTGCTTTATTTAGCTTTTTTAAAATTTTTATTTATTTTTTACAAAACAATCTATAAATTACTCTACTTCTATTAACACGGATAAATTTTAAAAGGCTCACTTATATTTTAGTAAATAAATAAAATTGACTCACAAAAGTTGGATTTATAATTTAAAATAACCAAACGATTCTTTTATTATGTCACTTAAAATTGATATAGTGAAAATAAATGCATAAAGTTCAAACAATCACGGCTTAATTTAATTTTAGAATTGTTTAAAGTAAGTGTTTATAGATTTTGAATTTGCGCACATAGTGATAAACTAAAAAATAGTCAAACGGCCAGTAGCTTTTGAAGAAGTTCGTCATGATATAGACATCTTTGGATAAGTAAGAAGGCTGAACTTACATACTCTCA
Organism: Rhopalosiphum maidis; assembly: GCF_003676215.2. NCBI lineage: Eukaryota > Metazoa > Arthropoda > Insecta > Hemiptera > Aphididae > Rhopalosiphum > Rhopalosiphum maidis. Next base: position 84,437,448 of record NC_040878.1, read on the forward strand.
CAAATAATTTACTTACTATTGAGAAAACTTGAGGTAACATTTTTGAATTCGGGTAACTTAACCTTTAGAAATTATTTCACCATGTTTCAATATTTGGGAAAAATATATAAAACCTGTTCACAATAATAAGCATATATGTACGGGTATCACATGGGAATATGCGTGAGTGACATGCGTTAATTTTGTTTTATTTTTCGTGATACATCAGACGAAACGTAAATTGGACGAAATTCTCTACGGAAATAACAATCACACACATGCACATACACACTCGTATATTTATAATATTTGAAGTATCCTGATTGTTAATTTTACACTATAATATATGAGTATTTATAGTATTGTATAAAATAAATTGGATATAACATTGTCTTGTTTCATTTACCGTTATATTTATTTATATCTATTTTGACTCACTAATTTTTGAGGTACATAAGTAATAAAATATATATTATATGTAAATATAAAATTGTTTATATTCAAAAGTAAATTTGAAGTGGTAGCATGATAAAATAAAAATTGATTATAATAAATGACCCAAAAATACTTGGTGCAATTTTTACCTGGTTAATGCACCGTCAATTGAACCAAAAATGAACAATTAAAAATTGCACCAAAAAACCGTAATTGAATATTTTTTGAACTTTGATTGAACCCGGTTCACACCACGTCAAAATTCGTATTCAAATCACTGAACGGTCGGGGCCAGGAAACAAACTTGAATTGTGTTCCGCGCAGCAAATTTATACGCACCTACTATGAACCTCAATTGCTACCCGGGATAGTATTAAAATATATTAATCAATTTTTTAAATTTAATTATAAATCTAACGTTTTTATTAAATTTTTTTTCGCTTAGTATCGTGATATAAATAAATTAACCGCATAACGCTTAAAATTCTATCCATACAAATGTATATATATATATATATAAACATGTTTCATCCCAGACGAAAGAAAGAACTAGACGTGGCCGCAAAGCGATTGGTCGATAATAAAAACGTTAAGCTCTGTTTAATTGGCATGTCGCGTGTCAGTCTAGTTTCAATACGGTTCGAGAAACACGACGACTGTAGTTTTTCACTAATTCTCTAGAGTATCGTGGACGACGCCAAGATTTACGCGTTACCTTAAATTTTACCGAACAACGAACGATAACGTTCTCGTGATCGAGTGGAGTATGATAAAAATACAATCGCTTACGAGTGTACCCATAAATTTATAATTAAAATTTGATGACAGGTTACCGGATCTCACCGACATAACTCGTATGGGGGGAAGGGGTTTAGTGTTATAAATAACTTTAGAGAACTTAAACTATTAATAATAATGATATTAAAAACTAGATAAAATGAATGCATATAAAAAAATATTTGGCATTTATAGTTATTAAAAATGGTGCATAAAAAAAAGAGAAAATATAATATGTTTATGTTTATAGTTTATGTTTTAGCAGAATTATAATCATACAATAACCAGCGTGAGGTAAATTTTTGGAATAGTAAAAATACTAAAAATTGTATGTCGGTTAAATTGTTGGGAGTTATGATTTATTAAATAACTGGGTTTCAACGAAAACAAAAATCGTTCGACTGCCGGATTCATCGAGCCAAACAAATGAAAAAATGTTTACAACATACTCGGTGTCCACTCGGTGATGATTCATGTCATAATAAGTTGTGTTTTTTAAGGACTAAGGTATAGGTTTTTATATTCAGTCATTAAAGTACAATTTTTTTAATCGGATATTTTTTTTATTTGCGGTTATAGATAATTGTATTTTGGCAAGCTGTATGAGAACGATAAAGCATTATCATAATATTAATAACCCAATCTATCAAATTTAATAAATCGTGTTTAATTACAGATTCGAAAAGGTGCTAAATAATATACTGTTCTAATATACTGAAACGGTAGAATATCATGCAGTTGATGTATTACATAAATTATCATTTTCTCAACCTGTCCAAGACAGATGCACTCTGGTATTTATGTTTCATATTTGAAGATATTTCGATACCACAATATTTACTGTAGTTTGAAACTACGCATTGACTGATTTGCAACCACATAATCTTATCGACTTATGTTGAAATCAGGTATTTGTTATACTTAAATGGAAATGTTAGTTGAGAAAGCGAATAAAGTAAGATCACTGACTTGTCAAAATTAAAAAATGAACTATTAATGCACACAACATCGATATATATTAGATTTTTTTCAATATTTTTTACTACTTCATTCCGAGTACTACCAATACCAATTAGGATAGTGTCGCCTGCGTAACATATTAAGTGAATTTTTTGAGGAGATTATACATTATTTAATTAAATACCTATTGAATATAATTGGAGATATAACGTTGTACCTTGTGGTATTTTGCATCATATTGTTAATTCATCGATAATTACATTATTGGTTTTTACAATAAGTTTTCTGTTGTTCCTGGTGTGGAGAGATTGAACAAAACAGAATATCCCTATGGCCTATATCGTTCGTCATATATATTACTAGCTGAATAACTTGGCTTCGCTTGTGTGTTAAATAGGTAATCGATTCGTATATAAATTCGTTTTTTATTATAATTAAACTGTTTAAAGCCTAGCCATGTAATGTATAATGTTTTTTTAAATTTAAGTTAATTTATGATATTTATTACTGAAATTGACAAATAAAATGAAATTGGAAATGATAAGAATGATTTACTCTTAATTACAGGCTCATTTGCCACAACCTTGTGAAAAAAATCGTTAAATTATTTAAATGACACGCTCGCTAAAAACCTGAAACCTTTAAATACAAACCCCTCTCTCACTTCCCTTAGACAAAAAAAAAAAAAAAATGAAAAATCGGGTGGCACTCAGGAAGGTATATGGAGGTATATATCTGTTAAAAAAAAATTAGAAAAAAGTTAAATAGTGTCGTCACAAAATTGGAATATAAAAAAGGCCTGTTTTTCTTTTATGTATTATATATAAGGATTGATTATGACGCGTGTTGAAGGGTTTGGTCATTGGTTGCACGGTGGCAATGGTGGAAGGTCGTTTTTAAATCTATTATTGATGTACTATACGCGCTAGTCCTGAGACATCATATTATAGTGTACATTGTGCAACGTGTACGCTGTACATATAATATGTGTATATATTATATTATGAATGTCAAATATGACTTGCGGCGTCGAAACGCACAGAAATGGATATATTTTATGAACTTTATAAACAGAATGAAAAAAAAGATTTTTTGAAATCTACACAGGGATTTATATTAATATTGTATATATAACTCTCGCCCGTTACGTAATATTGTGCGTACTGTATTATATTATACAATATCCTATCTCGTCAGAGTTGGGTCGCGTATTCGTCCTCGTGCGTAACTCGAAAAATGTTACTTATCTAAATTCACATCGTTTTCATTATTTAAGTGGCATTGCAATATCGTCAAAAACTGTTTTGGTTTTTACAAGCGTGTCTCTTTAAAAAAAAAATAAGCTATTTTATTTAAATAAATTCAACCAAAACAGAATAGAGATAGTAATTATATTAATATCCAGAGCTTGATTTAAGCGAACACCTAAGGGATTATAATAGTCGCCTGTCTCAATATTTCGTTTTAATTTAAATGGCCTACAAAATAGTATATTATCAATTCAAATATTATTAATATAATTTATAAGACTTTTATTATTTTCAGGAACCGTGTACAAGAAAATGCTGCCGTTTCAGGATAAAAAATATAACTAAAAAAAAAATGTATTTGCATTTTGTGATATGAGGCACGTCCGCAGGCGTTTTTTTACAACGATAATCACGTAAGACTCGTGCCAATAAACTGCAACGATCAAAATATCGAATACTTGTATAATATTATCGTGGCTTGAAGTAGTAGTCATTGATCTTTTACAGTTTGCCGATAAGTGGCTTTTATTTTTAATAAGAACTCCTACCCTTCATTTAAGTACTGCGCTCCAAAATATATAAATCAGTCTTTGTTTATACGGTCAGTTTCATTAAATATTTATAAGTTGTAATCACGGTAGGTTAATCTACCGTGGTTGTAATATACTATGAAAAAAACCAACCAGAATAAAACGTCTGATGGTCATACGTTCTGTAATAAAACAGTCTAATAGGAATCAAGGAAGTTTTAGATAATAATTGATTGATTGATAACTAAATGAACAAAACAAAAAAAATATATTTAAATATAAAAGTACTAAAACACGTTTTACGCTGTCATCGTATTTTGTATAACTGTGTGGTCCGTGTTTAGATTTGTTTTTTTACGTAACACCAAATCAAATAATATTGTTTAGTTAAAACGATTTAATTTCTTGCGTCGATCGGGTTTTCAGTATATCTCATACGTACAAGGTGTTTTTCTAGTTCATTTGCTTAGACTTGTTTTTCTCGTAACTGTATAAAATTAATATAAGCGAATAATTATTATGTGTTTATCGTGTACAGAAATAAATATATAATGTTAATGTATATAAAGTGTTTAAAGGGGAAGGAGGCTTAAGCCGCTTATCGCTTCTAGCGCTACACCGGTACATATGTAAGACCGAGACAACATAATATACGAGTTCGACGGTATTTGCCGTACTAGTATTTGTATGTATAATATTATTATGCGTGTAATAGTTACAATAATAACAGAAGTGCGATGCGCAGATTTTTTAATGAACGTAACGGTACGGTCAACCGGATCATTGATGATGTGTATCATGTGCACGATAATAGTATTAATAAGTAGTGTTTAATCGTTGGTAAGCACCGAGTAGTTAGTGGCGGATCTAGGATTTTTTTATGGCGGGTGCTATTTTGTTAATAATAATAGTCCTAAAGTACTTATTATGTACAATTTGGGGAAAAAAAATTTATAATTTGGTACTTAAGCAATATAAAAATTGTAAACAATTTAACATATATTACTTTTTTTTTGAAATTGGCAATTTATTAGTGATTTTTAATAAAAATACGCGGAACGGAGGGTGCTTCAGTTTCCAAGCACCCCCCTCCCCTCAATCCGCCACTGCGAGTAGTTCTGTATACTTTAGTTAAGTAGACTTTGTAATATAAGCAAAAGGCAATAACCCATTCTAAATTCTATGCGCGTTAAATCATCATGCGTTATTGACGCTACAGAGACGCACAGAATGCTTGCGCACCGTGTGTGTAATAACACGAACAATATTTGAACGCCCCCTTTCTGCGTATGACACCGAATAAAGCATATTCTAAAATGAGAAGTGATATTTCCGAAACGGATAGTGTTCAACTTTCGTTGAAACAAGTCAAACTGAACGTATGATATTTATATACAGTTAACTCATCCTGTATCTTATGACTGCTGTTACAACGTACTATTCAGTCTTGAAAATTTTCTTATACACAAATCGATTAATAGTTATTCAATTTATCGGCATCTCAATCGCTTCGCAATTGAGTTGAAGAGATAAAACGCTGGAAATGTTGTATGTAATTGAATTGTAAATGTTTTATTTTCGATCCGATAACAATTTATAAACGCTCAGGTTCGTACAGACTTTAAACTGATTCTGAACCGACTATAAATAAATAATATTTAACTAGTGTACCTATCATCATACAAGTTAATAGATTTATAACAGCAAAACTTACAAACTTGAAAAGTTTTTGTGTTGAAAGTGGTACACGGTTCAGTTTTCCAATATCTATGTGTGTGTTATCGCCCGGCGATTATCGACGAGAGGATCGTCTGTATTATACATTTATAATGTCACCTATTGTCCCGGCAAAGTGTGATCAAAATAAACTAGTCGTTCGGTTGAACGTGGACAATACTCATATAGTATATTAACGTGTTTATGTGTCGTCGTAAATTGTAACGACGCAAAAACCCAGACGAAAGGATGAGGATACGTTGCAGCTGTAACGTGAAAACGTTCGGCACGTGTAATTTGGGTGATGCGCCAACAACTGACGAATACATTGACGCACAGACGTTTACTTATTTCTAAAACGTTCCATCTTGTATCGGTTTTTTTTTTCTTCCTTTCTATTATAAACTCGAGAACGCGCTTAAAACGACGAAATAAATCTTCCGTCGACATCGTATTCGGCACTAACACGATGATTATTATACTTCTAGAATCGAACAAGCAAAAAAATTACCGAGCACATAATGAATTCGTACGGCGGCAAAACTTTAGCTGTTTCTTATTGCTATTATTTTTTTTTCTTCACTGCACGCTCGTTACTCCACAGAAAAGTAAACTTCACGCCCATGCTGGGGTATACTATTATTATAGCTGTATATCATATGTGTTGCAGTGCACACAATCGATATCCGGTTTTCACGTATGGTTTTTACGCATGCATTGGTCTCGTTTCCTTTATATCTATTTCAAAATTTCTATACATACTTGATGCATAATCTATCGCGCTACCGACATAATAAAGTACACGAATGAAGAAAAAAATGGAAATCAATTCAGAAGAGCGTTTGTTAAGTTATATATAATTTATATTAACTATACCTATGGTTATTTTAATGAAAATATATCGTGTGAGAATAACGAATCGTATATTTAAAAGAGATTTTTATTTCGCCAATTAACTCCGGTAAACAGTATATGCATAGATGCAATTCAAGTTAAATGTATGTGGGTATTAGATAAGGCTTGAAATTGATTACTAAAACGATTTTTAATATCGATAATAATATCGTTTAAAAATATTTAAAAACAATTAAAAGTTATATCAAAATCGAAAAACTTTGTTTATGATATTCAAAATATATATCGAAATTGAAAATAAATAAATTAATAATTTATAATAAAATAATAACCGTATTATAAACATATCAAATTGAAAATTAAAAAAAAAATTGAATTCAACTATAGCCAACGTTTAACAGGTAAATAAAATATAAATATAAGAATAATAATCAACCAAATTTAAAAAAATAGAAAATAATATAGTATTATTGGTATCGTGAAAATGTCAAGATGATATTTTAAAAATTAAAATTAAAACTAAAATTGAATGAATAAAAAATAACTTTCAAATTTAAATAAAAATCAGATATCATTAAAATTGTGTAGCAAAATCAATATTATATTTTTATTAAATTTAAATAGAAAAAAAACTAATATCGATGAGCGAAATTGAAATTAGAATCGAAAAATCTTATTTTGATTCCAAGCCCTGGTGCTAGATTTATTTCGATTAAAGCGAACCATGGGAGGCTTTTTCGATTGACAAAATGTTATAATTATATATAGTAGAACAATCATTATTATTTATTAACTAATCATACCATAAATTCTTTAACAGATGTTAATAATACATAACTTTTCAATATATTATCAATATTTTAATAGTCAACCAAATGTTTATTTTTATTAAAAAACAAACAATACCTTAGAAATAAAAATATTCGAATGTCAATGACATAATAATATAATCAATAAAAAATTTTCTGATATTATAAAAATGTTGGGGCTGGTAATTATTTCCAAGCCTCTCGAATTGTGCCTGAGAGCGTATGATGTAAGTGACTTCTTAAATTAAATTTTCAACTATAGTCTGTGTTAATAGTAAATTTTGCATTTTATTTTAAAATAAAAACATTAAACTGCTAAAAACACATATCTAGTGACACTAAAACATGAAAATTTAATTTTCATCTTTTAGCGGTTTCATTTTATAGGTTACCAAATTGGTAATAGCAATGCATAATATTATATCAATATGCTAACACCTGCAATGCGAATGATGGATAACATAGCAACCTAACCGGTATGTCATTATATTCGGACCATTTTCGAGTAGCCGTTTTACGCGCATGTACAGAGTGGCAAACGAGAAAACACCGCGGTTATTCACGCCCTATATCATTATGACAAATAAAATAAATTAGTACTTATGGTACTTACCTACTTATTGGTAGGTGTCGGAATCGATAGGTTGTTTCAAAACTACACGCACCTAAGTTTGCGGAACGACGAGTCTGATGCTAACTCGCCGGAATCGACGGGACCCTGATAAAATATTACACGTCATACGGAGTACGACATGCGCGCGATCGATATAATGATATTTTCTGAGTAGGTACCGGTGCAAGCAGACGTGGGACACGAAATCTCGGAAAAAAAGACGCGGGCTTAGTCAGAGTAATAAGTCGAGGCCGGGCTTATATAATTACAGCGTTAAACTACCCGAATTAGTACCTACGAGAGTGTTCGGATGTACGTGCATTATAATAATAAGCCAGCTGCTGTGCTGTTACGAGAATTTTATTTATTTTTTTTCGTTCCAGGACGAGAGCGACAGCTGCCTGCGTGTAGGTAGGAACTTCACGCGCACGCGCCATATTTGCATGCACGAATTGCGTTTAGGCGTGTATTTTTTTTTTTTTTTTATTCGTTTAATAAGCTAAACGAACAAGACGACAAGTGCCAGACCGTCAAAAGCGCGCTATTACGACGATGAGTCAAAGCTCGACGATGTATGACACGAGAGATTTTTTTCCGATATAACAGAATGTGACAGAAATCAACATGCACACCGCGGAGACCAGCTCAACGCAAATAACCGTATGACTTTGATAAACACACAGTACCGAAAATTACGTGCCGCCGAGACTTCTAATTAAGGGAGGGAGAAAATAAAACGAAGGGGACGTCGATTGATACCGTCGTCAGTGTATGTTGAAATATGGCCAATTCAATCGAAATGAGACCGAGAAAAAACAATTGGGTTTTGAGACAAATCTATTAGAGTAGTAGCAGTGACAATAATGAAAATAAAGATAAGTTTTTGATTTATCTACAATAATTCGATGGGAAAAATAGTAGACGTTAATATGCGTGAAGCGCACATTGCGAAAAAATTGATACGATTATAATAATGATTATCGATCCGAATATTATAAAAAATACAGGAAATATACAGTAAATAACAGGGTTATATTATATTTTATTGCCTACTATATAAATTATTTTGAAAAGTTTTTAGTTTCTAAAATTTTTTTTTTCGTATAATTTAATGTGGTCGCAGTTATTTTATATTGATTTTATTGTTATGTTTAGATGAGCAGACTAAGAGTGGCACAGTGCAAAATATTGGTTCATCTTCGTCATTCCGTTCATCTAAAATGTAAATATTTATAACTAATTAACTCGAAATACGAATTTTTTGAGAAGAAATTTTCATTAGATATTCTACTTTAGGATATGAAATTAAATAAGTGTTTAAAAAAGTAAAAATTTAAGAAAACAATTAGATAACAATAAATAAAAAGTAACTTTTCATTATATTAAGTGTGAATCAATTACTTTGTTTCTATCACTCTGTATAATATTATTATCAATATGTTTTAGATTATTCACATAATCCATATTAATACTTGACGTATTTCTAATTTCGTCATTTTTGGATTTACAGTATTTAAATCAATTAGATTATTAACTCATAACATGTATAGTACAAAATTAATTATATGTTTAATATATGTTTTAGGTTCTCCAATATTATATTCTTGACCGATGGGCTGAAAATCAATATATATTCGTTAATAGTCAGCTGCCGTATGATATAAAAATAAAGATACAATAACGATTTATTTTACATTGATTTTGAATTAATGTATTTTTCATAAAACCGTGACAAATGATAAATACTACTACGTAAACAAATATATGCGAATCTAATGATACGATGACGCAATAAAATAAAAATATACAGTTGCTGTTAGACGAAGATAATTGATAATATATTGTCAAAAGATAATTTTTTTTCAAAAAAAAATTTTATTAATAGAGGTCGTCTAAGCATTTGGAGACGGACAATCTATAAACTACAAGTTACAATTATTCGTACAATCCAAACGAAAAAGGATGATCGGGAACCGGCTCGAATGAGCAAAACGTAAATTGTGACGAATGACGAATATTCAGAATTTTGTAGAGATCCAGTGACGGGGACTGAATCGAATCGAAATAAGAATACATTTTGTACCTATAGCATTGAATAAGTAAAAATTACGGGAATCCACTATACGTTACATATTGCTTGCGTATTATTTAACTAGGATTAAAGTTGCCGTACATTGACCTAATTCAACTCTGTATCGTACGCCTATATAAATATTAACACTCGTGTCTGGGTAAATGTTATTCACATAATATTATATTGAGTATATTATGTATGGATAAATTTATTCACTTTTATGTTAAAATTAAATTTGCTTATATTACGTATTTACATAATTACATGTCATGTGTGTAAATTTCAACTAAGCATAGTTGAGCCGTATAAACGCACACATTTTTAACGCAGTGTAAACGACATTTATGTATTGACAATCAAAAGATCCGGAGGTAGATCAATAATAATAATGATAGTAATAAATTGTTACCAGAATATTGAAACTGATTACGTTAAGCCTCCAGATTTTGGAATAATTTAGTGTTGCTGATTTTATAGTAAAACTACTTTGAAGTATTGTTTTGATCTGTGCAAAATTGAATTTTAAAAGCACAATACGAGTGTCACGAGTACTTCTAAATACATAGGAAATATTTATTATCGTATTTCGTTTTTATTTTATTTTCCTTCATTTAGTTATCATATATTTTATACCTTTTGTCGTGTCAGAACCAACAATACATTAAATTATTATACGTAGAACATGTAATATCCGCTTTAAGGAGAAAGAAGTATATAAACATTTACACACGGCCAATTGATGCGAAAAGTATATTATAATATTTATATTTTTTAAGGTGTTCGAAACATGACATTTTGTGTGTGTGTTTCTTGCTGTAAAGTTATTTCAAGAATAAACAAAAAAAAAAACAAATGTAAACATAAAACGCAGTCAATCGCGGCGGGGAGGAGTGCAAAAAAAAAACAAAAATATAACATAAATTACTCGGTAAACATAAATCGTCATTGACAACGTTTTCGCAAGAAACGTGTCGACGGCTGTCGTGCGATATGCATGTTATGCGCGTGTATATATTTTATATTATACGTTAGCGCAGTCCCCTCGAATCAAAAATCATACTAAATATATACATACATTATAACACATAGAGTATATACAAATCATACGTATTGTAATAATATCACGATCGAAGAGATGGAAAGCGATGTACTACTACATTGTACGATATTGTCTATGACGGTATTATGTGTATCTATTTATCTTGAATCGTTTTAATCGGAATTCTCCGCGTTCTTCTCAAACGTCAGATCTCGCGATCTGGTGCCATCTACGCACTTGTGATGGATAGGTATCTGTCACACGGTGTATTGCTTACTGTTTGTCGTCCGGAAACCGCGGGTACAACCGATACAAGCAGTACCTACTAAAAACGATTCCGTCACTGGTTTGTTGACAAGATTTTATTCATAAATTATAGGCCTAACGAGAAGTTCATCGTTTCCATACTAATGTATATTATGGTGCGTCCAAATTTCCTGATAAATGCAATCTCTATAGGTAAGTATATAGGTTTTTTTTTACTGGAATCGCCTCCGGTCGTTTCCTGAGTTAATTTGAATACACTGCGGGACAGAGCCGTGACTTGGTAGTGGTAGGTGGTCTGTATTACAATCTGTAGTGTCCCGTAGGTAATCGCAGGACATCGCTTGAATAATAAATGAGTTATAACTACCGATATAATAATATCATTTTAGAGTTTATTGAAAAATCAACGGTCAATATAACTACACGTATTAACGTGCAGATATATCAAAAATGGTATTCTTCCTTGAATATATTTTCTTGTGTAAATATTATAGTATAGAATCGACTGGAATATGAATTTAAATTGTGTCAACAAAAAACACAATGTAGTGCTCATAACTCGTCAATATTTCGGGGCATTCGAATTGTAGAGCTTAGCTAAATTGATTGTAATCTAAAATACTGAAAACAACACACACCATACGCGGTGTACTTCAGTAATTTTATCGTTACAATATTATTATTTAGATTAATAATATACATTGCATAGTAGGGTAATCAGGTAATCTACTCTCCTCAGATTAATCCACGTGAGCAGATATTTAGTAGGCAGTAAGCATTAACACATGATTATTTCAATTGTAATTAAAAAATAATTTCTGATTGAGAGCCACCTCTCCCAATGTAATTTCTAAGATGTTGAAAATAATTCTTCTCTACTTTTATCATGAGTTACTTTATGGAGGAATAAAAATAAATGTAAAAACTATTTGGTTTCGTTCTAAGGAACTAGAGAAATTTCAAACAAAAATGATCTGATTTTTTTATAATGCACATAATAAAAGGTTTGTCTTTTATTAAAAATGTTCACAAGTACGTGTTTTTGGGTTTTTTTATTTTACATAATCTAAAAAAAATCTAGAAACTAACATATTACATAATATAAGTGATGTACACCATCACTGATATTACCCATGTCAGAATGAAAAAAAGGTCAGCAACAACTATGGATCAAATGCCGGATATTGTTTTATCGTGTTGTTTTATATTGTGTTTTAACAAGACTAATTTAACTAACAAATTATAATCAGCGTGCTACACCGACAAAAATAAAAACTTTATTGACACAGTCACAACAGAATGTGTTTTTAAAATATTTAATATCCATCTAACGTAAGTATACATTTTGCATGTATTACAATAATTACGAGTAGATTACTATATAATGATAAATTTATTCAAATTTAAAATGTATGCAATTACTATTGTTTCAATCACGCAATATTTTTTTAAACAATTTTATTGTTTTCCACGATAAAAATTCGATCTCTGAAAAACGCATTACCTTTGTAGAATTAAAGCATAATGATTTTAATGACGTTGTTTATTATTCGAAATGAAAAAAAAACTTTCAATTCAATTTCACCATGTACGAGGCGAACTATTTCATTATAGATTGGCGAATATATCCATACTAGATTCCATTGATGCTGAGATTTCATCAAACAATAGGAACGTGCAAATATGCCATTTGTCTACCTGTTTATTAATCCCTTACCGTGGTGTACCATCACAGTGACACATGCCTGCCACTGTATTTGACGCGAGTGATTGTGGATTAGGTATTATATTGAACTTTATTGGCTTGTTGAAAACGTATATATGTATATATATATTATAAATTAACCGGTAGATATATTTTAAATACGAGAATAGAAATAAAATACGTTGTCATAAGCTATTGTTTTTTTAATCGTTATTGATTGGGACGTGAACAAAAATACTTCATTGTTTCATCCGATTTACAAATCGATTAGTTGTTGATGAACATTTAAAATTAACAAAATAAATGTGTCTAAACGACCAGTCACCACGACACGGAGTGAAAAAAAAACATAGCGTTTAATGAGTTTCCTTTCCGACTGAGATTTATATTGTCGTCGTCTCGATGCTGTTTTTTTTCGATATAAGTTCGTTTGATAGACTCGGCGATGAATGTATTGGTATTACAATGATGATGTTTTCTTTTTTATGCGAATAATGAAGATAGTTTTGCTTTTAGAAAAAATACTTCGATCATATTGACTTTGAGGGTAGTTTCTTTTAGCAAATCAGATCTAATTAGTACTTATGTGTGTGTGTGTGTGTGTGTATGTGTGTAAGGGGAATGTTTAAAAGTGCAAAGTCCAAATAGTTTTCAAAATAATGAGGAAAATTAAAAAAAAAATTAAAATTGTTGCTTTTAATCAAATCGATTTTGTAATTCAAAAACGAATAACCATAGAGACATTGAAATTTACTTATAAAGGTTTAAAGATGAAATAGTTATATTGTCAAAACATTTTGTTTATTTTCGAGCTTTTTATTATAGATATTAAATGTATTATAATTTTTAGTTTTTATTAAATTTATGTGGAACCTACGAATTTTTTTTTGTTTTTCAATAAGAAATTTGAAAATGTAATATATGGGTTTTTTTCTTTACACGTTTTTCTTACAGTAATTTAAAAATGTTGATAATTAAATGTAAATTTTTTCTTATAAAATTTTAATTTAAAATAGTGACATGCAATATTTGTTAGTCACATATATTTGCAAACTTTTTTTATACCTTATTTCACATATAAGATGACAGATTATCTTCATTAAGAAATATTTTAATCGTATATTTTTACACAATGATTTATAATTGAATTAAAATGTAATAAATCGGTTACATTCAGTGACCGACTCAATGATGAGGCACACTTTCAATTACTAATATGGTTATTCACTCATCCATTTTTTTTTTTATATAGTCTTCTCGTAGTCCAGCCTACGGGAACACACTCAAGTCCTGTTCGTACACAGAAAAAGGGTACAATTATCTTTATACATTTTAAATATTCATTTAAAAACGCATATTATAGTTGTGAATAATCTATTTCATTGTAAGTGACATAATGTGTACATTTTAGGAGGGGAATAATAAGTTTTGACTTTTTAAAACTATACATTGTTATAACTAATTTAGTTTCAAAGATATATAATTACTTATAATTTTTTTGTAAACAGGAATAATATTATAGTTTAGTATTTCAGTATTACGATTTACGAGTACAGTACTAGAACAGTTTAATGTTATAATGTATTATATTTTTAAAATTTACTTTTAATACATTTTTTTGGTGAATATCTACATAAACTATAATATTTACCTATCTATCTGTATGGTTGGCGTTTAGACCAAGCGCCTCTTAAATTAGCAACTATAAAGTGACACGATTTGGCGTAATTAACTGCAAATAATTTACGTTGTTTAATGCACTTTTATTTTTATTGGATGACTGTTATAATAAATTTGTCATTTATAAACAAATTTAATCGTTTTTACTGTTAATTAATAGCGCATACTGTATATTATAGTTTTTAAACAAAATAAAATAATTGTATATAAAATGTCAACTATATGTAATACAATAGACATCATATTTTTACTAGCATTTATGGTTGAGTTTATAGAATACAATGAAAAATATACAGATTTATAGAGAAAACGAGAGTGATATCGAGAAGAAAATCAAAATACATTTTTACATTATTTATACAGCTGTAGTATATGTATATATCATCAAATTTTTGAAAGTGTTTTCCATCGAATTATATAGCATGCTGCTTTGGCATTATAACTGTTGATGCTCATCTTGTTCGTTTCAAAAGACCATGATACCAAGATACATCGTTGCGAAAATATGAATGTGGGTAAATGAATATTTTACGACAGCTCTCAGTTTTTTAGCGAAATAATATTATGCGTTGTCGCGTCCTTTGCGAGTAGGAAACGTTATTAGGTACGAAAATATCACATACGTAGTGTATAATGTGATACGCATAATATTAATATTAATGCACCGCTTTGGGACTAGCTGTTTTTACGAGCGGTTATGTACTTATATAATATTATAATCTATTAAATTACATAACTTAACTAATTAAATAGCGTGCAAATGTATTGTGACGTTTGATGATTCAATTGATTTTATTTGTACGATAATGGCGATGGTCAATTTGTCACAAAGAACTATGTGTCAGTACAGGGAAGTTCTACTAACGCGGTTACAGGTGTATAGCAACGGCGAAATTGTTTATAAAAAAATTATATCAGATTTAAAATAAATTTAATTTACTATTTTAATTCTGAATTTCATGCACGATTCGCATTGGTTACTTTTAATTATACATTTTCATCTGACATATATTTTTTGAGAATTTCTAACCGGTGAATATAGAATTATTTATGCACAACATTGTTGTATACCGAACATGAGTGTCTGTGAACCACATCGGGTGTTGGCTATTTGAAATACTTAATTCTTAAGGATTCGTATTCTTAGGTGCTTCAACTTTACACAGTAGAGAGAAAATTTGGCAACCTACATGTGGTTCTCTTTGGATACAAATCTGCTCCACAACGAATTCGTAATTAATAGTCGAACAGGTTATTTAACATTTAAAATTATTTTCAAACTGTAACTATACCTATTTTTCTTTATAAAATCTACTGTGATATAGTAATTGTAAATTTATACATTAAATATTATCACCAGATTTTACAAAAGTGATAACTTTAGTATTATATTTTCATTCGCTACAAGTACAATTTAATAAGAAAAATTTACCTCAACGAAATATAACACAATTAATAATTCTGGAGGGGAGACTAATATTCACATTGGGGGAGATTGTTCTTCCCAAACCTCCCTAGATACGCCTATACCGACAGTGATCCATCTGTAAGTATAAATCTATTACTATTTTTGTTGAAAATTTTATCAACATTAAATCTGTCAGGAAAATAGCTTATAACAATAAATTCGATTTTAAAGTTAACATCATTACTCGACGATTTTAAAGAAAAAAAATAATATTATAAATGAACATTACCAAATAAAAAATATTGTAGAGGAATCTGATATTTGGTATCAGTATTGGATTAATAAAAATTTTATTGAAACCCAGTGTGAAGAAATCTCAATTACACGAAATCGCCTATAACATTTGTCTCTTAATAAAAAGCGGCTCTGATTTAACATTTTTTTATTTTTTTCAAATATTTATACTTTGTAGTATAAAAAAATATTGTTTGGATGAATAATAAAATTGTAATACACAATATAATGTTTAAAATATTTAGACTAATTCTAAAATATTTATAAGTATATATACATACGCATTATGATATTATTATACATAATACTATATTAAGTATATTATACTACTTGTATACCAATATATTTATAGAATTTGGACTATTAGAAAATAACTAAGCCGATTAATAGAACTGTTTAACTTTAATAAATCATTCATATAATAAAAAAAAGGATGTTTAATATGTAAATAATCGTTTCAACAAATAAAATATTACCTCCCTGGAATAAATAAAATAATAATAATATTATTTTCTTGAAACTGTTTGCAACCTGTGTTATTCAAGCATTCAATTTAATATTTAGATTATAAACAGTCATGTCTAGTATTTGTCATCATACTGTATTGAAATTTGTAATGCGATATTGATGTTATTTGAGCTCATAAAATACTGGACAAATTGATAAAAACCACAATTTCACTAAATTAATTATGTTTTTTCGTTTTTGTTTTATGAAATGCATTTATTGTAAGAAAGTAAATGTCCTTTAAATAGTTTTTAAGTATTCTGACTAAAACGTGTTGCCTCAAATGTTATAAGAAGTTCATATAATGGAGCAAATACGGATATCAACTAGAGATAGTCAACCTGTGACAGGACTCAACCTGTCATTCCTAATGCAACCAAAATTGTAAAGGTTATGAATGGAACGGAATCGAATGAAGCAGTAGTACGGAAGGATAATTCCACGTTGGAACTTAGTTTATTATATTAATTGTATTACAGAGCTTTAGATAATATTATTGTTGTAACAATATCCTATATTTTGTAAATAAAAATTAAGCATTAATACCTTTACTGTTTTATGAAATAGTAAAGAATTTTTTTCATATTATGACTTAGCGAATGAATGGCCAAAGCAATTCAAAGTTTTAATAATGTCTGAGAAAGGTATTCACTAATTATTAATATGTTAATTGTTGATGACGAACAGGTAAATCGGTCATCGTTAATTAAGATTTGAAATTAATAAAGCTCATTTCTCTTATGGCATATACTTTATTGAGTATTGACTAAATAGATACGCAAGTAATTAACAAAAAAATCTAACAGTTTTATTTTTAATTTTAATTGGCAACAGAGTGGCCATTTATGTTCTACAAAAAGTGGTTGTTGTACGATTGATACTTATAATTGTGTCTGAACAATATAAATAGTAATGAGACGCAATTCAAGTGACAAATGAAAAAATGTCCAATTAAAACAAGACGGCCGTAGTGTATTGGAGAGAATCCGTAAAATGGCAACATAATAAAAAAAAAAAAAATCCGTTTATTGGATTATACAGGGTCATAAACATTTTGTAACTCGACATTTCGACGATCGTATGTATAAATATTTACATAACATTAATGCGTGTATATTAATCTCACAAAATTTCCGAAAAAACAGAACGCCCCTCTTGTCGAGAGTCAACGCCCTAAATATAGTATACATTATGCTTATACTTTTTTTTTCGTTTTTATGCAATAATATAGTATGTGTATTCATTTGTGTATCTTATTATTTTATGCACACGCTATCACATTATCATTATTACGGTCGTTTATTATCATTATTATAATCACAGGATTTTTAACAACGACGAATAATTTATGAGAATAATTTTAAAAGAATCGGACCACAAAAGAACAGAGTTCTGCGGTGCACGCGATATTATCATACAAACCGTTTTTCGAGTGTAAATTAATTTACTCTCGACATCATTGTACTTGTTTACACGAGCAAATGTCGCCTGATTGCCGGATATACATTAAAATAAAATAAAAAAAAAAAATCTAATTTATTTCATTCCACTCACTGTACGGTTTATTAATATCGATAAAAATAATGCATTCAATGTGGAGTTAAAAGCTTAATCGTTCTGATTAAACGAAATACCGTACACGTGTTTGTTATGCTCGTGCGCGCACATATAATAATAATTACAATTTCGATGGGTTTCCCAATAGAGATGTGATTTTCATAAATTCGGCATCGATTACAATCTGGCCGTCAAATCACAAATTTCATAATACATAATTATTGTTATTATGTAAAAAATTGTTATTATTGTTATAATTTATTATAATATCTTAGGAGGGTGTTTTTGAAACGGTACACCTGTATTTTTGGCAGTGTATTCTATTTCGTTTTTTTTCTGGGACCTTATTAGACAACGCAAGTCGCCAATCAAATAATATCCAAAATGTATGTTTCTATTTTATTTAGTTAATAGAACAAGCACCATACAGTAAAAATGTGACGAAGCGAAAGATAACGTGTTACATTAAGTGATAATCGTAAATTGACTAACCGTCACACGAAGAAAATCGAGTTTAAGAACATGATTCGTAATCGTGATCTAGACGAGAAATGTTTAACTAGTAACCGAAAAACCTCAAAAAATTGTATCATTAAAAAGGTGGAGTTATTAGATTTTACACATGATGTGGAAAATGTAGGAGAATGAATATGTAGAGAATTGATTTGATAATCTGCTGCTGCTAGACATCGCCGACCATTTGTTCGATTTAAAATTCATTGATTGATATATAAAAATTATATTTTTCTTAGGCACGACGAAATTAACGAGTCATTTGTCGTGATGAAAATTGATCGGATTTTTTCATCGCACGATTACGATGAGTACTTGCATTTATCTTCTATCGTTATCGAATTATTAATATTTCTTTTTTCCCGATCAGTTGTTACTATTGTTAGGTACCTACACAAAAAAGATTTTTCACAAAACGGTTAAACGCAAGTACATTCAGCCGTACGGATAAAATATAAATATTCATATATTCGTTGTATGTAACGTTCGATCGTTAAACAGGTCCACCGTATTATAATTAGACGTCAGAAGACATCTGACAAAAACAATTCCGCGACGAAAATCTAAGCCAAACCAAACCAAACGGAATTATTCTGACGATTTAAATGCGTATATTACAATACTGTTTATAGTATAGTCGTCAAAAGATCGATGACTGTCTTGAGACTTAAGTCTTTACACGTTTATTATATTATTACGACTGCAGCGTACGATTTTATACATATATTATACCCATATAAATTTATAATTATATGACGTCAAATAATTTCACCACCGTAAATGCAAAATAAGGAGAAATAAGAATCGTTGTTTCGCACAGAGAGCTTTACTGGGAATATTAATTGTCACAAATGAAAATGCGTATTATAATCGAGTTATAAATCCTGACAGACTATTTTTTTCCAGCCATAAAATTAAATTATTAATTCGATTTCATCTAACGAAATTAACGCACATCTATATCATAACGACTTTTGATTAGTTCGAGTCCATAACCTAATCTATGATGTGTATTGTCTACTAGACTGTTATTAACCGTAATGAATAAGTTGAACGTGGGACAATAAAAGATTAACGTAAACTTTTAAATGTATTTTTTTTATCATATTGTTCGAATTTAACAATACATGTACATAATCTACGCTCGCATTTCAGGGGTGTCTTTAAAACTGTGTTGACAGTTTCCCTCTGTAGCTTTTTAATACTGTTTTTGGTTTTTTTGGTTAATTTTTTAGTGATTAAATTATTTTGATTATATTAAGGTTAATACAATTTTACGTGATTGGTGATCGCATATTAAAATATGTATGTAAAAGTCGAAATCGAACAAAACACGAAGTGTCCATAATCCTTGGGCAAAATGTCATATTTCGGCATTTGCCCGGGCAAACATAGTTGTGACCAACCTCGTTTGGGCAAAACTATAGCGTCTTAAATACCTACACTAATCATTATACTTTTATTATTATTATTTAAGCGTATTCAATTAAATGTTTACAATAATATTTATTTTATAATTATTTATATTTAATATCAATGTAGGTATTTAAAACGCTACAGTTTTGTCCAAATGAGGTTGGTCACAACTATGCTTACCCGGACAAATGCCGAAATATGACATTTTGCCCAAGGGTTATGGGCACTTCGTGTTTTGTCCGATTTCGACTTTTGTCCGTAACATATATATTATTAATGAAATAACTATTATTCATTATTAAGTTAAATGGTTACATTTAAATACATTTATATCATAGTCTGTTGTCTTATACTCTTATATATAATCGAATTTATTTATTCATGATACCTTAAAAATGTTATCACAACTGAAGGATGCCCCTTCCAATCACTGCTACCATGGTTATATTAATTTTTCGTAAATTTCAAATAGATTATTATAATTTACATCTGAAGTTGATCGATTATAAAATAATATAAACCTAGGAAAACTTTTATTGCTTTTTAATATTTTATTTATTTTATTATAATGTTAAAGAACTGATACATTAAATGCTTATATTAAATGTACGTAGATTTTCGGATCATAGGTATTATGTAATTGTTTCTTATGATACGTCTTTATATTGATACAAAATATAATTTTTTCTTATAATTAGAGTTAAAAGTTTAAATCTTTTTATACACAATTAAATGTAGTAGTTAAATATTCCCTTCGTTTAGACCATGTGCTAACTGTAATAAAGACAATTTATTTGATATAGCTATACGAATAAATAGTATTTAATACGCAATGCGTGTATATAAGTCATGTATTTTTTTAATTCGCCATTCGCCACGGAGTATGGTGGCGTAATAACTAAAACTCGGAGGTTCGGGAATTTGTACTTTTTTGTAATCATTTTATACGATGCTGGTCTTGAGATTTGATTTATACCACGCAAAATTCAGTGGTATAAATTTTTATTTTTATTACTTGTACGAAAATGTTGGATAAACAAGGTTTTTTTTAAAAGTAATTTTTTTTAATTCTATACGTATTTCTCCTTATTGTAGGTATTATTTGTAATATTATTGTTTTGAGATGAATTATTTGTTAATGCATTATTTTGTTAAAACTAAATATAAAAAAAAAAAATGTGGAATAACGCGTCGTTTTGCCTGATTATTAAATTTTATTTATGTAGGTATTAGTATAATTATAATACTTTTATATTTGTTTGCAAAATCACCGTGTAGTCTATACTTTGATAAGTAGTACCATATTATGTTTTCTTATTATGAACCCGTATTGATATTATATTTTATCATAAAAATAAATTCACGGTTTAATTTATTTAAAAAAGAAGGAAGTTTTAGAAATTATCAAATCATTTTTTAATGTTTTCGAGTTATTTTTTTATAAAACAATTTTACAGTTATAAACTTCATGTATTAAGATAGATTAATAAACAGAAACACAGTACGCACAATTAAACGGATATAATAATCTAAGGTAATTATTTTACCATTAAGTATAACCAAAAAATATACAACTGTAAAGTGTATTATTGTTAGTTAAAGTGATTGTAAAAATGTCCTCAAAGGAAAGGGAGAACAATAATAATATATAAAAATAAATGTAATTCGTCATTACTTCTGGATTGAGTAACTATGTGTGTTGTTTCTTTTATGTCTACGTCATTTTTTCTGAGTAACCAGATTTAGATCCTAAGAAAAATGAATTGTTTTAGATTTTTAGCTCAGTGAGGAATGTATTGGTTTTAAAACGAGGTATATTGTTTTATTTGTGTTATTTTTATCCCTTTCCGTGTTCACTTTGTCGAAAAAAGTAATGCTCCAAAAGTTTCAAGGAAATCTCTCCATACCTTTTAAATTGAACACAAATGGTAGAGTGAAGATGTAATCTTAAAATTTCTCAATTATTTTTAGAAAATAGAGAAGAACTAAAATAAAAAATAAAAATAAAAATTTAATCAACCTTAATTTTTGATTATTTATAGAATATGTATGCTGTTAAAAAAAAAAAAAAAAATTATAACAATAATAGTACTAATCGAGACGATTTTCATTCGAATTGTATCTGATTGTTATAATATTATGCACTTTGTTTACATTTTTTGCTATGTAAATACTTTTAAAAGTAACGGTTTTTTAAATTTCTTACTTTATAGGTATAAAGTACAGGCCAGTCTACGCCTTATCATCCGCTACCACGGGCAACGGTGACACGACACCGTCGACTCTCCCCCCACGCCACAAAGGCACAGGGTGGTATGGAAAGACAAGTAGGTCCGGATGAGTATCGGCCGCAGGGTGTTTTGCTCTCTTGCGTAAACCGTCTTACCGACAACGGCGACAACGTCTCCTAGTCATAAGACCGCGTAAAGCATAATGATTATGTATTCTCTTTTATGTCGTCAACACCTGACATAGTGACATTTGACAACTAGATATTGTGTACCGTCGTTTATCATCAATAAAAATACATCGTAAAAATAGTCAAATTCGTGTTGTTCTTTTATCCTGACCGGCTCACTGCCGATTCACCGAATACCTACCGCCGTAGTCGTGTGACAATGGCTCCCCGGTGAGGAATCGAACCCCCGGTCACCGCGTGACAGGTGGGGGGGACACTTACCATTATTATACTACCGAGGAGCCGCGTCAGTAGTATTAGCTAAGGAGATATATTCTATTTTTAATTTTACTTAAATCTCGTATTTTACACGCGGTAAATGCGTTCAACTATACAATTTGTATATGCTTAAAATTCGGTGGTACGACATGGGACATTGCCACAATTGTTTTTTTCGACAGACTGGCGCCAGAAGTTTTTAATTATAATATTACTGTTGATTAATTAAAATTTGTATTTTTAGTATGATAATGTTTAATTTTTTTTAATCAAATTTTATTTTAATTAATGTCTTATGTTAATTTGATATTTAATCACACCATTAAAATATATCAGTCATCATATAAATAAATAAATTATATTAAAAGATATATTATTAAGATTGTTAATTTCTTAAAATGTACATAAATTCATATTCTTATATTGCCTTGTTTATGCGATTTTAGTTCACTAATAAATTATTATTATAATTTATGATAAGTATTAAACATTTATTTCCAAATGCAATACAATTATTAAAAAAAAAATATTGCTTAATTGAAGTGTTAATTATTTCAGATTTCTCAACGCGATGTAAACATATTTGACTAATAATTAATTTTGTACAAAGGTAGTTTCCAAATATAGTATATATATAAAAACTAATAATGAGTACAATATGATATGTATATTCTAATTGCTCATATTTTATATTGCTTTGGATAAATGGATAATTATTAGGTTTATCTTAATATGTTAATATTTTAAGGTTCTGTATTTAATTTTAATTTAATTTTGATTCGAATAATGTATTAATTTATATTCGATTTACATATAACGTATTAATTGTGTGCTGCTAACACGATATGGTAGAAAAATTCGTTAATCTTTAATTTTAAGGGTAAGTTTTGGTATAAAATTAGATTAAGTTGGTACTTTAAAGAGGTCAAAATAGAAAATCCATATCATTTTTTTTTTTTTTTATTAAATTTGAAGAAAATATTAGATGAAACTAGAATTATGACACAAAACCAGTTTTTGAAAAAAATCGATTTTGTCTTTTTTCGAAAAAGAATTAAAAAAATACTTGCGATTTTAACATATTCTTATAATAGATTTTTCAAAGCATATTAACGGCTATAATTTTTTATATATTAATTAAAAATATCGAAAATACATTGTCATGTTATTTTTATAAGCATTTAAAGAAATTAATTTAACAAAATTGTAAAAATTTGCTAATTATTTTGTAGTTAAAAATACCTAAAATGTTTATTATTTATTTATATGATTTGAAAATTTAATACAAAATTCCTCGTAAGCAGTTTTTATTTTATGTATTTTTTAAAAATGTTTAGCATAATTTTACAAATATTTGTTATGACTATTTGAAGTTTAAATCTTGATGAAATAAGATATTTATGTGTTGTTGGAATTCATAAAAACAAAATGCTGTAACTGTAAATAATTGCAAAAATCACTTTAAAAAAAAAAAATAATAAGGTAAATAAATAACATTATATAAATGTTAATATCATAATATTTTACAAACTGTAAAATTTTTAGATTATTTATTTATTTATAGATATGACCTTTTTAATTTTCTCCTATACATATCGTTAATGTTGATCAAAAAGTGTAAACATATGATCTATATAAGATTCTTTATAATTTATATTATAGTCATTCAAAAATATTTATGATATTGCATGAATTTTTATAAACATTATTTGAAATTAAATTTTGGACAAGAAATAACGATTTTAGTTCTCTTGTTGTAATATTATTACGTATAATATATTATATTTTATACGTCTATCGATTTAAATTTTTAAAACATTTAAATTAATTTATAGTATTGTCTATTTTTATAGTTTATACCGCAATATTTGCAGTAAAATAAATTACTATGAAACGTAATTATTAGGAATATACTCGTATTTATATGCAAATAGAATAATAGGACCGTTGCAGCTCGAAATCGTTTTTCTTAGGCAATAATTTATTATTGAAGTAAAATTTAACGCACCTATTACAATGACTTACTTTCCCCATTTTTATAGTTATTAATATTATATTAGAAATAGTATAAGTTTCTTTTTGACTAATATATTATTATTATTTGTATTCTTTACATTTTCGTCGAACAGGTACATATATTTTTATCTGCTGACATACATCAATCAATTATTATGATATTTAAATATTGGGATTTGTGGGAAATAATTTTAGTATTCATTCTATAGTCTTTATCGGCAGTAGGTAATATACTATATTGTTAAAGACTTATGTTTTCATTGTTTTGTAAATTGAATTATTTTTGTCAGTTAAGTGGTTGTAAATAGTATCGGTATTTTTGAACCGTCCGGTAGTGATCGTCAGGAGTTCGATCGCACTACGATAAACATTATTCGATTTAAAACGTTACTACCTAGCACCTATAGATACAACATTCGACATGTAGAAAATATATACGTTACACATATGCATACAGTATTTTTTGGATAGGTCATATTGTTTTTCCGATTCCGCGCGTAACTCTTGTTACCTGCTGGACGATTGTTGCAGACAAACGCTTATAATAATAATATTATTACACTCTAATTCGACTTGACGTGTCTAGACACTCTTATATAATAATAAATGAAACGAAACCGGAGACGACGCCGCCACGCTGCCCGTGTGCCAAAATCGTTGTATATCATAATGAAAATATTAAAACATATTTTTTTACGGCGGACACTGACGATACTATCAATAAACCCAATACTCCGGCTCCGAATATCTATACCGAGCGGATCGTCGAAACGGAAAAAAAAAATACATTTACTGAACCGGATACTATGCCGTCGGGTATTTAAATATATTTATTTATGATATATTAAATCACACGCATACATGTATAAGCTCGCTACACGCATCAGCTATATACACGGTTTCGGATTGTGGTTCATTATTGCTGTTATAGATTCGAAAGTGACGATAAATTGTGGAGTTCGAAAAACGGTCCGGAGCGGAGCTCGGTTAAAACAACCACAAACGCGCTTACATTTCCTCTAGAATTTTCACAGTCGTGTGGGTTTTAGTTTCGGTCGAGGAAGTCAAGAAAAATCTCCCCCACTCGAAAGTTCAAAGGTGTACACCGCGTATTCAACGTTTCCGATGAACGTATATTATTATATTGTATACCTATACGTATAGTGCAGGCGATTTACGAAACCAACTTACTGTTGTGGCCGTTAGGGTGTCGTTTGGACGAATAGTCTGCTATTATGGTAATAGTCAATAATGCACTCATGGCTATTGCGCGTAAGATATGAAAAACCTAAGCACGGAATCCGTTTAAGTCGAATGTGTATGATATAATTTCGCACGAAGTCTGACGGGGTGTTGTACGGGTCGAGTCCTGTGACGAATGTATCAGCCTGGTCATATAACAAAATTAAAATACGCTTTAAACACTATTTCAACTAATTACATTTCATGATAGAAATCTGAAACCGTTGCCTACATGGCATTTAATTGTCAGCCGTTTTCACTCCTTTAAATTCTACGAACATTTTTTAATGAAATATTGCAACGTAAAAAGCGGCACAAGTGTCGAGCTTATACTAAACGCATTCACCCGTAACATGTAATGAATAAGGGATAGTACAGTCACAAAACATTAACTCGACACATAAGGCCGGAACTCGACTGCGCACTAACAGTTTTTAGTCGAAACGTCATGACAATAATAATATTACAATTTTTAATCGGGTTGACGTCGTCGACGGGTTATTAAAAAGAACGCTACCGGACTTATACCTACCTATTATATTTAGTATTTAAGCGGCGTAACTAGAATCGTAGGGAACCGTGACGTAAAATCCCTCGGGGGCTCTAAAAATGTAATTATAAATAAAAAATCGGCCTACTTAATTTTAATACGAAAAATAAACATTGAATTATAACGCTAAGTCAATTAAATGGACATTAGTATAAAACCCAAGTACGAGAACGTGCCGAGGAACATAAACGTATTTATATACAAAAGAACGATAAAATATTAATTATTAAGTTATTCGACAAAAATAAATATTAGAAACAAAAACATTAAAAAAATTAAATCAAAATCAAACATAAATTATTCGTCGTTTAATTTAAATTTTGCATTTTGCTGGGCCCGGGTCACCTATGTGTAACCCTATCTATACGGCACCGCTGATATACACAGATTATTATACCTATAACACCGGAACAGGAGGCGCGTGCGTCCGAATATTAAAATATTTCGCCGGGCCGAGTTTGGTGGCGGGCGAGAGCAAACCGATACCGCTGCGGAATCCCGCACTTCGCCCAAATTCGACCCTATTTTATTTTTTTAGCGTTTTTCTTTTTCTTTTTCCACTTTCCGCCGCGGCGCGTGATAATTAATTTCGCTCACGTTCGGTTGTATAATATCACTATAATCGGCCGATGGCGATTACACGCGCACGTCCGTCCTCTCGAGTCGCTTTCGGTCGCGGTACATAATATTGTTATTATTATTATTATTATTATTCAAACACACGTGCAGATCGTGGGGGTGTATCGTATTATATTTAAGCGTACAACAGTAATATTATAGTAATATGCATCGCACACGTATACAGCGGAGTTTGGGTCTGTTTCGGGGACAGGAGTAGAAAAAAATATGACAAAAAAACAATTTGCGTAGTAGGTATAAATAACCTATGCGTATATTTATACGTATGCATAAATATATATTATATATGTTTATATTTGTGTGTGTGTGTGTGTGTGTGTAGCACGCGCGTCACAAATTGAAATCACCGTCGCCCCTCACCATCGAAACTCGTAAAAACTTTTGATCGCATCTTGCGACGATGGTGGGCGTAAACACGAATAGAAACCCACGGGTACACAGATATTCATCGCCTGGAAATTATCTCAGCAATTTTCCCGTTTTTCTCTTAAACATACAATTTCCATGTTTACGTGTACCGTATTCGATTCTTGTCCGTGCGATCGTGATTATTAAATTATAACAATATGTATAACTTTCTTAACTCTAAGTTCAAATTGGTTTGAATATAGATATTAATGAATTATCAAAACACTTACCTTACGTCTTATGATACTTTTGGTACTTCACGTATTTTTAGGTCTTTTATTATTATTATTATTTTTCCGATTTGTCGATATACTACAATTTTCTACACAATTTTTATGAATACATTTTCTTCTTATCAATATTTCACACGTTCTGTAAGTAACTTCATCGAACTTAATCACATATTAATAAAAGAATAAAAGATATTTAGTTTAAAATATTTAAAAATGTTATGTTTTTAAATCATGAATTATAAGTATACCTACTTATAGTAGATTTTATACTGAATTTTTTAAGATTTTGATGAGTTTATAAATTGTTTAATGTATTAAATTTACAACTCAAAACATAATCATTCTGGTGCTGTGCTTACGGACTCTCGAAATAGTCATAACTATTTGTATGTACTGCAAAATAACGAAAATTATCATTAGGTGAAAAATAATGATAATTATTATGATAATAAAAAAAAAAACCATTTATTCTCAATACACATATTATTATAAATCACGTTTGCAAAAAACAAAGAATAAATAAATAAAATAAAAACTGAAAACAATAATAGGTAAGTATGTGTAACATATTATTAATAAATTATTGTAAACAGGTATAGGTATAGGTTGTATACGTTTAACCCAGTAGTTAATCCGTAAACAATATATAACACAATAATATTTTAATTAACAAACAAAACGTACAAATTTCACGATTTTGATTCAATCGATTTTCGGTATTTATAATACATAAATATAATATTAATCGGTATACAATATTATAGTGTTGCGTAGCCTTATTATACATCATCATTATAATTAATAATAGTTATTATTAACAACACGGTATAACTATTAACACGTTATTACATACGACGGAGGTATAAACGCGGTTTCTATAGACACCTACAATATTATATAGTTTTACTCATTTGTAAGCTAATTTTCTCAAAATATACACACAAAGCGTCTCATTCGCGACCGGACAACTAAATGTAAACCAAACAGAACAATAAAACGTCGCTCGGTAGGTGAAACGCCGACGGCTTTCGTAAATCGGGCAGTGATGCAATTAAGTCGTTAAACGGTTTTCGGGACAACAAACGACTTTGCGTGCTATAATACGATACTAATAAGTATTTTGTACAACAACGGGGTTAATTTCGGAGGATTTTACCTTTTCCGTAAACTCGATTGTTATGACGTGATATATTGGTATTTGGAATAGTCTTGGCACGCGGCACAAGAATAAAAAATTATAAACACGTTTTCTTGTTATTTTCAAAAAAATATTTCGCTAACGAAACACAACAATTTAGAGAGTTACCTTTTTTTTATGAAAGTAGTGCTAAAACAAAACAATAAATATCGTTTTGAAATGCTACCGTACGTTTTTTCTCACAAAAAAAAAAAAAAAATCAGAAAATTAAATTGAAAATGATGCACGTAGGACTTATACATTTCTCTAATTCAATTTCACGATGAGATCCGGCTACGTTAAAATGTTGATTGCAATGATTTATAAGCATGGGCAATTTGCGACGGACGTTGGTGTTTAATAATTGTATAATAATATTATATTATATACTTTTTAAAAAAAATATGATTTTCAAAATACCATGAGTTTTGAGCACACGACAACACAATTTTAAAGGATTTTAAAGGGAAATATTATTTTTATTTTGGTTTATTGTTGTTTTGTCGTTAATAATTTTGAGTCTGTACCAAATCTTTGGTTTGCCGGTAGCCAAAATTAATCTAACAATCTAAAATTAAAAAAATGCTAAAACCTTTTACTATAGTTTATAAATACCATTGTAATACATTCAATAATAAGGTTACAAATTTTAGTGTTCTATTTATTTGCGAAAAATAAAGTTGATTTTACCGCGATTTGGACTTTAGCAGATCAATCGATGGTCGATTAATTTTACACAGTCGGATGTAAAGAGAAACAAATCGGCAGCTAATTGATGGATATAACTAACCGATGATCGATGTTACGTTCAAAATGATACGATCGCAGTGATCAGACTACATGACACAAATCAATGATTATGTCGGGCATACATTTTTGGCGTAAATCAAGCAATGGATTAGCGATCGCAATGTTTTATTAAAGTTTGGGCACGTGGCGTTTGGAAGGGTGAATGGGTAGCTAGGAGGTCACGGGATGTAAAAGTTTCTTATCTCTGGTTATATAATAGTAATATGTGCGCTGTATCGCCTCCACTCCCACTGACCTCGAAAACGGTTTTAATTAATAAACAGCAGTCGACTACTGCCGTATAAAAGATTTATCGCAAATAGAAACATTTTCGAACACGAGTTTCTATTCTGAAATTGAAAATGGTTTATAACAATATATTCAGTACACACACGGGAGTACGAATACAATTTCGATACCTATGTAAACAACATCGATGAATTTTGTGTAAAAACGTATGTAGATAAAATAAAAACAATATTTTTTACGTAAAAAGAAAACAAAATCGGTCGAGCCATTTACTCCTAACAATAGCTCGCTTGCGGTATTGAACTTGTATTACATAAACATGTAAAGTACATATCTATAAATCGCGTATACGCATGTATTTTAAATTTCGTATACCATTACTAATTTGAAACTTATGTAACTATTTATACGATCTATTGGTATTTCGTAATAACAGGGCCTATGTAAAGATTGGAACGATTTTACCTCACCTACAAAAACATTACAGTTCCAATAATTATTGTGCTGTATTATTTGAATCTGTTTGGAAAAGAAATTATTATATTTACAAACACTTAACGATTAAACATTGTAGTTAATTATTTTGTTAATCTTATTAAGGTACATCATGTTATAGGTATGTTTTTGTTAACAATTAACTATGGGATCCAACATGATATAATAGTATCACTTAATAATAACAATAATAATAATAATAGGTAAATAATATTATTAACAAAACAAAATGTCTTTTAATGTACAGTAGTAATTGGGCCAATTTGACTTAATGCGGGAGCGGCGACAATTGGGTCGGCGGTATGCAAAGAAAAATGCCTGTAAGACAAATACTCGGGAGGAAGTGGCTGTTCCCTTTTCGTGTCTTCTCTTTGTTTTTTGATTTTCAGATACCCGAGAACGGATACCAACACTATAAACACGACACAACCCAAACAGCTGCCAATGATCAGACCTAACCGCCTCGTCAGTATTGAGCTCTTGTGATGTTCATCGGAGTAATACGCTATGTCGCCTTCTAATGTTTTCACTTCGGTACAACGACTACTCTGAGAACCGTCCTGCAGATGGCGGGAACTGTTCATCGGTATCCAATTACCTAGACCCAACACACATACTAAGTACCGGGTCTCTGGCTTAAGGTTGTCCAGTAGAGTAGTTTGAGTGTTCTTATCGAGAAATTTGTTCATGATCTATAAAAAAAAAAGTTAATAATTTTATTGTAAAACCGTATAATATTATGATAACAAAACAACCTTCATAATTATAATTGGGGGCAGTAAGTGACTTACATTGGGCATTACTGCAACCGACGAAATGGCTGCTGCTGGATAATCCGGATCTTCGATTGGATAATACGCGACTCTGTAACCGTGAAGGCCTGTGTGATTTCGCCCTTTCCATGACACAAAGATTGAATATGGCTGAATGTCTTGAATGGCGAGTTTGAGTACGATTGGCATTGCACAAAATGCAGGAGGCTCAAGTTCCATAAATTTTTGACCTTTGAGTTCCGGAGGGTGATGACAAATCAAGCCTTTCGTGCTTAGATCGGATGTTAACTTTTGGTGGTCTCTCATCCATTCCCATAGCTCTTGTTGGTCGCAATCACAGTTTATTGGATTTTCTAAAAAATAAAAATTCAACAAATCAAATTTGATAGTACCTAAATTTTTTTTACAAAATATAAAATAATTTTCAATTAATTTATTTTTATTTACCTTCTGTACGCAAACTTTTTATTTGCGTTTCCAACGGCCTAAGAGCATTTATTGGCAAGTTCTTGAAATTATTTTTACCCAAATCTAACATATTAAGTTTTTTTAACGATCGAAATGCGTCCGGAGATATAAATGACAGCCAATTTCCATATAAATGTAGTTCAGCCAAACTTTCCAAGTTACGGAACAAACCCTTGCTGATTTTTTCCAGTTGGTTGTATGAAATATCGAGTACCTGCAGTGATATCAAGTCTGAAGAAAGATCTTCGATTTCTTTTAATGAATTACGTGACAAATTCAACAACCGCATACGTGATAGTCCTTGTAGTCTTTCTTGGGGCAGAAATTCCATAAGATTATTACTTAAGTCAAGCGTGTGTAGTTCTTCGAGAACGCTAAATGTACCGGGAGATATTTTTGATATTTTATTATCAGACATGTACAAACGATGAAGATTGGTGAACGACAAGAAATCGTTACTTGCTAGCACCGATAAATTCGTTCCACATACGTGGAGTTCTTCTAAGTCAGTGTGCTCGATCGTCATGGGCTTGGTTGTTTCGTGTATTTGGCCAAGCGGGTTGTGAGTGAGATTTAAGAACTGGAGATTTTTGGTAAGCTGGGGCACTTTTCTGAAATGATTATTGGACATGTCTAGATGTTCTAGTGATTGAAAAAAATTTAGTGGCAATGACGATAGTATGTTGTTTGACAAGTTCAAATCGGTCAAAAGCGTGAAATACGAAGATGGAAACCCAGCAAGTATTTGAACTCGGTTTTCAGAAATTGAGAGGCTTTGAAGGTTTTTCATACTAGTTAATTTTGACATATCTAATTCGGTTAACATATTTCTGGCGATAGATAGTTTTTTCAGACTCTCACAGTTCGCCAATGTGGCATAAGGCATGGCGTTGAAATCGTTTCCATCCAAAATTAGCATGTTTAAACTGGTCTGTCCTTTGAACAAATCTGCAGGTAGAGCTGTTAGCTTATTATTCGACAAAGACATCATAGAGACTTCGAGATTAAATTTGAAAGTCGTGGCGGAAATTTGACCTATGTTACAACTATCTAAATATACGCGCTTCAAGTTTGGTAGGTATTTTAAGACAGTTGAATTAAGGCCATCTAAATTATTGTAAGATATATCCAATATAGTCAACGTAGGTACGTCCACTTGGATTAACGCATCGGCAAATAAGTAGTTATGTTTCATGTAAAGTTCGTTAAGAACGTTCAAATTGGAAAATGTCCCGTTATCAATAGTTCTTAATGAGCAATTGTTGAGATATAAATTTTGTATGGGCAAATCTTTTTGAAACATATACCTATGCAATTTCGTCAGTGGATTGTTGGACAAGTTAAGAACCGTTAATTTTTTCAGCGCCGCGAATGAATTTGCGTCTATCCGAGATATACGATTATCTGTAAGGTGCAGTTCATTCAGACCTCTGAGTTCAGCGAATGTTTTAGAAGTAATTTCTTGTAACTGATTAAAACTAAGATCCAGAAATACCAGAGCTTGCATAGATTCAAACGTTCCAAGTTCAATATTCTCGATGGAATTATTGTTTAAGTAAATCCTTTGTACTTGATTTAGGTCAGCAAATAGGGATTTATCTAATTTAGTCAGTTTGTTGTGACTAAGCCACATTACTTTTAGATTTGATTGACCATGAAGTGACTTGTTGTTTAAACTCGCTAACACATTGGAATCGATTTGTATTGACACTAATGATGGCGCGTCATGTAGGAATACGTCACCTAAATGAGTGAGAACGTTACTTTGGAGATTAATATGTTGTAGGTTTTTGAGGGTTTTGAATGCACCCGATTCAATTTCCACTATTGCGTTGTTTTGTAAATGTAGTTCCAACAATTCAGGTAACGTCTCGAACTGCGTTCGTAATATTTTTGATAGTTTGTTGTTTTGCAGTCTGAGTTCTTTGAGTCGATAATTGTTTCGGAACGCACCGTTTTCAATTTTAACAATGCGATTGTTATCCAAACTCAACGACGTAAGTTTGTTACAATAAAAAAATACATTGGCATCTATGGTTTCTATATAATTTTCACTCAAATACAGTTGCATTAGTTCGGGCGAACTTGAAAAAGCACCAGATTCGATTATTCTGATAGCGTTTTGTTGAATGTATATTACCGATAACTTTGGAGAATTAGAAAATGAGTCACCCGAGATTTCTAGTATATTGTTTTCAGAAAGGAATAGTTCTCTGAGCTCGGGAAGATTAGCAAACAAACCGCTAATATAATGAATATGATTATGGCTTAAGTCTATTGTCCGTAAGTGAATGTTGTACTTAAATGTGCTAAAATCCATAAAAACTATTTTATTGCGACTAATGTCGATAGTTTCAAGTTCGATTAGTGTGCTAAAACCTCGTTTGTGTATGCTTTCAACTGAATTATAGTAAAGAGACAGCATCTTGAGCTTAGGAAATAAACGGAATGCATCCTCAGGAACTGATTCAAAATTATTGGAACTCAGGTCTAGCTGCACAAGACTTTTCATATAGGAATAACGGTCGTCGTGAATCGACGCTATTTCGTTCCATGCGATTCTTAAGGACATGAGACGCTCTAGCCGTCTGACAGCGGACGTTGGAAAGGTTTTTATCTTATTATCAGACAGATCAAGTTCAGTGAGACTGGTTTCTAGTCCAGCAAATGAGTACTCTGATATCTTTAGTATTGAGTTACCCTTGAGGTTGATTTTGATTAACTGCAAACCAGAGAAAGCATAACTGCCCAGTTCGGCGATATCGTTGGATTCGATATCGATTGTCTTCAATAATGTCAAACTGGTGAAAGTTTTTTGAGGTATTTCCCGTAGTTTACCCGATAGCATTGCAAAAGACTCTAAACTTTTAATGTTATTCAACCCATCTTCTGCGATTACCGATAGGTTAGAGTGGGATATTTGAAGTTGTCGGAGTTTGGTGTTTGGAGGAAATAAGTCTGTTGACAAGATAGATACGGTAGATTCCAAGTCGTAGATGCTCAGTGACTGAATTAAACCTCCGGCTACAGAGGACAGTGCATTGCGCACACCCGTTCCAGTGGCTCCGGGACATTCGAGAAAAATGCCGTCCTCAAAGTCGTAACAAGAACACGACTGATTAGGAACTTGAGGCGGACACGTTGTGATTATAGTTGGTGTCGGTGATTGACCACCGACAGAATGAGCATGGAAACAGAGGAATATGCATATCCACACTAACGGCCACCAGTCATTGGATCTCATCTCATCGCCATGTCAACAGGAACGGTCTTATTGCAGCTTGTGCGTAATTGTCCTGAAACAAAAATAAAGTATTCAAACATTAGTACTGTTTTTTTACAATATAAACTTTTTTAACAACTGAATATTGAAATAAACTCCATAGATTTTAGTTTAATACATTTTATGGTTAAGTACAGTACATACTGTTTTGATATAATATATAGGTAGAATGCTTTACATAGTGCTCCTCTAACAGTAATTGTAATTCACTTGAAAAAAATGATTATAATATTTCAAATTATTTCATATAAATCTAATTATATTTATATAACAATATAATAATTATAATTATTGGATATTTTATGTTTAAAACATTATTTTTAGTTTGATGGTGTTGTACACGCTATATTATATACAATGGTACTATTTCAACTAATGTTATTATTAATTAAATTATTTTGTGCCACTGGTGATAATCAGCATTTGTTTACCTTTAAATCAAAAATCAATGGACTTTCATTTATTCTGTGTAATAAAATTTATAGTTTTTTATATTACGTTTATTTTTCTTATTTTTATTTAAATATAATTTGTCTATAACTTATAAGCACGAATATTTACTAACTGTCAAATTTTGAATACATAATATATTAAATTATATTATATACACAATTTAAATACACGTCTATCTATATTTTTATATAATCTTAAAAAAAGTGATTTCACGAAGCAATATTCTAATAGGCCCGATTAAAATAAATAAATATAATAAATATATATTATATAATATAATAAATTATATTATAGTCATTACTATACTTCCTTATATTCTAAGTTTTTTGTGCAAAATAATATTTATTTTGTGTAGTTTATATAATATAAATAATGTTTTTTTTATGTATTAAGTGAGACAAATGCTTACTTTTTTATATTGATTATATGAAGTTTATATATACAATACTTAATCACAAACATGAGTTATAAGCTTACAAGAGGTAATCAAAATCTTAATAATTGAGAAATAGAATTTGTGATATGTTTGATATTAAAAAAAAAACCATAATTAGATATTTCTATATACAATGTTACTATTTCCGAAATATTTATGATTTGAGTATTAAATTAAAATTAATTACATTTTCATTAACAAAATATGAAGGAAACAACAGAGCAGTTAACTTTTGTTAATATTTAAAGTATATAATACTTAGTTGTAGTATTTTTTAAACTTTTTTTTCAAAAAAGTTATATTATTAGTAAAACAATTGATATATTAAATTTTATTTATTAATAATATACGCCCGACGGGGGCTCAGTACCATAATAATATTTAAAAAACAACATTTAATTTTAATTATTTGTTTGCATTCTTTTGAGAGAAATGTATAAATATTACCAAAATGTGTGTACCTACAGATAAATTTATTATGTTTTTGATTCAGCACAAACGAAAAATATCCTCTAGAATGCATCAAAGTTAATTTTCTGGTCGCGAATGTTTTCATATGTAAAGTGTAGTGTGGTGTAGAACAAGAGCTGCTGCTTGAACGCGAATTTTAATGTAATTTACTCACGCGACCGATACACACTTTCTGTCGCGTCCCAGAAAACCCGAAACAAAGTTTCCAGCGCCGATAAAGGTTAAATAAATGCAAAAAGCGCTGTCTATATATACGTATCTTAAGTTGGGATCAATTTGAATAATGAATCCAAAGTTGTGTGAAACCGAATAAGTGCAAAGCAGTGAACCCGAACCGAGTCTGGGACGACTCCGACTGCAGTGAGTTCGTATATATACGAGATTAAACTGACTATCAAATGTCGAAGTTTTAGTGGCGCAGAGCGCTACAGAAGGTCTTTGGATTTTTATCTGTTACGCCTCGTTTCGGCGTGCGCACGTACATATTATATTATTTTACGTACCTACAGCCGGCGTTTTTCTATTGGCCGCTAAATTATATCGGCGGGCAAGTGAGCGACAAAAAAAAATATACTTATATAAGAACGAAGGGGAAAAAACCGTATCGTTTCGCTTTTGGCTGAATTTCTACGTCATCGTCACAGTCCATCTCGCCCAAAGGATAGTGGTTTATTATTGAGTTATAGTCTTTCGGGTTTGGTATAAAAACAAAAACAGAAAACTAAAAAAAGGCTTCTGCTTTACCCTGCAGAACCCTTTATATGAGAACCCGTCCCGCCGCCGACGAGTGAACTGGAAACTACATTTTCTACACCACATCGTATTCTCCAGAGGCGAAAACCGATGATTTTCGTGTGACGACGACAGCGGCGTGCCCTCGTCAGCTGTGGGTATCCGTAGCCTATATGTATAATATATATTACGCGTATGCCTATATATATATATATATATATATATATATTGTATACCTGCGGCGGAGATGGTTGGGAGCATTTTATATTTCATACGAAACATTTTGCACCGCATATTTCCATCGCAGATATTATATATCGTGGAACGTACAGTCTTTTATTTTTTTTCCTCCACACTCTCGAACGCTGTGAATTTTATTTCGGCATTTTACCATTTGAAAGGAACCGAACAACGTATGAAACTCACACTATACCACCGCCTTTGCCGCCCGCCACCGCCACCACCACTCCCACCGCCGCCACCATCGCCCCATCCATCGCGGCGTATATATAATATATGTACACATTATTTTTTCCACCTCGACGCCGTTGCGTATTACTATAGCAGCCGCCGAGTTTATATTTTCTATGGCGTGTATGATGTATAAATATTAAAACCAGTGAGCGAATTGTGGACAACATTTACTAGACAAACACGACAGAACGGTAGTATAGGATACAATATATTATTATAGTATTACATATTCTATATAGGTGAGCGCGTGTGTTACGCGCATAGGTACTATTATTATTGTATATACGCTCTCGCACACGCCAGGATAGAATTTAAATTAAAAGCCCTTGTAAACAAAATTCAATAAATTTAATAAATTGCTCGGGCGTCAAGGGACGTATGGTCATGACATTATTTACACACGCCTTGCAACCTGCGAGTATATGATTTGTAATGAAATATGTGCGGCAGGGTCGTCGGCCGTGGCCCGTGTGATGCGTCTATGGTGCGATGTGTATGTTATTATTGTGCACGAGATACCTACCTACCCGCGCAGTATCGTTCTTAATACGTGTATCTACAGCAACTCTATTTATTATAACTGCAATCGTAAATACCGCCGATACGTGCCAGGTTATTTCGCAGCTCCGTTGACGATGATCATAGAAAAATCGCTACAAAATATTATGCAAAAGTCGCGACAAAAACTAGATGGTGCACAATTGAGCAAAAAATAAAAACACTGTGATTCCCGATTCACGTTCTCGCACGTAGCGAACGTTTTTTATTTTTTTTAAATTATGATTATTTCATAATTTTGTTTGTTTTTTTTTTATTTTTTTCACTCGTCTACGGAGACCGTTTAATTATCGTTTCTTTACACGTTTCCAGTTCAGTACACACACACACACACACACACACACACATATATATATATATATACTGCCTATTTATATAAATGCGTATTCATAAATCAAAATATTGTTTAGTAATATTTCATCTGAAATGGTACGATAGACGTATATTTCAATTCAATTTCCCTTCCGTAGGTATGTAGGTATATACCAGTAAAAATTCAATTTTTCACGTATTTTTATACATATTTCTTAGTGCTTGTTTTATTAAAAGAAAAAATCCCACAAAACGAAATGAAGAAAAATGAAACACATTTTAAGAAAATGTAATTTTTAAATTAAAATATATGTGTATATATATATATATGTGTAGATTTAAATGTTTTTTTCTACTTATCATCCGCAGACGGCAGTAGACCTAATATGATATTTATCAAATACCTGTCGATTTAGATAGGATTGTTGGTGGGAGGGAGGTGATGAGGTGAGAGGGAGGCGTGAACACATTTGTGATTTCTCATACAGAAATCTCGACAAATTCAAAACTCAATTACTTCCAACTCGGAAGTACCTACGTCTGCACTCTGCACTGTAGTAATTAAAATAATAATAATGATTTCTCTAAAACTGTCTCACGGACGCGTAAAAGTCTACTAATTATTTTCTCCGTAAAAATCTCAATAGGCTTCGTTTTAATCAACTAAAAGTTTTTCCTGTCTATCACGTGCTCTCTGGCTCTCTCGTCGTCGTACGCGTATATTACAGCGAATATACACGATAGTATAATACTTGCGATTAATATTCGCTTCCGCATAAGTACATTTTTAGTACTTACATACGTAATATATAATTTTGTAATAATAAACGTGTTTGGTCGCCATTTCACGCCAACACGGTTAGGGTGAGTGTAAATAATCAAGTATACGCATTATATGTCTTTTATCGGGTCAGCTTTGACGCCGTATAGCCATATGGTAATTCTGTCGATTATATTATTATTGTTAAGTGCATGATATAAAAACGACGATATCGTAGGTTATGATTATCGCACGCGTTAGCCGTTAGTATTTCGTGTTTACCGTCTAGGAACACAAGAATTAGAACGAGCCGTCGCATTGTTGCGAGTTTGGTCGCGTGCGGTCTAATAATAATAACGCCGTAATAATAAATTATGTATAATATATATACTGTACAAAGAACATCTGTGGAATCGTCTCGCCGGCGAAAAATCTCGTCGGAAACGCGCAGTTATTCGGGGACCGGCTATCGGGGACTATAATAACAATATAATATATACACATATATATATATTATACAAAATTATTATCGCCTTTATGCGCCGACGACTTTGTGACGACGATAGTATAGTATAGTATTGTTGTGTGTAAATAATGTATAGCATACGTTTGTACTAAATATTTACGAAACTAAAAGTAGGCGCCGCTACGACGACGCTAGATATCGTACAAATATTACATATGTATAATAAACATACGAATCGTCTAACCGAAAAAAAACTATTTATACAAATGGCTCCGCAAAATGATAGTTTTATTATTTTTGTTATTTTGACTCGTCTTTTAGTAATAATTCAATATGACAAGTCAAATTACATTTTGTTTAATTTTCTTTTTCTCGACTTCGTTAAAGAAACGGTGTGTATATTAAAGTATATGATTCCATTTGATTAAAGTGTACTTCACGCGTTCAACAAAAGTAATTGGATTTACATAGAGTCTGCACCTGTTAAATTTCGAGCCATAAAACAATATTGTGTACAGAAAGAAATATCAAACGAATGTCTAACGACAAATTATATACCATTTCTTGCTCACGAAGATGGGCCAGTGGACAGACTGTTTTCCGGTCGACCAATGAGAAATGTTTTTCTCCGCGTTGGTTGATCGGAAAACGTCAACACGTCTAAGTTTATGAACGATACTCTATCGGTTGTCTACTTTAATAGAAAACATAATATTTCAATAATATTATAATACAAATATAATAATATGTAAAAGCGGCGTTGTGGAAGCAGTGCAGAGATTTCGATAGCGCGTGTCGTCCCCGGTGTACGGATATTATTATTATACAGCCCCGTACGTTCTTATAAGTGACAAACGGCGAGCCGATAATCAAAACAACACCTGTTATCAAATTGTCGAAACGCTAACGCCATATTATTGAATTACGATCTGGAATTTCGCTTCCGCTAATATCTTATTATGCACACTGCCGTAGACCGTCAATTTACTCGTCGAGATGACCGAGGCGTGGATCGATCGTCGTTGAATTGGGTAGGCTACCAACTACAATAAATTAATCGTTGGGAAGGCTTTAGTTTTGATATTACCGTTTTAATTGATGATACTAATGACAACGATAATAATTATTTAGACGATTAAAATTATTATATAGTAATTTCATAAATTCCTATGTCATTTTCTAATCCACCCATTTCGGCATTTCTAGACATAAAGTTTCGCGGTCACGAATTTAAATTATGCGACTACCTACCTATATAATTTATTTTTACAAACCATAATAGCATAATATTATTGTATTTTTAACAACTTTTAATTCGAATAATGACCGAACAACCGTTAATAATTATTGATTTTTCATAACGTCGAACGTACGTGCAAGCGTTTCTTTAATTATATTCAGTGTTGTATTTAGATAGTAATAAACGCGACTTCTATAGTTCATATTTTTGTGCTAAACATTTTAAATATACGTAATTTATTATATCATGACTATTTTACATTATTAATATTATTCAGAATTTTGAACTCACAGTAATAACGTACGTTAACGACCATTGATAATATTTGTTAAATTTCAGTCAACCAATTAATAGAGATTATAATAGTTATAACATTATTATAAAATACTTAAAGACGATTAATTGAAATGAAATAATTTAAATCCATATACCAACAAATGTGCAGGGTTTCAAATTTCAAAACAGATTATTTGACATTTTCCATGCTATAGAAAATAAATGTTTGTGTATAGTTATAAGTCTACCGTTTAAGTAAAAATCATTTTTTAAATTTAATCTTTAGGTACCATCCAAGTCATTCGACAAATATTCGTTTAGATGGTAGAATAAACAAAATTATACTAACGAACCTCAGTTCATGTCTGTGAGTTGTGACCCTTACAATAAATTATATTTACATGATAAACACTAAACTACAATAAAAAAAATAATAAATGTTTTTAAATTAATTCGAATAAATATTTTAACAAGACATCTCAAAAGTAATTTATTTATGTTTTAAACGAAATTGTTTACAAAATCGGTTTTTGATTTAAAAAACCAATACAATATTTGTATTGATCAATATAAGAATACTAATTATCAATTTTTAGTTATCAACAATACATAGCATGTACACGAATAATTTTCAAGCCAGAGAAAATTTTAACTTTAATTTATCTATATAGATTTAAGTTAGTTATGTTTTTTTTTTCATTTTAGAATATTCAAAAATCTTATTTATCCGATATACATAATAATACATATATAATATAAATGTATATATTTTTTCTTTTTTAAATAGTTTTAAGTACTTACGTTGAAGGATAGAATTTTTCCTTTCGATGGTGATTTTTAATCAACATTAAGGATAAGGTTGATAAAATGAAAATATTTCTAGTGCACTGAATAAATTTATATTGTGTGTGTTGCGTATAATATTCAATAATTATTATCAATTATAATTAACTAGTAATCATTTATTTATTGGCAATTACGAGGTATTAAATATTAATTTGTTCATAAATAATATTCTTCAAATAATGTACTGAAATAACACAAATGTCAAAGTTTAGAAACACTTTAAATAAATATCATAATTTCTTAGAAAAACAAATAGTAAAACAAGTTATCTCGGGTATACGAATATTACCGCGACGAAGACTGAACGG
This sequence comes from Rhopalosiphum maidis, assembly GCF_003676215.2. Lineage (NCBI taxonomy): Eukaryota > Metazoa > Arthropoda > Insecta > Hemiptera > Aphididae > Rhopalosiphum > Rhopalosiphum maidis. The sequence goes on from NC_040878.1 coordinate 84,480,163, forward strand.
TTTGAACGTCATGAATCAACTGCGAAGGCGTCTCGACTGTCGTTGTATAGACATTGACTATTAACGTGCCCTTTCGATTGGTCGGTTAGCCGCCAGTTGAATAAACTCCATCATTTATCACTGGCTGATCGCGCGTACATCTTTAGACCACTCAATTTAACACCTATCACATACACTGAAGCGCACCGACCGTGATCGGACGTGGAAACATTACAAACCACAAAATATAATAATAAACATAACAATAATATCGTTGAACACATGTATCTACAGTTACCTACTAAAACTATGCCAATATAAATACGTAATGTACGGAAAAGACCATAAAACGCGCGTGGTTTATATCTATATAGTTTATAGTAGGGCTAAGGCCTAATCGTGGTTGGGATATAAAATGGCAGGTTAATGTTCAAATTTCACTCAATCCGACCAGTCAGAAAAATAATTTGTATTTTTAATATCTAAAGTTTATTGATTTTATCATAGTATAGGTAATATGTCTACAATTCAAAAATAATAATATAAAAATTAAATTTTATTATTATTTTTTTTTTTAATGGTTAGATATAGTTACAAAAGGTAGTTACAATTTAAAAATAATAATATAGAACTATGTTAATCTTGAACAAATATACAAATGTTGGTCATTTAATACATAGTAACAATTTCCAAACCATAAAACTAAAATATTTACCTAGGTCTGATTTTGAGTAATGTTAGGTCATTGATCGGATCGAGAGTAATTCAATTATTTTGATTTAGACAACGAGTACAGTTTCTAAGAACCACGATGAAAATAAGTCAAATCGACACATTATATCGTACCTTTACGGTCCCGATTATAAAATTATTAAGGAAGTCGGTTTTGTACGTGCATTAATCATTTCTATAGTAACTAAGGGATAGATTAAAATGCAAATTGCATTTTTTTTCTGAATGTCCGGAAACATTGCTTTTCAAGCACAAAGATAATTTCATACATCAAGGAATTAAGAAATGTAACTTTTATTTTGACATTTTTAGTTCATTTTTTTATGTTTTTAAGTCATTTTTATACAGGAATTGATAAAATTTGATAAAATTAAGCGGCACCTGATTATACAGTGCTATTATGAAACACGAGGTAAAAGTATAACGAATGTATATCTATCTACATTTTATATTCATTTTTTGGATATATTTTTCAGAGTAAAAAGAAGATGGGAGAATTAGATGATAGTGAAAATCATACAAATAATTAATATCTAAGAACAAAAATATATATAATCAAACAAAGATTTCCAATGCTAAAAATCATTTTTAGAGCATTTTAAAAAAAAAAATTCTGTTATGAGTGCATTAAATCATATTTTTTTAAGGCATTTTACTTATTTTTTTAGAGCATTTAAATCCATTCCCTAATAATAACAAATAGAGATCACTCATTCGTATTTTTCAATAAGCGACGTAAGTATGAATGCATGCGAAAATACTTACGTACCTTCCTCGACATAACATTATTATTATAATTATTATTTGTATTATCATCATCCACAACATAATTATTAATATTATTAATTATATACATATATAGCATATATATATATTTTTTTGTTATTGTTAGTAAGCACTGTGTTGTTTGCTTATGAGTTATGACTGTTCATTTGTTTTTCATGACAAGCAAGCGTGCATAGGCAAGTTTTGTGTTTTTCCTCGCCCAAAGCTTTCAAATCAAAACTGACAGATTAATTAATCCCACACAGTGACCATCCCCGTTCTTGCTCGTATTACATGCCATAACATAATTTTTTATTAATATGTATAAAAAAGAATAAACACCAGAATTTCATCAACATAATATTTACCGTAAACACAATATTACTAGGTTCATTATCATTGATCATTATACATTAAGTTATTACTATTGAAGTAAGACTGATAGTTATAAGATATAACTAAAAAAAATAATAAAAATGTTTTGAACATTTTAAATTCCGAACGAAGCAATAATTGGGTTAGTTTTACAATTATGTGTTTCGAGCAACCATACTTTAAATTGTTTTGATTTATTATGACGAAATTATAAATTACACAAGTCTTAGAAAAAATACCAGTATAAATCTATAGACAATTAAAAATTAAAAATGTATATCTTTATTATACGTGTTTATACAGACATTAAAAATATATTGAAAATACATAGAAATTACAATTTTTTTTAATGTTAAATTTTAACGAAATTTATCATAGCTATAATATAAATTGTAATATTCTTTTATAACTTAAAAATGAAAAAACTCGAAACATTTCACTATTATTAAATTATTATTTTCTATACACGAGGAATTTTTCAAATACTAAGACTTATTTTAAGTTATCCTGTTCATACCGTCTTAACTCTATGATGTGTTGGTTTTGACTTAGAAATTAATAACAAGAATAAAGTTATAATATTATACTAATTAATAACATGATATATTTGATGTTTTTAACTTAGCGAATCAAATTAATATAATCTTTTAAAATAATTTAGAAAATAAAAATATTTACTTTTACTTAGTAAAATAAATTGGTCGGTGATTAGTGTCAATCATTTTATAATAATAAAATAGCAAGAATAGGTATCCATTAATTTCAAAAGTTGTTTAGCTGTATTAATATCTTTTGCAACATCATAATATTATCTTTGTGAAACTACATTTTCACAACTATTCAAATAATAAATTACAAACAGATGATGCTTTTCGGTATAGACTTAAGATGGAATATCACGCAATGTGGTTCATCACACTGGACATTGATTACTAATGTAAAATATATAATTTATTCACAGATCAGTGATGTGACATCAAGTTAAAATTAGGATGTCCCATTATAAAAATAAATTGAGCAGTACATGTATTATTAGTCGTTATTTAAACCAATATAATGATAACAAATTAACATTTTAAATACGTTAAAATAAAAATAGGTACTTATCATTAAAATATTGTTTTCTAATGCGATACCACCAAACATATCTATGTAAAAAAAAATAAACAATATTAAAACCAACACGAAACAAATATTATCCCAATATCTGTAGGTATTTAAAATAGAAATGACAGCTAATTAAATACAAATAGAAAAATTCAGACACAGAGCCGTTGTATTTATAAAAGTAAAAATTAAATTACTTCAAAGTTCAAATCAATATAAAATATTGTTAAGAATATTTATTAACTAGTTATTAAAATAAAACTTACGATTTTTTTTTGCTTATTCACAGTTTCAAGTCATGCGTTTTAATTGCGAACATTATAGACAATAGATAATATTAATATGTAACATTATTTATTGCACGATAGTTGTGTATAATAGTTCTCCGTGATTTCGTTTGATTGCATTTATTTCTAATATATATATGATACACTTAAATATATCTCATCAATAATATATGTATTTTATAATTGTTGGCAAGGAAAAATAAAATTCTTCTTACCACACAATTTGCGGTTCTCCTCATTGTTGTATATTATTAAAAAAATATTTTAATACATACACGATTACAGAATTGTTTGCGGTGATATGACAAGCAAACCACAAAATATTTCCACCCATCACCTCTCGAAAACAGAAAAACATCTAAACATCATAGAAGATATTACAGTTTAAATGAATAAATTATTAAAACTTTCAACGGGTCTAGCCCATCTCTCCCACTAGAATTTATCATATTTTTGTACCATTGCTCGCGTGATAAAATACGATATCGTCTGTAACGTCTTATATTTTTAGATATCCGGTTAGAATTTTTTTTTTAATTTCTTATAATAAAGTTAAAATTAAATTTTATGATTTTGCGAACCTATACCAATACTTATTAACATAGTTGGATTTTATAAAATTAATTTGCTTTAGAAAAAAATGTATTGGGACTCCATCATCTGAGCCGTACACGTCGACGGTAATAATTAATAATGTCAAATAATACTTCGCGTCTTAACGAATCAGACCACGAGCTTCACTCAAAACCAAAAAGGTCCAATTTTAGTGGGTTAAACGTCTAGTTCGCGTCAGACATAATCATGATAATATAGTATTATACCAAATCGAATAATGTTATTTCGACGTCGACGCGACGGTCATTGTCGTCGCGTCTTCGGTGTAGCGCGTATATCGCATGACATTATAGAACGTCAAATAAACACGCATATTATTATTATACAGGGCGGCCCATCACGTTTTCTAATTTCCTCGTGCCATAACTAGACGAGAAAACATCGTACCTATAAAATAGGTCATCCTGTAATAATAATAATAATAATAATAATAATAAATGCACCGTGCCGAGCGCTGGACCCGATGGCGATCGACTTTCGGTCCCTCGGGAGAGTGTTGGGGGGAGGGGGGGGGCGCCGTCGTCGTGCAAAGCGTGTATATAACAATAATTAATATTTAAATGTATACACTAAAACGGTTTACGGCGAGTCTTGGATGACCGGCGGGCCGACCGTATATCTTCGGACCCAACTCCACGTGTAGGTGCTAATATATCATTGCGTTTAATGCCACGGCGTTAAGTGACACATTTTTAGCGCGTATCGAATTATTCGATAACCGCGCTGCATCCCGCAGATATTATATATTATTATTATTATGCGTATTACGATTTATGACTTCGATTCGGCTCCGCCAGACGGCCATTTGAACACGCGTGACATTCCGGGACAGCGTCACGTAAGAATTAATACCGTACCACGTACGTATCTCTGCAGTCGTCCACGGCGATCTAATTAATGCGATCGAAAAAAAAAGAGTTTAGAGTCGAAATCGACGACCCTTTTTATTTTTAATTGCCGGAGCACCTCCTCCCCACGATCGCGATACCATGCCATCGTTATTCAATTTAATTTATTGTCCCATCCAATCTGTTACTGGTTTATTCTGTACTCTAAAAATATGAACGACATCCTACTATAATACGTGTATAACGTATGGGGGTACAAAACGATTCCGTGTAGCATTTATAACAGCGAACGAAATCGTGCGCGTTTTGAGGCACGCGATTCCGTACGTTTTTACTTAAGATTTTTGTACAATGCTGCCAGATTTCCATAAGGTTACGTATTCGACTTAGTATAATAGCGATGGGCCGTTTGACATTGTATAAATACTATAAATCATCAAATATATATTAAAGTTGACACAACTTGTAAGCTTTATTTTTCTCAAACATATTACGACTTAGATTAAGACGTATTGAGTTTCGTTTTTAATGTACTTTATTCAGTATATTTTTTTATACACTATATTTACTACTTGACACACATATACACGTACCCTGTGTGCAAAATATGTTCTCATAGACATTACATAGTAGGCACATTATAGCTATAACAGTAACATCATTAAATTAATAACACACATCGGCCATAAAATCATTATACATCGGATAAGTATTTAGTATATGTATAGTATATATAATAAGTTATAATAAAGATATTATATCTCCATTATCGCTATTGTATTCGTTTAAAATGTTACCTATATAGTCGGGTTTTTTTTTTCAAGTACAACAGATAAATCGAAAAGATTTCATAGAACATTTAATGTTCAACTACCTAGTCCACACCCTTCTATTTGTTTGGCATTATCATTGATGAAGAAAACACAAGGAGAAATCTACACAAAAATAAGACGAGCATCTTAAGGACGTTTCAATCAAATGGTCTTAACCAACACACGACGATTAGATCAAACAATTAATGATTAATAACGCATGTATAAGATTCACCAAAATATAATAAAATATATTTTGTAATAAGTACCAATGTATCAATTTTTAAATGGTAAAAACGTTTATTTAACTTAAATATTAAGTTAATTTGAATAATTTTTTTTTTTTTTTAAAAGTTATTATTTAGGAAAATCAAAGAAATTGATAAATAATAAGTAAGTAACTAGGTATAATAAAAATTTAATTATTGTACAAAAAATCATACGCAATTGCGTTCTGTTTAAAGTCATTTTGACAGTCTATTATTTATTAAAAATTGAATGGATTCGTATTTTCAAAAATATAAATCGTGCTTTACCGGTATAATGAAACTGTAGTACAACCGTTTTTTTTTTTTTATGTGGGGAACCATTGTGACGGATCTACAAAATGTAGTCTTTTACCCACAGAAAATCACTGCAATGCTAAACAGTCATATAGACTTGATCAGTGTTACGACTTACGAACTATTACACTTACACATATATATTATATGCTTGAATAGATGGCGATTTAGTTTAATATTAAGAAGATCGACGATTTTCTGAAAAACACTTTAGTTATTAAACAAAGTCGCAAAACTACTGCTTCAAGAATTTTTTAAATATTTGTGTTTCTTTAATCATTAAAATTACTATTAGATCTTTTACAATAAATAACAATACATAATAAAATACATGAATACATAATCATACGTCTTATAAGCTACGGATGATAGTAATCAAACATAAAATATAACAGCACGAAATATAATTTACATTTTAATAATTAATCTTTAATGAAATAAAATGTTTCTATTTCCTAGACGAGATATGTCGGAGATAAAAACTATTGACTTCATAAATATAATCAAATTTATAATTAATTACAAATAACAAGAAGCCTTTCCAATATTACATGTTACAAAATAATAATTACCCTTCAAACCTTAAAATATATGTATATTTTTTTTAATCAATGCGCTTAGGGATCATTTAAGAGGATAAGCCCTCGTAAACCACCCCTCCCATCATCACCTATGTATACGCGTATCGCCTAATCGACTGTAAACTAATAACAATAATGTACATATTGCCTACTGATGCGTTCATCGTAATTTGGTTGTACGGTCAAAATGCCTGTTTTACATACTATATTGCGTCCAACGCACATAATATCGTTTGACGATAAAAATCAATCAAACGTCCAAGACTATCTAGTGTTAATGTAATATAATACAAGAGTATCTACTTACGCATGGTATACCATCATCATAAGATGATCCTTGAAATTTCAATGCGATTAAAATCGTTTTTATTCAATCTTATATTTTTTATATTCTGTTCGTTATATTATATTTGATAATAAATTAAGATTACGTCAGATAGAGCTAAAAACAAACAAAAAATATATATTGCGATTTGCATAATCTGGGACCCATATGAGCAGATATATATATACAAGTATATAAAATTCAAAATACCATTACTATTAAATTTATTACTTTTCGTCAAATTATACACAATTAAACCATATATGATTTGGAAGTTGGAACTACATGGTCATATAGTCTGTTCCGGTTTGAGGAAAAAAAAATATAATAAATAATTCATATATTCTATTCGAATTTATTTTAAATAAAAAATTGGATATTGTGTAATAATTTGAAAAATCGTTTCCTGTAGATTTTATTCGAAAACATTTTTACTGTTTTTTTAAAATCTTAAGTACATAATATAAAGGACTTTAAAACGAATTTCATTTACTTTTATAGTAAATATTTGAATAAAAATAAATTACAATACTTATTTATATTATTATTATTATTTAAATATTTAATATTATTATTCTAATATAGCCGTTTTTAATAATATAATATATTATATTATTATGTATAATACTCGTATGTAGCAAATTACATAATATTATTATAATGCATTAAATAAGATTTAGAAATTAATAATATTAAAACAATATTTGATGCCTGACACTGCATTTTTCTTCTTTATTTTTAACTAATTTATATAAATACATTCATATCATTAAATATTTTGCTGATCATAATAGGCGATTAACTGTTTTTATAAAAATAATTTATAATAACTTTTATTTTACATTCTGACTAGAATCGATAGACTAGAGCGACGAATGTATTGATTTTACAATGATGAGTTTTTTTCCGTGATGGTTGAGTACACAATAAGTTGTCGATATAACACTTAGATTTTTTTAAAAAGTGAATGGTTTTGGATATAAAATTGGATCTAGTTTGTATTTCGAATACTTCGAAGAGGTTAAACTTAAAGGATTCTCAGTACTTATTTTTATAATCGGTAAAACAAAAAATTAAGAGAAAATGGAAATTTTACACAAATCTAATTTTGACCAAATCGATTTTGTTTTTTTTTATGTAATTCAAAAACCAAAACCATAAGTATTTGAAATTTTCAAGTATGATTAAATTTATAAATTATATGTATGGTAATTAATATGATAATATTTTAACTATTTTTGAGCTATTTATAGGCGAAGAAATTCAAAATATTTTTTAGTTTTTATTCTATAAATGATCATAAAAAGTTATACGCTAAGTAAAAATTCTTGAAAATTTAATACAAGATCCCACAAACGTTATTAAGATCTGTATAAAAAATAAAAATATATAGGTACAATTTTTTCTTATATTGAAGTTAAAATTTTGACGAAATTCGTAACAATTGTAAACTATATTATAATTATTAAGAATTCATAAAAACTTTTGTATCTAAGTTTTTAAGTTTTACTTAAAATTGTATATTATTATATTAACATTTTCGATTTATTTTAAAATTATATATTTATAGGTACTACATGAATCTATTTTTACTGATTCATGGTATTTACAGAAATATGTTATTAAATTGTGTGTTGTATAAAAAACTAATGTGGTATAAATGAATATTATTATTATAATTAAATATTAATAATATAATAAATGCAATTAAAAAAAAAATATATATATATATATTACCAGCTTACTATTATAATAATACTAATAGTGAAATAAATGACTAATAAGTATAATAACAAAATAAAATAAACATATCAATTGTTGATATATGCCGATGGACCGATTCTGCTCAGAGTAGTTTTTCGAATATAATGATATATCTATGAATTCAAATTTAATTATAATAGTAATACATTCGATACCTAATGTATGGCAGACTGGTACTAACTTACCTACCCCTCTTTATGTTTATTCAGTATAATATAAACGAATATAGCATACTTTTTATGATTTGATTTGTATTGCATTTAATTTCACTTCCCAAGAATTAAAGAATTTTAAAGGTTTTCATATTTTTTATTTTATTATTGAATTAAACTTGAATTTCTAATAATAATTAAATAAAATTATTATTTGGCGAAATTTTCAATTTTTTAAAAAGTATTATTCGTTATTATGGAACATTAAACATACTGATAATTACAAAATCATTACACTCAGCTTTTTAGTTGACTGCGTGTAGATATAAATAATAAATATTGACCAACTGTCGCATTTTCATAAGGCTTTTGTGTATTAACTGTGAAATAATAATAGTATACATACTGCTTAAGCAAGTCAAAGGAACATTCTACAAGTGGTCAGGGAACTTCTCACCCTAAAACTTTCTACATTTAGACATTTGACTCATAAATACCTGATGTGCGTCGGAGCACTGTAACATGCACACCGTATATCAAACAATAGTCATAATTTTCATAATTTATTATGAACTAATAAAACATATTTTAGCTGTAGTAAAAACAACAAGAAAATTGCATTTAAGAACAAACAAATTTAATTAATTAAGTAAAATACGATGGATTTAAATTTAATAAAAACATCTATGTAATGATGATTTCGAAGAAATTTAAACGGATAGATTAAAAGTCAAATGTCAACGCAAAGGTCCATAAGATGTTAGAAATATGTATACAATCCAGCAAACAGTAGTTAAAGTGGGTCAAAGAGCCGAGCGACCGATGATTCAGTACAGGGATGTCGCAAACGATTTATACAGTTTACAAAACAGTGAGAAAATTATGTGACGTTTTTTGTACGTCGCGCGACGTAGTTATGTCTGTTCGCGAGTTTTATGTGCATAACTTTGTTAAGAATGCCGATCGTTAAAAATCTCGACGGGCGATACAAAGTTGTGAACAGGAAATGCTAAGTGCTTTCGCAGGTCCGCGTGACATGTTATAAAGAGCGTATTTAGAATTCGTCAACGGAAGTGAACATATACTCGCGGTCGACTACATACACACAAACACATCGAGAAAATAAATTAAACAAAGTCATGATACTTATCACATACGCGTATAATATCGCACAGGTCTTCTGTGTGTTTGCAACTTTGTCCCAAATGATGTGCTATTATTACGACCATTATTCTGTAGTGGCGAATCCTGCAGTGGTTTATTCACTATGGATACACTATACGTTTTTCGTATATTCTTCTATAGGACGATTCTCGAATAAAAGGAAAACTCGTTTATCAGGGAGAGGTCCCCGAATGACTATCTTATTGACCGAACCGATGGAAAAGTTTGAGTATCGTTCGAGTACAAGTTTGACTTTAGAATCATGGCTGCTGAAATAATATAGAACGAATCATATAGTTTCATCGGAGAGTACTTTGTTAACTTATTCGATTGATTGATTTTTATTTTTTGTATGTATATACAAGTATGATATGCTACTAAATTAACCATAAAAAAAAAACATAAAATATCTACGGTCGGACACTCAACGGCTTAATATACTTTCAAAACAATTGTTGAAACTTAATTGAGTGGATCTGAATGAGATTTTTTTTTAATATTTTACCATGAAACCATGTCTACTCAGTACAATGCTCACCCGCATAGCAACTCGTGTAGGTTTATTTTTATTTTATCAATCTCCGCGGTCGTTCGTGGAATTCAAATGCATAAAAAATGCAACACGTACGCTTTAGAGGGAACTCGCACAGACACCGCCCATCCCACCGTCGCTATGAGAACCAATTTTTTTGGAAAAGCCGTATACACTTATTATACATATATACTATTGTCCGGCTCGTGTGGTACATTATTCGAGCCGTATTTTATGTACTACACCCGGGGGGTCAGTCGAAATAAATGAACACCATATCATTGTTATATTTTTTTGGCTAAAAATGTGTTTGACAGTTAATTTTGCGAACGCGTTTCCGTGTATTGTTTTTATATTATATAATAGTAAAAACTACAAACGCTATATACTCGGTCAGTTTACGATTTTCGCGAAGTAGATAGTTTTGTTTTCAGTTTATTTATTTACATTTACTAAACTTTTTATTTAGGGACCCAGCTACATATATGGTTATGTTTTTCACATTTCCTTAAGGATTCCAGGATGGCGCATATTTACGTACATAGAATTAGCACCGGTTAACGTTGGGTATAGTGATCATTTATATTTCCTCGGTCTAAACTTTACATACTGAGTGGTCATCGACGCATTTACGTCACGAAAACTACAAGGATTACACGCACTTACGCACTAGTTAACCGTATATTATGTAAATGGTAAAATGATATTCATGTCCACAACTAATAAATAATGCCTTTGTGACCAGAAATTCCAATGATCCTCTATGCATAATGTCTTTAGCGTTAAAATTGATACTAATCGGTCTTGTTATGTGAATGTAAAGCAACTCGCTTAAGAACCAACGACCACGTAAAACACAAAAAAACATCACTCTTTATTCGATTTCATAATAAATATTTTACTCATCTCAACAAATCATTACATTGTGTATACAGAATAATCGAAAACACCTGATCAGTGCACCCGTGGGCATAAATACAGAGTTGGCCGGCTATAATTAACAGGACATTGTATATGTACACATATATTTTATCCGATAATACTGTATGGAAAGTAATTAGTATTATTAACACAAACATCAGTTGACAGTTGTTTTATAAAAATCCCGTTAAATTAAAAATGCGATTATAGTTATTGGTTAGTATAGGCACTAGGTAGTATAGCTATTTCGATTGATTTATCGATTGGGTTTGAAATTGTATACAAAGTTTGATTATACAGTGACGGTCTATACATTTGTCCAAAACTCAATTGAAACGAGATAATGTTCTTTGAGTGATTAAATCGTTTCAAAAGGAAATGGGTATTATTCGATCTCATATATTTTGTAAGTTGGAAATAATACAAGTCAAGAGTTTTCCATTTATGGTGCAATATGTTAAATGTAATTATGGTTCTTTGGCATATTTTTATCAGACTACATCCATTAACATAAACGTAATTTTTAAACCAATTGTTTGTCATCCTTATAAAGACTCAGTAAAAAAAAAACATAAACAGACTTAAGATGTGTACATTTTCCATCATAATAACAAACAGTGTAATGAAATTGGATACCAAATAAATATTTTTTTCGTTATAGAAAATACCAGATTATGTAATAAATACCTACATTTTTTTTTGTGTTAGATTTAATATCAATATTTATATTGATATATAGACTATAAATATAAATTATACTAAACTATATTTTATAGACCTTTTTTTTTAATTTTAAACATAAAACACATATTTATACAAAAAAAAAAAAATATTGTTTGTAGATTTAAAAGTAACTAGTTATCTGAACCTATATTGATTTTATACTATTATCCTAAGTAGTAATATAAATATCAAAGGGATAAGAAAAATCCATAAAATTATTATTTTTACGTAAACACATTACTTTAATGCATTTTAAAAATCACCTATTATTATTAAACGTAATTTAGTTAGTTTCTTTTGTTGGTATATACAGATATTATTTAGTCTATAATATACAGCTGCTGCCAAATACACTCAATTTTTACTTTCATCATTGTAAGTACTCAACATTATTATTGAAAACATAATTACAACGCTAAAAAACGTTGTATCTTTAAAAAAATATGGCTAAAACGGATAATGAAAAATATTAAACGATATAATATTATAATGCTTATTATTAACTCATAATTAATAAAACAGATATCTAAATAAAAGGAGTATCGAGGAAGTTTGACGATATTTGATTATAAAAATTAATTACTAAAATATTAATTATTTAAAATAATCACTTAATTGTAGTGAATTAACATAGTTCGGATACGCAAACTATAAAATGTATAGCGAACAACGTATGTTATTTAGGAATATATATATATATATATAAAGAGGGTATTATTTTTTTATATACTTTATTTTTTACGGACTAAATCGCGTGAACAACAACGACAAAATGTCTGTAAGAAACCTATAATTTACCGTGTACACCATAAAACCGTGTGGTGTGTATTGATATTTGATTTTAGATACATATACGTATATAGTATTTATCGAAATATATTCGTCGTAAATTATCTGTGCCCCAATATTTTGCGATTAAAATATCAAAACCAGTAGTACCTATATACATATAAACACAAAATATTACGATCCCGTTTGTAGTGTGAGTAGTGGTAATGTTGTTAGGGTGGTATATTAGGACTGGGAAGGGTGGTATTTCGAGTTTTACGATATTCGAATGGTTTTACGTCCGCGTCAATGTACAACGGGCTTTGCGGGTAATCATTATTATAATAGCAATAGCTTATTACTAATAAGACTATAAACCTCGTTTATTAGACTAAGATGTATGATATATACGATTGTATACGAATGTATACATACATTTATGCTGTGAAACGGAAATACCCACAGTCAACACAATAATATAATATAAAATAAATTGTTATTATTATTTATTACAAAAAAACGTGCAGACTATATAATAGTATTGTATAGTGTCACTCCACACGCATAGTTCGCAAAGTTAATAATTATTCTACTCAAGTTGTCCATAAAATTACATATAATAATAAAATATTTCGCTGGTAATTTAATACGTTTGTTATTAACTTTCGTTATAATATAGAACGACACTCGAGTAGGAAATGCGTTTAATTCATCTCCAGACGAGTGTACCACTTAAAATTTATTGTTATTGTTTTTCCTCCAAAGTATGCCATGTCGATTCCATCGTCAAAACTTAATAGAAAAAAAAAATCAATAAAATTCACAAACATATAATGTATATTAAAATCATAAAACCCGAAAATCCAAAAAATATTTTTTGTTTTTACTTTTATTCAAAAAAATACGTATCTCAGCAACGGCGTTACCACCAATTACCATCAGCGAGAGACATAGAATGAACGATATCCACGAGTGCATTTTTATTTTATAGACTTCTCGCACGATGCTCGTAAGTCATAAGTCATGTAAAGATATAGTATTTTCACTATTAAATTTTATTATTCTCAGTAAAACGTGTATACTTGAATAAAAGTAAATTATTTGAGGATTTTTTGATTTTATTATAAAATTTTCCCAATTATATCTACTAAATTTAATAATAAATATATTATACATATAAATAAGCAGTAAAACATTTTATAACCTCATGCATTTAATTTCTTCTTAACTTGATGTTTTTTTTCCCGTGTTTGCGATAGTTTTATTATACTTATTTGTAACACTAAACATATTATGATTTTTCATGAAATTTAATATCGTATTCGTATTATTGTTAATATTATTATTTTTTTTTTGTGTATGTTTATCAGATGATCACAGCTTAACTAAATACCTCACACACGTATAACTTCCAGTGTTCCCTGCTTGATATATCCAATAAACATTAAGTATCTAGCCGATATTATATAGAAGTTATATTATATTACACAAGCTATTTAATCACCCGTCACAATCGTTTACACATTACGTGTATTTTATTCGATAAAATGTTGTCTACCGAATATGGAGAATGAACGTCATTCGTAAAGACAATAACTTATTGCAATAATATAGTGGGTCAGAGAATTTTAAAAATAAAATATTTACAAACAAAAAAACACGAAATAAGTGTGATATATATGTATATATATATATTATAAATAGGTATACATGAAAAACACACGAAGGAAATAAATCATGAGCATGTGCAAAATATAAAAAGTTAAAGTGAAAACCACATAATCGTAAAATCAAAATGGAATATATTTTTACTTGCGGAGTATAATTTTTCAAAAATATAAACGAATAAATACCTTTTTAATACGTTTCATGTCTATTTTAAATTCCAAACACGTGGGACAAGTATTCTTTGTTATGTTCTTCTTTGCTATGTAAGCTAGTTTAAAAAAAAAATGAAAATGATAGTGAACAAAAATAAAAATATAGAGTTAAAGTTTGAAAAAAAAACTTTGTCTTTGTATAAAATTACAGTAATACTTAATGTTAACAAATACGAAAAAGATACTTAAAAGAATGTACATTTTTCAAATAAATGATGATAATATAATCTAAACATTTAACTTAAAATCAATAATATTTCTATCCATGATGTAAGTAAAATAACAATACCGATTTGACTACAGGTAAAAATAAAAATCCATAACAATAGTTATTGGTATTTGGTTTTATAATTTTATTTAATTTTCGATGAAATATATTTGATATAAATTGTAACTATGTGTATTGAATATAATAAACGTAAACGTGTATTTTTCTAGTACTTATCGTAACAAAGAATAGCGAGTAATATGTATATATACATATATATATATCATTATATTTATATTACATACAAATAATAAATTAACAAAAAAATGATTGTCAAACAATCCCTTTGTCAGATCATTTGGTGTCGATTTAGGACTTTAACACGTTAACAATGAGAAATAACAAATACGGCGACAATATTATAATGAACGCTTACAGCAATTTTGTATATACATTTCGTCACATTATCATAATATAATTTTGTACCATAAACTACTCGGTACTTTGTGCAAATTTGTTTTCGTATTTCTTTGATTTCTTCACGACTATTATATTATAGTTTTTTACTGTGCACAGAAAACGCCATTGGTTGAGACAGCGTCTACGCGTAGAACATAAATAACAATACCATATATTCTATATTGTCATCAGTATTCGTATAATAATATGATACAGTAATGGGGTTGGATGGGGGTGAAAAAATAGAAGGAAATTCCTTTTTACAGACAACTACTTTTTACCAACACGTCATTGCATTATACATTGTTCTCAACCTTTATATTTTTTATCGAATTCGGAGTGCAATTATTATTATTACACCGATTATATATTTTTCGGAGCATCTGATAGGCTGGTTTTTATCACACACCGTTTTCCCACGAAAAACGAAATAATATGACAGTCGTCGGTGGATAACGGGCCACGGAAGACCCGCAGGTCACGATATTTTTTACAAATTGCTCGGTCGAAAAACACTAACGGTTTACAACAATGGAGCACTTCATTATAATTTTTGGGGAACAGCATAAATGTGACAAAGAATCGGTGAAATAAAAGAAGATAAAAACTTGCACAGCATTTATAACATTCGTGACAATGGCGTAACTTCAATATGTGTTTCACGTATATATTGTAAATATTGAAGTAACCATGCTTTATTATTTTTATAATAATTAAAATATCTGTCAAACATGAATTGAATACATTTGTATGTAGTCGAAAACCGTATATAGAATTTTCAAGGTGTTATTACTTTGTTGGAGAATAATAATAATGATTTTGAGAAAGCATTTGGTATAATAACTCAATAGATCAGTATGTATGATATCATACAACGTCTGTGGTTATACAGATGTGGTAGTATTAATCTATTAATACATTATTACATTCATATTTATCTCGGTTTATGTTTTTAGAAAATTTTTTTTTTTTTATATATAACATTTTTACGATTACCTATCAACCCTTATTATTATTATTATTATATTAATTGTATTTTGTGTAGATACATTTATATTTTTATAATAAATTGACAATTCTTATTATTATTATTTCGTCCAGGATATTAATTGAATGTTTAAACATTGTACATTTAGATGAGTTATGGTGCTGAACAAATACTCCAATGTTTACGAGCATTTTACATTTGAGTGAAAAGTTGTTATGTGGATACAATAAATACCACGAAAATCTTTGTTTTTCGTCCATAGATTTTAAACGTCACCAAACAATACAACATTATAATAAACTTAATATTTTGGCGTAGTCTACAACAATCGTGAATATAAACTACAAGCACTACACTACTGAAGTCAACAGCCACTGGTGCTCATTCCTATCAACCACCACTTCAAAACACAAACAGTGCGACTAGATCGACTGAAGTTGAAGTACCTATATCATTATATATACACCAAAATACTATGACGAATCGCATAATATAATATTATAAACAATTATAAAGACATAAAATACTTGCTTAAAAATTGAATACAAACAATCGAATAGAAATAGGATGTGCATAAAAAAGTAACTCATGTATTAATGGAAACACCTAAATAACACTTATATTATATTTTATTATTATACTCACATATACCAATGGTATCATATTATCCGATCGGAGTAGAAATTATTATTTTAGACCAACGACGAGTGACGACGTATGACAGTTATCCGGATGAAAACATAATGGTGTAATATATAATATACACACTATACTCATCAAACTATAATATAATGTTATGACAGCATCTGTTTTACGGACGAACAATGACGGCAATTTATACACGAAACGACGATGATAATGGTTATTATTATAATTATTATTATTACTGCCACTATACTACTATTATTAGTTTATTACGTTCGGTTCATTCGATAATAATTAACGGGAGCGCAAGCGCGTATGTCTCTGAATCCGTCAGATCGGAAAGACTGATTCAGCGTAAATTGCCAACAAACGATATTTACTCCGGATATCCTCCAAAATATTATGTACATGAAACGCATCTTGCTATTCTCTCTTATAAAATATTGTTTCAATACAGAGAATTTCACTTAAAGAATATTAATTACCAACTATGTTAATACAATAGTGACTATAATATAAAACCTAATTATTGTGCAAAAGAAATGATTACAGTTAAAATTGCACTGCAACTGTGCTTTGTCGTACATAGTTCCACGAAACGTTTTGTTTTTATATTTTGCTGAAAAATCGCATTCACGAATACTATAGTAAACTGGTCGAATAATGGTTGTACGAATAAATAAAAAAATTATCGAAATGGGTTGGTACAAAGCTGTTTTAAATAAAACGTGTAAGGATAAAGGATATTATCATTAATAGATCAAGGTAGAAATAATATAGAATTTATATTAATTTAAGAGTACGTTTACCTTTTAAAAATGTCCCTACACAAATTCTGCTGTACAGAGTTGGCACTATCCTGATCACTGCAGTCTTACTTTCTTGTTCCTATTAAAATAATAATGATTAGATTAGCTTTAAGTAATTTTGAAGTGATTTTTGATCGTTCAGCAATTTCGGTATTACAAGTCAAAGATAAAAATGTCTAATCTCAGTAGTTAGTCATCGCGGTGTACTGTTTTAATATATGTATTACCATTGTATCTGCGTATAATAATACGAAATAGTATAGGAAAACAAAAGAGTTTCTAATAATACTAGAAAATTGTTCAGCATTTTTTTCCTACGCGAATAATATCGTTTGGGCTATACAACCGACAGAGAGTAATAATATCATAACAACTTTGTAATATTATTTTTGTACAGTTTACCATTTCATAATATATATCAACAATAAACATACAGTATAAATATTGTATCTGACGTCGTTAACTGTATACATAACATGTACACACACACACACACACACATATATATATATATAATACATATTATTATTAAATCGAAGATTATTAATCTGTAGAGCACTAAAAAAAACCCGAGGATTTAAAAATTCTTTGTTATTAAAAATAAAAAAAAGGTTATTGAAAAAACATCTATACATACGACGTATACTATTCATTTAATTTATACGATACTATTCATATAATTTATATGCTTAGATAAAATAAAATGAAAATAAAATGCATTGTTTACCTACATTTTTTTTCTTTTTGCAAAGTTGCAAAGTGTGGTTGGTTATTTGCTAAACTATGTAATATTATTATTATCTTTTCAATTTTTTTTCATATAATAATGTCATGTAAAATAACTGAAATAGTCGCATATAACAGATTATAGTTGAATATATATTATGTATACATATAATGTCGTAATTTATTCAATATTTCTTAGTAAATTTTACATGGAAATCATGGAATTTTGATAAAACTTTTAAAAGTATTGTAAGATACCTGCGTACGTTTATTCTGTAAGTCTGTTGTCTTTATAAAGTTACACTTTTTGAAAAAAATCTCAACGTTTAAAAGAAAAATATCATTCCACCCAATACATATATATATATATATAAATGGAACATGTCAGTGTATGACGTTTTATTGTTCTTTGCAGATATTTATTTTATAGTTGCTTTTCGTGTCGGGAATACATTTCTCAGATCAATCATTAATTATATCCTGTCCAACCTGCAATCACCGTGCTCTTTGACACCCCCCGCATCACAGTCACCCACGTGACCCATCGTTGATAACCCCTGACGTGACTGATTACTCGACAATATACACTACCGCCCCTTTATATGCGATTGTCCTTAGGTATTGTATAACGCGCGTAGTGGATATTATATACGAACGAGGGCGGACAAATAAATAATAATAAACGTCATTCAGCGGACGCATACTAGACTTATATTGTTATTATATTAGGCATATTGATATTGTTTTATTTCCAAGGCACGAGACATAATATTGACATTGTTGTTGAGACAACTGTCGTCTGTGCGATTTATTCAAACTGAATAATATTGATTCTGCAGTATAATATTATACGGTAGAATAAAATCATATTTTATATTTTATTTATATTTTACGTTTTATGTATCATTTATATAGAGGACATTTTTATTATTAAAAAATATGAACTGGTGACCTCACGTGCAATTTTGGGGGTGCACAACGGCTGCTACGACGACGCATCATCCATATTATTATATAGTTACTTCGTGGTAATGCTTGTGGTATTATTCGCTCCCCGCAACGAGTTTGGCGTACACGCGCTGAATTTCGACTTCACGACAACGCCCCACCGCTTATATCTTAATTGGCGTGGAAAAAAGTTCTTCGGTACTTTGAAAGTAATTATGGGTGGCGGTGACCTTTGTGCGAAAATATTTCGACCACAATTAGGGTCTGTAAAGTTTTTGGCCACCACCAGAACCACGACAGTTCCTATTTCTTTTGACTCGTGACTCATTATCACCATGTTCTGTTTGGCAGTGTTGTCTTCGCAAATTTTAACACACGGTACGCCGTAATTTACCCCCCGATGGTTAGGTAAAAAAATGTAGATAATCGAAAAAATTAAAATTAATTATGATCAAGAGTAATTCATGAAATACAGATAGGAACCACTGAAGAGACAATATAAATATATCAGTGGTCGGCAACATTTTGGGATAGCAAAGCCTAAAGTAACAATTTATATAATTTCCCACGTTTTTACAGAGCCACAAAAAATGTTTGTTTCAATATTTTAGTATTTGCTTATATATTACACTGCAGTTCGAAAATAAAGTCTTTACTTGACAAAAATCAAATATTATTTCGCTACCATTATATTTTCAATGTGTTATAATATTTATGACATAATAATGTTTACCCAGATTGGTCTTTGAACACAATATTTTCAAAGAAAACAATTTTAATTTATAAATACGATAATTCAGCAACTGGAGAAAATATTTTACATTTCATACTTCTTTAATAAATCATAATATACATTATCATACAACACATTAATACATTACATTCACGAAATGGAAATGGGAATCGAAGATACGGTAATAATGTATTAAACTGTATATTATATCGATTGTAGTTAAAGATTTAATAGTATCGAAAATAAAATATTTCAACTTGATAAAAATAAAGTGTTGTATTACTACCGCGGCATGGACGTGGTACGTTTAACATCTATTATACAATGAAATTAAAATGAATCGGTTTGAAATACTGAACACAATATTTCATACAGTATTTCTGAGCAGATAATTTATATTTTATATTTCTTTAATAAATTATAAACTATATTTTGTTATTATAAGTGTATGCAAAAGTGCAATTTTATATTTATTTTAGTGAAGAATATATTTCAATTAAAGTTCTTGATAGATATTATTGCGTGGTATTTTTATTTTTATAATATATGCTACCATATCGTACATTATAATAATTTAAACTGTTTTGCACATTGTAATAGTATTTTATTAGTTTATTATTAAATTTTATTCAGTTAAATCAAAAACGTATTTATGTGTTATGATGGCAACATTTATTTTCACAGTATTAGGTAGGTGCTCTGTATAATCTATGCTAAATACAATTAGGAGTGTATTCGAAAATCGTAATGATAATTTTTTTTAAATAAATTAAAATTCAAATTCAATTTTATTTAATTGTAAAAAAAAATAATAATATTTATACTTAATATGATATTACGCATTTAATGTTATAAACAAATACATTTTTTTCAATACAAAAAATAATTAAGTAAATTCCGTTTTAAAATACATAATAAATATTATTATTTATGTCTGTACGTAGCTATATATTATAATAATTACTGTAGCAAAAAAATAATAACAAATTCAACCGTAAAAATATTTATAACACTTTTAAAAATGAAATATTTTTTTTTGGATTATGTATGATTCATGTATAAAAGTATAATACGGTCTAGCATGTATATGAACATATAATATATCGTACTTTTAATTTAATATTTAAAAAAATGAATTTAATTAACGTCACAATTAAATTAACTCGTTTGGAAAACAGTTACTGAGTGAATTTAAAGTTCTTCTGAAAACGTTTCACAAAAATAATAGTATTATTTAAGAGTTAAGGTGGAAGTTTATATTTTACTTTAGCAGAGGGTACACAATCCAAAAATTATGAGAAAATATATTTGGAAAATAACAATTGTAGACGGTTTTTTGTTTATAGCCAGAGATTGCTTTTCATTATTATTATTATTATTATTGTTATTTTTTTCAGAATGAGTGTTTTTATCATTATTATATTTCGTGAATTATACGCATTCCCTGAACAGCTTTGGCTCAACAATTTTTTTTTTTTTTTTAGTTAGTAGTTATTATACGTGTACACCGTTGGTGGTTGGTTTGTGAGTGGTTATAGTCACAATAGTATATCGTACTAATGCAATCATTTATTCACGTTTTAGAATAAATTATGGTACAAAATTTTTATGACATTAAAAAAAAAAAAAAAAGGATTCAAGAAAAGTTTTCTAAAGTTATTTTAGAGATGTTTTACTTTAAAAGAGTACAGAATAATAACATGTTGGATAAAGAGCGTTCATTCCGTTCTTTTCAGTACAAATCGATCAGTATTTTTCGATGACTGACGTGATCGAAAACTGATATTAAGATCAAATAAATTTGCTATTTGGTTTTTAATTATTTGTTTAACAAACTAAAATATTTCCACGAACTATGATTTTAAAATTTTCAAAAATACAAACTCTGTTCGACTGCTGCAGGTTTAATACGTTTATAGATTTTATCATTCTATCAATTTCATTTTTTATATTTCTATCAATTTTGTATTCAAATAAAATAGTAGGAATATGGAAAGGAAAACAAACTAAGAACTATTTCAAAATAGCAAATATTGACGACGAAAAGCATAATGTATGAAATGTATTAACCTAATAGTAAACGATGTTGTTCTAGTATATCGAAATTAAAAATTGACAAAAGTAGAAGTTGCGTAGAATTTAGTGTCGAAGGTGTGAACATTTAAATATAAAGAAGCGTTTAGATTTATGCAGCAATTTTCAATTTAAATTTAAGACCCAATTGATACGTAGACCATAATATAATATGATTCAATCATATTCACAAATGGAACGTTCTTGCAAAGCTCAATATAAAGATTTTAACGGATATTCGTTAGTAAAGTCAGCATAATTTGGAATAATAAATCATATGATTTTGTTTTACTTGTTAACAAACTTAATTAACGTATTAATGACTTAGTTTGATAATAATGTGAAGGTGGTTCATTTACGGTTGTCTTAAAATACATATTATCGATGTCCGGAACTTGAAATTCTATTAAGAACGATCCAAGTCATCGCGAAATGCTAGATCGAAAAGACATTATATTTCGTTGTGCGGTCACTGTAGCAGTTTCGCAACAATAGTCGCCCGCGATAAATATACGATAAAAACCCGTGTCAGCGATCCGCGGCGGCGGCGTTTCTTCCTAAAACAATATCAGACCATATTTATTATACTCACGCACAGTGCGCCCGGTGAACGGTGTATGTGTATGTAGTCGCGGTCTGAAAAATTCCCAAAGCAATTTCGCTCTCGGTAATTGATAACGCTCGAAGAACAATACACGGCTATAATATCATTATAACAACATTATACGTGAGCGTCATTCATGTAGTATTATAATATTATTGGCTCGACACTGACACGCGGTATCCCGAGGGCTCATTGTTCGCGCAAACCAGCGGCGTGTTACGCCATATACACTCGCGGCCTGTTGTAGGTATCATGTTAAAGTCGATAATAATAATAGTAGTAATAATGATGATTATGGTGATTTAATATAGTAATAATATCTCGACGTATGCTCGTTGTTGGTGTATGTGTGTACGGTGTTAATTCGCAAACAGCGCGTAGGCGTAACCACCCGAGCGCACATCGTATAGCGTCGACTTCGTGTACCGTACAGCGAGCGGGGTAAATGTAGATTTCGGACGAACGTGGATAATATTCGCGATAAAACAATACGAAAATCGAGGAAAGTTTTTTCGAACGAAAGAGTAGAGAACCCGACGGGACGAACAGCGTAATGTATAAACAGTATATATTAAAATAATACCGTCATCGCAATGTATATTATTGATATATTGTTATTATAGATGTACCCGGTTTTGCGCGAGACGTACATTGCACTATTTTTGAAACCGCGTTGCCGGTCAAAAAATATCACGGACACTGCCGGTACTTAGAGTACGAGCATAAAACAGTTGTGAATGCTATAATGCATAGGGCGCTGACTGTGTGATTACGCGGAGATTAAATCGATAAAATTGTTTAGACGCGTGTCGTGCCATAAGTGTATAAAACTGAAAAAACGCGTTGTATAATGTGTCGAATTGTTCACGATTTTCGGGCGTACGTGATGGAAAACGTAATAAACAATTGCGAGTAAAACGCATCGTAAGTATGAATAGTTTAGATTTTGAAACATGGGATCGTTTTACACAATGTGCACACCGTTATTTCGTATATTATATCGTCTCGTCAGTATTCGAATATAAACTGAAAGTATTTTTGTAAAAAATAACGTCGTAAAACGTTGTGCGCAATTCGATAAATCTTGTCTTTTGAACTTACAAATGACGTCTTTTATTCTTTATTTATTACTATTATTTTATTTTTTCAAAAATATTTCGCATACATATACTTACGACGGTATACAATCTCTAAACGGAATCGTCTGACATTTCCTAACCGTTCGCTTATTAAATCTTCTTGATAATTATTTCCTGTGCTAACCGTTATGCACGATAATAATATTACAATGACAAAAAATAGTAATACGCTGTTGTTGTTCGTCAAAAGCCGGTGGTATTTTTCACCGTTTTCTCATTTTTCTGTCGTCGAGGGTTAGTGAATAAAATATAATATATTTTTTCTAGCCACCGCGAGCATATTATACAGTCCCGACGAGAATATTATAATATTATTATTATTACTATTATGGAATACGTGCATAAACTTTCGGTAGTACGATATCGCCGCCATCCGCACGCACGCCAACCTGCACGGGTCTAGGTCGACGCTCTCTTATTCGTATTTGTGCACACGATAAAATTTTATGGCGTCGACAGCGGTGGCGACGGGAACCGTGCGGTGAAGGGCCACGAGATTGTAAATATCGCGGTAGACAGGAACCGAAAAACAAAACGAACGTACCCATAGATAATATTGCGACGTCATAAAAATGTTTGACGGGGAAGGACAAGAGGGCCAAAGACAAAAAACCAAAAAAAAAACAAAAACCAACCCTCTCCGTCGCATTTGCATTCCGATAAAATACATTCGAGGTCGTGACGTAGCCGCGCGTGTTAGTCGGTGGTGGCGGTGGCGATGGCGACGGGTTCATCGTCCAGAATATCATTTTTTTTTTTTTTTTGGGGGGGGAGGGGGCGCGCACACACACACAAAACAACGTGCCGGAATTTAAACGATGGTTTTATTGTATACCATAACGGTACCTGATGGGCATGATAATGTATATACCGGAGGGTAGACGCATGGACGAAGAAGCAAAACGATTCGGGAAAGCGTGCGGGTATTATTATTATTATTGAGTGGGAAAATCGTATTTCTCCGAGTTTCGGTTCGTGGCGCATAACATAATATATAATACGTGTACAACGGGACAAAAAAAAAAAAAAATATTACAAACACAAATTATTGCACATACACGCACGCGCGCGCGGTGTAGTATTTGTAAGCGCGTATAATAATAGGACGACCCAGAGAGAACCTGAGTTATTGCGTCCCAAAGCGTAAAACCGTCACGATAAATCTGTCAGTCTCCGACGCTATTATTTTACACATTATCCGTCTTGGCGGCGCTGCGAGGTGCGTACGTGATTTAAATGTTGCAAGCAGTTTCCGCCGACCCCTCCGACACCATCTCTTTCACGCCGATCCAAACCGCCGTGGCATCGCCCGACCACTAAAAGCACACGACGACCGCCGGTTGCGCGATAAAGGCGTCTTTATTACGAATTTACTTTTGTCACACGAGAATACAATACCAATACAGACGTCGAAAATGATTATTAAAAACTTTGCCTCTTGCTTGTATATAATATTATAATAATCCGTTATAGTGATCACCGTCGCACAATTATCCAGGCGTGTGCTACGATTCGACATTTCTTATTTCCGTACTGCGTTTGCGTGTAATATAATAATGCGCATTCGAATAAATGGAACATATAAGCGATCGGCGGTGGTTATGCTGAATAATGACTTGGATATATAGAAAAATAAAAATAAAAACGGAAACTTTGAGATACCGTCGTTAAAGATTGTTTAATTCCACTGAAATAGGTTTAAAGATGAATATAACAACATTATGTTATGATATTATTATAGGCGCTATTGAAATATTGTACACGTACCAAACATTTGTTATTTACAATTATATGATTAGATATCTAATAGAAATTAACTATTTAAAGTTCTTAAGACTACCCGAGACAACTGATGTAGTGATGTATAATACGAGTTTATCGAAATTGGGAGACAGACCTCAACAGTTCATAGCGAAAATTCTTATAAGAACATATCTTTGCTATTAATAATACATTCATATAGTCGAATAAACTTAAATAGCTCGTTTGCTGTTTCATTTTTTAAAGATAACATTTGTTGACGATTTATTTTCCAAAAACATTTGAAACGTGACAATGATAAAATACAATTTATTATATTTTTTACGGTAGCATTAATTTACAATTTTAATACTTACTGTAGAGTTATATTATTTGTATGCATCAAAACAATTTATAACTCATTTTATTTACATAATAAAATAAAGTTTTTTTATCTAATATATATATTTTAACTTAATTAAAATTATATAATATTTAATTATGTTACACAAGTTATTAAAGGTTTTAGTGCATTGAAATATTTTTTTTATGCGATTGACCATTAAGAAAGTAAAATATTGTAAACAGTTTCTATATAGTATAACATCTCTGTCAACTTCAAAAAGTATAAGTTACAATTATAATGTTACATTGTTATCAGTACGAAATAAAACGCATCAATGCGTACAATATTATATTATACTAGAA
Source organism: Rhopalosiphum maidis (assembly GCF_003676215.2). NCBI lineage: Eukaryota > Metazoa > Arthropoda > Insecta > Hemiptera > Aphididae > Rhopalosiphum > Rhopalosiphum maidis. The sequence continues at coordinate 84,506,836 of NC_040878.1, forward strand.
CGTATTATAATGGATTTAAAAAATACATTTTTATTTTTTTTTTATTCTTATTAGCTTTAAAAAGTAACTTTTTATGACTTTGATCTATGGAATAAGAAACATATAGGAAATATTAAGATATTCTATTTAGATCTTTTAATAAAGTTTTATTCTAACTTTTAGGATTTGTAGTATAATTTTTGTAATGGATGTTAACAGTGATCTTTTTCAAATATTTTATGATTGCATGATGGAAAAAATAGGACTTATTAAAGATCATAATAAAGCTTTTGTAAAATTGGATAAATCATTGTTTGATTATCAATTCTTATTTTTCTTAAATATTTGGAAAATAATTGACTATTTAGAGTACTATACTGATGAGTGGTAAACACACTTTATAAAAAATGTATAATATTCAAGGAATATAGATGAGTTTTGTTTGATATAAAACATTTCTACTAATAGTTGAATAGTTTAAGTAGGTAACAGTAATCGATATATTTGACGTGTAATTACATAAAATATATTTGTAAAAAAAAAAAAAATAAAAAAACAGAAGTTACTTTCTTGAAGTGACTTGTACCTAATTACTACGAGTTGAATATGAATATATGATACGATGTATACATGACCATTTTCAGAGTAGTTAATCTTGGAATAAAGCCAACAATATAGTTACGGGTTCATTAAAGAAGAAAAATCGAGACGTCTTTAGTAAAATACGTATCTAAAAGTAAAGTTTTATGAATAATGCTTCACTTATTATTCATTATATCTGTACATTGAAATTTTTATTAAAATCCTCGTGGAGAATTACAAACTTTAAAAACCACCATACAAAATAGCATAAAATATTTGCGTATGTTAATATAATATTGTTTGTAACTTTTTGGAGCGATAAAATAAGAATTTTTATATTTAAAAAAGTCATCTGTGAAATTGATAAGTGAGCGTGATAGTGTTCGAAAGGATTGATCGATTTCTAAAATGAGGCAGTTAAATGTTAATTCACTTTTTAATAACCGTATACTATTAAAGAAAATCAAAAATAGTATGAATATAAATGTATAATAATTTGGTTATTTAAATAAATGATGATTAAATTTATGAATATAAAATATGATCTGAAAATCAAACGCCAAACGTATTCTAAAGAGGAAAGTAGAAATGATACAGTTTCATTTTCATAAAGAAGACACTGATATCCACATCGTAGGTAGGTATTTTTAAATATTTTTCTGTATTCTTGTCATCTTCAACTCCCAGTCTAGTTGTATTAAACCTTATCTGAAATCACCACTCCAAGATACACTAAACATATCCCATTTACTTGCTTATTCCTTAAACACGTTGTATAATTACAAATTAAGTCAATTGTTTTATGTAATAATCTTAGACTTTCGTAAAGATAAAAATTGAAAAAAAAAGCTAAAAATAATAAATTGCTATACTTATATTTTAGGACATATTGTAATATTATTGCATAAAGGTTACGAAAAATAATAAACACACTCGTGAATCTTGTTTTCCATAATATAATTCCTTTGTTATAATTAATGTAATAATTTCGTTATTATTTTATAATTGTGAATATTATCATACTTTTGGACTTATTTTTACTATGTTTGGTGTGCGAGAGGTAGAAATAACAAATCTTGGTGTGATATATTGTCTACAGTATTTTTATTTTCAAATGTATTTACATTTTTGTATTTAATTCTCAGTACCATACCAATGTGCACGTTTAAAAAATACCTTCTGCTATAACACATAAGTCAACAAATTTATATTTTCTTCAGTCTAGTATACCCCTTAACAATGGTACTTCTATCGTATATTATTTGAAGAATTATTGTTCTTATCTTGACCGTCGCAATGATGTATGACTCATTGTTTTTACAAGTTTTATGTTAGATATTTCGCCAATCGATTGATTTGTCACACAGCGGTTTAAATTAGACTATACTATACTGCGGACTTTCGTTAACAACAACAAAAAAAAAAAAAAAACCAAGTTCTCCTACTTAATACCTACATTTATAAAACACAACCTAAAAGCTACATTTAGTTACGACTGAATTAAACGATAAGATAATATCAAATTTAGTATTAGGGTCGAGGAAAGTCGTAAATCTAGAAACTATGGGATTAAATTAAAAAATAACAGAACATTATTCGTTGCAATGCTTATTTAGAAATAAAGATCATTGTATCGACAGCAAAACTATATATAACAATAACAAAGCACATCAACAGTGCACAGTATCAAGTACTGTTTGTAGGCCAACGGTCAATAATATTAGTATGGCATGGCGAATACGAGAGTGATCAAATACTATATCGGATACAGACTTCTCAGTAAACATTAGACATGTTATAGTATTGCGGGGCCGACAAATTCGACAATAGCAATTATGTTAAAGTATCAAACGGCCGACTCTGTAATGGCTTTAATCTCGGTAAATATAATATTATTACTACACAGCATATAACACACGTATGAACATTTAATCGTGTTTAGAATTTTTAGTAATATTAATGTATAATATTTGGATGCGAATAAAAATATCAAAAACATTTATGAATACTGATAATGTTGTTACAAAGTACCTACATACATTTTACACTACTGTTGCGGATTATTCAACAACTTATAAAATTTGTTTGCGTATCGTTTCGTATAATTACATACGAATATTGTACTATTTCTGAACACCAAACAGCACCCGCCGCACTAATTACATCGTCGAGTTTCGTAATATAGTCACATAATTCCATATAACCGAAATCCAAAGTCTACTGACATACTCACCGCGAATATATCCCCATTATCTTATCCGTACAACGAGATAAGCTTTTTGGTGTTATTACATTTTTAATCGGACGAGCTGGTCTCGATAAGAAAGCATTATGATTACAGTTAGATACACACGTGCTATTCCGATTAAAACGTTATTGACTGTGGTCGAATTTCTGTTACTCTAATAGTTATTATTTTCTAAGTACGTAAAAGTGTCGGCGTATTGTTAAGCTGTGGAGTAACACTATTAATTGTAATTTACTATCGATGTAGACATAAATGTACTTTAGTTAAATTGTTCCATTATCGATGGTAGCATGTTCAAATTATTACTGGTCTGCACAGTCAATACTAACAAAAGATAATTATAGCCTTAATTACGTACACATATTTTGTAGTTGTATATAATGGTTAACCACACAATATGTTAAAATGACGTGGGTGGCCAAGAATATGATTTTGTATAAACACATGTTCATGTGTGTATATGAATATGAATATATATATATATATGTATGTATGTATGTGTGTATAGTATACACATATCAATAACAATGTATAGTATGCTTAAAATTAGTAATAACACCATACATATAGCCAGAGAATATATTTGTTAGGTACCTCTATATACAGTTGAGTTTGCCAAATTTTAGTTTATTTTATAAAATTATTTTGTTTTTACTCGCTTTGTTTATAATCATCGTGCATATTCATATGCTAGAAAATCAATCAAAAACATTAATATAATATTTTTACGATCTGATAAAAAAAATGTATTCACATCATAAGGTTTCAAATGGTTCATTGAAACCCATGCATTTAATTTCTTTCTAAATTGTTTACGATCCCGACGAATTATGAAATGTTACACTATTTCCATTATCATTTACAAAAACACTGTTTGTATTAATATATATATCATTAATACACGCTATACACGAATATAGTATGAAAAACAATATCGCGTCATTTATTGCACATCAATGGTACCTATTTACAATTCAAACCTGTCATAACGAGTAAACAAGAGGTGAAACAATTTCGACGGAAAATTTTCGTTTAAAACTACGGTACACAAATTATTTGGATCGATATCGAAGAGAAACCATGCGCTATCCATTTACATAATGCCATCGCTTATCAGTTATTAATGACGATTTAATTGCGCACCACTCTTCGTACACGATTAACATTGATTTCGTTTTATTCGCGTGTCAACAATACCGTGTGAACTATATTTCGCATTATTTGATTTTCATACCTACAAATTATAATATTGAAATATTTAACTGTTTAATAAAGTTTAATTTTTATTATGATATTGTGCCGATCGGAACGAATGTCTGGGGAAGTATATAATATATGATAACTGTGTACTTTGAAAAAAGTTTCAAAATTATTTTAATGAAGAACCTAACGAATATAATAATTATAATAGTAGTAAAACAATACTATATTGTTTACATTTCATTCACGAAATGCGTGCGAATGACGTAATACAACAAGGTTTTTACGGTAGGTATAACTAGATATTGTTGTAACTGAATAACAAAAATTGTACATATTAAATTACTGCACACAAGTTAAATAAATATAAAGCGTCTACAAACGTTGGCTCTAAAGCATAATTATAAAGAAAAAATCGTATCCAATTAAATGTAATATAATTGTATACTTTATGGACAGCATAAGGTTCAGTAACAAAAAAAAAGTATATGAATATATGCATACAAAATTTGATTCATCGGAAAATATGAAACTTGGTTAAATTTCTGTATACTAAAATTTCTCCATAAAATAAAAAAAAAATGTACGAAAAGAAATAAAATGTTCGCTTTGAATCAATTTGGTTTGAACATCAATATCTTATAAGGAGGTTTAGCGTTTACTGCAGTTGTTTAATAGAATTACGAGAGATTAAATGGTCAAAGAGCAAAACCTGCCAAATGAGGATTTTGAATAAGATTGAAACGGTTTATGGTTCTGACAGAAAGATTAAAACGTAAAATATTTATAATGAATTAAACAAAAATCCGCATTATCCGTTTTTTTCCTTCGGCAATTTAATACAACTACACGTTTCAGACAGATTTCACGGTAATGATACACTTTAACTGGCAGATATTATACAATAAGAACAAATTTTGTTTCTCGAGAATATAATAAGCTATACAATTTATCATTGCACTTACACAATTCAGTCTGAAAAGCAATTATTGTGATTGTTTTAGAACAATATATGTATACCTCGAAAATTCCTTTCGCCGTATAGTCATGCTTATTGTAAATAAATGAATTAATTTTTGTAACGGATAAATATTACAAATTAGCATTGCAGTTTTAAATATTATTACTTTCTAAGTTACTATTTAGTTTAGTAAATTTATATGAAAATAAATATCTTATTTGAAGCCGATTTTTTTACTTAGAAATACATTCCCAGTATACTCAATTACATATTATAAAATAAACTATATAAAAATACGGTTTCATTATATTTACTCTTAACTTAAAAAATTAATTAAATAAAAGCCATCACAGCGTAAGCAAATACAATTCGAATAAATAACTTATAAATTTATTTCCATAATGAGATCAAATGTGATCAAATGTGATTTATTTTTTGAATTAAATTAATTACAATGATAAGTCATGACAGAAATCATTGAAAATTTACATAATTTTAATTATATCACACTTAAATTGCGTTCACTGTATCAATATACATATCAGTATGATATGGCAACATTATGCAAGTCTTGGATTACAGTGTGCATAATGATTTAAAAACGCACACAAAAATAGATACAGCGTGAAGATTATATCGTTTGGATAATATAATATAGACTTGTCGTTAATTTTCTGCTATTACAAACTGTTGTAGAAAATCAATGTCTAAACGCACGGCATTCCAAAATTGAACCATATACCGACCTGCCATCCAGTAATTAATTACGTTTTAATTTGTATTGTTCGCAGAGTATTACGCTACGCCGATATAATATAATAAATAATAATTATTATTATTATTATCATATAATATATTGCACTGTACTAGAAGGAGAAAGAGTACACCGACGGTGGCATTGTCACAACGACGATGACGGTGATCGTGGCGTGGAAACTTCGACGTAAAATCGGTGTGGGAGATGGAATTATACTTACTATGGTTGAAGGGTGTCCAGGAGGGAGAGGGTGAATACCTGCTTTTGTCAAATATTAATGTACGACGGATAATGTATATATCGTAGGGGAGAATACCAAATAATAATGATCATAATAAAATAATCATAGAAATTAAAAATATTAGAAAAAAAAAATCGAAAATGAAACGCAGATAATTATAAAATATACCACCACGATTGTACAAACGTCTGCGTTTAATCGGTTTTACTCTTTTCCTCTCGACTACCGTTTCCTCCGCCGCACGCGTTCGTATTGAATTTGACAGTGACCGGATACACACGATGAACACGACTGCGGCTTAGTTATATACAACAATATATATATATATATATATCATGAGTTTGTGTGTACGCCACCGAATTTTGGACAAACGATATTATATATATATATATATCAGTGCATATAGTAAATTATCCTCCGTTCGCCGTCAAACCACCTCTCTCCTCCAATCCATAGAATCTATAGCTCTGCTCTCGGCGACCCAAAAATGCTCGACCACACCTGCTCGCAAATAATATACACACATGCGATATGTGTGTGTGTTCGTGCATGCGTGTGTGTTTAGTTTTCATATTTTCGTCACCCCTCGCGGGCGAAATCGTTGCCGAAAAACATAATAATAATATGTCAGGACGAGTTCTGGTCGGAAAACACATGACCGGCGGATAATAGGTTAATATACGCGTAAACCGTCGTAGCAGCTGTATAATTATTATTTTATTTATTTATGTTACCGACTACGATGATAATGATATTTTGCTTCACCGCAGTCCTCGCGCTCTTTATTTCAACCACGGGGGGCGGCACGCAGCGCGTGAACGGTTTATTGGTCAGTCGTATTATTATTATTATTATTATTATTATTGTTGTTGTTGTTGTTGTTGTTGCTATTGGCTGTCGTAAACAACGTGGCTTTTAATAATAGCACCTGACGATACACACTAGAGTATTACACGTGTCTACGGGGTAGTTTAAAGGTATATTATTATGTTTTAGAAATTATCAGAATTAATAGAATGCTCTCGAAGTCAAAACATAATATTCATATACTGTGTTTTTTGACCAGAAGGTTAATAAGGGTACGGGTGGTGGATTACTCTGTACGTTCATCGTACGTCGTGTCAAAGTCTCAAAAACATGAAAAATAAAAATTTAACATTGTCGTCGAGATAAAAAAAAAATAATAATTTAGAAGTATAAAAACAAAAATAAAAATGGCAATATATTATAACATATAATAGTAATAAAAATAATATATCATTCGCGTGCCCGTGATGGTACTACCGACGCCATTACACAACAGTGTACGGAAAAAAATAATATATGAGAAACGCAGGCACGCATGAGTGTAGCAAAAATGCATATACGATGCGCCGTGTCAACTTTTCCACCGAAAATTTGATCGCGTGTCACTGCTAATTTATTTTTATTTTTATGTTTTTATTTTCCGTGACATTTTACAATATGTTTATGTGAAACTTAATTTGGAAAATAGAATTTCTATGTAATTTTTTTCAATTTAGAAAAATTTAATAGGTACCCGAGTGCGAAATGGTTGTATTTTAAATCGAATACAGTAATTTAGAATAATACTTTAGATTACTTAAATTAAAACGGAAAAACGATTATTTGCAAACATGTATCCAATATGCTTATAAGATATGTATGTTGATATAATTTTGATTTAAAAAAACAACTTTTCTAGAAGTTTTTTTCTTAAATTAATTTCGCTAAAGCGGTAGAAACACTATAAAGTATTGTAAAAGTAAGCGTTTTGTAAATTAATAAAAATAAAAAAATATATTTGAAACAATTTATAATAAGTTCTATTGGCGAATAAAAATAATAAAAATAAAAATCAATGTTCGATTTTTTTAGTATTAAAAATTAATTAATTTATACCTTACGCAGTGAAAAATATATTAAATATCAAGCTGATCAATAGAATTATACTTTTATCACTATGAACTTATAACATTATTTTGAAAATATTTTATTACAGATTGCCGTAAATTTATGAAAACTTAATAATGTTGTAAACGCATATTATACCATGCATTAGTTTAGGTTATTTATATATCTGTACGCATTAAAGTAGTTATGATAATATTATGATATTTTTAATAAATGAATTCAAATTAACAAATAGTAAATTTCCAATTGATCAAAGAGTTGAAGAACTGTTTGAATACACATATTAAAATAATATATGGTTAGGTTATCGTTCAATTTAAAGTGAATTTTTCAAAATAATAAATATGAAAATGCTTTAAATGTAACTAAAACAAAAAGTATACAGTGGTATTTTCAATTTACATCCATCAAAATTAACCAATTTTAATTTTTGATTAATTTGAATTTTAAATTCAATATTATTTATCATATTTGAAAATTAATTAATACCAATAATAATAATATTTTTTGTGTGTATGAAATATGGATTGTAAAAATAAAATATCAACTCTGTGAATATTCATCGTGAAATATTAAATTCAAATACTACAAAGTCTAATAAAAAAAAGTTATTATACATACAAAAAATCAGGTTTCTTTTATTTGCATTTATGCTTTTAATGCATATGAATAAGAGTTATATAAATACTTACCTAAATATTTTTAATGATATTGCAGTAATTTATAATTTATAATCAAAAAATAAAAACTGAAACCTAGGTAAACAACTGAATTAAAGTTAACTTTTAAAACTTTTTAATTGCTTTTTTGTATTAAATATATTAACGTATTAAGCATTTAAATTACAGTAAATAAAGTAGCTTAGTGTAGGGGAGATTTTTTTTTAACGTTTAATTAAACACCAAATAACGAGATAATTTTGACTATAAATCGTTGTTTTAATTTGTATGCATCTTTTTAATTTGATGTTAACAGCATTCTTGTTTTGCATAAATTGTTTAATAACGTTTCGGAAAACATGTACGTAATAATTATTGTTAAACCTGCACTTAATGAATATCCACTAAAGAGTAATTAGGGTGAGCTATTTTGTTATTCATTCATAATAATATTACCATAATATTATGTATAGTATTAACTAACATTTGTACCGAAAAATAAATCGACCAAGTGAATTCTAATTTGAAGCTCACAATCGTTTATTAATTAATTTTATTTTTAATTTTTCAATAATATTTGACGTTACAATTAGTTACAATAAACAAAAGTGATTTGATTATTTTGTCTGGAATAGTATTAATAAACTTTATGAAAAAAAAAAATATATTAAATATTAGATTAATTACCATAAATATTATTTATAATATTAAAAACGGGTTTTTTTTTATTCTATGTAATTAACAGAAAGTTACTTAGGTGTATAAGAGAACGAGTATTTGTATGTGTTCGATGAGTATAATACGAGTCTTTGGAGCAGTTTTCACTATCGCACTGCCCTACCAGGAATAACTAAAATCTTACTTTGAACTCTACCTTTCTACTCTATGTATAACATATTTTTATGGATTTATTTCCACTACTTGTCATACATTATCATAAAATTATTATTGACGTTTTATTTGCAATCTTCTATAACGCATTAAAATTCTCACAGTTAAAAATTCAACATTTAGTTATATACAAATATACAATATAAAGTATTCGGTCGTGTTTAGGAATTGAGCGTTGTCTAACGGCGCGTATCACATATTATGATTACATAAAGTCAAAATAAATAATTATGTATCACCAAAACACTACCTCACCTCTGTTACTTATCGTTACGAAGAATCAGTCAAGTCAGAAAATATTATTTTTATTAATATTCTATATTCAGTCTTTACAACTAATGGTTGTGAGAGTTATTTAGTGTGATTAATTTAAACCATATGATGTATACAGTTCAAAAAACACCAATGAAAAGTATGCTACGACAGTTGAAAAAAAATATATTTAATCAAAAATTATAGAGATTTTAAATGTTTATTAGTTATTAGGTATATAACAGTTGAATAAATGTTATTTATAAATTCATTTTTCTTTTTTTTATCGGATTTCATCAATTTTGTCAGATTTTTTTTTTATTAAAATAAAAAGTATATCGACTTCTCTAGTATTGATTGCACCATATAGTTTAGAAATACCTATTCATTATGCGAATTTGTAATTTTATGTTAAGGTAACTCGAATGTTGAGTACAAATTAAAATTATAATTTAATCAATCATTTTTAAGTTTATATAGGTACTATTTATTTTATAATTTACAATTTTTTGTTATTTTTACAATTATAACATATGTATTATTACATATACGTATATATATATATATATATTTACAAATTTTGTGTCATCTGATATACTGACTTTTCAGTATTTATAGTTTCTTATCGCTACTATTTATTGATAGGTTAATGTAAGTAATGATGACATAAATGCATATTTATTATTTTATGAATTAATCAGTAATTTCCGATTGGTCCTCATGACTTACTACTTTTCAAACTATATATATAAATACAAATTGACCATGATTTCCTAACAAGATTACGCAGGTGAAAAACTCGTATAATAATAATAATAATAATAATAATAATAATAATAATAATAAAACAAAATTGTTTAGATGTTAGGTGTGTACAGTTTGGCAATGAAAGTTTATTACTATATGCAGTGTATCAAAGACTGCGATTATAGTGTGTAATAAATAAAATCACCATGTTCGTGAACAACGTCTATAATAATAGTTTATCGTTAAGTCTCTGTAAGCTAAGGCGCGGTTTCAATCGGCACAGCGCATTAAATGGATATATACGTTTACTGTGTAGCACTATATTTAGTACTGCGCACCGCGGCATTTTTCGGAAATCGATTATTGGATGTTTTTATGTTTTTACGTGTAGGTTAGTCGCAGTGTTTTTACTGCGGTCAGTTTACATTTTATGTCCCACATAGCTATCAATACCTACGTGTGGGTATATACCGTGCGCGTGGGTGATGCTATTGTGTGGTTTTACGTACACTTATAGAGTTATATGAGTATTAAGTACACAGTGTACGAGTACAATGCACAAGCGTGTGCGATCAGTCGACGGAAGCGTATTATGACATAATATACCCTCACTTCAGCCGAAAATTCTATGGGTATTTTGCAACGGCCTTACGTGTATCATACCAACTACCAACGTCACACGGCTAAAACGAAAAAAAGACGTGAATAGTTACGCTGCAACGGACAGAAGTGTGTTGTTTATACACAATACTACGTCATGGAAAGCAAATAAAAAACAACCCATTTTAAATATTATCATAATAATAATGTGTACTAGTCAACGCGTAAAAATGAAAATAAAAACAATACTTTAAAATGGACACCTTTAAATAAGAAAAAAAATAATACGTACATCATTAAATCATTTATTTGATAATTATAATAGGTAAAAGTACTTCATACAAAACAAATAGGTTGTTGTTCAATGAAATTAATTAAAAGATAACGAACAAAAAAGTTTACTTTCTGTTAAAAACGACAAGATTGATATTAGTTTGTTAAAAGTAGAATTAGATAATTTTTATTTTCAAAAATATTTCATCAAATAGAAAATTGCGTTAAAATTAATTTGCGGTTCATTAAACAGAAATTTCACTGAATTAGAACTGTTTACCAGACTAAAAATTATTTTTACCTTCATAAGGTTTTAAAAACATTAAATAATTTAATTTCCAAAAAATATATTATAATCATCGAATGTGCAGAGAAAATTTCTTGAAACTACTACGACTGTTGTAAATATTATTGAAAAAAATACAGAAATATAAAAATGAGATCAATATAAAATTGCATACAAATCACCGGTCGACGTATACATAGTTTAGTCACACAGTCATTTCGGTAATGATGCCGTATACATAAATATCCGACGATAAGTCTTATGCGAATTAAGACAAATGTTCCATTGCAGGTAATAGACAATTTTTAAACTTATAAGTAGAAAAATAATAAGCGGGGGACGCGTCCTAACCCGTGGAGTGAACGATAGTACTGTGGTCGAGTAATATATACGATATATCATAAATGTGCGCACCATAACCACCGCCGTAACAAAAACTAGTAGACAACATAAAGATGTAATTATATTATCGAGTACGATAGCAGAGAGAATATAGCAGTGTTGACTTCTCGAATAAGTTTCCTTGTCCAGATCGAGAGACTGTCGGAGTCGCCGGCTGACAAAAAGTCAGTCGTATATAATTCAGTGCTAAAACGCTATATTATTTTTTGTATTTATCAGATATTTAAGTGCCGGAAACCCAACGGTAGACTCATCTCATCGAGGTTAGGAAAATAAGTTACCACGATGTGCCTAATGCACTGGATTATTTTTAAACGCGTTTAATGCGATATTATTATTTCTATATTATAACGCATCACACATTATATATTATGTGTATATATTGCACGTCATATTTTGTTTACTGTCTCGACCCTATATAAAACACCACACTGGATCCGAAACTATGCGCGTATGGGGACATTATTGAGTTATACCGACCTAACGACCCTGCGTGCGGTGACTTCGCATCCTTCTCGTCATACGGTTATCGACCAAAACGACGTGTCGAGCTTCGTTTGAAAAGTATATAGCCACCCGACATATTGAAGTTACGAGTCACATAATATATAATGTAATGTTTATGTGTACTTGACGTGGTTTTTCTTTCTGACGGCGCTACGGTGTCGTTTAGTAGCCTACAATATCATAATATTATGGAATAAAATATTATTATCATTATGTTATCTAAAAGTGCCGTAGTGAAACGTCCCAGCAATTATTTTTAAGATATTATAGTTGTTTTCCATGAAATTTCCGTTTATCATAATATGTATATAATACAACTGTGCATTTCAGCAAACGATAGAATCTACAACCATCCCGGAAACAGTAATATTAAATTAGATTTTTCTTAGAGGTGTTGTTATGGTAGTAAGGGCTTTCAAGTCATTATATTCGAACTTCAAGACCTCAAATTATTCACAATATGGCAAACTAATTTGAATAACGATTTACGAGAGCCCACTGATTAAAATTTTACTTCAATAACAACCCAGAAGTATACGAAAAATGGACAATGTTTTGGTAAAATTTACACGAAATTTAAAATATCAAAAACAAAAAATGTCTGAGTAAAAAAATAATATTGTATACGCAGTTCAAAATGTCATTCGTCAACTGTATGCTTCAATAAATGAATACATAAATAACATAGTTACAATATTATACATACTTTGATTAAATACTATCCAAAGTTTTATATTTTGCCTGACATAACATTAGGATTCAATAGAGATCCTAGAAATCGCATATTATACGGACTCGGCATAATTTAAAATATCTTTAAAATTGAATGCATTACATAAATTACATTTTTTATCATAATATTATATTTAATGGGTGAAACCAATAATTATTCAAGTGTCTTGACTGAATAATTTATTGATGCCACTGCAATTATGCTCCAAAACCTATATTTATTATGTTCCGAAATTCCCATTTATTTTTTACGAGAAGAAATAGTCTATACTTGAAATATTTTATTAAATTAATAATTATTATACAATTTGATTAGTCATTAATCATCACCAATAGTTGTATTGAAATACCTAATTATTAATTTAACGTGAAAAACCTACTTTACGTACCTTGAATTTTACATTCTAAACCATAAAAATACTAACTTCTAACTAAGATGGACATTTGGAAATGTTCAGAAACTAACTTAAATTTTCAATTTTATTGGTTTGTATATTCAATTAATTAAACTTCAAGAAATTGAAAAATGACTATATTGTTAAACTTGGCAGTATTATAGTAATAGTGGTGTAGCGAGCGATTTTAATGTGCAGCCGAGAGGAGCACATGATACTACAATATATTATTATTATTTATTATATAATAATGCGTATACCATATAACAACATCCGACTTAAAATGTTTTATCTCCACTTCCGTTATATCACCACAGGATCGCGAATTTGTGTGTAAAATATAAACATATTGTGTATAGGTATATATGTATAATATGAGTAATTTCGTTAGGTTAGAGGTACGAGATTCTTGACGAATTCCGTCCCAGCCACCGTTCTACGCTCCTAACTGTAGTCGGCAGTCGTCATCTAATACTTTAAGCGGTAGCCGTACATGCAGCATAATAGCCACGGTGGTCGTATATTGTTTATATCACGAATTGCGGAATTTCTGCAGGAGAATTGGTGGGAGCGTGGGAGGGATGAGGAGGAGCGTTTGTTCGAGAGAATGCTGCAATTATTGTTGCATAAATTACTTACGCGTTTTCACGGTACCTCGGCAAATGCATAAGAGTTTTCGGTCTGTCTACCCTTGAAACACGGCAACGCTGAAACAACAACAAATAGAAATAACATTTATAAATCAGTGGCGTTGGTATAGGGACGGAGCTGAGGGACTGCAGCCCTTCCCGATATTTACGGAAAGTTTAAAAATGTTTTCAGTGTTCTGTAAACGTATTACGTAAGAACGCAATAATGATTTACTAAAATTGTTTTACTAAAAAGGTTGCTGAAAAAGTCTAAAACCGTTTATACCCGAAACATCATCCTATATAAAATATATATGAGATTCGAATTAAGCTTCTCTTATGTTTACGTACAACAGATTATCAGCCCTCTTCAAAATAAAAATCCTAGCTATACCATTGGACGCATTCGACTTGCATTATAGTTTGTACAGGCAATACTCTGCGGTGGCGCCGAAATTAGGAGGGGGTTATATAATTACAATTGGTGGCGCCCGGCACCGATTGATTACGATAAATCGTTAACATATTTTATAACGTGTTCACGCATTAAAATATCATTATTAATTATATACAATTTCATGACGTTATACTTATTTACATTGAATTGATGTATCTGCTGTTAATATTTAATATATATATATATATGTTATCTAAGATGCGGGAAATCAAACCTAAGAGTTTTTCAAGTATCGAAATAAGTTCTTGATATGGCTGTGTATCACACTAAGACATGGTTTTGAATTTTTATTTTCCAAGACCGACTTATTGATAGCCCGGCTTTAGGTTTGAAATAAAAATATACAAAATAGATATTTATTTTGTATTGCGTTTCCGTATACATATTATGCTGATGAAAGCAGTATTACCAACAGATTAATTGTTTTATTGTAATACACTATGATGAATACATTTATTTGTACAATAAGCACGGTTTATTGGTTGTTGTTAATTTTGACACACAGATCTTAAGAAAGAGGTAATTTAAACAATTAGATTATTAGATAATATAGTAAAGCATATGTCTCTTAAGTCAACAGCTAAGCGTAGAAAATAGCTATGTCGGAAACTATATCTCGCTGCATACTCGTCTCGTCGCTATAAAATGAATTTTCCTGGCATATTAGTTATTCGTCCGTGAAATTTACTTATTAGGTAAAATTGTTACGACCATCCAAGCATTCGATTACAGCTATATCAGACTTGACTAAGATATTGTTAAATGTTGTTGGTACACCGCGATATGTGCGCCTAGCACGTAAGTATATTATATAGAATACCTATATATTATGAAACTGTGAACCGTATTTCAACGATCTGTCTCCAATCTCCAACGTATCCGCAGGTAATACGCCTACACAATTTATACGTATATATACCTACATATTCGCCTTCCGTCCAGACTCGGTATACGCGACGTTAATTGGATACATTTGTAAAACTGTCACGCGGAGTAAACGAGTGGTGAGCGTGAAAAAAAAATCCCGATCGTTTAAAATATCGATTGGCGCGATTAATATTACGAATACATGTTTTTTTTTTTTCCACCCGTGGTATCTGTATACCTAGACCGTGATACGTTTAGAATCACACTTCTCATTATACACACGCGGACGAATCCAAACCGGGACCGGCGACGTGTCATCGTCGCCCACGTATTATAATGTATTGCTATTTATTTTATTATTATTACCCCCCCCCCTCTCTTTCGCCTTCGACGAGAATTTATACCGTACATTTCCACCGTCGACGTTCGTTCGCGGGCACATCAATAACCACGTCTCGCGTATATAGTAAACACGATTTTGATGTATGCGTGCGATCGTCGTCGACGGTTTGGCTGCGGTGCGAAGGAGAGGTAACTTTTTTTATTAAACATATATTACTTGTACATATTATATTATCATATATATTTACAATATTTTTTCTTAACCATTTTTTTTTTCGCCCGGGAGCTTAAGTGTTCTGTCAAAACCGATGGGAAGATTTTTTTTCTACACTTTCAATATATTATTATTACTATTATTATATATAATAGCTCTTTCGCGACTTCCATCGTATATAGGTACTATCGTTTCCGCGCGTAAACACTTTAAGGTGGAAATCTCTGAATCGTGCGCGCGCGCTTGTGTGACACACGTAGTGCATACGACTGTACGACTTTTACGACTGATGTGGGTCGAACAGTTTTACAGTAATATTATATTTTACGGCTGTTTACATAATTGTACGTGTATATGGTTCGTCTGGTACGCTTGTAGACAAATGTTCAATTTTTCGCCAATGCGCTTTGTGCAACTGACACACATACACGCCGAGTGTTTCGAGTGCGCGACGGGCTGAAGTTATCATATAAAAGAGATCGGATTATTTTAAGAAGATGTAGATGACTATTTCACGATAGTTCTGATTCTAAAGTGTTATGTTATATGAGTGTACCTATATTTGGTCAGCGCATATCTCGACAAATCAACCCTTTTATTATTATTATTTATTGTAACCATAAACTACATATTATAAGGTTATGTGTTTCGTTCACGGCAGAACGTTAACAAAAATCGTTATTATGTACGATATTTATATTATATTATATTATTATTATAATTAATATCGTTATAAGAAAAATAGAAAACGACATACTTGAATGTTTTCGACCTAATGTATTATTATATATACGCGCACATTAAACTGGCATACAGACACACACACATACAGTGCAGTTAAGTATAATAAGAAAATTCTATTTTCTCGATAAGTCAGGTGGAAAAGATATTTGTCATTAGAGATTTATATGATCGTTGGTTTACATATTGATCCTTCTTTATTCTTCGTTTAACGTTTAAATACCATATATATATACATTTTTTTTTTGTCTCCGATGTCTGAATTTATAATATATATACATATATCATTAAACAGAAACCCGGTTAGGTAATAAAAATTATTTTATGCTAATATATACATTCAATCAGGAAGTATTTATATATTTGATTAAATAGTGGTCGTAGATTCATTTTTTATATTGGATTATGGATAAAATATCAGTCATCCTAATCCGGCTTAACGTATACAATACACACAGTACCACACTAAACTATACAGATGACTACTGTGGCAATGAAGTATGTATTTTGAAACACGATGGTTAAAAAAAAAAGAGAATACGAATTGAAAATCCAAAAAACCCAACGCTTTGTGGTAATAAATTTATAAAATAACTTAAATTCGTTTTAAATATATTATGATGTGTGTGAGTGAGGTTTTTTCAAACAACTGATTTAAATTTATTTATGCAAATTGTGTTGTTTAAATTTTGATCAACTTTTAAAGGTCAAAGATTAAAAGTGACTAAGTTTATTATGTTTATTCATACAAACATTCGTGTTTAATTAATTTGTGGTTTTGAATATAATGTGTTCTTTGCTTTATATTATAATGTACAGATATTATATACTCGTTCTATAAAATAAAAAATATGAATACAAATATTACACTTAATACTTACTACCACCGAGTAGATATATTTAAAAAAAACTAGATTCTTAAGTGTTCAGTTAGAATTTTGTTAAAATAATACTTATATTTTTTAAGAAGTTTTAAATTCCATATTAATTATTGTACTTATAAAAAACCTTAATTTTTTACACTTTATTTAGATTGTACAACTATACAAAATTATAACAATTACTGCATATTCGATTCAAATATTTGGCAAACGCATTTCAAGTGCTTTAATTAAATTCAAAATGTTAGAAACTACGATTAAAACAATGAGAAGCAGAAATATACATGGTATCAATGAATTATATTATTATCAAAAAGTTATAATCTATTTTTCAAAATTATAAACATGCCTAATATTTTTGTTTTGATGTAATATCGTTATACGCCCCATCAAGTTATCCAATTATTATTATTTTTTTAATTTTACAGATTGTAAAATATCCTCTATTTACTTATTTATTAAAAAAAAAAAACAATTTTGCAATAGAACAATGCTTTTTTTTCATTTAATTTTTTTATAAACTATTTTAAATTCTATTTTATTATAATGGTATTATATAACTGAATACGTATGGATAACGAATTACACAAGTAACATGACGTTTATGCTTCAAGCACATCATAATATTTAACATGCAATATTTGTGTATTGAAAATTTCTTAAAAGGTATATTTATACTTTATGAGCGCAGGGGATCATCAATTTTATTCAAACAGGTACCTCTATTGTGTAATATTCAGACCTTTTCGCCTTGATAATATTTTCCCCGTCATATTGTCTGATAGATTTATAATTTAAGATAAAAAAAAAATCACTTGAAGTATGGTGTAGAGCTATGAAATATTATGGTACACTGCTAATGTGTTTTGTTTAAAATCGTTACCTATACTTTTCGGGTGAAAAGGAAATAGCATTTTTGTATTTCGTATGTATTTGAAGAAAACTATGTATAAATATATTGTTGTTCACCAACTTACTGAATAGAATTTTTATTTTTTTCCACATGATTTTCCTAAATTGAGAATTTGTTAGCGTAAATTATATAGCGATATTAGCTATATATTAAAAAAAAAAAATCAATTTATACGTTAAAAATAAAAACAACCAGTTTTCCACGATTATACACTTGTTAGTAACAAGCTGTTACATTGTATATTATTAGATGCATAATCACATATAGATAGATATGTTAATTTGAACTTTTGATATTATTAAAATAAAGTATCATAAATAATATGTATTAGAACAGCTATTGTAAAATATCCTCTATCGATTATCGGTTATTCACATTTTTTTTATAATTAGTCCGCACTACATGCATGAGATTAAAATAATCAAAATATTATTTTTACCAACCCTAATACTCTGAATTGTACGAGTGTCACGTAATGGTTCTTAAAATACGATAATTAAAATTTTTGGTGTATTATAGCACCTCCTGAAAATCACGAATCAAACCCATAAACATAATTATTCTATTTATCATTTACTCATTCGTTTGTAATACAGGCGATGTTATGCTGAGTGTTTGGTAAAGAAGGGAATCCGTTCATTAATCGAAGTAAAAATAAAAGAGACAGGACGAACTCAATTTGAAATGAATCTATTTATCTGTTGTCAAATTAAGATTCCGAGAACGGACGGAAAAATTCGTAGTCATCAACGGTTAAAATGAAAATAAAAAGGAAAAAATATGTTACAGGTTTCATGCCATAATAATAATAATAATAATAACAATAAATCGCAGTGATTTATGTTATCCTTTGAGAATATAAATTCTACATAAATCAAATGTCTAATTAAACATATATTATGTGACTAGGTGCGTATAATATACCTCGTATACATAATATATTGAGGCAAAAGCTCATACATACTTTAGAAAACATGGTATAGTAGAGAAAAAACTTTGTGAGTCTTTAATATGGGAACATTAAATGTTTACTGCATTATAGTGTAGTACGTGTGTTATTATTATATAGCACCTTAATATTATTATAAACACGGTTTTCAGATATTATATATATAAACATTTAAAATGAGTATATAATATATACTACTTTTATAATACTTTATAAGACGTATAAATACGAATTATTGTATGTGTACACTATCTATATCCGGCCGAAGTCACTCGGTAAGCGTTTCCATTTTTATGCATATCTGGCGTTTGTTGACTACCAGGAAGTTATTCTAATCAACCCTAAAAAATTGTCTAGAATTATTGCTACACAGAGCGCTTTATCATCGTGTATCAGGCTATAGTGTAAAACTAATATCAATGTAAAAACAAACGGCACTGATGGTTGATCCGGTTAATATAATGGCTGGATATTAAAAATTATTTATCTTATTACCTAAATAAATATATATGATATTTCAAGTGATTACTGTTTACACATATTTAAGATATTATGTGAATATAATTGTATTATTAAAATATAATACGTGATAAACTGATATTAATTTATAAAAATATGTTCAAATAAATGTATTGTTGAGAACTAGGATTTCCCTAGGTAATTAATAAGCTTACCTTAAAGAAAAAAACGGAGAACCGCATTGTGTTTTTCATAAATATTAAAATTTAATATAAATGTTGTATTAAAATAATATTATATAACAACTAAAATTAGTGAGTTTTGAGTTAATATATCATATAATATTATGATACTGAACGATCTGACTAATATGTATATGTCAGAAACTTTGTAGATTATAACTTTATTTTATGACGAGAATATGGGTAAAATCACCGATTATGAATTTCGTACAATAATAACCTTGTTATATATCTTTAAAATGTTACTTGTCGGCTAACTGTTGTACCTTAAAATTGTATTCATACTTGTAAATAGCTATGTAGATGCCGAAGAGTTTAATTAAATGGCATAATATATAATAGTTAATAATAAATATCGTTACAGTGACTAATGGTATTGGAAACATTATCGATGTTTCTCAACTCGATCTCATGTTATGTATTGCGTAATATTGTCTAACTATTCATCAACTCTGGAATTTAATTAATTGATAATATTATAATATAACAATACAATATTAATGCGTTAATATCATACGCGTTTAAAAATGATTCAATCTTTTAATGCCACACTTTATTACGTGACAATGATATGTCTTGAGTTAAATATTAAAATATTTGTATTAATTATAGTATAATCACTATAATCACAATAATTATTATCGGTACGATTGACTAAAATCGTGAAAACGTTTATAAAATAATTTTATATTTACCTACTTATGATATTATTTACACTATGTTTAGTGAGTTGATTTCGCGTACGGTTTTTTTTTTAAAATGCTATTAGTATTAGTATAATAACTGTTCGATATTTTATGTCTTCTAAGTTTCGACTCGACTTATACGAGTATGATATATTAAAGGGAGAAAAGCGATTTCTATAATTAGATTATTTTCAGCGTATGATATAGTTATTACTTACTGTGTGATTATCCGACCGCAGTGTACATATAAATACAATTTATTACAAATGATACGTTTGCAATATTCTATCATTACGACTCGGTCAACATTATACACAGCACGCTGTAGACTTTTTCCAGTCCTTGTGGGAAAACAAAGTCAATTTACAATATTTTTTTTTCCTCGTTTCATCTTATCTAGCACTCTATTCTAGATGTATTTTTCATGTAAGATGTCCTATCCAATCCCACACCGAGATAAACCTAATGTTTAACATTTTCACGCAATTTATCGTTAAAATCTCTCACAGAATAAATTGAATAAATGCGATTCGATAAATTTTAAAGAAACGCTGATCCATGGGCGGGTTTCCAAGACTTGACTGGAATATAAATAAATGAAGGATCGAGACTAAATGTAGGCATAAGTAGCTTGACCGTTAGTGATATTTATTGTTTTGATATTGTTTAATATAATATTATTAAATAATTAAAAATATATTTATTCGGTTGAAAATTATGAAATACATTGAACTGTTTAAAAGCCAAAGGATTCAACTAAACAGTTCTATGTAGTTTTATAACAATTAGTTATAACAATTTAATTTGAAGTTCTATAAATTTTGTTCACTCGAGTCTGATCACATACCATCGCGTGTGTACTAGTTTTTAATGAAATTTGCTTTGTAGACCCTAATAGTGGAGAATATTGAGTACTTGAGAATATATTAAAACATTTCCACATATTAAATTAATAATATAAGATAAAATTACAAGAATTTTGTAATATTCATCGTAATATTACAAACATAATATATATATTATGATTTAATATGTAAACAAAAAAAATTCTTCATCCTCAAAAGTTTTACATTATTATACAATGAAAAATTTTAGTTTTGTAGAATTGCATATATATTAATATAATCTTGTAGACATGCGATAATAATATCAATATTGTCGTGGATAAGCACCTTACAACAGGTAATAGGTAATAATTCATTTAATTCTCGAACTAACACTATTATTTCGTGTGAATAAAATGTATGATTATCAATCTTACAGCATACTATCCTATCATGGATGACAACAAAATATTATAAAAATTCAGTGAAAACACGAATGTAAATAAAATTATGTGTTTCGAAGTATCGTTTGGCAATTATAGAGTATTATATGTATAGCTCATCAAATTGATGTTTACCCACTGAGACTGTATTATTCTTGCCAGTACCACTACTGATGCAAAAATAATATAATGAATAATACGACTAAGCCCATTTTGGGCAGTAAGAAATGACTAAAAGTGTTTACAAACGCGGTGGTTAACTGTTGTGAAGACATAGCTTGCGGTATCATCAAAGATTCAGCGTAACTGTAAATAATAACGTAGTAGTTAAATTCTACTTAAAAATGAAAAATTCTTAAACTTGTAGCTTTAGATATTTTTTTAATAAAAATGGTTTTGAAAACATTTTAAGAACAAATAAAATATATAAAAATAACCTAGTTCGAAGTATTGTTATTGCTTTAATTGTTGGTTACTTATTGACTAAGAAATACTTAGAAAATGCACAAACAAAAAAAAAAATAAAAATAAAAAATAAAAATGCCATCGATGCAAATCCTTTTACTACTTTTAAACTCTTTTATAGAGAATCCAAACGAAATCCGTTTTGGAATATATTTCGCATTTATTTTACAATTTATGGTATATAATCATTAATATAGTAAGATATACAATTCTCGATAGTAAGGAGGGCATGAATATATAATTGGAAATTAACGTTTATTTGCATGTCACACGTATATATAACTACAACGACATTGTAGTATATATATCTTCATGGTTATCGGAATTATGCAATGTAGGTTTGGTCCAGACCATTCGTTCACCGGAGGACCGCGTTTATCTCCGATCGTCGTGAAATAAATTATGCGAAAAGTTTACGGACAAAACGTCGTTGGGCGAATTGTCAACATCAGCTCTTGCTTAATAAAATATATTATTCGCACACGGTCTTTATTTTTCGACCGGATTTTTGTTAGTAGTTTTATTTGTCTTTAAAACGGGTGCATCCACCGTGGGTAGTAAACTTGAGCAATAAACGTACGAACCGTAAACAGCATATACACGCGAACACATTATAATATATATATATGTGTGTGTGTGTGTGTGTATTCGTTTGCACAAAAATCGGATTCGGTCTAAAACCAATATATTTTAAAGCCTAAATTTCCGTTTCTTTTTTTTTCGACTGCTCTGTCCAAAGCGGATCCCAACCACAACAAAAAAAATTGCGTGCGTTGAATGTGATTTACGAACTGACTATTCAATTTTTTTTTAACGGAACACGATTTTTCACCTCTATAGCAACAACATAATAATAATTGGTATAACTTTGAATCAGTAATCAGTAATCACCAATAACATAATTACTATCGACGCACTGTTATGCGAGATAAGCTCTACTCGTATGACTATTTAAACATAAGTTACTCTTAAAATGTTTCTGATGCATCTGAATTGTATGTAAAAAGTAAACTTCGTTTAATGGTATTATTACTATTTATTAAAAGATCTATACGAGTTTCATATCATGGACTATATTGTTTGTATTATAATAATATACAATATTGCAATATGAAATACTTTTAACTAACCTAACCAATATTTTAATTTTACGTATTTTGTGTAGTTACATAAAAAAAACCTTTTTAAAACGTTGCATGCGATTTGGTAATTTATATATATATTATTATATATAATGTATAAACTTTCCAGGATATATCCCTTTTTTGGGAGTTTATTTTTCGTATATACGTATGTATAGTGCTATAATCTATAGTTAATAATTTCTGTCGGAACATTAAATACTACAATTGATTTACAAAACATCGTCATAATATATATGCATATATATATATATTTATTGTTTATAGAATTGGCGACGAAAAGGAAAATAATAAATAAAATGCCGTGACGTATAACCACGGACGTTTATTACGTTCAAGAACTAAGCAAAAGACACTGAACGGCACTCTAAACCGTGAAATCCAAGTATTTAAGACGCGCGACTCGACAACGAACAGTCTCTATGTCAATCGGGCCCGGACGCCAACGCCAGCCAGTGTCGTCAACGACGTGGGGCCGCGGATCTATCCCATTGTTGTCGTCAAATGGACTTGGACCGTTTGAATTAAAGACGAATAACGTTTCGACGGGAGTGGCAAGGCAAGAGGCGTTCCAGTTCTGGTTGTAGAATAGTCTTGGGGGGGGGAGGATGATCGATAGGTACTTGATATTGTGAACGAAATCAACAAATTCTTCCGAACGACCGGAGTGGAAGTCTTATATATTATTTTGTTTGCGCGAAGCTTTTGGGCGACGCTCAAAGATGTCATCGACAAATATCAAAGGCTGGAATATTACAATTTTCTACAGCGTATTATTATATTTATTTCGTGTATATATATACATATTATATGGTCGCCTATACTGTGAATGTGTGAAAGGCGGGGGAGGGTAGAAGTATTAATATTTAAGTGATTTTCGTGTGTGTACACGAATTTTTACAACGTTTAGCTTAAATTGAATTTCGTTTTGCTGTAAATGCTCAATAATATAATTAGACTAACATTTGTTTAGAAATGGCAAATAATTTAGTGTATTTTTTTTTTTTTTTTATGATGATGATTTTTAAATACACAGGAAGATTTACTGAGTATTTTCTTGTCTGATTTTTAGAACTTTTAAAACATATAATTTAAGATTATGTATATTTTCAAGTTCTTGAGATTATTTGTACTATTCCAGGAGTTTAAAATTCTGACATTACATTCGGTCTTCTTCTTCTTATTCAAAAAAAAAGAGGGATGAGCGTGCTTAGTGAATCACCATGTACATAATATATATATAAACTGTGTAATATTAGGTATGTACAACTAAATTGACTTGATATTATTTGAACATTAAATTGTATTAATTTTTTGTTATTTTTTAAACGTTTAACATTTTACGTATGATTATTTCATATGAAACGAAAAATCAAACAAATCAAGTAACATAATACATAGAGTTATGATAATCTTTGTGTCGAAATAAATAGTAACTATTAATAGTATACTAGTGTAGTACATACACTATAACTAGATAATAGATCATCCAGATGATTTTTAAATTACCCAGATTGTATATAAACTTATATACGATTCTTTAACATTATATGAATAAAATAATAGCCTTCTACTTTTATTTAGATATGTTTATTTTAGGTAAACAAACAACTCTATTCAAAAATAATGTCTACGACTGATAAAGTAAATATGATTTACTAGAATTTTTTTTTTATACATTCAAAACACAACACATGTATGTATTACTCGTAGGTATATTATACACATCCAATACCATTTTGTTTTATGAATTGCGAATATAATGTATATGCGAATAAGGAATACGAAAATCGTCGTTAAAATATATTATATTATATTCAACGTTATTCTTAGTAAAACTTAATAAATATTTATCGCAATATAGATAAATCTATATGTATATAAGTATAGACCCGTTGAATTATTTATATTGAAATGTACTAAAATATTTTTAAAGATAAAAGATGGAAAGGTAGAAGTATTAAAAAAAAAAAATGTTCAATTAAAATTAAAATGATAATAACTTCTGAAATATAGTTATTACAATCAATAAGTTTATAGTGTTAAAATTATAATCTTGAATTTTTAACTTATATGAAATTTACTGTTTATTCAAATTATGAAAATATATATTAAGAACAGTTTAAAATAACAGAATGTTCAAAATGCTTCTTGTATAAACGAATAAATACATTATACAATCTATAAACTAAATGGGTTTAACAAATTAAAAAAAAACCCTTAAAGATCAGGTTATATTTTTAAAACTCAAATGATAATATTTTAAGTTAGTAATATTAGTTATTCCGTATCGTCTGGTCAACATCATATACCTAATGGTTAACCACAAAACTAGATAACCAATAGTATTAATATGTATAAATGGTTAGTAAACATTATGTTTGCATTTGAACACGATTCCTATCGTCAATAGAAATTTTGGTATTCAAATAGCACAACGATATTTATAATAATTATTAATTACACACGATGGAATTGTATTAGATCTTTAGCGAAACGAATAATATTGTAATCGGCATTGTTTTACAACAAATCAATAATATTGTAAATTCACCGTTTACAATCGCTTTAATAAAATTAACTCCTCCCAATAGATTGCTTTGTAAAACAGTGAAGAAAAGTGCTTTTTGTTCTCTGACTATATTTTACACCTATTTAAAGTTTTTGCTGTAAATAAGTTAACTATTTTGACAAGAATAAGCCCCAGTTTCAAAACTCGTGGCAGTCCAAGACGTCGGCGTTGTTCGCCGTTTGTATTATTTAACAAAGCTTGAAATGAAGTACACACCAACACACCTTTACAAGTAAGCAGGTATACAAAAACGATATTGAAAGTACAAAAACCAAACAATATAGCTAAAGTAAAACAATACGAATTGAATTACTATCGAACAGAAAAGGTTTACAAACGAATACGGTCAACAATATTTATCAACCATAATACGAAAAAAAAAACGTTATTATACAGTATACAGTATACGTATTCCGCTTGAATACCACATACCGTTGTTTTAGATATAAATTTAATATTTTTCGTATGAAATATTATTTTTGTTTTATTAGAGCCCATAAAATGATTTTTCTTACGACAGCAGTTTGAAGTTTCTTTATTCAGAACCATTTGGTTTTTGAGTTGCATGTATAATATCGATAGGCAGTTAAATATATTTTACGCAGGTATACAATTTTCAATATATTTTACAAAGCGAGTTATTTGTACACTTACAATATACCATACATACGAATTGGGAAAAAGGTAAATATAATTAATAAATGTATGAACTATGCACAAAAAGCCATCTCATTTTTTTTTTTTTAATCTTAACCAAACCATTTTATTAATTTTCACTATAAATACAATTTTCCAAACGAGAAAACAAAATATTTGACCAGCATCAGCAAAACTATGTTTTTTAAAAAGAATTTTGTCTAAACGAAATGAAAAAAAAGTTGGAATGGACTACAACAAAGATTTGGTGTTGAGCAATCTTTTCTCGCTTCGCTCACATCATTGTACGCGCAAGTCAAAGGTTAGGTCAAAGCTTTTATTGCCTGACTTATTAAATAAAAATAGTTTAGCTAATATTCCAAGTTAGAGCACAATGAAAATGTATATATATTTTGAAATTATCGTGTGCTTACGCCGAGTGAATTAAATCAATTCACTAAAACTCATATGGCAATTTCATAGGAAAATAATTAAACTTCTCCCATTTTAGGCGAAGGATAAAAACTACCACTAAATATGTTAGCTAATCATATGTTCCGGTTATAAATATATTATTATTTATACTATGATAGCAAACAATACGAAAATATTTGTACGATAACATCAATGATGAAATGGAAAAGTTATACCGGGAAGTGTTCATAAGTTTAACATTGGAAATCCTTGTCGGAAAGTTTGTATAATAATCAATGTTATTGCATCACAGATAATACTACTTATAAATCATTATTGGTGAACAAAACAATATTATCATAACGGTATAGGGTACACAGAGAATGCGTTATTAAGAGTCACGCGGATATGGCTTTTAGTAAATATTAAATAACTTTGAGGCGATAAAAACATTGAAATTTCATCAACACCCCTAAATGTAGAACAACAAAATTCTACTAGATAACAACATACCCTTACGGTATATATTTTTGATACGTTTAATTTGGCTATCGCGCACCAAACAATAATATACACCATAATAGTCATATTTATTTGATTACATTTCGTATGGACATTCATTTCAAGAAATATTCTAAATAATTAATGCTCACAAGTATAGCATGTGTATGTGTTTATGTGTGTGTGTGTGTGTGTGTGTATGCATGCAAGTAAAATTCCCATTTTAGTTACAGTCTACAATGTATATGCTTAGCACGAGTCGAGACCGAGGTGCAGTGTATGCTGGGTGCATATGTTTATTTAAATTTATGTTTTATGCTTAGTGACTTGAAAAGTTCATATGATCTGCACGGGTTTTATCAATGTGCAGTCAGAAATGTTCTTTATTCACCAGCACCTATAGGTTTTAGGTATGTTTTAATTGTTAATTCAACCAGTGAACATTTTCTTACTAATTAAGGATTAAGAACAGTAAGAACCGTATTAATTAACTTGTAATTTCCTTTTAAAATATAAAATATTGTATTGTTTTTATAAAAGCCGTTTTAAATTCAGTACTCAAAAATGTTTTAGTCCGTTTTAATATTATAACGTTATCCTTGAAAAATACCATTTCAATTTTAAACATAATTAAAACGAAAAAAAATTGAAATATCGTTGAACAAACATCATAGCGTATTGAATGAAAAATACGAATAGCATTACAAAACATAACATTAAACGAAAAATAATGAATATAATTAAATACAAACTTAAATTTTCCAAAATAATAAAGTTGTATTTATAAATATTTAAGATGAACCAGCATCATTTTATTTTCGATAATATAGTATTATATTATAATTCGATAATATTTTATTATACAAGGTAATCTACATCCATGATCATAGCGTGCAGTTTTTAATGTATAATAAATGGTTGAATGATATGTATATATTATCAAAAACACTAAATAGAATAACATCATACTGATAATTTTATATTATATATATATATCATAAATTCGTAACATTAACGCATAACGAATGTAACGTAAAATATGTTTAATTTAAATAACGTTATATTTTTTGTTTTAAAGCCGAAAGTTCTACAATGAATATATAGTATATGCAATATACCTATACATAGTATGTGTGTTTGTGTATGTATATGTGAGTTAGATCAGGTAGAATATATTTATATTGAAATGAATAAAAATATATAAGCCACGTAAAATAAGTGTGTAGGTATTATATGGTATTTTTTTTTAAATTTAATACCAAGGAGACGAAAAAATTAATAAAATATGAAATGAAAAAAAAGATAAGTCATACAATAAGAATGATAATATTATTGAAATCTAAATATATCAATATATACCTAAATATTTCAGGATTGTTGTTCCTGGTGGCCAGTGGGTGTATAATTAAATGTTATATAACGTATATATTATAAAAAGAAGTAGGAAAAAATGTATTTTAATGCAAATTACTATACAATGCCTAGTGTAACTATTTATTAATACTGTATATGAGTTTGAATTGTGAGCTTTTAAATTCAAATTAAATACATATTATGTACATTATATGCGTTATAAATCGTTACCTTTAATGTCTAAACTTTTTACACGGTATAATGTACATAATAAAAAGTGCATTACCTTAATCTTTTTTGCAGTGCACATAGATCTAAATAAAATTTAAGTATATAGTTTGAGTAAGTATTTTATTACATATTATATTAAAATGAATATTGGATACTTATACCTACACCTACATTTTAATTGCAAATTCTATGTTATATATTATTATTTATATTTTATTTCGTTAGTCATAAAAAAATTTAAAAAAAAAAACTCAATCATATTAATGCAATAACGGTATAAAATATAATCACAATTCACAATCAATACACTCGTATTATGAGAATATATTGAATCACATTATGTTTTTATCGATAACTATTTAGAGTAGCGCAAAATACTTAACAAAATTCTAGGAATAAACTAATAAATTAATATTCAACGATATACGTTGAAACTAAATTAATATTATATTTATTATTATTATTAATATTATCATCGCCTGAGAGTGTTTTATAAATGGTTTTTTTTTCGTTAATTGAAAATCATATGAACTGGAAACGTATCTCACCAGAATAACTGCACGTAAAAAAAAAATGCAATAAATTCAATATTTCTCCTGAGCACTTATTCAGGTGACGAATAACTTGATACGTTTGTTTAGTGGAGGGAAAAAAATAGAAGATTAAATTATGTGGAAAAACTGTAAATAAAACCAAGCTATCCCCTTGTCCCTGGGGTCAATAATTTATAAAGTCAACCCATTCAACTGAAATGTGATCGGTTCGAAAAGCTTTGTTGAGGTCACGAATGACAAATTTCTTTTACAAACAATGTCGGGACTTTCACCCTTTCAGGGCCCCCGGATAATATAAAAGAGGAGTATAATATTTTATTTTCTATAAACTCAATGTCGGACAGTCAGTAAAAAAAAAAAATGTTTAGGGTCATTTTTGTATACACATAGGAGCAATACGATTTAATAGGTCCTCTTTAATTGCGTTTTATGTCAACCATTTGCATACTACATCCACGCACAGACCTATATAATAATATGGCGTCACCGCCGACGCATTTTCACTTCGTGGTTATTAACTTTATGCGAGCAGCCAGCGTTGAATAATTGTGGAAAATTATAGAGTATTCTGAAAAGTATATAAGTAAAATAATGGGGGAAAAAATTTGCACACACAATATCTCATATATAATTCTAGTGCATTGTGATATGTGCACAAAGATATTTGATATTTATTTATTTCGATTCCAATGGAGTGCCTACTAGGGTACATTAATTTCCTCCCTTGGACAAAACAATTGCGTACACGCGATCCATCCCATATCAGCATGTAAATGCATTCGACCCTTTCGCTTAATCGTATTCTCGTCAATTTAAATGTGCCTATTCTATAAATCCAAATTAATTTACCAGCAGTTGAATGTAGTTTTTGTTATTTTATATTATTATTTTATCAGAAGACGGATGAAATTAAATAATTCTGCCTAATGACACTTTGCTGTAGCTTCGTAAGAGAAACAATTTTTTTTTTTAACGGGATATTTGAAAAAATCCTCGATCATTAATATCGATAACTCTGACTAATGGGAATATTAATAACATTTAAAAGTTGTTCGTGATTTTTTTTTTTCTTTAATACTGACAATACCAATAGTTTCAAATTTAAACGATAAATTATTGCATTTTTAAAGTACAATGACAACGGCGATAAAGTTTTAAAACAAGATTGTTTGGATTATTTATGATAATAAATACACCGCAACGAACGTTATAATGCAAGCAAATAAACTTAAAATGTGTCTTAGAAATATTATGTTAAGACCAAAATAAATACGATAACAAATCATTCGAATATCCCTCGCGTTAGCCGTGTAATATAATATTCTATTAAAACTAATGTGTTTTTTTTTTTTAACGGTGATTAACTGATTTGAGACGTAATTTATCAGTTTGATCAACAAATGCGGAAGTAATAATAGTTGTATTTAAATAATGTACTACCCCAAAAGTCATACCTAGTTATACTGTTTAGGAAGTGACGCACTGTTACCTGTTCCGACGGGAAGTCAAAACGAATGATTATTATTATTATTATTATTATTATTATAATACATCGCGTACGCGTGAAATATGTGCATCGCGTACGTGACGAATTCGCGTGTTCTAGCAGGTACAGTCTACAAGAGAACGGTTCTCAGACGAAATAACAAGGCGACACGAACAACAGAATCGCTTATTGTGTGTACCCACACTGAGTCGATCCTGCGTGAAACTATGTAAGTATTTAAATATATTACATATATAGTATCATAATATAATAATATCTTGTTATAGTAAAAAAACTGTCGAGTCTTGTGTGAAGAGACCGCAATCGAAAACTATTTATCGGTAGATAAGTTAGGTACACAAATTGGAAATAATTTAATGGTGTTTATGTGATTGATATGCCATTATTTTATATTTGCGCACACGGTCAATACAAATATTGTGAGTTTACGTTTTCGCAATGCGCATAATATGAACGTGAAATGCTCTGTGTACAAATATGTTACGATAATATAAAATATTTAATATTATAATAATAGCATGTTACAATATTTATGAGCACACGCTTTCATGAAGGTATAGACAAACTTGTTTCGTCCACATGCGTTTACATAGTGCAGCCATGTGCCATGGACCCTCGTTCAACTGAGCGAGCCGTTAGCGTGCCTATACCTAACCCTCCCAACGACCAATCCCAATCCGCCTAAAATAAAAAAAAACAACATCGGGACGCAATAAAATACGTCCACATTACATTTATCTATCTCACAAGCGCAATTGTGTTTGCATGTCAAGTCTAAGAGAGGAGCAAAAAAGTGGTTCGCATCTGGGTAGGTTCCCAAGTTAAGCGCGTGACTTGTGTACTTACAAACTATACACACCGCCGCCGCGCCGAGTACGCTATAAATTATTAACTTCTTACGTCGCGATTGGACTTGAAGTACGCAAGGCGGTTTGGCAGGGAAAAAACGATGTTCCTTAGTCCGCGCAAACATTGTTACTAAACTTCGTGTACCTATGATACTGAAACGAGCGTTAATTTTGTTATTATTTTTTAATTATATTGTATAGCAATTTATCACTAAATCAACAACATACTATGCGCAGATACTTTTCGCGGACTCATTCCACCTCTCCATAAGCTTCGCAGTACTTAAACCGTAGTCATACACATTAAATGTATGCATAACAGTTTATTATGACGTACATGATTGTATTATATTGTAACTACATAACATTATGTTGGTCGAACTACAATAATATAATATTATTTTTAATAGCAACGCCTTACGTTTTATACGATAATATTGTCGTCCTTTTATTTATTTATTTTTAAATTTATTATTCAGCGTAGTCTTACTAGTTATACTCGGGGTAACACCGGAATAAAGGATGATGCAAAGTAAGCACAATATTATTTTCCATATTTCTCTCTATCATACGTATTATACGCTAAATACCAGGAAACACGGAACGAAAAGATATCCCTATTACCATAAATAAACGCAATATTTTACAAGACCATTCGTTTTGTTAGCAATGACCTATTTTATTATCACAAAGAGACAACAAATTAATAATTCATTTACATTTTCATACTATTTTGTATAAATATATATATTATACTTATATGCGTAACCTGACTTTACTCCTAATTTTTTTTCCACTCAATATATTGTTATAGAATATTAAATTTGTTCCAAAGGATTATGCAAGAACAAAACATGTTTGAAAACTTGAAGATTATATTCATACTTTGTAGTCTATAATATTGTTTAATGTTTCATTAGTTTTAAGTGGGACAATCACGTATTTTCAGTATATAATTTTACCTCAAACAAATTAAAGTTATTTATATAAAAAGGTTATCTTTGTTTTTCCTTAGTAAAAAATAAACTTACATCTACATAAGTATCAACGTTATCGTGTAAATGGAAACACTGATATTTATATAAATGGAAATGAAAATTGTTTAGACGAAAAAATATGCTGGGGATTTAGAATTAAAATTTTAATGAAAAAAGGATCGTATTATTTAAAAAAAATCCCTTTCCGTGTTCAATTAATACTTTTTGATGATATAAATCAAGTTAGACCTTCCGATGAATCTGCAAAGCAGTTATTTTTAAATTACGTACGGAAAATTGATCTGGAAAATACCATATACATTTTATCACATATATATATAATATAATATACCATGTGCTAATACTTGAAATTACTTTTTTAGTTGGTATATTTATTTTTTTAACGAACATTACCTACAAATTTGTTCTTATTAACTTCAGTTTTTCGGTATAAAACTATCATTTAAACCAAATAAAAAGTTTTTAAATACTAAACGTAATCATTATGTGTATATGTATACATTATTTCAATTTATTTATATTAATTAATTTTTTTTTTTATATAATTTATTTATTTCTATAACAATAGATTTTATTTACTTACCGTTTTCTACATTCTTGTTTATTATTCTTGAATCTGAAACTAAAACAATTATAACTAATTAGTATAATATTGAAGTTTATTTTACCTAAAACAAAAGTTTATGTATCTTTATAAGGTGCACATAGTATACTTTGCACTATACTGTGCGTACAAAATAATTGTTACCATTCTTCTCCTTAGGGCTTAGATAGTCAAAGATCATTAACCGTTTTACATTTATAGACAATATAATAATTATACTATTATGGTCAGAAATAAATAATCTAAAACATGCATGTTTTGTGGTTCAAAATTATAGTCAACTTTTCTTTTGTTTTTTTACTAAATAGAAGAAACTGGATGGGTAAAAATGTACGAATTATCATCAATCAACGGCTGATAAATATCGAATTTAAATTAACAAATTATATTTCTAAAAGTATAAATTGATATCTTATAGTTTCTAAATGATTGCAATCAATGTTAAATAGTCTAAGTGATATCCTCTATTCGATCTTAATAAGCTAATGGAATTTCAAATGACGTTTAAAAAATATCTATTATAATAAGTTGTCTAATATTATTAGATAGAGTTTATAATAAATTGGAAGTAGTATCAATAGCTGTCCACTTCACTCTCGTTGAAACATCTAGTTAAAATATTATTATAATTACTTATTGTATTTGTTTATTTATGCAAATTTTATCTTTGATAAAAAAAAAAATAATTACAATAATTTCAATCATTGTAAATATATAGATACGCGAAATATAACAAAATAATTCAATTATAAATAATTTTAGAAACTATACCATGACGGATATATTAATTTTGAACAATTCACTGCACATTAATAATAATTAATTCATCATATTATTATTGTAACAATGCATGTACACACAAGTGAACATGAATTGTGGTCTAATTAGTAATTACTATATTTACAATATATAAATTTGTATCGAATGAGAGCATTGTATTGATATGAAAATAATGCTAAAACTGATCCTAAATGAATATATTCATAGTGCTATACAAAAATATACAAACTTTTAAACCAATCATAATATATTATATTATAATTTAAGTTGTATATTGGTCATTGATTAGCAAATAAACAGTATACCATCATTATTGGATTATTATTTGGATTGCGATAATATAATAATTAATAATAAATTTTGGATAAAGTTAGAGTCAATGTCTAAGATCGTAGATATGTATAATTCTTTAAAAATCATCATATTATCATAAATGGGAATAATGTTTTATAAATTATTAATCTTTATACATTGTTTCATGAGTTACACGCGTGTATACGACGGCTGTACTGTTGCCTTAGTTCTTTACAAAACAATGATTTCGATATAAGTCTTAAATAAATATTAAAAACTTTTTCATTTTGTGTAACGTTTAAATTTTAAATTTAAAAACTTATCATAAACGTTTTCACTGTATTACCATACCCGGTCAAATAACAAAACTTTTACAGATTAAAAGTATCATTGTTATATAGCCTAACCGATTAGGTGTTTGAAAGTACTTTATAATGTGACACATAATTTTATTTTAGAAACGCTTATTTTTGGAAGTATAATATAATTAAAATTAAACAGTAGAAATAAATAAAATCTATCTCATAATATACAACTAATAACTGCAAACTCTGACATTTCGTCGACGCACTATTCGCTACGAAGAGTTAATCTCCGCACAAAATATCAAATAATACCAATAATGTATTTATTGCATTAATATTATACAGGAATATTAAGATTATTACATTTTTTTCAAACCTCACCACTCGACCAACACGGATTTCTCAATTCAAATCAGGTGCACTTTATCATCCTATTTACTAAAATGTGAAGATTTATTTTCCGTTTGTACATAAATGCGCAGCTCATAGGCGTGCTCACGGGGTATGCAGCCCGGCGAAACGGTCACGGAAAATCGACTGCGACGAATTTTCCTGGACTTTAATAATTGTCGTCGCTCGTAGAAACATTTTTTTTCGCTACAGCTTTTTTGTTTCAACGGAGAATGGCACTATAAGATCGTACTTTAATATATATATATTACACAAATCGAGTAAAGGTATATATATATATATATATATTGAATGTAACATTGCATGCGAATTGCGGCGTTTATCGAGTATCATGTAAAACCAAGTGACATTTTGAACGTTGTACAATGGTAGTGCGTGATATCGATTTTATATAAGGCTTTCCGGTCAAAAAAAAAAAAAACTTAATGAAATGTTAAAAAAAAAATAAAAATAAAAATAAAAACAATTGTCTGAACATCGCCGGCACATGTATTATAAACGGAATCTCGTGCCGTTATGACTTAATCCGACACGGTATGGCCATGTGGGGGAAAGGGAGTGTTTGAAAATTGTTCAGTTGAATTACGACTCGGAAAACGTCCTACCTAAACGACCCGTCGCGTGTTTGCCATCGTATAAATGTATTATATACACAGCTAACAGCTGAAGCGTATATATATCAACATGAATACAGCCAATATTCGTCCGGAAAAAACTGGTCAGAATTTCTTTTTCCCCTTTCGTTTTATCGTTCTTAATTAAAATTGGCAGAGCTGTATTATATACACTAGATTTATAATAATAATAATAATATCCCTCCACCCGATAACCACTAGTCATTGCCGCCATCGACGAAACATACGGCTGTAAGCATACCGCGTTTGTATTCTACTTCAAATCAGACGAAAAAAGTGGTCTTTTAACCTAAAATCGTTTTATGTTATGTATTTTAATTCGTGATTATTTATCCAAAATTATAATATTATATTCATTATATATTTATACTTAATATGCTTTTCTTTTTTTTTACATTTAATTCGCTCTTTTTATAACGTACAGGTTATTATTGCAATACACTTTGAATGATTACATGCGTGTCTTTTAGATTTTTAATCGAAATACAAAAATATTTTAAACAAATCACCACAGGGTTTATGTTTATATTGTTTAAATTTGTTTTCGTCGATAGTTCTTTGATATTGTTAATAATTATGGTATTGTGCCGGGTTTCGATTAGAAATCTTATGATTGATTAAAAAAAAAAGAAAATTCTTTACGTTATATATTATTTTCATACCGAACCGAATACGATAATGCTGAATTTGTTTTTATATTATACTGACTTCGCAATTATGGTAATACTTTGAAACACGCGATAATACTACAACTGATTCATGATTATTAAACTAAGCAGATAACCCATAAAAATAATATTTCACCATTTATGAGTGTAAGGAGACCGCATTATGCATTTCCTTGTTTATATTAAGTTTGTTTTAAAATAAATTTTTTTGATTTGATATCATCATTAATAGAATATTACTATAATATTTATATTTAATTAATAATTAAATATTTTTTACAATATTATAAGTACAATAAAATTAACATTTTAATCTCAGTTGAAAACATTTACTGATTTACTTATATAGGGTTTCATAGCAAGATCTAATATAATATGTAGGTAATCGGCTAACTACTTATTTAATAACCTTTTCTCTTAACATTATATAAAAAAAAAATATTTTATATTATGGTGTTATAAGATAATTGTTAGTTTTATGTATATTAAAAAAAAATATATAAATATCGTTAAGAATAACAATTATGAAAGAGTTAGCTATAATAATTAAAGGTCTGAACTATTTCTGTTAAATCTGCCTTTACATATCAATCTGTAACACTAATAACACGATTATTATTTATGCAACGATATTCTACGTAAATTAGTTAATTTTTATTTTCGGATTTTTTATTACATATTTTACCTAAAAAAACCTGTTAAAAACATGCATTAGATCATGTTAAAACTTTTATTTACAACGTATTTTCTAAGGTTATTTGTTTGAGTAACTCTAAGCTGGTATTGGATTTTGTTACATCTAACTTTGTTGTGTTGTTGGTAATATCGGAAATGCTAATCTTAAATCGCACGTAAAAGCTTTGTTTTGAAAATCTGTTTGTTTGGTTTAAAAATATGCATATATATAATCATAATTATATTTTTGTTGGTATAGAAATTGAATAAATTGTATTTTCGGAACAAATCACGTAGTTTATCTGCCTTAACAAAAATATAACTAAAAGCATAGTACATAATATATAATAATAATAATTTATAACGCAGACAAAGGTTATAAATAATCATCATTTTTTACAATTACGGAAGGGATTATAATGCTCAAAAAAAAAAAAAAAAATCGAAAAATGTCCCTAAAATAAAATAACAGAAATGCCTTTATAATCTTAAAATATGCACTATAAAAATGCGTTTAAAAATAATGTAACGGAAATATTGTACATTGGTGGTTTTTTTTTAAAGATGATCTAAAACATAAGTAAAATGGTCGTGGACATGTATTGTATACCTATACAAGTTTGACATTTTTTGACTACAGGTAAAATTATTCAACCAATATATTTGTTTTATATAAATAACAAATTGTGTACCATAATTTATGTTGATTTCAAATACAAATTATAAACATTTTTCTAACTTCGAAAAATGTCCTAAAAAACGAATTTTTTAATAATAACACGATTGAATTAATTATGATTTCACATATATTTCACATATTCTACTTTTTAATACACAAAAAAAAACCAATAAGAACTGGTTTTGAAACCATCAGAACTTTTTGAAAATATGTTAAACAAAACCTCATAGGAACCAACTACTATTTAAATATTATGTAATTAGAATTTAAAATTTGAGAGTGAGTAGTTGAAGTGGTTGATTAATTATTTTTCCATTTTCTTAAATTATTATCATATTAATAATAAATAATAGTGTATTTAAAAACTAGGTTAAGAAAACAATAATTTAATAAGTAAAATTAAAAAGAAAATAATATGATTGTATTCACTAAGCTAATAAAAACATAAAAATAGTACCTTGGTAAATACTAGGTTAAAGCAAACTTAACGTGATAAAATAGCAATTAGAGTAGATGTACCCATATTCAATAAGAACGATTTAACCAATAACAATAACTAGGTTAAATTAGATCAGATTTAGGTTTGCCGATCGTGTGAAACGATAACTATTGAATGCCGGCTTTTAATGAAGTGTTCGTTTTATTATCTGTATACGATTGAATTCATCGGCGTATTCAACATCACAAGCAAATTATGTTGAAAATAGTGAAAATTAACATAAACTGAAAAAAAGAATTTTGAATTTTGAATTTTGAAACATAGAACTGCCAATAAATATTTTTTTGATAATAATAAGTTAGAAAAGTTAAAAGTTGTTTAAATACAGTTTCCAGACTTCAATCTTCAATTTTAAACTCAGTATTTGTACTTATAACAATATATTATGGGAAAATCAAACGCTCTCGACTTATTTCTCCATTTAGTAATGAAAAATTTTCTCAACAATACCATTCCAACCCTTGTTTCACAATCTCAAACTCTTAATGTATAACCTTCTTCCGTTTCCGATTTGGCCACACCTGACTTCTATAATTTATTTCTTTAAACTTTTATTGAATAACTTATCTGCCTACTCGAAAACTAACCGACTATAATTGACATTCCTCAACTCGTATTCAACTGTCCCTAATTATCAGCACAATGGGCCTTATTACTTTCCCTTATTAAATCGTCCAACAACCTCTGCAATATTAAAATTGTGTTCTCCATTCAACTAATAAATAATATATTCCTTATTTTAATAATTTATATTTTCCAAATTAAAGTGAATTTAAAAAAGAAATCGCTCTGGTGTACAGTAAAAATTCAGTGTTTCTTGTAGGAAAAAATTGCCTTAAGTTATAGAAATAAAAATAAATACTATTATTATTGTAAAATTAATGCATTCAATGCTTAATGTAGAACCTAAAATTAAGCTAAAAAAAATAACTTTAAGATACATTAATAAATATTAACTTAACCTTGGTAACACATTTACAATCAATTTATGTTTTTTTTTTTTTATATTCCCAATTAGGTTAAATTTTCATATTGCCTGGAAAATAATTATATATGCATTACCGTGTAATAAGCATTATTTAAACTATAATAAAAAAAAAAATTCCCATTACAAATAATTATACATTGTAAATAAGATAAAAATTAATTTATCATAGTAAAATTTAATGAAATACAACGAACAGATTAGTTACTGGTTTAAATATTATTAACAGATATGAGCTCATAAATATATTCTTAATAATTATTATTACAATTATCATAGATTGTGGGTGATTTTTTCATTCTTCAATCTAAACTACCTACTATATTATTTTACCATTTTAATACCTCTTTGGTACTTAGTGTTTACTACGATTAATTATTGCCGAAATGTTTATAAAGTATATTACATATTTCATTAAAATATGCTTTTAACGTGCATTATATTAAATCACTATCGAAGTGGTCATTACTAATTACAATATTTAATTAAGTTATTTTTCTTAAAAATTAACTTATCTCATAGTAATATTAAGTAAAGTCCTAACTTAATCACAACTCAACAGATGTATTAAAATATATATACTATATAGTTTAATTAAAAATAAATATAGTTAACTAAACTTAACCGAGTTTAAAAAAATATAATTAATTTGGTCAGCGTTGCGGACTCAACATGTTTGTAATTTCTAAAAATCACAGAAAGTAACGAAAATCAAAACATTCGTTATTCTTCTGGGAATCAGACAGAAGCCAAAAAATCATAAAAGTCCCGGGTGAATATATACCAATCAATAAATAAAATATGCGTAGCCTTCAGCAATCGTGCAATTAAAAATCCACGACGGTCACGGGAGAGAGAAAAATACGAGGTTTTTAAAACCGTATTAAAAGTCGTTTATTTTAAGGATTAACAATAAAAACGTAGATATTTGCTCGTTTATCGAATTTTATTTGCCACGGAGTACGGAATGAGAGAAAAGCTGCGCGTGGTATTTATTATAAACACCCTATGCAAATAATGGTGCAAAACACTAAAGAATTCCAGGAATTTTCTTTTGCTTAAATAATGTAGATTAGTATTTTTAATTGTCCTATAAATGATGCATGTTTCAGCGAGTTTACGCTTGCTTGTTTAAGTATTTTTTTGGGTCAATGGTCTGTAATATATGTTCATGAAATCTGCCCTATATATATTGCGCATTAAATAAATGCGCCATGTACAATATGTACATAATATAAAAACACTATGTTTTAAACACTGTTCACTGGTTATAATTTTCTGTACCTATTAATTTCTATAAATATAAAATAAGGAAATATTATGTTTAGTTCGGCAATCTCGCGCAGTCCGTATTACCGTGATAATGGTAATTATTAACAAATCGATTCATTTTTGAAATAGCTTTCTATAGAGAATTAAACACATTTTCAATAAGTATCGCGCAATTCCATAGAATCATCATTTCATTTTTTTTTTTTTTTATATATATATTGCTGGCATAAAATAATAATATATATTTATTGTTCTGGAGTCCGGAACTGCAGCTTATGCCATGAAAGGATATCGTATTTTATCAATTTCAATTCATTTTTCTTTATTTTTGGTCATAAATTAAAGACATGATTAACTTCCCAACCTCAAATCTTAAATAAGTTAGTG
Organism: Rhopalosiphum maidis; assembly: GCF_003676215.2. Taxonomy (NCBI): domain Eukaryota; kingdom Metazoa; phylum Arthropoda; class Insecta; order Hemiptera; family Aphididae; genus Rhopalosiphum; species Rhopalosiphum maidis. The sequence continues at coordinate 84,548,524 of NC_040878.1, forward strand.
AACTATCACAATAAATTGATAAAATTCATTAGGCAGTAATATTTGACTTAATAATAATAAAATCGTGTCGTAAAATATTTATGAAATATGATTAGGCACATTACATTTATTATTATTGGATAACTTTAAAATCGTATTTCATTATCTGCGTAATTTATGATATTGGTATTTTTTTGAATTATCACCAAATGCGATCCCAGAAAACATAAATCAGCCTACCAAAGAATTACAATAATTATAATTCACAAAACAATCCATGTAATTATAAAAACCATTAAAAAAATAATCCAATTTATGATTTAATCTTATAAATTCTAGTTTGAAAAGTCTAGAAAAAACTTATTAGTTACTGTACTTTAATAAGTTTTACAAGACTTATCGAAATTATAATAATGAATGCTAAACTATTGAAGTACTTACACGTGCGTTAATTTAGGACTTACATCGTATTAATATTTCATATACTCACACTCTTTGGATCCAACTTTCTAAATTTATACACTTTATTAAAAATAAAATAACACAATCTTGTTTCAGAATGTTCATCATATTTACCGACGACGATCGATTTAAGCCCTAGTGAATATAAAACATATATTTGAACAAATGGTTGATCGAAAATCCTGGACATAATATTGTGTCGAGTTAAGAGAGCAGCGTTTACATTATAATGGTCAGTTTGATTGTATTTCGTGACAAAAGCGTTTAAGTGGTGCAATTGGTCACGTCCGCCAGTCACATGCCTCGTGTATTATTAAAACATCTCTATTCAAATCATCCAAAGTGAATATATTTTTTACGTGAAAGTAATGCACTTTGCAATGCAAATAAAATTTGAATGGTCTGTCAATACCATGCGAGTGAAATATTAAAAATTATGTACACTTGAATAACAGTTCAACTCGCAAATTCAGTTGACATTTCATTTGCGAAAATGTGTTACTGATATTAAATTCAAAAGTTCAAATAGTTCAATAATTTTATTAAGTCGTGCAAAATGTTTAAAAATACATTTAAAGTTTACGTGTATATTTTTTTTTTTATTTAATAAGTCATAGTTAATGACAAAAAAACCAACTCGATAGTCATGTCTTAGGTTTTCTTATAGCTCTTTTTTAATTTTACCATTGAAAATCGACTGCTGTACTTTCATAAATACATAGTAATTTGTAATTATAAGCTAATTATAATAGTATATATAATAATCTTTGATAATAACGCTTAGAATAAGAATTAATCTTAAGAACTCAAGTAAAGTTCAAAAAACAAATTATAATTCATTTTCACCACGCACTGTAGACATTTAAAAATATTCATTATAATATGGCCTTCTAAATATAATACCTATACATAATACAACTTAATAGTATATAAAATGTAATATTTGATAGAAATTACAAAATACGATAAATTAACAAGTTAATCGTATAAAAAATGATAAGAGTATAGATAATATAATATCATTTTGTGAGTTAAGAAAATACCTATATAAATATTTGCTTTGACGAAAAAAATCGATAAAATTTTAAATAAGAAATCAACTGAAATCACGACATGGGAATAGGGGAATGTAGGTATTAGATTAAAAGTTGAGGAAAAGACTTACTGACAGATGTGACGTAATTTATATGAAAATAAGTTGTTTTTTCGAATTTTTGAATTAAGAAAAATAGATTCACTTATTTAAATACCCAATATAACAAGACTAATATTGATAAAAAAAAATATGTATACATTATATAAAAGGGCTACATTTATTAATTTATATTTAAATGACAGACAACTATGTATATAGAACAAAAATGTTCACAAATGTTCAGCTTATTTTTTAGAATTTTATAAAACCAAGTATAAACTCTAGTAAATCCATTCCCTGCTTATGACAACATTAAATTGGCTGACTCCGTGATAAAATCAAAAATCCGTGCGTACAATAATAACATAATAAACGGGATTTTTTTAAATTTAAGTAAAGTATGTAAAATTGAATATTAAATGATAAAAATATTTTTAAATGTCATCATTGTTGGCACTATGATTATTTCAACACAAAATATTTTACGAATTACAGATTGCTTATCTATTTGAACATAAAATATCATCCGATTTGTGATGTATGTAATAGAATCTTGATAAAAGTAAATTTTAATGCGTTGGTATAATATTATTATACAAATTGACACTGTACTAAACTTTATTTTTTTTTTCAATTTATCTTTTTATGGATGGAAGGTATGATGTAAGACGTTTTCTCAAACGGAAACTCAACTAAAGTAAGTTGTCAATCGACTCTAAGTTATCAAATGTTATGAAGACGGATGATATAATATAAGTCTACCGGGAATACCTACTATTGTTAATAGACGAGACACATAATAAATCGACTCTACAAAAGACAAAATAAATATATATATATAATAAAAAAATAATGGATTTGTAATAATTTAACCTAATTTGTTTGAAATAGCATAAATATTATAATCCTACATTTAAAAAATCTTAAATGATATACATACTTTATTCAAATAGGTAATCACGTTTATTTCTGCAGCACAGTGGAGAATGCTTTATACAAAATTCAAATTCAAATATGTTCAAGAAAATGTTTTAAGAAAACCATAGATTGTCGTGACATCGTAAAACTTCAAGTAAACGATCTTCATACTGATCACGGTAAACATATCATATATATTATATAGTGATGTACGGTCATCGTATGGATGGTATAGGTATTGGTGGAATGGGAAATTAATTTTAAACTGTATCACAAATACACCGGAATCAGTATAATGTAATTAAGCTGTTACGCCAACATCTCCCTTCATCACTGCCACCTTTTAACTTAGTTTGAGGAACAAACGTATAAAACTCATTTTATCAAATTTGTTCAATTACCATAATATATATATATATATAATATTATGTATTTTTGTTGTATCGCTGTAAACATTGTCGAACCAATAACAGATTGTTTAAAAAAAAAAAAAAATCATTATAAAATTAAGAATACATTTTTCATTTCAGTATTAAAATCTAAGCTCGTCGCTGCTCGTTAGCAAACGTATAGTCAATTATTACTAAAACAAATTAACTATATAGTAACGTTTAATGTCAGCGTGCATTTCTTATTACACATTTATACTGCCGTATAATAGCCGTCCGCCTATAATTTGCAGCTAGCCGTGCGTAAATAATTTGAGTTACAAAAAAAGAAAACGGTTGCTTTTTAACTGTATTAATTATGATACGATAGAATTTAAAATGGAAACAGTTTGTCGCAAAAATATGAATAAAGAAAACATCTGCTGTGGCTTATTTTATACGTTATCATATTATTGTGGTAAACCTCAACTCGTCACGGGAATATTTCGCATTATAATATACATCCTTTGAGCATGCTTTTTTTATAGTAAACCAAGGTAATTAAATTAAACATATATTTAAAATCATGAAATAAAAGGTTTTTCGAGCTTTTATATTTAAATTTAAAGCAGGATGATTACTCTGTTTAAAGTGGTACCTATCTACCTACATAGTACCTACATCCTACATATTTACACTTTAAAAGTTTTCTGTTAGTTACAATGGTCACATTTTATTAAATATTTTAATGGATATAAAACAGCTAGTGATATCTCTTTTACAGGGCGCCTCCTAATAAGGGACGTTTTTTCTTATTTTGTTGAACATTTTCGTTGCATATCTGGTGTATGCAAAAAACAAAAGTTTAATCTATTATTTTATTTTTGTTACTTGTGAGTCACACAAACGTCCATTATTCAGATTTTCAGTACTTATCTGTCGCTTATAAGACTAAATATATATGTGACAATCCATTATTTGTTAATCGACTTAAAAAAAACCGTTAAATTTATCAGACAGAAATTTTAGTATCTCAAACACATACATTTAAGTGGTTAAGATTAAACATTTTCAAGTAAATAATGCACATGCACTTCACATATTTAAATTTATTTACACCAAGATAAGTTTTGCGTAACACTTATGAATTCAAACTATTATCGAGAACGTATGATACGTGCAGCCTCCTGCCAAAATGTGTGTAGGTATACACACATAATATTATTATGAATATTGTTAAGATAGGCTTTCGAACATTTTGATTACGTTCCATTATTTTTGCCAGACAAAAAAGCCTACAGAGCGAATTGCTTTAGCTTACAGAATTGTAATATTTAGTATAAACGATAATCCGACATGGTTGTTTTTCATTACTAATGCCTAGGGTCAGAAAATCCTTAAAGTGATTACATAGGTTTCTCTACACAATATTACACGCCATTTCAAAATTATATGGACGATTCGGCGTAAATAAAGGGATATAAATGTACGATGCAGTATTGTGGCCAGCCAATATAATAATATATGTGTTAAATGTTCACTATACGTTTTTACATTTAAGCATATATACATATATACGCGCTTTGCGGTAGTTTAATTCCCGTTAAGCAATGACCTTATAATCTGTGCGTGTGTCGAACGTTTCTTGTGGATTTTCTTCAGACTGCACCAAGAGGTTGATGAGGGAATCGACTGTTTTCCACACGGCTTGTGTCGGAAAAAAATAACTCCCTCCGGACATCACCATCGTACTTATTATTCGTTTTAAAAAAAATAATAATAATAACTAAATAAATGAATCAGCTACACTTCGGGTCAAGAATTTCATTCGTGTCGTAAACCAATTTCTCACCTTCTCTCGCAGTTCTTCATTGGCTTATACGTTTTAAAAAGTCGTACGTTAATTTTATATACTACACTCCGCGCGCGAGTATACTATTAAACATTTATACCGAATGTAATATACTGTATATTATACTGACGATAAAATTATCCGAACGATTTTACCAATGGAAAATGTAACGTGGTTATTTCATCGAACAAAAACTTTAGTAAGTATACCGAATAATGTCAATAGACGCGATAAACATTAGTCTTCGAAGCAATTCCGTTTCCAAACACTTAGCCAAATGTTTTTCTATTGACAATTGTTGGGGACACGAACGTTTTAAGGTTTATTTTCTATAAATTTGTCCCGTCTATAGAATTTAAATCCCAAATATTGTATTCGCAGTTTCAAACAGATTACAAACACACATCATAAAATGCATAATATTATCATGTAAATGCCAGTCAAGAATATTTTCTAATCACAAACTGTACGTGTACGAGTAATAAACGACAGTATTATGTTTAATATTTTTTGCGTATTCGTAGTAGTGTTAGACACAAATACTACACGATTAAACCATTTCGTTTCGTCGAGTGTCTAATCAAAACTGATATTTAAAAATAAAAATATTTAATTTCGTTTCCATATTATGTACATTTACCACCATTCAATCACATACGTGCTCAGTACTTGTCGTTGTTATACTAGTACAGCTGCAGTCTACGGATATAAAATCTATTTGATTCATAATAGGTGGTACTCTATGGTATTGTATTGAATCCAATAAACGAATAGTTAATACTACATCATTCAAATATACTATTTTATTATAATATGGTATACGTGCCGGAATGAGTATCAAACGTTAATAAATGTTTTGTTGTTTCCAAAAACAGTAGAAATCAGCGGAAACTCGATATTGAAATTACTTAATATTTGAATAATAGGCCATACTTTTATTAAAATAACACGCTCTGTATTACATTATCACTTGGAGCCATAAAAATAAGTGTAGATTTCCTAGCTTACTTCAAAAGGTAGCAATAGTACATACTAGAGTACTAGACCGACTATATTATTCCATATTGTAAGACCATTTATCGTCGTGGACTTTGTCACAACTACATCGTAGCGACTACACAGTTATTTCCAGTTCTAGTAGAATTTAAGTACATAATTACTTTTCATTATATTATAGTCAATAAACTGTTAGATTATCAGTGTACCAAAGTGCAAGTGTTCTGTTGTTCGCCTACCTTTCTAAACAACGCAACAAGTCTGCATTAAAGGTGCTACGTCGCTTAAAATATAATTATTGTGGTAACCGATCGCAATGTCCATGCGATCACTACAACATTATTTACTTGTGCGTAAATAGTAAAATTGCAAAACGCGCATCAACGTAGTTTAAATACACTCCATCCACGACTTCGTATACATAATAATAATAATAATAATAATAATATAACATGGTATTATAGAAAACCGATGACTGAAAACTGGTAGGTGTATTCATAATACACTGAATATATTATTGTATTAACACACACTCGTCTGACTGGGGATTTTCGAAAATCCTCTCCAAATTCGATACTATTAGCAATATAACATACAAACGCGAATTTTGGGGCGATATTCGTGTACCGATATAATAGTATGTATTAAAGTATATGAATATAACGCGACTGTTTGCGAGATTATGATATTTGCGTGGCGTGTCGATTGACGTAGCCCAAAACAGTGTATTATTAAAACTGATGCTAAGTCCGACTACGCTGATGAGGTAACGGTGGACGTGCGTTTAACTATAGATACCAGCACAGATAATAATGTGTTATTGTTATACCTTATTTATACATTATTGTAATGATAGATATTCGTTTTAAGAATTGCACTTAAATATTATAATAAATAACAGCTTGTTTGTTGTATCTGGAGAATGATCACACTCTATAAAAAATATTTACAACAATATCGCCGGAGAAAACGAGTAACCGACGTCGAAGAGAAATATGGTCCTTGAGAGTTCAGATTGACAAAGTCCTTACTCGGTGTGATTGAATCGACACCTTTACATGATGCACAAGCCACACCACAAATAATCAGTCCCTAGTTATCGAGTCTTGCGTATATCACAGAACGGTAATCAGTGCGTTTTGTTTTCGGCTCGCTTTACATATTGTACGAGTTCCTATCACTACATAGTCCGTAGACATTGGACCTGAATAAGTTTGCACATTATTATAGGTATTTAATTAAAGTGTATAGCGTATTCTATAAATTCTAGAATTTCTTTAGTTTGGCGATTTTTTTTTTTAACTAAGCAATTATTTATTACAATACAATGTGCTAGTATCATTAACATGCTGGTGCGCATTTAATTTCTCGGCCCCGATAGTCCACACGACATGAAATGTTGGTTCCATATAAATATTATAGAGATGTATGTTTTTTATATTATAGAATACTTTTTTAATATTCAACCGACTGTCATACAATTCCTATTTAAAAATGAATAATTATTTGATCTTGGTTGCACTCAGTATATTAGGTTTCTTTAATTCTGCAGCGTGGATTTTTGTATAATAATATTTTTGTAATCCCTCATAAACGATTATTTATTACCAAACTAACATGCTAATAGCACACTAACATTGTGTATGTTTGTCATCGATGTGTTTTTTATTTTTAACGTGGAATCAAATACGCTATAATTAGTATAAATCCCTTATTCACACAAACACACAGACGCCTGCTGCGTGAAGTACAATTCGTTGGGCATGGGCTACGTTCACGTGACAGGAAATATAATTAATTAACTGAAACAACAGCTAACTAAAACTTCTCTTACACAAACACACCCGCAAGTATATATATTTTGAGTAATACACATTTAACAAAGTAAGTATAATATATCGCACGTCCCAGTAGTGGCGAGCCTTTGAATGAACTCTTTGCGTATGACGATGAATATTCCACGCGAAAGCTTTACGAAGGATGGAATATAGAAGTGGTGTTGGCAAAAAGGCGAGAGTAATTAAAAAAATACGAAAAAAATGGCTAACCACAAAGGTTTTTATTTTAATTCCTACGCACTACGCACGTCTATGTGGCGTGACATTTAAATGTGTTTATAAAAAGTGAATCGCTCCTTTCCTCCAAACTTTATTCAAACGAGATTCAATTTACTAAGACAAAAGAAACACTCAAAGTGTAAATGAACTACAATGGAAAATGTGGACTTTTATATTGAATTGTTTTTTTTAATGCTGTAGAACAGAAAAAAAATTACTCTAAGAAATTGAGAAAATCAGGAAAAAGCGGTCTATCACAATATGATGACCGGAAAGACAACTGATAGCTAATACAGCTATGAACATTTGTTTTTGCCGCTTTAGATACGTAAACCGATCAATGTTTACACGGGAAAACTAAAGAGCAAAATAATGTTATCAATTTTATTAAAAATCATAATTTATTTAAAAGCAGCATAAAAAAGCTTGTTTGAGTGAAAAAAAAAATAATTATAAACAAAGTAAACTTATATCCGCATAGGTATTGGGTTAGGTATAACCGATATCGATTGAGTAAAGTAGTATTATTATATGTATAAAATATTCAAGCACGAAAAGTTTGAAAAAGCCATTCGCAATAAAAAGTTATGTTTAAACGAATTAAAAAGATTAAGTTTAGACATGTACGTAATCGCCACTATTTTTCAATAGTTTTTTTTTTTACTAAAACTAAAAACTACTTCTATAGGTAATAGTCAACACGGTCGATACCTTTTTATATAAATATAACAACTTTTTCGAATTAGTAATAGCGAAGTATTATTATTAAAATGCAGTACAACGAAACAATATAAAATAGGTATTAAAATTAAATTAAAACGATTATAAAACATACTTTTTAAAAAAAGGAGACAATGGGCATTGTGATTTTACATTAATTAATTACAAAGACGATGTTAATTGAATTACTCACAATAATCGAATTAGTTTTCATGTGTATAATATATAAAGCTCCTAACTTAGTACTATGTAATCTTTAGATATTTTGTGAATACATCATACACCCAGTATTGTAGCTTGTATAATTATACACTATAATAGTCTCTTTCTCTGTTACATTACGCACAGCTGTTGGCTTTTAATCTGTCACAAGCCTTTAATCATTGACATGCAACTATTCAAGTTTAATTGTATGACACATTTCCTAGACCATAATAACAAATTATAAATAGATACACCCTAAAGGACTTAATTAAAATAATGCCTACAAATACCTCACACGTGAATAAAAAATATCGAGTGTCTTCAATTTTGGTACATTAATTATACACCTGCACGTGATTAATGTTCTCATTTTAATGAATGCTATTATTTTAGGTTGGTAAAAATATAGATATATACGGTTTTAAACCGTATGAAGGTACGACAATTTTTTTTCTCCAATCAAGTACTATTTTTAAAACAAAATCATGTCAGACTGACATTGTCAGTATTTTATTGTGATTTAAAATGAAAAATTAAAATAATAGTAAAAACTGTTTAATTCAAGTTATTTTGTAACTGAATATGGTAGTAAATTCTAAAAGATACATACATATTCTAAAACAATATCTTTTTATTTTATTTTTATTTTATAATACATATTCTTAAATGTGTTATGGAAATAAAAAAAAAGAACATTAGTAATAGATGAAATTCAAATAATTTATTATTGACTTATCATAATATCTACTAAGATTTAAATTAAATAAAGTTTATTTATTTTTGTTTTGTCGTATAAATTTGAATTCTGACGATTAGAGGTTCGAAATGAATAAATAATAATAATAATAATAAAAAAAAACTATTATATAATAAAACTAAATATTACCCAAAATGAAGAATAAAAATGTATTTTTATGTAATAATAATTCATGAATGTTATGTCTATTTAAACTAATTGTCTATATTTGTTATGTAATAATAATTGATAAACTTTTCAAATAAATAACTTGTTATAATATTTCATCTGACTATGATTATAATAAACTGTTCAAACTAAAATATACTTTCCGTTTACTAATAAAATTATGCATTATTTATTTTTTTAAACAGTTTATATACTTTATACAAGTTTAAATGTATTTTTAAATCTATTTTAGGTAGTATTTGTATATCTATCTCGTTATCTCAACTACGCTTAACTTATGAATCAGGAAAACACATTGTAAAACTACTACAGTAATCGACAGTTCGATAGATATACGCATACATCGTATCAATATACCATACGTTTTAGTGGTGCTCATTACCTTTTTGAATAAAATATATTTACATATTATAAGAGATGGAAACAGATCCTACAAATGTATTATCAATAATATAATTGTGCTGAGAAAAAAATAATATATACATAGGTATATTAAGAATATCTCAAAAACTTGAAAGTATTTATTTAATGATTGGAAGAAAAAATATAAAAAATTGAATGAACGTAACTTTATTACATATAGACACAATATTTTGTATACACGATTTGTTAATAAACAGTTTTGCAATATTAATATTATATTATATTCTTTAAAACCCCATATTTTCTAATTCTGTCAGAAAGGTATACAAATTTATAACTTAATTCAGACTATTTTTTCTTAAAGCTATTCCTTCGGGACATAAAAGCAATTTTTCATCTTAATAATTATAGTTCATTATATAATATAAATGTACACAAATTGCAAACGGTAATTATATACATTCAATATTATAAGATCAAAATACGATTGGCTGTACTATAAAAAAAATTTAATTAGTTTAGCTATAATTTATTTAAAATGATTTTCAATAATAATTAATGACAATATGATGAAATCCTAACAGAATTTGTATATTACTATGAAAAATAGTTGAGAATTGAGAATTCAACAATATACAAAATGTAAAAAAATAATTGAAGTATAATATTAAATCATTTATATGTAAAAAATAATATACATAACAAATATAAAGCATATAAAAATCGTATTATTTATATATATATATATATATATATATTGGAATTTTAAATCGCATGCGACATGTACCACATGAAATATAATTTCTAATGTGCGTAACCACTTTAAAGTGCGCAAACATTTTAAGAGTCGTATTATATTATTATTCTAATAAATAATATGTGGGTGGGTTATACTAATAATGTACAAACATAAATATATATTTATAGATTTAGTTTTGGAATACACATTTTTAAGTAGAATGCGATAAAAATTGGAACCGATAAATATTTGAAGTTGTAAAAAGTAATTAAATTTATATCAAACATATTTAGTTTTGCTTCGAAGAAAAATAAATCTCTATAAAATAAGTATTTAAAATATATTGCTATAATATAGGTATATTATTTTAAAACTGAACACACAATAAGAATTAAAAATAAATAGTAATGCATTAATATTATGTTACTGTAAAAATATAGAACAATATTAAGTGATTTATTAATAATTAGAATCGTGGCCAAATGATGTCTACTGTATACCAGTTTGTAATAGATTAACTGAAAAAACACGGTAAGATAATAATATTCAATAAAATAACCCAACCTAATGGTTAGGTACTGCCTGTGCTTATTTTAATAAAACGTGTACACTGTACAAAAAATATTTAATTAAAAATTGGAATTCAAATTACAATATTCTCATTACACAAAAAAAACTTTAATGAATTCATTTCATTCTCAGTTATTTATACATTTGCATTTAGTAGTTATAGACATAATATTATATATAATTATTTGATTTATATTTTTTCTCATTGTAATTATTGTGAACTGTATAACAATACCTATTATTACAGTTTGATGAAACCATACTTTAAAATACCATAAAAACAGATGCACGGCCTAGTCTATCTTAAAAGCCTACCTATAGCGCCGTGAAACATGATTTTATTGTCAAATAATATACGTCATTATCAATAAATAAATAGTAATGTATTTTTATTTGAAAAAATCAAACTTATAATACAAGTTGCAATGAAGTATGATTTTATAAACAGAATATTATTAAAAATATTTTTCTGGCATTCTTTACTTAAAAAACCCAATGTTACCTAACGTATGACAGCCAAGTACCATAACTAGAAATTGCTTATATTTTACCTACTTAATAAATAGCTTTGTCACACTTAATATAAGTACTATGCTCATCATCAATTGTATAACATGATAAAAATAAGCAAAATAAAACAAACACTTACAACGAAAATTATTATTTATTTACATAATACTCGTTTGCGGTCATAGAATAAAATAGAAAAATAACTGTCGCCGCCGCCAAATTGCCATTGGTGCTGTGTTAATAATAATATTTACGTTTAACAACCAAAAATACTATGCTCTTCCATTGTAATGCTTTATTGTTGTTATAGAAAAATATAAAAGAAGAATATTAAAATTGTATTAAATATAAAATGATAAAATCACCACACATAGTAACAATTAAACGGTAATCAGTATAAAATTAATATTTTAAAGATTAAATACATTTTATCTTATAAATATCCATATTTTGTAATTTAATAAAATCGTTTCCATGATATTTATTACAACCATAAAACACACGTACAAATTTACCATTTTTCTCACACACACACAAACTGCATTTCACGTCAATACGTCTAGATGTTCACTTTGCTAGTATGAACTCATTTCAAATAATTTTTAGTAAATTTCCCACATAAAAACGGTCAAATTAGGTTAGGTTAGGTAACATACGATACTATTTGACAAACATAACAAATACACAAACTTTAATGAATACTTAAGCGTTTGTGTATGTTACTTTATTATTTATAAAATATCGTATCTCAAGTGAGTAGGTATATATACCTACTCAAGTGGTCATAATATAGGTTAACGTGTCAACCATGTGAATATCAACAAAAAAAAACCAAAAATATTTTTCAGAATACTGTTTAGTAATGCATATAGTTTAGCGATAATACATTTTAAACTTGTCTACGGCAATCTTTTTCGATTTTATATTTTACTTCTCTGTATAAGTTTATCGGAAGAGTAATTTACTGTGGAAAAACATGTGGGAATATCAACGGAAAAATTCGATTTCAATCCAATCACACCCGCGTGGTTATACTGAATACCCACGCACGCCAGTGCATATCTATAGTTTATTGTTTCTAGTTCTTGAATGTAAAAATAGTTTTTAGTACATCTTTAACTTTGTGAATCCAACCATTTTCATATTGTTTTTTTAAAAAAATACAGTTATTATATTTTTATATTATATATATAAATATATACAACAAATACATAAAGTTTAAAATATTTTTAATTATGAAAAAAATGTTCAAATGAGTAATATTGATTGAATAGTAGTAAATAATATTAATAAATTAAATTGAAATTAATATAAAGTTATTCAAATAAGAAACTTTTTTTTTAATGATGTTTTCGAAAATTATATCATTGGAAAAACTTTATTTATAAAAAAAAATTACGTAGTTTACATTTTTATAAATTGTGTACATTATTTACACTTTGTTAAATACATAAATCATTTTAATAAAATTGTAAAATATGTTAAAATTTAAACATGTCATTAATAAAATAATGTATTTTACTATTTATTTTTTAAATACTCTCAAAAGGCGTGAAACATAGTATAAGCTTACATACAATACATTTTTTTTTTATATAAAAAGCAGCTAATTTCTACACAATTTTTTTTATAATTTAATTCTGTGGATTTAAGATATATTTTTAAACATTATTTTTAATACAAAAGCGTAAGTATTTGACACTCTTAAGTAATTTAATGGCGAAACACAATTTATGTTAACAATTTACGTTGGAATAGAAACTATTTGAAGTAAAATACGTTTAACACGAGAAGTATTACTAAAATTGAGCACCCTATTAAGTTTCGACCAAATTCTAATCTTCTCTTAAATATTACATGAAAATTAGTTCAATTAACGGAATGTTAACATATCATTAATAATCAATGTGTTTAGTATGAATTTGATCGTGTTACTAGATTATTATTTATTAATAAGTAAAGCATTAAAGTTATAAATTTATAAAGGATTATGAATTAAAGACGTAATACAAGTGTAAAAAAAAACTCCATTCATATATATTTCTATTTAAAACGTGATTAAAAACGCCGTACATTGAACCAACTGCAAACTAGTGAACGCGCATTAGTTGATAAAGCAGTTTGCTCGTTTATGAATATTGAATTTATTTTCATTTCTAATCTAAATGCATATCTTATAAAAGCATTCTAAGAGTATGTACGTCGTTGTGCATGAACCAGAGTAAAGGTCGTATGGCAAAATATGTGTATCGACTGGCAGTGGTACGATAAAATAGAGTGGCAACAATATTCGCAGAAGACATACTATTATCCTTAGCTAGTTTGAGCATCCCGATAAATTTGTCGATTTATGCGTGTAACTTCCAATCCTGTACGATGGATGACGGTCGCACACGGATACATAAAAAAAAATTAACAACGATAATAATAAAAACGAAGCTAAAGTTTAAGAATAAAAATAATCAAAACGGTCTGTTCGATAGTAATAATAATAATAATAATAATCCGACATTGGCGGGAGGTGTGTGCGTGTTTCGAAGACAAACGCGTTCCGGACGTCATAATATTATTGTTTGTGTGGAACAATACTAGTGTGTGTGGGTCCGACGAATTGGGTGGCGGGTCGTGAAGACGGGACGAGGTCCTAAAACTTATTCAGGGGAATTCGGTATCCGACCAACATGTGCGTAGTGATATTTGCCGACCGACAACAAACCCATAATAATTTGACGTGACTGTGTGACAGTTGTCGTGGGCAATATCTTGCCGGCCTACATGTATTATGATAATATATTATTATCGCCTCGATTTTGGTTATCGGATGAGGGTAACCGAGTCATCTGAGATTGGCTGCTTCCTTTGAGTAACAACCCGCAATAATTCGTCAGCCTGTTTAACAAATTATACAAAAAGCAAAATATCTTTTGTTTCATTGAATAAAGTATTTTAGTCAGAGAATTTTTTAATAGACGTAGGTCTTTTTTGTAAAATTTCTATATTTTATGGAAGATGCGGTTTTTTATTCAAAATTGTTTCCATTGCTATAATTGAGAACAAATTTCACGGAGATACGCATTTTGCCATTTAGGAAATACAACCGCTTATTAATATTATTATTTTTATCGGATTTAGGACTATTTTGTTCGACTTGATATGCATTTTTATTGAAAAATAATCACTGGAAAATAATATGAACAATGATGATATCAGTCAATACACTTTTTTTTTTAATCACGTTTCTTTCTAAATAGTCTGATGATATATTATTATATACTTATACATCTTAACACACATTATAAAAATAAAACAAAACTGACTATTTTAAAATGTTCGACGTTTTTGTAACTGATCACTACACTATTATTATATTATGTTACAATACGTTTATTAGAAACATTACCTTTCGGATATTGCACTTAAAACATTAAGTTTTTCAAAAAAAGTATATAAACCTAAAAACACGACAACTACGCAGTGGGATGTTTGTCATTGTAAACCCAATGACGCAATAAATTATTTGTTTTAGTTATCCTATACGGCCATACGGGTATTATTATTAGAAACCTAAGAAATGTACTAAATAAAACAGAATTTTATAGCATATAAAAATAATCTACCGGTTATTCCTATACTATGCTTGCATTATTATAAAAATAATCGACCGAATTTCTTCACAACGCTGTCAAGCTTCATAGAAATATATTATTGTTTACCATTATTTAACTTTTTAAATCAGTATAGTAGATCAACTATCTATAGACATGCTCGAAAAATATGCTTAACTTTTATTTAATGTTTTTATTCAATCAATTGATTATTTTCAGTATTGTTTATTGAGGCGAAAACAGTTACACAGCTATCGTAATACAACTGTAATACAATTATCATTGTGTAATCAATACGTCGAATTAAAACAGGATCTCACACGTCATAAAAAAATAAATATTGCTGTCGCCAAAAACGGCTACAGTTACCACTTAATGATTGAAACATATTGCAGACGTATGCATTTTTACTGTGAGTCTTAACTACTAGTGGCCGTAGCTAAAATGATATTAATTTTTTTAAGTTTAAAAAAAAATATTTTAGTGTAGTTCATAAAAAGAGCCATGTATAAATTTATTTGGTAAATTAAAATTGTTTTTTATAAAATCTTATACAATTTTATTTTACACCATAGTGATAAATAGTTTTTGTTTAACCTTTAAGCGAACAATATCTATGTGAATTAATTTAGTCTAGTTCTAGTGTTTATTCCTGAAAATTTAGTTATAGTATCACAAATTAAAATAATAATTGATATTCTCAACAACACAATTGATGGACGATAATTTGTATACAACAAATAGTAAGTTGGTATATTAAAAACTATTTTTTTTTTTTTTTTATTGCACTCCGGGCTGGATTTAGTACCTTGACTCAGTAATCTACTGTTCAGAGGCTCCATAAAACAAATTTTAGGACCCTACAGATTTGTTATTATTCAACAATAATGTCAACAATTTAAATTAAATTTACACATAAAAAAATTACAAAATATAGAACTTTATTTTTTTAATTTAAATTAAATGTTTGTAAAAAAAAAAAAAATTGTTTATACTGTTTTTGCGTTTAAAATATAATAATATAATATTTGAATAAATGAGAGGTTGTAATGGTTGTAAAATATCTATTTTTTTTTATCAGTCAGCGATCAACGTTGATTGCACGGGCAGCAATCAATCGACGTCAGTCGGGTATTAGTATTATACTACTATACTTCAAAAGTCGTAGTGATGTTACGGCAAATTAATATTAAATTTACACCGTAAAAAATTAAAAGTACATTAGTTTTAAATAGATACTATTGATTTTATTATTATTTAGCGTCAAACGTTATAATTTTCTACAATTTTAAAAATTAATGAGTTATTTTATAATTGAAAAATGTATTTCTTGTTTATTTGTTTTGGGTCCTGGCAATATATTCTGCTCTAGAACTGCTAACCCCCATTTCATCTATAATTGTATGCTTATTAATGGAAATGTTCATTAATTGAAATTATTGTAATAGATAAATACATAATAGATTATGTTATAAAAAAAAAAAGAATATTTTAGACAAATTTATTGTATTATTTTTGTGGTTTGCAACTGACTTTTCTGTAAAATCATCGCTGTGGTAGTTTTTTGCTGATGTATATACTATGCGTTACTTATATACCTATTGTATTAGTATAATCAAACTGTATACAATGCTACATATAGTGTATAAAATATAATATACCATAATATTATATTATGCAGAGGTACATTTGCGGGCACTCAATTTACTTCGATGGTGTTCTATATATTGTATACATATTAATTCGACCGTATAAAATAGCCCGTGATTTACATCGCGTTTTACATGTAAATCAGCCGAGAAACTCGTTAGGAAGTTCACAAAGACGTAAACAGGCGCGGTGGCGGCACAACTAGAGACCGCATTAAAAATCGACCAACGAAGCATCCGACACTGCCCCCTCCGCTTCGCCGGCACTGTCTCGCATAAATTTCGCAAAAAAAAAAAAATTGTACTCCGTAGCCGGGAACAACGCGCATCTAGCTATAATATATTATACGTAGGTATCGTCGTTATAATATCGTACAACACTAGCACCGCATTATGCGTATACGAGTGCAATGTATATACAGGACGGTCCATGCTAAACTAATTTCCTATGTTGGATTTTGTGTTTTTAAATAATCTAAAGTGTTTGTAACACTTTTTTTCACAAAGTTCAGACGATCGCCATAAAATTACGGTAGGTAAAAAGCTATAGAAAATATTGAACGCATATTAAATGGAGCACGTGTCGAAACTTAAAAAAAAAAAAACCCCATTTAAGTATGTTCGATATTTATAAAATTTCTATCAGCATCTGATTGCGAAATACAAACTAGGTATAGCTTGTAGTTAAAATAAATACGTAAAAACGAAATCGTGAAAAAAATAATATGTTTTTTTTCCTAAAAGTATATACCGCAGTACTATAATATTATAATGGTAAATGAGTAATTATTTTTTTACAAAATACAAGAAAACGAATTTCGTTATAGCAAGTTGAACGAATCACTCCGTATATATTATAACAGTGTATCTGTGAATCGACCGTATTACATTATTAGGAATATTATCATAACGTCAGCTGCGGTGACGACATAATATATCCTGGTTATATACCTATGTATACGCTTGCGCGTACACATAGGAATTTGCGAGACTACCGTAAGAATTTCCATTATTAGTTTTATATTCTATACATATCTATAATATATATTATATACTGGTACATGAGCTTTATCAGTGACCGCGATTATTGAGTGAAACTATCCGTCCCGTCAGTATAATTACATAACACGTCATATTATATATATATATAAAATGTATGTGTGTAAGCTTTGCTCGCAGAGTTATAGGGATCAGACCCGTGACGGTCGTTGCAGAATTTTGACGATCACAAAATCAACGTGGACGCGGAGTCAACCACTACAACACCGGAATATCATCACTCATCGGTCATCAATATCACGCTAACACTGCACTCGGTTTGTGGTCTGTTCCTATAACACCTACCTACTGTATGTAGATTAATATATAAGCTGCTCTCCAAGAACCTTTAACCAAAAAATCCTGCACTATATGGCCACGCCCCTTATTAGGTTTGGCCGATACCGATTTCTGTGAAAAAAAAAACAAATACATACACGAAAATACTTCATATGCAACTCATTCTATAACGAGCTACCGGCGATCGTATAAAACTTATTGGCGTTGAAACATTAGCGTAAGCAAAATACGTAAAGTTTTCATAGGTCAGTCATTTTTTGAATAACTGAATAAATAAAATAATATTTGTACTTATCTCAAGAATATAACAATTATAACAGTCAATAGAGCCTGTGCACAAATCATATTTTGTTCGTATAATTGATTGTCAAAGTTTATGAGGAATTTTTGATATATTATTATACACGCATATAATATACATAATTTATTTATATTAACATGGAGACTGTTTGATAACGTATTGATATACATTTTTAAGTACGATAACAATAATTTGCAACCATGGCTAAAAATGGTATGTTTAGAATATAGATATTAGTTTTTGACTAGTAGCCCCTCTACTGTCTTGATGATAGATTGATTACGGAAAAAACCAAGAGAACAAATATTTAAATTACCCGAAATTGTATTTTAAAATTTACAATGCCAATTCAATTAACTAGTACTTACTGTAGGTATAGGTACCTACTGTATGCTAACAAATCCATATCGTAATTGAATTGTTAGATAATATTTTTGCATAAAAATATATGTTAATATTGGGTCTGATACAAAATGACTATACCTAATTATTATCAAACAAACAAAGCATATATTTTGTATCCAAATTATGTAAATTGCAAGATTTTAAAATTAAATTACCAAATATAAGTGAAATAAATACATTTTATCGTAATTATATTGGATATAATACTTTTTAAGTAATAAACGGATTATTTCTTATATCACACGCAACATAATTATTATATTATACACAGGTATGTGATTTTACAGGTATTTTATATTGATTATTTTCCAATGTGTCAAATTTCTGAAGTTCTTATTATTTGTAGTCAAATCACTACAAAAATAATTTGAAAAAACGCTGTATACGCTTACAATTTACACTTAACCTACATAGTATATACAATGAACACAGTCATAATCGTTAAAAAAAGCTAATAAATCGTTATAATATAAAAATACAACATAGCGAACCTCTCACCTCCATTAAATTAATCAAATAAAAACACGAACGTTTTCTCGTTATTAAAAATACAAAAACTCGTTCGATGCGAATAATGAGAATAAAGTCTAAAACCACTAGAAATTCTGTATAGGCATATATAGCGGTACTACACATTAATACTGAACACATTTGTTTTTCATTATGATATAATACATAATAGCAATTATACGTGTGCGTGTGTGTGTGTGTAAAAAACGACGGGTACTTACACGATACGTGTTGAAATCTCAAGACATCAGCCGCCGATCTGAAAAAAAAAATATCATCATTATTTTAAATAACTATTATTTCGTAACACGTATTAATTATTATTTCGCCATCAACCGGAAAACTGTATTCGCGTGTACAAGAGTGCGTTACTTCGAAACGGCGGGCAACGGCCATGTATACGTATATAATAACTCTGCGACACATCCACGTTATATTATATATACACTATTCAACTGCTGTATATACTCTGAAGTATATTACACGTATATATGAATATATATATACGAACGAGATGCGGCGCGGGGGGTAGGGTTTGAGTATTTAATGGCGTTTACGATAAACGCGGGCGATAAGGAGGTGCACAGGTATGTGTGTGTGTGTGTATGTGTTTATATTTATACATGCGTACGTGCTACAGTATAAGACGTACGCCGTACGTCTTAATTACCTAAGTGAAACTCGAAAACCCTCGAATCGGAACGGCGTGTATGATTTACATATTCAAGAGATTGTTTGTCAACAAGACTTCGCGTGCGAATATAATACGAGTGTGTGTGTGTGTGTATACGTATATTATTATTATATTCAAACGTTATACCTATAGTTATATATCATATGGATAGGTAGCTTTTGGTGGGTGTTGACGGCGGCGGCGGCAAGACGATAACGTAATAATATATTATTTTATTTCGTGTGGCTTTTCTCCGCACGCGTCACCTATAGGGTGCGGTTCTATACGCGTACACTGAAGTATACACGCTATACGCATAAAGTTTCAGACTTGAAATTAAATCGTAGGGAAACGAGAAAAGGCACGCACTCTCCACTCCAACGTGTCGTCGTGTAATTATGTACATACACATCCATGGCTGTACAGCTCTCAATTCATCATACGCGACGATAGATCGCTACAACGTTAATGTGTATCGCGTTGTGTGCCTAAAAATCTTTTCAATTTTTTTGTTTTTCGTTATCTGTTTTTCGACGCGCTTTTAAGTTTGTTTTAGTCCACACCGTATTATGCGTTGAAAAACAAACGAAAA
Organism: Rhopalosiphum maidis; assembly: GCF_003676215.2. Taxonomy (NCBI): domain Eukaryota; kingdom Metazoa; phylum Arthropoda; class Insecta; order Hemiptera; family Aphididae; genus Rhopalosiphum; species Rhopalosiphum maidis. The sequence goes on from NC_040878.1 coordinate 84,569,395, forward strand.
AATAAATAAATAAAACAATAAAACGATAAGCGTTTTCGAGTTTCAAAGATATGTGTTCATTTGCGATCTCTTTAGAAGAAGAAACAACCTTTAGCAAAAAGTTTAGTTCAAAGAGCGTGAGACTTAATTGTGTTTTTTTCCAGCGAAAAACTATAGTTAATTTAGAATAAGATAAAAGCGGGTCAGATAACTCATTTGAAATGAAAATGTAATGGTGTGTGTTGGCTACAACGTATAAGTAAGTCTATTTTATAAATCGTATACAATATATATAATACGACAAGTTTAACAAGAAAAAATATTAACGTTCTTTATCATTAAATTACGATGTTATATAATAAAATATTATGGAAGTTTTATATTGGTGCACGGGAAATGTCAAAAAACTAAATGGAGGAAATATATATAATATATATATATGTATATACATCGGAGTGTTTTTATATAATTATGTTTTCATAAATGGGAGTGGGTATACCATATACCCACCTATATGTATACCAAAAACGTAATGGTAAAGTTGATTAATGTTTTCTAATCCCCCGGCAATACTCTTTACAAATCTTACTTAAGCATTACATTTTTTATTATTATTTTTAATATAAACTAAAAAGTGAATGGGAGGTACCTACATATTGTATATTATATTGTCATAGATTAAATACGTATAGTACCATGCAATAGAAATAGGTATATTTCTTAACAATGATGTCCCTTGTAACAATGAGTACCCCGATTATTGATCCAAAAGTATTACAGTACAGTTGACCTCCACAACGAAAGTCCAAAATCCGTATACATATACCTTTCCGTTTTATTTTTCCCTGTATCTAGCTCTTTCTCTCTCGTTTTAAAAACTGGACTTTGGCCAGAGATGAGATGAGGGCGAGCCGACTGCCAAGTTAAAAAAAAAAAAACAAAAACTTTTTACTTTATATTTTAAGGGTGTCGGATAATATGGTGTTTTAGGGAGAATATCATGTCGTTCTTTATTGACCTTGCTTGTGCTACAGTCCAGATTATATGTGATTATTCACCTTGGGTTGGCCAAACTTTCGGAACATCGACTGGAAATGGGACAGAGCTCAGTATTGCAGTCGCCAATAGCCATTATCAGCTTCCGGTTTCCGGGTTCTAACACAAATATGTCTTTGATACTATATATCCACTATATATAGAGAGATAAGTCAATTTATTTCAACAATCTACTGAAACAATCTTAATGTCCCGGTCAAAAGATTTTAATAAATTTAATTGAAAACAAAAAGTGTTGAAAACATAAACACCGCTGTTATTTACAATAACATTGAGGTACCTACTTACTGTTATAAGACAAATTTTGTATTTATAAAATAACTATATACTCTTAATACATGATTAATCACACATTTATACACATAAGTTATTTTGATAAATTATTTAAATCAAATTATATTTTTACATTACATGGTTTTTTTTTAAATAAATATAAAATAGTCTTTTCAGAGATGTATGGTGTATGAACTTTGTACGATATCAATTATGTCCTCGGTTGGATGTGAAAGGAACTTTTCGTGCATTTTAAGAAATAAATTATCAAACTCTCATAATTCATTAATAGGTTTGATGATAACCAGCTTAATATTGACGAATTTTCATCAAAAATCATAAAATATAACCTGATTCATTAATATATTAGTTATTTATTTATTATTTTTTTCTTCCATCTCATTGTATACCTATATTATATAAGACACTAATAGATCCTTTCTTAGAACAAATCTTGGCATCACTACTGTATTTAATAACTATGCTCAAAATAATTCTTAAACACTTTTATTCATTATTATACACATTTCCTATTTCGTGTTTTAGTTCTGCTTTATTGTATATTGAGTAAAAAAATAAATAAAAGGAGAGTTGTTCGTGTTTTAACAAAGGTTTGAGTTATGTATTTGATTGGCTTTGTTTCAAATACACCATTAATAAAAAAAAACCTCCGGTAGTGGCTGATTTGCCCTGTTCTAATCCAACACATACTTTTACAAAACCATTATAAAGAATAACTAGTTCTTTGCCACACGAAATGCGATTTATCCCAACAATACTTAAGCTGTACACAAAGAATACTTTTCAAAGGTTCGAATTGATAGAACAACACTAGCTATATAATATTATATTGAAGTAGATTTTCTGATTACAATAATATAATTTCCTTAATAACCATTAATTCATATCATTATCTAAATAATTAATGAATATGATAAAATTCCAAAGTAAAATAGCATAATATGTCATAATATGTAAGGAATTGTAGTAGATTGAATATTAAATCATATAATTGAATACCAATGAATTCCCATTACATAGGTAATATTAAAAATACCAATCCCAACATCATAATTGATGTAGTCAAAAAGCCGTCTATGCATTTCGGATAGCAAATTATATACAAATAAGTAAAATGAATAATTATTTTATAATAATACTATTCTACTAAATTAATATCTTACGCGTGAGCCAATTAAAATTCAGTAATAATTATACAAGCCGTATTACTCGTAAATTCATGGTCAAACTAAATAATAATCAAACCAACATTTTGTAATATTAAATTCCAAGATTAATTTAATATAGTACAAAGTGTAACTTACATGGTAAAATTAAAACATGTTTATTAAGCATAATAAAATATTTCATTGTTTTTATTCTAATGCTAAATGTTTTCTTATGTACTTAATGTGTTGGATGTACATTCTAGTTAAGTTTTTAATTTAAAAAAATTTAAATATTTTTGACTTCGAAAATTTGAAATTTTCATAGACTTATTTTTATAGTACCTAACTGATTAAACGTTTTGTTCTTTAATATAGATGAAAGGCACGTGAGGCAATTGATCGACCTGCTGAATGTTATGGGCGTGCAATTTTTTGGACGAGAACCAAACGACCCAAACTTTTTCTGTCTACAGATGAAGGGTGTGCGAAGGGTTCATTTGGTGCAATCTCAATCTCAATTGTTATCCAACCCAATTTACTGGCTACGTTTAATATATATATTATATATATATATATATGTATGTATTATATATAATATATATATATATATATACAGGATATAAGACTTGTACAAAGGCTTATGCAGTTTTATGAAAGAATAAAATATAACTAAATTTATCTGTAATTTATTTTACGTCTTTTTCATTATTTTTCAGTCCAGAGAGGATAAAACGGAGACACAACTGACTTTTTTTATATATTATTACGCTATAACATTTTCTATTTTATTTCATAGTTCAACCATCATATGTATGTTAAGTAATGTAGTAAAATAATATATTTAAAAAAAATAAAAACCAGTTGTATTCAATTACTAAAAATGAAAACAATATTGAAATACTTAAGCAATTACTTCAACATTAAGGTACATAAAACTATACTATATTTTATATGTATATAATATATTATATTAATAAATAATAAGCTTAGGTACGAATTAATAAAAATAAACATATCGTATTTTAAACTGTTAGCGGATAATGTTTTTGAATGATCGAAGAAAATTGAAATTTTGATTTGTATATAAAGAACAATTTATTACATGTCTGCCTAAATGTGTCACCTCCACAGTGCGGTTGAATACTTCAAAAATAATATCCATTTTATAAAATATAAATCATTATTTTACACTTAGTGCATGGGCAGATACGAAGGGGGTGATGGGGCTACCCCCTTTGGGCCGTATTTTTCACATTATTTTTATATTATAAATTGAGCTGAAAGCTGATATTTTCATTTTTTTGATACTACTTATAACACATAGAGCATTAGTTCGTGAAATAATGCAAAAAATTAGCCTCCTATAAATTATAGGTTATATAAAAATAAGTAATTTAATTTTTAAAAATTCGCCCCCCCCCCTCTTGAGTGATCCTCAGGATCCACTATATTTTTTGTGTGCAATTTTGAAGGTATCTATAATATCTAAGCTATAATATACAAAACTATTCCTTCAATAGTTCAATTGTCTATATAACAATACCGTTGATTTATTATTCATGTAATAAAAAATGTACTTATATCATTGTACCTAAATATTAGTATTTATTATTATTTTATAAATTAGAATTAGATACACATACACAACCCTATTTTTCAAAGACCATTTCACAAAAAACTGAAAATGCATGATATTCATTTAATGAAAATTTCGATTATAATATTGTATGGATATGACATAATCATTATTTATGAATTTGATCAATTTTAAACTTTTTTTAAGAGAAAGTACATCATTATATTTATCACAAATATTAATTGGCATATTGTGTTTTATGAGTATAAGGCTTAAAGAATTATTAAGTATAGTACCTTATCTAAAATTCAATCAAGGGTAAGGGTGATTTAAAAATTATAGGTAATTCACCTAAAAATATCACGGGGGTTCCATATAACAGTTGTTGGATATCGTTCTAAAACTGTCCCATGGGACACAGAATGACACAGAATGTCATAGTAACTTTATCAAACACAGATTTGTCTTTTAATAATATTTTTTTATTTTGTTATAACAATAGGTAATAAAAAAGTAAAAAAAATACAATAAATTAACATTTTTAAATTAATAAAAAATATATTTATTTATATTTGTAAATTAATCCATGGTTGCTTGGATTTAAAGTATATTGTGGAAACGTATGATAAAGCAAATAAAATATAATTGGTTATTAAAATGCACTTAAAATAATATTATATGGAGTTATGGTCAATAGAGGGAAAATTGCTTGTATGGCTGGAACGCAAAATATTCTCAATAAATTAATATATTAATAGTAATATACTACAAACTAACATTAATAAAAATCACCATTGTATGTTCAAGAATAGATTTTTTTTCATTTAATGCAAACAAATGGGTCGAATAAAATTTAGTAATGAATATATCCATCGGTTATGTGTATTTATATATTATAACCAAATATTCCATACAATACTCTATGATACACTTATAAATACGTACATATACACATCTATAGAGTTATGGAATGCAATTATACAAATTTAAGCACTTCATTAGAATAAATCTGTTACACGCACCTCTCCAAACAAATCACGTACTCCAGTATATTGTTAAATAGACCAGGGACGTCATTGATTCAACGAAATCATTGTTAAAAGAACAAAGGATCTTTCGGAAACGTCAATTCAGTTATACAAAGCCACCATAATAATAAAATGAAACGATTTGATGTAATATTATTAATAGAACCGGAAACCATTTACTAAAAGGTCAACGATTATCAAAACAGAAATTTTGTAAATTAATTTCAAAAATAATCAACAATATAATATTAGAAACTTACATTTTTGGACTTTAAATCATTCAAAAAACTTGACAGACTACATACAGCAATTCGAATAAATTTTAAATATTATTCGGGTAAATTTTATTGTAGTATATCAGAAAAATCAATAAAAATAATAAATTAACAATAAATGATGCAAACAGAACATTAAGGCATACATTTTAATATATTTTTAACAACGCAGTTGATCTATGGAAATTGATTAACTATTGTCAACTGTGATATACAGAGTGATTCTTTTATCAAACAACACTCATTATTTCAAAAAGTATTCATGTTTTTGAAAATATTTTTTTACATAGTTTCAAATTGTTAAAAAAAATAACGCTTTTATTAAAAAATATATATTTTTAAATGTTTTTTATTCTTATATTTTTTTAAATTTTTTACTTTTTTGAATGACAACATGGATTTTTAATTTCATATTCCAAAGCAGAATAATTTTTTGAGTATTTTAAGTACTCATAAACTACTCACCCTAAATTTGAATTTTATGTATCAAAATACTCAGAAAATTATTCTGGTTTGGAATATGAAATTAAAACACTATGTTTTCATTCAAAAAAGTAAAAAACTTAAAAAATTATAAGGATAAAAAATATTTAAAAATATAAATTTTTAATAAAAACGTTGTTTTTAACAAATTGAAACTATATAAAAAAATATTTTCAAAAACATTAATACTTTTTGAAATAATGAGTGTTGTTTGATAAAAGAACCATCCTGTATAAGCTTAATTCTGTTCTGTGTGGTAGATATAAATAAAAATAACAGTTTGGAAAAAAAACAATCTATGGACTATAATATTCAATCGAACAACATTGTTGTATAATAGGTTATAAAGATTTTATAACATAGAAATAAAACTAACCACATTCTAACGATAGAGTACATCATTAGCTATTCAATTTAAAAAAATATGAAATACAAATAAATAAAATAAAAAGAAACATGTTTAAACAATAAAACAAATTTAAAATTTCAGTTTACACCATCAATTATAATTTATAATAATATAATTCGTTCTTTGTTTTAATAAAAATAATTACCTACTGTTATTTTAATAAATTAAACATTTAAATTTGTTAAGTGTATGTAAATATCACCGTCGTCCTTCATGGATATGTAATAACTAAATATATGTATAGAAAGCGCACGTACATTTTAGCAATATAATTATTCACTTAGACAAAAGATTGAAGAACAAAAAGAAATACGATTAAAAATGCATCAAAAGAGACACTTGTCCCGATACTTTATAACTCTTTTAAAAGTCCAATAGATTATATGTATATACAGTGGTTGTGTTGGTGGTAAGTATATTAAATATGTACTATTTTACAGGGTAGTGTTATATTTTAACAGTAAACACTCATTCACAAGAAAAATATCAAAAATTTTGAAAATATTGTTTTATAACATCTTAAAATCATTGCAAGAACATTTTTGAAAGAGTTTATGTTTTTCACTTTTATAATTTTTAATTTTTTTGAATGATATCAGGCATTCCACTCCGTACATATAAACCTACAAAGATGTGCGACGGAGTAATAATTGTAACTTTCAGAATTATTACGTCCACTTTTCCGTCACCGATCTTAATTTCTACACAATAATTTATCGATAATAGAGCCCATTGGTTTACATACTAAAAACATAGGTTCATAATTTTTTTGATTTTTCAAATCTTATTCATTATGTAATTGTTATTATTGACATTATTATTATTATTATTAAATAAAGGATAGTTATAGCACAGATATTTATGTGTCCCGTGTATTGTTGTTGTTATTATTATTACTATCATTATAGGATAATCGCTTTAATACGAAAACTATACATGTTTTACAGTAACATGCAATGCCGACAGTTGTACAATTTTTTTTTTTTTTATCAACTTTTCGCCGTCCCTATGCTCTGCAGAATCTATAGACTATAGACAAACTATATCAAAAATTACGCAGGACTGAACAAATAATTTACCCAAAGCCACCACCGAGGGATGTCAAGCGTTTCCCCCTTACTGTTAATTACGCTTCTGTGGTGTATTAAATATACATATATACATACGCGTCTTCTTGCTCGCCAGCCCCATCGTAACCATTACCGCTCTCATTTCGGTTTCGTTTCGCAGTAAGTACCTACTGCCGCACTATTTCCACCCTCCTCTTCAACACTGTTTTATTGTATTCAACGATTTTGCCAGAAAATTACAAAACTTCAATTTGTGCCGCACTACAATTCACCCCTCACCACAACCGGTATGCGATCATTTATAGTCTCATCGAGTTTGTCTCCGTCGATAACTTTTTTTCTAGCAAACTTGATTACTATGTATTACACATTCACGCATAAAAAATTAAAAAATATCGATCACAATAATATTTCATATAGGTAGGTACTTTCTTATATAATAGTTTATCTAAACTCAAATGATAAAAACAGTATACGAATACTTCTAAATAAGTTGTGTTTTTTTCCACCAAGTTTATACAGAGAGATTCACCAAGAATACACACTCCAATTTTTTCTTCAATAATGAATTTATTCAAATTTTGATTTTTAGAGATTATTTTTAAGATTACTCCTTAAGTATTTGGACATTTTTGCTATTTAAGATGTAACCTGTGGCGATAAAATTGTTTTCATAGAGCATCACTCTTTTTCAATTAATTATTAATAAGATGTCTCTTTAGATAATTTTCATGTATCTGTATCAAAATTCAAACGGGTATAGTTTGAGTTTTTAAAAAATAAATGCGTATAATAAGGATAAATATCTTTAAAAATGTTTTTATAAAAATATAAATCAAAATATCTAATATTGGATTTAGTTGATATTAATTACTTGATTTTTAAATCATCATAGCTCCTATATCATTCAAACTCATTACCGTGGACTAATTATCTTTAGTGCAAGTTAAAAACTCAATTCTATTCGTTGAAAATTTAGTCTACATAGATGGAAACATCAACAATTTAAAAAAAAAGTCATTAAATAAGAATTTAAAGTAAATAAAGATGATTCTTATTTGAACATAAAAAGTCAATTTGTATTGCCTAAAAATATTCCTTGTATAGTATCAAAAAGCTAAATAATTGAAAATATAGTCTTTAAGATAGTTTATTAAAGACTTCAAAAATTAGAATTTGAAAACAATAATTATTAAATAAAAAATGGGATAAGCAATAAGCACGCTTCGTGGATCACCCTGTAAATAATATTAATAAGTAATAATAATAGTTATGTAAGTTTTAAATTAAAGTCAGGAGGTGGTTAGTGGATTTTCTTTGGTTGGCGATTCGTAAAGTAATACATATATATATATATATATATCGCTATCGCGAGTAATAATTGTTATCGTTATGGTCGAAACGAAAATCGCAAACGGATTTTAAATATATATTATTCACTTGCAATTTTCAGCAAACAATTCGCGGCGTAGAAAACTTCTCGAGAAATATAATAACTCTCCATTTGTGGGAAATTTGTTTACCGGCGAAGTTTTCATACCGTGAAGAGAAGTTACACCGATGTATATTCCACTGTTTTATTCTTGTCTAAACGAACTTAAGCCGGATGGCAACGACAGACGTTTCGTTATACAGTTAACATCCATCCACATAATTGTTGAAGAATTAAATTTTTACTTGGCACAAACAATATCTTAGTAATTTATATACGCATGGTTATTAAAGTAACAAAATATGCTAATTAACTCTGTGATTTACAATGCCCTAAAATGTTGTAGGTCATCTCGTCAGTAGTATTATCACAAAAAAATAAAATAATTACCAGCAACTGTTTAAAATTAAAAAAAAAAAATAACCATAACAAAAATTATCATCTAAAATAACAATAATAAATTAATGTATATAGATTAATCTACTAATAATATAAGAATAACTATAGTATATTAGAATATAATATGTTTTCAATGACAACTGATATTATTATACGATAATATTTATAAAATACACAACATGATTATAAAAATATAATAGGTATAGGTACAATGATTAATATCAGTCTTGAAATTGATTAACGGTATAATATAATATTATGATTACAAAAAGAGGAAATGAATACCTACAATATATAAATAAATAAAGTATTATATCACTTAAATAGTGTAATATTGTTTATTATTATTTAAATATTTAAGAGTAATAATTAAGTTATGGAAATAAAATATCTAACGGAAATATTTAAATTTCATTAAATTATATTAAAAAATATTTGATTATAAACAACGGAATATTATTATAATATTTTATCTAAAAATACGAAAATATAAATGCATATTTATATATTTTAATGACATTTACATTAACTTCATTCGGTACAGTTTAAAAAAGTATTTGTTTTTCTAGCTGTTAAATAACTTAAATCTAAACGATAGTCTATTCGAAATTTGTCAAAAATGTTCATATTCGTTTAAAAATATAAGTTTGTTTTTATCAATAAATTATACTAAAACTAAGTTAATAGCAAAAAAAAAAATGTCCAACGAATACATTTCTTGATTATTAACTGTATTATTTTCACGTCACAAAGATTTTTGGCATGATTAATATAATTATTCAATGAATTATATGATTCTATATAATATAATGAATAATGTAAAATAAGCCACGAGAATACTGCTAAGTTTATAGATTAGGCCACAAAGTTATTAATGGCTTATTCATTAAAATTAATTGTATAAAGCATGAAATTCCAAAGAAAAAAAGTATGTTCATTATATCTAATATCTAGCTCATAAATCAGATTAATATTAAAAGATAAGACGAGCAAAACTGTATTTCAATAAAATATACTATAAATACGGGCACATGGCAAAATATATTTTCAAGGGAAAATAATATTGTACAAATTTGCATAATATTATATTAAACGAAAATGAAATATTTTCGGACGCGTAATATTATTGTATAATATAGTTTGCGTTACAAATAAATGAACTGCAGATAAGTAAAGTTAGAAGTATATTGCTTATGAATAAATCGGCAGTATTATTATACCTACTATTTTTATATCCCAAAAATTCACCCAGACTCGTAAAGTTTATATAGAATTTTAATAAAAGAAAAAAATAGTTATAGTAATAATAATGGTAATAAATAAATTAAATTATAACAACAGCAATAATAATAATAATACAAAACGTGTAGATTATATATCATTATATACATATATGTATATATTTATCGTATCTAATTTGTTTCCTTTTCCGCGCGTATGGCCGTAGAATAATATGTTTGTTGTAAACAATCGAAAAAAGTACTATATAATATTATATTATTATTACATAGGTACTGCTGCGAAATAATTTGAAATAATTTCCGGAGATAAAACATCGGCAGCGACGGGATGACATGGTAAACATATATATCAATATCAGCACGTCCTGTCTACGATACGCGGGCGCCGCTTTTGTTTCAGATATAAACATGTATAGAACGAAACCAGGGCTAGGGGACTGTGTCGGATTTATGGGCGAAGCGGTGGCGGGAAACAATAATATTATGGCAATAATAATATTATATTCGACGTCGTTAACCATGTACCTCTACTACTTTAGGACGATCGATTTATCTAGCAATATTGTACTGTCGTACACGATCACCATAATATGCGCGTCGACGTTAGGTGGTTGCCCTTAGGATTCACGCAAGAAGCACATACCATATATTTCTATCAACAATTGTGTATTTTTTTTTTAACATTTATATTAATTGATTAATTTATACAAAATATTAACAGATTTCAGAATATACATCCATCGTTCAACAGGAGCTGACAAAATAGTGATCGAGTTATAGCCGGTTAGTATATTATTTTATATCAGTTATATAGAGGTATCCAAAAAGCAATTTAAGATACAAAGTAAGATACAAAATAATTCTAAAGGGTTTTTTTTAAATAAACTTTAACCACTCAGTCCTAATATCCTACCATATTTGCTCTATCATATTATTCATAGTATTATGATTAATTATTAGTTTTATTGTACTAAATAGTCATTCTTTATTACATATTAATTATGCCTACAGCTACTTAATGTCTCCATCAAACATAAGATTTATAATGATATGAAATAATATCATTTTTTAAATCAGTTTTCCTATTATTATTTTTTCCAAACTCGAAGTCTAAGACTTGAGCCGTGATCGTCCACCCCTAAATACGGTGCTGCCTAGATGTTGTACTGTGAACACGTCTCTTCCAATTAAACCATTTATTGGCACTTATATACAACAACCCAAGAGGACGCCATACCCGCATGTGTTGTCTTTGTCTTACTAACATACATCATACCAAATTTGCGTTCATTAAAGCGAGATATAGCTATGTAAAATATTACTACTCAAAAGTGTTCATAACTCACTTTAAAATGATAATATCAATAAAACATATGTTATTTTGTAGATAATATTCTGCCTTTAAATTTGATGATAGGTAAATTTATTCTAATATTAAAGCTATCATCACAAAATGTGTTCAACTGAACAAAGACAACACATGCGGGTATTTCGTCCTCATAAGGGGCCACATTTTTAAGACATTATAATTAGTAATTACTAAATTGAAAATACCTAAAAAAATATATTTATATTAGAGCTACTAGTTGGTTTATTCAGTTATGCTAATAATATATCATTATTTTATTGATTATATAAATAAATAGTATAAGTAGTAGATTATTATAAATATTAATAATACAAAATCATTATAAATAGAATGTTAAGGATTTAACGATTCCATAGCCTACCTATATATTGTAACTAGGGCTCAGAACTTAATGCACATAAAAAGTACTAAATATACATGCACTTATGCGCTTAAAAAAGTGCAAATATGCTCTAAAAATATGCACTTATATTTTATTTTTTACACACAATTATTATTTGTAGAAATATTTTATAAAATATTATAAACACGGAAAAAGCAAAGCAATAAAAATAATTCTGATTTTTAATTCTTAATCATAATTAAAAAAAAAAAAAATACGATACAAGAATATCTAATAATATCTCTCAATATTAATGTATTTATTTTTTATTTAAAAATTTTCATAGTAAATCTACATAAATTATAAAATATGCTCTAAAAAATTGTAAAATTAATAAATATGCTTTAAAATCTAAAAACCACTAAATATGCAAAAATATGCACTATACATTTTTGATATGATTTTCGTAGTGTCTTAAAACTAATTTCTAGCTCACTTAGCAATAAATCTAACGGTTAAAAAAAAAACATGAAAATGCAACAACTTTCGAGCCCTAATTGTAACAATTAACAGAAAAATTGTTATATTATAAAGAAGAAATAATATAATGATCTAATTAGCTCTCTAGATATTCTCAAAAATGTGTTAATAACCAATAAATCATAGTTAATATTTCGGTTGACTTTTTTTACCGCCAAACATTTCTGTATTTTTATTAAAGTAAAAAAAAAACTACTTTGAATTTTGAAATTTTACCCATGAAGAATTTTTTTAATGGTGTATCCTACTTATTAGCTTTAAGGATTTTAAACATTATAATTTGCCAATCGTTGATATAAGTTGTAAAATGTTGGCACTAAAATCGTAACCTATTTATTGTTAAGTTATAACTGTACATATTTTGACACAAAATATTTATACATTTTAATTATAAGGCAACTTTTGAATTAAAAGAATAACGGTTATTTTGGTTTCTAAATCTTTTTTTAAAAAAACTTGTAAATATTTTAAAGAGCAAATATAAATTAGCCCTGGAAAAGTAAGTAACTAAAAGGACAATAATCGACAGTAAAATTAAATTAAAACAATTTATCAAATTCGTAATAAAATTAGCTATAGTAAATACGATTCAAATTGATTTTGTAAGTCACAGTAAAATACGTTTAGCAAACATTAAAATCGAATTATGCCTAATGAATAAATATCTACAAAGCATAACGCATAAGCATGATGCATGACTAATACTATTTAAAAATAAATAATTAAAAAATGATATAACATTTTTTTTTTTTAAATAAAAGAACAAGTGTTATATACTTTATGTATATTATAGAACTTCACAATGTTGACGGATATGAACGATATCAAAAATTGATTTTTGAGTATAATCAGATGACTTGAAACATTGAGAAATCGTCGTGTGAATAAATTCTAATAAATTATATGTTAAATATTAGTTCAGCAAAAATCTAAAAATAAAATAAAATAAGTATTTTCGTTATCTATAAATAATGCACATGACGTCTACAGCTCACGCTTAATTTTTGATTTCACGGTTAAACCAAAAGCATACAAACAAAACAACTTAGTATACTAACTATTATTTAAGCGTCAAATATTTACCAAAATAGTTTTTGGAAATTTAAACGGCGGGGATGTAGTGAATAGATTGTATAGTCATTGGCCCTAGGCACTGCAGGGTATACCTCCTTAATGCGCATAATAATGGTAGTTAATCCGCGGTCCTGACGTACCGTCTATAAATCAAAATTTACATTTCCCGTGTGTATATTTTGTACCCGCCAATAAAATGTATTATTATAATATTATACAATAATATGGTACCGACACTATTCGATTGTAACGATTTAGCATACTGTGTACGAATTAAAACAAGCGATAAAAACGCAGAAAGAATACGAAAACATAATAAATGTGCGTGGCCCGACGATAGGCATTACTGCGGTGGTGTACGTAGGTAATACGAATGGCGAAGGAAACGAGAGTTGAAAGCGTTATAACAAAGCAATAATAACGGGTGCTCCATTGTGCTTAAAAATCCAAACCCTTTTTGGACTGTTTCCAAAGCTCGGTGGCGGCGGCGGTGTCGACGGTGGCATTGTTTTAATGATTCAATTAACGTCAACCGCTGTTGAAAAAACAATTATAATACCGTATATGTGTATGTGTGTGTGTGCGTGTACGCGTGTGCATGATATTATATAATACTTATATATATATACGTGAAAGGGACGGTGTAGCGGACGCGGAAACGCGTTGTACTAATTAGACACGACGACGACGACGACGTCGACGACAAAGTTATATAGCTATATATAACTAGTACGATTACCCAAAAGCGTTAAACACCTACGCCGTCCAAACTTTTTGTTGTTTCGCGTTTTATTATATATTTGTACGCATACCTATAATAATAATAATATATTGTGGGTTATCATCACGTTGACCGCCATGAGATTCGAATTGTTCTTTATATGTTTTATTTTTATTGCTGTTACTTTGAGACCCAAAATGAATACCCGAGCATAAAAATTTTTAAAAATGAGATACAATATTGGATGTTTACGGTTTTCTTTGTTTTTATTTACCATCAATAGCACGCGTTAAACTAATATATTTCATAAGACAAATTGAAAACAATAATGTTTGTTTATTTAAATTTAAATATAATAAGTTTAAAAATTATAATTATTATAATGACTCTTACAATTTATAATGTAAAACAACCGAATAGATGAAATATTTATCATTAAAATAGCATAATATGCATGATAATATTTATTCTATATGATACATTATACAATATACATTGATACATATTATTATGATTTATCTTTAAGAAGGAATTAGTTGATAATGTATGTAAAATAATAATTAAATATAAAAAAAAAAATTAACTAGCTTATTTTGATGTTAAGAAAAAATGCTGTTGTTTTCGAGTCTGATGAAAATGTATCAATTGATTTTTGATTTGTCGTTACTGTGATAAAAGTTCATACACCGTATTTTTTTGAAATTTTATTGAGGTTTAAAAATGGGGTTAAATTCAAAATAAACTAGGTAACTATATTAAAAACCCATTGGTAATTAACTTGTTACAGATAGCTACTATAAGCTGGAGTTAGCGTCGTCACTGTTTAATAACAACATCGCCATATCGTATGGGTTTATTATTTTATATAACGTATTACTAAAGTTTTTAATAGGTTACATCATCGTATGATGTTTTCGGCAAGTAGATATTTATTTATTTGTTTGGTAAGAGTACGGGTCTAGTAGCACAATGATTGCACTACAATAATACCATTTACATATAAACATATAGTATTGAAATATTAATAATCACAAATAAGACAATTTACAAGATAGTATGTATAATATATTATTAATCAGAGAAATACGGTTTCACATTGGAAATGTTACCGATAAACGAGAACACACTGCAGCAGCCCGAAGGGTATAAAAAGCTTTCCTCCAGTGCGCAAATGCGGCGGGAGAATAAGAAGACCGACCACGCAGGCGACGACGGCGCAGCGGTATAACCGACAGATATAAGATTATTTAGACATGCTTAGTATTATTATCGCCATTTATGAGGAGCCACCCACAATACTGCTATAATATTATACGTATGCCGTAGTTATTACTAGATATTATTATTATTTTCCGATAAAATGCTTTTGATCACCAACATACGGATATTATAATCGCATTGAGTAAACGACGTTTCAAAGGGTAATCAGTTTTAAAGGTCGTAACTACGTGTATTATAAATATTATACCTATAAACTATATTTACGATTTTGAATGCGCACAAATCTATACCAATAAGCACGCGTATTTGACGTACAAAACATGGAAAATATCCGCCTTTGTGTTTTAAACGAATGCGATATAACATAGCTAATTCGCTCAAACACAGCCTTTGCGTCTATTTACATGCGTAGGCGTTATAATTATTATATTATTTTTATTTTTATTATATTAATCTCGTAAATATACAAAGGGATACCTAATATACAATATTATTACGTAGGTGTCAATTTATATATTATGTTATATTCAACAACAGCGTAATTTATACGATCCGTTTATTATGTTACGTGTAAAATGTTATGCATTTATATCATAAAGACCATATAACATAAAATATATTTTTTTTTATTCATCTAAAAAACATTGACAACAAAGGCCATTAGTTATAAACAGGTTATAATTTTATACAGATATAAGATATATTATAATTAATTAGGTTACATAAATATATATTTTTTTAAATAAATTATTATAATCATAATTATTATTATTAAATTTGTCTTTATTATTCAAAATAGTAGATAGTAGAAATTCAAAATAGTATGATATAAACGTTTTTATACAACTAGGTTTTCCGAGACCCGTTTGAATTTGTCTTGCCTAAGTAATATCAAACGCGAAAACCTATTGGTCATTATTAACTCATCATGATATTTTAATTAGAGCGATATACCTACCTAGTAAAGGTGTGTTATACAATGGGTGTAATATGATGCAAAATATAATATAATTTGAGTAAAATTCAGTTTTTATTTATCAAAAATAATTTTAATGTTTCTATACTTTTACTATAATAAATAATTGTTTCAGCGCTGAATCAGTATCAAATTGGAAATGTATGATTATAATAATTATTTTAAACGTATTTTATATAATTTTAATCTATTGCAATTTCTGTGCATTTCAAAAACAAAGTGGTGCAATCGGAATTTGATGGTTTGTAAGTTCATACTCAAAATCCTCTATTTTAGTTGAGTTCGTAGTTAAACCGTATCAAATTGTATTTTACGTACTTCAATGTTTAATGTTACATGAACGATATATAGTATCATATAATATTTATACGTAGTTAAATGATGATTTTCATCAGTATCACATTATATAGTTTATTATTATGGTAAAAAATAAAACTGAACGTGAGATTTCAAATTAATAGAGCACGCAAACTCTAGGGAATTAAGATTACTAAATACACTATTATGGTGGGATTATGTTTTTTTTGTGGTTGTATGTGTAAGAAATGAAAGTAGTAGTTAGTAGTTGTATAAAAGGAAAGTGAGATTCACGCAAGATATTAACGGGTAAAACGACAATCTCACTTATTATTCATTTGCAGACCTTTGCGGCCATAAAATACTACCTTTCAGCGTGGCGAGAGGAGCTGATGATAATAAAATGGTTTCGTTAAAAGAGGCTCTGGGGCACATAATAAAAACCTGCTCTATACTGCACTGCTGGGCAACTAACATTAATAATTCAATGAACACATATACAGAGACAGTTAAGAAGGAAAAGATTTTTCGGGTTTTTTCTTTTTGGTTTTTTATCTTTTATTTATTTTTATTTTTTTTTATTGCTTAGGACATTTTAATTCAATTGAATGATCCTCAGGGACGACGTTCGAGTTTTATAGATGTTTCAATTAAATTTCGTACCTACGTGAGATAGTTAAATTTTATAGTTACGATCCGTAACCTACGGGAGTGTACTGCGATGCGACTGTTGTATACTCCTCTTTACGAATGCGTTTATTATGATTAAACGTAGAGATTCTATGTACATTAATATAACGCATGCACGCGCACTTATATATATATTTCCTCGGTTTATACCTACTCCATATCCGCGTATGCCACTGGGTTATTACCACCCCAGTCCTCGAATTAAGTGAAATCCTCTCGAATTAATCGATAAGTAGCTGCTACATTTTGTAAAACACGTTTCTTGACGATTATATTTAAACGGAACAATGTGCATTGCGAGGCAAAACGGCCTTGTAAAGTCAAAGACATCCGAATTGCAGTAATTGTTATCACTCCCCCGCTGAGAGAACGGTATACTACAGCGGAAGAAGTAGTGAATCTAGTAAAACAACCGCATTATACTTAAAGGCAACAAAAAAAAAAGCGAAACGTAAACCCATGAACGACAATGATGAGACAATGCGAAGGTATTTAAAATAAAAAAAACTCTTTCAAGCCGAGAATACTCCAAGTTAATAATGAGTATTATGCAATTTACACTTTATTAATAACTTTAATATTATTAATATTATTATCATACACTTTTATGTTTGACATTGTTCGTATAATTGTTCATAACACACTTGTGATCGTAAAATATACAAATGCTGTTTGAAAATAAAAAAACGTATTACAAATATTTATACGTATTAACCTAAACAATTCGTTAGTTAGTAGGAACAATAGACAAATGCATATAATAAATATAACAAGTAAAATAATATTCACTGACGTATCCAAAAGGACTATTAGACTGGAACTGATTTTATATCGAACAATTTAGAAATACATTAAAAACTATCAAACTGATTGTTACAGATTAGTCCATCGTGATTTAGCATTCTCAAATCTCTAGATTTTATAACTAAATATTATCATATAAATGATAATATAAATTATAATAAAATCATTTTTATAGACTGTCTCAGCGCAATAAGCAATATTAAAATATGTATAACTCATAAGATATTAATCCACACATTCAAAATAAAATTATTAGCTTAAAAATGAAAACTAAAAAAATCAGCTCTACAGCCATTCCTCGGGTATTCCTGCGTAAAGGAATATGAACATGCCATTAGATGCAATTACATTCCTCCTATCCTCCCTAATAAATACCTAATACTATAATTATATACCTATTTGTTTAAGACATTGTCATCAATGGTTTATAATTGCACTAAAATAAATTGTAATATAACCTTGTTTGCCCAGGTTAGGTTAAAAAAAAAAAATTGGTACAATTTTCTTTCTCCTCCCCTAGATCACAATGGTTCATATTATTTATTAATACTCTCTCTTCTAATAATAATTTCATCATATAATAAAAACTGTAATTTAATTTTAATACCTATCGTAAGATAGTATAATATATTATTATAGATTAATATTTAATGTCTTATCGACAGCGAATAAGCGAATACTAACACAGACGTTACGAACTAAATGAACATTACTGTAAATAATAGCGGAGTTAAACTTTTTGGACGTAAGTGAAATGTTGTGTTCTTACGACTAAAATAGCCTTAAATAAAAACGCAGTTATTAATTCTGACATAACCAGACGGAACTGTATGCATAATAATATTATGTACCACGGCAAAGACAATGATCACTCAGAAATATACACGCGAAACCGTTAACATCTGTTTATTATAATACACAGAGGGTTGTATTTTTAAAACTTTTCTCACTCAATTTCCGGCTTTTAATGATAATATATTCACCAGTCAAACGCAGTGTATTATTGATATTTTCTGTTTTTCATCTACCGATTACAATTATTATTTCCGTATTATTATTACCGATTTATTTCGGAATTTCGTTTGAAACCATTGGTAACGCACGTGTATAATAATATTATAATGCATCACATCGTTATACCGCTCCCGATAAGACCAGCTGATGATGATCTAGTACGAATTCCAGATAATTTATGTACCTATATTATCCACCATATGTAGCGGCGGATTAAGGTATGTGGTGGCTCCTGGGCGGAATGCATTATGGGGGCCCCTTATACATAAACAAGGAAATATATTTTTTACTAATTAAATAACATTTATTATCATATTTAGTAGTAGTGACAATTAAATAATAATTAATTATAAAAACAACCAATGCGAATATAACTTACTATAGTATAAGTAATATCATTTTTCCTGTATCCTAATTTAAGTATCATAAAACTGTGGAGGCCTTGCATTTGTGAGGGCCCCTGGGCTGCAGCCCACTCAGCTCTCCCCTAAAACTAGCCCTGACCATATGAGTATGTAGTAAAATTACTTTCACTAAAAACCCAATGGTACAGTCACAGTGTAAATCGTTATGTAGTTTTTCATGAATATTTTTCGTCCACGATTTATCCGCGCTTAATTCGTTATAAATAAGATGTAACGATTCGTTGAATTTGTACAAATAGAATAATATTACAGAATTAGGTATAATATATCTATAGGAATACGGTTAGGAGGGAAAATATAGAAAAAAAACATTAAATGCCACGAATCGGCTGAATGTATTGTGCCACACCAAGATAAAAAGAAACAAACTTGACGAATATCAATCGTCACCAAATAAATGATACAATATAACAATATAACTATGCGGTGGTCGGACAATACCCAGGAGAGATGTCTCGACATGAACCACTGTAGCATCGATTGTATGCCAAGAACTCTAATTTTCCTTTTTCTTTTTCAGGGGGGAGGGACGCGTGACCACGTGTTAAGGGTGCTGCCAGCAAAGGAACGTTTGGCGAATCTCGAGTAAAATCCTTTGCTATTGTTGTTAACAAGGACAAATCGCATCGCAGCATACAAAAGCTTATATATATATATATATATATATATATATATATATATATATTACGCTCGGGCTTACGGTATGTCGTATCTGTATACAATAGGTTTTCGGAGAACCTTGGTTGACGTATTGTACGTAATTTGTAAACGAACTATAAATCCAACGAATTTCTTATCCTACAATAATTATTTTTTAACTGCCATAATCTTAACCTTTTACTAAGGCGAATTTAATAATAATATATAATAGGCTGCAAACGAATTGTGTCCCCGATATAAACATTTCGATTATTAATATACTAAATTCGCTGAATTCAGAATGTATAAAAAACACGTTTTGATTATATTAAAACTGTATCATTCAAATTTTTAACAGTCAATAAAATAATAATATTATAATAACATTTTAATATATAATAATACAATAATACAATAACCTAATCTTACTTTTATTCTTTTTTATTAGTCTAACGAACTAACGACGAAAACAATATTTTTGATGTACATAATTACGAAATGATGAAAAACAATATTTTTAACCTACCATTAGCAATATAACATTTAATGTTACTATTGACAGCCTTTATCCCAAAGTCTGTCTTAAATGGGAAGGAAAATAATGTATTTATATCGGACGCAATTAGTATAGTTGTTGAATATTATCATTACCCAATTTATATGAAAAAAGAAACTTGGAACGCAATTTGTTTACTGCGATATAATATTATAAAAGTATATTATATTTAGAGTGAAATTTCAAACTTTTAAGAATGATAAAAATAAAATACTTAAAGTAGTGTGTCGGTAAAAAATAATCATTTTCATAGATCATAGCGTTACATTTGGAATCCAAAGAGTTTTGAAGTAAATTTATTTAATATTAAAAATGAGCGTTAAATTAATTCAATAAAAGTTAAGAATATATTTCCGTGGATAAACCGATTCTTGAATACCAGACGGCAGACAAAACATTATTTTCTATATATTATACCGATTATGGTATAATTTTATATAACAAAATAATTTAATATTAAAACATTCTTTCCAAGTTTTTAAACAATTTAGTTTATTAATACAATAAACCTATAGTAGTTCGCTAAATGTATGTAGTATCTATTCTTACATCATTAACATTACATTGATGTATGGCTGGTACAAGTAGTCATAGTTCTTCAAACCTTACTTAACTCTGACGAAAACATCTGCTGAAATCCAGGCTTACTGTTAAAGCATTTTTAATGGGCTTATGATGACGTGCTCGATATTTTATATGATATAGGTATGTAATATTATATTGTATATACTATGTATTTATTTTCACTATAAACACTATAATGTATTTCCAAAAAGTAATCAGTTATTGTTCTTTTTTTATTATTTAAACCTGCTAAGTAATGAAAATAATATTTTATTTTATTGCATCTTTAAAGCATAGTAAATCATTTTAATGAAGTTTTTTATTACACTACCAACATTTCAGTATATTATGTTGGATTTAAATTCGAAAACACTTTATAATTTATATACTTATAGAATATTGTGTTCATTGCGATCTTTTAATTTAAAGTATTCTTTTTAAAGACAATATTACTCTATTATTTTTAAAAAAATAACAATATATTTTAAATATAATTATAAGTTTAACTTAACACAATGATCTTTTATAAGAATAAATTTGGTGCATTGATCGAATGTGAATTGACTTGAACAACGTGTAGATTATTAAACTACGTTGTTAAATATATAGACTTAACGGTGTTATATCATTACTTTTGCTTTACGTTAACACACACACACACATACACGACTTCTGAAGAATATTAACTACATACTTTAAAACGGGGCAATTTCATATAATCATGTACAGAATATTTACCCTCTTGGCTATACTGCTGTATGTTTAACTTGCAGCAACTTTGAGCTCACACATAATATTATATAATATTCAATGGGAAAAATGTCGGATGCACCATTCTGTTTTCTTTTGTTACAGTGTTTGATATTAAATATTATTTTTCGTAAAACATTTATGAAATATTATATATTTACTGAGTAGATGTTTATAACTTATAAGATAACACACTGATTATTGTTAATGTTTCGTGAATTGTTGCGATATGCAAATCTCAATGTTCGTGCGTGACAAGAGTCAAGTACGAGAATTATCAGTACGTTGTATAATATTGTAATAACGTCCCAAAAAGGGGTAACAGACGTGTAAATTTTTTTAAATTTTTATATGATAAAAATTATATATAGGCTTACATTATTTTCAATATACACTTAATATTTGGTTATATATGCTTTTATATTCATGTTGTATAAGACATAGGTACAATTTGTGCAATGATATTATTATTTTAAAAATAAGTATTGATTAAAAAATTCACCGGGATAATGATAATATTATAAACTAACAATTATTATATTTATTAAATTATTTGATTTAATTTAATTTGTAAATATATGGCTCTATTGAGAAGACTTATATAGATAATACAACCATCTTATTACCATTAAATACCGAATTTATTTTACATTGTACATATTATGGTTTTATACTCTAACTTTTGTTTATGTCTCTAGATTAATTTTTTTTTATTTTTCAGATCTAATTTTATTTTATTTTTATTGTTCATACATTTTGTAACTTATCATATTATATAAAATTAATTTGTAAATTTTAATATATTATATTATATATAACTCTCTACCTTCAACACAAACTATGCTTACAGAAGGTAGACAAATTTTAATCAATTTATGTATTTACATTTTATGTATGTATTTGATGAAAATTTTATTAATAATAAAAAAAAAAAAAATACAGATTAATCGAAAAAAATATTAAAGCCTTGGGTTTACTATATAAATAGGATAATTATTATTTTATTACTAATTCGTCGAGAGATTCCAATAACCACTGTAAAATTTAAATAAATATTTATTGGAAAATGCATAACAGAAGGTGGTGTTTTATTACATAATTTATTAATGTGGAGTATTCCAAAATATCTATCAGTAAGTAATTGTTCGATTTTTTTTTAAATATTTTTATCAGTAAATTTGTATTTGAATATCTAATTATATTAGACGTAATAATTAACAGTTTAATAATTAATTGGTTTTTTTGATACATAGCGATTACTTTCAACCTTTCAGGTTGGGTTCTATATGGGTATCACGTGTTATACAATATAACGTATATACAATATAACGTGTGGGTTGTAGTATAATTTTATTTTTTATATTTTTGTTAAATAAGCTAAAGCTTAAGTTGTACATTGCATAATAATAATTATAAATCTTGTATATCATTTATTTTATTTAACTCTCATCATAATATTTATAAAAAATAAAAATCGTTTTTATTCATAAATATTATGTTTATATATTAAAAATTAATAAAATATATTAAAAATATTTTTTTAATATAAACACAATTTAAAAAACAAATAACACTTTAATAAAATTATTGTATTTTCTTGTTACATATAATTCGAATTCAGTGGATATAAAAATAAGTTTTTTATAAAATTATAATTACGGTTATAGTAATTTTCTATGTATCTCAATTGTATATTTGTATCATAACGAATATAATAATATTCATATAATTATTTGTTAAAAATTAAAATTAAATAAAATGCTGTTTAAATTCAAATACGGCAATCAGATATGGTTACCGCAAGTTAAAATTAAAACCGTTTTTTGATTACGGTAATATTGTCACGTTAAAATTCAATATAATGACACGAAATGTGTACCTTTAATATTCAATCGTGGATCAAAAAGTCGACCAAAGTGAGATACGGGACTGAGAAACTACCCAATCAAATGGCGTCGTTAAATACACTACCATACACAATATAGCTTCACTCTGATTTTTCTCAATTATAGAATATTCTCTTAAAATATCACTTGAATGAGAGTTCACAATTCAGAATGTAAATTATATTCAAATAAGTAGAGATAAGATTTCGGAGAACGAGTAGTTTATATTTGATGAAAAGTTTTTATTTATTTTAGAGAAAGGAATAAAAAAGGCGGGACAATGGGCAGCACAATTAGGCCAAATAAACCGAAGACAAATAAAATACGTTACAAAAGTTCGTAAAAATAAATATATTTACATGTACTACTGCTTGTATACTAACCATGCTACCTAAAGGAGTTAGTTGTTCTGGTAAGGAGATATCTGCATAATAAATGTAATTTATTATTCTCTGCAGTTATTTAATGCTGTTAATTGAGTTCAATTTAAAATTTCAATTATTAAAACAATAACTAATTTTTTTTTTTTAAATAATAACAAACTTGTAAATTAATTAAATTTCACAATAAAATTAAAAACACAAAACATTTTGTTTTTTTTTTCTTGGAAGGTATTTACTAGTAATAAATTACATTAGGTTATATAATAGGACATCGATAATAACTTTCATTTTCCAATTTTAAAGGTTTCAGCGGATGAAATATCTCATTACATGAAAGATATAATTATCTAAAACTAAAGAAATCTAGAAGATAATCCTGCACTTAAATGTACATAGAAGACTTAAAAGAAGCCTTAATAAGCTAATTCACGAATACATAACATTTTAAAAACCAATTTCCAGTACATAGGACCTGACAATCGAAATGGTTAACACGTAACAGCACAGAATTTATACAGCAGTGGTTCCCAAATGGTGGTCCGCGTATTGATATTATGGGGTCCGTGGTTATGTAGTACTGATGTGATATTTTTATTTTATTTTAGTGGAAATTTTTAAACACGTAGTGGTTTAAAATTCCAGGTATTATAAATAAATAGATAGATAGATAAACTCAATTATCGCAAAAAACATCGACAATTAATGATATTATTAAATTAAATTGAAAAGTAAGTAATCACAAATAAGGGGTCCCCCGTCCAATTTAAATTTAGCTAAAGGTCCGTGACTCAATGCTAATTGGAAACCACTGGTATACAGTAATAAATTATATAGAATAGAATAATAGTGTTATATTATATATTTATAAATTATACATAAACCTACATAATATATTCAAATTTAAAATAACCAAAGTTATGATCGCTTTTTATTTCTTGATAAATTCAAATATAAAATAATGTATGCATTTAAGAATTATTTTTTAAAGGGAAAAGTTTAAAAGAAAACGAAAAAATTAAAGAAATTGAGTGGGTTTGAATGAGGACCAAATATTTGATATATATAAAAAAAAAATTATAGAAGCAAATTAAATTAATTATAAGTCTTGAAAAGTAAAATACATACATAATGAAAAAAACAACATGTATTAAAATGAATAATAGTTTTTTATCAAATGAATAATTTTACAGTGGTAGTATGGCACTTAAATCAAATAATAGGTACTTTTCTTTCAATGGAATTTTTTTTTTAAAATAAACATTATTTCTTTTAAATTATTTTCTATTTATCAACTAATTTAAATTGTGTTTGATACCGATCTTATAAACGCATAAATCCATTAACAAATTATATATTATTAATTATCTTTGCCGTGTTAATACTCGTACAGTTATACTATTACGTGTTATTAATTTATTTACTATACATATTATGTTTACCGATGTTAATTTACATGTCTAAGCAGAGTGAGTAATAATAATTAATAATATGGAAAACATAAGTGTGTAAAACTCATTTGACGTATCTCAATAAACTTTTGTAATTTCGGTTTTGACTTTCATATAGAACTAACAAAATTGGAACGGTACGATAATTTTGTCGAATTGGTGTATTATCCTTATTTACGTATTTTATTTTCATATTTTAAAGCGTAGTTACTCTAACTGAATTATGCGCTTCGACGGAGTCGGTATTAATATCAGCGTTAAAATATATACGAATCCGATCCTACTTAAAGCAAAGAAGACATTATATTATAATATCGAGAAACTTTATACAGCTCCACGGAATAAATGGAGTAATTAACACCCATTGTGCTTAGTTAAAATCAGATTATCTCTTTTGATATCCATCCATTTGATAGCAGTCACTTATTATTATTGTTGTGAAAAAGTTCAAACTTCCCCCTCAAAACGTTTTGATGATATATAACTATTCGTCATCGGTACATTTTCAGCAGCCAAAGACACGGAGATTGTCTTTTGAAATATAATATTGATATGAATTATAATGGGCTATGACCCCAAAAATACGTAGGTATTATTTATCTCCAATTTTACCAGACGATACAATACGAAGCCATAACATACCAATATTATTCCTATCTAATGGTATATCATAGTTAGCTATGATTTGTTATAACTGACGACTGAAATCAAAAATAGCTCACTATTATTATATTCCTTAGAGGTCTGTGGAAGTTTAAGCGTCGATCAAGATAACAACTAACAAGTATTAATTACCGTATTATTTACACTAGTGGAAATTAGTTTATAGCTTAACGTCTTGTCAAACTTTGTGTATTAATTGTACGTTCGATCAGCACAACAATATTAATTACTTAATTATGACTGCTCCATTCACTTATAAAATCTCGAACATTTTTTAAAACAGAACTGTTAAAATACGATACGTATTATCCCTACTGCATTCAAAACGTCGAATAGAATATTAAACTTTATAAATTAATAGTTTGAGTGAATATAATTTGAGATATTGATTGTAGGTACCTACATTTCATTTCGATGAGAACGAATATTCTGATATTTTTAATAAATAAAAAATATTTAGAACCTATTAAAAAAAAAAAAAAAAAAAAAAAAACAATTCTCTGATTGTTATAGTCAAACATAAGTCTGTTTTTCAAATAGGTATCAAAGATGCATGATTAGTGCTCCACAAATAACATTAAAATATCCTTGGAACGACTCCAATAGTATTATTTTTATTATTGTTAATAATCGTTAAGCGAGAACATTAGTGATACTTATATTATATTACATGATTATAATATGAACACCCGTTTGCATTCACAGATAACGATGACGACGGTTGGTCGCGTGGTAAAAAGTCAGATTAGATTACCATGGTAACTACGGTGACCGGTAAGGCGAATGAAGTAAAAAATATTTTTGGAGGCGCGGGTGTGGATAACCAAAATTTCCAAAAAACCGCAGTGGTTTCTTCGGAAACGGTGGCGGCGTGTTAATCGACAACAAGACAATCGGGTTTATGGACGAGCGCGAGTTGTGGTGGTAGATACATATACATAGACGCGGTTTCTAGTGTTTCTATACACATTATATCTGTACAGTATATTTATTATATAATATATAGATATCCAACATACGTTGCACATATATACATATAATTAAATGTGTATATATGTTTATTATATCAACCGAAGTCTATATAATTATACGAGATAAGCGACGGCGGTTCTTGTAATGTTACCACCGCTATACCTCCGTCGTATTATCGTGGAGTGACTGTTTGAACAACGTCAAAACTTTAAGTTTGATTAACGAACAGAATTATTGCAGCCCCCGGAAGGTTAGGCGTATACGTACACACGATGGCATAGGAATACGACTGTGGTATACACCGACCGCAGTATAATACGCACGTACCCCGCGACGTGTGGAGGAATGGTCTTTACCGGGGATGAAATGGCGACATGAGGTTAGTGATGCATAATTATTAATAGCAAGTAGGCACATAACTGTATGTTATTAATAGTTATAAATACTCGATGGGGGTACGATTCAATAAAGGAATTGTCCATAACGATGGTAGGTAATATACCTACTGTTTTAACTCTGCACGTATAGGAACCGACAACCGATGACGACGCCACTACACTATATACTACAAAATATTAAACCTTCTCAACGCTATCTTCGTGATAAAACCTCATCGAGTGGTGTTAAGATTACGCCAACAAACCGAAGATACCATAAATGGTAATGTGTAAACCGTAATGTGGTCCATATAGGTATATCCGTCACGAATCGTTTGATCTGATGTAGAAAAACTTCTTCCGAGAATCTTGATGCGTGTGTACTGTGCACGTGCGAATTCGATTGTTGACCAAAATAAAGTTCGCCAAATAAATGCGCTTCTGTTTAACCTACTGACAAATCTGTTTTAAAGATTTTTCAATAAAAACTTTTAAACACCTGTATTACATCATGCCAGGAGAAACTGTCATTTATCTTATTTCCGTTTTAAAAACTCTATTAGATTGAAAAATTTGTCATGAATACAGTTATCGGAATTCGTTGCTATAAAATTGTACTTAGATCTGATATTTTAAAGGTAAAATGACTTTATACTAATAATTCGCTATTATTTAAACGTTTTCTAATGTGCGCATAAATGTTGGATTGATGTACGTGTATCAATAATTAAAAATAAATGTGTCCATGCTCTGTAATCTTAATTATTTTTTATTACTTAATAAACTGTGATTTGAACCATAAAAATAAAAAAAGACTACTAAGCAAATATAAAAATTATAATAATTTTTATATAAATTAATTAATTACAAAATAAAATAAGATAAAATAACTAATAAAAATACAAATGAAAAAACCTTAGAAAACAAAAACATTTTTTATTCAAATTGTAATAAAACTGTATTTTCACGGTAAGATATAATTTCTTAAATTATATACAAGTATACTGTATTCAAATACCTAGTGAACTTTTCTTAATTCATTAATTAATATTGCATCAAACATCAATTTATCATTATTTAAAAAATATATAATTAATTACTAATCTTTGGAGTTTTAATTATATACTGATTTTTTTTTCATTCAGAAAGAAACCTTTTGGCTTTGAGAAAACACAATTTTTCACAACGAAAATTATGTTCTCAGTTTTCAAAGTCAAATTCATTTTTAATTAAATCTGAAAACTATTAGAAAATATTTAATATCAACCTCCTTAACTCCAACCATCGGTTTAATGTTAATATTAAATCAAATTTAAATGTTCCGTTACGAATATTAAATTATTTTTATGCGAAGAGATAAATAACTACAAAAGTTAATTTAATTGTTAACATTAATATGATATATAATATTTTTAATTAATTAAATGTAGTATTATAAAATACTCATCTATCAAATAATAAATGATGCAACAAAATATTAATTCAATAAAAACTACAATAATGTTTGTATTTATATCATATATTTCCTTTTTGTACTTGTTAATTAAAATATATAAAACAACTTATTATTATAACAACAAACGTAGTATATTTTTATAATTATTAATGATTGATTAAAAGTAGTATTGTATAGGTGATCAGTATGTATAGTAATAACAATACTCAAAATACTCGAACAACATTGAGTTTAATTATTCAAATATCCATTAGATTATTGAAACTCACATGCGCCGTAAAAATGCAATTACAAACTTAAACTTTGTTGTCGAGGAAGATTAATCCATTAGTACTGTTTTCGAGATTTGCTATTTACCTATAGTATATTAATAATACATACAGAAATACTATATGTATATTGCGTACCAATGATAATATTAAAAGTTATAACAAAATATTTTTTTTAATATTATACACTTTAACATGGCAAAAATAATTATATATCCAACATATATTGTTTTCGTGTTTTAGTGAATAAAATTTAATTTCAAGATCAGTATCATATCAGCTGAAAATAATTACACCAATGTAACAGGTAAAGGCAAAAACCAAACCTTTCAATTCCCCATAATTTTGTAAGCCTATTTATTATGAATATACCATTGTTGAAATTTAATTAACGTGGTCGCAAATATATCCACCGTTGTATTTTTTAGGTGTGTCATAATAGTAACCGTCGTTGAAAATATAAAATCACCGCAACATCATTCTATCGAATTGAATTTTACATTTCTTTGATGTGAGAAGAAATTATTTTATAAAGATCCCAATTCGTCATATATTACATGTACCGCTGAATAAATAGGCATAACTGCATACACATCACAAGTTTATATACAATCAAACACCAATAATGGGTCCACAGTAGGGGAGAAGAATACACACGTGAATCGGGTATTTGATCAAGATGTCTATAAAATGACCACCAATATAAGCGGATTGTGGTGGTTGGTAATGGTAAAGCGAATGCTATATCTGAATCTGAAACCGTTGGCTCTTTGAAGGCACGTAAGCCGATTTTTTTTTTTATAAAAACCGTACTTCCTGTATTTTCATACCACGGTTATCGGTATAGAGTCTTTATAGATCACACCTTATTTTGTTTTTTCCCTTTAACGACACCATTTCAGACATAAATATCACCAACAAAACCCGCTCAGCAAAACACATAATAATGTATTACACGGCTTTGAAAACTAAACTAAAATGTACATTTCAGGTAAATCTTTTAGACACATTCGCTGCATAAAATATTAACGAATCACCTTATTAATTATTATGATTCATTACAAATTACAATATTTAGGTCCGACACCCTGTCCTCTGCTTTTCAAAACATTAATTAGTATGTAACATGTATTAATGTATTTCCTTCCAATTCAACTCAGTATACCTTTTCAAACAACAGACTATAAACATATTATTTTACTTAAAACATTTTAATTATTATTATAATATGGTTTGCATTTAACATATTTTTATAAATTATTTAAGGAATTTATTCAATATTAGTTTATTTGACTAAATTATGTCGATAATACAAATAATACAAATATTACTCACTGAGCATAGCTAATAATTAATTAATTAGTTCAACTATACTAATAAATGAATCAAAAATATTATTAAAATAACAAAATTCTGTTTGATAAATCTCTAATAAATAATTTAAAATATCCAATTTTACATCCATGGGTTAATATTTATTACGAAAAATAAATATATTTAATATAATATGTAATTATAATTTATAGTAAAGTTTTATAAATTAATTAATTAAATATAAAAATCATTTTTTATTTTAATTTATATTATTACTAATCATATAATCTGGTTGATATTTAATATTTAAGTAATTATTTAGGTAATAAAAAATCATGATAGAAAATAACTAAAAAGCAACGAATAACTTTTTAAATATAGAATAAAAAAGTAAAAAATTATGAATTAATTTACTAAAATATACCAATATTATAATATATTGCTTTTAAAGATTAAAAAACAGTAAACAATTCTAAATTAACTCTTATATTAAATAATTAAATAAAAGTTATTAATTTATAATCAAATTAAATTTCCTTAATTTATAGAAAATGTTAAATATACCTAACCTACATAATAATATAATAAATACTAATTACTAGTTATGCTTGTTATTAAGATAACTGTGGTATAGAATATTTTAGTGGATATTGTTCTACTTTTTTCTATCTAAGACAATAATATGAATAAAAATATCTCTAATTAATCTAATAATCTTAAGGATTATGGTCAATAATACTGTTGAGTAATATTTTAATTAAAATAACAATAGTAACAATGACTTGAAAATTGATGACAGACAGACATAGTATTAACGTACAGCGTACATTAAAAGTAGTAACATCATCCAGCAATATAGAATTCTAAGAAAACGTCCATTACTTTTGAATGACATCAATGATATTTATTATGTATGGTATACTGTTATTATCCATTAACTTATAAGTTCATATTAAAAAAAAATTCTATGTTTTATTATGTAATTTTTATATTTTTAAAATAACCGTACATTGCATGTAGGTATCTACGTATTAATTTTCACTAGTTTTATACCATAGAATACCCGCAGAATTAATCTTCTTAATTTAGTTATTTGTTTATTTATAATTATGTACCTACTTAAATAATATTTAGTTATTAAAATATAATTAGATAAATCGTAAAAATAAAAAACAAATTAATCGACATTCTTTTTTTATGAAGTCCTGAGAACTTTTTAAATTAATTTTAATTTTCAATAATAATAAATTCAAAAAACTTTTAATTTATTTTATTATATAATTGTTTTAATAGCAATTTCTATACTTCTCATATTAATGCCTTAATTTTTATGATTTAATTACCATATCATATAATTGTTTACAGAAAATCCATATAATATTTGTTTTCCCGAAACAATAAATTGTAAAAACTTATAATAAAGATGCTAGAAAAAGCAATTTGACGAACTTTTATTCTCTCTTTTTTTTAAATTATTTTCTTAAAATAAAATAATTGAATTTTGTTTTAAATTTGTTATGAAAATATAAACTACTAAAAATCTGTAAAAAAACACGTTTTGCTTTTAAAATTTAAATTTAAAAAATACCAAATGATATTATGTATCATTAATGAAATAAAATTGTATTTAATATAGATAACACGAAAACGTAATTTAGGTGACGATAATTAACGTTTTTTTTAATATTGAAGTGTTTCAATAAAAAATTATTCTCTATGCTATCAGGATAATAGTTATTAGACTTTTTTTATTAACGGAAAACTTCTTTTGCTTTTCCTGCAACCAATATCGTGCACGATGTGGTAAGGTGAGTGATGGATTCAGAGGGATGCCATTCATTTAGAAACTGGAAAACTTGCCAATACAGTAAAGAAAACTGTAAAAGGTAGACCCCCTTAGCTTTTTCCTTAAAAATGGAAACTAAATTAAGATCATTATGAAAATGTACTATAATACAGTATATCATAAGAATAAAAACACGTTCTTAATTATAATTATTAAAGGTTTCACTTATTACATCATATGTTGCATAATACTAATATGAATAATTGCACAAAAGTATTTTGAAGTATTTTATTGTTTACTCTATAAATCGTAATATAATGTACATTTAAAATTTCTTCTTAATTAAAACCTATGGAAAGGCATGTTCTACCGATCGTGTAATATGATGCTTACTAATTATTATCAATATAAAAATATACATGGTAATACATATTATTATGAATGTCGACTGTGCAACAATTTTAGACTTTTAAATTATTGTTATTTTAATACTTTAACAATAATTCCACCAATATAGAAATATTGACACATAAATCGTAAAAATATTATTAAAAGTTTTCAGATTTATATAACTGTTTAGAAATATATGTTTTAAGTTTATTATATTATAATAATAACTATTTATCGCGCCTAGTGTCGGTAAAATATTATGAAATTGTATTGTAAGTTATTGGTTAACATAGAACGTTTTATTAGTTCATAATATAATATTTCATAGTAAAAATACTTAAATATTAATTATTATTATAATATAAACCAAATTTGTTGAAGATATCAATAAGTATTGATTTATAATAGTAATCAAATTTAATTTTTTTTTTTTAAATTTAGGATTTTTTATAGCTTGTAAATTTTCATAAACAATATAATTACTTAATTATTATTTGTTAAACCTACTTATTTAAAATTCATAAATAATATAATTTATACATTCAATAAAAAGACGAGTTATATAAACTGGCAATTTATTAAATTTAATAATATTATGATAATGAACACCATTTTTTTTTTTATTATTATTCAGAATTTATATTTTTTTATATAAAATATTAAACAACCTTTATAATATGAATAAATTAGTTTTGTTTCAAATAAGAACAATGAAAGTTAAATTAGATGACTTTAAAGCTATTCGCATCAGACTTCTAATCAAATATAACTTTATTTTGAAACTTGAATGAACATTTTGAGGTAAAAGTTTCAGAACATTTTATAACCTATCAAAAAAATATCATCTGTCTTTACAGATATTTTTTTTTATGTTATTCTTGTATTATATAAATAAAAATAATTTTAGTATCTAATTAATGAATAGTAAAAAATATGTGTAATGTTAAAGCAAATAAAACAATTATTAATGATTCCTTATTTATAATCATTAATCAACAATATGATTTAGTAAATATAATGTTCAATATTTTTCTGTAAATACGTAGTTGAGTTATTTAAGTTTTATTTTAGAATGTGTTTTATTATATTTAAAATTATTTTATTAAATAAATTGGTTAAGAAAAATAGATGTAATTAATATTTAACTACTATTTAGTGCATTACATTTATAGCTTATTTAGTTTTCACAAGGTATCGCATAATCACTTAAGTTAGGTTAGATTGCAAATATAAATTTTAGGTTACCATTACTAACTATTTAAAATTATAATATTATATTAAGATTCCTTAAAAAATTACAGAAAAAAAATGAATTTCTTTTTTGAAAAACAAAAAATTGTATCGTAATAGAATTCTCTTTAAGAGGACGTCTCACCCACATATGTTATTTTCGTCTTACACACGTACGACATAGTAAATTTTCGTTCACCGGTGTGATTTTAGTTTTAATATTAGAGTAAATTCGTCTATCATCAAACTTTTAGGCAAGATCATTATCTGTGTTCACATGTTGGTTTTTTACGATATTTTAATTTATAAGTGAATTATGAGCATTTTAAAATATTTAATAATTTCATACTCATAACTCACCTAAAAATTAAAATATCGTAAAAAACCAATGAGAGAACACAGATAATGTTCTTGCCTAAAAGTTTGATAATAGATCAACTTACTCTAATATTAAAACTTAAAGCACACTGTTGAAACTGATGAGCAAAAATTTACTATGTTGTACGTGTGTGAGAAGGTGACAACACACGCAGGTAAGACGTTCTCTTAAGAAGTTAAACCATATCAAACATTTGAATATATCGTTTAAAAATGATTTTATATAATTCAAGAAATTATAATTTTCAATTTATTAGTTAATAATAGAAAAAATGGAAATTATAATTTTTGGCATCTTGTGTACTATAATTTAGGAAAAAATATTCAGAATTCCAAAAAAAAAAGCTATCGATTATGATTGAAAAAAACTCAATTTAATAATACTTTTAAGTCTATATGAAAAATATGTTCATCGATATCGTATTAATATAATTAAAAGATACCTCGTAAATGTTCAATTTTATTGTCAATCAAATAAATACCAGATCTCTGGATCGAATCAAAATTTTCAACATCAAGAATGCCTACATAACGTATAATATATATACGAGTATATTAAGTAGAATTCTACCATTATAAATAGAATTTCAAAAATAATCAATTATATTTTCTAGCAAACAAACTGTGATGACTCGAAATGCTTGTATATTCAATTAATTAATTTTAGTTTTTAGATCTATTTAAGGTGTGGTTGTTCACATGAAACATATTTAAACGTACTACTGTGGTTTTTTTTTTATGTATAAACAACGACTTCGGCTCTAGGGGCAAGATTCCCTCGACACATCACAACGCCTCGGGTGCAAGCTTTATGCTCCCTATAGTAGTATGACAGCCGTCTTTATTTACTCTTCCGTTAAGTCGGTTCATTACTTAAAAAGCAGCTGTCGTAAATTGATAAATATATATATATATATATATATATATATACATATCACGAATTACACAAACAACAAAAGACTACCTCGACGAAAACAAACACCATATTATAGTCAATATTATTACGATGATGTGACAACTGCGTTATTATAATTTTAGAATATTGCAGTACATCCTAGCCGGAAGAGTTCTTCCTGACCCATCTTTATGATAGATGTATTTTTGAAATTATTAATAAACAGATGGCGTTTAAAGAAAATATAATATCAGGTTTTATATTTTATAATATGTAAAGAGTATTAAATATCTTATTAGACTTATTATATTAAAACTATTATTGAATTATTTTAATATTTAAGTGTTATTATAATTTATAAAATGCCAACATTTATGAAATATATCTATAATTTATTTACCTTTATATGTCTTAGATATTTAGAAAACTGGTAAAGCAAAAATATCATTGCTCTTGGTACAATGGTCAGCACTAGAATAAAGGGAGGATATTCAAAAAAGATGCCTTGGGCGCTAGCCACTAATCATAGAGGTGTGTAAATTTAAAATAATATGAAATGATAAATTAATTAGCCTACTAAATTACAATTTACTCATTCATTTTAAACGTATATTTTTATTATATTTACATTTTTTTTTTCAATGTAAATTGAATGCTTTATATCAGACTATTACCACACGAGTATCATTATTTTATATTTTATTAAAAATAAACATTTTTATGACATATACATTCTATATATATATATTATATATATATATCTTGAATATGTCTTGATAGTAAAAATATTGAATATCAACTATTACACTTTGAAATTGCCTTGAATTTTTTTTAGTTAACTTTATGAGGACTCTAATATTATTATACTTCCGGTGTGACATAATTTGTAGATCCAACACTGACAATGATAAAGCAGTTTCTGTAATTGAGAAATACGTTTTAAATAAAATAATCAAAATTTAATATTTGTAGGAAATTAAAATTACTTTAGTTACTTGAAATTAGGAATTTATGAATTGAATAATTTGAAAAATTAACAATTTTTTAAACACATGTAAATAATATTATACTATTTTTTATTGGTAATCTCACAATTTTTATATATCAGAAAAATAACAAAAAATATTGGTCTGACAATTATTGTATAGTGATAATTATTGTTATAAATTTTACCACTCATTCAAGTAGTATACCAATATTAATGTCAATGAATTATTATGAATTATTACTAGTTATATTATTATATATAACATAATATACATTTTTATATAGTTGTATCGGTTAAAAAACTTTTACAGACCTTATAAAACCAATAGCTTTTAGTATAAAGTTTACGTAGAATTAAAAATTTAGATTTAAACTATTTTCTGAATATTGAGAATTAATTTTTAATATTAATGTGCGTTTGATCTTCTACGACATAAAAATGCAAAAAATGTAATGATATGTATATTATGTTTATTATTATATTAAATATCAAAGAATACATTTTGGATTTTCAAATCAGTTGATTTAACATTCAACACTCATTACCTTGAAAAGTATAAACGTTTATGAAAATGCTTTTTTTATATAATTTGAAGTGATTACAAAATAGTATTGTTGGAAGTTGTATTTTTTATCATAATAATTTATTATTAATAAATAAATAAATTATTAATAAATTATTAGCAAACATTTTTTTATTTTATACTTTAAACTAGACTATTTTTCTGAGGATCTTAATGAATACAAATTAAATTTTGAATAACGATTAATTTGTTAAAAGTACTTAAGTTTAGATACATCAGTAAGTACACAACAATTCATGGAGTACCTTTTTGACCAGCTTGATTAAACAAAATTACACTTTAAATCAAAATTAGTAAATTCTAAAAACTGATTTACAAATAGTTATAAGCAAATTTTTAAATATTAGAAATAGTTTGTAGAAAATTATGTATAATAGATGGAGCAACTTTACGCACACCAGCACTTCACTCGTTTTAATTTAAAAGTTTTAACAAATTAACAACTTATTCAAAATGTTATTATTATACATTAAAATATAGTCTCTGAAAAATATCCCATTTCAGATTATACAACTAAAAATAAATGTTGTAGTTCCAAAAATTAAAAACTTAAAATATTATCATGATGTAAAATGGTAAAAAAAACTAGTTTTATTACGACCAAAACTAAGATAATTGCAAAACCGTATATTAGTAAGTCTTTTAAATATATAAATATATATATACTAACCTAACCTAACCTATATATATATATATATATATATATTTATTCTTCTCTTATATGCATATTATAAATAAATTTAAAAAATAAATTGAAACATGATGATTTTCTCCTAATTGGCCATGCCAGCAAGGATATTTTAAAATAATACCTAAAAAAAAATAAAAAATGTTAAAAATTAATTTCTTAATCATTTAAGCTTTTTCAGATAATGAGTATTTACTGTTTAAGAATCATTCTGTAAATTCCTATTTATTATAAACACAGTTGAAAAAAAAATGTCGCTGGGTGTAGCATCATTGTCATTGCAACTAGGACATTCACTGCATTATTCGTATGGGGCACACTGTGTTTAATCTCGCAGATTAAAAGTGCTCTTGCCAGTCTACCCTCTGTTTGCACATGAAATAAAATCGTTTCGAGATTCCTCTTCAGAAATGCCCGTATACTCTTACAGATCAAACAAAATGTGGATTTTAATCAATGTAGGGAAACATGATGGTAAACTGGACAGCAGGCTTGGAAAAGAAATATAATGGAGGTATAAATTTCGGTTATGTGGTGAGTTAACGGCTGTTCCTTGAACGGACAAGAGACGATTACACTGTTTTAAAGTTATATCAATTATTTAATTAGGTCAAATAATAGTTTTTTTTTTTTATACAATTAAATTAAATATTTACAAGCTATGACTCAAGTAACTAAAAAATAATTCAATATTATAACAAAATTAAGTAATTATATATAGGTATTTATTTTAATATTAGTATTATTATAAATAAATTAGTAAAAAAAGTTATTAGTTATTTGTGAAATATTTAGAATTATTTTGTACTTATTTTTTTTTTTTTGCTGTTGATTCTATTTATTGTATAAGTAACACGTAATATATTAATTATAGTATTTCCCATCATCTGTGTCAAGCATGAAATTGAAATAATAAATGTGCTCTTTAGCGATTATATTTTTCCAATTACCTATCTTAAAAAATGCCGACAAATAGAGCAATCTAACCGTACGTAAATTAAACGTTAGTAACGTCATAAGTTCATATTAAACGTAATATAAATTCAGAGGCAACTAATTTTCTTTATTTTCCTATATTGGTATTATAAATATGCAGTTAGATTTAAAATTTAAATATGGTATATTGAATAAATTATATTAAAAAATGTATCAGTTTATTTTGTATAATAATTAATATGATTCATATAAAAATCAAATATTTAATGGTAAATGTTATAATAAACAATAAACTATGTATGTAATCCATCACGAGACTATTTCACAATTTTATTTTTGTTTAATGCTTTTAATTGGCTATGTTAATTTTTTATAATCATCTGTTTATGTATAGAAATGAGAGAATTAAAACATTTTAACCTATTCTAACTATTCTGAATAAATATGTTTATATTTTATAACAGTTTTATTGTGAATAACTGAGTATTACGACTTTGGTTAACACATATATTAACTTATCAAAAATCAATACATCAGCATTTGTATTTTTAAATTAAATATCATAAAAACTATAAGTACTTTGTTTTGAAATATAAATATGTCTTATTTATATTTACAAGAATTACAATTTATATTATTTAAATAATTATTAAAAAAAAAAATTCTATTTTAGTGGCATAATATAATAATAAATATTAACTAATATAGTTCAACAAATTTAAATTAATTT
This sequence comes from Rhopalosiphum maidis, assembly GCF_003676215.2. Classification (NCBI taxonomy): domain Eukaryota; kingdom Metazoa; phylum Arthropoda; class Insecta; order Hemiptera; family Aphididae; genus Rhopalosiphum; species Rhopalosiphum maidis. Next base: position 84,609,119 of record NC_040878.1, read on the forward strand.
AATATTTTCAATACATAGATAAAATCCATAATAATTAATAATTTAGTGAATACGACAAATTAGGTAGAATCATAAATTATCGGAATAATGTGCTTTGAACGTTTATTAATAAAATTAAACGGTTGGTGTATCTAAGAATTAAAATAGATGGATTTCATTGTAATTTGTAACCAATAAACTTTCATCATAATAACAAAATCCTATCGTAAACTTAAATTGGCATGCAATGAGGGTTCAATGTGTTGATATGCATTGCTATAATATTGAACGAAACTTTGGTTATGTATACGTTTTAACTAAATTGTAAAACTTTGGACTGCTATAAAGTATCTATGACATTAGAAAACTTGTATACTCTAAAAATATGCAAATATAAGCACAAAAAACTCCGCTATATGTTTACAGGTTTTATTAAATAAAGTATTCTTTTCGTAAAAATAATAGACTGTTCATAATTTGGTATTTTCTAAAACTTGAAATCGAAATGAAGAATTATATCGGAAATGTAATAACAGTAATAATAATATAAACTTATACAATTTAACAATAAAATGTAAATTAACTTCAATTAAAATGATAATAAACTTAACTTAACACACTTTTAGATTATAAAAATACCAAATGTAATAAAAAATGGCTATAATCACGTATAATATAAAAATGAAAAACTTTTCAACTTCAACTTAAAATTTAGTTTTTGAAGTAGTAGGTGCATACAAATAAATATATAATATAATATTATATAAATTATAAACTCATGCAGATAAAAAGTGTCTTGTAATAAATATCAATCCAGAATTTATTCCAACTTAATATTTTTTTTTTTAACTAAAATATTTCGTAATTTCTTATAGGTAATGTGTAAGATAATTATTTTAAATACATTTAAAATTGTTCTATTGATAGATAAATAATGATTTAGTTTGTATTTTGATTTTGAAGACGATTTATTTTACGAGTTGTATCATTAATTATAATATAAACATTGGTTATATCAAAGTGATATATTTATGTTTGTATACTGTTGAAATGAGAATAAAAAATTGAAGTATTCCAACATAAATGTACAATGAGTATCATCGACTTTTACATTAAATGATACTATAGTTAAAGAACAGTTTTTTTTCTATTTTTAATACTAACGCTACACTTAGGAAAGTAATTATTTAATTGAATTTTTTTTAACTAATTGTTATTTATTTTAATTTTAAAATACTTATTAATTTAAAACTATATTTTATACTTGAAAAAACAAATCAAATATAAATTCTGACATCGGTGACATCAACTATCGAGTGGTTAACATAAAATAAAAAACAATAATAGTTATAAACATGAAAATATTTAAGAAAGAAAAAACCAAAATTTATTCAATGTATAAATTAATTATCATTATAATTTATTAATTATTAATTGTCTATATCAAAATTTACACATTAAACTATGAATTAAAACATTATTTACTATTAGTTTACCTATAGTTGTTTACAATATTGAATAAATTTTTAAAAATTCGGATCTAATTGATAGGTTAGGAAGGCCAGGTGAGGTATAAGTAAATAAAAGTAAGTAAATGAGTACATTAGTACATAGTGTCTATTGTATATTAGGCGTAAAGTAAGTAACTGTATTATATATGTTAAATTTAAATTCAACGGTATAAGCTGTTGTATCTAGTTATATCGCTATAATATTTATGCTTTACTATAAAGATATTAAGTATTAGCGATTTAGTTTACTATTACTATTACGGTAGGTTGATTTAATTTTTTCAAAAATATTGTATTTATTATACTGTTAGCATTTAATTATTATTATAATATATAAATACATATACATTATACACATATATTCGTACCATATTATATTACTATGATTAACTTTTGAGTTATAACATTATGAATATATCATACATAATAAGTAAAATTAATGTACATTCTTTGAAAATGTCATTGTTTATAAATTAAACGCATAATTAACAATATAAATATTTTAAATATTTAAGTATGAATTGTATAAAAAGATTTTTGAAGTACAATTAGTTTGATTTTAAATAGATTTGATAATAACAAATTATTGAAACCTTTGTCTAATTAATGCAAGTGACGGATTACTACTGTTGAGGTTGTTGGAATCAGGTTTTTATCGTGAAGAAAATGTTTAAAAAAATCTCCAGTTACGTGATATTAAAGTAGGCTGTACAAAAAATAAAATCGTACTATTTCAAATTAACTTCACAGGAAGAACAATCATGCCTTGTAGAATAGTCAAATTTTGAATTTACTAGAAGTAAAATCATAAAATACATTTCAGAATACTTAGCAATTTGTAATTGTTTATATATACAATAAACTTTTATTAAAACTTCTGAAAATACGGTTTTTTAAAATTAGAAACCAATCCGACCTGTTTAAAGTTTTATTTTTTAAATAAAAAAAATTTGACTATTTCACATGGCGAGAGTTTTTCCTATAAGAGGTAAGTTTTGTATTAAAAAATACGTGAGCTTCTAAACATTAATTAGTAATTTACCAAGATTCTGTTCTTGTGTAATAACCAAGTTGTAATTTATTTTTTTAAGTTCGCCGGAGTCTTACCTCTTCCACTATACAAAACTATTTAATTAAATAGAAATTTTCGCATTGACAGATAATTGTCAGCAATTTCAGTCCAAATTTAACAAATTCTTTAGTATGTATCTGTATTTTCTTTCATATTATTGATAATAAGTTAAGTTAATATTATTTTAGTTGCATATGTATTGATAAAATTAATTACAATATTATTATATAATTAGCTAAAATCCATATCCACTTCGTCAAATTTATTATGTATATAGGTACGCAGCTGTATATGAATGATGGTCATTTTCATTAATACAATAATTATATAAGAAGCTAAAAATAAGAATAATTTTCGTATTCCTTATCTCTCATTATTTATCCATCCAAATGTTTTTGTTTTTACCATATTATGTTGATTTACAATCAGATTTTCAAAAGTTTTCGATTCTTTTTGAGCTATAATAATAATAAATTATTTGGTGGTTAGAAATATTTCTCACAAATCTTTAATTTTTCAATTAAAAAATATCAAAAATCTATAATCACAGTTTTTTTTTTTTATAAACGTTTTAAGTTTTTAACTACAGTGGTCGCCGCTTAATGTAATCACTTTGGTACGGGACATAATTGATAATATAATCCAATTGATAACAATAAACGAAAGTAAAAAAAAAAACATGTAACTTAATGTTACATAAAATTTAATACACACAGTTATTAAAAATATTATTAATTATAATTTATTACTATTTAAATTTTAAAGTATGTGGGTGGATATACAAGTATTCAGTATCCGTTTGTGGCTCAAACTCAATCTCTTCATTTTCAATTTCTTCAGGTTTATTTGCTTGTCATAAAGTATGCAAAATATATTTTTCGGTAAAGATTGATTTAGTAAGTATATTTTCATCAATTTTCAAAATCTAAGTCTATTTTTTCATATTCTTCTTCTTCGTTTTCGTACTTTCTGCAAAACCTAAATGTCTTACAGAATTTTTCGTACATAATGTTAATTTTATGGCCTCAAACTGATAACATTATGCGGCGTATTGATTATAATAATCGACATAATTTACACATATAAGTATACATCCGGCCCCTACTTATAGTTTTAGATAACAATAAACGATTGATAACATTAACCGTGATTACAATAAGCGACGACCACTGTATAATAAAATTCATCAAAATCTTAAAAATGTACAAATTACTTTGTAGATAATAATTCCTAAAACATTTTGTTTTCATACTGAAGATTTGAAAATGTAATATAAGGTTCTTAATAAGTTGAAAACTTATTAATAAAACAAAATTCTACTGAATATTTAAATTCATTTTTCATATGTATTTCAAGTTCAAATTTTTACGACATTCGATATTTACACGTAAAATTACTATTTCTATATTTTAATAGCTATGTACATAAAAAAACAAATGGAATATAGTTTGTGATACAGGTTAAAAGACTGTTTTCGATTAGAATCATTTTTCGTAACAATGATAAATTATTAAATTCAAATTCTATTCTCTTATGGTTTTAAATTGTCAATAAAACATAATAAATTAATTAAATATTGAATTTATTTATAATACAATCAAAGAAGTATTATAATATTAAAGAAAAATTAAAAACCCGAATGATATCTTCGAAAAATAATCTATATTAATTATTCATAAATATAATAAGTAATAATATTATTATTATTCCATGATAATGTTATTATCTTGTTAAATACTCAATATAATTCATTAAAAACGATAAAATATAATAATAAAATCATCTATCAGTTTTTTTTTTCTATGTTAGATGAGATTTTTAGCTAAGTATTATTTTTATCTTTACGATTACAGTTAGGTAAGAGGACATGGCCCGTATGTTACTAAAATTCCCGGTTTTAACAGTCAAACCAAGTTGGTTAGAACCAGTTGGTCACCCATCCAGAAACTATAGCAACTAGCTGCTAGTTTAACACCAGCTTTATCAGGAAACTTGTGCGTCCACTGTACTACGCCAAAACATGTGTATACTATTTTTAATTTTAATAACTTAATATTTTATATAATATATTTGTACTTTTAAGAAAAATGTGTAAATTTAAAATAGACTTTGATTTCTTTAAAAATACTAACTACAACTATGTACATTTAAAACAACAACACACTTTTAAAGCTAATATTTGTTATATTATTTTTGTGTCTAGCTTACAGCAGTAGAGAATCTATATAAAAAATAACATATATTACCTACTCGTACATACTGTAAGACTGTAATATATAACTAAATGTATACAAAAAAATTGTGTATTTTCTAGAATATATTTTGGTTTGTTTAGGTAACTACATTTACAATTGATATACTTAAAGTACATATATTATTTTTCATACATTTTCTATATAAATACTACCAGTGGATTTTTAAATACGTGTAAAAATTATAGGTACAAAAGTATAATATCGATAAATTGTATACAATAATTATTGTAATGTAAAAATTATTCAATAAAAACGAAACCAGAAATAAATTATAATATATATGAATACATGATACATAGGTGTATGATAATATAATATAAGTAGATGTATACATAAAATATCAAATACACGTTATTATTTTATTAAACTCTCCTAACGGTTATCATTCATGATATCATGTTTTTTAAATGTTAATAAATCTTGAATAAAAGTAAAATATTAATAATTAATATAATTCTTTTCTATGGAGATTATTAATAGGTACTATACGATAAAATTACTTAAGTGGCCTATTTAATACATATTTTATACACCTAAATATTATATATAAACAAAATAGATTTAAGTTTATTTACCAATAAATTGCAATATATTATATTATGCAAGTAATCTAAGCTATTTAAAATTATCGTAACAACAACGTTAAAAAAGTATTATTTCACAAGTTTACCATACGAGTTTAGAAAAGAAAATACATGTATAAAAACATTTTAATAAATATTATAAAAAAATGTTTTTTTATACAAAACCAATAAGTATAAAAATATTATATAATTTATTGTTTTTCGCATAATTGAAAAATTTTAAAATTACAGTTTTTAACAAATGTCACTAATTTAATTTGTAAAAAGATTAATTATCAAAATGGTAACTTCTAAATTAAATAGCAAACCTATATTTATAATTAAAATTTCAAAACACGATTTTATTATATTCTACTGTTAATTTCACATTCAATTCGTAATTTAACAGTAACTAAAACTTTTTTAAATGCTTACTTCTAACTTCTAATAAAAATAACATCGTTTGTATAACAAATATAGACAAAGTTATACCAGTCCAAAAACTTTTTCTATAGTTAATTTAATTTAAATTTAAATTTAATTATTATTGTTATCATTTCTATAGTATAGCACTATAGCTACACAAATAAGAATCAGCAATAAAATTTAAAATATAGTTTATAATTTATTTACTTACCATTTTGTTTTGTTCGAAAATAAATTGATTATAATTTATCAGGACACTAAAAAATAAAAATAAATTATAATTAAAATTAAATACATCATATTACAAAATAAACATTACAACGAAATAACATAATATCGATATTATTTTAAGTGTTTTTGTTATTCTAACTAACAATTCATAGTGTACAGTGCACGCAAATAATAAGTTAGTTTGATAGAATCTCCAAAATTAATTCTAAGAATAAAATAATTTTAAAAGTTTTGAAACCATGATGTTAACGAATTAAAAGTAAATATTTTTCCAAAGTTTGATAATATTTTACTTTCTATATCTTTGTACAAGTATTGTTAACTTGTTAAATAAAATTATATATTCCCTTACTATGCGAGTTACGTAAACATAAATTAAATGGTCTTTAAAATATATTAGATCATATTTATAATAAGTTTACGTTTCGATAAAAACTGTTTGATTTATAATCATGGCTGTACCAAAGTCAACTATTTACCAAATCAGTCGTCAATTTGGTTTTCATAAAATATAATTATATACCAAAATTAAATAAATAAATAAAAATGTAAACGATTTAAAAGTTCTGTTAATTAAATAAATATTTTATAAACATTAATTCAAAAAATAATATAGTATGTAGTATATCGATAGAATCAATTGAATTCTAATTAAAATAAACCAATTACAGTATCTATTAATTGTAGATGAGAAAATATGTAATCCTATTAAATCTGAAATAAGTTATTAATAGTATACAATTCTAAAGATAAATCATATTTCAATAGGCATTTCTTACTTAAATTAGATACTAATTATTTGGTTGAAATGATTAGAGGATGTTTAAAGGAGGGAGTTCTATAGACTTTAGTAAAATCGAATAAAGTCCTCAGCAACCAGATAATCGAATACTGTACGGGAGCAACAACTACAGTTTTCATAAAACGTATATAGATTTAAAATCCCAAAATAAATGTTCTTAAAAGAGGGGTAAACTGAATAATTTTTTCCTAAGGGAAAAAATAAGCTTTGAGCCGACCTGAGAAGATAATATAAGATAAAATAACATAATTTATGAGTACTTGATATTTTTCATTTGTAGTACTAAATAGTTAAAAACAAATAACAAACCCAATTAAATGCAATAAAGAATAGTTATTTTATATTATAATTATTAATGTGAAGTGGTGTATGGTATTTGTTATGTTTTATACATAAAATGAAAATTGTGGCATTTCGTTAACATAATATACAATATGCATTATAGAAAATATATTATTATTGATTAGATTATTAGGAAGACTAATTATATATATTACCTATATGAATTTGGATTAAAAATATTTTGAAGTAATATTAAAATCTCAATATTTAAAAACTAAATAATTTAGAAAAACTACTACTTGCTACTACTTAGCTAGTACTTTGGCTACTACTTCGCCAAAAAGTTCAAAACCACTAATTAATCTCCTTTCCTCTCTTTTTATTACTAATAATCCTAACAGACAGCTAAAAATAAATAACTTATGAGCATAATATAACTACACAAACGCAATGTTCTACCTATTTTTTTTCTTTTAGCCCAATATCAATATTATGCTTACAACAATAAAATTCTATTTACCTAATCTTATTAATTAATATGTTGACGAAGTTTTTAACATTATTAAAACGTTTTGACACCCTATCTCAAAATATATAAAATCAAATCTCTGTGTGACGGGTCTTAAAGTATGTGTACGTTTTATTTTTCTTATGGGTATTATATAGACTATAGAGTATCAAACACTGGGTTGAATGAACCTCTGATAAGAGAAGACGGGGTCGATGAGATAACGTTCAGATTTCAAACAAAAAGGTTATCATCATTCATGGCGTTTTCTGTATCTAGAGTTTGTATCCACGTAACGGCGACGTATGACTGCGATTGACGGTAGTGACAACAGCTCTGAAGATCGTCAACAAAAACCTCGTCAACTTGCGTTATTTTTTGAAAAAATTTCATTTTATTCCTTCTCGTTTTGCAGATACGCTTCGTCAAACTAAAAGCATGACTTTTACTATAGTTTACGAGTACGTGTGTATTTACAGACGTGACGAGGCTGAGAGGAGTGCGAGAAAAAAACCACACACGTGATTGACTCTCTTTTCTCTCCTGCAGTATCCACTGCACCACAACTACTCGCATCAGACTGTTCGGCTCAATATCAAACTCTATTGTCGCGGACAGGGAGATGAACGAGACGGGATTTCAATCTCTACGTGAGGTGTAGAAAAATTTAACGTCGCCTATAACCGTCACCACAGCCGATCTTATATATTACATAGTATATACCTATGAGGAGCGCGCACCCCCAAAACCGACATCGATGAACGGCCAATGGAGCTAATGGCATTATCGACAAATGTGAAGAGGGTGGTTCATACGTCATCGTTATTTATTTTTTCTCTCTTTTCCTCTGTATTGTCGGACTATTGCAACCATTATTACTATTGTCGCAGATTTTCCTGATCTCGTGCTTTTAAACCCAATGGTCTTTGCCTGCCATTACCACCGACACTACCATAACTGAATACATAAGTTGGTATACCCGTACCGCATGCATCAGCCTATATGTGCTTCGGCAACCGTAAAAAGCATAACGCCCACTTATTTTATTATTCGAGAAAGAACATAATGCACTAAACTGTAATCTATTTTACGACAGATGGAATTAAGTTTAAAGGCTCAGAGCTCATTTTAGAATGAAATTCAATGCAAAATATATAACATTAGATATTATTATTACGCAACAAATACAATTAATTTATTTTTACATGAATTAGTATAGAAAAAAAATTATTTCCACTGCAAGTATTGAAGAGTCTATGTAATTTAACAGTTTATTATAATCAAAGAAAACAATAATGAAACACATACATTTTATGTCTAGTTTTTAATATATCCAATATATTTAAAGAAAAATAAATTTAAATAAATTTAGAAACTGAATTATTGTACTCGTCTATGACTTAAAATGTGTATATTGCATACTACATTATGCTATATCATTATAAATAAAAATATAATTATAATAAAATGTCTAAAAAATGTAATTTAATCTATTTCGATCGTATTTTAATCTAAAGTAAATATTGGGAAACAAGTAAATTTGTATGGTCGAACTTACTAGACGCGATTTATATCGGGTCTCATCAATAACACGTGGGTGGAAAAGGAGTGCCTCGTAAATTTCACCTTTTTTGGTTACCCCTTGTCAAAGGGATACAAAAGTTTCAGGCAAGGAAGGCGGCACGTGTGTCACTCTTTCCCGCACAGCTACGATAGTGGTGGATCATAAATTACTTAAGTCAGCCACCCACTCCTGTCGTCATTATTTCCCTACATGTCTAATCTCACTACGTTCATTTTTTTTTTCAGTCTCCTTCACCCTTCCACGAGTCACATATTTCACAGTAGATCTTTTTAATACTAAGAAAAACAAAAACAAGATTTTCTATATCATTTACTTTATTATATTATTCACCGGCAATAAATATAAAACCAAAATTAATTGATGATTACTGTGCCGACAAATAAATCTTAAATGGAGCTACAGTATGTACCTAGCACCTACACGATTAACAGTATTACTTTAAGTATACTATAATCAACTATTGTAATCGTGTCAGTGCGTCGTTAGATATATAATAATGAATTTAAATATTGAACACAAATTCAGGCAATTTTAAGAGATAAGAAAAATATACTTCCAAAATTATTATGATAATTTTATGCTCATATGTATATTATAATATGATTTATGAGAAAATATATATAATAATATGTTAGGTTAGGCTAGGTTAATTCAGGTTATTATAAGTATGCGTGGAGTAATACATTTCTAAAAATAATTAAATTCTATTAAAAATTAATAAGTATGTTTCATGAATAATTAAAAAATAAATTTATTAACCAAGAACTAAGGCATAAATAAGTAGATTATACTTAAAAAAAAACTAAATGAAACATAATGGATTTGATATTTAATAAATAACACATACAATATGATTAAATCAAAAACTAGTGTATATTTTCCAATTCAAAATGTTCTTTATTTTATTACTAGAGAGATCAATTTTAAACAAAAACATCTTAGAAATGTCAAACAAGTAATTGTGTATTATTTAATAATCTGTCAAAAAATATTACAATAGATATAAGATTTAAGGTTCGAAGGATAAGTTTCAGTTTAATTGTAAAAATAATTTTAAAATTCTAGTAAAATAAAAATACCTATATTGAATACAAATAGTCTGAATTAATAAAATAATAAGCCGAATTTAAATGCTGATCGTTAGTATTTATTTAACTTAATTTAATTATTTATGTACGTCTGTAGATTAGGGAACTTAATAAATTCGTTTAATTCAACCTAGTGTCCGAAAAACTTTCTAGATTCGAAAAAAATGAAATTTCATTAAAGGTGAATTCATTTTTGTAAATTTTACACTTAGATATCATATATTTTATATGATAAATCTTCTGGATTACTGAATGCGCGTGATTTGAAACTAATGCTATAAAATTGCACTGTTTAATTTCAGATTCTAATTCTCTAAAATAATAAATCAACTAAAATATTGAAACCACTTTTTCGTATGGTAATACATTGCATAATGTTTATATGACAAACATTTCTATTTTAAAAATATTATATAAGTTGTTCAAAAACATGTTTGATAGTTTTAAATGGCAAAGGTTAAGTAACAAAAAATAAATTTTAATAATATGTAATACAAGTATTAAAACAAATAACATTGTATCTTCAGTAAAACTATTCAAAAATATAATATACAGATTACATTTATTTTTAAAATATTTTTAGTATTGTGTTTTCAATACAAGAAATAATGACCCTTTATTACAAGCTCTTATAAAAGAAAAACAGTTAACCAAGTACGTAGAATGCATTAAGATAAAAACATTTGAAGGTGTGGCTCAACTGGATAGTAAATTAACCACGCAGACGAAAAATGCTCTAAACCGGGTAGTCTCTTTTGCTTAGAACAATAATAATTATTATTGTTAAAAGGGAACGCACGCAGATGGTGGGGAGATTTATTTTACATAGAATTTGACCTTCTTTTACTGTTGTTTATCTTTATGGTCATATTACATTGTATGGGTGTTCATATCGCAATTTTTACCTGTGTTTTCTCACTTTTATACTGTCTAATAACCCCATAAATTACCCTATCAATTTTAGATTTATCTACCTATGTATTAAAACATAGCTTTAATATTTTCATAAATACAACAAGAGAACAGATGTTTTAAAGTATTTTATAGTCAAGTAACTTGCTACAAACAATTGTTGTGTATATTCATGTGGAATTATGTAACCTTAATGATTAAAATTAAAAAGCAAACAATACATAATACTCATTGTCAATTGCAATCAATACATTTGAAAATTAATTTTATAAAAATGTATAGGAATATGAACGATTTATTAACATTAAGTTACTCAATTATTGTTTAATAAATATGTAAAATAAATCATAAAAGTCATAAGTTTATTGTATATTTACAACGCCTTATAGGCAATATAAGATTTTAGAATTAATTTAACTTTTTCTTCAAAAATATTAAAATTCTAATGCACTCAAAGTTAGGCAAGCTTACATATGATTTATAACCCAACATAAAACTTTCAAAATTTGTTTACAGTTCTTAAAGCGTTGTCTGAAAAAATAAAAAAATAAAAAGTGATTTCAATTTAAAGTTTAACAAATAGCTTCGTTGCTTCTCAAAATCTAAAGGGTAATACAAGTTGTTGTTTCCAAACTAATGAAATTAAAAAATGCATTCTCCTCCAGAATAACCATTATACTCTTAATAATAAACAATAGGAATATAATACATTAAAATATTGAAAAATAAAAATAACAAAGCACAATGACTTATCAATTTTTTATATTTGTATTTGAATGAATAATAATTTCAAAGTATGTTTAATTATTTTATAATTATAATATATTTGTTTTATATCAAAATAATTTTTTGTTTACTTTTATAGTTGAGTTTATATTTAATTTTGAATTGTAACTAAATTTATGATCAGAAACTAAAACTAATATATTTTAATGTTAGTATTTTGGTGGTCGGTTACAAGAAAACAAAAACATATTATTGGCTTCGAAAAATAAAAAATAATAATATTCAGTGGTGAAAAGAGGGTTTGTATTTATGACTTATATATGTGTAATATGTATATTATATATGTACACGCAAGAATAAAAAACGAAATAGATCCCCCCTGGGGGAAATTACATTTCCATAACCATTTTCATCACACATCTTCTAAGCTAACAATAAAGATCTAAATTCTATCAATTTCTCAGTTTTTTCTACCCGGACGCCGATGTCGTAAAAGTTATTACATGTATTTACGAGCGTTTGATGTATGTTAGCTTCTTGTGTCTAAAAAAAAAATAAAAAACGGTTATAACCGAGATCTTAAACAAACAGTATTAAAACTAAAAAGCGTGGAAAATAGTAACAAGTGTTCTAAAATAATGAAAAAAGTACTTTAAAAATAAAAAAATCAATACATTCATCTACATCTTTTGGAAAGTTGTATCCGTTTTAGTTTGTAGCCATTATTGTCCTTACATTAAATTTATTATATTGTGTATATGGTGTATTTTTTTTCAAATGTGAATATAAAACAAAAATATATAGTAAGAATAAACCATCAAAAAATAATTGAATTCAATAGTCACACAATATTAATTGTATTTAAATAGCTTGAAAATTGATAGATTATATATATACAATCAAATAATATTTAAACGAATCTTTAGCATCAAATTTAAAACTTATCAAAATATAAAAACAAATTTAATTACTGAATATTTTTAATATGCTCTACTATTATAAGCCTAATATATTGTAGTCTTTATTTTTAAGCAATTTCATTGTATAACAATAGCTAAAGTCTTAAGACCAACAAGAATGAAACTATTATTTTCACTGTATTGAATGCAATAGATATTGCAGTAAAAATTAATTTAATACTAAAAAAGACACTGTTATAAGTAATTTAAAGGAAAAATATTTAATTATGTTTTTTTTTTATTTTGTTAGATTAAACTCCTAGAAGTACTTATGCGTGATAAAAGTCACCCTTTTATACGCTAGAATTCGGAAATTACTGGAAAGATATTAAAATCAAATAATATTAAATTTATGTTGGCAGAAAGAAAAAATAATGGATTTCACTTAGTGGATGAATGATGAAAGGTACAATATTGTTATAGTTTATTTCAAAAATACGCTAGGTAGTATATGTTTATTATTTTAAAGGTCAAATGTACCTATTGAAAATTTGACATTTTGTGATAGGCAATAATATTAATTTATTCATTAACATAAAGTTGTCAAATATCAAATACTCATCGAGCTAAACATCATAAAAAATCAGTGACCTTCATTTGATTATGTAAAAACAATAGAATGCGTGTATATACCTACTTAATAATATATAATTTTCATATAAATATAATTTTATGAAGTTCACTAGGTACCGCGTTATTCAAATATTTTGTACTGCCTACTATGTTTAGAATTAACGTGATATTTATAATCTTAACTCATTTTAAATTCATAAAAATTGTATAAAAAATTATAATTATTTAAAGTCAATATCCATAAAAAAAATTGTCACTGACGTTAAATTAAATTAAAATATAATTATAATTGTACACTAAACTCATAAATGATACCTAGAATTATAATAACTTATAACTATTATAATGTATTATTAATGTTTATTAATATAGGACATAGGTAGTATTCTTAGCAGATGTCATAATGATAGAAGAAATTAAATTGATGTATTAATAGTTACTACATAATTCTATAGTCTATAATACATTATTCTGAGAACTCAATTATTATGGTTACTTCATCATAAATTATTGTTAACTTCTAGACAAAGCAAATGAATCCATTTACACTAGAAATATCAATGTCGCAGTTAAATATTTATCGTATTATATTCTAATTATATAGTAAAACTCTAAAAATTAAGATATGTATAGTCAAATTCTAAAAACAAAGTATTAATAACTGTATATCGGTATAACATTGTAAATTAGTCAATTACAAATTACAATTTATAAACACCAGGGCAACAAAAATAATAATAAACGTGTTTTACAAAGAATGCTAAAGAGCAACAAAATTTTAAAAATCGTTAAAACGACGTTTTTATGTTCCAACCAGCCCACCAGCATAGAATAGTAGAAAAAACCCGAACCCCTTTCGCTGACGTTCTGAGTATGTGCGTAAAAAAAAATCATCTTTTGTAACGGTACGGGCTGCATCATCAATTACCGGACCCAACGACATTGTAGAAACCCCCCTCCCCTAGTCCTTTCGTGAATAATAGAACCTTCTGGGTTTCTTCATATTATGCACCCTCCCATCACCATTGGCCCCGTGGAGATCGATTCCCATGTTTTGCGGTCTCTGAGGGTAATTAAAATGAGGCCGCCACCGGCAGTAGTTTTCAAACGACACTACAGTGATCATACATCCTTGGCCAACCCGTCACCCTATTTTCCTGTCTCGATGGTCTAGATTGAAGCAAAAGGGTAGATAGGGACATTGTTATTTCGGCAGATTTTAGGGGCCATGTCGTCGTATTTTCTGATAACATTCAGAAATTCTGACCGGACTATTAACTGCACCCGGCGGATACCTTGAAAAGTTCAACCAAAGATCTAACGATACCAGTAATTCCCGATTTGGCTGAAATCCAAGTCATGATAAATAATCGTAACAAATATACCTATATTATATAGTATTTTAATGCCTCACCTAATTTAATTTATATATTTTTTTTTTTTAATCTGACCGTTTTACAATAATGATTTTGTCTTTTTTTTTTTAGTTTGTTTTAAATTTGAAACCAATCCTAATCTAAAACTATGTGCAAAGAAAATTTAGACTATCTATATCACTACAAATTACATTATTTTATCAAGCTCGTATAGAGGGGGGAATAAAAGATCACCAAACCCCCTCCCGAAAATTGATCCTGAATATGTGCTTGCATTTTAGCATCCAATTTAATATATATTCAGAAAATCATAATCCAAAATATTTAGTAATATATTCATTAATTGATGATTTAGCTTAATAAATTTACAAATATACAGCAGAGCTTTTAAATTATGGAAAATCAATTGTTATACATTTAAAAAGTTCCAAGATTAAGTAACTTAAAAATGTATATAAAATACATAAAATTTGAATATAAACTCATTCTTATAATATTATTTCATTCGAAATTCATACAATAATAAAAAAAATTCTAAAATTGATTCATATTAAAGTAAATAATTTGTAAAAATATATCATTTATAATACCTATAAAATATACAATATAAATAATAATGGACTCTTGTGAATTCATTATATGTTATATAAACTGAAACATCAAGATTGAAAAATACATTATACATTTAATTGATAATAGTTAATATAATTATATATGTTTAACAATTATTATTAATTATAAATTTACGGTGCTCTTTAGAATATATTTAGGTTTTTCTTGTTTTAATATAATATTAAATTTAATTCTGGGAGGAATTTGCACCTGACTTTATTCGCATTCAAAATTTCTGGTGCTGAATGTATTTAGGTGTTTCTACGATGGAATAAAAAATATTAACAGACATTTAGGTGAGGTACTTATAACCTTTATTATTTGGATTAATATAAGTTAATACTAGTATTAGTTTTAAGTAATTCAATATTTCAATGAAATCATAAATTTAAAACTATACCTATGTAGATATGTATCATTTTTATTTTAGATTATAAGATCTTCCTCAGAATATTATTTCAACTTAAAAAGTTTAACTAATTAATAATACTTTAAGAGTGGCAAGATGAACGAACTATAATGTTATAAATACATATTAAATCGTGATAATATAAAGAAATATTTGATAATTAAGGTCTATTTATTATGACATTAGCTGTGGCAATATTTATTAATAAACAACTAACTATAAAGTTGAAATAAGTACCAAAAATAAATTTAAAAAAACACATATTATATTATGAAATTAAAAAAAATATATATTCGAGTTAAAAATGCTAACTGGGATGTTTTATTTGAGTGATTTTAAAAACATCAATTATACCCAGTAATAAGGGTATCAAATGATTCATACATTGAAAATTTTTAAAATTCTTCTATGGGGAAGTTTATAAATAGAAAAATACTAAAGGGGTTTTAATCTGTATTATATTATTATTTTACACATGTTATTTAAATTTACTTAACACGTCATAATTGTTTGAACTATTTTAAATATTATATTACGATTTATCAAAATAACACAAATTATTAAGCTATGAATAATTCAAGTTCAAATACAACTTACGAGCAATTTCCTCTCTATTAAGGATGTTGTGGATTGTGATTGATATATTTAAGCTTAAAGGTAACTTAGATACAAAGATTTTCGTTAAAATTCTTATATACAAAGGAAGTTTTAAAGGGATATATATATACAATCAAACAGACAATAATGTTATTATTAATAATAAAAATCAAAAATCTTTCAATCAATAAATGATTTTACGTTGTGTGTAAAATTAATTATTTAATGGCTGTATTCATTTCAATTTTTATTTTTAATCCAAAATAATAATTGTTTCAAATGTTTAAAACTATTTAGCTCATGTTCAAAATATCGAAATTATTTGTCATAGTATATTTAACTGCATAAAACGTTAAGAGTGCTTGTTATAATTTATATACATTTAATTTGGTATAAATTGAGATACTTTAAATCGAACCATTTAATAAAAACACTAAATTAAAACTAAACAAAGCTATAAAGTAAATCAATAACTATATAACTAATGCATAAAATTGATTAGTTAATTAATTAAAGATGTATACAATAGTACAATAAATACAACTCCAATCAATGCATATTGTTCTATTTTCTATTATCTATGTATTAATGATAATATTGTACATTAGGTGCACTTTTAAGTTGTTTTTATTTTACTAATTAATAAGATAAATAAAATTATTCACCCCTTAATATCTTCATTGAATAATAGTACCAATTGTATTGCATGAATATATTTTGTTATTTAATTAAAATTTAATCTTACTATTGTGTAAAATGTATTAGATATCTATTTCATATTAATTAATATAATATATATTTATACACACCAACAGGTATAAAATATTAACTTATAGTTTCTACATTATATCCAAGGACACTTTTCGATTTTCAATGAATCAATCATATTTTTTTATATTAAAATACAATAATAACATTGCTAATTTATACTCATGACAAACGTTAATATATTTTTATTCTAAATTAGACCAAAATATAGTGATAATTCGACCAATTAATATTTAAAAATGTATTTATAAACAAAATTATAATTAAAACTCGTTCTTTTAACAATATTAATATTGGAAAACATCCAATTTATCCATTTATAGTAATAAAAATATATTTTAATTTATTTTCACAGTTACATTATTTTAAGTTATATACAGAATAAGAAAGGTATTGGTTTTACATTTTTTTTTCGACACACTTTAAGCCTTAAGGCAATCAGATACAAATGTTTTTTATTTCAAATTTAATCGACTGGAAATTATTTATATATATTTTATATACATAATTATATATATATATAGAGTAGATAAACCTAGATGGCAATAAAAGCTATACCAAACGTAAAATTAAATAATAAGTTTCTTATTAAAGTTATTGTTACATTCACTCATCAATAATGTTTGATTACTTATAAAATATAAATTATTCTGCAGAGATGAATTTACTAAAATTACTAAAAATACAATTTTGAAATAAATATTATTGTTTTTATTTTTCAAGTATAATTATTAACCAAATCTATAATATTCATATTTTATTTGATTGAAAATTGTTCAAAATTACTTTTAATTAATAAAACAGTAAAATTCTCTTTATTTTATATTCTTAGTGGGTAACAAAGCAAAGTATTTGGTTTTATGTTAAATTAAAATAAAATTCTGTAAAATTAATAATATGTAAAATTATCAAGACAGTTATTTATTTTCTTATAAATCAACAAAACAACTTATTACAATTTATTAGGTAAGTACTTATTAACAAGTACCTATTATAAATCATTAGAATCAAAAAATGTTTTAAAAGGATATTTTGGATTGTATTTTTTCAAAATATTAAAAAATATTTTTCATTATACTAAGAACAATCTAACAGATAAAATGTCCGATTATTTTAAGTGCTACATAAACATTTTTAAGGATTTATTATACATCTCCTCTCAGACAAAGTGTATACAAAAAGATAATATAAATAATATATATATACATCATTATTATTCATTGTAAAACAAATATGACAATCCACGTAAAAAATCTGAATGTATCAATTGTTTGATAATGCTCAAATTATGGTAGTGTATAATTATATTTTAAAAATAATTCATTATGAATATACGTATTAATTAATTATAAAACTTTAAAATTATAATTTAGTTTAAATAGTAAACGTAGATATGATAATAAAAACCTGGCGTGAGTTATCTAATTCATATTTTTTAGCAGGTATGCAGTCTAAATTTTTCTTAAGCTTTAATTTAATTACACTTTATTTATACATTTATTTTATTTCTATTAATTGTGGCATTTGGAAACATTGAATTAATAGTTTGTGCACTTATTACGTTATTAAATGTTCTGATATACATTTAAATAAAAGAACATAATAAACAATTAAAACAATTCATGTCTTAGGTATACATTTAACATTTAATAGAATATTTAATCAGTCTATAAGTTTACATCAGTGCTTACTTATTTTTAATATTCCTATAAAGTAATGTAAATTTTACAATTTCGATAAAATGCCAAATCCCCTTCTTAATTCAATTTCCAAACGATTGAATTTCTTACAAAAAATATATAAAGAGCACTTTGAGTACCTTAAATGTGTTTTCCACATAAAAAATAAACATTCCGATAAAACTCTTATCGTTTTTCTAAAGATCTATTTTTATTTTGTAAATAAATTGTATATATAAATATATATATACATCATATATGATAGTATAATGTGTACATAGATTTTAAGCACTAGCTTTAATACTAAACTATCTATGTATATCCACCTATACTTTGGGTAAATATGTGTTGTAACATCGTCATAAATGTCAAAAAAAACAATTTTTTTATTTTTAAAAATGTTTTTAACATGCAATTTTTACAAATGAGAAAAAAATAGTTAAAATGGTTAAAAAATTGTTCATGTTCATTTAAATATATTAATTGCACCACTATTTAATAGCAATTAAGTTTTATTGGAAAAATCTATATTAGAACTAACCCTATTCAAATAATCGAAAATTAAACCTTGTATTCTACTAAATAATTATTTTTTCAACAATCTAGCAGTTAAATTTGGTGGAGTAATACCAGCTTAATGATCACCGTTTACGAAGTCTACTGTCAGAATCTTTTTTTTGCTCCCTAATAGAGTAAGATATAACTTTTAAGGATTTTCAATTTTGTAAACGGATTTAAACACTTCCGTAAATGGACACAAACATTTCCCTTCTACTACTCACTTTTACTTTCCATAGACTACACTGAACATTTGCTTTAGGTTATAATAAAATAAATTAGTCAACTTAATTAATATTTTATAAACAAAGAAAGCATAAAAAGTATTATAACATTTGATTAAAAAATGTCTATATTTTTTATGTTCAATCTACATTGACACAAGAAGAGACAGTAATTAAAATACATAATTTCCAAGATAATTACTAATAATATATATTTGTACTACTTGAATAGGTAAAGAAATATTGAGGGCTGGATAAAAAGTATTCTCGCTAGTTTTTGAAACGATTAATAAAAAATATATTAGTTGATTAAAGTAACATATTAGCCGAACTTTATGATTAAAGCTATTAATTTGTTATAACTTATAATAAGACGGACAAATATTCCAGACGTGTGTAAGGTGTACACTACAAAATGGAAAACATTAAAAAAATTTTTAGAACTTTACAAATAGTATGCACTTGGTTAGAAAATGCTTATAATGTAAGTTTTTAAATTTTCTCAAACGTTTGGAATAAGACAATTGTGCAATAAAAAAAGTTCTTTTGTGATAAACAGCAATTCTCTACCTACTTTAAAATGTCTTTTAAGGTCATACAAAGTTTTTAGATGTTATACTGTAACATAAATAAATAATAATCGTTTATTATTACGTAGACAATTTTATTGTTAATATAATAAAGACAGTTTAACTGCTTATAATTCTTCAAAAAATATATTTTTTTTTTATTTAATAAGATGTCACGGAAAAAATAATTTATTAACATATTTCTGATTAGAAATATTTAGTATATATTTTTTGCATATTTGAAATAATAAGCTCAAAAATATTGAATTCGAGTTTTAATAACTGTTGATATAATTATATACAGATTATTTAGATAGTTGTTAAAAGCAACTATTAATGCTGCATTTTATTTAAGAACTTATTTTTAAAACTGTATGGTCAAATTTAATTTAAAATTGTTTTTTTTTTTTTTTATAGTTTATTTGTTGCCAATTATGTGTTATTTATACATACTTCTAAGTTTTGGCTTTACCACTTTAATTTGTTTTTAAATTATTATACCTATAATATCGAGTGGAACCCTAAAAATGTATACTTTGTTTACGAGCTGTGCATAACCATGCGTTTTTAAAGTAAGTAATTTGTGTTCACAAATGTGACCATTTATTCCTGATAGTTAAGTACTTAATAATATTGAATATGACTCATGAGAGGAATAATCGATCCCCCCCATGCTTAATTAAAATTATATTGTTTTTAAATGTCTATAATATTCATTTGTAATTATAGATTATACGATTTATTTGAATTAATTACATTTATTATATTTTGACAATATTCAACAAATCATAGTTAATTACTATTCAAAGAATTTCATAATATTATATATATTATTGTATACACCTTTATTCTCTTACGTATTATTATGTGAATATACATAAATCGATAATACATCTATCAAACTATCATACATACGAGTACATAACTAGTAAATTTAATTATTTTAAATGATGTTATACCCTAATCTACACACTATGTTACGAGGACAACATTTTTTTTACATACATAATAATATATAATATGTACGTATACAATATACATATCCGTAAAAATAATATAATATATATCAAAGTTCTCGATGTAATGACATTATCAATACGGTTATAATACAATAAATAAAATATGTGTTTGAAAACAGCTAGGCAAAAGAAATCCATATAATAATTTAAATTATATTCGTTATATAGTTTGTGTTTTGTATTTAAATTATATTTCCCACTTCTATAGATAAACCAAATATGATATAGGTATATAATATATATTATTGTATAATATGTACTAGATTCTCACCATAATTTCCCATTTTTAGTAATATATAATTTTTATGTTAATTCATTGCTGCAATTAAATTAAATTATATTTCTTAAAAATAAAGTTACTTTGCAGTTAACAATAAAGAGTTATTTAATTAAAACAAAAATTAAGGAAACGTGTTTAATCGGCATATTATACAAAGAAATATTTTTCCTTATATCGGCTATGTATTTTAATTTATTCAAGGTTTTTCAGAGAATCCGTGGTAAATTTTAAACAGGGGATGAAAATTCTGGTAACTACTAAAAATTCTCTTATCAAACGTATATTATGACAACTGTTTTAAACTCTAAGTATATTTTGAATTTGTTGTTTTTATTCAATAAATTATAATTCAAGAATAATTATATGTTCAAAAAATTTTTTTTTAAAACTATAAAATTATTTTTCAAAAGAAATTAGAGTTCTTGGGTTAATTATAATTTTTTTAAATTGTAACCGTTGTCTTTAATAATTTAAAATTATACATATAAAACATTTAAAATTAAGCAAACCAATGTTTTTACTAACTATAACTGAGAATTTTGGTTGTTTATATGGTCGATTTATTTTTTAAACCTCGGGAAATTAATACACCCTTTCGAGTGTCTGTACAAGGAGTTTATAGTGACCAATATAAGTTTCTTTTCCTCTTATTGTTCTTTCAAGTAGGATCCTTTTCAAGTCGGGTCAACTACTCAAATAGATTATTTTGCTGCGAAACATTTAGTAAACAAATTCAAAAAAATCAACTATAATATAATTTACCACATAAACTTAAAAACAAATATGTACTACTATCAAAAACGGCATCCAATTGCAAAAAATATAACGTTCGTATTGCTGAGATAAGTATATATTTATTTTTAACTAGGTTTGCATAAACGTATTTCAATAAAATCCAAGAACAATATTACTCTAAAATTAATGAAATATTTTAAGTATATGGTTTTATTTTGTAATGGACACTAAGTAGAAAAAGGTTTCAGAAACATATTGTTCGCTTTACGAACAAATTTAAATTTTTGAGTTTCCTCTCTAACACTCAACACTCACCAATTACATTTCGTAAAGGTCGGTATCGTGCGTGACCATGGCTTGGTTCACAGTAATTCAGCTGTTGTTTTATTGACTGTCAGGATGTGCGTGCTGTGAAGTGTAGATACATTTGTCGTTTTTCGTATTACATGCACGGTTTTCATAATAATTCGGATATGTTTTCGTGATTTTTTAAAATCATTGACCTTAGTGTCATCGAAACGTTCCTAGTTCAAGTATGTTTTAATTTATGTGGGAGACACTGATCTTTCGTTTCGTAGTTCATGTGTGCGCCCGAACAGCTTATTAAAAATTATTTTACTGTTTACCTCGAACCTCTTTCGTTTCGAATTCGTTCGGTATTATTTAACAATCTATATTTGCGTATTCGTGATTCGTAGAGTATCTTCGTTTTGTCCATTTGTGTTGACTATAGTTTTGTTCATAAACGCGTTTTTTTATGAATTGGTTAACAGATTATATCGTTTGAAGCTTTTACCAACATATTGCTCATATTTGTTTACCCCATTTTTACGGTAGTAATCAACTTTACCTGCAGTCAATATGAACAACTGTGGTTTTCTTTTATGTTCATACTGTGAATACTATAGTATTTTTATTCATAAGTGTAATTTTGTATTAATCGGCCAATATAGTTAGTTAGTGATGTCTTTGTGGGTGTACGGGGTTAACTGTATTATTTTATTGAATAATTATAGACCCTTTCACTACTAAGTATTATAAACATACGTGGCAAATGGTGCACCACATATTTGTGAAAGGTCGATGGGCTAAATTGTATATGTTGTTTTATATTGTATCAATAAGCAATTTTATTATATTATATTATCAGTTGCATATTTTTTTTTTATTTATTCTTCAAGAAGATAATGGGTCTTACTGAACATGTTTGAATACACCATATTAAAATCAGTATTTATTTTAGAGATGGGTTTACCCCCTCCCAGAGAAAAATCTATACGATATTTTTACTTCTTTTTATTATTTACTCCCATGGCATACCCCTGAAAATTTACGATAACCATTACCCCCTCCCCCTGTGATTGAATATCTAAAATAAACACTGATTAAAACTAACAACTATTTTATTTTATATACATAAATATCAGATGTGATTTTTTAATGATTTAAAGTCCTTAGTGTATCAAATATTGTTACCTAACTTCCTGTCACGAAGACGCCCTTAATTTTATATTCATATTTTCAATGTATTATGTTTATTATTAAGAGCTAAAAGCAATACAGTCATATAATATTATAAAGTGTACGTATTAAGTATTACTAAAACTATATGATGTATTTACGACAGTATACTTCAATTTTCGATTATGTACCAATGATAATTAAAATATTAACGAACAAAACATCGTAAATCATCTATTGCGATATAGCAATCGTGATAACTAGTTCGCCTATTGTATTATACTATTATATTAATATTAATATGTGTTGAAGTGCAAACTTTGTGTGCTTATACACTCAAGGTAATATTATATTGTTCACGACCAAGTGTTACAGGTAGTAAGTGTAGTACCAATGATACTGCTACGACAAACATAATCAGTAACGCACAATAGCTACGTATACAGATGAAAACAAGTCTCGTTCAGTGTCAGAGCGTAAACTAATTAGCATTTAACGAGAAGAATTTATGCATGTACCCTTTTGTATCTGCGTGTTTATTGAACAGAAAAATTACATAATATTGTTATTATCATCATATGCTTTTACCTGGTTTATGCGGTATCAAACAAATTAAATACCGTGTGTATATGTACGCGTAATCCATGCGTGACAGTAGTTTCAAAACCAACAGGATGGAAGCAAAATAAATGCTGCTTCCGGCCGCAAAGTATATCACGGCAAATTCTTCGGATCCAAAAGGGATAATATGCTAGGTTGTCATACAGTATTATCATATCGTAGACCGTACAAAACAAATTGTACAATGAGGTTCGTTGGAAGATCAGAGTTAGCTGTGGTGATGGTGTTGATGCAAGACGCAGTAAAACCAACGATATAAATGAACAGGAATGAAACATATAGCTTTGTATAGATGGTATATAGGGGGTGTTTACTACACATGCATGCTTTCATTTCTACGCACAACTGTCGTTCATTAATCACGTTCATCATAAACTCTGCCGGATGTTTAATTCGGTTGTTTTTGAAAACCGTATATATAAATAAATATATTTATATATATATAGATTTGTATCATTACTGAATGCACATGCGCGTCAATTCGAATCACGCGCATGTCCTCGAATAATATATATCGGGTGTGACATATAATTAAATCCCAACGTTAAGCTGGACTCTCCGACAACTGTAATACACGCACCACTATATTATATTATACACCTGCCTACAACAAATACACTATAAGGATACACGGAGACCCGCTAAATATATACCTGTCGCCGCCGCCGCCGCCGCCACCGACACTACAGAGTCCGAGCAATGATTGAACGATTTCGCCCCACGAGATTATGGTAGCGGAGAGCGGAAAATCTTATACAAACTGACTGTTCGTATATAATATGTTTATATATATATATACCTATATATGGGTCTATACGTATACGACGTTCAGACATACTTAGTGCGCGTTTCAAGACGGTCACAGTGTATTTCGCAGGAAATCCGATGTCGCGCGTCTTCCGCGATGACACTCGTTCTCACCAAGAATAATAATCACACCGTCACGATTATTTCTGCAGATATGCATAATATAACAATATATATATTATACGATGCACATAACTCATGATCGATGATCATTGCGATAATAATATAATAATAAAAATAATAATAATAAGATCTCATCAGCCACCCACCAACGATGACAACGCCCAGACTAAAAGCCGAAACGCAAATGCACTTTACTTTCAAGGCAGAATTATAGTTCAGATATAGGTAATTACTAATAAATAATTAATTATAAAAAACATTTTTACTTCATTATTAAAATCTAAAACTGTAAAAATCTTATTATTATAGTTTCAGAACCTTTACAAATACACTAAAGAATGTCAAACTATTAAAACATGTTAAGTTTTAATCATAATATAACTTAATTTTCTTTCCAACCCGATAATATTTTACTACAGTGTTTTTTTTTATCTCAAAAGTGCTTTTGAAATTATTATACATAAATGTATTATAATTATCATCATGATTATTTACTATCCATGATCATAATATAATAATTGTATAACTAAGAAGGTAACAGTAGTATAACTGTAATAATTTCAAAGGATTTCTATTAATCTGTAAATTCAAATTTCAAACTCAAAGTAGCAATTATACAGGTAACTAGTTAATTATTCGTCGACCGTGAAAGTTTGATGTTAAATCTATAACAAATGTTCATGATAGTTAAATCAAATGAAATAGATAACTTACTTAAATTTGATTTATATATAAATTACTATGATTAAGATAATATAATATATATTATATGTACATAAATCGGTAGTTAATAAAAGTAAAATTTCATTTACAATAGTATAAAATTGAAACTATCTTTTGTTCAACAACAATATTAGACTTTGCACGTTTTCTTTTTTAGTTTTTCTTAAATAATTATAATTGAAATTGTTTCAAAGAAATAGTTGATGAAACCTAATTAATATAAATAGTAATTACTAATTAACTCATTATTTTTACGTATATTTTTAGATTTTGAATGAAGTTTTTTGAAAATAAAATGTATTATTTTATTTATCAGTTAACACATATCAATATATAATTTAAGCATGGTATAACATGCTTTTAAAATATATACATCTTATAGCAGTACTTATTAGTAGTTATTAACTATTATTGTTGGGGTCACAACTGTCTCGAACGACTCAAATGTTTTAATGTGAAACGTTATAAAAATTATCTATTAAAAATATATAGCCTGTATATTTTGAATAAATAACTAATACCTGATACATTTTTATAGCATTTAATAATGTCATACTTAGTTGTTTTAAAAGTATATTCACATAATCACATACCTTTTTTAGAATCCTAAGGTCATATACATCCTAACTCTACATATTATATTCAAATATAGTTATATATGAAATATAATAACAACTAGTGGTGTATTTACAATTTAAAGTTTATATGTATAAATATAGCCAAATTATAAAATGAAATCAAGCTTTTTGTTTTTATTTGCTAAATCATCAACCATGGAAACATTTAGGTACCACTGACCCGTCTTTTTTGGGCAAGGTCAACAATTAAGGTTGAGATCTGTAGGGCCGAAGTGTCGTGGGTGATTAAAAAATTCACGTTTTATATTATGTAATAAAAAATAAAAATTATGACAAAATAATATTTATCAAAAAACATTCAAGTGAGCGTTGAAAAAGCCAAACGATCATAAAATTTAAGTATAAAAATACGTACAATTCCATGAATACAATAATAATATAAATAAATATTGAGAATTATGATGAGAAAAAACCATTCCATTAATTTTGTTTTTTTGTATTATTAATTATTATATATAATAATAATAATGTATTATAGTCGTAAAACATGATACGTTCAAAGCTCCGATAGATAGTTACTAGCATAATATAACAACAAAACAACCAAAAACTCAAAAAACGAGAATAAAGTATGTAACAAAATTTATATATCGATATCAAACATCGCTTATCGATGAGGGAGAGGGTTGTCTCGTTAATAGTCAAAATTTGCTCACATCATGTTCTGTAGCTGCATGGACATCGCCGGATTAAAATCCCCAGTTGGTATCTACGCCGTGTTAATGGAAATTCAGTTTAATAATATATAAAAAAAAATATTGACCAATGCCAATCATACACGAGTTAAAGTTATGTTAATTTTAACTTATTTACTTAACTTGTCTGCGTTTAATTTTTACTAACTGAACTATTAACTCAATCAATCGATTTTTACTGATATTAGTTAAGTTTACTTAATAATTAATTACTTTCAATTAAATCCAACTAACGTTTATATTTTATAAATAATTAAATAATAATAAAATTATAATTAATGATTATTATTATTATTATTATTATTATATTGTTACAAAAAAAAAAAATACAAACTAAAACCCAAGTTGTTAAAAATAAATAAACCTATTTTACACTGAATATTTCAAGTTTAAAATAAAAACTATGTTTATAAATTCAACCATTTTATGAATTACAATGATTTTAACATTTACTTGCTAAAAAAATGAACATTGCCAAATGTATTATAATAAATTATTTTATCGAAGGTTGTATTAAAAAATAATTTTTGTTTAACATTATTATGATTCCTCGCAAATTATATATGTTTGTTAACTAACTATTTATTTATTTTTAATACTATTTTTAGTATTTAAACGATATTAATTCCTTGGTTTTAGTTCAAAACGAATCATTAGTACATTATGAATAGATAAAAAAAAAATTTAAAAAAAAAACGTATTGACTACTATTAAACCTTCTTATGACTTGATAAAACATAATTCAATTTACAAATATAATTATTAGAGAAGATCGATAGTTTTCTACCAACGCAGCGGTAAGTATATTGTTAGTCGAGCAGTTTTTGATATATTATTTAAGGCACGGAAGGATAGGTGGCCATTTGATAGTTTGGATCCGATCCAAAACTCATCACGTGCGGTGACTGGAAGGTCTTATTTATTTATTAGTTTCCAAGACTCGAAAAATACTCGACAACACAATTAATCTTGCATCACACCCCGGTTTACGCCCATAGGCAGTTTTGACGAAACACCCAAAACTCTACATTTTCTCGTCATTATCATTCGGTTAGTCAAATAAATAAAATTTAGTATGACTAAGACAAAATTTTTAAATATTTAAACAGAAAAATGCATAAGATATAATAGTATTATATTTTCCGAAACTTAAGCTCGTTGATATTCTAATTCGTAAAAAATATATTGCAAACAAATATTATATATAACCATATACAACATATTATTATTCTATATGTATACAAATATACAATTATAAAATTGAAATTAAATCCTGCAATTTATTTTCGGATTATTAGCAAACTTATGATAATATACGTACATATTATACAATAAAATATATATATTTGTTTACACGTTTTTGGCTGTAAAAATGTTTAAACAATTTAATGAAGTCCGTCGCTATATACCAACATTGCAAATGGAACATATATTTTACTTTGGACGGGTGATTTTTTTCAATTTACCAGAAGTCTATCAAATTAAGGAAAAATAATGGTAAAAATAATATATATAAAAAAAGATTAACTAAATCTTAATCAATTTTAAGTATAACTGAGACAAACTGCACATATTAATTTTTTAATATACCTATTATATAAGTTATTTAAAAAAAATTAGAATTTATATTTTCATATGCAATTCAGTAATTCAACTGAAATTAGTAATAAAATAAAATTCACTTTATCAATTGTAAACATTATACTTTGCAGATCTTTTAAACATACGTTAATGTATAAATAAATATATTTTATAAAACACGAACTCTACATATTATTTTTAAACAGATTTATTGATATTAAATCTAAAAATCAAATAACTATTTAAGATTCTAATTATAATTTGTGTATAAAAATAAAAATTATACATAATTAATAAAAAAATCATAAGATATTTATACTTCGTCTAATATATTCAACACCTATTAATTTAACAATTATAATTTTTCTATTTTATATATTATTTGTATGATTAATTGATTATAAAAAATTGAGTTGGTTAAACTATTAAAATTATTTTATGAAATTTCATCAATTATAATATGTCAACAACAACAAAAAATATGCTAAAACTAGTTCATTATTTAATTAAAATACATAAAATATTGTTGTCTTTAATTATTCAACAAGTTATACGGTTTTCATAGAAAATCTATTTTTGGAAATTGAAATATTACATCGTAGTCCTTAGAAATTTTTCACTAATAATGTACATTTAATGATTTAACATTTAAAAATACGAACGTTTGATTTTTAATGAAATTTCAGTTATTAGTTAAATTTTTACATATA
The DNA here is from genome assembly GCF_003676215.2 of Rhopalosiphum maidis. Taxonomy (NCBI): domain Eukaryota; kingdom Metazoa; phylum Arthropoda; class Insecta; order Hemiptera; family Aphididae; genus Rhopalosiphum; species Rhopalosiphum maidis. The sequence continues at coordinate 84,638,776 of NC_040878.1, forward strand.
ATTAGATATTTATACAAATAAATTTTATTTCATATTGCAAATCGTAATAAAAATAATTATTAATATTTTTGTTACCTTTTAAAAATTATATACACTTCTAAATTTGTTTTTTTTTCTAAATATAAAATAGTATTGAAAAAGTATTACGTAGGTAACAAATGTCAATTTAATGTTACCTAAATTCTTAATTAAATAGAGATGTAGTCCATAGATAATTAAATATAATATAGTAATTACTAATTCATATTAATTGATTAGTCCCACATACCCGCTAACCGACTATCGTATCATATTCTTATTCATATCTTAAAATGTATTAGCGTAATAAAATTACGAAGGTCAAGTGGCGCCGAATACTATCTCGAGCCGGTCCAATTGAACCGAATAAAATTGTTTATTGAGTTAGTTAGTATTTAGTAAAAAAAGGCATTCACTATATTTCAATAACAATATAATATACTGATATAAACTATATAAAAAACCAGATCTTTAACAAATTTGATTTTATTATTTTGTTGAATTTTAAAAATGAATAGCACATCATATACATATAGATAATTTTTATCAAATATCATTTTCTTTGTAAAAACTGTAAAACATGGCCAACATAATGTTGGTTTTATTTTGGTTACTTAGACATTTTTCAATTTCAATTTTTTTTTGTTTTAAATGTTTATACAAATCGTTAATGCTCAACCACAAAAAGCTTGACAAATTGATAAATAATTTCTCATGATATTTTCTAAGTGGAATTTAAAAAAGAATTCGTTTTTATAAGCATTTGAAATTAAAATGTTTACAATATTAGACATTTAAAAAGCAATTACAACAATTTTAGTTGTTTTGTTGTAATTATAAAAATAGTAGTTGTAAAGACTTACAAATTTTTAGCATTGTGTATATTAGTGTATTCTCTATGTATAATATATTTTCAAAATATTTAGATTAATTTTAAGTTATTTATATTCCAAGCAGTAAATGCACCTATTGCACTGGTTTACAATGATATACGTCGGTATTGACTTGTAAGTTAAAATAACAGGCAACAGCTAGTACTATATGAAATAATATAGTTTATATAAATATATATGATAGACGAGATTTGTTTGTTGCAAAAATTTTACCATTACATTGTAATACTGATTGCATCGATAAGAATATATTATTGTTACTAAAAGCATTATAAATATATAATTAAATATCCTAAGAAATATAGGCTGACGCCTAACATACTGTCTCCGCTCAGAATGATTTTTTTTGTGTAATTAATTAACATTAAATTCGAATTAAACGCAATATTTACTCAATTATTATGTATAATTATATCAAAGTAAAGTTTTTTTTAAATTATGTATCGTTTACCATAGTGATATGTAGGGCTAGGGACTTCAAGCCCTAAAAAACCTTAAAACATGCATTACAAAAATAAAAACCATTGTATTTAATAGAATCATTTTATGTTAATTTCAAGATAATATTTGCAAAATTGTGAAAATTATAAATTATTTATTATTATTTTACTTTTCCGATTTATTTTCTTTAATTCACACATGCAATGTAACGATAAGTAATAACAATGCAAGTGATCGGCGAGAAAAACTTATTTTAAAATATTTATTTTGTATAAATAAAATCACCATACTATAATACCTAATATCCTTTTATCTATGTAAAATTAATTTTGTCTTTATAAAATTATACCTTTATATAAATAATTGTCAAATATGCAAAATATGCACCTATACGTTTTAAATATACACTCGTTTTACTATGAAAAAAATTTATATTTTTAATGATTATTTTGAAAAACATACAAACTCCAAGAAGTCCCTAGCCCTATGTATAGAACTGTATTCAGGGAGGGAACGGGTTAGGGTAGCCACATTTCTACTGATGCTAATTAATATAGATGAAATTAGTTAAAATTAGTTGTTTTAACATGAAACATTTTTATTATGATATAAAATGCATTTACAATTATTTATATACGATATGAAGAATGTTATTAATCACTTTACCATTATATTATTATAGTAAACAATCAATACAATAATAATAGAAATAATAACAGAAAATTAAATCTTTTAGTATTTGTAGGTTTATTTATTAGGTTTATGGTATATCCAACAAATAAAATTTGTTTTGTCGATAACGCAATAAAATAATATCAGTGTACCTAATTGTGTGGTCTGCGATTAATTATTGTATTATTTATCTTATTTTATGTCCACAGAAATATTAAGTACTTGAATCAATACAAGATTTCTTACATATTATTTTATATGGTTGTATGAAACTTTTGGGTCATTCCGGATTACGATTAAAATATTCAAATGCAAGGTTAGGTAAGGTGCTGAAATCATTGAAAATGCAGTGCATTCTGCTTTCTATGTGACAATCACTAGGCGGTTGTACATATATAATAGAGTCAACTACGGTTTATCGGAATTATTTTTGTACAACTCAAAAAATAAAAATGTCGTCTTATGGAATTTGCATTCTGCGACCGGTGGTGGTGAATAAAATCAAAAATAATCTGTGCACCTATATCTAATGCAATCACATTTAATTGGAAATCGTCCTATTCTCGTATAAGAAATATCATTTGTTATCGATAAATTAAAATATTTGACGAAAATGTGTTCAATTTATACAAAAAATACTGTACTCTATGCCTTCGGCCGTGAATTCCTAATAAATAAATAAATAAATAAATAGAAAAATAAATTTATAATAAGCAATATAAATATATTATAATAAAATATGTATAGAAATATAATATACTACAAACACTCTTCGTTCAGAATCAATAGAATTATGTTTCGTATTCAATGATTTATCATTGAATTATATAGTAGGCACATACTAAATAGTAATACGATTTCTCCGGTTTTATGTTATGTTTTATTTTCAATTAAATGTACAAAACAAATCGTGTATAGTACTATGGTTACAAACCATAAATTAAATTATTTATATTGAATTAATTAAAATGAATTAACGAGTATAAAATACATTCTAATATTATTTACTTCCTACACACATAATAATCTATTATTCAATTTTCTTTGTCCCTTGTGATCCAATATCATCAATAATCTTTACAGTTTGTAAAATGTGAATAGAATCTTCATTTAAAAGTTATAGATAAACATTATCTTAATTATAAGTATTTTTGTGACGTCATCAAATTATTAACATTTTTTTAAACTATCAAATAATATTCGGAGTTGATACATAAAAAACTTTCCAAAAATAAAAATACAATAGATTACTAGTTTTTTTTTAGTTGAAAAGTTAAAATATATACATTCTTAGCTTATAGATAAATTATTTCCAAAAAGAAAATTAAAAAAAAAGTTAACTCAGTGATATAACGAGTGTTTACTGTTAAATTAATTAATCATCTGTACATTAAATTATGTACAGCAGTTTGATTTGAAAACATTGTTCCTAAACCATTGATAAATGCTTGATTCACATTGAAATTCACATAGTATACATTATAATAACTCAAAATTTAAACTACACACAACGGCTTTTGACTATACGTGGATAATGAATTCCAACTGTGTATTCGGTCTATTGATGCAACAAATCTCGTTACGCCTAGTTTAAATATAATTTAAATATATGACTATAATATGATGTCTTGGATTCACCTTGAAGATGTTTACTGATTATTAGTGATGGATGAACTAATGCTATGTTATTAAATTTAACATTTAATATATAACTATAAAAACTTTATTATAAAAAAATAAAATTATAATATAAATTATGTTATGAATATTTGTAATTTTCTAGTTTTTTAAATAGAAAATAACCCTTATTTGAAAACTAAATCACAAATAATTTATTTGATACTTTTTTAGCCTACATGTAAGATTTTATTCAAGGACAAATAAAAATTATATTTTTTTTAATAATAGCACATATATCAAATCACCATTTGTTTAATTAATAATTATTGTTATTTAAATTAGTGTATCAGGTATGTTACTATAGAAAATGTGCATGAATAAAATCTAAATATTTAGTACCAATAGTTGTAGTTATATACGGCATTTGGCGGCGCGTATGGTAGTGATGTTGTTTGGGGGCTCAATAAATTGCCCTGACCACTCGGTATTATTCAGAGAGAAAAACAATATTTTTGGCCTAAAATCAGGGTGTAAGGTAGTAAAAGAAAAATGAATGGTTCATGTGTGTATAATAGGTTTACGTAATATTACACTGTTCAAATTTAATTTTGTTAAATCGATGGCAATTTTTTTTTCAATTTACATTCCTATTTTCAGCGTATTTAATTTCTGGACCCACTTCTATGTTTTCCATAGTGTTATCTGTGGTATTAGTAGTGTTATTAACCGTACAATTTTCTTTTTTACTTTCTTGATTTTTAATTAAGCAAGTATGGTAATTGAAATGAAAAAGTCTGAATTTTTGTAAAAAAATAGGAAAATGATAAAAATGTAACCCAGTTGTAATGAGTAGGTGGATAAGTAAGCTAGCTTTAACATAAGATATTAATGAGAGATCCGATATCATACCCAAGTGGTATAACGATTTGAATCCACAAAAACATCGGCGTGAACAGTCCCAAAAATTATATTTTTTAACTTTTCTATAAAAATACTATAGCTAAAAAGTTGGTTGATAGCTCATTAAAAATAAATTATTAAATAGATACAAAATGTGGGATTAAAAATTTTCAAAAAAAATAACTATTTTTTGCTAGATTTTCATTTAGTGTAGTAGATTACCGAAACTGGAGAACGGATTTTGTTATTTGGGGTCTTGTTAGATTCACACTGGCTAGGAAAAGTACTATGAAGATTTTCAGAACTTTATCTTCAATCGTTAACTCACTACAAAGCTATAACGCTGAAAAACATAAAAAAAACACCCAAAAAATGTGTTTTAATTTTTTTTTTTTTGAAGCTCTATAGTGAATTAACTATAAAAGATAAAGTTTTGAAAAAAAATCTTCACTTTTCCTAGCCAATGTGAATCTAATAAGACCCCGAACAACAAAATCCGATTTCCGGTTTCAGAGATCTATCTCACTAAATGAAAATGAAAATAAAATACATACATATTTCATGCAATTAATAAATTTCTCAAAATTGAAAATCAAGAAAGTTTACATGCCGATCTTTGACTTGACAAGCGTTTTTTTTTTCAAATACTATTAATTATTATTAAAATATAATAATAAAATATAAAATGGATTTATTTTAAGACCATAATGATTAAATCGTTACTTTCATAAATTACTAACGCCGTAAAAATAATGCTAGAAAATAGTTAATAATATGTCTGGGATGATTACAAATTTCGTGGGATAAGTAGAATATATAAAGTTATAGAACATAATTTAGACATCACATGACATAATGGCATTTACATAATAATTACTATTGTGATTTCAATGCACTTTATATTGTTTTTGTAAAAATAATTTTACAAATTATGATGCTCATTTTAATGCTCAATTAAATATCTCAACAAGCGGATTATATACCAAACTTTATTTTGCAAGGGCTTATTTATTTTTAAGATTTTTAGTATAATTTATATGCAAAGCAAAATTTCAATAAAAAATGAGGGCACTAAAACCCCTATTTTTTAAATTACTTGTTTGATCCTAAATTACTTAAAGAGTATGTAGAAGAGCTTGTTTACGTTAACCTTCAAATCAAAAACTACAGATTTAATCATTAACAATGGCTTTGCACTGTAAGTAATTATTAATATTTTTTACATAAAATAAGAACAAATTCATCAACAATGAGATAAATTAAGAAGATGCTAATTTCAAAAATAAAAACGGTATTTATGGTTATTTATAATCATAATATTACAAATGTTATACTATAACTTCTATGGAATTTTATATTTATCTATTCTATCATCGTCATAAACAATTACATTTATAAAGAATTTTCTTAGTTTTTTAGAGCCTTAAAATTTATCCAAAACAAAATATATATGATTTTCAAATTTTGATTTCAATATCAAAATAATTTAAATATTATTAATTAATCATGTTTATCAAAAAATTTCTTTTCCACCAAGACCCAACAACTATAACAATTATAATAATCACAGTTTTTTAATTTCGTAAAATAAATATCTATAGGTATACTATCTGAAATTAAATATTTATATAAATATATCTAGAATATTTATATTAATATTCATTTTTACATATATCGGTATCTTTAATACCGATAAGGTAAGTAAACAAATTTAAAAGTACGTATGCCTTTAAATACCCATTTACAACTTTTAATTAAATATTAAATACTAAATTATTAAAATTAAATAATGATACAAACCCAATATTGTGTAAAAAAAATTTTTTTTTTTTATTAGATCAAATAGCGGTAAATTACAGGATGGGAAAGTATTCAGTAATATTAAAAGACTAAAAAACAAATATTACATCGTATTTGTTACATGAATACAAAATCAACAATCAATTAAAAACGATTCAAACGTACTTAGTTAATAACTATTACGATATTTTATCATAATTCATAATGGAATGTCAACTTTTAAATATATATTTTTATTATTATAGTAAGCTATATAAGTTTGTATTTTACTATATTTCAATAACCAAACAAAGTTTTATTCACTATATGTTATAAATGTCATTATCCAAAATATATAGCTTAAAAAACACATTTGATAGTTTATAATATAATATTGTTTGCCACTGTTAAGCGATGACTTAATTTCAGTAACCAAACATAATATGTCAAAAAATACAATATCAACTAAACTCAATTTACATAGCTTCAGTTAACTTTAACATAATAAGTACTATTTTTATACGTGTACTGTATAAAAACATAAAATACATATTTAATCCTTATTAACATATATGTGTATTTAACTAATGATATAATATATTTTTATTAATAAAAAATGTAAAAGATAAAAATATGTTCTCAATAAAACTAACGGATTAAATGATAAAAAAAAGTTATTGATTTACACAATATATATTATAAATATATAATGCACGGTTATTATATCAACGAAAAGTAGTAAGTAAATCAAAATTAAAATTATGATTTTATATTAAAATATTTATAAAATATTGGTTATAAGTTATAACGGATCAATATAGACAATATGTAATATAGTATATATATAAATATATATATATTTATAATATAATTATATACATTTTATATCCATAGCAAATATATAGTTTGACTTAATTTATTGTTTTTTTTTTTTTAGTTTCGTATTATAATATGATAATAAATATAGAATACTTTCTGTTTAAAATAATTAAAGGACTTTATTTTGTCTCTATTATTCAAGTTTTTGTTTTTCAATAACAAATCTATGTACACACCAGTATTGACACTGTTAATATTATTATGTATAAATATTAAAACTATAAATTTGATAATATTATAATTTATAATATATACGGATACAAAATAATATGAATGCATTACGAAATTATTTATCATTTAATTTACTGAAGTGAACATAGTTTAAAGAAAAACCGCTACAAAAATAAGGTTGTACAACTATTAAATAATATAACAAATTATAATAGTGTTCAAGTTTTAAAATTCATAACTACATAATATATGCACTTAAGTACATCAGTACATGCAATTTTAACACTTACGGAAAAACTTAACATTTTATCAGGTATACGCGCTTGTTATATGCGTGTAAACATGTTTGATTGAAATTTATATTTTTATTATAAAATTTCGTTTCTATGCTGGGGTATTTAAAATATCATTAAAAGAAGATAAAAACTAAAGTTGTTGATTTATTTTTATCATTTCACAAGATTTAAAATTTTTTATATATTGAATATTTGAAAATAAAATATCATATATATTTTTTTTTTACATACATTAGGTCGATTATTTTAACAGGTATGTACTAATTCAATAAAATATAACTTATAATAAAAGGAATATAAATATATGTATACAATAATTTTATCAATTAATAAAATTGGTCATGATATATTATGAAATTTTTGGACCAATTGATTTAAAAACGAGAGCTTAATTATATGAATACTTGAAAAGAAATTTAAAATGTGTGATGTAAAATATAAATTGTGTATTAAATAAGTAGAAAAACTACTTTATCTGATAAAATATAAGCTAACAATAAAATCAATATCAACAATATTGAATTAAATAAATACTAATATAGTATGGAGGATGCTTTAAAAAAATTCGTAAAATAATATTGATATACAATCGTATGGGCAAAAAATTATAAGTACTTACGCATGGTTTAGTTTTCTAGTAGACACAATTAGACCAATTTAAAAATAGGTATAATAGTAGGTGTAAATAACAGGAAGAAATGAAATAAAATATAGATATTAACAAATTCACATTAACACGTTTATGTAAGTGAAATTAACTATTAGATAGAAAATCCATTTTCACTGCAGTTAAAATAAAATCAAAAAAAAAAAGAAAAACCAATGTAAAAATAACGAAGAATGACGTCATACCCGAGCAGTAGATGATAATCATTAAGGACCACAGCAGTTCGGGAGCCTGGAAAGGGCGGCGGGGCATTTAACTTGAAATATGTTCGTAGCACGTGCTTCACACAAACTGCACATTCTATCCCTTAGTCCCTTTACAACGTGTACCTTAACCTCTTTTACAGCCACTATATGTTTTAAGACAATACCGGATATCCTAACACATACATTTACGCACACATGCACACGTTATTATACATGGTCCTATCGCCTGCAAATAGAGTGTATCATAACGGAATAACAAACAGGCAGTTATGACAATAATATAATACTTTACATCAAAAATTGTATACGTTACGTATTTTTTTTTTCATTTTACGCAGTCTATACTATTTGGGATATGAACGTTTATAGTTACAGAACTTGTATGCTTTGACGCGGTTGACTTTTATTACATTTATACTTTATAAGTTGTATATAGAGTCATATAAAGAAATTAAATAATTATCTAAAAATATAAAAATACCATTACAACTATTGGGATTAAATACCTACTTAAATTATTATTTTTTTTAATTAATAACGATAGCAGAAGAACAGAATATTAATATTAATATTCTGTACAGAATACAGAAAAATTATTAATTCTAACAAATATATGCACCAATGTTATAGTCATAAGTAATAATAGTGGAAAATAATTAAAAATTAACTGAAATCACAAAAAAATCACTTATTTAGATTTATATTTCAGTGAAACACATTCTAGCTAAGTAATAATTACCGTCTAATAATACATAAAAAAATCAACATTTTGATCCTAGTCAGTAGTTGTAACTAATAATATGTTATGTAGGTCGTACATACATATTTATTACTTAATGTACACACCTTTACTTAAATATAAATAGGTTTAAAATGAATCAATCACCTTAACTTTCATCATTCAAACATAATAAAACAATAATACTAAAATTGGAGGTATTAGACCGCTATAATATAAATGGTTTATAAAATTTTAAAGATATTAATTGTTGTTATTTTAAGTAGAAGTATGCCTTTCATAATTTAACATCAATATTCAGTTTCTATTAAATTAATAGATTGATGTAATAAAAATCAAATATCCTAGAAGATGTATACATGATTCTGAGTTAGATCTATCATTATTATTAGTTGATAATAAATTATAATTTGTCAAATTTATAAATAACTTCATTAGGTATATTTAAATATTTTAGAAAAAGTTTTTGTATCCGTAGTAACATATTTAGTTAGGTAACAAACTAAACCTAAATAATACAATTTGTCTATCAATATATTAGCTTAGACTAATTGATCAACATCTTTTTAAATGACTTTACTCTCGAATAATACCAAATGAAGTACGAAAAGATTAATATTGTCGATAGACTACGTAAAGTTTAAAAAAAATAATTTACTAAAAAACTTTTCTTTGTAAAATTATATGTGGTAAATCGTAAATATTTCCAATAATAATTAGATAAAATCTGCAACTATTTAATGAATCCAAAAGAAATATTATAAATAATATCACAGTACACAAACTATAAAATTGTTTATATCCATTATCCAAGTAAAACAGTAATGATGTCTTGATAGGTTTTTATTATAAAGTATAATAAATTGAATAAAAATTAAATTATTGTAATAAAAATGCATCATAAAAATATAACATAACTATTAACTAATGCATATTTTGCTAATTTGTACATCAAATATAGATAAAATATTATAGAATGAACAGTTGGCAAATTAGTTTTATGCATGATGAATTCCAAGTACAATATTGTATGTTATACGTTATGTTGTAAGCATTTATACATTTTCAGTGTTTATTTCGTAGTTCAAGACTAATTTATGTTTAATATCGAATAAATCAAATTATTTTCATAAATCATATTTTAAAGAAAAAATATAAAATATGCATGACATAAATGAAAAATTAACAAATTTACACATATTTATTATTCAGAAAACTATCAATTAAATTTAAGATGTAAACGAATAATTTTTCTTTAATGATTTTCTCTCTGAATCATGATTGTAACTTAATATCTCAAAAAAATAATGATGCATTTTTGATTCTTTATAGAAATTAGTAATGAAAATTTTTTAAATTATTTCTCTATCAAAAGTGTCGCAACAGTTTATGGACACCAACATAATAGTATGTTTTCCATTATTTTTTTTTATTAAGTTGCCCTTTAGGGAAAATCTAAGAATATTTTTCAGGCGATCGTTTAATCAACTTAATGTATATTGGTTGTAAAACTTCATTTTGTTGAACTAGGTTATACTAGAAACAAAATATTACTTTGAAAATGTCGGCTAAAAATACGACTATCAAAATATTAAGAATTGTACAACTTTTTTTTTGTTAAAAATAGTGTCTTATTTAAATACTTAAAATCAAAACATTTCTGAATATTTCAAAAAGAAATATAAATTAAAGAAAGTAAAATATAAATAATACTCAATAATAAGCAAATTATAATACGCATTATTGATCATAATAATCGGCAGATCAGTTTTTAATTAGTTTTCTAATTTCTATAGATGAATATTACAATTCATAAATATACATAAATTATATTATATAATATTATTTATATAATTTTATTATACACTTATTATACCACTTATTGTTTTGGAAATAATCAATTTTAAATTGTAAAATTTCTAATGTAAATGCTTACATAAACTGTACTTCATATTCATTTAATATTAGACTACTAGCTTATAAGTTATCTACTTGATAAAAAAAAAAAAAACTAAAAGACACCCTTGATTTTGTGTACAATATGATTTTTTAGTTCTAAAGAACGTTTGCTAATGATTTTTGATCAATGTACGTGCAATAAAATAAATTATGGTCGTTATGTTTCCGCCTTTAGTCATACTATATTATAACAGATAAAGAGATAATAAATATCATTGTGGTGTTAGCTTAACAATGATTTTTTTTTCATCTACATTTATATTTTTACATTACTAGTTCTCAATGTCCCTGATTTTTACGATCACATTCATACAAAAAACATTCTAACATGTGGGCACTTGTGGCAAATACGTCGATGTCATTGCATTATTATTTATTTATAAACTCAGTTATAGCTTCTTTAGTTACTAAACCCTTCAAATATGCCTATCTACAACTTCAAACACCAAAATAACATTATTAAAATCAGGCAGACAACATAGGAGACATTTTAGTACACGAGTTGCGCAAAATTAATAAATGCAAATTATTTTATAAGTACAACTTAATATTATATTTATGGTGTGTGATTAGAGAATATTAATTACACTGTAAGTTAAATAACACGTGTTTATTTTTATCAAACATGACTCGCTTATAATTTTCAAATAAATTAAACTTGTCTAAATTTTTAGTGAATTATACAAATTCTTAAATCACTTTAATGAATTATTCGGTTTTAGAACGATCGAATTTATTAAACGTTTTCGACTAATGAATAAAATTCAAACAAGTGGACTAGTGATTACACGCTGAACTCCCTTTTCATGAATTAATTATGTTGGTGCTTTAAAGTGGTAATTAAATTTCTGAGCTCAGGTAGCTATTGGTTTGAAAACCATAAGGTCTCATACAACCTACTATTATATTGACATTAAAAAGGGTAGTAAAATATTGCTTTTTACGTCCCTTGACAATATTTAAAGTTAACGTATTGTTATGGTAGAATGAAACTACATTGATCTAAATATTTCATTCAAGCAAATAACGTCATATGTCATGAAAAATGTTTGCTAAAATATTTAAGACATTTTTTATACTAGAGAATAAGAATAATATATTAACACGTAAAATCTCAAAACCATAAATTGTAATGTAGATAAAAGTATAGTAATACAATCTATAGGTATACTACATGTATCATACAAATTCAATGTCGGTTATATTCAATTTCCAATCAACGAAGTCTATTTATTTTATTATCTCAAAAATGGTTCTTAGAAAAAAAATAACAATAAAAATAATATGTAAAATAGTTTTTTTGGTATTGTTTTCAGTGCTTTTTATCTTACTGTATAAAATATTATGAACAGCTTTATTTAGAGAAATTAAATGAAAAGTAGACTAATTAAATGTACATATTATGATATAAAAATACTATAGATACACAATACAAATAATTCAAATTTCTGCAAAATATGTATAGTTTTAAGTTATATTTCATATTTTATGAATAACAATACATCTTTTGGCATACTTAGAATCTATAATGAAAATACTAATCATAATCAAGATCTTCATTTATTTATATGTAATTACTCTACTTAAGTATACGAATTTAATGCACATTAATAACTATTAATAAAAAAGGGTTAAATTTGCTCCGCTGTACAGCAAGTATCTAATATACTGTGTAATTTACTGTAATATAATGTGCTGAATTTAAATTTAATGTTAAATCATTACATACAAAAAATTATTCTAAGTGAAGTCAGTCGCCAGTCTATATTACTAAGTTAACTTAAAATTGCTATTAAAATTATTTATTTTTTGTTTAAAAATGTGACTTTATCCATATTCAAATGTGAAATGTATATAAAATAAGACTCTACGGATATATTTTAAATTTTATCGATTTCAGTACGAACTATTTATAACCTACTCAGTAATTTTTCAAATCTTAAGTACGAATATAAATATTATTTGAATTTCTTTGAAATTACTAAATTAAGACTACAAAATAATTCTCAAATGTTAAAATTTAAACTTTGAATGCTTAATAAAATGCCTATTTGTTTTTAATATTTAAAATGAAAATAATTTAAACTTATAAAGAACCTTCTTTTAGATTCCAGATTCCAAGGTCTTTGACCTAGCAAAATTTTTATCATCAATAATTTAAAAAAAAAACGATTTAAAAAATCGAATATTTAAATAGTACCTCAAAAAAGATTAAAAATATTTTGAAAATTGTATCATGTATAAAAAATAATAATTTGGTAAATGTATTTCAAAGTTGATACAGTTCTCCGTTTTGGTGTTACACTAAATCAAAATTGATTTTATTAAAAAATGGTTTTGCGTGAAAATTTCCTTTTTTTCTTAATTTTTTATTTGTTTTTCTCAATTAAATACACAATGAATTCAATTTTTTAATTTTGATTTATCAAAAGTAAAAATAAGATTCAAATTTCTATCAGAAATTAACCTCAAAATTTAAGATATTCAACATTTTACAACCTTTTCATGATATCCTTAAAAAAAAAACTACTACAAACTTAAAAAAAAAAACTATGTTATTATAAATACACACATATAAAAATCATCATTATAAAATTAATATATTCATAGCTCCGCTTAAAATCTATTATACTGCTTCAACAAGTCGAAATATATTTAAATACGAAGTGTGAAAAATATATTTTACTATAAAAATAATAAATCAGATATGTATATATAATGTTATCATTTATCAACGATGACTTTGTTACATGTGGAATATATAGTTGTGTTTTAATATTGTTGTTATTTTATCTATTACAATTCGTTGAATTTTTTTCGGGAATAAACTTCGTCAATTTATTATAGTCTTACTCCTTAATTCTCTAAACACGCAACTATTATTGATCGATTCTTTAAAACGATAAAAGAAAGACGTTGCTAATATACATGAGTGGATGTACTATACGAGAAAATTGAATTAAATCTTTACACAATAGTGCCGTATTGTTTTCTCCGTAGGAAATGGTCAGTCCAAACAGTCGTTTGTATTCTAAGATGTGGGTTTAATTTTGAAAGTTTTATTTCCCTATCCTTTATTCTTTTTTGATGGCACTCAAAAGGTGACTGAACCATGACTAAATTGTAAATTCATAGTGGACACGGAAAATAACTATCATAAATCAATTATCAATACTGCCGATTTTATTTTGAGCTTAATAAGTCATAACAAACTAAAATAAATATAAACTTGAAATATCAAAAACTCTTGAATTAAAAAGAGGAAATAAAGTTTTACATAGATGAAATACGATGTAAGAAATATAATAACTTAATAAAATCAAAATATCATCCACACTTTAAATATACTCGTATATTTTACAATAACTAAAATCATACAAACGTAGAAGCATTTTTTTTTTGATTTTTTTATGTTGACAAATTGATTACTAAAAGTTTAAAAAATACTTTGTTTTTCCTTATCAGAACATAAAAGTTCTATTATTTAACTAAATCTAAACTTTGCTTTCATACCACGTATTTTTAAATACAAATGTCTATGTCTAGACGTTAACCCAATTTCAGACGTCAGATTTTAAATCACAACAGTAAAGCTTTCTCGTACATATATTCATCACAAAATTTCACTCGTTTTATCAGTAAATACAACGTGACCACAGTACTATTCAGTTTGTATACATATAATACATATATTAAGTACGTCTATACGAATTGTATTACATTTAATAAACATTTTTAAATTTTTACATCAACATTGGAGGTACTCGTTATTTAATAATTACCACATGCTGGATATTGAAAAGGTCATTAAATACTTTGAAAAATTAGTTACGGATTAATTTTTACATAAGTAAGAACTGAACTAAGTATAAAACATTCCACAGAACTACTGTATATTTATGATGTTCTTCTAATATTTAGTATGGTTTGCCTAATCAAACGATCAAATATACGATAGCCTAAAAATGATTCCTTGTTTGAATGTTAAAAAATAATTAAAAATCAAATTTTAAATAAATTAGAACATTCAATTTAGAGTTTGAAAATTTATTGTTAACAATCACTACTCAAACAGATTTCAAATTATGTCATCCGATAAATGACATGATTTTATTAGACCACAAGTCAATTTCACGTGTATTAGGAAAAACTATAATATATTCATACATTTTAAGCCCTGCGGTGGAATATTGTAACTTATTCGATCAATTTCAAAAAATTTTCAACACTCTTCATCTCCTGATATTTAAAAATTAAAATGTATAGGTACATATGTCATAATATTTTATCCCTATATTACTAAGCAATATAAAACACCAATCTTGGTATAATTTAATTTTTAAATAAATATTTCCAAAACCTAAAACTACATAATATAAAATAAATTAAAATAGTTCTTGAACAATATTCTAGAGTAAATTTGTAAGTATATAGTACGTAGTATTTATAAATTATATCAACGTTAAAAAAAATACTATTATTTAAATATCGAAAAACAAGCAACAAGCAATTAATTTTTATCATTATTTATATTTATTTAATTATTCTATGACTGAATTTGTTTAACTTATTTATTTAATGAACCACATAATATAAAGAAGATACGATTTAAGTGTAATTAAATATCAGTAATTATTTATGACTTTTATATTATATGACGATTATATTAGGATTATTAAATAATTATTGTATCGATTGCTATTATTATAATATTTAGTATTCAATTTTTTATACATTAAATATTCAAAAATAAATTTTTTTATAGAAATATGATATAGATTTAGATTATAGAATTGATATATTTTAATTTAAATTTCATTCGTAAACAAAATCTAGATAAATTAGTATTCTAATAGTGTAATTATTGTTGAATGATCAAGAGACTAGGGAGTAAAATTGAAATTTCGGCAGAAAAATAAATATTTTGCATTAATACTTTTAAACTTTATTCAAATTTTTTTTCAATATTATGTTCTAGGAGAATTTCAAGTTTCGTGCATTATAATAATATTATATTAATACATTTATTGTAATTTTCTTTGCAAATAAATGTAATTATTTAATTTTTATATATTTTATTGGAACATAAAATTAATTTTTAATAATTCTACAATAGTTTATATTATGCATAAATTGTTTGGAAAATGTTTATTAATATTTTTTTTTTATTTAATTAAATTAATATATTAAACACAAATTTTCATAATACTATAATACACCCAAAAAACTATGGTGAGTACTGAGAAAAATAAGAATATTTCCTGAGTCTTCGTATAGGTACTATTTATTACTGCTACTAATAATAAAATTATATTTTAGAAACATATGTCCCCATATTCCCATGTGTAAATTAATAATTCGACAAAATGTATTTCAAAATATTTGATAAAAGTAACTTTCAATCCTTAGCTAGTTTTAATGAATTTGAACCTTAGTGTGAATTTTGAAGACTTCTATTAGTCTTTTAGAATAATAAAGTTATAGATTGACCGAATATTTTTTTTAATAATACAATACTTATTCTCATTTTATAATCAGTAAATTAAAAAATTAAGACTATAGTTATTTAAAAAAAATAAATAACATCAATAACAGTAACAAATATCTTATAACATTTTATAATGCTCATGGTTTAGCAATAACGATATATTAAATAAGTATAATATAACTGATACTAAATAATATTTTTATACAACAGCCAGTTTATAAGTAATGAGTAATGATAAACAAAACTATAATACGTAACACAAAAAATGAATAAAAATGTTTATAAGGTTTATATGTATGGTTTTATTAATATTAGGTACTTGATAAGTCAATACACGTGAATTATACTTTAACTAAAATCAAAAATAGATAAAAAAAAAATCTTTATTTTTAAAGAAACATAAGTTTTATAGCTCTATTCTAAACGCTAAATCGGAATAGTTTATTAATTATTATTGTTAAAAAAATTGTATATAGAAAACTTAACTTATGATCGCGTGAATTTAAAAGGGTTCACAAAATATTTTCAGAAATAATAAACAGGTTAAAACAATATATACCTCCAGAGAATGAGTTGTAAACACCACAAAATTAAAGAATGGTAGTAGGGGTACATTTGGTGACCCAGAAGGAAACTAAAGCTAATTATAGTATTGTTTTAATTGGAAAAATAAAATATGACATGGTCTAATGGGCAAACATAAATGCTTTTACTCCCCTACACATCCATTATGGGCATTAAACTAAATATTATTCAATGGAAAAAGAAGTAGAAAATAATTTTTATTTTTGATAGAGGGTGTTAAAATATTTTTTTTTTCATTTTACGAATAAACTTTGATTGGGTATTCATTGTAAAAACCAATGTTCGCTAAGCTAATCCTCTTTTATTTCATTTTTAATTTAAAAAATATAAAGCAAACTCTGAGGATAAAAGTTTAATCAGTTTGTAATATAATTTATTATATTAACTATTGAATTTCGATACTAATTATGATTTTGTTTGCGCTTCACAAGCCATTTAGGCTTTTTACCTCCAAAATAAACTAGCAATAAATTTCTATTTAATGCTGCTTGAAAAGAATTATATTGATGCTTTAAAATATTTATTTAGCTAATAGCAGGATCGTTACAGTGCCAAAAATATGTATTGCACAATATTATTTTAAGCCATTAAAATACAGAGTGATTCTTTTATCAAAAAGCACTCATTTTTTCAAAATCTATTAAATTTGTTGAAAATATTTTTCTTACATAATTTCTAGTTAAAATGAAACATTTATTTTAAAAATTATATATTTTTTAAGTTTTTACTTTTTTAAATTCATATTATAAAGTAGAATGTTTTTCCGTGTATTTTAATAAATAAAAATCTAAATTGAGATGAGTAGGTTATAAGTTATAACTATTTAAAGTTTTTGTTAGCGTAGTGGAATCATGGTACAGTGATACTTCGCAAAATAACAGTCTACTATTCCGCTCACCAAAACTTTAAATATTTAATACTCATAAACTACTCATCCGAATTTGAATTTGTATGTACCAAAATTCCGAAAAATATTTTGCTTCAGAATATGAATTTAAAAATGTATGTTATCATTCAAAAAAAGACTGCCTTAAGGTGGAAAAATTTTGACATAGATATGTTATTTTTTTAAGCTGCTGACTACTTAAAAAAAGGCATAAAAAATATTATTTTCGTACTAACTTTTTTATGATTTCCTAATATATATATTTTTAAATTTATATTATTTGTAGTTAATTTACTATCTATGAATATAAATTCTCAAATATTTATGAACAAAATGTTTATAAAGAATTCTAATTAAACATATATATTTAAAACATTCCTCTTAAAACTTACAAATAAGTATTAAACCTAAAATCATTATTTGTTGTTTTTTTTCATGAAAAAAACTTTTTTTTAGTACCTACTTATAAGCTAATTCATAAGTTGAATACATTTTTAGTATATAATATATCAACAAGAATATCATCAAGTATAAACAATATTTTTTTACAATTAAAATAACTGTACCACTAAATTTTAGTTAACAAAACATTTGGCAAAAAGTAATAATATTTTGATATTAATATTAATTCCGATTTTTAAGAAAATAAATGAACAAGAATTATTATTATTATTATTAATTTTTGTACTTCCTGAGTGTAGCCAGATAAAAAGGATTTCAGTTAGCAACGGGTAAGACAGAACCGTCAAGTAGGAGCCGTTTTAATCCGTTTCAGACAGACTGATGACTGCTGCAAGAAAAATAAAACTAATAGTCGGCTATCAAATTCTACTACCAGCTTTAAAGGATTTCACTTATTGCCGCACCTCTGCCCATCGCCTTTATTCATCCGAATATCAAAAATGGTTCTAAATCCCATAATGGGCTTCAGTTTTCCAACTTAATAATCTATGACTTGGATGTAATTTAACAGATTAATTCAATAAATCAAAAAGAAAAATTAAAATAGTGTACATCAATTTTTTTTGAATTATTCAAAAAAAAGTATTATTATTATCAATAACATGAAATTATTTAATATACTTAAATTTAAATTAACTAACTATAGTTATATTATGTAAATGAAGTGTTAAATTTAGATTTTAACAATCTTCAATTTAATTATTAATCAGAAATACTATTTAATGAATTTAAAATCCATATTATTAACTTGAAGCTCATATTCGTTAACTGGAAATTTATTTGGATCTAAAATATTATCTTATCATCTAACATAAAAACAATTTATTTTTCAACCTTTTTAGATTAATGTATACAATTTACATTATTAAACAATTATGTCTGTAGATGATACAGTAAAACTTTAGAAAGTAAAGCAAATCAATAAACTCTTAAAAACAAAATATAATTTTATTATTCCAATATTATATTGTCTTCTGTAGTGTGGAATTTTCATATTTTAAAATTTAATAACAGATACTTCAATATATATCTACGTACATAAAATATTATATTTATAAATAGTTATTTTCATAATATACTTTCACTACTCAAGTGATGAACCCTTCTTGAAAACAAAATATTTTCATATATTACATAGGAACTTAATAATAAACAATAACTTCATGTATATCTTATTATTTCAACCACAAACTAACTATTAAAAATAACTAAACACTCAAATTCCACTCACTAAATCAAAATAAATAGTAAATATCCAATGAAATATTATCTTGAAATCCTTGCTCCTCGAATAAATCGAAAGCGTAATAAAACCAAATATATTTATTAGTTTAATAATAATTATCAAGTATCTACTAAACGAAACTCTAACTTAACTATATAAAACAATCTAACAAACATATTTTGTGCCTAAGTAGCCATCATAAATACTATCTAGAATAATTTGTTCAGTGTTTCATAATAAAATACAAGGTTATTACTTATTATTCTTTAAAATGTCTTTATAATTTTTTACATTACAATAAAAATTACCGGTTTTTAAACTTTTAATTTAAAAATCTATATAAATAAGAAATAATATTATTATTACATGATTCTTCTTGAAGACGAAAAATTGAATATATATATCATAAAATAATTCTAAGTATTAAAAAAATGTATAATAGTCAACTGGTGATTTTTTTTTAAGTTCAACTGAACATCTTAAGCTCTTGAATTTTCAAGAGTAAATTAAACTATCTCATAATATAGATAGCAATGTTTTGAAGAACTTATTTAAATATAAATATGTATAATATATAAATGTCTACAAGTTACGATTAAAATTAATGAAAGAATTTACTAATGTAATCATTTCAAATCTCCGGACATTTAATATAAGTTTTCTAGTAATTATAAGGTATACCTCTAAATTCTAAAGTGTATTTATTTAACATTGAATACTTTGATAGTTTGATGTATTTTATTGATTTAGCATTTTAAAAACGAACATATTTTAGTTATAGTAACAATTATTTACATATAAATAACAAAGTAATTAACTAATAAAATAAAAACAATCATAAGAAAATATGGGCAACTATAGTCTATGTAGTATGTACTAATGAGATGTAATGGTGTTCCAAATCATACTATTGATAAAGATGTATGCCATTTATTGAAAAGTTAGTTTGCTTCACAGATAAATAAAAATGTTGAATGATCTTATTCTATTTGGTACCCGGATTAAGGATCGTTCTTAAAGACAACAGTTTAACAATTCCCTTTATAAAATATTTTCCCAAACCTTTTCATCTTTCCTCCAAATAATCAAATATTCCAAGCCTTGAACTAGTATAAACAGGTTTTTTAGTTATGAGGAGAATGCGCGATATTACAAATAATACAGCAAAGCTAAGAAATATTTTCTAGATACAATTTATACTCTGTGTATCGGTCACAGGGTATAGAAAAACCAAATTACTGTCTTATATACTAATATATTAAATGATCAAAAATTATATAAAGCAATAAACTTATTTTCCCAATAAAGCTTCCCGAAGTGACATTGGATAAAAACCAAGTTTACATAACGATTTCTATTATAATTAAATCATCGCGAGGACGGAAATCAAGAGACCACATAAATGGATACTCTTGGTCTATTTTAGTATTTAAATAACAATAAAATATGTAAAATATTTATCAATTATCACTCAAAAAATGAATGGATAATAAAATACAACTTACCTAAAAGTCGCGCCTATAAAAAAAAATTTAGAAGTAGGTAAAAACAATGAAAAAATATATTTTTCTTATAATTTCATAACTGACAGTTTAAAAAAAAATTTACTTAAAATTAAATATTAAGTTATTGAATATATTTAATATGCATCACCGACGAAGTAATTAACTACTGGTGTACCCAAATCTATCTATTTAATTTAAAAAAGCTTGTTATTATTATTATTTATATATATATATATATATCTTAATTAAGCTAAATTCTTGTACTTCATACGTTTCTTAGTCTTGTAGTTTAATTTGTTGATCAATCATCATACACTTCTTATTAAATTCTTGATTTTCACACAAAACATATAAAAATAAACTAAGTATACACTTTTAAGATTATACAGTTTTGCTAAAACTTTTTACTATATTAAAAAATTAATCAAGTTCAAATTATAGTCTTATTGAAAAACAATTTTAC
The DNA here is from genome assembly GCF_003676215.2 of Rhopalosiphum maidis. Taxonomy (NCBI): domain Eukaryota; kingdom Metazoa; phylum Arthropoda; class Insecta; order Hemiptera; family Aphididae; genus Rhopalosiphum; species Rhopalosiphum maidis. The sequence continues at coordinate 84,660,630 of NC_040878.1, forward strand.
GACCAGTTATATTTTTCGTTTTAAAGACATTGAAGACTTATAAACTGTACTATACAGTTATATATATATATATATGAATATAATAACTAAGTTTAATATTTTCTATGGTAAATAAGAATTTATTTTCAATTTTCCAAAATCCTCTTGGATATGAAGTATTTTAATACATTAACTTTTAAATTAAGTATCAATATTTTTATATTTAAATTCATAATATTATTTATTATTTTTATTAAAATTATATAGTTATGATATACGTTCTTACAAAATTTAATTTTTATATAATTAATAATGTCAATATAACTTATGTAGGCATTAAGTTATGTAGGTACTATGAGATTAAAATCCAATGTATTACAGTTTTTATTGTACCGTGATTAAAAAAAAAAGTTATGGAAAATATAAATCAAATAGAACACTGAAAGTTTATTATAATATATTTTCTATTATTTAATTAAAGTGAAATTCTATGAGTATTGATATAAATATTCCTATGTATTACCACTATATTTTTATTAAACCAAAAACTGAAATATTATGAATGAGAAATTGTAAATTTTGTCTCTTGCTCGTAAGAATACAACAAAATAGTACAAAAACTATTAAATATATTTACATTATTTTACCCGTAACTATAATTCATATTAAATAACAATGTTTTAATATAGTTAATATTTCATTTTTAGTATTAGAACATTATAGAACTTGAGATTCAATACATTACGTATATTTATATAAAAGAAAAATGTATTCTTTAATTTTTTAATTCGTACATAGAGTTATGTTTCTGTTGTTAAGTGGAAAAATATGTTTTTTTATTTTAGAAAAGCATCTTTTTGAAATACGGCCACCTCAATAAAAATGATATCCAAATAATAAAAGAGAAACCTGGATGTGCGTGCGCATAATTTGTTTAGAGTAAATCCGCCATAAACAAACTCTAAAAGCTTTGAGGATGGGTGGAGGAGAAAAAAGCAAAATAAATACCAGCTAGATTTACAAAAAATAACAACAAAGAACTAACAAACAAATTTTGCTTTTAACCCGTAAATGGTGAACCCCACCTCCCAAGTTGTGTATTTAGATGTGAAAAAAAACACGCAACTCGTTTCAGATGTATTTTACGAAACATTTATTATGTTGATTTGTGTACGTAATGCTGCAGACATTTGAAAACATAATTTTTTACAATTGCACTTCACCGAATCATCTAATTACTTCTAACCTTAAGTAACATATTATAGTAATATATACACTGTAAAAACTTAAATAGGTTTTCCAACTACACTGTTGTTGGGGGCTATAAATATAAAATAAATAGAATAGAAATAAAATAATTTTTATTTTACTCAAAAATATAAAATTAAAAAATGTGTCTAAACGCAATCGAGCGAAGTCACGTACTCACGCAATAAAGTAGGTATAAAAGCATTTGATTAAATACATAACTTATTATCTGTCAACTTTTAAAAGTCATATAATAAAGGCGAAAAGGGTTATTTCAATAAATCTATAATCATCATTCGATTACACTTATACGTTCCGTCAAGAGGGTAGCCATGTGTTTTCCCCGCGGAATAACAAAAAAAACTATTAAATAATTTCTAAAACACTTTAGACCTAGTGGCAGATCCAAGGGAGGAGTAAAAAGGTAAATACCCCCCCCCCCTTGAGCTTATTATATTTAAATTTTATAAATTTATAAAAGTATAAAAATGTCATTGGTACCAGTTTGTAAGAATAAATTATAAATGGTGAATATTATAATAAGTAAATATTATAAGTTGTTAATATTAATATTAATAAGTATGTTATTAAGTAGGTGTGAATAATATCTGATGGATATATTTTAATTATTCCCCTCCCCTTAATGAATTTCTGAATCCGCCTCTGTTTAGACCGGGACCAACCCGCAAATAAAACACTTAATATAGAATAATATTTAAAACAAATATTTTTGTTTATCTGGACTAATTACCACACGTACGTCATAAATGTCTCACCTTATTCAAAATATTTCAAATCATTACGAATCAAATTGGAGAAAATATTCTGTCTTAATAAGGCTGCTAAAAATAATACAGGGGATCGCCAGTTTAGGTATAAACTTCAATATCAGTGATATATAGATAAAGTTGTATTTAAGTCGTAGACATTTAGATTTACAAAACCCTTGCTCTTCAGGCTAAAATATATAGGACATAGGTAATGTAGTATGATATTTATTTTAAAGTAAATGAATCATTGAATTCAAAAACAAATTATGTTCTTATCTTACAAAAAACATTAATTTTCAAAACATTAAGTGTTCATAAACATAAATTAATTTAAGATTTCCAAAAAATAATTTCATATTTCAATTTGATGCTTAAAAAATCCATAAATCCAATGAAGTTTAATTTAAAAACATTGTTTATTGTTATCCAACATTTTTGAATTAGATACTTTAAGTATAAAATAGTAATATACATCGTTTTATAAAATATTACATAGCGGCGTTAATCATTTAAGGAGAAATATTCATTAAAAGATGGAACATTGGAACAAATATATTGAATTTTATCAATCGAAATAAAAAAAAAGTATTATCTTTGTTGTTTAATTCTACAGAATTGTAAACTATAAGCATTGATTCAACAACAACAAAAAAAATATAAATTTTAATTTATTATTTAATTGGAATGAACTTATATCAATGACTGGAAATTATCTTCTAAATTAACATTTTAAGTTCTAATAACATATCAAAGTATATAATTCGATAAATTATGGATAGTTTTTAACTTTTTTCTAAATATAACTATCCTAGTTGAATTTTCCAATAAACATAATAATATGCATATAGTATAAAAAAAAATCTTTAAAAGAATACTTAAATTATAATAATAATAATACCGAACAACGACCATTTAAAAATAAATATTAGATACTACACGAACATATTACATCCAGGTAAGACCAATCACTATTATTATACTTGATCTAAAAACAAAAAAACATAAATCAATCATTGACTTACCAATTTTCGGATGACAGTCCTAATGAAATGTTCTTAATGTATCTTGTCTACGCTATTGGACAAATGAATGACACAGACGAACGTCAGTTATAGCACGCGATATCGCCGGACGCCAATACACCAGAGCTCGAACGACCGAACGTGAATACGCGAAGCGTGAGCGGAAACTACCCGAAACGACGGCGGCAACAAGACTTTGGACCGCGCAGCAGTGCTGCCTCCCACGACGTCATCCATCGTCATATTATTATTATTATTTCGTTGTCACCATACCGGAATTATATCGGATGGCAGATACTGCAGCCGGAGACAACTGCCGTTCGACGAGACGACAACCACGAACCTGCACAGATTTCCGTCGATGTAAGTACACTGTTAAAAAAAATATATGTATATATTTTAAAAATTCATTAATTACGGTAAAGATTTGTCTAAAAGATTCTATCAAATTTCATATTTTTTTGTTATTATCAATATTAAAAGTACCGATTAAAAATAAAAAAACAGTCACACACGTCTACTTTATTATTAGGTATATAATATAATATACAGGAGGATTCACCAAACATATTCACTCCATTTTATCTTTTAATAATTAATTTATTCAAATACTGAAATTTTTAATTGTAAACTAAGTATATTAAATTATTTAGATTTTTATATAATTTAGCAGATGCCCTGTAGTGATATCCGCTTATTTTTTAAATGAGAACCAACTTTATTTACTGTATTATATTTGGCAAATGATTTTTTTTGGAAAATTTATACTTATCCATTTAAATAAAAATTCAAAAAAATACTAAGTTATTTAACTTTGTAAACAAACTAATAATACAATACTAGGTCTATAATAATAATGTGTTTTAGTTTAAGAAGATAAGGAGGCTATGTTTCTATGATAATTTTAAAATATTAATAATCAACATTGATCTATAATTCTATCAATCTTTTATATAATTTGTAAATATTGTCCGAGAACAATAAGTATTGCAACAAATATTATATCTATTTTATATTTTTTTAAGAAACATTATCCTCCATAGGTATTTAGTATAACTTAGGAACTGCACCTTGATCAAATTTTAATTTAGATGCGTCAAAACTTTAAAAAAAAGTAATTTATTGATATCGTCACGGGACACTCCTTTAAATGTATAGCAAATATAAATAATTTAAAATATGAACCCTCAAGTATAATTTTTGTATAAGAATTAAAATATCAGGATTTTAATAAAGGAAAAATTAGAGGTGACCGGATGAGTATACAAGTACCTATAATAGATATATTATAATATAATACTACGTACTTACGTACTTGTTTATGCGTTAAAGATGTGAAAGAATATAAAATAATCTATGAGACTTACATCAAGGTACTACAACACGTGCTTCGTACACCACCTAGCCAAGAGTAATAATAATGTATATTATTATCATCAATCATTTATACCATGCCATCCTGAGTGTATTAAAATTAATAATTTCATTGTTATTTGCAGTAAATTATTGAACACGCTACGCGTGTACGTCCAATGTATTTTCTTTAATATTTTCAAATCGCCCGACTTTATAATTGCTTTTTTACTAACGTCCAATAAACAAAATACAAGTTATAATTAAAAATATATAGGTAATTTATAATTAGTCTGGCATGTATACACATTGTTCCCCTTACATTTTACACGATTTAATTGTTATTACTCGAATATAGTTCATACACAAGTTTAAAGAAACTTTATACTACTGAATTATCATAACAAAAAGTCTATAAAATATGCGTTATATTGTTCGCTGTGAAAAAAAATTATTATTTTTATAAAATTGTTTTATTTGCTTAATCATAAAATTATTATATTTCTTTGTGCAACTTTTTTTTATCTTAATTTTACTAAATAATGTTTTTAATTAATTTTAAAGTACAATAGAACATTTCGAATTAAAAATATCTTGAATGGACACAAAATTGAAATAAATTTATGTCATTTGTAACATTTTTATTTCTGACTATACCCCTATTATACAATTATATAATTTCTAAAATTATAATTGAATGAAATAATTATCAGTTCACATAATATTAACGTATTGTGTATTTGTGTCATACTATCATGGCTAATAATTAGTGATTCTACAATATGCTACTTTATTTCTAAATGCTATTTATTATAAATAAATAGATCTTAAATTATCACGATCGATAATATAAATTTATACTTAATAATAGTGTCTCACAATCTATATAAATAGACAAGTGCTACATTTAAAATATATAATATATATTTATGCCAATTCCTATGAATATTTTAAACTGCATCGTTCAATCCATAATATTATTAATAAAAAAATATTACTGACGTTCTTTTTTTTATATATTGTGATTTTCAAGACATAATATTATATTACTATTATATTCAATTTTTCCTATATTCTGATTCGGTAAATAGTGTATTTATCTCAATATACTATTTATTGAATGATATTGTTCACTTAATATATTGGGATTAAATAATCACTCATGATCATCACAAGCTCTTACTTTAGTAAATAGGAAAATGTAAATTATAAACTTGTACAATACAAAATGTACGTTTTTCAAAAAACCTTTAATTAATAATAAACAAAAAACAAACATCACTCGTTACAGTCAGCCAAAGCCCTGTATTTTGCACAAACTAGTGAAAATATTTTTCTTTGAAATACCGGAACGTCACAAAAGCAGAACTTTCTTTCTGTGAGCTTTTTTACGATACAATTTATATTCATACTTAATAATTTAAAATCTGGTATATATTTTATTTCTAACTTGCTTCAAAGTACTGTATATGTACAAAAAAATAACTTTAATTGTGTTAAATTATTAAAAACAACATCATATACTCGCCTATAATTTATTCCGCGTAATAGATACAATAATATGTGATAAAAACTTCAGTTAACATCATTTTATTCTAACTGAGGTTTATTTTATACATTAACAGTAAATTTATTGTTTACAATAAAACTAATAAAGTACAGTTTTAAATACTTTAGGTACCTCTTGATAATTATTTATACATATATACCTACCTACTATATAGACTCTGTTTATTAGATGTATATTATAATCATTAAAAGTAACATTTAAACAACGCATTCCAGAGACTTATAATTTTAATAATATTAAAGACATAACTATTTTAAGACAAATTTGTTAAAAAGATTATACATTTTATTAATTATTTCCCAAATACCTATTTTTTATTGTTCCTGGATAATAGACAATTTTTATGATAGATGTTTTCTTAACTTCTTACTTAGGTGATCATACACTATAGGCATAGGCGGAGATTGGGGGGTGCTTGGGCGGGGCTTAGCCCCCAAAAAGATCAAAAGCCCTCCCCCCAAAAAAAAAAAAAAAAGAAAAAAATTATTGAACATTTTTAAAATCATTTGTGGACGGCTGGACGTCGGACTTATTTTACAACAATTGGCAATTGCCAAAATCTTGGAACTTAACAAAATATATTTTTTCCCGAAATTTAATCAATATAATAATTATTACAACATATACCTACTATAGTCGCGACGGATTGAAAAATTTAATAACTCTTCAATATTATATACATTGAAAAAGATATCAATATCAGTAGGTATTGAGAACGATATTAATATATTTGCTAATCAAAATAGGTTTATTATACTAAAATAATAAAATATTTATTGTATTATAAATAAATGATTTTAAAGTGCATATGTAGTTAGTAATGCGTATTTAGTAGGTTTTCTTTTTAGTTGGTAATTATTAGTTGGTTATTTAGTAGTTAACTCGTATTGGAGGTAATACAGTGGACACCGCTCATAAGACTCACTTTAGGACCAGCACAAAGTGAGTCTTATAACCGAATGAATCATATAGGCGAAGTGGAAAAAAAAATTGAATTACATATTTATGAATTTTATTTTACTATATATTTTGCTTTAATTTTAATTTACTTTAATACACATAATATTACATATTACATATCTATTATTTAATAAATTTAAAAATTCTGATAAAAAAATTAAAATTATAATACATATTATAAAAATTATTATATATTAGTCAGCAGTTAACTAACTAATGTTAGTATATTAGTCACCGATACTACAAAGTTTTTACATTGAACTTGCTTTGGGACGAGAGTATTTGTGTTTATTAATCGAATGAGCCTTTAAGACAAAAGGTCCAAGAATAAAAAGATATACAATATATTATAATACAATGTCATGAAAAAATGTAACTTGTCAATATACTAATAAATATTCATTATTATGATATTATAATTTATTATTATTTATTTATTATGTTATTTTTATGTGGTCATTCATAAAGAAAAAAACATGAAAACTGGTAACGATAAATTTAGAAAATGAGTCGGATTAAATAGTATTATTCGTCAAGATATACTAATAACGTATGCGATGAAATAGGAGAAATATATTACAACTTTAAAAATATGCGCTTAAATGTATATTTATCACATTAACCATAAGTCTAATAAGCGGTGACTACTGTATTTTATTTCAAAAATCACATATCACCTATAAAAATACATTTTATATTTACAAAATAATAATTGAATAATATTTGAATGAATTCACTGCAATAAAAAAAAAAAAAAAAAAATGAATATGGTCTATACTCTATAATATTATGGATTTATTGATTTAAAATCAGAAATTACTATTTACAATTTCAATTCGGAAGCAAAAATAATAATTTTATACTTTTTTATTTTTTTTACATTTCATTACTTAATTTAGAAAACAATTTTTTAAAGATAAGTTAGATACCTACTATTCACAACAACAATATATACCAAATAAGACTATAAAAACACCGAACTTAGTTTAAAAATAAATGATGTTTCATTATTTTGCTTATTTGTGTACTATACATATTACATATCTATACTCAAGATATACATATAGTCCTAATTTTTAAATACAACAATTAACCTAACAATTATATTTTTATTTTACACATATTATATTGATCTTAACTACGCAGTTATTAATTGAATAATCGATATAAACTATATAATTAACAATTATCTACATTCATATTTATATAATATAAGATTTATTATAATATTAACTAACGGAGTTCTATTACTTCTATTTCATTAATAAACTATATTACTTTATTGATTGATTTTGTTCTAGATACAAGAATTAATTTTTTAGAGTTTCTGAGTGTTGCAGTTTGTGTCCAAATATCCAATAATAATGATTAATTCATATTTCATATAAGTACATATAAGTTAAATATGATTGGTCAATGAATAGGAATTAAAATTATATCAGTATTTTATATTTATAATTTATATGAAGTACCATAAGAAGTTTAGTAATAATGAAACACGGGGGCGATTAAGCATAATTTAACGGAAAGTAATTTTGTTCGTTTTTTAAAGTTCAACAACACTAATGTTACGATTTTAAACAGAATCCGAATAAAGAAAAAGTTTTTTAATAATAAAGTAATAATACATTTATTACTTCGTCAATTGGCACTTGAAAGATTGTTATAAATTTATTATGGTTTTATCTGACAAAATTAAAATTTTTCAAAGCGACTTCTATTTCAATAAGCAATTAAGCAATTAATAAATAGATTAGTAGATACGAGTGAGCAATATCTTGATAAAAGTCATAGACTAAAAATCTATGGATGTTATAATCTCATTTCAAGTACTTATATTTTATTTATTAGAAGACAAACATCGCTAGTTTATTTTCAATTATCATTGTAAATATTCCAAAAAATTGTATTTCCTATATCTATTTTTTGTATACTATAGTTGCTACTTAATCACGTAGATTAAATTCTATTTAATTATACTGTATACTTTAAAATATATAGGTATTTTTCACATCAAAATATCTTTACTTAAAAAAAATATATAAAATGAAAATTAATATGAATAATTATATTATTTTATGTAAATTTACATTGTACATGTAAGTTTATACAAGATATAAAACTTATAAGTATTCAATTTAAAATAATTCTATAGAAAAAATACTAAATAAATCTTTTTTTAAAACATTTATTCTATTAAAATTTAACAGTAAATATATTTAATTATTTAAATATATTTATTTTTTATAAACCTCAATGTTTATTAGTTAAGTATTGTTAAGTTTATAATCATTCAGGTCCAAATAAAATATAGAATTCTGATATTCCAAATAAGTTAAATAAGTTAAAAAATGTATTAATCTTTAAAATGGATTTTATATATTATTTCTTAAATCATAACGAAGTCAATGTATACGAGAGATGTGTACTTATACTTAATTTATTAACACTATGAAGTAGCGTCAATATAATTAATTAAACCTTTTTTTTTTTATAAATCAATGAAACCTTATATTTTTTACCCACTATGGTTCAATGGGGCTATGTAAATTTGATCTATTTTATTTTTATTTGGTAGAATAACAATCCATTTATCACTCATATGACGTTAAACATGTTGAAATACCGATCGCTACCACTTTAAGGGAAGTAATATTTTTTCAGATGTTTGAGTAAAACGAGTTGGAAAACTCCTTGGACCCTTTGTCCTGTTAGAGTCAAATTGAATATTTTTATTTGATACCAAATTATAGAAAAGTGGCTTCAGTATTATTATTAATATAAATTTATAAGTCATATCATTATTAAAATAATTGTTTAACTTTGTGTTATTTGCTTAAGTACAATTAAGAAATTAAATTATATTGTATAAACTTAAAAATATTTAAATACTTTAATAATACAAAATCATTCAGTCAATTAATACACGAATATTTTCAAATACGTTTGTATTTCAAAATGCATACAATATTCAATTTAAATATTTAATTTACTTGGACATTTAGTATAATGCACCTCATACGATTTTGTTATAAATTAAAAATATCAACAATAATTGATACGAAACAAAATATTTTTTTATAAACTATTTAAGTCAAACATCATACAAACTTTAAATTAAACAAAAATAATAATTTTAGTTATTTATTATAATTAAAACGATTTTAGTATTATTATCCATACACAACGGCATTTTAAAAATATTTGGAATAATTATTTAAATTTATGCACACTGCATGAACCTATTCACGCCATTATATGGTACTTCGGCTTTGACTAATAAGACATAAATTAATACCAAACAAAAAATATATGATATAATAATAATATATGGGATGTTTTGGGCTAATTTTAGTTTAATGTACCCTATATTGGCTATTGCCTATTACTGGTAGTAATATAAAGAAATACTAAAATATTCTAAGAATAGAATAATAAAATACGCATAATGAATGAAATGTTATTTAAATATCTATACATTGTATAGATTTTAGTAACTTATAGATATAGTTACTTTTCTTCATTCGTTGTGAATAATAGGAACTGTAAAACACAATAACGTATAGTCGTCTTTAACGATAATAAAAATTATCATTAAAATATGAAGTTCATCATTTAATTTTCACTTGAGCCAAACTAAACATATATTACATAGTGCCTCGATAATTAAAGTTTTTCCTGCGTTGTTTGTCTATAGTCAATTAATTTAAATAAGACGTTATAACTCATAACATTATAACAACAGAAATCAACCAATGCTTAACCATCCTTATTACAAGTATTCGCACAATGTACTAAATAAAATAAAATATTTTATATACAAGATAACAATTTATTATTATTTTTATTCCGACGCTTGAAAAGTCCTAATAAATAATTACTATCTATAATGTTTATATTTCTGTATAATATTATAAATTATAACCTGCAATTAACTAATTAAATAGCATTGTCACATTGATCGCTATAATTTTTAACAAAAGAAAACTTTTCAAATGTACAATTATAACTTAATTATAAAACATTTTGTATTATTATTCCAAAATAATATTAGTATACATGTATACTATTAATATAATACATAGTATTTCAATTACTATAATATTCAGTATTTTTTTTCATTTTATTGTGTAAAAAATTATACGCTATATTGTTTAATTCATTGTTTATTCTCAACATTTTATTTTAAACTTATACCACACAAAAAGACTAAGCTATAAACTGCTTGTCAATATTTATTGTACTATTATCATCTATTCAAATATTTTATTCAAGTAAAACCACAATAACAACTTGGTGTTTCAAAACAACTATATGTGATACACTTGATGTGTATATAACAGATCATGAAGTTCCTCTAGGTCGACAGTAACGAAGAATCACATTTCCTTGACAGTAGATATAATTAAATTATTGTCATCCTCAATTCACATTTTCTCATACAGAACTAAATCGGACACGATTGAACAGTTATTTGATTTTAGTTTTGTCACATGGACAAAGAGTACGCTGTGTAAAATAAGACACGTTCACAAACTTCCTCAACGTTAGTAAATGCTTTGATAATATAAGGACTATAATCATTCGATATTATTATTACAAAATGTTGAAAACAATCGACACATTTCGGAAATATATATGATAGAATTCTCATACTTTAGGTTTACACAGAATGAATCATACTACCTTGCAATCAGTTGCACACATCACATAAGTGACAAAGGTACATATCAATAATTTATTTATTTTAAAAGCTTCGATTTTTTTTATTATCTAATGTATATTCTACTTACGTTCAAATACATAAGAACCTATCAATTAAACTATTTAAAAAATAAATATCCTACACACATAAAAAAAAATATATATAATTTTCAATAATATAACTGTATAAATTATTAATGATAAGTCATAAAGATTTATTAAATTTATTCAAAATAAAACTAATAAATACACATATCAATTGAAAAATATTATTAATCTCTACACAAATAATAAAATTTAAAAAAAATAAATGGCTTTCAAAATTGTTGAATAATAAAATAATATAACATAACAAAATGCACTTATAAAAATAAAATAAAAGAACATTATTAGGTATATTGTTGTATAGCGACTTTTATGAATGTATTAAATACTTTGTCCCTCATGTGAATAATTATACACCAAATTTATAATGCACGTTATTTATTTTAATAAAGATAAATATAATGATTATAAGATGAGCATTTACAAAACAAACCTATTTTAGCGATCAGTGTTCTTTTGAAGTTAATGCAATTACCAACTTTGAAAGGGTTATCGCGATAATTCGGCTATAATAAGTTATAAGTCATGTACATAATAGCCAGTACTTGAATTTAGATAATAATGGAAATAATAAGTTATCGTTGTTTGTTTCAACGGTGCCAATGGGAAGAGATTAGTTACTTTGTTTAAATGTTGAAACTCCCGTATTTTACGAACAAATATCTCATTTAATGTTCCCTGGAAATCTGCCAAGGTAAAAGAATCTTTTTAAAAATGCATTTTAAAGTTAGTAATTACGCATTCTCCACCCATATCAAACTAAAATATACACACACATAATAGACATGCATTATGACAATATCATGAGGTACATCATCCATCAACAAGGTGAGTGTAAGTATCTTGTCGGTCATCCGTATATCATATAGTAAAACACTTTTCAGTAAACATAATATATTCAATTCACAAAATTGTATACCTACATAAAACAAGTGTAAGTACCGTGTACAGTAATAATAATGTTTATTATATTTTTTTTTACCCAAATTCAATACCGAAAAAAATATTATATAAGATACCCACTCGCATACCTTAAAGGTATAACTAAAGTTTAATATTTTAAATTTAAATTTGAAAATAATAAAAAATAAAATTAATAATCATTAATCATTTTACTTTATTTATTAGTTCATATAACATTATAAACGTTAACATTTGTAAAGTCATTTGTTTCTACTTATCAATTAACTGAAACAAATTTATGTAATATACAAAAAAAAATTATACTTCACTCATCGTATGCTCATGAATATAAAAATTCAGGTTAATCTATCATGACAAAAAAAAATGTTAAATTTAAAAAAAAATTGTTAGTTGATAGACTTGTGATGAAAATGTACAATTTTTTCTAAAATATAAAACTGTAATTGCAATGAAAATATACAGTTCTCATATGTAAGATATGAAATAAAGTATCTTTAATACCTTAAACATTAATCTAATTACAATAATTGATCACGAAATTATAAGTATATATATCACTAAAAAAAAATCAAATTACCAATATAAATAAAACAAAAATAATAATATTCATAAATACTATTACAAACAATAATTATAATATTTTAATATTTAGGAAACTTTAAGTATTTATAATTTCTTTAAAACAGAAATATCAAACACATTTTTCAATTTTTGTAATTAAATTTATATTTATAATATCATTTATAAATATATTTAAAAATTAAATTTATTATTGATGTAGTTATTAGAGTAACAATTTTCAAATCATTGATAATGAAATTGCTTGCAGTACGTCACAAATTTATCAACAAACATTTTTTTTTTAATTGATATTTATTTTCCTTTGACAACTTAGGCACTTGGGCTAAGTGACTTGGCCATTGGTACCAAATAACTTTAAATTATTTTAATGACATATTATATTTTATATTGTTTACAAATTTTAATTATGAATGAAAAATAAAAATAAAACTTGCTCTTGTGAACAAAATTACATTAAAAATCTGAAGGTGCGTATTTTAAATTATAAACATCTTCTATTCAATGTTTAATAACATTATTTAGATCTTATTATTCATGTATCATGTTAATTAATTAATATTTATCACATAAAATATATATATAATCAATTATAATATTGTTCCAGATTAAAATACTTTACAAAGAACCTGCACACAATAAATATTTTAAGAAATACGTCAATGTACTCAAGGATACTTGAATATACCAATTTGAATTCCCAGTAGCTAGTCAGATTAGAACAGATTGGTGCCAATAAAATACTTTTAGCTATAATATTTATACTTATTCCAGAAATCAGCTAGTTTTTATACCCATTATTTCGTTAAATTGCCTTAAAATAAACGAATAAATAAATACTTGACATGACTTCATTTTCACATCGTATACATTATATTTGATTTAAATTTTCAAACTCATCGATCTATTATTATTATTCTGTTACCAATATTTTTCTATCAAATATTTGTTTATATATTATGATAAAACAATAGTTACCTACCTATAAATACCATTAAATACAATTATTTTGATTAATAAGATAATTAAAACTTTTACAGTAACTTATATTTTCCATATAATATATCTGTTGCATATGTTATAAGTCATATGTTCATTGTTCATAAAGTATATTTTGTCTATGATTAATATTAAATAGTTTATAATATAATGCATTATACTATTATACATGTTAAACCCATCTATCGTCGACTCGTCTCAACTTATTTTTTTTTACTATTTTTTTTTTTTTTTTTTTTTTTTTAATGTATCTGCTCGATTCCTAAAGAAAAGCGTTTGGGCCAAAACTCTTGTTAGCTTGTCATCTAAGATTTATGTCCTATAATGTTTCTGCGATTCTCGTCCATGAGAATATGAAATACAAAATAATAACACACATTCTATACATTCACAGTCCAACGTCCTTCAAAAACTACCAGACAGTAAAATTGTAAACAGTATTGATTAATTTTGGTTCCGGTAAAGTAAACCTAAACATTTGTGGAAATCATACTTTGACATTAAAATTAACGAGATAGTATCAGCATTCAGTTTTATAATTTATATACTTTTAAACCATTTTTTTTTTACTTTTTACAATATTAGACTTTCAAAAGAAAAACAATAACTTTAAGGCCTAATGGTTATTACTATTTTTCCAAACCTATCTTTTTTCAAAACTTTTTTTTAACTATTTATCAGTATTTAAATGAAACAAAAGTCAACGTTAATCAAGTGTCTGTGAAAAATACATTTTGTAATGCCTTATCTAAAGAAAATTGAATTTAATCGAAATGTTATTTAACTTTAATTGAAATATAGCTGTCGGTTTCATAATTCCAAATAATACTGAAATCTATAATTGCAGTACACATCTGGAATCGTGGCACTCGAATTGGGGACAACTGCCAAATCTAACATTAAACTCACTCAGGCTTAACAATCGATCTGTTTTAGATATAATTTATGTGTTGTTTATTGCACGTATTTGCACACAATAGGACTTTATAGTTCATATAAAATACACGACCATATAACAAACTATAGTTAAATTAGTTAGAAACTGATAACTTTTTGTTAATTCTCTATCATCAATCATCGTCTTAGAATAAAATAAACATCATTAGCTAGGTCTTGAAATTCTTAAAATAAATTAACTTAAATAATTCATTGTAACACGTATTATAAACACATATTAAAAACCATTAATATTTTTATTAATATTGCATTTGGTTAACAATATAGAAAAAAAAATGTTAGTATTTAGTGAAATCTGTCAACCAATAGCTCATCTGAATAATACATATTTATGTATCACATACACCAATGAATAATATTATTATAATTAATGAAACATATAAATTATTTAGAGCTCATAGAAAAAAAAATATTTTTTTCACAAGCAACAGTAATTTGTAATTTCTAAATAATGAATATTATATATTATTTTATCGTATGTTTTAAAATTCAAAAATAAATAATAATAATAAATATGGTGGAAATAAAATTTTAAGACGGTTAACATTTTTAAATATTGATCTACATGAAAAAATATAAAAGTTTAAATAAATTAACTGTTAAAATATATCAATTATGACACTCGTAATGATAGCAAGATATTTAAAAGACGTGTCATTCTTCTTCGTAAATACTTCATATTTTCATATGACAGAATCGTTGTATGCAATTCCAATAAAAATACGTTGAACACGTCATTTGTACAATAATTAGCATAATTTTGAATATGTTCTCTTCAGAAAGCGGAAATGTGTGATAACTTACTAGGTAAGAGAAGTGCGACAAAGATTGATTATTATTATTTTTTTTTTTTTGCAAAAAGTGTGTTAAAAGAATAAAAGACCACAAATGAGACTGGGAATGTTAAAAAGCAACATAGACTGATGATGTTAGACTTAAATTTGATCGATGTAGTAAATTTTAGATGTTTGTAAAATAAATGTGGAAAACCTCAATCCTAGTCCAAAATAAATCAAGAAGAAATAAATAGTTATATTTATTGTTAAAAATGTTACGTTTTTTCAAAAAAAATCTTAGGTAACTAAAATAACCAACATTCACCTTTTATTTGAGAAGTCATATATTAACCTATTAAAAAATACATAAGATTTCTTATTAGTTAACTATAAAAACTTAAATTGAAAAAATTATTAAAAATAAAAAAATGATTATTTAAATTTAAAAAAAAAAAAAATCATACTAATAATAAATCGTTTTTAGTTACTGCATAAATTATATAATTAGTTCTAGCTACTCAATTTCATTTATAATTAAGTTATATATTTTAATCTAAATCTATAATCATTAATTTATTATAATTTATTATAACTATAAGTAAACAAGCTAAATTAATAAAAACAAAATAGATATGTTTTACACACTCGCACATATACATAATATAGTAATAACAATAACTTATTTTATTTTATATTACGGGCTTAGCCCTTTGATAAAAGCAAACGCATGTATAAACAATCTTATACTGATAATAAATAAATAGTATTAATATTACAAGCAACAGATAAATTATGTATATACTGTTAAGAACACCTGATTATTACATCTTTTTTACTTATTTACTCTATTTTAAATATTAATTTAAAGTAATATATTAATTGTTATTAATTAATTATATTTTATACGAATTTTATTTTAAAAATATAATTTATATGTATTTTATAATATTACATACTAACTATATTTCTAAAACACTATGATAGTATTTTACAAAAGCAAAATAAATTTATATTTTAAGTTTTTAACACATTAAAATATTTAAACTAGCCGAGTACAACCTCATAAATATAACTCCAAGATTAATAGAAAAAATAACAATTCAAAATTTTAAAATACAAATTTTGAGATCATTATATACTCTTTACTTGGACAAATTTTCTTTCACAAAAAAGTATCACATTCATAAAATTGTATTACAAAAGCATTAAATTTTTTTTAAAAACTATAAATATCATGTGTAAGTATACAGTATACATAATATTCTATAGAACTATTCTATAAATACTAGCTTAAAACTAGATTTTAAATTTAGTTAAAATAGCTTAAATTACCGTATAATTTTCAAGCTTATATTCATTAATAAATATAGAAATAAGGAAAGTCTATTGAAAGTACACTGTTTTATTGATTTAATAATCATTAAATTAATAATATCTTCAATTATTAATCTTTATTATAAAACTTAAACGGCCAATAATTATTTATGTTATTTAAATATTTGTACCATTTTTAGTTATTTTGAACATTTATAATTATATTGGACAATAATATTTTATGGATTAAATGTATATTATTGATTATATTTAATTATAGGTCCATACGCTGCGTATAAAACTTAAAACAGTTTTTAACGTAAACGTATATCTAAACCTATTGTAAATAACTAAGTACCTACTTACCAAATATTCAATAAAACAAATATTATTTGAGTAAATTCTATTATTATAATCATAAAACGATGGACAATGAATAACCAACAAACTGAAAATAGTAAATATTTATTTTATTTTTATAAATTACTTAAAATAAATTGTTATGTACATATATACAATATACATGATTCTAAACCTACATTTATTCTTTGATTATATTAATTTGTCATTAAAATTTACAAAATAAGGTAAATATTATTTTTGTATTGATTAAGTAATGATATTTGGGATGATCTAGACAATTTTTGGTTTGAAAACAAAAGAAAAGACACTCCTATCTCAACTAAAAGACAAACTCCATTTACCACGAACACAATGGGGTCACGCCGGATGTCCGGCCATTATCGTCTATGCAAACCCGAAAATTGATCCAAGCATAGAGAATTCACATGAGGATTTGTCAATAGAACCTCACATAAATAAAAACCTAATCAAAAATAATATATATGAAGGTTAAAAATAGTTATCATAATATAAATAAAACAAACATCTTATTAGCAAAATATATTTTTACATTGCTTACTATCATAATATTTTATTTTACAAATTAATGAAAAAAAAAAAAAAAAAATGTATAATAGTAATTGAACATTAATCTAATTGTATATGAATCGTAAAAAAATATTATTTAAATATAGGTAGATAGACAATAATAATCAGATAGTTTTTAATAAATGTATAAAAAATATATAATATATATATTTTTTTTTATTTAAATACGTAGGTAGGTATACTATTTTAAATATATAACATAAATAAAAATATATCTTATGAATACAAACGTTTGGGGAAACATCAAAATATAAATAAATTTTAAAAGCTATCAGAACACATTAGTACCTACTGAATTGACACCGCCTTCATAATACTTATTTTTTAGTTTAAAAATATTAGGCAAAGGTAAATTATTATAGTCCAATAACGTTTATAAAAAAACTTAATTAAAATCTCATTGAAACAAACATCTTCAAAATATTTCAACGGTTTTATAGTTTTTTGAAGTATAAATAAAAACTATTGAGATAATCGAAAAATGACCTCTTAAGCATTGAATAGTCTCAATTTTCAATCAATAGATTAGACTTTAAACTTTTGGAACATTCATTCTGTTTAACAAAATGTACAAAACAAACATCATATCATTTTATAGCGAATACACATTTCTGACCTGCTAAGAATTTAAAACGTAATTTAAACATTGTTTTTTTTTTCATAAAACTGTGTTCATTTTGTTAATTTTCAAATAACATGGGTCCAAAAGTGTATACGAATTATTATGCCTGAATATACATAAGAGTTTATCACGCCCAAATCGTTGTAATATGCTACATCCACTAGCTTCTAAATTTTAATTTTGTTTAATTGATTTGATTTTGTATTATTGTAGTTATTCGAGTACTATAGCAGTATATCCAATACCGGCAATAACTTTTCTAATGATACAGTTAAAAAATGAAGTAAGGAAAAATTATTGTTAAAAATACAATCAAATCAATCAATAAAATCCATTATATTAAATAGATCTAACAATAATACAACTTTATTTCAAAAATAACATAAAATTCTAAAACAATTTTAACGAGAAAAAATATTAATCAAACTATTGTTTTTATTACTATTATTACAAAGTTTTCATTTCAGCAATTTTCAATCAAATTATACCAGTTAACTTTTTTCAATAATTTTATACAACTCAATTATTATTAGTTTATTTAAACACAATTTCTTTTTTGGTATATCTTACCTCACAAACTCAAGTTTACATGGAAAGCTATGCACAATAATATTGCAGAAAACTGATTTTTTTATCATTAAACCATTTAAATTTAAAACTCTTCGTGTTTATCTTTTTTTTACCTAACAACAAAATTATAGCACTCTATGTCTATATAATATTCTTTACAAAATTATTCTTAATAAAAACGTATCGTTATTTCTTTTACTTACCATCTAAATACCATGATATACTTAATATAATAATAAATAATATACATACTTCTACTGATTTCGTGATAATATTATCATTTAATCATATTTATTAATTACTTTTAATTTTCTTCATTCAAATCTTCAAAGAACTACTTATAACGATAAAAAATATAAATAATTTTAATATGGAAGCATTGATTTAATCCTTATCTTTCATTTAAAAAACAAACAATTCTTCATTTGAAATCTTAAAATCTGTCTTACTTACTTGCCAAATTACTTATTTTTATCATCAAGTATTTGCCTCATCAGTTTCTTGTTATAAAAAAAAAAATCTTAATAGCTATTTTATTATAAAAGTTCTCCTGTCTCCCTTCAAGAAATATAATCTTTTACCAAGCATACTCCTTAATCTCACTTAATAATTCTCTTCTATGTCCTTGTCATAAATCCCTCACAATTTGCTTAACATATTTTATTTGCTGTCTTACCTTTTATATCCATCTTAACATTCATTATTAGTTTTCTATTTAAATCGAAAAAATGCTTAAATTTACAGAACAATGACTATTTTACAAATTTCAAAAAATTTGATACCTTTTTATTTATATAATAATATTACAAATGTATACACGTAATGCTTACCTACATGGGGTTACAAAAAAAAAATTGGGGAAGTCACTCTACTGAGTCTGCTGTATATAGCACATTTTGAGTAAGTATTACCTTATCATTGCGGAGTAGGTCACAGTAATTGATCTGTTAAATTTAAATATGGTGATATTTCAATCAGTGCCAGGCTATATATCCAAGGATATTTTGTAATTTATTTAAAAAGCAAAGAGAAATGTATTTTTCCATTAAAAAAACTGTAAATTGAACTTTTTTTCCAAACACTTCGCTAGTAATATTAAAACAATAATTTTAAATTTTATATTAATTTTAATATTATAAAATATATTTTTATTATTAACTACTGTTAGTTAATATATTACGATGTACCTACTTTAAAATATTGTAAAAAGATTATGGTAATGAATAGTCTAAATACATTACAATAAGTATAAATATCTAATTTGAACATTTTATTTTGTAAAAAAAATAACTAATAATAATTATGCATAATGACAAAATTGTTTTAACAAAATCGTCATTTTTCGTTTAATTTACTGTTTCATTAAATTTTGAACTTCAAACCATTTTCAAAAAAAATTTTGCAGACCTGCCTTATATGTAATTTCAACATTTTTTTAGAAATTTTAAATATTAATTAATAGTAATTATAATTTTAAAATCTATTGAAGTGTTTTTGGTTACAGATGACAACTGGTGGTAGAACCTTAAAAAAAATTATAAAAATTTACTTTAGTTTAAAAATTTTTAGGACCTAACATTACTTCTAGTGGTATTTTTTCTCAAAGAAACCGGGAAAAATATATGTTAAATTACTGTGGACAATTTGTCTTAGTAAACAAAACAAAAACCACTGAGTCTAAAAACTCATCATGTCCTGGTTCTCGTCGCTTACATTAGACCAAAACTATGTAGAACATTAAAAAGTAAAAATGTTTCATGGATGTCAAGCCAACTTTTTTCCGAGATTCATTTCTACAACATTAATTGCGATTAAATACAACAAAAAAAGTAATGAAAATCCCCAAAGAGTAAAGACATTTATACCTACGTATTTTTCATTTTCCTAAGCCTAGTTCGATATGTTTTAAGTAATTAAAAGTAAACCTCCAGCGACAGAGACTAATAATGTTTATTGTATTCAAGTTTTTTCGTATAAATTTAAATAATATATTTATAAAACATTTTAATTTTTTTAACTTGTTCAATGAAGTTTAGATTATTTTAGATTAATTTTTTTCATTTAAAAATAAATAATATTATATATTTATATTAATATGTAAATTATATAATTACATAAACTTCTCTCACTGAGTATATTAATGAGTGAGATTAACATAGTATCCCAATGTATTACCTAACATAATTTTATACTTTTGGTTCTGTAATAAAATATTAAGAATTCCCATTAGTAAATTAATATACACATAATATGCATAATATTAACACGTACATTTTAGTTTTGTTATTAATAATTAAATGTGCCATACTAATAACTCATAATAATAAACAAATCAATATCTTAATTGTTTATTTAATAAAACCTAATATTGTGCAAATGTTGTTAAAAAAAAAAAACAAATTATGAATAAAGTATAAATATTATAAATATTTATTTTCTGTACTTTTGTTTATTTTATATTATTACTGAACATAACTAATGTCGAGTTGTACCCAGATTATTCAAGTAAAACAACGATTTATGGTTCACATGTTTAGATATTAAATCATTAAATACATTTGAAATATTAACATTCCTTATAGTCTATAGGTAATAATTTGACAAATTTAAACGTATCATCGACACGAAATATTCCAAATCAGTATGATAAAAAAGGTTAAATATAGAAATAAACACAGACAAAAAGATTTAATAATATACATCATAGGCAGAATAATCTATTTCATTTTACTGGATCATTTCTATGAGTTAAATAAGGTGGTGGCAAGGATAATTAAGCCAAAAAGGAAAACTATATTTTTCCTATTGTCTCTCATCCATTTTTTTGTTTTTTTTTTTATCTGACTTAGACTAGTTAAAAAAAATAAAAGATAACTATAGCACATTTTTTGTAGTTGTGATAACAAAATATAATATATTAGATACCAGAAGTCTTGAATGAATTTTCAATAAATTTCTATCGTATAGTTTATTATTACGATCTATAACCATGAGTATATCAATAAAGATTCATTATGTGTTATTATTATTAAGTAGGTAAAATAATATTATAATAAAAAAATAATTTGTATTCTAAGGTATTAACATTTATAAATTATTGTTTATTACTACAATAATATTTAAATCAAAAACTCTTTTTAATTTTTAATGAAGGCTACTACATTGTGTATAATATTTTTTATTGTTTTTCACATGAAGATATTAACTTAATGCTCTCAGTGTATTTATGCGATTTAATGAATTAACACAGTACATTTTTGTATCAAAATTTAATCGTGAAAAACATTTTATTTCATTTTGGTAGCTTTTATAATTGTTCCCTTCAACGAAAAAAACTATCATCCACTCTAGGGACTAAAACGTTTACTCACTTGATATTAAAACATCGTCTGTAATAATATATGAAAATACCCAGCAATTCTATACATGTATATACATAGAAGGTTAACAAATACTATAAGTGCCATAAAATATTATGTATGCTCTAAATGAAAGTTTTATTGACTGAGAATCGTTTAATCGACAATTTAGTATAACTGCTTTCGACAGGTTCGAATACAATAATTAGACTATAGCTGCTGTTTTTAATATGTTTAAAGTGTAGTTTAATAATTTATTTTTCATATTTCAGTGATATGTCTCAGCAACCATGTTTATATAGTAGTTTTATTTTTCAAACAAAACAATTTGAAAAATAAGACTATTAAAATTGTATATTTTATCGGTTTACCAAATATTTCGCAATGGCATCACGTCGCGTAGGTATAGTACTTATATTATAATATTTATATAGATAGGTGTGACCGTGACTTAGAGTTGTGTTAGTATCACAACAACGGGGTAAGAGTAGGAGAGGAGGCAGTGAATGAATACGTTATATTTTTTGTTCTCTCTCCAATGAAGTTTACAAATATTTATACACGTCCACGAATTAGACGATAATATAAAATAGTATATTATAAAATTAAAATTATTAAAATTTCCTCTCGAGTTTCGACCAACTATAGTAGTATACTAAATATCATACATACCTACTCAGCTTGACATTTAAATACCCTCTGGTTGCATATGTATATACAAGATGTATACAGTTACCTACACAACAAACGTGGTACGAATACATATGTGATATAAACGTATTTTAAACATTTATAATTTTTCAAAAAATATATATAATGATACAATATTTTAAACAATTGTTTTTATTATATGCACCAGTTAAAACCAACATTTTTTTTAAAACAAAACAAAAAATAAAAACTTACGCAATTTATACAACAATAATAATATACTCGAAAGCCACGTGATTTCTTTCGTCAAAGGTTTTTCTATTTTTTTTTCCATAAATGAGATACGTGTTTCGTCTATACAATTACATTATACAAAACTTTTTTTAATGTAATTTATGTAAATAATGTATAGTCATTTCCTATTGGTCATAGATAATTTTAGCATATAAACAAAAATTTAAATGATTAACCGTGAGAATGTTATGTATTCAATATGATACACGGGATACAGATATAAACTAATCATTACATTTCAAAGACTTCACGATATTATCACTTCATAGGTATAAGCAGTATAGCGATAACAAGTAATTTACAGTATTATTATTATACATCACGTCAATTCCCGTGAAAAAGCATTAACTGATGCCAACGGTTTTCGTTGTATTTATATTATTATATAGGTTTATTACGACCGGCCTTCTACTATATATTCAGGTTTCCTCAGATTTACCCCGCTGAAACTATTATTAAAACTTACAAACAATAAGCGTCTATGCCGCAATTGTGATGCGTGGACGTGCGGTCGGAAGGGGAAAAAGTTTTTTGATATTTTGGGTCGTCTTATTGCGCTTTAAACTTAAATTCACGTATTTCTTTCTTTCCTAATATCCAATTCTGTGAGCTGAAAGAGTTTTGAATCGAGTGTTTGTGTGTTAAAGCAACGTAATTTTTTTTCTGATGGATATTAAAATTTGTTTATTAACTTTAAATCTCGTTTGGAAAACAACGGCAAACGGCATCCTATGACCGGGCGTAGAAGTTAAGAATTATTTTGTTAAAATAAATCATAATACGTCGCACGGCGTTTATACGGACCACAGCATAAATAATTTTGTTTTTTATAAATTTTCTGATTAGTAACGTAAAAGTGAAACAGAAATGTGTTAAAGTGAACGGATATATTAGTGCATTTATATATGTTTTTCTGCTATTTAGGGATAAGATGAATATGTAGCAAGAACGGTTTTGTTATCAATAGAGTCTCCAGTGGTGGATTCAAAGGGGAGTCCGAAGGACCCGCCCCTTCGTCCCTTGACAGTTATATTATATACAGGATGATTCTTTTATCATAAAACACTCATTATTTCAAAAAGTATTCATGTTTTTGAAAATATTTTTTTACATAGTTTCAAGTTGTTACAAAAAACCAAGGTTTTTATTAAAAAATTATATTTTTAAATATTTTTTATCTTTATATTTTTTTTAAATTTTTTACTCTTTTGAATGACAACATATAGTTTTAATTTCATATTCCAAAGCAGAATAATTTTCTGAGTATTTTTATACATAAAATACGAATTTAGGGCGAGTAGTTTATGAGTTATACTTATTTAAAGTTTAGACAAGTGAAGTAGTGGACAACAATTTTGCGGTGTAACTCCGTACCACTCCACTCCATGAATCTAAACTTTAAATACTTTAAATATAATTTAATAATCAAGTTAAATATTTATGAACTTACGCGCCCTTTGACTCATAAACGTGCCGAGAAAGTTAATTATATGTTATCGGATATTTTTACCACTTTTGGTTTGGTTTGTTTTGGTTTTCAGTGGAGACCGGAAATTACAAATTAGGTACAATCAAAGATAAACTATAAAATTTTTACAGTAGAAATCAGTTAACAATTTGCAAGGAACAGTTTTTTAGTATTGATGATTTACCCAAAATTAAATTATCAAGTAGCTAGGCTGTTTTCCAACATAGGAGGCTGAGGCTATAACTGCACTTGTGGTAAAAAATGCGAAATAAGGAGATGCAAGTAAAAAGTTGTTAGAATTGTATGCGTCTCTAAATTTGATCGCAATACGTCTCAAAATAAATAAGTAAAAATTAATATTAATAAATAAATAAATAATTTCAAATATTAATAAAATAAGTATTACCCACGTTTAAACATAATATTTTTATTATTTTATTAAGCTTGTTATTAATTTTTTCCACTTGACATAATCAGTCTGGTCATTGTACACAATGTCTAGTCTATGTATTTAATTATCCACATGGCTTGAAAAGCTCGAGTATTATATACAATTTCCGGTCAGTGTTTGCAATGACCATTTATCCACCTGGACCTTAACATATATATATATATATACACGACTATTTTACCTATTTCATTTTTATTTTTAGTGTTACTTGAATTGTCCTATCTATAATAGTGGCGTGCTCAGCTTTTTTGAAAGGCGGGGATATTCGATTTTAACTTGTCACAGATCCTAATTTTTTTTATGTAGATAATATATCATTACAAAAAAATCCAAAGGGGGGGATATGACACCCTGATCACCCCCACCCGTGAACATGCCACTGATCTATACATATACAAATATACAATTAAAATGATATACAATATATAGAGATGCATTATAATCCAATGTTTTATGTTGTAATTATTATAGACGTGTATGAAACTGTCATTATCCTACAATGAACCAATGTATATTATATAAGTGAATTATGTGTATCCGACCTTTAAGAGCCACGTAATCCTCAGGAAACGGGTGTCTGAAGACTCGTTTCGGCAAAATTAAACTTTATACAACACTATAGTATATATCTAATATGCACTAGCGTTACACTGTTAAAGCGACCAGAAAAGCGTTGGTAAAAGATCGAAATTTACACAAAAAATTCTTCGCACACTGCACAACACTAGTTATTAATAAGCGTAAAACGGACGCAAGGAAAACGAACAGGGCCGTTGTCGTTCGCCAACGACAAGTATTACCGTAAGACCGGTGATGGTCCTGAGTAATGAGAATGACAAAAATAAAATTTTACGATATTTCGTCAGTAGAAGCGTATTAGAGTTAACCGCAGTTGACGATTCATGGCAGAATCACGAGTTTATAGAATCTCACTGGGTATAATGTACGAGCGGATTTCGCCGGACGGGAAATTATTGCCAAAAATATATTTTACATGCGAAATCCAGTGAGATTCTAGCTTAAGCGGTCTGAATCGCGGTAAGCACTACCTAAAATGATCACCGAACATAATATTAAATATTATTGTTTAAGATATGTATTGGCGGTAGACGGGTATTTACAATACTTTACAACGGGCTGTATTAATATAATGAAACGGTCTTTGCAGTATTTTTTTTTCAGAGCTTTTTCCTCGTCGTACACGTATGTTGATAGTGCGTACTTAAGGTAGATTCTTAATCTTTTATCATTTTATCGTTTATTTGATTTTATAGTTTTGAACTTGTCGCCATCAATAAACGAGCTAATCAGAGCAACTCTATTCACAGCTCTAATATGTATAGAAAAGTACCGTCTTGCGCAGTGCGATGAAATTCCAGACGTAAATCTCGATCTGTATAACAAATCATGTTAATCGTTTGCAAGTGCGTAATATGTATATTAAATATTAATAGAATATTATAGACGGTCTATAGACATAATAGAATAGTGTTACGAAATACGGTGTAGGTACCTACTGACCAAATTGGCACCGACTGCAGGCTAGGATGCCGAGATCCATTACCCTTTTCTCTAAATGATATAAATATACTTACCTGAATTAATCTACTTAAAATTAATATGAATTTTAAATGAGAAAGTTATCGGTTTCTCTCATAAATTTGTGGATTTATTTCTTATAAAATAACTATACACTTACCATGAATAATACATTTGTCATTTAAAGTATGTAGCCAACAAGAGAGTACCTATACGTTAAACTAATTAAGCAGCTATTTTATATAATATTTACTTTATTATATATTTATATATTAACATTATTTTGTTATTTACCCAAAGAATTATGTACTTAACATTCTATGCCTTTTTTCACTAGTCCTCGTCTGCGGGTACCGTCAACTCCGGCCCGATGTGACGTGTCGCCCGATTCCCGAAGACACATGCTGACGCATGTAGTACGCACCACGCACAAAGCCACCTGGCACCTATATAGTATTATACACAGCTAGGTTCCTTGAAAGATTAGACAGTTTCATGGTTAAAAATGCAACTATAGCCGTTATTTAAAAATTAGTAACTATTAATTGTATCTTTTACATTGTAGGTAATTCTAACTTAGCATTTCATAAATAATTGGACCAAATCTGATTGGATTTCCAAGTTTTATATTAGAAAAATAACAACAGTCGTATATATTAGCTACCTATCTATAAAAAATTTTGAAAAACTTCAAATATAACACTTTATAACTATTAAAACCAATTATAGCCGAGCAATATGATGAAAACCTATAATAGTTTTGGTGAGTTAGAAATTGCAGCACTGGCCCAAATATTGAAATATGTATTACATCTCAACCTTGCAAGACTTAGATCTGAGACTTACTATACGGTCCTGTATTAATATTATTAATTATTATGGTTTATTAGGTTTTAGGTACCTAATTTTGATTTAATAAATTGCACTACCCATTCGTCCCACTCTACACCAACAAAGTTTGTCTTCGTGGAACTGCATTTGTTATCAACTATCATTCGAATAATAATTATTAATTGTCGTATGAAGTGCATAGAATATATACTGACTAGTGCGAAGTGCATCACTGTGATTGTCAACGTCAAGTATAGGCTACTAGTAAACAAAATTATAAATAATATAAAAGAAATATTAAAAACAAATTAAAAAAATAAATTTTCAATTCAGTGGCAAATTAATTTCAATTAACCATCGTCATCGTAGACTCATTTTCCAGGTCAGAAACAAACTCATTCTTGTATGCAGACTGCGTTAAGTACGACAAAAAAAAAAAATAATTATTCGGTGCGATAAGAACGTCGTAAGTAGGAAAGTACTGTTCTGTCGTGTAAATTTGCAACCGTGGTACTGGTTAGTGGCTAATACTGTTAATAGTTTATATATTTCACACCACTATATATTTCGATTACGCAAATATGCAATATGCTTATACGCGCTAAAGCAACGGTGTATCGTGTCATCGTTCAAAATCAATTTCATAATTTAAGTACTTACCACATCTCGCCGGCACACAAATACACAATGATCTGGCACCTTGACATATTATCTTCAACTTAAAAATAATTAAGCAAA
Source organism: Rhopalosiphum maidis (assembly GCF_003676215.2). Classification (NCBI taxonomy): domain Eukaryota; kingdom Metazoa; phylum Arthropoda; class Insecta; order Hemiptera; family Aphididae; genus Rhopalosiphum; species Rhopalosiphum maidis. Next base: position 84,689,364 of record NC_040878.1, read on the forward strand.
TTATAAAAACTATTGTAATAATCTAGGTACAATGAACGCAAATAATGACATAAAATTCCGATGAAAACAAAAAAATGTTATACTGTTAGCGAAGTGTGATAATGTGATGATCCCATTTCTGAATTTCTAAACGTTCTTATTTCTTGTGTCAAGAAATTTTATTGTCATTGATATTATACTTAAATAATTAAAATATTGATGTTTGTTTCCAAGTGTGAATACATACATTGCACAATGTAATAAATTGTAGTTATTTTAAATAATATAAATCTTTCAATTAAAAATAAAAATTGAACGATCACATCAAAATATATATGTACCTAAGATACGATTTAGCTTTGGCAGATGGATAAGTAACCTCCAATAAAATATAATTAAATGAACAAAATATGCTAATTCTGTTTTATTATTAGTTACAAATAATAACAATTCATTACAATAATAATATATAGGTATTATAATGGCATAATATGATAGTTAATAAAATACAAATAGTGTCAAATTTTTATTACATATTATATTAAAGTCGACAATTTATGTATTCCAAAATACATATTATTATTATATAGAATAAATGATAATAAAGTACATTGTAATACATTGCGTATTGTATAACTTACATAAAATAAAATATAATAAGAATATATTATGAATATCTACTTCAAAAAGGTTTGTAAATTTCAAAATATAAGCTTAAAATATGACTTATTTTGTGGTTATACTTAGTATCAAATAAAACAAAAGAAATGCAACACACTAGTTACTTTCCAATTTTTAACAATTAAAAAAAAATTAATACAAAATAATTTCATAATACAATATTATGTTATTAGCTATTACATATAAATTATAATACAATAAGTAAAACTAAATAATAAAAAAAAAAACCACTAAATACTATGTATCAAACACATGTTAAATGTGTAAAAAAAATTAAAGCAATACATAAGACATAAATACAATTTTAGAGAATCTAATATTCTCAATAAACAGTGTATCGTGAAAACAAATAGGTAATATTGCAATTATAAAATTAGTTTAGTAGACTTTTACTGCAATGGTGGGATTTTAGATGAAATAATTTATAACTTATGACAAAAAAAATTGCAACCAAATAAAAATACAGCCAGAAATTAAAAAAAATAAAATCCAGGAATTTGAATATTCTTTGCTATAAACAAATTATAAAAATTTGTTGATTCTTTAGTAATATACAACACGATTACAATTTATTAGGAACCAAATACATTACGATTTTACAATGGCTCATCTGAAGAAAATAAGAGATCTACATAAAACATAAAATTACAATGTACATGCATATAATACCACATTAACTATGTTCAATAGTAATATATGTACAACTTGTATTTAAAATACAACTGAAAAAAACTAATAAAAAAATTGTCCAACTTTCTCAATTTGGAGCCAAATATTAGTCTTTAAACAGAGTTTTAACAGGTAACAAATAACTAATAAGATTAAAAATAAAACCAAAATAATAAATAGTTATGTATTATAAAAATAATAATGATATATATATATATATAAATATGTGTATACATAGTGACATTATAAATAAACAATATTAATGAGTATAAATAATTAATAAATTATATTTTTTTTAAATGGTTGTTAACGAGTAGATCATGTATTACTCGGTGTCAACACTACACCATCACTGAAGTTAATCATTTTCATGACTGGCTCATAGTCTCCGGCTAAATAGAACAGATCATTATTTACATAAATATTTTTCAACCGTTTAGCATCCTTTTCAATAATCGAACTGAACTCTTCTATTGATACCACTTGACACCCATTCATAATGCTTTGTACATCATTAATGTCATTATGAGGTGATTTAAACAATGCTCCCTATAGTGTTATATAAAATAATAAAAATTCACTGTGATCATAATAAAAACTTGAGTATATTATACTAACTGGATATGGTAGATTTCCAGTAAAGTCATTGGCAGTCTCTTCAGGATGATAAAACCAAAATACTTTTACTTGCATTTTTTCTTGGTTAGTCTCCCACATACAGTCCACTTTACCAATAAAAGGTCGATCCAATTGACCAGAAGACAAAAACACAGCACAATCACCAATCTGATTACAAATAAAAAAAATATATATTATATAATAATAGCAAATCAATCAAGCAAATCAAAAATATATTAGCATTGTACACAACAATACAACATACACTTATGGTTTCGTCTCCTCTACTGATGGATCTGTAAAAGGTTTTTTTATTGCCACCACGACCTGGACGCTTATAACTGTCACCTGACCACTTCCATATTTGTTGGTCAGACAGAAATGCTGGTACGTCACTGCTTTCAACTTCACTGGAGTCATTCTAAAACATTTCAATCATATTAATTTTTATAATTTCTAGTTTTTTACAACAGGTTTTTATTTTTTACCATAAAAATTACAAATAATGTCAGTTTAAAATGTATAGTTAAGTTCATTAAACTTTACATTTTATTTACTTATGCTTATATATATATAAATCCTATAACAGGGGTCGGCAAGTAATTTCTATTGGAATCCTAAAGATTAAAATAATAAATCAATGAGGTCCATTGAAAAAAAATCTTTTTCAATTCTTTATACATAATGAAGTACAATGTGTTGACTGAGTCCAGAGTTTTGCCTTCCGCGGTCTGCCAGTGGTCGACCCCTGCCCTATAAGCTATAATACGCAAATAAAACTAATTGATAAGTAAGCTCCGCTTTTGAAAAGAAAACCAATATACGAAATGTATTTTCTTTTGTAACTCATATATTGTCTTTAACTTTTAATTTGGTGCCAATAAATATTATTATTATTCAATAAATCAATATAATTGTGTGATTCAGAGAATTGAATAATTCTACATTATTAAATTAAATTGTTAAATTATTAAATATTAAAATTGGAGATTCATTTTTTAATTAATTACGATTTTACATACTTCTTTAGATTTACAATCATCATTATCATCATCATCATCATCATCATCATCTTCAATGGTGTCTTCAATAAGTCTTTGAGGGGATAGAGTGGGTGGCTCGGATACAGAAAGGTCTAGTTCAGAATCTCGGTGTCGCTTATGCTTTTTGTGATGTTTTTTATGATGTTTATGTTTATGTTTGGTTCTTGATTCGTCGTGACTGTGTTTGTGTTTCCTATGTTTGCGTTTCTTTTTTAGTCTTCTTCTTTCATGATCATCCTACAAATACAAATAATAATTAAAAATACAATTCCCACAACTATATAATAGTAACGAGACACTCACATCGACGGTAGTTATTTCTACATTCGGTCGACTCGGACTGACGGGTATGCATTGTCGTTCAGCGAGTTCGACCGTAGTAGAACTATCCCGTTCTGAAACCACCAATGAACACAACATATAATCGAAAATCCAAAATTACCCATCACCATTCATAATTATAAGTACTAAATACTAACCTTCGTTAGTAAGTGCAAGAGAATTATCAGAAGACTCTGAAGTTTGACTTCTCACTGGAACAGAACTACATGATGTTTCCCTTTGCGGAAATAAAGTTACATCATCTAAACTGTCTATACTGTCTAAAGATGTATTTGAAAACATTCTCTTCTTAGGGATCACCGCTGGCTTATTGACAGAACAGGGAGACTATGAAAAACATTTAATGACCATTAACTTCTCAAAATTATATATAATATAATGAGTGTGTCTGTATAAGTGAATGTATATGTTTGAATACATTATATATATATACATACACACATAAATAAATATAGGAAAAATATAATAGAAATGTATGTAAATATTTCAAAAATTAAAAAAATATTAGTTTTTAAAAATATATACTATAAATGTATTTGTTAGGCTTTGTCGCTTTGAATCATTTTTAAATACCTATGAAAATAATAAAATAGTAGACTTTAAATGTATGTTTAACAAATATTTATATTTTAAACTAAGTAACTGCATGAAATGTTTTATATTTTTTTTCATTTATATAGGTAGGTACTTAAAACTTAATTTTATTTTATTTTTAACTTTTTTATTTAAAAATAATTTTATTGATATAAATGTACAAAAGAACATAGTTATTATTGAATAATATTTCTATAAATTGAAAAATTATTTTCAGTTGCATTTATAACCAGATGTGTAACTTATTAAAAAATGAGTTAATTTAGTTAAAATGATTAAATATAAATAAAATGTGCAGTGTACTAGAGTACTTGAAATCATTGATATAAAAAAGTTAATATTGAATAAAATCTCATCCAATTTTAAATTTAACTCTATAAGTATATTTGTGTTGGATATTATTTGATATTTAGTAATTACTTACCACTCTATGCAATGCATCAGCAATTTGACGTTTTTTACACACATATTCTGGCAAACCTAATATGTCGTCTTGGTCTTGAATCTCATCATCTTCATCCTCCACGTCCCAATGTTTAATCTGTAAATTCATCAGTGAATAATATAATTAATATTAAAACACAAACAAATCATTTTCAGTATAAATTGTTTATACTTGAAGGTTTTATATTTGTTATTTGAGAATACAATTATGTTTTAATATGAATAAGTAGATTTTACTTTAACTAATGAATTCAGAATTTCTTTAAAAAAAATATATTTAATGATTGATATAAATATTTCTGAAAAAAACTGTTACAAATTTTGATTTATTCCAAGACATTTGTAAACAATATTAATGTATTATTAACTTAGATATTGTTATGTTATACTAATAATTGTAATAACTTACTTTAACTTCAGCTTTTAACTTGGGTTTTATTTTGTACTGGCTGCAAGACGGTGTTTCTATTTTATTAATTTTAATTGTTGAAACACTGCTTAACAAGCCTAATGATAAAGAAAGTTGTTTATCTTTCTTTGGACTTTGAGACAGATGTTTTTTAATAACTTCATCAAACGGATTTGGATTTTTTCTTGGTCGGCCAACTTTTCGTTTCTTTAAAGGTGGTCTAAATTCATCTTCACTAGTCTAAAAAATAAAACAATGAATTAAAAACTTTAAAGTAGAAATACAATTAGTTCAATAGAAATATATTACATACCACATTTGATGATGTACAGCGTTTTTTGACAATTTTTTTCTGATAGAACTTATCATCATCCGATAATTTTTGATTATCAGACAATTTAACCCCTGATGAAACTGGTGATAATGTGGGTGGGGTATGAGTAGAAATCTTTCTAGGTGAAAAAGGACTCCACGGTTCCAACACGGGAGGAGAGAGATCTGAAGATGAGGAACTAGAAGTCTTATGTTTGGTATTTGAACTGCAATCCAACTTTAACCGTTTTTCTTTTATATCTTGTTCATTATTACCATTATTGTTATTTCCATCATCACATTTCAATACTTTTTTTGGGCGACCTGGTCCACGTTTTACTTGACCGGACGATGATGATAAACTTGAGTCAGACATTTTTCGATTTTGAACTTTGACATTAGAGTATTTAGGTGACTTTTTGATTGTATCTAATTTTGAGTTAAATTTTAATTTATCAACTGACTGGAATGTATTGCTACTCTGGGCAAATGATTTCTTAGTGTAAACTTTTTTAATGCCGTTTTTATTTATTGTCACCTCAAGTGGTTTAGTGGAATTTTCTTCAAACTCATAATTACATAGTTTTTCTTCTAAAGTTAAACAAAAACACATATAAATTAATGATTTACAAATACATACTCATACATGTCCTATAATACAACTTGAACTTAGTATGATTTCACCACTCACCAGCATGTACATTTTCAAAATTATAAATATTATTTTATTTTTGAATTTATTATGACTTTACTAATGAAATAATAAAAGAATGTATTAAGATTTTTAATTTTTAATCCATATTTTTGGTTTTAGAATTTTTAATACATGTTTGATGGTTGTTATATATCTTAAATAATTATATGGTTAAAACCTTGATAATCAATGTGTAGAGAAAATTAAACTTACTATATATTTCAAAGTAAAAAAGTGCAAATTTAACAAAAAAAAGTCCCATCTTTTTGTTTTATAAGCAAATCTTTGCTTAATTAATTGCATAATTATATGCTAGTACTTTTTTAGACTATTAAAGGTCAAGACTTAATAAAATGTAAATATAACTTAATTACCACACTTACCAGTTAAATTATTATTGTTTGAGCAACTCTTATTGGCATTATCTTGTTCAGAAGTCTCACTAGATTTTTCAGTTTCCAAAAACTGTTCAGCCAATAAAAGCAAATCAATCTTGTTCACACCTTTTTCTTCTGTTTCTTCAGTAGTATTTACATCAGTATCTAGTGTTTGAACATTGTCCTGTTCTAAAGTATTCGACACAACTTCCTGAGTATGATAACTATCCGATTGTTCGCTAGAATTTCGTTTTTCAAACTGTTCAATGCTATTCAACAACAGTTCCAGTCCAGTGATATCCGGTGTATTAGAATTTTCGACTATAGATAAAACTGTAGTTTGAGTAGTACTTTCAGTCAAAGTCTGGCCATTATTTGTACAGTCTTGTGCGCTCTCAGTGAAATTGGGTTCTTTGCTCTCTTCAATCAATGGATGAAAAGTTTCATCTTCAGTCTGAATATCTGTTTGATTGCTAGCATCATGTGATATAATCGCTTCAGATTCCGAGAGTTGTTCTGGTGCTGGAAAATCTTGTTTTAAGTCTTTTTCTGGTTCACTTATAGTAGTGTTACAATAATCCAATGAAATTGAGACATTTTCTTCTGTATGTCTTGAAATTGTACTCTTCTCAGTAATAGACTGCTGTACTAGTTTCGTTTGAACAGTTACCGACTCAGATACTGTTTGTATATCGTTGATTTGATTTTGACATCCAGCTTGCATTTGAGTTGCAATAGTAAGTCCCGCGTGTGGCGGTTGAAGATGACCTATTAGTGGTTGAGCCATAATAGCTGATTGTTGTTGGTTGAAAATTATCATCTGATTTTCAGGTGATGTCAACTGTATTAACGGTTGTTGGTGTGTACTGTTGTCGGTTAGTTGATGATGAGTGTTTATGAGGGCCGGAGGAGTGGAAGAACTGACTTGTTGAATCAAAAACGAACCTAGACAAAATTATAACAAATTATTTCACAATCAGTAAAACAGTTCGCAAATAAAAATAATATTTACCCGAACTAGCAATAGACGTGTACTGCGGATGGTGGTTTATGATCGGTGATATAGTAGTCATCTGCTGCTGTGGTTGTTGGATTAGAGTATAACCTTGATTAGGTTGATGATGATTTTGTGCTTCCGACTTGCAATAATCAAACGGCATAGCCATTAAACCTACGTAATAACATTTAAATTAATGAAATATCATAGTTCTACATAATAATTAATAAATAATAATTCGTAGCGAAAATATCCACACTTGTAATTATTTGTTTTTACTAACCAGCAATAGAGTTTTGAGGTAAAAGAAAATATTGGCCGGATTGATCTTGGACTAGTTGATATCCGACCGGTTGCACAGTCTGTTGTTCCAAAGCGGGAGCTTTACAAAATATATATATATATATATTATATGAGACACTTTTAAATTATTTATAATACTAAATATAATATTGAAAGAGAGAAAAATCATTTCGAAAGCAATTTAATATGAATGAAAAAACTTTCTAGTGTAATAGATAATAAGTAAAATTATCAAGCAATATTGTTTAGCGCGTCTAAAGTTCACCTCTTAACGTAGTGTTTTGAAAACTCCATTGACTTCCAATAGTGTTTTGAGGAATGCTACAGCTCCCAGACGATGGCCATCGGTTTATACCTGTTGTTGATCCAGTTGTCATGGAACAATCGTTGTAGGACAACACTAATGGACATAAACCGAGTTAACACAAATCATATAACACCGAGTTCCAGTGGTTTATTTATTATTAATTAGTTGTATATTATGAGCAATTTAATTCGAATGGTTAAAATAATATTTAATACTATAAACATTAAGCACCATATATTTTTTTTTTTGTTTTTGTTTTTTAGTAATCAAATATTAATTTATAGGAGGACCTTAAATGTGGCCACATATTGTCTAGACATAAAAAATGTCTGACTAAACACCACCACTAATAGTGATGATACAGTTTTATATTATAATAGTTTTAAATACGTCTGTTTACCCATTGTCTGCATTGGAGACTGATGAACGACTTCGGGCATAGATACAGTCGTTGTAGTGGTCTCTCGTTGCCTTTGAACTTCCGTGTTAGAAGAACTTTGAGTATACCTTTGTCTGGCGACGGCTATGCCCACCGGTATATTTCCACTGACGCCAGCTAAATCGAATAAAAAAATGTTAAACGGAATGGGAAGGGCATATATTATGATGAGTTAACATGCAGTAAAATAATGACCTAATAGCGTACTTTTGATGGTTGTTGTTTGACTGCATTGAACAGTGGAATCTTTTTTCTTCAACACCAGTGCTGGGTTGGTCTGTGAGGCATACGTAGTATATTTGGTCGAGTTAATAGAGTCTTCATTTCGAGTTGTTGCTATCGGAGTGGGAGCAACTAGGTACATTGGAAGAACAAATCAAATATTGAATTACAAATATTGCAAATAATCAAAATATACACTATTAGATCTATATAAGTAATATATAATGCAGATAATAGAAACACGTATAGTAAAACGTAAATGTTGGTATAATAATACCATTATTTGTAGATAATTTATATTCTCTTTCAGTGTTTACTAAAATAATTATGTATATAAGCTGATAAATTATCGGGAAATAAATCTATCCGGTTTCCATTGTACTATGAACTTCCGTGGTTAAATTGATGACGCTAAAAACAAGATTGAAATCCGTCATTCGCATTAATTCTCACCACGCTCCCGGCCCATAATATATAGTTTATAACACACAAACGCACTGCTATCTATTGATTACTGTCTACGAAATATTTAGACAAAAAACCGACATCGACAAAAATTCACTACAAAATTTTAAAATGTGAACATATTATTATTATTATTATTATTATTTTATATTTAACACATTTTTCTATATTTGTTATTGGTAAATAATTATTTTTCGGGAAGACTCAAATAAAAAATCGCCCAGTTACGGAGAAAAGTTTTAAAAGATTTTTTTAATTATGACTCATGAATTATTTAAATAAAACTATAAAACCTTTATTATTCGGTTAAATGTATGCGTTAACATACAAAATGTATTCAACTTATAAATTAATGGTTTAAAACGGTACAATTATTATTAAATAAAAGAAAGTAAATAAATAAATATAGTACGTACATTGCAAAAAATAAAAATAAAACGATTTTAAAATAATAATAGTACTAATATAATTACTTTTATAGCTTAAATGCATATATCTATATGAATATTTATAATATATATATATATGTAATTTAATGGTGAATCATAAAAACAGTTAAATATATTAGAATAACTTTTTGTAAAATTTTTATATTATGCACTATACAGTGCAAGTAATATATTATGTTTAATCTGTGTGTTATTTTTTTTTTAAGTGACGCTGTGCCAAATCAATTGGAACAATAATCGGTTTTCGCAAATGTTTTTTTAAAATTATTTTTGCATTTAAACAGTATAATTTATATTCATATTTAAATAAAAATGTAAGTATTTAGTTATTTAGTAGACAAACCTGAATATTAATACATAAAATGATTAAGTTATGAATTTTACTTTTACATATTAAATTTAAATTTATTATTATCTATATTTTTTTAACAACAATAAAACGATACATTGTTTTATTAGTATAATATTGTATACAATGAAAAAATAAGATAATAAATAATAATATTAAAACTGAATTATTCTATGTACAGTACACTTCAGTGTTGTCCGGAAATGTCATCATTCGACGAGGGCAACTGCATTATAATAAGCGTGAAAGATAAACGTCTTGGGTGACGTTATAATACTCAAATCACGAAATCATAAAAAATCAAAGTGACTACATTTGCATAATTCACATTATAAAAGCAAAACAAAAATAATATTCGTTCATAAAGATTTTATTCAGCTAAAACATCAAGTCAAATAAGCATATAATATAAATAAATAATAAAAATAATCATTGAAACTAGCGGCACATCAATACACCAGTAGAATAGCATTATTTTATAGTATAGGTATTTGAAAAATGAGGAAGACAGTAAACGTTTTTTTACTGTTACGTTTTGTAATCAAATAATAACGAGTAACGACTGCCTATAAAAGACATTTATTTTCAGTTAAAATATTAAATAGTAGCAGATGTCATCAAAAACATATTTGTAACTGTGTTTCGTATATAGTAGACCCTATTTCAATATTGAACTATTTATTATGTTATTGTCTCGTTATTTTATACTTATTAATAACAATATCTACAGGTATGGTATAATGTTATATTTTAATTACAACATCAATCTTACCTATAGTCAACGGTTTACTAGTTATTAAAGCATGGCTTTTCCCAATCGGCCTTTTTCGTTTTTTTGATTCTTGTAACGGCAACCTGTCTGCTGATCCATTGGGAGCAAGTTTCACCAATTTCGGCATTTCTTTCACTGTAACCAAAATATTAATTTACTGTTTAATCGAATATTGAATACATTTTACACGATGAAATTAGTATTCAAGTATAAATCCAATAAAACCTATAAAAAATTGAAGATCTGTGAATATAATAAAATATATATATAGATGAACTAATGAATCATGATTTATGAATGCCATGGTTATCGCTTTTAAATGTAATTAACAGCTGCTGTACACTCTGTAGGTATACACTCGTTAGCTATTTACACAGGCATTTGTCGAGAATGTTCGGTTTTTATACACTATGTTTTGAATTTTCCATTACAGTTAATTAAATTGTTATTTTTTTTTTTTATAAAGTATTAATATTAAATTGAAAATCTTTAATTTTTTTTTTAATAATACAATATTAGATAATTAAAATCATTATTTTCCAGAGGAATAGAATTTTTAAAAATATAACTTTATTTGATGAACATTTACAAAATAACCACAAATTATCAACATATACATACATATAATATATTTTTAATATGTGTAAAAATGTAAAACCCAACCTTAATTTGATAAATACATATTTAGTTCAAAATCAATTGACAAAATGTAATTTAACATTAAAAATAAATAATTAACTAAAATAACCATCAATTAGTAATTATTGTCAAAAAGAAACCTGCTATTATTGATATATATATATATAACCACTTCTATAAAAATAAAATACATGTTAAAATAATGTTTATAAATAATTTATTTTTAAAATATAAATAACATCGAATGTTAACATTGTTAAAATTACAATATCAAAATATTTTAAAGAATGAATACAATAATATGCATTTTTAACTAGGTAGTATTTGAAGTATATTTGATGGTTATATTTTGATACAAAATATATTTTATATTTTTCTTTGTGTTTCGAGATTGCCATTTATAAAATTTTCTCATTTATTTTTCTTAAAAAATATAATGGATTTTTATTTTTTTATTGAAGTTTCAGAATATGAATCCTTCAAAATGCAAACATCTCTCACATTTTAAACGATTGATCGAAACACCACCAATAGATGGCTTCAAAGGGTAATAAATTATGGGCATGACCGTTTTCGACCAGAAACGTACGCTTCCCTTTTCGACTAAATTAAAAAAAAACCTCAATTCCCTTTTCAACCAAAATCATACCCTTCTTTTTTCGGCCGATTCACTTTCCGGCCAAATATATATATATTATACTTAACCTCATATTATTAATTATATTTTAAATAATTTACTATCTTTTATTTTACAACATTTTAAACAACCTAATTTTTTAATAATTTTCTATTTAATAAAATTATTTATAATTTTTAAAAATATTGATAAATTTAATAAAATAATTATTATCAACAAAAATGATTTATATTTTTAATAATTTTCTATATGCATAACATAAAGACTTAAAATAACATAAATTATGTAATAATATTATTATTTATTATTAAACTTTAAGTTTTGGCCAAAAAGAGAAAGGTATACAGTATTAATCGAAAAGGAAATCGACCTTTTTTAAGAAAATTTCGATTGAAAAGTGAATGGGCTGAAAAGGGAAGAATATATTTTTGGCCGTAAAGGGTCTCACACTCTCACACTAAATTACTTTACTTTTACTTACAGTATATGTATTTCAAAAAATACAAATATCGACTTTTTCAAACTTCCGAGTATAATATTACCGAACGTTACCAATTTGAAATTTATATTTATTTTTTAATTAATGAAAATATTAAACTTTAAAACGATATCGGATCGATTTTTTTAATATTCAACAACTGCTCATCTATCAGGAATGATTACACATGACGAATCGTCATTCCATACATAAATAGTAAATTTCACAAAAATCTAATAATATACCTATATCCTATACGTGCATGCGATGGATTTTATTGAAGAGAAAATTATCAAACCTCTTTCTAATTTTTTTTGTTGATAAAAGAAGTATTCGGAATACATTTTCTGCAACAGGCACGGCTGAAGTATTCGCGTAATTTGTAGGTATACAGAAAATATATTTACCTCGCATAAATATTAAATACACGCTATAATATTATGCTGCAGAAGAGCTACTCTCAGCATAATAAAATATTTAAAATATTTATTATTAGATTTTCTGTTATTAAATGTAATCAAACCAAATTAAATCTTTAATCACGTGAAAAGACCTAAAGGGCAATTTTTAGTTTCGTATACTTTCAAGGGGATTGGGGTTTGTCTCACTCCTAAGAACGAAGATAATTTAAACCAAACCAATCAGAAAATAATAAATTTCCTTTCAACTGTAAAACTAATACAGTTAATATAAAATATAATGATTATTAGTAATAGGTACAATAAATAAGTATTAACAATTATTATTTACAATAAATACAATAAACCGTAGTGAAAATGAATTATTTGCCATCGCCGCAAGCCTTATTAGTTATTAAGACCCTTGATGAGATACGTATACAAAATATATATTAATATGTGGTGTACTAAGATATTTTGATTTGTTTTATCGAAATATATATGTAATATATACCAGATTCCAACATAGTAAATTCGTAAACACCGTAATATACGTGCCATTCAATCGCGATTATTGTCATGAAATGGATTTACGGTTCGAGGCAATACACAATCGGCGCACTGACATGCAGCAACTCGCACAGCCTCGCAGATAACGCGCTGCACAATCACCGAATGAAACGTAAGTAATATGAAGTAACGAACGACGGCAGCGAAGTTTGACGAGCGAAAGCGGTGGCGGCGGCGTGGTTGGTCGAATCTCCGCGGCGCGGAGAAACGGGAATAAAATCACGAAAAGGGGGCGAATAAAAACAGTGTTAAATTACGTTTTGGCACAAGCTTATCAACATCAGTTCGCCGGATGACCTCGACGCAGCGTGCGCAGGCACACTAGCGCACAATTTTTATCGTCTACTATATATTATATACGATACCTGTACGTTATACTTAAACATTTAAGTAATATGTGCGATACCTACTTTAATGGGCACTACAAAAAGCATAAACGACGGATCTCCCCAATAGCAGGCTAGTTACAGCTAAACAACGGTGGATGAAAAACAATGTATACAATAATATATACATATTACATAGGTACCAGCAATATATTAACAATTACATTATTTTTCTTACTCAAATTTTACTATTATACTTTATTTAAGATAGTACGCGGTAATAATATTGTTGATAACCAAAATTGAGATTATTTCATGCGCTCGCTCTATAATAAAGAATTTAAATTATAATATATTTTATATAATAAGATTGTGTATAGGTTATGTAGACCGGTTCATGATAAGGGGCCAGAAAAATGTTTCCGTGTCGAGTGAATTGGAAAAAATGATATTATCTTTAATTTATATCAACATTGTTTTTTTTCTTTCAAATACGTAGCCAGACAAGAGACAATCAAAAATCGAAATAGTATTGGAAGGTTACAGTATAGCTTTGCTAGTTGCTACAGTATACAAACAATACGAAATACGAATATACGATACCTTCGGGTTTACATTTTTTACCGTGTATCGCAATCGCATTATTACTATTATATTTATTGAACTTTTTTAGGTTAGGTACTGGGATAGCAACAGGGATACCTATGACTATCTTATTACTCTTATTCGATCTACATTTTTGCTTAAACAGATAAAAATAAATAAGTTTGGTAACGACATTGACATAATAATTTTTTTCCGTACATTTTAATTTTTTTGGTAGCATGGATCGATCGAAAATTTATCGGACTACCAGCATGCAAGGTACACGCGCTAACTATTATTATTTGAACTACCACTATTTTTGCATGTTTTGAATTATATTTTATTATATTCATTTTTTACATTAAATCATTAAACTCTACATAATATCACTAATGTATACAATATTATCAGGAAAAATAAAATAATATACAATATAATAATCATAAATTCATAAATAAAGCGAATAGCCGTTGTAAACGATACAAGGCTTTTTTTCCAAAGTAATGGAAAACCTACATATTTTATATAATTTTATTATTAAATGAATATATTCTAAAAATATACAAAGAATAGTGATAATACATATAATAAATAAAATTTATCATCAGTCTTAACTACTAATACTACTATATTTTTTTCACTTTATAGTCTGCAACAGACTATAGCTATATAGGTAACTCCACTTAGATCGCACCATATTATAGTAATACGAGTAATTACTCTATTGCGCGCACAACTCAGACACTCAATGCCACTGTTTAGGACCCGACTTCCCGGCTACTACGGCGATTTTCTGACCTTAAGCGACCGTGAATATTGTAATGATGGTTCTTATAAATAGAACACACCATACTACTAGTGTACACAATGTTTATTTATTTCTATACGCTACACACGACACACATCAGCCAAAATAGTAACTTACTATATCTACTTCACGCGATACAGTTTTATACTATTAAACGTAAAGAAAAATGCCGTTTTAACAATCTATAGTACAATATTATATCTTTTCGTTAACCGTTGATGGGTATTACTGAGATTATAGCAGTAATGGTCGTCATTATACTATTATAATACACATCACAGTTATTATTGTTATTATGTCTGCTGTAGGATTCCGATACGGGTAGTTTATTTCTGGAATTTGTACGTTACTTGTATTAATGATACTTGTTACGTGTTAATGTAACTTTAACTTTATCCGATTTGGTGGTTCGAAATGAATTCGATATCAACAGTATTTATACGTACTTACACATTAAATATTGTATTAGAATTAAGAATCAACCGCAGAAAGTCGCTCCGCTATATGTATTAGTTTATAATATAATTACATATAACATATATATATGAGTTTCGTTTGATAAAAAGTAATTAAATCCATTAACTATAACTGAACATAGGCAACAACATACAATTAAACGCACATATTTCTCGATAATATTTTTTCAATGTACATAATAAAGTAGAACTATTTAATTACCAAATAGTAATTTTCTTTTTTCTCATTGAGCCTAAACAGAAAACATATTGTAATCGTATAATTATTAAACAATAATATCTTGTAATATAAAAATACACATAATTAAATTAATGTAAGATAAAGATGTGGGTACTACATAGCATAATATTATAGTTTTTTAGTAACCCCGCCCTAAGTCATACTGTAGGCGTTTAAAAATTATTTAAAACTATTGAGTATATGTTTAATTATAACAAATATTAACTGATTAAAAATGAGTTGTAGGTACACCATGAATAACAAAAAATATATAATTATATTTTGCAATAATACAATATTTTAAATCGCATTTTACTAATATCATACAATTTATTATTATACTCTGTCTCAAAGTAGAATATACCAGACAACGACCGGTTTAATTCTGTCTGGTGACGGGCATCTCCTACACAACGGCTAGGTAGTAATTGGTATAAGGGAAAAAAGTGCGCAGAAATGGTGTATTCTACTTGGAGATAGATGGAACTGTTCTTGATTGGAACTGTTGATGTTACTTAACCTAATCTAAGTAGTTATTATTTCTATGATTTAGCAATCCAAAAAACGTATAATTTATATTTTTGCACAGAATTTTATAAACTTGGAAAATAGAGCTATTTCGAATTTTTTTAAATGTTTACTATGGAACAAAATCGGGATGATTTTAAATAGACGGTTAGTATTAAATAGGAATAGTATCATCATAGTAACCAGTAGGAATAGTTGTTTTCAATATTGTGCTGATAAAAACATTTAAGAGGCATATAAACGACCGCACCGGATGAACTAATATATGGGTTTCAAAGTTAAAAGTTTAAGCCCGCAGCTACCCACCCTATAAATGCATACAGCGTAGGTATAATAATACATAATAGCACACTTGCACTGCGTATTTTGTACACGGAGATCCGATTTCGTTTATTATTGTTTACACACAAGCCACTGGGCGCATAGTAAAAAAAAAACTCGAAAATTATCATTGTTCAGCAAAATATCAGATGTTTGTTATCGTAAAAATTGTACAACTATGATAAAATAAATAAAAATATCAACAACAATATAATATTCCAAGAAACTAAATATACGCTGTGTGTAGTAGTCGTAACGTAATATTGTAATACTATTAAGGCGCGCTAAAATAATATAATAATAATAATAATTATATCAAACATTTTATTATCTCCCAAGAACAGCTGAAGTTACCGCGAAGCAAACGAGAAAAAAGATTTCGCAGTTTCGCACAGCCTTAGGTAAACATAATATCTCGTGCTCGTATGTTTTATATGTGTATATATTGCGATCGAACAGGTTCGGCCTATAATCGCAAAAACTATGCAATTACGCGGACTTGGCGATAAACAGTCCGAAAAACATAGTACGCGCGCTCATAATATTTAATATTTATTATAATCGCCTATAAATATTAATATCATTAAAAATCGGCACGGTACAAAAATTCATGTGCACATAATATCATTATGATCATACATATCGATTATTCGACAAACGAACGATAAAACAATAATACACGACTATTTGTTTAGCATGTACGACCAACACAGTGAATTTAATCATCATTTTTTTGTGAGCAAATCTCAGAAATACTCAGAAAAAACCCTTAACCAGGCTAGTTAAAAGTATACCTATAGGTGTGCATTAAAGACGGGCTTGCTGCAGCTACATCTGTTGTGTCGTGTTAAAAGTTGAACTCGAAATAACTCTGGAAATCTTCCGGTGAATTGTGGTTAGTGAATATATAATACCGTGATTTTTATTATCGTTATAATTTTTATTTAATGAGATTTTAACATAAATTATTGTATCTTAAATATTAATAACACATAACTATAAATATTATAATAATTACAAATGATTATACAACGACCAACAGACAACAATAAATCGCATACGATACGACAGACGACGGCATCGTGTCGTTTCTAAGTGCGATTCTAGCAGTTCTACATAAATATATACATATAATATTCTAAGGTTCAAATTTTGTATACGGGGCGTTAATATAATTATAAGTAAACTATAGAGACATGACTTAGTCTTAAAAAAAATATAGATTTTATTTTTTCTTTAAACATAATATTATATGCTCAATTAAATGTAATTTATGTTGGATATACTTAAATGATATACCTACCTATAACATATTATTAAACTAGCGGTGTAGCAATGGGGGGGGGCAGTAGACCATGCCCCCTCCCATCGGCTGTATATCAACTTAATATAAAAATGAACTGTTATTGTTAATTGTTGATTATATGTTTTTAGTAGTTTGGGTTTGCCCCACCCCCCGTTTTAAAATTCTGGCTACGCTACTGTATTAAATAACTTTTATAATTTAAGTAGGTATTACAAACAAAAATTCAATGAATATTATGTATTAGTGATAAACTGATAACTGATAAGTCAATAAAACGAAATTATAGTAAGTTGAACAAAATAAAATTTTATTTTGATTAACTAATAATCCTCTCGATTTATTTATCAAAATGACACGACAATACGATAATAAGCTTTTTAACAGATGAACACCAAACAATTTGGTAGAAGAAGCTATTCACCTCATACCCAATGCGTTAGAATCACCGCTAGTCGTTTTTGAAGTTTTATGAGTGTTGTTGAATATACGGTCAAGTGAAAATTTAAAAAATTGCTAAATCAAAGAGCAACAACAATAATAATTGAAAAAAAATCTATATGGATGATACGTTATTACACGGTCTTAATTTACATTTGTCAAAGATAAGTTTTGCAATCGAAATTATTATTATTATATTATTACTCTGTCCAGTATCGTAATTTGAAATAAAAATAATAATTTGTTATTAAATACGAGTACTACCACAAAATGATTCAACAATACGCAGAAATTGCAGAAATTGCAGAGCATTGCAAATTCAAAAGTATACAAACTAAAAGTTTTGTAGGAACTGTACATAGTGGTATCATATTCAAACGAAACTAATGGAAAAGTCATATAAGTATATATATTCGTATTTATCTCGACATCCAAAAATAGTAGAGCGGCGGGCTTTACTACCGCGCGTACACCAATTACCCTTTGAAATCACGGACGAATGGAAAAGTAATCGAAAATTTAACCCTTGGCCATATAACTAATAATAATTATTATTATTATCATACATATTCAACGAATTTCCTGTAAAACTTATATCTCTTGATACGCATTTCAATTGTATATGTATATTATACATTATGGCCGAAATGAGTACCTGGACATATTAAACAAAAAATATAATACCACAAGGAACAAATGTTTTATAACCTTGATTTTCGGCGAGCACCTATTATAAACGTGAACTCTTCAAATTCAAGGACGACTATTGATTTTTCCCACCAAACATTGCCGTCGTACATTGCAGCGACGCTGGGGACCGACCCTAAAATAGAACAGAATCTGGCGGTGGCGTTATATTAAACCGCCGTGGCGGTACGCCATAGGGCACTGGAACGTTATATATGCTTTTACATCGAGATGAAACCCCACGACAGATTTCCGTACAACTCGATAACCTAATATTTTATATACGTATATTTAAGTACCAAAACTTTTAAAATTTAGCTCCTCTATCACTTGAGGGGTTTGGTAAACGTGTAAGCTACGCTATGTATACACCATATATTTCGTGTGAATCATCTCCATTAATACAAGTTTAATATTTGATATTATATACCTAGCCCATTAAAAGTTTAACTTATTATAGGCATATATATTTTTTCCGATGAAAACACACTGAAATTTAATATACCAAGAATATCGGCAGTATTCAAGTGATGATTATTGAAAAATATAAATATTTATAAGTAATAATGTGTAGGGCGTCATTTCAATTTTTTTTTTTTTTTTTTTAATACGCGTATTTCGATACTATAGTCCACAAACCTCGTGTAAAATGTATTCATTTTTCAGGGACAAAAAATGTTTAAGAGGAAATCAAAATAATATTTGATTTTAAATACGCAAATATATATTATTTACGCGGTTCAACTGACGCTACTCGTAGTACTAGTTCTATATAATTATTATATGTTTACTAATTAATTAAACGTTAATGTTTGATAGGATGCAACCAATTATTGGTTTGTTTATTGTGTGTTGAGTGATAAGTTTCGTTCAATTATTATAAATATATGTGTATATATATAGGTACATTTAAAACGTAAAGCTGTTCGTCCATACTGAGAGAAGGAAAAATATTATATTAGGTCTAATCATAAAATGAAAAATAATATTAGCTTGATATTATCAGAACAAAAAACAAATAACGCTTCGTACAATACTATGTTAAAGACATTAGTACAGTGCAACAAAAAAAAGTACGTCATCTGGCAACCAATCATTAAACATATGACATATATATATAATATATATTATACATTAGGTATATAAGAAGTCATAAAGTGGTCGTAAACTCGTATAGTTGTATCTCTCGCGGTGTCACAAACTTGCCTCTCCGGATAATTTTTTGATAATACAAACCCCCGCCCCACCAATACTTAATAACACAACGACAAGAAAGGCTTAAGTAAATCACAGATTTAGAATTTTTTCTGTCGTCGTAAAACGAGCAATTCAATAAACTTAATATTACATGTTAGTTTTTGGTCTTCCGCTCTTGAGACGACGAAGTTTTTAAATTCCGTCGAAAAATAATAATTAAATAAACGTATAAGAAGGTACGTCAAGTAATAACGGATAATAACGATAATGGTTGTAAAACGAGACGACGGCGATGAATTATTATTATTATGTTAACGGTTCGTTTAAGAGGAGCGAGACCGAAGAAGGGCGCACATCACGAGGGGCAAATGTGACACACGCCGGTGGGGCGGCGACGGCACAAAAGTCTGTGTCAGCCATTTTGTCCGTCCGTATTATTCATACATATTATAAGCATTGCGCATACGCAACAGCCTATATTATGTTCGTTAAAACCGCACGCACCCGAGCGCGACCATATATTATAATACGAAAATTGTTTAAAAAAAAAAAAAAATCAAAAACCCAATTTCGGCTTACTTGCGTCGTTGGTATTTTTATGAATTACTTTTTTTTAAGCCACGATATCCGTTATTCGAAAAAAAAAATTGAATAAAAATTCAAGGCGTGGCGGCGAGTGTGCGAAAAAAAAATAAAATAAACTGAATAAAATCGAAATTAAATTACTTTTGCCAGCGGCGGACGTCCCGGCGACAACGGTCGATGATTGTTGTGCGGACGAAACGGCTACGATCGACGGCAGCGTCGACGAAGCGGCGGCGATAGCGCGCACCACGGAACAATTGATGGCCGCAGAGACCGACTGCTGCTGCTGCTGCTGCTGTTGTTGTTGCTGCTGCTGTTGCTGTTGCTGCTGCTGCTGATTGAGATGGTGTAGTGGGAGGAGGTGGTGGTGGTGGTGGTGGTGTTGTTGTTGTTGGTGCTGCTGCTGGTGCGTGACGGCGGCGGCCGACTGAATGCCGGTAAAGTGCGCCTGCGCGCCGACAGAATGCGGCGGCAACGGGGCGCCGCCGCACGAGGGCGCCACCGAAATGGTTCCGGTGCCCGAGGCGGCGGTCGCCGTGCTAGCGAAAAACGAATACATCTCGAACCCGGTGGCCGTGGCGTTGGCCGCTGCTGTTATGCCGCTGCCGTTTGAACCGCCGACGATGGTGCTCCGGTCTGCGAAACAACATTTTGAGTTTTATTTTTTTTTTTTCATATTATAATATATACATACGAAAATAATGCGATAATTATTAAAGTGCGACCAGCACGTGCGTTTAAATAATAATAGTAATAGTAATAATAATATGTAATCTATAAAATTCGTAAGTCATCTCCGACAAACTGAAGTAGTCACCCGCCCGAAACCGTTTAAATTGTTTGAAGTCCTTTTTCTCTCTCTCTCTCTCTCTCTCTCTATCTATCTCTCCCTCTCTCCCTATATATATATATATATATATATATCGTCCTCTCCACACGACACCACGACCTAGTCGAATTGGGTTCGCGTGCGCGATTCTGGATCGATGACGATACATCGATTCATCAAAAAGTATCGATTTTCGTGTTTGATACATCGGTGTTTATTATATCACTACAGTAACTTTTTATGTAATTGGAAATTTAACTTAGGTACTTTTTTTATTATTATTATTATATAATATATTTAATGTTTATGAATTACAAAACGTCTAAGATCCAGAGTAACTTATACATTAAATAACTACCTTTAATTGTCTATCTTACTACA
Organism: Rhopalosiphum maidis; assembly: GCF_003676215.2. Classification (NCBI taxonomy): domain Eukaryota; kingdom Metazoa; phylum Arthropoda; class Insecta; order Hemiptera; family Aphididae; genus Rhopalosiphum; species Rhopalosiphum maidis. The sequence goes on from NC_040878.1 coordinate 84,711,238, forward strand.
ATTAGGTGAATTATATGCAATATATAATTTATATGTTATAAAAATTTACAAATGTTCTACATTTATACAAACTTGTATATGCATTATGCAGTGCAATATATATTTATATAAAAATAGATAACGGAGTAAGAATATTGTTTTCGAAACAGCTATAATTATTACGATTTAACCGTGTAGTAGTCGATGAGACTTTATACAAACATCGATTATTACTTGCGATCTCTGTACGTAAGATTCTGGACCGACAACAAAAATATGTGGAGCGTCCTCCGCCGCGTTTGCCCCGCATGTTTTTTCTGGCGACAGACATATTTATAATAACATCGGAGTTACGACAAAAAAGAAAATAATATTAAGCGAACAGAACGCTAATACCACTGTGTTTTTCTACGTTTAGTGTACCTCTTTAGATACTAACCTATATCGCTTCTATATAGATATTTGGTTTTATAGTGTTTTACGCAACGAATTGATCCATACAAATACACACGTCAGAAGTATCTGAAAAGTATATAATATAACACTATATCACCAATATAATATAGTTTTGATTGTATAAGCACATTTAAATTATTGAATATCTGAGTAGTATACCTGTATAATATAAAGGGCTGTAATAGCATAATATTGTTCACACATAATTATACATTACAAATATCAGACTTGTTTATGTATATGGCGATATTTTAAATATACAAACGACTATAAGAAATACTACAGGTTAAACGTAAACGTCCAATAAAGGTCTATTAGGAAAATATAGTTAATATACGCAATAAACTTGTACTATTGCATGAGCGTTCAATAATTTTTAGTTTATTCGTGTATATGAGTTACCGTGTAAATAAGTTATTGATTCCATTCGTAGTCTAAACATAATGTATTGGCCACATTAAACAAATTAATTTACCTTATAAAATTGCTTTATGCGTATGATGTAATATTTATTTTCATCTATGAATTCATTGCAGAGTATTAATAATATTATATAGTAATATAACTATTATTACTCTTAAGGAATGCATAATAAATTATTTAATTGATGTTGTTATGTAATGAAACCTTAGAATATTTCTTAAAATTTTCCTTAAAAAAGAAAAATAGTTTTAAATAATACTTTGTTAATCTATTTTTATTATATTGTGTTTTATATTGATTATCTTGTCAAGAATAACTGTATAAGTAAATCTAAGTAGGTATATTCATATAATATATAACAATTATTTTAAAAGATTGATGATATAAATTAATCTAGTCATATAAATATGATATATGTAAATAATTATAATATATAATATTTGAAAGATGATTTTAAGATAAACTTATATTGATGAAATCGTGACTAATTTAAAACTTAAAATCACACTTGAAGTGAATTCCTCATAATCGCTGAAATAAAAATTTTTAAAAAAATCATCGCAATTAAAGTTGATGATGTCTTAAAGGTTATCGTGACCAGATTATATTTTAATAACAAAAAAATTTCAAAGTTTCATATAAATCTAAACTTCAAACCAGTTTTTAAAAAAAATAACTACACTCTACAGTATCAATTATATACCTCATATACATATCAGCTCTTGGGCATTAGCCTATTGGCTACATATGTATCTAACGATGACTTTCTAAATTGCAATTAAACAAAATTGCATTCAAATTAATAAATGAGTAATGATTAAAATTACAAGTTTATGACTTTATAGTATTTTAAGATACACTTATTCAATCGTCGATACATAACTGAACAATTACGTAAGTACAGTTTTCCGCGTGTACTTTTGGAACTATACTTGACACGTATAAAAGAAAATATAGAAGATAAAAAAATATATAATAATAATATAATAGGTATTGCAAAATTAATAAAATCAATAAGCTCAAAATTAATTTTGTGATCGAGTTGTAATTCATTCATAATAATTATGTTTGTATTATGTACACATAATACTTCTGACTTCGGGAAAACAAAATTATTTAACTCAGGCGAAGACGTCATCACATGTGCCGTTTATGTACTGCAGTATACCTTATACGCACTCTACACCTGCCGTTGTTACCAACCTTTTACTTTTTAGAAAACATACTCTACTCCAGTCCCCAATAAAATGCAGGCACCCTTATATTCATTAAATTATATTGTTTTATTTATAGGTACCAATATACTTACATGTTTATAGTATAAACTATATAATATAGTTAATAGTTATTAATAAGTATATTAATTAAAATCTGGAGTAGATAAAATACTGAAGTACCCAACAATTTTATAATGCTTTGTATATTATGTTTGTTTTCGGTCGATGCCTTATATTGAGTTATATAGTACCTGCTGGGTTGTACACGTAGTAAAGTTTCATGTATCATCCCAAAAAAAAAAACACATTACTATATCATTAAAGACAATGTGTAAAATTTACTCGATTTCCAATAGTTTTTAATATATATTGTGAAATTTAAATAAAAATATTAATTTTTTTAAAAAAAAAATTTCATCACTTTTTGTAAGTTAAATTGCATACGTCAATACATATTTTTCTATGTAACGAATTACTTATCCGCGGTGTTTGTCGTCGACGTATCAATATTAATATTTGTTTTATTAAAAATATTTCATAATAATACAATATTTTGATATACACACGCACACATATAAGTACAATGAATACAATATATTACATATTATTACAAAATGAATAGTTAACATAATATGCGTAAAAATATTTTATTAAAATTATAAACCTGCAAAACAACACTAATTCAAATTATGATACATCGCCCAAATTTTAGGAATCACTGGTGTACAATGAACCTACATGAATAAATTCTCAGTTATTATATTATTAAATGTGCAATATTATAGAAGTAGTAGTTAGCTGTTCACAAACGGTAGAGAAACGTGGGTCGATGTATACATAAAATTTATATTTCACAATATTGTAATGTAATTCAAGTGTTTCTATTATTTTCTCATAGGTAATAAAGAAATTAATTTTATTCACCACACTAAAATTCTCTGTTAGAAGTCATATTAAAGTTTATTTTACATTTAAACAAACTACCATTCTTTCTTCTTCATACATAAGACCAATGAATATTTAATCTATATATTAGCGCGATTGCGTTTAAAAATCACAAGCGAACCATTTCTTCGAAGCACAGTTAAAATGCAAAATTATTGGTTTGGATCAATTTTAATTCATAATTTAAGTTTTTCACAAATTGTGTATTGTGCTTATGTGTTTAAATTATATACTTGCACATCAATATAGGTACACACATAAAATGTTAAAATTGAATACAAATTGACATAATCATTGTATAATATTATCTTTAGACGATATTAATGTATGACTAATTTTACAATTATTATAGACAGGGTTAAAATTGCTTTAATTTTTGCTATATTTTTAATCACTTTTTACTAACGTAGTAACCTGTTGCCGTTTAGGTACGTTTTAATTTATTCATAAACAATATTGTTTTCTATGATTTAAATATCAATCTACAATAACAAGAAATACACTCCGATTCGAATGATTAAAAACTACACATTTGTAATCAAACCATAATTTTTACGATCATTTTTAACAGAAAATAATAAAGATAATTCATTAAATATGTATCATGCATACACACACTATATGCACGAAACACAAAATTACACATAATATTAAATCAATATACTGAAATCATATCATATACATATTATAATATACAAAGTTAGCCGAAGCGTTCACTTAATATATCAATATTAATAATAATAATATAATTACCGTATTTACACAGAGCAAAACGATAATTATATACCACATATATTTTCTTATTTTCTATAACATATATACATAAACCACTACAACTACACACATCTTTTATTTTGAACGTTATACACACAGATGATGCGCATGAACTATACATATATTATTATATACATCACGGGCGTTATATAAACGCGTCGGCCCATCAAATGTCGTAAATCAAATTGTCGATAATACGAGGACAAGATCTGTCGCCGTCGTTTAGAATACACAGACATGCCACTGAATATATATACAGGATGATTCACCAAACATACTCATTCCCATTTTTCCTTTAATAATAAATTTATTTAAAATTCTTAAGTATATTTTTAAGTACCATACTTTGAAATACATAATATTTAACGAACGTCCTGCACCGATACCAATATTCTTAAGTTAACTTCTTTTTTTCAAACAAGTACTACTCTTTTCCTTGAAAAATATTAAATAACCAATGGTTTTTTTTCTTTTTTTGAAAATTGTAAGCTAATAGTTTCTTGGTTATTAAAATGTATTAAATAAAAAGATAAAGTCCTTAAAAATGGTTTTACAAAAATATAAAATAGATATAATATTTAATAACATATTATAAAATAATTATACATTAAAATAATTACTATAATTTTCAAAACCATCATATAGCGCAATTATAATCTCAACTTATTATCGCGGTACCAATATTATATCCTAATTAGGTAGGTACAAATGTTAATAACTTTAAAACAACTCTTAGTATTTCAAATTTATATAAGTACATCAACATTTTCAAAAAAATCTTCTATATGATAATAAACAGAAAAAGCGGTTGATTCTTACTCGAAAAAAATACTTATATCGCCATTGAACTCCTCAAATAGTAAGTAAACAAAATAGAAGTATTTCAAAACATGATACTCGAGTTTATTTGAAAATCGTAGAAATCGTTATTTAATGAAAAATTGGAATGATTAGTATATCACTCTGTATATTATGTATAATAACATGTGTTTATCTTATTATTACCATCCGTCCACAGCAAACTTGTGCCTTGATGATGGGCTGGATGACTTGAAGACAAGAATGCGTATATGTACAAAAGGCGGTGTAATAGTATGGGTGGGTACCTATGCCTTTAAAATTACGGACGACGAACATAAAACCATAGGTATATTATATTAAACGAATCCGAATTCCAAGAATCCGTGATACGATATAATGCGTATATACATCTATTATTTTTATATATTATACTGTGTGTTAACAACCCAAATAAATAGCTCTCCGCACACACCCACCTGCATCGCCACCAAGTGAATAGTACGGCGTATCTTTGGTACATACGCAGTGGTGGCCACACGTTCATACGGTTTATTGGACGTTTTATCGATACGCCCATGTGTTTATTGCATGGTTTTAAAAATCAAATAACACCATATGATGCGACAATATATTGCGTGAACGTAATCACTTAACAAATCTATACGTACCGCTCGACATCGAATAACATTGAAAACGTTAATATCTGTTATGTCGTCGCTTTTATATCTAAACAATAATATTATATTTTATGTGTATGCAATATATTCGCCAACGTAAAGCGTTCACGCTTAATTCTATAGCTCACTTGAAGCATTTTAATATAATTATAAAAAAACGTCTCACCCGCATTTTTTGTCTCCGTAGTCGTCTATTAGTTTGTAATGTGGCAAATTTACATTCAGCTTTAGATTTAGTTTATTTGGTATCGTACCATACCATATAATGATCTAATGAAACGATAAGAATTCTTAAAACAAATTTAAAATAATATGTTATCAAGTAGTATGATATTGATTTTCCGTTATTTTTTATTTTTTAATCCTTAAATCCTCCCCTAAAAAAATCGATCTTAAAAAGATGAGATGACAAATTTAAATCTGATTTCAAAATTCTTATCACTACACTTGATTAATCAATATGTTATTGCCGTTTTTGGTATAGGTAATAAAATACAAATGTCATTTAAATTATCATGTATTGATAGTATTGATACGTTTGTAGAACATGACAAAAAATCACCGCATTCAATCACCTAAGATAGCGGATAGCGTAAATATATCACACCCTTATGTTGGGTTGGCTCCGTCAAATATATGAACACAGCAAATTTGCTTTTAGCAATTCTAATTATGTATTGTAAAATGTAAATACTATAAAGTATAATAATATACCTACAGTGAATTTATATCTATGACCAAACTTGAAGGTAACAATAATATACCAATGACAACTATATTTTATCAAAGGTATTTTTTCGATATTTTCATTTCAATTCTAAAGTGAATTTTAAGTGTATAAAACATTATTATTTCAAAATGATCAGAGACAATATAGTATAGATATATGTAAAACATCAAACGTCAGCTTGATAAAGTTGATGGCAATATGGCTTAGCTGTCATTTTTATATCACTTATATATTCGCATCTGCAATATTTCAATAACTACAATATCCATACGATTGATATTAAATAATATTTTAATATAGCCATTAAATTGATAAAAATTGTTTATTAGTTATTACTATGTTATTATAGGTATTATGATGAATATATATATATTCCGATTTCCAATAGGTCAAAACCAATGATTTTATGTATGGTCGTGATAAGGGAGGTAATATAGATATATTATAATATACAAAAATATAAAATAGCCTAAAGACGAAGTGAAAAACTTTCGGTAATTTGATAAAATAATATCCTGAAAACACTAGTATATACATAAATACAACTTAAAATATAATAAAAAAAGGCCAACGAAATATATTAAATGCACGTAAACAATCACATCAAATTTTAGTATAAACAATAACCATTGGTCTTACGTGATATATTTTTATGTATAATAAAATCAATGGTATAACATATCATACGTCTTAGTCACTACTCGTTACCCATTCAATAAGTGCAAACAATAAAAAAAAATACGCGATGTATACTAGGTATATATATGATCGATTCATAAGAAAAAATTGCAATCTATCAACATTTCACATTAAATAATAAATACTGATTTCGAATATGCAATATAGCCACGTAGGCATGTATCATATATATATATATACGTAATAAACTTATTTTTTACTACAGTTCAAATACTATGGGCGTCCAACAATATTTTTTGTAAACGAAAACATAGCACAGGTCGTAACTAATAATGCTTGTGTAAAGATTTTTTAGCGATTGAAGACTATAAAGAGTTTTGAACGATTGTTCAAACTTTTAAATATACCGTGAAAAGTTTGAACTATGTATTATATTCAGAGCATGAAAGTAAAAAGTATAAAAAATGTACATAATAATATAAATAATAAGTATATATTATATATAGTTAGATGAAGGTTTGATATTATTGTTACGTTTGGAATTTGTTTCTTTACTGTTAAAATACGTCGATAAGTATATTAAACTATACTTTATAATAGATTTGTCTTATACAATCTGATCATGAATTAAATATAATATGTGTTAAGTTTATGAAAGTTGTTATAATTTTTAGAGTAAATATTTTTTACATAAATACTTTATATTTTAAATTATTTTTATTATCTAGACTACCTGCCAGTAATAATAATATACTATATAATTCATATGGTTTGGTAAAAATATAATTACAATTAACCTAAATAACACACTAACATAACAATGATATAAAAATGTATTAACATTATAATGTAATATAGATAAATAAAAAAATGATTTCGGTAATAGATAATTTAATTAAAAGTTTATCAATTACTATATGTATATGTAAAAACAAAGTTTATGAATATCATTTTCGAATTAAGTTTTTGTCTCTATTGTTGCAATAAATTATACCTTTTATTATAATAATTAAATTACGCGTGCTTTTTAATTTTTACTACAAGTCTACAAAAACATTTGAGCATTATACTTCATAATAACGATTTCAGCAAAATATGTCATCATAAAATAAAACAGTTTTTAGATAATTTATTTTTGATCTATTCAAAATAAGCATAAGTAACTTATAGGTCAGAACTTAAAAAAGTAATGACTTATAAATACCTAAAATTTAAAAATAGACGCACGTAATTATAATTAATAATACATGTTTCCGTCGCGTTTATATATTTTTATTAATCTAAATTTTTATTTTTGAAATACTTTCAGTTAGATAATACAATGGTTGATTATTTATAAAAAACGATACAAAGCAAAAATATTTTACAATATAATATGTATTAGTATCTATATTAATCGTAATTTAAAATTTACAATAATGTAAAATACTTGCCTATTTATAAGTAATAGGTATATAAAAAATTAACATTGATCGATTTTCAGCAGGTATTGATACATTATCAATAATTGTTTTTTAATTGAATACTTACTTAATTCATGGCCAAATTTAACACTATACATACGTATCACACTATATGTATTCACGATTTTTACATATTTTAACTTAATCAAAATATAAAATCTATCATATATGCTGTCATGCCTATATGATACGTCTATAGAGTGTATGAATACTCCGTATAATAATACAAAAATAGTTTCCGTACAGTTTTTGTTGTTATTAAATATGCATTTTAATGCATTGCGACAGTGCATTTTTATAATGCTGTTTAAAACGCTATATATGTGGTGGGAACACCACACACGGAATACATCATCATGATGCGTCATACTCCATCGTCGCTAAGCTGATAATGGTAGTAGGTATATTTACGACTCGACTATTCAGAGCGGCAACGATGACAAAATATTATCAAAGTTGGTTACGAATGCTAATAACTATTTTAGACTTTGACAATATATTTTTAATGGATACAATTAAACCAATGATTCCTAAAAAGTGCCGTAAAAATTTGACCTATCTTTTTAGGCCCACAAAAATAATATAACTTAAGATACAACATATAATTATTCAGAAATAAAATAATAATTAGAAAAATTAAAATTTTGATTTTAATATTTTAGTAAATATAGTATATCATATTTGTTTGGTCAGGGGCAGTTTGTTTTTCCTGCAGTTAAAAATAGTAATGTAATCGAGAACTACAAAATGTTTATGAAAAGTGTGTCGTGACTTTTAGTAAATGGACGGTAGGCATATATTTAACAATAAAGTGCGATACGTTGTAAAGAAAACAATTTGAGAAACCATTGATTTAACCATTTAGAGTATTTAGACTATGCTGTATAAACAGTGACATTTTGAGTTAAACGTACTTATTAGATTATTTTATATACGAATAACAAAAACCTTTTTAGTGTTAAAAATGTAAATGAATATAGGTTAATAAACCTCCTGTAGGTTATTATATATATAGTGCAGTGTTTGGACTAGCCTACATCCTAAATACATTAAATTACCATTTATTGTGCGGTAAATGTATTTTTCTCAAAAATGTATAAGCGAGGGAAAGTTAAATATTATTATTTCAAACCATTTCAAACAAAAATCATAGAACGTAGGTATTTTGTCTAAATAGTGAGTATTATTTTACCATTTTTTGTCTTTTTAATATAATCTTTTAAAATACTTTTTGTTCCGAAGAATTCAACTTATATATATCTATATCATTTATTAATCATCAGAAATCAATATTAATTTGGTCTGAAATGTTATTTGAAATTTAAAAACATTAAAATAAATGTAGTACTTAACAGTTATTTAAATCGCATAATTAAAATAATATCTATAATTAATACCTATTACTAATGAGTGAAAAAAAACTTAATTGATGAATTATTTAACATATTTTTATAGTATTCTCTAAATGGTGGATTTAAATGTTGTTTAAAACTACATGGATACGCAAGGTTAAACACATTATGTATTTTTAGTTACCAGTTTGGAAAAAATGGTTAAATATTCATATTGAAAAAAATTGTTTGCATAAAATACTTGACATCATATACGTTTAGAATAATGTAAAATAATGTACAATAGTAGAAAATATTTATTACATTAATTATTATCACAATAACTTATTATCAAATGTTATACCTTATTATAACAACAAGTTATCATGTACCGATGTCAATGAGCACTCGATATACTCGTATTAAATTATCCAAATACGAATACATCAATACACCACTGCTATAGTTTATCATCGCATTAATATATATAAATAAATATTAATAAATTAGAAAACAACATTTTATTTTTGTGTCACAATCACTTATCATATAAGATTTTTAATAATGGCTATAGCCGGTATATATACGAACTTTAAAAATTGAATTAAATCATCTGCTCTTAAAACCACCTTAGAAAAAAAACATAAGAAATCTATGTATTTTTGTTACAAAATAAATTATTCAATAAGGATTTGATTTATTTTACATCCTTAATCTAAAAATTACGATACCCACTTTCTGGTCATCTATATTAAGTATATTATAGTTTATAAAAGATTTATGTTATACATTTTTTTTAAATCTCTCCCTATAAATATTTGAAAAGATGAGTTATTTGTTACAGTTTAAGATTTATCATGATTCGTGTCCACTTTAATAAAATGCAATACAACAATTTAAAAGATTTAAATTTTAAGTTTAAAGGAATGATACAAATGATTGAACGACAAACTTTATAACAATTAAAGGTTAAATAACATTTTTTACAAATTTAATACCTACTTATCAATTTGTATACAAATTGAGTTTCGGGAATTGAGAAAACGGATACAAATAATATAAAACATTCAGACCAACCAATGTTTATCGTGATATAGCACATTAATACTAACTTAAACTTTATAAAGGAGTTAAACATTATTGATCTCGTGTTTATTATGGTTGAAATTATGTGGTATATTTTAAAAAAGTCACCGTAATGGATATGATAAATTTGAACTAATTTCCTAAAGAATAATGACATATGGAAAACAGTTCTCAATTGACACGATGACAACAGACTTTTATTTTTCAATAACTTTATTTTATAATGTACCTACATTTTATTTTTTATGCTAACTACCTATAGTTAGTTAACAATTTATTTTTCTATTATTGATTATAATAATATAATATCATATAATATTATCGTTATTAATGTTTAAAGTCAATATGACGTACTTTAGAACTATGTGAATAGGATTAATATATAAATAAAACTATAAAGTATAAATATTTAAAAAACTTCATTGTTGGGTAATTTAAGCAATAGTAGAATACACATATAATATCACATTGCCATTAAACTAGTTTTATTTTTATTGTAAAAATAATTAAAATCGTTTGAGATTATTAAAAATTATTAAAATCATTACTAAAATATATTGAATATCGTAAACATTTGAACTATATAAAAGTACATAAAAAATTTTATTGGCTCTACAATAACTTTGTTTTTAAAATTCCAGGAAAAAAATACCTTAAGAGAAATTTTGCAAATAAATTTAAACTACAACATAATTTGCAAATTTTCGCAATGTTTATAAATTGTATACAAATTTTAATTTTAAGTACTTATTTAAAAAATTGTGAAGTACAACATATTTTAAAATTTAATTTTTTTTTTTTAAAGAAAACAATATATTAACATATTTAACTATCTATTGAATTATTATGCTTTTTGAATTTAAAAATACGAATCCAAAAATACTAAAAAAAAATTTTTTCAAATATTTATTAAATAGCTAAAACACCTATAAACTATTTTGATAATTATCATGTTAAGAAAATGTTAATCTAAAAATTTAATGAAAATTAAATTATCTAAAACAATTAATTTTTGGAAAATATTTCATATTTCCTAAAATTTAAATTAATTTTGAAAAATATGGGACAATTTAGACTCCCCCTCTTCTTTCACTAAAGAACAAACTATATACAATTTACTACCAGAAATCATCCTTAAATATTGAAGCATTTTTACTGTTCTATAAAACAAAACATGATAATACAAAAATTAATTCTCTAAATGAAAAAACACATACCTACCATACCATTATTGTAAAATTAATACATTCGTCGTTCCTCTCAGAATCTAAAAAGATAGATATAATTTTAAAATACAATAAACAATCCAATTTTTATAATATATAATAATATTTGCTGTGAGACTAAAGGTAATACACCTCTTCAAACATCCTCACTAACTCATTTTTTCCATCGGATAAAATTATGGATAATGGACTTCTTTAACTTTTTTTTAATAGCTTATAAGTATATTATCGTATTATTTATTTGGATTTCACATTTTCGCAAATTAAACCTCGCAGCATAACAAATAAATAACACCTACTATTTTTAAAACTGCATTTAAAACGTAAATCAAAAAAAACATATTATTCAACACTAAGATTATAATTAAACCGACAAGTATATAATAATTTATAAATATTAAAAATTATGCATCAATCATTATCCATATTAGATATTTAATCTATATTTTATAAATAATAGTTTTTAAATTTCTATGTAGTAAAACTATGTTAAAGTATACAACATTAGTTTTTTTTATTAATTTAATATAGATAAGTATTACAATTTAGTACATAAATTGAATACTAGACTTCCAAGTTATTTTACCCTTATACTAGGTATAGAACAACTGTACAAAAGTGATAACATCTATGCATTCACTCAAATTTTAGGCATATGCGTTAACAAATACCGAACTACAACACAGTAGTCGATTCTCGTATTATCCAAAAAGTCGTAATTAAACACTGCGTATCGCTCATACACATTTGATAGCTATCCCACTCAACCAAAATTGATAATAATATTATTCGTCAAAAGAATCCAAAGCAGTGGGGTGCACTTAACAATTTGGAAAATTATTCGTTCGGAACAGTATTTTAATTAGGAAATATCTACTTAGAAACACATACTGTTAGAATTTTATTTTTATTTTCTATTGAATCATATTACTTTGGAATCGTAATCCGTTTGAAATATATTATGTCGGAAATTAATGCGCTCGGCAACATTATTTTATAGAAAATATTCTGTTGCAAAATATGTTGATTGAACTGAAGTAAACTGATTAATATTTTTTCAGAATCGTATTAACTCAAAAACTTATTTTCACAGAAAATATTTTGTTAAAAATGTATATCATTGGGTTTTAGCAGTTGTATAGTATACAGTGTAAACGGTTCCATACAAATAGTTCTCAAACGGAATAAATTTTAGTATAAATATTTTATGGACAAAATATACTTCCAAATCAATACAGCTTCACGTAAATACAATTCAGAAAAAAATATTTTCCAAATTGCACGTTCCAGCCAATTATTTTCCTATTTAATACAGCCCTCCAACACTCCAACGCGCACGAGCATGAGTCCGACCCAAATGCGTACCCGTTATGAATAGAAAAAACTAAAAAATAAATAAATAAATAATGTTCGAAACGAAGCGTTTCAGACCAATTTCCGTGTAGAGTGTTGTGTTATAATACGCGACAATAACATACTGAAAAAAGTAAAAATATAAACAGTGGGTCGTAGGTTATAGGTACACCAATATTGAATATACCATAAACCTATTTAATTTAACAAAACGAATAATAAATAATAATTAGAATAATATTAGAAGAAGGCGAAGAAATAAGAAAAAGCGTTCGGGCCCGTGCTATTGGTACCACTGACTGCCGCCGCGCCGGTATATAATCTGCTTAACAGCAGGCGTATGTATATTGTAAGTATATATATATATATATATATATATTACACATACACACACACAGACACCAGATAGCGACGACGACGATGACGGCGGCGGCGGTGTCTGTTTTAACGGCGCTGCCTGCTCGTCGTGATGTATACACTATACAGTATACACGTACATAAAATTGTATTTAGTCCTGCGACGAGCGTGTAGCGCGCGAGGAGTTAATCGAATATTAATTCGGCCCGTCAATCTCTCTATCGGACTGCTCAGTAGAATATTGAAACGACGTTCAAAATATCGTTTTACTTTTACAGTTGTTGTACTATTAATAATTATTATTATAATTATAATAATCGTTGTCGTCGACAGGACATCGTGAGGCGGCCGTAAGTTTTGCACAAAAACGAACAAAACCGCATTCCGTAATGCGACCCCGACGGACCGGACATAACGAGTAACGCACCGCCTGACGAGATAACATTACAATATCATTAATAATTATTATATTCTCCAAACATATAAATTTGATTATTTGAAAAAACAAGTTGCGTTACTAAATAAAAACAATAGTAGAAAATTCCACTTTCCGGCCAGTCCTTTATTACATTATATTAATATGTTCGGGTTTTAAATTATTATTACTCTATCCGTTCATACCACTACAGATGCAGAAAGAATACTGAACTGCCCAAAACAGCTTTTTATCGCAGAAAGAAAAATAATAAAAATCGAAAACACAATTTAAAGAATATGATTTTGTTTGTTGTGTTTTGTGGACTCCAATAGGCAATAATGTCAACCTCGTTCCAAAAATAAATAAATAACAAATATTTCAATAAACGAAATATTGTGCTTTATATTTAGAAAAACATTGAATAATTCCAAATAAATCTTTAAACCTTATAGGCACTAATACACAAAACTAATAGTATATGCGTTTTACGTATCATTGTAAAAAATAAACAATGTGTTACATACTTTCGTATTATATACATATATACAAGTTTATATATGTTTATCCGTTTTAATTAAGTATAAATGACTTTGGAAATAAAGGTACATAATATATATATTAGCTACTACATTATATATTTTTAGATAAATTCTACATAATATCATAAAAAACATATGTTATCTTATCAAATATAACTACTCATACGTTGTACGTAAAAATAATATAAATGATAGGATACACTGTATTTTAAAAATAATTTATAAACTACTTTGGAACAACAGTTTATAGTATAATCATATAAAATGTATCCATTCATTCCATTCCAAACGCAAATACATAGATAATTTATAAAGTTAAGTAAAAATATATAAGTTCCTATAGTATATTAATTTAAAAAAATTACATATCATAATTTGGAAACTTCAAATACTATATTTATTTTCATCGCATAACTAATAATATGATTTATAATATTATTATTATAGAAATAGATAAATCAACATTGTCTAAAATAAGTAATATAAAATAATGTATTATAAATATAAATTTATGGAAATTCAATATTAAGCTAAATATTTCGAAGAAAAAATATTTATTATAGGCGAGATTCTGACAATCAATTTTCAGCAATATAAAACATATTTATGTTTCGACTATATTGTGGGCGGTCTAAATGGAATATTGTAGCACGTCTTTAACTTATCGCTGAGCCGCATTTTCCCTTCAAAGAACCAAATAATAGCGTGTATCATTTCATTTTTTTACTTCCGGTTATATGCCTATATAATATTATACGGTTTTATAAACATTCTGCAGACTTAACATAAAATATCTTAAAAAGTACACGATATTTCGGAGAGATTCAATTGTAGAAAGACTCCCGTTGAAATTATTTTAATCGAAGAACAAAATCAATTTTGTTTGAAGACGAGAGACGCAAAAAAAAATACCTATGCACATAAGGCGCGAAGGGTGTAGTAGAACTTTATATATTTCTACTCTATTTTTCAGTAAGAATTTCGAATGCTTTAACAAATAAATAAATCACCACCCGAACACACAGCTTCAGATATTTATAGCCTATAACTAGATACATTGCCTACCGGCCACTTATCACTACCATCTTTTACAAAAATGAACCTAATAATAGTAAATACAATATAATACTATAATTTAGTTTTAGTTGTACATCTATAGTCTGTCTAGCGAGAGAATGTGCCGATTCTATGCAACCTCCCGCCTCACCAGTCACCATGCTATCAAAACTGGTTCGCTAATGGCTGGGTATCATTGGGGATGCGTAAAAAAACTGATTTTGATCGATTTGCGACGCGTTCTATAGCTGGACAGAGTATATATAAAGAAATTTTCATAATTTAACTAAGTATGAAACATCAATAAGAATTTCCAGTATTAGATAAACTATTGAAACATTTATAAAAACATCATTACTATAATTATAAATTAAAATAATATTATAACCTCCAACAACAATGATTATTGTTTACTATTTTAAAACCAATAAAAAGACTTCTACTCCTGACACATTTCGCGCCACCTATCTCTATCTTGAACTGTCTCTCTCCTGTAGTTTTCAACTCCTAGGGTTTTTAAATCTATTTCTACCACATCAATCCATCTTTTTCTAAGTTTTTTTTTCTTGTGGTTTCCATATCAGTGCTACTCTAACTCTTTCGTGCTCTCATCTTCTTATTATGTGGCCTAACCCTCTAACCATAGTATAGTGAGCCGGTCTAGGTATGTTAATCCTTTGGCCCTTAATAAAGCTTATAACTGGTACTAGTTCTAACATATTGTACAACTCTTTGTTAAATTTCGTCCGCCAAATTCCCGCTGTTTTATCAATGATAGGTCCACATATTGTCCACCGTATTTTGTTCTCAAAAATCCTCAATTTGTTCTCTGTTTGCAGTTTGTTTGTCGTCCAAGCTTTGCAACTATACGTGAAAGTTGGTCTAATAATAGCTACATAAAATCTTACTTTCGTTTTATAGATATCACTTTGGATGTTAAGAAATTTTTTAGTGCATAGGTAGCTTTTTTGGTTTTATTTATCTAAATAATTATTTTAGTATAGTCCTCAATCACGGTATTCTGATATAAATTACAATTTTTGAATTTCTTCTCCGCCCCCTTTATTGACGTTTCAACTGCTATAGTAGATCATATTATAAGCTATTTGCGTCTTTAGAAAATTATTTTAAATTAAAATTCTGCTCAAAATTATTTAAAAATTTACTAATTGGTATGTACATTGTACGTAGGTAAAACATCATGCATAATAATTAATTTTCATATTATATTATTATTTTAAGAGTATATGACTCTTGAGTCATGACATATTTAATTTAATTCGTAAAATTAATCTTTAATGCCAACAGAAGTTTATTTATTATTATTTATAAAATATGTACCTATATAAATGCTTATCTGTTTAAGCAAAATCATATTACTGCAGCATTCTTAAAAGTTAATTTTAATTAATTTTTATCAACGTATTAAACAAGATAGCTATAGGTGTAATGTGCGTCGGAATACGTAAGCGTGTTTGTATTACTTTTTAAAATGGATAACTGTAATTATATTTAATATTAATAGTTTTTTCTTATTAAAATATTAATGGAGTTAAGTATTTAATACACAAAATAACTTTATGATACCACAATTATAAAAGCTTTTTCAAAATTAAAACCGTAAAATTTCAATTTTAATAATTAAATAGATTTAGGAAATTTAAATACATAATTATTATTATACTAACATAGATTATGAAAGTATATAATTGTTTATTTATGATAACATTTCAAAGCTATGATAACAAATAACAAGCAACCAGCTGGTATTTTGACGCATTTATTAATCGATAATCACACTTATAAAAGTGAGTAACAAAGTGTGAAATATTATTTGTCGAACATGTCAAATTTAATATCATAATGTACTTTGATCTCTTAAACGTTAAATAATTTATTATCAATAGAAAATAGGAATTTTTTCTTTGTAATTAAATATATAATAGATCTCAATATACTCAACTGTTTAATTTGTAATGTCACAAAAAAAATATTAAATTTATTTATTTTATATTTTATAAATAACAAACATAAAAACTGATAACCAAATACATATGAAAATATTATAACAAAAATTGTGTATTAAAATATTTATATCTATAATAATTTGTCTATATTCTATAATATACTCTCTCTATGTATAATATATATATAGTGGTCAGCAACCGGCGGCCCGGGCCGCTATTGTATACGACCCGCTTTAAATTTTAGAACGACGAATCTTTTTTTTTTATACATTTTATTATTTTAAACTTTAAGGCAGTATTTTTTTTATAGTAAACAATTTAATTATTCACTGACCACTGCTCTATATTATATATTATGTTTATGGGTAAAAATCATAATTAGTATTTTGATTGATTTTATTGACCTAAAATATTTAATACAGTTAGGTGATGTTTATTATCTGCTGTTAATGTTTTTATTTTTAAATTGATAACTTTAACATAAATGTCTATGTGCATATATAATTACTTTGCGAAGAACATTAAGAAAAAAAATAATACATAGAACTAAAATCATGTATAAATGTATAATACGCGTATCAAAATTGTTTTTTTCTTTTTTAATTATTTTTAACGGTATAATGTATATTATAATATATATTATGTTTATTCGTGGTATGTGTATTATGTACGAGTAGATAACAAAAGAAATAGCAACCCAAAGTATTTTCTGTATCCGTTAAAATGTTTTATTGTTATAATTTATTAACGATTTACTGAAGCAATTTATTATTTAGACTTTTTACTATCGTAAACCATACGCCATGTCATTAAAATTAATTTTATTAAGTTAACAGGCAAAAATCTTTTATAGGTTCATTAATATTGTAAAAAAGTCAAAATCCGATTTAACTTTTTTCTAAATCAAGAGACAAATTGTCTGTTTAAAAACAACATATTATGTGGAAATTTAATTCTGTTAAGTTTTGTATTTATTATTTTTATTTACGATTTAAATTTAAACATTATAGTTCCTTTAAACAAAATTACCAAGTAAAGGCTAAAATAAAAACAAAATAATATATACTTGTTTAATGCAACGATTGGACATAAAACGAATACAAATCTGAACAAAAGCAATCAAATAGAGATACTATAAAATAAAATCATTTTTACCTAAAACACAATAAAGAATTGCAGAAATTGAAAACACACCACAAATAGAATTTTGTTTAAAAATTTAACGTACGAAATCCTTGTACAATAATAACAACAATAATAGTAACGTTTGTACAATATTCAGTACCTACTTTATAAATTATAAATTATATAAACGACCATTCAATATATTACTTAGAGAAACATTTTTTTTTTTATCACGAATAGAAAAATGTTTAATTTTTACTGAAAAGTATTGATAATGACGAAAGCATGCAAGATCGAAATATCCATTAGGTTTTAGTGACGGAATAGGCTGTGTTATGTAGTGTGAAACGCCCTCGGATATTATTATATTTACATACAAGCGCGCGCGCACACACAGTGACCGATGATGCGCAGTACTTACGATGGCAAGTTATACAAAAACTGAATATAGTAATTAGGCACTTAATTGAAATAATTACAATATACGAAAATCATTTTTGAAAATTAACAACGTAATATAGTAATTGTAAACAAAATAAAAAAGTAAAAATTACAAGTTTAAATAATTAAATAAACCTGTTGAACAAAGTATATGCGCTTATTATATATGTAAGTACCTACTAAATGCGTTTGAAAATGTCATCAATGTATAAATCTGGTCGGTAGAGTAAAGCACGAAGCACTACATGGAGGCAAAATATTACGATGAAACTCTTAATAATAATAATAATCTACGATTTAGAAACTAGTGACCGCGAAACTCTGAGAAACACTACGCCATACACCCGTTGCCGAGCGCACACTGACACTCTTCAACTTTTAAAAACACACACGAGCCAACTGTTCACCGACGAACAGCCGGGGCCCCTTGGATCGCTTCGAGCGGACAACCCTAGCGCACAGGGGTTCTCAGACCGTCGTCGCCACAGTAAATCGTTCGTATATGCCGGCATAATAACACGAACATGATACACACTCGCATTTATTATTACAACTATCTACAGCCATATCATATTAATATATTTATTTATTATATAGTGCACGCTGGTCGTTAAAACACGTCTCGACTAATTTTACCCACGTGATTTAAATACGTAATATGTTTCGTTCACTATTTATCCACAGATGACATTTTTAAGCTCCTCTTTAATTAACTATAGTCTTTTTTTTAGTTTTTAGTCGAATCTACGGAGTATTACATCTTAATTATTATAATACATACATTTATTTAATTAAAACGCTATTATATACCTATGCTTTATACAATTTACAACTGATATGGCCGATATGGGGATTGGGACACATATACTTCGCCTGACGGTTATAAATAATAAATGAAAGCTATCAAAACAGTATTTTATAAAACTATTATTGCATTATATACTATACAACATTGAATATGTTTTCATATTATGAGCTGTAATATTAAAGTCAACTTTGGTACCGTTCATTTTGTATTCAACTTTGTTTTATGTATTTTTTTTTACGAGGTTTTTTATAATATTAATTACATCATTTAGTTTCAAATTATTATATACTTTGCACACAATTGTTTATGATAATGTCAATTATTTAATTATAATTGACCATCAAAATGTAAATGCATTGTTCATATAATAAAAAAAATATTGTAAGAAAAGCGTAGATTTTATTAACATTAATTTTTCTAAATAAAAATGTATATGAATTGAAAAACAAATTATAGGTTGTTTAAAAAAATTATTTGATTGTATGCATTTTAAAATAATGTTTTTTTTTTTATTATTGTTATAAAATTATTGATTAGATAGAATTTTATAAGTGATTAAATATTATTAAAACATATATATATATTTATTTCAGTAAACTATGAAATTCTATAAAAAATAATTAAATTATTGTACCCAACTTCTCTGTATAAAACAATTTCAATAGTTATGATAAATGAAACGTAAAAATTCAACTAAGCTATATATTTTAAGTTTTTTTGGCTTTCTATTCTATACCCACGTTTTATTTTGTGAACTATAAATAATTCACAAATGTGTAGGTATTGGTAACAATTTCCATGTTAATAATATTTTATACCGTTATTTGTTATACATTATTATTTACGCATTTATTTTTAAATATCACAACACCTTTAGGCTTTAATTACATTTTGAGAAAATAAATGTTATAAAGGGTGCACAGCAGCTTTTGAAGTGCATCTGAGGCCATTCATCAACCGCCGGACCCTTGTTGTAAAACTGAAAAAGAAGGGATATCTCCATCAAACCACCCCCTATATTATAACCACATCCTTCTTGTATTTCAACAATGCTTCGATGTTTGCTCAGCTGAAATCGTTTCAGGAGCCAATATCGAAAATAATTGTTTAGAACTTAAAAAATACCAAATAATACTATGATAAATTCAAAAGTATTTTGTTAATTGAAAAAAACAAAGAATTTTCTTCTTTTTTAATAATCTATAAACCTACACGTAACAAAATGATTCTTAATATCTATAATTGGTCATCGATATTTAAAAAAGTGTTTTTATATAGTAAGCAATATTTATATAAAATAGTTTTATAAATATAATATAATTGTACACAATCATATAAATAAACATTAAAACTATATAGGAGTAAAAAAAAATGAGAGGTACTATTTTACACATCAATAAATTCGTACGTACCAGAAAAAATGGATTTTAATCAAATTAATTTTACTATTTTTAAATCCAATTCATTTTTTTTTAAATTTAACATTTGTGTAATGTACACATTACGTAAATACGTGTATACTATGTACATATTACATAATATAAACTAATTTAACATTTTCCAATATAAATTTTTTTTCTCGAGTATAATATATCAATTTAATAAGTGGTCTTATGATAATTGTCAGACCCGCAGTTGTATCTACTGTATATAGTGTATATATACAGACCGTGGGAAATAAGTTAACAGAATTACGAGTTCAGAGTTTGTCTTTTGATACGGGTTCAAATATAAACACTGAAATGAAAAACGGTTTATTAAATATTATTATTTAGGGCTAAAAAAGCATTTGTTCAACAGCCAGATTGAACTTGTCAAAAACACGTTATGAAATTAATCAGCGAAACACAAGGGCATTATAATAGCTGTTTTTTTTTTTACTTCTGCAGTGTATATATAATATATACAACAAACTTAAATCTTCATTGAGTGTTGAATAAAGTTTTATAAAATAAGTACTTTCAGTCTTTAAAGTATAAATGAATTAATTTTATTAACATGTTTCCATACATTTTCGACGAGCAAATCATGGTGGCAGAACTTTTGACATGTTATTTCTGTTTTATTAGTATTTGAATAATTATTAATTTAATTTAATTAATTAAGCTTAATAAATTAAAACATTTATCGTTTAATAATATTATTAACAGCACAATTTCATTTTATAAAATACGGGCTAGGTCCAAAGTACAATAAAATGTAACTAAAATAATGCATGCAAGCGACAAGTCAGTAGAAGTGCAACAAAAACAGATACGATTAAGTTACTTAATCATGATGGATAAACGTTATTAAGGCACATCATGTGGTGAATTGTATTATTCTAACTATAATTACTAATTAATGATGAGCAAAGGAAAGAAAAAACGAATAGTAGAGTGGGTCAAACACGTAAGAACTCAAAAATAATGAAGGGAGGGAGCAAAGGTGCGTTGGCGGAACTATCAATGATATTACAGAGGAACTTTAAGTCGAAGTCAACTCTTCTATTGAATAGCGTTGAAAGACCCAGTTCACTGAGAATTGAAGAGTGTAGTAATTCAACAGGTGGGAAATATTCAAAACATGGACAGCATGTGATAAAAATCGCCTATGGATTCGATCGATGATTGTAGAACTGGAAGATGTGTGAGAATTACACAAGACTGAACCATACTCAAGCAGGGGTCCCACTAATAAAAAAAATACAGCTTTCGCCGAGGAGGTAAGCATAAAGTCGGACAATATTTGCTTTACGTAACCTTGTAACTTATTGATAAAATGTGATGAAGATTAGCGTTACTGTGTGAGGTGAAAACGGAGTAAACCAGAACACGAATATTCATCGAAGTGGCCAGAGTTAGGAATAGTAGTATCAGACTTGAGGTTACGAATGAATTTCCAAAAGAAACTGAGGTTACTTTTCAATGGAGCTTCTGTACCAGCAATATATTCTTTATGACATATTTCGGACTCCGATTTGTATTTGACACAGGGATTAGAGAATTGAGCATGAATGTATTTACATATATTTTAGATTAAACGAAGATAATGGTTATAGCTATACATCATACATATTTGTAAGTATATAATAATATATTTTTATACACCTAGTACCTACCTAAAAATTGATGAACAATAAATTATATTTTAAAAAGAAAATTATGATTTTCATAACAAAAATCATTTACATATTTAAATTATTATACTTGTAATGTGTATTAAATGAATTGGTGAATATTAATTTTAGTGTTTTAAAAATAGCCCCAATGGGATGAAAAGACATCCAACACTTAAAAATCTTTTGACTAAACATTAAATAATGCCTATTAGTTATTAATGTATTTCACTTAAACAATAAGTACATAATATATGTAGTTGTAATATATATAATAAATTAAACTTTAATGTATAATAATTATAATATTTAGTGTCATGTTTCTGAAAATAAAATCGTACATTCTAATTAGAACTATTAAATAAATGATTTTGTGTTTAGTTAGTTTAATTAGTATATTTTTAAAAGTTTGAACATCACGAAATATTAATAATTAATATACTTTAATCAATAAATTGATGCGGAGTTTTAATAACTAATTATATTTTTATTTTAAAAGAATCATTTACACGAAAACTTACAAAAATGTCGTTAAATACCACTGGTAATGGTAAAAACTTTGTTATTAAAATGATAACAGATCTTATTGGATTATATCTGAGTCCTATAGTCTATACAACGTATAGTACTCTCACAAAAATACACAACATGCTGCATAATATATACAAATACACACACGCACATGCACACACACGCACATACTCACACAATGACGCGGAGGACAGCAGACCCAAACTCCCACCACTAACAAGTATAGTAAGTACTCGGGATGAAAAAATATATATATCTGTCGTAAATTACTACAAGGCGCAGCATGAGATCGGCGGGGGTGGGCGCAGTGTATAGCTGCACAATAGCTGGCTAAATTATAGGCTAGCCAGGCTAGGCTACTCTTTTCAGCATCCACAACTATTATATTATTACATATTACTTTTATTACTACAAGGCTTCATAATATATTATGTATTTGTATATCATATACAAATGTATAAGTACACCTAGTGTTTAATTTTAGTTGTTTTATCAGAAAATAAAAGTAAAAATGTAGGTTTCCCTCATTGTTCTTACAAACAGAAGACTACGAACATTAATACTGACACATGCTATCTATAGGTAGGTACTATACTACCAACGAAGACCATAAAATGCACATAACGGTCATAATGGAATAGGAATCAGAATGACTAAGTAGAAGCAATTTTTTATTTACTGAAAATATACCTATTACATTATATAACCGTTTTAACTTAGCATGATATCTTAATATTTTTTACAACCTATTATAGTTTGATTAAAATTAATTAATATACAGTACTAAACTTCGGCGAGGAAACAATTTAATCTTCATAAAAATATGACAATTTAAAATAAATTTATACTTAAATTATAATTGTATTAAATTTTATTTAAGTTTCAGAATTATTATTTCAATTGTATAATTTAATTTGTATTCATGTTAAACGGGAAATAAACTTATAACCCATAAAGAATAAAATTTAAAAAAATAAGTGACTTATCCCTCTAAAACGTATTTTTTTTATTTTATGGATGCCAGAACCTGTTTGTATTAGGCGAGTACGTTAGATAATATCTCAGATAATATAGTCGACGAGGGTTTTTTTCCCTTTAGGTCACTTGTTTACCCGATAACAACGATTCGATTGTTTGCCAGTTTCTACAAACGGCGACCTTTACATATTTGAATTAGATTATAGGCGGAAAAGGAATGTTAACAGTGCGTTGTATACATGGCAATGTTACCACCAGACCAACTGAATATCAAACACGAATAATACAATAGATTCCAAGCTACACACTACTAGAAGAATTATTAAGAAAATTAAAACAAGTATTATTATATATTAAACACTTAATTGTAAGTAAAATATACTCCATAAATTAATATTCAATAAAATAATTAATAATAAAACAAATAATTCATAGTACCTACATTATTTTTTTTTATTTAGTCGAAAATGATAATTAATACTTGGAAAAAATTAATTTAAGATTCATCTTAAATATAAATAAACATAATTATAAATTATGTTTTGATTATTTTTTAAATATGATTGAAAATACTATTTCTTTATCTCATTGACTATAATATAACGTATAGAATAATGTATACACATAGGCTATATAGGCGGAACCAAGAGTTTAACCAGATGGGACACAATATTCCCCTCTATATAGGTTTTTTCGTTTTTATGTAGCTATTGCCCTTAGGAACCTTTTTGTAGGAGGGTTGAAATATAGTAGATTGCAAAATGTAACTTACATTATTATCTCATTCTCTCTCTCTCTCTCTCTCTATATATATATATATATATATATTTGCATCAAATTCAAATGCTTAACAGCAATTATAAATATTATATTTAAAAATAAAAAATATCATGTTTATAAATTAACGAAATAAAAACTTTTTATTAAATATAGATATTCCAATCGCCTATATATTATAAAAATGGCTAATACATACAGATAATATAATGTATATACTTGTATGTACGGAAAATGTCCTATTATTTTATGTGAAACACAAATTACTATAAAATATAATATTGTAGTGACGTTTAGTCGCGTAACAATAAATCACTAAGTATATTGACTGTATTGAATAATTTATTTGTACCTAAAGAGTATATAATATATCGTATAGAAAAACAAATTCGAAATAAGAACAATATACAATCCTGGGAACGGTAACATATTTTTTTGGAGTAAATTCATTGCAGTCTGTGGTGTTATGAAAACGAACATAATTTTATTAGGTATATGCCGTAGTGCTGTACTAGTAAAGTATATATCTAATAAAGCTTAACAATAATATTTAATAATTTATCATTCATAAAATGTTATATTATATAACATTTATAACACATAAGCGAACCTTTTTAAAACTTAAAAAGTATATTTAGTTTAATTCTAGAATTCTTCAATTATCTCAATAGTGATTATGATTCATCAATTAATTCAAATTCCAGAGTGAATCTAAAATACTATGATAACTGAATAATTTGAAATCTCGTCTCCAAAATAATTTCGTAAAAACCATATAGGCAGACAAATCATTAAATACATATACTTTAGTCTATAATTTTCAGAGCATATTGTTAGTGCAAAACAGTTACGGGACGTATATCTGTTTAATCACGCTAATTACGCATGATTAAAAATTAATGCTTTTGCAGCAGTGCGCTCACAACCACCACGGGGAAAACGACACGACGTTGGGGAAGAAGTTGGGGTTTCATGACGGACACGCTGAGCGCTGAGGGATTATTATATACACGGTATGGTGGTGGTGGTTCGCCTCAACGCAAAACTAATGGCCACTTCACCTGTCCCGACCAGAGGAATATAAGAGTTGCATAATAATAATAAATAAAAATATATAATAACGCACGTCGTTTTGTATGAGTATAGTGCCAGGAGTACTATATTATATATTATATATTATATAGTTATAGGAGACGAGGGATAAATCAAATATCTCTGCAGCGACCTTATATATTATACATAATAATATATAGCATCGTACGCAGTATGCAGTGTTTTTTTCGTTCGATAGCCCTTGCGTATAGCCTAAGTTGAAAAGTACTACGAGCGACACCCTGCCATATAATATGTGTACGCACACATTTGTACTGTGTACAAATGATCGAATATTGTGTATAGGGGATGAACGAGTTAGCGGGAAGTATTAATATGCCGCTGTATGGTTTGCCGTTTTGCGCTCTTGCATGTATGTGACTCATGACGTATATTATAGGTAAATCATAAATATGGATCATTCTTTACATACAAACTCGTAGTTACGTCCACATCATATCATCACATACCACTGGACAATCGAGACACGATTATAACTTTATAATATTATTGTTCAATTTCGTTTAATCGTTTGTTTTGTTTTTATTTATTACACATTAAATAAAAGCGAACATTACCGATAAATCAATATTAAATATAATGCAGTGTACTTGATGATATCCGAGTAGCCATAAATTAAAATAAATATATTTAATATAATATTAATTATTAAAAAACATTTGACAAAAGTATTTAAGCAGGTTATATTTACTCACGGTTAGGGTCACCGTTTTGAACCATAGGTGTACCAACTTGTCCGGACCGTATTTTAAATGCACCTTGAGTCATAAGTTGTTCTGTTGCATTACCGGGCGAAGCTACGGGTAAAATAAAAAAAAAAACAATAAATAAATAAATTTACATTAAGTAGAAAACTGTTTATTGAATTTTTATTTACGTCGAATAATATTATTGTTAACGTTTATACCTATAATTCTAAAACGCACTTGGTGGGTATATGGTATGGACCTATGACAAAGATTCTTTCATGCGTACAATCATTCGACTAGATCTCCTTCTTGAATATAGGTACTAATATATATATATACGCACATATAAATTACGGTTGTTGTAACCATAACAGAAGCCAGCCGGGTTCCTACAGAAAGGAATTTAGTGAATTTTTCTTTTCAAAGATCACAGGGCGGTCTACCCTTAATAACATTCAACAGTAGATTTTAACGCTTTTACATTTACGTTAATTTACAGACACAATCATGTGTTATATAATGTAAAGTGATATTTTAAATTTAAATTGATTACAGCGCGTATCTACTATTAGGAAATTTTATCTATTTTGGACTGAAACACCATGATGGATCTTTTTTTTTATTTTGACATCATAGATTCACTTAAAATTAAAGTAAAAATAAAATAAAATAATAAAATAGCCTGTTATATACGTTATAAATGAAATTATTTTAGTTATAATTTTGTAATTACCTAAACGAAATAAAACCGTATATAAATTAGAAATTTCAACAGGTTTTTAGTTTCAGTATTATACTCAGTTACATAGAATCTTTACACATTTTAAAATTATTTATTATTAATTTATATTACGAGGAACTTAAACATTTAAATACTTCTATAAATATTAATATTATACACCATAGTATAAAAGCAAAGATTCACTTATAATAATTTTTCATTTCATTCTAATCAATTATAAATAATAATATGCAATATTAATATATCATACGATAGTATAAGATAATGCTATTTACGATTTTCACCAAATTAAGTGAAGTATAAGACAAATGTCTAATATCTATCGGTTTTTTATACTAACTGCATTTTTAACTCGATTAAACGTATTTTAAAAGATTATAAAATATTAGTTATATATTTTAATACCTAACTTTTAAGTGTTTAGTCATAGTTCTTATTTAAATCAAACAAGAGTTTCGATAAATAATTGTCATTTCAATAAATACAATTTTATATAAACGAATTTTTTTGATAATTTATTAAAAATATAACTACTTAGATAATAATTATTATTACTTTTGAGTATCAACATTTGATTGTTATTTACATATTTTTAAATAAATGCTAATTAAAACTTTCGAGAGTTAATAATAACTAATATCAGTACTGATAAATACTTGGTAATATAACTATATGCCTATACATTAAGTTTAAATTATTCTTTTGAATAATATCATCATAACTAAACGAGTATAATAATTTCTATGAATCATTGAAATATAATTAATAGTTATAGATATATATTATATATTATAAATAAAAAAACAATTGTATCATTTTAATAACTTTAAAGTATTTGTTGTGTTATAGTTTGAGTTTATTTAATATAATAATAATCGCTTACTATTATAAATATTATATTATTTAATATATTGTAATGAAGATATATTATATAAGATAATATTTTAATAGAATCCATTATGAAAATAAAGGTAAAACAATTTTTTTTTTTAAATGGTATTAGCAATAAATAAAGACAATTATGAAAATATATTATATAATATAATTATTAATATATTTATTTTTTTTTTTTAACGAATCGCGAATGGATTAATTTATATTTTTTTATTGATAATGAGTGTAGCATAATAATTAATAATCTACACAGAAAATCATTAAAAACTTCTAAAAATTTACTATATAGTATTTACATAACATGAATACAAAAAACAGAAACTGATAAACAATAAAAAAAAATCAATGCTTTCATGTAGCTAGATATGGTTAAAAAAATGTATCTATAATTATATAAAAAGTATAAAATACAGATTTTAATCAATTTCATACTTTTAGTTTATGTTAATAGATACGCCGTGTATAATATTATCTACTATTTATTAAATAAAACCATTTCATAAACAAACATTATTTTACATAATACATTAATATGTATATAAATAATAAAGTAAAACTTTTTTGGAATCAATTAACAGTAATATGGTTATATTTGATGATATAGTCTTCTGAAATTCCAATAAGATATATATCAACAAAATGTATGATTCATTATTATGTGATACGAATAGACGATTCAGTTATAGTAATAGTAAGTAATGGTAATAACAGAGATAAACAGTGTAAATATAAATATTTCCAGTTATCAGCTATAAATAAAATAAAATTCTTGTAAGTATTTATTTACTAAGTTTAACTTATGGGATATGTTTAATAAACACAGGCTTTGATTCGTGTGATATAAAATTTAAAAATAAATTTTTTAGTAGGTACCTATATGAAAAAGTATATATTCAATTGTATTTACAAAATCAATAATACTAATTATAGGTATATATATAAATTTCTGTAATTAAAATGTAGTAGTTCAACGTCCAATTGTCCCAAAAGTTATTTAATTTAACCTATTATTCTAAAATATAAATATCTACAGTGTATCTAAAACAAATGCTTTCAAAATATCAAATGGTTAAATTTTTTGTATTATTTCTTTCTTTTTAAATATGTTAAAACAATTATACTAATGGATTTTTTTTTATACCACCTATTACATTAACAATTTAATCATTATTCTTACATTTTTATATTTATGTTATCTTGAGACTTATTAATTTCTATAATCCTTAGTTAAATTTTGTGATTTATCTTAACCAACAAACGCAAAAACACATGTTTATGACAGAATTTAAAAAAGAAACGAACAAATGTAGTTTAAAATATTATATTAGATGTTAAATTATCAATAACCAAGCATGGCAATGGCAAATCATTTTTAGATCATTTTTAATTCATTCTAAATCATGTTATTTATTTAAAATTTTGTACTTTGAAATAAAATTATTTTATCCTATAGCATTGTATACACTTTATGTACTTTCCAACGTAACAAAATATTTTCAACTTCAAAAATGTATAAAATCTATATTATAGTTATATATTAAAGTACAAAATACAAATACAATATTGTATAACTATTTCGCACTTGCAAGTATTATAGATGGTAGTCATGAAATAAAATAAATAGGTACTAAATAAGTATACTAAATATAGAACATGTTATCTACGTAAATGCAATCAAATAAAAACAATTAAAAAACTCAAAATTGGCTAAATATTTAAATAGAAACTTGGTAAACGACGAAAAATAATAAATATAGGTATGCAAGACACGATGTGTGTGTCGTATACGAGTTATTATTATTATTATTATTGTTATTCCGTATGGGGCTGTGTTAGCAACGCATAACTGTGGGAGAGTGACGCTGTTGAGGAAGTGACCGACGGGTGGAGCCGGTGGAGGGGGTGAACAAGTCAAGCATGTGCGTGTGTGTGCGTGCGATAACTCCTCTGTGGTCGGGCTCAACACTCAACAGTGTCGGCCAGAGTCTGTCTGTCGTCCGGGACAGCGGAGATTGTATTATTAAATAGGAGAATAATCAACAAAAAACTGCCGAATGTTAAACGCAAAATTATACACAGAAGTTACGTTATCAAACAAACGACATTAATATAATGTTAGATAATACAAGAGAGCAAAAAAACGACCGAACCAAGTTCAACAATATTTTTAATATATTATAATATCATTATCGTTGACCGAACGATATGATAACAAAAACGCTAAAAATAATGACAAATACTCGAATGTGGCATTACCTATAGGTAGATAGAAATTATAACTATAAATAGGTTCAATATTTAAGCGTAATAATAAAAATAATTATAATAGCACGCGCGTCGCTTGTGTAGACGTCCGTTGCATATAATACGCATAATGATAATAATTCATTTATTCAGTAAGTTGTATATATATATATATATATATATATATTACATACATAATAATATAGTGTTGTCGCAGTTAGTGCATCACGACGCGCACTAACGCAGTCTATACCGCACGGCGTACGCGGGTATAAACCGCGACGGAAAAAAAAAAACATAGCCACTCGTAGGCAGGTATATAATATTATAGGTATACGTTTTTAAACACATTTACATAACACATTTTCGTATGCATTACCCGTGCGTGCACGTGCCCGCCCGCAAACGAGATAAATTACACCGCGGGTTTTCCGCGTAGGTACCTAAACTGTTTTCGAAGGCACGCGCGAGCACGAGACAACAGGCGTCGGAGGGATTTCAATCCGCGATGAACACGGTCCTCGTACAACTCTAATTGCAGTTTCAAACGAGCAAGTACATAGATACATGAATTTCGTTAACAAATGCCCAGAAAAAGATTAAAAAAAAAAAAAAAACCAAAAACGCAATTTGAGACGAAAACAAATACTCCACATCCATACACGGAACCTCGTAAAATGGGCGTTTTTGGGGTAGCCCGTGAGGGGGGGTCATGTTTTTTCTCCCCTCTCAATAACGCGCTTACGCATTGATGATCGGCTATATACTTTCGAAAAACTACAGTCGCGACTGCAACAGTCTTGTCTACAACGGTTTTCTTTTCTCGACTACTTTAAAAAACTAGTATTCACGTAATCAACGCCAGTAGTGTTGTTGGCACACGCGCACTGTATATATAATAATATGTATGTACGACCAATGACCATAGGTATATAATAATATGACCTAATAATAACACTTTATACAGTATATCATATACACCTCAGCCCGTAGTACGAAATACGTCGTTCAACCAATAGCGTACGCGACGACAATAATAATAATAATATTAACGACGACGATGACGACGTTTTGGGTCGGCGAAAAAAAAAATAAGGTAATAATATAGTAATATAAATCTCTAACAATACCACAAAAGAAGAACGCCATGTCCGCGGGTCTCTGGTGCGCGTGAGAACGAAATTCGGGTTCCGATTTTATTTTTGCTTATTGTATTATAATATATACCCCAAAGCCGGACGACAGGTTTTTCGGAGTTTAGTGTTTCATTATTTTCGTCGTTCCGTACGCGTTTTTCGAAACGCACTCGCTGGCCATTCGGATCGTGGCTACGACATTTTAGCCGAACACACGTTTGACTCGACGACAATCGACCGGAGCAACCGTGCGATGAACGTTGGGCAGCGAACGGACAAAGAACGCGAAACCGACACAGCGCGACACAACGAATGACATTAACACACAGACGACTGCTACGTACTGACGGCGATGACGGTACTGCGGTAGAGCGGCGGCGGGTCGGCGGACGACGCGTGCCGAGCCTCGCCGATGGGCCACGATCGTTCGGCTGATGGGCGTGTTGGGCGCCGCCCCGGGAGGGCGTGTTCCGAACTTGCCATTCGTTGGCCGCATCGATCGCGCCGATCGCTCGACCGCGCCCGCTGCTCGATACCCCGACCGCGGACACACTTGGCCGTGGCAGCGGCGGGTATCGTCTTAATAACGGTGAGAATTTGGAACGAAAAAAATCCACACAAAAACGCGTTACTAATGTGCGAGAGGCGGTTAGTGTTTGAGCGGATTCGATTTATGTCGGACGTGATGACATCGCGCCCCTATTTTTTCTCTGAATACGAAAACACGGTTTCGTGATACCAATATAATATATAGATACCTAGCTAGTACCTATAACTACAACTCGTCCATACACATCGATAAAATATATCTTCTATATTATTTACATATAAGTGCACATATTTATATATACATGGTTCAGGTCGAATTGTATATATACCTATATATTAATATAATTTAGTGTCGAAATCTTTTAATTGAGAGCCCTCTAATGTAATATAATGTAGCTTCTTTGAAGGTGTAATGCACCCACCAACACTTCCACTATAGTTGAGGCACTGCAGCCTATCTCAAAAACTCAAGTCACTTATTATGTTGTTATAGGTACCATAATCATAATACGAATTTGCTTCGTAAATATTATTATATATTTATTATTTATATAGGATAGGTAGGTATTTACTTGTTTCGATACGTGTTTACAGCTTTACAGGTTTACCCAATAGCTTAGGCAGAATTTTTAAAACATATTAATATAATATTAACATATATGATGGGAAACGCCTTAACACCTATTATAATCATGGGCGACCATTGAGGGGCAAGACAGGGCACTTCCCCCCCTGGG
The DNA here is from genome assembly GCF_003676215.2 of Rhopalosiphum maidis. Lineage (NCBI taxonomy): Eukaryota > Metazoa > Arthropoda > Insecta > Hemiptera > Aphididae > Rhopalosiphum > Rhopalosiphum maidis. The sequence goes on from NC_040878.1 coordinate 84,744,537, forward strand.
AAAAATATTATGAACTTGTAGTTCAATAAATATTACCACAATATTACCTTATTGCCGAGGCAAATTATTTGTGATTATTATTTAAAATTGTATTAAATATTATAAAATTACATTAAATCTTTATTATCTTACATTCAAAATTTTTTTTTATTTTGACCCCCCCTGTATAATACATATTAAATATAGTCTTTCTTATTTATTTGTCTGTATACCCTTGTATAATAAGTTGTAACTATAATGGTGCACGTCCAATCCCTGATAAATGTTGTATGAGTATACCTATATATTTTAACTACCTATAATATTATGTTTGAATACCTATATAATATTTATATGTAAGACATAAACTATATAAGGTATACTTTACCTATTATTTATTAATTGTTAAAAATTCTATAATTCTAAATTCTAGATGCAAATTGAAATATTAATTATTATTTATTATTATGTTAACGTTAATAAAATCATGATGGATTGTTAAATTGCATTACAGTGTTTAATAATGTTAATAAACTTTTAGTGTTTTTTTGTGGCGCATGTAATTTACGTACTATACCTAGCTATACGTATATCTACTATATGAATAAATATATGTTGATTATATATTTTAATATTTATATATCATATACTATTGTTATTACTTGTTTTATATATATATATAATTATGTATGGCTAGAATGGTTAAGTATAGGTATAATTTAATAATTAAGTAGTTTTTTTTTATGAGTATCCTTTGACATTTATATATAGTATCTATAATAGTAAAATATTTACAGTTTATATATAAGATGAAATGGTCCATTACCCAGATATAAATAAGTAGGTATTTATAATAATAGGTACCTACATTACGCAATAATAATCTTCAGTCAAATAAGTTTTAAACGCAAATAAATTGTTAATTTATACATAGCAATATTGTTTTGTTTCAATTGAAATTAATTTAGATTAATTAAATTAATATTATATTTAGTTTAAATTTGAAATATTAAATATCTAAAAACACATAAAAAACTTAATTTAATGTAAATATGTTATTAAATAATAACGTTATCTACCTATATAAAGTATACCTATATTATTAGGTTTAATATTATATATAAAAGTACAATTATAAGTATACATGCTTACTTATGTATATAAATATTAATTTAAAAGCATTCAGGATAAAGTTTCATAATAATATTATGTGCATAATAATAAATTAAATTAGGTATACATCCTTATTCAAATTTATGTTAAGGTACAAATATACCTAATACCTATAAGTACCTGTAGTATAGGTATATAGTATATATATATACCACAATTTATAGCATAAATAATATATTATAATTCAAATTTCAAATGCAGCAACTAATAGGATAACACACGGACAGGTATAAACTATTAAAAGTATTTTCCTCGTATTATGTTATATGTATATTATACTAGTTATAGCCTTATAGGTACGTATAATATAGGTATAGTATAGATATAGCTTACATTCAATTAATTTATTGGTATAAACACCATTTTTATAATATACAATAGTAACAATTTTTACACAGCTACACTGCAAGTACCTAAATTATTTTAAAAATTTTAAGAACTTAAGAATTAGAATACATTTTATTACGTAGTTGTACGTTGTAAATTGATATAAATTACAATTATAAAAATAATGATATAGTATATATTTATCGTTATATAGGAGTAATATAAATATAATTGTCTATTATGAGGTATAACTAATTATTCAGTAACTATTATAAGTGAACATCAAAATAATATTAAAAAACACTTGAATATAGTTTTTTTTACATATAAATGGGAATTTTATGTTAATATAATATACGCGTATAGTTATTTATTAGGTATATATATTTGCAATCTACACTGCAGGCACGTGTTTACCAATATGACGTATTAATAATTGTGTATCACTACCTAAACCCGCATAATAGTTATATTAAAATTTTATTAATTATTTTTATATAGATAGCAGTATACCTATATTTTTGTACCATATATTATTTATAGGTAGGTACCTATTATTATACTTATAGTACTATATTATATAGTATTTCTAGTATTAGGTATAACTAAATAAAATAGGTTTACTATTACCAGTGGCGCCAAACTCAGTTTTTTTTTGTGAAGCGAAATCTAAAATGTTTTCCCAACCACCCACCCACCAATTGTATGTGCAATATAGTAATTTATATGATAAACCCATTTGAAAAGTGAAGCGATCGCTTCACGTGACATAATATGAGTTAGGCACCATCGACTTTTACTATAGGTATATAAATACTATCGTATATATATAAATATATTACACTGATTTTTAATATTTTAGAATATACATAATTGGTAAATACTATATGCAATTATATAGGTTATAGGTATATATATATAGCTATATATATTTACCTATATATAGGTATTATAGGTCTATACTATGTTGACAAAAATTAGATGTTATGAAAACATAATTTCATATATTATAGCGCATTTATATTATGTGATATAGCTGAGAAAAAAATATAAAAATACCTCATACCCATATACATTACATATTATATACGTTATATATGTATATATTCGTATATTTATATATTATATATGTATACACAGTATATATTTTATTATATACCGAAGTCTTTTATAACACATTGCTAATACCTACCTACTTGATCACACATCTTTTGTATTTTGTTGAAATAATAATTATATTTTAAATGTATAAGTATTTATACATATATAATAATATCTAGTATCTACTATTTATAAATTAAAATTCATCCATTATACAACTTATTTTTATCTGTTATAATCAAGTGTGCTAATTAGCATAACAAGTTTAAAGTACCTATAAATGGTTAATTTAATTTTACATTTAAATATTGTTTCTGATAAATGATATAAATTAAAATATAATACTTATAATAGTATCAAAAGCTACATTATTTAAAAGCACTGCAATGATCATTACCAATATCAATGTATTCCTTATTCCTGTGCCTTAATACCTACCTATATATAAAAAATAATAATGTATAGAATTTAATATATAGTATATACCCACATGCATGCACAGTATGGACCATTATTCTGATGAAATAAATAAATAAAATATAGTAGGTAAACGTGGTTAACCATTACTAATTAAATACACAATGATACTATAATAGTACTATATACCTACTATTACCTATACTTATATATAAATACATAATCAAATTAATGTGAGAACTTCATCCATAATATCTTATATTTTACATACATTAAAGAAAATAAGAAATATAATTGTATAACCCAGTATTAAGAAGTTTACAATCAAATTTAGCAAATATAATATAAAAACTAATACTACAAAAATTATATGTTTAAATTAATTCAATTTACACTACGTTTACTTTAAACGATAATATAATGAACATTGAAAAATCAAAATGACTAAATAACAATAACACACAGTAATTATTATTGGAATTGTACATAAAATGTAGCAATACGATTAATTAATTTAATATGTCATAAAGAACATTCGAGATATCAAATATTAGGAGTGTAGATCAAAAATATTATATAGGTATACCTACATATTTTATAAACTTACTAGCTGTATTACATTTTTATGTTAATCATCTATAATTTTAAGATTTTCGTGGGAAAGATGTCTGTATAACAGATGTATTTTACCTATTATATAGAGAATACTTAAGTCTTAAAGACATATCATATTTATTGTTTATATTTATATTATAAAATTGATTAACACAATTAAAAAAAAAAAAAAACTCAAAAGATATTATCTATTTTTTCTTATTATAAAAGCAAAAAGTATATATATTTGATCTCTCTAGTAAAACTATTTTAGATTAGAAACTAAATTGTAGGTATTTTAACATTAGCATAACGAGTTTCTATACGTACGTTATAGCTGATGGTACCTACATCCAATTTATAACATATAAAAAGGGTAACACTCTATTACGACAAAAACATTTAACGTTAAAATTACTTTATTATAATTATTATAAAGTATACTTTAAATATTTATTTATTTATTATATTAGTTATTAGTTATTGCATTGATTTAAGTATAATAATATGCACACATACCCATAACTGTATAAAATGCCACTGTTTATGTTCTAAACGGGTTTTTGATTTCTGAACAAAAAGCGGCTTGGAAGAATAATCAATGTAAACACTGTAATAGTATAATACTATATATGTATATATATTCTAATTTTATATAACAAAAACAATTTTATCTTTTTTTGTCATTTTTACTATCGTTATTATTGTCAATAATTTCTAATAAGAATAGCTATAGCATGTACGAAAGACTGAAAAAGGTAACCGCAATGATTATTTATTTTGGTGTACCTATCTATATCAAGCATGTATTTATTCAAATAGAACTACTATATAGTACCTAGAAACTTTTGATTTTTGAAAAAAATTATTATTGTAAAAAAAATAATATTTATTATACTTATTCATACTTCTATAGTTTTGCAGTAATATAATTTTTTTTTTTTTTTTTTTTATTGAGAAAAAGCCCTCGGTAACATAAACCATTGGGTGTAGACAGATTTACTTATAATTAATTTTAACTGTATTATTCAATTTTTGATTAAAGGTTGGAGGCGGTTATAAATTTAATGATGTTGGTGATTGACTGAGTTATCGTATTAAAATATTACAATACAAAATCAGTATTATTGTTAAACCTACTGTTATTATTGTTTATTAATGGACAATAACGGTTAAATGTAACTTGAATCTATTGTCGATCAATATTTTAAACTTTTAAATAATTTTAATATACAGTATATTATGCTTAAATTATCCGAATGATTGAATAACAAAAGTATTTATTTTATTTTATGTGATATACTCGTATCAATGTATCATATATACTTATATATATTAAAATGATGATTGCCGTAGAGTCTAAAATGAATAATTAAATATTAATCTCAGCGAAAATTTACTTCATTATAAATTGTTTACAAATAGTTCAATAGTTTACAATAGTTGAAACAGTAAGGGGTGTAAAAAGTTATTACTAATAAACCATGTAAAATGATAAGAACTCGAAAAACGAAAAATACCTATTATTTATTCAAAGCAAACATATATATATATATATATATCTAAGTATATAACTAATATTGTATTTATAGTTTACAGTAATTCGTGTTGTTTTTATATAATAGGTATACCATAAATCGTTTAGTTGTTGTTAAAGTTATTAAATCATAAATTACGTACATGTATAAATTATGATACGTAGGCATGTATTATAACTGTTAAACTATACAAGATAAGTTAATATACTTAAAAATATATTACACCAATACACCTTCCTATTGTTTTCTTAAAATATTTTTAACAATTAACAATCTAAACATAAAGTGCAGAACAGCACTTGATTAGCTGATTATGGAAATCTATATTTTAATTAAAAATGTATTGATGTGCGAAAAATTTAAAAAATTAGCATTCACGTTATTTATAGGACTTCGACAATTATAAATATAATTTTATAAAATAAGTATATTAATGTAGATAAAGCAACAATAAATTAATTCAATATAAGTATATAAGTATGAATTACCTTTTATTTTAATTGTTTAGAATATAGAAATATGATTTGAAACTATGTACTAATTTAAATTTTAAACTATTATGTAGTCTAATGCGAATTATTCAATTATAGTAGATAATAACTAAAATATACTTTTAATTATATACCTACATTTAAAAGAGAACTATATTTTTTGTTTATTATAAACTTCTCCACATCATTATTTTACATTAGTTATGATCAGAAATTGTGTAGAATTAGTAGTAGTAATAACAGTATAGTAATGCACATCTACACTGCAGCTTCCTACTTATTTCCTACTTAATAGTGTACAAATATATGAATAATATAATATGATATGTATTATTAATTTTGAATTAATACAATAATAAACATAAAATAAACAAAAATTAAAAATATCAAACCATTAATTTTAATATTTTTGTATTTTTATAAGTAACGAGATCCAAAAATTTTCAGTACTTATCTATGTAAAATTGAATTAAAAATAATAATAATTGCATGTATACATTTATAGATCATATAATATTTAAGTAAACTTTAAACATAAATATTATTAATAAACAATTTTTATAAATGGTTTATTAAATATTAACATTTATGCTTAGTCGTGTAAGTATCTATATATAGATACGCTATAATAGTGGATATACCCATTTATATAATTAAAAACACTCACCTATGTAAAAACCGTTAGGTACTTATTTTGTACGATATACTGCAGTATGAATCCTTAATGTAAATATATAATATATATAGGTACAAACGATAAATGTAACACGAAATATATTGACCCTGAATTACTTTCAGGTTTTTGCTTTTACTCTATAAAAAATTTAATATTATTAAACATGTTGATCTATGATATTTTGTATGATTTTTTTAAAAAAAATTTAGGTGTGGTGTTATAATTACGAAATCACACAAAACCATAAAAAATACATTAAATATATAACATGCATAAATAAAACTTTAACTTATTAAGAATAAGTCAAATTTTAAGATAAAAAAAAAAATTAAAAGTCAGTTATTTAAAAAAAATAATTTAATTTAAAAAATTAGAACTTAAAAAGAGGTTTACAACATTTTGGTTTGTTGCACATACGTAAAATATTTTTCGTATAAATGTTACATTTTCTGAAGTAAATTTAAAACTTATTAAATCTTTTATGCAGTAAAAAAACCCAAATGAAAATCAGGGATCATTCATTTGTCAAGGCAAAATGTTATAGCAGTAAAATGTGAAAATATGAAATTATAATTTACAAATGTTTGTATATTTTTTAAAATACTTTAACATTTTTGTTTTTAATGATATATTTATGTAGGTCTCAGCAGGCTTTGTCTTTGGGCGTATAGACTATAGGCATATTAAAATATTATATTTTATACACCTGTATAATATATGTGTAAACAATATTATATTATATATTATGTGTGTATGTATACAATGAAAACTATTTTAATGTGCTATATGTTTGAGTAAGAGTAATATGAATACAGGTAGTATTGTTGGTTTGTTTTGTTTGCTATTAGTTAAAAAATACCTATTTTTTAAACAAACACCTCGAGAAAACATATTATCTTCAAACTGATAAGTCATCTGAGTCACGTATAAAAATATATTTTGTAGCACAAGTGTCCATGTTTAAAAACAATATGCTTTTAATTTTTAGGACTATATATATATGTGTGTGTATATAACTATAATTTCAAATTCGTACGTTCAATTGTAACTTTTAAGTATTATTTCTACATAGTAAGTACCCATCAAAATATAAATTTAAAATGCGATAATATTATACTAAGTAGATTATAAATTTATGTCTAATAAACGTACCATGTATAAGTATACTGAATTTATAAACTATGAATAAACTATCAATTTAACTAATATATAGATACCTATATACGTATACTTTTAAATAAATGTTCTACCTATAGTAAATGTTAATAGTTATTTAATAATATCCGAGAACACTGATGCGAATATATATATATATAATATTATTATCATCAATTTATATTATTTATATTGTTTATATATTTTATTTACTCAATGATATTATATATATCATTATATCATTAAGCTACTAGGTACTAATACAAATAAATTAAAGGGCGATGATGACAAGTATCTTTATCGAATATGTATATAATACGTAATTATTTATTGTTTTTTAATGGATTTTGAATTATTAGCCATAATAATTATAGTGTTTGATAGAAATAAATATAATATTGTCATTTGTCAATAACATTTTAAATAAATTACGTAAGGAAATGCTCTGTTTGTGAATTAAAATGTAATTTATATTTCTAAATTTAATTTAAAAATAAAGGTTTATAATCCAAGCAATATAATCTAGGGAATACGTCAATAAAATGTTAGTTAGTGATTGCAGATGTGAAATGAATTGAGAAATATGGCAATATATAAGTAGATTTTTTTTACAAAATATTTACTAAAAATGTGATATTAAATTATTTTTTTAATTATTCGAAATTTTTTTTACAATGATTATATATCGACATTAATTAAATATTATATATTTTATTTATAACAAATTAACATAACATAGTTTCAACTTTCAATATTTATAGTCAAGGTCGAAATGTGTCATATTATGTTATCATAATATTTTAAACCATAATATTATACTTATACGTATAATGTACATCATGATACATAATACCTGCAGTATGATATTTAAACAACTTGTATAATAACAATATTTTCACCTATCGTTTCTCAAATGGTCTCCCCTATAATAGAAAATGTGCAACGTGCATGTGCTTATTGTGTTTATTATATGTATATAATACAATTATATATAGAGGGTTAATTTAATATAGATACATGTTTCCCTCTATAAGTTCATTGTATATTCATATGGCTGAAATTGAAATTGGGGTCATCAATGAAGTGTGTATAATATGTATATCATATGAATTAAAAGCCAACAGGGTGAAATAGATTTTTAATGTTCTAATTAGATAAAAAAAAAAAAAATTTTAATTAGATGAAAATGTAATTCCTGTTGCTTTGTTTATTTGTATTAGCTTTCTTGTCATATATTATATTAAATATTGTTTAAATAGACGTAGTATATAAAATAATATATATAATATTATTTGATACGATTGATACGATTGATACGAATTAGTCGAAGTAACTTATTATTTATTACTAGTATTGTTTGTTTTTTGTGAATCCCAACAAAAAATATGTAATCCAAAGATTAAGGTGTATATACTGTATGGGTTTTGAGAAGTGTGTACACACACCTAAGTATCTATATAACTACCAATAAATAAGAATACTTATAAATTAGATACAATAAAGATCATCCTTTTGCTCATAAAAAGTATTAACAATCGTATTTCTATAAATTTTCTTTAATGCAAGTCCAAGCATTAAGAATTATGCAAAGAATCAATAATCATATTTATAGATACTTTTAAATCATCAAATATTCTATACGTGATGAAAATCATTTATTAATTGTTTTATTTTTTGTAAGTATATTTTTTAAATTAGTAGGTATAATATAAATAAATTAACTACCTGAAACGGCTGCAACTACCAATCGACAATTTGACAAAAAGTATAAGATTTTAATAGATACAATTGTAGGCAATTTTATCTTATTATAATAATTTAAATGTATACTATAGTATCAAAAATGTGTGTTTAGCCTTACACGTATCTATAGGTATAAAATATAAATGTATAATCTTAATTATTGATATAGGTACCTACAAAAAATAAAAATTTAAACTATAAATATGTAATATGAATTTTTATTTTAAAATATAAGGGCTATTGCCTATTGGTTATTACAAGTCTACTGTATAATTACAATATAATTATAAAACGATGAATGTATTGATTTTACATAATGGTGTGGTTTTTTGTTCTGCTTGTCATCTTCTTTTTGGGTAATGCAAATGCTTACATTTTTAATTTTTGAGAAAAGGAATAGTTTCTGGTAGCAAATTGAGTTTAAGTAGGTGGTATATGATTGGCATTAAAAATTTGTGATTTTTTTTTTTAGTTTTGAAAATTGAATACAATTTGTCTTAAAAGTATGTACTTTATACAATGTCTTTAAAATATCTAAGTAATTTACTATGAATCACAATAATTTTTTTTATAAATGAAGCTCAAATTCGTATGAAATTATAATTTTAATGATGAATACAACGATTTTGTTGTAATATATAAATTAACTGTGAGACTTTTACGTAAGTATGTATTATGAATTTTACTATATTTTACTATACGCAATGATATTTTAAAATATATAGATTTGTTTTAAAATAGTATATATTTATATTATGAGCCAATTGAAATTGTTTCGTGGTATTTACTGCAGTGAGGTGTTAATATGATTAACTTAGAAATTAATAACAATAATACAATATAAATATGTATGTTATTATTAAAATAATTAAGTACTCATGCTATAATAAATCCAATATTTTTGGAAAAATTAAATCAACCTATCGTAATAATAATAGCAACATATATTACTTTAATAACTACATTATCAAAAAAACATAAATATCGTTAATGATGATATAAATAGCCAGACGGGTCTGATGTTTCCGCTCAGAGTAGTTTTTACTTTTTTGTATATACAATGATAAATCATTAAATTCAAATTTAACACATCCATATTACAGTAAAACAGTCGACACCTAACGTACAGTATAGCATACCCTCTTGCTTACCTTTGTTTTAGTAAAATTTTAACTAAAGACCTAAAAAACCTACAATAAAATAAATACATATGTATTGTAAGTTGTAACGTATAATATATAATTTATGATATTTTAGGAACTATATATTTTTATATACATAAATATATAGTATAATATATAATATATACATATATCGAAAAAATACATATCTATACCTATAGCACTATTACATGACCTACATTGTTTTATGCTTAAGTAATATATTTCACATTTACACATATTATATAATTGTTGGTTGTTACAACCTTAAATAAACAGTATTCATATTATGCTTAGTAAATCACCATTTATATTGATTTTATTAAACACATAACGTACAAATGTACAATAATTATACTATACTACTACATGTACACTATATGTGTATTAACTGTAGATATACCTACATATAAAATCAGCACTGCCCATAATATGTATATTAGTAATATTACCCTATTTCTGAAATGAGGGAGCATTTTGTTATACTTGTCCAGGGCTTAAATGCTTAATTCATTTCAAACAAACGTTTTATCAAACATTTTAATCCACTTCAAACTTTAAACCAAAATAAATTATTTTTTAATGGTTGATACACAATAACTATCTATAAGTTATATAGTTAGTGCTTTAATTAGTAGTTAGCTAGGGTACGTAGGTAATACGTATATATATATTTTATTAAGTATGATGTATTTTAAATTATTAATTAAAGTAACTAACTAGAATACAAAAATAATTATAAGATATAATATAACTTCTATATTAATATAATAGGTATGAGGTATCGTTAAACAGATTTTTTTTTTATTTCAGATTATTTATAATTATTTTAATAATATTTACTGTACTGTATGTATTAATTATATTATAATAATGAAATATAATAAATTAACGTGTATCTATATTGCACATGCTTATATATGTTTAAAATGTATAGATTTTGAAATTTGTAAGTTTCTATTCATAAGCATTATAGTAGATAACGCGTTTTTATAGACCATACTATATGGCTCGGTGTGTGGTAGCAGTAAGTATAACGCTGCGTGGGTTGCGGGACTATCTATACACACGCGCACGCAATGTAGTCATCGTTACAAGACAGAAAAATGAAAAGCCTAATTTTTTGCTCAAAACACAATTTACAGGAAAAATAATCACACCTCGTAGATTAATCTGATTTCAATATTTTTTTTTCTGATAGAAAGAGGACAATTTTTACAGGGCACATTGAACTTCGATTTTTAATTATATTGCTAAAAACAAAAATAATATAAAAATTAAAAATATGTAATAATTTGTAATATTCAAACTCATATATCTTATAATAGGATTTGTTCATAGAATGTTGAAAATCGAAGTCCAACGCACCAACGCGCCTTATAAGAAGTTTTCCTCTCCTAAAAAAAAAAATATCAAAATCTGAACACTGTACGAGGCGTGAGAGATTTTCCTGTAAGGCATGTTTAGAAGCGAAAAAAGAGGTCACGGGTAGGCCCCTTAAAAGTTGCTTGTTAACTATACTTATACAGTTTTAAATTTTTAAATTTTTTTTATATTATTTATTAAACGTACCTATATGTTAATTTTTTAATTGAGTTAATAACTTAAGTAATTAAAATACCCGTTATAATAGTTTAAGCTTGCTACTTGCTAGGGTTTATTTTAAAAATAGATGATACTGATTAAAAATGTGTTTAATAAATAACATATCTATGTACAATGTACCTACAAGCGTGATGTTTAAAATTAATTAGTTAATTATTTTTTTAACACGTTGTACTCACAATGAATTTAAATGGAAATAAACAAATACATTTTGTCTAATTAAATTACTAATATTAGTATAAATATAAGCGTATAATTCCTCAAATCACCCGTATTATATATATCACTAGATATATAGTGCAAATAAGAAGCAATATGTATATGAAGAAATGATTACATATATATTAAGACGCATTTAATAATTTTTAACAAAATGTTTATAGTAATCAATTAAAATACTTAAAATAGTTGCTCAATTATTATTTGGGATTAAAAATTAAATTACTTTTTTTTAACTGAGTAAGTTCGTATATTTTGTCTACATATTGACATTTAACTTTTAGAAAATATTGAATAATGTAAAATTTGATAATTATTAATTTATTCTTTATATTGTCCTAATTTTAGTTAATTTTTTCATCAACTTTGGATAATTTATAATCAAAGAAACAAATAATATTACAGAATATACAATATTATTTGATAATATAATATAATTTACATTCGTAATCTGCAGTATTATAATTTCTCATTAGTTCGTACAATGTACGAGTAAATAAACCTTTACAAATAAATAAAAATTATTAAACCAAAAGTATAGAACTAATTACATTCAACTGAATATATATTATTTTATAAATTATAATATAAGTACCTATAATAGGTGCACTACCTATAATCTATATGCTTCGCGTGAATCATGAATCATGATGCATAGTACAACCTGTTTTTTGCCATAGTCAAAAAACACAATAATCAATCAATTACTCTTTTTGACCTATCATATTATAAGTGAATTTTTCATCTTTTAAAATAAATTTAAGAGGAAGTCAGGGCTGTCAGACATCAGTAGACAGTGGCACCATATTTTATTTCTTCTCTTTATACTAGCACAATATTGCAATTCAAGTTTAGAAGAAACAATTTTTTGAAGTTAGCTTTAATATTGAAGTTAAAAACAATGTAGGAATATTATAATCTAGGGAAACTTACTTTTATTGATATTTTTATTTAAAGCGAGTTGCAACATATATTCTATATCAAGAGAGAGTATACTGCACAGATTCTACACATATTATCCATCATGTAATACCCTACAAAAATCGAAACCGGTTCCACTAAGACAATAAAGTATACTGTGTAGGGTTGTGCAGAACAATTGATTTTCGTAGGGCCGAGACGTGTTCTCTCACTAGATGAGTATTAAATACGAGTATATACAATTTTAAAATTAAGGTAGCATTAAAAACCTAGGAGGTGAACTAGATAACATTATTACCTTTAAGTTTTAGTGGCCAATTTATAATATAAAAACTAAAACAGCACAAAATTGGTTCTTCTGAACGAAATTTTGCTATTTTGTGTTGAGACAGAGAGGAAACAAATAGTGTTTTTAGCGCTGACATCCTGATGTACGCGGATATCATGCCATCCTCACCATTATGGTACCTACCTACAATCTACGTATTATTATATGTTCATACGGAAATATATTTTTTTTAAATATAATTATTTTAGTTCGGTTATTCCATTAACGAATATATTTAAATAGTTATTCATACACGCATTAAAATAACAATAGATAATAATATATTAATATATATACCTATATTTATGTTTTTACTTATACACATAAGATATTACCATTTGATTATTAGAATAATATAATTTTATTTAAATCATAAAATTAGATTATAATTTATTTGTAACCCCCTCGTAATAAAATACCGAGATAAAATACAATGAAACATTTCTGTGAGAGGTTAAGAAGAATCTGTGTCACGGTGCAATGACAGTAATTTAAATTTCAAAATTATAATCCCGTATAAATTCTACGCAAACTCGGATAAGCTATATTAAATGCATATTCGTTTATTAGTTTATTATACATATTGCAAAATATAACAAACGCGTTATATCTTGTACCTACCTAACTATGTAATAATAATAACCATGCCTATTACCATTGCGTAATGAAAAATAATAACAGTCGTCCGGTTATTATGAGTCGTGAAACTGTGAAAGTAGATAGGATAGGACAGGTAGGTATGGGCAAATTTGCGTTGTCACGTAAATACTAAATAGTAATATAATCCTAATAACTAATAACAATATCTCAGAACGACGCAATAATTTAGCGCGGGTGTCGAGGTCGCACTGAGACTACCCGTCGCGTTCGTAGTAAAAGGCAAGCACTTCGCCGCGGCTCGTCCGTTGACGAGTTTCACGGCGAGCGCGAAAACGCCGTCGCCGGCCGCCAACGACCACGACCGAATGGCAGTATCGTGTCGTATCGCCGCCACCTCGCTCTATCTACGGTTTCGCCTTGTCAATCGGTACCGTCGTGCGACCGCCGTTTTCGTCGGCCGACTACCGCGAAAACACGACGGAATCGGAACGGGCCGCCACCATTACCATCGAGACGTGAGTACGATTTACAACCATTGCATGGTAGAAACCGACAATATTGTTAAAATAATAAAAAATAAACGAGACGTAATTTCTACGTCTACGGTAGTCGACGACGTGTCGGCCGTTTCACAGACGGTGCGCACCGGTCGGCTGGTGTGATATCGCCGAACTAAAATGATAACCGCAGGTTTTATTTTCGTGTGATAAGAGATAACAGCATTGTGGTGTGAAATCGCGTTCCGTGGTGAACAGCTGATGATCGGTCGCCGACGCAACGTGTGTTGCAGCGTCTCTCTCTATCTCTATACCGTTATAATATTTCCACGTTTTTAGATCGTGTTACAATATTTTAATGCATCATTTGCATCGTTTGTACAATTTTTTCCGGTCAGCTTTGTGCAGGTATATTTTGAAAGTATTCAGTCCAGATGATATACATAAGATATGAAGGTAGTAGGTACACACGTGATAGTAACTTACTATAGGTTGTGTTTAACGTAAGTCGTAAGGTATTTTTATACGTTCAACGTCCCATTTTAACGTATAGCTAATAATGTTTGTCATATCTTTGTTTTTGTTCACATCATTTACACATCATTACCGACAGCGATATTAATATTATACTGTTACATCGTTGTGATCAGCATGGCGATAGTTTTTGAAATCTTGTCTATGTAAATATCTCACTTAGCGATAACCTATATAATACGCGATTATTATTTCTCTCCGGGTGTTTAATTATTTTTTTCAAATGGTTGTTTCATTTTTAAGGAGGACGTTACACCCGTCTGTATTGTGTACCATCTACTTATCTCAGTCTTCTTAATGAATAACATCCAATTTAAACGTTCAAAAGAGTCCGTTTTACTATTTTATTTTTAAAATGCTAAATCTGCGCAATATTTGTTTTCTTTTTCAGATCCATGTGTTAGTCAGATAAATAAAACGCATTCATATAAAATTGTTTCTATGATTTTTAAGTTATCTTTAAAAAAACACCATTTTCGAAAATTATAAAGAAAATCTTTTTTTTTTTTAAAAAAATCAAAATTATTATTTTCTTAATATTTTGTAATGAGTGATTATATTTTAAAAATTATTATTAGACATAAAAAAAAAATACATGAATATGTTTTGTCTATGTGTGGCGTGTGGGATAGAAAGAGAAACAAATAATGCGCTGGTATACTCTATAGTCTATATTATAATATTAGAGTTGATTAATCTACATCATTAAACTCAAAGGTTAGAATAATATTCTAGGGCAACTTGTAATGTTTTTTTTTTTGATATTATGAATTTAAAGCAATTTTTATTTTTTTTTTTTTGTACATTTTAAAATGTTCATAATTTATTACTTTCTAAATTAAAATATTATAATAACCTTTCGAAGTGACTTAGATAGTAATATATACGATAGATAAGAATATTATCTTTAAAGTTTATAATTGGTTAATTTACTATAATATATTAAAAATAACAGTAAGGGACAGATGTGTCTTACCGGATTGTGGTTTGCCAGTTAGATTACTCAATTTTATTTCGTTTTTGTTTACGACTGGATATTAGGATAAATCAAGTAATATACCCACCATAATTCAAATTTAAAAAAAATATACGTATTTTGATGTAGTATGAATTTTTTTATGTAAAATTTGCTGTTTCTCGTTAAGAGGATGTCAGCACAATATTTGTTTTTTCTCTCAGACTCATGTGTAACATAGATAAAACGCTTTCACCTAAAATATTTTATGATATTTGAGTAATCTTAGAGTAAAATCGCCTATTACAAAAATTATGGACGATAACATTTTTGAAATAATGACATAGCGGTTTTATATTTGATTATTATTTAATTTGTATTTGTCTTTCAAAAAAAAAAAAAATTAAATTTAAATTATGTTTAAATTATTTTGAAACAATATTTAGACAAATTGATATGTCATACTCTTAAAAATGTTATTCTCTATCATTTTTTTAATGGATAATTTTTCTAATATTACTCAAAAACATATAAAAAATGATTCTGTGTAAATGTGTTTTGTCCGGTTTTGTCTATGTTGTGCATAAGTCAGAGAGAGAAAACAGTGTGCTAAAATCGTCTTAATAAGACAAAGCGAAAAAAAATATTACTTTAAACACGGTATAATATTTTATCTTCTCTAGTTTGATACCGTGTTGATTATATAGAAAAAAAAATTAGTATTAATTTATTGGTTTTTACACTACAAATTTTGTTATATTTTATTTGTCTTGTTTGTTCTAATGTTTGTAGCAGTAGCGTACTTAGACAGAATTTTTTTTTTTTTTTTGGGGGGGGGGAAAGATCCCTTGATAGTACGCCACTGGTTTGTAGTTTTTTAAAGTAATATAAATGTATGATGCATATTATTTGAACATATTTTTGAATAATTTGTGCATATTAACGCATATTTTAACCTTTTTGCTTTGCATATTTGCCACATTTTTACTGCATATAATTCCGGTCTCTACATAATATGAGTATAACGTCCTCTTCACAAATAATAACCTCTTCTCGGTTTATTTTTATTAGAAATTTGGTAGTAAGTTAAATTTTTGTATAACATTTTATCCTTCATAATATTATGGTTATGATAATGGTTGGATAAAAAAACTATGTACTGATATCGAAAATACAGTTTTTATCAAAGTTGTTTACATAGTGTGTTAAACGTTTTATTTTTTATCTATATTTATAATGTATCTGACTAGGAATTATATTTTAAAAAGTAGGGAATTTGTTCTGATGTATAATGGGTTTCGATTTTTCAGGTGTACCTGAAACATCATTAAGATTTGGGTGTAATTTAAATCTTTTAAATTATTTTTATTTTTGTGGTTATATTAAAATCAATGATAAATCGTTGTATATAGTACTATGTACAAAAAAAAAACAAAAATTTCATCGTTTTAAGAACATAATAAACGTGTACGTTTCGTACCTATACGATTTCTTTTATTAATTTACTTATAATTAATAAATTGAATGAGTATTAGTAACTTAATTAGGTTTAATTACGTGTCAACTAATTTAATCTAGTGCAGTAAATTTGTGTAAAATGTGCAGTAAAAGTGTTGATAAGAGATAGATAACATTTTATTGATTTTGTATCAATTTATAAAGTATATATAACAAAGTATACATTGTATTGATAAAATAACAATGTAATTTTATTATTATTTTTAAATAATTTCCTTATTAACAATATGCATTTTTATTCAATTCAACTCTATACTTGTTAAACCAATAAAGATATTGCTAAAAAGTTTAACAAATAACATTTGTAAGTAACAATTTTCTTTGTAACAGAAACAATTTTTCATTTCAAAGTAACAATTTTCTGTGTTAAAGTAACAATTACTTTTAAGCTAAAAACAACAAAATTATTGTTTTATTTACATAGTGTTTGTTACTTGTAATAAACTCTTATTTTTTACAATTATAACTACGTAGATATAACAAATGTTTTGTTATAGTTATTTTGTTATAAGGATATTGCTAAAATAATATATATTTTTTTTTGTTTTCGTGTATGAATTTCATTCAATGTAATTACAAAAAGTTTCATGTCTACATTAAACATTTGAATTACATTATTAAACAGCAAACCAAGTAAGTCATTTGATTGAAAATTTTCGTTTCAATATTAAATTTTGAAATTTCAAATGTTTATAAAAAATAATTGTACTTGAGTATATTTGATATTTTTAAATTTTTGTGATAATTTAAGTTTTTGAGAAGCCTTGTATTAAATTTTAAGCTTTTTGGCTGAGATATAAAAATGCTATTTACATAATTCGAAAAAAAAATATGAAGTATATAAGTTTTAAATGTCTTTATAGACTATATAAATACATGTGTATCTATAAAAATATTTGTTGAAAATATAAGGTATTTATGACTAGTCTAAGTCTTCCTTTCTAAATCACAAATAAAAAAATAAAAATCGATTTTATAGATAAGAATTAGTATCTAAATACTCCAGTTTTCTCGCTGTTTTATCCCGATTATATGAAAAAGTAGTGGGAATTTTTACTTTAGATCCTTTAGAATAGCAACTAGATTAAATTTGCTTCTAAAAACCTCTTAATTTTAAAGATTGATGAATACATTTTTGCTTCAAAATTTTATGATAATGAACCACCGTTGGTCTCTCATATGATTTTTGTACTCGGTCTACGGTCATCAGTCATCACTCATCAGTATACTTATCAAATATCAGTAACTTAAATGTTGGTATTTTTTGTTAGCACTCTCTTGAAATTCCCGTTTTTATATTATAACTGAAATAGTTTTTGTGATAAGTTTAAATGACTACCACAAAAAAATTAAATGGGTACAAAATTCTAATATTATAAAATATAAATTGATACATATAAAATCATTTAAGCGCCACTATAAAATGGTGGTGTCAAATATGCTAAAAATTATGCAGCACGTCATGTTAAGGTAGCTCTAGCATGTGATGACGGGCGGTATTCTTTTCGCTCAAAAATGACCTTCCTCTTTTTGCCCACGTCCTCTTTTCGACCAAAAATGAAAAAATAATTTCCTCTTTTCGCCTACAAATAATTGTATTCTTTTCGCCCACGGTTTCACGTTTTACATTTTGGAAACCACTGTCTCAAAATGTCTCGACTTACTATATTAATAACAATCAAAAACCCTTCGGTGCACTAGACCGGCCAGGCCGATAACAATATCTAGATTGCAAATATAATTGATATAACATAATATATATATATATATATATATATATATATATAATATAATTTAACGAATTTGATATCGATACGTAACACTCGTAACAGCTTTAATTTTAGTATGTCGTTCACTTTTGTGCTGAACAGTGTGATTGTGTTTTTTCTCGTGATTATAGTGACTAAATTTTATAAAAATGGAATTTTTAGAAAGTAAAAGAGGTGGTCGTATGGTTCTTTACAATAATTTTAAGTACAATTTTGGATCGACTAATAAAAAAGACGAGCTCTACCTGTTGGAGATGTGTAACAAGAACGTGTGATGCAAAATTATATACAGATAAAAATTATGCTTTTACTTCAGCAGTCCGAGAACACAATCATAATGAATATGATAAATCGAATATTGATTGCCAAATAATAAACACAGCATGTAAATGAAAATCTTTAGAAGATCTCCATACAAGACCAAAAAAAATAATATTAAAAGAAATTGCTCAAAAGACGCATCATCATATTTAAACGTAGTTGATATAAAAAGGTTAAGGAACAATATGTTTAAATCTCGTGCCAAAGTCTTCCTCCTAACCCTATATATTATGTTATATCAATTAAATTTGCAGTCTAGATATTGTTATCGGCCTGGCCGGTCTAGTGCACCGAAGGGTTTTTGATTGTTATTAATATAGTCAGTTGAGAAATTTTGAGACAATGGTTTCCAAAATATAAAACGTGAAACCGTGGGCGAAAAGAATACAATTATTTGTAGGCGAAAAGAGGAAACTATTTTTTTCATTTTTGGTAGAAAAGAGGACGTGGGCAAAAAGAGGAAGGTCAATTTTGGGCGAAAGGAGTTCCACCCGTTATGACAAATCGATTAACAATACCTGAACCATCTACCAATAAAATTTGAAGTTATGAAGGTAATATTTTATTTTAATCATTATTTCAAGATTTTTAACATTGGTTTACTCATTCATTTTATTATTTATACATTTTCTTTAAAATGATGTTTATGGAGATAGGTAGCAGTTATTCATTTTGATGTTTTCTACGTAGTGTATATTAGTGTGACAACTATATCATCTGTGTAAGTAGAAAGTATGTATATGTTCGGAACCGACCGTAACAAATACACTCTCATGTTTCTATTATGATATGAAAACGCTAAGTTTCCTAATTTCTTGCATAGGTACCAATTGCCAATATACGAAGTTAAGTGATAAGAATTCTAAACACAAATTTCAATTATAAAAATAATATGAATATATTATTAATATATGTTTACTATATTTATAATTTAAATATATTTAATTTCCAATATACAACCCTAAATCATAATTATTAATTATGATATTAGTAGGCACTTCATATTTTAAGGCTTCTGCTTATTGGTACTGTAATATATACATATATTATAGTAATAATTTAAAAATGTTTATGCATTTTATTATTTTGTTATAATATTTCAACAAAAAAAAAAAACAAAAATGAAATAATATAACAATGTTAATTTATTAATTATTTATAATGACCATGAGACGATTCATATAAGATTAAAATAGAATAATTTGTTAATTGTTTATTGATCAATTTAAACACTCGATTTCTTGTATAACAATTATTAATGCATGCAATATTAGTTATAACTAATTATAAAGTACATGATGTGTGATGGTTTTAAACCATATTTTCGTTTAAATTCTACGAAATTTAACCAACAAAAACCACTGTTTAATGTTTAGTGTTTACTCTTGCTTAATAAAAAATATAGATGAATGGTATTAACTGGGGCTCTACCTCATAAAATGTTATCTCTATATGCCTTTATATATTTTGCTTAAATACTTTAAGTTAATTTTAAGTAGGTATCTACTAATCCAATATAGATACACATGCATGACAATTTCAGAAAAGTATTCTGCTATAAGAATTTAACTTTCAGTAATTGTTCAAATAAAGTAATATATTTAAAAATTAAGAAATAAATATTATAAATGTTGTATCGTAATGACTTCAAATAAGGTAAAAAAAATATTTTCTAAACATACATTTACTGAGAAAATGATTGTACCGTTATAAAATAATATATATATATATATATATATATATACACAATATGCGTCTTGTAAATGTCTGTTAGTGTATGTGTGCATGTGTGCCTATTGACTATTATATAAAATAAAATTGCATTATCATTTCGATACAGATGAATGCAGCGGCTGCAGAGGCATCGGCAGAGACAGTTGCAAAGATGAGGTCGACAACTGCGGATGATGATAGCGGTTGTAGCGTGAAAGCGACAGACCTATGGGTGGATGTTAACGGCGTGGCCACTCGAGTGCTTTGTTGGGGCCAGCCGATCGACGAGGACAATAAACATGAATTAAAGCGAGTAGTGTTGTGCGTGTGCGGTAACCCAGGAATAGCAGAGTTCTATGAAAAATTTCTGCAGGAAGTCTATCGGACCCTCAACGTTCCTGTCTGGGTATTATCACATGCAGGTACAAATTTAATGTTGTTATACATTTTTACGTTTTTACTATTTTAAGCTGTCTACATAGTATTTCTGCAATTCAATTTTTTAGTATAGCAGTGTATAATAGTTATATTATAATATAATTAATTATTATTATTATTATTATTTAAATGAAGCTTATCTATTCAAATATACCTCGGAAATGTGTATGATTTTTTTTTTCAAATCAACAAGTAAAAATTTATTAAAATTATTGTAATTGTGTAGGTGCCTACTTGTGGTTTCTTTTAAACATATTGACATTCATCAAACCATAATTAATTATAAGATTATGATTAATTTTGATTCAATTTATACCTAACTGTATGAAAAAAAATTTGGATTTTTGTAAAATAGGTATTTGTAATTTATAAACTGCTGTACCTATAGTTGTAACTTATCAAATACATAAAGTGCAGTTGTAAAAAAAGTTTTTATCAGTAGAGCACTTAAAACAGACTTTTATTTGCACTAGTTATTTTAAATTTTAAGAGCTACGAATACTTAAATTCCAAATATATCAAAACATTTTTGCTAGAATAGCATGGAAAATCTTTACATTGTCATTAAATCTTTTATCATGAATATATATCTATATAAGAATGAATATTCTTTATTAAGCAATTATATTAAAATAAATACATAACATGTTATACTTTACCATATTTTCGTTTTCGCATGTTTATACACACACATATATATATAGTTTATGTTTCAATTATCTTAAAAAATAGGTAGTAGGTACCTAAATTGTGTTATTTTTATTTATTTTTTTATTATATAATGTGTTCAATACCTTAAGTAAACAAATAAAAATCCTATAGTTTGATTAATTTATAAATTTCCTGTGTAATAAAATACAACGATAAAAATAACTAATAATTATTTATTATTGTATTGGTAATTGAATAATAAGACTGACTTTATGTAGCACAATGACTTTTAAAATAATTAAATATGTTTATAACTAAACACATGTAGTATAATGTTGGATGTATAGTATACACTAGCTAGTGGACAAAGTTATATACGTGAAAAATATTTAGTTGTACTTTTATATCTTTATACTAATACAATTTTCTTTTCTTTTGTACTATATTATTAAACATTGAAAAAATAATATACATTTTAATTAGCTTCATATACTTATTTACAAATTAAGGTTATTCAAAGTTTAGAGACTTTAACTTTTAAGATAACATAACTGTTGTTAATAAAAATTCAATTAAATCAAAAAAGTTCATTAATCATTATATTTCCTTCTCGGGTTATCATAATGACATAATTATTATAAATCAAAATGATTCTTTGTGAATTATATTTTTTATTGAAAATATTAAGTGCGTAAATAAATTTCTGTGAACAATTTTATTTAATATTTAAGTAGTAGAAAAGCATAGTTTGTAATTACTAACTGTAATTAACTATTATTTTTTACATATACTTAAATTCTGTAATAAAGCGACTTGATAAAATGTATTTTTGTATTAAATCTTTGATTATATTATTATAATGTAAAAACATATAATATATATTAATGTATTATTAAAATAACATTTGTTTCTATATTATTGCCATTAAGCGGAATTCATATAAGATTTTAAAAATTATTATACAATTTGTATGCTAGTTATTGCTATCAAATTTTTAATTTTATAGTAATTACTGTTATTAGTAAAATAATGATTTTATAATATAATTTTTAATTTGAAGCTAACTATTAAAATATGTATTAAAAATCTTTATTTATTAAGTTTTAACATAAATACGTCAAAGTATTATTATTTTTCGGTACTGCAAGTTCTATAGTCATAAAATGTGTAATCAACTTTGTTATTTTCAATAAAATCTGTTCCATAATTAAGTTATCACGTGATAATTTATCCAAATACTCTTATAGATTTGTCCATTGATTTATTAAGTATATTATTATAGAAATTTTCTTAAGTTTTAAATGAATTATTAGTTTGCAATTAACATATACTTAAGAGAATTGTAGTTTTATAATTTTTATGATTCTGATTTATTCGTTTGTGTATTCAGTCAAACACCTCTCAAAGTTGATTATATTGCATAATTATTTATAAAATACAAGATGGTCTGTTATGTTTTTTTATTTCCCTATATTAATATTATAACCCAACTTGTGTTCACGAGTATATATTTTTTTAATAAACAATAATAATATATTTTTAAAATTTTAAAATTTTTTATTACATCACAATAAATCTATATTAGATTATGATAAGTGTAAATGAAATTTAATGGGGTGGCTCGTTGAAAAAGCCATCCATTAATGGAACTTTGAGCAGTAGGAAGTTAAATTTTAGTTAACTGTAATAAGTCACGGCATTAATTGCATTATAAATGTTTTAGAGGGTTACCTGGGATAGTTTCAGAATTTTAATAATTATGAAAATCAATATTTTTATTTAAGTGAGTTATTAAATTTATGTATTTTTAATTTTAGGCCATGAAGTTCCGCCGTCAAATTTGGGACTTATAATCCCTGACCCTAAAAAGTATCCTGATCTATACACTCTAAAGGGACAAGTAGAACATAAATTACGATTTATCGAGAAATATGTGCCAGATAATTGTGATCTATATTTAGTGGGTCATTCAATCGGGTCGAAAATTATATCAGAATTGCTAAAGGACAGTGTAATGGCCCAGAGATTGTCTGTTAAACGTTCAATATTCCTGTTTCCCACTCTACAAAAAATGCGTGAGACGCCAAACGGACGTAAACTTATATTTACTGCATCACATTTTCTATCCATCACAATATTTTTATCTTGGGTAAGAAATAATAAAAACAATCTTTTTATTTTACTTATGTAGCTGTAGTAGGTTTTTAGCTTTATTTATAATATCTTTATAAAATAAAATTATTAATATACAATAATATATGCATTATATTAAATTTACTATTATATTAATATGCATTTCTTAATTTAGGTTTGGATAACATATATTGATAAACTATTAGCAGAATTAATAAGATGTAGAATAAATAATAGATTTTAATTTTGTACAACAATTTCCATATGTGTTATAGGATAATGATTCATAATAATTAATAACAATAGGTATATTAATTATTTTTTTCAATACATTTTTTTGGTTATTAATATACGTATAAATATAATCAATAACCATTATAGAAAAGTATGGTAAACATAAATAATACAAGCAAAATGCAATATATATTATAAGCTATAAAGTATTTACTATGTTGAAGTATGTACGTTTATTAAACTCGTTCATACAGAGATTGTAATTTTGTAATATTTGGGTAGGTTTACAACCAAAGGGTTATAACACGTGGCCCTCGTATACTGGTTTTAGATTCCTAATATGGATTCTAGAATATTATTGTTCGCATGAATTACTTTAAGCCCCTCGAATAACATTTAAAAATTCCTCGTCAGAAGAAGCCGGTAAAATCGGTTTTGGTGTCCGTTGCACGTTAATTATACGCAGTACAGTCGTAGATAGAATTATTTTCATAAGATTCCACCTGGCGTTTCAAACTTGAACATTATATGAAATAAATTATTTTTTAATAGGGTTTATATTTTTTTTAAGTACTTTTATTCTTCGATAAAATTCCAGAAAATTAAAAAATATATAGAAGCAAGAACTCAAATTGTTTTACTCACTTAAGGGTTCATAACTATTGACTATATTATAATGTTTTTGAATAATATATGGTGTAAATAAAA
Organism: Rhopalosiphum maidis; assembly: GCF_003676215.2. NCBI lineage: Eukaryota > Metazoa > Arthropoda > Insecta > Hemiptera > Aphididae > Rhopalosiphum > Rhopalosiphum maidis. Next base: position 84,770,035 of record NC_040878.1, read on the forward strand.
ATATAAGAAGAATTTCTATACTAAAGTCTGGGATATTTTTTTAATATTTTTGAAATACAAGATTTTCATATACCAATAATACTGGTATATAAACAACAATTATTTCATTTAGTAGGTAAATTCTCGTTTGATAACTGATAATAAATATTTTTTCTGTACAGTATTAAATTATAATTACATTTTATAAGTTAAAATATAATTTAATTTATTTTACACCTAACTAGTACAAAATATTTAATAATGGACAATATATTATTTTATTATGGTATTATGATTTTATGATATAAATTAAATTGTATTATTATATAAATACGTTGCATTATTGAAAACTGTGCCTAATATTATTATAATTTTTTTTTTAAATAGTTGTCTTTATTTATTTTTGTTATTGATCGGTGTATGAATATAGTATGTATATATAAGGCGATTCTTTAATCGAATAACACTCATTATTTCAAAATCTATTAATGGTTTTTGTAAATATGTTTCTTACATAATTTCCAGTCGAAATAAAAGAAATTTTTTAAAAAATATGTATATTTTTTTACTGGTTATAATTTTTTAAGATTTTTAAGATTGCTTTTTTGAACGACAACATACATTTTTAAATACGTATTCTGAGTATTTTGATACATAAAAATCGAAATTCAGACGAATAGTTTTTGAATTGTAAGTATTTAAAGTTTAGATTAGTGGATAGTGTGATAAACTGATATGGTGGTACGAGAATACCATGCAAAATGTTGGTCTCTAATCAGTCTATTCTCTTACCTAAACTTAAAATACTTATAATAGTTATAACTCAAAAACTATTATCTATAGAATTTCGATTTTTAGACATTAAAATACTCCGAAAAATATACTACTTCAGAATATAAATTTAAAAATGTACGTTGTCCTTCAATAAAGTAAAAAAACTTAAAAAAATATTGTTTTGTTTTGATTAGAAATTATGTAAAATAAATACTTTCTAATACGTTAATAGATTTTGAAAGAATGAGTGATGTTCGATAAAAGAATCGCCCGGTATATAAATTATTACATATTATATTTTATTATCCATAAACATAGTTTTTAAATTAGGTATAGGTATGTATTAAAAATAAAAATTCTATAATAATTAATTGGGTTAGTAAAACTATGTATATAGGTTAAAGTGTTATAACTAATGAGAAATAAAAGTATACATCGGTAAGTAATATATTATAACGAGTATGCAATAGGTATTAATTATATTTACATTCTCAACTACTTATCTTATGATGTTGTTATTAATAGAGATACAGGAAACAATTAATTGTTTTTATAGAACCTTTCGTAAAAATAACGCATGTATCATTTAGATTTAAACGCTAATAACATATGTTATTTGTGTTTAAAATATAATCTAATGATAGTTTAAATATTTAATTATTCATAATAAAAAATCTAAATATTATAATGCTTAAAATAGATTAAAAAATATTTATTTATTTAGATATTTACTACATTTCCGGCTTTCATACAAAAATTTTTGGTAAATATAACACTAATAATCATGGAAGGAGGACATGTCGATGACCATGTTATCAGGTCAGCCGTACGTTTAGTTCATCCAATGGTGTTACGCAATGTATTTTCAATGGCAGTAGATGAAATGGATAAAGTATACGATTTGGACTCCAAGGTTTGTTGTAATACATTTGCTTATTTACATATTTTGGCAGATTATGTAGAAATTATAGATCTTACAAAATTAAACATTTTAAATTTTCAATCAAGTTTAGTAATATTTTCTATCAATTAACAAATAGAATAAAAAATTGAACTACATTGTATAAATTCTTTAAATGTGTTTTTCGCGTAGATAAAATGTACACTGTCGTAAAGCCGCATCATAATAATTATTATATATATATATGAAAAAGCTTATTTTGCTGTTTAACAATAACTTAAAAATTATTCACCTTCAAAAAATTGTATGCTTTATTAATACACCGAGTTAAAAACGTAGACAATAAAAAGTGCCTAATAGGATTTCTGAGAATTCTATGAAGGATCTCGATTGTGTACTTCGCCATCTTCATTTTTTTTGACATGTTGAAAAGAACCATTACAATAGATAGTTGATGATGAATAGAAAAACTCGAAATGATTATTAGTTTACGGTTGAACAAAATCATTTATATAAATTATAAGTAGTAGCTGAATAAGCGACTATACTTTATTCAAACCTATACTAAAAAATAGGTGAAGTAATATTTTATAATTTTTTATTTATATATGTTATAGGTAGCCAAACAGATTTATATCTATCCCCGAGTTTAAGAGGTTAGGCATAATAAGTACCTATAATACTTTACCGACGTTTTAAAAAGTAATGGATTTTAGGGATATATACAATATACATATAATATTATATACCTATATCAGGACTCAAGAAGTGATACTAACGTAGCTTTCCTTTTACGTGGAGGTTCAAATAATAATAAAAAAGGATATAATCATATAATAACAAACGTAACTTTTAATTTTAATTAAAATATTGTATTATTTTTTTTTATAATGTGAATTTGTGTATTCGAATTTTATATATTTATTATTTTTGTAATAAACAGAGCAGTAATTTAAGTTTATAATGATAACTGATGTTTTATTAATCACAAACTTATTGTAATATTCTATTATAATAAGTATAATAAGTATAATAACCATGTACTGTGAACTTACAAATTAGTTTAATAATTTCTTTAAATTCGTACCTATATAAAAACTGACAGCTTACAAATATACTTAACAAATTAATAAAATAATAAATAAATTGTTAATTGATACTTCTAGTTATTGTGTAGCCGTGTGAGGTAATTACTTAAAAATTGATTATGGTTATAATAGATTAAGAAAAAATATATTAATATATATATTTTACTTTGTCATATATTTTATATTTATGGCATTTTTTGTTCATCAAAAAAAACTTTAAATATATAGCGGATCGGGAAACTTATAAATTATCAAAATCCAACGTGAAATTATATAGGTGTTTAATATTACTGACGCCATTTTATGCCTTTATAGCCGTTGAAGGACAACGCAAAGAGATTGCACATGTACTTTGGCAAGACCGACGGTTGGTGTCCGACGTCGTTTTATGACGACATCAGCAAGTGCGTGCCGGAAGCAGATGCTGTGCTGTGCGACAAAGGCTACCAACACGCGTACGTAATCGGTTATTCCGATGAGATGGCCGGCATCGTGTGCGACTGGCTCCAACCCGACCTACGAAACACTAAATCACAGTGATATCGGACGTCGTTCGCATCATATGTGCCTTTCGCGTTTGAAAACGATTTTTTTTTTATAAATTATGGTGTTTTTTTTTATCGACTATCGTTTTACAAGTACTTTTTTGTACTTACTTGTGATACCCTTTAACTTCAAAACGTCTCACCTCATCACGAACTAAGAAATTAAATCACAAGCCATTATAATATATAGTTTAAAATAATAACTGTATAATGTAATATATGACTGCAAAAATGATGTTATCTGTAGTGCAGTTGTCAATTGGTATACATTTATTTATTCTATAATACCTCAGTTCCTATATTACATTCTGTGCAGTATACCTACCTATATAATATTGTTTATAGGTATTGACATTTTCCATACAACATTATGATATAAGTGCCTATGACGTTTTCCGCATTTCATAATGTACGAGTAAGCAGTAGGCAAAATATAATATAATATTATTTTAATACCACGACTGCCGAGTGAATCCAAAAAAGTGCCTTATAATTTATAAACTTATGACCGTTAGACAGATGGATAATGCATATACGTACACGTAAATATAGTGCGTTTACTGCAGTGTATCTATGTATGTGTGTGGACATGCTGGCGCGTATTTTTAAAAACAAGGTCATGGAAAATAGGAATAATCGATTCCATCGCACACGCTTTTACGTGCACGCATCCCCCATCATTTCCTCGTCGCCGAGTTCAACGATTCGGCAGTGGTGGCTTTTATTGCACGTATTTTTTTTTCTGTTACGTGTCCGCGTGGCGTGGCGCCGCTGTTGGCAGCAAAAGCCGTTTTAGAGTTTAGTTTCGCGACCACGTCCGGTCATTAAACAATTCGTTTCCGCGCGCGCACATCGCGGTCCGACCTTATTGTTTTATATAAAATATATTGATTGATGTGTTTTGTAATATCAAATAAACACAATATATATTATAATGGCTAATTAAATGTCTGTGTGCATCACGATCATGGCCAGCGCCTCGGAAATCTAACGTCCATGAGACCACCACGACCACGGTCTTTTTGACGTATATATATTGGAAATAGCAATTGTATTGACGATCCTCGTTCAAGTGAGTATATAAAATGTATATATGGCAGTTTGTTGGGTAACTTTATTTTTAATAGTAGGGGCAGACTATTTCAATATTACATGCATAATTGTATATATACATATATACTAGTATATATTTTTGCGCGTATTTTAAAATGTCGTTTTCAGTTATCTGTAGTTATCATAAACTCATAAATAGGAAAATTGAACATTATCTAATATTGTAATCATTACAATTTTGTCTTAACATTTTAACTTTTTATTTAGCTTTACAATAAAAAAAAAAAAATTAACATTTAATTTCGTAGTCCTCGGATTACCTAGCTATTGGATTGTTTTGAAGTAATGACTGACCGATTAATAATATCGGTAACTAACATTTAATAAATATATTTTTTTTTATTATACTCTCGTACATTACGTCATTACTAAATTAAATATTTAGATACAACACTGTTTGAGTATTACAAATATTCAAATCTATAATTTTAGATTTAATATTAGTGTTTATTTTAGTAAATATTATAAGTCCGTTCTGTTGTTTGTATAGATTTGATCTTCTAATTTTAAATGTGTAGTATTAAAAATGGTTAAATATAGTGTATATTGTATATAACATATACAGTCGAGTCGCGATAACTCGAAGTTGAAGAGAGATAAAAATTCGCTGTGAGATATGTATTATTCGAAATATCTAACTCGAATTTATATTAATTTTTATTTCTAGGAGAATAAAAATTTGAGTTGTCAAGTTTTTCGAGTTATCGTGACTTGACTATATATTATATATTATATGTATATCTTTTTCATATAATACGTCAATTCGTCATCAATACTAAACAATTATTTTTTGACTAGGTATAAATTGCTGCCCACTTAAAATAAAATGTTCGACCAGTTTTATGTATATTTACCATATATTTATAAGAGATTTTTTCCAGATTCTTTAGAGAAGTGTTTCTCAACCGGAGGATCACGATTGATTTGACTGGGGGTCGCATAGGTCAAAAATAATAAAACGACGATTTATAAAATTACCTTTTTATTCAAAATTTGGCATTCCCGACGATATGATACAAATTTATACAGAGTATTAATATAAATAGGGAGGAAGGTCGCAATATGATTGACCATATTTTATACCTTTTTTAGTGGTCACGAGACTAAAAAGGTTGAGAAACGATGCTTTATAGAGCAGCAGACCTTATTAAAATTTTAGAAAGGGCCAAATGTAATTTTTGAAAATTACTTACGGGCCACATACATTTTTAATCATAATAATTAAAAAAGTGGGTAAGTGGATATCGCTCTGCTGTATAGTAGAGATGGAGAGTAGGTCACTGGTCACTATAATGGATATCGCAGGGCCGGCTCAAGGTATAAGCGAGCTAGGCACATGCCTAGAGTGGCACTTTAGCTGGAGCGGCATTTTCAAAATTAACTCATACATTTTTTTTTATTTCTATTGGTATTATATAAGAAAAATATTTAAAAAAATTTATTTGTGAAAACTAACTTACCTATAAAATAAAATAATATTGTTTAAAGTTATTACCTTACAGCTGTGTCTAATGTAAATCAAATCCGAATTGCAGCTAATATGAACTATTTAATAACGCGTTTGTCGCAACGCGTTCCGAAAATCGCAAGTATGACCATTGTAATTACGTCCGATGCGTAAAAAGCGTACGAAAAATTAGACTTGCTACGAATATTTTCAGTGCTCAATAAATGAAAAAAATTAATTCACTTATTACCCATTTTAGTTTACTTAGCTACTGCATTCCATTCTTTATCCTTTCCCTATATTTAAGATGCCATTTATTCTATAAAAAAAAACTCTTTGTTTTAGACCTCTAATATCAACAACTCCATGATGATATAGGTAATAAAATAAAATATAATACTTAGTAATTATTATATAGGTATCTAATAATTATGACTAAATAATAGTTATAAATACATATAATATATTTATAACGTTCGTACAGCCAAAAATTATTTGTTTTCAAACTAAAATTGTCCGGCAAGTACGGCCAATACGATATCTACTCAATTGAGTATATGAATCACGAGACAAACTTATTTATAACCCAAAACAAAGTTTTAAAATTAATTTTTTCAACCAGATTTTAGACACTGTTATCCAATCAATCATTAGAGATTTTCACAACTTACTGAACACAGCAAAAATGAAAAATATTTTAAAAAGCATAAGTATTTAATTATTATGAATTCCTATTTCCTAAAATCCAAATATGTGTGACTAATGAATTTACAATCAATTATTATATAACTATACAAATATGAAATAAAAATAAAAAAAAATAAAAAATTTCTTTTAGGTATAGTCACATAAAAAAATAGGGGGGAGTGGAGGGGCTAAGTTAAAATGAGAAAACAAATTTTTTTTTTTAGAGGCAGCAAAATTTGATTTTGCATTGGGCACTATTTTTGCATGAGCCGGCCCAGAATACGTTAATTTTGAAAGCAATAACGGGTACCATTGTATACGAAAAACGATTCTGAACTGAGATGATTTGTCAGTTAATGATAATTAGTTGGATATATTATATTAATACCTATATTTAAATTGTAATATATCGTTATTTTACGCGATTTCGTAAAAATTAAATTTCATACGCTCATAAAATGTTTTCTATATTGACGCTGGAATTTTTTTTTTTACAGTTACTTGAAGGAAAACTTATGGATAACCTTGTATTAGATTTTTGAACCTTAAGTATAGATCACAAAAATTTTATGAATTTTCAACTTCAAAATTCCTTGCAAATTCTCGCGATTTTGATATATTTTGTAAACATTTAAACTTTAAATGCATATAAACAAAAATGTAACTAACGATTATTGATTTTTTTTACTAAGATAAGTGCAACTTATAATAAACCTTGTATTAAATTTTAAAGATTTTTTGGAAAGCCAAATTTATTTTATCGGCATTTCAAGAAAAAAAACTTACAAAAGTCGAAAATTTCAATTGTCTAAAAATAGCTTAAAAAAGGTCAAAATATTTTGAATTTAATCGTAAATAGATGACCATAATATAAACATTTGGTGAAAATTTTAAGTATTTTCAATGATTCGTTTTTGAGTTACAGCTAAATCAAAAAATCGATTTTGTCAAAAATTGGTTATGCGTAGAAATTCTCGTTTTTCCGTTATTTTTTCAGGGTTTTTCCCGACGTTTTTGAAAACTACTAGAAATTTTGACCGCCCAAAGTACCAACTAGATGAATTTTCCTTTTCAAAGAGAGGCTGAAGTCAAAAATCGAAGTATTATTACTACTCCAAAACGCAATGACAGACAAAAAAAAAAAAAATTAAAAAAAACACACATTTTTGTGAAGTCAATGCATTCATCATTCCGTTCAGAATCTAAAAGATAAAATAAAAATGTATACATAAAAATAATACTCGCAATTTAGTGAAATGCATTATCGAATATAAATAATTACATAACCTGCTGTATGATCATAAAACGTAAATGTAATTTAAATTTTCAAGAAAAAATAACACAATTTTTAATATCTGACTTGAATGTGTCATGTGTGTATTAAAAGATAATGTGATAATGTATAATAGAATAATACTTAATCTATCTATCTACGCATTGTATATTGTTCCGTGGGTTGTAAATTCAAAACGTATTATTGTCAAAAAAACTGATTTTTTGGGAGATACGATTTTCTGTATCCCTTTCTATAATCGATATAAGTTAATTTAAGTCAAACAAATGTAATGTATAATAAGTTATATCGATTTTTTAAAACAAAAAATTCTATTTTTTTTTTTTTTTTATATATAATTTCTATATTTTTGGCATTTCAAAATGTACAATTATCCAAAGTGTACTATTTCCATTAATTCAATACGTTTTGGACTTTTTTTTTATTCTCTTGCACTTACCTACAACAGGGGCAATTGTACCTACGTTTCGGCATAACATAAAAAAGTATGTTTTGGTATAATTTTCAATTCACAATTTTGTTTTGATATAGTTCAGTGGCGTAGCCAGGATTATTTTTCTTTTGTAAAATACAATTTAAGATTTTTGTTGCAATTTTCATAAGCCATTAAAAATTAAAATAATTTTTAAATTTTTTTAATATTTTGAGGGAAGGACTGCAGCTTCCTCAGTCGACCCTCCGGAAACGTCACTGATATAGTTAATGATTGGTGCTTATTTATTTTACATGAGTAAAAGAACGTTTTGCATAAAACTGAAAAAGTAAGGTTTGATTTTTTTAAATACCATTTTTGTGTACAGAAAAAGTCAAAAGATTCATTTTGGACTAAACAGTAATTTAAAAAACGAATTTGACTGACATTTTTTCTTTAAAACTATGTATAACTCGGATTTTGTAAACTTGGCAAAAATACGTTTAGATTTCCATTTCTTAAATATTTTCTCGTAAAAAATAAAAAATTTGGACGAAATTATGTAATATATATATTATGTATTTCCATATCGACCATATCTCTTTGCATTATACATAGCCTTTGGCACCCAGGATTAATCGACTTTGTGTCGTATGTACCTACGTTGGTAGGTATACTAAACATTGCAATATGCATTAATATGTTTTTATGTGATACAATTAAGTTCACATTTTTGAATTTTTATTATTGTATAAAATTATAATAATATAGGTACACGAATTACCTTAAAATTACAAATAAAAAAATATTATTTATTTTTAATTTATTATAATAATGGTCGGAAGTCTATAATAATGATATGCTAAATATTCGTGAAGCCATATTCCATATTAATAAATTATAATTTATAATATAATTGAATAAAGCAATTTATTTTCCCTTAAGGGTATTTATAATAATACTGTTATTTATTTAATCGTTTTATTGTGGGTCCTGGCAATCCTATATACAGTTTTAAATTATGATATAGTATATATTGCAGATTATAGGTACAGGTAACTTACCCTATTTTTACAATATTAATATATTAATGCCTACCAGTTACCAATTATAACTAATAATCATTTAATTATTAAATAAAATGTTTATTAATAATTAGTTGAATATATTTAAAAACTCCCTTTGTTATACAGTAGGTTTCTAATAGCTATAAGTGTCTAGCCATTGTGCCATAGCTTGATCATTCTTATGTAGTTATGTGTTAAATAATTTAACTTAAATATCGTTGTATAATAATAATATACCTACCAAAAACGATTCTGAGCGAAGGAAACGGATGGATTACCATTGATCAAATTGTAAAGGGACGCAGGGGAACGGAACTCCTTTCAAATTTTTTTTTATATATTGAAAGATCCCCTTCTAATTATTATTAGAACGAGGTGATGAAACGTTTTACTTCATAAAAAAATTATTGTAATTTTGTAATTTTTATTTCATAAAGTTTCACTTATAACCTATTATATTACAATTTAATTTATGGATTTATTTTTATTATAGTTTATAATTGATAACACAGAAAAAGCATGGACTTATTATATTATATAGTAGTTACAATTTGTCTTAGTCAATAGTCTGTGGTAAAAAGTTTTTTCAGAACTATTAGTTTAAAGATAAATACATTCAGTTACTTAAAAATTTTGGAGTAATAGATCAAAATAATAAACCTGACAAATATAATATTCATTATGGTGTTAGTGCCGTCTAGACGTCCTGCAGTGATTTATAAAAACGTTTCAAGTTGATGAAAAAAAGTCCACAATAATACGCGACTTTCAAGAATTTAAAAATAATAAAAATAAGCTTTATATACAGGATCTGCACCCTCTATTAAACGCAATTAAGATAATTGCAATATCATCAGGTGAGTATGAACGTGCTTTTAGTTCTATGCACAATTTAATAGTTACCAAGTTAGGTTCTATTTATATTTCTTCCTTAATGATTATAAATTGTGTTGGACTTCTAGTTAAAAAAATTTAAACCAGAATCGTATGTATTTTCTTGGATATGCAGAGGGGAAGAGATTTGTTGAAGAAGAATGTTGTCCTAAAAGAAAAATTGCTGAAGTAGGTAATAAATCACAATTACCAACAGTCATAAACATTAATTTAGTTTTTTTTAATGAATTACCTTATTATAATTAGTTAGAAATGTTAATAAAGTTAACCATTAATTTTGAATGAGAAGTAAAATAATATTTATTGTAATTTTTGGTAAATTTTACTTGTAATAGCTAGTGTACTATAGATTCTAACAACTACCTATTGTTGAAAGTGGATGTCTAAGGGTGTGGGGGCAAAGCACCCACAAGCTAGGCTGACATTAATCATTGTAAGGAACACTATTTTTTTTTAAGTGGGAGTCTTCTTTCTTTTATTTTTTCCAAATAGAGCACTGATGATTAGCAACTATTATTATTAACAATTGATTATGTAACTCTATAATATAAATTATATTTATACTATTATAGTGTAGTGTTTTATTAGTATTACATTAGGTTGAGCAAATTGTTTGCTAAAAATATTGCATAATATAACAAGCATATACAAATTACAAGTCAATCCCAATATATCCTAGAATGGTGTGAATAATAAATTCTATGTATAAGCTTAGCTTCTAGATTTTAGCTTAGGCAGCGTTGCGAAAGTATTGTGGAAGTATTGTGTAAGCGGTAATTCACTCATTAACGCACTGACCGAATCGTTAGGTCTAGAGATTTAAAATTTTGTACAGAGGTTCCTTAAGCAATGCAGGGGCGCACTAACAAAGTATTTTTCAAAATTCGACTTCTAAGGGGGTAAAAACTATTTTCAATCGTTTAATAATGTTTGTTATTTCTTCTAAGCGGTTGCTAGGATACTAAAAATAGTAAAAATATGTCTAATTACTACTTTTTTTTTTACTTTTTTTAAATTAATTTTATTATAATATGTACTATCTCCTATTTAAACTCCTTACAGCCCTTTTTTAGTATTAAAAAATAGCCTATGTTCTTTCTCAGTGTCTAAACTATGTATCAAATTTCATTTAAATCGATTCAGTAGTTTCGGAACCTATTCAATACAAACAATCAATTATTTAAATCTTTCCTCTTTATAATATTAATATAGATATAAATATTATAGATATAAAAGATGCTATTTATAAATTCAATCAGTGGAAAACTTTAAAATAATTATATGAAATAAGTCAAATATTTAAAATCAGTAAGTAAATATACACATCTATTATACATTTATAGCTATAGATAATAATACAAATAAAGGTTATAATGGCATATTATATTTTAAGTTTAATATAATTTATTTGGTGATTGGAAGTACAGATAATTTCTCCTATTGTTTGAAGAATAGAATAACCATTCAACGCATACTTAGAAAATATAGTTATAATAAATATTAAATCTGAATAAAATGTATAGTTTGTAAAGTAGAAATAATATTTTTTATTTCAAGTTATTTATTTTTTGTATTAAAATAAATTAACAATATATATAGTGTACATGTTATCACGAAATGGTATAAGATGAGATAATTAAACATAAGTGTATATAAATTTAATAGGACGTGACTACGTGAGTGGGTAAACCGTTCAATAACTGCCCTTCGTGTTTTCAATTACTTGTATTTTGTCTAAAACGATTTTTTCCGATTATTTTTAAACCATTTTATTTACTTGTTTTTTGTTATAGTCTATATAGATTCCTATATGTTATCGTAAAATATACGTCTAATGATTACCTGTATATACTGTAATAATTATAACAATTTATTATTATAACTATTATAGTTTACTAATACTCGTAGATAAAATCCTTGAAGAAATGTATCTATATGTACTACATATGGGGTCGTCAAAACGCCAACTATAATAATCCATATTATTTCCTTACGTCCTGCTGACGCACGTTTTATTTTAACAACTTACACGTGTCCTTTCTTTAAAAAGCACTATTTACTGAAGTAAGTATATCATGTTACTTCTTTTATCATTGAAAATGGATAAATACATTAATATTTAATAATTTAATTTAATTTTTATATAAAAATGTAGTATATGTTAATTATACGTTAATAATACGTTATTTAAATGTTATAAATACATTAAACGTTTGTTTGTGTCATATATTAACTAAGTGTTACGTAAATATAACGTATAATTTTCGGTTTCACGCTATATACTCTTATGTAGTCGTTACTTTTATTGTCACAAGGACTAATTGCATTAACCGACTTTGCTCAAGGTGCAAATTAGTATTCTTAAGAAAATTGTACATCACGATAAAAACCAAAGAGATACGAATGTATTCTTATTTCACTGCTTAATTTTCAGGAGACAGAAGATGAATAGGTTGTATATACTTAAATAAAAAAATTCGAGAAAAGACGAAAAGTGGTCTTAATCGACTAAAAATTGTGTTGCGATCCACTTGTTTTTAGCCCATACTGACCAACGACTAATGGCGTTTACTATACGTAAACCTATGTCCTTTGAAAAATTATTGTAAATAATTATACACAATAAAGTTCGATGTATAATTTAAAATCAATATAATTGTTTTGATAATTAAATTATAAGTATAAGATAATATATTGTACTATAAATTTATAAAGTAAAGATAATTATGGCAATCAATAATAATACTAAGTTACAAGTATCTAAAGTTTGTTGTTAAAAGCTTAAACTTAAATTTACTTACTTTATGTTTAAATCGTTTACAGATTAATGGATAGAAACGTTTATTATTGTTTGACTTGCATATCAAAACGCTAAAAAACGTTGTCTTATGTTTGTTATTTTAGGCGAACTTGGTCGCTGTTAATTGGTATGTCCTCAAACAATGAACCTACTTGGAGAATATGCAGAAAAGCAGTGTGGATGTTAATACAAAATGTTAATAACTTAGCCGATGCCGAAGCTTTACTAAACCAACAAGAGAATGACCTTCATATTGCAAGCGGCAAATGTTTCATTTTATTACTGGTCAATAAATTTTGGAATTCCTTATCATTATTACAGTATTTAAAAAAAATAGTAATGATTACCAAAATATGATTGTTACTATCAACATTTTTGGTTGCACCCGTGAAAACAATAGGTTTGGTTAAAAATTAAAATTACAAGTTCTATTTGATAAAATGATAAACTAAGTTTTATAGCAGTCACGGCTAACTTAAGCTATAAAATCTATTTTCTATATAGTATAGATAGATATAACAAATATAGTGAATACCAAACATATATTTATCATAGCTATTTGTTTTTATGGACCATATGTATATATCTATATTTATATGCTTCGTCGTATATACCTACATTGTTTGATACAAATACTTAATTGGAAATTCAACAATATAGATATAGTCAAGTGTTTATTATATTTCAGTCTTCAGCTATTACAATAATATTATTGTGCATACAAATTATGTGATGCGTACATATATTAATAGTATATACCTCTAAAATATATAGATATTATATAATGCATACCTAATTAAATCATATTATTAATTATAAAATTTTGACTTTATTTCGAAAAAAAATGTTTGTAAGTGTAAAAACACATTTAATCCTTTTACTCCGAAATTTACATTTCAAATAACTAATAAAACAAATCTATGAAGCATACAATTAGTAAAAAATTTAAATGAGTTTAGAACCATACAGTTTTCCATTTTCATTATTTAATTAATTTCAGATCAAATTAATGAAATAATATTTTTGTTTTATTAATAATATTATACCACATTAAAAACAAAGAAAATTGTTAGAAATTAATAATTATGCGATTGAACGTCATAATATATTAATACTTTTAATGATATTATGTTTATACAATACAACTATATAAACAGTTTAAAGTCGTAGCCTTTGAATATGATTTTATGTGAGGGCATTTATATGCGTTTTATTGAAATGTAAATCGTCTTCCAAATGCACCTTATTAAGAATTTTAACTACATGCTATCGTTGTAGATTCATGAACTTGACGCACATCATTTCAAGTGTACAAATTAAAAATATCGTATAGTTTACCTATCTACCTACATCTCTCAATAGTCAATAGGTAGTATTTAAAAATTTGCATAAATTAAAGTTTCCGTAAGTAAATTTAAATAAAGATATAGGTTAATTTTTCTGACACCCTTAAACTTCTACAAGCGTGTATAAACCAATCAATATTTAACGCACTTATCATATATATTATTAACTATTCTAACAAACTTTCAATAAAAGTGTACAATATCCATTGTAGTTCATAACCATTAAAAATACAACATTTAATATAGCACGGTTTCTGAATTTTTTGTGTACGATTTAGTTCGATTATAGTCACAAAGAAATAGAACAATTATTATTCGCATTTCAAAACGCCATGTTTAATATGTTTTTTTATGTAAATGAAAGATTTCCTTTTAATAATACTTATAATACACCAATACACGATTGGAAAATGAATCCAAATTTGAAGAAATGTTCTTGATATAGTAAAAACAAACTTTATATTGTTTGAAACCTGATAAGTAAGTAATTGTTTTAATCAGTCAGCGAGAATCTAAATATTTAATTTTTAAACGAATTTTATATTATACATTGATATATACGCACGTTCACGCTGCTCGACGGACGTTCAATGTTTTTCTTTCGTTTCTCCTATATAACGATATGATATCTGGGTATCCCGCAGACGGCAATCCAAGCGCCGGAAAAGTCGCGACTGGAATCCGTGCAGGCCGAGTTCAAGCGGTTCGAGGCGCGGTGCGGCGCGATGTTGGACGGCGGCGGTTGGTTGGGGTTGGTCAGGCGGAAGCTGCAATTCTCGTCGGGCGCCGCCGCGGCGGGCGTCGACCACTACGACGGACAGATCGCGCTGGCCGACGTCACCCTGTGCATAGTCGGACTGATGATCGTCAAGGTCATGAACGGGTACAACGTGGGCCACATAGCTACCGCCAAGGGGGTCTACACGTTGCGGCGCGCCTGGAAAATGTATCAGCAGTGTTACGCCTCCGTGCTGGACGTCTACCGCGCCGTGTACGAACTGGACCCCGGTCAGCATGCTAACCACGGTTTTTTAACCACGATTATATACCTATACTGCGGTTATTTATAGATTGTATAGTATAGCATGATAATAACCGTGACTTCTTATACCTGTAATACCCATCGGAGGAACCTCATTCACGAAGTATTTGTTTTTACTTTGTTGTGTGTATCAGACGAGAACACTCCGCGGTGGCCGCCGGTTTTGAAACGCAGACAATCCTCGTCCGCCACCTCGTTGGCTTCGACGTCGAACGTAGGAAGTCGTATGTATCGCTCGGCTACCACATCGTTTGAAACGTTTCGTCAAGATAGGTACGCGTACACTAATACATTTGAATTATTCAACAGCCGATTGTCGTGAACCAGGCCAAAATTATGTATAAATAAAACAGTGTAGGTAGTTTTCTTAAATAATTAAGAATTCCTTAAATACTTCTCAGGATAATTTATATTGCCCGGTTCACGAAAACAGGAATCGTTCTCCATATACCTATTCTATATACTATGGTGTCTAAAAACTCGCCCGTTAATACACCTATGCGCTGTATATAGTGTTACTATCCACCACTATATAGATATACTAAATACTTACTATATTATGTAGTATCTAACTAAACTAACTCGTAGCGTCGTAAAAAAAAAAATAATTCGACACGTCGATTATAAATTTGATACAAAGATTATTTTTAAAGTAATCGTAATATTATTATGCTTGAGTGGAGCGTGTTAAATATTGTTGTTTTTCGTATAGTGTGTCAAACGGGATGTCTAAAGACGTGGTTAGATTGATGGCAGCGGTCAGTGTGGGATATGGCGCTTTTAATTTGATCTTATCATTAGTTTCACCTATGATGGTCCCTCTAATTGGAATGTTGGGTTTTCGTGGAAATCGCCAAACCGGTTTAGACGCTTTAACGTTCGCCAAAAATGGACCTGACGTACACGCACCGTTGGCATGGTAACTATAACGATGACATTATTACTACTTTTTTATTTTTAAATAAATAAAACGACTAGGTACCTTCTCGGGACGTTCAGCATACACACACACACGGTAATAGTTAGGTATCCCGTTGCTATTTGTTTTACAATGAAACGTGTGTGGTATATAAATACTTTTCATTTCTCCTTTAAGTACAGGAAATTTGATTTCATCTTCAATTCCGATGATAATTTCTGGTGACTAATTTGATATATAGTTAATAATACTTTTGAAAATCAAAAGTAGAAAAATCCCAGTACTATACCTTAGCCGCCCTTGCTATATATTATAAACAATTCCAAATATTTTTTTTTTTTATTGTAATTCAGTAAGAAACCTTCTATTAGTTCAACTAATCCAATTATAATTAGATTAATAAATATTAATAATTTAAATATAAGTAATACATAACATAAACAATATTCTTAGAAATAGTCGAAATATATCAACACGTTTCCTTCGCTCAGAACCTTTTTGCACGTACAATTTAACGTTCATTTCAAATTTAATACATTTCGTATTATCATAGTGACCTATAGACAATTGATCTTACAATTTATTATAAAATCAATGCTCCAACTCAATAAGATAGCATAGGTATTTGAACATACTATATATATATTATATACAACAGATCGAGATTCCAATAATAATACATTTCAATTTATGAAGATATACAATGATTTGTAAAACTTAAAATCAATTGATGCAGCCAAGGTACACCTATTGTAGTTGCCCATAACGTGATGCCTATATCTACGTTCTTTCTATTATATACATATATAAATAATGGTTTATAAAATCCAAATATAATCTTGATAAACATAGTCATATCTAAAAAAGTCATGCTCTCTTTTTAAAAGAGTTTTAGATTTAATTATTTAAAGTATAATAAAAAAAAAAAAAATTGAATATAAACTTAAAAAAGTATTCTGTCTAAGTATTAATTATGGTTACCATAAAGACTTGTTTGAACTGTTTGAAGGGTCCCAGAATTGACGATAACCCTGCAGGATGGCCCGTTTTTATATAAGCATATTATTTAGAAACCTAACCTACACTTATAATATTTTGTAACCAATCATATGTTAATCTATTCTTATTTTATCGGAAAATTATTTATTTATTTTTTATCTTGTTATTATACATATACATACAATATACATGCATCAATCTGTAAAAACGAATTAGAGCTCTGCGGTATTGCATCCTGAAATCTGTTTTAATTATATTCTTTAGTAATAAAATTTGTTGATTTTTATTAGTTGAATTTATTTTTTCTACTTTATTAAGCCATGTAATATTGAATAAAAATAATTTTTCCTAAATTTATAATGATGTTTGGGGAGAAAATAATTAAACACCGGAATACTAAATTCTGAATACGTCTCTATTGGTTATTTAAGCACCTCGATGATTGTGTAAGTATTTATTAGGTTGATCCTGTCGTGGTATCACATGATGGGAAACACAGATTACTTGTTTGACGGTCCCCAGTCTCGAGAAAATGAAACCTATGTCAAGGAATCAGAACAATTAGTTTGTAATCCACCCGAAGAATTCCAAAACTCGACATCTCTGCAATACTTTATCGGGCGATCGCTTTATCTCAAGGTTTGTAGATAAGTGTAAACTTAAACAAAAGTAAAGTTGTTGGCTTTAATTTTTCTTTCATGGATGTTCATAACTATATTTAATTAATTGACGTTTCAATAAACTTTGACTGTGTCAGTAAATTTATATACTCGTAGGGTGATTTAGAACGATCGATACGAGCATACGAAATTGGATCAACAGTTTTAGTTGATAATTCTTTTGTAAGTATGAAAACAATGTGTTTACATGAATTAGGATTCATGTATGCAATTAAATTGGATTGGATTGCTGCGTATAAAAAATTCGCAAGTGTAGCAGAAGTGTGGATGAAGCAGTATCATTATTTCATGGCTACAGGTAAAAACAATTCTTATCTCTCGTATTTTTTTTTTTAAATATAGTATTGTACATTTGTACCTAAAATATACGATCTTCAATGCAGTGATAAGAGATTTGTTTTAAATTACTGTTTTCAATATAGTATTTTTTTCATATTTTCAACAATTTATTTATGAAAATTTTTAATTTATTAAAAGTAGTCAGTAAAATAATCAATAGTATTTAAAATATGATTTTTAATTATAATATGTAATATTATGTGGTATAATTATCTGGTTTCGTTGGTTTCGTGGTGATATCCATTTAAAATTCAAATATGTATCTTAAAGGTGTTAATATGTTATACAATATCTGAGTATTTAGATTCCTTAGAAAATGGTTAATAGGGAAACTACTATTATTATGATATATTGTTGTGTTTTTGTTGTGTGATGTAGTTAAAAATTTAGAATATTTAGAAAATGCAATGCATATCGAAATGAACAACTAAGAGATATTTCCATTTATATTTTTCATTATATATTAATATATTATAAAAACTTTTAAATTTTCAAATCGATTTGCATAATGGGATGCAGTTTTGTGTTCTTCGTTTTTTGTTTTCTAATTTTTATAGTATAAAGGTGGGTTTAAAGAGTTGGCGTTCAAGTCAGGGAAACAAAGACAGTTGGTAAAATTCTAATCGGGGCTTTAAAGTTTTTAAATATTAAAGGATTTGTTCACAGCATATTTACTGAGAAAATAATAAATTCCCTTTGAGGAAAAAACAAAAAAGTATAGTTGATTTCTCGGTATATGCTATATTATAATTAAAAATATTTGGGTGCACTAATATTATAATCATTTTATGTTAATATTTTACGTAAAAATATAAATAAGCATTAAAATCCGTCATACTTCTTACAATTTTTTTCAAAACTAAATACTTTGTCTATAATATTTACGGTTCTAAAAATTTAGTATCTACGCCGGATGTGTATACGTGGTATGTTTTAGATATTTTACGAATAATTTGTTAAGGCTCGTAAAATTTTACTTTAATGAAGTTGAAATTCAACCAAAACTCGTAAAGTTTTCAAAGTTCTTAATTTGATAAAACATAAAATCTAAATGAATAATTTGAAAACTTGTACTACGTTTCCTGGAGTTGCGCGCCCTACTACCGTATACCCGTCTAAATAGTTAATACATTGTGTGGTGATAAAGTTATATAATGAACTGTTATAAATTCACGTTGAAAATAAAATTATTTTAAGCATTTAATTTAAGACTACCTATCTGTAACTATTATCGTAATCAAGCAGAGAGTCGAGGGTTATTATTGTAACGAAAAAAAGAGGTTTGATCAATTAAACAATACACGTTAAATTTGTAAATTTCATAAATTTAAATAGAAGTTATTCGAATTAAAATTATTAATTTTATCTGAAATTTTTATGTTATATAATACAATTGATTTCATAGTTTTAGAACGATGTGTGTATTTTATAATTTAATTTGTAAATCTTGTCACCTTTAGAAGTAGTAAAAGTAAACGCAGCTGAACAGTTTTATTATGGTACAAAATTAAATCTAGTTAGTACCTATACTGTTAGTAGAATAAAATTTTTTAAGTAAGCAAATGCCTAATAATTTTTAAAAATAAATTAGGAAAAAACCAAAAAAAAAAAAAAAAATAGGAGAATACAAGATTTCATTCAAAATAAATTTTTGGATAAAATCGATTTCGTTGTTTTGTTTTGATTAAAAAATGAATAACTGTAGAAACTTGCAAATTTGATAACCGATAGGTTTTATTTACCCTATTTGCGTGGTTGGTAGGTACAGAAATTACAGCAGAATCAATGTTCTCCGCTTCAGGCGCAGATCCAGGGGCGGTAAGGGCGATCCCCCCACTATAGTCTGGTGAATTGTCTGTTTTCAGTAACAAAATGAATATCGTAAAACCTTCCTTAACCGGCTACAGCTCTAAATAGTATACATTTTTTTTCGTAAATGGAAACATTTTTACTACTTATTTTTAAATATGGGATACTCATAAGACTAAAGTCTAAAAATCGGACACTTTTATGACTAAAATTAAATGTTTAATGAAATTTAATATTAATAACTTTTATCGTAGTTATTGTCTAAGCATATATTACATTATTATAATGTACATTTTACACATTATTATTCTATTATAATTTATCTTATCCTTCGTAAGAAATGGCTGTCTAATTCAGTAACTTACTTTGTTTTAAATAATAATACATACAAGTTTATTTATACAAACAAATAAAATAAATAATACGACATGAACGTATCATTATTTTATTGATATACTTTGATATTATTCATTTTTTAATTTATAACGGATAAAATGTCAGCGACCGAAAGTGTCAGATATTAAGAGGTTTCGTTATACATGAAAAATGAAAACGCATTATCTTGTAGCGATTGTATTTCAGTTATGTCCATTTTTATTGGTCACTATCAAAATGCTAATCTTATTGAATACTTGTTTAATACAATAAAGTATTCTATTTATTTAAGTTAAGTTATTATTAAAATGAATTCATTTGTAAAAATATAAATTTAGTTTACGATCCAATAAACATACGATCGCTGTAACCGCCGATCATAAACGTGTGTGGTTGCTGTTTTATTTGAAAAATCAAAAAAAACGAAACAATTTTGTTGAATTTGTTCTATGATTATTTTTTTATGTACAAAATGTTTTATATTTTATCATTCATTATTACATAATTAAACCATTTATTTTACTAATCTAGAACTGTACTGACTAAGTGACAAATTAGAATTTGAATAATAGTATTTATACGTATTTTTATCAGACTTTGGCTAAAATTTTATCCAAGGTGTCCAATTTGGACAATTACATGAATCTCTCCTACATAGAAAAAATATTATTGCTATAGATTGTTTCCTATGGGTATGGGTGGATCTGATGCATAGAAAAATTTGACTGGGTAATCTCTGTAACTACTGATATGATCTCGACAAACTTTACATCGATGGATCAGTGTTGATCCCCTAATTGGCATAAGCTATACCGTGAAATAAGATTATACTCGTGGCGCCATCTGTCTAATTTTTACCAGAGATATAGAAAATCATATACATTATACGAAAATTTTTCATTTAAAAGTTAAAGTCTGTGCAGTGTGCTGTATTGTTGTTTACATTTATTCATATTTTTTCGGGGGAATCAGATACAACAGCTTGTATAATGTATACATAATATCATATTGATATTGTTCTAAAATCTAATGTACCATAATGTAACAAAATCGTAAGAACTAATAAAAATGAGTCACGTGTGTGTATATAATATAAATGTTATAGTGTGCGCAGGCGCAGCGGGTGATACGACTACGGCTGAGCTTATGAGACGGCGGGCTAATGAGGTGGTCAACGGCTACAGGTTGGACGCGTATCGGGGAACAATGTGCAGCTTCATGGAGAGCAAAGATAAGAAGGTGGCCGAAGCACTGCGGTGGACGGCAGCGGCCTCGAGCGAAGACAGCGTCGACTACAAACACAGCCACCTCCACTGCGACGGTCAGCGTTACTGCCGTTTGATCGCTTACGAGGTGCTTTATGTCAAGTACGGCGTGGCCAAGTGGCCGGTAGACGCACTGCACGCCGTCTTGTCGGGTAAGCACATCGTTTTTCATCTACTGCAATTTAATATATGTTATGACTTATAATTTTCCACCGCTACGCCACATCCGAACGAATACACATTATGTGGATATCAGTACTTTTAATATGACGTATACTCAATACAGATATTATTTAACATATTTTTGTAAGATTATTATTTTATATTATTCTGCAGGGGAGTTGCATTCTAGTCGTAATAGCAGTAATTCTCAAGCTTATTTAAAGTGACGATTTCCCAAATTAGATTTTTTATTTCTTTGTATATACTTAAAAGTTAAAAGTATTACTGTTTTTAAACATATTATAAGTTATATTATCATATTGTGTAGGCAATCCTTAATAATTGCGAGTAGTTGGCCACCACTGTGTCGAGAATGATAATAATTCTTATATCTCTATAATCGTAATATAAGTGTACATCATATGGGAATGTGGGATACAATTATATAGTTATTGGCAATACCGTATTGGTATAAACTGCCCGAGTTGTGCAATATGCAATTAATACTTAAGATGAAATAGGATACCTGGATACAGGTCTTGTAAGATATCAACTGTATATACGTCCTTAAGTATTCGATCATCGGATTCGAATAATGAATAGATTATAGATTTATTCAGTAAGTCAGTGGTCGTTATGGTAGTGCTAACTGCTATCGTTATTTAAAAAAAAACTTTCGAGGATAATAAATATAATCTGTATTTAGTTAAATAATGCATTTGTTAACTAATGATACTGAGGAATACAATAGATAAAATACACACCATTAATAAATATCAAACGATTCGAACGTAAAATAAATTATACATAAAAACTGAATCTTACGAATACTAACTTGTAAAACAAAAAACAATCAAGTACTTGTTATAATTTATCCTTGATATGATATTTTAATTTAATTATAAAAATTACAAAATTACTTTTTTTTTTTAACTTTTATACTTCAATTGTTAAAATATAAAGTAAAATGCGAAGCTAACATTTATTTTAATAAACATGTGTTTTTACTATTTAAGTGTAATGTTTACTTCAAAATAAAACTTGATAATAAAGTAGGTACACACTATTTACCAATACACTTTAATACTTTTTAATCTAAGTAATTTTACAACGCGTTTAAGCACTTTACTTATTTGATCGACTTTCAAAGCTATATGAAGCGCTTTTGGCTTTTCTGTGATAAATGATGATTAATTACAGTTCAATATGAGGCTATTATTTATTGAGTTGGGTCATTAATCATGATTTGTAATTAATTTTTGGTTTTTCTATTTACCTCAATATTAAATTAAAACGAACATGTTGATATGCAGAGACTCATAAACTGAAAATGTATTTGATCATTTTTAATTATTCATAAATTATTAACAAACATCACAATGCTAGTTGGTGGCGGTGACTGGTGACACGTTTTTAAAACTTCATTGTTAATTAACACAATGTTTACGCTCTTTCAGAATCCCGCAGTAAAGTATATATTCTTGAAAATTTTAGGCATGTGAGACCCCAATTAAAAGTTAAACAGAAGTGTTATAAAAACATTGAATCGCAGAAATTAATCAAAATTGGTTGAATAGAATTAGCTAACTATATGAATAATATCGTTAGATAAAAATTAAAACTAAAAACTGTCAATTTCAAATGTATGTTATTACTATATTGACGTTTAAAATCCATGTTTATGAATATATCATGATCTAAAAATTGATGAAAGTTGTAAGTTGAATTCTTATCTACACGTTTCTTATTACAATTTAAGATTTTCGCCTCTTTAAAAAGTAGCGTTCATAGTTTTTGATATTATTCAATACATTTTAAAAACTAAATTATTTACTATACTCGTATAGTAATTTTATTTTAGTATAAAAATATTAAAATTAATTTGTCAAATAAAAAATGTGTAAAATTATTATTATTTGTCATACGTATACTTAATGTTAATCCCGACGGTGCAAGATCGTGTACTCGCAGTCTGAAATTTTCGAAGTGACTCACGGCACGACTTTAGCATCCATTATTCAGCTAGTTCAATGTCTGCAGTATAGTTCTTTTCTTAATTTTAAATTAATTTAAATGAATATATTTTGAGCAAGAAGAAAAATCTGAAATTTTATACTTGCCTACATAATATCATGTTTACATACGTGGTATTGTACCTACGTATGGAATTTGTAGGATTAGTGAATATTGTATTATTTGTTAGGTATTATAATTTATTTTTATTTTTATTGTCAGATTGCCAAGAAGCTGAAGACGACGACAACACGATGTGGTACACAAAACAACTGCTGGCGGTCGTCTGTCGGAGAGTTTTGGGTTTCGGCAACGACCACCGTCAATCTCTAATTGACATTGTCGAAAATATGGACAGGAATCAGCGACGTGATCATTTATACGTATACGGAATTTATGAACTGACCACCGAGCAGTTAAGACACACCGAAGTAAGCATAGTTTTATTAATTATAAAAGAACATTTTAATCTTCATACATAGGTTATATTTTTATTAATTGTAAGTTTGTAACTAGGAGATTTTTATCCCTATTATATATTTAAAAAATCTACCTAAAATTGTATCTATATTTAATATTGTACCTATAGAAATTTAAATATATTATATTATGAATTTTTATTTTGCTTTTATTGTTTTTTATTCATTCTGTTTTATTTGCATGTTAATGCTTTTTTAATATATATTTAATTGTATAGAACTACAATTTACAAACGCTATTATTATAACAGTTTCGTTTCCGTAATTTATTACTATATAAAAAACAAGATCTTAATCTACGATTGTCCACTACTGATAAATCATTAACTTTAGAATATTTTGTCATTGTAAGTACAATTCATAGAAAATGGCTTAATGTATGTATTTATTTTTTGAAACCAACACTCTATAATATATTTTTAAATTATATAGATACCTACATCCATTTAATTTTTTTTGCGATTAAATCATTTTGTTTATTAAATATCATATGATGTATGAAAATTTAAGATTACATGAATATTTTTGATATTTTTGAATAATTATTAATTTTATAGACAATACAATATCGAATAATTTTTAGGTTTTAAATTTGATCGCCAGTTGTATACCTAATAATAAACGTATAGATTATTCTTACTATCCTACAATATTAAATTATATTATTATAAAATTTTAGTAATAAAAATAAATCAAAGTTTTAAAATGTAGGTACATATACTAGTACTTATATATACTACATTACTCGACTATTTGTAAATTATATTTTAATCCAAATTATCCATTTATGCGTGGGTTTGAACAGACTTGATCATTGTGTGGGCTTGTAATTTATGTACATTATTTTGTTTTTGTTTTACTATTTTATTCTAGTTTAGTTTTTTTTTATTCTTTTCTACTATTATTTTTATCTTAGATAATGAAAAATAATTTTCTAAGTATAATAGTCAACACCCAACAAGTAAAAAGTATAACAAAACTTTCTTAAATTTCAATAATTATTCTTATTACTATGCAATTATATCTCATCAAAGAAAATACGATCTTAGGGAAAAAAATATGATTAAAATGCGTCGTTTATATAAAAATGAAACATAATTGGAAAAAAAATTAGATACAAAATAATATGGTAAAAAATAATATTATAATGTCAATTTGTGTAACCTGTCATATGATAACTATTATAACTATAAAGACTATAGGTATATCTGTTCTAAAAACTAAACTCATTCTTTTTTTTAAAACAGACTATAGATGAGGGCAAACGAACAGTCCAAAAACTCAAGGATATAAAACGAAATTACCATTTTCAGTACTTCTATGAAATGCGATGTGTCTCATTGCAAGCGTACGTACAAAAATTAAACGTCAGATGACGATCAGAGGCTGGAACAACTACTACAGGATGGATTGTGAAATTAAAATGTTTTCGCGAACTTATTGTTGTTAATCATTAATCAGATTTTTATTACTCAAGCACATACATATTATTATTGTTTTCATCGAAACCATATACTAAAATGCAATATTAGAAACGTATTTTGTTATATTAAATGGACGAAATAGGGCTATAGAAACTAAGCCGTCCATAAAATAGGTATAGAAAATTGGTATCTTGTATCGAGTAAGAATAACAATAAGTGATTACAGTAAGTATCTATTATCTTTATAAACAATATTAAATAAAGTAATTAGTAAATAACAAAAAAATACATTTGATTATTTATAACTATAAATGGATTTATAGGTTAATATTTAAATGTATAATAATTAAGTAATAGTATTTCGAAACAATGTGATGGTTTTTACAATACATGCATGTAGGGTAAAATATTATTGAATTTATTTAGTCAATTTAAAATTGTGTCAAGTCATTAAGTCAACATTAAGTACTATTACTTTATAGTTATTTTATGAAAATTGTTCTTAGTTGATATTTTTTATAAGAAATATTAATGTTGCTATAAGGTTTAAATTATAAATGGAAAAGCATATAAAATATTTAACTATCAACTGGGATTTTAAACAGTATTTTTTTTTTTAATTTTCTGATTTTAATCAAAACAATTTCGGTAAAAATCATACGAGTTTCTATATCTCCCATCTTGTTGACAAGAAATGTTATTGTTTTGATACCATAACATTTTCTATAATTTAACATTATTTTTTCCTTATACATTTCTGTAAACTGTAATATTTCTATAACACAAAATCTTATTTTATTTCATAAGCTTAAATATGTCCTATTTTAGATAAAATATATGTAATTTTATACCAGATTATCGACTTCCAAACTAAATTTTGATATTAGAATTGTTATAACATTGTTAATTGTTATATATTTTAGAATTGTTTTAATATATTACTTACTATATTAGTGTAATAACAAATGAGGAGAGTAATTTACTCACATTAAAAATATTTTCATACAATTTATTTATTTTAATCCATTTTTTAAATTGATTTATTAAAATATAATGTGATAAAATAATAGACAATTACAATTTTAAAATGATCATAACTTGCTTTTAAATTAAAATATTAAAAACAAATTCTACTGGGGGGCTGGGACTCGATCTAATGTTCAAAATGACATATAGTATAAAATTATTACCAAATCAGAATAATTATTTGTAAAATTGTCTTTGTTATATTATATTATATAATATAATAAATATTTTATTACTTATTTAGGTCCTAGAAATTAGAATATTAAGTATACGAGTATATCAGATACAAGTGTTATTATATAAAGATACTTTTAGCAACTATTATTATTTGAGTGAGTAAGTACTTAATAATCACCTATACATTTTCGATTAGTTCATTAAATTACCATTTGGTTTTGTTCGTAGCTACAATAATAATATTATTATTTATAATTCGAATAGGTACACCCAACACCGCCATCTAATTACACAAGTATTTCTATTTTTCTTTAATTAGTTATTATTTGTATTAAATATTTTAAATTATTTAAATAAACAGCATGTTTAGTATTATATAAATTTTTGTAAAATAAAATTATTTTATGGTAGTAAGCTATACGTAGCTTTATATAAAGCTTTGGATGGCATGTGTTTGTAATTTGTGTAACAGGGTAACGATGATTAATTAGGAAAAATACAAACGGGCGCATCAAGTTTTACCTCAAACAACCCTCGTCATTTGTTACAAGTTTTCAGTCATTTTCAACAGCCTCTTGGTGGTGTTTCGAAATTCTAGTAACTATTCAGTACTCTCTCGAAAAAGAAAAATATACTCTTGTAAGTATTTCAATGAAAAGAAGTATTATTTTTACAATTACTAAAACATATTCAATATACTTGAGTTATTTCGATTATTATTTTATTTTTTTAATCATTCAAAATACTCAACTTGTCGTTCAACTGTCAGTCGAGGTAGTACGAGTATAATAAATTTCCAATGAATCGTGAAATCCTGCGAATACTATTGGCTAATTCATTAAAACAATAATTAAATTATCGTCACATCATGTAACTACTCATGTCAAATAATAATACGAGTAAATTAATCCTATTAGGTTTTTAATTTACAGGTATTTAAGTTGGTATACAGAATAAAATAATTTTTGAGTGTTCAACTACAGTTTTCTATAAAACGGTCGACATATTTTAAATTATGTAATAGAAAGTATTGTAGGTAATTTATAATATAATGTTTATACTTTATTTTGTCTACTATATGTCTATATAGCTATGATGTATAGTTTTTAATAATTGTATAGTGTATACATATAATGTATAAATGTATTTAATAGTTATATTGTTGTATTTATTATATAGTGAGAATTGATAATACATAAATCATGATGCATGTTATTATTATTTATTATAATATGATCATGAGTACTATAATAAAATATTATGTAAATATAAAATAGATACCTTGAAAGACGAAACTAAATTATAATAATAATATATTTTTGATCAGTATATTAGACGATATTTTTTGAACAGATTTCGTTCACATTTTAAAATAGTTACTAAAATCATTTATTTAGCAATATTTAATATTGAACTGGCTACTGAGCACAAGACTTGTGTAATATTGTTTGCTACTGCGTATATGAAATGATCAGTAATATATTATAAATACATCATTCACCTTCAAACTTCAAAGGTCTTTTTGTAAACGCCGTTTTCAATTAACGTTTGGAAATCCGTGAACACGTAAAATAACACGTGAAACGTTTACGCCAATTATATACCCTTATATACTACACAATATAATGTTAGGTATATATTATATTGTATGTATAGACCATCAGAGCTAGTTATATAATATAAATAGTATAATATTAATTACTGTCTAGACGTACCAATTTTTCCGCCATTTAACAAAAATTCCATTCGATATCTAATATTATTTTTACTGTACATTTGAAGTTATAATGATATATTTTATCCAACGATTTTTTTTTCGATACATTTGACTTTTATATTCAAAAACACTTAAATAAAATATTATACGTCGTTTTATACTAAACGGATGTTAACGAAAATTTGTAATCAGCTTTATCGAGTTATTACGTGCTATATCAGCACAACACCTCCAATTCAAAACATATTAGCTAGGTAGCCTTGTGGTGATGTGTAACTGTGTAAGTAATGATTTCTTATATTATTCAAAATAAATAATCTATATCTACCCATCAAGTTATTATTAGTATTTACTATTTTGTCTTCAGGATGTTGAACAAATTAAAGGATTTTAATTTGTCGGATTGGCCGTACATATATGACTAAATGCATAAGATATAGGTATATACTATATAATATATACTACTATATTATAAATTATAATACATTTATAATAGTATATAAATATTATGCAATATATGTGGGGGGGCATTTAGAGGTAGAGAGGGTAGGATTAGGCCTCGGCGGTAACATTTTAAAAGTAGACAATTTTGGACACTTACATAACAAAAAAAATAATTTTGATTATTAATGTAAATTAATAATTTTTATATCATTATAATAACTTTACACAATTTTATTATATGTGGTAAATGATATGATTTAAAATGTAAAAACTAAATCTAAGATTCCTTTAATAAGTTATAGCAATTTAAAAATACCGTTACTTTGAAGTACTGACAGGGTCACCGATTTTTTTTATAAATATTTTAAGTTAAAATGTTAAAAAAATAACGATTTTTCCTCAAACGCTATAAACTGCTGTTTTAATTTAAAAAATATTATTTGCAGTTGAAATTTTCCACCATAAATTAAACCATCTTGAGTTTTCAATACCTATATGCACAATGGCGTTTCTGATATTTTCTGAAATCCTGAATACATTAATTATATATCTCTACACTTACGCTGCAGGTTATGTTGGCATGTTTATCGCGTGATTATTTCTGATAATTCACAGGAAACTCGCGATTTTCATTGCTGCATTCATCGTATGAATATTATTATTTTATTGTCTCGGTGTGAAATCGACTTAACGCGAACGCCTTATACACACTAAATTACGAATTTTTTGGTCATTAAGTGAACAACATTACATCACCACCGATTCTAAACGTCGACAACTTAACTCCTCCTACCTTTTAATATATTATATATAAAGTACCCAATATGTACCTCGAGACCCGAAGCATACGTGCGATATCTACAGTGAAGTAGATGACCACCCGCCGATAATGTTTTCCGTGTTCCCTAAAGCTTCACGAGTCACGACGCGTTCAAAACGATACTTTTGAACGTTCAACAATTTAACATACTACTTTTTTTATAAATATATTACGTATTCATAAATTTTCATATTTGTATCACGGTTTTATTACCGTAACTATGAAATATTCACAACAAGTACACTGAAAACGAGGTTTAAAACTACTTATATTAAACGTAAATAATATTCACACAATTATAAAATATACGATATATGTCGACTTGAACCAATACACAGTGAACTCTATCGGGAAATGTCAAGTATTACGTGTAATCGTTTTTTGTAAATTGTATAATATTATATCGTGTCGTTAGGTTTTACAGCGATGCACAGACGTGTAATATTATACTACCGCAGTTCGTTTTGTAAAATTATTTATCATAATTATCGAGTCTTACTAACTCTTTATACACTAATTACCAATAATAGTTATCTACCTATAATACGTGGTTATATAGTTTCTTAAATTATATACACAAACACTTATATTAATATATTATAATTAAATATATTATACACGTTTCTTATCATTCGAATGTATCTTCAAACTCGATGCGCAACACTCACCGAGATAAGATATTAATATATTCTGAAATTATTAGTCGGGAACCAACCGTGTATCTTTGTTTTTTCCAACATAAAAAAAAAACAAAACTCCTGATCGCACCTTCGCATATGTTACAAGTTACGTACGTTTTTTATAGTATTTCTTTAATTAATACGTTGTTATATTTTGTTCGTGCAACCGTGCAGTGTAATATAATAACGATGGTGATACTTAATATACGTTTAAAATGTTGCGAACCAATACAACATGAAACAGCTCCGAACTCACATATAATTACGTTTTACGTATACGAAATATACGGTCGCCGAGCAACAGGTCAATAACTATATACTATCGTATGATTTTTTTCATAAATCTTTTAACTACAATTGATTCGAAAACATTTGAATTTAAATTTCGATATGGTTTAATAGGTACATAATTAATATTATAATTTATAATACGTTTTTCGTATAATCGAAATATTATAGATCACCTATTGCAGTAATGCGGTACCGGACGTTGGCACGATGCACATATATATATATTATACAGTAGTACAGTACAAACATTACGAAACGACAGTAATTCAACAAAATCAGGCAATTTTTATACAGTCATTATAGGCACGCAATAAAGTGTAATTTATTATTATATTTAAATAAATTTTACTATTTGTCTATGGAAATCGGCGTACGAATTAAAATCCATTCATAATATAGCCAATAATAATGTATAGTCATTATAATATGAACTTCAAGTTTCAATAAAACCTTAAATATACCGATATTACAAACAAAAGTAAAAATAACAATCGATATGTTGCAACCTTGACTGCAATCTGTAACATTATAAAAATATAAGAGGCGACAAGATAAACGAATTGTAAAAGTTTAATGTCGAATTAGAAAGCGAAAGTGTCAACCACAGGATTTGAAAATAGGGCCTTATAATCAAACGCTTAACATGAAGATTTAAACAAACTGTAGTATACACTATTCAATATATATGTATATTATAAATTATATGTGTCATATTTCTTAAAATATTTAATACGTTTGTAGAATTATTTTTAAAAATTAAAAGTCTATCTATAAGTAGGTAGTTATACTTTTTATAAGCTGCGTTTTATAATTTCATTTTTGAATTATTTTTATCTTATTTTAAACTACTATTATTATTTTTAATAAGACTCAATTGATGTAAAACATTTACAGACTGTTTTTTTACAATGTCCTTGTTTTAAAATATGTCATTTATTTTTTCAATTATTTGTCTATGTATATATATGTATGTATTGTACATAAATCTATAGAGTAAGTGTAACCTTCAACTTTCGAGTTTCAATTAGAATTTAATACCATCCGTAGGCATTTCATTTAATGAGGTCAGACTTTTTCTTAAAGTGATATGATAAAATTGTGACTTATTTTAATGATTATATTTTGCTGTATACGTATACTAAGGTATTTTATTAATAACTTGTTCAATCTTACTAAAACACTACAACGTACTAACAATTGGTGAATTTCACACATCATAATTATACCTTTATTATTATTATTATTATACTTTTCCCGAAATGACGCACTCGACAAAAACTGCAACCGTAGTTAATAGTTATACTTATCATACTTTACATACGCGTGAGTTTTTCTAACATTAAAATATCAGGTAATTTAGTTTTCGAAGCATACCGTATTACCGATGTTATTATAAGTGAAACATGTACTGTATAATGTAATTTTTTTTTTTTTTGCTAAATCTTCAACGACTGCAAAAATTCAAAGCATACATGTTTGATGATGACGGAGCTGATGATATTAAATTATTGTTTATATTATATTCTACCATCAACACCATAATAATTAAAAATGTACAAAGCAAATAATAATAATATGATATGGTAATAATAATATTATGTTCTGTCTTCACAAACAATAGAATAAAATAAGTATATTAATATATTAAATAATATAAACAATTAACCACCTCTTACCACGATTAAGTCATTAAAAATCCTTTGTATTTCGTGTAATCAGAATTGTACAAGTACATATTATACACATATTATGCATTACACCTATTTTAATTAGATTAACTATATTACAGGATAGTCTTTCGGGTTCATACAGCGACAAAGAAAGATAGTTTTAATTGCCTCTTCAACGTCTGCAGATTTAACCGCTGTCTACGTATCTACGAATAATAATTTTTAAACCTAACTTGCTATAGCTGGTATCAGCAGCAGCTTGTCAATTATTTTAAGTGAACGCACATTTCATACCATACGCTCTAAACATCATAATATAATGTATGTATATTGGGCATGTAATTAAAATTACCATTTTTCATATCAATATTCTCGCATAAGAGGACGTTATATCCGCGTATGTTGTATTACTGCCAATTATTCTCACTTTTATATTTTATGTTAGTTGCCTTGGTGTATGTGTTCAAGTAAAAATGAAATGTTTTTTCAGTAAAATTGAAAAAAATAACACAGTAATATATACTACAAGCTTATTATATGATATATGCAACAGTTTCATAAAAATAAAATTTTTAAAAGTATCATAAAAATACATCAACATTAACATATTATAATTAATAATAAAATAATAAAAAAAAAAATAAAAAAATTTTTTTATTGGGTTAAAATACCAACATCGAGGTCATTAGCCTGTTAAATATTAAAAAAATTATCAAGTATTTTATAAGATATATTTTTGCTAGTTTTTCATGATATATTAATTATAGGGATTATTACGATCTATAATTTGAGCATTTTATCAAAACAAATTCCTAGTCAACAAATTACAGAGACCTAACTAAAGTCACCTCTTGCTTCGACAATTACGACACAAGTTAATAACAAACCGAGTGATTTTTTTAATAGTTTACACCCATTATCTTGATAAACAACTAACGGTATGGATTTTTTTATTTTTCACATAATTTGAAATCATAACGAACCAACATTTTTGAAAAAAAAAATGTATTTTTTACTCTTTTTTTATTTTTGTTTTTAAATTTAAATTTTTTAAATGATAGCATTTCTCAAAGTTTAGATATAATATGAAAATTGAATTTCAATCGATTAGTTAATTTCTTATTGTATAGTGGAGTGTTGGTGTTGTCATTATATATTATGCATATTGTATATATATATACATACATATAAATCATAACAATACAATACATCACATAGGTACTCGTATTCGTTAAAGTCGGCAGTTTGATACCTAAATTTCGATATAATTTAGTATGTTATAAGCATAATATGTATCATAATTCATAACATATTATACAGTTATATAGGTCATCGAAATGCACTACAGGTGAACGATAAATATTGCACACATGGGGTGCGGCGTAATCGCGTAGGTCTACCGTACTATACAGCTAGGTTAGGCACAAACTACATAAGGTACCTTATTATAATAATACTGCGCAGACCACATAACATCTCGTGTACTATATCTTTCCGGAAATCCGGTCGAACGGTTCGATTATTTTATTATTGCTGTCCGTGTATAATATAGGAGCGGATCAATACTGTTTATATAATTTATATACTGCACTATTGTAGTAGGTATGCTCATAATATATTATGGTGCCGACAGACACGACAGCCGTACATATAAATATATATATGTATATTAAAAATTATTTTAAAAATAACCCACGTTGATAGCACGCAGTGACCATAAAGATGAGATTTACTTGTTATATATTTATTTGTAAATGGATTACATACAAATGATTTAATAAGTACATGGTTAGGTTAGGTTAGACCATACTAAAACAGTATAAACGGCTAAACAATTGAGAGGACTATACATTTGAATTGGTTCCCGATATTCTAGGTAGACGGCACACATCGGAATTGGTTCCGGTTAAAAACTTTCAAAAAAGGCAAAGTATAATAGTATAGAAAAAAAAGTATTATAAGTCGTTATAAAACAACATTTTTGGAAAAAAAAGATTTACAATGTATTATTGATATAATTTTGTTAAGTTTTTACTATTTCGAAGCAACATACACTTTGACATATTGCTAGGGGCAATCTATGTACTACAATGAAAAATTGGTCATGGTAACTTAATTATATTGTACATAGGAACTGAGCATTTAGCATGGTTACTATAAAGTATAAAGTATATAAATTATTTATAAAGTATATGAATTGTATTAGGGAATAGGACGTAACTATACACGCAACTGTAAAATAAAATAGACGTGGGAGCTGAGCAACGACCTGTCCAACGATGTTCAAAGTACGTTTTAACACTCGATTCTTCGTACACAATATTAAGCCATTATTAAATTATGACTTAAATTAGCAGAGAATGCAATAACGTATAAGGTATAATTATATTCACATAAATATGCAATTCAAGACGAAAGCGCGATTAGTATATTTTCAGCTGTGGGAAAATTGAAAACACGTGTCGACTTATCGTCTTATATAGTAGGCAAATAATATATTATATAGATAATATTTCCTAATCGATCTGCTGCGTAATTGTCTTTTTGTCTCTATAATAAGAACGGATGTCGTGGGTTGCAGCGATAACCTTATAATATTTATAATATTGTGTGTATAATGTAATAGTATAATGTTATAATGTTCATTAATGAGGAATTGTGAAGAATTACAATAAAAATACAAGTTGGCGTTTTTCAATGCGCACCGAGAAAAAAAAACCACCACCACTTCCCACGAATAAATAGAAATTTACATATCTGTGAAATAGCACATGAAAACATTGTACACATATTAAATAGGGTGATTTGCAAAACATGTTTACCACCATTTTTTATTTTAATTATTAATTTATTAAAATTCTTATAGGTATTCAATTATTCAAACCTCGCATATACTTTCGATTATTTAGATTTGTATACCATTTAAAGAGTGTCCTGGTGTCTTATGTGTAGCCTGTAATAACTTACTTTTTTCAAATGAGAATCGCCCTTTTTCCTCTAAATTGGTAAGATGATGACTTTGAAAATGTATGCAAATCAAAATTCGAACAATAGTTTTTGAGTTATTTAACTTTGTGGACTAAATTTAATATGTTTGGAGAATGATATGGGGGCTATGATAATTTTATTTATCGATCTATCTTATCTATAGTAATTATTGCTAATCCATAAATATTTTTTAATTTGAAAAACTTTCCCAAGTATAATAAATACTAGATTCAATATTAAATTTAATCCATTTTATATTTTTGTGAAACCATATTTAAAGACTATTGGTTTTATCGTATAGACAATAACAACTCAGTGTATTCAGAAACTATACTCGTTCGAATAAGTGATTAAACTCTTTGATTCCTAAAGGTATAGACAAAATATATAAATTAATGAAAATATGCGGTACTTAAATAAACATAAAAATTCCGCTGTTAAGAATTCGAATAAATTCATAATTTAAAGAAAAAATGTAAATATTTTGTATATATTGTCGACAAATACTATATAAAAAAAAATTCTACGCGAGACTGCGATTGAAAATTTTAATAAATTACAGTACCTAAGACGTGCAGTATAATAGTTGTAAATCCGCTGAAATTGCATATTATTATTAGTCTCAACACAAACTACAGTTTAATGATATAATAACCCGTACACGTTTTATGCGTAGACTTTAACGATGTCGTTGAAATGGCCGATTTGAAAAAAAATATATAAATACTTAACTCGATTTAATGCTTGTATGCTTGTGCTTATTTATTTTTAACCGCCAGACGTCGTCATTGGCGTTGTAGGAATATTTTACTTTAGTTGATTATTAAGGTGTCAAAATCATTACGCTACGATAAAGTAGGCGTATAAATGTGTAATAGACCAACGATGGCGGTAACGGTGTAGCAAAAATAATATATTAGAAATCCCCGAGGATTAAAGTACAACTCGGCGCACGAATTTCAGGTGATGTCCGTTCACATGTCATTATTGTTGCTTATCAAATCACATAAAACTACTGTTTTCGAAATTTCGTGTTTTTTCCTTTTACAACTGACGGAAGTTCTGTTGTTTAAACTGCTATTATTTTCGGATTGTGCGCTTGATATGTATACGACATAAGTTACACAATATTCGTGAATCTATACAGTGGACAACAGTAATCGGTTTAATTTCAGTACAGAAACAAACGGTGGACAGTTGTC
Organism: Rhopalosiphum maidis; assembly: GCF_003676215.2. Lineage (NCBI taxonomy): Eukaryota > Metazoa > Arthropoda > Insecta > Hemiptera > Aphididae > Rhopalosiphum > Rhopalosiphum maidis. The sequence goes on from NC_040878.1 coordinate 84,806,903, forward strand.
GGTCAAGCCTTAAAGGAGATATTTCGAAATTTTATTTATTATTATTAAATCAAATGGATAAACATACATATTTTAATGTAACTCCGCGATCTTCAGACTTCAGTGTCAATGACAAAAAATAATAATTTTTTCTAATAGAGTAGTAATTGTTTATTGCATTTAACATTGCTTTGGGTTAAACATTTATATCCCGGAAAATGTCCCCCTTATATTAATAAAATGTAAAAATATTTAATATTATTATTAACATAAACAAATGTATTTATTGATTATACTAAATTACTAAATTAATAAACATTGTGTAAGTGCCTACCTCCTATAAAAAAAATATACATATTTAATAAAAAGAAATACAGCTCCTTTTAATAAACTTATAATTTTATTTAAATCAAAATAATCATATATTATCTTCAGATAATGCATACCCAAAAGCTGATTAACTAATAGTTTTTGGTTCACGTGAGGAAACGTCCTTCTCCGCAGAGGTATGTATTTATTTGTCTTATTTTATTTCTCAAAAAAAGATTACTGGGCCGCACTGAGTCTCTATACAGTGTGGGGGTCCAGGATAATGTTGTACGTCTTATAATACCTTACACGATACATTGCAGGACGAAAAAAACTAGCTGTCTATATAATAATAGGATGGAAAAAAACATGGTGTGATGAGGGACAATCCCCATTTCCCTATACCCAAGAGGACTTCTGTGACGCAGGCGATATCCTCTGCTTAGCCGAATGCAATTTCCCGCGACTGCTTGCATAATGTATTATATACAACATCACCGCGTAGCGGATATTGCGTTTGTATATAATATACTATATACAGTGTACACCCGACAAAATGTATATACTGCAGCGGACCGGAACGGCGAAGCCACGATAAACGCCATCTGCGCGACGGGATTCAATATATGCGCGAGCGCAGCGTGATACGGCGAATGGCGATGATCGGATGTCCGGTCGACCCTGCGACCGCGCTGGCCGATACATATGTACCTAATATACATATTATACGTACAGCTACGGCTACAGACGAATTGGCAAAACGGCCAAAACGTATATTCGTCGGCCGCAAAGGTAATAACTCTCGATTTATTTACTATCCTCGTTTTGGCAGTCCGCAGTCGGATTGTCCGCGAAATCGAAAGATTTAATAATAATGTGGTGATGTAGTCTGTTATCTGTACCGACGTTCGATTTCTTTGACATCATCTCCTTTACCCGTTTCGACGACACGAAAATCGTTTAAGTCCCGAGATACAAAAAGTAAATGCGCCATGTCATCATTGTTCCACGCGCACGTATATGTATAATATAAATTAAAAAAAAAAACAATGGACAGCACAAGTTTATAAATATGAAGAGTGATGATTCACCGAGCATGCTCAACCCCATTTTTTTGCATTTAATAATGAATTTATTCAAATTATAATTTTTGGAATGTTTAATTAAAATATACTTAAAAACCATATTATTTTAAAATTATTTTCTAATTTTAACAAAATTCATAAAAACTTTTCTTTTTGTATTGAAGTTTTGAAAATTGAATACAAGATTCTTCATAAGTATAGTTCATACTGAAACCATAAAATATGAAAAACATATGAAAACAATTATTATTTATAGACATTTTAAGTTCCAATTTGAATACAATTATACTTATTAAACGATAATAATTAACAATATATTGATTATTTTGTTATAATTTAAAAACGTCTATCTATTTTATATTATGAATTATATCAAACCTAATAACAGTAATAACATTTTGGATTTCTTTTAAAAAATATTATCTATTCATAAGTACTATTAATATGTTTTTACTGTTTACGCGCGGTATTTACAGATAAAATTTTATCATATTTTGAGCTATATAAGTTGATATGATATTATGATATTATGATATTATGATGTGGTTTTAATATATATATTATTTTAATAGTATATAATAAATGCAATATTTTTAGAAAAAAAATTATCAACTTACAATAATAGTATACTAAATGTAAAATAAATGACTTTAATAGCTTAATAAAAAAAAAACATATCATTTGATGATCTATTTGATAGACTGATTTTCGCTTAGAATCTTTTTTCGTATACAATGATGTTGATGTATCATTGAATTTTAACACACTTTACACACTTACATATATTACAACGGTTACTCGCTCGACACCTAATGTATCTACGGTAGAGCGGTACCCATTTACCTATCTTTTTTCATTTGTTACAGTTATTGAGTTATACCTATAATTTAATGGACATATTTGAAAAGGAATAATTTTATTCGAGGAACATTTTTAGTTATTTTAAAAATCTATACTAATATAATAGGGTGTGTAGTGTGATATAATTTTTGAAGTTTTTGAGCGCATAAATTTAGTAATTTCTAATAGCTATAAGTTATCTAAGCCCTGGCGATGAACTTTTATGTCCTTTTCATTGTTAGATCATCTACATCATGTTCCGTGTTGTTCCCACATTGATGATCCATGGACTGCACCGCTGTGCCAGGACGAGGAGTGCAGAGGACTTATGCGTTAGATCTATTATTTCACAACGCGGAATGCGTCTTAATTATATCAGCTGTATATTATAATAATACACGCAAATATATATATATATATATATATATATATATATTATTTCAATACGTGTGCGTGGTGCACAGATGTTACCACCAACGAATATCGTTTTTCTTTTCCTCCGACCGCACTACGCACGTATAATAATATATTATGTTATTTACAACGACAATTAATGTCGTATATTGTAATTTATAACGTATACACACTTGTACGGTATATATACGGTGTGCATCCATACCATATGCAGTGCACTATACTGTCTATACTCGTAAGTTGTTGCTGCTGTTGTATTATTATAATCATTGTATGTATACCCCGCGGATTTCTTTGTGCATAATATAATATGCTGTCACGCTCCTGAAACTTGGTAGCGGAAGTCTATTTACACATTTTTAACCGTGTTTGGTTTCATCAATCGCGGTTTGATGCCGTAAGTATAACAATATACTATGGTAAATGATGAAACGACAATAAAAACGTCGAAACGATTATGATTACTTGATTATTGTTTTAGGAAAACTATTGAACATCGCTTTTAGAATAGGTATATCTGTATTTTAACGCTGCGTTTCGCAACAGTGTGCTGTTTAAAATCAAATAAGCAAATGTAAGCAAGTTTGTGAAAACAATTTATTCGAGTAAGTCTAATAAGTGACTTAAGTCAACTTTAATAATGCTCTGCAGTAACAAGATATAATAATGTAACAAATAGTAGCTATTATATTTAACTTTAAAAGTTCAAAGTTAATATTATATATGGTTTATATACGAAGAACAATATTTTAACTTAAATTAGTTAAAAAAAAAATTAATCAATTGTTTTTTTATTTACCTTCATACGTATAGCGATAAGTGATTGCTATATGCAACTTTTTATTCTTATTATATTTTGTTAATAATGGACACTCAGTGGCGGTCAAATGATTTTATTATGTGGGGGGGAGGTGGCGGCGTAAAAAATAAAACTTAATTTAATACATCAACATTCAACATTATAGTGCAATGTACATAAATTTAATTGTTATAAATATATAAATATTAAAGAAAAAAAGTCATGGTGGAATCTATCACCCTCGTCTCCCAGTTTGACCGCCACTGACGCTATTACTCCGTATTGTGTACACTTGCAGGCTTGCAGCTGTAGTTACTTATATATAGTATATACTATATATGTCAAAAACACATTTAGTCTCAACTAATTAAAAGCACACGATTACACAAAAAAATAATTAATTAATAATTTTATAACTACAGTTATATTATATATCATATGTGTATGTGTGAATGTGTATAAACTTTATTTTAATTTAGCATAATTTTCTTCAAATTAACTGGAAAATCTTAGTTATTACAATAGATATTTTAATTAACTAAGTTATTAAGTACCTATATTAGAGAATTAACTAAGTACTTAAAGCCCACCTTTGCAAATAACTTCAGAAAAATCATGGTTTTTGTATTCCGATTACCTGGCTGCTCCTCCTATGGTGTATTTCATTCACACAGGATTTTGAACAAAGGGAATAAAAATAAGTCTGATCATTAAGTTCAGATCAACGGAGCAAATAATACAGGAAATAAAAATATGATATTACATCTAATATCAAAATAACTGTTTGAGATATTAATAATATTATGTCCTATATATCACCATTTGATACGGATAAAAATATAAGATATAAATTGATCGAACAGTGATTAACAGAAAAAAAATAATAACTCAGAAAACGAATGAGTAATGACCAATTAATGTCATGAACTTATCAGATACTTTATAGTCAATACTATGTGCCCAAGTTGAAATTTTAAAATCTCTTTTTGGAAAATATTTGGCATGTGATTAGTATGTATTTGCACAGCCGGTAGACAAATTATACCTCCGGGTAAGTGGCGGTCGGGTTGTAGGACACACATATTATTTCCACCCTTCCCCGCTGAACCATTATACTTAATTGCTGGTATCACGCCTAAATAAAAACATGTAAATTACAAAAGTCATGTAAATACATCCTAATTACATACTAAATATTTACTAAAAAATATTGTTGGATAGGAGGTTGGGGGGGTTCAAACACTTAGAAGTTTGCTGGCTCCAGTTAATCGACGAAATACAAATTATTTTACACCGGTTTAGTTAGAAATTCATTGATGTATAGGTTTGCTCTTCGATAAATTATACTTGACGATAGTAATTAATTTGATAACAAATTAAAAATAGGGAGAAGTCGGTTATGAAGTAAGGATAAATCGTGATCAAAATTTTTCAACTACCTTGTTACCGTTGTCGAAAAAAAGTAAACCAGTGTGTTTATCATTTATAAATTGGTTAAGAACAGCGAACTTCTTAAAACGAAAATTTACTTTTTAAGGGGAATTCTATACCGGTTTGTGTTGACGAATTTCTTGCATCAAGACCTAACCTACGTTTATTGAATAGTTTACGCAAAAAAAACGCTAAAAGTTCTTTGAACTCACGTCCGCATCGATCATTGTCGGACGAGGCGAGTTGACTCGACAACAACATTATATAATATTATGGAGATAAATCTGTACGATTTACGAAGATAAAATATTAAAATAGATTAACATCGTACGTATTATTATGTGTTAAATTCCAATAATTTGTGATTATAATATTTAAAATTATATGTGTGCGCAACTATACACGAATTATGCCAATGCATAATAATATTACTCATACAAGACAGCTGAAAAAAAAAAATTGGAAAAATCAATAACAAACTAGCTAAATAGTTGTCACCTCGTTCGTGTTTGACTGTGAAACTTTGAAAGGCGCCGTTACATTGCAGCCGTAACGACGTCGTAGTAATAAATTACCGACGACGAAAGAAAAAAAAATACCAATAGTTATGAGAAATTTTAAATTATGCAATCAATTATTGTTCGGAACGTGAAGAAATATTGAAATGAAAAATTATATGTATTTAGATGTTTATATTTTTCTCTTCTTACCTCCGATTACTATAATGTATAGAAATAAAGCTGTGCCTACGACTTGCCTCGCCCGGTGAGCACTGAATTATACAACATTCTTGACGCTTTTGACAGTCAGCGGTATCTTTTTTCCCTCACGTGTTCAATTATAATAGTATAATACATGTATACGTATATATTATAACATCACGCCACATGTGCTCGAGGTTGGTTTTTTACCGCGTGGAGAATAAAACCTTGCCACCGCGTTGGAGGCTTCTACAGCATAAGTCCATACTGCGAGCTACGCCTACTTCTCAAAAATATCAAATCGTTTTATACGTCGTTAGTCGTTACAGTCCCTTGTATTTAAGTATCGATATAATTACGATTGTCGCAGCACTCGCAGCAGTGATCACGATAAAACGATAGGCTTAAATAGATTTTTACCCTGTGCACATAAATACAATAATTATTTACGAGTTAATGCTTTTAAAAGACAAAACCATTTTCATAACCGTAGGCCGATACGAAACGCGGCGTACAATTGTTATTAATAAATAATAACTAATTAAACAAATAATAATTATTGTTGTTGATTATTATTGTGATATTTTTATTCGTATCGATTGTGACGAATTAAAACGTCTGCACGTCATATCGGAATTACATTTAGTTTATTTTAATTGAATGTTACCCATCGTCGTCTGGTTAAAGTATTAATATTTTATATTTAATGGAAGCTGTGAACTTATAAAATATTCTCTGTGATAGTCGTTAAATGATGGCGTTTAAAAAGAACGAAGTTTTTTCCCGGCAACAATGTAATAATAACAGACAACACTACAACAGTATACTATTATTTATTATTATAAAGCTATATAATTGCACTATACTCAAAATATTCAGTATCAACAGCAAACAACACCTTAAAATACATATTACATGGTAAAACATCACTAATATTTTTTTTTTTCGTTATTGATGCAATGATACATACAACGCGTAATCTTTTTTGTGTGTGTGTTTAAACAATTAAACATAATATATAAGAGATAATGTATGTATGACGCCGTTTGTTTTTTATTTGTTCTGTGCACAACGTTATAACTCGAGTATCCGTAGGAAAAAAAATACTGATAAGTGATAATGCACTTTTAAATAATTGCCACTCGTATCAACAAGAACACAATAATAGGTTAATAATAGGTTTGAAAAAAAACGTAGTAGCACGTATAACACTTATGATTATTCATTATACTTTTCTTTGTTTTGCTTTTACGGTCTACGATCATCAAACTACAGTCGTCTGTATTGTCTTCTATAATAAGAATTCAATTTTACGTGACTACCTCCGCCCGTTTTCAAACAAATTGTCATACCGTTTAACCGACACAATTTTTAATGTTTAGTCAAAATTCAGAGTTCAACAAGTATACGGTATTATCCGTCATATTTAGTAAAAATGTTTTTGAAACAACAAATTTTCATACTTTCAAATTTATATTACTATAGTCGATACGACGGGTATACTTGCCCAAAAAAATAAAAACTGTTCGGATGTAGCTATATATAGCCCAATCTGCCACACCTGCGCGCACGCCTCTGACAAGACCTAATAAAAAAAAAAAAAAAACTATATACTCTAGCCAAAAATGTTCAATATACATAATATTATGGCTAGGGTTGCCGTATCTTATTTTACTTAAACCGGGACAAACGTTTTTCGTTTAATTTTTATGGGTAAAAAAATACCGCTGTTCCACGGTCAACCGCCAATTTTAAGTTTCAACATTACTTTTCGTAACTGGAATACCACACACAATGGTTAGTACTCTAAAACGCATTCAACCGGAAATATGATTTTAAAACAGATTTTGTCAGTCGACCAAATAATGAACTCGATTATTTTATCGTTTATCAAAACAATGTTATTTTAACGTAAATTATTGAAGTTAAGACAAATTAACAACCCCAAAACACATTTTATCATTACACCGTGGGACGTTGCATTATTTATAATCTGCAGTATACAGTCCAGAAACCCTATGGATTATGTTTATCGCGAGACGACATTTTTTTTCCGTTGCCGTTTTCCTTATTATAAGTGTTGGACATTCGAATAATATTATTATTTGTAAACGGCGTTTAAACTTTGTGTTCGTGAGCGGAGTTTCTGCACCGTCGTCTCGTATTACTATACTAGTGCGGATTGCATTTTTATACTTAATAAACATGACGCGTCCCCTTCTCCTGTACGGAATATTATAGTAGGTATACAATATTATATACCGAATGCAGTATGGGTGGCGCAACTTGCACATTATAACATCCTTCGAGGATCGGCGCAGTGAACCGTTCAGTCGGAACGTTTTAAGCGGATCAGCCCCAGCCGGAACAGGCGACACTTATAAGCTTTATGTGTATTTTATTTGTATACAATGTGACGTAAATGGGAAGTGCGTAAAAGATGCGTTTGACAAATTAGCTCGTGAAAAGTGAGATTCGTAATAATACATCTATTATTTGTTTTATACTGCTTTATGTTATAACTATTGCTGCAGTTTATACGTATATGTACACGATTTAAAATCTTCCTCAGATTAGAATTTGCTTTGGCACTATCTTGTAACAAAATCACAGTAAACCGGCGGGCTATATACAGTATATAATTACAGTATAGTTTACGTTCGCATTTTCTTATTTGTAAATGAGCAACACTATATATTATTATAGATATAAAGTAGGTATATATATATATATATATATTATAACGCGATAAACGTTTTCTATAGAAATTTATTTTAATTTTTTCCGTCAACTCGATTTTTTCTTATAGATATCCAGTTTAAGTATAAAAACAAATATCATTTTATGTCAACGATGAATGATCATGATTAAAAGTGAACGAGAGGTGAAACTCTTGAGTATAATATTATAAAAAAAAATGTGTCGTGTGTATAACTACAAATTATATTATATTATGCACATTTTATTTTATTACCATTGTTAATTGTTTCAATATAATATGAATACACGGAATATAATATTACGCACATATTATACTGAAGTGAATTATAAATGTATACCGTATACGACATATACACGTATGATTGATTTAGTTTTTCGTGCGATATTTATGTTGCATACAGAAAATAATTTATAAATACGAGTAGGTATGTATAAACTCACAAGAAAGTCGTGAAATGTTTCTCACGAATTCAAAAAATAAAAAAATATGAGATCCATTAAACACGTAGGGAAATAAACTACGTACATTAAAAAGTCAATTAAACGGATAAAAGCTACATTTCACGTGTGTTCCGTCTAATGTAGGTATAAGGAAAAAACTCGAGACTTTATAGTTTTCAGAAAAAAACCGTTCGTTAAAACCAGTTTAGAAAATATGATCATTAAGTTATTATATATTTATATAAAATATTTGTAACAAGTTGTTTGACCAATACAGGTAAATAATTGCGACGAACGTATAAATCATTTTCTAAAATTCCATTAAATATCGTAAAATAACGGATCGAACACATAATCCAGAATTTACCAAGTACCTACCTATATATATGAGATCGAATTTTTATAGTAATTTCATAAAAATGTAAAATTTGTTCAACATTTACGTTTATTGCAGATTTTTTTTACTTGGAAACGTAATGATTTTAGATCGTGAATGCTCGATTATTTTTGTTACTAAGTGCCACGAGACATGCTGTAGAATGTTTATACATTTTAGAACGTGTATATTATATGATTTTGTGTAATTTCTAACTGACGAGGCGCTCATTTTAAAATGCACTGTAGCGAGTATAATTACGTAGGTATATTAAATTGACATTTCGGAAGGATGTCCATTAATTTATCTTGTTTTTAACGTTTCGCTAATGATTCGATATAGGTATACTAATTAGTAATTTAAATATATATATATACACAGCACCCAAATGGTGAAATGAACTGGAAGAATTTGTGCTGTCATGATTATGAATTAAATTAAATCCGACGTCCGGTTCAAATACAATTAATGTCTGTAAACTATAGACATCGTGTGTTATAAAAATCATAATTATACACCTACTAAATTATCATAATTATTATCTTAGTCATCTCAATATGCATTAAAGCACTTAGAAATGTATTAAAAAATTATTTAATGAATAAAAATATATCCTAATATAATATGCAAACATAACAAAAAACTTATGAAGAGAGGAAATAAAAATACGACAGCAATAAAGAGGGAGTGGTAAAATAAATGTGTGATTGAGAATTTGTTGTAGGAGAGATTATATTATAATTTATCTCTATACAGGCAAAAACAATTTATTTACAAAAACAAAACTATAATATTTCCAAATTCTACAAACTCATTTATTCTAAAAATTGTCATCAACACGGATTGAACTTACCTACGTTTAAACTTTATCATATCTCCATAATACAAACGTATAGGTACTAAAATAACCTAAATAAATTTCTCGTCTTTATGGAATTGTTATTCCTGATAAATTAATTTAATTTTAAATAGTTAGAACGACTGTAGTAATTTTTTACCGATTTTCGGTATTTAAGAAACATTATTATAGAACTATAGTCATAAACACTTGCATGTTTAATTTGCAATTTATAGTATGCGATGGGCTCTAATAATATTATAATTTATATTTTATATTACATAACAATAATAATATATTCTGAACGTATACAATTTTATTTAATATTCCATGTTTTCTTTTATTTGTATATTACTATTAAATTATATTTTTCAGTGAGTAAAATGAGTTATTTAAACGTTTCTGACGCGAACTACGCGAGGCATTACCAGCTAGGTACCTATATGTTCAATTGGTATAAAATTATTAAGATTAGAACTGAATACCACAGTTTGAGAACCTCTGGGCTAGGTTATTGATTTATTAATTTTGTTTCATATAACAGTGTTATAAGTTATATACGATGTACAGAAAAGAACAGCAACGGAAATATTATTACATCGTTTGATGCCTAGCTATTGTGTGTAATTACAAACTTTAGCTCGCAGAGTATAAATACACTGCAGTTGCCGTCTATCTCCCTAACACACTATTACACTAACAATGGTTATTGTTCTTAAGTCATTTGTTTAATAACTACATTATACTAGATACTAGAATATAACACATTATATTGGGCCATCGGGACTGTCTGTGGCCCGACGCTCACCGGAGTATAAGACTTATACTTGGTAGAATATGTAAATAGTTTTCACTAGGTATGTATAGGTAATAGGTACAGTGGTTACCAATAATATTAAACTGTATAATAACATAAAAACGATCAAACAACCTAATATACCTAAATACATCATAGAATAAACGGAATGCGATATCCGGATAATTCCCCACACTATAATAACTAATAAGTGCTATAAAATATTATAAATTGTATAATATATAAACGCGACACAACGTAATTCACATCTTATCTAATATACATTACGTTATCTTATCAGTTATCGCCTTTTTCCAGATGTCGGGACGGTCTATTCGAGAACTGAACAAATACTCTGTAGTCTGTACACTAAAATTAAGTGTTTGAAAATGTACATAAAACTTAACCACATAGGCCTCTATATAGACCACCGCCTGTTATATTATGGACAATGTCGCAGTAGGAATGGATGTGTATAATGATGCGAAAGTCGAAAGAAAATATAGACATCACTGAGTATTGCTCGTTGAAAGAGCTCAGTTGTCGTCGTATTCTGTATAGTTGGTACCCATTGGACCCATAGGGTCTGGTTCTCTGCGGCGTGGCTGGTGAGCATGCGCACTGAAAACAGAACGATACGATCACGCTGACCCGCAACGTGGTAGGTGGCTTAAACAAAGGATTCTGCTATTCCAAGGACTATATTATCCTTCTCTCCGAGACGTTAGATCCCTTTTCCGGCCACCCGTTCTCTCCGGCGACAATTATGAAGGTCACGCGCTATTATAATACGACTACGAGTTGCACTCGTGATGAGTGACCCGTGACCGCCTTTCGTTAGTGTTATATATATTATTTTATATTATAGGGTCTGTGGATGATCATTTCTGCAAAAATGGTCGATATTTATTATATGTATTTAAATTAACTTTTAATACAGTGATGTGTGACTGTGAGTATCAATACATTATAATTATATGTTATATAGCCATATAGGTACCTACATATTATAGTTAATTAGTCACATTTATTAAAAACAACAAATACTTAATTGATTTGAAGTTTCACCTATATTATAATTATAAATATATAATTTATAATATAGCGTTTTATAAAATATTTGTTACAAAAATATCCTTGGAAATTAGAATAGACTTGTACGCCCTCCTCGCGGTTATATTACTTCTTCTTTTACGGATAATATGCATTAAAGTCTTATTTTTGAAAAAACAAAAGTATTCACGTTTTATTACTACACAATGCATTATAATATTTTAAGCTGCATAGCTGATTCAATATTGATGGGTATAATATATTATATGATTATAAATAGCATAATATTATGCATATTCTCAATAACGCGAACGCAAATAATTCTAATTCTAATAAATATACCGATATAAAATATATCATCAATCGCTACTGATCATTCATATTTGTATATTGCGGAAGAAAGTAGAGATTTTATTTTTGCCGCCAATCGACTATAAATGGAATTATCGACATACAATTTGCATCTGTATTAATAATAGGTAATGCTGACTGACAATGCATTGGAAAATAAAGCACGAATGACGCAAATGAAGCAATTTTTGATATATTTTATGTATATTTGAAAAATGTATGGGTTCTATTACTGGATAGCCTCCCTCTTTGTGTATTTCTTTTCTATTTTATAATTTACTTATTATGCCTTGAAGCATAAATCAGGGGCGGATCCAGACCACGATAACAGGGGGGGCGATTTTTAAAGGGCACACTTTAATTTTGATAAAGTATTTATTCAGGTACATACATTTGTTACTTTCCACAGTCTCGTACAGAACAAAAAAAATATTTTTATAGTAAATAATAGTAATAAAAAAATATATCACTATAATTTTATTACCCTTGAAATATAATTACGTCAAAAACTAAAATCAGGAACTTAAACTATTTTTTTTTTTGACAACGGCGGGGGGGCGATTGCCCCAATCGTCCCCTTCTGGATCCGCCACTGGCATAAATTGTAAATATTCTTTTAATAAAAATATGTATAATATATACATATATTTGAAAATAATTTAGTATTTAATAATAAATTAATATTTAGGAAATTTTCTTTTACATTGGATAAGTCGAAAACCTGTCTTAAAAGAAAACGTTTGATTGTCCTGTTAGATTAAATCCCATATACAACACTATACGTTTCTCGGTTTTTGATAATAATTGTTTCCAATTATTGTAATCGTTCGACGAAACGACGACCAAAATGAAAACCTATTTAACTCGATAATTTGCCATTTAAACGAATAATGTTTTAATTAAGTATATTATACGCGTTACCGTGTTGAAATTACAGACATCACATTTTAATTTTATAGTTATAGGTTACATATAGTATGTTATCTAAAGTGCTGGAGTTCGTTCAGCCGCCGCCCGACGTCAAACATTCATACAATATAATATATGGTATATGTACAATAACGCATGGGTTAATGCGTGTATATTACATTATTATACTATTATATAGAGTTAAATATATACGGCCTTCGGAGCAAATTTACTGAAAAAATGAAACGAATTCATTGGAATCATCCTTTATATTATGATGAAGTCCACAATGCTCTGCAGGTATACAATATGTGACAATAATAAGATACCCTATAATATAACCATTGGTTTCGAGAACACATTTCAACCATTTATACAGAATAGTATTATTGTTTGGTCATCGAAAACTACTAGACATGTAATTCGACTATTTTTAGCACGGAATAAAATATGCAGTTGTGTGTCTTTCTACTGAGTTCCTAGACTCGAATAATCAATCATTAGACCATAGTCTTATGTTAAAGAAAATAAATTATGTTGAAAATTAAATTGCAGTTTTCTGTGAAAAATGTATAATATTTTTATAATATGTAGTATGAATAAATAATATCTAATTAATTCATTACAAATCTAATCCGCCCATCAATATTACTATACCAAACGCATTCTCAAAAAATTGCTTTAAATAGAATTTTGATAACGAAACGTATGGTCGCCCACCTTGCTATATACATATTATACACTATACAGCCCTTTAAACCTGGCCGCCACTCTCGTTCTACACTTACTGCATGCCACTGGCTGAATCATATAAAGTGTAAATAATAATAATGGGTCTGCAATTCGTACATTAGTCGACAAAAATCTTTTGTCCTTATAACGGCGACGTGGGTAGAAGTTGAAATAATATTATTATGTACTTCACTAAAATAATATATACGACGCCGTATACGAAACCTGCGCACGATGAATGGCAATAAAATTGCTGATAGGGCGAGGATTCTCGGCAGCGTTGGCTACAGACAATACCGATATTAACACACCCCCATGTGTCCTACCCTTTTATTATTATATGTGACGTGTGTGTGTGTGTGTGCAATGTATGTAAGCAAAGAACGCTCGCACAAAACAAACACACTTATCGCCAAACATTTTTTGAGTTTTTATACTGTTATAAAAAAAATGTCAACGCGTTATATTTAATTTTGCGGTCACATTTGATATTGATCAGTAGAGAGTATGCAACAGGTATATGACACTTTGCGTAAAAATAAAACGATTTAATATTTTACAAAATATGTTTAAAACAATTTTAAGACATTTTTGTTTTCATATATTACAGTTTTATTAAACTAAAATAATATTGGTTAATGTGTAGGTACTATATTATTTAAGTTGCAACTGCCATACAACCGATTTGCTTAGTAATTTTTAGTTTCTATATTATAGTAAACAATGGCGAGGTATTATGTTAACATATAGTATAAACAAGTTTAGGATTATTGCCATTATTTAGAGATAAACTAGATTAAGTAGATTGCTACCAAAAATATTAAAATTGTTTTCTTATTTCTATTCAATTTTAACAATTTTACAAAATTTATCGATTGAGTCAAATCAGTTATTTTACTGTTGAATTTTTACTACATTCTTTGCTATTATTATTAATGTATTAACATACTTTTAATCTGTATTAGTATAGTTTTAATAATTTAGTTGAATTCTCACTTGATATAAATTTTGGAATCTAAAATATCAAAGTATAATACATATTATACATGTATACAATATTTAAAATTCAACTTGACAAAGTTTATGATGTATATTTGGTTAAAATATAACTATCACCGTGCTACATTAGACTTTTTCAATAAATCTGTTGAAGACCAACGAAGATAAAATACATTTTTATTACCTATTGGTATAATCAGTATAATCTTTTTCACATTGTAATGAACTAATGAAATAAATGAAAAAACAAAACCCCCTAGTGTCCTACGTGCTATTCTTTTTTATAGTAATGATTTTCTTAAAACCAATATCAATTTACACTGGGCTATTATATATTTTTAATCTTCCAATAATATGTAAAGTATATTTTAACCAGGATGCTAAAACACAAACTAAGATAAATAATTAATTGTATTGAAATAATATATAATAATTATTAATTATGAGTTGAGGTGTAAAATGTTTAGGTTATAAATTCATGAATTAGTAGGAATAATATATTTTTTATACTATAAAGTATAACTATTGGGTATACATTATTATTTGGAAAAAAAATGATAAATAATGCATTATTCCAACACAGATGAAACAACAAAATGAGTGCATGACAAAAGACGTACGACTTGCAGCGCTTATAGAATAACAAAGCGCTTATACATGACATCAAGAGGTTATAATCTTGTTTTTACTACACATTAATTAATAATATTCTTTTATGTTCTGTATACGTTTTATTTTTAACAGGAAATTAGCGACAGACGGTTTAACGAAGAATAAAGTTGAAAGTGCTCCAAAAATAAGAATAACATAAAATTAGTGATGTTGAAAGGACGGTACATTTTTATTTTTATTCAAAAAATGAAACATAACGTGATGCTTCGTGTATTTTAATCGTCAAACTCGTGAAAATCGAAAAACGTGTACTTATGTACACGGAGTTTGGATTGAACGTCATAAACTCATAAATAATAATAATAAATATCAATTATCTTTAACTAAGTCGTTAATTGAATGCGTCCGCCTACTAATAATTATTACCATATTCCCTAATACAAAGACTTCCGTCATAATATCGAAACGGTGAGAAAGTGAGATAAATCGAGTGCGATCAATACAACACCGTGCGAGCGTGTGTTCAAAAATCTCCACACCACGAAACGAAAAAATAACATTTTTTAAGCACTTGTTTGCGTAGCCGGAAACGATATTACAAAATGCGGCGGCGGCGTCTTTATGATGTTTGGTCTAGCTAGGGTCGGCGGTAGCAGCAGCGGCAGCCGAGAGCCGTTTTGTAGATTACGGTTGAAATAATTACGTTTTACGAAATCGGTCGATTGGTAAACAACAATGTAAACGCGGAGTGAAATAAGTAGGTGCGGTACAAAAAACGTCTCAGAGATATTGTAAAAACACAGCCGTTTGATGTAGGATATAGTTTAATATTATGTTACTCCAACAGATGTGGTCGCGGGTTTGGGGCTTGAAAACCAGGGGCGCGGCGGCGTTTGTACACAAAAATCGAAAAAATGTTTTTAAAAAATAAATAAAGAAGTAGGTATGTACAACAGTACAATAATATTATTTTTATGTATATTATATTATTATACGTCGAGCGCGATGTGGTGATAATATCCACCTGTAGCGGCGTCGGCCTCTGGGTGAACACCCGGTGTGTGCCGCCCGAGAGTATGGTCGTTATTATTGAGATGACATGGTGGTACGTCCAGTCTAACGCGGACGGATTATACTCGGTCGTTTATGACGTTACAGGGCGAATCGAATATCAAATTCTAAGGTCCGGGCCCCGTGATCAGTGTACGCTTTATTTACGCTTTTATCAGTGTCTCGAAGCGAGTCATAGTGGCATTTTGAAATGCGCGAAAAAAAAACGCACAATTCTGTCCGCGGCACACGCACCGGGCGCGCGTACTCCACCGTTCCACGCGCTTACCGCGGAACTGGAAGACTGGCCGAGGATGATGCGCGTGCGTCCGTCCGTCCGTCCGTCCGTCGTCGTCTTCTTCCACCACTACTCCGAGACGGACGACCGTGGCCGGTTTCTGCGTCTCCTCCGCCGCGTGCCGCGCCGTGCACAGAAAAACTCGTCGCTGTTCGGCCGTGCGGGGGACCGGGGAGGAAACGCGTGCGTGTGACCGTGTGCGACGGCGGTTGGTGCGTGCGCGTGCGCGTGCGCACCCGACCCGACCGACGACGACGTCGAGACCGCCGAATTCCGATCTCGTCCGCAACGCGTCGTCACACGTATCGCGCCGGCCGGTCGACCACGACCGTGCAACCACACAGTCCGTCAACGCGTATGCCGCCGCCGTGTACTCCCGCGAGTGTTAGCCGTCCGGTGTCCGACCACAATAATAATATCATCATCATAACAATAAATGATAATCAATCGTGATATACGTTACATCGGTCGTCAGTGAATTTTTCCGTTTTCTTTATCCGTCGGATTTTTATTTCGTTTTTCCTTCACCGTTTCCAGCCGTCCCGAGACACCGTTCACAAACGCTCGGCCTTTGACCATCACAGTTAGACGCGTCCGGGGATACCCCGCTGGTATGAATAATTATTGACGACGACGACGGGATAGCAGCGACGCGAGACACGACACAACTCTAGTCAAGTAAGTCTTCAATGCCATAACATTGTCGGTTGCAATAACGATATCGTCTTAGTGTTGATTTATAATATATACATACTCACTACTGTGTCGTCAGTGTCGTCTAAGTCGCCGTAGTCGGAGAAACGGATCGACGTGATCGCGAGTTGATTGCTTTTGAGTTCGAGAACTAAGTAGGTTATTTTGTGATGGGAACGGATATCCATCACGACGACGTACAAAGCTATTTTTCATTATTGCGCACCTACGCTGCCCATTGTCGTAATTTGTGCATGTAACGATTTATGCCCCGGCGGCGAGTGCACAACGCGAGATTTGACCCACGAGCAAAATATCTATTCGAAAACCGCCAAGGTCAAGAGTCGTTTTTAGTTCGTCGGCTCACGTGACTAGGTACATCAAATATTATTGCATTTTACTCGATGGTCTTTGACGACGGTCGGCTTTTTCGAAAATGAAAGATTAAAATTATTGCACCCACCACCCGCCCTACACACTTGTTGCTTTTTTCGTGAGCCTCCCGAAAACTAAATTGTTCATCGGCTCTACCGCAGCTGTATAGATTGCGGCTTTATTGATTGTCATAGGTAGGTATCATCAATTATTTTTCCGATTACGAAATGAATGTTTCTCAGCACTCTGAGTACGACCGACGAACCAGTTAAACGTTGTTGTTGTATAGAAACTATGTGTACAATAACACCGTGTGTAGCTCGGAGATCCACTAGCGTTCATAACATACTTTTCGTTCTCAGAATTCACTGTATCGTCGTCTCAGTATGCGGAGAACGTCGTCCGGGTGTCCCCAAAGATATAATAACGGACTCTGGTTGCTGTTATTATATTATTTTGTGTGTGACTGTTTTTAGTAAATAATATTATCACGTGCGTTATTATTATTAAAGTGCTATAAGATTTATGAATAATTCATTCGCAGTTCTGCCTAAATTCACATTCACAGACATTTAAAACCGCCGTCGTTGTGTTCAATACACACCATCACCTCGGCGTATATCACAAATTTACAAATGCCGAATAAACGCCCTTTACGACCGAGCACACCCAATGCGGGTGTAATGATTTAAATTAAATGATAATACTATATATGAGTTTCGTAAATTATATTATCAGAATGTTATGCGTCTCGTATAATTCCTAAGCTTATACCTACTCGAAAGGATTTCCATTTATGTTTGACTATGGTCAAATACTATGGTACCTATCATAATCCAACAGTGTGCATTATTGGAATCATTTTGTTATTTATATAAATTGGATTCCAATTCATTTATCTTTTGGAAATAAAAAATTGTACTTGGGTAATTAAAGAAATTATCAATTACGATTTTTCATTATTATTTTTGTCATTTTAAAAATGTTCATATTTTACAAATTTACAATATTTTGATTTATGTATTACACATATTGTCATAAATTATTTAATTATTATTGCTTATTGCGTAGTATTTGTGATTGAGAATAAAAAAAATTAAAGTTGGAGGGGGAATTAAGTGAATTTGGTTGCTTTTTTATTAATTGTAAGCTATTTCTAAGATTTGCCAAACCTTAAAATGATTTATTCGATTAAATATTATATAACACAATAACAATATAACTATTATTATTTATAATTACTATATAAATGTAATAATTAGCAAATTGATTTTCTACACTCAATAATGTATGTTATATACTTACTAACTGATCCGTTAAACTTTGTTTTAAAAGTGGTTCAGAGTATCGTTATCATATACATTTACATGTATGCCAAATTTTAATAAATATACACACATGCTAGTCGAGAATTAATACGAAAATAGCAATTAATTTTTCACCAATTTTTCAAATGTTAGAAAATTATTACAATTTTTCTTTCTGTAAAAACCTAACTTGGAAAGCACAAATAGGTTCTTTCGTTTTCAAGTAGTTATGTGCTTGTCAACGAACTTACAACATAAGCTCTGTTAGAATATAATGATACTTTTGACCACTATGTCATATTGAAATTAAACGTTTTCAACAACTGTAGATGGTCACAAACACATAAAAAAAATACTGCAACGACGTATACCCATGCGATTTACAATTTATAATATATATTGGATATATTGTGCTATAAATTATTGTACTAATTGTTCAATATAAAACTATTGCCATGTGTAATCTAGTATTAGGTATACGGACTTGGGAATGATTCTAAACTCTGACCTTTCTCGTAAACGTTCCAACACAACTAATCTACGGTTTCTTATCATTGTTTCATACGATAGGAGTAACGACTATTATTATGAAAGATGAAACGGTGAATGCACATATTTTTTGGGTTAACTGCATGACGTCTCACGAATTCCAAGAGATAAAGGCGAGTTATAAATATTTCGTTATTTTTCGTTTATGTACTACAATAATATTTAAAATCGATGAAATGGCCACCCAGGAGAAGTATTAATTTTTCCAAACACGTTTGGGGACAAGGGTGGTTTTCTGCGTTGATTTGTCGTGGTGGTCCATTTCTCTCGGGGCGGCTTGCACCCACCCTACCGTAGACAATGCTGTATATTATAATGTTAAGTATTTTTACTGTGCTTCTATTGTTCTTTTTACATTTTTTCATACATTTAACGTGTTGTCAACGGGAACTATAGTAACAGCCGTGTATAAATTGGATAAACGTCTACAGTTTTTTTGTACCGTTTCACAATTTAGTCATTTCGAATTAAATAAGCATCCGAGATAAATGAACTAGCTATTTACTCGTTTTAGAATACCCCGTAAGATACAATCGTGTTTTATAACCAACCTCCCCATCAGTGTCGCATCAATCGGAATTGTGTGATGAGGTGATGTTTATAGAGTATATTGGCCCTCTGCCCCTCTATGATGGCTGTATATTAATATATATATATATAAATACATAAGTAAGATGGGGA
Organism: Rhopalosiphum maidis; assembly: GCF_003676215.2. Lineage (NCBI taxonomy): Eukaryota > Metazoa > Arthropoda > Insecta > Hemiptera > Aphididae > Rhopalosiphum > Rhopalosiphum maidis. The sequence goes on from NC_040878.1 coordinate 84,827,242, forward strand.
ATGAAGTCGTTTTGGTTTTTTATTTTATTTTTTGCCCTCTGTAACCGACAACACGTTGTCGTCATACTTTAGGGTCTAATCCACCTTCACCGAAAAATCGAATTTTTTACTTCATACTTATAGGATCGTCTGTGTGTGCGTGTATGTGATTACACGTTTTTTTTTTCACAAAAGACTCGCACGGACATTTTTCACGCGCGTTAAATATTTTTTGGGATCGCATACAAAAGGCCTTTTGTGTACGAGTTTGTGTGTGCTGCCTACATCGTGCGTGTTAGTGTGTATTGTTGTGCCTATATATACACCTATAATACGACGAAAACGTCTAGCGGAGGAGAGTTGACCGGAATAAACGAACAAAAAGAAATCGCAGTTTGTCGGTGAAAAGGAACCGCGTCTTCTGCGTGCGCATGTTCATCCCGCATATGGGGTTTTAAAATACGACGGGACACCTTTCCAGATGTTTTGGCACAAGGATTTCGGCGAACATATACCAAAATTCTTTTGTGAACCAACGACACGGCGGTAACTACTACCAAATAACACGTGATTGTCGAAGCCCGTGATTTTATTTCATATACTGAGACTTGTGTATACGTATTATTCGTCCGTACGTGTTATTATTATTACGATGGCCGAATCGCCGCGTACACATATTATATTATTATGTACCTATTATACAATGTTTGAAACAATTATTAGCCATGTCGAATTTCGTATTATATCGACGGATATTATTGTGTACAGTCGTTATAGGAGTTGCTATTAGCTGCTGTTGCTGATGTTGTTGCGATCGAACCGAATCGCGTTAAAAAGGATTGACGCCAACACGACACGCAACCGTGTCGGCGGCGGCGGTTTCCCTTTGAAATCTATCGAATTGTCTAATGTGTGCCCCCATACGCATATATATATATAAATGTACATATATTTTATAAGCGAGCATATTATAATATGTAAATGCGTAGTATATACGTTACATTCTCTATCAAACAAAACACCTCGTATAATATACACGACAAACATTATGATGTACTAAAATGTACATCCAATTAATAACATTATTATTTTAAGCGAACTATCGTCGGATACAAAGTTGTAATGGGAAAATAAATGTTTTGTTTGAATTAAAAAAAAAATTGTACATTTTTTTGACGTTTTGTTTTAATGACAGTGTTAATAGTTTTTCATCAAACCGTGTGAATAAATTATTGACTATAATTACTTCCATGCTCTTATTTCTTTTTAAAATAATTATTATTATACTTCATTTAATTAATGAGATACCCGAATACAACTAATTTATAGTGCTAAATGATTTATACGTTAATTATATAGTGACTGTTTAGTGTTAGCGAGTGAATCGATCGGTGTAAAAATATATAGTTAATATTAGTCATTGTTCATACACAATACCTATACATATTACTTTACGTGTATGACTCGTTTGTTGTAATTTGCTCGGAAGCGAAAATCGTGTCTAACTAGTGTTGAAGTCCGACACTCATAACTTATATTAAATAATGACTGTAAAGAGAGAAAAGAATTTTTCATTTAGATTCTTAATATTTCTGTGCTTATTTTAGTAAATGTAGCTAACGATTTGGAATGCGTGTATAATATTATGACAAAAAATGGCTACTAAGATTGGGATCCTTGCACTTAAAAGTATGAATCTATATGTATAAAATAATCATTTAAAATATTATTTCAAACTCGGGCATTGACATAAATATTATTATAAATTAATCATTATATAAACCATTGGCTATTATTTTATTTATTTTTGAAGAACAAGCTCCGCTTCACATTGAATTATTTTGATATTCTAATAAACCACGTGTATGTAAATGTTTTTAGTAGTACAATTATTTATTTTTTAGTGTGAATACCGCTAGGTCGTTTTTAATGAAATTTGTGTTTACGTTTTAAATATTAAATAGAATTAAAAAAATTGTTTTGTATCAAAATAATGTCTTGTTTTTATTGAATTCCTTGTAAACTTCGTTTGTACTGACAAATTATTCTTTAACTAAACCATTGTGTAGGATTGGTTTGAAAAACGTTGAACTACATAATTTTTTTAACAACCAATGATAACTAAAGGTACCTATATATTATATCATATGTGTTTATCTTTCAATGTCATAGGTTATCTGCAACTGGTGAACTCCTACACACGATCGCAGTGAACTCCTGAATAACCATTTTTCTTTATCTAAGAATCGTATATAGTATAGGTAGTAAAACGTTGAATAACTTGGTACTCAGCAGTTTGTGTATTGTAAATAGTTTTCACGTTCGAACTTCAGACAGAGATGCAGCTGCTGTTCGTTTCGGAATCGAAGAGGTTCTAACAATAATAATAATGGATTTCGTGCGCTGCAATAATAATTATTATTGTGCCTATATAGTATATAGACCGGCTGTGTAGGTCGTCGTTGTGCGTACGAGCCGTACAACAGAAGAATCCCGTTTTACTCGGGGTTTGTTTTCGAAAATTCTTCAATTGATTTCACGTTGTTTACTTTTCAAAACGGTCCAAATAACACAATTATCGCCGGGGGCACGATTTACAATACTTTCTTTCGTAAAGTGTGCGTATTATTTTACCACTATTGTAAATGTCTCGTTTCACGTATTACACACATAATAATATAAAAACATCGCTCTTTCGCTAAACTCGACGTTGTCGTCGATGCTTGCACATACTATACGGTGCACCGTATAAGCAATAACATACAAGACGATTACCATATTATTATTATTATAATCCGCCCGCGGCGTTTTTTAACGGCCCGTGGCGGCATCGATAAAACGATCGTCGTTGTCGTCTTTAAATTTTTTTTTTTACATTTCATCACAATCGATTTGAATATCGTTCGTGTGCTGCTCTGCGGTAGATAAAATACACGAAAACAAGATCGACGGACTCGACGTATAGGTATATAATATAATCTACTTGCAAGTCGTAGTTATTATAATATATCGGTATAGTAGTTGTAATACTGGTCTCGCCGCGGAGTAAACCAGAGTATGATTTTTACGCCGCTCGAGTGCGTATATTGTGGAAGAAAAACCGAAACGAAAAAAAAAATCCATACGCATATTATTATTATTGCTGGTACACTCACACACACATGAATTGTTTGCATTGGACGCTCGTTAGCCGGTCCTTGTTCTTCCCATAATATTATAACTGCAGCCGCCGTCCGTCGCCCACTCCTCTTCTCTCGGTCCGCGACGGCTGTGGCTACGGCGGTCGTTTCATGCGCGCTCGTGTAGTCTAGTTAAGGGAACATGTGAGGATTGATAAATTATAGGTCTGCTCCTCGATTCGGACAACCGGTTTCTTTTTTTCGGCTCTCCGGGCACTTTCCGATGCGTACCTTATAATATTATAGGTATGTATAATATGGTGTTAGTGCGGTGGTAGTGGTACGTACTACACAATAGTGTCGAGCAGTAGGCATCAGTCGCACAGGACTAGCTACGGTTGTTGTTGTTATTGTTGTGCTTGTGCACATATGCAATCATATGGTGTGCTGTCGAGAAAGAGGAACGGATAACGAATCCTTAACCGATCGGAAGCTAATTATCATCACATTACTCGTTGCATATTTTGTGCCTATTCACTGCAATAATTTGCCTTGTAAATAACAAAACTGCTGTATAGTCTTTAGGATGTTAAGATTTAATATTTCATAATTTTTCTTTCCTAATGAAACTAGGGAGTTCATCGTCTACCGCTTCCCGTTTGTTGTTTATACGTTCGCTCTGTATAAATCATCTTGTCCATTCGATATTTTAAATTATATAAACGTCCCGAGGTACCTGTATAATATAATTTTATATTGTTTGATATGCTGTTTAGTATTATGGTAAAGTGGTGCGCGCATCGTATATTATGACGACGATCGTTTGACGAGAATAACTACAAGAGATTTTTTCTCCACGCTGGCAGGCGGTTTTCGACGGCAATTAATAATAACGCGTTATTGTTGATAATCATCTTGTGATGATCGCCGAAAAATAAACTTACATCATAAAGTATAGTTACACCTACGTGTGCACAGACAAATCGAACGTGAGTATAGTCGTTGTTAGACTATTGTTCTACACCGCGTAAAGTATACGCGGTATATTTATTTTAATATCCGTTTCTTCAGTATACATTATTATATTACCTATCTGTTAAGAGTGCAAATTTGTAGGTTTTAATATGTATTTATTTTGAGCTTATGCAGCTCAACGGTGGTAATGCGGACGATTTGTTGATTACAGAATATCTAGAAACATTTTATTTTGCATGTTTGAGCAAATATTTGGTTTAAAGAAAATTCAGCTTATTTTTTATATTTTAGAATTATTTTATTAGTGTCTATAAAAAAAAAAAAATCTTAATTGTTTATTTCTCGACTGATGATTTATTTACATTTAAGACAAAATAATGATTGAAATGTTTCAATAACTTGTTTAAAACATAAAACATCGAGTATTAATTGTGTGTCTATCTTGATGGTTTATAATTGCTAATCTTGGTAACTTAGGTCCTTTTGGTTAATTAGGTTAAATTATATACACGATTCCATCAAATCGTTTTATAATATAGTACTTATATTATTTTTTTGAATACAATTAAATAATTGTAGTGACTCATAAATATAAAAAATAAAATATTGAACACATTAGAATTTTTTTTTAAGCTTTTAAGTTAATTACCACTTTACGGCTATAACTTATTTATTTAATATTATTTTAATATATTGTCCAGGAATTATTCCTATACAAAACATATTATTAAAGTAAATATTATTCGTAAATCGCTGCTGTGCATTGTGTTATAAGTTACAACGTTTTATTATTTGGTTAAAAATTGTTTTGATAAAATGTTTGGAAAAACATTTAATATTTTTATGGCTTGAATACTATTCTCTACATTTATTCGTCTATTCATAGTTTATTTTGTCTATTTGGCAATCGTGGAACCGACCAAAATGTGTTATGGTATGGTCTGGATGCCTGGTGTTATTAAATAGCATTGAGAAAATTATATTTTTATAATATTTGCGTCATAAGAATGTTTACAAAATAATTTAAAAATATTTTCAAATGCTTTCTGGTTTTAGAGAGAGAAATATATACTTTTTGGAAGCTGATTTATTTATTTTAAATCGTTTTAGCATCTGTTACATCAATCAGTGGCTATTTTTTTTTATTCAAAAGTGGAAATTATTAACAATGTTTAAATCGCTGTGGTAGTCATTTATGTTTCTTATATAGCTTTCCGCGATATATTATATATAATTTCTCTTTTTTTTCCTATTTACGTGACGAAATCATGTTTTTAATCTAGTATTATTTTACACACTTTCGTCGAACGTGTGGATACAACTATTTTAATGAAAATAAATTTCTTTTTATAGGTACTTGTGCAAGTATCCTAAAGAATGTTTGGTATTATTTTATATTAATATAGCTAATTATTTATTTAGGAAACTTACACACACAAATTTTTTTATTTTCATGTTCAAATGCTATAATATGTTTTAGGAATATTATATAATATAATACACATTAAATTAACAATAATTTCACTATTATATTTCTATTACAGTGTTTAATTAAAAACTGCAGATTTCGAGCAGTATTTATAGGCGTAAGCTGTGTGTGAAACTGGGCGTGTGTCAAAAATTCTCATTGACACTCCCAAGTCCTTTTTTATAATGACAACCGACTAGTAATATATTTTTTAGTCTACTGCTATATTTCTGGAACACTAACATGTGTTGCCGAGCACAAAATATGTTGAGCGACCGCACTTGCTGATCGCCTTAATGGTAATATTTAAAAATCAAAATCGATATAAACCGAATCATTGCTATCGTGGATTTGAATAATTATTAATAAATTATTTTTTTAGTGATAAAGTTAGGTGAGAAAAACAACAATAAGTAGGCGGAGAACACGTTGCCCTTGTAATTCGTGGTCCTGGAAATTGATTTATTTGTTTTTGGATGGTCCACATCCGCCAATATGGGTTAGGTAGACGATAAACTCTGATCTAAATATTTCTGTACCCACTCTATATAGGTTCAGTATAATATATGATTACGCTTAGGTTTTTTTATCACATGTTCCTTCGTTATATTATATCATATTTTTATTGTAGCTAGCTATATGTGAAATGTTTGTGAAACATCGTTATTAGCAGTTGGTTTAAGAGCCGTCTCTAAAAATTATCAGTGTTAAATCCTATTTAAATTTTTTTTTCTGGTTAGACAATTTACTCTGACATCGGTTGGATATTAAATGATAATTTTTAATGAATACTAACGAAGAAGGATAGTGTGCCAACAAGGTTACCAACGTGATATGTATTTTATCACATAAGTCCTCCGATCAGTAAAGGTATGTTCCAGAACGAATGTGGTCTACGCGTGCTCCCGTATCATAACTCGATCAATTATTAAGGCATTATAAATAGGTTTTTTCCTAATGGTATACAAGTAAGAATCCCACATTTAACAGAATACTTCGATCGACGCTCTTTCTGATGTAATTTAAAATATTTATCATTATAACTCGATTCAGTCAATTTATATATTTATGTAAGTAACTATAAGCTGAATGAGTAATAATAAATAGTGAGTATAAAATTTTTATAGCTAGTCATCTGTTTGAATTATATTGTGTTATAATTAATTATTCATTTATTATACGTACGAATAAAACATGTGCGCTGTTGGTTCGATTTTACTAGGCTGTGCGTGCAATATACATGGTGTATCACTGGCACAAAAACATACATGAAATTTTAAATTAAATTAATGATAAATTATTAATTTATTATTGCTACCCCCATTTTCACAATCTTTTACTTACTATATGAACCCTGACTTGGTAATATCTCAAAACATATAAATTGTCCATTAATCTATTTTATAACTTAAAAAAATAATATTATAAAGTATAAATATATAACTGATGTAAGTAATTATATTCATGGATCACTTCAGGCGTATAGACTTTGGGGATAAAAAAAAATACAACGTTGCATCTGTGTTCGATTAGGTTACTGAAGTCTAGTAAAAAAATTCACTGATTAAACCAAATTATTAATATATATAATTCTATTGTAATATATTGTTTTAAAAAAAATTAGCCAATAGTTAAAAATGTACCTATATAAAAATACTGTATATAGTAAATTACTAAAAATAACGTTTTATACTATGGTGGAATTTAGGGACTCAGCAGTATATCCTAAGCCATAGAAATGTTAACTTAAAGTATACCTATTTTACTTTATTATATTAATAAATGTGGAAGGATATGTGAAAGAGAATGGTGAATTGGGGAACCCAAAATATTGTTCATAAAATTTTTTTGTCATTTAGAAAATACACGCGTCTCAAATAGCTGATGGTTTTCAAATGTTCTTACAAGTAAATGATCAATATCAATTTAAAATAATTTAATGCTCGAAAATCCAATGTTGAAACTTAGAACATAGAATATTACATATATTTATACATTATAATATATTACATACAACTACCTAACCTAACCTACAGCCAAATTAGCCATTAGTAGTGAGTCTATATAATTTCCGCACTGTCATGTCACTGGAAAGCCAGAAAATAGAAAGTTGCAGATATTGTGTTATAAATTTTATGAGTTATAACTTATAACTATATGTGTAAAGAATATAATAAAAACTACACTAGTCAAATGTATAGGTACTCAATGGTAATTTATATAGGCATTATATTTTATTTTATTAAAAATATTTAATCTCTCGGTTGATGGTTTATGTGTAATTTTGTGTGTATAACGTTATGAAGTTACCAAAATTTTTTTAAGGTAACTGTGCGAGCTCTAGATTAGTATATACTCCACTGACAGCGCCATCTACGCATCACATTATCTTATCGAGTGGAACGGAATTTATTCTACCAGAAAATGAAACGTCCGCGAAACGTATTTGATTACTAATCATAATAGCTTATGCGTTTTTCCACTAGTATAATAAGAGGGGAGGAAAAGTACTGTTTGCAAAAATGTATACTTGAAAAATAATCGTCGACAATAATTTCGCTCACAATAATAACACGATAAAAAGATAATAATGACAATTTGATTTTTCAGCAGACATGCGAATGACGACGTACGGCAACGGCGACGGTCGACCAGCGGCGACATGTTGATGCACCATGTCAAGGCATGGACGCTCTAAACAATACGGTCCGGAACCGCCGCCGGCGGCCGTCTACACCAAGCCGCCGCCGCCGGTGCACGGCAACAACACGTACAACGGCCGCGCACATCACCATTACCAGCAGCAGTCACAACAGCAACAGCACCAGCAACTGCTGTTGCAACAGCAATTTTACGGCACGCAGCAACAGTCAAACGCAGTGGTCGGATCTAGGCCCCCGTCGAGCAGTCATCACCATCACTCGTTGCCCAGGTAAAATTATATTATATATTGGTGATTTATTGCGATTGTTATTGTGGTTTGAAGCGGGGAGCAGGGTTTTTGGATTCGTCTTTGTCGACATTTTAAAAGTAGAAAACTTTTTTTTACTATTTCTTGTTAGCGTATGCGATTTATGTTAAAATGCCAAATTAGTGACCGCTGCACGGACTTACCCCCCAACTAGGATAATTATTATCATATTCTTTGCCAAATTAAATATTAAAAAAAAAAAATGATTATATAGCTAAACATACAAGCTGAACTTCGAAATTCATACAACAATCTTTCGTCGGTAAAATGAGATAAAAATAAAAATAAAATAGAATTATTAGCAACTTGTCCCTATCGATAAGTAAAAATTAATTTTAAAAATTTTTTTTTTCGTACGTTAAGAACGGTGTAGTCCTCGTTTTCAATTTGAAATTCGCAAGACACTACTCCCTTTAAATTTGAAAATCCTATTATCACGAGGTGGATAAATATATCTATATATTTTCAGTTCTATCATAGTAAAAATGGCGATTTTCAAAATATTTTTCCTACGAATATAATGTACGCAATATCTATGAACATTCAAACTTCGACTTGAAATTCGCACGACAATCTTATTAAAATTACGTAAAATGATATATTATACAAGAAAACGGTCAGCAACAGGTCTCTTCAATTTGTTCATCTTTTTTTGCGAATTTAAATGTATGCCTATTCCGTTTGCAAAGACATTGCATGCCTATTTTTAAATTCGCACGACACACCTTTCCCTTCAAAATTAATATTGCATGGCCAGCATTCCCATGCCATGTCCTAGAAATAATTAATGTTTTATGCATTTTTTTTACGAATTTACTGTACGCTATGCCTTACTAATTACTATAATATCGACTATATCAATAAATACTGTGTAATCGCTTATCAGTTATCACCCGTCTCATAAACTGTGTATCAATATGTTTTCCTAATACATCTTGACGCGGCATCTAGTGTGTTATCGTCGGTTCGAGACATTGAACATGGACTACGTTTGGATTGTGGCTGTCTGACGTTGCATTGATAACGTAGGTACTTTACGCTTATATGTTAGTTATACGTACAACATAAACAGCGATATAAAATGTATATACTCGTACAATTCATATAGTTATAATGGTACCTATTTATTTTATAGGCGATTCGCAGTAAATTTACTCGATCGATATATTCGTGTCCGGAAGGTTATTTAGTTTTAGAGTAAATTGCAGACAGGATTATTGACGGATTTTTGGGGATGACGTAATTTGTGTGTCGACGACGAATCCATTTTTCATCTTAAACCCTTAGGAAATCCATGTCGTTGATGAATACCGTTGTGGACGTTGTGGTATTCGTTAGCTTGAAAATATTCCGACTCCACCGTGTCTTTAAATTGTATTAATGTAGTGGTAATCTGCCAAGAACACTGGCTCTGCAAAAATTGTATAGTATTTATTGATTATTTACTTTAGAAATATGGTCTGTGTGAGCGAGTGGCATTTCTTATAATTGAGACGAGAACGTCTGTGGCGTGTTTTTATACAATTTACTTTTGGCATGAGATACAGAGGAGAGAGGAAGTGGTGTAGTATATACCTCCCCCCCTCAAGCCATTTGGAGGTTTGTCCGGTGTATAATAGAACTGTCCAATATTATTTTAACGATTTCCAAAGGTTTTTCTTTTCATACAAACATATACTATTTATAAACTACTTACCCCGTGGCCGTTCTCATCAAAACTGCGGCAAAAAATCATCACGTACTATAATATAATGATAATAATAGTAAAATCGATGGGAATAATGAACATAATATATTATATTATATATATACTAGTCATGTTAGACTGACAGACTATCTTTGTACCAGCGAACAAAGGGAAGAATTTCTCATTGTTTTCGTCCGTCCGTCTCACTGCAGCTAAAGCTTTTTAGTTTTTATATATTATTATACATTCTAAAAATAATCTCCCATAATATTTTCTATTGCACAGTACGGAAGTTTTGAACTTATACTAGCCAGACGATCTAGAGGGGTCGCTCAGAATTCAACGAAACGATATGTATATCATATTATAAAACTACGCCGACGAGACAATACGGCTTTCGTTAAATGCATCTTTTAAATGTTAATAGTGCTTTACGAATAATATAGTGTCGTGTATTACCATCAATTCTAATAACGATTCATCAGAGACGTATATTCAAGGATGGTTATAGGGGTTTTGCATTTTATATGAACTTTTGTGCTTATATAATTATTATATAAACTCTATGCCAGTACCTGAAAAGAGGCTTAGGGTGCTGACGGCGGTGTAGCTCTTTTCTATTTTTTTGAAAAATGTATAAATGCTTTCAGCGTTCTGTAAACGTATAAGACTTAATATAATATATTAAAATGTTTATATTATATATATATATAACCATGTGGCATGTACTTATTCAAATTATTATTTGTATGAAGTTCACCGTACAATTTTAAAATGTTTTTTATTCCAGCAATATAGCATCATTATTATACTAAACTCATTACGAATCTTATAGCAAATAATTAGTCCTCTCTCTCCGTTAAAAAAAATAAAATCCTCGATATTATTACAATTTAAACTCTTAAGGCTCATTCGTTTCGTCCACAATTTTTATCACGCTGTGTTAAAATTCCAGTGCACTTTTAATTAGTAGAACACTGGCTATCTTTTTGATATATAGGCACATCATCGTCATCCGGTGTTGCCATTAAATTGAATAATATTCAACTTGACTTGGACATGCGGTTATAGTGGTCAAATAGTTATCAATTAAATTGCTGATACAATTTTTAAGATATGAAAAGTTACACTGGCAAACCTTTATTCAGGTTCTAAATATTTCTACCCAATTAATGTGATCGTATAAAAATATAAAATAATTATTACTACAAATATGAACTTATTATGGATAGGTACATAGTGTAAAAGCACTTTTATACAATAATATTTTTAATTTGTTTTGAAAATCTGTGTTTAATTATGTTATTTATTTATACTTGCTAAGTCATCTATTGATTTCAATATTATTAATTAATATTCAGGAAATAACTACTTGATTATATAACTATATAACAATAATGTATATAATATTAATTTGTTTGACAATACGAATTAATGATTGAAATACGCGACTTGTAATTGGCAAAAGCGTTATTGCAGTTACGAACATTTTTAATTATACGTTTCTGCAAAGTGTATAATAACTGCAACGTCGTCGTCGACGACCAAATCATAATAATAATATTATATTGATCGTTATTATAACCATTTATCATGTTCTGACAGAAATGCCTGGAGCGCAGACAGACATTCTCCGGCAGCCGGCGGATCTTCGTCGAACAGCTCGAACGACCGGGCGTACGCCACCCGCCGGACAAAGCACCATCGGGTGTACAACAGCCATCGGCAGACGTCTCGTGGCCACCACAAGAGTGGTGGCGGCGGCGGCGGCGGGGGGGCCACCACGGACCCGGACGCCTTGTCGTCGGTGACCACGGCCGGCATCAAGTACAACCCGCTGCAGCAACCTCCCCCCCAACAGTTGAACCACCAATCACTGCACCAACTGCACCACCAGCAGCAACTGCAGCACCACCACCGGCCGCAGATGGCACCTGCTTGGCCACCGACTGAACCGCCGCCGTCGGCCGTTCACCATCACCAGCAGCAACAGCAGCAGCCGGCCACTGCCGCGCAATACTTGCCGCAGCCGCCACCGCCACAGTTACCTCCACAGAACACCGCGGCCGCGGTTTTGAGGCACCACCACCAGCCACCGGCGGCAGTGCCACTGTTGCTGCCCTCGTGCGACGTGGCCGTCGACGCCTGCGGCGGCCACTGTCCGAGGTTCGAAAACTTTTGCCATTTCTGCTTGTTGGTGAGTCGCCGCGATATCGTATCCATCGCACGAGAATATTAATTTAATATATATTTTATTATAATTATTTTGACACACGTTGTTATAGTATTGTATGTATACGCATTATAGTGTTTAGAGTAGTTATCAAACTGTTGCGCTTTGCGCCTTAGGGATTTGGCTCAACTTCCTCTGAATAATACCACATTAAAAAATATTTTTAGTCGCGTTGTAACACAGATTTTTTTTATCAACTTCCCTCAAACGGTGAACCTCGTACTCTGCGAAAAATAAACAATTGAATATTTTTACACGATAATACATACTATTATGTAAATATGTACAGTGTCGTGTATTTCGGTAATCATAGTCATAAAATATTTTATGGGTATTAAACAATATTATGTAATATAACGATAACAGCCTGTTCACGCATAATACGAGTCCTATTAGATCCTGTCAAAATTAATATTTTATCCGGTTTTTATAACTTAAATGCTAATCGATTTTTATGAATCAACGTGGGACCGAAAAAGGTCGTTTTCGAGCAACATCAAAAATTAAACTTTCAGTGCGGGCACGACAAAACACATATTTTTTTATGACAGTTATAACCGTAGAGCATGAACTCTGGTTTTTTCACGAGATAATATTCTTTCTTATACGATTTCATTTATGACGTTCAGACACGCACGAGGACGGAGATGGACTCTATATTATTGTTGATTATTATTATTACTATTTTCGGCTTTAAATATTATATCATTACCTACTATTATCGTTTATATCAATCGTGTGCGCTTCGCAGGTGTTTTATTTCGCGGGCATCACGGTGGGCTTCCTGTTGATCATGGCGGCCGTCGTGTCCACCCGGGATCCGCGGTTCCTCTACATCGGCGGCCTGGTGCTGCCGGTCAGCGCGTTCCTGATGGCCGTCCAGTGCCGGGTGCGGCAGGACGCCGACCGCCGGAAGCGGAACAGGCAGCTGAACGGCCGGCACCACCACAGGTCGAACGCGGGCGCCCTGATGGTGATCAACAACAACAACAGCGGCGGCGGCAACCAACACAACGGCGGCGGCGGCGGCGTCGTCGTCGGTCAACAGTCGGGCCCGGCCGCCGGCGCCGAGACCATACCGCTGCAGAACATCGCGATGGCGCCCGCCGGCGGTGCCGATAACGGCGGCACGCTTCGCCGGCAGTTTCAGGGCAACGTCTACCAGTACGTGGGCCAGAGGGACGGCGACAGCGAGGCCAACTATAACGCGGCCAACGGCCATCACTACGATACGACGTCCGAAATACAGCAGTGAGTGTTGACAATCGCGGTGTCGCCGTTACGAGCGTCGTGCGTCGTCTAGATGAAAAAATATAATATCCTTCCTTGTTTTATCCTGGCTAGATAAAAATAATTTAAAGGATCGTTCTATCCGTCCGCTTGCAAGCTTGGGTCCATGTAGGATCGACGAGGGCCGGTGCGAAAATAATCGTGAAACCCGACATAAATCTCTATTTATTACAAGCGTCTTTAAAATATCCAATATTTTTCGCTGTGCTCTCCTTCGACATGGAAACAGACGAAAACGTAGGCGTAGTCGTTGAATTTCCTATTTACATAAAAACAAGTCACAGCTAGTACGGACGATAATCTCCAATAGAAGCTACCTAATATATAATATGTGAGCAGTGCTCGGAACAAAAAAAATGTTGGCTTTTTTGAAATTATTACTTCTGTACTATGCTCCATATCTTCACGCGTTCGACTTAAATCGATACTATTTATATATTTACTTATACCTAACATATATAATATCATTATATTTTATTTGTAATAACCTATATCGCCACGAGCGATGTTATTTTATTTTTAAGAACTTCCCCTTTACGAAACATATATAATACCTATAATAATATATAATTTTGAAAACCGATTTCTCTCTCTTTTTTTTTTTTTTTCGAACGAGTGGTCCCAACTATTAGTTATAAGTGTTTACCCCGCCATCATCATATACCCTCTTAAGATGGCCTCGAGAAATTCGCATAATATGCAGGCACTCGCTCTGGCGCGGCACATCGGTTGAAATAATATTATGTAATATCAAAACTGCGTGTGCGAGCTGAGTGTGCAAAAACTGTTTTTTTTTTCTTCTAATTTGCTGTTGTGTCCGTTTCAGAATCGAAGGAGTGCCGTGGTGGAGACGAGAAGACAACAGACCGTATCACAACCGCGCCCCTTATCCGTAACCAACCGACACTGCACACACACGCGTCTCCGTTATCAACTGGTCATGATTATTATTATTTTTTTGTTTTTCTATAGCTCCCCATTGAGTTTGTGCGTGTATGTGTGTGTGTGTGTGTGTGTGTAGGTTAAATATTATTATATTATATACGATTTGTAACTACATTAATTATTATTATTATTATTATTATTATTATTTTTTGAAACTAAGTTTTTGTTCTCGTCCCGGTGCTTTGGGGCGACGTTTGTACACATATACATATGCATACATTATATTATTAAACAACATTACGTGTTTCGATTGAAATATGTCTCCGCTGTGCCAATGACTAAACCCTCCGATATCGGCAGTTGTGGGGGTCACAACATTATAATATTAACATTGGTGTATTTTGGATAGGTTTCGAGCGTACTCGATTATATGAATAATAACATTTTAGCGTATATATACTCATTAAGTTCACAACGACACGTTGGTCTTGGTATGCCTATTCGAAATCTCAATGACGTGGACAAAACTGTCTAAGATTATTTGCAATTTTCATTTTCAGATGACAGATATACTTGTAGTAGATATTATATCATGCGACTATCAATAAATACTTTGAAGTTTCATAATCTTTTGATAGATGGGTACCTACTAACTATTAATTTTTATCCTTTAAACAAATATACGCGTATAGGTGTAATACGATTACCTACTTATATAATAATCTCGAGAACAGATGTGTGAAAATATAAAATTTTCGTTTCTCGTTTTAGGAAGAGTACTTCAAGAATTATTTATCCAATACCTTCCCAAGTATTCTATACCTGTTTTTTAATTTGCACGATAAGGGCTTTGAGACTGTATTATATTTGATGAAGTTTTTTTTTACCGTTGTCACATACGTTCTACTTACGCGAAAAAGGGTGTATATTCACGAATTTGTTTAGCAATACGTCATCGTTGAGTACCTTACCTACCTACCTATACCTATTCAACGACCTTCCGATCGGAAAAAAAAGGTACCCACTGCCGGCCGCGCTCAATAACGATCTCTCATGTACGACGAAACGCAATAAACAGTACCGTAGCGGATAATAATGCATATAAAACTCGATGTCATGATATGTTACAGTCGATTGACGGGTCATATAGGAGGTACGTTTTCCTACACTCAATACTGCGTTATATTATTATGTACGACGCCTATATATCGGAACGGTTTCACGGGAGAAAAGGACGCCGAGTCCTTGAAACCGAAAACCTTGTTATAACCACAAATACAATTATAAAAAATACATATTTTTAATAATAACACCAAACAAATATCGTCTTTGGACTATTGAAAAAAAAAAAAATAATAATAATAATGATGGTCATAAAATCATAATCGACGACAACCTTGCGCGCGAGTTATTGTGGCGTGGCATAAAAATATCGGTGAAAATACAATAGGTATTGTAGGTGGGTACTTCAGTACTTGTAGCGTTTGTCCTTTAATATTTCGTCTTTTGAGTAAAAATATAAAACCCAACACCCGATAAAGGAGAAAATTGATCTTAAAAATCAAAACGACGCAAAAGTACTCTCTGGTCAACAAATTCTACAAAAATCATTGGTGCGGACAACAGTGAAATTGCGCACAGAAGAAAACTAAACTACGATTAGGATATTTAGCGTGAAAATTACCACTAACTATCGTCGGATAATAGATTTATAATTTGTTTGGTTTGTTGATAAATTTGTGGTTGATGTATATGGTATTTTGTTTTCATGGTTAGCACTGCAAATTTTAACACACCTCAGTGTTGAGTACACTTATTACTACTACCAGTAAATTAATATCTATAGTGTATAATTATTAAATGCACAGTAATATGTTTTTTACATTTCTAGAAATTTTGTTTTCCAACAAGTAAAGCAGAACTTAAAAGTATTGTTTGACTTTATGACGTATGCTTGGATCACATCATAAAATTGTTTCTAATTCCTACTGTTTAATAAACATATAAAAAAAAAAAAATTAAACAAATTATTATCAGGTGTAAACACCTAAATCATATTATATTAGAATTAATAAAGAATTCTTCGTTTTTAAACATAATAATAAAATTACTTAATGTCTAATTACAAAAATGGACTTTGTCAAATGCAATAATACAAAAAAAATGGTAAGTATACAAAAGTACATATTAATAAGGTTAATCACATCTATTGTTGTTACAGCACATCTTATACAATATTTTATAATAATACATTATAATATAATGACAACAAAATAGTATTGTCTTAAAATAAATGCTGTAGTTGAACACTCGTATTATTAATACTATAATTTAATATTATATTAAAATAACCTCAAATTTGTTATAAACATTATTTTATTCGTTAATTATTATTAAATTTACATTTTGAAGTTGCAAAATATTAACAATAATAAAGGGTTTTACTTATAGACATAATAGAAACTTTACAATTTACTCACGTATACATAATCAAAATATTAAAAAAAAATAATAGAAAAAGGTAAGGTAACAAAAATTATATGTATAAAAAAATTTAGTACCAATGATCGCTGAAGTAAATAGTAAAAAAAAATACATTTATTTTTAATTTGGACAATTTATTAAAATAATAAACTGTTAAATTGTCGTTATTTTACCTGGTCCATACTATAAACTGATGAACTTATAGATGGTGTCAGGTCATCGTGTAATGCAAGTGGTGCTGTCCAGTTGCCGTGTAGTTGTGCTTTGTTGTGGACAGGTGTTTGTGGAGAGTAGAAGTGATTATGAGGTGTGGGATTGTCGTATCTACTGAGAACAATAACCAAGTATTTGTGTGTGTTAAACGAGTTTAGTTTTGGGTAAGAAATAAAATTATGTTATGATATGATGGCATCCTCACTTGTGATAATAGTCATTGATGCCCGATAAAGAATCAGTGAAATTCGCCTCAAGTCAAGCATCTTCACCGGAAAGCGGCGAGACTCCGCCTGGTACATGCGTACGGAGTGCCGCTACCGGCGGGTTGCTTGTTACTAACATGTGGTCCCTTTCGTCATTGCTGCACACACAATACAGTAAAAAGAATATATAAAAAAAATTGATAAGAAATAAAAGAAAACACCCTATTAATCATAACATTTTATATGTCATTTATTATAAATAAAAAAAAAAAAACATTAATTCTTATTAACTATGGCACTAATCATCAATGGCATCGTCAATTAGGATTTAAAACAATAATAAACTAACATATACATAAAGCAACAATATTTTTAAACAACAAAAACAATTCAATTAATTTATGTCAATGTATATTATATTTATAGCAAAGCATATCATTGATCAATTTTATTTTTATTTTTTCACTTTCCTACAATGTGTTTACAAGAATAAAAAAATACAAGATGTCCTTCAAAGTGTAGAAGAATGAGTCATATTCATTAATGACACAAAAGTATAAATAATTTATAATACTACTCTATGGTTAATGATTAATAATTAAAGCTAATAATAAATATCATTATATATTTTACATTTTTAACCAATTTTGGATTTAATGCACATTTTATCTTTGTTAATGAAGTAGTCACTGAATAACGTTTAATTCATGAGGCACGCTGATGCTCAACACTTACCAATCTTTGTTATCGTTTCCCATTAATTTTCTAGTTTCATCCTCTTCGATAATTGTAGGAGGAGCTTCTGATACTGGTCCATACTGTGCAGATGCCATCAGCAGGTCTGTAGATGGGTTCAATGTGAGTACCTGTATAAATAAGTATAACGTTTATTATTTCATATGAAAAACCTTATTTCTGTAGTTGATACATACTTGTCCATTTGAAGACTGAGATTCCATTTGTCGCGCTTTGCTGTTGAAACAAGGGCAACTCTCCTTGTCTTTGATGTATCTGAAATAACCTATTAATAGGACAACACCGAATACAAAACAAAAAGAACCAATAACCAAGAATGCTATGTCTTCTGTATAGTTGTCCTTTATGTCGTCTGAGTTCACAAAGTTTGTGGTAATAGACAGGAACAAGAATACACCAATGGCAATCAGTATCCAACTGATCAAAATAAATGACCAGTGGAACCACCTCGGGTTACGGATGTGATTCAGGGTACGATTGATTAAGCCATTTGATGGCTGAGACCATTCACTTTGTTGTTCATAACTGACCGTAGTTGGCTGGTATACTGGACCGGATGTTGGCATTTTGACAATTTAATAACTAATCAACACCTGCAAAAATTAATATTATGTAGGTACATCAAAAGGATAAGCCGGTGTTTTAATTACTGATTTCTTATGAACAATGAAAAGTATATTGTGCGCGTGTCAAAGATGATACTTTGTGGCATTTTTCATAATTGATTAGATTAACAATTGCCTTAACTAATTATGAATAATTAAATTTTTTTTATCATATTATGGTCAGAAAAACAATTATCGCTAATAAAGAATAGATATATATAGTGATTTAGAAGTGCATACCAATGTAGATAACATTTTTATTGTTTCTACTTAAAAAAACATTAAAGCTAGGTGGCAAATTTAGCAGAACAGATAATTGAATTATACAATGAAATGCATATCGAATGATGGTAATCAAACAATATGTTATAAACCATGACAGAATTGTTACATTTAAAGCTTTGGGCGAGCACATAAATGAAAACTGTTTTGGGGACGGGTAACCCATGCTATGGCAGGCATTAGGACATAGTATGTCCGACGTAGGTACTAGAGAGCTGAAAGTCGAGCTGTACTACACGATATACCTGACCTGTGCCGGTTCGCACGATAGATGTCAGCAAACCGTCGATAGCAAAGGGTCGATCAAAGGCGTTTGGATCTGGATTGTCATCAGGACTGGGATTTATTTAGTTAGGTAATGCATACACTTACTACACTAGTCGAAAGCTGCAAACGGCGATTTCCCTCCGGGTATTCTGTTCTCCTTCCGACGTCGTCGTTATATCATACTATCAATCGAAAACCAGTCGCATAGAACACTTACTAACGAGCGGTTTTAAATAACAAAAACACGAGTAGTAAGTACTATTTTGTGTCAGCAGCAGTAGCAGTTAGTATTGGCAAAAATTTAATAGTCGTAGCGCAATAAATGGGCAGTCTGCTGTGAACTTTAGGGGGGGTTGTGGTGCGTTTGAAAATTTCCTTTCACTCTGTTTCCGTTTTTTTGTAATCGTTTGCGATAAACAAAAAAAAAATTGTAGATACCAAAAAATCCGGCTGTGCGCGCGGCAATCGGCGGCGGCAAACTGGTCGCGGTCTAGCGACGGACGTAAAGCGAAAAACTGTCGCGAGGCGGCGGCGGCGAATGGAGATAGGCGATAATAGTGCGAGAATCCGTAGGTGGGTGTGCGACAAAGTTAATGCTCTTTTTGTGTCTGATATTCTGATAAAACTCGGAGGACCACGACTCGGGTCGACACGACGTTCCCCCCCCGCGCCACCGACAGACGGACGCGCCAGTGTGGCCAACAGACGGCCACCACCCAGTTTCCCATTGTTCGCGACCGGT
Source organism: Rhopalosiphum maidis (assembly GCF_003676215.2). Classification (NCBI taxonomy): domain Eukaryota; kingdom Metazoa; phylum Arthropoda; class Insecta; order Hemiptera; family Aphididae; genus Rhopalosiphum; species Rhopalosiphum maidis. The sequence goes on from NC_040878.1 coordinate 84,847,404, forward strand.
CGAAGTCGTCGCGCACGATAGTCACGCTTGTCGCGGCACGGTAGTACCGTGCGCGCACGAACCGCGAGGGAGCGTTCGCGCTCGAACGCCGACGGATTGCGCGAGATCGATACGCACGTGTCGCGGCGGTAAGCGCTCGTGCCGCGCGAACGCCGCCTCGCCCTCGTCTTCCGTCTGTTCGCGTCATTCGAAATTCGGCGCGTTCGGAATCACTAAACGCCTTAAGACCGAACAATACGATATTATTATTATTATTATTATTATGTACACGCATAGGAAACGTCTGGACGAACGCCTCGTCATCGTCGTCAGCGGCAGATGATGACCTTGTACGGGCGAATAACAAAAAAACCGAGATGGCGAGATAATATTATACTGAGATCCGACGACTGCGACCGGCGAAGGCGTCAGTCGGTCGGTTTCCACGTCGTTTTTTCATGCCGACTCGCCGCGGTCGGGTCTTCGGTAACGTTTTAGAGTACACCTGTTGCGCTCGCTTTCGCGGGGTGGTGCGGCGATGGTGGCTATCGACGGAGTCTTCTAAACTCGAGGAGTAATAATAGTTTCCACCAACTAAATTTGCTAGGAGAGTCGATATAATATATATTTTTAGGTTCTCTTTTAGAGATAAATTTTTCATTAAATCTTACAGTTTACGATATGGATATACGTATTTTTTGTACTCGAATGATCAATTTCGGTTATGAATTATCGTGATTAAACCTGTTCAACTTAAAACATTTCCCCCCCCCATTTTCGGGGCACGATCAGCCGCTCCTAGTGTTCTTATAATAACAAGCCGCCCTCGCGGCGGTGTCTCTCGGAATTTTACGTAAAACTTGCCGACAAGTCCTATCTTGCAGCTGATTATACCGTCCGGTCATCAAACGAATTCAAGAGGCTGCGGTATAGTGCACTGAATATATATTATTATTTTCTCTCTCTCTCTCTCTCTCTCTCGCCCACGCGCAACGTGGACAAAGTGGGTAAAAACTCGCTCACGCAAAATGCGTTTTTTATGCGCCTCATTGTCGTATAACCTCAAATAGAGTAAACATTTCATATCACCCATCGCGTTGAGAATAATTTCGCTGTTATAATAATACGAATAAATCAAATATTGTTTTATACAATTTCATTAAGAGGACGGTATACCGCACGTGTTGTCTCTGTCTTATACACGCGTAACATAGTTAAAAACTGTTTTGCGCGGGACAACTTTACTCCCTCAAAATATTTATATCAAAATTATCATAATTATAAATCCCATTGGGAAGAACTTTACCTGTGACGTAGCGTTTTAATTTTTTTGATAGTGGTAACCAATAATTTTTAATAATTAAATGAAAAAAACCTAAAGTTCTCAAACCGATAACTTTAATTGCATTCATGTTATCAAAAAAATTAAAACGCTACGTCACAGGCGAAGTTCTTCCCAATGGGATTTATAATTTTGGTTGTTTTGATTAAAATATCGAGGGAGTAAAGTTGTCCCGCGTAACACGGGTTTTAGCTATGTCACGCGTGTATAAGACAGAGACAACACATACGGGTCCGCTTATGAGGGCGTCACACCCGCATGTGTCGTCTTTGTCTTACAAGTACGTAACATAGCAAATTTACGCTCAGCAGATCACGCTTAGCTCCGTCAGCTTAAAAAATAGAGCGAATCGACCTCGATGGTAACGAAACTCGATGGTAAGAAAACTATCTGTATTTGTGTGTTGATTTTTTACGATAGTGCATTTTTTTAGCAAGTTATGCGTATATAACTTAGCGTTAATTAAAAATGCTCATAACTCACTTAAAAATTTAATAATCGTAAAAAACCAACATACAAACACAGATAACGTTCTTACCAGCAAGTTTCATAATAGGTCGATTCACTCTAATTTTTAAATTAACGGAGCTAAATGTGATCTGCTGAGCATAAATTTGCTATGTTACGTACTTGTAAGTTGTAAGACGGAGACAACACACATGCGGGTGTTGCGGCCTCTTAAAATGTACAGTGTTTACTTCTGGCCATTGACCAATGTAACTTAATATTAAACTTCTATTCCATAGATAGCAATAGTATTGGCATTCAGTGTATACACCTATACGCTATACGTCATGATGATCATAATCAATTATAAAAGAATTATCGACATTCGCATAGGCACACTCCCAATTTTAAAATGAGCACCCTCAAATATTTCTTTATAATATCACATTTAGCAGCGATTCAACGCTATGCCCGGAAAATGAAAAGCTTAAGTACCCTCAATTTTAATTGCGCCCACGGGCATTCGGCGAATAAATTCCGTAAAATATATTCAATAATTATATATTAAAGGTAGGTGATGGTAAACAACTGATAATTTAAAAGTGAAAGCTCACTTTTTTGACTAACTACCACTAAAAAAGAACTATGTATAATATAGGCAATCATCACTGCGAAATATTTATAAAATTTGATAGATCGGCACAACTGTGACTGTTTAAAACTGTACAATTAAATGGTAGATCACCCGCCATCACACGTATTAAAATATAGCTGTGAAGTAAATCGTCCGCTACACGAACCACTTTCTGTAATACGTTACTCGGTGAAAACCTATGTGAACAGAACACGGTTTTGAGTGAATTCGTTTCGTCTATGTATGTTGCACGTGGGCCAGGGAGAGAAAGAAAACGGTGCGCTGACACGCTCTTAATAAATTCCTCAGCTCGTCGATCATAAACAGAAAATATGAAAAATCACTTCTCTTGGCTCTCGACGTGGAATTTCGCTCCGCTGTCGGCAAGCTCTTCACTGACTCCCCTCTAACCGTCGACCACACAACCATCCCTTCTACCGGTCGCACGCCCACGCTTATATTATATGTAATTATAATAATATGGTTTGGTGTGATTTATTATACGTAAATATTTAGTATATATTTATAAGTACACAACGCAATACAATTTGTAGTGCCTAATACACTGCAGGATTCATTATTTTCAACTCTGCACGGTGTATATGTATATATCTCACGCGCGAGATAGGTTCGTATACATGCGGTGATAACATATTATAGTGACCACTCGGTGCTCTGTACACACACGTAGATACATACCTATAATAATAATAATAATAATAATACGTATAACACGAGTATAACGTTTATTCCGGTTTTGTCATCCGAAAACGTGTGGTGTAAATGATTGGATTACAGGTTTATGATATTATATGATAGCGTTGACGCGTTTAATAGTGATGTGTACATAATACATATTATAGTATATGTACATATTGTACCTACGCGTATTATATACGATTAATCAGAACGGCGACTAAAGCCTATCCATAGTCTGTATAGGTAGTAGGTAGGTATCATAATAATATGTAATATATATATATATATATATATGTGTGTGTGTGTGTGTGTGTGTATATAGTAAACTGATTACGTTTTAGCGTACCGCGGTATACGCATAATTATTATATATGGTAATCGTGATCCACGACGACGATGATGGATTTCACCTCGGCGATCGGAGACGACCGCGCGGACTGTTATAGATAACATTTGTTTGTGTCGAAGTGTGCATTAGTCGCGGGATGTATATTATTAAATGCTCATACCTACCTATTATAATCGCTATTTAAACGACGACGTTTACGCGTGTGATACCGCGTCACAAACTCGCACCGCGCGATTATGTGGTGTTGTTACTTTTGCGTTTCTTTTAAATCGGCTATGCGTTATAAATACGATTGCGGTGTGATTATGAATTTATGCGCATAAATATACACGTGTACGTATACATCATTATTATGATTATGCGTAATACAAATGCGTTTGTTCGTCGTCGGCCTGACGCGGTGATATTATATGTTTATGAACACATGGGTTTTGAAAAAGTAAATAAACACGCTGCAGGAACGCAATACAATGTGCTGAGCATAGCGAGATTACAAAATATATAGATGCACATTATAATTTTCATAAATATTCACTTTGAAAATACACACGAAAAAATCAAAGTTGTTAGGCGTATAGCGAGTGCAATGTAACACAGCAGGATAACAAAACACCACATTTCCGATTTACATGTATATACATATATATTCCTATATTCCTATAGGAAATCGAGGAATAATAGAGAAAGTTTGAAAATATTCATATATTTAAGAAGTGTTTATATTCTTTAATCTCTACCATAAGTGTGTACGAAAGAATTAAAAAAAAACTAATTAAAACTTTGCTTCCAAATAAAACATAATTTATAACCATTATATCTATGATCACGAGAAGCTATTGGAAATATACCGGAGATCTGGAAAAATATCAAAAACAAAAAAAAATAAAATGAAATTAATGGATGGTAATTTCACTGAGACATGATGGTTGCTGCTTGCTTGGATTATCGTATACGAAATAAATAAAAGGGTGACGAGTGTCAAAGAAGAGTGGTCAATAATTGCGCTGCCGTAGACCGATCTTATATAAGATTGAAAAACGAATAAAAAATGATATCGAAATATGCAATACTTTTCTGGCCGTTTCCTATTACACCGTATTCGACCGATTAATAGCTTTCCCTTAATGCGGTGACAATTCGTCGACTGACGAAAATATGTTGTTTCGACGTTAACAATTATATATGTACGTATAATAATATTGTGCAATGGTGCACATTATACGTCTTAAATTACAATAAATCTGTCACGTCGCGGCCGGTGTATAGACACAAGTCTAAATAAGTCAATATATCATCCGTTCGAGAAAACCGATTACCATATTGGGTACCTGCGGTTCACCCGCGCGTCATGTCTCCCGTTTGAATTTATACGTTTTTCAAATACGAATCGACGTCTACCGGAAAAAATGTACAAACAGTAAAATGTAAGACACGAATTACGCAAACGAATAATTGTATGGTTCGTCCGAACAACTCTATTAAACACACAATATAATATTATAATGTATTGTGTGTATAATATTTCTGTGTCGTTATGCTCCCCGTCAGTACAGGGGGGTGTGGCCGAGTGAAACGTAAGTCTTCAAAAAAATTCATTATTCTAATACCTATATATTATAGGCTCCGAGATACGCGATTTGCAGTCTTTTCAATTTGAATTCATTTCCACCGCGCCGCCGAGGAAAATAGTAATAAATAACTAGTCGGTTTTTTCGTTTTCCGCGCGTGTAATAATAATATTGTCATGCAGTCTGCGGGGAAACTGTGAGAAATCGCGATAACGACCTGTGATTGTTTTTCGCGAGCTGCAGTTGTAATACGTCTTAACCGGTGGTTTTTATTTTATGTATAGTTTATTCTTGGCCAGAGCATATTATTATATTTTTTTTAACGCGAGCCTCTCGGCGGAATAAAAGCCACGCGATGTCCGCACTAATATACCACAGACATTGAGATTTTTAAAATATTGATTTTATACTTATCAAATATGAAGTACGAGAAGAGTGTCTAATGAGGGTTGGTTTAAGGTTGACACGATGACACTAAATTTGAACTCGCTCGACTAATTCAATTTTCTGCGGGCGAGTCGCTCCGGGGGGGACGTATTTAACGCAATATACAATTATATAACGTATCGAATGAATATATATATATATATATATATAAACATAGGATGCGTATAAAAGTATTTGTAGCAATTAATTAACATTGCATATTGCGTATGGGAAGTCTGATTCAAATTTAGAGGTTCATAATGTGCGTTATTGAAAACGATTGTTCACCAATATAATATTATATAATAATACAATAATAGCATCGAACGAGAATTCGGTTACTTTAACATATATTGTTATTTGTTACACAGACGTCACACGTTGTTACTTCGTTTCAGTCAATTGATATTTTTTTAACGAGAACAAAATATCTCTTTGTCTCACGGTTATAAAAAAATTATAAACCACACTGAACTGATATAATAATGTACACAAAAAAAAAAAAAAAAAAAATAGGCATATTATATAATTCAATTAACCGTAGTGGCAGCATAGTTATTTATTTTTCCGATAGAGCTATTGTAATACATTTTTTGGTGAATATTATTTTAAATTTATTAAATACTATTTTCTATTTAACAAAAACATGTTTAATTTAATTTAAACACATATTTTTGACTTTATAAATATAATTATCAATAAGGATATTATCTGACGAGTTAGATGAACATAATGTATCTATATATAATGTAATATAATGATATATAATAATTGTAATACACGAATAACTAATAACTATTAAATATCGAATAATGAACCAACCATAATAGGTCAGTTATGATTTACAAGTATTTTGAGTTTTGTAGTAAATGAATTAATCGATTTTTAACCTCTTGCAAACATTGTCCTAACAAAATGAATGCCATAAAAAGTAAATATAATAAAAATTTAAAAGAATCTAATTTAAGTGTACGGACAAAGGATATTTTAACGTATTTGTTACTGGATAAAGGCAATTATGTGGTCAAACTCAATCACGATATTGTTTTAAATTCAAGTTTCGTTTTTGTGACGGTCGATTTATCCTTGACATTTATTAAATACCTTATGCAAAATAAATAATATTATTCCAACGGGTTCGATGATACGATAATAAAAAATTGATAATAATATTATTTATATTTTTATCAGCTTGCACGTGGTGCAACGCCAACGCATCACACGAACACTGTATGTACGATATGATTTTTTCGAGCCAAAATATAAATGGTGTGCGTGCCACACCATATGTATGCAACCATAATAATATCATGCATGTTTCATCATAAACGTTTGTTTTCAGACATTTTTTTTCGAATAGTTTATGTATCGTAATTTCGGTACTCGTGTCACCGTCATCACAGTAACTGTAAACGTGATACACATAGACGCAGGCGTAGGTGTGGTAAGTGTATCATATACATACTATATAGTACATTTTTTTGTTAAGGTTTTGTTTGGTTTATAATTTATATGATAAATATTATGCATTTATATAAACATACCCGCACATTTCTACAAGTCAAATATTGTACATACGCGCGACCTGTTGCAGTAGAGTGTGTAATATACAATGTTTATTCACACTGTTTTCTCGAACAAAACTGTCTGCGTTATGCTACTCCTCCGCGGTATAGATGGTTTCACCGAGTTTTGAATTTACTGCAGCGTATCTATTCGTGATCGATAAATGACGAAGGTGAACATTAATATAGCCAATAGTTAACACGATTTGTTTTGGTTAAACCGAGCGATTCATCGAGTGAATTTCGACCATTTTGACATTCGCGAGCGACTCGTCTATAACGGCGTGATAACAGTACACAATAAACTTGTCAATACCAAATCCATCATAATAATCCTATACCATCACTGGCTGTATTGTCAATACACGCCGGACGATTATCGTTTATTATATATTATTCGTATCAATGCGAAAGTGCAGCTACGTCAGATTCAAGCGAATCCTCGGAGAGACCCTCTCAATCACCCGCGGGGTCGATGACCGTCGACCGCGGTAACTTGCAGATATCGCAACGATTCGGGTATATGTTTTTCTAAAAAAAATAAAAAATGATATGATGACTGTATACGGTCTTACGTGCTGAGCTTATATCTGTATGTAGCTGTGGTATATCTATGTGTTTTGCATATAGCTATAATACTATGCGGACTTTTAAGGATTTTCCCGTTAATTTTGTTCAGCCCAAACTCGATCCGCACCACCGGGTGGTTCAAACATGTTTTAGATACGCCTTTTTACATAAATACATATGTAATTATTATTAATTGCCGTATCTCCGTATAGATTTCGTTGCATCTCGGAACGCCGTATGAATTTAAATTGCGTTCAGACACATAGCCACATATATGTTATACCTGCACACACACATATACATAGACGAAATAAGTATGCGAGTACACGAACTTCCGGAAACCCGTATGTAATCACACCGCGGTTTATAAGGATAATAGAGATATATGTATTGTAGTGCCCGTTGCGGTAATATATAACCGACGACCCGACCCCGCGGGTATATATTGTATACTTATAGACACCTCGCGTAAAGTATGATACATTATGGTCACAAGTGTTGGACGATTATTCGGCGATGGTTAATGATAATTATGAAAATACTCTCGCTCGTTTATATACGCGTGACACGATTAAACGAGCGCCCATAGCTCCTTAAACGCATAGCGTATTGCATATATACACACGACGTGTAGGATATATCCATAAAACAATATATATTATAAAATAGCGGCATCCGCATAGACACGGCATTTAATCGAAATCATGCGGCCCTTCGACAATCACACGGCAATGAGTTTGCAGAACCTTATAAGCTATAACGTATGCGCCTAAATATATGTGTCTGCATATCTGTATAATATGTCGTTTTATATTACGTTTAATGCCGAATAGAATAATATGATTTGAGACATCTGCATTGATCAAAAGAGACGATTCAATGCTCGTTATGTATACATAATATACAACGCGCTTTGAACGGTGCGTGTGTTCTATTGTTTTTTAAAATGGTGACTTTTAAGTTTGTCTTTACTTTTTGTACGGAGGTCTACAGTTTGCATGTATTTTCATAAAATTTTAAAGTTTAAATCAACAGTGGTGTACTGCACATATGTTATAGTTACACTTTAGGGAGAAAATATAAAAAAAAAAACAAAAATTCGAAATGTATGTTAAATAATCAAATAAATAATAAAATTTAATATTATATAAAGTTATTAATGTACCCGTATACACTATTATATGCTAAGTATTATTATATGTTTAACTAAATTGATTGTATTGAGCGCACTGAAATAAAAACAGTAAAACAATACAATTTATTTTTCAATATATTGGCCAATAATAATTGTATGATTCCATTAGTTTAATCTAAATTAAATTCGTCGGATGATGCCATCATTAATACTGCGGCGTTTGGAATGAAACTATCATGGCACAAGTTCACTCTTTCGCGGCGACGAACGTTGTCCAGTGTTATTCTCTTCCCCCGTACCAACGGGAGCCCGTGTTAGTGTAGATAACATTCAAATTTGAGGGATACTCGAGTATTGTTATCACGAGTCATTCGGGTGCTGTTTGGCGGTAACCCGCGCTGTAGCGTGTGGACGATGAGAAATTCGATCCCATATAACGGTGTATAGTTGTTTTGTATTATTTTATTGCACTCTATTCGTGCTTTGCAATAAATCACCTTCAGTGGCGGTTACGTGTTTGTCGTCACGATGAAATCGATCGTTTTCTCCCCGACGTACGCGCAAATAACGGCCACGAAATCACGAAAAATCACACTTTGCTGCGGTTTAATGCGAGCGCAGGTGAACAGTATTTATTGAACGCGCTCAAAACGTAATCCTGTAATATATATAGGCATATTAATATACTATTATGCAGTACAATAATGGGCAACCGGAAGAAAATAATTAACAGGAAGTCGAAAAGAAACGAAAAATATCTAGCCTATAGCAGTGATGGTATCTATTTATGTGTATATAATATATATATTATATATTCAATTCGTACAGGGTGCGGAGCGATCTGGATTTTCCGCTTTCCCGTGCACGGACGGCAGACACGGCAAAACAGGAACGAACGACGGCTCGCGGCGTACCCTGTACACGCGTTTATACGTAATATTATTATAATGACGTACACCGCGCGGCAGTGTAATGATCATAATCAGACGTAACGATAGTAGTACATAGCATTGCTATGTAAAATAATAATAAACGGACAGTTTTTCCGAAGAAAGCGAGAAACTCCTTGGTAACCGTTGATAATTTTCAATCGTGCGTACGAAATCGGCGGCGGTGTGCGCTGGCGGTATAGTGCGCACTGAACATAATTAAATTATTGTAGAAAATATTTTTATTCCTGTAATATAGTTATTACTGCGATGGTATAGATCGGCGGTTCTCGAGGTGTAATGCAATTATATGCGTATAACTAGGGGGCTTGGAGGAGTCAAGCCCCAAACTTTGATTTTAGCCCCCTGTCATAACTCATAACTCTTAGTCCTACCGATGACAGTTAATTTTTAAGTTTAAAATACTGTAATATTTTTTTAAATTTCCAAATTTAAATAAAATGCTACATTTAGCACTTTTCGTTCCAACAAGTTTCTAACAACTTGAATTTGTTTTTTATTATTTGTTTTACACACAAAACCAAATATGTCACACACACACACACTATAATAATTAAATGTGGTATTATAGTTTTAACGTTTTATTTAACACGAATGGGAACGACAGAGCCACTTTTTACTATTTTTTTGAAAATTCCAAGTATGGAGCCTCCGTAACTTTAACGTCTAATTACGCCTGTGTGCATACCACTATGATTATATGTAATATGTACCACACGACTATACGGTGCGCGATGGTACGATGCATAAGTCCACGTAGTGGTAGGACGGAAAATCAATGAATACTTTAACTATTTTTTGCAACGGATCTAATATTTTTTTATGTTTTGTGTAAATATAGCTACTGATCAGTAAATACCGTTAAATGTACCCGAATAATAATTATTTTAGATTTGGAGCGGCAGATGAGCGTATGTACTTTATAAAGATAAGCACACATCTTCTAGACTCAATAAAAATCTAGAACATCATCGCCTATTCTGTATTCATCGTTTTTTTTTTGTGTAAAGTAGGTATGCGTAAACGATAAGTAGTCGGTGAAATGTTTTTTTTTTTTTTTAATTTGGGAATGGTGTTGAATAGAAAATTGGGTCTTGTTTGTACTATAAACAGGTCAAAATAAAAAAAAAAATAAAAAGATTAAGGAAAAACGAGAATTTTTACGCTAAATCAGTTTTTGGCTGATTGTTTTACTTTGTCATTGTCATTATTAAAAAAAACGAATTACGTTATTTACAGAAAGATGTTATTACGTTTTGATGAGTTATGTTAATAAAATGTGTTAAAAATATATATTATTTTAATAGTCAAATACTATATAATAAAATAATATATGCAATATTTTCAGAAAACTTTAAAAGTAAAATAAATGACTTATTTAATAGGTACCTATAAGTATCGTGAGATATATTTAGTGACATAGCTAGGCTATACTGAAATAATCACATAACATTATTGAAAATAGTAACCTACTCAGTACCTAACTTACAGCAGAGTTGCAGAGCTGTACACACTCGCTTACATTTTTATTTATTATTATATTGTCATCAATGTATTTAAACGTTGAATAGTTCTATATTTATACACATTATAGTGGTATACGAAAATAAAAGTTTGAGAACCTCTGGTATAGATTATATTTTAATGTCAACAAAAACCCTTAATCTTAAAAATAAAATAAAAAATGAAAACATATTTTCAGAGAACGATCAAATAGAAAAACACATCGTACAGTTTATTTTCAATAGTAATTTTCGTATACTTATTACTTATTTATATATTATACAGATATATATGCTTTGTATATATATATATTATATATATACGTGAGATGGGCTTGCAGCGTGTGCAGATTTCAGCTCTTCAGATATTTTGAAAACTTGTATTCCCCATTAAACTTTGAAATGAAAAACTCAATAAGTTTAGGATAGGCGTAACAAAAAGGCTAAACAGTGTGGATTTAATGTTAACATAAATCATATATTTTAGTAATAATCATTTAATGCTTCAGTTATAATTTAAATTAATTAAATTTGTTTATTGTTCTGTATTTATTATTATTAAAAATTCTAAAACTTGCGTTTTTTTATTAAATGTATCTACTATAGTACTGTGTATATGTAAATAACTTCTGTAATATTAAGATAACAACACGATTAGGTAAGTCTTTGTATGTCTCTCAAACGATTATGATCAGTGGGCTAATAATTCTTTTGAAATTAGTGAAAATAAAAATATAAAATTAACATAAACGCTAGAATAGCCCTAGTTAGGTGTTATAATAATTGTAGTTTGTATATTCGACTTTGCCGTGTAGTCACGTGTTACAGGAACAATTAAATAAAAAAACAACAGATATTTGGCAATCAAAACTCATAGACTTGGCATGTTTTTTTTTTTTTGTAAAACGAATTTAATAATTTTTATTAATTTTGGGTATAACTGAATAAATGCATAAATTATTATATTATATTTATTTAATTTAATTTTTGTACGGTATAAGCGATAAATTTATTATACTTCTTGACTCTTGTATGTTATACTCAACGAAACTGCAATACCAACAATTTTGCGTTTATGTGTATAATGCGACGTGATAGGTGTGCACTGTGCAATGCGCCAATACTGGTCAGTGCAGGTCTGCAGTTACCATTTCTTCATTAGAATCTCTTGTGGTAAGTATCATGTGTTTTGTATTTTTAACCGAGTTCTCGAGTTACGAGACATACCATCTTATTCTTGACCATAATATACTGGAATATGTGACTCATAGTATATATTAGTTATCTCGGATTTCTAAAAAAATAATTAAAAAAAAAAAAAACCGTGTAAACAAACATTTTTGTATTTATTATTTTAGTACAGAGAAACTGAATCATATACTGTTATTATATCACCCATATAATAGTCGTGGCTTTTCTGTAATAATTTATGCTTATTAACGTCAAACACTGTATGTACACGAGGATAGACGGAACATCACTAAACATGTTATAGATGTTATGATATATGTCACGATGAGTCGGGTGTTATTATTACAAGTTTATCCACTCTTGATTTTTCATAATGAAAACCAAAAACATACACATTTTTAACGTTAAAACTCTTTTAAAACGAATACACGCGGTGCTCGGAGCCCTCTTAGCTCATCACACACACACACACACACATGTACATTCATATATTTAATCGCACCTGATCGGTTGTCGAACATTTATAAGAACACAACTCCATCATCGGTGCAAAATGTCCGTCTCCGCTACAACTGTGGGTGTGTTTAATTTCTGCCACGTTATTATTTACGTGTAGTGCGAGCACATACGTAAATAACACTACACTATCGTTAAACGAACGTAAGTAATGTTTAGCCAATAGATGTACGAAATGTACTAGGTATATGATGTTAAATATATACACATATATGTACTAATTGTACGTGTATCCCGATGGTTCGCGCGTAATGCCGTAACACGGGTGTTGCGCGGCCGTGACGTCGTAGTTCAGCTAAATATTACACGTGTTAACCTCACATCGACATGTCATGTTGTGTGTAGAATAATGTGTGCCGTCTACTCGTCTCGCGTGCGTACGCCTCACACGACCACTAACTAATTAGCACGCACACTTCGCGCGCGCGCGCGAATTGTATATGATATATTTTCGCCCGCGATGCCAAAATGTGTTTTTTTTTTTTTTAACGCGCGACCTTGACTTACATACCTGTTATTATAATAATTTTTTACACGATTCGTTTTCAAACGTCGTGCTTTTTTTTTCCGTCGATATTGTATAGATGCAGGTATTATGAGTAAAAAGTAGTACCTAGCACGTACTCTGCGTCGTCGGGTCTACGACATTATGTTTTCGTATGTGACATGGTCGACGGGACGACTGATTGCGATACGTTCAACAACGTTAACGCCGCCGCGACTACAGCTAGGTAGCCTATTTTACAGACTCTCTAACGGTGACTATAATATAGACGCAGGTAGGATACAGGTAGGTACGTCATATTATTATATTATATACGATACTTACCGCCGTCACTGACCGTATTTCGGTATTACCACTCTGTCGGCTTGCGAATTATATTATTATGTAAGCAACTCGCGCGTATCGACCTGTATATATAATATATATATATATATATATATATATAGTAAAGCCTGGTGTAGATAAATTCAATATTCGTGTATTAGTATTATTATGCACGAAAAGATACATACCTGTGCACATCGTAATTTATATAACATACACCGTACACTGTTTGTCCGACAAGGATGTGTGCGGTGGGAGTGATGTGAATGTATGTACACTCGTATATGCAGTCGAAAGATTTACTTAACGTTTAGACGGCACGTAGAGTGATTCTTTAAAAGTGAACATCATCACTCGCTAATCTCGAAAGTTTCTGCGTTTTTGCGGATATTTTTTTTTTTTATGTAACATGAATTAAGATAAATTGTAGTGCAACAGTGCAGCGTCAGCTTCTATTTTTGAGGATATTGATTTATTTATTTGTAATAATACACAATCAAATACATATTTATTTTTTCATTAATTTTACCGCATAATAATATAGTATTATGTATATATTTTTTTTTTACGGAAATATATTGTATATTCGTTTGTGTTGTTAGGTAATTTTTTTTAGAAAATACTTTAAAAAGCTAATGACACTAGAATTGAGGTATTTTTTTTTATCGCTTCTTTAATAATATTTGTAGATAATATGAAATCGTAGTCAGAGTGTATTGCATATCTACTACATACGTTGAACACTATGTCACTATCTGACCACTAAAAAAAAATTCTACCATTATATTGTTTGTATCACAAGAATACATTTGATACAGCAATTTACGTTTGTTGGGAAAAAAATGCTTTAAAAGCGCGGGAAAATGCACTATAAAATCAAAAAAAAAAAAAAAAATGCCAATAAATTTGAGATAAAAATATTATTAATTTACTCGTATAGCTATATAATGTATTTTCCACTTACACGTATTAAAACACCACAAAAAAAATAACATAACATTGCAATTCTATATCTAGTGATAATAAACATCAGAATAAACCACAGTCATCATTTTTAAACAAATTAATTCATCATTGCTCCACTTAAAATTTAAAATCGTATTTCAAATGATTGTAGACTATAGTTGCCGTTAATTATACAATATAAGTATTTGAAATGTAGACGAGGGAGCCTACATTTTTCAAGACGTTTTTGTGCCACCTGCGTATTTATAATTATTAAATTGGTATTCCACCTAAGACTTATTGTTCATTGAAATTCACAGAAAAATATTCTACTTCTGAATATCAAATAAAGAAATATTGTCTGTTATTTGCTATAAAATTAAAAAAATTAAAAATTATAACGATACAAAATTGAAAATAATAAGAATATCATTTTTTTAAAGATGCTGTTTAAGTATTGCTATATTGTATATTAAATTTTTGCTCTATATACTTTGTAATCATTTTATTAGGTCTAACGCTGTGTTGAATAATATCTTGTATAATGTTATATTTAATACAGTTTTCTTAAATTTATAATTTACGGTTATTGGGTTATTTTGTTTAATCCGGACTTTCATTAATTCGGACAACGTAGTGTCCCAATTAGTCTCTGCTGTATTATTAAATGATTTATAAATATTAAATAGAAAATATTTATTATACCATAAACACGCGTTTGCGCGTAACGTTTTTATACATTTAATAATTTGTCTATATTTTTTTTTATCTAGTCGATGTAAAATCACAACATTCGTACAGTCCTGGAGATGATTATCTTTGTCAAAATCGTACACAGCGGAAAACGCAATTTTGAAAAAAAAAGGGCACTCACGACGACTTTCTCCCATCGTGTGTAAAGGCGTGCACTATGCAGTAAATGCGTTTGCAATAAACTTAAGTGTGTGTATACTCGTAATATGTATACACGTATAAAATAAATAAATAATGTATAAACTAAGATGTTTACGACCACCCTACAGCAGCTAGGAAGCGTTAAGCGTATAAAACGCGTTCGGTGACTCTCTCCTCTGATATAAAATCCTAGCCATCACTGCACTGTATGCGTCGATTCGCGAGTAACAGCCGTTTTGGGTTAGATTAGATTGATGTCCAGCAGTACGCCTAGTCTGTTGATGTGCGTTAACGGTATAAATGTATATAATTATATTATAAAACGCGAGCGAAAGTCTGCTACGGCGTAGTATACAATGTTATATATGTTGCGTTAAATACTTTTCAGACCTACGCATACGTACAGCTTTTCAACTGTATATAAATGTTATACAATTGCATGTTATATCTCATACTCGTTTTTGTCGATAACATTATTATTTGCCGCGCAATATACACTACACATATTGAATACTTTAATTCTGTATATAAGTACTACCGTATGGTAATTATGACGTATGTCTGTAGTACATTTTTTAATACAAGGAAATAATGTTTAATTTTATTATCGTCTGCAATAGTTTTGATTTTGTTCGTAATTTATATGCATACAACGAACAAGCAATATTTTACGAACATAAAATATATACAGTATTTATATGTATATATATATAGTTTGTATTAGCTTTTATGTACACTAATTATAATTACGTACACTTTTTTTTAGTCACAGATTACGCTGCTCGTGCAATTACATTATATATATATATATATATATATAGAGATGGTCAAGGTTTAGCTGTTTAGCACGCACAAGTATAGGGAAGATTTGAAATTTTTTATATATATATATATATATATAGTGTGTATATAGTTGTTATAACGTATAGTAAGGCATTAGGGTGGATTGCTCTGCAAGGTAAGTTCGATTAGCGGTCATTAGCGATAAAAACCCATCGGAAGGCATAACCGAATTGTAATGATTATTTGAATTGTCCCATACCGATTTTCACTTAGCTTAGATCACTTTATTTAATAGGATTTCATTTCACTAGAATACTTAAAATCGACTTTCAGCCACTCCTGGCGTATAAATAGAAAACGATAACATATAATATTGTACTCTTTGGCTGGACACAACACACAACCGATGATCCATCGTCGAGTCGTTTTTTTTTCTTTTATGCACGGTTTCTTTACGGGTATAGCTTCTACAGGTACGTCAACCATGTGAACAATTAGGTGATTCGCATATAACAATAATCACCATCAAAACTGTTAAGGAGTAATTTTTATAGTTATCCGCATTGCACAGTCATCCGTGCATAATATAATCACAGTAACTATAGACTAACCTGAAAATGTGTTAAAAAACCACTTTACATAGTTGGTTGAATGAATCAAATCTATAGTGTTTAGAATGCGTAACAATGTTGCGTATAATGACGATAATAATATTATATACTCGAGTAATGAGTAAAAACGTAAAATACACCAATATTGTTCATAGAGCTCACGGGCTTTACAACAATATTATTACAAACGGTGAAACGTTGTTTTAATTGGCGTCATTGTGAAGATTGTACAGCGACATATCAAGCCGCGCGAAGTGGTTTTGTTTTTAAACTAAAGATGTTGTGACTGAAGACTAAGGATAGTCTATAAAGGTTCGAGAAAATGTCACACAATTACACCACAAGGAGTCACAACTTTCGGAGGTCACAGGAACAAAATAATAGGCGTACGAATGATTCATGTGAGTCATATGGTATACATATTTTACTGGTTAACAACCACGGTTTATATAACTCGGTAAAAAAATATAAAAATACTTGACTATATTTAATTTTTTATAACAATTAAATGTTAAAACTGCCTCAATTAATAAATAACCATATGTTTTACCGGATATGTATATTATTATGAATAACTGCAGTTTCTGTTTTCGTTTTAAAACACGACAACTGGCGGACCGGCGCGGAGTACCTATACATACGTTTATGGTTTTCATTGTTCGATTTAGATCTCTGACGTAATAATATTACAATGTATTAATGTCTCAAAAGTCAAAGGTAGGTAATATCATTCATATCATATTCACCATTAATCGTAGGTATAATATGTACACAGGTGTATTGCACTTATGTAATCCAGTTATATATACACACCGCCGCCGCCGCCGCCGCCGGTATACTGGTTTCTCTTCGGGCATCGTCGAAATAATATATCGTATCGCAGTCGTTTTTACAGTCCGTATTATAGGTATCGTTTTAGGTATGCCTCTAAAAAGTGCAAACACATTGTACGTATGGTCGTATTATTTAGGTTACGGCGGACTACTGTTCAAAATGTGTTTTTCTGTTCGCGCTTTCAAACCGATTCCATTGTTATTATAATGATCAGTCGAGCTATTGGCATGATATACGATATTGTATCTGCAATTTTCTGGTCTCTCGCGCATTTGTAAATCGTCATTGTGTAATATAACTAATGAGTGTACTCGCGGGAAAACAAAATTTCTTTATGATGTCGTATCGGGAAATTCGTACGAAATACAAAGTAGATTTACTCCCGCGACATTCCCGTTGACGGAATATTAATATTATATACATGACAATAATTTATCTGTAAGAATGTTCATTGTTCGTGTGTTTTCTTTTCGTTGTTATTTTAACGACAATCGTTTCTTTGTTTCTGCCGATGAGACTCGCACACGCACAATAGTAAACGAATTCAACAGCTTAAAATTCATTTTAAATACTGAACGATCCAATTTATTGGTTTTAAAATAATGTGTTTATTTTTATTTATTTTGTTTGTATTTTTAAACATGTTTTGGTTAAAAATTGTATACAATCATCGGCTTAGAGGATTTAGTTAACACAACATATTATATGAATTGTCGATAAAACTAATATTGGTGACGAGAAGTGTTTTCACTACAATAATATTATTTTGTTATATTAATAAAATCCATTGTTGACTTTACATAACCTTGTTGTTAAAGTGACAATACGTATAATCAAAATGATGGTTGTTGATTTTATACCGTTGATCATACTAATACAACTATTTATTATTTTACCAACCTAACACGGTAACAACTTGTCGGCTCTATATCAACAAGAAATTAGTCGACTTAAAATGGAACTTTATTTCTATGAATGTGATTTTTTTTATTTATGTTTTTTCAATAACTCATTTGTATATAGTCGGTGAGTTCAGTACTATTCTTAAGAAATTACTACAGCGATTCAACATTTTCCCTAAATATTTCTATTGAGATTTTCTAAGAACATGATGATCTTTAAAAATATTTTGATTAATTTTAAGTTATTAATACCACAAATCGATTATACTATTCTCTATTTCGTCATTATTTACTTATAAAGTTATAATTTTTAAGTTATTTACAATATTTTCTGATAAAAATTAATTATTGTCGATTGCCATTCCAACGATTTCTATAGAATAATAGGAGTTAAGAATTGACATAGATATTCGATCGTATAATATTTGTATTAATAAATTTGGTAAACTGTCATCATTATTTAATACAATTGAGTACTTTATTAAAAATTTAATGTTTAAAGAAATACAATTGAAAAAAATAATATATTTCAGATATCAAGTAACAATTTAAAAAATTTGAGTATTATATTGACACGAAATAATTTTTATTTGTTTTTAATAGCCATTTAATGAATATAAAAAAAGTACAAATTAAAAATACTAAAAAACATTTTTTAATGAAAAAACATAACAAGGCAGTTAGGTAGATATAAGTAGGTATATCGTATAACCGCGAACAATTAAATTTTTATATTTTCTTTAAACCTAAGTAGATCGTAATAAAAATTGATTTGCATGTCTTATTAACCTTGAAAATGTATTACATAACATTTTAACTTTAAATATAACTGTAATTTGTGTGTATTTTAATCATTTTAAATTTTGATTGTTTTTAAATAAAACTTTCATAGTAACATCAAAAAATAGGTTCTATATTATTGTCTTATTTTATCCTTTATTAATTTTTCAGTATTATTTCGTTCATATTCTACTAATAGTACTAATAGAATAAATGATTAGAAAAATGTTACGTTGTATAATACTGTATTACATATATTACAGCCTTTTGTCATTCAATTGGTTGAAGTTCATTGCCGTCAATTATAGTTTTTTTATTTCATGGAGGTTTTTAATCAATACGAAAATCAGAGTAGGTGCGTTATTACAAGGTAATAATTTAAAAATAAAATTATTTTAATCAGTTAATTAAAACATTTATAGGCATAAATTACAGTAATTGCACTATATTGTAATATTGTGAAGCTTTGATTTATTTTTTTTTACTAATTAAGTTAATTTCGCCTTCTTTAGATTGTAAGGAGTAATGAATATAGATTATACATTTATAGTTATGATTATTAAACTTTAATATTTTATATTTAAATGTTGGCCGTTGAGTACTTGGATGAAATATTAAAATATTTTTAATAAAGGTTACTTAGAAGTAGTGAAATTACCTCGGGTCACAGCCATAAACTATATCCCACTAATAGAATCACCTAATTTTACGTCTAAATTATTTACATTCTAAAGTACTTAATTTTTTTGTTTTATCTAGCAACAGGTTGAATATAGATTACTGGTTAAATTTGCATATTATTTGAATGAGTCATTATCAAGTACATAATGACGTGCTGTTTTATATATATTTATATATATTTTAAAGCGATGTAAAATAATGAAAAAAATGTATGAATCATAATTTTTATCTTATATTTAAATATTTAAAACGGAAATTAATGTTAAAACTCTTTCCTGTAATTTATTTTAAGAAAATTCTAAGTATGGACCGTTATTGACTAGAAATTTAATTTATTTTAAAAATTGTCATAAAAAAGGTGCAACCAATTTATTTACAAAAATCAGAAAGAACGTTCGTGGTGAATATTTAAAATATAGATTTTAAATTGTGAATTACAGGTATACAATGTTGAAAGCCTTTAAAAAGTCGGAGATATAGCTATAATAGAAAACATTGCCATTTGAACTAATCAATAAGCATAGGCGCAAGTTGGCTTAATTTGGTGAGCTTATTCATTCCAGACTATTTATACAATGAAAAAATGTTATTGACAATAAAATAGGTACATATTTATTAATAGGTTTAAATTTAAATTAAAATCGATCAAAACTTTTTTTTTAATTTTGTTCACTAAAAAGTGTAAGATAGTATCTTACACTAGTATAAGTAATTATACATTTTGTATAGTATACAAAATGTATAATTACTTAAAAATATTGGTGCTCTAAACATATACTGAAATATATACTTATTATTATTATCGTTTAATATAATTGGTCAATTGGTATTTAAAATTTTTGAAAGTCTTAAGTATTAACAGTTATTCATTTTGAATTATATAACAAAAAAAAAAATCTAAAAACAGTTATTGTTCTGATAAAAATTCAATGTCGTAAATATTTGAAATCAAATTAACGAAAAATTAATGTGACTTTCCAGTAAATATTTTGTTAGGTATAGCCGTATAGGCAAAAAAACTTATGATGAATCTTGTATTAAATTTTCAAATCAAAATTCTACCTTAAAAGCTTATAAAAAAAAAATATAGGGATTATATATTTTTAATTTTTTTTTAGCTCCAAAATAGAATAAAGATATTTAGAAATTATACTATGTGTAGAATATGCTAACATACCTAAAAAGTTGGTAAAATTTTATAGTATTTATGGATTATTATTTATTAGTTTTTGATTTACAACAAATAATAAAATACGTTACTTTATAAATACTAGTTTTGAATAAACATTTTTGTTTATCCTTTCTTTTTGTAAATACTGAGAATATTTAAATTCGACCTTTTTAAAGATCAAACTAGATCAAAATTTCTAACAAAAAACTACCCCAAAGTTAAAGATTGAAAAATTTTATCAAATATTTATCGTATGCATAGTCACACACACACAAAATACATCATTGTAAAATCAGCACATTCATCGTTCTTCTCAAAGTCAAAATATAAATATTTTAAATGCATTATTTTGTTGCATTTTTACATAGTACAAATTAAATATAGAATCTATTGTCTATTGACGATATCCAACAACGGATGTGACGGTAAAAAATATATTAAGAAAAAAAATATTTATTAAGTATTAAAGAATTTTAAATTTCTTGAGTTCAGAAAATTAAAAATTAAAATAATTATTCATGGACAACTAAGAAAAGTTATAAGGTTAATTAAGTTAAGAATTGTTATCAAGTTGTTGATCAATCTAAGGTTAGATATACCAAACATACTAAAATGTTATTAGTCAGCAATTTTTTTTTATATATCATTAAAAAGAATGGATGAAATTGATAGATAAGCTAAAATTTTATTATCAAAATTAAAAATAATTATACATTTTTAATATTTTAAAATGTACTTAAGTGTACTTATATGTTTTATTATGCTATTTATGTAACATGCTATAGTGCATTTAATTTATTTGTTATATATTTAAATTTTTTTAAGTTTAGGAATTCACCAATTTATTGTTTTGTATACTATCAGTTATTATAAGTTTTCACTAATGTTTCAGGAAATGTGTGAAAACTATTTTAAAAAAGGGTAACTATTATTTGTAAATTTTTGCAAAAACAATTCATATAATTGTGCGCAAAAAAAATATTAATTTTTAGGTAAATGTGAGAAAAGTGGTTTTAATTGTGTGGCCTTGGAATATAATTTATAAAGGACAAAGGATAACTTTTAAATTTACTGATATCACGATAACTGATAGCATATTAGTATACTATCGCAATATCGGTTAGGTTGATATAATAATTTTTGTAGGATGTCAACCAAAAATTGATCTAAATTAAATTACACAAAAAGTGTAGAGATAAAGATAAAAGATAAAGTATTATTATTATTATAAACAGTATTTGCGTATATAATTCAAAATCATAGAAATCTATATATTATTTATCTCGTTCCGTAGCAGATTATGACAATAAACAAATAAAATGATTATCACGGTAACTATCGGATTATTTCGAGTAAACCTATTTATGTAAACTTGTAATCATAAAACTGACATTATTATGTTTATATTATATTATAGAGCCGTCGTTTTAGTACGCGTAGGTACTATATGTTTTGCGATTAACACAAACGTCATTGTGGTTTAGCGTAAAATGTCTCGAGATTAGATTAGGTACTAAATAGTTTATCTATATCAACATTTCATAGTCTGTTTTACGTAAAAGAAATTTCGGTTTTAAAAAAAAAATTGGAATTAAACATTGGTATTGTCTAAACAAAGTTTACAATAGATCATAATCCCTAGCTTGTGTGTCGGATGAATCTGTACGAAAAACACATTTTCCCACTTTTATGTACTAAGAATAAACAGAAATAAATTAGAACGTAGAAAAATGAATGAAGGCTTAGAGTTATCGACGTGTGGAGATCGAAGTCATCGTTTTTCAAAACATCATCATTCGTCTTATTAAAAAATTTAAGCCATAATTATTGTAATAATAATGTATCATATTTGATATTTTGCTTTTGTGCGCATTGAACGATTACATTTTCTTAATTAGGTGCACAATTTCCTTGCATTTTTACGAATGGCTCTTCCGTATACGTTTAAAATAACGAATACATTTTTTAACAAACAAAACGAAAAAAAGAAATGGTTATTAGACCGAGTGGTACGTGGACATTTTCAAAACTCGCGTTGGCGGTACTCGGCTATAAAAACGTATGTATATAATCTATATCGCAAGTTATCGCACTCGCGATCAACAACAACCCCGTGTCCGGCCACACTGTATGTCGGTGTACTCAGCTGTCACGACCCCCTCGCTACGGGATTCCGCTCCCTGTACGGTGGGGTATACGATATATAAGCGTCGATATCGACGTGTTTCTCGGCATATATAGTATAGAAGTCGTCAAGGCGTGCAGTCGTCAAGGCGCATGTTCGGGGGACAGAAAACACGAATTGCACCATATGTACCCATCATGCTCTGTCCATAATCGAATCCGGACGAGCAGTCGTATGGCGGGGCGGGCCAAAACGGACCAAAAATAAAAAGAAAAGTAAATCCGACTACGGTCGACGGAAAAGAAAATTAAGATTTAATTAACTCACATCGTCGTCCGAGTGGACATAATGTACTGCGAACGTCGGGGGTGTCGCGTGTGCACCATTTGCTCCGGTCGTGTTTGTACGTATAATGTCATACATCGTGTCTTGTACACACGCACACGCCTACAAGCGGACACACATACGCACGCTGGCGCTTTCTATGCGCGAGGGAGGCTCCCGCACGTGCGCGTCGACGAAAACCCCCTTAGGAGGTTTGGTCGGGCGACTGGTGGGGGCAAATCTCGGCTAGGGACATTGCGCAGGAATGCGTTGAATTATGAACCGCTACACGCAAAAAAAAAAAAAAAACACATCGAGACGACTCCGAAGAGAAGGAGTAAAAATCGTTTACGATTATCGTAGTAAAACGCGAGTAAAAGGATTAAGGATTTAATATGTTTTGATAAATTTTTTTCGTTAACGGATATTGTATACGCAATACATAGTATTATTCGTTTTATTCGTTGTATTGATTTATCGCCGTACGTTATTCTGTACGATAATTTTTCTGTTTTACATTAAATTGCGCGGTCCTTTGGAAATTCTAACGTTTCGTATTTATACCACTATTCATTGCTTTCATTTACGTCTTGGAGCGTATTATTGTTTCACTTTTTTTTTTTTTTTTTATCACTTTGTTCACGTGACAACGAGCCGTTCAAGTAACGTAATCATTTTACGAACCTCGTGTCTATTAACATAATTTATTTTATTATATACACACACACATACACTCGTGAACTGAACTTTGTCAATGGAAGGTGAGTCGAATGGCCTACTAACAAAAAGCTTAGAGTACCGTAGCTGTTGTTTTGGTAGATTTAGAGTATGTTGAGGCATACGAAGTCTTAGACGACGATAAATTTGTGATTAAAAAATAACCTAACCATTTATCAGTAGTATTAGTAGTATTATAGTATTATAGTAGTAGGTCATTCGTTAATGTTGACCTTCGAATGGGTATTTTCATCTCGCCCTTCATATTGTGTGTATACGAAATCTGAAACTTCCGCGTACGCGGTCAACTATTTATATTATTATAATCCACACGTAAAATATATAATTTTCCTTAGTATATATTATATATATATCAAGTACCGTGTATGTTTACAAATTAGACCAAAACCACAATATATTATTGGCTATTGTATTGCGATTGCATTAGAACTATCTCGCCCGTTATTGGGTCAATAGTTTTAAATCGGGTCATGTAACAAGAGTCACATTTCAAAAATTCAAACAATATATATTATTCATATAATTTGTACTAATCCACTCTTATCGATGTCTTCTGAAATAAATGCTTACATAAATTTCATGCGTCAGGGCTTGCAAATCAATGTAAATATATATTATTTTATGTGCACACGTATTCGCATCAACTTTAAAGTTGATATCGATACATATATTATATATTTAAAAATTACTATAAAATTTACTTGTATACGTACTTGCATAAAAATGATAATTTTATATCATCACTGATCGTCGATTTTCTTTATCTCTAAAATGGCAAGCGTGTTTATGTGTTTTCAACCTTGGTTGTTCGGCGAGTTTTACAATTTTCCTCGCGAATATATCACTAGAGTGCGTTGGTATTACGTAATATTTCCTTCCGGTGGAAATTGTATTGTATCACAATAGCTTTAAACGTTTTTTGTCAAACTAACAACCAATAATTTAAATATAGTGGAAGAATACAGACAGTGAAGACCTCGTACTTGTATAGTTTTACTCGCTTTTAATCAGTAGTCAGTACCTGTAGCGTCGAGTTTTTATAAACTATGCTATTAAATTAGAATACAATAATAAGATTACATTCGAAAGACGATGTTTCAACATTATTTGATTAGGTATACGATGAATTTTATAAAATAAAATCAATAAATGTACTTATACAGAAACGATGCTTAAAAGTTTTAAATAACATTTTATTTGAAAGTACACAATTTATGATAAAGCTATAAACGCAATAGTTATAATAGGTCAATAGCTATACATTATGTGTTCTCTAGCAATTGGATTAACATGTATCTATAGAGAGAATATATATGTTATACTACTTATACTTATTGAATAAAGTAAACGTTCAAAACAAATATTAGTATCGGATATTATTAAATTTATTATGCACCTTCATAGATGCAAACATCTACGATCTATGAACGGATTTGGATTAATATTGATTAGGTATAACGTATAACACACATAATTTACATCATGCAATAATTTTAATCATAATTAATAACAATAAATTGTTTGATGTTTTGGGTTATAGGAAAATATTTATATTATCATATTATATGACTGTAGTCCTAAATTAATAATTAATAATTTAGAAATTAGTGCACAATACTTGTGAGCTTTACAGTTGATTAGTATAATATAGCACTTTCAAAATAATAAGAAAAAAATTACAATTAAATATATACTATAGGTATACTTACTACGACATACAAACACATGCTTCTATTATTTCAATAAAATTATGATTTTTAGAACAATGTAATAAACCTAAATTAATGTTTTAATTGTTTATAAGAAATTTCTTTGATAAAATTATTTTTTATTGAAAAAATATATA
The DNA here is from genome assembly GCF_003676215.2 of Rhopalosiphum maidis. Taxonomy (NCBI): domain Eukaryota; kingdom Metazoa; phylum Arthropoda; class Insecta; order Hemiptera; family Aphididae; genus Rhopalosiphum; species Rhopalosiphum maidis. The sequence continues at coordinate 84,873,740 of NC_040878.1, forward strand.
AAAAAATGAAATTGAATAAATTCTAAAAGAACATAAAATGATGCGATCAAGCTTAATTTTAATTGAAGAAATGACATCGTATATTATAAATCATGTTCTTAATATAGTTTTTTTTTATGAAAATTTAATAAGACTAAAAATGAATGAAGAAAGTTAAATGATTCCACTTAATTAGATCAAGTTTATTAAATTAATGTGTAATTAAAAAATTCGATTTTTTTTAGCATCTTATTCCTTCATTTTAATTTTAGTTAAAAGTAATTACCTATGGAAAAACATTTTTCTGATTAAACTTATGAGACTAATACTATACAATCTTAGTCATTCAAATTGAATTTATTTCTTTATAAGAGTGTAGTACAATACTTAAAAAAAGTTATATTAATTTTAATTTGAAACAATAAAAATACTTAGGTTCCATGTTAAATGTTTAGATTATGATGTAGTATAATTTTGTTTTACAATATATCAATGTCCAATAATGTTAAAACAATAATACGTAATTATATAATTATTTCTTAGTCAATGAATTATGTTTTGAAAAATATAAGATAATATATCATATTAAGATTTTATTACACATAGATTAAAGTAAATAATATGATTCTATGGCATTTTAATTATAATAGGTTTATTTTTATTGTGTTATAAACTTATAAGCATATTTATCTACAAGGTCTTTCAAATTGTGACTATGTAACATTTTTTAGCATTATAATATTCTGGTTATTATTTATATCTATAAAAATATGTAATTAAAAATAAAAAATGTTATTCCATAGGGTCAAAGTGCTCAGAAATGTCCATGTTATATTGTTACAGAATTTAATTGAAAATTGTTAGCATTATTCATCGTACTAATAAATGTTTTATTTTATTTTTTTCATAAATATTAAGTATATAATTTTTTAATCAAGTTTTACTCCATAGTAACAAAGCTATGAATGCGGTATTTTCAAATCTAATTTTATCTAATTGGAATTTTTTCTTAATATCATTATTTTTATAGTTTATTTTTTGTTTATAACAAAATATTTTTTTTTTGTAAAATAAAAACATACTGCTAAAATAACTTTGAAATTCAAGTAACTAACTTTTTTAGAATGCAATGGTTATCATTTTAAGTTGATATACTTAACTCAAGTTTTCGACTATTACGCAATATATTTTACTGAACACTATAATAATAGCAGTTTTCCGACATATGCAGAAGTTTTGTTTTTTATTCAAATTGTTATGAATATAACAAAAGTATTTTTTAAATGTACATTCACGATGCCATTCAGTAACTACTTGTTTCTACTTAAATATAAGTATAATAAATATTAAACTTGTATAGTTATTTTCGTTTTCCATTGGTGATAGGTTTTCTGCATAATACATAATAGTACAATAAAATTTATATGATGATAAAATGCTTTTAAAATCGTTTGCAACTGTTTAAATCTTGTATAAAATAAACTACCAAAATCAACAATATTTTGAAGAAATTCGTAGAATATAATCTTAAAATACTTGTTTTATGTAACTAACGTTAATTGGTGTCTAATGCCAATATTTACGGAAAAACAACATTGCTTTAACAGCGCTATAAAATAAGACCATCTATTTTTTGGAAACGCTTTAATAATGGCCGTATGAAATAATATTTTACAAAAAATCTTTCATTCTTAAATGATTGATAATAAAATATGTTATTGTTATGTGTACTTTACTAAATAAATGTTTAAACGTTATTTATTAAGTATAATATTAAATATAATAATACTCAAAAATGTAAAGTTCTTAGGCGGAAAAAATTTTATTAGTAAAATGAATAAGTTATGAGTAGTTAAATATATCGAATGAGTAGATTTGAATAAATGGCTAAAAACGAAGAAATATACTGAAAAAATTATACGTTTTAGTTGATCATAATATAAATATATAATTCAATAATAAATCCGCACTAATATATATATATTTTATCGTTATAGGAATTATATAATATATGCACATATATTTATGTATTATGTATATGCGAGTGTATGGTATACACATTATACACTGCATCTCGACTAACTAAAAATTGAGTTTTACGAAAGAAAAAAATAAAACATTTTTATGTAATTTATAAAAACCCCATAAATTGAAGAAATATTAACCTGATTGTTTGCAATTCAAATGTAATTTACTAAATAGGTTCGACACGGTACATTAATCTTTTTTCTCAGATTCTTGAACAATATTAATTATATTTATTATATATAATGGTATAGTAATTCTTTAATATATTTTTAAATTTTATTGAATAAGCTATTTAATTGATTAATTTTTACGCACTAAAGGAATTTTTAATTACAGGCCCGGATTCCATGACGAATTCTTTTCAGTCTAAATTTGTCTTTATTTTGTCTTGGCACATAGTTTATATTTCTTATAAAAAATACAATGTCTACCCGTATAATTGATTCATTGAGAGTATTGAGACGTTATATTCGAAATATTATTGCACGTTTTTTAAGGTTATATTTTTATTTGATTGTTTCTATATATTTTATTTGGATACCATAACCACTGTATGCCTAACCTGTATTTTATACATACAATTTAATACTTAAATAAAATATAACGATTTTTTCTCATATTTTTTTGATCAATCTTTCAAATAACTTAAGAGGTTTGGGATTTCAAGTATCTTTACTAAGCGTTTTTATAGAACATCTGTTAATTTTGTAAATGATAAGACATTAACAATTGATTCAATAAAATCGTCACATCGCAAATAAAGTGTTTACTTTTCATATTATAGGACAGGTTTATATTTGGTTGGCATATTAAATAAATATTTCATTATTATATAAATATGTATTAAACTGTATTGGTTCATACAATATTTTTTTATTTACAAAATATAAAATTATAAAGCAAAATTACAGTAAATATGACCCTTAAATACTTTTAATTTACCTTTTGAATATATTAAAAAATGTGAATTTATTGTTCTTAAGAAAATTTGTTAAATTTATCTTTTTTGTAACCATATTTTGTAGTAGAAATATTACGCTCTCTAACGTATTATATAAAGATAAACAATAAATGGAACCGGAGTGCCACTCAAAATAATTTCTTTTGGTAACGATTTATCATTACTTAGACATTTATAATAATAATATGATATTGTCTCACACCAAGAAGAACGAAATAAAAAACTCAATTACAAATATTTAGTGTAGGGAACTTTAATGTGTATAACATATTATAACTAACTGGCCCAAAAAAAAAAGCTGTGCTGTGAGATACAAAAGTTGTGCAACGTGATAAGTGAATTAATTTAAATTTGTCAACACTGTTATCAATGCAGAAAAAATTTTTAGTGACCAGAGCTCTCAATGTTTCTATTCCAAGCATTTAACTTATTTTGTGGTCAACGTTTGCTGTGTAGTACTATAGTGTGTATACTTTAATTTATATAGGTAATACTGCGTTTTAGTATTTGAATTGTGCATAATCGTCTAGTTATTCAAAATAATTTAAGAAATACATTTTATGAATATTAAGTAAGTTATGTCTAAGCACTCTAAACTTTTTTGTATTGCATACTATACCTAGTTCAGAATCTAAAATGTAATTATAAAAATTGTATAATATAATGAATGTCTACAAATAATAAATCAAATAATTAAAAAAAAAACATACATACCTATATTTACTGATTTAAACGTCTATTTTGAACAAAATATGGGGGTGTGTGAATACAATTTTTTATTCCTTCAGGAAAAAGGATATTTATTTTTAACTTACTATACAGTATAACCTGGGGTATATTATTTTAACAGACGAGTAGACGACCTTAATAAACCGTTAGAGAGGGGAAAAAAAATGAAAAACCACTAATACTTGGCAATATTCGTTGCACACGTACCGGTACTTATAAAGACCATCATCGTTGTCCCAGTTTGCTTATATAAAAGCGACGAGTTTATGATATTATTTCGTGTCGTCTCTTTCTTCGCAGCACCCTATCTGTAAAAATATCCAACATCTTTACCATTTTATATTTTTGTTTTTGAAAACGTGTTGACATCGCACAGTACTAAAACGAACTATAGAATACCCATACGCGTTCGTGTCCACATGTAGTGGTGTACTGGCTTATACATGTATGCGTAAAATTTGACCTATATATAAATGAAAACAGTTTTTAGCGTTCCCAAGGGATCTACGCGATGTTTCTCGGGAACACCCTTCCTCCTCGTTCTTCTACTCGTCCTCATCATCATCATCATCCTATAAAAATCGCTATTTTCAAATCAAGCGATTTGCTGATGCGTGGACTATGAACACTGTACAGAGTGCTTTATACAGCATGCTCACTCCATAATATAAGTATGTAAAATATTACAATTAAAAAATGATCATAACTAGCTTTAAAATTGAAATTTTATGAAAAAAGCTACGCAAAACATGGATAATGTTTCTAACTTAAGTCTGATAATATATTTGTTTTCATTTTAATACTAAAAAAGTCACTTGCGAGTTATTAATATTTGTTAACTAAAGATTATAGTCCATAGTAATAGATTTAGATGATATTACAGAATCTATAAATCATAATAATATATTATAATGATTAGATAATTATTGTATTATTTTATTTATATGTTAACATTAAATTTTATAATTTGTAAAGAGTTTTCAAGTATAATAAATTCTTAATTAAATATTATCACATCTATTTTATATTTTATATAAAACCAGTATTAATTAATTTTATCTTTAGTAGGAAAATAATAACTCAAAAACTTCAAATCACTTATTTAAATTTATTCGAAGAAAGAAGTTTATACCACTAAAAAATCCTCTTTAATGTTAAAAAAATAATAGGGTCTTTCAGTATTTTTAAAAATTCTGGAAACAAGAATTAAAAACACTTCATTATAGTTGGATTATGAGCGTGCTCGATGAATCACTCTGTATGCAGCATTGCTATATATATATAAAAACAAATTATAAAAACCTAAGTCAACGAATATCGTGCAACACGCGAATTCGGAATACTGTTGTCCACCGATATAGTAGTAGTAATAATAATAATGATAATAATAATAAAAAATGTCCCTTGGGAATAGTCGTCGTCAGTGGTCGATGTTGATTGCCCTATCAGATCCGTTCGATTTCAAGACATATTAATTATTTTCAATCAGTGGCTATCTCAATAACGAACAAATGCTGTTTGCAAAAAGTCTATTAATTCTGTTTCAGTCTTTTACGAATAAAAGAGGTAGATAGATATAGTATGAAGAAAGTAAAGTATAACGAAAGAATGAAATAGTCTTTATGGCTGAGGTAGTCATGACTGACAAAACTTTTTTACGCTTTTCGATGTCACTTTAAATCTTTCTATCATTTTCATGACAGTTTACTATGTAAGTTTTTCGGACTATTAATATTTTGGATTATTAATTAACCAATTTTATATTTTATTTTACATTTAAATTCACAGAATATAAATAGGAGTATACTGAATAATAATAATAATAATAAAAGAATAGTAAATTATTGTTAATTTAGTTCCTAGACATTTTTTTATATTCCATATAATTTATAATTTACAATATTTGACAATTATAATAATATTGCACAATAATTTATTTTTATTGTTTTGAATGTGTGTTTTATAAAGCGTTCAAACAATAAATATTTATTTGTAATTTAAGACACGAGTGTTGTATATGCTTATATTAAAGGTGTGGATATTATTATTATTAACGTATATTTCAAGGTTTTTCCTCTAATATCACGTGTAGTGTGTACGGTCCAATATCGTCCACTCAGTACGTAAGAAAACACCATTTTCTGTAGGTACTAAATTTCTATGTCCGTGAAAGCATATAGTGTGACATATAACGTCAATTTTTTTTAAAGGTGATTTAAAACAATTATTTTTATGGTGTCTAACACACTTGTTATACAAGTATTTATATGTGTTATATTTTTATTGTTAAATTGATCCAGTGAAGCAATAAGAATTTTAAAATCAGAATTGAATTTATTGTCATATTTATTTGCAAAAGACTCTTACTTTTCAATCCTGAAAAAGTAACAATTATAAAATAAATCATTGTTTTAAAATGTTTACAGAAAAAAATCGAAAAAATTTAAAATTCAGTTTCAAGTACATTACGATAAATTTAAATTATGTTTTCAGAATTCTTACAGCTTTACTAGATCAGTTGGTACGTTAAAAATATACCTCATCTAACCCTTATGTTATACGAGTGTATTTTAAAAATGCAGAAAATCACTGATTATATAAATCACTTAACTTTAAAATATCGTTAGACATATAAATTTTTTTGCATACTTCTTGAACTTATTAATCTTACGTATATGTAATTTTTAGAAGTTTAAAAAGGTTGGTTCATAGCCGAGAAATGTATCAATATCTGTGAACTAAAATTAACGCAAATAATAGCCGTTTATTTGAGGTACATATCATATTAGTATAAATTTGCTTATACAATTGATATATTAAACGTTATTTTGTTACTAATACAATATTCCAGTATAATATAAATTACACTAAGTTTCTAACTGTTGTTCTTTAATCAGGGGCTTGTATACAAATGTAGTAAATAATATAAGTACACTATGTATTTATATGTATACATGATGTAATAATTATTAACTAGCCCCTAGATGATATTGCCTATTACTATAATTCGTATTTGATTTGAATTATAGTCATAATATACAATATGAATCGTTATTAATAGAATAATTCGATTGTATATTAGAATTGCATACAATATGATTGCACTTGAAAAAGTATTTAAACACTAACTCTTTAATACGAATTGTTTGATATTTAAAAACGGTATCTAGTTACAATAAATAGATTAGGGATTTCATTTTCAAATTTTACAGTGATCAAATAATTTACATGATTAACTTATATCAAAATGTATAAATTACACTATTACACTCAGAATTTGGTAATAGAATTTTATAAATCCAAGAATAAACGTATCTACGTATTTATGTGTTTATGTATCGTTCTATAAAATATATTACTTATATTGATTTGTAATGTTTGTTTTTTAATGTTTTTGTCGTTCAATACCTTTCAAAACTGATTATTAAAGCGTTTATTTCGATTTAAAAATAATTTGTGCTATAGAATAAATGTATTTAAACTTCTACTGTTCATATTTTTTACATCCTTCCAATATGTGTATTGAACATCGCCATTAATACATCGACTGTGGACTAAATGGTATTTGAAATATTATAGATAATATAATATAAAAACAAGAGAAAAATAAACAAATAGATACACGTAAAATAAGATACTTCAAAAGTATTCATAATAAAATTTAAAAGCAAATACCATATTAATAATTCTAGTGCCTATAAAGTAGTAAAAAATATAAATGGCAATGGAAATAACAATAAAAATAATAATAACTTATAATTTTAAAAGAATAAACAAAGGAAAAATCAAAAATTATGTTATATACACAAGAGGAAAGAGCTGAGTGAAGTTCGCAATGGCTATTTATAACACAATTTGTGATAATATTCAGTAAAAATGTAAAATAAATTGTTTCTTAAATCATTTTTTATATATAAATAATATAATTTAATTTACACTTTTTCTATGAAAAATAAAACTGTTATAATTATATTTAATTCTCGAGAACCTAAAATTAGATTACGTTAGATAATCTATTTATGGTGAAAAACTTATTTTGCCTAACGTATGTTTACTTATTTATATCATAATTTTAATTTGATGACATTTTACAAATCCATTACCAATACTGGGAAAACGTAATGCCAAGAGACAACGATGTACATAAAAAGCCTATCCATAACGCCGTATAACCGTTTTCTTATTTTACTGAAATACATTTATTTTATATTATTTTAAAAACATATTGTTATACTTAATACTTATAGTTATAAATTATAATTAAATAATCTGAATGGTGTACTTAGATTACCTATCATCGTTACAATGTAATCATATTTGTATAAAAATATTATGTCAACATAATAACTGTATAAATTATTATATTTAATAGCACTACATTAATTTTATCAATTTTATGAGTCAACACAATAAATCAAAATGCTGTTGATATATCAATACGAAAAACGGTAAAACAGAATATGATACATTACTAACAGCGATTGTTGGGCACTTGAATTTTACAATCCATTTAGTCATATATAACTAAACATAAATAAAAATCTGCTGTGATGGTCATCTTGTTTGACCCCCTGCTTACGTCTTGTATGCCACAAATTCTGTGCATATAATCTTTCATCTGAGCCCATAAATAAGCTTTTTAAAGTCACTGTCATGCTTTATCGTCGTTATTATTACAACAGATAGGGGAAGAAAATAATTTAACGTAATATAATATAAATAAAAAATAAAATTTAACTCTAAACATTCTGGATATTATGTTTGCATAGCACACAGTACATAAAAAAATATATTCTACGCTAACGAGGATATAATACGGTTGTCACTTTTCCATCATATTTCATCATAAAAGAGTTTTACGAGAAGGTCATTTAAAATAAGAATTTGCGGTCAATAAATATAAAACTATAAAGGAATCAAGACAAAAAAAAAATTATTATTATTTCTGTTCATGGAGCACAAACGAGTTGTTCAAATGCTATTAAAATGATCGACGATTCTCATCTTTGCACTATAACCAAAAGATACGAGGTATTTAATGAAACCATATTATTGATTTATAGAAATATATATATAAGTGTGTATAGAATAATGTTTAAATGTTTAAATATTCTTCATAATTTATTTTTGAATATTCAAAGTTTTTAATTGGAGACTATTTCTTTGTCTCTCTTTTTTTTTTTTTATCAAAACTTTATGTTCGACATGAATTATTGTTTTAGTTTCAAAATGTCTTATCTGTGAGGGAGTGGGGCAAGAATCGTGTGAAAAGAACACCTGTTCACGAAACCCCAAATTGTATTTTTTGAATGCACCTAAATAAAGGTATACCGTTATTAAATATTACACAGAATACAAATATAAATAGAATGAAGTATGTATAGTTAGTAGCTGCTATATAGCCAGTAGGTTATATTTATTATTTATTATGAATCCACAATAACCGATGCTTAACCAAAGAAATTGTATTCATCAAAGGAATAAGTATTACGGGCACGTCGACGATAATTCAACTGTCGTAAGTTGTACAGGTGGAATTAATAGGACCAAATAAAAATAAAACATAAATCGAAAACAGTGTAATAGAAATTTTGTGCGTAAATCACGGTTAAAATCCTGTATGTCTTTGTTAATAGTTTGTGTCTCCTTCGCCATCACAATTAAAAAATAACACAAATTTATAAAACGCGAGTTGACCTATATAATATTTTAATACCGTCATTACTTTTAATCAAGTGCAAAAAAAAGAAAAAAACATTTATTAATCCGATCTTTGATCTGGATTTTTATTTTTATTAAAATGGAACGGTGTAACTAGATTATAAAATCGACAACGAATAACTACTGCGATTTTCTTTTCCCGATTGTAAACTGCAGTAAGCGACAGAAGCTAGGCAGAAAAGTTCATTCTTATTTATCGTCGTATCAAATTAAATTAAATTGTATACTTTATTTGTTTTATTTTATACGTGCATTTTATACTTTTTTACATATTAATTAATAACTTCTATTCTAAAACTAAACTACATAGATACATTTCAAAATCGTTCAAGACAGTGTAGTTACACTGAAATGTACGGTAAAATTACTGGTGGTATAGGTAACGAGAGGGTTAAAATTTTAAAATACCTAAATATTCAAATTAAGTTCAGTTCTCGATTTGTTTGAACAAACATTATTACAATTCCACGATAGATAAAATTATAAAATTCTTTGTATTTTTTTGTTGTGTGAATAGATATTTAACGTTTGGAAACTATTTTGTGCTTAAAAATTTGTAAAATATTTAAATTAAATACTTAAGAAATTTATGTTTAGGTATAATTAATTTCTACATTGAATTAACAAAAAGTTCAATCACTTCGATATGTAGTCTGGTTGTAACTACCACGGTGGTTAAAGGTCAAATTTCTTATGTATTTAAATTTATTTTTAACGTACTCGTATGCTATACGGCTGGTAGTTTTGTTATCGTTCACACAATATTCGCAAAAGCTGGTTGTGGAAATGAAGAAATTTTTTTTTTAGTCAAAGTATCTACCTTAACATTGAAATATTCATTAATATTATTTTTGTTATAAATCTATTCACCATTTTTTTTTATGGATAAGATTCGTAAGTAAAATCTAAATTATTAAAAAAACTTTTCAGTCATTTTTAAGGGAGATAAAAAGATTTTTTGGGGAGAGGGGTTGTATACACCAATGTGTTGTATACCTCTGTAAGCTGTAGTCACCTATTATAATTAATGCAGCTGTGTGTGTATAGTATGTATTATATTTAAGCTGCACATCTATATTTAGGAGTGAGGGGCTGGTATATTCGGTAATTAGTCTTTAAAGTCCTAAAAAGTAAAAAATAAAATACTAAAATATAATCCCCAATTTTATACACACGCGTATACAGAGCAGTGGGATATAAAAGGTTGTACATTATAGTATTGTACGTGTACCTATCTACATAAATATCCATCCATATAGATAATTGTGGATTATAAATTATATACGCGGGCGTAACACGGAACTAAATACCACCTAGAGTGGTAAAACAGGAATATAATAATACTGATGAATGCGACAGAAAATTAAATCATAAAATGCATATGGGTCAAAAACAACCAGTGAATCGACAAAGACGGCTCTAGTAAAGTTAGTGAAAGTTGATGAAATGTACAATGGTCACACTAAAATAATATTTGAATGTTTAATTTTGACATAGTACTACGTTGAATAAAAAATGTAAAAAAAAGTTTTTTATAATGATTGTAATGTGGTATTATTATTATATGATATTTTGTACAATATAATAATGTATATCATTATTCAAACATTATGTATTATATATCGTAAGTAATGGATTATAGTAAAAATTCTATGTAAAATTTATGTAAAAATATTAACTACGCAAGGATAATTCATAAAAATTAAAAAATTTACATTAAAAAAAAATAAAGTAAAAATATTACATTAAAAATTTTTTTTTTTTTTTATGGTATGATAAAATGACAAAATATGTAGGTCCGACGTTCTAATTACACTTTTGTGCGCTACTCCGCGGTACTTACCTATGTTATACTCAGAGAAACAGTACTAGTTGAAAATTAAAGAATGTCTCTTATTATGTATGTTATGAAAATGTGATTTAGACGAAATCATCTATTCGTCCATCTAAGAGGTGATTAAACAAATTTTTATAAGGTCCACTATTCTATTATCGTCGTACTACAGTGGCCGCATACGGCGCACGTAGAATTTCTATACACGCGGCACTACCTAGCCTAAATAAAACGAACATGAAATAATTAACGATCACCGTTTACCATTTGATGTCTTGTGTTGGAAAAATGTCCGCGGATTTCAAAATTGTAAGCTATATTTTGGTGAAATATCGAAATACCAAAGATGACAACATGTACATATACTCGTTATATCATATTATGTAAATGTCCGTTTCAACTCGACAACCGAGAAAACGGTGAATCGATATTGTATATTGACGACACGAACATACCTTATCGAATGTGACGTAGAAAAAGGTCTGTACACGTATGACGATGATGTGTAGTTATCAACTGCAAGCGCAATAGGTAAAACCTATAGAGCAGTGTTTTTCAACCTGTGCGTCGCGGCTCCCAAAGGCGTCGCCGGTCATTATTAAGGGAGCCGCGTTCGCAATAGAAACTAAAAATACAATTTCCGCGCACCAATACATATTACATTTTGGGTGTGTGAGACAGATCGGCCGTCGATAACCGTGTTTGCGATATCGAGTAATAGCATATTTCGATTACTATTTACATTTATTTGATGATATAATGCAACAAAAACAAGCACAGCCGTCCCATTAAAAATAAAGTTAGATTAAAATTATTATAAATAATTTAAATTTGTTTATTTTTAAATATTCGTATGGGAGCCGTACATTCTATTTCAAAATCAAAAGGAGCCGTGGACCCGAAAAGGTTGACAACCACTGCTATAGAGGTATACATTATTGCTATCGGTTTGCCCGAGAATCTAGATAGAACGCGTGAGAAAGACGTCGGGTCGTTGATAGTATTCCGTATAACGTGATGTGCACGCGGCAAGCATGTATTACATGTACACGCGCAGAGGCGACGACATCGTCGGCACTCTTATGGACCACCGCGACACAAGAAAAACCGATACGACACACGGTTCCCGCGGCGGCGGCAGGATCGTTCACCACCGTAATTTATGGAATCACTTAATCCGCGACGTTAATGGACTGGCGCGACGACGCGCGCATTCGATACAGCGTCCATTAATTCGATTAGAACGCGTCGACGTCGTATTAGCAATACACACACCCACTGCACACACACACACACACACACACAGATATATATATATTTTATGCATTATACACTGAAGCGCGCGCCAAATAGTCGAATTCGACGTGTGTCCTTTTAAAACGTTTTCGTTTTCACGACAAGCTTAGCGTCGCGCGTTTACATTATATTATATATTATATGGTTTGTTGGTAGTAGCGCTCTGTGATCACACGTTTTGTTGTGGGACGCGTAACGTATGTCGATAGAATCGTCGAGAAAAACGACGGTCTTTGCGATTTATACACATTACACATACATGTATGTGTGCGTGGTTTACTTTGCGCAAATAGGCTTTTCTCGACGCCACCGTACGCGGATTAAACGGAAACGAGTTTTCCGTCGCCGCGAAAAATACAATCGATTCGCTAACTGCTGCGGCTTTCTTTGAAATTATATGTACGAAAAAAAAAGCAATCCAATATCGTTAATTCGTTCTCCGGGTACGAGAGTCAGTCTCGCCGTTTATGCACTACACTATATATTATAATATACATTATGTATTATGCACACGATTGCCCGCGATGTGTATGGACCATTGGTTTTATAATTTATTATAAAATCAGTTGGTACGGGCGGACAGATGAGAACTGCGGTTCATCAATTTCCTCTCGCGTTTCGAGTAAAAAAATGAATTGTACACGCTATTAGTATAAACGATGAGCGTGCGCATAGTTACGTGACGACGACGATGACGGGGTGGCATTTCCCGAAAGTAAAAAAAAAAAATAAATAAAAAACGAAAAAAATAAAGTAGAACGACCGCTGTGGACTACGCCCCGAAACCGCAATCGTGTAATAATAATAATAATAATAATAGTATCCGTTGCCCGCCATGTTCGTAAATAAGTTAGGTGGTACCTGTGGTAACTACACGTGTTGCAGTGGGTGTCCGAAATCGCCGTTTGGACTTTCGCACACGTGCGTGTGAATTTTCCCCGGGTTTTGACGGCGCCGGCACTACAGCCGTTCGCATTGTTGTACGCCGGTTATGATATATTATTTTTTTTTTTTTATATATATAATTCCGCATTAATCTCTCGGAGGCGTCCATCGAGTATCGATCGATTTACCGTCACGTGCGAACGACAACGATTCTTGCACGGTGTCCTATTAATATTATATTATGTGTACCGCAAATAGGCTATACGATATATTTATTTATTATAACCTTATAATAATATATTATAAACGTACGTTTCTATGATGCCATGGTGAAAACACATTCGTTGACCCAGCGCCGAGGCCAATTTAATGGATAGAAAAAACTGCGTACGATTGCGTACGGTTGCGCGTTACTGTATGTTTAACGGCCGTACGTTTTTCATAAAACTATTCGGTATCGTTATTTTTGTGCGACGTTGGCACGTCAGGAAATCACGAATGAATATGCTGCTTATATGCGGGTTGCGGAGTATAGACGAAGATGGGAACGTTAGATAAGTATTATTGTCTACCAAACGGTCTCACAACTTATCACTGATAAATATTTTATTAGTTGACCGTTCGGTTATACATGGCCAACACTGTTTTGTCGGGTAGTGGAAAATGTGTAAAATATAAAAAAAATCGATCGAAATAATTGCGAAGTACGGTAAAGACTTGGAATTAGTTAAGTGAATATTGATTTATAATCCAACGAAAAAACGGAAAAAATTAATAGATGTTCACAAATTATACTTATATTATACCATTTTATTCGTTAGCAGTGATTGTTTCAAATAAATTACATGTTGGGTGACCATTATCATATATGATACAATATACATATGTTAAATACGTAAAAAATTACTTAAAAACAAATGACTTAATTTTAATAACAAGCCATAAAATAAATTAGAACCGCACATAATCAGTCATGATGATGGCAATAACTGCAAATGGATACGAAAATCCATTCCATAAAAACAAAAAATATTTATTTTAGTATTGTAATCCTTTCGCCCGAAATTGGCCTTCTTCTTTTCGCCCAATTACCAATGACTATTTTTCTCTTTTCGATCAATAATATTATTATCATTCTTTTCGCTCAAAGTTTTACGTTCAACATTTCGGAGGGAAATATGAATTAAAATAATTAATTTTGGATATTTGCTTATTGATTAAGTATTTTTTTCCATGTTTATGCAAACTATTTTAAAAACAAAAAAAAAAAAACGATTAGGTTTTAACTAAAAAAACTAATTAATACGAGTCGCAGTGTTTTTAGACAGTGACAACATTTTTGTTTATAAAATAGTAACAACTAATGAACGTGTGTCATTTCACACGTTCTTTAATTTAAGTTTTTATTGTAATTTTCTACCTTTATATGTACGTGGTTTTCTGTAATTCAAGAAGTCCAAAATGTTGTTTATATTAAATTAAATAAGATTCAATTATATCACTTGCCTTAAGATAGGAAAAAAGACAGAAAAATAGAAGAACGTTAATTAAAGTCTGACGATATAATCGAATAATATAAAAGAAAGTCAACTCAATATGAGCTTATTAATTGTATGATGTTTAACTACACAAGTAGGTACCTATAATTAATTTTTTTTAACGAACTCGTGACTAATGGAAAATGCCTATCTAGTATCAATATTATATAGTATTATAATGGCTATTTTAATGAACACAAACATCATAACTTTTTTTATGTTTCCCAAAATTTTGAATGTAAAACTGTAAATAAAAAGAATATAATAATAATAATAATTATTATTATTAAAGAAAAAAGATTTGGGCAAAAAGAGGAGAGTAATATTTAGACGATAGAACTTCCGCCTATTATATCATGTACGGCGAATTGTGTTTCCAAAAAGGAAAATCGTATTCGATCGTAAATCTCACCTAATTTAATTATTTTCTACCGCGTAGATTATTATCTACGCGGTAGAAAATAGTACAGGCAGTACGGCATAGTATTGTGTAATACATGTATAGCATCAATCTACGGTATCTAATTATCTATATGTGTATTATGTACTGTCTATACCGTAAATTTAATACGATTATTATCGATCTCGTACATTACACAAATAGAAGTTGCACACACTGCACTGCTGCAGTGGTCCATATACATATTGTACGTCGACTAATAATATACTATACATGTATACATATTATATTTCAATTACCATCTATAATTTTCATACGCACGTGTACCTATTGGTAATAATAGCATTACTGAGCGTTGTTTGCACGGTGTCTGCAGCGTATGATGAAATCAACCGAATGCGGACGACGGAAACGTACACCGGAAGAGGGAGAGAAAAAGGAACGAACAAATTACACGTACTTTATGCACAAAAGCTGTCACCTCCATTTGTACGGTTGATCACAGTATAATAAGTGTCGTATACACGTAGAAAACGCACACACGACTATAATACGCGAGCAAAACCTTTGGTCTCGATGAGACACCGTGTGTGTTGATCAGTCGTCAGACGAATGAGCGGGAGGGCGCGATTGGACGACTGCAGCGATGTATAATATTATAACACAACCACACGGTGTCGGGTACAAAACGCAGTGCTTCGTACAAAAATCTACTGTCGTTCGGTTAATATTTCCATAATATTATATTATTCACTCTGATGTTTGCAAATCTCGTCATAAAGCGTCTAGACCTATCGCCACCGCCGACTCCGCGGCGGCGGCGGCGGCAGCGTATAGACAGTACAGTAGTAGTGTCGCGTCGCGAGGAGGTGTGCGTGTGAGGGTGTATGGGGGAGGGGGTGAGGAAGTGGGTTTTTCTTAAAAATTCTAATCGGTATACGGTCGGCGAACAACCGCAACGCGGCGAGGCTTATAACAAAATAATAATATGTCACCGTCGGTCGACGAAAAAATAAAACTAAAAACTCGTCGAATCCTCGGGGCTGGGCAGCGGCACGAACGAACGAAAACACGACGTATACCTTGTAAGTGCGTGTGTGAGTGTACAACCGAAGTACCGAACGTAAGGCGCGTGCTCGGATCACCACACCACACCTCGGCGGCGGCGGCGGCGGCGACAAGCGATACGCCGACGGTATCCACCACACGCGCAGTCGGTGCGCACCGCCAACGGTAGAAACCCTCGGGCCGCACTCGTCTTCGAGTATCGCGGCGCGCAACACGCGTTCACAGGTGTATTAGCCTCTGCTCGTCCGCGATTACCGTCGACCCGGTCAGTCCGCCCACTCGCGGGACATCATAACAACAATAATAACATAAACACGCGCGACACTCGGGGCGATCGGCGAAAAATATCGTTAAAATCGGATAAAAACCGCCGTGTCCGTTTTCGCCGACGTTATATCGTAACTGTTGCTCGGCGGCGCTCGAAACTACCTGTTGGACATACGCCGCCGCCGCAGTCTTCCACCGGTTTTCCGCGCGATTCGTATAACAAATAATTTTCGTGCTATCATGATTATGCGTACTATGTAAATCGGCGATCCCGGTATGACGCGTACTCCGATTTCCGGTCGTTCACGTCACCGCCGGCCGTACGTATTACCGTACAGTATTATAATATATGATATTATTATTATTATTGTTGTTGTTGTACTATATAATAGTAATATCGTGTGATGATCTGTCGTTACACGGGCGTTGCGTAACATTATAACCACCGACGTACGGTCGTATAATGATATTATTATTAATATTATTATTATAACGTCGTCGTCGTACGTCACGTCGTCGGTCGTAACGAGTCATAACGCGATTGAGTTACGACGCCTTTTTTTTTATTTTTCAACCTCTCCAGAGAAATCGTCGGGTTTCGGGATTTTTTTTTTTTTTGTTTTGCTCTCGGTCCGACAAAAAGCTCCGCAGTCTGACGTTTTGCCGCGACCCGCGCGTGTATATCACCAAGTCATATATATATATACATTACACTACATATATGTACGTACGTGTTCGGTGTAGACATATTATGTTATATATATATACACACACACACACACACACATACATGACGGCGGGGATCGGGCGAAAACACACAAAGCGCAGTGCGAGCCCCGTCGAACGAAACACAAAAAAACACGCAATGTTGTTATAGTATTACGATCGTCTCGCTTTCTGCCACCGCCGAAAATGCCGCCGGAAACGTTTCCCTTACACGTATTGTACCTATATATATATATATACATACACGTATGGTTTATCTGCGGCTGACATACCGCGTATAGAGAGGTACATATATATATATATATATACTTAGTCGTTACGTCCGGTCGTGTTTTTGACGGGAAAACGTTTAGACCGTTTATGTATGTATGTATGTATGCACTATGCGTGTGTCCGCGACGACATACGTATTAATGTATTATATTATTGTTGTCGCGCGTCCGAAGAAGGGAGTGCGAACGATGTCTGCCGCCGATAAATTTGACGGACCAGCTCCGCGATGTACGTCGCAAACCAAGTGAGTAGTAATATTCTATACGTACTTATGGAAGATAAATATTAATAAAACACTCTACGGGACAATATATACTCTCGGATACAATACGTATCGATAGGTCGTCTATATAAATACATTATGTACGCAATAATTTAGTCGTATTCGATCGTATCGTAAACAGTATAGTTTATATGGTTCGCATCACTATTATATCACATACTTGATAATAATATTTTTGGAGAGCCTCAAATCAGGAAATCGGGAATCGGGAAGTCGTTTGGGTCCATCAAAATTTAATTTAAACGTTTATCCAAAGAAAGTAAAGTCAACATGAAAAAATAAAAATAAGATTATGTAGGAGCCAGACGAAGTTCGTCCGCAGCCCACCATTTGGTGACCCTGACATAGGGTTCGTTCCGGGCATATAAAAAATTGAACCGCGTACACTACACTATTCTCACGCATCCGACACGTACCTTGTGTACACACGCCAGCCGGCGTAAAATATAATATTATTGTTTCAACACCTGCGCCGCCACCACACGTATATATAATAATATTACGCGCATCTATTATACTTACATAAATTTCTGTTTTTTATTCGTGACAATTTTACGCTGTTGAATTAAATATGGAATTTTTTAGTGCGAAACGCACCGGAACATATATTGAAGGCGCCGACGATTTTATTACTGCGTATATACGCGGCGCCGGTAATATAGTCATATATACACGCGAGGATATAAAACATACACTGGAGATAATCAATGTATGCAAATTATTATTGCGAATCGAGATGATTTTTTCGAACGGTATACATATCCGACAACCGGAATTGATTACTCGATGTACCTATATCGCGACATTTGAATATACTATATAATAGTAACGAGTCATCGCAGTTTAGAATGTTTCTGATAAGTCATAACTCATAACAAACGTTTCACGTGTCCAGGTGCATGGATAATTGATTTACGAGTATATGAAAAATCAAAATCAATTTTGTATGTAAAATTGACATTTCTTCTGTTAATATAATTTCACATAGCGCTAAAAGTAAAAATATTATAGATCTATTTTTTTCTTCGAGGAATTACTTTTTGATAATACCCTGCAATTATTATTACAATATAATTTGTAAGAATGTGCAAATGTATTCGAGTATTTTTATTAATAATTTAAACATCTGTTTATCAAGCCGACAAATTAAGTTTCACATTAGTGTCAAATATAATAGATTATTGATTTGAAGTTTATTGAATTTATTATGTTGTATTCAACTATAATTTGATTTCATTATATTTTTTAACGAAATACGTCGATTTATAATTCTACAGTATGCAAAAGTGTGTTTGTCGAATGTGACAATTCAATTTCATTTTTACAGATCTATAGTGTAAATTTAATGTATTATTATTATTATTATTATTATTTTGTGCAATATAGTATATGTATTATATAAATACTTATTATATGGTTCAATAGCCATATAGTTTGTACACTTTGTAGAAAATGGATACGAAATAATGAATTTACTAATCGATAACATGATGCACTTAAAAATGCTTTTATTATTATTGTGAAAGTACATACAATTTATTTTATTTACTGTATAAACCAATTAAATATTATTGAAATTATGTATATTTTTTTTCAGAAATATTATTTCAAATAACAAAAAAAACCCATTATTGTAAGTCTGATTGATTATATAGAATGTTTTTGACGTAGATAATAGCATGTTTTATTCATAATAAAACCAAATTAATTATATATTTTGTACAACAATTATTATTATCATAGGGTACTTTTGCAAACTTTGAGCAATTAAAAAGGTGACAGGTAAAAAAATAATATGCCGATTTTTAATGAACATCGTGTGTGTGAAATAATTGAATAAAGTGGTTTTATTGTATTAAAATAAGTCGGGAAAATTGAAACAATTTATTGTTGGGTTGTAGACTCTCACCGGTTAAACAGTTTAGAAAATCGAAACTTTGAAAAGTATGTTATGGAATCGTCCTACGTTTTTATTAATCCCAATTAAAGTTGTTGCGCCTGTTTTTATTATAACCAATAATCACGCATACATATAATGCATGTAATACATAAAAATACGGGACAATATCATAATTTAGTCAATGAATTAAAACAGATCTGTTAGAATATATCTTAATTACCATCTGATATGCAATGAAATAAAATTATTACCACGACATATTATAGAATATTTGTTTGGTAAATGAAACAAAATAGAGTTAAACTATGACAGAATACAATTTTGTAATATTGTTGTATTTTTTTCAAATACCTAAGAAGACGTATCGGCAACTCATAACAGCCTCATTCAACGTATAATAAAATATACGAATAATTATCATTGCAAACGTGTATATGTATGTATATTATAATTAATAATTCCTACTTTTACCAATACATTGTGATGGTTATACTTTTTTGACGTACATTTATTTGCTATATATATTATGGGCGATTGAAAAATTCCATCGATAGTTTATTGACCAATTTAACTTTTTAATTTTAAGATACAACTAAATTTGATTATTAACAATGAAACATTTTATTTCCGAATTTCATGCTAAAATCAATTACACAACGCGTTGAGTGTCATAAGCTATTATTTTTATTTGTTAGAGATATGGTTCTTTTTTACTATTATCGTGGAAATTATGCGTTAGTATACATTTATAAAGTTGATGTTATGTTCTGATAAAGAGTATTACTACATTTTGCCAGCTATACATAACCATAATTGGAAAAATTAGCTTAAATGTATTTAATTTAATTTATGTATATATACGTATTATACATTTATATTTTAATGTATAATTATGTTTACAAATTTGTATTTCATTTTATTTTTTTATAACATCAGTGAAATTTACATTGATTTAATACCGGTGGAACTTACACGTTATAAATTTGATCCAAATCATTATTCTATTACTATTACCTAATATTTGGCCAATAATATAATTATTGGAGGTAAATTTCTAATATACCTACATAAAATTTGCTCAGTAGCGTTTTTAGATTCGGAACACTCCGGTGAATGTATTGATTTTGTCATGATGTGTTTTTTTTTTTTTGTTTATGAGGAGTATTACACGATAAATTGTCAATAAAATACTTTAATTTACAAAAATGGGGGTGCTTTTGGATACCAAATTAGATCTAGTTTGTACTTTAGATAAGTGACGTTTAAAATTTCCCGTTCTTATTTTAATAATTGAGAAAACTAAACAATAATTAAAGAAAAACGGGAAGTTTTACTTAAACTTTTTTCGATAAAATCTTGGTTTTTTTTATGTTACTCGAAAACTAATATTTATAAACACTTTAGATTTTGACTAAATGTTTATATTATTGTTCTAAACATACTTATGATAACAATTTCAAGATATTTCGATAAGTTTTGAGCTATTTATAGACATAAGAATTTTTCAAGGTTTTTTTTCATTATATATAGACAATTAAAAACTATTTACTGGGTACAAATGCGTGAAAATTAAATATAATGTTGTTCATAAGTTGTTTATTTCTCAAATATAAAATATAAAAAATCTAGTCATAATAATTTTATAAAGTTTAAAGTTATAATTTTAACAAAATCTATAAAAATCAGAAAAATAAGTAAATTATTTTGTAGTTAGAAATTCATAAGAAATTTTATGTTTATAAGATTTCATACAAGACTCCTCATAAGTAGTTCTAAAATATATAATGACAATTATTTTTTATAGATATTTTAAGTTCCACTTTGGACGAAATTACTTATTTAAACGATAAACAACGATATGTTCATTATTTCGTTATAATTAAAAATTTTTTTCGTGGAACCTTAACTTTTATGTATTTTATATTATCATGAAATTTATTATACACGAATAAATTTTCGATTTATTTTAAAGTATTATCTATTTATACTTTATAGGTATTATGAACCTATTTGACTGTTGTATGGTATTTATTGAAAGATATATCAAAAAATATTGAGTTATATTTAAGTTGATATAATATGGTGTAAATATATTTTATTATAATCATTAAATACTATTTAATAAATAATCCTATATCGAGAAACATTATCACTTTGTGGTATAGGCCGATATAGACCGTTTATGCACAGTTTCTTTTTTCGTACACAATGACATATCATTGAATTCAAATTCAACAGACCCATAATAGTGGCCTACCGACTTATAGCATATAGCAGAGCGGTACTCACTTAACATGTTTTCTAATTATTTCTATACTTTTCTATGCGTATGTATTATAGTAAGATTATTTTATTAATTAAGTGACTTGATGCAAAGGCCGTGGTAATGATTTTGTTAAATTTTTGAGAAATTTAACCGTTCTTATAGTAAATAATATAGTCAACAACTGCTTATATCAATTTTATTTAATGGAAAATGTCTTATTTACCTTTCCAAAGCAACATCGGATAGGTTTAACATTGGATTATAATACTGCGGCCCACGCAGAACGATGATATTCAACAAGCTCCCTTACCGTTCTCTGCGCCCTCCGCAATATATAAGTAAAAATAAAACCCTTAACAAGAGTGTACACTAGCGTCTGCGAGAGTTTCGTTTATTTAAAATAATTTTTTAAAAACGATTTTTTCGGTGCTCCAAAAACTATATTATATTGAAAAATTATCATAATCTCACACTCATTCCTTGCTGCGAGGTTATAATAATTTTGTCGATTTATACAACAGTTAACTGTTTTTTTTTTTTTTTTTTATATAAAAATCTTAACGGAAAGGTTATGTGTCAATGTGATGGGAAAGCGTATATTTTCTCCGTGCACATTGCCATCCGCCGCACGATGTTGGACTTGTTCGTTAGTTCGCATTTAAACGGTCAAATATCGTTCTCTGACGACCACCGCTAAATTATATGTTTAATGTTTTCGTGTTTTACAGGAGTGTGACGGAAGTTTTCGCGGCGGAAAACGGAAGCAGAGGTGGTGGCGGTGGCGGCGACGGCGACGGCGTCGGCGGCGTCGTCGTTCACGGAGCGGATCTCGCACGCGGCCAGCGTGATCGCCTTGCCCATCGCATCGGGAAGCGCACGCCGCCGACGACACCGGCGTCAACATGTACGCGGCGGCCGGTGGCGCGTCGCTGGCCAGCAGGCGGCACAAGCCCAAGCACCGGAACACGGCGGACGCGGACGCGCTGATCCACCAACAGTTCCAGCGCCGGTTCCAGCAGCACCAGCAGCAGTACGCGCCCGCGTCCGTGGAACACCAGCTGCGCGCCTCGTCGTCGCTGACGCCGTCCACGCCAATGTCGCCGTACGGTCAAGTCCGGTTGCCGGGCCCGTTCGATCCGGCAGAGGTACATAGACAGACAGCGACTGGTCCACCCGCGACCCGGCCCCCAATCCCCCGCACGGTTCTCTGTGCCCGCCCCTCCCACCAGAGAAAATTATGCCGAGAAACGGTACGGGAGTGAGACTCGGGTTCTTGATTTGGGGATTTTCGCTCTTAGCTACTAAGCTACGAGTTCGAAAACGAAAACAAAAATCGGCTTAAAAAATACGATTTATTCGATTGTGTTGTAAAATATAATACGTGATGTTGTCGAGCATAATATTTTGATAACGACGCGTATGGGATAGGGAAAAACGCCAAAAACTATGGGTCGATGCGTTGTAGTACATTCAGAAAATCCTATGGAGCCTTTTTTGTTTTATATTGGCTGTGTACAGGGTGTAACAGGACTATAATATAGTAACATTTGCAATGGAAGTTTGTTAAATAGTCTTATCGCATAGGCTTGATTCGCTTCTCGACAGAGATATTAGTTATTGCGGTACATCACACCACACTAACTGGTCATGACATATTTAGTGTAATTCGAGATTATTTTCTTTCTGCTTTTGCCGAAATGGTTGACAATTGATTTGAACAAATCAATACGAATAATATAAAAGTTCTCAGGTATACTTTAAAGATATTTATATCAATATAATGTGTTTGTATTACGTTTCACGATAATATTTTCACATCGAACCTCGCAAATTGCAATTATTTTGGCTCGGATTTTAGCAAATATACAGCATATCAACAACAATAATAATAATAATAATTAGGGGTAGGTTAAATGCGCGTTATACAACAGTGAAATTTGCATTTTATTTTGTTAGAATGTTTATGAAAATATGCAGTAAACATACAATAGAATATTATTCAATGAATTTTTCAATAATTCCCAAGCATTAAGTAAAAACGAAAGCACATAATAATTTCAAAATAAATTGAATAACTTTTTATTTATAGCGTATTATAATAATTTCTGTTGGTTTTACTTTTAAATAAATCCATAACATTTTCAATACATTTTTTATTTTTAAAACATTTCAGATTTAATGAAATTGAAATTAGTAACGCAATATATTATGGCATTTATATCTTTACACTACTTTCATTTAAATATATACCATAAAGCATGCATTTATCGTATTTACAGTTAAAATACAAATTATATGCGAAAATTTGCTAAATGAGAAACACATCATTTGTATCAATATTAGATGATTCGTAAACATTATTAACCATTTTTTTGGTCTATTGAAAAAATAAAACATACCGACCTATTTGAATTCTAGCACCATATGCATTTCTTGTTTATAAATGAGAAATGGTTAGGACACATGCTTATTACCCGATGCGTTTATTGTATACTACACATGCCATTGCAGAGGCTTTGTGAATGAAATGGTGATCAGCTGAGGTGAATTATCAATTTAAATACTATGGACTTATCACACTGAATCCGTAACTGTTATTCTCCATTTCACTACGCGTGCATTGACTTAAAAATAAGTGCATCGAGATTAATCTTATAGAGAAGGCTCGATTAACTACGAGTCAGTGTATTTACACGGTCCGCCGATAGTCGCGAGTTCAAATTTCATGTGCATTAACTTCTCGCCGAATATGAATATATTATAATATGCGTTTCCTTTGACCGAACACCTCCATTTCTGAACGTTCGGAAAAATTCCAATATCCATTGGACAGGCCACTGTATATGGCCATGTTATTGGTATAAAGTGTACCGCAATTAGTGACCCTCCCCAAAAATAAAAATAAATCATAGTTTATATCCTGTGCATTAATTTATTGACCTTTCACGTGTTTACGATTTATTCGTTATTAAAACCTGTGTAATCGTAAACTGTGGTGAATTAGTAGGAAAAATATTATGCCAAGTAATAATAATTTATAATAATATTATTGTTTTCTCTCATTCGTCTATTCGGACACACACGTTCGAACGAACGCCGTTATTATTATAATATAACATACGATTTGTTTAACCAAATATATTTTATTTTCACGATATCGTATTGGACGATAAAGTAGACTAAAAAAATATCGAACTTTATTACGTCATAACAATAATACAATTGTATTATTAACATAATATTGTTATTATTACATGGATGGGTTTTTAGACGGCACCACGTATAGGCAATATAAGTACATAACTATGTAGGAGAACATTTTAAAAACGTTCGATGTCGATGATGATGGCGTATGGGTATGACACCACGTGATGACTTCATATTTTTGTATTATTATGTTTGTTGACAAAGATATACAATTATTATGGTATTGGTCGATCATTTCACTATTAATGGTAGATATGTTTATAACGAGAAAATCGATTACACGCGTATTTACTGGGCCCTCATCTTTTCACGAAAAAGTTATTCACATTAAAATATTTTAAAGTATTTTTTTTCCGGTAATTACGCGATGCGTAAAAAATGCTTTTACGCTTCATCTGACGGCTAAAACATCTATCCGATTTATGTGATTGAACAAGCCTTACCCGATATTATCAAAGTTCGTGAAGTGGAAGTCTCTTTCGGTCCTTTCGGGAATAGAACGATTTCTTGAAATAAATGCAACATAATATTATATTATTACACCTCTAACGTAAATAACATATTTTAATGTTGCGTACGGCCACATATAATGACTAAGAGTTGGATTTTTTACGTCTTTATGTGAGGGAGTATACCCAAGTTTATTTTACTTTACCGCCATAGTCTATATATTTATATTATTAATCTTATGATTGGTGATTAAAATGCAAGTATGAAATCAAATGTGAGTACAGGACATTATATACATTGTGATTTTTTTTATGTGTTGGACAATAGTATTTTTATTCAAAATTTGTTTTTAAATTTTAAAGTTTTTGCACAAATAATTAACAATAAACGTAAAATGATTTACAACTTAATAAACCCCATTTAGGTAAGAAAAAAAATTGAAACGAAATTAGATTCTTTGTACACAAAGGTCGAAGATTAATTATTAATATTAAAATAGTTGTTTGAGTTTTTAGATACATTAACATTTTCATAATTTTCGCTTTCGAATTTGTAAACTATATCAAATTCTGTGTAAAATGTTAAGCTTAACGTTAAAACCACGTTTCCACACATGGATGCACCTAAGTTTATATTGAACGAACATAATATACAGTATAGTTTAGTTTAGTTTACTTAACTAGAATCGTTATGAGTTTGTTTATATTGTGTATTGTATATCGAGATGTGAAAAGAGTGGATATGTAATTTTATGGAATTGTATCTCATCACTCCTTCAAACTTTAAACAGCTATAGTTAACTATTCACTTAATACGATTGAATCGATACATTTGAATTATATATTCGTCTCAATATAATAAATATAATATGCAAATATTATTTTCTACAATATAATAATAAGTATTATAGTTTGATAAGTTTACTTTAATTAAAATGAAGACTATATAAACCAAATAAAAACGCGTCATTTATAATATTCAATTTAAGGATAATTTTGTTTGATAACTTTCTGATAAAACCATAAAAAAAAAATTGAAATTAAAAAGAAAATAAAACTTAAGAAACAATAAAAAAGTAAAAAGTCCAAATCGATTAAAATTATTTATTATATTAAAGAATTCGAATCTATTTTAATTGATACGCATTTTTGTTTTTGTTGAAATAACCATCAATTTTAAATTTTAAAAGGGGCGACAAGTTTTTCTATGTGTAATAAAAATAAAGTAAGTCGATGTCAGTGCGTTTACCGGGTTGCTCAAAAAATAATATTATGTTTTCGCTGTGATGTGGTGTATTTTCCTCATCGCGTAATCCAACGAGGTTGGTAACACGAAATAGGAGGAGGTGTCGACCAAGCACGTCGAAATGAATTCTAAGAAAATTGTGTTTTATTCTACCTCTAAAGCGTAAAAATCCAAATTTCCGTTCCATTATGTCATAGTTTTATAAATATATTTTTTTTCTATAGTTTTTATATAAAATAATATTCTGAGCGAATGCAAATCCCGTCTCAGCCATATTCGTTTACGATGTGAATATTATCTACTATATTGAGTGACACAAAAATAATACTAGGTGTAATGTGTGGATCAGGTTGAGAAGGTACTCATATAAATTACATTATTTAAACAGAAATTTTACAATTAACTATAAATTAGTGTTAACAAGGTTTCTAATAAAGTATAGTTTTTGTGATTATTTAATTTTAAATTGAATTTACTTTACCTTGTTTAGTTTTTGATAATTTAAAAATGTGTAAGAAAATCATTATTCACGAAGACATTTGCAGAAATTTAAAATAAAAATATAAAAACACATTATATTATATATATTCAAAAAGAGTTATTAGTTTTGAATTACATCACAATCGCTATAATATTTCCTTATACGTCTTATAAATTGTATACTTAAATAATATCTATTCCGTGTTTATAGTTAGGTATGGTACTTCTATATATATATATATTGTGAATAAAATATATGATTGTTTTCCTTTAAATTACGCTTATTGAATACTGTAGGACAATGCAATCATTTTGAAAGTCTTATTTGATTTATTAAATAAATATTAAATAAAAATGATATGATAGGTACCGTATGATACTATCGTATACTTGTGTGACTGCAGTCGATTATGGTTGCTATTGAATTAAAAAAAAAAAAACAAACCATGCCAGTATAGATTCGTTTTTGAAATTGTAATAAAAATGCTGTTTTCATTCATATCCTAGATATTTTTTTATCTTGTCAAATAATAATGGGTATCATAAAAAGCTACATTATGCAAATCGGCAATAACATAATAAACGGTATTTTTATTAGACCTCAAACATGTGAGCATACACACGTCATCAAATATGCATTATGTCTGCGTATATAATATAGGTAAATATGTGTATTATATATTCCATCTATGGTGAAATATTACATTTCCAAGAAGCATAAGTAAGCTGTGACCTGTGGTTTGGATTATCATGTCGAAATCCTGTCGTATTTTTAAAAGACTGTCATTAAAAAGCCACGAAATCTGTTTCGAGCTGGGTTGTCATGAAAATAATAACACACACGGTTAATGCACATCGCTTGTCATCGCCGTGTATAATATGTATTATGAACTATATACGTAGTACGTATATATTGTTTCGTGTCTTTATTTTTTGACGTAAGCGGAATTAAACATTTAAAAACAATTTGTTTGACAATTATTATTCAAAATTTGATATCCGACTGAACGAATTAACATTTTATATTATATTAACGCGTTATTGTTACTCGTTATTTAAAACTACATGATGGCAGTAGAAAATATGAAATGCCATCAAATGTTTAATGACGAAAATATCAACGTCATAATCTACAAATCGAAAAGTTGATTACAAACTTCCGTCATATTAGTGGTAATCTTTTTTGTAAAAGTTTTTTTTTATATTATATCGCGGGAAGAAAAGATGTCATCATCGACTTTTAATTTAATTTTTTCTTCAAACAATTTTTCTGTTTAGCATTTTCACATTTAATAATATACACGTGTTCTAAATAATTATACGTAATGTATGGATTGTTGATTTACGGTATAATATTTATAAGATAAAAATTCAATCACTTAATTTTTTTTAAAATTAATTATGTTATAAGCTTTCTTTATTTGTATCAAGACAATATTTTACATACCGGACGAATGTGGAAAATTTATACCAACCGATCATGTTTGTTAATAGTCAGTTAACTTCATCGTGTTTTATGTAACAT
This sequence comes from Rhopalosiphum maidis, assembly GCF_003676215.2. NCBI lineage: Eukaryota > Metazoa > Arthropoda > Insecta > Hemiptera > Aphididae > Rhopalosiphum > Rhopalosiphum maidis. Next base: position 84,902,801 of record NC_040878.1, read on the forward strand.
ACGGTATGGGGAAATATAGTCTGTCCAGAATTATGTATTTTAAATACACCGTAAAATTAAAATCATATTTCAATGTTATAAAAATGTATTTAGCAAAAGTAGAAGAAATAAGTGTAAAATCAGTGTGTTTAGTGATTTTCTTACTTAGGTGTTTAATACTATTAGAATTAATAATAAATATATTAAAGTAACAACATATTACTTTACATAATAATTAATACGTTAACAACAACTACGTGTTTCAACGTATAGTAACAGATTGTAATATAAACACACATTTGATTTCCATAGGGATTATCTTATTATAATATTATACTACGTGATTTGGATATGATGATAGTATAATATTATATAATAATTATTATTACATAATACATTTTCTCCAATTATTTATAATATTATATTATGAGCGGACGATAAAATATATAAACAATAATCACGCTTTCTGGGGCTGGAGAAATGTCAAATTGGAAATTAGAACGCGGGCGTAATAATACACTCTTTATATTATTATTATGTACGAGTAGGTGCATACAGATGTGTATCCGGAGACGAAATAATTAATTAAAACCGTTATTATAAGCCCCGTGGTTCGGCTGAGTGGATGCCGTGAAAAAAAGGGGGCTCGCGGTGCGGTAGTGTACTGCGTATATACGATGTATATAACATTACACAAGCACCGAACGGTCAATTAACCGAAGGGTTATAATTACTTTCGTAACTGAAAAAACACAACGCGGTCGAATTCGATCAATCGCCCGCCCGCAGACGCAATATAGTATATTCTACCTATTATGTACAGTGAACTTTTTTCATTTTTTTTTTCCGTTCGTCGTAAGTATATGTATTATATTGTTTATTATAGCTGTCATTTATTCGACGTTAAGCCGTGACATCGAATTAACCTTTTGATTTTGCAGTGCGTTGCTAAATTACCGCACTCTTTTTCATTCGCCCTGCAGCACTCTGACATTCTGTCTGTCTCTCACTCTTTCGCTCCTCACCTGTTTAATGTTTTATACAGGGTGTTTCAACGTTTCAAGAAAGTGATGAGTGGAACTGAAATTACATTAGAGATTTTTAAGAGTTTACAGTACACGGAATACACCCATTTCTTGTGATCATAGTATAGTTATTATATATATTTTATACAGATTTCAGACATTTTTATTTGGAAGAAGGGGATCTCAATTACCTAACATGTGTAACCTTGTGTACTTGATAAAATATAGGTTGCTATTTGTAAATCAAAAGTTGATAGTGATTTCACCATTAAATATAAGGGTGAAAAAAAATAAAAATGTTATATAGTTCTAGAAAAGCATGAAACAAAAAAAAGTTGAAAAAAGTCAATACTTTGAAATAATGAGAGTTTAATGATAAAAAAAATCACTCTGTATACGATTTTTTTTATCGTATTCGATGAATAAGTTAATTGCATAAAATTATAATTTGGCTATTCTTATAAAAAATATGACATTTATCGAACAAAATTCTTTGACTTCTTAACTACTTGGCTACACGAAGATGATTAAATTATATAATTTTAAATGGTTGATACATAGATATTAGATATATATTAATTATTAAAAAGAATTTATTGATATTAATTTTTCATTAATTACCGTATTCGTTGATTCATCTACTTCACTTATAGTTTATAACTATGTTATTAAAAATTTAAAAATCAATTCAATCCAATTCAAGTTACGATATTCTTAATAAAAAATAAAAATGTCTATGTTTTATGATTTTGTAAATTTATTTTTAATCAATATTATTTAAAATAAAAAAGATAAAGATGCAATGGAGCATGTTATGTAGGTTGAAGAATACCGATGTACTAAATCCTCCCGAGTTCTCGGACAAAATATTTATTAAAAACTGTATGCTTACCAAACAACTTGCGCAATATTTAATTAAAATTTTAACATCATAATGTAGTTAACGGAAAAAATCGTTTTTTAGCAGTCTGTGTAAAACATAAGTATAAGGCCAGTATAGTATAGTTAAGAAACTATAGCTGATTAAATAATATACAAGGAAATGTATTACGAGTACATTCGTGTTTAATATAAATTTATAATAAATTATCATTGGTAATATTATATGAATAACAACCCACATCCCCTTACTCATCGGCGCAATATTTTATTCTCGATAAATTTATATTGTATACCTTATATAGTTGGTACGATATTAATTTATTATCACTCCTGATAATATACACACGTACGTACATATATATATATAGGACAATCGCGACGACCTTCCGTAATATAGCAGCGATGTTCGTTTGATGTGTACACAGCGCACGCGCGTTATTCGTCGGCAAAACGTCTGGGTCGGTGTGATGAAGTTTTTTGCGTTCCGAAAAACAAAATCGCTCTCTATGCAAACAGGTGCCGACGTCCTTCGTCGCGGCGGTGTTAGAGTCGTTCTGGTCGCCGTCGCCGCTCTCCCCGCGGCGCCGCGGGAGCGTCCAGACCGCGTCGGACGACCATCTCGCCGCGGAGTGCCGGAGACGACTGCAGTCGGACGCGAGTGCACGGTAAACGGATGGACATCGGATCGGCGGCCGTGGTGGTGGCGGCGGCGGCGACCGCGCCGGAAACGACGACGACGAAGACGACCATCACGCACCGGTCGCGGCCGGAAGCGTTGCCGGGCCGCGGTGAGCACCAGTGATGGCCAGCTCAGGTATGCACGCAGCACTGTACATACGAGAGAGGCAAAAGATCCGCGTGAAGAGGATCCGTAGGGATAGGTTCCAATTGCCCAGTCACGTGGCCACCAAGAACATCGCCCCGTTTCCGGAGTTCCCACCTACGACGTGGGTACGTATACGCATGATGACGTAATAATTTTGACGCAAGTGCAGCCGTTTAGGGCGATTTCGGACGATGTCGGCGGTCCCCTCGTCGTGATTTCGTGCACGGACCATACAATATCATAATAATAACGTTGGTCGTCGCCGGCAAAGTTTTGTCACATATTATATCTGCAGTATCGCCTATAGCGCATAATATTATTCTAATAAAAACGTGTTATAATATAGAGGGAAATATTGACCGAGACGACAGACATCGTGAATGGTCGTATGTTTTGAAACGGTTTGTACAAAAAAAAAAAAAGTGAATATAGACTCAACGGCTGAATTGGAAAAAAAATACGGACAGACTATGGTTTTTAGTTTACAATATAATCAGCGTTCCAAAACACTCGAACCTAAAAGTGACGAGTACAAATTAGGTAATAATTATTTTTACTTTTATTTGATTTGCCTCTACACGTCTTACCAGCATACAGTTCAAATACAAGTGTGAAAATCTACGTGTATAGAAAGTTAAATATGAATAGGTAAAATAATCAATTATATCCTAGTAAAATGCGGTATTATATAGAACAGGGGTGGGCAGCTGGCGTGGGCCGCATCCGGCCCGCGAATCTTTTTTATCTGGCCCGCGCTACATTTTCAAATTGCATCATACAAATTCAAAGTCAGTCGTCTACACTCTATGTTGCGTCTATGCTAAATTAAAACGCATATTTTGAATGACATTTTTTTTGCTCTATGCTCTGGCCTGTTAAATTTTCATTTTTCTAAAAATTGGCCCTCTAACAACTTTCAGTTGCCCGTCCCTGATATAGAACATAATAATAGTAAAAATTATTCGTTTTAAATGGTTTTATATTTTTACCGTTTCAAAATAAATGAAATAAGAGAGGAAAAAATAAAGAGTATCCCTTCCCCTCATCACTACAACTGTAAGTACTGTACGCTGCACTGTACGTCTGTTATAATTGATAATCGATCAAAATTCGTGTCTTATCCTAACCTATTTAAAAATATGCATCGACTGCCGATATATTGCAGTGTTTACTGTTTGTTAATGGCACTATAAGTGATGAATTAATTTGCATTTTTTAAATAAACTATGCTTTAAAAATAGTATTTAATAATTTGTAGATAAAAAAATTGGTCGATTTTTTCGTTAACATGGTAATTTATTATTAGCTCAGTTTCTGTGTGTGTAGTAATTGTGATGTAAAACTTATAATGATTTGAAATGCAAAGTTTTTACCGAAAACTTGAAATTCACAATGCGTTTTTTGCGAATAACATTAAAAGGGAGGCCACGTTTGCAATCCGTGAGTTCTATGACCGTTTTACTCAAAATACTATATATTATGTATACTATCCATTCGTTGGTCTTCATAGAACGATTGATTTAATAAAACGTGTAATGATACTTGAAAATTGTATAAAATAATTTCAGCGAGTGGATGAATCGAATATAATATAATAATATCGGGATATTTCGAATACTTGTCTAATGGAGATGGGCTATTATTTCGCTCGTGGGCCCGAATTTTAAGTTACGCTATTACCACTCCCTTGGTCACCACCACTTATTGTCCATCTCTGTTTATTTGTACTATTAGCTGTAGCCCGATACATACCCTACAATCCACGCCAACAAATAATTACAATACTTGTGGTATTTGTAATACAATAAGTATAATTGATTGATTCAGAAGTGAATTTTCTTAAATGCTCTAAAAAGTATGAAGTTCCTAGAAAAATTAATTTTACTCTGTACATACACAGAACAAAATATCTTAACAATTGTTTTTTTACTAAATATTTTTTTTTATATTATAAAATTTAAAATATTTTCTTAAAATGATAATTGTCAATTGCAAATTAAAAAATAATTTCAAATTTAATGATCAATAACCAACGCAATGGTCGTCAATAAAATATATATCTTTTTTCGGTGGTTTTTTCTAATTATTACATTAATTAAGATAGCGGTAGATAGTGTATGGACGAGTTTTGAATTTTAGTTTATAAACATATCTTGCAACATATGAAAAATATTTAAAATCGCATAAAATTAACTTAAATATGAAAATTACAAAAGCTCAATAGCATAAAAACAAATATTTCATTATTAAATTCTTTGATATACCTTTGTAAAGAATTTTGTGTTTGGAAATCAATGTTTCTGACTTTCTGAGCGTTCGGGGAAAAATTGGTTTTGCATTTAAATCCACTCACTAGTATAATATACATATAGAAGACTTTAGCCGTTGTGGGTATACTAGTTGAAGGGCTTATAAGATAAAAGATATTTTACACGACAAAATTAGTATTTTATTGGTGAAATACACTGGTTAAGTATCTACTACATTGATTTATTTTATTAATTAAAAATATATTAATATTTGATCTTTGCAGAGCTGTTATATACTTGTTAATTTATATAAATACATTTGTTTACCAATATACTCTGCAGCTCGGGCGTTCAGCCTGTATAATATATATATTATATGTATTTGTATTACACTGCAGTTAAATGCAAACGTATTCGAAATAGTATGATATTATATTTATCGCAGTTCATGCCGTATATAGTCAACAATTAATTATCAATTTTTGTTGACGAAAAAATTGAGAGGCGTTGACGACACTCTCCGCTCGCTCTGGCACAAATCGAACGACCGCATTTATGTCACTATATACAGAACACACGACGTACACACACAAATTCACTATTATAACTAACATATTAAACAAGAAACATCATGTATATATAGTAGAACTGGTGTATGTTTGTGTGTTATTTTTTTCGAAAAGAGACCGAAAATACTATACTAGCTCGGACCGTTTTAAGGGTTTTCACAATAAATTGACCGGGACAAACACTATTATTATTACACTTGCACTCACACCACACACACACACACACAGTTTGTGCGGTCTACCTGGTCGGACTACCCCCCTCACCCCTCACCTACCCATCCGCGGCGGAATTAAATTCGATTAAGACACGACGCCGCGACACTATATACTATAATAATAATACGCGCGCAATTCGGTGTGCGGTCTGCAATCCGTGTCGTTGAATAGGCGACGGTGGCTAATTCGAGTCGTTTCCGTCGTAAAACTTTCAAACGTATCGGTGCGAGCGCACAACAGTGATGGCCGTAACTGTGTTTACCTACCGCGCTATACGACGTTATTATAAAAATATTATACAAATTTAATACAACGCTATAGACGATTAGACGTTTTCGGGTAAGACGTGCGCTTAGGAGTGTATACAGTACGGATAAGACCTGTACATAATAATATTATTATGTACGTGCGTGTATATGTGCGCGCCCGTCAAACGTTGTATTTTTATTTTGTATACATTATGATATTCGAAAAGTTCATAGGTCTCGAACCGTATATATATAGACGAGCATCACTCCCGACTCCCGTACTACGGTATGCAATTTTATTGAAAGCGAAAACTTTCCCCTAAGAGCTAAGTTTTTCCTTAATTTTACATTATGCGCGTAAACGTGATTCCCTTCAGAGAAATGCCACGCTTGCACATTTCAATATATATCTACACAGCAAACTACTGCAGTATGTGAGTTTTCATTTTAATTTCATAGTCGAGCAAATATTTAGAAAAATTATGATTTACGAATTAAACAAGTGAGTTAATTGTAATCATCATATATTTGCTTTACATAGTATTACACGTTTGCTGTGAAAAATAAAAGAACATAATTATTAGTAATAAATAATACATATATTATTGTTGTTGTACGTCATTATCTTTTTTTTCATTTGAAATTGATGGAGTTATTTAAAACTGCAATAATATTTTATAATTATTTAACATTTTATAATGTTATCTTAAAACTATTCCTTAACAAGTCAATTAGTTCTTGGGAATACTTTCAAAATACGTAAATAACATTTTTTTTAGACTAAATAATTTTTTTTCATTGCAGTTTTTTTTTGATAAATACACAATTTAATATTCAAAAGGTACAATCTATTTTTTAAGATATTATCAAGTACGCCTATTCAATTTAATTACTGCAACTATGAAAAAGCAAACGTTATATTATGTAAATTATATGAAGAAAAATATATTGATTATTTTATTTCCATTTACACTACACCGAACAAGTATATACATATTATAATATATTATAATGGTAGAACATTTAAAAAAAATCATTATTGATTTAATGTGTTTAATTGAATACCGAATGCGAGAAACATTTTAAATTTCATTAATTTTGTCAGAATTACGGTGTAAAATAAATCACTGAATCTGACACCAATTCATTTTGTGAGTTATATTTTAACTGCACTGTGTTTTTGTAGTTGTTGTAAAAGTAGGTACCTAATTTATAAAGGAGTACCCTGGAGCAGCGTTATGCTTATCTCAAAATTACCATAGTCCTTTGTTTAAATCACGAATGTCACATAAAATGTATATTGTTAAGAAACACGAATTTGGATTTATTTTAACAGTGTTTAACTCCCGTGACGTTTCGTGTCAATCTTATAAAAAACTTCTTTTCAAACGCTTTAAAATTAAGAAAATCCTATTGCAATGTTCGAGAAAACGGCCATTGAAATAACCATCGCCTTACAGTAGTGTGTTTATTTACTCTAATTAAAAGATAAAAAAAAATGTTTTTAATAGACATGACAAAAATACAATACAAATACTTCACAGAATGTATTGTACAAAACATAGTGGCAGAACTAAAACATAGTAACCATTAAGTACTTAAGCAGTTGTTTTTAATAAATACTGGTTTGATTTTAATATTTTTAAAAATTTAAATAAATTATATCAAAATTAAATCGATCAAAATTTTATTTAATAATGAATATAGAGTAAACATATTATTTATTATTATTATTTTTTTTTTTTTATCACTGTTTAACTGCTTTCTTTTTTAATAGTTAATACTTAATCAAATATCATAATCTACTGTAAAGACAATATTATACGTCTTGTTCTCCTTTAAAATTCAAAACATCTTATTTAATGGATTGCTATTTTATAATTCTGAAAAGTATTTCAATTTCAATATAAAAATCTAAAAGTATTATAAAACGAAATTGAATTTTGGGTAGATAAGATAAATAGTTTAATGAAAATTGCTTAAATATTATTCCATACTATAATTACACAAAAGTCAAAAACGATTCTACATTCGATTTGAATAATTTTCCCGTATACAATGAGGATGAATTGTTTTCAAAGGCAATGTATAAACTATAAAATATATACATGTATAACGGCGTTATTGTCATTGGGTGTATTATAAATATTTCAGAATAAGACAGCGGCTTCGGTGGCTTGGCCTGGACCGGTCGGTCCGTCTCCAGACAGCGATGGCACGGCACCAGGTGGTTCCATACTCATACACCTGCCGGCTGACCCACATAGGAAATGGACGAAAAAAAATAAGGCAAGTGTCTGTTGTAATACTCGTTATTTATTATTATCTATATACAACGCATGACGTATATACAGTACACACACGGACACGTGACTAGTAAAATAAATAAAATCACTTTTTCGCTAAACAAAAATAAAAAAATAAATATAAATATAAGTCTAAAAAGGACGTGCCCCGTTCGACGAAAATATCCTGTTATACTTTTTTTATTCGCATAAAAGCCATAACACAAACCGTCACTCTGATTTCACAACAACCCGTTGAAAACTCGGACTATTACAATCTTATATCATTCTTCTCTGTAGGATTCGTGTAGGGTTCACGAGAGAATTATCACGATCGTTTATATTCCCTTATTACATACCTGTCCGGGACACAGTGGCGGATCCAAGGGGGGGGGGCGATCGGGGCAATTGCCCCCCCCCTCCCCGTTCTCTAAAAAAAAAATAGTTTCAAGTCCCTGGCTGTACAGCAGTCAGTTGAATCTTGAATACCAACACATCTGCAATATTAATAAAAGTTATAAAATTTATATTGGATACAATAATGTACGAGGGCCATCTCAAAATCAACCTCCGATGTTCTTCAATTCATTACGTATATACGAGCAATTTGTTCACGTGTTGCTACATATCGCATTATTTCCAGAAAATTTATTGTCTGATATATGCCCAATTTCGTTCTGTATTGTTCTAATATTTGCAGCGACAACATGAAGAGTACAATTTTATCTACTACTGCCTATGAGGTGTTTTGGGACCCAACGGGCACAGAGCTTGTGCAGGTTATTCAATTTTTTACACACGATTCTGTGTAGAATACTACAAGAAATTTCGGAAAATCTGAAATCGTTAAACGCCTGTTTTCTCGAACAAATTTGTCAACTTTCAGGTGAACCACGTCTTCGGTCATGATCGATTTGCACCCTTGGTCCCTTCATATTATGCATATCTTTGCGTCCGTTTTTAAATTTTCTACACCGATAAAATACCGTCACTCGTCATTGTGTTGCTGTATACTGCAGCACATTGCCGACAATAAATTTGAGCTACGCCATTTCCTTCGGTTTGCAAAAAAACGAATTACACTTCGCACCTTACATACAGTGAATGATAAAATTGTACTCTCCGTGTGGTTATGGAAAACATATAAGAGTAATAATGAAAGAAAATAGTCGAAATTCGACGTACAAACGAAATGCCCAAATGTAGTGAATTATTACATATCTGAAATCGTAGGTTGATTTTGAAATAGCTCTCGCAACATCACCTGTCCATCCACAATAGTAAAATAATCTATTATCACACGTGACATCAAAATTGTGTGATTTAAATCCTCTCATGTGTAATAAATTCAACACATTAGTAATTATGTTTAAAACTGTTTAACGAGAGATTAAACAAAATTGATATTGTATGTACAAAACAAATTACAAGTTACCAAAATAAAGAAAATAGTACCTATATTAACAACTAAATGATAAAATTATTGTGTGAATTAAATACCCAACTATTTAAAAAATAGAAAATATGATTTTGTGTCGATTGACATGTTTATTAATTACGTAGAATAAATATTTAATATGTATATAAAATATTCGCAGAGGTTTAAGTGGTGGGGGAGAACACAAAGAGACTCAGTTTTTCTATCAAAGTAAACAAAGGCCGTATTTAAAAAGTGTCACATTTAATATTTTTTTTCCAAAAGGTATTTACTAGTATACGTTCAAGCTTTTATGTTGAATTAAAATAATTTCGTTACTCGTTTATAAAATTATTTTATTATATATTGTATATTTTATAGTTTGATAAAAATAGTATCATTATACACAGTACAAAGTTAAATTAATTTTGTATTATTTAATAATTCCGTGTATTTAATTGATACTAATTATATTGTATAATAGATAATAAAATATGTATTTACATATTTTATTTTATTATTTTATGTGTAAACGAATAAAATATACATATATACGTATAGGTAATGTACATTCTAAAGAAAATTTAATTAATATTTCTATTGGATATGTGTCTTACAATTTTACATTATTTATTTCAAAAACATATATTTTTACTTATGATTAAATTTTTTGTTGTATAAAAATTAAGTACAGTTTGAATTCCGGATAAATTGGTAGTATTTCAGATTAAAACGAGAAATTTACATGTTAAATTAATAACATAGAGTACTAATTTATAGATTACACCTACGTGCTAATATGGCCGTTTTACGCCATATCGGTTGCGACAAAATAATAAAATTTGAATTTTTAAGTAATAAGAACTATTCAAGTATACACGCACGGAACATTCAAAAAAATTATAGAGATCACTCTTTGCCGTTTCGTGTTGCTTATAAGTTCTGGATATTTGCGCCGTATATACTTTATTTATTATTATGTTATAAATACGTGTATTGTGCACCTATTGCGTCGTTTATGAGTTTATGTCGTGTACACTGTACACACGATCACTGCAGCCTAAAAATCGATACCTCCGTCCTAAAACCCACCCGTATAATGCGTTGGTAAATTTCATTAAAAGTGACATAACACCGCCGAGACACGCAATTACAGTCACGTGTATATATAATTATTATTATGATGCCGCGCGTACAGAAAACCCGTACACAAGCATTTAGGTATTTTATATTAACTATACGAGCGATAGTTATTCCAATGCGAAACGGCGACGTGTCTATAGTCAATAATACGCGTTGGCAGCTGCTAATAATAATGCTAATCTCGGCGTTATTGCGCGTACGTAATTTTGCGTAATACGATGCCCGCTACAAAATTGATAATAATTATTATTAATTTGAATTCAACGGGTGGGTGGAATCTCAGTTAATATATATTATATAAGATAATATGTAATATTATGTACAAAAGAGTAATGTAGTATAAATGAAAAAGAAAACAATGACGAAGAGGTAATTAGTGATAATAAATAAAGTAATTGATAACAAACAAATTATTAATATAGACCAGCGTTTCTCAAAGTGCGGGTCGCGGCCTACCGGTGAGTCGTCAGTCAATTTTTAGTGGATCGCGAACAATTTTTTGAATTATGATGTCAATGCTGTTATTAAACATAACAGAAAACAAGCACACATTTCGCATACACCTCATTATTAAAAGTACATTAATAAAAATAAATTGATTATAAACCTATAAAATACTAAACATGTATTACAAATTTATAATACATATTTGTATAATACAAATGTTGTTTTTTATAACTACTTTTTGAAAAGTAAAACAATGTGGGTCGCGAAAGATTTTTCGGGATAAATTTGAGCCGCGATACTAAAAAGATTGAGAACCACTGATATAGACTATAAAATAAAATACAGAGTATCAGAACTTCAATCGAAGCTTATAAAAGGTAGTCCGTGATGACGAAGAGAAACTTTAAACTGGATGTGATATAATAGATACGGAGCATTAATGTAGCTATTGATAGGGTTGTAAACGAGTTGATATATCACAGCCGCTTCGCGTAGTCTCGTCGCCAAAGCGAGAAACTTGAGTTGTATGTGAATTGGGCCGTAGTCACGGGGGGGTTCCAAAAGGGAGATTTAGTTTAAAGGCCACGGATTTCAAGGAAGTGTTTTAACTCGTTTAATGCACACGTATTACGATTAACAGTATTGTAGGTGTTAGGTGTATATAAATACAGCGACTTCTATTTGTTACAGTTTATTATTGCATAATGTCAATTTCGCATAGCGTAAAGCAGTGGACATCAACCGATGGGTCGCGACCCATTTTTGGATCGCGAGAAGTCTTCTTTTTAAAATAAAAATTTAATTTATAAAATTATATAAGGTAAAAAAATAATTTTTTAATTATTAAACTTAAAAAATTAATAAATGAAAATACAGTTTAAAAAATGTTGTATTGTATTCAGTTTTGATAGTAATACTGCAAAGCATTGAGCAATTTTAGCTTTTTTACAAAGTTTACGTGGGTCGCGAAAAATGTAGGCCTAAATAAGTGGGTCGCGAGTCCAAAAAGGTTGAAGACCACTGGCGTAAAGAACCAAATACTATACCCATCGTACATTACCTACGTAAATTTTAGTACAAATCACGTGAACAAAAATAGTTAAAAATTGGAATTTACCAACAACATGTTTAAGAAAATCCTAGTCAAATTCATGGTCATACGTTCGAAATTTTTCATGTTATCTTTACACACGGTGTATAATTGCAGTTATTCTAAATTGCAAGGTCGATTTATGGTGACATCCAGAGCGTTAGTAAAAAATGCATAGATTTCCTGTGTTGTAAATTGATATGGACTTTGACATCAGATTTAATTTCGTAAAACACTTAGAATATTTTTGAATTATTAATCGAAAATCATAGTAAATTATTTCAACTCCAATGCGAAGTCTCGTCGACCATTCCAACAATTGTTGATATTGGCACGCAACATATCATATACATATACCCATAAAAGAATTCGGAATCGTAAAATAAACGCACAACCGCTATTTTCGTAGCCCTTATAACAATATCTGTACGGCACAAAAACAATAATATAATATTAAATATTATAATGGCCATTATATCTCCAAGTGCGAGAACAAACAAAAATGTTATTGTATATACACAAAAACCTACACACCGCGCGCGCTTTTGCACCGGTGCTATTGTTATATCCACGATAATATTATGGTTTTAAGTTGTTTTTTTTCACGCTCAACAACTATTGAATTTCCATTTATTTTATATTATATTTTTCGTTTCGTTTTACTAACTCCTTTGATGTCACGAATAAATTTTAAAATAAATAAATTCCCCGTTTCAAGTTTGATATCGATTGTAATGGTTGTGTGTACTTGTGTACACGTATATATGAATATTTTTTAAGCCTGTGACTCAAGACTTATAATATTAAATATATATATATATATATATATATGGCTAATAACGTCACTAAGTCGTGGGTTTGCACAGCATCAATAACGGATGTTACCATTTTGTAGTTTTTTTTTCAATTATTATTTTATTGCGTTTCGCTGCATATAATTTATACATAAAAGCTTATAACCAATTGTATCCGATTATTATATCGTGTTTATGCACGTATGTTATGATATCAAACCATATATTGTGTAAATACTGTAATATGATATATTATTATTATAATGAATACTTATGATGAAGTTAATTTCAAAGTACAATATATTTTCATAACCTTTTCGTCGGGGGTGATGATAGCATTGAATTACATTTATAATATATTAATCATTTAATTACAATCTAAAGAGAATTTCTATTCTCGAAAATAACATTTGGTAAAATAAGTAAAATAAAATTGGATTTATTTGGTACCCTGTTCTCCTCGAATTTGATTGTTTAAGTATGAAAATCTATAGAGATGTGATATTTATTTATTTATTTTTTTTTATCAGAAGAGACAATAAATCTAACATACTTATACAATATAACAAATATTAGTATTTATTTAATAATAATATTATTGAAGTATATTATAATTTAACAATTAAAATGTCTCCGTTTCGTTATAAATAAAAATTCAGATCCATAATACCATATCATTTTATATCTATACTCATTTATATGCCTCTATTTAAGTAGCAGTAACTAGGCTATAAAATAGCGATCATTAACATTTAACATATCAAATTATGAAAAGAAAAACGCTATAATATATTTATGTTAGTATGTGTAAAGTCGGTTAATGGCATACCGAGAACTTCGTAATAATATTTGTTGTTATAATACGTTTCTATAGGTAAGTATATAACGGTATATACAGCGTTGTATATGTACCATATTATATAAATATAGTATAATTATATTCTATACCTATACATGTCTTTTGGCTAATGAAATATGCATCAGTTTTAAAATAAACTGTTTGCTTAGGGAACTTTTGTGGTTTTTTCCCATCCCTTTAAATGATATTCATAAATTACAAATTAACGTGTAGATAATCAAAACAATAATTGAAAACTCGAATAATAATGTTCAACTTGTGTAATATCGCGTTATTATATAATACAGTAGTCTGTTGAAAAAAAATCGTTTTGTTTCTATTTATTATACTAATTATAATTTATAACCTAAGTAGTACCTATAATATTTACTTATATAAGTTCGTAACACAAATTATTATTAATAAATTAAAAACTTGGAACGGTTATATAATTCATAGCATTACATCATTTCAAAACGTTTATACAGAAAACTTTGACCAAATAAAGTGTAAGACGAAAACACGTAATATCATTTTAATTATTAAACATATATTTAGTATAATATAGTTTCATAAGTTTTTGCACGTTATATCAATTTTTTTTTTCGAACTTTTTTACTTTGCTACATTTAACTATATAAATTGAAAAATTAAAACGTATCATAGAATAATATTATACGTGTGTGTACTATATATTGTAATGTGTGTATGCGAAACACGTGGACAATAAAAGTTATAACGTAGTATATATATATATATATATTTATAGGTGTACCTCTATTATACATTATACAATCTGATGTTCGCCATAGAGGTGTAATTTAAATTAAATACTCAAAGGGCTTTTTCTATAGAGTTTAATATGCGATTTTAATTTATCGGGCTTATTGCAGCACTATTGCTGGTGAAAAAATTTCATTAAAAATTATCTAATCGTCAAATCGTCGTATCTCCGGATATGACATTAAAATGCGATCAAATATTTAATAAAAACCCATACGAACAACTCGAACGGCGTTGTTGAATATTTGTGCGGTACATTATCGTACTATATATTTTATATTCTAGTATACATGTGTATATGGACATTTTATATATTAAAAAATAGTATATAGGTATAGAAAAACGGAACTTGCGCACCGCATACCACTTGTTTACAAATATTTTAGTCAATATTACACTTTTTTTTTCTAACCCGTTATGTGACTCAAAATATACATATTACTCATAAATCATAATACCACCATTCTAGATGCAGATGACAATATACTCAGTTGCTAAGGAGTTTTAAAGCTACAGCCGTAAATAACTTATATTTTTATATTTTAAATTGCTTAAAAATAAAGTAATACGTTCATTTAAAAATTACATAAAATAAAATTAAAAAGTAAAATTAAATTCTGTTTTTGCTTTTATTTTAAATATTATTTATCAACGGAGATAGGATTTTGTATAAAACTCTATAAAACTGAAAACTCTTAAAATCGACTTTAAAAAAGTCGCTTGTGTCGTGCATTTTATTCTACGAGTAATATAAATTGCATGTAGCTCCAACATACCATTTTAGCTTTGTATCAAACCAACAGGGGAAAAAAATCAAATATCTACAAAAACCGAACTCAACTTCTTAGTAGTTATTAGTGCCCTTAAGCTTAAAAAAAAAGTCTACACTATATTAAATAATATATAAACATCAAAGGCAATGGTAGTGGTAGTACATGATTCGTCATCATCGCATGCACTGCCCATCACTTTTCCCAAATGAAAGCACTGTACTTGGAAAACATTTCGAGTTATCAGTACCAGTATTCGGTCGTATTTGAGACTACGTATAATTTTAAAGGGGAACAACTGTTCTACACTCTTCCTACTGCAAAAGAACACACGTTTTAAAAATGACAATTGACCAATTGAATGCAGTTTGCGCGTGGTTTAGGTACACCTACTCACAGCGATAGTGTCTAAAAGAAAAATTAAGGCTAATCCGCAGTGTCTTCATTTCAGTATTTTTTTTTTTAATAAGGGCGCAACATTTAAGCAAGTCAACTTTTTTTCATCATACAAAAATATGGCGCATATACCAATCATATACATCTATACAGTTAATAATAAATATGCACTGCCTCGATACATATTATTACATCATATACGTATTAAAGAGTTTTTATAAAATATATTTTAACTCTTATGCATCGGCCACCGGCGCGTTTATACATTCTGTGGCAGGCAAATAAGATAGGTACAGAAAATATAATAGGGTGCCAAAATATACCTTGAAATCCCCCAAATAGCTCCCCTTGTAATCCAAGTACCATCTTACCGATAATGATCACGCGTGATGTGAGAATACAATAAAATAAAAATTTGTTCCGGCACATCATATAGCCAAATATAGCCTACATAATATAAAATATCATATTATATATATATATAAGCGTTATTCGGGCGCATAATGTATAACCATTATGAAATACAACCATACATGGTAAAATATGTTGTTCACTTTGTGTTTTTTTTTTTAACACAATATTGCATAATTTTCCTGTAAGTACAAATGTGCATTTATTATAAATATAACGTATGTACATAGTACACTGTATTAGTAGTGATAAAAGAAATTAAAAAAAAAATATTAGCGATTTCGTATAAGATTTCATACATTGTTACACTACTATTATACTACTTGCAGATATATATTATAAATTATTTACATATGTGTTTATTCTTTGTACGTATTAAATCCCGAAGGTATTCCCCTAAGACACATAATACTGCGTACCTACACATATTATGCTATTGCACAGTATATAATATGTATATAAATATGCTGTTTTAAGTAGTCGTCCTCGCACGTTTGCCAATTTATCTCCGATTATATATGCATTTCGAATTCGAAAGTTTTGGCCACTCGTCTATTGAATTCATCTTAAGAGAAATTTATGGTCGTATTCCACATAACATTTTGGGAATTTATTTTGCAAAACCGTTAGAACTCTTATCCCCGCAGTAGCCTATACATATACATCTTTTGAATACAAAATTACACTGCTTTTTTTAATTTACTACACAATATTTTGAGCGTTAGAAAAAAGCAACTCAAAAATAAAGCGTTTTTTACAAAATCGATTATGTTAGTTATTTTTTAAAAGTAACGAACGTAGAGACTTGAAATTTTAATTTAATAATATTATATAATAAAATAACCATTAAGTATTGAGTAGAAAAAAAATAATTTTTAAAGCAATTATGTAATCGCATTTTATTTTTACAAAGAATATTAAAGTTTACATTTTTAAAATTTCCTATAAAAACTGCAATAAACTTAACTCCGTTTAGAACCATCCTTAAATTTCATATCTACAAAATTAATAACAGAAGTACTATTACCGCTAATATCTCCTGCAGCTTGGCTTTTATAAGCACATATATATGTATTATGTATAATTTATTGCACGACGTACCTTATAAGTCAATATAAGTTCATTATTGTTAATTAAAAAACTTTTGAACATATTTGTAGAAAAACACATGTACCTATAATAATGTTCTGTTGAAAGTTTTGGATCTCGATTCAAGTGTTTCTATGGTACTGTTTAAGGATTCAATTGTCGATCACTTATAACAGTTAATATTTTAAGGAAAACTCATATCACTCGAAAAAACTTAAATATATTTTTGTGAAATTTTTCCCACCACAACGACCTTTGCTTGTTGGGGGTAATCGGAAACTATTATATTATATAAATCTATATTTTGTTTAGTCACAAAGACCGTAATAACGACACAACAATAATTAATCATATAGTGAATAAAAATACGATATTATATTTAAACAACCACATAATTCGCGCTTGTCGTGTGTGTGCCCGCGTCCGCAAAACAGATCCACGACGCCCTGTCTTTCGGCGGCGGTGACGGCGCGGACCGGCGACTGTACGAGCTGCAGCAGGGCGCGGCGGCCAACACGCTGCTGTACGTGGGACTGTGCTCGGTGGCGCTGGGCCTGATCATCGCGTTCGTGGGCACCGGCGAGAAGGGCTTCAAGACGGTCCAGCTCCGGTTCATTGGGCCCGGCATGATCGCCATCGGCGTGTGCTGTTGCGCCGTCCGCATCATGTTGTGCTTCTGTCCGCCGACGTTTTGCTTCAAGCGCCGCCGTCACAAGGATGGCGGCGGTGGTGCTTCCGACAAGATGGCCGAGTTCTACAAGTACATGCCGTTCCGGAACCATCCGCTGACCGGAAACGCCAGCGCAGCAGCCGCCGCCGCCGCGGAACCACTGACCGGTGTGGCAGTCGAGGCCGTACCGATGACGGTCCTGAAACCGGCGCTGAAACGCGTGTCCATGGCCGCCGACCAGCAACCGCAAATCGTCTACCAACAAGTAAGTAGTGTGCCGTTTTATTTTTTTCTATTATAATATACATTATATTTTGTGCAGCGTACGTATACTATTACACAGCGCGAGGGGAGGGGGAGTGAACTCGCGCGCGTAAGAGGAGGTTAACGTGAGCGTTGCGCAACATCCCATCATTTGGATTTCACGCGAGAAATAAACCGTTTTATATCGCACCGTGTGATTTTTTTCGTTTTAACGCCTTATAAAATGCATCACCTGAAACGTTGAGAAAATATGAAATTCAAATCAAAGTCAACACAAATACACGAATCGGATTTGCATAACAAAACGAACATTAAAATAAACAACGCGCTAAAATTTCAGCCTTGGCGGGGGGGGGGGCAGAGTGGATCGGCGAGCTACAGCCGAGAAACTCTCTGCGAACCGCTCGAATTATGGGCGCTGGTTATGAGAGCGTCTGGTCGTAATTTAATTTTTTACGATAACGCGTTAAATCGGAACAAACGTTATGGTAGAAAATAATATCTTTATATGATGAAATTAATAATTCCTAACCCAAGCCTAACCTAACCGTATATAGCTGCGTGTAGCCGTAATAAAACGTTGGAAATCTTAAGACTCGGTACGCCGCCGCCGCCGCAGCCGATACCTTATTGCCTATCCGGCGCCGAGTCCTATGGTTACATTATTATTGTATAAACCATAAATAAATTGAAAATCCCTCCCCACCTCGCAATTAAAATGTTTTACTGTGCGTCACGTCGCAGTCACTGTTTGTATATACATAGTATAACACAATACAAAGGGAAACTGTATTAATTGTGTCTTTTCAAATTTATATTTACTTATTCAACACGTTTATATCGGAGGAAGCATGCAAAAACTAATTTACTGAAATTTCCGCGTCCGTGTTAGACTTTCATCAAATCTAAAACGTCAATAGGAGATTTACTCAGTGCGGAAGTGTATATTAGACGCGAAAAGAACGGCATCGTTTTTTTTTTTATATATATATACCTAATGTACACATCCTTCTTTTTAAAAACGTCTACACGAAAGAGAAACGTTCATTATTATTTGTATTGTTCGTTCAACCGAAACCGTAATACGATCGATCTCGGGTTGGCGTACGAGTATATAACAAGTATAGGTGTTTAGACGATTTTTGAATCAAAAATATATTTTTAACACAACAAACACAAGCTATCGGGTGCAATTATTGTTCTCCGAACAAAACAAAACATAATTTCTGGTCGGAACAAAAATCGCAGACCTTTAGACCTAATAGATCTAGAGCTTGAGATCAGTAATTTTTAAATTTTATAAATTGAACAAAATACTACCAATGGAAGTCATGCGTACTGTATATGAAGCTCTGTATAAGTCCGTTATGCAATACGGGTTAATAATCTGGGGAGGATGTGCGGATAATGCAATAAGACCTCTAATAGCACAACAGAACTCAGCGGTAAGAATATGTTTAGACAAAAAAGATAGACAGGTCTCGTCATCATTAAATTACAAAACGTTAAAAGTGTTGCCAGTTAGAGCTCTATATAAGTTATCTGCGATTGTAAATACTTCTAAATCAGCTATAAATAAATGTGAAAATAAAAGAGAATTCAGAGTATATGATGTAAAAATATTAAGTACACAAATAAACAATTTTGTCAGAGGTTTATTGATTACTTAGGTCCAGCTATGTATAACTCATTGCCTTTAAATATTAAAAAAAGTATTTTTGTTCATTCCACTTTAAAATTTAAAAATATGTTGTACATTAAAAGAATTGTTAAAAATTGGTTATTAAGTGAATTTGTGTATATAAAAACTTTTGTGTAACTTTATCAGATAGTAAATCTGTACAAATTAGTTTTAGTGATATTTGTCAACATGTAATATTTTATTTTATTTTCTTTAATACTGGTCAATGTATTGTAACTCATTTAGTTCACCACAAACTTTGCTTTTTGGGTTAAATTAATCAAGTTGTAAATTTTCATATAGTATGTAATAATTATATAATGCATAATTTTGATCCAATAAAAATAAAAAAAATAACACTGTATGTTCGTGTTATAATATGTTATAATAATATGTTTGTCGTCAATAAATTAAAATTTGCGTCGTAATACGTACCAGAAAATCGACTGTAATACACGTACATTTTAATATTATATGCTGTACGAGACGAATGAAATAATACACAAAAGTCTAAAACGCATGATCACATAGAAGTACAATGAAATATGCAAGTCTCTCGGCGACGGTTTGGAATTCTAACCGTAATCGACAAGACCATTAGATTATTATTATTATTACACTATGTGCTTATCTACTGCGTTTTCATGTATATGCATTTTAAAAGTTTAAGAATAATAATATGTCCAGTAAAGAATTATTGATTTAACATATATTTTGACACGAAAACTCATCTGGCGTATGTGGCATTTTAATTGTTCGGTCGAGCCAAAAAATTATTATTTATTGCAATTTCAAAATATGTGTTATATTATATATACATTTTTTTTATAGGTATCGCCTTTAATAATACTGTAATGATTAATAGGTAATATCCATAAAAGCTTAAACGGCATATTATTCTGAAATTTTAGTTTTTTATTGATTATACGTTTGTGTTATAATAGTGATTATTATTATTATATATAAATTAACTTATAAACTTAATTAAATACAGGATACAAAGTTCTATCATTGTTCATAAATAATATTGAAAATATTAGAGAAATACGCTAAGTAATAAATCGTAAGATAATACCAATAAAGTGTCTTTAGAAAAAGTGCTTCAAATGCAAGTCATATTTTTGTAGTTAGACAATAAATGGAAAAACACTATGAAAACGCAATAGTGTTTGTGGATTATAAACAGGCTTATAGTGAACATAGAAATACTGCGGGAAGAGCTCAGAGCATTTGACATTCCTATGAAAATCATCAAAATGATACAACTATGCGACAGTACGACGTATAATAGAGTAAAACTTGCGAATGAAGTCAAAAGTGGACTACGGCAGGGAAATATCATGTCGCCCATACTTTTTTAGCATAGCATTTGAAAAGTGATAAAATTCTACAGTAAGCTACATAAGACCAGTACTAATAGTTATGTATGTGTCATATTATGGTCCACAACCAAATAGACGACGAAGAAAAACTAATGTAATGATATGAATATCAAGATCATTACACTAAGAAAAATGCATTTTCCAGTATTTAATACCAAAAAACAACAATGAAAATTAAAAACGAATGCACAGCTGGAAAATTTGTACACAAAAAAAGATGTTATACAATGTGTTAAAGGCATAAGAATGCAACGGGTCAGACAGATGCCTAATAAAATATATATTATTGACTTGAACGTGGACGGGGACGGGGAGAAGACGAAGAGGATGGCCACGAAAAAGATAGATATATACAACGTAAATGAGTTATGGAATGCGGTAGCCTAAGAAGTTGGAACAGATTCGCAAAATATAACTTATAATAGAACGAAACGGGACGAAATAGTTTTGATAGTGAAGATCCTCAATAGATGCTGTAAAGCCGGAAAAATAATTAAATTATAATTTACCTGTATGTTTATTTTAGTATTGCTACGTTTTTATATCATACGTGGGCCGGCAGCGTGATAATATAGTTACAATTATTAATACTCTTAAATAGGTTAAAAGTTTAAAGCCGTCATCTCGTTAGCAGTTTTTACAAAACTTCAGGGTAAGAGGGGATAGTAGCACGGAACGAAAAATCGTATTCATCTACTCGTCAAAGACTGTCCTACTTATTTATGTTATATTCATTAACTTTTATCATATACTTTGTTACTGCAGTGTAGTTAATAATTACGATGCATTTTTAATGTTCACATATTAAAAGGAATAAACCAAATCCTAAACGTCGTCCGCCGGAACCTCACACTAGATTCAGCGGTATATACTTCGTGCAAAGTCAACACCAGTCAAATAAATCACATAAATTACACCGTTTTTAATTCTACGCCATAAGGTTATTTTTCTTAATATAATGTGTATAAAAGTACCTATACTAACGAGCGCATATTTAATTCTTAAGATGTATACCCTACAATATATAACTACAGGGTGCGGCTTTTGTACCGGAAGAAATCATCGTATTTTCTTCTGCATACAACGGCGGGTTTTTCGATATTAAAATGCGCTAATAAGCCATTATATTCCATAGATAAAAATAAATCATTATTTCGTACAGTATAAATTTTAATTTATTATTTGTACATGTCTTATATAAAACTGTAAGTCTAACAATTTTATGACGGAAAGAATTGGGTGTGTAGTGTGTACTAAACGTGAGTTATTATATAAGTACACAGAATATTTTATAAATGTTATACCCGGGCCATAAAATGTCTAGTACATAAAATTTTTAACGGTACCGTTACCAGTATTCAGTCTAATATATACAGATAACGGTTCTTCAAAAGTTTTATTTGATTCGTCATTAGTCATTACTCATCATTATACGGGGTGTAACAGGACTATTTAACAAATATAGTAACATTTGTAATGAAAGTTTGTTAAATAGTCTTGTCACGCCTTACATATATATATATATATATATACCGTATAAACTATAGTGGTGCTCAACCCTTTTTTCTTCGGCGGCTATACTTTAGTCAACAATTATCCTCCACCGAATATAAAAATACTAGTGATCACAATTACCTCTATCGGGAAATCATATTGTTGAACTCGTTTTTCCTATCTTTTATTGAATATATTTAGATTATTCTTACAGATCGGAATAGGTACACTGTATACTATATACTTTGATAGAAAAATAAGATTCAAAATATTGTGTAGAAAATACTGATTTGAGCATTTGCTGAAAATTCATTGTGCACAAAAACTGATGTTTCAAACACATTCCCGTTTTTCTGCTGTTTTTCATTTGCTGTTCTTATTAATATTAAGATTAAGAAAAGAACTGAGAATCACCATTTCAAATCGTCGCAAGACGCCTTTTTTTATCAATTGATGATGTTATAAGTTGCTGTGTTGACATAATTCGTTACTATAATTAATGCGTAAATAATTTTAATTATATTCTTGTTATTCAAGATACATAATCCGTATGATCCATTGTCATTCCAATCTATAGAAAAGTTGTACTTAATTTTCGTGTCAATAGTGAGTAAAATTCTTAATACTTTTCCTAAAAACTTTAAAAACCAACAAAAAACAGTGCTAAATCGTGAACTAAAAAGATAATGTTGAATTTAGCATTAGTTAGTAGAAATGGGTTTTGGGTGAGGGTACGATTTATGTGTTTGCCATCTTCCCCATCATTACACTCACGGGACAAACTGCTGCAGTTATTAATTAATATTTGCCAAAAAAATAATTTTCAAAATATAAATATTATAAATATTTTAATATTGATGAGTAATAACATTATTCTACATTGATAATTAAATAGATTATTACAATTAATAAAATTGGTACCAACAAAATTTCCAAAAAAAAAAAAAAATAAACGCACCACGATTTTACTAGTCATACTTGCTCAGGGGCCGTGCTAATCTTTTCTGTATCGTTACAATATTAGTATACGTACTGCCGAAGTGCAGAACCGAGTACATTAATAAATGTAAAGCCGTACGCCGTGTAATATACAAGGAGTATATAAGACGCAATGTTATTCGAACATCGTGTGCCTCGTTCTGAATATAATTATTATAAGTGTCTGCAATAGTTGGAGCAAGCTATATATCCGGAACCGACGTGAGCGAATAAAAAGTTGGGAAAATAAATTATTTTATTATTATTTTAAACTATAGTATTATGTTTGCTATAAGCTCATTGGCATCATATTACTGAAATGATACCTTAATTAATTAAATAAAATATTTATTCGGATAAAAAAGAATAACTATGACGTTTTTAATATCAAAACGGAAGGTAAAATGTCCCAGATATTTGTGTATCATTTTTTTTTTTTTTTTTTACAAGCAAATTAAATTTAAAAAGAATATAATAATATTATTAGTTTCTGGCATTCGCATTTTAATTTAAAATATTATATTAAAATCACTGTTATATTTGATTTTTTTTATGGCTTATAGTAAAATCATAAAATATGAGGTATTATATTTGTTCTCGTCCATAGTCCATAGTAAATATGATAATATGAGCATATTAAATTTTAAATAATATACTTAAACGTCTTAAACTCATATCGAAGTTCTGAAGTCCTATTCACCCACCCGCAATCAACCCAAGCCCTATCGTATAACCATAATTACACTTACAAAATAAATAATTAATGTAATAAAACATTAAAGTTAAAAACAAATTATGAATTTAGATTTATCTTTATATTAGTACTTTAACACTATGTATAGCAGTTTAAAATTGTAATTTATTAATAAAATAATTATTTCCCACTATTTTAAAATTTAAATCTTAGTTTATAGACATAGATATTAGTAAAATACTAAATGACGGGTCGCAAAATTGTATCATAGAATAATAATAATATAATATAAAACTGTAATATTATTACAGTTAGGCCAATTAATATTTAGTTAAAAACCGTGGAACATAAAAACAACTGTGACACTGGAAAAAATAATGGTCAATTTGATATTTGTATATAATGATGATTTTTGAGGGGGGATATTTATTCATTTAGCTGTGCGCATCACACTTTGTAAAAGTAATTATTTTGGTTTGAGAAAAAAACCATTTTTATAATATATAATATACACCTGCAGTAGGTATAATACATATTATTCCGACGGTGTCAACTTTCAATATATTATCTCTGTAGCCCATTATTGCACAATAATGTACAGTTATTGATTACACTGTACTGTTGCAGGCGAAAAGGATGCCCAAGGCCACTCCGGAAGCCAGTTTGGACAGCAGCATGGAACATCTGATCGAACAGGACGACCATCTGTACACGAAGGACGAGGTGAGCTCGAACAAAAATCTTTCCAACCTCAAGTCAACGTTGACATTCGAGGACTCGTTGAACGTGGCCACCAAAATGATGGTTAAATCGTTCGAGGAGCTGAACAACACGTCTTCCACGCCCGGCGCTGACTCAGCCGACCAGCACCAACGTCGGGAACTGGTGCTGAGCGCTGTGAACCTGACAAAGTAGATGTGCGCGTCGGTCCGCACAATACAATGTATACCCACATACATATAACATACAATAACATAAAATATTATAAATTATTGTTGTATTCAGATGAATTTGGCTGTGACGAATAACCCCAATACATATACCTGTATATTATATTATTAACGATTAACTACATATTATATTAGGGTAGGATCATATAAGCAGCATTCGAATCGTGGCACTGGAATACCTCCCCGGTATTCGAGGGCACAAAACAATATGATAGTTTTGATTACTTACCCTCCTGCAATTGCCATAAAACAGGGTGAGAAGTGGCACATTACCTAAGGTCGGTCCAATGTAATTTTATTTTATCGATGCCAGTTTTTTCGATTTGCATTTCTATACATTATCCTATTTTTAAAACATTTAATTTCTGCACACCCTGGTAAGTTTGAAATGTGCCACCTATGAGTAGGGATAGTATATTAGAGTTCGTATACTTTGAATATTGATATATAATTGCAATTTGTACGTTACGAAATAATATATAATAAGATAAACCCGACGACACGTAATAATATAATTACGAGTTAGGGAATATAGAGAGCAATCTATTTTAGTTTAATCGATTGTCTTAATGTGTATATACCAATAGGTGTACCCATATATTTTATATATATACTATATTGGTAAATGTAGTGGTAAAGCCGTAGAACCGTAGAGATAGACAACTCTATAATAATATTATTATAATATGTAATAATCGTATCCGTTTTGGCGATGAAATAATATACACATATGATATAGGTACACGCCAGTTTATAGAAGATATTATATATATATATATATATATATACAGTGTAAATATTTACAATAACACCCATTTAATATATATATATATATATATATTGCTATGCAGTATAGGTACCTCCTAATAATGCTTGGTGTTTGTACAACATTCGACTAGAATATCGCATTATACATCTCACTCTATATTTAAATAAAACTGCCGAATATTTACCTGATATCATAATTATTTATGCGTGTATTATTGTGTGTAATAATATAATATATAATGACGCGTGTTAGTATACTAAAATCATGTTAAATAATATTATATTATTATATAATACCCATATACGGTGTACTCCCCCCCTCCCCTTCACAGGCCACAATTACGCGGACACTTGTTTAATGCTATTATTGTTATAACATTTTATTGTGTAGGTATATATTATTATACCCGTTTTCGTTTATATTTGATGAAAATTATTTGAAAATTGTTTCATGTTAAAATATTATGTAAGTGCATGCATATAACGTGTTGTTAACAACTAACGATAAAAAAAAATATTCAAATATATATATCTAAAAAAAATTGTTCGTAAATAATACGTCCTTTAAAAGAAAATTGTTTTATTTCATACACTTTTTACAGTTGTGCAACGTCGTATTATATATGTTAAGCTTTTACCCGGACATACGTATAATACATAATAACAATACTTCAATAACCTAATTTTATATAATATCCATCATCGTATATATATATTATACAGCTTATATGCACATAAATATATACGTATGTTTGAGTAATATGTATGTATAATGCAAAATGTTTTTAGTTGCGTAATATTTCGTGCAGGTCATATAGGTATTAACATTGAACGAGGGAAAAACACATTATACCTACGAAGCAGTAATTTTACACCATGGTCTATCTCTGTACGGCATTATATAGCAACTTCAAATAATATCCTCAAATGCCCATATATTATACTTAAAGTTTACCTGTACACAGCGGTTAAGTGGTGGGGGCTGCGGGGAATCTGACGGTCTCCCCGACATTTTAAGAAGAATTAAAAACACTTTATTCAGTGTTGTGCGAAAGTACTACGCGTTTACGTATCCCGGGATAACGTATTATAACCAATAACCATGTGTATGACGGTTGCTATAAACATCTGAAACTTAATATTATATTTACGACGGCATCGTTATACCAAACTTGTGAGAGACCTCTTATAGTTGACTAGGTCCAGTATAACAAATTTTCAGACTCTGCTCCCTCCGTAAAAAGAACAAAATCCCGACTACGCCTACAAGCAGTCAGTAACCTACTACAGTACTTAATATATATATATATATATACGGAATCTGCAGTAGAAGCGGTAACCACTTCCATACAAGAATATTATAAGTTTATTATG
This sequence comes from Rhopalosiphum maidis, assembly GCF_003676215.2. NCBI lineage: Eukaryota > Metazoa > Arthropoda > Insecta > Hemiptera > Aphididae > Rhopalosiphum > Rhopalosiphum maidis. The sequence goes on from NC_040878.1 coordinate 84,930,513, forward strand.
GGCCAATCAAAAGGATTTTAAAGTGGTCCGGGAGTTATAGTTACCCATGACATAATAATACAGCAGTAGTTCTCAATCTTTTTTATCCCGCTTGTAAATTTTAAACATTTCACGCCCTCCTCATAAATAATTATGGAGTATATTATAGACGACCGTTTTTTCAGTGAGCCGTACTAATACATTTTACAAAATAACTATGTCTTATAGAACAAATGACTTATTTCTATTTTTAATCGTTTTAAATATAAAATATAAATCAACTGAATAATATTAATAATATTATTTTTTTATTTTTGAATACAGAAATAAATCTTATAAATATTTTTATACTAAATATTATAAGTAAAATTAATTTTATGAAAAATTTGAGATAATTTTTTTCTCGCAGTCCATAATCCGCGCGCGAGGATACTTTTGATAACACATATCATTTTTCACGCCCAACCGATTTCTTTGTTTGCTTTTTATGTGTAAAATAAGTGAAGTCTGACTGGCATCATAAAATTAAACGGATAATAATATAATTGTTATCGATTGGCGACCGTCCGAAAATGAATTTGTTGTTTTTGATTTTACTGAATGTAAAATGGCGTAATATTATTTTAACAAAATAAATTTTCGGTATTTCATCATCACTATATTCGGTCGCCATCGTGGTAACAAAATAACTAGGGACTGATGTGACTATACTGTAACTCGATTTCGGGTATTTACATATCTACAAAACCGTTAGAAATACAATAAAACGTGTACATATTATTATATCTACATAATATTATATCTATTCTAAATCATTTAAAATTATTTTCCGTACCATATTTAAAAATCAAATACGATAAATACGATCAAATACGATCATAATTTATAATAAAATATTTCCATTTAAAATTCTTAGCCTAGTATTGAATGTACCTATTGATCTTACAAATATTACCCGCAGTGTTTTATTTTATTTGTTTGTTGTCATTGCCTTTTGAAACAGTAAACAAAAATGCTTAGACTTTCAACTCCGATATTTTTTCTGGTATAAAAATAAATCTAGATGCCAGACAGCCCTTTTTTTGGGGGGGGGGGGGCTGATCAAAAGAAAAAATTGTTAAGTTGTAAAATGTCATTACTTTAAGTACCAAATCTATAAGTATAACAACTTGTCAAAAAGCTTGAAAATATTCAATGCATCTTACCCTTACCTTGCGATTTTTTTACGCTGGTTACAAAAAAATCGAAAGTATTTGTACTATTATAAAGGCAAAGTCAACGTTTTTACAAATGTGTGTTAGCCTTATTTAATAATAATACATCAAATAAAATATAATAACCAATGAAACAATAATATAATAAAAACATATTTATTTGTGAAAAACAATATACTATTTTCAATAACAATACTATGGGCTGTATGTCCATGTTACGCACAACAAAACAACCGACGGACAAATTTTTTGGTGCGGTTCCACCACGTATACGGCGCTTATGTTGAGTCACCTTCGACTCTGTTCCACCCTCGCTGCCGGCTATTGAATCCAAAGAAATGTGCACGTCGGCTGGTTTTATTAATCCGTTTTTAACATTGGTCGAAGCTTGCACAGGAATGCATTCAAATCCGTCGCGCTTCGGTTATTGCGCTAAATGTCACGTGAATGTTCGGCATCGAACTACAGTACGATTTCCTTGGTGGACCCATCAAGTCGCCGCTCGCCACAGCTCGCTCGTTCGGCCGGACCCACAGAAACTGGCCGCGCAGTTGATACCAAAGGTGGCGATTGCATCTCAATTGCATCGCCTGCGCCACACATCATCACTGCAATGTCGGGCATTGAACAATATATTGCCTTGTCGTCAGACCAGAAAACTCGCGATATACTTTTGCAGCTGCGGGGGGTTCAGCTGAAACCGGCAGCATCGCCTGATGCTCGGCCGAAGCAGACGGCGATCGGGTCTCGCCGTCGGATGTAATAATATTATTTCGCATGATAATGCAGTATAATATTCGTTGATATGGTTGTACGATAAATTTATGTTTAATACTTTTAGAAGAAACAGAATAATATGTTAGACGACGTATTGTTTTTAACGATAACACTACTGTAGTAGTGAATAAGCTGTGCGACAGAAACAAATATTATATGTATTTCAACACTATATACTCATAGTTGTCAATAGCAGCGGCCAGCAGTAGATGTTTATAGTTTTTGTATCCGGAATGAATTTTAATTCTAATACAATAGAATCTCGATTAATCGTCAGTATCAGGACCAGAGCCTTGACGGATAATCGAAAAGACGGTTTAACGAGAAACGAAATTTTTTTTTAAACATACAACATACATATTATTTATTTTTTTTTCAATAATCGTGATTGATTGACTTTTCAGAACAAAGATATCCGCAACCACAATACACTGTTTTTATCTCGTGGTTCGGTGGAATGATTATGACGTGATGTCTACGGTGTCAGCCATCAGAGTATGCTGGGAGCAAATAATTTACCGACTATATAGACGAAGGAAAAATTTAATTTATTTTATATAATTTTAACCATATTATAAAAATATGATAATATTTACGGATATTTATTACAGCTAAAAATTTGAAACACAATTAATACTCATCGTTTATCAGTGATAAATATTTTATAGGTACCTACTGGCCACTATTTACAGAACAGAGCTGCACGAAACGAAAACATATTATTCTGCACCACTTACCTATATCGTATTATTATACATATCATCGAAATTGGAATAATTTTTTTAATTACTATTCAGTATTATTTATTTTAATAATGGTTAATATACTTTTAAAAGCGCCGCGCCCAAAAGGATTAATTTGTAGTTTATACAATACAAAACAGAACACGCGTGATGAACTGTCCTCTCCCGTCACCAAAACATAGTAAACGTCACTAATAAAACCCACGTGATGTTTTGTGTTTTTAATTAGTAGTTTTTGCAGTTTGTGTAGGTGTTTATAATGGGGACCTATTACATAATGAAACCAAACATTAATAAATTATAATTAATAACTTCAATAGTTTCAATAGTTTTCGATACTCAGGAAGACTGAAAAAATACACTGAATATAAATGTGTGTACAATTTAATATCTATTATAAGCCTTATCTATCCTTAAATATTATAGGTTCTAAACATCAGGGCGATTAATTATGTATTGGCTTTAGACTTTTATAGTGATGTGTAATTGCTTAGTTTTTGTTTATTTATTTTGTGTCTGTCATAACCTTTTGTAGCAATTAAAACAAATGCCAATACTAGTAATAATAATATATTAGGAGTTAAAATATAATTATACATAAATAACGTAATTTTCTCTCCTAACTGTAAATCTAAGTACAATAGTATTACTATTTTTTTAATCTCAAAACATGTTTCAAGTGCATAGTGTACACACAGTTTTATGATGTTTGATGTACTAAAAGATAGTATAGTAAAAGTATATTTAATTTTTACTATTTAGATAAAAATCAAAAATCAAATTGTGATATTGCTAAAAAAAATAATGTTTAATTTGCCATTTGTGGATAGAAAATTTTTGTTTTGAAAGGGGTGAGATTTATCTGTAAGCCAACTTCTTTAATAAACACCCGGCATAAATCGCTCCTGCAATAATAAATTGGACTGTTGAACACGCGTGATAGTAAAATATATTTTTTTTAAATAACATCATTTATTAATGGTCAAAAAAACCATTTCCCAAAACTGCACGCTCTCAAACCAACGTAAAAACCTTTGTAAAAGCCACCAGTAATCATAACGCTCCCGTTGAACATATTTCGGTTACTTTGTCACAATTAATTTCTAATCTTAACTATCACCAATAAATTCACTGATTACACGTTTTTTTTTCATCATTACCAAAAACTCCATATTTTATCTTTAATTATTTTCGTTAAACTTGTTCTCGTATAATCTAATCCTACTCTCAAAGACGCATATGGGATTTTCTCGAGGACGAGGATATGAATTTGTTTGTGCTATTGCAGCAACATTTAAGTATTTAACTCCAGTTACTCTGTGTAAAGCATTTTATAACAATAAAAATAGTAATATTGATTTTTATTTTGCTCTGATTCATTAATTTATAAAATAAATTCTAGTTTTCTATTTTTCGTACACAACTCATTAATTACTTCGCCTGCTTAATTTCGACTATACTCTGTGCGGCAGGACAGTAAAGCCAACACACTAATAATCATAAAACACAAGCATTTTTAAACAGTTAGTAGAAAATATTTCTGTTGAAAATCGAAAGAAATAATATAAGTCGGACTACTTTACTACTCATCACACCCTTGTTAATAGCTAATATCTTAATTATACATTCAAATTGTGTTTCAGTTTTAATTAATGACCATAATATAATCATTAATCATAATAATATCGTATAATTTGTTTGTGATTTATATATTTTGTGCATTATTATGTTGTTGTTGTTGTTGAGCCGTCTTGATCTATACGAAAAACTAATTGTTGATAAAAATAAAAAAAAAAAATTGGTAACCATAGAAATTCCGACAAAAAAATGTGGAACGCTTCACGATTTTGCGTGTCATCCTTGCGCAGGGGCCATGCTAATCTTCTCTGTATCGTTCCAATTTTAGTATATGTACTGCCGAAGCAAGTACATTTGAGTGCGGTCCGAATACTGCTTATATAGAACGCAATGTGATATTAACGTTACGAGTGAGAGCGGGCATCAGTAGTTCTGAATATAACGGTTGTGATGCAACTGCCGATAGATGGGGCGAACGGCGTTCGGAACAGATGGGCGCTGATGGACGATGGTGTAGAGCGACTGTAGGCCGTTGGGAATTATAGTGCACATAAGATTAAATTATTTTATAACATATTTTATTAAAAATTGTTTTTTGGAATAGATGACTATCATATTAATTTATATATATCTACTAGAACTCGTAATTGTTCATAAACTCCAAGTGATATTTATTATGAATTGTATTTATTAAATATTGTATTTGATATATCACCAAAGACAATGGATTTTAGGGTTACTGAATTTTTTTCATAATAAACATAAAATAAGATTTATAAAATCTATATTATAACTTATTAGGTATGTAGGTACAATATGATTGCAAGAGGCACTGTGAATTTTTCAAATCGGTGTATGGCGTATGCGTTCGTATAAGTCGCTATTCGTAAAGCTGGAACATTCACGCTCGATTACTTGGTAACATTATATTACATAATAAAATAGATAATAGACAATTATAGAAAAACAACTAAAAAAAATTGAAAATGTCTCATGCATTAAAATTGCTCAAAAGTCAAAATATTTTGAAATAGAATATAAAATGACAAGAAATTTTTTAAACAAAAAATGGTACCTAATATAAACATCTGACGAAAATTTCAAGTATCTACGGTTATTCGTTCTCGAGTTACACAAAAAAATCAAAATCAACTTTGTCAAAAATTGGTGTTGTGTAAAAATTTCCGATTTCCATTAATTTTTTTTATTTTAATCTCTTTTAAGCAAAAATTAGATTCAATTTTCTTTCCAATATCACTCTCAAAGTAATAAATCCTAACATTTTATTAACTATACGTCTATACTTATTATCACTAATGTGTTTTCATTTTTTTATTAAACCGTAATCGCTTTAAAATATATTAGTATATCACTTAAAAATAAATGCGCTCGGTATTGTAAATATTTTTTTGGATACATATTATTGTAGTTAGAATGAAAAAAAAATATTAATTTAAAAATAAATGGGAAAGTAAGAATCGCTACTGCATATAGTCGTACAGTACTACAGTGCCTACTAGTTACTACCTAGTTGTAGTTTGAAGTCAACTCGATCGTCTCGATCGAGGTCGCTATATTGTAACAAATGTGTTAAATTTGAATTCAATGATAAATTAGTAAACTCATTGCTTACTCTAGTCTAAACGATTTACCAGAGCGATAATAAATTAATAACGGTTTGTCAATCCTCAACCTATATTACTACCTAAATAATTATATTTAAATTGTATTACCTGTGTATTTGTATTGCTATTTTATAGTCTGAGTGAATAGGTTTGTGGTATAAATAGACAATACCTTAAAATTAATCTAAAGACTATAATATCATACCCACATGTGCTGTTTCCGTCTCATTAATGTACATGGCAAATTTTCGTTCTATATAATCCATTATATGTTGTTAGTAAAAACAGTACATTCATCGCTCAGTATCTAAATCTCACTTAAACCTAATCCTAAACCTCATCAACTAATAAACTAAAAATAACGTCTAAAAATGCTAATCAATTTAAATTTTTTCAAGTAGTAAATTTATTACAAAATCAGTGTTTATATTACATTTAATACATTTCCCCAGTGTTAGTTAATACTAGTTATGTAAAATTAATTTCTTACAAACTAAAATTTAATGTCCGTCCCAACACACACATGCAAAATACGTTTAAATGTTGTGTATTATTCTCTCATTCGCCTTATACACAAAGGCCAAAACTATGAACTATTATGTTGGACATAAATTACATTATTCATAAATTGATAAATCTGAATATGTCTATTGTCACACCTCTGTACTTAAATAGTTAATTTTACCATTGAATATTATGTTAGGTTATTATACATACAAATTGAGAATTTAACATGTTTAAAGCTGTTTGTATTTGTAACATAATAAATGTTTTATTTATTATTACACAGATAAGATTAACTGTTAAGTTAGTAAAAATAAAGGAAAATAAATATCTTAAACATATTTCATATTATCACAAATAATTTTTAATCGATGCTCTTGATTAAATCTAGGTATAGACAATATGTACGAAAGAAATAACATAACCAATACTATTGTACACGTAATAGACTAAAATAAAATTAATAAAAAAAAAAAAAAATCACATTTTGAACTAGAGAGTACAATAAAAAATGTAAGAAGTAAGACCTTTGAAAAATTTAACATACAGTTTGCTCGTGCTTGTTATGATATCGATAAGTAGATAAAATAGATAATATTATATAGGTACTTTAAACCTAATATATATTAAAATCTAAATGATTTACTTAATAGCAAATGAATACAAATTAACTTACAATTTATATATCAATAAAATAAAGTAATAATATTAATACTTAGATTGAATATTATACAGTCGAACAAAAAATGTATTAATAGTATATATTTTAATTTTAAAATACTGACTTACAAAAAAAAAAAAAAAATGTGTAAAAATATAATAAATCTGATGTAGTCTAAAAATATTAAACAATTCAAAATTTTTTTACCTATTCTATAAAATATATAGATATTTTAAAATATTAATTTAAACATTTGAATCATACATTTTATTACCCATTACTTTTTGTACCACGTTACAAAAATAATGATGAAATAAAACCACATTCAGTTTTAAAACGTTCAACTTATTATTATTTGAAAAAAATATTTTATATAGAAATATTACAATTTCTATCAGGTCCTCATATAATTCATATTATAAGCAATTTAATTTAAAACTTAACAAATGTTTTATTTTTACACACAAAAAATTAAAATAAGGTATTATAATTTTAATTAATGTGCATTATTTTTTTAAGATACTACATTGTATTATTAATTATTCATAAATGACTACAAATAACGATCATTTTTTTAAATTTTTTTTTATGATTTAAAATATAATTAGAATAATAATAACCATAAATAGTACATACATTCTAATACAGGAAATTACTATTGATAATTATTTGAAAGGTTAAGAAGTTATTAAAATTAAATATTTATAAAATTATGTATACTTTATTTACTTTATTTAATAACATTTTTAAAAAGCTTGGCTTACAAAGTGCAATAGTAATTTACCCATTCATTTTCCATTACAAATGCTTCGACTGCTTCTTTTAAAGCCAAATTTGGAATGAGCTGATCAACAGTTAAATGCTGGCGTGAAACTGGATCAAAATGTCCAACTTTCTGGTAATGATAAAATTGAAAATATTGTTATTTATTAGTTAGTTAATTAAATATAATTTTATTATAAGGAAAGAATTTAGCTTATACATCATAATGTTAAATTGTTTAATGATTTTTAATACAATATATTATTATTTGCTACAGCCAATTAATTAATAAAATTATCCACATTTGTGAATAATATATTTTTTAAACAAATAATTATGTTAATATTCAGTGTAGAATACCTACCAAATCTTAATAGCCCTAAAGTATCTTATTGATATAGATTATTATTATTTACATAACACAATAGATTATATTTGAAACCTCAGAAAACCCATTAGGACTTAGGAGTAACACTTTCTAATGACCATATATTAAGTTCCAATTAGTTTTTTTAAATACACTAAACAAGAAAATAATACTTTATATTGGTTAAATACATGTCACTATGGTATTCTACCAGAAAGATAGATAGATTTACACAATAATAAAAACATCCAAACAGTGAAACAATTTCTACAATGTCTAAAAATGATAAAAATGTTATCTATCTATGAATAAAAATAATGTATACTATTTAAGTTTAATAGATAAAAATTATAATTTACATCTTGTGAAAATGTATAATTCATAAATAGAATCTTTTCAATACAGGCAACATATACAAATTTTAAGGCATTCTTCTATAATGTCTAAAATTGTTTTGGAGCAAAATAAAAATGACAGCAATAATATTTTATAATATTAGATTTATAATAAAAATTATATGACTCCTAAACAAGAGTAGAAGTTTATGACAACTTTTTCTACAAATAGTTTCAGTTCATTATAATGAAAATATTCAATAAAATATTTTTTGTTTACCATTAAGTGTTCTTCTAGATCCTTGCGATCATAAGTTATACCACTTGGAGTGATGACAGGATCTCGCAAAATATCGTAACTTATGTTACCACACAAATAGTCTGGTACTTCGCGTTTCTAATAAAGAAATGTTTAATTAAATTAAATTATACTACATCACGTATATATATATTATATTACCTTCCGTCTGTCATCATTCTTGGAAAATATGGTATGCAGTTCAGCAGCATATCTCTCCTAAAAATGATATGCAATATAATAAATACAATTTATTTTTAAGTTCAACTTACACTTTGGTTTTTAATTTCCATAACACCGTTATCGTAATCTTCAATTTCGGTTTCATTATCCGATGGTTTTTTTATTTCACTGACTTTGCGAGCCAAATCATCATCCATTAGTTTTGTCAGGTATGACTAATTTAATAAAATATAATTAATAATTGTTAAACAATACATTAGTGAGTTTATTTATTCACCAAAAGTTCTATTTCTTGATTCTGTCTCACTTCTTCCTGTTTCTCCCATTTCAGTCTACGAGCTCTTCTAAGTTGGCTTGTTATATCATCACCATAGTTGACCTTTTTTTCTTTTGTTAAATTATGTGCTAACAATAAACAGCGCATACATTAATTAAAATTTCTAATTACTATGTACTATTAAAATTTAAACTTATTAATATGCAATTGTATTACCTCTTTGTAATTGCTTTATTGCTTCATCATAACTTCCTAACTCGATAAGTGCAATACCCAAAAAGAAACAACCTTTTATGAAACTGAAGTCCATTTCTAAAGCACGTCGACAATCTGTGCATGCTTTGTCCCATTGTTTTAATTTCAAGAAACATAAAGCTCTATTTGTAAAGTATATAGGAATCACAGGGTTTTTAATCTGTACAGAAAAAAATTGTTATTATTAGTTGTATAATAGATATTAATCAAAAGACAGAAAATCGATAAAGTATTGATTTTACTTACAATTGCTTTATTGTAACATTCAATGGCCTTTTCATACTGTTTGTAACTGAATAAGCGATTACCTTCTTCCTTAAGATCCTTATCAGTTTGGTTGTTAGTAGTATGTTTGCTTGACGTATTGAATTTAAACATTTTAAAAAGGAAACTGGATAATACAATAACAACTGAAAATAATTTTAATTAATATTACACAGGTATTTTATGTAAGAATAGATAGTATATTGTTTTCACGAGATTTAATATTAAAACACCTCACTAACAGATATAATATGTGCAACTAATAATTAATAATTGTATACTAATAGACTATTTAATTTAGATCATATATGAGCATAGTAATAACAACTATCAATACAAAAGCCTACATGTAATGGAACTAATATTTACATCATATTTCAAATGACAAAATATTAATTTAGTATCACTAACCAACCAACTAGAATTAAAAATGTACACGGTCATGATCCTGGGTTACTTACATGATGTTCAAGCGATAAGTAGACTCCGTAGATGGTTTATTAACGATCTAATTTGTTGATGAAACGTCATATGATTAAAAACATTGTGAAAACAAACGATTTCAATTTCTTTGTACCAAATACAAATAAGAATCAATCATGTTTGTTTGACATTAAAAGCTTAGCTTTAAACTAAAAACGTATGGATTCTATAGAGAACTGAATATTATTATCTATTATTCATTAGCACCACAAATTATAATTATAAAAGTATAAAGAATTAAAATACAAAATGTTAAATCAAAGAGTAATCAGTAGAATAATATGATAGTTGATATTATGTGGTTATATGCTATCAGCCGTGGACTATAGCCTGTAGGCACTGAACAATAATTACACTATAGGAATCATTGTAACTATAGGTACATGACTACTATTGCTATCATGAACAACTATAATATTGTACGTCCTGCTAAAAAGTAAAATCGTATACTTGTATAACTAGTTGTATACAGCACAGGTTGACTTGACCCTCCGACTGGGGGTTGGTAGGATGTCGACAACACTTGTGGTAACGCAACGCTATCTTTGTTTAAAAACCAACACTACTATTATTACTATTTATTTTTTAAATTTTAATAAAATATAACAATAGGTTACAAGGTGGATAAATCCAATTCTGTATTTCTGTCTACTGTCAATTACCAAATATGAAAACGAAATACCTATTTTAATCGTGACAAAATAAACATAATATTTTGATTATTTTCATGATATAATAAAAAAGTATTATTATTTAATGTTTATTACATCATTATTATCTTGTCAATATACATATCTTGTGAACGCGAACTCTTCACACAGAACGCTCTTTGTATATCATGATTTATTCATTGTAAATCCTGATATCTATACACTACACAGACATACAGTATAAACTGCAGAGTATAGGTTTATAATAACATATTATAATTCTATTAAACGTATATTATCCACTGACACATCCACTATCCAGTCGGTGATTAATAAATGATTATATCTAAAAATGATCTAGTTACGGGGGTCTAGGTTTCCCACCTATAGGCTATTCGACTAATAAATTAGGCTATAAAAGTTAGTATACCAACATAATAAATGTAGGTAGTATGGTAGTTATATAGTTATTACTTTGTTAGTTTATGTACAGGTTTATGCATTCGACCTCTTATGTCCTACAGAATTCGATATTTTGTGAATTGTGATTTGTGATCGAGATAAAGAATATGTTTTAATTTTAAAAAATAATTCCTGTTATGTTTACAATTTGTACATAGGAAATGAAAAGTTAGGGCAAAAATCGTAATATAACACCAACCTAGTTGTAGTTGCTTCTATGTACAATGCTCGAGTATGAATTTCTGATTCTAAAATAGGTACTTCGTAATTTTACCGAAAACACAAAAAGTAATAAAAATTTAACTGAAAATTGTATAGGTCATTCAGTGTTATATAGATATTAATTATTAATAGTAACCGCCGTTTTTCCCAAACTGAAATTCCCAAATTAACTTTTTCCCGATTGGCATTTTTTTCCGAAAATCAAAAACTTTTTCCCGACGGTCATTGTTCCCGAAATCAATTTTTTTTTAAATTTAAAAAATTTATTATAACTAGGAGTTATAGTGACGTATTTTCTATACATCATATTTTATACCTATAACTAAATTACAGCTCTTGTCACAGAATAAATTCTTCTTTTATTCTGTGCTATTATTACACATTCTAATCTATTAATAATCATTTTTTTCCGTGCGATAAACGGACGCATGTAAAATCACATAGTACCTATGTTTACGAAAAAGTACGGGTACCTACCTATCTCGCCATTATCGAACTGCCGTCGTTACACGTTACAACGACATAATATGCTTACATGTATAATTTATATACTATTACTATCTTCGGTACATAATGAAAATTTAACTGGATTTTACACCGATATTTGTGATATTATTATCGCTTGAATACACGTACATCTTTGTAAATCGTACTGATCGTAGGGTTGCGTATTCGAGTGTCGAGTGCTATATCGACCATTGTTATACTTCCATTTTTCAAATATCCAGAAAATTAGTACGTTTTATTGTAAATCATATACATAGCAAAATTATTTTAATTTAATATTACTTTACCACTATGGGTGAAATTAAAATTTTGGGTGGAACAAAATTAATTAATGGTAGTTTTATTTACGTGAGTTCTAAATTTCAACGGCAAAACATATTGGGAATGTCAAAAATTAATCGTTCGAGAAAAAGTTCATTCGGGAAAAATACTGTTAACCCATAAACCTATTGATAATTGTTGATAGGTTTATGCGTTAACCCTATTAATAGGTACTTTTTAATAGGTATTAAAATAGATTTAAAATATCTGAAGTAGAATATAAAAATTATGTACTTATATTATGTATATATTTATTAAAATATAACAAAATTAAAACATTTTTAATAACTGTTTCATCGCTGATAATTAATTAGTAACTTTAAAAACGATTCATATTATAATAAAGTCCATGTTTAAAATTTTAAACACAGTTCATACCACATAAGACATAAGTATTAAGTACAGAACAATAATTATAATCATACAATGTTTATGTAAATCTATTTCAGCGGTTGTATATTGATTGATAATACTTATCACAAGACAGATAATTTCTTATCTTTAATCATGTCACACAGCATGCTTTTATTTTTTATTATTATGCTCAATTCTCATTATTTTTAAATTTTAACATTGAACAGTTACCAGATAAAAAGTAAAATTTTAACTACTTTTAGCAGTCCGTGTGAGGTACAAATTACAATTTTCACTACAATGGATGCTGACAAGTAAATTAAAACCCAAAATACTTAAATGTAGTTTACTAAAACAAATTAAAATACGAACGATTTTCTGTGAATGGACATCCCATCACGTCTTCCACCTTTTTTTAATGTAACCCCACACCAAATTTACTAATTATTTTTAATTTTACTGATTATAAATGTTCATATTTATTTATTTATTTAAAAAAAAAACTATTCATTAATGATCTAGATTTTTATTCAACAACTTTTGTATCAAGTTAAAATATTTTGTTTGATTAATTATTGTTTTGTTAATTCAATAGGCTATATATAGAGCCACAACACAAACTGATTAGTGAAAGCAGCTTAAAGTGTAATTTGGAGGATATCAATCAACTACTATCTGCCAAAAAACGTTTATTAGAACAACCACGTATTGAAAAATGGTACCTTTAAACAAAATTAAAAGCAATAGAGTGTTTGTTATTCCCACTTGTTGGGAATGAGGGCGTGCAAATGATCAAATAATTATTAAAAATAAGTATATTCTTGTTTTATCAGCTATGGAAATGTTGTTTCTTATAGTATCTTATTCAAATATATTTCTTAAAATTTACTCCAGTTTTAGAATTACATGATAATATTTCTCCTCTATTAAAATTTAGCTGTTTAAGACATTTTTATGATATTTTTAATTTTTGTCATTTAATTTCCACATATTATTGAAAAAATTGTATACAATGTCATAAATTCTAATTATATTTTAAGTATATAGATATCAAGTATTCGTGCATAATGTACATAGTAACACATTCAAAATGAAGGGGGCTAAAACCACTTATCCTACTGGATATGTGCTTGAATACTAATGACTAATGAGGTTTGAGGTTTATAAATTATTTTATTTGATGATAACTATTAGTTTTTATAAAATTGAATTGATGTAACAAATTACCTATCTTGTCATTTTGTTAATATTTTATATTATGTATGTATAGTACATCACTAGCTGAAGCTGAATGGAATGATGATTTGAAATTAGCAAAATTAACAAAAGTTACAAAAAATCTTACCAAGAATTTTTCACATTCTTTGAATAAGTCATTGTATTTATACCCAGAAGAATGCTTGTGTTTGCTAGAAATGGTAATTGTTTATATTAAGTTTATTAAATAACTAGATTTCAATTAAAATATTCATTATTTCAATTAACTGATAAAATATCAATATATTACTATATCTAATTTTTGCTATATTTTTTATAACTTTATTTAAATTTACTCTTTTGCGCTATAAATTATATAATACCAAGGATTGTGTATGAACTATTATAATTGTTCTACTAATTACAAACTTAGTATTTCTTTTTAAAATACAGTAAATTCCCGTTACAACGAATACCAATACAACGAAAAATCCTGTTATAACGAAAGTCATAGAAATCCCCTGCCAAAAAGCAGAGCATATAAAAAGGTTATTCGAATTTTCGTTACAACGAGAAAAAAAATTTGATCCCCTGAAGTTCATTGTAACGGGATTTTACTGTATAAAATAAATCATCTATACAAACTTAAAAGTATCTTAATCGAAAAAAATATTCTTATATATATAAATACTCTTCTATTGTACCTGTTACATTTTTAAATTTAAATTTTCTTTTCAGAAATGTTTGGTACTAAAATGGAATGAAAGAAAACTGTCAATTAAAAATGCATTTTCCTTATTATTGGCTGAAGGAACTGGTTGTACATTTGAACAATGTAGAACCTATGGTTATTTAGTTAAATTGGGATTTCGAGTATTTAAACATAACAACAAGCTAATAAACAAAACAAATGATTCTAAAGATATACTCAAACTTCCAGATGTGTCAACCAACAGAAAAAAACGTAATGGAAATTACAGGTCTATGCAGTCTGAAAATATTCCTAAATTTTTCAAAAAAATTCCTTCTCCTGAACGCAAAACTAATTTTGAGTTAGTATATACTCCACCATCGCACTATTTGCCACAAAACTTACAACCTATTTATGATGTTTACTCATATGAGCTGGCTGTGATTTCTGGCAGTATTACAATTATTGATTATAAGTATTTTGAAGAACTAAATAGTTTAAAAAATGTGGAAAAAGAAAGCATAGTGTATGGATCAAAACCTATTGGAATGTACCCTGTGTATGAAAAAAATATTCCTAAAACTATAAAATCAAATGATGAAAATATTTATGAGCCTAGTGTTAAGAAATTAAAACTTACAGAAACTAAAAATGTTCACTCACTTAATACTTTGAATATGGCAGCTACTTCAAATAATGATAATGACTTAAGTACATTGAGTACTACAGCAAATGTAACCACCATTCAAGAATGTGAAGATTCAAAAAATAATAAAATTGTGGAAATTAATTTGCCAGTCAGCTTGAATAGTGGAAGTAATTTAAGTGCATCAAACAATAAAATTAGTTCTAATGATAAATTGCTTGATGAAAACAATAAAGAAAAAAATGAATCTGACAGCAAGCTACCAAAATTTACACTGTCCAATACTATTCCTGAAAAAGAAATGCTTAATATGCATTTAAATGTGCCAAGTAATGTTATTTAATTATTAAATCTATGTATTATATTGACATTTTTAATAAGTGTTAAAATGTTAAGAGGGCATTTTGCTTTTGTTATCTCACTTGGTTCCAACTTATAAACATACTAAAGAGCAAAATTTAGAATTTATTTTTAGTTTGATTTAATATTACTGCAAATATTAAATTGATTTATAATCAAATTTTAAGATACAGATATTATCTGTACTCTTGTCAGTTTTTTTTTATTATAATTTATGTTTAAAGCAATTTAGAAGTATGTGAATTATTAAAATTAAAATATGCTCATAATTTGCTTTAAAATTAAAATAACAAAAACAACTAACAAGAGAACATAATATGTACTGTTCCTATCTTTAAATTTGATAAGAGGTAAATTTACCATTGAATTATATATTTGTAAAACATACAACACATGGGGTATTTATTATTAATGATTATCACCCTCTTAACTAAAATAATTTTTGATATAAGTATTACAATAAGGTACTATACTACTTTGTAAATATTTTATATTATTTTAAAATATGTCTTGTCCTAAAATTTAGCTCACATTAGGCAGAAACTTTTGGCAATAAAACCATTAACTTTTCACGAAGAATCTATAACAAATATTAATAATAAGCACTGTGTGCACTATGATGTTTACTATCCAGATAATGATGTTCCAAAAACATCGAGACCTGCACCAGACTTCAGAGTTATTGTTTTTGAGTATGATAATACATTATTGTTTAATAACATTATATGCTTCCTACAGTATTTTTATTAATGGCCATATTTACAAAACTATTTTAGAGATGATTTAAAACATTTTCCAAATATATACAACATCAATAGATCAAATCCTCATGACAATATACCTACATTATGGGCCATTGTAAATTCAAGTTCAGTTTCATTTTTCAGTGTGGATGGTATAATCCTACCAAAAACTACAGACTGGGATAAAAAAGTCAATTGATTTGAATTAAATTGTTCCATAAATTGTTTTATTGTGTCACTGACATTTGTTAATCATGAATAATACTATTTTGTACTCGTCAACTGTGTGATTGCATCATTTTTTGTATAAATGAGTTGGTAATTTTACAGTTATATGTTGTGTTATGATATTTTATGTATTATTAATTATTTATTTTCTTATACTCGTGTTTAACACTAAAAAATATTTTATTATACAAAATTACAAAATGTTGTGTTTAAATTTTTATTTGTCATTTTCTAGTGTCACATCTGTTAGTTGTTACCACTGGCGTATCTCGAAAATGTTTAAAAGTCTAAAACTGACTAAATCCGTCTGTAGTGATTACACTGATCGCGTAATGACTGTTTTAGTGTTATGATGATTTGTGTATTAGTGTTTTATTATTTATTTAATATCTTCGGTAAAATGAGGATATAATTAAAGACCAATATTTTAGATAAATAATTTTGGCAAAACATTAAAACGAAAAATATATATATTTAAAGTTAAAAAGAAAATAAATATTTATATATATTATGTAAAAATTCTGAGTATACTATACTAGGTGGCCAACTTGCGGCTTTTGTTATTGTCAAATGTGGCTTACGTCTTATTTATAAAATTAAAATTTTCTTATTATATTAATAATTTAATTTTTTTGGGTACATATTCAGGGCTGGCAGAGGCTTACTCTTTGCCCTTTGCATAAACGTAATTTGAGAGGGGCTAAGCCTCCTTAAAATCAATCATGGCCTCCCAAAATGGCTTGTATATATCCCCTTCCATCTTTATATATCTCAGGGAGCATACACACAGTGTCACAGAACATACATGCAAATTATAATAACCCCCTCCCCAAATTTAAAACTCAAATTGCGCCTATAAGGCGGTCTCTCTTTCAATATTTTAATTTTAAAGCGAGTCATGAGTATTTTTAAATATTAACATTTCACACATTCATAACTCGCATAATATTATGAGACATTGTTTTTTAGATTAAATAATGTTGAAAAAAAAATCGAATTTACAGTTCACAGCTGCTTACAGCAATCACTACAAACAAATTGAAAGTTGTTCGAATAAAACACTGTTGGCGGGAAAATGCACTGGGTTTATTTATTGTCTAATCCATGATCAGCATTGATAAGCCCACGTTACGTACTGTTGTTAACTGTTAAACCGTAAGCCGGAGTGCCGCCGAAGAGTAAGACGATAACGAATTTCATATTTTTAAAATTAGCATTTAGTGTTCATTTTTGTCTATGAAGTCTTGAGCTTTTGAACGGTAGAGCTATTAATTAATTAAGCTGTTTGTCAGTGATACTTATCCGTGCACATCCAAACTTTTCTAAAAATGAGTAAAACTATAGTTTATGACACTTTGGTAAGTAGGACTTACAGTATTTATGTATTATCCTGGATATCTTTGTTATTTGTTATAACAAATCTAAACTGGTTGACAATTTTTTATAAATATTTGTTTTTAACAAGGATCATTCATTTTATAGGTTCTTATCTTTTAATTCAGAATAATTGAACTATGTCGTGTTTTTTTTACAGTCCATTCCTGATCCATCATTTATTGATGATGAAGTCAGGATGTTGGGTTCGTGGTACGGAATGAGTAATGTTTGTGTATTTCCAACTAAAATGTCTACGCCATACAATAATCAAAACTCATCTGGTGATAATAAAACTGAAACAAACATTATTCATTTGAAACACAAAACAATGCTATTCGATCCTAAAGTAAGACAACTAGTGAATGAGTCTAGTGGACTGTTTCAAGAATTACAAACCAATGTGGACGATCCAACCAAGTCAACTGATGCCTTGTACTACAGTAGAAAATACAGGTGATTTGATCAAATTCTATTCCTTTGTTAAATAATACCAAATTAAAGTTAATGCTTATAAATATTAAATGTACACTACTTTATTGAATGAACATAAAAATCAAATATTCCATACATTTGATTAATCAAGTGATTAATTAGGTTATAATATTAATTTAAAGTCTGTATGATACATCTATGAATGTTATTAGTTAATTGAGAAAATATGTCTAGGTAACTCAATTGTCACTGATAATCTACTAATGATTTAACTATTTGAATTTACAAAACATTTAATTAAGAACTAATCAACTAATACTTAAATCATAGCATAATTTTTGATTCTTTAAATACATTTATAGGGCAATCTTGTCAACTTGTATCTTAGCAATTGAACGAAGCAATTCTGACAAATCCAATGAGATATATAACCAATACAAAATGTTGCTGCACAATCTTCAACTCATATGGCATCTGTGTGAAGTACTTTACCTAGTGACTGTTCCTGGTAATATTACTAATATTTTTATATGTATATATATTTTTTTTTATATAATGTTTAGTACTTATATTTTTTAAGTTTTATATCTATAATACTTCTACTTATATATTACTATTATTGTAATATTTTATATTGTACATGGATAATTAATGTGATTTTTGTTGTTTAAGGTGATACTATTTTGAACAACCTATTAGATTGGATTAAGATTCATTATGAAAATGCAGAAAACCAAGCATCAGTGATTACAGAGAATAAAATAGCTTATTTAACTGATGAAAATGTAGAAGAAAAGTTTACTTTTTATTGGGATACGGTTATTGGATTAGTATTACAAGGAAACATTGACACGGCTAGAATGTTATTGTCCAACCATTCTCAAAGTGATACTGAACCATTTATTCATGCAATAAAAATATTAAAGTCTATGCCTACTTATAGTGTAAGTTTTACGTTTTTAATATTAAAATCACACATAATTCTAAAATCAGTATTTTTATTAGTTGAATAGTAAATTCAGATTGTTATGTACTTAATCTTTTAATTGTTTTATTTATAAATTAAAAACAAATATTTTCAAACTTTATGAATTATAAATTTAATTTACTTTATAGCAAATAGCTAGAATAATATTATTAATAATGAGAATAACATATTTTAATATTAATAATATTCTTATATACTTGGTTAATTTTGAACAAATTTGAGCCTTAGGGGTTGTTATAACTTTAATAAACAAATGTATTTCAATGCCCACAATATGTATAGTTAGTTAAAATATTAAATAATTTGTATTCTTAACTTTTAAGTATTGGACTTTTAATTTGTAAGTCAATGGTATCATAATCATTTTTTTCATTATAATTATATTAATAACTAAGTATTTATTTTTAGATATATGGTGGTCTACCTGTAGCAGAATATACATCAAGATTCAAGGGCTGGCAATCAAGTGCAAAAACCAAATTAGAATGCGGTGTGTTCTTATCAGATTCCAATCTCAATGACGTTATGAAGGTATTGAGTTCAACCTTATCCATATTAATATGTTTATGATAATTTTACATAATTTAAAATTAATTTTCAGATTATTTGCGGAGACCCAGATGCTACGAGTTTGATTCGCAGTCACTGTTCAACTTGGTTTCAATTTCTTGTCGCTCAACTAATATATACAGATCCAACTGTAAAAAAACATAGTTTAAGCTTGTATGCTCATCGAAGCGTTGCTAAATATTATGAAGAATCAGAGTATAATCACATGGATACACTTGCCTTAGATTTATTTGATGGAGATTTAGAAGCGGTATGAATTCAAATTACTTAGCTTAATATGTGATTATTATTAAATTTTTAAATAAATGTAGGCATTTACTAGTATCTATTAGAGATTTGTAATCTGCATAATATTGACATTTTTTATGAATGTGCTAGAGTCGAAGTGAAATGTGGGGCACATCTATTATAGTCTATTCAAAATTAAATCGGTACAGGGCGGCGACCAGTTTTGTTGGTGGCACACAAATGAGATGGTTCCCAAGTCAACCACCTGATGATTTACCCGCCGTGTTCCGTGGAATAAAGCCTCACCCATGCACATGACTTGGTTGCCAGTACCGATCTCATTTTGAATACACTATATTATACCACTTAAGTATGGAGTAAAAGAAAATATTATACGAATGACTATAGTTTGAAGTTTTAAAGCAATTTGCCTTTTTTAATCTTATGCAATTTCAGCAATAAATTCAAGTCATACCCACTTGGCCACTTATACTATATAAAATAAAATAGTTAATACACAATATTTTTTTTTACTTTTTTTACATGTTCTACAAAAATGACTACTTGTGTTGTATCTTATCTACGTGAAAAATTTATTCTTATTGACATAATAGAAAACTGTATGATGACCTCTACTAGTTATATTTTCGGCTTGTGGTACTTTCAATTATTTCACATAAACTCAAATCACTTATTTTTTCCATTTTTATCCATGTAGGTAAAAAATAGAATTTGGGTTCGTATTGATTGCCATTTTTGACAGACTCGTTTTTGCTTGTATTTAGTTGTAACTAATTGAACGGTTGGATCTGGTTTTCAACTATTTTTAAAGTTTCTTTCACATTATCACCATAAATATCACTCTCAGCATTTAGTTTAGTAGATACATTTGAATTTGGTAATAACTCACAATCTTTTAAAAATTCATCATTCAAAATAATGTTTCTCTACAAATCACAATTACTCATTTTCATATAAAGTCAAATAAATACTAAAATACAAGTACACATACACGTATATCAAGTACCAAACACATAGATTACGACAAAGCATATATGAATTCAATCGTAATAAGTTGTTATTGTATTAAAAATAGAATAGGAAAATGTGTAGATTACTTTATTAATGTAGTTAGCATAATATGGTACCAATAAATTAAACATATGAATAATGTAACCTTTTTTGGATTATGATTGTTTCTTACAACTTTTGTTCAAGAAGCAAGAAATGTATTGGCTTAATAATGATATATAGGATTTTTTTTGCCTATCATGACATTTTGAGCAGAACATTTAATTCAACATTTATCTTTATGGGTGGTTTCTGATATTATGTTTCCAGTACTTTTCTTATTAATTAGGAAAAACTAACGTGAAAATGGGAATATTTACAAAATATAAATTTTGTATGGTAGAATTAAACACAACTTTAAATGGTTAACACTTGGACTGCAGACGTCGACGCATTGTCAACAACCTATATTACTTTCTGAACTTTCTCAATAATACCAGCATACAACAAGCTATTTGTTCTTGCGCCTCCGCACAGATAAATGGTTGAAATTGTTTAATTTGCAGTGGTTTGAGATTCCGGGTATTTCTTATATTTTTATTATACTATTTATACTATTATTACGCAGTCAAAATGTTAAGGAATGATTTTTAAAAAAAAATTTTTTTTGGGCTTAGTGCCATGTTTAAATTTTTAAGTGCTTATTTAGTATATAAACAATATTTGTAAAACTACAATATTAAGAAATTACAAAAAAAAAAAAAATACTTTTTAAATGTATATAATTTAATTAATTTCTAAAATAGTGTATTCTTATTTTAATGATTAATTATTTTTTCTTTTTAATTAAAGTTTGTAAAGAAATTGAAATCTTATCCTGATTCTGGATGGTCATCTACTCATTTGACTAATTTGTTACATCTGTGTGATAAAATTGAACCAGAGTTTAACATGTCCGAAGAAGTGTAAGTAAAAAAAAAAAAACTGTATACTGGGTGATTTTTTTAAGTTTTTTACTTTTTTGAATGACAACATAGTTTTAATTTCATATTCCATACCAGAATAATTTTTAGTTTTTTGATTCATAAAAATCGAATTTAGGGTGTCTAGATTATGAGTTACAGTAAAACCTCTATTAATGGACACCTCTCAATAGTGGACATTTTTAATTCCCCGGCAAAAATGTATGTAAATAATAACCTCTTAATAGTGGACACTCCTAATAATGGACGTGGACACTAAAAACTGGTACCAAAATTAAAAATTACCTCTGAATAAAATGAACACAATACATGTCAAAATTAATTTTTAAGTAATAAAAATGTAAAATACTTTATTTATCTATTATATATTTCATAAGTTCATATTTTATCTTATCTTAATGGTTTTCTTATTCGAAAAATGACAAATGTTAGCCAATTTGCAAATTTACTCTGAAGAGCAGAAAAAATTTACTCCAAAAAAGATTACACAGTTTTCTAATTGTATACAAACATTAAATATTTTTATACACTTTTAAATACATAGTTATTATATAATAAATAATAAATTAATATTTCAATGTATATGTAATATGTATGTACCTATATGTATAATCAATTTTCTACAACATCTCTCTTTAGTGGACATTTAGTAATTTCTCACAAATGTCTTCTATGTAGAGGTTTTCTCAATAGTGGACATTTTATTATTCCCTATGGCTGTTCACTATTTAGAGGTTTCACTGTATAAGTATTTAAAGTTTTGATATGCGGAGTGGAGTGGTACAGAGTTACCCCGCAAAATAACTCATAAACTACTCGCCCTAAATTCGATTTTTATGTATCAAAATACTTAAAAAATTATTCTGCTTTGGAATATGAAATTAAAACTCTATGTTGTTATTCAAAAAAGTAAAATAACTTAAAAAAAATATTTAAAAATATATTTTTAATAAAAACGTTGATTTTTTAACAACTTGATGAAACTATGTAAAAAAATGTTTTCAAAAACATGAATACTTTTTGAAATAATAAGTGGTTCATGATAAAAGAATCACCCCGTGTATATAATATAAACCAAACCAATTTAATAATAAACTAGCGTTATACATTTTTAGGGAAAATAAAAATCCAAATGAACAATATCTTCTTGATTATGGAGTATTTCTCATGACTCATCATTCATTGTGGCAGGCTGGTGTCACTTACTTAGATCACTGCTCAGCTGTGGGTAAAGGATATCTATCAGTGTTATTGTCAAAGTTAGAAATAACATCAGATTTGAGAGTGTCAAAAATTTTACATTATGCTACAGCCAGGCGCCTACACAATGTTGGTGAGTAAATTAAAGAAAAAAAAACTATTTTAATTAAATAAAATGTATGCTTATTAATGCGATTCATAAGATGGATATATCTTAATTATTTACTAAAAATATTGTTATCAATAGTTTCTAGTGTTTGTAAAGTGAAAGGGATGCTATGCCTACAAAAATCAAGAATTGGCGAGGCTCTGTGTTGGGCAATAAGAGGACAAGACAGTGCTTTTGCTACACATTTAGGTGATCTATACTTGAAAAATTATGTTCAATCTGGATACTTTGCTAATTCAGATATACTGGACAATTTAGGATCAATTGTTGTCACCTGTGATCGTTTCATGTTTATTGGTAAATATTATTACTTCTAATTTTATCATTATATGTATCTTCGATTACAATATAATATTATTCTTATAACTTCTTCCAATATCTTTTTCTCATTTCACTAGTTGAAGATACTTTAATCATTGCTTTAGAATTATTCTGGTAACAATAGATAAACATATAAATTATATGTTTTGTGTGTATTCTTTTCTATACTATTTATTTATTTATATTTTTTAGGAAAATATATAGAATTCCTTAAAAAACTCACTTCAGGCAAAGAATTCAATGAGGCTGCATTATTGTACATAGAACTTTTAAGATCTAATATTTGTCCAGAATAGTAAGGATTTACTTTCAATAACTATGATGCAAATGTTTTAACTGTAAATGATTTTTAGTTTTAGACTAACATTATTGATGGACGTTCGATTGTTCGTTCGCGACAGTAAAGAGTGTTACTTTAATATCGCCGACATATCTCTCATAACAATGCGCTTGGATGATGTAATTATGGTAAGTAATGAAGAGTGTGAAACTGCCGATGAATGTTTTTTAAACAAAGTGAAAGATATTCGGCATGCTATTGCTCAATTACTATCAATCAGTTTATTAAAAACAAAGATTGTGTAACAAAATACTTTTGTATTAAGTTTTTTTATGTATGTATATATTATATTTTTCAATATTACAATATTAATGAAACAATTATTTTTTTTTTAAATAAAAATTCTAACATGTTTTAATATATAAAAAGTATGAAAATAAATCAAAAACTTGTTTATTTTATTTTCAAAATACATTGAAACCTGACTTAACGGACAAAATGACCAGGTGCCGGCAAAAAAATAGTCATTCCAATATATTTCGACCTGTCTATAACAGACTCTTTGTATTACAGACACGGACACCAATATTTTACCCCAGAGATTTCATAACAGGCAAAAATCCTAGTTGTTATCTAAATCTAAATGTAATATCAAATTATGTTTATAAAAACTACGAAACAGCTTCAATACAGAGCGCTATTAAGTACATGTGAAAACACAGATTACGACCGATTAAATTATCCCTGATTTTGATAACGTTAATTGCGAGTACCTATTGAATTTATGAAGTTGAGATAAAATTAAATAGAATAAAAAAAAGTTAAATTCAAAAATAAATTGTAATTATACCTATAAAAGAAAACCATCAGTAATTCTAATGTTTTTATTCAGTTTCTATTAGTTCATAGTCAAATTTTACATATTTTTCTTAGCAATGGCACATATTATACTGCGTAAATCTTTCAAGTTTAAACAAAAGGTGAACATTGTTTGTTATAAAGAGTCTAGCGATTTGTCTAATTGTAAACATGTTAATAAATATTAAAATTAAATTTATAATGTATAATATGTAAAATATTAATATAATATACATACAAAATTTTCATTTACCCTTCAACAGATGTTTCTAATTTTACTTCTAAAACACTGAAACCTGTCTATAACGGACAATATTATTTTGCTCCCGTGATTGTCCATTATATACAGGTTTCATTGTATATAAATAAGGTTGTTAGATTTTAAAACCACCAAACCGGGACATCATATGATTAAATAACCTTTTTTTTTTTTTTTAGTATAGTTAGTATAATTATATGGAAATAATAAATATCCGTTATTTTATTTAAAATTAATAAACCAATACAATTTTTTTTACATAAACCACATTTATTAGTGCACAATATTGTTTTCAGTCATACTGATAAAAAAATTACCACTAATGAGTTATTATTATAGTATAACATTAAACAACATTTAAATACTATGTATACATAAAATAGAATATTTAGAATTATATTACACATAATTAGTTAAATAATTTATTTTAATTTTGAATACCTACTTATATTTTACATTATCTCTTCAAATAGGTACAGTATTACTCTGATTATCCGAACGCCTATCAACAGGAAGAGAAAAAAGATTTAACGGCTTAAAAATTTCTTTTTTCTTTTAAAAAATATGTTATTGTATTTATAGCTTATTATTTTCAGTATTATTATACAATC
Source organism: Rhopalosiphum maidis (assembly GCF_003676215.2). Lineage (NCBI taxonomy): Eukaryota > Metazoa > Arthropoda > Insecta > Hemiptera > Aphididae > Rhopalosiphum > Rhopalosiphum maidis. The sequence goes on from NC_040878.1 coordinate 84,956,486, forward strand.
ATTTGTTTGTAATTTTATTATAATATTTAACTGAAAAAGAATAAGCTATAAATACAATAACATATTTTTTAAAAAAAAAAAGAAATTTTTAAGCCATTAAAATCTTTTTTCTTGTCTAATTAAAAGGACGTCCGATTGATAGACGTTTGGATAATCGGAGTGCTACTGTACTTATGCATTACAAAATCAAAATAGTTCAATTTTACATTATTATGCTTACATAATATAAGTTTTTTTTTTAATGTACAGCTAAATTAATATATTAATAATAAAATAAGTAAAATTTATTTTACAAACAATTATTCTAAAAAAAAAAAAATTATATTCAATTACGTTAAATTAATTTCAATTTAGGTATTATACATTTTTTTTTCTATGTATAACCACAAAACATTTGATTTCTTTTAATTAATACTCAAATAATATTTGCAATTGTATAAATTCGACAAAAATTAGCTCTAAATAAGTATAAAAATTCCAACTTAAGAGGATATCATACCCTTGTGCATTATCTCTGTTGTACCAACACATAACATTGAAAATTGTATGTTATGAAGAATCCATTTGACTCATTTATGTTTAATGTTTGAACTTTAAATTGAATGAACATCTTAAAATATTTATTTGTGTACTCTAGCTTCGTGTCGAACTAATGAACTAATTTGTGGGTATGACTTAGTACATGATTTGCAATTGTATGGTTTTTCACCAGTATGCTGTCTTTTAAGAAGTTTTAGAGCTGTTTGAGTTATAAAAGACTTTGGGCAAATGTTCATTTGTGTGATTTATCATTCAGATGAGTTAAATCATGATTTCTCAATAATACAGGTTTGCTAAATGCTTTGTCACATAATTGGCATACATATTTCTTCCACGTAGATTCTTCATGTGTAGTCTTGTGAACCTTGAGTTCTTCAGGGTTACTATAAGATTTATTACAAATATCACATGTATAATTATCTTTTTTGCATCTATTTAGAGATTGAACTGATGAATATGTTTTCTCGCAATTACACTGGTTTGGCTTGACACCTGTGTGTTGATTTAAATGACGAGTAAAATTACGATGAGAAATAAAACTCTTTTTACATATGTTACAAACATATTGTTTAAAATCTTTATGAATTTTTTCATGTACATATAAATTATGTTTATTTGCAAATTTTTTATTACATACTTTACATGTATGTTCTTTCCATTCTTTGTGTGTTTTTAAATGTACTCTTATACTAAGTTTACTGACAAACTTTTTATGGCATTTGTCGCATTCAAACATTTTATTACCATGATGTGTTTTTCTGTGTTTTTTCCAATCGATTAATTGAGTAAATTCATCTTCACAAATATCACACTTGTAAGGCTTTTCTCCATTAGATTCTCTTTTATGACATATAAAATCAAAATAAGTTCTAAAACTTTTATCACACATAACACATTTGAATGTTTTTAAATCACTGTGCCTTTTCAAATGTTGTGTAAAAGATTGAAGTTTTGAAAATGATTTGCCACATTTAATACATGTATGTGGTTTGTATTTAAAATGGAAATTCTGATGCATTTGCAAAGAATTCAATGATTCAAATTCTTTACCACATATGTTGCATTTATGTTTGAAAGAATAATGTGATCTTGTATGAATTTTGAGATACTTTAATTTAAGGAACATTTTTGAGCACAAAGAGCACTCAAATCTTTTGATGTTTTGGTGCGAAAACAAGTGAGCTTCTAAATTAAACCTGGCATGAAAAAGTTTATTACAAACATAACACCGGTATGGTCTCTCACCTTTATGTAACCGTTGATGAGCAGCAAAGTGATAACAATTTATATGTGTTTTTAGACAAACACCACACTCGTATGGCCTGTCATTATTTTTTTTACTTTGTGCACTTTTATATTTACTAAAGCTCTTGAGTGTATAAAACTCATTGTAACATTCATTACATTCAAAATATACTGGTGATCCTGGTTTAAAGCTAACAGGATATTTCAAAGAAGACAAAATATCAATGTACTTACAACAGTTGGTACAATGATATTTATCAGGGTTGAGATGATTTATAATACTTGAACGATCATAAAATAATCTACTGCATTTTGAGCATTCATAAACTTTATCATTTTTATGTTCTTTTGAATTACCTGAACTTGCATTAAATGATTCAGCTACATTAACAGATTCATGATGTACTAGAGCAACAGAATTAACTGCATTTATAACATTTAAATCTGAATCAACACTATTTCTTGAATCAATACTATTAACTTCAGTTAATAAAGAATTTTCAATGTTTGGTTGTTCAATTTGAACAACTGAACACCCCAATGTAATTTTGATAATTATTTCATTTTGAATAGGAACTCCACTGTCGTGACAACTTTTCTTTATTCCTTCAAGTGTGGTAATATTATTACTATAAAAAAAATAAAAAAGGAACTATAAACAGTGAAAAAATTAAGATTATTATTTTGCATACCATAAATTACTATTACATTCTTGTTGGACAAATTGATTTTCAATCAATTGTATATCATGGTCTATATGAGATATCAAATGACTTTTAAGATCAGATAAATCCAAAAATTGCACACCACAAGCAGTACATTCAAATTTCTTGATATTTGCATGAAATGATTTGTGAACTTCTAAGTTATATTTGTCATGAAATTGCTTATTACATATATTACACTGGTATTGATTCTTTTCATTGTGTAACTGTTCACTAACAGTTGAACAATCATTAACAATAGTAGAACGATCATCATTAACATTTACTATTGGATTAGCACCATGAACATTTTTTTCTGTTAATTGGGTGTCAATTACTTCTATTATACTTTCAAACATATAACCGTTAAGTTCATCTCTTTCAATTTTAATTGTACTTGTGCACTGGTTAACATGTTCTGTTTCTTCATCAGAAGTACTGAAAAATTAGTTGAAATAAGTGAACTATAAAATGATAAAATAATAGTTAATAAATTATTTACCAATAATTAGTGTTGTTTTCTGGCTCTTTTTTAATGTAAATATCATTATTTATTAATTGTTGATTGTTTTCGGCTTCAACAGAAATATTTTTATTTATAGGTATTAAACTATCAAATTTCTCTAAATTTATTTGTGTACGTTTCTCCATTATAATTTGATACTGAAACATATATAATAATATGGTATAAGAAGGTATTTAGAAATATATAGGAACATATAATATTGGGGTCAACCTTCAATAAAAAGTTGTGGTTTTTTTAGATTACTGAACACCCGTACTAACCAATATTAACTTGAGTAATAACGTCCAAACATTTGTTTAAATTTATTATTCCGGTGTTTGAACACCTGAATACATCCAGCACCCGAAACCCTAATAAATGATTTGGGTGCAAAGCCCTTGTTTTTTTCTTAATAAACAATTTTATATATATATGTAAAAAGGTATGTTATAAGTGTACCTCAAAAATAATTTTACAAAATGTGTGGTTTGCATACTAGAAAAGTTGAAAACTTCTGAACTAGACTATCAGATGTCCAATTAAACGATTATGGGGTAGATGAGAATTTGAAAATTTGAATTACTGTGTAAACAGTAAGTTATAGATATTTCCAAAAAGTAAATTATGTGAATCGAAATTTATTATTGATACCTAAATAAAAGTAGTTATTAATTCTTCAATAGTTTTTAATTTGATGTTTAATATAGGTACTTAGTTATATATTTATTTCTACAAATTTTTACTTTGTAATCAAAGAATAATTTTAAAAATAACATACTAATAATAAACAGTGGTTAACTTAAATTCCAACATTTTACCTTTGAAGTGTCATTATACACCTCTACATCAAATTTTGATTCCCTTCAGGTTACATTAATGTAAATTTGCACACTTAATGACAAAGGTGATTCCTTACCTATTAAATTCTCCTATGACAATAAATTGTAAATATATATTTTGTCGCCACTGAGTCAAATATTGTGATAAAAAAATAAAACCAAAAATTTACAAGACTGTAACAGTTAACTACAAAAAAAAAAAAAAAAATACTTGCTTTAGCTTAAACTAATACCCAGTTTACTTAGTGATGGGTTTGTGGTAAAACTATAGGTTTATTTGTCAGTGTTAGTGTGCCTATGTGCCTAACAATGACTAATTGTATAAATTATAATTTATAAGTTAATATACTTACTTCATTTCTGGGTTTTATTTTAATGAAACTTCGGCGTCCTATGACGATCCAAAACCACGCTGCTGGCAAAAATAAAAATGTGACTGAGTGAGCGTTTAGCGTTTGGCTTATATTTGATTGTATATATATATGTATTGCATATTGCCGCCACTACATTCCTATCGACATTGTATTGCTACAATGCTGCCAACATGGTTTAAGACAGTGTTTCCCAACTTCTTTTACTCGCGGAACCTTTGCAGGAGCTTGAACGTTTTGTGTAACCCCATATAATTTTTTGAGCCATTCTATGTTAGAATCATAGTTCAAATCAAAAATATTATTAATAAAATTATATTTTCCCAAATTTCTCACGAAATCCTTGGCACCGGCTGACGGAAACCTTTGGTTCCGTGGAACACCAGTTGGGAAACACTGGTTTAAGACACGAGTCACCAAATGGCGGCCCGCCACCTTCATACAGCCTGCCAACACATTTTGTCCGGGTCGCAAGCAAAGAATAAATAACACATATTACGACAAAATTGTATGTGTTATGATTGTAAATAATTATTTTATTATTGGTTTTTAAATAATGTAAATATGTATTTAAGGATTTTGATGGACCGCAAAAATTTTAGATTCCTTATGTGGCCCTTCAATAATATTAATTGGTGACCCCTGGTTTTAGATATACAGGTTTGCAGCTATCGGTCGCGCTAAATTGCATTCATAGCTTGCTGCTGCGGTCAGAACTCGTAACGGTTTTAGTACATAATATCGCCACATTTGTAGAACGCTAGTAGTATGTAGGGTCATTACAGTAAGTTGTATTAATATAATATATATTATTCGATATTGCCAAATCTCAATTATCATTTGCTATTGCGATTGACTGAAATTAATATTTTTCTTATAATCTTATTATTATTAGAATTATATTATATGATTTAAATTAAATTTATTATAAATAAATTATTATTATAAAAATTAAAGGTTTTTGTAATTTAAGTTAGATATATGGTAGGTATATAATGAACAACGAGAGTTAATTAAATTTTTCTGCTTTGCATTAGTTCCATATTTAAGTATAAAATTATAGAGCTATGAGTTATGTAACTCGACAATGCAAAATTTGTTTTATAATATTTCTTTTAATTATAGTCCAATATTTTACCATAGTGAATACTGAATAATGCCAAAAATAATAATGTTAATAATAATAATGTTCGTGCTGCATTGTTGGATGCTAAATATGGGATATAAGTCTAACCCTGATAATCTTGTATCTACTTTCTCTTTTCCAAAAAATGAAATTTTGAGGAAAAATGGATGAATGTGTTACCTCGAAAGGATCTTGTTGTTACCCAAAATTCAATAGTTTGTGCTAACCACTTTACTGATCAAATTATTACAAAATGAACTTCAGGGGTTGACGACAATAAAGTGTGTGTAAGTATTTATTTTACTTTAAATTTAAAAATCTTAATATTTGAATAACTTGATTATAAAAAATAATATTTAAAAAAAAAATAGGGAACAAATCTAGTTTACGGCCCAAGCTCGTTTTTAAATTTTTTTTTTTTTTTAATGTGTATTTTAAGGCACTGAATTTGAATGTGTTTTAAAAAATTATCGTTTTTTTATTTCGGAAGTTAGCCTCCTCGCTAGCCCCCCCCCCCTACTGAAAAATATGTACGATATATAATAGTCATAAAACATTATAAATTGCGGAGTAAATTGAATTTATTATAAATTATAATAATTGAATTAATGAAGTTTGAAGAAATAACATCTTTGGTCTTTTTATTATGGATATTTTATATTGATTATTTTAAGTTCTAAAAATTTGAAGATAAATCAGTGAATGTGCAAAATGCAGATATAATTGTTCAAAAATATTGGTAACATAAAAAATTGTAATGTCTATTGTAATATTTTTTTATTGACTGGCAGCTATTGTAGAAATGGTTAACAAATAACAATTTGAAACTAACAACCTGATAAATATTAATTTGAGTCATTTTTGTTCCAGGTAAAGTTAATGCACAATAACAGTGAATACATTGTGGCTTATTTCCAGTGTTGGATCCATTTGGAGGGGAGTGATCGGGGCGATAGCCCCCCCCCCGTTCTCTCTAAAAAAAATAGTTTGAAGTCCCTGATCTTAGTTTTTGACGTAATTTTACTACAAGGGTATAACAAAATTATAGTGATATATTTTTTCTATTACTATTATTATAAAAACTATTTTTTTTGTTCTATGCGAGCCTGTGGAAAGTAAAATGTATGTACCTAAATAAATACTTTATCAAAATTAATGTGTGCCTTTTAAAAATCGCCCCCCTCCCCTGTTATCTTAGTCTGGATCCGCCCTTGTCTATTTCTTTTATAAATATATAAATAAATGTTATTATTTAAATAACATTACGATGTAATATTTTTATAAATTATAAAAATAGTTGTACTTATTATATAAGGTAGGTAGATCACATATTCAATTATAGCCTTTTAATGTCATTCATAAAATACGAGGTCTAATCAAAAAATATCGAGACTGATACGATTAATCGTAAACCAGTTTGAGTATGAACTTGCACGTACTATATTAATCTAACTTTATATGTTGGGAAAATATATTAGACATAGATTAGATTAAAATTGCCTCAGTCGGCTTCTAGGTGCGATTAAGTCAAGTGTGTTTTTACGTCCCGTCGGATTTCATAATGAGCGAAAATACAGAACAACGAGTGTGCATTAAATTTTGCCATAAACTGGGAAAAATGGCTACTGGTGACGAGACTTGGGTATATGGCTACGATCCAGAAACAAAAGTACAATCTTCGCAGTGAAAGACACCTGATTTACCACGACCCAAAAAGCTCGTCAAGTTCGGAGTCAAGTGAAGGTCATGTTGACCGTTTTTTTGACTACCAAGGTGTTGTTCATCATGAATATGCTCCAAAAGGACAGACCATAACAAAGGAGTACTACATTGATGTTCTTCGCCGTTTACGAGACGCTGTACGAAGAAAAAAACCCGAGTTTAAAGAGTCTGGTAGTTGGAAATTGCATCACAATAATGCACCAGCCCATTCAGCCCATGTTGTGCAGCAGTTTTTGGCCAAACATGGTATCCCAGTTGTTTCTCAACCCCCCTATTCACCAGACCTAGCTCCATGTGATTTTTTTTTATTCCCAAAAATAAAAATGGCGCTTAAGGGTAAACGTTTTCAAGATGTAGATGAAATAAAACAAAATGCGATGGAGCAGCTGCGAGGAGTTTCTAAAAATGACTTCCGCAGGTGTTTTCAAAAATGGCAGGAACGTTAGAGAACATGTATGGACTCAGAAGAAGCATACTTTAAAGGAGATTGAATGTAAATAAATTTATCTAATATTTTTTTTTTTTAACAGTCTCGATACTTTTTGATTAGACCTCGTATCTATAATAATTTAGGTAATTGGCTGGGCTTGAAGATTATTTAAAGAGTGTTGAAGATGATTAGTTGTTTTTTAATTTCCCTATTACTATCCCTTAATAATATATATCTAAATAAATATATTTATTACTTATATTAAATGTATGTTCATAAATTCTATCATGTAGGACAGTGGTGGCCAAACTACGGCCCGCCATCATTTAATATCTGTCTCGAATGAACTTTATAATATTTTATATTTACGTAAAAAAAAGGCCCGAGATAAAAAAAGTTTGGCCACCACTGATGCAGGATATTATACCATAGGCATAAACCTACCAACAGTAAAATATGGCCCTACTTACTACTAGCGCTGTATGCGTGTGGTGAAAATAAGAACTACTGAACAGTAACACAACCTGACCGGGTAGATCTGTCGAGTCATGGCATGGACTGACATCTTTTAAAAATTAAAAGTAAATAACTATTTAGATCGATTTTAAATTGTGTTTAAAACCATTAAAAGATCTACCCGGTCGTATGTAAATTGAGAATGTTTAAAATCTCTTTTCAATGATTGAGAACCCGAACAATATTGTACCACGGACTGGGTATAGCATATACCATGGTTGAAGTGGCGGACAATCAAAACAATAATAATATCTCAGAACAATGATAACACGATTGTTGTATTATCACCAAACAATGATTAATCAACGCTCGGATTTTTTTATTCTCATCTTATTTTAATATTTATTATTTTTTAAATTTTTTGACCAACGCTCGTTCTTTTTGTTTTTCTTACGCGTAATTAAATTCATATCGCGTCAATATAATCTTTTCAACGTTCGTATGTTTTATAAGACCATACTGAACACCGATCGAGTTTCGCGTTTCACTTGTGGCCGTCGGATGCTTGAGGTAAAATTTTCAAGAATGCTGTGAATCTCGTTTAGCAGTTATTTTGCATACGTATTGCATTAGTTCAAACCGCCGAGGAAAAAACGTCTTGAGTTAAATCACTGATATTATAATGTGGGAAATTTTGATATATGCGTTTTCCATGTTCATGACTGGAGCATTGTTATTCCTCATGGTTTACTCTGTATCCTTTTATCAGCCACCATAATGTTATTGTCTTCTGCTTTGCTCGTTTAATATTATGTTTTAATGTTTGTTGGCTATATTAAATAAGGCACTTGTTAAGTATGCTACTTATACTTAACTTTATATCTGCCAGTAGGTATGTTATAGTCTATGGCCTAATAAGATGTATATTAATCTATTCGTAGTTACATTAGTTGAAATTAGAACTGAAAACTAAGTATTAATAATTCGGGAAGTATATTAATCGTATTTACTCGATATGTGTGGAACAATTTGTAAATAAATGTGACATAGTTCTTTTACTATTCGCATCAGCGATCATCTTAGTCTTTTGCCACAATCTATCATATAAAACTGTAATTCAAGTTTGTTATTTCTGTGATCAAACTATCAGTTTGGTTGATTAATATCTTACAGTATATACTGTTTTGTCGTTATGTGTTTTATTTGTTTTGTAACTACTAAAACTCTAAATTAACTCATTAATGAGATATTTATACCGCTGCATAATTTATAAAGAAGACACTTGCTAGACATATTTAAATGAAAGTGAACTGTAACCAACAATAGGTATTTGCGACAAAAATGAAATAATATGCTAAGGCCTATTAAAATAATATTCTAAAAATAAGCAATTTTAACGACATAGGTACCTAAATTGTACAAACAGGTTGCTAAAGATATTTATTTTTTCAAATAAATAAACGTTCAGTTATACCTAATTCTAAAAGTTCACAACAAAAAAGAATTAATCAAATTAATTTATGATTTTTTTTTTTATAGGTAGTATTTTCAGTGTAAGTATAACCGTCTTGACACTCAGTAATAGTTCCAAATAAAAAAAAAAAAATTGGAACTGTTAATAAGTGGTGAGATGAATTGGACTGGTTAAAGCATAGTTAACTAATACCATAAATAATTAATGTCATAATAGCCATCTACCAACGTTAACAATATTTTATTAAAAGTTTATTTTATTTAATTTTAAGTTTTTTTATTGTACTGTTCATTTATGTTGAATGATAATTGAATGTTATAAAGGACACGATTCATTAAGCGAAGAAGCCTCCATTGGATGAACTCGAGTAATATATTTAAAAATTTATATTATCTTATGATGTCTGTAAGCAATCGGGTATATTTATTTTATTATATTTGTATAATTGTATAGTTTGTATCTTATTATTATTTTCCTTAGCAATTATTTTATAAAGATAATAACACTGTCAGATCTCGAATGTGATTATTTAAATGCTCAAGAATGTTGTAACAGACTGAATTTTGTAAGTATACATATTAACTGTTCAGTTTTAAGTGTTTAAAAAGAAATAATGAAAACACGAGATAATAATCTTATCTATAGACTGTAGATGTTTTAAGCCTATTTCTACTAAATATTTAAATTAATATTGTATTGTTTAATACTTTTTTTTTCTATAGTTTAACTTTTCTATGATACAAATAACTAATAATTTATCATTTAATATTAATAGAAGTCAGTTTTTCATTGATGAAGTATTTATTTTTATTCACTTAAAAGTATTAAAATAATTAGTTTTTGAGATATGATATTATCTGTTTATGATTCTGCAAGGTTTTTGTAAAAGTTTTTATCATTTCTTTTTCTTTTTTTTCAGTGTAAAAATTAATATCCATACTGTATATAAAAATTAGCAGTCTTATATGTTTTTAATTTTAAGGATTTTATAATTAATTTTTTTAATTAATACTTTTTTCAGTGGGTAAGACCAAAAATTGTTGCACAAACCATTATAGTTATAGGATTTTTGACTGATAGCAATTTGTGGATGGCTCTTGTAAATATTCCAGCTGCTGCATGGGTCATTTATGAGTAAGTATTTGATACATATTAAAACTTAAAAGGCAACTTTTTTTTAAAGAATTATTTTGTAATAATATTTATAGATTTGTCACTATACCTAGAGGAAATACAGGTTTATTTGACCCAACTGAGATTCACCACCGTGGCCAATTAAAGAAGCATATGCGTAATTTTGTAACATTTACCGGATGGTATCTTATTACGTTTTTCTTCTATTTATACTTGTAAGTAAAAATTATTTATACAGTTAAAACAGAATCTTATTCTTATTTAAAAGTCTACAATGATGTATAGATTTATATGGTTTTCTATATTCTAACATGTTAACTGCCATGTGACCGCCATCAGTTATTCCTAATTCTCATTTTGGATATTTTTTTTACCTCTAGTGCCCATAGTTGAACATTACTACCACACCATATGACTGCTGGTGACATTAAATGAATATGGTTTTAAATTATAAACTTTGCTACGGTGCTACTACAATAATTTACTTACTATAAAAAAAGTAGTGGCATAGTGTGAATAATTATAATTCATTTGATGTAATAAAAATTATTATTATTTTTAAGTATAATACAGTGGACACCGCTTATAAGACTCACTTTGGGACCAGCACAAAGTGAGTCTTATAACCAAATGAATCTTATAGGTGAAGTTGGAAAAAAAATTTTAATTACACATTGATGAATTTTATTTTACTATGCTTTAATATTAATCTACTTTAATATATATTACATACAATAATTGCGAAAAATGTGAAATGCGATAAAATTTGTACATACACCCAATATAAAACACGAATCAAGACCAGAAGTAACTCAAAAAAATATGTAATTTTTGAAAACCAATTTATTTTTTATCATTTTTTTTATGAAATTTAAGTCTTATAACTGAATTTTTATAATGTATTTGGATACATTCCGACAGTTCTAGATGATTTTGAGTCTAATAAGCGACTGAACCTTTTATCCGTGAGTCTTATAAGCGGCGTCCACTGTAATATAATCAATGTTATATTAAATTAAGAATAATATTGAAAGATATGTTTGGTATGCTGATAAAAAACTATATTGCATGACCGCTGATGACACATGACGGTTAACATTAAATTATTAGGATTAGAAATCTTGTTATAATAATTGTATTTATTATTATAATTTGTAATAGAGTATTCGTTATGAGTATATTAAACTATATATTTTGATGAGATGTGCTGAAATATTTATTGATTAATATTTATAACTCATTAACTTTTGAAAGCAATGTGTAATATTGTTAAATCAGAAACTTAGAATCATAAATATATACTTATTTTGATTTAATAATTTTTACTAATATTATTTAATACATAACAATTTATTTCAATTAATATATTCATTGAATATTTTTAGTATGTTTATGTGTTTAATCGATACTAATAATACCATTCAAATGGTTTTATTAATAAAATAATTTTGTTTGTTTTAGCATGATATTGGCTATACTAAAAGGCAATCCCTTGGAGACTGAAGCACCTCAGCACGTCAACAAATTCTAGTCTTTATTTTGCACATCCTAACATTTAATTTAAGTTTTATTTTATGTATTATTTAAGTTTTTATGTAAACATTTGTTTGATATTTTTAATAACATGCTTACTACATTGTAACATTGTTGATTTTATTATTTACAGATGTGCTTAAGTTATACCTCTACAAAAATGGGCCAATTGGTTTATTTCTAGCAATAATAAATGTATATCCTATAATACCTATAATATATATTATGGTACAGTGTTATAGAATGACTAGAGAGTTCTGGTCTTACATCATGGTTTTTCTGTTTATTTTAAAATCAATAGTTTTGCCTACTCTAAAAACATTTATTTATATTTATATATTTTTTGTGTTAAGAACAGTGATAATGTTAATTAGATTGAACATTTTATACAGTGTATATGACTTACCACATTTATATATCTGGTCCAGCAAGATGATATACTGATGTGCATTCTCACACGACACCCTACCATTGAGACCTGTTTTCTATGCAAAGGTATCACATGAAGATGCACAGTAGAACTGAAATTAAGGCCATGGTGTGTTTTCTTGCTGGGTAGGGTATAGTAGTTATTTTTATCACTTTGATGTATTACCATATTATTTTATAACTTATTGCTACGAGTTAATAAGTATAATATTTAATTAGGATTAAGAATATATTTATAATAATAATTAAAAATTAATTGGATAATATTTTAATTTCAAGACTATAAAGTATTGATGTTAATTGAATATTTTAAATTTAAATAATGAAGAATTTAACAAAATAAAAGATTCAATATTATATTTTTGTATTTTCATAACATTTGAAAAGGTAGAATAAAATATAACAAAGAAGAGCTTAGTGTACTATTTATTAATTTATTTAAAACAATTAATTTAGTAACTAATTTTTAGTTTGTTCTTAATTTAATACAAATGGGGATCAGGGGCTGTCAATTTAATATAATAAGTACTGTTGTATGAATTACAAGTTGGCAAATAGTTTAGTTTAAATTTTTATTATCGTTTAAAATAATAATTGTGTTATTAAAAGTATTATTCTTTTTACTTCTTTAAAAGTAGTATGGAATAAATGTTATTTGCATTTTCATTCATTGGCCATTACAATCTAGAAAATAATATTTAGATTATTCACTAATGTTAAATTGTGGAAAAAAAATATTCGAAGAAAATATGCAAAATTAGTTTGTATGTAATATGTGATAGTTTAAAACTAATTTTAACTAGTTTTATTTCATTTTTTTTTTTAAATTTACAAAAAACATGCAAATGCTGAAATACTCATAATGATACATTAAATTCATAGCCTTGAATATTAAAATATATTAATAGAAATAATAAATTTCCAAAAATTAATCAATAAAGTTTTGAACTAAAACTTGTAATAATAAACAAAAATTATATTTATTTATTCAATATTATATTTTGACCAATTTTATTCTTATGTATCTATAGGGTTAACCTAAATGTACTAATGTACGTTATTATTTATTTATTAAATGTATTTAGGTACCTATCACCTATAATTGTTGCGGGTCGCATTAACAATCTCTAAATATATATTATATAGGACGTCGTATAGGCACGTAATGAATCAATAGTAAGATAATGGTCTCAATTAAACATGATTTAATGGCCCTTGATTGGTCCATTACATTTTAGTGAACCATTAAATTAATTAATTTTACGTAATCCAGCATAATTTAAACTTACTGTACATTTGTATGTATGATATATGTGTTTTACAATCGGACTAATCGGAGAGAAATCATTAAAAATACAATTACACCATAATAATTGTTTTCGTATTTTTGTTGTCTACCTACCTATATTAATTGACCCAAATACGATTACCTGCGTTAGGTATGTTCAAATCAGGAATTTGGGTTCGAGGACCCTCGAATACCCGTAAAGAAAAGCTCACTGATCTAAAAAAATCTATTATTTGAATTTGAACTATGCATTTTTGCATGTAAAATCCTATAATATTTGATCCGGTAAGATCCCGATAGAAAATAAATTCTAACAGTTTATAACATTGTATTCTTATTAACTGACACAGAATAATGTGGTATATTTCAAATTTATTTTTGTCTTCTATATCAACCGATAAGGATTCTATTAATATATAATGAAAATATAAATAATGATGTTATTTTGGAGGACTATTTTGTTTGATATACTTTGCAGGACATTTCGGTTATAAATGTATGAAACAAAATAACTGTGACCATTATCAAAATTAATTATTTCATAAAATTTTAAACGGTAAAAGCAATTGCATATAGGTAAATAGGTATCTATTTAATAAAAATTATACTTTGATTGAAAATGAAAGTGGACTTAAAATTCAATCAAATATTTTATTTAAATAATAAAATAATAATAATAATAATAATAATAATAATAATTTATTTTAATAATTTTAAATATTTTTGAAAATAATTATAATATAACTATTTGCATAAAAAAAAACATATTTCTATTAATTGAGCGAGTAAAAAATAGTAATATCATTAAAAAATTGCTTGATGACTCATTGCATATAGAGCATAAAATGTTTATAACTGAACAAGTTTTAATGTGCAAAATATTTATTAGAACAAAATTATTTTAAACTAGTACTAACCTATCCTAAAATAATTAGCAAAACTAAAATTAGAAATATTAAACCATATACTTAAATAATATTGTACCTAATTCAATTTTCATAGCTCATACATTTTTTTTCTTATTTGTATCTATTGATGTAGAACAATAGTTATTAGCGATATTAACTGTCCTTTTCAGGACTATTAACAATACTTTTTAGAATTATTTACGTCGGTTACATTAACTAGGCCTTTTCAAAACCAATAAACATCATAATTTACAACTATTTTTGAAATTAAGCTTCAACATAAATGACTTAATTATCCTTATTGTAGTAAAACTGATATTTTATGTTTTTTTGTAATAATAAAGAAAATATTCTTATTCAATCTTTAATTTATTTGTTCTTTAAACCTAGTAAGTATTTTATTTCAAATCCAATTACTTATTTCATAAATTTTAGATTCCGAGTGAAGCAAAAATTACAAAAATTTGTTAAAATTACCTTATGTAGGTACCTATTGTAACGTATAGTTGATCTGTCTTCACTCAGAATCGTTTTTCATCATGTTATTTTATAAAGATTTATCGCTGGTTTCTAGTTTAACACATCCAATATGGTACCTACTCAATAACAAAACACGACTGTATTATTTTACTTATATACATAATAATTTAATTAAGTATTATATTATTTATGTTGTTGCGTATTTAATCTTTTGTGAACTGGAACACAATAGTATAATTTATTTATTTATTTTTTAATTTTAAATTAATTCTATTATTTTAATTTTATATAAAATCGCCGAGTATTAAAATAAAATTTTGCAATATGAATAAAGTTTTGTTCTATCATCTATTTATTGTTAAAATGTTGATAGGTACAACGTAGTAATGCATAGCCTATACTATCAATAAGCTTATTTTATGTATACATATCATAAAAAGATGTTAAAAAATGTATAATATAACCTATAGGTTATATTTTATTATAGGTGGGTGTACTGTATATCATGCAATTTTGTGGTTTTTATAATTAGAAAAAAAAATTAATACAATTTATGTAGATACTCGAATTAAAGTGTTCGTGCAAAAACCTTTTCCCTAATTCCGCGACTGCAGATAGCTGGTAACGAAAATAAAAAATGAAAAACTGTACGACTTAAAACTCAAAAAAAATAAAAAATAAACAAATGAACAACTTTCATACCAATATTGCTTTTTTCTCTCTCAAAAACAGGAGTTATAATAAGAACAATGTTATAAGTATAAATTGCAATATACTTAGACTGCAGTGATAGTAGCCGGCGAATGTCACATAGACGAATACACATACACTTTACGTCTATACACATATATATCCGAACTTAAACGGACGTACACTGAAGAACTGAAGAAGTATTGTCAAAATAATCTTACAACTTTTCGCGTAACGAATTTTCAACAACTTACAATCCATTATGCCACGACTTGTTAAGACTTTCAAAAGTTCATACACAATGATAATGTTTACGCATTATACGCGTAGTATAACACCGCACTATATATATATACGTATAAATATATAATAATAATATTAGCGTATGTTAGATATGTTTTTTGTATTTATGAATATATACACACACACAATACCATATACCTTATATATAAATTTAAATTAGCTAACGAACAATGAACATATGCCTATATATATATATATATACCTATATTATTATATCCGCGAACCTTTTGACACTTATATAATATGATGTAATATCTTTTTAGTGTCTTAAAACTTGTAGGTAGAAAACCAATAGCATCAATAATTACAGACTTGTACTATACGGCCAAAATCGAATGAGTTGGAGAATTTTTGATAATAATTACGACTGTGCAGGAGTATAGATAACTATGTATACAATGCTCGAATTGGAAAAAATTAAGTAGAGGAGTTCAATCCAACGATTTAAAAACTGCGTTCCAAGTGTACAATTACACAAGACATAACACAGACCCGCGAGAAGTTGGGGGGGGGGGTACGCAAAAAATAAAATAAATAGTAGGGGAGCTCCGTTCTCCTGCACCCCCCCACAATTCGAGCCCTGTATACAGACTGATATATTATTATGATACGCATCATAATAATATGAATTATGACTGCACGTGTAAAGGCGAAGGGGCATTACATACATATAGTCACACGTAGGTATTTTAATACTTGTATATCATACATTTTATTATACGTCAGATTTACCAGGTCGAATGAAATATTATACAGGTAAGAGATACGCGTCTATGCGAATGTGCATACCAATAATTTTTAATTTTTCACGGGTCCGGGGGTTTCATGCTCAACAATAATTATTATTTTATATTTTTTATTTTCTTTCGTTCTTTTGGGTTAATCGGCTGCTACAGGACCATCCCGTCTCACGACCAATTCTCCAGCTATCTCTATTCATCGCCAAATCCTTCCAGTCTGCTCCGCCTCCTAAGTCTTCTACATTTATTCTTTATATACCTATTATAGGTATATAAGTCAATAACAGTAGATAATAATAATGATTTATAGACTTGTAGCAACTGTTAACAGCACGCAATTTCAGTGTTAATACTATACTAAGTTATACTTTTGCACTACCTATTGAAATTTATATTTTCTATTAGACTTTAAATTTTAACGTTATTTCAAATTTGTCGCAATCGTGAGTTTATTAAAGTTTATATTAGAATTTAAATAATAATACATATTAATTTAGTAATACAGACAAAGTCATTTCATCAACATAAATCAAAATATCGATTTCGATTTAGATTCAGTTGGTTGTTACCGAGAATTATTCGAGACTCACTGTTAGATAGCTACAGAAAAGCGACGTGTAAGAAGTCTAGAATCGAAAAGAAAGACTTCGCTTTGCGGAACGTCCAGAAAAGAGTTTCACAATAAATTATTATTTCGTTGTGATCGCATCGGTTGCTACCTTTTTGTTAGTTTGATTCAGTTGCTACGTTTTCAAGTTTTTTTTTTGAAATTATATGCAATTTATTATTTTATATGAATTATTTTACATATATTTTATAGTTTGTAAAATTGTATGTTCGTATAACGTAATAGTTATGTGTAAGTATAATACGTTTTACATACACAATACACTATTTTATATGTCATCAGTATTTTTTCTTATTAGGTAAATTATATTATTGTGTAAATAATAAAATTAAAAATCTTTTATCGCTGTATCTTAAAGATACTAGCAGGTAAATGCATTTAAAAAAATTAAAAATTTTATCTAATTAGTAATTAAATATAACTAACTTATGGTAGAAACCAAGACAGCAGTCTGTGATATATTTTATTACGAAAAACCTGAGAAAATTTTCATCAGAGCGACAGAGCTTATAAGCATATTAAATATTACCTAATAATATGATATATACAGAAATGGCTGTGTTCTGTGTTATGATATTATTGTTATATCCATAATAATTATATTTTATGTTCCCGATCACTGTCATCACCACTACCACTGCAACTGCTCTGTAAACATAATTTGTTTTTAGTTTATTTCAATATATGTTTATTAGAATAATATGTTCGACCAACCGCTGAATATGACTTAGACCTCGAGATATATTGAGTTTGAGTAGACGTGCTCGGTAATAGTTGTGAACGACTGTAATCCGTCAATGAAACTAACGATTCTCCAAAATCATTTACATGTTTTTCCTTGTTGATTTCTTCTATGTCTGATTTATTATGTGAAATTAAAACAAAAACAATTTATAAGAGCGGCTTACTTATGGTCTTGGTAAAAAGGGGGGGCATTAATTTAAATCAACTATATCATTTACATATAGTTACTCCTAAAACTTAGCATTTTTTACAAATAGTAAGTATTAATAGTATTATATTATTATTATTATTATTATTATTGTTGTTTATTTCTTTGAAAAGATAATAGGCCCACAGGGTCGTTTGGGGGCCCACGAGTTTACAATTTACAATATTATAGTTATTATTTACAATTTACATCCACATTAATACAATTTATTTTATAATGGTTTTATAATTTCAGACTTAATAATAAGAAGCAAACTAATTAAACATTTATAATAAAAGATATTTATTTTTGAATAGGGAAATTATAAAATAAAAAAAGTACAATATGCATAAGCAACTAGAAAAAAGGTATAAACTATTTAAAATTTTGTATTTTGTTTAATCTGCAGCCAATAATTAGTTATTTTTTTTAAAGAATTTTATGGGATTAATTTGATTATTGTCTTGTATTATAAGTATTGTAACTATGTCCAATCCTCTACTAGGTGTTATGTTATTTTTAGTTATATAAATTACTACTGAGTACAGATGTTTTATTGTAGAACAATTTTTTTATTGGCAGTACGTTTAGTTCATTATATAGATGTTCAGTGTAATATAAATGATTATTTTTTTAAATAATTTTTAATGTTTTATTTTGAATTATTTTCAATGGATTTAGTGTTAAACCGTAGACATCTGCCCAAAAAGTAATACATACTTTAGTAATGTATATCATTTAAGTAGGTATAAAAATAACAAGTTCTAATAAAATATATTTTTAAAATCGTATCAGTATGCACTATGCACGATGCACCTAATACCTGTAATACACAGCAATCATTATACTAACGTCTCCAAACAATTAAATCGATATTCTAAAATATTATAATTTATGTATTATGTATTGACGTATTGTATGTACACCGTCTTTAGTCTATATCTACTTATTTATAATTTATCATACAGCTATCACACACATAATTATATACCAGATACCTATTATGATTTTTGTCCCTTTTCGTAGTATTCGTTCGGATAAACTAATTATAGGTGTACCTAGGTATGGCATTTATTAATAATTATAGTATGGGTACACATAAAAAAGGGATCCAGGAAGAGTTATAACTTTATAAGGACACCACCTACGACGTTATATATCCCAGTGATCCTATAATTATACCATTCCAGGTCAGTACTTCGTGATTATTTTAGCGTCTCCTTTACTTAAAAATAAAAAAAAGTGCGTCGTTTGAAGTTTTAAAACTTTGAACTCACCTGAAAAATGATTGTAATAATCATCACGGATGTAAGCGTTTTTATGATATTCCTTTGCCATCGCAGTCATCGTGTTGGATACTTCGGTTAAGATTTTTGGTTTATGTTCTGTTTCTTGTACATTAATCTATAAAATATGTATAACCATAATGTTTATAAATACGATTTAATTACCTTCTGTTGAAATACATTGTCTCGATATATAAATAATGTTTATTGTACTTTGTTGAAAATTGTAAACGTTGGAAATTGTAAACTCAATGGTTACTCGCGTTGTAGTATAGAATGATAACTTAATACACTTAAATACAACACCAGAATCTCAGCGTTTAAAGGGATACTTTACTTTATAAGCTATAGAAATTATATGTATTAATTATATTGAATTGTAGTACTAAACATTTTGAAAATAAATTATTTAACGTCAAAAGTAGTGACTCACGAGTTATATAAAATAGTTTACGTTTAGTCCTATATACACAGAGGCAATTTGGTTAGAAGTTAAAGAAGTTGATTTGGATGATTATTGAATTCGTTGAATTTCTTATTAACTTTGTTAAGTATAATATTTACATCGTAAATGTTATTGATTATACTATTTTTTTATTCTAATTCTAAATCTGCATTTCAATGCCAGTTGTGGGTATTTATTATGTAACGGTTAAAATTTGTATATTCATACGAGTTGTTAACAATAATTATCCATGTTTTAGGCTTTTATTCGTGATTAAAAGAAAAATTAATATTCGCATAATAATACGTTTTTAAAATATATTTTAATTATTTTACAAATTGTAAGATCGTGTTATCACGACCATTACTTAAGTACTTACTGTTATATTTAAGTTCTAAATATTATGTATGCGAAATATATTATTAAATACTTAAAACCTGGCTTTAATATTCTTATAATTTACAAATAGATCTATCATCATAATACTATAAATTGATGATACAAAATTTACCATTTTTTTGTCGTAGCTGATAACTATAGGTTTTTTTTCATTGTAATTTGTTCGTGCTACAATGGCCTGAGCTGACCCTAGAAACGGAGTTGTCTGAAGGTGTTTAGTTTCGTCTGTATACGGCAATTCCGATGGGAATATTTCGTTCCAATATTGATCTTTTATCATCTTCGGATACTCTTGATGCATTTCGTCTACAATTACATACGATACCTAAATGCATATAAGAATATGTTTTACAATTTGTTAAATTGTCTATATATAATATTTAATAAAGTGGGTAGGTATGTGATTTTTTAAATTTATAAAAATTATCTACGTGATTATAGCTTATACCATATTATATACTACAATGATGTAGGGCCCTATTATTTTGACAGAGCTCAACTTAGAAATTAGGGGTTTGGGGCTATGTAATGTTAGGTGCCTTTAATATTTGTTAAAAGTAATTTAAAAAAAGACAGCGAACATGAAAATAACACAATTGCATTAGTGAACAACATTTTTATTCACAGAACATAAATTAATTTTTAATACTTGTAAGTATAATATTTAAAAATAATTATTGACTATCTATAGTTAGTCATGATAATATCAGTATAAATGAAAAATATTAATTAATGTTTACTGATGTACATCAGGTAAATTTTTAACAAAAGCAATAATAATATCATACAATTTCACAGTGTCATTTTAATATTTAATCATCAACAGTGGCTCGGGACCCCAAATAATATCGAGGTCCAGGGCTGTAGCCCTTCTTAGCCCCCCCCCCCACAAGTTGTGCTCTGTGCTGTGTTTTGAAGTGATTTTTTTTTTAAGGAATTGTCTTATAAAATTGTACAAGCTGACATGTTTATTATAAAAAAAAAAATTATGAACTGTATAATATAGACTGAACAAAGTCCATATAATTAATTATTCACCACTGAAATAATAGTTATTATGATATTGATGGATATACTTTAGATATTTTCAAACTAATATTATTAGTGAAATAGTATAAAAGTGATAATTTATATTAGAACAATAACAATTAATAAATAATAACCTTTATTATTATAAGTGAACTTTATTTTAAATTTTTTAAATAATTATTGATGTATGTTAAAAATATAGAACTCGTTGAATCAATATGAGTTATATGACTGAACTTTAATCCTTATTCTGATATAATAAACTATTTTTTCTTTCAAGTTGTTTTGGAGTTGATGTGATGAAAAATGGCGGCACTGAGTTCGACTAAAACTTTTTTATTTATGTTACATAAAATGACATTTTATAAATATTTTGAAACTGTGATTTTTGAAATATTAATTATATTTAGTATAAAAATATAAAAATAATACTAGCATAAGCATAATATAATGTCATTCATTTTGCCCATCACAATTTACTTAGTGACTGCACATTTTCTGTTGATGATGTTGAAGTTGGTCGCGCTGTTCTAAAAAACGTTAAATTTACTAGACCTGATTGTTTATCTGGTACTTTTTTGTTCAACGACAGGTCGACCGTACGCTATACTTTATGGTTGCTATATTTAGGTGTTCTGTGGATTTGAGTGTCTTTCCTAAGATTGAGCTATTAGTGTGGTGGAATATTCAACCATGGGTTAACAATATAATGATTGACGAACAATATGGCATTAGACCTGGCTGCTTAACTGTGTCAAACTTAATTGCACTTAACAACTACATCCTCAAAGATTTCGATGAGCACTCTCAAGTCGATGTCATATTCACAGAATTTGCTAAAACTTTTGTCAGAGTCGAACATAATATTCTCATGGATATTCTTTATAAGTCAGGATTTGGCAAGCTTATTCTTTCTTGGCTTAAATCGTACTTAACCGGCAGATTTCAATGGGTCAAAGTTTTTGGACATGTATCCAATGCGATCGAAATTCCCTCGGGTGTTCCTCAAGTAGGATACCTGTCTGCTGTTATTTTTTTCACTATTTACTAATGGACTAAAAAACGTGATTCCCTCCAACAAGTTCCTCGTGTTCGCACATGACCTAAAATCTTTAGTTGAGTCGATACATTAATTACAAAATGAGCTTAACTCCATAGTATTAATTGATTTAATTCTATTGGATTGCAAATTAAATACTGATAAATGTCACTCTACGTCATTCTCCAGCTATGTTATGTAAGATTTATTAAAAATAATAGTTATAATGAATATTTACAATTTTAATTTTAGATAATAACATGTTTAAGATAAATTAAATTTCTAAATTAATATAATTTTAAACAGAATAGCGTCATACAACCACCGTATATTTTGAATAATTTGTAAAGCGTATAATATTTTTTTTATCCAAATCATTTAGTTATTATTGAATATTTTTAACAGCTGGGAGAAGCTATTCAATACTATATTTTGAGAGACGGTGTTCAGTTAAAATTGAGGTAGTTAATATTTCGTTTAGATTTTCAACGGAATGGCGAGTTTTCATTTACACTTAGTGAAACTCGTGGCTAAAAGTACCAACGAGTCATCAGATATAGAGAGATACTTTAATGTTTTGAAGCACTCTATCTGTCCGAAAGTATATAAAAAAAATCATTGTACAGAGGTACATTTATAATTTATTTTAGAATCTGAAAGTTTTATAATCTAAGTCCTAACCATAGTTTCTAAAACTCAATAATATTACACATATACCACTTACACCGAATCCCTAATTTATAGTGATTAATACTTAATTATTGTATATTTTGTTTACCTGTAAGTTTCTATCGACCAGCCAGTTCACATCAAAGTCGTCGTCGTCTTCGCCAAACGGGTTCACCAAAGTTTCCGCTACCATTAACCAGCCCATGTAGAAGAAAAACTGAAAATGATATGTGTAATGTGTAGAAAGGTTTTGAAATACCTGACCACTTCATTTACATACTTGCAAGAACGTGAATATTGGAACGACCAAATCAATTGGATGTGTCGGATACCCTTTGCGTGGATCCAAATACTGATTTCCCATTAATGAACCAACAAAGTAAACATACACGGCTAATGTCGTTACCTGTAAAATTAGATATATACTAGTACTGTATTGCCTTTGGAGGTATACTCGTGTCAATTAGTTTTGAATTGGGGTATAAGATTCAACTAACGAAGAATACGACGATAGCCAAAACCGCAAATAGTCTATTTTTTTTTGGTAACCCAAAAGTTCAAAATTGATTTGCGCTTTTATACCTTAGTACTTATAGTAGTAAGATAAAAACATAAAATTGTATTAACTCGTTCAATATAATATATTGTACCCGTTACACTATTATTAGTTTTAGTTTAACATTTGACGATCATTCATATATTTACTTCCTTATTGTAATGTATTTTTCTGTCTTATAAACAACGGTGATCGACTTCAATCGAATTGAGCTAGGTTAAATGTAATATATAGTGAATACAAATAATACTATTTTAAGCATTCGTGCATTTCTTGTTTGCCTCGTTCATTTTGAACAACAGTATTTACAGTGTTGTCTGTTGTCATACAGAATTACTGACTAAACACTGGACGAAATGTAGCTCTACAATATTATTACCAATATTAATTAAAATATGGAAAATGTACTTAGAATAAAAATATCTAGACGGGATAATTTGAAATTGTGCTATATATTTATTTTTAAGTGCTATACTGTAAAATCTCAATTAATAATGATTCTGATTTTCTTAAAATAGACTTTTCTTATTTTTAAATGTATTTGCGCACAAATGGGGGAGGGGGGTGTCATATTTTTTTAAATAAAGCTTACATTTAAATAGAAAAATAAAATTGTATAACTAAATCATTTACCTATTGATGTTTTAAATTTTTGTTTTAACGAATCATATTATTAATTATAGCCATTAATCAAATTACATATTTCTATATAAGTGTAAGATAATACAAATTTGTTTAACATTTTATTGAATAGGTACCTTTAATCAAAAGAAAAAGGTTCAGAGAATATCACATAGCCAACTCAACTCGGGCCAAGGATAAAATGTATTGACTCTGACTTACGTACTACAGACTAATTAAACTATAATAGAATATAATTTTATAATAACAAAACAAATCTTTCCAATAATTCAAGCTTTATAATTAAAAAAAAAAGCTAAAATTTTATCGCAAACTTGAGAATTATCGCAAAGAAGGCTATCTAGGTAAACCATATATTTCGCCGACAAAAATTCTCATAGATTTATTTCTCGTAACCTATGTTATTATTATAGAATATTTACACAAATTCAATATGTTATAATGTTATTCGAGATTTAAAATTAAAACGGATTATACAGATACCCGCAGACAGTCTTAATACATTAGGTAGGTATTTATAGAGACATAGACAGGTATAATACAATACATTTTAATTTAATATTATGTTCTATATTCAATGGTGTAAAGCGTGTGTACGATCAAAAATGTTCAACTAATAATTAGTTGTTTTAAAAAGTAAAAAACGTTAATGTTTTTATAACGCCATGCATATTTACACGTATAGAACATAATCATGTGTACAGCTCTGATTATTCTATTAAAATATTATGTACCTAAGTATAACAGTTTGTACCTGCATGTGCTTACAAGGCGTGCTAAGTTTCCAGAGTCCCCAGAGGAAAACTATAATTTTACATGTGAAACTCAAATATATCGTATTGAACTGTTATTATCAGCAAACACATAATGCAATATAATAATATAGTAGAACAATTCCAAGCACAATACATAATACATGACGGATCACGATGACATTAATATTAGACAATACGGATAAACACATAAAATATAAATTAGAATATTATGTGCAGTAAGCGTGTACGCGGAGCAGTTTTACTCGTCGATTGGTTGCGATCGAATAAATTTATCTAACACTACATTCAATTTATTTATAGATTAAAAAAAACAAAACAAAATATCGCATTTCAATTTCAGTATAAAATTTATTTTAATGTTCTTTTGTGTACGAAATATACTGCTTTATGTGGTGGTACGTGTTTCATTTTGCGGTTTTATGGTCCAGAGTTATACGTAAACCGTAGCTCGTTGTTTTCAAAATTATATATCTACGCACGTCGCCGTCGCATACATTATTTACCGAATGTCCGTATAAAGTTTTAACACAAATATTTTCGATAAATTTTATTATTATTATTTTTTTTTTATAGTTATGTATAGTGTATAAAATTCCGATTCTCCGGAGTCGATCAAACGACCTCTCTTACTGCTAACAAACATATTTATTTAATTACCCTGTCGTCTCTTTTCAGCTGAAAATATAATTAATACAACAGTCAAAAGACAAAAATGTTGCCATAGTGACGCTTTCCATCTTTGAAATGCAGTCTAATACGAGAACGTTATACAACACGCTATACGGTATCAATAATAATGATTAATAGAAAACAAAAGCTAAATAAATTAAAAATCTGTAGGGAATTCTCAATTTCCTTATCCGTCATATTAAATTTAGATAGTTTTTCTATTGGAATTTTACCGATCACCAGCAGATTTTTAAAATTTTTGCTTGTACGGGTATTTCGTATAAAATAATTGCATATTAGTAGTCAGCTTATAGAGATATAGAGAGTGACTATGACGGTTACCTTATTGTTATCTACTATGTTATATATTTATATAGGTATTGAAAAAATAAATTGCCGATGATCAAAAAAAAAAAAAAAAACAATATTATCATGATTTCAACCTACTTAATTTCCATTTTATTTTATCAAACATATTTCCCTTTCGAGGAACATGATATTTTATTTAGGTATATACTTAGACGGTGTTATGGAATTAATAAATAAGTCCATAATCCATATTTCTTTTTCCGGTGAAATATTTATTATGATGTTAATCTTAATACTATAGAGTTTGTTTATATATATATTTTTTTTAATGTATTTTTTTTCGATGTTTACTTCAGCATAAAATCACCTACCTAGTTTTTATATATTTTTCGCTGAGCAGTGATACATTTTTTTTATATCTAGTCAATATTAGTAGTTATGACTTACTTATTAAGTAATTATTTAATTTAAATGTTTTCTTACAGTAGCATGGTCATAATTTATTATTAACAACAGTCGCTTCAACTTAATATTATTATCTATTTAAAATGTTTCGCTTTTAAAAAGTGTATTAGTAAGTTAGTAAGTAATAAGTAGTTTGTAAATAACACATTTAAAGTATAATTATCCGGGAAAAAATTTAAGATAAATTAGATTTATTTTGTTTAATGTTATGCAATCGTGGTTGTATAGCTAAAAGACGAAGAAGAGCGTCACTATGTATACATTTTATATTAATTAACTTTACATAATAATTGTATATAAATTAACTGAAAAATAAACTTTTTCATAAAACGCAAATTAATACTTTGAAGTATAGATTGCATTTCGGTAGAAAATAAAATATAGCTATAAGGCTTATCGCTTTTGGTATTATTCCATTTTTGTTTTACTTTATGATGCCTGATAAGATAAATTATGTAGCCTGTAGGTATTCGTAAATTCATTTTAATTTAATAATGCGATTTAAAATGGTTCGAGTAGATTATAGTGAGATATCTACACTATAAGTAAAAATGTAAAATCATAAAGTAAAAAAAAAAAAACAATTATTTTCGTCATATTATATTAAGTGTTATTAAATGTTTGTATAAGCGATTATTCGTCCAACAAAAGACATTCACGAGCAGCCGTTAAAAAAACATTTTGAATCACATGCTTCAGAAAAAATAAACAACTCTAAACTCTGAAATTAATATTCTTATAACAATATATAGTTTGCGTAGCTAGTTGTATATATGAATTAAGTAGCCATGAATAATAATTTTAAATTACAATAAAATTGTTAAATTCGTTATTCTTCGATTAAAAAATATCTAATTTCGTCAAAATTTGAACTTAAAATGTCTATAAAAAGACTAGTATTATTATTATATTATATAATAATAAGATATAATTAGATTTTTTGTTACTATATGAAATACATCTGATAAACCGTGTATTATATTTTGAAGCTTTAGCTATACAGTTTTAATTATAAAATAATTTTTGAATTTTGGTGATATTGACAAATTTAGACGCATAAAAAAAAAAATATCGCTTCTTGAATCTTTAATTCTTTTAAAAAGCTATAATAATAAAAAAAAATGTATGAAAAACTTTGTATTCAATTTTAAAACTTTTTGAACGAGTGACGAATTGTTAATCGAGTTATAGAAAAATATAGTTGATAATTTTAAATTTCTATAAATAGCCCAAAAGAAATAAAATTATTTTGAATATTATATCAAATTATATCTAACTTTTTATTAAAAACATTTTAAATATTTAGTGAAAATACTCTGTCAAAAATATAATAGTTTCGTTTAAAAATTCCTGTTTTCCGTTGTTTTTTTTTTTGTATTGCTTTGAATAGTATTGGAAATTTTTAATTTTTACTCCTTAAAGTACCAACTAGATTTGGGCATGATTACGAAATTGTAAAAAGAATGATATTTACTTAACACCGACTTACTCGACGAGGACTTGATTTGGGTAGACTTTGGAGAGTGTTTGGAGTCTAAGATCCATAAGTCTTAATATTAAGTTATTACATCCAGGTATTAATGTATTCTATTATTATTACTTGCGTGTAAACTAGTGGCACACTAATCCAATCGTAGCTTAGCAGGCTGCCACAGTTTGATTTTATCTTGTTTATCTCATCAACTAATGTTATTATTGAATGTTCATTTGTGATATATCCCTCGTTTTTGGCTTGTGACACGATTGTAGCGGCCCACACTAGTGGCATCCAATAATTCGGGTGACTAGTTTTGCTGTTCATTGACTCGAGTAGAGCCTTTTCGTCTTCCATTAAGAAACCCGACTCTACCAAATGATCCATTGTCGGGAATCTCTTTTTTACAGTCGGACATATCATCGTCAACGTCATAAGTATAGACAGGTTGGCATATCTCATTATTGTCCTTCTTATTAGCCGAGAGCGATCGTTCTATTATAACATTATGTTATTGTCTTCAAATATCGAATAGAATTTTATTATTATTTATATTATTTATATTTACGTCGTATATAAATTATATTAATATAAAGTAAAATTAAACAGTCATTTTATTTGTAGTCATTATTACAATTATGTATAATACGGTTTAAAATAATTTAGGTTGCTAATTAATATTGTTTTCAATTGCAATAATATTTCAGAAAATATAGAAATAAAAATACGACAGAGATAAAAAGTATTTATAATTGTTTTATAATCTATTTTACTTTTAAAACATGAAGTGCTTTATACCAGGTACTGCAGACATACCGTTAATAAATTGTATTTATTCAATTAGTGAATGTTTATTATATTATTATTTTTTTTTTATGTTTATTAATAGAACATCTTGTGTATATATAATTATTATAATTATAAATGTATGTATATAAATTTAAAAATAATATCTATATAATAATTATCTTGAAGATAAAAAATTCTTTTTTTCTACAAAAACTATATGAAATATAAAAACTGTAAGACGAGTCATGACAAATAGTTGTACAAATACAAATTAGCAAGTTTTTTGAAATACCGTATCCATTTAAAAATATTTATTCATAAATTCAAACGATGATAACTGTATTATTTTTAAAATACTACTACAGGTTTACATTGAATACAAATTTCTAAGGAGTTTAGTATATAAACTGTTTGATAAATTTATCATATATTTATATATTATACATTAAACACTTATTGCGGTATACGCATGTTGTCATCAGTGGCGTATATAGGGAGGGGGGTTAATGTATGGTTGATACGGGCATTAATTATTTGATTGTATCATTAATTGCAATTTAAGAATGGAAATTTTTTTTAACCCCCCCCCCCCCCCTGAAATTAATTTCTATATACGCCACTGGTTGTCATCGTCAGTGCATTGCGAGCGTTTAATCCTCGTTTACATAATATAATACAATTTCATTATTTAATGACGTCACATGTCATACAATTAATTAGAATTTTTGAAATATGTCATTTATAATAATTTAATGAAATAGTTTTTAATTTTATGCGGTGGTTATACAATATTCTACGTTTGAAAATAAAATAACTTTTGACATTTTTAAATATATCAATTGAATCGTGTACGATATTATATTGAATATACTTTCAAATTATATGATTCTAAGTTTGAATAGAAAAAAAATTAGTATTGAGTTGATATATTTATTTTAAATTAAAAATTCAGAATGGTATAATAAGTTTGTAATAATTAAAACTATATTTTAATTATCATATTATACTAAATAAATTGTAGTATAGCCATAAATTAATGTAATATGTTTAAAAAATTGTAACATAAAATTTAAGTTTGTAATCATAATTAAATTTAAGAAATATCTCCGTATCACAAAAAGCAGAGAATAAATTTTTTTCGGTGCGGCAAAATTTATTGTAAGAGCATCTATGTTAGGTATAAACTGTATATGTCTGCAGAAAATGTATTGCATTATTTCATATATCTACAATAACTTAATATACGCGCGAAGTGTAAGCTAATCAGGTAGATACATACTTGCCCAATGATTAACGTACTGACGTACAAAGCCAGCGAATCCGGATAAGGTATGCTTAAGTACTGATTCCACCATCGCCCAACGACAACTGCAACGTAAAATCCCAATACAAACGACACGGGTATTAGATTGGTGTACATCTGACAGTGCAGCGATATTTTTTCGAATAGACTAAATCAAGTTTTAAAAAAATGGAGGAGGTTGAGTTGATGTTATAACAATAAAATATAAACGATATGGTTGTTTCTTACTCTCTCTGCGATTTTGTCAGCACTATTCTGTATGTAAAACTTAACGAAAAATAACATATCGTGAACAATATCAGATTGGGCCATAGCAGTTTGTAAATGCTGCCTTTCCAACTGAAATGAAAGTATATTCTAGTACTGTACACAATATACGTACAGTGTACAGGTGGCGGTAAAATGTATTTGTAATTAAATACATAATATAATATGTATATTATAGTTCAATAACTGAATAGATAACGATATTATATTCTGTTTAATGGGTAACAGTTATGTTATTTCCGATAAACTAAAACGCACGCAAAAGTCCAGGTAAAAGTATCGTGACGATATTGAAGTTTACTAACTTCGTCGTAATACGCAGATAATACCAAACGAAATTACCGAAAAAGTAATTTCCAAAAACATCCCAGACCACGGCACGTGGCGACCTGGTCGGTGTACGTGATGGTCATTTTGCAAACATCCAAAATAAATTTGAAAAGTTTTTGAGACGAGACCTTTTTCCGAGTGTGTAGAAAAACAGTTTATGTATTTTTTGTTATTGTTTTGTATTTCATCGCGCGTAACCATGCTTAAACGTTTCCATTACAACAGTAACGTCCCGATGAATTAATTTTAGTAATTGTTTGGTAGAATCCTATCTGCTCAAATTAAACACCGGATCAAGGCAATATTTTATACTACATCCTGGACTTGATTAAGGAACTGCTTTGTTTTAATACATTGATACGTAATGGCATTTGTTCCGTATATAATAGTGGAATTAAAAACGTTGACATCGAAATAAATCTATACTCCAAAGAGATCGCACAATACTAAGCGTAATAAATACAAATAAACGGGGGAAAATAGAAGAGTATCGATGAAAACGAATAACGCGGAAAATATCCATCTCAGGTCTGAGCTTTCATTAACGCACTAGGTGTTATAGTCAAGTATATTTTCGCTCTGTGATGATTGTGGATTATGGCCGTATTGTATATCATATAGTTTACGTTTACCTGTAACTTATTCACACGCATTTATATTTTATATATTCGTGCAGTTTAAGCCGCACTGCTAATGAATATAATTTATTCATAAATATAATTATTATAATGATATTAAAATTGCTGATATTTAGAAAACGGTACAAGAATAAGACGATAAAATATTAATAATTAGTAAGCAACAACAACAACAACAACAATAATAATAATGATAATAATAATAAAATTTTGTATATTTGGATGGAAGGTTGTTTTATATTACTCAAATAAGGTTTTGCATTAATTTGATGCCGTTTGTAGTCTCGTCGGCAAAGTTTACACGCACTGATGTGCTTATTCCGCGTATAGCTGA
Source organism: Rhopalosiphum maidis (assembly GCF_003676215.2). NCBI lineage: Eukaryota > Metazoa > Arthropoda > Insecta > Hemiptera > Aphididae > Rhopalosiphum > Rhopalosiphum maidis. Next base: position 84,988,381 of record NC_040878.1, read on the forward strand.
TATAATTTTATATTTGATATGTATATATATATATTATGTTACGAAATTATAAAATAGCAAATATAATAATATAATTTTAAACATTTTATTTCTGATAGTTAAATATTATGTTACAACTGTTATATTTTGTTGACATTTTTCAAATAATATATATTTTATTTAAATACTTTTTATACGGATTCATACCAATGTTAGATCTTATCGAGTATATACTATTATTATTATTACTTTCTACGTTTTTATAAAATTAAATCTCATCTTTTAATTTTATAAAAACTTGTACGTTAAGTAAACGCAAGGAATTACGATTTATAAACGTTTGAAAAATACATTTTCGAATTTCTCAGTAAAGTAAAGAATCAATCAGAATTCTACGAGTAAAAGTGAAAAAAAAGGTTTATTTTATTAGAGGGGTAATTTTCTGTACAGAGTTAACCCTAGTAAGTGGTTCTAGAAAATTTAAAGAAAACAATAAGAAAGTAATATACTGTGTTAGAAAATAACATAATAAATCGATTTTTTGTCGAAATGAAATGGATCGAAGACACGGTTATCCAGGACGTTATTATCTGATTATAATTGAATTACGTGCAAATCTGTTTCCACTTACCACGGTTGTTTAAAACATTTTATGTGGTATTTCAAAACCATATAATTCTACTAGGTATAATATCGACTACAAGCTGTCTACTATCCACTACAGTGTCGTTCAAAACATGTGTTTATTATCAAAAACTCTCCCGAGAAAACCTTAAATTGGAACATTCATCTCGTTTTTAGTTTATGATAGTGGGTCATACGGATTCAATCGGTAGACGTACAACAATATAGTGCAAATCGGTGGCAATAATTCGGCAATTCGGCTGCGGTGGATTAAATACAATTATCTGTATGACGTATATACTTGATATTTTTATAGAACATATTATTTTAGTCGTATAAAAATACGATACCTATACATACTATATTTTTTTTCTTTAGACTATAGAGTTATCTTACTTTATGCTTTATAGATGTCTTAATAATTTATTATGAATCACCTTAGATTGGAGTTTCTGGCATTGATATAATAATTATCATCACATTATACACATTTTCTTAATATTATGAAGTTATATTAAAAATATTTTTAATGTCTAGGTATTAGCCTTTTTACCTCTATTGGGAGGGGATGTCTGCTACGACTGATTTAGTTAAACATAATATTATGTTATTCTGGTAAATAACACTCAGATGAATTCACGATCGCGATGTACCTAAATAGCCTATCCAAAACGCCGTGTTATTAAATTGTTTAAGATAATGAAACACCATTATAATAATACAGTGGTATGGTCAAACGGTAAACTTTATGTTAAGTTATCAGTTATTATTGTTTCGGAATTATTTAAAAGTTTTTGAATTATTATTCGAGTTAAATAACTGGCTCAGCTATTAGTTACATTAAATGTAATTAAATCATGCAGTACTCTTTAGGTAATAATTTTGTATACTATAGTACAATCATTGGCGTGCCCGAAAATTTCGAAACGTAAAATAATAATACATTCAATGGAACGTACAGAAAAGGTAAACGGACTCTCATACTCTATCGAAACACTGAATGTATACTTCACACCGAAAATATATTGCTAAAATGGTCGATTACTGTAAGATGGGGAATTATAGTACGATATACTTTCGCAGTATACTTGTGTATGAGAATCAAAGTTTTCGTGTAAATTTATCTGTGAAAAGCTTTAACCATAATATGGTATAGACCGTAATAAATAATAATATAAGCGCATGATATTTTTATAAGTAGATCGAAACACTCACGAGGTAGTTGCTCTAAGTAAGTCTTGGAGAACAATGGTTTTCAATACCGCATAATAAATAGTCGTCGGGAAACGATAAAAAAAAAACTAATGCAAATATTATGTTATACACACGGCAACTACTCAGAGTTCGGTAATAATCGATAAATCGAGCACGTTGTCCAAATATTCTACAGTAATAGTTGTTGAGTGCTGATATGGTGTTTGTAGTTCGTTTATTGGGTAGTCGGCTTTACGAGGTTCATTGTTTAAAAATCATGCAAATTCACAAAATCAGTGAGTTAGGAAAATTCGTGAAAAAGTTGTTCGAAATTAAATTTGTGGTTAACCTTTAAACGAATCATTACCGTTTAGATCAAAGAGCACACGACTAGGATAATGAGCAACTGTGTGTACGCGTACCCAACGAACGTATATAATATATGATTTTACGCTATTTCATCGTTTGACTACATTATATACTCGTCGTACTCATGATTTCATTAATTTTCGGAATCCTAAGCAAATAGTAATCCAGATCTTATTTGGGTATGCGTATATGGAGGAATCCCAAATGGTGTTAAACATTTAAGATGCGTCCTGGCAGGTTTATTAGAATTTTGCATGTACATTAAAGTATAGACACATTGGTTGAACCTTGAACTTTTCGAATTAGCTATATCCTTTAAAAAACTTAAATTTGAGCAAAAATATTTTATCAAAAAAAATTATTGAAACAAAATGATTAAGAAAAGTTTCTAACTAAAAAATCAAAAAAATTAATAAATCTTTATATTGTAAAAAAAAATCAAACTTCACTTTTAACTGTTAAGATATTTTGCCTTATTTTTTTATAGATTTTCTGAGGAATTTTCTTAAAAATTTATAAAAAGTAGAAAAACTGGTCAAGAAAGCAAAAAAAAGCACTTTTAAATTTCATAATTAAACGTGTTGTAACATGACATATACTTCCATAGCATACTGCTACATTTTAAGTCAATTCATAAAAATAAGCAAATGCTTTAAATCTCGAGCCCTGATTACTACTATAGCTTTTCGCGTACAATATTAACCTGTTTAATATAAAAATATGATACACTATAATAATTTATAAGCTAATTAAATTTGAATATATTTATTTTAATATCCATAGAAATTTTATAAAAGTTCGTTCAAAGACTTTTAATTAAATACACAATTTGTCAAAATTATAATTGGTAAAATAAAATATATTTTTAGTTTGGTTTAAAATACCACATTAAGTAAAAGAAAATATATAATACAATTTTATTCGAAATTAAAAAGTTTTATTAGTTAAGAAAAATTTACGAATTAGTTTTTGATGAAATGTTTTTACCGACATCCATTAGGTAATATTATAATAATAGTATCATTGGTTTAATTATAAGCCAAAATACAAAAGGAGTAAGAACGCTAATGAAACTTTTTATCAAAAGAAAATTAAATTAAATATATATATATATATATATAGGGTGATCCACCAAACATGCTCACCTTAATTTTTTTCTATTTAATAATGAATATATTCAATTACTGATTAATGGAAATTTTAAATATACTCAAAGACTATATTTTCAAATTCTTAAAATTGTATTATACTACTTATGAATTGCCTTGTAGTGGTACAAGCTTCTGTTTTAAAATGGAAATCCCTCTTTTTACTGTAAATTATTTAGAATTTAACTTGACCTATTAGATCTATTATTTATTATGGACCGTTTTTATAAATTAATATAAATAATTAAACATTTTCAAATTATTATACCTCCCATATTTTTCAAATCAATAAATTAGACTTATTACCTTTAGTACACACAGTTAAATCATTCATTAACTATTTATTTGAATTTTTATTTTAAAATACAAACATTTTTAGAAAAATGATCCATTATCTGTTATATAATAAGGGAATGTCATTTGTAAAACATAAATTTGTAGTTTCACAAGACTTTCCTTAAATATAAAAAGCATTTGAAAGCATAGTTAAAGTACCCGTATATTTAAAAATTCCAAAAATTAAATTTTAAATAACTCTATCATTGAACAAGATAAAATTGGTTAGTCTAATTGGTTAATTTTCCTGTATAATTATTAATAGTATGTCAAAGAAGAATATTCTAAAATGTTGATTACACAACAAAATATAATTTTATGGAACGGAGTTATTTTTTTAAATTTCAACGCTCTAACTTTAATAAATTATTTAATAACTGGAAAGCAAAATAGGAATTAATCTCTAAAATTTATTTTTGAATAGTTGATGTTTGTGAGTATTTAAAATAATAAAAATATTAAGGAAGGTAGAACACAGTTCCACATTCGAATAATTGATGGCAACCAAGTTAACATATTCTATGGACAACGTAGTACCTACAGTTACGCGTAGAGCCACAGAAGTATCCCTTAAATAATGCAAGTAATGTAACGATAAATATAATATATTTTACAACAATATTTTCATTCAAATATTATGAACAATGGAGAATAGGAATTACATAATATATTGCATTTTGAATGGATATAATAGTTTAGGGTTGTTGACGTAATGGTAGCTATCACCAGTTTTTGAGAACCGTACTTACACAGCCAACACGGAGTCTGATATTATAATATTGTAACATAGTCGTTCAAAATAAAATAATATAATATGATAATGGAATAGTAATAATAATAATAATCAATGCTTTGATTAGTTTTCTGTACGTACATGAATAATATAGTACTCTATCGGGAGATAATGGAGGAGAGGGGAAAACTAAGATATATTTATGTAAAAAAAAAAAAAAAAAACAAACCACTTTTGATTTCTTATAATAATTATTAACGATAAGTTCGGTGTATTTTTTTAAAATCATTTCATAACAATTACTGTTTGATTTTCGAATTATATGTTTATATTCGCATTACTTCAGGCTGGTCGATGGCATATGTTTTTTAAAAGGGTGCAGTGCTAAGTTGGTGGTCATGTATCAATTACATTGTTGCGTAGATATTATAATATTATCATTCATGTTATAGTTTAAAACACGCGCAGGGCCGGCTTAAAGTATAGGCGAGCTAGGCACCTGCCTAGAGCGGCCCTTTAGCTGGGGCGGCATTTTAAAAATTTACTCATAGATATTTTTATTTCTATTGGTATTGTATAAGAAAAATATTTTAAAAAATTCATCCGTGAAAACCAACTTACCTTTAAAATAAAATAGTATTGTCTAAAGTTATTACCTCATAGTGTGTCTAAATTTCTAATGTAAATTCAAATTTCAGCCAATGTGAACAATTGAACAACGCGTTTATCGCATCGCATTCCGAAAATCGCAAGTATGTCCATTGTAATTACGTCCAATGCATACGATGCGTTCGACAAACTATAGACGTACTACAAATATTTTCAGTGCTCAAGAAATGAAAAAAATGAATTAATTTATTACCCATTTTAGTTTGCTTAGTTACTGTATTCCATTATTTATCCTATCCCTATATTTAAGGCGCCATTTATTCCATAAAAATAAAACACTTCGTTTTTGGACCTCTAATATCAATAACTCCATGATGATACAGGTAATAAAACAAAATATAATACTTAAACAATTATTATATACCTAATAATTATAATTAAATAATAGTTATAAGTATACAATATATTTATAACGTCGTCTCAATGTTCGCATGACCTATACGATGAAAAACAAAATTATTTGTTTTCAAACTAAATATGTCCGGCGAGTACGGCCGATGCGAATCGGACGCACTTGCTTTCCAGTTTGGACATGTCGAATTATGTTACGGTTTTATTATATTTTCTTATAATTATATCTATACAAATATGACATTAAAATAAAATATATTTAAAAATATCCCAATATAGTCCCGACACTACTTGTTATTTCTTTAAAATAAAAAAGTGAAGGGAGGGGGGTTAAGTTATAACGAGCGCTCAATTTTTTTTTTTTATAGAGACGGCAAAATTTGATTTTGGCTAGTGCACTATTTTTGCTTGAGCCGGCCCTGAACACGCGAATCGCTTAAAACCGGCTTGTGCGACGGATAATGCACGCTCATAATTTACTAGCTATAAGTATAGAATTGTTCATTCGCGTTACACAAATCGATGAAAATTGATGGGTTTTAATAAATTGTAAATTACAAATTTCCAACCGCGAATACACGCAAATAGTGTGTAACCGTAGGTAGAATTCTCGAGCTACATTTACGTTGCAGTAATCCAGACGAGGTGTACGCCTGGGACGCAGGTTAGTTTAATCTCGTACGCCGAGCAAACGGAATTGTTAATAATAATTACAGACCGTACACGAATGCCGTTGGAAAAGCTTGGCAACTTTACGTCGTCACAGGCGCAATATATTTTCATCAAGCCATAAACTATACCGTTGTTTTGGTGAAATTCAGCAGACAGCTTATATTTTCGTGTAAAAAACAAAACAACTTTGAGGTAATTTACTGCTGTTCGCACGTTTTGTGCGGAAACACTACTTCGTGTGGTGAACCGTATCGTATAATAGAGTTTATATTATATTTAACTAACTATTTTGTTTTGGACGCGGTGAAAAGAGAACCGTCTCGGCGACGAAGAGCGAGTTGTGGAAGTGATGTTATGGAAAAAAAAACACGATCGTACACGTCTTGTTGGAAGTAGGTATAGGCGGTACATATTTGAAACGGAAATCGAGATAAAACGTCTGTAGAACGACAAAAAACGATATATTATTATTGCCGACAATATTATTCTCGAATAGTTTGTATACAGTATACGGCATTGCGAAAACAGAATACAGATTAGATATGATATAATATTAATGTGATTTAATTATTAACAAAAATAATCTTGACCTACTGCGTTAATCATCAGTGATACGTCATGTAGATAGTGTTTTTTTTCTTCAATATTTATCAGTAGTTTGGTTAAACAATACCGACTAAAGATGAATTTTAAAAAAAAAAACAACAAATTATCTATATATATATATACGGGCTAAAAACAAAACGCTTGTTAATTGATTCACTGTGTATCCAATGGATACACTGTTTGTGTGTCATGTTTGAAACACACAGGCGCCTGTTATAATTATTTAATAGTGTAACATTAATGGTTAATAATTTGTTGCTGATAAATAAACTATGATACTATTTCGTTCGTGTTTAGGTTGGGCTATATTTACCCTTCATTTGTTTTGTACAATCGGTCATCCAATTGACGAAATATCTTTTAAGTACGTTTTAATATTGTTATTATTTTTGATATACAAATCAACGGTGATATTTTACGACGGAATGATAAATACATTCGCTGAGCTCAGTATTATTGTCCAGATATTATATTTTATTAGCCTATTGACTATGAAATGTTTCAGATTGAAATCGAATAGTAATCAGTTATTTCATAAGGAAACGTCTTACCAAGAGCGTGATGATTCTTCCGGATATGTGGATAAAGTATTGCAGACTGTATCAAGGGATTTGTCCGCTGATCGTGGGAATTGCTCCACGGTAGACAGTCCGTTGTGCCGGATAAATAATATTTATATGGTAATTGGTAATTTCAATGAGTCAGTAGTAAAAGTGGGTGAATCGTCATACAGAAATGATTCCGAAATCAATAAAAATAAGAAGTCACAGTGTAGAACAAGCAAAGCAAGCGAATGTAATACTTCTGAAGCTTATCCCACTAAAATTAGAATGGCGGAATATTTCGACAAAGCCGGAAACACGGGGAAATCAACATATAATTTAAACCTTTCTACAAAACAGATGCAAACTACTGGAAATAATTTAGAAATTACTTATCATTATCCTTCTAAAACTAAAGTATAATCGATTATATTTTAATTTTTTTTTTATCAAAAAATACAAAAAAAGTAACATTAGTTATAATAATACTATTTTCATTTGACATTTTTGACATAGGTACACTTACGTCATATAAAACAAATTTAATTTTAATTTTATTATTACTTTGAACAATTTCCAAATATTTGTTAAATATTTTTGTATTTTGATGTTAAGATTATTTACGTAGGTACTTATTAATTGCGCATTTTTAAAAAACTTATAAACAATTAAAAAAAAATTCTCAAAAATAATGATTGATCATAAAATCATTTAACAATTTTTGTTTATAGTATTTAAATTTTGGTAGAAATGGATGAAATTTTAAATTGATAAAGCTATAAATAACCATTTTGAGTATTCTAAAGTGATTTAATGTAATACACAGTACCTATTAAAAGTATTTCAAGTAAATTCAAACATGTTTAAAAAATAAGATTTTTAAAATAAATTTAACCAATGAATATGTTATTATCATAAGTAATTTAAATAGAGAATTTCAAACTGTGACAAATATATGGTTAAGCACTTACGCATACAAATAATAAGTTTGTTTAATTCTAAAATTGTACAAATAAAATACGTAAATATTTTTCATCACACTCATACTAAATCTCTAAATTACATAATAAATGATCGTGTGTAGTTAATTAATAAGAGCTAGATAAATATAATTTTTGTTTACTAAAATAGATAGTAGTCTTTTCGAAGATTGGAATGTTTTTAAAATTGAATTATATTTTTTTCTTCTTTTAAATTTTTGAATTATAGAACTAATTTCTAAGATGGCTACGTATGATTCGACTACCGCAAATTGATATATACAATTTATATACTATGTATAAATGAATATTTTTATTTTTTTTTCGTCTTTTATAGATTCAAAAACTTTACTGGACCGTTTTAAATAAAAGTCATATCCAATATAGATTTCTCGAGACTAGGGAAGGGTTTTTATCATCATTTCTAACTCCCCATATAAATCGGTATAGCTAGGGTGACTCACTCGACTCACGAAAACCGAATATTTTTTTTTTTGTTTTTATATTATATAATATTGTAAAGTCGCTAACGATCACTGCTGATTATAAATTAGTTATTACGATCTATTTGACCATTAACGGTACGTAAGATCCAGTAACGGTTACGACACGTGTAAGAGGAGCAGATCGTGTGCGATCGAGATCTACGCTTTGAACGGAAAAAAAATCCGTTGCCGCAAGTCCATCTCTCGAGTTTTATTCATCTCCGGATAATACAGCGAGCGTTTAAAAAAACAAAACAAAACAAATAAAAACCAGACGCTGTTCGGTTTATATATTTATATTTTCCGCTGTTTCGGCTCGGAAATGAAGTGATGCTGCGAGTGCAGTTATTAGGTATAATATTATTATATAATAACATATGTCATATGTCATTGTCGTCTGGTTCGTGCGATATTTTTTTGTCGCGTACAACGATAGCGCGATGTCATTATATACGCCAGCGGTTCCCAACCTTTTCAAGACTATTACAGTATTACACATAAGTCAGGTTAGATATTGACGAATACCCCTCCCTCCCCGGAAAAAGTCGAGTAAAAAAATAACGAAAACAAAATATGTACATATTATGATTATGTATAGTTATAATTTATTTTAATTTTTCAAACAAGGAAAATAAGAGTTACTACAAATTACATTTACGGCCGTAGTAGTATAGTGCACATGACTAAATAGATAATAAGTACTTAAAATTAAAATAAATAATTTAACCTTTACCCAACAAAAAAAAAAAATCGTGTTTTTACCCCCAGGTTGGGAACCGCTGATTACGCCATATTATTGTGGTATCGGTGCATTTCACCCCGCGGTTCGGGCCCAAAAAGTGTGCAAATTCGCTTTTCGCGCACGTGTACGCGGGGTACGCGCGACGGTGATTAACCGCCGACGTCACGGGCGGCGGCGGCGTGTAAGGGCGCGCCTAGCAGCCAAAGTCCATCGGTTTACTCGCTCTCGACCGACGGGCGACGACCGCGCGGCAGTCACGCATTGTTGCGCTTTGCGTTGCTTGTCCACCGTTCGCGCGATCGCGGTCGTCGTAGAAAATCGTTTTCGTTTTTTTTAAAATTATTTATTTATTTATTTAATTTTTTTGATTTCCCTCCCGCGGTCGGTAAATCGACGGTCGATGACAGAGTGGTCTGCCGTTCGGCATAGGCGCATCCGATTTTAGACGAAAGGTAATTCCACGTTCATTTTACCGCGGCGTTGTGTCGTCTACATATCATTATCATTATTGTACAGGCACTACTGTAGGATTGTAAGAATATTATTTATAATTCGTGTGGCGATTGCTATACATCGGTGACGGCATATTATGATGTAGAATTGGAGTGCCGGTTGATAACTCGTTTGCACTATACATAATATTATACCGAATAACATGCATACCGGCTCTACCTGCGCTTATTACTATAGTGTGCTGTAACATTTTATAAATACTCACGTCATACACGTTCGTACCTGTTGATTAAATATTTAACGTAGATACACAAAAATAATAATTTAAAGAATTAAATACCTAAGTAGTTTTCGATTTATTTTATTAAATAAGTTTCTTGGAAAGCCCGAGAACACGGACAAGTATTTCTTTATTTCTTCTTTATTTTCTATACATTAACATTTAATATGTATTACAAATGGTATTAATAAAATATAGGCGAAACTGTTATATTGTGTTATAAGAATAATTTTAATATTATTTATAAAATCGATATCGATCATGGTATCTTAATTTATTTTAAGCTATTACATTTCTAGCTTAAAATGTGATCCCGGTAAAATAGTTATTAGTAAGTAAAATAAAATATGCCAAATAGTCGTTAAAATCATTTATTGTTATACAATTTTTACAAGCTAGCAGTTACTGATTTAGCTCAAATGTATTCGATTTATATATTATTAATTACAAAATTTTTTTTTTAATTGTAATTACTATTTTTTAATATAAAAACATTTAATAGAAAACTAAAAAAATCTAAATAAAAATAAGTACCTTAATTTTATAAAGAAAATATAAATAAAGGAGCCAACATTTTCCACACTAAACTGGCTACTTGCCATGCTAAGTGACTTGTTACTGTGACACACTGTAACGAGTCACTTTCTGAACTTTAGAAAGTGAGATGGACCAAATTACTAAAATGTATCAATTTTTTCAGTAATAAAACTATAATTCATTAACGTCCGTCAGATGCAAGAAGGTTGTTCTTGCATAAATATATATAGATAAGAAAAAGAAAGCATGGGCAAAAGGAACTCAAAACTGAAGCAAGATACAATCGACAAATTAATAGAAGACACGTATTGTAAGTTTTTAAAAAATATTATATATTATAATATTATACAATTTTAACTAGTTATAGTTAAATTAAAAATTAAATACATCGACTTTCTTATGTAACTAGTTCTAGCTAGTTAAACATAGTTTATTTCAAAACATAAAATGTACCTAGTTTTTAATAATAAAAAAAAAACATTTAAATTATTTTTTACTGAGACGAGTTTGTTAAATTTGTCGAATTAAAATGTTTAAAGTTGACTAAAATTGTTTCTTTATTTTATTAGATTAATACTTATTATATAATTCTATATAACTTAACATTATAAACTAATTCAAGTGTATTCTTTCATCATTCATCAATTAGCGCATATTAAGAATTTTAGTTATTATTGTTAATGATAATATTTACAATAGTTGCCTATATCTATACGAATTTTATTTAAATTTTTAATTTATTTTTGGCTAATGCATTTTTAATATTTTTAAATAATACTCAATTGATCAGATTACAAATTATAACATAGCTATTAAAATTTAATTTTTTTTTTTACAATCTATACAATTTTTTTTTCTATACGGGTCATTTGAGTTTTCTATAGCTTTTACAAATATTTCTAGTCATTATTTTTAAATTTTTACCGGACTCGCATTTAATTTATCATTACATTATTTTATTGTGTTAAATGCATTATATTTTATAAACAGAAGATATTTTAGATGGTTGAAATATTTCAACATAAATCGTTCATAAATCATAATATTAAGCTCTTGTCTAAAAATTATTAGATATTTATGGATATAATAGTATCTTTTCTAAGTAGGTATCCAATGTACACTCAAGTACCTATACGAGCTGTGCACGAGACATTTTCCATGTATCTTATTACTGATTTAGATACTTGAGAAACTAACTACCTAACTCGTACTTAGAAATTATAACGTGGGGATTTTGTCTAATCATACGTACTGCAGCCAACCTCGTATTTCGCGTGTTATATAATATATATATGCATAGGACGGCCACTTGTTCATTCATAAATAACAACTAATGCGAATGAAGTCCTGTTAAAAATGTTTTAGTGAAGGGTTTGGAAACTGATTTGAGAAAATACGAGCATATAAAGGTCGAGCTTTATTAGGATATTTTCATAAGACTCCATTAGCTGTAGTCTCGGAAGATAATATAAACAAAATATGTGTACTTAATAAAACAATAAACTGTGAATATGTTAGTTGATACATTAAACGCAGTATTATGATAGGGTGTATAGGAATAAATTATGAATCTTTACTTCCATAATATTGCGTCCCTTTCGTTTTGTATTTATTCAACTAACAAATAATTATAAATCTAAATATCACAATCTGATCTTTTGAAATAATAGACTTGTCATAATGAAACAATTCTTAATAATATAATAAACTCATTGTCAATAATATCGCTATATTTAATGCACTGATGAATCTCAACAAAACCGTAGATTCTATCTACTAATAGTTTTTTTTTTTTAAATTTCATACTTTAAACGTATTGATAATAATTAATTAATAATACTCACTACAATTTGTTGTATTTTTTAAGAAAATGAAAATGATTGAATATTTTATTAGTAATATTTCAAAGAAAAGTAGTCACTTACGGTTTTACCTATATCATCTCTAATTATTTATACTTCAAATTATTATAGAATAATATAACCATTTATAGATGAAAATAATCATTAGATTCAGTGATCAGTTTATTATTGGCTGTAAACTTGTTTTAAAACGATTCTTAAAATTGTATTGATTATAATATGAATCTAACTATATTGTGTTTTATTTTTTACCTTTAAGAACCGTTTAAATCTTCACTGATATCCAACAACTAGTATCACTGTAGAAAAGTTTAAATCATCTTTTCTAGATTAAAGATTAAATATTTGAGCATGAATTAAATACCACAGGTATTTAAGATTTGTTATGCCATAAAGTATGTATTAAATACGACTGCATACATAACAATACGGATGCGTTATTTTTTTTTTAAAAAAAAAAAGGATTTTTTTACGTGAAAGATATTTTTAAAATCGAAGGTTTAGACTATTAAACTTCGAGCAACGTCAGTGACGATTTGATTTAAACCCGTATGATAATGAAAATTTATGAAAAATATTAAAAGTGTAGTGCAGGTTATTGTCAGAAAATATTTGGATAAGTATTAGTATAATATGTGAGTTTTTGCTACCTCAGAATGAAATTTGTACCCACTACCCAATAAGAAATGTATTAATTAAAAAAAATGTAAGTTATCTTGTATCAGTATGGTAAATCGATTGCATTTATTAACTTATCTTACATAACTATACTGTTCATTTTACGTGGTTTCAGTGGGTATTTATATTGGTAATAAGTTCATATGAATGAATTGAGTGTACCTATACCTATGCATATTAATTTTACCCATACAGAATGGTTATTGTTATTGATCGTTAGAGTTGTGGAAAACTGGCTTGCATGACACAGTAATATCAATGTGCGCCAACATTTTACAAAAGTTTAACCTTTTTAAATATTATAAATTATTGCCGAAACACCTGCGTGAATTATTTAATGTGGAAATACATTTTTTTTATACATGTATGATAATATTATCATGTTTATAATTTCGTGTACCCGATTACGCGTTTATATACAAAAATGAGATCTCTTGTTATGGTTAGTATATATTGGCAAAAAAAAAAAAAAAAAATGACGTGAGTTGTTTTGAGTGTGTATGTATACACGAGTACGCCCGTAAAAATATTATTAGGCCGGTGTTGAATTTGATTTCGTATTTGCAACTGTCTCGGGAGAGTTCAGTTTTGTCACCAAGAACCGTGAAGAGTTTTCCGTATAATAAATTTTCGTCACTGTCTTGACGACATGAGAAAGTTAAATCAATTTATACTTTTTTCTAACCACTATTGTATTTTGCTCGGATAACTCGATGATGAAAACTTTTATTGTTTTATCGAATGATGAGGTGATTTTATTTTTGATTTTGATTATTCTTTACAGATTGCGTTCCGTAAATCAATAACTGAATTTTAGGTAGGTATACGTTCTTTATAAGTTAGACAAATTGTATTGCTATCTTTCATCTGCAGTGAACTAATATACTGTACAAAATTAAATTGAATAAACATAATAAAATATTTATCTAATATGTATCAGATTTCATGAGGCGATGATTGTGTAAAAAATATTAACGATGAAACTTTAATATACAGTATTACTTATATATGCGTAAAAAGTGGTAAAATTGATATGAAATTTAACTAAACTTTTTTCTCCGGCTGATTTTTCATGAATAATAGTGATGCACTTAGTATAAGGTTCATAGATATAGTTCATTTTTCTCGTTAACCTCTGATACGTCTGATACGCAACCCACAAACAATAAATAATTGTAAATTTAAACATTTAAAGTTCAGATAAAAGTGGTCGAGTACCTGCGAATACCTACCCTCGAGGTTTTGATATTATGGCTCCATCATTCCACTCATACAAATTTTGAATACTTATAAATACGCAATGAGCGTATACGCAATACATTGTAATAGGTATTTGTAAAATTTTAAATATTTAAATACCAACCTTTTCAGATAAATAAATTCTAATTCGGGATGAGATGTTACAAATATTGGTGTTTAAAAAAAAAAACTAACAAGATACTCGAATGTATCAACCAATACAACTCAAATATATGGTATATTTTCTACGACAAATTAACGACTATAGTCGAGATCATGTGTTAAAAAAAAAATCTATAGACCACGTCGGAAAATTTTTTTAATATTATTTTATCAACGGGACGTCGAATATTTAATGATGCGCGTCGTTCACATTGGTGCGGACACTGTTATTAGAAGGACATTATAATACGATCAGGCCGTCAGAAAATAGTGCTATGTAGACAATAATGATATTTGGTGCGAAAATATTATGCTGGCCGCAGTAATAGCAGCCGCGTTTACCAACCGACAACGTGCGCAATACGAACTTTATTATGCTCGTAATATGCGCATAGACACATACAGAGATGACAGTCGTACGACTATTCTATAGTAATAATAATATGATTAGTAGGTTAGTAGCATGTGCGTGCGCAGATCTAATTTTTTTTTTGATGTGGATGGAGGTGCCTACAATTTTTTTGGGCCCTTTTCTTAATTTGGGCCCTCTCTTAACAAGACATGTACAAAATTTTTAATAAATTATAATGCAAGAATAAACATTACTTGTATTACAACACATATCAATCAGTAGTATTACTAGTACCAAGTTATATAATATTTCATTGGATCTAAAATCTATTTTCAAGATAATTGCAATAGTTTTTATTTATTATTTTTACTTTTATAATCAATAACATCTAGCTGTTATAATCATAATACGTTTTACCACACAAATTTAAAATATTTTACGTTGTATTATTTGTCTTATCCCGAAACATAATTTTTTACCACATATCTTAGAAAAAATACCATTTTCGTGCTAGTAACATTAGTTATTACGGACCTATATATGTGTTATAGGACTTAAATTTTAGGGCCCCCCAATTACATGTCGGGGGGTGCCCAGGCACACCAGGGAACCCTCTGTGCGCACGCCTATGGTTAATAGGTAGCTTGACTGGGACAACAATATTATATTCTTTTGTACAATGGTAATGCGCAACCGACGACGACGACTCGGCGATATAAATATCATTACGTTCCTACCTGCAGCCGACCAATATGTATAGTGGCAGTGGATGGCGTGCGCGTGTGTTTCCGCCGTTTCATCCATTATTCGACGTATATACGTATCGTAATTTATAATATCAACGCTCGTTATGGACGGCGCTGACCTATATATATTATTATCGAGGGTCGGACGATTTCTGGAATACGCACGTGTGGCTGCCCCCGTGGGGGGGGGAGAGGGGCTCACGATGGAATTTAGTTTCTAATATTATAATATTGTACGAACGCGATACGAACCTTTATTAAGGTACGTAATACGTATTACTATTATAGTACATAATATTATATAACAATATATATATAAAGCGCTATTATATAACGGTGGCTATTAATCTTTTAACAGTATAAACGTATTAGTTCAACTTTAATTTCGAAAACGCGTCGTAGGTATATCCAACTCGCATGGGTGTTATCGAAAATAACGAGATAAACGTAAGTAATAATAATGTACAGCCTGTACAGGTATAATATAGGTATTGCTATATACCTAATAGAAATAATTAAAAACATAATGTGGACCGACTGTTGTTCTAAATTTTGTTATAATCGATTTAATATGTTATAATAATATATATAATTACTTTTTTTTTAAATTTAATTTGTGTTTATGATATTCAGATATAAAAGATTAAGTATGATATGATTATACATATTTTTCTATAAAATAACTGGTATCATTACATATTTTGTCAGTTTTTTTTTTTTTGTTGCACTGCAATTGATATGTAAAATGTATAATATCATCCACACTATATATTTTCATTGTTTGATACCGCGGGTACCTTAGTCATTCACTGTTTTTGGTTCTCCAGTATCATGATAATTTTTATCAGTTACGTATGCATTTCGTATATTGTTGCTACTGTTGTCTATTCCATTATATTTGTATCGAATGTTCTTAGGATAAAACCTATCACGGGAAATAATTGAATTATATTATATTTAAACTATACCCTCTGCATTGAAATTAATTAATAATTCGGCATGAGATTTAACATCATTCAAGAAGTGCTAGGTACTAACGTTATAAAGTTAATTTTTTTCTATTTTTAATATGTAATATTCGTACCGTTTTTACTGTAATATGTACTATATTATGTATATTTATATTATAAATTTAATAAATCGGGAAAACTAGTTTATAATTTATGCAAAATGTGCTAAGTAGCAGTTAAAATTTTTATAAAGTTTTTTCCCCATAAACATAAAATGATTTTAGAACTTCCTTAAAGCTTATAGATATATACTTAACTGACTTCAGATGAAAAACTTTTTTATTCTTAAATTATGAATTAGACTTTCACTAATTTAAACTTTTCAATGACTTCATAGAGATGAAAACTTCTGTTTTAACAAATCCAATTACCAAATTATGTTTCATGTTTTATCATATTATATTTTAAGCACTAACTGTTATTTATGGTATTTGTTATGATTATGGTGTGAAATTTCGTTAAGTTCAGAGGATTAAATGTTTAAAGCAATTAATATTACAGTGTTGAATACTTGAATAATAATATAATGATATGATTAATATAATTTGTCTTTATACGATTAATAAACTGTAATATAAAACGCATTTTGTGTCTTCAAACATTTTTATTAAATTCATTAAGACAACTAAAAATAATATATTGTTATATAATTGATTTATTATTTTTAGTTATTATAAATTTAATATAGCTATATAATATTTAACAATACATTAAAAAAAAGTGGGTATCGCTCTGCTGTAAAGTAGAGATGGAGAGTAGGTCACTGGTCACTATAATGTATGTGTTAAATTTGAATGCAATGACAGGTATCATTGTGTACGAAAAACGATTCTGAACGGAGATGATTTGTCAGTCGATGATAATTGGTTGGATACATTATATTATTACCTATATTTAAATTGTAATATATCGTTATTTTAATTTCATACGCTTATAAAATGTTTTCTATATTGACAATGGAATTTTATTTTACAGTTACTTGAAGGAAAACTTATGGATAACCTAGTATTGGATTTTTGAACCTTAAGTATAAATCAAAAAAACTTTATGAATTTTCAACTTCAAAATTCTTAGCAAATTTTCGTGATTTTGATATATTTCGTAAATATTTGAACTTTAAATGCTTATAAACAAAAACTGTGACTAACGATTTTTGATTTTTTTTCACTACGATAAGTAGAACTTATAATTATCCTTGTATTAAATTTTAAAGATTTTTTGGATAGCCAAATTTTTTTTATCGGCATTTTAAGAAAAAAAAATTAGAAAAGTCGAAAATTTCAATTGTCTATAAGTAGCTTAAAAAAGTTTAAATTATTTTTAAAATTTAATCGTAAATAGATAACCATAATATAAACATTTGGTGAAAATTTCAAGTATTTATAATGATTTGTTTTTGAGTTACAGCAAAATCAAAAAATCGATTTTTTCGAAAAGTGATTATGCGTAAAAATTCTCATTTTTCCGTTATTTTTTTAGGATTTTTCCCGACGCTTTTGAAAATTATTGGAATTTTTTTACTTTTGACCCGTCAAAGTACCAACTAGATGAATTTTCCTATTCAAAGAGGGGCTGAACTTAAAAATCAAAGCATTATTACTACTCCAAAACGCGATGACAGACACAAAAAAAAAAAAACACACATTATTGTAAAATCAATACATTCATCACTCCGTTCAGAACCTAAAATTGAGTAAATGTTTGTAGTAAAATGATTTTTTTTTTTTTTAATTTTCATTAATTGTCAATAGTTGCAATTATCAAACATTTTAATATTAATTTTGTATGATTATTATTTCAAAGAAATATTTTTGACTGTGGAGTACATTAAATTATTTAACTGATATTAACAAAAAATACCGTTGATTTTCATACTAATTTTGTAATAAGTACTTCAGAATTTTCCATTAACTAATTAATACCTAAAATTCAAAAATAATATATTTATGATTTTATTTCAGATTTCATAATATGCACTTATATATATTTTTTTTTTATCTAAACTTGCTTAAGGTTATCAATATTAATTACAGACATACACAATTGATAATCACAAATAATCGTATTAATATATACGTTATTTATTTATTATGGTTTTTTTTTTAAAAAGTTTAATAATTATGAGATTGACTGATGAGAAACAATTTATCATTTTTTTCTAATATTCGGTAAAATAAAAACAAAAAACAGTGTTGCAAAATAGCAAACACCACATTTATTTTAATAATTTAAAAAAATAATTAAAAAATAGTTATAAAGGAACGGTGGTATTAGAAAAAAGGATATACATTGACGTAACAAATATCGATATATCAATCGGAGATGGAAACTATTGGTAAATTAGTACTCATCATTTAAATGTCGAAAGCAATAAGTCAGGCACACAGTTTTTGTAACTTGATTAAGTGCTGCAATCGATCAAAAATATATTAACTATTCAAGTTCAACTTAAACTATTTTTTACTTTATAGTATTTATATAAACAAATAAATTATAAAATTTAGTATAATAAGCCAAGTATTTTGTTTAATACACAGCTACTTTTCCAGATAAAATTGAATAGTTGAAATAGTTTTGGTTATTTGGACACTCCATCAAGCATTATATTACATTTACTGTAGGTATAAATATTTTTAAAACACTGATAACCTAGAATTTTTTGAACATATGTAAGACAGATGGTTAATTTATATTGATATTTAGAATAAATCGATTTACTCGTATAGTGTGAAATTAAAAAAACATGAATTTACGTATTATGTTCTAAACATTGGTTTGCGGATATCTAAATTTTCAAGTAATTTTAAATTTTTTAGATATTTATTATATAAAAGATCATGTTGCGTTTTAAAGAGCGATAATTCAACTCGAGTTGATGATTGATGAAAAATTTATTTTTCCCCTTGATACATAGCTGATGTTTGTTTTTATATATATTTGTTTTTTATCTGATTAATAATGATTATGTAAAAATCATAAAATTCAGAACGACGACGGTCGATACGTATGAAACTGCAGGTAATACCTATACTGGTGTTAATTGATTTATATTTTCAACGTACCTCTGCACAATGATGAGCCTTATTTTAATATTTATAAATATCAAGTCAGTCATTACCAGCAATTGTATAAAATGTTATTGTTGTTTAGTGATTATTATTCATAAAGTTTTAATTTCAAAAGAGTTTTATGGGTTTATCGTGGGTTTGTAATATTTTATGAAATATCGCAATATCATTGAATTATCAAAATCCCATAACAAATCCACTTACACACGTAGGCATTCTACTCGTTAATATTATAATATGCAATGTTTTTGACACATTATATTTTGTAAAATCTTATATCGACTACAAAATGGGTACTTTTCAACTTTTCACATAATATAACTTTTAGACCATAGGTAATACGCACGTAATTTCACAACAAAATTACCATCACAAGTATTAGATTCATATTTTGTAGTGGTTTAAAAAGAGGTCTTAAGAGTTTGGATTTTATTAATATGTTAGTGACAAATTTTACATAATATTTGCATTTTAAATATCCTTATGGTTACAAATAAAGTATCGATAAGATAAATATTTTCACAATTTTTTGTATAAAATTGCATGTATTAAAAAAAATTAGGTACTTTTCTAGAATTCTTAAATACTTTGTGACATAACACTAGTGTATACAAATTAATATTAAGTAAAAAATATAATTATGCACAGAGTTGTAATGATTGAAAAAGTAATCCTAATTTGATCGGGGACGATTAAATCTTTCTAGATTCATTACCTGTTAAATAATTATAATTTATTAATATTACCTCTCTGATTCTTGTGTCCACTCGCTTGCTGAAACCGCAATTCGTATTCAAGATGCAGCGTAAGGTGATGGATAGAAATATTGAAATAATTAAGCTTTTTTCATATTAACTATTATAATTTTATTTGACTTATTGTCACGAAACTTGACACACACGTTTTAATTTAATATATATTTATAACCGATACTTCACTTATGACATATTATTGTACGAACGATCTGAGTGGTTCTGTGTACTCGCCTTTACCGTCCGCACAATAATGTGTCAATGGTGCGAGTGCCTTGACCAGCAGATCGGAGTCCTTATATTCTAATGCATTGTTTTTTGTGTGTATGTATGTGTGTGTGTGTGTGTGTGTGTGTGTGTGTGTGTGTGTGTGTGTGTGTGTGTGTGTGTGTGTGTGTGTACAATATTTTATCGTTAAATGGCTAATTATAATTATTTTAAAAGATATGATGGCTTATGTGCACATCATTACAGAGTAATTCTTTTAAAAGTTAACATTGATTATTTTTAAATGTATGAATGTTTTGGTAGATAGATTTTCTTGCATTATTAGTTTTACGTTTTTCAACATTTTTGAACAAATATTTTATGTTTACTACAGTATTTTTAATGAGATGATACATTTTTAATTTTAAAATCTGAAACAGAATATTTTTCCGCGAATTTCAATTATAAAAATCGAATTTCTAATGAGTTTAAACAAATTAACTATACGACATTTATATTATTTTAATATTTAGTAATTAATATAGTATTTTTCAAAAATACCTTTATACAACCCTACATTTTTCAGGAAAAGAGACATTTTTATTTTTAGTTTGTGTTTATTCATTTATAAAATAATAAAGTTCCTAAACTTTTGTATATTTAAACTTTGGGCTACGTAATAGTGAAATAATAGATATAATAATGCTAAGTGGAAGTAACTTTTAAATTGCAACCCATCGTTCCATTTATAATATATTATATATACTGTAATGTTTTGAAAACTGAAAACCAAACATGCTGTGACTTTCTGATGAATAAATTTTTTATGTACATAAAAGTGTTATGTAGGTTTTATTTCAAAAACAAAAAGATATAGGTGAATGTTTTTAAAATTCAATTTATATTTCGAAGATTCATTTTTAAGAGGATACCACATGATTTCATTGGAGTTGTTTATTTTAACACACATGGATTGTAATCCATGGAAAACAATATGTTATATACATACTACTTTTTTATTATTTTTATATTTCAATAAAAATTTTATCTATATAGATACAAAAAAATCAATACAGCTACAACACCGTACCAGATGTCAAATTATACAGTCCAGTAAAAATAATTTTTTTAACTTCATAGTTTGTTTCCATTTTTCTTTTCGTGAATTGAGCAATGATGTATGAGCGTACATTTTACGACCACTGTCCAAAAGGCACGAAGATACTCCCATAGGATATTTAAAAATAAATATGGCTTTAGAACAATATTTTTTTTAAATAGAATTTTGATTTTTATCAAATATTTTTAGTATTTCATATCATAATATAATACATTCTATTAAAAAGGACCTTTATTTTCAATTTACTGTATAAAATATTATGGTTGAGCGTGTGATATGTACAAAATATATCATACGATAAAACATAACAAAAGCTTTGTTTAGATATATAAGTTATTTATATTTGTCAGTTTATAAATGAGTAATGACTAAAAATAATTTTAGAAAAATAAAGTTTATGATTTAATAATATCGTTTATTATTATATGTACATAATAATTTAAAATATATTTATATGCGATACGAGTAACTTATATTTTTTTTCAATTTCACATGACTTGACATAAAAGTATAATATTGTGATATTTAATAATTTATTTATGCCTTGTAAATAATATTAAATTGAGTTACCCCACTTAAAAATGGTAAAGCGATAACATAAAAAACAGTTTTCTTCTTCAAAATATTAAATTATAAAAGGATTTTCTCAAGTAGAATAATTGTGTCAAAAATAAAATGTCACCATTGATTAAAACTTATGATACCGTACTTGTTAAAAATTCAGGTTTTTTGGTTCAAATTTTCAAAATTTTCAAATATAGTAAACCCGTTTTTACGAATAAAGACGTTTTGTAGTATTTTATTATTCCTACCATTATATTAAGCTTTGAAACTCTTTTAATAGCATATAAATATAATATGTAAAATCTATAATAATATTACTTCAACCAAGAATAAAAATCTATTAAAATAACTTGTATAAAACATCATAAAAACTATGGTTTATTTCATACAGAAAAGACTTCCATGTCTATAAAAAATTTGATAGAAAGTATTTGCCAATTCGATCACGCATATTATAATGAATGCGATAAATTTTCGGCAATCGGTAGTGCACTCTAAAGTGATCTCAGTGCAGTAGATGTGTCTATGTACAAAAAAGTGCATGATTTTAAACATTAATTTTTTAAAAATATTTGACTAAATATCGTTTTAAGTTGTATCGCGGTGTGTTTCAATAGTAAAATATATTAGACTTTACAGCGTGTGTGATCAACTGGCTTCTTGAGTGATTTTAAACTCACGTCTTTGATGAGAAGAATGCCATTTTATACACACCGAGCTGAGAAATGTATTGTGTAACTTATCATTGAGCCGTTGAACAGCAAAGCTATACAATTAAATGCTAGTCCGAATGATGCACACTCATCACTTATCGCCTGTTGTTAAATTATACGTAGGTATTTACACGCACAACTGTACACAAACAACTTCAAGATTGTTGGTTTACATCCAATAATGTTGTTTTCGCTCATAATCAACCGATGAAATTTGACAAAAAAAAAAAAAAAAAAAAAATACAACTTATTTTTATTTTGCATAATATATGAATTGCATTATATTTTTTTTTAACTTTCATATTATTATGGGTGGTTTGTTTGATTACTTATTCATATTTATTGTACCGGTGAGTTTTATCGGTTTTATAATATTACATTTGAAAAGAATTATTTAGACTATTTTAATAATTTAATAACCACGAAATTAAGTGTAATTTAAAACGAAATTATATACGTGATACGGATATCTATATTATTCATTTTTGGAAATGCTCTGAATATTTAAATATATAAACGTAACAAAGATGATATTGTACGTAATTTAATTAAATCAGACTTATACAACAAAAAGTTTTGATCTAATTTATTTAAAAATATATTGTGAACGTATAATATATTTATTATTCTTACCTTTTTCAAACAAACTTGGTTTTATCAATAGAAACGATGGACCAGATCATATTAGAACATAATATGTTTTTATTATTCTAAAAATAATAAAAAATACAATATGTATCTATGGCTAGCAATAACCTCGGAATATCCACTGGCTCTGTGATAAATAATATTAATATAGCGTGTGATATATGTATTGTACCAAACCTGCAGTTTATCGGTTTCAGCACTTATATGTACAATAGATATTATTCGCTTATTATTTTCAATAAGTATACCAATGCTGCGGCTAGTTGTCCGTCCGTATAAAATGCGATTGTATTTTATTACTATTAATAGGTATATTGTTTGTGTTAATAATTCGTGTACATATTATATTATTATAGTATATATTATATAGATGTGGGGACGGTGAGACATCCCACGAGGATTTATTAATTCAAAAGAGGTATTGTAGATTCAATTACCTACTCCGCCATTTTATAAATTAATTAATCTTAGTGAAACATCCTGTAAATACGTGTATAAACACAGCGTTTAAAAATTATTAACTACTCATATATTTAATATGTATAATAGCAGTAGATATTTTAGACGATATACAATATAAATGATCCGAGAGCAGTTTAGGTATAATATAATGCGAGTATGCTTATTTTTAGAATGCTGTATAATATTTTATGCTTGGGAGTATAAATAAGGATTTTATCAGGCTGACAGTTACAATTCGAATTGTATGACGTTTTAGGAAGATCTTAATAGTTTATTGCTATCTAATTTGGAACTAAAATTACAAATTAAAAAGTATTCTCCATTTGCTGGAGAACCATTAGTAGCTAGTACGGTTTCACTAACGCATTGTTTAAAATGGCTAAACAATTCTTTGTTTCTAGGGTTTACGTCGTTAGGCAATTTGTTCCTCAGTAGTACAAATTAGTAGAAGTAGTTAACTTAACCTAACCTGAGCTCTTAAGATTGACTAGAAAACTTTATAATGCTTGAATTTAAACTTGTACTAAAATATTTGTTGGCGAATACTCGTATCTATATTATATACTATTATACTTGCTGGTGAACACGGAAGAGACCAGAAAACTTCAAGTTTCAAGTTATTATTGATCTTAAAACGTGTCTTTACTCTTTATAATGATTATAACTTTTGAACTATCGCATTGTCTATACATAGTAACCAAACCACTACACTTTCGATAATAAAGTTATAAAATACTAAACAATATTTACTTATCGATGTTTTTAGAATATATTATTCTATAAAGTGAAAAAATACTGCAGTCATAAATATTTGATTATATATTTAAACCTATTTATTTTGAGATTTTCTTGAAATAATGGGAATTTCACTATACAATCTACTCGTTTATTCAATTTTCGATCAGTTCGATAATAGGTACGGATGAAAGAAATTGAAAGCATTTACTACACTATAAAAACGTTTAAGATGACGTGTAAAAGAAAACAAAAAAATAGAAAAAGGAACAAATGAATTTTTTTACATACAACGTATGATTATATGAATAATATGCACGATATATTATACCAAGTACATCAATAAATACTAAATAGCTTAGTTCAAAGTTATAGATCAAAATAAAAATAATAGTTAAACAATAATATCATTGATAATTCATCTTAAGCTAATATTTAGTGATATTTATTAGTAAATAGTAATAACAGGTTTTTGTTTTGAATAACTATAACTAGAGCTGGGAATTTTAAAACTCTATAAAACTTAAAATATGTATTCATTTACCGATTTACGACGTATTTAAAAAAACAAGAAATATGCATTTATATCAATAATATTTTCTAAAAACATTGGCAAATGATAATATTTATATAAAAAATATATTGTGTTTTGAAAAAGTTAATTGAGTAGCAAAAATTTACATCATAATGCACGTACATGAGTGATGATCATATCGACTCGGTATGATTTTAAAATAGTGAAATAATTTATTTATTTATTTACTTCAATGTTTTTCCAAACTCATCTAACATTATCTTTATTTTATCGAAAAATTAAGTATATTTTTAATTGTTCTTTTATCATGGTTAAATATGCACTTTTATATGCATATATAAAGATCGAACATGCAAGTATACATAACATAGATATTTAACATTTTTAAATATTGCTTCCTAGTGTTATGAAACATTAAACATAAATCACATTTTTCTACGACCTTTCTAAACACATAAATATAAAAAACTAGAATTTCTCAGCCCGAGTTACATATTTTTAATTAACCTATTTTGTTTTAAATACACCTAGTATTTGATTATTTAAACAATAATTATATTTTATAAACACCTTTGGGTTGCTTAAATAATAAAGCCCCAGGGCATTAAATAATAATGATTTATTCAGCTAGTTCATTAGGTTTTGTTCATTTGTTCATTTTACTATTAAGCACGCTTCTTCGAATTTAGTTATTTAAAAGTTAGAAGTTTTTCTAATAATCTGTTTTTATTTTTATTTCATCTCTCCCTAATATTTATTTATGGTTGCATAGTACTAAGTAGTTTTTAATTGAACGTTTTTAATATTATTTATTTCATTTTGTTCTAAAAGTCAGGATCTATCTTCTAATTAACTTTAAAAATTGCTAATATATTTTTATTGTATAACATTAGCTTTGCGTTTCTCTCTAGGATAAAATGTGTTTATTTTTATTATTCGAAAACTGTGGATTTTCAAACTAATATTATGTTTTACATTCAAAAATTTAATATAGTTTATTTTTATGTCAGAAATTTTAATAGAAGAAGATAAAAGAGAATTCCAGTTGAAGTACAGACAACCTAAAAGAAGATATTTTTCTGGACAGTATTTTGCATATTCTATTTGATCAAGACGCGAGGGATTTGTCTCATATATTATTACCAATCGTTGTGGAATTGTGGTGTATCAATGGTTCCAATTTTTTTCATCGTTTTTGCTATTCAATTTAATATAAAAATCACACTTTAGGTATTAAGTATTTGTTTGATGTTATAGCGATATGATGAAATCAGTGCTGTAAAATACTGAAATGTATATTGGGTGTTAAGTGGTTAGTCATTCAGAAAGAAAACATTCTTCAGGCAAATCTAGGTGTCGATAATAGTGTGATTATGATATTAAAAATTTAGAACAATTTTAGTCACGGGAAATTGTTATATTAATAATTATTAATTTATAAATTATAAATTATTCAGATTCAAAAGTTTATATTAACAATAATAATAACTACTTTTTATAGTTACTAACATTCAGTTACCTGAAATTGGTTATAGTCTTGTAGAAGAAACAATGCATTCACGAATTTGGTGTAGCTGAATTGTCTATCCAAAACGCCGTTTGATCATTGCACCATTATTAAAAATGTTAAATAAATTATTATAAAGTGTAAAAAATTAAGCTCAATAGTGGTAACTGATATCGAGACGAAAGTTTGTTTTCAAAGCAGGGACTTATTATACCCATAAATAAGGTAAACTATATTTATAAATAATAGAGTCATGATAATAAGCGTGGGGTTATATTTTGCAAAATTAAATCCTACATTTTTAATTTTATACTTAGAAAAATACCATTATTTACTCTTTTTTGTGCATTTAAAAATTAGAACTCATAAATTAAAATCTTATTTTGATTATGAAATAGTTAAAAATATCTCATTAATTTCTTTTAAAACAAATTAATTACCTAATCAATATTTAAAATTTAATTTCAAAATGATTTCCATTACTTAAAAAAACAACAAAATATATTGATTATAGGTACCTACATTTACTTATTACTAAGGTAGAAAAAAAAAATTTTCAGGTTGCAAATAAATTGTGCTTAAAAAGATCAATAATTTAAAAATATTTAATTTAATTATTTATATTTCAGATTATATCATGCATACCTATTGGATTATTCATATCTGTATAATATATAATAATATGTTGCATTGCAAAGTTCTATCTATATAATTAATAATCGGCTTATATAATAAATCTTGACAAATTGTCTCTAAGTCTGTATGAGTAATATGTGCTCTATTTATTTTTTTATCTCAAAGATATTAAATTATTTGCACATGAAGTATTCGAGTGTAGATATTTTGTCTTAAAGAGCAATAATATTTTATTTCGTTCTTATATATGTCATCACATATTTTAATAAAATATAATCAAAACTAAAATCGTTACATATTATTCAAGTTATCTATGGTAATAGACTTTGTTGAACCCACAATAATCATTGTTTGTAGTTCTTCATAAATTTAACTTGTCATTAATCATCTTGTAAAATTTGAAGTTTATTTTTAGATTTCCATGTTGTTTTACATTTTATATTATAAAAATAACAACTATAATAAAATGTTTTCGTCGTAAAACCAATTGTAGATATTTTTTTATCTCAATCTCATTCCCAAACTAAAACAATACTTGTCAAACACGAATATTATATTTTATTCTATTACTATTTCTCTGAGCTGTTTACTCTTTTATGTTTGTTCTAAAACAAATTCTAAAAAATATTAGATTCATCACGTGTTCAATTCCTGAATTTTGTTTTTATTTTTTTTAAATATTGATGTTATGTAAAGTTTCAAATTTATTTTTTGTTATATTATAGAGTAGTAAAAAAATGAAATAAGAAATCATAAAAATATATAAAATCTATATAATTATTATTCGTAATTTTTTGTAAAAATATGATGATAAAATTATTTACTAGAAAAGTTTTTACTGATTATTCATTTCAGCATGTTTTAGTAAATACTAAACATGACTGATAACACATGATTTATTTATTGAAAAATATGCATTATAAGAGTATTATAATTTTTTTTATTCATTCCATTGTTTGGAATTTTGATCTTAAGGACTTGAAAAGTGAGCACAAATTCAATCTTAAATATTGTTTTATGCATAATAAATGTGTTGAACGTCGACTTTGTTTTTCTATACACTTAAATTCCAAATTTGTATATTAAAATATTGATTCACTGTAATTGTTACCACCATTATTTATTAATGATATATTTTAAAAGAATGTTGTTAAAACGATAAAATAAATTATCGAATAAACCAGAAGAATGTAAAGTAATATTTCTTTAAACATCGAACTGCTATTTTTATAAGTAATATAGTATTGAAGTATTAAATTACGAGTGGAAGTGTGCCAACTGCAAAGTTTTCAAGTACTGATGGGTGGGGGAGGCACCTTAAATTCCGCCCTTTTGGGGTGGCTTTGATAACATTGTTCCACACTAAAGTGTGGAAATAAGTTATGAACCTCCGAATGACAGGTAAGGTAATTAGGAAATGTTTTAAAGCTCATGAGTTATTAAGATACGGAAAGTGACGACACATTATGCAAGTACTATATATTTAAAAGCATACTATTGAATTCTCAAATATATTCATATTTTGTTTTATCTCGTTTAATATTCAGTTACATCAAGTTTAATTTAATACCACAGAGTGATTGATATCAAAATGTCAAAGCATTTTGTTATTTATTTATTGTTTACGTTATCCTAGTACCTGTGAGTTCAAAATGTCTATTCAATTGGGTAAAATATTAGATCAGGTTTTATATACTTAACTAAATCGTTGAATATTTAAACTGTTAAAATTATATTAATATTGACAAATAGAATTTAAAAAAAAAGTATATAGTGTTTTCGTATAATTTTATCGAATTTTCATTTTTTTATAACTGCTCAGTAAATTTAAATTAAATTTAGATCAATATTTTCCAAGTAATTTTTTCATTAATGAAATTACAATACAAAGTAATATATTGTTTAAAAAAACAGTAATTATAATTTATTTCACTAGTAGTCGTATAATAAAGTGTAGATATTTTGTATCAGTATAAATAACAATTTATTTTATTTGAAATTTTCGTGATAAACATTTCATTAAAATTAAAAACTTTGTTATATACAATTGAGAAGTTTTGATAAGATAAAGAGACCAGTGTGTGGTATAGTGTTTTAAACTCTGACATTTGATATTTATTTACCAGAAGAAAAATTTTAACTTACTACTTAAGTTGTAATTACTTTCTAGCTTATTAGTTACCACTTAGTTGATGATAAAATAATAATAATGGATAATACAAATCATAAATATTTTCAATATAAGTTGCTTGCATAGAAATGTTCGTTGCAGACGGTAATTTTTAATATAAACCAAACATATTTTAAAGACATAACTGTAAATGAATTGTTTGATAAACTGCCATTTTATAATAAATGTAACAACTATTTTAACTAATAATAAACTATGTTGTTCAGTGTAAAACTAACTGTAGGTATACGTTATAATTAGGAAGCTGATTTATATGAAATAAAAATGTGCGCATAACCATAGCCGTTTAATTTATAAAATATTTAGCAACAATACAAATATATAAATATCTAGGAAATGTTTTTATTTTAGTGTTACCGTTAATAACAGACATCTATAGTAAAATCATTAAATATAATTATAAAAATAAGAATATAATGTAAAAAAAAAATAATATGACCAGAAAATATTAATTTTGGGTAATTTTATATTTGATTCTTGATTAACATGTAAATATAAGTTCTTTCTTTTAACTTTAAGGTGTTAAATGTTGCATTTTAGGTCTTGAAATATTTTTAAAACGATAAAGCGAATTATAAATGTCAATTGACAAATTAACTGATCTAATTGGTTTATAGTAAGTTTTTACATGTTTCTCGTGATATTGTGTGCTATCATTCCAAAATCTGTAAATAAATAAGGCAAGATTTTAGTCAATAACAGTATATTTTTTTTTAATCTGATATGTTATTTAATTTTACATAATATTATTTAAGGTTTTTTAATAGAATAGAAGTTTTTAGATATATTGTTTTGTAATTTTTTAAAATTGCTCTAAATAATATTGGACATTTTTGTAATATGTATATAAACAATTAAATGTAGAAAATTTTTCAAATTATTAAAATTATTTATAAGTTAGTAAAATATGTAAATTTAATATTCTTAATAAGAACGATTTAATGTTTAAACATTTATAAGCATACTTTAAATATCATATTCTGATAAAAATATGCATTTACTTAACATAAATCTGTCCTCTAGGAATAATCTTTGGAAACCAATATATAATTTATTATGTATGTAAAGAACCGTTGTGGACAGTTGTAGAAGAACATAAAATACTAAGTACATACATAGATTATAATAGCATAAGGCATAAATTTAAGACATGAAATCTTTGAACTCCGGATGTTTCAACCATATATTATATTATTATATCAAACAAATCTACTTCAATGACAATATAGCAATAAGATTTACCATTATTATTACATGAATATTATGATGTGAGCATATGAAAATTTAATTTTTGTCGTGGTATTTTACTAAATATTTTTAATATATTATAAATATAGTAGAATTTTAAATATTTTTCAGTGTACACTTCTATTATAACTATCACTAATATTAGTGAACAAAAATTATTGGTTGTTCATTGTTTAAACTTTTTAAAGACAATACTGTAAAAAAATAAGCAAAAATAAAATAATGTATCTTGATGTCTACTGTGATAAAATCAAATTAGTTTTCAACTTTATTCTATTAAAATAAATAGTGTTATATACTATAGTAGAAAAGCAATGAATAAATTTAAATTTTCTTTTTTACAGTTTCGGAATAATATTAGTTTTATCACACCTAATACATTTTGCATTTTATTGATAGAAAAAAAAATAATATATATATTTTGTAAATGAAATTAATTAATTACAGTAAATTATAACGCTGTGAATGATACAAATAATTGATTTATAGGTAGGAACTAATTTATTATTTTCGGCAATATTAATGTATTACATTTACGAACATCTTTGGATTAATTGTTGTCTTCGATAAAAAAAAGGCCATTCATTCTAAGGTCACGTAAAATGTAAGTAGTATAATACATAGATTTGTTTTCATTCGTAAAAAAAATGTCAAGTTTAATATTATTCAATATCTCAGTTTAAACACATTACAATTATCGGAATATAATTTATATAGAAACGGGTCTATTAGGTGGTGTACAAATTTCGTGGTATCAATAAATCCAAATTTGGTGTTCTACGTTAATATGTTGATTATTTATTTTTGTACATTATATCATGACAATACAATTTTAATAAATCAATAAATAAGATGTATCAGT
Organism: Rhopalosiphum maidis; assembly: GCF_003676215.2. Classification (NCBI taxonomy): domain Eukaryota; kingdom Metazoa; phylum Arthropoda; class Insecta; order Hemiptera; family Aphididae; genus Rhopalosiphum; species Rhopalosiphum maidis. Next base: position 85,020,378 of record NC_040878.1, read on the forward strand.
TCTATATAGTAATTTATATTATATTAAATGTTAATGCAACGATGTATAAAGGTTTATTATATCCGTAAAAATAACAGTTATAATATATTTAACAGCTCGTTTAACACCAAATAACCCAAATTGTACGTGATTGGTTAATTAAATTTGAATCGATTTAAAACTTTCAGATTTGTGTATAAAATTGAATATTTAAAACATACCTGTAAAATGTCTATAATACTGGAAAAAAATACTTGAAAATTATAAATTATCTCTGAGATTTAAGTGTTATATTTATTTTTTTCTATATAATGTATAATTTTGTTTTTCTTTGTTATACCTATATTACTAATTTATTATTATATTTTGTTTATGTGTTGTGCTGCTTAGTTTCGGAAAAAGAAATCAGACAATGGTGAGTACATTTTTTGTATTATTTATTTACATTTATTTTTTCATTTTTATTACCTATACTGGCTAAATAATTAATCTTTCTATAATTGAAAATAAATGCAGAAATACTATGTATATTGAAAGAAACGAATAAATATACATTAAAAAAAAAATATTGAAATTATAAAATACATTTTCTTTGAAATTAATTTCGCTCAAGATGTTACTTACTAAAGGCTTTGTGAAGACCAAATACGCTATCGATTCATAATGGCAATATACAACGAGGGATTTAGCATAGAGAATTGAGCCTTTTTCAAGTAGACTCTCGATGACTGGTTACTTTGTTGTTATTTATTTTATATTTACTACAGTTGTCTATGTCTTTTCGTAGAAAAATAAATTCATATATTTGGACAGTAAAAATAATGATAGGTACGACATGACGTATAAAAGAATAGTTACGCATTAAGGAATAGGCGATTGTATAATGTATGTATGTTGTGCTTAGCTGTACAGTGTACACTCCTGAAAAATCCAATGGAGGTGGATATTTTTTTTTGTATATCATATCGTTCGATTAAATTTTCTGGTTTCCATTAACACGAAAAAATTATTAGATACCGATATGCTTATTTAAAACCACATTTTTTTTTAGATTTTCTCAAAATATTTGTTAATGAAATAATATAATAACTATCTAATATTTTGAGTTTTATTTCACGAGGTTGGGTTGACGTGAAAAAATTAAAAATGTGACATTAAAAAAATCTATGAGTATCACTTTTTTTTTTTAATCGTGAGTATTCTGTTAAGTGATCAATAATTTATGATTAAATTTAAAAAAATCAAGTAGCAGAGATATTAATACAACACATATTATGTTATAGTTAAAGCCATATAAATCAAAAGATTTCTTCGAATTCCAATGTTCGACAATATTAATATCGACACGAAAATGTCACCATTGTACTATTCACTGTGAAGGGTGTTAATCTCCACATAAAATATTAATAACACCAATAATATACCGATCATTAATATACAACAATACTAAGATTATAAAATTTTTTCAAACTTTACCACTCGTCATTTTGTATGCGTTCCTCTCTGTTTAACACACTTTGCATTTTGAAACATCAATTTTGATTTGTTTCTCAATTCAAATCAGGTAATTTTTTATCACCCTCCCCCTCCCCCATTTTGGAATATAAAGTTTTAATTTCCGTTTGTGTAAAAATGCGCAGCTTGTAGACATGCGAAAAATGTATGCAGCCATGCACTTTCATATTTTGAGAGCAGACGGTTTTTTTAAAGGGAATAATATGAATAAAGTCCCTCAAAACAACACCTCTAAAGAAAGATTTTATTAACTTAATTTCATTAATTTTTTAGGTAAAATCTGCGTTCGCGGTTTAATATTATGTGACAAGAATTATGAAATAATTATATATTCTTCAATAAACACGTCTTTACAAAAATATGTTTTTAATTTTCAACACATAAACAACAATTTTTTTCAAAAACCCATTATTTTCTAGGTAACAGTGATAATACAAATGGTTATTATAAATATTTTAAGACAATACTATAAGCATTATGCTTAGAGGCATTAATTATATTTTCGGAGTGCACATACTATATTTTTATTAGCCACATATCCTGCGACCAAAGTTTACACACGTTTATAATACAGCTACATTGTAGGGTTATCTCTTATATACGTTTTTAGAATGGTAGCCCATCCCTCGTTGGTAATTTATAATTACATTTATATGTGTGCTCACATGAATGATAAATGTATAATAGTCTTGATTGTTTAATGTAATTATTGTATTATTAGTTCGTAACATTTAGTCTAATGGCTTTGTTAGGCACAACACAATAATTATTTGACATTCTCCTCTGTAGTTCCTACATTCAAATTTCGGAGTGTCCAAATAAAAAATAAATTTTTTTTTAAAAATTGAGCCGACTATAAATGCTATGCTACAAAGACAAAATATAAAATTCAGCATTAACATATTAGAAAAAACTAGATCAGAATTTGTGCCTACTCCAAAATTCTAAAAAAAATATCATTGCTAAACCATTGATTATTATGATAATTAATCATTAATTATAAGTATTTGTAGTGCAGTCGCTACGATCTTTTTATGGCGTGTCAAATAAAAGACAAATACGATAATAAAATATTATAATATATTGTCTTATACTCTTATCTACAATATTTGCTTATAGTAAATTGTTATTAAACACAGTTAATTAGATGTCGGTCACTTAAATCTGAAAAATTTGAAAATGTATTCATCGTATTAATAATATAATTGTTATCAGGCGCTGAATTATTTTACATTACGCGACCAACGGGCGTTATTGTAACTTAATTTTAAATAATTTAAATTTAACCACGAAAAGTAGGTTGTAATAAGTAGCAACAAACGACAATTTTCGCTAAGCTAACTGTACACCTCTGCAGTATTCAAGTATTTCGCTACATTGTGTGAATTATTTTAGTGATTCTGTATGACGTATAGTAATTATTATGTTAACCGATACAAATAATAAAGTATCTTGCAACTGAAGCGTCGCTAAAATTAGCACGATATTCGTGAACACTATTCCAAACTGAATTTAATGTAACTTTGATGAAGTCTTACGATTTTTAGCGGAACGCGTATGTCTTGTAATAATTTATTAATAGAATTAATTAAAATATATCCTTATCTAATATAAGAAAAAACATCTTTGTTTTAACTAAAAGTTGATACAGTAATATATAATAATATAACATAATAGTTTACATCATTGTCGTATCGACAGCATATATTATGTACAATTCAAACAAACACTGCTATACACGGAATGATCGCTACAGATACTTCCACCTCAAACTATTAAGCAACTACTTAATATGTGTATTGTGTTGAAAATTTTTGTCGTGATATTAATACTACAACGGTACCCGGAAAGCCAGGATCTTTTGAAGTCGATATTATAAGAGTTACAATCAGCCAGCTTTTATTTAAGTGGGCTGTCGACAAAATCATCTTTATTTCGGCGGTTTCCGAGTTATTTTATTTTGCGCAAAACTAATTTATCTATTGAAAATTTATAGCGCACTGAAAAAGCATTGTTATTTGTTTTATAATTATACAGCCCTTTATGATAATATAAATATCATTATGATTTAATTTTGCGGTTTTGATTTAATTTTTCGCTCATATTTTACAATAAGTATATTTATAAATTTTGATATTTTTTTTACTCAATACAAATTATATTAAATTAATATTATCCCTGTAGTTGTAAGTTTATATGGGTAACATTACACTAGTAGAGTATCAAACTATTCATATAGGAATCATCAACAAGACAATATTAATTTTTTAGTTTTTTTTTTTATACATTTATATAATTTTAGTTTTAGTAGTTGATTAACTACTATTTGTTGATGGGATTTTGAATAACCTTGCATAATATTTGGAATTATCAAACAGATTTTTTTAAAAAAATTTTCCCGATAATTTAATATTCATAATGCTTGTTTTTCGACCATCAAAAAATTACAATAAACTATCACAAATTTAAATCTTATTAGGTAACTAATAATTTAGCTCTAGCAAAATTAAATATATTGATTTAAGTTTATTACTAGTTATATAATATTAATTTAGGAAAACAAATTAACTATAAAGACTAAGAAAAAAACCGTAGTTATACTGCGTTCGTGGCCTTCCAAATTGTACGTAATACAATAATAATTTTTTTTTAACAAAACATGTATATGTGTCAGTATAATGTAATTACTCTCTACAAAACTTAAGAAACGTGTCTGGAATAGTATGCACGCAAAACACTACTACCCTTAGAATAATGCGTTTCCGGGATCACGATTAAGTGGATATTTCCAATCCAGAGTTCTTGAAATTTTCCTGGATCACTTGGGAATTGGAAATACATTGGCTTATTTTGTTAATTTAATATTTTAAGGTTAACTACTTATTAAGTTCTTAATCTAACTGCATTATTGAGAAACTTGTTTAATATTTTCTACATTTAGCTTATCATTCATAAACTTTGTAGTGTTTAGCTTTAGGTTTTAGAAAATAATGTGCAATTTTGTTGTAGGTAGGTATACAAATATGAATAATATTTTGTGTATGATATACCTACAAATCAACATATTTAATTATAATTTTAAATAGATTAAAAAAGTTATTTAACAACAGATATTTAATCACTATTAAAATTAATTCCCGGGTCGGTTAAAATTATATAAACAATTATTTGAATAAAAATAAAAATTTAAAAATTATTTTTTATTAAATTATTTATTTAATTGTATATTCGTGGAATATTTATTTGTTATTCATGATTATATTTTTAAATCATGGATAATTTATTTGATATTCATGATTCGACTTTTTGGTAATGATATTTTTATTTGTTATTCATTATTCAGATTTTAATCGTAATAGTCGTATTCATCAGACCTGGTTTAATTTGTATTCATGATTAAATATATTAATTATGTTTTGTTATTTATGTTGAGAGGTTTATTTTCAATAAATATAATTGATTTTCTATGTAAATAAAAATATCGAGGTGTATTAAGAAAGTAATTGGTTTTTAAATTTAATTTTTATGTTTTTAAAATTTAGTAAAGCACCATTCACGGACTCATTAAATCATAAATACGTAATTACGTAAATTATACCAATTTATTGACAGTCTTGAATTTCCGGACGGAGGTTTTCAATATTTTTTATTCAGGTTTACATTTTAGGTTAAAAAATTCATATAATGAAAAAAAATAATAATAATTAGGATTCGATTCATAATTATTTTTTGTAAACAAAATATTGGTTCTGATCAAATTCAAATATTCTTATCAAACAATTATTTATTATTTATGAATAAATAATAAATATAAATATTATTCATGCTAAAATAAAATTTATACTTTTGAGTAAAATTATTCGTGAATTTAATAACTATCTTTTTAATCATAAATAGTCTAAATTGAAAAAACTCAGTTCTGGTAATACTTATGAGTTATGATATATTATATTATATTATAGTTAATAGCATTTGTTATCAGCTTGGTCATTTCCAATTCAAAGTTCAACTGGTCATCAGTGACTTTTATTGTTTTATTCAGTTTAGAATACATATTGTGAACATAAATTTCACTAGTAACACATTATTTCAATATAGCTAACAATAGTAAGTAAGTCAGATCATTATGTTTTATTCCAAACTCAACTGTATCTTTATTTAGTTGTAATAATGTACCCTTTGCAAATAATACATTAATCCAACACATTAATTCAAATTCCAATGTACATTATTGGAAACCCTTTTTGATTAGATTAATGTACTTGTGAACCTCATTATGGGTCATTGGCTATTAAATTAACTCTTTACTATATTGGAACACTTTTAAGTATATTATTATGTTTTATTTTAATACAAAATTATTTAATTCATTAGTGTATAATACTGGTTTTAGAATTTAATCAAATGCACATTATGTTTAAAAACTTGATAGAAAATAGTACAAAGAAATGAGAATATTTTATATAGTTAAATTTACTATAATAATAAAATATCTTCAAGTTAATCACATGATATAATATAATCGGAACCTTTCAACTGCAGATTATTCAGAGGTACAACGTAAATTGACATTGTGTGCATCAAAAAAACTTGTATGTGCGTCACAAAATGACCTTTATTGAATTTCCAGAAGACATAGTGTACCTCATAAAGTATAAAGGCGTACTTACAATCTTTGGGTATATTTCTATTCACAAGTTAAAAAGTTCTTTTAGCTTATTGATATATCGATATAATAAGTGTTTGAATTGGTTGTGCATTTTCTATTGGAATTATATGTAAACGACAGATGATATTTTTAAATGATTAAATCGTACAACTATAATGATTTATATTTTATTGAAGTGACAAGTATTACCTTTTAACAAAATAATCGAATCGTCATTAATTGTCTTCAAACTACTTCAGCTTATTTTTAAAAAGGGAAAATAAAAACTAGTTGCTTTTCAATACATATTTTCTAATATTTTTGAACAGCATGATGTTTGATTAATTTAATTTAAATCATCAAACTTGAAACACGAAGTAAAAGCAAATAGTATAATGTTGTATTGAGTATAATATATGATAAAAAACAGACTTAACAAATATTACAGAATTATAATATTATAGGTTTTTAACAATTTTTAATATGTATATTAACATTTTTTTTATCTTAATTTACGTATTTACGTAATAAAACTTTATCAATAGGTATATTTATGTATATATTAGTCTTTTAGGTAATAATCCAAATGTCAATTTATTCTTGGAAATCAATGGTGATGATGTTACAAAAATGTATACAATATTATGGTATGTCACGCGAAATAAATATTAGGAAGGATATTTTTAAAACTGATAAAACAACAAAAATAATACACTGTTAAGTAAAAAAAGTTTATTTTTAAAATATTCAATACTTATGATATTTGTATCCTCATTTCACCTTTCTCTTGAGCTAATTTTATAACCAATAACCAGTATTGGTCGTATATAATAAACATTGTAAAACAGTAGTTGATCATGCAGTTCGCTGCATGTAGTATAAATTTCAAGTTTCCACAATGGTCGTTGATTCCACGGTGGCGATATTCTAATATAAATTAATGTAGGTAATTTGCCGCGGTTTATTATATAACATGATCGATTGATGGCACTCACAGAATCTTTAGTGATTAGACAAAAAAACAACAAAACTATAAGTAGCCATATCCAATTTGTAATGTTACAGATTAATTTATTATAATATGAACTATCTGTATTTGTTTACCAATATATTCAAAGACAGTTTATGAAATTGTATAAAAAAAATAAATGTTATAAATATAATATCTAATATGAACATAATGTACACGTCATGTGGTATGTACTCAATCTATTTGTTTGATATGTTTTAGGCACAAAGGTTTTCTAAAGGATTGCCCAAACGGACTACTGACGGAACAAGTAAGTTATGCATTACAATTAGTAATCATGTCAAATAAAAATTCTTGTAATTCTTTTTTCTAAATTTATTAAATTGGGCATTGCCCTTATGTTATACACAAAATCAAATACTTTTCACTATAAATCAAAATTAAAATACGTTGAGTTGTATGTAGTATGTTTATTGTTAAATAATAGACACAGACTAATTTGCATTAACAATACAATAATACTTAAAAAAAACTGCTTATTATTCATACAAATAAATCAATTTTCAGTATTTGGCTAACCAATGAAACGACTAAACTTATTTTTACGGAATTTTAACAGAAAGGTAGGACTTTTCAAAGAGTAATCTAGCAAGAGATATTATTTACGAATCCAGGAATCCAACCCCTATATTCGTATGGTGGCACACACGTGCACTTTGTCATTAAAAAACGAAAAAAAATTTGTTTTGTTTATTTCTGGTCGCCATTAGTTACATACAAGAAAAAAACCACATGGTTATTATTATTTAATTTGGTTATCACTGGAAAGATAGTTTTGTTTCAAAAACACCATTGTGTTAATTTATTATTCTTAAGTTTACCACCGGCTACAATTAGATAATACCCATCATTTAATTGGATATTTAAAAGCATAAACAACTGAACAATGCCTAAATTAAGAGAACCAACAGACGTAATATAATATGGCCAGATATTAATAATGGCGAGCTTAATTATTACGATTTTAAAATTGATGATATTTTCGCGAGCAAAGTCGGGTAACATAATATTTATTATGGATCTAAAATTAATGAATATTTAAAATGTATAATGAACTGTATGCTATCTAAACGTAACATAAATGTTTTTTTAATATTAAGCTGATAATCTAGGAAAGATCTTGCTGTAAAAAGATAAAATTCACATTTTTACTTTGTATTCAAACAACATCCACGTGTTAAATATATTTTTGTATAATTGAATTAATTGTGTGATTTCAATAACTGTTTTTCTTTAATATTATATGGACAATAATTTTAAACATACTTCATTTTCACAAAAATATTATTTATTTTCAGGGATTTATAAAAATATACAGACAGTTTTTCCCGCAAGGTGATCCAACAAAATTTGCATCACTTGTATTCAGAGTGTTTGACGAAAATAAAGTAAGTTTATTATTTTAAAATATAAAATTGTAATCCTTTTACAACAGGTAAGAGAATACTTCAATAAATTTATAAAATATGCATTTTAAACAATAAACTTTTTCATATATATTGTTATATAATTTTATAGGATTTCAAGCATGAATTTATTTTTTATATTTATATAAACAGAATATAATATATTATATTATGCATATTATTATTATTAAATAAATTATAATTCAAGTACTCAAATCATCGTTTTTGATAAAAATGATAGTATAGTTTTAGGTTGAAAGGCGTTTCCCCTTAAATTAATATTAGTAATTTATCTAAAAGTTGTGCATGAATGGTGTTGAATTGAAATATATTTACATGAAATAATATTTTAGATTCTACGTGGAGCAATTTATGTATTGGTTTTATAATCATGTGATTTTTCGTGTGTGCCTATAAGTTGTCGATAAAATACTTTGATTATCAAATTTGAGGATAGTTTAAGATAAAATATTGGATTTAGTTTGTTCTCTACAATTTTAAAATTAAAAATTCCATTATATTTTTTTAGTGAGTGTAAATAGTTGTGAATACTTGATTTTTTCACAAAATGTTTACATTATAATTTTTCATACATGGTATAATTTTTAAAATAGAATTTCATAAGCAATGTTACACTTAACATTTGAAAATGTATTAGAAGGTTTTTTAAAAGTTTTACAACCTATATACGGTTAGGTGAAAAGATTTATCAATTCAATCATATTTTTTTACATTTTTTGATAATATGTTATTTAATTTTTTTTTTTAGAAATACTATTTATTAGATCGAAGATTTTATATTAGGGAGATGCATTTAAATTAATGCTTGCTAAAATTATTGTTTGTATGCAATGATATATTTTTGTTTTTAAATGTCACGAGACACAACTTATAATATTATCATGCGTCGATGTGAGCAATGTAAATCCCGTTTTTAGTTTTTTTGTTATTAAATATTTTAAAGATTTTATGCAAACTGCCAATGTTTATCTTATTATATATAAATATATGTATTTATAATTCACGATGAAATCAATACATGTATTAAAAATTAATTTTAAATAAATATTTTCATTTTAATTTATTGTTTTATAATTATAATTATTGTTAATAGCTTTATTTTTTGGAATGGAGAAATGTTCATAATTTATAAACTTTTTAGTGTGTTAATAATAATAATAATATTACATGACACCAAGTAGCCATCCAAAAACTTCTGTAATCGTTATAATTATAAATATATGATACCTACATAAAAAACCATTATTATTATTCTCTTTCCATCGGTACGTGGTCCATCGAATATTAATTAATATTTACGTTACACGTTGTAAAGAAGGTTAACTTTTTAAAAAACATGTATACTTGAATGTTAAAAATAAATTGAAATAATTTATTATCGAACTTAGATAGCAATTTAAATTGTTTTTGTTAATTAATATATATAATATTGAAACACATGATTTTTTTTTAAGATAAATTTCAAATTAATGTTTATTCAAAAGTGTTAGAATAATTATTGATGGTGATTCAAATTAAATTCGTTTAATTGTTGTAAATTTTTATACCTATAGTTAAATTCACGGATACTTTAATTGTACATGGTGGGGGAGAGTAAGAGTTGTGGAAAAAATAACACAAATGTATGAAAAAAGGCAAACGAACATTTACTCCCGGGAAATCGGATAATTTCTGATATTATTATTATGATAAATAATAGCAATGTAATATGATCGTGTCTACATTTGTTTGTTTACTAATAAAGACAATAGTTTATAATGGATATAATTTGATTATAACGAATTATATTTTATCAATTTTCTGTGGTAGTTTTTATTGTTCATACTTTATATAATACTTTAAAATTAAACTACATACAACATATTATTATCAACCCGCAATCATGTAATGAGGGGTTTTTATGACTTAATGAGTAACAGATTACAATAAATTCATGGGAGCTATTTAAATATAATTATGCACATTGTTGTTCTGGCTCATCTATCTACCCACCTATTGTCCGGCGCCCTAGGTTATTTCTCAATATTTGGGGCCCTAGCTAAATGGGAAAAATCAATATTTAAATAAACGATGTGTTTTTATGAGTTGTGAGTGGGACATTTCAAATTATTTTCGAACAGCGCCTTGTTTATTTAACACATTCTCTATAATAGATACCATCCAAATACAACATATTCATATAATTTGCACAAACGTTAAGTGTGAACGTCGATATTTAATATACGAATAATACCTGGATCCTTTGTTGTGTAAGTTTTTAAAAAAAATACATCATTCAACTTATTTAAACAAGGACGATATTATTAATAATGGTTATTAAAATATGATATTAAAATGATATTACAGTAGTAATTGTATATTGTTGATTTAAAAAAAAGTTTTAATTAAAAATGCTCACGTCTTCGTGGATGAGTAGACGATATTGTTAGACGTACACGTAATTTACAAATAAACCTCACCCGTCGGTTAAAAAGATCGGCAGAAGATCAATTGACGGACAATGTAAATTTAAGAAACTGGGTTGCAAACACGTGTAAAAATGAAATTCAAGATCAACGTAACGAGCTATTTTGAGACAGACGCGTATCAACGAGCCATCGACGCACACAGAGCACATGAACGACAGCGCCTGCAAGTACATCGCGCATTGACACAAGTATCGTTTCTACGACATGTAATCGAATATGAGTTGTACATCATTCGTCACCAAACGACCGAACCGCCTAAAAAATAGACATCGTTCAGTGATGTCCAACGCGAACAATGGCCTTTTTGTCTATTTTTGTTGTAAATAATAAAAAACTGCTCATAGCTAAACAAAAGAACATATACGACCGAATTAATTTGTCGAATGCAGCACAACAAGACGGATTATTATTATTATTATTTTTTTTTTGGACTTACCAGGCGGCTCCTCATCCCATTGATACTTGCGCGCGTTCGTTTATAAAATCATATATTGCGTAATGCGTTGGCAATCGCTTCATCAGACATTACAGTGACTTTGCTCGATAGTGGGCGAAAATTCAGCACTCGTATTGCCATTCAACGCTTATTCAAATTCAGACATATTCTACGACATAAATAAGCGTTCTGGCGTGTTTAAAGTTTTACAAAAATCCTAAGCTATCATTTAGGATAAATGCACTATGGTCCATCACAAGTATAATTCACTTGAAGCTCTCGATAGAACAGCGAAAAACCTCAACAATAACATCATAATTTTCCGTGGCGTTCTACTGCTACTGTCCAGTGATATTAGACAGACATTTCCGATAATTTCATGCGCTACATGATGTGCAGACGAAATTAACGCATGTTCTAAACAATTTTATCCATGGCGAAACGTCAATATATTACGCCTAAATTTAAGTATTTGAGTTCAACTGCAAAACGATTCATTGGCACAGTCGTTCTTCGAACAATATGGATTATCATCGATAATGAAAAAATTATATTGTACGGAAACACACAATACAACAAATTGCCAGATAATCGATGACAATTTGTCATAATGTTATGATGGACGCGAAAGACTACTTTGATCGAAAGCATATCCCTAGATTTGCATGATAATTACGTTAATCATTCGCGGCTACGTGAACAAGCTGTTTTGGCCGGAAAAAATATCGATATTAATGTTATTCATTTCAAAATACAACAGTAATAATTGCAAATGAGATGTCGTTGAAATTGATCGATATTGTGGTCGATCCCGGCGAAGCAATCAACTATCCTGTTAAATTCTTAAATTCATTGCGGATTTACCGAGATTGAAAATTAGTTTACCCAAAAGTTTTGCTTAGGAATTTAAACGCACCTAAGCCTAAGCTATGCAATGACACGCGAGATTTTATAAGAAATAAACATGAGAAATATTCTTGAAGCTACCGTTTTGAACTGCGAGTTTCAGAGCGAAGTTGTTGTTCTCCTGCCACGGAACCCGACTATCACTTCAGACTCATCCATTCAATTCAGATGCCTGCAATTTCCAATTCGCTTAGCATTCGTAATGACTATTAATAAGTCACAAGGCCAAACAATGCCATTTGTGGGTTAAATTTAGTAAATCTGTGCTTTTCACATGGCTAATTATATATTGCGTGTTCTCGCGTTGGCAAACCATCAAGTTTGTTCATATTATATACACGCCAGGGGGGATTGACAAAAAATATTGTTCACATTACGTTAAAAAAAAACAAACTTTATTTCTATTAGTATTAAGATTCGAAATTTATTTCTAACTTTAATTTTTTTTTTAACATCGACACGAATATGATTGACAAGGAAATCTTTTGTGTTTTTTCTTTGTTTTCTATTATTTGATTAAGGTGAAAATTTTTCAAATTTACATCACATATTAATAGTGAGGTTTGTCATTTCTCTGAAATGACAAACACAAATATATTTTGAACGAGCAACGAAATACACGAGACAGCTGATTGATAAATAATTATTCATGTTGATGTTGACTTATTATAAAATATATTCGGAATTAAAGGTTTGACATAACATTGTCTCAGGTCAGAATAGTTTTTAGTATTCAATAATTTACGATTGAATTCAAATTTAACTTTTTATTGAGATCCATTTTATACTGAGGTATACTCAAAACCTGTACTAGCATCACATCAAGTTTGATCAGTTGTGTTCAATTAAAGTTAAAAATATGAATTAAATAACACAGTAAAACTAAAAAATGAAATATTCTGTGTTTTTGGATAATTTAGTTGACATTCACGATGTTAACTAATTTTTATCACGTGCAAAAACAAATAAAAAATTGACTATATTGTTAGTCAGTATTGATATTATCGACACATTCCTCCTAATTTAAAATCTTATCTCGTTCTATCCGGAACACTATGTTTTTCTTCACAGCCAGCTTAGCAACTATTTTTTTTTTCTTTGAAACAACACCACAACTTGTTTTGAACATCTGTTTCCTCCCATATTTTATAAACTGAATTAGGATAAAAATCAAGAAGCTCAAATAGTTTTCCATAAAAATCCTTAAAACAACTGCAATTATTAAATAGACTATTATTTTAAAAGTTTTTCTCCAAAGTATTATTATATAACAATTAATAAAGATTTTGTTTTAATTTATGTATATAATTTACATAATATGTCAAAAAAATAATAGCTGAACTAAGAGTCTAAAGAGAACAATAGTCAATAGGATATGATATTTGTATTCTTTTTAGCTTTTGTAAGATATTTTTATTTCTAAAAAATTAATTTTCAATTTATTATTTTGTCAATTTTTATTGTTAATTGTTATTTTTTTAAATTATTTTGTCTTATTTGAGTTGCACATGATTTAGAAAATCAAAATAGTAATTTACTGCATTTGTATTTATAGTACAGTAGACGCCGCTAATAAGACTCACGGATATAAGGGTCAGTCGCTTATTAGACTCAAAATCTTTGGAATGGTACGGACGTATCAAAATACATTAAAAAAAAAAAATGGGTGATAAGACTCAAATTTCATAAAATAAATAGTAGAAAATAAACTTTTTTTGTTATAATTTAGAAATAAATTGGTATTGAAAAATTAAATAATATTCGTGTTGATTATTTCTAGTTTCTGTTGGTACCTTATAACGTATAATAATTTTTGTCGCAGATAAAAATTCACATTTATCGCAACGATTATCGTTATTATATTTTCGGAATATTAGAACATAATAAAAAAAAAAACTAAAATTACATTTTTTTTTCAAAATAAATAATAAATACATTATACATACATCCTTTATAATGTTTTATTAATGTATAATTTTTATAATATTTTTATAAGTAATATATATATATATATATATATATTTAGCTATCATAATTTTAGTTTTTTTTTATTAGGATTATTAAATTTATTCAATAATAAGTATGTAATATGTAATATGTGTTAAAGTATTAAATTTAAAGCAAAATATGTAGTAAAATAAAATTTATAAATTCAAATTTTTTTTCCACTTTGCCTATAAGATTCATTCAGTTATAAGACTCACTATATGCTGGTCCCCAAGTGAGTCTTATAAGCGGCGTCTACTGTATTATATTTTATGTATAAAATACTTAGAAAATAAAACCACATTGCTGTAATATAGATTTACGATGAATGCGTATAATAGTAAAAGCATGTAATCTTAGTTGTTAATTCTGTATAATAAAGGCATTATTTACGATATATTTTAAACTCTTATCAAGTTACAAAGATAAATAGACATGTAGGATAACTAATTATTTCTATTCGTAAATTACATTTTAATAATTAATTTTCATTAGGATTTTTTTTATCTGTATTCGCTCTTTATATATTTTTTTCGTGAACAAAATATATAAGCATTAGGATCATTTTCATAATGCATATACTGTGTATATATTTTACATTTTTTTTTTTGTTCATTTGCTGTTTTGGATATAATTTAATAGTACTATACAAACCAAATAAAAAAGGCGAGCGAATGGAATATTTGAAATATTAACGTCAATACAAAACGGGTTAACACGTGTAATATAATTTTTTGCATTATATGAAAATATTATATTTTTTTTTGCCATGCTACTTAGTACTTATGTTTTCGATCAGTTTAAAGTTAAATTGAACAAAACTATTAAACTAACATAAAATATGTTGATTCGATTAAACGATTAAAATATATTTTTTATTTATCTTCGATTAAACCAATACACTTTACTTAAACACTATTTTTTTAATTAAAGACAAAAAAAAATGGTATGTTAATGGACCTACCTACATAATTTTTATAGTATTTTTGTTTATTTCCGATAAATTTATGTAAACTCAAAAATGGCAAAAAATATTAAAATATTATATTAATATTTTATTTTTAAGCAGTTATATTATACTATTATAGTTATAATTATTTCATGGTATAAGCTGCAAGATTATACGTGTGAATAATTTCTCACCATATATAAATATTATGTATATATGTATATATATTATATAAATAGGTAATATTTTAATCAGTTTGTTTAAAATATTCAATCTAGTAAGGCTATTTTTAATATCACAGAACTATGGGAACTAGTTTTATTTCATTAACTTAAAAAAATAATATATAGTCTACCACAAGTTTATTCCCTAGTTCAGAACTTTAATTAAACTTTGTGCCACAGGCTATATTAAGAGGGTAACTAAGTTTGAGAACCACCGGTAGCTACAGGTTCTTGTTGACACGAAATCCTCAACGTCATGAAATGTAATTCAAATGTAAAGTCTTCCACTCCGATGCAAGCAATTCTAGGATACGTTATTTGATGAGCCGTGAACGAACGATATTGTACATTAGTTATAGTTAGTATGTCTTTTATATATTCATTAAAATGATATGATTGTAATACACATTAATTATATTATATAATAATTTAATCAAATAAATAAACGAAGATATTATACAAACATTTAATCAAACCCTAAGTAAATACACATTACACACGTTTGATTTTCGATCTATCTATAACTCGGGTTCTCGACTCTGTCACGTCCCCGTGATGTAATTCAAATGGTTCAAATGCACGTTCTACATAGTCGCTTGCCATTTACTAGCCAGTGATGTCATTTTTCACCGGAAGAAAACGGCCAACGAGAAGTGTCAGAATGCCTTTTCTTTTGTAAAATGGTAACGAGAAATGTTGACGAATTCACCTCATCTTATCCACTTAGGCGAAACCTTAGAAAAAACCAGCCGGTATTCATTTGAAACGGCATTTTCTTAAAGAATAAATTGAAAGGAGTAGTTGCTATTTTTAAAGTTTAATTTTTGGTTTCAAAAAAAATATCAAAAGAACACTCTTAATACAAATTTATATGAATAATTATCACATAGCTTGTAATAATGGAGATTCGCGTAATATTAAAATAATCTTAATATTATAATTATTTACATTTTTCGGAATACCAACGATCGATTTAAACCCCACTAAACATAATAATATTATATAATCGAGTTATCATACCGAAAACGTTGTTTAAGAATTTAAAGTATTATAAAACTAAATTGTGTTTATACCAAAACAGCTTAATATATAAATCCTTAACAGTTAAGAATAATAAATAATTCATATATTATATTGAAAATGTTTAGATTTATTTAAACTTATTTTATTTATAATTTTTTAATTTTTTATCAGTCTTTAATTGTTTATTATATTACCAACAAATATTTGAGTGACTACTTACAAAATATATCATATGGCATAATATTATATAATTGATAAATTATATCTTATAATAATATATTGCACACGATTACACACACACACACATATATATATATTATAATAAAATAATAAAATAATAGATGATAGATAACACGATATATTATGTAATTAAGTTTTAATTGTCTTAACTAATTATTTTGGATCATTCAAAAAGTGATGAAATTTTTGCTTTTATAAAAATATAATTTAAATGCTAACTACTTAGAGACTAGAAAGAATGCTTAAAAAATGTCAAATCAATTTTAGTTAGTATTTTGATGTTTTAGTTTTCCGTTTTTTCAGAAGTTTTTGTAAGTCAAAGATAAACTAAAAAGAATAAAAAGAAGTTTGGAATAAGAGTATTTTAAATAACTCCAGTCTTATCTTCACACTTCTTAGAATGGTTTTTCAAACAAATACTATGATTTATCTTTGTATTCAAGTCTTATATTCCAACGAAAAATTAACTCCAGTCAGAGAACTCTTTTTATAATTTTATCTTTGGCTATCTAAATGCATATATAATATTATAATATGTATCATTTTTATTTATAATTCCATTGAAAGATTCGTAAAGTATAAACATTATCTGTGATAAAACATATATAAAGTATATTTTTTTAAATTTTCCTTAGCCATATCCATATACGATAATATTGTTATTTGGTTATAGGCAGTCAGTGAATACGTTTCATGTTCTCAGATAACTTATTGTATTTTAACATTGTTACAACTATTATGGAATAGTAAATTGAAAAGTTGATATTCATTTAAGTAGAGTGCCTTTTACGTGGACCCGCAATTTATCACGATATTGACGTTCTGAACTCCATTGATGTTCCGACACAGCTTTGCAGGGACATTGGGGAGTTTCAATCAACTAACTTGTAGCGCTAGAAAATATCTGCCTCTAAAAACAATTTTTGTATTCAATTCACTTCAACCCTAAAAATAAACATTAGTCTTTTTTTTTTTTTGTAATTCAATATACTGTCGTCGTATATAATTTATTTAATAGATATATACTTGTATCGTCTACCGTGTACTGACATTTATGTCAAACTATTAATCCGTTGAACAAAATATGAATACATTTACATGTAGTGTTTTTCATTTTGTTACCAGAAACAACTTGTATGATTTAAAACAAAAAAGTTTATTTTACTTGTCAAGTAATTATAATATTACTGAGTATTTGCAAAGCAACAATGTCGATGACCTGATAAAGTGTTACTATAGGCACTATTATAGGCATACTACATATTACTATGTACTTGATTCGTATTATTGTTATTATCATTGTCAAGTATAACATAAATGAATGTTCACAAAGTTCAACCGTACATTTTATGTAGAAACCTTATTATCATATAGTATATTAGGATATGGTCATAAAAAAAAAAAATACAAAAATTTTAAAATATAATAGAATATCAAATCAAATTTAATAAAACGATAAATTATGGATATTTTGTCCTGATTTACCAAAGATAATAATATTTTATAAATATTTTTATTTTTCATTTATTATTACCAATATTAATTTAATGCGTAAAAATATGTAACTAGGTATTAATGTATCAGGTTTATTAGTTTATTCAGTTTAATAACTAAAAAAGCAATATGTTTTTAATTACAACATTGTTAATATCATTATGTAATACATTAATTTTACGATGAACACAAGGAAATTACATTTGTATTAATCCTGTATTACGTATTTATTATTATTACTATTATTACGTTGACCCACTAGAATGTATAAAGAGTAATGCTTGTTGGAGTGTCATCTTGTACCAAATAACAATGTAGTTAGTTGTTAATAGTAGCACTCATATTTGTTGTATACTTGAAAATAATATTAACGGATAAGCATTTCATTACAAAACAGGAAAATTAACAGAACTGACTACGTTATACAGTACAATATTTTGTCTGATACTATCGACCGAAACAAAAACTTCTAAATTATAATAACTACTCACCAAATATTTAAAGAATATAAAAAAAACCGAACAACTCAGTTGTAGTAACGGGAGAAACTTTTAAATCGCTTAAATGTAAATATAATAGAATCGTCCATCGGCTAGACGCTGACTATTAACCTATAGCCAAGTGAACTGTCATATTTTAGGGACAAATTTCCTTTCAGATCCATGGTAACATAACTTTATTTAGTAGTTTTTATATTTTGGTTTTGTTGTTTGGTATAACATTATTTTGAATTTACAGACAAATATTTGGCGTACGCATATAATATAAAAATCGTTTTATACCCATTGTGACGTATATGTCCCGTTGTGTCTGTCCCCTCTTGTCCATCATTCACGCCTTTCACAGCCTTTTGTTATCGTAATAACATCATTATTTTGTACATTAAGTATTTTATTTTATTATGGTATTTTTGATCTACGCAAAAATAGAGGTTTACCTTATTGTAGTATTTTAGATTGTATATTGTAATAGCAAATATTATTTGATTGACATTAAATGAGTTAAATTGTTGTTTTTAATACATTTTTGTATGGCCTTCGAGATTTTTAATGTCGTATCTAATATTTAGGATTATTTGTTATATCGTATATCAACTTGGTGTCTTAATTGATAATTTCACAACTTACGTTAGTTTTGTGGTCCACATATTTCGTTATAAAATTGATAATTTTATTATTTTCATTAATTGCTTTTAAAAAAACAAGTAGGTACCAGATGATATTTATGTAATACTTATTTTATTACTATTTTTATATCCCAGTGTTCTATGTTTTTATTTCGGTGATATAATAATTATATTTTTTTTTCATTAATAACTTTTATATACATTATTAATGGATATATTATGACAAATAATATTAAAAAATAATATTATTAATATTATGTTTAGACTTTTAAAGGTCTCCAATTATTAGATGTTATAAAATAAATAGTGGACCATTGATTGATGACAGGGTAATGTAATTTATCAAAAAAGAAATTATGGGTTTAAAAACAAAAATTAAATTGAGCATACAACATTTAGCTAAAATGAAAACAAAAGTCAAATGTACCTATTTAATAATATAAGTACAAAAACATGTTTAATATATTTACATGCTAAATAATTGTTTTATTCGGTCACAGCTAAAAGATAATTAAGTCTCGAATTGTAGTATAGTACTATATACGATACGATAATAATGTATTAAATATTTTAAACTTTTTTTTTTAATTAATATAAGTTATAAATTGATTAATTTATTACAACTATAATCTATACACAATATAACTTTGAAATGCTTAGTAGTATTTTACTTTTAAGTTTTAAATTAAATGTTATTACAAAATAATCGATTATAAGGTTTGAATTATTAATAAAAAAATTGGCAAATGTATCAACATTATAAACACAGCATTTATTAGGTACATTTATTGAAACACGACATATATATATATTATAAAAAGATATCTATTTTCAATTATAACCTGGTATATTATTAAACACTAAAACGAGGAAAGCGTTTTTACATTAATTTATATATTATTATATCCTTTCGAGGGCATTGCTACATTACAATTTGTTTTAAAGCAAAATGTATTAAAATAATTGTTATATACCAGAAAGCTTTGAACAATAAAAATTACTCACTAATAACATACACGTTCAAATTAATGTTAAAAAAAAAAAAAAAACAAAGGCATACAAAATATAAAACTGATTATTATTTACATATTAATAAGGTGTATAATACTTAACTGATAAACGTGTTAGATTTTATCTATAAAACTTACATTCCTTATTTACTAATTAATATTCGCATTTCAATTGTTTTTTTTCGCTTTTTCACAATATCAAGATTTCTAAACACTGATATTTGAAAAAAAATCACTACTCCAATGTGAAACTAGCAATCCTCTTGATCCCCTTCAAATCTAAAATGTTAATTACTAGTGCGTTAATTTGTACCATAAAATAGAATTTAGTAAATATTATTTTCATTCATGTATAAATAATATTATTTCACAATCAGTTGTTATATTCGTTAAAAATATACGTTTTGAATTTTTAGTTCCTCGTCAACATTTATTTCTTCACAAAAAATAATTAAGAAAATAAAGATGCTTACATTAGAAATGTAAACAAAGATAATTAATAAAATAACTATAACAATTAAAATGAATTTAAGTATTTACGTTTTATAAAATATAGTGTTTTAATTAACTCATGGTCACTATATTATTATTAAACTGAAGCAATTAATTTTGTAAGTATAAATGTACCTATACTATATCCAAATATAAGATTGTATTTTAGATTCATATACTGCACGTACAACCGCGTTTAATTAAACAATACTTCATATTTAGGTGGCTAATGAACATAGTTTAATTTTATGTTTTCAAAAACAACAATGATAATTTCCTTCGCACAGAGTTGTAAAAAGTATAACAATTATTTGAATGGCATAACTATAACAATGCTTATGTCTTCAAATTTAATTATAGACATCCGAATATAGGTACAAAGCATAATATTATTATTTACAACGTCTGATTATATAATTGCAATGGTGTTATGATGATTTTACGAATAAGTATAAAATTTCGTATTGATATAAAAGACAAGTAATTACGACATTTTGAATAACTCCCAGAAAATTAAATTACACAAATATTATGGGCATTTGTCATACAATAAAAACTAAATTAAAATAATTTGATCAATATGAGTATGAAAGTTACTACCTTTATCATTGTCTTCTTGACACGTATGGAAAACAATTAGTTTATCAAATAATGTTGTTTTCTATAGTCATCGCTTATTATTAGGTACATGCGCGCGCGCGCGCGCGTGTGTGTGTATATGTGTGTGTATTATCTACCCAATGATAATGTTAAAATACCTTAAGATAATTTCTAAGGCGGTAAAATACAATTTGTTTTATGTTTCCAACTAATTTAAAACAACAATGTAAGTTTCTATGTAAATTTAAATGTAATTATTTTTGCTTGCTAAATTGTTTTTCAACTTCAATTTATATAGAAGAATTGATTTATTGTTTCTTAAAATATTTAATGTTTTTAATTATGTAATTATTATTTATCGTATAAAAACTTAATTTTCATAAAGAATTTAATTTTTTTTTTTGTTTTTGATTTAAAAAAAACAATATTATTATTATTGCTTAAAATATTAATGATATAATAATATAATGAACCAGACTTCATAAAATAAAACAAACAACGATTTTAATATATTAAAATTATGATTGGAATTCAAAAGCAATTAATTAAATATTTTGTAATAAACAAATAAGTAGGTACAATAATAACATATTATTGTGATTTAAATGTTTATATAAAAGGTGGGAAAGTGGGTATTACTCTGTTATACGGTTGGTGTAAAGTGAGTCACTCTATTAAATGTGTTAAATTTGAATTCAATGATAAATCATTGAATATGAAAAACTATTCTGAGAGGAAGTGGTCTATCAGCTTATATCATTAAGTATATTTTATTAAACTCACGATGTCGTTATTAAATTAATTTATTTTAAAACTAGTAACACAGTGTGTTGAATTGATTTTTGATGAAATCGAATTACGTTTGATCTATGAATAATTTTCACACTTGTGATAATATATAATATATTTGGAAAATAAATTGATTTTTTCCAGTCACCAAATAGATATTTGTATATTAAAATAATGACGAGACTCTCATATTATAATATACATATATTATTATAGTATAATATATTATTATTTATATGTATATATAACAATACAATAAAAAAAAATTAAATTGACTAGAGTAATGCAGTAATATTGCGATAAATATATAGGTTGAAAATTATATGTTTTATAATTTACAAGTTCATAAAAATGCCATTTTACAGTGGTAAAACACGGGGTATATGAACAACGTGTAATAATTATAGGTAATTAACCAGCTGATTAATATGCATAATATAGAAAGTCCAGTTGTAGTACGATAATGTTTAAACGAAAGATAAATAATAATAAAAAAAAACACGAACAAATATATTATATTATAATTTATTTGTATTCTTAAAAATTTATTTGTATTTTTAAAAAAGGAATAAAAATAGGAAAGAAGGTAATTGCTCTACAGTACACTTAAATTTAAATATACTTTATCATTGAGTTTGCGCTGTAATGATTGTGTTTGAATTCAATGATAGGGTATAGTATATGATGAAAAACATTTCTGAGCTAAGATCGTCTAAAAATTATTTTAATAAATAATATTAATATTTTAGCAAACGTTCGTATTATTTTTATATTTTTCCCCAATTATTTTAAAAAGTACTAAGGATTTTAGATTTTTATTTCACAAAAGTACTAACTAGATCCAATTTGGTTTAAGAAATCTTCAGAGCATTTTTTTTTACTAGAAAATACAAAAAATAAAACAAAAAACTCAAATATAAAAATAATAAAAATAAAAATAAATATCATTGTAAAATCAATACATGCATTGCTATAATCAGAATCCAAAATAATAATTTATTTTTTCTTTCGTATACATTTTAATGTTCTCGAAGTCAAAACCAATAATAAAAAATCCTAAAATAAATTTTAATACATAGTGAATAAACTGTAATCTTTTAGTACTTGATGAGGAATTTAAAACCGAAAATAATGGTTTTTATTTTTAAATTATTGCTATGTGATTATTTTTCTCATTTGGAATTTTAAAAACTAATATGTATATACTATACATAAATATTCAGATGGATTATATAAATGTTAACAACGTACATACACATATTAAAATACATAATATACCCTTATATGTAAAAGTAAACCTGTGTTTCGGGATTACAAACAAATTACGCTTTTTGTTTTCGGTGCCAGACATAACTCCCGTTCATATAATATAGGTTGGTGAAAAACTTGACTCGTAAATTATGTCGATTAGGTATTATTATTATTATTATATAATAGTATAATCAAGCAATAATATAGAACACCAACATGCTATAAAAGGAGAAAATATTCAAACAAATGCATATGATATATTATACTAACAGGCAACAATAATAGTTTAATAGCACCATTAAACGTACAATATACAGTATATTCTAACGTGAGTTGTGTAAACCGTCGAATGCTGTGATTACAGTGTACGAAACAACATAATAAATTCGATCACTAAGAAGTCAAAATAATATTTACATCCATTATTTATTTTGATAAAAATCGTTTCATGAAACCAATAAGTTAATTACAGTCAATTTGATGATCCTGCTAAATATTATAAGCTTAAAATTCGTTGTTTTTATTATTTCGAGTCCTTTTCGTGGTATTTTTAGCGAACAAATGAACCATCCTTCAAATTCATCGAATACGAATAGAAAAAAAAATGTTAAAAAATATTCGCTACAACGTAAGTTGTATATATAGTACACAATGAACATAATATTATAACTTGTTGTATAATAAATTCGGACGAGTATAATTAAATTGATATCGGTGCAGCATTTACGTTTTATTATTAATGTTTAATGAGATATTTTGAATATTACAGTTTCCAAGTGAGCGATGTGTGTTTTTATAAAAATTATTCTTTTGACATCTTAGAGGTGTGAAAATTATTCATTTTTAAGCTTTGTGGGTGTATTATAGCAGACAATTGTATACAACTGGTACTATTGGATGCACACGATTTATCTAATTGAAACGTTATCAATAGAAAGTATTTACCAGTACTTTTTAAAGAACTATGAAAAAAAATAAATAAAATATGGAAAACGAAAAATGAAAATTGTTATCTGAAAACCAGAGTTTTCCAACGACAGTGTTTCCGATTTCGTTTATTTTTTGTGACCGTTTGTCGAATTGCGTGAATAAAGTACAGCCAGGTTGACTTTGCGGGAAAGCAGTAATTATTTAATTTAATTTAATTTTTTATGATTACGTTTTAAACAAAAACCTGTAAGACTGTTTAATTCGCGGCTTTTCCTGCCATATATTGTGTTTGTAACGTATGACTTTCGCCGGCATACCGGTACACAGTCGAGAAATACAAAGAGACGGAGCTATAGAGAGGGAGTGAGAATGAGACGGACGAGGAAAAAAATTCTCAAAACGAATGAGACCGCCGCGCTTATGTGATGGAACGGATGTAGACTGACGATGTGCAACGAGCTTTAACCCCTCGCCGCCCGCCCGTCGGATGATAATAATATAATAAGTGTCAATTGACGAGAGTGCTACAATACTGTATAATAATACTTCACGTCGTAGTAAATACCGTCGAACGGCGTGCGTACTTGTGTGGGGTGTATAAGTGTATAAAACCGCTTCTGCGGCGAGCGACAGCGGCGGCTGTACGGTGCTCACCATATATACGTTATATTATCGTGTGAAGTACTTACTACTACTGTACGTACTACACACCACACACACTCTCTTCTTTTCGTTCGTCGCCGTTGCCGCTGTCTACAACCGCACAAATACATGACGTTCGACACACGTCGCGTGCATGTGTGTTATATTATTAATATTATATTTCGCGGCGGACGACGAGTTGTTGTGTAGTACGACCTAACACGACCGCGACCATTCTGCGACATTTATTAACGCGTCCGTACGAAAATGAATATACGGCCGAGTCGCGATAACTGGCCGACAGTTGAAGGGAGACAAAAATTCGCTTCCAGATAATACGTGTTATTCCGTTACTCGGACGTCTAACTCGAATTTATATTAATTTATAGAGTCGAGTTGCGATAACTCGAAAAACTTGACGACTCGATTATTTTTTTTTTCATTCCCCTAGAAATATAAACCATACATCTCGAAGCGAATTTTTATCTCCCTTCAACTTCGAGTTATCGCGACCCGACTGTATGATATATTATGATATAAATATGTATTACATTAAAATGTATAATTTATTATTTTCGTCGCATATTTTATCACACGGCGGATTATGCAATACGACGGTATTTAATACAATAAACGTATAAATGCTCGTATTATATCCGCCGCCGAGTAGCGTACTTCTGGGGATTATTTTATTATTTTCGACGCAGTACACGCAGAACCACTCGACGACGCGTTTTGTACGTCAATACGATGTATAGGTATGCATGGGGTATATGGTGTGTGATAATAATATGTCCGTTTCTTTTCCGGTCGCCGCCGTGTCTACGTCCGGGACGTTGAAAACGGTTACCGGTAAACACGTTATCCCGTGGGAATGAAATGCCCGTAGCGTGAAATGTACGGCTCGATGTCAAAACATCCGGAAAACAGTATCCAAAGACAAAAAGCATAAAAAAATAATACTTCTTTGGAATAAATTATGAAGGAGAAGGCCTGGCACTTCTCATCTCACCATTGCATTTCATAATATATAGTTTAACGTCCGCTGACAGCACGACTTTCGAAGCGACGATCGTGCGAAAGGCAATAATTGGTCAAAGCCAATTCATAGGTACAGAATTTCTGGAAAATGTATTTTAAAATATTCATAAGCTACCTTATATAGTTAGAACGAACGATAATCGAGCATAAATATTTTTATAATTTCTACAAAGTGTAAATGATTATTTTTTGATTATTTATATTAATAATATATAATGGATTTTGTAAACGCATGAAATTATTATTAATTAAACACCAACATTAAATTTAAAAGACCCTAATATTATTAAATTAAATTTTACGAAACAATACTTATAACTTTTATTAAAATTATTAACTGTAAATATCCAGGCTATTATTATTATTACTTTTTAGAGGTATGTATTATATTATGTATGAGATTTGTTTTTCAAATTTAATTTTTCCGTTTGTATTTGAATGTTTTCAGATTTGGATATTCTATTATTTATATTCGTAGAATATCTTTCAAAAAATATTTTTCCTACACATTTTCTCTAACATATTTTAAAATATATTCAGTGTGGTTTTTCAAGTATAATATATAGTTATATGGATGGATTTTTTTTTTGTGAAAACGAACTTGGGTAGAAATCAAACAAATAATAATAAATAACATAACTTATAACAAAACACAATAACAGCTCATATAATATTTTTTAATTTTAGATTCTGAGCGGAGCAATGAATTTATCGATTTCACAACGTAGTGTGTGTATTTTTTTTTTTATTACCCGATTTATAGTATAAAAAATGCTTTGATTTTCAATTTCAATATATTTTCTGGTAGAAAAATAAACCTAGTTGGTAATTTTAGGAGGTCAAAATTGAAAATTCCCAGTACTTTTCGAAACAATCGATAAAAAAAGTATATATATATATACACAACTGTTATGTTATTGTTCAACGCATAATAAAACATTCGTGTTTGTTCTACGGCAGTGTCTTGTTTTATAAAATATTCTGTTCTCTTTAAAACGACCAATAAGCTATCTTTCTTCAACGGATCGTTGTTTCTTGCTGGATAACTGTGTAAGTGTCACCTTTACTCCGCAAATAACTCGTTAACGTACTATACAAACTATACAATATACATTATAATTAAATTATTATTCATAAACTGATAACTATACGATATCATTTAAACGCATGACTAGATTATTTGACTTTTTTGTACCAGAAACTGAATAAATTAATAAAGTTATAATGACTAAAAAATGAAAAAAAACCATACTGTTTACTTTGGTTAACTGTTATAATTTATAGACGACAAGAAGAAAACTTAATTGAGAATTAGTTTCTTTACTTAATAGTGTATAAACTATAAACATATGTTGTTTTTTTTCCATTAATATTGTTCAACTGTTTTAATTAATTTAGTTTAGAAATGTTGAACAAATATAAATATACTAATTTAAAAAAATTAACATAACGTCAACTCATTCGATAAGAAAAAAATCACATAATTAACCAAAATTATTCTTAGTAATAATATGATGTTTTTAAGTATCATTATTAAAATATATATATATATTGTACTTATTTGTATAGGAATTTGAATTTAGAATTTAGAAAAATTTTAAACAAAGAATAACAATTTGAGTTGATTTGATAAAATCCAAAAATATTTTTCACGCAGATTTTAAGCTTTAAATTTTAACATAAAATATAAAATATAATTTATTTTATAGACATATTAATGACATTTTAAAACGCAATTTTTTGGGCAAAAATTAATACAAACTACCGTATTAGTGTATTAAACTCATAAACAAAAATATTATCATACATAATAATATATGAGATACATCATCTTCGTTCTGCATTGTTTATTGTATGTGATAATTATTTACAATTGAGTTTAAATTTAACACATACATTACAGTGTCTTAATCAATGACAAGGTAAGTACTCTCGAGTCCTGCCTGCTGGTCATTGAACAGCAAAGTGGTAACCTTACTTTGCCTCTTTTTTATTTATTTATAATACATATTTAGTCAAATATTTATTTATGAATCTTAGGTCAATTTTACTTACATATCCCGAGTTCTAATTGGCTAATATTATATATTCATATATACATAAAAGGTTATAATATGCCAACAAGATTGAAATAAATATTCAAATATTTGCGAATTAAAATAATGTATGGTATAACGTATATTTATAATGCTATTATTATTAATGTGCAAATTTCAAGTATTGACCTTATAAATCTGAATTTTGATATTATTTTGTCCTACAAACCTTACATTCATAGATTATGTCTAAGAAATTTTAAACTTCGTAATATTATAACTGTAGTTATTGTCATACCTAGTATACGTATAACTATTCAAATTAAATATTATGTTTTAATTTTATTGTTTTGCATTAACGGTTATCTCTTATGTGTAGATATATACTTTTGTATTTAATTTAACCAGATTTGTGAATTATGTCTTGTTTAAATTAATAAAATTACTTTAATATTAAAAGAAAATAATTTCAAGATGTTTCTAATGTGATAATAAAGAGATATCACCAAACTTGGTAGATTTAATTTATTTTATGTGCTTTTTAGCAATAAAATGTATAAATTAAATGTTCATAAAATTAAGCAATAAAGTTTTTAAAGTGACATGGCTTTTTGTTTTTGTATGATGATATAATGTAATAAATGAAGAAGAACTTAATAAATTATAATATTATACCGTTGAATTATGCCATTATTATTAGTTGGGATGTTGGTTATTAATAAATTATTGAAAAAAACTTTGTATATAAAGCAATAACTGAGATTAAAAATGAGCATGCAAAAATTTTTAAATTGATACTATTTATTTTGTATATCGTCTGAACTTTGAAGCATGCAAAATGTAAAGTTGTAAAAGCAAAGAATTCTTCACATAAAATTATTTTAATATTTTATTATGATTGTTCTTTAGAAAATATCGCATTTGTTTTTTATATTTAAAAACATTAATAATTGCTCATTTTAAATTCCATTTGCTGCACATGCTGGATAATAATACAAAAATATTTATATTACAGTTTATTAGAATTACTGAGAAATGGGATAGGTACTATACCTTCCTTAGAGTATCCGATATTATTTTATTAAGCCTATATTCAAATATATAGTGGAATAAATTATGGTATGCAAATTACTTATTTATTTTATCTACATCGTAATATTAAAATTACTCTTAAAATATAATATATTTTTTCAATAATATCAAAGTGATTGATTGATAAAAATGTAAATGTTTTTTTTTTCTAATACAATATTATAAATTGCAAGTTTATTTTCAATAAATAATATTACAAATAGTCCTAATGGTTTAAAATGATTTTAAATGTAATACGATACTAGTATTGTATTTTACTGGAGTATTAACTAAATATCTCAAAATAATCGGAGATACAAAATAAAAATTACGATGCCCAAGTTTTTGATAAAATCGATATTGGTTTTATATTGTAATTATATTTTACTCCCAAATTAATATTCAAATACATTTTTACTTAATATTTATATTAAAATTTTTAAGACGTGATTATAATATTATTATTTGTAATATTTTTGTTGAGCGTACGAAGGTCAAATTGTCTTAAAAAATCTTGAACTTTAAAAGAAAATAACAATTTTTCTTTGTACGATATTATTTATTCATATAATTATTATATCGTTTTTTAAATGCAATTACATTTTAACACATATCGAAGTATCACTCGAAACTAACTATATAGCATACTGACTTTACCTGTTTTTTATTGAGTTAAATATTTTAACTTACAGACACATCACTTATGTAAAATATTTTAATATTTTTTTAATTTTATTGTTAGTTAAAAATAATTCAAAGTGCTTTCTAACTAAACTGGAATTTAGCAATTTTAATAGAAATAAAATATTATATACACACTGTTCACACATTATTTAGGCTTAGTATAATGTTATAATGTTAGTGTATTTTCATATTAAAATATATTCGGTAACATAAAAAATAGTGTTATACGACTGTTAAATTGTATGTTTTTATTTTTATATTAAGTAGAATTTAATCGAATTATATTATTATTTTTCAGGATGGTTCTATAGAGTTTGAAGAATTCATCAAAGCTCTATCAGTAACGTCCAGAGGAAATTTGGACGAGAAACTTCACTGTAAGTAAATAATTAAGTTTTTTTTTATTTTCTCCTCATTTTTATAGTGAAGTATATAACCAAAACACGTTGTGGTGATATTGAGTTGTTGAATACAATTAGTATACTAAATGTATAGGTCTACTTAACGCTTATGTATATTTAAAAATGATAAAACGATTTTCCGAAAAGGAAATAAGTTTTAATTTATATTTTGACGGAATACTCATTATCATTAAACGAAATTTTTGCTTTGTTTAATTCGTATTATTTATCACCAAACTATTTGTTTAATGCATAGACTTCAAAGTTGTTTTTGAATATTCAAATCATCATCTATTTTCAATGCCAAAAGTAATGTATAATATTTACGTGAACAGAATAAGAATTCTATTCCATTATAAAATCACGAAACATTTTGTAGTGGAGAGAAGGTTAAGTGCCTGCAGAAACACGTCTTATAATGTGTTATAGTATTTAACGGTATAATTTATACACATTAATAATAATATCATTCATCGGTTTTTGTTTTGCAAACGAATGTAAGTGTCGAACTAACGTTGAATTGTGTATTATAATATCGTGCGAACAATGAAATCGGACACATAAAGAGAGATGACTACGTTGAGAGGTCACGCTCAGTTTTACTTATTACTCGATGTATGAATGACGTGTTTTTTCTCTTTTTTTGGTAGAATTTTCAGTATACCTACCTAGCTCAGATACGATACTACAAGTTTGGGAGAGCTTAAGAGTTTGAGAGCTTAGAACAGTTTGTAACATGGTCGTTATATTCCAATGGGCTCTAATAGGAGTACCGAGCAATATAATATTGTAGATTGAAACACTACTGATGAGCTGATGACTGTACGTAAACATTTAACAGTGTATCACATTACCTAACGGCTGTATATACTTGTACACGCGTTGAAGCGATATTATTATCATTTATTTAGTAATGGGTAACACCTTCATATTATTATTATAAGTATATAAGTATAATACCGTGGCTGTTATCTGAATAAAAAGTGTTCCTGTAGAAAATAACATATTACACGAGTGTACGATAAAAAATATGTCATTATATGAAGTGTGAATTCGCTTTATATCCGGAAAAAGGTAATCATTATTTATTATTTTTTTTCTCTCTCTCAAACGTCATACGGTTTTGGATACAGTCTGCAGTGCAATCGTCATTTGTGCGGAAAGGCCATTAATTAGACGTTATACTGTCGCTCAATAGCAACGCGCATTATACATCAGCAACTATACCTGTAATATATTGTGTACGAATGACGTTGGCTGTTTGTCGAAAATCACCAGAGAATATTTTGAATGCGGTGCGTTGGAAAAGTTAAATAAAAATAGTTACATCGATATTTCAACTTTGCCGGTGGTACAATAATATTGTCGTAGGTACGTAGGAAATAACTTCCGAGTCACTACCTGATGTATATAGATCATAATATAACGGGGTTGACTGGTACACAAAATAAGTAAGCATTGCCAATTATTTAAGTTTGATCAGTGAATATTTATAAGGGTGTGTGTATTTCTCTTTTCTTCTCGATTTATCTACATATACACAGTGCATACTTCATTGACGTAGTACCACCTACCTGCACGTAATATATAAAAAAAAAAATAAAATAATATGGTTCCAACGAGTGTATTATTAAATACGCCATCTCAATAGAAGAAAATTGTATACCTTTCGTCGAATTGTATGCTAAATTACGAAAGTTTAATTTGTGTGAACCATAATTTTGTAAGTAAAAAAATATATACACAGACTCGGTGAAAAGTTTTCAAGTTTGAATACGTGCATTGTGTGCTATACCATTTTTCCATTTCCATTTTGTTTTATTTACATATTAAATAAAATACTATTTTATTTTATTCGTTTTGCATTTTTAAAATGAAAATGTGATGGTAAAATATGAATAAAAACATTTTAACCATAGAAAATTAAAAATATACAACTGTGTGCACCTATTCTTTGATATTTTTTTTTTTTTTTACCACCATGTATACTACTATTGTATGAACACGAATAATATAATATTTTTAAGAATACTGAAATCTATTTTAGTCGTACTTTTTTTTATCTATACACATAACATGCGTGCAATATAATACATAAAACAAATATGAAATACGATCTATACGTAGATGTGTAATAAAAACGTATTCAACGTTGTAGAATCTTTATACAATTTTAGTAAAAAAATGTTTAAATTTATAGCATCATTTAAACGAAAGTTATTTTGTTAATTGTATAGGTAATGATACTTTATTTTATGAATACTTTTATTCTGTTAAGCAATTTTAATGTTTATTTTAATTGTAATACTAATTTATATTTTAACCTTTGGTCATAATTTAAATAATAAATAATAATAAAAAAGACAAAAAAAATCAAATAATCGATTTAAAATAAAATGCATTGTTATAACGGAAAAAAATGTTTAAAACGTTTGTTTTAGTTGAAAAAGTTATAGTACCTACTCGTATTTTATGATAATTTAAGATATTGTTATACAAAAATATTTTATGAAAAGAAAAAAATATTTCCCTTGATATTTCCCAGTTTCTTAAATATTGTATAGGTATGTACTTACGTTATTTAATATTAGTTATTTTATAATTTATAATAAAAAAACAAAATAATTTTGATTATATTCTGAATTTATTTTACTAAAAATTTCTTTAAATTTAACACTACTAAAATAAAAATGTTTTGGTACTTTATGGTATCTGTTTGTCAATATTAAAACTATTCGTGCCCAACAGGTAACAAAAAAAAGTATCTCTAACATTTGACGACGGTGATCGATGTTTAGCGGTCTGTTGGATGGTTACAAAATAATTCGCTCATTTTTTTATGTTTACTGGACTGAAAAAAAAAATAACGAAAACAAAAACATTAGCCGTTTCTTTTATTTTTCTTGAAATTAGGAATAAAATTATCATACCGTAAGGTAATCCCCTGCCAAGGTCGTTTTAACTCAGAATTTAAATTTGTCTTGATTAAAAACGATTTTTACTGGGTTTGCGTAGGTAATACTAATAATCTAATATTCAAATGATCGCCAAATGTATACTTGTTACACTGATATCTTAACATTTTTATGTAGAGAAACTACTCTGTAATACAACTATTATAACTATCCTAAATATCTATAATTTTTGAAGTGAAAATATAACCGTTACCTAGTTATTTACGAGTATTGATAATATTATACTAACACTCAAGGATGGCCGTTGAGAAGTAGCTCACCAGAAGCAAAATATTTTTAGTATCAATATAACTTATAATCTGTGGAGGGCTTTGATATAAGTTAAGCAGATGTAGAATAAAGTGATTTTTGTTACATCATTTTGGATTAGTTTATAAACTCTGTTAAGTTTAAAAATAAATCTCTACCTTTGGTTAGTAAATGTGTTCATTATGCTATCAGTAATTAAATACACTAATTTATGTGATGTGAATAGAATTGTTTTGTGCTTTTAGATCTTTTATTATGAAATTCATTAGATATGCCTTTGTCTAAACTATTATTTAAGTGCTTTTAAAGTTGAAATTGTCGGTACTATTGTTAAATGATTTGTAAAATGTATCAACAAGTAGTTACTTCCTGTTATTAGCATGACTTAATTTTACAAAATTATTCTTTAAAATAATTCGGTCTCCCATAAACTGTTTTCGGACAAATCAGCGTTAGGAAACTAACATGTGTTTGTTTGGTTAAAAATTATTTTAAAAACTGTCTGTATCTAGTAGAATATTACACGTTTTTAAAAGTATTTACAGTTATTCGTATTCGAAAAACAAGAAAATAAGAAAATCACTTTTGTCAAAAACTTGTTATACGTAAAAATTCACGTTTTTCATATTTTGTTTTTTTTTTTTTGTTTATACCGATTATTTTTAAAGTTTAGGAATTTTAAATTTTTATCTCCCTAAGGTACTAAATAGCTTCTCTCTCCTTTAATTTATTCTTGTTTACATGTATAAAAAAGCGACATAATATCAATATAAAATCAATACATTCGTCACCTCGTTCGCAATCTAAAATACGTTAAGACTTGTAAAAAACCAGGTAGTCTGGTTTACTTAACTGGTTTATTAAATGAACTCTTTTAAGAATCCTTGAAACAGTAGAGTTAAATTAAATGAGCACGAGAACATTGGTCTTCTAATATTCCTATAAATATTTACCTCCTTGTGTTGTTTAACACTTTTTAAAAATAGTTTCCGTCTTGTTCTATAAAAAAAAACGCGTTTATAATATTCTATTGGGTAGAAAAAATATGCTGCGGTTGTATTAAAAAAAAAAAAAAAACTGAAAAATCATGTATAAATTTACTAATAACTCTCGATAGATGTATAGATCAATTCTATAAAATCCAAAACGTATGTTATAGATTAATACAAATCAAACAATAACAACAGGTGTTAAATATGCGTGGGTGTATAATTATGAAAATAGTATCCAATTACCGGCATTGAATTAACTGTATAGTTCGCATAATAATATCATGTCTCACGTCTCACTGTATTGATGTACAAAATACGCAATTTGAATGTCCGCGCGTGTATGATACGTCGTCCGAGTCGTCAAAATAATAATGCATGATATCATAACAATATACGAACCATATTATGCACCTCGCCGTCAATCATAATGACCAGCTCTGAAGTAAACGACATTTTCAAACACAGTACAGTACACGATGTCTTACGAAAATTGTATGCGTTCTCCAGTTGTCTATGCGATTAGACACGGAAAAAAAAAACGAAATTGTACTACAATCGATATTAGTAATATCAACACGTGGGCAATTAGTTCTCTCCTTCGTGCGCCCGTCGGCATTCATTTTTTTTTTTTCGTGTCGTATTTAATAAAATTATTATAATCAAGGACAAGTCGTCCTGCAGTGAACCGCTGCAGCGGGCGGACGGACGGACCTCACGCTTTGACTAACTACGTAATATAATATTTTAATTCCCAACAAAAGGAAAAGGCCTATGTGCGACGACTTTCGGGTCGTGTGTGATGTGTGCGCGCGTATGCGCTATATACTACTACGCTATACTATAGGTTATATTATAATATTATTATATTAAACGTATATGTGTGTGGCGGTGCGGGTTTTTCGTACGAAATAGTCCTAATACACACGGCGGCTGTTCTGGCCGGGTAGATCCCTATTCGGCGAATTTGCATATTCAAATTTCGTATAACGTGTAACCCGAGAACGAACTGCGGCGTGTAAAATAATATGTAAGAATGTAATATATTTTGTGCGCCTATGAATGTGAACTAAATCGCTGGGATTACGTGCCGTGCTGCGGAGTTACGCGCCGTATCGTGGGATACGCGACGTATAATTACATCGAAACAATATGAAATGCATATCGACGCACATAATGGATACAGTTCGACCGGGTAGTTCATTAATATATATTATTATGGCAAACGGTTTTAGCGAAAAATAACCGGCAGATATCGCCGACATTGTGTTATGCATACATTAATAATAACAGTCTGAGTATATATATATATATATATATATATAGATGTGCGTTTCTCGTTTCGATTTTTATATTTTCGACAGACGACGTTAGACAGACGTGACGGAATAAAAATATTTAATGCGATCACTGGCGTAATACGATTAATTATTAAAATCTGCAGTGACACGGCGTGGAATATTTTCCGATCGTTTTAACTTATAACAGGTATAACGTATTATATTGACACGGCAACAACTTGTCTAGCCTGCTTGTGTACATTTTAAAGACAGCGATTTGTTTATAGAACAACGTCAACGACTAAGAAAAAAAAAAAACAATGAGTATTTCCGATCTTTTAAAATTTAAGGTAGTTACATTTTTTCCCCAAAAGCAATGCTCTTTTATGACTATTTCAGATATCACTAATTTAAACATCTCAGGTAAATATGTAACAAATTGTAGGAAAAATATATTTTATATTTAAATGCAATTAGTATTGCCTATATTTAACTCCTTAAATTCAACGGAGCTTTACATTACTACTTACTAGTTATTACCACAAATGATTTCTAAATTATTAATGTATTAATATTGATTTCTCACTGTCACTTTCTTAGGAGATTTCGAAACCATTCCAACGTACTTTTTGAGAAAAATTAAAATATTTTTTTTGAATGCTGACTTAAAATAATTAAATTCTAGACGTAAAGCCTGTATAAAAAGATATAATATGTAACAACATTTTACCGAGCATCAAATATCCCCATTTTTCGGTACATCAAGTATGTATATTTTATGACATTTAATTTTATAAATTCTTATATTTTTTTTTTTTTTTTTTTTTATTAAATAATGTAAATTTTTGTCAAAACAACATTTTTAAACCTAACGTACGAGTTTACTCTCAAGGTTGTTATCTTTAATTTTCATAACATCCATTTTAAAACCGTAATTATTTCTCTAAAAACATATTATATATATATATATCTGATTTGCGTCAACATGTTTATGTACCGTCATTTTACTGAGCTATTAATAACAGTTAATTGAATTTTATTCATAATCACGATTATAAAATATTATCTATCGTCGTCAGAAAAATTTTGAAATCGTGGCCCTTATTTGTTACTGTTTATGTGTACATTTCTAACCACTATTAATCGATAGCTGTTGTTTTGTTTTTTTTTTCGATAATTACCAGATATTTCTTATATCTCCTTTATTTATGAGAACGATATGAATATAATCAGCCGCATATTGATTGGCTTATAATGTGCATGAAAGTATTGTATTCTATAGAGTATTATAATATGTGAACAACCTATAATAATCGAATGAAAAATACGAATTTTACCAAAGCACCATCGTACCGTCCCCTATCGCATCGTCTGCATAGCAGTAATATCTTTCATAAAATTAAAAAAAATATTACACGATTTTACAGCAGCCTCAAAAGTTGATGTTTTGATACATAATATTATGATATTATATTTACAAATATATTTTTATATTTCAAACAATATCTATGTAGGCATTTGTATTATTTTTTTTTAAAAATAGGGATTTTAACATTGAATCTATCAACTATGGAACTATGCGAAATAAATCATAAATAAACATCAATAATAATATTGTACTTTAATGATATCGATCAATTCTAATTCTTAACTATAATCTCTTTATAATATTAATATTTCTTGAGTAGCATCATTTAGAATTTGTTGGTATTTTTTTTCACAATTTCTTTTTTATTTTATCAGTAATTAGACAGTTTTATGATTTGATATTAAGTTTTTAGATTTTTAACCAAAAATTAAAATATTCGTGTTTATTGTACATTATTATAAATATCATGAAACAAAAACTACAGCTAAAAAAAAAAACATGCAAATTACTTAACAGAAGGTATATTTTTAGATTTATATGTTTTTTTTTTGTAATTAAATTTATAATAGGTCGTTAACATGTCGAGTACCTAATATAAAGTAAGTTTAATTATTAATACACATTTTACTTAAAATATATTTCTTATAATTTATAAGATGTCAGTATATTAAGTAGTGGATTTATGAAAACACTAATTTTAGTTACCTACGTTACTAAACAAGTAATAACTACAATGAAAACA
Organism: Rhopalosiphum maidis; assembly: GCF_003676215.2. Taxonomy (NCBI): domain Eukaryota; kingdom Metazoa; phylum Arthropoda; class Insecta; order Hemiptera; family Aphididae; genus Rhopalosiphum; species Rhopalosiphum maidis. The sequence continues at coordinate 85,058,380 of NC_040878.1, forward strand.
CTGAAAACATTATACAATGAATTGTATTATATTATATTATATTTGGTATTTACAATTACGATATAATTGTAAATTTCAAATGATAAAAATATTAATAATATCCTTTCAAATTTTTGGTCTTCAACAAGTAATATGAAGTGAATTTGATTTATAAATCAAAATTAATTATTTTAATATTAAGTATACATATTTTGGTATTAATATTTTTCTAGTGCAATTTTTGTATTGAAATTGACAAAAAATAATACAGTTTACTCACTTTTTCTGTCTCGTTCTTCACATTTTTACTTAAGGTGTAACCAAAGTTTGCAAGACCTTAAATAAATCTGTAATCCTTTTTCACAATATATAACACGGAAGGATTAATTGAATATTTAACTGAGGACGGTTACCTGTAGAACTCGGAAATGATGTATTTGTTTAAATTTGATTCAACCAAAAATAAATAAACAAAAAAATAAACACCAATATAGGTACATACAAAATCTGCTGTGTACAAAAATGTATAGTTATTTTTTATTACTGTAATTGTTTGGCTATTTTTCATTATTGCGTAATATTTAAATATATATACGTATAAATAAATGTAATAATACGCACAACCCGTACAACAGGTGATTATATAGTATTGTATTTCATTATGTATTTAACAGTAACGTATCTGAAGGCGGACCGAGTAGATTAAAATTGTTCAATATATTGACATCTCTAGAACAGTCACTATATGAATACATATGAAAAAAATCAAATCCAACTCGTTCGGCGATTCGGGGGGAGAGGATGGATCATCTAAACACTGGACTATTATAGTATTTAAAGAGCAATACAATAATATAACTATAATATTCTATGTTACACATTAAAGTGTATATTTTTTACGACCCAGTTATATATATTGTCAATTTTTTATTATTTTTTTTTGCGCGTACTGACCTTCAAAGCAGGTACTTGACCGCGATCACGACGTTATCACATAAATTACATTGGTAGCGATGCTTATAATGTATGTGAATTACAAAGTTTGCATTTTCTCGTCTCTGTTGCCCCGCAGCCATCGGATTGTATAATATACCGTTTTGCTCAATAGCCGTTGGGTTTTAATAGGTATATACACGACATAATGTTGTATATATATATACACGTCATATTATCATGTCATGCATACGACGCGTCATCGTTTACTTTGCGGAAGTTTAGTTGTGGGTGTATGCCCGTCGTCGAAATAACGACCAGCGTCGCTGCGGCTGATCGAAAATCTATTCCTGAACATTACTCGCTGCGCCTTCGACTTGGCAAGGGGTGTTCGGGTGGTTGGGGGATGTTCGTGGGAGGTGTACAGCTGTACTGGTGTCGGCGATGTCGGCGTTCGTGGCGGTGGTCACCCTTAATATTATTGTTGCTATTGCTGCGATATAACCTAACCTAAGCATAATAATATATTATATATATTATGTGCCGTCATCTCCATCTAATGCCGCCGAATGATTGATTGCTGTTTATGCGCAAACGGAAAATCATATATACCTATATAATATATATATGTATATATTATAATATTATACATCGCGTACATTATTTTTTAATATGTAATACCTAACATGTGTGTATACGCGCAAGGCCGTAACTGGAAATTAATTTCGGGGGGGGGGGGGGGGGTGAACCCCCAAACCGGAGATTTTGCCGAATCGCGATGAAGCGATTATTACGGAACTGCGTATACGTATTGTACAATAACATTACCGCGTATATATACTATATATAGGGACATAAATTGGCGTCGGCACATCGTATTTTATAGGTCTGTAACGGAATTTTAGAGCGATACGATTACGCAGGTGTCAGGAACGGTGATGTGCTGCAGTAGTCGTAGAGGTGGTCGATCGTCATCGTCGTTGTCGTTCACACATATTTTCGAGTATTATTGTTATTATTTTCGCGCTTTTCGGTGGATAACTCATATATGTATAGTGTTATTGATATTACCTACCTACCTAATAGTGTACCTACCTACACGTGACTGCATAAGAAAGTGTGTATTGGTCGCGAATCTTAATACAAATGTACAATGTATGCTGAGCGATGTCACGCCTATATAGTGCGTATTTTAGTTTTTTTTGAATATATTCGATGATAATCGGCAATTCGAATAAAATTACAATATTTCCACATTTAATAACATTATTATCTCTATTAGATTATGTTCGGAACAACAGATGTATTATTGATAGTTTAATGACATGCTTTTTTTTTTTTTTTTTATGTCTAACTCACGGCAAACTTTTTATGATGCTAGAAAACATGTTTTGATTTTTAACTTGAGGCGATTGGGTACCGGCCATAATTAAGGAGTTGTAGGTAGGCAATTTCTGTTTCTTTTTTTATATATTTTCCGGTAGATTAGTGGATCTATTTAGTACTTTGGAGGGAGAAAAGTAAAAACTCCAAGTACCCTCTTCTTAATAGTTACAGTGAAAAGCGGTAAATTTAGTAAGTTTTTGATAAAATCAATTTTCTTTGAATCGCATCAACAACCAATTTAGAGGAGTTAAGGTAAATACGTTTTAAATAGTAATCGCTCATATTAAAATTATTAACTGTAATTTTTATGCAGGAAATCATTGTCTAAGATCATAGTTTTGTTTTAAAAATTATCAAATAGAATATAGAAATAACTTCTTTAACACGAAAATACGGAGCGAGTGTGTGAAACGCCCTGTATAATATAACACCTCGCCGATAAAATTGTTATTTAAAATAGACTTTTATACAAAAGGGAAAATCGTTAACGTACAGTTATCCGTACCATCATCACAAATTCTACGAGATTTTTAACGTATAAGCTACCTTTTACAGAGCAAACTAAAACCCGGTCTATTGATCGTCGCGGTGTATAATATCTTAGACAGCATTCGTCAATTTCCGTCATTTTATTATGTTCCATTATTGTTCGATGAGATGGATTGAAGATGGGGGCGTGACGTAGCTAGTCGTCGGCGTATACCTACCTACTTATAACACGACTTTGCGAAAAAAGTTTCCTCTTTAACTCCACATTATCGGCCGCCGCCACTGCAGTCTATATACTATATATATGTATACATAATAATATACCACATTGGCCGAGAATACAAATTGACGGATTAATTTACGCAACGGAAATTTTATGGCGGTCACGAAACGTTCATTTTTTTTTTTCGCTCCCCTCAATCATAGTTTTATTTTTTATATCATATTTATTTTCTTTCGATTTTTCCGTTCAAACAATATATAGGTACAGTAGTTACATAACTACCTGTATTCTTTTTATTTTTTATGATTCACCGTGTACGCACTTTCTTCCCGATTGTTCTTATCCTGCAGAATTTTTTGCTGCACTGCGGTGGAGACAAAATATGTGCAATATAATATCATAATAATTGTATGATTCGATTATGCATTATAATTGTGTATCATCATTATATCATAATACGTATAATACGTTAATACTGTGTGTCTGACAACAGTAACAATATAGCTCCCGTGCATTAAACAGGATTTCGGATTCGTCTAAATGGTTTACGTTTGTTAATTGTTTTATGTACGTAGATTATTTCAAACGACAATACCGTACACGGTTTCAATTTAACAGCGTTTATAATACACATTAAAATTGTGTTGGACGTATGACTTGTAATAATAGTGACTGATGGACATTGTGTTGTTTTAATTCGAGATGGATTTTTTTGTTTATTTTGCTACACTATAGACCCTACACGAGTATAGTAACTGTTTATATCGGATATTAAACCTCACTTGTTAGTTGAACTACACGGCTTATATTATGTTATTAAAGTTAGTAATAATAATTAATAAATAATTATGATTAAATTCATATAAAACTTGGTATATGAATCCATAAATTATTAAATATTGACTTTAGTGTAAATATACCTAATCTGTTTTACATTCCCTTGAAAACGAATCAGTTAAAATTAATTCATTTGTTCAATAATTATCGTTGATATATTAATAATATAAAAGAACGAAATCAGTCGCCTATATTTATTATAAACATTATATGAATAACATTATAACGGATTTAGAATATTAAGATGTTTTTAATTGGCAAAATATTAAGCAGCAATGGTGTTCTTAGCATTTTGCCAATCAAAACATTGCACCGTAACAAATTTGTTTTGATTATAAATTATTATTATAATTTATTATAATATAATTGTATGCGCATACTTAATAATATAACATATATACATATTACATAATATATATAAATAAATAGTATGCTTTTTTACGGTAGTATGTCAAGTACATATATAACAATGTAACAATATAATTATTTTTATACTTAATACTATTGTAATATAACTTTATTATTTAATCCAACAATCTAATTACATTCTTCTGGCAGTATTTTTTTTATAATTTGTTTATGATAAAAATATAATGTATATATGATCATTGTTTTAACTTAAGACACTAATTATTTCAAAAACAGTTCGAATTTTTACGAATATGTTTATTTTTAAACAAATAGTATTTATTCGTTAAAAAATAAAATTATTTTAAGGTTTTGAGTAGATTGAAAATAAATGTACTGATTTTATAATGTGTTTAATTTTTTTTTTTTGAAACAATTTAAAGTAAACAAAATGTTTTGATCTTTGACTTTCAATGTGATTTCTGGTAACTGAATCTTTGGACCAGATTCTAGTAAATACTTTAAAGAAGTTTAAATAAAAAAAATCACAATATTTAAAAAATTAATAAACAGGGAAATAAGGAAAATGTTTGTACAAAACCAGTTTTAACAAACTATATTATGTGCTTTTGTTGTAATTTAAAAATAAAAAATTAACGATAGAGACTTAAAATATTTACTAAATATTCATATCATTATGATATAATTTTGTGAATCGGGTTGTAATAATTATTAAAATTGGTTGTCTATATAGGAGCACAGTAATTTCTCAAACTCGTTATGTTACCTTTATACGGTCACTTTAGAAGACGCGAGGTAATGCGAGCACAAGAGTGTAGTAAGACGACCGATGTTAACCACTCGTCATACGCGTCTCATCTCAGGGGCACTCCACTCTATGTCGGTTTTTTAGTCGTTTAATCCTAGTCGTTGGTGTAAATGTTTCGTCTAGTTGTAAATAGGTTCGTCTATGAATTTAGTGAACAATTATCAAGTATAACATCCTGCATAACTTGTATACACATAAAGTTTTAAATGTTGAAATGTCGATACATTTTCTTTTAATAGTTTTCTAATTTATGTGGCGGTAGAGTGAAGAAGCTAAAAATTAACAGAGAATTGTATTTAACATAATATACGATAACCACAGGAGAACTTGGTGGCGTGTATTTGGGCTGATCGTGTTTTTTTTTTAATTTAATTCCATTACATTTTTTTGATCTTAACAATTGTATCTTTATTTATTTTAAAATATCTGCTTTTTAGCTGATTTTATAAAAAATATACAGCAACATTTTAGAAACCGCGAATTTAATGTATACCGTTTACGTTCAATTTCCAGTATATTATAGGTAATCATAAATATTGCATGTCACATTTCAAGTTTAATTATTGTTAATAATCGTAAAGCAAATAGTAAATACAGCTTTTTGGTTAGTACTGAACGAAATAAGTATGTATAGTGTATAAATTTATTATTCTCCTATTGTTTATATAGTACATCGTACATTTACGCACAGGGCTTATACCTCGGTAATAATACACTAATATTTTTCAGAAATAATAATAAAAAAAAAAAAAAGTAGTTTACAAATGATGCATTTTTTAGTTATATTGGTTGGTTGAGCTTATTTATTGGGCTTTAAAAATAAAAAAATAATACCACCACCACCACCACCACCCCCGCCACAACCATCGCCACTACAATAACTTTTGTTCACGTACCTAGTAAAACTATATAAACGAGGGTGCTTAATTTTGCATCATAAACATTTATACAATAGAAAATGGTTTTTTTACTTACGCTTGATTGCACTTGAGGTTTTCCTGTTACGCATATTATAAATATTTAAAAGAACGCAAACACTAAAACACTGCAGTAAAATATGCATACACGCAAACTTCATAAAATATAAATACCTATGTCTCTAAAAACTTTTACATTTTTCTCTTTGCCGAAAAAACACGGCAGTTCCCCGTTTTTAGGAAATAAATCACGTTTCCGTCGTCAATTCAATTGTAGGTGTGACATGCGATTAATCAATTAAAAACAATAAAATTAAAAAAACGATTTATCAAAATATTATTATTCTATAATCATTAGTGTTATCATACCGTGGAAAAATCATTTCCGGAGACTAAATGAAGGCGAAAACGTGTGATTGCGCGTTACAAATTTGCATGTATTACAAAAATTCATCTTTAATGATTCGAATTAATGTAAACACTGTGAAGTTCCCAGTGTTTATATATTATTTAAAACCGGAGCGTTAACCAAATAGAATAAAACTTATAATTCAGCAGGTATACTGATATGCTAATATTAGAAACTCGTAGCTCTAATTACAAGGTATCTCTTATTCTCCGAAGGGGTCGTAACCTTGCGTTTAATGAAACTCGAAAACCTAATAAACTTAGTATTCTAATTTCAACTAATATTCTTGCACACGCACGCTCATAAGAATTACCACCAACGAATACCACGGCGTGTTGAAATATTCCTATAGATCAATATTATCGTGTTTTACTAAAAAGCCGCAATGGGCTAGTTCTTATATTTTATTCGCGTTCATTAATATAATATTATATTAAATTTGTATGCATAACAATAAGATATTGCGATAAGAGTAAATTATACAATATATGGTACAACTGCGTACCACGCGTTTCATACTAATATTGGATTATATTATTAAATCTAAATATTAGCGAGTAGTTTCTTAGTTTATATTAAACTTTGTGTACTATGCGGATAACATTCCTCTGTTTAATGACTTTATATGAAATGTCGGTCCAGTACTTATTAAACTCGGATAATTATTTTGCAAATCATTAAATGCTAATGATTGTATATTTACAATAATATTATTTTTAAATCGTCATAGTCACGGTGGTCTTCTAAATCTTATTAATTGATCTAATAACCTGTTTTTAATGTGTATTATTATTTGAACTGTTATTGTTAACGTTGGAAAGAAGAAATTTACACAATCACAAGATAAACCTTTGATATTATAAAAAATCCAAGTATTTGAAAACATTATTTTAGTAAGATCAAATATTATAAAAATCAGAATCCAAAAAAATGTATTATTAAAGAAAAACGTGGAGGTGAGCTTGGTGAATTGTTCTGTATATTGATATTATGTCACGATAATGTTGGTACGCTTATGTTTTTTGAATATATAAAATATTCGGTCAATGACGTATTTAATATAAAAAAAAAAAACCACAATTTAAACCGTATTGGTTTTTAGTAGTTAAATTCATTGATTATTATTAAGTAATCGATAATCATAAAAAATATAGTTTTGTTTCAATAATGTGGAAGCAAATTATTTTTTAAAAACAATAAAACAATGAATTGTATATATTGAAGGTAGAATTATTGTTCATGTGATGTAACGGTTGGTTATGGACAATTAAACTGACTGTATTTTTTTTGGTTTTCAACGGAAATGGATTTAATTAAAGCAGACAGTGGTCGACATGTTGTACTTTTGAATGTTTACAGTAATATATATAATATTGAATATAGTATGTATTCATTCGTTTGGCGTCAATTGACATGTTTGTTGATACAATTATACCGTATGTTTATTGTTTATCCTAACGGTTAATACGTCAATGGAGGTGTATGTAATTCGTAATCAATAAAAAAACTAAATTTTCATTATACGTCATGGAAATTAATTTTGCTAATTTGCGCTACCGCCATAAAATTAGATAAAATACTATATTTAGTCAACATTTATGGTGGAGTTGAATGTTATGACATTAAATAATTTTATTAATTTATAATTATTGGACTACTAGATATCTATATTGGGTGAGAAGTATATATATATGTATAGCTAATGCATTTATAAGACGTGTAGATCGGTTCTCTTATGAATAACTATAAAAACAATAACCGGTCGAATTTGAATCTACTGAAACGACTAAGTAAAATGTCCATAAAATATATGGTAGTCGAAAAATCTGTAGTTCGATTTATATTTTTGCCTATGGAAACATTAATATATTTTTTCATCAATAACTTTATATCAACTCTCTGAAACACAAACTAAAGGGATCGATTTTTATTTCACTGCCGGGTGAAAGTTATTTTGCCAGAGTTGTGCGTCTGTTCTCCTCTCAATTTTTCTCGTTACCGAGAAAACTGAAAAACGATATTTTCTCTTGCTTGACAAATGTACAAGTTAATACAAACTTATTTTATTGTTTTTTACTATCGAAATGCGTACTTAGTATAATTTCATGTAATACTCACTAAGCTTAAACTATATTATGTACCAGTTATTTTTTTTTAACCAATAAATAAACAGAAAATATTATATTGTGTAATATTTTATATGATAATATAAGTAATATATTATATAAATATATAATAAACGTTAAATTTATTAACTATGATTATTTATTTTTTTGAGTTCTATTCTTTGGTCGCGTGCACTGAGAGACGAGATTCTAAACTTTCATTTGATAAATTTTAAAGTCTAATATTATTAAATCAAATTAAATAAAAGTGCAATATATCATTTGAATACTGTACAGTAGTATTCTCGAATGCGTATTTATTTCGTATTTTGTGAGATTTATGATTTTTCTTTATAAACGGTTATTTATTTATTTATATTTTTTTTTAACCAGTGTCTCATGTAAATGTCCTGAAATATGTCCTATTCGATTACATAGCGTATTTGTTACTGTAGTGTTTTATTTTATATTATGGCCAACGTAAAGACATAAACATCTCACGAGACGAGTACCAAAACCGTATATGGCACACGCAATACTTGCACGCATCGTGCTGTTGCATGTTTCTCGTGATTCTAATATATTTCTATTATTTTTTTTAAATTATGTAACACTGTGACATGCGTTCCCATCGCGCTATTAATCTCGCTTGATTTATATAAAATGATTGTCTCTCTAAGACCATGCCGTGAATCGCAATACGCGATATGAATTATTTCGTCTATTTTTTTTTTTTTTTGTTCCACAGTTTTGATCTTATTTGATATCGCACCGTACACAGCGCACACGTTGATATTGAGATCTACTGCTGCGTGTTCAGCACTGCAAGTCAATAGTTTACCACGTCCCGACGTCTCGGCACGCTTATTTTATTTGTTGAATTTATAAGTTCGAAGTTGCCGATCCGGAATTTTATTTATTGCGTTGTGTTTGCATTGTTTTGAATGCTGTCCAAAACGCCCCGAATAAATGATTGATATCGGTAGTGTTGCGGTAGGCTGTATTACAAGACCATCGCTACTCCGCGAATTGATTAGACAGAGAAACTGTTTGTATACAACGAATTGCGCGCAAGTCCAGTAATAGGACGTCAGTCGTAGTATACAATTATATGTAAAACCACTGAAACATATTATTTATATAGATTAGACAATTAGAGTAATTATATTATGACACATCTTTCTTACTTACCGAATAATGTATATAGTAAATAAACACCTCAAAATATACTTAGGAGTATTGTACTAATAACTGCCAAAACATTATTGGTACAAACTATAATAATCCACTAGTATACTATCGACAAGGTTAAAGCGGCGCAATTGAATTGGCTCCCAAATTATACAGGTATTTAATATTTTAACCTCGATAAGTATTTTTGAATTGGCTCTTAAAAATTCAAAAACGCGTCGTTGTAAAATATATGTATTATGTGTATATAAATATAAATTATTAAGTTAAATTAAAATATTATATTAAACTATCTGTTGTGGCTTATACTTATATTGGCTAATATTTTTATGTATAGAAACTTTGAATTTACACCAGTGTCGTAATTTTATCTTTTAAATATCGTATCTTATCTCTAATTTATTTCTTTAAGGTGTGGTTTAAATCTATGGGAACGTCTTATAGTAACTATTGTAGCAGTTTGTATGCTATATAATATATTTTAAAAGTTGAATACATTTGGATGCGGTGAATACAATTCGAAACGAAAAGATTCGCATAGGTTAGTTGTCCGATAAATACTATTGCTTTTTTTTGCCCAAATGTTGAATCATCGTTCATATAATTTTCTACTTAATAATCATTAATTTTTTTACGTTTTAATTCATACGCTGCATTTCAGCTAATTCGTTGGAAAAACAATCCCCAACTGGTTGTGGATCTAAAAATAAAAATCCAAATATATTATATACGTTAAATATTGGCATATTTCTGTATTTTGCACGTATACTATGAGAAACTCTTATTATATAATAATATTTTAGAGTTAAGGTAGCCAATTCAAATATATATTTTTCGGGAGCCAATTCAAGGGTCAACTTCATGTTTACCCAAAATTGGGAGCCAATTCAATGGTAGCCGGCTAAAACACATTGTTTACTAAAGACTGTTATCAGTGTTATCACTGCTTTATATTTATTTTGGATCGTGGATACGACGAGTCTTTCGTAAACTATAATTTTATTTATTTTAATTAAGTGGTCACCGACATTACCGTCTATAATTCTTAATTTATTCCATGATTATATGTATATATACAAGGTGTAACAGATTGAACTGGCATTTGTTTTAATTAATGTTTAAAATTTTTTTTATCATTAAAAAAACTAATGATGACTAGCGCTGCATGTGTAATTAAACATTTTTTTATGTTTATTTTTTAGTACTGAAAATAAAAAAATTTAAATTTGATTTAAATTTCTTTGGATAAATTTAAAATAGCAAATTTGTGAATTTGATTATAAAAATAATTTTGATGGTTAAAAGGTTTATCAAGTCATGTAGTTTATTTTTTAGAATTTTTTTAAAACATCAATATTTTTTGATTAAATTAATTTGAAACAAAATAACTTTTTTAAAATATAATTTTTGAAAATTTGCTGACATGAGTATATTTCTTAAATTACTTACTAGTTATAATAAAATAACAATTTTTGTCATACGTTTAAGTAGCATATTTTTTTTTTTTTTGGTCAAGTCTATCTGTTTCACTGTATATTTTCTTATTCTTATTTCCGTGTATTTAATTGTTATTATTTAGTTACTGCGGGTGTATTCTGACAATATCATACATTCATACTGAATTTATTTACGTACCATACATTTAAAATTTAATATGTGGTTAATTTATCTTTTCTTGTCTTTTGATGGCAACTGTAATGATTTTAATATCAACTATACTTTTCTCATAATAGTTAAATAGATATTATTTAAATAACTGAGGAAACACATAATACAATGACGTCTACTATACTTACTACAATACAAAATGTATTAAATATATTTTATTATTATTTCATATTTTTAGAGAATTTAACAAGTTAAATTAATATTTCTTTGTTAAAAAAATGTATAACTATGTTTAAAATAATTCAGTTCTAGTTATATCCATAGAGAAAATTTTTTAATTTTTTTCAAGAGTCGCGAAGAGGGATAACTTTAAACTTCAATATTCAATGATCAAAAATCAAAGGTCATCAAGTCATTACGAAGAATTATTTCTCCGATGCCAATTTATTCGTCTGATGGCAGTTTTGGATTTGTTTCTAGATAAGAGAATAGAATCCCTTGGCTATGGCTATATGGTAGTTATAGTATTAAGTATAAATATTTATATACACTTTTAAACGATTTATTTATTTTATTTTATCATAGTATACTCGATGCCAATTGCAAAAAAACTTTTTAATGTGCAGTTAAATTAAATTTTTTTTTTCTGCGTGCGTATATATAGAAATACAATAATAACAGTCTGTATAATAATAATAAAAAAAAAAAAAGATAAATCAATTACAAATGTATTGTGGTGTTATCAATGGGGTATTGTGTATTTTAATCCTCGTCGAATATGTTTAACCTATAAATATGATCAAATTAAACTGAGCTAAAACCTTATACTACATACATTACTGCAGCATATACACGCCATTTTCATAAATCATACATCACTACGTCTGTAACGTTATTTACGGTTTATGTGTATCGATTGGTTTTGTTCTTATATACTAAACATAGATGTTATGAAACTATACTGAGAACAATTCATACATAATATTATAATTTATAATATATGTATTATGACGTACATTATATTGTTATACGAACATATTTCACTGTACGCCGGTAGTTGAGTGTAAGACCGAAACGTTTTGTATTTTCAGCATCGGAGTGTAATTGTCGATGCAGTATTAAGCAATCTGTATTTCACGTAATATTAACTTAACGATTATACTAATTTCACTGCATTGAAATTGTTTTACGTTATACTACAGTTCTATCGTTTTTTTAAGTACCTGCCTTCTTTACTTTTCAAATTTAAATAATCCATGCACTTTCAAACTCGTCACACGTATTGCTAATTGCCAGCTCGTGATAATTACAAATTTACAAGTGTAAACGACTTAAATTAATTAAGAATAACTGCTCTATAAATCTGTCAAGTGCATGCAGATAAACCTATCGACTTGGTTCTAAAATGCCGTAAATTTATTATTTATATCGTCGTGAACTATCCAAGCAGTTATTTATACATATTTAACAATACATATTATATAATATGCTTTAGTGGAAATTGGATTTAAGAAAAATAAGTAATTAGTATAACAGATAGTACTATTAGTACTTTAGTGTAGATTAGGTCGATGAATTGAATGTGTCGAGTGTTGGGACCAGTGACATAATATTATGTTAACGATGACAGGGATAGGTTGTGGGCGTAATTAACAAGTATAAATTATGTGACTATTGCATTATTTTGATAATAAATATGGAATACAATTAATATTAGAATAATTTTTTTACGTTAAAGAAAAAAAACAAATCAATTTAATAAATCAATCAGCATTTGTTTTGTATAGTTCTTAATATTATTCAAATGCAATTATTATAATATTATGCTTTGGTGTATATTTTATACCTATTTTGTTTTGACTGTATATGGTCATGTATATACTTCTGTGGCAGATTGGAGATATTTTTCGGCGCGGAAAATATAAATCAATGTGGCTAACAATAACTTAATATTAAATTTCTTTATTTTTATAGTAAATTACTTTTTATTTTATTACTCATGTTTTATTGCTATAACAATACATTTTTCTATTCCACGTTTTTACTTATAACAAAGTAATATTATATACTGATAAAGCAACTAATATAATAATCTATATAAATATTTAAGCTAGTTAAATATTTAATTTCAATCAATTGAAATAATAATTTCAAATATTACTTATCTACGTTGAACGAATCGTAAGAAGATAAGTATCTTTTTTTCTTATATTACCTATATAAATGTTATTATTGATATATCATTTATGTATCACTATAAAACATATATAAAATATACCTTTGTTATTAAAAACATTATATCGACAAACAGTACGGTTTTCATAAATTTTGCTTTTTTCTCAAGAATTTGTAAAGTATACTTATTAAATCAATATTGACAATGTATTTTTGTAGGTTTTCATTTTCATAAAAATTATGATTGTCTATATAATATGAATTGGGTAATAGAATATGTTCAATTTTATTCCGATTTAAATCAACACTAAAGTATTTTGATTGCAATTTATCTATATAGGAATTATCTTTTTTTATTATTTTTAAGTTTTAAGTTAATTACATAAAAATAATTTTCCGAAAATCAATTTTTAAAATTATTAAAATTTAAATGAACAGTTGATAAACCACAAACATGCTATATCTAAATAAACATTCTCCCCGTGTTAATACAAGTTGTTATATTTACAACTTTATTCATCAAAGTAGGTTTAGGTTGATATATATTTATTATTATTAATGTTACAGTACATTTTTTTAATTGTATAAATATATAGTCCTTGGTTAATTTGATTAAATTTTAAGTAAGTATATTTTGTTAAAATATTGTAAGCTGTAATTGCATTTATGAAATGTTTTTTGTTACATACGAATTGTTTTCTGGTCCATCAGAAAAGTTCCCAAATTTTCCATATGCCAATAATCCATCCATGTTCAATAGTTTAGAGTATAAACCCTTTTATACTATAGAGCATATTGGATATTATATTTAGGTACACGACATATATTTTTCATGATTACCTAAATTCATAAATTATAGTAGAGACATTTAAAAATAGTAAAATATATCAATATAATATTGCAATTGGAAGTGGGCGGTAATGGTTAATTATACGCTACAAAGCTCATGTTTGCGATTTCCATCTGTTTTTCTTTTCGGTGTGTAATATATTGTATTTAATTACATTATTGACATTATTCTACTTAGCTCCAAAAAAAAAAAAAAAACAAACATTTTAATAAAAACAAAATTAATATTGCTTAATACAGAATAATTTTAAAACGATATGGGTGTCGTTGCAGGCAATCAGTCGCCACTAATCAATAATAGGTTAAAGTAGATAATACATTATTTCGTATATCGCATGTGTCGTTTTAAAAATAAACTCGTCGATGATAGTTACATTATAATAACGACCAATCAATAAAGTTAATTGTTCAAAATGTCACACATTTTTACATTTTGCATCATTGCACGGACATAATTTTGTTTATGCCACACTACACTATGTAGACATTTCAAAAAAGACATTATTATTATTATTTTTTTTTTTTTTAGAAATGTAAGTTTTTTTTCATATTATTACGATACAGCAGATGCAGATCCCTCTTTAATAGTCAAAGTTTATCAGAATTTTCATTGGGTGACTGAAAACTAATGGGGCGATCACTTCACAAGTATCAAATAATAAAATTCGTACCACATAAGATATTATGTTTTCCCGACTAAAGTGTTCGATTTTTCAAAACGTTCATAATAAAAACACAGCATATCAGCAACAATGGCTCATACATATACGTTGCCATAAAATAGCAAAGTGCTCAAAAACTATTGCAGTCTTAACAATTTTAGTACTTAATGCGTAACTATATTTTAATGCTATTATTTAGTGTGACATATTTTAAGAGACAAAACAGCATTATTTAGGTCAACTAAACTTTTCAAGACAACGCTAATAAATTTTATCTTATAAATATATATAAAACTACACAATAATATATTAGTTATATAATAATAAATATTTGACTAATCTAAGAATTTTTGAACAATATGTTAAAATATATAGCATGTAGGCAAGTAAATTAAATTTTAAATTTATTTAATTTGATTTATTACTAAAATAATTATAAATGTATGCATTCTATGTTACGATATGTGAACAGTTTATTAGTTTTTCAGTTTTGATTTATTTAATTATAATTTATATTTTGTTAATCAATGACTTTACATTTGTTTGATTAATGTCTGAAAAAAAAAAAAACTATAGCATCTGCTAATATTGTTGTGATCATTTTCAGGTTATTATAACAAATCCTAAATTTATAATATAATACACACACAACGTATTATATAATTCCTATGTTTTATATTATGACGTGTTATGTTGTTGTTAGGATTATAAATTTGAAATATTAAGCTGTGAAATATTATACTTGACATTTTTCAATTGCAATACATATTTCAAAATTGAAAATTTCACTTTTCTAGAAATATTGAAAATTATTTTAACTTCTTTTAAACGTGTTTGGTGATTATAGATGATAAGAAATAATAAATCGATTACACAAAGAAAATATTGTTAGTAAGTATGCAAAAATATGCACTATACATTTTTGATACTTTTTTCGTAGTGTCTGGGATAAGATTTCTAGCTCACTAAGCAATAAAATCCAATAGTCTAAATAAAAATAAAACATGCAAATTCAACAACTTCCAAGTCCCAGTCCTAATAACTTAAAATTTCATGAAATTTTAAAACCCTAGTTGTTGTACCTACCTACATACACAAGTTTTAAGTATAACTATACAATAATATGGTGTACAAGCAATGTCGTTATAGAATTTGTATTTATCCCGATTTTCTCAACGAATATCATAATATTATTGGATTTCCATTACGAAAAACCTAACTTTGGATCAACCCTGCAGTTGTTATAGTATACCTAAACGTTCTATGTATTTATTGATATAATATAAATTTTCGTACACTCGATGAAAATATTATATACCCTGTATGCCATCATTCACGGATTAAAACACATTTTTATATATTACAAGTATGTGCAACATTGTCTCGAAACTATTTTTATGTCGTTTCCGGAAATCTTAAATAAAAATCGGCCGTCTTCTGTGGCGGTCGGCGGGTAGTATTATTGTTTTTTTCCGAGACGGCGCGAGTGGAGGGAGGGGCCCGGATGCCTGCGGTTCCAGTAAAATCGGCGCCAACTGGTATGGCCGCGAAGTGGGTGGATGGCTCATCCTCACACGGTCGTTACGATATATTATCTTACACGTCCTACCACTATATGATATAATATACGAGCGCGTACTTATGTGTGTATTGTATTACTATGTTACGATCTGCTCTTAGGCCCAGCGACGAGACGTCGTATATCCGGTCGGCGGTTAATCGTTCTCCGGACGGTTTTATCGGACCACTCACTTATTGAGATCGACTCGTCCGCGAACGTTCTAGCCAACCGTTCCCACACGAATTTTATACGACTTATGATAATAATATACGACGGCGCTACGTTTTTATCACGTCGGCTGCGAATGTTATACGATGAAACCACCACTACTGTATCGTTAGGCCGATGCGTTGTCTGCATAATGCGATCGCATCACGGTTATGTATATTTATCGGGCCGAGGTGAGGTTAAACGATACACACACATTCCACTGTGCCATAATATACCCACTCACGAATTCGTTTAAGAAGAAACGCCGTAATCATTATTATTACGTGTTTGTACAATATCACAATAGTAATAATAATAATAATAATATCGTCGACGGAAATTCTCCCTCAAAAATGCGTTTGTCGTCACTACTAACTCATCAGTGCGCACGGTGTCTCTTATGCGCGTGCCGAAACTATATAATACAATATATTTGATATTCCGAAAATATCGTACCTACACGTAGATGACATAATAATATTATAATATTGTGATACGTCTCTGGTACCACGACCGACCACATTACTCCCGCGATTTTGTATAACATAATAATAATAATGCCGTCCGCGCATGAAACGCGGTGCTTACCGTTTTGATTGCGATCATTATGTTATCCGATCAACGTCATAGTGTACACCGATACAACGTCATAAGATTCGCAGCACAACTATAACAAGCACAGTATTGAACATAATATCTAACAAGCTTATTGGAAATTTTTTGTACATTTTTAGATTATTCCTAGAACTTGTTGGACTTTATTTTTGTCGGCAGAGCTTTTTTCTAAATTTGTGCTAACGACGGCGTCATTTTATGCGAGCGAACTTTTACCCGAATACGAGATGTCGATATACATTTTTAGACACACTCAAACCTCATTTAAATTTTTTTGGAATTTATTTCCGATAGCTTAAAGTCGTGCTGTTAGAGTATAATTTGTACAGTACCTACTCAAGTTGTGAGAGGTCTTCCGACAAAAATAAAGTCCATTTGAGTTTGAGAATAGCCAGTGTCAAAAAAATTACCAACAAATTTGTTGAATATAATTTATTTCATATTTACTCGTAATGGTGGTGCTGTTAACTATTTATGAAAGTTTAGTATACGCGTATGTATAATTATTATAATAATTTTTGACTTTGATGTGCTAAGGTAGGCTGAGTCCATCATTCATAGACGTATACAGAGAAAACGTACTATTTCCTTTATTCGTCAAATATAAAATGTTATTCAACGTTATATTGTGTTCGTTTCGCATTTTTAATACTATTAAAACATATTTAATCTAATCCTACGTAATTTTAACTCCTAAGGATTGTTTTTATAAGAAACAATTTTTTTCCCTAAAACTTTTCTGATTTGTAAGTTACACTAGTATTTTTGATTTTAATGTCAGTCCATTCTGCTTAATATTGTAGATATACTCGTTATTCCGGAAAACAAATTAACATGCCTTAAATAAAATATTAAAATATTTATAAAGTTTAAAATTTAAGTTAATAATAACCAAATAAAAAAGTTAGAGTTAACATAAATTATTGGCTGTGTTATGACTTATGGTGGAACGAAAAATAAATTTAAATTAAAATATTAGCTCAATTAACTGCGAAGATTTGTTATAAAATATCGTCATAGTATGGCCCCAGATCCATGATATGATAAGCATTATACATATTTGAAAAAAAACAATATAATATATTGGTATTTTTTAAATAAAAAATGTTATCATTTTACAAATCGTGTCACGTAATATTCATACAAATACGCAAAACAGGAAAAAAAAGGTCCAATACCCAATTTCTAGAAGGTACAATATTATACGCGTACCACCATGAAAAAAATGATTATAACGTTAAAAATCCTTAGCATTCTTCCAGTTTTATTATATTATTCTCGAAATTAAAAATGTTTTGCTGCTTAATATTCGCTTACAATAATAGTACCGACGTTCGGTTTCACTACTGTAGTATTTAATAAATAATTACAAAACGGAGAAAACCTAATGATAATATTATAATACAAAGTATAGTTAACATTCAATAGACTTAGTATGAGAACAATCTTTTTTATTAATATTTTTATATATTTTGTGAAATATCTAAATATTTTGTCGATATTTCATGATGATTAACGCGCCTTTCTGTTGACATATGATTTACTTTCAATACGGTCGTACATACACACGTACTACAGCTGTAATATATTATAAAGTCCCTGTAAACTTTTGGGAACAATGATTTTTTTTTAATATAACTAAAAGATGAAATCGAGTTATTCCAAAATTCAAAATGTAACGAACAAAAAAGCGAAAACAACGTTACAAGTTCTACTCGATAACGAACGCCGACATTTGTTAAATTGTGTTCACGACGTTTGCCGTAAATATTAATAATCCTACAGTTGAGATTTTAGTTTTTCTTTCACGTATGCACCACATAAAATATTATAATATCTTAATTTTTTTTTTCCGATCATCGTTCAATAACGAGCGGCGTATAGTTTCGTTTTACGAATTTGCAGTTCTTTTTTCGACTAAACAGAATAGATGCACATATTTACGACACGTATGTTGGAAAACGAAATAATTAACATTAATCCACAAATTTGAATGGTTTAATCGTTAAACATTTTATGTGTAACCATTAGTCGTCGGGCCGCAGCTCGGTGGTAATTGCTTCATTTAATATTAACGGTACAGGAGTTGGCTTTATTTATGAACCACGTCAGCAGAGGCTATGGATCATAATTGTTGTTTCATCAGTATTCTATTTTATTTTTCGTTCGCCTACCCGCAAAACAGCCATTGATTATATATTAACAAACAAGATGGCTTATGAAAACTCTGTTGTGTATTTTTGTTTTCTTTACGCGCACCAACTTTGTCCGAGCTGTATCGCAGCATTGTGTGTGTGTATGACTTCCTGCGTTTTTATAAGTAACTCGTTTGTACGGCACACTGTGAGATGCTCGAATGCAGCTGCGGTAATTTTGGCTGTAAAATACGGTTTCGGGAAATGTTTGGGAAGGCCGAATTTCGCCTCAACTAGGTCAAAAGGAAATTTGTGAAATAAGCCCTAACTTGCCTGACATGGACAATATACATTTAACACGGTATACGCGGAAATAAAGTTTTCGGGATTTAAGGACTAATTTATGTAGGTACTTGCTTATTATAATCTAATTGTAAACCGTTAATGGTATCAACTGCCATACACAAGTATTAAATTAAAGTGGGGCAATAATTAGGCATGGCAAATAATAGTCACCAAAACACTAAAGTACACTCTGTGTTATACCCACAAAATGGCAATCCAGTTACAATTTATAAGTATTTACAATATAAATAATAAAATATTATGAAGGATATATTTTTTTTTCGAAGGCAGATGGATGCTCTCGTTTTTTATGTTACTTCTTTTTGGTTAATTTTTGAAATACATATATCATTTGTTATTATGTATTGTTTAATTTTAAAATGTTTACTTTTAGATCGAACAATTGTAGAGATGCTTCTTATTTAATATAAACTCTAAATGATTCTAAATAATTATCTATTGATTTGATATCCATTATACATTTAAAAAAATAATTTTAGTATATTAAATTGAAAAAAAAGTTGTTATAAAAAATAAATAGAAGACATATTATATAACAATTGATATACATATTTTGTATTAGAAATGATCGATAATATAATTATCTTACCAAACATGTCACGATGATGGTAGTGGTTAAAGTATTAAATACATTTTCAAGTTATAAAAAGAGAAAAATACAACACAAAAATACCTAAAGAAATCGATCGTTTTTCTATGATACAATTGTGTTGCAAAACAAAATATGTTTAAATTCAATTCAATATTATGTAGGTACTCGTAAAACGCACACGTATTTTACACCATTCTCAGTAAGTACTTAAATAAATATATATATATATATATATGCGTGAGGAGATGATGTTCTTCCAGAAACAGGAGACGTCCCTAAATTATGTTTACCGATACTCCGTAGCAGATCACCCGGATGATGGGTTTTATATTATCGTTTTAATATAGTAAGTTAATTCGGCGAGTTTTATCTCCCCCGGTCTTTATAATAGCGTACATTTTTGTTATTATATGCTGTGGTGTGTCATATTATGTAATACACCATACACCACCTTGCATCCACGAGTACGAAATACAATACTATATGCGTGTCTACAATATATTATTCCATTATTATTTATTTTAGTGGCATAAAAACAATACACTAGTTGCATCAAACTCGAGAACATCATCACTAACATTATTCAGATGAATGTTAAAAAATAAAATTCAATTAGAGTACATTCAGAGGTACTCAGATGACATTTATTTTAAATTTGCTTTTATTTTGTTGTTTAGTTAAGTTATGAAGCATTAAAATACTAGTTTTATCATAATAGCTAAACATGTACTGACTAGAATGAGAATGTTGACATTATACAACGTACAAATACTGCAAGTAGTGCAAACATTTGCAAATTCATTTAGCTTGGAAATAATTAAAACTTCTTTTACCTCGGAACTCGAAGTCCACCGGTACCTGAAAAAACTTTTAAGTGTTTCAAAAATCAAAATAACTCTAAGTCTAAAGAATTGAAAAAGGTTTTTGAGCTATTATCGTTTCAGATATTGACTTCCCAAAAAATGTAAATCATACTTAAATGTTCAGCGTTTATAGACGAGACAGTGTCGCATAATATATTTTATGTACTATGTATATATTTTATATGTAGTTAATTTTAAAATTATGCCTCTAAACAGTCTAAACTCTGAACTACTCGTGTCTTGTGTATTTGTTTGAATTGTAATATTTATAAGCATAATGCTGCTCATCATGATAAAAAATTTATAATTATAAACCTATACAGTAGATATATACATAGTATCTTAGCTATCTAAATTTAACAATCCCCATCGTCGTGTTTATTTGCTATCGCTATTCGCGCAGTTACTCTGTGTTTTATACAAACAATACATCGGTAGTAGAATTAAAACGAGTAGATGTTTTAAGGACACTAAAGTGGATTAACAGTTGGGACGAGCTCTTTGATGTGCACGAATGCACTACGAGTAATATTGTTTACAGTAGTAATAGTGTTAACCAATAAATGAGTGACCAGCTACCACAAGCTGCAAAGGCGGACGAAGCTCAACGAGTGATGGCGCTTCTGAATGGTAAACACAGTAAATAATATGTAGTAGCTATATATTCCATTTTCGGCAATAATTGCATACTATTAAGCTGTACGTTCTTGGTATATTGCGCAGTGAACGATGAATAAAATGATCACAAGTCCTACCAAATCTTAGACTACAAAATCAATGTAGCCGGTCCAGAAACAGGAGATTGCCTACGTGGGTTAAAATATTGCAAACTTAGCACAGTATATAGCTAGGTTATATTGTATTATGAGCATATTACGACGTAAAATGCTCGTATCAAATGTTAGATTCGTATCTTTGTAATTTTAATAAGACGAACTATGAATAAATTTAATTATAATCTGAAAAATATCACAAACAATGTGCGTCGTAATAAATTATTACGATTAATGAACAATTATATTATATTGTGTATACAATCAAAATATTAATAATATAATGATTTTACTGTATCACAAATTAATATTTTTTTAACGTAAGTATACCTATGAAAAGAATGTTATAGTAGTCGATAAATACGGGTGGATATTTAGAATTATTTTAAACAATATAAATAAAGTTCAATTACGTCGTAGGAGTACATTTGAATTACGTTATTGTTTTTTTTTTCGACGATATTGGTGATTTAAGTTTTAAAAAAGATTTTCTATAGTATACAATAAATAATAATAATAGAAAAAATGTTGATCCCATGCTAGTACACATTGTGGCAAACTTTTCTTGACAAATTCAAATGGGATTTAAGAATCAGAATTACATTTCTAAAAATATTTGACTTTTTTTATTCGGAGGATTTCTGAATCTGGATAAGCGAATTTATTTTCTACTTCTAGCGCACATTTTCGTGATTTAAAATGTTCCGGGTGATTTGTCATAAATCATAATCTATCTTCGCCGACTGGTTGATACTAAAAAATAAACTGATATAAAAAAAAAAAAATATATAATATTATTAAATGAAAAATATATTTCGTAATTCCTTGGTGTGTAGTGCCGTTATTATTATATACGCGTATCACGAGGAAATGAATAAAATGTCAAATATTGCGCAAGCCAATGATTAATGGTAATATAATAAATACCTACACACACACAGTTATTGTTTGATAAATAGAGTACATTTTAAATATTGGAACTCATAATTGTAATTGATAATTTCTGAAAATCAAATATTAATTAACTTAGGTTTTACGGATTCTATAAGGACGAAGATAATTATACTGGTGCGTACCATGCAGTACCGTATACATCATCGTGCGCGCCGTGCGCGTATTTTTTATAATACAACGTAGTTGGCCCTTGTGATGCCTATATCACAATAGACGATTCAAAACTATAAAAACAGTTTAAAAATATATATATACAATAATAAAAAAAAAATCATATGGTAAATAATTATAAAAATGAAACATGTATGAACTATATGTATTTTAAACAAAACTAAAAAAAAAATGATATATGTATATGGTAATAAAAATTAAAAATAACCATATTGCAATATTGGTTAGATATTATTATTCTATTGAGTAAATACTAAAACAACGTTTGTAATAAATATTGCATTATTGATTTTCCTACTGTGCCTACTGCCTACTTATTATAATGAGATAATATTTTACTTAGTAAACGGAATTAATACATAATAATAATATAAAACCTTTTACAATGGATTAGAGTCTAATCAATAGACGGATATTTTTTTAATTTTTAATCATTGTAAAAATTTAACATAATATTGTATTCGTTGTAAAAATTAAAGTACATATTGATTTTCACGTGAATTTTGTTTACGAGCAATGGTCTATAATGTATATAAAGAGTTTTGATCTATCTAGTTATTGTGTGCATACAAGAGAAATCTACTCAAAGACGTGTACCTAATTAAGGATTTAAAATAAGCTCTCCTATGGAAGGCAGTACATGATATCATCTTAAAGCTACGGGCTTCCTGTAAATATATACATTCTTATATGTCAGGCATAGTCTATTAGCATATCGAATCAATGTAAGCCATAATAAACAAAATATAATATGATCCCTATCTGAATGCACAAATTATTAAAAACTTATTGAATTACACGGTCCACACAGATAAATATGGAACGCAGTATACACACACCTTATTAGGGGTACCAGACTATGAGCTACTATTTTTGTTTTTAACGAAATTTAAACAATTTTAAATCAATTGTCTAAGCGTGTTACGACAAGGTTCCTAAGAATAAAAAACGAAATCGTCAAGCAATTTATTCGGCTTCTTTGATCGTATGAAATTGAAAACACTAACATTATTTAAAACGTAAAATTTGATACTCCTTGTGAACGGTGAATCCGAATAGATTTTATCAAGTGCATTTTCGTATCATTCGGTCGGTTAGTACGAATGAAAAAAATGTAAAACAGACTTTTTATTCTTAACGAAAAATAACATCGGTTCGCGAGTCATTATGCTATTGTGTGCACTGAGTGTTTATGACTCACACGGAGACACAACATACGCAATTTATATGAATGATCGCAAGTAAATTTATGTGCATATTTCAACTTATATGAAGTCCTATTAATTCATCTTTTGACCACGAGTCATGTTCATTAGCTTGTAAATATTCTTCAAGCTGTTATTTTAAGAACTAATGAATCGTATCAAAAATCGGAATACGATTTTTGTACTACGAAACCGGTATAATAGTTATTATATAATATAGCAGTTATCCCAATACATAATAACCATAATAAACCTAAAATTAGTTTGATTTCACGTAATTTGTTTCAAGGCCCTTTACCCAACACACTGGGCCAGTGGCTCTTAACGTGGGCGAGACCACCCACTAGGGGGGGATTTCGGTCTTTTAGGGGGACGTTAGTTTAAGAGGTTGTTGTGTGTGTGTGTGTGTGTGTGGGGGGGGTTATAGTTAAGTTTCAATTGGAGTAAAATAAAAATTTTTTTTAATAAACATTGAATTGAGAGTTTTCATTTAAATTTAGAATACTGGTCCATATTCAAATGAGAATTTGTTGACTGGTATTCGGTATTGATGGGGGGGGGGGTCCGTCAGTTATCTCTGTGAAGCGGCGCTGAACCGAAAAAGGTTAAGAACCACTGCGACTAGGCGAATAGTTCGCCCGCGGACGTGATTATAATTCGCTTAAAATTAAACAGCTTGTATTAGACAAATTACCATTCACAATATGTAAAGCGAGCGGATAAAATGCGCCATTGTCCGCAACTGATCGTCCATGCTTAATTTTAGGCGAACACTCAAACAAGACGGGTAAAATTAAACACGTTGTTTTGACCATATTCATTATTCACATTGGGCAAATGTTCGTGCGCGATTCGCAGGAAGTACCCAATGATGATTTGCCGCGAAGTTTAACCGGATAAAGTGTAGTGTGTTTATCTAATGTGTATTTTCTAAATAAAAATGTATTGTACGATCGGTCATATACTCGAAATCCGAAATTTCTTCGCAGTTATTTTATTTTAAGGTTAGGCTATAGTAATTAAATCGAATATTGGTAAAACAAAATAATAATATTGTTATGACATCTTGAAAAACGTCAATGAATTGATTGAGCATTTTTTTTTTGTTATTATTATTTTTTGTGCAACGTATTGTATATTTAACGATTGCTCATTTAGTATATATATATATATTATATATGGTACGTGAAATACCTGAATATTATTCAAAATAACTACGCTTCATAATACATTAAGTATCACCTATTTTTCATTACATATGCTTATTGTTGTTTTCGATTTTTACTAAAAGTATAGTTATTAAACAGTATGTATCAATGATTAAAGACCCAAGTACCTATTAATGTGAATAAAGTATAGCCATACTGGTCAGTGATCACTGGGTAATATTAAATAATTTAAGTTTTTATTGGTTTTCTGTTATTAAAAATAATGTGGGCATAATACATTATATTAATTGTAATGTGTGAATAGTTATAAATTTAAATTGGTAGGTAAACATAAAATATTTACCGTTTTTATGTATTTTTGTGTCAGACGACTATTTAAAACAATTGATAAACATTGAATATTCATAAATACTAAAATAATAGAAGATTGTTAAATTAGGTTAGTATCATTGTATATCTACGACAAAAAGGAATTGGAAAAAGCTTTAGTGTTCTGTCAACGTCTATTTTTAATGATATTTTACTATACATTATTTCATATTGGTAATGTCCGTTTATTACGATTTGTCAAATTAAATTCATTTTTACCTTAATACCATACTTTATTATTCGTAATCGTCGTATAATTATAATAATTATAAAATATCCAGTCTCTACAACTTAAAAATGCATGCATTTTGTTAATTACCTTCTAATAAATATAATTTAGTCAAATGTTATATTATTTCCCTATAAACTTCTATTGCGATCTACAACACAGTGGTTGCTAGTAAAATGTGTTATTTACCAGACAATTTTTTTTGTTTTTTTTTTTTTTTTTTTTAATAATAATTTTATAATTTATGTACAATAAACACGCGTGATGTGGTTTAATAAGCAATGAAATAGTAAAATAAAAGATAAAAATTAAATTAGGCAAATACAGGAGGTACTTGATTAAATACAATCTATTCCAATGATGGAATTTCATGGCTAGTATTTTTGTGATAATTTATACAAAATAGTGGTGATGAGGAAAATATAATAGTATTTTAAATGGATTTAAATTCTTCAAGGAACTTAATAAGTGATACTTAATTGTTATTTATAGGAATAGAATTAGGTTTGAATGATTGGTGACCTTCTGTTGCATTATCATACGAACGTGGTTTTGTCGGGTTTTCAGTTTTGTTGAAGATTGGTGTAGAGTCGGATAGCAATGGTTGTTGACGTTTTTAGTTTGAGATTTTGTTATATTCATCGGCCAGTTGTTTGTATATTATACATAATTTGTAGTTGACAGGGCGTGATGGTACTTTATAGAATTTAGATGGCGCATTTGGCTGCTGCAGGGTGATCTAGTGATTTTATGCAGAAAATGAACGTATGCTTTTTCAAAATTATAACTAATGTAATATTATTATTATTTTTTATACTTATACAAATTTATCATCTCTAGAGTCTAAACTCCAGATCATTATTGATAAATAATGATTTATATTTATATAATATACAATTATAGATTATCTCTTGAAAGTTGTTTTGTTTTTTAAGTCAGCAGGAGTTACTTACACTCTACAACTTGTCAAAATTTAAACCTTACATTGTAGTATGGACATATATGCATATTAATTTGTTATTTACACAGTGAAATACTTCAAATCCAGAATACGCACGATATGGTTATTACGTGAGAAAGAGAGAAAATTAGAGAAAATTCAATTTTCAAATGTCGTTGTCCATGCCCGGAATAACTACTCAAAATACGAATCATAAGCCGAATATTGTTATTCCGTGCATATTAAGAAGTAACTTTCTACGCGTATGATTCTAAAATTTAGTAAACTACTAAACGATGATTGATGTCTAATACTAATACAATAATATTTTGCAAAATATAATAATTTGGTACACCGAATTTTGTCTTAATCGAAAATTTAAAATAATTCAGTTAAGTTGTGTGAGTCCATGGCGTTTACTATTGTTATAATATGTGTTCTGTTTTATTAAATATATATTAATTGCCTTGAGTCTTATAATAAAATATAATTAACTTAAAAAGTTAATTAATACATTAATTTTATCACATTATTTTACAATTTATTCAATTTTTGGTTCAAGATAAAAATAATTGTGTTCATGAATTTATTATATTAATAAGTTTGGAATTAATCAAATCGCATTACGCCGACGTAAAAAGTATTTTTTTTTAACGATCTGGCATAATTACATGTATTTTTGTCAGTGATCTTTTCCGTTATCATAATATTTAGAGTTGTCACTTATTAATAAACACTCGCAATTATATTGCAATGTATGGGTACCTCTACATAAACAACAAACGTATATCTGTGTTTGCTTTTGAACATAATATTATTTTAATCTTACACAGAAACGTAAACAAGGTTAATTGTAGGTAAAGTAATTTAAAATACATATATAGTTATAACATAATGTAGCGTATTAAGTGCTTTATTACTGCTATTACACGCACGAAAAAATACAAATATGAACTACCATATTTTAATTGTTCCCTATTGGTATGTATAATATGAACTCGAAACGTAGCGATGTATGTTATTTCACACATGGGCACTCAATGAACAATTTATGCATTTTGAGTAGGTCTCGTTAGTGTCATTTAGTCATTTGTAACACGATAAAACTCTACATGTGATTATTACGTTCGACGATGTCAATATATAATGACAAGTAAATCGTTTTTGAATTCGAATACACGATATTAATGTACGTATACAATATACATATCAATAAATTTGTATACACACTTTGCTTTCACATTCAAACTTTTAAGGGTGAAATAAAGTTTTCAATTACGATGTACATATATTATTATACTAAAATATACTCTCGAAGTCGTTAATCCATAAAACATGAACCTAGTGTGTTTACTTAGTCTTATAATAAATAGAATATAGATTAGGCCGCGAACATCGAACAAGTACCTGCACACAACGCGTAGTGCGGGCGGTATACTTACATATGCATAATATATTATAATACACACCTCGATCGACGATATTACCTTGGCCACAAAAAACTTTTTTCTCTGTATACGTTTTCATTATTTTATAATATACCTATCATATATTATGTACATTAAGATTACATAAAACACCGTAAGATATTAGCTAGGCGCCGCGTTACAAATTTCTGTGTACATAAAAGGAGACAGAGATAAATCGGCGCACCGAATTTTGCGGTTTAATTATTTTTCGAATTACAGATGCCCTATAAATTTACTTTAGAGTCGGCCGAGATAATATACGTGTTACGTATTTGTGTATATGACTCTATATAGATTTTCGCGGTACTTTCTCATGATTTTATGCACATCGCTAGTGAACTATTTTGAATTCATAATGTGTATTTCATCGTATACCTGTTAAAAATGTTCAACACATTTATGTGAGTGTCCTTCATAAAAAAAAAAAAAAAAAATTAAAAGAACAATTCTCGCTGGTTTTATGCGTGGGTACTATTAAAATGATCAATAAATTAATTTCACAACTATTAAGTATAATATCATATGATATAGAACTTCGCTTCATCGTCTGCCCTGCGTATATATGTGCGGGAAATCTGTAGACTGATATAACTCAGTATAAGTATATGAGAACTGTACATTTTTACATAAGTATTGTACATATTATACACGATGATACAAATATTATTAGCAATGCAATTATTACGATTACCAAATTACACGTGCCATGAATGACCGAGCGGCCATAGCAAACATATCATGCTGTTAACAAATATGCGTACGAAATAACGCATCACGTTAAACTTAATTGATTTACTATGTCGTGATGTATTTGAATACAATTTTTTTTAACATAACCTTAATAATTCAGTTTTAGAGTTCAGTGTCGGAGTATTCTGCGCGTGAAATGCATTCATGTATACTACACTCCTTTTATTTAAATTATACTTTTTCTGAGGACAATATTATAGTATAGTAACTATCGGTTAAATATTCGATGTTTAAACATCAACAATTCAAAATTATTATTATTAGAACCTATAATAATAAATTTAAAATTTACTCGAATCATAAAAATAAACAAATACAAGCGAAACCCATAATGAAAAAAATACTTTTTTTTTTGTTAAAAATCAAAGCTATTGATTTAAAAAATATACAGTGCAATTAAATGGAGAATTATTGTACCACGTGATCAAAATAACATATATTATTTCACTTTTTGTTCCCTTCCTTTCTTCCATTACCGTTACACGCAGTGATTTATGAGAGATAATAAAATAAAAATACAAACATTAGGTACCTATTTATAATATAATATAATATAGTGGGGATGTATTTTATACTGCTATCATATACATTATAACAATATACCAAATATTCAATGTGACGGGCGCAATATTTTATTGGAGAGAAAATATTTTTTTTTTCCATTTTGTTAAAATACAATAATTTAATATGGTATATGCCTTCCGTATAAAGTGAAACAACAGTAGATGTAGTCACTAATCAGTGTAAACACTTTCTGAAATGCTCTAATAATAACCATAACATATTTTATCAACAATATATTTTAACTAGATTTATGTTGATAACAAAAAAATATAAAAATATCGTTAGGTATTTGTTTCACTTTGTAGTTCCTACACTGTTTGGAATTCTAATATTTTATATTCAGAAATATGGTATTAATGATTAATCCTACTATAAATTTAAGACACCGTGATTTGTTTCTTTTTCTCAGTTATTATTTATCAAATTTAATGGAGTAGGATATCATTTTTTATAGTTTTAAGTAGGTATGATAAGGAAAATAAATATTCGAGTACCGTATTTTTTAGAAACTAGAAAAAAGTAATTTTAAAAATAACTCAAATTTATAGTAAGTACGGAATAAAATGAATATTTTCATTACTTGCTGACTAATAAAACTATAAAATGGATGATCAAAACATTTAAATTTATCCCAATTATAGTTTTTTGTTTTAATTTTAATTTAATTAAGTAGGAAGGAAATCAGACTACCAACTCGAGACAATAAAGGTAAAATCAATAATACACGATAATATTATTATTATAGTTAATATAGCAAATTTACAACATTCCGAAACTTAAAATTTGCAAACACCCGCATAGAAAAAGACTAAATTGACGGAAATTTTCTTATATAATAATATTGTGTAATAATTTAAATTAAATACTCGCTGTTTAATATAATATCAAACTTATAAATAACGCACCTATATCTATTGATAAAATAATCATGTATATAAATATAAAATGTATTTTAACACTGGTATAAATGTATAATTATAGTCTCCTTGGCAATGAATTTAACGTGCTATAAGCTATTTTAGATTTGCTGTCAAGGACGGATTTAGGACATGGTTAACAAAGAGCAACCGGTAGGGCGTAGTTTAAATAAGGTGTAAGATCATACAAAGATAATATAATATTATTAAATATAACTTACATAATTATTTAATTTATAGTAAAAAAAAAAACGTCTTAACGTTTTTTTTTTAGGTTTTAGAAAAGTGTACTTACAACATATAGTCATGAATCAAGACTTCTATACAGATATTTATAATAATATTTAACTTATTTAGTTATCGAAATAAATAACGACTTGCATTAACAAAGTCGAAAACGTTCGCCTAATTTGCGCTCTTGTTAATGCAATATAATATATCAATTAACTATAATTTAATATATTGGTCGTATCAGTGTTATATCGTTTCGTTGTTTGTCGCTATTCGTATTTATTTACATACCAGTGATGACAGAAAAACACGTCGTATTAATCAATGGAAGTACAATTGAGGAAGTCTAAAAGAATATTTCTTATGATCTTCTAAGCGAAGCACTTGCTAGAATAATGATCACTTGAAATTATACGAATGATGATTTTTTTTTTTATTTAGTACAAATAAGACATTCCTAGCCATAGGATATCTATAATACGAATGATGATTAAAACAATAGAAGTATTTTTTTTTTTTTTGATAATACAATACAAATCGAATAAATTATCAGGAAATATAGTATTATAATAAAATCGGTTAAATAAAATACTTTTACTTGGCGTTTTTATTTTTTATTTTTATTACACTCTTAAATATATGTGGTTGTACCAGTGTAAGCTGTACTTGGATTTCTATTTTTTTTTTAACCTAACATAATATAGCTAACGGGTTTTGTCATTTTTATACAAATATTAACAGTCGGCTTTTTAATTTAAAATACTGTATAGTATATTTTAACACAGTGGACACTGAATATATAAATGTTGATCACCAGTTCTGGTATTATTCGTAGCATTTCCCTTGATAAGTTAACATATTAGAATTAAAATAACACCACTCGCCATATCAAATTCTCTCTAATATTGAATTTTTGAAATCCAACTTATCATACTTGCAAAAGCCGTTATAAAATTAAATAAATATTAAAAAAAACCCTTTATATTATTATTTTTTTAACAAAATAAACAATTATTTTTAAATAATAAATATTATTACATTTTAGTTGCTTAAATGTTTTAATTCGTTATGATGTATTGTAATGAATTGTAACTACATAATCTATCGTATAGTGTTCGTACATAACTATTATAATTATTATATATTATATAGTAAATTAAATTAAAAAAAAATGAAGAAAGAGAACTGTTATAAAATCCGATAAAGAAAAATTGTTGATTTCGTTTAGCACATTGAACGTGCCTAAAAAAGATCAACTAGGTAAAATACAAGGTTTTAATTCAAATAATAATATATAATATATAGGTAATAAA
Source organism: Rhopalosiphum maidis (assembly GCF_003676215.2). Taxonomy (NCBI): domain Eukaryota; kingdom Metazoa; phylum Arthropoda; class Insecta; order Hemiptera; family Aphididae; genus Rhopalosiphum; species Rhopalosiphum maidis. The sequence goes on from NC_040878.1 coordinate 85,090,716, forward strand.
TATATAATATATATATATAACGATATCGTTGCAAAATGTAGACTACGGGAAAACGCTCGCGTTAAACACGAATACAACATTTTTCCGTTCCTACTGCATATATTATTCTCGTTGTTATTAATATCATATTATTATATCGATTGCATAAAACTTTTTACGGAGTACAATGTATAACTGCAATAATGCAATACACGCGTTTGCATTTTTAATTATGTAATGACTGCTGCAATAATGCTCTGCTATAATATTATGATTACGATTATTGTACTATACGCATCAGATGGTTTGTTATGGAGAACGATGCATTTATAAGATTGTGATATCACGAAGATCGATAATGACACGAGCGTCGTTAAAAACCGCATACTTTTGATTGCCAATTAAAAATCGAGCATTTTTGATCAATTGTTATTTAACATACCGTCGTAAATTTATTCAATTTTGTGAGTTCTTAAAATTGTAATATATTAATTAAAAATAATTCAATACATAATACGTTAAAATAAATGTTAATGTGTAGTAGATTGAAATAGGTTTAAGCCATATAGCGTTTTCAAATATTTGATCACACTGAGTGAATTGCTTATGATTTTGTGATTTAGATTAAATATGAATGTAATATGATCATCTAGTGTGCTAAGCGATAATTGTACTAAAATAATTTATAGTTGAACGATTTAAATTTTAAATATTGGTCTTTTATTTGTGTATTTAACACAAATGGTATAACTATAATACAATATTCGTGAGGTGATATTGATATCATATTATACTGAACGTTTCTACTACGGTTATAGTAGTATACGTACTTACACGGTAAATCCGTGACTAACACGAATTTTGTATATTATATAATCTCCTTGTATGGTTTGTCAACTAAGCAAAACACATCAAAGGCATATAATATATATTGTGTATATGTTAAACGAATAGCATAGGTACCTGATGTGCCGGGCCTTAGACGAGAGATAGTTGAAACGATTTTCGATTAAATCAGTGTTTCTTCTGTGATGCGTGGTATAGCATAATAATACAATTTACTCTCGAAAATTCGAGTCTTTCAATCTTGCACGTTACACAAACCATAAATTCAAAATATGTTCTGCTACAGCTATGAATTATTATGATTAACAATAATGTGTTATTACGCACAGCATCGTACAAACTCGTGAAATCATTTCAAATTATTGTGTGACAATAGCCATTTAATAAGTAAAAATATTAAAACGGTGTTTAATTTTTTTTATTTCAGGGGCTTTCCGTCTGTACGATGTCGACAACGACGGTTTTATAACCCGAGACGAGATGTACAACATCGTAGACGCCATATATCAGATGGTGGTGAGTTGTAGATACCTAGTAAAAGAAAAAAAAAATGTGGAGAACAGATAAGGCGGCGAGTAGGACGTATATAATATCGTATAATATGTTATATTAAAGCATTTTTATAATGTCCAGACTCGTAAAATATCCGAGTTTTTCATTTTTCGAGTAATGTGTATTATTATTGTATACCAACCCTATCTCATCGATATCACGGACAATGGCGATTTTCTTTATTTTTTTTTTTATTTTTTTACCATTGTCCGCAGTTTCGAAGTGAATGCTTGTAGAAGTATGAGTGTATATGCGGAAAAGTAACGAAAAATAAAAAAAAAAACCGTCAGAATCGTTTTCCGAAAAATGTCCCGATTGTTGTTAAAATAAAAAGACGATTTTTGACCGACGAGGAAAATAATACATGAACATCTAATTTCCCATGCGTGTCGTATTTTTCTCCCCCGACGCTCTCCTCGCGAGGCGACACAAATTTCAGCAAAAATAACCACCCACTACTAAATCAACGGATTCGCCGACATTATTTACAGCGTCTAAACATCGCGAATATAATTATACACGTGTCCCGGGGTTTCGTTTTATTCGCTCTGTTCCGACACTGAGTTAATGTTTAAAATTAACGTATTATCGCGGTGTTGGGCACACTCGGTCCACCAAAACATGATATGAGCAGTGCCGTCGATAATATTATGATATCGAGTTATAAAAGATCACTCGTTATGAGTCGCGGTGATATCAAAGATCACAACATCGCACAAACGTTTATAATATAGTGATCGACATAGCTAACGCAACAGGTTGTGCGGGCGCCAAGCACCATCCATCAATCACTTTGAGTAAACTTTCATTTTAGATTTTTATTTTTTCCCTTTACGGTTATTATTTCGTCACATTCCTGCAATATATAACACTAATACACTACAGTAACCGAACAGTACTTTTGTTGTTGTTGTTGTTGTTGTTGCTGCTGTTATGATTGATGTTTATTGGTTTTAATGAAATAAACAAAACCATTATAGTACAATATTCATTAAAAATTACTTACTATTACGTCTTCTATATTTCAATAATCTGATTAATTTTTATATTTTCTTCACAACATTAAACAAAAATGAGTAGACTAGATGTTTGTTAAAATGTATAGTATGTAATGCAAGCGACGAGTTAAACATAAAAGTAATCATATTTGAGTAATTTTACTAAAAATACGTAAAATAATGTTTTCATATTTCTGAGTTATATTAGAGAAAAACCACCCATTATAAAATGTATACAGAAAAATATTTTTGAGGGCATTACATATCAATTCATCTAAATATTGTCTCAAAGAAATTTCATATTATATATTTACATTTACATTTTTTTAAGTCAGATAATTAGGAAATTAAAAGATTAACGGATATGCCTGATTCTCAAAAATATTATTTTTCATAACTTTTGTAATCGGCGATTTTCCAAGTTTACTCGGAAATCGTAAAAATAACGATTTATATGAATGCGTCGTATCTATGTTGCGCACATATATTCGAAAGAGAGAGAGAGTGAGAGAGAGAGAGAGAGAGAGAGAGAACAAAATATATTCGAAATCCTTTTAAATCATAAAAGTAAAAATAATATTTATTAGCTTATGTATTTTATACTTAATTAGTTAAATCTCTAGAATATTTAAAAGAAATGTCAAATTCTCAAGTTTCAAAGAAGTTAATTAAAATCCATTGTTTTGCATATTATGGTTATTTATAAATTTGTAATAAAATCTACTTATAAATTACTTTAGAGTTTATAGAATTTAGTCCTTAATGATAAAATCAGTGTTTTTTTTATTCTTGTATATAAATTAGTTCGAAAAATGTTTATATTTAAATTTCAATTATTTTTACTGAATCGAATAAGATTAGTTTTTTGTTGCAACAATACATAATATTATCAAATTAAATATTATACATAATGGTTTTATTGTTATTTTTTTTTGTTCATACAGTTCTAAATTCAATAATTATTGTTTATTAAAACAAAACTTATAACTATATTTAAGATATATTCCATAAATAGGAACTAAGTAATTTTTTATAAAATGAAAAAGAGATTTCACATTATTATTACATTATTACCATTGATTATAAATACTAGTATTTATGCTGAGGTATAACATTTTGTCCTTATTATTGATAGATATATAGTGATAATGATAACATCGGCTACTAAAATATTTAATAAATTAATTTTTTATAACTATAGGTGTATAATTACGTGCAACTGATCTTTTAATTTTTACCATCAAATCACATATTAATAATATATTATTATTATCTGTTACCTTGTGTGGTATTTCTTTATCTTATGGATGACGACATAACTAGAATACAACTTTTATTACTAATTAAATGATTAATATAATAACACGATAAATACAGATAATGATCGTTGTATGCTTAAAGTAATATGAATTAATTATAATTTAGTTATTTTAAGTAGGTATTCTATTATTTCTTGTTGTTTGTATTGCGTTATTTGTTTTTCTTACTGTAGAATAATATTTACATATTAGAATCTTGTCGGTTAGTAAGGCAAACTAAACAGCCGATTTTCGAATGTCCGTTTGTTCAAGATATTAAAGCAAACAATTATATAAGTGATGTATCGGTAAAATATTTTTGAAGTGTAAACTTTTATATATTGAAAGGAATACTCAAATTTATACTAATACATTTTTATCATCCTGTTAAATTCCGAGTTGATCAACAAATTTAATATTATTTTACGGAAATTTCTCAAATATATATGTATATGACTATCACTATTTGATTATATATTTTGTATACATATTATAATTAATTTTGTATTGAAGATTTATATTATTATTTTTTAAATTTCATAATATTTACAAACTTATACAACTGTCCACTATCACTTATAAATACTGTGCATAAATATAACCTATGCAGGTACATAATTCATGCATTTGTGTCAATTAATAATTTAGTATTATGTACATTATGTTGCTATTTTAAATGTCACGTTGATACACTCATATGTTGAGAATTATGAAATGCAGTTAATGTATTTAGATTAATTCATGATAATTAAAAATAACAGTATCCGGCTAAAATAATTAAAACAATGATCGTTTTATGCTATTCCTAATGAAACTAAAACAAATAATTGTTGATTATTTTCTATTGATTTATTGTAATAAATTTAAAATTTGAGCAATTAGCTGTTATTGTATAGTTTTCTATTTAATTTTAACAATACTATAAATAGAAAACAATTAAGTACATTTTACATATAAGTTAAACTAACATTAATGGTTTAATTGTTTTGCATTTATTTTAAATATAACAATATATGTTCAATATACTTGTTTATAAGTCTTAAAATACAGTTTTATTGAATTTTTTTGTAAAAATGACATAAAAAAAAAAATATTAAATATAATTTCCAAGATAATAATATTTTGTTAAAAAGTGCATGTGACTTTTTCATTTTATCTTCCGTAAAGTCTTCTTGGCACATTAAATAATGTTTGATAGGATATTATGTTCGTGATAGTATATGTATACTGCGTTAACTTTGAAATAAAATAGGATATACAGGGTGATTCGTCAAATATGCTTACCCTTATATTTTTATTTAATAATAAATTTATTTTAATTCTGATTTTTGAAATTTTATTTAATTTTTTTAATTTTTATATTTTCAAATACTTAAATTGTATATACAATTAAAGCAGGTAGTATCCTATGGTAACATAATATCCTTTCCAAATGAGAAGCACATTTTTTCTTGTTAGTTGTTAGATGATTTTTAAATGTCGAAATGTCCAAAATTTCAAATCAATATTTAAACGAGTATGTATTGAATTTATATGAATTTGTATAATACAAATAATAAGTCTATAGTAATGTGTTTGGATGATTGAGAGTTATGATGATTTGAAAATTAAAATAATTAATATTGATCTTTCGACATTTATAATATGTAAACATAATCCTAGTACTCGTATAATAAAATACATAAGATCCATTAAATTTTATATTACGTATATTTTATATATTTTTAAAACACTATAAAGGACTATTATCCTCGGTAAATACATTTTAATAAAGTCAGAATCCATTCGATCGAATTTTGATTCAAAAACATCTGCTTAATATTTTATAGTAAAAATGTTGGTTCTCATTTAAAAAAAATAATACGTTTATATCACTATATAATGATACTTCTTAAATGATAAAAAATCTAAATAACTGAAAATAATAATATGGTTTTCAAGCTTAAGCATACTTCAAAAACCAGAATTTATTACAATTCATTATTAACGGAAAAATTAATGTAAAGTTCTTGAATCTCTCTGTATATCATGGTATTTCGAGTATTGTATAGACTGTTTACACACATAATACTTAATCTACTGCCACAAATAGCTTTAATAGATTTCGCAGTATAAGGAATGAATGGGGTTATAGCTGTAATATTTCTGGCCCAGTTGTTAAGGGTTACTTGTATTTCACAAAGACATGTTGTCTATTTGATAATAAATGAAATCCTGTGAAATGAAAAGAAATAAAACTTAAATAAAATAAAAATATTATTTTTTTTTAATATACCTGTTGCTAAAAATTGTAGGCGAGGTTTTAAGAATTTCAATCTACAGATCACTTTAAAAATTTGATATTTAACAGATAAATGAACAAAGATGTTGCAGAGAATACCTATCACAAATTTAGAAGGTGAAATCTGTAAATCATTTAAAGTAGTTTTTCATAAGTGGAAACAATTTTTTTCAACTGTTGCTAGTATATAGGAAATATTTACAACGAGTATGTGTTATAAATTATTGAATGTTAAATTAAAAAATGACTCAGCAAACATATGGGCATATGGGAAATGATACATGAATAAGTCAAGCTTTAAAGGTGTAGAAATCGATCCGTTTTGATTACAAAAACGTATCTTTCGGGAAAAACTTTTACTCCTTATCTAATAAATAGATTTTGAAAACGCTATTTTTAGAAATTTCAATAACTTTCTAAACAATAATAATGTTTATTTTTTTTAAGTAATATTTTAAAGTTAAATAAAGAATTTCAGTCCAATGCGTCTAAGTAAAGTTTCCTGTTTTAGGAAAATTTGTAATAATATAATATTTCGAATTTATGTAGATTGTATGTCTTTCTTAACGCATCATATAATATACTCAACTTGGTTTTCGCTATCTCAATTCTACAGCTCACCAAATCAATCGCATAACGGATAAAATTTCATCCCCGCTGGAATAAAAACAGTATTATATAGTTTTGTTACAGTTTTCCTCGGCGTTTCCCAAGTTTTCGACTGGATATAGCACGAGAGTTTTCTTTTTAAATTACAAAAAAAATCTTACTACACTCATATTTTTTTAAATTTTTCAATCGTACTTTGCCGAACGACAATTTGTTGTCAACCACCACAGAATCTTATCATACATATCCAAAATAAACGCTGGTGCTCTACATGAAGCGATAACTGCCACACTTCTCATTAACATTTTTTATTGTCAACCAACATGTCTCCCAAACACCATAACCGCGGAATACGTCGAAAATAAGCCATTATTTGCATTCACAAACACTCTCTTACGGCTTCCAAAAATCTTCAATTCCATCATGATGAACTCGAATATTATGGTATAAAAACTGGAAATTTAAAATTAATGAAAACAAATCATGGCATATCACCTTTACACTTAAATACGGAATACGCTCTTATATAATATTAATTAACATCAAAATATTATAAACTTCGATTACAAATTAAACCTATACTATACACTTCTTCTAAAGCTGATCTGGACTTAAGGACTATATACATTCGGGAATTTGCCAAACAATCTAACCTGAACAACATTTAATTATTCCGAAATAAAATTATATGTTTAATCACGAACGCCTCATTCTACGTCTCTAAACAAACCTTATATTCCGATCTACAAATAAAAACTATCAACAAATCACTACAAATTACTATACTAATTACCATAATTCCTTGAAAAAATACCCAAACGTCTTCGTAAAAGATTTATACTTATCTAAATCTGAAAACTCTCCTAAAAAATGTAAAAGAAAATGGTGTTACAACCGTTTTCCCGCTTAATCAAAAACGTAAATGCCCTAAACAGTGTCGTCAGTGAGCGGTTTCTTCAATTCAAATTTTTATGTTATTGACGTTATTGTAGACTTATATATCTTATGCTTATTTTAAACACTTTGCATAGATTTTACAATTAAAACAAATATATAAATTATATATAAGTTATTTTATTATTTACCATAATACATATTATAATGTCATAGAAAGCGGTAAAGTAGTTGAATATAATATACCGCAGAGGGTTGGGTAAAACAGTGTGCAATGGAAAACAGTTGAAACTAGAGTTAACATTTGTTTTAATGGGTTCAAATCTCATATACTTTGGTGAAGTGTAGTCCACGAGTACATGGTGTATACATTATCAAACTACAGAAACTATCAACTATACCTAACTAAAAGTCAGTGGAATTTGCTTTATGTTCGTAGTGTATAAAATTATGTTCATTAAACATGGTAAAATACTCTGTATTAATGCTGACGTTTTGAGATGGTTAAAATATGACGGACCAGCGTTTTGTTTTTTTACAATTTTTACAAAATTAAGCATTATTACATAGTTCATAATAATTATTAAGATAAAATTATCAGCTTTTTATCATAAAATTTCATGTATCAATAATATGAACTAAATTATTCTCAAACAAAGCTAATGTTATTAAAAAACGTATTGTTTGATTTAAAACTATACTACTTCATATAACACTATTATTATGTACCAATTTTACGTTGAACAATTACATTAGTAACTGACATAATATTTTTGTATTTTTGACTACACATACTAACTGCTAATATTATTTCTATACTCGCGGTTAAAATGTTAATTGCGTTGTTTATTTCGAGTTTAAACGAATATATTTAATTAGGTACTTAACGAAATTAAAGTGAATACACGACGTTATTCTACGACTGCTTCGATTAGTTTTCTCAGAATTCAACAGAAAAGAAATATTACACCAAAATTCGTTCTCTCGTTTCAAATTCATTCGAACAAAACAAATTCCATCTTCTAAAAATAAAATAGAAAACTGGTTTAGTATAATTTTGTACTTTCGTATCGCAGCTAAGTATGTTGCGATACGTTTATTTCGCTACAAATAAAAAAAAAAAAAAACGTTATGGTTAGGCATATAATGTATTATGTATACGCGCGTCGGACGGTATTACGTGAATATAAACGAATACCTTATAATATAATAAAATATAAATAATAATATTATACAAGGATAAGTACATCGAGAACGAGCATATTACTATAACCGCTCGATGGTGGGTAGGGGACGAGACAAAAAACCAAAAACGAAAACTGGTGGGAGAGTTCAACGACTGTGTGCGGCGCGGCTCGCCGGAGCTACGTGCGCTTTCAGTCGCGATGATCCGCTGACCGTCGCGGTTATGGTGTTCAACGTGTTATATTTCATCGCTGCGTTCGAGTTGGTGTTGTATAGTTGTATGGTGGCCAACAGGGACTGGCTCTTCTCTTCGTATACGCGCACTTTATCGGACGAAGCATATTCCGCTGTCGGCGGCAGCGGTGACGGCGATTCGGACTTAGAGTATGACTACGGGTCGTTTATCGTTGACTATTGACATTTTAATGAGTGAGTCGCTATTCCACTACAATATACCTAACTATCGCGATTTTCGTGATAACGCGGATGTACACATATATTGTGTTTTGTAAACTCCACATTTTATTATTAATAGAGTGAAAATGTATGTCACAGCCTATTTTACATATCATAATATGAACAATCGGAATGGAGAAAAACGAACAATGAGTATTGTTTTTTTTTTTTTTTTAATTTTATTTAGAAACACCTGCAATCATTTGCAAAATTTATAATTGTCATGTCTATATATATATATATATATATTTGTTTTTGGGAGGTGGGGCTGGTGCAGATTTTAGAAATTCTAGTATGAACCTTTTTTTTTTCAAACAAAATGTGAGGATAAGCTTTTAAAAATTATATTTTGGCCAAGTGGTGGTGTGCGCGCGGTAAAAATGGTAAATTCTATGATAAAATGGCTGTGTCATAAATTGAAAATCATTCAGTATTATATAATTATGTGCTGTTTTAAAATATATTATTATTTTTTTTATAAAATTGATTATAAAACCAGTATAGTTAACATAACTGATTAGTTATAACTTTTAACTCAAAAATATTTAAATTTTAAATAAGGAGAGTGATGTGGAATATAGCCAAACCGTTTAAGGTCCATGCATGTCTACGCTCATCTTAACTATAAATATGTATATATTTATAACAATAATATATTAACATTCGATGTTTGCCAAATCTTCATGTTTTCATTCTATGTTAAGTTTATGTTTTCTTATTAATATTATTGACTATTAGTTATAAATGTATTTCATAACTTTTCAAATAATATATCAAAAGTTTTTAAGACATATTTAATGATAAATACAATATTTTGAATAGGTAGTAATATATATTATATATTTAAAAATAAACACAGACTTGAGATTTTAGTCTACTTAGTTGTAGACGAGTTACGTGTTGTGAATTCATAATTAAACTAAATCAAAAAAAAAAAAAAAAATTAAACCTATTTATATGCCGAAGTTCTTATTAATTTTAGAATAATATGCACCTTTCCTATTGTGAATAATGTAAAAACTAAACAGTAGAGAATTATAGGTATTTATGTTGTATGTAACTCAATCTAAAAACAATATAACATAATGGAAAATAAAAATATATATAATATTATGCGTATAACTGTTATATTTTTTTTTTTTGATTTTTAAATACGCTAAATAAAACTAATATTGTGACATTGGTCCGTATAAATTAAAAAAGAGATTTTAGGAAGAGTAGTTCTAATGATTTACCTCTGGTTAGAATCGTCTTTTTTGAAAGTAACGATTAATTAAATTACAATTATCGTTAACCCTATACGTACATCTAATATTTTCTCTCCCGTCATCACAATAATCTTACAGTATTAACTCTCTTTTTTCTCATATATAATATATACTTCATCAGTTCAAACTAAAGTGTCATTTTGTGTTTATTATATTATACTTCGCGGACAGTTTAATTATAATTACTTTATTCGATATAATGTGTATTACTATAATATACACATTCTAAAAAGGTTTAGGTATAGGTTATAGGTCTACCTATACTTTCTATGAACACTTAAAGAACATTATAAACATCTATAATATTATAAAGTTAGTCAAGTTTTGTACGAATATTTTCAACCAAATGCAATTGTTTTTATTTTGCATTCAAAATATTATTTGAGTACAATAAAAAATACACTCTGTGGCTCTGTCGGACATTTTTAATTTAGCGTTTAAAAGCTGATTACGTTTTTGAAAATGTCTGGATCCTGTAATAAGTGACGTCATATCTGTATTACGTCGATGCTCCGGACTAGGTTTCAATTTTGTTTTTCCTCTGTCGTTGGGAAATCTAACCCTCGGCTTCGTTGGTGACTATTTTAGTTAAGTCGATTTTGATTAAATTGCAATATATTGCGATATATTAATTTTTAACTCACCGAGACAATTTTGTTTTTTCATTACTTTACTAACCGAGTGATTCTTCAATTAAATAATTCTATGTTCATGTCGATAAAATATACTATTTATGTATGTAAATTTTTCTTCTCAATTTGTTGTTTTTATCATACAGATTGTAGTGTCACCAATAAATATTCGAGTTTAATAATATATTGGAAAACTGTTAGACCGGTGTCCGGCTGTTAAATTGATTAAGTTCTAATTTATTTTCTCTTTTCACTTGTTTGCCTTTATAAGTTACCAAAAACCAATAGCCAATCTGTTAAGTTTCAATTTACCTTTTCTCCTCTATTAGTATTAAATATAACATAATACAAAATAAAAATAAAAATGCCGAACTCGTCCATAATTGAATTAATAGGATCGAAAATATACGTTTTAATCGTCATTGCATTAGGATAGGTTAACAGAACCGCTAAAACGAATGAAACGCACGTTGTATTCGAATTAGTTAATTACTTGGCGGCGGAATCCGTGTTAACTACATGTTTTCAAATGTACCAAAATGGTTTAATTTTTAGTTATTACAATTACTTATGTAATCATACACTGACCTAGTATAAAATTGATTTTTAGAACTTTTACTTATTCATACCATAATAATACATACGATGGTCTTGAAATTGCTTTTTATTTAAATTAAAATACGTTCCTGTCGTACTTACTTAATTACCTAAAGTAAAAAATAAATAAATTCATGGTATATATTTTATCCCATTTCCCATTAATATCTAAATTAAGAAATATATTTTTAAATTCGTATAATGAATCTGAGTAGGTTGTTTTATTCATTAAAAGAAAAAAAATGTTATTCCTATATAATATTATAGGTAGGCGTTAAATACTTATACACTGGTAGTTTAACATGAAAATAAATAATAATGTTTAATATTAAATATTTTTTAGTTCAAAATATAAAAATTCCCAAATACAATACGAAAATGTAATCTTAATTATTATTCGTATTATTCATGATTGTGTATACAAAACATTGTAATAAACAATAAATTGTTAAAAAAACAGCGTTTTCCAAAAAATTACATGTAATATTTAAATACTACCATAATAATTTTTCATTGTTATAAATCTTAATATAAACCTATCCTACAATATTATAAGTAAAATACGTTATAAAAGAAAGTTTTATTAATAATAATTGAAAAAAAAAAGCCCGTATTATATTAGAAACTATAGTAAATTTTTCAATAAATTGTTGTACATATTTTTTTTTTATATTTTTCGAATAAAATACTTGATATTTAGCATTGATTAGCTGTAAATTGATTAAAATATTGTAACATTTCAGAAGATAATAATTGAACATTTATATTTAATTTTCCTTTATACTCGTGAATAATGTTAAATTTTCATTACCGTCATAATTCTACATAATACGTCCAGTTGTACGTTACAAAGAGATAAATAATAAATGGTGCGAAAAAAAACAGTGAATACGCTTAATATTAAAATATTTAATGATTACATATGAACCAAATTTACGATTTTTACCTTATATTCTGTAAGTTATAAGATAAAATATAAGGCTATGTTATATCTGTACAATAATATTATATTTTATGGAAGATAATTACGATATATACGCGAGAATAACATTACATGCGCATTATATTGGTTGTAGAATAACAGCTGTTTCCAGTTTGTGGCTAGTGCCATTATGGCATTATTAGGTATTATGTATTATCAACTACAAAATACATAATATTTACAATATTGAGATATATATGCCTATTATTCGGACAAAATAGCACATGCGTTATAAATTACATAAGATTGTTTTAAGAATTGACGTCATTTAAGTAATATTTTATTTTAATTTTGTTCGATACAAATCTATAATACACACTCATTATCAATACAACGATTTACTACTGCGATATACATAATATTAGTTTATACAACGTCTAGTCTTCGATATAATATGTGATTTAAATAATAACTAGAAATAAAATAATAACTGATAAGGTATACGACATTACGATTAAATCCTTCAAATATTGACTTTAATTCACACAAATCATTATTTTTCGATCTATATTATGTATAATATTAAACGGTCATTTTTTTTATAGTGATTACAATAAAACATTGTTTAGGTTAATTAATTGGATATGTACCTGTGCAGAGTATGTATTTTTTTATTCAATAACAACACATAGCATAGAACCTAAGAACACTTAGGTATTACTTTGTACGTGGGTTGACATTGCAGTGAGCTGGCATTACATTGAACGAACTTGACAGCGATTATATAATCACATGTTAAAATATAAATGGTTATTATTTACAGTGGGTTTTATTTTTTTCAAACCGAAAATAAAAACAATCATAATATGAATACATTTAGAAATGTCTTAAAGTTAATTTTGGTCGAAAATATCATAATAATATTATAAAACTTAAAAAATGAAGTATAAATAAATACTATTCGACATTATGCATTTTTCTCTTCACAACAAAGTCAGTAATTATATTAACGAATGCATAATAGCTAGCACTTTACACGTACTTATTTCTAATGAATTTCTGCATCCCATGCATAATAAATTAGTAAAATGTAAAAATAATAAATATGATGCTTATGCCGAACGTAGTTTATTAACTGTTTGACTACTACAAACAATTTTTTTAAATCAACAAAAAACTGTCTAAAACTTTTACCGTAACTTCTTAAAATCGTTTTAATTTTCAAAATTGTTAATAATAAAATAATATAATATAATTATTGTTTTTCATAACCATATTCACATTTAAATCGTTTTATGAGTGTTGAATTTTTTTTACTTTTATAAAATTAGACAGGACTTTTTTGTCACCAAAACATGTTTTTATTTTATCTGGGTTTTTTTTTCTAACAAATATAGGCTAATATATTAGGTAAAAAATATACTTAGTAAATATTATTTTCAGTTGAATTTACTGTAAGTAATATACAAACGTAGAAGAAATAATTATCTTACTTATATTATACTCGATTAACAATCATATTATTATTATTTTGTTTTTTAAATAACTATTATTTGTATTGAAAACTAAACATAATTATTTAAGTTCTCCCAAAATGTAGCTTATATTATTTTTATATCTTACTGACTTTTGAAATGTTTTATATAATTATTAATTAAGTTTTAAAAACTTAAAATTATAATATTATAAAGTAAATAATATTCTTTGTATTTTAATTCATACTTATAAATCACATTTTGAATATATTTAATTAACTTTAAATATGCTCATTATAGTTTGCTTTCAAATATATATTTAGTTTTAAGGTAGTTCAATCAATTATTAATTTATGAATACAAGATTAATAATATATTATCTATTATAACTGAGCTTTGAACTAAGTACTACTGAACTAAGTAAGTATTACCACTTGCCAGTGACGTATATTCGTATACGACGTTATAAATACATATTGTTTTGGGGGAACAGTGAAAAAATATCTAATCTATGCATTTTTATAAGCTTTGTAAGGTGTTCATAATAAGCAAAAAAAAAACTATATATTCCTGAGCCATGGATTTAAATGAACAATAAACATAAAATATATTACTGTGAAACACTGCAAATTTAAAGATTAATTTTTAACTTTTTTGATATAGAAAAATAATTTTAGATGATAGTTCTACTCGTCAAATCCACAATCAGTAGATCAATTGGTCTAATCTCTGATAAATTCAAAAATACAGATCTATTATATAAATAATAATATTATAATTTATCTACTTTAGTTTATAGAGAATAGCCTTCAATATAGTTATCCATATAAAAATTTGTATATTGAAACTATGTATAATATTATATGAAATATGTATAATAAAATATCTACTTATTTTTAATGAATATGAATAACTCAATTATAATCGTAAGATATTTCTAAACATATTATATCATGAAAAGTTTAAAAAAAACGTCACGTGGTCATCCGACGCCCACATATTTCCTTCTTCTATACGCCCCCGGACACTATAGGTAGTTTAATCTGAAGTAAAATAGCAACATTTAGATCGTATGTAATATATTTTATATTATGGAATAGAGAAAAATATATTTTATATCATACTTAAAATCAAATAAAAATGATAATTTTGCCTTAAGTGTATTATTTGTTGGATATTGTTCAAAACTATATAGCGAACTTTGAGCTAATAATGACTAAAAAAATTTTGCACTCCAATAAAACGGTCACTAAAATAAATAAGAATATATATACTGTATAGATAGTCTTCGTACACTAAGTAAATTAATATTTTTTCGACGAATATTTAAAATGTATTTTATTTTATTTATTTAGATATACGAGATTTATCCTTTTACATTTGAAACAAACAAATTAATTAGTACTAAAGTATAGATATGAGCTAAAATTAATGAACATACAATAACAATAGAGCTATAGTCAACAATAAAAATAATAAGTTACAGAACAGCTATAACTCCAGAAAAATAAAACTATGTACAATCGTTCATTATAATTTATAACTTTGGTTACTCAGAATTATTTATTGCAGTAAAAAAGCTAAAATCAAAGTTTTTATACTTCAGTGTACATAGTAAAATAATTATTAAACGGGTGAAACACAATCAATGTATTAAAAAATAATTATTAAATATTAAAATAAATAACATTTTATTAACAATAAAAAATATTGTACACTTAATTCAAAATAAAATCATAAGGTTTTTATTCATTGTAGTAAAATAAATCTTTATATTTGCGTCGGCATTTTTTTTTCTGTTTCTTTTAAATATTGAAGAATTTGTTCTTTTTTTACTTGAGTTGCGTCAACAGTTTGTTTGTGCACTCACCTTTAGTTATTGCTATTATTCCAAATCCGATTTTCACGATAGTTCATGGTAAACTTTTTAAGATCTGCATTGGTATTTTTATCTTTGATATTGCATTCCCCGGCAGATTTATACATAATTTTTTGTAAAAAAAAAAAATATAATATAGATGGTCAGCAGCCAAAATTCTAAGTTTATTATCTTCAATGTTTGTATAGGGTCATTTTTATGTAAAATTAAACAGTACTACAAACATGTGCACAAGCAATATATGATTACATGAGTATGAAAAATAACTATGCATAATTTATAGGCACTCAAAGAAACATGATCACGACGATATACTAATTGGAAGATAGAGAAACTATTATATACATATATTACTATCTATTGAATGCGAATACTAACCTGGAATTTCGAAACAATCTAAAAATAAGTAATTTCATACCAACTGTTGTTTTTTAATGAACTGTCCGAATTCTTAATATACTATAATTATATATATTTTTTATATGGATCAAGTTATAGAATGCCTATACAAAAAAATAAATAAATAAACAGACTATTAAGAATTTAAAAGATTGTATTTATTTATATAGTCGCAATTCAATAAGCCTGCTCGATCGCTATATGAGTAATGACGATTCTTGTAAAATTATTATAATAGCAAATATTTCATAAGTTTAAATAACAATATTGCTAAACACCGTCGTTTTCCAATTCGACAACGTATATTATTATTTACGTAGTTTGTAGGACGAAGGTAGATAAATAGATATGGATGGTAGGAACTTAAAGGTAGACTTACAAGGTCTTTACTGTGTAACGTGTACCTGATGTAGAATCTGCGGTTTGTGTAATGACAGCGCACGTAATCATAATAGTTTACTGTAGGTACAATGAGATTATGTATTTGTATAGTGTTATAATACATATACAACTTATTATTACTATTGTTTCGTATACATAAAATAAAATAATTCGAAAGTATTAAAAGTTCTATGTTTTTTTTTTTACTTTTATTAAATAATATAAATTATTATAATGAAACTAATTGCTGTATGTATAATTTTGAATTACTAAAAAACTATGTAATAATATATTGAACTTCTTAACTTCTTATAATTCAATGAAGATTGTGTTAAAAAAAAAAAAAAACAAGCCCTAAAAGGTTAAAATTTAAAATATATTTATAATGGCATTCAAACACGTTTCTTACCTATACGATGGCATTTAAACTAACACATAGTTTACAATTAAAATTCATAAATATAACTTCTAGGAATACATTTTGATTATTCTGTGTACCTGCTTTAATGTGACACCATTTATTAAAATATTCTCATAAATATTAATTTTAAAATATTATGGGCATATCTCGTAATTAAAACAAATGCGTTTCTTTTTATTTTTACTTCCAAAACGAATATTAATTATTAGATATCTATTTTTACAATTGAAACTCTTAGCAAATTTATTTTTATTTTATTAATATTTACATATATTATAGACTAATAAAGTTGATTAAGAAACATTAGGTACTTTATCGAATAAAATCCACCTATAAATCAAATGTCACTTTTAACGTTCCAGATTATAAATTATACTTTGTGGCTCTATTCAAATTTAAAGCCCCGAGCTTTAGCCAAATATTGCTATTTGTGACACTTGAAGTGCGAACTAAACGATCTTATACGTGACTTGTAAGATGTTATACGACTTGAACAAGAGTTAGAAGATGACGTGACCCACGTCAAATTTAAACAGGTTCAATATGATGAATAAGTGACTCTACGACAGACTATAGATAATAATATAAAAATATTATTATCTACTGCCGACCAAAAATTAGAAAAACTATTTAATTTTTCGAAGGATGCGAATTAATACATGAATACATTTGTTATGGCGTTAAAAGTGAATTATTACCAAAATACATTTGTACAACATATTGTAATTAAAATCATACAAAAATAAACGGTTAATTACCTACTCGTATAATAATAACAATAATGACAATAATAATAATTAACGTTTATGTTTAATTATTATTATTGTCATTAATTTTAGATATTATTAAGAATAAAATTCAAACCCAATAAAAATATATTCATTTGATTCCACGTGGAACGGGCTTTGTACAAAAGTGTTTTTGCCGTTGTCCGTAAAAGCATCATCCATTTTGGGAAATGGAATTAGTAATATTATGGATTATTTGTATCGTTATTTATTGCCGAAATGCATAGATGGAATTTAATTTTTACTTATAGAGTGCCGAATAAAGTTATGTCAAGTAGACGTGGCGGGCTTCACCCCTACCCTCATCACTAGCACCACAACATACCGCTTAAATTTGTCTTATGCGTTTTTTTTTTTTTGGTTTTTTTTTTAATCTTACAATATTTTCACACCATATTTTATCCATAAATATTGATTGTTATTTAGATGTAATCCGAGATAAGATACAGAGGTAGTCACATTCCAATATAAAATAAATTACAATACCAGACAAAAAATAATGATAAGCGAATAACACATAATGTAATGAATGATACCTACAGTTTTTAATGTAGTGTTATATTAATCAATCTTAAACGTAATTTTTACTGACATATATAAATAATATTCTCAGATAACCAGATTATTAATGAAGATAAAATCTATAAAATATTATTGACTATTCGTTTTTTATGAAAATTTAAACGAACCCTTAAATCTAGATTGACGTTCATAGTACTTAATATGGAAAAAAATTGTATTGACCTAATAATTTTTTCTATGCAATTATAGATGTAAAATAAGTTTACCACAGCAAATAATAAATATAGATTTGATTGAAAATGTAAAACGAAATAGCTTTATATCCCTCGAGAAAAGTACATATTACTTTAATAAACAAAATAAAAATCGATTTATCTACTTCCTCATCTTCGTTTTAAATAAACTAAAATTTACACAATTTCAAACACGAATAATAGCTATAGAATTAATAAGCTTAACTATTTTTAAAAAAAATATGTATAATTTACCTTAGTTGATCGTGAATATTAATAAAAAAAAAATTGCAACAGCATTAGTAAAACTTATACTATTTTCAGAATATAAATTTTTAATATTACAGACTTTGATATTATACATCGGTATCTTAGTTTGTGTTTAAATCACAAAACCGGACAAATTTAAATAATTAGAATATTAAATATTTTATTATTATCGTATGACCTTATTGCAACAAAATATATAGCCTACAGCTATATTTGCAGTCGAGATGTATTAGTTTTTAAATTAATTTTTAGACGTTTTGTACATAAAAAAAAAACTATATAGTTACTCTGAATTTTATTTGATATTTTTTTACTATATTTTAGATTTTAAATTCATAATAATAAATAAATAAATAATTTGGTACCCATAGTTAAGCACTTAAAGTACAATTTAAAGAACAAGATAATAATATATAGTTTCAATATTTGTTAATTTTAATTACACTCATAAATAGGATAAGACATTTACGACATGTGGGTTTAATATAGTGCATATATCATTAGTGGAAGGGATACAAATAACCAACCGAAGATTTGGAATTTGGGACATACTAAAATACTAAAATAAAATGTTCAACGTACCTATGCCAGTGTGATTATAGTTGCAAAACTGGCAATAACTTACGATATGTACTTTGGAAGAAAACATTTTTGAATAGGTACTTTGTACATTCACTAAACATAACTTCTGATTTTTATGACATCCAATCCGGAAATTCTCGCTAGATAAATCCAATTTTATCCGCAACGCCAGCAGTTATTTAACTGTCGCTAAGGATGTTGTATTACTAGCAGGGTAGTGTTTTTTGTTTTTATTTTAAGGAATTCGATTCCCGCTTTTTTGTTTTTTTTTTATTTAAGGAAATTCAGAGTAATCATCTAATCATAATTATTACACAAATGTTTTATTCAAATGTCTTATTTTTTAACTGCAAAAGCAAAACAAATATACAAAACTTTATATAACGAATGGCGTAAACTGTAAACAGTAAAATATATTAAGTAACATGGTCACAGAAATATTCAAATAAATAAATCCATTTATTTTTAACCAAAAGTTTGATTCGACATTTGCAAATATTACACTGTTCTGAAACTTTATTTCGTATTTACCCAAGACTTATCGTGATGTATTCGCAAAGTTGCTGTTAACACTAAATATAGATATTATATACGTATACTTATTATAGTGTAATCCTGTAATCCAGGAGATTTACGGCCTTCAAACCAGTTTTGACCGACCCTCTGAAGGACGACGAAAAATCTATAAATATGTACCTAAAATAATAACCCGTAAATTGTTATCACTTGCACTCTCGTAATAAGTCACGCGTGCGTGTATCAGGCAATACATACCCTTAGGTTCCGCGGAACACACTTTGGGAAACGCTGCTCTAACCTATACCTGACATATACACTATACTTAAATATGAATAATACAATTGATAATTATTTGTGGCTTTTAATTTTAATTTTCGCCCATTAAAAGCTTTTAATTTTTGTAGATAGTTTTCGAATAAAAATACTTAACCCCTCGTCCCAGCTGTAATCTTGCTCGTCGCATATGTTTCTGAGACGATTCGTCGTTATCGTTGCTCGTGATTATCGATTGCTACTCCGATCACATCTGCTTAACCAAAGCCTCGCCATTAAAACATAATATAATGATATAAAATACACGTGTATATATAATATATTTATTTTTTATTACTCTACAACTTTCCGGTAATAAAGCGAGTGAGTTTATTATAATTTAAAAACGATGATTTTGCGAAGTTGGATTCAGAGACTAATCCGCAACCTGCATCCGTATAATTAATATGGAAACATGTACCTATTTCATAACATATACGATGTAGGACAAAGGAACATTACCTGTATATATTTTAATTGCTGAATTGTATAATCATATATTAAAATATTTAATATTATATACATGTACTCGTATATAGTAATCAAATTATCATAACGACAAACATAATAATATTCAATATACTTTATACATACGTTTAAGAAATCTGCGACTGTTCCAATAAGTAATAAATAATATCATATATGTCATCTGATAAAAAATTTTAACGTCCAGTATGATAATGCACTTGATTATTACCATCGACGCATTTCGTTAATAATATTTTTTTCACTCTTATTATGCGTATTTTTGACATCGTGAAAAAACGTCGATTTGAGAACTACGACCCATTAGATTTTGCTTTTGATCTGTCGAACGTTTTTCATAAAATTTGATTTTAATTGTACCCGTACGGTTTCTATGCGTTTAATATAATATTATAGTGTCTTAGCTAATGAATAGCCTTCTGTGCTTTGTGAGGTATTTCATAAAAGCGGTCGTCGCCAGACATTGTTCCTGATATACCAAATTCATATGCAAACAGCATAATTATCTAACCGTAATTATTATCATTGTCGAATAAGATTAAATAAAATATAATTAATTAAAAATAAATCTGCTAGTGGATGGATATACGATTTTATTGCATCGTATAGTAAATAAATAATAATATGTATATTGTATACGCATATAGGTAAATAATAAATAGGAAATTATGTTGAAAATAACAATAAATCGAGAAATTTAACTTTTAATTAATAAGTCGACGCGTCAGTGGTTTAATTCCACTGCCGGACCGCCGTCTGATGACGTTAAAATAAATCAAAAATTATAAAAGAATTATTAGTATAGTATTTTTACTCGATATTTTGGACTAATTTTGCCTTGTTCAGGTACAATGCTAATATCAGCCATTAATTTGTGTACATTATGTACCTATAAGTATAGATTGTATTTTTCCTGTGTACTTCTTAATTTCAACGTACAACTCTGCAATGTATTACAAATAACTATATGATATACCATTTTCCCTAACACTGATACCAAAATAAAAATATTTGAAATGACAACAACAACAAACCCTTTTAAACGGCTATATTACTCATCGGTTGACTCAAGGTCATTGAATATTCGATACAATACATATGTGTTCCTATTAAAAATCGATTCACTTACTGTATATAGTTAAAAATACGATACTTTTATATAAAATTAAAATATTGAAATTATAATATTTATAATGTTGTAAGATATTTTTTAAATATTTCAACCAGTCGTGATATTTAAATAATTATATATTTTATAAACTAATAAAATTGAGAACTTGTACATGTTTGTTATACATTCTGTATGCTGTCCGTATATAACGAAGAAAAACGCTTTAATTGTCTTTGACTCAAATAACTAGTTTACAGTATACTAGAGGGTAAATTAAATGTACTCTGAACCGTGTTTTTAGACGAGTTTGAACACGATCGTAAGTGGGACACATTATTATATTGAAATAAATTTAAAAAAAATAAAATAAAAATATATTTTTAAATTTCAATGGCGCTCTGTTCCTGTACATAAAAAAAATTGACATAGTATCAATTTTGTTTTTTTTTAAATATAACTTTTTTTGTATATATTATATATAACGCATTATGGTAGATACAGCAATTAACGAGTTCAGTAGTAGGCGGAAATCCATTAATATAATTCAGGGAGTTCTGTATACTTAATGTTCACGTCGGCGACCGTGAAATCTCAATGTATTTTGTTTTCTTCGCCAAGTATATTTTTGGTGTTTTATTTGAAAAAAAATATATTAATGTCTCCCTTTTGGGGGAAACGTAAAATCATTAATATGTCTTACAGTAGGTCATAAAACATATTACTAAGTTATGTTGTGATCTTGAGGTATATTAAATGATATCAAAAAGTAATTTTGAGTAAGTGTTCATAATAGGTAAAGTAAAGAATATAATATTGTCTTAGTACATTTTCAAAATGGACATGTTCGAATGCACATTTAGGAATATGTCACTCAGTTAGTTTCCAAGTCACGAAATAATACTTTGCTAAGGAAACTATCAACAGACATAAAACGTATTAATGTCAACACATTTTAAAATTGTACCTATGAAATTGTTTGTAGACATAATTTTAAATTTTAATGTTTCCGTGTTTTATTTTTATGTTTTAATTAATGTCATTTAATAAGCTCATTTACTTGATAAAACACAATTGAAAATAATATTTAAATATAAAACAATTTTTTTACTACAGTAGAAACCGTTTATAATGACACCGGTTGTAATGACATACCGGGTGTAATGCTATTGTATGTACTAATTTGTATCGATTATAATGACGTCTGTACAGTGACTATACGGATGTTATGACGGTTATTTTTGATTTTATTGGAAAAAGGTTTTATCTATAATGCCTTTATTAGTTTTATCGATTGTCTTATAATAACCGATAAATCTAATTTCATCGTTTTTTTGTAAATTTATCGTCAGTGTTCCGATATTCGTGTACTTGATCGTTAATTAAATATTAGAAAATTGTATTATTATTTTTTTTATATATAAATTAAATTTACGATTTATATACATATATATATATATATATATATAATATAATAACACATTAAAAATGTTATTGTAATAAAATATTTTGTTCATTGCATATATAAAAAAGAGTTTTTAATTTAATTTTTGTCATTTTGGTTATAATGAAAATCGGTTATTATGACCAATTTTAACTAATCCCTAGTCCCTTGAATATCATTATAAACAGTTTCTACTGTATAATGACTCTTACAGTGGAAAGAACACTTTTTCTTGGACATCGATTTTCAAATCACTGGCAGTGTGAGACCCAATTATAGATATTATTTTATATTTTTTATATTTTTTTGAGACTTAAATTTGGGAAGCAAAACAAGGTATCCATGTTGTTAAAACTCCTCGACAGTCGACGTGTTAAATATCAAGGAAAGCAACTAAAAAACAAAAAAATCAAAATGGTAAATTAAATTAAAACGTGAAAATGTTTTGGAAGCACAGTTGAAATATAAGGGCAGGTAAATTGGGTCTATGAAAAATTGCTTACATTATGAAAGAATTAAATTAAGTTCCTCGGAAAAAAGTTGTAGGAAAGTTGGGTCCATTTCTCCTTAGATTATTATGACATATAATACTATTATTATTATTATATTTATATCTATTTCATATTATTAGTTGAAAAGTACACGATACTAATCTTGATTAAGTGATTTAAGTTTTATTTAATAAAATAATAAAAGTTGTTTTTTCAATATACAATTTAAACCATAAATATAAAATATACCTATTATTGATAACTCAAAATTATTAGATATTAAAAAATAATTTGTTTTTTGCTGGGATTCGATTTATCTTCTACCTTTTTTTTTCCGGGACCCAATTAACCGAAAAAAGGTCATTCGGGACTCAATCTACCGATCTAGAAAATATTTATGAAGTATAACCTCCAAACCTCCATATTACTATAGTACAATCGCCTTTCACATAAAAACGGAGCTCATTGAAAAAAAAAAAAATAATAAAAATGAAAAACTGGGTATTGAACACTTGTCCAACTTGATTCTCATGAATGCAGTCTTTTAAATTATATTGAAATTAAAAAAAAAAAAAAAAAAAAACAATCATACATATTATCGCATTCAAAGGTCAATTCTAAGCTCACTGAAAATGTTACATGGGCTTCGACGGTTGATGGCAGTTTTTCCTCAGATATGATTAGATAAACAAATAATAAAACAACAGCTCTTGAAAATATGAGTTGATCTCAATTTCCGACTCATGATGTGAGTTTATAAAGTTGCGAGTTATCAAATTTTCCTAGGTGGTCTAGACGGTCAAAGTTAGTGAATTAAATCGAGTATTACGCGTACGTTTCATCGCCTGCAACGTCTCGTATTTGTATTAAAATCTTCACTTTGAATTGAAAATTGAATAAACAATTTTACCACGAACGTTTCTCAATTACTTATTATACTGTATGCATAAAATGAGTTTATAAACACACTAAAAGTCACGGTGCTGGTGGGAATTTGTAATTCTATATTACACTAACCACTATATGTGCATAACCCAGTGGTTTTCAAATTTTTATCATACACGGCACACCGTACACTTCAAAAAATGTTCACGGCATACTGACTTTTTTTTTAGATGAACAAAATTGTTTTGAATTAATTATAATTATATATACATTTAATAAGAATTATGTGATTGATGAGCTAACAAATATTTTTAATTCTTGGACGAATAGTTGACACATACCCGCATTTTCTTACATATACAACTCAATGCAATCGGTAATTTATGGAAAAACCGCGGCACACTTAGCGGATACTCGCGGCACCCAGTTTGAAAACCACTGGCATAACCTACAACACTAGTCGGTATAGGTATAATAATATAATATATCGTCAACTCATCGCTCATTGTGAACTGTAATGCAGAAAGCAGCTATAGAGGTCCTATCGCACAGATCATTAGCGTCCACGCCGTACTCGATCTACGACAGTTACAATATTATCAAAGTTCTATATAATAAGCTTAAAGTATATTATTATAGATATAGCGCATCGATCGTTGTATACGTCACGTAAAACCGATTTATTGTTTTTTGATTCTTCACGATTTCCGGACATTTTATTAATGACTCGACTGACACTGACTTAAGCGCGGAATAATGTAAATATAATGTAATATTATGATAAATACCGTATAGGCATGTTATTAAATTTCACGATAATATAATATTTACCTGTCTGGCAATAGCGAGCGATATTATAAACGAAACACTGCAATAATACATTGTCGAGTACCTATCTCGTCATCGGTAAAAGTCACGTAACGGCTTTGTTGCTCTAACGCACAATATCATAATACACGTTTTAATATCGTTCACCTATTTTCGACACGAACGCATCTTTTTCGAAGCTTGAAGATGTCTGTCGTGTTATTCCGCAGAGTGCCGATGTATAGAACGCTCTGACTAATTTGTCTGTTGTGATCGTTTACAGGGTCAACAACCCCAAGCCGAAGACGAAAATACCCCACAGAAACGAGTAGATAAAATATTCGATCAAATGGATAAAAATCACGATGACAAACTTACGCTGGAAGAGTTCAGGGAGGGAAGCAAGGCAGATCCGAGAATCGTGCAAGCACTTTCGCTCGGTGGCGACCACAACAATGCTGCAGCTCCCCAAGCAGCCACCACATAAGTCTGTCGGATAAGAGTTTTTTTTTCTACATATTGACTTTGTTATTTATATTTTTGTGTCTAATTTTTTAACCTCTTTGCATTATATTATAATAATAATAATATTGTAATTTTTCTTATAACATACTTAAACATTTCTATAAGTGTTCGTATGTAATTTACTATGCCTCATAATTTAGTTTTACTTTATAGTTATAAAAATAAGGTTATTCTTTATCCACCTTAGTGGTTATACGTACATTATGATATTATTATGTAGTATTTACGTATATATAATAATAATATAATAGGTATTATCAGTGTTATGCTTTTATACCTATATATATATATATATATATATATATATATATATATATAAACATATGTAATACATATGGAATACAAATAATTAAATTTTATTAATTTCTGTGTGAAAAATAAATCAATATATTTGTAAGCACTATTATATAGTTATAAATATAAAAAAAAAATATATATATATTCTATATATTCAACCGATCTATGCACAATTATTTTAATCCTATTAATCTTTGTAACTTCGTTATATATTCGTTTTATTACCTAGAAAAATGTGTTTTTTTTTTTTCATAGTTTATATCTTACAGAAGACTTATTTCAAATAACTTGATAGATAAAATTTACGATTTTCTAGTCGTTAGACTTTTAAGTAGCTTTATTAATATCATATGAATTTTCCTTAAAACCGATATTTTTAACCGCTCAATGTATCTATGTTTCGTTATTAGTTTTTTTTCCGTGTTTTAAAAAGTAATAATGAAGTTTCGCTTGAGAAATATTTTTATAAAAAGCAAATGTTAAAAAACCAATTTCAATTGTAATTCTTACTCATTGGTTTACTCTTAGATAAACTAAAATAAAATGCTGGAGTTTATATTTTAGGTTTTGAGTAGATATTAACTTATAATTAATAATGTGTTCATTTTCAAAAACACAATAAACCTCTCTACTTTTATAGAAAATACGGCTACACTAAGAAAAGTAATTTTTCTCCAATCTCAATAACCGTAGATAACTATTAAAATACTGCGATTAAATATAAGAAAACTAAATATTGTCCATTTTTGGGTAAATCATATCCCACCTATAATTATTTCAATTGTTTGCATCTATTAAGTATACTAAATATATTGTTTTTTTTTTTTTATTATTATTATTAATAAATAACGATATTAACTATCTGCACATAAAACGAACAATAAGAATATTTTATCTATAATTTGATTTTAACAAGCATGATTGACGTAATTAAAGAAGTCATCCGTTAGTGGCACTTCAAACGTCTACCATACTAAGCAATTTTTGTATGTGTGTTCAAATGATATTACATGACTACTTTATTATTAACAATTTGGTAGCAAATACCATTAGATAATTGTTATGTACATTATTATTAAATTTGTAAGAATTTTTTTCATCCTTTTAGTATCTATCTATTGATATTATTTTCATATGTTTTTATTGTAAATATTCATTTATTGTTATGCTTTTGGTTCTGAAGATAATGCATTATATACTATATATTATTGTCTTCTACCTTATAATATTATCAGCTTAAATAATAAAATACTGTTTTGTTTGGATTAATATTAAGCGTAATATTTATGTACACAATAATATTTATTATTTCTAATTTAAATCTAAATGAAGAGATTAGATATTCCTATTCCTGCTAGTTACTACTACAATCGTACATGATAACTAAACAACATTTCAAAAACTTTATAAAATATATTGTTTTTCGCTGAGAAATAATGTAATAGTTCTCTGGTTATTAAAAAAAAAAAAAAAATGTATTGAGTAAAATTACCTAGGTTAGGCGATGAAATAACAACATAAAATGCATTCTAAAATCTATCAATGTTACTTTACGCCAGTTGAAATAAAGTAAGAGAAAACCTGTTTGCCTCGTATCCTTGAAAAACTCTTTGTATTGATCGCTAATCATAACTAACCACAAGTTGCCGTACAAAATAATTGATTTAAAAATAAAAATAAACTGAATACCATGACTTCAGTAAATACATAAAAATTGTGCACAATATAGTTGAATACAAATAAATAATTAAAAATTAACAGCTTGGAATTTTTTATGTTTCATGAGTGTGTCTTATAATTTATAAGTACATATTAATTTCTACACAAAAGTCGTTATGTTCATCACGACGGTTGTAAACAAATACATGAGTCCATAACATAATGTGTACATGCCAGTAAGTGTAATAAAATAAAAAATAGTTTTATACTTGTGTTTAGTATTGATGTTTTGTAATATACCGACTTGTTTTCTAGGATATTTAAAAATAGATTTGTAATTTTTATTTTTGCCTAGGTAAATTAAATTTTTTTTGACAACTATATAATATTATTAATTTCATTGAAAACGCACATAAGTTTTAAAAATTAAAGTCAGTTAAGCATCTAGTACGAGATGGTCAAATGGTGATATTTTCCATAGTCACACGAGATTAAACATTTTTTCCAGTTTACTGGTCGGAGTAATTAAACCGTCATTTTTTCCTGTGAATGGACAACACGTCGTTTATTTTTCACATAAACACGATATATGCATATCCAATTTTCACAGGGAAATGTGAATTTTTAATGCCGTTTAAAATTCGAGTGCGTACCACTGTGCTCAACCGTGTATAACATTATATTATGATGTCCACGTGTTAAGAAAAATGACTTATTTTTAATATTTATTTTTGCAGGCTTCCGTGATAAATGATTACACTTCAATATTCTCGGAGGCAAAAGTACAACTATTGTATCTTATTTATCTTATTTAAACGCACCCGTGTGATTCCGAGTTGTACCTATAAACAGTATAAACACGAATAGCCCGACTATTAAAATAGAACATAAATCATAATATATTAGTATAATATTTTGTTTGTTGTTTACAAATCCATCATAATCGGATAGATATCTGTAATAAAATGTACGTGTATATACTCGTTTACATAATATTCATAAAGTATATGCGTTTAATAGATGTACGTGCTATTATACCAATATTACGTAAGTTCTTTGATTGATGTTTAATAATTAGAGTATTTCAAAATTATGGTATACGTTTCGTACTTATATAACAGTGATGGAGACCGGTTGACGCATTTCGATGATTTTTGCGTATCATTTATTTTTATTTTTTGTGCGCAATTAGAATAATATACAACCATAGATTTTCTTAGATATCTTACTCAACTTGGCAAAAATAAGCACAGTTCTATAAAAAATTGCAGCTATAACTATAAATTAAATATATTTACAGTACATTTTGACTAATATAAAAGTTAATTATCCATATAATTTATAATTTATTCCAAATTGAAGAGAGTGTACTGTAGAAAGAGTTGACTATTGCAGGTTACTCCATCATAAATTAAATTATAGTTTATAAAACGACACCCAAAAAACTACGCATTTTATCTTTTTTTATCTTTGTTAAGATACGTGTTTGTATTGTTGATTTTTTAAATTAAAAGTGTCCGTTAAAAAACTAGGCTTCGGCAATTACAAGAACTGGATAAAGTGATGTACAATTTAAAAAAGCTGTAAAACGTGAAAAAAAAACAATTATTTTAAACGATGATAATTAAAAATCTTAAAAGGAAACAGAAATCGAAATTCATCGTTCCCTTTGGCGTTGCTATATTGGATAGTGCAGCATCATCATATGAAAATACGAAAACATTAAATTAACGTTTTCATAAAACGGTTATCAACAAACCATGGTTTGAATACCACTTTCTAAAATTTCTTCAATATTTTTGGATAATTATGTATGAAGATACAATAAAGTGGCGGTATAAGTGGTGATCTTATATTATTATTTATGATTTTTAAAGCTTCTTTATTTTCTTATCATTTAAATTTGTAACAGTAGATAATATTATAATATATCGTTATTATGATATTTTTACTCACCATCAATATTGCTTAATTATTATATCATAAATAAATATATTGTCTAATACAATTTTAAACTATCGTTGACGTTATTGCTAAAAAATCATTGTCCACCAATAATATAAAATACACTACGTTATCCGAATACAATTGAAAAAATACCATTTGCTGTTTCGAATTTATTTTAACTAAAAGAATGAAACTTTATTAAATTTAAACTATCCTCTGGGTTCTGGCCTCTTTTATTTTAATCTTAGGACTTATATGCACACATTTTAGAGACACATGTCTCGTGTTTCATTGTTTGTAAAGTAAGAAAGTGGCGAAAAGCTTTAATTGTTTGCAACACGCTAAGGATTACGTTTCACATGCAACATTTTGTGCTTTTTGTGTTTTCAAGATATTTAACCGTTTCAGACATCTTTGCTCAAGTGAAAATGTACTCAGATTTTCATCAGTTGCTTATACTGAATATTATACGTAAATCATTGAAATAATACATTATCAATAATGACGTATTTCAGGTAGAATTTAATAGTACTTAAATACAAGATCGAAAATGAACATCAAAAACTACTATTAATACTACTTACAACAAAATAATAGTGGCGTACTTTAATTATATCATATAATTATGCAAATATTTGTGATTATAATTATACGCACTTAATTGTTATTTTAAATCATATATCTTTTAAATTGTTTTACTGCAAAGCGCTTTACTTAATTGTGATTTGTATTATACCATTAAAGTGAACCCTTTTATTCATAATTTTCTTGATTCTAGTGTCAAACACTTAAATGAAAATATTATTTTCATCTAAAATGTATTGAATAGATTTAATTTTGTTTTTTTGTTTTTGTTAAGGTATGCCATTTTGTTGGTTAAAATTGAACATTTTCAATTTATAATAGCTGCTAACCTCAATTTGAATACCCCCGTTGCTTTAACTTCACCAATATGCATCACTACTGTATTATATTAATAACATACCTATTAATCAAGAATAATGTGCAAAGATAGTTATGTACGAATTAGCTGATTTAAACAAATATGTGACCCGCAATAACGTTATAGGTATGCTTTGAGAACATTGCATATTATGTATTTTTTATTATTCCTCCAATAGATCTGTTTGATATACAATTCGTTTTTTATCCATCGAATAATCTATGGGCATTGGAATCTATTAATAACATACAATTTTGAACGGTTCTAAAACATTGTTATCGAATGTGCACACAAAATTGGTTACACTCAATTCGTACCTACAGGTGTGCGTGAAACGTTAACAATTTGTATTTTAAAATCAATAAGTCCTTAATGTGGGTTTTTTCAAACCATAAACAAACCACGAAACCGGTTAAATTTTTATGTAGAGAAATACGAATACGTTATTTAAATTTTCAATTGGAATAAAAGCGAAGGTGGTCTCGGAGTATCTGATGGGGAAAATGTTTATATGTGTACAAATGTACCACGCCATGATAAGTTTTAAATTCTATTTTAACAGATAATAGATTTTAACGTTTATAATGAATATTCCTATTGAAAATTATTAGGGTGTTATTTGTATCTTAAAAATTGGCGATTATTCATCACTGATAATAAATTATTTTGAAATTTAGATGATCAAAGTACAAGAAACAATCTTTGTCTTGTTTGATATCAATAAATATATTTAAAATCCATTCTTTGAAAACGTGCTGTCTAAGTTTTTGAATTGTATTTACCTGCTTCCTAATTCCGTTTAGACTCCTAAATTTTTTTTCCCATAAATTAATCTGAATTTTAATCTGAAAAATTTATAGTGATTAATTACCTATCGTGATTACGACATAATAAAAAACCATTTAGTTATTTATTTGGACAGACAAGGTACCGAATAAAAAATGAACAAAAGTGGTTACGACATACCTATTAGATATTATATAATAATATATAGTACATTTTTAAATAAAAATTAACATAAGTTGAATTAGACTATTATATAAATATAATATAATATATGATGCATCAAACTACAGGTTCTAGGTTGTTTCCTTACATATTTTTTTTCTTCAAATTATTTAAATATATATTAAACATATCAACTGTTGTACATGAAAATAAATCAATATGAAATACATAAACTAATTTCATTATCTGTTAATATATAAATAAATATAAGCTATACTGAATATAAATTACATAGATATGAGAGCTTATACATCATATCTTGTATATTATGGTATATGTAATATTTATATATATATATATATTTCATATGTATATAATGTATATATACATAAGTTGATTTTTTAAATACCATATATAGGTTTCCTTACACAATCATATTTTAATATAAAATATTTAATGTAGAAGTAATTATAAAATCAAATCTGAATATTGATTTTAATTTAAATAGTTTAAACGATTTAGGAAATGTTATTCGTAATATATTCAATAAATTAAAAAATGTATAAATATTTTCTTTTTTCAAGCAAAAAAGAAAATATAAGTATTTCCTAAAGATTTTATAAATATAACATTTGTCTTCTTTCTATAAATTATTTTCTTAACTTGGTATATTATAAGAGGTATTTTTTTAAAAATTATTAAGCTCAAAATGATTGCACTTTGATATTACTGCGTTAAAGTTTACTCGCTTAATTCAAAAATGAATGAAATCTCTAGTGTTCAGAAAGATTTTTGATTTTTGATAACACTTCTTCTGAGAAGGATTATATAATTGTGGTGTTAGGTATAGTATATTAATTTGATTTTTCTTGAATAAATTATTCTATAGTTGTCAGTAATGTCTGAATTTTAAAATAAGTTGATTTGCAAAAAAAGCTGTCCGGGTTGATGATATTATATCTTATATAAGTCATTCTTATGTAATCAAGGACGAATTTTGTAAATTTAGATGGAGGTGAACTATTTTGTTGATATACGAGTATTATTGATAGTATTTAGTTGACCTCTAATTTAGGATATCGATTTCGTTATTATCGATGGAAATAACCTAACCTAGATTACTTAGGTTGGCTAACCCCCTTCCCCACTATCTGAATTTTTAGGAACAATTAATTTCTTATTAGGTGTATATTTTTGGTCATTCAATTTGTTTATTTAAAAATTAAACCCCCCCCCCCCTTTAAAAAAAAAATCAGATATAAGTACGCCACTGCAACAAGATACAAACTGAAAGCGGCAAGAAAACGGTTGCGCACTATTATCTATTTGCGCAAAATTATATAAAACCTATGATTTAGGTATACATTTAAAAACTATTAATGACATTATTTCACAGAATTTTGTTTATCATCTGAAATTATTTAAAATTACTTTAAAATATCCACTCTACTACTTCATACTGTGACTAGGTGAACACAAATCGAATGAATGACAATTTCTATTCAGAAATACTATTAATACTTACTATTTTAATCAAACAGATATTTTTATTTTTATTGAAACATTATTAGATGCTAGTTGAATTATATTTGTATATTAATTTAAGTTCGGTTGTTTAAAATATCGAAATCCAATAATTATTGTTTTTAAGCACACACATAGTTTATACAATTTATTATATAACATGGTTTATCTTATTGGCCTTGACGTTGTATTATATAGCTATTATTAAATAGTATTATGTAGGGCTTTTGTTATAGTACAATATTATGTTTGTAGATTACATCGCATACAATTGAAATGGAGAAATATAAAATTACACTGTAAATTGTTTTAAATTCATACGAATACACTAATACAGTGTTAACATTTTAAAAATACCGTAGTTAATAAGTTATCGGCGTTGTTCGTTATTCTGTCAATTATAGTTAACTAATTAAAGAACCTTTATATAATAAAAAGTTAATTTAAAGTTAATTATAATAATATATGGACCATGGATTAGTTAAATTAATAATTATACGACCATTATAGTATTTTTAATTTAAAAAAACACATATTCAAATAATATTATTTGTACTTTGATTGCCCGTGATTTTGAAGAATATATCATACGAATAATATAATAATGTATTTACATCGCCTTGGATGTAATATATTAAAACATTTAAATATTGATCTTATGTTTTGCTTGATTATAATTTTCCGAAAATATCTAGACACGAAAATAAGACAAATTACAACAACGACTATTGTATTTAATCGAATTAAATACATCTTACATAATTATGCAATAAATGTATTTTAACACAGCATAATCACTTTTATTTGGTCAAATTGTAAGATGGAATAGAAGATAATACTACTCACAACGATTCGTAGTACGTTAACTTACTAGAACTGTTTGATTCTTTGAACGAACTCACGATAGTATAGCTATTATGAATTATTATTTATTAACAATGATACTCACTAGACCGTGTCGTAAATAATTCGGAAACGAACGCATTGCGGGCGTCTGTTAGTAATATTATGACGACCATCGCGCCATCGTGGGTTTGTTTTACACACAATAATAATGCATGTTATAATTCAACGCACTCGAGATACTGCGAAGAGGAAATTTGAAAAATAAAAACGACCCTGCAGAAAACGTAATAAATAATTGAGCTGGTCCTTGCGATCATGCGATTCATAGTAGTCATAATGCTGCACCATTTAACACGTCGTGTTGTACTTACCGTATTTTGACAATAATTATATTTTTAGAGTGACGTCTGTCATATTATTCCAAAGGATATATCGCTTAAAATGACAAGTAAAACCCGTACAAGCAACATAAAACACGAATTCCCTGTGAAAAACTACATAATATAGTTATATGTATACATGATATAATATATATATATATATATGTATATATTTATATATTTTACCTACAGTAAGTCAATAACAATGATTAACAACGAATGACTGTATAGTGTATACAGTACACTGGCGAACGATAAGTGATGAGATCCCGACGTATATGTATACATCATAACGATGCAACGAATGAATACGTAATGAAGGCGGTAGAAGATAATAACAGAATTAACTCTATCAAGTATCTAATAAAAAACTAATGAAATAATAATAGGTATAGTTCAAACACGTTTAGTATAATATATTATAGCCATTATAGGTTTATGACTACAGAATTGTTTGTGCGTTTTTACGAATTATATAGGAATTTATAAACAACTAAAAAAATTCAAAATTGAGAATGTCTATACTCAAAAAGTGTTGTCATTTTGTGAAAAATATATTAACGTCAACAAATATTTGGTGAAAATTTCAAAGTATCTAAGGTTATTCGTTTTTAAGTCTTACAGTACATACACACAAAAAAAATCGATTTTATCAAAAAGTACAATATGTTTTTCCATTTTTTCTTTTGTTTTTCTTGATTATTTTGAAAATGATTGAACATTTTTATCTCTTCAAAGTATAAATTACAATTCGAATTCCTATCAAAAACGACCCTCAAAGTTGAAAATCGAAACATTTTTTTTTTCGACTACTTTATGTTCTATCTTATTTAGTATATAATATAAATAATATATACATACAAAATGTATTACTAAACTCTAGATATTAAAACATAGGGATGGTTAATAATATCCTGCTCTTTTTCGGGAAATTTTCTACAGTTATTATAGCTTAGCTTTCGATAAGTTTGTTTAGAAAATCTAGGTGTATGATAGTGATATATAATCTTTGTAATTTTTTAAATCACTAATATAATTTGTTAGTCAGAACATAGTTTAAGTTAAAAATCAATAATCATGAGTCATAACATTAATACATTCAGACTGTTTATAAATTTTATTTATATAAATATACATAAAAAGTATCATGATTACGTCGTTATAAACGTGTAATAATATACGTGTATCAATAATATTGCTGTGAAGAAGTTACAGAAAATGATTTTAAAGCGTTAACCATATTGATACTATTTCCAAAAATAACAATACAAGTATGATCAGTAAATAAATTAGTAATCACTAATTATCGTGATGTATTTGGGTTGTCCAATCACACAGAAAATATAATTAAATATAAAAAGTTTAGTCTGAGCACCAGCATATTATACCGCATACCAGCCTATATAGTATTACCATGATGGATCATTATATTATAATTTATTGATGTACCTACACATCGTGATGTGAAATGTCGACTCGCTGAACTAACAACAATGTTCTTTTTGAGAGATTTTATAAGGACATACTACTAAATTGAACCGTATACCTGTTACGGGAAATTCGGAATAGGTACCGGTCAATGTGTACATTGACCCTCGACAATGTGGTACTGCTCGTTCAACGTGGTGAACAGTGAATGCAAAGAAATAACTTGTTATGCAATATTTCCTATTGAATTTATTATTACTAACAATTATTTAAAACTAATGGAAATAATATTCCACATATCGTTGAAAATGACATTATAATAATATGCGTAATTTGTGATTACTGATTATTGATTAATCAAACCAATTTTACACTCGAGTTATTCTATTAGATTTATGTGCGATAAAACGTGTGTTAATGAAAAAACAAAACAGCAAAATTTTACGGTTTCTCAAAAGCTGTTCTTACGGCAACCACAAAATATCAAAAATATATACGCACGACTTTTTTTTTTTCATACACGTATCGAGTTCAAATGTTGACAATAATTGGATTTTTTAACAAAGATAAAGATTGTATTTATTTTCTTGTTATTCAAAACATATTGTTATTCGTAAAAACTTGAAACTCTTCACAATTTCGCTTATTCCTTTTTACTATGTAAAATGGCATTTAAAAAATATTATGCTGGTTTTCAACTTGTTATACAACGAACCTGTTGTGTTATTCACAACGATCTGTAGCACGACAGTATTAATTTATAAGATATTAATATTAGTGATTTATAATATGATAAATAATGAAATAATATTATAATAATTATAAAATAATGAATACGATTTTATTTTTAGTAAAATATACAGTATTAGTATACTTACTGCATAAATCTAACAGAAAACAAAATGCCGATAGAAATGTAAATAATCTCGGTAGCCCCAATAATCAATTCGAAAAACTAATTAAAATATAATGTTATAATTAATTACATTTTTTCTGCCCTAATAAGGCAACGAAAGAACATTTACTTCCTTTGGTTCATGATTCTTTTAATATTTTATTTTTTTTTTGCATTTCTAAATAATTTTACCTGCAGGCTGCAGGCACCCCAGTACTTTCTCAATTTTTGTTTACATATTATTATACCATAAAGTAATTTTATTTTTTTTATACAATATTAATATTTATTAATTAATTTTGCATATTTTTATTAATTATTTTCCGTTCTTGAAACGCATTTGCATGCAGTCGGTCGTCCCTGCTCCTCTCGCAATTTCTTTTTTCATGTTTAACACAAATTTATTAAATTTGTATGTATTTTTAATACTTTTCTCCTATACATCCTTTATATCCACTTATTATGGTAATTATGTTATTGATAGGTAAATATAATTCTATTTAGTCATTTTATCCGTTATTCAAAATAGACTTTAGTCCTCAACTTCGATGCAAAATTAATTTTATAATTAATTACATTTTTCGCTACGTATTTAGGAACCTCTAAGTACATCTAACCTTATCCTATTTTTACTATTTTGCTTAATATTATTATAAAGTTCATTTTTATTTTATATTATATTAATTTATTTTATTAATACTTATGCACATTTCATATTTTTAACTTCAATCCTTAACTACAGGTATTTTGGCTCTGATTATATTTTATCTATATTATCGTTTGTATAATCATAAATCATACTTGTTTAATCATTTTGGTATTTATTTGTATTTAGAATAATCTGCAGTCTCGGCAAAATTAATGGTTGTTAAATTATTGGCTTTAAACTCGTGTATCAAGACAGATTATAATCTTCACCTTCTATTACAACATAATTATATAGTTTAATAATTTGTTTTGCTTTTTAAAACGCATTTGATTTTTGATACACCATTTCTTTTCACTTTATTTTTTATGAAAAATTATGCTCAAGTTAAATTATTTTTTTTCAATTGAACTCTAATAAATCATTAGTTATTTAATCTTAATCATGTTATTAGGTTTTTGGCAATACAAATGCATATCAACTACAGTCTCCGTTTACATTACAAATTTACAATATTCTTTTAAAATAGTTAATTTATTCTTACTTTTTTAAGCTACGTATTTAAGAGAGACATAATTTTTTAGTCATATTTTATTATTTAAGACTTTAAGTATTCATTTGTACATGCTTATACTTTTTCCAGTAATCAAGTAATATATAAATAACTATCAGTTATATAAATAATTAGTTATTCATTTATTGGGTTTAAATATTAGAATACAACGTTATCCCTGACATCCATTACATCATCATTTTATAGTTAATAGTTATTCTTATTGCTTCTTAAAATGCAATTGTTTACAGATGCCTTTAGACTTTTTTTCATTTTTTTGCTATTACAGTTCTGAAATATACAATAAGCCTTCAACTTTAATTGACTCCTAATCATATTTTAACTATATTTTCGTTTGTATATTTTTATCTTTTTAATTGTCTTTTATTTTATTTAACTGCAGTCTCTGTTTCCACTACAACATAATTTAAACGGTTAATTTAATTGTATCTGCTTTGTGTTAAGAGTTTGATCATTTTTAATTATGAGCTATTTAATGAAGTATGTAAAAAAAAAGTGTTTATTTTTCTTCTTATTATTATTTATGCGAAAATAGAAGTCAAAATAATAGGTTGTTGAATATTAAAAATATAATATAATTCAGAATTCAGTTTAACTCGCGGCACCTAGTGTCGAACAAGTTTTTGTATACATACATTCATGATCTTACTTTAATCTCTCCGATAGATGGCATAGCATAATAAAAGTTCGAATTTGTAACACTATATTTATATATATAATATATCTGTGATTTGTAAATTAAAATTCCTTAGACTAATCACCCATTATCCCCGGAAAATTTAAAATTTTTATTTTTATCGTTTACTTGCTATCCTTGTATACTTTTTTGACTCTTAAAATGATGCCTCTTATGTGATACAAACGTTATTAAATTCGTTAATAATTTATTATTCTTGTTATTATCAGGCGTTTCTTTTTTTTACTTTATTAAGTCCACTGCACTTCATCGCCCGTAAAATATCAACTCTTTTATAGAACTTTTTAATTGTATTTCATCGTTAACTGGCATAGCGGACATTGTCGGCCACCGATCTACCGTCTCGCATCGTTCACCCATGCTATTATTTTGTTTTCGCTTAGCATTCTTTCTTATTTTTTGCTTTTTGCTCAGCTCCTAAAGGTCGTAGCGTAATGCTAAACAGTGTATAACCTTCCTCGAAAAGCGGGCCATCGAATGCAATTTTCAAATCCAACTGGTAGTTCTATGGATTAACGCGTTCGAACAAAACAAGCTAACTCTTCAGGTATATTATATTTTTTTTTTTTTATTAAATCATCATAAATTACATACAATACAAATAATTTCAGATATTTTACATGTTTATCTATCTTTTTTAAGCTATTAGCTTGTGTCAGAGATAGAGAGTAACACTAATAATTAAAAACATAATTTATATTATATAATTAGCAAACTAAAGTGATGAATACATTGGAAATTAAAATAATATTAACAATAGAAAAACTTTTAAAAATGAGATAATTTTACA
Source organism: Rhopalosiphum maidis (assembly GCF_003676215.2). Lineage (NCBI taxonomy): Eukaryota > Metazoa > Arthropoda > Insecta > Hemiptera > Aphididae > Rhopalosiphum > Rhopalosiphum maidis. The sequence continues at coordinate 85,130,334 of NC_040878.1, forward strand.
TATTAAATACAACGAAACATATTATGAAGGTCTTAGATTAATTGAGAAAATAACCAATGATATACAATTTTATTAATATTAAATTTGGAACAGTGAATATTTTTTTTATATTAGCATGGCATTCAGTTAAAATAAACAGGTCCTAGATAATTTACAAAAGATTTATAAGAATATCTAACAGGTATATTGTACTTTAAATTTTCTCTTTTACAATCCAACAATTTGTTATCTTTATCTTGATTGAACCTTTTAAAAGTGAACAAAATAGCAATTTTTTTATAGAGAAATCTAGTTGGTAAAACTCCCAACTCCTTATAATTTTGATTTGTAGAACCTGACAGGGAGTAGTTATTTAAGCAAATTCTTATTATGTTATTCTGGTTTATTTGCAATTTGTTTAAAACAGTATCGCCCAATCCCCCCATACTAACATTCCGTATTGGAATATTGATTGATATAGAGCAAAATAAATAACCCGCATTGTTTGCTTGGGCACTAAACCTTTTAATTTATGGAATTAATAAGTTATTGAGCATAACTGTCCTACTAGATTTTGAATGTGAAGATTCCAACGTAAGTTTTCATCAAATATGATACCTAAATATCGGGTACTATTTACTTCTTTTATAACTATACATTTACTTACGTTATTACAACTGCTACCATCGACACATTTTTGAATTGTTATGGGGTTAAGATTTGGAAAACTTTTATAAATCGAGAACGTCATAAACATGATTTTCTGTTCGACACCTTCTTGTCCTATTATATTATTTATTATAACCATTTGTTTTCGATTTTTTAGATAACTTTCAAACCAGTTTAAACTGAGATTATTAATACCAAAATTTGGTAATTCCTGTAGTAAGATTTTGTGATTCATAGTATCAAATGTTTTTTTTTAAGTCCAAGAATACAGCAATTACCTTGTTACTGCTATCTAACTCATTAAAAATAAATTGGGTCATACTAAATAAGGCATCCTCGGTGTCAATACTTGGTCTCAATCCATATTGATTTCTTGATAACAGTTTGTTTTTCTCTAGGAATGAGATTAATCTAATTTTAATTATTTTTTCGAATATTTTACCAAAATTACTTAGCAAGGATATTGGCCTATAATTATTTAGATTTTTGCGGTCTCCAACTTAAAAAATTGGTTTAATCAGTGCTATTTTATGATTGTCTGGAAAAATAATTTTCTGTATGCATAAGTTATATATATAATATATACTAGTGGTTTGACAATAAGTTCAATAATACATTTTAATAATTTAATTGTTATTTTGTTTATACCTGCAGCTGTATCGTCTTTGAACTTATTAACAATATTGATAACATCGATGTTTGGTATTTTTTTTAGAGAAAAGACTATCGAAAGAAAATTTATTATTCCCATTTAAGACACAATTATCCGCAGAAAAATTAGAGCTCTCGGCTAATTTCTTCCCCATATTGATAAAAAATGTATTAAAAATATTTGACACCTCCTTCGGATCATTGTTAACATCGTATTTCTGTTCATTATAGATTACAGTTTTAATGTCATCTTTATTATTAATTTTAGAGCAAGAAATTTCGTTTATAAGTTTCCAGGTTAATTTAGGACTATCTGAAACGCTCTTAAATGTTCCTCATAATAAGTCTTTTTTGCAAGCCTCAAGATTTTTGTATAGTTGTTTTTATATTTTTTTATAATGTAGGGCTAATTTAGTATTATTTGGATTTGATCTACATTTTAGAGATAAGGACTCTTAATGTCGGGTAGAGCATAACAAACCAGCTGACATCTATTCTTTCAATCGGAAATTTTTTGAAGTTATTTTTTTAAAAGTATTAGATTTATTGATATAAGAAGAAATTATTTTCTGAAACTCAGAAAAACACTCATTTGCGTTTTTTTTGTTGTACCCTTCCGTCCATTTTCATATTAGTATTTATCACTGCGTATCCGTGTAGTTATTCAGTATTTTACTAATACGACGTGTAGCTACGTTATATGGAACGTCTATTTATATCACGAGTATACGCACCAAGTGATCTGATATTTTACTAGAATTACTTTTAACGGGAACTCATTATATTATTATGAATTAACTATAACATGCGTGGTTTTTTCATTAATGAATATAAGACGATAATCCACGAGTCAGTTAATGATAATGTGTAAAATGTTGCCGAATCTTATTGATTTTGAACACAACTTACTATTTTGAATAAATTACATACAATTGCACCATTTATCAAGCATGAAATTAAACCGTTAGTTACGTCTGCATTTGTATACTATAAAGCGTGTTGATGAATAAAGTGCACATAATAATATTTACTTAATGGAACGAAACGTGCGAGAAAATGTAAATGATTTTGATTTACACAAATTATATGTTTTACATTTGCGCCATAACAAAGGTTTACTAAGGAATGATATTATCAAAAATGTTATCTCTATAAAATAATTTCAAAACAAAATATCGAGTGACTAACGCTGTTATTTTATCCGCATTAATTGTACTAAGACAAATAATAATTAGTTAACATATTAAAATAAATTTTCGAAAATTGTACATTGAAACTCGTCTATATTGCTATACATTGACGTACTATTAGCGAGTGTCATCACTCATCATTATTGCAGGCCGGCATAATGTGTATGTAATTCTAACTAAACGAGCATGTGTATGTTACACGATACCGGTGATTTTGATCACAAAACGTGAACTAAACTAAAAATTAAAAAAATCGTGTTCGACGGAAATCGGAAACAATAGTTTGCAGATGTTTAAAGATTATTTAAAGATTTTCAGTCCAATTCGTGCTTTTATAATACATAATATTATAATTGATACCTACGTACATATTGGCTAATGTACACATAATATTATTTAGGTACGTATGTTGAATATTTATGATTCTATTAGTGGTGCATACTATAATTATTATTAGGTGTGTACTAGATAACATTATGTATCACTAAATTTACAGCCTACAGCAGCTACAGTGTATATTTTAAGGCTGTAAATCACTTAACCTATCATTTGTAAATGCATTAATAGTCAGCCAATATTGTTTTAAATGTCGTTATGTCGTAAACCGAAAATGTGCAATGCCTAAGCTAATAGAAACTATTCGATATTTAATAAAGTTGTAGGAAATCGATAATAATGAAAAAAAAAATTAATACTTAAGCACATTGTTTCTAATAAAGATTCGCTACCGACAGTATTGACTTTTCCCAATAAGTAAACGAAAAACGCGCATCGTAAATAACAAAAAACACGATAACACAGACCTACTGAGGTAGGTATTGAGATGATTTTGCATTCGAAATCGACGTCAAATCGTCATATTCAGTGAGTGATAATAATGGTGGCCGAAGACATGTTTATCAATACACAGACCATATAGAAAGTATTTTTTGTTTTTGAATTAAAGGTACTCGTGTGAAAACGTCAACAATTTATTTTTATATATGGCTAAAATAAAAGTTTATTTTATGCTTCAAAACAAATAACCCACGACGGTACACCACACAATAAGTACTTAGTCAACAGGACAACGCATTACACCCGTAAATTATGTGCATGAAACCGTTGATCATTTAGATTTTAAAGTAAACAAAAACCGCCCAGAATACAAGCGGGCTGATGTCAAATTATACCTCAAAAGCGCACATTCATCATGCAACGTTGAATCTGCCATGATAAATTTACCATTTATTCATACGGGTTTGACCTGTTTTCACCAAAAGTGCGTTTATCGTGTATAATAATATACTTGTGCCTTTTCTGTAAACTAGAACTCACAAACTTTTCACCTGACTCGGGCACGCGGTTTGTGTATGATATCCAATTCAGTAAAAAAATCAAAAGTTCTTAATCAATATACTTACTTACTTAATATAATTGAGAAAAATCACTCTGAATTGTCAAAATTATAAATAAAAATGTATTTCGGTTATACGATAAATCGTCTAAATATTCGTGAAGTACTTTAAAAACGATAGTTGTAGAACCGATATCGATTGTTTAAATGTCATTGCTAACATAGTAATGATTTATAATATATCATTTAGAGGTGATAGACATTTTTTTTATAATAAAATAAAAAAATCATAGTTAACTTAGAATTATAAATCATTAGCATAGGTATACTTTTACACTCAAAAGCTATATTCCCTTATTATATTATTATCTAAAGTTTATACAGGATGATTCTTTTATCAAACAACGTTTTTATTAAAAATTTACATTTTTAAATATTTTTTATCCTTATATTTTTTTAAGTTTTTTACTCTTTTGAATAACAGCATGGAGTTTTAATTTCATATTCCATAGCGGATTAATTTTCTGAGTATTTTGATACATGAAAATCGAATTTAGGGTGATTAGTTTATGAGTTATACGTATTTAAAGTTTATACAAGCAGAGTATTGGTCAAACATTTTGCGGGGTAACTCCGTACCTCTCCACTCCGCTTTTTCTAAACTTTAAATACGTATAACTCATAAACTACTCACCCTAAATTCGATTTTTATGTATTAAAATACTCAGAAAATTAATTCGCTATGGAATATGAAATTAAAACTCTATGCTGTTATTCAAAAGAATAAAAACTTAAAAAAATATTTAAAAATTTAATTTTTTAATAAAAACGTTGTTTTTTAACAACTTGAAACTATGTAAAAAAATGTTTTCAAAAACATGAATACTTTTTGAAATAATGAGTGTTTCGTGATAAAAGGATTACCCTGTAGTGTTTATACTCTATTTTTTTGAATACGAAAAAATAGAGGTAGAGTACCAAGTACAATGACCGTATTAAGAACTCGCATCGAAAATAAAACATAATACATATTCTAGTTTTGAATAATAATAATAAAAAAATATTAAATTGGATTATGAGCAAAATCCCTCGTATTGAACAAATATGCTATTCATACATAATAATAGAAAAACGGTTTTACATAGACATCAACATAATAATCAACCTGCACACTGACTACACGTGCATGTTATTCAGTCATAACAATAATAACTGTGACATCGCTACTTTGAAATGCTTAAATGTATTGCCATACTTTATTTTTATTCGAATTCGAAGCAAAACCATTGTGGCACCGTTGACCGTCGACGGCGTCATGCTATTTACTTATTAGCGAACCGTGTCACAAATCTCATTAAAAATAATTTTATTTCTTAGATGGGTATAAATGCCGTAGATGCATGATGGGTAGTATGAAGAATTTATATGAATAATCTTCATAGATGACTGATGTGCTTCTTACTCCCGTTGCAGTGAAGTCTGTAATCTTTTGCAAACACCAAGGTACCACCTTATACCGGTATAAAAAATATATCATGTATTGATGTGATCTATGAATGAAATGAGTTAGTTCATTTAAAATATTAAAAAAATGTATTACGCCTTTGATTAGATAATATATAATAGGTGGTGGAAGAATCACGTCGGCGTATATGTGGTTATGTTCAAATACTCGTGATTTTTAGAATCGAGCTTGACAATATCATCGAGAGCGTATAACAATTCCTAGGCATAAATAATTTTTATTTTTTTTATCGGCTAAAGAAAATGTTGATGACGGAAATGTTTTCATTTAGTATTAGTATTTTGTTGTGTTTGCTTAAAATTTGACTACACGTTCATTGGTACAACGGTTTTATCAATTTTTGAAAAAAAAATAAGTCGCGTGGTCCTATCTAATCAGAGTCCTAAAGTAATTTGTATGCCGTGCGCTACTTTTGAACGATAAATACGAAATTGTACTGTTAACTAATGCATAGTTTATAATTTAAAAAGAAAAACAACTTTATAATTAGGTTCTATTCTCCAGAAAGGTTGGGTGATTGATGGCTGGGAAATACTAAGAATTTGACACTGTTTTAGAAACTTTGACAGATGGTGAAAAGCACGTACCATTACGTTGGTATTAAAACATCTAAGTTAAACATAACTTGAATTCTAGTAATAGTTATTGTGACTTTTTATAATATAAAGATAAATAACGTCAAAATTCAAGTTCAATGTTAGTGAAATATACGTTACGCATTATGCGCTGCCCATTGATTGTAAGTGGGCGTTAAGGGTGTTTATGATATAAAATATAACTTAATAAATGTTTTATTGAAAAATTTAAATGAGTAAATAAGATAAAGAGTATAACAGAGTTTGTGTTATAATGACCTTGTCAAGTAGTGTTTAAAAAAAATATATAGCTGTCATAGTAACACTAAAAACCACAATAAATTACCAATAATTATAATCAATATAACAGGCAATAATATAACCGATGGTTTGGTATAACACGCCATTCGTATCAATGAAATGATTGTTATTGACTGCCAATAACATTATGTACAGTAGTACTATAAACATGTATTGTGTAGGAATAATAATTAAGTATATGTATATTAAAGTATAAAATTTAATAAAAAAAACTACTAGTGAGAGAATGCTACACCAGACAGTACACTAGCTAGCTAATAATTACTACTTGTAATAAAATACAAAATCAGAACATTGTCATACTTAAGTGATTTTTTTTTGTTTGTTTATTTATTTATTTAATTATTAATTTTTCGACTGACTTCTGGTTATAAATTCAGATTTAATGGGCAGTAATCATTGATTTCTAATTACTCAAAGTATAATATCGAATCACAATATCAGAAATGATCAATAACAATTAATTCAAAATATTTTAATATTTATAAATGCGAATATGACAATTATAGCAAAAGTTGCTACCAAAAAGACCTTATGCACAATGTTCTTGTCTTATTTAAACAGTAGTTTGTGCGATTACTTGTGCATTTTTATTTACGTTTGAATGGATGTAATGTTTATGTTGGTATAATAATATGTGGAACAGTAAAAAAGTATAACAATTCACGGTGGCTATGGCTTACAACCATAATCCCTAATCTTACTGTCCAAATGCTTTATATTTGTCTGCTATACAAGTAATGTACAACATTAGTAGGTATAACTATTATCAAAACATTAAAAAAACGAAATAAAATATCTTGTTCTACCATCTTTATAGTCCACTGTCCGCTTTAAATGTATTACCGGGAGGGAGGCGAGAAGGTTTTTTTTTTTTTGATAATTATACCAAACCTGAAAAATTATTAGTCGACACAGTATTACCTATAATGGTTTTATGACATAGGATTGTCCGTTAACTTAATTTAAGATTATTGACTTGTTCATAACCGCAATATTTTATAATATTAAATACGAATTAGAATTCGTTACGCAAATAATTTATGATTAAGTTACGTCCGACCTTTAGAGCATATTATTATGAGTTTCTCGTTCTAATTGTTTTTTTTTTCGTTTAATAAGTAAACCTCTCTGTGGCTGATAACACATACAACGATTAACGTTAATATTATTTTTTATTTTTTATAACCATCGTCAGAGGAAGCTAGCTTAATAAATTACTTTGTACATAAAATACATAACTTAAATATTAAAACTTATTAAATATAATATTAAACACGATTCACTATAAACGAGTTTAGTTTCCCGACGCCATATCTCAAACAGGATGACTCTTGACCTAATTCGATTTACTTTTCAATATTTATAAACGAAGAGTGGCGCGGATCCACGATCAACGAGCATGTGGGAAACTGACACCCACGAACACTTAATAACAGCAGATTGATCTAACATAATGTAAATTCCTACCCTTTGAAGTTTGAAAATGTATAATATTATATTCTAAACTATACACAAATATATTAAAACAACGTAAATATTTGTCAAATGATTGAAATGTGTAGGGAAACATGGGACATAGTGTTACGCATGCAAATTGTTATAACAATTATTTGTATTTTGCAATTATTGGTAAACCCAAAAAAAATTACGTACAATCATTGGCTTCGACTATGTTCGTGCTATCGTTGCGAGTTATAACTGTTATAAGCCAGTTTCATATTAAAGTATTTTAATTATAAAAACCTATAATTCGTCGAAAAAATAGATCGTTTTGCCATTATTTTTTGACGAAATTATCGTTTATAATTATTTTCTAAAGTAAGTTTTTTTTTATTTCATTATACTGTCCATCTTGTACACAATAATATGATTTCTTTCAGATAAAGTTTTGGAAAACATAATCATCGCGTGAATTACAACCAAAATCGTTAAGAATTACCGGTCAGGGCCCACTGTTACAGGATGAATTTATATAACGTTAAATACTAATTTAAACTTAACTTATATTTAAGACGAAGCTATAAAATAAGTAATTGATAGTGTTATGTCACTGTGAATTAAAGCTAAAATGTATTCTAAATGTGTAACATATTGCTTCGTCTTGGGATAATGTGTTGTATTTAAATTTTTTTGTATAACGAATTTTTTTTTTACAAATATTGTCTTTTTTAATAGTTATAATAATTATTATCAATATAATATGTGTTCATGAAAAAAAAAAATAATATCAATGATTTTACTACATACATTTTGTAGTTTTGTGTAAAATACAAAAATAAACCAAAAGTTTAATATAAAATCATATTATAGTGCCATACTAAAAATTTTAAAATTCTTCTGAAAAGTCACTCTTTTAGTTATTACAATTTCTTCTGGTACCTAATTTATTATTTTAAAATGATATGATTTATTTATATTTTAAGAGGATTTTGAAAAAAAAAAAAACATTTTTTTTCTGAAAATATTCCAGATTTTAATCACTATAGTTTTATTATGTGGGCTTTTATTTTCTGATTTGTCCTTTTATATATTCATTGATTTTAACCACTTTTTTATTGGATGTCAGGCTCTGACACTAAAATCAATCACATAACGTTTAGATATAATTAATTATATTTAATATGATTATTTTGACGTGAGTGAATAATATCACAACTGCAGTAAAATAATAATAATTATACAATAAATAGTTATGTTTGGCTACAATACAATATATTATTATAATGTATACGTATAGAGTGCTACTGAATTATACGTTATGTAATTAATCGTATTGTGTCTGTGTGGGATGTGTAAGTACTAAAAATAATAGAGTAGCCCATAACACTGGCCGATAATGACGTTATATAATATTTTTAATTATTAGGTGTCGAATGATGCCAATTGATAAAGTGATCAGTCTTAATATTGTGTGTAAATCTTTAATTTAATTTCATCCCTGAGCCACGGACCAGAACACATTTTGTTCACGATGTAATTACATTATATTATTATCGTTGTACAACAGTGAAAAGCGACCAACATCGGTTAGTTGGAGACGTTATACACACACACACACACACACACACACACACACACACACACACACACACACACACACACACACACACACACACACACGTATATTATATATACGTCGTTTGACCAACATCTGTGCGTATGGTCGCGCTGTAATAAAATACTTAAAATGGATATCTTCTCGTGTCGTTATTCCATCGTCAGTTAATTGTCCTGTTGTTTTTTTCGGTTTTTTCACTTATCCTTTGCCTTAGCCACACCCATCTACTCACTTACACATACCCACACTACCGGTGTAAAGTTAATAAAACACGGAATATTGACCTTTGAATTCCACAAATTATTCTACGCTTGTATAACCTTTTCCGACATAAAATCGTTACCGAAAAACGGTATTCATTTGTGTGAGCGTAAGTCTTGAACGACAACGCCAATACCAACGGTCAACAACAAAAACAACAAAAAACCCGTAGATACTGTACACGAATGAACGCAAATTAGTTGGGAAATTATTTTTCATATGTTTTCGAATACGAGCCAAATCCCGAAACGTGAGAAAATGTAGTCCAACGTTTTCAAAGGTTTGATACGGTAGACGAATTATTATTATTATTCGAGGATTTCACACGATTAATTTATAATATGCAGTATGATTTTCCATGTACGTATGTTTATCTTAAATTATTCTTTTGATTATTCATCCGTATTACCAGTTATTACTTATTTTGATTTCTTCATAACATAAAAGGAGTATCTTTGGTGATACCGACTTATTTTTTTATTTAAAAATCACCCTTTTTGTTTTAAATTTTTAAGTAGATAACTTTTTAAATATATATTGATGTATTTAAATTGAAAATCGAATAATTAGGTTCTATAATAATTAATAGGTCCATGATCATAGGTTTGGGAAATAAAATGAACTTATATGGTAATTAATATAAATCTAATACAATTTTATATAAATCATAAATTGTGTAAGTATAATAAATACTATATTAAATATAATACAATGTACATTTTATATTTTTACAAAGCTATTTTCAAGGAATTTATTATAATATGTTCATATTAAAAACTCAGAGCCCGTTCGTTTGAATAACGATTTAAATACAACATTACGACAATACAGCATTAAAAAATAAATCGCCTGTTCAAGAATTTGCGGTAAAATAGGTGGATTTTTATTTGAAAAAAAAAGTTTCTCTTTATTCTATATACTAATAATATCAACGTTTAAATAATAAAATAGGTGATCGGAATATAAACATTAAAATATGCGTTAAAGCGATAATATTATAGTATAAAATGTATATACTTCTAAAAACCACCAGTACAATATGCAGATAACGTTAAATAGATGAAGAATTTCTTAAAATTATATTTAAAATAAAATCATTGTAATAATCTTTCAATTAAAAAAAACTCGATAGCTAAAAAGAAATCTATTTTTATAATGTGTTTTATCGTTAATATTAATAATATACAAAAAAAAAAAAATAAAAATATTGAAGTGTAGTTTAGCGATTCCTTAAACGTAAATAAATTAAAAAGTACAATATATTATTATGCTTAAATCAACTCAAACCATCATTGCAATGATTAATTTAAACTTTATGAATATTGACGACTCATGAAAATATAATATAACATATTATAATATTATACATGTGTACAACAAACTACTACCATCATTCCACGGTGTATGATGCGATAATAATATCTCTTATTATAGTGTCGTACTCACCAAAGCGGGTTTGCTTTAATATTTAATTCATATAGTTTGCGGTTGAAAATATTTAATAGTTAATAAATTATTTATGTTTATTATTATTTTAATAATGGGATATTAAAAATGAATAATTTTGGTTAAGTGTGGTGAGGGGGGGAGGGTGATAGTGTGCAGCTCGCGTGCGCTTGCGCAAAGAACGACGACTTGGTGAAATAATTTCGACGCTATATATTATAATAACTGTCGTCAAAATGATTCTATAGTAAGTGTTTTTAAAATAAATGTCATGCATTATACGGCTTAGCCAGCGTCTCTTGGTTTGAAATAAACTCGTATCCACTTTGCGGGGTTGTTGCAATGATAATAGTTTAACGGCGAACAGTGTATGATGCGTTCAAAATCGCGCAGTAATCGGTTCGGTCACATTGTTATTACACGGGCAAACGATCTGAGGATAAATCAATCGGAGGGATGTAATAAGTGTACGGCCGTACCTGACGGCGGGTCTATAGGGATGAAAATTATAGCGAATAGACACATATTTAATTTGAAAGTCGTAATAATAGACATACAATACGTTATTGTAGGTATGGGGTAGGTACTATCCACAATACGTATATAGAACGTGGAGACCGAAGTAATACGAATTGCGAAAAAATTAACCATTACAAACAAGAACAGTGTACATTTCGAGTGGCGTTTAAGCGCGAGGAGCTTAGTGGTACCTACTAACCCCTCGTTTTCACCCCCCAACCACCCCTCCGTCCGCGTCGCCGGTGTAAAAACGTGCACGTTTACCCGGTTGTCTGCCTGCAAAACCCCGGTGGATTAAAGTAGGCTCGTAGCACGGCCTTCGTTGATAAATGTGTATTATAGGCGTCACGGCTAGCACATAATAATATATATTTTGTGTGTACAGCTGCTGCTGCTGCTGCTGCGGCGGCGCATGCAGTATGGTATGTATGTATGCATGTGTATAAATATAAATACGATATGACGCGTGATATCCGCGGGGATACAATAATGCGCCGAGACGATATTCAAACGAACAGAAGAATTCGCGGTTTATCATCTATGTAAGCGTATGCGATACGAATAATCGAACCAGACACTGATTGTTCTGATTATCCTCTTAAACGTTCATCCCTCTCTCTCTCTCTCTCTCTCTCTCTCGCTCTCTTTCTCGAAGAAATACGATTTATCCGCGAGATCGGCCGTGGCGGCTGTCGAGACCGCGTCGCGGCGCGTTTCCCGATCGCCGATCGTTTTGCGAACGAAAACCATCGCATCGTCGTATAATATGCGTACGATAAAGTATTAAATAATTTGATGCGAATTATTCGTTGGTATTGTGGAATATAATATGCGCTGTCTGTGAACATGCCAAGCGACGGTCGTCAGTTGAGACAGTGACTGTGGCGGCGGCATCCCCTCGCGCATCGTGTTTTTATACATACGGATATTCACGAGGTATCGGTTTTAACGACCTCGGCCTGGTCCAGAAAAACGTAAATACGTTGTATAAAAAGTATCTCGCGATTCAAAAATTTGTATTTTCTCCACCCCCCCCCCCCGTCGCTATCATCTGAGCTTTATCTCATCCGCCGTCGACGTCGGTACACGTTGAAATCGGCTTTTGCGTGTCTCCGTGAATTTTCTCCTCCGGTAGACTTTCCACGTCTGACGTATTGATATTACACACACACACTCGCGCACTCGCGCCGTACGGTCGCTCGCTCGCTCGCACACGAGCACGCGGTCCTTTTTATCATCCCCTGGGGCAGGTCGACCTGAGAATATAATAAGTCTATACAAAACCGTTTTATGAATATTTCATATACTTGGCGTTCCACCTCCGGGCCGGTATGTGTGTGTGTGTGTGTGTGTGCGACAAACCTAGTGCGCACGCGCACGAGGAATTATATAAGGTTATGCGAATCGTGCGGGCGGAGTGTGGTGTGTATATACCTCGCAAGAAGAAACAAACTTCCTCAAAGGATATAAAAATAAAAGAAATAGAAAACGAGGGCGTGATCTATGGGCGGGCGGGCGGGTGGCGGCGGCGGCGGTCGAGGGATGAAACGCGATGCAGTAGCGTACACCGTGCACTATATCGTTATATTATATATATATATTATACATGTGTAAGTACGTATATGTGTGTGGATATATATTGTGTACACACGCAGTGCCGTATAGTGCGATATAATTTTATTGAGATTTCGGTGTGCGAGGACGACTATCCGCGGCGGGCGGACCCGGACGGACGGACAAGAGAACGGATACAATGTAATATAAACTCGCACGTGTGTATAGGTATATATACATATACATGTGTATATATGCCGCCGCCGCCGCCGCCGTGTACACAATCGCCTTTACGTGTAAAGCATGATTTCGGAGTTATATGCCCATCGGATTACACGTCACGTGCCCGTCGTAACTTTTCGAGTAATCGGAACGACATTAATATTCGATGATGACTGGATGCTGCGCATACATTCGAAACCGGTAGTATTTTATCGTCGAGAGTGACTGCAGGACGCGTGCAGAGGGAGGTGGCGCGACCGATTAAATTATTACGTCGAATTTTTTTTTCCCGTACACTCGTCGACGTATACGCCGCATACGCGTACCATACATAAAGTAATAATATTTTGTGGGTCTGTCGGCGGTGAAAATCGTGCGAGTGCGATGAGCGTTTAAAATTTTGCGCGGACACGAGTCGATTTTGGAATGCGTATTTCAAAATACCACTCGGCGCGGTATTTTTTAGTACCGAGCCTTACTCTTATTTGCCGTCCTGACCACGACATACCTGAACTAACCGCGTTGGTCACGATTCGTGGCGGGAGTCGTTATCGTTTCACGGGGTCGATTTCTCTCTCTCATACGCCGACCGATCGTGCAGTCGTGTGTTTTTAAATTCACGTCCCTCGAAACGCCCGAGCCCCCGGTCATAACGTTTGCCGGCTCTTCTTTTAAAGATGGTTTTTTTCTTTGAACCGCACAGCATTTTAACCGTTATGTTATTTATCGATGCATAAATATCACTCGTGTTCAGGCCCGTAGCCAGCCCAGATTTTTAGGTGGGGCAAAGCAAATTTTTTTTTTTGGGTGAGGGGCATTATACATTATGTTCCAAAAGTCCCGTATCACCCTTAATATCTCCATAGAAAATCAATATATTTTAAATGCGGTTTTTTTACAGTACTAAGTACGGAAATTCTGATTGAATGGCATAAAATTTAATTTTTTTTATGCATTTAAAAATTTTTAATTTTTATTAAAATTCAACAAAAATAATACGATTCGTGTTATTTTCGACGACGATAATTTATTGCATAACTGTGTTCTATATTAAATAAACAATATAACCTTCTAATTTTCGCTACGGTGCTGGGTTAAGAGATACTATAGTATCATAATGGGTTAATGAGTAATGACGTAGTTTTGAGGAACCAGTTCACCCGCAGTATCAACAACCATACATCCTCCACGGAGATTGAAAATATCGAACGCTAATGGTATACATATCACCTATTTAATCTAAACATCATATTATCATATTATAATATCAATCTTACGCGTTATGTTATTATTATAAAATAGTGCATAATAATATTATTATTATTATTATTATTGTAAATTGTATTGATCATCTCGGACTTCGAATCAAATCTTAAAATCATAAATCTAACATTTTTTTTTTATTAACATATAATATGTTGTGATTATATCACTGTTAACGTACTAATCGTTAAAAAAAAAAACAAATTTAAACTTCATAGAACTTCATATTGGTTGATCTATTTTACATAAAACCTTCATTAATTAAAAATTATTAAAATTGTTGTATAATTGTAGGTCGTTATTAAACATAATTTTCCAAAAACATTAATAATTTTACTATTTTTAATCGTTTACTTTTTTCTAATGACGATGTGTGTTTTTAATACCTTGTTCCACCACAGAATATTTTTTAGAGCACTTAAAGTCAAAGTTTGGTTGAATAGTATATGGATTATAAGTATTTAAAGTTTAGATGAGTAGAATGAAGTGGTATGTGCTGAATATTCCACAAAATGCTTTTTCATGACCGCTTGTCAAACTTTAAATACTTAAAATATTTTTATAGATAAAAAAACTTCAAATAATACTCTGTTTTAGAATATAAAATTTAAATTATACGTTGTTTTTGAAAAATTCATGATAATTATTATTTTTTTTTAAAGTCTCGTTGTACTTCAATTCGTTGATTATATAATATTATTGTTCCATTAAAATTATAACTGTCTGTTTAATTTAATTGTTTTATAGACATCCATGGAATTTAAGAAAACACCATATCCTCAAAAAATCTTATTCTAAAAACTGGAATAGTAACTTATTGTTTGTAACGATGTTCTGAGTAGTTGATAACTCAACGTTATATACTGAGTGGTGTATGACGAATCCCGGAAAATAAAGTTTTCGTATCGATACTAAATATAAAAAATCATGATTTTAGCAAATAATAGGATTACATATACTTTATTATAAACTTAATTAAAGTAGTTCTACTGCTAAAATGGTTTTCAAAACTTAAGACGTGTTTTCTGAGTATAAAGTTTCAAATTATCTCCAGTCTCGAGTGTATTGTTTTCAAAGGGCTAACAAAGACGAATCAAAACAAAAGACAAATAATTATAGCAATACTATACATTAAACTGTATAGAATGATAAATCATAATACCATATTAAATAAAATTATATCATGTTATGTTTAAAATTTAATTTTTTTAGTAGAATTGAATTTCATACGTTTAACGAAAACGATGAGCGTAAAAACAGTATAAAATATATTAAAATATCCTTTCAAACGAAAGTATTTCACTCTTAATAATGAAGTACAAACAATACAATAGATTTTATATCGTTATCGTAGAAACTTTTTTTTTTATTTTTTTTTTAAATTCAACAACGTTTTGACTAAAAAAAATGATTAATCCCTCCAACGCTCATGGAAAAAAAAAATCCAGAGCCTCGTATAGCGTATATTATGTTAACTGTATAATATCGCAATATAATATATAAAATTTTTGTAGAGCCACTTTTGTAGTTATTTATAGGTAGTTTATTGTTATAATATTACACGTGTCACGGAGATTCGCCGATAACGTAATATATTATAAACGATATGTTTTGAATATTGTCTGCTCGACAACGGTATAAGGCCAATAACATCGTCGTCACGCGCATAATATATAGCGTAGTACTGTCGTGGGGGTGTGCACTGTGTGTGCATGTAGCGCGTGACGATGTTTTGTGCACCGCGATAGAGTGGCGCGCGTGTGACATCTTCACTGCGGTCCGTCGTGTGAACTATACGCGTACCTATGTATAGACTATAGACGACGATGACAATAATGTAATAATAATAATAATAATAATAATAACGATATTATATGTTCTATTCTAATGTACTCTGCACGACTACTCGTCGTAGGTATATCACGATAATTATTATTATACACTTCTACGTCGTATGTATAATAATTAATAATATACACGGCGAGTAATAATAATAATATAAAATTAATATTCGCGCGGTTTAATTATATGATTATTATGTATACATATATATACATTCGAGGACGTCTAACCCAGATAGTGACCGGCGTAAAACATGATACATACAAAATACTAAACGTAATTCGAAAAAATAAGACCTTTCTGGCTCCCCGCACCCTTTAAAAGAAAAAAAAAATGTAAATAAAACTATTATATTATCTGTATAGCTGTTGTAGAATCATAATCATTTCAAAAGGTCGTTTCTTTTTAAATTGAAAATCGCAAAGGCTATCAGTCGTTTTAGAACATATTTTGACACGACGCCTGCTCGATTCACCGCCACCGCGATGATACTATTGATACTCTAAAACTATATATACATGTGCTTCCTATGCACTTCCGTACGATTCGCCTGTCCTTTGCGGTGATAGGCACACTGTTACGAGCTGGTCGTTTTTCACCGAGACGCTTTATTTGCCTCCAAATCTTGTAAAAGTCGAATCTTATTATAAAATTGTACAAAATAATGTTTATTTATAATTCATAATATCTGTATGGCTCCGAACTCATCATATCATTAATATGTCGGCTAAGCGTACACCGCATGACGGGCGAGCAGTCTAAAATCACGTATCACTGTCAATACATCGGTGGTCGTTCGGCCAATACCTAATTGTAAATGATGGAATCATAATAATATTATGATAAAAATAATGTGTTTATAAAAAAAATATAATAGTAGGTTAAGAAATATGAAACACTTCAAAAGCCGTAGGCTTTTGACCTTAGTGTTTTTTTTTAACTTTCTTTGTGTTGTTTAGCGCGTATTATTTAAAGTACACACGGTTTCAATAGAATTTGACGCCAGTTATCGAACAACAGATAGATACTATCAAAATATATGATAGACGCGTAAAATCAAAAATGAGTATTTAAAATAAGTATTAGAACAACTGTCTATACGTCTTACTATTATAACGCCTGCAGTACATGTACTGTTGAGCCACTGTTTTGCACTTGTATCTCTAAAATAGTGTAATAATGTGTAAAATAGATCTCATAAAATATACACGATATATTATATTATAAATTAATAAGACAAATTTGCATTTAAAAAATTTAATTTGACTAACAAAAAAAAACTGTATTAAATGTATAAGAAGAAAAATTACATCTGGCGTCCTTGATATTAGTTTTGAAATTTTGTTTTTTAATTATACACTTTAAAAGGTAGAATTATTTTGAACACATTTTTATTTTAAAAATAATTCTCTTTAACATTAATACATTTAATATACTTAGCTGCTAATCAGTTATTGGGTTTAAAAATTAAAATTGACTGTAGTCCTTGCCCCTAGGTATACAATATAATTTTATATTTAATTACATCTTTAACCTTTTAACCTTTTTAAAATTAATTTTAAATATACGTGACCTCTGACTCTATTTCCGTATTTTTTTTTATAAAATATTAATAATCATTAAATTTTTTTAAATAGTTTTTTTTTATCTACATTATTTTTTCTATTCATAAAATGTGCTTTACTTATGGACACCACAGTTCCTTTTCCTATTTTTTTTTTTTATTTTAGCATTAAATAAGTTAATTTATTTTATTTTAATATTTACAATCTCCTGCGATCAATAATTTTTAAATATGATCGTTATTTAATTGAATTAAATCATTTAAATAACTGTATAGGTTATTCGAAATAAACTCCAGTTTAATACTTTTAAATTAAATACAAATCAATAATTTCATTTTATTCCAATAATAAATTAAAATATAAAAAAAAATGAGTATAGCAATTATATTATATAATATATCCAACTATGACTGACTGCTTTTTGAACAATTTTTTGGAACATTCATATACTAATATTTTAATATTCGAAATCGATAACGTTTATCGTAACAATTTTTTTAAAACTTTAAAACAATAAAGTATTGTATTTTTTCGTTACAAAATAGTTCAAAAAAATTATCCATTATTTTAGTTTATTCGATCACGGTTTACGATATCATGGAGACTACAACACAGGATCGTTATTCAAAAGTCATTTGATTTGCGATTTTTCGGTGGAGTTAGGCTTGGCAGGTAGATGTACATCACTATAGTAATAATAATAATAATAATGATAACACGACATTTGGCGGTGGCGGCAATGACACTTGAATAATTGATTGCGTGAGGCCACCGGACCAGATTGTGTTGGGTTACATGCACCTGGGTCGTGGCATATAAACTGCGTTTTTATTTTGTTTTTTTTTTTTCAAACCGAAGTACGGAAACGCACATATGCTATACGAGATTATTATACGTACTGGCGATGGCGGGTAAAAACAGACTTCAACAAAATATAATATACGATATATATATATATATAATAAATAGAGTATGTAACTCTGATGTATATAATTATTTTAGGTGTCAAGTGTACTTTGTCATTGAGTAAGTCACTGTTAAGTATGTGTTAAATTTGACCATTAATGAGAAACTTATACATACGAAAAAGGACTCTGAGCAAAGATGGCCAGTTACACTCAATATTTTTAGGATTTTAAAGAATATTGTCAACATTTGAACTTAAAATGCTCATAAAATGTGCTTATATGTATCTTTAATATTTTTAAAAAGTACAATTGTATGAGGAACCTTTAAATTAGTTAAAACAATCATGTTATTTTAAGAACTCTCGAATAGTGTACATAATATTACCGAAAAAAAATACAAAGTTAAATGTATACATCTTTCTCGATATTATTGATTTAATAAAATTGTTTGTTTCGTATAATAAGTATTATCATGTGCTGTATTTTTGGTTTATTTTCTACTATGAACTTGCAGAAGACTAAATACGGGGAATTTGAAATAACAATACGCATCAGGATTAGGTGAACTAAAACTCTATAACTAAAAGTGCGCAGATGTCCATTTTTGCAAACTAATAAAAAATAAATTCTGAAATTTTAAAACATACAAATAATAATGATAACATTAAAAAAATTAATTATTTTATTTGTTACACGTCGTATGCGTATCTAACGCCAAGTATTATGGTATTTAAATTTTAAAGTGGTTGAACGTAAAGAAAGTCAAATAAAGCAAGTCAAAAAATCTTCAATGTACTTCTCAAAATGACAATATAATACATTTTTAATATAAAAATTATATCCATTATGAAAGTTTTTAGGCGCATTATTTTGTTCTAAGAAATTTTTTTTATTCATTTAAACCATCATATTATAAAATAAATAAAAAATTGTCAACGTTTCAAGAACGTTTATTTTGTGAAACGCATTAATTATTCAATTGTTTTAATGCGATTATATTGAGCTTCAAACTTTACCACTGCATATTGTTTGCTCGAAAAATACGTTATTATAATATTTAGGTCTAGCAATTTCGGTGGCTACGGCAGTTTAACTATGGGCAATTTACTTGCATATTGCTTAAATTTATACAAAAACACAAATAAAAACAGTAATCAGTTAATTGAGGTCGTATAATATTATATTTATTATGACCATAGTTTCAATATGCACGTTAACGCACCCAAAAATAAAATGCAAACGGAATAAGTGTACCAGGTGTTTTTGAACGCTATTTGTTATGCAAGTATAAAACGGTAAGACTTGGTGACTTTTTACCCGTATTTTTTTATTTTTTTTTTTTAGATTCGAGGGAGTGTAAATATATTAACAATTCATTCTACTACCATACAATCCGCACTCCAGATGGACCAGATTTATCCGATTTCTTTGACGAAGTGAGCGAAAAAATATTTAATATAACATAATATAATGTTTCGAAATTTTTTCTCTTTTACTAGGTTATTTTTTAAAATCCTAAACTATATTTTATATATTATGGGCCCACTCAAAAACATTTAAAAGTAAGCGAACTGATGTATTGATTTTTTGCCTTAACTAGATAATTATTTACTAATACATTATATTTGCGATATAATAATATTATAAAGTTAGATATGAATTTATGATAGAAAATGATTTAGTTGATCAAAATATAAAATATACGTATATCGTTGTGTAAAAATCAGTGAAACAGCGTTGTATGCTTACGACATAGGTATATAGTCTAGTCTGATGTTTATTTGTAATATTTCAACCAATCACTGTTTTACATAGGGGAGTGGTCTCGTTAGATACGCAGATCAGTAAACGCGTTTTCTTTCGAATATAAATCAGTTTTATCATATATTTTCAAAAAAAGGAAAAAAAAATGTTTTACAACAATGACGTTTTACAGTTGACGGACTTAATATGCTTGTTTCTCATTTGTATCCACGATATTATTAGTTATTTCATAGATATTTTATGAAATATATGCATATTATAGTCTTGCTATGAAACATGTCAGTCTATGAAAACCTTACGCGCTCTGTATGGGATATACAATTCGTATATTTAAAACGAAGACGTTTAGTTAAATTACTGTCATCCTAATTCTACTTGGTCAAAAATGTCATAACTTTTACAGTAGCTATAATTCGACACACATTTAAATGATGCTAATAAAAACAAAATAATAATCGCAATATTAATTTATGTTAGTCCGAGAAAATAACATTTTCCTAAACCTGTTAATTTAAAATTTGATTTTTTCGAATTTGGGTATCAAATGCTTACCAATAAAAATAAATAGCACTCACGTAGCACAATTTAATAAAAATTAAATTTTGGGGATGGAGCTGAAAAATTAACCTGTTAGAAGTTAAAATTTAGCAAATTTTATCGAAATCCTAAATATTTGCCAATTATATAGTACTTAAAAAATATCTAAAATAACTAAGAATTTAAAATGTAATATTATAAGATTCCTCTTAAATTATTCTTACTTGAATTATAAAAAATATAAATCGAATATGACCTAATTTATTTATTAGTTGTTTTAAGTTGACATTTTGATGACATTTAGTATTCAATTGTAAAATAATGATTTTTCCTCAATCGATACAACGATATTTGTAATTTCATTTAATTTTATAAATATTAATCGTAGGATTTTTAGCAATTTAAGTATTTGTTGAATCTGTCTTCAGCTTTTTATGTTTGGATTAAAAATATTTCCAGAGTTAAGAAATGTGGAAAATTCTAAAGTTAATCATTATAATTGTGTTTGTATTAAACATTTCAACTGAAGCAAAATGGGAAACAATAGAAAGATAGATTAATTTTAACCAACACGAAGTCTGGTAATACAGTTAGTTATATAAATATATAACAATAAAGTTCTTTTTTTTATGTCTGGGATAACTAGGAAACTATCAAACGATTCCGAACGACATATTTTTTTTCAATTTAAAGAGCACACTGCTATGAAGTAAGTTATGATCACAGTGTATACAGCATATTATAGCACCCAATTCCTCAATTCCTTTTCACGGAATATTGAGCAATAAAATAGGAAAACAGAAGTGTGGCACCATCTGCTTTGTAAAATAAAATTATAAACATTTAAAAAACATAGTATAATTTCTTCCCAAACAAGTAAAACTACATAATAGTTGTAAAATATAAACATTAGGAAATATTATTAGAAAAAGAAGCCTACTGGCCGTCATCACTCAGAATGTTTTGTGTACAACAATGTATCATTTAATTATTCAAATTTAACACATCCGTTATAAGAGTTATTTATACGTGATTTTTTTTTAATATATATATAATGTTATTGCATTTAAATATTCTAAATCAAAATGCTACCAAATAGTTTGTGAATTTATTCAATAAAATTTAAATAATTTTACTGTGGTAAACTGGTAAATAACAAAATATTAATATCATGATGTATAATTGTATTATTTCAGTTGGTCATAACTCTATATACTTCATATACTTTATGTGTATATATTACTTATTATTTTGTTTAATAATTTATAAGTTGTTCATTGAAATTTTGATTTTTCAATATCAATATTAAAAAAAAAATATATATATATATTTTACATTATTAAACAAAACAATTGTGTGTGGGGAGCATTTACATGTTCAGTAAATCATTCTATATTAATAAAACCTAGTAGCACATTTAAATGTCGTAAACAAAACTATGAAATAAATGTCAATTGACCAAGTAATGTGTATTTTGGACTTCGAAGAAGCCAAGATTGATAAAACTTTTAATGTAATAAAATAAAAATAAAAAGTATTTCTTCGTAAAAAAAATATAAAAAATATTGACGTTGACATAAGGATTTATGATTTTTTATAAACATTTAAAACGATCATAAGATGCATTATATTTTATATTGTTTCATGCCATTCCACGAATTACTTATATAGTTATATAAAATTCATATATAATATTACATAATATGTGAAATATTAATAAGTAACCATTAGTCGGCATATAATTGGTTATAAGTAATATAAGTACTGATATTAACTGCGTGGCCAAAAAGTCACATCTGTCAGCTGTCATAGTTAAATCATTCAATACTATTTTTAAGCGCATGCATTTAATACAATTTTTATGAACAAATCCACCGACTATGATGTTACTCCTTAACACGAACCACCATACTACGAAAATGCATACATATTTTATATTATTCGTTTTTGCGAAAGGATTACGTATTCGGCGCGTTTTCTCGAGCGATCATAAAATTGCATTTAGACAACGAATACATAATACCGTGATCCGATTGCCGAGCACATAGTAGAAGTTGTGCAATGAAGCGTTATACTCGTATGTTTGCAGGCTGTATAATACGATGTCAGCATAAGGTCTATTCTGCATAAACAGTAAATATTGTATGTATCATGACGAAATATAGAAAGATATGAATGTATGATCACAACTAAATATTTCTTCATTTCGCCTATACCGTAGACCGTATAGTTTTTTCCACTTGTTATGGGCTATCATAACACACAGTATAAATAACTATCCAGAAAAACAATTCTATAATAAAAATAACGTGTGAAACATAATATTATATTCACACAATTATCTCGATGACTGCAGTATTTGATTTGAAAACAGACCAATGGTATACTTAATAATTTTGTCATATTACTAATAAATTTGCGTTAAACGTCAATATACTCATGTAAAAAAAAGAAAATATTATACGTTTAAAATTACAGCTTTTCTCCGGCTTTGGCTCACAAATGTATTCGTGTTTAATAAATTCAGATAAAATCGAACAATTGACGAATGTCTCGGATAAAACACGAGTAGACCACTACAGTACCACATACTCAGCACAAAACATAACACATTACAGAATACGTCAAAGATAAAGCTAGAAATACCTTTCTTGTCCGTCGTGTCAAGCTATTATAGTTATTAATTATTACCGTATATTAAGTTTGAAATACCTATTTGTACGCGATTGGCAACATACCGGATTCTAAAGAATACATATATTCTTTTTTAATTATTAAAAATAATGTGAAATTTTTCAAAATCATATATGCGATTATTTTTTCTGTGGATATTTTTCACAGCATCTCAGTAACACAGAGAAAACATTGATAAATTAAAAGCGTAAAACTTGGACATAGCTCAGCACGGATGATATGAACTAACTGAACGGTCATAAATTTATACAGATCATTCTTACAGTTCATTTTTTCGTGACATTTATATTGTGCATGTGATAACCACCCGTATGTCATGGTGCATCCGTGCTACTTCGGGCAGCAATATAATATAAACGTCACTTTATTTGTAGTGATGTTATTGCGTCTGTATTATATTAAAATAAACTCGAATTATTTAAGATTGTTTAGTAATATAACATTTTGAGGGAAGTTGTCCTAAAAAGGCAAGATATTATTTTCCATACATTTTGAAGTCGATTTAGATAGGAGGCCGGAGGCTATGCTTATTTAAAAATATAATGTTTATTGCGGTAACGCGTGATGTGCTATTTATACTCTGTTCGGCTTTCGTGTTTAATATTCTAATACATATGATTTAGTTGCAACACAATAGTTGCAATTATGCTATCGTCGTGATTGTTACACCTCGTCGTTATAACGGATATTATTTAGCACTCAGGACAAACAATTTTTTCGAGTACGATAGATATTCTTGTATAATTCGAGCACAGAGAGACCGCTGTAATATGCTGCACGATAACGTGTATAAATAATCATTCGGCCGAGTGTCACTCAAATCACGAACAATTAAGTCTGTTGTGATTACTCTATATATATATATATATAGATATATATATTCTAATTTCCGTTGCATAGATATATCGTATCGAGCGTGATATAATATTTAAAAGCAGTAAAATTATTGTCACAATGTCTGATTTGGATAACATCTATCAGCTGTCACCGTGGCAATAATTATATTAAATTTTAATATATTATTTACATCAGTATTTATGAAAAATTATAAACGATCGTCTGTGAATAAGGAAAAAAATTGATGATAATTTTGGGAAGTAGCTGTCTTAGAATAGACTTAGGTTAAAATATTACAACAATACCATTACAATAACATTATAATATATTAAATGTATTATGTATATTGTATATATATAATATACGTACGCGTGTAATATAACATACACGACTCCGAATGTATGTCCATATTAATATGGAGGGCGCGATTTAGGTGTTCTTCATTTTTTATGGTGACGTGTCTGTCCCGTTATTGAAGTCTCACATGTATTCAAACAATGAACGCGATGGTTGATGGAGGGAAAAAAAGGTAGTTTTCAGTTAACGATAACACGCTAAAAACAATAATTCGCATTTTCACCACGCACATGCACTAACGGTCGTTCGAGACCATCTGGTTAGGTCTGAAGAGCACGTTGGGACGAAAAAACAACTTTCATTCAAAAATTATATATGTACGAAATAAAACAGTTTTTGGCAAGTACGAGTAGTTCGACGACCGCACCGGCGGGCGCTCAATGTGTTAAGATGTGGAATTTTGAAAACGCGATGTTTGCATATGTATAGTTTTGCAATTTTAATTTCGAAGACCGTACGATACCGACGTAGGTTAATTGTATGCATTCCGACTGTAATTGTTTTATCATAACGACATGACGGTAGCGAAACTTTTCGACCTACTTCACGAGAAAAAAGTAATTTTTCACATTGAGCCGGTGCCCATACGCAAATTCCAATTATGATGGCCGTGCAGTATTTTATAACCGTATCTAATATATAATACAAATTGTACGTAATATGTAAACTATTTGAAACAGAAAAATTTAACAATTCTTTTGGGGCGAGTCAAGAAAATGCATACATTCTTTACAACGCGGGATGTCGTTCTGCACCCCACGTTATATGCTACGCGGAGTTAACCTGCAGAATATGCACACGTTTTTACTGTGTACGTTTCGAGAATAAATATTACATTTTTATTGTGCACCGAACTGATACACGTGATGCGAGTGGTGTAACGCCCCGCCGAAGAAGAAAATAGCGACGACAATTTTCGCGAAAAAAAATTCTCTAGCGATTTCAGCTGTGTATGATGTACAATAGCGCCTGACTAAACTTTACAGCGTTTGAACATTTCGTTTGAGATAAAATAAAATTTCAATGAATCGCATAAAACTTGTCCATCGCCGAATGTGCGTTATTATTATTGTTATTACTATTATAGCGGTGTACGTTGCATCGACGAAAAGATTTATTTCTACTCGTGTCAGAAAAAAAGCCCAGTTCATCTACAATAATAATTTTATGTTCCATGGTATACGTAAATGTAAAGAGTTATTGTAATGACACGATGCAGTTTCGAGACGGTACGTTTTTGTAAAAAAATAAAAAAAAAAATAAAACGCAATACCGAGAAAACTATAATAGTTGTTATAAATATAAAGTGTTCATTATATATTTTAAGTATATATGTACTATAATGTACACTCGTAGTCCTATGCATTGAATATTTTACGTCAATGTTGAATGCATCATACTTTTATTACCTAATACCTGTGTTTTTAATTTTTGAACATCGTCATAATATCATACTCGGTACACGCGTCGTATCTTATTTCTCCGTACCCGTTTCTCGGTTCGGCTACGATACAAACATACCGGAAAATACCGCTGCGGCGTTATTACGTTTTTTGTTTAATTGTAAATAAATTATTTAATTTAATTAAAAAGTCTTTTTCGAGTATGGAGTATAATGTTCTTTATTATAATACCTTCATTGAGACAATGTATGCGGATTTGATTTTGTAAATGCTGTAATTTTTATGAAAAAAAAAAGAAGTTTATATTTATATAATCTATATTATTTACAATAAAATGAACGATACCTCGTACATATTTTGAATTCAAGAGTGTCGTAATCAGTGTTGAATAATGACTTTTGACGTGGAATATGTCAGATAAGTGATAACTAATAAAAAAAAATATGCACATATCTATATGGAAGTAAAAGTATTATATGTTTATATGTTTGGAGCAATATTGTGAAAAAAAAAAAATGTTCAGGGACATAAAAACACAATATTCTAAGCCCAAGAGATCTTATTTCACTCCGCTCTGATTAGAATATACAAATAGAGAACAAGCGTGCAGATAAACTAAAATATACAGCCGGGACTGTAAACCTAAAAATATGGAATATCCAATTCTAAAAAAATATTACGAAATAAAAAAATCGATAAAATAAATATTGTCACATGCGTTTGGTTACGAATTTGTAAGATGTCGTCAATTTCAAAATCGATCATTTGTCATTCGAAGGCAAGATAAAATCTGACAAAATTAGGATATTATTTTTGTCTTACAGGCCTATTTGATGTAGCAATGTGTGTATACATTTTACTTTACACCACCGACATTTTAGAATAAAATTATATTATTGACGTGTTTTCTGTTTCTTAAGCAGTAATGATATTTTTTATTTATCTTCTTTGACTATTTTACTCGCCCACTGACTCACTGTTTAATTAATGTTATTAATCATCAACTATTTATCATCATAATATTATAATATTGATTATCTTAAGTTTGTTTTTAACAATGACATTATACATGGCAATTGTATTTGCAAACGATATCCAATGTCTAATTACGGATTTCAGATTCAAGACATTCGACGATAATCATATAGATTTTGTCGCATTTAATATTATAAGGCAGTTATTTTCAATATTATTTATATTCTACCAGTGGCGTAACTTGGAGAACGATTTGGGTGATGTATCGCCCCCAGATCTTTATTTTTTTTCTTTTACGTACTATTCTTACTGGTTAGAAAAACTAATACTAAATATAATCTATACATAATTGTAAATTATGATGTATTGCTTGTTTTACTCCTTAAATGAGTGACAATAATAATTATCATGAAATATCTATATTGCCCTCCAAATATAGTCCTAACTACGCCACTGCATTGTACATATTAAGTGGATTGCGTATTACCTACAAGATGTCTATTACAAATCACAATTGATTTATTTATTACAAAAAAAAAAAAAGATTAGATTACTAAAAATTACACATGTCCATTTACCATGACCATTTACATACGTTTTCTATGATATTATTCTTATCATGTGAATACAATTAATTACCCTTTGCGGTTGTGTATTATTCTATTGGAAATATACAATATTTTTTAAAGAATACACCCTCACTTATTATGTAAGCCGAACAATTTTCTGGGAACGATTTTTGTGAATATAATCATACAAATATGACAGTCGAGCAGCTTACCCCTTTTCAACTTCTCGCTCTTACGCTACGAAATCGCCACGATTTTTTGACGGCTGACAATGATTGTCGTATTACAGGTACCCTGTACAATTCGAACACGGAGGTGTATTTTTACAGATTTGTTACCGGACAAACGTCGAATGACTGATAAATACAACGAAAAATCGTTCCGGTGACAATGCCATGTTTGGTATATCTACGTATATCGGCGGCACGGCAACCGACGCGCGAATCGTTATTGTTGTATGTTGAGCATCAGAGTTCATGTACAGTAATATTATGTGTCTATAACGTTTTATTCGTACTCGGATCTCGCGGGCATATACGGCGGAGGGGTAAAAAAACGAGATTATACAACTAGCCGTGGCATAAACGAAAGTTTTTAAAAATGATTTATCACGACGGTGGAGTGTGATACACAACTTAAAAAAAAAAAATCTTTCTCCTTCTCTCCCGTCACCATTCCGACCACAATAATACGCGACCCTTGCGACCGCCAGTGTTCTTACGCTCTCGTTGTCGTATTCAAAAGGCGCAGGATTATGTTTTTATTGATGTCTGCAATTTATATATTTTGTGGCCTCGTTTCTGCCCCCCTCCCCTGGACTGGAATGTGTATATAAAGGCCTCGTCTATATATTCTATATAACGAGTCGCGTTGGTCGGCAATATAACGTCCCGCCACGCCTATATTGTACGAACATAATCCGGCGATTCGTCAACCGACTACATCGAGGAGATCACGTTTCCGAAATATCGCATTTCAGTGTTATTTTTTTTTTTATTAGATTCGCCAAATCGAATGATATTATGAAAATATTATTATTAATTAAACGTTATAAATTTCCCGAATAATCGATAAGCAGTATAATACAAATGGTAAATATCATAATATTATTTTATACTACTAAACGGAGTCGCGTACGCATTATAATAGAAAATCCCAAGCACTCGTGAATTGTAACGTATAGGTATAACTATTTTTCAGTTGTGGTAAACAATAGGAAAAAAAATGTTTTAATATAAATTAACTGCAGCTATTATTATCTGTTATGGTACGTGTGATTCAATGCGTGTCTTTTCATTATACTTATATTATAATGTAACACGAGTAGATTGAAAAATTTGTTTTGTTTTTTTTAAATTCTTTTAATGTTAGTTTTCAAATAATAAGTTTTCCAAAAACAATAAGTATATAAATTATACTGATTTAAACCATACATAAAGTTTGGGTATTGTTCGCAGTATACAATAATATTATTATAGTAGAACAAAGCTAAAAAAAATATATATATTAAGACTATAATTTATATACTAGCTATTCCGGTATCACACATACAAACGAAATACATGTATTTATTTAGAATAAAAATAATGAAAAACTTTCAGTTGTGTCTGTGCGAAATAGCGAAATTGAAGTTGAAACATCCGACAATGAAATGTTTTATCAGTAAAATAATGAATATAGTAGTACAAAATATGAAATAGCGTATAGTTCTAGTTGTTTGTTTATAAAATAAATAATATTATGTTATCGTGAGTCGGATATTTTATCGTATTCAATAGAAGACTAATCTACATAGAATAATTTATATTTAACTCCGTTGGCTATAATATGAAATTATTAACTATAACAAATTAAAAATTAATATGAAATCGATATTGTTGATAATAATTTATTAATTCTTATACATATGTAGATTATATGTTTAATAAAATTGTCATAATAATAATTGTAAAGCAAAGCAAATTGTTCATAATAATAATAATAATAATAATAATACACAGCTGCATAGAGAATTTTCCCGTAAATACAAAAAATAAATTTAAAACTCATTAATTCAGTCATTATTTTGATAACGTCGACATAACGATCATAGAATTTTAACAATTAACTCAGTTTTATAGGTTTAAAACGAATGAATGCAAACGTGAGTACTCTTTGAAATTATACTTTGGTTCGATATTAATTTCTGATTTGAAAATAAACTGAGATAAAAATGTTAACGACGTAAAATCGACAATGTAATCAAAGAGCAAGGAATATTTTTATTTAAAATATTTTTTTCAGTTATGTAAATGTTTATGTTTAAAGCAACTAATAGAAAAATGTACACTGATTTTCGATTGCAAACGGGTTATTTTTCGCACCTTATGAACTTTTCAATTTGGAAAACATTGCTCGATTTATTTTTTTCTATAATTCTTTAAGTCTTTCAATTATTGATAATTAATAAACCATTAATAACTATACAGTTAAATAGCGAGCTTAAACGTAAACGGATATTATGTACAAATAGAGTTAATGGTCTAAAGTTAAAAAAAAAAGAAAAGAAAAACATGACTTGGTAGTATAATAGTAGATAATATAAAGTCGTATAATGACAATGTTTTGATGGTTTTTGGATGACGAACTGTGAACTAAGAATTAAGTCATAAATAAAACATGTGTAGGACATTTTTGATGTTGGAATGAGAATTATATTCACGAAAATAAAGGAACATAATATGAAAAATATGATTAAAGCTTCACAATTATAGGACATTTATCTTAGTGTGCGCTGAAGAATCATTGAAGACTATAATTTGTACGAGTGATAATAATATTGTATTAGAGTTAGTGGAAAGTATGGATAGTTTATAAGATAAAATATAAAATATGTATATTTCGACGGAGAGAAACTTTGAAATTATTTTGTAAGTCGCCACAAAATATAATAAATTATTTTCGTCGAAGTGTATTGATTGTCATTATTGAAATTCGACGAGAAAAAATAACGTAGACAAGGAATTATACGAAGTATGGAGCGGGGAAAATTGTTATAAATTGGGTGGTTTTTTTTTTTCGAAAGTCGTACCCCAAAAATTTTTACTCGGACAACTCGAAATCCGGCTCTAGTATTTTACATACAGCAGGTTTATATACATATACCAGATTAAGCTTTGCGCACACGCATAGATAATATACAATATTCTAAATCGTATGTGTGGGCGCAATCAGCCGTCAAACGTCGGCTCAATTAGGACCGCCAACGGTTAAAATTCCCAGCTTTATGCTCGAATAATGCGACGGCGGCAGGAATGGCGAACAAATAACGTTTCGGTAGACAAAGACTTTTGGCGGGTTAGTCGTACTTTTGTCGACGGACTGCGAAAAGTGTAGGACGACATACGTATTATACGCTTACAATATGCACAAACATTTTTTGTTTATTTATATATACGTAGGTAGAACGTTAAAAACTGATTTCTCCGTTCGTCCGAGTTTACGGTAATTAATTTTATCGATGTTATTAACTATTTTCGACACTCGGTTATGACTTTAAATTAACACGTCAAGTATATAAATATAATGTATTCAAAGTGCGTGCAATCATAAAAAAAAAAAAACACCATATTTACTTATATTCCGGAAATACAAATATTGACCGACAAATTTGAATGACTGTTCGTATAGTATTTTTTATGATTATAAATCACATTATAGTACACAGTTGACACGCGCGCGGTGTATTTGTATACACAGTAGACAATAATTAGACAACTATATATATATATATATATATATATCGTAGTGTCGTAATATTATTATAACAGCAGCTGCATTAAAAACGTCTGCCAATCACTCCGTGTCCCGGTAACCGCGGTATTCATAGAATATTATTAAATAATAATACGCCGACACCTATTTATACGTCGGCGTCACCGTCACTAGACTCGATATTCGTTCGTTAAAGGAAACTATAATAATTATTATTATAGAAAATATAATTATGTTTTGATTTCACGCGCTGTCCCGGGAAAATGTTTAAAAATAGACGGACGTCCCCCGGTCACACAGACACCGATGGAATTTAATGTATATTATCTAAAAACCGTAGATTAAAAAAAGAAAGAAAAGACTAGTTATTATTATAACTCGATTCGGATTTTGGGTAAACATTTTTAATACAAAACATGAACTTCCAATACTGGGGGTCTTGAAATGAAAAAAACCCGTTATTTATAGATATTTGAAATTAACATTTTATTTAATAACAAAAATTTCAACAAAAATAAATATTGTTGTAAAACAGTAAAACTGTATAAGTTTAAAAGAATAAAAACTAGAGAAACTTATTTAGTTTGTTTATTTACTGTTAACTTTATTTATTTTATGTTTAACAAAAAAAAAAAAACTAACATATATTTAAAAAAAATATATATCAAAATTGAATAATAATAAAGTTTAATTTGAAATATTTAGATTGATATGAAATGAGTTTTATACGTCATGTGTCTATTCAAAGTTTTTTTATGATTGGCGAAATTACATTAGGTACATAATTTGTGTTTGTTATAATTATTTATATTCTCCAAATAATATGTTGTCATGAATAATTATTATTGTAGTCCACACATCAGAAATAGAATTTCTAATCACGAAATTCAAAAGTATATAGTATAGGTATGGCATTAGCACGAATATATATAATAGTAAAATATGAGTTATAACTCAATTCGTAAAATCGCATTCAATAGTGTGTTAGTGAAATTCTTCTTAATTTGATGTGCTGATTAAAAACCACATTTCGATATGCTTAATAATCATGCTTTTAAAATGCAAAAAATACTGTCAATATTAAAACAAAATTAAATTAATATTTAACGAAAGGACAAAAATGTGTAATACAATTTGTTAAATTCAAAAGTGTTAAAATAAAAAAATAAAGTTGAGCAAGTTTATAAGCATATATTAAAACTTATAAGCAATATATTATTACACCGAATAATAGTGACGTTTACGATACTATACCATGTACGGAATATTACGAGGCTAAAAACATTAAAGTATTCTTATAATATATTAATCAGATTCATTTTTAATGCAAACTTTAATTTATTATCCCACTACGTCGCTTAAAAAAAGGATGTCATTCATTTTATTATTCATGATGTTTTTCGAACCTACCTAACAAAAAATATGAACAGTTTAAACGCCGGTTGTTTTTTAACTGCATTTATTAGTAGAAAATAAGTATTTCGTTTCGAGAAATATTTAAAAAAAACTGCATATAGATAGCTCATATTATTTAATTAATAAAAAATTATTCGACAACTCTGGTTCACCTTAAACTAAACATAGGTGTTTAATATTTAATGTACTGTTTTTTAATATTATTATCATTATTATTATTATTATTGCTATTAAAGAAATTACTGTTACTGATGAAAAACAAACTATAAGTTCAATGACATGAAATATTCGATTCTACTGTGTACTCGCTTCTATATAAATTCAATTAGATTATATTGTAAACAAAATAAAATCTGATAGAGTAGAATATTTGGATCATAATAAAAATAATACACGGTACTGTGAATGTAACCGACATTTTGAAAATGGAAAAAAAATTGTTGGAGTTACATGTAACCTTATGAAAACTAACAAATAGAGTTTATAATCTTAGTTCTGAGGTTGAACCATTTTAATAAAATATACATATTATAGGTGTATTGGTTTTAAATAATAATAATAATCTCAAAAATAACATTATAAACTACAAATTAAATAATTTTAGAATTCGTATTAAATATAAAGATATTAATGGGCTGGTTTTCGCTCAAGAGATTCTAATAGTACGGCCAGTAAATCAAATAAAAATAATTTCATAACTAATGATAACAAATTTGGCCGAGTTTTACATGAAGAATATGCCGTGTATCTAGATATTATTTTTTTTCGCAACATCGACAAAGTACGTTACATTAAAATATAATTACCCATTAGTCGTTGCAGATAATAATTACCGCGGGACGTTAAGATTAAGTGCAGTCGCCGCAGTTTTCTCTTGGCTAATAATTATTTATATTTATAGCCTACAAGTTTCATACGTAATTTAATATGCATTTTTCCGAAAGGATCCACTCAATAAGATGATAGTTTACAAAACGCCTGACTGTTAAATTTTTATTGTGTCGCCCACACTGTATTATTGAATACGACCTAAATCAGATCGTACGTAGCTGTCAATATATTCTCTCATTATTTGTAAAGAAATATATTTTTTTTTTTTTTTGAATGGATATTAGGTCATTTAATTTATCATAGTGTTTTGTGTTAACAACCAATATCATAAATGTAATTATCTGAAGATACATTTTTAAAAATCTCAATTTGAAAATACCGTATATCAATTATAACACTGTAATTAAGATTTTATACAAGTATTATACTTCTATGATAGAATAATTGATGTATATAAAACACAGATAACTCAGACGATGAAAGAAAATTAGTGGCATGCGAGTATTTTTCCATAATTATAGCAACATTAACGATTACGTGCAAAAAATTTCGCTTTTTGGTTTTTAAATTTCACTGTTTTAGATTAAAAAATATTAAACGTTTTTGATTGTATATAAAAATGAATAATTATTTTAATTATTTTTTTGGGGAAAAATGTATAGTTTTAAATACTCCAAAACCAACAAAAACATTTTTAAATTAAAAAAAAAAAAACAATACATAAATAATGAGTGTGACGATTATCATTAAAACATTGTATAACACATAATATTATTACAAATTAGAACAAGTGACGCTGTACGTGTGTATATACATAGATAATGAAATAAATAAATGAACGAAATTATTGGTATAGTACGTCATGACAAAAATTTAGAAAAGTATTGTATCGAGTTTATTCAAGAGTTTGGATACGATTATTACTTTACAGTTTTATTTTTTACTAGCCATACTTTTTCTGTTTAACATGAAACGAGGGCTGAAACGACTGAAACAACCACAAACCGGAACGTACCATGGGACAAATTTCCGCTCCTCCATATATTAGTCAAGCATTTTTATCACGCGTCTCTCACTGGCAACAATATATTTACATTTTACAATAACGACTGGCGTCGTGACTCGTCGCCGAGTTTTCGAACTAATATAATGGCGCGTGTTGGATGTTGGACTTTAAGGTGAGTACGAGCAGCGGATAGATCGAGCGAAAATGTTTTCCGAAAAAAAACCGCATATATCCGTATTTACAAGGACTAAAAAATCGTTTATGATCTTTGTTAGTCGCCGTTTGATATTATGTATTTATAATAATAATATAAAATAAAATAAACTCAAAACGATATTATGTTAATATTTTGTACATTTTTCGTGTTATTATAATTTATCATTTTTATAATACTCTCCTCTCGCGTACAGCGTAATACGTAAGACCACCGAAAACAATTTAATACCGCAAAACACCTATTAGGTAAATTATCATGTAAAAATTTCTTTGAGAAAATTATATTCTATTATACTTGTTATAATAATAAAACCTCTTCATTATCAGGTCACACAATGTCAAATAAATGTTCATGAACGCATCGGCTGTAATTCATTTCTTTTAGCTCAATGGCTCCTTTTTGACAAATAAGTGAAACAACACATTAGACATTAGATACTATCGAGATAAAATAGAAAAACTAATGTGGCGAGACATCGACCACGAAACATTATTATACGTATCTCGTGTATTACCAAGTTCTGATACTATCACATTACCTCAGTGTCAGGGCTTACAGAACAAAAACTACACTTTTCTCATCTTAATGCACATAATAATAATATTATAAAACATATTCTATAAATATTAGTTTTTTCTAAACTTTTCCAAACTGTGTCATAACCATTAATTGCACGCGCTCCTCTTAGTACAGTATTATATTATGTATACCTTAGTTATACTCAATGAGCGTGAAAAGCCAACGATTATTCTATTTCGTAAACTTATCGTTCTAGAGTGGTTTAACTATGCAAATCGCATAATACGGGTATCTATAAGCTCAAAAATACATCATATCAAAATAATATCTATGTATGACGTTTATGATAATATTTTATATGGTATGCATATGAGTAGGTACCGCGAAAAAAATCAGATCCGACAGACCACGGGCATTTACGTGAAAATCTATGTTTAAGAAAGGATATTAATATTATGTCTTACCGCGTATAAATTATTATTATCTACTTTTCCGAAATGCTTGACATTTGGATTATCATAACAATATACTCGATTACAATATTAAGCTACGATGACGAGTTTGATTATTATATACAAGATAAAATATGTCATAATTCATCAAGATGGTAGAGAAGACATACAATTTGAATATTTTATTTCCTGTGACTTATATTTATGGTTAAGTAAAATTATATATTTTTTTATAGTATTTGGCGATCAAAACGATTGATATTTTATATTTGTTTCTAGTCATAAATGTATATAAAGAATTTAATAATTGTAGCATTTTAACATTTAGTATAGTATAATTATAAATATTTATTTTATCAAACAGGAATAGTACACATCTAATCATCTAATCAAGTATAGTTATAAAACCACCCGTCTAACCTTGTTTACCATTAAAAACAAAATTGTCCATTAAATACATTTTTTTATATTTTAATAGTATTTATAAAATTGTATTGGCACTCAATTATTTTGCATAATATGAAACGATAGTAAAACCGTTTGGTAAATAAAATCATAAGAAATACTAACGAAATTTGGTGTATTTATTACATGACACGTAATCGTCACAATAACTATTCGGGGGCATTAAAATAACGACCAGTGACAAATAAAACCAATTAAAATTAAAATAAGTAATAACCACTTCTTATTATTTTATTCGCTGTTGATTACACTTTCATCCAAAAATCTATAGTACATACTAATATTTTAACACGTATTTTGTAATGTAATGTAATTATAATAAAGTGGAAGTCCAAGTAACATAATAAATTAGGTATGAGGTATAACCGTATACACCATTAAGACATATTGTTGTAATGGAAAAAAAAACCGACGCACGTAGCTAAATTGCCTATGCATTGCGCCGTGTTACCATAATTTCGTAATAATTAATAATATACATACTTATTTACAGATTAATTGTGTACCTGTTACGTACATTATTGCCTATAGGAATATCAACTCAGTGTAACCTGAAAATCTGATATCAAACCATCATACACTCGTAACGGAATTCAATAGATATGTATAGTATACTGTATTATAATATTTATTATATCGTGTTAAAAAAAAATATAATAAGTACTTATAACAAAAAGTAATGTTGAAAAATGTCCAAGAGAACAATAATTGAAAGGGTGAAAAAACTGAAACACGGATGATGATACGCACGTAGGTATAAAAACTGTGGTTGAACTCAGTTACCAGTTCGGTTACTTAGCAAAAAAGAGATTGGAAAAAAAAAGAGAAACACCACTTTTCTCGTACTCCGTAAAATACGATTTTCAAGGTAGCCGTCGATTTTTATTGTAATTCGAAGCAGATAATAATAATAATAATAATAATAATTTACTATACAGTACACGCCATAATATATCGTATATATCGTATCATGATGGGAGTGGGAGACGCTCGCGCACGTATATTAGTAAAAATAATGACAAATCGAGCGCGCTTTTTTTTCTACGGCTTGCGTAGGTGCGGTTTTTCTCGATATAATGGCAACGGCGGTGGTTTGGCGATGACGAAGATGATAATAACAACAATGATAATTTATCATATATTCGTCGGAAAGAAATCGTTTAGCGTCTCGGGAGAATAAAAAAAAAAAAAAAATATAATAATAATAATAATAATAATAATAAAATAAAATAAAAATGTACATCCTCGTACAGGTTAAGGCAGTTAAGGCGCGCGAGAATCGCGAAGAAAAGCGCTTTAACGCTAGGCCCGCCGCCGGGTTTAAGCACCGCGTTTTGTCGCCATCATTTTTCAATATTTTAAACGTTGTCTTTGGAATATATGTGCTAAGGCGCTCGCGCGCGCGTGTGCACAATATAATACACCCGAGTCTTACTGGGTTTTTATACGAAACGGGCGAGCGATGATAAATCGTGATCGTACGTCATATTATTTCACACACTACTCGCGCGATGAAAACGAGCTTTTACTTGTTGTTGTTGTCGTCGTCGTCGTTTCTAGCGTCGTCATTTAAGTTTAGTTTAGTTTTTTTTTTTTTTTCATTTTTACGAGACGTTTTAGCCCCGCTACGCGTTACGCCAAAGAATCCTCCGTCCACCCGCCGCCGCCGCCGCCGCCGACAGACAACACTTTTTCTCCGAGTGTATGCCGCAGGTACACGGTATTCTATTTGCCACCGAAAATGTACTAAACTAACTCCTGACGTAGATATATTGTTATACGAAATTCAACGCGTTAACAAAACACATGCCCCGACAATATCGGTTTTCGTATAATAGGTACGTCAATTTTATGATAATATACACAGTGTGATTTACCAAGCACGCTCATCCCCCCCCCCCGTTTTTTCATTCAATAATAAATTATTTGAATTTTTTTTGTTTTTATTATCAAATGAACATTGATCCGTTGCAATACAAAGTTCTGATTTCAAATGACGACCTCTCTTTTTTACTGTAAAATAATTAGTTGATTTTTTGATGTACTCAATTAAAAATTTGATCGATGAGTAGCTTAAATATTTATAATAAGAACAACAGTTATTATTGTCGACAATTTACGATAAAGTTGCCAATTTCACACGCATAATATTTGGATCACTTATTTTTTAATAATAAATTCTTAAAGCAATATAAAATATTATAATGGTTAATTATTTGAAACGTGCAGTGCACACTGACATAACTGCCAAAACAGTGTTTGAGAGTATTGATCTGTGTATTTTGTTAATAAAAAAAAAAAAACTATAATATACTGGTGTTACTACTGTTACTAGACTTATGTTAAAGTGATTTGGCTCATACTGGTATGGTAAACTCAAACAAGTTTAATTAGGTGATTATTTGTCATCGTATATTAATGTCGATTCTTGTATTACTCAAAGTAAACATTTAACAACAATATTCTTTTTATTATTTATGAATGGTGTAAACAATAAATAAATGTTGTACATTTTTAATGTTCGCTTATGATCTTAAACTGTGTACACGTATATATATTCAATTCTAGTTCGTTCTATTCCATAACACTGTTCAGTTAATTGGAATAATCATAAATCTTGCTTAATTCTCAAAATTAAACGTATTCAGAACCGATTTTTATGAGTACAACTTGCATAATATAGAAACAAATAAAACCGGCGCGTCTCCCGGACATCAGACTATACGCTTTGATATTGAATCATTTGAAAAGAGAAGACAACTTAGTGATGTGCTTTGGCTCTAAAAGCTACTTAATTTTAAAATCAACCGTCTTGAGTTATCGAGTAAAATACCCTTAAACATTTTCCCTCGAGTTAATACTCGTATATCATAAACATTCTACACATCTATAATGATAAAAAATCTAGACTAAAATATCTACACAATTAGGTTAAAATTTTTGCTTGCTTTAATCTTAATAGACGCGTCATTATAAATTATATATGTATTACATTATAGTATATTGTTGTTAATTAATTACTTATATACAGCTTATATTAATATATTATGTTAATAATTATTCTTTTGTACTGTATTAAGGCTTAAAGCCACTTATATGGCATAACATTATATGATAAATAATTAGATAAATCAACTAAATAATATAACTGCACAACAAATTATTTTTATAATAACTAGCTGTTTTAATTATCGTTATTAATTTTTCTGATTTAATGATGTTAAAATCAATATACAGCAAAAGTTGTGAATATCGGAACTACCAGACTATCTTACTTTGTGTAATTCATAAAGGGTAAATGCGTAAAAGGAAAAATATGCGTTAGGTTAAATTTAATTATAATAATATTATTTCTTAATTTATGATGTTTCAATAATATTTTAATAATTTAAATAATTCAAATAAAATAATACAAAGAAAGGAATGCATAGTGCATACACCTAAAAATACGATTAAATTTCATTTGAAAAATCAGTTTGTAAACAACTGTTTTCGTTGTACCAGCATAAACCCGTTTTTATATCACCGTTTTGTCATTATTTTTAAATTATG
Organism: Rhopalosiphum maidis; assembly: GCF_003676215.2. Classification (NCBI taxonomy): domain Eukaryota; kingdom Metazoa; phylum Arthropoda; class Insecta; order Hemiptera; family Aphididae; genus Rhopalosiphum; species Rhopalosiphum maidis. Next base: position 85,170,568 of record NC_040878.1, read on the forward strand.
ATTAAAATAGGTTTCTACTGTTCAGATATTTTTCATTGAAAATCAGCGTCCAAAAAACGTTCTCTGTTGAAAGGTATCCGTTACGCGAGAATTCAGTGTATACATTTTTCTACGAAGATCAGTCCGTATTATAAATCCAATAATAATGCAAACTAGAAACTACGCGATGTCAATCTATGTGTTATTGTGTCCTATCACTGTGTTGTACAATACGTAAATGTTTTAATGTCAATTTTAGCATTGCATTTAAAATGAAAAAAAAAATTATGTTCATAGTAATTCTATCGACTACTAAATGCTTCTATCCACAATAAATCATAGTGTTGTTTGTTATATTTCATCTGAAGGCTAGTTACGTTAAAATAATTATTTATAATTAAAGAAGACCGAAGAGACGAAGTGCCGTGTCTGTACAGATTATTTTATCAGCGTCTGAGAGATTGCAAACAGTAATGGCATCACGTCCGTCGTGATAACATGATTCGGTCTGTAAATGTAGGAACTCAAGTGAGGTTTACTCTTAACAATGTGAAACAAACCCAAATTATTCCGAAACAATTAAAGAAATAATTTTATATAAGTTATACATATACGACCACATAAGTCATTGTGTTCTAGACAAATGAAACTCGTTTACATTACCTCTATAGTCTATATTACGTTAATTAACAGTTTTTTTTTTTTTTAACAATTCAAACGGATTCATTTTACGATTAAACTGTATAATGATTCATTAACAACGGATGCATAATATAATAATATACATTATAATTTATAAGCTTAACAAGTATATCTACATAATGTATTAACTTAATCTTCTTCGAAAATGCATATTAAAATGAAATACGCACATTTAAAAAAAAATATCGCCTTTTTAAACAGTGAACAAAAATTATTTACTTGCGATTTAAAACCAACGTTTTTAGTCTTAGAAATTTAAATAGATTTACGTACGCGTTAATTGTACGGCGTACACCAAACACTACGTCATTATATTATTGTATGATATATATTATGCACACAATTTCTAAGTATTTGCAGCTATCCACGTTGTTTATCGTGATCCAATTTTCCGTTCCTCCACTCAATTTGTTTTGATTTTCGAGTGTAAAGCAGCCGTATAATATATTTTTAGTAACAACACAATGTTCATGACAAGTGTATCGCGTTTATGTACTTCAAAAATTTGTATGCATACATGTTACACGGATATATTCCTATAGGGTTCATATTGAATTTAATACTTTTCCTGGAATAAGTACTTTTTCACCTTTGAATATGATGTAGGTATATAAATATATATTTTTAATTAATGTTAACACAAAAACGGGCGTGCACGTAAAAATCTCAATTTGGTTTAATTATTTTATATGTTGTTTTTCGCAATTGGAGTGACTGTCGATTCGACGATCTTTCTAATTTAAATCGTTGTTTGAAATCGTTAGATGACATCTTCACCGGCGTTTTGAATTAATGGTTTTTTCGCACGACACCCTGTACGGTTTTAAATGCCTATAAAACATCAAGTCACGTAACAAAAATTTTAAATGGTTTTGTCTAAGCCATGGTAATTTGCATAATAAAATGATGTAAAAAGGGCGATTTTAAACAATACAATAATATTATTTTATTTCATTTTATATATTAATTTACGAGCGACATATTCTATATTCCAGTTAAAATATCAATTAACCAATAAAACGTCACATTTTCATCATGTCATTAAAAAAAAAAAAACTTTATTGACCACAAAACATAATTATTATGCACGAGACGCGTGTATTATTGCATTTTAACTATCAGCGATGGTGCACTGTAATAATAATGGCATGTACACTGTACAGAGCTACGATTAAACGAAAACGAATTCACTTAAATCTGCCATTTAAAAGTTTAAATGTAATATTTTTTCTTTGCAACAAAGTTTTATTGGTAAATGGTAATTTCTTTCTTATACCAGCATTTAAAAAGTCAATTCATGATAAACAAAGTTTTCATTAGTAATTTTTTTCATCAAAGACTCATTAAATGGCATAAAATATAAAGTAATTACTAATTAAGTTATAAGTACCTATAAAGTGAAACATCCACTAACGGACAGCTCCTAATAATGGAAACCCCTCAATAGCGTACAGTTATTGCATATTTTATTTGTTTTTTATGCAATAACCCGTAAAAATTGGTTTTAAATACGTTTAAATTTCATGATTAAGCAACAGTTACGACGATTAATAACGACTGAGCCATATAATTCAAGAATAAAACGAACAAGGTAGAGGAAAATATAACATTTTTAAACAATAAACTATGATTTGATTTTTAAACTTTGAGATATTATATTAAACCAGATAGTTTTATTGCATTATATATTTGTATGGTGTTTGATGATACATGTATATTTTCGTAACAGATATCTAAATTTTAAATACTAAAGCAAAACCAGATTGATGAATTCTGTAGTGGAATTATAAATTCGAGTTTCAGCGTGTTAGAACAATTTGTAAATATTTCTATACGTTTAAACTAAGACCATATTTTATTTTGGTGGACAATAAATAAAATAAAACAATATTATGTCAATAATTAGACGTAGGTACAGTTTTAGATCATAAGCGAAGATTAAAAATTTATAACTTTTAATGATATCATCTGCATCATTCATAAATAATAAACAGATTATTGGCGTTGGATATGCACCTCGAGGAATACTGGAAGTAGCATTAGTATTATTTTTAAGTAGAATAAACCAAATTAAATATTAACGAAATTGATTATACGAGAATAATCTAAACCATTTTAACTTTAGCTAAACAATATCACTATAATCTAGTTTTTTTTTTTTGTTTTTCTTAACAAAATATACATATCAATACGAACAAACGCTTTTGTAATATCAGTGTAAATTGCGAGTTGTAATTAATTAGTTATATTATAATATTTTATATCGCTATACGAATATATTATTAAAAAGTGATCCAAACGTGCATGTTAAATCGGTAACCTTACGGTCACTTTTTAACACTACACTATTTATGTTCAATTGAATCATAATTATATGCTTTCATTGGTACTATAGACTATTACCTAATTAATTTGAAATAAACATTTAATACGTTTATAAATCGATTTAAAAGAGTTGATTTCGTAATTCATTTTTAATAATTTGATTTTTTTTTTTTCATGAGATTTTTAGAAATCAAAATTATTTTTATTATCGTAAACTATAAAAACTGGTAAAATGTCGTCATGTTCATTTTTCATATATATTTATATGTGAATAATATTAATATAGTTTAATACATTACATTTTATAGTTAATAATACAATTAGATTCACTTGATATAATAGTTAAAGTAGTTTAGGGAATGATAATAATGTAATTGGGTTTCAAATGAAGCCCAAAACTAAAAAAAAAAATTAAATAATAATTGAGTTCGACAGAAAATTATTGACTATAACAATTATTGAGTTACCATCATAGGCGTTGGTTACAATTTTATCAATAAAAATATTATGTTTTTTCTTATTTATATCTTAACAGTAAAAAAAATAGTATGAACTTAGACTTAAGGCTATCTAAAATTTAGTACAACTAAAATTTTTTTTTTCGTTATAAAACTCAAAAAGATGTTTAAAAAATCGAGACGACTCGAAAAGTCAAAAGACAATACCCAAATATTTTTTTTTTCTGGGACTCGATTTCAATAATACACCAAATAGTTGTATGACGTGTAACTACGAATTAATTTATTTTGATTCGTTCCATTTTCTGGTCTCCAAAGATATTATTATTGTTTTGTTATGTTAGGTACGCTCTTCCTATCGTTTTTTTATTCATACGAAATACAAAATAATAAGAAATAAAAACAAAATAAAAGTTTCACTACAGATTATTATAAGTTTTTAGTACTCTTATTTCTTTTATTTTCTTCATTTTGAATAATTTCTGTAATATACATTTATTTACATTTAATTAATGTTATTGTTTTTAAATAAAGTTTATTTTATTGAACCAAATTAGTCACGTAACTTTTTTAATAGTACAGATAAATTTTTTTCTCAATTTTCTAATTAAAATACAATTTACTACGTTGTTATTTTATAATTTTACTCTTCAAATCTATACTTGTATTATAGATATATAATACATAATATAAATATTTTTTTTTTAAGAGCACAGACAAAATGGGTAAGATTTGCAGATAAAGCTTAAATGTAATTCTTATTATACAAAACGATAAAAAATTACATTTTGTGTTTTTCTTTTAACAAACAATGTTGAAATTATGTCCCATTGACCATTCAGTTTCGATATAAAAAACACTATAAATAACTAAAATATTTTAAAATAGATTATCTATGCAGTTTATTGTCAATTGATATGAATATATAAATATATATAACTATCTGATATTAAAATAATTAATTTTATGACAATACATTTAATGAAAAAAAAAAAAAATGCCGGAAAAATTATGTGAATTGTAAATAATTTACTATCAAGCAGGTTTTATTTTAATAAAACACCGATAAGGCTGTAAATTCAATATCATTTTCACCATAACTGTATTATAATATATTGACAATTATGTAGAATAGCTTGGTCTAAGTGAGACATTATTTCCTTATTATTAAAAATTACACGGCTTTTTTTTATTTTAGATGATATATTATTTTTTTCTGTTGTATAATCAGCATTTAACAAACCCTAATAAACCATATGGCTTTATAATTTGTCTTCAAAATCGATCAATAACTACCCATCAACATACGGAGTTTAATGTTCAGTGGAAAATGAAAGACTCGGTAACAGCACAGTGATACAGCAACGTCGTTAAGAACTAAAAGGTTGTATTCAACATTATAAAATTATATAGGAGAGCAGTTTTAAACTTTAAAATGTAAATGAAAGATTTTTAATGATTGTTAAATCTAAAAATTAACCAAGTTGTTCCGCGTTAAGTGTAGAAATTTGTTTTTTGTTCTAAACTAAACTTAACATAAAAACAATCATAATAATGTAAAAATTGCAGTTAAGAACCAAAAAGTTCTACAGCTGAAAGTATAGACCTTTTTATTTTTTATATATTTTTTTTCACTTGGTTAACAACGTTCTTGTTCTGAATTAAATGTATGTTTCCCGGGAAACAAAATTCGATTTAACAGCAGAGGTTGTGTTGAGAATCGTAATGTTATAACCAAAATAATACGAAGGTTCCATTGGTTATACAATTATTTATTTATTAATAAATGCACAGTAATATTGTACTATAAATAATGTATAATATTCTTTAGGTATTGGTTTATTTCTAATTATTCTAATACCCTCCAAAAGTTTATAAAATTTACGATAACCCGTGATAGAAGTTTTGAAATAAGCACTTGCTTGAAGTAAACAAAATCGATAACTAGGTCCAAATAAATTCATTATATATTTTATGTTAAAAAAATTTTTATAAAAAATTCGATTTAGAGTTTTTTGGTTTCAGAGCCACGAATACTAGTGGTGTAGTAGGCGTGTACAATCCGCAGTATTTCCGGATTATGTTCGTGTAATCTATTCTATTTGTATTTATGTATTTTAATATCAGTGGCTTTGCGTGTTGTTTTAATAGAATATTCGCTGCTCGCAATTATATTATAAGAAACGCAGTCGTACGAAAGAATTTTTTTTTTCGTTAGTTTTCCATACGCGGGTAATCGTGTATACATTGTTCGCATCGTCTTTTAAAAAGAAAAAAGTCGCGTTCATACAAGTACGCACACACACACAAATATATGTTATCATATAAATAGCAAAATGATTATCCTATGTCGACGGCGAAATCCTGTACATATTTTGTACCGACGGTAATTATTTCGGTGACCGCACCGGAATTTACCTTTGCCGGAAGTACGCGATAATACTCCGGTGAAAACCGTACTAGCCCTTCCCCCTTACTTTGTTCACCTAACCTGTTGACTTCGCTCTTCCTTTTTTTTTTCATTTATCTACCCTCCCCCTTTGCACGATTTCATTGTTACTTGTTTTATTATCGAAATGCGGTTGAACAGACGGATGACAATGGATAGCTATCTTATTTCCCCTGGGACCGTCGTCGGCCAATACAGTCGGCCGTTCTCTGTGACCCATGCGCGCGCCCGTTTGGTTAAGTTTTAATTTGTTTTTCGGGTGTCCGCCGACAGCAAGAATTCGCGTGGACGTAAATTCACGGACGACAAAACCACTACCGTCTTCGCGTCAAACTTTTACCCCGACGATCCTTGAGTGTAAAAAAGAAAAAAAAGATAAGAAAAAAAATCCACCTATAAGTTTTTCAGACATTTATTGATTTTGTAGGTCAAACTTTGGCTGCTTTTAGAGGACATTTTTTCATTTCAAACGATATAAATTCGATCCGTTATAACACACCTATATGATATTATGTACATACGAGTATTAAGTACATAAACGGTGTTTTGATTTTTTTTTGGAATACGACTTACTCCATAAACAATTTTTTGATCCGAATTTATACAATTATTGTTTTATATTTTAAAAACCACATGTGTGACAAAATATTGCAAAAAATCAAATGTTTATTTGCATGTTTACCTATCAAGTTATAGCAGTAAATCGTATCTAAAATGATGATTCATTATTTAATAATATTATAATGTAGTACATGTATAAAATCATAGTTTAAACTTTATCTTATGACAACTTTCCGATGTAATTCAAAAACTTCACGGCGTTGTCAAGCTCTCTAATTAGGAATCAAGTGCCTGTATAGTGCATGCAATATAATATACTTTATAAATACATTATACTACATCATAGCATTATACGTGCATTTGTGTACGCGTGTAGGTATCCAATATCCATTGCAAAGGATATTTATGGTTATAATTTATAATATTATTTACGAACAAAATATATAAACGTACTTACGAATGTAGCCGAATGTATGTATCGTATAATATAAACCACTCTATCTCTAGTCTCAACTCACTATATTTTAGATAAACTTAACGTTTAAATATGTTACAAATTATTTGAAAACCCTGTTAAAGATAATCGAATAATATGTACGATGTACGAGAATAGGTTAGCTATTATAGCTGGTCCAGTTTCACTACCTACCAAAGTGTTACATTATTCAATTCCAATCATTTATTTATTTTTAATCTATTTAAAAGCACAATAATTTTACATTTAACTTAATAAATAATATATGTACGAAATATTATGTTTACATTCGACATTTATTAATGTCCGATACTATTGGTTCCTTCTAGTTTTCAACAATAATTAACAAACTAAAAAAAAAAAAAAAACATTTTTACGTAACTTTTACAATTAAAAACAAGCGGACACATTTAAAATTATTTTATTTTTCAAATTTTTAACCCTATTTCCATCGTGTTGTCAAGTCACTATTAATTTCTGGAGTTAAAAATAAAACACCGTGACAGTTTGTTTTTAGTTAACTGCGTGTGTATCTTGTGAAAATGTATCAACAATATCTTGACATTGAATTTAGTTCGAATGGATAATATTATGTGATAGTACTATGTTAAGTAATAGTTAACATTATATTCAACAGTTATTTGAGGTACCTACGTATTATACAACGCATAATAGTAAAATATAATCCAAATTAATGAGAAAATAAGTTAAAAATAAAAACAACTAACAAACTTTCAACGATTGAATTACGAACAATCACTTAAATATACTTAAATGTCTAGATAAATTATATGAAGCAAGTTTACTTTTTTTCTTATCTATCAGTGACCATGTTGGCTAAATTGAATGTGCTCTATATAAGAATATTATATAATTATTCTATGGACTGAACACTGGTGGTACAGAAAAATAATTATTATATTTTGTGTTTGGATTCAAGAATATTGTAAAAAACAGTAAAATATATTTTCGATATAATATATATATATGTGTGTTTTTAAATACTTTCATATACATATCAGACATTTTTTTTGATTATTGATTTATTATTTTGTTGATTAGTGATGTTGAATTGATTTTTTCTAATTTAAATCTCTACTTATATGTTTCATAATATATAATATTATAGTCGTATACAGGTTTGTATTATAATACTCTTCTTCACTAGAGTCTTGAACAGGTGCATTATTTTTGTGATTCAATTATGTCCATGCTTATCGCTATAAGCTAATAGCTATATTTACTCATTTTATTTGACAGATTTTTATTAAAATTGATTTATGCAACATAAATAATAACATTTTTTTTTTTATAGTATTAGAAGTTTTCATTGATAAAATATAAGTTATAATTTTGGAATTTCGATAATTTTATTAGCTATTTTTATAGATATATTAATTTAACGTTTTAAGCAAAATTATATAATAAATAAAAACGAATATTTATAATAGAATTATATTATTGCAATATTATATAATGTTTAATAATAATTTTTATGCCTGAAATCTGAAAATATCTGCTTTATGGACTTTTTAGTTTTTTGATATGGTTAGCTATTGGAAAACTATTTTACATTCTATACAAAATTCTCAAATAATGTCACTAGTCTACAATTTAGTACAATTGTAATACAATTAAATTATCATATAATCAAAATGTATAATTAAAAATTAAATATTTTATTAATAAATTACATGTTGACTACGATAGCTAAATAGCTTAACACATTTTACTATAAGTTTTATTGTTTTTTCCGATTCATGTTAATAATTAGTTAAAATTTTCTTGTTGAAAAAAAAAATAAAATGTTATTGTTACAAGGTTTTCTTTATAAAAATTTAAAAATATCGTTAATATATTATAGTTATAGATAACATTTTTATTGAGCCTTACCATGTCTTCGGTAATGTAAAATTAACATCATAACAAAAATTGTATTTAAATATACGTTAATATAAATTACATTGTACCGCTATTACTGAGTGTATTATTAACATAATATAAATCTACTCATTTTTTTACCGTTTGGTGTTAACCTGTTATGCTGTTACTGTGTATCTACTATATTGTTTAATAATAGTATAAAATAAATACCCCTGTAGAAAAAGAAGCTGTTTATCTAATATTTGATCGAAATAGTTTTTTTTTGTGTACTATTACTTGACTCGTCGTCTTTCAAATTATTATAATATCTGAGAATATTCTTTTTGAATGTACTCTTGAATAATTAAATGGCTTCATTTGTCCACCACATATTGATAGTTTTTAAGGTTTCTCAATATACATCTTGAAAAAATGCTCCATTTTATATTCCTCTTTTCATCTCCAACTATATGCAAAATGAACACACGTTAGGTAGTTAATATATCGCACTAATACTGATCTTTTTTTTATAATTCTTACCCTTGAAATACATTAGTAAGTTATGAGTTAATGTTTTATGAAATTTTAGTAAAGTATCTAAATTTGTAAATTAAACGTTTTGACTATATAGCTAAATAGTCTAAAGTACCTAATAATTTATTTGCGTACACGCTTCACACTTTTTGAATAAGAGTACGACTAAATTTACTTACCTACATAATTTTAACATAATATTATAAATCGATGACAAATTAACAATTATTTTTGAAAATGTTTTGAACCATCGAAAAATATTAAATTTGATTACGAAAATAAACAAAAAAATCTAGATATTGTTCAACTAGTTAAATGTATTATAACATTCAAAAAATATAAAATATTATGAATAATATATTTTTGGTTTACGATTACATTTTTTGTAGAAGGACCAAGAGTGGTAAATAAAAAAAAAATAAATAAAAAGCTCAATGGAATCCCATTAATTGTTAACTAACTTAGGACAGACAAATTTGATAATGTGTAATTTTCTGAGAATCAATTACCTCAGTGGTTCAATAATAATTAAGCATGCGTGTGTGATTGCATAATATTATGCGTTTCCAGCACGATCAAATCTGTTTTTCACAGTATCTTTCTAAAACTTGATAAGTCAAGTCTTAGTAATGTGTGGCGTATATGTACGCTTCGAAAACGAGCACGCCCATAAGTCATATACAATTGTAATAAAGTGTCACGAAATAAGTGTTGTCTGTAAATTATAGCGTAATCGGTTATTCTATAACGGTTGATAATCCGATTTTTCGGAAACCATATTTTTTATATTATCATATCGGGGACGATTATCGTCGTCCCGTATCCGCGTCACATACACCGCCGTTGCACTCGGTCCACTGTTGCAGTTCTGGTCACGTCGACCGTACAACACGACGCGCCAAAGTGATACCCGCCGCCCGATCCGAGGCCCTCGTCCCTAGAAAAGTCCAATAATACAATAAAATATATACACGTACATAATATTATGATGATGTTTTATGCTCTCCGTATATATATATTATTACGATATCACAGTACAATACATAGGTACGGACGTTTGTTGTCGGTATAAATCATCTTCGCGGTCGAACGGTAGGAATTTCTTTCTCTCGGAGCGAAACCGGCGCGTGCCATTATTTATAGAATCGCGTATAGGTATATATACTGTTATATTATATTATTTTGAAGTATACGCGGGTACATCATATTAATACGTCCGGCCGTATTATGCTATATGCACCGCGGCAGACTATATACCTATATATATATATATATATATATATATATATATATATATATACATCCGTCGGACGACCACTGCAGATAGTAATAATACGTTCCTCGACTGTAACGTCGCCGATAAAAAGAATTCCGCCGAACGGGACGTACATACGTTATTATATATGTGTGTGTGTGTGTGTGTGTGTGTGTGTTGTAGTCATGTAGCGCCGCCGTCGCGCAATAATATAAAAATATCGCGATATTATGTCTTCGGCTCGTATTGTGCAATAGTTTTTCCACGTCCTCGCCGGGCGTGTAACGGACAGCGGTCGGTCCGCCGGCAAGAAAAATAGTAATAAATAAACGAGAGGGCGGAATGTATAAAAACCTACGTATACGATTATAACATAAATATTCGTCGACCACCGCTGACGTTCGGACAGTGTTTTATGGGCCGACATTATATGCGAATTCGTTATATACGCGGCGGCGCTACGACCATACACTATTATAGATGTATTCACTCGGCGGATACCTGCGACATGCACACGACGACGATCTCTCGCGCACTTATATATATATATATATATAGGTATAAAACGCGTACATTATTGTAATAATATATAATATCCGCAAGACCGCCACCGCCGCCGCCGCCGCCGTTAGAGCTAGGTCTTTCGCCGCCGCCGTCTCCACCCCGGCCGGTTTCCGCCACGAAAACATATTTATTGCGTAATTTATGTGGACGTAAAAAGTCTACCGGTGCATTGTAAGCGAACTAATGACATACATATATATATATATACCCACATTGTTGTGGGCGCGTCCCCGCGAAACTTTCTCGAAGAGTTGCGAGAAGACGGCCTCCTCCTCCTCCGCCGCCGCCGAGGATTACGTTTAGACTCGGCAGAACAGACACTTTATATATATATGTTTGTATATTGTATATATACGCCACTCCCCGTTACCTTACCCGCACCTGCTGAGGCTGCTACGTATACCATCCCCTTCCGATCACCCCCGGTTGATGTTTCAGCCGCCCGCACACGTATACCACGGTATAGTGTCCGCGGGTATCGCGGTAACGCTCGCCCGAGCGCCGGAGGAGACGACGTTTGACGGGCACAATACTTAATCGTTCAGCTAGAAAATCGCGTTCGCCCACTTCGAGCACACTGCGTAGTGTAATAAACGTAGCGGGAAAAAAAGTATGCATCTACGGGGCCCCGAACGTGCAAGTTAGAAGGAAGAAAAAAAAACGAAGAGAAAACACAACTTTAGCCGAAGTTTAGATCGTCGTCGTCGGCAACGGCAATAAAACGGGTATTTTATTTTTTAATAGAATTTCCAGGAAGGGTCGGCTATACTTGTACCGTTATACTCAAACTGCGCCCACACACTTTACAGAGTGGATCGAGAACCGTTACACGGAAATCCCGTGAGGTAGAAGAAGAAAAATGTCGTTTTCATACAAAACGCGCATTATTTTATACTATGACGTGTATAAAAATACGTCCTTAAACCAAACATCGAAATAATATTTAAACTTCGTAATAATATATAATCAATCATATGGACTCTCCGAGTCAAAATAGCTCGGGTGTTAGCTGCCGAGAGGTCAGTGTCGTCTTGAACTCATCGACGGATCGTATACTTAAAAAAAAAAAAAAACACCCACCACGGACCACCTTGTGTATACTTAACGTGGTACCTTCTCACCGTTGCTGACTTTACTCTAGATGTTTACATATTCATGACGTACGGAATATACATACGCGTGTGTTGCAGAGAGTAGGTATGAATATTATGGGTAACGTGATATTCACTTTGCATTCCGCATCGTATCGAGTGAGAGATTCTTCAAATCGATTTTAACTAGGTTTCGTTTCGCCATAATATAATATGTCTGATAGACATTTGCCTGTTACAAAAATAATAATAAAAACACCGGAGACGAAAGACGAAAACGTCACCGAAGCGGATGTTGTTGTTTCAATAAAACGTGTCGACACTACAACAGTTTACAGTTGAAATCCTAAAGGTATGCGTTTTAATATAGTAATATTATAATATTAAGTTTATGATTTTGCAGATAGAAGTATAAGAAACGCAAAATGTTTTTTTTTTTTTTTTTATCCGATACACAACAAATACAAGTCAAAACTTTTGAACATATTTTCCCCGAGACATTTTTTTTTCTATTTCAGATGTAACGTTCATTCGCCATTCTGTCTCAGAAGTGATATTAATAACTAATAATAATTATAATTAATTATTCGTAGGTATACAGCATTCGCCCGCTCAGAGAAATACCAATATTGTTTATAGTACAATACCAGTATTGTACTCATTCCGCGAAATACGTATTTACACAAAATAATAATAAATAACGAGAAACGGTAATTTTTAAATAATATTGCAAGGCACTAAGCTGACGACAATCTATCTTTTAGTGCACACAAATCATGAAAAGTTTTTTTAAAAAACGTCGTGGACCATAAGATGAAGTCATCGCAGTGACGTAGTATGATTTATTATTTAATAGCTATGTACTGCATAAGCTTTTATATTTTATGGAAACGTTTTACGGTAAACAAGTTTTATTATTACGTGTTACTTTTCTATAATACCGAGTTGCAGTACTGATATCGTAAATTGTAATAAACTGGTTATTTATATCTTATCTAAATTTTTACTCACAGAAGCCTCGTTGCCTGCCGGGTTTTTAAAACAACAGGTATTATCGTGATACAATATTTTATTCACACGTGATGTTTATCGTGTGCGACGATCGATACCAATGAGATCCGTAAACATTTTGAAAATATCATACATTTTACAAAAAAAAAAAAAATATATTTCACATAACATATTGTAAAAACTATATAATAATAACAAGTATAATTCCGACTAAAGTCTGTTTGTTGCAATTGATCAGTCGAAATTCGAGCATTCAATAACATCAAGTATTTTTTAAGCGAAATAGTTGCAATATTATTACAGGGTCTAAAACACAATTATTATACGCAGGGGAAAATATCTGCTGTTGTTATACCGTTTCGTAGAACTGTTTTGCTATAATTTCCAGAAAATTTCTAATTTATCGCGATTTTAAACAACAATATTGTTTTTTGGTTGTATACCAATACCTACAGAATGTAACCATCTCATTTTAGTTTTGAAAAAGTTGGGCGTGTGCAACAATAATCGATGACCATATTTTCCACCTTTCACGCTAGGTTTTTTCCGAAATTCCGAGAACTTGTTGTTTTAACTATTTCGTATACTCTGCTGTTTACATCAATTCGAATTCGCGTCCGATAATAAATTTGTTCAATCACTATTGGTTTGTTTTTATAATTAGTGATCGTTTTTTGAACACCAGAAAAGAATCCGATATTTTATACCGCGCGTATCTCAATATTATCCATATTGTTAATAACATCAGTATACATATTATTGTTAAACTAACTCGGTTATAACGATTGACGTATATCGAGTGCGAATGCAATGTCTAGTCTAGGATAATATATATATAGATTTAGTATAAAACAGTAAATGTATTTATTCAATAAAAATATTGTCTCGCACTTAATTTTAATGCATTTTTCAAATTAAATGATTTTATTTGTTCAGTCAATTTTGATTTATTTTAACGAAAAAACAAAATAATATAAATAAATACACACGAGTTATTCAATAATAAACTAATGTTTTTAAAAGTATTGTATTTATTTATAGTGAATTATAATTTCAAGCAAATATTAAGACGATTGAAAAATGACGTGTTGTTTACCTTGCGTTTGTAAAAAGTATGTAGTACGAAACTTTTTATAAACTTAATAACGACACATATTCGACGGTAAAGTATTATAATTAATACCCGTGTAACATTCGATTTGTAAAAACGAAGACGGTATAACAATATGCACAATTCGCACAAAATATTTAATATACACGAGTTGTGTGCAGTCATTATTGTAATGCGTGTTATGCTGTTCGAATATACGCATTATTTAGAGGTTTCCGCTGCATTCCGCTGATCCTATCGCGTATACGTATTAATTTCCTTACATTAATTGTATCGTATACGCACGCGGTTCGTCCGGTTGGCCTTATCTATAAGCGATATTATTATTATTTTATCGCGGTTTCTCCGCACACCCACGACCCGCCCAAAACAACTGTATCCGATGAGGCGAAATAATATACCGTCAGTCTTGTGTTCTGTGTTCTTACGGTATAATATTCGTGTTAGCGCTGTACGTTTTCACTTTTTTTTGTATAAAATTGATATAAAATAACACACTAACTGTCAACGGTCATTGCTATAATACCTATGCAGAATAGCCTGCTGCTGTACGGCGTGATCATTATATTATTCATTAGATTATAATATGAACTCGATTATTTATGTCCTCCGTACGTGAATATTCGTTTTAACTTTATTAATATTTTACATACGAACACGTGATAATAGAACATCGTAGAGAAATAAACACATATAATAAATATTATTTCTGTGAACAACCTAGCTGTCTAGTTTTTTAATAATATATTTTCCATATACAAACCATACAAGCACATTATTTCCAACTCAGATATTATAAATATTGAAAGTTGCATCAAACTCAGAGTAAATATATTTTTAATTATTTAATTTATACTTCTTGCCGGGAAACCGAAAATAATAATAACCACGTCAAATCGATGACTTTATTTATTTATTTTTACTATATTATGTAATTAGATAATATGAATATTATATTAAAGACTAAATAGTATATAGTATAGTATATAGATACCGAACTCTTAGTTGGTATAGTTTCATAAACAATAAATTAATAGTTAAATGTATTCGCATATTATTTTAATACATTTAATGAAATATCGTAATTGTGTATATGAACCAATGAAACTTTTTATAAGGATAAAGTTTTAGCGAACTATAACGATGATAAAACTAAAATAAAACTATTGAAATTATTAATTTACATAATAATCATAATTATTATTAACGTAATTAACTTATACAAAAATACCTGAACTATAATTTCACGGGCAACAACAGTTTTATACTCTTTCAGAAAATGTTTCCACTGTTTGGGTTGTTTAACTATAATTAAATTATTAAATGTAATGCAAAAAAAAAATGATATACACTTTTCTTTATGCATCGGTATAATCAATTCTAAAAATAAAATAAAACCCCCTTAGACTTTCAAGTTTTATTCGTTGACAACATGTATAACTTGTAAGGTAAATTAAAAATAATTAAACAAATACGACGATTATAATTCATATTATTATAATATAACGTTATATTATATGAATAATATATTTATTTTTCGATGAGGAAAAAAATCATTATTCAACTATACAATTATTATTAATTCAAAACTAAATGAAAGCTAATTACAAACGACTAATGAAAGACCTTAATGAAATATATGACACGGCAATAATTAAAGCTTTTACACTATATAATGTACCGATTATTTTTCAAAGGGTTTGTAATAAATTTAATTTAAACCATTTTACAGGTAAAATACAGAAGAACATTATATTTCATAATATGTATATATTTCTATACTACCTAGTATAACATTAAGCGTCCTGCTTTAGTCGGAAACTCTAAATTTAACATTTTGAAACAATTAATTAACAAAACGCAGTTTTTATTTTAATTTACAAGTACAATTGAGAAACTCTTATAAATAGACATAATAAAATAACTTTAATTTAATAATATTTTTGCAAATAATGCAATGAATTGGTGTTATTATAATTTACAATATTTTTATTTTTCACTTTTTTATAACGAAACATTTACACACAAAAAAAAAAAACCAACAAACACAACCCACCCTCCTATCGTGCCATTAGTCAAGTTATGAATCTCATAAGAGAAGCCGTAACACGACGATAGTATACATAACAAATGGCTCTAGAAATTATGTACGTATTAAAAGCGATCACAGTGGTAATTAATGTAGTTAATTACTGAAGTTTCAAAAACTGAATTAATGAGAATATTATTAAAAAAAAAAAAAATGTTTTATCACACATAATATATTGTCAAAACTAAAACTTGATATACATTTTAATATTTTACAAACACTTCATTACAAAACGAATAACTTATTATTTTTTTCATTTAAAAATAGATTTACACAATTCCATGTCAAAAATAATTATTTGCCATTTAAATTCCCTATAAAACGAAAAAAGATAATTATTTATATTATTTAAATCAACAAAACAATTTTTGGTTTTAATGAAAATATTATGTTATATTACTATTTTTAGACCGTGAATTTGTAATTATATTTTTAAAACACTTAAACTCGAACTCCGTAGATTTCATATTATTATGTAAGTAAGAATAAAATTTAAATAATATGTATGTTTAATATTGGTATTAGGAGTTTTATACACATTTCTCGGAGACTGCAAATAAAATTCATGTGGTTTACATTTTTTTAAATTTATAATCATAAGTCATAACATTGAACAACTATCCTATGCTGATACGATTGAGTGATTGAGTGAATATTATTTCGTTTAAGAATTTCTACGATTTGTACTTGTATTAGAAATCATCAATTTAATTATTTATTTAATTGGTTAATGGCATCACTTTACTTTAATCCTAAAGCGACAACTAAAATACCAAATATGTACCAAAATATAAGTTAGTTATGTTAATTTTAAAACAAGAGCAAAGAACAAGTATTGTTAATAGAAAAAATAGAAAACGTAGGCAAACATTTTTCTTTAAATAAGACTGCAATATATACAATTATTCGTGTTATGTTTATTGGGTTTTTAGTTTGCGCATCTTAATAAACACATTTTATGTAACGTTACTATATATGTATGTTATAATATCTATATTTTTTTAAATTTTACAGAAAAAAATAAACGAAAAAAAAATTGTTTTTGTTTATGATTTAGTCGTTATAAATATGATGTATTTATCGTACAGCATGTGTCTGAAATTGCACACATATCTAGATAGACCAACGATGGGTAAAACATAGCCCCCGACTGCACTTAATTTAGCCCGAAAACCTTAATTTATTAGATTGTAAAACTAATAAACATAATACGAAATATATTTTACAATGTATGCTTTTTTTTTTTTGCTACCGTACATATTATTCATTGTTTTTATTTTATTTTTTTGCTTGCATATTAAACAAGTCTGCCTATCCCTGATCTAGACGATCCGAATATGAATAATGAACCACATAATAGTCTAATTCGGAGAAAATCAGCTTGGGTCACTATGGGAATGTGGACGTTCAAATCCGGGAAAATGTCCAAATCAATTTTTGACTTGCATGAATTATAAATTATATATGCCATTCAGCCGTTCGCGGGGCTTTTCACTTGCACAGTGCCCTTTGAATAACGGATGTGTCACGGTCGGCAACTATTGTACGCGAAAAGTTTGACCGCGGCGTTAACGTGCGGCATTGCCGACTCGTTAATTCACGTCGACTTCTCGTGAGAAATATTCTCCTCATCGCGGCCGCACTCGGGCGCAAAATGTGTAATGAGAGAAAGCTGTAAAAATGTCATCTAAAATGTATAAGTTTTGGAGGTGTTTGGTCGATGGTAAAAAAATTATGTCAAATTTCAATTTTATACGCGTAGTCCGGTGGCACTTGCCTTTGGACGTAAATCCTCCTGACACGATAATTTTGCTTTTACCCAACTCTGTCTGACTCAAAGCGCTTGAGTCCTTTAGACCAAAAATACACACGTAATATACACACAAACACAAACACAGACGCGCGCGTGCAGCACAACGGTCGTGAGTATGTATTTGAACTCCCTCCGGCATTTTATCCGATCAATTGTATAAAGGAAAAAGGTCTGTCACTCAAAACGGTAATTCCAGTCTATCGAGACAGCACACATACAACGTTACCATTTTCAGCTAAGTTAATCCCACCCAGGACTGAAAATACGTTACGTACGCATAGTTTTTTTTTATTTATTCCGGTTTTCACTTTTCTATGATTTTTTTATTACGGTTTTCGTGTCTAACAACAATGCAATACTCTCAATATTATAATATACTTATAATTATTAATCTGTATTAATAATCGGTGTTATTTTTACTCGTCATTTCGTTATTCTCGTGACTCGACGTCACGGAGTCCCGGTGTTTTGACGTTTATATGTATCTTCTTCTGTGAATTATTGTGATGCGTATAAAATGTAATATTTATACATAACACCCCCACGCTAACACAGATATCGTATTAGCGAAAACAATACGAATAGAAATACCGTTCTCTTTATTATTTATACAATTTAGATATATTGTTAAGTATTTCATTTCTAGATTATTCACCAGATACCATTCTATCTCAATATTTACATACATATATATATATGTGTGTGTGTGTGTGTGTGTGTGTGTGTGTGTGTGTGTGTGTGTGTGTGTGTGTGTATAGTTTGTATGAAACTGTACACAATAATGTATTTCTGTTTATTTATTATCATATAATGATATACCCACGCCTTCGCTGGCGTTATACACTTTTATCGCTAACGTTTTATTGCGAATAGAGGGTAGATACAAAATTTTGCCAATTATTCAATAAAGAATACACTGCAAGTTTTAAATATACTACGGAAAAGGTTTAAAGGAAATCGTTAAAGATAAACATTGAGGATTCGCGTTGTTACGCGTAGAATTTCAACACGATAAAATAATTTCCCGGGCGCGGTGCTAATACAACAAACAAAAACTTGTTCAGTAGTTCAACGTGATGATTCCCACTGGGTAACAACATAGATCCCCTAAAACTTCACACCGTTGTGTCGTATATGCATTATATATGTATAGAAAAAGATAGAGAGAGACAGAGAGAGAGAGAGAAAGAGAGAGTAATCGTACTTGGAGATGATGAGATAAATAGTATAATTTTGTTTGGTGAAAACCAAAAAAAACCATCAACATTATCTTATTGTATCTATCACTGTCTAGTATTATGTCGGGTAGTGAAATTAGAATCATTCATTGGTCGTTTACGTGGTATTAGATATGAATGCGCATTTTCCTCTCCGTTAATATTTTGTTCTCTTCATACAAATGGTCGTTTACTCTGCGGCGTTCAACAAACATATTCCTATACTCGTATTACTGTTTTTGTATACATTAATATTATACTCCACGAATATTATCACAAATATTTTGTCATCTAGTATAATATTAAAATATAATCATTTGGTAGGTGTTATAAAAAAATTAATCTTTGCTCGATTCCATGATTTGAGGTGTAAGGTTTGGGTATTTTTTAGGAAATCAACAGATGAAAAAAATAAGATACCTCAGTTAAATATATTTTTCGGTTTGAATTAGTTCATTTCTACGTTGAGTCGTCAATAAATTATTTCAACACAAGTATTGTATGCATGCATGTGGTACCTATAGTATATAG
This sequence comes from Rhopalosiphum maidis, assembly GCF_003676215.2. Classification (NCBI taxonomy): domain Eukaryota; kingdom Metazoa; phylum Arthropoda; class Insecta; order Hemiptera; family Aphididae; genus Rhopalosiphum; species Rhopalosiphum maidis. The sequence continues at coordinate 85,190,596 of NC_040878.1, forward strand.
TGTTACATATTATAATAACTTAATTTAGTACATGTATTTATCTATATTTTTTACAAACTTCGAGCACTTTAGGTGAACCTATTCATTGAATTAATTTATGGATTTAATTTCAGCATACTACGAATCTTTGTAAAACGTATCACATTTTAAATTCTAAGAAAATACATATTATATTGATTCTATAATGTTGGTTTTTTTCTACGTACATGTTTTAAAAGTATAAAAAAAAGCTTCAGTCTTCAACCTTGAAAATAGTTACTGATAAAAAATTGTATCTAGCTGGTATTCCCTAGGTGGTAAAAAAATAGCACCTATAATATTTAAAAAAAAAAAATAATCGAAAAATAATTAAGGAGAAACTGGAATTTTTGAGCCAAACCAATTTTCGACAAAATTGAAATTATTTGATTGTTCTAATTCGAAAATAAACATGAATTACTGTAGAAACTTGAAATTTTGATAATTTAACATAAGAATTAAATTTTTACAAAATTTTTCAGTTATGATTATATGATATAAATTAATTTATAGCAAACAATCTTACAATTTTTAATTTATAATAATTATATGGATTGAAAATATGATACGATTTTTCTCATAAGTTTGTTGTTCAGTGAATTAAAAAAAAAAAAAAAAATATAAATCCACATAAATTTTTTATGAGTAATTTAATTTTAAATGTTGATTAGTTTTTACACATTCAATTACAAACTAATAATTTATGTTCAAACCATTTTTATTATTTTATAGTAATTAAAAATATTAAATTAATTAAGGAATTCAAAAGTATTCACTATTGCTTAAATCATTATTATACTAATAAAAATATTTGCATTAACAAATTTTAAGCTACTAAACGGCAAATCTATTTACATTGTTCTACATTGTATGTCTGTGACTTACGAGTATTATATTATGTCGGTATTAACGTACCTATATAAAATTATTATTATTATTACTATATAATATTATATATTCATATAATAATCGTATATAATGCATGCAATTCGTATTGAAAAAAAATTTGAGTTCAATCTGCCATTATTACTAATAGAAAAAAATATTATTACTAGCAATATATAAATATATACTTCATGAAATATCCTTTGATAAATATACACCAACAGACCATCTCCACTCATAGGCATTTTTCGTACATAATATGCAATGATTAATCATTTGATTCAAATTTAACACATGCATCACAGTGACTTATTCAATAACAACAAATATTCAACATAATATCTTATGTAGCGCAGTGACTTCCACGGTTTTTCTACATTCCTAAAATATTCGGGATAGCAGTTTCCACAAAAGTTTTGATGTGCCTAAATGTGTTTGTTTTTAATAGAAGTGAAATGGAAAACGCACTCATACAAAAACGTGATTCAAGAATTTTAGGATGTATGTATTAGATAGAGAACTATCTGCCAATTAAGTTGAATTAAACCTCAAGTATTTAAGAAATGTCTACATTCTTATAAGCACGATAACCGTGTGTGCGCTACACTATAGAAACACAATTTTACGCTTGAAATGAAACCAAATGATACGATTAACATTCTTAGGGCAAAAATAATTTTCGTCACGCCATCTTATAAACACATGACTTTATTTTAAAATGTTGGTTCTGCTCAGGATTATGAAACTTATTTTTTTATTACATACATGTTCTTCGTACACTAATAGGTACGATATTATAATGTATTATAAATAAAATAATGTAATCGTCAATATTGTATTTTTTATAAATCAACAAGCCATAGTGGTCATATCGATTCAGCCGAAAAGGCATAATATAGGTTAATTTATTTTGTATTTGCAGTTACGGTTGCGTCTATTTATATTATTATTTTTTATACTGATTGAATTGTTTCCACAGTTTATATTATTAAATAATTTTTATTTTACTAAACTGTATTCAAGTAAAATAATTACAATTAATACATCTTAATATTGCAATACAATGTTTTTTTTTTTATATTAGTATAATAAATTGTTTCTTTTATTTGTAATATTAATTTTAACTGATTTGAGATTCCGAGAAGAACCATGTATGTATTTGTTTAACAATAAAGTGATGTTTTTTTTTTAGCCTGAAAATGTTTTTTAGTATAGAAAAAAACTTTCATTTTTATTATTAATAGTTGTTTCTAGTATAAAATTAGATATTATTTATATTTAGGATAGTTAGGATAGGCGAAGGGTCAAAAGTAAACCTCGCCAGTAATTGAGGAAAAATAAAAAAAAAAGTAGGAAAAACAAGAGTATTATTGTTTTATATAATATACACAATATAAAATTTTCAAAATACTAAGACTAATTTTAAGATATTTATACCTTTTATGCTCTGGATTGACCGGATTTGTTCACATCGTGCCATTATACTGCTATAGTATTTTAGTGTTAAATTACTTATAAGCTAATAACAATAATGCATTTTATTGCACAGTGATTGTTCAATACGCCAGTCAATAATCTTCTACCGAATCATGCTTTCAACTTGAGGCTAAATCCCAGCCCGTACTGTACACTTTCTCACTGCGGCTTATTCACATGCGACTTTCATAATTCGTTAATCAATCGTCATGACTCATTAGAACAAATTAAAATTTTTTTCCCGCTTTTCCTCTTTTGTTTTAAATGTTTATATACTAATCCTTTCTCTTTGAATAACGTAATCAAAATGAAATCGGTTATCCATATTATTAACAATGTTAACTTCAAAGTTAAAAATTGTATGAGCCTTATTATTACATTTGTTTTATTTTTTCTTGTTTGTTTTGCGTTATTCAAAGTTAATCGATATATTAACGGTTGGTATATTATAATAACTTATGCAAATATTCCATCAAAATAATAATAAAATTAAAATAGATAACCATTGTGGTGTACAATAGGTTTCAAGTATACCTCTTTATTGAGTAAGTCAATGTTCTAATAGTATGATAAATTTGAATTCAACGATAAATCGGTGCATACGAAAAACGATTCTAAGTAAAACGTTATATCAACCTATATTACTAAATATATTTGGCGATATTTTTTATGATATCGCTATTAAAGAAATTTATTTTACAATAAGTATTACGATAGTTTAATTTAAACCTTGTATTAATTTTTCATATTGTAAATAACTGCAATTAATTACTAACAAAATTATAAATTTTGAACTTTAAAATATTTTTTAAATGTTCACAATGAAAAAAAAAAATCAGCTCATCATATAAGAAATAAAAAAGCACTGATATTTACTGATTTTTAAATAAAATATAAACTATTTTTAGAAATAAAGGAAGACGCCTGATGCATTGCTGATGCTGATCATAATAGTTTTTTGTACAAAAAAATATATTATTGAATTCAAACTTTAACTCACTCGTCACAGATGAGATGTATATATTTTAGAAAATCATTTTTACCTATTATAATGTATAAATGTATTTAAATATTTATGGCTGTATACATTTTTATTAATAGATATCACTGCTTCAATAAACATAAAACGTGTTCTGAAACAAAAATGCAAAATTTTCAACATTAATTTTAATTAAAATGTATCAAATGCTAAATAATGCAAGTTACCAATAAAATAGACAATAAAGATAATATAGTATTGTCTCTTGCAGAGAATTTATTTTATAGCATGTTATACGAAAATATGCTAAAAGTCATAAAATAACGGAACAATAATAATGCAACTTTACTATGACATTTTTACAATTAATCATTATATAATGAATTCCATAGAACATTCACAGGATATTATCAAAAAGTATGGCGTTGTACAAAACGTATTTATATTTCAATAAATTGTGTAACGTTTTAAAAATAACAAATTTTCAGTAGCTCTAATTCATTTTTTTTTTTACATTTTAATTTCAAAAACTAGTCTAACATAGATATAATGTTATCGAATTGTATTGTTTACCACTTAATCCAGTATAGTTTGTGATTTTATGGACAGTTTATGATTTTTGTATATATTATATAATATATATATTTTACCAGTAAGTTAAAAATATTTCAAAATAAGAAATAGCATAGAATTATGATTTAATGAGACTTAAAAATAATATCATAACTATTTCTGGCTTTAATGAGTATATCCACTCCGCTATTATATACAATATAATACATATCTAAAAACTATTTTTAATCCATATAGCCTTGTCAAGTGAAAATAATGTATGTATTTTTACAAATAAAATATTTAAAAAAATATATAAATATATATATATATAAGAATAGTTCATTTGAGCATTGAACAAGTCACCTATTACGTGGTTATCGGATAATGGTTTCGATATTCATCAACTATATTTTATACAGCGCGCGTTCAGTCTCCACAGGATACGTTCAACGTTGTTGAAAAATGCAAATTAACGACGGAAAACTTGACCCATTATTGATAAGAAATCCGTACTGCTCCTTTTTTATGCGACGATAAAAGAAACGATTTTTTCTGTATATATACGGGTATACGGACGCACTATGTTACGTTATTCCCATGCGGAATATAAAACACACTAGCGCGTTTTATTTATACACCGGCTTGGAGTAGGGGCGCTCTCAAAATGCAATTGTAACGACCGAATCAAAAACGATTTTCAAAAAAAAAAAAAAAAACGTACCCTCAGCCTTTACTATCTTTACAAACACACACGCGCGCGCGCGCATAAAATATATTATATAAAATATAAACGTGCGTGTTTGTGTGTTACATAACATGTAGGTATATAATCAACGTTTGAATAGCTTCGCATATTATGTGTGCAACTCTATACAATTTATGCATCTCAAAACTAACTTTGTTCTGTTTAAAACTATTAAATAGAGACAAAGTAAAACTTATACACATAAATGTATTCCGTTTGTTTGTGTTGGCCAACCACCATAACCATCAAAAAATGCCAAACCAAGTGAAATAATAAGAATCAAGAATACAATATATTATATTATTGAATATACATCCAAAGAAAGCGGAAATTAACACTAAGAATAGCCAATTTTAGAAAATTAAAACTTTGTAAACAAGCTGATTATGCCGTTCTGGTATTGTATTTGTTTTGTTAGGTGGTATATTTACCACCACTTCTCTTATTAATATGAACACAATAATAATAATTTATAACGAATAAAATACATTATTTTATTGTTTGTTTATAGCATACATAAAACTGACAAACATGAAAGCTGGATTACCACTATACATTATTAAGTAATTTAGTTAAATTTCAGTTCAATATTCAATCAACATGATATTGCGTTTCTTATGGTATCATAACCAAATTAGTTATTACTTTACTGTAATAACTTTACTATGTCGGTTATAATGTACTGTCGGGATAATTTGATTCTTAAACGCGAAAACTAAAATCTGTGATTGAACTAAGTCAGTCGTTTTATTGTCACTTAATTTGAAATCGTTGCGTTTGTCGTCGTTTTGTATTTTTTGAGAGAAGCCGCATCCTATTAATACCGTATAATAGTTCGTTTATCTATAAAAGTGAAGAATAGGGTATTCCGAATACCTTTCAAAATCCATTTATGAACTGATGAACTAAAATTGACATTACAATGCGCCAGCCAATCAAATGATATAATATAATATTGTAATATTCTATGAATGGTGTGATGTATAGGACTTTTTGCTACGTCAGAATTATTTCTATATCAATTTTAAAATATCTAGTCATTAAAATAACGGCAAAGGTTGTCGTAGAAAACTACGTTTATATTATAATTCTAAAACCGTATTGGAAAAAATGTTATTGTCAATTATTATTTTTTATTTGCAATATTGAGTGGATAATATACTTGCAGGTATGAAGTGTTAAGTATTGGTACTCCATTATAATAGTTGTATTTGGTTCATGGGGATATACTCTTTTTATTTTTCTCATCATTATACAGCTATAAGTTATAACATGGAACGGAAGACTATAATTACACTACCTTAAAATAACCATAATTATATTGAATATAGAATCACGTGGTACATAATTATTTTTATAATCTTTGACAGTCTAATGGAGCTTTGTGATGCTGGAAAAAATATAAATTATATAGGTCGTATGTTAAAAAGTTATATTATTTTATTGTAAATGTTTCAACCATTCAGGGGGTATTAGTTATATTTGTTTTTAGTATTCAGTATTTAGTAAGAAAAAATAGTATTTTTATCGTTTCAATGTTACTTTTGTATTATTTATTTAAATAAAATTGTAATTAAATACATCATACATATTTAATAAATACTTATAAAATCCTTTTATAACTTAAAAATAAAGACATTTTAAATAATATTATTTATATAAGTAAGCTGGAAGAGGCGAGAAACAATGGTTGTTGAAATGGGCAGTACAATAGAATCATTAAGTTAGAAACCGAAAGTAGAGTTTGGATAATATCATGTCGCTTTTTCAGACTGCAATAAACCCATTAAATCTTATAACATTGTCACACCCTTGATGTAATTGTTTAATGTTGATGTTTTCTACACTCTATATAAGAAAACTGGCGCTAAACTCGTACATGTAAATACGTGGAAAATATTTTGTTAATTTATTTACCGAAATAGATTTTATCAACATTCCTATTGAATATACATTTTTATTATTTTAATATTATTTTTTTATCAGTATATTTTTAATTGAAAAAGAAATACAATAATATAACAGTAATGAAAAAAAAAATATTTATATCTTTATTATATAGTGAAAATAACATCATTAGATATCTTTTATTATTATCAGGGCCAAAAATAGATAAATATTTGGAAAAAAATAATTTGTTTAGAATAACCGCCCTTAATAAATCCTATTTTAAAGTCAAGTGTTAACGAAGCGGCTTTCATAATAATTTATTTGAAGTATATTGGAAAATTATTCACCTAAATATTAAGTATCTATAGGTGGAAATTTAAATGTAAGATTTACCCAAACAAAGGAAATCGAAATAATTAATTTTTAAGTGTTCAAGCTCCATAAACAGTGTGATATTATTTCATATTTTAATGATATGCGTTAGAATGTTTATAGTGGCTATTAGAGTATTTGATGATTGATTTTCCTGTAAATGTACTGTGTTTAATGAAATCTAACTTAAAGTTTGTTAAAACGATATTTAGAGATTGATAAAATATGTCTAAAGAAACTATTCTACGGGTTTGAAACTTCTGGGAAAAAATTTCCCAGTTTTTTTTTTAGTTTTTTTTTTTTTTAATAATTATACTTCATAAATAACCTTTAAGAATTAGACTTGTTATTTATTTAATCTCCAAGGAAGAAAAAAAAATCAGAAATTATTATAACATTTATATATATATATATATATATTGTTTTTATAGTAAATAATATGAAAAATATATTTTAAGTAAAACTTTATAATTAACTCTGAAAACAAGTACGGACCAGGTATGTAATTATAAATGGCGAATTCAAAAAATACAGAATGTTGTAAAAATTTTTATTCAGTGTAAATAAATGAAAAACACATGTTGATCATTGTATTGTTAGTACAAAAATTCATCAACTTATATGATAAAATAAAGTACAAAATGCATCATACCCGTACAAAGTATTTATTTTATATTTATTTTATAATTGTATTGACGTCGTAGGAAACATTTAACTAATTCAGGTTACAGGACGATCACAATAGTTATACAAATTCTTGTACATAAAATTCTAAGTTTTATCACTATACATATGTCTTAATACCATGATAGTAATAACTGTTATTATAACTCATATAAGGAATACACCCTACAGAAAATAGAGTATTTCAAAATAAATCTGATGTCGAGCGTAGCGTAATTGCAGTTTTCAAATTGTCTCTATAAAGATGTGCATTTTTTATCCTTGTACCGAATGCTTATATGCCATAACGATCAGAGATTATAAATGTACGAAGATATAATATCGGTACGGAAAGCGAAAGGGGAGTGAATCGTTATTATTTTTATACGACGAATATTTTGTTTGTTATTTTTAGTATGAGTGTACAGTTTGTCACTGTGTATAGCTTATCCGTATGAAACAGATACACCGTTAGCACGGGATATTACTGTTTTATCGGTAAACAGAACAGCAAAATAGCAATGAATAAAATTACCATCGTCAATATTATTTTCTTAAAGAATAAAACGAGAAGGGTAAAATAATTGAAAGGTTCGGAGACCATAGGAATAAGAAAGTGGCGTTCTTCTTTTTCTTCTTCAAAAAAAAAAGCAACTATTTATATTTTAAAATAAGTATAAGTAAAAGAGATTGAAGTTTTCGAACGTGTTTAACTTACATACGATAAATATAAGATTTTAAATATGATCAAACGAATTTTTTATTCCCGCAATCCTAATACCTAATTATAAATCTTTATATTATAATATAATATGCATAGCATATTGTAAATAGGTAGATAAATGTACCATATTATTTAAAACCGTTCTGCATTCTTGTCATAAATGACTTTGATCTATTAAAATATGACATTAAATATTATTTAATAAACAATTTGGAACTCATATTTAACGACGTAAGCAAAATGTCCATTATTAATCTCAAAAACATTCCATCGCACTAAATAATAATACAGTGTACTATACATAAATAATAATGGCAAACACATTACATTGCATCTTAATTTATTGTTAATTAAAAAATATAATTTAGTACTTTAATACTTTCAATGAAAGTAGTAGGTACTATTACATATACATATTTAATTTAGTGATAAAATATGAAATTCAAAAACACGATTCCAAGCATTATTGTACTAAACAAAATGTTAGAGACGATAAAAGATCAACAGTAAATCATACACAAAAATGTAAAGCAGCAAAAATCAAGTTTTAAAATAAAAACTTATTATTTTGTTTATATAAAAGTAGATGCATATGCATTCTAATCGAATTAATTACATTTTCATCGCCAATATATTATAATATTAAAAACAATATACTTGGGTTTGATAATAAAAAAATTGTTTTAAGCTAAGATTTAAAACGCAATATACATTATACACTATACATTTTTTGTCTTTTTCATTCGCTACATTTATTTCCGTTTTATTGCAGATTTTAATCTTCTTTTGTGAAAAACCAAAAAAAAAAAAAATTCTAGACATCAAATAAAAAAATGTGTGTGTGTTCGTGTATGTGAATGTACGTGTGAGTGTATGTGATCTAAGGAGCACACTATATGGCACTGATGAACGACACCCGAGTTCTGCAAACATGCCGAAGACAAAGATTGAACACGCTTCGCTGGAGATAATATTTAATCGCACAAACTCGAGAATCAGTTCTTTCGGTGACATATTATTAAACAATGCTATAGAAATCTAAATGAAAATAGACTTGTGTTCTCCTTGTTATTCAGTTGCCATTACAAAAAAAGGTTTTTTAAACACGAGTTAATATAATAAAACTGATTTAAGGTATATCGTATAATTTTTATTTTAAAATAAGAAATTAAAACACATTTTATTTAGTTTAACACATATATGTAGTGTATTATATTTTATAAATATTTAGTAGTTACAATGAAACTGTACAAACAGTTTGATCGAAATATAATTGTTGTAAACAAATACAAATATTTTAAACTTTTCATAACATTTATTATTTAATACTTTTAAAACAAATTTATTATCAGTTGCATGTTCTATTAAGTTATACTTAAATAGTCTGATCAAATTTTGCTAATTTCGTAATATATACATATTAACATTTTATTTATGTAACATGTGTAACCGTGAATGTGTAAATTTATTTTTGAACTATTATCAAAATAAATTTGACTTAGGTCAATTTAATTTAAAAAATATGTATAATAATATAATATAAAATATATAGCTATATTTTTTTTTCTATTTTCATAGGATTCAAAAACAAATTCAATGTATCAAGTTAGAATAAATAAATAAATTCTAGTTATAAAGGATTCTGCGTATTTTTACTAATTTTTTATGTTCATAGTTTAATTAGAGAGATTAAATAATACTTAATACTTTAAAAGTAATATTAACACTGTTTACAATAATATTATTAAGCAATACAAGTCTATAGAAATAACGCATTTTTCATAAATATAATTGGATTGTCATTAAATTATGAATTGATTGATACAGTACAGTTTATTAAATAATAATTTTAATGATTATTTATTACAAAAATTTAATTAATATACACATATCACTCAAATCATATATAAATACATAATACACGCATATTATTATCTTATTAATTATACAAACACAACGGTCTTGTTGTATAAAATATATGTTAATATAATACTACGTGTTACTTAAATCGCTGAACTGACATGAATGAAAACGAATTTAATTAGTTAAAAAATGTCATCTCATTATTCAACTATTATTTGAATAATTCATTATTATTGCGTTTACGCCTAAAATAAACTATAACTTGTAAGAATATATTATTAAATTTTTCATTTTTCTATGTAAATTATGACACAGCTGATGTATTGTATAGTAAACCTTTTATATTTTCATGATAACAAGAACGTTCTTATTGACTTTACTAACACGGTAATATAAGCAATATTGTGTGATGAATAAAATATCTCGTTAAAACGAATAATTGATTTTTCTTAAGTAATTATTATAATATTATGCACATAGATGGACTGGGTACCTACGGGCATTGAATAGATTGGTGAACGTTAACAATGCACCACACCATATGGTAATAATTTCAACTCAGAATATTATATAGCATAGATTATTCTGTGATTATAGTGTCTCGTTGTTATCTTAAGACATTTACGGGAGCATCGCGGAATAATAAATATCAACACGCTTGGTGCGAAAGACAAGCCATACAAGCCCCGAGGACGTGCGACATCCTTCGGTATTAGTTTAAGGATATATTTTTTTTTAGTCAAACGAAGCATGGCAGTCACTCTATCGGCTATAATTATAATACATGATGGTAAAATAGTAAAATATATCCGGGAATGTATCTAAATATACACAATAAATATAATTCAATACATTCATGCTATTTTGATCGAGCGTTACTTAGTTTTTCATGTTAAATATATTATACATAATATTATGTTTGAGTCAGAGTAACTTCACAAATATTCTTGAAATAATAATTTACGCGTATATTAAGTATTATCTTAAAGTTAAGTTAAGTTAATATGTTTAAGCAAAAAAATAAAAATAACAGTTTTAGAAAAACAAAAGTTAAACGAATAATATTCTAAACTAATAATAGTATGTAAATGTAATATGTATTTCATATTTGTGTCTTGTATGCATAATACGAGTTAATGGTATTGCGTTTACTAAATAATTACTAGACGTATTAAAACGTCGCGTAAATAATTTATATTTTTGAAGCGAATATCAGATTTCTTTGACGTTTTCTAAGTGATGCCATTTTTTTGTACGATCTCGTAACTATTATACAACCAATAGCTATACTGAAATATCGAGGAGACCACTAAAACTGACTTTGAATTAGTATTTAAATATATTTAAGATTAACAATTTAAATTTTTATCAGGATAATACTTACCTAGTATGCTAAACCCTTAAAAAAAGGGTGTGTGAAGTCATCTTAATACAATTTATTATTTTGACGATCAACCATACGCTTTTTTTTTTTATATAAAGCATTTAAATAAATAGGCACTTATTATAAATGACGAATACAAAAGCAAACCATGTACAAATAGAGTATTTTTGATAGTATTTACTGGAAAAACTGTCGGTGTTCTATAGTAGATCTTCGATATAAAATCGATTCGTGCAGACCTACTGAATGACATGTTTAGACCTAAGACCTAGTGAAGATGAGTTATTACAATGCCATTAGAAACTGGAAAATCGGTAAATTGTAATAAAAACGAATGCGCCATAACTACGATTCGTATAAATGTATAATTTATTTACCAATACTAACGAAAAGGCCATATTAATGTATCCTAGACGTGCCCGAGTGTAAAACGAATATATTATTCAAGCCTAGATGGGTCGGTGTATAATACGATAATTGTTATTATTATTATTATCCGATTGAAGATTTTAAATAATCGTAACTGTATACAGTTTACTCGAAAATCATTGTCCAATCAGCATGCGGCTGTCGCGTCTGGCTGGTGTTATTTTTTTAGGGGTCACCGAAGTGATGGTAAAACTGTGTTCGACCTTAACACGGCATAACATGCGTGTGGTAACCCACGAAGTCGATAAGTACCTATGATGGTGATAACAATGAAAAAAAAATAATAAAAAAAAAAACCGCGGTAAAAAAACGAGAAAACCGAGCGAGACGCGTACATATTATCCGGAAAGCACATGCGTACGGTGCCGCCCACCGAGTAGGAAGGCACCGACAGAAGCAGCTCGCCGCCCGCCGCGCGCCGTCAGTGCACTCGCCGCAGACCGAACGTCCGCACCGTGTACGTCTACATGCGTTGTCGGATAGGTGAAATCTCGTCGGTCCCACGTGCGTGGCCCTCGTATCACACCGTATTATTGTGGCACCTTCGGTACCATCTCCGGAAGTCCGGACTACTGTAGCTACCGAACAGGGGAACGCCGGCGACCAGAAACACTAGTTCACGGGGGGTGGGGGTGTTCTAGAGTATCAAAAATATATTATCATCATCATGACGGGTTCGTGTTGCTAGGGAAGTCGCCAACGCACAATATTCGTCATGCTGTTGTTTTGCCAAAGACCGGACCGGTACGTGGTCATCTGGCTGTTTCAAATACTGACCGTCATCTGTGCAGGTAAGTCGAAAACATAATAATATATTGTAGTATAATATGGACTGCACACTGGTATACCGTTGGGGGGGGGATGCGGATTTAAACCATGTTTCACATAACGCGCCGTGGTTTCGATCCAAGACTAGATTGACGAAGTACGATATCAGATAATTAAGCAAATTTTTCATACGGGTCACTCCTCATGATCATAGCATAGTAGGTTGTAACTATAATAATCGATTTAATTTAGAAGTTTTTTAAGACAAATTTGCATTAACTATCGGCTTAAAATTATGTTCAAAAATAAAAATAAAATACGTGTTTACTGCGTAATCTAACACGAACAATAAACATTTTATTTGATTATAAAAATAAATTACACACCAAATGGCTGAGTGCGTGATCCATTAATTGTTGAAATAATATTCTTAAGTTTGAATATTGAACAAAGGATAATTTACATACTTAATGATTTCAATAAGAAAATAAGTAGGATCTAATCCATAAGTTTATTCTTTTATTGTATAGGTACTACAATAGAATGTCAATTATATTTTTATAATTAAAAAATTTCAATTTTATCGTTACACATAAGTATAGTAAAATTGTTAGTAACATAGCATAGAAAAAATAAGGAATCAAATTGTCATTAATTAATATATATATTATAATAATATAATATAGAATATTGTTAATATGACACGAATTATTTATAGCATCGAGGCAAATAATATTTTATAATATACTTAAGCACATCATATTTCTCAAAAAAGCAAGAACTTTTCAAAAAAATGATAAATTGATAAAATAATGATCAAAAATTGATGTAATAATTTATATTACAAATAATATGTATAATATTATCATTATGTTCGTTTAGGCTTTAGAGGTTCGTGTAAACCCAACTGTTGATTATAACATAAAAACATAAGTATGTTGGTTAAAGCTGGATAAATTTCGAATTTTCTAAAGATAATTAAGAAAAAGTGAAAAACTATAGAAGTATGTATTTACGTATGTAATTATGAAGTTAACTGCAGTGTTTAAGCATTAATCCGTTTATAATATCATACTGATTTATTAGAAAAATAACAAGTTATACAATAAGTATTATTTCAAAATTGAAAATATAATATTTTGGTAAGAGATTTGTTATATTTTATATTAATGTATATTTTGATTTTGATTTTTAAACAAAAAAAATTAAAAATCGTTATTTAGTCTTTATACAGCTGTACTTTGGTAGAAATCATTATTTTAAAAAATAAATGCAATTAATTAAAACAATTCTTAATTTTATAAAGCTTAACAGCATAATATTATATGTTAAATTTTAGTTAAACTATATAGTTGAGATATTTAAGAGTTACGATTATTTTTATAAATTTCGTATTAAATTACTTTCAATTAAACAAAAGTTTTTTATTCTAACTAAGTAGTTATATTTACAAATTCTTAAACATTTTAATATTTACATAGAAGTACAATATTTATAATCACATTTACAATTTGAAATACATTGATTTTATTCATTATTATGTATTACTCATTTATATTGTATATACCAATATAAATAATAATAATAACTTAAAATATAATACCATTAAAAATGTAATAATCTATTTTAAATGCAATTTTACTAAAAACAAATTGTATGTACAAGATAATTTAACGCGAGATGTAACTTTGAATACTTCATCAATTATATATGCAATTTATTCAAAGAATTTTTTAATTTCGCTTAAATAAATATTTAAAAGAGAAAGATTATAATACATTTTCTTTGATCTTTGAAATATTCAATAAACGGTAAATTAATAACTGTATAAAAATATTAATATTCGTTTATAATATATTATGCATTTAAAAAAAATAAAATAAAAATAAAAGATACTATATATATATCCATTCGTTCTATTCTAAAATACCATCAAAATATTATATAAAAAAGGTGATTCCTCTAAGGAAGTTAAAAATTCTAAAACGAATAGTATTTTTCTTCTTTTGTTGTTTGAGTATCAAATATCGGTGTATGTGTACAATAAATATTCTTATCCTATGATGCTTTGTTCATAAACCAAATAGGTGAACCGTACAATAATAAGTTTACTTACTTTTCAAAGTTTCTGGGTCATTCATTTTTGAGGAAATTGTAAAAAAATAAACTATAACCAGTTGAGAATGAAATCCTTATAATATTTATTGTTTATATATAACTGTTTACTGATAAAACGATACATATATAATCTGTATCCTGTATGATCTGTATAAAATCGAATTCAATTTAAAATTATTTTATTTAAAAACAGTAATGATATCATTATAAGTATTATTAATTTAGTATAAACACGAAATTATAATATATTTATTTTATAACTACACGCATTTTTTATGTTTATTTGTGGTTCAAAATTAGAACTTGTAAAAAAAATTATAGATGATAAGTACTTAAATTAATCTTAGTTATAACTGATACTAAAATTTTGTTTTTATAAACACCTTTTAATTATCCTTAATGCTATCTCATAGTCATTTAAATAAATGCACTTTATAACAATTTGTATCATAATTTATTTTTTACAATTTTTAGTTATGGATATCGACTGATTATTTGGACTAGAACTTAAATATTATTGAATCGAATGTATTTGTATATCATATATATATATATATATAAATATATACGTCGTATAAAAAAACTCCGGTATATAAAGTAATGCGTCATAGTCAGAATAAATTTTTTTATTAGTGAGTTTTGTTTTTGGAAATATTATATTTATAACTTATTGTTTACCAAATTTCCAGGTTTGTAATTTTCTCAACGAATTAGGTTTCTAAAATGCACTGTATCAGAAATAGTTTTACTTGGAAAATATTCATTGCAGTTTCATTAGACACTGAAAATGTTACAAGAATATTATTTACCTTACGTTTCTATGTAAAAGTAGAGTAGTTAAGCATTTTTCAGATTGCATACCTCATATTTATTCGTTAAAATCATTGTTGCGTTTATCTGAAATAGTAAGTTAGATTATTTTTACTATATACATACATTTTCCTTATTTGTCTATAATAATCAACAATATTATCTCCATTGTTAATAATTTAAATGTATTTGTAACTATTTAATTATTTATACAGTTTATATTACTTAAATAGTTATCTTAATATTTATTTTCCTGTGATTTATATTATAGTACAAAACTTTATTGATAGTTTAGATTCTGAATGACGTGAGAATGTATTGGTTTTATATTTTTATATAAAGATGTGCTATCTTTTTTGTTTATAAAGTAATATATTATAAATATTTTTCTTAGTACCATAAGAGTTTCAAATAACTTTATACCTAGAAAAAAAATTGATTATAGGTGGCTTAATATTCTATAAAAAAAATAATAAAAAAGATGACTATAATTAATCTTAATTACATTTTGTGAATTAATTTATAATTTTAAAATATGTAATGAATCTTAAACCAATATAATTTAATTTTCAAAAATATGTGTTATATATAAAATTAAAATTTACGAGTGTAGATTCTATATTAAATTAATTCAAATTCACGTTTGAATGTTAATAAATTGTATAAATTATTAAACTATATTTCAGATATAAATATGAAATGTAATTGAGTTAACTAATAAACGTATCAGGATAGTAAAGTTTACAGACATTTTAAATTAGATCTTTCTCGGAATAAGTCAACTAGTTCTCCTTCATTCACGACGTTCATTCGTCTAGTAAAACTGAATGTCAACCATTTTACTCACTTTATATCAATATATTATTAGTATTAGTATAAATTATTAACATGTTTTATCAATCCGTTTCAACGAGATAGTATTGACCAATGTTGATTCAAGATATAGGTAATATTATGATATTATAGTCGTGGACAACCGTCGACCACACATCATTTTTGTCAAATACTGAATAATAAAATTGATAGCTATGGAATTATGTGATATGATCTGTGTGTAGAGCGAGTTCCCTCTTGTTGTTTTGGATATATGTAAAGTTAACACGGTTTGAATCGAAATTGCCAAAAACAGAACGTGACATGAAGAACCTATGCCAACTTCCGAGCATCTCATACATGATACGATGAAGTTCAATAGACGGGGGACGTTTCTTCACCAAGGGGATGAGGATGTTCAAAGCTGAAACTTATGCATGCTTTGAATAATATCGAGTGTATTATAATACGCACACCCGTACCCACACACACAGACGTCTAGCACTTCCGACTGTTTTGGTAAAATATCTATTTAGCAATACTCTCTGTCTCTCTTCCTTATATCTTATATCTTACTTTACCTCTTTATCGTTCTCTCTCAGCCCCATTTCTCATTCATACATGCACCTCCAGCTCGCCGTCTTCTCTCTGGAAAAATATGGTTATCGATATAATTTGAAACTACTGCTGGGAAAGTACAAAGCGTGATACGAACGCATGATAGTGTACGACAGTTATGTATATATATATATTGTGAAATTTCGGAAGCGTATAGACACTACCGAAGTAAATGATTTGATTAAAAATGATGCTATTTCAGAAATTACATTGTTCTGTTTGCCACTTTGCCGTCAGATATTAAATTATTGTTCGATGAAAATACCTTACACTACAATTTGTTTATCGGTTATCATAATCGTCCCTGCAATACGAATTACTCGGTTTATTTTGCATAGTACGATATAATATATATCATTTTGAGTATTCGTTTAATGTATATGCGTGTTCGTGGTTATGATGTCAACAAGACACAATCTGTATAATATTATAATAATTAACAATAATACCCATCACCGTGTTACACCGCGTTTAATTTGATATATATATATATATCACAGAGACATGGGTTTAATCAAAATTATTATTAGAAATTATAATAATGCATTATATCTAATATATTAGTAAACATTTGATAAAACTTATTAAATACGCAAACAATTTATTATTGTGCAATAATAATAATTATTGTCAGAATTTATTGTTATAGTTTTAATAAAAATAAAAAAAAAAAAACAAATAATTTATGAACTAAGTGGATATTCGTTCAAAAAAAAAAAAAAAAAAAATAGAAGTAAAGTATTTTTTTTCGCTTTAGAAATCCGTATAGAAAACAACAAGGACATTGGCAAATTGTTAAATCTCATGTCTGGGAAATGGGGATCACATTATAATATTATATTAGGGAGTTAGCGTATTAAGATATACTTTCAAAAGTAATCCAAGCACCTTTGCCACACTATAGTTCAATTACTATTATAATTAGAAGTCTGAACGTTATTGAACTTGTGTTTTTGTTTAATTATATTATTATTTAACTTAAACTGTGAATTACACATAATTATTTTATCTACACTCCTTGTGATTATTTTGTGTTTGTTATCGACTGAACGGAACGCAACCTGAATAACAATACAATCGACGTGTGTGATTTGTCTGTCGACAATGAAGTAATCATCTAGAGAAAATACTTGTTCAAACTTCTAATTTCAAACGAGACATAGAGATATTCGTGTATAATGATCACATTAAAATAATATCAGCAGCGGAAACACGTATTTTAGTGTTCCTTCGACACCCCAATACTCGTTTTCAGTGATTATCTATAAATGGGTACATGATGTTTAAATAACATAATTTTATATCACATACATTTGTTTAGCCATGCCAACCCCCCCCCCCACCAAATATCGCTAACCCTGCTACCAATAGCACAGGAACGGTAGGTGGCGGTATACGGAGTGCACAAAGTATTATTATTCTGATAATCGTAACCAAGAAGGACTGATGAAAAGCTTGTTTCACACGCCGCCTTTATCTCTCCGTCGGCCCTTTGGGGACTTAAAAACATTGACGACGAAAGAAACTTTTAACCATCGCTGCACGTTGAATATCGCATTCACATTATCCTGGGTGAAATCGGCTAAAAGATAAACTCGCCCGGGCACGTACTAGGCATTATCTTCTTATGTGTATACATGCACAGAGCCGACGTAGAAGAGGACTGTTTTTAATGTCGCAATGGTCTTAAACCGCAATGAATGCATAAATAAAACATTTTTAATGTAAACAGGTATATGTATACGAATTCCCATCTCACCGTTACGTCTAACCAATGGATAAAATATGTACACGAATGGCAGCGTACCTATGCACCATGTATATTATATACCAACCACGATAAAAATAAAAAATAATATAAATAATCTTTTAAACTATATCAGCCATAAAACATGGTTTCGATCGTCACAAATTCCCTTGTAACTGTCCTTTGTAATAGGAGTGTAATATAAAATAATAAAATAATAAACCTAAATTATCAATGGTTTATATATATAGTATATATTCACACACACACGCGCGCGTGTGTGTGTGTGAGACAAATATAATTTTATATTTCAGAAAAATGTTTATGTGATTTATTGAGAATATTTTTTTAAATGTGATAAATCCCCCATTTGAATGTAATAATCGAATATATATTTTACTATCAAAAATTTACAATTTATAATATTATTTAATCATATAATCTCAGGAAGTGTATCTACTTATATTATAGGTATTTAGTTACTGTTTTTATTAAATAGAAAGTTTATGTTTTCGTACGTTAAATTATTAATGAAATCATAAATAAATAAATTTAGTTCATTAGCTGTATTCAAAGATTAAAACGATTATAATATTATGGACTTCAGGTAAAATGTATAATATTATGTAAACAACGTTTATAACGTTTTCTTATTATAATATTATATCTACTAGATATTTAAATAATATTTGTATATTTCAAAATAATAACAACACATTTTGTAATTAATAATTAATACTTTTTTAATTGAAGTTATTTTAATGCTGTTAAACTTTAAATAATTGATTATTAATATTTTTTTTTTTTTAAAGAAGCGTACTTTTTTGATAAAATTTTAAAATAATGTTTAATGTTTATGTTTTCATCAGGTTAGTAACACATTTTTTTTAATTAAACTGAATAAAAATAAATAATTTATGTTATAATATTATGTTTATAATTAAAAATCTCAAATCATGTTCATAATTGCTTAGATAATACAAAATATTTAAAATATTCTTGGTATTTTTTAAACTGTATAGGTACGTTATTTTAAGAAAAAACGTTTAAATTTTTATTTAAAAATAAAAATATAAATTATATTACCCATATATTATAGTAAAAATATAAATTGTATTAAGTGAAATTCTTATTTATAATTTAGTTAACCCAGTATTTAGATATTTTGGTATAAATTTAAATCAATTAAAAACACTTTTAGAAGATTATATTTTTGTGTTCCTAATTTCCTAAAAAAATAGCCTATTTTTAAATCAAAATATAAAAAGGAAACTACAAGACATAAAATAAATGTAATGATATACCCAATGGGAGCATCAATAGTACTTAAGTCTATCCACTACACTATAACCTTTTTTTTATCTACAATTTAGAGTCTAGTGTTCTTGCATTATCCGTCAAAAGTTTTTTTGTATCTTAAATTCTAAAACAGTATACTTAAATAAATACATAATATTATATGTACATTATATATTTGACGAATTTTTTGAAAACTCTCCACTTTATATATTAAAACCGTCGGTTCTCAGACGAGTATAAAATTATATTTTGATCAATACACATTTTGTCCAATAATAATGTATAGAAACTTTTAAAATAAGAATTGAGATAAAAATATAAAAGTTTTGGTTTTAAATCTAAGTTAAACGGTTACAAAAAGAGTTACAATTACCCCAAAAATTGTCCTTATTTTGTTAAAACAAACGATCTTAAGTTATACGCGTGTTATTCTTTGTCAATACTTGGTAAAAAAATGCATATAAATTGTATTTTGTATATAATTATCGCCTATATATGTTATGTTAAGTCACGTAAGACCTTTCAATCTTATTTTTTATTTACCTATTAAAATTGACAAAAAACTAAACGCACAATATTATCGTCTTAAAACCAAAAATTATAATATAGCTGGCTCCAATTCGGATCTAAACAAGACGCAATCGCATCGCTTACAAATAAAAAATAAATGCATTGCGGATAGAAAATTTAGAAGTAATTCGTCAAATTCGTCAATTGTCAACTTAGGAGGGAGGGTTGAGCACGCCGACGCTAACACGAGTTGTACATGACACGTAATATTATACGATTATGCACGCGGATAATATTATGTATAGGGACGGAGTACAGAAAATCGGAATAAAATATTATGTTACAATAATGTTGTCATGATTTATATAGTTATGATTTTTGCGTATCGAGGCGTTCCAGCGTCGTAATATCCGCAACACTCGACGACATAATACCCGAATAACAACAAAACGCGGGAGTGCAAATAAAAAAAAAAAAAAAAAACTAAAACGGATGTCTCGGTGGATACTGTCGATACGATTCGACCGACCGATCGACCGACCGACGTCGCCTTTTTCGGAAGAGGAAAATAAAAAGCTCGCCGCGGCGCTGTGTATTTAATATTATTACAGTATTGACGTTCGAATTGCATAAGCGGCCGTCGGCACGTGATTATTAAACGGTCCGAGGAATAACGGAACGGAAATTATTATTTGACGATCGTTAAGTACGACATCGCAATGTCATCGCGGAGATATTCGCCGTCTCGGACGAGACGCCACAGATCGATGTCCGTTCGGTTATATTATATAGTACTTACGTATATACAACGCAAACAGTATACATTATATTGTGCGTAATCGTTGAGAAAAAATAGTGTCCTATTTACCGAGCTGAATTTGATCTCGCCAGCGAAAACCCAGCTGGTTTCGTCCGCCAGTCGCGCGTTTTCAATTTCGAAACGGCAATAGTGATATTGAGGAAACTCGAGGCGAAACGGGGTAATGTCTGCATTTTGTTGTACATTATTTTTTATTTTTTTTTAAATAGAATCGTCTTTCTCGCGTTTTTGAAATCTTAGGCAGCTGTTATCTTGTTATCTCTGTGGCTGCGTCGCTGACAATCGTACAATTTCGTGTTATTTCTTTTATTTTTTTCGTCGATTTTCCCATATAAATAGCATAAAAGTAGGTTTATTTTTAAGTGCATAATATTATTGTAGTGCGAAGAATTTAGTCTAATTTTACCTGTTTATATTATATATTATAATCGCGACAAAAAAAACAGTGCCTATAATGTTTATGTATCGCGTAAAAACAGTGTACGTGTCGTGTGCTCCCCGGTGGATTAAAATTTATCCGTCTATCTTTCGGCCCCTCTCTCTTTCTATTTTCCCCGCGTTCCCCGTCTCGCAGTTTTCGCGATTCCGCACCCCATCAGTGCGGGAAAACACACCACAAATACACACGCACACACACACACACATTTATATATATAAGTGTGTGTGTATATAAATATATACACAGGGCGGTGATAGGACTACAGGGATAGGTGTTGTGCTGGGAATGGGGTGGCGAGGAATACCTGAAAATTCTTGGCTCATACTGTCAACACCGCGCTAGACTGTACTGCTGCTGCACTACGACCGAACCGCGACGACTTCAACTAAGACGACGACGACGACGACGACGACGACGGCCTATACCTATCACCACCACCGCCGCCGCCGCCGTGTTGTTGTTTGCTCACTCGCAGAGTTCCCGGGCAAACAGATTAACCGTTTGGCCAGGCAGTTGTGTAAACCGTTTCTTCCGTACGCCGTATAATATTATACACACATATTATGCGCGCACACACAGAGTATAAATACATATCGTACCGTCTATCGCTCTCTTACACGATATTCCCGCACATTGCGACGTATACATATTGTACAACATTATGCGTGGTATTCGGGTAGAGACGATCCCTCTGGGGGGAGGCGGTGAAGATTGGTCGGACTTTTCCGCCATAGGTCTGCACCACCAAAGCAGCATTTGTACTATAACTTTTTACACGCGTCTTTGTACAACATAATAATAATAATAATAATGATAATATGTACACGGTATATACAACTTGCGTACGGCAAACATTCGGCAAACCCCGCGAAGACGACAGATGTGAGCAAAACGTATAAACACGCACACACACATACATATTGAATACCATACTTTTATGTATATTCATATGTGTGTGTGTGTGTGTGTGTGTGTGTGTTGTATGATACGCACAAGTATAGTCGCCGACAACGTTAAAACGCAGTCGTATAATGGTATTCCTGTTGGTTTTTTCACAACGGTTTTGGACAACACGTATTATGCGACTTAAGTCACCGGGCAGCGTTAATCTCATTATTCCGTCAACCACTTACAAAGTGCGCAGTAGTTGCATAATTAATTTTACCATTTTATTTCTGAAAATAAACTACTAACGCGCTGGATATGTTGCGATAATGCAACGCTGATCCGTATACTCTTCCTAAAGTTGATGCTGCAAATGTATCTAGCGCCACCGAGGTCATGGTCAGTCGCATGGTCAGTCTGATATATCCATATAATGCTGAAATTTAATATATTACGCTCAGGGAAGGGGGCACCATTCCATTGCCGTGATTGAATTACTCAAGCGTTTTTAATCAGATTTTACAACCATTTAGGTATGAAGTAATAATTGTAATTACAAATTATCAAAATTTTTTTTTTTTTTTTAATGAAATAAGTCAGAATTATTTTAAAAATCTATATTTAAAGTCAACTGATATACATTTTTATTTCTTTAAATATTTTGCTAAGCAATTAAAATCTATTATTTAAAGTACATTTCAATAGCTATAGGCGTGGTTGATAAAAAATAAGAAAAATGCTATGTATAAATAAAAATATTTAGTTATTATTTTTTTTTATTTCCAAATGCAAATAATGGAAATTTTAATTCCAGTATATCAGATGACAAGATTCTTTTTTTTTAATATGTCTAACCCAATAACAACCTAACCTAACCTAACCTATTCAATTTTCTATAAAGACGTTCCAAAATAGTATCAAATAACACGTTAAAAATTGTATGATGATAAAATGATTACGTTTTTAAATAGCTATCCAGTTGTTCAATAATTATTTATTTTATTATAATTTATTAGTTATTGTTAACACCGGTAGAAATACTGTTTTTAGTTTTATAATAACAATTACCAGTTTAAAAATTTCCTGATGAGCAATTTTAAAAATGAATTTACAACTATAGAGTTCAACTTAAAGTAATATAATCTATAGTTTTTATTTAATTTTTATATTTGGGCTTTTTACATTGTAATTGATGATATTGTAAGTAATTAAATTATGTAATTTTTAATTAAATTTCTAATGAAATGTAATTAGTAGTTAATTACTTTTTTTTTAGAGTAATATAATCATCTTTGACCTTTGTGTATACTTGGGTTAGAAAGTACAAACAAAAACATAACTTTTTAGCGAAATTCCAGTTTCGATATAGTTTAAACCTTATTTTGTGGAGTGAACAAAATCGATATTTTCAAAATAATTATAGTCAACAAGACTAACATATTTATTCATACATGTCATTAAGGTAAAGAACCACAGCAATCAGAAAGTTCGCCTAAAAACTGCATACTCCATTATGTTCAATGGGTAAGAAAACGAACTCGTTCACGTTCACATTATTATAAAAGAACATAAACAGGTTCACTTTCTTAAAAAAAAATAAATAAATAATAACAAACACGATTTTATGGTTTGTTATTTCATTTCAATTATTACTTTAGAAATTTTTAAATAAAACGATGAAAAGTTCGTCTATGTTGCCATACAATAATTAGATATATTATTGATTGTTAAAAAATAACCTTAACTAATTCCAATATAATGGTTGGGTTACCAAATGTATAAAAAATAAAACCCATATTGATACATTCGAATATGGTTTAAAACGTATTAAACAAAAACAATTAAAAATTTAAAAAATGTGTACCTAATCATTTCAATATAGTATACCTATAATAAAATTATTTTTTCAATACTAAGCAGATACTAATGACTTAATAATAATAATAATAAAAAAAATATGAATTTCATTTGAGCAACCAAAAAGTTGTTAAATTTACTTAAGCGTTAGAATTCTGTTCACATTCGATTTTTATTTGATATTAGTGGTGTTCGCGAGTCGTTTTTAAAATAAGAACATAAATATATTGTTTCTAGATCTTTAAGAAACCATGTAATGATGTAATGATATTGTGTTATATTTTGTACTTCTCGGTACTCATACTATAGGCAATACATTATTTATTAAGTTTATTGATTGGCGTTAATTTACTATTTAGTAAAACTTCAGTAATTTCACTCATTATTATCCGTTATTGCTATAGTCATTATCATTCCCTTAATAATAGGTTCTGAAAAAAGGGTACTTACTTATGCACATAAAATATATGCAAACATTTTGAGAAATGCTAATTTCAAAGATGGGTGTGCAAAGTACCCTCTAGATTTTCCTTTTTATTTGTTCCCATTGTAGTACGGTACTATAAATACCTCTGTTTCTACTACGACCGTTATAACACTACTAAGGGTAATACATACACTTTACAGTGTGTGATGTATACGAACAAGATTTTTTTTTTCTTATTGAAAATAATTGTTATAAATATTTATTTTTTTTTCAAATTATTGATCGATCGACCTGTAGTATTTATCAAATTTTTTTTTCTGTACACAAGTACATAAAATATATTTTACGATTGTAAGAACCATACAATTGTACATAACTATCTGATTATAATATTTTTTCTGATATAGGAATATTTTTCTATATTTAATCATTCAATTTTTTTTCGTTTTTTTCCTATAATAATATATAGCTATAGAAAAATTACATAACTTCAAAATAAATATGCTTTAAAAAACAAACGGAAATATTTAAATTAAAGAGAAATGCAGATCCAATTATTTATAATTGTTGCAATACCGGTAATATCGGATAGGATTTTTTTGAATAATTTACTATGAATATAGGTATGAAAACATCATCATTTGCTTCATATTATAAAGCCTGTGCTAAGTTTATATACAATATTAAATGCATTAATCCATGTGTATGTGCGGTGTGTCGGTGGTCCATGTTATATTTGAAATTTATAGTCATACATTTATTATTTTGTGTGTGTTTAGACATTATATCATCATATTTTATAAATTGACCAATAAAATATAATAATTTAAAATATTAGGTAAATTAATATGATTTCATTAATTAATCAAAGCTGACAATATTTTCATTACTTTATGCAATTTAAGTTGAATAATAATTTTTGAAATAAAAGTTCTGATTTTGTCACATTACCTATAATGTTTTGAATGAATTTGGTCATGTAAAATTGAACAACTTTTCAGATTAAAATCTATTGTTATACACTTTTTGTTTTTCATTAATTTTTTGTTTGCCCAGGTATAAAGTTAATTTGGTGAAACCTATTTAAATTTATCGTTATGATGTCTTGAAAATGACTGGGATTTCTTCTAGTAAAATAAAATAAAAAAAAATGTCCACGTAATGCGGCATAACAACAACAATGTTATTTTTTTAATAAGTACACACTTTTTTATACAACACCTTTATACCTTGTAGTCATTATGGCTTGAGTGCTCCTTTATAACAATGGTCGTTTCTTACGAAAAGTTTATTTTTTAACATTTACGTTTATGGCAAAACGCTTTTTGCCATCCATCTTCGAAACTTTGAGATGATATTCATTTTAAACTATTTGTTACAAAAAAAAAAAAAAATTAACGTAAGTATGTATAAAACACCTCCTTAATTCACTGCTTATCCGTGTTGGCACTACCTGAGAAAATTAACACTACCCAGGAATGATGTATTAAAAATAAATCAACGCCTATAAAAGTATATTTAATCAAGTTTAATAATATTACCACATTTTCTCAGCTCTATTATAACAATAATAATAATATGCTTAATAAATAGTTAATATTACGTAAATAATATATAATAAAGGTACGTTAGCAAGTGACTCCCGTCATAGTTTGTTAAGAAAAGATAACATTAATCAGGTACTAAGGTTATTTTATAATTTCTAAAATATAATATTATTAACGCGCAGAAACGGTATAGTATACGCAGTATAGTCACATCGTGATGAGGTACACTCGTAATATTGTGTATTTGTATCGGTTTATTAGAAAGCTTATACAATATATAAATATGACATTAAACCGACGAAGGATGGACTCCGTCGCTGCGGTCACTACAACTTATTGTATATTATTGCACTGGTTATTGGCTACCGGCATTATAATAATGTCGTAATCTAAATTCTTGTGGCCGCCATATTATTATTATAACCGCGATTGTACGTAATGGTTAACAATGCAGACACTTGGCTTTTATAGGCTATACAAGGCTTTGGCAGCAATGTTCACAAGCTTTTTCAAACCGACGGGCAACCAATAATAGAAAACAATTAGTATACGATAATAATAATAACAATAATAATAAAAATAGGAAATTTAAATATATTGAAAATATTTGTATTTTACCGGAAATAACTGCAGGTACTAAACATGCATGTATATAATATTATAGTGTATTAATTTTGTCTATATATATATAATATTGCAGTTTTTAAAATTTCTATATTTCCCATTGGTAGACTAGGAATACCTCTTCAAGTATCTTTAAAAGTTTTATCCTGCAAATTTCAATCATCCAGGCCACGTGGGAAAAGTTTATTTATATTTTTATTTTTTATCAATTTAAACATTTAGATACGTATACTTTATAGCTACGTGGTTAAATTTACAGATGATAAGAGTACAATTTTTCGGTTAGCCTTCTTAAAATAAATTTTTCAAAATCTAGATGGGTAGAGCAAGCTAATGCCACTTATTATCTCCACTAAGACTGACTATTTTATCTAAATATTCTACGCATTTTATAAAAATATCTATTCTGTGTCCGCTGTAAATGTTAAAAACACGGTTAGTCAAATCATTTCGTGTTCGATTTTTTGAAAATTACCATTCAACTTTATTTTTGAGACTACAACATTGTATTTATTCATTATTATTTATTTAATTTTTTAATAAACCAATTAAATAATAATTTCTATATTGTTATTTACTAAATTTCACACGGCTAATATTTTTTTGCGTGTTGCGTAAACATATGGATTATCATTTGAGTGATAAATGTCAATTATAACTTAATATTATATTTTATTTCACTACAATAAAAATGTAGCTAACTATTATTATACTTATTTTACAATGTAGTCATATCCTGATCGATTTTTATTTCTCAATTATTATATTAGACAAATCGCATTATATAAATCCTTAATAATAAAGGATGCACATTTGCAACTAAAATATAATAATCACGATTAATAAATGCGAGTCATCATCTGAGGCAATACGATAGGAATTATATCCTGGTGCATTCTGAAATGTTTATACAGTAAAATATACTATGCAGTGCGATTAATTTCTGCTTCATCTTGTTTTATATGTTGAATATAATTATATATTTAATTAAACTGAAAGGTAGTAGCAGTAAAGGTATTACGGCATGTTTGAGAAAACTAATAGAATATTACAGAAAAAAATTAAACCCCAAATAGAGTGAATGTTTATTTTGGTTATTGATTTTATATTTGAATTCTATCTAACTTCATTAGTGAGATATACAAACAGTAATTTTAAAATTTATTAATGTTTAAAATATTTTATTTATGAACAAAATATCACTATAACATGTAAAGTTTATGATATAAAATCTCCACGCCTGATGTGGTCTCGTTGAAGTATTGACGATTATAATAATAGAAAGTATACATAGTACTTTAAATAATAATGAGGTTCTATGTGATAATAATTTTGAAAAGGCTGTTTTTTCAATTTATTATGCAAGTTGTAAGTATTTTTTGTTTTCATATTTAATATATTCTAACCAAATGCAATTGCAGACTCGTATGAATCTATTCATTAGTTCACGACACTTCGTTGGATTTTTCCTTTCTATCGCGTATAGTAATAAATTTTATTTTTTGTGCCGGTAAAAAGCAGTAGAAATTAAAATGTACGTCTCAAAATGAAAAGGGAAGAATAAACGGGGTAGTTTTTTTTTCATTCTCACTTGTTGTATTTATATTTCACCAATTAAAAACCACAAACCATTGAAATATGTTCTGAAACCACTATAATCACAACCAACCCCAATCAGGCGGGTCTGGGTATATACTTGTCTTCATCAACTTCATGTTATTAACATTAGGCACTGACGTAAAAATAATTTTAATCCAATAAAATATAGACTTTATACACGAGTGTGTGTGTGTGTATAATATACAACGATAAGAACCAACCGAAAATAAAATTGTTGTTCTCATATGAAACGTAATGAAGTATGAAACTTGAACTATTTGTTTAAGATCAGGCATTAGTTGTATTTGATAATTTCATATTTCAAACTACTCAATACTCATAATCAGTCATCGTATAAAAATTAAATTATGTAGAACGAAAAAAATGTTTACAATTTATTTATATTTAATTGTGCATAATATGTTCATTATCAAAAATTTTTATGAAACTTATTTGACAATGATAATATGCCAATATACTATTAAACACAACCAAATTTTAATATTTTTGTATTATAAATCATTATGTTAAATTAATAAATTAATTATAATCATATTTATCAATTATTATTATAAGTAATAATCCTGTTTACTAAAACCGTATCAATTATATTTTAATTTATCGATTATAAAAGAAAACATTATGTTTTTATTACATGACATATATGATTTAAATTCATAAAATAATATATTGTACTAGTTTATCGAATTATTTTAAAATTTAATCATCTATTTGATATTAAACATTCTATAATATTTTACTACATCATACATTATTATTAAAATTGGGTTTAGTATAACATTTATAAATCGTTAATATTAATTATAGCGTTGTCATAAAAATACAATATGATATTAGAATTTAATGATGACTTAACATACAATTTCATGACATCCCGATAGTTTTAAACTTAAAAAAAAAAAAACGATAGAAAACCTAAAAATATCATAATAATAATATATATGTTAAATTTTTAAACATTTCATGAAGGTAATTAAAAATACTGTTTCGGAAATGATAACTACTACTACTAATTCTAACAGTTCTATAGATGTGTATACAAATATTTATTAAAATAGCTATTTAATATATAAATATATATTTAGTACTCTATTCCTTACCTGGTTTTATTAAGTTATTTTATATATACCTACAGTGAGTACGATTGCTTGTAATTTAGTCTCTGATAAAGTATCTGCAAACCCCATATTAACGTTAACACTACTCACGCCAACAACTATGTGACAAAATTAAATTCACACTGCAGCAAATTAATTTAGGATACT
This sequence comes from Rhopalosiphum maidis, assembly GCF_003676215.2. Taxonomy (NCBI): domain Eukaryota; kingdom Metazoa; phylum Arthropoda; class Insecta; order Hemiptera; family Aphididae; genus Rhopalosiphum; species Rhopalosiphum maidis. The sequence continues at coordinate 85,220,746 of NC_040878.1, forward strand.
AACTGTATAATATATATATTTACAATATACGAGTATGAAACATATTGTATAATTAATAATTATATCCAATCAATTAATTAATTTTAACGTGTTTATTATAATATATATATATATATATATATATATATATATATATATATATATTTTAAATTAAATAATGTTAAATTATTTTTTAAATCTAAAAATGTAGGTACAGAAAAAAATTAGCTATACGTATATGTTAAGTATTATATTCTTCATTAATAGATAAGATATTTCTGATAAATTTTAATAATACCTCAAATGTATTTATTATTTTATAGTTAAATTTTGGAGAAGATAAATTATTTTTAAATTTAATTTTCGATTTTAATTCAGTTGAAATTTCCTAAAACCTTCGTTTAACACGTTCAACAATAACTGTTTATTATAAACAACTATATAAAATATAAATTATAAACACACTTCCTAGAGATATTGTATAATTACTTTATTCTTAAGACCTTAATGGAAATTATTTAGGTAGGTATTATTATTATTATTTTTAACACTAATAAACATCTTCGAAACTTGTATTCTGGTTAGTTTAGGTATCTTGAAAACTGTTTTGTTTTTATAGTTTTTGATGCAAACCATCATATAAATCCAGAATAATGCTTGCAAATTATAATCTGTTAAAACTTTGAATAAAAAGAATACGCAAAACAAACGAAACAAACAAGAAAGTAAAATAATAATTCTTCTGTACTATAAAAGAACACTGTTTTCACACTGTATCTAGAAAATAAATATTTACGATTTGATTATTATCAAAGGAATACAATCAGAAATATGATAACACGTTACTTATTGTAAATATAAAGATGCAATTCGCAGTATTTTTTCCGTTAAGATCAGACACAAATGTCGTAACGCGACTATATCCGATACAGGCACACTAAAATACGTGGAAGGAAATCGAAGGTACTACGTAAAACAGTTCTAAATTTCTGGTGAAATTAAAACGCTGGTGGTATTCAAAACTTTTCGCGCGGGGAAGAGCGGGCAGTTTTTTTTTATATTATATTATAAACTTAGTGGCAAATAGCAATAGTTTATACTTAGGCATCGTCAGTTTAAAGATTTTTTGAAAGAAATAGAAACAGAGTACCCAGATATACCGTATTTTACAGCAGTTCGATGGCTTAGTCACAGAAAAGTCCTATTGCGAATTTTTGAACTAAGAAATGAAATTGAAATATTTCTAATTGATAAGAATCGACCATTGCCTTTACTTACAGATAGTGAATGGGTTTGAAAATTAGCTTTTTTAGTGGATATCACAAAATATATGAACGACTTCAACCTAAAATTACAAGCTAAAGATGTTCTTATTTGCGATGCTTACACATTAGTAAAAGCATTTAGGCAAAAACTTATTTTATTTGAAACACAAATTTCAAAAAATTGTTTTATTCATTTTTCTACTTGTGATGAATATAACAAAGAATCAAAAACAAAATTTCCAGTCGACTTCGCTCAAAAAATAATTTCTAAACTTGAAATCCAATTTAAACAACGTTTTTCCGAACTTGACGTAAAATCGGAAGAAATAAATATTTTTCAAAACCCGTTTAGTTGTGATATTAAGAAGTTACCTCCTACTCTTCTAAAGAAAATTATTGATTTACAAAGTAATGATGCACTGAAAATCAAACACCGTGAAGAGACTTTAGTTGATTTTTATAAATTTCTCCTAGATACACAGTATCCAAATTTAAAATATTTGCAATTGAATATATATCTGTATTTGCTACGACTTATTTGTGCGAACAAACTTTTTCCAAAATTAAATACATCGAATTAAAATATAGATCGGCCATGACTGACTAACACTTGTAATCAATTTTGAAAATTGGAACTAGCAACATACAACCTCAATTCGATCGAATATTAGCAGAAAAACATCAATTTCATACATCTCATTAAAAAAAAAAAATTATTTAAAAAATTATTAAAATTACAATGTATATATTATCAATTAAATGTATACCAATTATATTTAAGTATATTGTAGATAATATTTTATAAAAAGATCTAAAGTAAACTTATATTTGTACACCTATATTTTCATAAAATTAAAAATTATATGTGTTAATATTTCGGTGGGTGGGGGGTTCAACCTCCCACGTTCCGAAATATTTTCGAGTAACGAGGAAAAAACTGTTTTATTATATTGCGGCACAATTTATATTGCTAAATTTTGTTAACCCCACCCGAAATTTTTTTTTGTATACGTGCCTGAGCATCTATCGTATAATTAATATCATTATACGCTTTTGATAATAATAAAATAAAAAATACAATTACCGGTTGAACTACACAGCTCTATAACAATTATTATTATAACACAAGGCATTTGCGCGCCCTTTAATCTTGTATAGGTATAATATATATATATATATATATATATATATATTTCATCATAGTCAAGCACACGTGACCGAGGTGAAGCGTTCGGTGAAAAATTTTGATCCGCACACATTATGTATAGTATGATTACGACTGTCGGCGTCGGGGTCATGGCACCGCGGATAGAGACCGCAGATGGTGACCGTCAGTAATTATAATGGAACAAGCCCGCACGCGCACATGTATAATATATGTATGTATGTACATAATAATATATATAAAATCCTTGACGGCCGCCGTGATGGACACTTTGGTCGGACGAAACGGCTGTGACACACGGCGGCGGGTAACGGGTTGAGGGATTTTCGCGAGCGCGTGTGGCAGTAGAAAAATTCGCTATATATCTGTATTTCCGTAAATGCATATATATATATATATATATATATATATATATGAGTGAATGTGTGTTTGTGTGTGTGTGTGTGTGTGTGTGTATATATGTGTTTTTTTGCGGTGATGAATAACGTGCCGGTTTTCAAAAGCATCCGCGCCCCCCATAGTTTTACCGTTTTTCATCCACCCCCCCGCCTATTTTCCCAATGTGAACGTGACCACATGACCGACTGCATCAATCATAATTTCCGCACACAGTCACATCCACCTTTTCCACTGTTACAAATTTGTCGTATACCCCTCTCACCATAATTTCTCCTTCGATAAACACACACACACACACGCGCACACACATTATATATTTATATCATAAACAACCGCGATAGAATCATACCCGAGAATAAACTGATGGATAACCTAACCTCAAGATCCATTTGGAGACGGTGAAATCCTCGGTAAACATCATAATAATTTGTTATTGTTTCGAGACTGTAGTTTTTTGTTTCCGCTCCACCGTGGCAATCGTTACTGAAATGGTTTTTTGTTTTTGAAATTCTGATGGAAATATAAGGTTACTCGCATTATACCCGACTGAAAACAGTCAAATTACGTAAAAAAAAAAAAAAAAAATGTGTAATATATTACCAAATGCTATAATTTATTTATACATTTAAAAAAACAATCATAACAAATGTAGCAACATATGAATAGACACGCTTCATAATACATAATAAACTCAGAGAAAACACATGTAGTAGAACCATTCATTATGATTTGTATTATTTAAAAAGATTTTTCTCGTAATAAAGATTAAATTTATTTTTATTTTTTTCAAAAATTTTACTAGAATTTTAAAATTAATAATTGTCATCAATATTTTCACTATGTAGTATATTTTTTTCACAATTTGTTCTTAATAAAAGTACAATTTATTATTCATGTCATAGTAACGTTGTAAGAAAGTAATGACATACTAAATATGTTGGTATATTTATAATCCAACAGCATAAGACTATATTATAGTGTATATATTGAGTATTTGAGTATGACATTTTGTTATAGTGAAGAACTATTAACATTTAGATTTATCGTTAAAATACTTTAGAATGGGTATTTTTAGATGGTAAATTTATTATCAACTACTGATTTGTATTTTTGTGACAGATTATTTCACCATGATTTTTTAACAACACAGTAATACTTATATATATATATTATATAGGTATATGTATATATAATAAATGCATACCGGAAAAACAGTGCATTTTGATTACGAGTTGAGACAATTACAAAGACTTAAAATTAATGAAAAAGTATTCAACTCCTTTGATCATGGATTTTGTTTTAGTTATTAGAATTTTTAAAATTCAGTGAAAATGTTAAAAACTGTCATTAACATTATCACTACTCACAAGTCATAACAATAATTTTAAGAGTATAAATTTGTCTTAAATTATTGTAATAATTATAATGATTAATGAGAACGAGTAATGGCGATGTTCGTTAGAATTTAACAGATATAGCAACACATTTGTCAAAATAATAAAGTTCAAAAAAACTGCACCATTGTGGACTTTAGCATACCAATGAGCATTTTCAATTACTTTTATAAGCATAAAAAGGCATTTTGATGTATGATTTTTGTTCATTTATATATACTTTATGCATCTGGTTATTAAAAATTTAATAATCCACGAACACTGTATTGACAGACAACACAAAAAGAATATTCTCGCGTTGGTAGAACGACGAAAAACGAAATGAACAACGATTTATATGCATATTCTATATACATATATTTTAGAGGAATAAAACCGAAAAGGATCAAACAATAGAGTTCACTCGGGTTCTTCTTCTCTCGTTTTTTTTTTCATTTTTTTTTTTTTTGTTTGAACACCTCTAATTACCATAAACACCCCGCTGCGAAAATTTATCAACAGTACAATTTCAGAAAATATAGTACACATAATATATTACGTACGAGTATTATGTTCTCAAATTCTATATTTTATACGATTATTATTATTATATCTACCATGTAGTTTTATTGTTGACATGACAAGTATATGGGACCCCTCGTCTCGGGCTGATAGTTCCATACACGATGGTAACAATAACACATGCAGGCGTTATAGTCGCACACGTATACACAAACGGATATATGAAATAATAATAACACAAATGCAGATACTAATGATAAACAATAAAAATGAAAACGGGAGAAGAACGGCCGGAGGAGAAGACGAAAATAAAAAAAAAAAGAGAAAAAAATGACCCGACTCGTCTTTTATGTGGGCGAATATGTGGTGTGGCGCGCACAATAACGTATTGTTTACCATCGTCCTCTGACAGATACATTATTCAACGTTTCCCGGTTACTGCTGTGCCCCCCTCCCCGAAAGCTTCCTTTTACAACTCTTTTATATCACTTTATGTACAGACCGATCCCCCTCCCCCCCCCCTCTGGCCGTCGTCGTACCCAGCACACTTGATCCCAGCGCCCTTCATTCTATTCGTTGCCTATAATACACACACACACACACACACATATTATATACGTACGTTCTAAGCAGCTAGTTAAAATACACTCTCCGCGCCCCGCCCATCAGTCGTGTCACTGTACACGAATATACGCACACGCACACACACACATATATATATAAATAAATAACATTATATACGACGTATATACTCGCGATGCTATTTCGTAAGCGTCCGTCGACGATATTCCGCTGTTTTAGTCCAGCGCGAAGTTTCTTTTGTGTTTTATCGTTATTCTTATATTGTTTCGCTGTGGCCGAGGTGTGTGTGTGTGTGTCTTTTCTCGGTTACGGTCCGACGCCCCACAACCCTATAATATAATATATATATAATACAGCTGTTTCTCTGTTTTCGGTTTTCACAGTGATATACACGCGCACACGACATATATACACGACGGTCGGTAATATTTCTGCATTCGGTGTCGTGCAGTCTCATATTTATCATGTATTTCAAATATTCGTTTCGTATAATAAAATATATAATATTACGTATATACCCATAGGCATAACCAGTCCTTTAAGTTAAGGGGGGGGGGGCTAAATTCCCAAAAATGTTTTTTAGCAAATCATGTTAAATTTAATTATTATTTGTTGTTTCTATCGGTTTACAACTGATTTGAATGATTATTCGTTTATATGAAATATTATATAATTGTAGCCAAAAATAACGTTAATACTAATATGTTTATATGCGCATACATTTACCCGAAAATTCTAGGCCCACCCAAGCTCCCCCCTAGTTATGCCTGTGTATGTACCGCGGTATTGTCCTGTTTAATGTCCGCGTGTGGTCAATAATTACTGTTATACTGTATTCGTATATTATTATATATTATACGCGTATACACGTACGTATTATTACGATAGGATATACGGAGGATTATGACTATTGGTTAAAGTTTCTATATACGCGACGTGTATTACGTAGGTGCATCTAGTCTAGTTATTGATTGGGATTGAAGTGCACTCTCGAAAATGTGTAACTCGGTATGATTTCGTCACTGCAGAAAGACCGTCAACAGAAATTAAAAAACGAAACGCCGAGAGCGAGACTGAGCTATTCGAGTGTCTTGAGAATTTGAGATAACATATATTAGAATATAGTGTTACAAATTCGAGTAATATTATATTATATCGCGAGTAGTTTGCGCGCTGGAGGGTTTAATTTAAATCTCGCATACGGAAAAATGCACGATGTGTACTCTGTACACAGTCTTTTATTCGCGCACACAAATATATTAATACGTACCTACCACGCACAGTAAACACAATAATGCGCGCGATCGAATACCTACTAAGAAAGTCCAACTTTCGGGTATGGCAAGTGAACAACTTATTTTTTCACAACGGTAAACTTCATTTTTCAAAAACTGAACATCGAAATACATAATTTACATAGTGAATATTTCATAAATTAACCCCTTTGTAATTCGTTATGATAATTATCATTATATATGATGCAGACCCGGTTGCAGTATAGGCTTAATATACGTGAAACATAAAATATGCGATTAAAATGTCTTAATGTTTATTAAAATAAATATGTATTACTCGGATATGATAATAATAATATGATCGAATTAGTTTTCAGACACGTTTAAAAACCATCCGTTAACGATAAAGACGTGCAAAATAGTATTTTTTAATATTTTTGTTTGGTTATTTGCTAGTTAAACATCAATATGTACATATAATTAATGTATACGTTATACTTACGGTTCATTATAATTTATTAAGTTAGTTTGTGCTAAATAATCTGGGAAATTGACACAAAAATATCATCGAAAATGTAACAATGTATTTATTTTACCTATAAGCTACTAAAATTAAAAAAAAAAAAAAAAACGTTACGATATTAATATTGACTAATGTCCAACATCATAATTTATTTTAGTTGAATTTAAAATAAACAATATTATATCATATGTATTTTTTATTTAATAAAATACATTTTCAAATGTAAACAATGCAAATTAAATTAAAATAATAATACGTATATATTTATAAGTAAACACAAAATATACGGAATAAAACTTGTATTTTAAATTAGTTAGTGGATAATATACAGCGAAAGTAATTAATTTGTGATTTTGTCGAATATCGTTTAAGGATATTATACTACCCTATTGGTATTAAATTAAAATTGTTAAAGGAAAAACGGAAGCGAACGTGTTTGACCAATCACCCATTTTAATAATATAATATTATCGTTTCGATTCTAATCGAATAAATAAATAGAAAACGGTTTGCCCACATATAGTGGAAATGTACGTAAGATGTAATAATATCGTATATAACACCTACCAGATGTACAATATAATGATATGTAGTAGGTAACTCGGGTCTCGCTGGGGTTAACGAAAATAAAATCGCAATCACTACCGCGGTGGTCGACGAGAATAGAGGAAACCTCTGCGCGGGAAGAACTCGCCAGAACCAATACAGGACGTTGGGGGGGGGGGGGTACGAGCGCGTGATAACGATAATAATCCCAGAGACGAGCGAGGTAATATTATTACAACACAGAAATCGGCGGCGGGTTCCGCGCGAAGTCCTGATGACTTTTTGATCAGACGAAAGCGCGGAACAAAACAAAAACGAGGGAGGACAATGTATCAAACCCGCCGACGGTCAGCTGTGGTAGGTACGCGCACGATGAGATCACCGCCGAATCGCTCGGTCAGGTGGCAAACCGCATTACATTATATATATATATATATATACGCGTGGTGTATACACAGACGGGCCTACAACACGACTCCATTACCACAGTCAGTGGCAGTGCAGGTAAGTCTTGGCCGAGTGTATATATGTATATATATATATATATATACAGTGGCAGTTCTACTACACTGTGGGCAGTATACACGTGTGTGTATATATAGCAGTAGCAGGCTATAGCCGTTGTAGTCGTATTACTCTATACGGCCGAGGGGGGTGGGGGGCGGCGGTATTGTGTATGCGCGAGCAAGAGTCTGGGCTTAATGATAATTGCGTTTGTTCGGTAATAGTTTTCGCCGCATACGTTGCGAATGTGCGGAAAAACCTGACGGTCAGGGACGACGGGCGAGGGAGCGGAGCTATTTATATTATATGGTATGTGTATAAAAGAAGTTTGTTCGTACAACAGTATAATAATAATAATAATAATAATGATAATAATATATAAGACCGGAGAAAATCTTTTGGGAACGCGGACGCATCGTCGTCGTCGTCGTCGTCGACCCGTGCGTATAATACAGCCCGCGAGTTCGACAACTACTTTCTAGTGTGGCCCATTTCCGGGCGGCAACGGTGTAACACGGGAAACGGGGCAAGGGTGATTTTTTTTTTTCCCGAAACGAGCTCGGTGTTTCCAGAGAAAAAAAAGTGTTTTCATTTAATTTAAAGTGAAATTATGTACTATTATTAACACTACACTTGATCAAAAAAATCCACACGTTCGCCAATTTTTTTTCCCTTTTTCGTGGTACCTATTTCGTTTTATTTTTTTAGAAAAATACTCTGCTTTAGAATCCGAAACGACGAATACTGTTAATAACTCGAAAAAAGTAAAGAAACAAAAAAAAATGTAACCTACGTGGTATTTGGTTATGACGTATGACATGAAATTAACAAAAACTAAAATTGTATTTTATATATTTTTTAAACGTATGTTTACGTGTGACATTGAACGATATCTATTTTGTGGTATTTATATCGAAATTTATATAAATTAATTTTTACCTAAAACAAATATATTTTTTTTTTATTTAATCTATAAATAAATTTGCGTAATTTCATATCTTGATTTGGTTCACTATTAATTTGAGCATCGTGCTTGTTTATTAATTTACAGGATTGCTATAATTTAAACATTGTACACTATTAAAAACACATTTTTATGATAATTATCAATACCTAAATACATAGGTATTATTCGTATTTTTTTACGAGTTATAGAAAATGGTTATAACGCTATAGCGCATTATAGTGTTATCTGTTATTGATGATTTCTAATTGTTTTGAAAACAAGTATGACACTGCAAGTCTATTATACTAAATAAAATATGTTATCTACCAGTATTTACGTTGGAATATTCGTGATGTCAATACTTTAGCAGTTTATCCATCCTTTTTTTGTTTTGCGTACGCTATTTAATTCTATTAGCGACTAGCTAGTAAGCAGACGTGCAGCTTACTTTATCTCATGTCAAACAAATTAACTTTTAGGTTTAAAACAATATTTAACGGTGCCCGCAACAATTACTCTACTGATATTTAAAACCCAAGTTTTACATTTTAACAAAATAACTCATTTCAAGCAGGTTCTACGTAATACTTACTTTTTAGATGAACTTTTATTTAATATAATAATTTGTATGATAATTTTTAATATAATGTATGCCGAAACTAACATTCAGTTGCCATTAAATTTAATATCTATTTATTTATTATTCGATCATTTATCGATGCATCATAATAATTTAACATGCAAGCCTTTTATTTTTTATTTTTCAGTCATGATAAATTACAATTGAACGATTGTCTATTATACATTATATTTTTTTTACAATACCTATTGATTAAAACAATGATAATATAATATTATCCTTATCAGTGTATCAGTGTTTAATAATATGTTCGATTAAATTGTTGTCACATTATTTTTAGTTAATTAGTAAATTAATGTACGTGATTTAATTTCGGTTACTTTAATTTTAAGTTTTTAAATTTAAATTTAAAGCAATGCACTTCGTTTTTAATTAATTTTTTTTAAATATTATAAATACTTTCTAAACAAATGATTGAAAAATTATCACTTGAAAATTAAATCGTCCAAGTTTTCATAATACCCGATTTCAACATTTAAGCACGTAGTAACTATATAATTCAATACAGTATTTCGCTTAAATAAGCGATTACAAAAAATAAAAACGTTGAAAGCGAAACGAGCGTGAACACGACACGTATAAACAAGAAGAAATAAAACGATATTTTAAGAATATTTTATCCGATGCCTGTGACCGTAATAGTCGATATCTGTGGGAGTTTAATGAATATAAGATATATAACGATGAAAATTGCTTGAATATAAACGACTAGACGGGAAGATAATTGTATTCCGTTAACAGCAGTATTAACTAACTAATAACAATAATATCGTCATCGTCGATCTTTTAACGACATCTCGACTTCTGCCCGTTCTCGATACGATATTATTATTATTATTGCGGTAGCGGGGGAGGATGGAAATACCAATAAAAAACCAAAATACAAAATACAAAAGAACGAAAAAATAAAAATGTATACTATAAAAGCTTGAATAATCGTCACCATGCTGCAACGCTGTATATTATATAAAGCGAAATGCACAAAGTTTAAATAGATTAATGAGTGTTATACACACACACACACACACACACACACACACACACTGCACGACGAACGGTCTCTCAGCTCCACTCTGGTCTTGATACCCCCAAATTAGTTTCACCGGGCTGTAGAGCAGCCTCCCGCGCGGTCCACGAACCCCTCGGTGGTGTGGCGGCAGCGGCGTGTGGGCAAATCGTTGCGGGCGGGGGGAGCGGGTACAATGGCCGTAAGGCCGTGGGAGTTAGCCATATTGTTTCGGATGATTTAACACCGGAGGTAAATAATAGTCGCCTCTTATTATGTGTTTAATAAAGTTTCTTTGTTTGCTGCTTTCGCGTTTTAAAGTACGCGCGCGCGCGCGCACACACACACACAAACAAACATATATCATATTATGTATATATATATATATTTAGCGTTGCGATTATATGCGTCGTCGTCGCCGCCGCCACTGCTATTATATACAAATATATACGCACACAAACAAACATATATATATATATATATATATATATTAATGTATTATATCGGTGGCTCGCGGAGATTTGAAGCAGATTTATTCTTCGCCCACCGCCGTCCCGTTAATGGCGATCTGCTCTCGACAGTCGACTGATTACTCGTTCGTTTTGTCCAAACCTTTTTCCCTCCACCCCCTCCCCAACCCGTTGTGATAAGTATTTCCTGTTCCGTTATTCTAATTCAACGTTAACCAGTCGGCGCGCGCGATACGAATATTAAGGGAAAAAAAAAAACAAACGAATACCCTCCCTCCACCTACACAAAACGAAAAAAAAAAGCAATAAACGATCGACTTAAACGTCACAAAGGCTGTATTTTACTGGGTCTCTACAAGAGGGACTGCAGGATCGCGCTTCATAAATAAAACATGATATTTTCCTGTCTTCCGGTTTGTATATGAGCCACCATCGTGTTTACCGAAACAATTGCCTTCGTTTGAAATGTACCGTACCTGCGTATATATACGCGTGTCGTATCACAATATTGCACTGTACCACGGCGCCAAGTGCGGCTCAATTACTTATCGACACTTGTCGTCTACATTGCAGGTGAATGATAATTGACGGTATGAGGGTACTTTATTATAGTATGACAGGTGATGGTCATGGTTGTCGACTAGGGGAGTCGTTTTTAGGTAGGTACTGCACGTAAGGCAACACATAATATTATACTATTAGTGAATAAATTATGAAAATCACATCAAACAAATATCAAATTGTAACATAATATAGTAAAGCAAGGAAAAAAATTGATTGGACACATTATGGAAAACGTCATGCAATACACGCTCTCAAAGATATATCCACAAAATATAGACCTTTCAAGAAGCAAACTGAGATTTCTCAATAACATTTAACATTTTACAAAAATATGCTATATTTTTTAACAAACTAATATAATATTTAATAATGATACATATTATATTTGAACAAACTTTTTTCGGTGTGCAAAATATATTTTTTAACAAACTATTTTATTGTTTTACGATACAATGAATTTTTGTTTAGCTTTTATTTAATTTCAAATTTAATATGACTTACTATTTTTCGAGTAAAATATGTAAATATTGAATAACTACCTGACTGGTAAAGAATGTCTCCGAGCGGACTGGACAAATTCTGGCGCAGTAGTCAAATTTAAATGTCCTAGAGCATTCACAAATTACCACTTACTACGCTTCTAATTATTCATTAAAAAACTATAGTCACTCAAAATTTTTTAATAACATAGCATATTTTATCATTTACCTTCAAAATGGGTACCTATCAAAACGCATAGGTTCACCATAGGGCAATCTATGGGTACCTATCCCCATAGGTAAACAGTGATTTATAGCACGGTACTTTAAGTTCATGTCTTTATAACTTAAATGTATGTAATTTTATAGATAGTTTATGATATTGTGTCTCATAATATTAATCCATTTTGTTACGATTATGTTTTTCGATCAAAAATGCATAAAAATTATTAAAACTAAAAGCGATATTCGGAAATAAACGTACTGAATAGATTTGAAAATATCCGATATAGCCGTATAGGTAAGTAAAAAGATGCTACATCCACATGTACAAGTATTTTCCATATATTGTGTCATTTTATACCCATGACGTATTGTCTTACAAACGTATAAGTTGAACATGTGCACTACATTTGTGTTCAAAATAATCCATTTATGTTTAATATTGTAGTGAATTGGCTTATTATGAGATTTAAATCATAAAAATATGGTTTAGACCCTAGAACCTAGATCTAGGTTAACATAGGTTTTTATCGATATTCAATGTTAAAATGTTAAAATTAACTATTTAAATGATTTCTAGCTTAAAATGACTATGGATTGATTTACAATTTAAACGTTGACAATAAACCTACGATCCAAATTTCATATAATATACATTCCGCGCTCAAACGTATGGACATTAACGATACATAATAGATTGTGCACAACACACATATTTTATACGATTGAAAATACTGATATGCATATTATGTACCATAGACCTAGAGCCTAAACAGACGAGGAGCGGATCAGTGCGGGTCAGGTTTTTTTTTAGTATGCAATGAGACACATTTTATCCAGTGAGAAAAGTAATTTTGTAGTGAAAATTGTTACCTTGGTGTATCATGGGTGTGATATTTGGATGCAGTTTAATTCCTTCTACTGAATTCCAGAAGGGTGGGAAAAATATTTTTTGTGCAGTCTGAAACAAATCATTGAAAAAAAAACCCCGGTGCGGGCATTTGGTCGTCTTTCCATCACCAGCAGCACATCGCACGTGAAGTACTTTAGCTGTCATCGATGTGCTGGACATTATCGTGTCGGATCCCGCGAGTGGGGATTGAACACACCGGTTATCTTCGTACGCCCGCAGGCCGCCAGTGTTAGAGTTGTTTGCGTGACCGCGGATCGCGTTTCGTCACGGGGGGACCGAACGAGATATAATAATAATATATCGCATCGCCCGCGTGCCGACAACCCATCGCGAAACGACGCGTGTCTCTCTGTTTCGTTCGGTTTATGTGCGTCTCTGTGTGTGTGTGTGTGTGTGTAATATATTTACGGTTTGTAAATATATTTCGTAACGCGTAAGAGTCCTGTACGATAAGTCGCCGTGACGGAAAATCGATGTTTTTTCATGCTTTGCTCCCGAATTTCAGCGCGACAGAAAATTCACCGTTTTCACATATACGTACTCACTGCTCGAATATGCACGACACACACAGACACACACAGACACACACACGCACGCGCGCGCGCGTCTTCTATCGTCGGCACTCTATAATATATTATTATTATTATTATTATTCCTGTTCCTCGTCGCTCGTTCGTCCGGAGATGGATTTCTCTCTCGTGCCCGTAAAACACTGTTTGACGGCACGTGGCTACGTACCCGGCATACATTTACATACTCAAGAAACACGACGAGGACGACGACAGCAGCGTCGGCGGTGAGGGTGCGATGTCGTCGTCGACGTGCACGTGTGGAGGCCGGTCGAGGCGAAACGTTTCTGCATATTATTGCACACTGATGCCGCGGCGTAGTTCTGCGCGCGTACATGCAATAATAATATATAAAACGTATACCCAATATAATGCACACGGATGAGGCTGTACAGAAGTGTATGAGCTGCTGCACGTCACCGCAGTGTGGGAAGACGATTTCGCCGACGGAATACGTAAAATCGCACGCACGAGTTCCCGCACCACGCGCGTCATCGCCGCCGCCGCCGTACGTCTGTGACGCTCGCGGTCTGGCGAGAACTTTCGCGTCAGATATCGGATAATACGAATGTGTCGGCGGTCGCGTGCCCCTCCCCCCAAAAAAAAAATTTTGAAGGGTAGGTGTACCTACGCGTTTTTATGCCGCGTACTGTTGTTTGATTCTCTTGCGCTATCGACGTAGTTGTGGTTTTTCGACGGAAAAGATCAGTCGTAGGCCGGCGCGACGACGGTGTTTTTGATTTCGTGTCATCGTCAACGGTTTTCTCACGCGGACAAATTTCAACGTTACTATCGAACACCGATATGGTATCGTGTCGTTATATTATTTTTATCACGACGTATTATCATTATCGAATCGAATCGTTTCAAAACGACATTTAGTTCGTGAAAGCCGTAATCGCGTTATAAGATGATCATAAATGATAATATTGAATACCGGTAAAAAAACCAAATTGTCTAGAACTTATCGTGCAGTTAAAATTTTAATTTTTTTTTTATCACATTCGCGATATTGGGTTTGTATTTTGGATTTAACACCAATCATAAATTTCCCGATAAACTGACGGTCGATTAATTTTTCCACTGCCGTACTATAATTGATACATATTTATTATTTAATATCAATTAGATTATATTCATATAATTGGTATAATATAATATTGTATTTATATTTTTTTGTAATAAAACGGAAACGAAATTGATTCTATCGAGAAAACACTAGTATTATCATCAATAAATAACAACTACTGCTATTCTAGAACTAGCGAATTGTTCAGATAATGAATATACTGAAAAATACAGATAACCAAATAAAAATATTATATGATTTTATGTAAATAATACATTTTAATGCGTAACGACTGAAATGATTTTTTTATTTTTTATTATTCGATAGATATACTTATTCATTTGAATGCATATTGAACCATGTTTAAAAACAACATCAATTTCAATTATTTTTAGAGCGGGTAATCATATCACGACGTAACTTTTAATAATTATTTCTAGTATTTATTGAATATAAGTTGTTTTCACTAGCTTTTTGCTTGATGTATACTGTGCCTTGATAAAATATAGGTTTATTTTATTTTTAATCGTAATAATCCGTCATAACGTATATCCGTTTAAACAAATAATATGTTATTTATGGACTTGCTAGGCTCACTAATATAGGTAAATATAAATAAATAATAATATAAACATAGTGAAATATTTTGAGATAAACGTGTAAGTTGTAACTATTATTATAATATGTGTTCATGAAAATAAAATACGTACGCTTACTAGTATACTGGTATAGTTGAAGTCACCTGCGGTTAGGACACGTACATTTTTATATTTTTTTAACTTTATTTTCATAAAAAAAAAAAAAATTACAATACTTGTCCTTTATAATATGGTTAGGTCATATGACTGTAATGCTGTATACATCGATCAGGTTTCCGAGTGAAGTGGGTATATATGGAAATAAGGTGCACGATATGATCAAAAACACGACGTTTTTGTGTTTTGAGTAGTTCTACAACATAGCAAACAGATAATGTGCTGAGTTAAAAACTTAAGCATCCTCCCATGAAAAAGAGAATTCTTCCCTCAAGGTATGAACATTATATTATACGATATATATATATATATATCACGCGTGCAATAAACAGTGTATAAAACTGTCGACAACGACGTTTTCCGGCAAATTATTCACACCTTTTCGAGTTTGAGTTGGTTTGTAATTATTATTTCCATACACCATCGTATTTTTTATGCAGACCCAAATTATAAAACCCGATTTAGTTTTAAAAAAAACATAAATGATTTTTAGTTAAATATTTTTTGTCGTTTCGCTCCATATTAATAATGTCAAACTGCTCGTCACTTTTTATTCTTTACTCATTTTATTTTGTATTTATTCATTTATTTTTTTTTTTAAATTTCGGTCGCTTGTATAAAAATTGTACGACAGATGACACTTTCAGCCTTGGACAAATGGACTAAGCAGTTTTAAATGTTTTAATGAAGCTTTTGGACGAGGGTCTCGTATCATATTATGTATTGTGTATATATATATATATATAGGTAGCAAGAAACTGAACGATACACGCGTGACGTTGGTGCATATTTAAAAAAAAAATTTCGACTTAATATTATACGGCATGTATATATATAATGTTTTTTTTTTTTTTTTTATATCGTACATGTGAACCCACCTAGTTTAACGATAGGAAAAAAAAATCCGACAAAACAGGGTTCACGTACCACCTAAGCGCCCAGACGAATAATTATTATTGCACAAAAGAAGAGAGCAGAGTTTGACGGTCCGGCGACCCTTTTCAATGGGAGTTTGCGTATCTGTCAGGCTCCACTGCAATACAGTTGTGTTGTTGTTGTTGTTGTTGTCGTCGTCGTCGTCGTTGTATCCGTTGTCGTTGTGTGCGGATGAAAATTCTCTCGGTTTTCTCATTATCGGTTTCCTTCTGAATACATCGCATCAGTGATGTACGTTTTCATGCACTACTGTTACTGTATGTGTGTACGTACATCGTATACACAAATTATCCGCTACGAAACGAAGTCACCCCCCCCCCCCATCAACATAGCTGAACAACTGGCGTGTTGATTAGTGCCCGTTTCGTTGTACAAAATGATAATAATGATATTTATATGTATACATATGCATATTATTATACTTATTTGTTATATTTTAGATTTGAGCCACAACCGGGAAATACTACAACACAATAACAGTTATAACAATAATGACGATAATATTAATATATTATCGGTTTGTCGACTTGCTGAAGTTAAATCACATTTTTGTTTTCATTGTTACTGATGTAATTTTTCAAGAATAGGAGTGGTCCATAACAGTTCCACGTATATTTTCCCATAACAGTTTCTATTGATTAGACAATTCATAATAAAGATGATATATTTAGGAAGTTCTGGTATAACATTTTGTTGAGTGTAATAATACAAAGAAAGTACCGTAAAAAACGGAAACATTTACTATCACTAGACGACAAATGTTTAAAACGATGCCGATGTAGTAAAGCGCAAAAACAGTACCATATGACTAAATTCAGTTCATATTTTTTTACCCAAACAAACTCTTTCTTACTTAAAATATTGCTCAGGCCTCGTTAATCGTATAATAAAACTCAGAATTTTCACTAAAAACAGGAAACAGTTTTTTGATTACGAATTTATTGATTTATTGTGTGTGTGTGTGTGTGTGTGTGTGTGTGTGTGTGGTATTAAACGATTTAATTTTGAGAAAATCGTATGAAATCGAGTGTGTGGATTTGAACGACGACCCTTTTATTGAAAATTTACAGTTATGATGATCGTTGGTTACGAACACGTGTTTTTGCAGTCAGACCACTAATAAATCAACGAATTCAATACCAGCCCAGGTCACCTAGCTGCAATTACGACGAACCAGGCGAACTAACAAATATGAATAATATTATTGAAATAAATAAAATGATAAATTTGTAAAGAGTCAATCATACAGTATATACATGTATTAATATACAAAAAAAGTATTTCAAAACCTAATCGATAGGTTATGTATTTCTGGATGATGGGATACATTTATAATTTGATAGGGGTTCGTAATAAAGAATTATTCGGAAACGTTAAAAAGATATTTTTCACGTATTTTATAATACAAATTAATCATTTAATTAAAAAATATCGCTGTCAGACTAATATTTATATCTGCACTGTTCCTATTACATGATTGCATGTTTTAAATTATGCTCAAAATAACCAATAGCAATTTATGAGTGTTTAAATATACAAAATATCAAAAGGATTTCTAACTAAAAGTTGCAAAACTGATAATAATTATCAAACATTGTTTGTTTTGTATTAATTACCTTTCAGATAATTAAAGTGTTAACATTTATTTAAAATTATTTTTGAATCGAATTAATTATAATTATCGAATAAACAATTTAACTGTGCACATTTTTTTTTAAAATATTATTGCCATTTTTTTATCACGTATTCGTACGATTTTTTATGCGTTGCGGCATATAGTCTGATATTATTTAGTGTATAAAAATCATTGTTATAATCACAATAATACAACTAATGGATATCGATTGAGTATAAGATAATTTTAAGCACAAGTACCTTAGATAACCAAACTAAACGGTATAACTAATAATCGAGGTACCTACCTACCTTCTTAAATCGTTTTAATTATTTATCAATTCATCATATATTAGTTAAGTTTTTAAAAAATAAATA
Organism: Rhopalosiphum maidis; assembly: GCF_003676215.2. Lineage (NCBI taxonomy): Eukaryota > Metazoa > Arthropoda > Insecta > Hemiptera > Aphididae > Rhopalosiphum > Rhopalosiphum maidis. Next base: position 85,239,400 of record NC_040878.1, read on the forward strand.
TAATATGTTTTAATACTTGTTTTTATTATTATATATACAACTTTTAGGAAAAGTAAGTAATCTATAATTCCTAGTAAACAGATTATGAAGAGCTGCTGATATTTAAGAAATAGGTAATAAAACCTATATTTGTCTCAAAATATCCGCATTTATCAAACATGAATGAACTAATTTATTTATAAATTGATTATATTTAATATAATATTAAATATATGTTTCTCCATTAAACCATTTGCAATAAACTTTTTAAAATATCTTAAGTTTGTAACCAATAAAAAAGCTACAAAATACTATCAAAATATATCTTTGAAAATAATCTATAATAGGTATCAACATTTTAATTTGTGTATATTTTATTACAGATCTTATAGATTTTCAAACAATATTATGTTAATTTCAATTAAAATTTAAAAATAAATACTATATTTAATGTGTTAAAGTAAACTGTCTAAAAGTGTTTTAGGACATAACACAATATTTAGGAAAATATATTTTTATTTCAAAAAAAAAAACTATGATATTTTTATATTTACTTACTGTTTATATACTTGTTGAACATGTCTGCAAAAACATTTAAAAAAAAAGTCAAACGATACTGTTATTTTTGATAAAAAAACATCTAATCATACTTTAATTTAATTTTATACGATAGCTTATAATAATTAATTTATTGTTTTTAATGTTCCAAAAAGAAAGTGTTGTAACAAAATGTATTATATGATATAATATATTTGTAAAGAATACGAATTATCTATGTTTTATTTAAAACAAATTAAAAATAATTTGCCTAAATGTATTGCAAAGAACAATCAATAAACTGTCAAAAATCGCGAGTTATAAATAAATAATACTCACACTATAAAAGTATTTTTTTTTTAAATACAAAAATTTGATTTGGTAATAAGTTATTGAAGTTTCTTAGGTATTTGACCTGGCAAACTTGACCATTCCATTTTATTAAATTACGCTCAATAATATTCCATTTTAACTATTTTTGTTATTTTTTTAAGTACAACGATAACAATATGAATTTTAAAGAATATCCTCTATAATACATTTTTACTATCAGTGTAAAACAATTAATTACGATTTACAGGTAATAAATAATTTGATGAATTTTGAATTGATTTTGTTTCAAAATGGAAATTTGACCTAACATACCAAGTTAAATAAAAGTTCTCATCTTACAATTCATATTAATTGGTTGAACAAACAATTTTCAACAAAATGATAAATAAAAAAAAAAAAAACTACAGCTGATTGAATGAGTAACATGGTACTATAATGAAATATAAAATTATATTATATACTGTGTCAATCAAATAAAAAATAATCGTTCCAAAAAGCATTAAATATAATATCAATAACGGATTAATTATGAAAAAAAAAAAATGTTATTCATAAGTGAAAACATTATTCGTTGTCAAAAATAAACAATGATTTTAATTAATTCTGTTTAAAGTATAACTTAATAAAACTCTTGAAATAAAATACCGGTAAAAGAGTGTATTTGAATATGAAAATTAACTAAAATGGTAAAATGATATTCAATTGTTTATCTTTCGAATTGTTTAACCTAATTGCATTTTACTTAAATACGGGTCTGTAATATTTTTTTTTAAAAACTAATATTATTTTTAAATCGTATTGCATTACCACGTTTGACGTTTATTTATCAGAGAGTCCTAATTACGTTTAACATCTATAATATATACACATGCGTATGTATATACATAGATAGTTATTATATGGATTTGTTGATACAATAATAATAGTAACATAATTAATTTAGTTGTTATGTAGAACAAAGTATACGTATAATGTCTAAATATGTATAACATACTTACTTATTAAATCATACGTAATTAATATAAAATAACTATATATTATTTGTGTTGAGTTGTTAGGTAACGTATATTTTAAATAAAAAATACGACATGATGTATTATTAGGTAGGGAGAACAAAATAACCGAACCATTTTCCGATTGATGATATTCGAAAATATTATTTGGTATTTTTGAACCTTTTGCAAGAAAATAAAACATATAATATATTTAACATTATCATTATACTGTATACAATAACATGCTGTATGATAAAAACCAAACTAATAAGATCAGAGAATAATTTTTGTACAACACACATAGTATTATATAAATAATAATAATATTTATACATAATACAAAATATACATATAGTATAGTAATAGTATATAATATATTATGATAAAATCAAAAATAATTTACATGTATAAAAACTAAATGCTGTTTGTCGGTATTCGCATGACTTGAAAACTTAAAATGGATGGACCGTTTGGGCTTAATTTTTGTTTTTGTAAATATTCGTAATAGTTCAAATGAGGTTTTAACGAAAGAAAAATTGAAAAAGTTGTCCGGGAAATTGAAAAATTTGGTATGAACTGGAAGTTTTTTTTTCAATGGGCATTGTAAATGAACTCGTGACAATATTATGCGCGTATAACGTTTGCCAGGTAAGTCATAAAATATAAAAATGCTTTTTGTGTAAAATAACTATTTATATTATAAATATTACACTAGATATCGATTAATTTATTAAAATTTTATGAATTTTAAATAAACACTTATATAATACAGTTGGGGAGTTTGTTTATTTATTTGACAGCGTTGATCTCTGGAACTACGATTAGGGGTTGAACAAAAAGAAAAAAGTCAAAAAGAACGCTAAGCTACAAAAGTAGTAATATCATGGGAGAGTGGTGAGATGTGGTGTGTCGGGAACTGACAATATCCGCAGTGTCAATTAAGATAAAATAAGCTTAAAAAGTTCGAAAACTTATAGAGGTTACGAGGTTTTGAGGTGGATATTTTTCACAGGCAATGAAGTGCGCGTGAGGACATCTATAGTTGTTTATATATTAAAAGCATTTTAAATATAGACAGCTGACAAGTAGAGTTGATTGGTTGAGTTACAGAATAATATAGCCTATACAAGCAATACGCTTTGATAACTGACCACATTTTGGTAGACTGCTACTCCGGTCTTCGAGTGATCAGCTAAACGTAAAGATCGGTTCAATATGGTAGACGTACTAAAAGGCGATTATCCATTCCGGACATATGTCGTTTAATAGGCATAGAACCCATATATTAATATAACTATAATAGGTATCGCCCGGACCATTTTAACATCCATTACACTCTCGTGACATTAAATATTCTATATATTAACCGTTGAAAAAAATTCAATGTATATAGGATAATATATAATAGGATAATAAATAAATAACCTAAATAAACCTATCATAAAAATAACTATGTGAAAATTAAATTTTAATGTTGTTTAATAATAGTGTAGTTTATGTAATGTGTATTACAATTTTATTGAATCAAATGCACGTCTTACGTTAATAGAGAAACTCCTTGATGTACAACATATTCAATTGTTTATATAAAACTATAAGTGACAAAGGACACAATATTGAGTCAGTGTATCATAAGTAGCTGACACTAAGTAAAATCAACAATATGTTGACAAACGTTGTTTTGCCCATAAAGAACTTTTATATTTTATTTTTATAGCTGACTCGGCAAATGTTTGAGAGTGATTGTCATCACCCGTCAGTACTCTACGTTTATGTCAATTTTCAGCGAATACACGTTATGGTCGCGAGCTCATACAAAAATTCTATCAAAAAAATCCATTTTCAGTAAGTTTTTCCCGAGTTTTTAAATTTTCCAGACATTTTTTCCAATTTTTCTTTCCATAAAAACCTTATTTAGACTATTCCGAATATATATTTTTTTTTTTGTTAAAAAAATGAACCCAATCGGTCCATTTGTTTTCAAATTATGCTCTTGCCAACGAACAGCATTTCATTTGTAAATATATATATATATGTATGTATGTATACCTATATAATATAAAATGTGTATAAAATATACAGAGACAGGAGATCTCGTAAAATATATCTACGGGACAGTGTTTCGAGGCAAATGTGTCGTTTTCTTTTTCGAATTTATCTCGAAAATCCACACGACTTTAGTCTGAAAAACGTTATATAGTAGGTAGTGTGTGTGTTTGTGTGTGCACCGAGTGTTGGAGGGGAATAAAAGAATAACAAGGAAAAAAATAAAGAGAACAAAACGACACGGCTAGGAGAGACGAGGCCGGCGAGTGGGCGAGCGTGTGGCACACGCACTTTATTTGTTTCTCCGGGTGGGCCGAGAAAGGTCCAACGTCCGTGGGAATTCGGACACGCCAACACACAAAAGGGCCCGACGCGCACGCGTCACACCTACTAAATAATTCGGGAGTTTATTTTGTGTACACCACCCTCACGCGGGTCGGAAGACGGTATACACACACGGTGGGGGGGTGTATAGGGACGAAATAATAGGAACAAAAACAGAAGGTGAACTGAAAACAAACGCGTGGGAAAAAAATCGACGTTTCTCATTTTTATTTTTTTTTTTTTTGATTCTGTTTTTCACTTTTTCTCCGTTTTATAGGTTAAGTATACGCACAAAATAATATTTTTTATTTTTTTTAACGCTTATATATTGTACTATATATATATACAAATAAAAAATATGTATATTACTATTATTATTATACGTACAAATATTCACCTCTGTCGGCGTGCACTGCTGTCAGCAATATCTCTCCCCCTACCGCCGACACGCACACACACGCGAGCGCGGGCGCGTTTTACTCGCGTTTCACCTCGTCGAAAGTGTGTTCTTGTTATTGTTATTCCCGAACGACGCTTTTTATTCGAATCCTAATACGACGTCAATCACTTATAGGTCTGCTCCGCGCCCGCCCCCCCCCCCCCCAGCCCGCCGCGATCCACCGCACTCATAAATATAGATTTATACGGTTTGCGATGTGCATTTACTCGCAGGACATGGAAATGAAAGAAAAAATAACTCTAAATATTTATTGTATTATACATAAACAAATCGTGGTAGCCATGAAATACTCCCGAGAAAACCGTCGTTTTTGTTTTGTTTTATTTTTCGCCCCCTTTTCGGAATTCCCTCATGGCGATCGAAAACTCTGAACTTCGGTCGAAAATCACATTCGACTACGCGTTCGAATTCGCGTTCGTGTCTAGAACTCGCGGTCTCGATAAATGCGCAGGTCGTTTCTGACACCGATGCCAATATGAAAAGAAAAAAACTGGACGTGCATCGTTCAGCGCACTGATGTTTGCATGTTACGATGATGCTTACGATTTTTATATTTTCGAATTATTATATATCGTCATGTTTTAGTATTATTCTTGTAAAACATAAAAATGTATTTTGAGTACATTTAAGTACGTTTCACTACAAGGTTTATGATTATCGAATTCAGAAAATGCGCACAAGTTCTGTACCGAATATTTGCACGTACAAGTTTAATTTTTAAACTATTATTAAATATTACAAGTTTCTCGAGAATAGCGCTCCCGAAACTCGACACCGAGATAATATTATTATTATGCATCTAACATCTAAAATATTGATAATTCAATATAGCATAATATTATGTTATCGGCACTGGACGAATGATAAATTGAATTTCCGGACAATAATATATTCTTAACATATTATCATCAACAACAGTGTAAGACGTATTGGTTTGCATTTGCATACACGGAAAAAATACTATAATAATATTATGGAAAATAAAACGTTGTGGCGTTTTGTATGGTTTGGCGTATGAACTATATTATTATATTAATATCGGTTCAGCCGAGTAACCAAAATAATAATATTAATAACAATAACGAGGATCGGATATTGCAAAAAAAAAAAAAAATGCCAAAGAAATACAAAGCCAAGTGTTGAGGGACGAACGGACGAGGTATAAAAGATATTGAAATAGGATGTGACTTTTATTCTATTACCGCGGTTATGGAAAAAGTATCTCTCTCTCGCAGCCTTTCGTGCGCTTTAGATCATAAAACAGGTAGATCGAGTTCTCTTGCTGCGGTTTTTTTTTGGAATAAACACACGTGCACGTGCACGCGCGCAAGAGCGGGGAAATAGGCGGGCAGCGGTCAGGAAGGGGTCAGGCCCAACACTTGGTCGGTAATTTATTTTATGAGATAAAACGCGCTCACGCCAATTCGCTATCCTCTCTTTTTCACTTTACGTTCACAACATGTGGTCCCCCTTTAGAAGGATCAACGTTTTTTTTTTTTTATTCTTTCGTTATTTATATATTATATTTGTATGTATGTGTATATTTTCCATAAAAGATATATCACGTTCCTTTCGATTTACCGGCATTTTAATATCACCCCGTTTGAGTCACGATAAATTTTAATAAGACCTATGCGTCCTAATAAGTCACCTATGCGTTTTTGTTGAAATAAAACACCTTTCGGAGGTAGGAAAATAATATTTTTTAATTAACCTTAAGTGGTTTTAAAACTATTTTTTTCTATCTAATTATTTTTGAAATCCGACGACAACCAGCTAAATCTATAAACGATTACAAGCTAATTACTATTTAATGACATTTATTAATATTATGTAAAGCAAAAGAAAAAACTACCTCGTATTCATCAATCATACCTGTGTCCGAAGTAACAAACACATTTTACTTTTTTAATTTAATCGGTTAATGCATAAGATTATATTTTTAGACAGGTGTATACGTCAATTTTAAATTGTTTTTATTTATTGAGTTTTGGAAGATTAAAATAATGTTATTGTTGCATTCATAGACTTATATTTTCTTGCAGCATTAAAGTTGTTTGAGTCTATATCGTACTAAGGTTGACGTAAAAATTTAGATATCAGCCTATTATAGTAAAACGGTATACATATACAATAATGTATTATATACATGTTATATATAAAACAATAGAAAATTAAACACGGTCGTTTTACGACGTTAGTTTATATTTATCTGTAAATAATATAAAGTTTTACTTTATATAGGCTTTAAGAAATAAAAATTGACGAGTGATATTAAAGTGCGAATTTTAATTTCCATATTTTTTACAAGTTTTTAATTGTTTATTATTGCTTTAAGAATTAAGACGAACAATGTAACTGTACATGTTAATAAAACAATTAAAAGCAACAGTTACCGTGAAATAAAAATTAAGTTTTTACATTAACACAATAATTTGTAAACAGTTCTTGATTTGAATTAATAACATTTCTATTTGTTCATGTCTAAAATGTATAAATGGTAATAATGATATTAATATGATATACATATTATTAATTTAAAGCTGATAAGGTACACACTTACATGCATATATTGTATATTTCAATGTTTTTATAAAAACTAAAGTATGTCGTAACGTGAGTTTTTCAATGTTTTGAATAATAAAAATAAAAAACAAAACCTCAAATTTGAACATATTTATGTAAAATCATTTAATTGTCAAAATTTACATAGATACTATTACACTTCATCATGGTATTATATTAGAGAATTTTCATCCTAAAATATACGTTTGACAAGATACAATAATGAATCTATAGGTATATTTTATATGACATGTACATTGGGCACATAATTTGAATGTCGTCAAATATTTATGGAATATTATCAATTTTAAAGTTTCAAATAACGTTCTGCATTAGTGATGTATGTATATTAAAAATGAAATAAATAATTTTATGGATCATATTTAAAGTTAAAATAATAATAAGATGAAAAAAAAACAATATATTATATTTTAAATAAAATTATTTTATATATTTGAAGATATTTACAATACGTTTTTCATAATATGTTAAGATGAAACGTTAAGAATTGAGGAAAATGTTTTAATCGAAAAATGACATACTCTCCAACATCGTTCAATGCTACCTATCCTTTTTTTTCATTTTTACTCTTTTGCGCAGGAAATTGACCTTCCTTTTAGCTAGAGGGAGAAAAAGTGTATGATATATTTTTTTTTTTTATCAATGGTCTCAAACAATATTCTTCAGTTCTTCTTTTTCTTGTAGAAAACATCTATTTTCTTCTATATTACGTATTGAAAATTATTTAAAACATAAAATATATTAATATATATCGCATGTTTCTGAATATAAATTTTACCATACGATCCTTTGTAACTGCAGATCACTATAAAAGATGACTTTTTAAATAGAAAATTATATATTTTATGATTGCATTTGAAAAAAAAAACAGTATTTACTTGTTTAGTCTGAAAAAATAAATAAATAAATGAATAATATTGTTATTTAACTTTAAATAAAATTCTGTACGGTGTAATTAAAATGCTACCTGTACCTATAATAAAAATATAATCTAACCTGTTTACTTTTTATAAAACATGTTTTACTAAATACGTTTGTAGGCATGTAAGAACAAGGTTAAGTTGAGTTTTTTTTCTCATAAGGAATTTATATTTTTCATTAACACCTAAAATACTGGGATATATTCAAACAAAAAGTTAGACGTAAGCTACATGTTTATTTTAATTAAAACCGGTGGTAAAAATAACTTAGCAAGTCACACACTAAATATCTTTTATATCCTTCGAGTGTATTTAATGTACTTTGTTATTGAATAAATCACTGTTAGTCACTGTTATATTAACAAATGTATAGGTTTATTCTAGAGTTAATTCAAAACCACACTTACCTAGTTAGTATTATACCTAGTATGATCAATAGCTTAAAATCAAGAGTAGTATTAAATCAAAGGTAAATCACTCTATTTGAAAAATAATTTTTCCATCTTTTAAAAACACAATCACCGGCATTTCTTAATTTGATAAATGGTCAATGTGAAGTGTTTTAAGGTATTTAAATGTAATAATATCTCGAGTCTGTCCAAAAAGATCATTCACACGTTCAAATATATTATTTTTTCATTTCAGATGATCATTTGACATTTTAATAGATACTGAATAAATTATATTTAATTTTTTTCTCGGTTTAATGTACTTTGCTATATTTCTTGCTTTTAATATAAAAATAATAAATCTTGTATAATATTCTATTAGGCCCGTTCAGCATAAACGGTTTTAGTGGGTGTGTGTGTGTGTGTGTGTGTCTTCGTGCGCACGCGCTTAAGTAACGTTTTTTAGCATAAATATGACGATTTATTATTGTTGTTTATCGTCGAACGCTTTTTTACAATGTTTGCTATACTATTATGATTGTCGAGAGTTTTACTCATTTGTACTCGGTGTTTTTATTTATTATTATTTAATGTAATACTTTTAATAAATTTGTCATGGGGTGGTAGATAAACGAGACTATATTTTAAACACGTGTGTGCCTGTACACCATAGATGATGCCTTTTCTATCATATCACTAGTAGCTTTTGTACCGAGTCAATTTTACGACAACAAAATAAAAAGTTATTAAATATGAAACAGTATCCATACATCTGAGGATTGATTTTTTAAATAAAGTGTCGAATAAAAAAAAAGAAAATCGAGGTTATTTGTCGTGTAAACATTTAATTTAAAAAAACCAATGTAGTTTTACATTTAAAACACAATATATATTAGTGAGTATATCATTCTATTGTTCACAGAAATCCAAACATATATACACTTATATGCATTGGAGTATAATATTATTTTGTGAAACACAGTATACTTTCAAATTAAGAAAATACATGATATTATATACATTACTAACTGTATTATCCGACCATGTTTAGTAAAAAAATGTACAAATATATTTTATATTTCACAATGTTATCGGTGTACTTCGGTCTAACTGAATTAAAAAAAAAAAAAGTCGATCGTTAATCTACATTATTTTGAGGTTTAAATGTTCTAAAAACGTTTAATATTCAGATATAAATACATTTATTTAAAAAATTAATACAAGGTCAAGAAAATTATGATTATAATACAATTAATAAAATTAATTATATAAATTCAACAAATTTAATAAATAATAAATTTAAAATTGCAATATCAAAAAAATACATCACCAGATATACTTAGTGATAAACACTGACGGATCGTCTCCGTTCAGAATTATGTGTCGTATATAATGATATATTATCATTTAATTTTAATTTAATACATTCATTGCAGTTACTCATACCACATCTACTGTACAGTATACTATATAAATCGTTGTATCTACTTTCCCATGTTTGCATACGTAGTTTACAGCAATTTATTTATTTTTGAGTTGTTTAGAAAGATACGATCAGCTCAACAGCTGATATCGTTGTATGTGTTTTGAGTTGTGGGCTTCCGACAGAGTACTTGAAATATCCGCTTTTATGTCTCTCCCTGTGAACGATTTTCGGTTATCTAACGTGTCCCGCAGCAAGAAGATACAACAACTAAAGCATAGGAATACTTAAAAACTATCTTTATAAAACTGCACAATTACAAATAGTTGTAATTCAAAAATTAATAGTTAGAACACGTGTTTTTGTACACGAAATATAGAAATAACCATAATTTTCATTAAAAAAAAATAAAAAAAATAGTAATAATAATTAAATTGAAATTGTATATTGATTGCATAAAATCTCGTATTATTCGATGCACACAAAAATATTTTATGACAAAATCAAAAAAAAACAATAAATAAATAAATAACGGAAGGCACTTAAAATGTGACTTTTTTTTTGTTGTGAATTTGACACGAAACTCATAAGATATTATTATGATACGAGTCGATTGGCGCTGGTCACTTCTTAGCCGTTGTAGTATTAATATTATATTATGCGTGTGTAATAATATAATATCCTTCTGGGGGTACCCTGTCGGGAAAACGATTTCACGCTCATAAATTATTTCTATCTTAATCATCTAGACGTCTTGCTATTTGAATACACCGTCAGCAGAGAACGGTTCCCCAGACATGACAATCATCGTGTTGTTTTATCGTGCCGGCGAGTAAAGTTATCGTCAAACGCTTTAAACGCAGGTATCCGTGATTCACTATGTGCTCGACACTGAGACTATTGTCACAAGAAATAAAAACTAGGCATGTCCACATCGTTTTAAGTTCTTCGATATAAACGCGACGAATGTATCTCAATATAAATGTTTGTTCGTGGTTGTGATCATAATATTGTGGTATACACGCGCTTCATAGAAAATAAATTAATAAGACATTTAAAATATTGAGCGGATTGAAGAAAACAGCGAGTTGAAAATAAATTGGAGAAACAGTATACAAAGTATGTGTATTATTTTGTTTTTATTTTAAGTCGATTTTATATTTACGCGTAATTATATTTTCGTATACGAAGAGTGCTTCAAGCATTCCGAAGTTTCGAAGCATATTACGCACCTCGTACAATTACGAGTTTCGCGTTACGAATTATGCGCTGGCACTACTCATCACAGAGATTTGGATATGAAAATATTAAAATATTAAATATTCAAAAAAGAACAAATTCCATTTCGTGAGCGTTTTCATAGTCTACTCGGAAACCGTCATTATTCTCTTAGTAATGATTTATAATATACAGTGGAACGTCGATTATCCGCACTAATTGGGACCGAAGGGGGTGCGAATAATCGATTCGTGCGGACAATCAAATAACCATTGAAAATTTTAATATAAAGGTAAAAACTGATTTACTAGATATAATACTAAATATATTATTCATACACAATATAAAAAATATAATACAAATATAATGTATTTATTTGAAATAATAATCAATTTTTCGCCGCCAAGCTATTTGATAATATAACATTACATATAGATATATACATTTATATATAATATAACGTTATAGTATACGATAAAACATAACGAATGATAAAACGTAATTAAATTAAACTAAAAATAAATTTGTACTCAACAATTTTGTAGTGCGGATAATTGACGGGCCGGATAATCGACGATCCACTGTACTTTAATAACCAATATCCTCATCGGCGACATAAATTGAAATGGTATCTTTGTGGCGTTTGCGAAAACAATAATTTAACTGGCAAACTAAAAATCAAATCATATACACTCACTATGTGTGGTTAATGTCTCGGATTGTATATTTCTTAACTGCGCGGATGATATTTATAAACTTTTTTCAAGCAAAAAAAAAAAAAAATGAAAATTGAACCAATAATAATAAAAGTTTTAGTTCACTCAAGTGTTGTAAAATCTGACTTCTTATTATTAAAATCCATCTTCCACCCTCTTCAAACTTTTCGTCCTGTTGTTTTAGGTCGATTAACAAATGGTTGGCCGCGAAATCGTTAAGGCGTTTTATAATTTTTTGTACGTTATTAGTATCGTTAGTCAAACAGTGTCCAGCTAAATGAAAACTGTCTTGGCCATAAAAAATAATTAATTTTAATAAAACAATATTGGTTACGCGCGTGTACGTATACAACATAACACATAATTTTTAAGCTTATATGTGAGATCGTTCGTGTCTTCGAGTGTACAATAACGGTAATGATAATGTCTGGTCGTTATCACAGTCGTTTTACAAGCGCTCGGCGTGAGAGAAATAAAAACGGTGACGCGCAAAGCAACCCGTCCGCGGCACAGTCTTTTTGTAGAGCGCCGAGACGTCTTTTCAGTATACAGAGTGATCATTTCGGCATTCGTAACACTCATTATCGTACGATTTTAGTTCCGCGTTCTCAAACAGACTGTTTTTCTGAAGATTTTAATGAACGCCAAACATACAGGACCAGAAAAATAGTGATGGATATAACTATATACGTGAATATTTAAAATGTAGACGTTTGAAATTAAATGAATACAAAATCGTTTAAACTTTATAAATAGTTGAAAATAATTATTGTAGTTCGGCGGTAGGTATAAGTTTTTATTTACCCGTATTTCAACAAAAGAAAATTGATTCTTATTAGGGTAAAAAACACACACGACATCGTCTGCTTATATCGAAAAGTTTTCATTGACAAGAACACGTAATTATTTTTATACATTAAAAAGATAAATGAAATGGTTATTCTTTTCAAGGTAAAGAGCGAGTGCGTTTGCCGTTAAAAGAACCACGCGGTATACGCGAACACTATAACCACTACAAGTAAATCGGCGACTGTTCGTTTTCCATTTCGGAGTATTTCCCGTTATTTCCAGCTGCAGCGCGTTTAATGAACAATAGTTTTCTACTTGTTCCTAGTACTGGTGACGGTACCACTAGGTTTTTCTTGTTTTATTTACATCAGCTCGTGTGCGAATTTTACGTTTCGTGTAAATTACGTTTTTCCAACATCCACGGCGGGACGAGAGTGTACCTACCTATCCACCCACCCCCCCCCACCACGAATACCGACCGGCTGAATTTAAACCAATTGCCGCTGTAGAAATGTATTAAAATGCTTTTGTTACGTTAATTTTTTTGTGTTTCGTTTTAAAAAGTCTATGTTGCGTTACCTAATAAATAATAAAATATCAACGTATTTTACAAAACAATTTAACCGAGATTTTTCGCGGGATTCGCATGATCAGAAATAAATTCATATTTCATCTCTACGGCTCATTTTGTAACTTCAGATGTTTACCAACAACCGTTGACGAGGTATAAACCTCGACGTTTACTAATGGAAATACCAAAATATTAATATATCTAGTGTTTGCGTACGTCTCAAAAGTCGATCACAAAGAATTTATCTACATGAAAGTTTTTTGGTTTATGTTTATTGTTTGACGTTTGGAGCTCGGTTCGTTTAGTTAAGACAAACATTTTGTATTCAACATAATTAAGTGCGAAAATAACTATTATTCCTAATTGTGTACATTTAAATACTTTTATATGACTTTCACTTTAAGTTAGATCATGAAACTATACATATATCGATCGAATAAGATAAAAAAATAAATAAAAATATAGTCGAATACAAAAGAAAACAAAATATATTTATATATTACACTGTAAACATAAACATGAGTGATGTAATAATTTATTTTAAAAAATTTATTTTCATAAAATCTACATTTTTAAAAAATGTATAAACTGTTTACCACATAATATAGGTTTTTGAGCCAATAAAAGTAATTATATACCTAATAAATAATGTATAAATAAAAAACTAAATATGTTCAAATAAAATTATTGCATTTTAAAGCTATTTCTACCGTATTATTAAATAAATCGATAATTGTAAATAATTGTGTAACGTAGTACAAACTTAATTTTTTTTCTTTTGTGTAAGTTTTACATAATGTTGTTATAAAGCACATAAAAACAATTTCTATTAATTTTAAACATGTAGTTATTTTTAACTCCAATGGAATTTCATTTATTTATTCATTGAGTGACGATGGCGTTTTAAACATATTTAGACCCTTCGTTGTGTTCAATTCTTGTCTTGTTTATAATTTACAATTTTGTTATAAAAGGCAGGTTAAATTTATTTTTTAAAATAATATTATTATTATTATATTACATAGATATTAGGTATATATATATATATATATATATTTAACAATAAACTTTAATATTTTTAAAATTAAAATTTTAATTTGTTTTAAATGTTTTATATATTATGATTATACGAGTGCAATATGTTTGGTAATGATATTATACTATGTTACTAATATATGTATTTCGCAATATGTTATTACAAATTAAAAAGTTGTTCTCACCGTCTTTATACATTGTGTTGTTTTCCTTTTGTATCAATTAATTACCTTTTGGATCATTGTTTATTAAGTTAAAATATTTTAATTATTTCGTCTCAATATTCAATTATTTTGATACATTTATGATTTTCTAGAAGCCCTAGTTATATTATTAAATGTTTTCCACTTAATAGACTAATTATCCATCAGTCGTTATTTATAAACATGATCAATACGGCAATTATTGAAATAGATTTTTTTTGTTTTTTAAAAAACGTGTTTGTCGTGCATGGCAAACAGTAATATGCAACCATATCTTATAATATTCAAGTTCTTCAATAATTTGCTTGTCTACAGTAAATTATCGTTTTCATATAATTCGTGATCGTATATTTTTCGTCATTTCGAACAAATCACGTTTCGATGACTTGAAATCCGCTCCTCGATAAATTAAAATATAAATCCGTAGTCATCATTACCGATGCAGCCCGGCGAGTCCGCGTGTTGTTGCTTATAGCTCGAATTTAATTTCATACTTTCTCCCGTTCGGGATCGGCTCCGGTTCAGCTCCTATGGAATATCTGCCGCGCTTAAAATCTTCGAAACGACATTAAAACGACCGCGTTCCGATGGTTCGCGCGCGGGTGAGACGAGACAAACGCGTATTGCTGGCAATTATTATACTCGTCCGTAATAAAGCCCCGGAAATTCACTGATATATATATATATATATATATAAACGATATACTCGCGCGCGTATGATTAATGCGAGCTCAGAGTTGTCACTACAAGCTGGAACGCGCCGTGTGCGGGGGGGGGGGTGAGGCGACGGTGTGGACCGGCTGCTTTTGACGACGTTTCTGTGCCCCCGTGAAACCGGAGACCGGGATAAAGGTGAATTGTCCCACGTCCTTTTGTCGTCGGATGTACTCTACCGCCGCCGCCGCGCCACCCCACACTGCTCACCTCTTGATCTGCGCGCCGCCAAAAAACTCGGGGTATATCAAATTTTCGGCCACTTCACGCACGAATAATAAAAACTCGAGTAGAGATTAAATTGTTTTCAGACAACACGCTATATATGTGTGTGTGTGCAGCATATATACATTATACTATACACAAACCCACACACATACGAATTCGTGTATTTCGTATTAAAATGTGTGCGCACGCGCGCGCGTGTGTAGGCGTATATGCATATAATATGCATGCAGCCACGTCTCGTTTCAAAGCGCCCGAGAGCAGGGTTTCGGCGAACGAGTCGAATGATGAAAACCGGGAATCTTTGCATGTATAAAAGCGCCGGGCCGCTGAACGAGAGAAAAGTATTTTAAACTTCAGTCGTTCTCTCGGTTTATTTTTTGTCCGGTCGGCCAGTGTTATCGTGCGACTGCGAATTATGACGATACGTATTTAAACTACTAAGAACTACGCACGTCGGTAAATTCTACAGTGATATTTTTAAAGAACATATGTTCACGATTTGTGATATTATAATATCATCATCAATCTATTAAAATAATTAAAAGAGTAGTGAAATGACATATTATCGTATTATATTGTAATTTCAAGTGACCACGGTGTACGTCATTTACTTTGGATTTTTTTTTTTTTTATAATATGTCCTTATATAATAATAAGATTGCGAGACGATTATTTATACTATGCATAAAATACATTTATTTTGTGGATGAGTATGCACCTTACGCCTGTGTGTGTCTGGATTGTCAACGTAACGACTAAAGTGTTACCAAATAACTCGTTTCCTATGTGTTTTGGCCAACATTTATTTTTATAATAGTAAAGTTTACAATATATAAAATAAAAAAAAACTTGCTCAATGTTTAAATTAATGTCTTAAAATATGATATAAAATGAATTATATTATTTCATAATTATGTTGGCTTTTAAAGCCGTTATTGATGTTTGTGTGATTAAAGTATTACAAATCGGACGAAAAGTTATGCATGTATAATATTATCAACAAATATAATACTATAATGATTAATGAGCAATGACAAGTTTTGTGTGACTGCGTGACTTATCATTAGTTTGTTATGACTTATGACTCAGTTCGATTATAAATTCAACACCTGGTCTTGGATTTAAATCTATTCTTAATTGTATACATTTGTTAAAATATTATATTATATGAAACATATACACAATTATACAATAACATTAAAATGCTATATTTTATTGGTTATTTTAGTTGTGATATATTTTAACATTTTTATTATTAAATAATATATTACATTCAGTATAAGGTAAATTAATTTTGACTAATTTCGTATTATGTTTATTAGTGCAGGATTCTGTTATCAGTATAAAGTTAAAATGTTTAAATAGTTTAAATGTATACTATCTTAAATAAGTCAATTTGTTTTACAGTATTGACGGACGATCCGAATTTTGCGGAGCCTATACCAAATGTTACAGTGTCGCTGGGGAGAGACGCATCCCTTCCATGTGTAGTCAACAATCTCGGCACGTACAAGGTAAGATGCCACGTACATATTATTATTAGTAGTAGTGGTAGTAGCAGTATTATTATATAGAGAAAAGTACTTCATAAATCATTTCAGTGAAATGTATTTTCAAAAGATTTACGACCGACAATTTTGGGTTACTTACGTGTATATTATTATGTACCTCTACAGTGACCAATCAAAGGTTCTAGTATATATTAAGAATATAAATGGCTATTATATAATATTTTTATAAGTGGAATTGGAAACAAAACGTCTATTATCAAATTATATGGGTTTTTTTCGTTGTAGGAAAACAAAAAAATAAATATATTTAAATATAAATCACATAATATTATCAACGATAATAATATTTATACGGTTATAGTTGATTTGTTCAGTGAATATATTATAATACACTTTTTACACACAAAATAATGTCGGTATTATCAATTATTATGCTAAAAATGTTCAATAATAACATCATTTGATAGCAAAAATGATATTATATTTCAAGTAATTACGACTTTATTTGAACGAAAAAATTACTTTTATCATATTATAACTATTTTAATATTAATAAAACCCAGTATTTTTTTTTGGAAAATTAACACAGATCTGATGTGAATTCAAAATAGTTTTCAAATATCTATGAGGACATTATTGAAATTATAAAAAAACTAAGATTATTTAACAATTGTTGACGATCTGACAATGTCACTCGTTGTCGGTTGCTTAATGCGTCATGATATTAGTTGTACAGGCACAATTATTGTAAGACGGCGATAAATATAGGCAAAATAGGTACAGTTCAGTTAAAGGGGGCTATGCCATAGTATTATTATAATATTCGAATAAAATTTTTTTAACGGATATTATAAATAGATTTTATTATTAAACTAAACGGTGTTTGTAATAAATCTGTGATAAATAATCATACCAATGACAATTAAGATCTAAAAATAAAACGAGTTTCGAATAAATTAATTATTTTAATTCAGCCAAACGACTACTACACATCTACTTATCTTCCGAGAAAACATATCTTTATGCTCAATAACCATTGTTTGCAATGTGAACCGGATTTACAAAATAAATACACTGAATCATTCAGAACCACAGTAATTTTCATCCAGACACGTAAATCATTATATTCTTGGTATTCTTTTGAGTGTCTGATTTAGTAATATACCTAACATAATATATTTTAACTATAGCATACGAAATGTGTTGTGCTGTATAATGTATAACGTCATTCCATATGAGGCATCGTATTTTTATTTTTATATTCTTAGATATATTTTTTTATTACATTTATGACTATAACAAACATAATAATACAACAGAAAATTAAATAGAAAATTATTAGGTAATCCTAAGCCTTGATTTAGTGTGAAACAAATTTAAAAATAATAGTAAATTAGAAATAAAGTTTATTTATCGTTTTAAAATAAAAAATAAAATGTTTGAAAATTTAAATAAATTATATCTTTAAAAATATTAAAAATCACAAATTTCGAGAAATATATATTATCCATGTTTAGAAAATTGGTATAGAAAAGTTACTATAAGTTAGGTAGGTATGTGTATGCAAAGTGTTTGGCTTCTCCCACTACATAAATGCTCACTGATTGAATACGTTCATCAACACTTCCCTAATTTTACTATTTATAATTAATATATATATATATCATTCAAAAGGTCTAATATCTTCCTTACATATTCCTAAATAATAAAAATATCACATAACCTAAAGGTATGTTGTCTTAGTTAAAGTTAATCACATTTGTTTCTTCGAAAACAAGGGTGTAATTATTGACTTTATTTATATTCTATTTACACTAGTTAAACTTAATTTCCATTTCCTTTACTCTTTTATCTGTAGGTATTTTTATGTTCAAGTATACTCAACGATATACGATAGAATCAACTTTTAGTTCCGGCTGAATCATTTAAAAATAGTTTGTATTCATCCTTTTCATATTTTTTTTTTTACAGTTAATAATTCTCACAATTCTCACGCGGTCATATCCACGACTTTTTTTTTTGCTTTTATTATTTTATTATTTATCATTTATGAATGTTGTAAAGTTCCAGTTCTGGGAGTTCAGCATTAAATCGTGACAAATTAAAACGTATTTTATATTTTTATATAATAAATTTCTAAGTAATATGCAGCTAAGACAAATTTATTTAGCAGCAAACGTAAACAGCAAATACCAACATACCTTTTAACCCGATTAACAATATTATTAATTATGGTATAATTATATTCCGAAATTCAATATAATTCTTTGAATACGTCATGTTTTATTTTTTTAAAAGATTCAAAACGTAAAATTTCCAATTTAAAACTAAATGTATTATTGGGATGGCACGTATCATGTTTATATTTACCATGTATATGATCTGTATTGAGATCATGTACAGGCATATAGAGTTTCCGGATGTGTTCTTACAACAGAGTTCGACATTACCCCATATCAACCTCACTTGTGTGGTCACGTACCGGACTCGGGCTTGAATACATATGTTTTCGTTAGCTGGACAAATTGAACCGTCTTTCAAGGAAGGCCGCGTATAGATTTAAAAATCTTATTTTTTATTTTTTTTATTCGCGAGGATTTTTAGACTTTACACATATGTGATAGCTATAGTCTGAAAATCGATAGTACATACGTTATTATAAGATAACTTTAAATTTTAAATTTTTTCAAATTAATATTAATATTAAGTATCATATATTAAAAATTAGTATTTTATACGAACAATTGATTATCTTAATGCGTTGAATCATACTTCTAAAGTATATTATTATGAACTTTTTTTGTAGAGGATTTTATTAAATATAGACATATTTTAACTCATTTTACGAACACAAGAATAGGTTAGAAATCAATAGAACGTAAAAATTATTATAAGATTAATCGTTTTAAAAATCTGTTATTTTTAAATATTAATTTTAGTTTTTTTATTAAAAATTAAAGTAAATATAAAATTTGTTTTTGGAAAACTCGTATATTATATAGAGACTGGCAGTTGCTATAAATTATATTAAACAAGTAATGAGACAACATTTTTTTTTGGAAGTAAAAACTAAAATACATAATGAAAGATTTATTTGATATGTAAATAATTTTATTTGGCGTGTTACAGTTCATTTAAATTAAGTCAATACGAATTTAAATAGTTTAATTAAAGTGATACCAAAAATATAATTCACAGTTTAATTAATTAAAAAAAAAAATACAGATAGGAATCGAAAAAAAACCAATATTATGCTTATTTAACGTTATAAAATAGTAATAGCAATAATATATATTTACAGTAAAATTTGTGTCTGTATTATTATGCTATATTTTTTTAAACTATTTATTAATATAATTTACGTGCTCGTTATTGCGATTTTTTTTTCGCTTAATTTTATGTTTAACTACAATCGCATACTTCGTGAACGCGGGGTCACGGGTTCGGCAAATATACATGTTTTAACCAATTACCCAAAGCTTAACCACCGGTGCTTTAAAATTGTGCTTCTAAGTGAAGGTAAATGGCCAAGGATTATCTTTTCACATAAATCTTTCGTTACAGTTGTAATCCGAAAAAAAAAATTAAAATCCTCAAAGCAAATAATCCGACATGAAATTAAGTTTTTGGACATTTGCATCAAAACGTCAAACGAATGTTTTAATTGCATCACATATAATGTAGGACTTTAAATAGATAATTAGTATACTCTGTACCTATACTTACGCTTATTATAATTTAAGTATGCATATGAGTAATATTAGTTTTGAGCATTCTCGTGGATTAAAATCTAAAAGATAATGAAATACACGCTTTCACAAGTATTTAATTGGAAAATATTTCTAAATATTAAATTAATTAACAGTATGATTTTTAGTCGACGTTTGATGGACGTATTTCAAATCAAACATAGTACATTTTTTTGCGTTGTTTATTTTTTTAATATTATTAACAATACTTTTTTTTCTTTGAATTTGAACATTAACAATTTATCATTTTTATTTAACACGACTTGTTATTAAAATCTTAAAATACGTATTTTGATATTGTATCCGTTAATTTACTCCATAACCAAAAAGCCGGACGAGTTACACATAGCCACATAAGTACTGAATAAACTAGCATTGATTTACCTTGGTACAATGTACAATGGTACTGAATACTTTGGCACGCTCTGAAATCACATTTTTTTTTTCTATTTTACATAATGTAGTTTTAACAAGTTCGTATTCATTGTGCTCAACAATTATTATCGACCCGTTGGCTAATATTATATTTCTTCAACAAACTTATGTTTATATATTTTTTTTTTTTTTTTTTTTGAGTTGATTACAAAAAAACTATGTTCACTATTATAATATTTTTTACCTCCATTTCGTTTTAAGTACTACATCAAAATATTCATTTATGTAAATTACTCGTATGCTATGAGTATAGGTCAGTACATCTGGTACGAACTAAAATATATAAATATTATAGTAATATATAAACAATATACTATATATATCGTATTATATTTTAATATCATAAAATAACTCATATTTCATTCAACGTGGACATAAACCGAATTAAGATCACTGTGTAATGTAAATGTTTATATATATATATATATATATATTAAGATTTCAACATAATTTTATGATGGTATATCAAAATTTTCTTCGCAAAATAAAATAAAAATTTGTATCTTCGCATGACTTTTGAAAGTATAATATTATTAATCATAAAATAAACAATTAAGTAGTATTGCTTTTTATAAACCCACAAACGTGCTTACATAGTTTTTTAGCAATAGGTATACGCCACATTAACATTTAACGTGGTACATAAAATATCGTATACGCAGTGTATCTGGTGTTTATAAAATATTCTAATAGTCGCAGTACCAAGTTAAAAGAATTTATAATTTATCTTCTGAATCTCTATATCTATTTATTTATTAAAGAACTAAAGTACAACATATTATTATTTTACTTAATTATCTAATATAACGATATTTTGGATGATGATTTAGTTTATTTTTTCAATGTAAAAATGTTTACATTAGTAGATATATTTTCTGTGTTATTTTTTTCTGAAATAAATAGAATAAAAAAAAAACTATTTACTATTCTGATAAATATATTGTTGTATTTAATTTAATTTTATCGGTATTCCATAAAAGTTTTTCTAAATTAAAAAAAAATCTTTTAAATTCAGTTTTTCGTATAAAATGTAATTCTCATCGCAAATCAATTCTAAATCTCAATAGTGTAATAGTGTGAGAATACCATATAAAATTATGATTTGTATATAATGGCTCAAAAATATACACTTTATAAACAACTTTTTTTTTTTACATCAAGACAGTTGAATTTTATTTGATTACAAAATAATTAAGAAAAAACACCGAAGTTATTGTTTATTTTTTTATTATTATTATTATTATACTGCGGTGTTGTTTTTTTAGCATACTAAATGGTGTTGTCAACGTCAATTCATAATAATAGATAAATACAGATAGTGATTCCTAAACTTTTACCAAACAAAGTGAATTGATTTTAGTTTTTGCTCTCCATCGTTATAATGGAAGATATGCGCTGCGCGCAATAATTATTCGTCAAGGAGATTTATAAATATTTTATCGGTGCTAAAAGGCTCTACCATCTTTACCTACAACACCGCACTTTCTACTGTTGCTAACCTCTATCGTCCTGTCTTATTATGTGTCCCTTGCATTCACACTTCCTTTGTCTTACTCCCGTGCACATATATGCACCGTGTCTAAAGTTTACAAGTCCAGACCCCCGGAGGCGTTAGTTTAATTAAATATAGTCAGGCCAACAAGCTAGTCAGGATGCGAAGCCACTGAATAAATAAACAAGCAATTTCGGGGCGAATAGTGCTCTCTTTCCTTCTCTCACTCTTGGCCCGACGTCGGTTTAGTGCCCCCGCGGGAATCGCACCACTGCACACCTCTGCGTAGCCGCCACCGGTATAGTTGCCCACCAAAAATACAACCGACATAAACAAGTATGAAAAATGTATCAGTAACCTACGTATACTACCGTACACCATCCTGACAGATAAATGCTATAGGGTCGACCACCGTCAATATAAAACCCTCGACAAACATTTCTTATCTACTATATACTATTGTCTAATAATGTTTCTTCCCGGCTTATTTATATTTAATTATACACCTTATATAAAGCAATACGAGTTGTAACGTATACCATTTCATTTAAAGAGTTATCACCGCCTGTCAATATTAGAAAAAAAATAAACTTCTTGAAACTTAAAAGTACTGCAAGATAAAAATCACTTATTTTTTATTCATTCATAAAATTTGGTCGGGGAAAAAAGTTTACTATAATATATTTGATGTATATTTAAAAAATAAACCCATTTATAATAATCACGAAAAACCATAACGATAAAAATCGATCACATAAGATAAATTACAATGATAAATTATACACACACTGCATAAATGTACATATACGTATATTATTTTTGTTGAAATACAGTATTATAAATTATATTAATATAGGAATAAAAACATTATTACAACCTAATAACAATTTATTTGTTATCAGGTTATATGTTTACTAGTATCAAATGTGGACCTTTTTTAATAAGAAATAAAACTTTTTTTAGTAAACAGTAGCTGGAAAATCTCGATTAAAACTTTTGGTTCGAATTCTGTAATAATACATTTAACACAACTTGTATTAGTTTTCGTAAATTTTAACTTTATAAAAATATATTTAATCAACTTCTCTATTTTTATGTTTATTGTATACAATATTATTATTTATATCTTTACAGATCTTTATAAGATAGTATATGTTTAAAAATACAATTGTTATTTAATATACAGAGTAATTATATACCAAGCACGATCACAGCCTTTATTGAAATTTTGATTTGAAAATTGTATTTAAAATAATCTGTCAACATTTTTAATTTTTAAAAATGGTCCAATAATAATAGTAAAATAGTGTAAATTAATAGAGTAAACATACTTGATTTGATATTACATTTATTTTATATTTTTATGAAACTTATTTTGAATTTCAATATTCAATTTTATTGTTTTTAGTATACACATTTTGAATAACTACTAGTTCGAGTTTTGCATAAGGTTTCAAAAAAAAAAAAAAATATAAATAAAATAAAATAAAATACCTATTCTCTAAAAAATGTCTAGTAAAAAAGAAAAGGTTCTAATTTGAAAAAAAATGAAGAAAAATTTCTAAATATGGTCTTCAAGTATATTTAAATATTTCAAAAACTATAATTTGACTAAATTTATTATGTAACGAAAAATGGGGAAGAGTATACTTGATAAATTACATGTATAATATATTAGGTTTTGATTCTCCTGATTAATGTAAAATAATAAATTGGTATGAACATTTAAGTAAATATTTACATATGTTATGTATGTTATATTGATTTTAAATGAAAACTAATTAAATTTGATCCATAATTTCCAAAAAGTAATTTAACAAAAATTCTGAGTATTTATACAGTCCTCGTGAATCACAACTTTCAAATACAATTTAGCTGTAAAAAAATATATATATAAAATATATATTTGTTACGTCAAAATAGTGTATTATTTATATACCGATCGAAAAAATGATCAAGTGCAAATCACATTTCATATTATACATCAGTATAGTTTTAAAACAACGTGCTGAAGCTCAGGGTCCAATATTATTAGGCTTAATACTTTGGCATTTAATAACTAGTACCTACGTTTATATAAATATATGTATACAAATACAAAAAAATGAAAACAATTTAAAATAGTATAGCTAAAAATATTTAATTCTTATAAACAATATAATACTAACTTATGTAACTTTGTATTATGGTTTCCTTTTTAAAGCAAATAATTTCTGATTGACTTGTATTTTAATTTAATTTAATTACGAATTGCATACCGTTTTCTGGCTGTTTGTTGTATTCCCAACAAACATGTTATTGCGTTCCCAGATCGCGAATTACCACTATAGAAACCATATCAAAAGCTATTAGTTATAATGAAAATAAATTTTCCTTATTAATTATTTTACACTTGTATCGTTTGTATAGATTTATCTCATTTTTATTATGTACTTTTAATATATAGAAACATTTAATTATTATTTAGGTACAATCAAAAACTAAAATTCTAAATATTTACATACATAAATAAAACTTTTTCGTTTGACAGATATCCATTATCAATTAAATAAGGTCAATTTAAAAAGTTGTAAAAATAGCTTAACTAAAATTAAACAATTTCAAATTACGATTAAAAATATACTATTTATATTCATAAGAATATTTGTTAGTTTAATACACCAATATTGTTTAAATCAAATACACATTATGTTGTTTAATCGTCAATTCTTTTTTTAGCAATGTCAATATTAAATTATCATTTTATTTTATCAACCAATTTTTATTTTGAATAAATACCGCAATAAAAAAAAAAACATGTTTTATATCGTATATTTATAGCGATGAATAAAATTAATAAAATTTAGATTTTAATTAAAAAATCAATTTTTTTTCCACTCCACGTCCTTGTTTTATAAATATAATATTAGTTTGCTTTAGGAGACGACCATAATTATTGTTCAAATAAGACCCTGATTAAAAACGCACGACAATATATGGCAATCCATTGCACAAAGAACAACTCTAAATTGGACCATCGGGACCCGCGCTGGTTCAATACGTAAAATAGATGGTGTGTGCGGAGATTTAATAGAAATATTTTAATATCATGTGTATTCATCTTAACGCAATTCACAAAAGCAAGTTAAAAACGTAAATAAAACGTTAATACTATTTTGTGATTGTTATCGTAATATTTACATATTATGACGTATTTCATTAGTTACTGTTTTTATAGTCATTCATTATGTGCATTGTTCATATAAATGTATATAATTATTATAAATAATAATAACCATAGAATTATAAGCAGATAAATAACTTGATTTTAAATCATGTGAATGTTTTTGTGGATGTCTGTTCATATTTGTACTGCAAACATTACAAAAGAAGCCGTGATACTGTTAAAATGTACCTAATTAATTAGGATATTATAAAATGTATGACTCGGTTATAAATCACACATTTTACAAGATGAAGATCATTAACTTTTGTAAACCTACAATGTACAATGTGCTTGTAAATGTAATTACAAATTTATAACCTCCACGTGTGACCTAATTATCTAATCCATATTAGCTTTTAAGTATAAGGCATATCACTAAATATCAATTTGATTGTAAACTATTCATATTTGAATTATGTGTTTTAGTGTAAATTATTTTTTATCATAATGAGTGTATTAGAATAATAGGAAAAAACTAAATGTTTTTAGTTTTTAAGTCATTATTTATTTTATTTTTTTTATAATGAATTATATTTTGGATTGAGATTATCAAAATTACTCATTATTTTTAGAAAATAAAAACACTCTGCACTGAAAACAAAAACTGATCGGTATAAGTAATTTAACAAGGACTTTGTTTCTGCTTGTTTGATAAATTAATTTATTCCTTAAAACTCTGAACAATTATTTTGTTGATAAATAAACATAATAATTTGATTTAGACAAATTTAATGTGTTTTTTTCTAATTTATTTTAAAATATCTTTAAAAGCTTAAAAATATTTGTTTGGTATAAGTACTTGTATTTCATATACGATTGCTTGAATATATAAACATAAAAAGTATACAATTCTGTAAAATGCTATACAATATAAAGTATGTAAAAGATTAATTTTTCAAAATATAACTATTGTTAGTAGCTACAAGTGTTATGAATATAAAAATTATTCAGGTATAATTATGATTTTTCTAATTTCCATGACCACTTATCAGTTGTTACGGTTATTGCATGACTCACATAATTTAGTTACGTATACATGTACAAAAATATTATACACCCCTTGTACACATCCATTATTATTATTATAATCATAACATTTTTATACTTCAGAATGAAAGAGATTCAACAAAAATTCAACTATTTCGATACTAATAATAGATTATATAATTAGAGGGAAAATAAACTTTACAATAGCGGTCAAAAATTGAAAATATCATTTATATTTGTATACTTAATTTTTTTTTATAAAATAAAATATCCTCTCGGTGAAAAATAAACTCATCAATATTTATCTAGGGAGGGCACTTTTTTTTTTAGTCTCTAATGCCGAATGAGCTTAACAATTTTTATTCATAATGTGATGTCTGGGAACATGGTTCCCAGAGGTTATTTTCCTGAAATTCAGCGGTTAATATTTCAAAGTGCGGTGGTTTGAACGCTATAATTTGTGCTTAACCTAATGTTACTATTGTGACAACCACAGAAAATACCACAAGAAATTAAAATATATTTTTGTTATACTATTGACCATGTTTATACATGATGATACAGATATACAGAATAACCTTTAAATTACAATTTTTATTTATAAAGAACTAAATGAAGAATACAGTAAAGAAAACTACATGTCTTAAAAAGCCACAAAAAAAACCTTAAGTAAAATAAACGTCGTAAAGCATACAACCACAGCTTTTATGTCTTTAATATTTTGATACTTTTAAAAGTCCACTTTTAATTGAGATAAAATCTCGGTTAGCTATATTAGATAATAATATAATAATGTAGGTTAACTATTTGCATATTCGAATTGTACAATGTTGTTGGTATACGTACATAATACAGAAAAGTTCTATAAAAAGAGTACGCGCAATTTAATTTGCATATTTACGAATGATTGAACGTTATGCATTTTTTAGTTTTAATATTTTTTCATCAAATTAATAATAAATGTAAAAATTGGCACAGCACAGTGAAAAAAAAAACATTAGTGTTTTTAATATTTATTGACTCTATAACAAAATTCACAAATAAATTGTTATGCACAAGATATTATCTTGTATAAATTAGTTTTTTAAAATATTAATACAATTCCATCTGAAGCCCGAATAATAGGTATTGATCATACAATTTATAACTGTACAATTGTACAGATATAGTAATTGTTTGATCATAAATACCAGTCGATATATTTTTATATTAGAAGTATTTTTGACAATGATTCAATTTTAACGGGTTAAGCGCCAAGCCAAAAAATTGAGTTTTGAATATAGCGCCATGTAGGGTCTATTGACCCGTCGATGTGAATTGTAAATCGATCACGTAGGGTCTCCAAAACCTACATGTTTTCTTATGGAATTCAAACAGAGCGTGGCCTGTAGGGCAAGCTTGTAAAACGGTTCATCGAAGTACCCGGGAGTTTAAATTATATGGCCAAATGTATAAATAGAATATGTTTGGAAAATTTCTATCGTTATTGATTTTTAATTGTACGATTAATTCGTCAGTTTTAATAATAATAATAATCATTAATCATTATCTTTATTACTGTGATATAATATGTGGTAAACCTATTGTAATATTACGGTACAACACAGTATAAAGGATCTAATGACCCTACACTTGTCATTGACGCCACGTAGGGTTCTAAGATCCATCAAATTTTTTATGTGTGCATTCAATTCAGGTAAAAATGTTAATCAATAGTTAATATGTGATCAAAAGTGATGATTGTCTTTCTTTTCGGTGAAATGTAAAAAATTATTTTGACAAACCTACTGAATTTGATGAGAATCGTTTTGACAAGTCCAATGACCCTACGTGGCGCTTAACCTGTTAATAATCATAAACATTTTTACAACAGTGTATATCGGGAAAATAAAAAAATAATAATAATAATATTTCTTATAGTTTAGAGTAAATTATTATACTCTTTCGTGCAAAAAAAAAATAACCTCATATAATTTTTAGTGATTAGATATTTAAAAAAAAATAATAAAAAAACGATACTATAGTATTAAAAATGGTAAGTCTAGAAATTTTTTAACCTACTGATTTGTAGCGGAATCACAAATCACACACAATAACAAATAACGATAAGTTTCAAGGTTTTTTTTTTCTATTAATTTTGTTTATTTTGATATACGATGTACACTTGATAAAACGGCAGTAAACAAACAACAAACTCAATAATGAATAGATTACAAATCGTTTATCAACAAATATTTAGTACTTATCTTATTTATTTTGATGGATTTTTCGTCAGACGCAATTTACAAACAAACGAAAAAGAACACGGACCGCATCTAACACCATAATATTGTGCGATTGCGTTTGATCGGGACGCAACATATTATCTACCATATATTTAGTGACTTAATAATTTTGGAGAAGTATTAATAATAATAAAAATTATAATAAATACAATATAATATATTAATGTATTAACAATTTAACATATTATTATATAAATATAATGTTAATTCGATTTAATAAAAAAAATTACCGTCAGCCGAGGATCGAACTGCAAACATTTTTTTGATATCTATTGCTTAAAACTAATACAAATATTTAAATAAACATTAAAATTTTTCTATAATATACTGATAAAAAATTAATACGAAATTTTCTTCTAATCAAACTAGCTGACGTCAGACGTTTAAGTGGTTGAACTATTTTTATGAATATTTAAATACCATTAAAGGAGATTCTTTCTCGTGGTTACGAATAAAATAAACGAATTATGTATAACAATGTGTCAATAATATACTGAAGAAAACCACGGGTCTAATAGGCGTTATACGATAATAAACAATGTGTATAATAAGTTTTTTCTCTTCGGGAGCATGTTTTACTCGAGGGTTCGAAATTAGCGTTCTATTTTTCTTCCTCCTCCCATATAGCATGCCTGTGGTCGATCAGTGACGCCAAATTTTTTCACAGCATCTATTTCTTTGCGTCAAACAGATAACAGCAGTCCTTAATACGAATTCAAAATAACAGTTAAAAAAAAATATGATAGGGTGAAGATTTCATGTCTCCAGAACTATATAGATGCGATTGCAGGTACATTTATTTATTTTTTTTATTTAAATACTTGCATTTAATGCTTATAAGAGAAGTAAACTAAAGTTTTGATGTTAGGTGAAACATAATAATTACCGTCAATAATTATAAGGTACCTATTGAATAGTTAAAGAGCGATAATTAAGTACTTATAAATGTACTTACTTAAAGTGTATTTAAAGTTTGTATTGGGGGTGTCTAGTGGTACTGGGATACACCGCAAAATGTTTGTCCACCACTCCACTCATCCAAACATTAAACTAACATAAATAATTAATAACTAAGTAAGTAACTTGTCGTTAAAAATTTGATTTAACGTGTTTAAATTATAAAAATATTCTGGTTCAGAATATACAATTAAAATAGTAGGTATGCCGTTATTGAATGAAGTAAAAACTTAAAAATTAATACGATAATGATAGTAAAAACATTTTATATTTTTTCTAAAAAACGTCGTTTTTTTTTACTTTAAATAATTTAATAAAATATTTTCTAAAGCCTTACTAAAAAATGACTGACTACATAATCACCTTCTTTATATATATATATATATATATATATGTTATTGCTTTTTATAAACTGAGTAAATATTTGATATTGTTATTTTTGGGTATTTATAGGTACCTAGTTAGTAGCCTCGATGTAATTTAAGTATTTAACCCTATGTCACACGAATTAGGTAAATATTATATAATAAAAAACTTTATTTAATTATTGGCTATATGATTCAATTAATTTGTGTTTAAAACAATCAAACTACAATATATATTTTTAGTGTGCATGATATGTATATGATAACTTTTATTACACTTTATTTTATCTACTACTATTTGTATAGAACTGTAGAACCAGTAGATAAATATGATATATTATACGAAATAGTTATTGTTACTATCATTACGATTTTACGATTTATCCTACTCACTATATACAAATCAGACGATCGATTTTTTCTTAATAATAATATAATGTGAATTATTATTTTTTACTCTGTTATTTATTTTATTATTATTTTTTTAATAAATCATACGAATTATGTTCATATATTTACGATTATAAAAACTTTGTTATTATTATTATTAGGTACTATACTATTATGAAAAAACTTTTTTATTTTAAAATTTCCCATTTTGTTCATTCCAAAACATTGAGCATAACAACGAAAATAAAACAACACATATATTATAATATGACAGATGTTGGTCGAATTGAATTAGATCATATCATTATTATTATTTTGAACTCCGTTGACATTCACGTCAAGGGGCGTTGATAAAATATTTTGTTTCAGCATTTATTTCCCAAATCCAAATAATTTTTAATTCCCATTATTTATACTCGAATCATGATCAGGATCTTATTAGGCCCGCAATAAGTATGAAGCATTAACGTCATAGTCGATTTCAAGCACGTAATACTACATCGTGACACCCTTTAGATTAATGTTACAACTTTGTCAAGGACTTACTATATATAGTTAAAATAGATTTTAATAATGGCGATACGACGAGGAGTTAAGACGGGGTTGACAGATTCCTTTCGAGCGATAGATTCTAGAAACATCAATAAACCAGTGTCGTCGCGCGCGTATTTCATTCTCTCCTGTCCGCGACAAAAACGATATTATCGACTACACAATATTATATTATAAATCCGCTTGCCCCGCGTCAGAGGCATCGGATCGATTAGCCGCGGGTCAATGTTACTCGACACTACAACAGGTGTCCGAGCCTAAAGCCGCTGATAATGTGATATCGTTATGCGGCGAGCTGCTCAAGTGGACACGTGCCGCCGTTGAGGTTTGGTGGAGGGGGTGGAGAGGGTTATTATACCGTTTTGGAAACGGCGCACGCCGCGAACGGTCGTATAGCCGATGGCCGCGGCGGCGGATCGCGAAACGTTTCGGAAGCGCGACGGTAATGACCGGAAATATTCCCCGTGAAACTCATCCGCGAGCGCGGCGCCTCCGCTTTTTGCCGGTCCCCGTTATTATCCGGTCCGGATAAGTTAAGTGGGATCTATCTCGGCACAGCCTTCCAGCGCGCTTCCGCCCTCTCTCGCGCGCGCCCGGTCGTTATACGAACTTAAGCAAGATAAAACACATCTTAGCGGGCGGCGGTTTAGCCTATATTATTATTGTACTAACGTTGTTATAGTAGTATTAACTAGTATTAGTAGTAGTAGTAGTAGTAGTAGTAGTAGTATTCGTTCGTTGGTTCGTTGTTGTTGACGGTAGTTGTAATTACGACGTGCTCTCCACCACTCCTGACATCCTTCTCCAGCCGTCGGCGCCCTTGGTTTCCGTCCTCCACCGTGCGTAGCGTAAACAAACGGGGGGGGGCGGGAGTGAAAAGCGCGTTCTGCGTTTCCGGTAACAACGTTTTCGTTTTCGTACCCGCCGCCGCTCTAAACACGTCGTATTATTATTTATTTATTACTCTGACGCCGTCAGCTCGTTAATATTAATTAACGACCGCGTCTCGTTCATTAGCCTGCAACGGTTATTGCAATCTGCACCGGTGGTGGCCGAAGAGCTTCCGAAATATTTCCGAGAGTGCAGTTTTCGTTCGATGGTCCCCCTCCGGCCTTACCGCGAATATGATTATCTTATGGTTTCATTGCCTGCAGGCATTTAGACCGCCGCGCGCCGCGGGTCGGCTGTAACAGGACGTTTTCAGTCATAACGACAAAAAGAAAAGAAAATCTCCGATTACGGTAACATTCTACCACGACCGCGGTCGTAATAATAACGATACATTATTTACTGCTGTATAGCCTGACGCTATATACGTAGGTTTTAGAATGCACACAAACATTGTAAGTGAAGGTTAGGTTTGCCTTTGCACACCATTTCACTCGTCGATTATATTATGATAATATTAATTATACGATAGCCGCTAGATTACCAAATACCAAGCCACACATCGTTACGTCAAAAACTGGTTGCCTTTTTTTCAGACTATGGAATATATACAAATGTAGTAATATATGAATTAATTTACATTTATATGGGAGTTTATTTTATGTAAGTGGAAACTACTCAACTGATTAGTATCAGATTTTGTTTCAGATATTTCTTGAAATTCGGGAAGTGTGCATAGTTCCGTTTTTTAACCCTATTGGTTATCATAGCTAAAGTGGATCACAGATTGATTTCACTTATGTTTGTGTAAAATTGAATATTGTTTTTTTTTTTTTTAATATATAGAATTGTATTGAAATTGGTTACAGAAATAATAAAAACTTTTACATAATTTATATTTTATATTATGATATATATTATATTAAATATACAAATGTATGATTGTATAGCTCATATTATACTGAACAACTATTCGATCAATTTTGACGAAAATTTCAAATTGTTCTAAGAGATACAAGGAAAGTTCAAAAAGTAGTTACAACCACGTTTGAAAATATACCAAATATTATATCCGATCCACTGCAGGTGAATTGCCTATTTCGGTCGAATTGGTTCACAAAGCAAAGTACACAGACGCCAATTTGGCCCGTCGCTCATGAACTGAAGTACACTAAAACCGAGATACACTATACAGTATATACTATATATATATTATACTTCGATGTTCGTATGTATATATTATATTAATATGCGTATTAATCAAAAATAAAATGGTAAAATTGTCTTTTAATAGACAATTGAATACATTTTAAATCTATATTGCCAATCAGTTGATATTAAATCTACCGTGAGATAATATTTATTTGGTTCCATACTTCACTTTTTAATAATTTATAGATTTAGATTTCGAGCAGAGCAAAAAAATGTAACGTGTATATTTTTTAATTTTGTATTTTATTTTAGTAAAAAAATGCTTCAATCTTTAACTGTTTTTTTTTTTTTTTATGTTTGCGAATTGGATCTAATTGGTACATTAAGAAAACAAAAGTAAAAATAACCAATACTTAAAAAAAAAAAATACAAAATAATGTGATTTTTATTTTTAAACAAAAACAAATTTCTGTGATTTTCAATGTAAGAAATCAAAAATCACATAATCTTTTTTATTAGTATTTTCAAGATATTACATAAGTATTTGACTCTTTTAGTGCTATTTATAGATGTTTTGAATACTCTGCAATTTTTTTTCGATTCGTATATGGTAATATCGATTATTATTATATTTAAATATAGTATTTTCTAAGAAAAATTAGAAAAGGGTATTTCATATGTTATTTTTACAGCATTTACAACATATTGAAAATTAATGAGTTATTTTTATAAATGTTTAAAGTTAAAAATCATTTAAATATGTTATTTATTTTTAATCAAAAAATATTTTAAATATTCTGCTTAGGGAATTGCAATTTTTCGACACTGTGTATAATTATATTCTTTCTAAGTACTTAATACAATTATAGAAATATTTTAATGTTTTTATTTAAAGTTTTCTATGCCACAAACTTATTCATAAGTATATTTCCACGGTACATTTATATTGATATTTACATTTTTAAAAGTCAATATTATTAATTTTTTTAACAATTATTATAACAATTATTTAAATTTCCATGTATTTTAGGGGATTTGTAGTGGTTAAAAATTAATTTAGTCTATCTAATTACTATCAGTAACATAAATGTGCATAAGGAAATGTCATCAATTAATATAGAAATATAGGATGATCGATTACTCCACTTAAAAAATTTTTTTCATAATTTACATATATTTACTATTTAATTCAAATTCAACACGTCCTGTACAGTATCTTACTAAATAACAAGATACATTCAATATATTCAATATTCCAAAGCTAATTTCCCAGTTTTTTTTTTTTTATGTATATAATATATACATTTAATATTCTTCTTACAACTTACGATTAAAATTTAATTTTTAACATTTAAGAAATGTATTGATAAAGTTTCAAATAACTGTTTAATCTATCAAATGTATATAATGAAAGTTTAAACCTAAAGTCTTAATAATTAAATTATTCAAATACTTCATAAATATGTTTTATACTCAGTTTGAAACATTTTGATGTATTTTAATAATGATAAAAAAAAATTGTTGTAGTTAACTGAATTCAAAATAAAATTATTGTATATAACAGATTTAATTAATTTTAAAAATTTTCCCATTTTTCAACAAATAGTATCCATAGGTATACTATATTTTCTTTTATAAATTTTGGGGCACCAAAAATATAGCTAAGTATGTAGATTTTTTGCTCTTAGATTTAATTTTTAATTCATTTTACGATGTTATTTAACCAAATGCACAACACAAATAAACAAACAAGCTTACATTTTACGTCCGTTTAATTAAAATATAGTGGCATACAACAACTGTATTTTAATAACAATTCTAAGTCTAATCTCAACTAATTCAAAAATAATCAAAATTGATTACATTTCTGTAACTAGAATAATAATACACCATTCGATTCAAGGTTGTCTTCGTTGTGATACATTACGATTTTTACATTTTTTTTCTGAAACGGTTTAAGTAAAAAACTACTATTCCTTCTTGATTCTAAGTACAGTAATAGCAAGTGCGAGGTATACAAATAAAGAATACAATATTGTAAATGATGAACAGTAGTTAAACTTAATATATTATTATTATAATTTTTTATTTTTTTTTGTTTGTTTTGTATTTATATTAACACTGTTATAATATGCGATTTATTGTACTATATATAATATATATATATATATGTATGCGTTTAATACAAACTCATTCAAGTTATAAATGAGTCTTAATTTTAAACTGTTCAAAACATTGTAAAAAAAAAGTGTGAATATAGTTTTTTTTTTTTTTTTGTTTTGAAAAATGTAGTATAACTGCGATTGAAAAAAAATATCGATCATATTTGTAAGTAGGTACACCTATAAGTGTATAATCAAAGCACATTTATGAACATTTTTCACAAACTGTAATTAAATTTAAACGTAGAGTCATAACAATACGCGTAACAGTTAACTATAGCTCCCCCCCTCGTCCACGTCTACCGGCGGATACAATTATTTTTAATTGTGGTTGCTTAACAAAAATAATTTGTTTAAATACTCCCATTGCATTGCAGGTATGATATCATTCACTAATGAAACTAATCTTCATTAATCTTTATTAACTTAAAGTATCAGTTTATAAGCGCAAACTATAAACTATAAAATTTATTAAATAATATAAATGATTAAAATTTGTTCTGAACATTATATTAAGCAAACTCACCGACTTCGACCACGATATTGTTTGAAATGAACTTTTAACACGGCCATCGATAACTTAAGTCTAAATAATAATTCGATTCACAGATAAATAATTAACTAAGAAAAACAAGCTTCGATTCAAATATAATTGTAATAAATTATTTTTGTTTTATTGGAAACGTTTAATCCGGGTGACAATATACGCATTTAGCTCGTCCCACTCCTCGCACCGCTTACAACGGTATATTGAGCTGCAATTGCAATTTACTTTTAAAGGGTGTAATCGTCGAGCTGAATCCAAACTACACATTTACAGTGGAGATATATACGTATATACCTAATAGTCTAGTCAGAAAATTTTAAACACTCATAGACAATTCGCTGTCTATTTCGTATATATACTATATAGGTATAACAGTGTGATTTACACGATAATAGCTGAGTTCTGTGTGTATATACCTATCGACGAATTAATACGATTAAAATAGTTACATTTACATTAACGGAACGGACAAAGTTATTCTAAGTGGATTTCTCAGTTTGTGGTTGTACTCGCGAAAATCGTAGACACAGTTCAATCGATTTAGTGGGTTACTGATGTGCTATATTATTGCATTTATACGGTTGATTTTATTGTAAATAGAAACGTAATTACCTTGAAAATGATAAAATCAAAAAATGTTGTTACTTTTTCATGCAAATTCGTACCTGCTAATTATTGTAAAATGGCTACTATTGACTACAGTTTAAAAATATATTTTTTAATGATATTTTTAACATATAATTAATTAATTTTAATGAAGCATTATTTAATTTAGTAACCATTTACTAAAGTTACTGATGTAAATTATTATTTTAATCGTAAAAAAATTTCAATAATACCTAATATTAAAGAAAATTCATTGAATTTGAAAACCTTATTATTCGTTTTAAATTTTTAACGCGTGTGAGATCAAAAGATCGTCTATGTAAAGAGATAATTATATTGTACAATTTATTTCAGATTATTATAAATAAAATAATTGAGAAAAAAACACCAAGTATAATAATATGTCTTGAGACTTGAATGGTCTTTTAGTAGTTTTATTCAACAAAAATTATAGAATAGGTTAAGTTTTTGGCCGATGTGTATAATTATTTACATAATATAATATTCATCAAATATACACTTTGGCACCAAAGAGTACACCATTATAATATATGTTTAACGTATATGATTATATTATATAGTTGACACGCACTTTTTGGTTCATTAAAAAATATTTGAAATGAATAATTTATACTTCAGTACTCCGAAGTACGTATTCTAAACAAAAAAAATTCTTTTTAATTTTAAATATCAATTTTAATTTATAAAATAATTTGGTTTTATTTCTATCTGTTAACGAACTTTGCATTATATACTTTGTATTTTTTATCAAGATAAAGTCAATAAAACAATATTTCTGTTAGTATTTTTCTTTCGGAGTAGACTCTGATTGAAAAATTAATGGCAACTTCAACGAAACGTTGTGTATTTTAATGGAAGACCCGACTAATCATAAATACATATTGCATATTTAAATTCGAATTATAATAATCAATTTTGAATTTTTTTTTATGTTTAAAACGTCGGTACAATAAACATTTCACGTATTCGTACGAACTGAAAAATAAAGTTGTATAATAATATTATATGCATAATTATGTAAAATGATAAATTTTTGAAAGTGTACTGTTTCGTCAAATTACAGTTTCACGATAAAAAAATATCGTATTTGAGCGGTATATAATGGCAATAAATGAAACGTTGTAAAAATATAATAATAAGGCGTTTACGTTGTGTTTGATTCTTGCCCTCTGCGCGTGTATGATAAACATTCGAAACTCTTTATTTTGTCTTCATTTTATCATACGCAATGTAGTTCCTTTGTTACACAGCAAATATCTTACATTTCCATTTTGAGCCGTATATCTTATTGCGGAAGTCCCCCGAGGAAGCCGTTACTCATAAAAGCACTAGTTCGAGAAGACGGTCTATACATAGAGTAAGGAGGTGGGGTCGCGCATTCCAGTAATGAAATTTTGATAGGAAGTCGATCGCGTATACTGCTTGATATTCCTATAAAATCATTAAATCATATCCAGCCATGTCGTGGTTTCTATAATATTCTACCATGATAGAGATTGTTCAATAATGACCCGCCGTATACAGTATACACACACCACCGGTGTGTATCGAAAACAGTTTAGTCTGATCAAATTAGTAGCACGAGAGGGCAAAACAAAACAAAAAAAAAATTGAAAAATTGCATTACCCGGTCCGCATAATTATGTATGGCCGCATTGGTAGCCCTTATAAATATGAAAACCATAACTGAATAGTAAAAGTTCAATCGATTTCTGAGAAATAAATATTGTTATACGCTTCGTGGCACGTCCGAATAATTACGTTTTTGAAATACACAATATTATTGTTCAGATCAGACTATTAAATATTTAATGGAGATATAAATATTTAATAATATTATAATAAACATTCGTATTGTGTAAATAATTATTTAAAAATAAGTGCCCACGCTATAGTTTTTTATATTACAAACGGCGAAAAATCAGTTCATTGTAATTATTATAGTTCAATGTAATTTTTTCACAGAGTTGTTTCATTAAAAGGTCAATTTTCTAGATTTATTGGCTTTTTTCGTTGGGAAACGTATTAACCATAAAATGAACGTGTATGACTCAAATTCCTATTTTTACACTATTATTATTACATTTATATATTTTTATTAGTAGATAATTATTGTTAATTTATAACAATTATGACTTTTATTATACATTAAAATATAAAGTGTATACTAAATATAATATAGTTTTTACCGAATTATAAGTATAAATAATAAATAGATACTCATATTTAAACAATATTATAACGCTTTATTTATAATATTTATTTTATTATGTACTATAAATAATTAATTATGATCATAATATAATACAACTTAATACAGACTTAAGAAAATCATTACTTATTCGCAGTTTTATGTTTGCTGCTTG
This sequence comes from Rhopalosiphum maidis, assembly GCF_003676215.2. NCBI lineage: Eukaryota > Metazoa > Arthropoda > Insecta > Hemiptera > Aphididae > Rhopalosiphum > Rhopalosiphum maidis. The sequence continues at coordinate 85,278,536 of NC_040878.1, forward strand.
GACAAAAACTTTTTTCGTTAAATCAATATAAAATGTGTTATTATTATATAGACTATAAAGGTTTTATAGTAAGTTTATGTAGATCTGGGCGATCAATGTTTACACAATAGAAATATATAATTTACAATTAGTTTGTCCTGTTACAAACCTGTCTATGTCTATAAATTGAAAATTATTATGAATATTATACGATTTTATTAAATTAATTTTAATTAATTAAAAACTTTTATTAACTCTTTTATTTCATCTTAATTAGTTCTTACCAAAATATTTAAAATATAATATTATAATCTACCATATAACAATATAACAATATGCTCTAATTATAACCCATCAATGATTGCTTTTCTAATTTAAAACTTGACTATGTGTATAATAAAAATGTTGAGTAAACCTAGAGTTCAGTAGTTCCTTCTGAATCTAGTATAATAGTTTAAGTAGGTAATACTCATATTTTGAGTTAGAATACATCAATTATTAATAACCGATAAACATTTATTGTAAAAATACAATATTTGAGTTGAATTTTGATTTAAAACCAGTTTTATACGGCTATATAGTTCTGAAATAAGTGAATTAAAAATTTTGGACATGAAAACTTAACTCGATTTGGTTTTGAAGTCAATAGTAACAATAAAAGACAAAATATTTTACGTGGTTACGCCCTATACAATATAATCGTGTTAATTCGATTAAAATGTGTTGTCTTTTTAGTTATAACTTTTTAATTTCTATAGTAAGCAATGTAATAAGTAATATAACGTAATTTGACTTAAATATCACTTAAAATGCACACGTCATGAACGACGTGTCATAGTGTTTGGACAAGATAATGTTGTATATGCGTTTTGTTATGGTGGTATATAATACGTTCATCAATTGAGACGTTTTTCGTGTTTTCTGTCTCGAAACGCAAAATGTTAAAGAAATATATTGGGTTCGGGTACGTATTTCAGGGCCGTCCTCGCTAGAAAATTCCGACTATGCGTTATCATTGTTTTTCGATTAATTGTCTAAGCATCGCCAACAATGGAATGGGGCTGAAAACTACCGCAACGATGATTTTTGAAACCGCAAAGTATAATATCAATGGAAATTGTTTTTTTTTTTGTTTTCGCAGCCGTACAATGCGCTTTTTCGTGGACCTATTGTAGCCGTTCGAATTGATGTATGTGGTAAGAGATAAGATGCACCACACTAAATTCCGGTGTAGTCGGTTGACAAATATTTAACAATATAATATTATTATTATTATTATTGTACACGTTCGTCCACCGGGCGCGATAACACGCGACTAGACAAACTCGTGTTACAGCAGTAACAAAGAGAATTTATTGGAACTTGATATTTTTTCGTCGATGAAAACTATACACACTATACAGACAAGATATCACGTGAGGAGAAACAATTGAACGTATTTCTGTGACGTGGAAATCAATAGAATGCGTATTTGAGTGTGTCGTGCCATTCCAGCGTAGACCATTGTCACGTCAAAAGACAAAACACCCGCAATTTACATATCAGATGTAATTCTCGGGTATCGGCAGAGCGAGGCGCCTTCAGCTCAACAACAGCAGTAATAATAATAATAATAATAATAATATTCAAATAAGAAATGGTGCGCTAATGTGTCGTTTATGATTATAAATTTCGCGCGGGACAAACGTAGTAGAGATGCTTGTTTGCGGGATGTTTTATAAACAATAAAAATGAAAAATTATGCATCGAGGGATTTCCCCTACCCACCCGTGTCGCGGGCAATACTTCACCTCGTAAAAATAAGACCCTAACAGGCGTCAAAAATAATATACTCGAAACAACTATACTCCGTCGCTGTAGAACATTTATTATATATTTATAATATTATTATTATTTGAATTCCGCGGCGTAATGATGTAATGCAATTCTTATCACGTGAAAAAAAAAAATATAACATGAACAAAAAATATTTATTTTCTTATCGAAAATCACCTCAAGTTCGTATAATATTATTATTAAATTGTTGTCGGTGATAACGATTCTCTTTTCGAAACCGTGACGACGACGACGACGACGATGACTTTAATAGTTTAATAACGTGTATGTGTATTACACGTATAGCAGCTGCGACGACGGATTGGAATGATTATTATAATAACACTAAACAACTGCGTTTTCGTCGTGTCGATTATATCGCACGTTTTAACGGGGTATAGGTAGGTACACATCGTCGGAAAGGTTTTGGCGAACAAATTTAAAACTTAAAACCACTCGTCCAGGCGCAATCCTAAACGATTTACCGAAAATCGGCCCAGCTGAGTCTCCGGCCAAATTGCCGTGTAAATCATTGACCGCACTTTCTGGTTATTAAACGTATACACTGTTACTGCTCACGCACACACACAAATATACACGGCCCGAGGGACTATCAGCGACCCACGGACGGCGTAGAATCGTTTGTCACGTGTCACCCCACGTATTAATGACCACGCGATCCTGCTAAAATTTATATCACTCGCCAGATATCATTCGTCCGACGCATACGCGTCACGCGTGTCTGCGTATAAAAACATAATAATGTGTATACACAGTATTGCATGATATCGTGATCGTGTGTGAAGTCGTACGGACATCGAAGTCCTGTGGTGTTTTTGTTAAAACGTTGGCGAAGTTCGAGGGTTTTCCTCATCCTTACGAATTCTCGTCGGTTCCTGCAGGAACGTAGTTGTATCGCACTGGCGTCGACGTGTGCGTTTTATGTTTTTTATATGAAGGGTTTTTTTTATTTTTAACACTTCCGAGAGAGGATAAAAACAATCTAAAACTTTAACGCGACTGCACGTCTGTAGATTGGAAATCTAATACTCACTAGATTTAATTTGGAGAGGTCGTCTTTCGAATTTCGCTTCATTTCACCATGTAGTTTCTAGAAAAACGAATAAAAAACGAAATAATGAATGATTAATATTGAGCGAACCGGTATTCACTTAAATCCCTGTCGATTCGATAATGTAATCTCCACTATGCTTGATCGTTTTTCAAATCCAATGACCTAAAAATGCTTTTAAAATATTAATACCCTTTCATTGGGCTTAATTGACTTCATTACACGATAGATTGTTGTATTGTGACTTACCTATGTAAAAGACGTTTCGACATAGATACATGATAGTCTACAGGTCTAAGGCATTGGTTTTAATTTAAAATTAAAAAAAAACGTTGGCAAGTAGTAATAATTTCTATGTCCGAAGCCCTCCGAATTATATTTTTACATATTGTTTAATTTTATTTTATTAAATATTTTCATAGACACCGATATACACCATACTCATTTACACATTAGTATTATTTCTGCGCTATACGTTTAATGTTAATTGTATACACTGATACATTTTCCTACCACGTCATAGACGTATGATACATTAGAACCAACGCAACATTATTTTATTATTTGCGTGTAGAAAATTATATCACGATTTATAAGTTAATTACAGATTAGCTTAAAATAAATTAAATGCATTGTTTGTTTAATATTGATTTATACAGTAAAAATAAAAAAAATAAAATACATCACAGCGTACTATGCACAATAGGTATTGCATTAACACTTTCACGACCAATCAATTTATTATAATTTCTACCTATCTATTTTTTTTTCGTTACTATTATACCCATCAAACCGTTATAAACAAACATTTTATACCTGCATTTTTCAACAATATTTGGTCATATTTTTATTTAGATAGAATATGACTATTATGGACATATCCAAACATTCAACGGCAGGTACTAACATTCTTGTAATACGGTTATTAACAATATTTTTAAAAAGACTTCTTGATTTTAATATCTAAATATCTATAACTATAAATAACATAACATAGCAAGCAATAAAACTCATTCGTAATATATCTAAAAAGTTTGAATAACAAATAAACTAGATTTTAGTTTTTAAAAAATATGATACTTCAAAGAACAAGGATTGTTAATCAAGTCCATTGGACAAAACTTAACAGTAAAGAACTTTAAGTCGAAAACCGTGTCTGTAATGGTGCGGGTTTTAATCACCACGTCATTACCATAGCTCTTTTCTCGCAATGTCTTAGATACATTTATTGCTCAAAAAGCTTTTAGAAACGATTGGACCCGGTGATTAAACGTCGAACAAAGAGAAAAACACCACGATACTGTCCAGAAATTAATTGAAACCCTATACTGTTGCTGGCGGTGGAAAGCAAGAAAAAAAAATGTTTTATGTGATTAGATACATCTTTTTACTTTTTAAAGTTAATTTAAAATTATCTGCATCATCGTTTCAATGAATTAGTAGAGGATTTGATTATTATAACGGCGATGATGAGCATTTAAACCGAGTAAACTGAATTACGTGTAGTTATGAGTTCAGTTTAAATATTGTTTAATTTAAATCAAAAATTTAATCTACAAACTAAATAAAACATTTTTATTTTATTAAATCAAATCTCACGTTATACTAATAAATGATTCAAACATCGCGATCGTGACAAATCGCAACTATGTTATACCTATTAGATACCTAAACGGTTACTTACTATTTACATAGATTAATAGACATATTTAAATGAATATACCTATATATTTAATCAATGCTATTTATTGTCGTTTGTAAATAGCAATAAATCTACATTTGAGAGCATATTTTTGTGAACACTTTGATTATTTCTGACTAACATTCTTTGAATCTTATAGAAATCAATAATCCTGGTGTTAAATATGTTTGGAAACGGCTATTAAAATAATCGGAACTGATGATAAACAACAATATGATGTACCTAATTAATAAAGTCATTAAATATTTTACATTATAAATGTACTGCAGTGTTATCTGTTATTATCACATGTAAGTATCAAAATATGTATACGGTGATTAAGAGGTTCCAAACTTATTAAACACCTGGTATTATATTGACATTAAACAATACTTAAGTAATCTTGCATTTCATAAATAACAAACATTAAAATAATGTTATAAAAATAGATCATTTTGTATTTATAATTTATGTATTCGTTTATATTGCAATAATAAAATCATATTCAATTTTCTTATGTATAAGTATATACCTACCTGATATATAAGACATAATATGATAATCTTAAAAGAATAATCTATTTGGTACATAATTAATTTATAGAATATAGACGGTAATTAGTTTAACAGTAAAAAGCCATTATAACATCAAGTAGATATATTAACGTTCTTGAAAATATATTTGAACGTATAGTTAATTTTATATTGACATAAAAAAAAGAAAATGATAAAAGTAATAATATATTTTTAATTATTTTTATAAGTTATGATGTTCTAAGTTTTTAGTTGTTTCATTTTCAAAAATAAAATATTTTTTATAAGAATTGTTATGTATAAACATAGAATTTAGAACGATTCGTCAATTAATCATCTTTAAAGTTTTGATGAGTGCCAAATAGTAAAAAAATTGTTTTGGGGTACCTATATGTGCCAGCCCAATTATCGAAACTATCATATAATTAATACTTTCGCTCAATATAAGGAATGCATGAAAATCACATGTTTCGCTTTAAATGAATTACATTTAAATATTATTTATTTTTATCGATATACTTGAACTCTATTGATATTTCAAAATGTTCGTTTATATTAATGAAAAATTGTACAGACTATCTGTATTTAAAAAAATGTAAATTTATAATAATGAATAAATATATAAACGATTCAATAAGTATTAGATAAGATGATATTTCATAACTGCATACTGGGTAGGTACTGACAGACACACCGGTAGATTTCTGATTTATAACTCATGTATTTAAATTATACCAGAGTTCCGTTTGCTGGAGTAATATACATTTACCATTCTTGTCAAGGTAGCACCTATCTATCAATATATTTTATTATTTTTAAAATTATGTAACATTTCATATAAACACCATAATGCAGCGGTTCCCAAACTTATTTTTCCGCTGTGCCTTTTATTTGGACCAAATTTAGCCACGGTGCCCTGCTGCGAATAACACGAAAGACAGAACAAAAAAATTACTCATTGATAACCAATTTTACGTAGACCACGGTGCCCTTAAAAAGTGTTCGCAGTGCCCTAGGGGCACTGCGGTGCACAGTTTGGGAACCGCTGCCATAATGTTTAGTGAATTTGATTATTTTCCATTGGTCTTTTAGTGTTTAATACCTGTTTGGTTCATACCGATTTAACGTTTTTTCATTAAGTCAAAGCGATTAAAAACACATTTTTTTTATCATTATTACATTTGATATTTATGGATTTTTTGAACATTAATAATAAGTTCATTATCATTTTTCTTACCTTTATTTAATTATATAATTACTTTAATATTTGTATTAATAAGTACGAATATGAAAATCTACTTTATGATGTATTAATATAGTTCGTACTTGTTGACTAAGTAATAAATGATTTTTACAGTTTATTTATGTGTTAATAAATACATTTTTCAATTAAATTGCATACATTTAGGCAGGACTGGAAAATTATTAATCAGTTAGCTATCAAAACAATTTATCCAAATATAAAATAATATAGTAAATTAAACATTTTACTGGTATATGTTCCTGTCATTCATGATTATATCTATTTCAATTTATAAAATTGACATATAAATAAATACTTAGTACGTTTATAATTAAAACATTCAAGGAATCATATTATTTTGCTAAAGGAAATACAAAAAAGGATGTTTATAAAAAAAAAGTTTGTAACGTCAAATAGATGAATGAAACCGATCATGTTAGTTGAATCATCATAATATGTGGTGAATTAACCTTGAGTTTTATTCAATAAATGTCACGATTGATTTTTCAAATAAAAAATCAAATAATTTATATATAACCTAATAACTATGATATTACAATATCTAATGTTTTCTTATACTGCGAAATTGCATAATGGTTTCCTATAGACGATCTTTTATTAGACTAAACCGTATAAATAAAATAATATAATTATACTAAAGAGACGGAAATAACCTATACATCTTGGAACATATTATATTTACGACACACAAGCTGGCAAAACTTTCAGAAAATAATTTAGTGTACACTTGTAACCAATATTAATTTAACATGCTAATCTAGCAAAGCAATAGGAGGCATTTGTCTTGTTATATAATAGCTATTCGTAAAAATGAAATACTATAACTGTTAAATCAATACGATATTTTGGTAGACTATTTATTTGTATTTTTGATTCAACACTGTTTGCATACCTATTTAAAAAAAAAATTGAAATAGTAATGCTTACTTGGTTCCCTCGTAAGTATATTAAAATTATTTATGACTCTTGGCATGAAGTATAATTAGCACATTTTGCATACTTCGTGAATATATTTAATAGTACGATAATAATAATCAAGTATAAAACATCTATGAAATAATCATAACACGGTATAGTTAATAAGCATGTTTGACAATATAAAATATACCTATTAAATACTTTATTTTCTAAAATAATAAGTGTAAACATTATAAGTTTATATTTTACAAATTATAAGATTAATTTTTGTGGTAAATAAAGTTATGTTTTTAAGATTTTGTGATCAGTTGAATTTTCAAAGTTTCAACTAGTTACTATGTTTCTGAACCCAGTGACATACATTGAAAAATTGTATTCATATTTTCAACAAAGTAGTGTAAGTAGCCTTTTTTAAACAATGACCATTTTATTTACGTCTAGTGTATCGATATAAAACAAATAAAAAAAATCTTTTAATATTATACTTGCAATGTATAATGTACCTATATATTATACATATTCAACTTGAACCTCATTTAATATTTTAATGTAATGTTTCACCTATTTATGATTTGTAGAATAATGCGGTTCTGTTTCCTTAAAATAAATAATGCATGTTACAAATGATGTTGAATAATCCTTTAATAATTTGTTTTTTTTTTGCAAATAAGGATCATAATTGAAGTAAATAATAAAAGTAAAAATCATTACAAATATGTATGTCTGTATAATTCGTATTATTAAACGTGCTATTTTTTTAGAACCAAATACAATAAACTAAAAACTTGAAACAATTTAGTTGATATTTTATTTACATTGATGTGTCAATAATTCAATGGTTTCATAATCGATAATGTTTAGTGTACGATTGCAATAATATTAAAATTTGTATGGTTCCTTATAACTTAATACTCTATTTTGAATTATTTATATTAATTGTACTTTGCACTATAATTTCAATAACTATAAGCAAACTACACACAATATTCTATTATAATATTATAATTACAAAAATGTAAATTAAATTATTTGACTACATTTAATAAAATAATCATTAATTAATAAGCTTTATAAAAAAAAAAAATAGGTCAACGAAAACACGTCAACATCAAACGATATATTATACCTATAGTCAGTATCATTCAATATAATTAAAAGTACCTAATAAGCTACCCTTAAAATGTATTTCGATAACATTAAATGAACTTAAAAATAGTGGATTTCACTAAAACAGTGTATTAAACTATTGATATGTATACATTTTATTTTGGTAAATTCAAAATTTTAAAGTTAAATAGTAAAGTAAGACATTTTTAAAGCAAATTTACAATGAAATTATCTAAAAAGTATCATATTTAATATGTATTAATGAATAATGATATTATCGAGATAAAATTGTGAGTTAAGTTAGATCTTCTAGTTTTTGATTTAATTGTATTGTATATACAATTAATGTGTAATTAACGGAGATTTAGTTAGTTTTTGGATGGCCCATTCAATGGTAATATTATACTGAATTTACAGTTTATACAACAGTTTGGCATACATATTTTATTATAACCGTTTACTCGAAATATGTCGTAATTTTGATTAGCCTTTTTTTTTTCTTTTTGAATTTATTGGAGGGTTATATTTTCAATAACTGAAAAAAAGTTGTTCATCCATTATTCAAAAATCCAATTATGATATAATAAATTGATTGTAATGGCTAATAATATTGTACATCGTATTGACATACTCTTGGACTTGAAGTCTAATAAACAAATTACAATAATATAATGGTTTCCAGCTGCTACTGACTTTTTTACTAAAAAAAAAAAAAATACAAAAAATTTGAATTTGGTTAATGAGTTATTTTTGTCTCATTACTTCTAAATGACTCTCGCGAAATAAACACCTGTATCACTAATAAATTATTTGTGTATACAAACGTATTATAGCGTCTCATTTTGACATGAAAGAGTTGTTCAACCACCGTTTTCACGACCACCGCATCACCCATCGGTATTATCTCTGAAACTTAACTTTGACCCTTTTGTAGATACATTTAGATAATACGGTAAAAGTCGAAAACAATGGCATCGTGGAAGTCTGATAACACAGTGTGTCTGTATGCACTAGTTTGATAGTTCATTATTACGCATAATAATAATATTAAACAAATGCAAATTTCTATTCGATTAATACAGATTGTACTTATCTATTCGGATGTTTTGATTTGGGTATAAGCTGTTTAAGAGATGGCTGATGCATTGGGAACAAACCGAATAATCACGTATCACATATTTGGGCATGCATCATATTATACTATGCATAGTATTATTGTTATGCGTCTCATCTCGGTGTTTTGGTGTTGATGAATCTATCAGCAGCTATTTTGAAATCCGTTTAAACATTGAAAACTTTTTGAGACATATTAATTATTTCTAAATATAATATGCATACATGATTGAGTTGATGCATTGAAACGAAACGCGTAATCGCATACCGTGTATTTGAGTATGATATTATTGTTACACAACTTATCTCGGTGTTTAAGAATTTATCAGCGATAATTCGGAAATCTGTTTAACCGTTTTAAGCTCGTTAGGTCATATTTCTTTCTAAATATATGCATAATGCGTGTTTGAGTTAATATTTATTGAACGATCGATAATAATAATTATCAACTTAATTCTCGATAGTGGTGAATTTATATTTTCCATATAGTTAAAATAATATTACAAGGAATTGTATATCACCAATCGTCATAAAATATAAAAATACATAATATACGTCATATAGTGCAATATTGAATGTATTTAAAGTAGACGGTGTCGACAGAGATGCTTGTGAGTTTTGAAATAATTATAATAATAATTTACTATAATATACGATCGAAAAACACACGTATGTTTCACGAGGGGTTACCGGACACCATCCCGTGCTAATTCGACCAGAATTTAGGTATAATCGCTTAAGAGGACGTACAACCCGCAAGTTTTTTCATCTTCCTACACACGTGCGACATGGCAAATTTTCGTTCACCAGTTTCAATACTGTGCTGTCAGTTTCGACAATTAGAGTGAACCGACCTATTATAAAATTTAATGGTGAGATTATTGCACAGGGTCCCACGTAGCCTTTTATTGATTTTGTTATTTTTAAGTGAGTTATGATCTTTTTGAAACCGATGCGGGCACTACGTCCTCTTAAAGTATTTGAAGGCACAAAACGGAATAACGTAATAAGGTGTTGTATTTTAAAAGACAAAAAATCAACATTTTAAAATATAAAATGTTGATTTTCCGAATATACCGGAATCGACCACGTCACGTGGTATTTTAACGTCGTGACAAATAGGTATATATGCGCAGGGTGAAATACGCTACGATTGCCAAGTCCCGCAGCTTGTATGTTATATTATTCATGAATATGGAGAACCCGTGAGGATTTGTGGGGTAAAATGGACTTTTATCCGAACGTATGCGTTTGACGGCGCGCGTTCGCCGACGATCTGGTAATATTTTTCTGCGGCGGCGGCGTTCGTGTACGACAAATAAACCGACAGGTCGTATTCGTTTACGGGCCATTTTAAATTTCGACAAGACACTTTCCACCCGCGACCACGTTTGCGCGGCATTACGCGTAGGCGGTAGTGCGGCGGCGGTGGATCCCGAAATCGGATATTTGACATTTCCTATATCGTATACATCATAATATCATATAATATTATAGCCCACCTAATCTACGACGAAAAAATAGTGTAACAAATACCCAATACAACATAAACCCGCCGCCAGAGCGACCGGGAGCCGCATTTTTCGTGTCAAATGAGCAGTATATTATATACGTTTATAATACGTCTTATATTATATGTATATATATATATATGTGTGTGTGTGTGTATTAGGTATATAATGATAATAATATATATGTATACACCGATATCCTCCTCTCGCTATTATTTTCATATTTTTCTTATTTTCACAACACGTACGCATAAACGCGGATTTGCGGTAGCTTATATAAATAATGATTATACGCGCGAAAATAATATTGTCGCTATACCTATACAGAATCGACATGCATCTGTCAATCTGTCTCTGCGGATCGGTCTCCGCCCGCTCCATCGCACTCTATTAAATATGGCTTAGACCGTATTTTCTTGTACATATATTTTATTCTTCACACATGTTTCTGTTGGTATTTTCCCTCGATCCATATCCACCACCGCGCCCCATCCGTCCCCACCGTTAACCTTTTCAAATTACCCCAGTCGCATCCCGAGACACTTTCATTCCTTTTTCTTTCCCTTTCATTTTATTTTACAAGAAGTTTTCAAAAAAAAAAGAAGAAAAAAAGCTTGCAACGTATTGGCTGGTGATTTTTTTCTCCGTCATTATTATTTACCCTTACATGCCTCGTGCCCCGGGGTTATTAAACCGCCGCCGGGTAGAGTTTCAATTGAGCTGCAACAATGCGTACAGTAATCGGTCACAATGTGTACAGTATAAATTTACGCTCCGCAGACTTGACCCATATGTTTTTCGGTGACATAGTCTATAAGAGTATGTTATTATTATGCACTTCCTTAAGATACGGGCGAAATAAAAATCGAATTTGTATTAAGTTAATAAGTGGTAATAAAATTTGATAGTGACTTACAATCGATTTAATGTTTATAAACAGTAGTTTAATATTTTAATATGTTTATCAAAGGTGCTCAATAAATTGGTCGCAATTTTTTTTATTGGATCGTCGAAAAGATCCGACACTAAATAATACAAATAACGTATATATTATTTTTTTTTTTTTCAAAACTGGGCCGTGTTTTCTAATATTATCTTGAAAATTATCGAATAATTACTTTTATAAATATAAATATAAATACACCATATTCGAATATAATTTATCTTTATTCCGATAGGTATACTACTGATAATTATTAAAAATGACAATTGCTAATGTTTGGTATCACTTAATTAACATTTTAAAATCTTATAACTGTTGATTATATTATCATACATTATATTATAAAATTATATTTCTGTTAATCTATGTAACTACATAATTTGTATCGGTAAATTTAAACCAGAAATACTTTCAACTTATAATGATATTTTTATTGCAATTAAAGTTCATAGGTTATCAGCAACTTTGACATACTTGAAAATCAATAACAAAATATTAATAGAACAAAACAATAAAGAAGACCATAAATACCAAAATGACTTTATGTAAATATAAGTACAACGAGTCCTGATTTACTTTCTTTTTAGATGAACAATGTGAGCATCGTCCTGAATGGGTTATTTATTTCACAATATAAGGTTCTAAGAGTATGAAACCATAAGATGAAACGACATCTAAAAATTAAGTATCTTTAGTTTTTTAATAAAATTTAATATTTTTTAAGTGGTTCAAAATTAATTTTAGGTTCAAAAAAAATAAAAAAAATGCTTTATATAATTTTTCTTTGGTCTTTCAGAAACCAATAATAATCTTTTGAAATTATTTCGTAATAATTATTAGAATTTTAGCCAAAATCATATGGATATTAATCGAATAGAACAAATTAGTTATAAAAGTAAATTTAACCAATTTTCGAATAAGTTTTTATACACGGTTTCAATAATTCTCAAAAAAAAAAATAAAAATAATTATTGAAATAATTATAAATATTGAAATGGGTAAAATATTAATTATATTTTACTACTGAAGAAATAAATCAAAATTTAAATTTAAAAACCAGTGAGGAATTAATTGGGCTAACTAATTTGAATAATCAATATCTTGTATTCCCATTCAATTCAAATATCTAGAGCTATATATCAAAACAAGCAATATCGATTAATTCCGCTTATCTCAACTTATATGTGTATTTTATATTCGTTATGTAAAAAAAATAATAATTATAAATATTTAATGTTGAAGAAAATTTAAGAACTGTGTTTTCAAATATAAAACTTAATATGAAAACTAGTATGTCAAATATCCAATCATAAGGCGCTCATTAATATTAAAATTCAAAGTATTATTATTTTAAAATTAAAAATTATGTTTTGTGTGTCTTTAAAATTAAAATTTTGAATTTTATTTTTATTATTTATTATTATGTTCATTTTCTAAAAATATATATATACTACATATAATTTAACATTAATTGTCAAGAGGGGCGATCGACCCACGATTGAAAATAATTTGCAAACAATTGTTATAATATAACAGTTATAAACCACATATTATGATTTTCTCTTATAAGAAATACACTTTTTAAAAGGTTGATGTATTCCAAACTTGATCTATGTAAATAGACTTTAAAATTTCAAATACAAATATTTTTTTATAGACTCTTATTTAGGATAATCTGTAGTACCTATATAAATTATAGACTATATTATTGTGATGACGCATAATCTTTAGTTTACCGGTTAGGGAAAAACCAAAACCAAGAAGTTTTTTCATTTTGCCGGTTAAAAACATTGTATGATTACGTCAACAGCATTTATCGAATATGTCTGTGCGTGCATGTGTTCCGGCTTCGAAAATAGGCACTTGTGGTTATTTAATAATCAGTTAATTTGCATAATTTGTCATGTCAAACACGTTATCGTAGTCGATATCTCGTCATCGGTTATGCAATGTAATCGATAAGAAATTTTTCATCAAATAAATATATATTATCGTATACGATTTAACCGAACTGACGTTGTGCAAAAACTCTCTATTAATGCTTTAAGTGTATATGATGTTTGAAAGCTCTAAAGTTCATTAAACCTGGCCGCAAATTGACTCTGCGAAATGATGACGGAGTGTATGCGTGTGTGCGCGCGCGAGAGAAAATGAGAGACGGAAACGGCATTTATTATATACATACATCTCTGTTGTCGTATATACCTACCGCCGTAGGAGACATCTGGCAATAATGGTTAAAGTTCCGTCCTTGACGGTAACATTTAACGGAAATTGTAGGGGCATGCAGCTTTCCGCGGACATCTTTCGTTCGTTATTAATGGCGTTATGACCAGGGTTTTCCGCTGTATATATAGACGGAGACACCGCACGCCCGGCTAAACGTCCGCGAGATATTGCGCCGTCCCGTCCCGTTAACCGTTCGCAACAATATTGAAATCCTATCCGCATCCGGGCCGACCGTCGGGTGGAAATCATAATATTAAATAGGTAAAAGTAGATGCCGAAAATAATACGATATTATACGATCAGATATAAACGAAATTAAATGCGCGCGCGTGCCGCCGCCGTTATATTTGTATAATATGTTTGTCTCCGCAACAATTTTGTCGTCGACCACTCATCCATAACCGCGCGTACTGCATTTCCGTCTAAAAGACGTATACATAATATACGCGTACAGACATAAATATTAGCTGTCCTGACTGTAGTACAGTTAAGGTAGACCAGTGATTGTGTATAATAGCCCGCAAAAAAAATACTATTATTTTATTTCGGCAGCGGTGTTTTATGAGACATTAAATTACTAACTCGAGATCAAACTGTTTATGATGTATAAATATATATATATATGTATGTGTGTGTACAGGATGATTTAGTAAGACTGCTTACCAACCTTTTTTTTTTGTTCAATGATGCAGTTATTTAAAACCTGATTTTTTGGAATTTTTAAATATACACTTAAAGCTCATATTGTGTTCAAATTCGTGATGTTTTTTGTTTTACTTGAAAAGTGTCCAGTTAAAATAAAAACTTCTATTAAAAAAATTCCAAAAATCATTATTTTAATTAATCAATTGTTCAATGAAAATTGTGCGTGATCAACGAGCATACTTAGGAAATGACCCTTTGTAAATTAACTGTTTCTTAACGACCATTACCCGTAAATTTATCGAACATATTATTGTATTATAGGTAGCATGGATCCACATCGATCGGCAAATGATTTTGACTATTCATCGTCACGTGATAGCCCGAATACCACGATTTGGCATCACGTACGATAGTCAAAAAACGTGGCTGTTACATGTCAAGGGTGCGCAGCCCGAAGACAGGGGCTATTATATGTGTCAAGTGAACACAAACCCCATGATCAGTCAAGTTGGATACTTACAGGTGGTCGGTGAGTACGCTTTTAACCGTGTCATGTACCGTCTCGGAACTATACCACCGGTCGCTATTACAATTATTCCTACATTAAATATTATTATATACTTTCAATTGAATTAGAACGTATAATAATATTCTCTAGCCACTTCGTAATGTCTGTTTTTTCAACAACGAAAAATTGCCCGTTTAGAGAAATAATCATTCCAATTTGATACCGTGGAATTTTATTCACAATGCGGACACATTCATTTTGTGGCATAATATATTTAGCATAAAAAAAAATTTACTTTTGATATATTTATAATAATATACCCAACTAATATAAAATGTAGACATTATATAATCCTTGTGATGAAATGTAAGAATTGTATTATTAGTGTCATATAAATGTAATTATCCATGTCATGTTTGACCATCTTTAAACTCTCAATAATTTATTTAGTTAAATTCAATGTTTCAATTGTTTGATTTTTACATTTTATTTCTTTGGTACAATTTTAATCTATTTTAAATGACAGTGCCACCAAATATCATTGATGAAGAAAGTTCTCCATCTTCAGTATCTATCCGGGAAAATCAAAATCTATCCCTTACGTGCAAAGCAGAAGGATCACCGACGCCAAAAATAAGTTGGAAAAGAGAAGACGGTATTAATATAGCGACGGATCGAAAAAAAAAAGGTATTTTTCATTTATAATTTCTGATTTACAATAATAATACTAGTGCAAATTAATAAATTAAATCATAGTTAGATATTGAGACCAAAATCAAATTAAGTCGTCATTAATATATTTTACTGTTATTCGAATAGAATTATAATAATGTTGATATAAATTTTCATAAGACGTGAGTTGTTTTTGTAACGTTAATTCCGTTAAAGTATCAGTAAAATGCCATCTAACTACTGTTGTACCGCTGAAAAAATAAAAACAAGTACATAACATTGTAATAACGATTTACCGAGTGAATAGATGTTTATTATTTACTTCATTAAATTAATTGAAATTAAAAAATCAGATATATTTTCAAATTAACAAATAAAAAATAATAAATTGATTATCATGAGTTCCTGTTATTCATTTAAAAAATAATTAAATGTTTTTAACTTAAACATCTGAGAATTGTTATATCATATTATCATAATATGTATTTCAATAACTAATTCTGATTAAAACAAAACTTATATTTTATACCCACTTAATGTCATAAAAATGAGCATATATTTTATTTTTAATTAAAACAAAATTTATATGACTCTCGAGTTATTTTTACCACTTGACCATTGATAAATCGATGAATTGGTAGTATAGAATTACCTACATGTTTGTTTGTGTAAATAAAAAAGAAAAACACGTCGAAATGCTATTATTTATATCTATAAATACTACAACATATTAAATGAGTTCATGTACTTAATACTCTATTTGTAATAAAATTGTTTTTAATAAACTTTTAAAATACAATTAAAATATAATTCTTTCAGTAAGGCATTTTTTCAACCACTTAATACTAAATTTTAAATTTTATAAAAATGTATTTTTTCAACATAACTACGTTTATTTTTTTTAAAG
Source organism: Rhopalosiphum maidis (assembly GCF_003676215.2). Classification (NCBI taxonomy): domain Eukaryota; kingdom Metazoa; phylum Arthropoda; class Insecta; order Hemiptera; family Aphididae; genus Rhopalosiphum; species Rhopalosiphum maidis. Next base: position 85,295,433 of record NC_040878.1, read on the forward strand.
AAAATTGTATTATTTTTTTAAAATACCAATATTAAAGTTTTTAAAATATTTATTAACAATACAGCGTATTTTCCAACTAGGTTTATCCTAGAATAGAGTTCTATTGTATAGAGTCTTTACATCAGTAGTTCATTTTAAATCTTGGTAGAACGATTTTGGGGTAATTTACTTCCGCTACCTTTTTATGCGTATATGTATAATACATAATCGAGAAATGTATTTGAATTTACTCAACCAATTTTAATAATATAGGGAAAATTTGTTGCTGTGGAATATTGTAATAATATCACAAAGAATGAAAGAATTAATAATACCAAATGTTTATTTCATTTTTCTAAATTTATTTGGTTCTTACTCTAAAAATAAATAAAATATCCTTATAAGACCAACTAAACACTAATATCAGTAACAACTCTCACTTTAATAAAAAATATTTAGAATATCATGATTTATTTTCGAAAATAGATAAGAAGAATCCATTTTTTATGAACTTTAATATTAGTATAATCCAGGGGTGGCCAACTTTAATCGACTTGTGATCGACCTCCGAGATTTTCTGGGTTGTCGTGATCGGCAAAAATAAAAAAAGGTTGTTTGTCAATTATAGCTGTGTATAATCTCGTTTTTAATAGTTATTTATTTCTGTTTTCTAAGTACAATTTTCATATTCGTGGGATATACAAATATGTATATTCGTATAAATTTACAAAAAAATAAATATTTTAATTGTTTTCTGAAAAAAATTCAAAAATTTAAGAAAATGCGAAAAGGTGTCGTAATAGACTCAAATTGATCTCGCGATCGACTGGTTGGCAATCCCTGGTATAATCGATTAAACCAAAATAAAATAAAATATTTGTAGTTTATTAATAGCTTTTATTAAAATATAATAAATGCTTTTTGTCTTTGTATTTTTCAATGAACATAAGATTGTATTTCAAGATCTTCGCCTTGTTTGATTTTTTTTCTTTTTTTTTAATAAAAAATATTAATATTTTAATTTCCAACTGGATTTTACGGCTTTTCGGGCTAACCACATATGAGATGAATGTATAACATGCACGATAAACTAATTCCATTATTATACGATTTTTATTGAAAATTAAACTTTACAGCATCTTATTTTGAATTATTTTATTCTTAGGTTTAAAAATGGTTTGTGTATTTACGAATAATTTTTAAAATACATAACGTAATAATTAAACTTATTACTAATTGAGATTCACAATTGGCTATTTTGAATATTCTTTATCAATTTTTAAGTTTTTTTTTTATTTTCGGTATTAAATAATAAAAAATTTAGCGCAAGTACCTATGAATTATATTTAAAAGAAATTGTTTATAAATATTGATTACAACAAGTGATTTTATTTGTAAGATCTCCATGGGACACTCCGTATACGTATAAGCCTTGATAATTTAGTTACATTCGATATGGTAGTTTGAAATACTGATGTCAAAATATTCTTAAACGATCTGTTTTTTCTCAATTCTTCTTTCCATGCTTTATCATAACATGGACAATTTATTGGTATTGTTGAATTGCATTTTTCTTCTTCCTCTTTTTGCTTTTCTTCTTCCATTAAACATTCTAGTGATTTTACATCAGAAATAGACGCAGACCTGTGTGAGGTACTTTCTGATTCGAAAAACAATAAATAGTAATCTGGAATATACCTTTCTGTGATAACGCCTACACCACTCATATATTGACGAATAATATGTCCACCGCCGAATACATGATTTTCTTGTGGTTTTTGTCGGTCCAAATAATTAGAATTGTTTTTATTCATCAATGTAACAGACGAATTGTTTTGGAAATGAATATCCATATCGTTGTTAGTTTTAAACATTCTTTATATCGTTTAAAATACTTTAAATGTTTTACTCAGTGGTGAAATAATAAAAAAAAAAACACTTCGTTGTCATAGTATTTATTACCTAAAAAACATTTAAATTAAACGAAAATATTAAGAATAAGTAATATTATGATTCAATAAATAACTTATAGATAATTCTATTATTTTTGGTCTTAAAAGCCAATCGTTATTGTTTACTTCCATATTTTATAAATTATCTATATTATTTTTATTACGTTTATGTAGTAGAGGTGACTAGTAAGACTTACTAGTCGTACTACGGAACGATAAATATGTGTAAGAACTGAGAAAAAAATTTTTCTCTTAACTACCATCAAGTATTTGATGGTCGATTGTTGGTCTTAAAAACTGAGCATTTTATGATAGTATATAATTAACTTATAACTTAATACAGAAATCCATTAAATAGACAATTTTTATTACTGAGACAATTTTATCGGATAAACATCAGATTAGCAAAGATATTGTTTTTATATTCTCCTATATGTGGTTGTTTGTTAAGTAGTGAAAAAATACAGTCAAAGGATCACGTACTAATTATATTTTAATACTTTGAATAATCGAATGGCGTTGCTTTTAAAACTGATACAGATTATTTACTACATTCATTATCGAGTATGCATGTTAGAAGCTATTAGTTATGACATTAATTCATAAGTCATTATACGCATCATTTATTTGATATATTTTAAATTTCAATAATTAAATTAAAATTTGTATGCACCTTGTACCTATATGGTTCATTATGCATAATTAGTAGCACGATCTTAGAACATTTAAATGTTTAAAGTATTTTGCTGGTGTCTAATTAATTTAATAATTCTATATAGAAAATTACAATATTATGTTATTCTGAGTTAATATTTTTATGAAAAAATACAACATTTATTTGAGAACGATCATTAGTTTTATTTAATAAATATTAATAGTTTTAAAAACTCGAGTGTAAAACAAAATATGATAATCTAATATGAAGTTTTTATTTTTATTTTTTTTTTATTGCAAACCATTAACATAATATAATACTCTACATAAAATAGCTAAATTATCAACGCTGTAATTTTTTTAAAGTAATATTTTATTACGTCTGAAACTCTGAGCTCTTTTTTTATATAATTTTAATATATTATTGATCATTTCATTTGAATAAGCCATGATTTAAAATGAAATAAATAAAGCAATCGATATTGTTTTAAATCGAGAATATTTAAGTAGAAAAACTGAAAAGCTTTAAGTAGATGTATAGAAATGTACAGATTTTAAATTCGAAGTAAGTTTCATAAGCATTTCTATATATTATTTTTCTCATTTGTCAATTTATCTTAAACCCATGCAACCAAAATATTTTACTCTAAGGTTTATAATGATCTAGTATTGTTAGAATAATTATCACTGTACAAAAACCTATATTATGTAAGGCATATCATCACATGGTTATACAAATTAACTCAAAGTCAATAATAATATTATATCGATATTTCTATCACTGTCGTTCAAGGTCCTTTAATTTTTTTTCATCTGTTTGATTGTCGTACGTGTATTTACAGCAGTGGAGAAGCTGTTCGGCGACACGTTAAACTTGACAAGAGTCAACAGAGCGGATATGGGCGCATATCTCTGTATCGCTAGCAACGGTGTGCCGCCGTCAGTTAGCAAGCGCATTATACTCGACGTCGAATGTAAGTACAGAACGATATCGCTCAACAATATAATAGTTTTAATTAAAACGTACGGTAAACGTTAAACAACACTAGTCCACCTAAATTGTTATGTACATAATATAATATAATAAATTATGTATTATTATCATGTTAGGTACACGTCTGTGTTGCGCCGTACAATAGAATCCAAGAAACAATGTCACACGCCATTGTTATGATAATGTGTGTCGTCTACTATAATAAGCTTACTGTACAGCCGATATCGTGATTTTGATCACTTTTTTTTTGAAATTTTTTAGTTAGAAGTATAAGTACGCAATTTAGTTGTTTTATCTGACGCGGCCATGTGTATGCTACGCGGTCGACGAACTCGAGAGTATGTGATGTCATCTATGTTTTTTTATATATATATATTATATATATTTTACTTATTTTTATTTCAATATTGTTTGCATTATATATTTTATTTTAATCCATAGTTGAACTTTTTATAGGGCACAAAAAAAAATTTAAAAAAAATAAAATATCACGTGGAAAATTACCAAGTATAGTAATAATTATGAAAATAATTACACTCAGTTTTCTATATTTAATAATATACATTGCCATCTATCATAGTGCGCTTTACGGATAAGTTATTGAAACTAAACTTTTATATAATTATTTTTCTGTGGTTAATAAAAGTAAATGCCAGTGTCTTATAAAGAGTTAACAATACAAGCTGAAGCCTAAAAACATTGACTAATACATTCATTAAGAGGTATTTACAATAATAAATTAATTTCAATAAAAAATAAAAAATAAAATTGATAAATAGCTTATAAAAAATAAAATTTAGGTCTTAATTAGCAAAATGCATAGTATGACAATATAAAAAAGAGATTAATAAATAATTTAATGAAAACATTTTAATAAAAAAGGGAGGAGTATATTATATTATTTATATTTAGCATAACGAGTTAGAACTTTTTTTCAATATATTTGTAAAAGAAGGATAAAACAATCAGTTAAATTAGATAAATTAAGTTGAGTAAGAAATTAATAAATTCACAATATGTCACCGATTAGCAAGACCGATAAATTTAAAACTTATGTTATTTAACTGGTTTTAATTATGAAGTAATCTAAAATTTAAATCTTAGTGACAATTTTCAAATTTAAATAATTTTTTTTTAAATTTTTAAAGTTTACAAATTCTTTTATTGCTCACAAATCACTTTTAAAATTAAATAAAGATAATCATATTTAATTTACTATATAAATATATTCTTGTTGTGTTATAGGCTCATAATAAACACAACAATTTGATGGATGATTTATGATATATTTTAACTTTCTAATAACCAGTATATTTTAATGTTTATCAAAACTTGATTTATTTTTATTACAAAATAATAAAAAATTCTAAATTTTCAGATAATACTCAATACTGAATTCAATAAATTATATAATATAATATACAATAAATGTATATAATATGAATACAAAACTGTATTGTATTTTTCGTCCAATACACTCATGCTGAACACGTTAATCGCTTCTCAAGAAATAGTTGTTGTAGATTCTACAACAAACTTCACCGTTTTACATTATATAACGATGACTTAAAACAAAACTTTGATGTATTAGAGATATAAAAATGTAAGCTAAAAGATTTTATTAAACTGGGAACGTATCATCGTCGTTTATTTTACAACTTTAAAATTAGCATTTTCAATCAAATAGCTAGTACGTAATATTATGGCTAAACAGTTTAATATATATATATATATATATATATATAATAATATAAAAGAAATAGTAATCAATAATAATAATATTTATAATGTACAATTAAATGTATTTTTAAATGAATAATATATTTGTTTATCATAGTATAAACTAATAATATAATGTCGTATCAACAATAATTAAAAAAATATTTGTTTGATTCAAATATATGAGTAATCGTATAAAAGTCATAAATTATTATTATTAAATATAATGTTATTAGATAATATGAAAGAGTATTACGTATAATTCATTAAGTATACAAATTATATACTTGATAAATGAATAAATGATAAACAAATAGCAAATGATAAATGTTAAAAATACTAAAAAGGATAGATACGATATTATGATGAATTCAAATTCAATTTATTTAATGACAATTAATTATTTTTTTATTTAATTTAAAGTAAATAATTTAATATAAAATAAATTTACATAATATCATCAAATTATAGTCTGCTAAGCATTAAAAAATTAAATGTTTTGTCTTTGATGTTAAAAAAAAAAGTTGTCGATTACTAAAGAAATTAATTTACTTTATTAAAATAGGTATATAATTGTCAATAAATTATAATTATATATTTGGAAAATCGCGGCTTACTTTAGAACGGTCCAAATGAAAATTTAGGAGCGTTGATAACATTCTCAAACTAGTGTAAATAAAAATTGTTTATATTTTTTATCGAATATAAGCACACGGCCGGTAGGAAATGAGTTAAATAAATCGATATTTCTTCCTCGTCACAGTTTCACGACGAGAAAATATGAAATGACCTAACATCCGGTGGTCTTATATGCCCTATCAGTAAAATCTTTGACTCGAATATAGGTAGCGACGCCAGACATACGTACAACGACGGTCTCCAAATGACGTTTTACTTAACGAACAACTGGATATAAACCTCATCGGAAACAACAGATATAAAATCCACTCGGTATATAAGAGTGATGGGAGCGGGGCAAGAGAGTGTATCAAATACCTATTCCCGTGTGCATTGGTTTATTGGCTTTGCCGCAATCAGCCTTCCGTCCCGGTTCTACGCACGAAACCACGAAATCAACTCGAGTATAATACGTTATTGAACAAATGCACTTAACGATACCGAATTTATTGGTTTTACTCTAATAATTTTTCCTGTTTGAATCTCATATTCAACCTATACGTTCAGTTTTTGTTTTTATTTGTTCGTCATGATTTTTATTTTCTCTGGACACGTCGATCGCCCGGATGATAATGCAACAGGTTCGCGTCAAGACGGTGTAGTTTATTTACACACTTCGCGATAGATTTGAAAAAAAAAATTCAAATCGCGTGATGGTTATTATAGAGACTTTAATGAATACATTAGCCGCGGATAAGACGGAGCATTTAGCCGGCGGCGAAGGCAAATCCGTTATTAAATCGCTTTCGGTTTTAATCTCTCACTTCCACCTCCACCTCACTTCTCTATTCTAACCATGTGTCTCCGAAATATGTTGAATATGATTAATTATTCATCTATAAAAGGATTACGGACGTGTTTTATCTAAGGACGCGATGCTCGTCCAAACGCCGTTGAAAAGGTCCAGGGATTATGAGTGACGACACGCACATGATGGTAGTTGATGAGAGGGGAAGCATGCTGAAAGTGCTTTTTGGGCGAAGCTAATTGCTGGTGGTTAGGCTAGAAAGGGGTTGAGTAGAAACTATAAAGTTCAATTACATTATCTCAAACCTAACCCTCTATGGAAAGTTCATCCCACACTGCACTCAGAATGTCCGCTTCCGTTTTCAGGGCCATACTTTCTTTATGGTTTTTACCCCGGTACGGTCTTCCAGAGGAGTACACGTAACATGTGTTCTACAGATAGTTTACTTTCACTTGCTCTTCTCCCGCCAAACGTTACGCCCACGAAATAAAACTATAGAGTCGTTTTACACGCAATGTATATACTATATTACACTCACAATTATTATGTTTCGAGTAAACATACAAGTAAGCACCATTTTATATTAAATGTATATGTAATTTCAGCTAGTTTGAAACCGAATCGTCGCACGCATGATATTTTGTTTTTTAACCCCTAGGTCTGCCTGCAGCTTTGATTATCAACTAAAATCGATTCTTCGAATTTTATTATTTTGGTTTTTTATAGATTTTGACTTTTCCGCCCTTTTTTTAAAATTATTCAATATTATGTAAGTATTAAAAATGGTTAGCCTAAACGTAGTTTTGCTCCAAGCATACCTTCTATTATTATAATACACAACTCTTCCAAATAACCCAGGACAAGTTTGACTATTTTTTTTAAATTTATATTTTAATCCCGTCAACAGAGGTACGTTTTTCTTTTATAATTTCTAACATCTCTGTAATAGTGTTAAACAACTATATATTATGATATATTCTGATAATAAAATCTTTGTGCAGGGCGCAGACTATAGACCTTATTATGATATAGAAATATAACTTAAATGACTGAAAATGGATGATTAATATATAGATTTAATATACTTAATATTATTTTTTATATTTATAATAAATTTATGACCCGGGTACAAAAATCCTTAATTCTAGTCCTCCACATTTATAAAATTTCAAGGTTCAAATATTAGAAAAATGTAACTGTGAAATCATAAATAAAATCATACTTTTGCATTTTAAAATATATGAATAATATTTTCCGTGTGAATCATTTTACACTCAATTTAAAAACCGTATATAATACAATATATCTATTAATTGCTCTTAATAGATTTCTTATTGAAGAATTTTGACGAAAAACCATGATTGTATTAATCATAATTTATCACATCAACAATATATTACTAGTATTAGTCAAAATATTATAGTGTTAAGTTGTCGTGTCGCGTATATTTTGATACTTAAATTTCTGAATAAAAGACAAAATATATATATATCATAAAAAATATAAATACCCCTCAAGTTAAGAGTTAGTAGTATTTTTTTTTTCAGTTTGACGTTTTTTTTCGTCACCCTTTCAACCCGTCTCGACTGTTTTGACAAAACTTTTGCATCGCCAACTCGAAACTAATAAACGGCAGGATTAGAGCCGGATTACACCCCCGGGAGCACTGAAGACATTGCTAGTAGAGTATAAAGTTTACAAACATGGTGGCAGTGGTGGTGGCGCGGGACGGCGAAGAGTACACGGGCACGCCGGGAGTATTTAAGTAGTTAAAATTCAACACGAGTCCATCTTTCTCCGTCTGCACGCGTGTATATAGATCTATATAGTGGCGGGTGACGTGAAATTAAAGACGACCATCGTATTCCACGTAGATAATTTTGGCGAGTGCCCGTCCGCCGGAGAAGGGTACTAAATATAATAATATATATATATATATATATATATATACGTACGCGCCACTTGTTTCTCGTTCTTGATTTTATAATGTGGAAGAAAAACCCAATTATTATGATGGTCTTTTCACTCGTTCTCGTAAACGTCACGTACACTCTTTGCAGTGCACAACACGATAGAGCAGGGAGCACAATATATTATGACTGAATAGACGTTTAGAGTTGTCAAGTTAATTTAATATTTAAAAAAAAAAAAGATACGCGTTTCCGAAAAGAGACTTATGAGTTGTTTTAAAATTAATTTTCGGGTGTTGTCACAGTCACACTTTACGTAAATTTTGTTTCTCCGACCTTTATTGCCTTTTTGTTTCAGAAATGCAAATTAATGTCAAGTGCTTTCAATTCTTCTGTATAAGAAGACGCTCAAAACGAATATTTATAATGACGTTTAAGTATAGTATTACTAATGCACTCCATACGTCAAAACGTCAAAGAGTTTAAGTATATAATTATAAAGTTTCAAAATATTTCTCAAATCAAAAATCCATGCCTACCGATCTGTACTTTCCAAATCCAGATTTAAATCATTTATACAATAATTATAATATACACATTAAACACGTCTCAGCAATAATATGCATCGCACTAATGATATGACGTATACGATTCGAAACGCTCGCTATGCACTATGACATTGCACACTAATAATAAAACATAATAAAAATAAAAATACACAAATCCGTCATGTCCGTTTCGTTATTGTACGAGTTTGTAAGGATGGCTGGGCCGGCTGGCTACAGAGAAAATCTCGGTGGGCCGCTTATGCGCTGATTATGAATGTTTGGTCATACCTAATTTTATTTTTTATTGTTATAAACAAATAAGTAAAAAAAAATGTATACAAAACATTTGAATCGAATTATTAAATCGTATAGTATTTATTAGTAGCTGTACCTATGATTAAACGTTAAAAAACCTAAAACTCGGTTGACCGATAACTTCCTATTCAGCCCCGAACGTTTGATAAGATTGATTTTCTTAAACTACCAAAAATAATAAAAATAATTCAACATCATTCTATTTGATAAACATATATTATGACCATTTTTTAAAGTGCCCGCAATATAAAGATATTAATGTATTTTTCTAAATAACGTTTGATGGAATAATAAAAAAAATACCATCACATAGAGGTGAACGTTAATGAAAGTTTTACTGTATAATATAATAATAATATGTTCATGCATAGACGTCACGGAGGATATCGTTTGCGATTCATACGCGTTACCCAGTTTCGTAAAATTAATCTCTGATACCTGTAGAAATTGTGATTTTCTTGAACGAAGATATGCATATTTAATAGATTTAAACATTAAAATTGACTTTGCACATCATTTTATAAACATAATAACATTATTAACATAACCAATTATAAACATATTTGTTTAATCCGCACGTTCGATTTATGAATAGCTAAAAAAAAAAATATATTTTTTTTCATATGAATGTCAATCAAATTGTATAAATACAGATAACCCTAAAACGTATTTGGATTTACATTTTATGCTAATATATATATATATATTTTTTTTTTTATTAATGGTGAAACTTTCGTTTCCCATACAAAGTTGGAATACAAAAATCTAGCACTATACGAACAGATTTTCAAAACAATTTTACAAATTACGTTAGCTATAACTTTTTTAATAAACTATCTAATGATAGACGTGTTCAAAGTGTTTCCTTTGAATAATAAATATATATATATAAAAACTAAAAAAAACTGTCATAACGTAATTTTTTTTTGTAAACTAATTGTTTTTTATTGTTTAAAAGAGTATAAAAATCAGATACTGCTTTTTTCCCATTTATCTACATAGCTAGAACTAGTAAACGCTATATTTCACTCTATATATCTCAATAAAAAAAAAAAAAATATTATAATAATCATATGTTTATATGTATTATACGATAATAGACTAGGGATTTTGTAGTGTATAAATACATTTTTGAATATGTTTTTAATTTTTGCACAAATTATCACTAAAACAATATTTAAAATTATATATAATAATATGTGCAAAGTAATATCTCTTTTTAATATTAACTATATTATGTGTTTATTTATTATGACTAAAATTTAAAAAAATCTTAAGTTATAAATATAAATGAAATCTAACATATTTAAATTTAAATTTACCTAAAAGGAATACATCTGTATAGTACATGTTATGATATACACAATATTATCTAAGTAAATGAAGTTTAATTTATAGAACTAAGTAAACTTAATTTAAAAGTAATAACTAATAATCCAATATATCACTATATGCAGCTACATTATCATATTATTGTAGATATATTTAAATTTCTGTTAGTTAAAACAAATTTGTTATTTAAGTACTCTTTACTTGTTTTTCATGGATATATAGTATTAAAGTGATTAACATAAGCTAGAAAATTGGATGTATATGAAGATAATATACAGTACACATTATACATATATATTACATATTATACCATGCATTATACAAACAGTGTACGCATATTGTATTATGTGATATATACTGATATGCATAAAACCAAATTACTAATCATAATGCAGAATACATTTTATTGACATTAGACATACATTGTTTTTGAAAACAATTTACAAGTCTTGACGGTATGTAACACATTTATTAAATTAAAACAACAGAAATTTAAGTTTCAAAAAACTTCATCTAAACAAATAATAGTTTAATAAAAGAATGAAACCGCTTATTTAATACTCCTATTGTTCTTTTGTTCATTTTAGTTTTTGTAATTTAACTTTTAGCCACTATATGGAAATAAAAATGATTTAATATTTTCTTTTAGCAAATTATGAAACCGCTTAAATCCATATAGACCATTATAGTGTTAAGGGTACTTATTTTTTATATTTGTTATATAAATGACCTTTGCTACGACTTATGTTTAATTTTATTGAAAAAGTTCTCTAAAATACTTTAATTTTTAATTTTTATAGTACAAAAATGCATATTAAGTCGCGAGTATTAAAAAATAACCAACATGCACAATATTTATAAATATATTTTTTTTATTTAAATTAACACAGTTATTATAAGTTTATAATCAAAATTTGGACTCTACCATATTTTATATTAATTAATGTTTTATTTTTTGCTTGTAAAACAATGATTTTAGAGTAGATATACCATTAATATTGTCGTTATCGTTTTCATAATGTAACTAATAAAAGTTTAGTTTTGATAAAAAGAATAAAACTTGAGTTTATCATAAAACCAATATAACTCTCTTATACAGATTGGTCAAACAGCCGGGTGAATAGGAAATGATCACCAAAATGTTTGTATAAGTTTCAATTTTTATGCGTGAAAAATTCACAAAATTATTCATACATTATAACAAATATTATGTAGTCGACTGATATTATGTTGAAATTATTTTTTTATGCAATAGAACGTCAAAATCTACACGTACAATTAGAAATAAAGGTCAATTATACTAAACAATATATTGGTACACCGTCGGCGTATTAAAATTTAGTCCGAGATAAGCAGTACGCGCGTATTACAGCTGCAGAGCTCGAGTAAACACTTTTATTTACACGGTTAATTAAACGCTATTGACTAAATAAAAAAGCAAGTCGCACATGGCGCTATTTGTTTTCCTCCGCGGACATTCGAAACACCCGAGAGCCGAGAGCATCATAATACGGGCGCAAATACATTTAAATTTCGGTCGTACGCGACTGCTCGCAGAATGTCTACTCGGCGGGTCATATTCAAGCGCGCGGACGGTTTCGGGCGTTTTGACATAACATGTGATATAATCTTCGCGAGTCTGTCGCGGCCCGCGCGATGGCCGACGTGCAATAGTAATGCGGTCGATTAATATTGTATCGGTAATATCGTCATCGTCATCATATTATCATTGGGTAACGGCGGTGAACCGAAAAGCTCCGGACAACGCGAATGCAACACGACTGTTGGCAATTTCCCGTATCGTCACATCGTATATGCATAATATTAACAATGCATTATATCTTATTACGTACGCACTATTATTATGTCGTAGAAGGGCACGTATTATTGCTCGACAATAAACGCTGTCGTCGTCGTCGTCATTAAGCACGAAACGTTTTCCGCGTTCGGCGATAATCGCGTTATAATAATAATACAATAATATGTACATCGTGATTACACTCTTATTGCGCGAGACGCGAGCACACGACATACATATTATTATTATTATTAGTTAGTAGTACACTGCGATGCCGATACAGCTATTATAGTACCAGACGAGTCTCGGGGTGATATCCGGCACACACGGTAACATCACGGGCTGCAAACGAGTTGTGTCCCTCAATTTTTTTCGAGTTACACACAAGTTTAGTCTAACTAATATAAGTAAAAATTTAAAAAAAAAAACTACACAAATTATTTTAATAATATCACATGTCAGTCAAAAATAATTTAAATAATACCGTTTTTATACGTATTTTGTTCTCGTGTAGAACATCGTTTTGAATTTATCAGCATCCAACTTACGGGACCAGAATACTGTCATAAACCGACGAATTCGTCTGAGATTTAAATTTTGTACATCTATCCATTTATTATGCATACATTTTATAATCATCGTCAGCTATATTATTACAAAAGATTACGAATAAAGAGCAAACACGCGCTACGGTACAGCTGAGCTTATTTCATATGAATCATTGTAGGTATTACTTATGTCGAATACTCCAGGCGTCTGCGCATTCCATAATAATATACGCGCGTGTTCTGTTTTTGTAATAATTGCACGGAGACAAAATTGTTGTGGATATATGAAAGGATATACTTTTAAATATGAAGATGTGATAAATCCTGTTTTTAAATCACGAGTTTTTATAAGTGATACCTAAACTGTATAGGAACGTATATTATTATCTTATAACATACTTCAGACTGTACAATAAGGTTTTATTTTTACATGGTTTATTGATAAAATCATGGGTAAAATCGAAAAATACATTATAACCGTTTGCATAGTTTAGTGTCTTTAATAGGTCTTGTTTATTTTTGATGTCATTTGTTCAATTTTCATTTTTTCTTAAAATTTCGTTAAACAACCGATGCGTATTCATAATCGTTATTTTAACGTACACCATTAAAAAAAAAAAAAATCGTCAATTATTTTTTTTCGAAACCACTTCGTAATAATATTATTTCGAAAGAAAAACTAGGTTTTCCGAATGATGCGATCACGATATCGTCCGTTCGCTTACCGCACTCGGCTCCAACATTATCACAGAAATTAAAGCTGAACGGACTGCCAGTCACGGTCTCGGATTTTAATATACCGTATATAATGTGAACGGGTTCCCGGGACCCCAATCACGTAATGATATCTGGTGTCATATATTAAAATGCCATTTATAATAATAATACATCGTTATAATAATATTATGTATTCGTTGTTATAGTCTCGCCGATGATATGGGTACCGAATCAACTGGTCGGAGCTCCGTCCGGCACGGACGTGACGATCGATTGCCAGACGGAGGCGTATCCAAAGTCGATAAACTATTGGTCGTTTCGTGACTCGAAAACAATGCTGTTCCCCAACAAGAAATACGTGACGTCGGACACGGAGAAAAGGTACCACATCCACATGCGACTCACCATCAGGGACCTGAGCCAATCGGATTTCGGCAATTACAAGTGCATATCTAAGAACTCGCTCGGCGAAACCGAGGGCTCCATCAGACTTTACGGTATTTAACTGCCACGCACGTACTATTATTAAAATTGTACTACGATACACGTGAAATGTCGAGGTCTAGCCTCGATTTGTTCACGTTAATTTTATTTACTTCTGATACAGTGAAAAACCATCATCAATGCTCCAAATTATTTTGTCTGATTTTTTTTTTAATAGATATATTTATTTGTATTTCATCGAATGCAAATGTTACATTTCATTATTGTTAAGAATATATACTGAAAAAAAAAAACACTAAACCCAGTTCTAAATGATTAGGGGGGCGTCCCCCTACTACAGAGTCCGTATTGCGCTACGCATACCAGCAATAAGTATGACGTAAGTATCACACGGCCTCACTCCAGACCTTTACGATTCGTGTAGATGCTGTCCACCGAGTGCGGTAATTGTCCCGACCTAACTACATTATGTCACGGCAATGGGCTTATTTTGTTTTTATTTTATTATTCATTTAATTTTTTCATTCCATTTCTTGTTCACCAGCAAACGTTAACTTCATTCCATTCTGGTTCCGGGGAACACTTCAAAGTCGACGACGCCAATTATTAACGGTTCGTTTAAATCCCATTTCCCGTTGTTCCACTTCCCAACAAGGTATATGAAACAACAATTTCCCCCTAACGTGGCCGACATCGATGGTACGTCAAAAGACCGTGATTGATTAAAACGAAAAAAAAATAAATAAATAAATAAATACTAATAACGAAAAAGAAAAAGCAGGAATGAAATGATTATAAATTCTTTCGACTTGTTTACAGACCATTCGTCGACAAGTATAAACACACAGAATGGAAGTATCTACTACCCTTATTCAAAGTTAAACAAGACGACAACGTTAACTGTACATAATCCTAAAGCAGTGGAAATTTTTCTATCTGATTAGATGTTCGATACTGTATACAAAATAAAGTTTTACTGCCTCAGAGATTCTAAATAAATTATACGTGTCGCCTCCGCAGAACTGTGGTTTTTTCCCAGAGTCTTTCAATTTACTTGTTTAAATTCGGATCGATTGTGCAATAAATTACATAAGCCGGGGACTTTTTCTATGGTGAAACGTGAAAATTCATTATTGTGATGTCGTATAATGTTTTATACATTTTGATCTTGTTTACTATTTTCCACCATTTATTCATTCGTGTTGTTTTTATTTTTATTTTTTTTTTTTTATCATTTCAGAAATACCAAAACCTTCTTTAGCCCCAAAAAGTGCGTCCGAACTCAACCGGGCGAATAAAGAAGGTAAGTCCATGTCACCATGTCTGCTTATCAAGCAACAATAACAGTGATAGTATATAGAATAACAATTTACGTATTTGAATGAACAAATATGGTACATTATTGAAGATTTATTATCTTCTGTGTAAATAAATACTAGTATCTATTTAAAATAAAAAAATATAAATTAAAATCACAATGGTTGTTAAGCCACTATAAAAAATTAAATAGCATAATATTACATAAATACAGAAATTGGCTGTAAAAAATATCAAAATAATATTTGTTTTTTTTTTGTTAAATTTAAAAAAACAAAAAAAAAGTTATAAAACTGTAAATTTACCGACAATTAATAAAAAATAAAACTGTTTTTAATAAACCAATTAGCTCATACACATATTTGTTTTATGTCAATTTTACTGTTAATTTCAAACTATGAATAGTTTCTCTTTACTATCATTAAAATAACTTATTTATAGGTAAATTTATTATCCATCAAATTATTTAATTTCATACTATAAACTATATTCATACTATATTACTTAATTTTTTTTAAATTAAATTCATAAAAAAAAATTAATTACGTATCTTCATTTAATGGGCATTGTATAAAATTTATCCATCGCTATATTATGGATATAATAAACAATTTAAAGTCTAAAAATAATATTTATTCATTATTATAATAAAAATAAGAATAAATATAAAATTAATTTATAATCAATAATTCTTTTGTTACATTTTTATACTAGAAAATAATTAAATATAGAGGTTTCTAACATGATTTTACGATTTTATCCCTACCGACTTATATACTATACAACTCTGAAACGAAATATCTAACATATGTACTATGGATACTATAATATATTACTGCAATGAATTTCATGTTATGAAACCAATATTTTGATTATTTTATTTCTATACAAAAATAATATTTTAATATTTTATTGATAATTCGATTATCAAATAATTCAGATCATAATAAAAATACATTTAATAAAATCATTTGCAGCTATAAGTATAATAAATAATTAAATTTCTATTGATTTACAGTAAATTTGATAGGTTGATTCTTAAATATTCAATGCTTGTAGTTACTTTTCATTCCAATAAAATATATAATTATATTAGACTATCCATCTATATAATCTTCCTACTAAAATTATAATAAAATCATCTTCTGATTTTTATATGAGTAGGTACTCAGCTTAAGTAGGTAAACCTTTTATACATAGATTTTCAAAAGACGAAAACGTACCCGTTTAATAGTTCGGTTATACAAAATGTATCCCACTAAAAACATATATTATTAACAACAAATTTAATTTAAATACTATATTACAACCACTAAAGCTTTTGAGAAAAATACTCAAACCTGGTAATATATAAACAATCTATACTGTGTACCGTATTCTATTATTCTCACCACTTTAAACGGAGTGTCGTGTATAATATTACAATGTGTTTTTAAATTTTTTAAATTATGTACATGTCATATCTAATTCACTTATAACAGTAGATAAAATGCTTTCACAACCAACTTCGAGGGTTGCTTATGATATAAAATTGGATCTAACCAGAACATTTTTGGCACAAATTTTAATATATTTTGAAAATTATCTTATAATTTATAATTCAAAATATTTTAAACTTTAATTGCTAAGACTGGAATATGTAACACAAATTTCCTCACGAGTTAGTTGTTTTTTTAGAAACTTGAAAATACAAAAAAAATATATTCACAACATTTTTTATAAACTTTCTAACTTCAAATGTTTACAAAATTGGATGTTAAAATAAAAATTAACGATTTTAATTACTTTATTTGTAATTCAAAAAAATATTATTCGTAGAGACTCAATTGTTTTAGTTGCCTATATGTTTATTTACTATACTTACATATTATCATGAAATTCTCAAAATACTTTGCTTAGTGTTAAGATTTATTTGTATCATTAATCTGTTTACACCATTCAATCGCAATAATGCCATATTGACTTATTAATTAATAACACGACTAGTAATATTATACAAAATAATATCAATCATATTGTATATGTGATTAGTTTTTGGTAAAACTTATTTTAATCAATCACATTACTAATAGAAAAATGAATTAGTAATATTAGTATAAATTGTATATAATAAAATACACTTAGAAATATAGACCGGTAGAACGATTTATATAAAATATTAATTAAACTTTGAATGAAAATATAACACGTCCTATACCACAATTTAAACAATTCCAAAGAACATTAGATAGGTACCTACTTAAACTATAAAGGAAAGCATCTTCTCCGATTTCATTCTAAAACATACTTAGACTACTTGGATATATTAAATGTATATCGTAATATCGTATGTGTAATATTATGCTTATATTTGAATTTAACACATCAATTCACATAATATTGTTTACTATAAGAATTCTTTAGAATACATACTATTATGAATATTGAATATATTAATCAGGTCAATAATCTTACAGCAAATTGTATTAATAAACTTTTTCTTGGAAAATCATAATAAATTAAAAATTAAAACAATTCTTAATAAATAAAATAATAGTATACAGTGCATTTTGCATTATTAACATAATTTAAAATTATTTATTCAATAATTATAAATCATTGTTTATGATGTTTATTATCTTTTATGTGTTTTTTCTGTACAATTTCTTAATATTTACACATCATAAATAATAATAATTATATAATGTGTCCAGTACTCGTATGTTCTAAAGAAAACTTAGAAATTGTCTAAAAACTATAAATACATCGGCAAAACGTTTATGGTCCATAAAAATAGACTCATAAATTCGTGTATAATATTGATAATATTATAGATATAAGAATGTTATATTATAAATGTATATGATATATAATATATATATATATATATTGAAAACTAACAGTGGTGTACCTAAATAAGTAACTTTTTAATATTAACGTCCATAATAGTATGTGTAATGTATAATATGAATAAAATCATCGGCACATGAGGTATAAAAACAATACCGACGATACGTTTTGTTTGCCAAAAAAAAATAATATGCATGAGTATGACGTATGGTGTTAGCACACGTGACTGCTGTTTACCGGAGGTGGTATTTGCGTTGAGTTCAATAAAAGATACAATGTGCTAAACTAGGAAGGATGAGCTAAAAACTCGGTCTAAAGTACTTCGTAACTCGTGGTTAAGCTCCTCAAAAGAACATAAATAAAAATCACGTTATCAATTACCGATTATCGTGTTTCATGTTCCATTACGAATTTACTTAATGGAATGACGATTCTACATTTCCATTTATCGGCATATTTCCGAGTGGTAATATAATTCCCGCAAAGATAAATCCTATAAATAAATTACTTATGTAGTTTTACTAAACATGTTTAACTAAAACCACGTGATACCAAACAAGTTTAATACTTTAAAAAATCAAAGTTCTTGCTGTATAAAATGTTTTAATTCATATTTAAATTGTTGGTTTTCTAGTTCTAATTAAATTTACTGATGAAGTCAAACTGTACATTATGTCAACTTTATTATTCTTAAAAAAATGTTATAATACTGTAACTTACATGACAAAATATGATAATACCTATCACCTATGTACGTACTTTGTAATAATGATATAACCGCCTTCAATATAACAAAAAAAAGTATATAATAATTACTATTTCAGATTCTTACATTTTATGACGCCTTAAAATACTCTTAATTTCTATTGAATTTTCGTTTCATACATGTGTGTGTTTCAAACTTTCAAATAGAATATCTTCTATCGATTGTTATGGAACTTAATATTAATCAAAATCCATTCTACATTTCAGCGTTAATAGTCGCTACCATTTTTCACGCTGAAATATGTTGAAAATATATGTTTGACTAAATATTTCAACACCTTATCCGAAATCACTTTTAATTCAAGTCTAAATACGAGCGAACGATAAAAACAGTAATGATGATGATATCAATCAGTGACAGTGACTTAGATACAATATGGAATGACGAGATAGTGATGTGGCTAGTGAGAGTGGATAGCGTGGGCATAGGGCTATCTGTCTGTGGAATTCATTGTTAACCAATCGCGTTGTGTTATGGTTGGTTTGCAGTTTTGAAGCAACCGAAAGTGTCAGTGGTACGAAACACGACTGGCCAGTCTGTCCGGGACAACCGGCAGCATCAGTCGCGTCCCGTCAGGCCCACCGTTCCTGGGAGACTCGAGGCCTCAGGTGGGCAATCGCGTACGCCTTTTTATAAAGCACATTTTGTTTTCCTTTTTATTTCATTTTATTTTTACGAAAATTATTGCACACATTTATTATGCTACTTGTTTTTTTTATTTTTTTTTATGTAACTCACTCGCAATTTATTTAACTTTTGAACACACTTTGATTACATTTTGTTTTGATAATATTATATAATATATACACAAGTTATACATATTATTATTTATATGGTTTGTACAAAAATATTATTCTCGTTTATTCTATTCTCATTCAAACACGATAATTACCCATCGATTTTCGTGATAATACAATATAAGCAAGACGGTGAAGATAACTGAATTATTTTTTAATAATTCTAATATTTACCCATGTATGATATACTATTAGTATCTACTAGTATTGTGTATAAGTAAATAGATCAATAAATATCCGATTCACTCGTGAACAATTTTTTTCAATAACTTTTGCATTAAACGTTTATATATTACTAATGATATTTGGCACAAACAGAATAAATAAAAATACGGCTAATAAAATAAATTTTATTAATAACACTTTGTTGGTTCGAAAAATAAATTACAATAAAAACGTACCTACTAAGTTGAAATTAAATAAAACGAGATAGAAAAGTGCGAGATGAAAATATATTTTCTCTTCCTCTTCGATGTGGCTACAACGAAAAGCACATGAACGAAAAAGAAAAAAATAATAACGACACTAGAGAATTGTCTACGTGACTCGCTTTTATTTTCCTACATCAGTATGATTGAAATACAATTTTTAATTTCATTTTTAATACACATGTACACTCTAGATAGGTGATTTGATTAAAATATATAAATTCAAAAACAAACGAAATATTATGACAATTTTGATATAATATTATACATATATATTTTAAACCAAATAAAATATACATACGTAGGTATACCGTACATATTATTTTATACTACCTGCTTGTTTGTTCACGTTTTAATTTTATATAAAAAAACAACACTGCATGCATGTCTGCAAAGGACGAAAATATTTTTTTTACCGTTAATATACGCGAATGTAGCGGGTCATATATTTTTCATAAGTAAAAAATTTTCTAATCGGTTAAACACGATAACCATTCGCTTGCTAATTTTTATGTGTAAACATTATTGAAATCAGATGGGAATAAAAAAGGCTTATTTGTGGGGTGAAAACTAAAATACTAACAGTGATAAAAAAAAAAACAACCGCAAACTTACTTAATAATATAATAATATCTATTTAATAATTAATTTTCGTGATAAATTTTTTAACGTTTTAAAAAACTTTTTTGAGTACATCCTATATATTTTATATTAATATGTTAAGTTTTTGTATTGCTTTGTGAATACCATTAATAAACCATTGCACTGCAGGTTATGCTATGCGATTTTGAACATGACATCCATTGTACGCGTTTTGACTTGGTCTGTTGATTTGAATCATATCCGCTTTGAGTTTGTTTTAATATAAAAGTCTCACCTACAGAGATTTATAAAATACTAAAGCAGTTTGAAAGTTGAAATCGTTTTTGTTTTAGTTTTATTTTAAATACATTATTGTGTGCCCCGTTGAAATTTTGTAAATCCATTTCGAAATGCCTCTCGGCAGCATCATTAACGGGCCAGCATTTTTTTCTTTTCTTTTTTTTTTTTCACACGTTTTGTTTTATTTTACTATTGTTACTGTTCTTTTTTTTTTTTTACATATTTGTTTATCACATATTTTATCCATCGCAATATCGTTGTACTGTCGACCACCGTAAATATTTGCTCATTGGTTCAATAAACCCGATACGACTCGGGCCTTTAGAACTAATTATTTCTTACTTCTACAACGCCGATGTTGCTGTTATTTTTAATTTTTTGTTTTTCAGGCAATTGGGGCCCCAGCAGATACAGCCGGTCCCAAATCGCAATAACCGTGTTTGGTGTAGTCACGTGTCTCACGTCTTCACATCACATACCATCATGAACGGCTCAACATCCTTATTATATATTATTATCATAACATTATTATTATACAACAATTATAGCTGAATTTTGTTTTGTTTTGTTGTACACATTTTATTATACATTATTATAATAATTATGATTTTTAAGTTAAGTATGTTACGGAACTCAACAAATATTATTGTTGAAAATAATTGAATAATAAATAACAATAACGCTTGATAATATCGAAATGCTATAATAGAAAATAATTTTAGTTACTGCTGACATTTTATGTTTTGAGAATGCATATACTAGTCATGATAGAAATTATTAAGTCTTTGAACTCACTATTAAAGAATCAAATATCATCATAATAATATGTGTCAATATAATAAAAAAAAAAATGTACATTTATTTGTATTTCAATACCTACTAGTTTAAAAACCTATCAATTTAATTTTCACTTCATCCACGTAGTGCTGTGTGTTCTTACTATTTTTTTCATTTAAATATTTAATCTAATAGGTATCTAAAAAATATTATAGGTGCAATCGTTAAAAATAAGTACAATAAAATTATTAAAAAATTTAAAAAAGAATACAATACAACGATAAATTCCAATTTTGTTTTAAAATGCAACCAAACTTGCAGGCTGTTACTGCATGCAACATAAAAATGAATTATCTTTATATTTGTTATGATTTGGAGGGTAAAAAAAAATGATAACGTTTGTCGGATCACCTCATAAAAACGTTTGGATATTTCGAGTGGCGGGGCAAATATGTGTATTAATAGAATATTTATTAACAATATATAAATAATATCTCAGGCGGAAAAAAAGGTCCTATCGCCGTTCTAGATGTCATATACAATAGATTCAATAGAAATAAAAACACGTATAGGTAAGTTCGTGCGCATTTTTAAATTATACGTATGTTGTACTGCTCTCACGACGTTGAATACGTAAACGACGTAATTTTCAAATCCTTTGGAAAACTCGAGCTTAATAAATAGATTTGAAATGACAAAATGAGCACGTTATCATAAGTACATTTACATAATATGGTTTATTTGATCAATTTATAATGATGTCCATTAAAATATTTAATAGCCTTTATTGAACTATTCAAAAATCGCTAAAATCGGTTAAAAGTAATACACTTACAGAACCGTTTTGTATAATATTAGTACATAGCCCGCTACACATAATAATGTTTCATCGGTTTAATGTTTTTTTTTTTTTTTTATGTTTTTCAGTAAATTTCTATTCGTTGCCAAAGATGACACATGACGTGACAATATTATTAAAAAAAAAAAAAAAAACAGTTAAAAATAGCGATATAATATTTTAAAGTGACGCGTCGGAAAGAGTACTAAAAAATGTAAATAAAACAGAGGGTACGTATGTATTAATAATGTATTTAGTTATAGCATATGCTCTTGGAAATTCATAATATGGTTAGGGTACGCTTTGTTTTTATGCCCATGCGTAACGCAATAAAATGCATAAGCAGAATATTTTTTAAGTCGCTAATAACTCATGGACATAATAACATACCTGCAGCAGGCCAATGATCCTTAATAACAATCATTGAAATTATTTACCTGTAAAATTAAAATATGAAAATATTCTTGGAGTAAGATTAAATCATATTATTCGGGGCAATCGCACAACTATCATTCTTTGTTTAAATCTGCTGTAGTTCCGCGTACAACATAGTTCATACGAAAACGGTAATAATTAAAGGAATTTCAAATTTTCAAAAAATTCCCGTCATACCAATTCTCTGAATGTACTCGCCGATCCAAACGTGAATAAATTAAATGTTTGTCTTCAGACAACGTGTACTGTTGACTAACACATTTCCACATATTGTCCTTATTACAGTTCAAATCACCTAAATATAAGTCACATATTATTTGCATTAAACACGCATAATGGATAAAATATTAAACTATGTTCTTCGTGGACAGATTAAAATATAAATACGATAAGATAATTATTTTCAAGTTATTTCAAACTTTGCTGTGATATTACTAAAACGGTCACTACGTTTAAAACGCAATTTGAAATCATTAAATTACATGTAAATTGATATTATAAACAATAGACAATACATTTTATTATAGTCAGAAATTCACATACTCGGGCCGATGTACCATATTAGATTCAAAAATATCCAAAATTCCATCGATATCTCTCAACGTTCACACAATATAACAATATTATAATTTAGTATACATAGCACAGAAGTATGGGAAATTTATTTTAACTATCAAGTATTTCTGTTATAGTTGCTATAGCTAGCTTAGATACTGATATTATGTATGGGATATTTTCTTCTATTAAAACAAAGCAACCATATTCGTTTCATAATAATTACGTTTTTTTTTTTTTTGACAAATTTTGGAACAGTAAAAAGCTTTTAATGCCACTAGATTGAAAATTTTTAATTTTCAAAAAAGCATTTTATGGTCATTTTTAAGAAAATTATACAAATCTATAACTTCGATGCTATTTAACACAAAGAAAAATGTTAAATTTAAAAAAAAACCATACCACATATGTAATATAATATACGCCATAGAAATACTCGATATATTAGTATATTACTTACTTTATAAGTAAGTAAAAAGAACACATTATATTACAAAACATCTTATTTTCAGTTTTAAATAATAACCAACCTGGTCGTAAAAACATAAATTATAATATTTTTTCTGTTTGACGGTCTCACACTCAATATGCACACATAAAAGTAATATGATAAAAATAAACTCTGTTTAGTGACATATAATAATAATACGTTACACTAGACTGTTGAATTTAAACGTCGATTTTTATTTATTAAAAAATAAAACGAAATTGTCTGTAATTTAATTTTAGTTTTTTTATTTTAAATTCTCATTTTAACTTGTTGAATTAAAATTAATAATTATTTATGACACGTGTTCGAAGAGAATTCTTTTGATTTTAAATAAGTGCAATGCAATAGTTTCAATCATATTTAAAAAATAATTGAACACAGCGTAAATTATTATGATTGGGACATTTAAACCTGAGTTTGCAGAATAGTATTAAAATAATTTTAAAAAAATTCTTAGAAAGTATGTAGTAATTATACTTTTTCTTCCTTTGACTTAAATAACCAAATTAAAGTTAATTAACATTTTACGTTTATACGAAACATGATATTATATATTTTGTAAAATATTTGTTTATTATACTACATAATATATTATTATCCATTAAAAACAGATGAATGAATTGCGTTTTAAACTAATAATACAACATAACTAAATATTATTAATCAAATGGTAAATTAACGTAAATTTCTAAATTAAATTGCCAGCTTCATTCATTTTATTCCAATTTCAGTAAAAATACAATTTTCTAGTTTCATGAAAATTTGATTTAATTTATTTTTCGTTTAATATAATATTATCGTTATATCTTTTAAACAAAAAAAAAACACCATAATAAACATATGTATGGTAAGTCGTACATAGTACGTAATTTATTATAATATCTGCATTTATTATATCATATTGATCTAACAAGAGCGTTTTTACTGCAAACAAAATATACCTACTCATAAGAAAAATTAAAAAAAATTAATTTAAATTTTTTTACTTGAATAAGACATTTTTTTAAATTTAATACGCACATTGTAATATAATAAGTTCTATGGTACTACAATGTATATATTATGAATGAATTTCAATTATTATATAATGTAAAAAATGTTGAATAGTTCAAGAAAGTTATAATATAGCTGGTTTTTTCTTATTATTACAATTATAAGTTATATTTTTTTTTCCAAATAAATACCAAATAAATACATTTTCAAATTCATCCCAATAACTAAATAATGTACAATAATTTTGTAAATTTTTTTATTTTTATTTATTAAATTAATTTCCAAAAGTATTATTACTATTAGTATCTACCTAAATATGTTGGCGATAAAAAAAAACAAAATTTATGAGTATACTTTTCCCAAACCGACAAATTATATTAATCAAAACGTATTATTTAGCAGAAGTTATAAAACTACAACACGGTAAAACACCTCACGATAAATTAATCGAATATCGTTTTTATTAAATATTGTTACAAGTTACGCAATAGACATTTGACATAAGACATTTTTTCTCATTTTAAACTTAGTATGAATTTATTAAAAACACACGACACTACGAATTTTTTTACACTTTTTTTCATAGACATTTTACTATTGTGATATATTTGTTATTTTGAAACGAAGCTAATTTATAAACTATTGTTACTTGTCAACCGTGTTTTACGTGTTATCATATATTTTATTGTTTCATAATAATACGTAGACATTTATTATAATTCATAATATATATAAAGATTTATCGTCGGTACCTACGTATTGTCTTTAGTATGATTTTTAAATTATTGTAAAGTTTATAATAATAATATTATGTATTTTTCGATGTAGTTACTTCATTTTGATAATCACTAGTAGCAGTAAATGATTTTTTTTTTTTTGTCAATATAATATTTGCGATGGACTCAGTTTTAAAGTTTTCAAGTTTACATCATGGTGTTGTATTTAAGGGAACACGTTCATATTATTTTCATCAACATATGAGCATAATGTTTTAAAACACGTGACAGAACTAAATCCCACAATTTCAATGTTTAGCAATATTTTTAGGTAAACGAATTTAAAAGCAGTAATTTTTAGGTAATTGATGGACAATGGACATGTTACCAAGTCTTGAGTTAACCACATTACTGAGTGCTGCATTTATAATTATATTCGTATATTATTAGGTCCATAATATTTTTAATTGGATTACGAGACTATGTTCTTTAATATATAATTCATTTTTTTAACACTAGGTTATAGTTAATTCTTCTGAATCCCATAGTTTCATAGATATTCAAATTTTTGAATTTTAAAAACATGAAATATTATTAACATTAAAATATGAAAACGTTTGATTCGTTTCGAACCTGAGAAAACTTCCCTGAAATTTTTCTTATTTTTTTTTTCATTTCTTTGTAAATTGTAATCAATTTATTTAGTCTGAAACTAGTACAATTCGTCGATACACACTTATATAATAAATTATTATGTGTAAATAAGCACGTCAATCGCGTGTGTGTATAGATTATTGTCGTTTTTTATTCTTATTTTTTTTTTATAAAAAATCAAAACGTTGTTATTGCTTTAAAAAATAATATATAATATATATTTAACTTTATGATATGTACAACGTCCATTTTAGATTCCAAATACAAACTGTATTAATTATTCTATATTGTTTAATTATTGTTTTTATATTTCAATTAAAACTTTTTAGGACAGTTTCTAAACATATTTTACATTGCATATTTGTACATAGATTTTAAATACCAAACAG
This sequence comes from Rhopalosiphum maidis, assembly GCF_003676215.2. Lineage (NCBI taxonomy): Eukaryota > Metazoa > Arthropoda > Insecta > Hemiptera > Aphididae > Rhopalosiphum > Rhopalosiphum maidis. Next base: position 85,322,635 of record NC_040878.1, read on the forward strand.
TAACTGTATATTAAAATTTACCTATACACTATAACTTCCAAGTGTGATATTAGACAAATTAAAAACAACTGTTATAGAATGGAAAGTGTAAGCAATGTAACCGTTTTCAAACAAATATATTTTAACTATTTGCATCGGCTTAGGTATAATTTTGTTCAAAATTCTATTGTTTTCTGATATTCGGTTTACTATTGCATCACTAAAAATTTCAGAATAAAAATGTTCATCTCTCAATTATCCTTTTTAGCATTGAAAAAACTTGTCAAATGTCACACAACACTGTTATATATAATATATTAGTTCGATTAAAATTTGTAATTTCGTTGTAGCCGAAAATGTCATTTCGCTGTCTGTTATTCCCGAAATCGATTGTACATAAATGTAGCTCCACGCACACACTAAGTTAGGATTGGTGCAAAAAAAAAAACTGCTCTATTCTTATTCATATTGTATCGTTATGATATTATGTTTATTATTGTTTATATTATCGTAAATATATGTATTCTTCGGGGCGCCGAGAACGTCCAGAGTGTAAATAATATATTATAATTTACAACAAAACATTATTATATTATCCACTATGTAACATATTATTATTATTATTATTATTATGATTATGATACGACTATAATACAAACATAATGTAAAATAAAACAAAATTCTATTGAACGTGTGTGTTTCGTATTATTATGTATAGCACAAACACAAACTTTCTTCTTATCAACCGACCTAATTCATTCTACACGTTATACAGTAATACATCATCGTCGCGCGAGTGCAAAGATCTCCGACGACGAATCCCGTCGGCGAGAGACGAACGAAACCCGGACACCGTCAAACAATTATTGACGATGGTAATAATTGGAATACGGCAAGAACGGAGAAAAAATAAATCTCACTCGTGATGTACCGCAGTGTGCACGGTGCATGGTGCGTGTACGTGTGGCCCAGGGGCGGATCCAGACCAAGATAACAGGGTTGATCGATTTTTAAAGGGCGCACATCAATATTTTGACAAAGTATTTATTTCGGTAATAGTAATAAAAAAAAATATATCACTATAATTTTGTTACCCTTGAAGTATAATTACGTCAAAAACTGAAATCAGGGACTTCAAACTATTTTTTTTTAAGAGAACGGAGGGGGGGCGATCGCCTTGGTCGCCCCCCCCTCTGGATCCGCCACCGGTGTGGCCTATATAAATTGTTGTGTGTAATATTTTTTTATACGTCTCGACGTATGCCGCACAGAACTTATATGGCGCAACGCCGACGATGTGGGTTGGCGTTTGCTGTGTGCCCTTCTGTCCATTTACATCGACGACCCGCGGCTGAAACGTTTTAACGTCGAGAAACGCGCGTTTACACACGCGACTCGCCATCAATTTCGTTCGCGAGATATACGTCTACGCACAGTATATATTGTATAAGCACCGACAACACGACCCGTGTGTAATTTAGGTACTCGGCATTTCATGATATATTGTACCTTTATACGTGTATAATACAGTGTGGCTTCGAACTGTTATTAATAACTTTACCCGGCACCCCTTCACCCTCCCCCCCCGCGTCGCCAATTCGAGACACTATACATTGTATTATCCCTCCCATAAAACGACGACATTCTGACATTATATCATGTTATATATTATACACACATTATACACGTCATACACAATATCAATACATAATCGACTATACCGACCCGTCCTAATAACTAACCAACATTTTAGTGTATGCGTCGTGTTCGGCGCCACCGCCGTATTGTTGTGTAGGTATATCATGTGTATGTTTTACATACTTCCACGCGGGCGTTGTTTGCAGTGTACCTGTCCTGTGCATAGTGTACAGCATAACGACTAGTTTCGATGGACATTTTCCCGGCATTTTAGCAAGCCGTATTTTATTACCGCCACAGGTCCGCGTTTATATGATGGGTGACGTTATGTTGGATGTCTACGCGATCCCTTCTTCGAATCGATCCGATTTCAACGATGACGCAGACGACGAGGTTATCTAGTACACCAGTGCGGGACGAATGCGGTAAAAATACCGAATTCGAACGATTTTCATATCGTTATAGTTTTATTATCGCGAGGTATGTTATTACAATAATTAGTACTACTGCACCGGGTACACGCGGTTAACTTTATTGGTGCGACCTCGATGACATTCGAGGGGTCAAGAGATACCTTACACGCATTTTCGTATCGCTTACACCTCTTTTAAATCGAACGACCGCAAGCCATGCACTCCGGCGGTGTTGGATTTGTTTAGCGTGAAAGCGTCACGCTCTAACCAATAATTGCCTTACCTTATAGTAAGTACTCTCTCGGTCAACGACGAATATCTAATTAACTTGACCAGCACTGCTAATTGAACGTAAGGTACGATAGTATACGTATATCGTTTCACTTCGTCCACGCCTTTTAGACTTCATCTACCACAGGTAAGGATATTTCAGTGTAGTTCGGTCCTTCAATAGAACGTTATCGATTACGAGAAAAGATAACACAAAATATGGTCGGTAAAACATTTATTAAAGTTATTAAAAACCATATAAAATAATTTACTTGATCTGTATCGCAGTTATAGCTTGTCTACGTCAACTGCACACGTACGCTTCTACTCTACTACAATACCACATAGCGGCGGTAGAAGGAATCATCTTGCTTGACGTGACAGCGACGTTGTATTACAAATTGTACGTAGTCATTATAATAGACTCAGCACATTACTTTGCTTAATTTTCCTTACCTATAATATTAGTTACTTATTTTGCTAAAATCTATTTTCCCCCTTAACTACATATTGTAAAATAATAATTATTACAATTATTGTAATGACTGGCAATAGACGACAATGTTTTTTTTTTTTTTTAATGTAAAAACGCATATGCTCGGCCCTAACTCCAGACCCCGTCTCTTCGCCTCCGATGTGTGAATATAACAGTCTTGCTAGAACGTGCTTGAGTTTTCTTTTTTCCGAGACAATCAGACAGGACAGCCAAACCCGATTTACTGAAAAATAATCCATTTTATTTGACGTACCAAAGGCTTCTTTAAACGTTGTATTTATACAGTTTTTCATTTTTAAAAATAAAAAATAAAACGAATAACGGTGCCAAGTGTGTGTATAATTATTATTTAAAATATTGTTACAGTATGTGGCTATTTTTGTGATAATTATAAATTTAGAATAATATTATAGGGTGTCATTTAAAAATCTGCCCCAGACACGACACCGGACTCCGATAACGTAACTCGCCGCCGCCGCCGCATGCGTATCGATTGGATATCGATTCTTTCTACTGTCATTAGAAACGAAGCGCTAAAAAATACATTAAGCGTTGAGATTGATTGCACTTTTACATCCAGCAATGCGTTTTAATCGGACACGTGGTGCGTGTGCCGCGTGGATAACCGCATGCCTATGAAGGTATACTACCTACACGAGTACGTGATCGTTGTACGTGAAACGATTTATGCAATTTTCAAAACCGTTTATTTATATATTTATAGAACAGCAACGGACATGATATGCATCACTGTGGACCGAAAATCGCAAACGATTCCAACCCATCTATCTCTTCAGACGTAGGTACCTAGACGTAAAATCCGTCGGCGTTCACATATATTATTGTGCCGTACGTACTTCAATTAAATCTCTTTCAGAAAGGGACATATTTTCGTATACGCAAATAATGAAGACAATTTCGATTTACCATATTATCACAACGTAAGTTGAGTACGAACGCAGTCAGTATAACACACGCGTATACGTAGTAACGCCATTATAATCATTATCATTATTTATGATCATTGTCAACGCTACCGTCGTTGCCGGTATAATATTATATATTGATGTCGCAGTCGTCATCGAGGCGAATTTAATGTTATGCATAAAAACTCTGTCGAAATATGGAAACTCACCCGGTGTGTATATTATATGGATATCAATAAAGTACTGAGAATGTTTCGTGCCTCCGCACGCCACGGTAACATATTTGGACCGTTTCCAGAACACTCGCACGTCCTCTTGTCAACGCAAGCACACGCATTTCGTGTTAACGCGACCGCATCGGGATTAACAAATTTTCCTTGTCCGTGAAATCATTATAATAATATACGTTTATAATATTAATACTATACAAGATACTATGATATATCACCACCACTGTATAATATCTCAATTGATTATATCACTAAAATTATAACATAAATATATTATAGCATACTATTTTCACATTTCTATACCAAGGGGCAAGGGTGCGTATCGTGGTTTTTCCTTTAATAATGCATTTTTTTTCCCTAAAATTATTTATGTAATTAAATAAATGTCCTGAGGTAGGTGCAACAAACGTTTTAAAAATTATAATCAAAGTATATAATTTGTAGAAATGGTAATATATAGTAATAATTAATATATACTTGATAATATAAGTTATACTTTAAACTTTATATTTTATATTAACCATTATTAATAGCAGTATCGATTCGTTAGCAAAAAAGTAAATCACTTAGAAACGACTTGTTTTAATTTCGATTTAGACGTAATGAAAAAAAAAAAATCATCTAAGTAAAGTAAAAAAAGGAAACGGCCCTAGTTAGAAAAAGTGTGTATTACCATACGATTTTCGATAAATAGTGTAAGAAATATAAGTGAACGGAAGTATGGCGTAATTATAAATTTCAAAAATTTGAATTAGAATTTATTATTTATTAAAACAAAAAGTTAGGGGTAGCACTAAGCATATTCTTAGTGAATCACCTGATTAAGATATACTTCGTATAATATGTATTATTATTATTAAAAAAAAAAAAAATCATAAATATTTATACTTTTCAAACATTTTTTATTTTTTTTTTTTTTTTTTTGTAGAAACTCGTAACTTCCCTAATACATTACATAGTCGTAAAATACGAGTAACGTTTGTGATACTTTTTTGCTGACACGTATTACTTTGAGTACATTTTTTCCAAAACGTAATATGTGTAACAAAATGTACGAACTATAATACTCCGTGCTTGTATTATGTGTAAATGTGCAATGTATAGTACGTCATTATTATTATTATTGTATTTTAATATATTACGTTTATTTTCAATTTGTATTATTCTTTATTTATTGACATAAGTAGGATATATATATATATATATATGAGTGTGTATATTGTTATTTTCACAAAAAAAAAAAAATAAATAAATAATAATTCACTGTGATATACGATTGATTCCGTTTTATAAATTTTCATTATTATTATACTATACAGCTTATTAAAACAACTATTCAGTACGTTTAACTATTTAATGTACCTAATACAGGTCTGATGTTTTAATTTATTATTAAATCCCAATCAATATAACGACGCTGTGGCATTTTTTTCTCATTAATAATTTGTCTTTCATAGACACGTTTGTGCACGTTTGTTTATATTATTTATAATACATATTATATACTATGCATTTACATATAAATATAATATATATTAATTGTATTTATTCAAATTTATAAGAACAGTAATTAATAGCTATTTTTATTATTCAGTTAAAAATACTTTTAGTTAGTATAAGTACTATAAGTATACACTATACGAATATATACATATATATATTGCTTTAAATCTACAAATTAAAAAAAAAAAAAGTTTATTAATATTTGCGTATTGTATATTTGTATGTACTTCATGCTTACAGCACCTACATACAACGATTTTTACACAGTATATGAATATAATAATATAAAATTCTAGGAATTTGATTGGTACATATGTACCATACATATTATATAACTTTAAATGGCCAATTATTATTATTTATTTATTTTATATACTTTTGCAGATTGGCAGATGCACTTAACGGAAAATGACACGTAAAATTCATGCGAGTTTGATATAAAATTCGATGACAAGTCATCTATAAATGTCCAGCCTCAAAAATCGCGTGACATGTTTAGTTATTATTTAAAATTAAATATTAATCTTTAACTAACTTTTTCAGATTTGAAATTTTAACTATAATTTTAAGTAACCAACATTTTAATATTGATGAAACGATATTATTTTTATATGTTTATGTTGAATGTTTAATTTTTTCAACTATTTGGTTTTATATTATTACAACATTACACTTAGATTTTAATGAAAAATATATTACACTATTATAGTATATAATAAAAACTTGATAGTCTAGATCAATTTAGATTTTAGACAAAGTTTTATCTGAATTAATATAAGTTTTTCAACAGTTCTTATGAACAAGACATTTATTTTCACCACCTTTATTCATTAGTTCTGATAACAACTTAAAAAATAAATTTTACGTTAAAAAAAATTAATGAATATATCAGTTATTTTTTGTAAGAGAGATATGAAGGGATCCTATATAACAAAATTGTTTTAAATACATTTGTTTTTTTTTAAATTCACAACCGTTTGTCAACATACTTTAAAGTTAATTTTTAAGATTTAAACTTTATTTACTTGACATGAGATTTTTTTTTAGTAAAAAGGGCTTGTATACGTACAAATTTGGTAAAATAATGCATTCAAGTTTATCTCACAAGCTTTAAAACAACAATTTATGACTTCGTTTTTTTGGAATTAAGGTCAAGTAATAAAAATAATAAAGAGTACCAACTATGAAGTCTTAAATCAATTAATTATTAAATGAAATATCAAATATACAATCAGTATCAATAACAAATTCTTTTTTTTTTTTTGTATTTTATAATATCTATATAAAATATTGTCTACACTCTACATAGTATAAAAATTAAAATAATTTAATTCTAAAAATAAAAAGATTTTATTACTTTTTTAAGTAATAAACTACATTCATGACATGCCCATTAATAATTTTATTGTCGAGACCTATACTACAACAGAAGTCAAATGTATGAACTTCAGGTCTAAACGAAGAGGGACGAGGACGTACGAGGATGTACGGATTCCCTCGAACAGTATATTTTGTCTACCAAAGCCGATGAGTCCACAATGCACAACATCAATCGTTTAAAATTCATGATTTAGACTATTTAGAGTGATAAAAAAAAATTGAATAGAAATCGATAAAATTGACGTATTTATATTATATTTACCCAACATAATATTTTTTAGGTATACGTGTATTATGTATGTCATATTAAACTAAATTATAAGCTAACAACGCACGTCGTGTAATAATAATATAATTTTTTTATTTAGTTTAGTTTAGTTTTTTTACAAATAAAATACCAGACATCAATCAGAAAAACGCCCGGACCCATGACCATAGTGTTTACTTATTTTTTTTTTTTTTTATTAGTTCCTTGGTAGCTGGACCATTGAATTGTGATTTATTTTTTAATCGTTACTTCCGTGGCCATGCGTATATTGAATATAAGCAATTCTATGGCAGTCGATAATTAATCGTTTTTAATGTCTCTATCTGAGATCGTATTCCAGAGGCGGCTTTACTTAGCAGGTAAGTCGGCTCTATCATTTTCAAGTAATTTATACAATTTTTTTGGTATACATATAAAATCAATAATATTTTTGTTATTATATTATGTTTATCAAGACTTTATAAAATTCTCATGGAGTCTATTAAAATTATAAATTCTTATATTAATTTTATTTTTTAAGTTGGAATTGATTGTATTTATCATATGATATAGTTTTATATATTTCCAATGCTTCGATTGTGTATTGACTATAATTTTTACTCCTTTTTTTAAGCATCAATTAATTTAATATTTGATGTGGTTCGATTTTTTTGTGAATTAATTCGTTATATAAATGTTTGAATGGCTTGAGGTTTATTTTTTACTCTAGAACTCGAAATCGACACATACAATTAGTACTATTGTTGTTGCCCATTGTGGTTTTAGGTTTGTTTCTTTGGTGATTATAATATTGCCTTTTGTTTTTCTTCGGATGCTTTGTAAATAGGTTATAATATTGCATCTGCATCCCGTATTATTAACGTGAATACGTAAATTTCATTCGACGAAAAATCCGTCATAAATATACATTTTAAGATCAATATAACAATTTAACATCAATAATTTGTATAGGTACTTGTTGATAACTAACATTGTATTAAATTGATAGTTTCAAGTTGCCGTTTTATTGAGTGCACAATGCACATGTATCAAAATGAACGTAATAGATAGTGAACAAAAATAAAACCTTAAAATTGACCAGTATACCAATATAATAACAGTAATATTGATTTTCCTGGGTCTGGAAAAATGGAAAGGAAAATATTGTTTATTTAAAAAAACTTCAACACTTTCTCACATTTAATGGACGCAATTTACATACATCAGAAAAATACTCGGTATGCAATTTACATACTATATTTACGAACTCAATTTACGTCAACAAGTTATTTTAGAACGTAACTTACACTCAGCCTGCTATATTGGTTGGATATAAATACCCACATTGGATTCTTTTCTAAAAATTACACGAAAATACTTCATTTTTTCGATTCATATTTTAAACATTAAATTATGATCAAGTAGCGTCGTAATCGTATAGCTAGACTACCTAGACTGGTACAGTGTTACACCACTAATATTTAATATTGCATTAATATTGTAAAACAAATAGGTTTTGGGCAGTATGTACAATATGTTAGGTTAACATAAGTATATTTATATTCCATGACATGATCGCTAATGTTAATTTAACTATATATTATATTAAACTTGCTGTTATTAATTAAATTGCACACAGCCGTGTAAAAAAATCCCCAAGCAGTTAAAATAATAATCGTAATTATAAATAACACAGTTTGTATAAGGTAATATTAATTTTGATATGGGATTTGAAAGGATAGTTTAAAGAAAATGTTTGCTTTGCCGTATAATACCATCGTGATTTGTCGAGAAAGTTTCTCGAGATAACTACATTATTAAGTCCACGACGGTCAATAATCGATACTCAATTATAGTACCTAGAATAAACAACGGATAAGCTTTGTTATATATATATATATATTACGTTAGAAATTACTCCAGTTTAATATTTGAAGTCGTCAACATTTAATATTGGTTGTTTGAGCTATAATAATATAAATGAGATATCTACAAACTTCAATATTATATTACACTATACCTATACTCTATTGGAGTTAAGACTTAAGAAGACGACTTGGCGGTGACCAGTTTTTGTTGTATTAGTGGTCAGACAACACCTGTTTGTCACCCCTATCGAGTCAACCATCTATGGGCCTGTTGTGTAATTAAGCCACGTCACTGTACACAAGTCTGCCGTTGATTTGTCTTTATAAAATGAATAGATTATAGTGCTTCTTATAGTTTATGCTCGACTCCCGGTGCCATTATGGTTGTAGCAAAGGCCAAAAACAGCAATTGTTATTACCCATTTTCCGATTTATAAAATATTCATAATAGTTCATACATACTTTTGGCGCTATAAATGCCGCTAAAGTCGCCGTAGAGATGCTGTTTACGCGGCGGTGGTAATAATGCCACCTAACCTAAACGCGACGTTAGGTTATTCTCAAGCACACTTAGGAAATAAAATATTTAAGATTAGACACGGAAACTTCATTCTACGACATGGAAACAAGCGTTCCCCAAGGTGTAACCACATTGACTTATATAACATCTTTACCATGGGAATCCCTTTGACCAATATCTAATACTCCTTAACTACATTTGCCGTCGACACAGCGTCGACATTATTAACCAATAATGATATTATTACGGCAGTTTAATATCTCCAAAAAAATTTGGGTGTATAAAAAATTGCGTCGATCGATATTCTAATGTGATACACTGTTGTATGTCGTCAATTCCGCCGATCGATTCTTAAAAACGTTTATTAATCCTTAAATATATATGAGAGCAGGCCATTTTTATGTACCCATTTTGTGACGACGCTATTTAACTTTTTTCCAATTTTTTTTCACAGAGTTGTTCCAAATACCTTTCTAAGTGTCGCCACGTCGCCCGATTTTCAAAATTTTGATTTTAAAGGGTTGAAATCGGTGGAAATAAATTTTTAAGTGTAATTTGTATATCTAAATTCATATAATAATAACAATAGCAATCGGCCGATAATGGGAATACGGTACGGCACGACGTCCCGAGGGTTTCCAGCTACCTGTAACCTGACTCTTTTTTTTGTGTGTGTATCTTATCGGCGTGTAGATATGAATTGTTCAGAGGCGTAAAACACCTGTCACCGACTAGCTCAATGCTCAATTATATAAATTATAAAATACATTTTTTTCGTCTTTAAAACACATCAATGCTTGTTGATTTAAGAATTTAATTTTGAAAAAGCAAAAACTACACACGGGCGAAGTCCGGTAATTCAGCTCTTTGTCCGTCGTCGTTAACAGTCGCATTAGAATAGTTGTTCCGAGAAGTTTAGCGATAAAAATAATCTCCTGCATCGCGCGTACACCAATACCACGCACACCGATAACATAAATCAGTAAACATACAAATTCTATTTATTAGTTATCTCTCCATTACCTTGTCACCGTGCAACCTACACAATAACACGTTCATTTCATTTGCACTCCGTACCACCAGCAGTTCGGACACGCGTAAAATCTAAAATATTTAAGCTCTTTTTTACACATGTGGTCACAAATTTAAATATTATATAATTTACACTTAAAAAACCATTCTTCTTTTCGACAACGCTTCTACAGCGTTTTACACTTAAAAGGAGTTTTTCCGGGCACTGCCGGGTAATTCAGCTAGTATATATATATAATACTATTGTCTGTTACCATTGATTTTAGCTCTTACAGATAAGCCGTATTGATAATTTTTATAAATTAGTAATTTACAAATATGTTTGGTGACGATGGTGTTTTAGATTTTGATAACTACGAATCTGTTTTACGGGTTGGATTCCATAGTTTTATCTAAAGTTTTTTTAAAAAAAAAAATTTCTAAAAATTGACACGCAAAACGTTTTCGCGCAATTGTGAATGTACACATTGCAAATTGCAACGGCTGTTGTACAGCATGATGATTTTCGTAACGTATTAACTCCGGTATTAACGATTTCATAAAAAAAAAGTGAACTATAACTATAACTACACTATGTATATTGTATATAAACTTAAACTAATTAAGACAGTTTTATATGGACTATCCATTAATTTTTAATGGCTCAATCGATGTGCATATGCATTTTAGCTTGTCAGAACAGCGGCCGTCATAACCGCACACTTTCAATGACTGAAATTTATTTATTTTTTCATAGTCCTAAAGTACTAAAATATCCTTTTTTTTATATTACTTTACTATAACCTTTTTTTTTTTTTTTTTTAATAATAGTCGAATTTGATTCGTATTAAATTTCCAATTACTGTTTGTGGAAATTATTAGTTTTTATTGAATTTCTATTCAATTCGCACACAGTATGATATTATTATCTTACCATGTATATTTATCGGCATCGAAATTCAAAGGGCTGTCGACACCAGATTACCTATAGTTGTTTATTGAACATTCCATTTTAGTTATACATAATACTATATGTACAACCTGCCTATGTTATAGTATGTGGAAAACGCGATACTGTAAATATTACAAACTATAATATCGCTTTAATGATTGAAACTGTAGCTAACTCTTCTAGTGTAGGGACAATGAGGCTATAACATATCCCCCTTAGTGCTTACAACAAACAAAGTTAGGTCATGCACGAGTTAGGTAGATGCTTATTATTAGTGTTCAAATACTGTGTTTATGATGTTATATTATCATATAATAATATATTGTCTCCATAAATAAACATACTGTACTACTATATAACATATGGTATTATGGTGTACAAGTTATACAGATTACTATATATATAACTGAAAATTATAGGGTAATTTTCAACTTGAGACACAGACTTAAGTTTAATGTTTTTTAAATATTTTATTGTTTCGTCTTAATATGGCCATTTATAAAACACCACATAACTTAGGTATATTATATATAAAAAAAAAATTGTTTTTTTTTTAACCAAAACTTTTTTTTCGATGTTTTTAACACGGCTTAAAACCGATTGAAATAATTCTGGTTTTGGTTTCGATTTTGTATACCGATTTATATATATTTCAGTTTTGGTTTTAGTTTCGATTTAGATAAATTTAAAGTTGAAAAAGTTAGGTTACCTAACTTAAACGATACAAATTAAATAATACTTACCAATTAAAAGAAATATATTCATTACTATTAATAAAGCAACTAATAATTTTGCAAATAATGAAATGGTTATCAATATTTTAATCACGATCTCACGGGCATATTAATGGAATTTACCTATTTAACATTTTAAAGACACGTAAATTTAAAAAAAAAAAAAAGTGGGCAAGTGGGTATCGCTCTGCCGTATAGTAGAGATGGAGAGTAGGTCACTGGTCACTATAATGGATGTGTTAAATTTGAATACAATGACGGGTGTCATATTGTATACGAAAAACGATTCTAAACGGAGATGATTTGTCAGTCAATGATAATTGGTTGGATGTATTATATTATTACCTATATTTAAATTGTAATATATCGTTATTTTAATTTCATACGCTCATAAAATGTTTTATATATTGACAATGGAACTTTTTTTTACAGTTACTTGAAGGAAAACTTATGGATAGCCTAGTATTGGATTGTTGAACCTTAAGTATAAATCACAACAATTTTATGAATTTTCAACTTCAAAATTCTTTGCAAATTTTCGTGATTTTGGTATATTTCGTAAACATTTGAACTTTAAATGCTTATAAACAAAAATTGACTAACGATTTTTGATTTTTTTTTACTACGATAAGTATAACTTATAATAAACCTTGTATTAAATTTTAAAGATTTTTTATCGGCATTTTAAGAAGAAAAACTTAGAAAAGTCGAAAATTTCAATTGTCTATAAGTAGCTTAAATAAGGTCAAAATATTTTGATATTAAATAAATAGATAACTATAATAAAAACATTTAGTGAAAATTTCAAGTACTTACAATGATTTGTTTTTGAGTTACAGCAAAATCAAAAAATCTATTTTGTCGAAAAGTGATTATGCGTAAAAATTTCCGTTTTTCCGTTATTTTTTCAGGAATTTTCCCGACGCTTTTAAAAATTACTAGAAATTTTTACTATTTACCCCCCAAAGTACCAACTAGATGAATTTTCCTATTCAAAGAGGGGTTGAAGTAAAAAATCGAAGCATTATTACTACTCCAAAACGTGATAACAGACACAAAAATAAAAAAAACACACATCATTGTAAAATCAATACATTCATCACTCCGTTCAGAATCTAAAAATAATTGTTTCCAATTTTTCCCGGTTTCGTTTTTAAGACGGTTTGTACCGGTTTCCAAAATCGGTTTTGAAAACGGTTTCAAGTCCTGGTTTTAAAATTAATATTATGCCACCATATTGCTTCTTCCTTTTGAATCACTCAACGGAACTAATCTAAAATTGTTAACCATTTATGAAAAAGAATACTTATCCAATTAACACAGAAATACAATTACAACAACTAACCGAAAACAATCAATTAAGTGTTCAGTATTTGTGTTATCGTTTAAATTAAAAACACTGCTACCGAAAACTTACTACTTCATGTCGTATGAAGTTTTAAGTTCTGGTGCTGTTAATTGTGTTTTCCGTAGAACGTAAGTAGGAATTAAACTACATTGTTTTAATAATTCCTGATTAAACAATTGACCAATGATAACAGATTATATACCTATAAATTATGATAAAAATATTATTCATATTAAACTCGGTGTGAATCGCTTTATATTACTATATTAGTTTATTTGGACTTGCAGTAATAAAAAAAGTAAAAATAGTAATAAATGTACAGTGTATTGATAATTAGTTTATGACAACATATTAGCTCTTGTTTAACACATCAACGGCGTTCTTTTTTTTTTTTTTGATTTGTCGACCTTTTTATGTCGCTATTGTTTTTAGCGTGTTTTTTTCGTCACCACTGACGTCATAGATCTTCAGGTCCTTGACATGATACCAAACACCAATGTCCAGTATCGTTCCGATCAACAGAAAACCTGTAAAGATCGTATTCAATAATGAGACGTGAAATAAAACAAAAACAACTTAGAAATAGCTATATGTAACATGTTTATTTTTTTGACAATTCGTAATTATTATTGGACGTGAATTTAAGTGTCCTAAATAACTTGTAATAAATAAAAACAATTCATCCAAAAGATGATTGTATTATTTAATAATTATTGTATTCTAGTACACAATCAATAATCATAATTTGTTATTACCACTTTTGATTGAAGTCATGAATAAAATGATCTATCTTTATAATAGTATACTTTTATATATTGAACCTATCTAAAAATGTTATCTGTTCGACCTTTGTACACAGATAATATATAATGCCTTATAAAAATAATATAAGAAAGCAAATTAAATAGTATCTATTGATTTTTTTTCCTTTTTAGTTGAATATAATGTATAGTAAATTATCATCAGATTGTATTCGTTTTTACAAAACACACGAACAATGTACTCAAAATATAAAAATGTTATAAAATGTCCGAAAAAAAATTAAATTTAATGTTTAAATTCTTTGATGTGTAAAACAAATTATTTATTGCACGGAAAGCAATTTTTAGGACATTTAGAATAACAGACAATTTTAATTTATATATAATATCCGTGTGTCTAATCATCAATTAGGAGAAACAATAAATACTAATAAATAATAATTATTAATTATTGTCGACACATAAATTAAGCATTTATCACTATTATACTTACTAGCTCCGGTAAAGTTCAAGTAGTACTTCAGCCGCATACCGTCGTATAGCCAACAGTTACCGTCGGTACCGCATTTACCACCCCATACCATGCATGTGGCGTCTATAGAAAACAATTAAAACCAATGAATTTAATATGTTTTATTAAATAATTTTTTGTTCACACATGATGTGTAGTTCACAATACGTAGGTGTACTAAGACTTCGACGCCATAATTGACTTACCGACAATCGTGCCGTACAATATAGGACCGGGCATGAACGCCACCAGGGCCATTACCACTTCAGAAAAACCCAGCGATAGTGACTTATCTTCTTGTTTTACACACCTATACACCAAACATACACACAAAATATCAAGACTGGGCATTGACGAGTAAAACATTTAAAATTAAATTACTTCTAACTAAGTTTCTTAACAAATTATTTTATTATGTATCTTCGAGATTTTTTTTTAGTTTTCTCTAATATGCAATTTATCACCAGTAAATTCCATTTTATAATCTTAATTAACTTTGTATCGATTTCTATAAAAACTCCATCGATTTAAAATACAGTGACACTTCCCTTTATGGACACCTCCCAATAACAAGCGATTTCTTGGAAACGGGGACATTTTTATTGTTTCCAATGTAAAACCTCCGAACAACGGATGCCTAATTAAAAAAAAATTAAGAATAACCGGAATTTTGACGGACGCAAAACCGGTACTTGACAAGATTTATTTTCATTTTTTAGTTTAACTCAAAAACAAATAACTGTAGATACTTGAAATTGTCACAAAATATTTATGTTAGCATTTCCAATTCATAAAATAATTTTCTAAATATTTTATTTTTGAGATACATTTTATCGATGTCTGGTATTTTTCTTTAAATGTTGATAACTTTTTTTTTTTCTATCGAAACGTTGATAAAAGATTGAATATAAGATTTTTTTATAAGTCGTTCATTTACCAAAATTTTATATTAAATGATATAACAATGAATTTAAATTGAACACGTCCATTACAATAGTTCAATCAACACCTTTTTTATATTTGAATTTTTTAATAGGAAACCGGTTGTTGTATTGGTATTATATTATATTTTAAATGTTGACAATAATATTCATTTAATATATTTTATTTGATTAATTTGTCAATTATTGAAACACAAATTTAATACACTGCGTATTTTTTTCTTTAAAACATTTATTTTTTATGAATTCAAAAGTTCTCCCCTCCCCTTGAATAGCGGACATCTCCAAATAGTGGACAAAATAACATGACCGATAATATCTGCTACTCAAAGGTTTCACTGTACTTATATATTAAACATTGTTTTGTAAAAATAATTGTTTAAAAAAATAATAATATTAAATAATCGGAAGTATTATTTATAATTGTATATGTGCCTTTGTAAATTAATTTTAAAAAGCCAAATTGCTGAATGAACAATATCTGTATTTCAATAAGGATCAAAACCACGTAAATACCATACATGCATGAACATAATAACTACATATAATAAAGTTGTAAAACTGTCAAAAAGTAATTAATAATGAATAGGTATAATATGATGTGTAGTAATTAGTGATTATAATAAATTAATAAGTATAGTTGTAATATTATATAATAATTATTAAATTTATATTATATATATACGGCTAATAATGTTTAATTACTACAATATTATGTATTGTTTTCACTACATAGTTTTGTTTTTGTGCATATGCTTTCATCATATTACTTTATTTTAATTTAGCATACCTGTAAATATTAAATTAAACAAAAAATAACTAATTTTTAACTAAGCTAAAAAAAAAATAATAATGAACACTTTTAACGTTCAACTTAATTAATTAATTATTATTATTGTTATTTAATATATTTTTAAGATATTTAAACTATAATTGTAAGCTACGTGAGCCATTTGTAGTCTCAAGCACAAACCTTAAAAATGTACAAGATCCTATGGTAGATATTTTTTTCTTTGCAATTTAAAAATATTGAAAATATATAGGTGCCCAGACAATTTTTTTTTGTGTGTAAAATTACAAAAATTAATTGATTTACCTAATTGTTATTTATTTGCACAAGGTACCTACTATTTTGACATCTACTCCTTCGATGTTTTCATTATTAGCTGTACGTTTTTTTCTCCTTGCCCACCCGACAATAAATTTTATATAACAATTTGATGTTTGCTTGTTGACGTATGTGTTCTAAATTAGAGCACATGATAATATGTAAATTAATTTTAATTCACATAAAATAACTAGTTATCAGTACTATATTAACTAACTATGAAAAAAATAGTAGAGGCCATTATAGTTTATACCTTGTGTAAATAAATAGTGATTAATTTAATTAATTTATAATTTTTATTTATTATCGAAATCATTATATGAGTTATTTGTTTTAATTAGCATATATATGTTATATATTATATTAATATATAATTAAAATTTTCAAACACAAGAAATGTATATTAATGAACAAAATATGTATTATTTAACCTAACCTAGTATTTAATTTTTTATAACTAGTAAAAATCATACCTACTAGCTTCTGTAATAAATCAATCAGATTTTAATATCAAATTATGTTGTACAAAATAGTTTCAGGAAAGCAGAATAAAGTTATGCTTTTCATATTTTATTGAGTATATGTAAATCATAGGATTATGTAATGATATCCGTTTCATTAATTAATTATCTTTGTAAATAAGGAAATTGAAAAGTAGATTGATTAATAGTCAATAGTATACGAGATAACTGATATTCTTAGGTATTATTATTCATGATAATTATTGATCCCGAAAAAAAAATTACTAATTAAGAATTAGTGCAAAATGTTTATAGGTTATAAATAAATATAAAAATGTATATATTTTTACGTTTGATTACTTTTAATATAATACTAATGTAATACCAATTAAGTTTGGATATTTTGGCAAATATTTGTATAAATTCATTTTTAATAATTAAAGTATTTATACTTCAAACACAATGAATTTTGAATTTAAATTTGAAATGACAATTATTTATGATTATAATAATAGTCATCATTATAGAATTGGAAGTCGGTAAGACGTATCAAATAAAACCAATTGCCATTTTTAATGTAGTATGGTACATGACATTTGACAAGATTTAACGTAAAAATTTTGTTTTATTAAGAAAAAATACCATGTAGTGTACTTGTACGTACAATTTGTAAGAAAAAACATAGATTTCCATATTATACGCAGATAAAAATATTAATTTAAGAATAAAAATCATATCAAACATTTTGACCAGACCAAAAAAAAAAGTTCTCAGTTTCTAAACAGATTTTTCCTTTATATTGTATCGATTCTAATGAGTTTTTATCCGATTTATTTCGTTTATTCATCGATTTTGTTTACGTAATATAATTTAATATTTCGAAATGACTTATTTCTTATTTTTATTTCACAATTATCAATATATGATTTTAAGTAGCGGCTTTCGTGCAAATTTTGATTTGCGATGGTTTTAAAAAATGTATTTCACATTTCTTAAAACTGGCGTACTTACAATAATATCATATATATAAAATTCAAAATTCGTTATCGAAAACTAATGCGACGTACATACCTGAACTGAATTATGGTGTTGCCGGAACGACCGGTAGACGACAAGAACCGCATTACGCCCATCAAAGCAAGAAATATGATGAAGTCGTGACCGCAATCGACCGGACACACTCCCTCAGTGGCTGTGCCCGAGCCACCTATACAGGTGCAGTTGCTGTAAGCCTTCCGAAGCACAACGAAAATCACATTTATATTCTAAAATATACTATAGCGGTACTAAAAAAAAAAAAAAAAACTTCTATTCACCTTCATTCCGCCGTCGATGATCGTCTCCAAAGTACATCCCGCGTAGCACGGCGAATAAAATGTGGTTGATCCATCGTACGAACAGACGGGATTGTAACTCATCGATTTTCCGCAATTACAGCCCACGTTGCAGTCCATCGTCAAGTTCCATCTAATCAGAAACCGGTAAATATATATTATCATTATTATTATTATTATTATTATTGCGCCTATGAATGTACATAGGTACAGAGTTAATCACCAAGCAAGCTCATTCACCTAAAATCAAACCCCTATAAATGTTTACGAATTGGTCCTCTATAGTGAAAGTATCATTTGAGAAGATCTGGATATCCTTTCTATTAAAAACCAACCTATTTTATATTAGAAATAAACATTTCACCATCGATCAAGTTCACCGTATCACAAACGTAATAAGCAAGACGATAGAAGAAAAAACAGTAATGCAGTGCAGAACTTCTAGAGGTAGCCCTAGATTTCGTCAGGGTTCGGTATAAATGATTATTGATAAAATTACAAAAACAACTATGACACACTTTTTGAGCACTCCTAGAATCTTACTTGAGTGAGCAATAGTTCGAATCATGCATGAAGGAGCGATGGCAATTTGGAAAACGATATCAGCTGGTATTACAGCCGCAGATAGTGTCATATTATTTCTTTACTATTCTACACCACTGATATCTCAACCAACACCGACACTCTATATTTACTGATGAAACGGTAATTTCAACAACAAGTAACGATCTGACTGAACGTTTACAATCGTAAAAACGATATACAATAATTGGATTAGGCGTTAGAAAATAAAAATCAACGGCGATAAGTTGGTAAACATGAATTTTACCATAGTAGTTTGAACAATAATGCCTTAAGACAGTTAAAAAAAAAAAAATTATCAGTCATTGCTTTAGCCGCTTTAGGAGACCTGTATGATTAGCGACTTATCAAAAGTAACGGAACGAAAAATTTGCTTACTAACGTTTTGTCCGCATTCCACTGGCCGTGCAAGTCTTCCGCCGCGCACCCGAGAAATATGTATGCGAAGTGACCGACCACTTCCAAAGCCTCCGTAATGAAGTTCCACATGGCCAGCGACCTCGGTGACGGTTTGAATTTCGATATGACCAATCCGGAAGTCACAATGCCCAAACCCGAACTCAAAATGCCTATGGCGCCCGATGCAAAATTTGAATTCGAGGCCGTCTGTCTGAATTGGGTCTCCATGTACTTAGGCATGAACGTCCAGTATCCAATCAGGCCCAACACGAAGAATGAATTGCTCGCCGAATTAAACACCAGTATTTTGTTTGTCAAAATCCGTTTCAAAGACGTTTTGAAATCTGAAACCAAAATAATTTATCGAAATATCGTTAATACACAATATAATAATATTATTGATTAGAAATTGTATACAAAAAATATTTCATGAATTTGCGACTTATACCACTAAAAAACTTTAAGATGTAACCATTTTTATTACATTATGCTCCCAAAAATGTACGAAGTACATAGTATACATTTTTTTTTTTTGTAATAATTACATTTATAATTGTTTATTAAATATCTCATTTGAACATTGCAACTATCATAATGTTACGAGATTGATCATAACAAGTATGTTTGGAATTACCGGTCGAAATGTGTTCTGTTTTTTCTTCTAGCTGTTTTACCTTGCGGGCCGCCGCTCTCGGAAGAACTCTCGGAAAAAACATCATCATTATCGAAAAACCTATGCATGAAATACCAATGGGCGTCCATCCTGCAAAGAAAAAATAACACTACATCAATACTATGACCAGCGTGCAGTACAGCATATAGTTAAACATTTTTTTTTAAAAAGTTGTACGTATTATGTATAATATATATTTTTTTGTTATATCTTATAAAAACTATTTTAATTTTCTTGTTTTCTACACTTTTTTTTTGAAATAGCAACTTTATTGTTTAATTATCATGATTTTTTATCGGCAAGGTAAGTTATTTAATTTTTTTGTAACCCATTAAGTTAAGTTTATGTAGAAAATGTAAATTGGATATAGTTAAAAGCTGATTTTTTTGATTTTTACTTGAAAAAGACATAAATTAAATTCAATAAAGTAACTTATTACTAAGTTAATTTTTTTAAAAAACTCACTTTGTACAACCCATTATATCGAAACACAATCAAAATTTCATAAAAGAATAGAAAAAAAAATTAAATCTCGTCAATGACCAGCTTTTACATTATATGTGTAAGGAAATTAATGTTTTACCGTGTAATATACACCAAATAAAAACCAAAATACATTGTAACACTACTTTGCTGAGGAAACGAGTATGTCAAACAGAAACCACATCACGACAACACGTATAAACGGAGTGGTTTTCATCAATACAAAACAGACATAGTCCGCAGTTCCGGGAGAAGTCAATTTAACTTTCATTTTCAACCAGTGTACATGACTACACATAACTACAAAAACAAAACGACAATTCAGATATCCAAGATTATGTCTTGGGACAGCTAAACTGCTAAACTAACACGATCCTTTTCAGGATCATTGGATCATTTTCTAATCAAACCCCGACCTGCTCAGTAAAGAATCGAATTCCTCCCGGCAGGATCTAATCAAGTACGAGTAGCCACTTATTAAAGTTACGCGCACTCGTACCGATCGGTACCGTCCAAAACTTTGATCGTTGTTTTTATGATTAGGACATAATTTTTCCGATTATTTTAATACTAGAGGATCACGCTCACGTATATTAATTTTGCGTTTCACTTAAATCACATTAAACAGTCTAAACAATATAATATGTAAAATAATAATACGTTAGTAATAATATTATGAACAAACGTCGTAATAATGCTTAAAACTAGTATTATCATTTCAGCATTTAAGACAGCCCTCCGGAATCCCGGTAAACCGTTTCAAATGTTTATTTTAATATTGTAAGAGTACTCACCCATCCACCAAGCGCCGACCCACCTTGGATCTTCGTTGGTTATGGTCGGCGTCAGATGAGGTTCGATGAAATTAGTCAGCGCGTACGCCGACAGCATGTATCCCAACATGGGACCCGACATTCGTATGCACTGGACGATCGCTGTGGATATTACAATTACATACATCATTTGAAAAAGTTTTGCCTGACAATAATATTGGTCAAATTAGATTTCAAGACGTTGAAAAAATATAAAAAACAATACGGACCGTTTGTAATTATTTTATTAATATGTATTTAAATTTTATTAATCTTTCAAAACAATGACCGTACAATGTAAATCTTAAATACTTGTATTAATTAAGACTAACTACCGGTGTTACATTCTATATCAGAAAGGTCATACCTTTTCGTAGATAAAATTCTGTCTTAACGCTTTCTAAGCAGAAACGTAGAAAATTTGAATTATATCGATATTCAAATTTCAAATACTTTATCTTTATTTGAGTAGTATTTAAATCTTTATACGTAGTATTGAACGCTAAATTTGTATTAAATATTGCAATATTTTGTAATAGTGTTTTATAAACTTGTTTATTACAATTTATATTTAGAAATGTATAGTAAATTTTTTAAAAATATTACGTTTACGACTTTCTATGAATAACCGTAACTTAAAATGTAATAAACATTTAGGTATATAATAAAATTATAGGTAATACAATTAATATTACAATTGTTTATGTATTTGAAATATTTTAAAAAAAATTTCAAATATACATTTTATAAAAAGATACTATTTATTACAAGTATTATTTAAACACTTTTTTCAATGATATTTTATTTATTGTATTTAAATATTTTTTCAAAGTATTTATTACAACTCCACTTCTAAGGCATTGGACTTGATCCAATAAAAAAATACCAGTCATATAAGACCATTAATTGATTAAGACTTTTATACATCGTATTTTACGTCTACAAAATTACTCGAATCTCTAATATCACCACCTAGTCGTTGCCCAACGATCACCTCAGAATACAATTTTGATTGTTTTAAATAGAAACTTTATGTGTTTTTTTGAAAACCACGATTATTCACGTTTTATCATCCACAAAATCATTTTCTGTAATGTCAAGAGCCCCTATATAGCACTGAATTTTTTTTCTTTTTGAAAACTTACCTAAAAGCATGGGTACCGCATTCTTTCGAACGTTGTCGTCCAAGTACGCCGCTCCACAAGTCCAGTATAACGAACCACCCAATCCTAACATCGCGTGCGCGGCGCACAGCAAGAAAGCAGCCACGTTCCAAAGCTGTTCGTTATCGCAGTCTTCGTACAATGGTTGTCCGTCACAGATTTTCTCGTTTTGTCCTTTATTATACATAAAACCGTTTTTTATTTTTTTTTAGTGTTTTTCAATTTTTAATTGTCAATAATCACTATCAGTTACAAGTATTATGGTGTTTATAACATTTTATACGATAAAGAACAACTACAATATGACATATTAAATCGTTAATTAATAATATTAACCTGCCTATTTAACGATACATTTCGTAGTTAAAAGTGAACTTTTTTTCTAACATTTAATAAACTATTAGTCTTTTTAACCACAGCGATATAGAAGACTCAGAATTTATTGTTCATATTTTATTTTTATTCTTTATACTCACGCGATATATTACTAAGCAGAGAATTCGAGTTCACGTTGCTACCGTATTCGACAGTGTACTGAAGGATTTCTTCGCCTGGCCCGTAAATAATGTGTGGCAGGAGACGAACAAAACAGGAAAGACCGACGAAGAAAGAACCGATGGCCAACCAACGCGTTCTATGTCCTTTACCGGCCATGTGAGACGTCACCATGAATGATATGAGCGAAAAAAAATCCCAAGTGCTCGAAATAATACCTAAAAAAGTATAAGTAAACGATAATTTACCAAAAACAAAATTTAAATATTTGTTACTAAAATTTACAGAAAATAGAAAAATCTATTTACGAATGAAAAATCGGTAAATAAAATATTATATTTAGAGGGATAAAAAATAAATATACTTATTTAAGTGAGTGCCTAAAGTAAATATTAGTAAAGATTTAGGATAATATAGAATAATAAAATATAATATGATGACTAAAATGTATAAAATGTATAAAGACACACATAGTTAAATAATCTTTCCTATACATTGTCGATAAGTATTTTAAAAACTACATTTTTATTTATATAATTAAATGACCAAATATGATCTTAAAATTTTAAAATATGAACTAAAAATTCATACTTAAATTCACAGCACTATTAAAAGTGAAGAGTATTTTAATATTTATATAACTTAAATTAAATCTATAGTAATGCACTAATGCATCATTATTAATTAATAAAATCTGTATGTTTATGTTTTATATTCTCTGAGCTCATGATCTAAACATTTTTCTGTTTTAAATATCATTAAATCCGAGAGAAAACAATATTAGGGGTAACGACTATTTCTGGGATCTCATCGAGTGATATACTAACCCTATGACGTATTTTCAAGCGCCTATCAATGATTCGATTAATATTATATTATTATAGACTACGTTTTACTTACCACTCATCTGACTGGAGAATTTAAATCTCTTCTCCATAGTAGTCAGCGTACCGTTGAAGTACGAGGACAACATGAATTGGTTGAGCCCCAACAGCCCATACACGATGACATATACCTTTTTGCTCGCAAATATCTGAAGCCACTTGGGCTTGAACAACCATATCCCGCAAGCCGTGTCTTCGACTGCCGGGTCGTCCGCAGTCTTCTCGATCATTCTGTTCGATTATTCTAAACAAAATTAGATTTCGACGATCAATACAATAAACGTACACTGTTCAATCGTAATATTATTGATCGATGGCACGTGATACTCGCGAGACGCCGAGCAGACATCATTATGATATCACTATATTATAATAACCCCACTAACAAAATAATAATAATAATAATAATAATAATTTTGTCAAATACAATAGTAATATGTCAGACGTAAGCGTTTCACGTGAGTTACATAATATATGTACATTAAAATATTATACCATCGAGCCGGCATTTATTTAAGTTACAATGATACGGTTGAACGTGGTACAGTATTTTACGTCAACTTTACGATCATCTATTACCATCGCGGCCCGACAACACAAACGCACACACACATACAGCATATTATTATGCATCGCTGTGTACGGACAAGCACTGTTAATGCGTTACCATTATTTTATCTCAATTAATTTAGTAGTATATTATAATGGCGGTCGAATAGAGACATTGATATTCTAAGCATTTGAAAATTCACTAATTTACCAACAATTTATAAGGAATACCAGTCTTATTAGGTGTTGGCATGTATTTTAGTCAAACATTATCATAAAAAGTTTCCGCATGCTGCTTCATCACAATCACTGCCGCGAATTCCGATAAAATAATATGATGTAAGCATAGGGAGCACATTTTTTACAGTACAATGGACAATATATTATCAACAAGAATCATCTGCTTAGCAATTCACAGTAATTGACTGAAACTAATTTAAAAATAATAAGTTTGTGTCAATGTATCACCACAAGTTATTCCCAAAAAAAAAAAAAATGTAAGTACTTAAAAATATGCTACTTAAAAGTATTATAGGCGTTATTGGCACTTATAAATTCAAAAAAAACAGAATATGATACATATTTGAGATCGAGCGGGAAATGGAAATATTTACAAAGATGTGTTTTATCTACCTAAGTCATTAAAAGTAATTTTGAACTTTTATACATAGTAAAATTACCAATAATTTCTAAAGGATCGTTAAGAGAAAGTAAAGCATCTTCTAATTTTAAAGTAAATTGTATGAGATAACCAAAGTTACTTTTTAAAATATATGTGTGAAATGATCAGCATAATAAAAAACAGACCCTATATAGTATTTAATTACATCAGTCAATAAGACAAAATGCATTAAATGCATGTCATGTTAGTGTTTACAGTCAAAATATGCGAAGTAAAAAATAGTTAAACTATATCAATATGAGGGAATTTGTGCACAATTATTATTGTGCAAAATATTTAATATTTAGTCCTTACTAACCAAATTTATAATTAACGATGTTGCAAACAAAAATCCTAGCCAGTGTAGTCATTATTTTTTTTTACGTATTTACTAAAGTATTAAAATAAATACAATAAAAAATGTTTTTCAAAAAACTACTTTTTTTTAGTCTACATATAGGTTCTTATATAGATATCCTACTTACAAATTTATGTTTATAACTATTCACACATTTTAAATAAGAACAGTGAAATTTTGGTATCTAACGGCAACTTGCGATGGCCAGCTTATCGGTTACATATTCAGTAATGACTACTAAAAGTCGTTAACGCAATCGGTAGGTAGATAAACTAAATGGTTTTTATTTTTTGAATGTGTTAAATACACGTTTTCATAGCATACATATGTGATAACAAAATATTACAATATTATATAAAATCGTTGAAACTGTGTAATAACTATGACGGACACACGTTCTTGCCTCTTTGCGTGTTATTATTATAACAACATATAGATATATTATAGCCGATTATCTGGATAACCTTGTCACGACGGTTACATATACATTCATACTATTGTAAATACAATATAGGTTGAGACATATATCGTACTTTATCGAACACAAAATCACATTTACCTTTGTATTTGTAATTATTCATTGTAATCGCGTTGTACTATTCACCTATATATCATACAAGTTAAATACAACATAATATATATATATATATACACACACACACACAAAGCAACAAACATACTATTACCTCCATTTTTTAGATTTCAAGGAAGCGATTTATATGTTGATTTTACACAATTATGTGTGTGTGTGTGTGTGTGTTTTTTTTATCTATCTATCATAAACTTTAGGGATAGTTTCTAAAAGTAAATTAGATCTATTTGGTAGGTATTTATTAGGAAGTCAAAAATAAAAATGATTAATACTTATCATAATTAAAAATAATAAGGAAAAACGGACATTTTTACGCAAAAATAATTTACAATCAAACAGATTATCTTATTTTGTCATAATTTAAAAATAAACAACTATCATACTCGACATTTCATCAAAATGTCGAGATGTCAAAATGTCAAAATGTTCAAAATATTTTGATTCTTTTTGAAAATTATTTATAGAAATATTAATATCATATAGGTACGAGCGCGGTTTTTTTTATAGACATTTTTTATTCAAATTTAACGGAACATATTATTATAGTTTAAACTCACAATTTTCAAGTGTAATATTTTTAAAACAAAAATTAATTCAACCTACTGAATAAATACTAGTAAAATCAATCACCTTAATAGCAATATAAACATATCATAAAATATGTACTTAGACGTCTTTATTCAGAATAGTTTATCGTGTTTGATGATACATCATTGAATTCAAATGTAACACATACATCTCAGTTACTATTGCTCTTCAAGATGAGGTACACGGAGGTACACTCGACATCTACTTTATAGCATAGCAGTTAACTTTACTCAATTTATTTTTCTTCTTTAATTCGAGTAGATAGAATTTTTTACCATATTTAAACACTATATTTTCAAATAATAACCTATCTCTAAGGTTGGGTATTTTGGTACTACAAACTTTATTTAAAACTCGCAGTAAAAATCTTAATGATACTCATTTAAAAAATGAGTTCGCATCGCCAGAACATGATGCTGCTGAAACAGCATAATATTTACAAGATATAATCAATTAAAAATATGATCTTTAAGTTGGATATACTTAAAAATTTCAGAAATTAAAATTGTGATAAACGGTTGTTCGGAGGAAAATATGGGAGTGGGAGGGACATGCTTGGCGAACCACTCTATAAAGTCTCGCGAATTATTGTGAAACGTTTGGATGTACCTATGTACAAACATTCACGCGTGTTGCCGTTTCTGACATTGTCGTGCATATAGGTAAATGTCATTACACTCAAGTATTGTGCATACACACGTTCACCGCAGCGTTGCAGAAATTACATATCGTTGCGTACTTATTTTCAGTATTTGTACATCGTTGTTTCGCTCGTGTATCTATCTCAGACCTCTGCACATATTTCAAGTAATATTTCGTACTTCGTATCCCCTTTACACGACGACGGTATTTTATCTTTTGGTTTTCCCGATTTCGAAGTAACCGGTCGAAAAACATATATCAACGTTTTGTATTGCCAGCACAGCACATACTATATGCACGCGTAGGTAAATAATAAGTTATTATTAATAACAATGATATCGCCGAATAGCGATATCATTATATCATCTTAACACAACTGTTATACGTCACGGAGATAATACGGCGCAAATTATAATATAAATCGGTTAGTATGGATGCGATTCGGTGTTGGCGTGCAAATATTAATCGCTGCAGTAGAATGCAGACCATTATACATTTAATGTGTTATAATAGCAAGTACTATATTAAAGACATACAATATTATACACGTTTAGAATAACTGAAAGCTGACGGAATGCGACCAGAAAACTAAAATTAAAATGCACAAGTCTACTGCAAGTATACGACTGGAGCAGCGGGTCTTATATATTGTTATAAGTAATACTATGTACTTGTTGTCGACAAAAAATAAACACGTATACGATATAACGGTATTCACTTGCAGCGTTACAAATCATAATACATTACTCATTATATATTCCTCGTGGAAAATCAAGGATTGTATAGTTACGTTTATTTTTCATTTGTCTTTACTAGTAAAACACAAAATATACTAAATATTTTTGGGATCGTCGCCGTATTATAATAAGTATTATAGTTGACGAGTGACGAGTTAGTAATGAGGTATCCGAGTGAAAATCAATGGTCGTTGACGGCAGAAAAGCGAAAGTATCGGAAGCTCGCGCAGTATACGAGTGCTTACATTGTCTCACAGCTATAATATTATTGTTTTTTTTTTTTTTTTTTTTTAATACGCACTAGTCTCACAGATATTATTTTATAGAGCGATCGTTTAACGTTATATTTACTCGTTATCTCGAAAAAAATGATTTTTTAACAATATTTAAGTACATCATAGAACAAAAAAACTAAACGTTTTTAAAAATAAATCAAATTTAAAATCAGTAATTAATTGGTTTTAAGTATGTCATGTTTAAATGATCAGACTATATAACTGGATAGGAATACCCTGAGAGGCTTCATCACTCAATTTACCTAAACATTAAATGTATCTAGTTATAAGTAGAGTTCAGATATTTATGACAATAAATTTATTAAAATATGCAATTAAAAATATATTCAATTATATATTATGTCTTAGAATTATGCAAAAAACATAATTCATAAAATAACAAGATAATTTTTTAAATTGGACTTGAAAAATCTTTTATTAAAAATATATTATATACAGACCAGAAAAAAAAATTGTATATCATTATGATTCACTAAGCATAATAATATTTACAGTTTTACATAGGATATTTTTAATAAATAAGTATTTTAAATCTCAATCTTAACTCACCTTCAAGAACGTACTAAATTGTTAAAATTCTATTAAACATCAATCATAATGCCATCTTAACCAATTACAATATGATATCGACCAATAAGGTCGTCTCTCCGCTTTCACAAACTATTCGGAGCATCAATTTAAAATTTAATTATATATCTGAGCTTAAATGTTTTAAATTATTTTTTATTTATACTGTACTTTTTTGGGTCAATACATATACAACACCAATATATTATATTTATTGTAATTATTTTATTCTATGCAAACGATTTTCAAGTCACTGATGTTACTCGGCGTCATCCAACATTGTCATTATCGTCATCATCGCGGTAATAATATTCGCGTTTCGGAATAATGTAGATACAATATGTAATTTACCTAACCTATATCGAAGTAAACTCACACACACGCCACTGAGCGAAATTGTCATATTATGGTCACATCTCGTTGCACAAGACCTCGACCTTCTATTCGTGTAACGCGATAACTGCACTGAATGCGGTTCGGCTTTTTTCACTGGCAACGGCGTAAAACGCGATACACGGGTACGCTATTACCACCCATCGGCTCTGAAAATCCACCGTTAGCAATAATACTATTATGTCGAAACATTATATTATTTTTATTACTATACATTGCAACAACAACAACAACAACAACAACAACAATGCGTTTTCGTAGGACGCCATGGCATATTAGTCGCGGCGGAAAGAAATTGAATACATACGACGTTTTATGAACTCCCGACTTTCCCGATTTCCTTCCCCACTCCTCCTCACGACTCCCCCCCCCACCACCACCGCGGCAGAAAAATTACAATAATTATTGTGAAACACGCGCAATATTATTATTTTATTGTACTGCGTACTGTCGTTAATGGTTTCGCCCTTTCAAAGGTCTAAGACCAACGTCAATATAATATGTGGCAATAACATCTGCGAATAGTATAATAATCAAACGTCCATAGTGCAGTGGTATACGATAGTTACCTACGTATTATACTGTTTTACGGAATAAACGTGCACAATATTATAGGTATACACACGTTTCGATATTATATAATATTTTGATTTACAGAATTAAATCGACTAAAAGAAAAAATGAATAGATACACACATATTCACCCGTTAAACGGTATTTGTATTGTAAAACGCACACACTACTAAATCGTTATAAATAAATAATATTATACGTCATGGTGTAGTTACATGGGAGGGGGGTGATTCAGTGATTGTTTTGGTTGGCGAACAATCTACCTTCAAATGCTATTTACGCAAGTATACATAATATATATAATTTACGTATTCGCGAACACGTTTATTTTACGTAATTTAAATTCATTACACAACAAATTTTTCCTCCCTTTTAAACATTAAATATAATACACTTATATTACTCAAGTACTAGTTCAAAATTAGATGTCTTCAGAAAATTAAAAATTATTCTCACTATTTAGGAGTGTAAGCTTAGAAAATTAAACAATAAAAAAAATAGTAAAAAATATAATCTTTTTTCAAAAAAGTAGATTTTCATAAATTCAAATTTTGCAGCTATAACAAAAATAATTTCAGAAACTTTTTACTGTTAAAAATAACAGCGAAATCGCTTAAATACAATACATATTTTGATTTCTAACGTTATATTTGAATTTACGACGAGTAAATAATATGTTAATATGTTTTATCTATTATTTTATGTTAATGTCGATGATCTCTCTTAAACGATAAGAAGACCCGGATGTTCGGTTTTGTTCCAATTTTGATTCGTCATCGTTATATGTACAACAACTATTATTTCACGCATATTAATTTATTGAACACTGATATAAAAATCTTAATATCTGTTAGCCATTGAAGCGAATAATTATCAGCTATGTACAAACTACATCACTGTAATTACCTATTACAACCTATTTATAGATATAATGTTATCTACTATAATATAATAATGTAATATATTAATTTAAACATTTTAAGTAATTTTTGAGATGTTAATATTCATATAATGAGTGATTATTATTTTATCGAGCAACACTCATTATTTCAAAATATAATTAATATAATATAATTAACGTTTATGAAAATATTTTTTATCTATATAATTTGCACTAGATATAAAACAATATTTTTTGTGGGGTATTCCCATACCACTCCACTCCGCTCACCTAAACTTTAAATACTTTTTACTCACAAACTATTCGTCCGAATTTCGATTTTTAAGTATCAGAATGCTACCAAAAATTGTCCGTGTTAGAGTATGAAATTAAAAACGCATGTTTTCATTCGAAAAAAAGTAATAAACATAAAAATTATAACAATAAAAATTATGAAAAATCATAATTTTTTTTTAAAAAAAGTTGTTTTATTTTGAACAGATATTATACGAAAAAAAATATTTTTAAAAACGTTAATAGATTTTAAAATAACTAGTGTTGTTTGATAAAAGAATCACCCTTTACATTAAGGAATATACGAAAAATAAGATGATTTGAAATGAAATTATATTAAGTATTATTAATCTATATTAATATTTTATTATTTTAATTGTGAGCATAATAAATATCAGACAAACTATAATAATATATTATCTATTTTATATTCCATGTAATACCATTATTTATGTGCTGTAGCGGCTATACTAGATTCGTACCACACTCAACCAATTAACTATAAAGGCTTTTTTTCCACGTTAGCACTTCAGTTTTTATTTTTTTTTACCTACTAGTAAATTTATGTCGAATGTATAATAATAACTTAATATATTATATTATAGTAAAAATGCACGACGGTTTAATAATACGCAGGTAGTATAAAGTTAAATATTTAACAAGTTTGTCAATTTCAACTGGACTGCGCTCACTCGGACAAAAAAAAAAAAAACGAAAATATCCCTCGACTTGCTATGCAACACCGCCTCAAGTCTGGGGACTTCGTGTCAAAATGTTCCCGGAGGACAATTTGATCCGCTTAGAAATTTTTATTTTTGTATAAAACGGATCCAAATGTCTCCACAAAGGATCAATTTGTCTTCAGCGGATCAAAATGTCCCCAAACCGGATCAACATGTGCCGATACCGTCCAGTACACTGATCGAGCGACTTCAATAAACGACGAGTACACGGTAATATAACACCTACACAACATTACTGGACGCGTTTTATTTTATTGTACCTACATAATAACGCGTTATCGTACTATCGTTATACTACAACTGTTGTGGCGTTGCGTTTAATATAAGACGGTCGTATATTTTCGCATGAATTTTAATGCGAGACTTCCCGTCGACCGCGCTTAATTAAAATAATAAAAATTTAGCGGTCGTCGCTGATGGGTACACTTACTGCAGCAGTCCTCCCGCGCGGCGTGCACGTCGCGCACACAAATTATTATATATATATATATATATATTTATTATAATATACACGTAAATATCACGTATATAACACGACAGACGGCGAAATGGACACGTTATTCGAGCAGTACGGCCGGTCGCCGAGCGAACACATATTTTACGACGGCGATACGTCAACAACGATTACGGTATAACGATATTAATATTATAGCGGATCGCGATATCGGTGTATCACTCGGACGCGTCGTCGTCGGTATATCTTCTTCTTCTTTTTTTTTTTTTTTTGTTTTTTTTCAAAAAATATACGAATTCGGACGGAAACGATATAATATTATACGTATCACCGCAGAAATCGATAATACCGCACATATAACAATACACGGACGGCGAATCGCGACTGCAACGCCCGACCGACGACGAAGACCGCGGCCTGTATTATATACTTGTAATGCACACAATCGGCGGGCGTGATGCGTATTATGCGTGCGTACATTGCGGCGGCATTGCGCGTGTATACAATACGATAGTATTATTATAATGCGTCGCTGTGGACTTGTAACAGGTATTGTACATGAGTGTGCGAGTCGTGTCGTACCGTCCTGGCGCGGCGCAGAGAAGAGTCGGGGAGCTGTATAACGGATATAATGTGTATTGTATACGGTGCGATCGCGGTGACGGTATTATTGCCACGAAACGCCTGCAGATCGTTCAGGACTTTCGTCGAGTCATCTCGCGACCGAAAACCCGTCGTCTATATAATAATATACGCCGGTGGTAGCCGGTAGGTGTATAACATTATACGCGTTCGCCGCGTCGTTCGATTTCGATTAGTTCAAAGTTCGAGTGGCGTCGTACGAAGAGAACACTGTAACAGTGGTCTTCAACCGGTGGGTCGCGATAGGTCTTCTTTTTAGAATAAAAATTAAATTTATAAAATTGTGTAAGGTAAAAAAATAATTTTTTAATTATTGAACTTAGAAAATTAATAAATGAATACACCTACAAAAATGTGAATTTTATTTGTTCAGTTTTAATAGTAGTAACGCAAAGCATTAAGCGATTTTAGCTTTTTTACAAAACTTACGTGGGTCACGAAAAATGCAGGCCTAAAAAAGTGGGTCGCGAGTCCAAAAAGGTTAAAGACCACTGAACTATAATATACTGCAGCTGCTTGCACTCTCGCTGCAGCAGGCGACAACGATGACGGTCGTCGTATATAGAACGCGCGACGAGCGTCTGTCGCGTTACCGCGGGCGAATTCGCCCGGATTTGATACAAATAATTTATTACAATGATGAGGTGGATATTTAATAAACCGATCTCCAGTCCCGTTAGCAGTATAATGATGTCGAACAGCACGCGTGCAAGTCATCGAATTAATATTTATAATATGTCTATTATAATATACAGTGTATAGTATGTACACGTCGTATATAGTAGTATACTGAGTTTCAAACATGGCAAACGAGCGAGACATTTGACGCTTAAAGATTAAAGTTAACATTGTGATGTGGGGATATTGATGCTTAACCAAATTTAAATAATCGTTTTTAAATATTTTCGGCAATTTTAATAACATGATGTAAGTTTATTATCATGCTTTCAACATTTCGTCATAAAATGCCCTTATTTTTCGCTTCTTGTATTTCAACTTTAGTTAATTATTATGGGTCCTTATTATCATATCATACCAAGATTAAATTTCCGGTTATATTTACTTTTTAGTGTATTATAAATTTATAAAAATGCAAAGTTATTAGTTATCACAATGCCACGATGGTAAATTTAATAAAATTAACTAGATAGTTAAGTTAAAGTGATGTAAAATTCGAATTCGCGTTTTAATCATTTATTTGTCCACTTGAATAATAATATAGTAAAACATAACTTTTATTTATGATTAGTTAACCATTTATAACACATAAATAACTTACATATGAAATTAACTAAAATGTTATGTTTAGTCGTGTTAAGTGTCGTTTTATTTACGTCCAATACACGTAAACTAAAATTATGATGAAATTTATATTTGTTAAACATTTTTAATTAATAAAAACAAAAACTTATCCCAATCAAAACAAGCAAACTGTTTTGGAAAAAGAACAAGTTTATATTTATTAGAACTTTGATGACTTTTTTGTTAAGAGGTAATAACAAAAGTATATATTTTATTTTTATTTTAGTTCACTTTATTCTAAATTCTACAGCATAATAATAACAATCATATATATATATTATCTATTAAATAGTACATTATCAATCACAAAAAATGACAAGATAACACGGTTTTCGAGTCACAGCAACAACATACTAGTCTGTAACAATAAAACGGTCACGATTAAATCGACGAATATAGATATTAGTATTATTGTTTTTATTATTTAAGTGAATACCTTAGACTCTGCCGTCGAATCCCTAGTTGAACTGGAGTTCTCTGATTGCGTCGAATGTCAGTTCCCTGATTTCTTTGGCGCTGAGTTCGATGTTGAAGTCTTGTTCCAGCACTTGTTTGATGTCGGTTCCCAACAACGAGTCCAAACCAAGTTCGGTCAGCGTAGATGTACCCAAAACGTTCTTGACGTCTTTGATACCTGCACGTACAATAAGAAAGAATAAAAATCAATTTAAAATGTTTCGATACAGTAGATTTCTGTTATATTATTATAATTATATAAAAACCATCCGGTGGTAGGTAAGTAAGTATTACATATGAGTACCGTATTCATAATACCCACAAGATAAGTTAAATATTGAAGTCTAAATAAAATACAATTCTGTGTGTGT
The DNA here is from genome assembly GCF_003676215.2 of Rhopalosiphum maidis. Classification (NCBI taxonomy): domain Eukaryota; kingdom Metazoa; phylum Arthropoda; class Insecta; order Hemiptera; family Aphididae; genus Rhopalosiphum; species Rhopalosiphum maidis. The sequence goes on from NC_040878.1 coordinate 85,357,855, forward strand.
TTTTTTTTTCTATTACACTGACCTAAAACTTTAGCGACGGCGTCGACAGGCCCAACGGACACAGTCTCGACGTTAGCCATCTTCTTTTCCACGAGAACCGAGCTCGATAGCACGGCATGTGGCTGATTTAGGAAGTTGTCGACCGCATTCAGACATGAAGCGATTCTCTGAGGCAAAGTACCGTTTACGATCGCATTGTTATCGTCAAACGATTCCAAAATCGGACCAACGTCTCCAATCGCTCCCCATTCAACGACAGTCTGAAAAAAAAGGTTTTTTTTTTAACAACTTTACTACGGACGAACAACTGTGGAATATTTTTTTAACTAGTTTATAATAATTTAAGAACGCATTTAATACAACAGTGCTGTTATCGATGCATTAGGTATATATTATTATATATTTACACCGATCTTCCCTAAGTATAACGTAACTGGTACACACACTAACACTGTAAACACGAATATTTTTTTGATATTTTGATATGGAAAAAACTCTTAGCTACAAAATATTAACAATATACCAACTAAATATTCATATTTACAGCTTTGTAATACTCTAAAGGCGCTGGTGACGACTATTTACATCAAATAAATATTAACTACTTTAAGATTATGTCTTTTAGATTTACATTCAACAAAAGTAATTTCAAATGCATTTGTAAGATTCATAGGACGTCATAATTATTATAAACACGAAACGCTTATCGTATTTCGGTAAAAATCGTAAAAATCTATTACCGATGGGTATCCCGCCGCTTGTCGAGCTTCTGATATCTTTCCTATCGCTGAGTCAGTGTAACCGTGATCGGCCTGGCCGGCTGTACCGTGTCCAGAAGTTCCCGAGGACCAGACTAAGAAATGTTTGAGTTTCGGACACAGTTTTTGGGAGGCCGTGTCAAGATTTTTGACGGACGCAGCTTTCTGGTCGAATGCTGTGCGGAAATCGGTCGCGGTCAGATCTGTAGCCGAAACACTGTGTAACACAGAATCCACGTGGAATATTCCAGCGACTGGTCCCATTATGTTGGCTTCCTTCAACAGCGCTTCAGTTTCTTCCGGTTTAGTCGTATCGTATTCAATGATGGCAACCTCGATGAACTTTTCTTTCCACCTACGCATGAATAACGATTGGAATCCGGTACGAACTCCGCTGCTAGACACCAATACTATTTTTTTCGCACCTCTCGTCACCAAAAAGTTGGCCATTAGTAGACCAAAGTCGCTTAGACCACCTAAAATATTGATTCGAAAATTAAAGAAAACCGTTAGAAATCCACACAATTTCAATTTTAAATAAAATTTCAAACACAATAATTTTAATAATGAAGCATGGATACTTCGGTACTTTTTTCTATACACAAGTTAGATTGATATTTTTTAATTTAGTCCATACTCACCGATTACGACATATGTATTTTCTGGGTCAACAAATGTTTTCGGCACTGCCAATACTTTTTTGGGCGCTGGAACGACGACTTTTTTCGATTCTTCATCACGGACTTTTAATACAATTTTACCGAAATAGTTGAAACTTACGGTCTTGCTACAGTAAGTAACACAAAATAATTAAATAATAATTTTAAAAAAATAAAGTTCAAATGTATCGCTTACTCGAAAGCTTCTAATAAACTTTTATCAGTAGAGTATACTGTCGTGGGCAATGGCTGTACTTCGCCGGTTTTAATTCCATTTGCTATGAGTTTATAGAGCTCTTGTTTATCGACCAGTGAATATTTTCCGTGGAATAAACTCTTCAAGTTCATTTTTATGATGGTAATGTTCTTCAAGTTTCCGGTAACACCTGATTTAATTTTAAATCACACAATTTAATTAGTTCAATTTTTATCAGGTATAGTATAGTTATAATGCCTACCGATGGATTCGATTGCTTGCTTTTGTTTTTCAAACTCTACGATACGTCCACTTTCCGCTACAGTGTGGATGAAACTCTGTAATTTAAATGGAGTGGATTCAAGCGTGTTGAAGATTAAATTCACACCTTTTCCATTGGTTTTTTCGAGTATCTCTTGTTCGCCGAATTTACTGTTGACGATATTGTCTTGGATCTAGAAAATGATGGTATGTTTTAAGTTTAAACAATAAAAATTGAAATTTAACATAAATCCATCTACTTAGGTATTTAAATAAATAATAGTATTATAATCATATGACAAACCTTCGGGTACATTTTTTGTAGATATGCTCTTTGAGATTCGTTGTCTACTCCGACGTATACTTTGATGTTGCTGTCTTTTAAGATACTGAGAGCAGCTAATATCGTGTAATTTGTACCAGAGTTAAGGTACACTGATTCGTTCGGTTGAAGTTTACCACGTATAAACAGTCCATAATAAGCCTGTAATTAAAGGAAATAATATCTAATCAATTAAAAGTCAACTATTTAAAACAGTGAATTTATTTTGTAATAGTATATTTTGTAGTGTACATGCAAGAGCGAGTGTATAGAAATAAAAAACTGTATATGATTGTTCTAGGTTTAACTATTATCAATGATAAGATCTAAATACTTAACCTACTCAATAAAATTTATAAATATTTAAATTATTAACTATTTATTATGTTGGTCAGGTACCATATTGAAAATTAATTAAATTTGCCAATTAATTTACATTTAGGAAATTGATTGCAAAAATCTTTTACAACCGAGGAAATTAATAGATCAATAAAAAATCAAGTCGACAACAAGAGTATTTTACGTAGCATGATAATCGTAAGCATCAATTAAGAACAGTAAATATAAAAAATATACTGTTTTAAAGTACTCATGCAATGGACGATCTGTAAGATACGAGTTGATGGAAACAAAAAAGTAAAGAGTATATATTTTAGATAAATTAACAAAAATCCTTATGCAACACTTTGTCAAAAGACTTAATATTGAAAGAGTACTAAATATGTTGTTTGAGAATGTACGTTGACACAAATTTGCTTAAGAATGAGTCTTTCTTAAATTTTTGAGAAGTAAGACTAGAGCCTTATTAATTGAGTTTGAAATATCTAAAAGTTCATACAGGTTAGATAACTTAGTTCAATTTAAAACGTAAATGTATATCTATATAAGTATATACATTATAAATTATAATATATCTCTCTGTAATTTACGATAAACATAAAATAGCACAATATTAACTGTTAAAAATATTAAATGTTTTGAAGACTTACCAAAACGTACGCAACGGAAACCGTAGACGCTTGCTCGAGAGTCCACTTGTCGGGAACTTCCCACAGAGTCGAGCTGTCGGCTAACACGTGAGTGGCGAGGGCGCTACCGGATACCAGTCCAAACACTCTTTGGCCCTTTGCGTTGCGGCCGGCAAACTCTCGGCCCAAAAATGCACCCTGGTCGGCGGTGTCCGTGTTGAAGAACGGTAACCACGAACGTTCTGCGAACAGCACGTCCATGTGATTCAGCGGTGCATAGTACACTGTGCACAGCTCTCGTCCCGGATAGTCTTCGGGTCTGCGGAAAAATGACGGTTCGGTTGAAGAAAAAATAACTGTTCGATTTCGCCGTATTTTTGATGGCTAATATAATTATTTTTTGGTTACTTGTAATGTTGTAGGCGACCTTCAATCCAACTTAGTGTTGATAGATCTCCAACCTTTCTAGTGGATATGTATGCGTATTCTTTTGGTACGACCACATCGTTGGAATCTTCTGACAACAGGAAATGTCGGTTGCTACCCCAGACACCGTCGCGGTAAACGTTGATGAGCAGATCTTTTTTCAATTGCTTCTGGTAGAAATCGGAAGTCAACGAAAATTTCGGGGCTTTCGGGTCTTCGATGAACAAACATCTAAATATTTACGAAATAATCGAGTTTAACAATTAAATGTAATTACACAAATATATGATTATAAACAATTCACCTCAATGCGTTTCCGTTTTGTTCCAATCTAATACAATTCACAAAACCTAATACTCCGGAGTACTTGACTCCTTGACTAACTAAGAGCACTTGTTTGGATTCTTGTTCGGCCCGTTGGAGTGCCGATTTAAATGGTTCAATCCAAGCAAAGTCATTGCCAGTGCAGTTCACCACGATCGGTGTGGACCAGCTTACATTCTAAAAAATCGAATACCATATAATTTTTTTTTTTTTAATGACCCGTCATACGTGTAAGATAGAAAATAATGTATTCGTTTACTTTTCGGAGGAGAACGAATGTTTTATTATCTTTCGATTTTAAATTGGCTACTAATTCCAATCCCGTCGAGTTGAGTTGTTGTTCAGATGGTTTTTTGCTTTCAACAAACAGTACACAACCGCCAACTTTTAAACTGTCGACAGCATTTTTCGCCAACACCGCGTTACTCAGTTGATCGACGGCGATTACTAGATGACAGTTAGAATCGATCGGTTCCGGACTGTATACATCCTTCTCTACGGCTCGAACACCAAATTCATCAAATTGCTCCGCGACAGGAGCTGGTTGGTCGGTGAACACAGTTACTTCCACCTATCGAAACATTGAATATTAATTTTTTTTCTTCTCGTACTTAAATTATATACTCATACGCTTGGCATTGGTTCGGTGTTGATCACATCAATGACGGATTTTGCGTACAGCGATTCTGGTTTTCTACCAGTTCCTACCTCAGCAACTTTTAGCTTGAAAGCACCTCCACTGTTTTCAAAAGCTAATTGAACACATGTGTCTAAAGCATATGTTGTTGGCTGAAACCAATGGTAAAAATAATAATAATATAACGTTACATTAAAATTGTAGTACAATATTTATTTAATATTTCATTGTATATCACTATATTTTTAACCTAAATTCTTTTTTCATCATATTTCCATGTAAAAATGTACATTATTAATTAAAATAATATACAAATGTAATTTTTTAGCAATTTCGTATTGATTTATACTACGTGTCGTATGTTTTATAGACATTGAACAATGATTACATCATATCATATTCTACTGTTATTTAATATGTATTTACCGTATCAGAAACATATGGTTGGAAAGTGTAGAACTCTAAATTAGGATCTTTTTGTCCTTTGTTTCTCAATGGAACCTCTTCTAATTGTAATCCACGGACTTCAACGTTTCCGGCCTTAATCACGTCAACGTACTTATAATAATTAGCTGGGATAACTAAAATATTAAACATAAATATTAAAAAAAATTTAATTATTTCCTTTTGAAAACTTGAACAATTATAAGGTTATTACCATTGTCGCTATTTTCAGTTTGTATTTGTTGTTTCATAGGATCGATGACTACTTTTTTTACGAATTTCGGAATATATAAATTATAATTATCTAATTGCAACACTGATATTTGGAATAGATTTTCTAAAAATGCTAACCAATTTCCATCGAAATTCACATAGTATCCTATATAAAAACAAAAGTACATTTATTTTTAATAATATTTCGTAAGCAAAATTTAAAATTGTATCATTAGAATTTCAATGAGATTTTTTTAATATTTATATATTTATAATATTTATGTAACTATTATTATTATGTATAAAAAAATTTTGATTTTTAAATTAATTGAACGATTATTTTACCTGTGTGATCTACTTTTTGGATCCCTCTGAATGGACCTTTGTAATCGTAACCTTTCAAACGCAATTCTTTATAAACATCAGATGAATCCAACGGTAAGTATTGAGGTTTTTTGTTTTTGGGCGTAACCAATTTCGATAATTCTTTTTCAATCGTAGCCGATGTGCTAATTTGACCAGAAGCAACAATCTTACCGGATTCTTTGAGTTCAAATTCACCAGATGCTAATATGCTCAAATCAAACTTAAGTACACCTATATTTAAAATTAAAAATATCATTATACGGTGGATAGTCCAAAATATAACATTTTCATCTCTTTACCTTGTTCTGGGATGACTGTCTTTCTTAAGAATTCCACATTCTTGAACACAACTGGCAGTTCATTTTGATCTTGATACAACAACTCAGCAAAACCTTGCCAAACTAATGACTAAAAATAAAAATCATTTTGGTTTTCAAATAATAGTTCAGTATTATTTTTAACTGATTTTGCTACCAGGTTTATTTTTTAGTATTAATGATATTCAACTCTATTTATACAATAATAATTTATATTTTCAAATATATTTATATCAATTAAACTCACCAGGTAACCAGCGTAAGGTAAAATGAATAAGTCGTCAATTTTATTGTTCTTCAAAAAACTGAATTGATTGGAATTGACATCTACGTTTAATGTGACTTGGCCGGCTTTAGAAACTGGCTGTAATATGAATAAACAAATTGTTGTTAGTACAATTTTAATTACAGATAATGTTTATAAAGTTGAAACAATTACCTTGCCCCAGAAATTAACTACGCCCCATTTAACAGAATGATCCCATTCGATTAATGATTGGATCATAGGGGTACGTGCGGACACGGGGAATTTCACTGGCGGGTACAGATGTTCAATTTGTGGTTGAAGACCGACATTGAACAAGCTAAGATATGAATAAAATTAATAAATAACAAGACTATAAGCACGCTAATTTTTCCCAATAGTATATTATTTTGATTTACGTACTTTCCTACGCTCAACAACAGCTGTTTGTACATATCTTTAGCATCTGTAATCAGGTTTATGTGTTTGGCGTCAGAATGTAAATTACTTGCAATGTAGTTTTGTGCTCGTTTTTGGTCGAGGATTTGAATATAAATTGATTTTTCGGGACATTTTGCCAACGAGTCCTAATAAAAATTTTAATTTACCATTAACGATACCGTATTAAATAATATTATAATGATTTAAATTGTATAGTGTATACATACTTGAACGGATAACTGTGCAGATAAGCTATTGACAAAGTATGTCGATGACACTGGTTGGCTTCCTAATGACTGCGAAGCGCTAACCCATCGAGACGATATGGCTTTTGGTTTAGGGATGATCTAAGAAAGAATTGTATATATAATGTATTTGAAATACTAAAAAAAAAATTTTGTTATGTAGTTTAAATATTTAATGAATACTAATGTTACCGGTGAATTTCAATAGTACCTACTCAGATTCGTACTTTATACAAGGATTAGAAAAGTTTTACAAATTCAAATATACAAGTTGATTTCTCAAGTTTATTCACTATCTTTTTTTTCCTTTAATATTGCATTTAAGAACACACTTTTTCTACTATTAATTATTTAACGGAAAATTTTAACTACCAAAATAAAAAGTTCTTGTTTGAAAAATAGAATTGTACCACCATAAGGTACTCTCTAAGTAGTGCGAAAATCTCAACAATTTAAAAATATGATATTTAGGTATACAATTAGATTTAAATAACTGCATTATCGAAGAATAAAAAATAAGGTAAGCATTGAGCAGTGAGCATGCTTGGTAAATCATCCTGCAAGTATATAACGATAAAAATATTAGAGTACCTAGTTATTCACAAAAAAATTTCAATTCTGGAATTATATATATTTATATACGATCTGTTAAAACGTTATTAACTAGGGTGATCATTAATTGGAATTAAAATAATACTCACGGATTGTAAAGCGGACTGCAATTGTTTGGATATTTTTGATACGTTCTGAGAAGATAACACGGGTCCTGGAGATAAAAAATCAAAAATATTAATACTGATTTTTAAATTTTTCGAAGAAGTAAATTGCTTACCATTTTTAGATGCGGGGATTTTCGCTTCAACCAATACACTACCAATAGCGTAGGCCGATAAAACTGCTTCTTCTGCTGTCAAAACACCATCTGCGTATGCGGCAGCCAGTTCACTGAACGATTCTCCGACTATATAATCGGGCGTTATTTCGAGACTTTTTAGGACGTCCAAAAGAGCAATCTAAAGCCATAAGGAATTAAATATTTTAAAAAAAAGCTTTCGAATTGTTGTAGCATTATTAAAAATGTACTTGAACAACGGTCGTAGCCACGACGAACAAAAATGGATCGCTTATCGATACGAGATCTGTATTTCTCAACACTGAACGTAAATTGTACCCTTTTTGTTTTAATAAATTCGCACTCTGCGTGATCGACTCATTGAACACGTGCAAATCTTTTAATTGATTACCCACATCAGCCCAGAATGCCTCCACGCCGGGTAAAACAAAAACGACTGGTTTCTTTTGGCCATCAAACTCCTACAACGCGTAAATAGAACAAATGACTAACAATTTTACATTTGTCTTTCATTAACTCACAGCGATCTGACGAGTCTTGTCGTACATTCCGTTAAACAAAATGTAACCTCTATATTTGTGGCCAAATATGTGTTCACTGTGTACGGAGTACAACAAGGCGTAGAACTCTTTGTCTCTGGGCATTTCATCGATCTAATAATAAACAAAGCTTATGTAATGATGTTAAATTTTATAAAACTTCTAAGAAGAAATTTAATAATTTTAAATATTGATTTGAAAATGAAACATAAATGTAATGCACATTTTTGATAGGTTCACAACTTGTAAAAATGTCCTAAATTCGAAAATATATTTAATAGAAATAGAAAATTATGAATTTTAATTTCACACTATTTTTACTAAGTACCCGTGCGTTAAGCCTATAATATTGGAAAAAATCATAAAAACAATAAAATAATTACTCGGCTTATCATGTAGTTTATTGCGCTTTTATTTCTGGCGGATACTGCCACCAATCTAGGTAATTCCTCTTCTAGCACTTGCTGTTCTTTCTTCTGTTGGGTATATGATTTCATCAGACAATGTCCGTTAGCGCCACCTACGCCGAATGAGTTGACTGCAACAATACCACCGTTCCATGGAACGACGTTTTCTACGACCTTTAAAATAATAATAATAAATAATTTAACAATCATCGGTTCGATTGATAACAAGCATAAGTCGACGTGAAGATTATACTAACAGTCAATCTTCCGTCTACAAGAGCGGGGATGTCTGGATTCGGAATGTTGTAGTGCAAGTTGGGTGGCAAAAGTCTACATTCCATGGCTACGAGGACTTTTATGACAGCAGATAGGGCGGAGGCTGGTTCACCGTGGCCCATGTTCGACTTGAGAGCCCCTATAAGAAGCGGAGCAGTTCTTCCTTTACAGAACACTTCAACGATCGCGCCAACTTCTTGACGGTCGCCCACCTGAAAAATCACAAATTGTCATAAATCGTTTAAAATAAACATTTTTAATATGCATCTCAGATATCAATATTTTCGTATGGTTTAAACCGATATTCTCGTTTTAAATATTTATGTTCTATTTGATTGCATACTTTGATTACATTTAGAAAAAACTCACCTTGGTAGCAGATCCGTGAGCTTCCATGAAAGCCAGATCAGTCGATTTAACGCCAACCTCTTTTTGGACTCTCGTAAACAGAGAAATTTGCATTTCTTGCGAAGGGAATGTAATACCCTCGTCTTTATATCCATCTGCGTTACTTCCGGTGTTCAACACACTGGCATAGATGCGCTTCGCGTTTTTGGCTCTTTGTAACAGCACGGCAACAACGCCCTCTGATCGCACATATCCATCACCTATTCACATAATTGAAATACGTACAATTTAATAAAATATTTGAGTTAATTTTTGGCGAGTTAAACATCGTCATCTCGTATTTATGATTTCGTCTCTCACACTTCAACGTGATTGGTACATAACGCCGTGATTAGTACTTAAATTATACAATTTATAGGCGATTATTTTTTAGTTTTAACTAATTAAAAATGTGTATTTTATTGAATTTTAGTATATTTGTTAATACATTATTTTAATAAATAATTTCAAATTTATTTAGAATCTTGAAATAATAATATATTGATAAAAATTTGAAGCTCGTGATGATATAGTTAAAACATGAGGTGTGTACTATTGTCTATTTATATAGAGCTTTTATTTGTATACGATTCCATTATGGACTGCACTCGTTTTCCTGTTATGATTTATCTGTAAGCGTATTAAGTGCTATGACATAAACGAAATGCATACCTGTAGCGGTAGCAGTATTTCGATATAAAACCGTTCACCGCAGTATATCTGTATTAATAAGCCACAAAAATACATATTACAAACCGTGTAAATTTTAAATATGAACATCGACTATACAACCATAACCTAAGATCATATACCACGGTAGCACACACGGACCAATAGATATATATGTGTATCTTAGTGTTTGTGATAGCAACAGAAAGTATGTATTATGTTTAATGATATATTTCCCTACGCCACGGTACGCGTAAAAAGGAAAACTACCGAAACGCAATGAAAAAGACATAAAACGTATGTGACTTAATGTCTTATTCGATGTTTACAAAGATATGAGTTATAATAACTCATACCCGTAGGGTGTACGCTACGTATGTGCGTGCTGTGTTTACATCACAATATATATCATACCTTCAGCGTCGAACGATCGGCACTTGCCGCCGGGCGACAACATGTTCAAATTTTGGAACATGAGTGATACAGTTGGGTTCAACACAAGATCGACACCGGCCACGATACAGTTTTCGCAAACACCATCTTGAACGAGCTTGAAGCCTTGGTGGAGGGCGATCAAACTGGTGGAAGACGCCGTGTCGATGGAATAGCTAGGTCCTGATGTTTATAAACATTGAGATACGATATTACCGATCGGCTAGGCTGATAAACGGACACTATGATTTTATTATTTCTTTGCTCACCCTTGAGGTCGAAGTAGTTGGACACGCGATTAGCGCTCATCGTTCTGGAGGTGCCCAAATATTCATACCCGTTGACGATTTCTGGGTCTTTGGACCACCAATCGCACGTTTCACTGGATGATAGAGCTACGATTACACCGGTACGTGAGCCCTTCAAAGCCATCGGATGAAGTCCTAAAAATGTTAAACGTATTATTTGTATATCTTAGCGAAGTGATGAATGTATTGATTTTTCAGCGATGTGTTATTTTTTTTTTTGTTTTACTCGTAATTATCAATTTATCTTGGATATTTAATACAAGGCTTCACATACGATAATTAATTAAATGCTTGGGCACAGTTTATTTTGACATCTATTTGGATTTATAATTTATGTAAAATTACAAAAAATTACAAACTACAAACATTTGTTAGTAAAAAAATTATAAAATCTTCAATTTTTATAACTCAGGTTTGAAAATATAATAAATTGTTCCTCATAAATAGTTCATAAAGGAACTAAAAAATCTAAAAAATTGTATTAAAATGTAGATAAAATAATGATACTTGAAATCCAATTTTTACGAAATCACATAGGTACCTAAACGATAAATAACAATGTTAATCTATTTGTTACGATTTAAGAACATTATTCGTGGAACCTTAATAACTTTTACATATATTATTAATTTTACTTTATGCAATTAAGTTTTTAAGACATGCAGATTTATTTTAAGATATTACCTATTTATGCCACTAACCTATTCAAAATGTGTTACGGTGATATTAGCTCGAAAATGAATATTATAACGTAAAAATAATATAATACAGTATACATCATATTTACTATTATTATAATAATTAATAATAAAATAAATATAATGCCTACTGTAAACATTGAATTCTATCGTAAATAGTTGTGGTAAGATAAATACTTAAATAGCGATATCAAAAACTATATCATGAAAGTGTGATTAGTGCAGTTAGTGATATGGATTACAATTGATCACCTCAGTTCAGAATCGTTTTTCATATATAGCGATATTATATCTTTGAGTAAAATTCAACACACCCGTTACATTGGCCAACTCGACATCTACTAAACATCATAAGGATTTCCGCTTGCCCACTTTTATTGTTATTTAATACAAAACTATCTTTTTGTTTAACTTTATCTTATTTTTATAAATTTATAAAATATTGTAACTCTTTAAAAACTGATAACAACTGTTGAAACCTTCTTACATAAAATGTCATCTCCTAAATTATTAAAAACAAATTGATTTGTATATTATACTCATAGTTTGATTTTTATAGTAATACATTTTATTTTTATTAATTAATTAATCTTTAAATTAATTAATTAGTCTTTAACCCTTTAACTGCTATGGACGCAAATATGCGTCCTATGTAAACGACTTTGGTGTGCTATGGACGCAAATACGCGTCCTATCATTTTAAAAATCAACAAAAGCTTTTATCAATAATGTGATAATATCATTAAATGGTAAATAATTGGACGAATCCAAAGAGACAATAAAAAAAAATATATGATAATTATTAAAAAAGTTATAAGCAAAAAAATTTATTTGATTTCCCAGGGTTCCCAAATTGTCAAAGGGTTAATTCGTTATTATTAATTAGTCTTTAAATTAATTAATTATTATTAACTACCTAAAAAAAGTCTTATCTAATTTTATAGCTAATATATGTTTTATATTATCATTTTTTTTTTTTTACTACACATATATTTCATCACATAAACAACTTAAAGCGATTGTATAATAATATTTATCAAATTAAATGATATAATACGCAAGGTGGTCTTTTAATCAAGAATCGAGCAATAACCTCATCAGGCAGCTTAACATTTTTTTTAAACATTTTAAGATAATGTTTTTTTTTTTCTTTTTTACAATAACAATATTTTTATTTCTCTGATAAAATGGTATCAAATTTTAATTATTATATTATGGTACCTAACACCTATTTCTGATTACAGAAATATAATTACATCAAATAAACATAATTAAAAAAAATTAACGTTAACACTATTTAATTAGAATTATCTGTTTGTGACTTATGGCCTTATAAATACTCGGTTATAGAAGCCACTTTTTTAACATTCTGCTACTAAACGTCCACGAAACCTACCCGCCTGATGCGTATACTATATCCATGTTGTAGTATAAATATATTATGTATAGAAAAACAATTTAAAAAATAAATATTTAATTTAGCCGGAAGTTATTATGTCATACTATTCATCACTGCCTTGGTGAATGTGTCTAAAAAATGATTTTTTTCAAATTTAATAATTTTATTCGCCATTATATCAAGTGTAAAAATATGCGTTAAATCTAATGGTAATAGTATATAAAAAAATTATTTAGCGATTTTATAATACGAGTACAATTAGTATATAATACTATTACCTATTTTATATGCTTACATAATATATTGTAATAACGTATAAATCATTATAACATTATCGCAGCTTAATATGGGTTCGCATAATAACACAAACAATTTAAACAATTACAAAATCCTGTTTGCAAATCGATAACAAATGTTGAAAACTAAAGTGTCTTCACCAAATAGAGTTAAAAACGTTTTATATGTTACGTGTTGTATACTTTTATTGGTTTAAATTATATTATTTACTTTGGTTGTTTAAAAATATTTAAAACCTTGATGTCTCAATTTATGTGAGTGATTGTATTACATGAAAACTAATCTAACCTGCATCGACGATTGCTTCGTAAGCAACTTCCAACAGCATTCTCTGTTGCGGATCACTACGTTCAGCCAAAGCAGGAGGGTAGCCGAAAAATTCAGCGTCGAATTGTGTAAGGTCCTTCATTTTTCCAGTTCTCATGATGGCACCGTACAGACCTAGAAAATATATAAAACTCTTACAGGGATCGTCAAATGAGATTATACATAATTTTATAAAAAAAAGTGTTCGCGAAAATATTTCGCTATCTTATAATATTTAAAAAAAACTTATAGTCATAAACTCATAACATTTAATTATTATGGTTTAAATTTATCGAAAAAATAATTTTAAATACTCGTTTTTTCCTGAAATTATAAATATATTTTCAGTTAAATACTGTACTACGATAAATGATCCATGCACCGATTTCTATTTGATCAAATATATATCGTACATTGAACAATACAATTTCATAATATTTTAAAGAAAAAAAAAATATTGTAATATTAAAAAAAAGCTATAAAAATGATACGATATAAGTTCTCAGTTTAATGCTATAATATAGAATAACTTTTATTTTGGAAAAATTAGTTTGTGAGATGTCGAATCAAAAGTGAACTCATTTGGACCCGCAAAAGCAAGCTTTTGTCGTTGTTAAAATAATTCTCGACCCTACAATCGTGTAACATTATACATACTATATGCAGGTGTAGCGTATATTTTTTAAAACACGATATTGTAACGACTGAAAGGAGACCATTATATTACTATAAACGATTAGTCTCTATAAATGTTGTTCGTTGCTAAGATATAGTTCGTCGGCACTTCCGGTCAGCTCGTTTGGTCTACCGAACTTGTCGTCAACCGCGGTGAAGTTTGACGCCGTGGGCGTCATGTAGATACAAATTAAAATAAAATCATATATGTCTTGTATCATACTTGATACAATAGTATGTATATAATACGACAATAATTCAACGCCAACTCACCGGTAGGCCATCTTGTGGGCTCCGCGGTGACCATGTCCACGCCAGCGTACAGCTTCTGCCTCATCTCGTCGATGCTGTCGCATTCGGGAAACCGACCGGAAAAACCGCTGATGACGATGTCTTCGGGTTGGAAGCCAAACTCGTCCGACAGCACGTCGGGCTTGGCGGCGGCTGGAGCGCGTACAGGCTCTGATTCGTGGGCATTGGGTGCCATCGTGACGAGGGCGAAAAACAAAACCGACTGGTGTCAAACGGATTTAACGTTAATAATATTATATGCTGCTGAGTGTATAGCTAAGTGTGTGTTTCCGAATTGGCCAATAATTTTAGTAAATGGTTTACTATTATCGTCGCCGACGCGGATGCACAGGAATAAGACGTGTTATCGTTGTACGTCCCGTTTAAATACCCTGACCCGTAGCCGCCGTGAATAGTTTTTTTTTTTTTCTAGCCACCAAAACATTCGATTTTTTTCCACTTGCGCGCAAAGCTCGAAACGTTACGCAAAATTTGTTAGATAACTTACAAAAAAATTACGGTACTGGGTTTTTTTATTTTTTATCAATCCTTTGATGACTTTTACTTTAAATAACTGCCGTATGTCCATAGAGGTCGCGAAGCGAACATCTTGATTTTTTTTTTTTACGAAACGCTGTTAGATAATATCATCATGTAGTAGATAAAACGACACCTAAAATGATTAAAAAATGTACAATAATTTAAGCGTCGAAGAAATTTAAACAATTTTAAATTAATTTTCCACTGAGATAAAATACTAGCTTTATAGTTTTTTTGATAATTCTATTTTGTCAACTATAATATTATTAAATTAAATTTGCTCAGACACAGTATGGAGTCAGTTCTAAAATTTTAATACAAACATAATTTTTGCTCGTAACGACATAAAATAATACATTTCTAAATTTTTAATATTATATTATAAAAGTATAAAACACAAATATTTGTTTATACATTATTTCTGAAAAATAGTTAGGTGAAAGACTGAAAACAAAAGTTAGGTGTTTTTTAAGGATAATTTTATAATTTATTTCTAAAAATGTGTATTATACAGTTTTAGTAAAAATATATCTGATTTCTATAAAACACCCATAATTTCAAAAAGTATAATGATTGTCTTTTATATTATTTTTTACATAACTTTAAGTCGTTAAAAACATTTTTTTAACATTTTTGTTAAAAAACATAATTTTTACAATACTTTGTTATTTTAACATTATTAATTGTATATGCCGAATTTAACATAATACTAATAATATCTATTTATAGCATAATTTAATATTTATATTTTTTTAATTTCGATTACATATTTCATTTTTCCTTTTTTTATTATTATTTAATACGATTTAAATATTTACCTAACTTCCTTAATATAAATACAACTTAAATATATAAATTATAAAAAAATCTTATTTGGTAATAAATGTAATATAAATAATGTCGTTATATTATTACATTACTGAATATTCACTAAATAGTAAATACAAAATAACGTTTCTATTTCATGAATTGAAAGTTTAAATTATTAACTGCTTAATAAAATTATAAAATATTTATTTATATTATATTATGAAGTTCGTAAGCAGAGGTGGTTTGAATTTATTATACATTGTTTTGCAAGTCATAACATAGACTACTCACTGCCTCCTCGTCCACCACAAACAAAAAATAAATATTATTTAAAAAACTTTTTTATATACCTAATTGTTTAGTAACTCCACTTAAGTTGTTAGTTGTTTACATTTCACGTATTATTAATTGTACACGATGAATATGTAATGATTTTTGCAGTTAACTATTAAAAACAATAAAACATATAAATTGTATATGAAAATGAATCAAACGAAAATAAAAATACTTAAGAACCCCTGTATTAGACTTATTAAACATTTGACATTAAAAATTTAAATATTCAACTAGATTCTATATTTATTTATACTTATAGATACACATTAAATATACACGTCAAACCCAAACGTAGTATATACGATGTGAAAAAATTATAACAAGGGTTAGGAATAGACTAATATAAGACTAATAAATAGAACCTAACTGACCATTGAGATAGGGTTAGATTTCATATCAGGGGTTCTACGCAGGACTTTTTAAGTTGGGTGTCATAGACCATTATTACCTATATGCATAATTGGCCTTTTTTTTTAGTCATCGTTTCATAATTTGAACAGATGCTTTAATTTGTGGTGTCATATTTCCCTGACACCCCCCTGCGTACGCCACTGGTTGATGTATATTCGTATATTTTCCGTGGAAAAAATTGCATTTAATTAACGTCGATTATACGTGTATTTTTGGTAGGTCAAACTTAAATCGATTGACATGTAAGAATACACGAAGATTGAGTATATTAGGTTTAAAATACGTTGATGCTAGTGGCACATGCAGGATTTTTTTAAGGGGGTGTCATAAATCATTATTACTTATATTATAATTTACTTTTTTTTTAGTAATCGTTTTATAATTTGAACAGATACTTTTTTTTGAGGGGGGGTGTCATATCTCCCTGAACCCCCCTCCTGCGTCCGCCTTTGTGACTCATATGCTTGATTGGTCGTGATTTTCAGTGCGCATGAGTGGGATAATTGGTAAGCTATATTTAAATAACTATTCGGAAACAACAGGATATGAAAAGGGGTAGATAAATAAGTGT
The DNA here is from genome assembly GCF_003676215.2 of Rhopalosiphum maidis. Classification (NCBI taxonomy): domain Eukaryota; kingdom Metazoa; phylum Arthropoda; class Insecta; order Hemiptera; family Aphididae; genus Rhopalosiphum; species Rhopalosiphum maidis. The sequence goes on from NC_040878.1 coordinate 85,374,881, forward strand.
AACAGGGGATGCTTTGAAGAAAATTTGAGAAAGAAGACTTAAGCAATCGATTTTACTCGTAATAATATTTGAAATTAAAAATCGTTAGTTGTCTTTAATTAGAAAAAATCGAATGTAATTTACAAAAACAATGTATTACACGTGTCTGTTTATATTGTGTCGTCTTGGCCATTTTTAACGGAAATAATCATAAATGTAGGAAATTTTAACGGTGTTGGATGTGGTATTAGAGCATCCAGGTTGAAAATCATGTTGTTCGTGTATTAAAATGTGTTCGAGTTAGGTGCATAAGGAGTTGATCATAATATTTTCTAGGGATTTCAATAGATAAGACTATATGAATAATTATAAACATAATTTTTTAGATATAAAACATAGTCAGTTTAAATATTTTTAACTTGAGTCAAATACTAATATATTAAATTTAAATATAAACATTCATAATAAAATGTAAAATAAAATTAGTTTTGACCTTTAGCCGTACATATTAACAGCTTCATCTATTGGTATATCAATATCAGGGTTACATGATATTGATACATACTATCAATATGATCATAATAAATCATAACAAATCGTGAGTTGACTTTAATTTTTAAAAAATTGAATGTTATTTATAAAAACTATGTATTACAGGCGACCATTGAATTGGCTCCCAATATTAGGTAAAGTATCTCATCGAACAGTGAATTAGCTCCCAATATAATTTTTAAAAAGTGGTTCTCAAAATATAAAAATTGAAAAAATACTCAATTTTAATAATTTTAGCGACACAGTGTCGGATAACTGCTTGAAATTATCTATTCGTTAATTCCGATAACGTTTAAAATTATATTGGAAATAATTCTTTATTTCCATCACTAATTTGGGCATAAAAAACAAGTAGTGTCTGTCGTACTACTAATTCATGTGAATCTTTTCACTCAAAATTGAATTCCCAATTTTGTTCTACGCACATCAATATTTATAATTTCATGAATGTATTATATGGCATTCAAGCGGATACTGAAATTATTATAAGATGCTCCGATGTGAAAATACCACACGAAAAACATATTCAAAAAAAAAAATGTATAAACAGTCAAATTCAGATTATGGAAATTTGAAGTTATTTTCGAACAATTTTGATTGACAATAAAATATAATATTTGTATTTTAAATTTTTTATGTATAATTGAGTTTATTTTGATAACCAATTGACTCATAAAATAAATGTTGAGGGAACCAACTTAACACATATATTTTAGGAGCCAATTCAATACGTAAAAATATTGATTACCTGTGCTTGGGAGCCAAATCAGTGGCTCCGATATTACACATACTATTATTTAAATATTTTAAAATACATATCAATATTATTGTTTATGCACAAAGTTCTTACTATAATATTTTTTTTCTTCTTGATTTATAAACATTATTATATTATGTATACAAAACAAAATGTAGTAAATATAGCCTCATGATTACTAGCTTTAAACCGGTATATAAGTGTATACAATTTATACGCGTATAAAGCACGAACAAATAATCTTATAGTATTCAGTGTTGAAAATATTCATAAGGTGGACCATAATAATTCATGCAGACATGGACGTGTCAAAATGGCAGAAATACGGCGTGACGTGACGCTAAGTGCGATAGCTGCAGATGAGTGTCTACTGCACTACTTCCGCGGGGGTCTGTCGAGTTGCCCGTCAACAGTTACCATAAAGTGACAGACATTCAACCTAAAGCTATCGGGAGCGACTTACTGGCAGCATGGCACACGCAGTGGAACGGCGACACTACAATGGAATTAAAAGCGATTAAAAAGAAATCACGGCGAGTCGGAATTTCGCCTTACCCAGACGTTCGATGGGTCGTGGCTGCAGTGATGCTGATAGATACTATAACCTAACGCCGGAAAATAAACTGCGCCAAATTTGTCGTCGGAGAACAACTGGATCTATAAATGAGTGGTCGATAGTTATAGCCAATCACGAAGAATAAATAAGAATAAGAGAGGAACCGCCGGGAGGCAAAGGTATAATGGATAGAGCCTTTGGTCTACTCGTAAATAATGTGCATAATGTAAAGTCATTTTTATCGTACAGTGCGGTTTGTTTTGACAATAATAGACGACGGTGGCTGGTGGCTGGAGATGAAACGACTAACGACAGTGCCATCACTTTACTATCGTAAAAAAAAAAAGAAAATTTAATCTTTAAAGTTATATATTTTGTCAAATGAAAAAATATCCATAGATATTCTTGTGAGATACTGCAGAATAAAATACTATAAAAACGTTTATAAGTCACGGCGATGGACGATTTTGTTTTTGGATTGTTAGTCACAATGTTGTTAAATAATAATGATTTATTGAATTTACGAAATCTAGCAATACGTATTTTTATAGGTACATAATAATATAATAGAAAAACGAAAACACGGAATCGGCGTAGATAAATTTCTTACACGAAAAACCTTGAGATAGGTAGTAATATTATTGTATAGTTGAAAAATATTACTTATGACGTATTGACATTAAATTATAAGTTAAGTATTTATGCTTTAACAACTGTTGTCACATCAAAAAGAAAATTCTATAAAGTCATTAATATAGTGCACATATAAAATTATAAATTCATATAAAATATAATACTTATTACTTAGAGTATTGCGTTTTAACTGTTCAATATATTTTCGAGTCACTCATATTTTAGATAGAACTCTTTTATAATAATATGATATTTACTTACATGTTTAATTTATTTACATTATTGTCATTTACATTTTTTAAAAAAAAAATCTCTACCAAATTCTAGTAGATATATTGTTTCCATTTTTAATCATGCCTTAGCATTAGTTATTATATTATAACATGTATATTGTATATATATTATACATAATAAAACACAGTTGGTATAAGTTAAATATATTTTTACTATAAAATAACGTTTTATACAATGTGTTCAGTTTTTCTTTTTTTTTTTTTTTAATTAACGTTAACCATTTTTTTTTTATTATTTATTTATTTATTTTGAACACTATTATTTATTATTATTATTTATTAGATTGTTGTTATAGTGTTCGTCGATGAATAAAAATGTAAATAAAAAATATGCTCCCTACATATCGCTTTTATTTGTTATAATAATAAAATAGAAATAATCTCGACAAGGATTTAATTGAAATATATTTTTAATTTATATTTACGAATTCTAAATTTAGTATGGTTTTGCATTTTAAAACTGTTAAGTCACGTTTTTCTTTTTATATATATTTTAAACAATTAAATCAACTTAATAACATTGAACTGAGTGTCTTACGAATACCAACTTAATATCTTCAACACTACGCACTATGCGCTTTCGGAATTTCTGAAAAATATATTTTGATTTATATTCAAAGACCCAAATATAATTATTATTACACTGGTAATTGGGCAAAAATAAAAACAACGTAATTTCTATTACTAATTTGCATTTGGTTTATTTAAAAGTTTACAGCGTTACACGTGCCGGAGAAATGAAATAAAATACAATTAATAAAAATCAATTCTAACAACACTATAATAATATTATATGCACAGTATTTCAGGCGAGTAATTCGATGATCTTGGATCGAAGAGCCGGGAACGTCAATGTTCTCAGTTCTTCAATTTCGACGACTACGTCGAGTTGTTGTCTGATGGCTTCTTGGACCCGTGGTGCGAGTAACGTGTCCAGACCGAGTTGAGCGAGATTGAAGGTCTGTTCAACTTCAGACAGTGCCTTGAAACCTATGGACGAAATACAATATAAATATTTCAAATAATATATTTGATAAATAATTGTATCAATTATACGACTACTAAAAGATGAATATACGATTTTTTTTTACATTTTTATGAAAAAAAGCTGGGCTTCGATATCAATAGCAATTGAATTCGAATTTTAAGTTCCGGGTTCTTCACGTGGTCTCTGTTTGACATACCACATACTAATATTATCAATTAACACCTCGCACATAAAAAAATGTATTCAAGATAATTAAAATATTTTAGAATTTAAGAAATATTTTCTTTACATTTGTTATTAATTATCGGATGTTATTTATTTTGTCCGAATTCCTCGTAAATGCATAAGCTCAGTGGACTTAAAATTTTCAGTTATTAAAACCGATGCTAATACGTCATTTCAATTAGTCAATTTTATATTCTAAATAAAATTATTTATTGTATTAGTTATTGATAATAAAAAATTTACCAAGATACCCCGTTTACATAAAGTTCTTAGATCAAAAAAATATACGAATCACTACCAAAATAAATTGTTGGTTTTAATCTGCTGTAATTGAGTTTTTGAAATCGAATTTTGTCGGATACAAATAATTTTATTGTTTTCTCACCATTTTGAGTATTATACTTTAAAATAAACCCGAAAATATTACCGAAAATCTTGGCAATTGTCAACAACAGTGGAGTCGCGGCATCCGAATCGTCATAGCTCGGGCCGTTGAATTTCGAATACGACACAACCGTTGGGTTTTGTGGCTGTTTGGTGATTACATCCAGAACATTCAGTGCTGAAACGATCGACGCTGGTTTGAAGTTTGGACTGTTGAACGCGTCTGAACTGCCGTCGATCGCACCGTATTCTAGGACCACCTGAGCAACAGAGAGACAGTGTTCGTAAAGGTAATTTTTTTTTTTGAATCTATCGTATCGAAAACGGAAAATATCACATTCTATAGTCAGTAACACTCACTGTCGGGTAGCCCGAAATTTTGCGGACTTCAGCGACCCTGAATACGTCTGCGTTCGCAAAAACGTAGTTGGACTTGGCTTTAGCTCCTCTCGATGCGACGGCCGGGGCAAGTACAACAAATGATTCAAGTTGAGGAATCAATCTTCTACTAAGTGTGTCCAAATTGGCAACCGCTTCGGACACGGATTTTTTCGTCTCGACGAAATCTTTTTCGCTCAACGATTGCAAGTTTTTGGTTTCCGGGGCCTTTACATGTACACGAATAATTAATTTTTTTTTGAATAACAAAGCTATTTGTAATCGTTATGTTTACAATCTCAAAAAATGTACTCACGATGGTTATGTAGTAAATACCACAGACTGTGCCGAGGGCTACAGCTTCTCTCAGTACGTCTTCAGCGCCTCTCGCTGTTGACGGGTCGGCAAACGACAGGACTACGGTAACGTTTTTGTTCTTCAACCGTCTCAAGGTCAACGTCTTGTAGCCGGACTGAGGTTTGTTGTTCATTTTCGACACTAAAACAAATTTGCGGGCTCCTCTGTGTGCTAGATGTTGAATCAATTCCAAGCTCAAGCTATCTTCGTCTCCTATACAATGACAACGATAACAAAAAGTGTTAAAATTAAAATGTTCTCTTTCCACTATGAAAAACACAATAATACCATTAAGAACGATAAAAAAAACTCACCGCTAACGACAAAGACTTTTTCAGGCGTGTAGAACAATTTGGGACACGCAGCCACGGTTATCTTGGCTGGAACTACGTTCACCTTATCTTCTTCTTCACGGATTTCAATTACAGTTCTTCCCATGTTATTGGCGCAATTAGCATTAAACTTGAACGCATCGACCACTTGACTTGCGGGGAAAACAGTGGTTTCAAGGGGTTGTACTTTATTGTTACGGACACCTTGATCTACCAGCCTTTGGATGTATTTGATTTCGGATGGTGAGAAGTGAATGGTGCTAAACGAAATCTTGCTATATGTTATGCTCTTCAAATTTCCAGACACACCTAATGAATCGGATACTGGTGCGAAGACTTCGAAATCAACCAAGCGGCCGTACTCAGACAACGAGTTGACAAAGTCTTGACGTTTGTCAATCGCAGAATAGGTATCGAATATCAGATCGACTCCCTGGCCTTGGGTCTGCTCTAGTAGGTGTTGCTCGAAACTGCCACCGGTCAAATCGGCAAAACTGTCATCGTTTAGCTGTACGATCGCACAATTAAAAAATAATAATAATATAAAAACAGAGGCAGATTTAAAGGATTTGGCGTCCTTAATTTATGTATTATCTTTCAAACCAGAAATATATATACTATGATACTTTTACTAAAATTGTACACCTTAGAAATTAGTTTAAAATCTAAAAAAACATTTTATAATTATAGTATATTATAGTTTTTTCAGAAATTTATAGATAGTTTTTAAATCCATTAGGTTAATTTTTTTTAAATAAGCTACTAAGTCTCAGTGCCGAATTGCCCATCAAGCACTAAAAAAAACAATACCATTTGGTACAATATGAAATATTTTTCAAGACATACTTGTGGGAAACGTGTTTTCAAGAACACAATTTGATCCTTGTTGAATACTCCTACGTACGGAATAGCTCCAAGTTCGAGAGCCACAGCGATGGCGGCTGTGCTTATCCCGCTAGCGCCGGCGTGCACATACACTGATTCGCCCGGTTGGACGTTTCCGCGAACGACTAGCGCGTAGTAGGCCTAAAGAAAAAGTAATAAAAAAAAAAATGGTAAAGTAACAAAAACCTATAACAGGTAATAATAATCGAAAAACATCGCTATAGTACTCACCAAGCTGTAGGTTCTCGGAACGGTACAAGCTTCTTCCATAGACCACGCATCGGGCACATCCCAGACGAGGTCTTTATGTGCTAAAACTGAAGTGGCCAAAGCCCCGCCGGACACCAAACCGAATACTCTCTTACCGTTGGCTCTGCGTCCTGCAAACTCCATACCGAGGTAGCTACCCTGAAACAGTTCACTGTAAATTTAGCATCAGCGGGTTCTAGTCTTCGACCGATGTCATACGAATAATACGTAAACGAGAACGCGACGAATAGTTATTACAATGCGACCACCTACTTGTTGTGCTATATCTTCGGAAATTCCGTTACTTTGGATAGCGCCCTTTGCCATCTTAATGTCCAAACCATTAAGAGGAACGTAATACGGGTAGTACAGATCATAATCAGGGTATTCTTTAGGACTGCCGAGTAAAAAATATGACTCATTAGTTACTGAAGTAAAATATTTTGTATACAATATACATAATGAATATTCAGATACGTATGAAAAATAGCCCACAAATACTTCGGAATGACGGTAAACATTAGACATTTGTAACATTAAATAACGAGCATTCAGACTATACATTTGAAAATACATTTTCATTGAATTATATTACTATATGAATTTAATACATTTATCGAGTTATAGTATAAAATATAAATTGTAATCCCTGGTAAGTTTAGTACATAAGTATATTTTTTCCAAGAGCGCTTTTGTTATGTAATTCAATTTGTAATGACATAGATTTTTTTTTTTTTTACGTCCTGCGTATGTTTTAAGATGAAAGCTCTATACTTATTTTCAAACTAATATCTCATTATTTATATACGCTCGTCGCTCATATTATCATATTCGGCACATATTGATTTAAACGAAGTATTATACATTTTATATTTGGTTGTTCATATTACTATTCTATAATATATTACGTTAAACCGTTAAAGAGATTGTCTTGTAAAATTAATATAAATAAATAAGTATAATGTACATGGTTATTTGAAGTAGAATTTTATAAATAATATGAAAATATTCTTGTTTCAACGAAAGTAATAAACATTCAACAGTGTACACTATACACTTAGATACGAATACTTATGTGTTTTTTTCAATAGATAAATACTTTCGAAAAGTTTTCTAACTATAGTTTGGTATTTTGTATATAATATGGTTATTGTATGAATAAAAAAATACGAAACAAATCAAATGTAAATTAATAAAAAAAAAACTATATACATGTAGTATGTATAAAAACTCACTTGAAAGTCGATAGTTTTCCTTCTATATATTGTAAGCTATTGATATCGCCAGCTGTTGTGGTGTTTATGTAAGCGTGTTCTACCTGGACTTTGGCTTGTTTGTACGGAGCGAACACGCATGTGCCCCAAACACCGCCCAAGAACATGTTGACGGCCAATCCTTTCTTAAGTTGTTCTTGATATAACGGAGTAGACACGGAAAACAATGGCGCCTTGTTGTCTTTAATCGACACACATCTAAATACGACATAATAATGAAATCAAAACTGTTATTTATTGCGGGCTATGCGACATTAGTCATTTAATTTGATATTAACGCGTAATTTCGACGTACTTAACAAATTTTCCATTTGGCTCTTGTCTCAAGCCCTTCGTCAATCCTATAACTCCGGTGTTTTCCAAATTTTGACTGATCAAAAAAACATCTCGATTGTCATTGTTAGTGTTTAGAATGTTCTGTTTCAACAACTCGACCCAGGAGAATGAATTTCCAACGGATAGTACAACTGGAGTGGGTGCGTCGGTGTTCTAAAATTAAAAAAAATAATCATGATTTTAATAAGCTTACGTCGATCGAATAAATGCATGTGTGTGTGAAATTACTTTTTTTAACAAAATATATAAATTTTTTCCGTCAGTGTACTTTGCGATCACTTCTACTCCAACTTGTCTGAATTTTGAATCAAATTGATTTTCTACGGTTAACAAGAAACCTCCATTTTGAACGCCCGACAATATGTTGTTCAGTAGTTGTTTGTTATCAATTGCACCGTTTGCTAAGACGAAGAACGATTGATTTTCCAAAGCACTAGTTGTCAAGTCTTGTTCATAATAAGTTGTGAATTTCTCGGATTGGTATTGGCTTACGTCTTTAGCATACACTTGAGCGTTGATCTACAATAGAATATACAATTTCGTATACGTTAGGTTAGGTTAGAACATAAGGACAATATATATATATATAATATTATTTTATTTCAATAAGTCGCTCTCACGTGGAATGAAGATTTTGCGTTAATAAGACTTAAGATCTTCGGAACTAAAAGTTCTTGTTGTGATAATGTTACTACTTCTGACACGTCAAAAGATTCATAAGCGTTTTCCAATACGATTTGTACGATATTCTTGAGTGGCTCATCAATTGCCTGGTAAAATTTATAAAAAAAAAAAGTAATAATAAATGATTTAATACACATTATTACTGAGAGGATAATAGTTATTAGTTGTCTACTCACTTCGTCCAACACAAATGGTACAAATACGTAAGACTCCAAATCGAAATCTTGTTGTAATTCTTTTCGGACGGGGACCAATGTAGATCTGATGTCTCTGATCTCAACTCCGGCGGATTTAATTACGCCGATATTTTCGTAGACACTGAACGACGCGCCTGTTAATAAATTACCTCGTGTTATCATTAAATGTTTAAACAGTGCTTTAACGACGATGTTTTAGCAAATCGGTAATAATTACTATTAGAAGACACAAGTTCATAGTGTTTTTTTGGGTAAACGCTCAATTTGAATATGTATTTAATAGCGTAGTGATCTCTCGTTTCGAGTTTCAACAGGTGCAGTTGCAACAGTGATTCGATGAATGGTGCCCACTTTCCATCAAAATCGATACGTCCACAATTACCTATAAAAATAATAATTATAGTCAGTATTAAATTGCAAGTATACGAATAAGCGAATTATTAAATATTTATTAATACCGTTGTTACTGGCTAAGTTGATGCCTTGGAAGTTTTTGCTGTACTTATAACCTTTGCATGTAAGCTCTTGATAAACATCAGAGGTCGATAATTGGTCGACTTCGTATGATTTAATCTCTGGTAATTGCATTTGTTCATCAGATGTTTGAATATGAATGAAACCTGACGCTACAACGACATCGCTCTCTCTAACTTCAAATTCTCCACTTCCCGCCAAAATGTTAATGTTAAAACTGAATTTTCCTAAAAAAAAAAATTTGAAAATAACGTACAATATTATCTATAATTACTAAATCTTTTTATATATAATTGATTTACCGTTTTCTGGGATAGGTAATATTTTAAAGAATTGAACGTTGTCGAATACTACCGGGACTTTGTCAACAGATGACTGTTGCAATTTAGCTAAAGTATTCCACACGAATGTCTGAAAAATTTAAATATTGTTTAATATTAAATAAACGTCTTATTCTTATTTCATACATAATAAATATATATTTTTTACTTTAATTCGTCAAAAAATTAGATTAGTTTTTATTATCACATTACAAGATAACCTAACCTAACCTAAATATATATTTTTTTTAATGAATGTACGGCTCGTACGTATTGCAATAATATATATCATAAATATTAATTGTATTGATTTTGAAATGAATTGAAAATATCAAAAATATTTCAACTAACAATTAAATAAAAAAATGAAAGTGTTTTATTATACATCGCGTTAAACTTACGAGGTATGACGCGTACGGAAGGACTTCGACACCATCTATGTATGTGCCCCTAAGGTGGTTGTACCTTTCGCTTTCGGTGTCTACATCTACTTTGACATCACCGGATGATTTTACTTCGCTGTCAATAAAAGTGATCACATCCCAATCGACGGAATGATCCCATTCGACCAACTGTTGCAGCGATGGTGTGCCCTTGGAAACGGGATAGTTGATTGGTGGGTACAGATTCTCTACTTTCGGGAGAAGTCCGGCGTTGTACAGATTACCAATACTGGACAACAAATTCACTACCGTCGAATTATTTCTTCGCACAAGACCTACGTGCGTACATTTGGAGCCGACGCTCGGTTTCAGTATGGCTTGGAGGAGCGCGTGTGGAGCGATTTCAATGACCACAGAGTTGTCGGGTATGTGTTTCAATGCACTCTGAAACGCGTTTAAAAAAATCATTAAACGATTATTATGGTTTTTATTTGTGCGATTTTCGAACTCACGTTGAACAAAACTGGAGACACCAAATTGTTTACGTGGTATGCCACGGACGAATATTGCGCCAACGGTTCGTGCCATCTGGATTCCGGGATAGAAGTACTGATCCACTTAACTGACCTCATTTTCGGTTTTGAAATGATCTGTATTAAAGTACACCGTGCGTTTAAAAAATATTTAATATCGTATTAAATGGTTTTTTTTTTTTTGTAATTAAAACTTTAAATAAACGTACGCCTGCAACTTTTTCTTTAAATAATGGTCCTGCGGCAGCAATGTACCACGAGTGGAATGCGATTCCAGAACTGTTGACTTCCCTTGCAAACACTCCTTCAGATTTCAATTGGTTCACGAATTTTGCGATTGAATCTGGTGGTCCAGAAATTGTGACACCATCTTCGCTGTTATGACAAGCCACAGCGATGTCAGATGGAACTCGAGCATTGGCCTCCTCCCAAGATAAACCTTAAATTTAACGAAATAAATTAATTTATTAAAAAGGGTGAATCTATAAAAACAACTATGTCAATTTGAGCAACGAACACTGAAAAATGGATGAATACACATGTACTTATATGCGTTTAAAATATTCAAACATGTCGAATTGCCGTTTATAAAGGTGTAAAAATGAGCTAATAGTAATTTGTTTAAATAAAATTAGAAAATAATAACAAATTATTGAAAAAACAATTTTTTTCGTATTCATATTATTGATGAAAGTTACTACTATTTGTAAAAATTGTTTCTATTAACGTAAAAAAAAAACTTTTCAGATGAAAAATGACATACCGACAGCGGCCATAGCACCGGGGGCCAAGTTCAGATCTAAAAGACTGCGACCTCTCCAGTAGGCGACGATAATAGTTTGTTCAGCCGTCAACGTTCCGTCAGCATATGCGCAAGCCAGTTCTCCAACCGAGTGTCCTATGATTCCGTCGGGTGTGATACCGACAGTGGTGAGCACATCGACCAAAGCGATCTGTTAAAACGAAACATTAATCTACGTACACAATAGCGTGTTAATATAAAAATAAATCTACAAACTATACATTTTAATATGTATCGCCGTTAATAAATAATACAGTTACGAATAAAATATAATATAATAATGTCTGATCGACAGACGTTTCCGTCTGTTAATCCGATAGATTATATTATCCAATCGCAATTTCGTCCAATGATAATTTTCATTTGACGGAGTATATCGACCGATATTTGCTTAGTTCATCTAACTAAAATCAACCAAATATTTTTAGTAAATTTGTTTTATATTGTTCATCATATGATTAGTACAACACGCGTCTCGAACGGGACGGGTATTTAACTTCTCTAATTTCAATCACATTTACCTCAGTGTTAATTTTAATATTGCATTTTACAATAAATTTTTTACGCGAATGCATTGAACAACTTTTTGACAAAATCGTGTTTGGACCTATTACATTGAACTAAACGTCTTGAAACCTCCGTACCTGTATGGCAGCGATTCCGACGAACGAGTTCAATACGTTGTCGAAGACCGTCTTGTCGTTTGAGTTTAAAATAGCGTAGATGTCTAATCCGAGATTTTTCAATGTATTGGCGGTCTTTTCGATCGACTCGCGGAACGGCGCCAGAGCCAACAGGTCGCGGCCCATGCCGGTCCACTGACTTCCCATGCCGGAGAAAATGTACCACACTTGGCGTTTGCCCACTCCAATTGTCTGGTAACAGATTCAATGGTTGTTTTTCATTTTTATTTGAACACGACTTGTGCGCGCCCAACCATTGTTGGTGAAATCAAAATAATAAAAATGATAATAATTTACTCACCACTGCTTCGCGAGCGTCCTTCTCGTCGAGAACGCTATACCCCCTGTAAATGTGGCCAGGAATGTTTTGACTGTGAACTCCGTACAGCAGACCGTAAAACTCGGGATCTCTGGGCAAGCTTTCGACCTGCGACAACGAAGATACATTTGATCATAAATGCGACCGCAAAAATATTATCGATCGGATCGAGACTTGTAGCAGCAAAAAAAAATCATTCAGATACGTATTTACAGAATAATATGCCCCAAAAAAATAAAACTACATAATATTACAATATGCACGACGGATTTTCAAAACAATTAAGTATTTCATTAGTCGTTGAAAATGCGTTTAAAAAGATGTCTTATTTCGTACGATCCGAGTATTATAGGTATGCGCATTGCAATCGCTACAAAGCCCGAACGTCGAGTTTGAGTACGTCTATACGGAATTCTCACAGTGTCCAACAGGTAGTTGATCGCGCTTTCGGTTCTAGCAGATCCGATCACCAGGCGGGGAGTGGATTCCTGGGATAGTGGTTGCTTTTGCTTCTCGTTGGCCTTGAGCAGAGCGTGTGCATTATGTCCACCGATACCCACTGCGTTCACGGCTGCGTACTGTCCTTTCCACGGCAACGATTCGTTGACGACAAGTAGCCGACCGTCTTTCAGGGCCGGGACCCGGGGGTTCGGGACGCTGTAGTGGAGCGTCGGCGGGAGTTCCTGACGTTCCATGGCCAACACGGTTTTGACGATACCGCAGAGCCCGGAAGCCGGTTCACCGTCGCCCATGTTCGATTTCACGGATCCGATCAACAGCGGTTTGGTGCGGTCTTTGCAGTACACTTCGGTGACAGCGTTGAGTTCCTGGGCATCGCCCAACTAAAATTTCAACATAAACAGAATGTCCGTCACCTGTCAATATCTCGAGAGCTGAATAATATTCGATACGATACGCATTATATTAAATGTTAGCAGTAAGTAGGTATATCGATAATCGAAATAATTATTTTAATATCATACAATACTATTACGTAACGTAGTATGTGTTTTTTAATTGGTTTAAACTAAAATCTATAATATATAACTCGACTTTGGACAATTTCTTTTTTTTTTGGAGGGGGGAGGGGGCTGCGTGAAATTCCTTTTTCAGAAAACCGAATGTAACGAATATAGTATAATATAATTGTATGCGTATTAAGACAAATACAATAGGTACCTGGTCGCCGCAAGCGCTGCTCTCGATGTAGTCGACATCGGCGGGACTGACTTTGGCCATGTCCAAGACTTCGCGGAACAGTTCGATCTGCTGTTTGTTGGTTGGATAAATGGCTCCTTCTAAACGGAAACCCTCGTTGTTAGTGCGCGCGTTAACGGCGGTTGCGTACACGCGTTTGGCATTTTTGGCGTACTGCAAGTACGCGATGACAACGGCGTCAGAACGAGCGGTCCCTTGACCTGAAACAATCACGATATTATTGTTGTATTATTATACTATTGCTAATACAGTTAGAACTCGGGACACTAAAGAAATAACCTATGGAAATATTCCATTGAAAAATTGAAATTCGTAATTGCAAATACTACGCGTATCGTAAGTGTAATATTTTGTGAAATGTACAACAATAAAAGATCAAAAAGCATCTTTATAAAAATTTTAATTCTATTTATATTATATTTATATTTTTTTTATTTTTTTTGTCGAACGACAATAAATATATTATGTTAGTTGAAAAATTCAATTTTCCAGTCATCGCGGAAGAAAGTCGTATCGAATCAAAATATGTCTCTTGTTTACCCAAGTCACGAGCTTTTATTTTTCAGACTCGTCAAGTTAGTTCTTTATACGACTTTTAAGCAAACACGAAAACGCAATGACAATAAAAGTCGGTACTTACCCGCGGCGTCAAAAGGCCTGCTCTTGCCGTCTGGTGACACGCCGTCCATCTTCTGCAACATGACCGACAACACGGGATTGAGCAGCAACGAACATCCAGCGACTACTACACCGTCTACCATTCCGGTCTTAAGCATTCTATACGCGTGTTCGAAAGCAACCAAACTACCCGAAGATCCGGAATCGACGGCATAACTGGGCCCTGTAAAGGAATACAACAAATTTATTTAATATACTTGAAAGATGGGGCCTTTGGAACATTCTTGTTCAACGATATGTCTAGAAATAACAACGCGAAAAAATCAACATGACGTGTATAATTATAATATTACATAAATGTATTTTTATTTTTTTTCAGTAATTAGTTTAAAGACGCGACCGGTAAATTATCGTACGATAAACGAATATATTAAAATGAATTAATATTAATTTCTTTAATTTAAACAACTGTTATACGTATGAATGTATGAATGAAAACGATCGATTTTTTTGTTTGCCTTCATAATATAATTATAATATTATACACGGGAATGCTTTTGAAACAAAGTCACGTTCATACAAAGGTACAAAGTTGTCTATTGAGCATAGCATAAACGTTTAATAATATTTTACTACCTTTCAGATCGAACGAGTATGAAATACGATTTGGGAACATGGTTCTTGTACAACCCAAAAACTCGTAACCGTTTACTCTAGTAGGATCGGCAGACCACCAATCGGCGTAATCGTTGTTCGTCGTAGCCACGACCACTGCGGTGTTCGATCCCCTCAAAGATGTCGGGTTCACACCTGCCGAGTTATATTATTAATATTGTAATCATTGGAATTAAGGAAACGATTTAAACGGGTTATTCTATAGGTCAATAGTATTATAATATATTTGCTCACCGGCATCGACGAATGCTTCGTATGTACTCTCCAACATGGCACGAATCTGTGGGTCCAGCCTTTCGGCCAATTTTGGATGTACATTGAAAAATGTCGAATCGAATTTCGACAAATTATTCAAGACTCCAATCTTAGTCACAGCACCGCAAATGCCTATAGTAAACACGATGCTTGTAGTATTTTTTTCACACGGGTATTTACAAATTGTTATTAATTTCATTGACATATTGTAATAACATATAAATAAAATCTGTTAGATAAATTAAGCTTTATATAATTCAAAAACAACAGTCGGTATAATATTATTAAACCGTATTTATTAATACACATGCTATTTATATATATATATAGATCAATAAAATACATAATTTTAATGTATTATTAGTTTTATAAATATCTATAATATTATAATAAATTCGAAGAACGGCTATAAGAGGACACCATATTATCCACATATGTGTTTTATACAATTTAAAGGAAAAAATATTATCGAGGTTATACCAAAGGGATTTTTGTTTGTTTGACTAACTTAAACATGGTCTGTTCTTCTTCGTGTTAACAAAGTTTTTATTATTTATTTTTTACAGGCATTTTTTTCGAAAATATTACTTTCGCCAACTTACGAGATAAATTCGATTGAATCAAATAGAATACAAAACACGCAAACATATCAAAATATCACGTTTTTAAATCTTTATTTATTATGTTCATAGGTTTCCAAATATTAATTTAAAAAAAAATTTATCTTCTCGACTGATCTATTATCTATCCTTAATGCTTAAGTTGAAACAATATACGGGAATGTCCTTTGCATATATAAAGGTTCATCAAATCCGTCTGCCATTTTAATGTCATGTAATTTTAATGACCCGTTATGATAAAAGTTATTATATTATGCACTCGTAAGATAAGATCATTGATACATTTGGTACGGTACCTATTAACCTATTGTGTAATACTATTGATTATAAATAGTAGTAGTTATAATCAATGGTAATACTAATCAAATATGTTTATAATTAATTAACTAGAAAACATTCGGAAAAGTGTCCTACACTTTTAAATTTATAAAACCAATATTTAACAACCTTTACCACGGTATTGATTAAGCCGTCAATTTTATTGGTTTAAAGTCAACAAAAACCAAATGATTAGAATTGGAAGTTATTATTGTACATAAAATCAAGAATGGAGCATTCCGCTGATCTGAATCATTACGATAAAATCAGTCTGAATTATTCTCCTTCAATTTCAGGCGAAATCCCCTTATTTCTTTACCATAAATAACTAAAAAATATTGATGTATACAGTCTATAATGTAGTGATGTGTTACCTATTTACCTGCAGTGTATAACAAACAGTGGCGTGCCCCGGAATTTTCGATGGGGGGAGGGATATATATTATAAGAAAAGACAGGATTTAATTCCATTAAAAACACACAAAAACTGCATAATTATACCAAAAAATACATAGAAATTACATAATAAATTGCACAATAAAAATACAAGTCGTATAAGATTAATGGATAACTCGTCAAGTGTAATTGTATGACTACTATAAACCACATTTGGCTGCATTATATTGTACAAGTTGTTTCAGCTTTTTCACGCTGATGGGGATTAACATCGTTTTTTAAACTTTTAATCACCATTAAAAAATTCAAAAATTAATTTGCATAGAAAATTTCAGCAATAAACATGTTTCCGACCTTGTAATAATAGGTTCGGAAATCGGAAGGTAAAGGTATAGGTATACCCGGCATTTTTTTTTTTTGTATTTATTTATTCTCGATGGTATTACTTTTAAGAAAGCTTTTTTTTCCTAAAATAAACGAAATAAGTTACATATGTATTTAGATTTTATATATTAAATTAATTACCATTGTTAAATAATCTATTTTTTAATAATGAATTTAGTTTAGTTAAGTATTTTGTTCATTACAATACCATATTTAAAAAAAAAATTCCAAAAACGTGAAAAATTGCGAAAAATTGCATTATAAAATTAAATAGGCAGAGAATGAGTGAACATAATGTGTATATAATTATAATAAAATGTATATATTATAATTTATAAGCAATAAATTATTACTTATAATCAAAAACAATGACTTTATAACAAGTAACAACTCTAATATCTAATAATTTGTTTTCCGAAAGTCAGCAAAAAAAATCAATGGGAGTGGATATAACCCCTAACTTCCCCTCCCCCCGCGCACGCAACTGACAACAAAGTTATAAATTTCTATTTCCCCCCCCCCCGATTTTGTCCAAGCATAATAAGTGTAATACGATTATATAATTTAAATAATGCGTTAGGTTAATAATGCCAGTAATACGAGCAGAATAATTACATACATTATTGAATTTAATTTACGATGTACATCAGTCTTGTAAAGTATTTGAGTACATGTCTTTAAATACTGTCTTGGACGTATTTCTATTTGAAAATCAAATACTTTTGATAAACGAATTATTCGTCAATCACACATATTTTTTTTTTTTGAAAATTATTATACTACTTATTAATTTTATTTTATATTTTTTATTCATAAATGTTGAGAACCTGTCCTCTATTGCTGATGTCTCGTTCATTTGTGAACGTGATTATTAGAAAGTATAAATATACTTAAATACAACAACAATTTTTGGGAATGATTTTTTTTTTAATTGCTTTTTATGTATATTTCATTGACAACTGTTCAATTATTAATTAGTAGAGCTCGGAAGTTGTAGGAACTAAAAAAGGTAAAATATGCACGAAAAAATTGCAAAATATGCATTCAAAATGATAAATATGCAAAAAACTTATTCTAAATTCCAAAAATAAAATACTTCAGATGATGCTAATAAATAAATAATATACATAAAAACTATTTATAATTGAAAAAAAATTATATTTGGTTGTCATTTTTACGTCTTATTAAGCTGAAAATAAAATAATTTGTCAGTATTTTTCAATTACGAAAAAAACAAATGTTTTCTAATACCTGTTACGTTTAATTTAATATAAATTTAAATAAACAGCTTAAAAAAAACCATTTTTTAAAAAACAAATATGAAATATGCATATAACTCATTATATAAATTGCGTATAAAATCAATGAAATATGCACTTTTTTTAGCTAAAATTGGGAAAATATGCATTTTTAATATTCAATTTTTTAACTCGCCATTGTATACTTGTACTTGTACTTCAGGTTTCTAGCTAGGTCTGCTATAAATTGAGAGCATACAGAGCAATATGCAATTCCTACAACTTCCTAGCCCTACTAATTAGGTACCTACTACCAAATATTAAAGAATTGCTATAATATAACAAGTTTTGTTTAATTTAAATTTTAGATTCTGAACGGAGTGACGAGTGTATTGATTTTACTATTTTTTTTTTGTGTCTGTCATCACGTTTTGGAGTAATAATAATGCTTCGATTTTTGACTTCAAAACGGGAATTTTTACGCATAATCACTTTTCAACAAAATCGATTTTTTTGATTTTGCTGTAATTCAAAAACGAATCATTGTAAATACTTGAAATTTTCACGAAATATTTATATTATGGTTATCTATTTACGATTAGATTTTCAACATTTTTAGAATTTTTTTCTTAAAATGCCGATAAAAAAAATTTGGCTTTACCAAAAATCTTAAAAAAATTTTTTACAAGGTTTATTATAAGTTTTACTTATCGTAGTAAAAAAAAAAAAAATCAAAAATCGTTAGTCAATTTTTGTTTATAAGCATTTAAAGTTCAAATGTTTACGAAATATATCAAAATCGCAAAAATTTGCAAAGAATTTTAAAGTTGAAAATTCATAAAATTTTTGTGATTTATACTTAAGGTTCAAAAATCCAATACTAGGTTATCCATAAGTTTTCTTTAGTAAACTGTAAAAAAAAATTCCATTGTCAATATAGAAAACATTTTACGAGCGTATGAAATTTAATTTTTTACGAAATCGCGTAAAATAACGATATATTATAATTTAAATATAGGTAATATTATAATATATCCAATTAATTATCATCGACTGACAAATCATCTCCGTTGAGAATCGTTTTCGTGTACAATATGACACCCGTCATTGCATTCAAATTTGACACGTCCATTATAGTGACCGCTCTCCATCTCTACTATACGGCAGAGCGATACCCACTTGCCCACTTTTTTTTATGTATATAATGAAATAAGCGGTACGAAAAGTTCTAATAATACCTAGTTGAATGTAACATGACGAATTTGAATTAGTTATTAAAACGTTAATTTGACAAGCCAACTAGTGGAAAGGTAAAAAAAAAAAAAAGTATTTGAAACGTATTTTAAACACTCTCTGAATGGATGTGCTTGTGTATCTGTATTTAAATACAATTTTAAAAGTATCTTTTTACCGCAATACCGTTGCATGATATCGTAGTAACTCTTACCTTCCGGCCATCTGGTCTGTTCCTTTTCTAGTATGTCAGTGCCGTCGAACAGTTTTTGTTTGAACTCTTCGAACGTGTCGCAGTTGGGGAAGCGACCGGAGATACCCGAAATCACGATATCGTCGTCCTGGTAGAACTTCGGGCTGTTAGCGGCGGCGGCGTCTGTGTTCGGAGCCATAATATTGTTCGCGTTCGTGCACGGAAGACAAACGGAAACAATCGAAGACAACTCGAGAGTGAGCCACGTACGATTATTGGATTTCCTGTATCGGTTGGTACGTCGGCGTGTGTATATATTATTACTATTGCTATCACACAGTGACAGGCCACTAGAAATCGAAATTACGTAGGGCGGTGCGTTTAAATACCGGTCGCGGATCGGATGAAGAACACATTTTGTTATTCAATAGGTTCCATTTTTTTGCACAGAAATCGTTAAATAATTTTTTTTTTTTTTTTTTTATAGTTACCTAATTGTCGAACACCGATAAACCGTATTAACGCGGTCATGTATAGTGTCATCATCAATGTAGAGGTATGATATGCGGTTAATTGTAGTGCGTGTAACCGAAATTATATGACCACAGATTAAAATCGATAACACCATAATGTACTATGACAATAATATTTTATTCTTAAAATGTCATACGAGATTAATGACGAAGTATTCGTCTCGCGGTGTACACCACGTAACGCTCTGACGTTTTTTACCCGAAATATTTTTCAACGTCAGATACTGCACATCATAGACTAAGATTTAATACCATCATTATAATATCATACTCGTCCGTTCCCATATTGAAGTACTTTGATGAATATAAAATTTATAAGTACATACGGAAATATGTAATCGTAAAATGTTAAATATTAAATCATCAAAAATGTATGCACTTGATGTATTTAGAAAATAAAACGGATTACATTCAATGGATTTTGTTACGTAAAATGCTCTGTATAGATGTATAAAAAATAAAATTAATTAAAGATGATGGGTAGATACCTATCGTATATTTGATCTTTTTGAAAAAAAATTGTACGTGAATACAAAATAATTCTAAAAGAGCACATACCGTTTAAATTTTTACGAAAATGCATTCGTAAAAAAACAATTTTCTTGAACAAATGAACGCAGATCCTTGAATAATTTATCGAATTTTTATATTGTTATTTACACATGGTGTGATTTTTAAAATATGTTTACTCTTTTTGAGCTATTTATAGACATTTGACAATTTCAATCATATTTTTCTTCAATAAATATCGATAAAAAATGTCTTATTTGGCTTTAAAGTTTACTCTTAGACCAAATACGTCAAAATCACAACAAAAAAAATATTTTATAGTTAAAAATATTGTGTCAAATTTTTAATAATTATTTTTTATAGCAAGTTTTGAAAAAATATTACAAGGTTGTACTTAAAAATATCATACCGGAACCAAAATATGTAAAAAAAATATGTATAAACACAAATTTTTTATAGTCTTTTAAAATTCAAATTTCGACAAAAATAAATAAAAAAACCCGATTTTAGTCATTTTGTTGTGGTTCAAAAATATTTTTCGTAGGGACTCATATATGAATTTTATACATATTATTTTTTTTATATACACAATAATATTTTAAAACGTTTAAATTAATTTTATACTATTACATATTAATTACTATTCACTTAAAAATTATATAAAATAGTATACCGTATTACTTATAATAAATTACTTTAGATGATGGCGATATAAATAATATAATATAAGGTTTTTTCTGATAAAAAAAAAACTGGATCCGACTGATCAAAAATAAATATATCTTCATACATTTAAAAATAACCGGAAAAAAAAAGAATAAAAGAGAAGAAAACGATAATTTTTACGCAATATTAGTATATTGTACAAACATTTTCGATTTAATTAAAAAACAAAAAATCGTAAATACTTGAAATTTTCAACAAATATTTATATTGTTATCTCTTGCACATGGTATAATATTCTAAATAATTCTTTAATAGTTATTTATAAACTTTTAATTTTGTTTTTTATTTATTTCGTAAATATTTATTTAAACAGTTTCGATATGTTAAAAAGCTTGGAAATTGAATACAAAATTCCTTATAAATTGTTATTAAAGATATTTAAAATTATTATTAGAGATACAAGAAACGATTTTTTTCAGAAGCCTTTACAATTTAATTTTATATAAAATTCGTCGGTCTCGAAAATTTACAAAACCATAGTACACCATTTATGAAATATTAAACTTTTATAGCCGAGACTTGACATTTCAATACCAAACTCATGAATAAACCAAAAAAATATAAAAATTGTATTTTTTTATTGAAAAATTTATAATTTATGCTATCCTAATAAGAAAGTATGATACCAGATATATCATATATCTACATTTTTTTTTATTTTTCGTTAAGATAAAAATATTCAATGATAGAGCCATAGATAATTAATACATTTATAATGTATATACCGTTTTACTAATAATTGGTACAATTAATTACTATAGCAACAATATAAATATATCATAATTTATAATAAATAATAATAATAATCAATAATTTTTAAATATACCTAAAGGTAAGATTTTTTTACTTTTGAAAGAGTATCTTATTGTAATACTAACTATTGGTTTTTTCAAATGAAAACCTTCCTTTTTTTTATTTTTTTTTCTATTTTGTACATGTATATGTTTTGTGAGAACTTATTATTGATATTTACATAAGTTGATGTTAGGGTCTATTTTATAATTAAGTTTTATTAAATAACAAGTAGGTATTCCTACATTTGGATCATCATACGCTACTATAAGTGATTGTTTTGAAAATAAACACTATTTGTTTTGTTAAGTAATAACATGAAAAAATACTTATTACATAATTTTAAACCGTTAAATACAAAATAATATTTTTACTTTTTTGTAAGGTAGCATATTAAAGTTATAATTTTGTAGTCCGAACCCAAAATTTGTAATCCAAACAAAGAATATTTTACTGAGAATTTTTATATAATACTTTGTTATTTGAGTTTTGAACAATTAGTTAGTAAAATAGTACTATAGTTATAAATATTTTAACTATTTATAAGCGGTATGAAATAGCAAACATAAAAAATGTTTATGAATTTTTAACTACGAAATACCTAACCATTTAAACAGTAAGTAGTTTTCGAGTTACATCAAAAAACAAAATCGATTTTGTCAAAAATTGGATTTGCGTAAAAATTCCTGTTTTTCCATAAATTTCTATTTGTTTTTCCCAATTATAAAAATAAGTAATGGGAATTTTTAAGTTTGACCACTATAAAGTACAAAACAGATTAAATTTTATATCCAAAAAAGCTCCCATTTTTGAAATTCGAAGCATTCTGTCAACAACATATAGTGTACTCATCCATAAAAAAAAAAAAAACACATTATTGTAAAATCAATACATTCATCGCCCTGCCAGAATCAAAAATATTTCCAAAAATATTAATACAAGAAAAAGAGTAAACCTTTAACACTATTTCTTGTTTAATCTATATTGTTAAGGTTTTAAAAAACATATAAATACTGTGTGTTGCCTCTGACAAGACTGAATAAAAAAAAAAAAACCTATACACTTCGTATTATAAAATTTAGGTACGTGTAAAACCACAGAGGTTTAATACAAAACGTAATGAAATAAATTTCTTTTTATTGTAGTTTTCGCGAAACACCTAGTTGCATCCGTAAAATTCAAAAGTGCAACACTATAACCATTATTGGCTTGATTGAGATTACATTTAAAAATGATTAATTGATACAATACAAATCTTAACTTATATTAACTATTAATAAGCCATTTAAAGATATTTACTTTCACTGGCCTTAAAGAGTTACAAATAACCATGTAGGTATCTACAATAAATTACAATTAATTAGTAACCTACTTGAGGTTTTTCTAATTATTTTTATTTCCGAACACTAAATTTTCGTTTAATTTGATAGCTGACATATGATGTTTACACATCATATGTCAAAATTGATAAATTTCAATAATAAATGCACTTTCATGAAATTCTCCATCGCCTTTATAACATAATATTATATAATTTTAATTAAAAGTAAATTTAAAACTTATAATAATAGTTCTAAATACAATATTAGTCATGTAAGTACACTATATTAATTGAATTTCTAAACCACGTAGTGTAACTAATTTCACCAACTGATTGTATTCGTAATTTGTTTTATTTTAAACCGTCATCTTAAAAACTGTTCGGTATTTATACATTCAATAAAATATGTTATTGAAATAAATTAATCGTCAATTTATATATCATATATTGTATAGGTACATATATACATACATTTTAATCGTAGGTCAATCATAGTATTTTTTTTTTTTTTTTTTTTGCAATGACATCATAACTGCTTGTTTTTGTATTTATACTTATACTTGTCAATAAATTAATTAGATACGAACAAACATACTGAAAATTATTTGAACATTAAAATGCTTAAATTCGTTTATTAAAACATCTATAGCATGGAACAATATCGGGGACTCTAAAATCATTTTTTTCCTCACATTTTCACACAATTATTACGAAAAAATGTACCAATAGTTGATAACAAAAGCCATTATATTTGCATCTGATGTTATGATTCCTAACACAATATTTAAGTATAGTTTATAGTGTTTATATTGTCCAGATGTTTAATTTATAATATTATTCTTGTTCAGGTACCTAACGATTTCTGTTATAATATAAATAGGTATGAATTTTTTTTTTTCATACGACCTTTATAGAAAAAAATCAGTAATACTCCGACGTAATCAGAAATATAAGATAATCGCATGGCGAGCATACAGCACTATCTAACCACCATTACGTAACAGTACAATATAACGAATATAATTTTAATTTACCGACTAAATGTCGTTTTTTTTTTTTTTTATATATATAATTATGACAAATACTAATAGTACAAACGAGCATATCGTCACATATCGATAGTCAAAACTAGGCAGTGTTTCATTTTAGACTCTGACTAAAGTGATAGATGTATTAATTGTACAATGTGTGTGTGTTGTTTTTGTTCTGCCACCGCCTTTAAGAACATTATGCAAATATGTACTTAAATATTATAAAATCGATCTTTCTGGCGGCAAAATGAGTCTAGTTGGTGCGTCAATAAGGGGAAGGTCAGAAATGAAAAAAAAATCCTAATACTTAACTTTTAATAATTGGGAAAAACGAAAAAACTATAGGTAACCGTAATGGACATGTTAAAATCAAATTAAATATAATTCATTGCGCACGCTAAACGACTCTTAGTGGAGATGGACTGTGGTTAGTCTATATCAATAAACCTAGTAATTATATAACTAATAAGACGTATTTTATAATTTTTTAATAGATGATAATCAATAATAATTTTATTGCTATTAGTTAAATAATAATAATAATAATAAAAACAAAAAAAATAAACTGTAAAATAGAGTAAATAAATTCATGTATAGCTTAAAATTAAACTAAATATTTTGAAAATGACATTGATGATGGTAATAATTAATCATAATAAAACGTAAACCATACGAATAATTTTTTTGTATTATTACCACATAACTAACAATATTATTCTTTTTTAAATATTTAAATAATGTAATTTAGTCCAAATTTACACTTCAAATGTCTATAGAAATACATATTCATTTATAAAACACCTACCTAGTACGTATCTTTAATATTTTTAAGTAGTTATCTATAATGACAATATATAAAGAACCTTATGTAACATTTTCAGTGAGAAATTTTTCACAAAAAATAATTTAAAAAATTTTTTTAATTTCTCATGTCTAAAAATAATTCAAAAAGAATCAAAATATTGTGAACACTTTATCATATTAAATAAAATGCTAATATAAACATTTTTTTATAGCTTTTGAGCGTACGAATGTAATATGATTATTCGTTTTTAAGGTACGCTAAAAAAACTAAATCGTTTTTTCCAAAAATGGTTTCGCGTAAAAACGACAGTTTTTCTTTAATTTTTTGTTTGTTCTTCCAGATTGTTTGAAAGTTGCTGTGATTATTTAATTTTTACATCACAAATATGCATTTTAGATTCGATTTTCTATCAAGGACAATATAGGAGTCTCCCTCAAAGTTAATGATCTAAGCATTTTTTCAACTACTAATCGTGTATACAAAAAAAAAAAAAATACATCATAAAATTGTCTTCTATTTTCTAGCAATTCAATGCTAAACTAATATTATAGGTATTATACTTATAAGTATTTTTTACGATTGAGATATTCATAATAATATTGAATCTAGTAATACATAAAAGTAGATGTATAAATATAAAAACTAATAACAAAATAACTAATTAGCAAAACTTGAGACAAATACTTGGTCATTGCATAATTCAAATTAAAACAAAATATTTTTGGCTTTCGTAACACAAAAAACTATCGATTAACATTGAATAGTATACGATAAATATTTCCAAGAAAAAAAAACAAAAATGTATTATGATAAATCGAATTAATATGTAAATGCTGAATAAATTAATAATTGAATATAATATTTCGCCGTACTTCGACGCAGAAATAATGCAGTAATTATGTATGCCTAAATATTACGCCTTGTAAAATTAAACAATCTGACAACACAAACACAAAAATCACACTCATCAAAATAAATTCTATAGATTCATCGTTTCACTTAGAATCTAAAATTAATCAAATTTCTTCCAATGTGTTCCAATTTATCTCAAAAGTAGTTAATTTTGGTTCAGTAGTAACAAGTATTATAGTAAAAAACAAATTACATTTTAAAACATCGTTAAACCATACTTATACTAAGCTAGTACTACAAATTCTATGGTTCAACTATGTATTAAAAAACAATATTAATATTATATAAAGCAACTTATGAACTTTTATAAATAATAATCAAATCAATCATTGTCATAAACATTTTATTTATTTACTTTTATGACTTTATTTTTTTTTATTTTAGAATCCTCGGGTAAATTAAATATTATAAACATAATTATTTTGCATAACATTGAACTAATATTAAAGGCATATCTGATAATTTATAAAACAAACCCTTTAATACTAACAATTTACAGTCATTCGTGTAATTTAATGGAAACAAACCAAAATTATGAAAACTTAGTATATTTACATTTTAATTAACCGATTAAATATATTTTGCCATTCAAAAATTTAAAAATAAAAATAAAAATAAAAATTATAATGATGAAAAATAATCAAAAATATTTTATTTTGACTGGAAATTATATAGAAAAAGTATTTTCTAAAACATCGATAAACTCTGAAGTAATAAATATTGTTCGACAAAAATCACTCAGTATATGCATTTTTTTTTTATTTAAAAATAAATTATTTGTAAACTTCTAAAACTATAGAATAACGTTCTTAATATGCTACCATAATATTTAATCCTTTAAATTGAATGATGATAATATTTTAGCTCAAAATTAACGTACTCAATTACAAGGTATAGATAATTTAAGCAATTAATGTATTTCATTTCATGTCGATTTTTTTGGTAACAGACAATAATCGTTAATTTACACATAGATTATACACCTGTAGAAAATACAACGGGTAAGATACTCAAATTTTTTATAATATTCGTTCCAATAAAATGGACTGAAATTTGGTTGAAATTAAATTGAAAACAAGACGGTTGACAGTAAAAATATTAACAAATTTTATTTATTAAATAAGCGTTTTATTTATTTCAATTTATATTATAATTCAGTATCAACATATAACCTAAAAACAATTTGAAAAAGAATTGAGAATCCAAATCCAATAAATCCAATATATTATACCTTGCACGTTCAACGAATACATTATTTTCAAACGAAAAAAAATGGAATGGAAATATTTACATCAACAAGACAGAAATTTATACAAATCAATATTGATAAGTCTTTCAGGCCCCATTTAAACTATTCTTGGTGTCTACAACAGACACATCAACGGGTGGTAATCCACTACCATCACTTTGCAATTCACGTAATCTCTTGGCTGTCAAAACTCTGATTTCTCCGATGCTTAGCACCAGATCGTAGTTTCTCTCCAAAGTCTGTTTGATTTCAGCACCCATTAAAGAATCCATGCCCAGATCGGCTAGAGTTGCTGACTCGTCCATGTTCTTCGTGTCCTTTACGCCTAGAATGTTGGCAACAGCGTCGATCAAGCTCACTTGTGTAGCTCCACCAGATCCACCTTTTCTCTTATCCGCTAGGACCATGGAAGCCAAGACGGGTTCTCGGTGATGTAAGAACAAATCAAAGGCGGAAAGACATGATGCCATACGCTGTGGTAATGTACCACCAACCACTGTTTCATTTCCACCCATAGTTTCCATAATAAGTCCAACATCTCCAATCGCACCCCATTGAATAGCCAACTAATAACAAAAAATTGATTATTAATATCAAATTAATTATTTTTAATTGAAAAAAAATTATTATATCATTTATATCAAAATGGACATACCCCTGGGAGACCAGCTTCTTGTCTAGCTTCACAAATTCTTTCCATGACAGAGTTAGCAAAACCGTAATTAGTTTGTCCAGCATTACCACGTCCACAAGATACTGATGAAAATACAACAAAGTGATCGAGTTCGGGACAAGACTTCCTGGTAACTGTGTCTAAGTTTTTGGTACCAGTTACTTTAGGTTTGCTCACAATTTCAAAATCTTGTGGAGTTTGATTTTCTAAGAATGCATCTCTCAATACCTTAAAATTATTAATAACTAATTATAAATACTTATAACAAACAAAAAAATGAAAATTATTTGAAAACGTACATGTATAAAATGTTTTAAATGTAATAAAACATATAACTTATTTAGATTTAATATTAAATTAAAAACTTCAAATTCAATATATAATTTACAGTCACTAGTAACTTTTAAGCATATATAGTAAAATAATAAAAGTTACTTACAGCGGCCAAGTTGAAGACACCTCCAACTGGTCCCAATTTGTTACTGTCATCAACCAATTGTTGGGCTCCATTAATTGTTGAACAATCAGCCTTAGATATCAATACATTAACACCTGATTCTTTCCAATTTCTAACACAGACATCTTGATAACCAGTGGTAATTCCACTTCTGGCAGTCAATACAAGATTTTTGGCCCCTCTGACAATCAACCAGTTAGCTAATTCCAACCCAAATCCTCCAAGACCTCCGACAAGCACATATGTCTTGTCTGGGTTCATATAAGACCGTGGAATAGAAGTCACCAGTTTAGTTACAGGTTTAACAACTGCTGTAGATTCTTCGTCTCTAATTTTCAATACTACTTTTCCAATATGTTTACCAGAACCCATGTATCTGAATGCTTGTTCAACTTGAGATTCAGTAAATACAGTAGCTGGTAAAGGATTAACTGCACCGTTCTTAATACCTTCGTTCAACAATCTTACTACTTCTTTCTTTTCCTCGCTTGTAGAATTAAGATCAAACAATGAGTCCAATAGAATGCCATGGAATGTAGTATTTTTCAAGAAAACGGACATTCCCAGTGGGCTGTTGTTTGACAAATCAAGTTTACCGATTTCCAAGAAACGACCATCTTTAGCTAAACAACGAACAGATGCTTGGAGTTTGTCATCAGCTAACGAGTTTAAGACCAAATCTACACCACGTCCTTTAGTCTCTCTTAAAATATGTCGTTCAAAGCTGGTGTTCCGAGAATTGGATATATTTTTATCAGTTAACTAGGTTTTCAAAAAAAAAAATCAGTTGTTTAATCATAAAAAATATAACATTAAAAAAATACCTTGGGGAATGTCTTTTTTAAAAATTCTCTTTTCTCTTTGCTTCCAACAGTGGTATAAACGGTTACACCCATATGCAAAGCAATAGCAATAGCTGCTTGACCGACACCTCCAGTACCAGCGTGAACTAACAATGAGTTGCCTGGTTTCATTCGTCCTCTCACACAGAGTGCATAATAGGCCTAAATTAAATTAATAATAAACAAACCAAATTTATTTTAATAAAATTAAATGAGAAAAAAATTCTTACAGTTCCGTAAACAACAGGTACAGTTGATGCTTCTTCTAATGTCCATTTACTTGGTACTTCCCACAAGAAGTTTGGATCTGCGAGAACACTGGTAGCTAATCCTTTAGCAGCGAGCATACCCATTACCCTTTTACCTTTAGAGTTACGGCCAGAGAATTCAAGTCCAAGTATACAGTCCTAAAGTTAAAGTAAAATCAAATTTATTATTAAGCACAATATGATCATAATATAATAATAAGTTTAAAAAACATACTTGTCCAGCTAAATCACCAGGCAATGCATCAGGAGGAAGTTTTCCAGATGCTAACATAATATCACGGAAGTTAAGTGGTGCGTAGTAAACAGTACATAATTCAGTATTTGGATTGTATTCAGGTCTAAAATTAAACATGTTTATAAGCAAATAAAGTTTTGTCTTCAAGATTCTTAAACAATAAATACTCACTTGTAATTCACCAAAGGACCTTCGATCCATTTCAGACTACTCAAATCTCCTCTAGTCAAAGCGTTAATATAAGCATGCTCAACTTGTAACGAAGGCTTATCATGTTGGTTTTCTAATTCCAAATGTCTCATTGAACCCCACACCTCATTAGGCTTCAATATATTGCTCAGTAAATCTTTTTTCAATTGTGTAGCATATAAAGGAGCTGTTAAAGAGAACTTCGGTGCAGTTGGGTCTTGAATGAACACAGATCTGACACTGTTACCACCGGGTTCTTGTTTGACACAATTCACTAAACCTATAATTCCGTTAGTGTCTTCTCCTTGAGTGAATAACACTATTTTCTTGCTTGGGTCAGCTTCAGCAATTTTTAGAGCAGATTTTAATGCCTCAACCCACTCATACGATTTTTCAGACACTTGAATTACTTCAGAAACTGGATGATTTTTAATTAGCTAAATTAGAAAATAATACTATACAAAATAACATACACTAAGCAATACAAAATACAATATATAATTAATTAGAATAATTAAGATGATGTGTGATCATATAATATTATTTTAATGATTTATTACAATTAAAGTGTACCTTTCTCAACAAATAGAATGTTCTATCATCAGCAGATAACTTGCTTATAAAAATAAGATCACCATTCTCAACAAGGCTTTGAGAAACATTATTCGCTTCGGATAAAAGTATAAATCCACCGTCCTTAACTGTCTCGGCCAAGTTATTTAGTTTAGTTTTTGATTCTAACACATCAAATGCGACCGCCACATGAGCATTAGATTCAATAGGCCCATTTTCCAATGATTTGTTTATCATTTTTACTTCTAATGGTCCCAAAAATGGAATCAAAGCTTGTTGTTGAGTCGTAACTAATGTTGCGTCCAACTGAAAAAAATTTAAAAAAAATTGTTACTTGAGCACTTAAACATTTTATATTTTGATACTTACAGATATTAAGGGTTCAGATTCCAGAATTTTGACAACATTAGATATATAAATTCCTTCAAATGGTTTATCTGCACCATATTCAACAACTTTTATTTTTATAGCGCCAGCACTATTTTCTAAAACGATTTGTAGATAAGCAGAAAATATGTCAGATATTTTGATTGGAACCGAAGAAACCTGTAAAATAAGTATCATATATTAAAATTATACAGTATATTTATTAATCACTATTCACGAAGCAATAAATATTTTTCAGTAGTTTTCCATTATATATGTTTTATAATAATACAATTAAAAATACTATAAACGAAATGAAAATTTACATTTTTAAACACTAATAACTACAATCAATTCTACATCATATAAATCTGAATAAATTACTTTATCAGCAGTGTACGGTACAAATGTGTACTTTTCTAATTTAGGAGCTGCTTGCGATTGTTGTCTTCTTGGAGCTAAGCTCAATTTCAATCCACAAAGTTCAATTCCTCCAGATTTGATAACATCTATATCTCTGTACATGTTTATGGGGATTGCTAAAAAAATATTAACGTGATAAAACGTCAAAAAACAATATTTTGGATCACAAACACTTACGGCTACTTTCAGGTAAGGACTCGATTATTTCCGAATGCTTAATAGGATCAACAATAATTTTCTGAATTCTCGTCGGTAAATATAACTCTTTGGTTTTCAAACCCACAATTGAAAACTGAAGCATTGTATCAATATAGCTAATCCAGTTTCCAGTCCATTCCAATTTTCCCTGAACGCCTGATAATATTATTGTAAATTAATTACACATATATAAGTAGGTTTTTCATATTATATAGATAATAAATAGAGTATATTATGTTTTTTAATTAACTGTATAACATATAGTGTCTTATCAATTGAAATAATGCATAAAACCTATAGAAACTCATATAATTGTACTTACTTATACTTATTATTTTTAATTAAATAAATAAATATTTATTAATTTTACAGTTACTAAGAATATTTAAAATTGTAGTTAGTTAAAAATTATAAATTTGTACGTAATTTATAATTTTACATTCAAAAATTAAAAAAAAATAGTGTCCTTAAATATGGTAAAACTATAATAACCTAAGTATATCTTAGTGCAATATAAAATATAATACATATTATATTGTAATAAAAGTTATTAATCATAGAAAAAATATGTTTATATAAAACCTAGTACTAGTACCTACTTAATTATCATTCAATATATCACCTTTGTTATCACATTCTTTTACTCCTCTAAATGCTCCTTTGTAATCATATCCACGCAAACCCAAATCTTTGTAAATGTCCCCTGATTTAAGTGGTAAAGCGTTCTCATTGACATCAAGAATAGGTAGTTCGGCATCTAATTGCTCCGAATCCGTATCGTTTAGAATAGAGATGTGACCAGTCACTGCTACAGAATCTCCTTCACAAATTTCAAAATTGCCAGTTCCTTCGAAAATGCTAATTGAGAAGCTTACGTTTCCTGCAAAATAAGATATATTAATAACATGCAGTAATACTTTAATTGTTCTATAGATTATACATTTATAAATCGCATATTTTTGGGCAAATAATTAAAATTATATTTATTGTATAATTAAATATATATTATTTATAAATATTAAATATAATATCAGTTATTAGTTTTTTTAAACTTTTTTTTACACAAAGAATAATTACCGGTTTTGGGCATGATGGTAGCACGCAAAAACTGTACATTTTCAATAGTAACTGGGAATTCTTCGATGTTTTTATCGTGAAGTTTAGCGAACGTCTCCCACACAAG
Source organism: Rhopalosiphum maidis (assembly GCF_003676215.2). Lineage (NCBI taxonomy): Eukaryota > Metazoa > Arthropoda > Insecta > Hemiptera > Aphididae > Rhopalosiphum > Rhopalosiphum maidis. Next base: position 85,407,889 of record NC_040878.1, read on the forward strand.
AGTCTATATTTTTTTACAACACACATTTGTAAATAATACAAAAATATTAAAGTTTAATTTAGTTTTTTCTTACTAAATATCCTGTCGCAGGGAATAACACTCTTCCATCAATTGCATGCCCAGACAAAAACTGGTATTCTTCCACACTTAAATCAACTTTAATTACGCACTCACCAGATCCAGCATCCTATTATCAGTCATAATATATATAAAAAAATGTTGTTAATCAACAATAGTCAACAATCAATACTAATATATTTATATATTTATATATATAGAGAGAGAGAGCGTAAATAATGAATAAGACTAAGATAAATGTATAAGTAAGTAATTTAGTTTATTTCATAGTATTTACCTTTTGTACAAAATCAGCAACAGTCCATTGAGTAGAGTGATCCCATTCGACCAACGATTGAATCATTGGTGTACCACGCCCAACAGGATACGACACAGATGGGTACAAGTTTTTGATTTGGGGCTGAAGTCCAGCATTGTATAATCTAAAATTAAATAAGCAACATTAAAGTATATAACTTTACCTACTATTCGATCTATTTAAATATAAAACTCCAAACCCACTTTCCAATGGCTGATAATAAAACTGAAATATTCCCTTGAGGGTTTGTTGAACGCTTAGTTAGACCGATGCACAAACATTCTGGCCCCAGAGATCTCTTTAAAATAGCTTGAAGTAATGCGTGAGGCGCAACTTCAATAACAACAGCGTCTTTTGGCACATGAAGTATAGCTTCCTAAATAGCAACGATATTAAAATTATTTTGGGATACCATAAAATAGGTAATAACAACGCAATTATCTTACATGGAACAAAACCGGTGACAATAAATTGTTTACGTGGTATGCAGTAGAACTTGTTTTGGCTAGCGGAGTGTTCCATAATTCTTCGGGTATAGATGAACTGATCCATTTAGAAGAACGAGGTTTTGGGTTTTGTAAAATCTAATATGGATTTTTTTAAAAAATAAAATAAAACATAAGTATGTGAAATATGTTTATATTAGAATTTTTTCTACGCGTTTACAATCATAAATATTGTTAAATATCTTATTAATTTTGAACAATAATAAACGCCTTTTGAATGATCCACTTATTATCATACCACATCAATTTTTTTAATGAATTTATAAACTTGAAAATGTATTTTAAAAAATAATAAATATAACAATTAATTTTTATATAATATTATATATTATAATTAATATTTATATTTATTACTATAATAATAGATGCTTTATAATTTTAAATCAATCCTTCATTTATAAAGATTATTTTTATAATATTATATTACAGATTATGATGCAACAACAAACTACTATAATTGATTATAATATAATATATATTATATATCACCTTGATTTCTAAGTTTAAAATTTAAACAGAACTACAAAAGACATTCTATCAATTAATAATTTCAGTTTAACTCCTAAAGCCGTTTATAAAGAATAATGAGTGCGTACCACAAATTTTATCGGAAAATAAAAAATAATGTTCAAAAATATAAATATTTACAAGACAAAAATATTTAAACAAGCGATTTGAATTAAATATCAACTTAATACTATTGAAAATAAAATGAAAATTACTGAAATCTTTTTTAAGCTATATAAATAATAACTTACTACATTAGATATTTTTAACTTTAAAAATAAAATTACATTAAAATATAAAATGCAAAGATATACATTTTTAGTTTGTAAAGATAATGTAGAACAAACTTACTTTTTCCAAACTCTTACGAAGCATTGGTTCTGCATCAGCAATATATTTAGAATGAAAAGCGAATCCAGAACTATTGACTTCTTTGGCAAAAATTCCTTCAACTTTGCAAGTTTTAACAAATTCACTAACGCTCTTAGGAGGACCGGATATTGTTACACTGTCTTCACTATTATGACAGGCGGCTACCAAATCAGCTGGCAATCTTTTTTTAGTCTCTTCCCAAGACAAGCCTAATTTCACAAATTCCCATTATTGATATGAAAATAAAATGATTTAAAAAAATAACAATGAATTCAAGTATAATTATTCAGTAATTTACCGACAGCAGCCATTGACCCTTGAATTAGTTTAGTTTCTAAAATACAACGAGCCCTCAACGCTGAGATCAAAATAGTCTGTTCAATGGTAAACGTTCCATCGGCATAAGCACAAGTAAGTTCACCAACTGAGTGGCCTATAAAACCATTTGGTTCGATTCCAATTGATTTTAATAAATCAATCAATGCCACCTAAATGAATCAGATATAAATTTAGAATTAACCCATCAATCAGTATTAGAATAAATACAAAAATATTACTTGCATGGATGTTATCGATACAGCTGAGTTGAGGACATTATCAAATGTTTTTTCATCTTTGGAGTTTAGAATGCTCAACAAATCAATACCTTCGGTTTGAAGAACAGAAGCTGCTCTGTTGATGGCTTTGGCAAAAGGTTCCAATTGAAGGAGTCCTTCAACCATACCAGCCCATTGACTCCCCATTCCGGAAAAAATGAACCACACTGGTCTTTTATTTGATTTTACTTCCTTAAACCATTAAAAATAATTATTAATTTAATATCAACAAATGGAATACTATGTTGTATTAAACTCTACAAATTAATTTAATTAAACCGATAGTAAAGATAAAAGTCTTTAAAAATTAAAGAACCTTATAATTTAAACTAATTCACGTTAAAAATTGATAAGACTTGAGTAATTTAAGATTTAAATGATTTAACTTTTTATTAAAATAAAATAACTTACAGTAACTTCAGAGATCGATTTTCCTAGAATTGAGTATCCTCTATAACCATGTCCGTTAATGTTATTAGCATGGATATCGTGTAACAAAGAAACAAAATCATCGTCTAACGGCGTTTCAGCGATCTACCAACAAAAACGATATGTTTAATTGATAATTAAAATACTAATAAATTATGAAGTCTAGAAAGAAATGTACATTTTTCAACATGTTGTTAACTGCTTCTTCTGTTCTTCCAGACACAGTAATCAAACGCGGTATATGGGTAACAATTTTATTAGTTTTTGTATTGGGATTAGACTTCAACAACACATGAGCGTTTGCGCCACCAAAACCAAAAGAGTTGATAGCCACATAACCACCATTGAAGTCCCAGTTTTTGTTCACAACCTGCAAACGTGTGTGATTTTTTATGAGAAATCATTTTTTGACAACTGTTATAATTAATTATGTGAATTGTAAATTACCTGTAATCTTCCGTCCAACAAAGCCAGGATATCAGGGTTTGGGTTGGCAAAGTGAAGATTTGCAGGAATTTTACCACTTTCCATAGAAATGACAATTTTGGCCAACGAACAAAGACCGGAAGCGGGTTCGGAGTGACCCATGTTCGATTTAACGGAACCGATTAACAGTGGCGAAGTACGGTCCTTAGTGAAAAATTCTGCGATAGAATTGACCTCTTGTGGATCACCAACCTAAATCGGCATATCATGAAATAAAATAAATGTTTATTGGCACCTCAAAATTAAACCATCGTACTTTTGTCCCCGTTCCGTGAGCTTCTACGTAAGACACCTCGGCTGGATCTACACCGCATTTGGCATACACTTCTCGAATGAGTTTATTTTGCATGGCACCACTCGGAAATGTGATTCCCTGATCTTTGAATCCGTCGTTATTGGTCAATGCTTCTACCACCGTGGCATAACTTCGTTTGGCTACACTAGCCTTCTGCAAGAATACTGTTACTACAGCTTCGCTCCGCACGTATCCGTTTCCTGTAACAACTATCAAGTATAAGCGAACGATTGAAGTTGACGTTTTTTTAAGAAATTGAACTACTCCCGTTGACGCACATTGGCCTCAAATCATTTCTGATCCTCCAAAAATATTTCCTATTTATACGTTTAATGAACATAATGATTACGATAATGTTGGTCTAATTTGATATTATATCAGAATCGGAAGTGTATATCTCATCCCCAAATCAAAGAGTTGTATTTCATTAAAAGTATGCATTAAAAATCACAAGAAAAAAATTCAACACATTTTTATATATTAATTGATATATTTATGATAAAGATAACAAATATATTTACGATATCATTAGGGAAGGAGGTTGGTCATAGGCATATTTGTTAACTCATTAAAAAATAATTGTTTCAGGTAAGTACGTATTTAAGTATGTGAAAGAATACCTTCGACAATTTTCTTAAAGATTTAGGGACGAAAGAACTTTATATTCCACAATATTACAATCATTGTTTTTCGTTTGATTTGTCAAGAAATATGAACATCACAATATAAATATCACAATTTTTTATAAATATTAAGAATCTTTTATTTTATTATTTATTAATTTTTCTATCATTATCGTGTTTGACAAAATATTTATAAAATTATTTTACAATAATAAAATATGTCATAATGTTGAGGATGCCACATAAAAAAATATTGGATTGTATCATTAATATCTACTTAAAACTAATACAATGAATACAAAAATCAATAAATTACAAAATACAACTATATAGGATTAATATAGCTAAGTAGTAATTAGTGACACACTCATATATATATATATATATATATATATATATATATATAATATATATGTTTAATTAAATATATATAATTTTAATATCCAAGTGATACAACTCGAAACGGCTGTAACTAGCAGCAGTTTTCTACCGTGTTAAAAGTACACTACACCAATTATCTCCGTCTTACAAATACACAACATGGGCACATAGTAAATTTGCATTCAATAGAATCGATTTAGTGTTATTGGCTTTGATATTATCAAAGTTAAAAGTATGAATAACATTATCTTTGTTAACTTTATTTTTTTGTAATTTTTTAGTAAGATTTGAGAATATAAAATGCTACAAATTAGAAATGCTAATAAATTAAAACTAATTTTTAACTCTGATAAAAGGTCAATTCACTATGATAAAGCTAACAAAACAAAATCGGTTCTTCTGATCTCCTATATTTGATTTGTTGTATATTTTTAGAATAGAAAAATCACGTACGGGTGTAATATCTTCTTAACACGGTACAAAACTGTTGCGACAGCTATTTTGTACTGTATCGCTTAAAAAATAAAATTATACATATTTCATTATATGAATCTAATTATTTATTACTAGTTTGCCCGTACTACTTGATTATTAAAAATATTAATCCTATGGCTGCTTTTAAATAGCTATTGATTATCGTATTTATTGTTTTAGTTATTATAGATTAAATATAATATTTTTTTATACCTATTATAAAAACGAATTTTAAAAAATCGGGAGTGATCGGGTGTGGTATCAATAAAACTTTACCTAAGGCATCAAAACTCTAAATCCGTCTTACGCTAATATGCTTAGGACCAGTGGCGAGGATTTATATGCCTAACGCAGCATAAAAACAGTAAAATATGTATTAAATTATTTCGTTATTGCTAACCAAATATAATTTATAGGGGGACCTTGAGAAAAACGTACCAATGCATATTAATTATATGAATTCTGACCGTGGTCAGTTCTCGTGGCGATAATAAAAATAAAAATAAAAAAAAAACGTGTACCGGACGCGTCAAAAGCTCGGCACATCCCTTTCGACGACAACATGCTCAACTTGTGAAACTGCAACGAATTGGTGGGCTTGAGCAACAGGTTGACGCCGCCCACCACAGCCGCCTCGCACTGTCCGCTCCGGATGGCGTGCAACGCTTGCGACAAGGCGAACAGACTGCCCGAACAGGCCGTGTCCACCGCGTAACTGGGTCCGTTGAAATCGAACGTGTACGACACCCGATTGGGGAACATCGCTCGGCTGCATCCGGTCAGCCCGTAACCGTTCACGCGCTCCTGCACTCGGCTCCAGTAGTCGTCCGTCTCACTTTGGAATGTTCCCACGTACACTCCGGTCTTCGATCCGCGGATTTCGTCGGGGTTCACACCTGTGGAAGTTTCGAGAGTGTTATGATATTTTTATCACGTTCACGCCGTCCTGGGTTTATAAACCGATTTAGGTACACGCGGTCGTCTTGAGAGCGGTTTACGTGCGTTTTACTGCACAAAACGACTCGGAAACATGACGATTTTCAGAAAATTTGACAATAAACATTAAAAACGCCGACGAACCGAACACTTCGCGTCATTGCGTCCACGTGCACGTGAACGTTATCAATTCGAGACTAATGTGGTAAAAAAACTTTAAAATATTATGCAATCAACTCCAAAAACGTTGAAATATGCAGCAATATACGAATTTAAAATGCGATTAAAAACAATTTGTAATGTTTAATTTGTTTAATATATTCAATATTTTTCAATTCCGTAAAAAATACGTTATTTATTCATATTGTTTTCAAATTTGATGTTTCTAAAAATTAACAAATGTATTTGCAATACTCTGATGTAGAAAAAAACATACAAGATCGTAAACAACATAAAAAATGTTTAAATTTGAAAACCGTGGTATCACAAAATGTATTGATCATTGTAATATAATTATTTACGAATAATACAAAAGTTTTCGAAAACGAACAATCTTTGATTTATATAATATAATATTAGGTAACACCGTTACACGTAAAAAATCTATCACTTGCACATCCCGTTTGTATTTCGTCGTCAAAATGTTTCCAATCCGTTTTTTACTTTTATTACAATTTTGGGCCTTTTTTTTACTATTTTCTTGTGTAAGCAATCACTAGCATTTGATATCATGTATGAGAGTATAAATGTAATACATATTATGATTTGTATAGCTTACCGGCGTCCACGATACATTCATAAGTTGATTCTAAAAGCAATCTTAACTGCGGGTCCATGACTTCGGCCTGTTTAGCATGTACTCCAAAAAAATTGGCATCGAAATATTCCAATCCCTTAAGTTTTCCAGTCCTCGAGGGAAGACCGTACAGACCTTAAATAAATTCAATACAAAATATCAATAATTATAAAAAAATGGGCAATGATAAAATCAAAAGATAGGTCAGTTCGAATAGGTGATGTTCGTTAACCCATATTTAATCGTCGTTTTCTATACCGATCATATAGAATTTAACAGTTATTGCACATAGAAAAAGCCATAAATATTAATATTAATATTATTTTATCAACGTTTACCAAGTCTGGGTTATGGACGTGATATCGTGTGATATTCACTCGATGTTATCTCGATTAGAAATAAATAAAAACGAAATGCTTTTACTCTATTGTCCAATTTCTGTTGTATATGCACTGACATGGTTTTATATCAAATCCAATAGATAATATGTATCTTGTCGTGGGTTATTGTAAATCTCGTATTTGTCAAAATTAAAAATAATTATTTGAAAATAAATTAATAATCTAAATAATAATTTAATAATAATTTTTTTTTTACAATTATAAGTACAACTTATAATAAACCTTGTATTAAATTTTAAAGATTAAAAGGAATGACAACATTTGTTTATAGGCATTTCGAAAAAAAAAACTTAAAAAAATCGAATATTTCGATTGTCTATAAATAGCTTTAAAAAGTTAAAATATTTTTAAAATTCAATCGTAAATAAATAACGCTAGTATAAACATTTGGTGGAAATTTCAAGTGCCTATTTACAATGATTCGTTTTTGAGTTATAACAAAATAAAAATCGATTTTGTTGAAAGCTATTGGACATTTTTTACTTTTTTACTTTGACTTACACTATTACTACTCCAAAATGTGATGACAGACACACATCATATCATTGTAAAATCAATACGATCGTCACTCCGTTCAGCAGATAAAATGTGTAGATAGATTTATTATTGTAAATTACTTACCAGCAGGCCAACGACGATCATCGTCTGTGACCATATCTACCCCGGCGAACAGGTTTTCTCTGAATTCAGCGATTGAATTGGACTCTGGAAAACGTCCAGATATTCCACTGATGACCACTTCATCATTTCCGGATTGCGGAAATTCACCGTTAACAGTCCCATTTCCAGCTTGTAATTGACTAGCCTGTGAAAACCTCGCTGGCATAATAGCTACCTTTTGCTATTAAAACATTACGAAAAACGGATAAATATTAATCGTTTGTGATGAAATCAATCTAAAACATCGTTATAAAATATAATATCAAGTAAATATTATTCTCTGACGTATAGCGACAAACTTGCAAGGAGAAGGAAGTGCTGCGAATAAACGATATGTACACATACAATGTATGAATAGATTATGAATATTATATTAATATAGTATTCGTTCCGTTCATGGAAGTTGATGTATTCACGTAAGTATATGTATATATTTATTATACAAAGACAAATCGACGATATTGACTTATATGATATTAATTCACGAACAAAACTACAATATATAGTAATTAATTAATACAATACGTTTAGTAGGACAAACGTATGGTTGGGTTAAGTTCTGAAGTTCGCCGCCACTCCTTCTAAAAATTCACTTTAACGTAGTGATAGGAGAACATGATCGGCTATTCAGTTATAGTCAAGTGATTCCCAATCGTTTTACCACCCCTTTTATAATTTTCAATTGGTCACGGATCGTCTCGATTAAAAAATCACACAAAACAAATTCTTTAAAAATGTGTATATCTATTACTTTACGACTTGACGTTACGTTTTGTCATTTTATTATTATTATATACTGAATACTAAAAACTAAATTATATTTGCTTATTTTACTTAATGGTTTTAATGCGATTTTTGTGCTTCAATCCGGTCGGGATACACCAAGAGCCAAATTAAAGGGTGGGATTGCTCCCCCACCCATCGTAAACTTACCTCGTTCGGCCATCGGACTTTATTATAACCGGCCAAATCGAATGAAATGATTGATTTTATCGTTCATATGTTATGCGTATAATAGCCCATAGATATATTAACGTATTACGGTATAACCATAGAACAACGAAAAATGACCTTGGGTATGCAAAAGCGATATATATATATATATACAAATATTATAATACATGTAATAATCCGTTATCGTCTGTAATAGCAAAACCAGTGTTTGCGAGCAGTACGGCAATTCTGAATTTTTATCTCTACGCAATTTTATTTGTATATACGTATTATTTATTTATTTATTATGAAACGGGACGGGCCCAATAAAAATTTAAATATTAATCTTAAAACAAAAGTACACCTATAAATAACAGAATAAAATATAAAAACATCGATATAATAGTGATAACGTTTCAAAAACGAAGACTAATTATCATAAAATACGACTGTTACGATATTAAAAATATTTATTATCGACTGCGTGTGTACCTATATGTGTTTTTACTTTCATCTATTTATCAACTGTGTATCCGTGAACTGAAACCATTGTCACAGCGACTGACCGAATACTCGACGTTCTCATTAATAAATCTACATATTTTACGCGAATTTTTAATGAACTATATTAGGTATGTCGGCGTGTATGACTCGCACGCTTCTCCGTAAATAACGGAAGTGTATGTATTTGCATATTATATTCACACTCCGCAGAATGTATGCAAGAGTATGGGTATATTAAATGTGAACGTTCCCAACAAAACTGCTTTTCTAATTGTATTTGCACATCGTTCATTCATGTTTGAAGAAAAACGTATATTTTTTTTTTTATTATAAATCATATTATTATCTATTATTTGCATAATTTATACATTTTTAATCAATTAATTAACTTTTTGTTTTTTTCCTCTTTCCTCTTTGCAATAAAAAAAAAAAATTCATATTATGTTGATTACCGAATAGTGAATACTACAATACTATATATTTATATAAATACAAATGTGATTTCTTTAAGTTTATATATTTACTTTATTAGCTGCGTAGATAATTTGACAATACAAACCCACTAAAAAATAATACTATTAAGTTTAAAGGTCAGGTTAGGTTAAATGAAAAATTAATATTTATTAATTAATATTGTTTTTAATTTGATAGGTACTATTTTTTAATGTAATTTTTAAAAGTTTTTACGCGTATAGTACTATAGTCTATTTCTAAAATTTGTCATTTTTATCATATTTCACATATTTTTAGTCAAAATAATTCCTGCCTCTAAGTTATATATTTTATTCTAACTATTAAAAAAAAATAGGCAAGTGGAACCATGTTGTACTGTAAGTGTCGAGTTGATCACTTTGATGGATGTGTTAAATTTTAAATCAATGATTTGTCAACGAAAAATGAGCTGGCAAAGGCGGTGCCGACTGGCGATTGTCATTACTAAGAATTCCTGACCACTGAAATTTTATAAAAATTGCAAATTTTAAAATTGACATCAAAACCTAGTAATTATTAAATATTCTTCATTGTCTTTTCTCAGTATGTGTACGAAGAGAAAATATAAATGCATAATATGGAAACACGATAAATAATATATCGTGTAATAATATAATATAAATTATAATAATATAATATCTTCGATGATCTATGTAGTTATCGTGTCATCGCAACGACGTCTGGTGGAAATATCCCTGATATAATTTATTTTTAAAATCTATCCAAATAGGTAATGTTTTATGTAGAAATATTACATTATTTATAAGCCGTATTAATCAAAAATAAAGTGATTTTAATTATTACATTAATGTTTTTATTGTTTAGTCTTTACTCTTTAGTGTTTATTAATATTTTCATAAATAATTAAAAAATACTTAATAATAATATGAGTTCTATAAGAATAATAAATGATTTAGTTAACGTAGCGAACAAAAATTATTATCAACAGGGAAGTAAAATATAATATTTTGTATATTATCTTCTTACGTAAGTTATTTCCATCTAAAAGGGTTTGTAATCACTTGTTATTTCACATTAATTGTGCTGAGAAATGTGATGTTTACATTTTCAGCTAATATTTATATATTCCAAATTAATAAAATACTATTACATAATTATTATATTATAATTAAATATTAACATTACATTACATTATATTATCATACATCACAAATATCAGCATAGTCCAAAGTATTGAAAAATTAGAATATATTTTTCAAAGCTTATGATCGTATTGGAAAAAGGAAACATTAAACTAATACATTGTGTATAATTATATAATAATAATTGTATAATTATCAAATTATGAGTATAATTATTTTTTTTTTTTTAATGTAATTACCCAAAAATTTTAATGCTATTAAATTAGTTAGTTTAAATCAATTGTCTGTTTAGAAACCTATAACTTAAAATTTTTATTTTATAATTAAATTCACAATTTTAAAAATGGACAGTTTACAAAACTTTACTAAATAAATAACGTACCTATTAAAAGATTTTCGGATAGGAGCGGGGAAGTAGAGAAAAAATTGGACTGGACTTTGAACATCAAAACCCCCTTATCTCTACATCCAATCAATTTTTTTCATAAACTCTAAATATTCTACAATACGATATTAGTATTATACATTATACTTAAAATCGACCTTTATTTGACATCTGTATGTAATTTGGTTAAATTTATTATAAATTTATATAAATATATTTAACGAAACTTATTATATACCTATTATACCTATTTTAATTTTATTCCGCAGTGATTTTTCGTTGTAGTTAACCTTTTGACCATACATTTGAGGCTGTTTGAGAATTTTTCCAATAAAATGACGTAAGAACTACATTTCGGTTCAGTCAAATAATGAAATATGCAGTCGAATGTGTGGATTTTTTATATTTATTTTAAGTTGGTATCGTTGAAATAATAAGAGTAAATAAGAATCTATGTACGAACGTCTTTCATACAATTTCCAACCAGAATTAATCAAAAATAGAATACCTAACTGATTCGCGATTTTAAAGAATAGATCAACACCTGATGATAAAAAAAAACGTAACTAGTCTATTAAATCAATTAATATTGCGCGTGCCTGAATGATAACGAGAAACCCTACAATCGTTAAAAAACGCTTAAATTTTTAATTAATAAAGAAAAACAATAATTATATATAAATTTCAAAATTTCAAAGACATCATAGGTACGCTGGTACGTATGGTGTCATTATTAAATTGAAAATCACTGGTAGACGATTTCGATTGGACCTCTGTAACGCGCGGTTGAAATTCTGCAAAATACCCATAAATTAAGTTAGGTATTCTATTCTAAAAAAAAATAAAACAACGATATTGCCTCTATCATCTGTTAGCACAGAACTATAAAAAAAAATGTATTTCGGAAAATTGACATTAATATACATTAATATATATATATCTTAATGTATTTCACTAATATATACGGTTATAGTTTTTTTTTTTTTTTTTCAATGACATTATGCTCTTTTAATTTTATATTCCAATACAAAATATTTACAAATAATAATAATAATGTATATTACAGCATATTATATAATTAATTAAAATATTATGAACCATGTCAATGATAGATCGAACATTGGCACATTGATAAATAATGAAACCATCGCCGGTAAGTCATTAAGTGAAAATGAAAATTACTGTCTATGTTTAAAAATAAAAATTATTAATTTACCGACTCTTGCATAATTATGGACTATGATACAATTAACATAAACACCATATTTTTGATAACACTTAAAAAATGTAATAGGTACTATTAAAAATATAGTAATTATACGTTATAATGATTATCATGTCATTTGTGTGTAATTATTTAGAACTTTTGGCCATTTTCTTAAAATTTCAAAATTCTAAAAAATTTGAAACGTTAGCAATAATTCAACCTTACTGAAATGTAAAAGACTATTTAGTGTAAAATAATTACGATGTACATTGTACAGTATTAATTTAACAGAGATGTGTTCGTCGATAAATAAAAACATATATTATTTAAATTATTATTATTATATTAGCAATGAAAATAGTTACATTTAATATTATTATTTAACTATAATATTAGCTATACAAACTGATAACATTATAATGATAAATTAAGGTTAAATCGTATTCGGATAGGTTAAATAATCAATCATTGTCAGTATTTACAAAACTTTATGTTGTATCATTGATCTTTTAACACACACACTGATTTAATGTGCGAACATCACTTAACACATATACTTATACAGCCTCAGGTAAATTGCCTTATGCATTTTTTTCAAAAGAATGGTTATTATTATTTTACATTAAAATTTACAGTGTTAAATAGTAAACATCGCGAGATGTAATTTAGCCGTGTTAAGCAATTTAGGGGGAGGAGTGACTTGGAAGACCGTAGCACCAACAGTTTTAAAACCAGACAATCGTAATTTTTTCATTTGCAGTTAACTAATTATTTTTCATATTAATAAATAGTAGTATAATATAGTATAGGTATAGAGCCATTTTTTTCTGTGATTATTGAATGTTGAGCAGGGCAAAGAGAGACCAAATTACGCATCTTGAAATCCGTGTTCGTGACACGATGTATTACCCCTAATGGTATAAATCAGATAATAATACAATTCATTTTTCTATGCGGCACACATATTCAATATCATCACGAAAATATCAGCTCCAAAACACACTGTTTTCCCAATTACCATGCACAGTGTTATAGGAACATTAAAAATATCGATCCCGAACAGAAAAACATACAAGACAACCACCTCAATCGGCGGCAACCAGCTAGATAATTACCAAGATCTCCCTTAAAAAGTATACAGCGATAACGTCGATATTTTTGACACATCCCAAAGAACGGACAGTCTTTCGTCACACGATAACAAATAATATGCAAATCAAATTTTTGTCCTCTCGCGTATTTTATATTAAATATTTATTTAATTAGTATATATATATATATATACTATTGGGTACTAATAGTACCGGTGCTTTGATTATTATAAAATCGACTAATGAGCATAGTTATTAGATAAAAAAAAAAATAAGATATGCGCGAGTGGTAAACGACCGACATGGGTTGATCTCGATCACGTGAAAACAGATCGCAGTCAATTTAGAATCCGACGGTGTGTCTGGACGAATCCAAAAACTGCGATCGACGCGTGAAAACCGAATAAACATATTTGCAGTAGCCACTTGCCAATAATATTATAATTGCTACTGACGGAAAAAGATGTCGAGTTCAATTTTTTCTAAGATCTGTCTCGATAATTTCTAGAATCGACTAGAAAAAAATGTTCACAAAAACTATGTATTATATCAACGCTTTCGAAAGCTGTAGTCGTTTTTGCTCGGACAAATCGCTTCATCCCCATCCCCTCTACCACAAGTCCGACTCTCTTGGATCAATTATTTTTCAAAAAAGTCGAAAAAAACGTAACAAACCCCCCGAATTCGCAAATTCGTTAATAATATATTTGTGATTCGACCACGCTCGAGTACGTTGTATATATATAGTTACGTATATATTAAACGGGTGATATATTATTATACGGAATTATGTATAAATATATACCTATATATATGTATATATATAATACGACTACGGACTTACTTGGTACTGCGGTGATATAAATTACTATTTTTGAGTTTATTTTCGTCGGTCGGGACGGACCGGAGACTCCGCGGTACAGATTCGACGACGGCGACGATGGTACGGACGGCGCCGGTTTATTATAATATTATAATCCAAAGATCCCGGAGACGCGGAGGTGTTGCGGTACACTCTAATATTGATCGCTGTGGACCGCTGTAGATCACTGACGGAAATGTGCGGACAAACACTGCTGTAAGTCGTGCGTGCGTGCGCATTTACCTGGCTCGATGATGGGTCGAAGTTATTTGTTTTTTGAAAACGATCAAGTTAGCGATTATAGGTCAACGAGATAAATTGTTATAATCTACACCGTGCACCCGTGTGTGTGTGTATGCGGTGCGTTTGTGTGTTTAGATCAAAATAACACGAAAACAATGTACTAAAATAATGTAATATCATATATTTACTATGCTGTCTTAACAACCCAACTGTACAATAATAATGCGTACGCGCATAACGTGTATATATATATATATATATATGCCATGTATACACGGCAAGGACAAATCAATGTTAAATGATTACACATCACCGTCGCTTTTATAGATATTATAATATATATATATATATATATATATATATATATATATTGTATGCACAATACCAGGAGTTGTCTCTCGAGTTCGGATCGATAACAATATATATCTTTCCGAGTTCACGGACTTTGTTTTCCTTGCAGTAGGTCGTTAATAATACTCATATGTTAATTTAAAGTTTGACTCATCGCCGACGGGTTAGCGACAGAAGATTTTACAACTTCACGTCCGTCGATTTTCAAAGTATCGAAAATATAATCGTTTTACACCGACCATCGCGAATATTAGGTAGGCACAGTATTTACAAAACCCCAATGAGCAATGTATCATTGGAGGATGCAGAACGTGCAGTCTGTCGTCGTAGCACGTACCCCTTGAATATTAGTTCGCCTAACGTCCACCGCGAGTGATTAAGATACGATTTGAACACGAGTTTTTATCCACTTTTACTGATAGGGTCGTTTGTGGGGTTTGAGTTGAATTTCCATCACTGCGGTATGCAATCGTCGATAAATGTGCTAGAGCGTGGCTGGCGATATGAATCGTAAGCGCAGAGCTCCATTTTCTCGGCCCTAGAAGTATGTTAAGTTATAGACTTATTATACGATGATTTTATCACTTCGTTAAACTTCTAATCACGATATTATTATCTTTGTATTTAAGACAAAAAAATGTTCCTTACTTACGTCCTAGTCTCTTCGTAGCGTCTTTGCACTACAGAATTATCGCCCAAATTATTGTACTACACATCATATATGTTGGTAGGTGAGTTGGTGGATATTTGAATGCGTTAAGTCAGAGTTAGATAAGATACTCTCAACACGTTAAAAAAAATCAGATTGAGTATCCATAAACTGTGTTAAAAATCGTAGTTCAATAGGTTAACTTGGCAATGTTGAGTTTAGATTCTAATGATAACATCATATTACTGTACGTTTTTGTATGTTTTATCGATTAATATTGTACAGTGATTCAAATTGTTCAAATATCAAAATGTAACAATATAATATGTAACACAATTTATAAGTAACATTCGGCTCACTTCTTATAAATGACATTTAAATATTTTCAAAATTAAAATGTACAAAATAGAATTTTAAAACTACAGATAACTTTAATTCGATTGGATTATTTACGTATATGAATAATAAGTTGAAAGAGGAGTTTCAATGATAAATTATCTTTCCTGAATTTATTACTCTGACTGAGAAATAAGATCGACAGTTATCACAGACAATCGAACAAAATTCGCTTCAAACACTTACTGGAAAAAGTAATTCTGCCTATTAAATGTTTACATGCGTTTGGCTTTATACTTGACTAACTCGAGTTTATTAGAAACACTACTAAACACACGTTTTTTTTTTTTTAGTAGCTAAGGTAATCCAACGTTAAATATAAAAATCTTTATGGCTCACAAACATTATTAAAAAAAATAAACAGATACTGTCCTGTAGAAAAACTTCACGGGACATTGTGAAAATAAAGCTATTACATGATGTAGTCTATACCCCTTCAAATCTCTACCTTTTCAACGCGCGATCTACGATAATCAGATAACTGCGGCGTGCGTTAAGATTAGCGGCGGTTTTTGAAATCGCAGTTAAAGTCACTGTCATAGCATAATAATATAATACAGTAGAGTAAACGATAAAACGTTGGATAAAACTAAATAATAACAGATTAAATCCAAATAAAACTATTAGATATTTTATTTTTATTCAGTTACCTAACGTTGAAGTACAATAAGGTTATTCATTTTTTAATAATTAATAAATAATCTTTTAATTTTTCAATAAGTAAAAATGCATTTTTATGTGAACCCTCATTAATCCGCTGTTTTTGTTGATTCGACAGTAGCGTGGTCTGATATCTGTCGGATTACCAAAATTCTACTGTAATTGGCTGCAAAAGCGATTTATAAATAATTATGTAATAAGACATAAAAAGGGTATCAGTGGGTAACAACTACTTGTCCATAAATATAATGCATAAGTAATATAATGTATGGCATCAAAATTTCAGACTGCTAACACTGAAATATAATCATTAAAAAATAATATATAAATAACATGTGTATTCATTTTATAAATAATTATAAATATGTATGTATGTATAACATTAGATGCGACTGCTGCCCGTAAACACCAGCAGCGATAAGATTAAACCGGTAGGTCAGGTATATTGAATTCATAATTGCATGGTAGGTCACTATGATCCACTGTTAAGTACATAGGTAATACAATAATTATAGTAATAATATAGTTATAATATACGGCTTAACCTACCAGTGCAAGTAAATGTTTATTCACGGTTAACTATACGGTGATAAGTGCAGCGTCTTCGAACCCTTTGATCGGAAATAAAATATATACACATATAATTTCTTATTTGCATAATTTCTAAACTTAGAAATAGTTGCCGCGTTGATAGTTATCGCAGAGTGTAGCAATAATATAATTATTATTAATACTGTTCAGCCTTTGCCGTTCTTCTATAGCAATGCATAATAGGTAATAAATAATAATATACGAGTTTTGAAAATAAAAATAGGAAGTTTTAGCTGATTAGATACTTAAGTTTTATTTTTATTTAATATAGGTATATAAAGGCTATATTTTAATTTTAAATTACTATAATAATAAATAAACAAATTGATATCTGGACATGCAAATGGAGAAATAATAATAGGCATTAGCATTAAACTATAATATAATTAGATCTGCTACTTATAGTTAATTAAGTTATTACATTTTTAGAGATTCTTACCAAACAACTAATTATTTTGTGTGTATTTAGTATGTTTCAAGAATCAACAACTTGTTTTTTTTTAAATTTTGAAAATTCCATTTTAGCGGGGCTAGCATTTTTTTAGCCCCGTGCGCTTTAATTGAAATTTGATTTGCTAGAATTCGGAGCTCGGCACATATGCGGAACCAAGTAGAACAAACGGCGCTAACGCAGCGCAATCGAATGAAAAAAAAAATTGGAAAATCTAATATGATGGGACTGGGGAAATGGACCTCCCAGGAAAACAACATTTAAATGTAGACTTAAAAGCAGAATATACACGATACAAGATATTAAAAACGAATGTATCGAAAAACTAGAAATACAAATAATTAACGTAAAAGAAACAGTAAGAACTTTATTAGACACGCCATTAGAATATAATATACCTACCTAGTATCCGAAATCGCAAAACGATACAATTTTATGTCGGGAATAAATTATTAGCTAAAACCAAAATTTGAACAAAATCAATTATTACTACCTGGTAAAATTATCATCGATATACTTAGAACGGCTAGAAAACTTTCAATAAAATTACATGTAAGTACATTATATGCGAATTATACATTAAAGACAGGTAGATTTGAACTTCGAAAACATATATTAACGAACTTGAAACAATTGTGTGTAAATAATAACTTGGCAAAGTTCACCGTGAATAAACAGCACGAAAAACAAGAATAGGATCAAAAATGTATCATGACTGTGTAAACTGTAGAGAATCGTGTCAGCTGGAGAAGAGAAGCAAAAGCCATATTTAACGTTTTTGACAATTTTAATGTAAAATAAGACATTAATATAATACTATTTTGTTTTTAAATTAATTATTTTCTTTACAAATACACAACTCTGTATATGTATGTAAATATAAAATAGTTTATTGGTATAAATATTAAATCTAAAATTATTTATTTTTTTTAATTTAATTAGATTTTATTGATATTATTAGATTAATTGTAGGTAAATTTTAACATGTTTATTATTATTATTATTAAATGCTTAAAGGGTAAAATAATAAATATTAACAACATAAGAAATCTGTTTTAGTAAAGTATGAATTCAAATCTTATAAATAATAATAATAATAATAAAAATTACAAGACAATTTCAAATACATTTTTACTAAAATGTATTTAGTATAAATTAAAATTATTATGTATTCGTAATAAAATATAATATTTTTTACAAAATTAAACAATATTATAAATAAGTTAATAAAATACTTTCTATTTATTTGATAATATATCAAACATACATTCAATAATTCAATATGTAGTCTGACTATAGACAAACGGTAATTAATAATATGCTGTCCATACACATATGCCTTCAACAATAATTCAACACAATATGCTAATAATATCAAATGTGAAGTGTCGCCAAGTTTCCTCACTATTAATATAAACAAATTAATCAAAATAAATCTTTTAAAAACCAATTTATTATTTAATATGATCTACTATAAAAATACAACGACCATAAACAATATTAATTCACCTTATCAGTTTTTTATATTTTTTTCTGTACCACAACATTATACACAAAATAAACAATTTTTTTAGACTACCTAGTATTCTTCTATAAATCTGCCCCGAAATCCGCTTTATGCTCAAACACGCTCTTACAATATTAACTATCTTCGAAATTATTCATCTAAATTCTAATATGAGTATATGACAAGTTATGCAGAAAATGACTCAACATTTCCAAATACTTGAAATTAAAAAAAAAAAACACTTGTCAACTAATATTTTCAGTTATTTTTTTACAATTTTTTTTTATTCATATTTTATATATTGTTAAAATACAATGTTATATTTAAAATATGGTTTTAAGTGTTCTTCATATTTTAAAATATTATTACCCATTTATTATCATTTAACATTTTGTTATTGTAATTGAATATTGTTTGCATTAGACTATATAAGTATTTTATGCATTTATTTTTATGAAATTAAATGGCATTATTGAATTTACCTTAATTTAATAATCATCCTTTCTTCAAGTGCAATAGACAACCGAATTACCGAAACACATTATCTTGCTCGTCAACAACTGTCTTCCAGTTATATTTAACGACTAACTGAATAATCAAACATAATTTAAATAATGTAACGTCCCCTCTTCACCGGGCCTACATCTCTCGACCTCGATGTATAATATTAATACTAAGATCAAGGTTACCTTATTGAAGTAAATCACATAGGTATAACTTATAAATTACGTGTATTATTATTATGGTAGAATTATTAGAATTATTATGTAAAAGTATAATAGTTATTATACTGGCATATATATATATTTATAAATGTATTAAATGGTTTACCGATCTGGGCAGATGATGACGTGCCGTGAGTGTAGATAGTTGAGGTGGCGGTACGGATCGTCACGGAGTCGTTGTTACTGTTGTTTTCTCCGTGTCGCACACTCCTGTCAAACACCGCCTAGTGCGCCTAAAACCCTTGGTCAGCAGTCAGCTGCGCTCGCAATTCCTCACACTCAGCGGGTGCTCTACTTAAGAAATAATGTACGATGCCGATGGACGGCAATCGTTACAATAATAAGAAAACAATACGATTCGACTTCTTTACACTTCATTTGTATTACATTTTTATACAATAATATTATATTATATTATATTTACAAGTTACCAGCTTATCAAATGTTTTAATTAATAAACGGAAATATTCAAAAACTTTTCTAAATGTGTCACAATATCATGAAAGTTATTTGAAACTGTCTTTTGCGCGGCCTTTTTAAGTTAATTAGATGTACTCACCGATTACGTTTAGTTTTTTTCTTTGATTTTATTTTTCTGCGTCATTCAAATATTGAAAAAATTAAAAATACCATTCTGTTATCGTGCGACAATATTAAACGAAAACCGAGTGACAAATGAGGAGAGCATTTATAAAGTGCGCACTATGAAAAATATTACAATTTAATTATTTATTTTAATTATCTTATACTTTACTTAGATTCTTCTTAAAGTTTCTCACTTGAATTCGTGCTATTCCTAGGGCTTGAGCTTTCAACTGAGCTACTTCTCATTTTGCATCTGACTTCAATACTACGTCCAGGAGTATGTAGACTTCTAAAGGAGTTACAAAAGTGTTTATAAGTTTGATGTTTCTAAAGTTTAGGTGAGCAGAGTGGGTGGTACGGAATTACCACAAAATGTCGATCTATTACTCCGCTAATGTGATCTTTAACACTTATAACTCATAAACAACTCGTCCGGATTTCAATTTGGATGTACTATTTTATACTCGGAAAAATATTCTACTCTGTAATATGAAACTAAAAATGTATGTTGTTTTTCAATAAACTAAAAACTTGAAAAAAATTGCGTGTGATTTGTTCAATTAACTGACTGTAAGTCGTCATTATTCATTTTCGGGATGCCAACTATTTCAACAACATTCTCAAGTAATAAATTGTGTTCTGAACGCTTCAAATTTTTTAAACAGCATATTAAAAATTATTACGTAAGTCATTGTTTTGTTCTTTTAAAATCTTATTTTCATCTCTCATATCCTTCGTCGATTGAATAATTTTTTGCAGTTCTTTTCCTAAAAGATCAAATTTATCGCTCATAAAATTAACCGAGTCAATTATAGGTTACTAATAGATTCGTTAGTTATGAGTTGTATCACAATAGACTCAATTCGTTTCGTAGTATTCACTAAAATAATTTTTTACTTAAAATTTGTAGTTTTTTTTTTTTTAATGCATTGTATTTTTGTGCATATTTTAATACAAAAATATCATCATTTTACCTGATATTTTCAAAGATAATATACAAAAACAAAAACTCGTTACTTAACCAATAAAATAAACATCATAAAAATGCTTAGTGTTTCTTTATACATATAAAGAAATGTATTCATTTTGTAAACTGACACGAGACAAATGTTTAAACACGATGAACACGAATACTCTACACGAACACCCATAATGATAATTTTAGGAGAAAATAAAAAAATTTCTCAAAATGTATGCTACATTAAAATTTAATTTATTATATATTATCATGACAATATTTACTAAATTATGAATTAAGAGGACGTCATACCCGCATGTGTTATCTGTCTTATGAACGTAAGACTTAGCAAATTTGCGTTCAGCAAATTCAATTTTAAGCTATTAGCTTCAATATTAGAATCAATTTACCTATTATCAAACTTAAAGGTAATAATATTATCTGGGTCATCCCATAGGCTTTTGTTTATATTTTAATGTTTAAGTGAGTTACGAGCATTTTAAAGTCTTAATATTTTACATAACTATAACTCACTTAAAAATTAAGATGTCAATGAAAGCCTACGAGATGCCCTATAGATAATATTAATATCTTTAAGTTTGATAATAGGTAAATTGACTCTAATATTAAAGTTTACAGCATAAAATTGAATCTGCTGAACGCAAATTTGCCATGTAATCATTTTACCAGGAAGGGAAATGTGCCGTCTTGTCATACACTTCCAACACTCACAGTGGTGAATCTAAGATTATTTTTCTCTGGAAGGGTCTCAAAATTGATCGTGTTATAATACTAGTATTATTAATACTATTATTTGTTATCATTTTTGAAAAGAATACAAAGCTATATTTTTTAATAAAAAAAACTTAAAAATTCCTCCATGTATTCTATTTATCCAAAGGATCTCACTAATTAAATATGAACTTAAAAAAAAAAACATTAAAAAAATTTTTTTATACTTTTTTATCAAATTTTGATGATTTTATTTGTTTAGATAAATAACTAATATAATTGAGGAAAATGTGAAGGTTACAAAGCCTATCTAGTATTAATAAAGTAATGTGGGTACATATTTGTTTATATAATACATATAGTTGCACACAACTTTAAGTACTGAACTATGCTTTTTACTTCACAATCTATACAATGATTAAGATGTAATAGAAGATATTTTGGAAACATAAATTATGTTTTGAAATAACATTTTGCTGCTGAAATTTTATGTACTCCTATAATACGTTATAGGGCATAAGCTCTAAAATTTTTATCAATAATATAATTTATAAATATTTTGAACAATCATATACTTTTTATAATGTAAATCAATGAGCATAATAATCATAAAAACTTGATACATTCTACTGTTACTCAATTATTATTTTCTATACTCAGTATATAGTTTAGTTCTTAATTTTTATTTTTAATATTGATAAAAAAATGTTTTTTTTTTATATGGTAAAAATCCATGCTTTCAACTATTTATATATTATTTTGTCGAAAGAAATTAAATTATCAAAATATTTAGAAAGCACACAAATGATTTAATACTCATCACCAGAAATCAATTTAGGAGGTCACAGTTAACCACTACCTTTCATGTTACAAACTATCATAAAACATAAATGCAAAAGAAATAATGAATTTGAATTTAATAAAAATACAATATGCATAATAAACAGTAAGAAAAAAGAATGCATTCAAATCCGCTTAATTGGGACATATCAGGCGGTTGTCTATCTGTCCCCATTACCCGACTTTCCCAATAAACCGATAATAATGTAACATAATATAATGTAACAAACACATTGTTTGTTTGAGACTCTGCTTATTTGTTCCCATTAAGCGGATTCTACTAACTGTAGTCAATTGAAAAATGATTAACAAAATGTGGAAATTAAAATTTTGTTAATCATTTTATTTTTCAATTGCAATTAATACATAAGTATTATGGATATACACTATTTATTTATTAATACATAACATGATTAATGTTTACCAAAAGAAACACATTTTAGTTTCTTATACAATTCTTAACATACAGGTAAAGTAAGGTAAAATAATACAATAAACAGATCAATTATTTCAAAATAATTATATTACTTATATTATGACAATATGATTTTTCCTAACTAGTAAACACACTTTTTGGAATGTGTTGGAACAAAACAAAAAAAAATATTTGTATATAAATATAAATATATTTATATGGGTGTCAAAGGCATATTTTTTTTAGCCTTAATCTTAAGTCTGAAAACACAACTTTTAATTTTTGATACAAGCACTAACAAAGTCGAAAAAAAAACAACAATATTTTAAAAATTTACAACAACACAATAAACTCTACATTCAATTGTTAAATGATTATTGCAACAAAAATGATTTGTGCTGGTTTTAAAAATTTAATTCTGTTAAATTTATGTATAAAAAAATAATTAAATTACTTCCATACCTATGAAATTATTAACCTAACCATTTATCTTAAATGCTTTAGTCAAATATCCACATTGTTTATGACAGAAATGACTTAGAGATTATTTGTGCCACTGAGTTGGCAGATTCACCTTTCACTATTTGCCTGTGATCTCCGGAAACAGAGTGGATGTTTAAAGAACCTTTGCAAAGCTATAAAATTTTAAAAAAAAAGTAAGATTATTGTAAGTTAGTGTACATTTAGGTATATTATTATACATACAGGTTTCAGTCCATAGTCTGGTCCAAGAGATACAAAGTTGTCTTTTGCTGTAACCAAGGTGACACTTCCATTGAATTTCTGTTCCGGTTTGTAATAGAACGAAACAAATAATTTGCCATGGAATAGTTTAGCTGCGGTTTTTAGTTCATCTTTATTTAAGGGTAAATCAGATAAGATATTTACTGCTTCTTCCAGTTGTTCTTCTTTTGTCTTTTTTGTGGCAATTTGATCAAAGACCTAAATTAAAAATAAAGTTCCCAGTTTAGAATTGATTTAAAACATTCAATTATAAATTAAGTATAAAAATAAAACCATAACTTTGTCAAAAAAGTAATAACCAATCAGTAACATTATATGGATATGTAATTTTTTTTTTTTTAATAAATATAAAGTATAAAATTTACCACTTGGTAGTCTAGTTCCTTGAAAAGTAATACAAAGTATGCAAAAGCATCTCTATCATCTACTTTGTTATCTGAATGACGGTTTTTAAATGCATTTTGATGTGTCAGAACATAAGATGGAGAACCATCCAACAGTACAAGGCTAACTTTCTCACCAGCAGCTTCTAATGCTACACCAGTTTCAAAAGCAACAGATGCACCAAATGAGTATCCTACAAGGTTGTATGGCCCAGACTTTTGAATTCCTTTAATTTTCTGAAAAAAGTCAGTAAACATTACATTAGTTTCTATCTTCAAAACCTAAAGTTATAACAACTTACAGCTACAAAGAATTTTGCCATAGACGCCATTGAATCAGTTGGGGCATCTTCAGTACATTGAAGTCCATAAATATTATAAGGTAATTTAGACGCTACTTCTTCTAGTGCAGATACAAAACCTTCAATCGCACTGAACATAAACACATTAAGCTTGCTATTTTCATCATTCTTCATGTTGATAATAGTTTCTTGAGGAACTAAACTTTGACTGAATTCAACCTAAAAACACATTTTGAATTTAATTTAAGATAGTCATAAAACAATCATAATGAAAAACACAAACCTGATCATTTCCAGCGGTTGTCCCATTAGGTGTATCAGCAACAACTTCATTACCATCATTTTGCAATTCTTGTAATCTCTTAACAGTCAAAGTTCTGATTTCACCAACACTCAACACCAAATCATAATTTCTTTCCAAAGTCTGTTTGATTTCAGCTCCCATCAAAGAGTCCATACCAAGATCAGCTAGAGTTGCTGACGCATTGATATTCTTAGTGTCTTTGATACCAAGAATATTGGCAACAGCTTCAATTAGGCTCACTTGTCCGGCACCACCAGAACCACCCTTTCTTTTTTCAGCCAATACCATAGAAGCCAAAACAGGTTGAGGATGTTGCAAAAATACATCAAAAGCACTCAAACACGAAGCCATACGCTGTGGTAATGTACCACCAACCACTGTTTCATTTCCACCCATAGTTTCCATAATAAGTCCAACATCTCCAATCGCACCCCATTGAATAGCCAACTAATAACAAAAAATTGATTATTAATATCAAATTAATTATTTTTAATTGAAAAAAAATTATTATATCATTTATATCAAAATGGACATACCCCTGGGAGACCAGCTTCTTGTCTAGCTTCACAAATTCTTTCCATGACAGAGTTAGCAAAACCGTAATTAGTTTGTCCAGCATTACCACGTCCACAAGATACTGATGAAAATACAACAAAGTGATCGAGTTCGGGACAAGACTTCCTGGTAACTGTGTCTAAGTTTTTGGTACCAGTTACTTTAGGTTTGCTCACAATTTCAAAATCTTGTGGAGTTTGATTTTCTAAGAATGCATCTCTCAGTACCTTAAAATAATTAATTACCAATTATAAATATTCAGAATAAACAAGATTGATTTGAAAATGTATGTGTACAAAATGTTAAAAAATATATTATTAATTTAAATTGAACAATAAATTAAAAACTTGAAGTTTGATATATAATTTACAGTCACTTGTAACTTTTAAACATACATAGAAAAAATAATAAAAATTACTTACAGCGGCCAAATTGAAAACACCTCCAACTGGTCCCAATTTGTTACTGTCATCAATCAATTGTTGAGCTCCATTAATTGTTGAACAATCAGCCTTAGATATCAGTACATTTACACCCGATTCTTTCCAATTGCTTACACAAGCAGCTTGATAACCAGTGGTAATTCCACTTCTAGCCGTCAATACAAGGTTTTTGGCACCTCTGACAATCAACCAATTAGCTAATTCTAACCCAAATCCTCCAAGACCTCCAACAAGCACATATGTTTTGTCTGGGTTCATATAAGACCGTGGAATAGAAGTTACCAGTTTGGTTGCAGGCTTTACAACTGCTGTAGATTCTTCGTCTCTAATTTTCAATACTACTTTTCCAATATGTTTACCAGATCCAATAAATCTAAATGCTTGTTCTACTTGAGATTCAGTGAATACTGTGGCTGGTAGAGGATTAACTGCGCCATTCTTAATACCTTCGTTTAACAATCTTACAACTTCTTTCTTATCTTCACTTTCAGATTTGCTATCAAACAATGAGTCCAATAGAATTCCGTGGAATGTAGTATTTTTCAAGAAAACGGACATTCCCAGTGGGCTGTTGTTTGACAAATCAAGTTTACCAATTTCAAGGAAACGACCATCCTTGGCCAAGCAACGGACAGATGCTTGAAGTTTATCATCTGACAATGAGTTCAGAACAAGATCTACACCACGACCTTTTGTTTCTCTTAATACGTGTTGTTCAAAACTGGTGTCACGAGAGTTGGCAATATTTTTGTCAGTTAACTAAATGAAATTATAAATTATTAGTTAAACATACAAATATTTTGTAATTATTAAAAAATATTATTAGTTTATTACAGTGATAATAATTATATTATTAATACCTTGGGGAATGTCTTTTTTAAGAATTCTCTTTTTTGTTTGCTACCAACAGTAGTGTAAACAGTAACACCCATATGCAGAGCAATAGCAATTGCTGCTTGGCCGACACCTCCAGTACCAGCATGAACTAATAATGAGTTGCCTGGCTTCATTCTTCCTCTTACACAGAGTGCATAGTAAGCCTAAAAAAAAAAAATGTATATGCTTACTTATTGTAGCCACATTAACTGGCATTCAATTACTTACAGTTCCATAAACAACAGGAATGGTTGATGCTTCTTCCAATGTCCATTTGCTAGGAACTTCCCACAAGAACCCAGGATCAGCAAGAACACTAGTAGCCAATCCTCTAGCAGCAAGCATACCCATTACCCTTTTACCTTTAGAGTTACGGCCAGAGAATTCAAGTCCAAGAATACAGTCCTAAATAAAATATTAAATATAAAAATAGCTCAATAACATTACTTAATATAAGTATGTAACATACTTGTCCAGCTAAATCACCAGGCAATGCATCAGGAGGAAGTTTTCCAGATGCCAACATGATATCACGGAAGTTAAGTGGTGCGTAGTAAACAGTACATAATTCAGTATTTGGGTAGTATTCAGGTCTAAAATTAAATATGTTTGTAAGTCAATAAACTTTTGTCTAAAACAATAAATACTCACTTGTAATAAGTCAAGGGTCCTTCAATCCATTTCAAACTGCTCAAATCTCCTCTAGTCAAAGCATTAATGTAAGCATGCTCAACTTGTAATGAGGGCTTATCCTGTTGGTTTTCTAATTTCAAATGTCTCATTGTACCCCACACCCCATTAGGCTTCAATATATTGCTCAGTAAATCTTTTTTCAACTGTGCAGCATATAGAGGAGCGGTTAAAGAGAATTTTGGTGCAGCTGGGTCTTTAATGAATACTGATCTGACACTGTTGCCACCAGGTTCTTGTTTAACACAATTAACCAAACCGACAATACCATTAGTGTCTTCTCCTTGAGCAAACAAAACTATTTTCTTGCTTGGGTCAACTTCAGCAGATTTTAGAGCCGATTTTAATGTCTCAACCCACTCGTAAGATTTTTCAGACACTTGGATAACCTCACTGACTGGTAATTCTTCACCAAGCTAAGTAACAAATAGAAACAGTTAAAAATAGACAAGTTGAGTTAATGCAATGAAATATAAGATTTAATTACATAGAGTAAATACATAACAAATTTAATAGCCATTTTATACCTTTCTCAATAAGAAGAAAGTTCTATCTTCAGCAGATAACTTGCTGATAAAAACAAGATTACTATTCTCGATAAGGCTTTGAGACACATTATTAGATTCGGAAGTAAGAACAAAGCCACCATCTTTTACTGTCTCTGCCAAGTTGTTTAATTTGTTTTGAGATTGTAACACATCAAAAGCAATTACTACATGAGCGTTAGATTCAATCGGACCATTTTCCAATGATTTGTTTATCATTTTTACTTCCATTGGTCCCAAAAATGGAGCTAAAGCTTGTGTTTGAGTTGTAGCTAAGGTTGCATCCAACTGAAAAAATAAAAAAATTGTTACTTGAGTACTTAAATATTTTATGTTGCAATATTTACAGATATTAAGGGTTCAGATTCCAGAATGTTGACAACATTAGGCATATAAATTCCTTCAAATGGTTTGTCTGCTCCGTATTCAACAACTTTTACTTTCATTGCACCAGCACTATTTTCCAATGCAATCTGAAGGTATGCAGCAAAAACACTTGAGACGTCTGTTATAGGAGAAGCCTAAAAATTATTATTTTTGTATTACTAAACCATTAGATTATTTATTATATTGTTAATACTTGAAATCTAAAATATAGCTGAAGTCTAGCAGTTTAATATATACATAATATATTAATATTAAACAATAGAAATGGAAATCTTATAAAATAAAATAAGTAAACACTAATTATTATAATATTAATAAAATATAATATAAATATTATAATCATTAAAATTACCTTATCACTGTTGTATGGTACAAATGTATACTTTTCTAATTTAGGAGCAGCCTGTGATTGTTGTCTTCTTGGAGCCAAACTAGCCTTCATGCCACGCAATTCAATACCACCAGATTTGATGACATCAATATCTCTGTACATGTATACCGGAACAGCTAAAACATAAAATATTTATTGTAATAAATTATGTTACAATATGTGTCAAATTAAAAACACTTACGACTATTTTCTGGTAAGGTTTCAATATATTCTAAATGTTTTGCTGGGTCAATAATAACTCTTTGCATTCTTGTTGGTAAGTACAACTCTTTAGTTTTCAAGCCCAAAATAGAAAACTGCAACATTGTATCAATGTATGTGATCCAATTTCCAATCCAATCCAATTTGCCACTGATGCCTACATTTTAAAACCATAAACAATTACTCTATTTTATTTTTTACATAAACATTAAATATTAATTTAGATATTTTACATATTCAATATAAAATAATAAAGAAAAGTATTCACTAAAAACCTTTATTATCAGCTTCTTTAACTCCGCGGAATACTCCTTTGTAGTCGTATCCTCTCAATCCCAAATCTTTGTAGATGTCTACAGATTTAAGAGATAAATTATTTTCATCAACATATGGTTCAGGTAATTCTAATTGTTCTGTTTCAATATCATCTGGAATGTAGATACGGCCAGTAACAGCCACTGAGCCACCTTCACAAATTTCAAAATTACCAGTTCCTTCAAAAATGTTGATAAGGAAGTTTACGTTTCCTGTACAATAACAAAAACAATTGTAAGTTAATAGTATAATTAAGATATCATTTAAAAAATAAGTAATATCATGGTGTATTTTATATTAGTATTTTTTTATTCATGCTAAAAGTTTTAATTATAAATAAAATAAACATTATTTTATTATATAATTACCGTCTTTTGGCATTATAGTTGCACGTAAAAATTGTACATTTTCGATAACAACTGGGAATTCTTCAATGTTCTTATCTTGAAGTTTAGCAAAAGTCCTCCATACAAGTGTCTATAAAAATCACAATCATACATTCAAAGTTATTCAAAAACATTAAAAATTAACTCTTATTTTACCAAATATCCAGTAGCAGGGAATAATACTCTGCCATCGATAGCATGTCCAGACAAATATTGGTCTTCTTCAGTACTCAAATCAATTTTAATAACAGATTCTCCAGATCCTGCTTCCTATATTTCAATTATTCAAGTTAAAATTAAATTATTTAAAATTAATAAAAACAAAACTATTATTTTTTCATTTGTATAATAAATTATGCAAAACATTTTTAATTTACCTTTTGAGCAAAATTGGTAACAAGCCATTCAACAGAATGATCCCATTCGATTAAAGACTGAATCATAGGTGTTCCTTTAGCTACTGGATAAGAAACAGCTGGATATAGATTTTTAATTTTTGGTTGAACTCCAGCGTTGTACAGTCTAAATCATCAACATTAAAGCATTGTACCTTTGATAACATAAATTTATGTATAAAAATAAAACTTACTTTCCAATGCCTGATAATAATACAGAAATGTTTCCTTCAGGGTTTGTTGATCGCTTAGTAAGACCAATACAAGAGCATTCAGGTCCTAAAGCTCTTTTAAGAATGGCTTGAAGTAAAGCATGTGGGGCGATTTCAATGACAACAGCATCTTTTGGTACATGAGCAAGAGCTTCCTAAATAAAACAAAAATATAAAAATTCAGTAAAAATAAATATATTATTATAGGAAAAAAATCTATGTAAATATCTAACATGGAACAAAACTGGAGCCAATAAATTGTTGACATGATATGCAGTTGAACTCATTTGAGCAAGTGGGGTATTCCATTGTGCTTCTGGGATGGAAGAACTGATCCATCGAGATGTACGAGGTTTTGGATTTGGTAAAATCTATAATAATATAAAATAACAAAAATATTTTTTAGTTAATACGTTTTTTAAATAATAAATTGAAGAACACATACACATATTTGTACATTGACTAAGACTATAAAAACCACTTACTCTTTCTAAGCTGTTGCGGAGCTTAGGTGCAGCATCAGCGATGTACTTAGAGTGGAAAGCATATCCAGAACTCTTAACTTCTTTAGCAAAAATTCCTTCAGCTTGTAAAGTCTTGACAAAAGCAGTGAGACTTGATGGTGGACCAGATACTGTTACACTATCTTCACTATTATGACAAGCAGCAACCAAGTCAGCAGGCAATCTTTTTTTAGTATCTTCCCATGATAAACCTTAAAATAAAAATGCTATTAGTATTGACAATTTGACATAATATGTAAAATATTTAATAATAAATATTATGGTATAAACCATAATTATTAATCAACAAAATATTTAACTTACCAACAGCAGCCATAGATCCTTGTGGCAATTTAGATTCTAAAATGCTACGACCTCTCCAGAACGCAGCCAAAATTGCTTGATCAGCATTAAATGTACCATCAGCATATGCACAACCAAGTTCACCAACTGAGTGTCCAACAACACCATCTGGTTCAATTCCAATTGATTTCAACAGATCGACTAAAGCAACCTTTACCACACAACAAATTTAATTTATCATTATATTTATTTTTAATATATAAAATTAATTCTAATACTAACCTGCATTGATGTTATAGATACAAATGAGTTAAGCACATTATCAAATGTTGTTTCGTCTTTTGAGTTAAGAATGCTAAGCAAATCTAGTCCTTCAACTTGAAGTACAGATGCAGCTCTATTAATTGCCCGAGCAAAAGGTTCTAATTGAAGGAGCCCTTCAACCATACCAGCCCATTGACTTCCCATTCCAGAAAAAACAAACCAAACTGGTCTTTTAGTAGGCTTGACTTCCTAAAAACATAATAACAAAATAATATAACTTCAGTATTTTAAATAATCCAACATTGAAATAAAAATAACTTACAGTGACTTCAGAGATTGATTTTCCAAGGACAGTGTATCCTCTATAACCATGTCCATTAATATTATTAGCATGAATATCATGTAATAAACTAACAAAACCGTCATCTAATGGTGTATCAGCAATCTAACAAAATTGCATTCAATTAAATAACTAAAAAAATAAATTGAAAGCTATAAAGTGATTTACATTTTTTAACATATTGTTAACTGCATCATTTGTTCTTCCAGATACGGCAATCAAACGTGGTACATTATTTAGAATTGGAGCAGTCTTTGGTTTAGGATTAGACTTCAATAAAACATGAGCATTGGCACCACCAAACCCAAAAGAATTAAGTGCTACATAGCCTCCGCTGTAATCCCAGTTTTTGTTCACAACCTATAAATGTAAGTTTTATAATAAGTAATTTTTTTTTTTATATAACTGTTTTATTATGAAATTACTTGTAATCTTCCATCTAATAAAGCTGGAATATCAGGGTTTGGGTTAGCAAAGTGAAGATTTCCAGGAATTTTTCCCGCTTCTAAGGAAATTACTATTTTAGCTAATGAACAAAGACCAGAAGCTGGTTCAGAGTGGCCCATGTTAGATTTAACAGAGCCGATTAACAGTGGTGTGGTACGATCTTTAGTGAAAAATTCGGCAATAGAATTAACTTCTTGAGGATCACCAACCTAAATTAAGACATTATTAGTTATAAAATTTTTAATCCAAATATCTTAAAAATTAAATGTATATACTTTAGTTCCTGTTCCATGAGCTTCCACATAAGACACTTCAGATGGGTTAACACCACATTTAGCATATACTTCTTGGATAAGTTTATTTTGCATAGCACCACTTGGGAATGTAATTCCTTGGTCTTTAAATCCGTCAGTGTTGATGAGTGCTCCCATAACTGTGGCATAGCTACGTTTTGCAACACTAGCCTTTTGCAAAAATATTGTCACAACAGCTTCACTTCTCACATATCCATTTCCTAAAATAAAAATACATGATTATAAAAAAATGTCATTTTTTATCATAAATATTAATTGATTTACCTGTGACATCGAATGCTTTGCACATTCCTTGTGGTGATAACATGCTCAATCTATGAAACTGCAATGAATTTGTAGGTTTCAACAATAGGTTAGCACCTCCAACAATAGCTGCATCACACTGCCCATTTTCAATAGCTTGCACAGCTTGTGACATAGCAACTAAACTACTGGAACAAGCTGTGTCTATAGCAAAACTAGGTCCATTAAAATCAAATGTGTATGATATTCTGTTGGCAAACATAGCTCGGCAACATCCAGTCAAGCCATAACCATTGACACGTTCTGGCAGTCTACTCAAATAATCATCAGTCTCACTGTTGGATGCACCAATGTAAACTCCAATTTTAGATCCACGTATATCATCTGGGTTCACACCTATTTCCACATATTGATGATTAGATTAAAAAACTTTTTTTGTTTATTCTATAACACATATGCATATTGAATAAAAGATAAAAAATTATCTTACCAGCATCCACAATACATTCATAAGTAGTTTCTAAAAGTAATCTCAATTGTGGGTCCATTACTTCAGCCTGTTTAGCATGCACTCCAAAGAAATTGGCATCAAAATATTCCAAATTCTTGAGTTTACCAGTTCTCGTTGGAAGGCCATGTAGACCTGAAATAAATTATAAATATACATGTTATTAGAAAAATGTTGTGTCAATATATAATACAAATTATATACTGTTTTACTTACCAGCTGGCCAACGGCGGTCATCATCTGTTACCAAATCAACACCAGCATACAAATTCTCCCTGAACTCTGCGATTGACTCTGATTCTGGAAGACGTCCGGAAATACCACTGATAACTATTTCATCATTTCCTGAGAATGGGGTACCATTCACAGCTCCATTGCTGGTTGGTTGTGGGAATCTTGCTGGCATTGTGCCTTCAGCTACTAAAAATTTTTTTTAAAAATATTATTAGTAATAGTAGAACAAAATAA
The DNA here is from genome assembly GCF_003676215.2 of Rhopalosiphum maidis. Lineage (NCBI taxonomy): Eukaryota > Metazoa > Arthropoda > Insecta > Hemiptera > Aphididae > Rhopalosiphum > Rhopalosiphum maidis. The sequence continues at coordinate 85,441,926 of NC_040878.1, forward strand.
CATTAAAAATAAAAACATTATTATAATTTTTAAATTACCAACTTTGAAAGTAGGTATCTATCAGAAACTGAGGATAAAATAAAATTAGATTATACTCATCTTAACACATTTACGCTAAATAATGTAATAACAAAATGTTTTTTTTCATATTAGATATTGTACTAAATAGTAAAACAATTAAATTAATTATTAATGTTAACTATATATCCTGCTATATATCTATAGATATAAATATGTAGCAAATGTTTCATTTAATTCATATTTATAATCATGAATTAGTAAATCATAATAAAAATATCATGTTCAGTTATTGTTTACAAACAAAATATAAGTGGAACACAGTTTATATTATAAAGGCACTGTACAGTGTAATACTGTAATGTAATAAATAATTAATACATATACTATTCATTTTTCATAAAACAAACTGTAGGTATAACACAATATAGGTATCTAATTATAATTTGTTATTTTTATAAAAAAATATATTATTTAACTTAAATTATATCCTAATTACAAATGAAATTGTCTTACAATTTACTTATATTTGAGCAAGCTAACTAAAATAACCAAGAAATAATCTTAGATAAAAAATATCAGTAAACTTCCAATGCATTGCCTTTGCGACCATAGTTTAACTTTGAATTACTATACTGACTAGATTAAGATTACCTTAAAACAATAGGCTACTAAAAATTAATTTTACACTCAACATTTATTCAAATGTTTGCCATACCTACTATCATTAATTCCTGTGTTTTATTCTTTTATGTATATAAAAACTAAAAATATTATTAAATCTATAAGCTTGTCATTACAAACAAACATTACCAACTCTACTATAGGAATACTATATTTTATACAATTACTGAAAATTAATTATGAATATAATGAATTATATTAAATATTTTAAAACATAATTTCTATTCTTACTGACAATGTATCAAATTATGTTTCAGAAGAATATTTGTAGTGCACAATTTGTTTTATGTACCAGCCTACATATCTACCATATTAATTATTCATATTTCACATTTACAACACAATATATATTATCCAACAAAAATAAAACTACAAGAATTAAGAAACATTACATTATAATATTTTAATAGCAAAATATTGATTGTGTGAAAAAATAGAATCAACTATTTTTTTTTATAATTGCTAATATAAGGTCAAACTAGATGCCTAGATCAGGTTATTATTCGATAATAATAATTTATTAAAATCTACTAAAAGTATCAATGTTATAAACATAGATTTTCCGAGATCATTATACCTATTTGTTACGATGTTTAAAATATCCATGACCTTGAAAAAGGTCGTAATAAAATCACACTAGGCATTTAAGATTTAACATAGACCGTGAACGCAATTTTTTCCAAGTCTAGTTAAAACTAGTTTTCTATAACTATATTTTCATTAAATAATATTACAGATATAGTCGGTATAGGTAACAAATTACAAGATAATATTACCTATATAGTTACGCAATCACCACGTCAGGTGTTTGAAAATTCAACAATTTACGTACGTACGTAAACTTCAATAAGCAAAATTTTTGTGAGTAAATAGGTAGGAACTGCATTGTTAAATTTTTCAAACATCTGGTATGATTTAAAAAGAATAAACATTTTGAAATGTGACAACAAAATTGTATTATTTGGCAAATTTTAGAGTACGAGGCAGTGCCGGCGCTAGGGGAAGACAAATGGGAAAAATGTCCAGGGCCCCGCGATTTTTAATTATCACTTTAATACCGTGAGACACATTGACATTTTACTTAATTACAATTTAAATTAACAAATTATAAGTCTATACAATTATTATTCTATACTACACATCACACATGTATAATATTAGAATGGGGTACTCTGGGGTACCTAATAGCTAATACCTTGTCCAGGGCCCTGCAATATCTAGCGCCGACACTAGTACGACGTATACGAATTATTGTTATCGAGAAAAACCAAGAAAGGTGTCACAAATTAAAAAGTTATAAATGATCATGCAAAATTTAGATTTTAACGATGTCGTTTAATATGAATAAAAATAAAATTTTAATTACAGAAATAATTTTTTTTTTAAACCATATGAAATATAATAATAATAGATGTTAAATACTATAATAATATGGTATATCTACGTTTGGTTAGGACATTATTAATAATTGCTACAAATTACAATCGTATTCTTCAAAATTATAATTAATTAGTAGGTTAGAATGTAGTAATGATCGGTAGTTAATGTAGATTTTGCGTTATTCGCTGTATGTAGAATATATACTGTTTAGTGAATGATTTTGATACATTGTTATCTTTGTTAAATAATAATCGTTAAAATATGACAGAAACTAATAGAATTTTATAATTTAAAAAAAAAATATATATATACATATATATATATTCAATCGAATCAATTTGTCATCATTACAGAGTCACGTGTTGAATGCTTTAGTGTGTTGGTTTACAGCTACAACAGTGACAGTTTGATTACAATATTACACAGAAGTTCAGGGGCATGCTCACGGGAGATGAGAGTATCATAATACACCCTACTTCTGCCTTTTTTTGTCTATTGATTTTTCATAATTCATTGTTAAAATACAATTTAATGATTTCAATATTTTTCATGTAATAAAAAGCACAAGTTCCCATTACACTCAATTAATAATGTATAATAATAACTAACAAGAACCCACAAGTAAATGCAAAAATATATTTTTATTTTTCCCATTATAATTATAACGTGGTTTGAAAATAGTGAGTTGTCAAAAATGCATATGACCCTTAAAAAAAATTGAGCATGCCACTGCAGCAGTTAAAATGAAATTAATGTGAAAGCATAATACTCGAAAAATATTCATATTAGACCATTTGACTGGACTTGTAATATAGTGAATCTAAGTCTCGACGATGATGAATAAATAGGTACTGATCGACAGCGCCATTGTCACGTTTTATGGAATTAAAAGAAAATTCCACGATAAATACGATAATAATTTACTAAACTGAGAGATGATCTTTGAAACACATGATAATCGGGACCGGTTAAATTGAAACAATTTGGTCAATGAATTACGATGGAGGTAATTAAAAGATGAATGATTACTAGGTATTCATAATTTTCTAGTGGTTTACCTATATTAATATAACTAATATAAGAGAGTATGATCGATGAATATAATTACTGCCACATAATAATATTCAATAGCGGTGTGAGTACGACGAGAAAACTACTCTCGGTAGTAACTAAAACCACAACCGCAGAAAAGTAATAATTACTACGATTTGTTTTACGTACCTAAAAGAAAATGTAATTAATCTATAGAACGATGGAGAATTGAGCTAAGCATACATGATTTTGTACATTACTACATAATATCACGAAAATAAATAAAAAATAAACAATAATTGTATCTAAGAAAATCGAAGAGAGAAGAAACATATAACATCAACTGAACTGTGTATTAGAGAATATTTGACTAGGCAGCCCGGGGGCCGGCAGCCACAACTGTTATCGCACACGAATACTCTGTCGAAAAGATAACGCCTAGGCGGCGGCGTGTAATCTCTCGAGTAACACACAAATAAACAATACAATATTATTATCATAGTAGTTATTATGAATTATGAAATATTAATAAATTATGATTATTATTATATTATCTTAACGATTTTAATTAGTTACTTCTTAGTTCTTACCCATTTCGGTCGTACTAGGTATATAATATTGTTGATCGGCGAGTCGAGTGGTGTGTTAACCCGATACGACGTCGTCGTATAAATTTCGAACCACTCTACTGGAAAAGGCTTGACGTTTATTAAACTCACGACGTATTCGATTCGCCGGATGTAGTTATCATTCGATAATGAATACGTGCGATTATTTATCGTATAATTACCGCCGTTTTGTCGACGTAACACAACTAATATTTTATACTAGGTATGATAATAATTGTAAAACGCCGAAAACCGTTTTACGACTTTGAATTCGAACACGCGAACGACTGAAGTACGTACTTAAGAGGTTTAACGAGATAATATCGTGTTTGTTTCTCTTCGAAATATTGTTTGGCGATATTATTCGGACGGACGCCAGACACCAGAATGAAACAAACCTCGGCAATACAGGCGCTTTAGCTAGTCTTTACTACGGCGTGCAATAACGCGATCGTGAAACGGAAAGAGGAGATGAAAAATAAAATGGGTAGAAAAAGCGAAGAAAAAACCGTTTCTACCGTGTATCGTAGCGTCGGCGGGGAGGTGGTTAGGTGGAACTGTGGAAATGTGGAAGTGGCGTGACCCGAGGATAGTCGGTGGCGTGATACTAGAACGGGCGATCCGATTGGATGAGGGATCGTTTGCGCGCACGCGCACGATCGGGTCGACGACACACGCACGCGGTGCGTCATCGGGTCTTTGGTATCCTCGGCCGCCGCGATTAGCGCTGCCGCCGACAACGGATCGTAGTCTCGCCACAAGGTCAATATAGCCACACGGGTACACGGCGATATCTGCCGGCGGCGGCGGCGGCGGCGAGCGCAACAATCACAATATAATGCGACGCAGCACTGGGTCAGATTTTTGTGTTTTGTTTTCGTATTTCGTTTTCTTTTCCTACCAATCAAAGCAAACGTTTCTGCATTCGTCATCGCTCGAAACACCGACGGTTTCCCACAGTTGAGAGTGGTTTCAAAAACCCAAATTCCAAACACCGACTACTGCACCATCCCCCCCTAACAAGTTCCGACCAACACCCTACTACATAAAGGAATTTAACAAGATCCTCCCATGATATCCTTAATAGATTCCTTTTATATTTTAAAATTCCTTTAACTTCTGATTTATGTCACATAAAATATGTGTAATAGCTATAGGAAACAATTCTATACTTGATTTTTTTTTTCAAGCGCTACAATATTCATTCCGTGAGATTCTTTAATGATCATAATAATTGTACGAATCGTAATTACGGTTTAAATATAAAAATGTATTTATCATTTAAGATTACACATAATTACGTATTAAAAACTAATAATTTATTACCCTATTTTAAAAATAAGAGATAAAAAGACAATTTAACGATCGTTAAATATATATATATATATATATTATAATTATTAGTATAAATTTTAATTTCCTAGTAAGGAACTCGGCTTTTGGAAACTGTTGAGTGACATTAATTTTTATTTTTATTATATTAGACATTAGTTTATTACACAGGGAACTAATTATTGCTAATTTATTACTACTATTTACTACTATTCACGAATATTAACTAAAAATTTTAAAAAAATTATGTCAATTATAGTATTAAAATTGCTTAAAATATATTATCCTATATAATAAAATGATTTTTGGTCAGAACAAATAATATAATATCATAATCACTGCAATGCTCTATATGAGTATACAAGGAATACTTGAAGTATTTTTTCAAAGTAATAAATAATAGAAAATTGGCATCAATGAAGATAATTAATTTGTTTGATAAAAAAAAACAGTATAAAGATGACTAAAATACATTTCAGAAAGAGTGGGTAAAATTAAATTATAATTACTTTTTTATTAAATACCTATTGAGGGTACCCTCACTAGCCTCTATATTATTTTGTCTATCACCAATGTATCAATAAAATGTCGATATTTGCAATATTGTCAACAAAACTACTGATGTCATTGAGACTTCATATATCGTCAACGACAGTGTCGATTAAATGAAATGACGTAAAAATATTTTAATTACACCTAATTTTATTAGCATATAGTATATGTATATTATTATAAATGTTTCTACGATAGACAACTCGACGCGATCTTAAAAATATTCTTGTTCGTTTAATCCTTTACAATAGTTTAAAAAAAAGTAAAATTTATATCTAAATATCAAAATAATATGATTTTAATTAAGAATCGAGAAAATAAATTATTGTATGTCATGTATTATTTATATAGATTACATATTATTCATACCAAGATGCCATCGTGTCAATATCCTAGTATAAAAGTATGAGTAAATCGTTACTTTTAAATATTATAAATTGAAACATTTTAATAACTGATATAATTTATATGTTTAAATAATAATAGCCAATATATAGGTAATTTGAAACAGATTTTATCAATCAAAAAGTCAGTTATATTCGAATTAACGTAATTTGCACTAAGTAATATCACAGATAAATATAAAGAAATAGTAATAACGAGATTAATTCAAAACGTGTTTACATTCCGACGAAAATTTAAAACTAGTTTTGCGAACTCCATATGACATAGGCCTATGCGTCCAGATATATAGTATAAGTGTATAAAAAAATGAAAAATATGCTACGTAAATAATTTAGTAGGCCATATGTTAATCATATGAATACCTAATTATTTATTTATGAACCTAATTCACCGAAATCATTATCAAATTAATTAGATATAGACATATAAGTTGTATATTTAAGTTCAGCGATAAATTTCCGCGTGTCTACTTATAATAGTACACGGATGAAGAGTTTAACATGTTGATGTTATGTAAGAATTCTTTATCATGATATGTATCCACGATGTACATAAAAATACAATAATACCACTGCGAATTATTCATACATAATTATTAAAATCATGACTATAATATGCTAACATCGCAATAACAAAATAAACATAATACAATTAGGTATACAAGTAATTCTACAACATTGAGTTGGGTCATCCGTTGCCCCATTTTATTTGTAACATTTTTGACAGTGGATTTAACATCAAATATTTCATAAATAAATTTATTCGTATTCTACATAATTTGACCGTTAATTGTTTTACAACATTATACTATTAAACATATATACCAAGTATTTAAATTACATAAACAGATATATAAAATCAAATCATAGACATTTTGAGCCTACGTCTCTATTATTATATACATTTAAAAGAATAAATAATTATTGTGATCAGTGCGGTTGAGTTTACTTTTTCTCTATTAACAAAAAAATGATACAGTTTATGATTATATCTTATGCAGGGCCGTTCTAAGGCCGGGGCGAGCGCGGCCCATGCGCCAGGCCCCACGGGTTCGACTTCTCATTTGGGTCCCGCGCTCAAACACTTGTAATCATTTTTGTAGGCCCCGCAAATTGTAGGAACGGTACTGATCTTATGATATGAATATTTAAATTACATATATTATACCTACTCATATACCTAATATTTTATAAAATTATAAATTTAAAAAATGCAACTCAACACCTTGTATGCGTTCTATATTTTTTGTGAAAAATTAGGTGCGAGAATATTAATGGTTAAAATAGGTGAATAATATTATATTTTGGTAGTCTATACTTCATTATATTGTAAATTTTTATCTATAACAACTATATATCAAGACAAAATACCTAACAAATATTAAAATAGTCCAATTACTTTATATAGCGTCGCAGAAAATGTATTTTATCTGAACTACAAACCTTAGCTGATATAGATTATACATATTATATAATAATCAGTATTATTTTTTAATAGATATTCACTATTATACATAATAATTTAGCTATATTAATATTTAATTCGTAAAATTGAAAGAATCGTACTTTTATGATCTTATTTCATTACAAAAAATTTACTTTCACCTTAAAATAATGTAGGATGAGTTACACTAGTTTTTAATAGCTGATGTTTCTTATTTCTTAATGTTAAAATAATTGTAAAGTAACCGAAATCTACGAATTAAAAAAAAACTGATAACGAGCAATAATGATGGGCAAAAGGGATAAAAAAAATCGAGGAGAAAGTATATTATAGTTGAGTTATAGATGATTATCAAACATTGTTAAAAAAATCAATACACGTCTTGTCGGTATAAAGGACTGATTGACGCATAAGTAAACCGGCGGGAATTTTTAATAAACAACACGTAGACAGAATAGCTACGCCGTACGATTTTATCAATATTGTATAGAAGAAGAGAATTAAGTATGTATGTGACATATTATCATAAATAAATTCATATTTAAACAAATAATGTAAATAGGTAGTATACTATATAGTGAGTAAGTACCTATGTAATTTTGTTAATATAATTTTATGGATAATGTGACGAACCGTGAACGGTAAAATATATATAGCCAATATAGGCGCGAATAGTAATGACTAATGAATATAATAATATTGAATTTGTATACGCAAACATTATACATATATCGTTTAGGATAAATAAGATAAACTCAACGTACTTTCTATAGGTAGTTTGGATTAGGTGTTTTCAAGTGGTAGAAAGAAAAAATATTTCTTTCGGTTTGTGCGATCAATGATCACCTACATATTAATATATCAATATCCGACATTTACCTACGCACGCATTTTAAAGCACGACATTGAATATTAGATAAGTTTTCACTCACGCTCAGTCCGTATTAATTAAACAAGGGCGTCGGAATGATAAAACGGAAACATTATAGTTCCTAATCAGCATTCGATAATATATTATTATATATTTATATCATTTTTCATTATTAAAGTATCTATTAGACTATTGCAGTTTGTCTGATAATTTTTTATATCAATAATTATTCGTTCAGTACAATATTATATATTATAGTGAACCGTATATAATATTAATTTTTTATTCATATTAGCAAATAAGGCTAAACAGTTTACTGTATAAGTACAGAAGTCAAGAAATACATTTTATGGACAATAGATATATATATTAACTTCATCGAGCCAAATGCAAGCATTTATACTCGTCTGATACTCGTAGTACACAATTTAAGTACAAAATTAAATAAGTAAATAGTTTGTATTTAGAATAGAAATTGGATCAATTAAACATCTTTAGTGTGAAATATCAATATATATATATATATATATTATTTAAATTCGAGCTATAGTTCAAACGCGTTCATGGTAAATAACTCAATAAAGCTAATATTTAATTATATTTACAGAAATAACGTATATTGAGATGTAAGACTTATTGATAATATAAAATATATTGACTATTATTTAGTGTTTAGACAGTATTATATTCTAACGCTTCGGAAAAAATGTTAGTATAACAAATGTTATGACTATTAAGTATTAAGTACGTATTTGTTTTACGATTATTTTTATAAAAACCCTAAATGGTGAAATGTGTTTGAATTGGATTCTTGTTAGTAGTAACACTCAGTAGATTGAGCAATCTCTGCAATAAACTTCAAAACATATCATTAAATAATTATACGCATTGTCAATAATGTTATCAAAAATAATTAACTAGATACGTAAAAGTTCAAAAAAATAAATACTCAGAGTATATGTAATATGGAAACAGTCATAAATTATTATTAATTTTTATGTAGTCTTTTGATATACAGACATGCTGTTTTACAAAAATGGTTAAAGATAGCATATTTTTTTAGCATTTCTAACCCATAAAAGAGTATCTTGAGTAAAATTTGTATAATATTAACACTCCTGAAGTACTAAAATAAAAGTTTAAAGAAAAAAATGTCTGAATGAACAATGATCTATAAAACCTATCCAGTTGACCAATTTAGGTTAAATTTGCCATCCATATACGTAGTATATAATATCAATACACATTAACAAATAGTTGTAATAAATGTAGATTCACAGAAAATTAATCCAACACAATAATACGATCAATAAATGCTTGTTAATAATACTGTAAGAAAACAGAACTACCTGTGTAAATCTTAAATAACTGTATATCAATTTTAAAACCCCATCTTTTTTTTTCTTATCGTTACGCGTGCTACTAATATTATGCTATGAACCCTTATTAGGAAGATGAGGATTTCCATCGAGGATCGATAATTTAAAATTAATTAATCCACTGTATTATATACTAGGTAATCTATTCATATGTAGGTATAGGTATAGTATTTGCTTGTACGAGTATACTATTATATATATTGAATTATTATTTCTATAAAACTGTAATAATAACTTATATTTTCAAATGCAATGATTATAATTTTAACTTACTGAAAATAAATTAATAAATAAATTTAAAAAATGTCATATCACCACTCGAAATTAAATTTAAATATGTGGGTATATAATATTTGAATATAAACGTCAAATTGAATTATTTCATGGAGAATAACAAAAATTAACAATAATCGTGTGTTAGAGTAGGTAGGTAGGTACTTACATGTATACGAATGTCAGCCGAGATGAACAATTTACAAAAAAATATGGTGTGTTGAGGTATCTATGTACAATATATATAATACAACTATGTGTCTGCGTGCATGTATATAGTAATAATAATATCCAGTTGCTGCTCCAAAATAAGAACGAACTACACTACCTGTGTTCACGCTGACTGATATGCGCGGACAAACGGCGTTAGTCTGCGTTTTCGATTTCGATATCACAATAATGATCGATATGTAAAGTTGTGATTATTGGCTGGCATAGGGAGAAAAGGCCAATTACTATAATTATTAGCCGCGTACAATCGAGAGGAGACCGTTGAGAAAATCCGTAAATATGATATATATATATATACGTGTATACGTGCGTGTGCGTGGACCTCTATCTACCTGCGTAGGCTATGATTTGTTTTTTAAGAATCGATGGAGGCAATAACGGCCGGGTCAACGAGATAAAGAAGAGCAGAGTAAAAATATAATATTATAATAATGTACATATTATTACTATTATTATTAATATTATTATTATACGGCGAAAAAATACGGTTTTAACACCGTTTTAATGCACCAAGGGCAAATCAATGTTAAAAGATTACACACGATAATCACGGTACAAAGAGAAGCCGTTTGTCCAAATATTATATTTAATAATACATTATATATATACCCGCATTACATATCATACATATAGGTAATATACCAATATAATACACCGCGAGTATATTAAATGATGCACATGTTTAATATACCAAAAATGTTTTATGCTGATAATACATATATATATCGTATCCTGCAGATCATTTATTCTTCATTTATATGATGCTATATATATTTTATGGCATAAACGACTACATAATAATATATATATATATATATATATATGTGTGTGTGTGTGTGTGTAATACGTACACAGCCTGAATGGACCCGGTTTTTTCTTAAAAGAGTCAATGACATTATTAATGCGTGTCCGATGCGGTCGTATGACTACCACTACCGATCTTCGTACAACCAAAAACTTATACCTCCCACTGGTAATGCTACTATACTACATCTACGATCTACGTATATGGTAAATAGCCAATAGGTACCACTATATAATATGACGATATATGCGGTCAAAAAATCTAAAACGTAAAAAAATAGACACAGACAACAGCGAAATTATTTGCCCTGTATTTACCATATCAACGATAATAATGCCACTGGCATGCGGCAGCTAAACGACCTTGCATGTGTCAATACAAAAATCCGATCGAAACAATATTTTATTATACTCTAAATACTTCTGCAGCAGGTTTTAAATTTCCTATTTTTTCCACTTACTCAAATTTGGATTATTTTAACGAATCAAATAATTTTTACTCAGATAAAGGTAAATTATACATTTCGTTTTTGAATCTGGTGTACAATCATCAACATACACAGTTTATTGTTATTATTATTTATTGTACAGTTTACACTATATGCATATACAAATACATAAAAGAGTATATAATATTCTCCCTAAACCTGGCATATAATTTCCATACTAAACATTCAAAATACATATATTTAATCTTAGAAATATTATCATGAACATAAAATTATAAACAAAACAAAAAAATGTGTAATTTTGAATTTAAATTTCTTTCCCAACTCTATAAATCTAAACCTTTCTTAAACCTAATGTTGATAAATTTATTAAATTTGTTAAAATTATATTGTGAAATAAATAAATTATTAATGCATGAAATCTTAAAAGCTCCGTTTTATGATACATAATTTTATTTTATAAATTACATGTCGTATTAGATTGAAATATTGAATAAGTATTAAATATATTTAAATATAATATTAAAAACATATTTATAAAATTAATATATTATAAATGTATAAGCATATTTTTTGTAAGTATACTTAGTTAATTAGCGATGTCTCTGAATGTATACATAATATAGATGTATACATTATAGACATAAAGTCTGATGTAGTATGAAATAAAATATCAGTACCTAAATATTTGTTGATACTCATTTGTTATCGGTGTTATTTCCTCACTACCACGTCGTACCTATACAGTTTATAATATAAACACATATAAACTTTATATCACCCATCACCAAGGAATCGTCCTTCAGGTATCATTGGTATCAACAGTCTAAAGATGGGAAATTTATAAACTTTGTATTTTGATATCTTATAATATGTAAGCGGAAAGTTTATAAGTAATTTATATTTTATATAATGGGAGAAAATACTTCTTAGTTAAAATGTTTAATTGTATATTTTATTGCAATATATATAAATATATTATCATTTGTTAGTATGTCATCAGCGTATTACTATGTAAAGGACTTAATAAAGTACGCATCTATATCATAGACAAACTATATGATTTTAAAACATCGTTAAATTTAATTTTAACGAGTTATTAACCTAATATAATATTTATGAAGCATATGATACATAATTATATGTCAAACTCTTAATAAAATGTTGTATAAACTATATAAATAAACAATTAATTAAAGTAATATAAATATATATATATATTATATATTAGAATAATTCTTTAAAAAAAATTTTCGTTAAGAAATAATTGTATACATACAAGAGGCAGCTACGTAAATGCATTACAGTATAACACTAAATAGTTAACACCTATTTCATATTTGCATACTTACTTTAAGTCTTTAAATATTATATAATATTTATAAATATTAAAATAAATTATAAAGTAAAAGTATACCTAATAAACATAATATAACTAAAAAAATGTAAACTGTAAAATATTAACCTATATTTAAATTTTTTCTATTTGTAGGTAGTAAATAATTTTAATATCTAAAAATGTTTGGTAATTGATTAGTTCAGTTTTGTGTAGGTATATTTTGGTATAATAAAATATAATAAAGTTAGGAAATAATAATGTTTGTTATACTGCTATCACTTAACCCTTTTTTCAATGGGTATTATAATAATAAAAAGTTGTTAAAATGTTGCTAACAACAAAAAAACTACTGAAGAATATTATAATAATTAAGATTGTAAAAGTAAATTTGACTATTGGTATTTTGAAAAATAGTTTTTTGTATATTATTATCGATGAGTTAAGACAAAACTATATAGATCACTAGTTTAAATATTATTAAAACTAGATAGGTAACTAATATACAATACATAACACCAGGCACGTACACAAAAAAGAATTTCGGAGGGGGTTTACAAAATTTAGCAATACAAATTGTACCGCACCATTATAAAACAATTCTTTCCTCGTTAATTAAAAATATTTCGGGGGGGGGAGTCGAACCCCACCTACCCCCCGTACACGTGCCTGCATAACACAAATGCATTTATGAATTATCTTTAAAGACTGTTAAATCGAAACAAATCATAAATTTACAATTTATAACCACTGACAAAAATATAATTAACTATTTTTGAAGTAAATATAACACTTGATTAAACTGCTGGTATACATTGTATTTTTTTTTCATAAAATACGATACATATTAATAAAAACTTAAAATAAAATAATATTATGCTAGATAAAGAATCAGCACATGGATAGATATTCAAGATCATACCAAAATTCTATGGTTATAGTAAAGTTGTAAAATAGGTTGTAAATAATAGTCTATAGGTAATAGGTACCTATTACTCGGTAAGTAATACATATATAATAGGTAGTAGGTACCTAGTTATTAATCATGTGCATTTGATGTTTACTTATACAACAATAACTTTATTTAATTTTTAAATTTTGCACATTGAATAATACTTGATTAAATAATTGAAAAATTTATTTTTATGAAAATAAAGGTTTATAGGAGTTACAGTAATGAGTAGATGATTATTTCAATTCCTGATTTGTCGGGAAACGAAAAACGGTCACGCGATTTTAAAATATATATATATTACTAATTGTACGAGTGAAGGAAAAATACATACAAATAATATACTTGTTGACCTCATAACATTTTTTTTTATTTATTTAATAGTCAACAAATCTGAATGATACTCATAATTACAGTTTGCAATATATGCAAGGAAACGAAGAAAAATGAAAACATTAAATTCACAAATCTAATAATAAGGAACTTAATAAATTGTATAAACACAGATTTGTGGACTGATTGAGTTTAATGCGAACATGCGCGCAGGAACCTGTTTTTTCTTTTTGTTCTTCAGTTTCGTCTAGATAATTTTCCACAAGGTCCCCTATAATATAAGCAAACTTTAAATATACTAATTCTAGGAGTGTCTTGTGACTACATATTTTAATGGTTGAAGAGAAAACCTGATTGCAGTTACTTAAATTGAACTATTTCATTGCAAGTATAAAGTGTATTCGTGTACAAGTCAAATCAAATCACTGCCGGGATTACTTATACTTTTAGCTTGACTTTTAGCAAGAGAAGTGTAGCAATTGTTCATATATAGACAACAAACGCCATGCTAGAATAACGCTGTGTTTAGTGTCAATACAGCAATAGAAATAACAAGAAATAAGAAACAGAAATAACAATTGATATAATTTTTGGTAGAGTTCTCTTAATGAAAGCTAGGTGCTCAATAAACGATATCCATTTATAATATAAGCATTTAAGAAGGATTTAAATTTTATCGATAAATTTTTTAATGGACGTTAATTACACAATTTACAACCATGAAAAACTAATCAATTCTTGCAACAAAAACTATAAACATGACTAAAAAGTTAAATATGCAGTAATATACGAGTACCTATATAGTTTATATAAATTATATATTAAGTTTAGTAGGTACCTGGTGGTAAAATATGATTGATAACTAAATAAAAATCAATAAACAATTTTATATTAATATTAACATTATGTTTCAATACAAAAAATCGCAAAAAATAATCAAAACTTGTCAAAATTCGGAAAATAGGATCAAACAATTTCATAGGGATTTATGGTGGGTGATTTTATTAATTTTAAACTTCCTTGATGAATATTATTTACAATAGTAAAATACGTCAAAAATTTGCTCATTACTGTAAACCTAAACAAAAACACATGCTAACCCGACGATTTTACAAACCCATGTGGTATAATAATTAATATATTTTTAACAAGAAATATTTACACGTAGATAGCTTAAAATTATCTAACTGAAAATGTTAAAATCATATTTAATCGGCATTATCATATATTATTTTAAGTTTGCGAACTGTAAAAAATTAAACAATTATCATTGGAGTAGGAAATAAATAAATAATAATTTGCCAGCATTACGTTGAATAAATTTATATACGTAATTAATGTCTTTTCACAGCGAATCTCCATTAAAATTTGCCAATCAATTACGGTGGTCACAGCCGTCGCGTCGAAAGTAACAAAATATAACTCTTAAACCTCGATCATAATCAGGTAAAGAAAAATTATGCTTTATCGTAAAATCTTAACGAGGTTATTTAACCTAATAATTAATGTTTTTTCTAGTCATACCTATTTCTTTCTGTAAATAATTCAAAATAATATAGTGTGTGAATATGCAAATACTACCTAAATAGTAAATACATATTATACAATGTTGTACGCCTAACGCATCTGCGGAAAACGATTTAAAAATAAAATATAACCTAACCGACATTGTTTGCCTATTGAAATAATTACTACCTACTATGCTTGGAAACAGAGGAAACAGAGGTCAGACTGGTTAGAGTAAAATCATAATTCGAACGACAGATAAGAAACAAACTTCGTAGTAGACATTATAATCTTATCGATGATAATGGTGATGATGATGAGTCGTTTTCATACCTAATGATTCTTGTCGTTTCTGCGTTAAATGTTAATAATCTTTTAATAATATTTGTTATGCTGTGGTATCACTCACAAGTCTGAAATTCTGCATTGCGTTAAAGGCAAATGAACGAGCAACAGCGTAGCAAGGTAATGAAAACGTTCAGAAATGTATACATATAAGTGTATAACAAAATAATATAATCAAACGTTTATTGACTGCACAATAAATTCCATGCAATATTGTTGTATATTTAGTAATATATTATTATACAGTGGGCCGACTCGTTTTCCCGTTTTTTTCGCGTAGTTTCACACGGAGAAAAACGACAAAACGCCCTGAACACACTGTATGCTATAACAATAATAATATATCAGTACATCACAACACATCTAATACGTCTGTCAAAATAATAATAATGAAATATTGTAATAACGCGTCGTCGACGACGACGACACGATACGCGCGCGCGCCACTCACGTGTGACCCACCACCGCCGCCTCCACCGCCGCCGGCACTGATCATCGAAACACCGGCACGACGCGACGTGGCGACGGCGGTGGAAGAAATCGCAAACGAGAAATCATTTTTAAAAACCGTATTTTTTCGGAGCTCCCGAGTCCCAGACGACGGCGTCGTGGTAAATACTATTATCACAACGCTACCGGTAGAAACACGTGGCCACGATCCCGTACAACACCACGACTACACACGAGATCGTGCGAGACGGTGTAAAAACGCAATTACCTATCAAATTTTGGCTTTTATTTTTGTTTTTTTTTTTTTTGACAATAAATCGTGATAATATTATCATCATCACTGTGATCTATATAGACTAAAAACTCACGTGTACGGCGTCTGAGCGATTGTAATTTTCTGCGTCACTCGGCGGGACGCGTGCGATTCGCCGATGAGGTTTTTCGACAGCGCGACAAACGGGCGATATCGAAAAGGCGGCGATCGACAAATTGTTCAACGGCACACGCGAATAGAAAAAAAAAAGAGCGTCCGACGATATCTCTGCTCCTTCTCGTCCTGTTGATTGATTTCGGAGACGAACGCGTCAAAAATTGTCGCCGCCAACACGGTGTGGTACGAAACGTCCGAGTGCGGACGTGCGATGTGTGAAACTGAACGAATTATTCGGCGCACGCTATTGTTAAAATATAGCGTGGTGGACGTCCCGTGAGCGGCGGCGGATTGGGCGTTACAAAATAATAACGACGACTAGGATGATGATGATGATGATGATGATGATGATGATAAGTATTTAATAATCAGAGTTTTTTTTTTCTCTTCTTCTTTTATTTTTTATATACTCCTCGGCCGTTTCCGAATAGTATTAATATAGTTTTTCGACAACCGCGGCTGCGGGCTGCAGTAAGTGGTTGCGGACGCCGGCACGATAATGCAGTATTATCATTATCATCGTCATCGTCATTATCGTTTGCACTGCGCGTGATGATGATAGTGTTATCACAGTCGTTGGTTATCAGCTATCGTGCGAACGTTGCGCGCGATAAAATGTCGCGACGCTTTTGGACGGGATTCCGTTTTCTGCCACTCTCACTGGCGTCGCGCTACTGTTTTTCGCGTCTGCCGCGTTTTTCACGTTTTCGTGTTTGTCTGCAGTCACCGCCGGTCGGACGTCGTGGCACCCGTCGATAGGGAAAAATTTGTCGGCTTGGAGCGCGCTCGTTAGCGAAAACGACGGAAAAATAATTCGATTATATCACATTGTCATTATTATAAACCTAATATTTTATGCGCGGGCATGTTCGGTGCTCGCTTAGGCCAGGGCCTAAAATTGTGTGCAGTAGCAAATTTAAAAGTGTAGTATTTTTTTGGATTTTATAATTTTTTATTTGATTAATATTCAATAATGATTATTGAAAATTATTAATTAGTAGAGCACGGATGTTTTAGTACCAAAAAAAATAGTCATATTTCACAAATTATTTTTGTGCTGTATTAATTACCTACCAACTTGAAATTATGTTTATTTTATAAGATAACATAGATGTTACGACGGTTGAATGTCTACTATATAACTAAAATAGTTATATATAAATTATAAATGAGTAAATTCAATAAAATTGCAAAAATTGCTAAAAATTGCTCTTAAAATGTTTAGATTTTAGTTCGTACTTATATGACACGCATTTAAAACGTACTTAGCAATATATTGAAAAAGTAGAAAAAAAGTTGCAATTGCAACAACATCCGTGACCTAATTATAACTAATTATTAATAATAGTACCAGTAATAATTATGCAACGAAGTTATACAATATATGTGACATGATTGTGCATTATGCACTACTAGGTCTATGTTTATTATTTTAAAATATTTTGGTGTGGAATTAGGTGATGTGCAGTAGCAAAACACTCTAATTTTAGGCCCTGGCTTAGACTACTCTTGGTACTTACACTCCGTAATAGACGTTGCTGTTTTAATTGTTTTTAACGATTAATTATTGACTAACAAAAAGAGAATAGTACCTTTTAAATTATTAACAATACCTAAACGGCTAAATATTTAATGAGGAAATGTTTTAGCTGTAGGTTTAGCTATATATATATATATATATATAATAGGTTTGTACAGTTCGATAATAGAAATTGTTTAACTTCAAATGCGCACGGTTTTATATACACCAACACCATGCTGTCTACAATATCTATACAGTGTAACTACTAACTGAACGTGCAGAGTGTATTGCGGGCTGTTTACTAATTAGATCACCCTAAATTGTTGAGAATACTGTGGTAAAAATATTTTATTTTTTCTTTAAAGATGTTTTAAATTATTGAATTGTTAGGGGCATTTTATGCGAATCATGGTTATTTTTAAGAAAACAATGGAAAATGTTAATAAATTATAAATATTGTACTGTTTAACTTTAACACTATACTTTGTTAAAATGGCTATGGTTGTATAATTTTTTCAAAAATCGATGTTGCTCGAAAAAAGCTCTGATTCTCCTCACCAATTATTATCGTTAAAATATTGCTTATTCTAAAACTCAAAATATGACTTTCTAAAATAAATTACTATTCAAGATTTAGTGGAATACATTTTACCTCAAAGAACTATCAATCATTTTTTTTTCGTTTGAAAAAAAAATAATTAAATAACTAACAAAATATTAAAATCTTTTGACCCATTATGTAAGTTTATAAATATTCTTAGTAAAAAAAAATATAGTTATTTAAATTTTAACTATGACAGACTGTCATTGACAGTTGATATTGCTATTGAATGGATACTGCTAATTAGTTATGATGATATTCATTGTACAAGACAAAATGATTCATTGATTCGCCTATCATTCTCACCCTAATTCATATCTTTAAAAATAAGATAGATCCCAATGAATGTGTAGAACAAGGGTGGCTACTAATTGCCGTACCCATATAATTAGTAATGAAGGGCAAACATAAGAGGAAAAGTAGAACAATTAATTTAATCAAAACTTGATTTTTGGAGCTTATATTTTGAATTATTATTTTATATGATTTAAGAAGTGTCCTATAGCTATGGCGAAAGTGGTAGATCCAGGGGGGCTAGGCCGCTAGGGGTCTCACCCCGAGAACTTTTCAATGGTCTCTTTTTACTTACACAAAAATAAGTGCAGATTATATTTTGTATTATAAAAGTTATTTTAAAATAAAATAACTAAAATGTATTATGGTATAATTATTATAGGTACCTATAACATGTAGGGCGTAAAAATATATAAAAATATAAAATATAAATATAAACATAAAAATATATAATATAATTATTATAAACGATTTCCAATCCAACTATAATACAATTAATAACATTCTCTTAATACCAATAAAAAAAAAAAAATTCAACTTTAGATCAACCAATGTGAGGTGATACAATACATTTATTTTTTAATACAAACTATCTATTTAAATTTAAATTATTAAACCAATGATGTTTTTAAAATTTTGATGTACTAAATCAAAATTCAAATGAGTAGTTTCTTATTAAACTGCGTGTAAACTATAAGCATTATATATAGTCCTTAAAAATAGTTTTATTAAAATATAAAATGGCTATTTATAGTACTCGATTATAATATATCCAACAATTTTTATAAATAATAAAATGTTGAGAAATTAATATTACCTATAACTATTTATAATTACTACAATTTTCAATTTACCATAAAGTCCCCATATTTTTCAAGCCCATTGTCATGGTCCACAAATATATATAATTTTTAGTATACAACATTTAGTATCAAAAACTACTCGTTTGAATTTTAATTTTGATACATTATAATTTTCAAAAAGTAATTTGATAAACAATTCATATAATAGAAAAACAGAGAAATTCTTATTTTTAAAAAGAGGTAGATATAAGTATTGCAATAGATCGCTCCTTAAATCTTATACAAAATCTAAATATTTGAAAATATGGTTCTTAAATAGGTATATTTAAAAGCTCCAAAACTTAGAGAATTTAAAAAATGCATTATTTAAAGAAAAAATGTTGCACCACTGTGAGTATGCTTGATGACGCTCCGTCTACTGTTATAAATACTTTATTACATAAAGTGAATATTATTTTATTGTTTTATCTCATTACTCCTTAACCATTATTTGGTAATACAAATTTTATCATATAAAATAAGCTTAAAAGTGAATTAAGAAATTGTATTTTTATGTCATTGTGCACAGATATCTATAAAAAATATAACCTACACAACACAATTGCATCACACTTGATATTCCGTAATATTGTTTTCGGATTTCACACATAATAATATGATGTCTTATGAAAAGTAAGCATTATTATTTAGTTTAATAGTTATACTCTATTATAGTAATCACTGAATTAGGAATAAAAACTGACATAAAATAGCCAAATATAAACAACCGCCTGTTGCAGAGATTATTATTGTCATCTGCTGCGTTAATTACAGTATTGACATTATAATGTGTCTTGTTTGAGTGCCAAAAAAAAAAAAATAAAAATTATATAATAAAAAAAATGCAAACGTTTTTTTTAGAACGTAGCTACGTAGCAACAATAGTTTCCCTAGAAACGTATTATTTCATGCGAGGTGAAAACTAACGAAGTGACATGTTTGATGTTCCTAAATACACATTCGAACATTTCCTTATTGAACTTTTACAAAACACAAACTTATAATTCATAATTTTTCTATCATAAACCATAATTTACAATTACTTGTTGTTGATATAAATAAATAAACCCCAAGATCTGCAGGACACAACGATCTTGTTTTTTTCCCAAAAGGTAGTAACTTGCCTTTTTCCACCCTTGCCGTAGCTATATATTACTATAATTCGACCTTATATAATTACTCAACTGCTGTTTGTACCTTTAATTTAGTTTGTATATACAACATAGACATTATAGTGGCCTCATCGTTACGTTTATAATTATAATGACATAATATTACAACTACTGGACTGTATGTAAATATAGAATTTGCTAAAGAGTAACAACAAACTTGTCCCCCTATCGGACAACACCATATTGATTTCGCTTTCAATATTCTTCATTGTCAAAAATGATACATAGATTCATTATTACTGAGAATTTTATTTTCATTACCATGGTTCCAATGGAAATACAGCTAATGATATCAAAATGGCTGACTTCAATAAGGGTCAAGGGGATACTTTTCAATGGAAAAATTAGGTATAAAATAATATCATACGCATTCCATATTTACAATTCAGTGCGTATAACAATATAAAGAATAATAATATGATATACCTTTTTAGTAACCCATTTTAAATAAAATATTTAAAAATTACGACAGTTTTAAAATATAGTATTTTAAAAAGTTGTGAAAATACAATATAATATATATATATATATATGTACCTGGAATTGACTAGGTATGTTTTTTTTTTTTTTTTTGGTGTATTCACGATTCGATATTTGATATTTATTTGAACAATCTGCAATAATAATATGCTTTTTAATTTTTTATACATATTTTATATTACCCAACATCGCATGATTTTATTATAATATAATGTAATATAAAAACATTAAAACATTATTTATGGGAATTTGTAACTTTTATATGTATATATTATTAGGTACTAACGTACTATTAAATGTTATATTATTCATAATGACTTTTTTAATAAATACACTTTCATATTAATTTCATGTTCTTACTTATTTATACCACGAACCTACTCTTACCGTTCTATCTTCTACAGTAAGTTGGTATTAATTCAAAGGCAAAATAATAATAATACATAAAGGTTATATAAATATAATACCTTTTCTATCATAATAATTAAATATTATTCTGTTTTGGCAACATTTAATTCAACCTTATACCGTAAAACACTAAAACTAATATTAAAATAAATTACTGTAATATCTGCAATAGAAATATATCATAACATGTATAATGTATATTGTAAAAGTACTTAGTAATATAAATAACTGATAGACCATATTTGCTAAATCGTTTTTCATATGTAATAAATAAATCAACGAATTAAAATGTAACACTCATATTCGTAACTGGGAAACTATACGATTTCTTAACTCGGTTTAGTTAACTATTTTTTTTTCAATTAAGTTAAAAAAACATAAACATTAAGAACAAATACCATTAACTTAACTTCATATTTTATTAGTAAGTCAAATTAGTTTAAAAAAAAGATAAGAAATGTATAATATTATAGAGAGTACTAACGAGTAAGTCAACAAGGACTAATAAATACTAATTAATACTGAAAATCAGTAGCAATGGAATGAGTAGGGAATAAAAAAACTGTATGTTTGTATTATATATCAAAATAGGAATCTTTATGATTATGATATTAATAATATTACTTAAATAAAATTGAAACAACCAAAATTTATGAAAATCGTATGAATAGCTAATTATAGTTATAATCATATACCTATATCGTGGTTATTAACTATTGTTTTTATGTGGGCAACTTAGTATACCCTATTTTATTAGTGATTAATGTGATAAATTCTTTTTTATCTGTAAATCTATAAATATACATACAAAATTCTTTGTAAATTTATCTTTTTTTTTTGTTCAATAATATTTTATGTATTCAACGAACTTATATATATTAAATAAACAGTAGTATACTAATTATTATTTTTCTGGATAATATGAACATTTAAAAACTAAAAATAACTTAAAAGAAAAATTGATTTTAAGTTAACGTAGAGGCAAATAAGTCAAAGTTGAATTCATCAAAACATAAATCCAGTGAAGTAAGTTAATAAAATTAAATCAATTAATCTAATTTTTAACATATTAACTCGTTAACAACGTTAATATCTAGTTTTGTATACATTGTGGTGACTTCTTAGATAACGAGGTACACTCGTACCTACTATACCTATAGCAGAGCGGTTACCTACTTTCTTCATTTTTGTTATTCCAAGTATATAATGTTATATAAAATGTTTACAGATTGACGATTGTGAAATAATTTTGAGAAAATATTAAAACGAAAATAAGATCATATTTTTTAGGTTTCAAACTATTTTACATAAATGAAATGCATAATTTAATATAAATTTAATGTAATATCTATAAATATACCTATTATATACTAATGGTTTTAATTACCAATGTAAGTATCTTAGATTAATCAAGAAAAAAAAATATTTTTTGAGTAGTAACATGTTCAAAATAACATAGGTAGGTACTACGATTGATATAATATTTATGAAATACATTATAGTGATAGCCAATAGTTTTTACTTATTTCCAATAAATTATTTTAAGCCGGTTTGAATAAACTAATTATTTGTCAAAAACATATATGTCTCTTATATAAATAATTGCAAAATGGCACAATTATTGCCAATTGGCAATTACTAATTTTTATGTACTTACATATTATATTATTTATAATTATTAACAAAAACACAAATAACATTTTACTGTAATTATAATAGGACATTGGTACTGTTTATCGTTAAAGTTTGATAATATTTCAAAGTCATTGTGTTAACATCTAATATTATTTTAACCTGCGAGAGCAAAAAACGTATAAATAGTATAGATATGAAATAGTTTAAGGTGATTTAAATGTCATAGTTAATAAAAGCTTTTAACACTTAATAATATTATCCACAGAAATTATAGTCAAAGGTTAATTAATAATTTATTTATTTATTCCTTTAGTGAATATTATAATACGATCACGGGATCCAACGTGCACGATTATTATTTTAGAGATAACATTGCTGATTGATAAAAATATTTTTTTGTGATAATGACTTGTTTACACAACTATATACATATTACATACATAATAACTTTTTTCAACAATGTTTCTATTTGGTAAAACATACATAATTTATTCAATTATAAAAATATGTAGATATTATCAAAATATCGATTTATTTATTTAAGTCATTATTATAAATACTGAATACCTAGCTAACATATACTTATTACTTATAACTTGTATTATACCTATTTTTTTATTCGTTAGATATCTTTTGAAGTATTTGTGCCTTATATTTTTTATATTTAGTTATTATTAGAGTTAGGATGTTGATGACCTAAAAAATACACAAAAATTCCCTAAAAAAAAGTGCAAAAATACCCTAAAAGCTTCAAAAAATTACCTTGAAAATGGTCTAAAAAACTAATTAAGTAAGTGAAAAAATGTATTTATAAATACATTATAATTTTTATTAGAGATATAGGCGTGATAACGGGTGTAATAGTAATTTTAAATATGAATTATAGATTATAATATTAATAAAGTAATAAACAATAGTATACATTTACATTTTAAGCATTAAATAAAATTATTAAAAATAAATTAATTTAGATTTTAAATAAATTAAATTTGTTTCCAAACTCGAGTTTAACACTTGCTCCAAAATCTAAAATTGCCCCACAATGTACAAAAACTACAAAAAATGACTTAAAAAATGAAAAAATGACGTTAAAAATCAAAAAAATGCATTTATAGCTAAAAATGCCGAAAAATGCAAAATAAAATTAGAATATTCTGCATCAAGAGAGCATGAATCAAATTTTTAGCTAGAGTAACATTGTATAGAATTAAAGGAAAAAAAATGCAAAAGTCATTAACATCCTAACTCTAGTTATTATACTTACCTTCATAAACACTAATATGTAATATGTAGAGTATAAATTTAAATTTAATTTTAATAAAATCATACAATAGATACAAACATTAGCCGCACGTTATTGCAATGACAAGTTTGATACATCATAATACTTATAAAATATATGAATATTTGATGATTATTATAATGATAATGTATTATATTATATTATACATGTATAATTCACACATGGAAATATTGGAGTATTAAAATGAAATAAAATGAAACGAAAGTATATAGGTATTGTTTATAATTTATATGGCAAAATGATTTACTGAAATACCCATAGACTTATAGTTATTTTTTTTCTAAATAAATATTTAGCTTTAAGTTAGATAATTTTGAGCGGAGCGAATATTAGATATTGATTTTACAATGATGTTTATTTTGTGCATATTATGTATGTACGATAAGTAATCAAAAAATTAAAATATTTATCATTATAATAATAGATAATATTTAAACTATGAACAGCAATATCAATATGTTCATTATTTTGTTATAGCTCGTAAACATTGTTTGTGAATAGAAATTAGAATTTAGTACTTAGAATTTTCGTATTACTATCGTATTTTATACACACAATGATATTTTCAAATACATTGTTTTTGACAAAAATTAATTCACCTACGACCTACAGTATTACTAATAATAATTAGTAAAATATATTATTTTGTCTAATAGCAATATCAAAAACCGTAATATTTAATTAAATTTATTTTGTTAATGATTTAATTATTTCAATTGTATTACACCTAACATGAAATATACTCAGAGATAGAGCCTGATAGACTGTCTTCACTCAGTTGTTGTTCGTATACATTATATTATGATCCATCACAGTGACCCACTCAAAACCTACAGTACAGCAGAACGGTACCCTATTTTTCCTTTTGATTTCAAAAAGTTGTTATGCGGTAGTTGTTATGATATGTAAAGTGTAATAATTAATACGCTATTTCAGACGATACAACATCCGCTTGCAGTAATGTCTCCACGATATGATATTTTAAAATGTACATAACATTTATAGTTTTAAAATGCTCATAACTTGCTTTGTAATTAAAATATCAATTAAAGTTTCTGAGATTTCATAAATAATAATATTACCTGTACATTTTATAATAGGTTTATTCTCTAATTTTAAAAATAACAGAGTAGAATGGATTATTATCTACAATTTGCTGTTGTACGTTTGTAAAACAAACAACACACAAGGTGTGGCATCCTCTTAACAATTATATTCAATTACTAAGCCAATTAGTATGTTGTTAATAAGCTTTCATAAAAATTATCTTTATTTCTAAACTTACTAACTTAGTGCATGTCAAAAGAAAATATTTTTAGTTTTACATTTTGGACTTAAGTTAAATTTGTATTTACTATGTACAAGTGGGAACCTTAATCAATAATGCTTAATAGTTAGTTAACTTTAACTGTTAAAGCTTAGGTCAACAATTGTTATTAGTATGTATAATGCTATACTATTAATAATAACAATAGTAGTAGGTAGTAATAAAATATTAATTAATTAATAATAATAGTTATATAAGTATTATAATTAACATCGTGATTAATATTTTTATAGATATGACATGGGAGTGTGAGAACTATATTAATATTAAGAGGACGCCACACCAAAAGCGAAACGTATACACTATAATAATATACAACGACCGAGAGAGTGTCTGTAATAATATGTTTTTATATTAATTATATTTTGGCCAAAAAAGTTTTTGTATTAAAAATTAAAAATACATTATAACTTAAATTAAATTATATTGTATTATTATCTTAATTCTAAATTATACTAATTAAAAATAAAATATAAATTATTTTTTTTTACAATTAGTTATTTAATGTTCATTAAATTTGTTCATGTATTTTTTTATGATAATTTCTAATATAAATAAGAAATATAAAATATGTATTATAATGTGAATAAAAAACTCATACTAATCAATATAATACAATAATATTAATTTAAACATATTTACTATGTACGATATATCTGCCTAATTAAATTACTAAAATAAACATATAAATTTAATTTCATTATACCAATTTTTTATTAATACATACATAGATAGGTATATTATTTATATAATACTCAATGACGGATATCGTACACAGTTCACGTGTTGTTTCATCAAATCATTCAAATTATACATGTATATATAATATTTATTTTATTCCTTAGAGCACATTAAATTCTCTTCTATACAATAACGAGATGACAAAAACTTGTAACACTAATTACTAGGTAACATTAAGTACCTATATAGTATAGGTTTACACAGTGTAAATTGTAAATGGCACGCACAAATGCACAATTTAAATGTTATTCGCTTATATAATTTATAATTTTATATTGTTACTTAATGACACTAAATTTTATGTAAATAATTATGTTCTATACTTTGTACCACGGCTCGTTCTGTTATATATAAAAAAAAAAATAAATAATAAAGTTTTATTTATTATTTTCGTCGGCCTAATCGATATTTTGAACTTGTTTACATTTATGAAACCAAAATTGTTCGATTTCATTTCGAATCGTGTTATGGTTTTTATGTTGACGTCGTAGAAATACGTTATATGTCTTTCGGACAAGTGCGCAATTGGAGTAAAAAAAAAAACTAATGATCATAAAATATAAAGAACGAAGAATTGAATTATATAAATTATTTTTTTTAATCAAAGTTTTTAGTTTTCATCATCAAACTTGTAGTATTTGGTTCATCGTACAAAATCAAAAAATAAAACAAAATAAAAATCTGACGAATTCAATCGTTTTTTTATATGACTTTTTCATCTTATGTATATTTAATATAACATTGTTAGCAAATAGCAGTGAATAATTGGAAAGATACTAATAATTAGTAATTTATTTTACGATTTCTTATAGATAACATTAAATACCCGTATACACCCTACTAATTGCGCTATGGTTTTAGAAACAATAAACATTGCAGTAATAACTTAAAAGTATTAAAAACGAAAATCGTTTTACATAACACATCAATACAAATAAATACATGTGTAATTACTAATTTGACCTGATCTCATTGACATTGAGAAACTATATCGTGTCTGTCTTATAATCTTATATTTATTGATAAATAGGTTTGATATCTAACGCTGCTTTACGTTTATGATATTTGTGAAGATCATATCATTGAAACTCACTTGGTCTAATAATTTACAATTAAACGATAAACACTTCTATACAATACATTAAAATTGTTATTATTGTACTACTTAGTGCTTTATGAGTTATGGCCGTTATGGGTATGCTATACGAAATCAGTTGCATAGTATACTCAATACTTGTATGATTACTAATGCTGCTTATGTGCATTTACTGCATTTGTAGTACATTACAAAAATATACTTTATATTTTTCAGTTCATTTTTGGGGGGGAGTATTCAGATAAAAAATTTTCATTTTAGAGTATTATGGTTACCCGTTTTCTATCTTTTTATTGCATTTTTAAAGTTGTTATATGGTTATTTAATTTTCCGTCCTAATGAGATCACACTCAAATTAATAATATACCAACTATCTATTATAATTCGTGACTATTAAGTATTCTTAATTTAATAATATTTTATTAAAGTGATATTATTTTATTTGAATAATATAGTCCAATATTGTAATTGATATCGATATTTGTAATATAGTTATAGCCAATTCGCCGAGTGACCAGAACTGCGTGCAGACATAAACTAGTCGTTCTTTCCTCATTACAACACCTTACTGCTACGGTCCATCTACTTAATCGCCTGTCGCTCTAGATATAACAAGTTTATTTAGTGTCATAGGCATTTTATTTTAGTGATTAAAATCCATATTATGTTGTATTCGATATTTTCAATCACGTCGGAGCGTCACACTACTATTTTTTTGCATAATATAATAAAACAGTCATGGCGATAGGTTTTTTAACAGATTGCCCGCATTTCCGTCGAACGTATGCGCGAAGTTGTCTTTCGATGAACAAACTATAGAACTGAATATTTTCAACATCAAAAACAGTAATACACTTAAAACACTAACAATTCACTATACTACTAGAAAATACTGAATAGAGATTTGAATGCAACCATAATTAAACCGAATAGACGCATTTAAATATGTATAACAAATAACTATTTCACCTCCTGCAAAACAGCAAAGACGCAAAGTTTACTTTGTGTACCTACCGATGTTTTATTAAGTCTAAAAATACATTTAGAAAAAAATTATAACGATGAGACGAGACGTTCAATACTGTAAATAAACCCATCAGCAAAGAACGCGATTCGTCGATGTTGAAAGGAACGGATTGTGGTCTCGCGGTCATAATTTATTTTCAGTTTGACTCGTATTAAATATTAATACCTATAATCTATATTATTAGTACTTGCTATGACTAATTGTCATCAATGTAAACACGGTACAGGTGTCTGGTTCATAATAAACATTGGTAATATTAAAAGATATAGTATGTACATTTAGGTATATATTATATCAAACGAAAACTGAATCGAAATTCTCGCGAATTCAATATAATAATATGTTATAATGATAAAAATGACCTTCGTCCAGTTATTGGTTAACTTTTCAAGTTCATTGTTAATGACGAAAATAATCCATTGAGAGTGAATTTTATAACTAAAATAAAACCCGTTTTACAGCCGTCAGCGTGGGTATTGTACGAACCGTATCATGCAAATATTTTTCGATTTATATTATTATTATTAAGTTATTGTGATATGAGCGCAAAACTAATAATGATTCGAATGAACTGTTCAACCCACCGGACATAGTAGTAGTAATGAAGAGTAAAAGGATTTGTTGGGCAGAGGCACAAGGCATGTTTTGGCGCGCAGAATGAAAACTGTTGACTGTGTAGGAAAAAATGACTTTGTGGGACGTGTGTATTGGAAATGAAAAGACCCTCGGGAAGTGGGGACGACCGAGACAACGATTACAATATGACACCGCGTGTATCAGGACCTGAGATTGATAAGAGCAGAAATATATGGCAGGAATAGGTGTAGGTGGCAAAAGTCAGAGACGGGTGTGAAGAAGTGGTCGTTGTGGCTAGTGATGTTAATGGCCTGCATTACACCAATACAAAAACGAAAAAAATTATTGTATATTGCTGGGGCCTGGGGTGCCGCCACTGGTGATTTATTTTCCTTCTAATTTCTTACCAGTTTACCTGTTTACCACCATCAAACGTACTTATTATACTTATAGTGTTTATATTGTTGTAGACTGCAGATTGTTAATTGTCATATTTTAAATAGATAATAATAATAAAAAAAGTTATTGTATAGGTAATAACAGACTTACAGACAACAGGTAATTCTTGAACAGTTGATCTATATATAGTGCTAATTACGAAAAATTGAATTGTATCTAATAAGGTATCGCAAATGGATATTTATTATTATACATTTAAATCGTTGCAAAACGGTTCTTGACATTGGGATTCTTTACTGATGTTTAACACACGAATACTAACACAATAACGGCATAACGCACCGCATTGCATATTGCTTGTTTTATCACAATAAACTAAAAATGTCATCATATTAATTATGTATCAAACAACTCTATTTTTGTCCAGTTTATTATGTAATAATTTTTAATTAGGTACTATGTTGCAAAATATCTGTTTGATGACAATATAATTATACATTTTTAAATTAGTACATTATATTTGTTTTAGCAGTCTGTCTGTGTGATATGACTTTATGTTTTATGTACATCACAATGGAATTGAGTCTTAATCAAGTTAAAATCGAATAATAATCGAATGTTCAGTTCAATCGAATTGGTATTTGAAAATGTAATTATAAAGTAATAAACATAAACATCATAATATTTTCGTATTTTACAACAATATAGGGTTTGGTGGGCAGTGATAATATAATTTGAATGATTATAATTTATGTTGTGTTATAGACCAGTGTTTCTCAACCTTTTTAGCTTCGCGACCCCCAAAAAAAGTATAGAACATGGGTCACCAAATGGCGGTCCGCGTACACATTTTATCCGGTCCAGGTCGTAACATACTATTAACAACATTATAATGTGTTATTATTGTAAATTATTATTTTTTTTTTAAATATTATTGGTTTTTAAATAATGTAAATATGTATTTAGAATTTTGATGGCCCATGAAAAACTTTTAGATCCCTAATTTGGCCCTTCAAAAATATTAATTGGGGACCCCTGGTATAAAATATGCTCAATCACTTGACGACCCTCTCTCCCTATCTATATTAACTATAAATTTGTATCATATCGTTGGGAAAACCAAATTTTGAACGAAAGGTTCATTTTGTAAATCGGTATTTTATTATTTTTGACCACCACGACCCTTAGCCAGGGCAATCGCGATCCCTAGGTCGAGAAATGCTGTTATAGACTATAGTATCATAGGTATACACGGTGTGGGTGTTACAACTTGCAAGTAGAGATAAATGCAAAACGTTCACGCAAGGGAACAAATTTCAATTATAAAATACACGATGTACGTACACTCGATTATTATTGCAAGTAAAACAACACAAAGTCTGTTGCACGTGTGCAGTATAATATATTATTATACTGTGTGGATGCATAATCGTCAAAACCAGATTTTCAGATGTAATTTTGTTTTTAATAAAAACCCATAAACACGTTTGACCTTCAACACGTTTGGTACAAAACAATATTTTTTACTAATCTGTTATATTCGTCATTATATCGTCAGATACGGCCATACAGGTCGGATAGTAGAAGGTATATCAAACACGTCATATTACATACGTTACATTATGTAATATTCAGATTCCGGATTAGCGATATTAGTTCATTATGAAACGCTCAAATGCTGCGAATTAGTATTATTGTAATTTGCGTACAAAAAAAAAATACGCTTGAAATTTATGGTATAATAACATAGCATTAGTACGGGCGTTTGTACATACAGAACACATTATTT
This sequence comes from Rhopalosiphum maidis, assembly GCF_003676215.2. Classification (NCBI taxonomy): domain Eukaryota; kingdom Metazoa; phylum Arthropoda; class Insecta; order Hemiptera; family Aphididae; genus Rhopalosiphum; species Rhopalosiphum maidis. The sequence goes on from NC_040878.1 coordinate 85,473,951, forward strand.
GAACTATAATCAAAGTTACCTACAGTGTCGTAAAATCACAGAAATTTCTACTGACAATATCATACAAAACATTATAGTGTATACATTACTCTATGACGTAGACTACCGGTTACAGAAAAAAACATCTAGATCTATCCATATAATAACCATGGTTATGCATAATTGTATATTATGTATAAGCAGTAGACGCTAAAAATATTGCGTTTTCCGTTTCTGCTAATTCTCAACAAATATTGTAAATTCGTTAACAACAGAACAGCGTTTTTTTAGAAAAAAAAAATGCTATACAGAGTCATTGAATACTTATATAAGTTGTAAATTATAAATTTATGATTATTGATAAAAACTACGTGTTCAAAATTAGATTTTTATTTATTTCAATTCTAAGAAAAATATTCTATTTTGGAATGTGAAATTAGTCATTTATGTTTTTCATTCATACAATTAAATATTGATAACGAAAAAATGAATTGTAAAAAGCTGTCAACTAGGTAACAACTCCGCTATATACCTACTAAGTGTAGATGAGTGTAATTCTTAATTAAGTATCAGTAGTCTCAGTATAAAGCAAGGCATGTTAAATTTGAACTCAATGATAAATCGAAATGACGAAAAATAATTTTAACCGAAGTCTAACTTTTTGATAGCCATAAGACTCCTGTAAAATGTAAACAAATTTTAGTAATTTTTCGTTGTTGCCGATTTTTTAAAAAAATATTTATAATTTTTTGTTCCAACTAGATCTAATTTGCTACCAAAAAATCTATCTCAAAGTTGATAATCGGAAAATTATATCTACTAATAGAAAAAACGATTCCTGGCACAAAACGAAATAAAAAAAACACATTTTTGTAAAACTGTAAATTCTTTGCCCAGAATCTAAAATAGAATTTTTTCAAAAATGTTCATTTATCAAAACGTTATTGACTATCGAGAAAATTAGTGTTTATATTAATAATAATCACCTTGTATATATAGGCGGTATACGAATTATATAATTTGTACAAGTTAACATTGTCGCGTTGTTATATAATATATAATAATATTGTATTGTAATGTGTTGTATATCATTACATTTTATACATATTTTACCCAATAAGTAACTATATTATTATAATTCATTATATTTAAATATAAAAGATTACATGTGCGTTTGACTATTTTATACAAGGGCGTCGAATTAATTAGCTATATAGTGTGAAGTTTAGAAGGTAATGATCGAAAAACAAGTCGAACAGCTGACAGTAAATATTAGTTATAAAGTGATAAATCTGTGAGCTACAAAATAAAAATAGCAAACATTTTCTCAGCCGTATAGAATAACAATGAATCGTAGATAATATATGCTTCAGCAGAATAAAAGGTATTTATCAACAGTTCTAAAAACGTTATTCAAGAAAAAACAATAATGAAAATTGTTTAAATTCAATAGCTTTTTCGATTAATCGACAAATAAAAAATAATTATTAATGTAATTTTTATTTTATTTTTTATCACGATGCTCATTTTTATATTTTCAGCATTTAAGATAAAATAAATTTAAACATGTTCTACAGGGTAGTTCATCACGCATAGGTACTCGTTCTCTATTTTTTCTTCAAAAATGTAGATATTCAAATCCGAAATTTGGATCATATTTTTATATTCTTAACATTTATTGTACTATTTAGGGATGAGTGTTCTGTTAACATACGATAAACATCTATTTTTTAAATGAGTACTCCCTTTCTACTGTAAATTTTATAGCCGATAGTTTTCCATAATATAGTTCCATTCAACCATTGTAATCGGTTAGCTATGGAGGCTATGGTGAATTGAAACTAAGTTTTAGTAATTAATATAAATAATCTGTTAACATTTATAATTTGTAAAAAAGATCCAAGTATAATAAACATTTGATTCAATATTACATTTATTTTATATTTTTGTAAAACTATTTTTAAGGACTATTTATTATTATTATTATGATTAGTACTTTTAAACCTTTTAATAAATAACTGATAAACTACTCTTTTGAATTTTGAATCGTACATTACATTTATTTTTAAAAAACTACCCAATTAAATAATGTACAATAAACAAGAGAAGTTTCTCATTTGACGAAATAGAAGTTTATATGTCCACATGGCACTCCATAAGTACTTAGTACAAAAAACTCAATAATTTGAAAATATGGTCTTTAAGTATATTTAAAATAATACAAAAATTAGAATTTGAATTAAGTAGCCATGTTAGATGAATCACACTGTATAGAAACATGTATTTAAGTTATACACGTTTCTATTACATAACCTCGTAAACCTTATATTTACCAAAAAAAATCTATTAAAATGTATAATATTATGCTTTTTAGAAAAAAAAACTTGATGATGAAGTACAAATACTGTAAGAAATGTTTATAATATCTACTGGTTTATTATTTTTTTAATCTGTAATTTTTGTTTTTGTTTGCTTAGCCGATCGAAAAAAATGTCACAATTTAAAGTCGTACTATTTGTTTAAGCTATTAGAATTTAACATTTCAACTTATAAATTATGGGATATGAGATGCGAATAAAATTATAATAAAAAATATTACTTTGTCAAACACAGATATTGCGAATCGCAATAAATCGTAGTTCACGCAAGCCGTAATTAGCGATTTAGCAAAATTTACTGACATTTTGTGATAGCGCTATAAGACATTTTAGGATTTAACCTTATTTTTGTGTTTTGATATAAATATCAGCAACGACCTAAGGTTTGAAGGTTATTAAGTTAACGAACCATTTATCATTCGTTCGCATTCGATCAATCTAATTAGTGTATCTACTTATATATTTATTATAATTTATAGCACTCTATCGAAATTCGTTAAGCAAATATTTTTCAACTTATTTATAAAAATAAAACCAAAGGATTTTAATTGAAGTGAAAATTGGTCAATGTCAATTCGGGTTTTAAATACATGTGAATTTATTGAATGCAAATGGTGCAATATTGTAAAATCGAATAGTAACATGTTTTTATTATTGTGTATCATTTTTTCGTAAGCGTAACCAACACATAAAAAAGTGAAAAGTGTCATTTATTAAAAAAAAAATAATAAATAAATATAAAAACGCTGGATGTATAACAGTATATACTCAAAAGAGATTTCTACGAGGGACTATAAAAGAGAGTTTATAATTTACACCACTATAATAGGCAGCAGAAAATAGTAGATAATTATTTGTCGTCGCCGTCTCAAGCGGATAAAAATAACACGATATTTCCACAAAACTACGAATGATATTAAACAAGAAGACAAGTGGCCAGTGGGTACCGCTTCTACTGTACATTAGGTGTCAAGCGGATCACTTTAACGTGTGTGATAAATTTAAGTTTATCGATACCTTTATTGACTCTCGAAAACCGAAAAACGTTTTGAGCGGAGACAGTCAGTCAGCTTTTATTATCAAGTACATTTCATGAAATATTTTTCTTTTTGTTACTTAGTCATTTATTTTGTATTTAATATAACGTTATGTTGATAAAAAAAATATTAAATATTTTATACGTTGTTGCTGCAAAATAATTGAATTACAACAAAGAACAAACATTTTTGGAGGAGAAGTAATTATTATACGGTTGAATATCCAATGTCAAAAAAAAAAAAATTTGAACGGTCATTAAAAATTAATTTGACTCCGGTAGAAATATTTACTAACAGCTGCTCAACTTGTAAAGAACCATTTATTGAATTTCGAAAGTATATTTAAATGCCTATAAAAAAATATTGTGATTATAAATATTTAATACTTTTTAATTGGAAAATTAATATTTTATCGAGAACCTTGTATTATATTACAAAATATTTATCCATTTTTTACCTATCGTTCGTACATTTTTTATCAGCATCTAAAAAAAAATACTATTAATTAAATAATATAATAATATAATAAATACTATATTTTTCATGCCTATAAATTGTTCAAAAAGAGTCAAAATATGTTAAAAATTGTACCATTTATAGAAAATAGAAATATAATTATATTTTAATGAAAATTCCAAGTATCTATGAATATTAGTTTTTAAATTACAACTAAAATTTGATTTTTTTGAAAACTGATTTTGCGTGAAAATTCCCAATTTTCTTTAGTTTGTTGTTTATTTTTCCCCATTACATTGAAAAATACTAGACATTTTTGATTTAGATCCAATTTACTATGTAATACCACCCTCAAATTGAAAATCGAACCATTTTATTTACTACTAATTATCATGCGCTCAAACACAAAAACATCACATACATCGATACACCGTTGTAAAATTCATCGTTACGCTGAGAATCTAAAATAGTTCTGCGCAACTTAAGATATCTAATCATTCTGTATACCAATATTAATTTGAAGTGAGCCTGTCGATCGAACGTTAAACGTTAAACCACTCGATTCGCGGAGGAACGGCAATAAGAATAAATAATTTTTATCTTCATAACATTATTATAAGGTCACTATTTTTGAGGGGTTCGACGTAGGCAACTCTTGCGACGTATCAGCGCCAAAATAATATTTTTTTGTGATTCGAACGTTTCAAAATTCCGACGTCCACGTCAAACGCAAGTGATCATTCGACACACGAATATTCAATATACCAATTTTGATTGTTGCCATCCAATGGCATATATCTGCATAAACTTTTTATGGTTGGAGAGTGTAACCATTCAGGGGAAAAAGTCCAACCCAAAATGTACAACAGATGAGCCGCGGTTTAACGAGTCATATGAATTATTTATGTAATTTTTTCTAATTCGTCAATTTATGTTTTATTAATAATTGGGTATCAACTACAGTGGTTGGAACATCGGGTTATCAAGTATAGTGGTGAGTTGGACGATTAATTATATGGATGGTGCGCGGGTAAAAGGGTAACGGGTAATCACTACTTAAGTCACTAGTTTTCTGGAAACAGGATGTTATTAAGCATCTTCAAAACTAGGTACGCAGTATTGTTTATTCCACTAGATGGCGCGTAATAATCGAAAAAAAAATCCTAAATTTACTTATTTCCTTTCGACCGCGCACCGTCCATATTATTATCTGTGCGCCATAGAAACTCGCAAGCGTAATTCAAATAAACATTTCACATTGACGAAACATGAAAAGTATATTCAAACGCCTCGAATCCCGATCATTATTCATTATTCTGTCGATTAATATGCACTTTATAATTTTATCGCGGAATAGAATTTGTTTTGTTTTTAGTCACTTATTATTAGCAATTAACGTATAGATTTCTGTCATAGAGTACGGCGAATGGTCGGAAAACAGAGACATCCGGTCTTTGAAAGCACATTACACAAAATATTTCTATAGGCAATATAAACGCATTTTCAAATATATAACAATATTACAAATACATATTATGTATATACATTATTTGTGATAATTAGCTAAATAATATTATTTTAGATATTTATGATTATGAACATCGAAAATCGTAATGTCCTAATATTTTCGATAGCCTGCGAAGGAGTTACTGTATTCTACGGTAACGTTTTAGGTCTCTTGTAATTTTCATTCCACACGAATTACAAAATCGTATTACAATGAACGAGCTGTGAATTAAAAATTGGATTTTCGATACAAACAAGTTGAAATTTCATCTTTAATGAGTATTCATATTATATAATATTGGCACAATTGTAATCATAATATAAAACAATAAAACAATAATTTATTACATCGTATAGTTAATTTCTTTTAAATAAATCCTTTAAAGATAATTAAAACTTAAAATACTTATATAATGACGTATTTTATGATAAATATATATTATATATTTATTACTTAAATATAAAATTATATTTCCACGACAGGCATGAAAAACATCAATTTGTACTAAAATGTATTTTTTTTTATATATACAGTACAGTTAGTTAACAGTTATATTATTAAGATAAGCATTTTTTTCGGAAGCGTATATATATGTAATTTTATACACTAGAAATTCAACAATCAATATTTATATAATACATAAGGCGAACATAAATTAACGTTTGATCATAAGTTTCGTGTTTGAGCATCAATGTCTACATTAAGGGGAAAATGACGTTAGATGGCGACGGGTCTTGGTTTCAGTTCCAAAAATTGGAATGGCACGTCCAAGCTTCTATTGCAGTGCTCGACCAGCAGGTGTCCTCTCCTGTTGGATGTACCCACTACAATCACAGAGTCACCTTTCATCAGCGCGACATCACAGTTTCCTTCTTCTGAAAATTGAATCGTTATTAGATATCGAGTTATTGAATATTGTGAAATTCAATATACATACCAGGAAAAGATTTTTTCATTATACGGCTTTGCGGATATCCCATTTTTGTATTACCAGATATCGTGTATGATCGACTTGGAGGTAATGGTGGAGGTCTTTCCTGGAAAATAAAAATAGTTACGTTATAAACTTGTCACCTATAGCACGATTATAACCATTAATTGCCTATTTTATTAAAGTCAGTTTAAAGTATATGTATAATGTTGAGAAACTGATCTTGAAAAGCTATGAAATTATATTTCAGATTTTAACTCTCCAATGGAAATTCAGCTGCCAAGACCCAGTTGTTGGGCCATGGGCAGAACGTAACGATAGTAACACGTTATTTAATTTATTACGTAGTAATGTAATATTGTTAAAAAAATTTTAAGTAACGAAAATAATATAATGGACATTACTCCTAAAATATAATAACCCATTGCCATTTCGAGCATCTATAATTAAAATAATTTTAATTAATAGAAAAAATAATAATATCATATATAAATTTCTATAATGCGTAAAAATTTTTTAGATTTTAACGAGTTACAATTAATTTTTCAATGTTTTGGACAACATTAATATTAACATTTTTTTTGTCTTGTTCAAGTCATACCAGCTATTACTTATATTATGGGCTAATGGATTTATGACTTTAGACTAGTTATACGTTGGTTTTCGTCGTTTTCGATCGACAAAAAATCAGAGAAATATACTCGTGTTCTGTTTTTTTTTATCTTTGTAATGTGAAAGTAACACAGTTAATGTTTAAGTAACACTTAAAGTAAGTTATTTTTAAAAGTAATTTATCCAAAACTATTGATTTAAATTACTTCTAATTAATGTTAAAAGCTTACTCAAAGATTATTATTAAGTTTAGATTGTTTATTAAGTTTGTCAATTTAATAAGAATAACAAATCACTAATACAAATACAATATTAATGCCAGTACATGGTACATTAAAATATGCATAAATGTAATTTAAAATCCTAAATAATTCTTATATAATTTATTGCTTAAAAATATTTACCAGATTCAATCCAAACAGGTTACAAGTCTGTATTATTTTCTGATCGAATTTCTCAATCTGGTCAGGAGGAGGTGTTCCCGTTATTGGCTGTGGCCTGGGTCTAGTCAAAGTCGCTGTGCCGCTGTTGGTTACTCCGGCGTTAGGAAGTTGACTACCAGAAGTCATTTTTCTTCCACCCATACCCATTTTGTTGTTGAGGCCTATAATATAGATGAAATAAAACTATTAGATAAGTTTACAAGTGAGCGTACGCATACATCTTAAATAACTAACTGAGAGCATTGGAAAAAATAAGATATCGAGTGAACGAGAACACCTAATCATATATTAATATTAAACGCGGTACGATAATAATAATAATAGTACCTGTTTAAAAACTAAAAGACATGTTCAATATGTATTAATAGTTATGGTATTCAATTAAACTCAATACATATTTTATACATATTGATATCGTTTCCGTCGATTATAATTAAACTATAGTCCTAGAGTCGTGTATCTGTTCTTAGCTAATATTAACATTGATATTAGCATAGAAAATTACGGACAGAATATCCTGAAAGTCGCGCTATTTAATTTAGATACTTAAAACTACTCAAATAAGGCATAAGCACACGTACATTGTACAATCGGGTTAGACACTTGTTGTATTTGCATCATGACTCGCTTAGTGCCCGGCCATTTTCTTCTGGTCCTCCAGCTCCTCCACGTGCACTGTATCAGTACAGCAGCATTGTGATGAGTCTGCCACCGGAGTTTTTCCAGATGTTGCCTTACGCCCTCACTGAAACATGAACGATTACATAAGTATGTCGTCGGTATTAGATGGATGACGTACAACTAGTAACGGTTTTATTGTTCTTATAAACAGTTTTTTTAGACATTTATGACGTTTCGTGGTCAATGTGTGTGGCGATATGTAGAAACAGTGTAGCCGCCCTTTTATTGGCTTAAAGAAAGATTTTAAAGCCAAAGTTCTGTAAGTATTTTCAATAATAGCACACATTTTTCTTTCGATACATAATTATACATTTGTGGAATACTTTTTAGACAAGCTGCGATGACTTGTGATTCTAGGTTATCTCGTCGATATACTGATAAAATTAAATCGTTTAAATTTAAATTTACTAGGTAAAAATATTATTACTTAAACTCTTTCTGATAAAATCAATGTTTTTTTTAAAAAAAAAAATACTTTTGTGGAAAATGTATATCAACGATGAGTGATGACAAATTTGGAATGAATGTATACTCAATGACTAGTAACTGATGAAGTGATGAACTGAGCTTTTTTTTGGGTTCGGCGTGGGATGTTATTGGGCGTTACTCCTCTCTACATTTTACTATAAGTGGTGCCGCCCTTTGCTAGGCAACGTGCGTCACGTGTACGTAAAAAATGTAAGTAGCAAATATTCACCTTAAGAAGACATGTCTCTTGCCAAAAGCCCAACTCATGCTCACTTCGCTCTGTTTCGTATCAATTTTGTCCTCGATGCATTGTAATATCAGATGGCAGTCTTCGGTCGCCCGATCGTCGGTTCGCAAGAGTTTGTTGAACGGTGCCAGCATTTTATACCTCAGGTTGAACGCCTTGTACCGCATCCGATGCGGATAACCTGATGAAAAATAAAAATTGTTATAATAGTACGTGGTTAAGTCGGTAGTCGTTATAATATAGCCGTTATAGTGAATTATCGTCGACTTACCTCCAGCCATCAGATTGACTGTTTCTAAGACTTGTAATGACCGTATCTGTCGCATGACTACCGCTCTGTCGAACTTGTCCGGGGTCTCGGTCGAATTCGCCTTAATGCAACGCACGAAATGTGGTCGGGCGTGCACCAGCGATCTTAGCAGGTTGTCAAGCCGCGTGTGGAAGTCTTGAGTTAACGTCGATACAGGCTCGTTGCCGTTTAAACTGGAAACAACCAACGATTATATTCGATACAGATTTTTAGTTCAATCCAACACAGATTAATCAATCTGAGCATTATGAGAACATGATGTATTTTAGACTTTAGTCTCATAGTATACAATACAATATGTATTAATAATATTATTATATAATTGATATTCGGGGAGGCCTGAGTTATTGGTAGATTTATGCAAGGGGATGAAATGTTATAGATAAAAAACTATTCACCAAGCTTGCTCACATCCACTTTACTCCATTTACTTCAATAATGATTTAATTCTAATTCATAGAACTTTTAAGTATATTTAAGCAGAAACTTTTGCTACATTAATACAAAGATTTTTCAAATAAGAGTTACCTATTTTTATTGTATAATTTCAATCAGAAAACAATTTGATATTTTTTTTTTTGTATTTGTTTTACGGAAGAGGGAAACGAGGTTATCCCCCAAAAGACAAGTGGATATACGTAAAGTTTACTAATTTGCGTATTCCGTATTTGTATTGTATAGAAAACTTCAAAAATACGTATAGATATTTACGGGTCATAAATAATCGAATTTTCTTATTTGCTAGTGATACCTGTCGGAGAAACGAATAATATCGTCTATCGGCGCAATATATTTTTTTTATGTAGTATAATTTGTGTACTATCAATATCGTAGGTAATAATCGTTATAACATCATTTATAAGTTACTGAATTTAAACGCTAATTTACTATATCATATTTGACTTACAGATCGGAATGCGAAGTCGGTGATATTCGAAATTTGATTCCTCTGGGTACTGTTTCTATGCTGTACAACGCTTTCAGTTCACTCCCAAACAGATGCGTGGCGAAACCGAACGAACACGACTGCTTGTGAAAAACGGATACTAAATCATCGGGCACTACGTCTTTGTTGGTTTCTGAAATAACAATTGCAAAATATTTATACGTCAGATCGTTACGGGATATGATAGTAATAATTGGACCTTTTCTTATTCTTATGATTGATGTAAATCTTATATTTTTATCATACAATTTACCAATAGGTGTCTTTTATTACTGTTATTACTTATTAATTACAAAAAAACAAAAATATGCATAAAAAAATTATATAAGTAATGTAGGTGCTAACATTGCCAACATAGGAAAAATCATTTTAAAAATTGTAAACCTACTTTAAAATAATACTTTGCACATGGTTGTACTATACTAGGTATTTGATAATTTAATTAAAGTTATTGTTAATTGACTATATTAATTAAAAAATAAGTTGGACGTCACAAACTCGATTGTATAGTGACTAGTGATAGATGATAGTATTTAAGTGGACGTCAAATATTGTCTCCGTCCTACAAACATACAACATAGCAAATTTATGTTTAACAGTTCCTATTTCGTGTAGTAATCTTTAATAATAGAGTGTAATGACCTATTATCAAACGTAAAGGTAAAAACATCATCTGTGTTTTCTAATTAATTGTAGTTGTATTTTAATAGTTAAGTAATATAAATACGAAAAATATTTAAACTTAAAAACTCTCATAACTTGGTTAAAAATTAAAATATCGTTATATACCCAAAAGCGTGTTACACAAAATTGGAACTATCGAAATCCATATTTTGGTATAATTTACATTTATTTTGTAATACAGAGATCGTTTATGGTTGTGCGTCTTCCTAAAGACCTAGCACATATTATTTCTGTAATATAGATACTTAGCAACTATCTATGAAAAATTTTCGAAATCGAATTACAAAGCATTATTATAAACTTTGATAGAAACCATATTTATGACGTCATGTATCTATTCTATACCTAGGAAATCCGAAGCGTCGTACACGACTCTGCCGGCAAAATGTTGTATGCCGAATGATTTGTGTTCAACCGACTTGGGTTCGAAAAGTCTTGGGTTGTTTCTGTGTTGAGATTTCACTTTTCTCAGATACAGTTCCACGGATCCGTTGATGGAACACTCGACGTCCAACATGCTTAACAAGCCAGTTCTCTGTAAAAAAAAACCACCAGTAATAATTAGTTACGAGCGTGTACAATTGGGAAGACAAACAATTTATTACGCACTAACATATTATTTAACTTATTAAGTATAATAAATTATGTAAGTTTGGAGAAGTAAACGATATATTATGTATTATTGTTGAATAGACTTTTTTTCTATTTCATTAACAGATAATCAAATAGAAAATTATTTAGATTGTACGCCAATTTCACATAGTAATATACTAATATATTTATTTTTGAATGTTATTATAATATGTATTATTTAAAACTTTACATACAAAGTATAAGGAAAAAAATGAATAGTATATTTTTTTAATAACGACTAACGAGTAATGAAAATTAAAAATTAAATTCAATTGGGCCAATTGAAAAATGATTGTGTTACTTTTATACCAACGTGGCCAACGCGGAAATCAATTAATTTAAGTTAGTATAATCCGAATCAATTAAATTAGTTAACTCGTCGACGCGGGCAGTCTCAATATGGTAAGTTGTTTCGATAAGTAAAGTATACGTACACAAAAATAGGTTTACTCACCAACGAAGATATGAGATCTATGCAGGGAACGTTGTCGACGTAATCGACTTCCACGTCGCAGTGTATCCCCTCGTCGCGACAGGATTCGATGCTGGATTTGAATATATGTGTATTGTAGAAATGCTGCATCGTCTCGGCGCAAAGATTGATACACAAGTGTTCGAGTTGACTTGGCTGTAAATTTCGATTAGGTGATTATTATTTTATGCGTATATCCAATTACGAAGTATAAAATTATCTAGTACCAACTTATTTATTTCCATGCCCACCCAATCTAAAATAAACTCTAATCTCACAATTTATTCTAAGCGATATTAAAAAATTAATCATCAACACTCGTTCGTTTTTGTGAGGCTACAATATAGTAGGTATATATAGATACCTCGAATACTGATATCGTATCACTACGTACTTTTGGTTCTTCGAACCCGAACATGTCCAATATCCCGATGGACCCGTCCGTGGCATGCCTAGCGATGTTCACGGCATTGTTGAGCGCGGCCATCGACTTGCTCGACTTGGAACCGGCCGTGCCGATGGTGGAAGCGTGCTGACTGGCGACCTCGGCCTGATTGTGAACCGAATCGTTGGAATCGCTGCTCAACGTGCCCAATGTCGAACCTAGTCGTTTCAGACTGTTCGCTCGGCGCACGATAGTCGCCACCGTCCTGCAGTACAACGCCTTGGCCAGAGAATCTCTAATCGAATTGGCCTGTGGAACGAGCAAAAGATATATGTAAAAAGCTGCACTTACCCAAGTGTAATAATTTGAAAATTTTAACTTTTTCTACGTTTTCTACTACACATTATAATATGTAATTTGTAAAACTCGATGCCACATCGTAGTGACGTATCATACCCAATAATGTTAAATAAAACTATGCTTCATGTTGATTGACTTACTGTGTTTGCGTCGCAAGTCGTTTTTATCAGTTGGGTGTTCCCCCGGGTAGTTTCTGAATGTGTCCTGGTGGTGATGCCGCGGAAGAGCGACGGGAACGTGATGCCCAGTAGTCGGGCCACTGACGCCAATTCGGTTTCGCCCTTAGCCACTACCTCGCCAGATCCGTTGTCGACGAAATTAACGTTGCCCAAAAGCAGCACCGCGGCTAAAACCCTCACGACGTCCATGAATGGAATGCCGAGGAGACCTGTGTGAACAGAAAACGAACCATATTATAATATTACGATGAGAACTATTAACATCACGATTGTTTGTTTTTAAACGTTGTATATACGCATAGTTATGTTATAGGCACATACCTAAGCACGATTTCCACGATTGAAATCTAATAGCGTCTTCGGCTTCATCCTGTCTGGTGTCGCCTTGCATCAGGTACTGGAGATTAGACGGCGAATATCCTTCCAAGTTTAATTTCACTGAAAATGAAATACAATATGAATATTATTTTTTAACTAGTTGTAACGGCAAGAACTATATATTATATTATAATATATACGAAGACCCTCTATAACAGGACCCACCTCTTTCTTCCTGAGATAGACCGGCTAGCATCTGGTAAAATATATGATAGTTTTTTTCGTTTGGCAGAGGGTGTACTACTCGGGTTTGGTCCAAGAAATAACAGTGTATTTTAGTCCTGTATAGAGCACCGTCGGTTACTTGTACTTCAATGAAATGACCCTGGAAAAAAAATGTCATAAACGATCGTTGTACACATTAAATTATTTTTCAACGAGATTTTTATCCCGCACAGTTTTTAAACACCATAATACATGACAATAGTAGACTACAAGACTACAATTTTTAAATGCCTACTAAAACATTTATGAAGTATTTTAAAATGTATACTTTGAAATTTCAAAAATTGTAAAAAATTCAAGCGTGAAAGTGGGTAAATGTACACTAAAAATCATCTGAAATAAATATTAGAGTAATATTACGTATTTGTCACGACTTACGATTCGACTAGATTCCGAATTCGAAGACGTTTTGGCGGATCCCAATGACCTCAGAACGGTGAACGCGGCGGCCAGATGTTTGAAAGCGTCCGTTTCAGGTCCACCTCCGGCTACGTCGAACAACTGTCTCAGTAGTAACATCGAAGCGTACGTCTTACCAGAACCACTAACACCTTTAAACAAAAGTCCCATCGTCACAACAACGTTATAAAACAATATTTCTTTGTACGGTACTTGATGTTTATTTATTTTTAACCGTACTCGAAGGTTCGGTAGGATAGGTGAGATGTTTCCTAACTTGTGAGGAGTCGACAATAACTTGTAATAATAGCATGCAACAACACAATATATACTAACCAGACAGTATGATCGCCTGTGGATATCCGGATTCGGTCTGCTGTCTCACCGCGTCCAGAATTACCTTGTGCAACTTTAAGTCTAGTGTAGCGCCTCTCATACTGGTGAGCGTCATCGGATTGCCGATGTCTTTGTACGAGTTCATACACAACAGAATTGGTCCTACGTTGGTCTGCAACAAGCACAAATCACGAAACATGAAACACCAAGTTTATTTTGCTTTGGATTCGTTTCGCGAATGTTAAAAAAAAAAATAATTTCAAATCCTCCGCCGATCGAGTTGGCGGCGTCTTGGAAAAACGATAGCGGTTCGCGTGTATTTGTCCGACAGACGATATTATACGATATTTTGTTACATATTATTTAATATTCAAGAAAACTATTCGAATATAAATCGGAATGTTATTTTACTACAGCTATAATTGGAATTTTAAGTTTTTAATCAACTCGTTTTGAAAACGAGTAATTTTACACTACTGTGATATAGAGGCAGAAGAGATTATAATACGACAATATCTATACGTATAATATTATATTCGTTAATTTTTAATAAAATAACTAATGAGTACATTACAATCACGTGTTTATACCGTCCAAAGTTTCGGACAAAGCCTCTTTCGATTTCCCCCACATGAAAAAAACAACAAAAAGTAATATCAAGTATATAGGAACTACTATTATTATATGTGTCATGTATATATATACATATATAGGTTTTCGTTATAACTCTAGCAGAGCATATTAATAAAAAAGTACTTTCGGTTTGGAAAATTAATTTCTCATGGATTATTATTTTTATTTTTGTCGTTTTCTGGTAAGTACACACACACGCACACGATCGCGCGCGTGCTCGTACGTATAATAATTCGTTTCGGCTTGGCGAACAAATTAGGGGTTTCTCGTCAAATCCGCCGGCGTCGAATTCGAGGAGCCCGCCCTGCAGCCCGACTGTATACGTATATATATATATATATACATATTTATAAATATTTTTTATTGAACGTCGATGCTTAATAGCTTCGTCCCGAGGGCAAGATCCTATACATATAATATAATATACTTTCGTACGTGCAGGCACACACACATGTGCGCGTGTGTGTGTGTGTGTGTGTGCGTATGTGCGTGTGTGCACTGGGCGCAGGTATACCCGATTTAGGTTTTTAATTTCACATCCTATATATTTACTGTATGTATATTGTAATTATCGTTTTATCATAATATATACGTAGTACAGTCACCACCGCTCCCTTCCACCGCCGGAGTCGCAAAAGATCCATCGGACGTCGCCTCCGGGCGTGCAGCGTATACGACGCGCACAGGTAAATCGATATAAATATATAAAATATATACATAATAGTAATAATCAGCGACGGTTATATTATTATTTATTACTATCGTCATTATTATTATTATACAAGACGTATTCGTCGTACTAGTAGGTACCCGTGTACGTATATACAGATATTATATATATTATGGTATATACACAGTGCGCGAGTATATCGCCGCCACTGATTGGAATGCACTCACCTCTCCCCCGACGACTTTTTACGGATGTGATCGTCAATTATTAATGTAATTAGAGATCTAAATATAAACACATTATTCAGTTGCTAAAATACATACTCGACTTATTACTTTGTAAAATATAAACATAAATCATATATAAATGTTTTTAAATTTGTTACCAATTCACCATAAGACATCGAATAGAGTAATATTGATGCATACGAAATTTGCACGTGTTTTCAACGGTCCCAAAATTTTGATTTTAATCTACAGACGGATCCGTATGTAAAAATTCTAGCACGTATTACACGTTAAAGTTTACCTCTAATATACATATGATGTCTACTATTAATATTATACAGAACGTTGATTTTTAAATTTTAATAACATATAAGAGTTATAGAGTTATAGAGTATACAAGAGTTTTTTTTGTGCATATATTAAAAAATAAATGATAAATATATTTAAATAATTAATTTCATTCATTTGTAGGTATATTCTGTAATATTTCTGTTACTTATAATATTTTTGTTATCTATTTATTAACTAAATTATTAATTTTTGTACTGTATTATGTACAGCGGTGTTTAAAAGACAAATTTATAATTGAGAACATTTTTTCGTAACACAAAATTATTATAATTATACCATGAACACAATAAGGTAGGTAGATTATTTATCTTCTAGCAGATTTCTTACGGGCAATGACAGTGTTCGTAATATACTTAGGTACATATATATATAGAGAGAATTTTTTGCAGGATAACAATTAATATTAATCTATTTTGCAGTAGATTCAAATGTGATACGTGTGTACACCGTTCGCGATTACGCGATAGTCGAAACGAGAAAAATACATCCTCCTGGCTGTATCGAAAAACGTCGTGGTTAAAGGTATCGAATTTCGGAAATTGGTGGTTTTTTAGATCGACGAAAGGCCCGGGCGTATAATACGATAGACGGATGCACGATTTGCCGGATGCAATCTAATACAATATGTTGTATCGGCTGTGGTGGGCTTACCGATTGCCTATATCTATATAACTTCTCGAAACACAATACTATAACACGTTGTTTTTTAAAGAACGAATTCCCGTCATCTGTCGACACATTGACACACCCTGTACATACGTTACGCGCATAGGGTGTTCGCGTGTGCTAGCGTCGCGTGTGCGTGAGGCGCGCACATAATTATTATATTATTATTATAACGACGGTTTGACGCGCGTGTTCGAAAATACCACAACTATAACACACCATAGGCTATAGAGTGAAATCTTCCGCCGCCGCCGTCGTCGTCATCATCATCATCACACCTACGTAACCTAATATATTATACGTGAGTTCACTCGACGTGATAACGATATTATTGATCACGAACCGCGGCGCGCTGGAAAACTGTTAAGGTATAGACAGTATTCACGACACCTGTATGACACCTGTTACCTGTATAATATTATAATATTGTTACAGTAGATCCATAGTATACGGCCGTGTTTGTTTAGCCGCGCACACATAACGCTTATACACATAAAATAATGTTACGAGGGTCGTACACATTATTATACTTTTTTACGAACGCGACGAGACAAAACGATAACACCGCCACGGTTTTATTACTTCAAATATCAATGCGCTGCATTTGTATTTTGTAATTTTGTACGCACGTGAAAACGTAATATGTGAACGGAGCGCGGATGAGGCAAAGGTGTACTTACCACTCGTGTATGCGTGTATAATATGCATACGGTCT
This sequence comes from Rhopalosiphum maidis, assembly GCF_003676215.2. NCBI lineage: Eukaryota > Metazoa > Arthropoda > Insecta > Hemiptera > Aphididae > Rhopalosiphum > Rhopalosiphum maidis. Next base: position 85,491,259 of record NC_040878.1, read on the forward strand.
ATGTAAATAATACGTCGAATAAATTATATTTGATCCTTGCTCGAGAGTCTATAGATATATTAGTATTAGTATATTATGATAATTTGATACGAAAAATTTATTTCATTGCACTTTATTGTTACATTAACTTAATGGGTATCCATGATATGTAAGGTTGGCCACGATGCTTAACAAAACTGAAGCTTCTGAGTTTTGACAAACAATATTTTTATTTACCGATGATAAGGTTTTGTACTTTTATTCGAAATACGGCTAAGAGAAACGTCGAGGGATTTCTGTGGATAGTTGGAGGTCATATTCCTAGCTTTTTTTTTTAAAAAAAAATGTATATACTTTTAATTTTTGACAATACATATTTTTTTTTTGATTAGAATCAAGTCTATATTTTTCTCCAAATATTGAATAATTTATTAATTTTTTAAGTAATATTAAATTATTTGTTTTAGACATTTTATGAAATTATGGCATTACCTGTGTTCTTTGATTTTTATAAACTATTATATTTGTATTGTATATGTGTGACGGGAATCTCTACTCACATTATCACCATTCCTGTATTTCAGTGACCTATTTTTGAAGAGGGTAGTTCGGGCCCCGAACCGCCTACTTTACACCATAAACACTACTGCAAGGAGGATAATAATCACGAGCACACCTGCGAAATTTAACAATTTCGGCGATTGTATTCCATCACACACGACCGGTAGCAAGAGGTTTGAAGTTTTCACACAATAAACGGCAGGCGTTAGTTAATTATTATTATTTGATTGTTATACATACATTTTTAAGACAAAAAAATAATATAATAACAACAATGGAATTATATGCAGAAACTATATTATACCAGACGATATTATTCATGTGTATTTTCCTCGTGACTACGAGTGAACACAATATAAAATAATAATGTTATAATGATCCGATAATTATATACGTTTCTCGGTTTAAAGCTGTTTGCACGTAATAATGTACCTATCTATTTTACGTAAAAGTTCGATGGTCGTGTGATAAAACGGGTTGAATTTATCTAGTCTAAGACGCGCGAGGTTAGTACAGCAGAAGGATTAGGTACATATTAGAGACCGAAAACCGATGAGTTTAGCCTTCGAGAACAGTAAAATGTAATACAATATGATCTGTACGTGCGAACTGTCCTAAGAAATTTGTGCAGTTCAGCTACGTAATAAAATTAAATTCCGTAAAAATGTCCATTCACAAGTGGACTATTATACGAATGTTTAGCGATACGTGTTTGGAAATGGATACGCGCCAAACCTTTCAAACACTATGTATATACATTATACACTGCAAACTGCATGTCTATGTATATAATAATATACTAACGAAGAGATCGTGCAGCGGGGGGTATGAACAAGGTGCGGGTAAACGAAAATCACGAAATCGCCACCCGCTAGAGATCGGTGTCGGTCGATAAGAGATATGAAAAAAAATCTCGTGATCCCCTCCCATCAACCGGATCCAAACGCCTAATAAAAAAAACCTCTTCACGGGTAATATACACGTATATTATATATACACACAATATATGAACCGTGTAGACAGTATCCGACGTATCCGTACAATAAGCGTACACATCTAAGTATAATAAATAATTAGAGATGTACCTATAATATACACCGAGTGATACACATTTATCGCGAACAAGAGGCCGGATATAAACAATTATGTTCTGCGTGTTTTAATTGTATGATTTCGTTATTTGTTATACTTTTGAAGACTGACGGTGAAAACAGTTGAAATTTAAAAAAAAATAAAAATACATATGGAATTATTGGAATTCAACAGACTACGCTTGTGAAGTGGTGCTATATATACTGCAGGTATGACGTGTCGTGTACGACGGCGTTGAAAAGATTTAAAGAAGTTAAATCTTACGATACATCACAGTGATTCGCGGGCGTATCACCTGGGTCACGGTGTAATAATAAAAAAAAAAAAAAATCACGCTGTACGTAAAAGTATCGCGCGCGCCCGTATATACATGTACCCGTTCAGTTCCCATGGGCCCAGAGGTTTTGAGGTCTAGAGGTTCAAGGTAGTATGGTAAGGTACGCAGTGTACGTACTGCACCTTACGGAGTTCGCGTTTTTTCAGGTCTAAATGATAATGTACCATACTTATATTGTGTGCTAATGAAACGTCATTTGGTTTTACTATGCACCCGCGGATCGCGATAAAAATAAAACTGCAGTGTGCCAATCATCGCAACGATTTTTCAATTAGAAATCGAGACTACTCGAACACTCATAATCGGACAGTATTCGCCACAGCCGTCTTTCGTAAATACTACTCTCGTCCGTATGCTATTCGATCGGAAGAATTTTTAATAATATTGCAATTATAATTCATACATTTTAATCCATCAGAACTTCATGCTTCACACAAAGTTTAAAATTTAAATTTCACGTGATTTACCGTTTTCACATGAGATACGTTTATTATTTTAGTTTATGCATCTTTTGTGAATTCCAAAGGTCGGATTATATAATAATACAACATTTATGTTGAGACGAAAAATAAATAAATATTTTAGGTACTCACAAACATTTGCGTGGCGCAGAACCGACTTTGCAGCGCCTTGAGCACGGCATCCTCGGTCAACGGCCCGGGGAGATGGATTAAGTCACCGCCTCCGCCCGCGGTCGATCCGTTGCTGCCGGGTCCGTTTCCGGCGGCCGTCGGCGGTCCATGGAACGACCGGCGGTGTGTCCGCTGGTGATTCGATTCAGTCTTTTGCTGCGTTGCCACTGCGGTCGTCGAAGTCGCCGACTGCGTAGCATTTAGACATTTTGCAACGGCGGTGGCAGCTTGGCCGCCGTTTTGCGATTCTTCTTTGCCCTTGAACAGTTTATCTGCGCACAGTTAAAAACACATTGTAAATATAATTTGAGTACATATTTCACAATTTAGTTAGGTATTTGAAAATAGCTGATGGTGTTATTATATGTGCTATATATTTTTTCGCGTATAACGATAAAATATTTTCTAAATGTATTTGAAAAACAAAAAAAATCTTAAATAAAATCAACAGGTATAATTAATATACGTCTTATTATTATTTTTTTCATATGAAGACGTCTTATATATGTCTATACAGACATCAATACAAACGGCTTTACGTGGGAATTATTATGACTTTTCGTTTAATGTGAAATGGTTTTGAATTGGTTCTCCAAAAATCAATTTATACTTATTTTGAAAATACGTATGTTACGTTATTATAATATGATAATAAAGCGTCGTGATTAATGACATGCTCGTTATTTTTTAAACTATAAAAATTTGACAAATTGCACAATCATTTTTCACGTTGAAAACCAAATATTTTTCCATGCGTATACCTATTAATAATTTACATATTATATTATAATACAACATGAATATAATATGACGATTTAGTCGTAACTTATAAGTCTATTATATACAGCTAGATACCTAAGTAGTAATATTTATATTCGTCGCTTGTTGTCCGATAAGTTATAGGCATTATATTATAGTGTTACAACGTATACGCTTATTAATGCCTATATTGCACCGTTAGCACACGATTTCATATCAGGAAAATCAAACGAACTGTATTCGTGTGAATTATACAGTATACTCGATATTATTATCCTCGTACAACACACCGCCACCGCTGCAGCTATATAGTCACTACTGCAATCATATTATAACCATAGCTAAGTGTTCTTCTGCAGGATGCGATTATACTTTTAAATTTTAATTATTACTTTGCAACTCACAACTCCACAGTTATTATACAACCATTTTTTCCCATAGTATAGGATGATGTACCATCATTAAATAATAAAAGCACCAGCTGATGATCATTACGTTACAAAATAAATAAAATAATGATAATAATTATTATTTATACTATTGTAGTTGTTGTCGTTGAGTACGAGGAAATTAATTTCACTAAAGGTATAATTATTACTATATACACGTTTAACATAATGCACGTTGCTACATATAATGGATATATTATTATCCACGCGCGGGACGGACGGTTCGTATTAATAGGATATTATAATATTATTATGTCCGACTTTTGGTTGATGGAGTAATTACCGACGTTATTACGCACTCGGATCGCCATCATAACTTACGTCGTGTTTATATCGCATCATAGATATTTCAAGTACGGCGGTGCGGTATCGGACACAGGTCTTGAGGGGGGGGGGGTGGGAAAAAAATTATAATCGATTATATATCTACTGAAATATACGTACTATATAGGTATTGTATGCACCGAAAATTTGAAAAGCCAATTCTATGACGACTGTTCTTGGTTTTTTGTGCTCAATAACGATGAAAACAATTATATTACGTTATAAATACGTCATGGATACGACCATTTTGATTATTAAATTGTACACAATTTAGTTTTGTAATAATTTAAAATGGGTTTGTTTTTCAATTATCATGTCTTAATTATTTTGTTACATGGACGATAGATACTATTGTGTATTATTTGTATATAAACTTCGGCCAAATAGGTGATAAATATTTTTGTAATATGTGTACAACATACGCCGAATCCATAAGAAAATATTGCTCGTGTCGAATTTCATTCGACGTCGTGCATTCGCTATATACACTACTACAGTATTGTTATCCTAATATATAAACGCTTTTCGACGGCCACAAATAATATACCTAACAATAATATGCGTAATGTGTACAATAAACCGCACTGTAAATTTATTCGAATTTTAAAAGCCTCGAGCGTCGTAAAACTGTAAAAGCGAATAATATACGACGCGTGGCATACGCGTATATAATAAGTAATAACATATATAGGTATGATATCGAGTATCGCCGTTCGTAATATGATATAAAAGACATTTTTGCAAGACGTTTATTTTGCAAATGGGCTCACGATAATATTTATCTTATGTTATTTGTGGTTATTTTCACTACGCGTTTGGCACAAGTTCTGTCACAATTTATCGTTGAATATAGTACCTGAAACGGGTAAAGTGGGCAACGAAGTCCTCGGCAACACTGGAGGTGGTAACGTAGACTTCGATGGGCTGCTAGGTGCGGACTTACCGGCGGCCAGTATGGTGTTATTGTTGTTGTTGTTGCTGTTATTATTGTTGTTTCCGGCGAAATTCGATCCGGGAGATTGTTTGATAGCAGCCGGCTGAGGACAACCCTGGCCACCGTGCGCCGCTGCCGCTCCTTGGCCCTGGTTCAAACTGTTCCGGAGTGTGACCAACTCGGTGCTTAGACTTCGCAACCGTTGTTGCAAGTGCACAGCCTCGTTTGAACAGGACGCGTCTGAAAGAGCAAAGAAAAAAAATTGTACCATTAATACTTTGCTCGAAATGCTAAATATATAACACATGAAAATGTTATTAAATCTCGTTTTTGTCGATTATTAAAATAAAATCGATAAAAAATTAAAAAGACAATATTTGACAATACACTCGTACTAATTATTCATCAGAATCGTGGCTATTGACTCGTGAGCCATGGCTATTCTATCGCTGTACAAAATATAATATCTTTAGGCAAAGTTATAGTCTTGTCAAAGTAGAGTAGTGGCCAGTGGGTACTGGGTTATGCAGGGTACGTGTTTGCCGACCAATATTTTTTTAAATAAAAAGCAACTGGCGACGATTTTATTTTAAAAAATATTTGGTATTTTTCGGTTTATTAAATAAAAGTAACCTGATTTTTAATCATCACACGTTTTACGGTTATTTCGATATTCGAGCCAATACTAGTTGTGAAAATGTAAGAATTGGGCACCTACATTATATTGTGCATAATAATGAATATTAAATACGACCTCAAGCACCACGACGCCGTCGTTGTCGCGTGAAATCTCGATTATGATCATAATAATAATAATAATATAAATAGGTAGTTAAATTTGGTCAGATGGATTGAAAATAAAATGCGGACGATTATAATGTGATTATTATATACTTACACATACTACTTAAATACTTTACGCAAAATCGACTGCTGCTGCTGCTGCACGACAATAATATGTTAAATATTAATCATAGCATGTGTTATGTGTAAAATACAAATATCGTATCTATAATTATTATACTTAAATAAACGTATGCGCATAAATAATAGAACGGCCAGAGAGTCTGCGAGTTATATTATTATTATACATAATACCTGTGGACCTGTGCTTTAGGACTCGGCACCGGCAGATTAGATGGAAATGTTTTTAATTTATTTGGATTATGCAGCACCGCGTGTCGTCGCGACGACGTTATTACAAGACTATTTTTTTAATATATACAAGCCGATTTTTTTTTTTATTAATCTCGCGGAATACACCGCGTGATCTGGATTTTGAACTATATAATGCCGTGCGCGATATTTCGTCCAGATAGAACGTCTATTATTATTGTATTCGTTAAACCCGTATTAATATGCCGAGAAGTTTACAAAATTAACGAAAACAAATACCGGTTTTTGAAAATTATAAATGCGTAAGTTTTTATCAAAAAATTTAAATTTTAAAAAATATTGCAATTACGTTGAAAATGCTTGTTTATATTAGGTATAGGTAACTTCAAACTTATGGGGCTGAACTCTATTAGCTGATATACCTTGACGATATTGCATCATGTTCTGATAAAACCTATAGGAAATATTTTTTATTCAAAATGCATTAAAACAGAACAATGCATGCAGTTATAAAAATATAATATGATAATATATATGTATTTAGTTATATATTCTATACATTGTGTATTTTTGAATTTATTTTTACTATTAGTTTTCAAAAAATTCACATCAAGGGTAACTATCAATATTGGTAATAAACGGTTTCGAAAAAAAATTACTTGATTTTTGGTTTTATTGAACATATTTAATTTCTTTTTACTTCTTTGGATTACACTCAGATCTTTTCAGTTCAATTCTAAGTCAGAGTTCTTTATGATACTAACAATTTTACCACACATTATTTGGAAAAAATTTTTTTTGAAAATTTTATAATGTAAATAATGTGGTTGAATTGGGCACATGCGCTTAATATTTCTTTGTGGAACTATAACACATAAGTAGACGAACGAGTTCACCTCACGCGGTCACGTGGGGGGTTAAATTCAACCGCATATTTGGATTGAGGCTGATTTCGAAGTGTCGACCCTTCCCCCTGCATCCAACTCGTCGGTTGCACGATTGAACCCCTTGTCGGTCATTAAGTTTTATGATAAATTATCGCAACGAGTGACGTGGGAATATTACAGACGCGTGCGGTACGTGACCGGGGCGCGGAGGTCAAGCCTGGACCCGAAACGGGTCTCAATCTCGCTGCAGTGCCCGCACTAATCGCGTTTCTTTTCAACGCACTAAATTATCTTTTCGTACGTCGCCTACAAAACGATATCGGAGGCTGTTGTATAGGTACATACACACGCTGAACACTGTAGTACCGGCAGACACGGGCTGCTGGGGGTCCATACATTATATTCGCCACCGACGCCGCCGCATTGAGTCACTACATAATAATATTAATATAATATACTTGATATACGCTGCAGTGCAGAGATTTATAACCGTCCGTAATGACGACTATGAGTAATGATTTCATAAATTATTTCGGTTTTTAACAACGAGTACCGAACCTGCTATGAGCCGTAGCACGCAGGACTGTTTACATTACGCGGAAAACGTATTCTTCACGTTTTAGGTGCCCACCGTCTTATACAGTTAGACACATCCGTAAATCCGGTAAATAAAGTTATATTATACACGATTATACGCGTTATACATTGTGTCTAGAAAAACTGTGTATCCGTGAATGGTTGTATTAACCTTTATTATCACTTCCTTTAACGCACAGCGATGGCGAATCTAATGATTTCGAAAGTGTTTACTCCTTAGTAATATGACTCGTGGGTATCCGTAAATAAATCAGACTGTTTATTATCCCACTGTCTACATAAACTTTTAAATAAAATAGGTTTATTTAGATTGATCAACGGACACACTCATATGCCTCTGGTCGAGCAAAAAATTGATCAATTCAGAGCATTTCGTCAAAAATTGTTTAGCGAAACCAATAGCCATACTGAATTACTGGCGGGTCGTTTAAGGAACCGTAAACACTAAAATAACAAAATATACTATAATATTATAGAGGTTTGCGCAACACGGCGCACGAGCGTCTGAACGCCGAATTAGAATTAAGGACCTGGCCGTTTTATCAATTTTAAGCGAACACAAACGCACTAATTAGACGTACAACACTTCACCACCCGAATAGTAGGCGCGTCTGGCCTCTTGTAACAACAACTACGGTCGCCGCGTATACACGACTACACAACAAGCGCGTAATAATAACAATGTTAAGTTTGTTCGTGACCCGTCTGGCGTATAAACATCGCGATGATTTATATAAAATAATATGAGTGTAACACACGTCAAACGCGGCTCATTATACAATGTAATATTAATATGTACGATTCGAGACCACGAAAGTCGACGGGCATCAAAGCGATTTCGTTGCGGCCAACGTCGACGAAAGGCGCGGCGCGCGCGTGTGTTTTTTGGTTTTCGTTCCGAGAAAAGGTGGCGATACGACGTGTTTTTTTTTTCTTATCGGGACGGCAACGAAGGGGGAAGGATGGGTTTTTTATTCGGTAATTAATTCACGTGTCTCGTCCGCGGTCGGGAAAATGCGGACGAGATTTATTCGAACGCAAACTGGTTTGTCGGAGAACATCATTTTCTGTGAACATCGTCGTGCCCCGGATCGAGTCGGCACCGTGCTGATCCACTGTTGGCCCTGCGCTCACTATACATCGTTTTATGAACTGGAACCCTCGTTTGCAGTCTTTGTGCACTTTAATGTGTGCGTGCGTGGGTGAGTGTACCTACTGAGTACGCGTACGTGCGCCGAAAAAGGTCTGATGAATTTTGTGTTTCGCGTTTGTACACAATGTGCGCGCAATCCGTATCTTTGCCAAAAACACGACACTATATTTCACGGTGTGCAATTCAAAAGCCACGGGCAGGTAGGTGGGTTGGGTATAATCATCGTCATATAATACGAAATAACCGGAGATATAACATAATAATACGCGCCTACCGTACGGGAAGAAGAATATAATAGAAAAAAAAAAAAACTCAGAAAAATACCCCGAAAAAATCCCCAGTCGTTGTATTATTATTCGTTGGAACCGCATGCGTTTATTCATTAGAGTAAGTATATATTATTATTATTATTATTGCATTTCGCAAAACATGTCCACTACGCACATCATATAATATAACGGTTAAAAAATATTGTCGATTTTATTACTGTGTTCCTGTATACATATACATATATATATATATATAATACACACAATAATAAATGTAAATTAGCAGCTACACGTTTCCAGTTAATATGCGTATTATAAAATATATATAATATATATATATATGTAGGTGGTTTAGGAAGTTATGTGGCGTACACACGCACACGCACACACGCACACATATATATATATTCGTACACGTATGGTTTGATATCCCATGCTCAAATCGGCGTGTAAATCTCGCATGTGGATTTTTTTTTTTTTTTTTAGGTATCTATTAAAGCTTCGTAGACGCGTATTATTCACATGCTTCGATTAATGGAATTTATTATCGTTTTTGTTTACACTCTGTTAGTCTGCTATTGTAACTATACGCGTAGTGCTGCTGCTGCTGCTACTGCTATAGAGAATCGTGAAAATATTTAATAAGACCGTGTAAGCAAGTATACGTTACAAATTAAAAAATATCTCTAAAATCGTATATGGCAGGACCGCGTAATTAAGCGATTTTCATAATCAAAACGATTTTCGAACAGAAACGTCTAGGTCTGCGGTTCACGGGACAAGTATAATACATACATATAATAATATAATTACTTAGGTTTTTGAGAATAGCTACGCGGGTGTTCTATTGTTTGTGCACCGCTCCTATACACGGGTTTCGTCGATGATCCTATATTGAAAATTGCATTTCATTATGATATTACACATTGAGATTTAATTTTTGAAAATATTGCTATGCGGCAATAATTTTCATCACCGATAACAATCAAACATTAAAGTGCAATCCATTTTTTTTTATATATATTTTCATACGCCATAATCTATGATGGAACAACAAACTCGAATAAATTGTCGAATTCATCAAGTAATATTATTTTATTAATTTGATGTACACATGGATAGTCAGAACTAAAGTAAACAAAAAAAGAATAATATCTGAGATAAAATTATTTACTCTACTGCGTTACTTATGTATCGGTAATGAAATAAACTGCAGTTTTCTACGTAATGAATAATATGTGCATTTAAGTATTCGACTATCGTAATATAAACTATAAGCACGTATCACTTTAAGCGTTTTCAAATTTATCCTGGACTTGTGTGAGTAGTAGTCGTACTAAATTATTAAACGAAAAATTTTAAATAATAATATCTATAGTATTACTTTTTATGAAGTAAATGTTAATAAATGCATGACGTGTAAACATCCAAAATAATAATAAGAATGTGTTTTTATAGTGTTGCGTGTACAGTGTTGAAAAGACATCTGGGCTAAAATCTATTGTTTTACTATTTTGATCAATTATTTTGACAATGTATCATTTTTTTGAGATTTTATCAAATAAGGTATTTCATTTTAGTTTAATAAATTATACATTTGTACAAATCATTATTATTATAATAACGAGACCAAAATTATTATCAACCGTTATCAGTTCCCTGCAACAGGTATGAAATATAATTTGATAAGTATAGTTATGATTTTTATTGAAAAAAATTTACATTTATATATAAATTGAATTGATTAAAATTACTTTTATAATATAAACAATATTGTAATTTAGTTATTACCATTGTTCAAAAAATATATACTATTTAGAGGTAATAAGTACTGGTCACTGAAGTACTTACAAATGAATAATGATTAATGAACAAATTGTTTGTCTGAGCATTGGAGGCTAGGAAGGGGGCGTGTTGAACCTTTTGTCTGTGTTAATTAATATTACACTTGAAACGCAGTTTTTAAATCGTTAATTGAGCTCTTTTACTTGATTATCTCTAATTCTACCCCTGTTGTACATTTATATGTATCAAAATAAACACCAATCAAAAAGTGATTTAGATTATATTGCTAAGTGATAACACAAAATTGTAAACTCGACTGTCGTGGAGATAAAGGTAAAACGTCTAAAATGTATGCTATTGGATTCTTTTGTATATTATAGTTATATATAAGGACACTCAGTGTGCCTTTCCAAGGGGTCTAGATTACTGGATACCAATATTAAAATGATCAAATCTGAATGTTTCCGCGATACGTTAAAAAAGGTTTAGTCTTGGTCAATTGTACGACTTTTAAAAATACTTTTAACTCCAACAGTTCGGAATATATATAATTGGTTAATGACTAGTCTATTATGTAATCGGCAGAACAAATTGTAGGCATTGTTAGCTTATTGTCTAGATTGCTGTGACAATAACCGATTTTAATCATTAGCGGTAACGGAAGCACAGCTTCGACTGCAGGAATCGGTAAATACCACGTCTAACCGCGGTATATAAACGGTTTTCACTCCATACTACGAGGACTGTGCTATACAACATACTAAATGTTACCGTAGTGATTAGTTAACGCGCAATGTACGTATGATATATTATTGTGAGATATAACACAAAACCAACCGTAATAATAATACAATTAATCGATAGTCATTTAAATTATTGTAAAATACGATATTATACAATCATTCAGAGATAAATGTATATAACATTTTAAATGATAATACACACATCAGCGTGGATTAGGTATCGGTACTTAATATGCTTTATATTATGTATACAAAAATTCGGGGCGATGTTTTTATTTCGATCCAACAGACAGAGAAAGCCCCTCCGGTCAACATGTCAATTCCATTTCGTCGGACCCGCGAGAGATCGAAAACCACTTACTGTACAGGTCTCCGGGTCGCTCGTTTATGTGAGTTTGTATCTGTGTGAGCGTACCGAAAATGACTAATGAGCGACGTGTGTTCACTCGACTTGCGGTATAAACTTGAAACGGTATACACACAAGTCACATATACACACACACATAAACACGAGTGTGAGGAAAGGAAGGGAAAAAAGGAGTAATATTGTAATAATAATAAAACTGAAAAAACCTTGGGGCGGCCGAGAGGAGAATGGCCTCTGATTATAATAGTGTAATAGTGATGATGAACCATGAACCTGAAGCCGCGCTTATATATTATATGAGTGTGTGTATATAATGTATAATTTCGTCTGCTGCCGTCGCTGCTGCTGACCTCTACCGAAAAACACATGTCACTTCTGAAAACGCACTTCTTCCGATAATTACACGTAAGTATAATATTACTATACCTATACCTATATCAGAATCCGAATTGTTATAGCATAACGCCTCACGCCAAATATACCAGCACGAGAGCAGCATACCTATGGGTGTTGTTTGTTTGTCTTTCTTCTGTTTCTATATTATTTACACTCAGGATGATTCTCCGAGTATGGTCACCCCTCTTTTTCCCATTTAATAATACTTATATTCAAATGCTGTTTTGTGTTGGTTAACCATTTAAAGAGTGTCCGGTACTCGGCAAACTATGACATATATTAGTTTACATGATAAATACTATGTGGAAATCACCGGGCCCTTTTTACTGTTAATAATTTATTATTATTATTTTTTTTTTTTTGTATTCAGGGGTCTAAAATCAAAATAAATTTATGTACCTATAGTTTTAACTTTTAGAGTTATTAAACATTGTCTAAGGGTCGACCTAAAGATTAAATAATGTTCTTTTATAAATTATTAACTAGATTTAACATTCAGTCCAATATTAATTATCTATTAATTACTATAATTAGCCCTATATATCTTCTAAATATATTATAATGGTTTTTATCCTCAATAGGTACATAACATTTGATTGAAAAAATTATACGTTTATAATTTACATTGTAGAAAACGACTATTCTTAGTTGAAAACCATAACCTTATAAAAATCGAAATAGTTGAAAATATTGTCTCTATACGTATATACGATTAGACTATGAAAAAATTAAAGTAAGCAAGCTTGGTGTTTAATTACTGCCTGTATATATTTCACGCATAAAAATGAAAGTGAAAAATATATTTAAACTGTATACTGTTATTAAAAAACGTAAGCATTTATAAAATGATAAAAATTTTTCAAAAATATGATAAATTAGTAATGAATTCAAATTATTTATAATAAAAAATATTTACAAAAAGGATAATCGGTAGTTTTTTAGATATCGAGTGTTTACTGTAAATCCTGTTTATATAATCACTCTATGTAAATGCCTATAATATGAGAAAAAACACTAGCGCCGGTAATGATTTTAAAAAATAACAACGAGTTATCGGGTTTCAGATTAATGGAAATATTACCTGAACGTTAATAATTCGTATAAAAAAGTGGACACTTACCTATCATATTTATAGGTAGGTTGCACGCGTATATTCGACGTTATATCATATTAATTCATTATTATTATCGCCCTGGCAGCTGTGACGTCGCATAAATAATGTTGTGTTCTAAATCTTACAATTGTATCTACATTTCGAACGCGGGTTGTTGAAATAACGTCAAGATATGAAATTCGAACACGTCGCGCGTACATATTAGAAAAACTATAATAATAAAATTTACAACCGATGAGGATCAAGTGTTTATGAGTAACTACCGATTCCAGATGTCGGAAGTAAAAAATAATAGTTAATGGAAGACCCTAAAATGCCGCAAACCGGAAATATTAAAATTAATTATTGCGTAGTATTGTTGAAAATATTTAAATAAACTGCAGTCCCTCCCTTCTTTAACTTTGGCTGAATAAGTGGCAAAACGAGAACGACGATAAACCAATGGTATGATAAATTTTTAGCGTTATTATTTTTTATGTTATTATGAACATTGTAAGTAGTCCTTACTTGAGGTACGATTTTTTCAGTGTATACCCTATAATTGTAATGGAAATTAATTTCAAAAACGAACAAAGATGTTTCCCACATTTTGTTACTTTTAATTAGTAGAGTTTGTGAAAATGTATAGCATACAGTAAAATAACATTTACTCAATTAAAAATTAATGGACCTAACCCTAAGTTGTAAAAACTACATTTTTTACTTATATTCCAAAAAATAATAATACATTTTTCTTTACCTTGTGCATATTATTGCTTGAATAATATTATTGTATCAAAACAGAAACGACACCACCACTCAGTGCGGTAGACATATACCTACATAAACACACTCGCACAGTCACACTAGAGAATTAAGATGTTCTGACAAACGAAATGAAACTGTAATAATATACGTCAGAGTTTCGGTCATAAAACTAGTATTTAAAAACCTTTGGTGTCATAGTATATAAAAATACGGTCGGATTTTGGGGTCCTATTGTTGTGGGCATGCATCAAATACGAGGACGGATGAGAAGGAAAAAAAATAAATATGAAATAATATTATATGGTCAGCCGTCGTTTGGGGTAGGACCTTGAGAACTGTGGGACATATACACAAAAAAACTAATAATCGATCCACACACAACATGCATACAAACACACACGCACATGCAAGTCGGGTTTCGTGCTGCGTTACGGGACGTCGCGAGTCAAAGGAGCCGACGGACGACCGGTGTACCCGCCACTTCAGGCCCTTATCGAATGATTTATACGAGCGGTTCTGCTCAATATATATATGTAATACTATAATACGTGCACTTGTAGCCTAAATACGGTCAGTCTTCGAAGTTATTCAACATTGCGCATAATAATATTATAATGAAGAGGAAAATCGACGTTCACTTAGCAAATCAGCACGAATTTAACGTTTGTTTTATCGAGTTGAAAAAAAAATCAAAATATCGAATGTGTAGATTCGGCAAACGACAACGATGCAAACCGTATAGACCGGAGAAGACCCGTATAAAATGTGTCCTCCAAACCGGACTTCGTAAAGGTCCTGTCCTTGAACGAAACCGCCGTCTGGACCGACGGAGAACACAATATTGTAGCATGATATACATATACATATTACTTACAAAATACAAACATGTATATATGAACCATAAAATAATGTCATTGATAAAATCGTTTTTTTTTCAGAACTCGTATATTTTGTTTTGGGAAATCGCCACGTTCTCATGCGACGTAGAACTTTAGGGAGTTCCTAAACGGACAATCGCAATATAAAATATGAATTAACGCAAGTAGATAAATTCTTAATTTTATTTTAATTGTTCAGAACAAAATGTAAAAAAGATTTTAAACGTTTTACTTTTTTTAAATTTTGTTAATTTAATATATTATATTATTATTAAAAAAAAAGTATGGAACGCGAATACCACACAATCTTATGTATAAGCTGAAAAAATAACTAAATATGATTAAATCTACTATCTTTGCAAAAATGGATTATAAAATGGACAATATTTTTTATTATTATGGGTAGATAGCAAACATTATTACACTATCAAATAGAATTCAATAAAAGTAGTAATATTTAATATTTAAAGAACTCGTTTATAATGTATTTATCTATCTAATTTTGGTTTAGTTTCTTATTTTGTTAAAATATTTTATTTTAATATACCTAAAACAAATAATTTTCCACTATTAGAAGGTGCGTTCGATAATTATAAGTATGTTTTGTTGAAAATGTGTGATCGTTTGAAAACTAACTCCGTTTTTGTATCGTTTCCGTTGATTGATGTTTTGTTCTGTAGCGTTTATTATCTTGGAACACGTCAGACCACGCTCTTTATTCCTTATTGTTGGGACAAACGTACATAATTTAAGACATCATTTTCAATGACGTGCCCTTTTCGTTTTTTAAATACAAATTAAGGCACCTGTCGCACCGCCAGGGAAAACGATGATACTGTAGTAAGTTTTAGTTTTTAATAATTTCGTCTCTTTTTCAAGGATAACGGTTTTTTTTTTTTACATATGTTTTCATTACAATTTTTTATGGGAACATGTGTACATAAAAATAATCATCTAACCACATACACGCTAATTTAATTTATTCGACAATAACGGGTGGATGACACGAATCATAGGTATTAGGATTTAGGGTACGAGACATACGTTTCGAGATACATTACACGATCGAGAAAAATAATATTAGCATATAATATAATATGATTGATGATCTAAACGACACAATACACTAAATCAGATTACGCAGAGACTCGCGGCGATGACTACAATAATAATCATAGTATATAACAATAATATCATGATCAATGCGACCGCATCACGACATTATCGTTACCTTGCAACTTGATTTCCGTCTCCCAGAACTTTTGTAGCTCTGTGAAGTATTTGTCGAGTATGAAGACCTTAGAATGGCCCACGCTGGCCATCACACCCGAATCCGACACGGTGGTAAGTGTATAGGTAGATGCGTGTGTTTCTCTAAGGAACTGCAGCCGTCTTCGTTCGTCGCCAAGTCATCGCGGTTCGTGCCGCAAGTCACTCGTCCGAATTACGTATTAGGTTTGCTTCTCAGCTTGACGAGAAGTCACCGACTTCATCGCAAGAATACTTGCACATAATTACACTATAAATTACGCAAAAAAAAAAAAAATTACGAACTGGCACGCCGGACGGACACGATCGCACAACGCGGCGGACGGACACGGACTGCAGCGGCAGCGAGAGAGCTCGGGGCGGCGGCGGACCGACGACCGCGGGAGGATTCTTCAACTATCGAGCACCGGCGGCGGCGCTAACTATCGATACATGGCGTGTCTAAAAGGTAGGCGGCAGGACGTGCAACTATATAGGCAATAGGTAGGCAGGTATATAAGGTACACCAGCTCGTCGCGTTTCCATCCCGAGTTGTCTCGTTATTACATCTGTGGTCCGCGTTGCTCGCTATATTTTTACTGCTACTCGGCCGCGGGGGTTAATCAAAATCAAGGTCATTCGTACCGACTTTCTCGGTTTGTTTCTTTTCGTTTATTTTTGTTTTCCGGAAATCACATTGTAGGTATAGCAAGTGCGCATAATAATATACTGCACAGTGTTGTGTATTAAGCACTTAACGGCTTACCATATACCGCCGCCGTTTCGGATACCAATGCGACCGTTGACCGTCGCGACAGTACGCTAATGTATTATAACGAACGCGTAAACAAAACACAAATACGAAAAATGTATAATATTCATTGTATGGACATTGGACGTTACATTAAAACAAGCGATTCAATTTTTTTTAACGAAAAATTCCCATTTACAGATAACAGCTTTCACGCGATTCGGTTTACGGCAACATAATATGTCTAATATTGTCTATAAACACATATTTTAAGATAATTATATTATCATGAAAACTAATCAGAGTTGTACGTTTATTTTACTACAACAAAAATTGTATGTAAAAACAAAAGTGTTTGAAGTTATCGTATTATATTACAATGGTATTTATCATACGCATTATAAATTATAATATATAATGTGTGCAATGATTATTGGTTACCTATATAATATCATACACCTCCATTAAATCATGATAATAATCGTAAATTGTTTAAATGCTGAAATAAATGTGTTAATATACTGCATATTTACAACTATTTTTACTACTTAATGTTGATTTATTTTAAACGGTATTATTAAAAATATAAGAGTATAACCAATAAGGAAGAAAACACTCTTTGAGCATGCCACTTGCCAACTTCCACGTTTTTTTTTTAATGTAATCCACGAGTCTATGATTTATAATCAATACTTAATGTTATAGTACTATGATATTTAGTTAATTGTCTAATTGAATCCAGTATGACAGAGAAAATATAAAGTTAGTAACACATTTAATTAGTTTAATGAAAATAATACACAGATATGTAGGACAAAATTTTTTTTCATAAAATCAACAATAATTAATGTTGTCCCGTGTCCGTAAAAGCAAAAAAATTCTCGACCATCGATTGGCAGAATGATGGTTATACAAATAATGGGTATGAAAACCTGAATACACCAAAAGTTTACTAAAGAATGTTAAACTGTATCAAATTAATAATTAACAATATAAACTCGAATAATTTATAAATATTGTGCCTACTTATAACTTAGATAATTAATTATTATTTTTATAATTTTAACTGCGACAATTGATTTATAAAACACTTAATAAGGCTAAAACAATACGTATTTCAAGTTTATAGAAAATTTTGTAAATTCTCGGCATTCAAAGAATTGTGATATAGAAGAACGTAAAGGATCAATGAGATTTATGGATCATCGAACACGTTCAATATTAAATGTTTATTTTAAGATGGATATATGTATAAGTGAAGATGGAGAATAATAACAAATTCTCATATAATTGGTTAATAATATATTCTTTTACTTGATCAATTATTTGTTGAATAAATTATTTAAATACAATTTTTAGAGCATTTCAACTAAATTATTTTTTTATTTCGTATTTGAACCCGAATAATAAGATGCACAGAATAATGCGTTTACATTTCAAAGAAAATTATTATACATAAAAACTTTTAAAATTAAAGATGAATTTGTATTAATTATAATACTATTTAAGCGCCGTAACTCATAATATTAAGATTATTTCTTGTTATAATTAAAGTATATTATATATATATCTTTATCGGCGTAGCAAGAACATCAATCGATTTAAATTTAATACGCTCAGAATCTAAAATCGTATTATTTATTTGTTTATTAATTTATAAAAAATACATAACCATACACACATACACACACAAGGATAAAACGTGAAAAATGAATACATTTATAAAAGAAGAGTGTTGTGGATAAATACTGTAACGTAAGTCCTTAACGATATTTTGGAATTTTGGATGACGTTATGTTACATATTTGATATTGATAATGATAAATAATTAAGTGTTTTTAGAGCGCACGCAGTCGGGGTGATTATCAATTAAGTTGTCACTTTATCAGATTTCCAACAAATGATTATCTCATGGTGTGTAATTTGATGAAGTTTTCAGTATGCATAATAATTCGTACTTCAATAAAACTATTTCAATTAGATAATTGATTGAATACTTTTTTGTCACTTGGTATTAGCCAACAATATTGGTCTTGCTTTTTAGTTTTTGGAGAGGAAGTATTCCATCGTCCGAATTTAATTAGGATTACCTATTTCTTGGTTACATTTGAAATGGGGTGTATTGATATCTGATGTTTTTCTGGTATTATGACGATATTTTTGATTTTTAAAAATGAAAAAACTAGAATGTTCAACTTATAATAACTAGAATTATATATAGAGTAAGGTTAATATAATAAAGCTCGATCTATACATATAACACGTATAAGTAATAAAATATAATATACTTTTAAATAATATTCGTGTCAAATCGCGAAATATTATGACTTTAATTTTGAAAGATAATTTATGCAATTTATAACATCGTGTACTTAAGTATATAAAATATATACTAAGTATGTACAGAAAAATATTCAGTAGGTACTTACAGGTTACAGACAAACTTTAGGAAGTATAGGCTTCGCAAGTTTGAAGTTTGATCGTCCGCAACGGTTAAATGATGTTAATATACTAACAATTACCCAAACAATTATCTGGCGAACATCAATACGATATTTATATGGTACGACGAAATGGTACAAACAAAAAAATATTGTGTACCTATTGGCTATTAAGCATTATTATATGCATATAAATGATAATATCATATTACATAGTTTATTTATATGAAATATTTTATAAAATATATATATTATATATATTATACATGCGTGTGTGACGTGTGTGTAATGACAGGACTAGACAATATCTTAGGAAATACAAGGAATTTAAGACTTTTTTTAAATTTTTTAGAACATGATTACTATTTTATGTTTGTTCTTATATACGAAACTTTAAAAACACTTTTTATTTCCTAAGAAAATTTGTGGTTCACAAAGTATAAAAATTATAGGTAACGCTTATAATTTATATTCATAAATCATAATATTATATATTATAAATATGCGTCTCGCAGCGTCTATATGCATGCAAAGTATAAATATAATTTTTTTTCACAATATACCCATTTTGACGAGGGCGGGTTTTTAAATTAGATTTATCCAATTATTTTAGTTTCATGCGTATTGCACACACACACACACACACACATGTATAAAATATTATATATATATATATGTATCTTTAAAATGTTATGTTATTACGTATTATTTCGACATTACACACTCTGTTGCTTGGTAAAGCGTATTTATTTACTATACACACAGAGTAAACCTATATTATATTATCATACGTTGTAAACGGATACGTATGATACGAGTCGACAAACGCATATTAATGTCAGTGGACTTATTTAAACGAAAAACCCCTCGTGCAATAAATAGCGAAAGCTCAAATGCATTTATCTGAATTTATCTATATTATATAATAATGTTTCTTATATGAATTTTTTTGTCATTTTCCGTCCGTCGTCCATCGGTAGACATAGAAGCAGACAGCGCGACATAAAAGAATTATTACTATAATATATACCCATTATACATAATAATATATTCCTACATAATATTGTATAAATATATACAAAATGTGTTGAATAATATTACGTCCTTTATTATTATATTATATATATATATTATGTTATTGTATGTGTTCTGCACGTTACAAGTCGACAACGAATACAATTGAATGAATATTGTACACATTGTATTGAAATCTTCGCGATATAAGATATACCTACACCACTTCAATACCTTCTACATTTTCTTTTAATTGAGTGTAATGTTAAGAATGTTGAAAAATAAATTTTGTTTATTTATTAAAGTAAAACAGATAAGTAATCGTATTAAAAAAAAAAATATATTAATAAGATAAAATAAACCTCGTTTATGAATGAAAAGAGCGTGTATATATTATATGCCATAATATATATGTGTGTGTGTGTGTGTGTATGTACACGGGGTGCATTACGGCATAAATAAAAAAGTAATCGACAACGATTTTGAACACTAAAAAAACGATTTAAATGTTAATTCAAACAACGCTATTGAAATATATATATATATGTTGTTTTACGGTGTATATGCCTATTTATTGTGTGTGAGTTATGCGACGAAATGAAATACATATTATTATAGGCCTATATATATTTTAAATGTTTTCTATAATCATACTATAATCGGATACCTATAATATCCACTTCCAAGTGCGTATTTTAACCCGTATCAAACCCGAAATACCTTATGTACACACTATGTCGAACGGACATTCCCATTATAATATATTACATTAAGTATTTTATGTTGTTCGAACACCGCGCGATCATGCGATAAAAAAATTGAGTTATAAAGCCTACAGAGTTCAGTATATACGATACATTTTACGGTATTCGTACTTAACGTGTCGTTATATTATATAGTAATAACAATAATAATAATTGTCACGGGTATAATAATAATAATATGATATACTATTATATTGTTAAGCGCACTGCAGACGCGCGGAGAACATTTGGCGCGCAATAATTTTGTGACCGATTCGATTGTCCGTGCCAATTTTTTTCCATCGTCTTGGCGCTCTTCGACTGCCCGCACCATAGGTCCGATTTTTTTCTTCCCCTCGTTCGATCGTTTCTCGTTTTTTCGTCATGGTCGCGACGCCGCACGTACCTATAAGTCTGCGCGCGACGGAAGAGACCGCATTTGTCGACCTTTTCGGAATGCGCATTAACGGACTCCATTACACGCGTCTACTTATTTACGTATATACCTATATATCGTGTACGTACAAAAAAAAAAAAAGAAAAGGAATATCAGCTTTCCACCGCGGAAAAAGGAAAACCAACGTTCGGTGGTGTAATAACAATATACCTACAATATGATATATGCCTAAACGCAGACGGAAAATATCGATGTTGCGCTGCGAGACGGCGGCAGCGGCAGTAACTAGAGACGACATCGATGTTTTTCGTATCTGCCATTATATACACCTGTCCAGGGCCACACATACACGTATACACCAGATCACCCGACTCGTATATATATATATATACATACATAGGTACCTATACCCGTACACACGATGATATGAATATATGTGTGTGTGTGTGTGTATACGGCGTGTGGATGTGAGAATCGGTCCTGTGATGTTGCAGAGGGGCAGGCAGCAGCAGCGTTGGGAGGACGGTGGGGACGGCGGCGGCGGCGGCGGCGCACAGACTCCTATAGAGTCGGGTACGAAAACAGGTTTTGAACAAACAAGAAATAAAACATAAAAAAAAAAAGAATAAAAATAATAATGAGAAAGAGAACATAACATAATACCTGCGCCTTGGGTATTTCTTCGAACTCTCTTTCACCTCTACCACGGGCCGCCGCCGCCGCCTCCGTGACGGTAGAACCGAATGGAGAGAAACACCTTATCTCCTCCCCACCGGCCTTTCCTTAATATTATATACATGTATGTAAACGCGCGCCTGTGTGTGTGTGCGTGTGTATACGCGGGGAATGTTTATACTCGTATAATAGGCATACACGAATATCGGATATACATTATGTGTATGGGTAGGTACGAGTAGCCGTATATATATAATATAATAATATATAATACGACTGTTTTTACTGCATCGGAGGCTGTGCAGGAGAGCCTCCGCCGAGAGAATTATCGACGTGCCACTACAGCACACCACTATATAATAATAATAATAATAATATATAATGTACGATGGACGACTTAACGGTTTGCTGCCGCGACTTTCGAGGCGATCGCCGCGTTTTATTTCTGTCGCGCGCGGTCTCTGCAGCAGACCGACGGGTTCGACGACGACGACTATCGTGGCCTTTTTGTCCTCGCGTCCCGCCGGTAAACTGTACCAGACCGTTTGGCCGAGAAGCGACGAGTATAATACTAAAACGCATAATTGTACACGAATTTTCACGACCGTCGACCACCGACGGCGTAAGTCGGTCGAATTCGAGTATAAACAGACGATGACTGTGTACTATCATCATCGTCATCGTCGTCGTCGTCGTCGTCGTCGTTATACGTGACGCGTTCGTCATTTGAGCACTCCAATCGAGGGAATCGTCGTACCGCTCGAGTCTCCGTGACCGCTTCCGATCGGACGAAATTAATAACAAATATAACCCGTAGAAAATATGCGTAGGTGCGGTACACGCGGCGAATAAAATAATATAATGCGTACGAGTCGGGTACGAAATTGATTTCCCGAAGACGGGTATGTGATATTATGTACGTTTTATTGCCACATAAATAACATTTTTCGCGCGCACTCGCCTATCCGTACGCCGCGTATAGGTAATTATAATAATAATAAAATTGATGGATGCGTCTCGGCCATCGGTTTAATAAACGAAAAACGGAATAATTTCGTTCCGTTCCCGCAGAATGTACACATTATGATATGCTTTCACGAGGATAATTATTTCTCACTAACGCGAGCGCAGTATATATTATAATATACCCCCTCACGTATAAGAAAACCGCTGCAAGTCGTTACGCGTCGGGTTGTTCAAAACAATAATTTTTTTTTTTTTTTTTATGTATTCGCTCGCGTCGTCGTCGTCATTATAATATGGTGTTATTAATCATTATCATTATACTTATGTATTATAGGTACGTGCCTGGCGTGATGTATAATTAACATCATTATCCGCGTGTTTCGAACACGCATGTGCATAATATATAATATACCAGATGTACTTGTGTGCATTATAATATAATGTGCGCGCAGAGTCGTAGGTATAATAATATTATGTTAGTGTAAATAAAACGCAACTCATGCGACACGCGCGGCGCGAAGAGCTGTCTATGGCGATCTACCGATACAGATTGCACAACCCCGGTCGTTTGCCGTGCACATTGCTGATGTCGAGTCGGCCGATTTGTGGGGAGGGATTGTTTTTAAATAAATACCGTGTCGATAAAAAACCAAATTCCGTACTTCCACATAATACATCACACCTAATTCACACAATAATAATATGATATATACAGATCGTTTCCATATTACCAAATGCAGTGTTAATATATTATTAGGTTTGTCGTATACATTTCTCATCACAATTTCACTTAAATTCTTTAATCACGCGTTTATTTTTTAATTTCTTAGTCCATTATCCCTGTAAATTTCTATAACATGAAAATCAATTATCTAACGATTACGCGAATAATTTAATAGATTTAGGGATGATTTATTTTGAAGGAACGTAAATCCTTGTCAAATTTGCAAAATCTTCGAACAACGCCAGTGATGTGTTTTGTCTCACAACCATACACAATGTATTAACCAGATATAAGTAATCCGCAGTTTTTAGCACTATTGCGGTACCATTTCATATAAGCGCGTTAACTATGACTATCCTACAATAGTAAAACTAACACCCATTTAATTAACAACTCGATGGACAACTTTAAATGCTTATATAAAAAAAATAATCGTAATCTTAATTATGATCTCGATATTTTAAACTGCTGTAAGAATATTTTAATATTTTATTATTTTTTAATATTTTAATATTTTAATATTTTAACATTTTTAACAGTGATTACACCTTGTATATTTAAACGTCAAGAGAACGTTCAAAAAGTAATGAAATATTATTCAGAAAATGATGCCATATTATACAGACTTAAGTTATCATATAAGATCCAAATTACAGGTATTTACAACAAAAACAGAAAGTTTTGTCAATAAGTGGTGTTGCGTATTTTTGAATTTTACCATGTATTGGTGTAATGTCTGTAATTAATTTTTAATATTATTTCGAACTAAATTCATAATATCTCATTTAAATATCAAAACTATTAAATTTACAGTAACTAATACTGATGATGGCGATTAGCGATGAAATACCAAAAGCTGTAATCGTGACACGACATCTTCAGTACGTATTGTCTACGATCTAAAAGTATTAGATGTGGAATGTCCGATATTAATAACACTGTTAGGTGTCGAATACCCCGTGGGTGTCAAAAGTCCGCGAATACCCATAAATCACCCACAATATTAACGATTAGCCCCTCACTCCAATATTCGGAGTGAGGGGCTACATTTTTAAGATACGACGCCTACGACGCCTATACTGAGCAAGGGCGTCTACCGTATATTTTTTGCACCTGTGTCTCGAAACCGTAATTGCGTGAATTGCTTATTATATTATGAAGGTACATTGTATATAATAATAATAATAATACGTATAATATATAATAAAATGGCATAATATACTGCAGGTGCAAATGCATATGAATGAAAATTCGTTAATAACGTATTATAGTTGGTGTACAGTGGTCAATGATATCACTTCGTGTGGCATAAAGTATAGACCTCAGACACATGATATAAATATTACATGACATAATAATATATTAATAGCTGCACGCAATACACCCGCCCACTAATATACATGCAGGGAGACTCACTAGGTCCAATCTCGCTCACCCCGTTTTTTACTTTAGTAACGCATTAATTTAAATTCTGGTTTTTGTAATTTTAGAGTATGCATTTAAAGATTACATATTTAGATACTTAATTTTTTTATAACACTTAAAGAATATCCGATAGGGGTAAAAACTTTATTTTCAAATGAGAACAACATTTTTTTTTTTACGTATCTGAGCAAATGATTTTTATTTAATCTTGATACGTTAGTCGAATTAATAAATGCTTTGATTTTAAATTAATATTCCAATTTTCAAATGTACTATAAAACTAAATTCGAACGAGCTGTTTCTGAGTTAGTTACTTGACTTTATGTACTAAAAGTATATAAGTCCGTGATAAAATAGGTTAAACGATATTACGGGCTATCTGGAGATTTGAAAATTATAGTTTTTAATATTATAATGTATAATAGCTTTAATAACATTTTTTTTTTAAAAAATCGTAGTATAATTTAAGTACTAAACTTGAAATTATAACTATTTTATGCAAAACCATTATAAATTAATGTGCCTACAGTCCTACAATCATTAGTACATACAAAGTTAAATAAATCGGAGACTACTCGTCAAAATTTTAATTTAGATGCATCAACATTTTCAAAACAATCTTCTACCGAAACAGTAAAAAAGGATGGTGTAAATACGAATTTAAAAATAAAAATGGTTATTACAAAATATGATTTTAAGAGAATTAAACAACTCAAAAAGCATAATTTAAATAAACACGCATTGGCGTTTTATTAAAGGATAAATAGGAATATGCAAACGCAGTGAATATAATAATATACATACACATATAATGAGTTCTTATACGATTTTAACGGCCAAACTTAAGATTCTCAATATTAACCCGTCACACACACCGTGCAATAACATATACGAGTATTATACCGTCACATAATATTATAATGACGCGTACAGGTGGTAATTTAATTTTTTCGACATCATCGACCGCTGTGATAATACGTATAATATTATTGTTTCAGAACATAATATTATCGTCGTGCGTGCCCGCGGTTCACGTATCACGTTTTACAAAACGGACAACGATAAATAAAAAAAAAAAAAAAAACCACCCGCTGTTTACGTATTTCAATACTATGAATAATATTATTGTGTACGTGAGTGTACAGGATGTGTATAGGTACCTACACTGTGTCTACTATTTTCCGGCCGCGCGAGTACCTCTATCTCCGCCGTCGTCAAAATATAAAAAGTCATCGTGTTTTAGTAAACCGACGCCGCCGCTTTACTATTGCTATCGCATTTTTATATTAATGTTATAATATTATGTTATCATTACTATTTCACTATGGATTGTACATAAGTGTGTTACTGGCGGATTAGATGACGACATCATGTTTTTACGTGTTTGTGATTGATTATCTATAAATCATATAATATCGTAACACAATAATAGTTGTACCACTCTATTCATAGGAACCGAACGATTCCCTATACCAACGTATTTTCGGCTTCTACGATACATCGCCTAAATTATTCCTATACTGTGTACTCGTCCAGCCGAGACTTAGTACATACACTATAGGTCTCGATATGCTGTACGATTAGAATTAGTCTTGCATCTCGAATCACCGGACTTATAGTCGAGTCTATAAAATACTAAATATACATATACACCATACATAGTGTAAAAATCTTCAACAAAATAATTTTGTGTAAACGACAAAATGCCGCAAATCAGAGTTTTCCTTACGTTATTAATTATTATATATACTTTTCAGTTTTTATCTCGAGCACGGCCGTAATAAAATTGTGATATATCAACATTCAACGCCTCCGTCGTATGTGTGTTATGCTCATTAGCTATAGGTACTTAACATACCTGGCATCTCAATTTTTTTCTAAACTATAATAATAATAAGTAAAAATACTACTACAAACTATTCATTACGTGTATGATTAACTGTAAAGTATAACATTTAATAACATGCTGCCTATACTCGACCGATCAAATATTATATATATTAAATCCTACTCGTTTCGTACTTTGCGCGTTGTAAATACGTTTACACAAGAATGGTTTGATACATATTTTAGGTATAATTCGTACATAATAATAATACAACGTTAGAAATACAAACTCGTAAGGTGATATATGGTGATACTATACAACGTACTCTAAGTAGCGTAGTATTAAATCGATATTATCGTAAAATAACTGCCATTATAACATATATACCTACTAATTACTGAGTATAAAATATAATAACGTGAGCAATGTATTGAAAATCGAACAAAATATGTGCGTTTCGCCGTCAAGCAGAGTCCGTCGTTACCAAATTTAAGTACCTACAAGATAATTCTATATACGTTTAAAGCGTACGATTTTTATTCCATTTCAATAACCGATACGGTAGTATTCAAATTTATTGGGTTAAGTTTTTTTCATCGTGTAAAAGAAAAGCGTTCGTTCATCGTTATGTCGGTTACGAGCTGCACTGTCGTCGACCCAAAGGACTTTAACGACGGGTTCCAGCTCCTATATATCTGCAGCGCTACGTCTATGGTAAGTGGGTTATTGACATTTCCAGAAGGTCTGCGCGGCGGCGATATCACACAGTGTCCGCGAACAGCCTTCGGCGGCGGCCACGGCTAACTGGTTTCCACGACCCATGTGTGTTGTTATGTGTACTATTACTATATATTATTTATTATTTATTATTTTCCAAAACGAGTTTTGCGGATTAGAAAAATGGGCCTAAAACACGATTACCCGGGTACCGTAATAAGTAATCGTAAAGGGTATTTTATTCATCGGAAAAGGTGTCTGAAAAATAAATAACAATACAAACGTGTCAGCCGCCACTGCAACGTTATAAAATAAACGGAAAAAAAGATGCAAAATTGATAGATACACTGCAGCCGCAGATACATATAGTATATTATGTATTACTGTATACCGTACGCGCTCCGTCACGTATATACTTGTTCACACCCGGATGTATGCGGAATACTGTCTTTGAAGTATTGACGACGATATTATACCTACATCTATAATTCGTGTGCGTTCGCTCGCGAAAAGTGATAACCGACAGCTGTTTGTGACATTGACCGCAAAGCGTATCTTTAGAAGCATTAACTAGTTGCATACGTCCGCTACACGAATTGCAAGTACATTTATCTATAAAATGCGATAATGGATAGTCACATATATATATATATATATTATATAGGTACTTATATAAATTACCTATAATATTATGATACACTACGAAACTCGTTTCAGACAGATTCCCATAGGTTTGATTAATTATTTTATTAGTCTTTCTCGATTTACGTGTTAATGGTCAATGGGTTGAAACATGCATAGAGTGATTCACTAAGTTGTTCACCCAATCGTTTATCTTCAATGATGAAGATCCTGAGTTATTAAAATTTAAGAATAAAGGATATAATTTGTTTGATTTGTCAAAACTGTCGGAGAATAATAATTACGGTAGTATAAAATAAATATTTTATATTCAGTGTAAGAACTTGTTACTTGAACTATTATCTTTAGTACCCAATAAACACATAATAAGAACTTAGAAGCATTTCGTTCACATTTAAATTTAGATTCATAAACATTTTCAAAAAAATCGTTTACCTTAGCAATTTACAGTAGAAAAGAGTTAGGGTTCATCATTTTGAAAAAGTGTGTATACCAGTAGTACCACTGCGGGACACTCGTTAAATGGTTAATATAATTGTAATCGTATTTAAAAATAAAATTTTTCAGCAATTAAAAAAATGCAAGGTTATTAGATAAAAAAGGCATAAGGTGAAAAATGGTTTAAGTATCACACAGCACACGTTATTACATAGAAACTACTTATTGGAAAGCGTATATAGTGTTGGGATTCGACGTTGTATATTATATTATGTACGTATATTGTACACGATAATATGGGAACGCTATAAAGTAATAAACGCACTCATATTATAATACAGCTGATGTGCTTCGAAGACCAGACAAATAATAAAAAGACCACACACTTGTGTATTGGTTTTCTGTCTCTCGCTTGTTACGTGGATGCGTAGTACCCCATGTATGAAGGGTGGTGATTGGTGTCTCACACACCAAACTAGATTAAGATATAAGGAACCGTAAACAAAATCAAATCGGTAATTATTTTCTGAAAAGAATAACATATGATAATATTATAACATATACGGTATACTTACACAATATACATAAGAGGACTGTTTATAGATATTTTTATTACTATTATTGTTTCGGGTATGAGTCATGTTATGAGAACCGACGAACCCTTTTCGTTTTTAAAAAAAAACATTCTCTAGACGGGTAGGTTTCCTGTAAACACGATTGTCTTGGATAGGACGTCTCCAAAGATTGATTTTACGTTCAACTGCACGAAACTGGTTATTGTTGTATTTTTATTTTTAACGTATTTTTAACGTACACACTACATTTATACATGGCATAAATAACGTGTGATTAAAAATGTGCCGTACATAAATTAATTAGATTTATGTAACGTGAACATTTTTCTGAAGTACTTGTTTATATTTATCGAAATTTGATATTGAAAAATCGTACAACATGAGTATTTTTAATACAGCAAAGAAATCTAATTCAACACAAAAGGCCGAATGGGATCCACGGATACGGTGTTTCGAGATAAATGTCTTGCTACGCCCCACTCAACTAATTCAAAATCAGCTGAATACTATTTTTTAATCGTATTATTGTATTATTAGTACAAAATGTGGGAAAAAATCACGAACCCACTTCTTAATTGAAAATCTCATTTGACGCATGACAAGATACAGTTAATTAAAACTCCTCGGTGAACTTTGGTTCACGAAGAAAAATACATTTTGGACTTGTGCCAAACTAAAGAAGTTGTACATTAGTTGGAATGACCAATACTGAAGCATATAATAAAATGCATAATATACGAATTATAGGTGTACGAATAGTGTCTCCCGTAAATTAAAATTAATGTCAGTGTGATTTTTGACGTTGAAAATTTAAATCATATTTTAGTTTATCGTTCTAATGCGACGATACAATTTTTCCAGGTGTAATATGATTGATATACCTGTTATATCGAAGGAATAAATGAGACATACTTAACGGCATCAGTTCATGCAAATAAAAATGTTTATCGGACTCAAAGAACCAAGTAAATGAGAAAATACGATTTTAAATAAATTAACACCCAAATACGTTATTAATGTTTATAAGCTAAAATTTATGAGGCAAATCGTATACATGAATAATATATTTAAATTTAATACCATCATGCCTAAAAATTGTTATAAATTATAATTAATATTCAACTAAAGCTGTTGACGCCTGACTGTTGTTTCGCCCGTCGTGTTGTCGTTTATAATTTCATAGTAAAAGAATATTATACTATAATATATATATATACTATTATATAATATTATTTATTTATTATATCATCAGCGTTAAAAATCACATACACTTTGTGTAGACATCGATGGAATTTCGTCTAGTATAAAAACGAAAACGGTATAATAATAATATTTACTGTTTGTCTGAAAGTCATTTATTGGCGGACACCGTTTGAACAAAATAATTCAATAACTGTTGCTCTGCTGCGACGGCGAAGAGTTTTTCACGATGTCGGTGGTGCGTAACAGAAGTACGATTATAGATGTCCTCACACGAATGCGCTTGGACACGCGGTAATGTATTTTATGGGGGTATTAAAAAAAAAAAAAAAAAAACTGAACGACAACTGAACGATCTTATTAATATTTAACAGTCTCTTTGTGTTTGCACGTAGGCATCTACACACACGTGCGTTATATACGTCCGAGAAATCGCGGCTTAAAACGGAAAAATAAAAACCGGTAGGATAAATGTATATAGGTAGATGTAAAGTATATAGGTACGCGCGTAGTACACATAGTGAATAATATAGTATTTTGTTTGCCTGAGGAGACCTACGTAGTACAATGACCATACAGTGGTATATATTATAATATATTGTACAGTGTGTCTATCTATCTATCTATTTATATATATATATATATATTCAAGTGGCATTTATGTGCGAAAAGTCCGTCCACTCATTTATATTGAGTGGGGGTTCGGAGAGTGAAACGAGTAAATGTTCCGGCATTGCTTACAGTGCATCGGTACCTATAGATTTATAATCTTCTGAAAAGCCTATTTTTATACACCACAAGAATTTTGAGTTTTTAAAAATGTCTCTAGCGTCTGAAATTCTCAAAAATATATATATATTTTTTATATAAAAACATATCCGAGAGCTTTTGGCGACGATGATATAGATGTCGTAATAAGTGCGCTTAAAAATTATACATCCAAAAAACGCAAATTAGGTTTCGATTCCACTTATTGGACACTGCAGACATGAGATTGTTATCAACGTTTGTACAGGACAATTATAGTGGACAACCTGAATCGGCTAAAATTCACTTCGATTTAAAGGCGGAGTAATACGATGATATAAGATATTATTATCTCTTTCGACAGTGGATAAGCTAGCTGATAATGATTAATGACGGGAGGGGGGGGGGATAAATGTATTTGATTTGGAGCGCATATATGTTGAACGGGTATAACATATACATATGCCTCATCCTTGCATAAAGCCTGTGGAAGTATTGGAGACCACGGGTCGAAGTGATCGGAAACCACAGGATCGCGGGGATACTATGCATGATGTGCGCTTTGATTGTGAAATAGATAAGTATAACGAAAATGTACACTTGAAGTTAAAAATATTATTATAATAACTGGCGAGCAGACCGGGAGAAGCAATGACGTACACGTTAGTATACAAGCTGGCGAGTGGCATTCACACATCACACTCTCCCGAGTTACAAATAATACGTGCATTCTTCGATACTATATAGGTACATATAATAGTATATTAATATGTATATATGCGTTCACTATGTGTGTATATAATTTTACATACGGCACCGCATCTGTCGTACTCTATACCCTCCACTCATCACATAGACCTGTGAAGTATTCTTCGAGCAGCGGTGTTCCCGGGGGTTACCAAAATATTATACTGTATGCATCAATACTATTATAATGGCACCGCTATAATGAGGTTAATTGGTTCAGTTTTGAAATCAAATTATGAATTACGGGAAAACAATTATATTTAGGTACAATTTTATGTCTTACAGATGAGAGGGGTCAGAGGTGCGCGATCTCGAGGTACATTAATTCCCAGCGGAATCCATCTCATTCTACAAAATATTTTTTTAATACCCGATAGTCTTACAATAAGTAGTTGCAATATATAATATAAATTTATATTAGTAAATAGTTTTCTTGCATATTTTCTAAGTTGACTTGACATAAATAAAAAAATAATATAGATCAAGTTAAATACAAAAAAAATGTAAATAAATTTATAATGATTTAATAATATGTAGTACATATTTAGAAAATGATTGATTGAAATTGATCAATTTCAATGAGACTTTACAACGATTTGTTAGAGACGAAGCAAAAAAAAAGTTATTTTAAATTGTAAACAATTACATACAATCGTAAAAATGTGGTAAGCAATTAATTTTTTTTAACGAGGTTAGACTATAGAGAGTTGAAAATGTCCCATTAAGTGTCTGGTGTTCTGGTTTCGAATAGATCTTTAGTCCGGACTTGTATAATTTTATTTGAGGTCTTGATAATTTATTAGTTTTATAAAAATAATGCGCTTAGTTACAATTTCACAGCCCTTGACCGATAACTGATAACATACTGTATCAAGGGACGAAAAACAAAATGTTTTTTTTTTTAACCCGAATCTGCTACCAGTTTGACGGTTAATAATATGTTTTGCTCTCAGCCCACGAGTGTGAAATCTATAAATTTATAAAATTTCGAGTAAATGGTAGAATTTTAATCGGTTTCGAAAGTTCTGCGACAGTGTGGGTTCAGCCGCCGCATACACGACACAGAGTTTCGCTCGCACATATTATATTATTTATATTGTATATTATAATAGATATATGTTTTATGATTTCGAATGTTTTGATATTTAAATTTTCATTACATCCGATGCATATCTGCGAACGTAATATAGTATAATGGTGTGTTTGTGTCGCTATAACTGAGCACATACATTCGTTTATAATGCGCGCACGCACGTACCTACGCACGCACGCGTGTTTAAACGTCTACGTAAACATAGTACGCGATCACGACCAATATTTATATAATATATTATAATATTTAGAGTTTGTCGCGAGCGCTCGAGTTTTATTGATTATACCACAAAGATTTTAGACATTCATCGTATGATTAGACATTTTCATCTCACACCGTCCAATCAGCCGCACCTATCTGTATAATAAGAAGTTATAATCGTCTAATTTTTACACGTATAATACATTATATAATAATATACGCGCTGATGCACTGGAGATTATAACGTCGATTTATTTCAAACAACCCGTACAGTTTACTCATAGTATTACTTTTTCATTAATATAATTTGTTGGCTTCGACTTTAAATCATTTCAAATTTATCTACAATAAAACGATACCATGATGTATATGCGCGTTATTTGTTGGCTTCATAAAAATATTTTTTTATATTCGTTGAATTATTATCTTTCAACTGTCAACTAGTCATATGGCAAGAAATAAAAATCAAAATAAATATTAAAATATCAATACTTACCAACGACATCGGTATGATTTTACTTAGAAATGTGATATCGTATTATTCACTTCAACTATTCATAATATTATATTTATTTAAACCTATTCATCGATACGGGCGCTTGGGTATAATACCGATGAATGTTTAAAATTTTTAAAACGTACGAAATACGTTCAGAGGGATATATATATCGCTTCGATATGTACATATCGTAAACTCTTACTCTAATTTGTTCTATACACGTATACAGCAGTAGATTTACTTCTAATATCATGCGAGTTCACTGCTCATATAGATATTACTCGATTAAAAACGATTTCGTTTTGTTTTCGGTTGCCTGACACGGCACAGTGCACAAAAGACAAATATGCATATATATATATATACATACATAAAAACGTAATGCAATACTTGCAACACACGTAATATTATAATATTGATGTCGCTGTATTATGTTACACGCGCGTTTACCAAAATCTTATTCAAGACGGTAACGAATAAAAACGACTTTGAAACGATATATACATCGAGAATACAAATTGCCGTCGCCGGTAGTGTTTTAATTTGACATCAGTTCACATGAGGTATAAATCGGTTACGCGGCGAGGAGAAATTTATGTACAGATATTTGTCGAATCTAATGATACCCATTTCTTACTAATCACATCTTCGCTGGAATGCGCCTGTGCTCATTCGCGGTAAACGTACTGCAGCAGCTTCTGCATTAAGCCCATCATACACGCGTAGTATTACTACATTATAAGTATGCATCAGGTATTATTATTATTTGTGTA
Organism: Rhopalosiphum maidis; assembly: GCF_003676215.2. NCBI lineage: Eukaryota > Metazoa > Arthropoda > Insecta > Hemiptera > Aphididae > Rhopalosiphum > Rhopalosiphum maidis. The sequence continues at coordinate 85,526,222 of NC_040878.1, forward strand.
CCCATAGATATTATTCTATCTTGTTTTGATACTCGAGACTGATTCGTTAATTGCTTACTCATAATCCGCGTGTTCTGTCGTGTTCAAAATGTTAGTCGGTTTACAAGTACTGCAATAATAGTCTCGTATACGAACGATTTGTCTGTTGCATCTCATACTCTGAGTGCGTTCGGTTGGCCGTAGACTGTAGCCGAGAAGAATATCTAACGAAAAACATTAAGGTCGCTCGCGTTCGTTAGACAATACTCTTTTTAGATGCCTACTAATTCGAAATCTAATAAAGTAATAACCGATAGACCGATACATGGCTTTTTAAACACAACAATAGATATTATATGCGCCGTGTTAAAAACACGACACGTATATGAACACGTAATTAAATCGACCTAACCGATATAAAAACCACAGCGTCCGCATAGTATAAGGTGCGTGCGTATATACAAAGGATATCGTCACCACTGCAGCAGGTTCGTTTCTTCTATACAGTTCTCGGGTTTGTTGAACGTATACCAACAAACGAAGATCGTATACGTAGGTATTTAATATTATTATGTGCGCACGCGTGTGTATATATATATATATGTACGTGTATAATATACAGGTATACAGGTACGTACTGCACGTACATATTATAAACAGCGGTTAATTTATTATGTAAATTGCAACGGTATATGCTTATGGGTGGCGTTCACGGAGCATTAGCTTGTCCCCACCACCATCGCCTCGCCGTATAATATCTGCCGTCCACCCTGTATATTAGGTACATTATATATATATATCTGTGTGAGAAAAAATACCCAGCCCGTGTATAATAAAGCGCACATACAAAGTTCTCAGTTGTCGCAGCGCGCACTGCACATATAGCGGTCGGTTTTCTTTATTTATCTTTCTACCACTCCAACTTGCCCACCGAACCCACTGCAGCAGCATCACGAGGTCGTGTTGTAGTATGTATACTAGTGCACTGAATGTGTTTGTGCGTGTGTGTATGTGTGTGTGTGTGTGTGTGCATATGCCGAGGCACATTATTACTATTATTATTATTATATACGTACACCAATACATACAGTGTACACACATATATTAAGAAGACACTAGGGGTTCGTAAAGACACGAGGAAAAGCATAAAACATATATAAATGTACACGAGCACACAATAAAATATTACGTAACTATGTAATGTGTTACAGTAAAAGTATGTGTCTGGCCATAGCTATAGGTTTTTTTTTTAGTTTTTAATTTGTACATCAAAATGTGTTCATATAAAAATACTGAACAATGAGCGAATATGATGATGAGATGATATATCATATATATATATAGAAAAAAAATTGTTGTCCATACAAATACAGAAAAATTACGAAATAAATAATTGACCAAATAAAATAAAACAAAAATGAAATAACAAAATTGTATTTTAAAAATTTAATATAATTTAAAAAAAATACTTTATGATGAAATAATCAAATATTTTAATGTAGTAACTTGCTTTATATTTTTGTAGAATATGAAATACGCATTTAACTACGTCGTGCGAATCGGATGGACTACCTAACGGAGAACTTTTTATTAAATCAATAAAGATAAAAATTGATTTTAAATCTTAATTTATTAATAGTATTATTATTGTATTATGATATATGAACCACGTTTTTATAGTTTATAGTACATTAGAAAATTGATATAATAATAAATAATAATTTTACAATTGGTTCTAAAACTTCAACTAAAAAATGATTTTATAAAAAATTATCAAAATGCATCATACAATGACGTAACTTAAATACATTATTGAATTAATAGTTTTATTATCATTATATTTGATTTGGAAGTTTCATTTTTCATACATTTTGTGTAAGATAATTGTATAACTTTCAATTTTTTTTTATATTTCATTTACAAGTACTTTTACATTAATATATTGGTTTCTTAAAATTTACAATTCTACATTTCTCGCTTGTAAAATTTCAAACTACAAGAATGATTTGAAGTTTGATAGAATTATTTTGTATATAAATTATCATACATAGAAATATAGAGTAGACTAATGCCTATACATACAACGCAGGAAATCAGATAGTTAAACCTAGATTTTACCGGTATTCGTAGTTTTACCGTAATATAATCTATAATATACTATATTATCATGTATTTATTTGGAGAGAAAAATAGTGATTACATAAACTTCGGGTATTCGCAACGATTAATCGCATTTTTCTATTTCGATAAATGACCCCACATGCCTAAACATAAGTTGTTTTATAGGTAGATATACCTATACATAATATTATTATAATAATGGTTAAGTGACGATCATATGATTTTTCAAGTATTCGTGTTTAGCATAACCGGATGTTCTGCGTAGAAGGTAAAAAACGGTTCGTCAAAAATTCGTCTTCTGTGTGTAGTGTAATTTGTTAATGTATATTCTGCCCGGTGGCAATGATCGGAATAAATATCTATAACAGTGCCGATTAAGGAGGAGCGAACGGATAAAATTTTTAAAACAAGGCGTTCGCGTCATCGGCTCCCAAATAAAGCATTCTCGACGTAAGCAAGTTCTATCCATTAAGAATAGTATAGCCAACAGCTAAATAATACACGTTTGTCAGCTAACTATAGCCTATAATACTATATACACTCAATATTGCATACGGGAGCTTTAAGAATAAAATTAGATCAATATTGCTGAATTTGTATTACTCTTGTAAATCGATTTGTATTAGGTACCTACCATACAGTTTATGGCTTATTTATTTTATTCAAGTTATAACTAATGTTTATTAACCGGATAAAATACAACGAATGTGATGTATACTTACATATTATAATATTCCGAAAAATAATCATTTTTATTTGCTTTTTTATAAGCTTTTAAATTTCACAACACAATATCCGTAATATTTCTAATAATAATATTTATCAATTATCGAAAGTAAAATTTCAGTTCATATTTAGCTCATTTACCTAGTATATATCAAGTATTAAATTATTGCGTAGTAAATAGACAGTGAAACTACAGTGTAACTTGATATAATACTTAATATTGTTTTATAATTTTAATAATTGAACTAATTATTAAAATTTAAAAAATGAGTGATTTATGGTTTTAATAGAATGTCCAGACATGGTGTAAGCTTATTAAGTTCAATGTTCAAATGCATAAAGTATAAATATAATACAATATTATAAATTTTATTTTTATTAATATATTTACATAATATAAATCATTCGTTTTAAATATAATAGTATAATTATACAATCACACAATTTATATTGGATTATCTACTGCAGGCTATATGTATACAATATTTTTTTTTTAAATTCTAAAAGTTTTAAAAATAATATAAATTACTAATTATTTCAAATGAAAATTAATAAATTAAATTCATATGAAAATATTACAAGTATTCGATTTAAAATAAGAGGTTGGTACTACAGAATGCAAATATCGATGTAACTTTACCTCTTATATAAAAATAATAGTATTATAAAATTAATGCTAATATGTATAAAACAAATGCATTAACATTATGTTTATGATAAAAGTATGGTAATATGCCAATATGCGAAAAAATATATTCTCTAACTGATTAAAAATAATTTCAATAAAGATATTTAATTAAACGGTCAGACGAATATCTATGAATTATCAATACGATTTGCATGTTTTATGTTTTTATATGATATGTTAAGTTAAGCTTATTAGTTATTTAATAATTTTTTTAAGTGTTGGTGTGTAATTTGAATTTTACAAGTTTTCTTGTAAGACATTGGAATAATTATTAACTAGTTTAATATAATGTGCTTCAGAATTGTTAAATTATTCTTACAAGTGCGAAACGAACAAATTTCCAGCCAAATTCATTATTATTTCATATAAAACATTTAATCAGACCAAAGTCATTTGAGGTCAATCATAACCACAATTATTAATAACCTTTGTCTTTCAACGGTTACTATATGCATTATACATAAATAATTATAGACTTTTTTATCACGATGAATGTTTGATATCATTATTACTATAAATTATTATGCTGTTTTAAACTAATAGATATTACACATTTTGTTTTTTATATAGTCGCTAAATTATAAACTAATTTTATTTATGTTCATCAATTTCGTTAAAAATATTTACGTATGGATATTTTGAGTGATAAATATAAAGTAAAATCATTTTTTATTGTAAAATATATATTATAGTTCATTATTAAAATTTAAAAATTAAACTACATTTTATTTTACTATTACTGATAAAATTACTTAAATAATTACAATTAAAAACCAAGGTAGGTATGTGAAAACTCCGATACAAGAATAATACTTAATAATCAAATATATTATTGTTATTACTAGTATTAATATAATAAATTAAAGCATTTAGTGCAATGAATGTATGTAATTTTTTAGTTAAAAGCATTATTGAATATTTGTAATTATTCACAAGATATGTATGACACGTGAATAAATAACATTTTAAAAAGTGGTAATAATAGATAAAACGTATTATAATCCATCGATTTCTAATTATTGTATTTATATTTTTTTTTAAATTTCGAAATAGTTTTATTCTATATTTCTTAAATTATTAACTGAATTGTATATAAGTAAAATACAAAACTGAATAAGTAATAATTAACTTGTTTTTAGTATTTAAATTATAAAGCATATGCATCTAATGTATAAATACATGTTATAAAAAAATTCATTTGTTTGAAAAAGCAGACAATTTAAATTTAACTTTTTTTACTATATAAATAAAATTATACATTCGAAATTGTGTTTACATATTATTATATGGGTATTTTATAAAAATTAACTATAAAATTTAATTAACAATTATTCATAATACGATATACATGCAGAACAGATACCTAATCAATAAAAAATATATTTAATAAAGAAAAAGTCGTGGAAGTCACTTAGTAGTTCACTGAAAAGGATGTGATTAATAATATTCTTCAATGAAAAACGATTCAGCAGAGCAGAAGTGGTTTGTGTCATTCAAAATTTCTTAGAATATTTAAGTATATTGATATTGTGTTTGGTAATGCCGAATTTTAAACGCCGAAATTTAATGCATTTTGTATACATTTAAAATAAAAATTTGTTAATAATATGTATTAGTAATATTTTCAACTAGGTCATGAAAACTTTAGGAAAACCTTGAATTACACTGTAAAGTATTTTAATAGAAAAAAATGTTATTATACATAATTAAATCGAAAAAGACTAGATGAATAAAAATAGCACAAAAAACTCAAAATATCTAGAACATTTTAATGTATAGAAAATGTTAATAGTTAATACAAAAAAAAGTGAAAAATTCAAATCTCATTTGTTTTTGAATTTTAACAAAAAAAACATGATTTTGCATATAAATCTGTTTTTCTGAATTTTTCATTTGTCTTATAAATTCTGGCCTTTCCTCTGTATTTTTTAAGTATCTACTGCATATAATTTACTATCAGAAACCATTCTTGAGATAATTATCGAATTTAATGAAAATAAGAGAGAAAGTATAGGTAACTATGTGCTGCCTAGTAACAAAAAAAAAAACGAATTACTGAATAACCGTAGATACTTGAAATTTTTACCAGCATTTTCTAATAAGTAGTGACAGTTTTAAAATGTAACATAACAAGTATTTTGACAATAATACATATAGATAAATTATTATATCAATAACATTTAATTAAAATATTAAATAATTGAAATTAACATTTAATAAAATAAGTAATGTATCAAATTTTATACCTTATAAAATAAAAAAATAGTAATAATAACATTATAATGTATGAACTTATATATCTAGCGCTCTCTCTCTGTAATATTTCTGAATAAATCTGATCAAACCGGTTAATCAGAGTTAAATAGTTTGTATCCATTTTATTTTCACGGCGTACCGAGTGTATGCAACATTTATTATTTTCGGTTATTTATTTAGAATAATCTAAGCTATAGTTAAAGGTATTAGTGTATTACATTTTAAATGGTTGGTAAAATAATCTGTTCGATAAATTTATAAATAATTAAAAAGAAATGAACATTTTCCTTGTATTGGGCGATCACAGAAAGTTTGTTTACCATATTAAAAACCGTAAATACATCGCCTATTAAATACGATTCAAGGTGGAGTTGTTTTAGTCATTTTTTATAATTTTATTGTATTATACAATATAATTGAAAAAAAATTATGAAACTAAATTTCATATTTTCATAAATAATAACTAGTTTATAGTTGGTGGATTTACTTATATTAAGTAATATTCTGCGTGTTATATATATATATTTGTTATTTGTTATGTATAATTTGTTTTAAGTACGTAATTAATTAAAATTAAAAAACATATTTTTAAAATGATATTTTAGTTGTAATTTGTTATTATGCTTATTTTGTATGATATTAATTACTTTATTAGTATCTAGTACAAAATTTTCCTATACTGTTGGCTGTTGCTATAGAATATTGAACTCTAACATAACACTACATACATATCCGTTACATAGATTATATAGTTTCACAGTTTTTATCTTTTTGTTGAAAAATGTAAGAAAAATCTTGATAATTTCTTCTTCTAAAACAGTAGATTAAAAATAAAATTGTTTCATTGATGTTTTTATATTTTATTTAAGAAATTATATTCGTATAATGTTAAACTGACATACGATGTTCCTAAAAAATATCTCTTCTTTTAAATCAATACTGAGTAAATTAACTACTTTAAATTACAACTAAAAAACCTAAATTGTTTTTTAAAATTGCTCCATTGTATGGATACAAATAATATTATTACTAATAAATTATTAATTTTTAAGTTTTTAATAAGGTTAACTGCTTAAGTAATTTTTTATACTAAATACATTCTAATTTAAGATAATTTTTTTTTGCTTTATGTTCCTTATTCAATTTATGATTTTTTTTTTTTTTTAATTAAATACGAATAAAATTAATTACAATTACAACATTTTTAAATTCATCATAGTTATATACTATTTGGTTTTTTATAGCATTTATAAAATATGAATAGTTAAGAGGACGCCATACCCACATGTGTTATCTCTGTCTTACTAACGTACATCATATCAATTTTCGTTCAGCAGAATACATTTTGTGATGTTAGCTTTAATATGAGAATAAATTTACCTATTATCAAATTTAAAGGTAAGAATATTATCTAGACAATGACATGCTTTTATTGATATTATTATTTTAAAGTGAGTTATAGCTATGTAAAATATTACAATTTTAAAATGTTTATAACTCACTTTAAATGATAATATCAATAAAAGCATGTCATTGTCTAGATAATATTCTTACCTTTAAATTTAATAATAGGTAAATTTACTCTAATATTAAAGTTAACATCACTAAATGTGTTCTGCTGAATGCAAATTAACATCTATATTAGTAAGACAGGGACAACACATGCGGGTATATCGTCCTCTTAAGTAATAATATTGTAATAAAGAATGTAAAAGGTATACGTTTGAATAAAATAGCTTTAATATGTCATACATCTGTATATAGAAATGTTAAGTACCTATACGCCAAATAATAGACAGCATACTAAACAATTATGTAAATATTATTATTAAATATTCAATCAACAATAATCTATAGAAACATTTTAATTTTCAATCCAGTAATACAATTACATTATTTCCTTTTAATTATAATTTTTTTTATAGAAAATAATTAAATTTATTATCTATGCAGATGCAGATTGTAGATTTAAACATAATATTGATGTTATCGTCACAGTTGAATGAATAATTGTTAAGTTGTAGAATTTATTTCAATTATAAAAAAATGTTAAAATATTTAATACAAATACAAATAATTTCGTAATTTGAATAGTTAGTGAATATTATCCATCACATATTTTTTGAAAGTAGTATTATTGTTTAATTCAATTTAACATGCATTTTGAACAACCTTATTAAATATATATAGGTGGCTACGGTTTAAATATTTAATTTTTTGTAAGTATTGATAAACCAATGCGGTTATTTGTTAACATAGTTTAAATAAGATAAAAGGCAATATATTTTAAACTTATTTAATCATTTTAATAGTGGATAGTATGTACATGTATTACAGTAGTATTTTAAAATTGTAATCTTTTACCTGCCAGCGTAAGATAATGTAAATAATTATTTATTATTTAGGAATCTGTTTTAATAAGTATTAATTAATTAATTAATTTAATAATAGGATTAAAATATAACGACTGATTAATAATTGATATTGCATAGTGATTAGTGATATATAGTTGTAACTCGTAATCAAAGAAAATAAGCTGACAAGTTAGGTTTCCCACAGAGATTTAAAATAATGAGTTAATGTAGATACCATTATTATAAATTATTTTAAATTAATAAATATTCATAGAACACTATGTAGTTTACCAATAAAAAAATGATGATTTTAACAATTATATTTTATATATTTAATGAAGTACCTAAAAATTATTGTACGTTATTTCTATAGAAGCTAATACAATATCATTCATTTATATAGATTATAGAGAGAGGATAATACTATAATAATAGGGGTGCTTAACATTGTTTGTTCCCATATTAACACCATACCAATTCGACTTACACAATAAATATTATTTTGTTTTAAAATGTTGTAATCATTAATGTATGATATGGTTTTACAAGATTATTTAACATTCGTGAATTATATTATATTTTTAATTTACTAAATACCGTCTAGTGTTATATCAAAAAACAATTTAATTAGTGAGCTATTCGGTATTATTGGTGTAGTAGTAATTAGTAGCGTAGCAACCTCGGCTTTTATGTATGCCGATGATAATGGGTTACAAATTTACATGATATTAGTATATTACCTATAAAAGCTCAAACAAAATATTCATATCAATTTTTAAAAATTATCAGATAAAAAACTGAAAACATAACATGTATTTAATTAATTTTTAAATTAAGTAATGTTGAAGTATATATAAATATAAATATTATAATCTCATAATAAAGTAGTATTAAATAAAAATAAACTATATCAATAGTTTCACGATTTAAACATTTTAAACATGTATTCAACGTTTTCAATTATCAACGGTTAATTTAATAGATTTCAATAGATTCTATTAACAACAATGTAGTTTAATGTTTTTTAATAAAGGATAATACTATAAGACGTGACAATATAGTAAATATTATTTGATATTATGTACGTACAAATGGTATAATCAGTACAACAAAGCATTTTGCAAATACAATACAATCAAATGAGTTAAGTAGATCATTTTTGTTTATGTTAAGATGTTAAATTATTTAAGTTTTTTATTTACATTTTAAAAGTGATGTACTTTTCCATACTGAACAACGCAAATAATTTAAATTACTTAATAATATTAGTAATATATTTTAATTTAATTTGATATAATACTTTATACCTATATTTTTAATTAACATCACTATTAAGATAAATAACAGTATAATATGAAAACGTTGTCAGTATATTCTATTTTACTATACATAATAGTATATATTATATTATAATACTATAACAGTCCCTAATTCATACAAGTCGTAATATTTATATACTAAAAACCAGTTTTGTACATAATTTTAATCGTGCAAGTAAACACACTCAACAAACGGTATAACCACCATGGAGCCTTTGGAAAATGAAGTTTTTAAAAAAAAAATTTTATAGCGTGCGTTATTTATGGATAATATTCGTGTTATAGGTCCAATCTAACATGTGCACATAAAACGGCATAACCGTCATTTTAATAATGTTATGTAAATATCGATACGATGAGTGTAATAAAACTATACGCAATACGCCTCAAATGCGTAATAATATTTCGTCAGAAAATCGCGTGTAAATAATAAATATCATTATTATAATATATACTACCTATACTAGGTGTATAATGAAATATATTTTATGTGAGGATGACGACTGTACCTGATTGTTGACATTGCAGCAAATTGGTTCTGCCCTGGAACTTGCAAAAAAAGTCCGGTCGTATGTTGTAGGCGGCCAAAAAGTGTCGACACAGCGCGGACACGTCGGTCGCGGCGTCTGCGTCAGACCGCAACTTTTGGCGATCCTCTGGACGCGGTCGTAGCCTGCCGTTGCGTGTCGATCCCGTCGGATTCGGTGGCGACGGTACAGGTCTTCCGCGGTCTTCGTACTTCTGGTCGGCTAACAGTATGGATTCGTATCCGACGGCGCACGGGGACATCTGGAAAACGATTTTCGCATCGTACGTTACAATATTAAAATATTACGATATTAAGGTGTTATCGTGTGTGCTGATCGCGGAACGACGTCGAAGTCTTGAAAAACAAAACAAATAACGACGACAACCGTACAGCAATGACGATGAAAAGTGAAACGTCGCGATGATAAGACGAGACTGAAATGAGTGGGCGAACGGTAAATAATAATATCGTATAAGTAATATTGTTATGTGGTCGAAAGCTGTATATGCTAAGCGCGTGCGTGAATTTGTGTACTGAGATTGTGAGTAAACGTGTGTGTGTGTGTGTGTGTGTGTGTGTGTGTGTGTGTGTGTGTGTCCACGATGTGTACATGTATAAATGCGCGCGCGCGTGTACGCGTATACGTCGGGGTAAAGGGTTAATAGGTTACACCCATCGTCGTACAAAAACGCACGCAGTTTTTTTTTTTTTAATATGTTATTTAGCGTACATCGTTTTTAATAACAGGCTATGATCTCGATGGAAAACTGAAAACCGGTACCGTCACGAACGACGGACGCTATATTATTATACATATATATATTATAATATTATTGTATGTAATAGGTACACGAGATTTCACCTCCCGCACAATACGCGCGCGGTTCGTCCAACCGTCGACCGAATCGGTGTTTCGATCCGCCGGACAACACTGCAGTATTATAGACGATTATTTTCACGGTACCTATACGTATCGTTACGATTAATAACCATTTTTCGACGAAGGTACCTACACATTTCGACGCCTCCAAATGTAAGTTATGGTTGCCGGGTTTAAACACTAATGTGCGGTAAATATACACAAACACATCATTTTTTTTTTATTATAAATGATTCATAAAATCACGCTTCCTCTTCGGTTTGTATTTCCTTACAACTGAATGACCTCGAATAACAATTTATAGCAAGCAATATTATTTACTAAACAAATTGTTAGTATAGGTTACTCGTTTTGAATCACGTCGTAGCAGAACATTTTTAACAACAATTATAAAATATATTATCAGCATTTATTTTGCAAAAAAAAAAATACTGATTTAATCATTTTTCATCAAATCAACGTTCGAGCTATAATGATTCTAAAAATCTCAAAGAAACGATAACAAGAGAAAAACATCACGTAGAGGTTATTATAATGTTTTCAAAATAATTATGGTTGACTTCATGGTGAAAAACGTAAATTAAATGTAGAACACGTTTTTTTCTTTAGCGATTTAAAACTACGTCTATTTGTGAGTACCTACATTTTCTTAAAAATTTAATATTATAAGATATTCAGTGTGAAAACCTATTGTTGAACAGAATAATATTAATTTCTATAGTGGGCGCGCCTCCCCACGCTACGTTAAATATAATATTTTCAACATACAATGACACCAACTCGTTCATTGTTTACCTTAAAAGTTAAAAAAATACTTCAACGCATGTTAACCGACCAAAAAGAATATACCTATACATTTTACATTTTAGTTAGAATATTGAATTCAGATGTGACTACTAAGAGTAGTTCTTGTATTATTTTGGTTTAGGATTTTTCTTTTATAATCGGGCGATAAAAAAAAAACGCATTTCGTTATAACACAGCACACACGGATTTCCGAATGTGTCACAAACACACATTTTTACCGTTATAAAAAAATACATTAATATTTTATTATAAAATAACACATGAATATAAAAAATACACGAATAGAACACGTATAATTAAAACAGACAGTTAATGAGACATCGTGGACAAACTGGCCGCGGTCGATACAATCGATAAACAAATGCCCGTGTCAACGATTACAGCCGAAACGCGTTATTGACGCTTATATTGTACTCGTGTACGGATTAGTTGACAAATACAATACTTGTACACATGTTGGTAAAACAATTAATCGTGGTAATATAATATAATCACGGGTCATTCACGAGGAATACATTCTCGAAGTTCAGGACCGATTGAAGATTATAATTTGTATTGTATTGTATTATACCTACGTGCTGTGTCATATCATTGTTGTGGTGGACGTAAAAGGGATCGTAGGTTAAACGATGTCAATGTTTTCATATTAAATTATAATTTATAATACATCAGTATATCCGATTACTGCGCGGGGGAGAGAAAAACCGGTACCCTCACTAAACGTTATAATATTCAAACAGGTACGCAATTACGTGTGTTACTAGAGTCTTCGCATCGTCGCGTACGTATCATAATAATTTAAGTATAGGTGCCTACAGTAAAGAAAGGACGAGTCAAATAACTTAATATCGATAACATTTTAAATAAAGTAGGTAGCCGTGTATAAATATTTTTTCTTCGGACGCTTATCGGTTTCACTGCCCTTGACCGCGATGAAAAATACATCATTATTATTATACGCGTGCAGGGGAAAATCGGATCGTTCGTGGATAAGAAAAGTTACAATAAACGGTGGTAAGCGGGTATAAATAGAATATTACGCATGCCAAAGGTGCTTAAATTGATGTCTGAAAACGTACGATAAAAAAATCATAGTTTATAAGTATTTTTATCGAATACTATGATTTAATGATCGTCAAACTAACGCGTAGAAAATACATAATAATAGGTATACCTTAATAGATAATTTTAAATCGCTATAACTTATAGTAATATGCCGATTAAAAATCCAAGTATTGAATTGAACACGAAAAAAAAAATCATAAGAATATTGCATTACGTATGAAAAATCTACAGCTATGCACATTAGTTGTTTAAAGAGAACTAAACACACTGATTGACAATTCATATTTGACAGAGAGAAAATTAACGACTGATGAAAAATTTTACTATTTATACCTGGAACTACATGTTACATAAGCTTTTATTTAATTCATAAATTAATTATATCGATTATACGTTTATAGTTATTACTCCGATCGATAAAATAAGATACTTTTTGACGGCTGCGTTTTTGAAAATGGCAATATTTGAGATCAAAAATACTCCTATGATTTAGACACGAAAACAAATATGTCAAACTAGATTTGTATAGTCTTTTAACAGTAACCTATAACCTTACTGAATTAATATTATATACAATTTAATCAAAACATATATGCGTATTCACAAGCGTGTTTGTCTAGCAATAATCAGGCCAATGAATTAAAATGAACACTAAACGAACTTTTTGAATTTTATTTTATGGAGGTACTGATTTTACTGGCTTCCAATAAAATTAAGTTTGTTCCAAATCATGAAATATTCCTAGATATCAAGCCTACCCCTTCCTCTCCACTATTCAAAACAAGACCGAAAATTTCGCCTATGAACAAACAAATAACACTTAAACCATACCGCCCATACCATTATTATATTATTGTGTCAAAGCTATACGCATATTTACGTCAAGTTAGCGAAATTTATTGATACGTATTGAAATTTCATTTATAAATTTCATGAAATCTGTTTTTATTTATTTGAATAGTATAATACTATAATATGCCAACATTATAATTATTTACATTTATTCGTTTCGAAAACACAATGATTATAAAATTATAATTAATTTACTAAATTCATATCACTAATACCTTTCACACGATGGGTTGGCTGATAAGAACAAAAATAAATAAAAACCGGAATGTTATTATCATATGATATTTATTTTAATTGCATATTCACTTTATACAATAACACAACAAATTATGGTATGGGAATATAATATTACTATCGAATTTCAGTAGTTACACTAGAATTTGAGTATATGACCGTTTATGAGTATAAGTATAAATATATAACTGGTTTTTGTAATTCAAATAATATTTTATTAAATATTTAGTAGATAGATATACCGGAATGAAATATTTGTAAAAATTTAACAGTTTTTAATACAATCACTTAAGTATGAATATATTATAATATTGTGAATGTTTCTTGTTGATTTATATAACCATAATTAAGGAAAAGCATATTATATTATGTTTATTTTATAAATATAGTATGATAGTAAAATACTATAAAAAAGTCTTGTGTTTTTATTAAAAAAAAATATTTTTAGTATATTAAGAATATTGTGTTCGTTAATCAATCAAGTCTTGAACATTTAATTTATCGTAGTATAAATATTTAAAGTTTAGATGATTTCATTCTTCATTCATAACTAGATTAGTTTCATGTTGGGATGATCTAATTCAAATTAAAATCGTTTGCATTATATTAATAAACTTACAACGAACCATAACGAATTTTTAGAAGCAAATTAAAATTACATAGTACTCAGTACTTGGAATTTAATTTCAATGTCTTGAATTTAAATACTTGGCATTAAGAATCTTGCTAGCTTGCTAGTAGGTAGGTATATTTTTATCATTTTATTAAGTAAAAAAATATCACGAAATCTTATTATTGTTTAAATCATAGGTTGTTATTTTAAAAGTCATAATCAAATAATATATTAACTTCATAAATTTGGTGTTCAAACTGTTCTAAGTAAATATACAATTGAAAAAATAATTTTTGTTTTGTAACGTTTTTGAAAATACGTCATTTTTTAGGAATAAACTAAACATTACCTTTTATCAATTATTGGGATTATTAACCTTTAAAGATCTAAACAATAAATGAACATTTGAGATAGACTTTATATAGAGTAATAATAATAAGCAATGTACAAAGTAGCAGTATATTATCATTTTTAATTTTTCAAGTGTGACTGAAAAATATTATAGCTTTAATTTTATATGTTTAAATATATATTATTATAAAATTAAATGAATATTATAATTGTTTCGATAAATATTTTGTAAAATGTAAATAAAAACTAGTTTTAATATTTGTATAATATAAGAAAAATCGAAGGTTTAAGAAAATTAATACCCAATAAAAATAATTATATTTGATGTATTAATGTATATATCCATACATAGTATAAATAAGGTAAGTGATAAGATTTTGACGTATCTCAAATTCTCAAAAACCAGTTTAGTTTTAATCACTGGATTTTAAGATGACTTAACCGTCTTAACCTTTTTTTATTGTTGTTTTCGACTATAATTAGATGAATAGTTGTAAAAATTAAAAGTATATTATTTTGACAAGTGACACAATTTTAAAAAAGAGTTTGAAATCTTACTAAAATATATGAGCATAATTTACTTATATCATTAATGCAAATGTACGTGTATTTAAATATATAATATTATTTTATATTTATTGACAAAACCAAAACAAATAAAGTTTGACTTAATATTATTTAACATTAAAATATTTAAAATTATGTTTATATCGAATATCTACATTATATTAATTGCGACGTACCATCATTATGCACACAATGAAAGCTTGTTATACACCTACATATATAATACTATCATTTATTAAGCAGTTTTGTAGGTAGAACTAATGAGTATAGGTATAACTAATATAAATTATGTTCAGTAAATTATTATAGGCTATAGTATACGACTTATGTGTATCGAAATCTAACTTCCATATGTTATACATTTTTTTAAATTTATTAATCTAATTGCTTTGTGAAGTTAATTGCATATTTTTGTATAGATAATATATTATAATAGTTTATTAGTCAAATAATATATTTAACTATTATTATATACTAACTATATTATTTATATTTAATAAATTTAAAGTAAATTAATTACCCAATAATTTTTTTATAAAATATTGCTGCATAACATATTAGAATTCAATACCGTTTAATTACGGCTAGAGAGAGATACTTTCTAAATTCATCAATGGTTACTAGAATATATGCTTAGAGACTTTGGAAAAGTAGATTTTTTCAATAAAATAACTATTAATGATTGTATTTAGTAATAATGATAATAAGCTATAAATTATTTTAAATCCCAATCCTAATTCCTGAAACTAGACTAATTTATATTAATTATGTACATTAATAAGTTATATGTATAATAGGTATATATTATATATAAATATATAATGGGTATTTATGTAAATACAAATACACTAAAAAAATTAAAAAATTATGTAAAATTATGTTAGAATATCATCGTAGATGCTTATTTTTTATGTAAGTACATAATTGTACAGTCTTACATTACAAATACATTATATATATAACTATATAGGTATGCGTCATGTGATAATACGATCATTTTTGATATCATCTATTTATGTGTGAATAAATAAATAAATTATAGACAGAAAATATAATTATATTTGTATACACTAAAATGTTTAAATTTTGTATTTAGGCATCTAAATGTGGGAATCCGCTAAAATATCAAACCTAAATAAAATACACATATTATGACATATCCCAAAATAAAATATTTCGTTTTACCACAAACTCTCCATTCTATGTATCTAATCAACACTACACACAGACCTAAAAATGAACACAGTGATTGAAATTGCTATCAATTCTTATTCACGTTACCACAACTCGCTCTTTGACTACTCATATATTCTAGCAAAAAACCGAACCAAACCAATGTTCGGTAACCCACCCAAAAGATTAAAAAGAAAATAATGTCGTGACCTACTCATCTAGCTTAACTCCATAGCCTCAATCCAAGAGTGTCGTCAGTAAGCGGTTTGCTGGCTTCTCTTTTTAAGTCTTTTGTGAAAACTTTTTTGTAAACAATTAAGCTTATTGTGCAGAATTCCTATGTGTAGATTGTTTAATTTTAAATAAAAGGAAAACAAATTTATATACACTACTATTATACAGAGTATACATATTATAACTATAATCAAAGTAAGTATTTGATGACCATATTATTATAGAAATCGTTTTGTTGGAATATTTTCATGTCTACGCAATATTTTAAAATGTAATCTATGATGCTTGTAATTTTGTAAGTATATTTATTATCTACTAATCTATCAATAAAAGCGGTGACCCTTAATTGGTTTAAATTATTAATAAATATGTTATATAGTAAGCGAATGTGTCAACGATAGTTCGTATATTATAAAAAAAGCGTGTAATTAGTAATAATAAATAATAATAGTATGATGTCCATCCGAATATCATACGAGACCGAGTCTATAATAATATTATGCTTAGAACAAAAAAACATAAATTTTTGAAAAATGTTTTCTCCTCTGTGGGGTTGCATTATCACTGCACAGTTCACAGACTAGCGATGACTTACATAAAAACATCTGAAAACTGCGTGGTATATTATGTATAATAATAATATATAGTGTAAACATAGGCGTTGCAACCGGACGAAAAGACAGCAAGCGAAAACGGCTATTGCTGCTCTAGTTGCCAATGGTGCAGCATCTGTGTCGGCTGCGAGGCGACAACAGACGAGAATTCTGATGTCGCTGTTAAAATTTATGGATACCGCGGTTGCTCCCGATGTCGGACGACCAATTTACAAGAACAATGGATCGAAGGACGCGGTCGCTTGGGTTTCGTGCGTATCGGCCGTCGCGCGGTGTCTAAAAAACTAATAAATAATAATACTACTACAACTACTACTATTACAACTACTACCGAGCGCGTATATCCATTGTTCGGGGATCGTATATTATAGATCCTAATGACGGCTACGTCAAGACAGTCGGTGGCGGTGCATGTGTGTATATAGGTATAATAATATATACTTACTCCACCGAGAATATAGGAATAGTGGGACCTGTGCGGGGTTAACATGCGAGAGGGGAAAAAATACGGTCTTAAAATTATTGCGCATTTTTTTTTTTTTGCTTCGACATAAACCAGTTCTCGATCCGATTTCAAACGACGGTTTATATGCAGCGCGCAGAGCCAAACGTAAACCGTCTTCGATTCACCACACTGCAGCCGCACTCTCTTCGGTTATTACAACATATTATTATTATTATTGTTATTAACATTATATTATTTAATACGACCCCCACGTCACGTCCTGAAGGTATGTGAGCTTTTTTTTGTTTTTGTTTTTTTTGTTTATTGTCGAACAACGCGCCTGCCTGCAGACGGTCGGCCGCTGTCGACGGGATAATATTAATGACACCGGTCACCGAGTTCGACAAAAGCCGCCTACAAATTATCGAAATGTTATCAGCATCAGATATCCGAATCGAGCTATTATTGACCGTCATCGTATTATAATAATAAAAATATAATGGTTCCCATCGACCCCCTCGCGTTCGTGCAACTCGTGCGTTCGGCGGGCAACGCGATGAAGGTATCAATATGATGTGCGTTGTTCCACCGGACGACCATTAAAATAATATATTTTGAGGTATACCGTGTATGCACATGGATTATTTTTCGATTAACAGTTCCAACGAATGAATGTATTACGAATAAATTACGAATATTTTTGATTCTATTATCCTCCACAGTTAATATAGTTTTGAGAAATTTTATGAATCGAGAATATTACGGACATTATTTTATTTTTTGCAGCTATTTCATATCAAGACTATGTACGTTTTTCGCTAAATATTTATTATTCTTCATTACTACTTATTTTAATTAATGAATACTAAATAGTTCATAATTATACTAACTTCTCAGTTCTCGTTAAGACAGTAAATTTATACAGTGGTATGAATATTGTAATGAAAAAAAATAACTTATAATAAATGTGTCTTTGCATTCGTTTTCTCATGTTAATTATGTATCCGACGGTATCTTATAGAAAGTTGGTTTTAAATAGCTGTAATAATTTATTTTTAATTGGAAAATTAAAACAATAATGCATTGTCTACGTGGATTTTTATTTTTCATCTAATATTTCCGACACTATATAATATTATTGTTATGTATTGTATTTACTGTGAAATAAAAATAAGATCAAACGAGAAAATATTTTTTAAAAGTATGAAAATTTAATTTTTGATATTTCTATGGCTGTGGCAGACGTTTTTTTAGATGGCGTGTGATCAAAGTTCCAAAATAACATTTTTTAGAAGAAGCAAAAATGACAAACATTTATAGGTACTTCGATATTTACGGCTTTAAGTAATTGTTACACGATAATAATCATGCAATTACCTATATCATTTTCAATAAACACATCTTTATAAGAATTTGTTTTTATATATCAACATAAAAA
Source organism: Rhopalosiphum maidis (assembly GCF_003676215.2). Classification (NCBI taxonomy): domain Eukaryota; kingdom Metazoa; phylum Arthropoda; class Insecta; order Hemiptera; family Aphididae; genus Rhopalosiphum; species Rhopalosiphum maidis. The sequence goes on from NC_040878.1 coordinate 85,545,467, forward strand.
AAAATTTTAAAACCTAATATTTTCTAATAAGAGGCAGAAAAAAATAATAATAATGGTAAGAACAAATATTTTACATTTGCGATATGAATATTTGTTTGGGTTCATTTTTATTGTTGGGGAGGACATTTTATCAGTCTGTGTACACCCCTATGATTATAAGGTTTTTAAATGTATAGTTTTGTAATCGTATTATCTTATGAGTTATGGTAGTATTGTGTGTGCTCGTGAGTTATAAATCATTAAAAAATCGACATGACATTTTGGAGTGTGTGTATGTGTACCTAGATGAAACTTTATAATAATACATATTATTATTGTCTAACACTTGTAGATATTTGAGCACGCGGTGCGATATCAAAACCCAACAGATTTTTAAGGACTCGAACACTCATTAGATTATTCCTATCTTAAAATCAATAATATATTCGTACAAAACAATAAAAAAAAAAAAAAAAATGTATATAATATATATTATACGTACATAAACATATAGGTATTCCGGTATTCCGGAAATATTTCTAGATATTTTTATTATTGTGTTACGCGCGTATAGGTCATAGGCGGTATCGTTTTCCATTGTACTAAAGAAACGGTGAAGATTTTTTAAAGTCTAGAAAATATACGATATTATTAATGTCGCATTCTTTAAAGTTTAAGAGAGTCGTCGTCGCCGAGTCTGTATAAAAAACGACCATCGTGTGTGACGGTACCCCGTGGTAGACCATAATATTACACGTGTACCCAGTAGCGGATTCAAGGGGTGGGGGCGATTGCTCCCTTGGCAGTTATATTATGTATTTGTAATGCCTCACATCAAAATCTAAATTGTGCTTACAAAAGTTGAACAATTTGTCCTTCCCTCCCCCTCAAAAACAAAATCCCTGGATCCTGTACGAGTCAAGGAGGTACGGGATTACTTTGACCCGCGTTTTCTGAAGCGCGGCGACCGAGTCCGGTGGCGCGTACAATATGTAACGTCGTCGTATCCAACTCGGTCGGGCCCGACTAAAAGTCGGACGCGATGGCTGACGCGGTCCGCATAATTAATATTATTCTATACGACCTCGCGGCACAAACGAGATAAAAATACGAATTCGGATCAAGAAACCGATCGCCGCTCGGACCGCCCGTAATCGCCTATGCGGCGCGAAACATCCATCGTTCTCCGGCGCCCGCGGTGTGGAGTATCGATCTCTATTCCGGATATCCGCGACCGGACATTAATTGGCGATTATTATTATTTACGATATCATCAGAGAGACTATAAGATCGTCGATCTTACCTGCCGTATGGTGTGTCGCACCGCTGCAGCCACAGTTGCTACCGTCTTGGTCCGAGTCTCCGCGTGTGCGCGATGACGATATCCGCAGTGTTATTGTAGTATTGCGATCCGGAATCGCGGGCTGACTTCACGTGTCCCGCGGTTGAAGAGCGCGCGCGCATGGACGACGACACAAACAGCTGATCGCGCGCGACGAGCACGTCGCCGGCCGGTGAGCGTTTCGTAAGTAGTAGTAGTAGTAACAGCGGTAGTAGTGGCGAGAGCGGCGCGCCGTGGCCGGGCCCGACTTTTCCGCGCCACCAGCGGCCGAGACCGGCCCGCAAACCGGTTTCCCGCCGCGGTTGCGGCGGCGAGAGACGCTTCGTGGCTTCGACCTACCGACGCCATCTGTTCTCCGCCGTCCGGACGCCAGAAAAACGACAAATGCGTTTGTTTTCCGCGTACGAAAAAAAAAATTCATCTGAAAAACAAGAAGCAGAAGTGCACCCATCATTGTCATCATCATAATATTATACGATGGGAGGACGACGACGGCGACTACGCGCGAACAACGACGATAAACGAAACGAAATACGCGTCGTCGCGTATTACGCGCGCGATATCGATCTCTATGATGTATATAAATTTAATAATATGTATTAATATTATTATCGTGATTGGCGAGTGGTATAACCGTCACCGAGTACCTGTACCTGTACACCGTGTTATGTAGATTTTTTTTGATTTTTTTTTTACGATTTATACGATAGTACCTACTTACATATTATTGTATACAGATGAAATCCTGTGATCGTCATCGTCGTCGTGCGCTGCGTGTAACCTAACCTACCGTATATGTAAACGTCGCCGCGCGTTGGCGAGTAGTGCATATAATATAGGCACAGCGCTGTGTAGAATAGGTACACACGCGACACCGGTAGATCCGTAGATCAAAGATCTACTATTACTAACAACATAATAATAATAATAATAATAATAATAATATACAAACACCTGCACATGTGCGCGCCAAGCATCACTGGTACAGGTAAACGCGCGGCGGCGGCGGTTATCGCGCCGGTGACAACGACATATATTAATATATATTATGTATCGGTATCACTCTTGTGGGCAATGAACTCTGGACACCGTCGTGTCCTACGGTTTTCGACGTATCATATAGATACCTATTCGATTTCCTTTACGCGCGCACACGCGTTACGACGTGTTTTCGGTTTTTCGACGGATTTCGTTGTGTTTATAAAGTGTTTACACGGTTTACCCGCCGTAAAATATATCACCACGTACCGCGGCGATACGTGAACACACGGTCGGCATTTACATATGGATTTCGGTACCATAGGGGACGACGACGTTGTTCGGGATTTTATTACTGTGATAAATTATCGTGCTATGATGCGTTGAATATATTTAAACGCCGACGAAATGTGATGTTTTTGTAACTTATGTTTATATTTATATTGTATTATGTGTGACAAACCTACCGCGAATCGGTTTCAAACGGAGGAGGGGGGTTTATTCAAATTAATGTTATTTGGGTTTTCGGTTTTGATAAAAAAAAGTATAAAAAGCATATTAATTATTATTTATGATTTCAAAAATCAAGATAATTGATATAGAATAGTTAACAATGTCTAAGAACTCCGTGGGATGATCATAATTCAGAACCTGCATGATATTTAAAATATACATTTCTTATCTAACGTTTATAATCGAGTAACTTATGGGATGTGATTAATTAAACAACAGTAGACGATGATTACATATAGGTATATAATACTATGGTATAGTAAATAATATGTTCATTTGTATTATGTACATACGTACCTACCTATGGGCTATGTGCGTGTTGCTTCACAGTAATTTCACCGACCATTATATTATTATACACGGACAATTTATTACAAAACGGTTTATTTAGTATTTTTATAGAATGCAAAATTATGTATTTAATTCTTAAAATTTATAACAAACATTTTTGAAACACTACTCGGCACATAAATATTATCTTTATATTTCCTATATAGATGTAATTTTGTTCACATTTATTATAATTATTTATAGTGTTATTACCAACGGGTAGTTAATATTAATTTGCATTTGGTGTTGTCATATTAATTTATTGTTTTACGTGTATTAGGATATTATTTATTAAAAATATCATAAGTTCATAAGTCTGTTAAATTATAGCAATAAAATGAATAAATAAATAAATTATTGTTTGATGTATATGATTTAAATTAGATTTTAACGCTGTATTTAATCAGAAGTATAACATGCGAGAACGTTATAATTATAAATACATGTCCAACCGATTTTTTAACTAATCGTTAATAAAACGATTATATGCCACTATAAATAAGTATGTTTTTTTTCTAATGTAATATGATTTATTTAGTGTAAATTATATTAACTTAGTTCATAAAAATGATGTATGTTAATAATGTCACGCTATTACAACAAGTGATCAATAATAATAAGGGGTTAATTTTATTCGAGTAATCATATACTTAAAAATTGATAGGAGTGGTTTGCGCTGACTTATGGAAATACTTCACTATTTAAATTTAGTATATTATATTATTATGAGTAAAATAATAAACCATAATATAATAATAAATACAAAAAAAACTCAACTTAATTATTCCTGATACGAATTTGTATGTTCATTTATTTTGAAATCCAAAGCACGCATTTTATTTTTTATAAAATAATAAACAAGAACTTGAATATAATGTAAGAATAATCATTCTATAATATCTTAATGTATACCTACTTATAATATACAACAATATACATACTTACAACCGGCCTGCAACGGTTAATATTCAAATGACTTATATTGGTCTCACTGTCTCACATACTCATGGGCATATTATTGCATTATAACTATGTGGAAGATAAATGCACCTGAGATTTAAAATCCTAGAATATAATATAATAGACTTTATGATAACAACATTTAAATTTATAATTCGTATCAGAAAACGAATACATATTTTATTTTTTTTTAAACGTCAACTGCAGAGTAGAATTATACTACAATGCAGCGATCATTACAATTTATTAATATTCACAACGCACGAATTGAAAGCTGTACTATAATATAATAATATGTACATAATCAGACCTGGATAGAATCAGCAAGTTTTAACTCCATTAGCCAGGCTATATTTTGGTATTATATTAAGTATTAAGCTTGATTGTCCCATTTAAACGGGTTTTGGGCTAGAGAAAGTTTTAAAACTTGGTGCGCCGGTACTGTACGTCTGTACAACGAAGCAACGAATGACTAACACAACATAAATACCCCAAAATTCGATACTATGACATACAAATATAATATGAAAGTCAGATACCGTTCTATCACTCATTCATTCACTGAACGCTACTTTTAAAAATTGATAAAACATATAAACTTGAAATTTGGAATAATGGTTCTTCTAATGCTCTCAATGTGCAATAAGAAATATTCTTAAAAAATTTTCAAGCTTCCTTATTGTTTCAAATATATTTTTGTTTGTATATACTATATAGGGTTTCCATTGCTTACAAAAATAAAATAGTTAATTTTAGACCTGTACTTTATGTTTAGTCAAAACAACTCAAATAACCGTGTTAAAAATCTACGCCTAATGAAGTATATGTTAATTCCAAAGGCATTTAATTTGTCATGGGCAATGCTATACAGGAACAGCAAATGTACTATTGAAGATAATGCTAATATAAAACAATATTATTAATTATATATATATATACCTACTAGAATTAATTAACAAAAATAATTCATTAGCAAAAAAAACCCAACTCGTATTTGATTTGCCTATATGTAATATATTATAAAAAAGGAAATTTGTTTTTTTTTTTTTTACTGACGTTCTCAAAACAAAACCATACAATTATTATTTATTATGTGCACAAAATTCAATTTTGGTGGTATTGAGAAACGTTAAGTAATTTATTATTCACATAACACTACATATACCTACGTATATACTACATAATATTATGATATGTCTAGAATTTGTCAAGGAATCGCAAAACTAATATAAACCGTGGTTTTATAAATATGTATCTACTGAATAATTAATGAATTAAAAATATGACGATTGGGAATATATAGGTCATGAGTAAAAAATAAATTATTTTTTTTTAGTTTTTGAGGGTCAAATAGTTGCATACACATGTGACATGTATTGAATTCGACATGGTTTTTAGGAGTTCAAAGGAAAATATAGTAGGTACGCTTTTATATACGTATAATTATTGAACTTATAGTAACTGTTAAGTAACTTTTACACGTATTTGCGCCATTCGTGTATCTACATAATATATTGTTTCTCAAAAATCATAGGTATCTGAGCAGTAGACATTTGGAAGTAAATAACTCATCTGTGTCGGTCAATTGCGTTTTGCCGTTGGCCATATAAATACGGCATAATTCGTAATAAACATGAACGTCATACAGTGTTGTAATTCAATGGAATGTCTTTATTAGTGGGAGTATTTATAAGAATAAATAAAATAAAGTGTTATTTTTTATCATAATACATTGCATTTTTGGAAGATTATCAACTTTTCTACTATAAGGACGTATACACCAATAATATAATATTTTGAATTTTATTTAAGCGGTCGCGTGAAGTGTGACAATGTAAAAATAGTTGAACGCGATATTGATTAATATTTAATTATTTATGTGTTAGAACCTATTTATAAAAGTTGATGTTCTATAATTTTACCATAAGAATTAAATAATAATTATTAATTATAACTATAAATATGTAACCCATTGTTATTTGATTAACGTTAAGTCTAACATTACGTATAATTTAAATTTAAATTAACTAAATAAGCAAGAAATAAATAAATATAATAGATACCTATCATTGTCTACATAGTTTATAATATCTCAAGACCATATTTTATTTTTATTTTATTAATCAGTATAATTTATCCATAATAATTATTGGATTTAAAAATGTATGTATTATTATTATTTTAGTGCAATTCTATTGAATTACATATTGTGTAGTTGGAAATTTAAAATACTCTTGCCTGTATATGATACGCAGAATAATAAGCATATAGATATTTCGATTAACTTTCTAATTAAAAATTAAGACAATAATACAATAAACAATATATAAAATATATTACAAAATTAAAATTTGATATATTTTTAAAAAATTTAATGAGAATCTTGTGATTATCTATAGTGCCTACGAGGCACTGTCGAGGCAACCATTATATTATTATATTTATAACATTCAAACACTTCTTATACTTTTCATTTCATTTGTCCTTATATAAAAACATTTAAAACATTCTTAAATGTATGTCTATTATTATAGATGTTACAAACGTCAAGCATGTATATGTATCGTTTATCATTATGAGGTATATTATAAATAATAAAATATAGTGTTAGATAATCCCGAACGTGTTGCGTTGGTAATAAGTAAATCAATATACGTATACGACATACGTATTTTGTATTTCATTGTATTTCAAAACGATGATTAGTATACGTTTGCTGTTCAGTAAGTATACTTAATATATATAAAAAAAAAACGTAAGACATAACTTCTTAAGTAAAAAAAAAAAAATATATGATGATAATAAAACAAGGGTTGTATTCTTTAATCTAACAACGTCTACGCTATTTACCATCTTTAATCACGATGTGTTTCACAATTAATATCGATCGTTAAATATAATATTACAGTATATAGTAACATATTAGGATGCTATCTGTATTCCGTAGTGTTCTGTAATTGTATTGTGTAAGTAAATAAAAAGGGAAAGGGCTTTAAAAAAAAAAAAAAAACATAAGGTAAGGTGTAACGGAAGAGAATACTTATTAAAATGGTAAGTATAAAAATATTTGTGTTATTAGTTTTAATAAAATACCTAGATGCTTACTGTGTTTTAAACATTAAACGTTGTTAAAAAACCTATGTAGGTATAATAAGTATTATATAGATAACTGTTAAATATAACTAAAATTATATAATTTTAAAAATAAAATAAAGACAATTTATAATGCCTTTTTGTTAAAGAATATTATTATAAATTCAAAAGTATAAGAGACGGAAGATTCACTCTGCTATATAATATGTGTCAATTATACCTCTTCATCGTGTTTGAGTAAATCAAAACTATATAAGTAACTTAAAATGAATCTAAATATTTTTTAAATGTTATTGTGTATTGTATAGTAGTATGTTACGTGTATATCCAAACTAAGCATTTAGACCTTATGAAGAATATTTACCTAACTAAAATCGTTGTTTTTCGTTGAAATTAAGTAACTATTTTTGAAATTCAATCATTCATAAAAAATGTAAATGAATTTAAATTAAACTTTTTTTTTAAATTCTAATAAAATTAATTTATGAGGAACAGCGTATTAAATTTCTAAAATGCTGTTTTACCCAAAGACAAAAATATTATCATATACAAAATGAAAAAAAAACTAAAAAAAATCGAAGATTTTAAATTCCAAAAAAAGCATACCAAGAATTAAAATATTTTGAAATTTAAATTATACTTGGAAAATTTTAATATAAATATTTTGTGAAAAATTCAAGAATCTACAATAATTTGTTGTTGAATTACAATAAAAATCAATTTTGTGTAAAAAACCCAGTTTTTCCATATTATTTTAAAATTACGAAGAATATTTAACATTCGACCCCCCAAATTAACAACTAGATCCAACTTGTTACAGAAATTACCATCAAAGTTAAAGATTGGAAAATTCTTACTGTACCAAAAGATTTTAACAGTAAAAAAAAAACGTACATCGTTAGGTTTATGTAAATTTATTAACATTTATAGTCTCGTTCACAATCTAAAAACAATAAATTAAAAAAAAAAATTATTTTTAATAATGAATACACAATAAATTAATAAATAGAATTTGTGAATTCTCAACAAAAAATATATTTAAGTATATTTCTCTTCTGCCATTTTAATTACTAATTAGAACTACTGTATACATCAAACTTGCTGCTTATTAGCTTATTGTATTATTATTCACACATCTTTATTTTACTCCAATTATAAATGTATTAGTTAATTAAGGATTTCAGTATAGAATTACAAATTGTTGTGGTTTGACTTGATTTTTAAATTAGACTATATGAACATTATTTACTTGGGTATATATTATAACAGACTATGATTTGTTTTGAATCACACTATTTCCCAAACAAATAAAATAGTTACTTAAACATGTTTTATAATAACGCTGCACGCTTATGAAAAGAAATAATAATATAAGACAATATAATAATGATTTTATATTTTAAACTAAACTTTTTAAAACTCTATTAAAATTATAGATGATTTTATCCTGTTTTTATTACAATACATATTTTTCTACTGGCTAATTATAATTTTCGTATTCATTTCCTATTACTTTTGTGTTAATATACATACTATCTCTGATAGGAGTTTATCGAGTAATCAAATAACAGCTTGATTATTAATAGGTATCAGGGGCGGATCTAGACCAAGATAACAGGGGGGGGCGATTTTTAAAGGGCACACATTAATTTTGATAAAGTATTTATTTAGGTACATACATATGTTACTTTCCACAGTCTCGTACAGAATAAAAAAAATAGCTTTTACAGTAGATAATACTAATAAAAAATAAATCACTTTAATTTTGTTACCCTTGAAGTATAATTACGTCAAATACTAAAATCAGAGATTTAAACTATTTTCTTTGAGAAAACAGGGGGGGCGATCACCCCCAATCGTCCCCCTCTGGATCCGCCACTGATAGGTATATCACTTTTATAGGAAGTATAAAAGGTATTACACAACGCTTTATGCTACAAGTATATTACGCGTATAATGATTATCATTATTAAATAAAGTATTTACTATTTACTCTTAATGTTGAAAATGTTGATAGATCACATAACTAGATATAACTAATGGTGATTTCAGTGTTGTGAAGTATCTGAGTACAAGTATTAAAATATTATTTGAACTCATTTTTAAAAAATTGTTTTTACAATACAACAAATGATAATGTTTACTGAAAATTAGATTAATACACAAATTATACCTAATTATTTTTTAATATTTGGTCTATATTGTGTTAAACAATTATTTAGATTTTTTTTTTGGTAAAATATTATAATATATTTAAATACCAATTGTCAATGTATATTGTATAAAATCTGGGAAAAATACGACGGATAAGTTGTGCAAAACACATTAAATTAGAATTTTGGCCTACTTATTAGTATTGAAGATAATATACAAAACTACCATCTATGCCCTTGAAGATCCCACATGTTGAACGATATTATTGGTAACTGAATGCGAATTGTAATAAATGCGTAAAAACAAATCGAATTAGAACAAATCCTTCGTTGTCGTTTTCGTCTGAACGATATTGAGCGCGAACAAAATTTGGCGTGGGCTGCATCAGGAATAATATAATTTTTATTATTATTTTACAAACACGCTGTGTTGGGCTGATTGGTTGCGGTGACCAACCTACATCGCAATTTTGTAAGTATTCGTGGTTGACCGGGTCTAGGTTAACTAGCTATATAAATACACCCACTGGCAATGCAGAAAATACGCATCTACACATACTTGAAAGAATAAACATGATATAATTAAGGCGACATAATATTGTACATTGCCTCGGGGAAATATCAACGATCGTCTTCGCCGTATTGTAGGTAATAGATGTTTGGATTTTTTTTCACTACTCATTTATTATACAATATTGGTACAGGACACAGGTATTAAACATAGTGCCGATGCGTAATTTATATTATATTTGATACATTACGCACAAAAATGTTAATATCATGGCAGTTATACGAGACTAAGAAAATATTGACTTTCGACATACGTATTTAAATTAGACAGCACGCGTGATATTAGAAACATATGTAATCACTTTCGCGATAGTCCATTGATTTGAATAAAAATACGTTATTGCTAATACATATTATACGTACACGATAAATCTATACTCTAGTTTCTATACAATAGGCACCACCACTGTTAGAAGTTAATACTGTAAATATATGCGATGATTCACCATCATCAACTATTGAACCCCATTATTCACCACTTTTTATGCTTTAATAATGCAAATTCTGATTTTAGGAATTATAATTATGTTAAAAGACTAAATTTTAAAATACTTGATTTTTTATATAATTAAGGAGTATGTATACAAACTTATTTTATAATGAAAAGCACTCTTGTGTATTACAAATTGTTAAGCAAACTATATTTTGATGCTTTTAAATCGAAATTCAAATGAATAATTTTTGAATTATTATACATTGTATGTATTAAAGATAATAGCTAGGTTTATATAGGATATGAACTCTTGGATGAATTGAAAATTATAGCATTTAGTGTATTAACATTTTATAAATTGTAAAAATTGTGTGCCAAGTTGCATAAAATAATTGATTTATTTAATGCTTCACTAAAATATAATGTGACACTAAATCGTGTTTAAAAGACTATTAGCTCATTATTGACTCATATTAAGTGATTGTTTATGAAATCCAACATAAACATTAGGTGTATTATCTATTTTAAATATTACGCAAACCTAATACCCATTATTATTAAAAATATTATATCCTCAGACCTTAGTATATAAAGCTTAATATTATATTAATTTAATCATGTATTTGACAATTTATAATTAAAAATAAATGTTGTTATTTGAACAAACATATTTTTATAACTTCCCAGAGTAATTCTTTAATGGTATATATTTTTTCAATTATTTGAAAATATAATCTTTGAGTATACTTAAAAATTCCAAAATCAGAATTTATATAAACACATTATCAGATAATAGAGGCACTTGGTGAACCCCAATAAAACTAGGGTTTTATTTATATAATAAATATAATAATGTAATATACTAATATATACATTGCCCAACGTTTTACGTACCTACGTCAACGTTTTGTGTGTCGCAGTCGCGCGCATTACCACTACGGTAACATGAATAAATGTTTGTAATTACGAGTAGGTATATACTCGTATTATATTTCAGATCGTTATCTATCGCTGATGGAAAGGCGAGGTGTTTGGAAAAAAAATTTAAATGTATGTGTCCGCAATATGTTGTCGTTTTAAGTATATCTAAATCTATAAACTTTTATGACTGCCTTTAGCCAATAGGTATGGTTGTTTTAACAGGCTATGATAACATTATATTGATTATTGACGAATGATGAACAAACTTATTTTACATCATACCGGTCAAGTTGTCGTTTAAACGTTTTCATAACGGAACCGTATTGTTACGTTGATATCTAAAAATCGTTTAGTTTTAATGGGTTAAGTAATATATGCAGAGGCTATTAAATAAATAATTACAATTTACTACTATACCTACCAACATTATGATTGCTGTTAGTTTTAGTAGGTACTTGGGTGAAAAGTTTTGTCCTATATGTGTGTCGTGAATAATACGTTAAAGGTACACAAATGAATAATTAAGAAAATTGATTTTTCAAAAAAAAAAAGCATACATAATATAAACATATTTATTTTTATTTAAAATTAAATTGATCACTGTGTTCTCAATGAGAATATTCGTGTGGAGGCGCAGGAGTTATCTTTTTATACAAAATATTTAAAACTAAATTACACTGGTATTAGTATAAGAAATATTTAACATATAATCTTATTCAATTTTTTGTTTTTTTTTTCATATTCATATCGGATCCAGTGAGATACATATTTACTATATATACTGGTTATTCTGACCAATTAGCCAATTTTTACTTCACTATTAATATATTATTTTTCGTAGATCGTCCGAAGCGGAAACTATTCAGTTGCGGTGCGGAATTGTTTAGAGATTTACTTTTACTCGTGAACAGTAGTGATTACAACAATGCATATAGTTACATTACATTACGAAAAATATATATAGACCATATACAATAATTACAATTATTACGTTTCCATAACAAAAACTACTCGTGTTGTTATCTAACCCTACGCATTGCGCGAAATCGCAATGTGCTTTTAATGCCACCCTGCAGAGCCACACACGTACATAAATATTATATATATATATTCGTACTCGCATTGATAAAACGCCTATTCAAGGATCACGCAGTCACCATCATCATGTTACGTGCACGCTATTTTCAATCTGATTTACGATTCTTTATTATACTGTAGCTCCCATAAAAATATGATTAAAATATGTTACAATTGATACAGTAATAAAATTGTAATACTGATATATATATATATACACGTAATATCAAATCCAACTTAAACTATTATAATAACTATATATACACTAAGATGTTCAGAGACTTGCATAAAGTATTTTATTTCGTATATAATTTTATTTCTTCACTTTTTAATTTCTTTAGACGGTGCAATTTACTGATATTTAGTACTTATATATACGATCTCCGAAAGACAATGGTAAAATGTAATAAATAATGACGGACCGTAAACTTCCTTATAATAGTACATCATACATAATATGTTTACAAGATATCATTAATACTGTAATTCAAAATTGTACCGACCGACGAAATTAATATTAGACTTTACGGCTATACCGTTAATGATGTAAAGCTGTAACTTGTTATTATGATTTATATTGAATAAGTAATTTCTAAAAAATATTATAGTATTCTTAAAAATTGGTAAAATTTAATATTTGTACAAAAAAAGTATATGTATAAACTATCTATGTATCCTTCACTGATAACTAATAAGTAATAAGTGTAGTATGTTATTTATTTTTACTCGAAAACATTAATTAATATTTTGTTTTTATCAATAAATTGTGTAACTGTTTTTTAAAAGTATTTTTATTGTTTCATCAAAGTTCAACTCTGTGAGCTATAACTGTCATAACTCATAACACATATAATTATTAATTATTTTCTTTTTATCGACTAATTTGTGCAATGGTATGGAACATAGAAAGAATGAATTTGGCCGAAAAATAATACAACAACCATACTATACAGGTGTAATTGTAATTATTTCATTATTCATGCAAGCAGCATATAGAATTCATAAGTCATTCACTTAGTGTTAACTCAATCATATAATAAATATTTTTTTCAATCCCTAATCATTATTTTTTTATATTGTGCTATAATTACAGTACATAGATTATAATTATAAACTTGCGTGTAAAATAAGCGTAGAATTCAAAATTTTAAATCAATCGCAGATACTTTTGAACAATGCAACACGTAAATTACTATTAATATTTTCATCAAACCATTTAACTACACGGGTTTTTAAATCAAGATTATAAATTATATTATGATAGTTTTTTTTAAGTAATTAAATGTTGTAGGTATATTATAGTTACTACAATTAAGACTGATTTCTCATTTCCGATGAAAATAATTTCAAACCACAATAAATATCCTTCATTTAAAATTAAATAAAGTTATTTCTTTGGACATTCCAAAAATAGTATAGTTACCTACCTTATGAAATGTTATAATATTTTTTAAATTGTTTGATTGAATTAAATCATTTGATTTTGATTGCATAATTTAAATTAAGGTATAATGATTATTTCAAGTTTAAAATTTGTTTTAATGAATAGTTTATTAGATAATATCTAGGTTGTATATATATATATATATAAGTTTCTGAATTATAATAAACACTATTAAATTAAGTGTAGTAAGTATGTATGTTTTAAAAAAGTGGTTAAATAGCCATAGATCTGATTGGAAAAATCAGAAAAACTTTTCAGGCAGGTACGATCGTTACACAAAAAAAAGTAGCTCGTGGCTATTTAGTGGTTGCACGATTTTATTATTAGTATTATCATTATTAGGGTCGTAATAGGGTTCAACGAAAGTAATAATGTGCTATTGTAACTGGTATGCGAACATACATGGTGGCGCTTGGTCGCGGTCGTCGGGTTTAGTTTGCTGCTGTAGCAGTGGCATTGGATGATGACAGACTCCGGGAGAAGACCTTTCGCTATGCTGCCTGAAATATCTATACAAACTAAGTGCCATACGATAATATATAATAGGTCCCCACTGGTTCTGTTTATAAACATATAAAAAGCAAAATCTTACGATGAATTTGGTACAGTGCTCTTTGTCGGTTTAGGCTTGCTGCAGTATAGTCGGCCAAAATCATATAATTATAACTGGGCCGGTATCTGCGGGTGCAGTTTTTTTTTTTTTTTTTTTTAATTCGGTATTTCCATCGTTGCTACAATCAAACAAGATGGTAAGTACGACCTAATATAATTTATAAATCTACAATTTTTTATAACATGTTCAACATTAAAGTTGTGTATGGTTAACTATACAATTTATAAATTTATAATACTCTATATAATAAAATCAAATTTAAAAATTAGAAATTTTATAAGTATTATATTTTCACTTATTTATTTTTAAGAGGTTAAATTAAATGTATTAAACATTTGTTCTATACATTCTAAAAATAACTTCTAACTACATATTATACAATTATTACGCATTTTACAAGAAAAAAAAATATTTTAAAACTGGCAGATAATGTATGGTATATTAAAGGTACTTCTACAACATTTTTCTTTAAAAAACAATTAATTGACAAAAATTATAAAACAATGTACTTACTAAAATATCTAAAATTAATTTGTATCTAATACCTTATAATATATAATATATTTAATTTGAATCCTCCTAAGTTCAGTTTGTTAGATAATTCATGTATTTGAATAGAGTTGGCAATGTATATAATAAACAGTATTATAATAAATGATAGTTTCATTTGAAATGGCCCTGATTTTCTAATTATTTAATTTTTTCAAGATCGACGTTAATATTTGTGTAATAAAATTAAACAATTGTTAAATTCCAATTTTATTCATTTTGACTTAGTGTAGGAAGTTTTTAGTTTCAAAAAACATAATTAATAAAAATATACAAATTAAAACAATCAATCGCAACGCATTTATTTACGAAAAATAATGTATTATCTATTTTAGAATTTAGTAAAATGTTACTTTATTATACTTCTATACTTTATTCATAACTCGGGTAAGAAGTTAAATTAAATATGTTATATCTTCATTAGTTTTCATTATTATCTATTCTCAGGGAAAAATTTAATGTATATAATATAATGAATTAAATGCTGTATTTGTATGATATTCTCCGGTATTACATAATAATAAGTAATTATTTATTTTATTAGATTTAGACACTCTGCAGTAAGTTTTATAATTAGGATGGTAAAAAGTTTTACTTGGTACAAAATAAAAAAAAGAAGTCATCTAGTGGTGACGAAAAATTATGCATATTATGAAGTAATCAAAAAGGCATGTTGTTTGTTGTGATTTTTGATTTTTTGGAAGATTTGGAAGTTTGGAGGCTTCTCGATTTAGATGCCATATAAATATATAGAGAATAGGGAAGTCATATGTAAGATAAGTTTATTTTTAAAATTGATCTTTGAATTTTAATTAGAAAAAAGTAATATTCAATTTGCATACGCTAAATTATTTTAACCAATGCAATAATATAAATAATAGATTAACATTTCTAACATTTAATGAAAGTTAAATAGCTGCTTTACTTTCTTATACTATATACTAACATAGGTAAATACATCTTTTTGTTATAGATACAATTGATAGGAAACTCTGTAGCAGGTATTACATTTTGCAAATATTGCAATACTATATTAGATGACTATTCTGACATAATAATGTTAACTAATTTAAATTAGAATTATTATTAGTATTTGTTTATAGCATTTTACTATTTTGTGCGTTCTTTTATTAGCCATTCTAATAATGATATTTTACTACTTCTTACTAGGTATATAATACGTTTCAATAATGTATGATTGATTTCAATTGCCAAACAATACAAATGTCATTAGTTATACCATGTATAATGTTATTGTGATAGAAGTCACGTCGTGCAGATATAATAGCAATCGTATTAATTCAGTAACTCATGGAAATTGATTGGTTTAATTATTATTTAAATTAAATTAAAGGGAATCTATAAGCCACATTTTCGTTATTAGGCAATAAAATATTGTTTCATATATTTTGTATAATATAATTCGTGCCCAATTTCGTATGTGGATAATGGTTATGTAACTTTGTAATTGGTTAGTTATATTATGTGTAAAAAAGGATCCAAATAATATGAAACCATAAAATAACAAACAATTATATTTATTATAGCAGAGTACTAAAGAAGTGACTTTAGGGAAAATAGTAAAAAAAGTAAGGTTTTAAATTTAAAACAGAAAACTTAGATTGACTGAAAGACGATAGTTTAGTAAGCCAACATTTTCAAAACAATATTAGAATGAATTAGATCTATTATTTTATTTTAAAATAAACGATTAGTTGCTATTTATAAGTATATGAAACTATTATAATTTATAATTTTTAATATAGTAAGTATATATGTGTATACATAAAATATTTAAATTATTATAAACATATTGAAAAATAGTTGAAATATTTAGTTGAAATCTCAATAAAATTACAGAACACTATAAATAGCAAAAACTATCAAATAAAATTTAATGTTCAATAATAAATTTAAACATTTAAGATAGTACGAAACGGTTTAAAAACTTGAACACAAATGTGTAGACGGTTACTTATTTAAAATTGATTATTTCCAAATATACATAAATACCAAATTTAAATTCTATGTCTATATAATTTTATTAAATTTGAACTAAAAAATAATGCTAAATTCAATGTATTTTAGTGCTGTGTTATGTTATGTCGAGTCTAAGAAAAAAATTTAAGTCTGTCGAATAATTAATATATTTTTTTTTCATGCCAAAAACGGAAATGATATTCGAGATGTTTTGGGAAAACGCATTCATTGTTTGGCAAAATGTTGTCATCTCTCATACGCTCGTACATAATAATGTGTAACTCTAAAGTATTTCATTATTTATTATGTCCTTATTCATCACGTCTTTTTTTACGTAACAATCATCTTTTCTTACTTAGCTGCAAATAAAAACGTGTTCTACTTATGTTTAATTTCTCGTTGGGCAACGCATTCTATATTTCTTTGGCTGTAATCCACAATTAAAAATCTATGCATTTTGCTTAACCACGATCACTTATTGTTATAAATTATAATATAGTAATTAGTTCTAAAGCAAAATATACGTATATATATTTATCAAATTAAAACGTAATATACGTTTACTTAAATATTATGTTATGATCTAACGCATTAGCAGAAAGGTATATTATGAAGTCGACTAGTAATGGTTTATGGTTTGAACAGGTATCTAAACTAACTATTATTATTGACATGTTTGAGAGTTATGATTTAATCACAAGCAGATTTCATGAACGTAAGGTTATTATAAGTTATAGTAAATTACACGGCGTAGGTATTTAATAATATGCATTTATGTTAACTTTTTTATCTTAATAAATAATAATATTAAATGTACCTATAATCTATGTAATATATTTATATCTATATTAATGGACTTTCTTCTGCAGATTTAATTACGTCAAAACCATTCGTTATGCTTATTATCTCAATTGAACTGAAATCATTATCAAACACAATACGGTGTGCCGAGCGACATGCGGACGGTCGAATATTTCGACTTTTATATTATGTATATAATATACTTATACAGTATACACTATATACGGATTATGAGATCGCGATAATATTATAACGGACAAAATGATAAACCATTACGTGAACGGTCAATTGAATAGCTCGTGATTCCACTATTAAGCTTTTACTTGTATAAGAATAATATAAAATTTAAAAAAACACTACCTGTAATAAAAGTGCTTGCGATTATGAGCTATATATATAATAAATATAAATTACATTATAATTATATTATATAGTGTCGTAGACGATGAATGTGTTTTCCGGCCGGCCGTATTAATACGTCATTATATCAAATACAACCGCGGTGAAAGTGTTGAAGGGGTTAACGCGTTTGATGGTAAACGAAAATCATATTTTAAATAATAAAATCTACGAAATTTCGTGTTCAGAAACAAACACACGATTATTCGATGATAATTCTGCATGGATATGTATTCATAATGGTATATGTATTTGGCATTCGCTTTTTGTGCGTCTTTCAAAATACGATGACCAACAAAGTGCACCCTGCAACGAAACGCGATTTACGGTCAAGTGTTATTTTCTCTCACACCTGTTCAAGTCTTACAACCTTACGACAACCAAAGAAAGTCTACATAGAGAATAACCATGTAATGTTATTATTATTATTTATTATAATACAATATAGTTGGCTTACCTCACGGCTCACTGCAGTACCCGCGTTAAAGTCTTTCAGATGACATGGTCCGTGTACATGATGCCTATACGCGTTTATGGGCGTGTATCTATATAATATTATAATAATAATATAGTTATAACTAGTGTATGGTTATTACCACGTTGACTAGTCTTTACCCAAGACGACCAAACGAAAGTAAAATCCTCGATTTTTTTAAAACACAAACGGTGCGTGTACCGGGAAACATAATCTGATAAAAACTAGTCGTTAGGCACTTCCTGGAAAAATAAAAATAAGTCTAATTTAATGACAGATACATTCATAATGATTTATATTTAACAGACATAAGAATAAAATATTATGAAGATTATTATGTACACATTTAAATGTTAAATTCACCCGCGATTAATCTTATTTTATTATAGGTACGCACACGTTTTTTTTCTAAAATCAAATTTTTCTAATAGTATTGTATAAAAGCGTATCTCGTTTATATCTACGTTAAATTTTGATGCACATCGTCATAGTTGCCATAAACCATCACTAAAAATACGCATCTTTCTCATTTTAATAAATTCTTCCTCGTAGTCATTATATAATTATTAGTATTGTTTATACAAATATTATATTATACTTACATATTTTACGCTTACGAAATTTAAATTTACCTATTTATTTCCTTTACTTTATAATAGTATTTCTTAGTTCTTATCCATTCTATTTAATTGTGCTTGCCACTCCACTATTCAATATACGTGCCGGGGTCACACTACTATACATATATTCACCATATATCGCATAATCACTTTAATTATTTGCAAATCTTGTAACTGCACATCAATATAGTGTATTCATTTAATTTTTACCTATATACACATAGAATTACATCAACTATAGTGTTATAATATATTGATAACATTTGTATGATACATTATACACAGAAAAACTTTCATATAATATACGAAATAGTAATTTTGTATTTTTTTTAAGTGGGTACCAATAATGTACTATACATAGTATATACGTAAATATTACCAAAATCGAACTTTAAAAAAAAAATTATCTACTAATGAATTTGCATATTGTCAATTTTACGTTTATAATAATAACACACTTAAGTTTACTCTACGTTCACTTCTATTTTTAATGGGGATCAATGAGACTGAACATTTATATTGATGAATAAAATTATTGAAAAGGGATCGATAGTTAGACGTTATGCACACATATATAATTAATATTACTTAATAGCTATTTCATTATATTTTATGTCAGAACAGAAAGATAAACAAAGATAGTCTGTGCTCTATAGATTCTGTTTTTAAGGTTTGTAGATAAACAACGGTACATTTGCATCATTTTATCAAATAATTTATATCCATTATTTAATATTTAATTTATTTCATCGTCCTGCAGTAAATTACAACCATAGAACATTTTTAAGTAAAATATAAGGTATCCAAACTCTTTTCTTTAAAACAATTTAGTTGATCGAATTTAAACTTGTATTTCTAAATGATAATATTTAATATTCGTGACATAACATCATGTACAAACATATTTTACATATGTACTCATAATTCAGAACATACGTTTTGTTATTTTATAGTTTATGTAACATCATTACGAATACACGGTTCTCAGGAGATCCTAATTGTTATGAAATTTTAATACTTATTATTTAGTTCATCAACTTATAACTTCCTATTTTTGTGTTTGTATGTTCATTAAATTAAGTTATTAAAACCAGTGGCATAGCTAGCACGTAGGTCTGGGCCTACTTATTTTTCTCCAAAAATATATATTATTTATTATATCTTATTGAATGTGTCATCTATAATCTATATGATTATGTGTATATATTAATCCTTCCATCAAAAAATCGGGATATCAAGAAAAAAATCTCTTGCTGTACCACCGATTAAAATACATAAGATACTTTTTTTTTAATGTTCAGTCATTACAGATTATTTGAAATATTAAAAATAATATGTTGTACATAGAAAATAAATTATGCCACACTAACATGATAATATTATTTTATTATCAAGTAATAAGTTCGTAAAAATTGTACAAAATGATTAATGATAATATTTATTGTACTTAAGTAGGTAAAAAATACTCTATTCTACTTATTTTGAGTTAGATTAATGTAAAATAATGTATTATCGTAATAATATAATATACCTAATTGAAAAACTAAAGAAATTGCGGGAAAATAATATAGGTACTATATCATACACCTCATTATATAAATTGAGTTTTAATTATTCTAAAACACTTACATTCGAAATGATTTGTAATAAGTGAAAAATATTTTAAAGTTGGTCCTTGATGAATGACACCTACTATATAATAATATATATAATTTAAAATACAGTCTTTACAAATTACAAGCTATAATTTTACCATCATATATAGCTATCTTATAATGCTCACCTTCCTTAACAATAACCATTAATCAATAATCATGTATATTAATCATTTTATTAAATCACTTAGGTTAGGTTTTAGTTGAAACGTATAATTCGTTCAATTTTTCATATACAAGTTAAACCACATACGTTTATCTTGTGTTTAAATATATTTATTTAATACGTCATGCGACTAAAACATAAAAAATCAAGACTGAATCTAAATAAAATATTTAGCCCTAGACAATTGGACATACCGATTATAATAAAGTTTTTAAAAATTATGTTTGTGAATCCAATAAAATATTATTTATTACTTATTAGTTTATAAGTCTAACTTAAATTATTCTAAATAAAGTATTATCTTATAACACATTATAATATTGAGTACGTGACAAATATGTAGTGTACAGGGCTCGGATTTTGAAACACAATAAAAAATAAACAGTATTAAAAAAAAGAACTAACGACCATATATTTATTCAGATTGTCTGTTGTACAATTTAAGCCCATTCGGCTACCGTTTTACAAAAAGATAAATTCCCAAACGGCTCCAATTTACAACACAAGGTCGTTCCCATTTCATATACAGGAATACACGACATAGACTTAGGATTGTCTAAAAAAAGGTTTAGATAAAAATGTGTTAGTATACACTAAGTAAATTATAAACATAATATAAAAAAATTTATTACAGTGAATTAATTTTTATTAAATTTTAGCGTTAAACACTAGAAAAATGTAAAAAAAAATGTATATATTATATGTAAAATAATAAAAAAAAACAGACATGGGTAAATATTATTCGCATAATTTTTATACAATCCATACGTGTTATTTTATTTAACGGAAACTCGTCAATGATGTTTCCAATGAGTTTTTTTTTAGTACGTACATTTTTACTATTTTGTTCGGTCTGAAACATTAGAACTGTTATTGTTAATTCCCTGTATGCATTACTTAGAAATCTAGCATAACACAGCTAGAATATATATATTTATTATTTGTATAAAAAAATATTAATTGTTATTATTACTTCACTGACTTTAAGAACAATATACATATTTTATATAAGTAAGCGAACGTTTACTAAATCGTAACAAAATTTATCGTTGTTACAGTAGTGTTGTACTTGGGTAAGTTAGATAAATTCATTGAGTGACGAGTAAGCATTTTTAATATGTTAATCAAGGTTAAACTGTCTAGTTTTAATGAATGTGTAATGGAATGGTCTGTTAGAAAAAAAACAATACATTTTATCAAAAGTACATTATATAATAGTATGTACAAAAATTAAAATCTATTATAAAAATTGTTACTATGCTTTATATTATAATATTTTATTATTAAATTAATAAATTTACTTACATAGCACAATTATCTTACGAATATACTTTAATGCATACAATATACAAACCATAAATTAACTTATAATTCATCGATAATAATATTATATTATTATTATTATTATTAAGTATACACGTAATATTATAAATCATAATGTACCAATAAACTACTAAATATTTAATTTTTCAGTTGCTAATGAAATCACTGATAGTGACGATTGCATTAGTATCGCTTGTAATTGGTTTACCAACACCAGCACCAGAAAAGTCATTACAGCCAATTCAGCGTCAAAAAAAGCAGTAAGTAAATATAAAAATATTATTTAAACGCTTTAATAATAATAGCCTCATAAATAGCCACATTTTAATAAATAACAATATTATATATTATATAAATTTTATATTTTTGTTGATAATCTATGCATTGTTAAAATTAAAAATTATATAAATCTATGATATCTTAACGATTGTAGTAAATATTTTTTATAAATATTATAACTTTACAAGACTCACATTTAGCGAACTATGAAAATTACTTACATTGATAAACATCTCATATCTTATCAAAATTCTATACTAAAATAAACGTAATTTTTCTTAGACATATAAATAAAGATCTTTCAATTCCTTTAAAAATAACGAAATTATGCATATTTAAATGTAATACATTAACATTTTAAATAATTTATATTTCAGTGCTGACAGTGGTTATGGTTCAGATGTTGTTGGTTATGATTCTCATCATCACGAAGAACCACAAGGCTCATGGAAAAAGAAATTAACTTGGAAAGAAGAATGGAAACAAGAATGGAAAACGGTCAAGCAAGAAGTATGGAAAAAAACTTGGGAACAAATTAAAGTTCCCATATGGAAAGAGATCAAAGTTCCCGTCTGGAAGGAAATAAAAGTACCAGATTGGAAAATAATCCAAACTCCAGTTTGGAAAGAAATTAAAGTGCCAGTTTGGAAAGAAGTTAAAGTACCTGACTGGAAAGTAATTCAAGTGCCCGCATGGAAAGAAGTACAAGTACCAGTATGGAAAGAAATTCAAGTACCTGACTGGAAAAAAACCTATGTACCGGAATGGGTTAAAGAATACGTTCCAGGATCTAAACAGTTAGGCAAAGACCAAAATGGATGGGAATATGTTGCACATGATTTGTGGAAAAAAAAACTTATATGGAAACCAATTTGGAATAAGGTATGGAAAACTGAAAAAAAACAAGAATGGGTGACAGAGAAGAAACAAGTGTGGAAAGAAGAGAAAGTACAAATATGGAGGACAGAAAAGAAACAAGAATGGATTACCGAAAAGAAACAAGAATGGAAAGAAGAAAAAGTACAAATCTGGAGAACAGAGAAAAAAGAAGAATGGGTAACTGAGAAAAAGCTTGAGTACAAGACCGAATGGAAAGAAAACAAAGTTCCAGCTTGGAAAGAGATTCAAGTACCCACTTGGAAGAAAGTCTACAAGCCTGTGTGGGAAAAGGTTTGGGTAGAAGAACACCATGAACATCATGAACATCATGATCATCATGAATATGGCGGTGGATACGACGATCAACAAAATAGTTATGGTGGTGGCGGTGATAGCTATGGTTACCATAAAAAATAATTTATAATTCACCGCATCCACTGTAAATCTTTCTTAAATAGACCTCTCAAGTCAATGTATTTTTATGCCAACCAAATGTAAATAATTCTTTCTAGTTTATGTATTTTTTTACTTATGTTATTTGATTTTTTTTATATATAATATATATAACAACGTTATGTTATCGACGTATATTGATTATATTTATTTGTTATTTTCGTATCCAAAAAAAAACGCCGTAACATGAAGTTTTCTACGAGCAACACATTTTACACGTACTAAGATACATCATACAAAGTATAGTACATAATACACATACTTATTTACTAGAGGTCGCACTATTATCTATGGTATAATATTTGCATAGGAAATAGTTTGGATAACATCAGTTGATAAAATATAAACCTATTAGAATAAAATAATATCTGCCAAAATTAAATAATTATAAATCGGATTAAATGTATGCAGAGAGGGCAATTATTCCATATTCATGTTTAGTATAATTTAAGTACCTACTTAATACACAAGTACGATAAGTGGTGATGCTTAGAAACGGGTTTTATGTATAGGCAACATATTATACTCTTTGATTCTCAACATTTTGAGGCGTTACAAACAGTAATAACATAATATTATATTGTGTAAAAATATATAATATAATATTGTCCAATTTAAAGTAATACAATATATGGTTCTAATTTTTTTTATAAAAGTTCAAAAATAAGTATTTATTATTTTGAATAAACAATTATGAATGCATACATTTTCAGTTTAATAATTGTATTTTGTTAGTATATTATTTGTATAAAAGATTCATTAATAAAATAAAAAATAAAAACATTTAAGATGTAATATATTTTTACACGTGCATTGGTACTATAATAAACTATTTTTTAGTTTAAACGACCGATTATCACTTACTTAAAGTGAGTACATAACCATCAAAACATTCTTACCCTTAATATATTATGATATTTAGATAGATAACTAGGTTGTATAAATTTATATTATTTGATTGTTTGGATTAACCCACGAGGTTAAGTGTGAATCATAAAAAATTAATAATAAATATTATTAATTTATTATCTACTATTGTAATATTCAAACACATATTGAACACATTTTGCTATTTTTTTTAAATACTATTTTACTGTTTTTTAAAATATTAAAATAGGTATTCTATAATAAATTGATGGTTATAACTTAAATATGAAATAATTCATATTTTATCACCACAAACATAAAATATTAAATTGTTATCAAAATAATTGAATATAATAACAGAAAATCGGTATAATTATTATTACATTTTTAACAATCCTATAAAGTTATCTATTTTTTTAAATAGCTGTCACCTGTTTGCACTTTAATATAATATCTACGTATTAATTCAAATATAAATAATATAATATCAACTGATAATTTTACTACAATTAATTCTAATGAACACATTCGTATTCGTTTTTGTTAACAGACAAAACCTTGATCGACAATCTGTCATCAATAGGAACAGGTACCTAGTTACCAACGTATAATAGGTATATTTAAACGAATTAAAAGCAAATGTTAATAATTATTTAACAATGTCAAATAATTTTTAACACCATTTTATAATTATTTAATAAATTAATATTAGTTTTGATACAATTTAACTGAAACGTCATAATATATTTTGAGTTCATGAATGATTTCATAACAACTATGAATTATTCGACTACTTAATTATTGAAATAAAAAATCAGTAAGGTTTTAATGTTCACACCTACGGCCTTGCTGTTTCATGGGTTCTTCCTTTGGAATTTACACGAGTGGGCACTACACGCCGACATACATTTTGAACGCGACCATCATATAGATCACACTGGGTCTAAACTCAACCGTTCGTGGGAGGAAAGTAAATAGATAATAATGATATACTAATTTAGTCAATATATTGTATAAAGAATAATAAATGTGTTGTTATTACGTTTTGTTGTTGTCTCAAAACGAGTTTGGTCGGTTTTTTTAGAGACTTAGTATCTAAGTACCTAAATTTGACTAAAGGTGACCAACGACAACCATAATATATATTCCAAAATATTGCCACGTCAAAACTTTTTTAGGTTTCCTCTTAGAGTAGTACTTTTTCTTTCTCTCTCCCTATCCATTAGTATGCCATTAGTTTGGCCAATATAATTTTTATTTTTTTTCTAAAAGATCACAAGTGACAAGCGTAGACAAAAACGACGCGTAGTCAAAACTCCAATAGTCCAATATTGTCAAATAACAAAAATAACAATGGGTACCGTTATTTTCTCTTATTGACTAATGATACTCTATCACCATAATTGTGACTTAAGGCAGTTAAAACAGTTGTAAAACCATTTACTAAAGAAATAATGAAATTCAGATAAAAATGTCTAAGGGAGGATCATATAAATCGGTCTAGACATTTCGGTGTTAAGCCCATTTTGACATAATCACTTAAGATTTTTTCATAAAATAATGTTAATCGCGTTTAAATAATATAATGTTATCCATCTAATATATTTATAATTGTCACAAAATAGAAAAATATATTTATCAGTTTTTTCTTAATATCGTCCGTTACATACTGTACATCTTTAATACATATCAATTCACAATTTTATATAATCCTATAACAGTAAAATTGAGATAATATTATTGCAGAACACTATCTATATTAGCCAGTAGGTCAATATAGATATAGCTATATAGTTAACCTATGCACTGTATCGATCATTGAGTAATATAAGATTAGTAGTTAACTATAGTCAGTAGTCACCATGGCATAAGCAATTGAAACCTTCCGTGGACGTGGAATATTTGTACATGATGGGTATATGTATGTTTTTTATGTATCATTTAGTGCAAATAAATTTAAAAAAATTGGCGATGTTATTATAAAAATTCGTATAAGGTGAGAATTCATACATCAGTTGAAACTTTGGAGTTAATTTAATACTTCACTATTTTTACTATAAGTATTTATTAAATACATTTATTATGTTTTTAATTATTATAGGTTTTAAAACAAATAAATGAACATTCGACCCATGACTCGAAGGCAGTTAAAGTTAAAGTAATTTTGAAGTCACTAAAATACACGTAACCGACGATAGTAGGAAAAAAACTGATTAATGCTTTCTATTTTGTGACAATCGTAAATACATCAGATAAAAAAACATTTAATTATCTAAACACGATTAGAATCATTTTATAAAAAAATGTAGTGATAACACTGAAATGGCGATGCTGAAATATTCGGATCCGTATATAACTATAAAACATATATGCCATTTAATTATATTATGTTCCTCAATTCTGAGGTAAGCACCCAGAAAATCTAAAAAGATTAAAAAATATTTCGCTGAATTTCCTAGCAACCTCTGCCTTTAAAAAAAATAATTTAAAGAAACGTACACCTATTAAAGATTGTAATAATACTATTTAATTTTTTAAACTTTTTATGTAGGTACTCCAAATATAACTTATAAATAAAAAAAAGTAATGATAAAAAATATAATTAGTTGTGTACAAATCTGTGATCTATTTATAACTGTTATATCAAACCTAAATTCAAAGTCAATTTCTCCTCTCCTCGTATATCATGTTCAAGCAAGTGCTTACAATTACCTATACTAATTAAATTTCAGTTATTTTTAAAATTTTTATCGCGTCTTCTAAAATAATTTATATATCATTGCGAGCGTATAATAATGTTTAAAAATCATTGGTAAAAAAAGTTTTATTATAATGGGTAGGTACACGAATTTGTCATTATCTCCTACCAAATTAAATAATAATCCATTAGGTATTCAAGAGTCGATATTATTACCTATATCTATTTGACATTGGTGATGAAATTGTTGTTCGTATCGTTATTACGTGCGTATAGGATTTTATATGCATGCGTATATAGCCATTATAATATTACGTTATAATATTATGTACATGTGGTAAGCCAAATATTGATTATAATGATTAATCAAACGACACATATAATACCATATACGATATACGATATACCTACAAATTAACGAGTTCACTACTTATTTAAATGTATTATGGTACTAGTACAATGAAGTTAATATATTTAGGTCTAAAATTAGTTTAAAAATTAGCCATAGTACCTATAATAATCGTGGAAATACTCTATATAAAAGCTAAGACTTAATTACATAAGTGTTAATAGTATATACTATTATATTATGTATACATTAATCCTATTTCCTAGCGCTCGGTCACACAATTACAATCTATTATAATATTATGTATACATATTATATATATATATACATATATCCTGAGATTTTAGAGTAGACGAAACAGGAAACAATTAATGAGTATGAGTGGTATAACTGCCTGTATATTATATATGAGACCCGCTATTATGGCATGTATATGTAGTATAGTAAAATTGTGTTAATAATAAATTTAAATTTGGTATGCATAATAGAGTAACTTAATAAATGTATTTATTTATTATTTAGTTTTAAAAAAAATGTTATAATGCACATTGTAATGTGTATATATATATATAATAATGTATTACACATATTATAACAATTATAAAATGTTCCTATAAACTGTATTTTTCAGGATAATGATTCATTTGCGAATTAGACAAATCTTTAAAATACCTACCTATAAAATTATATTGTTCACGGGTATACATAGATATAAATACACATACACTTTATTAAAATATAGTGGGACAGGGAAATATAAAGTTAATCGAATATTTTTGATTTCCACATTTCACCGATTCATGCCAACAGTATAGATTATACTATAAATGGGTAGCTGCGCTTTTGGTATTATTGATTAAAATGTTGACGAAAAACTAAGACACCAAGTTATTTCCGATTATCATGTAAAATACCATTCTATAAGAAATCTATTGGTATATTATGTAAGGAAATGAAGATACTGGAAGTAAACGAGGAATACAGTGCACCCTTCAACCAGCTGGAGATCGTAAGAATTAAGTAGTGACATATTAAAAACATCAAAGATATACCCACCTAACATTCTTAAGAAATCAAAAACAATAGCTCTACTGAAACCTGAAAAGCCTACAGTACAGAAGCATCAAGTATTCAAGTTATTAGAGTAGTATCGTGACGGTAGAAATATATATATATTAAACGACTTACTTACTTTCATTGTCTCCACTCTCCAGTAATCATCACTTAAATTTGAGTGAAAAAATAATGACACAGAATATCCATCGTTAGTCGTCACAAGCAATCAATATCATACACAGTGGACTTAACAAAACAACGTTGCCATTTAACAAATTTTTATACGATTTATACGAAATTTCATTGCTAATAAATTAAAAACAACAAAATGTATAATTTTTATGTATTATTTGATATACCTAGGGTTGGCACTCCTGAAAATTCCAGGTATTGTTTTCGAAAAAGAATGATATTCCGAGAGTTTGTAATTAGTACTAAAATTAATATCTATAAAATATAAATTCGATATCAATAACGTACCTATTGGGCGTTTAGGCTATTTCGAATTATTCGTTCAGACTCGACAGACTCGTATGACAATAATAATTGTTCGCGATTTCCAACTGCTCGTCATCTTATCTGGTAAGTGGTAATCATGTTCTTTATTTTATAATTATTAGGTAATTTAGTCAATACTGGTGTATTGTAGAACGTTGTGAATATACGTATTAGCGAATTGACCACAATACAGAATCTAAAATAAAATATTCTGTGTCATTATAGCTTCTCTATCTCATCTCATTGAGATGATCTCAATATTTTAAATCGACTGTCGAATATTTACGTATACAATCGAAAGAATTATCTATTTGAATTTTGGTACAAATTACAATTTTTAGTTTTATTTTTAGTTTTTACTACTTGAAACGGTGCAAATTATATTGATGCAATTTACAAAATCATTTAAACAATTTTGACGCACATTATAAAATGTAATATTTATTTTGAATCATTATTGGCGCAAATAAATTACAATCAATATTCCCGTTCTCATTTCTGGGAATTCCCGAGAAGGTTGGGATCGAAATCCCCGAGAATATTAAAAACTTTCAAAAATTACTAATTTTTAGTAATTATAGAATGTGATGTCTCTCAATTTATATATTTTTTACATAAGTATAATTGCATGATTAGATTATTTTATACATTTTAATAATTTCAAAATTTATAATTAAATTCCACTATATAATAAGATAGTTTATAATATAATTAATATTTTTAGTAAATCTTTTGACTGAAAAGAATATATAATAAGCAAATCGAAAAAAAATTTACAAATGTTTTGCTGATTAGGTATTCATTGTTATAGGAACCTTAGGAGAGAATCACAAAATGTTAAATATTATTAAATATAATATAATGTTAATCACTATACAGTTACCATGGATGTCAATGTATTTTACTTTAAGTGACGTATATTTAAAACTAACTATAATGTGGAAGGTTCTAGGACATTGGTTCTTAACCTTTTTGCAGGACCATTAGATCAGCGGTCGCCAACGTTTTAGAACTCACAGACCACTAAGTCCACAACTAAATTTTACAGACCACTTATACATTACACTATAAAAACTACCTACAACTATATAAAAAAACTATAAACATTCAAAGTTTATAGTTAATAGCTTTATAATATAAGACTATTATTTATTTATAAATTTATATATATATATATATATATGTAAAATGTACACTGTATGTCTATACATAAATTAATAATAAAGATTTATTTGATTTATAAAACAATTTAAGCTTAATCTATATTAGTAAAGTATTAAACATTTTTAATTATAATGCGATGTTTGTTCTTGTTTGTTTTGGATATTTGGCCCCAATGAAGTTACAGCTAGGCGAAGAGCTCTATTTATTTCTAGCTGGGATTGGTACCGAGTTTTAATTTTGTCACTGATAAATTGCTATTCTCAATCACTCGATCCCAGTTTATTCAGTGGGTAGTATAATCTAATGTCGCTGGATATTAGTTCTAATCTAATTAATAACATTCGATAATGATGATTACTTTATTACGGGTTTATTCTTATTTGACGTTTACCTAATAATCTTAATATGAACCTACATAAAATTATATATAATACATATGTATATTTATTGTACAACACACGCTCGGTATTTATTATAGGTTGATATAAAATACGATTGTAAATTATGTTCAAATGTTACTGCCGACAAACAAAATTTACCCTCGGACCACTAAAATTTTTCTGCGGACCACCGGTTGGCGAAATGGCGACCGCTGCATTAGATGGCCTATCAAGTAGAACTATGGACCATTTTCGGTTTTGGTTGAAAAAATCAAAAAGTTTTACTAAATACTACACTAAAAATGTTATGTTTTCTATTAAAATACATACAAGCAATTGAGAACCACTGATCTAAAGTGTTCAGACACGGTAATTCAGAAATTCTTGTCGGGGTTTCGATATGTTTGAGAAATAAAATTTGTTATTATTAATTCATATTGTAGAATTTGAATATTTATATTATTTTTTTTTGTAGTATCTCTCGTTCATCATACCTATTTAGTCTAGTACTTTCTTAATTTTAAGTTCTGGGAGGATTGATAAATATATTCATATTACAATAAAGTTGTCTGCTTTTTGGTGTATGTGTAGTGTACTAGTGTGTACAAAATAAGTAGTCGATAAAAGGCTTTGATTATCCATTTTGAGGGTATAGTTTAGAATAGACAATTGTTGGTGCGTTAGAGATGTAAAGATTAAATTATCCAGTAGTTTTAAAAATTATAAAAAACCATTAAGAAAAACGGGAGTTTTACAAAAAACTAGTTTTTGACGAAAGCGATGTTGTTTTAGTTGTAATTCAAAAACAAATATTTGTAGATATATTTGAAATGTTTAAAATTATTAAATTGTATAATATCATTTTCTATATACATGGTATAATTTAAAAATATTTTGAGCTATTTATAGGCTTGAGAAATTTTCAATTTTTTTTTGTTATTGTTTTTTTATAAATACCGTTAAAAAATTTTTTTTTAATAATCCAAAAAAATCTAATATTATAATATTTTATTTAGTATAATCATATACTAAATACATAGTATTATAAATAATACTATTTATAATTAATGGTATAATGCACTACAACTTTATACTAAAATATAAACCATCTTCTTAGTTTGAAGAAATTAAGAGTTCAAAGAATTGTTTGTACAAAACCTGTATTTGCAAATAATGCTAAAACTTTCAACATTTTTTTTTCGGTATTTTATTATTATTATTATTTAAAATGTACGTAAAGTAAACAATTTAATAAACTTTTTATAATTCTTTTATTTGTATGTTCATTGTATATTAATTACGTAAGACCATACATAGAACTACATATAATAATAACTACTGTTATTAAAAACTTACAATAATAACCATTTTTTTGATTAAATAATAAAAATTAATATATATTAAAAACAAAATTATTAAAATATAATAAAGCCATAGAGGCATTATATAGGAATAAATATTAGATTATGAACGGAGCGATGAATATTCGGTGAATAGTCGCGCGGTGAATTATCACGCGATAAAATATCCGGATACCGATGAATATATTGTATTGATTCTATAATAAATCCGTGATATGCTTTTTTTCTGTATGTCAATATCTTTTGGATAATAAAAAAACTTCATTATCAATTTTGAGAGTGGTTCTTGTAGCAAATTAGATCTGGTGGATATTTTAGAGGTTTAAAAGTGAAAAATTACTATGAATTTTCAAAATAACCGACAAAAAAAGTTAAAGAAACATAGAAATTTTAACGCAAAACTAGTTATTCACAAAATCGATTTTGTAACATAAAAACTAGTACCTGCCTATATGGCTATAGTTTAAATTTTTACTAAATTTTTACTAAATATTTATAATATTATTTTCTGCACATGCTATAATTTTCAAAATATTTTGACTCTTTGAATTATCCATAAACTTTTTACTTTTTCAATTTTTTTTCAATTGTTTTATATAATTTTTAAAACACTAATAATATGATATTTATTAATCGTTTTAATTAACGAATAATAGTTTTTATACTTCAAATTAATAAAACTAATCAATCATCTAGAATTTTTATTTTCAATGCAATTTATTTATATTTAATTTAAAATTTAGTTTTAAACAGATTAAAACGTAGATTACAATTTAAAACTACTGAAAATCTCAAAAAAGAAATAAATTGAAAAAATAAGTAATATTTATATAAGATAGGTACACCTACTTTTAAAACTCTTAAATTAATTAAGCACAAAAATATCAAATAATCATTTAGTTTAAAATGCAGTAAATTAAACAGAACCTATCAAAAAGTATATGAAACGAAAAAACAACGTAAATATTATACGTAAAAATATTCTCGCTCCTTGTCGGATGAATTTTACTGTAAAATATACACATATATTTTTTAATTAATACTTAAGCATGATTTTATTCTATAATATTATTAGTATATACTTGTAAATCATATATACATATAAAGCTTTCACAAAATATTTTTACTATTACATTACTTTAGATAATTTAATGTGAAAGTGTTATTTATTTTTTATTTACAAGTTACGGCATGTTTCTCGCGTACCTATAAACATATTATATTTTTATTTCCGTTTGTATAATACTAATATAGGTATTACTATAATCATCAATTCCGTTAAATCAACTCCACTTTGTAGTTATAAGCTTTAGGTTTAGCTCATCCATTACTAATATATGCTAATAGGTAATAATATTATATCTACAGTAGAATTGAAATCGAATATTTCATGATACAACTTTATAAGTATATATATTTAACGATACGTCGATACAAAATAGTTGTTAACTCGTGTTGTGTCGTACTAACAAGATAAAATAAAATCGGTTATTTATTCATAAACTATATAAACAATAAACATTTATTGTTTACTAACATAATAATATGATAACATTCTCGAAATTTGTCTTCGTATACTATTTTCAAATCATTATTGAAAATATAGTACTTAATTAAAAAATATTGTTGTTTCACACCAAATAATTCCTAAATATATATAAAATAATATATTTTTTTTCTTATTGTATTGTTGTTCAGTGGTGATGTGAATAGCTATTTAAGAAGCAACCACTTCATGGAAAAATGGGGGGTGGGTATCCCAATGTCTCCAGTCTCCAGGACTTAGACAGCTAGACTAGTCTATAGTTTATACTCTCATAG
Source organism: Rhopalosiphum maidis (assembly GCF_003676215.2). Classification (NCBI taxonomy): domain Eukaryota; kingdom Metazoa; phylum Arthropoda; class Insecta; order Hemiptera; family Aphididae; genus Rhopalosiphum; species Rhopalosiphum maidis. The sequence goes on from NC_040878.1 coordinate 85,579,646, forward strand.
TCACGCCCAACGATATACCTATACCTAAGTTAATATTAGGTATCCTACGTTTTATCTAGTATATCTTCCTTAATGTTTTTTGATAGAACTTTACGTCAAGTTGATGACTTTAAGTTTGTGAAGATAAACTATTTCAATCACAATGGAGCAGTAGACGCTAAAATACCGCATGTTTGCTTAAAACATTTTTGTGAAAAACAGTTAATTTATTTTTGAAAATATGACTCGGTCTCCACGATCTCCTGATCTTAGTTTATTCGGAGTTATTTAGAATCTCGCGATTCGTCGTGAAATTCAAATAATTGATCAGCAAGCATTAAAAAGAGTACGAGAGAACTTAAAAACAAAGTGAAAGATTGCGATTGCATCGACGAAGACATTATTTTTAAAACATAACTTAAATGGCACGCATTTCATTACGTTTTTATGTCTATAAATAATATTTTCTCTTTAAAATTATATGAGTCTAATTCTTTCAAAAACTATTTCTCGCAGTCACTCTGTTTATCTATCACAGTGGATTTATTATGTAGGTTCATGGGAAAAAAGCATCAACTACGACGCTATATATATATACAATTTTATTGTGTATGAATCCATTTTTGAACGTATATGTGTAATGCGCAATTAAGTAATATAATTTAGTATGGTGTGTATTATGGATATGCTTGAATATATATGTATTATGCGCGTGTGTGTGATGTAAGCCATGACGACTAAATGGCTGGAAGGCTTCGATTGCAGCTAATATGACCATTGGTCGCCAACTTATAGATGTACAGCTATTTACAGTAATTTTATACGCACCAGGTTTTAAATATAGTTAGGTACTTAGAGACACATACGGCATACCTCTAAAGCATACAGTAGTTGATATATCATAAAACGATGAACGCATTTTTATTTTATTCTATATTTAAAAGAAGACCTTTCTTAAAGTCGTGGTATTGCATAACCAAGCTGGAGTGCATACTACGTATTATGCTGAACATTCCAATAATACTTTCACACAGTATACATATATTATATATACAATATATATAATTACAATTTGATCTGTACATACTGTAGTCTATAGAAGTATCCGGGCGGATGAATTATTATTTTCATAATTAATGCAATCGTATCCGTCTGATAGTATAAAGTGCCGAGTACCTAATAGCTAACGTTAAAATGTTATTATATTATAATATTTTTGTACATAATATCTGTTTACAATTAACCTGCAAGAATGCTTATCACCATTTTCACTTTATTCACGTATCTATAAAAATTCTAATTTTAGAATTTCTCATAATTTTACTTTATGTCTAGATTTTCAATTATTAAGAGTACTGTACACTTAATAGGTTAGGTTAGATATACCTATATTACGTATATAAATGTCTGAATGCTTGATGTATATAAATGATGCATTTGCATAATACTATTTTATTCTACCATGCATACTAGTTTTATTATTATAGTTTAAATCGAACAACAGCGGTCAATACTCGCGGATATACTCGATGTAACCAATACCTAACGAGAACAACGCGTAGGTACAACTTAGAGTAGGTACAATTACAAAGTTATAATGGCTGTTGTTGATAGATTTCTTTGAAAACAAAATTTCTGCACTGAAATATTCTTCTCGTAATCTCATTGTCAGTAGTCTGAATGTATATTGTATAATCTGTATATATATGTGTGATATGTGTATGTGTCAATATATATATATATATTGTACACACAATACATACTGGCACACTGCGATATTATGTTCTCACGCGCATCGAAAATTGTTTAATCATTATTGCGTCAACGAAACAATAAGACTAATTGAATTATATTATATTATATAGGTACATAATTCACGATCTAACACTAGTATTATCTATTTTAATAATCCTATACGTCTTTAGAATCCGCCTTCTATTATTTTATCTCTCTCACAAACAACTATACACAATTAGCCATTTAGGATGAGGTATTGTCTTCCTATTATATATTATAATATGCGTATTAAACGGTTATTACTGCTTAAATGTTTGTTAAAGAATAAAGATTCATATGAATTATGACCCAGTGAAATATTTTTACTGTAAAATAATATTGTAATTATAGTGATCGTTCATGTTGTTAGCGAAGCATATTGCCTACTGTCATATAGTATCATCATTATTATTTGTTATACATTATTTGTCACTTTATTAACGCATGCTGTATACTCCGGTTTTTTTACTAATACCGTAAAAATAGATTATTAGAACTTATAAATAAATAATATTTTGAAATAAATCTTATTGCGTATAATAACATACATAATAATACAAAATACATAGTATCCATAAGTTTCCACGAATAATGTTTTTAAATTTCGTTTAAATTGGAATTTAAAATGTCTATACAAATAATTGTCTTTAAACATTTTTTTAAATTGTATGGTTTCAATATTAATTACTTATTAAACTATTTAAACTTATATATATTTTTATATTGCATAGATACAGAATCATAGTATGCATTGGCTATGCAGCATAGCTATCTAAACGAGCTATACAAAACTAAATATTAAAAAATAATAATCTTATAAATTGTAATTTCATATTTACATATATTTTATTATTATTGTAAATTTCTGATGGAATATTGATTTAATTTATGTCTACGATACCGTTGACCGGTTTGACCGGGAAGAAATGAACCTATTTGCATGACTTGCCTTTTAAGCTGAAAAATAGAAAATTTTTTTTACTAAATACATTTTTTTACCATATATTAATATATTATATAATTAGACAAAAATGTCAATATCCATGTTGAAAACTATGAACTTATGACTTAAAGAATGTAAAGGTTAAGTATATCATTATAATGTAATGTATTTAATACACAAGTTACAAACTATTTAATAATTAGTTTATATCGTTATATGCTTAATTAAATACTTATTACTGATATTTCTTAATTTGATTTATCTAATTATTATGTGAAGCGAAATTATTTGATTTTGAAAACACGCCGATAAAATCAACCAAAGTTTAGTGCACATACAATAAGAAAATGATCATGTGTGCTTAAAAATATGGGTCCAAATTTTAATCAAACCATAATCAGCCAAATATTAAGCATATTATATTACATATTAGATAGTATATATGTAAACCACACATATACTTACATATTAGTTCACTCGTCATATAAAACTTAACGAACGATTTCAATTCAAAAATTAAATAACTTTATAGATTTTATATTTATTTTAACTATCAGTGATAAATTATATAAAAACAACCATAATTTATTCATTGAAGTAATTTAAAACCATAAAAATATCATAATTATAAAATTATAAGACTATGAACAGTGATTGAATAATATTACTAATATTTATTGTAATATTATTCTAATATTTATATTGTACATATCTTACGGCTTTTTAATATTATTTAGAATTATTATAAAGGAACATTAGTTAGAAATAGCTTTGAATTTATGACTTATTTCTAATTTATTTATTTTTATATATTGACGTATTATTAATACTTTTACAATCCGATACACTTAAATTGAATTCGTTGATTTTGAATGGAGAGATAAATGTATTATTAATGAATGTTTATTTTTTTTCTGTTGATCATCATCTTCAATATGTAATATATTTTGAATTTTGTAAAAATATGCAAAAATATGCAATAACCCTTAAATATGCAGAAATATGCAAAAAAAAATTTCACTATTAGTTACAAACTATTATGGTTCTTATATATTACTGACAAAAATCCAAAAATATGAAAAGAAAAAGAATGCAATTGCATTGAAAACTATGCTCTAGTTATGAGTAACATTCGAGTACATTTTTTTAAATATCAAGAGCAACGAAAAGAAAAAGGAAAAACGGGAATTATTTCTATAAACGACGATAAATATTTATTCGCTGAGTCGAATTTCTTAAAAATTGAATACATCCCACCTAAGTTTTTCTTATATTTGTATACAAATATAAAAGTATATTGGCACAATTTTTTGAGATGTATATGAAGTTTAAAATTTTATTATAGTTAGAAATTTATTAAATAATTCCGTTCGATATCTAAGTCTAGAAAATTTAATACAAGATTCATAAAAAGTAATTCATACTGAAATCATAAAATCTAAATAACGTATAAATACAATTATTTTTTATTGACATTTTAAGTTAAAATTTAAACGAAATGACTTATTTAAACGATAAATAATTATGTTAATCATTTTATTATAATTGAAAATATTATTCTTGGGAACTTAAAACTTTTATGTATATTATATTATTATAAATTTTACTATATGCAATGAAATTATTGATTTTATTTTAGATATTATCTTGTTAAAAGAGACATATTGAATATGCTCAAACGGTTTACTCAAATTGCTTTCCATAGTATATTTAGATTATTAATTAATGTATCAATTGTGCGCGTGTATTATTGTCTATTGATTATTTTATCAATTTCCGTATGTTCAACAATTTTATTTTTAAGACTTACAGTATTTTCCATACAGATTAGGAATTTTACTTAAATAAAATTTAATATTATTGGTTAATAAATTTAAACATTAGAACCATTAAGATATGGTATTTTATTAATAGGTATACCTATAATTATTATTTATTTATTAAACTTAAATTGTGGATATAAAAACATTACTTAACATCATTAGATATTTTTTCTAGATTTTGTTATTTGTTGATAATTTTTTATCATTATTTATACTAATATATTCACTTTAATATACAACATTTTATTAAATGGTGTGTAATAATTATTTATTAGATAACCTAAATTATTGATTTTAAAATATTATGATAATTTATCTTGAGGCAGCTTAATTATTTAATATGATTATGCATTATTTTTAATGATTGTTTTTAATTTAAAAAAAATTAATTTTTATGATTTTTACTAAAAATTGATTAATCATATCTATTGGAGGCAATTCCAGTACAAGAAGGCCAATATTTAAAATAGAAGGCAATTCAAGTGACCTTTTTAAAAAAAAATTCATGGGAGGTAATTCAAGGGTCAGATTTATACTCCATAACATCTATGGAAGTAATTAGGTTGTCTAAAAAGTTACTTTTGGACGCAAATAGGCTATGTCCCTTTTTGAACCTTCTTTTGGTGGGACTCAAATCATCTAATGATAATAATGATGGACGCAAGTAGTATGCACCGAACTCTCTATCTCCGACCTAGTTGAGATGATTGATTCTACTGTTTTTAATTGCCGCATACGTGCTGCAGTAGAGTTTTATTCTAATAACGTACCTGTAAGGCAGGCACGTAATTTAGGGGAGCCGTAGTAGCGATCGCCCCCCCCCCAAAAAAAACCTTATTTTAGTAACTAATAATTAATGAAAAAAAAAATGTTTTAAGCATCAACTATTCTTAAAAAGGTTAAGTGCTAAAAAAAGAAATAAGCACCTATTTACGTGCCTAGTGTAAGGTAGGTTTCAAATGTTTCAATAGATCTCCCCCGTAATAAGACATGGATCTTCTTCGCGCCAACCACACCACTGCAACCGCTATGATATAAAGCCCGTGAGTCTAAAATAAAGTCCGTGCTACATCCATTTCATATTCGACATATATCTATACTCCATAATATATTATGTATATTATTATGACATCCCCTTCCCCTCAAGGTCGTTCAAACAGTCACGTTCTCCGTCCGAGATGATCGCTATGCCTCCACTGCGTCGTAAAATAGTAGGTAGGTATATGTTATATATATTCTATAACAGTTCAAAGAGTTCTATCGATATGTATAGCAGTTATCTAACCTGCCAAATTCACAGGCTGGACGTCCCTTGTAATTATATGTATACCTATATAATATTTTCATAACAGACAGAGGCGGCAATTTTATTTTTACATTTCAGTTACATAACTACTATTATACGTATAATGGCATACAGTGCGGCCTCTACATAGGTACTATGTACATAATATACTATAATATATATATTCTATCCTTCTACGCTTTTACGGCACGCGTGCTCCAGAGAATCATGATCGCTTCTAGCTGTACAGGAAGTGTCCTGAGTCTTCGAGGATTGGCGGTAAAAAATAACGTTATTTCATATTCTTACTTTTTTTCTTTAAAAAAATAACGGCGGCATCGCTTGTCTTGTAATGACGTAATTCATATATTGGATTTTTTTTATTTAAAACGCCCATAGTCATTCAAATGGTCGTCTGCTACAGCAGATTGATCAGTGAAATTGTATAACTGGTTGCTCAAAGCCCCCTCCCCTAACCCATTTATTTAGTATTATCATATTATTTTCCTTTTAACCCGAATGAAATAAGCTGAATACTGCATATCTACGACGATATCATACTATGCTATTGTCTCATGGAATAGGTATATAAAATACAATCAATACCTACACTAACGATTAAGTATTTAAATGTGACATAACAGAACTACAGAACAATATAATGTGCCCACGAGTACCTATAACATAATACAATATACAGAACAAATCATTATTAAATATTAACAGTTACGTAAGCCGCATTTAAATTAAACCTACATGTTGTACTAAATCACAGCATATTATTTACATTTATTTATAATGAAAAAAGACAATTATTTTCGGTTTAAGTCTTTAATATATTTAAAGTTTTTTTTTGTGTTTTAATCGTTGAGTATCATAAATATTCAATTGAATAAAATCACTCATGCATTTTTAGGTGGTGAAAATTGAAAAATTGGTTTTTGTATCAATCAGTTTTTTTAGGGGTACGTGATAAGAATATAAAATGATAATCAGTTTGGTTTTAATTTTGGGAACAGTTGTTACATGTCTAGTATTTTTGAATATTAATATAATATATTTTCTAGAATATGTTATGATTTTTTATCAACGATTTAAGTTATTATTTTGAAGAAAAATGTTTATTGTTGGTTTGAGTTTTTCATCCAATTTATCGGTGCTAGAAAATCAGATCTTGGACAGTTTTAGTTTTGTATTGTACGACTACCAGTCCGCACAAGTATTATTGGGATTATAGTTAAATGACATTCAATATTCTTATCAAAAAATTATTTCATACAGTCACACTCTTAAGATGGTAAGACATTTTTGTTTGGAATAAGCCACTTTGTATTCACGTCAAATAAAATGTCCATGAAAACATTACAAACATTTTTTCATGTTGAAAAATAAGATAAGCGATTAAACAGTGACGAGCACTTTTGTTGTAGGTATTAAATATTAGAATTGGTTGATTTGGAAGCTGTTTATATAATTAGTTATTCATTAATGCTGCAGTATTAATTATACTCTACTTTCCCATTAGTTATAACTATAAGCATACAACAATAATTGTTCGACGTTACTTTCCAACAAGCTATGTATCGGACCGGTTAAAAATACGGAAATTAAAAAGTATCTACTGTTTATACTTTATACAATTGCTTTATTCACAATATTTACATAAATAAATATTGATTTCTACCCAGTAAACTCTAAATATTTATATACACAATTTCCTATGGGTATAATTAATCAGCAGATATAACTACATAATAATAAATACCAACTTTGAAAAATTAAATGATAATTAAATACAATAAATTTATTATGCTATAAAAATATAAAATATATAACAGCCTAATGATTGTACATATCTTACGGCTTTCTAATATTATTTAGAATTATTATAAAGGAACATTAATTAGAAATAGCTTTGAATTTATGACTTATTTCTAATTTATTTATTTTTATATATTGACATATTATTAATTCTTATTAAAACTAAACTTTAGTAAAACGTTAATTTGTTTCATATAAAAAATAACGCACATACAGTACCTACACTAAAAACTAGCTTATAGAGTTTGAATCGTTTAAGCTTACATAATACTTTTAATTGCCCCTCCCAAAACTTAAAGTTCTTATAATATTTAGTTTTCTAAATACGTATAATAATGTGTGACAATATTTTAGAATAATGTTAATTGCGTGAACGTGATTTGCACCATCTACGAATATAAGGTTACACCAATTCTCATAGCCATAATATTTGTAGAAAGTTATAAATTCATTTTATTTATAACGTAATCGATGAGAATCAAATATCAATATCTATCTTTATACATATTGATATTGCTTGTTTTTTTTATACACTAGTAGCATAGTATAGTAGTTAGTAGATGGGCATGAGTTGCCAACTTCAATGTTTGTTCGAACAACAATGGTAAATAAACTCCTACAATATTAATACAATTCTCATTGAATAGAAAATTTTTTCGATAATATTTTTGTGTTCCAGCATATAGGTATTACAATTTACGGTTGTTAAAACGATTATACGAGTATTAGTTAGACATTTCAGATATTCATATTTACAAATTAAAAAATTGTTATAATATGTATTGTTATATTAAAATATGTAAAAATTATGAACATCCTACAACAATAAAATAATTATAAAATAGGTCCAGGTTAATACCGTTCATAGTACAGTTTGATCGGTTAAACCGCAAAATAAAACAATAAATAGTTCTGTTTGATATTTGATATTATTATCTTATATATTAAGTTAAATAAGTATAATAACTAATAAGTATCCAAGTATATTAGTCTACAATTCGAAATTTAATTTTCGGTGACAATCTGAGTGTGATTAACTAATGCTTAACAGCGAAAAATATGTAAAATATTATTTTAAATGAAATGAATATATAATTACCCCAATCAGTTGTCATCAGAAAATACTACCAAATAAATATCTTATCAGGTTCACATAGTAATTTGTAAACGTAAATTGTGTTTTTATAATAATATATAAATACCTAGACGTGTGGAAAGGTTTATATGATTCAACTATTCCGAATTTATTTAAATATTGACGAATAACTTAGCGAATAGCAATAAATAATATTTGCAATAATTACCTACTATTGTTTTATTTGGCAGACTTATTTCTAATATTATATACTTAAAATAAAAATAAACATCGTAAACGACAAAAATTAACTACATATTTAAAATAATAAATAAATCGTTGAATAAATTCTAAACAGTTTTAAATATATTAATTACAACAACATATAGGTAATTTTATTGTTCATTATAATGACTTAGTTCGAATGTTAATAGCCGTAAAAATATTATATAAATATTAATAATTCATATATTTCTTAACATCTTGTCCTTGGGGTAAAGTTTCATCTCCTTTGGCATTCTTTGAGCGACCTGCGGTCGAGTAATAGTGTAGCAACGACCTTGCCAGTGAAAGTTGTTGCAATAGATCATCGTCTCTATACCGGTATACAATAAAATACATGGTACCTATAAACATCTAATACTACCTATTCACGCATGATCATAATATTATTTTTCGCTATTATTTAATAGTTTTGTTTGTGCCGTTTAAATGACGTACCGGTTAAAAAAATTAAAAATAATACATTTTCGCAGTGTGTTTACAAAATCATTCAATTTTTTAATTTTAGTATGTTGATATTCTATACTTCCGGCTACTCGAGTTTTGATTGTTTTATTCCTATACGATTCGTGGGGCATTTAGATAAATAAAAATAACTCAAATACAAATAATTATTATGTAAATACTATATTAGTTTCTGGGTCATATTTTCTGTACAAACATGTATGATGTATATAGAAAATGATTGGACATTTGAAGGAGTAATAAGTAAAATGATATATAAATTTTTAGTAGTTCCATTAATACATAAGATGTACATACTAATAGCCCTTATTAATATAATTTAATCGTTATACCTGAATGATTATATTGTGAAATAATAAATAACTAAAACGTTTATTTATCTAATAATATACAATATAGGTATGAAGAATTATTGCAGTGTCATGTATTAGAGCTATGAATAATTAAATTCGTACAACACTAAGGTAATAATAATGTATTAATTAATATAATATGTTAAAATCAAGTCTGTAATGATACACACATTATGATGTATCATCAGATTTTATTTAGATTTATGAAATTAAATTAAACAATCTCTCATACTTGTTCCCCAATAAATCGTCACATCAAGTGATTAAACAGATGTAATGATTCAAAAACGATGAAACAGGTGTATGATATTAAATTAGACATTATATGAATATATTTATTATTTTAAAATATAATTTTATCATAACGCTTTATTTAACCATTAATAATATATCTGTACATATTTTTACTCATTACAAGTCTAATATATTATTGCCATTTAAGCACTTAAAATAACATTTTTAAATGTTTATAAACATATAATGTATATAATATATTTAAATTTTAAAAACTAAATAATCTACGATATCATCGCAATATATTATTTGTCTTCAATTGTATAAAATAATTTTAGTATTTACAGACGAAAATATATTAAAATATAGTAAAAACGTATACTACACATCCTATTAAAATCCTATAATACTTTTAAATTTTAAGCGGAGTGAGCAATGAGTGTATTTATTTTACAATAATGTATAATTTTTTTTGTGTCTCTGTCATCAGTCATCACCATCTAGTCATAACCTATAAATGTTTCGATTCTCAACTTTGGAAGTAATTTCTGATAGAAAATTGGATTTATAGTTAGTACTTTGGTAACTACTTCAAATTTTTTAAATTTATTTTTTGTTATAATTCAAATATACATAGCTGTTGATACTTTGAATTTTTACTAAAATTAAAATGATTTTTTTTATTTATTATTATTATTACAGACTTCAATGTCTAAGGTTATTTATGTGTTCATAATATAAAAATTAATGATATATAAAAGTTTGTTTTTTCTTTAAATTTTTATATTAGTTAAAAAATAGTAATATTAATTTTGGTTAGAAATTTAAGGATTTTTCAATTTTTGAGGTATTGTCTTCATTGAGAATTTCTAGTTTTTCCACGGAAAACCTAACCGCGGTATTGATAAGATATTTCTAATATTTTAGAATTCTGGACATTCTTGAATGATATGTTTAATCTTTAAGATAACTATGCATTTGTTACAAAAGAGTGCTGGATCTTTACTTATGAGGTATGAGTGAGTTAGAAGGTTATGCTGTATTCTTACTCTTGTGATGGCGATTTCCTGCCGTATTTTTAAATGATGTGGAATATGCCACTTATTCATGCTTTTTTAAATTCTATTGAATGTATTAGAATATTAGATAATGAAATAGAATTTCAATAATTTTGCCAGACCGTATTTATTTTTTGTTTAATCGAATTTTCCATGTCACTAACCGGTATGTTGGTGATTGCGGGGTACATGATTGTTTTTATAAAGAGATTTGCTGTTTTATCAGCCGTAGAATAATGCTGACGAGTGATATCTAAATATTTATATTAATCAATTTTCTTAAAAATATTTTAGCTCTTTTTAAACTATTTATAGGCATGAAAAGCTTTCGAATTTTTTCTATAAACGCCGATAAAAAATTATTTACTAAGTCAAAATTTTTGAAAATTTAATACAAGACCCCACATAAGTTGTTCTTATATCTATATAAAGTTATAAAAATATTAAGAATGCATACATACATTTTTTTAATTCATTTTAAGTTCAAATTTGAATGAAATTACGTCATATTTAAACGATAAAATAACGATGTTAATTATTTTGTTATAATTTAAAAATATTACACGTGAGAATTTAAAACATTTACATATATTATGAATTTTACTTTACGTAATAACATTTTTAAAATATGTTTATTAATTTTAAAATATCACTTATTTATACCATCAATAAACCTAATCACAATGTTTTACAATAGATTAATGTGGTATTTACTCAATAGTTAATAATAATAAAATAACATATGCATACATTTATATTATTATTATTAAATAATTTAATACTATAATAATATAATAAATGAAATTTTTTGGAAAAAAATGAAATTACTCTATCGTAATATTAATTGTAAAATTAATCATTTTAATATCACTACCAAAAAACGTATCGTGAAATATACTTAATATATGCAGACTAACATACCGTATCCGCTCAGAATTATTTTCGTATACAATAATGTGTATTATTGAATTCATATTTATCTCGTATATTACAATGATTCACTAAACACCTACTATACAACAGAGTGTTACCTATATTAACTTACTCGCCTTTTTTTTAACTATCCAAAATGATGCAATATTTTAATATTTTTTTAGTAAAATGCACAGCAAACAGTCGATTTCTGATAATTATTACATAAATATCCAATTGGTCTTTATCTAAACACAATAATACGACGTTTATCAAACATGAAATTATTTATTTATAATAACCGCATTGATAATGTTTACGTGATGATAATTCGTATAGATAAAATGGCAGTTGGCATACTTTTCGGGCACAACGGGAAATTGGAACATATAATATTTCGTTGTGACATAACTGTAACGTAGTTATAGTAGACGGACACGTATCAGCTAGATTGGATAAATAAGTAGGTACGAGAGTATTATGTGCTTGGCAAACGTCCTGCGCGAGCACAAGTTACGGTCCGCCCGCGCGTCTGTCGGCCCCGCTTGAGACTCGCAGCAGTGAAAGCGGTCTAACGTATATATAATAATACTATAACAATAATAATATATAAAATATTTTATATATATAATGTAACAAAACACACTCACGGTCGTGAATATCAATTGGCCATTCAAAGGGGGAAACACTACCAATACAATATTATCATCAGTATCGATTTCCTAGTTGACTATTTCGTAACAACGCCTAACTATATAATATAATGCTATTATACATTTATACAAACGTAATTAAATCGCGTGTACGTATACACATTAAGCAAATCGAAAACGAAATGCATCATAGACTTAATATAAACAGAACTCGTGTTGTGTTTATATCGTGTGCAGTGACGTGTTCAGCTTTTTTGAAAGAGGGGGGGGGGTATTCATTTTTGACTTGTTATAGAACCTACATTTTTTTTCATGTAAATAATACATTATTGAAAAAAATCCAAAGCGGGGATGACACCCTGATTTCCTCCCGTGAGCACGCCATTTGTTGTGTGTGCATCATATCATACCAATATTTTAGCATTTGGGTATGAAGAGCTATGATTCATATAATATTATAATATTATATATTTTGATGCAACAAGTGTGCAGGTTTTTACAATATTTTATGCGGATGCAACAGTGTGTTTAGCTTAATCCACGCCAAAATGTAAAATTTTTAAATGGGTGGCGCTGGCGAGACGTACATCTAAAAACTTTGTCGATTGGTTGAGATAATCGACTTTAAATGTTTTACATGGTTTTAAATGCTCACAACACAAAATGTGTCTTACACTCAACTTTGCCATTTGGATTCCATATGGCCATATTACAGCATTATTCGTAACTAGTATTACACATAGGTACATAAGACATAACATACAAATTAAAATCACGCTAGTGCGTTGTCAAAAATGCATTTTTTATCATGAGGAATTATTTTTAACTCAAACTAAAGATCTTTTAATCCATGTATATATTAATAGAAACACAGTTTAACGAGCAAAACTATAACAAAATTACGATAAAATAGAAATATTTACGCAATACCAGTTTTTCGTTAGCGTAAAAACTTAACATTTATTTTGTTCTAATTCTATAAATATTAGTAATTGGGAGACTTTTTAGGAATTTTCGTTATTATATATTTATATTATATTATATTATTAATACACAAAAATTTTATCAAAATATTTAGACAAATAAATTTTAAGCTATTTATTTATACAACTAACCTATTTGCACTGTTTTACTGTAAGTTTATATTGACTTTATAAATTAAGAACGATAATGCATTATTATGATAAAATAATATCATAATAATAATTATTATTTAATACCTATATGCGATCGCGATGTTTAAATGGTAAAAATTAGTTCAACTTACCATTGTCTTGCTAAGAATTGTAAACAATTAATTATAAAATATCCTTAAAATTAGAGAATATATAATGCACCGCTCAGAACCGTTTTTCGTATGCAATGATTTATTATTAGATTACAATTAAACATAATATCAGTAACCTACTCAAAGACGAGATACACTCTAAATCTATACCTACTATCTATCAGAACGTCTCCATTGATTTAATAAACTTACAACATTGTGGGTATACTGGTATTACCGTTATAAATTATATAACATATTTATATCCGGTATTTTTGACACTTATAAAAAATAACCGTTATTTGATTAAATAGGTAGTATTGTAGTGTTTGCTCAATTTAAGGATAGATTATTTTGATAAATTTTTGTGGGTACCTACTTTGTATAATTATACTTTAAGATAATATATTATTATATTTTATAAACACTATGGTATTATTTTAGATTAACTTTAAGCTATTGCCTATTTATACCACAACCTATGAACATAAGTAATATGGTAAATTGGTAAGTCAATGTTGATTCAAAATTTAATAACAATAATATATGATGTATATACTTACTATTATTAGTATAATAATTAAATATTAATAAAATGTTTTACCAACAATTAATTTAACCCACTGTATTACTTTTTACTAATAGTAAAATAAATTACTTTGCTAGTAATATATGTAAGTACACTCGACACATCCTATTGTAGTATTGTACAGCGGAGAGGTTAACTACTTTCTGCCTTTTTTTTTATTGATTTTTAATTACACGTTATATAATTTATTTTAATATTTTATGATTTTACTTTAGTATAATGTATTAATATGTATAATGTATAATGCACCAATAATAATAAAATATATTTTGCTTAAAATCATATTTTTAGTGGTTGGGAAAGGTACCTTAGCAAAAACATATAGTAGCTAAAAAGTTAGTTGTAACTAAAACAAATTTTAAAATATAATACAATTTCGGACGGCATAAAGTTCTGAGCTTTTATCACAATAGACTACAGAAGACTTCGACATTTGGTCCTCCGCACTTCGCGTAGTATCTACCTGCGCTCAGCAGTTTCTGTGTATTTTGAATAAATTGTATTTATGATATTTCAATTTTGTATGGCCAATTAATCAATAGTTAAATACAGCCAATCGTTTTTATACATTTAATAAGTGGAAAAGATAACGATTGGCGGTAATTGTTAAAAATTAAAATAATAATGTGATTATCCGCTCGTGAGTAATTCTTGATACCCGCTATAATAGGTGTTGGCGTGGAGTTGAATACACTGTCCACGAGTACATCAAATGCAGCTATAGGTAATGCAGCGGAACACTTCTCGATGATCCGAGTCATGTGTAGGTACATTGTGTATTTGCTAACTTCATCACTTCTACAGAAGTGCAGACTATGGTTTGACGAAACACCCCAACCTAGAATTTTCTAAGTCTTTTAAAAATTCCAGTGGAGAATTCTAATTTTTTATAGATGAACTAAGACTATAAATTATATTATTTTAAATACTAAACTAATTTTTGTTTATTTAGTGACATGAGGGATTATTGACAAACAAAATATGCCGATAAGTTAGATATATTATATGTACATATATCATATGCGAAGCGAACTAAAATGTTAAGCATACAACATTCAGCATAAGAATGTCATTGGTTATCCAGTATAATTAAATCTTGAGTCGAGTTTATTTTTTTTTTATAACTAACACAATTATAAATAATATATAGTTAGCGCATTATAGTTAATAAACTAAATAATAATTAAATTTTATATAAAATTTAAAAAAAATATTAAATTTTTTTTACGTATATGTATGCATATTATATTATTACGTGATTATGTACCTATCTAATTAGTAATTACTAATTAGGTATTATTAAACTTTGCTTAAATAATTCCAATTTCATTATTTTTTAATTAAATTTGATATACAATATTATTATATTTATATATTTTATACATTTTTATTGCTCGATCTGTATTTTTACAACATTTTTGTTTTTAAATTATGAGTTATTACATACATAATATTGAAGATACATACTTAATATTGGGTACGGTATCTTTTAATCATGGTTTAATGATCCTTTCATAACTATAAATAAGTTACTTAGGCAGTTATTTTTAAAATTTTAAACCACGATGTACTATTTATGATCACTGTGGTTTTTATAAGTACAGTTGATTGGCTTGAATAGATAATAGTGCTTTATAAGGTCATCTAAGAAACTTTCTCTGAATAAATTATAATAATACACAGTTTTTAAGTCCATCGAGTTAGTATTGTACTCCATTAAGCAATTCATCACTTGGTATATATGTATTATTTAATATATGAAAAATGTAAAATAATCTAATTTATAATATTATAATATATTATATACACATTTGTGTTTGTTAAACGTTTTAATTTTTTTTGCAGTATGTTAATTTATTCGACGGATGATTAAATATCTTTTGATTAAAAGATTATACGTAATAATTATAATAAACCGATAAAAAAACATTAATTTTTGTACAAATACTATTTTTTTCCAATAATTATACATTATATAATTTTTTTCAGATAAGAATAATATATAAGTACCTTCGAAGCCAGTTGTGGTGGTCAAGGGGTCAATTGTCTTACATAAATGATAATTATTGTTGGGTTTCATTTGCCCGAAGCTATTATATATTGAATCAGGAAATCTATGCCAAGTAGGTAATAGGTAACAAAAATGGGGTCACTTTGGCAAGCGGCTAACAAAAATGCAACAGTTTATTTTGATAACTATACATAAATTATACCATTAATAATTTATAATTAAATACCTTGTTAAATCATCATTTTATTCGGTTTGTAATACTTTAAAACTTATTATAAATATTATGAACGCATATTTATACAAAATAAATACCTATCACAAAAACAAAAAAATATAATTCTTTTAATGACAATTTTTATGCAAATTTAATTTGAGTATTTCAAAGTATTTCTTTTTCTTTTTTATTGTTTAAACAATATATACTGCACATTTATTTACGCAAATAATTTTACAAAAACAATAGTTATTACTTATTATTATTATAACTAATATTAATAGAATAGGAGTAAGATTTTAAAAATCGCTTGAAAACAAATAAATATATATTATAATATTACACTGATTAATAATAATGAAATATTAAATCAATATAATATTACAATACTAAAAGCACAAAAACATGATCGACTGATAAAAGTTGATCGAAATATAATGAATCAAAAAAACCACTGAAAATAGATCATTTCACGAATTAAAAATATTTGTAGTGGGAATTGATGAAAAAAAAAATAACGATAAAAATAAAGCGAATAAATGGTAGGCTATATGTAAATTTTGTCAAAATAACACTTTTTCTAAAATTCTTTGCGGTAAAAAAAAAATTTAACATTAACAAGCTGCGGCAATTTATTTTAAATAAATAATATATATAAGTACTAGATGCATATAGATACGATAACACATATTAGGTATACGTATATACTATATACATACATCATATATAACTATAATCTATATAGTATTATGTACATATTATATCGTTTAATTAGTTATATTATGTTGAATACAAATATGTTAAGAAAAATCTAAATTTATTTTTAAGTTTAAACGCTATATATTAAATATCAGTTTCTTTACAAGAAATAATACTACTTAGTAGGTATACGTTTTTACTATTTACTAATGTTGACATCAATAGAAGAAATAGTTATTGAATTACTTTATCGTTTAATATTTGATTTAATATGGAACTTAAAACAATGTTTAGCCAGAATATTAAACAATTAATAGTGTTGAACAATTTTAAATTTAAATTTAAATATGAATAATAAATAAGTGGTTTTAAAAACATGGGAATGCTGAAATAAAACATGCACTATATATATAGTAGGTAGGTATATAAAATAAATTGCGCAGTTTGTAAAATGTATCTTATCAGTTTTGTCACATATTGCATAATATTAAAATTATTTTGCCGCAGTTTACATATCGAATTTTAGAAAAGGTGTAATTTTGCAGCAGTTTACCATTTCCCAAGTGGTAGACGGACGATCTATATAATATAAAGCGAAAATTGTAAAAAACAATTTTGATATCATTGTTTCAACCAATAAAGTTTCATTCTGTAAAAACTATATGGAAAATGAACGGATCGACGTAGTCAATCTCGATATCGGAGGAAGCTGAAGTCGACATACACCTACAGCAGCAATGGATACTGATTATCATTTCATCAGCATCTATTTTCTATTGGTTTCTTTTGGGAAAAAATAAACGATGATGGATACACATAGTAAGTACGATATGGGGCGGGCGGTCTGGTAGCAGCGCTAGGACTTACAGACGGCGATGCAGAGAATATTTATTTCTCTTCTGATACGGTTGACCTTGGAGCCGGTTAATTTGTATACGTTTGAAATGGAAAGTAATAGCGGAAGATGAAAATAATATACGTACATTATTCAACGGTTAACTACAAAGAATCTCGCGCATCTCAGATCTGATGGGCTGCCCGGACTTCCTATACATATTTTATACATTGAAACTGAACCCACTTCAGCTAGCACAAGGCTGTAACCGGCCACGGCGTTTCCTGTAACTACACTTAAATTATAGCTGATATGTGTACATCTGCGAGTTATATAACTGCAGCTGCAGCAGTAATTTGATTATTTTATTTATTATTATTTTTTTTTTATAGCTACGCGATAGTTAATATTTATGATACCAAAATATAGCAAGTGTATTATTGGTATATTTGACTGAAGTTAAGGGGCGGGCGACGAGATTATAAAGGATCATCGATATTGCGCAACTATAATATTAAAACGCTATAATAATTAGACGTTTTTATGTACCTATTAGGCCTGCTTCAAAGTCACGTTTATGTCATAAGCAAGTTTTTCAATCTACATTTTTTAAACTCGTATGTCTTAAAAGATTACGTCGATAAGAGCTCAAACGCGCATTAATCGCAAACGATTACGCTAATCAGAACAACTCGGGGTACCATGCACCACGATAAATATATTCGTTAACGGCTCGGTGTCCGTTAGTATGTTCAAAATTACCACTTTTTGCCAAATCCTTCGTGAACACAAAATTTATTACGAGTACAAAATTGTAAATATTTTTAATAAATATTTTTCGTTATTTAAACATTTTGATATGTTTCATGAAAATAAATAATATTATAAGGAATAGGTATCTATTAATATAAAAAAATTGGTATTTAAACTTAGTTTTTAAATTAAGTTTTTTTTCAACTAATTAACACCTGTAACAACCCAGATTAACCCGAATAATAATAAGTAACCAAACATTATTGTTTACATTTTTTTCTGGTAGAATACATCCAGCACCAATAACCAGAAAATCAACAAATGATTTGAGTGCAAGGCCCCGGGTAAAATATTGGTCGTTGCATAATTTCCCGAATTTGCAGTGGACGTGGGTAGTACCTATAATACTATAATACATAATATATCATATATGAACTCGTATAATGTATGTAAAACGCGTAGAAACAAATAAAATGTACAAACTGGGAAAGAGCTTGTACGACGTCCGATAGAAAGTTGATCAAGAAATTCGCAAGGTCGCAATCCACCTACGAATATTCAATATCTTCCAGTCTCTTTCTCCGTCTCCCGGATAGGTTAGGTTTACGTAACATATTATGTTTTATTTTTAAGGAAAAAAATATTTGTATACATATAGCCTACAGGTATTATGGAAGATTACTTTACGTACGTGAAATTAATCATTATTTTCATTCGCGTGGTAAACTAGTTGGTAATTATGTACATGCAAATAATTCAAGCAGTCCAAGATATCAATAGGTATAATATTGTTAGTTCCTAATTATCCTATGTTTATTTGTTTTCAAAATATTTTTTAACGATATTCGAGCGTCTACGTTCCGTATTATTACTATTATTATATTTTCTTTTATTACCTACACGTGTTTTTAAGACTCATATTATTATTTAGTGCGTCTTTACTCATTTTGCAAATGTATTTATGTATTTAATGTTCTGAAGGCTGCAACACATTACAAGAATGAAACCAATTGTTTATAGGACCCGACGGATACTTATAACTAAATATACGTTTAAAATGCATAGACAATATGTTATTTTATATACAAACGATACATACGAGTATTACATGTACCAAATAATATATAAGTACGTGCTATTTGTTTAATGCTTACCATATTATATAGTTTGCGTATTCATTTTCAAACCAGAAAATGATTGGTATACATCGAAATATCAATTACAAAACGTATTAAAAGTTTAGAGACTTATTAACCGAAAAACTTTTCAATATATTAATGTATATTTCATATAAATAGACTGAATCTGCAATAGGTTACGACGGCCCATATTTTTGTTGAACACGTTTTATTTGAAGCTAAAAATACATCAAACAGTAATAAAAAATAATTTTAGTCACTCTGTAGATTTCGCTTCAAAAACGAGCGTAGGCGTTTTTCGCACAGTTATCATTAAATTACATTCATAATATGATTCCTACAATAGTCCGAGATAATCAATAGAAAAAAAAGCGGAAATACTAAAATTCCTAGTATTGATGAACAAGGCGCAGATGTCATATTGCACCTTTCTAATTTCTAAACGTTTAATTTATTGACTGTTATATTATATAGTAGTAAACAACTTATTAAATAATTCTGTATTCAGTTTGATTGTAATTCGACAGTTTTCGAGTTAAAACAATTACCTGAAAATAAGATTGACATAAATCGCTTCTCAATACACCATTTCTTCACGATCGTTTCATTCAAACAGTCTTATAGGTATCTAATTAAACGTAACGACTCGAAACGAAATTTATAATCTCATAAAATATTTTAAATAATTATTACTAACATCCAATAATGTATTAACACCAAACGCCTGTTCACTCATCATATGCTCAATTGCAAGACAATAAAATACAAATGTTAACGAATATTATAATACATGTTTCTGACGTTTATGATAAAACGGTTAGCTATATGCTACATGTTATTATTAGGTATAACATATTGATTTCACTTTTCATTAATATTATTACATCCATTACGACTGTAACTGAAAGGTCTAATCGACCAAAACAAGATTTGGTGATAAATATCCGATTGTAAATGAACGTACCTATACATCATACGAGAGTTTTCTTTCAAATACAGTAATACAATATAAAAATTTAGTTTTAATGTATATTGTATATCAATTTTAGTGACAGTTAGTTATTGTACGAGTAAACGGGGGAGGAGAGCAACTTAAATAATAATTAAGTAAAGGGTTGAGTCGATAAGTGTCAAGTGAAATTTTTAGGAAAATCGTTTTTATTATATATTTGAACTTGTTGTAATATAGTATAGATCATTAACATTAATATTTTAATTCAAGTGAACTATTATGTTTTCAGGGATAGACAATTGATGACTTTACATAACATGGATAAAGATGTAAAATGTCTATCACCCCTAATAGTTTGAAAATGTCACATTAACACTTTTATCTGTAATTGAACGGTAATACTATTTGAATAATAAATACCTATAACATACAGACATTGCAAATTTAAACTTAACAGCAAATGTCACCATTCAAGTGTTTTGTTTTTAATAAACGCTACATTGCATAATTAGAAAATAGATTGTTATATTTTTTTATTTCATGTTTTAAAAAAAAAATATTTTTTCCGCGAGTTTCAATACATAAAAATCGAATTTACTCGACATTCAAAAAAGTAAAAATGATATAAAATAATAGAAAAACAACGTTTAAAAAAATATTTGTTTAATAACTTATAATTATTTCTATATACATATAGGTATGTAAAAAATTTCCAAAAACGTTAATACTTTTCGTGAAAATAAGATAAGTGTTTACTTTTAAAAAAATAACCTTGTATAATTATAGGTATAGTAGTTTTTTATACATTCCCGCACTATAATATCATAATAATTATGTAAAAGAGTTCTTCCGGTCATCGTCTTTCCGACTTTTGTTTATATCTTACTCGCGGAAACGTTAATAACACGATTTACCTATTCATATTATATACTTATACGACATGATAATAATACAGTATATATAGTGGCTTGTTATCACAATGGGACAGACAAATGAAATTCGAATCGTGCACGCAACCGGTTAAGTCGCGCGACGGCTTGTGCGACTACGATACGCGGTTATGTACCACGTACATACGTATATAAGAACACACGTGACAGTTACGAGGGCAGAAAAACCGCACTGGATATAATACGTTCCTATATAATATAATATATCCACAAAATGATTAATTACCATTTATTCATAGGCCGTAGTGTTGTAACACTGGTCCATCTCGGGACAGCATAGGTATAAGGAATCTATATAGGTACCTATATGTATAATAACATAATATAGGTAGGTACGCATCGCGTTTTATGGCCGAGAAAGTCTTCTGTTGACGAATATTCTATACAATAATAATTTAACGTGTAATGAACATTGCACGAAGTAGACTAGAAGTTGTGTTTCAACGCGCGTAAAATGTATATACAATATCCGAAACAAATTAAAACAAATTAAAACGTTGACACCTGATGGAAAATAGGCTACCCCATATATTAAATCTCGTGTGAAACGTGCGCGTATAACTATATAATCATACTATTGATAAGTGTATGAAATATTTACTATGTAAGACGTAGGTGTTATATATTCCTGTTACATAGAAAATATTGTATCGATATTTACTATTTAGACAGGTAGGCACTCATGTTTTCGATCGACTATTCGAAAAACGTGACGTTAATATTATAGCAGTTGTAATTATCTACTATATTTATAAATAGTATATACATAATTTGTTAGCGTCAAAGAATTAAAATGTGTTAT
This sequence comes from Rhopalosiphum maidis, assembly GCF_003676215.2. NCBI lineage: Eukaryota > Metazoa > Arthropoda > Insecta > Hemiptera > Aphididae > Rhopalosiphum > Rhopalosiphum maidis. The sequence continues at coordinate 85,602,516 of NC_040878.1, forward strand.
TTCATAAATATCCTAGGACCTATAGTTATAGATACACTCAAGTTACTTCATATTCTCATCAAATAAAACTGAAAAAATATAATATAATATATAATATACTTAACTTTATGGGTGTTTTATTGTTTTATAAGCTTCCCATCATAGTTCACTGTTCAGTTACATCATGTATTTTAATTTTTGAATTTCATTCAGATAGATTAGAATATTTCGAATTTCATACCGATATAACCATTTTATCGTTTTCAATATAAGTTGACGTGACAGAGCCTACCTATAATATCTATATGCGTAATTTTGTCTCTTATCAGTTATCAGTATGAGTATATGCTACATATATAATACATAATATTAGGCAGGCTTGTTTTAAATCTTCAATCATCACTAATTTACCCACTAATCGATTTAAATATCGTAAAAATGGTGTGTTATGCAAGTCAAAATACCACAAAAATAAAATTTGTAAGAGTACTAATAAATATGTAAAATACAGGTAATATAATTTTAATTTTCATCTTAATCTACTTATTTTTAAAACAATAAAAACGTAATAATTTATTAAGGTAAAAATGTATTTTAAGTTGTTGTTTTGAATTTTAAAATGTTTAAAAAATTAATAATTATTATAAGCGATCCACGGTAAAGTCTATAGCACTCATAATTCTGGATTTTGATACATGTTCGGGTAATCCTATACTCGAGGAAATTTAACTCGGAAGTTAAATTTTTAAAATAATAGGTTTGCACGTGGATTTATTAGCTTTCAAAAAACGAGTATTTTTTGCTTGTGTATAGAGTTTCAATTGATTACAGAAAATAAAATAGTTATTATATTTTAATATAGTTTTACTTATATTTTATACTTGGTCAAAAACTCAAAACCACCCAAATCCAACTGAAAGTGTTAAAAGTATGTGTAGCTTTTATTTTTTTACCGTTTATTTTTTAGTTTGTACAATTTTTTTACAATAAGCCCAATAGATGATAGTTAGATATATACGAAAAAAGAAAAAGAAAGAAAGGCTTGATTGGCTTGATTGAAAGAACTATTCAATAATAATACTTCATGGCATGGGTGGGAGTGGTTAGACTAGTAAGTCGCGACACCAGCTACGCTTTAAACGTCGGCCAGGGTCACCTGGGATTGTTCGGGAAGAAAGGTTTTGGATGAGGGGTTTTCGGTTATTAGCTAGTTTAAGATGGAAACGTTTGTATAGATTTTTAGCAACATTTTTGACTGTCGAAATGAGGAGATCCCTGTGAAGGGTATCATTCAAAACATAGAAAGGAGCTTTAGTTATCTGTCGGAGGCATTTAGATTGAAATGTTTGGGTTATGTTTTTTATTGGAGTCTTTGGCTAATCCCCCCCCTCCGAGTTGAATTCCGTAGGACCAGATGGGTTTGATGAGTAGCTAGTAGATAAGGATTTTATTATGTAGAGCGACATATTTGTACAAAAGGAGGGGGCGAAGTTGTCTTTGGCGATTGTTGAGAACTAGTCGTTTGTTGCGTCTGTGGGTAGCCCATGTGAGACGGCGATCCAGGTATAGACCTAGATAACGAAAATTTCCAGTAGTTAGGAGAGGTTGGTTGTTGAGTATGGTAGGGGGGCAGGTTATGGGTCTTAGTGTAAATGTGCAGTGGATGGATTTGGATTCATTGAGTTTGAATTTCGTAGCTTATATTTAACGCTGTTAATAAATTCTTTGGCATTATTTAATTTGTCATATAGTCAACGCCATGCAGCCATACAGGAACAGTTATATTTAATATAAATACATCTATTATGTAAAATCAAAACCCTAAAATGGATGACTTATGTAAATTCACAGTTTTCAATCGATATTCACAACATTTTTGTCAGTATATTCAGCAAGACCCGTAGTTCCATAGGCTATTTTTTACTTTTTAACACTTAAATGTGAATATAAAGTTGACTCACGAAAAACCATAATTTTTTTTTATATATATTAGTATACATAATATTGCTACAATGTTGCAGAAAATTCATTGGTTACAAAAAATAAAACAATTGTTATGATTGGAAATTATTTGATATCTATACATTATAAAGGGTAAAAACAAACCAAATAAGCGTGTTAAAAATCTGTGCCGTTTACATAGGGTTTTAGAAGCGATAAATCCACGGGTAACGCTGTGCAGGATCAGCTTTTTATAATAAATTAACTGGTACTTATGTTGAAATGTTTTATGGTGCTTTATTACTGTTAATATTATATCCAATATTAATTTTATAGTACCATGTTTGTACAATTTTTGTATCAAATATTAATGATGTTTGTATTTACTTTAATTTATTAATAATGTAAATATATCAAAAGTAATTTACGATTTTAGAAATGTACGTATGGAATAATTTATTATTCTATTCATTTTTAGGATAAAGTATTTTCCTATTTAATTGTGATGTAAATATACATACATGTATACATTACTAAATTACTATATAATAACCTATATAAAATACTTGCGTTACTTAACGGATTCAAAACTTTAACGGTAGCTATGTAGCATATTAATATATACATCGCCCACATACGCCGTACGGATACCACGCGTATTAAAAACGATAAACGCTCTATATTACATACGTATAATATTGTAGATAATTACGTTTTATGCAAATATACGAAAATGTGATGATGACAATACCTGGTATTTAAATAACTTAAGTTAAATTATAATATAATATTATATTATAGTGATGTTTAATTTTTTCCAGACTAGATTATTGTTGTGTACACAGTATACATATCATGGTAAATGTAATGTGTATAATATTATGTACGTGATGTCATATTGTCATAATAGCTGTATAGTGTATAACATAATAGGTTATGAAATACAAAATGCCTAATTATCGTTTAATTTTAGAGCAAAGCGGATGATGGTGATTCTCCTTCGCCTCTAACGGTGTTATGTTTAAATTACGTAAAGTTTTTTTTTCCCGAAATTTTGGTTTGGTAATTATTGTTATTAAAAAATTATTTCTAACCACCAAAACCACGAACTACTAACAATTGAATGCATCATACATGCGGCGGTGGTCTAACAAAATTTGACAGAATTCAATATAAACATACATTTATACGCCATACGCGTGTAATTATGATAATAATTTACAACATGTAACGTATACATATACGATTTTTTCTTAGCACTGACATTATACTTAATAATTGATCCTAACACGGAGTCATGCACTACGAAAATTATATAATAATTATATATTATCGCTAAAAATACTATCTGTATACGCGTAATAGGTGTTAAAACATTTAATTTTACGTTCACGCGGAATACCAACAATAATATTATTAAAATCATAAGCCATAAAAGATACACCTAAAAATAATAATACGACTTTTTTTTCAAAATAATCCATGGTAATAATAAACCGACGTTTAAATTATTGTGAATGAGTATTTTTATAGCTTATAGTTTAATCAGACCCGCCCTGTTGTTTGCCTATAAAAAATATACACTCCTCAAACATCATATGTGATACAACACAACATATTAATAAATAGTTAGGTCTCATTTGGTCAGCTTGTGTTAAATAGCAACGTAAGAAAAAATAATTATCTCCGCACTCGTGATACATCTTCTGCATTAAGTTTTATTAAAAAGTTTACTCACAAACAATTTACTTTACTATTAAACTTTTACGTAAATCGACTGTAAACATTATCAATAAAAATAATTATAGACATACACTAAATTATAATTATTATAATTTATAATTGTAAGTTGTAACTATTGGGTATAATTTACTAATATATTTTATAGTAAATATAATAAGTATACCCGCGGATCAAACGTTGAATGTTTTATAGAAAATCACAACTATAATTGATCTATCATCTAAGTATTTTATAATAAGTACATATTCTATAATGGAACGTCTCGACGGCATTGTTTTTCCGGAAAAATATATAAATTATAGTATGAACTGATCGTTTAAATATCTTGTCTATGCATAAAACATTCCGCGAGTAGTTTAATTACACATAATATAGTGTGCTCCGGATGATAATTTTAAAATTTAACATTAATTTTTTCGAAAAGTAAAATTAAAAAGTAATTAAAAAAAAGAGTTACATGTTGGAGAAGTACGCATAATATGCTTATATTAATCGCTGGTAAAAATTAATTTATCTATAAATATTGGATCCTGACCTACTCTATATAGGACTCATTCGCAGAATTGTAACACCTATCTTTTTCATCTTTAAATTAATCTGTTGAAAAAAATGTTATTTTAAATGGCTTTATTTTATTTTTCCGTAACATCCTATGAACGAAAAATCTAATATCCATGCACCGATTTGCGTATACCTACGGATAATGTTGAACCTATATAACTACTGTCACTCAATGACGTGGTCAATATTTGTTTTATTCTTTGATCCACCTGGCCTGTTGACTATTTTATTCATTGACATTATTAAAGAGTTAAAATTAAGTTTATTATAAAATTTGTAAATAAATTTAATATTTCAATACTAATATACCACGCTGTCATACACTAACTAATATCTATATGATTTGATCAATTTTCATTAAATTTAATATTTATTTTAAAACAAAATAAAAACTTTTAAAATATATATTATCATAAGAGTATTGAAAATTATATAAACCTAACCTTTAAGTAATTTATACTTAAAAAACTTTTTTTTTTAATTTTTTAAAAATAAAATTTCTAAAGTTCTGTCGATGAAGATACTATGAGTGATTTGAACTTCTGAGACGCACTGTATAGAATATGATGGGTACATGTATAATACATAATATAATAATACGTACGATACCTAAAATATAGACAGTATGGGTTAGTTTTTACAAATCTTGAACCACATTCGGTTAAATAGACTCTGTTGGACAATGGTTCAACGTGCACGGCGATGAGTAGAAGTTATTCGGAAACCGGCCACTTCCGGTAGTATAAAGGCACATAATAATATAAACATACGGTTATGCAGCATTATAAATAATCGTGTGTTGACGTAACGATTGTTTACCTGTAGCTTACGTATTACGCTGTACGCGGATTATTGCGGTACACACACACACACACACACAAATATTATATTTCTTACACGCATATGCAAAGCATCTATCTAACCTAAGATGATGGGAATGAGCGAAGGAATACTTAGAAACCACAGAAAAATGTATATTTTTATGTATCAGAATACTGCATCAGAGTACAAGCAGCTGTAATGATATGATAATAATATTATAGACTGTTGTCGATGTGTGCATTATGACGGAACATGTACAACTGCAGTACAACTGCGCAAGGAACTTGGGGTTAGCGCTCACGACTGGTTAGATTAGCCGCACTTCCGGCTCACCGATTGGTCGCTTTCGCGTGTGATTTTTTTCTATTTCACTAAAAGACATTGAGCAACTATTGAAATCATTAGATGATGACAGGGAAATCCAAAAACAAATGAAAAATTGATACCTATTATACTATTTACTTAGGTGAAATAAATTTACTATTTATGAATACATTAATAATCTTGATAAGGTATACACAAATATTACTTGACACGAACAATAAGTAAATATATTTTAGAAATTATAAACCATTCAAAAATAATAATATGTCTAAGGACTAAGGCACATTATGATAATAAATTAATTGATTTAATATCTAATAAAATATATTTTTCCAAATCCAAGTATACGCATGTAAATTACTTAATTACACATAGGTTCATTTACATAAATTACAAATGTATATGAAATAGCAATATGTTTGGTGGCATCAACAGAACTTGGTTAGCCGAAAGCAACATCAATCGCATAAAACATATATTACAAAAGAAAAAAAATTATGCAACTATAGTACAAAAATATACATAATATATTATTTATTATGTATAATAGGTACCTATTCAAAAGTTTAATTAAAAATCACTATTTCTTTTTTTTTTTTTTACTTGATGGGACTGAAATAATTTAATTATTTCAGATAATCTTGCTTTCTCCAGTGAACTGGAGACGGCAGACGCGAGTCTATTTCGATACTTACCAATCTCATCTATAGATAATAAGATTATTTATCTATGTTTATAACATTATTATGCGCTACAGCAGTTGCCGATAATTTGAGCTTATTCGTTATTACAACTATACGTATCATAATATTAAATTTCTAATTTGCTATAGTTGTTAGGCACAGTATATACGTACAACATTCATATCAGTGTAAAATTTCTCGAAAAACCGTTAGGGGCGTCAAAGAAATTATAACAGCGCAGTTATTGTAGTTATAAATGATAATAAATAATAATATTTATGATATATGTAATATTATAATATGCAGTATAATGTGATTTAAACATTCCGATATAATATATTATAGCCGTTTGTTGTGTGGCACTGTTACAGAGTGCCGAGCGGTATACGCCGTACGCATATAACATACGATTATAATAATATAATATAATTATCGAAAAGACTTGAACGCCGCGAACTGTTCGGACAGAAGTCGACTATATATAATGTATAATACCTATGTATTTTGTCCTGCTGTAGTAGAAGTGAAAGCGAATGCTCTAATAATAACAACGCAAACGATTATGTTTGATCTATAGAGACGATCGTTTTATTTTTTCAAAACTATTATTACATTATATACTATTGTTATCAATATGTTATCATTATTCGTGATTATAATGAATAATGATATACGAACTCGTATTGTGTATAATAATGGCCAATTTGTTCGATGAGTGTTATATCGATGACCGCGATAAACGTTTGTAAACGGGTGTCGTAACTGCTGCCAGAGGTTTCTGCCAATTTTTTAATTTTAACGCGTAAGAAATTAATCAAATCGGCCATATTATTATCAATATGATTGAATTTTTCTACTTTTGAAAATAAATTATAACATTATTATCACATTTAGTGTTTATTGAAATCGACGATGAAATACAATTTTAGTAGTAACCTCGACATGATAACTCAAAACAAAATGTTGAAATTTGTATATTTAATGAAATCTCGTCTGACCCAAGTATGATCTAAATTAAATCATTTAATTATCTATTGCTCTATGCAGTCATCGAAATATTTCACGACAAGAATTGAATTTATTTACAATTACAACATTAATAAATAACCGTTCTATAATACATTTGCTGTACTATTATAATGTGTCGATTTTCCCGAAAATAGATAAAGATTCTACGGGTTCCAGCATTAATGCTATTATTTGTGGCATTCTCTAGTGACGCAGTTAATGTTTTTAATTACTACTTAACTGTTCACATATTATAGTGATTATGCAACTTTTATTTTTTTTTTAAATATTATCTAACTAAATATTTTGTTAAACATGACGTATTTATTATTATTATTATTATTATTATTTATTAAGTACATACTAACTGTAGTGGTTTAACCAAATAATACACGTTTGTGTCAAATCAGCAAAGAATATAATATATTTGTATTTAAACCGTTGTTATAAATATTATGTATAATCACGATTTTAACTTAATTTGTTCTTTTTCAAATGAACTAGAAAAATCCAAGTTTTATAATGGATTCTTTAACTAGCTATGATCTTAGGTTATTTAGAAAATTAACTAGTTAGTAATTTGGTAAATTTACTATGACAAATAATGTGCCCACCTTATTGGACAGATGTGTACACAACGGACGCGCATGGAATAAAATAACAATATTATTATTATTATAATGTTTGGACAAAAATGACGCACGCATTGAAACAACCCGAGGCACAAGCATCGTTGCGCAATCGCAGCAGACCTAAAAAAAACCCATAGGTATGTATGATTACGATATGTCCGTTATAGTTGTTAGACAATAATAATAATACACACGCCGCCTACATTACGTATAGATCGCCAAACTGGAAGTGGCTACTGCAGGATGGACAGTACTATTACATGGCACATAGTATACACGAACCATTATACATACATATTTTAAGTATAGCACGTGAGACGACTGCTCAGATCATATCGAGCCCGAGTGCGCATTATTAAACAATAACACATAATACATAATATCGTACATCATATTATTGTATCAACGGTTAACTATTACATATTTTTAACCCGGCTGCCTTAAAAACGTAGATACACGTATCCACCATAATACAAACGCTGTGCACGCAATAAAAAATCCTATTTAAAAAAATTCACGATTTATTGATTTGAGACGTAACAATAACCTAACCCTAACCTAACTACATAATATACTGTGGAAATTATAAGAAAAAAAATTACGATGGCCAAATAGACACTCCGCGGTGATCGAATATCTCGTAGGAAAAGTGTCGACGAATATTATTATTTAACATTATACATAATACAACTATACAAGTATAGAGTGTTTGTGTTTTGTATTGTATCAATATGCATACATATGGATAAAATTAAGTGTTTACTTATAATTTTATATTATCTGTTGATCATTAACCGTAACATGACTAAGAGAAAATAAATCATTTTCATAATTAAATTAAATTTAAAAAAAAATCAAATGCAAACATTTTTTAATCGGTTAATCTTGAACAATAGTGTGTTTATGATGTAAGATTTATATTCATCGTACTATTTAAATTTAAAAATAACTTCAGAAATATCGTTAACACCGTAAAAATAATAATGTTTCCTATATACTACTGAAAAGTTATTTTATGCACAGTGCACACCTACCGTCATTAAGATAAAGAATGAGATTATGGTTTTCTATAAGTATGTTATATATATAATATATAATATATTATTATAATTATTTTTTATATAAGTAATTATATTCTTAATCAGTTAATCGACGGAAATGATTAATGGAAAATTATTAAAGCATATAATGCCAGCCTTATTATGTTGCAGTTGCAGTTAAAATAATAATATTAAAATCGCACGAAATTAGATGAGAATTAATTCATTTTTCGATGGTTGAATCTTCGTATATAGAGTGCATATTGCCGGAAACTTACGAAACAAGTGCTCAATTGTAGATCTATACGGGTACCGCGGGTTAGGTTATTATAGGTTAGGTAGCTATTATTTCGATTAACAATTAATCAAAACAATACGGATAATATAAAACGTTTCCGTTTGTCTGACTCTGGACGAATGTCGACGGTTCGTTTCGAGCTAAGAATAATGGAGTCTATCGTTTATGATTATGATATATAACCTGTACCGTACTCGTGATACGTGTCTTGTATCAACAGTGTGGATCACGACCCCGATTCGAACTTAATATTCAATAATCACTATTAATTGATATACTAAAGCTGCCGCGCTGCTGTAGTGAATAATATACGCATATTATTATACCATGTACAATACGACCGCCATCAAACAATACATGATATGCACCTCAGGTGTCAACGGTAGTACCTATCAGGTCAGAGGTGATTAAAAGTTATAAACCAATCGTTATTGTAGTTGTCTACGTAATTGTTCGGCTGCATAATAATACTGCAGTGTAGTTGCACGCCAAATAAATGAATTCGAGAAAAGGTCTAATACGAATTGCAACCAATAGAATTATTAATTTTTTGGATTATATTCGAGTTAATATTTCCCAAATCAAGGTGTGTCTATAATTTTGTAAATCCATTTTTAAGTATTATCTTAAATATAAACATTTTAATAATTAAGAAACTACTCGTGTGAATTTTGAATTAGGTAAATCGAAATTTTCAATAAAATTATATACTATTATGCATTAAAAAAAGGGTTCTCAAAACCGAATTTTGTAACATCACGGGACACTTCTTAACTATAGCATTATTAATCTACAAATTTTTTTTGGTATGGTCTTATATAAAAATTCCAAAATTCAGAAATTCAATAAATTCATTATTAAAGGAAAACATGATGGTGGGTGAGCATATTTGTTTAGTAAATTGCCCTGTATATAATATAATATTATATCCATATAGCTTTAAAATATTATTAAGTATACATTTTTAAACATTATTCGTAAATGTTAGATTTCGAGAAAGTTATTAACAAAATACATTTCATAATACGTATTTTTATACAGTTTTGTACATTTGATTTTTATCTGAGCTATTAAATACAATTAAAGACTTTTATTATAATCGATAGTCAAAACGATACAAATATATAGAAAAATTAAATTTCAGAGAATTTCAATTTGTTTTATCACAGATAGACCGATCGATATTCGATATACCTAAGTAGTAAATGTATGTCTATTATATATGTGTGTATTTGAAACAGAGTATCGAATATTCGAATGAATTACATCATGTGATGGGTAGACTAAATCCAGTTAAAAAGCAAGTAACTAATAAGTATGGCTAATCTGGAAAATAGTAATATAGTAATTAACGATTATTGTATTATAATAGATATAGCGTTGTTATTATATGGCTACACGATATTTATACACAAACACTGCAGTATCCAAACGAGTTATAATATTCTAAAACAGGATACATATTGGGTCATACATATGTGTTGGCGGAAACGAGAACCAACCACCCGGGGTCAGACGTATTAATAATTGTTCATTATTATTATGTTTTTTATGTATTTATGTTTATTTTAATATTATAATATATTGCCATGTTCCGTGGTCCTTTCAGACATGTTTTTAGTCAATTTAAACATACAACCATGCTCATCATAATTTCAAAAGTAAATAAATAAAATGTAAAGCTGCAGCGCATTCCTAAGCAAAAAATATAGATCGTTAAAATCGAATAAAATAAATTTCGCATTTTAATTACAAAATGCTTGGAGTGAGAGAACGTGTAACCAATGTTAATTGTGTTAAACTTTTTTCAAAATTGTATGTAATATAAATTTATGATATTGAGTTAAACGAGAAAATAATACCAAATATTTTACATAGATAAGTATAACAATTGAGATAGAACCAAAAATGTTTAGTTTGATTTTATTGTGATTTACATACCTAATTTTATTGAACAGACATACGACACCTATACGAGTTTCGCTAATCGCTATATTACAGTTTTGACGTAGTATATATAATATATCAATAATATACGCACACATATCTTTACCTGAGTTATACTCAGGAATTCAGGATACAATTTAGTAGTCTTGTTAAGTATCCAAATACTTGTTTTATATTTTAAAATTTTAAATACTTTTTTTTAATTTTTATTCCAGAATACTAAATACTTTTTTCATTCTATTGTTTTACTCCAAATTCTAATTACCAATATTTAAAAAATGTCGGATCACCCTGAATTTTCTTCAATCACGGCTTTGTGATAAATACTGCAAAAGTATACTTATCTAATATCTTATAGCTATTAAAGTATTATATTAATTAACTCAAACATTTATAAATAAGTTTAGATATCTATCTATTAGCAAATAATATTAATTATCAATAAAAATTTAAATTTTTAATAAACAATTTGTTGAACTAAAAAAAAAGAATTTTGAATACTTTTGAAAAGTATTCTTAACAAGACAGCAATCCAGCGTATGTAGTGCGTATATCGATTGCACCTAACCTCTCCTTACGCTGCCAAAATTCTATGCTCGCAACTGATAATATTTTCGAGCACATCATGACCATGCTTCTTGTACCGTAAACTTGCATAATTTTTTAATGCGTTCAACGACGCCGAGAAACGTGAATTGTATTGTTATGCCCAACAACTGGAATATACTTAAAAATTACATATACTATGCATTTATTATGCATCACATACAAGCATACGTGCACGATGCATCGGTACCTGTACTCAATTATTTATAATTAGATGCAGTTTACGAGTGCTCACCACAAAACAACAAATGAAATCAAGTTCCGGAGCATCCTAAACGTCATCAAAATATTACAGCAGTCAATAACATTACGTATTTTTTTAAACATACTAAAGTTTTGTATTAAACAAACAAATAAAGTTTTCTTTTATAAATCGCATTAAACATTAAACATATAATGTTTTTTATATTTTATAAATATACGTTTTAAAAAAACAATTAGAAACACGAAATATTTCGAATTATTTCAAATTGATATTTGATAATTACAAAATATAATATGATAGGGATAAGCTTATTTTATTTTATATTATATATTATTACGGATAAATTATAAATGTCGAAGTATAATTTTTATAAGAGTACAGGTATAGTTTAAAGTTACGTGTTCATAAATAATAATACTATAATATAACGATTCAATATGGTTTTGATATATCGTTCATTAGAATTAAGTAGTATCAAAAAAATGTTAGTAACAATATTCTGCAACTGCCGCGCATTTAGTGATACGTCTATAAAGACTTATTTTTAAAAAAAATCACTACTCCTACAACTGATTTTTTTGTATAAGTCTTGAATATTGATGAAATTCTATAATAACAAAACATGAAAACATGCATCATCGCGTGGTATTTTATTGAAAATATTAGAGAGTGAAATGAGTGAAACTTGTCTGAACAGAAAACTATAATAAACTTACACTTATATGTACTGAAATAACGTTAAATGTTTTATTAAATATAGGGTTATAATACCATTAATACCTACATGTGATTGATGACTTAATTTTTAATGACCAAAAATCTTTGAAAATTAAATTCGAAAAAACACTTTATTTTATTTTGTCACACGTTTGTCGTAAACAAAAAACGTGTATGTAACTTTCAGATTTGTTACTTAAGCAGATCGTCGTATTATTATTATAGCCTCTTTTATCGATTAATAAGAGTGTGAAATTTCAATTTTTTTTCTCCTTGCACGTGTTCATAATTTATAATTCTTAGTTCCTACTTACTAACCTCATAAAAATAATTAATTTTTACAATTAAAAATAATTTTAAAACGAGTAATTATCTAAGTACGCTTATCACAAAAACAAATATTTCTTAAACATTTAAATAGAAATCGTATGTTCTTATCAGCTATGTATTTATTTATTTTTAAATTAGTGCAATATTAAAGGCAGTACTTATTATAGTTTCATAATTTACCAAGAGGCACCTACTCAAAAAAAAAAAAAGTATTCAAACCATTTTTCGTCTTGAATAATAAAATTAATTTTAACAATTGTCGACCCGATGTAAAACGATTTTCATTTGAGTTAAATTATAATAATATACCTGTTTGATAATTTTTTACTATCCTAATTCTATTAAGAATATATTTAGATAATCGGGACACCTGTTCAGATACTTTAAACTTTACCTACCACGCATTATCTTGTAATGAAAATAATTACAGAGGTGGTTACAAACGAATTTACCCGATAACACACATAACATATTGTGTAAGTAAAACATATTGTGTCTAGCACAGCAATGTTTTGAATTGAGGTCTGAAAAAAACATATATTATGACATTTTGAAATAAAATCAAGTACGTTTAATATTAAGCTTGTTTAGTCTTAACAGCACCTAATTATGAATTAAAAATAAACATATGTTTTATTTATTTTTAAAGATAATTATGATTTTGTTTTAGAAATATTATAAAATACGAGTAGCTATATCAGTTATTTTTTATATTGTAAACGCAAACGATTTTTATACGGTTAATTTTTGTAATTGACCATAATATTATGGTTTCTACAAACTAAACAAATTTGAATTTATAATGATTGTGCATTAAGCTAATTGAATTGTATAATTGTATGATCATTAGTCATATACATACTTATAATAAATTATTTCGTTTAAAGATTAAACAAATATTACTGCTCTGAAAAATGTTTACTTTGCTGGCTCAATCGTCTATGTATATAGGGCCTTAAGTGACATATTATTATTGTATACGTTGTTCAAATTGTACGATTGTATAGGATACGTCATGGATAATAAGATAAAATATAATTATTTATTCTGTGGTCTACTGTACACTAAAAAAAAAAAAAAAACATAACAAAATCAAAGACAAAAATAATAAATATATAGGTACTATAAAAACTGTATATTTTTTAGATTTGAAAAACGGACGTATTATACGCGTTTTGAAAAAATGCAATGCCAATAATCACAATAAATTTAAATCACCGGAGAAAAAACGCAATATGACATCAGTGCACGTATGCCGTAATGCCGCAAGAGCCGAAAAAACTTCAAAACACTGCAACGATATCGAATATTATGCGTGTAGTAATGATAAACAATATTGCAGTATAACATATTATGATGAATAATATGATATCGTTTGAAATCTCGTCGTCGACTGCGTATAGCACTCGTCCGCGCGAAAATGATCGATACAACGAGAACGCGAACTGACCGAGGAAGCAGACGAAATGAAAGACCGCGCGTCCTTAAACTCGTCGCGTCTACCATAAACTTGTGTCGCGATCGAGTCGTATCTGCATAGTATACCTATACAATTACCGCGTATTACACGATTAGCAATAATTCGACGACGTCACATCACAAACAACCATAATAATAATAATAATAGTAATAATAATACATTTCGTATGTTTGGTGCGCTGCGAGTCTCCACTGTCCAGGTACACCTATACTCGCGACGCGCGCGTGAAAGTCATCATTCGCCTTCCGCAATAGCGGCGCGGGAAGAAAGTGCGTGCATATTTTCGGTCTTCTTTTCGGGGGAGGATATGGTAGGGACAAACGACCTTGCCCCGTCGACGGCGGATCGACTCGATATAAAACGGTTCGGAGATCTGTTACTACATGTCAATCGGCAACGGACTTGCAGACATCGTGGTGGCTCGCAGCAAGTAAACACACACAAACGCACAAGCACTGAACACGAATCATTATGGATCGCCACCAAATAGTGGTTAGTAATAAACATAATGTATCATATTTTATTATATAACGATATCGATTAATAATATTATTACGCTATAATATAAACAATATTTCATAAAATTCATTTGATATAATCCGCGTTTTAAGATCAACAATATATATAGCTATTGCATGTGTTTCGGGGAAAAAAAAAGTAATAATAACCGTTCGTTTTATATATTATTTTTCGTTTATTGTGCGATGTCATACATTATTATTACGATCAAGTTTTCGGATTTTATTTCTTTGTACTACGCCGTCACAGTGGGTATATAATTATTATCATTTGACATTTTTCAAAATCGTGCGTCAAACTTAAAGTGATAACCGTTTTCTTTTTGTAAAGCGAAATATTACCTACTTTTACTTGTAATTTTTTTTTTTAGTAGAACGATACTCAGTGCATATCGTATCTTTTATCATCAATATTATAAATATATAAAACGAACAGGAGTTTACGATTACCAAAGTTTTTCTAAACCTCTCATCGCGCAAAGCATGCTTTTCAAAAATCACGTTTCATTATAAGTGCATTATAATTGTTGTCTGTATAGTATACAGTATACACCACACTTATTGTTCTATATATTATGTGTTTATTGTGCAGACATATTTGAAGAGTGTATATACAGAGCAGATATTGTATATTATATCAGTACAGTAAGAGTGGCGCACTCTGAAAGCGCGTTTAATTATGATTTGATTTTATATTATAATATATTTTTTTTTTCGTTCACAATAGAACATCACGACACTATATATATATATATAATATGATATTGTAATATTTATTTCACAATTTCTCTTCTTCACGTTTTTGTACACTTGCCTATGTATACATAAAACGAATAATGGATATCCTTTTCGTGTAAACACCATTTCCCGAAATTCATGCGCACATATATATATATATAAATATTTCTTACTGAATAATAATAATAATAGTGTAGTAATAGCACTTTATATTTGGACCGAGTTCGCGCACTACACAATAGTGTTCTAGCTTGCAAATTGCTTTAGTCTACCGCGCGCATGCGACCGTTCTCACGCGCGCTTTCCCGCGTTCTTCCGGAGACTTTAACGCCGGGGTTACAGTTCTCTCTCTCTCCGCGGTATTCCTCGATAACACGACTTTAATGGGTAGAATATAATTTTATCGTGAACTAGCATCATCCTATACTATGTGCAAACTCTATGAAAACAACATAATTTTCTCCAAGTATTACATTTTTTAACCAAATACTCCTTTTCATGACTGTTACACCCTTTTTTTCTACTTTATGCACATATAATAGTAAGCTAACTGACATTTTTTTTATTTTACAATTTCTTTCGTCATTAATTCAATAACTAAAAAAAAAAAATCAAATTTTCTTCTGAGCTAAGTGCGTTATATTTACAGAAGGATATTTTTTAATAATGTGTTCGTTATAGGGTAACGCGCGCACATATTGTGTATACATAAGCGAATTATTATAAAATATAAACAAACTAGATTATGTATACAATTTATAGTTTTACAGACGTAAACGAGGGCAATTTGGCGAAACTTGATTGTGAGCATTTTTTAGACGATTCGTTTTGAACATGTTCGAGATTTTAGGTCAATGTGACTGGTTTTTCATCTGTAGTAGGTATATAATTATATAAATAGGAATAACGATTTGAGCGCCTGATCGATTGAGTTCCACATACCTCCAAACATGTGGCAACTTATTATACGTAATATATAAACTCGGATATACTTACTCAGATTTTTGTCGAGGAACAACATATTATAGGTTATATATTATTTTGACTGACCCACAAAATTTCCAACAAATTATTCATATTTATATAGGTACATGTTTACCGTTAACCCTTTACATCAAGCCATCCGTTATATATGTTGACATTATATAGTAATTTTATGCACACAAACTTTATTTATTTATATGTGGATATACTTACACCAAAATCAGAATTTATTCGAACAAGACAAACTACAGGTATTTACTCAGATACGCTTTAGACATGCCATTTTAAATTAATGACCTGTTAATTGCAAGTTTAAATTAGCTTAAAATTAATTTTTATTTTTTTTTTATTTGTAATGGGAAATTGATTTCATACAATAGGAACTTCTCAAAATATTACTTTAGGCCAGATCTACAAAACTGTTCTATAAGCACACCCATGCCCGTGAATTCCTCAAGTATTATAATAGTTAAATTCAACGTTGGGGTTAGATACATCCGCGCTATTTCGATGTTACTACCCCACTCAACCTGAGAGCCAAATCATTATTTTAATATATATATATATATATTGTCATGTAGTATAGACATCGATAAATCGACAATACGGTATACAGCGATATTTTTGTTTTATAACATTATTTTAAAAAGTATATAATTACCTATTATACCTACTCGCAAAAAAAAAAAAACTAAAACATCGATACTGTATTATTGTTTTCAATCGGACACTATTATATACTGTAAGATTCCTTCGTATTCGATTATCCATATATTTTTACATATTTTATTGATGTCACTATGTATACCTAATCCATCGCCGAAATATATAATTACACGCATAAAACCGTTATATAACGCGTATTATGTGCGCGACTCGTCCGGATATAGCCACAATATCTTAAACCGTGTACAATATTATTCAATTCAACTTTTCAGCCCACCGTTGCATGTCCGAGGGATAAATATACGATTACGAGTGTCAAACTTTCACCGTAAACATCGGATCTCGCTTCATCTACACGCGTTATGTCGATACGAATAAATAATAATAATAATACTATATCGGATATAAAATCGTTACGCAATGATGAAAAAAAAAACTGCTCGCAAAGAAGGGCGACATTGAAAAACAAAAAAATTAAAACGCGTCGAAACACGCACTTCTTTTTGCCCGGGATGCTTTCACCGGTTACGCCATACGCCCGTACCATATACTACTATTACTCTCAGCGTTAAATTATGGACCAGATATACGTCACGTTTCGTTTGACCGGCGCTTGATATTATTTTTCAATTTTGTGCTACTACGCCATACCAGTGACGCGACTCGATTAAAATATTTCTTCGATAACGCTTACGGCATACCATACATATTATTTGATATATATACATATAGCCATAGGTACCTATAGCTACCTATAGGTATATACTTTGACACGCAGATCTATTTTTGTATATTATAGAAACGACAATAATAATAATATATTATTGTATATGTATACGCGTTTACCTTTACCAATATAGACATAATAATATATGATATTGCGTATAATAATATTATTATTTTGCGCGTAGATCCGCCGCCGAATGAGTGTATATATTTCGAGTGAAAGTCGAGTTCAACTTTTAGTCGTGATTTCCGGATATTAAAAAAAACAGCCTCCTACCCGAGAGTCAACTACTTATGTTGTTGTATATAATATATTTCCCTGGGACGTAAACCATATTATATATAATAATATTATAAACACGTGCATTCGCGGAACAGTGAAAGCGGCAAAACGCGTATACTTAAATGACTACCCATAATATTATATATGTATATACCTATACATTAGCGGCGACGTTATATGTATTACATTATGTCGTATTTATATTACATTATTTTTTAACACGTTTTCAACCCCTTTTTCCTTTCTTTTCTAGGTGTTCCTGGCGTTGTTCGTCCACGTCACCCTCGTCTGGTCAAAGGCGGTCGACTTGCCGCAACAGCAAGTGGCCTTCCCGAACGACGACGCGTCATCAACATCCCTCAAGCGTGAAAAAAAGTCGCCAATCAATGATTACGCACAAACCGGTCTGCAGTAAGTACACACATTCCGTTGGGAAAATTACCCCGATTTTTGAACATAGATGCCTATATAAGAAGGTTTAATGGTTATAAGATGCGTCTTCGAAATACTTTAATTCCTTAGATCGTTCAAATAATACATATAAACACGCCACAAAAGACTAATAAGAAATAAGAGCACGGTGTAGATTAAACGTAGTTTTTTTGTTTTTTCGAATCCGACTCAATGTCGCTGAACCTTTAGTGACCTTAAAATCTGATTATCGGCTAGTCGTCGTCAACGTCTTCCGGGAACTATTCGTTTTTTCCAGTTATTTTATTCTTTGTGCTCATTTGCAGCAAACGTTCTACTACATATGCAAATCACGTTTTACTAAACTCGTTTTTGAAGAAGATATTGATAATAGTAGGACATTATTATACGTATTATATAATAAATTTGTGAAATGTAAACGTAGTCACAAAATGATAATTCGTTTTTAACGGTAATACGAAACAGTTAGATGGCATGATAATATGTATAAAAATGTGTTATAGACGAAATACCATAATTTATTATTCGCGCAAATGCCATGGTTTCTTAATTCTTCTGAACGCGAATTTTTATAAAATATAACATACTCACTTAACAATTGAAAAAATATGCATACTATTATAATGTATCGACGTTTTATCCGCTGTCATCAATAGTTATTGTATTTGCATCCACCCATTACCCATAAAGCCGTAACTTACGTTTTCACCGAACGCATTTATCATGTGTTGAGAGTAACGACTATTTTAATAAGATAACAGGTGGGTGTTTTTATTACAGCACTCGAAATTCATATATATATATATATATATATATAATCTCCTAGGGAGTCTTACGATTGTTCTGCAGTACGTTCAAATCGAAATAATACAACCACGCGAAACGATGACGGTCCTTATCGGTTTTCGGAACAAAGAGAAATCCGCGTGAAACCGATCTTCTGCCTAAAGACGTCCCGTTTATTTTTATTATTATTATTTTTTTAATTCAATCGATTTATTATTACTATCATAATAAATATTGTTTGCCGAATAAATTACAAAGTGAATCTATAGAGAAAACTGTGAAAAATCGATATCCGCCATGTATGACTTTCAATGCGAAAACGATGACAATAAAAAGAACAACGCGAGTACGTATATTATGCCGTATATATACGGTACGACTATGGCGCCGAATTTTCATAACATTCGAACAATCAACAATGATATGGGAAATCAAACGCGGAAAACCTATTGTAAAGTAAAACGCATGTGGAATATAGAAATATAGATTTTTCTAAAAAATGACTTTGTATTCGATGATGAATAGATAAAAGAAAGAAAAACGACAGAGTTACTAAAGAAATTGACTATACCTACGCGCATATATTGACATATCATCTCTATCATAGGTATCATACTATCATATCATAGGTATGTTAAATAATAATAATTCGTTAGGATGACTTTTACCTCGCGGTATGACTATTCACTATATTTGTATAATAACATATACGCAACAACGAGTATAATATATCAATAGTATAAAAATATATAGATATATAGATACCTAACACGTGTTTCATTTTATACTGTATATATAGGCAACCGGCAGTCGCACAAAGCCGCATTGGAGTGCCAGATCACGGTTATGGCGTCGATGACCACCACGACCACCATCACGAGCACCACCATGAACCCCTGAAAGGCTACTGGAAGAAGAAGCTCATCTGGAAGCCCGACTGGGTGAAAACATGGAAACCGGGTAAGAAACAGATCTGGAAGCCCTCATGGAAGAAAATCTACAAGCCGATATGGGTGCCGACGAAGAAACAAGGCTGGAAAGAAGTGCACGTACCGGTCTGGAAAAAAGTATACAAGCCCATCTGGGTGCCGATCAAGGTTCCAGCGTGGAAAGAAATACAAGTGCCGGACTGGAAGAAGATATACAAGCCAGTGTGGGTGTCCATCGACGTGCCAGCCTGGAAGGAAGTGAAGGTGCCCGACTGGAAGAAGGTCTACAAGCCGGTGTGGAAGCACATCGAAGTTCCCGCGTGGAAGGAAGAACAGGTACCCGACTGGCATAAGATACACGTCCCCGAGTTGGTAAAGGCATACGTGCCCGGGTCCAAGCACCTTGGCAAGGACTACCACGGATGGGAGTACGAAGCGCACGACCTGTGGAAGAAGAAAGTCGTGTGGAAGGTCCACTGGAAGAAAGTGTGGAAGACAGTGAAGAAACAAATCTGGGTTCCGTCCAAGAAGCTGGAATGGAAGGAAGACTGGGTACAGATTTGGAAGCCCGCAAAGAAACAAATTTGGGTCAAGGATAAAAAATTAGAGTGGAAGGAAGACTGGAAACAAATCTGGCGCACTGAAAAGAAACAGATCTGGGTTCAAGACAAGAAGCTCGAATGGAAGGAAGATTGGAAACAGGAATGGAAAACAGAAAAGCACGAGATCTGGATCCCAGACAAGAAATTGGAATGGAAGGAAGACTGGAAACAGATTTGGATACCCGACTGGAAAGAAATTTGGCTGCCAGCGTGGAAGAAAATTTGGAAGCCCGTGTGGATATCTGAATGGTTCCCGATAGAGGAACACCATCACCACCACGAGGAGCACCATGATTCTCATGGTCATGATGGGTACAAGAAAAAATGAAGACTGAATTGTTTCGAATAATCGCATCACAGACTACCCATGTTGTGTACATATACCTAAATACTTTGTAAATATTGTTATTATTATATATTAAGTTGTTAAACTGTTTTATACTTCTTATCATTAGCATTATTATAAATGTAAATCAGCATTGATTTTAACTGACGAATTCATTTATGATATTATATATTATCATGTGTACCTATTATACATACTGTAGAAAAATTACCCTTCGTCTTACCATTGAAAAATATACTATTTTTAAAAAAATCCTTATTAGTGTATTAAGCCATTTAAAATCAAAATAATTGTTTTCATTATATTAATATTTTATTTTGTCATTAATAACAAATACATTACTGCATTTTTAGGAAATAATAAATTGATATGAGCAGTATTCAATTCTGAGTTTTTTTTTATTTATCTAGTATTCGTGTCACCCGACCTACATCTATATCTCTATTATAACAATTAATAATTAGTAACTAATTACTATAATTGCGGTTTCTTTATTGAAAAGTTGTATATACCTACCTGCTATACTGCCTATATACTCATCATTAAATTAAATACATGTTAGGAAATTATTTAAATAATTAATAATGCTATAATAATATAATAATGGTGATACATAATAAACATACGTAATAATAATTATTAGAATAAAAATTGTAATTTTTAATGTTAATTAATATTATAAAAAATTAAATAAAAAAATACCTATATTTTCAATTTGGCGACAAAATTTAACTAACACAATTTTTTTTATAATTGTAGATACCTACCTACATAAATTACAAACAAATATTAAGTATAACAAAATAACCGACACGTCTATACATAAATTGATCATAAAATAACAATTATTATTAACATAATATTATAATATAAATAGATATAATATATTATTGTACTAATAAAATTCATCTACAAACTTATTAATATCAAGCAAAAAAGTGACACCACTGGGTATTGGATAGCTTCTTTCTTCTTTCATACGGCCAATGTATGCTAATCATATTATGCTATAACCATATTGTCCAGTGTCCACACTATATCAACACAAGCGTTTAGTGTAAAACAGCATATCATTTATACAATTCTAAATTTATATTTATTTTCCTACTAAATTATTAAAAATATATACATATAGATACGCATACCTATTATTATTATAAATTGCTTTGTTCGTCTTCGCTTTTCCGTTTATTTGACAATTGACATTACCTAGGTATACATAATATAGGTAACCACGATGTAAACGTGTATAGTGTACTTATATCCAACATTTTCTTAGGTATATTACTTTTCTACGGGTGCAGTTTTTACAGTCACACAGGTTCAAGTACCGTTGCATGTTGTCGTAGTGAAAGTTCATTTGACTTTAATGCTCCAGACACCATTTCCGACGCGTGTAAATTATATTACCTACTCATGACAATAATCATATAATATACAACGTCACGGAACATAATATAATACAAATATCTGGTGTTCTGGTGATCCAACAAACAACTTATTTTATAACTCGTTTTTTTCTAAAACGTAAGTGAATATTTTATATACCTAATATAAACTGAATTTAGGACGACAAGCTCATCTCAGAGACACGTTAAGGGGACGAACAATTATTGGACACATATAAGAGGATAATAAAGTGGTCTCTTTCCCAGTGTGATAAATAAAAAAAAATCTTGTGTTAATTTTGATATTAGAAAAAATTGACCTATGATAAAATTTAAGGGAAAAACATCTATTATCTGTTATTTCTCGTTTGATTTTCACAATCTTTTAAATTATGATTAGGTGTACTTATGTAAAATACTGAAATGTGCAAAACATAAAAATAGGTATACTCATAACTCACAACACTGAAACATGTTCATTTCACATTATTAACCAATTTGCTCATTTTATATATAGGTACAGATGGTAAATGTTCTACATTTAAAAAAAAAAAATAGCTTATAAATTAAAATATCATAGAAAACCGACGAGAGATAACAATTAACAGATATTGTTTTTTAAATTTGATCACATAGACAATTCATTCAAATATAAAATCAGAAATACAAAAAAAAATTAAATTTATTAATAAATATATATAGGTACATATGACGTATATTATGTGCTCTTGTTGTTCCTAACTACGTATACTTGAAAGGGCTGGTGAAGCCTAAATTCTGGACTTATTATTTTTACTACTTAGTATTGATTTTAATAAGTAGATAAATAGGTACTGGTACTAGTAACTGGTTCCTCTACGTATATGTCAAATTTTACATAACACAGCCAGACTCGATAAATCGAATCTTGAGGTGGATAAAAATAAATCGCACTAGGTATTTTTTTATTTTTTGAATCAAACATCAATAAACACTTCGAGGGGAAAGAAAATATTAGGTACAAATTATGAAGATTTTTTTTAATTGTTGACGTTCGGATTACGGGGAATTGGCGGTACCTAATATTAAAGTAATGTATTTTTGGACAATTAGTCAAAGAAAATGAGCCGGTAAAAATGTTTGCTGCACCCGACATGTAATTCTACACACGCCTATGAGCAATAACATATATAGGTATTATCTAATTAATACTTAATAAGTATGTGCATACAAGTATTCAACAGCTATAGGCACGTGTTAACGTGTAACGACTGTAATGAAATAGTGAAATACACGTCAATCACACGGAACAATAATCGTCGGAACGCGCCTGCTGGAGAGCATAATATAATATATAATGTACTATTATCTCATGTCTATAAAATATACGTATACGTCGGAGAACAGGCGTTTTGAAGTCTTAAAAAAAATTTAACACAGTATTATATCTGTATGTCACTGAAGTGTACGTGTATAATAATACTTATCACTGCAGTCTACTGTGTAATTGTGCTAGACGACAGTTAATAATAACAGACACACCTTTGACAGTCGAAAACCAATAAAATAAATATATATATATATATTTCATTTACACTTGGATCAAAACGATTGTATATGTAGACACCCGATTACTCGAATGTTTGTAACATAAAACACATATATCTCAATTTTATATTATGTAATAGTAGTTCTATTAACTATTAGGGGCCACAGCTTCGATAAATAATATATGCACAAAATAGGGTGGTAAATAAATATGTATTTATTATTTACTATGGGAACCATGACTGTAGTTTTAGAACTTAATACAAGTATAGCATAGGCGTGTGCCGACTCTAAAAGTAGGTAGTTCCTATTTCCCATATTTATCATCGGCCTTCTGATCCACCGTTTTATAAATAAAACACATCTAAATGTTATGTATATAAGGATATATGTAGGTATACCTATTTAATATTAACTATTAACACACATTTATTTTCATACGAAAGTAACCGTTTTTTGCCAAATGGTATATTCCGATTTTCACAAAAAAAAAAATAAATAATTTAAGAATACCTAGGTATTTTTTGAGAATCTCTTATATCAGTTATATCACGCGTTATTTATTTTTTTTATTAAAAAAATCAAATCGCAGAATATTATTCTGTGATTAAACATAAATTACAGATTAGATATTATGATTAGTTACAAAACCTGTTAGTTTAAACCATGGTCTACAAATCACGACAACGTAAACAAAAATTTGAAAAAAAATAACCAAAGACATATTATGCTAATATACAATTTTAATTTTTTACACGCGTATACATCTAAAAACGACATTACTCTGTGGAGGTGTTACAATAAATAGTGCACTGCTAAAATATTTACAAAAATTAATAGGAGTAACACAAGATATAGATAATAATTTATGATTAATATCTGTGAAACAAGGTGAGGCGTATACATTATAATCATTACAATTTGATAGATTTAGATTCAGAAGTTCTCAAAAAATATCTTAAATAATTTATCATTTTTTTTTTTGCGGACATCAGTCATAATGATAACATACAATGGTCTTTTTGACAGAAAACGGAATCCCTCTTTCTTACATAGTTTAATAAAAATTATAATTTCATGCATCTTATTTTAATTACATTTTATTAAACAAGTATTAGTAAATTAAAATAAAGTATAACTATCTAACAAATAAAAAAATTATAAATTACATAACTAGAAATTATAAATGTATTTTATATACTTGGAGAGATATTCGTATATTACCCATATCATTGAATAC
Organism: Rhopalosiphum maidis; assembly: GCF_003676215.2. Taxonomy (NCBI): domain Eukaryota; kingdom Metazoa; phylum Arthropoda; class Insecta; order Hemiptera; family Aphididae; genus Rhopalosiphum; species Rhopalosiphum maidis. The sequence goes on from NC_040878.1 coordinate 85,627,997, forward strand.
AAATACTACTGCATTTAAATACTCTCAATACCATTTTTTGTTCTGCGAAAAGCAGTAATAATGACTACAAACGTTCATGACCCATTGTACTGTATAATTTGTTTTTTATTATAGTAAATTTTGAACACGATAACATGTATAGCTAGTTACAGGTATGATAGTAAATTTGTAAGCATTTTTAAAGTTTTAAAAACACAACAAGTATACATGGTGGAATTCCCAGTTATTTTCAATCACAATCAATCCATTCATAACAAATTTACTAGTAGCATCATTTAGTTGCATAGCATTTTGATACTTTTTTTAAAGTTTTAGTTCAGTTATTAAATTTTCCTCGGAAACCTTGGAAAATGTTGACAAGAGATTTTTATTTACCTAATAATTTTAGAAATGTTTGATTATGTTTTATTAAACTTTCTGTAAATTTTTTAACACCAGGTTTGTTTCATAGTATAAAAATAATGTATAGTAATAAAATTTATTATAATATTATAAAAATATAGTACAAAATAAGTGCTACTTTATTAAAAGAGATAATTATGTCATACATCATTAAACTACATAAATAGAAAAAAAAATAGAAAATTTAGGTATACAATTTGGTATAACAAAGAAGACAAATTTTACTTAACAATATTCCTTATTCGTTTCACGTTTATACTATTTAAAGCAAAATGTTTTCCCTCAAACTTAATAATTTTGCTATTTCTAAGTCAATATATTCATTACATTTGATATTTACAATATATTTGTCTTACTATTTTTCACTCTTAAATAAAAAAAGATTTAAAAATTTAAAAACATATTTAAAATGAAAAAAAAATGAACAATATAAAAATAAATGTTGGTATTCAGGTGATTAGATTTTTCAGTATTCTGAAAAAAAAGAAAATTGTTAATTATGTATTTGGTTAGAAATAATGTTAATAAATTATAAATTATTATGGAGTAATCATAAGCATAATTTATTATAATAATTAGAGCCCAAATTTTTTACAACAGAAAATATGTAAATCTGTTATTTAGCCCTCCTTTTAACCAGTATATATATCAAAGATTTAAAATCCAGACCCTAATTTTAATATATTATAGTAAGGTGTTATAAATATGCAAGCAACTAAATATGAGTAATTGAAAAATTAATTTTCAATAATAATGCTACATATTAAATGTATTAATAATATTAATTTGTATAAAGAATTAAAAGAGTATAATAATTATCTTTGGGTATCTTGCAATCCTATTTTTATGGTTTTACTTAAGAAATCAAAATTCCTAAAATAGAAGTAAATATTTGAACTTTAAACAGTAATGTTATTAATTTTCCTTCTTAATTTATAATGCATAAGTATAGTATAGACAAGACAATTAAAAAATAATAATGCTGAAAATTGCTGAAATGTCTTAAAACAAACAATATATATATTAAAAACTGACTTATATTTGCCTAATCATTGATAAGTGATACAAATTCTATAATAAAAACTATACCTAACCTATGATTTAACTTACTAGACTTGTTCAGATATGGAGTTTAAACAATTCCTATTTGGACGAATTGAAAACCTTGGGCTGTGTGGTACAGTAATTGGTCTTCCAGATTTTCTTATTAAGACTGGTTTATATTTTTTAATTGGTTCTGGTTTATGAATAGTTTGTTGTCGCATATTTTTAATCAAATCCATTTCTTTTTTTTTCATTTCTTCTTGTCTCTGAAATATAATAAATGAAAATTAAGTTAAATACAATAATATATAGAGCAGCAATATTACCATTCTTGTATTTTCTTCATATTGAGAAAACTTTTCCTTTATTTCAAGTTCAAAAACCATCCATTCTTGAGCGCGTCTTTCAGTATTCAAACGTATATTTTTTGGTTCAGTATATTTTTTTTCGTGTTTAGGAACAAATGGTTTTTTTTTTAAAACTGTAGCTGGTCGTGCTTTAAACGACCATGGTTGCTCTGTACTTTTCACAACCTGTAAATTCATTTTATATTTTAAAAAAAATGTTTTACTTCCAGTCATCATTTCTCGGTATAACAGTTTATATAAATATCATTATACTTGAGGTTTGGTAGCACACAATTTACGAGATTCAAAGCTAAATGGTTTTGGAACAGTATGTAATTGTTTTTCTAGAACTTTTATACCACCATGTCCAAGTTCTTTATTTTCAACCACTTGAACTCCGCCTTGGGAGTTGAGAACTTTTATTTTTTGAGTTTTATTAGGCTAAAAATTACAAAATATTAAATTTCTAACATAAAGTTAAATGACAATAAATTCTATTACCACTTTGATACTGCTCGTTGGAATATTTATATTTAGGTTATTAAAATTCTGTTTGTTTTCATTACTGCTTCTAAATTAAATTGCACACAAATTAAAAAATAATAAGAAGAGTTTTAGGTTAAAAGAGCTTACTTTGTTGGTTTATTTTCAATAATATTAGTAGTATTATTTGAGCTTATACTTGGCTCAAAAGCACCAGGGAAAAGACTTCTAGATTTAAAAACCTTTGAACCTAAAACAAGTTAAAATGATCAAATCTATCATATTTAATGAAGGTATTTTACAAGTTTTAAGTGTTCTAGTACTAAAAGTAGTAAATTTAACCAAATGGTTGCATGCAATAGAGGATTGATATATAAAAAAATATCAAACTAAGTAATAAAAACATAAAAATTAATAGTTGTGAAACATATTATAATAAAGCAAAGTTTTTGTTACAAAATATAAACAAGAACTACCTACAACAGAATTGTATGGGCTAATAGAAAGCAAGAAGACACTAAACGAGCACCGGATGAAAGTGACTCACCAGCTGAGACAGTGGGTTTAGAATGAAACCTAGGCGGTGTGTTGTTGAAGTAATTCCTGACTTTTTCAGCAATACTCATGAATTTTTTTGAACTTTTATCTAATATAAGATTTTCTTGCGAACCTGATTTAATGTGTTCATATTTGTACTCGGATTTAACAACGGAGCGAGTACGCAAATCTAATTTAGGCGTGCTTTCTAGTTCATCTAATCTAGTAATCATAGCATGATGTTTGATCCGCGGTAACTCTAGTTCAATTCCTTCCACAGTAATTGAATGTCTGTTATGTAATTTTGATGTTCTTGTCTTCTTTGCAGAACGAATTAATTGATGGGCCAATGAACTGTTAAAATATAACTTATTAATATTTATGAATAATCTTATATTTAATTAGAATTAAAAACACACACACAAGGTGATTTTTTAAATATGCTTACCCCATTTTTATACATAAATTATGTATATATTCAAATTCTGATTTTTACATAGTTTCAAGTTGTTAAAAACAACGTTTTTATTATAAAATTATATTTTTAAATATTTTTTATCTTTATATATATTTTTTTAATTTTTTACTATTAGAATGACAACATAAATTTAATTTCATATCCCAAACCAGAATATTTTTCTTAATATTTTGATACATAAAAATCAAATTTAAGTCGAGTAGTTTATGAGTTATACGTATTTAAAGTTTAGACAAGTGGAGTAGTGAACAAAGATTATTTGGGGTAACCCTGTACCACTCCACTCGTCTAAACTTTAAATACTTATAACTCATAAACTACTTACCTTAAATTCAATTTTTATGTATCAAAATACTCTGGTTTGGAATATGAAATTAAAACTATGTTGTCATTCAAAAAAGTAAAAAACTTAAAATTTGAATATATACATAATTTAAGCATAATAATGGGGTGAGCATGCTTAAAAAATCACCTTGTATATACATAAAGAATTAAACAGTACTTAAAAATTTGATAAATAAAACATTTACTTAATATTTTGATCGTCAAACTGATCATCAGGTGAAAAATTTTCCTTATTCTCCTCTAGAACATCATTGCCATTCACAGATGATATTTTTACAATTCCCAAATTTGGTTCGGATTTAGCACTTTCCAATTTTTCAACCATATCTAATAAATTACAATTATTATGTACTATACATTTTAAGTGGATATACCTATTAGTATTCAAATTAAAAAGTTTTTCAAGAATTATGAATGTAAAGATAATGTTCAGTAATACTAATATCTATCAAAAAAAAAAAAATAATTGAGAAAAGGTACTATTAGTGAAAATATGTATTGTTTAAAACATCCAAATAGATTATTTTCGTCAAAAGACAAAATAAACAAAATTTCATTTAATTTTGAATTTTTAAATAAAAATTTAAGGGATTCAGTACTATGTATCCTGTTCTTAATTTCAAAAAAGAAGATACCAATTTTATATGACCTGCTTTAAAAGTTTACTGGCCCATCGCTAATACAGTTGTCAACTGTTCAATCACATTAATTAAATAGCCAACAACTATAAGAGGCACTATAGTATAATGTTGTTCAACTAGTAGTTGCTTCTTGGTAGAAGAAGAATTCAAATTGGTAGTCACTGTTAAGTATCCTCTTTTAAAACAAAATATTGTATACCTTATATTTAATAACATAAGTTACTGTACAACGCTATGATTAATCTTCAATATATTTCATTAAGTGAATAGGTATAATTTAAATAATAAACAATATACAGGTAGAAATAAAAAAAAAGTTAATACTAATGTTAATTGTCTATATTGTGTAACTATATTTATTTTTAACTGTTTGGGTATTTTAATAAATTATCTCAGTTAATTAAAATAAGAAGGTACTAAAATTTTTGTAGCTGACTATCATATGATAAAAACAGCTATAAACAGGTACACACAACTTTAAGCAGACAAGAAACCCTACCATTGTCTAATTTCCAATACATTTTTAACAGGTTATATAAAAAAAAAAAAAATGTATTGTTTTCCTTTGAGGAGTAAATACCTAGACATACAAATTTTCACTCAAAATCTACCCAGCCAGACTTACCAAAAAATCTGTCGGCACCGTCATCTTTGGCATTTGCAATCTCGTACAGATTAACGAATGTCTTGGGAGCGTCGAATTCAAACAAGTCATCGTCTTTGTTCATGGTTCTAAATGTTTATATCGAATACTTACGTACAGAAATGTCTATAGACTATTTGGCTACAGTGACGATGAATAAATTGTGCAAATTTAAAAAAAACACAGAATATCCGAGTGCACGTTAAAACAATATAATATTGAGAAAAGTGGACAGTGATGTTACGGTTAAACGAAACGATAACGAGAGATACGCCAGACACATTTACACAACAAATGTTCAAAATGCAGCAAGCAACGTTTAAACGCTAACTTACAAGTAACAAGTGTTTTACAATTGTGGTTTCACTTAAAACTTCTTTTGCGTTCGAGACACGAATAAAACGGTGAACGAAGTACGACGCTCTAATGGAAATTCCGACAGTTTATCAATTTGACAATTTGTTCGTTTTCTCATAATTGGTCGTTATTACAAACGTACAAAAAAGTACCGTTGACCCGATTGGTTGTCGGTGCGCATTGCTACCAACAGACGCGCGTGATTTTAACGGTTCGAACCGATGACAAGGAGATTACACATTTGATATTGTATTTACTAAATTGTGCTTAAATTGGTTTTGTTGATGGTGATGGAATTATAGATTGAACAACTTTATGTTTATAACTGAAAGTAGGCAAATTTTTATTGTATACAAGCGCATTGCGCAATTGGGGCACCCATGCCCATTCATTTCGTAAACTATAATGATTTTGAAGCGGTAGAAATGGAATTTTATTTTAACTTCGATAGGAGTTAGGACATACTAGGGCTATGTCAAAAATTTGGCCTTTTATTCTTGGAACGCACTCGGGAAACTCCCACCTCGACGGTAAATTAGATTTGTAATTAGGGGACACATATGGTATGATATATTAATTAAGAATATAAAACACACTTAATAGCTATTAGCTTTAAAAATAGTACAGACTAGAGAATATTATATAACAAATTAGAATCTGATTTTACAACTTGACCTCTATTATAATTTATGGGTACCTATTTATTACTTTTTTAGGGTGTATTGAATTACGTATACTAATATGTTATAGATTTATAAAGCCCGATAAACTAGTAGATCTTCAAGATCCACGAGCAACGAAAGTGTATTGTATAATAATTATTACCCATTTAATAATGACATACGTATTAGGTTATAAGTTAAAATATATAATTTATATTGTAATAAACAATTAAAATAATAATAATTAAAATAAACTTATTGACAAAGACGCCCCCTCAACATCAAACCAATATGAAAATAAAATAAAATATTACCTTATCCCGGATTATTGCATATATTTTTCATTTTTTAGTTGAAAAATTAATTCATAACGAATTCCACGGGTATTAAGAAATTGATTAAATTACATTATAACGTAAATCTACTTGAATTTTTTAGTATTTATTATAATTATATACTAATTTGTCAATTTTTTTTTTGCATATATGTCAAAATTAAGTTATGGTGAAGGTCTTTATTGTCCAATAATAGGTTAACTGTAGTTTATATTTGTAACTGTCTAAACTGAAACATTTTTTTTAGCTGATTTAATTAATAATTATTATTGGCTAAAATTATTGAAGTCTAGTAGGTACCGGTTTTATTGGTTCAGGATAAATTAATATTTATATATTTTTGAAATAAATAAGATTTTTTTATCAATTATTTTTACTAATTATGAAGTTAATAGAGTACAAGGATGTTATTTTGGGTAAGGAATTTTATTTATTTTTTTAAAAAAATGTTTAATTATATATAAATTAATTTTGTTAATTCAAAATAAAATATTATGTTTGCTCACACTTGTAAAATTATTAATTTATTTTTTATATAGTATAGATAATACTTTATAATTAAATCATTATAAAGCGATTGTGTATTAGTAATAGTATATTATTTACATACCTAAATATATTAATGTGTCTGGCATTAAGCCTCAGAAAATGGAATTTATATCTACAAAACATAAATATAACTTTTTGATATAATTGCAAATAAGCTTCTATATTTAAATTAAATTGTTTTATAAAATATTTTCAAATATTTTTGAAGTGAATTCGTGTACTTACAAAAATAAAATATTAAATATACATTTTTTTTAATAAATAGTTATTATTCTTTTAACAGGTCCAAATTTCTTCTCAAATAAAAGACAATATTTTAAAACACACATTTAAATTCATTTGTTTAGAAAAAATTTATTAGTCTGATGTCTTTTGAATTAGCATAAAATGGAATTTAACCTGCAAACATTAAAATTTGTAATGGCAACTCGTAACTATGAGTAATATTAAAAACAATTCATTCAGTATTTTATGTTATGTAAAAAAAGCCACCTATTACGTAATTAAGAAAATATCATTGTTAATTGTTAAGTTTTAAAACATTTAAAAATACCCAACATATTATGAACCAGCGGCGGATTAGACCACCGGGATACCGGGAAAGTTCCTGGTGGTCCAATAGTCGTATTCTTTAATTATAGGCCGATGTACTTGGTAATTGGTAGGCCTGTCATAGGGTAATTTCCCGGGTTGGATATTTTAGTCAATCCGCCGCTTATATGAATATATTTTTAGAATATTACTTAAATCAACAACTCTGAAATTAAATAACACTCAAAGATACAGTAGTAAGATGTTAAATACTAAAATAAATAAATGAATGATGTTTAAAAAATAAACAAAACATATAATTTTATTATGTATTGTACCTAAATTACAATTTTTTAAGAAATGTAATGTTAACTATTATAAAATTAAATTTATAAAGACTTAAAGTACACTTATGTTCACTAAAAGACTGTACAGTTTATAAAGAAAAATAGGCTACATGAAGCTCAAATTAGCAGCCTTACTCCTAAAATTACTCACTTGGACAAAAATAAATTATATCCTTACATCACAGTCAAATTAGTTTATTTCCACTTATTGGTTTACAAAATATTAATCAGCAACACTTTACAACAAATGTATATATATAAAAAAAAAAAGACAACAACATAATAATAACTACTTACTGATGCATAACTAAGTAAATGGAAATAAACAGTCTGAAATTTAAAAAAATTCTAAAATATCATTTATTTTAATTTTTTTTTTATATATAGCATATTAAATGTATATTTAAGTTTTTAAATTAAAAATACATTTATTTCAAAGGAGTGAGCCTGCTATAGTTTTCGATAATTATCACCGAACATAGCCTGACCCACAAGAATATCACAGACATCCAAGCCATTTGGCTAACTTTTAACTAGTAATGTAATAGTTATTTTTTACATTTTACTATACAAAAATAAAATATAATACCTTTATATTTAGGAATTATTATGTGAAATAAAAATAAGGGACCATTTGAATATAATTCATACAGTATAACCACACTTCTGTTGCCAATAGAAATTCCTTGGGTCAGACTTAGAATATTACACTTAAAACAAATATAACCACTAAACGAAAAGAAACATATTATTTAACATATATAATAAACAACATTTAATAAAAAATGTTGTGTTCTGTATACCACGAGAGTTATTAAATAATAACACTTTATAATTGTTTTGTATTATAACAATAGAATGGCACATAATAGCCAATAAATGATAATTAAATTAATTAAACTCACTAAAACAATATAGTTGTACATCCATTTAATAAATTTTTATCATTTTTAAACAGTTACATGTTTTTTTTTAAACATAAAGCAAATATTTAACAATAAAATATGTTAATGTGTATCAATGTATTAAATTAACGAAAATAAATTATATATGTTACAAACGGTTTGAAAATGATTTTAGAAGTGAAAAGGCGGCGCACAGTAAGAAGAAAATACTAATATTTTAAATGTTGAATTAGTTATTAATATTATTTTTATAGTAAATAATTTTCAGATTTAATTTATGAATTAATTATAAGTGACAAAATTAAAATGGCTAAAAAATAACTAGCAAAAATAAGAAACACAAAACAATTATTATTATTTACATAAATAAGACATAAAACATTAGTATATTCTTAATTGCAGTGTGAGCTGTAGTGAATTATGATTTTTTTTTTTATATATATATATATATATATATAATTTTTAAGTTTCTATAAAAATAAGTAAAATTTTAACTGTTGGAAACAAATTCATAGAGAAATGCATACATTTTTTTAATTATAAAATTTCTTTTAAATAAGTTACACAATTCAAAATATCAAAAATTAAAACATAGACAATAGTTGATAATAGATTTATATTTTTATACTAAAATAATATTTAAAAAGAAACCATTTGACAGATAGTTTAATGTAGTTAGTATATAGTTTGATTCAGATAGTTCAAATTAAAATTAAAAACTAATTCATTGATATGTTATTAACATATCTCCAAATTCTGTGCGCCATCAAAATATGTTGTCAAATGTAATTTTATATCCAAATAATAATTGTTTATCTGTCTAAAAAAATATTGACCTCAACCTGTTTTTAAATAAGCTATTGTTAGCCATAGAATATTATTATACAAATATAATGACAAGAATCAGTTCAAACATTGAACAATTTTAATTTTACATTTAATTTTGTTACACAATAAAAACAATGTAACTTACAAAATACACAAGCAGTATGTCCATGTTTTACCGAATCCTTCTAACAGGTTTTAAAATTTTTCTTTTAGTAGGTGGCTCAGTTGTTTCTGGTTTGGCACTAATAATAGAAACTTTTATAGATCAAATACTTTAAAAAATAATTAAATAAAATGCTTATACTTACGTAAATTGAGTAGTTGCTCCACCAGTAAAATTAATTGATATAGGTGCATTAGGGTCTAATTTAACAGATGGTTTGATGCTTGGTTGATTGAATATATTGATTGATGAACATTTAGTCTGATCATCACCCTATAAATAATTATTAATAAATTGGTTTTAAATGTTATGTTAGCATATAATATACAACTTATGAAGTGATTATTACCATTGCAGACATTTTTATAGGTCCTCCAGCATTGGGAACACTAAATACAGGTGGAGATTGTGCACCAAATGAAAACCCAACATTTGATGAATTGAAAGAATTTGACGTTTGAGCTAATGGTTTTTTATCATTTTCATTAGAAGACTTTGAGAAAAAACTGCTTGGAACCTGAGGAGCTAATGAACCAAATGAAAATTGAGGTGTTAATGTAGATGAGCCCAATGTTGCTGGAGCCGATGTAGTAGTACCACTACCAAAAATAGAATTACTTGCACCAAAAACTGGAGCAGTACTAGGAAAACTACTACTACCCATTATTGGTGAACCAAACGATTTGTTATCATTAGTTGCTGATCCAAATGTAAACATTTTAGGACTTTTTTGGTCAACAGGCGCATTTTGATCTGGTTTTGCTAAAGAACCAAAACTGAATAACTGAGAAGTCTTAATCAAACCAGGTTTTTGATCTTCGTTCAAAGTTTCATTAAGATGTGAATGTCCATTTACTAACTGATTTGTATTTTCAGTTGCAGATTGAACAGGCTGAATTGAACCAAAATTCATAATTGGCTTAATTTCATTTTTTTTTACTTTGTTATCCCATACAAATTTCTCTTTAGATGGATCTTCATTTTTTTGACCAACATTAACTAATGAATTTGAAGCACTACTGTTAGTTGCAACAGAACCAAAAGACATTTTAGGACTGCAATTTTCATTTATATCATTAACTTTACGCTTATTACTTTGGCTTTGTAACTCTAATGATTTTTCTAATTCTTCATTTTTATTATTTACTAATGATTTAAATTCATTTGGGGATTGTTTAATTATATTATTATCAACAACAGGATTTTGATGAACAGACTTTTCAATTTCAACTTTATCTGAACCAAATTTAAATTGTGCAGTTGGTTTATTAGTTGTGGCACTAAGTCCAAACTTAAACTGACTATCAGGTTGATTTGGTTTAGTTTCAACACCAAACTTAAACTGAGTTTCAGAATTATCACTATTATTGATATTTGAATCCTCGTTTAATTTCTTTACTGGCAAACTTGATAAACTATCAGTGCCAAATTTGAATGTAGTAACGGGTTGATCAGCTTTATTGTTAACTAAGCCAAATTTAAATTCATTAGCAGTATCTGATTTGGCATTATCAGAACTTGCAAATGGTGCAGCGCTTCCAAATGTAAACTGATTAGATGGTTGAACATTTTTACTACTATCAAATCCAAATTTAAACTGACTGGCACCAGAATTTTCAAAGGTGTTGTTATTTAATCCAAATTTAAATTGAGTTGAAGGCAAAGGTTTATTTTCAGAAGCAGACCCAGGCTTTGCTGTTCCGCATGAAATACAAGTAGTACAATCACTTTTATTTTTTACCCAACAACCATCACAAGTCCAAGTATTACTTTGTACCACAGTTTTCTTTGTAGTACCAGGCTTTTGTGTTTGGCATGCGACACATACTTCGATTTCATTTTTATTGGGAACCCAACAAGTTTCACAAGTCCATGTACTTGATTTGACAGATTTGATAATATTTAATACTGGTGTTTGTGTTTTTTCATACTTGGGAGTTTGACAAGCTATACACTTTATTGTGTCAGCATCATTTGAAACCCAACAAGCATCACAAGACCACTTTTTTTGTTCAGTTGAAGATTTTACTGGTACAAATTTATTTGTATTATTACTTTCTAACTTTTTAGGTGAACGGTCAAGATCCATATTCACTGATTTTGTAGATTCTAATTTAGAACCAGAGCACGGCAATGATATTTTTGAAGTACTTTTAGAATTATCATCAACAAACCTATCAAGTTCTGGCACCTTTTCATTTTTATTTGAATTTTCAATTGAAGTATCATTATTCGTAGCTGATAATTTAGTAGATTCTTTTACAAAGGTTTCACTTGTAGAAATATTAATATTTGTACTTGGACTTTTGGTGCTAGGTTGATCTTTAGTATTTACCTCTATATTAGTATTTTGTGCTTTCTTTAAAGTCATTTTTTGTTTTTTTCTACATGTTTTCTCTGCAAATTGTGAACTAAACTGTTCTATGGTTAATGGTTGATTGAATGTGAATTCATTATCCTCAGCATTAGTATTTGATAAATTGATACTTGGCAATGAAGTCATTGCTAGAGAAACCTTAGGCAAATTGACTTCAGCGGGCATTTCAAGTTCATCAGACTTAAGAACACGGCCCTTTTTTGAAAGATTCACTCGAAGTTTTCTTGTAGTATTTGAATCAACTCGGCCAGAATAATTAGATCTATCAAAATAAGATTATCTTAGTTACATTTGATATATTAATCAAAACAAACATAAAGTAAAAATTTTTTTTTATTGTATCAGTAACTGATGGAAGATAATATTATATTGTTAATTTAATGTAACAGTATACAGTAGTCTTAACAACTTATTGGAATTTTAACAGATCGATCCTGATTTAAACATAGAAAAAAAATTGATAATTATGTTGCTTATTTCAACTTAATTACTGAAGTATAAAATGGGCAACTAATTTTACTTAAATTTTGAATTAACATAAAACGAAATAATTTGTATAGATATGATTATATAACTCAACTCAAATATGGTTATAGGTTATAACTTGACAAACTCCTCTATAGGAGATATTCATTGCAAATATAGAAATACATTTTTAAAATAATATACATTTATCATAGAAAGGTTTATAGACTTTGTACTACAATTTTGTTCTAGTGTCTACATAGTCATCTTATTAAATCAAATAAGGGATTTATTGCTGCTTAAACTTTATTTTTTAATGTTTCATTGTGTAGAAAAAATGATAATCAATTTATTTTAATAAATATATGGCAATAATCGGAATATTATAGTTTCAATAAAGTCAAATATTTTACTTACGAGATTTCACTGGATTTGCAATCAACTTTCTCAGGTGTTGTTTCAACAATTTTGACTGTAGATTCTATTTTAATAGGTACGGTTTTTTGAACTGCTTTATGCCTTTGGTGCACTTTAGGTTGAATAATAAATTTATTTTCTTCAATTTCTTTGTTCTGAAACAAAAAAGAACAAACTTAAGTTTAGCAGATTGTAATGACAGTAATTAGTTTAAAATTACAAAATTACAGTAAATTAAACTAAATTATCATAGAAAACTATAGATTTTACTTTAAAAAAATATTATATTCATTTAGAACTACTATAAATTACTGAACATAAAATATTAATTTTTCTAAAAATACGGCATTCTTTTTTAGGACAGTGGTATACCTACGCACAATTATTTTAATTTGGTTTTATCAAATAAAATATGGTTTAATTTATTTAGTAACCACGGTTATCAATAATTTAATATTTCTTGATGCAACCCTAGAAATTGTAAATATTCACTAAAATTTACAGACTGATCTTTATATAACCCGCCTTTTGTACATTTTTTATATTTTCATAAATAATTATTTATTTGACTAACCTTAGTAGAAATATGTTCCAAGAGAATAGACGAGGTTGTTCTAATTTCACTATTATTGGTAGAAGATATTGGTATCACTGCTTTTCTATGAATTGGTGGAGTATTACCTAAAATTTTTGATAAGCTTGAACGAGCAGAACTGCCCCCATACATAACTTGAGAACAATTTAAAGGTGACTTTTGGGCAAATAATTTTTGACGCTCTGACAACTGAAAATGATACACACAATTCAATTAAAATAAATACTTAATTTTTTAAAATAGAAATTGATAAATACAAAATAGTGAACTTACTTCTCCATAATTGACAAATGTATCCCATCTAAATGATGCTGAGGGTATGTGGTTTGCCGATGTTTCATGAAATTTTAATGAAGATTGTTGATGTGATTCATTTTCCCCTAAAATTAAATAAATGATAAAATAATTGAAAACTTATTTGAAATAAACAATGAGCAAAATTATTTTGTCAACAAATGATAGATAATTGGCTGGGTTGGCTTAGTGCTTCAGCAAGAATAAAATTAATTGATATTTTTATTTCAAATATGAACTTACAAGAACTTCATAACAATAAAGTATCACAAAAAATAAAAAGGTTAAGTTATCAAATCTGATGGTGAATGTATAAAACTAATATTAATTTATTACATAAAATAAAATGTAGATTCCTAGTAAAAAACTACGTTTTTAGTTTCCAAAATGATTTTACAATTTGTGATAATTTAAAGGACCCATATTACATCTCTATGTTAAATAGAAAGCCAATTCATATTTGTTTAGTTATAACGTTTATGAAAGGCTTATTATTAGAAAAATATAAATAAAGCAATAATAAACAAACTTACTTGACTTAATCAGCTTAGATGAAGTTGGAGTTAAAAATTCATTACTAGTTGATGATTTACTTAAATTTAATGATCTTTTTAAATCTAAAAAATAAATTTAATTATATTCATAACATTATACATGTAAAATTATTTATTGTATTAAAATGTAAGTAGCAAAAATTTTTTCATTATTAGTAACTTAATATCATAATTTTGTATCATTAATTCCATGGTTTCATAAATTTAACTAAGCAAAATACATTTTCTTGAATATGGAATTGTTTTTTAAAAAATCATCCTTTCCTAACCAATATACTAGAAATTAATTTTACACATTTATTGGAAAGTATTATTTGATATTTTAATATTAATTTATATTAAACTAAATAAAATTTAATATAAAGTAACTAATCATTTTTAAACATAATAACTATAGCATAAATTAGGTGAAGATATCCTTCATTTTTTTTTTTATAATTAAGAGTAAAAAAAATGTATAGCCTTCTCACGTATTTCATAATCAAAGAAAATAAAAACTATAATACTTACTTATTGTAGCTGGTTGCTTATTTGCTGTAACTATTGTAGGTGTTGATGAAGCAAAATTGAAAGCTGTTTTTGAACTTGGTCTGTTAATATTTGACAAATCTACCACATCAGATTTTCTTTTAAGAGAACCTTTATTTAAAATGGTACAGTAATTTTAGTATTTATTATTATACATCAACCAATTTGGAGAGGTTATTTTGTATAAAATCAATTCTTGTACTACGCTAATAATAATAACAAAGCCAATAGTATATTATAATTGTAAAAGTATAAACATATCTATATAGGGTTTAAGTATGAGTTAATAAACGTATTAGTATAAAAAACGTACATTGATTTTTAATTTAATACTTTCAAAATATATACAAAAAATAGTATAATGTAAATGCAGTATAAATTATTTTGTCTTAATGATAATAATACACTGTTGGATCCTTTCTCATTAGTTGTTGCTTTTGGTAGGTGAAGTTAGAAATAAACTACTAACATACCAAATTACATTAATTATACTAGTAGTAGTACCATTGGAGTATACAAATGGTCAATATTTCTCAAAATTAAAAAATAAATAATGTTAAATATTTGCAATTTTAAAATAGCAATATTGTATAATGAATACTTTGTCATTGAATATGTCAATTATAAAAATTTAAATGTGAATAAATCTAGGTATCTTTTAAGCATCCTCATAAATACGTTCCCAAAATACATTATAAAATTATTAATATGTTATAGTATACTAATTCAATGATTAATAATAATATTAATAAAAAAATTTTCATTTTATAATCCACCTATTTCAAAAATAAAATTGTATTATTAGTTTAATATAAATACAATAAAATACCTACTTAATTAAGACTATTTTTATTAGCTGGATTACCCCTAGTGTTTTATATTTTATCATAGATACCAAATTTTACACTACTCATTTTAAGACTGTTAATCCCAATAACAAGTAAATGCATATTTTGTACTATAAAGCAACAAGTGTTAAAAACTTATAAATTAGATAATGTCAAATAAAAATAAAAAGTATCAATAAAACACAAGCAACTATTAAGATATTGAGCTTTTGTAACTATGCACCATAAATTAAAAATATCATTTTTATAACAAAAGCCACATTGGATATAAAGTAAGAGTAAACCAATATAATGAATGTATTGTACCTGTATTCAACTAATAAATATTATTAATTGTATAAAAATACAGTGCAGTTCTAGTAACTTTGTACTTTTGGTTAATAGATTCATTATTATTATCAATTAAAAAGTACTATCTAAACAAATTGAAATATTTTGATATTTTAACAAATTTATATCTATAATAAATAATATTTAATCCATTTTATAACTACCTATTATAAAAACACAAGATCTTTTGCATTGAGACCATACAAGAGAATAGTTGTACAATTATTTTGAGGTTTATAATCTAACAAATGGTCATTATTGGCATTATTCATTACCGACAATTTGATTTCAAAAAAACTAAAACTGGCGTTTAAGGCTTTCTTTTTTTATTACAACTGGTTATCTAAGTAAATAGTTTTTTCATTCTTTGGTATAGTTATTCAAAATTTGTTTACTAAAGAGATACTTGTATAGACACCCATTAGATGTAAACTTAAATGTGCTAAATAATGAAAATAATTTTTAGTTAGTATTAATATATATTCAACACTTTTTTGAATAGATAATTATGATAAAATAAAATAAAATAAACTATAAATATGAGTTGTAGTGCTGTGGAAGATACATTTTTAAACCTTAATAACCATCAAAATAGTTTATTTATTTAAATTGAAAATATTAAAAGAAAGCATACAGGCAATATATGGGTAGGTACTAACAATATCAGAAATTATATAGTTGTGTTGGAACAAATACTTTTTATTTTTACTTCAAAAATAATATTCAACAATCACACTTACTTCTGTTACCAACATCATGGGTTTGTAAGGAAGAACTTAATTGGCTTATAAATTTTGGACTTTGTTTACTTGTACTTGGTATACAAGTAACGGCTGATATTTCTGGTAAAAGTACATTCACATCTATACAGATAAAAGTTGAAGAGTTAAGAAAAAATAGACAACATAAAACTAACATAATAGATCATAGCTTACTTGAACCCCTGTGGTTGTCAGTTGAATTAGTAGGCGGGTATTTGGTGTTTGTAAATGAGTTATTAGATGTACACAGTTTCTTCACTGGGGGTTGATCGTCGTTTTCGGTCATTGACGTAGGGTCATCATCGGTCTGCGCATCGTTGATCAGCGTATTCATCCACGTCATTCCGGGTATGTATTCGGACACGCGTTTCGTGACCCTTCTCATAAAAGACTGGAAAACCAAAATTAAAATCAAAAAATACACTCTAGAAAAGCACGTATCAATCGTCGTGCTGTGCGAGACCATGTGATCGTGCAGCGCAATCGGGCGGGAAAATTACTCGAAAATCATCGGACGTGACTTCGCCGACCAGAGGAGAGATTTGAGACGTTTCGTCTTCTACTTACGTTTGATTTGTCGTACGGCTTCATGGCTCTCGGGGCCTGATCCCATCGACACGCACAGAAAACTGCACTGTTCAACGTACGCGCGACAAACAGCGGTCGGACAATCGCAATGAGCGCATAATCAACGGAAAAATAAACGAGATAACTGAAAACCTTACGCACTCCGTTTTAAAGCCACCGTCGTCGTAATTCGTCTTTTTAGTTTTGCGATTATTGCATTACCGTTGTTATTATTATTTTTATATTTTATTTTTATTTTTATATCCCTAATCGTTGTTAACGGGAAACGCGATCGGCACACAAGCGTAGGGACGTGACGGCCATGATGGATAAACTAGATCAGTCCGTCGCGCGCGACCAAATACATTGTAACCAACCGAACGTACCGACAACCGTAAGGTCGGAAGCACTGGTCGCATGCTACCGTGAAAACGCTGATTGTAGCGGACAGAGCGCGGCACCATAAAAAAATACCGCCGCCGAAGAGTTTCCGTCTTTCAAAGCGGTTGATGGGCAGGCGGCATCACACCTGCTGCTACTGACGCTCTGCCCTCCCAATGACTAGTGGCGGTAACGACAACGCCGATGACCGGTTTGGTCAGGTTAACCGCCGGGTAACTTTCGTATTTTTCGATTTTCTCCAGTCGCAAGTGTCACGCTGATTCGGTTAGTGCTGTAGCGTTCCGTTGCTTGTCCGCCGTCTGTTTTTTACGCGTCGTCTCTATATCGTAGCAATATTAATCAATTAATATATAATTAATAATAATTATTATTTATTTCATCGATCGTATGATTTTATCCCTGCCGATAGTATCATAACTACACCGAAGTGTGCAATTTACGCAATTTATTCTTCAGGGGTGCTCTTCTTCTCTTTGCTGCAAGATGCGGCGATCTTTTCTTCTCGTCGTCATCTTGACGATTACAGGTTAGTGTAATTTACATATTTGTATAAACCTACAGTATATTACATACCCATGCAATCAGTGCCATAAAACAACCGGTGTCCGGGGGGGTGCTAAGATGGGGATACTTCTTCACCATTAAGCCGTATGCTTGACCGATCGGTGTAATTTGAAATATAATATATTTTACTATGATTTAAGCTACTAACAACTGACAATTTTGTACCTGGCCAAATTGTGTTTTATAGCTACCAAACTGATTTTTTTTTTAAATTATATATTGAATGGACCGCATAAAATAGGCTACAACTCCACCGATAAATATTTAATTACGGCACTGTATGCAACTTATGAAATACTGCAGCTCTATAACTAATATTATATTTATATTATTAAATTATTATAATAATATATTACACAAAATTATTAACTGGATATTAAATTAAATATTATTGATGTTCTAATAAATTTTCTCAGATATTTCTCAGTATAACCTTTATAATACAGACGAGTCCGCGATAACTCGAAAAATTTGACAACTCAAATTTTTTTTTTATTCCCCAGGAAATATAAATTAATATAATTATATAAATTCGAGTTAAATGTCACGAATAACACATACTTCGAAGCGAATTTTTATCTCCCTTCAACTTCGAATTATCACGACTCGACTGTATAATGAAGACGGATCATGGATAGGGAAAAGTCTTACCGAAACATTTGGAAATCATCTAGAAAATATTTTTTTCCCCAAAATTTAAAAAAAAATCTTAATGGCCTCTCCCTCACTATTTTTTTCTTCTAGAGGAGCAAATATTTATTTATAATTATCAATATAGACTAAAGTTATACCTAAACGTGTTTGGGTAACTCATACAAATTAAAATCTAATAGTTGTTTTTTAGAGTGAGATCTGCATGAAGTATGATTTATTTTTTGTCAAAATATAAAACATATGCACTTCAACTTTAGGTTATTTCATATTTCATCAACATCGTTGTAAATTGTATTTTATATATTTTACTTAGAATATAATTAGATTTATCTAAAATATCTAACGCCTAAGAAAGTGTAAAAAAAAAATTATAGCTTCAGTTACGATTTTTGCATTTTATGTATGTTTTTCATATCATATTATACCTCGTAATTTTGTCATATTAATAAATTTGTAAAAAAAAATGGTAGGTACGAGTTCACTATAGCGTCTAGATGTAGCTGACAGTGGACATCACGGCCTCCATCACGCTCTGTCACTGCGTCTAGACGTCATATTCCGGGCTAGTTATTGGGTCTATACTTCAAATAAAAATTCATATTTTATTGCTAATTACTGCATAATATTATGTACATGATCATTTTAACACTTGCAAAAATAAGATTTAATCCAGTAACCAGTGTCATCCATCCAGGAACCACGAAAAAAAAATATTGGCTAAGAATACGGACTACTTTATACGTCTTCCATTTCTTACTTATACTTAGTTACCACTTACCTATATTTATACATAATACATAAATTAAATAAAAAAATGCCTTTATATTTTTATATTAGGAACCTATATATTATTATATTATACAGGCTACATTTTATTCCTATACAATAAATTACAAAAAAAACCCAATAAAAAACATAATATTTATATCAATACAATTTTAAACATATTATTTGTGTGAAAATGTGCAGTTATTTACTTATATTTCACTATTTTTGTTATTACAATACATGGCTCAGTATTCAATAACGTAAATATTGGCACAACTAGTGAAGAAATGAAAAAAAAGGAAGGTACCAAAATGAAATAAAAATTATAGAACTGTTTTTAAAGTAGTTAAGATTTGATACGTAAAAATACTAAAAATAGACGTCTTAGATTATTTACAAACTAACATTATCCATCAGAGATAACACTATCCACTATAAAGTTTATTCAATTTTTCAAGCGTTTTCTTCAACACCTTTTGCGTGCAGATTAAATAAGGTCATATTTACTTAACGAAATTTTTATTACCTTGCCGGAGTCAGTCACTTATGTAAATTGTATTCATTTTAATTTCCAAACAATTACTAAATTCTTACAAAATATTTTAATAATAAAATATAATAATATAAACCAAGTAAATGTTATTTTTTAATTATAGTTTTAAATATAAAAACATAGGTATACAGATTTTATATTATTCTTAATTTTATAGGTAATAACGAATTGACTAAGACTTAAAACCAAGAGGTTACAATTTTTAACAGTGGTTTACAAATTGCCGTATTAAAAATTATAAAGTAAATAAAATAAAATATAAAGACATTTGTCATTTATTAAGTCCATATGAACTTAAGTTTAAAAATTTAAATTAAACACAATTCTCTCTTACTTTTAAAAATAATGTGGAAATTAGGTACCTTTCTAATACCAGCAAAAATATCTAAATACTCTTATAATTATTTAGTATTTACCAATGATTAACCTACTTGCTTATATTATTTTTTAAAATACAAAAGTGTGGTTTTAAATTATATTAGTTTATATAGGTAAACGGTAAACTTGTACAATTCTTAATATTTTATTATTATTAATACTTTTAGTATAGTTATTACTATTTTATTTATGATACATAAGATAAGGATATGGTGATATTATAGATAAAAAAGTTTAAAAATATTTTTTTTTTAATTTTTAACATTTTGGTACCTAAGTAACCGATAAAGGTACTAAAATTAGCGTATATCATATATGAAATATATGTATAGCATACCCCCAAACAAAATCACCACCATCATTACTCACTAAATAGTATTATACCAATTCGCTTGAATTGAGCCCGACTTTTATAAAATAAATGAGTACCTACATGAATATACATAACTTATTAGGTACTGTTAATTTGCAACAAGCCAACAAGTAATAAACTTTGTATTTGTTTCATATGAATACAAACTGATAGTTTTCAAACACGTCCAACCATTTTTTTTTGAGATAACTGTTTTCATTGTTTTATATATAATGTATACTGTTTATATGTAAAGATGAAAGAGTTAATTTTATATTATTTTTTTTCAAAACATCATACCTAATTGTTATAAAGGGATGTGGAAGATATTGGGTTTTCTTATCATTTCGAGGGGAAACTATTATTAGAATTGAAGAAAGTGCTAATGTCATTTTATCATATTAATACTATACAAAAATGTAAATAAAAAAAAAATACAAAATTACCGAACATCCTATATTATACATTATTTGTTTATACTTATTGTACTTACTTATTTGGAACGATAAAAACGAGAATAATTGGTTTATACTTTCACATTCCTTTATTTAATAATTTGAAATTTTTTTTTATACTTTACTTATATAGTTATATCTGAATTAATTACTTTATGTTAAATTAATTAAAATTCAATATTTACATTTCCTGAATAATGCTGTATTAATATTTATGCATATATCTATAGACTTTAATGCATACAATATATATATTTTATATGTATATGTATAATAATGTGCTTATTGCTGATATTATTATTATTTATGCCCTATAATAATAGACATAGGTACCTTCATAATATTTAACGTGTATATTCATAATGAGTAATGATTAATGAGTAGGTTGTCTAAAATTTTAAACTTTCTATGGTTGGAAATGCTCTAGGACCTAGGTTAATACAATTTATAACTGTATTTATAATCAGTCTTATATAATAAACTTCAAAAATGCATGTTATCACTTATTCATTTTTACCATGATTCATAATTATGAAAAAAATTACTCTGTTTTCTAATTGCTATGCTATTTTAAATGTAAATACGAACAAATTGTTTTTTATATAATTTTAAGTAAAAATTAATTTTATAATTTATAGATAAAAATAATAGCTTACACTGGTTATTTTAGTTAATTTTGCAGTAATACATATTTGTACGTAGGACGTAGCAAATTAAGTATACTCGTATATCCATTTACTATTTATATTAAGGTAATTTCGTGCGTATTTTAATATATTGTTATTGTAATATATATTATATATTTCAATACATGGTTTATTATATGATATATGTTTATATTGTATAGATATACTTAATTATAATATTAAGTACTATATATGTATAATGTATCTATTCTTCCTTGTTAGAATATATACTATACTCAGGGCCCCCACAAGGAGGGGGGGGCTGATGAACCTTGATTACAGGGGCCCGGCTATTTTAAGGGCCCGTGGGTCCATTGAAATGTATTTGTAATTTTTATAAAAGGCCCGGACAAACATTTAATACAGGGGCCCGATATTATATGTGGGGACCCTGACTATACTACCAAAGTAAAAAAATTGTAAGTAAATATAGTCTCTATATAGTGTTGATATAATTTGTGATAGATAAATATTGTTTTCATAGAATCGAAAATTGAGATAAATTATAAAAATAATTGTAATGTATCAATAACTGTATGTAGAATTGGGGATTAAAAGCTACGAAATAAAAATAAATATGGGCATTAATTATTAATATAATAACAGTTAGCTTTTAGCTATACCTATAATTTATTGCAAAAATTCATTATAGTTTATACGTGTTTAAGATTAAAACTGTCAATCGACAATTATTTATATTTGAAAGAAACACGAGAAACAATAAGGGGAAACGCTTAAATAGATATTGATTATTATGATAATCACCATTCACTGTAGATTTAAATTCAGGTTACCTACACTAGGAAATTCATAGAAATGTTAGTGCGATAATTTTGAAAATTGAAGGATGATTACAGCATAACCAAGAGCCACTCGGTCATTTGACACGGTTGTTTGTTTCGCTTATGATTAGCCCAGATCGTTTTTCTTCCGTAAGTCCTCCGTATTTGCTCCATATAACACAATGTGTTCTATCACTATTTACTTTTATGACCTATGTAATATGCTTTATGTGCTGTATAGAATAACAAAAATAGTTTTTTTTGTTGTTAAGAAGGAGTTTTGTGGTTACGTATTACAATTACCTAGTATTTAATTTATGTTGTACCTACAAACGTCAAACAAGTACTATAATTGATATAATCACTTTGTCGTAACAAAAATATTTTTAAAATTAAACGGTTTAATTCTTAACTTCTAGATTTTAAATCATTACATTTCTGATCTAACTATAGTATTATTCAGGAAAAAATGTTCTTAATTAATGTTAATGTGTGTAGAATTAAATATTAAACAGAATCATAATATGATCATTAATTGTAAATTATTAAATAATTTAAATAAAATTAAGGAGATATATTAAGATTCTTTATTGTATTATTTATTATAATATTATTTTTTGTAGTAAGCCTATGTACCCTATATAGCCTATATACTCGTATGTGTTCTTTTGGACGTATTAATAATGTATATAGCAGTAGGTATAGCCGGTATAGGACAGTTATAGGTACCTATACAGTAGAAGTGGCCAAACTTTTTTTCGTCACAATCTACTAAAAATATACTTTATTTTTGAGGATCGACTCCCATGGAAAATTATACAGATAAAAATTATTGACAATTTGTTTACTACGGCCTCGATTAATTTTCGTGCCCTAAAAATAAATCCTAACATGATCGATTTTGAAATTTTCTGCGATCGACCATTTGGCCGCTCCTGTTTACAGTATCAGCGTCGAATCTAGGATTATTTTTTTTGGAGGGAGGACAAAATTGTTCATATGATTATGAAAAAATCATAATAATATATCATATCATTTTGTAAACACAATATTTAGGACTTGGTTTTAAATCTTACATACTATACATACAATAAAAATAATTCATAAGTTATATTATAATAAACTATCAAAGGGGACGGCCTCTTCAGCCAAGCGTGGATCCAGGAATATTTTTTTGGGCGGACCCGTAAATTTAACCACAAAAGATAATACAGTAAAATAATGATTTAATTAAGAATAATTTTCATTTAATTATAAATATTTCAATAAATAATCCAGTAATAATAATAGTACAGTAATAATATATTGAAATACAGTTACGTGGAAAAATTTAATCTCTTTAGCTTTATCGTTATCATGTACAAAGTCATTTAAAATTTCGTCTGGATTTTGTAGGGGCACATGAGGCAAAGTGGGGACGCTAATGTCTGAAAGCTTGTAATTCACTTAGAAATCAACGTTTTTTATTTAAATTTTGTTCACACAATCCTTAGTTATAGTAATTGATTAAGCCTTTATTATGAAAATTTGATTTTTTTTTAAGTTTAAAAGTATGTAACAAAAGAGTACAGTTTACCCCACTTTTCCCCACATATGGGGCAAAGTGATGGGGGACATAAAAAAACTCATTTCAATTCCATGTATTTTAATTAATTTTACAAACAAATTAATTATTTATAATAAAAAACATGAATTAACTTAAATGTATAACATATAAGAAATAAAAATATAAATTGTAACTTTTAATTTTTTTACAAAAACTTAAAATAGTTTTAGGAATAAAATTCACTGTTAAACATAGTTTCATAATCTGATTCATCGATCCCAGTACAAAGACAATGAGTCTATTCCTTACACAATATACATTGAATCCACCCACATTTCCCCATAGACGGGTAAAAGTTAGATTAGAATATTGTTTTGTTACTCTCCAATCTCCATGCACGATTACTATATATATAATATATTTGATAAAATCAATTTTAAAACTTAATAACTACTTAGATGCCAATATTCAAAATTAAAATTATTGTTTATGAAAATCTGAATCCTCGCCTAATGCCTTCAGCTCCTCTTGAATCCGCCACTGTACAGTACATTATTATTGAATATTATACATATAAGTTTTGACAGATGTATTTCTGTGTAAATATGTGATACCAATAATATTTTACGTATTACTTATCAAATAGCTATGTAATTAAGTTATGTGAGTACATTTAGGGTTTGATACTTCCACATGCATTTTTAAATCTTTTTTTTTTAAATGTTTAAAAAGCAAATTAATTCATTATATAATAAGGATATTTCTTAATACATACTACTTAAACCGTAGTAATATTACTTGTGATTTGTTTTAATATTAAATCGAATTTACAGGGTTAGTAGGATGTTGGGCAATTTCAACTGAAGCTCGATGTAAATTTCCTGGTGCACCAGCACACTCAACTGTATCGTTTTCTAATGATACGTTAACCATTGGTGCAATAGCTACGTATACTTGCGAAAGAGGATTTGAACTTTTAGGACCAGCAAGAAGAGTATGTGAATCTACTGGTGAATGGCTACCAGAAGGAATACCGTTTTGCGGTAAGTTACATTTTCTTTTCATAATTTGAATAAATATATATAATATAGATTTAGACGCATGAAATATAGTTGAATAACTATATAAATTAAAAATCTCTATGTTAAATGATTTAGAATTATTTTTCATATATTTCGAGTTTTTAATTGATTTTTAATCGATTAAAAATGGTATTCGGCTTAGTGAAAGATATGGACATTGTATATTTTTAAACTATTTATACGGCTAGAAAGTCTTCGAGCTTATTTTATATTCAATGATTACTTTCCTTATTATTATTAAATTTTCATATAGTAACAATTGATTACTATAATAGAAGAACTGTTTTTTTTTTTACAAATAATATTTTTTCATTATGTTTTTTTCATAAGCATTTAATCAATCTTTTGTTGTTTTTTGAACTTTCTCTCACGTTTAGTAAGCACAATTTAAATGAGATTTAATTATTCTTAAAAACTGTTATTTTTTTGGAAATAGCATAAATGTCAGTAATATTTACAGAATATTTTATTACAAATTGATACGCTTATAACTCTTATAATGTAACTTAATATAGTGTGTAATTCATATATTAACTGTATGTATATATTATAAAAAAATATATAAATCTATAGTAAGTGAATGATGAGATTATATATGTATATCCTCCATTCTATGTTGACAAAAAACACGGTGATTTTTAAAAAAAATTAGTAGATACCGTTGGTGAAGATCACAAAAAAAAAATAGTATCATGATTGTCGTCGGTTAGAATCATACAAAGTGGGAAATTATGCTCATAAATTTAATGCTCCGTGAAAAAGTATATTTTTATGAGTAAAAAATATGGAATGTATTTTATAACAATAGTATACCGCTGATACTTCGACAGATTTTAGTACCGTAAAAAATTGTAGTATATATTATTATCTACAAGAACAGCAAAATATCGATTAAAAAAATATTCCCTAATATAGTAAAAATAATCTTTAAACCTTAAACATACATATTTAGCGTAACTATTTAAGCAAACATTTAATTGAGCTCTTAGACTAGAGATTTAATATTGATAGTTGTATTTATAGCCCTTGTAAATTATATATTTTTTGATTAACACATTTACTAAAAACTAAACGCCTTATAATCTAAGTTTGAAAGTAAAATTATTTTAAGATTATTCTTAAGTTTAAAGATATTTAAAGAATAATAAGTCGGAACATTGTCATTACAAAAGTTATACCTACAACCTACTTGTACATAGATAAACGGTACATTTTTTGTATTTTTTTAAATTTATTTTATTTTTACAAAGATACATATAATATATATATATATCCTATTTAAATAAAATTAAACTAAAAGTTTAAAAATTTAAAATTAAATTTTTCTATTTAGATTCAGATGAAAAACATGTAATAACATAATAACCTAATTTATTTATGAATTACTATACAACACCTACTAGATTTATTGTAATTTTATATAAATTAAGCAAAATACATTAATTCCAAATTTAAATATTTTGTATCTTGATATATTTTATTTCATACTTGCCTATTGAAAAGAAAATAAGCACGGAAAATCATATAAATGTACAGTGTTACATGAGAAATGTTGAAACAATTAATACATTATTAGTTAAGTGTTGACTTCTTATTTTTAATGTAAGAAGTGAAAAGATATTGAATATGACCCGATTATAACTTCCAAAATGGGTGACGTATTCATTACTGGGCTGTGACCCCTTCGATTTGTGGGGCCGACACCATTATAACTGCATTATTTTATCGTGGGACAAACCAATACATATACTCAATGGTATAAGTTTATAAAATATACATGGAACACACACACACACATAAATAAAGAACCTGTTTTTTTTTGACTTACAGTCACTATAATCTTGCCACGTTGAACGATAAATTAAAATAATTACAGTTAAGTAAAAAAGTATGTGTATTAGAAACAGTTGCTATAATATTTGAATCTATATACAATACTGACATATTGAAATCGAAAATGAGACACAATGAGAACATCGACAAAGGCGCGTGCGCTTATTATCTTATTGATATTTTATGACACATATAACATATTTTCTCGATCAAACACAACATTAATTTTATGTCACACACTCACACGGAAATCCTTTTGTCACCGTGATGAATTTAAACACACGTTATTATTATGGTACTTTGCGTGTTATGTACACGCTAATACGTGGCCCAATTTTTTCGGACATACTTCTACGTCTTCCCATATTATAATAGTCATAATACCGCTATTACAACGGTAAACTACACCTTCTCGCCAGCGTCTCGTTTCATTCCATCGCACGTTTAGATCTGACAATCGGCACCCATCGTTGCATGATAATTGTCAATCGGCATGAGTAATCAATGAGTTTACCAAATCATTATCAAGGTAGCAATCATTCAAAATTCAATAGTCGTTTGTTTTTTCCTAACCTTAAATTCCACGAATCCTTATAGGTATAGGGACTTTTTTTATTATCAAATGAAAATATCAAATTCACGTGCTACAATAATGGGTAATGCCATTTATGGATTATTGATAATTAACTTTTTTTGTTTGACAAATGGGAGTTTATAACTGATTTAATTGAGAAAGTTTGAACCTCGCGATAAAAATGTTTAACTTTTATTTTTACATCAATTGTTTTTAAAATGCTCATATAAATAAAAAAAATTTAACTAAATTGTTGTGATTAACCTTTGCAATTGTACGTGTTACAATAAAAATAAAAAAAGTTGTAATAATTAGGTACTCTTAAAAGGTTAGGTTCGGTAGTATACAACATATAAAATTATAATAAATATTATACATTGGCGAATATGTTAAATAAAAATGTATTACATTTTAGTATACTATACTAAAATATGGCTACATAGTGTATTTAAAATTATATTGTATATACTTTAATTGGTTTTCATATATAATAATAATTATATAATGTGTTACTGGTAAATAATTAGCTAAATCAAAATTAATTATATAAATTGTTAATGTATATTAACTATGTCATTGCTTTTACGAACAGTTAGGTAAGGATAATAGACTCTTATGATATTGTGTTTGCATTATTATTTTTAATAATTGGTGTTATTTATTTTATGAATTTTTCTTTA
Source organism: Rhopalosiphum maidis (assembly GCF_003676215.2). Classification (NCBI taxonomy): domain Eukaryota; kingdom Metazoa; phylum Arthropoda; class Insecta; order Hemiptera; family Aphididae; genus Rhopalosiphum; species Rhopalosiphum maidis. Next base: position 85,656,639 of record NC_040878.1, read on the forward strand.
AATTCGACTCAGTAAATTATGAAGATGTACCTTTATTACTACTACCTTCCTATTATTAAATATAATTGAGTAACAGAAAATAGGTATTTTTATTAATACTTATACGATGAATATTTTCAAGATATATGGGTAGGCAAACAATGTTTTTTTTTAGAAGAGTCATCTGAGCGTTATAAATCCGTAAGATTCGTACCATAATTGACCATTTAAATAGTACATGGATAATGAATTTACCTATGTCGGATAAGCGTGGTCTCTTAACCTCAATATATGCTATTGTGTAGTAGAAATGCATACAGGTAACCAATGTTATATATATTATACGCAAGATGAATTTAAATGATTGTTTTATATATAATAGGAAATATATTATTAACAAATATAATATGTTTTTCATAATAAATATTAAATAAACAATAAATTATAATAATATTTAATAATCCTTCATATTAAAAAAATGTTTAATTTGTTCAAACGTAAAATTAATAATTATTTATGTTAACATAATTTGAAACACATGCTGTCATACATTTATACAGTTTAAAAATTAGTCCTTAAAGATTTAATAATGCTGTGCCGGTAACAGATATAGTCTACTTATTATTACTTAGATTACGATATTTCCTTTTATACGTTGAAGATACCTATAGGAATATAATACTATAATAGAATATAAACACAAACAAAAAACTTTAATGTGTACTATATAATGTTTCGATGAATTCAATTTAAAGGATTAGAATTCACTAAATTATCCGTATGGTTTATTAAATAATGCAATAAATCTAAAATACTATTGATATCATAGTACTTACTATATAGCTTACAATCTGAATATCGTAATTTAGTTTTAGAAAATAAAATTGAAATAATTAGGTAGGCAATTAAAATTAAAATGAAGACAACTAGATTAAACATAGATAAAGAATAAATAAGTAGGATGAGTCAATATATACAATGTATGAATATAAAATATACATTGTTATTGAAAATATACCAAATGAAAATGAAGATGGAGACATTTTGAAATTAAGTCTCACAGGTTATACTAATAAATTATATAACATATATAAGAAAAAATTAACAAAATATAAATGGATAAAACTAATAAAATAACGAAAACCATTTTAAAAATGTTATACAAAAAATAATGCCATTTAAATTACAATGAAATTATTAACTATTGTTAAGAGTATCAATACACTTTGTATTCAACCAGTAATTTTACTGATGTGAATAACCAAACAAAAGCATTTTTGGAACTTATATTTAATAATATATTGAATTTTTTTATAAAATCTATACGTAATTTATTATTTATAAATAGAGTATGTTAATAGAATATGATTTTGCTTGCCTAAATATTAATAAATGTACATAGGTATTCTAGAAAATACATTCAACTGTATTATCTCTATGTAGGTATCTATATGTAAATACTAAGTATACTTGCATAACTATTAAAGTAAAATAAAGTGTACAATAAACCAAAATTATAAAATGCAAAACAATTATTATTATGCAATAGTTCTTTTATGTTAGACCGGCTAAATGAGGCAGATAGTAATGTTTAAAAATATAAAGCTATATTAACAATGTTCCAGAAGTTTAAAATGCACGAAACTATTGCTTAAGATAAAAAAAATAATACATAACCATATTTGCATCGGGTCATTTTGTGTCAAATTAACGGTGCTTGGGAGACTAGCCAATATTACACAAACAATACGTGATCTTCCTATATTTGTGGGTGAAAATGTAGGTCCTGACCGCTTTTCAACTTGTAATGGGCAACATGTATCATAAATTAAAAACAAGTTAAGCAGCCGCATTGTATTTAATAATAAATATATTAGACTCGTGATGGACAATACGTGCGAGAATTCATTTTTATAAACAAATGTGGAATAAGTATTTTTCAATATGATAGGCAACAATAATACATAAATTGGTAACGGTGTTAAAAAACAAAAAAGTCTAAAGGCTAGACAAAGAATAAATTTCGAGGGTCTTTGTCAGTCATACTAAAAATGTATTTCATGATTTTCTATTTTAATTTGTCATCAAAGTGTAGCCTGCGTTCATTGTAACATAGTTCTGATACGGTTTAATTCGTAATTCCTGGTTATAGTTCGTTAGGGCAATCCCAATTACTGAAAATTGAATTTTAAAACAAAAACTATTTTCGTTGGTTGAATTTTTATTAATTCACTTTCTAATAAAAATAATTTAAAGCTAGTTGATAATAACGTATTAGTTAATGCTTGAATTATATTATTAATTTAGCCACTCAATACTTACGAACAAAATTGATAATTGTATACATGTTACATGTATCTAGAGTTACATAAAATGAAATAAAATCAAAAAAATAATTTAATAATTTAAAAATATATATTTAAATGAAAGAATTTTAAACTCAAAAATGTTCTATTGTTTTTATAAATTGTTCAGAAAATCATAATTGATACAAGTTGAAGTTAAAATTAATTTTAATTTACTAAGTACCTACTTAATTATATTTAAATAATTATTTTTTAGATACTTCATACTTATTTAAATTCACTTTCAAAGTAGCTAAATGTATCAGTTGAAAATGAAAAAAAAATATTATGTATTGAAATCACGATATAACCAATCGTATTTGCATGTAGAAGTTACTCGTGCACGATCTATGACATTACCTTCTCGTTTTTCGTGTGATTTTTCTTTAAAACGAAAGTTATGTACAGTTTTTGTTGACCACAGTAGATTAAAGGTCATAGTCAATTTCAGTCACGTTTCTTCTCCTAATACCAGACTTATTCTTAAATTAGAGTCATCAATAGTATTACAAAATACTAATCGTATTTATTATTATTATTTTGTTGGTTACAATAACATCACAAATGAGATTTTTTTATAGAATTATAATTTTCAAAACAAAAATGTAAGAACAATAACTTTCCATCAATAATCATTGATCGATAATTTAATAATTATTAACTGTAATGATATACACATTTTTATTTTAAAATCAATGTGGCATTATATTTATTAATTATTGATAATGTCTACCTATAAGTTTTATCTATTAGATAAAAATATTTGTTATCGTATACAATTTCTTTTTATTGTTTAATAAATCGCCTGATTAATTAAATAATATAAAGTTAAACAACGTGACATTTAAGCCGTGGTAATTACACTTTTTGTATTATATTAAATTGATTTAAAAATATTTACAATCTCTTAAAATAATTTAACATTACTGTCAAAAATTAAATTGAAACATTATTAAATATACATTTCCTAATTTATAAGTATTATTATTAACTAATAAAGAATAATAATTTATTAATTAGACTTGTAAAAAAAGAAAATTTAGTTCACTTTTTTTTTCAAAATCAGTTAGCTTTAATATGCCAGGCAAATTGCTATTGTAATACATTTGTTATGTATTAATATATTATAATATATAATATACATACTATATACCATATTATACTAGAATCTGTAAAAAAAAATTGATATGCATGCATTCACAATAATTAGCGAATAAACATAAAGGTAACTGATTTTTTTGTACTAGTTTTCATACTTGTATATAAGTATAATTTTTTTCATTCTTTAAAAAAGCAGAAGTGCTAACTCAATTTTATAGGAACGTGATCGATTAATTTTCAATTATTTTGTGTAGAAAAAATCAATGACAAAATGAGTTGTCTTTGAAAATTTATTTAATCTGTTATATTTTGAACCTAAAAACTTTTATTAATCATTATAATATTAAATAGTATTGACAGTATAGTCAATTATATAATGACTTATTATACATTTTTTTTTTTTTTTTTTGATTTAGGCATATAGTTGTTATGCTAATAAGATTGGCATTTGTTGATAAATAAATTAGGTAAATTATGAGCAATCAACAAAATTGATTTTTATTATTTAAAAAAATATATACAATTAATCTTAAAATATATTATATTATGTATTTCACTATATGTTGAATATACTCAAATTAAGTTAAAATGCTTTTGCATTTACAAATTAATAAAAAAAAAAAAAATGAATTAATAAATAAAATTATAAAAAGAATATTTGTACACAAAAATTATAATCATATAGAATAGGATGAATGGATTTTAAATTGTTGGATTTCACAAAATGTAACATAAGTTATATGTAATACTATATATTATTATGTTATAGTATTACAATTTGATAAATTTTAATTTTTAGTTATTAATGCAAATATACAATTATGGATTATATGTTAGTATATAATATTTAATTACATAATAAAATATCGAATAATAGATATATATTATAATATTGTATGAATCAAATATTTTAGATACATTTTTTAGGGGACCGTAACGTAGTTTAGTATCTACGTATTTTTTTTTCACACGAAAATACACTGATGGTATAATTTAGATATTGATTTATCTTACAAATTTAAAATATTTATTAGTAGTACTTATAAGTGTATCACTCTATGTGTAATTTTTTTTTTCACATTCATAATAGGGACGATGCGTAGGTATTGCATTTTGCTGCGTATGTGTATGTTATTTCGTGGCCTCCAGTTAGGTGAAGGCCACGGTCGGCTCTCATTGGTTTGCAACCGGTTCCGCCACAGCATCTAGGTCAAACATTCCGTATCTATACAGCGCCTTGCATCGTGGTGTAAAGACGTAGATACTAATATACTAGGCACGAAGAAATTTCACTGGAACTACTGAAAATGCGCGGTAGTATCAAACTCAGGGTTCTCTCTTTCTTTTTTTAACACATACACAGCATGTATGTCGTTGATATTGTTAGATCTTTTATGGGTATTTTTGCGAGTATGTGAATTAGTTTCACGTCTGATTATTTTAAACGACTTGATATTTTATTTTTAAATGTACATACATAATAGACAGTAGTTATCAATTTATCATTTCTAAATGATTGTTTATAGATTTTAATATACAAACTTAACTTTTCTGAAACATCTTGATTCCAAATATCACTTTGACGAAAAATAATTTAACGCTACTTTTTAGATTAAGTGTTTCTTAAAATTATTTTAGAGTGACAAATAATTTTAAGCTACTTAGTATTATGCCATTATATTATGAATCAGATCAAGATATATACATATAATTTTTGCAAATTAAATTATTAAATTCAACCTTATTTTTACCTAATTAGTTAAACAAGAACAATTAAACATGGTTTCGAATAACTATTATGTCTACTTTACTTAAAATGTAGATTTATTTTTCTACATTAATAATATTTACTGACATCATTATTAGATAGTAGATAAAATCAACAAAAATAGTTCAATAAAGTAAAAGTAATTCTAAAATAAAAAAACTAAATATTGATCATTATCATTTTATATTGTTTTTATTTTAGTCTGTGAACTTGAATATTTTAAAAGATGCGCAACGGGACCTTGAGATAAAATTCTTAATCTATTGTTACTGTCTTAAGTCGTGACCATTTCACATTAAAGATAGGTGTAATAACTATATGGAGTATTTTATGATTTATTATTATGTATATATAAGGCCAAGGGCAAATATTTTAATAATCTACTTTCCTTTCTACATAGGTAATCAATACATTTTAACATTTTTAGTTTTCACTTTATTTAATATAAAACATATTTACTGTGATCATCAAATAACTATTGCTTGACTTTAGATAGATCTAATTCAAACCGTATTTCTTAAATTGTTTAATTTTGAATATTTAAATTAAGTACTATACAAATATATTTACGTTCAACTTGAAACAATTGTTTTAATTTTTTGAAAATTTTGTTGATATATTAGAAATTGTTAATTTAATTTTAACATTTAAAAATGTTTGCTGCTTTCTTTTTCATTAAATATACTTTCACGTGAATTTCAATGCATGTGATGACATTTAATCAATATTTATAGAGATTAAACAATTTAATATAGTGTTATACATTATAAAATTATATTCATAACATAAAAGGATAACTCTCCTTAGTCCTTATGCTTCAATAGTCTGTGTATAATAATGGTAAATAACACTCCTGGCTATATTCTCTAAAGAATAATTATATTATTATTATAATATTCTTTTATATAAAAAATACATTTTATTTGTCCCTAATTATTATATTAGAAACACGTTTATATTGTAACAATCGTAATAACAACGATGAAAAACTTTATGAAATTCATAAACCCCTTTTAAATTATTTATTTAAATAGTCGCCAATTATACTCCGATTAAAAAAAAAAAATGCATAAGACGTCTTATTCGACTGTAGGTTAACTGTTAACTAAAATTTATAAGGATGTTTTGACTTAAATATACATGGTTTAACGTTAACTATATTTACTTATTCAGGTTAGTATTGAGTTATTTCCTACAGCAGAAAATGTTTAATTTTTGAAATTCTTATAACATATTTTTGAATTGTAAATAATATTATTTTAACATTTTGTTTTATATTATTACATTGACTCACAAAATAATTATTTTCGAAAGTAACGAAATGAGCAGGTGCATGATACATCGTTGTTAAATTATACGTTTTTCAGTGTACGTCTGTACCTTACTTTAATGGGGTTGGACCCTTTTAAACAACATTCAAAAACCAGTTGTTCCACTTTCTGGAAATCCACCCATGTTAAATTATAAACAAAATCTCCCTCGAACTATAGAAACGCAATATATTTGTTATTCTTTATTAAAAAAAAATATACAAATATTTTTCCACATACCAAAGTTAATGTGTATGTTTATACGATACCTATATATTATATGATTTCAGTATATTTATTACGTAATTTACTGATATATTATTATGATTCAGATTTCGGAGCCACGGAGTTGAGTTTGTATAATTCGATAAAAATGATGATCGATGTTTGTTCATGATTTATAAACTATTACATTCGTTATGATGTCTAAATGTATTTATATCTACATAAGTGTTAAATAAAGAAATAAAATATTTTTCAATTTCAAGTAAGAAATAAAAAATCATCGATGTAGTTAAATAGAATATTGCAAACAATTGATATACTATTTTATTCTTTTATCTATCAAAATACTTTTTTTTTTAACTTTAGATCTGCTTGTTTCTAAATTTCTAGTTGTTAGTTGATTTCAGATTACATTCGTTTTGTTTTTAGTTGTATGCTTTGTCAAGTGAAACAATAGATCACGCAAGTGAAACTTTTACCTAGGGGTCATAACATTATCTCCCAGCAGGTCATCTATATTTCGAACATTATTCAAAAAAAAAAAAACAACAACGTCTATGTATGAAAGTAACAGTAACAAGCCTATTTTCATTGTTATGCTCAGTAGCCTGTTAATACATATATTATGTATGTTACAAAAAAAAAAAATTGGTCATTTCAATTACATATATGTATATATATCATATTTAATTTTTCGAAAGTTTAAATTAATTTAATTATAGCAACAATTAAACATTTCAAATACATTACTGTCAAACATATTTAGTAATACTTAAATAAAATAAAAATATATTCTAGTCAATTTTGTAATTAGGGGTAAGAAGTAGTAAGAGTTGCATGACCTGAGGACCAATCATCGGGGTTTAAGGAGGGGTCGATCAACGATAGTCACAATAGTATAGTGTAATTTTCGTTTTTTGCTTGTCTGTTGGCGAGTCCACTCATTTGGAACTGCACAAACCACAGACGCTATACAAAAATTATGGTTTTCTTTACCAACTGAATAAAGCACGTCTGTTATATATTTTTCATTTGCCTCGTAGATTGTAGACGAGAATATTGTGGAGAAAAAAAATCGATCAAACGAATATACAACCGGTTCTACCTCACTTGAAACGTGCTCTAGGTTTTCCGACAATTCGTCTGTTCAGCCAATAACTGTTGACGATCACTTTGTTTTTTCGTCAATAAGTTTCTAACATAATCATCATCATTATTTTTGTTCATCGTTATAATGTTTTAATACATTAAACAACGACCATGCGTGAGAATGTTTTTTTTATAATGTGTAATTGAGTTTTTGATGATACCTCTAAACAATTTTTTAATCATACCATGTTAGTGTTAAAAATGGTAGGATAAAGAGATTTATCTCAAATGAATTTATAAAATATAAGTATATGTGTATATAAGTATATAATATATACATATATTTATATGTACTTTTTTAAGATTAAAAGTTGTAATAATTATTAATTTGTTGTATTTTAATTTAAGAATAAAATTTTAACTCTAGTGCACAATTATTTTTTGTGGAATAAACATAAATTTTATTTTGATGAATTTGGCTTTGATTTTTTTTTAAATATTCAATTATATAAATTTAGTAAACGTTACTCGATTAAATCTATAGATAAAAATGTATGTATCTTTATTATCGTGTAGAAAGTACGAAGTCAAAATAAGTAGCTGGAAAGCACTTTTTAAAAACATAAAAATAGCAAAGTATAAATATTTATTTATTGATGAATTGATCATAAATATTATGTTGAATAATGATACGTAGCTTATTATATTTTTAAAAGCCATCTTATATAACTACTGTTTTGAAGAAAAACAATTGTATATTTAATGGTATTAAATGAAAATCATTCCTTTATCATATATTATACAGCGTCCTCGAGATTTTTTAAAAGTTTTCAAAAATAAAATTAACCCATTTTTAAATAGATTTTTATACATACTTATAAAATTTAGAAAATCAATACCCCGTTTACAAGTGTTTACTATCAAAAAACCGGAGCTGAGCTTATACTCTTTATAGGCTCTAGCTTATAAAGTTTACACTATTTATTGTAAACAGTGATAATGACTAATTATAGTACCTAATAAAATAGAAAAATAGAAATTATGCTTTTACTTTGAATTAGAGACTGTATATTAAACGTACTCAGCATCTAAATTTTTTATTAATTTTGATTTTTCTAAGCAATGATTGAAAATTTAATAATTATCCTAGGTATAGTATGGATTTTATTAACGATTTAATACTTTACGTAATATATACATTAAACATATAAAGCATTTCAATTTTAAAACAGTTCAAAATTTAAACGGCAACTTAAAATTACGTTGTATTGAATGATTCATTTCCAAGGAGCACTATCGTAAGGAACAAATTATTTCTTAAGTACGTAGAATGTTGAGGTGCCTATAGCCAATTATGTGATGATTAACAGTCAGAATTCCGTCTTAATGTCTGTGCTGGCATGGTCAGGAATTCCATTATTAGAAAAATGATAGTATTTTATGTCTGTTGACACAACTAATAAAGTAGGGTTTGTGTTGTTGCCAACCAACGAGGAGGTTGAATCATACGGACCATGACCACTCCCTCCGCTTTCACTGGCTGCGTTCCATCCGGCCGGAAGACCTACATATAGGAAAGTTTCCAGGCTATAACGCCGTGCATACGCATACATTATTATATAAATATATGCACGGTACTAACTATGTTATAGACACACACTCACATGCATTTACATGACGAAGTGTGTACTGGAAATTTTCTAAGTCGATTTTGAGTCATGATGGCTATGATAGATACTTAAAATGATAATGCGTTTATTACTCTGTTCTCTTTTGTATTCTGCGACACATTATGTTACATTATATTATATTATAACTAAACATAACGAGCTCAAGTGATCCGGTAAATTATTACTATATAATATACTATAATACAAAAACGTTTAAGACAAAATTTCCACGCAGCCGCCGTGCATATAGGTAGGTATTTTATATACCTATACCTGATTTAGTGTTATTGTGTTAGTACACGTATAATATAATTGCTCGACCGAAGCAAAACAAATTGAATTCTCCTTGGAGGATCATGCGCGACTTCTTCCGGAAAACTTTAATCGATGTACAGTTTAAGTATATATATATATCCATATATAAACGGTCAATGCAACAAATACGACATTATATAGTTAAAAAAATATAATTAATCGTCATCATGAATCATGATGTATTATGTGAAGCATACAAACATTGATCTGTACTATTATAAGTATGTAATATTGATGAGCACTTAAAATATAATTTCGTGTAATCTGTATAGTTATAATTTATAAATATAGAAAACAAATTGTATCTAAACACAACATCGTAACAAACAAATAGGAACAAAAAAAATTTTAATACTGATAATTAAAAACCCATACCTAATTAAAATAACAGATAGAATTTCCTTTCCATCTTACTTTTTCTTTAAACATATTTTTTATTGTTACTTTTATTATGATTGAGGTAAGAACAACGACGTTTACACTGATCCATGTTCTTTGACCCACAAACTTGATCGTTTAGTACAACCATGATGCTATAGTATCTTATGATTTTAAATGGCAAATTCGTTTTGGTTTTCACGCACAAATTAAAAAGTGAAGTAATACGACTATTTAGATTTTCAGTATTTTACACCATTGATAGATTTATTTAATTATTATCATATTTAGGTATATGTATATAGTATTTAGTTAATATGTAATATCTGTTATATATCTTATATATAATATTTTAATAGATTATTTTTATTTAATTAAAATATATAATATAGCAATATAAATAAACATTATGTTTAAACAGTTTAAATTCTTATGAAAGAAAGTAGGATGATAGAATTGCAGATAATATATGATAGTAAAATTTTTGGATTAAAAACATATATTTTTCAATGATCCAATATTTTTGCCGCTATAGTACTTTCGTTTTAAATATTTGTCTAATATTAAGACTTATAAATTATAATATCTTATAATTACACCAGTTTTACAAGATTTCTCTATGGATGACATACCTACATGTATACATATTTGTATTATATCGATAAATAATTTCTTGTCGTATTTTTTTATATAGTATTAAATGTGGCTGCAGGCAAAGCGCCTATGCAAATCAGTTCAGAGCCCGGCGGCCTACCTCAAAAAGCCATTGATGGTAGCACCAGTTCGTTTTTCAGCCCCGAAACATGCACACTCACTAAACCGGAACGTACCCCATGGTGGTATGTTAATCTGTTGGAACCATATATGGTTCAGTTAGTGAGACTGGATTTCGGCAAAGCTTGTTGTGGTGAGTATTTTAATTTAAAATTATTATTATCATAATTAATCAAAAATAAGAAATATTTTTAATTGATAAATTATTGTAATGTAAAATTATAAATCATAATATCAAACGTTTGTAAAAACGATGAGAAAGTATTTGATAATATTATATCAAGTACCTATAATAAAATAAAACAGTATACATTTATTAATTAATTGAATCCGACGTAATGTTAATATCTTGATTAAAGTAATGTATAAATTGAGTACATTATTTATGTTTTTTTTTTCAATAAGTTAGGTATTCAAATTTATTTGAATTAACTTTTTTAATAACATTATGATAAAGTCGTAAAAAATAAATAGGGAAATATAACAATTTATTTATTATCAAATATATTTACTTAAAACTTAATAGTAAGATCTACAAAAACATATTTAAAAAATAATATTATCATGTTAATATCGTTTAATACAGGACGTTTAACTTAATATATTATTAAAAGGAAGTTGTTTTAATGGTGTGCAAATTTTGGGTTTAGCAATCAAAATGTAATTAAAAAATTGTTAAATTATTTCTAATTTATAATAATATGGATCATAGCTATTGAGGTAATTATACTAAAATCCTGAAAAAATAACTTAAAATTGTTAACATTTTATTCCATTAACTGATGAAATGGAATGTAAAATAATAATGGAGAATGGAAATTATTATATATCTATATTGAAAAGTAATATTAGTAGATATATTAAAGTATTAAATAGGTTTGAATTTAACATATCTAGTTAATAAATATACTCGTAAATATATCATTTATACCATTGTTTGTATTATTAATTTGCATTTGACACCAAAAGATTTTCTCCTACTATATTATAAGTATGGAATTACTTTTATTCTAATACATTGTTTACTCTTTGAGACAACAATTAAAGTGCATTTATTTAGTAGAATTTAAAATAAACATATTATTATTATAAGAAATATTTCCATGAACTCTTAATTCTTTAATACCTACTATTAGTACTATTAATTATAATATACCTATCTAATTATTAAGTAGATCATTAGGTCTGTAGACATATTGTATAGTATAATTTATTAACAAATCCAAATTTACTCGACCTTAATAATAAAAAATTAATAATTATTAATAAAAAAATATCTTATTAACTATTAATGCTTTTGTTGTAGTACCCATGTGAAATTAGATTCAAAATCATCTAAGTTTTTATATAATGTAGACAAATTATACCGAAATAATCAATTATCTATAACAGTTAGGTATATAGGTATATTAAATTATTAAATATTAATACATCTACATCAATCACATTATAATAAGTAATTTAAACTCTGTATAGGTATACTTACTTATCAACATTTATGTCGAGTATTGTCGATTATTATCAAAATACATCGAATAATTTTTGATCACAGTTTTCTAAACATTATTATTATATAAATTGAATTTCAAAGTATAATTTTAGGTCATTTGCAAAACAAAATTAAAAATAATCGAAAAAATTGTATAATTTACCAAAAATTTCAAATAAACATAAATACATAAAATGTATTTTTTATTATGATGATTTTGTTACCTTGTTAGTGCAATTAAACTATCTAGTAAAATTTATATAGGCACTAGGCAGTAACACTGCTTAACCTATATTTAAAATAGAATTTGATTTCTCTAGTTTTATTATTTTACATAGAGTTTTAGAACTATGTTAAATATATAAATTAATTTTATATAATAATACTTTCAAAATACTGAGTACCTACTGGCTATTACTAAAAAATAAAATTGTCCAAAATTGATATAGTTTTAAAAATTTGTTGTATTCAATCATTAATTAATACACAGTTACAGTTTTTAATTATTTATTAAGTTGATTTATCAATTAAGTGTTTTTTTTTTTTTTTGATTAATGATCGATTTAAAATTTTTAGTTTTTTATTTAAATTTTCAAGCTTGTAATGCAATAGGACTATTATAAAAATATTTTATTCAATGTCTTGGTTCCCGATATTATTTTAATATCTTATTTTTTTTTACCAGACTTCATATTAGGTAAATGTTTTAAATTTTTAAATGGCGCAGAAAATAAAATATTTTAACAATACATTTTATTCTGTAAACAATAAGGGAATTTTATTACAAAGATTGATAAATTCACGATTATTTTCACTTTAGGAAGAATTTTGTTAATCTAAATATAAATATAATATTACTTTTTAGTTGTTTGAATTCATAGAGGTATTTTTAGTAAATTAGTTAGCTACAATGAATAAAACCAATTTTATTCATATTATCATTCAATATTCTATTAGCACGTGTGAAAAACGTGCACAAAAAAACGGTCAAAGAAAGTGGTACCCACTATAATACTATAGTATATTATATTATAGTCATTGGTCTAACTATTTATATTGTCGCTTTTATATAATAAAACAATGCAAATACATTTGATTTTTGAAAATAACTTTTCACATGGTCTAAAGATTTCTCAAGTAATAAGACTTGTCATAATGACACGATAAACACTATATATTGTTTACATTAAATTGTATAAATAAAATGTAAGTGTTGTCTATTAACTTATATCAACATTGCTTACAGGTAAAAACAAACCTGCTACGATAGTCGTGCGAGTGGGAAACAACAGACCTGACCTGGGCACGAATCCTATATGTAACCGATTCACTGGCTTTATTGACGAAGGAAAACCGTTGTTCCTACCGTGCAATCCACCTATGCCAGGAGCATTCGTTAGTGTCCACATGGAAACCGCTAGTGGATCTACTCAGTTATCAATATGTGAAGCTTTTGTCTACACCGATCAAGTAAGCTTATAAAACTTATAAGTTATTGTAATATAAAAATAAAATATCTAGTTAATAAAGTATATTAGTTTAATTTTATTAATTTATGTATTGAAATATTAATTTTAAATGTACAGTATACAAAGACACGTTATAGTTAATAATATATAATATTGAATATTATGTTACCGCTAAGGTTTTGAATTTGTATTCTTTAATTTAACATATAATTATAATAATTATGCAATTAAAATAAATACATAAAATAATACATAATTAAATAAATAATTTATCTAAAAAAATGTATAGGACAACTAGTTATTATACTTTGTGCAATTAGTGTTGCCTGTAAATTTACAAAATAACTTGCATATTCCTGATACGCACTGACAAGTGGCAACAATGTGGATAGTCCAATATGTAACTAAACAATAACTGCGATTTTTTAAAATACCTAGATAAATTATATAAGTACTACATATTTTATTGATTTGATTTGGTTAGAGTATGATTTATGAAGTATATTGATATTTTATGAAATTACAACTTTTAGATTTAGTATTAAAAATTATTATTGTAGAAACACACTTTATTTATATTTAAAAAAAAAAATATTTATTGGTAACTCAAGTCACTTATTCCAATTTAAAACAGTGGTTATAAGTTTATGATTTATTATGACATAATTGATTATTCGTATTTATTTTAGGCGTTACCAATTGAAAGATGTCCACAATTTAGAGATCAACCACCAGGAAGTACTGCTACATATAACGGAAAGTGTTATATATTTTATAATCGTCAACCAATGAACTTAAGAGACGCGTTAGGATTTTGTAGATCAAGAGGTGGTACATTGATTGACGAAAGTAACCCAGCGTTACAGGGATTTGTCAGCTGGGAACTGTGGAGAAGACATAGGTAAGCTTAAATATATTTTATAAGAATATGTATTTAAATAAAAACTCAATTTTATTAAATCCTAACGTATATTATACAGGATGTTTCGCCAAAATGGCAAGATTTATCAAGCGCGTTCATCCCCAATTTTTCTTTTAGTAATAACTTTATTCGAATTCTGATTTTTTAAATTTTTTTTGTATTCTTAATGTCCATATTATCAATTATTTAGAATTTTTATACCATTTAATGATTGTCCTGTGGAAATGCTATATCTTTATTTAAAATGAAAATCGTTGTTTTATACTGCTAACTGCAGATAAGCAGAAAACTTTTTGAAAATTTTGATGTTAAAAATTGAGTATTTGAATAAAGAATTTTTGGTTGTTTAGCTTTGTATATACTAAGGATTATAAGATCCGTGATAATATTTTAAATATTTGAATTCTAATTTGGAAAAAAGAAGTTTTTATAAATAAAGGATACAATTTAAATAGTTTAAAAATATAAATAAAATATTAAAAATTGCGTAAATAAGAATTTAAATAAATTTATTATCATAGTAAAATATATTACTAAGCATGCTTGGTGAAACACTTGGGTGTTGTATAATATGTATGATGCATACGATTATATGAACATTTATATTTTGACATTATAATAACTCTTTCTCAATATTTAACACCTGAGTCACATTATTATGGAACATATTTACAGGAGTGATTCACAAAGTCAATATTGGATGGGTGCTGTGAGGGATTCTCATAACAAAAATAATTGGAAATGGCTAAACGGTGATGATCAAACAGTATCGTTTTGGAGTTTACCGTCAAGTGGTTCTGAAACGACATCTTTAAATGGAGGCGATTGCGCACGATTTGATGGTTCCAAAGGATGGTTATGGTCAGATACTAATTGCAATGCTCCACTAAATTTCATTTGTCAACACCGTTCGTATTAATTTATTTTTAGTATAATTAAATTAATAGCATCATGTACGGATAAATTTTAATTATCAATTATAAAATTTTTTTGCGTAGAACCGACTGCTTGTGGTAGGCCAGAGCAACCTCCAAATTCAACAATGATTGCTGAAAATTTCAATGTCGGCACTGCGGTAGAGTATTCTTGTGATGAGGGTCACCTGTTGATCGGCCCATCCACTCGCACGTGTCTTGGAACAGGGTTCTATAATGAATTTCCGCCCGTGTGCAAACGTAAGATAAAAGAAATATTTTTAATTTATTAAAAGTTAAAACCAATCCGTATTATTCGTTTAAAGGAATTCAATGTGGTTTTCCTGCGGACATTTCAAACGGCAGTTATAAGCTAATCAATGGCACCGTCAACTACTTAAGTCAAGTACAATATACTTGTAGTGAGGGACATAAAATAATTGGAAGAGATAGATTAATTTGTGATTTAGACGAAAGATGGGATGGACCCCCTCCAAAGTGTACAAGTAATTCAAATTATTTTCTTGTACCTATCTTTTTAATTGTATATAAAAAAATGTCTTTTTTTATGAAGTCCAAAAATGTGATGATCCTCCAGTAATTCAAAATGGCGAATACCAAATGTCAAACAATGATAGTATTATTGGAACACTAGTAGAGTATACGTGTGTATCTAGACGATTCCGTTTGGTTGGACCTAAGCAATTAATATGTTTACCAAGTGGTCAATATGACAATAAGCCACCTTATTGTAAAGGTTAGTGTTGTTATTTAAACATTTCGTCCAATAAACTGTTTTGGATTATTCATTATTTATTTTCTATAAATATTTGCTATTCAGAAGAAACTAAAACACCGATTGTACCAGCCGTGTTGGTGACCAAGACTGTATCGACTAGTACTGTTCCCAGTAGCCGAGCGCCACCGACTCCTAATCGTGAAAAACCACGGCCGTTCACAACCAAGCCTACTTTAATAACGAAACCAGCTAATGATCAGGTATATTAATTTACTTACTATATCATTATGAATTCTACAATAAAGAAAAGTAGACACTTTCTTTGGATTACAAATTTGAAGTAAGCTCGATATATATAGTTTATCTGAGATTATTAGTTCAAATCTGAAAATTCGGTGCTTTATCAACCGGAAACTGAGCGAATGTTACTTTCACTTCATTAGGACGATAGCGGCCAGACGTCATCCAATGTGGTAATTGCCTCAGCGCATCCGCATGACAACGAGATTCCGGATAGTGTTCACGTCCGAACAAACCCGAACGCGGCCAACATACCGTCTCAGGTGGAAAGCGAACACCGGATCGGCCCCAAACTAAATTTGGGTAAGCTATACTAAATTTAAGTCATAAACAATAAAAACTATAATATATTTATTTGATTTTTTTTTTTTTGTATGTGTGAAACAGGAGCAATAATCGCGTTGGGTGTGTTCGGAGCATTTGTATTTCTGGCAGCAGTTGTGACCACAATCGTCATATTAGTGAAAAGGTAACGTGATTTTACTATGTGGTGTGCTGCAGCAGTGTAGGACTTAAGTTTAAAGAAACAAAAATAATGTGCGCGTCTGAAATCCTTGTGTGTCTGTGCGACTAACAACAAAAATCGCTTGTCGGCTGCTATATGTGGGCTGTTTTGTTTTTGTTTACAGCAATAGGAACCACAAACTTCCGTCCGGTGCGCATAACATGCCGTCCCGATGGTATACACTACTGGCAATGCCGTTCCCCGACCAGCAAGTCGGACGGCGTCAGTTCTCTAGGGCGTATAGAAGCCGAGCTGGCTATTTCTCTAACCCGTTATGACAATAACCGCGCACCGATAAATACACTATAATTTTAACGTGTACCCGTACCAAAACAAAACAAAAACAAACCGTATACCTACCCGAAACCCATAAGTCTAAGGTACGACTGATATATATCACCACAACGTTTTCTAATCGCACTGTTATTGTTATTATTATCATCATTATTGTTGTTGTTGTCGTTATATTGTTCTCGTCCGACTATTGTAACAATAATATTGTATTATGGCGCACCGTTTTAACGCACGACATGCTTCTGTTTTTCGCACGCTTTTATGTTTAATATTGGTATGGCACTATGGCAGCACGGGATTATTGTAGTTTCCATGTTGGATATAGTTGATGACCACAGAGATTCGCGTTTAGGCGTGCGCAAGTGATACTTTAATCCTGATGTGACTCAAAACATGTTAAAAATTGTGGTGGAGGGAAGATAGCACAGAGTGTCAGAGTCTAAATAATTACATTATTTTGGAATACAAATTCAAGTTACTAAATAAAATTTTCAAAGATGACACTAGTAAAAAAAAAAATTAGTGCGCACGCTTATACTTTTAATATGACGGGAATAAATTAATTAATTCGCCAAAAAATAATTTTTGATTAATGCCAAAATGTAAAAAGGTTCGATTGTCATTCACGTCAAAAATAATATTACACATATTTTATATACCTATTCATTAATTATTATGTCAATCAAAGCAAAACATGGGATACAATGGGAAATTCACATATTTCAACTAATTACGTATACATTTTTTAAAATTAATAAAACCTAGTAAATATTATTATTAATTCTATTATGATTCAAATATCAATAAAAAAAAACGTTAACTGCTACCTACCTATACAAGTTTATATTTTTGATTTGATAACAAAAATTTGTCTTATGGATAGGTATTTAAAATTGTGTAATAAAAAAAATATTAAACCATATATTTAATGTATAATATATTAGAAGTGTTTATTTGAATTCTGAAAGTGCCAAAGAGCCCCCCCCCGACCACCTTTCTCCTACAAGTCTCAAAATGTGCACACACATATCACATATGGATAAATATAAATTAGGTACACACCTAATCTAACCGTTCTAATGTTCTATGCACACACAGTAGATGTATGATGTATTAACGTATGAACGATTGAAATGTTTTATTTATGTATATTTCGTTGGTACGTTTGATGACGTTTATACATAAGCTACTTATATCGTGTTTCTTTACGTCAAAAAATGAGTAAATTACATAAATACATTATATTATAATGATAGGTACCATATGATAGTATCGAGATTATTTTTGGCAGCAAACGAAAATCGAACTTTTTTCAATAACAACTTACTGCAAGTCAAGGCCGTATCTGAGAGGGTCCAAGAGGTCCAGACCCCCCCCCGAAATTTTTAAAAATAGAAATATTTTAGTGGTGAATATAGTTTATTGACTAAAAATTTTCAGCATTTATATTTTTAAAAAAATTTGGACCCCCCCTCCTGAAATTTTTTTTCATTTACGGCCTTGCTGCAAATCGTCGCGTTTTAAACGCATCACATTCTCGGCTAAAATATACCTATAAATACCTAAATATTAATGGGATATTTTGTTATCTTGTGGACTTCCGCAGGAATCGCAGTGCCAAACACTTCCGACACCGGGCGTCGCCGGATACCAACACGGTCGCCTCGCTGGACTCGTCCGGTTCCGAGAGCCGGGGCGGCCTGAACCGGTACTACAGGCAGGCGTGGGAGAACCTGCACCAGTCGGCCGCGTCGCCCAAACACTCGCGGCCGCACCATCACCACCATCACCATCACGCGGGCGGCAGGCGCAAGGACACCGCGGCCGACGGGTCGCCGCGCATCGAGAGCATGCGCGACGGGTCCGAGCTGGTCGTCAACGACGTGTACCACCCGCGGTCGACGGCGGGGCCGATGGACCACAACAAGAAGTCGTCCAGGCATCACCACCACCATCACCATCACCAGAACAGGGCGGCCAACCGGTATTAATGACGGGCGCGGACTGCTATATAGTTATTACGGATGAGATTCCGACGTCGCACCGCAGTGTAATAATGTTATTTGCAGCAACCTGCTGCGGACGTCGTCGCGCGGTCATAATAATATTATATTATTTATATACACGTAATGTTAAACGTTAGTTGTTAGGTGTATGCCTGCTTTTATAATTATATTATTATATATATATATTTATATATACTAATTATTATTGTACACAGAGCGATTGTTTCACTTTCAACAGCCGAATCGCTCGTTCTTTCGAAAATTATTCACTCTTTTTGGAAAACTTAAGGTACCTATATTCTTACATACCTATACGCAATATTATAGGTATATAATGATATATTATATATAGGTATTATTTTTTTTCAATGTTGTCGACTGAAGCAGAATACTCTTGTTGGAAAAAACCTAACCTATAGGCTATAGTACTTAACTATTTACAAACATCGAATATCGTGAACCAATTTGTTTGTATTTATAAACATTTAAAGTTTAGACGAGCGGAGTACACGCAGCGGACCACGAAATATTTCGTCGTGTACCCATCGTAGCCTTTAAACTTTAAATGCTTATGGATAAATATTGTTGAGTTTACAAACGTTTTCAGTTTTCCAAAATGAATATTTTTAAAAAAGTTCATAATTTTCGTAATAATGAGTGTTATAAGCACACTCGTCTCACTGCGATTCAACGTGTCACATAAAACATTAACGGTTTTACGCCCCTCAGTTTTATGAATGCCAAAGACTTAAATAGATACTATTTTTTTTATTAAACATGAGACACCGAAAATAATAATACAATTATCGATATTTCGTCCGAGGAAACTTTTTCTCAGAATTATTTCTATTTTCTATTCATTTTTTCAAAATAATACTTTTCGGGTGATTGCTTTGATATTTGGTTGAACATATTCGTGTAAAAGATAAACTATGACAAATATCTTTTGTACAATCAAATCAATTAACAGTGATTTTAAACTATCATTGAAGTTGGTTTCTAATAAATTTATTATTGATTTAAACAGATATCAAAGTGTTGGTGATTGCTTTGTAAATACAAAATTATGCTTCGATTAAAAAAATCACTATATAGGTACCAATCCAGCCTCCCGAATTAAACGATTTTATTTTCATTCAATGAAATTTCTGTATGGACATTAAGTTCACACCTATACCTAATTCACATAGTTCTAATTAATTCACTAAAACAATTGCAGTTAATTAATTTACATTTACATAGGTAATCATTAACTATAACAAAATGCACTTATTGCATTTACGTTCTTTGGATAACTCGAATCCATAAATTTCTAAAATTGTATTTTAGAAAATATAAAATAATTAAAAAAATAAAAATAATCTGTAAATAAAATATACTATAGGTACGTTATAATAATGTAGACATTAGACATAAATGGAAAATATGGCAGTTAATAATTTAAGCGGAAAGTCTAATATGTACCTATATTAATCATTTGACTTTTATTTCTTCAAAATATTTACTTCAATAGTTGAATCATAAAATTTAGATAATTAACCCCATGGCTATTGAAAAATTAAAAATTGTATTACATTATTTTTCTAATTGTTCATCTCTATTATATTAATTCATTATGTATAATATGATATAGTTGATTCTAGTGCCTACAAGTTATTTTACTTATAGAATGTAATAATGCAATTATTAAATGACTGACAGTTAAAAAATGAAGCTTTAAAGTTTAAGTTAACCGAAAAATTAAAATCATCATTTTAAGTCTCTTTTTATTTATAAGATTTAAGATCCCCTAATTTATATTTGCCAAATTTTGGACGTATAAATATATAATAATTTATTAATAATATGTATTATTTTTAATGTTACCTTTTTTGACGTTGAAATTTAAGTCAATAATATTTAAGCTTAATCATTATTTTTATTATAACATTATACAATATTTATTATATATATTGTGAATTATTTATTTATTTATATATAATATAATATTATAGATTTTTTTCAAGAAATGAACTGTTTAACCATAGTAGGTATAATATAATATACTATGGTTATAACAAATATGTTCAATTAGATAATTTGTTTCTTTTTTTTTTTATGTAATTAACAGGATTGTAAACAATTTAAACATATTATTTTTACTGCCAAAGTTGATTGAGTTTATATCTATATAAAAACATAATATTTTTATATTGTTTATTTTTAGATTATTTAAATTATTGAATTTTGTAAATATAGTAAACATAACCAAAGTATTGTAATATATTTTGACTTATAAAAAATTGTCTGTGTAAGTTATTCCTTGATAAATATATCTATTTTCTTATTTTTCACGGGTCCACAACGACCATAACCTGTACAATTGTGTGAAGTAAGTAATGTAAATAGATTTTTAGGATAAAACTTAATTTGATGTATTTAGTTGATTAAGTTTCTTTTTAATATTAAAGATAAATGGCAGTTTACAAATATACAAGTGGATAATTAGAACAAGAAAAATTTGGGTGGGGGTTAACCCCCAGAACACTTCCCCTAAATACACCACTGATTATTATAATGCAAATTATTAGTTACTATTAAATAATTATAATAGTAAGAAAGTTCACACATTTATGAATTGTTAAACTTTTCCTAATGTCTATTACTCAGTACTTATTAGTCATATTTTCATTTTATTAATTAGTAGTAGGCAAAAATTAACACAATTAGTAACAAATATTCAATTTAAAAGTCAAAATACAGTAATGGTATAAGAAAATATTTTATTTATAAAACTTTACATACACAGTTATATCTATAACCTATATTTTATTATAATACAATATTCATATACAGATTTTTATGATTAGCCAGTACGACTCTTAACTATCGCCTATCACTACATAATGAATATTGGCAAATAATGAAAAAAAAATCAAAAAACTCATTAAAAATGATGTCTTTAGAGTTTGCATGTGTACTGTTTTTGGTCTGGGTCTACTATGTTACATTATTTAAAAATATTTTATTTTACAGTATAATTAATATACACAGGAATTATAAAAATTTAAAGTTTTGAAACTTACAGATTAAATAGTGAAACTTAAAAAAATAAAAATAACAAATATTTTCTAAATGTATTTACTCCTAAAAATTCAAATTTGTTATTTGTCAACATATAAAAAAAAGTAATTAAATAATCTTCAATATAATTTAAAGAAATAAAACATAAATACAAAATTATTTTAAATTAGATATAATTTGTTTCTGAGCAATTTTACACACAGCATTAAAATTACTTTTTATATGAATACGCCAAAATGGAGATCGTCCCCAAACATAAGCCGGAAAGTTTGGACTTTCAACACCATGAAATATTCTAGCTACAGCCCGAGCAGTAAATTTACAATCAATATAACTATTGAATATACGGTTAACATCAGATGCAATTCTGGTTTCATCGGTTTTATTTAAAACTATTTCATCCTAAAATGATAAAATTTAATTAAAGTAAATTCATAGATCTAATTATGAAATTAAATAACATACATTTTCTTTTTGAATAAGCATTGATAAATTGTCAATGGTAAAATATTCCCTTACGGAATTCTTTAATTTTTCACATAATTCTATATTAATCTCATCGCAGCACTCAATAAAAGTAGATGTTGAAGACCTAGACAAAAATAGATTCATAATTATAACAAATATTAATAAAAGTAACAATTTAATATTTACTATACCTCATAAATGTATCAAAACAATTTTTTAATTCAGAAAGTGATTTAGTTTCTTGTTGATGTGATATACTATATAAATTGCAAAGAGTTGAATCTAATTGTTCTGCATCCATATTGCCTGGGGCTAATACTCTAAAGCCTAGACAATAAAATTCAACTGCCACTCCACTTTTATGAAATTTTCCATTGGCTACAAAAATACATAAATATGTCGAAACGTTTAATATTTTATAAAACAAAATTCAAACACAAACACAATATAGCTTTTGTAGGCTTGATTTAAGACAGATGAGGTTAGGTTAATAAGGGTTGGAAAATTTGTATTAGTTTATCAGTTCAATATTATATTTTAAATTTACACTTAAATTAGATACAAAAGTCCAGAGCACTAACAGGCATTGTTTTAACAATACCTGTAATGGAATAGATTGCTATTATAGATCTATAATGCCTCACAATAGATAAAAATTGTGGTAGATAGTACCTTGTGTAAGCTTGGTTTGTTTGATAAAAGCATTTTTTATTAAATTTGGTATCAATGCTTAACAAAACTTACTGTTAGTCCATTCTAAGTTTTTAAGTTCTTTTTTGACAATACCACTGTCCCATCCTATGGCAGAAGCTACTTCAAATATTGAAAATTCAAGCTGATTTGATGGTTTAACAGATTTTCCTTTCAGGGCATAAGCAACAGCAAGAGGTGGACACTAAATAAATTTAAATGATTAATTATTAATACATTTTTATTTATTTTCTATGGTATGCTATGATATTGAGGACAATTTTACTTACAGTCTTTGATAGTTGTTTTAAAAATAATGGTCCTTTATAACTTGTTATTTTGCAAAAAATATAAGATAATGGCAAATTTTTTACCAATTTCTTAGTATTTAATTCAAGGTAACATAATAGTGTTTGAATATTTTCTTGCTTCATATCTAAAATGGAAACAGTATCTTCTACTTCAAAGACTACTTCATGTTTAGTGCATTCTTTTTCTTTACATTTACACTCAACAAACACTCTTTCAAGTAATTTTCGAATGGACGCACGGTCAACAGAATTTGAGTAAATATGACGACTTAATTCAGCAATATCATTCCCCTTTAATAACATTAACATTTTATTAAATTATAAATATACGGTACAATTAAATAGAAATTTTACTTCAGATTCCAAGAACATGTGACAATGTGCTACATTTCCATCACGTCCAGCACGACCGATTTCTTGTACATAACTTTCTAAACTTTTAGCCATGTTATAATGTATAATACCTTGAAGGTCAGCTTTATTTATTCCCATGCCAAAAGCAACAGTAGCAACAACAATTTTAAGTTGACCTATATAATAATTATTATTATTATAATTTGTTTACAAATTAATATCTAAATTCTATTACCATCCATAAAATACTTTTGAGTGCGTTTTCTCTTTGCTGCAGTTAATCCCGCATGATATGGCTCAGCAACTTGAGATAACTGACCCCGCTTACCGGTAGAAGTATGTTGTGACTAATTAATATACACACATTAATATATATATATAATTTAACACAATTTATTTTAAAATTATATAGAAAATATTACCTGAAAAGTAGTTCTAATAAATGAAGCGATTCGTTCACATTCTTCTCGTCTAATACAATAAATAATTATTGATCTACAATTTTTAAAACGATTTCCATTCAGTAAGTTGATTAATGCTTTATCACGATCTTTATCTCTTGACACACTCAACATAAGATTATCAGGTAAAGGAGTATCTTTAATTATTGAATTTGGGTCATCGTCCAACATCAGTTCACTAGCAATACTTGAAACAGTTGAAACAGTCGCGGTTGCAGTTAAACCCAAAAACGTTTTAACACCAAATTTTTCTCTTAATACCTAAAATGAAAAACTTAATTAAAACTCTTAAAATAAAATTTATATTATATATTTATAGTACTTGACAAATCATGAGATACGATGGTCTAAAATTGTGAGACCACTGAGAAAGACAATGGGCTTCATCTAGACATACGAATGCAATAGGAGGAAGTTTTGATAACCAATCTGTATTAAAACCAGAAACAATAGCCTCGGGTGATACTAAAAGTATTGATAATTCTCCATTAGTTAGTTTTTCTATAATAATATCACGTTCTTTTGTGGTCTGATTATTATGCAAACATGCTATATTTACTGCACTTATTCCATCGACCTTAAAATTTTTTTACATTTATAAGAACTATTTGTTTAATATCAATAAGTATTTGATAAAAATTACTTGATCTTCCATCAATGATATGAGAGGAGAAATTACTAATGTGATACATTTGGATTTTTTACCGTATAGGTATGCTGGTAATTGGTAACATAATGATTTTCCAGAACCTGTTGATAATGTGACTAGAGTTGAAAGACCTGAAAGAACTCTCATTATTGCTTTTTCTTGACCCGGACGAAATTTGGTATGACCAAATAGTTTTAAAACTTCAAATACTTCATCTGGTGTACCTGATATTATTTAAAAAAAATAAAATTATATGAAAATATCAAGGTAAATATTAAAAAAAAAAAAAATAAATACCAATAATATTATCTTCATGAAGTTGATATACTGGAGAAATACTCTCAGACTTGGAAATATCTTCTAATATTGGAGGGTACTCTATTGAATGGTTCTAAAAAAAGGTATTATTATTATTATTAGTATACAAAGTAAGTTTGTGTTTGATTTTAAATAATTCATATACTTGATCTTTCGATTCCCGAGCCCATTTCTTACAATGAGCTTTTTCTTTTTTTTCAAGAGCTAATTGCTCAGCTTCTTCTAGAGTAAGATATGGACTGTCCTCTTCGCCGATATCTTCCAAAGGAATTAATTCAGTACCTATAAAAAAATAATAATAATAATAACAGATGATTATTAATCTTTTACTTAATCATAATAAAAAATACTTTAAACTAATTAATAAGACTTACTTTTGATACAATTCTTAGAATAATGCCCAATATCTCCACATTTAAAACATTTTAATAATGTAGTTCGATCTGTGGCCGAAAAATCTCCACCAAGTTCCTTCTTTCTATTTTTCCACTGTTTTTTTTTGTAAGTAGTAGTTTTAACAGATCGTTTGCCACGACTGTAAACTTTTCTTTTCATATCTAATTTTACAAAATTTTCACTAGCTTTACCATTAGAAATTTTTGCTTCTAGCAAAATTTTTTTTCGACTATCTTTAGTTGATAACTTAACACTGTCATGGTCATGGGTTTTTGATACTTTTGATTGTATTGTACATTCTTCATATTCTTCATCAGAATTGTAACGTTTTTTTGAACTTCTTGAAATTTCATTATCATCTAGTTTAGTTTCCTGATTAATACTTTTTTGACTATCACTCAATTCTTGAGCTTTAATTCTTTGAGATGAATACAATGGAATATCTTGTGTTTCATTATCACTTTCATAGACTATATCTGTATCACTTTCAATTTCTTTTGTTTGTTTAAAATCAGGCTGAATAATGGTTGAATTAACTATTTTAGAATTATTTTCATTACATCTTTCCAACCAACCTTCATCTAATTTTCTATTTACTGTCATCATTTTTGGAGATGCTTCAAAACTATTAGATGATTTTTGCAGTAAGCTTAGAGGTTGAGGTGTATAACTAGAAGTATTAGAAGTTTGAATTGTACTATTTATTAATGCATTAGAATCTGAAGTGATAACAGATAAATTAGAATCGTCATGGAATGCACTGTCCTCTTGAGTGTTAGAATCATTAGACGTTATGTTAGTTATATTGTCAGATACATTTTGTGAACAATTAAGTTCACTGGTTTTCTTTTTTACAATACTTTTTCGAGGATTTCTTTTTTTAAAATCACAACCATCGAATAATTTCTTTGAAAATTTTACAGAAATGCTGTTTTCAATGTGCTTAACAGTAGTTGTAGTTGGTATTTCAGACTTAGGTTTATTATTCAAATGTTTACCCCAAACTGATGGTTTATTAATATCAACAGGTGGATCTTCATTAATTGGTTTATTTGCTGGTGTCTGATCATTGATATTGCTGAGAAATAATGTTTCATCAATTGTGGAATCATCTGCATCGTCTAATTCACCAGTCAAAGTCTTTTCAAGTAAAGAAGTTTTAATTTTCCAGTACATTTTGTAGGCATGTCGCACTTTTTGATCTGCTAACTTTATATCCTCCTAAAATGAAAGGATTTTTTTGTTTTTAATTTTAACAAATTTTTATATTATTATTTATAATATTTTATAATTTTACTATTGTTATTACCTTTCTGGGATTGCGACTGTTAGTCTTGATAAACTCATTTTCCCATTTCTTCACAATAAATTTGTACTTTAAATATGGATCGCTTATTTCCATACTTTAAAAATGAACATTAACTTAAAAGTGATACTGTATTATAAACTCACAACAGACAATTGATAAATAAACTAGTAAAGTAAATTGTAAATAATGACTAAAATGTAAAAAGTAAATAGTAAATATCTGTTTAATTAATAAAATTCAGTTGTCAGTTTTTTTGAGTTTTGAAAGGCGCAGTATGACCATGGTTGAAATATTGATAACGTAACACATTATCATAGAATATGATTATCAAAACACTCAAAACTTGTCAAAATTTATCAACCTATTCTTTCAAAGTCAAGGTTGTCGGTATCACAGAAATACAAAATACAACAATTAACAATTTAAACAATTTAATATTTATTGTGAATATTGAAAGTTTTTACATTCTGTTCAATTGTTGTAGTGTTGTCCGTCGACTTGACTGTCATAGGCCATAGTCATAATATCATATTTCACACTTTCATAGCCCATACTCCCATAGGCAATAGGTATAAAATGAAGATAATACCTATTTACATAACCTTAAAAGATAATCTTCTAACATCTTCCAACTTCCAACTAGTATAACTAGTATAAGTGTATGATTTAAGGTGGCACCTATCATGAATATGAGTAGTTTTATCATGAAGACTAGAATGACCTAGATGTTCTAGTCTTCATGAGTTTTCTAGATTAATCACAGAATAAATGTAATTTAATTCATTCATTTTATTCAGTGATTCAGAATTTCAAGCTGTTAACTTGTAAATCGTGGACTATGGTGTATATCTCAGTCCGTGTAGTCACTTGTAAATATTATTATTATTAATATTATTATTCATTAATCAATAATAATTAGGTATTCATTACCATTTACCATAGACGTAGGTAAAAAACCAGTGTATTATTATTTATTTCATTTGTATCAATTCAGTGAGCAATAAGTAAAAGTATTAAAAAACTTAAGTTATATTCAAATAACGAGTATTGAGAACACGTAGATATCATAGACATAGGTAATATATTATATTTATTGTTATTTAGTCATAAATCAGTAATAACTTATAATTGAATCTAGAAGTCTATAGAACCACAAGATAGATTAAATTTTTGTTTTGTTTCATCTTTTGAGTTGGAACTTAATATCAACAATGGCAGTGATTTAAATAGTATTCCACCCAGTTTCATTTCTGTTAAAATATTATTGTATTCGTAATTTCCATTAACCATTAGTAAAAATACTACTAATACTAGTAGTATTATGCAACTCTAAAACATAGTCTGTGAACCTGTTGTTTTGGTATATTTTTAATGGAACAACTTATCAGGAACGTTTTAATTTAACTAATTCAATAACTTGGTGTACACAACTTTAAATTAATTAAAACTAAAATTAATCAAATATTTTATGGGGAATGCAAAAAAGTTAAACATTCAAAAATATTGTCATCAAGAAACTAACAAATGGCCCTCATTATTATATCAAATTATACACTACATTCAAATCTAAAACTATAAACTATAATTGAGAAAGTCAAACCCTTCTATGAGATTTCACAACTGACTAAGTTCACATAAAAATCTGCTTATAAAAACTTTAGCCTTTGATACTATACTTGATAATCTCCCAAAACACTTTAAAATAATTAAAAATCGGATTATAATAAATGAAAGTGACATCAATGGGTGGTTCCTTTCTTCAACTTTTTTTCTCATGTTATCTTTAATTGTGCCAAATATTTTTATTCCGTCAAAGATACAGACTGTATATTATATTTAATAAATAAAAATATATTTATATATTATTTGAAATATGATACAAATATTACTTGATAAAAATTGTGTTTTTAGTTTAAACATTAGATTTTATCAACATTTTCAATTCTAAGGCATTTAATTTATAATAATTATTAAATAATTTGTACATTTCTGTGATTTTAATTATCTATCTATTGAAAACCTAAGGAATTTACAATTTTGTAGTATGAGAATTTTGTACCTGTAATGAGGTTATATTGTATTAACAGTTGTTTGAGAGAAGCAAAAACATTTTTTATCCTACTCAATATTTATTTCATGTTAGCCCTCCGATAATTTTTTACCCAATTTATGTCTGAGTCCACTGAATCTGATATAATTAATTTAATTCTACTTCTCGTAGTAAGCTTTATAGTCTGCAACCACTTAGTTATTATATCTGGTAGACAATACTTATTTCTATATAAAGTACATCTACCTTTGTTATAACTTTTAGTTGAAATAAAAATGGATGCATTATGTATTGTTAATTATAATAATTATTATTAACCCCAATAATGATATTGTATAAAAATAGTTGTAGTCTTATAATTATAAATTATATGTTCCAGCGTCTATTTGAATTTTTTCAATTTTTAATCTGTTGATACAGTTTTGTATAGTTAATTTTATTTCATATATTATTTTAAAGACCTTTATTTTTACTCTGAATTACTCAATTTTGTACACTTACCTATAGTCCCTTCAATCCTTCATGGTAAGCTGGAACTAATGGCTAAATGCTTCTATTTTTATTAATTTATTATAATTTTGATAATTTATTTTATTTTTTTTATAATTGTACTCAAATATTTATAATGTATAAATAACCAGTCTAATATCCAGGTGCCAAATAATTTAATTTTTAAATTAATACTATATTAATATATTATATTTTTGTAATACATTCAATAAAATATAATAATACGTATTAAATATACAATACAAAATTAAATAATATTTTGAATAAATTATAATAAGTTTAACATTATTGAGATTGTACTATTTAGTACTCATGGTCATGGCTGTAAATGTAGATCTATATTTCATGGGAGTATGGGACCATAGTCGATGGGCATTATATAATTTCTGATACATCAAACGTTCATTTCAAGTTAATAAAATCCATATTATTTGAAGATTAATAAACTCAAATTAATCACGACAGTTATAACATCATGCATTGTTACACGTCTATAGAAACCTAGTAGCTTTGGTAAGTAGTCAATCGTACACTACACATTACCAAATAATTACTTGATAAACAACAATACACATAAATGTGTAAATGTGTTTACCTAACCATATGTACTTATTCTAATGGTTGATATTTTATTTGTATTTGTCAATGGCTCTAGAACTTAACAAGTATTGATTTAAAAACATCATGTTGTAATTATGGATGCATAAAGTATATTTGTATATCTAACACGGATGTTCTTCGTAAGAAATGGCACTGTATTCCACCCATGGTATTTCTGGCTTAAATTGAATAATATTTGATATAATGCACCAGAATTGTATGCCAATATACATATGTGTTTAATGTCCTTGTATGTGTATACAAGGTGTAAGAATGTATAGCCTTAACAAACATGGTCTACTAAATTATACACACTTGACACAATTTAACAATCAGTAAAAAAAATATAGTTATTACTCATTATTATAATTATTACATTAATACTTTCAAATTATACAATTTAATACAAAAGCTTTAGAATTAACTTAGCATGAAAAATGGGATATATTATGGTGATGAATTTGCCAATTGGATACATTTGAAATACAACAATTGTCATATTATTAAATAATGATAAAAATAAAAATAAAAAAAAGTTCTTGTTTTATAATTCTAAAATAATAATAAGTATTCATTTTGTACAATTAAATTTAATACTTTTGTTACAAATCTTAAAGACACTTGAATAAGAGAGGGCTATACTTCAAATGATAATAATATGCTTAAAAATAAAATGAATAATCAATGAAATAGTACACATGGGAATAGGTACAAAATAGATAAAAATGAGTAATAATAAAACTATTAGAATTTAGTTCTTTTAAAATTTAACATTAAGCAGGTACAAAAATGGTAAATAAGGGTATAAAACTAGGAATCTTAATAAGGTGTAGCCCACTCCAGTATGTATATCTTAATGAAGAAATAGAAACTTTGTGTGCCAATCACGTTTTTCTAGAAAACGGCCAATGCAATCGTTTTTGAGTTCCACTACTGCTCACAGTTGATGATGACGATGATGACGAGTTTGAGCGTAAATTATGAGACACAGAACTGGTGGATGAACATGAGCTAAGACTGCTAGTAGACACTTGGCCTCCGTTGGAAAACATATCCATTACACTAGGCCTGTTCTTATCGCGACTGTTCTTATCAAAAGATTCTAAGCATAGAAGATTAAATACTTTTACTGAGTAATTAAGATTAATAAAATCATGCTTTACATAAAATGTGTTACAGTATAGCAAACATTTAATTTGATTTAATATAATCTTATTATGTATGGTTTGGATTTTATTAATACAAATTTAATATCTTTTTTTTTTTTTAATTAAATCAATTAGTATATTAGTAGGTATTGAAAATAATATAAAAATTTAAAGATATAAATATTAGTTCCAACATTTACACTACTTTAAGTTAAGACATTTCATTATCTACACAAGCAATATTCAAAAATATAAATATAAATTTAATGAGTTGATTTACCTAACAGTGGAGTTTCATCATAAAGTGATCCTTGTCGCTCTGGTTTAACAAATGAATGCCTGTTAGTTTCTAGTAATTGTACTTCCATGACATTTTCAGCTGCTTTTTTCCATCTAAGAAAAGAAATTCATTAAATTTAAAAATCATCTCATGATTATATGAATACACCTTACTTGTAATGTTCTTTGGTATGTTGTACTAAATATTTCAGCCAATTACCCTTCTCTTCACCGTTTTCCACTGAAAATATAAATGATACTGTTCGCTTCTCAGATTCATTGGATATTTCAATTTCATTATTAGTCTTTAGCACTCGAATTACTGTATTCTAAATGAAACAAAACAAAATATTGTAATGCTATATTAGTATAGTAGAGAAAAAAAAACAATAATTACCCAAAGGTAAAAGTTTATAAGAAGATTATATTTATAATTTTAAACATGATTAGTTTCACTAAATATTTTTTTCACAATGAAATATGAGTTATTTTTACATAAAATTAATCCTTAGTTCGGGACTAAACATTTTTACTAACTAATACTTGCAACACCCATAACAATCTGAAGACTAAAAACCCATACAACCCAAACATTTTTTTCAAACACAACCTAATTAAAATAAAACATTTAATTTTTACAATGTAAATTTATGTGGTTTGATCTTTGTGTGTATTTTTTGAATTTTATTCAATTTTATAGTTTATTTTTAATAATAATTATGAATAGGTATAGATTATGTTAAAACTCTTAAATTAAATAAACTGTTTTTGGTCTAGGTACTATCTAAATGGACATTTTGTCTAACTATCAAATAATCGATAATTATAATTATGTATTTATGTCATTAATATTTTAAGAAAAATTATCATTTAAAATCAAGATTAAAATGGAACGTTATATAATAAAGAAATAAAAGAAAATATAATTTCTAAATGAAGTTTTACCTGAAAACTTAACTTTTAGGTATCACCTAGGATAAAATAACAGTTATAAGCTCTAATAGAATGTTTATTAAATTTAATATTTTATTTCGGTGTATCTGAACATCGAAAACACAAATAAGTTATTCGAATACTAAACTCTGTTTTTAGTAATGGAAAATCTAATTGATGTACATTTTCAAGTTCAAATTATAAAAGTTACTTTTATGCACTTTATTTGTCGATCAATCGTAGAAGTTATTTAGCTTATTATTATTTCTGATTAGAACACACTGATTAACGTATTATACCTTATCAACGCGAAATGAATTTTGGGGTGGTTGAGATTTTGCTTCTTCTGCTGTTGACCATACCGATAGTTCAAATGCTTGGAGACTGGCCCATGAGGTAGATGACTCGTTTCGTTGCCGTACATACCCTGAATATACCGGAGATGATATACATTGGGGCTGTGCAGCCAGCCGACAACAAAAATGACCAAATAGAGGTAACTGGTTATTACGATTTTCTGCTGATATGAAATTATAAAAATAAAACCATTATTTATCATTACAAATATAATATATATTTCGGCAGCCTTTATTACGTTGTTTTGTTTTACTTACGAGTGCTCTCGATTTTCATGTCGTGCGTATGTACTCTGTCATCCACTTCTTCTAAAGTCAGTTTGGCTGATGCCATTAGTTCAAAATTAGGTCCACTAAAATGCGTTATAATACACTTTAATACAGAATACTGATATAAAAATAAAACACCTGTAAAAAATGTGTACGTTATAAATGTTTGAGACTTACATTTTACCGTTATTCAGTTCGTCTCTCAACGTGGCAGCCAACTTCTTACCAACCGTGCGGCTTATGGAACTGTGCAATGTGTTCTTAATTTTCCTCGGCGTGCTAGCAATCGAAAAATCGTCGCGCAGTACATGGGCATATACTTCTAAGTCGAGTTTGAAATCCGGTCCAACGTTTTCACTACACCAGTAAATTAAAAAAAAAAAATAGAAATATTCACGAAACTTTAAAACACGTGACTTACAAGAGCAATACGTCGTTAAACGTAACGTCGGTCATGGATCTGTCTACCGGGAACATAAGGCTGGTATCGTACAGTTGTGTGCCGATTTTGGCCAAACAGAACACCGCAAATCGCCTATAGTCGCCTTTATTCTTGAAATGATCCGTATCCCGCCACATTAACGGGAGTCGTAAGTCCGAAAGCGACACCCGAGCCTTGCCACCGTTCCATCCGATTCTAAAAGAATACAAAATATCGATCGGTTGTATACGGTACCTCGTTGATTTTATAATAATGTATAATTCATCAATACTTACTGTGGGGGTTCTCGGCTTTTCCGGTGCAATTCGGCGATGTAAGCGGTCATTCTTTCGTTAGAAGTCAACAAGCTCTTGGCGGCTTGCAACGATTGAGTTTGGTGTTTGCAGGCGGCAAGGAGACGAGTTGTACCCTCGCGCATTTTCATCTCGAATTCCATTTTTTGTTCCAATTCGTAGTCCTGTTCAAAGTAACAAAAATAAATCACAACAATTATATAAGTACAAAATAAAAAATAAATACACGCGTGCCAATGAACCCAACAAAATATAGAACAATAATCAACAATGCTCGTGGATAGCGAGAACATAATATTTCATTCACCTCATATATTTATGTGTTCCGGGCTACTGAAAGTTTCTATAGTTAATATTTATAAGACATATCCCAGATACAACGCACAGTTATAGTTTAAATGGGCGATAAAAAAACTGCGTATCTAAAGATTTGTGTCAAGCCAATTTTTAAACTACGTTTTTATGTCACCATAAATAAACATAATCACAGTAACACTATACGTATTTTAATAGGTTGAAAACTAATAAAAAGAAACACGAATAGCGTGTGCAAAAAATTCAATTTCTGAATTTCCCAGGTTCGATTTTACACAAAACCATTTTATAACCTTATTTTAATGATTTATACGTGATGTTTTTTTAACATAACTACTTCAAGTTAATAGTTGTAAATCACTCATATTTCGTAAATTAAAAAAAACATATGTTATTAATTAACCTCAAAAGGGAAGAATAGTACGTTTTCGAGTAACAATAAAAAAATACAATCACAATGACCATCGATGTATGTAACTATATTATATGTAACTATAAATTATACGTATATAGTATATACATATATTATAAAAAATAGGTTGACATCAGCTGGCCTACCATACATAACACATCAATATACAGTGTTGGTACCTAAATAGAAATAATATAGCGTGATTTTTAAAGGTCAAAGGATAAAGTTACACATTGCAACGACAAATTATTAAGGATAAATTCAGCTGTATATTTTCATGCATAGAACGAAAAGGTCAGAGTAGGAAGTTAGCTGTTAATAGACGTATACTAAAGGCTATTTTGATATACTTTTTATACTTATATAACATAGGTATATCGTATTTAACCAATTAGGTCATAAGTGTATAACAAATAATCAGTTCCAATGATGACTTCTGTAGAAGATGAACCAAAAAAAAATGTGTGTATAATATTTATATTTGTATTTTATAATATACACACACGGCGTAGAATTCACATTTGAAACGGTTTTATTGTAAAAGTGTGTAGTATTTAACAAAGTGAAATTAAATATAAATAACGCGGTATAATTTAATTATAAAATGGAATACAATTACCTTATTATTATATATGTAACTAATAGTTTATAACCGAATAATTGTATTAGTTATAGTTATATAGATATTTTTAAAATACCTAATAAATAAATATAATTATGACCCTTATAAATGTTAAGTTATAACTTAATATATTACTATGGTCTACGATTAATACTAGATGCATATTTTTTTCAACATTGATAGGTATCTACATAAAAATATTTGAATTTATTCTAATATTAATTATAATATACTATAGTAGTAGGTATATACCTATATATAAATCTTAATTTTTTGAAAACATTCAATTAATAAAATACCAATAAAAAAATATTATGTTATACATAATTTTTTTTATATTGGTATTTAAAAACTTGAATACAATGAATTTTAAATAGCATTAATTCATAATTAAAACTGGAAAGATACGTTTATTAATATCACTGTGATCAAGATAAAAATGTAAAATACAATAAATATATACCTAGGTACAAACAATATTCCCGCATTTTATCTTTCTGATCACAACGAACATCCCATAAAAATGTAGTAAGGGTGGTCCGGGAATAAGAAGGATATACGGTTACAGGAAGTTAAAGAACCGACACCAATATCCTGTATCGTCTTGGCACGTGGCTATGATAACATCTGTGGGCTTTTTGTATAGGTACGGCGCAGATGATAATAAAATTCAAAACACGTGTGACACCATGACTATATACTTCAAAAAAATAAAGAGTGGAAAACTACAGTTTAATCCATACAAAAGAAGTATATTGAGAAAAAACCATACAAATTTTCACTTTTTATCCCTTGTTTTTTTTTTTATAAATAAAGAGCGACAAGTAATAAATTTAAGTCAAAACTATTTTAGCTCAAAATTTGTTGTCTTCCAGAAACACACTCAAAAAATATTCTCTATATTTCGTGACTATAAAAAAATAAATGCTGGCTGGTTTGTAATACAAATTATTATAGTAAGGAGAACTAATCTTGAAAAATTAATTGACACATTTGTAGTATAGGCATATATTTATAGTTGTTAATTGAAAGTGATGAATTGTGTTTATTGTGATAATTTTGAGTATTTTTATTTAGGTTTAACTCAGAATAAAAAAATGGACTTTATTATGTGGTTCAACGCCAAATTCGTTATTGATTGTAAATTTATTCAAATTATTTAATTATAGCTAACTATTATTTTTTAATGATTTAAAACCATTATATACCTACCGATCACATCCATAATATGAAATTACATTAAAATAAATACATTTTAATTAGCTCAGATGTATTATTGTTTATTATTAAAATAATAATATACCAGCTCATTGTATTTATATGATCATAGTCCACCTTAAAATAAGAAGAAAAATAGTATTAAATAAATGTGTCATACATTTAAGATGACTCAAAAATGAAATAGTTTATTATAATTTAATTTATTTTATAAGATAAGTTAAACTGAATATAAAAAAATGTGAAGGTAGACATGGTAAATACAATAAACTGTTTATTTTCTTAGCAGTAATTTAAAAATTACTGAAAATACCTAATACTAATATGTACCTATTTAGGTTAAAAATCGACATACATTTGAGTTATTTGTATAGAAAAAGTAATGAATATAAGAAAAAGAAATAATAAATAAATTTATTTACTATCAATTGCCTCAAACTTGAATATAGATCGCAATAACAGTAAAATAATATTGGGAAAACGTGTCAGATACAAAAACACTGAAGTTTTTTTCCACACAGACAACACATAAAAAAATATTGATAAAGCAGTTAAATGTTTAATAATAAAATTGATGACGCGTGCATAAATTTTTGAACAAAACGGAAATTAGAATTTTGTAATAGGAGACAAAATGGTACTTTTAGAATTGATACTATTTGTTTTTTTTTTGTCTATAGTGAAGATGTATGTTTTTCCATTGTATCTATACTTATTTGATGTCTACCACTGTGACTGGGCAATATGCCACACATGACTCACCGACATCAGCTGTTTTTTAATTAATTAATGCGAATGAGTGTGTTAATAATAATTATATATCAACGGCGATGGTTCGGAAACGGTCCATACAAATTTATTGTGGACAATAATTACCTTCTTCTTAACATGCACATACTCCACGAACCAAATTATATTATCATTTTTTATAACGTAATTGTATAAAATCTGTTATTTAATTACTGCAGGGTTGAACATTAACTAAAAAGTAATACATTTAACATTTATTTTTATTTTTCTAACATTAAAAGTAAATATAACGAAAATTAAATGGGTAACTACATCTTAAAGCAAGACGTAACAGAATCTTATGATGTAGTTCAATACCTGTATAATGTCTTTATCGATTAAGAATATCACATATAATTCGGCACAATAAAAGGTTTACAAATGGAAGTGGACGAATGCATCTCAGTACCTAGGCTTATGCATTGCATGTGTTATTCTTCAATGGAAAGTATTATAAAAAGCAGTAGCGAGCCTAGTTATAACAGAAACGTGTAAAGAAATAAGTTACGATTTCTAGATGAGTAATTGATATCTAAAATGAATACCAACAATATATTATTATAATATAAGGCCATTAGATAGATAGAAAGAGAAAGAGACAGACTACAAGCTTAGTTAAAATAAATTCTTAAATATGATATTTTTTAACATTTGAATTTTATTATTGGTACAAAAATAAAAATAAACATACATTATGTATATGTAATATTAAATTTTGATATTTTGTAATATAAATTATACACGTAAAGTAAAAATAAAGATTTGGCATATTATATAAGTTATATTTAAAGAGATTATTAATTAAGAAAATATTAAATGTTAACGAATATAAAATTAATACATTTTTATCTTTTAATATGATACAAAGAAGACATTTACTTAAACGATAAATTAAAATAACCAAATAGAGTTAATTGAGGCACAATATTAGTATATCCCTAGCTATATAGTGTTTAAACTTTAAATAATACGTTATATCTTATATATACCATTAAAATATTTAAAATTATCACGCAATTCTATAATCGGTTACATCGATTAGTATAAATGTTACAAGTCTCTCATAGTCATAACTCAAAAGTAATTAGGTACCACAAGAGTTTTACTTAAGTAAAAGTAGAATTTCACAAAAATATTACCATAATGTCCTTAGCTATATAATATAATACTTTGAAGTATCTTCGTTTTTACTATTGATTATATTCAATTTTAACTGCTTTTGAGATAGGATATGTTGAAAAAATTTCTTATCAAATATTTTATTACCGTGACTATTACATATTTGCCATATATTCGATACCGGTTATTACGACGGTGCCACTCTAGTTTCCGGTTTTTAATATTATTCTAACATAATGAATGACTGCGTGTTTTAACGTTTTTAAAAAAATGTATACAACTATGTATATATCTGTACATGATTAACAATTTATACGTACAAATATAGTATAAATGCACTTTCTTATCGATGCCAATTTTCTGTTTTTCATTATTTTATATATAACAATTAATATATACGTAGGTATAAGATATGCATTTTTAAAACCCAATTAACGCCATGTCATGCACAAATAAATAGAAAAAAAATTGGTTTGCGCCCAATACATTTAATAATATATGTACAGGAACATCAGTCCGTGTAGTAAATAGGTTAAATTATTGTAATATAGTAACGATAACGGTGCAGCAGAGACTTCAGCGGAAAAACGATATTATTTGGAGGTATTAATTAACGGTTGCGGAAATCGAATACGCGCAGTACATATAATATAAAATAATAATAACGGTTTGTTCAAGGGACCCTGTTGTATATACATAATATAATAATTTAATTCCGTGCACATATAAAAAAAAAAATTATTGCGCCTAATAAACCGTAGGTTTGTGCGATATAGGTGCAGAGTTAATGCAGTGCCTATTGTGCCTATATATTATATACACAGGCCACAGGGTGATTCTTTTACCGCAAACTATCGGGTAATATCACGAGTAAAGTAATTTTTGAATTACTATTTTAATTAAACAAAGATATGAGTACTAATTTACATTTTTCTACATATTATTGGTTTGAATCATAATATCAACAAAAATAATAATATGCATTCGGCTGCAGCAAGTTGGTCGTCGGAGATTCCGGTCACGAGAGTTTATCGCTGAGGTGACTGACTATAATATGAAAAAGTACCTATATACTGCAACGCGCGTTGGGTAAATCAGCGGTGCATTGTCCAGCGCAGAAACCTTCCTATTGTGCCGATCGCGTATGGTGATGGACGACGATTATAATACGCATGTAGGTACGCATATTGTGTCCGTACGGGGGCCGTGGCGATCAACTCGTGTGATCGTATGTAACAATAATAATACATAATATACCTATGACGATGAAGCGTAGTAATAATAATGGTTTTTCGAATCATAACGGGTCTTTTCCATTATTATTTAACGAACTCTGCGACCGATGTCGACGGGCATGGCGAATTTTGCCGGACCGTACCCACGCGGACTCGAAAAGAAAAAAAAACGGATCACTAAACGACGGTGTTACGATGAAAAAATAAAGATATCCTACGTTATAATTATAAAAATATAAAAAATACCGCGATCACGATGCATCCTATCATTAAGCGAAGGAACGGCGATAATATACATGCATGTATATAATATATTATAAGTATTTTATTTCGAGAAGTGAAATTTTTTTTGTAGTTTAAGAAATATGCAAACAACGATGGGTATGGTTTTTTTAAGCTTAAAATAAAAAACACTGTGCTATTTTACAGGTAAATATGCATATCCAACCGTCCGATTTATATCACGCGAAAAAACGATAAAAAAAATTATATATAAACATATACACAAGTCTTATTATAGGTTCAATTATAAATTATTACCCTTATTTAAAAATCATTATGTAAATGGAAAAATAAAAAACCGAACAAAAGCAAAAATCATCAATTATTTTAATAATCACTATAGTGACTAAAATGATTATAATCTTCATAGACCCATAGTAATGTTTTTACTTAAAAATTTGTTAATTTGTAATAATTATACTACAAAGTATTTATGGTCAATAAAAATTGATAAACATTTTTATTATGAAACAATTATAAATAATTTATAACTATAGATTAGATACCTAGTACAAAATATAGCCATCGTTTGTAAATTACTAAAATCAGAAATTGCATATAATAGGATAATGTAATAATTGATCCAGAAAAAACAAACATTAAATACGGTGCTATATCGGTATATTCCAGTTTAGTGTACTTATCGGTCACGGAAAAATTGACATCAGTAAACTTATAGTTTTATATTAACTAATTAGACCGAAATTGGATGTAGAACTTTTCTGTTTTTAAAAACAGTCACCAAAACTCATTAAAATCACTTTTGTGTAATTTTAGGGTCTATAAGCTACAAAAATAAGTACATTACCTTTGGTTGTATATTTGAAAAAAAAAACTAAATCAAAATTATTTAAATTTATTTCAAAAAAAAAATAATCAATACAATTAATTTTTTTAAATTATATTTCTGTAACCAATGACAATACAAATAAGAAATTATTCGATCGTCGTGAACTAAAAAAAGAAGCTACCTTTAAGGGATGAAAAAAGTAGTTAAATCATCCCTGCTCTCAAGGAATCTATCGATATAACTTTTATTAAATCGGTCCAGTATAGTTTCTGAGATGGATCATTTGATAATACAAACCTCATTTCATGAACAGATTAAAAACAATAAAAACTAATATGATTAAGAGGACGCATGTGTTATTTCTGTCTTACTAACATACATACATCATAACAAATTTTCGTTTAGCAGAATACATTTTGTGATGTTATATTTAATATTAGAGTAAATTTACCAATTATCAAATTTAAAGGTAAGAATATTATCTAGACAATGACATAGGCTTTTAATGATATTATTATTTTAAAGTGAGTTGTAGCTATGTGAAATATTACAACTTTAAAATGTTCATAACTCACTTTAAAATGATAATATCAATAAAATCATATATCATTGTCTAGATAATATTCTCACCTTTAAATTTGATAATAGGTACTCTAATATTAAAGCTAACATCACAAAATGTATTCTGCTGAATGAAAATTTGTTATGATGTACGTTAGTAAGACAGAGACAACACATGCGGCTATGGCGTTCTCTTAATATGAAAATAATCATAAAAATTATTTGTAAAGATATAATATAAAAATTTGTATAGTTAGTGAAATACGCGTGTTTAAACCTAATAAGTAAATTAAATGTGTGGAAAATAAGGTAATGACAATGACTGAAATTAAAAATTTTAATTTTTTTTTTATACAACAAAAATCTTGTAAAATATTAAAATAGATACCTAAAATATGAACTAATATGTATAGTAAACCTTCCTTAACGATAAGTTTATTTTTTAAATATGTATGTATATAATTTGTACCCTGGAGTAGATGTAATAAGTGAATATGAAATAAGACAGTGGATTGCTTGACAAAAGAAGCCACTAAAGTGGCGACACTACCTCTATATTGTTTTTATTTAATTTCTAACCGTTTAGGTTAGGTTGTGTAATTTTATGTGTTAGTTATTTGAAATTAATATTTTAAGCATAATTAGACATGCGTTTAAAGCTTTGGTTCTAATTTAATGTTACTAGGTAAGCCGATGATGGTGACTAAAAATTATTTAATCAATTGAGAGGAGAAATTATAATATTATCCAAAAATATCTCAACCCTCAGGACAAGAAACAACACATAGGCGAATATGATGGTATGATTATGGTATGGTTAATATGTTAAGTGAGGACTTAAATTTATTTACTTTGAATCGCCATTTTGTTGTACTATATAGACAGTCACGAGTTCAATGTTTATGGTAGCATATAAATGCTTTATGAATTTTTTTATAATAACCTCTTTAATTATACAACAATAAATTATGATAATATACCTATAATCCTATATATTATATTATATAATACAATCCTTAATAATTATTTTATATTTATCAAAAAAATATAACTATTTATGCAAAA
Source organism: Rhopalosiphum maidis (assembly GCF_003676215.2). Lineage (NCBI taxonomy): Eukaryota > Metazoa > Arthropoda > Insecta > Hemiptera > Aphididae > Rhopalosiphum > Rhopalosiphum maidis. The sequence continues at coordinate 85,699,539 of NC_040878.1, forward strand.
AATAATTTAACAATAGTTTAGTAAATTTATTTGGGATACAGACCACATATTATGTAATACGTGTATTGTTAAAAATCATTATCATTAAGCACTTCCTATTAAAGTTATTTATCATTATTTATGTAAAACCATTCGTGCGAAAAAAATTCGCATATGATAATATTACAATCATTCATAAAAATAGTATAATATATAATATATTTGATAATTATACTAAATATAGTTTAACACATTTTTTTATAAATATTGATGAGAAAATTTTAGTTTAGTCAAAAAATTTGAAAATATATATGTACAAAAGTTATAAGTTATAACTAAATAACCTAAAAAAAATGTATTTTTTAATTATTTTATTTATAAAAGATATTTAAAATCTGTATACACAGAATAATACAATTAGTAAATAAGATAACATAGAATACTAGACATGGAAACTTGATGGAAAGGAGAGTCCATCGACACTACCTACTTCCAATTAGAATTTAGGGGGAAATGTTTAAATAGAACGATTTACTTTATTGACATAATAAGTTTAAATTTGGATGAAATCAGATGCTTAAACGAAAAATAATTATGTTAGTAATTTTGTATAATTAAAAAATATTATTCTTGATTACTTGAAACTTTTAACATGTATTATTATGTATAAGTATATAACTATATACAAATAATGAAATTTTCAAATGCAATTATGTTTTTGGCAAAAATTAATTCATTCTACCGTATACCCTGATAGAAAAATAATTCACTATAATAGCAGTATAAATATACATAGTAGTTGGTAATAGCCAATAGGTATTATCGGCTATATTGTCTTCGCTCAAAATCGTTTTTTGTATGAAATGATTTTTATTATTGATTTATTTGAATTCAAATTAAACATAACATTTAATAGTTACTTATTCAATGATGAGGTAAACACTACTCCTATTGTACAGTAGGGCGATACCTACCTACCTCCTTTTTATACATATATTTTAAATAATTATCGTGTATATCATCTGATAGACCTTATTTTTAATACGTATTATTATGTGTAAAATATAATTTATTTTAAATAGATAACAACGTTAAACTGTTAAATCAATTCCGTCACTAGAATAATATAATATACGCTTAAAATGTTTTTAACAATTTATTTTGGTTCTTACCTTAAGATTATGAGCAATTTGTTTTATATAAAACATTTCCATGTCTTGTATAACATTAGGTTTTCCACTGGTTTGATTTCCGGTGGTCTCCAAATAAGCGGAATTTCGGCGTTTATCTTTCAACGTTAAAGCGGCCAATGGCGGAAAACACGAATTCATGGCCGACGGTCAAATTTGACTACTGTAAAAGGGACGCATGGATTTTACACTATGACAGAAACAAAGGTGGAGAGAAAATTATTAAGTCTTGAAATGGATCTGATCCAAATCAGCAGTGTATCTCTCTATTTTAGTCGTCGCCATCGTCGTGCGTCGAGTCGTTGTAACGTCTAACATTTTATAATATCCTATCGGTCAAAACCATGGTGTATATGTGTTTAAACGCAGAGAATAATGGTTCGCATGAATTACCAAAAACAAAAATTAGAACGTCGACAAAAGAAAGGAGCTCATTCTTCTTTGATCACAAAGGGCACATACCGTGCTTATTAATAAACAATAAACATTAAGAATAAGTTATAATCATTTTTCTTCCCACTATTATGTACAAGATTTTTAAAACAAAGTCTTGAAATTCTAAACTACACTTTTAATTATACAGCATCAAGATTATGGTTTTATTAGGATCTACAGACGCATAAAATTATGTTTAGAATGTTTAAAAATACACAAAAGAAAATTTAGAAAAACACGTGATCTAAAAAAAACTGAATGATTAAGGGGAAAATACACAGAATTATGAAATTAAAATAATATTAGTTTAACGAAACGATCAACCGTTAAACTAAATGGTTTAGAAATATTATCCTTATAATACCCCGCAATGCAATATAAAATATCGGTTCTCAATAAATAACGAAATACAATATACATATTATAACTATATAGTATAGCTACGTATAATTTATATAAATTAATTAGATATGTATCAAACCCAACAATAATGTCTCCATTACATAGATACAAACTGTATATGGTGCACATTGAACTTGGTACACCGAACTTTAGCTTAGTTAACAAAAAAATTATTTATGTTAGCATATATTGTTTGCTTATTGAATAGAGATAGAAAAATAAAATGTCACAATATCAGTTATTATTTAATAATAAAGTATGTTGTTGACATTTTCGGGTGACCTACATACCTATATATTAGGTACTTTGCCATTTCAGTACTGAAATTTTCATATTCCTAAAGCTTATAACAGCTGCTGAGCTGCATATCATAGCAATGTTAAATTTAATCTAATTTTGTTTTTAATTGATCAAATCATTTGTAGTTTAGGACTTCTAGGATAAACGGTTGATATTTGTTAATTTTTGCACGCAATTAATCAAAGGGGCCGTCGGGAGAATGAATCCTCGAGGAACAATACATGTATTAAATTTCCTAGTCCAGCGTCCTTCTTGTTATTCATGAATTATTATTATGAGTACGACTTCGGACTTTCTAATTTATTTTTAAAAACTACTAACGACAATTTGAATGCCATTAAAATGGTATGAAATGAATAACTATTATTGTATTTATTCGGCCAAACGGATAAAACATATAAATGTTAGAATAAGAATCTTTTAAAAAATATGCAAGTTTCATAGTCTAATATTATTTATTTTCATTTAATTTAAAAAGATAAATATAAGTATAAATAAGATTATTACAGTTGAACGTAATTAAAAGTCAAAAGGATTAATATCAATATTATAATCAATATATAATAGTAAATTGATGACTTTTTAAAACTATAAACAATTATTAATATATTATATAACCTACTTATCTAACAAAATTATAATAAATATAAAATGTATCAATTCGTAAGAAATGATAATTATATCAAATTTTTCAACAAATAATTTTATTTCATATGAAATAAAGTTTAAAACTTGACTTTTAAATTATTAGTATCGATTATGTCGGTTACGAAGACCCTTAAGCCAATTTAATGATGTATAAAGGACGCTAAATAGCATTACAGCGTGTACTATAAAATCTTTGTATAGTTACATGTTTGGTTAATAAAAATGATACGTAAATAATAATTAAAAAAACACCTAGTCCAGACTAAGAAATATGTTTTATGTATAAATGTGATAGTTATAACTTATATTTATTGTTTCTTTCTAAATTTCAACATTTATAATATTGAGCCGACAACATAATTTCATCAGAATACTAGTTTAAGCTAAGATCATCTTAGATACCTAAGATACCTTATGCAGGTATGATACCTGCATTAAAAAAAATTACAATATGTTCTCGATAAACAGATAAGTAAACCAAATCTCCTACACGTGTTTGCAGTTACTGGAATGATAACACGATGGTATAATATACAATATGATAGGGAGAGAAACATAAAAGATAACATTTAAAAGCTTTCGGTCGTAAATACAAATTACTAACAGTTGTAAGAAAACATTAATGAACTTGTAAACATATAAATATTATAAATCAAATACTATTCCTATAGACAGCTATCGTAATGTTTTTAGGGTTTTGCCGCCCGGTTTCGTTCGCTATAGAAATGTCACGCGAAAACCGGTTCCGCACCTTTCACAGAGTATTGAGAAATATAAGCAAAAAAGTTTAGAACAATCAAATGGGGCCCATACAACCTTAAACAATATTTTATCATAATTTTATTATTAATTATATTATAATAAAAAGTATATAGTTTACTGTTGAAAACTTAAAATATTTGAGTCACCATGCACCATGCACCGCTTTGAAATATAGTTTATTTAATGTTAAACTATTCATATTGACTGACTCTGAGTATTGATTAACACTTAATACAATAAATTTGTTGACGGACGCATTATAAATTGTCTACAGTAATAAATTATGAAAAATAAACCTCTATCAAAAATAATATTTATAATTTATTTGTTATTTGTTTATGATTTGATTTTATTTAAAATTTTAAGAAATTGATAGAATGTTTTATTATAAGGTGCATATATTTATAATTGTATTTATACATGTATATTATAAGGAACAAGAAAATATGAAGAATAATATTACCTTATGACTGCGCAATTTAATAATTCTATAAAAATAAAAGAATTCCAAGTGTGTTAAAATACTAACGATAGAGATTGATTATTAAAAATTCGAGAAAACCTAATATTCACTTACGATTATCATTATATACCTATATATGATATGCCTATATAAAAATTAATTTTAATCACCTTTTCTCATACTTACAAACACACGCTGTACACACGAAAAGAGGATATTATGCAGCCGCAACGTATAAGTCTCACTCTAAAAACGCCACTTAATGTCTTACACACTTGAAATCTCAGCCGATAGAAAATATTAACCTGCCTGGTTAAAGTAAAAACGTATATCGTAAATTGTAAAGCAACGACCATTTGATCTTACCGCGTATCATATTATGTTCATATTTTACGAGTTGTTTTCAACGATAGCGAATATTGCGAGGGTCGTAAATTTATAGAAGAGAGTAAGCTGTTCATAGGTACACCGCGAATCGACTCTAATTCAACGGATACACAGATGATAGAGGGAGACAACGTAAACAACGTATACGACTGATTTCGTAGTAGACTTCGGCGACGACGCACAACAGATTATGATTTATATTAACCGAAATGCTGCAGGTGATCATCTTCAAGATTTTATTGACCAAACTCGTGACGAACTTACATAATATTCAAAGCAGGACATCAATTAGTGACACGATGGCGGCGAAGACGGTTTCCGTTTCTCGAATAATATAATAATATACGACACTATATTATGATACTATGCACTGTACTTTACTATCACTTGTATCTCACAGGTATGAACACACGACAAAGGTGCAGCGGCCACTGGCACGAACGCACGACTACGGTACTACGCGCGAGGACCAATGTCGGACGCGGCGTGGGTTATTTTTATTCGGTACACGACACGCGACCTGCCGGCCGATGCAAGCACTAATCGCACTGCGAAGGAAACGATGATGTCATCGCCCACGATGATTGAAGACCTACGATGACGACTAGGATGTAAAATATTTTGTGGCATATTACCTGGCTAGGGAGAAGATTCTTGCTGGTACATACCCGTATATGTATAATGTACATATAGCCTCCTTAAAAACATATTCACATTTTCACGTTTGGCAAGTAGATCGATTAAGTTTTGAAATGATTTCTCATATTTTTAAAATTAATTGTGTTTATTTTTGACTCAACTAGTCTAATTTTAAAAATAAAATATTTCGATTAATTATACCATGACTTATTCAATATAAATGAATAAGTTACAACATATCTTTCTGTCCATAAGCTTATTTTTATGATAATTGGTCAAACTCAATAAAATAAATACGACAATATTTAAATTTTGAGATAAAATAAAATCATACAAAAGAAGAAGGTGAATGATCTTCTCCAACTCTGGTGTCCCGAAGATGTTCCAGTAATATATATGTATATGAGCTATATGAGTATGAGTTAATAAAAAATACCTATATATTTATTGACCGACAAACAAACACAGGTTTTAATGATTTTGTAAATATATACAACAGTTAAAATATATATGAAGTATTGAAGTATACATTATACAGTAAAGTGCCCGTCATCAGAAGTCATATATTGCCTATAGATATACGGAGTAATATAATTCAAGAGGAAATAAGACACTTGATCCAGTGGCGTATTTAGGATTTAGGTTATATAGCCATATAGGTGTATTTAGTGAAGAGATATAACTAAAATTGTCGATGCCAAACGGCTCAAAATTTGATTACTTACTGATAGAGTGATAAATGGAAAAAATAAATCTATAACTTTATAAAAATAACTAAAAAAAAAGGTAGGTTAAGGAGAGATCTCCCTCCCCCGCAAATATGTCATTATAACTTGAATAAGTAAATTATTGACGCTTTAAAGTTAAGTCTAAAAGTCTTATGTACCTACTCTTTTACATCTATATTGTACGAAATTGTATCATACTATTACTATCTACGTTTAATATATGTACAATCGTATTTGATTGTATTTATACCAGGTATTCGGGTTCAAACTAAAATTTTTGATTTATGAACTCTTTAAATTATTATTTGAAATATTATACAATCAATCAATTTAATACCATTATATAAATTAGGTAAGAATTTTCTAACGAAAATTAATAAATTTAAAAATAATAATACAATTAATTATAAAATTTACTTAATATATTTGTATTATAATTTACTACAATAAATATAGTCAATCAAATAACTGAACCTAATCAACATTGGACTTAAAATTATAACCTGAAAACATGATATATATTTTATTATAAGATCAACAGTCGTCTTTCTCCTTAACTTAAATTCAATAATATCATATGAATTTTTTCCAAAATGATCAAAGTGTAAAAATATATAAATGTAATTAAGTATGTATAATTTTGTGATACTATAATAAAGAATTGTATAAAGAACTACGAAAATATTTAGAAATATTTATTTATTATAATTCTAAAATTAGAATCATTCTAATGATTAATCATGAATGATGATTAATGAATGACCAAAAATTAACAATTATTATAACATAATTAGAAATATATTTTATTCGATTAAAATTAATATATATTTGATATGATATATAATAAAATAAATGTCATGGTAGGTGGTACTAATTATTAATTATTAATCCAAGTACATATAAAGAATACAATAATAGTATTCATAATATTATCAAAAACATAAAAATAGAAAACATACAGAAATATCAGAGTGACACACAATTCACATTCATATTAATAATTATTAATTAATATTTAAGTATCAAAATTATTAACAAAAAGTATTCAAAATTTAATACAGACAATAAATTATAATATATTTATGGTGGAATGTGCGATGCAATAATAGGTACGATTAGTGCATACGAATGAGTTTATACCTGCAGCAATAAAAACAGAGAAACTCTCTAAACTTAAACTAAACTAAATTGTTAAGATTCAAAATATATTTAAGTTATATCGGAATGTTTGTGTATAAATATATATAAAAAATGATATCATAATACATTGGAGAAAACGAGTAATAATTGTTTTATAATAAATTACGACAAACTAAATGTTGCTTATGCCTGATATGCAATAAATTAACACCATTAAATAATAATACATATATGTTATTATATTTGATAAAATAATATAGACCTAATGTTTATATACCTTAAAATGGAATACGAATAAATAGTAAACTTCTTTAACTAGAATAAATTATCATAAAATAATATTAAATAATTTAAATAACTTATACAAAAATCGTTGCGTAATACCAAACATATTTCATGTAAATTCATTCATTATATATGTAAAAATGTTCTTCTTCCCAAATACTTATAAAATCAATATACCTAATCAGTAGTCAATAATATAATCAATGAATAATATATAATATGCACCAATCAAATCGTAATAAAGAAACTTCTATTATTAATTTATGTATAATAATATATATATATATACAAGTAAAATAATAATTAATTTACAATATGAAGTAGTTAAAATATATTGTATAAAATTATAATATTTTATGTACAATATTAAATTTCAATAAATGTCCGATAATAATAATCAGAAATTCTATAGACCAATATATTATTTAATTTTTAAATATTTATACGAAATCAATAATTGTTCTTTGAAATAAAATGGATTTATAAGTGTATAATACATATTTTAAAATTTTGATAGTTTAATCCATAATAATAAAAATATATATATATATTTCATCATATTTACAAAATGCGAAAATTAACCATTTTATTCAAGAATATATATTTTGTTCTGCCAAACGAACATTATGTTAACTTATATCAAAAAGTATTAATCAATAGCGATGTAATCGATATAACTATTGGTAGTTTTTACCCTTAAATATGTTTCCTGATCATATTTCGTGAAAACTAACATATACGTGTTCCATAATTCCAAGAATTAGGGTGTATTAGGGATCCTATGAATCAAATAAATGGTGGCACTAGTAATATGTGCTAAAACAGATGTAGTTTTAAGAGAATTTTACACCCGCCTATTAACTCCGTCTTACAAATATTAAAAAAGCAAATTTCTGTTTAACAGAACGAATTTGGTGTTGTTAGCTTCGATATTAAAAGTAAATTGATTTATGATAAAATTTAAAGGTTAGAACAACTTTATTATAATGTTATATTCATCGTCTGTTTTTTACGATATTTAAATTTATTTACTTAAATTTTAAATCCTGATCTTGGAATATTTAAATATTTTAAAAATTACAAAACCATATTATTTTCAATTACTTAGAATTTTATTTGATACTTGCGTTATTTAACAAATGTTTTATGACAATAAAAACTTCTTTTAAAAATAAAAGAACCATCGTTTTTACTGTAAATTGATAATTAATCTTATAATATACAAAATTCAATATTTTTTATTTTCAAATTACGAGTAAGTATATTGTAAATACATATAGTGAGCATGCATGGCGGGAGTTTAGTAAACTCCCACACGAAGCAGAAAGATGATGGTTACATATGTGAATTTCTACATGAACAAAAATACACCAAAATGTATTTTCCTGTACGACGATAAAATTAAATGCATGGCTAGTACTGAGTTAATATTACTAATAAGTGTTATATCTACTATTCAGTCACCACATACTATCTAGACTTATCTTTATTAGTTATTACCTATGATACGATTTAGTATGAACAATCCATTTTCTTAAATTAAATACTCGTTGATAATTTAATTTTTGCTGTGATTATTATTATTCTTTATAGTATATAAAGTTTATACTACGTATTAAATGAGGATTATACCTACATTACATATTATTATATGTATGAACTAATTGGATTAGATTTGTTTTTATGCATCACTGATACAAATAAAATTTAACCCCACCAACTATACATTTAAGTTGTCAGTCATAATTCTGAATAAACTGAAAAGGAAATTTGTATTAGTTACAATTTGTTTTTTGTATTTTTTATTGCGTATCCATGAGTGATTTTGACCCGCAGTTATACTTAATATCTCATGTATAGGAATTTAAAATTTACATTCATCTGCATAGCAAATCACACTGAACAAACTTATAAACTTAATTTTAATACATTATAATTAGTAACTTACAATATATGAATAATAAAAATAATCTTTATTTTATTGAGAAATAGTATGTTGTTTAAATATTATTTTAGACAATTATTTTTAACTACAAAAAACATAGTATTTACTAAATCATATAATAATCGAAAACAACTTGCCCTTTAATCAACATAATATATGCACAATTAAACGGGCTTGTTCATAAATCCAGTTTTGCAGGCACAGGCCAAAAATATGTATTTTTAAATTGCCATCAATCATAATAATAATATGGAATATTTTTCTGTATTATTATTATTGTCCATAAAAGCCTACATGATGAGCTGTAATAATGGACTGTAAAATATAATTGCTGGTATTTTAAATATACCTACCTACAAAAATATTTGAAGCGTTTTATCAAATATAAAACTTGTCAGAATAGAGTGATCTGTAATTATAAAAGACCGAAATACATTTATTTGATAACGGACAGAACCAATTTCTTCTAAAATCAAGTTTTCGTAATCACTCATGTGCTATAGCCTCATAGTAAATAAAATTATACATTTTTTTTTTTTTTAATTTTTTTTTTTTTTTTTTAGCCGTATTAAATACAAAAAACAGTCATATTATATTATTAAGTTAAATCATATTTGATAGATCATTATTTACATTTTATATATTTCTCTTTGAGAATAATATATATGAATGCACTTGGTTTTTAAATTATTTGAATATACATAAGATATACATATAGGATATAAAACTACTCATTTTTATTTGTTACATAAAAATGAAATTTAGTATAATAATTGTCTACAATATTATTTTAATGTATATAAAATAAGTTATACTACGTTTCAATTAAGGGATATAAAATTAAATAATCAAAACAAAATTTCATTCATTAATCTACTTAAGAAAAGAATAGTATGGTTATTTTGAAAAATATATACTCATAAATAAATATATTTTTTGTTCGCTCGATAATTTTCAACCTATACTATAGAAATTATAAAGTATGTGATATTTAACTGATATATATAATAACTTAACCTCAAAAGTCGTGTCAATATTAAAAATATTTAAAAATATAATTTTTTAATAAAAACTTTGTTTTTAACAACTTGAAACTATGTAAAAAAATGTTTTCAAAAACATAAATACTTTTTGAAATATTGAGTGTACAATGATAAAAGAATCATCTATATAACATACATTTAATTCAATTATTTGTTTTATACTTAATACTTAAATATATATTTAAAATTTTAAAAAGTAATGTATTTGCTATGCGTAAAAACTACTAAAGAATAATATTAATATTATGTTTATGTTTACATGAAATAAGTAAAGTAATTTTTATAAATACAGAAACTATAGGTAAGTACTAAAAATATTAACAAATTGCTTGCAAATAAATTTTATTTTTAATGTTGAATAAATAACAAGAGCTAATTAATAAATATACAGGAAAAGGGGTATTTAAAGACAAAATTAGATTTAGAATATAGAAGCATGTAATCTATTGGTTCTAAACAATATGTTATTTCCTCTAAAATTGTTGGATTAAAAATTGAAGATTTGTGTGCAGCAATATATTATTAATTAATTTGAAATTGCATTAAGTTGATACTTTATTAAAGAGGTGTAATAACTTTTATATCTTGAGCAGAGCGATGAATGTATTTATTTTACAATGATGTGGTTTTTTATTTTTTGCGTCTATCATCACTTTTGGAGGCATGACCAGAATGACAAGAAATCACATATTGTAAAATCAATAGCTCAAATCGCTCCACTCAGTATCTAAAATCAAAAAGAAATGAAAATTTTTACGAAAAACCAGTTTTTGAGTTTTAGCGTAACTTAAAATCAAATAATAACTATATAATTTATTTTTCACTAAATGTTTGTTAGTATTTCATAACAGTAAATTTTTCAAAATATTTTGTCTCTTTTTAAGCAATTCAAAGATACTTTAATTATCTCTGTAAGCAATGTTTTAGAACTGAGCACTTCCTATAACCATTTTTTTGAAAACGCTATTATTATTGCTTTAGTATGAATTATAAATTATAGAAAATGATAATATACAGTTTTGTATCTAGGTATAAAAATAGAAAGGGGTGCACTATCGTGCAATCTCTGTACTATACATACAGCTCAAACAAAATATTTAATAATATTAAATTTTATATAATTATCATATTATAGCCAATATAGCCTGTACATAGGTTTATTGTGTTTATACCTAATAAATAAAATATATTCAATAATGCATTTTATAGATATATATAGATGAAGAATTGAACTCTTTGAAACTAGTCTTTTCGACAAAATGTAAAACGTGTAATTCTTAGGAGTAACTATATAAGTATTAAAATATTATGTTTTTTAATCAATATAGGTACTAATTCAGAGTTAATCAATTATTACGCTTTCTTACGAATCGTGCGAAGCCGATTCAATTCACACATCTTAGATACAATAGATACATTTATAATTTACAAGAGATGAATAAAATATAAATTTATGAATTTACCTTTATGTGAATCTTAAATTATAAATCCAAAATACTAAATACCTATTAAAACAAATAATTAAGAATTTATTTATGTTATAATAAATTACAATTATAATTTGTATATAGTGCGAAGGTAGAGGTAATATATCAACATCAATTACATTTTATGTATCATATTATGATGATATAATATTGGCTATAAATATTTGGTATATTTTATTACGTTTTAGATTCAAAGAGACGCAACAAATATAACAATACTTACTAAATTAGTTTTACAATAAATTAATAGATATTACTTATAGATACTACTAAATTTAAAAAAAATGCCAAATTATACCTAATATAGCTTATTTATGAAATTACTTTAATGTTATAGAGTTAATTATATTTTAATTAGTTTATTTAAATAAGTGTTTAAAAATTTAAAAATATTACTATTTTGTAATCAAGTTCTGATTCATAAAATATAAATTAAATAAAGTCGGATTCTCAGTAACGTTGTATAGGGTTGGTTATATTCAACTTGTAAATATAACATGTTGCCTATATTTTATCCCCTACCTGTATATTAAATATACGGTACACGGTGTAATGTAAACCTGGTCTAAGAGTTATTAATAATTGCCAATTGATAAAAAAAAAACATCATGTGTAAACACTAAACAACTAATATGAATTCAGAATGAAAAATAAACACAATAGTAATAAAAAACCGAATATAAATATTAAAATATATAAAAAAAACAGTAGGGGGGGAAATAAATAAATTAAACCTATTTATTTTAAAACGATTGTGTAAAAACATATTCATGCCCATTCAACAATTTATTAATAAAATAGAATAATAAATAATTTAAATAAACCAATTATTCAAACATAATACCATGTTATACACTTCTTATGTTTTTAATTTAATATGTTTAATTAAAATAAACAAAACAATTTTAAAAAGTATTTTCATACATAAAATAACTATAAAATAAATCCAATATTATTTCTCAGAGTATCCCTATAAATTTAATTATTGAAAATAATATATATTCTATATACATTGTATAATATATACAATATAAAAATGGTATAATACATTAGTTTGATATAACACATAAATTAAAATAACGCAATAATTATAACCAGAAACAATAATATTTTTTAATAAATAATATATGTTTATATAATATTATCGATTCATTTCATGATACACACATTTAAAATTAAGAAGCCAAATTGTAAATTACAAGAAAAAATACATTTCTTATAAATATCTGTGTACCGTAGATAATATTATATAATTAAATGTATAATATATGTATATATATATATATTATCCATGTTGTGTAAATAATAGGTCTTCAATCAGATTACAAACAGTTGTGACATAGAAAATGAATAACAATAACATTTTGTATGATCTTATAGTCAACAATCGGATAATCAATTACGTATATTTTTTTTTATCTATTGTGTGTGTGTAATAAAAAAATAACAACTTAATATTAGTACATTACAGATTATATAGTACGACTTGTTTGTGATAATTAATAACTATTGATTAGTTATTTACTAAAATAGTACTAGGAAGTAGTAACTAGTTTTAAGAAAAATAAATAAATTCATTTTTAATTTTTATAACAAATAAACAACTATAGGTAACATTCGTTAATTGTTATCAATTAATAAAATAACTAATAAGTAATACAATTACCATATACAACAGTCGTGAATTATGATGAACATTATTCAACATTGATGTAAATAAATCACAACATTATAAATTTGAAAAGGCCGATCAAAAAAAAAAATTATTGTACCTTTTAAAAGAATGTATCTTGTGAGGGAAGTTATAACTATCTTTTACATGTTTCTTTTAAGATATTTATTCTTAATATGCGATCATTGTTACATGAATCTTGAATTTATAATGTTATATTGTTTTAATTTATATTATTGTCATATTTATAACAAACGGGATGAACGTATGATGAATCTACCCGTAACATAAAATAAATATTTAATTACATAATAATATAGTGTTTTTACAGTATAGTTAGATATTGCAGATAGTACTTGCGCATTGTATTTTTTTACATAAAAATAAATTTTAATTATAAAATAAACAAACTAAATTATTAGATACATTTAAGGTATATAGAGTCCTCAAACTTCGATTTGAAATTAGTCATAAAGGATTTTTTTTTTTACCTATGGCTCAATCGGTCAGTGGACTTTAATGAAGATTGTCACACACGTATGTTGTTATTATTGTTTGAGTGGATCGTTATTATTTAATACATAACAAAAATAGAAGATGGAAACGCAGTAGTCAATTCAAAAAAGAGAAAACGTACACGTGTCGTTCACAGTGTTATCACTAGATAAAATTATACACAAGGCCATTTTTTAAAAAAATAATTTTATTCCCTTATAAGTTCTACCAAATATAAAAAATATAATATAATGATCATATTGGTTAAAACTAAATCAAATCATTGATTAATCGAATTAAAAGTGTATTAATACCTTAAGCTTATAACATATATTTATAATGTGTATAATCGATGAGTTATTTACATGCTTATAAAAACTATAAGATCAATTAAAATTAGAATATAGTTAAATAAAGAGCTGTTTTTTCGATTTAAAAAAAATACATGAATAAAATAAAGTACAATATTTCAATTCAAAAAATATATTAGCTAGAGAAAAAACTCTAAATAAAAACATATACCTATTAAAAACACATTAGTCTGCAAAAACATAATATTATATAGAATATAGGTATACGAATTATTATAAGCTTTAAAATAAAATAAGTAGATCAAATTAACATTTAAATTTAAAAACTTCAATTTTTACAAGCTCTCATATACCTATTGAGAGCATTTACATCTCGGTAAGTAAATGTGATTTGTCATGGAATATTGTGCGATTTATCCAATGTACAGTTGTATTAAAATAATATAGGTACACCATATAGAATTATAGATACTATAGTAGTATAGTAGATTACCAAAAGCCTTATAGGTACCATTACATAATGATACAATTTCACCATTCCAATCATAATATTCAATTAAACACACGGATGTCATCATAGTTAAATCTCCTCTAATATTTACAAAACTGTTGTTATTTATGTCAAATGATCAATGAATCGGCGTATCTAAATAATAAAATAAAATTTAGTACTCCTAATCTACTGCTGCATGACGACAGCTAACTCATTACCTATCACAATATCCGTATAAGAAATACATACTAGCTACCTTCATAAAGACCATATTTTAACAATCTAAAAATGCATTAAGATATTATAATAACAAGGAATTGAGACGCTATTTATAAACGCTACAAAAATTAAATAAGTTCATTAAAATAAATAAAATCTAAAGTTACCTATGGAATAAATTTTTTTACAAAAGTTTTTCTACCTAGTCGGTTTATTTAACTATATTTATATATTGGGATATCGTATTGATTATACTATATGTATAATTTGATTTTTATCGAATCACATTACAAATAATTTAATTAGGTGTAACGTTGTTAAGAGTTTTAGTATGTCGATTGTTGATATTTATAATTACCTAACTTTAGTACCTAAACATGCCTAGTTGTTTATTATTAAAGCACAAAATTCTACTGAGACACAAAATAATAAATAATAAATATTATAATCGTTAAAACGGTAATAATAATAATATAATCATATTAATTTATTGACTAAGTAAGCATAGTCTCGTTTTAAAAATATATTTATATATGATATATCTATGTATGGAAGAAGGAAGTACAATGCAATATAATAATTCAATTGTTTAAAATGATCGATAGACTGTGAAAGGTTGATGGCACACGATTTTGCTACCCACCAACGTCTTGAAAATACATATATTATAAATATAATATAATACTGTAGATACAGAGGAAATGGGCTCCAATCATATGCATAATTAAAAAAAATAGTATTTCTTTATTTTACATTATGACTGACTGTTATATCTAATCATGGAAGAACTATACTGTTGTACCTAGAAACAAATATAAATATTCTACCTTAAACTATCAAAATAAGCTTTAGTTAAGTTAAATTTGGCTATAGAATTTATTTGTATAACTTTATACACTTTATCATTGTTTTAATGGAATAACATAATCCCTTTATTGAACACTTTCCTTGATTTAATAACTATCCGGTTTCCTTTTTCCTGTCCACATTTTCATTGTTGGTACAATCGACTATTATAAATATAATATAATATTATTTTTATATTTACTTATATAAACAATTATCAATTTTACACTCGTTATGGCATCCACCTAAATGTTTTTCATCTTATAACCTCTATTATTACTCCATATCCTATTGTCTAAATGGAAACTATTCGTTTTAGACTTTTCTCTTATCAATTTTGATATATAAATATACCTTCTATTTTTTCTTTTTTCAATTTTTTCTAGTAAAATTCGTACTAAATTTCTTGTAAATAATTTACTAAGACTAATTTTTAAATAAAGATAAAACAATTCAATAATAAGGTATTTAATATCCATATATTATTATAATGTTTATTTAGACACCTTTATGAATTTTTGCCTATTTCAAAAAAAAATTAATTTTACACATGTAACTTTATACAACAAATCGATTTTTGAAGATACGTAAGTACCTACTTGTATTTCATTTCAATTTTTAAAATAATTGTTTTAATCCTAATAATTTTCTCAGTACAAATATATCAATATTGATGTATATACTAAAAATACTACAAAAATTACATCATTTTATAAATGTATTATACATTTTTTCTTAATAATTTCGTAAATGACTTTTAAACATTTTTGTAATATGTAATTAATACCAGTAATATTTTTAAAATTTATAATATGCTTATTGCTCATATGTGTGTATTTTGTAAAACCAGAATAAACTCAAATTAATAGACTATTATGTTTAAAATTTAAATTAACGTTGAATCAAACTAAACTATTTTATTGTGCGGTTCTAATTCAACCGCAAATAATAATATAATGCACATTAATATTGCATATTTTTAAAGTATTATTTCGATGTATTTCTTAAACTATTTTCATATTTGATTAGGTTACAATAAAAAACATTTAAAACTTATTATGAATTTAAAAAATACTTCTACTTATTTTAATAATAAAAACTATACAAAAATAAAAATCTATTTTCCCAATATTTTAACGTTTCTATTTTCTTATTTAAAATAAATTTTAACACATACATTTGAGAAAACATTCAACTGTGTGTGTAAATGTGTAATATTATACACATTTAGAAATAAAGATATTTGCAAAATTAAATACCTTGTACATGTTCATTGTTTGAGTAGAGTTTTTGACAATTTGCATGCCTTGGCATGTGTCTTCGTGTACTATGTACAACCGTATATTGTACATTCTGGACTCACAATAAACTTAATTAACGAGCACCAAAATTGTTACTATTATATCATACTACTACTTACTAAAATTCAACATGAATTGGCCATAAAATGAAGTTAAGTTAACAAAAAAGGGGCTTATACGTATGTACGATTAAATTTTAATTAAAGGCATAATAAACTACGAAAAAAGTATACATAAATTATATTGTAAAAAATACCAGTTTAATAAATTCGAATTATTTTTCGTTGAAAAATATCGTCTGCCAAGAATAACCTAGGCACGTGAGCGTACATTTCAAACTGAACGAAATAACGTTTACGCACGTTGCCTGTCGATTTCGACACAACACGAAAATACTACGTCTACAATAGATAATTGTTTCTATACAACCAGTTGTCGGTGGTCGATGGATGGCACAGCTAGTGGTAGGCATAAAAGGAGGGAAACGTACTCTTATAACTCTCAGCATGATTTAATAAGAAAAAATTATCACGCATTCACTAAAATATCACTAAAATATCACTATAGGTACCTTACATTTTTTCATTTTTAAAATAACCATGAAAAAAATATTTTCAAAAATGAAAGACAATTGTTTAATGTTTTTATTAAATATAAGAGTAAAAGAAAAAGTTAGGTTTAGAAAAATTTTAATTCTGGAAAAGTATTTATCAATCGGACAATGTTGAGCTTTAAACTATTCTTTATAAGATAACTCTACTATAAAAATTAAATTAATAATAAATAATTATTATTTGCACCTTATAAATTACTGTAACTAATTCATTCAATTATCTAAATACTTAAATCTTTTAACTTGAAATTTTGTTTATAAAATCATTAGCTCACTATATTGATTCGATAAATGTTAAATAATCGTTCAAACAACTCAGCATAGTAGGTATATGTATTTACTTAATATATTAGAGTTCATGTAAATAAATAATAACACAAGTTATAAGATTATTAGAAGTTTTAACATTGATTTTATAATTATATATTTATATAATCAATGGTATTAATGACAGTCGAGTATATTACCGTGACAATACTTTAACATAATATTCCTCTTTCTTATACTTAATCAAATATATAAGGGTAGATATATAAATTAAGTTTCTCAAAATATTTAAGTTTAGTATTAATAATATAGATACCATTAAATTATTTTAATTTAACTGTATTAACAATTCTTAATTGATAATTTTACGCTCGCTCTAAATAGAAATTATTATCTATTTAGACTTTTGTCTGATCAAAATATACCTGAGGTTTTTTCATTTGTCCTCTAAGCTTAAAGTTTTAATTTCTGTTTTACATAAATAAAATAAATTTAAAAAACAAAACCACAAAAATAAATTACGGAATTGCTTTAAGATTAAACTGATTTTACTCGTATCCCAAAAAAGTCCCGTACTTAGCCAAAACATCAATATTAATCCTACAAAGGTTTACTGCTGGAAATAAAAAATATATAAAAATATATTATGCTTGTGTGTATAAACATATTTATTTAATGTATATAGTTTAATTATGTTTGTTGTTTGGTTAAGTCTTTCGTACAGGCACGTCATTTGTGGGAGGAAGTGCAAGATGTGTGTCTACAGTTCCACACTTACTTTTTGTAAATTGCTTTTTTAGCCTACCAAAAATATAATAAATTATATGTACAATATGTTTTGAATCTTATTTTGAGAATTTGATACAAAGAATAAATAATAAAAACTAATTTATATTTTATACCATTATAAAACTAAATTCACGCTCTAAATAAAAAATTAAAAAAATGTAAAGAGTCGAAATATTCAGTACTTATGTAAATAGTAGTAAATTGTGACTTAGCAATGAATTTATAATGACTTGCAAAATTATGGCACTAAAATCTGAATCTGGATAGCTCTGTATATCGGCAAATATTGAGCTTAACACTTATCTGATAAATGATAAGGATAACTATATAGGTCCGGATTTCAATGTAAAGTTAATTAGACAATAAAGACCATAAGATAATTCATTCCAAGTTAGTTATATGTTTCATTTCACTGATACTTCAAATTGATGAAACTTTTCACCATTTTTAAAGTATTTTATTGATACATTATACACGAGTTTTCAGTGAAATTATAAAATTCAAATTATAACATAAATAGAACTACTATTTTCATAATATTTGATTTCATAGTTTTTGTGTATTTTTCATCCGTACTAAATATCAATCGTCTCAATCGTTCTATATACGAAACGATAACGTCTTTATCTATCTACACTCTACAGCAATTATCAAATGTAGGTACCTAGTATCTAACGAATTGGCGAGTTGGAAGTTAAATACTGATCTTGTTTATTTCGAATACCTTCACGTTCACATATAGGTACTCGAATTAACGAGTTTGTGAATGCCAAATTTAAGTATTTTGTTTTTGTAATACAGTTACTTCAACTTCAGTTAAAATAACGATGTATTAAATATTCTAAAAGTTAAACCGTCGTCTTACTCTTACTAGTGTGCCTACAGATATTTAACTAATTTAAGTCATTTTTTTGTCAACAAAGCTTCGAAAACTGAAGAGGCATTTTTTGTTTTTTTTATTGTTTTGGGGTATTTAAATTACAGGCCTTACTGGTAACACATTTCTAGATGAAATGTCATAACAATATTTTGACTTTTAAAAGCAAATATCAAATATTACTCTTATTAATAATCACTTGCCGACAATTCGTATCAAATATAGTAATTATTAATGCTTATATTTTTAAATTTTATAAAATATTTTCACAGTAATCCTGAAATTTTTTCCTCGAAACTTTTTAAAGGATTTATCCACAGTACGCATTTGCAAGCTTGTTGTATTACAATTTACAACTTATTACGTAATTTTTTGTGAGACATGTAGACTACAAACATAATTACATTGATTCTTAATTCTATACATATAAAGGCTAGACAAATATCAAAAAGTAACTCATCGGTTAATGATTATTGTAATACACATAAATATTATACAGTAAATTCTCGTTACAACAAATACCAATACAACGAAAAATTCCGTTAAAACGAAAGTCATAGAATTCCCCTGCAAAAAAGCAGGGCTTATAAAAAGCTCATTCGAATTTGCGTTACAACGAAAAAAAAATTCGGTCCCCTGGAGTTCGTTGTAACGAGATTTTACTGTATTAAACACTATCATGTAGGACAAATCGCAAATATATATTAGATATATAAAAATAATATTGAAATCGTAATACAAATTAATTTGTAAAGTTTAATTTTATTGGTAACAAAAAAATACACGTGAACTTAATTAGGTATAACTTACTTAGTGTATTTTATATATAACTATAAAAATAATAATATATAATAATTCGTCACTTTATCTTATTTAATTATTCTCTATCTTAAATTAAATAAGTATTAAAGATAAAACCAATAATGGAAATGGAAATTTAAAAAAATAAAGTAAATCGTTTTTAACCAAGGAATGCCCATAATATTTTCCATTTACAACAAATACTCCGGAGTATAACATCGAATGGCTTATCAAATCAAACTACACGATTGTCAATTTAAATAATCTATCTTCCCCACTTATTGTACTAAAAAATGAAAATATTTTTGAATTCCTCTAATAATTGAAAATAAATAATAAATACACAATATTCATAATTTATTACTATTTTCCATAACCATACATATTATGTTACGTTTAGACTTGATATACTTAGGCGTACTTACCTTATATTTGAGTCGTATCGATTCCCTCCGCCGAATTCTGCTATGAAATTCACTAACACTATGTAAGAACGCGTTTTCTTTGTCAATTGCCGTGCTACCAGGCAATTGGCATTTCGTCGACAAGGATTTTCTTGAATTTTTTGACGTGGGAGCCATATTAATTTGTTATTTTACGATGGAACACGATTTCGAAATAAACGGGCGTTACGACTTATTGTTAAAACAAAACAAATTAAAAATATCAATAAAACACTACGTTATTCAGAATACACGACCACAACGTTCGACATGAAACACAACAAATTATACTACAATCAATTTACGTAAAAAAAATAATAATATATCGGTCAAAAACATAACAAACGTAAATGGCATTATTATTAATTGTTATTAATAATTATTATAATTTTTTATCACATAGTTAAATACACGTCGATAAAAAACAATTGTATAATGGTAACGGATTATTTTTCGAAATTTTCCTATGATAACACAGTTATTGTGCGTGTTACAGTGCCGCCACTGCTAGTGATTTCTCTATTGGGGCTCGGGCAGTTGGACCCAGTGTTCACCTACGGCGATAAGAATAGCGGTAGATAGTACAGCCGTGGTTGTATTGTTGTTGTCTGTCGGTATTATTTTGAAATATTTGAGGCATGTTGATACTACCGGTACCGGCTCAACGACTCGTAACTCGTGTATTCTTAATTCTTATTTTGTCTGTAAAATCCTAAATGTATACAGTGAAACTGACTGACTTTTGTTTATAAGTTTTTCTCCATTTAATTGGTTTTTTCCACTATTTCACTGTTTAAGTTTGTCATAACTACTGATTAAACTATTTGTTCAAAACTTATACATTTCTCAATCGTCTTAAATTTACTTAATCTATACTACATTTATGAATGTCTAATATTAGTTTTAAATTTTATTAAATAGTCTAGAAATTGAAACAATTTTAAAAATGCGCATTAAATTAAACCTTTTGCAATTAACACCTGATAGGAATCCAGCCATTTACTGGCTTCATATAGACATGACTTACATTAAATTAATAAAACAACTTAAACAAAAAGTACAAAAAGTGTTAAATGAACCTCGTGATATAGAATTATGTTTCGATAATGTACCGTTTCTGGATGAAGATGATATCAATGCAATTAATGAAAATGAAGAAATAACGTTAGTATACTTTTAACATAATATTTTTTTTTAGATTTGGTTGTGTGGGTTAAAAAAATTTCACAATACAAAATATTTTAAAATTACCATTCAAAATTGCTATTTTGTAATTTATAATAATTAATAATGTAGGTATTCTCATAATTATTTCATTTACCTTGTATGAGTACATTGCATATTACTTTATAAATACAATTTATTGAAATTAAAATTTGTTACCGTGATCGAATGTTATGGTATGGTTATGATAAGCTAATCGGTATTACTAACTTGTCTTACAGATAATAATTTAATGCTAAATATTTATAAATGCATGAGATTATTTACCCTGCCATAACCAGTGACAGACTAAAATTAGTAGCTAGTTTACTACCTAATTATTTTTTTAGTGTTATAGTGAAAAAAAGAAATATTTATGATGAACCAAAATACACCCAAACTGAATCAATTATTATAGACCATGATATGATTCCTAATAATACCAATGGAGTTTTATCTACCTTTCATGATGTGGTTGTAGAACCCATTAATGATATTGAAAATTCAACTTCATCTGAACTATTAAAAAATCCTAAGAAAAGAATACGCAAGAGGACACATAAAAAAAATAAAAAAAACCTTGAACCTGTTGAAAAAGTAATTTTCTTAATTTGTAATATAATTTATTTTATACTCATCTTATAAAAAAATATTTTTTCAGGATTATGTGGGTTCATTATCTGAAACTTCTATTGTGTCTTCAAAGGAAACTTGTAAAATGCACAAACGTTTTAAATTAGATAATGTAGAAAACCTTAATCAAGAAGATAGTTCTCATTCCATACATTCTGAAGAAGAAAAACTTGAAGTAACAAGAGAAGTTTTTCGTTGTGACTCTCCAGCTCTGAATTTTAAAGAACAAAAAGATACAAAGCTTCCTAGTATGTTACATTTATTTAAAAAAAAATTACTTTAAATTTATTATTACTACCTACCATTGAATTTCAGTTTGGAAAAACGAAAAACCATTAAATATTAAATTCCACAAAGTTCCAGTATTTGTACGTGGTCAAACATGTACACCGATAACTTCTACACAAAATAAAAATTATACTGAAAACGAAAACAATAAATCTAGTGATAGCATCACAAGTGAACATTGTGATATGTTAGTTGTAGATTGGAAGAACATGACACAGATAAAAATAACAAATATTACTGAGTTACAAATTTATGATTTATTACAATTCAAAGTAAGTTTTTATTATTATATTCTACGTATAAATATATTTAATTGTATTATAAGCTTAACGTATTTTTGTTTTATATGATTGCAGATTATGTCCATGAATGAATGTGGTGAACCCCATTTGTCATCAGTTATAACTGCACGTTTAGATCACATTTATAAATGTACATTACATATTCAAGTACTTTGTAAGTTAATCATTATATTATTATTTGGTAAAATATGATATTATTTATTTATTACTTTACTTATGAACATAAATGCTATGGTTAAATTATTATTTTTTATTTTATTATTAATTTGTTTTAGCTGGAATTAAAGAATTTATGACAATTAATCCAAAATTTAAAATGGATGATGAAGAAGATATTGGAACTCAGCGTGAAGTCGAATTTGATGATCTTTTTGAAATTTTTAAACTTGTTTAATCTGTTTGCCTGTTTTATTTGTATATTGTTATTATCAATGTATGAGTGATTTGTTCATGTTTTATATAAATTGACAATTATCTCTATTTTTTGTTTAAAATTATATTTTAAGGTTCTGATTTAAAGACGCACACAATAAGAAGTATACATAATATTAATTCAAAAGAAAAATAATTATAAAACATGACCTCTTTCACATAATTTATTATGTGTACTACAAAAGGAAAAAATGTGTAACAACAGATTTATAATAATATCAATATTATTTTAATTCATTACAAATTACAATTAATGAATGTTTTTTACTTAAACAACATTTACAACATTTTGATCACATAAATTAAAAAAATCTACAGTCACAAATATTAGAAAAAACTAGTACCACACTTTAATTTTCTATTAAAGAACTGAACGGTTGTTTTTAAAAAAAATGACAATTTTTAAAAAGTAATCAAAGACTAACTTTGGTGTTTTAGATTTTAAAAATCCATGAAGCAATACCACGAGAGAAAAAAAGTTTCTAAACATAGAAATAATGTATTATGTTCATCCTCAAATTAATCATAATGCACTTTTTAAAAATTTCTTGTTTTTTTACGATATTAAGTTATTTTCTAATTCAATTTCTTCAATGCTAAGTTGATACTAGAAAATATTTCTTTGATTACTTATCTCTTGATCATATTTTCATCTATAGTAAAAAAATTCTTTTTAGTCACCCCTACCTCTTATGGTGGTTAAAAAGTGTTCTCTTTAACAAATTGTTCGTGGTTTAAATTTTTCACGAAATATATATAAGTTTAAACATCATTCAAGAATTATAGTGGGATGATTATGTTACACAATCACTATTTGTACCTTATGCATTAAACATAATGCATAAAATGATACCTATATGGATCGCTTAAAACTATCTAGAGACATTAATCGTAGTCCCCACTGGAATTTTTTTCCACTTTAAGCCCTGATGATATACCTAACCTAACCTCATAGACATATAATTCTATGTATTCTATCCAATATCTATAACATGACAAAATAGATCTATACATAATACATTCTATTACATATTCTGTGATGATATATGGATATTTATGATATACTTTAAATCAGCGGTTCTTAACCTGTGGTCCGCGACCCCCTGGGGGTCCATGGTAGCTTTAAGAATATTAAAAATAAAATAATTTATATTACTGTTTTATGAAAAATGAAGTTTAATAGAAATAATTATAAATGTGTATGTTTTGTTATGTCTACTTTATATAATTTGTAACATAAAATAATTATTATAATTTTGGTTGTTGTGTAAAAAAAGGTATTCGACAAACAATTGGTAAGGGTTCCGCGACTTCTAAAAATCTTTCATCGGGGGTCCGTGTTCTACAAAAGGTTAAGAACCGTTGCCGTAAATCATGATCACAGAATATAAATATTATAAATTCTGTGGTCACGATCAGTACTATCACGGAATAGATTATTGTGGTAGTAGTGACGTTATGTAATTATGTACTAGACAGTAGTGCACAGATGGTTGTAATATTGTAGATAGTATACTATCTACAGCCGTTGTCGTCTCAATAATGATCGGTGTCTAATCACTATTCGCTAACCAGTAATAGGTATAAAAATATTTCGGTATTCGGCTTTTTTTATTCCTATAATCCTACATTCACATTCGTCAATCGACACAATCCCCCCCGACTCTATATGCTTTGGATGTTCGGTATTACTCGTATACTTATACATTACACCTTCCATTTCCTAATAATCCATCAATTATTCCTCCTCGCGTAGTATTTTAAACAATTTTTTGTCGGAGTATGAAAAAAACGTCACGACATTCGAAGGTCAACCACACAAGTGGTCCGGTGGCCACTTCAACAATTAATGTTCCTGTATAAATAGATACATAAACTACTATTATGACGTTTATTTAAATATATTTATTTGATTATTGGCTCACTTTTTAATTATTTTGTATTGGCTAATTGTATTTGGAACACTTTCTCTTGGTAGGTATCTACCAATAACTATAACTTATTGTATTTAAATTTTAAATATTATTCATAATTTTTAGATTACCTATAACTGGTATTGAAATATGAGTCTCACAGACACTGTTGGCAAATGTGCTGCAATTGCAACTATTGGAACATTCTTTGCCCCTGTGTAAGTACATAGTTTAATTTAAAATATTCAGTATTTTATAATATTTGATATTGATAATTGGCTTGGACACATTTTAAAACTGTTGCCTATATTTTTAAATTGTATTATTATTTTTTTGAAAAAAAAAAATTCTTAAAACCATATAATGTTATACTTCACAATATTTTAAGTATTGAATAATTTTAAGTTCATTAAATAATTTGAATTAGTATTTTATTTCAATAACACTAATACTTAATTTTCTATTAATCAATCAATCATATAAACCAATATAACATTTTAATTCCTATTAGGTTGCAGTTTATTACCTAAGTGCATATTATAAGAAAAGTTCTTAACAGTAAAATAATACATTCATTTTAGCATATTAGTAAAGTTACTCATATGATGATTTCTTTGTCTTTTTTTCGATTTTTTTCATATTTTAGTTCTTCTATATTTAAACATTAAATAAATTATGTTACCGACACTGAACAGTGTAAATTACCTGTAACATAAAGAAATAATTAAAAAGAATAAAAGACATCTAAACATATTTTTTAAATATATTTAATCAATGGTTAAATGGTTATACATACTTGAATAAATTATATGAATTTTCATCAACTACCTATCAAATATATTTACAAATGTTTCATATAGGTAATTTGACAGGTTTTTGTTCTTTTCTAGTATGTGTCGCCTTCCTAAAAGCGTAGAACACAAAAGTAATATTCAGTAAAATCAATTTTGTGTTGTTACCATTAATATAATAATATATGTAGATTTTAAATTAGTTGCCTTTAAAATCAATACTGGGCTCTTGAAAATATTGAAATCATTAACCTGCTAAATCAATAATAAAATTGATATTTTAAATTTTTGATAGTTAATTAAACAATGAGCTAAGTATTTTAAATGAATACTTAAAAAATATTTTAAACAATAAAATTGAAGTACCTAAATAGCAAAAATATGTGCTATAATACAGACAATAATCTCATGACATCTTATGAGTTATTAGTCATGTATTAAAATATAATATTGAAAGAGGAAAACATAATTTATATTAATAGTTTTATGTGTACTTGAAGATTATTTACAGTTGTCAACTAAAAAGGATTATAAAATAGTTAAATCCATGTATAATCTTATTTAAAGAATCAAATTATTAGTATGTGATTAATAATAATTAAAAATATATTAATTTGTTTATTTAATTATTTATTTATATAATAGAACAGATGGTGATAAAAAAAACAAACTAAAATGCAATAATATCTTAAAAAGTTTCAAAAAAAACACAAAACTCTAAAATTAAAAATAATCAAGAAAAAATTTTAATTTTTAAAAATAATTTAAGTTTTCTAGTTAATTTAATAGTAAATAGGTCAATAATAATATAATAATTTTGAATATACTATAAACAATGACAGTACATAGATTAGAATTTTAGTAAAATAAATATATATTTTTAAAAGAAAATCTATGCAGTAAATATTTAATTTAAAATATGTATGATATGTAAATAATAAATATTTGTTTTTTGTTGGTGTATTGATGTCAACTTATTTTAAATATATTCCAAAGCATATCCATTTATATAACTTCTGACAAATACATATCCTTAACATAATTTTATTATACTAGATGATTTTATCAATCTTTAATTCTATTTAAATATAATTATGTTATTTATTTTATTATGTGAAACGTATAATGGTAAATAAATTAGTCTAAAATGTATTTGTATTGCATATTATATATTAATTTATATAACTAATGTTATATTGTATTTAAAAAAAAAATAATATTTTTTTAAACCTTTTTTTATCCAGTTATACTGAACTTATCTTATTCTAATAGCTAACCTATTATAACCTTAATAAAATAAGACAAAAATATATTTATTGGTTGGCTATACATTTTTAACATTCAATAATTTACATTTCATTTTTTCAGTCTTATATGTCGAGATATAATAAAAAATAAAAGCACCAAAAATGTTGATCCTACACCTTTTGTTGGAGGTATGGCTATGTAAGTATTATATTGATAATTTTTATTTATTTGTTCATCTGTTCACTTTAATTTAATTTGTTTAGGTCCATACTTATGATCAAAAATGGAATACTTATGAATGATCCTAATATTATACCAGTTAACATTTTTGGATTTATTTTGAACTTGATTTATTTTTTAGTGTTTTATTTTTATACTGCTGATTCGGTAAATAAATTACTGTTATTTTTAAAATGATTTTTAAACATCTAATGTTTTTCTAAATATTATATTGCTTTTGTATTTATAGAAACCATTATTTTCCATGCTAACAAAAGCTACATTGTTCACTGGTGTATTGTGGGGATATTCAACAATTGAAAATGAAAAACTAGTTGAATACCGTTTTGGAGTTATTCTCACTGTATTAATGTTAGCACTAATTGGATCTCCTTTATTCTCTTTGGTAAATTATTCTAAGTGCTTTATTAAAAGGAGGATCTAAGATATGTAATTGTGGGTGGGGGATAATCAAATATCAATATAGATTGATAATCAGGCTTTATGTTAAGAATATGTTAAGTGTTGTGTTAACCATCAGTGGTGCCCTAGAGAAATTATATTTGGCGCCCTTAATCATAGGCAAAAATTAAAGGGGGAGCTTTAGGGGCTTTTTCGCTGCCCTGAGGCACTTGCTCTAATGCCCCTCTCTTTGTACAGCTCTGCATGAACCCCTTCCACACTTTAGTATCTGGATCTGACTTCATTAATATTATTCAAGTAAAATGTCCTCATAAAGAAACTTGTATAGCTATTTTAAGTTTTTAGCTAAATTGTCTTATTATTATTGTTTTTACATAAAATATAATTTTCCATGTTTATTTCTTGTTTACCTTTTTTGCACAATAGATTACAAAATTAATTAATTTAAAATTAAAACTTGATTAATTATATTTTGATTATAATATGTTGAATTGTTTTATTATGCAAATAGTTTTTGAGACTGATATCAATTTCCCACCAGCATTCATAGTCAATTCTATATTCTGGCCCATGAAAGAAAGAACCTGTGCTTCAACAAAAATGTGTCCGTTTTTGCACATATGTAGTAGCATGTTGACTGGTATGTCAGAGTTAAGGAGAAATAATACATCCCTTGCTTAAAGCTAGTTCTTCTCTGTAGGCTAGAGCAGCGGTTCCCAATCCCAAACTTTTATGACCACGGAATCCTTGAAAAATAGTTTGTGTTTCATGGAACCCCCTTTTTTAAATAATATAAAATCATTTTTAATTATATAAAATAATGTTCTCTATTATCACGTACATTTGGCAAAACTCTTGAGATTGTCTCTCAGAACCCTAAGATTCAGCGGAACATACTTTGGGAAACGCTGGGCTAGAGAGTGATACTTAGTGAATATTAGTAATATTAGTAATAAATAATAATTAATAAAAATTGATGTTTTCTTATTATATTATCATTTATTTTACAGAATAATATTATTAAAAATAAAGATGCATCAATGCTACCTTTTCCAATGATTGCTTCTGGAGCTTTTGTTGGATTCTTGTGGTTAATATATGGGTTGTTAATAGACAACATTTTCATTAAGGTATAATTAAAGATCCTATTTTAACGTGCATTTATACTAAACGTCTTTCTTTTTTAGGTTCAAAACATAGTAGCTGTTATATTGTGTTTGATACAACTGGGATTAATATTCAAATATCCAAAACCAGAAAGCAAGAAACGTGATTAATGAACATAGTTACCTATTTAATGTAGCATGTATTTATGTGTACTGTGATTATCTTATGCATCCTGCAATATTACATTTATATAATATCTTTACATTTCCATTATTTTTAGTACTAGCTCATATAATTAATTAGTTAATTACAGGTTACCTATGTATTTTTCTTAAATTCCAAAATGTGATGTTAAAGTACTAGTTATTAACTTTGTGTCAGTGTCATTTTTTGTTTTAAATATAATTATATTTACTGAATCTTATACAAATAATCAAAATCATTCCAATAAACTAAATTTATTTAGTTACCTATTTCACTGTTTTTTAGTTTAAATTATAAAAATCATGAATACAATTTTAGATATTATATATCTTTTAATAAAAAATTCTTTAGCAGTTATATCAAAAACATTTCATAAAATGTACCTACTAATCTATAAATAAACTGACAGTTCAGAATTATTTTTCATGTTTAAAATACAATGATATATCATTAAATTTAAATTTAACATATCCATTTAGTGACCTATTCGGTATCTACTATTCTATAGAGCGTTACTCACTTGACTACTTTTTTATTTTAACATTATTAGTTAAGGCAATAGCTCCAAACCTTTGGCGTGCGCACGGGGTATGCAGAGTATGTGCTTGCATACCCTGTGCCAGATGCTTGGGGGCACATGAACAATGTTGCAGTTCATAACTTGACTAGTAGGTAATTAAAAAATGGTAATACGATATTGTTATGGAGTATAGACTTGTTTTTTAAAATTAAATTTGGAAAAATGAAAAGGGGGGGGGGCAAATGTTATCAGTCGCATACTATGCGAACAAAGTGCGCACGCCTATGCTCCAAACCCATGAGCCACGGATAGCGTTGTTCAGGGGTCACAAATTTAGACCTACGCATCAACATTGAGATTTGTATATTATTATTACCTATTATATAATACATAATAGTAACATCTTTATTTTTAGTTATGCAATACTTACCTATGCTTAATCAATAATAACCCCCCCCCCCCCACACCCAATGACCTGTGTTGCTCATGCCAACTGCCAAGAGCCTTTTCTCAATAAAAAAAAATAATAATAATAACCACAATTCTATTGCACTGCAATTTTATTTATTAGACTTATCATAACCAAACAGGGTCACTCCTCACTCGCTTGCTACCTTGAGACGTGTTGGATATAAGCGGAGCCAGAAATTATAAAAATAAAATTTGATTTTCAAAAAAATTTAAAAAAGGCCCAATTATAATATTTACGAAATTCATGTACTATAATTATAGTCACCATTGCTCTACAACGGTATCGTGAAAAAATAACCACATAATATGAGATTTTGAAAAATTAAAATAAATGTGGGGACAATAATTAATATTTCATTATAACAGTGTTTTTACGAATAAATAATTAAAAATATAAAATTAAATTTTCCTCTTGATGCCAAGGAGATATTTAAATAATTTGAAGAAACCTACCTACACGAGTGAAACTATTTATCTTTCATTACCAAATACTTTGTTTATTTAAAAATCAAATTTATATCAATAATTCAATATGTTTTAAAAATAATTGTGCAAGATAGAGGAAAAATAGTTTTTACGTGGTTAATAACATAATAAAATTATGATAATGAATGAATAAAATAATAAATATTGTAAAGTAACCATTTATAGCTAATAACGTCTGTATGGCAGTATTTAAAGCTAAAAAGATAAAATGTATATAAATATAATAATAATGCTATAATAGACAATAGTAATAATACATTATGTATACAACATAATATTACTCGGCTTGTCCGGCGTATTGTACCAAATGTACCTACCAGGTACGTAGTCAAAGGGGGAGAAGGCCGGCCCACCCAACTTAATTACAATCTTAGTTCAATTTAGACTACTCAACTAGTTTCAACACCGTTTTGGAGGAGTATAAAAAATACTATACTTAATTTGACAATAAGTAATACTCAAATAAAATTATATTATTTTATAGAGATAGTCAGATTGCCATTCTGTAATCTGTATTTTGTGGTAAATCGTGTAGGTACTGTGATGCGTGTATTGTTTACTAACTATACATAATATACCAATTTACTATGTCTATATTACATTCTTATCGGCTCTATTCACGGTTATTATTTCTTATTAAGAGCATTTCACTATCTCAGCGCAATATTTATTTTCTCTATCAGACCAACGCGTGACATGGATATAACGCTTTTACCTAAAATTGTTTTTTTATGATTTTTGAGAAATTTTAGAGTAAAATCATTTAACGAAAATTATAAAGGACAATGTTTTTAAGAGAATGGCGTATTGGTTTTATATTTAATTTTGTAATCGACTTTCAGAAAAAAAAAATGTACATTTAAATGATGTTTAAATTGTTTTAAGACAATAATCAGACAAGTCGATATTTTTTACCTTCAACAATTTTATTCTCCAATAATGGGCAATTTTACCCTAAGATGACTCAAAAATATAAAAAAATAATTTTGCGTAAATGCGTTTTTAGTACGTTGTGCATGGACTAGAGCAGTGGTTCTTAACGGGGGCGGTACCGCCCCCTTGGGGGCATTTCGGTCTCTCTGGGGGGCGATAGTTTTGAAGGGGGCGGTAAGCTTTTTCAAACTCGGAGATGAAAAATAATACAATAATTGAACGTGAAATCAGAATAGTTGTAATTGCGACAATTGCGTACGCTATGTAACGGTATACGGCATGTTATCTAATCGCATTTTACGTATTTCCTCATTCATTTTTAAATTAGATCTTTACAGAACAAACATAAATCGTCAAGAACTGATTCAGTTTCCGAATCTCAAGTCATGTTCAGACGCAAATGGTTTAATTCCAGAAGACAAAATTCTAATTTTCACTGATCATATTTTGCAGCTCAAAAAAGACATGAAATCAAGATTTCAAGATCTACTTGAGTTACAAATCTGTAATTGGATTTTAGATCCATTTTCGTTTGAATCTGTGGAAGATCTCGAACCTCATTTACAAATGGAATTTATCGATCTTAAACACGACTGTGAGGCACAACTTGTTTTTAAGCAGGTCGGTTACGAGCTTGCCTGGATCAAGCTTAAAGACACTTATCCACAACTATGGCAACAAGTTAAATCGTTGCTTCTCTCTTTCCCGTCAACGTATCTAGTTGAAAAAGGATTCAGCGTTGTTGTCCAGCTTTTGACGAAACAAAGAAATCGGTTGGACATTTGCAACAAAGGTGATCTACGTTTAGCTTTGACCAATATCAAACCAGACATCGTTAAATTAGCAGCTACTCATCAGGCTTAAGGCAGTCATTGATAGGTATAATTTGTATATTTTATAATTTTTTTTTTATGGTTCAGTAAATCTTTTTGTATAGTAAATTATTAAATTGTTTTGTTAAGGGGTGTAAAATATAATCATAACTATCTAAAAATAAGAGTTTTTACTTTAATAGTTTAATTAATAATGTTATAATATACTGATGAATAAATAAATATACAAATATATATATATTTATAAGAAGAAAATTTGATTTTGCACGAGGGGGCGTTAGCAATTAGTTATTACGATAAAGGGGGCGCTGAACTAAAAAAGGTTAAGAACCACTGGACTAGAGACAAAAAACAAAAACAGTGCTCTGACATCAAGGAAGAGTAAATGATACTTTTTTAGTATTCCGTAAAATTCAAAGGCTGTAGGGGTATCTCTTACAATAAATTTCTTGTTTTTATGTACTATGAGCCGAAACATTTGCGCACCTAATGAATATTTTCTGGCTACGTGCCTGCCGCCTGGTACCTACAGACAATTTGAATACAGTTATGCGTAAAGCAACACAATATCTATAAATATAATGTCTAATCGAAGTGTCTTGACAATTGACATAATATCTGCAGCTGATTTAACTCGACACTCGATGTAAGTCTACCATTAGCCGAGAACATAATAATATATATAGGTAGCTATATAGCTGAATGGATATTTCTAGTTGAAAGTCTTTTGAAGAAGAATTATGTTATATAATCATGTATTCGTGTTTGGTTAAAGATTTAAATCGTTTAAGTTTTACAAGTACCTATTGAAAAATAACTATTGTGTCATTAGAGTATATACTCATAATTAGGTACCATATTTTAGGAAATTACAATTTATTGCAACATTTGCAACTTTTATTATTTCAAGCAGCAGACAGGTAAGTAGGTATAATAATATATATATAGGTAAAAGGTAATTGTAAAATGTAACAGGTGTAAAAATGTGAATAAATGCTAAAATGATCATAATTAATAGTAGGTACCTATATATGTTTATTATCACTTATCAGTATATAATTATTTAACAACATTTTATAGTTTGTTATTTTTTTGTGTTTATAATACCTAATAATCAAAAATGTTATAATTTTATAATCATAAAACAAATATAGCAAATAAAGCTATCATACGGCGATAGCTATGCTGGTTGCGATGGCTGGGCCGCTGCCTGCCATCGGGACGGCTAATACAGCGGCACTCACCACATCGGGTATCTTTGATTTGTTACCATTATCCGGAGCGACCAAGCGAAGCTGCGTCAAACGTGTGAGGTGTGATTCTGCAGCGTTAGGTTAGCCGAAATAATATATCGTACACGGCGCTGAAAAACTACCGCATTAACCGGAGTCGTCGAACAGGAGCGACAGCGACACGCGGAGAAAATGGAACAGTAAATAAACTACTTACGTGTCAGTAAGTCCAATGACGCGCGTTATTCGGCCACCCGAAGACTCTGGCGGCTCGGTGGTTTGCTGTAAAAGCGCGGTTAACGACGCCGCCCCAACTGTATGGTGGAAAATATTACGGCGATTGCGGCACGACAAATATTTTTCACAGATCAACGTTGCGGCAATCGCGCAATCAAATTACCGGCCGGTGAGGCAAGTAACTCATTGATATTTTTATAGCATTCGTGGGGGGTGGTGGTGGTGGGGGGGGGGTGATGATAGACTTATTAATTTTCCTACTCAAAATATGTTTTCCGCGTGCATGCCTATGCAAATTAATGTGCTCCGTCTAGTCCGTGACACGATGTTAGCGATGACAAAATATCATCATTACAGCCACCATAGGCGTGTGCAGACCTGAATTTCGGGAGGTGCCTACAATTTTTTGGGGCCCTTTTCTTAATTTGGGCCCACTTTTAAAAAGATATGAACATATATTAATAAATCATAATGCACGAATAAACATTACTTACATTATATCGCATATTAATCAGTGGTATTACTAGTACCAAGTAATATAATATATTTCATTAGATAGTTGGATTTAAAATCTATTTTCAAGATAATTGCAATATTTATTTATTATTTTTACTTTAGTAGTCAATAACATCTAGCTGTTATAATCATAATAAGTTTTACCACGCAAATTTAAAATAGTTTACGTTGTATTATTTTTTTTTATCCCGAAACCTAATTTTTTTTACGACATATTTAAAAAAAAATACCATTTTTATTCTAGTAACATTTAAATTTTAGGGCCCCAATCACATGTCGGGAGGTGCCTAGCCACACCACGGTGTGCTCCCCGTGCGCACACCTATGTAGTACAGTACTACAGTAAGTTCTATAATACCTATTTAGTATCTTAAAGCCTACAATTTAAAGGTACTAAATTCGTGTTATCGTATCAATGTTATTATTTCGATTTCACAAAAAGTTACCTATTGATGTAATTGATTTAAAATATTACACAAAGTGTAAAATAAGAGTTTGCGTTTCATTAAATGGATAAAATATATGTCCATTTCATGAACTAAAATTTGACTTACACGATATGATCGTAGTTCATGAAATGGATATCCATTTCATGAAAAATACGATTACACTAAGTGGATGCTATAGATATGCTTGTACGTTAGGTCGTTATATTAAGGTTATATAGTCAATCCCAGTCACGGAGCATTAGGAATTAAACCCATGAAATATACACAAGATAATTAATATTATTCAAATATTTGAAAGATTTAATTTTTAACATCACACAAATAATAAATACTATATTATATTTATCTAATATTTATGTAAATAAAATATATGTTTTATGAGTATATTTATTAATACTTATTATCAATAACATTACCATATTTTAAAATCTCGTGTTTTTTTTAAACTTTTTAGACAATATTAATTGCGTATATAAAATAGTATATTTGTTGTTATCAGTGCTTGATTTGGAAAAAAACTAGAAGGGGAACTCAGTGGATGGCCCGCCACATCATCTTCAGTCACCCACAATCCCCAAAAATCATTAAATTTATTATATAAAAATATTTTAAAATAAAGAAACACTTATTTATTTATTACACACCATCCAATGACATTATAATTTAAATTACGATTTATAAAGATATATAACATGTTATTAATAACTCATCAATACACCTACAAAAAACTTATCATGTATTATTACATATATACACCAATACACCCATACACATGAATACAGTATTGTGCGACACAAACGCATGGGCGGATAGGCCAATCGGGAAACCGGGCATTTCCCGGTGGGCCTCCCTTCGTATTTCGGTAATGGGGCTTTTTTTAGACTTTTTTTTTGTGTAGGGGCCCCTTTTTAAAATTTCCCGGTAGGCCAAAAATGGCCTATCCGCCCATGACAAACGTCGTCGAGAAACGCTTTTATGGTATACAGCACAACCCGTGGTTGAAGATATAAATATGACGTAAAAGTTTAGCTACCGAGAACAACAAAAATAATATAAATATATAATGCAATTTATTGAACAAAAAAAAAAAAACAGTATTGTACATCGACAAACTGGGCTTCGAATCAAACGTATATTATACACGTGTACATTTAAGCAATAACAATAGAATAAATGTCACGTGCATCGATGGGCGTCCGCAATCCTATGTGCGAAAATAAAAAAAAAACCAAGAAAAACGTCCGGGGGACTGTCGTCGGTGGTTGTACTTGTTAACGCAAACGGCAAAAAAATCGTATATACGCACGGCTTTCAAAAGACGCAAACTACGCGAATACGAAAAGAACGGGTTAGGAAAAAACCTTGGAAAAGTCTTAAACTCTTGTAAAAAGTTTGTACATAATAAATAATTGTTTAATATTTTAACTTTTAATTTTTTTTCCGAGAGGGGGGATTTTTCCGTTCGGTGTGGGGGGAATGCACGGATAAGGTTCTAGATTCTTCTTTCCCTTTTTATTATTCTTATTCCTAATCTTATTATTATTATTATTACTATTTTTATTATTATTATAATTATTTTATTCTTATAATAACTTTTATTTAAATTGTGCGTTTATCGGCGATTGCACTATTGGGGTTTCTACGGTTTCTTGTTATCTGTCACAGAACACCGGGTATAAAAGGCCTGGCGAAACGACCAGCATTGACATTCACTGTCTGTCCTCCGTCGTAGCAAGACCCACCTCGGGCAGACTTGCGCGATTAGGGAAGTCATCTGGTATCTATATTTTTTTATCTTTAACATATTATGTTTCGTGCACGTTACGTTGCTTGTACTCGTATTATTAAATAGTGATTTCATTCATACCTATTCGCAGCTCTAACATTTCCTTAGCTCAAGCTCTGGTATGCACAAACAAAATTTGACCTTGGCCTTGTTCCGTGGCCCTCAATGATATAAGTCTGACACGGTTCGGGCAGAGCGTCAGTGGTTATTGGTTTGTCGCGTTTGCGCGAACACTGATCGTCACATCAGTATTAAATATTTGCGTTAATGCATATTTTATTTTTTCTGTTTCCGAGTTAAGCGATAAACAGTCATTCGTAGGAATACGTTATTCGTAAGTGTTCAAGTATGTTTCCCAAACAGATAGTATATTCGTAAAACCCCGTTTCCCCGTGCGTTATCGTAATTGTCGACATATGCGCAGAGCTACGACGGGTTACTACGTTCCGCAGAAATGACAAGTCGCGCGTACGTCAGATCATATGGCACAGTTCCAGTGAGGCAGTGACTCGTCAGAGTTCCGCGTTACGGGTGTATCGCTCTTGTTTGAGCTGCCCGTCTCGTGTGCCTCTGTAATGATCTGGCAACGTGTGCGATTCGATTCTGATCCGATTATTCGGTGGCTGTGACGTCGTTGAATGACATACGAATCTGTTTGAAACATTGTGCACATTACGAAAACGTTTCTTAATTAACGTAACATTTAACTTTTGATTGATTGTAAACATGCATTATTTATAGTAATTGTACTGAATAATATAGATAAAGGTACTAAAACATAAATTAAAATTATTTAAAATTATTTATTTAAAAAAAAAAATTACTGTAAACTTAACTATTTTATTAAATAAAACATTTTTTTTTAAAGAAGGTTTGGTTTACACATATAACAGTCATCGTCTGTTTAATTTTTGCTGAGCATCTGTGAAAATCTTTCTATAAAATTTTTTACGAACATCATTTGCATCACTATTAAAAGCAATACAGTATGCGTCCAACGCTCCTATGCTATGCCGTTTATAGTCTGCAAAGTAATTAAATTAGTTATTAGTTTGGTTGATTGATCATCAATACGATTATCTTATGTAATGATAACCACAACCACCCTTTTCAGTCAATGACTAGAAAGAGAGTCAACTTCCGAGCCTTATGGTATACACATTCATGCATTATAATATAGTCATGAGTCATGGGTAAATAATAAATAATAATGTTATGTGCTTGACATAAAATAAAGCTGTAACATCTAACTCCACTCGAACCGTACTTAAAGACTATCTGCCGGATCCCTACAACTTCACACTCGCTGCGTTTGTGCCTTGCAATGGTCATATGTAACAAGTGGTGTAACTGTGTAAGTGTAAGGTTATAAATTCATTATAGTATTTTGTATTTTTAAATAATAAAAAAATATTCTTTTAAACGTGTTAAGTTCATTGAGTGTTTCCTTAATTAATACTAAACCTGTTTACTGCTCCTTGTTTCAGTAGTTAATGGTAAGCCTCCAGTTATAATTGGGTAAATGAACTTGTCATATAATTAAATCCACATATATATATATATATATATATATATATATATATATATATGAGAAGGTAGTAGACTAGAGTGTGTGTGTACTGTGCGTGATATATATTTATGTGTGTGTAATGAATTATGTACACAAGTGGTAAATTATATACATAAATGAAAATAACAAATACAGTGAAACCTCCCTTAACGGACACATCTAAATAACAGACATTTTTCGGGAACAGGGACATTTTCACTACTTTTCTATAAGAAAACCTCTAAATACCGAAAATTCTAAATAACGGACACTTTTATGGCATTTTAACATTTAATTTTAATCATTTCTATCGTAACTTTATGAAATTAGAAAATTCATTAACATACGAAATTATCTCGCGTTAAAATACGTAACAATCTAAAGTAACTGATTTTTTTTAATATATGTTAGTTTTAATATCTATACTATTAATTTTTTTTTATCTCTTTATCTTCGCATTTTTTAAAAGATATACAAATAATTAAAATAAATAAATCAATTTTTCAATTATAATTTCAATTTTTTATTTCTCTAATTGTATATTTTCTCCCACTAAATACCGAACTCCTCCAAATAGCAGACAAAATTTCAGCGACTGAGGGTGACCGGTATTAAGAGGTTTCATTGTACATACAAATTAGGCATGCACTCTCTTCGGGTGTTATTATACTTAAAACTCGTTTATTTACAATTAATACGAAAACAAGGTGTTACCGCGAACCCGGAGGAGAACCTTGATCCGAATTATTTGTAAATAAAGGCTGTTTCATAAGGAATGTAGTTTTGAATTTTATAAGAAATACATTATAAATGATACATATAGTTTCACTACGAATTACGATTTAAGGTTTAAATGTGAAACACAATAACGATCTCCATTCAATTTTCCTACATTTCCATGTCCATTTTCAAAAAATATTGGGCCAATCAACCCACCTATCCCAAAAGTCGCATCAAATAGTTACTTACTGTAGATGCATTTCAATGACATCAAAATACATAAATCCAATTCCGATGGCAAGGGACACAAAACTAATAACTACTTTAGTAACTTCAAAACCAATAGATAACAGAAATTATAAGAACAATGTCGCCCACCCAACAATAAATAATTTCCCAGAATTTCAAGAACTGCGTTCTTTATAAAACACTCTGAAATTAATTAAAATTTAGTTAATTAGTTAATATAAATGCAAATTATAACAGTACTCAGTTATTATTTTGCAATAAATAACATGATTATAATATAATTTATATTACAATAGGTAATATTTTAGTATTTATAGCTAATATTGCGACACAATAATACATACCATTATAATGATTTCGGTAATGGGTGGCTAACGCTGTAAAATGTTATAATTAATTTATATATAATAGTGTAGGAATAAATAACTAAAAAATATCAAGAAAATTGATAGATAGGATAATAGCATAGGCCCAGGGATGACGTCAAGGGGGCAAGGGTGGGCAACTGTCCCGCACAGCCATATAGACCTATTAACTATGTGGCGCAGATGGTCAGACTACTCAGACTGATTATATTGTATTATTATAATTTATTTATCAGATATCTTAGGAACACCATTTATCAGTAAATAAATAAATACCTAAAACTAAAAAAAACTGCTTGCTGAGCGTTTATCTGAATCCGAAGAAAAAAAATTAAATAATATAAGTTATAACTTTAGATCAAGATACTCAATTCGAATCACTGTCTTTTAATAAAACTATTATACTTCTAGGATAAAGCAGATCAGAGCAGCAGAATACCACCCTCAACCTAATGGATAAGTGGAACGGTTGCATAGACAGCTGAAATCAGCAATCAAGTGTTATGACACAGAATTGGGTATACATTATACCCAGTGTACTACTTGGTACGCGCTACTGCAGGAAAAAATATATAAATACCACATCTGCAAAGTTAGTGTATGGTTGTACATTATGATTATCAGGAGAGATCACTACACCCATCAATATCCACGAGGACCAGAAAACATATGCTGCCAAACTACATCGTTGGTTTGATGAAATAAGACCAACATATTCGTATACAAGGATCTAAGCAATAGTAAATATTCTTTGCTTAGAAAAGATCATGTTAAAAAACCACTTGAAAGACCGCAAATAATGGGCCATTTAAAGTCTTGGAATGAACAGACAAAACTATGACAAAAAAATTAGGCACGGAGAGAGGGAAGTTTCAATTGCTAGGGTGAAACCAGCCTACGCTGAAGCACCAGCCCAGCAGTCCCTTAACCAAGGTCATATGTCACAAACATTACCAATCTAACAGCGACCAAACCAAAACCAGCTTCCACGAGGAGGAACGGAAGAGAAAGTAAATAGACCACCTGACCAAGAACTACCCGAAGTAGCCAACCAGTACTGCCACTGAGATTCAGAAGTTGACCCTTACTGAAGAGGGAGTATGTGGCACAGATGGTCACACCGATTAAATTGTATTATTATTATTTATTTAACTGTTACGTTATTAGGTTATGTTAATTGATTAAGTTTTTAAAAAATTAAAAAATATATCTGACAAAGTGATAATAAAAACTTGTACTTTTTACAAACGTGTATTAGCAAGAAATTTTAAAATAAAATAAATTTAAAAGTTAAATTCAACTTGTAAAGTATTTGTATTACTTATTATAATCCTCTACGACTAGTTAAAATAATTAATAGTCAATAGATCTATGGATAATAGTAATACAATATTATATAGATAAAAATGAGATAATAACATATTTATAAAGAAAAATATAGTTAATTACTATTTTTTTACACTTATTTATATTCTTATTGTATAGGTTATTATGAATTATTTATAAACATTATAATTTTTCAATTTTTACAAATAATTTTAGTAAAAATGTTTATCTAAATACTGTTCGATAGTCAAAATGCTTGAAAATGTAATTCAATATCCCACAAAAATTGTTATTAAAAGTATATAAAAATATTTATAGTAGAAAACGCACCTAAATAGTTATAAATATATTGTACACACAATTAAATTAAGAACATACGCACCCTTAATAATTTCAACTAAAAAATAAAATTAATAAATTGTTATTTTGATGTGATATAATTTGTATCTGATCCTACCGTATAACCAAGTATAGAAAAAAATATACACGCAAGCGTTTAAAATTTTCTGTTATAAACCGATTTTAAATCAAAAGAAATAATATATGCTTAAGTATTGATAATGCTTTTCAAATTGTGGTTCATAATTATATGAGGCCATTATATCAATGTCGTTATAATGTCTCTTCTCAAATATGCGTATGCTTCAAAAATTTAAGATGCAATTTTGATTTGTTTATAGTTATACATCGTACTCGTAAAATAAACCAAGAATAAAGATTTAACATTTCGTAGAAGAATCGTAAATTAAATATATTTGCAATGTCAATCAACCCGGACAATACTATGTTAAGTTCCGTGTAGAAATTTTTTAACGGTTGGTTTCAAGAACCAAATATAAACTATGTTCTGCATAACAAATTATAAATAATAAACTATAAATAGACCCTTTTTGAACCTTAATTGCTACTTGTGTGGGGTCAACCAATTTTTTGACCTGAATATATCAACCGGGTGGCGGGTATATGATAATTTTAGCAGTCGTTTACAACAATTAGTTGTTATCAATCTCAGTGTACCCAATGCTTTATTAAACAGTTTTATACATATGGTTGTCAATAATAGAAAATTTGAATTTGAATTGAGATAAATTTCATACGTAAGTTAAAACGTTCCATACATCAAATTAAATATATATAAAATGCACTTACTGAAATAGTCTGGAATAAAATGATAAACATACTAATTAATAATTAGTCTATCTCTCAACATTATTACAATATCGATGATCTAACATTGTCTTTATTTAAATTTAGCAATATGTAGACTAACCTAAATTAATCTAACCAACCTACAGTAGAGCATTTTTGTTTTCTTTACCTCCTCGTTGAACACCAGAAAGGATGTCAGGAAAACAAGATCTTATTCCATAAACTATTTACTCTTTATCTTCTATTAGATAAGTATTGATCAAAACATGGTATTAATGGGTCATTAAAACTTGCGGGTTTTAAGACGTTGAGTAAAACTTTTTGATTAACCCTATTAAAGGTTAATATATAAAGTCAAAACCTAGAAACTTGTAAACTTTACAACCATAATTTCAAGAAAACCGATAATATTGTATTTTGCAACTGAATACATATTTTAAAATCTATTCAAATGGATTTAGGACTAAAAATAAATTAAATTAACAACATAATTTCGCACAAGTCATTTTAAATATAATAAGATTCTTTCGGACACAACAAACTGTTTCATAACATAATTGTAGTTATACTTTTCTGTTAAACAAATGTTTGTATTTTCTGCACACATTGATATTTACATAATAGGACTCATGTTCATATATTAAATAAATAAATAAAAGTGTGATGCGCAACATGCCTTCAAAATTGGAAAACTTTTATTAAACTAGCAATGAGTATTTAACCTTTGAAATATTTTACTTTTGTTACTTTAACGATGTGCAAACGTTAAATTCCAATACTGATAAACTACAAAGTATAGAGTAACTTACTTATAACTGTGAACTATTCATATTAATCATATAACTACAGCATTCCTATCTTCACTAAACATTCTAACTAACATAATAGAGATATAAATAACGAAACTGGTTCGCATAGAATCTTCTGAACGTCATATAAGCTAAAATTACATGAGTAGAATTCCCGATGTTACGATTATATACATATATGTTACCAGTTATACCTATTGACTGAGAGACTTTTATACAATACCACATTCGTCAGTTTTAAATCAAATCTACAAACTTAATTTTAATTGTCTATAAGAAAATAAGATTCTTTACAGTTTACGTACCTCTCAGAACTTTAATAATATGAAAAAAAAAATAATTTCATTATTATAAAATATTCATAATTATTAATTACCTTACTACAGGATAAATGATTTAATATTATAATAAAAGAATCTAGTTCTATCATTATTAACATAATTTACGAATTATCAGAGTTTCTAAATGTTCAGTAATTCTGCAGAAGAACTACTTTAACTTCAAACTATAATATCATATTTTAGAGTAAATAAAA
Organism: Rhopalosiphum maidis; assembly: GCF_003676215.2. NCBI lineage: Eukaryota > Metazoa > Arthropoda > Insecta > Hemiptera > Aphididae > Rhopalosiphum > Rhopalosiphum maidis. The sequence continues at coordinate 85,743,427 of NC_040878.1, forward strand.
AAAATGTCATAAACCATATTATTTTTTTCAATTGGTTAGAAATTGTTTGGTGTTTACAATTTGATATTACAACATTTATAATATTGATCCATCAAATAAGTACCTATTACATTTTTACACAATTAATTTAATATGAAATAACTGGTTGGTAATCTCTAATTTATTTTATGATCTAGATTGTAGATAGAACATATTGGTTTTAAATGTTTTAATACTGTAGTTTAGAACCAAAAAGCTCTATTCATATTACAATAAAATAATAACTGTATTTACAAAGCATCATTTGGTTAACTAATTAAATATTAATTTAAAAAATATAATACTTACTTAGTTTTTTTTCTGCAAAAAAAAAGTTATAATAATTTATAATTGCAAGTGATAAAGTAATATAAAAAAAAATACAATAAACATGTTTTATTAATTATCGTGATTTCAAAATAGCCAATAGGAGTTAATTTTATACATTTAGTGACTTATAGGTTTTGATTAAACTGTTAGTTTTAATTTCTAGATAATGGATACATTTTTTAAATAAACTGGCAAGTGGCAATCATCTAGTGTTTTTTTTATAGATAATTAACACGTATGAATTTACCCTGTAGCCTGTCTCAAAAGATAATTATCAGTTACTGTGCTACTGTAGTACCATCTGACCGCCGCTCCTGCGGCCAAACTTGGCTTTGACGCCAGATTTCCCTCACCTTACTAGCTAATGTTTCCCGAAAACAACGTACAAACTACAAACATTTTGACTAATATTATCATATATAATTTGGGAACCACATCCCAAGTTCTGGTTGTTGGTGAGAACATGGTATTAAATCACAATTGGTCGGATGACTAATTATTTATTTTGAGACAGAGTGTAGAGCTATTGTTATCAGATCTGAACAATAAAAAAAAACTTTTTTAGAATATAGAATTATTTTTACTATTCCTAAAAATCAAATAATACACATAATCTTTAAAATTCTCTTTTAAAAATAAAAAATCGTATACCATATTTCACACAATATAATATCATTATTATTTACAAAATAAAAAATAACACGTACCATCAAGACCTGTGGATAATAATTTTTTAATTAATTTTTAAATACGTACATTTCGTAATATACTATATTTAATATTATACTAAGTGATTCTTTTATCGAACAATATTCATTATTTCAAAATCTTTTTAAGGATTTTGTAGAACAAATTATTTTTACATAACTTCCAGTTAAATTAAAACAACATCACTAAAAATTATAATTTTTAAGTTTTAACTTTTTTGAATGACGTTATACATTTTTAATTTCACATTTTGAAGCAACATTTTTTTAGGAGTATTAATACATTTATACATAAATATATATTTGTTTGGGAAATATAATATAAGTTAAACTGAATTTAATACATATTACATATTTATTTTTTAAAACAAGGATTTCAAATTTAAAAAATTTTAATGTATATTTTAGGTTTTTTTCTATATACACATATTTTAAAGAGTTTTTTGTTTTAATGCATATTTTATCATTTTTTAATTTAATGTGAAATACTTCAAAAAATATTTAGCTACAGAATGTAAAATAAAAATGTTGTAAAAAAAAAGTAATATACTAATGTAATGATAAAAAATATCATTTGTTTACAAAAATAAGTTGTTTTCTTTTATTGGAAATTATTAAAAAAAAATGTTTTTAATAACGAAATTTCATACCAATACAATTAGAAAATAATAATAATATTTACTTACAAATTCTGTCATTCCCTAAAAAAAAGCAATTACAACTGTTAATAATTGATGTAGTCTTGTAAAATATTTGAATACTATTGTATTTAAATACTTGTAGAAGTATTTTTATGGTATTTAAAATACAATTTTTGTAAGTATTTTTTAAGTATTCTGACTTTCTGAGTACTTTTTAAAAGTATTTTAAATTATAATTAAATACCATTAATTAATTTTTTTTCACAAAAATGTTTGAAATTAAAAAAAACCCACATCTTATTTTATAATATTGGAATTTTTTAAGAATAATGACAATCTAATAATTTTATCAACATTACCTGAAACACCTATATTTAAATGAAAAAAGTGTACATTAATTTATCTCTAAATAGACTGACATTTTATAATATATTATGTGAAATTGTTAAAATTTATGGTAAGTACAGTTATAAAATAGGTACCTATATACTGATACAATAATATTAAATATACATATTATCATAAAGTATAAAATATAAAATAAATACTTGTTTTTCAAATTATTTATTGTGTGTTTAAAGTAGATTTTATATAATGTGAAAAATACTTCAATTTAAAAGTTTGTGCTAATTTCTAGTAGAAAATTGAATCAAGTTGGAACATTATTAGGGGTGAAGAGTAATTAATATCCGATAGTTCTCTTAGGAAATGGAAAAAACTTATGAAAAGACAGTGATTTTTAAACTAAACAAGTTTTCGACGAAATTGATTTTATTATTTTATTGCAATTAATAACGAATAATCGTTTTTTATACGTTATACCAAGTGTTAATATTTGTATATACATTTTATAATTTTCAAAATATATAAAATATAAGCTATTTATTAACAAATAAACTGTTAAGTTTTGATCAAAGTAATTATTTTTTAAAAATATTAGCGTCAATAAAAAAATGTTCTAACAGTCTACAATTTGAAAATATATAAAAGTTCCCTTTTAAATTGTTTATATTGCGATTAAAAAACAAACTTGAGCATAAATCTAAAATTATTTTCGATGATTGTAATAACCCATTAGTTTTAAATTATAGTTTAGAACCAAATAGTTCTATTTAATTCAAATAATTTCATGATTGATTACTACAAAATATTTATTGCCGAGAACTGGTACCGGGTAAATATTCCCATTTTTGGCTACTGTTTTGTTAATTTTGATCACAAATTTTGCCAGCTATATTCAATGTTATACCAAAAATATATAACCATAGAAGCATACATTAATCATTTCGAAAAAAAAAAATTAAGAAAAACACATTAATCAAAATTCTCGCCTCAAAATTTATAATTATAACCATATGTTTTATGCGAAATACCTTAATTATATACAAAATAAAGAAATAATACGTACTTGCTTCATAGGCTAGAAACAATAATTTTTTTTATTAATTTTGAAATATGTAAAAATTATAATGTTAGAGTTAAATAATAGTTATTTAAACATTTAAACCACGAAAAAAATCAAAAATAGTTGTAGCCTGAGTAGAAATGATTTTTGAGATTTATAATGTGTAGCTTTAATATTAATCCAAATTTTTCTATTATGAAACATAAAGGCAAGAATATTATATCATCTTTCGTCGTTTTTTTACAAACAATTTTTCAAGCGAGTTATCGGAGTTAATTTGTTTTAATATTTAAAATATTATTATAACCAGTGTTGGGCAGTATCAAAGATAAAATTGTATATAGTGTTATAATATATAATTATAAAGTATCAAGTGTCATGATACATTTTATACTAGAATCATGCATTTTATTTTTCAAAAAAATACAAGATACGTACTATTATTGTAAACAATTGTACTGAATAGTACCAAAAAAATTGAAACCGAATTTTAGGACACTCAAAACTTAAAATAAATGTAACAATTGTAAATTGTAAATTGAGATTATATAATAAATATTGTTTTATATATAATAACAATACTATTTTTATAAAAAAATAGTCCAGGTTTAATCGAGCTAAAATCAACGCTAACAATAAAAATAAACTACCATACGATCTTATAAATTATAATTTGTAAAAAAAAATACTAACTAAAAACCTAACCTATCTACAGTTATACAGATGAGCATTAAACTGGTATTTTCATCTATGAAAAATGTCAGTGCCCAATTATTATCCAAGAAAACACAATACAGTCATATTTTTACTTTTATTCGATATCATTACTCATTAGCATTACTATTTTATATGTCATTTCATTTAAATATTAATTTTATATTTTAGTATTTTACACACCAAATTCAAATATTTAGCAGTTCTTAGAAGTTTTCAAAAATGTACAAATTGTCACTTATTATATTAAAATAAGCAGATCAGAAATAATGAAAAAAATTACATTTTACTAAAAGAAAAATTTATAAATGACAAAGTGAATGAAAAAAATACAGGAATAATTACTTGATTCTATTTCGTAAAATTAATGTCTTATAAATTATTACCAATACAAATGTGGTTTTTATACAATTTTTTTGTTTTTATTTATATTATACATTGTATAATATATAATTTATAGTTGTATATTTGAATTACATATAAATAAAAAAACTAGTGGGCAAGTGGGTATCACTCTGCTGTAAGTAGAGTAGGTCACTGGTCACTATAATGGATGTGTTAAATTTGAATGCAATGACGGGTATCATTGTATACGAAAAACGATTCTGAACGGAGATGATTTGTCAGTTAATGATAATTAGTTTAATATATTATATTATTAGTTTATTACCTATATTTAAATTGTAATATATCGTTATTTTATGCGATTTCATAAAAAATTAAATTTCATACGCTCATAAAATGTTTTCTATATTGATGCTGGAATTTTTTTTACAGTTACTTGAAGGAAAACTTATGGATAACCTTGTATTGAATTTTTGAACCTTAAGTATAAATCACAAAAATTTTATGAATTTTTAATTTCAAAATTCCTTGCAAATTTTCGCGATTTTGATATATTTCGTAAACATTTGAAATTTAAATGCTTATAAACAAAAATTATGACTAACGATTTTTGATTTATTTTTACTACGATAAGTACAATTTATAATAAACTTTGTATTACATTTTAAAGATTTTTTGGGTAGCCAAATTTTTTTTATCGGCATTTTAAGAAAAAAACTTAGAAAAGTCTAAAATTTCAATTGTCTATAAGTAGCTTAAAAAAGGTCAAAATATTTTGAAAATTGAATCGTAAATATATAACCATAATATTAACATCTGTTGAAAATTTCAAGTATTTACAATGATTCGTTTTTGAGTTACAGCAAAACTTGATTTTGTCAAAAAGTGATTATGAGTAAAAATTCCCGTTTTTCCGTTATTTTTTCAGGGATTTTCACGACGCTTTTGAAAACTACTGGAAATTTTTTACTCTTGACCCCCAAAGTACCAACTAGATGAATTTTCCTATTCTATTTAAAGAGGGGCTGAAGTCAAAAATTGAAGCATTATTACTACTCCAAAACGTGATGAAAGACATAAAAAAAAATAATAAAAAAAATAAAACACACATCATTGTAAAATCAATACATTCATCACTCCGTTCAGAATCTAAAATATTAGGGACGTAATTAGTGTAGGACCTGAAAAGTTACGAACCCAACTACTACTAGTATAGCAATTTTTAATTCGGGACCCAACTCGGTTGCAGCCCTTAATTTAATTTTGTTTTCAAATTATCGTACATGTTATAAAATTGTGTGATGATTTTAATCCTGATTATAACTCACTTAAGAATTTTAATATGGCAATAAACAGTGATCAAACATACGAGAGATAAATTATAAAGATACTAGTGATACTACCTTTAAGTTTAATCATTGGTCAATTCTAACTAATATTAATGCTAACAACTCAAAACCATTTCTTCTAATAAAAAATTAGCTATAAATGTTATACGTTTGTAAGTTAAAAACGATTCATGCAGGTTTAGTACTACAGATGAATTAATAATAGATGTAACACTTATCAAATTGTAATAAAATATATCATAATATCAATACCTACTAAATTATTAATATTGAAAATGTCGTATATTTTTTGCGATGATCCACCAACTCACACAAAAATAAATAATACTAATTTATTGAGAAGGTGATGAAGGTCGATGTTGATGAAGGACGCAGAAAAGCAGAATTTTCAAAAATTACAATCAGTTACATCGTACAAGCAATAACGAATAAATAATATACAATATATATGACGTTTATTTATATAAAAATTGTGAAGAACAACGACGGCGTAGTGTCCTAGAGCAGAGAGCAATTAATTTGTGTCCCAGAAGCACAATTTAACTGTTCATGATAACTGATAAGTTATCAGTGATGCCGGTCCAACGCAAAGTTAGCATTATTGCCACTTTGACAGAAACAATAATGATGTGAGATATGAAAAAAAAAACGGATATTGCAATAACAATGATGATAATTATAAGGCTACTAAACAGTTAAATTTAAAAATTAATTAATTGGTTCGGTGTAAAAAAAATCGTTTTAACAAGTTTTTGGTTCATAGCACATTATACATTTTGTTAATGCGAATTTGAAATTTCATACAAATAAAATTAAAATACTAATAACATCTACGTACCACGTATCACATCTAAAAAAAATGTAATTAATAACGTTACCAATTAGTTATGCCTAATGAATAACTATTGAAATGTATTGAAATTTATGAATAATCAGAATTTTAAAATATTCAGTAATTCCTTAGGAGAGTTACATAAACTTCAAACTATAATATCTTCTTATAGCTTTTACAATGAAAAATAATTATGTCAGTTTGAAATACAAAAGTTCTGCTGTAGAACCATATGGTTGTTAAATTATTTTTTTTCGTTAAGTTAGAACTTTTTTAATTGCATTTCAGTAAAATTTGGTAATATAATAATTAATAATATTATATTATCAAATTAGTATTACATTTTTTACTCAATCAAAATAAGATAGGTATTATAACTTTTTGATAGTTTCTAGTTTATTTTACCATGTAGAAAATATAAATATAAATTTAAAAATTATAATAATTACATACATATTTGATCTACAAAAAAAAAAAAAAAATTTTCTAAATGGTTGTAAACAATGCAATATAAAAAATAAACAATATTTATGAAGTTAGTATTATGAATTATTACATGATTAAAAAAAGCCAGTAGGATAAAATTTTTAAAATATAATTTCTTAATAATGAATATATTTATAATAAACTGGGATCAAAAAGTTGTTATTAAACCTATGTTATAAAGAATAAAAATGAAGTACAAACTATATCCTATCTTCTATTCAAAAGCACCCCCAAAATTAAAAATCGAAGAATGTATATACTATTTATTATGTAAAAAATACACACACATCATTGTAAAATCAAAATACATTCATTACTCTCCTCTGAAACTAAAATATAATACAGGAGTATATTTGCATTTTAATAAACTAATTATAGGTATTGCACATTTGCATTTTCGAATTAGTATTATATTATTTTACTTAATAAATATAAGATATTAATTTTTGGTAGTCTCTAATTTTCTTTATCATATAGAATATAGTTTATAAATAGATCCTATTTGTTTTGACTTTAGAACCAATCAGTTTTCGGTTCCAAAAAAAAAAAATTAATAATACATAATTCATAAGAGTTCTCCACACAGAATCTAAAATTCTAGGCCATATTTCACACGAAATACCATAATTATATACGAAATAAATAAATAAATAAATAATACGTACTATCTTTATCTGTAGACAATAATTATTAAGTTACTTTTTAATGTGTACACATTATATTCTGTATAATAATATATGTATATAAAAACACACAAAATAGCCCTACGGTTGCTCGAGTTGGAATCAGCTGAGCCAATGATTGTCTCTTTTATTTTAACCTTGGACAAATTATTCTATATTCTAGAATAAAATATAGAGAAATCTAGAAGAAATCTAGATAGATTCTAATTTACTTTGCACAAAATCTATGAAATTTTTAGTTGTACTAATTATAATTCGTTAATTTATTGTTTTGCGTATTAAATAAACAATCTTTTCTTAATTTGAAAAGTTTTTCTACGTATGACTTTTATATATACGTCCTAAATATCCAACAACTCTATAATATACACCAGGAGAAACAAAAATTATAAAAACAGTAAATCAGGGGGTCATTTAGGGGAAGTCAGGGTGTGCGGTTGCACCCCTTACTTTAAAATAGTTCTTATTAGCCTGAACCCTGATGAAATAATGCACGATTATTAATATGAATAAAATTAAACTGTACCTATTTTAAATATTTTAATTTTTAAATTGACATTTTTTATTATTGGTATACTGTCAATCATGATTGAAAATTTAAATTACATTAATTATAAACAAATATTATGCTATACATTTTTTTATGATTTTAGTTTTTAAATTGATTTTTACTAATTGTGTTGATGCATTGATTCGGTCCGTGATGTATGAAAATAATTGGAAGCAAAATAATGTACATACACGTATTATATCTATTTTATATAGCCTGGTGAAATTTCAAAATAGCCTGATACCTCGCACACCCGAAAAATTCGAAATGACGCCCTTGCAGTAGTTAAATAAACATTAAAAATATTTACCAATTCTTCCTATAAAAAATATGTAAATAATATTATAGTATTAATGCAATTTTAATATTACACAATATTATTAATATTAAATTTATAAATAATATTCATCGTGAAGACCTAAATTCTTACGTTTGCATATTGATAATATTATATTGTCTTTATTATTATGTGTATTTATAAGTATTATTAAAAAATACTATCCTTTTTGTTTTGTGTATTTCAAGTTTGACAGGTGTACCTATGCATATTATTCAATTTTTTTTTATATTCCAATAAACAGATTTAAATAAAATGTTTGGGGACTTTTAATAACTAAAGAATTTATAGGTATTTTTCTTGAGTAATATATTCTCTAATATTTCTGAACTCCTGTGTCTAATTATGTAAAAATTAACTTTGGAGCTATTCGCTAATGTACGAAATAATTAATGTCGCAAAACAACCTCAAACAGAATAAAATAATAAATTTAAAAAAAATAAAATAAAAATGTACATACTCAGTGCCTCTGAAAAAAGAACAATTAATGGATATACAAAACTAATTTAAACGATTTAATATAATATTATGGTGGGAATAATATTTTAATCTCAAAAAAATTAAAAGAAAATTATAATGACACAAGCGCAGCATATTTGATTTTTTTTATCTAATGGAGATAACAAAAATTTATAAAATATATTATGAGACACACGTATCACCACACAAAAATATAGAATATAATTGCGTGACACGCAATACAAATAAAAACCAATAAACTACGTACCCGTAGTGTCATCTAAAACATAATATAAGTATAAATAATTTATTCTCATAGTTAATAAAATTAATTAGGATAAACGTTATATAAGTATAACTAATATAAGAATGCTATTGAAATTTAACTTACTATATGCTTCTACAAAAATTAATTAAAATATTATTTTGTTAATAACATAATGCCAATATAATAATAATAATAATAATAATAATAGTATACTACGCAAATCAAATAAAATGTACAAATAGTATATCTATAAATGATACAAAGATTTGCAACTCCTCTATTAGCATATCTTGTGATGGGGAGTTTTATATAAATTCAATTATTGATAATTTAATACATGATTCTAAAATAAAATTACAAAAGTTACATCATATGTTATCAATCGATAATCACATATCAATTTGTGCAAGGTCAACATTTTTTAAGTACAGTTTTCTGACTGCAATTGAAATAGCACTTTTCATGCCAAACTGTTTACGGTAAAGAAGTACATTTAGAATAATATTAGTTTTATAACGCGTATTATAAATATGATCAACATAAATAGTATTATTATTAAATTTATGAAAACAAAGTAATACATTCTTATAATATAAACATTTAATATTAAGTAGATTTAAAACATTGTATACAAATTCATTATTAGTAAGCCTAGGAAAATTGAATATAAATTTGATTACATTATTTAAAGTAATATTTAAAGAATAAATATGCTTGTCCCCAAAATACAATACCATAGCATATAATAGATTGAACTAAAGCTAAATAAATATACGTTTCATATCAATGTTAAATATATGCTTTACATCATAAAAGACATAAAAAAAATTTCGAATAGTATTTGTTAGAGTATTAATATGATAATTCTATTTAAGTTTATTGTCCAAGGTGAGCCCTATGTATTTAATAGAATTAGAATTCTTTAGAATAACACAATTATCACATAAACCAGATTGACATTTAGATGAATGTACGCATATATTTAGTTCCGGATTAATTACGTCTGAGTCAATATTAAAATAAATATATTTGGATTTATTTAAATTTAATTCTAATAAGTTATTATCAAACCAATCTTTAATGTCTTTAATAACATTGTTTGCTTTTATATATAATGACTATGGAATTGCTATGAACTAAGATAGCTGTATCATCTGCGTAACAAATTATTTCAGCATCAACATTTATGTTTAACAGACCGTTTATACATATTATGAACAAAAGAGGGCCGAGAACCGTGCCTTGTGGAATACTATGTATTATATCAAGTGATGTACTTAGTGAATTATTTAATTTAACTACTTGCGTTCTTTTAGATAGGTAGGATTTTAATAAATCATACATTTTACCTCTAAAACCACAGTAATAAAGTTTTTTTTAAAGTAAATTATGATTAACACAATCAAACGCTTTTTTAATATCTAGAAATAATCCTAAAAACTTAGAGCCACTGTCTAATTTGTCATGTATAAATTAATTTAAAAGAAATAATGCGTCGTTAATTGATTTCCCTTTTAAAAATCCAAATTGATTTTTTGAGAAAAAGTTATTTTTGTTTAAAAAACTGTAGAATTCTATATTTTATACATTTTTCAAATATCTTAGATATGGTTAAGGATAGTGCTATTAGACGATAATTAGTGATATTATTAGAATCCCCTGCTTTATACAAAGAAAGAATAACACATTTTTTGAAATTGTTAGGAAATGTACCTAGAGAAATTGCTAAATTGAAAAGATAGGATAATGGATAGGATATAGATTGAGCAATCTGTAGTAGAATATAATTAAATAAACCTGATACATAAAAAGGAAAACGATCATTTATTGATTTCAATAGATTTTCAATTAAATCATTATTTATTGAATTAATAAAAATTGAATCAGATATATAACATTTGTTGTTAAAATTTTCAAATGACTTAAAGTTAAAACCTGATGATTTAATATTATTTTCTATGGTAGCTCCAACGTAAGTAAAATATCTATTAAATATATTGCAAATTTCATAGTTTATTGTAATTAAATTGCCAGAATTATCTCTTATTTGATTGATGGTAAAAGTATTAGTTTTTTTTCCCAGAAACTTCTTTTATTATATTCCATAGTTTTTTATAGTCTTTACCTGCATTAGTTATTTTATTTTCATAATGTAATAATTTAGCTTTTTTTATTAATTGAATTAATACATTTCTATATTTATTATATTTTATTTTAAAGTTTCTATCAAAAGGTCTTTTTTTTTAAGTATAAGCTAATTGATTTCTTTTTCTAATAGAGACAATTAAGCCATTAGTAATATTACACTTTATTATGTACGAACTGATGTCCCTAATTTCTATATTTTTTGTAAGAATATTATTAACACATGAGTTAGAGTTATTAAAACTCCGAATGAAATTATTAATACATGAAACGAATTCATTAAAAGATAAAATATTTTGATATTCTGTAGTTATAACAGAATTGTTACTAATGTCTATATTAATATCATCACATATTATAAATTTATTTAAATTATTATTAGTATTACTATTAAGATATAACTCTAAATCATTTATAAAAAGATATACGTTATCATTAGGAGATCTATAAATACCAAGAATAGTTTAAATGCTATTATTAATTTAAAATACAAAAATACTTTTATAACGAATTATTCAAGACAGGGTTCTGACTAGGATGAACTCAATACCGTAACTGCATCAAGTCGAGTTTTTTAGATTTTTCACCCACTTATTCCGACCAGAATGATTTCAAAGCCACAGTTTACCATAATAGCCGTACAGTCCACTATAATCGTATACCGAACAATAAAAATTGAGATATATATATATATAAAAACAAATCTTTTGCTATACAATAATGTTTAATAGAAGAGACATTTAAATATGTAATTATTTATAACAGTCTTGTATTGTGTACATTTCTTATTTCAATTCAAGATTCCACATATCGACATAAACTGCTTATTGCGCAAGCATAGAACCTGTACACTATTGAAAACATAAGATGAAATTACACATAGAGAACACGTTTAGTGAACCGAAACACGTTAAATCAGTTATGACAGCAGATGCATTTAATATTAAAAATATATCTCCACGATAAATACATCTGGCCCAAAGAAGACGCTGTAGACACACATTTTCCTTCTCACTTTTACAGGTTAAGGATTTTCTTCTTTAAACAGGCACGATTAAAAATGTGTGAGCGTATGTGTTTTAATAAGGTATCGTTATAGTATCGCTTTATAAAAATGTACTATATCTATTTGAATATGAAATATTACCGTCATAATTCGTCATCTGTATTTCGTAACTTATCACGGCGCATTAATTTGTTTGCTTTTTTATGTACAAAATCATTTTAATCAATTTGTGCACTACGTTTAACGGTACTTTTGGTGATTCTTCTTGTCATTGTTCAATTATTAATCTTTAAAATACGATATTCACCAAATTTATAACTATGTAAATATTGAAACATCGTTTTTCTCGCTGTGTTTCACAAATATTAGAAGTTTCCAAATTCATATTAAAGAGTACTGAATATACGTTATACTGACAAAGTGACATACGTCTACAATGTGTGTATAGGTACGTCTAACACACCACGGTCACCACAGTATTGAACCATACCTGTTGTTTGAGCCGGGAACAATAACACAATTATATGTTATAATATAAGAACAGATTTTAGAGCTTGCAAGTTTGGATAGTTAATGTAAAATATAGAAAAAGTTAGCTCTTCTGGCTCAACAAATATAATTGAATATTTAAGAAAACTGAAAAGATTTGACTCAACAGAAACAGAATAAATGTATAATAATATAATAATATAATAATAAATTAAATACCTAACAATATAAAAATAACTCACTGTTGTTCCATTGCTCTTCTGTCCAGGCGTAACCTATATCTATATATTCAATAAAATTCACACACAATAAATATAAAATTAGGTACAATGAAATAAATCAATAATAAGACGAGACAAATTGTGACGCCGAATAAATATAATAATAATATGATATGAACGTTGTGATTTGCGCACACGTATATAAAATAGAAATAACCATTAAATTATGATTATTAGCACCTATGCAATAAAATATAAAAAAAATAAAATAAAAAACGACGGCGATTTGTTTATGTATTAACAACAATTAAAACGGCCTTTTTAACGGTGCTTACACGGTACAACACAAAATCACCACGGCCGTTGTTAAATTAATATTCGCGTAATCGGTGCGGCGGCATAACGTGATAATAACGTTCTGTTATGAAAACGTTCTGTAGAATCTTCTACATAAACGATATATATGTGTCTTTGTGCGCAAACGATTTGTTTTCAGGCTAAAGGTGAACTTAATTGTTCAAGTATAGAGAAATCTAGACCGATTTTCATTTACTTTGCATAAATTCTATGCAAGTTTAGCTATACTAATTATTATTCATTAATTAATCGTTTTACGTATTAAATAAACAATCTTTTCTTAATTTGAAAAGCTTTTCTGCGTATGACTTATATAAAAATACGCCCTAACTATCTAAACAACGCTACAATATAGGTACACCAGGAGAAACAACAATTATGAAAACTTCAATAAATCAAAATATAAAACTATTAAATAGACATTTACCTCGGTAGCCTATAAAAACAAAAATATGAATTTTCTAATTAATAAAACAATTTTAGTGTAACTATTATTTTTTACAAGTGATTTTATTTTGTTTTTAAAACTAAGCCGATATTCCGACATTCTGTTTTCTGTTTTTTTTTATATCAGCATCTCCTGCAATTTTAAATGTTTTATACCTACTCAACGGTAGAAATCATTATTTGCGTCTAAGCGGGATACAGTTTTCACATAATATCTAAATTATAAATATATGATTACCAAAAGATCAAAATCACGAATCACGACTTACAAACACACTAATTATATAAAACTACTAGTTATCCCGCACGGCGTTGCCTACATAGAGAACATCTAACTCCAAAGTCGCCGGAGATCCCTTCCACGTCCCTTTGGGGTAAAATTTCATACGGGACGCTGCTAAACACACTGGAAAATTGGGGGTAGCCAACGAACATTTCTAGAACGAAACTTAAGGGAACATTTTATACGACGTCACTCTCTATACTTGAACATTGTGGATATTTCTAGAAAATTTTATGACTTTCTTTTTCACAATTATTGCAATGCAAAAATATTGTGGGCCTTAATCGAGATAAAAAACTATCCTATCTTATTATTAGGATTACAAATTACACACAGTATAAAAAATGTCATCAAGATCTGTCCAGTAGTTTCGGAGTTCATCCCAGATAAACATTGAGACACATGATTTCTATATATAAGAAATATGTTATGGAGATAGAAGATAGTATATAGATAGATTCTCGAGTTTTACTTCTCGGAACAATTAGAAAAAAAGTCAGGCTGCAAGTAACTGGAAACCTACTATCGCGGTAGGTCACGGGAATACCCGAAATACACCATGCAATTATACATAAGTATGTAAATTTATTAAAAAGTTAATAAATATATTAAACAATTTGAGATCTATCCTATCTTTTAAATTGGACCAAAATACACACATTGTAAAAAATTTCATCAAGATCAGTTCAGTAGTTTCGGAGTTCATCCCAAATACACACTGTGACACGAGATAATAATTAATAAGATAATAATGAGTGAGTTGGACGACAACCTAAAATTCAATAAATATAAACTTGTCGATTATACACTGTATCAGAAAAAACAAATACTTACCAAAATATTCATCTATAAAATAAAATAGTCGTATATTATTATTTATTATAAGATAAAAAATTCTTGACAAAAGTGAAAATAATTACTTAGTTCATAAAAGTATAAAATTATAAAATTTTATTTATTTTTGTCGTAATCAAAAATATGGTCTCAAACCGAACTCAAACAGAACTTTTGGACATCTTATATAGAACCGAATACTAACCAAGTAGGTATTCTTAAAATTTTTATACAGGTATAAGGACCACTATATGGGATCTTCTAATATATTTTCAAAAATGTTGATCCATTGAATATTTCTTTATCAAAAAGTATAAAAAAAAAAGAATCCTAAAAACAATTAAAAATTTAGCTCGCCTATAAAGACACCAAAAAGTAATATAGTATGTAAAAAGTTTGTTATTTTATCATATAATAAAAATAATATAGTATAATCATTTGGAGAAAATTTGAAATTTCTAAAATTATTCGTTTTTTAGGTTATATAAAAAAAACCAACATTTTTTGAAAAGAAGTATTTATAAATACGGGTGAATATCTAATAATGAAGTAAAAATTTGAAATTCAAATACCCTTAAAAAATTAATTTTACTATCTGATAGATTTTTATTTTATACATTTCGAAAAAAATATAAAGAACCTATTATTAAATTAAATTTTAAAATTTTAGCACTTAGCTATAAACAGAAAATTTGTATTTATTTCTACAAAATAACTTGTATTTTCCAGATTTTCACGAATTTTGTAGAATTTCTAAAATAATTTAAATGCTTATGAAAAATATTGTAACTAATCCTTATTGAAATTTTTTGATTCGAGAAATTAATCACTAATTATAAATCTTGTACAACATTTTCAAGCATTTTCACCCATTCTATATTTTTAATTTTTATTGACATTTATAAAAAAAATAAATTAAAAATTTCAATTGTTTATAAATTGCTTAAAAAAGTCAAAATGTTTGGAAAAATATATCATAAATATAAAATTATAATGTAAATACTTAGTTATAATTTAAAGTTTTTGTATAACTATTCGTTTTTGAGTTAAAACAAAATAAAGAAAAATTAGTCAAAATCTAGTTTAACGTTAGAATTCTCATTTTTCCTGATTCTATAAAAAAAATACTAATTATTTTGACCTCTTTAAAGTATAAACTAAATCCAATTTTCTATCCAAAACTATATATATTTTTGATAATTGAAAATTCTATCAACTACTTATCGTGTATACATACAAAAAAACATACATAATTGTAAAATAACAATAATACAACTAATAATAATAAATAAGCATAAAACATCAGTAAATTTTAAATTTTTACAATATCATTCTGTTTTATAGTCGATTTATATAACCTAAACATGCGTATTATTTAATTAATAAAATTCAATTTAAAAAAAAAATTGCAGAAAATACTTACTTATATTTTCTAAAAAATAAATGTATAAAATATATAAATTAATAAATATATATGTAAAAACTTGATTATTTGTGATTACTATGATCCAAGCCCATATACAGGGGTTGTTAGGGATTCAAATTTTTATCAAAATAATATGTAATAAAATAATGTATTTTTAATTCATGCATTGTAAAAATGTTTTAACCCCCCCCCCCCCCCGAAAATTGATCCGAATACGTGCTTGCTGTGTAAAAATACCTATGTATTTTTCGTCAATAATTTTTGTTTGCCTATTCATATTTATATACATTTATTCAATTCAATACTATTTAAACAAAATTAAAAATTAAAAATCGTAAGTCAATATGAATTATGAGTGATGACTGATGTTACAACTTAAATCCAAGTGTTTTCAATATTTCTAACCGTTATGTCGTTGCCAACCCATTTTGAAAACAGTCTGACATACTTTTTGTGATGGATTTATATATATAGAATTGTGATCTCAGTAAGAGTAGAAGTCGTGGATAACATAAGCGGTGATTAAGCAGTATACAATGTTTAGATTAATTGAATTAATTGTAAAATATTTGTTTTAATCCATGTTTTAATTTAAAATCAATAGTTTAAAAGTTGTTTTTTAACATTACATTTAAAAGTTTTCTGAAGTGTATAGTTGCTCTATTTTTAGAGACGTTTAAGACTTAA
Source organism: Rhopalosiphum maidis (assembly GCF_003676215.2). NCBI lineage: Eukaryota > Metazoa > Arthropoda > Insecta > Hemiptera > Aphididae > Rhopalosiphum > Rhopalosiphum maidis. The sequence goes on from NC_040878.1 coordinate 85,760,447, forward strand.
ATAATATGACTACCAATTAGGTGTTATAGATTAACTAAAGCAATATATAGATTATAGATATGATCCACCATCCACCATAGATGACGTTAAAAATTGTATTTAGTTATTTCAAAATAATTACGTAAATAATTGTTGTTAGGTTCTTCAACAGCAGTATCTGTAAATTTATTAAATTAATGTAAAACATAACATCAGTTAATTTAACTTGTTTAACGTAACTGTTTCCTAGTATTATTTTAAACCAGCAACTTATACACTTAGTACATGTAGACATAGGCGGCGCAAACATTTGTGACTGAGTAGGCTAAGTCAATAGAGATTAAAAAATCTGAACTCTGATTAGAAAAAACAATTTAAATGTCACATATTTTAATTTACCTACTCATAATCATCCACTATTTAAGGCATAAATTATTTACATGATAAAAAACAGATACATATTTTTTTTTTTTTTAAATTAAATAAGAAATATTGTAATTGCCAACACAGTTTTAAATTTTAAATAAATACAATTTCGCAATCTGTAATGGTAATATGACATATGTTATCAATTTTATTTTTAAAGACATTTAATTTATTATTATTTATCATCATTGAGTATCAGTGTTATTTTTCACCTTACTATTTAGTGTTTTATGATTTCAAAAATCAAAAATCGTTATGTTTAGATCATGTATTACTATGTATAAAAATTTCGGTACGGCTCGCAGGGTGGGCCACAACCAACCCGCCCTCCCCTGTGCGCACGCTTATGCATGTAGATATGAATTATTGACAGAAGTACTAGAATATTATATTTACAATTTTTAATAATAATAAACTACTGTACGGACATAATTTTTACTTAAGTACCTATATGAAGTGTCTGAGGATAAAATACTATAGCCGTTTGAAAAAAGCAATCAATATTACATTATTTATTGGTTTTTTAACTTGTTACATTAGTGTGTCGAATTTCGTATGGGTTGTGGGTGTGAGGTTTCATAAAATAATGTTTTATTTGAATATTTTGTAAAATGACGTTCAAGATGACTTCTATAGAGATAGTAATAATAGTTTTCATCATACAAAACATTTATATTATTGTAGGTTTGAAAAATTATAAAATATTTAGAAATAATAATGATGCTCTTTTAACAAAAAAACAAATTTAATTAAAAACAATCTGCTACGTGCGTGTTAAGTAAGTATCTAAAATTAATAAATAATATGATATACTCGTATGTTATACACTTAATATGCATCTTTACAAGTAATATTTTATTTATATTCGGGAATATACAAATGTAAAAATAAAGCCTAGTATTAAGTATTTATAATTAATAGAAGATGAACGACAAAATACATATTACACAACAAAAGAACCTAACCTTTGACGCGGAGACTTCGAGTCTCTTGGCAGAAACTAGACCGAAATCTATGGTAAAAAAACTGAACCACTACACTATATGGGAGAAGAGACTGGCGCGAACCACAAAAATATTCCCATTTACGTTGATTGTAGTTAAGTGGACTGTCCGTTCAGGACCAGGATGAATCGTTTTGATAATATATTTTATGTGACACAAGGGGGTATTCAGTCTTCAAAATCAGGAGCTTCGTATATTGTATATAAGAGGATGTCAGCGCAATGTTTGTTTTCTCTCTCGCGCCAATGCGCAACACATTTACACAGTCTGAGTAGAACTCGCTCAATTTTGGTTCTAGAGTTAATATACCTATTAAAAAATTAAATTTTGATAATATTTCTGAATACAAGACGATGAGTTTTTCCCATTATTTCCAATACAACGTTAATTATATAGTTTAGAAATAGCTATAAATTACAACATTTTTAAATAACCTTTAACTTTTCAAAATTTTAATTTTTTTAAAAAAACTCATAGTCATACTCACAAATATTGTCAAAATTAAATTTTTTAATAGGTATATTTACTCTAGAACTAAAATGAAGCTAGTTCTACTCAGACTGCGTAAATTCGTTTTGCCTATGTCACGCGTGGGCTAGAGAGAGAAAACAAACAGTGCGCTGACATCCTTAGAAGGCACATGTCGTTACGTAACATCATTAGCCATGGTTAATGTCAATAGTGTATTATAAATATTATTATTATTATTATCATTATTATTATACGCATATATTGATACCATTATAATTTGATTATTATTATTATTATTATTATTTTATTTTGAAATAGCTGTATGAATTATTAAGGACAAAAACATAAATAAAAAGCTATATCTCGTGAAAATTCTAAAACAAAATCCCTTGTACTAGACATTTAAAACTTAAATAATATAACAAACAATTAGGTATTAAACATAAACTAAAGAAATATAGCTATGATCCACCGTGGATAATATTAAAAATTGTATTTAGTTATTTCCAAATAATTACCTAGATATTGGCTGTAGGAATTTTCTCTAGGATTATCTGTAAATTTATTATATTAATGTAAAACAAAACATTAGTAAATTTAACTTGTTTAACGTAATTGTATTATTTTAAACCAGAAACCTTTAAACTTAGTACATGCAGTTATGAATTATTGACAGAGGTACTAGAATTTTATATTTATAATTTTTAATAATAATAAACTACTGTGTGGAACATAATTTTTACTACTTATATAAAGTGTCTAAGAATAAAATACTGTAGCCGTTTGAAGAATAGCAATCAATAATACATTATTTATTATTTTTTTAACTTGTTACATTAGTCACTAATGATTAGTGTATCGAATTTCGTATGGATTGTAGGTGCGAGGTTTTATAAAATAATATTTTATTCCAATATTTCGTAAAAATACGTTCTTAAGATGACTTCTATAGAAATAATAATAATAGTATAACTTTTCGTCAGTGGGACAACCTAGGGGTTAGCCCCCTGACTATGATTTAGCCCCCAAAAATATCCTTTATTGATTTTAAATAATACACGTAAAATAGCATTTTGCCAATTAGAAAAAAAGAAATGAATATAGTCAAAACATTATTTCGGTCAACTAAAATGCCACAAGGAGGAGGGGGGTATTTGAGTCCTCAAAATCAGGAGCTTCGTATATTGTATATAAGGCACATCTCGTTGCGTAACATCATTAGCCATGGTTAATGTCAAAAGTGTATTATTATCATTATCATTATTATTATTTGGATATATTGATAGCACTGTAATTTGATTATTATTATAATTTAATTTTGATATAGCTGTATGAATCATTAAGGAAAAAAACATAAATAAAAAAACTATATCTCGTGAAAATTCTAAAATAAAATCCCTAACAATCCATCGTTAACAAACTAACGACCTAATGTAGCGTGATGTCATTTGCTATGGCGGTTGGCCGCAAGAGTCAAACTAGATCTTAAGTAATTAGTTGCAATCACTCATCACTGAAACTAAATTATCCTCACTAAATCAACTACTTACTATAAAGATATGAAATTATTAGTGCAAACTACCTTAACGGAATAGAGCATCTATTAAATCTTATTAAATGTAGAGGATCTACATTTACTATCTCCGACAAAATTGACCATTCTATCTTATTACCCTTCAATTATCTAAGTCCTTATTGATTTAGCAATTTAGCACGTCCTTTAAAGGATCTTACTAGCAGATGTGGATGATATAAAAATTCTAGAAGAATCTCAAGATCAAATTTATCAAGTACACGTAAATTAATAGAAGGTAGTCAAAGAATAATTATCATGTCCAGACAGATAATGAACAAACAGAATAATATAGGTCAATATACCTTTGAACAAGTAGATAACTTTAAATATCTAAGAGTAAATATAAACGCTGACAATAATAATATACACAATGAATAATGAAATAAATATCAGGATATCGTCAGCAAATTGGGGCTATTTCGCCATATACATGCATGAATATAATGTTCAAGTCAAGATTATTATCAAAAAAATCCAAAGTAAATCTCCATACTACGTATATTCATCTTATCGCTGTTTTTGAAACATGGTCAACGACGAAAAGTGACGAAGACAAACTAGAAAAATAAAAACGAGTATCTCCACTGCATGCAGATACATCGGACATGTACATGTCTTAAAGCTACTGACTATTTTATCAATATTGGCAAACGTGTAAAGAATAAAAAACGAGTTTCACAGTTAACGTGTATTTAATTATTGCTAATTAACAATTATATTGTATTTTCGAACAATACAATTTAAGATATTTGATGGCTAGTAGTTACGAATAATAAAGTACGGTGGGTATTGAAAGATAATGAAGATATGTACTCTCGTCTTTCAAGCTGCTTGACGTTGCTGTAAAATACTCCGCCGACGCAAGTTTAATTGCGTGAAATAGAAATTGCGAGATCATTGCTTAATTCCAATGTAAGTACTTGCGGTAGTACGGTAGGCATAAATCCGATAAATTCAAATCAAGTCTCCGCCAACCTAAGCGACTAACGTTATGATTTTAAGTTTAACATGTCAGTTGCAAATGAGATGGTTTAGTAATTTATCATAAACAAATCTCATAGACTTGATCACCAGGAGAAAACGCACACAACTTACTGAAGAACGATAAAAGTTAACAATACGGTACAATAATAATTCTGTCTATAATATTTTTGAAGGTACTAGATACGGACAATTATTGTTATACATATTACATAATATACACATCGTCATACACATTGCAGGTGGTTCATGACGTCACGTTAACGGTCTCCGTGTTGTACAAATTTATAATAACTAAACATTTAATACTAAAATAGTTTTTATAAAAGGATCATTGTAGTCAATGCTTGTAATTATGTCAAATATTCTTCAATGAAAGATATAAGTACAATAAAATTATTACCCTATAATTTATAATTACTTACTTGTAAATCTAGCCATATGTAATAGAAAATCTGTTAAATTGTAAAATAATTTATATTTAATTATTATAAAAAATTATGTTTGATTAGCATAAAAAATTGTATAATTTAACGGTTCAAAAATATTAAACGTACTAATCTCGTTTTATCGATAATCAGGAAGTGCCTAGCTTACTATTGACTGAATATTTAGTAATTGTTTTTACAGTCCGTTTTTGGTCTAACAAACTGTTACAAGGTTTCAAATATAAAATTATATATATATAGGTGATCTACTATTTTTATTTAAAAAGACGCACGTACACAAAAAAAAAACATTTCACTGTAAAATTGATACTAACTCTACTCAGAATCTAAAATGAGATGCATTATGTTATATCTTTAGCCGGTATTTAATTTAAATTATATTGTTAAAATTATTTTTTTTTATTAGTTTGAAACGATTTAAATTAATATGAAGTAATATAATTAGAGTAGATGTCTATAAATTACACACATACACACACATTTCAACATATTTCCCAATAACTATAACAATTTATGAATACAAGGAATTCATTTAAAAATCAAAAACAACGTTAATCAACAGCAGAACCAAGAATAATAATTTTGTACATTTATCATTTAGAGTTAGTCAGTAATCTCAACCATCATCTATGAATACCTAAACTAACCTAATATACTTAACGACTAACTCTATAACAACCTTCTAATACTTAATGTCTTAATATTAAAACTATACCAAGTTCCCATTTATACACTAATAATAAGTTAAAAATATTACATTTTAAATCGGCTGAAAAAAATATTTAGTAACAGTATTAATTATAACATTATAAGATAGTAATATAAGATCTACAAACCATTACACATGATTATCAATACAATAATAGTTTAAAAAAAAAATGTATATACAAAAATAAATTGTACCATACCAGCATCAGTTTTGCTAAAATAGTCTGTATGAGCTAAAAAAAAACGTGAAATGTAAGAAATGGTATAAGTTACGAATGAATATCAATAAAATAATAAGAAAAATAAGAAAAAAAATTTTAAAATTTTAGTATTAAAAAATAATAAATATAACCATACGTTGAAAGTCTTGGAAATAATCATTAAATGCAGTTGCTGGAATAATCAAAATTGGAAGAACTATGATTGTAGCAGTTATAAAATAATGTTTAAAAATATTCATTTTAGTCATTTGATATATACGAAGAATAAAAATTATGGGAACGTTAAATAATGAAATGGATAATAATAATACTTCTTAACTACTACAATAATGAATTTTAAATACGCAAATTTATACCCTGCGCAGTCCAAATGACGCGACTGTATTTAACACGCACGTAAACAAAACAATATTCAAAATTAGGTTAAGAAAACAGATATAAATATACAAATATTAATGCATATAAGTATTAAATATAAATAATATATGACTATTTTATTTTATATATATCAATTACATCACATTGTCGATTTCGAAACACAATGTTTAATCACAGTAAAAATAAGTGTTAAATGTATAATAATTATAAATAAATAAATATATTAATATTTTTTACGTCTTTGAGTAAAACGTAGTTCACAAAGAGCATTGTCTACATTTAACAAATAAACGATATTAGAATAGTAGTAATAGTACCGTCTATGTAATTCTATACATCATGGGTACATGGTTTCAGCCTAAAAATAAACAACCCTTAACCTGCCACTTCCCCAGGCCTGTAGCCACGAGGGGCAAAGGGGAGGGCGTTACCCCTCCTAAAAATATATTTTTTTTTTTTATTGTTTTTATATATAATGCTCCCTCAAAATTTGGTCTGGCTAAGGGGCCTGCCCTTCCCACTGAAAAATTTAACAAAACGTCATAATGTCATACTACGTTATATTAATGAGAAAAAAATAATTATTAATTGCATCAATTATTATTTTTAAATATTGACAATACTTTCATTAATTCAGTATTTTTATAATTTTGAATATTTTTACCAAAATTAAATACTGATACCGATAAGATAATAATATAATATTAGTGATGTATATAATATAATTATGTTGTGGTTTTTCACATCGGATAAGACTGAAGCTGTCGATCTACTCACCAGAACATTTAATTTCTTTTGTCACAATATATTTCATAACAATAATATTAATAACGTCTTTACTATTGTAACACAAATATCTAACACGTCAAATGAGGTCTTTACTGCTAAAATACCAATATTTTTATAAAAACAATTCACTCTCTGGGTAATTGGTACCAAATTAAATCCACTCGTCAAAGGGTTAATAACATTTTATCAATGCGTTATATTTTTAAACCATTTGAGACGTTGGTATATTTCTACTTTATCGGGTACTCTAAATTTTCAAATTAGATAAAAATTGGCACTGATTATTATTTCCGAAGTTCATTTTTTGCATTTTTTTTTATTGTGTTAACACTTAAGATAAAAATGTTTGATTTAAATATCCGAGCGAGTGAGTGATCTAGGCATTATATTTATTATTTAAGTAGATTATACACATAAGCGCAATTTAGAGAGACTAGGGTGGAGCTTAACTTAAAATGCATTTAAAAAAAATTGAATGTTGAGTTTAATGTTTAAATATGTTGACTGCACAATTACATGCCAAATTAATTTGTTTTTTTTTTCTATGAACTTTAATTTGTATAATTCGCACTCCTAGAACAAGACTGCCACAACTCAAAATTCATCAATTTTGAGTTATGACTGTTGTTGAATAGAGAAAAATAAGCTCTATAAAATGCAAGAACACCACATTCAATATCATTTTTCCTTTAGCCACTATAGGATAAGTGTCAGTATTGAATTATTTAAATGTTAGTGAATTTTCAATGCAAGAGAACCATATTTACTTTATGGAAGTATACTTATTTTTATTTATCCAAATTATCACTGAAGTCAAAATTAGAGAATGTCTTATTTTGACTTGTGGCGTTCTTGCACTGAATAAAAACTAATTATCGTGTAAATTTATAATAATTATTTTACTAAAACAGTTGATAAATATTATATAAGCATTAAGCATATTATACTATTATTATCCCTTAACTGGTATCCCGCGGTCCAAGAATATCCCGTTAAAATAATTTTTTGCTGAGAACACTGACGTATGTTATTAGTTAGATTCTAACCTACTTGTTATCCTCAATCATGTGTTTAATAATTGTGATTATGTTATGTGAATGTGATATAACTATATACTGAGTTATCATGGCAACGGGGACCCATCATATTATTTCTCCATGATACTATAAGCATATGGTTTATTTTTTTATAACATAAACGTCTTAAACGTTTGTTTTTTTTTTTTTTTAGTTCAAAATGTCTTTTTAAAATGAAGCCCATATTATATTGAAATATAAGTGTTTTGCATAATTCGCTTAATAAAGACTTAATTATAAAGTAGTAAGTAGATAAGCTATATTAAAAATTGTGTGTTTATGTGCCACTTAATTTTTTGTTTTTCTCGTATCAAGTCAAATGAAGATTAAAAATATTTATTTCATTTGTATAAAGTTATTAATTAATGCATTTTATGTTTATGATTAATTATAAAACAATTTCAAAGTTAAAAATAATGTTGGTTATTAAAAGTCCTCAAAATATTGCGGGATTCGATAAAAAACCACGTATGAATAAAAAAACAATACCAATTATATATCTCTCATATATATATATATTTAGGTATAATGTGTATTGAATATTGAGTATAATATAAAACATTGTTATAATAATTTTATTTATACGAGTTATTTACAATTTAATATTTATAATTTTTCTTTTGGAGGAATAAGAAAATAATTCCTTGTATCTAATATTCTAATGAAAAGAAAAGATGTCAGCCAAAATCTGTAAACTTCTTTTTTTCTAGGAATTAAGAAAAAGGTGTAATAATTAATGACCCAGATCAACATTATAGTATAGACAGTCTAGTAAAAAAAAAAGAAGAATTTTAGGAAGAAAATATACAATGCCAATTCTCAAAATTGACATATTGAATGTCGAAAACGACTTACAGCTTCAAATTTTGGTCACATTTGTAAACTTCGGCCAACAACGTCATGTTCGAATACTTTTTATAATATTATAAATAGGGATGGGCCGATTCCACTTTCTACCGATATCGGCGATATCCGATACTCCCATATAATAATATAATATGTTACCGATAAAAAACCTATATACTAGAAAATCAAAATTGTCTGTATAAATTATTAACCGATATTAAATTTATTTGTATGTACCTACCTAAGTCCTAAGGTGCTTTTTGTTTGTACATTGTGTACATATGTATAAACAAAAAACACCTTACGATTTACGTAGGTACATACAAATAAATTTAGGGCACAATACGATTGCACGTGGTCCTTATTAGCGGTATAGGCGGTATAGCGTTTTAGGCGTACGATTGCACGCGCTATATTATTTTTACTTTTAAGCAACGTTGCCAAATAAATGGCAAAATAAATAATAAATTATCCGTTTACCGTTTCCAAAAGAATAATCAAACCAAAATCAAAGGAAAAATTACAGAGAATTGAAAATTAAACACAAACATTATACGGATAAATATAATAAAACATCAGACAATTTACTTAAGTATTTGGCCATAGTTGGAAATAGGTATCGGGGCTTTAAATTGTAATTTAAATATTATATTAAATATAATTTGTCCACTTTTTGAATCATTAGCTTTTAGATTCTGAACGGAGTGATGGATGTATTGATTTTACAATGATACATATTTTTTTTTTTTTTTGTTTTTGTGTCTGTCATCATGTTTCGGAGTAGGAATAATGCTTTCAGCCCCTATTTGAAAAGAAAAATTAATTTAATTGGTATTGGGAGGGCCAAAAGAAAAAAAATGTCAGTAGTCTTCAGAAGCGTTAGGAAAAACCCGGAAAATGGGAATTTTTTTTTAACTTTCGACAAAATCGGTTTTTTTATTTTGCTGTAACTCAAAAACCAATCATTGTAAATACTTGACATTTTTACCAAATGTTTATATTAGCGTTATCTATTTATGATTAAATTTTCAAAATATTTTGACTTTTTTTAAGCTATTTATAGACAATAAATTTTTCGATTTTCTAAGTTTTTTTTTTTGAAATGCCTTTAAAAAAATCTTAAAAATGTGATAAAAGATTTATTATAAGTTGTAGTTATCGTTGCAAAAAAAAAATCGTTAGTCACAATTTTTGTTTATAAGCATTTAAAGTTCAAATGTCTACGAAATATGTCAAAATCGCGAAAATTTGCAATAGAAATTTTGAAGTTGAAAATTCGTAAAATTATTGTGGTTTATATACCTAGCTGAAGTTAAAAAACCCAATACAAGGTTCTCCATAACTTTTCTTCAAATAATTGTAAAAAAAAACTCCAACGTCAATATAGAAACATTTTGCGATGGGTACTTTATCGTATTGGCGCATAAGCACTATAGGCACAGTGCCTAGAGCCTACGAATATTTTTGGCGTCTACAAAAATAAAATGTGTGGCTACTAGTTTTTTTTTTTTTTTGTTACAATTATCTTGATTTATACTTCAAAATACGAAGGATAAAGGAATGTTCAAAGTGTTGTAAGTGTTGTTTTTTTATGGTTCTTAACAATTTAATTTTCTATATATTTAATGACTTGGAGTAAAATTAATCGTTTCTAAGATTTGTTAAAATTATTAACATTTAAATGTTTAGATTTGTTTTTTGTGATGTGTTATTTTCGTAAATTTAACGATAATGTTTTTCTTTTATAACGGTATAATACATTTTTTTAAATATTATGTCATTCTTAGTTTCTTAATAAATGTATTTATATCTGCATTTAAATATTAAAAATAATTATGATATAACTTAATTTTTGTTTAATAAAAAATTTTGCAACGTCGCACCTAATTTCACGCAAAATCGTACGTCTTTGAATAGTTAAAATAAAGTTCTTTGTTATTCTGGCACTGCACGCAATCGTATACCTAAAAAGGTAAAACGCACAGAAGCGTACTCCGCCGGTATATATGTATATTGTATATATATAATATACAGGATGATTTTTTTATCAAATAACACTCATTATTAATTTAGTACATTTTAAATATAGGTAACTATTCGAAAATCAAAAGTTGATTGTGGTTTCACTATTAAATAAAAGGGTGAAAAAAATAAAAATTTCATACAGTTTGAAGAATGTATAAAAAAAAATTTTAAAAAGTCAATACTTGATGAAATAATGAGTGTTGTTTGATAAAAGAATCACCTCAATCATCCTATATATTGTGTGTATTTATAAACTTTATTTGCTAATAAACGATGGTAACAGAGGACTAGAGTAGTGTTGTTCAAACAGAGCCTTCTTGCTAGCTGTCGGTTAAATATGAAAAAGGTGTTTTTGTTTTATCGATTTAAATTTCTAAAAAAATGTTTGTATGTTATTCGACATTAATAAAATTAATTACATAATCACATTCCCTTCAAGTTTAGAAAAAAATTATTTAAATATTAAATTGAAGTTTTCTTAAACAAATTATAAACATTTTATAACGTGAGGTTTTTTATTTGTGTATAATATGGTGTGCAGAATAATAATATAAGAAATATAAAATTCGATATCAGTTTTATAAAAAAAAATAAAGTATTATTCTATAACGCAGTAGCGTAGTTAGATAGATCCACCAGACCTTTTCTTTTAAATGTTTAATGCGTTGACTTGTACTCGATGTAAGATTTATTGATTAGGTATAGAATTATTACCCATATTATGTTATATAATCACGGATATAATCTACTACGTCATTACCTTATTGTCTCTCAAATTATAACTATCGCCTATGCCTATCATAGTATCATATGCATTTATACTTTCCTGATGTAGAAAATGTTGGCATTTTATTGATTGAGCTAAAGTTGTGGAGGCGCAAACTAAGCAGATCATCTAGAATAAACGTTCTAAAATAAGTGTTGACGCGTGTATTATATCTTTGATGTAGTTATTATTATTATTTATATTACGTTTATCTATAGTGTTGTATATTATTATCTTATTCTCACCGATATCGGTTTGATCGACATTCAATTATTATATTACTTATGTTAGTGTATGTTTAATCGTGTGCCCATGTGCATATGCGTGTCACCGTGTCCGTCTCCGCAAAAGAAATAAATTATGAAGTTACACAAAAAAAATGTAATCTTAATATATTAATAAAAAACTTAAAACCTATACAGTCCATTAAAACCGACGGCACTAATAAGCTCTTCAAACTCTTATTGAATGTGATACTAATATATTTTTTAATATATTTAAAATTATCAAAATTGTATGTACATTGCCTGGCTCCCCAAATCACCACCACACCTGAGCGGATACTTTCATCTAGAGACCTATAGAGACGAAAAAGAATAAAAACGTATCTAAGAAATACCATGTCTAAAGTAAAGTAGTTATTTATTTATTTTTATAAAAATAACTTTTTATGCATTACCATAAAAGAGCTAGGATCGATTGAATGGATTAATTGACACAGAGGAAATAATAAACGAGTTAGAGACTAGGAAATTGAATCTTAATATTTTACAAATTATAATAATAGAATTTATGATAGTTACATTTTTATGTATGTAAAGTCCTGTTAAGGGAAATTTGGGGGGCGAAGCCCCTCACTTAATGTTTATCCAATAAATTAAATATCCCCCCTTCCAAATAATATCATAACCACGCCACTGCTGTCTCCAACATTATTAATTTTCTATTGACTATGATAATTATTTATAAATTACGATGTGAATCATCATTGTTTAAACAGTGACGGCACTACGTATTATGGGAAATATTTTTAGTGGGGCCCTTGATGATTATGGAACTGAATAATAAATAATTAATAATAATAATAAAATAAATAGCACGGGGCCCAATAAATTTGATCGTGGTGTCCACCCCCCAAGTGCCGTCACTGTATTTAGACCTATGGAGCGGTAGTCGCACGCGGGATGGTGATATGAACATTGTTCTCGAACGCTGCCGCTCTACTTAGCAGAGCAGCACATAACGCCGACTGTAAATTTATGATTTTTATTCAAATAAAAAAAAATGCTTTTGTATTACTCATTTTCCTCAGCTTTTGATAACCTTAGAAACATGATTTGTACACTAAAATAAACTTGAGAAGTACTACTAGACGATTACGTGCTATACAGTAGCGTAACTATAAATTTGGGTCCCCGGGACAGTATCAAGTGTAGGCCCCCATATATTTAAATTATTCAAATTAGAAAACAAAACAACAGTCATTACTTATTATAAATATAGTTTATTCATGTTAAATGTACAAAGCTACAAAGAAGCTATTCAAAGTTTTTTTTCTAGCTTCCATCTCAAAAAATGTTTTTATCAGGTCTTTAGTGCCCACTTATCTGTTTTCTAATAATAGTTAATACTTAATAATAATAATTAAATAAATAGACACGGGGCCCCGGTTCAATTGTTAGTAAGTCGTTTGTAAAGGTTTGTAAAAACAAAATTTTCGTTTGTAAAGAAAACCGAAAAAAAGTTATGACCATTTCAGGTTGGTGAAAACTTTTTTCGGCTAAAACGTATTATTTAGAAGGTAATTATTTAGTTAATTTAATTAATTAATTAATTATTTATATAGGTAGAACAAATTATTTTTACCAATAAAAATATATACTTAAAATAGACAAATTGTTTTATTTTTTTTGGATGCACATTTTAAAGTTGGACGTGTACAAGTCCCCTTTTTAACCCCTTAGTTGCGTCAATGTCTATATATCGTCAACAGGTTATTAAAAAACAAAATTTAACATAAAAATTCATAAAATAAATACAATTTTTGAAATTTCATGTATAGGTTACTATTTTTTGTAAAAACTTAAGTTTAAAAAAAAATATATAAAACCATTATAGTTACTGTTAAATTAAAAAACTTAAAGAAACCTAACACAATTAATAAATATAATAAATTATTAGATTTATGAGTTAGGTATCTATATAATATTTTATAATATTGAATAAAATATATATAAAAAAAAATTCAACAGTATTTTATACACCATACCGGCGTTCCCGCGCGTTCTTTTAGGAAAATGTAGTAAGGGAGTTAGTAAAGGAGTTGAAAAATTTGGTTTTTCTAAATTGCACGGTTTTTACCCATTTCTTCAGCCCCCACCCTAAAATGGTCCTCACTTTTTTAGGTTTTATTTACAAACGAATATTTTGTTTTTACAAACCTTTAAAAACGACTTACAAACCTTAAGTTATATTTTGATAAACATTTTTGATATTGAGAGGTGGGGCTGGAGTAATGTCCGTGCCCATTATTGCTAAGCGTTCCACAAAAAAAAAAAAATTAAATAAATACAGTTATGTACGAAAAAGTAAAAAAAATTGTTTTCAATTTCTAATGGTTCTCATTTTATCAATCTGATACCAGTATATCATTGTTATAAAATATAAATTTATGTATAGAATAAAATTCTATTATTTAGAATAAAAAGATGTAGGAGGGGCCCTTTTTTAGTTTTGCACACAGGCCAATTCTTGGGATAAACCGCCACTCGGTGCCACTGAGTATTATTGTAGTCAATCTGCAGTGGCCGATATATTAATATGTTTGTGACTCGTCTTGATCATCGGTACAGCCCAAGGTACAGGCCATCGACATTCGACAGTTTTGTTTTCGGCGGTTGCGAATTTGCTACCTAGCGCGTGCGGACGTGGTTATTGTAAGCTGTGGTGTTCATAATGCACGAAAGAGACGAGTGAGCCGTCTCGTGCTGACTGTTAACTATATAAAATCACCAAGGATCTAATCCGATATTATTCCACACTACCGTTACACGAATATTGTCGTATTTGCATAAACGCGTGTGTATAAACGTGCGATTCATGTACGATATTCCTACTATACTCTGTAATATACACATATTATATTATTTGTTTTAATATAATAAATAATTATGTCTTTACTCTTTTGAATTTAGAGAATATTTCAAATTATGGTTACCTATGTGGGAAACCAGTTAAGAGGATGTCAGCGCACTGTTTGTTTTCTCTCTCTAGCCCACAGGCAACATAGACAAAACGCATTTACGCAGTCTGAGTAGAACTCACTCAATTTTGGTTTTAGAGTAAATATACCTATTATAAAATTTAATTTTGATAATATTTCTGAATTCAAGACGATGAGTTTTAAAAAAAAAAAATTTGAAAATTTAAAGGTTATAAAATATGTTGTAATTTATAGCTATTTTTTAACAATATAATTAACGTTGTATTGAGAATAATGGAAAAAACTCATCTTGTACTCAGAAATATTATCAAAATTTAATTTTATAATAGGTATATTTACTTTAGAACCAAAATTGAGCGAATTCTACTCACACTGCGTAAATGTGTTCTGTCTATGTGCGTGAGCTAGAAAGAGAAAACAAACAATGTGTGACATCCTCTTAAGTGTATCGTAACACATACACTAATACAGCAATATAGGCATCAGAATGTGAGTATAGAGTATAGAAAATAATTGAAAATTTGAAACTTCTTTTATTATTATAAATAATAATTATATTGGTGTGTGTACTGTGTAGTATGTAAGTCATGACTGTGACAATATTATGTGTCTGACGATAATAAGACTTAAAAAAACTATCTATCTATATAATTCAATAATTGTTGTATTACTATTTGATAATAATGAACTAGATACAAACAAAATCATTAATGACTAAAAAACAAGAAGAGTTAATTTGTATGTTTAATTTTATAAAAAAAATAATTTTAACTAATAATTATATTAACTATTATATGTGAAAAAACAATATTTTTTAAAGTTATAATAAGGTATAACTGTTTTTATTTTTTATTAGTAGGTAAGGGCCTCGGTCCGGAAATTTTCACATGGGCCCCTTATTATCAAGTTGCACCACTGGTCACTCATGAGCGTCATTATTTGCACCTATTATACCCAAAAGAAAGGGTGGAAGGCGATAGAGAACACCAATATTTTTTATTACAATACAAATGTATAACAAGTAATTATTGTATTGATGTTATAAATCTAAAATTGTATTACTTTTATTTTAAACTTAAATCTTTTATAGTTACATGTGAAATACAGATACTAAATATATATTTTAAACATTTAAATTATTATATTTATTACGTACAATTAATTTCTCAATTTTTTTTTTGCATTTATAGCTAATTTATTTTATTATATTTAAAATAATATGTTCTTAGCAAATTTATTACGGAGCCAAATAGCCTGATGCCCTGGTCCATGGCTGTTGGCCCGGGCCGTTATTCCGCCTATGATAATAATTGAATGTATTAATACTCACAAAATGTTCTTAGTCGGTTTCTTTTATTTTTCGTTTATCGTTAAGTGACATAACATTAAACATCGCCACAATAAGGTCAACGGGATCCACCTTATAATAAAATTACAAATTTCAATAGTTTAGAGTGTAATAATAATATATTTTTTTTCTTTTCTAATAGATAAAATTATTGTGTCTTAATGGAAAATGTATGTCACCAAACTCCTCCGAAACGACTTAACCGATTTTAATGACATTTTGTGTGTATATTCAGTAGGTCTGAGGGAGTAATGTAAACTATTTTTCATACCCCTAGGCAGTGTTTGATTTGGAAAAAAAACTAGGAGGGGGACCTCAGTGGATATTGGATTGAACGAGCATTCCACACAAAATTTAATGTCACATTCAAATTTAACACATAACCTACTCTCAATCTGTAGTATACAGTAGAGCGATACACATTTTTCCACCATTTTATAAATAGATAACGCTAATATAAACATTTTACATTTGGTGAAAATTTCAAGTATTTACAATGATTCATTTTTGAGTTATAACAAAATAAAAAAATCGATTTTATCAAAAACTGATGATGCGTAAAAATTATCGTTTTTCCATTACTTTTTTAAGGTTTTTCCAAACGCTTTTGAAAATTATTGGAAATAGTTTACTATTGACCCCGTGTAAATAGGTACAAACATTTTTACATTTTTAAAATAAATAAAAATTATACAAAAAATGTTTATTTTCGGACTTTTTGTCAGACTATTAGACTATAAAAACTGAATCCGGACTTGTTGTCCGCAGTTCCGAAATTATCATATTGATAATGATAATATTAAATATTATTACCGATGACTTCATTGTGATTTTTCACAGTGAGACGTGAATTCGATTTCAATGATTTCATAGATACTAGCTGATTCGTAGCCATTTCATAATTCCTCTTGTGTAGTGTTTAACGTCTGAACTCTGAATTACAAATTAACTACATTCGAGTTTCATCAGACGTTGTGCATTTTTGCCTTCCAAACGACGAGTACGTTTATCAGCCAGCTAGTATGTTCATCATTCTTATCAGCCAGCATTAGAAATTAACGCCCTTTTTTTTTTCTATAGACGACCAATACAACCTACTACCATAGGCTATAGTATAAGGTCTATGCCTACTACCAGTATGTTTTCTTTTTTTGCTAACCTCTTTGAAAAATTGGACTTAATGATATTTTTTAATCATTCAATTTTAAAACATTATGTAATTCATTTTTTTTATACTTAAATCAATAAATAATAAATATGATTTTTAAATTGAATATTAAAATAATACATTTTCTCCATGATCAACTTATAAACCACTTGCGCTAAGCATAGATATTATAAGATACTATATTATCTATGGCGCTAAGTACCTACCTAATGAAATTGTCAAATGTGATGGTGAGGGGGGTCCGACGGGTCTAGTTATTCTCCAGTCACTAATCATTGATCTGCAATTGGTAATTTAATACATTTTTAATTTTCAAACATTTCAGTACCTATACACATTATTAATGTACAATTCAATGTTTATTGAATTTGAATGTAATCGCATTTAATTGGTATATTGGCCGTAAAAGTATAGAAGTGCAATTGATACACTGACCTCAAACTAATATTTTGTGTTGGACGTAATTGTTCTATATCTGTTGCCTATATATGTACCATGTACCTAAGTATGTATTCAATATGTATTATGGCCTATCTCAGAGGGGTAATTACGGGGGGGGGATATGGGGGATAGATCCCCCATGAGCTGTATTTTTATATTGTCGTATACCTATAAATAATTCAAATACAAACTTATAAATTAAACTAAAATTAAATTAAAATACTTAGTTGTTAGTATGGACTATGGGTTAAAAATATTTTCTCGGTAAACGATAAGCATGATTTTAAAATAAATGATTTGTTTCATTTTAATTCTTGAGAACAAGTAAATCGAGCAAATCCAGACCCCAATTTAAGTGTTGAAAAATACTACAAAGTGTCAGTATCAATATACTTTACCTGGACTTTTTTATACAACTAGAAGAAAGATTTTCAACCCATTCTAAAATTTTTGAAGGTATGTTTAAGTTAAATTATTATAATATTTTTAATTTAAATTTGTAGTTTCTATATAAAATTAAAAACAAATCACTTAGATAACGTATTCAAATTCAAACTTTAATGGTTTATGTGTATATGTCATGTTTTATAAGATTTCAAAGTATATATTTCTATCCATTAATTTCTAATGAGGAGGTATCATTTAGAAAATGACTTGAATTTTATTCACCTTCTTTGAATGTGAACAATTCAATTTCAGAATTGAAATTGTGGAAGACAAAACTTGAGCGAATAAACAATATTTCGAAAACCGCAATTGAAGCATTACATGTGTGTAATCCCGATATTTGTCCAAATGTGCAATTTATTTTAAAAATACTATGCACACTTGCCGTTTTTACAAGTACGTCTGAAAGAACGTTTTCTAGTCTTAAAAGAATTAAAACATTTACCAATGGGTTTAACCATGGGCACAATAACTAGAGTAAAATGTATGAGAGTGCTAAAACCTATAGTACAACATAAGAGCTCCCCCATTATTTATGATAAGCAAAATTATTATATACACAAAAATGTATAATATAATTTAGTATATAATATCATAATACTCATATATTGTTATAATAAATTTATTTTTCTGTTATTAGTTAATGCAAACATGTTTAAAATGTTTTCAGTATTTATGTTATTGGTAATTTCTTTTTCAATATAATAAATTGAAGCTAGATTTTTAAAAAAAAATTTTGTTGCATACTTGTTCGAAGCCAATTCTTCACTCTTTGCATTACAGAAAAAGATCTTTCACTAGTAATCGTTAACTGCAAGGATCTAACGGTTATGAATTTATGATAATTTTAAAATGTACAGTTTCAAAAAGATCATAACTTACTTAAAAATAATAATAACATTAAAAAGCTACGTGGGGCCCTGGATAATAATCTTTCCTTTAAATTTTATAATAGGTCACTTTAATATCAAAACTAACAGTACATTAGACATCAGTACAACCACTACAATACTGAAACTGGTGAACAAAAATTTGCTATGTTGTACGTGTGTAAGACGGAGGCAACACAGCGGGTACTACGTCTTCTTAAAAATAAAATCTACTGATTCTACGTATTTGTGTACTTATAATAATAAACGTAATTGAAGTTTCCATTTATACTATTTTGATAAATTATTAATTTTACTGATCAATACTTGTAAATTATTAATTAGCAAATCAGATATTTTACAAATATTGTGAAAAACCAGTATAGAAAATTTGGGAGTGCTAATTTTGATATTGGGAGTACTCCTAAACTCCCCCCTAGTGGCGCCCATGGATTTTACAGAGGGTGAACTGCCCTAAGTGTCGTTTTTTGGACTCCTTACCTTTGACCCTATATATATAAGTAGGTACAGTACCTTTGTTATAAAAAATTGTTTATTTAATCTCTTAAGGTTTTTGACCTCCCCCTTCTTGAAAAATGGCGATTGAGTCACAATCTCAGTGACCAGGAGTTTTGGTGAGTGAGTTAGGAAAACCAGACCATAAAATTACTGGTACGTGTTCTATTTACGTAATAACACTTAAAATTATAATTTCAATTCTTAAATTTAATCAAAATTTTTAGCGGGCGTACGGGTGGGCCAGATGTTTCTAAGGCGGGCCATGGCTCGCCCTGGCCCGTCTTTGGCGCCGCCACTAAATTGTATGTATACATGATACGTCGATACGCCATCATTAAAATGCTTCGATTTGAATGATGTTTATATTTGACGCTTTCTTATCACACTATACCTGTTATCAGTTATGTTCCATAATCCGTATTTGTTGTTATAATCTTGTTATTTACTCAAGTAAATTATAATTTACAAGTTATTGATACTCAGATTTCGATGATCGCATGTTAAAAAATGGACTAAAAACTGAATGTTATGTTCTTTGGAATAGATTGATTCTACAAAAAGACTTAGAGTCTCGCGCCGGTGTTGAATTTAAAAATGTTGACTACGAAATGAATCGTTATGGACGAACAACAATCTGTGTCCGAAAGCGTAGAGACGAGTTCAATATGTGAAGAAGAGCGGGCGAGGAAGCTGTTCCAAGCCTGTGATGGCGATGGCGATGGTTACATCGATAGGTGAAAATAATATAACAATATTATTATGGTTGTGAATTTTATTGTACTTATTTTTTATTTCATCTCAATGGTCGATCATACTTTCTATTACAATCCAAGGGTGGATCACAGGAATAATAAAAAAAATTAATAGAATGCCTCAACGTAATCAAAGTTTGATTATCAAACTGCTTAATATTCTGGTTATATGTATTAGTTTAATTAATCCTTAGTGTCAATGCGATTTCCTCATGATCATTTAGCCATGTTAGTATTGCAGAACATGTAAGACATCATATAGTAATCATTAAAGCTTTAACATTATAAGTTCTTTCTAAACTCTTTCTTGTAACTTTTAAATGACTATTATAAATTATGTTGAACTGAGCATATATTTTATTTTTATACTCTTCCTTTTTCTTTTCCTCTTAAAAAATTAATTTATTATTTTAATTTTAATTTGTGTTCTATATTTGTAGTCGAGATCTGTTGACTATTTGTCGTCAGTTAAATTTAGAGGATAGTGTCGATGACTTGATGAAAGAATTGGGTGCTGATAAATCTGGTCGTATATCGTTTGATGAGTTTGTTAGACGTCGTTTGGAATTACGAACAGAAATCAATGCACTTCGTGTCCATATCTATGACCCATTACCTGAATACTTGCCTACCAGTAGTGATAATAGTTTGGGTAAGATTTGTAAACATTTTATTTGAACCTATTTATTTTCAATTAAACTAACGTTAGGAGCATTATCTGGTGGCAAACATGAAAGCTGGGAATTTGATAGTGGTGCCAGAGATCTAAGTCCTGAACCAAATTCTGTTCGTATGCAAAATCTACTACAAACGGGAGGATCAGCTAACTCTGGAAATTTACTACATCTTGCTAATAAAGTAAGAAACACAAATAATATCTGAATTTGGTATATTTTTGAATTGTATTAGTCATAAGTATATTAAAACTAATTTATTTTACTAAAACTAAATATTTTAGTTGCATTTGGCTGCATTGAAGTCATTGAAAACTGAAATATCAGATTTAACTAAACAATTGCAATTGGCCAATGAAAAAAATGATATTCTTGAAACATCTATAAATCAAATCAAAGTAGAACTTATTAATAAAATATAAAAATATTTTATTATTAAATATTATTATATTTAATGATTATTCAATTGCTGTACAGGTTACAACAGAAATTGATATAAAACAGAAATACGAAGAAAGAATAACTGAATTGCATTCAGTTATTGCTGAATTAGCCCGTAAGTTACAAGTTCAAAGATCTCAGATTATTACTGAGGAAATAGAAGAAAGCCAATCAGGTAATAGTGCGTTTAAAATTAAAATTTTTGTAATTTATTTTTAAACGTGTTTATATTTTAGAAATTGATGCTCAAAGTATCGAAACATCCTCATTTATTCAAGAATCTATTGTTTTATCTAAAGAAGTATGTACAAGGATATTTTGCTTTTAAAATTAGTAAATATTAAAAAAAAAAATATATATATATTATAAGATTTTTTTTAGGATTAATCATAATAAAATAAATAATATATTACAATAAATATTATGAATCATCAATCATTTAACTTATATAAAATCAAAATTAAGTTATTTTATTTTTTTATTAAGATAAACAATTTGAAAATGTTTCACTTATGAACTTTTTATTTAATGGTTCTACTTGTATTTTTGTATGCAGCCAACTTGCAATATAACAAAGCTCAGCATAATTTATTTTACATAATCTCATTCTCTTGAAAATATTATGATATATTGATGTAATAAAAATGAACACTCAATAAACCAAACTTTTTCTCATTCCCTTCAAATTTGTTATACGTGAAGTACTCAAATTGACTGTCCTTGACAAAAATATTGGAGAGATCTTTGAGATATATTTTTAAAAACTGATTTAGTACATCATAGATATTTTTAAATTAATTATATCTTAAACACTTATAAGAATGCTATACTCCTATACCACCGTATCTTGTTTCTGTTATTAGGAATTTTATGTTCATTAGAACCAATTTTGGTTAGTAGCTTTAATATTATTATAGTAAATTAATCTATTATATTAAACTACATAAAAACATTAACTTTGATGTAAATAATTTCTTTTACAATGTAAAATGTACTATCAATTTCAATTTTTAAAAGTATGTAAAATATTACAATTTAAAAATATTTGTCTTAAAAAAACAAAACAATGTTCTTAATTTACATTTTTATATTATTTAATTTTTCTTTTTTAGGGTGACTGTGTAGCTTGTTCTGATGACCATAATATACATACTAAATTGGCTTTAAAAGAAGAAGAATTAGAGAAAACAAGACACAATTTGAAAGAAGTAACTGATGAAAAAGAAGAATTAATATTAAAGGTAAAATTTGGTATTTATGAAAATTTTAAATTATCCAATTCAAATTCAGTAGAATACTGATGTGAAAAATGTATTGAATGTATAGAAATAATCACATTAATTGATTATTAACTATGAAGTGTTTTTTAAATTTTAAATCAGTTATAAAAATACAAAAAACAACATTTGTGTGTTTGAGTGTTTCAAAATAGTAAAATTTCCTCATTATTTTTATATATTTTTTAAATAATTTCAAGAAACATTATTCCTAAGTTCTCGGGTTGACAGGTTCTCTATCATATTGTAATAACTTATGATAGTGTTTAAAACACAATTTTATATTATATTTCAATGGTTTAATAATACAAATTGAAAGTTATTATGTCCCATGGCTATCCTTTAAAATATAAATTTAGCGAAACATAAGAAGTTACTACCCACCCCAACTATTCATCCATATAACACCCCATCTACTGAATAGTTTTTTGATTTATTCAATATGTTAAAAAATAAAATAGTTACTATTATACTATTAAAATATTCCAAAGTATTATTCTGTATTATTCGTATACGAAAAATTACATAGATAACCCACCTCATCCACCTATAATTAAAGGTGTAGCAAGCACTACACCCCTACTCTAGGATTGCCGCCACGAATAATGTTTATTCTATAATAATATTGTTTTGATATCATATAATTTTACATTTATTAAATATAAATAAATCATTTATTTGATTTTTAACTATTTGAATTTAAGCAAGATCAGTAAATTCTTAATAATTAAAATTATAGTCACAGGATACAGAAAGCAGTTTTTCATCTGGTCCAATGTCTCCATCTCGTTTATTAATAGAGACATCTAAATTAGCTGAAAAAGTAAAACTGCAAAAGCTTATTGAAGACAGTGCAGAAGTCAACCTTGAAGGCACTAGCGTATGACTATTATTGTTTTATCTTTAGATCATTTATTTTAACTATTTTATCAACAATTTTAAATTTTAGATCTGTCAAAAGGCTATAGCTGAACGTCTTGCATCGGCTGCGATTTCTGATTGTAATTTATTAGAATCTGAAGACAAAGAAGTTTTAATGCGCCAAGTTGAACAATTGCAAACACGTTTAGACCACGTACGCTCACAAATGGCAGTTCTTGAGCTTATGTTTGAACAATCAGCTGCTCAAACTGATAAGTAAGATTTTTTTACTTTAAATTATAATGTTTTATACTAGTGTTTTCATGTATGTATATATTTCTATATATTTAAGGTTATATTTAATATTGGGAAAATATGAATCAAATATGATTGCACTAAAATTAGAAGTAGAAACAAGTGAAGAAATAATGAACTGTTATTCATCTTTATTGTCCATCTACGATGGTTCAGCGAATGAAGAAGAGAAAATGTGATTGATTACTGTTTTTAATTTTTTTTATATATTTTATAAAATTATTAATTGGCATTAATAATATATTTTAATTGAACAGGATGAAAGATGAAATCATAGAGTTGTTGCATAATTTAGATGAAGAAAAGAAAAAAATTGGATCAACGGTAGTTGCTTTAGAATCGTATCATTGTGAAGAAGAAACAATCAAACCAAGAAGTCGTAATCAAGTAACTCGCATTGATTTAGAAATGGCAGTTCTTGTACAAGAACTAATGGGGATACGAGAAGAAAAGAGTGAACTTCAAGAACGTTATGTAGCATTGCAAAAACATAACTGTGAATTAGAAAAACGTTTGGCTGAATGCGAAGAACGGTCTAAAATAGATTTAGATACAATTCAAGCATTAGAGCAGCAATTATCATCTGAAGATTTTGATAGTAATGCTAGTATAAATGTTAAACTACAGAAACAGCTAAAAGATGTTACAACAGCATATCAACTTGCAATGAGAAATTCTGACACTAGACATAAGCAAAATATAACATTGATTGAAAAACTCCGCAATGAGAATACGTGAGATTATACAGTTTTTATTATTATTAACTATAATATTATTTATTTATTTTTAAACCATAGAACACTTGAACGGAGTTTGGAAAGGGCTAAACGCAAATCTCAGTCACGTTTAAAGAAATTGGAATCTGAAATTGAAATTATGGTCAGCACACACACTCTTCAGGTAACATTCTCTTGTTATGTTTAAAAAATCTATGTACTTGATATTATAATTATATTGGTGTTTAGGTGAACATTTTAAAAGAAAGAATTGCTGTACTGGAATCAACTATTATGAATAATGAGATCAGTAAAAAAAACGAAACTACTTTATGAACTTTAACAAACATAGTTAATTAGTTATAAATCATAAAATTTGTGCGATATTTTTTTTTTATATATCCTTAGCTTGAAATGAATAAGCATTGCTAGGCTTTACTTCAGTTCCTTTGAATATATACGACTTAAGTACAATATAGTAAGTAATATTAAGCCGTAAAATACTTAAATTATATGACTATATATTATGAATAATCCTAGACATTAAGTTACATTATTTATGTAGCTGTTACATACTAAATTTTAATGTACTTATTGTATTTTTATAACATATTATTAAAAAAACAAATAATATAATAATATATATTAATTGTAGTATGAAACGTCGACAAACGAAAGATTGAAAAGTATGAAATATTGACAGCGACTATCATAATTTATATAAATCAAACTAGTTAATTATTATTTTGTTAATACAAAAAAAATGTAATTTAAAGTATTGTTAAATGAAAATTATTATTTTTGAATTTTGTTTTCTGTTTTTAAAACATATACATTTTTAATTAAATAATTTCATAATGTATAATAATAAAAATATTATCGATTGTATCATGGTTTACAAAGAAAAAATGATGTATGTTTTTATAACATTTTTAATTTTAATTATTTTAATAGATGATTATTTTTACTACAAATAATTAGTTTAAATACATTTTAATTTATCAATATTTATTTTAGTTTGTCAATATTTCATTATTTTCAATGTTTTCATAATTGGCATTTTTATTGTCTGCTTTTTGACTGGCTTCCATACATACCTAGTGCAATTTATCATGATAGTATGACTATCAAACATATTTGATACTCAAATTTTTTTATGTGTTTTTTCAATATAGTTAATAAGTTTGATGTAGGCTAAATGCTTTATTTTATAATACACATTTTTTATACTTTTTTTACGTGAAATATAAAATTGTGAAAAAATAATACATGAGAATGTTGTTTTTACTTATTCTTATACCTTAAATGTTTTTAAATACTTTATACATAATTACGAAAAAAGTTAAGATGAAATTTTTAATCTGTATCCATTTTTTCTGTTTTGGCTAATTCATATGCTCTTATTTGTTTTTCCAAATGAGCACATGCTAATTCGATTTCATAATTCTTGCTCACCAATCCCACCCAATTAGCTTCTAAATCTCTTAATTTTTCGCCAACTTGCATCTGTACATTCTTTCGTTGGAAATTTACTTCTTGAATTTGTTTTCTATAAATATTAACTCATTAATAAGGTAAGAAGCATACAGGGTGATTCTTTTATTATGAAATACTCATTATTTCAAAAATTATTCATGTTTTTGAAAAAATTTTTACATAGTTTTAAGTTTTTACTATTTTGAACAACAACATAGTTTTAATTTCATATTCCAAAGCAGAATATTTTGTTGAGTATTTTGATACATAAATATCGAATTAAGGGTGAATAGTTTATGAGTTATACATAATTAAAATTAAGACAAGTGGAGTAGGGGACAAACATTTTGTGGGGTTACTCCGTACCACTCCACTCCCCACATCAAAACTTTAAATACTTATAATTAGGGCTCAGATTTTTATGTATTTATGAACCTAAATATGTATTTACATCAACAAAATATGTAAATAAAGATGTAAGAAAATCATGATTTATTTATTAATATTTAATTATATAATATATCCATATGAGTTTCTAATGAAACAAATTAAATTTTAAATAATAAAATTATTTAAAAAAAGATGTTACAAATTATAAAATAGAAATAAAAAAAAATAAAAATTTTATTATGTTATTATGATAACAGCCATTTTGAAGTTTTGAAATTCAAAAGATCTTTGATTTGGTCGTAAAATTGCCTTTTATACTGACTAAATAATCTTTTGGCTTCCACTGATGTTATTGGACTGTATTGCATTTTGACTATGTTTGAAGGAGTTAGTTATATCTACCGTAGATTAAGTTCAATAATTGGTATTATTTTGTTACTATGTTGTACTTTTAGAAATTTGGGAAATCGTTTGTATTGAAAAATACAATCGTACATAATTAATAATTATTAAAAAAATCGTAAATGAACAAATTGTCAAAATATGTAGGAAAAAATGGAATTATTGAAAAATATATAAAAACATGTACTTATGGCAAAATATGTAAAAATATGTAAAATAAAATAGTTAATTTCATTGGAAATTCCTTGAAACGAATTTATCACTCACTTAAATTAATTTATCAAGTCACAATAAAAATATGTATTTACATATAAATCCGAGTCCTACTTATAACTCATAAACTATTCGCCCTAAATTCGATTTTTATGTATCAAAATATTCAGAAAATTATTCTGCTTTGGAATATGAAATTAAAACTGTATGTTGTTGTTCATAAAAGTAAAAAATATTTAAAAATATAATTTTTTAATAAAATGTTGTTCTTTCTACAACTTGAAACTATGTAAAAAAAATGTTTTCAAAAACATGAATACTTTTTAAAATAATTAATGTACAATGATAAAAGAATCACCCTGTATAACTACAGATTTTAATATGTATATTTACTTCAATTTAGTCACTTGTGTCTGTGCAGCAGCAACACATTTCACTAGGATTTCCAAATAAGATTTCCAGGCTTCTGTTCCATAATCCATCATCAGTTCTAAGTTTGTAATTCTGTAAGACAAAAGTATTTTTAATATAATCTATTAAAATGTAGCTTTAAGAGGAAAAGGTCATAGACAGATCTAAAATGTATAGTATAACGGGTGTATATCGATTCCGCTGGCTAATGTTTATAATATCTACATATCGACTTCACCGAACACTGTTTACCCCCTCCCCCTCCTTGTATATGTATTTTAAAATATATTAATACAATGTAAAAAATTTTAATAATTGTATGATTCAAAACTAAAATGTATATTCTAATTAATACTTGTATGTGAATATATTCACATAATGTACTTCACATTTATACTATTAATCTAAATAGTATAAAATGATTTAACTTCACTAATAAATATTTTAATAACAAAAAGTTTTCTAAAAATTAGATATACAAATTGATTGTAAAAAAATTAAATTATATTTTATTTTCACTATTAATTATTAAAAAATAAAAATAAAACATTCAATATATTTTATTGCTATTCTTTTATTACACTAAGTTCACTTATTTAAAAAATATATCCAAATATTACCAAAAGTAGTTATATTTATATTATATGACGTACCTATATTAGATTATACATTTTATAATATATTCACATACCACATATTAATTAGAATATACATTTTAGTTTTGATTTTGAATTATACGATTATTATCATTTTATACATTTTAAAATACATATATAAGGGGGGGGGATAAACAGTGTCTGATGGAATTGATGTATAAATATTATATAAAATCAATATAAACCTTTTCCTAAGCAGGTAGCTTTGACGGAACCAATAATTCCCCAGTATAGCAAGTAATAAGTAATAAACATAATGAATAATGATTAATATAATAAGAATATCTACAATAATCTTCATTGATGTCAAGTGTCAAGCAGGCCTATGATAATACTATTCAGAAAAAATTATGGAAAGTCTTGACAAATTTAAGAATTTAAATTAACTTGATGAAAATATTCATTAATAAGACAAAATATGTGCTTTAGATAGATATTAGATTCTTTGATGTCGATAAGTAATGTTTGTCATCTATGATTGTTAATATAACATTATGAAGTTTAATAAGAATTGCATGACAACAAAGAAAGAAATTAAATGAAAACCATACTCTCCAAAGTTAAAACCAATGCATGCGATATAAAGTAGGATTTTTAACAGTAAGAGTGGCTTATTTAACATATACAACCATATGGGGTTTGTTGATAAACCAAGAAAATATCAAATGTTAGCCATTTAAACATAAAAAATAAATAATAATTATAAGTAAAGGAAATTAAAAAAATATTGTTAAATATCATTGTTATACAGAATCACCCTATAAGTTTATGACATAAAAATAATAATATGATATACCTTGTAGCTTGATGTTCAAGTTGAGCCATTGAGTTTTCTAAACATTCATTCCAAGCAGACATATCCGTGAGTTTTCCAGCTGGCGGTGGAGGTAGCTCATAACGTTTCATACTCATTGTTTCCATAGGCAAACGCTGCTGAAGTCTGTCAAACTCTGTGCGCATCATTTCTGTCTATTGAATATTTATTATTATAATGTTTCATAATTTTAAAGGTAAACATGATATTTTAATAATCACATTGGTAAGTATATCAAATTAGGTAATCTTCAAAAATGTTTACTCTACGAGGGTGATAATAGTGTTTTAATTAATTTTAATAACTGTATAGGAACAGATACTTGATCTTAAAACAAAAAAATAATTACTTCAAATGCTGATACATTGAGTGGCGGTAAATGTTCGAGATAATTTTTCGACGGTCTGTAACGACGTTTTTCGTCTTCCACCATGCTGATCGCCTGTTAGTCAATTCAAATGGATAATTAGTGTTTATTACAAACATATTACGGATGTATCAAAACTACTTACAGCTTCACGGATGCCTGGTTCATCATACCCTTGATCAATATAAGGAAGAGCATCAACAATAACTTCACCAGCCATTCTTGAAGCCCTTGTATTACTTTACTTTTATCCAAAAGACAATAATCTAGAAATTCACGAATTAAGGCCTAAAGTTAAATAATAAAACTTATAGACTAGTAATTCTAGTGACTACCATGAGATTTCGATAATGTATTGATGTTAGATTTAAAAATTCAAATTGATAGCAATTACAAAAACAATGATGATAAGCTACACCTGGAGCACGCCGTCTTTCTATATTCTGCCGTTAGAGTCGTAATGTTACAGGCCGCTTAGATAATATTATTATCATGATTACTGATTGATGATTATAATTTATAGTATTAGATATTATCTACTTTAGTGTGACTCACAAAGAAACGCCGTGATCTTATTTGGCTATGTAGCTCACGATTTCAGGTATACCTTAAAATTGCTAAAATCGAGATGTAGCCCCAAGGTGTTTAGACATTATAGCCTATAGCCTATAGGTATTTATGTATTATCTATAAACCTTGATGTAGCCGATGTACTATGTTTACACAATAGTCACAACTCACAGTACCGTTTTTTTTGCTAATATTGTTTGGTTTTACGACAAATTTCGAATTTCAAATAATATTATTATGATATTCATCAAATTTTAACAAAATTTATCAATCCTACGAACATATTTTATAAATTCATTGTGATCAAAAATGTAAAAAGTTTTCAATCTTTAGCTATGGCTTAGAATTTTAATAGAAAATGTCTCAAAAGTTGTTCTTATAAGTTAAAAGGTCGTTCTGGAAGGTAACGAAATCCGACCGTAAAAACATGCTTTCGTATTAATTATACCTAAATACTATAGTAATTATTGCACAAAGAAGCACTAGGAGTCCTATTTTGAACGCCATGCGAACGGTTTCCCAACTTCGTGTACAGAAAATTTAAATTGTCCGTATGCAATTTTTAACGTAGGTCAGTGGCGTAGTACCGCGGGGGCAACAGAGGCAGTTGCCTCGGTGCACAAAATAACAAATAAAATAATATTCGTTTTGTGTAGGTAATTGAAATTTATTTTTATTTGATTTGAAACAAAATATTTAATGTGATATAAATGTGATTGGGTTAATGTCATAAAAAAAAAAAACATAAATTTGGTCACGGCAAAGTTTTAATGACAAAGATCGAAGAATGGAATTTATATTAGGTAGGGGCGTAGGGCGAACAAAATATTTTGCCTCGGGGCGCTGACGAGGGTAGATACGCTACTGGCGTAAGTACCTATAAAAAAATTGCTTTCATAGATTATTGCATAGCAGTAAAATCAGTATTTTTTACATAATTTTTCAAACGCAAGATGTGCGGGAACATCCATAGCGAAGAGCTTATGGTAGGATTGGGGAAGAAGATTCATTTGAATATTGAATGTAGTGAGCCAACAAAAATTAATATTATACATATGAGCTATAAGTAATTTATTAATTATATAATCTAAAAACTGTATAAAAAATAGCATTGGCTATAAATTTAATACTATTACAATTTAAAAATAAAACTTGTACTAAAGAATTATGGATATTTTGTAAAAAAAAAATCAGAACATCACACGATAGTCCCCCTCCCCCGGGGGGGGACGTGGCTGTGCAATCATATACCTATAAGCTATATGATATTTAGATTTTATAATTTACTTTACGGGATTTATCATAATTTATTATGGTGGTATTATTATTATTATCGGGAAGGTGTTTGGTGTTTGTACTAAGGAGTAAGGACTAATAAATATTGTTTAAAGAGAAATTAAATATAAAAAATATCACCTAAAAGACGTATAAAACGAGTTCAGAATAATACAAATCGCTCGCGGATATAGACTACGCGTTGGACACGCTCTGCATGGCGGCCGGCCGAACGACACTCGCCTTTTACAATCGCGCGGCCCGGCGGCGACGGCGACACGGTGACTATATATATATATATATATATATATATATATATAATAGTGGTACCCGGAGTGGACAACGACGCTGGTGCCGCCTTAACGACACCAATTAATAGCGGTCATGGGGGAATCGTTACCAATTTATGAGAGCTCGACAATTAATCGTTACCTACGCAACGACGCGGCCGACTGCTTGATGGACACGAAACGTCATATAGATAACCGCGTATAGTTAGAGCGAGACTGCGTTCAGCAGCACTGCACGTACAAATAGAGTAACGACGACGAGCGGTAGAGAAGTTGACGGGCGGCGATGGGACAACCGGCGAAGAAGCCGGACAACAACGATACAAATATTGTAAAAACGTACTGAAACGCTTAACGCCGAGCGGGTTGCCATCATATTATGGAGTGGTGGCACACTCGGACGCGCGTCAATATAAAAACGGCCCGGTGTACGACGTTTACGCACGTCGCAACGCGGGCGGGGGCTGACGAACGGCCGTACGCGTTCGGGGGGCGCGCATAAAAATACTACGGCGACCGATAAAGCAGCCGATCCAAATCGCAAATGGTATTTTGCGGTCGTAGAAAAATTATACAATGTCTGTGTCGGAGACGTCTCGACGAGCTGCTGATATATTCCCGACTGTGGTGTGGATGTGGTGACGATGATACATTATTATAATATTTATTAATCATATATAAAAATATTGTAGTGACTATAATAATAGTAGTACATCACTGACATCGTGTCACGGAGACTAAACGGAACACATCAGGGACGTACACAGGGGGGTGTTTTGGGTGTTCAAACACTCCCAGCAATACTTGGGTTTTTGCATGGTTATTTACTTATTCAATTTTAATGTTGATTTTGTTATATCAATATTTGTATTTAAAAAAAGTATTTTAAGTATACCTAATTTTCATACATTTTCTTTGTATATACATTTAAAAAAGTTCTACTTTTCAATAACTGATTTTCAAAAACACCCCCAAAACTGTTTTTCTGCGACGTCCGTGGAGCACATTGATTTGCATCGGTATATATATCGGCATCGAGCGCTCGGAATGTGGTATATATACATTATGATTATATACATTTACAATTTATCAATCAGGCGCTTGCCTCACCGGCCGATAATTTAATTGGGATTGCTGTTGTGACCATCACCGCCACACTGACCTGCAAAAAATTTCATGTGCCACTATTGCCGTTTTTTCAACTGCACGCGTATTATCACTTTTCGCCGTTTTTCATCTAAAAAAACAAATATACGTATTTTTAAGAGGGAAGGGTACTGGCGATGCCCCTAATAACGTTGTGGCGTGCAAAAGGGACCGTCGGCCTTATACTTTTTACACCATTAAAATCACGTAAATCCAAATATTTAATACTTATAAGGCCACTAAAAACCACTTTTTTGAAAAAAACTCGTATGCGGGTTTTCGCGGTGAAGGATTTATTTTTGAACTCTCAAACTTTGTACGCATTGTTAGTTGAGTTGCCGAAACAGTTTACGCGCAAAAAACACAAAATAATCGATATTTTTTTTTATTTTATTGACCTTTATCGCTTTTTGACGATTTTTCCGTAAAAAAATTATTTCACGTCGTGTTTAGTAAATAGATCGTACGGAAATTTCAAAATGTATATTGAAAGAAATGTCGTTTTGAAGATAGAATAAAATTTTGATTAGATATTATAATATATAATACCTATTATCATTAAAAATGTGTTGCACAGCGCATAAATGTAGTTATATTGTCTGTACAATGCGCCGTACAAGCCGAGTGATGCGATACACATAATGTATTATTATTATATTTATATTTATTTGATTATTTTAGTTTTAAATACAAGTGTTATTAACTATAATAGATATTCACTATACAATATCAGGTAATTATTAATCATTCATTACCATGGACACCTGTTGACAGTTAAAAAAAAAACTAATCTTATGACTTTTTAAAAGCGTAGAGAATTTGTTAGACTTGAGTGGCATGTTGGCAATATAGCGGAAGAAGACTTGTTGGCGCCCCTGGGAACCTTGGAAAATACGCTTTTTAACAATTAAAAAAAAATTGACAAATTAACGCAACGTACGCGTTAATAACAATAATTAATGAAACACGCCGATGAAACAGTTTCATAATTCCATTATTAAAATCACACATTGTGCACTAATGTGTATATTTATTTAATACAACTACGGATAGAGGATCAACTGTAATTGGGACAAATTATAATTCTAGATTTTTTTATTGAGAGAACGAAAATTGTATTATTAGTTAATTGAGTCATGTATAATTTTAGAATAAGAAAAGTGTTGAATTTAAATAATAATAACCAGAAGAACGATATTATCTTTTATGTAACGTAAATACGTAATACATATTTTTTCCTATAAATAATATTTTACAAATAAAACTTGCGATTTATGCATTTAAATATATTAATTATATGCTAACTTATAATCGAACATTTTTGGTTATTAATGATTTAAAATAGCTGCTATTATTATAATATCAAAACGTATAAATGTATACTTCATAATTTCTATATTCTAATTCCGTCACATTATTAATTCAGGGAGTAAAAACGGGTAATCCGTAAAAAATAGGACGATACCCGTTTCCACCTTTCCCTTTTTCACCATTATCTGTTTCCATCAAATAAGATAATTTACCACGTTTTCACCAAAACAATAGTATACTACGCTTATATTAAAAACTATAACATATTTTATTTTAACATACACAGTTGTAATGCACAATTTAAATTGTGTAACTTTTTCACTTGTTCATAAAATATTGTCCTGTTATATATTATCTTCGTTAATCAATATAAAAGGTAATAAGTACGGCAACGGTTTAACATAGGTACAATCAAATACGATAAACGTACAATATACAATATAGGTGCATTGATTATATATGTGTTGTATAATACATTTTATATCAATCCGAAAAACACACGAAAAGTATATTCTACAATTAAAAAAAATATATCATCCAATTATACATGTACATTATATGAGTACTATATGCATAATACCTAAAGCATCTATACCATAATACATCATTTTTTTAACTCAGCATTAGTATGTTAAATAAACTTATTACTGTTTTTAAAGATTTTATTATAAGCGTAGTATACAAATTGTTTTGGTAAAAACGTCGTTAAGTTAGGTGGATCTTATTAGGTGGAAAAGGGAAAGGTCCACTTTTGGTGGAAACGTGTTACGTCCGTAAAAAATATTACCTTATTTCATACCTGAAACCCAATTACACAGCGACAGCGCCTTACCCACACTACTCGCAAATTTTACCCAGTTTCTGATGAGAAACAATTTTACCCGATTTCGGACGCAATACCCATAACCCGAAAACAATGACATCCATTTTGGTATCCCGAACTCGTAACCTGCAACCAATTGCTCCCGGTTTTGAATGCAAAACACATAAGCGACTATATTTCTACCCGAGTTTGAACGTAAAATATATAATTTGTAAACGATTTGTTCCACTTTTGGACCTCAAACCCCTAGTTCACAAACCATTCTACCCGATTACAGACATAAGTCTCACAAACAAATGCACCCACTTCAGACGCGAAACCCCCAAACAATTGCACTCGATTTAAAAAGCCAAACCCGTAACGCTGTAACCCATAACATATTTGGCTACACACGAATAAAATACGTCTCGAAATAAAAAATTTGATAAGTAGGTACACGAATTGCGTCCGACTTTATCTAAACGACTACATTAATTGCGTCCGTTTTATAAAATTTCTATTTTCCAATTGGTTGATTCAAAATTTGGGGATGGAACTTTTAAAAGTTTCCCAAAATTGTTTATGCATAATATTTTAAAACTCATGGTTTGAAAAATAATAATGATGTACCACTGGAATTTTTTTTTACTGCTTAGTAAAAATATAGATACTTATATTAAAGCATTTACACATCTCTAATTTTAATTTCTAATAAATAATATCAATGATTCACCTAAAATAATATTTGCCGATTTTGAAAAAGTAATTCACTTATCGTTATTATTAGTGCGGCCGTCGCGCGTCGGTTCAAATGAAAGGATGCATATTTAGGTCAAAGTTGATGGAGGAAATTCACACAGTTTGTTTGAGTCGAAAATACAAAAATGTTAGGTTTTTCACTCAAGTTTTTACCAGATTTTAAATTTTTAAAATTTATATTTAAAAAATGATTATTATTTTTTATTTCAATTATTATATTACACTCCCATAATTTAAACCTACAGATTTTCATTTTACTTCTAGTTGCATAATAACGACAAAAATAATAAAACCAATATCATTAATTTATCGATAGTCATAATTTGCTATTGACAGACCTAAGTCTGTATAAAATAGAAAAAAAAATATCGTTTTTATGTTGAGACGCAATTTGTGTAGTCATTAAAAATTTGGTTGGGGCACAATTCGTGTAGTCGTTAAATATCACCGGGACGCAATTCATGTGGAAAAATGATTTCGGGACGTAATTCGTGTGCAACGACATTTTTATCCGAATTTTAATACAAAATCCGATAAGTATAGATACCCAAAAATGCCCTCCCACATCCCCCTAAACAGTACTCGTTCATGTTATCTACCATTAACTATCACATATTTGATAAACAAAACCAACATTTTCATTTATAAATAGCATGCTAACCCATCGGACTAACATAAAATTATGGTAGACAAAATACTCAGGGTAGATAGCATATTGAACAAGTACCCACTATTTTGTTTATTCATCAGTTGTCTATAATATAATATACAATAATACCTAATACAGTATGATATATAAATATCAAAATTTTAAAACATCTTATTCATGCTCCGTGTACCTGCGTACAATGATTCGTATAAATACAATTATTATAACAAAGTTTTATATTATACTCAATAATCAATTCACATTGTATCTATACATATCCCTTAATTGCTATTGCTATTTTATTCATACGTATGTGGTATCGTGCTGTTTTATCGAAACCCGCAATATTTTAAGGACTTTTAATACCCAACATTATTTTTTAACTTTGAAATTGTTTTATAATTAATCATAAAACAAAAAATGCATTAATTAATAACAAATGAAATAAATATTTTTAGTCTTCCTATGACTAGATTTAAGTAAAACAAAAAAACAAGTGGTAAACACACAATTTTTAATATATCTTATCTACTTTACAATTAAATTTATCTTTATTGGGCGAATTATGCAAAATACTTATATTTCATTATCGGCTTCATTTTAAAAGGAAATTTTGAACTAAAAAGTACAAACGTTTATGACATTTATGTTATAAAAAAAATAAATCATAAACATATAGTATCTTGGGGTAATATAATGGGACTCCGTTGCCATGATAACTCATTAAACATATACCTACTTATAACATATAACATAATCACAATTATTAAACACGTGATTGAGGATTACAAGTAGGTTAGAAACTAACTAATAACATACGTAAGTGTTCCTAACAAAAAACAATTTTACTGGGGTATTCTTGGACCCCGGCATACCAGTTAAGGGTACTTTCTTATTTGAAAAATTAGAGTACCCGATAAAGTAGAAATATACCAACGTCTCAAATGGTTTAAAAATATAACGCATTGATAAAATGTTATTAACCCTTTGACGAGTGGATTTAATTTGGTACCAATTACCCAGAGAGTGAATTGTTTTTATAAAAATATTGGTATTTTAGCAGTAAAGACCTCATTTGACGTGTTAGATATTTGTGTTACAATAGTAAAGACGTTATTAATATTATTGTTATGAAATATATTGTGACAAAAGAAATTAAATGTTCTGGTGAGTAGATCGACAGCTTCAGTCTTATCCGATGTGAAAAACCACAACATAATTATATTATATACATCACTAATATTATATTATTATCTTATTGGTATCAGTATTTAATTTTGGAAAAAAATATTCAAAATTATAAAAATACTGAATTAATGAAAGTATTATCAATATTTAAAATTAATAATTGATACAATTAATAATTATTTTTTTCTCATTAATATAACGTAGTATGACATTATGACGTTTTGTTAAATTTTTCAGTGGGAAGGGCAGGCCCGTAGCCAGTCCAAATTTTAAAAGGGGGCATTATACATAAAAACAATAAAAAAAAAAATATATTTTTAGGAGGGGTAACGCCCTCCCCTTTGCCCCTCGTGGCTACAGGCCTGGGGAAGTGACAGGTTAAGGGTTGTTTGTTTTTAGGCTGAAAACATGTATCCATGATGTATACAATTACATAGACTGTACTATTACTACTATTCCAATATTGTTTATCTGTTAAATGTAGACAATGCTCTTTGTGAACTACGTTTTACAACACTTACAACACTTTGAACATTCCTTTATCCTTCGTATTTTGAAGTATAAATCAAGATAATTGTAACAAAAAAAAAAAAAACTAGTAGCCACACATTTTATTTTTATAGACGCCAAAAATATTCGTAGGCTCTAGGCACTGTGCTTATAGTGCTTATGCGCCAATACGATAAAGTACCCATCGCAAAATGTTTCTATATTGACGTTGGAGTTTTTTTTTACAATTATTTGAAGAAAAGTTATGGAGAACCTTGTATTGGGTTTTTTAACTTCAGCTAGGTATATAAATCACAATAACTTTACGAATTTTCAACTTCAAAATTTCTATTGCAAATTTTCGCGATTTTGACATATTTCGTAGACATTTGAACTTTAAATGCTTATAAACAAAAATTGTGACTAACGATTTTTTTTTGCAACGATAACTACAACTTATAATAAATCTTTTATCACATTTTTAAGATTTTTTTAAAGGCATTTCAAAAAAAAAAACTTAGAAAATCGAAAAATTTATTGTCTATAAATAGCTTAAAAAAAGTCAAAATATTTTGAAAATTTAATCATAAATAGATAACGCTAATATAAACATTTGGTAAAAATGTCAAGTATTTACAATGATTGGTATTTGAGTTACAGCAAAATAAAAAAACCGATTTTGTCGAAAGTTAAAAAAAAATTCCCATTTTCCGGGTTTTTCCTAACGCTTCTGAAGACTACTGACATTTTTTTTCTTTTGGCCCTCCCAATACCAATTAAATTAATTTTTCTTTTCAAATAGGGACTGAAAGCATTATTCCTACTCCGAAACATGATGACAGACACAAAAACAAAAAAAAAAAAAATATGTATCATTGTAAAATCAATACATCCATCACTCCGTTCAGAATCTAAAAGCTAATGATTCAAAAAGTGGACAAATTATATTTAATATAATATTTAAATTACAATTTAAAGCCCCGATACCTATTTCCAACTATGGCCAAATACTTAAGTAAATTGTCTGATGTTTTATTATATTTATCCGTATAATGTTTGTGTTTAATTTTCAATTCCCTGTAATTTTTCCTTTGATTTTGGTTTGATTATTCTTTTGGAAACGGTAAACGGATAATTTATTATTTATTTTGCCATTTATTTGGCAACGTTGCTTAAAAGTAAAAATAATATAGCGCGTGCAATCGTACGCCTAAAACGCTATACCGCCTATACCGCTAATAAGGACCACGTGCAATCGTATTGTGCCCTAAATTTATTTGTATGTACCTACGTAAATCGTAAGGTGTTTTTTGTTTATACATATGTACA
The DNA here is from genome assembly GCF_003676215.2 of Rhopalosiphum maidis. Classification (NCBI taxonomy): domain Eukaryota; kingdom Metazoa; phylum Arthropoda; class Insecta; order Hemiptera; family Aphididae; genus Rhopalosiphum; species Rhopalosiphum maidis. The sequence goes on from NC_040878.1 coordinate 85,799,730, forward strand.
CAATGTACAAACAAAAAGCACCTTAGGACTTAGGTAGGTACATACAAATAAATTTAATAACGGTTAATAATTTATACAGACAATTTTGGTTTTCTAGTATATAGGTTTTTTATCGGTAACATATTATATTATTATATGGGAGTATCGGATATCGCCGATATCGGTAGAAAGTGGAATCGGCCCATCCCTATTTATAATATTATAAAAAGTATTCGAACATGACGTTGTTGGCCGAAGTTTACAAATGTGACCAAAATTTGAAGCTGTAAGTCGATTTCGACATTCAATATGTCAAATTTGAGAACTGGCATTGTATATTTTCTTCCTAAAATTCTTCTTTTTTTCTTACTAGACTGTCTATACTATAATGTTGATCTGGGTCATTAATTATTACACCTTTTTCTTAATTTCTAGAAAAAAAGAAGTTTACAGATTTTGGCTGACATCTTTTCTTTTCATTAGAATATTAGATACAAGGAATTATTTTCTTATTCCTCCAAAAGAAAAATTATAAATATTAAATTGTAAATAACTCGTATAAATAAAATTATTATAACAATGTTCTATATTATACTCAATATTCAATACACATTATACCTAAATAAATATATATATATATGAGAGATATATAATTGGTATTGTTTTTTTATTCATACGTGGTGTTTTATCGAATCCCGCAATATTTTGAGGACTTTTAATAACCAACATTATTTTTAACTTTGAAATTGTTTTATAATTAATCATAAACATAAAATGCATTAATTAATAACTTTATACAAATGAAATAAATATTTTTAATCTTCATTTGACTTGATACGAGAAAAACAAAAAATTAGGCGGCACATAAACACACAATTTTTGATATAGCTTATCTACTTACTACTTTATAATTAAGTCTTTATTGAGCGAATTATGCAAAACACTTATATTTCAATATAATATGGGCTTCATTTTAAAAAGACATTTTGAACTAAAAAAAAAAAAAACAAACGTTTACGACGTTTATGTTATAAAAAAATAAACCATATTCTTATAGTATCATGGAGAAATAATATGATGGGTCCCCGTTGCCATGATAACTCAGTATATACTTATATCACATTCACATAACATAATCACAATTATTAAACACATGATTGAGGATTACAAGTAGGTTAGAAACTAACTAATAACATACGTCAGTGTTCTCAGCAAAAAGTTATTTTAACGGGATATTCTTGGACCGCGGGATACCAGTTAAGGGATAATAATAGTATAATATGCTTAATGCTTATATAATATATATCAACTGTTTTAGTAAAATAATTATTATAAATTTACACGATAATTAGTTTTTATTCAGTGCAAGAACGCCACAAGTCAAAAGAAGACATTCTTGAATTTTGACTTCAGTGATAATTTGAATAAATAAAAATAAGTATACTGCCATAAAGTAAATATGGCTCTCTTGCATTGAAAATTCACTAACATTTAAATAATTCAATACTGACACTTATCCTATAGTGGCTAAAGGAAAAATGATATTAAATGTGGTGTTCTTGCATTTTATAGAGCTTATTTTTCTCTATTCAACAACAGTCATAACTCAAAATTGATGAATTTTGAGTTGTGGCAGTCTTGTTCTAGGAGTGCGAATTATACAAATTAAAGTTCATAGAAAAAAAAAACAAATTAATTTGGCATGTAATTGTGCAGTCAACATATTTAAACATTAAACTCAACATTCAATTTTTTTTAAATGCATTTTAAGTTAAGCTCCACCCTAGTCTCTCTAAATTGCGCTTATGTGTATAATCTACTTAAATAATAAATATAATGCCTAGATCACTCACTCGCTCGGATATTTAAATCAAACATTTTTATCTTAAGTGTTAACACAATAAAAAAAATGCAAAAAATGAACTTCGGAAATAATAATCAGCGCCAATTTTTATCTAATTTGAAAATTTAGAGTACCCGATAAAGTAGAAATATACCAACGTATCAAATGGGTTAAAAATAAAACGCATTGATAAAATGTTATTAACCCTTTGACGAGTGGATTTAATTTGGTATCAATTACCCAGAGAGTGAATTGTTTTTATAAAAATATTGGTATTTTAGCAGTAAAGACCTCATTTGACGTGTTAGATATTTGTGTTACAATAGTAAAAACGTTATTAATATTATTGTTTTGAAATATATTGTGACAAAAGAAATTAAATGTTCTGGTGGGTAGATCGACAGCTTCAGTCTTATCCGATGTGAAAAACCACAACATAATTATATTATATACATCACTAATATTATATTATTATCTTATCGGTATCAGTATTTAATTTTGGAAAAAAATATTCAAAATTATAAAAATACTGAATTAATGAAAGTATTATCAATATTTAAAAATAATAATTGATACAATTAATAATTATTTTTTTCTCATTAATATAACGTAGTATGACATTATGGCGTTTTGTTAAATTTTTCAGTGGGAAGGGCAGGCCCGTGACCAGACCAAATTTTGAGGGAGCATTATATATATAAACAATAAAAAAAAATATATATTTTTAGGAGGGGTAACGCCCTCCCCTTTGCCCCTCGTGGCTACAGGCCTGGGGAAGTGGCAGGTTAAGGGTTGTTTATTTTTAGGCTGAAACCATGTACCCATGATGTATAGAATTACATAGACGGTACTATTACTACTATTCTAATATCGTTTATTTGTTAAATGTAGACAATGCTCTTTGTGAACTACGTTTTACTCAAAGACGTAAAAAATATTAATATATTTATTTATTTATAATTATTATACATTTAACACTTATTTTTACTGTGATTAAACATTGTGTTTCGAAATCGACAATGTGATGTAATTGATATATATAAAATAAAATAGTCATATATTATTTATATTTAATACTTATATGCATTAATATTTGTATATTTATATCTGTTTTCTTAACCTAATTTTGAATATTGTTTTGTTTACATGCGTGTTAAATACAGTCGCGTCATTTGGACCACATATGGTATAAAAATTATTTTAAATTAAATTTTAAAATCCAACATTGTAGTAATTTAGCTCATTTTATACATTGGTTGGCCTAAATAATTGATAGTGGCTTGCGCTTAAGTGGCCTGCTCTATATACGTCATGCGTATTAAAAAAAAATGAATATGACTCCACTGCGTTAAAAGAACCTAATATATTCTTAAATAAAACGTGACTAATAGGTTAACTATATAATAATATATTAATATAGTGCCTAAAACAGAAGATGACAAATAATGATTATTTTTTGTTGACATGGTATATTTGTTGTTACATATTGTTTGTAAATTGTTTATTCTTTATTATTGCAAGGTGGGATAGAACGGAATAAGTTATAAAAGAACTTAAGAATTGTTATTATTATCCATTTCATTATTTAACGTTCACATAATTTTTATGCTTCGTATATATCATCAAATGACAAAAATGAATATTTTTAAACGTTATTTTGTAACTATTACAATCATAGTTTTTCCAATTTTGTTTATTCCAGAAACATCTACTGCAACATATAGTAAATATTATGAAGAATTCGCGAGTATGGTTTTATTTATTATTATTTAATCTATTTTTTCTTATTTTAATTATTATTGTATTGCTGTTCATACGTAACATACCATTTCTTACATTTTATGTTTTTTTTAGATTACCCAGGACGTTTTAACAAAGATGATGCTGGTATGGTAAAATTTATTTACGTATAAAAATTTTTTATTTAATTTTTATTGTATTTATAATCATATGTAATGGTTTGTAGATCTTGTTATAAATTATCCAGAAACCAAAACCAATAATTGATATTTTATTACCATTTCCTAGAGAGAAATATAACTTACACTGTTTCTTATTTTTAATTTGTACACAATATTAATATAAAGGCAACAAAAATGTTAAGCCTGAAAGTTTTTTAAAATATTGTATTGTTTATGAAAAAATAAATCATAAATTTTGTTAGAAAAAATATTAAATCTATTGAATAAAATATTTTTATAAACTCAGTAAATATAGCTGTTGGGCATAAATATTAAATAAGTTATTACAAATCGTTTATAACATAGAAAATGTTTTTGACACAATACAATTGTATCTGGCTTTAGACAAGCAACATACATTTATGTTACCTATAAACTGTAATTTTAATATTTTTTTCAACGTCGGATTAGAATAAAATTAATATAATTCTTTAAAATATGAAAAATGTATGCTAAATTATCCAAAAGAAGATCGAATATTATTGTTATATCTTATTTAATACAATCAATGCAATTTTAAAATATATTAGATTTTATGTAAAAATAATTATGTCATAATAATTAATATTGTTACTAAACATTTTTTTCAGCCGATTTAAAATGTAATATTTTTAACTTATTATTAGTATATAAATGGAAACTTGGCATATTTTTAATATTAAGTATTAAAATGTTGTAATTTAGTTAACCGTTATTAGGTATTATAAATCGTATTAGGTTAATAGTTAAGGTCTGTGTGTGTGTAATATATAGATACCTACTCTATTATTACTTTATGTATAAAAGTGGGTATATAAATCGTTCGAAACTAATAAAAAAATAAATATTTTTAACAAAATGATTTAAATTAAGTACCCGCTAAATATGTAAATACATAACATAATATATTCCATTTTAGATTCTGAGTAGAGATTGTATCGATTTTACAGTGAAATGTATTTTTGTGTGCGTGTGTCTTTTTAAATAAAAATAGTTATTACCTATATATTATAGGTAAATAGTTTTTTTTATTTTATATTTGAAATCTTGTAACAGTTTGTTAGACCAATAACGTACTATAAAAACAATCACTAAATAATCAGTCAATATATGGTGAGCTAGGCATTTCATAATTATCATTAAAACGAGATTAGTTCGTTTAATATTTTTGAACCGTTAAATTATACAACTTTTTATGCTAATCAAACTTAGTTTTATATAATAATTGAGTATGAATTATTTTAAAATTTAACAGATTTTCTAATAGATATCGCTAAAATGACAGGTAAGTAATGATAAATTATAGGGTAGTAATTTTATTGTACTTATTCCTTCTTTGAAGAATATGTGACATAATTACAAGCATTGACTTCAATGATCTTAATATAAAAACTATTTTAGTTTTAAATATTTAGTTATTATAAATTTGTATGACACGGAGACCGTTATCGTGACATCGTGAACCACCTGCAGGTTTAAAATGATGTGTATATGTAATATATATAACAATAATATTATGTAGGTATTTAAAGTTATTTACTCGTACAAAAGTATATTGACCTATATATTCTGTTTGTTCATTATCCGTCAGTGAGGCGCATGCAAATTCCGCCACAAGTACCTTTTTTTACTGTAAACTCCGCCAGAAAAATAAAAGCAGGTAAAATTGGATTCATGTAAACACTACTTGAAGAAAATCAAGTAGTAGTATAAAATAATATAATATATTATTAAAAAAAAATTTTAATATAATGTATTATCATATCGTTCACATTAAATATTTAAATCATAATAAATAATCGTTATACCTAATCATGGCCCTCACAAGTGGTGGGGGGGGGGGTGGCTGATGGACCTTAAGTACATGGGCCAGGCTTTTTTAAGGGTCCGCGGGCCCGTTGACATTTATTTATAATTTTTATAAAGTTTTATAAAGAGCCCGGATAAACATTTAGTACATGGGACCGATATTGTATGTGGAGGCCCTGTGCCTATATAATAATCCAAAAATATATAGTTAATAGTTATGTATGTATACTAAAATGATGTGATACAATTTGCAAATATTCAAAGTCTTGTATTACTTCATTAGTGTACCTATTTATAAGCATCCTGAACACTGCCATTTTTTTTTTCGATTTCGAATTTTTTGATTGGCGGAGTTTACATAATATACACATTTCACGGAAGAAAAAAAAACTGGCGGAGTTTACAATCGCCCCGTCAGTGGTATCAATATATGCAAATAATAATAATGATAATGATAATAATAATACACTTTTGACATTAACCATGACTAATGATGTTACGTAACGAGATGTATCTTACATACGATATACGAAGCTCCTGATTTTGAGGACTCAAATACCCCCCCTCTTTGTGGCACAAAAAACATATCCTAGCGATTCATCCAGGTTCTGAACGGACAGTCCGTTTAACTACGATCAACGTAAATGAGAACATTTATGTGTCTCGTGTCAGTCTCTTCTCCTATATAGTGTGGTTCAGTTTTTTTTACTACCGATTTCGGTTTAGTTTCTGCCAAAAGACCAGCTTCGAGTCTTCGCATCGAAGGTTAGATTCTTTTGTCATGTAATATGTATTTTGTCGTTTATCTTATATTAATTATAAATACTTAATATTAGGCTTCATTTTTATATTTGTTTATCCCGGATATAATTAAAATATTACTTGTAAAGATGCATATTAAGTGTATAGCATAAACCTTATTATTTATTAATTTTAGACACTTACTATTTAACAGGCACGTGGCAGACTGTTTTAACTAACATTTGTTTTTTTGTTAAAAGAGCAACATGCCAACATTATGTTTTCTTGATACTTTAAACCTACAATAATATAAATGTTTTGTATTACAAGTTATACTATTATTACTATTTCTATAGAAGTCATCTTAAGAAAGTCTTTTTACGAAATATTGAAATAAAAAATTATTTTATGAAACCTTGCACCCACAACCCATACGAAATTCGACACACCAATGTAACAAGTTAGAAAACCAATAAATAATGTATTATTGATTGCTATTCTTCAAACGGCTACCGTATTTTATCCTCAAAAAGTTTATACAAGTAAAAATTATGTTCCGTACGGTAGTTTATTATTATTAAAAGTTGTAAATATAAAATTCTAGTACCTCTATCAATTGTTCATATCTACATGTACTAAGTTTATAAGTTGCTGCTTTAAAATAATACTAAGGGAACAGATACGTTAAACAAGTTAAATTTACTGATGTTTTGTTTTATATTAATATAATAAATTTACAGGTAATCATGAAGTTGATGGTACCGTGTCGTATTCAGGTTATTATTTTGAAATAACTAAATACATTTTCTAACATTATATATGTCTAAGCCAGAAAGCAATTTCACTCTTTACTTTGACATAAATAACACATCCTACGGGACCTAACCTTTTCGTTGCGAGGATGAACTCTCACAAATCCTTTCAACTATTTTACAAAATTTACTTAACGTGGGACTACATTCAAGGATATATGATACATGGCCTATGATGTAGATATGTGTGATTGTACAGTAAGCACTGACCTCGAGCCTTAACTACATAATTAAACATTTTAGTGTTTAAAATGAGGGCATTTTAAACTATAATGCACTGTAAATATTTTTGAGGCAGTCTGATACTAATTACATTACACGAGTCTAAACACTCTAAATACTCTACAATACCATCACGAATGTATCTCAGTAGCATCAGCTTGTCTCAGTAGATTAGGCGTACATTTTTATAATACATGAATTAAAAATACATTATTTTATTACATGTTATTTTGATAAATATTTGATCCCCTAACCCCCCCTGCTTGTATCATGGTAATCACAAAAAAATAAGTTTTTACATATATATTTTATATATTTATTTTTTAGAAAATATAAGTACGTATTTACAGCGATTTTTTTTTAAATAACGTAGATTTTTCATGTTTAAGTTACATATATTGACTTTAAAAAAGAATGATATTGTATACATTTAAAATTTACTGATGTTTTATGCTTATTTATTATTACTAGTTGTATTATTGTTATTTTACAATTATGTATGTTTTTTTTTTTGTATGTATACGCGATAAGTAGTTGATAGAATTCTTTAATTAGCAAAATTATATATGGTTTTGGATAGAAAATTTGAGTTAGTTAATACTTTCCAAAAAATTTTGGTTTTTTTGATATAACTTAAAAACGAATAATTTTTGATACTTGAAATTTTCTCCAAATGATTATACTATATTATTTTTATTATATGAAAAAATAACAAACTTTTTAAAAGACTTTTTGGTCTCTTTATAGGCAAGCTAAATTTTTAATTGTTTTTAGGATTCTTTTTTTTTATACTTTATGATAAAGAAATATTCAATGGATCAACATTTTTGAAAATATATTAGAAGATCCCATATAGTGGTCCTTATACTTGTATAAAAATTTTAAGAATACCTACTTGGTTAGTATTCGGTTATACATAATATGTCCAAAAGTTCTGTTTGAATTCGGTTTGAGACCATATTTTTGATTACGACAAAAATAAATAAAATTTAATAATTTTATACTTTTATGAACTAGGTAATTATTTTCACTTTTGTCAAGAATTTTTTACCTTATAATAAATAATAATATACGACTATTTTATTTTATAGATGAATATTTTGGTAAGTATTTGTTTTTTCTGATACAGTGTATAATCGACAAGTTTATATTTATTGAATTTTAGGTTGTCGTCCAACCCACTCATTATTATCTTATTAGTTATTATCTCATGTCACAGTGTTTGTCTGGGATGAACTCTGAAACTACTGGACAGATCTTGATGAAATTTTTTATACTGCGTGTAATTTGAGATAGGATAGTTTTTTATCTCGATTAAGGCCCACAATATTTTTGCATTGCAATAATTGTGAAAAAGAAAGTTATAAAATTTTTAGAAAGATCCACAATGTTCAAGTATAGGGAGTGACGTCGTATAAAATGTTCCCTTAAGCTTCGTTCTAGAAATGTTCGTGGTTTTGGCTACCCCCAATTTTCCAGTGTGTTTAGCAGCGTCCTGTACGAAATTTTACCCCAAAGGGACGTGGAAGGGATCTCCGGCGACTTTGGAGTTAGATGTTCTCTATATAGGCAACGCCGTGCGGGACAGCTAGTAGTTTTATATAATTAGTGTGTTTGTAAGTCGTGATTCGTGATTTTGATCTTTTGGTAATCATATATTTATAATATAGATATTATATGAAAACTGAATCCCGCTTAGACGCAAATAATGATTTCTACCGTTGAGTAGGTATAAAACATTTAAAATTGCAGGAGATGCTGATATAAAAAAAAACAGAAAACAGAATGTCGGAATATCGGCTTAGTTTTAAAAACAAAATAAAATCACTTGTAAAAAATAATAGTTACACTAAAATTGTTTTATTAATTAGAAAATTCATATTTTTGTTTTTATAGGTGTCCAAAGTAAATACCTATTTAATAGTTTTATATTTTGATTTATTGAAGTTTTCATAATTGTTGTTTCTCCTGGTGTACCTATATTGTAGCGTTGTTTGGATAATTAGGGTGTATATGTATAACTCATATGCTTTTCAAATTAAGAAAAGATTGTTCATTTAATACGTAAAACGATAAATTAATGAATAATACTTAGTACAGCTTAACTTTCATAGATTTTATACAAAATTAATTAGAATCTGTCTAGATTTCTCTATACTTGAACAACGAAGTCCGTTGTTAACCTGAAAACAGATCGTTTACGCACAACTACAAAATGACGGATTAGGGGAGGGCACGTGCCCTCCTTTCAATTTTCTATCAAAAATTTTTTTTATGTAACAGTAAAATACAGTAAATAAGGATATTTTTCCTATTAATGTACATGTATATTACGGTATTACCTTTATTTATAAATTATTATTTCTATGTGTGATATTATGTAATCAACATTTTATTAAATATATTACCAATTTTGTTTAAAATAAGAGTATATATTAATAATTATGATTCAAATTATACAATTTATATGTGCCCCCCCTTATCAAAATATCCAAAATCCGCCCCTGTGATAAAATTACATATATTTATACATATCATCACAGACTACAGTACAAATTATTAAATATTAGAACGAAATATAATCTTATAACTAGTTGTGTAGATTATGTCGTTTTGAATTCGTACTTACCTAACTTTTGGTACATTTTTAGCGGTATACTATGGTGAAACACAAAAGTTTAAATTAATATAATAAATCATCGGTGATGGAGGAACAGCTGGTCTCACGCATAAGCATGATAATCACCTTTTATATGGTTTTTTTTTTTATAACTATTAATATTGAATGTGTCTTGTGAGTTAATAAAATACATCATATAAATATATAGTAGAATAAACAGACCGTTACCTAACAGCGCCCTTTACACGAATATTAATTTAACAATGGTCGTCGTGATTTTGTGTTGTACCGCGTAAGCACCGTTAAAAAGGCCATTATAATTGTTATTAACACATAAAATAATCACTGTCGTGTTTTTATTTTTATTTTTTATATTATATTACGTGGGTGCTAATTGCCATATTTTACTGATTATTTATATTTTAGATATGCGTGCGCGTATCGCAACGTTCATATCATATTATTATTATATTTATTCGGCGTCACAATTTGTCTCGTCTTATTATTGATTTATTTCATTGTAATTGTATATTTATTGTGTGTGAATTTCATTGAATGTATAGAAGGTATCAGCTGGACAAACAGCGAATTTCAAGACAGTGAGTTTTTTTTATCTTGTTTTTTAATTTATTATTATACTATTATACATTTATTCTGTTGAGTGAAATCTTTTCAGTTTTCTTTAATATTTAATTATCATTGTTGAGCCAGAAAAGTAAACTTCTTCTATATTTTGCATTAACTATCCGAGTTTGAAAGCTCTAAATCCTTATGTTATAATTTATAATTGTTTTATTGTTCCCGGCTGGTATGATTCAGTACTATGGTATGTTGCGCGTACCTACACACATTGTAGACGTATGTCACTATGTCAGTATAACATTTGTTCAGTAAACTCTTTAATATGAATTTGGAAACTTCTAATATTTGTGAAACACAAGGAGGAATACTATGTTTCAATATCTATAATTAAATTTAGTGAATATTATTATTTTAAAAAGTGAATATTCAAATTATATATTTACTAAGAAATAAAAAATAATTTGCGAGTGTCCTTGACTCTTATTAATAAATTAAACAAAATTATAAAAGTATCAAATATTCATGGTATAATAATTGAACAATGACAACCTATCATCAGAAGTATCGTTAAACGTAGTGCAGAAAATGATTTGTACATAAAACCAAACAAATTAATACGTTGTGATGAGTTACGAAATACGGCGATTATACTTCATCATTAAAATAATTGTATTATATTTTTATATGACGATACTGTAACGATACAAAGGCGATTTATGTATTGATACTTCATTAAAACACACACGCCCACACATTTTTAATCATGCATTCATGCCGTTTGAAAACGAAAGTCCTTAACCTGTGAAAGTGAATGGAAAATGTTGGTAGTAAAAGTTTCACTATGGAACCATATCTTGCACATTTTATAATCGACATTCTGGCTCATTCTCCATCAAATTCAATGATTTACGTTTCATAAATCCAAATTATTTATCTGTGAGTTACTCTGTTTCCGTCAGTTACCTGACCCTAACATTATGTACAATGATTATATACAAAATAATATTTTAACTGATTTTTGTAGAAAAATACAGTAAGTTAAATTTCAATAGCATACTTATATATAAGGTTTATCCTAATGAATTATATTAACTATGAAAATAAATTATTTATACCTATTGTGTTTTAGCTGACATGGCGGGTACGTAATTTATTAGTTTTTATTTTTATTGCGTATTATTTTTATATGGTGAATGACTGGTAATATGTTTCTCATAATTTATTTTATAAATTTTTGTTAGATATCACCATTAAATAAAAAAAAAATCAAATATGCTGCGCTTGTGCCATTTTCCCACCATAATACTATATCAAATCATTTAAATTAATTTTATTCATCCAATAATTGTTCTTTTTCCAGAAACACTAAGTATGTAAATTTTTGTTTAGTTTTATTTTATTCTGTTCAAGATTATAAGTTTGTTTTGTGACGTTAATTATTTCATATATTAGCGATTAGCAGGGTTGGGGTTACTTTATTTATTGTACCTGGTTCCATTTACAAGTTACTCTAAAACTGTGTAACTAGATACTAGATACTTTTATTTTGTGTTACTGGATACAAGTTACAGTTATTTAACTAAGTTACATTGATAAATAAAATATGTTTATATTTATTCATATATTATAGTAAAATTAACACATTTTAAAAGTTTAATGTATTAAGCATAAGACAACCTACTTATATAATAAATCACAATAAAATAACATGTTTATATAACAGTCTTTAAACATTTGTAAATTGTCTAACGTAACAGTAATAAAATTAGTAGTTAGTCTTTTTATGAAATAAGTGCATGCAACATAGGTATACTAATATTAATATAAAATAGTAATATTTATAGTGATTAAATTATTGACTAAGTCAATGGTATTTATATAATATAATGATAGGTAATACAGTTTAAAAGCATGAAATTGAATTTAAATAAAAAAACTGTATTAATTATGTTTTACTAAAATTAATATGATTAATTTTTTTTAATAAAAACTAATTTATTCAAAATTTTGGTCAAATAAATTTATTGTAGTAGCCAGTAGTAGGACAATGAATGAATCCAGCAAATGAAAATTAACCTTCAACTGAAGTAGAAGAATAGAGATTTGTATTAAATTTTACAAATAGTTTTTTATTGTGGCATAATTATTTAAAATTTAAAATGATTTATTTTTATCATTAAAAAATTGTTGTTATAAACATCTTGTTCTGTATTATAAATATTAAATACAGTCAATTACGGCTAAAGATATATAAAAATACCTAATATTATATTTATATATATGTGATTACAGTACTAAAATGTTTTTTTTAATTTAAATTTTCTAATATGATAATCATACAGTGATAAATATTAAATATATATATATATTATGTACAATGTAACTTTTAATTGTAACTTAAATTTTAATATAAACTTACAGGAAGATGTGTAACTAGTTACAATAGTTATAAATTACAAAAGTAACTGAGTTACATAACTTAGTTATATGTAACTATAATATGCCCAACCCTGGCAAATAGCAAAAAATAGTAACAATGTTAATTTTACATAATTATTAATTAGACATTGGAGTTCAGAAATATTAGATATCACATTACTCAAGAAGAATACATATAAGTTATTGAATTATTTAAAAAGTCCCCCAAACATTTTATTTAAATTTTTTTATTGGAATTTAAAGAAGATTGAATAATATACATAGAGACACCCGTAAAACTTGAAATATACAAAACAAAAAGGAAAGCATTTTTTAATAATACTCATAAATACACATAATAATAAAGACAATATAATATTATCAATATGCAAACGTAAGAATTTAGGCCTTCACGATAAATATTATTTATAAATTTAATATTAATAATATTGTGTAATATTAAAATTGTATTAATACTATGATATTATTTACATATTTTTTATAGGAAGAATTGGTAAATATTTTTAATGTTTATTTAATTACTGCATGGGCGTCATTTCGAATTTTTCGGGTGTGCGAGGTATCAGGCTATTTTGAAATTTCACCAGGCTATATAAAATAGATATAATACGTGTATGTACATTATTTTGCTTCCAATTATTTTCATACATCACGGACCGAATCAATGCATCAACACAATTAGTAAAAATCAATTTAAAAACTAAAAAACATAAAAATATGTATAGCATAATATTTGTTTATAATTAATGTAATTAAAATTTTTAATCATGATTGACAGTATACCAATAATGATAAATGTCAATTTAAAAATTAAAATATTTAAAATATGTACAGTTTAATTTTATTCATATTAATAATCGTGCATTATTTCATCAGGGTTCGGGCTAATAAGAACTATTTTAAAGTAAGGGGTGCAACCGCACACCCTGACTTCCCCTAAATGACCCCCTGATTTACTGTTTTTATAATTTTTGTTTCTCCTAGTGTATATTATAGAGTTGTTGGATAGTTAGGATGTATATATAAAAGTCATACGTAGAAAAACTTTTCAAATTAAGAAAAAATTGTTTATTTAATACGCAAAACAATAAATTAACGAATTATACTTAGTACAACGAAAAATTTCATAAATGTTATGCAAAATAAATGAGAGTCTATCTTCTAGATTACTCTATACTTATATTATAGAATCTAGAATAATTTTCCAATGTGAAACAAAAGAGGCAATCATTAGTTCAGCTGATTCCAGCTCGACTGCTCGAGCAGCCCTAGGGCTATTTTGTGTATATATATATATAAGTCTATAAAGTTTATATTATTATACAGTATATCAAGTATACACTTTAAACAATAACTTAACAATTATTGTCCACAGATTGGACAGGTACGTATTATTTATTGATTTATTTATTTTGTATATAATTATGGTATTTCGTGTGAAACATGGCCTAGAATTTTAGATTCTGAGTGGAGAATTCTTATGAATTATGTGTTAGTACATTTTTTTTTTTTTGAGCCAAAAACTGATTGGGTCTAAAGTACAATGTTTAAACAAATAGGTTCTATCTATAAACTATAATCTATATGTTAAAATAAATTAGAGATTACCAAAAAGTAATATTTTATATTTAAAGAGTAAAATAATATATACTAATTCGAAAATGCAAATGTGCAATACCTATTATTAGTTTATTTAAATGTAAATGGACTCTAATAGTTTGTATTTCATTATCATTCTTCATAATATATGTGTAGGTATTAAAAACTGATTGATCCCAGTTTATTATAAATGTATCCATTATTTAGAAATTAAATTTTAAAAATTATGTCCTACTGGCTTTTTTTAAATCATGATAATTCATAATACATGTTTATTTTTTATATTAATTTATCACTAACAATTAGAATATTTTTTTTTTTTTTATAGATGAAATAAGTATGTTATTATTATAATTTTTAAATTTATATTTATTGATATTTTCTACATGGTAAAATAAACTAGAGATTACTAAAAAGTTATAATATCTTATTTTGATTGAGTAAATAATGTAATGCTCATTTCATAACACAATATTATTAATTATTGTATTACCAAATTTTATTTCCACGCAATTAAAAAAGTTCTAACTTAACGAAAAAAAATAATTTAACAACCAAATGGTTATACAGTAGAACTTTTTTATTTCAAATTGACATAATTATTTGTCACTATAAAAACTATAAGAAGATATTATAGTTTAAAGTTTATGTAACTCTCCTAAAGAATTACTGAATATTTTAAAATTCTGATTATTCATAAATTTCAATACATTTCAATAGTTATTCATTAGGCATAACTAATTGGCAACGTTATTAATTACATTTTTTTTAGATGTGATACGTGGTACGTAGATGTTACTAGTATTTTAATTTTATTTGTATGAAATTTCAAATTCGCATTAACAAAATGTATAATGTGTTATGAACCAAAAACTTGTTAAAACGATTTTTTTTACACCGAACCAATTAATTAATTTTTAAATTTAACTGTTTGGTAGCCTTCTAATTATCATCATTGTTATTGCGATATCGTTTTTTTTTTCATGTCTCACATCGTTATTGTTTCTGTCAAAGTGGCAATAATGCTAACTTTGCGTTGGACCGGCATCACTGATAACTTATCAGTTATCATGAACAGTTAAATTGTGCTTCTGGGACACAAATTAATTGCTCTCTGCTCTAGGACACTACGCCGTCGTTGTTCTTCACAATTTTTATATAAATAAATGTCGTATATATTGTATATTATTTATTCGTTATTGCTTGTACGATGTAACTGATTGTAATTTTTGAAAATTCTGCTTTTCTGCGTCCTTCATCAACATCGACCTTCATCACCTTCTCAATAAATTAGTAATATTTATTTTTGTGTAAGTTGGTGGATCATCGCAAAAAATATACGACATTTTCAATATTAATAATTTAGTAGGTATTGATATTATGATATATTTTATTACAATTTGATAAGTGTTACATCCATTATTAATTCATCTGTAGTACTAAACCTGCATGAATCGTTTTTGTCTTACAAACGTATAACATTTATAGCTATTTTTTATTAGAAGAAATGGTTTTGAGTTGTTAGCTTTAATATTAGATAGAATTGACCAATTATTAAACTTAAAGGTCGTATCTTTATAATTTATCTTTTATATGTTTATTCACTGTTTATTGTCATATTAAAATTTTTGAGTGAGTTATAATCAGGATTGGGCAAGATTATCAAAAAAAGTATTATGACACACGCATTTAATGTGTCTAGATACAAGATATAACATAGGTACAATGTGAATGTAGTAAAGATACAATTTTATCTTGCATCATGATTCATGATACATAATTTTAAAGTCTCAAGTATCGTGTTTCATGATACATTTTATACTAGTACCTATCACTTATCTTATTTTTCCAATGTTATAACATGTAAGATAATTTGAAAAACAAAATTAAATTAAGGGCTGCAACCGAGTTGTGTCATGAATTATAAATTGCTATACTAGTAATAGTTGGGTCCGTGATTTTTTCAGGTACTACACTAGTTATGTCCTTAATATTTTTTATATAATTCAAATATACAAATATACATTATATATTATACAATGTGTAATATGAATAAAAATAGAATAGGTTTTGTATAAAAAAATCACATCAATTGTACTATTCAGTACAAATGTTTACAATAACAATAATAATACCTTGTATCTAATGTATCTTTTGGAAAAATAAGATACATGACTAGTATAAAATGTATCATGATACATCATACTTGAAACTTTAAAATTATATATCATTAAATCAAAATTCTACATACAATTGTATCTAATGAAAAAAAGTTAGTAGAAAAACGACGAAAGATGATAAAATATTCTTGCCTTTAAATTTCATAATAGGTAAATTTATAATAATATTAAAGCTAACAACACAAAGTAAGTATCTAAAAATCATTTATAAATCATACGCAGGCCGCCAGGCCATAACTAGTTTTTAATTTTCTTCGGTTTAAATATGTAAATATCTATTATTTAACTCTTACAAAAATAATTTTTACATATTTAAAAATGAATAAAAAAATTATTGTTTACAGTCTTTGAAGCAAGTACGTATTATTTCTTTATTTTGTATATAATTAAGGTATTTTGCGTAAAACATATGGCTATAATTATAGATTTTGAGGCAAGAATTTTGATTAATGTGTTTTTCTTTATTTTTTTTTTTCGGAATGGTTAATGTATGCTTCTATGGTTATATATTTTTGGTATAACATTGAATATAGCTGGCAAAATTTGTGATCAAAATTAACAAAACAGCAGCCGAAAATGGGAATATTTACCCAGTACCAGTTCTCGGCAATAAATATTTTGTAGTAATCAATCATGAAATTATTTGAATTAAATAGAACTATTTGGTTCTAAACTATAATTTAAAACTAATGGGTTATTACAATCATCAAAAATAATTTTAGATTTATGCTCAAATTTGTTTTTTAATCGCAATATAAACAATTTAAAAGGGAGCTTTTATATATTTTCAAATTGTTGACTGTTAGAACATTTTTTTATTGACGTAAATATTTATAAAAATAATTACTTAGATCAAAATCTAACGGTTTATTTGTTTATAAATAGCTTAAAAAGATCTTATATATTTTGGAAATTATAACATGTATTTACAAATATTAACATTTGGTACAACGTATAAAATACGATTATACGTTATTAATTACAATAAAACAATAAAATCAATTTTTTTTCAAAAACTGGTTTAGTTTAAAAATCACTGACTTTTCATAAGTTTTTTCCATTTCCTAAGAGAACTATCTGATATTAATTATTCTTCACCCCTAATAATGTACCGACTTGATTCAATTTTCTACTAGAAATTAGCACACATTTTTAAATTGAAGTATTTTTCACATTATACAAAATCTATTTTGAAAATGTCTATTTTAAACACACAAAATAATATGAAAAACAAGTTTTTATTTTAAATTTTATACTTTATGATATATAATATATTAATATGTATATTGAATATCGTTGTATCAGTATAGGTACCTATTTTATAACTGTACTTACCATAAATTTTAACAATTTCACATAATATATTATAAAATGTCAGTCTATTTAGAGGTAAATTAATGTACACTTTTTTTCATTTACATATAGGTGTTGAAGGTAATGTTGATAAAATTATTAGATTGACATTATTCTTAAAAAATTCCAATCTTATAAAATAAGATGTGGGTTTTTTTAATTTCAAACATTTTTGTGAAAAAAATTAATGAAACGGAATTTATGGTATTTAAATATAATTTAAAATACTTTTAAAAAGTACTCAGAAAGTCAGAATACTTAAAAAATACTTACGAAAATTGTATTTTAAATACCATAAAAATACTTCTAAAAGTATTTAAATACAATAGTATTCAAATATTTTACAAGACTGCATCAATTATTAACAATTGTAATTGCTTTTTTTTAGGGAATGACAGAGTTAGTAAGTAAATATTATTATTATTTTCTAATTGTATTGGTATGAAATTTCGTTATTAAAAACATTTTTTTAAAATAATTTCCAATAAAAGAAAACAACTTATTTTTGTAAACAAATGATATTTTTTATCATTACATTATAGTATATTACTTTTTTTTACAACATTTTTATTTTACATTCTGTAGCTAAATATTTTTTGAAGTATTTCACATTAAATTAAAAAATGATAAAATATGCATTAAAACAAAAAATTTTTTAAAATATGTGTATGTAGAAAAAAACCTAAAATATACATTAAATTTTTTTAAATTTGAAATCTTTGTTTTAAAAAATAAATATCAATTAAATCCAGTTTTTTATCTATTTCTTAAACAAATATATATTTATATAATTACTCCTGATAAAATTTTGCATCAGAATATGAAATTAAAAATATATAACGTCATTCAAAAAAGTTATAACTTAAAAATTATAATTTTTTTCGACATGTTGTTTTAATTCAACTGGAAATTATGTAAAAATAATATTTTCTACAAAATCCTTAAAAAATTTTGAAATAATGAGTGTTGTTCGATAAAAGAATCATATAGTATAATATTAAATATAGTATATTATGATATATATGTATTTAAAAATTAATTAAAAATTATTGTCCACAGGACCAAGTAGTACGTGTTATTTTTTTATTTTGTATAATGTATATTGTATAATAATGGTATATTGCGGTAAATATGGCCTACAATTTTTGATTTTTTAAAGACAATTTTAAAAAATATGTTTTTATTTTATTTTTAGGAATAATAAAAATAATTCTATCTTAACATTCTTAAATCTACAATACAGTAGACCAAACCAACAGTTATTTTTTTAATATTCAACTCTGATAACCGATAAAAGTAGCTCTAAACTCTGTCTCAAAAAAAATAACCAGTCATACGACTAATTGTGATCCAATACCACGTATTTCCTAACACATACCAGTAATTGTGGGGGAGGGGGGTGGCGGTACCCAAATTATATATAATAATATTAGTAGTAGGAATATTACTCCGATGTAAATGCTCATACGTCTATCGGGAAACGTCAGCTAGCAAGGTGGAGGAAATTTGGCCTCAAATCTAAGTTTGGCCAAAGGAATTGTCAGACAGTAGCGCGAAAACTGATAATTATCTTTTGAGACTGGGTAAATTCATTCATGTTCATAAATTTGTAAAACCAACTGGACGATGCCAGTTTAAATTAAAAATGTATCAATTATCTAGAAATTAAATTAAACAGTTCAATCAAAACCAATCATTAAATTATGAAATTAACTTCTATTGACTATTTTGAAATCACAATAATTAATAAAACAAATTTTTTAAAACGTATTATTTTTTTATATTATTTTATCACTCGCAATTATTATGACTTTTTTTTGCAGTTAAAAAAGAAAGTAAGTATTATATTTTTCAAATTGATATTTAATTAGTTAACCAAATGATGCTTTGTAAATACAGTTACTATTTTATTGTAATATAAATAGAACTTTTTGGTTCTTAAAAATTACAGTATTAAAACATTTAAAAGCAATATATTCTATCAATATCGTAAAATAAAAGAGATTACCAAACAGTAATTTCATATTAATTTAATTGTATAAAAATGTAATAGGTACTAACTTGATGGTTCAATATTATAAATGTTGTAATACCAAATTGTAAAGACCAAACAATTTCTAACCAATTGAAAAAAATAATTTAACAACCAAGTAGTTTAATCCATTTTTTTATTTACTCTAAAAGAAGGCATTATAGTTTAAAGTTTAAGTAGTTCTTCTGCAGAATTACTGAACATTTAGAAATTCTGATAATTTGTAAATGCTGTTAATAACGATAGACCTCGATTTTTTATTCTAAATAAATCATTTATCCTGTATTAAGGTAACTATGAATATTTTATAATAATGAAATTATTATTTTTTTTTCATATTATTAAAGTTATGAGAGGTACGTAAACTATAAAGAGTCTTATTTTCTTATAGACAATTAAAATTAAGTTTGTAGATTTGATTTAAAACTGACAAATGTGGTATTGTATAAAAATCTCTCAGTCAATAGGTATAACTGGTAACATGTATGTATATAATCGTAACATCGGGAATTCTACTCATGTAATTTTAGTTTATATGACATTCAGAAGATTCTATGCGAACTAGTTTCGTTATTTATCCCTCTGTTATGTTAGTTAGAATGTTTAGCGAAGATAGGAATGCTGTAGTTATATGATTAATATGAATAGTTCACAGTTATAAGTAAGTTACTCTATACTTTGTAGTTTATCAGTATTGGAATTTAACGTTTGCACATCGTTAAAGTAACAAAAGTAAAATATTTCAAAGGTCAAATACTCATTGCTAGTTTAATAAAAGTTTTCCAATTATGAGGCATGTTGCGCATCACACTTTTATATATTTATTTAATATATGAACATGAGTCCTATTATGTAAATATCAATAAAAAAAAATACAAACGTTTGTTTAACATAACAGTATAGATGTTTAAGTTTTATGCTTATTAATTATTTAACATTAAGCTATTTCGGGTCCAAATATATGTTTTATAACTACAATTATGTTATGAAACAGTTTGTTGTGTTCGAAAGAATCTTATAATATTTTAAATGCCTTATGCAGAACTGTGTTGTTTATTTAGTTTATATTTTTAGCCCTGAATTCATTCAAATAAATTATAAAATATGTACTCAGATTACAAAATACAATATGACCGGTTTTCTTGAAATAATGGTTGTAAAGTCTACGAGTTTTAAGGTCTTGACTCAAAACCTAGGTTTTTACTTTATAATATATTAACCATTTATAGGGTGAATCAAAAGGTTTAAGTGTAACGTCTTATATCACAAGGGTTTTAATCAGCCATTAATATCATGTTTTGATCATTACTTAACTAATTAAAGGTAAAGAGTAAAGGGTTTAT
Organism: Rhopalosiphum maidis; assembly: GCF_003676215.2. Taxonomy (NCBI): domain Eukaryota; kingdom Metazoa; phylum Arthropoda; class Insecta; order Hemiptera; family Aphididae; genus Rhopalosiphum; species Rhopalosiphum maidis. The sequence goes on from NC_040878.1 coordinate 85,821,224, forward strand.
GGAATAAGATCTTGTTTTCCTGACATCCTTTCTGGTGTTCAACGAGGAGGTAAAGAAAACAAAAATGCTCTACTGTAAAGTTGATTAGATTAGTTTAGGTTAGTCAACTACTACATATTGCTAAATTTAAATAAAGACAATGTTAGATAATCGAAATTTTAATAATATTGTGAGATAGTATTATAGAATATAATACTAATTATTAATTAGTATGTTTATCATTTTATTCCAGAATTGTTCAGTAAGTGCATTTTATATAGAAAAATATATTTAATTTAATGTATGGAACGTTATTACTTAATGTATAAAATTTGAGTCTCATAACTTTTATAATGATAATTATTCCTTTAAATTTTCACTTACTGAGAACCATATGTATAAAACTGTTTTATAAGACATTGGGTACGATTATATAATTATTATCACATACTCGGTTGATATATTTATAAACATCAAAAAGACTCCACATATTTAATTTTCGGTTCTTCTATGGAATTTTTAACCTTTATTCTTGGTTCATTTTACGGGTACGATGTATAAATATAAAAATCAAAAGTTCATCTTAGATTTTTAAAGCATACACTTGTTTGAAAAGAGACGTTAGAATGACATTGATGTAATGAACTCATATAAATATGAAACGCAATTTGAAAAGTATTATAAATAATTTAAACATACCTATATTATTTATTTTGATTTAAAAATAAATTTCTAATAGAAAATTTTAAATGCGTGTGTATATGTATATATATATATATAAATATATATATACTTTTATTTTATTTTGTACTCGATACGGTAAGATCCAATACAAATTATATCACATTAAAATAAGTAACAATTTATCAATTTTATTTTTTAGTTGAAATTCTTAATCGTACGTATGTTCTTAATTTAATTGTGTGTAAAATATATTTATGACTATTTAGGTGCGTTTTCTACTAAATATTTTAATATAGATACTATTAATAAACTTTTTATGCAATATATTGAATTAAATTTTCAACCATTTTGACTAACAGTATTTTGATAAACATTTTTATCGAAATTATATTAAATAAATTGAAAAATTATAATGTCAATAAATAACTTAATAACCTAAACAATAAAAATACAAATAAGTGTAAAAAATAGTAATTAACTATATTTGTCTTTATAAATATTTTATTATCTCATTTTTATTACTATTATCCATCGATCTATTAATTAATTTAACTAGTTGTAGAAGAATATAATAAGTATAACAAATACCTTGCAAGTTGAATTTAACTTTTAAATTTGTTTTATTTTAAAACTTCTTGCTAATACGTTTGTTCAGAACACAAGTTTTCACAATCACTTTGTGAGGCATATTTTATAATTTTTTAAAAACTTAATTAATAAACATAACCTAATAACGTAACAGTTAAATAAAAAATACAAGTAATACAATAAAATCAGTGTAACCATCTGCACCACATACTCCCTCTTCAGTGAGGGTCAATTTCTCAGTGATAGTACTGGTCGGCCACTTCGGTAGTTTCTGGTCAGGTGGTACATTTACTTTCTCTTCCGTTCCTCCCAGAGGAAGCTGCTTTTGGTTTGGTCGCTACTAGATGGGTAATGTTTGTAACATATGGTCTTGGTTAAGTAACTGCTGGGCTGGTGTTTCAATGTAGGCTGGTTTCACCCTATCAATTGGAACTTTCCTCTCTCTTTGTCTAATTTTTAATGTCATAATTGTGTTTGTTCAGTCCAAGACTTTGAATGGCCCATCAAACGGTCTTTTGAGTGGTTTTTTGATATTTTTTTTTTTTTTTAAATCTATTTGTTCAGCTCCAAAACCATTTTTTTTTTACATTTAATTATAAGCCAAATTGGTCAAGGTACTCAAGCACTGTTCTGTGGGGGGTCTTAATATTCTAGTTTACTTTCAGAAGCTAGTAGTACATCATCCATGTATGGGAAACAGTAGTCTAATCCCTCAAGTACTTTGTACATGAACAGTGAATGTTTGTCATGCATTACCTAAACCGAATGGTATATAAACAAATTCAAATAACCAAATGGTGTACTTACAGCTGTTTTGAGAATATCATCTTCCGCTACAGGTATCTGATGATACGATTCTTAAGGTCAACTTTAGAAAAAAAAATGTTCCCTTGTAATATGTATGAGACGTCATGAATATATGGTACAGTATAATTTTTTGAAACTGTCTTGTTAATGAATGCTCGATAATCCCTACATGGCCGACAACCACCATCAACCTTTACAACTAAGTGTAGTGGCTTAACCAAGAACAGCTTGATGTTAGACAAATCCTCAATACCACCATATTTTTTAATTCTTTTTTGACTATTGCCAAAAGGTCCAGTGGTAGACGTCGTAGTTTTGCACTGCACAATGTTCCAGTAATTGTATTATAGTGGACCACATCATGATTTACACTTAATGACCTAGAAAAAGGTTTGGTAATTAGTAAGAAATTTGACAATATACCTGCATACGGATAGTTTGCTTGTACACTTTTAATTGCGATATACGAGCATTCAAATGTTGAATATTGTCTTGTTAACAAAGTTACCAATAAGCCTTTTGTTGTTCAAATCGATAAGTAATTCGAAATACTTCAGTAAGTCAGCGCCTATTATTGGTATTGTTACGTCTGCAATTACGAATGGACAGCGGTATGGCCGACGTAGACCAATGTTCAGAGTTATAGTCCTTGTACTATACATGTTAATGGATGTACCATTTGCTGCATATAATTTTAATGTATTAGATTTTAGTTGCCTTTCTGCGTTTGACGGTGGTACAACTGGGATCTCCACCCCACTGTCTACGCGGTACTTTAGTTTGCTGGTGATATCAGTTACGAATAAGCGGATTGTTTGTCTGCACAACCAGACGCCGCTTTAACTGGTTTGTTTTTTAGTTTTTCGTGTTATTGTGACTAGAGTGCATTTTGCATCAAGAACATTTGCATATTCTAGCTTGATCTTTGAACCTAAAATGATAATAACATAGCTCGTCTCTCAACTTGCTTTTGTCATGAGACTTGGACTTCGTTCATCTGTACATTTTGGATTATTTTCTGTCGTTACTACGTTCCCGTTGATTTAACTCTTCAATTGCTTTAGTAAGTGATGCAATTTGTAGGTCGAACGTCAAATGCGAGTTACTGTTTTGACCTTTGCATTTCCTCTCATTGTTTACGGCTAAAACGGCATATATTTCACTTTTCTCGCGAATTTCATCCGCCATCTTCGACAAATTAGTTATAGAGAGTCTATGCTGGTCGTAAATATAGTTTGCACAAATACTGATAAGTGCTGCAGCCATAAACTTTTCACTAAATCTTCAGTTAACTACTCACCTGCTAACTGCAGATACGACGGTTTTTTTATCACCTAGCTTTAAATCGCGTAGCAACTAATTTTATTTTTTTCTTCGGATTCAGATATACGCTTAGCAAGCACTTTTTTTTAGTTTTAGGTATTTATTTATTTACTGAACAGTGGTTTTTCTAAGATATCTGATACATACATAAGGATGCCCCCCATCTAGCGCGCCGACAACGTAATGGGACTTGGTCTCGTCGTCCGTGATATTTGCCGTGACAAAACGGAACTCCAGCTGTATAAACCACATTTTTGGGTTTTGTAACCAAAATGATGCTTTAAAATGGTGTATGACCCACCATATTTCTGTTTTCTTCTCGGGCCGTTGAGGTCAACACTTTTTAAAGGTGTATAATAAATATTAAAATACTCTACAAATTGAATTTAACTTTTAAATTTTTTTATTTTGAAATTGTTTGTTAATACGGTAGTACAAAACATGAGTTCTTATTAACACTGTCAGATATATTTTTTAATTTTTTTATAACATAACTTAATAACGTAACAGTTATAACAACATAAATTATAGTAATATAATATAATTAGTCTGACCATCTGTTCCACATAGTTATTAGCTCTATGCGGGGCAGTCACCTACCCATGCCCTCTTAATGTCATCCCTGGGCCTATGCTATTATCCCATCTATCAATTTTTTTGATATTTTTTAGTTATTTACTCCTACACTACTTATAAAAAACAATTATAATATTTTACAGAATTTGTAGTCCATTACCTAGCTAATTTTCATCGTATGTATTATTTTGTACCAATATTAACTATAAATAATAAAACATTACCAATGTAATATATATTATAAGCATGTTATTTGTTGCAAAATAATAACTGAGTTCTGTTATAATTTGTATTTATATTAACTAAATATTAATTAAGTACAGAATGTTTTATAAAGAACGCAGTTTTGAAATTCTGTGTAATTATTTATTGTTGGGTGGGTGACATTGTTCTTATCATTTCTGTTTACTATTGGTTTTGAAGTTATTAAAGTAGTTATTATTTTCGTGTCCACTACCATCGGAATTGGACAATACATTGTCATTGTGTATTTTGAACCAATGAATCATACTAAAACTAAACGAAGAGCATTCGTTAATTGTATTTTAACGAGGTAACGTTCTGACGATATTGTGGAAAAAATAAAATGCATCTATAGTGAGTAACTGTTTGGTGTAGCTTTTAAGATAGGTGGGATGACTAGGCCAACCTTTTTTGAAAATGAACGTGGAGTCGTGGAAATGTAAGAAAAGTAAATGGAGATCATTTTCGTGTTTCACACTTAAACCTTAACTCGTAGTGAAATAATATGTATCATTTACAATGTATTTCTAATAAAATTAAATACTGCGTTCCTTATGAAACAGTCTTTATATATAAATAACTCGGATCAAAAGGTTCTTCTCCGGGTTTTACGGTAACACTTAGTTTTCTTATTGTAATTGTAAATAAATGAGTTTTAAGTGTAGTAACGCCCGAAGAGGGTACAGGCCTGTTGTTATTTTTATTTATGTATATAATTTACCACTTATGTACATAATTCATTGCACACACATATTATATATTTATATCACGCACACACTCTAGTCTACTACCTTCTCATTTATATTTATATGCACTTATATATGCATACACATATAAGATATAAAGTATAAGTTAATTTAATTATATGACAAATTAATTTACCTACCCAATTATAACTGGAATCTTATCATTAGCTACAGAAACAAGGAGCAGTAAACAGGTTTAATATTAATTAAGGAAACACTCAATGTACTTAACAGTCGTTAACACGTTTATAAGAAGATTTTTTTATTATTTGAAAATACAAAATACAATAATGTATTTATAACCTTACACCACTCCTTACATATGACCATCGTCGGACACACACGCAGTAAGTATGAAGTTGTAGGGATCCGGCAGATGGTTTTTAAGTACGGTCAAGTGAAGCTAGATGTTACATGCTACTTACTTTATTTTGTGTTAAGAACATAACATTATTATTTATTATTTATTATTTCAATAATGACTATATTATAATGTGTGAATGTGTATACCTACCCTAAGATTCTGATGTTGACTCTCTTTCCAGTCATTGACTGAAAAGGGTGGTTATCCTTACATTAATAATCCTATTGGTGATTAATCAACCAATCTAATAACCAATCTAATAACTTTGCAGATTATTTAAACCATGACAATTCGGATCTATTGAAGTTATACTGTGTTGCTCAGAATAAATATGAAAATGGTATTCATACAACATTTTATCGTAATATTTTCGATACTGCTCAGAAAAATTTACTATAATAGTCAAGTTTACGGTTATTTTTTTTTTAAATAAATAATTTTAATTTATGTTTTAGTACCTTTATCTATATTATTCAGTATAATGACTATAAATAATGCATGTTTACAATCAATTAAAAGTTAAATGTAACAATCGAATACATTAATTAAGAAATATTTTTGTAAAAAAATGCAATGAACCATAAAATATATATATGTTTAGATTTATGTTATAATTATATTATTAAATGGAATAAAAAAACAAAAACATAATGAAGGAATCTATTTATCTTATACATTGTAATTATTGTCACTTGAAACATAAAAAATATGCATATAATAAGAAAATAAATACAATAATTATAATTATTATACTTAATCACGTCTAAAATTACGCAAGCTGGTAAATTATTCTCTTTGTACCAGGTGAGCTATTATTATGAATACAATTTTTATTATTTATATTTATTAATAGCTGGGCAAAAGTGACCTCAAGTTAGGTACGACTCTAATCGGTGTCGTGGCTACGTGTGTATATATTTATATATATATATATAGTTTTGTGCCATACGGCAGTTGCCCATATTTGGCCGTCCAAACTTCCCTTTCTATCTCACCGCCGACACGACGTTGATGGCAATGCCGTGCAGGTACAGTGTTATAATATATATTATATACCAATACCATCCCCTATTTCAACCCCTTACAGCCCCTTTTAGTATTAAAATGTAGTCTATGTCCTTTTTCGGTTTCTAAACTATCTATGTACTAAATTTTATTTAAATCGGTTCAGTAGTTTCGGAGCTTATTCAATACAAACAAACAATCAAATCTTTCCTCTTTATAATATTAGTATAGATTATTATTATTTACATATTTAGCTCCCCTATTTGATGGATTGGCATTTAAATCATGTATCATATATAATTATTATAATATAATAATATACCTATTAATATGTGAGGGCAACTGGTATATTTTTAAATTGATAAAAACAATCGTTGAGGGCAACTGGTCAGCATCCGTCTACGAGTATAGTGTTTGTATTATCGTCGCCGACAACGGAAACGGTATACGTGTCGAGAATGGGTGACTGGCAAATTTCGATGTTGTGTAACTCACCAGTTCTGGAAACTTTGTTGATGCCCCATGAGTGATGTGTTAATCAAGCCGACTTTAAAGCGACACCAGCTAAATACCAAAACCTTCACCCTGTTTTTTCGATGGACGGAGAGCAATGTTGCCATATTGGTGTTCTGGAAATTAAAGGGTCCATTTCTTAATTTCGTTTGGCCGAAATCAGTTTATTGTACCATCTTGACAACTACTGGGAATGGAACTCCGTTTATATAACGTTCATAACGTTTATTTGACCATTTGTAAACTTGTAAATTTTATTATTTTGATAAATTTGTGTTTCATACAATATACAAGTTGACACATGACAATAAGTGATAAGTGACAAGTTAAAAAAAACCTGTAAATTATTACTAAAAAACTTGTTTTTTGTTTTATAAACAACAATAACTTTTATAGTATATTGAAAATATACTAAAAATTTGACTCGTGCCCGAAGTATATTTTTTTTTGTGACAATTGTTATTAATTTAATTTTATATTCATTCTTAAACATTTTAAGAACTATTATTATATGAAGTTGGAGCATATTGTCAGCCGTATAGGGCATCTTCTAATTAATCATACAAACAGAAATCATGCATTATCCTTATTCAACAACTACATATTTTATGCTTGCATTTTTTGGGAAATGGTACTCGGTATCGAGCTATTGGTGACATACCTAATGTATTAAAAGCTACTGTTTGTCGTGTAATAAGAAATGTGAAAAAAACTATAAATGAGGTACTTTTTGCACAATTGGTACAATTGGTTTCAATTTGCATAATATGGTAACTGATGTTCAACTTTTCCATAGTATAGCTTCAATACCTTTAGTCGTAGGTTGTGTTGATGAAACATTAATTAAAATTCACGTACCATTATTGGTAAATGAACCTAGCTGTGTTTGTTGGTAGACATGACAATCATTCTATTACGTGTACAGCAGTTTATGGACCAACTATGCAATTTTACGATGCTATGTAATTCTATATTCAAACTGGCCAGTACGTGATGCCTGTGAATGAGTCTTACGCGATGGCAATTACTACTATCCTAAAAAATTAAGAAACCCAAATTATGCAATATAAGAATCTAGATAAAAGTTTCTTCTATAAACTACTCAACATATTGCGGTGGCATTGTTGGTGAGTCCGTTACGATACGTCCAAAAGCGTATAAATTTAAACCTGATATATAAATAACCGAACAAATACATAGTTTCGATTCCGAGTAAAGCGACGAATATATAAATATATTGATTTTACATTGACGTGTGTTAGCATATTATTCACTTGTATATTAACTTTATTTCTCCTCAAACAATTTTTGATGTTTCGTTTTTTAATTAAAACGAATAATCGTAGATACTCGAAATATTTCAAAATATTTGAAAAATTTGTAAGTTATTTATAGACATTCGATCCTATATAGTAATTATAAATAGTATATTTTTTAATTTTATTTCTATGAATTTCGATACCAATTATTAATTTTGGTTAAAAAGCTTTATGATTTAATTCAAAATCCAACCTAAAATTGTTCTTATAGATGAAAAAAATATTTACACTGATATAATTTATTGTTGTACATTTAAAAACTGACATTTTTGTCAAAATCACAAAATTTTCAAATTTTTTTATAGTTAATAATGTATACAATGTACAATTTTTATGGCCAAGAATCAAAAATGTAATACAAAATTCCTTATTATAGCAATTCATCCTGAAACAAAAAATAATAATCAAAATATAATAATAGAATAATAGAATAGAATATATTCTAAATTAAAATTTAGATGAAGTTGTATATTTAAACCATGAATAACGGTATTTATATTTTATTTTAATTCAAAAAAATTATTATAGGGACATAGAACTTTTACGTTTATTCTTTTATTTTATATATATAACAATATATAATGTTTTCGGAACAAAATAAATTAAATTTATACTGTATTAGGTATTACTAGTAAAATAAATATATTTATAGGTTAAGTTATGCAATATGAAAAAAAAACATATTAATAAAATATTAATTTAGTGATATAAACTAATAGGTGGTATCTACTAAGAATCGTTTTTCATGTATAATAATATATCATAAAATTCAAATTTAAGACAACTATCACAGTGACCCACTCTAAACCTAATGTACAGCAGAACAGTGTACCACACCCAAAATTGTAATAGATTTAACGATAAAGCATTATAGATTCACTATTACAGATATGAAATAACTTTTTGTTAAATAATTGGTTTATTCTTGACACCTACATTATAATAACTTATTTGTTTTGCATTATAAATTAAAAATAAAGCGGCAAGTCGTCATTAAACGTCATCTAAAACTACAAAATTGGTATAGTATAAAATAAAATTATTATTACCGTATGATTTCAAGGCTTCAAGTATCTAAAAATATAATATGTCGCATAAAATATTTGTATAACACAAAAACATTTGATAAAAATAATTATTAGTAACGTAAATGGCTTAGGGACCAAAAAGTTTTTAAAAATGATTTCATTGTTGCGCGGGAACAATAATATACTACAGCATAAGATTAAGAAAATGTATATATAAATATAATTGAAGATTTTTATTACTATGCATCTTGAGATTTGACTTAATTTAAACACCACAACCCTTACACGTCATAATATTTGTGTGTACACCAATTCTACTAGTGCAAGGTAAAACTGTTCAGAAAACGGGTGGTGCATTGTTATTTGCTCGCGGCGCTCAGGATATGCATTTTAGTAACACCGCTGAACTGCACTGATTCGACTGTATTGTTGCAAGAACTACAGTATACCTACAGATAATAATCATTGATATTGTTATAAATATTATAATGTAATTTTGGTTAATTTTTTTTTAATTTTTAAAAATAGCTATTTATTCATAATATTTAGTTTGAATTATGAATATACGAAGCGAAATATTTTTAGAACATTATCTGGATTTTGTACACATAGATTTATACATAATTAACATTTTAATTATTTAATTATAATTTTGAATGATAACCCTTTGCATAATTTGGGCGTCACGTCATTTGATGCTCTGCTTGTTATTTTAAAATCATGTTTACATTTTACAACATATTATTAGTGTTGATAAATTTAAGGTAATTCAGTAACTGTTTTAGCAAATCCATGAAATTAAACTATCAAACGTATTGTGGAATTTTGAACAGTCTATTTTCTAGTATCTATTTCGACTATTTCGAGTAGTAAGCTTAGAAACTGAAAAAAACTGTGATGGATATTTTTTTTACTCTCTAATGAAAACCATTAATAATTAAACAAAAAAAAAAATATAAGAGTTATTTAATGTGTTTACTAGGAATATACCGAATAAAAAATACAAATATAAAAATAAAAAATAAAAAAAAGAAGATCTATAGTGATTGGAATGGAGATATGCTCACTAGTGATATTTATATTTCTTACATCTTACTACTGTATTTGTTTAAGTAGGGGGATTCCATTAATGACAATACTATTCTTTTTTACTTGTGTTGCCTACTTGCTTCAGTAACATTTGTATTGTACGATGTTAAACTATTAAATTTATTATGTACGTGAATTAGGAAGTGTTTTAAAGAAATTTGAACAATTTTGTAATCAGTAATAATAAAACGAATAAATCAATGATAAATAATATGTGAGAGTGCTTGATGGTTTTATTTCAAAGAAAAGATAACTATATATCTTATACTAAAGCACCAGTGTTAAAAATGTTTTTCGGCTATTTTTATGAAAGATTTGGGGATGGAATATGAATGTTATTTTATTTTAATTATTATGAATTAATTTAAATGAAAAAAAGGGTGGACAAGTGGGTATCGCTCTGCTGTATAGTAGAGATGGAGAGTAGGTCACTATAGTCTATAATGGATGTGTTAAATTTAAATACAACGACTGGTAACATTGAATAGGTACAAAATACGATTTTGAACGGAGATGATTTGTCAATCTAGGATAATTAGTAGGATATTTCAATTGTAACATATCGTTATTTTACGCGATTCCGTAAAAAATTAAATTTCGTATGCTCATAAAAATGTTTCTATACTGATGTTTGAATTTTTTTTATAGTTATTTGAAGAAAAAGTTATAGAGAACCTTGTATTGGATTTTTTAACCTTAGGTAAATCACAAAAATGTTATGAAATTTCGACTTTTTTTTCCTTGCAAGTTTCCCAATTTTGACATATTTCGTAAACATTTGAACATTAAATGCTTATAAACAAAAATTGTGATTTTTTTTTTTTTACTATGATAAGCACAACTTATAATAAACCTTGCATTAAATTTTAAATATTTTTTAGAGTGCCAAATTACTTTTATAGGAATTTCAAAAAATAAAATTTAGAAAAATTGAAAATTACAATTGTCTATAAATAGCTTCAAAGAAATTTGAAAATTTAATAGTAAACAGATGATGCTAATATAAACATTTGATGAAAATTTCAAGTATTTACAATTATTTGTTTTTAATTTACAACAAAATAAAAAAAATGATTTTGTCAAAAACTGGTTGTGCGTAAAAATTCCCGTTTTTCCGTTATTTTTTTAGGGTTTTTCTGACGCTTTAGAAAACTATTGGACATTTTTTACTTATGACCCCCTCTCAATGTACCAACTAGATTCATTTTAAAAGTTATATATGTTTAACTTTTAGACAAGTGGAGTAGTGGACAAACATTTTGCGGGGTAACCCCGTACCACTCCACTCCACGCATCTAAACTTTAAATACTTATAAGTTATAACTCATAAACTACTCGCCCTAAAATCGATTTTTATGTATCAAAATACTCAGAAAATTATTTTGCTTAGGAATATGAAATTAAAATTATGATGTCATTCAAAAAATTAAAAAACTTAAAAAATATTTAAAAATATAATTTTTTTAATAAAAACGTTGTTTTTTAATAACTTGAAACTATGTAAAAATCAAAATTTGAATACATGCATAATTTAAGCATAATAATGGGGTGAGCATGCTTAAAAAATCACCTTGTGTAGGTAATAGTAAAGAGATGGCTATTGACGCTGTTCGACAAAGACAGAAGAGAATGATGGTTGTGACAAAGATCAAACCGAAAAATGTTTCCTCCATAGGATAGTAGGATAGCCTCATCGATAGTATTTTTGAATATCAGTACAATACTAATATCGTTATTCTTCATTTAAATATCTAATTTTTTCGAAATTTAAACTTCAAAGGAATAACTCATCAACAGAAGTACCTACATATGATACACATGAGTATATAAAACATTTAATAAAATAATTATTGATATTAAAGATAACTATACTGTTATTTCTATCTTGTGTTAATGTAAAAGTAGAAAAACTGACATGAGGCATAATGGCAGATTTTTTTATGTTCTACAAATATTTTTAGGAGCTAAGCAAGAGATCAAGATGAGTAGTGAAAATTAAATTAATATTAGGTGATTATTTATTTATGAGCTGAAAGACCAATATGATTCACTATTCACAGATATTTATAGACCTAAGCGGGTGCTACACAGTCCAAAGTTTACAATAAATTAGTTTTTGCTTAACACGATAATAAATTAACAGTAATAATACTTTTAAAAACATGACATTTACGGGAAAAATTTCATAGAATATAATAAATTACTATACTCTGTCCAACAGGAGAAAACGTCGATATTGCACATAATATTTTCATTGTCAAAGTGGAACTGAACTCATGTAAAATAGATTTTTGTAAGGCCACAGAAAGATAATCTAGCAAATATAAACATTAATTCTCAGTGGTTTTAATTTGATATTTTAGTTGGGGTTGCAATGTAAGTAAATATATTTATGGATTTTTGGTAAACACAAATCAGTCATCATAGAAATCATAGAATTAAGCAATTTATTTATTATAATAAAATTTTTATTAAAATGCAATTTTAGTTTACAATATTTTTTTGTCTATGATTTTTAACACATTGAACACTGCAAAATTTATAGTCCATGTATTCAAAAGGATACTTTTCTTCTATATTTTTGCCACAATAAAAGCATCGCAATAATTTAAATGTCCCTTGAACTGCCATCAATCGTTTTTCTGCTGCTATCGCACACTAAAATTAAAAAAAAAAAAATAGTTGATCTCATTCTTATATATATATATATATATATATATATTTCTTTTAAATAAAATATTACTTTCTCCCGATCTGATAATTGAAGAAATTTCTGCTTTTGAATTTCTTCTTCTTTTTTTAATTCTTCAACTACTTTTCTTTCTTTGGCTCGTTTTTGTTTAGCTTTTTTTCTTTCTTTTAATTCCTCTTGTAATTCTTCTGTTAATGGTCCTGGTAAACGGGACTGCATAGAACATAATCAAATATTTCATTAAATAATAAATCACAATGAAAATATTAAAAATGTGTATAATTTACTTTATCGTAATCATATTTATCAGGGAATACAGCCATGAATTTCCTAAACACTTTTCTAGTTGACTTATCTGGTGCTAATTCATACGGTGTTTTGGCGTCTTTATTTTTATGAACTGGATTTGATCCATATTGTAAAAGTAAACTATTAAATAAAAAAATTAATTTTACAGTGATAGTAATTAATATTTAACTAAATAAAAATAATGAAAAATACTATATAGTCCTTACTAAATATGATTGTGTAGACAATAAGTAGAAGCTAAATGAAGTATAGTATTATTTGATTCATCGATAGGTTCATTTAAACTTTTTTCTAGATATTCTTTTGTAATTGAACTATTTAAATCTTCCAATAAAAGGTATTTACTTAAAGCTTCAGAATCTTTTTCTTCAATTGTTTGCAATAAAAGTTTTTTTACTTCTTCAACTTCAGCACATTTCACAGTAATTGTAGTTTTGGGTTTCTTCTTCCTCTTCTTGCGTTTCTTAGTTGTCAAGTCATTTGATAATATGCTACTATTATTTTCAAATATTTTACTTTCCGGAGATTCTACAATTTTATTTTCATTATCATTTTCACTAGAATCTAAAAACCCAAAGTAAATATATTGATATTACAAAAAAATATATTTTTTTTTTAATAAATTTAAACTAAATAATATGTTTTTTAATGTATTTATTATAGGTTTTCTTTTTGTGGATATAATGAAATGTTTATTTACTCCAAATGTATCAAATATAAAATAGTTTTAATTTGTATTATTTTTGATTAAATTACAAATAAAATGATAATTAACTTTTTTATATTATATTAGATCTTCCATAGTGTATAATATAACTAGTATAAAATTATATATTACCTGACATTGAAGATAGTCGAACATTTTCATTTGGATTTTGAATGTCTTTAATGGGTTTCTCAACAATTTTTTTTGTTCTAGATTCTGTATTTTTTCTCTTTTTAAATAACTTTAATACATAATTTTTAACAGAATTATTAATAATATCTTTGGAATCTGCAAGGAAGTAGATACCATTCAGAATTCTTATTTTATAAATATTAATTTATAATTCTATTGTTATGATTACCATATACCAAAACTGTTGATAGTTGGTTATAAACTTTTTGAACTTCTGCAAAAGTTGCCTTTTTGGTTCCAAATGGTATTTGACATAGTCTACTGTCGTTTTTATTTATTAATGGGTTTGAACCACCAAATAGAATATTTCGATTGTTTGGACCAATTGCTCGATAAAATATAAGGTTACATAATTTTATATGGTGTAACCATGATGATAATATTTCTTGAATATGCTAAATAAAAACTTATTAAATATGTATGACATTTAATTAAATTAAAAATACTTTACTTTTAATTGAGATGCTTCATTATATCTACGTAAACTAGCACCAGCACTTTTACATCCACCTTTTGATTGATCTTGTGTACTTTGAGAACCACCTTGTTTCGCTCTAACAGTATATGAATGAAAAGTTTTATGAACAATTACTTCCTCTCCTAAAATAAATGAAAATTAATAAATCAATCACTATGTGAAAAGTTAATAATATTCTGGTATACCTTTAAATATAGCTGCTGAAAAACGACCACCACCTAACATAATAATAAACCATGTGGGTTTAGTGCTGATAGATTTCAATGAGTTAACCACAATCTCTTCATTTGGAATGTCCTATTTAACAGAAACCAATAATGTATTATTTTTAATTTTGTTTTGATACTGTAAAGTAATTATTACTTTTTTATTAGTCAATAAACATCTGTACACAGAAAAAGCATTACCAAAATTATTCTCAAAAAATAATTTTGAATCAATTGAAAAATATGAATTGTAAGCATTGATCTCATCATCACTTTCACAACTGGATGAGCTGTCATTAGCTTTATCTAAATTAATATAAATATACAATGTACTTCAAATTATAATATAGTACTAATACTAGTATTTATAATCAATGGTACTATTTTCTTAATATCCCATAACAAATAATTTAAATATAGATAAATGACTATAAAAAAATAAGATGAAATAAAATGATAGGTAGATTATATTATTATTGTAATTAAAATGGACAATTGTTAATACTTTCTAGAGCAAGAAACTTTGGCTCGTCAATTGTTTGTCTGTTACGTATTTTTTGCTTTAAATTATACCGATGCCAGTCTGATTTATAGTGTGCTTTGTGTTCTTCAGACAGTTTGAATGCTATTTGACACGTAGTACAATGCATGCCTAACAAATAGTTTTTATCAACATCCAAATCTGAAATTCAAGTTTTCCAATCATTAGTTGAACACAATCCAGGTACTAAGGATGTTTAAAATGTTACTTTTTAAACCGACTGCCGTTGTGTCTTCTTTTCTTGTCAATCCCAAGCTAATGAGTCGCACTCCGTCCAAGAGCGATTGATATTCGGGACGACCTATCAAGACCGTTTTACTAGCAGAGGGTAAAATCGTCGACATTTTAAATACTCGTCGTCTCAACAAAATAGTAAATATTAGAAAAAAACCCACTAAGTACTAATTATTTTAGGTTCAAAGACGATGACAACGGACGTATATTGGCCGCTGTCCACGTTTCGCGAATAGAAGACGTAACCCATGCGGCCACATAGCCGCTGGCCATGCTCGAACTTGTTGATAACAACTACTGAATATTGATAAGTATCTGAACTCTGATCTATGAAGTCAACGTCAACGTCCTCTAAAATCCCGCTCATCATGGTATCATGAATAAAAAATTTAACGTTTTGTTTGTCCTCGTCAATCACGATTTAAGAAAAATATTATCTACATCGTGTTCGATGTGTACATCACGTTTTACAACATTTACTTACATTATTATCGCTATTACCGAGCCGGGAGCAGTAGGAACTATGAAATCATATTTGAATATCAAGATAAAAATATTTTACTATTTATACTGTAGCGAATTAATGATTCATTGTGATAAGAGTTATCCCAATTTTGCAATGGCAAGAATGAAGAAATTCAAGAAAAGTATTAAACCCCATTGAAATTTGCATAAAAATTCGTTTTTTTCTTATCTTTAATGTTTTTTTCGTCTGATCGTAATTTTTTTCTTATTATCAAGACATTAATAATAATAAAAATAATACATATTTGCTGTATGGATTATTCTGTATTCATCAATATCAAAATTAAATGAATTAAATGTAACAAGCCAACAAAAGAATAGATGTATCATGGATGGTACATTAATATATTAATTTATATGTATTATATATTATTATGTACTATTATTATTAAAACATTTAAAACTGAATACAAATTAATATTATAAAAAAATTTAAAAAAATATAGAATAATACAAGTATTAAACAATAATAATAATGAAATATATCAATAATAATAAATCATTATATAAATGATTGGTTTAGTATTTTGCCATTTTGATGATGATGCGAACACTAAAATAAAAATAAAATTCAATTTTTAAAATATGCTAATTATTACTAGTTTATACTTAAATATGTATAAACAAAATTACTTTTCTTAAGTTTGTATTAATGAATGGTTATTAAAAATTGTGTGCACATTGAATTGTTTTTCATAATATTACAATGTTACAAACAAATATTAATCAATTGTTGACAAATTAAAGTGAATAATGAACCTACTCATGATTAGAAGCACCGAAATTTACATCAGTCAGTTAGTTAGTGTATTAATGTTTGCAAAGAAAAATGTAGTACATTTATTTAAAATACTTTTCCTAACTTTCAACAATTAATAATTACATCTAAAACAGTTTATAAATAACACAAGAGCTTGAAAAACCATTTCAATTAATAGTTATTAAGGAAAAAATATTAAATTTAACAAAAATTGTTGTTATTGCTTTCATTCTATCAATTAAAATATTCTTAAAAAAACAATTGTTATTTACTATAGACTAGAAATAAGCAAACCTAATGGCTTAGGAACCATTAAAAAACAATTTTTACTGTTGAAATAAGCAGTTAAACAATATGTACAAACAATTCTAACTGTTTTATATTTTTATATATAAAAAATCTGTATCCGGGTTACCTGTTACCTCGATTACCCAAATATTTAAATATTTCCAAGACTTCTGGTTATATTACAGAACAATCGACAACCTCGTCACGGAGTAAGTTTTATTCTATGGTAAGATATCTTACTAACTTAGTCCGTGACCCATGTACCTCGTTTAAGTAATCTGATTCTGATAATAATAAACAATACAAACGTGAATCTATTTTTAATTTTATATTTCCGCTTTGTAATTATTTGTGTCTTTATACAACATATTCTATGGTATCATCAATTTAATTGAAGTTTGTACAATTTGCTATAGCCACGTATCTTGCCATTAGATCATTAACCAATTATGTGAATTATGTTGGTATTTATTTCGTCAGTCAGTGAACACTTGCTACTTGGACAGTCTCCTGAAAAGTGCTCCTAAAGTTCTAACCCTAAATCCTACTCCTAGTCATGAATAGGTTCATTCACGAATATTTACAAATTTTTATTTCACATATATTTTAATTTGTAGGTTTATAAATTACTTTGTCAGTAGTGCACAAACATAACTGACGTCTGATAGTCCTTTACAATTAAAATGTTATGTCTTATTTCAAACGGGCATGGAGCGACACTGACGCTTGGATATAGTTATAAACTGTCATTTTGTATTAATTTTGACATTTTATTTCGATTTCAGACTGAGACTTGAGAGTAGTAGAGCACTCAGTGAGTAGTACACTAGTAACAGTAGTCACTAGTCAGTAACTAGTAAGTAATAACTTGCCAATTGAATGGTGTGTATGTTATTGTTCTATTTTATAGAATTCCGATAATATATTTTTATTATTGGTACCTATAATAAATAAATACAGGAACACATCTATAATATACCTAGTAATATTCTATTTTGTTACAATTATTATACTTTGTGATGTAAAGGTTTTATCATGCGTTTTCAATTTTTGTATCATCTCTCGTGACAAAACAAATATAGTTATTTTACTCATTCTGCATTTATACTTACGTTGATTATAGGTTCTTTCTATGGTCAAATCGTACACGTCATAATAATAAGATTTCATCAATAGGTGTACTCCAAGTTGCAGTGCTAGTTCAACAATAATAACACAGCATAATATAATAATTGTTATTGATCACTAATATGTCCAAATCTAAGGAAGACGAGGTCAGAATCCCGGATGTGATTATTGACACTAAGAACAACAAAAAGTATCAGAAATGCAGCTTCCTAGGAAAGGTAACAATAGCGAATAACAACCAATGATGTATCAAACATACTTTGTGTTGTACTTTTGTTTTGACTCCACTGTGTGATTTTTATACAGCCTTTTTGACAATAATAGTGTGTCGAGTTATGTTAATCCTATTTTTTATAGAATGTCTGTAATACTTTCATAGATCTATTTAAAGTTTAATCCTAACTTGCCTATTTATATAATAATATCTAGGTATGTTTTGATTGAAAAACAATCAAAAAACATTATAAGCTGGTTACACGAAACTATATTGGTCCAATAAATTGAGTTATTGAATCGATAAAAATTAACATTTGTTGTACAAAGTTTTAATATCTTATTGAATCAATAAGTTATCGACCGTTAATCCCTATTGATTCATTAATTTATAGGCCTAATTTTGGTCCAATAAGTATTATCGGTTAAATAAAATAAAGTTAATCAACATAATAATGAGATATTTGTTTATTATTATTTTTGAATAAAATTTAAATTCGCGTATAATTTTATATTCACAAATATAATATAATAATATAAACAATGATTTGTGCAACAATTTTTAATATTTATCCATCAATAAAATATTTTATCAAACCAATAAAACTTGTGGAGCAAATAAATTATCAAATCAATAAAATAAATATTGGATGTTTTTGTACAATGTTCATATTTTGTATTTATATGTATTTCTTAACTATAATTTATTTATAATGTATTAATATGTAAGATAATAATATATTATTATTTTAAAAATTATTCATACTAGATAGAAAATATAATGTAAAAACAATATTATTTATTGAGAAGAGAAAAGGTAAATGAGGGGTATAATATATTATAGTGCTATCATTGGTGATATAGTATCTTATTTTTCTTTGTCTTTCACTTCTAACTATATTATGTCTATATGAAGTTACTTAGTACTTTACATTCTTGCTCTATACCTACATAGTACTCAGTTCTTCATCCCATCATTATTTACTCAAGCTATTTTTTTTTGTCATTTTCTATTCTGTCTATTCATTTCTCTAGTTATCCTTCTTTTCTTTTAACATTAATTTTCATAGCAAATGATCTCTTCACAACACATCCAAACTATCTCGATCTTTTTTCTCCATTTTGTCTACAATTAGTACAATTTAATATACTACCCTTAATGGATTAATTTCTAATTCTTTCCTCCTTAGTGAAGTCTCCATACGTCTACTATAGTATTTTTATCTCTGCTACATCCATCCTTTATTTTGTTTTAATATCTGCTGCCCAACACGATTAGCTTTAAAACTACTTAATAAAATCTACCTCTTAATTTCAATATCATCCTCTTATCAAACAAAACATATATGCTTTTCCCTACTTCATATATCTATACATAATGATGTTCCTAACATCCTCAAAATCACCATTTTTTTGTAGTACCGAGTACTTGAACGTATTCACTAACATTATTATTTGTGATGTATATTAATATATTCATCAATATTCATTTATAATGTTTTTAATTAAATGTTATAGGGTGGTTTTGCAAAATGTTACGAAATTATTGATATAAAAACCCAGGAGGTATTTGCAGGAAAAATTGTGTCTAAAAAATACCTTTTGAGAAATAATCAAAAAGATAAAATGACTCAAGAAATATTTATTCACAAGATTTTGAAAAACAAAAATATTGTTTCTTTTCATAGTTTTTTTGAGGATAATGATTTTGTTTATATTATCTTGGAACTTTGTCGAAAAAGATCTATGATGGAGCTTCATAAGTGAGTAATTTCAAATTTGGCACTTTGTGCACACTATTTAGTTATTTGTTATTTTTAATAAAAATGTATATGAGTAAGTATTTTGATTTAATTGTTTATTTAAACTGAAAGTTTAATTAATAATTAAATTTATGCTAGATGTGTATTAAAAATGAATTTACAATTCCTGTTATAGTAACATTATAATTTATAACAGGAGAAGGAAAATACTTACTGAACCTGAAACTCGTTACTATGTGTATCAAATTCTTGAAGGCACATTATATCTACATCAACAAAACATTATTCATCGGGATCTAAAATTAGGAAATTTATTCTTAAACGATGAAATGGAGGTTAAAATAGGGGATTTGGGTTTAGCTGCTAAAATTGAATATGACGGACAACGTAAAAAGTAATTATAACCATTTTTAGTTTTATATAAATAAAAGATATGTTTCCATATTTTTTTAATAACAATTTGTATAGGTAGCATTAATGTACTTTAAAAAAGTAATGAAAGTATTTATTTTTAGAACATTATGTGGTACTCCAAACTATATTGCTCCAGAGATTCTTAAAAAAACTGGTCATAGTTTTGAAGTGGATGTATGGTCTATTGGGTGTATTATGTATGTAATCTAAAATACTATTTTTCAATATTTACAATAGATTATATTTAAGGTATACACTGTTAGTTGGAAAACCACCATTTGAAACAAACTCTTTGAAAGAAACATATGCTCGAATTACGCGATGTGATTATAATATACCATCTCATTTAAATAAGAACGCCAGTACTCTTATTGAAAAAATGCTTCAATTTGACCCTAAAAAACGTCCTTTAGTTTCTGAAATATTGAAAGCTGATTTCTTTACTACGGGTTATATGCCTAAAAAGTTGCCACCATCTTGCCTAACCATGGCTCCTCGTTTTGATTCTATTAAATATAGAGAATCGATTTCTAATCGTAGACCACTAATTGGTAATTATTAATTGTATAACCTTTAAAAACCTTATATACTTTTTCAATTTTAATTTATCAAATTTTAGAACTGAACAGTCCAAAAAATATTGTTGTTAAAACTGCTTCAAAACCTCAAGACCCAGATTTTAAACCCCTAGTATTAAATTTGCCAAGCAGACCTGGAAACGGTGTATCTGCAATTGATTGTAAAGAATACATGATTTCTCTTGAAAAAGAATTGAGAAATGTATTGAAGTGTAAATCATCTAAAACTAGAATGAGAAATATGGGTATGATATTTTTAGATTATGTTCCTTATGTGTTAATAATTATTATACTTAATACTGTCGCAATTACCAGGTGTGCAAGGTGTATGCCGTATTCAAGCCCCTTCTGTCTTTTAAATTGTATACTTTTATAGCTAACTTTAAGTTACCTATTATCTATTGTCAATTAATTGTGTTTTTATTAATTTCAAAAAAAGGAATGTTGTTATCCATAATAATAGTTGAAAGTGATTTTTCTAAGAAGTATTTAAATAATAAAATTATATTATCATGATAATTTTATTATTTATCCACTGATTAAACTCTCTGTTATTATCATAACATGATCACTGAAAAAAGCAAAACAGAAACCTAATAAATTATAATTATTTATTTTAGAAGAAACCACTGATCCTGTTGCTCAACCTTTAATTTGGGTTAGTAAATGGGTAGACTATTCTGATAAGTATGGATTTGGTTATGAATTATCTGATGACTGTGTAGGTGTCATGTTTAATGATTTTACTCGAATTGTACTATTGGCAAATTTAAAGTAAGGTGTTTTTTAAATTGCTATATCATTAAAATGTATTTACAAAACCTATTTTAGGGATGTTCACTACATAGAAAAAAATGGCTCTGAACAATACTATACTATTGATCATACACCTCCAACACTAGAAAAGAAAATGAAATTGTTGATGTACTTTAGGCGGTACATGAATGATCATCTTGTTAAAGCTGGAGCAGATATATTAGCTAAAGATGCAGATCAGTTAAGTCGTACTCCATATTTGTATCAATGGTATAGATCTACTTCATCAGTTATTTTGCAACTCACGAATGGGACTCTACAAGTATATAAGATAATTCATACATGTACTATATAAAAATTAAATATTGAAATTTTGTTTTAATTTTTATTAGATAAACTTCACAGATCATACAAAAGTCATATTGTGTCCACTAATGAATGCTGTGACCTTTGTTGAAGAAAATATTTTTCGTACATACCGGTTTAATACAATTGCAGAACATGGCTGTAGTCCTGAATTTGAAAAGTGCTTAGTATATGCTCACAAGAAAATTATTTCTATATTGAAAGATAACCAATAGTAATTTAGAAGTATATTTTTTTTAGAATTTGGAGTAATATTTATGTTTGAAATTTATAAGTTAAATTTCAAAAGCTTTCTATAGATTGTAAATAATTTTTGTTATAAGATGTATTATACTATAACTTCTATTTATTAAATACTAAATTCATATTTCTTTAATAATAATTTTGTTTTTGTTAAAACTTAAAAACACTATTTTCAGAAGATATGAAAAAAAAAAATATTCAAAAATTAATAGCAATATTGCAACATAGAATCAAAGATATTTTTTAGAATTGAAAAAAATAAGTTTCACATAAGGTATTAATGTCTTGAAAGTTTATTTTATAAGTTATGATTTATTCTTATGTATAAACTATAAAAAAAAGTACTAAATAGTGTTAGGTTTTTGTTTATGAGTTATGACTAGTCCTTATATATATTTCCCTTATTTGTTATTGTAAATATTATTTTTATTTCAAATCAATAAATTACATTTGGAAAAAAAATTAAATTGAGGTTAATTTATATATTTGTCTCTGCTAGGATTTGTTTATAAATTAATTGAAGCACTTTTTAAAATACATTACAATATATTTTCTTCTTCTCCCTTAGTGACCAACCATATTTTTCACGTACATATCAAAACTGATTGTAAGAAACTAAAGTAAAATTATTCTTTTAATTGTCTAGAGATCTATAATTTTGACTTAGTTTACCTAAAATGTATACCTATCCTTTGTTTGTCGTAGACATTCTTAACTTAATTTCATTGAGAATGTTGTATTGGTTAATGTTAACTGCCTATAGATGCTTTAAGTCTCACTGAAAGCTTTAATTTCTTTACTATAAGGTTTGAGTTTTCCATTGTTCTTCTAGACTTTAAATTAGTTAAGCTGTTTTAACTAAACCATTTGTTATTGTTATTACTCCTATATTCCATTAATCAGTATGACAATATGTCAATATCATTTACATAACAATATCTTCATGACTTAACGTAATGTACTTATAAGGCCAGTTTAAACTTCAAAACTATTCGATATTCTGTTTCCAAATTACACATTGTACTAAGAACACATATTACTGTTTTATTTGATTTATTAAATATCTCTCATACTATTATAAAAAGAATAAAGACTATATATATATGGTGTAATGATTGGGCACCTTCCCTCAAGATAGCAGTTGGTTGTAGGCCTATGTTCATTAAGATTGTCATGAGGCCAGACCGATACCTATGTGTCTTTTTGAAAGTTCTAAATATATGTAAGTACATGTGTTTAAATCTTAGTTTTATTATTCAACCGTTATAGTTAGTTAATTGTTAAGTATAGTTAACAGATGAATAAGTTTCATAAGGTTCAAAATTATTATAGAGCCGTTCATGGTTTATTTCGACCTATATTGGCATATGATTAGGTTGGTAGGCAGGTAGATACTTAAAGTCAATAAAGTATATTGTGTAGAGTCTACATTGTAGACATCTTTCACATACTTATATTTTTTATAATATTTGTCTGATTGTTAAAATATACTATAATATAGTTAGGAGTAGAGATTGTGGTGGTGAACGGTTATTAGAATACATGGGTACACGAAGTACAGGTACGAGAGCAAAAACTATATTTAAGCCCGTGTATTTATTTATCGTTACCCGAGTTTATTTTATATTAATCCAGACATACTTTAAATATAAATATTTATAATAATATAATGTTATGTGTATTCCAATAATAATTTATTGGTCATTAATTAATAACAACAATTGTATAGCTGTTAATTACCTACTTGCCTATTCTTTATTATTTAGAGATATTATGGATAGTTATTAATTACCTATGCTTAAAAATTAATCAGATCAGTGGCATATTTAAGGGGGAAGGGTTCCTTGGGGTTCTAGAGATTGATCATTAAACCAATTTTATAATTTGACTATATTTATACATATAAAATATAAATATATAATGTAATAAACTTTTCGACCCCCCCCCTCTCCCTCAAAAAAAAAAAGTTTTAAATACGTCATTGAATAAAATACATTTGTTTATCGTATTAGTAATATTATATAGGTATAATCAATGGTATAATGTATAAACTATAAACACATAATAATATATAAAAGAATAATATTATTAATTGATAAATGTGATTAGGTACGACATGATATTATACATTTATACCTACTATTAGTAGGGGCTATAGGACTTATGAGGACATATTATAACATTCAATAGAGTATTCAAGCATTTTTATTACACGGGCTTTAACCCTGACACCCCGTCATAGGAAAAACACGGGTACCCGTGTAGTTCATTACACGTGTAATCGTATAAAAACCTTAAATTTAGTCGAAATATTTTGAAAATGTTTTGTAAATAGAAAACGGTGAAATAAACATTTGGTGAACATTTTATGTGTTAACTGTTATTCGTTTTTGAGTTACATAAAAAAAAACAAAAATCAATTCATCAAAAATTGTATTAGCGTAAAAATTCCCGTTTTTCCTTAATTTTTATTATTAATTAATTTTAATATTAATTATTAAGTATCCCCTAACTACGTCTGGTCAATGCCTAGGAACTTATGTACATACTGACATATTACATTAAATTTGAACATTTCAGATATTAATTAAATTTGAACAACTTGATTTTGGAACAACTATTTTGTGGAACAAAAGGTAGTGATCCGATTTTTCACATCTCCATAATCTCATGGCTTAATAAGTTATTTTTCA
Organism: Rhopalosiphum maidis; assembly: GCF_003676215.2. Classification (NCBI taxonomy): domain Eukaryota; kingdom Metazoa; phylum Arthropoda; class Insecta; order Hemiptera; family Aphididae; genus Rhopalosiphum; species Rhopalosiphum maidis. The sequence continues at coordinate 85,846,573 of NC_040878.1, forward strand.
TATTATTATTGTTCAATCTTTTCACAGTGATACTGAATACTGTGATATTCTGTTATCCAACCGCAGGTTTAAGTAGTCTAACGTTTACAAACGTTTCTCACTATTCAATTTTCATTATTCAATAATCGCTTGGGATAAGTTATTTTGTTTCTATTTTATTAATATAATAACGTACCATCATATTTAAAAAAAAAAAAAAAACATGGCATTATCAATTAGTAGAAAAGAAGTTGAAGACATCAAGCCGTATTTGGAGAAAACTGTTTCCAAGTTTTTGGGATTCAGAGAACCGTCTCTGGTGACCACATTAATGCATTGCTTGTCGTCTGGATACGACAAGTTTAAAACCGCAGGTAAATATTTTTATTTTAAATTAATTTTACAAAATACAAAACTAACACAATTATTTATTATTTGGAACTTTGTTAAAAACAAAATTTAATTTTGCTATAACTTCTCCTAGATAAACTTCGGTCTTCGCTGTTGGATCCAGGTAAGGCATTATCCTTAACCGATAAGGCATTTGATTTGGCTAAGGGAATGACAATGAAGGTTAATAATATTCCTGTAACTACAAAGCGTAGTATTAAAACAGAGTATGACGAAAATAATATTAAACGTAAAAAAGAAGATGATACAACTGTAGTCAAAGAAGAGGCACTTTCCATGGGACAGGTACTTACCTATTTTGTTTTTTTTTAGATTGTGTTTAATCATTCATTATTTTGTTCATCTTTAATAGATCAAAGACATGATGTTGAATGCCCAAAAAATGATTGAAGAACGAAAAAAAGCACTGTCCATACCATCATCAGGTGTTCAAAAAAATACTAATGGCAAAGATAAAAAACCACAAATAACAACTGATTTTGAGAAACAAGCTAAAATTGCTCAATTGCAGGTTATAGTTTGTTTATAAAATATTCTGTCTAGATTATAATATTTATGATACATATTAATATTACATTTTTTTGAATATTTAGGCTCAGATACAAAAAAAGTTAGCTACCGGTATTATAAAGACAGTTCCAAGTGTTCCCAAAACTCTGAGTTCATCTGCAGAAAAACCAACACCTCTAATTCTTGATAGTGAAGGTCGTACAATAGATATTACTGGTAAAGAAGTTCAGCTAACACAAGTTATACCTACATTAAAAGCCAATATTAGAGCAAAAAAACGTGAAGAATTTAAACAAACATTCAGTGAAAAATCTAATGATGATTCTTCTGAGTTAAAGTTTTTTGATCCACGATTAACATTAAAAACAAATATCCGTACAAAACGATCCTTAAAGTTTCACGAACCTGGTAAATTTCAACAAATTGCTGATCGTCTACGAATGAAGGTATTTTAAAAAACAAATTTATTTTATTTAAAATAGGTTTTTAGAATATTTTTATTGATTTTTATATATTTAATTTATAAATTCTTTTAAATTAGTTATGTTTTATATAAGTACTTAATATATATATTCTACGTATTAATAATAATTTTTGAATGTAGGCTCAGTTAGAAAAATTGCAAAATGAAATTTCACAAATTGCTCGTAAAACTGGTATTTCATCTGTAACAAAAATGGCATTGTTAGTGCCCAAAGAAGAACAATTGACTGAACATTGTCCTGATTTTGAATGGTGGGATAGTGTTATTTTGGATGGAGCATCGTAAGTTTATAATTATTCATATATTTTACTTAAATGTTTTACTATAAATGTAAATTACTCAAATTTTAGTTATTTAAATGAGGCCGGCGAAGTTCAGTTTAAAAGAAGTAATATATCACATTTAGTTGAACATCCATTACAAATGAGACCACCAAGTAAGACTATTCAGTATAAGTATCACTAAATTTAAATTTAAGTTTAAAACTTAATTAATTTTAATATTTATAACTATTATAACATTATTATTATTATTGCAATTTTTAGGCTAGGTTTAAAATTAATTAATTAAAAATGTACATAAACTTATGTACTTAATTCAGATAAAAATATTTTTATCCTTAAATGACATAAATTTGATTCAAAATATACTTTAGTTTTAAGCATGAACATAACGATATGTATAATTAATAAAAGAGTAAAACAGTTTACATTTTCTATATCTTCTTGTTTAGATCACTGTAATTTCAACGTTGTTTAATACATTGTCAAATAATAAATAATTTTCAGCTGATCCATTGAAACCAGTTTTTATGCCAGTATTCTTAACAAAAAAAGAAAGAAAGAAACTACGTCGTCAAAATCGTCGTGAAACGTGGAAAGAAGAGCAAGAAAAAATTAGACTTGGTCTAGAACCTCCAGCTGAACCTAAGGTATTTAAATTATAAACTCTATGTCTATATATTATCTTCATATTATTTTTGTCTTACATGTTCAATTTATTGTATGACATTTTAATTTAGCTTCGTATTTCAAACTTAATGAGAGTATTGGGAACAGAAGCAGTTCAAGATCCAACTAAAATGGAATCTCATGTAAGGGCACAAATGGCAAAACGTCAAAAAGCTCATGAAGAAGCTAATGCATCACGCCGATTAAATCCAGAACAAAGACGTGATAAAAAAATGAGAAAGTTACAGGAAGATACTACATTAGGTGTTAACATTGCTATATATAGGTAATTTTGATGTTAGAGTTATTGGAATAATTGTATGTAAATTTAATGTATGCATTTTAGAATTAAAGACCTCAGTAATCCATCAAAAAAATATAAAATAGAAACCAATAGCAAACAACTATTTATGACTGGTTGTGTGATTTTATGTAAGGACTGTAATGTTGTTATTGTCGAAGGTGGTCCAAAACAACAAAAAAAGTATAAAAGGTAACTAAATCATATTTATTTTATTGTTAAATTGTGTTAATAAAAAAATTATTATACAAATTAACAAACAATATTTATGTATATGTTTAGATTGATGTTGCATAGAATGAAGTGGGAAGATGATGTTATCAAAACTAAAGATGAATCAGAACCAAAATCAAATAATAAATGTTCTTTAGTATGGGAGGTAATAAAAAAATTATAAAAACTTATTAAGTTACTATTAAATATTAAATAAAATATAATTAGCATATAATTACACAACTGTTTATAACTCTATTTTCATGATTCAACAATTATTATCTCTAACTAAATGTATAAAATTAATATTTTTTCATTAAATTATTTTGTGAGATAAGACAATATATTATAAACAATATTTTCTTAATTTTCTTACTGAAGAAACCATATAAATTTCTTCACAATTTGTATTGTAATTTAAATATATATATTTGGTATTATGGTATTATATAATTTCTAATAATTTTTGTATTCTGTGATTTCATTTCAGGGTATGTCGAAGCAACGTAATTTTGGTGAAATAAAGTTTAAAGTATGTGCTTCTGAAAAGTTGGCCCGTGAACAATTAAAAAAACATGGAGTTGAACATTATTGGGATCTAGCTTATAGTGATTTGATAATGGATTAAAATATTAGTTTAAGAATAAATGCATTCAATAATTTGTGAGTTTTTACACTCAACTAAATGTATTTATCTTTTATATATACATATATATATATATAAAGATGTATTTATAATTCAACAATGTTTTTCAATTTGTATGATAATATATTTTATAACACTTAATTATTATTCATTAATTTATCCAATTCATTATATTTCTTTTGTTTCTCATATTGTATTTCTCTTAGGTATGATGTGTATTTCAATTCATTTATTGCAATATATTTGCATTTTGCATTTGTATTTGCTTTTAATTTGTATGATATTGTTCTAGCATAACCTTTATTTGTCACTGATTGCACACACATTTCTAAGATTTCTTGATTTATGCTCATAAGACGTTTAATTCCTTTTTTTAGCTTTTCTATTCCATATTTTTTTATCATTTCTTTAAATTTCAGTAAAAACCGTTGGTATAACATGTTATCTGCCATATTGATTTGTTGTAACCGGCGAACATTATTATTTGATAATATTTCTTTGTATGTATTATTTCTACTGTTGAGAGGTAAGTAAGCCATTTTCTCTAATGGCCATCGCATGAAATGTGCAAACAAAACAAGAGATGCGTCTAAATATTCAAATATCATTACAAAATCAAAATCTCTTTCGATTATATTTATATGTTTATTTATCATATCAATGTTTTCAAAATCGTTTGTAACCATTCCCAAGTCCCAATTCATTTGATTTATTCCTAATTTGTTATTGTAACGTTTAATATGGTTTGCAGATGATTTGTTTGAAATCCTAGTGGTGATAAACTCAGTTAAATTACATTTATATTTTTTATCAAAATGATAAAACGAGTACAGTGATTGAAATAATGCTGTGGGTTCCCGAAGAATAGTGACATATACTGTACCGGATCTCATGACGGATTTTATTTCTTGGGAATACCTGGTATGATGGACGAACATGTCAAATTTTCCATCCACAGTTAAATATTTATTACTTATCATACTGGTGTTAAAATGCATAGGATTTCCTATGTAATTATTCATAGTTGGTAACAAAAAATCAAGGTTTTCCATATGACCAAAGCGCATCAGTATATTTTGAACAGTAGAGCTTGCACATTTATGTGTTTTCAAAAAAAATATACGTTTCTTCTCGATTACCGTTGCAGATGATAGTGACTTGGATTCAATGATTGTCCTGAAAAAACTTGTAAAAGTTTTTAAATAATTTTGTTATTTACCTAACATCAAAAGAAAAAATATAATTATTTTTATGTTTTAATAATTTCATATACCGCACTTATTGACAACATTAATCAGATTAACAACTATACCGATTTCCATTAAGTACTTATTTAAATTGTAATTATGTATGTCACCCAGAAAGCATTATGAAAAGATGTACCCATTTAGAGAACTTAAAGTTATTTAGAAAAATTTAAAATTTAAAATGATAAATTTTTTTGTTTATTTATTTAGTAGGTAAATATTATATGAAACATAATCACTGAATATAACTATCTAATATACATACCAACATATGCTACCTCTACTATTTTGTACGACTTTTTATTAACGAATTATTGCTAAACAGTTATTTTATATAAAACAGTTAAGAAAAAAAACGTCTTAATCAATAATTTAGAATTATTGTTTGGCGGGCTGCTAAATTAATTAGGTTATCAAGCATAATACTAATACAGTTATGACAGATGCTTATACTATAATATACTATACAGGTATAATATGTAGGTACCTATACCTATTAGTATATTAAAGAATAAAGGGTATATTATTTTATTATTACACTGTCACTATATTTCCAATAGCATGCAGATCATATAGGCGCAACTTAGACGTCTAAAACGCGGGGCGTTAAGACTGTTGACAGTTTACCAATTGATGGTATTGCACTTAAATAATAATTGTTAGGTATAAAAACAAAACAAGGGGTGCTAAAGATCTTTTTGCATCCCCTTATAGTTGCGCCACTGGTGCAGACCACTACCAGTGTTTCTTAACCTTTTTTAATAGATGATAGATGCATGTTCTGTATTTAGAGACTACATCGAAGGACAGTTTTCAATTGAAATGTGGACCCATCCAATCAATGAAAATATGACTACAAGGACAACAAATGGAGCTGAAAGATTTCATTAAGGATTTAATTCTGAGTTTTACACCCCAAATCCATCTTTGTTATGGTTTTTAATGTTTTACAAAATATTTATATCGATACAATGACACGAATGGACCAGTACCATAATAGAGTGCAAAATATTGTCCGTCCAATTGAAAAACAAAAACAAGTTAGTAAATACATAATAGTGATATTTTCGATTTTTTATTAAATTGTATTTATTTTAGGAGCACTTGTTTAAATGGTGGGAAAAATTTTTAACCGACGGAGATCGTTTGCAATTTTTAAAAAATGTCGGTAATAGATTTAAGCCAATCAAACTTTAAAAATTATACATGCTTTACATTTTTAATTTTTTTTAAATTTTTGTTTGAATACATTTTTATAATTTTTACATTTTAGAATACTCGTATATGCATATTTTTGTTTGAATACATTTTTACATTTTTTAAATTTGAATAGTTGTATATACCTACATTTTTTTTTTTTTTTTTGGAATAAATTATAAATTATTAAGTTTATCTAATCTAGGTAAGTATAACCTTTTTGGGGTCGAAATAAAAAATGTGCGGTTTTTGGATACAACAATTTTAAAAATTGAGCGATTTTAACCTATTAAATGTGTGCGGTTTTGTTCTGTACTTTATTAAAAGTGTGCGGTTTTAATAGTAGCTACTTACATTAACTCTAAAATATTAATGTATTTATTGATTACAATAATTTGAAAATTTGCAAACATTATATTATCAAGATTCAAAAGGACTATAGGTACCTAATATTATAATATGTATAAAAATATAGCACAATCGGTATAATACGCATAAAAGATATAGGTACCTAATCACACATAATAACACGAAAACTTGAATTATGGTTTAAATATGAAATTAAGAATTTATAGTTTATTTAACTTATGTATACATACCTATGTTCAAATCCAGTTGGTATGAAATTAAAACTTATTAAAAATGTTATTAGTGTCAGCAAAATTACAATATAGGCAAAACAATATTTTATTTTTATAAACCGCATAGTATTTATTAAAAAATACTGAATGTAATTAATTGTGTAGGAGTTACTGGATTGTTAACAATGTATTATGCATATTATGCAGTAAGTGTGGCATAGGTATTATTATATGTATAAGCTATACAATTCAGATATCTGACCCAATAATATATTATTACTCGATCCATTGAAATTATTGCTATAATTGGTTACCTACCTATGCCTATCTTAATTTCGAAAGATAATTATGCAGTGTTACAGAACTACACACAATACACTTAAATTTTATTAAGTGCTTTTGATTATGTAGGTACCTATATATATATATACGTACATGTTTTATTGTAAACATTGAGTATTTGACTGTTTCAATAGGTATCATGTTATAAATTATGATATATTGTCATAATCTTAAATCAACATTGTTTTTATATCATATATACATATTGATATCTATATTATAGGTAATGTATAATAATGACAATGTATCTAGGTATTCTAGATTATAGGCTACCTTTATAAATAACATTGTATATTTGTATGAGTGTTCAATCAATAGTTTTCCAGCATTACGTACATGGTTATACAAACGTATAGGTAATTGTTAGATTTACCTGTTATTTGATTTTTTATTTTTGCACGGCTGCAAAGTCTAATATAGAGCATAGGCTATTTAGTATATATAGACTTGAAGAAGGCGGCGAAGTCCCTCTCTCTCAAAAAAAAAATAAATATTTGAGAGTAGTTATCTCTTCTAGTTATTATAATCAGATCAATAAAACAATTTAGGTAATATAAATATACACATTATTTTTTTACTTTTTGCATTATTTTCTCTATTTGTTTTTCAATTCAAGCGCTATATACTTATATTGAGCTTTAAATAGCTGATCTTATAAATTGTATAAATAATAAAATAATAAATTTAAATAACACCTATAGGTGATTAAGTTGTAGCTGCAGGCCGCGGTATTCATCGGCTATTATAGTATTATATTATATGTAGTAATGGAGGTATATTGTTAGTATTAAAAAATATATATACGAATATGTAATACATAACATTGAATTACAATTTACTTTTTGTCATCAGCCAATTACAATAATATATCGCGTAAAGTTATTATCTATTTTACCTGTTTTAGATTCTAAGCGGAGCGATGACTGTCATTATGATTATATTAATATATTATAATATATTGGCTTTACAATGATTAAATTATGTGTTTTTATAAAATATACGTAGTGTACCTAACTATCATCGGGATTCGGGGGTGTTGGAGGTTGGAGCAGAAAATTAACTCCGGATCATCTGCATAGTGTGTTTGGTCGCTGCAGCTGGTAACACATTTGTATTAATATAAGAAATGCAAAAACCCGATTTTATTGGATAATAAATATATAACTAGATAACTGTGCTTATATTATTAAATGTCTGACTTAAAATTTATTTATAGTCATAGTGACCAGTAGCGTGCTGAATAAATTTCAAACCTGAAACAAACTATCATCTCTGACCATCTTTTCACCATCATAAGCTTTTAATCTGGATTTTTTTTTTTTAATTATTAGTTAGTTATTATAAATATTATTATAATTAACACATTTTGATCGCACTAAATCCGTTTCCCAGTATTCGTCTACCCAGTTGGCCAGTTCCCACTCGAACATTTTGATCACGAGGCGATAATTTCCTAAAAAAAAAAGCTCACTTCGGCGCACGTCACTGGTCACGAATTCGTGAAAATGTATCATAATAGAGTAGGTATTGTCTAATAATTGCCATTAAGACGTTATAGTTTTTAAAAACTTAAATTTGCGTAGTGTATTATTTTTTAAATATATTTTTTCGTCACATAATGTTATACAATAAATAATTTGCGTAAATTATTATAATAAAGAACATCGGTACAACCATTATCGTCACATTAAGTTAATAATTTAATGTACATATTACATGTAATAATATTACAGCCCGGCGGAATTGTTCGCGATTTACTAAACAAATACGAATCGCCCAAATCACCGTCTGTACGAGTAGTGAGTTCCGTACGGTCCGGAGAAACTGGCGTGCGAGACAGAGTGCGGAGTCACGACGGTGGCACCGTGGCCGTACGGTGCAGCGACCGGCCCACGATGACTACCGTACGGGACAGCCGCGGCATGTCCGTAACTGTACGGGACGGCGGCGGTCGGGCCGTAACCGTACGGGACTGCGACCGGTCCGTGGCCGTACGGGACTGCGACCGGTCCGTGGCCGTACGGGACGGCTGCCGGGCCGTAACCGTACGGGATGGCTGCCGGGCCGTAACCGTATGGGACCGCGGCCGGGTGATGGTGATACGGCAGCTGCACGTCGTTGGTGTAGCGCACGTCCGACTTGTGCGCGGACGAGTACGGCGTGTCGACGGTTTTGTGGACGGCGGACACCTGTCCCCCCGGGTGGCCGGGCGTCCGGAACACGCTTGTCGACGTGCTAGCCACGGCGCCGTCGTACGGACTGTTGTAGTGCACAGGGCCGCCGACCACGACCACTGGTTTCGGCGGCAAGTATGCGGCCGAGTAAAGCGACGGTTCCACCACCGGTTCGTCCGCCGCCACTGACAATATCATCAACGCAGCCACGACGCCGAAGCACTGTACATTCAACACCTGTATATCGACGACACAAACACAAATTCGTATTTCAACTTATTTACAAATTATATAGTTATACAGTTATAGCTATTTCTACTTGTAAATGTATATAGGTAATCATTAACAGTGTTTTTTTAAAAGGTGGACTGATGACCATAAGACACATAAAAAGTTTACAGACAATCTATACATCATCATGTTACATCTTAATTCTTAATTTTTAGTTATACTTGATTTTGATAAGTTTGAATGTTTTGACAAAAGTAGTCAAATACACAAAGCCATATAGGTAACTTTCTAAAGGTAGGATGTATTCAAACGTAAAATAACGATCTTAATTATTTTATTGTAATTCAAAAATTTATTAATCGCATAATTTTTAAACATTCTATTTCACAGTATTGTATTTAATTTGGTTTTTTTTTTTTTTAATTGAGCTCTTTGAGAGATCATTGTAGTTTTATAAGCTATTTATTTTATTTTGTTTATGTCGATAATGATACAATATGATAAAATATTAATATGCATGTTTTGCAATATTTGTTTAGAAAAACTGTATGGGTTAAATTGTTATAAATTATTTTTTTGAATTAAGTAGTTTCATAAAACCTACAATAATTTGCATTATTGTACGATTGTGAATAAATAAATTGATAAATATTAAATATACTTGTACAATACAATGTCATGCTAGTCGCAGAAATATCAAATATGATATATTTAACTACTTAGATACATAAAAATATTGAAGTAGGTACATATAATAATATACAATATTCACCTGCAGAAGTCCAGAAATCTTGATCTACGATATCTATTATGTGGTGTACCTACGTAATTAGTATTTGCTAACTGTACACATTTAAGTCTTAATCCTATCAAACACTTATGTCCTATTTCCTTAACTTTGAGTGTCCATTATTTTTATTATTATTAATATGTATTATGTATAATATAAATATCAAGTTATGTATTATAGGTGCAACTTACCTTAAAATTCTGCATTATATGATGATATAATAGAGTCGGAGTAAACTGAACCAAGTATATTGGACGCGTTGCTGTAGGTATTATGTATACTGGCCGGTTGTTGATATATGGTATTTCAGTCTGTAGATAATATTACATTGAGTTTATGTGTAATCATTTATGTCTTATATACACCTCGACTTCTATGTAATAATCGGTGGGAAATCATATTACCCCAAGGGGCGAAGTGTTTTTTCAGCTACCCCCTCCTTATACAACAAGCCGATCGCTTTCAGGTTAAAAGGTTCTATTGTTAATATAAAATATTACTATCGATTGTTATACGGTATGATATAGTTTTGCCATAGCCGTTGTGTGTAAAAATCATGAACAATTTCTAAAAGTGACCTTAAGACTACTTTGCAACGTGTTTTATAAAGTAAAATAAAAATATATATAGGTATATAAAATGCAAGTATTTTTATGTAACAATGTTCTTATTTAGATTCAAAACAATGCATATAGTCTTGCAGAACTGCAGAGGCCAGAGACAAACAAGCAACGATGGTCATATTTTATTAGTTATTAATTATCTATTATAGTTATAATAATACGATGAAGTTCGTCAAGTTTGTAACTCTCTCGAAATGGACAACCGTGGTGCACAGAGTAAACATTTTCGGATTTTTACTTTTAATTTTTAAAATAATGTATATAGTAGGTATCCATTATTTGTAATTTACTTACTATATAGTTACCTACTTAAATAAGAGGTTTTATTTATGTCCTCGCCCGTTACATACAACCACATTATATAGCTGATCAAAATATGATTGATTTAGGTTGTATGGGTTATTTAAATTATAATGTTTAATTACAATATACAGTAGGTACATATATATTATATATATATATATATATATATATATATATATATATATATATATGCATGTAAGATGTAATTGTATTTTTAAATTATAAAATTAAAATATAAAATATAAAATTAGAAAGAGCGGAAAGAGTGCATAAAAAGTTTTTAGTTTCAAAATGTACAAATAAAATATAAATATTTAATTATAATATGTAATTTAGTGATCAAATTCTCTAAATATTATTGTGTGACTTTATATAGATCATAGAATATACTACATACACTATACACTATAACTATGCATGTCCTGATTATAATTGAATTGACTGTCAATAAGTATTTGACTTACAAAATGTGTGTATTAAGTATTTTATAATTTATACCATTATATATTTATATATACTTATAATACCTATACAGCTTAGGTATACAGGAAGAATGAAGATTCATTGAGCAATAACTTTTAATTTAAATATATTCTGCTTTATAATAATACATATTACCCGGTATAACGTATAAATAAGATACAACAGTGGCTCTCAATTGAAGGTACGTGGAAAGCTATATCCTACACACTATATTATACTCCTATATATATTGCGGAAAAAATTAGAATTTATAATTATTTATTAAACGTTATAGTCATACTATGACACTTATCACTTGGCTTTTTCATCATCAAATTATGATAAGATATTAGGTTGTCGTTGGCAATCAATTTTGATGGTTTTTATTCAATTGGTATGTGAAAATGTTCAAAGTTTGTAGTTGGTACTCTATACTGGAATTGGAATATAAAAATATTGAAAGTCGCTAACCTATAATATAATTATACATTATGTAATATAATATATTTAGATAATACTAGAATGTAGTTCCCGTTTCATCAAAATAATAGAGATTTTATTTCTTTTAAAAAAACTTTCCATTGTTCCCCGAAGGTTATTGTGTGTAAGAATCCAGATCGTCCATAGAACACATTTATTTTACGAGTACCTATATAGATCATAGATATGTACTTACATGCAATGTATATATAGAGTTCGTCTATTGTCCCGGTGAATTGTGGACGACTTTGTAATATAATAGTGTGTATGAATTGGAAAACATAACGTGATGATTATTGATTGATGACGTATCCTTCAAGCCTGATTATTTGTGGTCGACTCTTTTTGCAGCCTCAAGAAGGTCATTCAAATAATATATACAAATAAGTTTTTCAAAATATTTTCTTGTCTCCTTTACTTAAGGTTAGATCAGTCAAATTGTTTACCGCAAAACATTTAAAATCCTTATCACAATTCTCAAAAATTGTTTAAAAATTTAACGGATTCCTATAATCTTGGATAACATTTTTTTTAATAAAACTTCAGAGACCAATATTTTACGTAGTAATGAGAAAATTCTAATTTCTAAATTACGATATAATGATATGATATTGATATATATATAAACTATAAAGAGATTTATTTGTTTAACATCCGCTCAAAATGCAAAGTTGCATCATGCCACATGAAACTGTATAGGCAAAGTTATGTTACAAAAAGAGGGAGCTATACCAGATTATCTTTTTTTACGTTTTAAATGAACCATGAAAGTTTTGTATTTAATAACTGTATAAAAATTGTATTTTTTTATTACCTAACTTTCATAATTATCACATGATTTTAAAACTAATTATGTATAAAAACAATTTATATTTTTATTATTATTATCATGGTTCCTGTTAATGTGTCTGCTAATGCGCGAGTAGATGTTGAACTCCAACAGCAGAATGTAAGAAATACATTTTTTTTCTTAAAAATTAATATATATTAAAATGTTTTATTTTTTATTCGTTATTTTCTTCCTTGCATATGTAGTTGTTTAACAAACGTCCTTCCAGGTTTTTGAGTCGATGACCAATAAAATGAGATGTCACCACAGGCATTGTACGTTGGTCTTCCTACAATAAAATCACAGCAAATAATTCAAAACTGTTTTATTACACGGATAATTGGAGCTTTATGTCGTAAGTATATCCATAGATACTTCTTTGTAAATATTGTCACGTATTTCTTTTTGGCTTCTCCAACTATCTGTTTTTGATTTCGGATCGAACGACTTATTCGAATTAAAAAGCAATTCGTACTGCAGTTGTTGCACGACTGGTTTCTTGATACCAAAGTAGTTTATTAGATTTTCTTCTGATATGTCCTAAATCACATTATATTTATAAATAATAGAAAATTAATAGTCTACGAATACTGAGTATTAAAGATGCATTAAATACCGAGTAAAATGTATAAACACTTTACGATCATATAAATAATAATAATAATAAAACAATTAGATCATATATTTCTTGTATTGATGTAAAATTATTTATTCGACTTTCGACTAGATACTAATAAACGAAAAAAAGTATAAATAACTGATGGCGTTTTAAAAATAACGAATAACGAGTTGATATAATAAGCATATTATCATTACATCGTACTATATTATGGCTAAATTGGTTAATCGGTTAATCAATAATGGATTTTTACCAACAAACATAAGAGATTAAAAAAAAAATCTAAGGTCTATTTAAAATATTAAAAGTGCACTCTCATAAAATTATTGATTTGTACTAGGAATTTATAATACCTTTAATGGTACAGTAGACTTTTCAAGTTTCGCCCACATGGTTGTTAATGCTCTTTGTACCTGTGTAGGTGTATGCCAATCGGCCATAGTGTTCACCTAGGTATATTATTATTAAAGTAATTATATAAGCAATACGCAATTACATAATATTATATTTACGACAAGTCTAAAGACTAATAAAGAGTACCAATAAAAATTAAGTTGATATATGCAGTTTTCTAATATAATATGTGCAGTAGGTAAGACGAGACTATTAATACTCGGTAACTTATAATATGTACACAATTTTACAATAATACACATTAACGATAAAATATAGGTAACTCGATGTTATATTTTGATCAATTTTTACCATAGATACTAGGTATTTTATAAATATTTTAATAGATATCTAGGTATTTGATTTTATTTTTTTATTTTTATTTTTAAATTAATTTACAATCTGTATGGAAAAATACAATTAGTAATACATATGATACAATGTACGGTTTGAGTGAGGTAGCGTCCTGCAGTAACGCTTGGTCACTGATAGCCGTATATATATTGGACCTAGACAAGTTATAGAAATGCGTTGTATAATATGTTTATTGTTTTGTCGACCATCATGTCGACAATTTTTTTTAAATTCTGATTAATAACAATAATAACCATAATGACTATTATATAGATAACATCAATTGCGAGGTTATTACCTAATGGGACTACTGTACTATAACTTATAAGATTAGTATATTTGATGATTAATAGTTTGACTTTCAGCCTACGATTTATTAAATTAACACTGTTAACTCGACTTCTGCTTACAACATTTTAGAATACAATTTCAGTTCAAAATGTTTGACTATACCTTTATCATTTTAATATTTTATGATTTGAAAATATTAAGATTACGTAGTTTCTTATGACTTAGTTATTCATATATAAATATTGCAAATCGTATTATACAAGTAGTAGTCAAGTACAAAAAAGCTTATTTGGGTTATACCACGATTGGGACTAAAAGAAATTACAAAATGTACATGGGACAGATTGTTATATTATAACAGTTAAAAATTGATGCAATTTTTATGAACAATTATATCTATTATTATGTAATGTGTCTATCGTATACATTTACGCAGGTACTGAGTGATCGAATAAGAACTGTGCATTTTTAGTAAATATTTCAAACTATTGCCACGCCGCGCACCATTTAAGAGAAAAATTTCATATTTATGTAAAATAAATTACGATTGATTTTAATGACTTCATTATCTATTCGAATTTTGTTTCGTTGCCTTTTTAAATCATAGACATAACATGTTAATATTTGTATTAACATGTTATTATTTTATGTCCATGTTTTAATTTTAAACATGAAATATTGCCGCCGGACGGTAAACTCATTGGTTCTTACCAACACCGCGGTAAATGTTCATCGTATGTATCGTTGTTCGTATCATATTATGACGTGTTATCATAATAAAACAATATTGAATTTTATTAAAACTTTGTTATAATATACATTATACAACGATTTTCGGATTTATTAGTTGTAGTGACTTATACTTATTTTTTTACTTACTTTTTGAATGTCAGCGTTTTCAGTTAAATAACCGTTTGGATTGTATTTTATTTGTGAATAGTTTTATTCTCCAGTCACAATGTCAACTATAGAACAGCCTTGCTATACTTTGATCAATATCTCTAGTGACTATGAGATGCCAAACGAAATGCAACTCAAGTCAGATCTTGGTTAGTATTCAGTGTTTATTTCAGGGGGGCTACCGGGGAAAAACCGGAGAAATATGTATAACAATTTTTACTTTCTTTTATTATTATTTACTCCTATGTATACCTACTCAAAAATTTACAATACTCCCTGGGATAGAGGGTCTGAAATTATGTTAGTTTTAAATGTCCGCCGTGGTTGTGTATTAAATTATTTTTATTAATGATATTTAATTTTGGTATGTATATAGAAAAAGGTGATAGCAAAACAAAAATCGAAGCATTGAAAAAAGTCATTCATATGATAGCCAATGGAGAACGTTTGCCAGGATTGTTGATGATAATTATCCGTTTTGTCCTACCATTACAAGATCATACAATTAAAAAACTGCTTTTAATATTTTGGGAAATAGTACCGAAAACTACAGCTGATGGAAAATTATTACAGGAAATGATATTGGTCTGTGATGCATATCGTAAGGTAAAAAATAATTTAACTTTTTTTTATAATTTATTTTACCTATAGTAAATTTATCATAAATTAAAATGAAGTGGTATATTTAGTATTTGCCCAACGTAAAATTTGTCATGCTGATAAGTCAATTTATTTTGCTTGAAAATTTCCATTTTTATTTATATAGTAGCTGTTAAGTATGTTACATCATCTTTACTATATTTTATTCACTGATTTTGAAGTTTTATATGTTTTTAAATATTGATTTTTATTTTTAGTTTCAATTAATAATGTTGATATCAATTTATTGTTCTAAATTTTATTTTTTTTTTTGTATTTTAGGATTTACAACATCCTAACGAATACTTGAGAGGGTCAACTCTTCGTTTTTTGTGTAAATTGAAAGAACCAGAATTATTAGAACCACTGATGCCTACTATACGTTCATGTCTTGAACACCGTCATTCATATGTAAGACGTAATGCTGTACTTGCAATATTCACTATTTATAGGTAATTTGAATTTTTATATTTAGTTAAACAAGTTAGTTTTTATTTTAAATTATAGTTATGTTATCAAAAACTTGTTAAATAGGAATTTTGAATTTCTGATACCGGATGCTCCTGAACTTATCGCTAATTTTCTTGACGGAGAACAAGACATGTCTTGCAAACGTAATGCTTTTATGATGTTACTACACGCTGATCAAGACAGAGCACTTACATATCTGGCTTCTTGTCTGGATCAAGTAGCTTCTTTTGGTGACATTTTGCAACTAGTTATTGTAGAACTCATTTATAAAGTAAGAGAACATTTAATAAATCAAATGATTATTATTAACAATTATGTCTTACTAAAATTAGGTGTGTCATGCAAATCCATCAGAACGATCCCGTTTCATACGTTGTATTTATAATTTATTGAATTCTAGTAGTCCAGCTGTTCGTTATGAAGCTGCTGGAACATTGGTCACCTTATCAAATGCACCTACTGCAGTAAAGGTATGTTTTTATTGCATTTATAGATGTAAATATTATAATAAAAAATGTATGTAGGCAGCAGCTTCTTGTTATATTGAATTGATTGTCAAAGAAAGTGATAACAATGTAAAACTCATTGTATTGGACCGTTTAATTGCTCTTAAAGAACACCCTTCACATGAAAGAGTACTTCAGGACTTGGTCATGGATATTCTAAGAGTATTATCTAGCACTGATTTGGAAGTTAGAAAGAAAACATTGAATTTGGGTAATCATTTATGCTATTATTTACATATAATTATGTAATTAAAATATAATAATGAGTTGTGTCTATTTATATAGCTATGGATTTGGTATCATCTCGCAATATCGAGGAAATGGTGTTCGTGCTTAAAAACGAAGTGGAAAAAACCCATAATTTAGCTGAACACGAAGATACTGGAAAGTATAGACAATTGTTGGTGCGCACACTCCATACATGCTCTATTAAGGTATGTTATTGTTTTATAACAATGTGTTAATTTTTGAATTTTACATTTTACTCATAAAATTTTTTATAGTTCCCAGATATAGCTGCAACAGTGATACCTGTACTCATTGAATTCTTGTCAGATAGTATAGAATTGGCTGCCACGGATGTTATGGTATTCTTGCGTGAAGCTATTTACCTCTTTGAGTCATTACGTCCTCTCATAATTCAGCGTCTATTAGAAGTTTTCCAATCTATTAAGTCTGCCAATGTACACAGAGCTGCATTATGGATACTTGGTGAATTTGCCAACTCACAAGAAGATATCGAAGCAACAATTGAACAAATAAAAACATCACTTGGAGACGTATGTTATTGATTAAATTTATTTTTTAAACTTAAATTGGTTATAACTAATATAAAAAATTAGCACATATTCATCAATATAATTAGGGTTAAAATTTGACAAATTTATTTTAAACTATCAACAAGGAATTTATTCAAATAAGGATTGAATTTAAATTTGTTTTAGTATATTCCTGTATAATTTATTTTTCTGGATATTCTTGTCCATTGGTTACGTTGATCTTAAAGTTTCAAGTAAAAGCCGTGTTTATTTTTTTTAAATAATATAATTATTATTCATATTATAAAAAAAAAAAATTAGTATATTATATTAAAGTTAAAAAATATGTTAGTTCTAATTAATGATGAAAATAAATATTTTTGCTTTATAACTTAAAGTTTCTGTTATGTATAGCAGTTTAATATTTAATAATAAGAATATGTTAATTTATTTTAGATGCCTTTAGTTGAAGATGAGTTAAAGAAAGCAGCTGGAGATTCAGAAAACGTTGAAGAATTTGGGTCTAGCGGTTCACAGTTAGTTACATCTGATGGAACATATGCTACTCAATCAGCATTCATTATAAATACTCCTCGTAGTGGTCAAGCAAAACGGCCACCATTGCGTCAGTATCTAATTGATGGAGATTTCTATGTAGGTGCTGCATTAGGCACTACATTCACTAAATTGGGCATCAGATATGCTGAAATCTGGGAAGAACAAGATTCTATAAAAGCTAATCAATTTTGTGTCAAACTAATGTTAATATTAACTTATATTTTGAAGCTTGGAAAATCGGGTAATTATAATTAAAAGAAAAAAAAACTGATTTTTAGCCATTCAGAAAGTATTTTTACGGTTTCTTGGGTATGGATAAAGCTACGCCACTTATTTTTCTCATAATTTCAATGTCTTAATCATTTATTAAAAATTTCATACTTTGATGAAAAAAAAAGTAAAAACTAATAATATATATATAATTATAATGTAAATTGATGTATTATAAAATAAAAATATGTGAATAAATACATAAACTCATGAAAATCAATTAAATCATTTATGTCGTCAAAATACTATTTATCTTTCAATATATTTTCTTTTAATGGATAGTATTCATTTGATTTGCTTTGTTATATAAACTGCTTAATATGTATTGAGGATGTTTTTTTTAGTCTCTTCATGTTTTTTGTTCTGCTTAGCACTTCTCCACATTCTGTCAAAATTATGTGTGTGAGTTCCACTTATAGTGTTTACAAAGTTATATTTCTGATTAACTGTTGAGTAATTTAAATTATCAGAATTGAGGTTATATTACCTTGTAAAATACTATTGTTATTTTTTTTATCAATCATTATTCTTAAAATATCTAATAAATTAATTTTACATACATTGAGTATAAATGATAAAAAAAAAAATAATATATATTATAAATAAGTGGTGTTACCTTAAACTGAGTGCTGGGATTATACTTTCTGTGGGGTGTTAACTAAACTAATATCAATAATTATATTAATATTTGTAATGTTTACTTATGTATTTTATATATTTGCATGTTTTTATCTAGGAATTTGTTCTAAACCAATTGGCATTGACGATGGAGACAAAATTATGGAGAGTATTAAAATATTAAATGATAGAGATAGCGAAATCGAAGAAATTTATACCAAGGAGTGCAGCAAATCATTAAATGAAATGTTGGCTGCTAAAGAAGATGAAGAAAGCAGCAATAAAAAAGTTAATAATTTATAAAAAAAATTTTTTATCATTATAAAGGTATTATAAATTTATAATGTTTTTTAGGCTAAAGAAAAACCAGGACATAAAGTAAATGTCGATGATGCTATTGTGTTCTTACGTACCACTAGTAATGGCACAGAAGGTACAGAAAATGTTTTTGAACTTAGTTTAAATCAAGCCGTTGCTGGTGGTGGATCTATTCACCAGAATAGTGGTGATGGTGCATCAGGACTTTCTACCAATAGTAAACTTAATAAAGTTACACAACTGACTGGATTTTCTGATCCGGTGTATGCTGAGGCTTATGTTCATGTCAATCAGTATGATATTGTTTTAGACGTATTGATTGTAAATCAAACAGGTAAAATTTAATTATAAATTAGACATGAGTACAAGTTATTTATATTCTTAATAACTAACAATATATAATGTAACACATTAGGTGACACATTGCAAAATTGTACGCTGGAATTGGCCACAATGGGAGATCTAAAATTGGTCGAAAAACCACAACCTGTTGTTTTGGCTCCTCATGATTTCTGTAATATTAAAGCTAGTGTTAAAGTTGCATCTACTGAAAATGGCATAATCTTTGGAAATATTGGTAAATTAAATAAGTTTCTTTATTGTGACTTTGGTTATTACTATTTATTATTTATTATTTATTCATACTAGTCTATGATATCGGTGGTGCAATTGGTGATCGAAATGTGGTTGTATTAGATGACATCCGTATAGACATAATGGACTACATAATGCCTGCTGTATGTAACGACTCTGAGTTCCGTCAAATGTGGACTGAATTTGAATGGGAAAACAAAGTATAGTTCTTTTAGTGTATTGTATTTAAGAGTTTAGATGTTAACTATAAATTGTTTTAGGTTTCTGTTTCCACTAGTTTGACCGATCTTAATGAATATTTGGCACATTTATTGAAGAGCACTAATATGAAATGCTTAACTCCAGAAAAAGCATTATCAGGGCAGTGTGGATTTATGGCTGCAAATTTATATGCAAGATCAATATTTGGCGAAGATGCTTTGGCTAATTTAAGTATTGAAAAGGGATTAGATAAGCCACAAGTTATTGGTCATATTAGAATTCGGGCTAAAAGTCAGGTAATTACAAAATAGTACTAAAATGTTATTTATACCTTACAATTGTTTATACTTCAGTTTAAACTGAATGTTAAGTAATACATTTCATGTTTTTTTTAAAAAAAAAAAAAATTTCTGATCAAAACATACATAACATATTTTATGTTCTGTATGTTGTATAGATTCTTATAGTATTTGTAAACATAATAACTTACTATATTATGTTATTATGAACTGATAGTGAATGAAGTATTGAAAACAAATAGTTTATTATACATAGAATACTACTTAAATAATATTCTATTAATGTAAAACTGAGTCATTGAATTTTAAAAATATTCTTTTAACTATGGAAAAAAATATAAAACTATTCATCACAAACATTTTATTCATAAAAATACATTAGACTATTAGAGATGCATGACAATCGAAATTTGAATGAGAAGTTTAGGAGTTATAAGTGTTCAATGCTTAGATGAACAAATTAGTAAATTAACATTGTGCGGGGTATCCATTCCACTGCTCTCACTTAAACTTTAAATACTTATAACTCATACACTACTCATCGGAATTTTGAATTTTATGTATCAAAGCAATCCAAAAATTATTCCGCTTTAGAATATGAAATTAAAAATGTATAATATTGGCATTCAAAAATATAAAATAAAAATATATCGTTTTATTTTGACTGGAAATTATATAAAGAAAATATTTTTTAGAACATTAATAGATTTTGAAGTGAGTAATAACTAGTATTGTTTGATAAAGGAATTATTCACCATTGTCATCGTTTATCCATTGTAAATTCTCTGATTTAATTAGGTAAATAATAATTCATTAATACTAATATTAATTAAATTAAAATGTACAGTGTTTAAAATAGCTGGTAAATGATATTTTTAGACATTTTTCTATAGAAAATACTTTTGATATTATTAAAAGAATGCGTGTAAAATATTTGAGAAATAATCCTTTAATAGTAGAATTCAATAACAATGAACATAGAAATTGTAAATGTTAGCCCTGGTTTACTGATAACAACACAATGGTACAACATCACAATGTAATTGAATATAAAATTTAGCAAATCTACATTAAACCTGATTTATAACAATATTATAACAACTATTATAACTTTTTATTGAATGGCTATTTGGCATTTCCGCATGTTAGGTATAATGAATCATAAACATATTTTTAAAATGAAAAACAAATTCATTATGATTACATTTTTTCCACTGGCTATGACTGTTAATGAACAACTAAGCTAACAGATTATGAATATTCTTAAACAGTAAAAATGAATTTAAGCCTGGATTAAATAAAAAAAAAAATGATATTACATTGTAGAGAACTGTTTATTGGTAGTTTAAAATCTGTATTTAATTATACACTTATTATTTTACACCAATAGAAAAATTAAATTTTTTTTTCATTTATAGTGAAATTTGAATTCATGATCAGCTAAAGTTCTTTCTGTAATTTAATAATGATGATTTTTGTTCAAATTTAATCCATAAGTATATTCATATATTGTGTTATAAAATTTGATTTTAGGGAATGGCACTCAGTCTTGGCGACAAAATAAATATGATGCAAAAACGACCATACAAAGCAGTTGCGGCTTAAGCTCTACATTGCAGATTCAAATAAAATCATCAACCTTAAGAGTTTATCTTTATTATTATACATATTATATTTATATTGTGTTTTGAATTACGTATTATCAATAGACATTTATTTAGAAAACGTCTTTTGTTTATAATAAAATATTTTAAAATAACAATGTCATCGTTCGTCTATGGGCAGGAATGTGTTATTTATTTTATTTCTATTTTTGCGTCGTGATTATATCACATTTTTTTGTCGTTTAAAAACACGTCTGAACAATAAAAGAATAACACTAACGACACTGATAAAATAGACTTAAAAATGCTATTTAAGGGATTCGTCTGTTAGACAGTGTGTCAGTATTGACGTTTCGTGACTTGATGAGCACTTATTGTCGTGAAACAGAAAGTAATATGATGAAAATTGTAAGTTCTTTTGACCTATACCTACCTATATAAAACTATATTAAAGTATCTCTATTTTAAAACAAACGTTCGTCTACTTCACTTCTATTTGTTGTGTTAACGTTATTTATGATATTTTAGACGATCGCGACGGTAGTGCAGGTGACCGTCTTTTTCGTAATGCAGGTATCCGTAGAACCGTGCAACGATAAATACATCAAGGATATGATAGTGGACGTTTGTGGAATGGTAGGATTAAAACGGTCATTCGGCGATAACAGCAATCCTGGTTTGTTGTTCGGGTTGAGTATAAGAAGAATGTTGGATGACACCGAACGCGAATTCGAACACCTATTTGGAAACACCGCAGAAGCAAAGTTTCAACTGAAAAAATCTAACGAGAACAAACTAAAAGGTATTTATCGCGATGTACCCCAGTGACCGTATGGTAATAGTGTACGTAAGAGTAATCATACGAGTTACAACTTACAAACTTACGTAAAAAAAAATCGGAAATAGTTGTTAACTAGCGAAAACACAATTATAGGTACCTACCAGATTGTTTAAGTTTTGTGGTAGTTTTTTCGACAGACCAGTAAAACGATACTACTATAATTGTCGTTACCGATCAGCGTTGATTTTGTTTAAACAAATGAATCGAATTCGGTTAGCAGCACATTTCATGGGGCACGTGCTCGAAATTAGGATTTGGATAGAAATACGTACAATTCCGTCAATATACGTAATAATTAATTAAGCATTTATAGAATTGTAAAATATTATAAACATATTTTTAAATTGTTTACAGCATCATTTTATTTCTGGGCAGTTTTAAAATAATGTACAATTTAACGACACGCTTTGTTATAGGTAGGTACTACCTACTCGTATTATTCTTATAGACAATAAAATTAAATCTACCTCCGGTATTAAAGAAAATCCAAAAGCATAGTCGACTTAATGAATAACGTTTGTACGAAAAATTATAATTTAAATAATGGTGGAAGTTTCAAGATCTTAAGATCAGTATTTTTTCAATTACAACAAAAAATTAAAATAAATGTTGAAAATCACTTTCGGAGGTAGTAAAAATGCTGAGATTTTTAACTTTTGGGTATGGTTTTTGGTAGTAAATGGTCAAAAGTAAAAAATTCTCAGTGTTTTTTAAAATAACTGGAAAAAACTAGTTAATTACAAAAATCTTTACGCTAAATTGGTATTTAACAAAATCGATTTTTTTTTTTTTTGTGTGTAATTCAAAATTGAATTACTGTATATATGAATTTCTGGTACGTTATTTTAGCATCTGTACTTGTAAAATCATACATTTCATTATTTCAATAATGGAGTATTATTATTCACAGATAAAAAACATTTTAAAACCTGTATTTCTACGTTTATTTATCCAATCAGGATTTAAAATAAATAAAAAAAATTCAACAGTTTTAAGGATATTTTTTATGTTTTCAAATAAACTAATTTATTTAATGTTATTTTTTGTAGAAGTTAAATTTATTTTATTTTCTGGTCCATAAATTAAAGTTATCATATGTGAAAAAAACTAACCTTATGTTACAAATCGGAATAAGTAACTGATTTAATGTTGATAATTTATAAATTAGTGATAATTGATTACGAAAATTGTCGTGAGGGAATACGTATTTTTCATTAATTGTCATCATCATCATTGAAAATAGATTTGGACGATTTGGTGTAATTAATTTGATTATTTTATCAAAATATATTTTTATTACTGGAAA
The DNA here is from genome assembly GCF_003676215.2 of Rhopalosiphum maidis. Taxonomy (NCBI): domain Eukaryota; kingdom Metazoa; phylum Arthropoda; class Insecta; order Hemiptera; family Aphididae; genus Rhopalosiphum; species Rhopalosiphum maidis. The sequence goes on from NC_040878.1 coordinate 85,870,866, forward strand.
TCTTCGAGTTGAATTCCGAGACAATACTGCCTTTATCTTAGAACACAAGGAGTCAAGGACCTTATACTTAAGACCATTACAGTCTCGGCCAAACCGTGACGTATGCCGTCGTAATAATGCTACCATAAATTAATAACTGTTAATATTGACTAATGAGTATTAGCTATCAAAATGAATAATAAGTAGTTTGTAAATATTATATGTATATAACTACATATAAAAATCTCTTGGAACTCATAGGCCTACAATTTGCACCATATCTTAGAAATAATGAATTATTTATACCATTTATCATAATATATATTACGGATATATCCATCTCGAATAACAGTCTGCTTAGATTATAAGGCATATTTTTCGTAAATTTTGATTTTAATAGACAGTTTTATCCAAGTTTAACCATGCATACAGTTTTTAATTGTATTATGTTATACCCGAGAAACTATTGGCGTTGATTTTCCGTAAAATTAGCGTTTTTAAATTTTTTTCCTGATTATTTTGAAAGTAGTTATTGGGAATTTTTATTATTGACCTTTCCTTAGTACTAACTAAATTAAACTTTTCACTCAAAACTATTCTTAAAATTGGATATTTAAGCATTTAAGAGAAGAAAAAAAATATATAAAATAATATTGCTTTGCTCAAGAACCGTTTATCACATACAGAACACAATTGCATTACAATTTTTTTTACACTGATCAACTACTATATTAATCAATATTATCAATTATAGTCTATTTTCCTCTATACGCAATATGCTTTTTTAGTTTATTATTACATAATATATTTTCTTTTATTCATCTTAGCTTTTAATTATTATAAAGGTCAATGACAGACTCTGGATTGAATACTGGAGTGGAGATGAGCTTATAAAAAAATACTACTTACTGAGCAAAAATAAACTTAATACAAAAAGTGAAAAGGTACATAATATTTTTTTGAACATCTTATTAATAAATTGTGTATCATATTATGTCTGCACAACACATTACTATATTTAACATAATATTAATAATCAAACCAACAGCTATATAGACTTCCTGATTGTAGTTATGGTACCTAGAAATTAGAATACTAATAGGTAATACGAATAGCTTTGCATATTCTGAATTATAATTTTATATTACAGTTATTAGTCAGGGGATAAAATACTGTGTCCCAAGTTTTATAACGTGTTTTTAGTTTTGATTGCATTAATAAGTAATAACAAGCATTTAGGAATTTCAACACAATTTAAAATATTTTGAACTTGTACTTGTATTTATTTTATGTATTATTAGCATCAGTATGATATAAATAATATTAATGTGTAAGGAAAGTGGTACTTAAAAGAGGAGGGATTTTGGGAGTTATAACCTCCACAGATTTTTTTGTTATAAAAATCTGTCAAAGCCCAAAGGTAACAGTTAAATTAATAGTGTCTCCTGAAATCAGATGTATTTTCGGCCCTGGTTTTAGTGTTAATAATAGTTGATATTATTCCCAATGGTTTCAAAAATAAGTGAAATACATTTATTTATTGATAATTTTGGCAAATATCATGAGAAATTAAAAAATTTGGTGGTGATAGGTAATGGTGATGGGGGGGGGGGGGAAGACATAGTCTCTGAATCTTTTGGATCTGCCGCAGATATACGTATATCCGATATTTTAATAAGTAGGTATTTATTAATAATACTCAATTGAAAAAATTGTACTTCTTACAAATGTCAATGCTGCAGTAATGCAGTGATATCGTATTTTTCGTTTGTATAGTATATTAATATGTATTAATTAAATTTTTTTTTTTATTTAGAACCAAACGTTACTCCACTTCAGCTTCCAACTCACTTATCAGGTTTCAAAGACAGATCGAGACACGTGAAAAGACGTATGGTTCAAACATTCTAGTATTAATTACATATTAATCAATTTTTTGAAAATTAATTTCAGGCGATGATGTCGGAAAGGCCACGATTATAAAACGGGAAGTAATGGCCAAGCTCAAAGAGTGTTGCGTCAAGAAGTGTACTCCCAAAGATTTACGTCATATATGCGAGAAAAAATAAACAATATAACCAATAACATTTTAACATACCTTGTTTTATTATTAAATTATGGGTAATAATTATTATCAGTAGTCAGTACGTATACATAAAAATACACAAATAATTATTTGTATTTTTTTTTTTAAATATTATATTATATTTTATGTTCCATATAATGGAGCGAATAATATATAAATTGCCGTAAAATCACAGACTTGTTTTTATAATAATTTTCTAAAAATCGTTATTTATATTATATTCACCGACAATCGTATATCGTGAACTAAAATCGTGCAAACTTAACACAGGAACTAACGACTTATTATACTTATAAAAATTAAATTTAAATTAACACAGCAGGACTTTAGTCAATATTTTGTTTTTAATTCTTCGGTTTTTCGCGGCGCTTTGTTACAAAGAAAAATAAAACTGTACATGAAACGTTATACACGACATATTGTATACGTATAGTGTAGAACCAAACAGTGATAGAGATTTCGATGAGTGTTGACGATGGAAGGTCAAAATGAAAGACGAGCTGCAGGCGCCGCAGTGTTATTCCCGAGTTTCAGTGTTGCGTGGTTTTAGTAACGATGACCGATGGCATTTTGTCAAAATATGGTGTTACAGTTTTCACTCGTCCTGGCACCGGGTCCTGGACGATCACCGCCTGGGAAAACGAAAAAAACAAATAATTATAGATTAAGTATTGTTATAGAATGAAAAGACGGGTCGCGTTGTGAAAAACAAATTTATAGCTATAGGCACCTATAATATATGGACGAATAATAATGTATAATATGATTGTATAATGTCGAGGCACTGTACCCGGCCGTGAGTATAATTAGTTATCATACGTACGGATAGGGTATCTTATATTAATATTATTAATTAGTGTTACACGCATTCACTCGTGCGTCTAACGGTTTAGAGATGCATCTGCATTGTGCATGCATAAAGCATAATAATAATATGCAAGGTGTGTCTCGAGGATTCGGCATTTTATGTTGTATTCACATCTTCAAGCAGTTCAAGTCTCCCCTCCCCGCGCATGTTTAAACGTAAATGTAAATATACAATATTTATAGAGTTTAGACAATTCACGGGGCTAGATTTTAGTATAATATAGCTGTTTTAGCCTGTTTGTATATGTGTATTCGAGTATTTAGAGTGACCCTCTGCAACGCCGTCTATCACACGGGGTACACTAGCTGGTACTCATGATTTTATCACGGTATAACTGCAATGACTTAATGAACGGTCGATTGGTAAATTGATAATCAAATAATATACTTTATACAGGTAGGTGCATTGAAGACGGTTAAATCTATAATGCATTTATTGTACTTGCACTTTTGCCGAATGCACTCAGCTCAAATGGTTCCTTTTCCTTAAATATGATTTTGTGGACCGTGGGCCACGAGTGTTTCATTAAATTAATAATCTTTTTTAGAGAGAGAGTGGCCCTATATATATATATGTCTGTTATATTCAGGACACTGTATGTACACACATATCTTTAACTATAGGATTGTCAACGCGTACATATTACGTGTATAGCAATATTCCCATGTAATAGATTCGTCAAGTCTTCTCGTTCCCGACACACCCTGCATATCGCAATTTATATATGTATATAATATAATATGTACAGTCCTGTAGTATAATATATATATATTATTATTGTTATTATGTTTATAAACAAAACAAAAATACATTATACACTTCGTGTACCTATAATAATAATAATATTATATTTATAGAGCATCGAGCGCCGCTATTTAGCGATTCTGATTGGTCGCACGTTACTTTTAGGTTGGTACATTAATACATATTACTATTATCGTCGTTGTTATATTGTATTATTAGAGTGTGATTGAATTATCTTATTATTATTATTGTCGTTTGGCTTACTTCTTTCTTTGGGACGTACGAGACCGTGTTGTATTTAATAGTCTTAATGTTGTTTTGCCTACCGAGCTCTCTAGAATTGGGTATAATACTATTAGATTTCGTTTTGGCAGTCGTGTGCTCAGTCTGCAGCAGACTGTTGCTTTGGCTTTGGGACAGTGTGTTACTCGTGGGGTCTTTCTGGGGTTTCACGTTTTTGTCTACCAAGGGTTTCTCTACAGACGCGGACGGTTCCAAAACACTCCGAGTATCAGACCTGCAAATCATCGTAATAAGATATATACGTGTTTTAGAAATGAAACTATAAATGTATTTGTACAATTGTTCATAGGTCAGACGATAATACAATATTGTATTGTAGGTACAAGACCGCGATCATTTAGAATTTGTAGATGTACGAAATACGAAGTAAATTAAAAGTAAAATACGCATAAATTTGGACCGTATGAAACGGTTATGTTTCTTTGATTTTTGTGTCAATATTTCCACTCGTTCACAAAAGTATATCATGTAATAATAAATTGTATTGTGCATACATAGTGATGAGTGGTTTATCGACTTATCACGAGGATAAGAATAAAAATATAATAAATGATAATTATGTGATTGTTGATGAGAAATGAGAATGAGTGTAAAACAGAAGCAGACGAAATATAATAATACAATGTACTTATAGGTAGACAATAATATACTGAAATAACAAAAAAAGAATTACCGTAAGACTTATATTATCTGACGTGGCAAAATTATTATGTGATACATTAATGTATATGAGAGTTAATGTGGTGCTTAAACATGTATGTGTGTATTATGTATGGGTACACGTGAACACGAAAGTATTATTATAACAATGTAATTTGAACGATCAAAATATGATTTTAATAATATATATATATATATTAAACAGCCAATCAGAATCCCTTTTATACGTGGATCCAGATGCTTATATAATAATATATGTTATATACTTAATGGTATATATTATATAGTTGCAGTGATTATATTATAGCGTGTATTCGATAAGACTTACAATAAGTATCAGGTAGTGTACCTTTACAATAGTTTAATACATACTATATTATATAGTGTTGTCATTTGTCATAAGATTTCATTTCATTCGCTGCTATAACGCAACACTAGGTTTTTGACATTTTTATATCTTTACAGAAATGCGTATTGTGGCACGACAAATTTTTTTTTTGTTTAAGAGATTTGCATTTCCGCCACGTGACGCGTTTGATGATAAAGGTAGTTACTATTAGGAACACCTATGTAATATCATTTTTCGCGTTCGACTAATGCCGTAAAATCAACTATCGCGTATAATAATATAGTTGTCAATTTTATCAACGCTGTCCATTAAAATGTATCGACTAACGCGCGTGTCGTTTTTTCACTGTCGATTTATAGAAGAATAAAAATAATCGCAATAAATTGTTCCAGCAGTGAGTATCCGATTTCATTTCGAACAATTTATTATTTTATTATAACATAAAAAAAAAAAACAGTAGGCACCTATAATTATATTCACAACTTAGATGCCATATGCATGCGTTTAACAACGGTTATACAATATTATAAACCATGCAGTTCTATTTCATCGTAATAATATTATTTATTTATATTTACAATGATAATAACCCAGGAAATCGAATGAAAAGATAATGTTATTATATAGGTATACGATTTGTAATAAGATCTAAATATTGCAACAGCGATGCGTGTTAATTCCTATTAAAATACTGTAAAGAGGAAGTGCATTATGTACTGCAGTAGAGTTGCAAAAACTTCCTGTCTCGATGCAGCGAACAATAATATTATAATACGATGTACGTGTTTTTTTACTAATTTTTTTCCTTTGGATTATATTTGAATAACTTTCGAGAATTATTACATTCGGCTAAATAGAATTTTACGCTTGGGTTCTTATAATAGTATGTTATGTCCGTTATTGGTGCCACTAGAAATGAAAATGCGTTAGGGCGCCAATAAACTACCAGACATAATATACTATATAATATCAGTCTGATATGATTTGATTTTTTAGAGCGCCTAGTAAAAATTGGTCCCGATTTTTCAAATTGTACGTATACATATATGAACTTGCAAGTTGGTTTTGAATTATATTTAGTATCATTCAACAATGTCCGCACAAGAGAGTACGATTAAAATATATGATTTCCGCCCTATGCCTTCTTTAGGTTAGTTTTGTATTCCAAACATATTTTATTTTCATCAATAATTTGTACGATTAAATTTTATCAGTTGGAGGATATCTATACACAAACTATTCTTTTGTTTTAGCTACACGTATACTTATTTGTATTTAAAAATCGTTTTTTTTTTTTAAACAGAGTATAACCATGTTTATGCCACAAGCAGGTGATATTTATATTGTTAGTTGATATTTTTTAAGCTGAGTTTCTTGCAACATTCCCAGAAAGATGCATACATGACGTTTTCCAATATAGATAGTATATTAATATAATGTTATCAATTAAAAAAAAATGGCATCGTAATGGTACGGTGTTATTATTTTTTTTTTTTATAAATTATTCAATTATATTAAATATTTGCTTACTTTGGTAAAATAAATAATTATACATGTACCTAGTATAATATAACACTACATAAGTAATAGTATAATATTTATTTTACCAATTTAAATTTTCAATATTATACTAATACTATAGGTAGTCTATTCAGAAATTGTCCTTTATATACGGTGTCATATGATATTGTAATTAGTGGACATTGAGTATATCTAAAGAGCAGTGCTGAGGGAGTGAAGCCCTTCACCAAAATTTCAGAAAAATTAAAAAAATTCTTTCTATGTTCTGTGAATATACTTTCAAAAACTTATCTCGCTACCCTGCTGCATATTTAAGCCGTGAACGCGTACGCTGCAATTAATTAGAACGACCAAGGTTAGGTTAGGTTAGGTCGTGCAGACTTACGCAGTTTCAGCGAACAAGCAAACTTATCAATACCCATGTATAATTTAGCGTTGATATTAGTCATGTTTAGACGTTAGTTGCAGTATACATTATGATTCTTGATGATAATATTATAATGAGATTTTGGTTAGATATTATACAGGCACATAATATACAATATTATAGCCATTCATCGGCGCGCGAGTGGAAACGAGACACGGAAAATACAGTCGATAAGCTTGATATTTCATAACAATATCGTCGCACACAACAGGCCGTGTATATATTTATATTGATTTATTGATTCGTATTTCGATATCGTGAACAAATGCAAAGTTAAATGTACTCGTTAAGTGTATAGGTACCTTCGATTTTCCCAGCAGTAGGATTTTAAGTGTTTTGGAGTGCAAGTGTTCTCGCAGCACTCTTCGACTATTACTCTTTTTCGACGACGGCTTGGGACTGTAACATCTGAAACAAAAAAATAAATAAATAAATAAACAAATGTAACGACTGCACTCCGCAAAGTTCAAAAAATGGAATATTATAACATAATAATAATCTTATATTATAATGCGATAAACAACAATGACAATATTAACAATGCTCATTATTGTAACAGGACGTATTATATATATATTATATACCTAAAAATATTATAGAGGCGCTCGTAGATTATAATAATAACATAATGTCATCATATCCGATCGCAGTTATAGGCTAATTAATTAATTTGCTCTAATTTTTATTCACGTTGGCGAATTTGTTTGAAATCGCACGAATCTCCTGATCGGTAGGTGTTGATTGTTTTCAGCAAGTACGTTACAACATTAACAAAATACGTTTTTATAAATTCCATACCTTATGCCGAGATGCATCATGCGTAGCAAGTAAAATATATGATATTATATATTTTATGTTTCGGTAAAAAATGACCGCGGAAGGTCGTATTGCAGTGTAGGTGAGCATAAAATATTTGCTTAGAAAATTTAGGCTTATAGAAAAAAAAATAATCATTTTTCTAATTGAAAAAATAAAGGTAGTGTTATCAAAGAAAAATTCACTGGTTTTATGGAATTGAAATTAGCAACGTAAACTATAATATGACGTAAAATGCAATTTTTGTGCTTATAGCTAAAAAAAATTAAAATATGCGAAATAAAAAATAGATCATTTGTACCAATAATAGACGAGTTGTTAGCCACATGTTTATTTTGTATGACAATGTAACAATCTACGGTTCTCGTTGAGAAAACATTAATTTTACGGAATCTTTATAGAATTATTATTATATTATAGTGCATTCGGACTTACCATCACTCGCCGGATGGAAATTGTATCCATTGCTGCAGATCAACGCCAATACGTTGGCGAGTTGTGATCCACAAAAATGCCTCGGCGTGTCCCACGAAAAATTTATGATTGGTGAGCTGCTAACGTGGCTGGCCAGCAACATAACTATTACCAATACCACAGCTGAGTTCATTGCAAATCACACCTGAAACACATAACGGTAAACATATTATTAATATTATATTATATTAAATTGTTTTCCAACTTTACACTCTGTTCGCGCGCATATCGCGCCCTGTTCAAGAAATTCGGAAACTGATGTTATATACATAACAATTTGTGGATAAAAAACGGTTTCTAAACTTTTTGACCGCCTTTTATAAAGGTCGGGTAAAAAAATATACTCATTGGGTATGTAAATTTTATCTATCATCATGTTAAATATATGATTATTGTTACGTTTTTGTAGAGTTATATAATTGGAGCGAGTTGCAATAGAACGTAGTTGTCGAGCAAATCGTACGCGCTCTGTAGTCGGCTTAAAACAGTTCTGCTGAGACTTGATAAAAATCGTCGATGTAAGAATATGTTGTCATAATAATAAGTAAATTGTAATATTATACTCGTGGATTGACGTGGGCGTATAAATTCGAAACAATAATATCGTACAATACTGTAATAATAATATATTATAATACACGTCGTCAAAAAACGATCGGTAGGTACTTGCGAAATGGGAACAGTGACGACAATTATTGTGGACGAGCACCTTTTATGTAGGTATTATTACGAATTCGTGTTCGTTCCCACCGCACAGACATAAACTAGATTACAGCTTTATGGTTCCCGCGCGCGGAGTAGGAATAATTAATATTTAATAATAATTTGGTCGTTACGAACGGGATATTGGTGTTTATTATATATAAATGTACAATTTATACGCGGAATTCCGGTACAATATTGACCTATGTCCTATTGCCTATATACGTGGGATATTTCATCAATTTTTAAAAACAATAACAAAACTATGCGCGCGACGACGGTAAAGTCCATTTTGGGCGCGTCTCGGTTGCAGCTTTAACACTCATTATGAACAGCAATGACGCAACCACGTATTCTCGGATGACAGCGAAAAATCCACCGATCGATCTAACATAACCGCCGTAGGTCTTAAGAAGACTTCGCATCCGCATAATGTGGTGTCTCCGTCTTGCACACGTACAACACGGACAAAACGCGTTTACGCAGTCCGAGTAGAACTCGCTCAATTTCTGTTCCAGAGTAAGTATACCTATTATAAAATTAAAATATGACAACATTTTGGAGGGCAAGACGAAGTGTTTTCTCAATTATTCCCAATATAACGTTCATTATATCGTTTAAAAATATCGAAAATTTTAAAAATTTTAAATACTCTTTAATTTTTCGAATTAATTAATTAATTTTTTTTTTTAAAAACTCATCGTTGCCCTCTAAAATATTGTCATGTAAATGCGTTTTATCTATGGCGTACGCGTGTAAAACGGTGACAACACACGTTGGTGCGACGTCCTCTTAACATAACCTATACTTTTCGCGAGAATACGATAGCTGTTATAAACGTCAGTTTTCCGAAAACCGCACTCATTGATTTGATTTGATGTTAGTTTTAGTAGGGGCGAGAAGGTACACCTAAAAATATGCTCTTAAATCTTATGATTGCGGTTATTTATATTATATTATATTATAGCTGAATACGAAATATAGTCTAATATTAAATTATGTTTATTATTAAGTTTGTGTATTTGTCGTTAAATGGTATATTAATAAGACTTTCAGCAGTAATAGGAAATGCCTTAAAAAAATTAACTGTTATATTAAAAATATGTAAGTTTATAAATGTTTAATGGCGGGACTCATCAAATGTAATTTTTAGTATTTTTTATAAACGTGTCCTGTCTCTTTTGCACGTGAATATGCCACGCAAATGTGTAAAGTTGAATTTACGTGACACTAATTACTGCTGATAATATATTAGATATAGACAATTTTCCACTTGATAGTTGATATACCAGTACAGGAATACTTCGAACAAAAAACCATACCGCATAGGTTTGAGATTTTTTTATATACGGAGTTTTCCGTAATCGAGATAAAGATCACACATGTCGCGGTGTCTTTTTAAGTATAACACACGTGTACTACCGTGGAGTGAATATGAAATAGGAAGTATTTTCAGGGCCAGCTCAAGCCTTCAAAGTTATCTTTTAAATGTTTATCAACCAATATTCTTCTCTCGTTTTTCGAGGGGCTTCTAGGTGTCGGGGGCTTAGCCTTCAACACCTCTACTGTTTGAGCCTATGAACGTATACAAACCGTACCATAATAAATAAATTAATAATAATATTATGCGCGTTATATTTTACATAATAACGATACGTACATGTATAACTACTCTTATGTTGACATCGATGATATAAAATCGATCTTTGCTCCTATCGATACTGCATAATACGCGGTCGTAAGAATTGGTGACATAATAATAATAATAATAATGCTATTTCTTGAACATAATATAGTGTTTCTATAATAACTTCCACGACAAAGACGAATATTATATGATATATTTTTGTTGAGTATTGTGTGTTTCAAATGTTTAACGTATGGAAAACAATACATTTTTGTATAATGCTGATTATATATGATATGTGAGTGAAACAATTGATTTTTCTTTAAGAAAATGTAACAATACAACAGAATATAATCAACGTCGATCAGATGACATTAATTGTACACGAATTGCACGAATATTATTTATTTGTGTTCTTAATTTTTTTACTACACAATCAAGGTCATTAGAATATTATTTTTATATTGGCTAAGGCTTTCAAAGGCAAAACCAATAGTATGTCAAAAAATAAACCACTTCAAGGACGGTTTTGTGGATTATATTTATTATAGCTACTAGTATTGCGAGTTGGCGGGAAGAAATTATTGCTGTTCGGTTGGTCATATCGACTCGTGATATCCCCGCGCCGGAGATGGGACTGGATCGAACAAAAATCGATGGAAGTATACGCGGAAATACAATAGGTTGTAATATTATATTATATTAGGGTTTTTTTTGGGGGGGGGGATCGAAGAATTAACGATATTTGAATTTGAGTTATTTATCTGGAGAAGGGTTCTTTTGAAATTAGAGTATAAAATATTTAGGTAAGATATTTTTTTTATTATATTTATTTATTGCTATTCGAATACTTTCCTAACCAAGGAAATAATTGTTCGTTGCCTTTCGCGAATAATGACAACTTTTGATCGCTGTCGTTCTATTTAAAAATTGTTAGATGGTATAAATATATATATATATATATATTTATTTATATAATATCAAAACGTCCCTCAAAAACTGTCTCGCTTCGACTAGATAATGCATTAATACTTAACCGCCGTCTGTATATTGTTATACAATATAATATAATATAATATAATATACAAATGAACAGAAATTCCGTTTCGTATGGCAATGACCCGTTCAAGGGCGCTTTAGTTTCAATAAAAATTCGTTTACACGGAGCATTATTTTTATTGTACATCATTTATATATTGTATATGTGCATGTAAATGTATAAAGGAATTATGCGAGGTGCCCATAACGGCCGTAACCACTTGATAGATGAGGATTGATGATTTTTAAATTGTGTTACGCGTAAAGGTGTACCTATACGCGACCACACCGAAAATATTAATTAATAATAAACGTACAGCTGCACCGCGGTAACACCGCCAAAAAGACGTCGCTCGTGCCAGGAGGGCGTCAGACGGTCTCGCGCACAAAATAATATAAAGCATAGAACAACGGCGGCGGTAATCATATGATTATTATAATAATATTTTGTTTGTTGTTTTCGCTAAGTTTTTTGAACCGACAGGGTGCTCTTGCGTTGGCTACTCCGTCGCGCACGCCGAGTTTCTAAAATTATAAAACCGTAGAGCATTTATATTAATAACCGAGTTATAAAATGCTACAGTAAGATTTGAAATTTTTGGCTTAAAACCGAAGACTTGAAAACAATTTTTCTAAAAGCTATTCATCTTGAGTTGTGTTTGGCATACGAATTAACCGTTTTATCATAGTATTTATTATTATTTATATATTATCATGTATTTCGATATTTGAAATCCAAGAAGGTATACCCGGGAAAATCGGTCAAAAAATTAAGTTCAACTGCAGTCTACAGGATTTTACAATTTATAGATACCTACAATCTTGTACGGGATCACAAGCCAAGTGCAGTAAAAGTTTGTTTCGTTCTCAGCCAAGGATAATAACCCGAAAGTGTCGCGATTCGCGTACATTAAACGTCCGGCATGATACGCGCGCGGCGTTCCTATTTATCGACGTCCCGTTTATAAATAAAACAATAATTATCAACCGGTTATGTCGGAGGTTATAATATTATCTCGATATTATATTTAGAGGCTAATAATTTTATAAATGTTAATTTTTCGAGTACGTAAGTCCGATAAAATGAGCCATGAAATTTGGTAATCGGACTTTCGAAAGGTCATTCAGCTGATAATATTATATCGGTATAGTACTAAACGCGCGTATTATATGGTTTCAAGTTTGTCCTCAATTTAGCTCGAAATCGCATACAACCATTGCCTTTGTATGATGACTGTGCACTATCGTTTGGCGGTCGATAGTGATATTAATTATTTTTAATTCTCGTTCGTTATGCTTTTTGCCACAAATTAACATCGACAGAACGTATAATAAAATATTTAATATTAATCTATAGCGATTACTGTTAGCGTGGACCAATAAAAAAAAGTGGTCAGCTCATCGTTTACAATATGATCGGAGTTGTAAAAATTCACCGAAAAATCTAGAGAAAGAAAAGATCGAGAGAATGTAAGACAGGGATCACCAATTAATATTTTTGGAGGGTCACTTCAGAAATATACAAAACATTAGGAGCTATCAAAACTGAATGCGCATGTTTACTTGAAGAAAATAAAGATAAAATCAAAAATGAAAATTTCATTAAATTTGTCAATTATTTTGTTAGTGACCCAGATTAAGTTTGTCAACGGTCCGAAATTTGGTGACCCCTGATCTATGGCCTACGCGCTGTAGAGTGTAGACGAATTTAAGTCGAACATGGATTTATTATATCCTGCGCGGCGACGGTTTTATAATATTATATAACATCCTTAAGCTGTTGTAAATTGGAATACAATAATACCAAACTTTTTTCGTATACGACTGAGCAATTCTTATGCTTGTGCAAGTACAATGTAAACTAGTATACTCTTGATCACGGTACAATATAAGAATAAAACACACTAACGGCGAAAAATACGAATACAAATTAAACACCAACGTTTTCAAATGATTTATGCGGCGGTAATATTATGAATATTATAATATATACGTACAGTATGAAGTTTTATATAATTTTATTATGTATTTCATAAGTCACGAGTGAATCAGTACCGGTTTTTACTATAAGAGGGGGGAGCTTATGTTTTAAATAGGCATAAAAAAGAATAATGTATTTTTCTATCCTCTTTTCGAATCTTTTCCAAGCGCGAACTTGAATTTTATTATTGTTATATACATATTAAAAATCTTATGATACATTTATTTTTACCGTAAATAATTGTCATAAATTATTATTTTTAATATTTATCTGGATATAAAAAAAAAAATTAACCAAATTCTAGGTGTGGGGGGGGGGGGGTTACTGAGAATGATATAACATTTGACGAACTTTCTATGTCGTAATATATGATTGGACATCAGCTATCGTAATCTGTTTTTCGATAATGGTAAAAAAACACAGTTTGCCAATAGTGAATTCAAAATGAAGTCTCGTATAGTATATATTATTAATTCCTAAAACACCGTAATATAAATATTTATATAATTATATGGTGAATGCTTGTTGATATTTCAAATTTGTCTCAGCTTTCAGTCTTCAAAAATTCTTACGATGGAGTTTAACGAATTGTAAAACCGTGTTAAATTTTTTTCAAAATTGTTCGGTTTGAGTAAAAAGAGTTTTTATTATTTAGTGATTTAGTCTAATCGAAAATTGTTGAGATACTCAGTTGCATTGTTATTATTATATTTTAAACTTTATTTGTTCTGTATCGTATTAAATAAAACCTTGGTTTATATACGGTATTTGATAGATATAATATAATATATAGCATAAAAATATTGTATAAGTATCAAAATATTATCGTATATTTAGGTGACGACGACCTCGCAAAATAATAAAGTGCTGCAAATTTTTGACAACGTCATGCCTGCAATCTATTTTTAACTGAATAACATAATACGCATAATATTATTATAATACATAGGTAGAATTGCAGGGATGATACAGTAATTATATACTATGCACAATGGTTGGTTTATAAAATGATAAACGACAAAAACGATGATTAGACGACAAAAATGAAAATAGAATATAACAATAGTAGTAATAATAATATTATATTACAAAATAAAAAAATAAGGGCTTAGAACAACATATTGGATATCAATTGAAATCATAATTTAAAATGTATTATGCGATTATGTAATCGTGACTCGATGATTGTTCTGTTTGCTCGGTAAACGTTTTTCAGTAACATAATATGTATAATGTGTATGTTATAGGTACTTTGTGGCTCGCATTAACGTCGTATTACATTTTATATAGAACACACACACACACACAAACATACGAGCGCGATATTTTCACTCCAAATATATTGTGTAAAATAATAAAGCCTTTATTTTTTCCGGCGATAAGACGGAAGGAAAAAGAATAACTCTGCTTTAGTAATTGTTATCGTTTATCGGTCAATATACCATGTACAGTGACGATGTGAACTTTGTGTCGCGGGGTCAAAGACGAGGAACCGCATAATTTAACGAAAAAAACATTTTAATTACAAATTATTAAAAACGTGTGATAATGGTTTTGATTTAAGATTTAAAATTATATATATGTATATAGATGGATAGATATAGCTAAGTACTTACTATAAAATCATCATCTGTTGCAGTAGGGCAAGTTTCGCGAGAATATTATTAGAATATCGTTCTAGACGAAACACGTGTCGGCGATCCGAACACCAGAAATAGTAAAAAAACCAGTAAACAATAATTATTATTGAATTATACACCCAATATTATACTTTATATTTTATTAAATTACGTTAAAATGTTTTAATAATTTGATAATTTTTACAGCTGTGTGTCTGTGTATAATCGTCGTTATCGTATAGCCTGTTAATTATAATAGGTAGGCACGGTAAATTCTATTTATATAAGTCTTTTACGATGAATAATATTATATATTTATGTAGGCATTGAAGTCGTATTGTGGTTTTCGATTATAAAGAAAATTGGGGATGTTAAAATTTAGGGGGAAGGACATAAGAGAATTGTTTACACGTTGTTCTCCCATTGAGTACATAAAAGCAAAGTGCACATCTACGTATGGACATTAAATCGAATTTGCTTAAAATGTAAGTCGTTATAAATGTACCTTATTTGGATTCTTGACTCATTGACTCAATGAATCAAAATCTCATTAGTCGTATGTCATGCATACAAAGTCTTTTTTTTAATATTGTTTTCTATATTACATGTTAATATTTGACCATTATGATCACTGTGCATAAAATAACTATATTTAGGTATTATTTGGTAATATTTTATTTCGAGTATTATATATAGTTTTAATACATACGTCGATAAGTAATATGATGATTTATAACATATGTATTACTAGGTATTTTTTAGTATCATGTGTCTTACCCGTGTCTCGATTGTATTTTTGTTTACACGAAAGTATTCTATATATTAAAGTAGGTAGTTGAAACTCTATATGTCGAGTTACCTTTGACTTGTCGTTTAATTATCATGGCGTTTCCTACAGTCAATAGCAAAATACATTAAGACCATTGCAAGAACGTAATAAATAACTCTTTGATGACCAATATAAAATAAAATATTGATAACTAAAATACAACGTGACAGAATCCTGCACGGTTTTTTGTATGACAAAGAATATCAATAAGATAATTTTTTATTATTTCAGAAAATCGTCAATAAACTATAGAGAAATTATTAAAAACAAACATTGATTTTTAAATATATGTAGGTACCCATGTGATTGTATTTTATTTCCAGAAATTGTTTTTGATAAGGTACAATAGGTTTCAATAATGGTATGTACCTACTACCTACTTGCAAATAGCTGATGTTTTGAATTTAGTGGATTAGATATATAATTTAGATGAATAGTGGTTGAGAAATAATTGTTATTACAACATATTTCATCATTAAGAATTTGGAAACAATTTGAACATATTGTATTACTTATTGGAAAACGAAAATACATTTAGGTATTATTTGTATTTGCAAAGAATATAATGGATTTAAACATATACTGCAGTTATAATATCATCGTATTTATTCTTTTTCATTATTTTATCATTAAAAGTAATCTAAACTATAAATTATGGTGTATAATATATCAAATAAATAGATAAAGACGATGTAATTTATAATATTATTGTTATAATGCTAATTTTGTTTAATTTAAAAAAAAAAAACGTTATATCTGTACCCGTATACCTATACAAAACGTGCAGTACTACACGTTTTATACCTAATATTTTTAAAATATTAATTTCAATATAACTAATAATCTATAATAGTTTCATCCAATCAATAATGACTAAGGTTGTCCATAAAAATAGTTGTATTTCGAAAGGCCTTTGATTTCATTAAATTGTTGTAATATTAATGAAAGGTTTTTATTTATGTTTATATTCTTCAAATGAGATTAAATTGTGAGAGTAAACTTGTAGGGGTAAACTCGTAATAGTTCGGTTATACTAATCAAAGCATAATATGTATAAAAAAAAATTATAAAAGCAAGTATACGATAACTGAAATTAATCAACGAATATTGTTTTATATAAATCGTAATATAAAGAGATTATAATATTACTATGTATACAATAATATATGTATATATTAACATTATATTAATATATTTTCTGTCGTTTATTTGCACGGGATTCAGAAGTACGAACGCAACGATCCCGATTTTTGGAATAAATTTAACATATCAAGAGTAATGACAACTGAATTCATGAGTATTTTGTCAATTTATTACGTGAGTATCGTTAATTTTTACAAAACAAATTCACAACTCTGTTAACCTGTGCATTTATGAATATACTCATGTTCGCAATGTTATGATTATAACAAAGAAAGCATTCATATATATATTATATTTCATGCTAATAAAATATGTATTTTTTTTGAGTATTCAATTTATTATTAAAAAATTTACATAATTATGTATCTGGTATAATATAACAATTTGGTTTACCTATCAAATTACATAAATATAAATAACACCACGAGAATAAATAGAAATAAACACTTTGACTGATTGCAGTTGTTGATAAACGGTCAAAAATATAAGACTCTCAAGATGATGTTACGAAAAATTGACTTCATAATTTTTTCATAAGTTATTTCAGGATTTTTTTTAGCATGGAATGTATAATAGCAATAACATTGCAAGCCAGACATCATAACTGAGGAATTTTATAGATGCTAATTTAGAATATTATAATATTATATTGTTATTTTTATTGAAGAGTGAAGACGATTTATAAATAGTTGACCTGGATTAACTCTTAATGAATTAGAAATATGGTGTCTTTGAACTTCGCCTCGTTATTTTACCCACCATGTAAGAACTAAAATAGTTATAATCATTATGTTTGTGACATTACAATGTAAAAATCATTAAAAAAAAAAATCTGATAAAATAATTAAAATGTTTTTAATAGTAAATATGTATAATGTATATCATTGCATACATTTTAAATATGTTAATTACACGAGTTATCCATTATTATTTTTTAAAATTTTTAATATAAAATAAAATTTTGAAAAAAAAATCTTATCCTAAATTTAGAGTGAATAATATTATGATAAGGATTACAATAATAATGCAAATGAATGCATAATTAGATAAATACATTAACTTAAAAGATCCTGGACATTGCGGTGTCCATTTAACAGGTAGTCGTGCGATAAATATTTTTAGAGTAAGTGATGTTTCTACACATGATATGATGATTATGATAATTTTATTTTAGTTGGTAGATTTAAAACGAGACGACCAAAGTTTGTGCCAAAGTTATGGTTTCGTATTATTTCATTGTCTCTAAATACGCAAATACGTTAATATTCATTAAATTTATTCGTCTAAAAAGTAAAACAACTATACTGCACGCTCTTGAAATATCAAAGCATAAGTTTAATAAGCTAAATATTTTTAGTTAAACATCTGTTTGAGTTTTTAAAAAATAAAATTAATATAAGTAATACATTTACATCAAAACAATTAGTTTATTTATATTAGTTAACTAAAAACTTTTATATGTATTTAATATTTTTTATAGGTAGGTATTAACAACTAGTGTTAAACGTTATATTTTAATTTGATAATTAACAAAATTAAAAATGAACACTTTTATATATGATTTATATAGAAAATAGACATATTTCACACAAATTAAATTATCAGATTTGTCTGACCTGAAAACTTCAAAAATCAAATTTTTGATAAAAAAAACTTATTTTAATATTTTAAATTAAAGTTACTCTTTATAATATCCATGTTTATATAATATATTTATTGTTGTGATGACAGTATAATCAAATGTTTAAATGATAATATCATCAATCATTTATTGACTTAAACAGAGATCTAGTGATAGGATAAACCCCTTTTAAGAGGTCAAGAGTAAATTATTTTCGTAGATTGTGCGTGGTGTGTCTTTAATTTGTTTAGTCTGAAGCACGAGCCAATAAAGCTTATAACATGCAGAATCGAGAGAGTTGAAGGCCATAAGATAAATCTAATATTATTAACTTTTCAAGTCATTATAGTTAGTATTTTGGTAAATAGTGATACGTGTAAAATATTTGTGTTAAGCTAGAGAATAACTAGATCAAAGTCCCAGTGAAATTGTTTTCTAGAACTAATTTTAGATTCTTAGTAATGAGTAATGAATATATTGGTTATACAATAATATGTATAATATATCAAACCTTTTGGAGTAGTTAAAATGCTTCAGCCTATAATTATGAGCATGGTTCTTTTTATACAATTGGATCTAGTACTTTTAAGTAAAAAAGTTCGCAGTACGTTATACGTTATATACTTTATAATAGGGAAAAATATAAAAATATATTATAGAAAAGCAATAAAATTTATAGAAAATTAATTTTTGTTTTTTTTTTTTAGTTTTAATTCAAAAATAAACTACCTATTTAAATATACTAAACTTAACATTAGCTCAAAATATTTATTTAGATAATAAATATATTTTATAAATTTATATTAACATTTTTTTTCGATTTATATTTTTTGTCAATCAAAAATGTTGTTAAGTTGTAATAAAGTGCTACAATAATAGGTGTTAATTCACCCATTACAAAATAGCGATAATACATAGTCACTATTTGTATTTAAAAATAAATTATTTATAAACATATTAATAAATTATGAAATACTAATAATTTGAAATAGATGCTGCCATTCTCTAATCGGAATCGTTTTTTGTATGAAATGATTATTATTGAATTCAAATTTAATACACCCAGAGTCCTACTCAATGACGACATTTACTCTAAATCTACTGTATACAGAAGAATAAATTTTTCGGATTTTTTTCATTTAAATTTGTAGATTTGTCAAAGTTAAAATTTTTTTTAGGAAAATCGACTTTACTAAATCGTCTATTCAAATTTTTAAATAGCAAAAAAAAATAATAATAATATGATACGCTTACTAAGATACGGAAAAAAATGAATATGATAAAATAATAATTATATTATTGCAGTGTGTATAATATGGTAAATAATACGATTTATTTATTTTTGAATCTGCAAATTATATAGTCTCGGAATCGGTAAGATGGTTGCGAGTTGATTTAAATAAGCTGGTAGAAAATCACTGGATTATTTGTAAAAATAAAACCCTTATATGTTTTTAATTTTTAACAGTTTGATTTGCATTAAGAAAATAAAATTATAATACTATTATAGCAGACCGAGACGTTTCAAAATTTGAAATTCGCGAAAAAAGAATGTGTCGTCCGAATTAAAGACTTACAAATTATGTAATATTAAATAATTTAATCGAAATCCACGAGAAAAAAAAACATGATGTTATCTACCCCGTATAAAACCCACGAGATCTGTCGGCGTTTGAGTACCTATAGGGTATACACTATACCTGATCGTAATGTCGATCGGGTAAGACTAAATGCACAACGCGTCGATGATAGAATAAGACTATAATAATAATAATAATAATAATAATAATAAAATGATAGTAATAATAACAATCGCATATAGATTTGAAATCATTGCCGTTGTTATATTTTTTATTACCTGTAATTCGTGGGTAATTATTCTAGCCGAGATCTAGAATTGCCGAGGTATCGGACAACGCGGTCGATCTGAGTAGATGTACTCCGGTCTTGAGCCATTAACTAACTGACTGACTGCTGCACATGACCGGCGTTGTCGGCTTTCCGTTTGCTCTCCGTATCACTCTCTATTTATCCCATTATTATATTATTATTATCATCACCATCGCGGGCCGGCGGCATGTATGCGCGCGCGCGAGCGCGTTCGCGTATTCGCGTATTCGCACCGTAGTTGTGTGAGTGCGTGTTGTACTATTATTAGAACGACTTACTATTTAATATTATTATGCTTTCGAGAACAACGACGAGCGTTATGCGATTATAATAATCATCACTATAGGTGTAAATTGTAATAGTTTAATAAGCCAACCAAGCCAGGTCGCACGAACAATCACTAAACATTTAATACGAATTCAGTGCTGAGCTAACGGTCCCTCAAACGTGATTTAATGGCCCACAATTGGTAGGTACATTGATTTTTAGCGAACCATTGGAAATTAAACATGTTTTTATGCAACTCGAAATTATAATACCTTTGAGGTATTATTAAATTTTTTTACGAGATTATAAATATATTATATATTTTATATATTTTTTTCTTCGCACTTGCTCTTTCTTATTCCATTAGAAAAATAAATATACTGGTTGGTCTGCCTATACACTCGCCAATGAATTATTCCAAAAAAGTTCAAATAACATTTTAGAACAAAATATTATTCACACGATTGAAGACGATAAGACGAAATATCGAAGAACAAAACGTTGCATCAGTAGCCAATAAGCGAAATTTACATCAGGTTTCGATCGGCAGCTTAGTGCTGCAGTAATAACGGTCAGTACTCAATAGACTACGATTTTACTTGAACCTGCTTAGTGCTTGCACATAATTGAATGATATTATATGTAATGAAGATAAGTGAATGTTTTACGTAAAGTATCTTTACAGTATACATTGGTTATTCTTATGTGCTTAAAAATTTGATATATTTTGAACCACGTTAGGTATATTTGAGTATTTAAAATTTCATGTAGTAACCTAACCTAACCCCCATAGTATTTTGGACTTTGAGGATAATTCTTTGTCTCGAATTTGGAACGTGATCTACAAAAATAGAAGCACCTGCTTAAAACTTTGAGGTTTAAAAAAATATTTAAATAGTTAATATTAGTTAATTACCTAGATGGAAACTAAATAAAAATTAAAAAAAAAATATAGAGCATTATTAATTTTAGAAATGCGCATATTATCTAAAATTTTGAACATTTCAAAATATATTGTTTACTTATACAAAAAAAAAAAAAAATACGATTTTTGATTAGGTGCTCCAGAAAATTATGTGGCCTAATGATTATGTAAATAACAGTTTTTAAATATAGACCACACACATTAATCTCTAAAAAATATTAACAAATTTATTTCATTTTTTGAATTCCGAATACAATCTTGGAATTATAAATATATCGTTGATTAAAATAACGATGCCATACGTAATTAGTCAATTAGAAAATCGTATAGTAAACCACATATACGTACAATATACATATACACACACAGACATATAGACATATAGGTATCAGACTTAAAGTCAAATTATCTTTCGGGATTCTTATTGGTCAACGTTCTAGGCAATAACAGTCATCGTTAAATTTATTTGCAAGTGCAATAATAATCACAAAACAAAATAATAAAACTATTTTATTCTTTAATTATTATTACCTAATATATTATATCGTTATTAGTTTATAATTGATGTATATTAGCGAGTTTACTTATCGCGCGTGCGAAACACCGTATAATAATAGAAATTAGCCTCTGTACACGTTAGTACGTTACTGTACTACCTACTATATTATTATACGTACATCATATTTCGACACGTGTGAAGTACATGCGGTAATCGGATATTTTGTTGTTTCAGACATTAAATAATATTTCTATAATAAATTAGACTTCCGTGGCGACCTATCACTGCTCAGATTAAAGTAACTGGCCGAAAATTATTTTATACAAGAATAAAATATGATTATATTCATCGTGGTTCCTCCCAATAATTACAAAGGTTAGGTTATTTTTTATATTAGAATTTAATATTGTTATATAATTATTTATTAAAATTGTATTAAATAGTTATATTATTATATATTATAATACCATTAGGTTTATGATTATTATAACATTAATATTCGTAAATATAAATAATTAAAATTATTACTTACCCGCGTAAATCTGAGTAACTATGAAATTTTAAATTGTTTATCAAATATAAAAACTATTTCCGGTAGCATAACCATCTGCTTGTTGTACATTCGATATGCTATTAGGTATATTATGTCTGTATTGATGAATATTGTTAATTATTTTATTATTTTAATAGTTTTGAATTAATATAATCGTGTGTACAGAGTAATTCACCAAGAAAAATCTCTCCCATTTTTTCATTTAGTAATGAATTTATTAAATTTATATTTTTTTTTAGTTGTAAAATTTTACATATTTTTCGTACTACTTTGTGGTGATAACAACTTATGTTTTTCAAATTACAACTTATTTTTTTTTTAATATAAAAAGTGGATAATTTTACTGGAATCGTTTATGCACTTAATTCAAAAATTTGAATTAGTAGTTTGAATAATGCTATTGAAATATTTATACTAAGAGTAATAGTCCTTAAAAATGGTTTCACAAAAATATAAAAAATATATAATACTGCATCCAGTGTTTATTATACTTGTACAAATTTTACAAATTATAAATGTTGATTGATTAGTATTAATTATTAAAAGTAGTATTATATAGATACGGAAGTTAAAGGCAATAAGTACAGTGATAAAATAAATATTTAAATGTTATGAAATAACGCATGAATACTCAGAAAGTTGGTACATTGTTTTAAGAAAATGAAAAATGATGTATAGAATTACTTTTTTAAACGAGCGGGTCAAGATAATCAAAATATTGTATTATATGTTTCTTAGACCATTTGAAAAAGATAAAGTATCTTATTATTTGTAGTGTTCTATAAATTATCAAAGCATAAAAATCTTAATTTTACGAGTATGTTTTTATAAATATAAATCATGACACATGTATTTATTTAATTTAATTTATTATTTATTGATTATTATAATTTATACAAATCAAGTATACAAAAATAAATGTAATTGATATTATGTTAACGGTTTAACGTTAAAAAACCTAATTTGGAAGAGCCATTCACCTCCTAGTGTTTTAGATAAAAAAAAGAAAGAATTACCTGGTGAATTGGTATATTGGTTACGACACCAATATATCTTTCAAAGCTCGTGAACAGATTACCAGGGATTAGTTGATATATATTTTTTGCGAGGTTATTTGAGTAGTTAATTATTATGCAACAGATTATTTTGGTCGCAAAAACTTTATTTTACTATTTATTTATTCAGAGGAATGGATAATATCGTGTCTCAAAAAATATATATTTATTTTGAAAATGGTTAGGGAACTACAGACTTAGTCTTCGATATCGGTACAATATTCTTGTACAATTAGTTGCTGTAGAGCTCTGGTTAACTGCAGTATATCTAATATGTGTCATACCACTTACTAGATGACACGATTAACAGTGTCCACACTGTTCAATAATTGTGTATGTTAACAATAAATGTATATATTTGATAATTTGACCTAATATAATTTTATGTGACCTTTTAGGGGCTACACTACTCACACTACCCTTAATAAGTGGACTTTATAATAGATTATACGATTAGCTTTCAAGAGTATATTATTAATGTGTTTGTTAAGAAAATAATTTACATAATAAGTATAATACAATTTTTCTTTTAATTATTAATTACAGGTAATTTTAAAATAAATATATTATTCTAATTTCTAATTTTTTGACTACTCACTCAAGATTATTCACAATCCAAAGTGGGTTAAGATATGCTGTTATAAATAATTTGTGTGTGTAATAATTCTTATTTAAGAGATGATATTGTTATGATAATACATTTATATAATTATATAATATATATTATATATAAACATACTACACATAAATCCAGAGATTAGATATGAATTCAATGGCGTTAAATACCACTATTAATATAGATTTAACTTAAATAGGAGCATCGTAGTATTCGCTTAAAAAAAAATTGTTTTGAATTATTTCAATTTAGAATCTATGGATATTAGTTAAATAAATCATAACAAAGAATTTTTTAGATTTTTAGTGGAGTGATAAATGTATTGATTTAACAATGATTTGTTTATTTTTTGTCTGTCATCAACTTTTGGGGTAATAATAATGCTTTGATTTTCAATTTTGGAAATGTTATTTGGTAGAAATTTGATCTAGTTAATACTTTTGGGCGTTAAAAGTAAAAATTCACAGTACTTTTCAAAATAATTGGGAAAAAAAAATAAGGAAAACCCGATATTTTTACGTATTTTACACAGTCGATTTTGTTGTATTGTTGTAACACTTGTAATTAAAAAACAAATATTTTTATATGCTTGAAAATTGTACTAAATGTTTATTGTGTATTCTATGCGTAATAACATTTTTATTTTTTAAGAATTTTTTGAGCTTATTATAGACGTTTTAAATGTTTGATTTAAAAAAAATTAGGGGTGAGCATGCTTGATGAATCGTCCTATATAAAAGATAGTGTACGAATTATATGAAAGTACAATTTTATATATATAAATAATTGTATGATATTAATCATAATATAGGTATATCATATATTTTATAAAAAATTGTTGAACATTTGTTTGTTTCTTAATATTTGTTAAGACATATTAGACTATATTTATTTTAAATGATTTACAATTATAACTTATTGGTTATTATCTAATAATTATACCTATATAATTATAATAATGAATAGTATTAAGATAGTAGATAAATTGCAGACGAAAATAAATTTCATTCTAATGAAATTAAAATTTTTTTACTCGCATGTAGTTTTTTGCATCAAGTCGGGATAAAATAAATAATCCACAACATGATATAGTTTTAAGGCTTTAGGAATGCAAGTTGCATAATTGTATACTTTGAATTGAAAATAATGTATTACATGTAATCAAAAGTGTGTAATGTAATAATGAAGAATGTTTATTTACGGATCACTTGTTTTTGCGCGACTCAGAAGAAGTTATATTTTCTTTGTACAAAAATGATTATTTAATAATTATTAAAAGATAATTATGTTATTATATACAAATGAAAAAAATAACCACAACTTAAAAACATGATGTTTCATTTATCATGTTATACTGCTGAAGGTATCAGAAGATTTTTATTAATGAGAAATTATGCATGTACACGTTTTTAACGTTAATTAAAAAATATAATAAAATACTTACGGTAGGTAATCTGGTAGTATAATATTTTTTAATAGAGTTTAACGCGGTTCAATACTATGGTACCAAGGAGAAAAAATAATTTAACCCAAAGAGGGTCAACAATTTCTATCAAACCGTTAAAAAAACGTATTGATATATTAATATAATATCGTATATATATATGTATATATTGTATATTTGTATACAACACAATACCACACCAGCTAGCTATGTCATGTTAAACTACGGGCGGATTCGTTTATGAAATATATTAATGTACTGACTGAAAAGTTATACTGGCTGCTAAAAAGGGTAAGGTACATTTTGGTCGAAAAGGATCCCGCCCAAAACTAAAACATCAAATCAGATTTTCTTGATTTTTTTATCTTGGGTACTGGGTAGGTATATATTTTTTAGGGCGGGACCCGTTTTGCCCAAAAATGACCCTCTCCATTTATAGTTATATATTTAGGTGAAAAATTTAAATTAATTTCTTTACATTGATCAATAATTGCGTTAAGCGTTAGCAGTATGTTTCATACTTTTTATAGGGAAGTAGACAAAAAATTAACGGTATATAATGTCCATTTTGAAAACCATGAATGGTAAACATTTGCGTAAAAAATCACGCACAATATTGAAAAGTTCCATCGATATAAATTGTGTCCACTGTGCTTAAAAATGTTAAATTAGTCTTACAAGAAAAAATAAAGCGCACCTTTATAGATTTTGATCGATTTCAATTCGATAACAACTGGATTTCTTATGTGTTATCTGCTATCGATTTTATATATTATCATTTATAAACGATTTTTCTTTTGGCTTTATTTTCTTAACTCAATTACCGTAATTTTATTACTATAGGTTTTATAACGTTCCCTAAAACATAATATTTGACTGAACAATGGCCAACTTAATTTTAAATTGGTCTAAACTACTCTGGGCGAAACCGGAATCATATAAAAACAAAATTTGGGTGAAACGGGTACGAAACGGGCTACGCCCATTTTTTAAACACCTATATTAACTTAATCGTCCTAATTAACGACGCGTATATGTTTCTAAGAAGTTGATAGGCATTGTTGGATAATTTGTTTTTTTTTTTTTGTAATAATTTTTCTGAATTATAATACACGTAATTTATGTTAATATTAACTTAATTTTTAGCTTTCAAACAATTGTTTATTATATTATTATATTTATAGAGATAACTCGAGTTTCATACGTTTGTATAAGGACAACGCTATAACGGATTGTAAGACATATACCGATAGCATATTATATTTTGATACATCATGATAACCGAATGTCACCATTATAATATATAGTGCCAGAAGTGGCCAACTTGCGTCTCTCGACATTAAAATCAAAATTTACTTATTTATTATTATGAATTTTAATTTTTTTTGTATACATTTATCAGTTGTAAAAATGTATTAAATTACATAAAATGTATTTATAAACATTTTGGCTTTTGCTATCAATATATTTATATATGTGGCTCGTGAACATATTCATGTTGGCCACCCCTGATATAGCGTATATTTATCGCGCCATAACTAGAACGCCACCTGCATGCACGCGCCACGCACGTCCACGTTGTTATATTATAATATTATTATCATTATTATAGTAATGTGATCCTTACTCCTCTGCTTGATCGTGTGACACTGCAAGACTTATAACAATATTATAATGATCGTACTAATTAATTATGCTAATAATGTTATGTTCAAAGTGTTCTGACCTCAATATGTAGTTGACCCAATAAAACAAAATATTTATGAAGACAAATCGAAAAAACTATATTCATTATGCACTTACGGATCTATGATTTGTTATTATCACTGCTGTTTATAGGTAACTTTCGTCTTGAATTCGTACGGCCAACTGCACCAAGTCATTTAAAGCTCGGCGGGTGCTTGTTGATTAACTTATTAAACGTTTTTAATTTTGTACATCGAACAAAACTAAATAATTCACAAGCTTTAATGACAAATCATTGTTACAATATTGAGTTCATGTGCGAAAAAAAAAATGAAACGAACTGACCTGCTCTTTATATTAATAAATTTCTCAACAAATTTAAAACGATCGGAAAATTATTTCATGCTTTTTTTTTTATAAAATATTATACTGATGTTTGTTTATAGGTACTTTGAAATAATGTATCATCTTAGTCTGATAATGAGTCATATTATTGTACATTCCAGCCACCACTAATGCATTTAAATATATGATTTATTCATTACTGATTGGCAAAAACATGACATGACATTAATTGGTTACAGCGATACTGTTGGTTTGCACCAGAGGTGTAAACAGTTACAACGTGAATGTCTGCAGTGGAAACATGCAGATGTGCCTATAATACTAAAATTATAATTAATATATCGTACTTATTTTTATTGTATAACAATTTATAACAAGGCATATTTATGCAATGAAAGGTTATAATTATTCATACAGCATTATTACTTATTAGTGAATACTTCGTGTATGAGTAAGGTACGAAATAATTAGCCTTTGATCTTTCGATCAAGCAATTCGACCAGTAATGGTGTAGTAGTTAATCAATGTTTTATATAAAAATAAATTACACATACTGTTTATATTGAAGATTTTGCATTTTATAGTGCAAAATTAATCTCGATCGCAATATAGTATACTATATACGATTAGATATATTTGAAGGTTCTAGGCGGTACATATCAATTGAATTTTATTTACCCAATATCACTGAAATAGGTAAATGATAATTGATATTGTCATTTGATTTTGACCCGTCGACCGAAACCAATACACGAGATAAGTTAAACTTGGCAAAATATTTAGGCACGTGTACACATAATAACATAGGTGTTTATGGGTACTATGAAGAATTGTCATCGTTTTAAATCGTACACACTGCCGTTGTGTAATAGTTTCTGTGTTATGTATTAATCTCTATTTGAGTTAAGTCCATCAACCGTACTGAAACAATGCACACAGATATGGATTTTTGTGTTTTATACGCATTATTACACGGGTTAAATTTAATATATTAATAATTATTATTATCCGTTTGGAAAACACAAAAAGTCATAAACATAAAAATATATAATACAATAACAAACATTATATAATCATATAATAAACAACGATTGTGATCATTAAATAACTAAGATTTATACTGTTTTGAAAACTAACTGCGGCTTTTTTCGCCAACGTATGAGTGTTTTTTAGTTTTATGTTCATCGTGTTAATAAAACGATATTTTCTTAGAGCTTCTCGTCGTATTTTTGTTAAATTATATTAACGTATGTACTATAATATTATATTTCAGTAGATTAATAAATCATTTTTAGAGATTGCAGTTTTTTTTTTTACCAAGCATAATATTATTGATAGACGAAACTTTTCGCAAAATATCATGATAATAATGGTTATGGTTCTAAAAACACAATTAAAGTTATCCATACGTTTGTGGTGTAATAAAATTTATACATTCTCGATATTGTTTTTAAAACGTTAAACGTGCGGAAATTAAACTGCAGACATGATTATATAAACATTGTAAACACCGAAATGGTACTGTGCAGGCACTGCAGACGTTGTCTTCTTAAACATATAATATTGTGTATAATATGTTATCGGCAATATGTTGAATCTGGTATTATACAGAAATCCTAGGTATTCTTTAGAGTGCCAAATATGAACAGGAAAAGTATAAAATATAATACAATAATTAAAAAACTTGAAAATTTAATAAAAGGTTTCTTATAAGTTGTTCTTATACTAGTTAAAAAAAATAATCAAAAATCATTAATCACAAAATGTAATATCGGTTGAAGAAGTTCTAAGAGAAAATACATTTTCTTTACGCACAATTGGCAATTGCAACTCAACATTCTACAGGAACTGGAAAAGGTTTTATAAAATGCACATGCAAAACAAAATGTCAATCTAAAAAATAATATTTTATGTAGTTCGAAATGTCATGCATCAATTATATGCTGCAATAAATAATTAAAAATAAATAATAATAAAAATATTTTGATTTAATATATTACCTAACATAGTATTGGCGTTTTATAGAAATCCTAGGAAATGTATAGATTTCCTAGCCATAATATAAAAAAACATTCAAATTTAATACATTGCCAAATAGTTTAAAGAATTCTATAGAATGCCTACAACATTTATAGAATGCCTGTATTCAACACTTAGCCGGTAACATATACATTTATATAGATTATTTATTTCGATGCGTATGACGTTTTAATTTACATTTGTATCATATAATGTACGTTAATAGTATATTCTTTAGTTATGTAAGTAGGTACGTACAATATAAATATTACATGACGAGTGATGTTTATTTAATTTAATTGTTGGTCTATACGGCAAAGTGTTAAGACGTTATGTATACTATGATCATTAATAAAAACAAAAATGACTGATATTTTGACGCGATATAAGTACATAATATACTTAATAGGGTCAGCATATACGAGTACTCAGAACCATAATTTTTTTTGAAACTACGGAAATAGTGAAATTTCCGATGAAATCTGAAAGGAGAACTATAGCCGTTTTCATGTACAAAAACTACGGTTAATTATGGTGTCGGTGTCGACACGTATTTACAATAAATTTTACACAAACATTTACAGGAAAAACTCATGTATCGTGAATAGTGTCAGATTTCAATATTTTTTTTAATTCAAAATATGAAGACGTTATGTAGAAAAATAAATTATGATATGTTATTAAAAACTCTATTTTAAGAAGTTTTAATATAATTATGAATATTCATCACATATATAATACATATTTTTTTGACGTTATTTAAAGTTAATTCAAAATTCAAAGTCCAATATTACCCGATTAAAGTTTTCCTGTATTCAATTAAAAAAAAAAAATTATCAAAATTTGACTATTTTACGAGTTGAAATTGTTTAATTCTATTATTCCGTGTGGTTTATTATATGGTCATCGTGTAACATAATTTATTATAGAAATTGAATCTAGATTTTTGCTCCTTAATACACCAATGCGCGATGAAACGAATTGTGGTGTAAATAAAACGTCTTATTCCGAAACATTATAAGAATTAATACAAAATTCAAATTTAATGCCATTGTAATAATTTATAGATGTGTATATAAATAATATGATTACCAATACTTAGTTTAATTAATTGTTGAATACTTATAATGCTACATGAATGCTGTATTTATAACAATTATTCAACAACACAAAGTCTAAAACAACAAAATATTATATAACTATAAAAATATAAAGATCAAATATTGATTCAAAACTATTTATACGCCTAAATTAAATATATTTGTATACTAAAATTAATATAAAGTGTATTGCTACTTTTTATTACTATTACATTAAAGAAATTTATCTCTATTTATTTATATATATTAAAAAATGATTGTACGTTGATTAGTATTCGGTAGATTCGAAAACCATAAAAGCTATCGAAGTCATATTACACGTCATGTATAAGGTTCGGTTAGTGTGGTTATTGTTATATTTCAGTACTGCCGCAAAAAAAAATATATTTATATGGGCAATACAACGTTTGTTGGATCATTTATTAATATATATAGTGAAACTATAATATATTACATTATAACGTGATGTAAACAGTAATAACCATTAAACTAATTATTCGATTATATTGTATTGTATTATTACTTTATTTGAAAATAGCATGTATAAAACACATACAATTATATTCCTGTATTAGTATTTAGTAGTCTGTTTATTCAATAATATATTTTCTTTAAGATACCGTTAAGTATATGGTATCTATCGTATACATTATGATGTATGAACAATTGTAAAAAGACTAGTGTAAACATTATTAAATTTGGATGTCCTAACATTTTGATCTTTTAAACATAATACCATTGATTACTGATTACTTTTTTACATAACGTTTTATTTTAACGTTGCAGTTGGATTTATGAATGGTTTTACGATGTAATTATAATTACATACAATGGGATCAGGGCTGGAACATATTTGACCTCTATTTAATGTACGACTGTACGAGTGCTAAAGTACAATAACTGAATAATACGAAATATATTTATTAGTTATGTGGTTGTAACTACTATCATGGATAAACTTCACAAATATTGTTGTGGTAGGTCTTTAGTTTTTAATTTATCTATGATAACTTATAACTATGTTATGATTTCTGGCGATTAAATTATGTAAATAAATAACAATAAATTGTTTGTTATTGTATTTTCAATGTTCAGATTCAGTTTTTCATGTCAATCATTTGACTATTATATATAATATATAAATTATTATATTCATATTCAAGAGCACCAAAACAAGTATATATAATGATACCATAATGATCTTGTTTGCTGTAACATATATATCCAATATACAAATAGATTATTTTGTTTAAACAAAATAATAGCATTAAATAAGAATTTATTATTTGGATTGTATTTGAACTCAAATTAAAAACATTTAAAATATTTCTGATAACGTTTTTTTTGGCAAACTATGGTTCACTTGTGTTGACTGTGCTTTGAATTTGACATTATAATAATTAATACGAAATATAAAATTATGTATCAGCAAATTCTTAATACATATTGATTTTATGTGATTTTAATCTAATATTATAATATATGATCTATATAGTCTATATGCTATTGCCTACTACTAACTTCATTTTACTTGTATTCTGCAAGTTAAAATAAAATTATAATAAAAAATTTAAATAATTTTAATAGTCATAATATATTATGTAAACACAATTTCAAGCTAACGTAGAAATAACATTAAAATATATTAAATTGTTAAAAAATTGTTTTAATAACTATGTTTTTAACGGAAATATAGGAAGAGTAGTTTAAAATAAATTACCCTGTAAAGGTTAAAAATAAAGGATTCACCATAAAAATAATAGCAATAAAATAGCATCACTAAGATTTTTCATAGTCATTAATATATAATATATGCGACTAAATTCAAGTAAAGTTATCTAAGTATCTCCGACTGCATTTATCGAATCTTTGAAAATATTTATGCAACGATGAACTGAATTTTGTTTATATTATATTATTTATTTCTCATACTGTCGCAATCCTACAAAGTTTGTGTTTTCGTCGCAGTGGTGTCCATTGCTCGCAAATTTAATTTTAGCGCACAGAAATCCTGATTGCCACCTCCGCCTACATGTGGCGACCTCCTAGTGGCTGTACGGTCAATCGTCGGAATTCAGTCTACCAAAATCAGTGACGTGTTTGATAAATATCTAAGTAATATCTATCATTCGTTGTCCGTTAATTTTATACTGTAACATATACGACTGCAACTCGTGACTACGGTATAGCATTAAAACAATTTCACGTAGAATTGTCATAGTTGTATTATAATATTTATATGTATATGCAGCTATAATGTAACGATGCAACACTTCCATAAATACATATAGCGTGTGGAAATATCAGCGCGTATTGCATTCACACATCTTTAGAATTATTCAAGAATTCATGTATTATAATATTATTAATATAAATTTGTAATTTTTAAATTTATCGCATTTTGATTAACGTGACTACGTGAGTGTTAACTGCTAAAAAGTATATTAAACTTTTATTCCGATAAAATAATTTACTTATCCGCAAGTAATTGGATACTATACGAATTAATGATAATTCGATGTTTAAAAACTACCATGAATTATGCATAGGTAGTAATATTAAATATTACTGTGACAATTAAAAATTAATCACAATTAAACACTAAATACGTATACG
This sequence comes from Rhopalosiphum maidis, assembly GCF_003676215.2. NCBI lineage: Eukaryota > Metazoa > Arthropoda > Insecta > Hemiptera > Aphididae > Rhopalosiphum > Rhopalosiphum maidis. The sequence continues at coordinate 85,904,668 of NC_040878.1, forward strand.
CTAAGTAACCTACGTTGATGAAAACATTGTTATGAATCTATAATTACATTTACCCATGCAATGTACTTGCAGCTCTATTATCACAAGTTAGATTTAGAATTGAAACGAAAACAATGAGTTTTAGAATGAGTTATTTCAAAATAAAATAACGAAACCGGCACTAAAACGTTTATCCAAAAAGTTCACAAGAATCAAAATCTTAGTAAAAATTCAGATTTCTTCATATGCAATATGTATGTATAAGACTACGATTTACGTAATAATAATGTTATAATAATTACAATCATCGCAAGGTTCTTCTCCCGAGTACAGATTCAAGTTAGGATCATTTATTTTATGAATACAAGAATTAATTAGTAGATTAGAAGATTAACTAGAAATTAAGTATGTAAGCCATTTTACGAGTAATTATTGATTGTAGTGTTTTTTTAGTCCAGTAAAAAAAAAAAACCTTTTAGTGATGCAGCTTTCACTCTCATCTGATTCTATAGGATTAAAAAAAAGAATCATACAATTATTATTTATAAAAATGATAAGATAGTCAGATGTATGAAAAAAAAATATATGATTCAAGTTTACGACTGGGTATATAATTAATAATATATATTGTACAATAAGATAAATAACTTACTGTTCAAGGAAAATTATATATTCTAGTTCAAAACAATGTAAATTATCAACTCGATACACCAATAAGGGGATTTTTCAAATCTTTATTAATTCTGTTTCTAATTTATTTATAACATACATTATGTGATATAAAAATGCATTGTTAGATATATTTATTTGATTTGATTTGTATACGAGCTTGATACAATATTATAATAATATACCAATTATCTATAATGCGAATTAAATATTTTGATTGCGAAGAGAATTCTGATAGTAAATTATGTTATAATTAATGAATAGACTTCATGCGATTGTACATTTGTATGCAACGGGATATATATCTATATCAATACCATACGTCGTAATAACTACCCAGTACTCACTATATGGGCTAGACATTGTACATTTAAAGCGTGTTTTAAGTTATTTAGCGTAATAACATTTCAATTTTTTTTTTATAGATTTTGCGTATACAGTATTTGACCATGAATTCTTTATGAAAGTGTGGTGGTTATCAATACACATATACACACGCGCACGCGCGCATATATATATACTTAATTGCTTTACTTATTGTTTATATGTATTAGGAGATTCATCGATCGTCGCTTCTTCGTTTATAAAGTCAACATCCGAATATTCTGCTTAGTGATATTTAGATGCTACGTCGTTGTTTGAGTTCTTTCCCTTTTTCTAAAAAATAAATAGTTTAATTCATCGATTTTATTTTGTTTAGTTATCTTAGATGTTGTTATTTTTAAATATTACGTATCCTAATACGATGTAACAAGTAAATGTTGAAAAATCAATCAAGACGATTTTGACCTACGACGCTATATTATTGTGTGTATACTGTATAGGCGCATCGTATGCATATAATAATAACCTATATTTCGTTCTGGTTGAATTTTTTTTTCCAATAATTGCATGCGCTATACGTACGTGACTAAATTATTTTGACTATACCAATGACTGATGATAAGTATGTATATTATAACTTTTGGCTTTTGCTAAATTTTTTCTACTCATAAAATTATAAAAATTTTGGAACTAAATGTACTCACCTTGCATTTACACTGAAGATAACCATGTGCGATATTATACTCACCATATTCGTCGCATAGTTTTACAAGATCCGCCTATAGAATTGCAGGCGTTATACGTGGTGACGTAAGACGATATAATTTAATCAATTATGCACATACACATGACTCTGCTGGGTTCTTGTACCAAACGTTTACAATTTGCCCAAGAGTACATCAGCTGGATTTGTTCCAAGGATTTATGTATAGCGAAAAAAACAACAACAATAATATAAAATAATAATAGTAAAACGTATATATTATATTTTGTAATATTAAATACAATACGTGTTTCGAGTTTATTTCAAACAAAACAAATTATCAAATTTTATTTTCTGTATATATAGCAGTATTTAATAGGTTTTAAATATATCAATTTATCTAAATTAATCAATTCTTAGTGTTATTACTTATTACACACAATGCTATATTATAACGTTATTGTTTTAGAATTTGGACTTGGACGTATTCAATATGAATAAGAATAACAGAACAGGGAAGAAAGGGAATTTTACGGGTGAACGCAGATCGAGCATATATATCTACCTGTATAATATGATAAATTATTATTACAATTATTACATATAACCATATAACACACGTCTTTATCATAATATTATATGTAAGTGCCTTTTTTTCTTCACAATTATTATTGAGCGCAAAACACAAATGTGATGATCAATATATATATAAATATTACATTTATAAAGATATACTATTTTAATCAAACGTATTTGATTTTTCAAATTATTTTTAAGTACACATGACGAGTTTGGAGATATCGATAATTTATAATTACTACTACTCTCATAGCGGGCTTATAAGCTTTTTTAGACATCAACAAATACCATGGTATAATACTGTTGCAATGTTGATTTAATACGAGTGTATAACAATATAAGCAATATAGTTATTTGTTTAGAAATGATGACTATTATGATAAATATAGGTAATTAAAAAATTTTTTTTTATATTTTTGGAATTTTAATTCTCGGTTAGAGATACATTTTTATTTAGCTTGATTAAATTGTATGCAATACGGTCATGGTAGTAAAGGGTGGGCTTCTATAAAAACTATTTTGGAGTGATAATACACAAATTCGTCTGAGCGTAAAAAAATTTAATTCAGTATGAAAACGTACGATTTGGCAACGTTACGTTGACAATTTTTTTTTACTCTAGCTCGTGTTTATTATTATTTTTTTTATAGTTTAGCTTATAAAAAATGCATTTTTTTGACACGCCGCTATTCGCTCAATCGGGTTGCAAAAATAACGAGTATGTCGCTAATTTTACAGCATCTGGCTCCTGAGCTAATTTTGTATTCGGTTGTATGAAATTTATATATGTATGTCCTTGTCGCAATTTATCTGTCACGAATTATTATTAGTATTATTATATATACTACTAAAATGTTATCTTTTCGCATAAAACAATAACTCGCGATTGATAACACGGATATTATTATAAATTTTAAGTTAAGATATAAATATTATAGAATTGTATAACACGTGCGTGTGCGATTTGTCATTTTTGGATAATAATAATAATAAAAAAAACACGATATCTATTTTACATCAGCAACTACACATAGACACAAATTTGGTATGCGTTTTTTTGAACACGCGCCCGGACTATGATCATATGAATACAATTAAAATACCACTACGAATACGTACTACTGTACAGCCATACAGGTAATAACAATAATAATAATAATAATCTTTAATTATAAGACACTAATTCGTATCACACATAAATAATAATTATAATAATAATAATATATAGGTGTACTAAAAATCTGCAATGTGTGCAATGCGCATTAATGCATTATACATTATATGTATATTATAATAATCGGAACGGCCGATGGTTTTTCATCACACGGAACCGCTAAAATAAATACTTACCTATATATTTTTTATTATGATAACAGCGAAACCTTTAGACTTGGGTAAATCACAGAAGTTTGAGTTCCCGTCGTTGCGGCCGTAAAATGCAAACGTACCTATATAATGATTTCGAGACATGAAAATAAATTAAGTAAGTTGTTTTCGTTATAACGTTTGATTTTATATTTTGTTATTATAACTTAACTATACTTAAGAGGACGTAGTACCCGCATGTGTTGTCTCCGTCTTACATACGTACGACATAGATAAAACGCGTAAAAGACTGAGTAGAACTCGCTCAATTTTGGTTTTAGAGTAAATATACCTATCATAAAATTAAGACTATTAAGAGATAACAATATTTTGAAAGGCAATATGGTTGTTAAGTATACTTAACAATCAAAAACTCAGAATTTGGATAACTACATTGTTAAAAGCAAAAATGTGTTGGGGGCTGACCATACATATTGAACCGGTATCATGTTGTGTATACAAAGCATACTTAAAGGCCTATTTTCAAATACTTAAATTTTTAATATAATTTAAAAATTCAAAGTAAGTTCTGTAGCAAAAACCTTTATCACTGTAAGTTGTCAAGTATCTATATGATTTTTTTTATACTTTCATGTACTTATACCACAATTCAAATTTTTGTAATTCCTGAATTATTGAAGCTTATGTAGTTATGTAATAAGAATAATATTTCTTGATAATATGCTTAAAAAAAAAAGATTTATAATTTAAGATTATATAGCTTTGATGATTTAAAAATTATGCACCTCCTTACTGCAGAGTTTTGACTTTTTCTAGCGATTTAAACTGAACGGATATAATGTTTATTCTAATTATTTTTAGCTTACTATAACTATAATATTACAATGATATATCTTTTAAAAATGTAACAACGTAAAAATTATACAAGAAATTTGATTATTATTATTATAATAGTTACCTACAAATAATAATGTTATTGAGAAAAAATATTGTTAATAAATAATCATACTTACTTAAAAAATAAATATTTATAATTTATAGATAATACATAATATTATTAGTAAAATAATAGCTGAAAAACCATAGTTGTATGTGTAGATAACATAATAATAATAATAATAATAAAAAATAAAAAATAATGTAAATTTGACATTTTATAAATATTAAATATGAGACCAAACAATTTCAAACTACCGATAGCATCACGCGTACAGGTTTACTCCGAGAGACGAGTAGTCTAGTCATAAAGTCTGAGTCTTCCCAAACATTAATTTAATTTTAAAAAAGACAATAACATTTTTATGATATAAAATATTTCTCTAGAATAATATTATATGTTAAATTAATAATGATATAACAAAGATGAAAATATTTTGGAGAAAATGTTTACTACGGATTAGCTTACAGACTTAATACTTAATAATAAGAGTACAAAAATATATAGAAATCAATATATTTTATCACAACGTTACGCGACGTAATTTACTGTACTGCACTGTGATATATTTACCAGAAAAACAAATTGAATAAAACTGACTTTCTAATTACTGTTAAATGTGTCCTGTAAGTTTCTATCTGAAGGATACAAATATAATGTAAGTATTTGAATAACACCGGAAGAAAACGATTTTAACTTGTACGTACAAGTTTAATTAAGAGATAAATATACATAAACATGAAATTAATAAATTGAAAAATGTTGTTTGACATAAACTATCTAAATCACATTGTCCAATTATACAAAATTCTACAATTAGGAGTTACGGACTTTATCAAAATTTAAAATAAATAAATATACATAAATATTATATTTTACTTTTTAAAACTACATATTTTTAGGGTTGGATATTTTTTTTTTTTTTTTTATTGATCGAAAAGAAAGAATATACATAAATTTATATGAAGATAATATTTTCGATTATCTATCTCCTTATTACATTAGTATAAATAATTTAGTCATTGCGACTGGTAGGCATGAATATTCCGACGATAATTTTTAGGTTTTATCACTAAAAAACAAAAGGCAGACGAATAAATGGCGATGTCCATCGTTTACACAGTTATATAACAGATAAATACATATAATATGTATATAATATCTATTATTTCTGTAAAATATAAACTTTTGGTAGATCGTGGGGTCACCCCAATAAAGTAGATACTTGACTTGGGAAAAATATAGTAGGGTGGTACTCGGGTGACATAAAATGATATGCTTTCTTTAGTACTTTACTATAAAAGTACATCTAATATTGTGGTGTCCTCGTCTATATACCTTTTATAAGTGTTATCATTGAAATCTAGCGAACGTTGTTAAAAACGCAAATTAACGGATTAAAGGTATTTTTAAAACGTTTAGGTCAAGTAATAAGCCCTTTAAAGTTAGAAAAATCTAAGGACCGACAACAGTGCAGTGGTATATACATACAATACGTTAGTGTTCTTCGGGTATGGATCCAGAGGATTGCTGCGGGTGCTGTCGACGGTCGAAGGTAGTTCCAGATTGCAGGTTTGGCATGCTCATTCGGGTGACTAGTGGTCGGTCGGGCGCGGGTGGTGCGGCGTACCAGACGGACGCGGACTTCTTCATTGCGGATTGCTGAGGTTGTTGGTGTAACGGCGGAGACGTTTTCAGCAGTTGCCCGCGGACCGGCACGGGGGCCGCCCACGATGTAGCGTCTTCACCGGGCCCGCGGTGGAGTTGGTGCTCACCACGGCGGAACTCGTCGATGAGCGTGCGTAAAGTGCTCCGGCGCTCCGGTAATTCGAACGGGTACGAAGTAGACGACGCGGACGTAATCACTGTCTGCGCTTTTGTTGTCGGCGTGGAAATCGTCGATGGCCGTTTTTCACGCAGAGCCCACACCTCGTTCATGGCCCACTGCAAATTCTGCTTGTTGACGAAAGACCCAAGTCCAGCTGTGGTGCCTATCTGTGAGCTGTAGAAAACACAATATCCTCAGTCAGAAGTCTCAAATAACTGTATTATATTCTAAATGAGACCCGACAATGGAAATGAAAATACATTTAAAGGGGAAAGTGTCGCTAAAAGAGGAACAATTAATAAGATCAAACATAGATAATGCTTAGTTTTTGATAAAAATAATATTAATAAAGAATGTTAGTTTAGTTTCTAAAAGAATAACAAGATAGTTTACTAAATTTGTACGAGTGAGAATAATACAATTTAGATTATAGTTAATAACCAAGTTAGTGTGTTTCTCAAAAAAGTAATAATTTGATATTTATTAATGTTATCGAGTTCGGGATTAGAATATAATACATACATATATATATATATATATTATAATATATAGGATCCTATATTTTGTCATCGAATCCACGTTTAGATTAGATTCGGTGAAACTCTGAAGTTACTGTGGCGTATCTAAAGTTTAATCGAGAGAGAGATTGAAATTGCTTAACTCTTGATTTGAACGGTTACTTTAATCGACTTATTGACAACTTTTAACGATAAAACTAGAATTAATTTTTAATGTTATTGATATTACTGATTTTTTTTGCTAATACAATTATAAATTTGTAAAAATAAAAAATTTCCAACTCCCAAATAAGTCATTGTTATAGATACTCTGACCAAATCTCATTATACATTTTTTAAGAAAAAAGATAAAAGTATTCAATTTTTTCAATTTTGATTACTACTAAACTGTATATTTTATCGAATGTCATTGATTGTACCACGGAGATAATGATTTCTTTTGAATTTTTGTTATTCAATCCGGATAAGATTCTCAGTTTTGAGCTTACTTAGTGTCTATATTATTATATAATGTCAATATATAATGCATTGAGATTAAAAACTGAAAAATATTATATTATATTATAACGGTTAATAACGATTAGTCACATGTTAGCATATATTACAATATTATAGTACTTGTCTGACTTGTCATAGTCGTAATTTCATTAAATCGTATTAAAACTAAACATTGCGTCTTCTGAAAACTTTTCTAGAAAATAATTTTACACGCTCAAAATTATTTACAACTATTATTTGCATAACTTCACCAGAATCTTTTGAATTTTCTACCAAGATAACGTGCTCTTCAATAGTTATACTAAAATTATATGTTAAAATGAATAATATAAATTAGGCGCATTAACGCCATTCACTTATCAGTTGACTGACAGACAGTAGCTGTGCGTGTTGCTTATGTTGGTAAAACGTACCCAATTATCTTACCACAATAGAAAATACTTTTGAGTCGACGTTACAAGAATATGTTATAGGTACGATCTAAAAAATATCATCCATCTTGCACCCACAAAAATTCACCTATATGTGACTTTTTGTAATATTTTATCCCCAATAACTGCTAAAAATCGTTTATGAAAACGGCGGAAAAAAACTATGATGGATTATATTTTTTTAAATTGCTTATTAGTATTACAGTGAAATTTCCATAAAACGAACTTCCATTTTATGAAATTTTCTGTTCAAGGCTGTTGAAAGCGAACCATTTTTAAGGGGTTGTATTTAGGCAATATTCGAGAACCATCGTGAGTTATGTGTAACTGTGTGTGTTGTAACTGATCATTAGTGTGCGTGAGTTCCTCGAACGCTTGATGTAATTAAAGATAAACTATGGCTAAGATTTTTGGAAATCAGTATCGTACATACTCGCAGTCACACTACACTAAATTTTGCGATAAAAAAAGTTTTTACATGAACATCCTAAAAAGAGGAAGAAAAATTCACCCAGTACCAAAAGTCCGATTTTAATTTAAAAACATATCTGAATTCCTTATTCTCTTTTCTAGGTTATGTAGAAAATTGATTTTCGATTTATTGTATTGTTTAATTACTATATAGTAACAAATTAATTATATTATATATAACTTTTTTTTCAAAATTCATCTTACATTAGTGTTAAAAAAAAAAATTGAAAATCCATTTCCTACATAACCTAGAAAAGAGAATAAGGAATTCAAATATGTTTTTAAAATTAAAATCGGATTTTTGGTACTGGGTGAATTTTTCTTTCATTTATTGGTCTAAACGCATGAAAAAATGACAAAAAAACGACCCGCTTTCATCATAATAGCCTTAACGAAATATTTTTAAGAGCTATGACCTTCATCGTTAATGAATACGTAATTTTATTTAACGAATCCCTCCATATTACGAATTTTTTTGTTGCTTTTTTGACTTCGTTATATGGAAGTTTCAATGTATTATAAAATTAAAAATTATAGTTGTCTTGTTATATTACTGTATTATTGTTTTGTTTTAATAATACGAACATTAGATCGGGTGACTTCAGTACTTATACATAATAGATCATAGGTACTATATTAATAATAGTACACGTACTTACACGTGAGCGAAAATAGCACACCCACAGAGATAGACACTTTTATAATATTTTCAAGAACAATAAACAATACCGTCTCGTGTATATTTATGATGATACTATCACGATGCGAAAAATAGGCATTACCTAGGGTTTTCGGAGAACTGCAAAATTCAATGACCGCACACACTATTGTCATAGGTACGTCTAATATGATGAATTCATTCACCTATATTATACGAATATAATAGTGCGACGACCACAGTATTTATAAAAAATACAGCTGAACAACTTTAGCTAGTTATATTTTACGTCTTTTAGTTTCTAGAAAATCATGGATTATGTTAAACAACTTCAACATTATTAACTTTTATTATATTATTCAAATGTAATAAAAAATGTTATATTCATTTTAAATAGTCATATATTTATATATATAATATATAAATGAGTTTAAAATGAGTAACACGCGTTTTGATCTCTTAGAAACAATGATCATATTTAAAATTTGTAATTATACTTTGCGGCCAATCATATTTATACAAGAAAATCGTCGTTTAATATTGGTAATTAAGATAAATGTATAATGAGTAATAACTAATTATTGAATAATAATAATAATAATAATAATTTTTTTTTAGATAATCATATTATCAAATCATATACCTAGTTACGCAACGTTATTCTGAAAAACATAAGCATCAAATAATTGTATTACAATTAATACAAAGAAAATCTTGTAAGTAAAAACATCTCAAACGTTTCAAAAGTAGATAATAATCAAATATATACAATATACCTTAGTAAAAATTGTGAAAAATTTAGAATCCTGATGGTTTGGAATTTGCTAATCATTTTTTTGTTAATTTATAAAGTGAATAAAAAAAACTTTAAAAAATTACTTAAGTTTCCAAACATGAATATTAAAAAACAAAACTGATATGTTTTAACAATAATTTTTAATTTTAATATTAACTACAACTTAATAATATCAAATGGATGTACAAAAGCTAAATAATCTCATAAATTTACATTATAAGTTCAATATTATTCAATTTTCATATGGCTTGGTGATTTGTTCTACCCGAACAATTTTTATTATTGTCATAATATGTATGGTTAGGGATTTTTAGAAATTTCATATAACTGAATTGGTTGTAATAAGGCATAACTAGGTTAGTATACAAAAACCTATAGCCTTAATTATTATTTAATTATGATATTTTATTTAATACGTTATGGATTTTATTATATCAAGGTATTTTTTTTTTTTTAATGTTCACTTTTTACGTATTATTTAAGAAAATTTGTCAAAATTAAACAATTTAAATTTTTATTGACTGATCAAAAAATTATTTTGTTCACATACAAAAACATCATCTAATGCCAATTAGAAATCTATTTGTTGTAATAAATAAATGATCATGTTAATTCTATTATGTTTTTAGTGCATATATAATATGATATAATTCCAATAGTTCCTAACCTTCCGGACACTGATCATAAAAAATTATTACAAATAAGAATTACTTAAACATTAATATCACCCACAAAAGAACATTAAGCGACATTACATTGAATACTTATCATAATATAATATTATACTTACTTTTGATACACGCCACATATGGTAGTCCGCCATCTGCCGGACGCCGAGTTGGCTGCCACCATTCGGACAGCCTTACGGAACCTATCGATCGGTCGTAATTGATGTTCAAGTGAATTATCAATGCTACTGCTACTACTGCAAGCACTGCCACCTGGAAATACTGGTGCCACGTAAAAGTCTGACATCAACCGCCGCTCCCAGATTTTGGACTTTTTATCCACTGTGTGAGAAAACGAAATATAATAATATAATATTTATAACAGTATAATAATTAAACATTATGTTTTATTAATACCTAAGATTTTCAGACAATGAAAGGGATGGGTCTAGAGTGGTATATAAAATTGGATTTTGAATCATCGTCTAACCAGAATAATGATTTTGTATTAATAATAATAATAATAAAAATATTGTGTTTCAAGTAAGAAAGAACCTTACAGAACGATTGTGGATGTTACTTTTTAAGACATCAAATGTTTAGAATGATGTAGACGAAAAAAAATATTTATGCAACATATGAGTCGTTTTTTAACATAATATAATACTCAATTGTTGAAAATCTACCGAGTACGACTTACGCCAGACATGGCTGATAAATATATAGACCAGTGGTTCTTAAATTTTTGTTGAACACAAATCTCTGATGAAAGACTTTTAGAAATCACGGATCACTCCCCTCTACCAATATTCTTTCGAATACTTTTTTTTTTTTACTAAACAGTTCAGACAGGAACCACCAATAGAGTCCACATGGACATCCGATACGAGTGTCACGGATCTTCCAATGACCGTGAACCACAGTTTAAAAGATGTTGATATAGAGTATAGACAATCAAATGTAACTTTCAACTAAACACTTTTCTCCATTAACAAAAAATACTAAATGTAATTTATATGGAATATCTAGACTGTTTTAAATTATGATAATAAAAACAAATTATAATTAAATACTTAAAAATAAATTGTATTGACCATTCATGAAATATTTTGATTCAACATGTATTATAAGAATTTAACGATAATAGTACATATTTATAATATATAATACCTTATATTTTTAAAATTGAATCCCCAATTTCAATTCGATACTTTGATATAATTAATGACGTGTATTAATTTTTTTTATGATTTTATTGTTAATATCTTTAGGTGATAGAGTAGGTACAAGACGTGTTTCATATGAACGCACTTATAATAACGTTATACGTGATTATTGCAGGCTATAATAAAAATGCTTTAAAATGATTTGATTTCATACTTAAATTTATTCTTAAAATTAGTATAGGTAAATGACGTTATAATTCTAGTGCTATAGTTTATAATACATCATAAAAAATATATATATACATTTTTAACAGTGAATTAATAAGTTCATCATATATATGATATCTACAATTTTTTAGGATCTGAGCGCACTAATTTATACGAATGATACAATCAACAATTCAATAAATCACTACAACGTTGAAATAAAATTATATTCATCAACCATGTATATTAATTAAATATTTTAGTTAATAGATTTATAGTTCATCACCCTATTATTTATACTCGGCGCTAATGTTTAGAAAGAATTGATAAACTCGTCGATTGTCGTACCTATACAGTCGATATCGGCTCTCTATATACTATAGGTATACCTGCATAAATATGTAAGTACCTATAGGTTCAAATCGTTTTTTTTTCAATGATAACTTTTTAATGTTGTAACTCTTTTTTAATTGAACCTTAAATAGTTAAATATAATAGTATTAATAGCTAAGACCATGGTTAATTAACATTAATTAATTAATTAATCTCCGTTAATCACTGGAATCACATCTCCTGTTTCCTCGTGTTTTCGTTTTCTTATCGTAGTATTGAATTATATTATGTAATAACGTTCAGATTTATTTTTTGTATTCTTGCCAGAGATATTACAGTGATAGGATTATAAAGAAAAATAGTGAAGTTCTCATTAATAATGTTGGCCATAAACGTATATTAATGCATTTTTTAAATTATTTTTTATTTAATAAAAAATTAATATCGTATTGTAGACCACCTACGTACATTCATATACTATAATATTAGTATCTATTGTCAAAATTTCAAGTGTTCTAAATTGATCTATGAATGGTGTGTGTGTGTTAATAGTGGGAGAGGAGGGTTATTTGGTTTTTATTGGGTTCATTTATTTTATTGAAGCTACAACACTATATGATAAATTATAATATGGTAAAATGCATTAATAATCAATAAAAAAAAAGAAATACGTATAAATAGTCTTACATACATTCTATGAAAATATATATCATATTTTTAGTTTTCAATAATATCCTATTTAAAATTGATAAAATAATTTACTTAATACGGCGAAGAAAATATAATGCTTACACTATTTTGTGATGACTTAGCTACATACAAAATTATGTTTCTGTTCTAATATGAATCGTGTTTAAGTTTAAAAAAATTAATATCAAACATAATACCATAAACCTTTGTATTCTATTGTCACTAGTCAGGATGCATGAAGCACTACTTCAATCAACAAACTTAGCAATGTTATTATTCACTTTATTTCATGTTTCACTTATAGCTATATAATAATATGTTAAATATTATTATATATGTACTATTGTATTCAAAAAAATTAAATTTAACTTACATTTTCATATTATAATTAAAGAATTTATTACTCGAATAATGTATTATAATTTACAACATTTTATTCATAATTTATAATTCTCATGAATAATGTAATAGGTATATTATTATTTTGAATAATGTCATCGGTAAAAAAATGTAAATTTTAAATTTGAATACACGTAAAGATAAAATATCAAATTATGACTGTTGACAATTTAATAACACGTACAATTTGATTTGTAAACAGTTACTTTTGATATATACATAAATTAATTGATTAATAAACAAACATATTATTTAATAGGTGGTAATCAAAACTACACAACATATCATGATACTTTTGAGCATATTTAATATTTATATTTAAACATAATAAATATTATTTAAGGGTAAACAATTTGGCAGGTAGCAAAACAATTATTTAAATACAATATAATAGGTACGTATAAGACAAATATATGATAAGCTAAAATGAATCGAGATAAGTACACTTTTTATTACTGTTATACATATAAGGTGTTGAAATAAATAAAAAAATTAAAGACTATAATTTCAATTAATTATTTTTGTTTGAGATAAAATGTATACATTTTTTTTTTAAAAGATAATACAAAAATGATAATTTTTCATTACCTTTCCTTTTTATTTGTCTAATAATATTATATAAATTTGTATAGAGTGATTAAAATAGAGTATTATATCAACAGTTTTTGTATAAATTAAATAAATATTAAAATATATGTAAATATTTGAATTTGTTTTAAAGAATTGTATTTTGCAATTAAATAGTTCTAAACTATTTATAATATAGCATCGAGATAGATAGATAGATTTTATTTATTTATCATAAAATTATAAAATATTAAATTAAGTATTAATACTTTCGATTAAATGATTATTTATGAGTGTAAACAATATAAATTAAATCATGTTTTAGAACAATAGGTAATGAATGATTCACTACTCTTGGTACTGTTTTTATTTTATAAGTTATGCATATGATTAAAATCTTAAATTAAGAAGATCGATTAATATTTTGTTTTCAGTAATTGTTTATGTATCTATAAAATTGTTAAGTAGTATGAGGCTAAGTGTCTATTTCAAAACCAGAAACAGTTTAAGTGCGTATTTTAAATTTGTATTTACATTGTAGATAGTTGAAAATACTAAAATAAATGTACAAATGTCTAATCACAACTTAAACTAAACTGAATCATCACAAATAAAAATGTATAATTCTACATTTTTATTTGTATTGATTATAACCAAGTGCTTAGTTTTGTATCACATAAATTTGATTTATATATATATACGAGTATGAAAATAAATTTATGGTTATATTGAATTTTGCACATACAAATAATACTCGGGGAGTGTTATTTGCTTCGTTTTTCAATCTTTATAGGTTGATGCTAGATTACTAGCATATGAATTCCATTTTGGCTCGTAAAAATTGAATAATTTTGTATACAAATATGTATATATATACATATTGCGTATAAATATGCGTGTGTTTTAACACCACATTCACAAAATACTAGTCAGATACTACACTCGTTATTAAGGTTTAACAACATACACTGTAGTCCATAAGTAATAAGTTGTTAGTTTTTATTCTAATAGGTAGTAATTATTATCCGTATAATTTAATCAAACCTAAATAGATATAGACTGAACTGTATTTTTTCTCATAAACTGATTCTAAATAATTTAGATCATACTCTTAGAATGATGGTAAAATTTGACATTTTAGTAGAATTGTGTAATGGTTTATATTTTAAATTAATTATTGTTCGAATAAAAATGAAAATTGATTTAGATATCTTTACAATGAATATCTGTTCAGTGTACTTACTGGTTTTTTTACGATGATCACTAGGCACTTCCATACCGTTCTTTCGTAGTACTTCTAAAAAGTCGTATTTCATCGTACTGAGCTCAGATTTTATTTCGTTTACATCTTCCTCAGTCACACCTACGTTTTCCATTTCTCGATGCTTCATGGAAATATATCGCCAGATGAGAGCTCGCATCACAGTGGCAAACTCACTCTCCCTTTGACTTCGATTAATGAAACTGTTGGTTTTGTCATTCTGAAAATTAAAAAAAAAATCACTTGATTTCAATTTTTTTTCTTCAAAGTTGACCTTTAAAAAAATATTTGATCATAATTATAAATAGGTTACTGATTACTTAGTGGTGACTTTAATTCTAAGTACAGTTTTTGGAGATGTCGCTGAAATAACCCCCATGCATTGTTTTATATAATGTTGTCGACACAAATAATTTTAATTTACCTATTTTCATTACTAGACCCTATTATTTTTTTTTCTTGAAGTAGTAGACCAACATTTTACTGAGTATCCCTGTTCTATTACGTTCACCTAAACTTAAATACTTATAAGTTATAAGTAATAAACTACTCTTCTGGATTTCAAATTTTATGTATCAAAATGCTCTGAAAAATATTCTGCTTCGGAATATGAAATTAAAAATGTATAAAATCATTTAAAAAATTATAACGATATAAAAAATATAATCTTTTTAAAAAATATTTTTTTTTATTTTGACTGCATACTGTGTAAAAAAATATTTTCAAAAAAGTTAATAGATTTTGAAATAATATTGTTTGATGAAAGAATCACCTTGTTTATAAATCCAACATTAATTGTAGTTATATTTAAAATGGAAGAACCCTTACGTATTTGGAAATGTTGGTCTGTGAGGTGTGATTTAATTACTGGGGATAATGTATAAAGAAGAAAGGTTTAGTGATGAGAGTAGATAAGTACATTACAATTATTTATGTCGAAAATATTATATAAAACGATGCATGGGGGTTATTTCAACGATATCACCAAAATCTGAATTTAGCATTAGAGTACCACTAAGGGCACTAACTAATCAAGAAACTTTGCATTAGAAATATTATGACGTGGAGGTAAATAAAAATCACTTATAGTAATGGGTATATGATTTAGTTTAGTTATAATTTTTAATAGTACACGATTGTATGTAATCACAAATCATGATAATAATTTGTAAGTGGTTGGAAGTACTTACATCGAATTTTCAATAAAGATTGCAACAAAGCTATGCACTATATTTTCTGAATGATTAACTTTTAATAGCTTTTTATCCAGGTATAAAAATATATAAATGCTTAGTGAAGTGTTTCTGTGACGGGGCAATGTTAAGAAAAAAAAATTTTAAAAAAGAAGCTAGTGTTTAATTTCCATTAGAATTAGTGCACAAAATTAGTAAAATAAATAATAGAAGAAAGGATAGGTTGTACCTTTTAATTCAAAATGATATCTCTTGCATTAGGTAAGTAATAATTTTATAACGACGTAATATTCCAAAAATTAATGTACATAATAGTTTAATTTAAAATGTTCAATTTCATTGTTATGATCGTATGTGTGTGTACATCGAAGACGGTTTTAGAGCGGTCTTACAAATTGTTTTTCATTACGTATTCAATAAAATAATATATTAAGTCATGGCTTATGCCCCAGAAATCATAGACACTTTAATGGGTTAAAAAAAAATACTCAAAGATCAATTTGTCTGAGATAATGTACCTTATAATATTATTATTATCATATCTATATAATATATCATAATATAATATATATTATGATTCACATATGCTGCACAGACATACTTTAAACAGCATACAAGGTTAGGTTATATTTACTTTAGTCCATTATAATATCAAAATTCATTTTTTTTTTTTTAAGAATAAATTTTGCATACAACAACAAATAATACAATGATTATTATTGTACGAATGTTTTGCAAAAACATAGATAATTGCCACACCAACTTTTAATTGACATAAATATAGTTCTATAAAGTATACTAGTTTTATTATAATATAGGTATCTACCTATATAATTATAATAATATCCATATAATTATTATTTACAATCAATTGATTAAAGTTCGAAAAACGTTTTGAACTATTATAATAGGTATAATAGGTAGTTACATATTACACTGCAATAATTGTACATTTTAATCAGTTCAGAATAAAGTTAATATTTATACAAATATTTAAGTTGTCTTCTTTAAATATGACTCATTAGCTGCATTACTGGATAAGAGAAAACGAATTTCCCCATTTCCGAGTAAAAATATATATTTTATCGATATAGATTCAATACAGTACTATTTTGTGAAAATCATTTTTTTTCAATTACGAAATTAAACATTTTTACCTGAGGCCATGAATCAGTTTTCTTAGACTTCCATATATAATGATAAAGCTTTTTGAAGTGTTTCAGCGTTGGATACACGTTGTAAGGCGAGGGGAGAGTCGGTGTTTCTTCAAAACAGCTTAACCACAGCTTCGATCTGGAAAATTTCCATTCTACGTCTGATTGACCCTGCAGTTTATCAAGTGTAATGTATTAGAATTATGGTTGTAAAAAAATATTAATATTATTAATCAGTTATGACAACAAAAATATGTATACCTCAATGACAGAATAGGAATTAGACATCATAGCAATGAGCAGGTTCAACATAATCGTAACATTAATTACCGAGTAAGTAGCGAACATAAAAAGTGCCCAGAATTTCGTGTAAGGTTTCATTCCTGGTAGATCAAAGGTTTCAAGATCGACCTCGCCAAAACCCGTCCAAAACAGAGTGTGTATAGACTCAAACACACTGCAAACGTTACAATTTTAATTTAATTTATATTGTTAAATTATGGTATTTGACAGAATATATAGGTATATACATAATTTTATTACGTCTAAAATTAACACCATGTATAATAATACATTTTATTGTCTTATTAATTTTTTTTAGTAACCGTTATAATGTTTCTACATTATAAAAACAAATTAATTAATGTAATGTTTTTATTCTTGTACATTTGAAATTTATTAATAAATTAAAAAATATTTAACATTTTTAATTGTCACGTATGTTTATGCTGTGTTGGCTAATTTTTTATTATTATTTTTTTAAGTATGCAACAATTAACAAAGTAAATAAGTATAAAAAATTAAATCTGACGGAATATAAATCACGCAGATAACAATAGAAAACTCAAAGAATAAATCATTAATACATAGATTACAGTATAAAAAAATGTTAAAATCAGACGCATATAGATTCTGTAATAAGTACACTGTACATCATAATTGTTCAACAAAAATTAACTGAATAACAATTATGCTAAAGTAAAATATATTTTTTTTAAATCTATGATGTTAGCAGCATATTATGTATTTTGTTAAATATTTCAGAGTTTGTAACCATAACATACTGTGGACCAGTATAATCCATATTAATCAAAATAATGAATGAATCCTATTAAAAATTAGAATCCATAACAACATACTTTATTTGTGTTTAACCAAACCAAATTAATTCACAAAAAAAAAAAAAAAAATCAAGTGATATAATATCAATTTATACCAAAATATTATGTTTATTTCTAACCATTACTCGTAAAAATTGTTGCAGTTACACATGCTGAGATTTATAATTAGTTCATTGTTATTATATTCGGGCACTCAATGATTTGCTATAATTGCCAAAATATGAAATATGCATTTTGATATATTCTGGCATAACATCACGAGTCCTAAAATGGCTAGACGTGATATGTACGCATCTTGCTAGGAAATTATAATTATTTCTTATTATATATACTACTATCATTCAACATTGTTTTTATTATTTTTAAAATGAGCTCAAATCATTTATTAACTTTCTGCTTAAACTATTTTTAACATAAAATACCTAGAATCTGAATAAATATCACTTGTAGTTTTTTTATTTTAATTTTAACGGATTTTAGATTATGAACATAAAAAGAAATATTATTGTTAGTGTATTTATTTTTAAAATAGTTGCTGTGAAGATATTAACAGCAACTGTCACGTGTCAACCGTATATGATAACTACAGCACTTTGTGAATTTTGATTTCTAGAACATACCAGTATATTTGCTTTTCATACCATGTTAAAATAATATTATTTAAGTTCTATCACATTTATTTACAGTTTAAAAACTCTATCGTGCTCAGTTATATTATTTCTGCAGTGTTTTTTAACAAAATTTGATTTGAAATTATTAATTTTTTATACTTTTTAAAACGAAATCTCGACTATATTGAATTACATGGTATTACAGTAAATTTAAAAAACCCCTATTCGTTCGGATATAAAACTAATTATTTTTTTTTAACAATCAATAATATAATTACTACGTAGTTATTGTTTTTAATAAAGTCATAATTAGAAATTAATAAGGCCATCTTATTATAATATTATCTTTATCACGCGATATACGTAAACATCATATTTGACCTTGTTCTAAAAAAAAGACGTAATTACTAATGGCGTTTTTTAAAATGAAATGATTTTAATGAATAATTAACAAAGAGAAATTGGGGTTGACTTTATAGTGGGTACCATATCGGTATGTAGGTATGAACAATAGGTATCAGAAAATAATGATTAATCATTATAAAAGCCTTCTAACTAGTTCGTGTACAATTTTCATGGATTACAATATGAGTAAGTAATTTCAGTTTAGAGAAGAGGTATAAGTTCGATTGTTTTTATAATAACCCATTTAATAAGTGTGCGTATAATATACGTACATACTTTATAATTAAGATATTTGGCTTGAATCTTGAACTGATCACGGACAAAATATTGATTGAAAAACACTTCTAAAATCAGTTTAACCATTTTATAGTAGAATCATATAAACCGTTTGGAAATCAATTGGTCATTTGGATCGGATTAAAATTTATTACTGCTAACAGTATCATTGTTTTTATGCTTAAAGTAATAGTTATAGAGAAGTCTATAGTACTAAATATTGAAGAACTAAATACTAAATATTATCAATTATTGAATGTTATTTAATAGATTTTCAATAAGTTTATAAAGTAATAATTATTTAGCAATAAATATATCATTTTATATTTAATCGTATAAAAAAAAAATGTATGATAGTAAGAATATCATAGTTTTAACACAAATATGTTTTTTTATGCTATCAATGTTTTGATTATATTATTATAACTTAATCTAAAAACATATACCAAATAAACTTGTTACTATACTTGGGTCAATAGGCTAATAATTACTTCCCAGTTTTATTTTTTTATTTATATTGTGTACTTGGTAACCTTGACTTTTGAATACATTTTAGAAATTTACAATTGTGTTCATTATTTTATTCCAAAATCGAGGACTAATTAATTTCTAATAAATTCGCTACAATAAACTATTATAGAACTACAATTTGCTATAAAATAAGTATGTTTCAACAATATAAATTTACTATTTAATCTAATGACTTTTAAGTTAGCTGTTTAAAATGTATTTTCATTTTAAGACTCACTTCCCAAAATTCTTCCATTTCGAGCATGACTCGCCCGATCCTGCTTCTATTAAACTGTAACATTTTTTTCGTTCTAGATCGGCAAAATACCACATTAACTGATTAAGTCCGCATGCGAATGAAAATAAAACCAAACTATAAATACTGAAAAACTTGAGTATATCGATCAGAATGCGTTTTAATGACAGCTGTAACGGTCCTAAATGTGAACTAATTGAACACATATGGATCAGCTTTAAAGCGCTGTAAACAAAACATAATATAATATAAATCGATTTTGAGTGAAAATATTTGTTGTGTCGAAATTGCAGTGCTAACGATGAAATAGAACAACGATTTATTCAATAGCTCTATATATTTGTAAGTACTGAGAAAATGCTCACCTCAGTATGTTAGAAGCAGCAAATAGGGCGTCGGCTACGAGTTGAGGGTCGAAGGTTTCCCATTTCTCCCTAGGAATGAACGCCGAAGAGGGATCGTTGGATATCTGTGAGTTTTCGGTCACGTATGCGTAAACTCGCAGCGCGATCACTGTCACATACATCTTGTTCCTGGCAAATTCTACGTAGTTCCATGCGTTGTGCGCCAGGTATCTCTTCAGACCATCCCTGCGCACGTCCAGTATCTCCTGCCATATGTATCCTGCAGCAATAATAAGAACCCCAATCTGAGTCATCAGTCGGAATTACAAAAACGGCAAATAATACCTATAGTTGGGATAATAA
This sequence comes from Rhopalosiphum maidis, assembly GCF_003676215.2. Lineage (NCBI taxonomy): Eukaryota > Metazoa > Arthropoda > Insecta > Hemiptera > Aphididae > Rhopalosiphum > Rhopalosiphum maidis. The sequence goes on from NC_040878.1 coordinate 85,925,909, forward strand.
ATCAATTGATATTCCAATTATATAATATTACTGTGTTTCTTAATTGCAGCAAAATTTATTTGAAAACCATGTGTTTTTTTATCGTGGCATGCAAATATTGTGGAAATAAATATTAAATGTCTCTTACAATTTTTTTAGAACTTATAAGTATAGGATAACTATACAGCATAAGCTACTCTAGCACTTAAATTGTATTAAATTATAGGGTTTGATTAAAAAAATTACTATCTTACAAATGAACAGTCGTAATTCTCAATATGATAGGTGTGTAGTAATAAACTATGATTAATAAATGAATACATTTTTAATTTTTAAAAATAACACATAATATGATCAATGATTAAAGTCTTATGAAAAAAATGTTCAATCAGTCTATTTGAATGATTAATATCAAACGCAAATAATAAAATAATTTATATTGATTTCATAAAGACTACCATTTAACCACCTATCAATTTTTTCCTTTGTTCATTCTGTATCCTTCTTAAATTTATTAAAAAAATTAATTTAAAATTAACTTAACTATATAACTAGTTAATTAATCAGTACAAAATATAATAATATAATTGCTTATTTCCATACATATTGCATTTCAGTGGAAACTATTATAATGAAATATCAAATGTAAATTAGCATTTTCGAAAATGATTAATTTATTTACTTACAAGTAATTACGTGAAAAATAGATATTATATAATCAAAATGTACGTATATATATTATACATAAAAAGTAATTTTAGTATAATATACATTATACATTATATAAGTAAAATCAAACTATAATTTTTGTTCGGGATATTTTTATTTTCTCCATATATTTTTTTAATTCAGTTAAACTTAAATTTTTAAATTGGTAGAATTGATAGATTGTCTTAAATACATCTATACTATTGGACTTTATGTACTTTTTCTCCTATTATAAAAGATCTGGCGAAACCGACGTTTTCCTGATTTTACATCTAGAATTAGTTTCTTTAAATCAAAGCTCGTGGTTTTCGCAACATACGTCATGTTTTATAAAAAATAACGATCCAGTAGCAAAAGTTTGTCCTAATAACTACTATGTAGCCTTATGTTATACTCTACGCGACATGCATTTATATATGGATCCGCTCATTTTACCTATGACAAAATGCAAGATCAAGAGCTCTATATACGACGGTCCGTTGCCGCGTTGCCGAAGTTGTCGCAATTGCAGATTTTTATTCATTGATTCAGACCCGAAGAGCTCTATAAACTGCGTTTCAGCCCGCTGCGACACAAGTACCAATAGACCTATAGTAAAACATAACAAATTTATATAAGGTTAATGGTTAAGCTCATGTGCATATTAATATAAAGTGTATTTTTATTTTAAATTAAATTAAATTTTTAATTTTTAAGTTTGAAAATATACTAAATAAATTCCTGACATATGTACGCACTTAATCATCGATATAATACAATATATATGGTTTGTAATTTAAATCATGACGAATTATTATTATTACATATTTCGTGCAGCACTTTTATCAAAGTGAGTTCATACTTTTCCTTCCTGATTATTAATGGTATTTGGAAACAATGTGTACTTTTATATCATCAGTTAAGATACATTTTATTATTTTAATACGTATGAATAAAGAATTGTTCAGAAAACTATGCGTAATGCATATTTTAGAATATTTTCTTATTTTTCAAAAATGCACGGATTTTAAAAATTTAGCTTGTTATATTACTATTTTGTTAAAGCATTATGAACAGCAAATAATTGATATTTATTTATGTAGGTATTATTTTAACGTACATATTCAAAAAGTTCTTTTTATTGATATAATAATATATAAAATGTTTTCTAAATTATAATATGTGCATGTGCAATAGCAATAACAATTAATAATAAATTATCATGTTTTAATAACATTTTACTGCAAGTATAACGAAGTAGTGTAGTTTATACTTGGTGTTGGTACACCATTCATTTATTTATACAATTATTCTAAATTATTTTACCGTAATAAATCACCTAATATACAAATCCCCCCCCCAAAAAAAGATAATAATACCGTAGAGCTTTATCTCATTTTAAATATCTCTCTATGCTATAGTTGAATATCATTGTATACCGTCATTGAACGTTCTAGAATTTTCGTGCGGCAACCACGTGTGCAACTATTGTAAATCTTCTTCATACATAGATATTATTAGTCGTGACATATGTTACGTTTTTTTTCTAAAATAGGTATCAAAAATAATCACAAAAAAAAAAGGTAAAAAAAAAAATTAAATACGCAATCTGTCTTTGATGAGAGCTATAAATACGACTTTCTATATGGATGTATGTTATACAATATAGGTTTTTGGTCTATTAATTGTGCATAATATGATGGAAACGTACTCAATTATTTAATATCAAACAGTAAAATATTACAGTATGGTAATTAGTTTTTGAACTGTGGTTATAAATTGAATTATATTAAACGATTATTTTATTAGTTAGTCATACACTTAAATTATAATTTATAAGTATCTTGATTATCACAGAAAAAAAATTATTTTTGTACTTGCTATTTACTATAGTTTATGTATGTAACTATAATAGTGTGAACATTTTTTGAATTATGAACTACCTGATAGTTAATCATCGAGGGCAACTATTTTATATTAAATAGTTAAAAAGAATGTATTTTTTCAATTGTGCAAAACAAATAAAATTAACATAATAATAACAACAGCAATAACTTGATTTTAATAATTTTGTTTTACACATATAAACAATAAACATAAAGCATGGGTTGTAAAAAAAATAATAATTACAAAAACAGATAGCGAGATCTAAGTTTACTATTTACTGTCTGAAAGTAAACGAATTTCACAGTGTTTATATTGTTCTATTTTTATATAAAATCATTTTGTTAATAAACATTGTATGATATAAAACGTCATATTTGAATATTTAAAAAATTCAAATTTACCTAATATTTTACTATTAATTGTTTCGATCTATACAATATTTTTAAACATAGATAGATGTTAAGTTTTCATTCTACGGACAATAATGGGATGTGATAATAATAATCCTCTATGAATGTTTTAATTAATTACTTTATTTTTATTTCACCTATTATAAATTTTTGTTATAAAAAATGTATAAAAGTATTGGCTATAATTTTTATTAATTTATCAGTTAAAACTTGTAAACAATCTACTATTGAAACATTATATTTAAACATAAGATGTAGGTTATACATTGGTAATATAAATAAAATTATTAAAAAAAACATGAATTTATTATTCAAAATATTTACTAAACAATAACAAATACGCAATTGGACCATATTATACGATAAACAGGTTGTTCACTAGTTGTATGGCTATAATATTATAATTATCTTTATAAATATGTAGAAGCAATGAAGAACAACGCATAAATTAATTAACCAGGAAAATTAGCAATAGGTATTGACGTTATAAGACGATACAAAAAATTGGTATCTCCATAATGATCCAAGTCTCATAAATTAAATATTTGTATAATATTTTTGTTTCTTATAACGACTATAAAACTGTAAATATTTATGTAATTACCGATAAAATTTAATGTATAATATTTGATAATATTCGTATAGTACTATTATAGTCATATATTGTTGGTATTGTCTTCTGTTTTTCCAAATTTAATGTTTACAGTCATTTGACTTGTTTAAGGTTTCAATTTATTATACATAGATAAAGTGGTAGAAATTTTTAAATATAAGCAATAATGTTTATAATCCTAAAATATCGAACATAGGACTAATGATTAATTATTTATATAGGCTCCGTATATTTATAAAAGAGCAAGAGAAGTATGATATTGTGGCAGTTGAGCTAAAATAGTTCCAAGACATTTTCACAGTACTTCTCCGATCATAAAAATGTTAAATGATTATACAAAAAAATACTAAGAATTATGAAATTGATACCTAGATATACCAATAGGTATATAATTAATGATAAAAAAAACTTAAACCAAGTGTTTATAAAATAAATTAAAAATATAGATTTAAAAAGTAAAATCTAAAATATTACTTCGATGAAAAATAATAAATTTAATAAGTATAGTTAAGTCTTGTAATTTAAAAAATATTTCAAAGTACATTCTAAACTACCGGAAATATCGCGATTGGAGACAAGGGACTTATCGTTTATGGGAAAAAATTCACCAACATAATTAAAAAATAAAAAATGTCAAATAATTCCAATACGTAATATATAACTAATATAACGAGTGTAGTACCTAACCTACGTCGTAATAGTTTGCTTATCTAAAAATTCTAAATGTATGATTGAAACGTACCTACTGTTATCAACTTTTAATATTATAATATGCATAATGCATATAATATAATATATTTACTTACCTAAATATGAAAGATAGGAAGATGAATGAATTAAAAATTTCATAAATGGTTTTTCCATTACTTTTCCAATCTGAGCGCTAGGTGCGTATAAGTACACAAGACAATAGAATGGAAAAAAGTAAACGATTTTGATGATTTCAATTATTTGCTTATAAAGTCGTAAACGACGGAATCCTGGAAGACCTTCGTACCAGACAGTTGCCAAAAGTTGTTGTATATACGGATGTGCTACAAACTATAAGAACAATTTAAAAAAAAATGTTACCTAAATTATATTATTTTGTATACATAAAGTACTTTCAATGATCGAGCTAATCTATTATTATACCTTCAAAATAGTATCAATAAATTTTAATCTATATTATTGCTATTATTTATTTCTTAAGATTTTAAGATGTTTGTAGTTACAATGCATAAAAATATATTATATATATTATATTTTGTTAAATATAATATTACAAATCGAAAAATAATGATTTTTTATGTTAAATTGAAAAATTACCAACTTACGTTTTTTTGCTTGTATTTTATGGCAAGTTCAACGAGTCTTAGTTTCATCGATCCTATGCTAGGAGCATTTTCCGAGTCATGTTTTAAAATCACATCTAATTCGTGGGAACTTCGTGTTTGTCGAAGCAGATCAACGGCGAATTGTTCACATTGTTGTCGAAGTTCCTATAGTATTATATAAATAAAACTAATAAAATAAAACTATTATAATTGAATAAATTTTAAAACTATTATAATTATTACTACAACGAATATTTTTATTGTTTGTCCAAAATTAAGCATAAACGTTACCAGAAAATTATCTAACTTCTTAACGAGAATTTAAGATTCTATGGAAGAAGAAATCGTGGTACAAGTTAGTATATGGTTATATCTTGTCCTTATTAATATAGATTGGGTTAATTCTGATGATGTTTTGAACTTAAGATTTCTAGAAGATTTACTATTTTAGTAAATTTATATTAAAATTAAAAATTACTATTTATTTTTATCGCTTTTCTATTTAACGATAACCTATATACCTAGACTAAATGAATAGTTATATTTATAACCCTTGTAATATTATAAATTCATAAACACACTAGATGATTAAAAATAAAAATGTTTATTTGAGTATTAATGAACATTTTGTTATATATATATATAAAATTATTAAATACACGTAAAAGTTTCAAGTCCCGTGAATAATATTTTTAAATTACAATAAAATAATTGAAATGGTTCTTCTTTGTTTATATACCTAACTGTCAAAATTCGAAAACTTCAAAAGTCTATAAAAAAATTGATTTTTTATATCTATAATATTTTTAAATAGCTATCTTATAACAACTCACAAGGAAACTTGTACTATATTTTCAAGTCTTCGCTAAAAAAAAATTGAATATTTCAAATAATAAAATATTTTGTAAATTTTCGTGAATTCGTTGAATTTTGACAAAATTTAAAATTCAAATGTTTATAAAAAAAGTAATTTCTTATTTATTTTTAATATCTTTATTACTATGGTATGGGAAAAAATATTAAGAACCTTAAATACTGAAATTAACATGTATTAAGTATGCTAACATATACATTTGTTAAAAATATCAAGACGTATTTAAAGTTATTCATTTTTGAATTACTAAAAAATAAGAAAATCAATTTTGTTAAAAACTATTTTGTATCAAAATTTCAGCTTTTATTTATTTATTTTTACTACTTAATTACTTAAAAATTCTGAGAATTTTTAATTCCCCCTTCCCCTTTCCTAAAATATCAATTAGATTCACTTTTCTAATAGAAAAAATTATTACTGAAGTTAAAAATCAATGCATTTTTTTTAATTATACACTTTTGTAAACATATATGGAAAAAACATACATCATTGTAATATAAATATATTTATTGCTCAGCTCAGAATCTTAAAAAAAGAAAACGTAAGCGTCTATCGACGATAACGAAAGTTGTTAATGCATGCAGTTTTTTTTTGTGAAATCTAACAAAATATCACTGTGCTTGCGATTTTATGAATAGGAAATGTGTTTACCATGTATTCGTTTTTGAATTCCTTCTCGATTCTAGCCAATCTTCTCAGCTCCCAGGATAACTGGAACGCAGTGAGTATTGGATCAGCTGATGAAAGTGCAATCAGTGACGGACTAGCCAGTGCTCTATATTCGTTCACTCTACACATAGAGTATCGCAACGAATCTGTTTTCGAAGATGTAATACACTTATCACATCCACACCTGAATAAAACGTTATTGTTATTATCGTCGTTTATTTTCTTACTTCCATTACCATAATATCATGATCTTAAAATAAATTAACATAAAAAAAAATTTAAACATCGTTTACATATCGAATGCCCGTAGCTATATAATAATATTATTATAATATATAACAATAATATAAATAATAATAATAGGTACCTACAACTCTAATATTATACTTTTGGTAATAAATAATAATTATAAGGATTTTTAGTTCATGAATTAAAAAACAGTAAATTATAACCTAACATCAAAAAAAAATTCTATAAAGCCATAAAAAACACTTTTTTTAAAACTTAATTTAATACATCTTGTTTTATACCTACTTTCAAGTATGCTTAAATTTTGTTTTTATAAAAAAATCATTAAAAATTCTTTGTTTAAAAAATTAATTAATTTATGATATGTTTTAAAATGTATTTAAAATTATTTGATTTAAAAAAAAAAACTAACTATGAAATTTTACATAAATAATACATTTATAAAGTTTATGATCTTTCTTTAAATTACTGAAAATATTTAAAAATAACATAAAATTACAAATATATATTAATTTAGAGTCGGAAAATGCAAATTGAAAAATCGTTATTTAGATTCAAATAATATTGAACATATTTTTTTAGATATGAAAGTATGATTTAAGATATTCAAAAAATAAAAAAGTCATCTTATTCCGAGCTCTACTTGTGACGTACATGAAAACGATAACATCATGCTTATATGGTGTGTATATTAAAGTTATAGGCCTTTAAATTGGTGATTTAGCATGTATAATAATATAATAACAATTTAAACGTAATAAATATAAGAAATGAACTGTTAGATAAAATAGGAAAAAAATTGATAAATATTATATAACTCGTATTTTGACGAACGGGTTGTGGGTAATAGGTACTTATAATTAATATACATTTCAAGGAAGAAACCTATGGCATTGGGCGTGAGCCGTTGTTTGGTTTATTATTAATATAAATAATTAATGTGCTATTTCGAACTAAGGCTTATTAATTCGATACTATAATATTATTTTATTCATATTTAAATATCGGTGAAATTCGGTATGGGCATAAACAATAAAATATACATTATTTATTTATTTACGTAAATAAGAAATATTTCTTTCAGCATACTAGGAAATATTTGCACGAAAAATAATTAATACATATTATAATTAAAAATCCAACGTATAGACAAATGTTTATACAATTTGTACGGGCTAATTACTACATAATTATATAATAATATAACCAAACGAATTAAAAGATAATTTAATTCCGATTTTTAAGAAACTATTATATTAAGTTTAATAATATGTCGATTGATTATAAACACCAATTCAATTTTAACTCATTCACTTATCGTATAATTACTTTACGTAAGTAGTATTTAAAAGGTTAAAAATTCAAATGGCAGGTAACTTTAAAATCATTAGCTCGGAGTAATTTGACCTTTAAGTCGTATAACTGTGGTACTCATTTTATAACTATATACAACAACGCATGCATTATTGAATGTGATGACTATATCATACTTGAAACTAAAGAAAATCATATTTTTTAAATGTTATGGAATATATATACTATGCATATATCTATATTTTATTAAGTGTAACTGTTATAGCGTAATGAATTGGTCGATGGCATGAATAGTGTCAAAGTTTCTATAAATAACGCAGTTATAGTCTTATATAGGTATATTTAAAAATTGTTTAAATAATTAGCAAAATAACGTGTACATAATTTTTTGATGGCAATTTCTTCACTATTACATAGTGTTCATGACTATTGAGCTCATATGATTGATACTTGAATGATGGAGTTTTTTTATAATTCAAGTTTTGTCACCCACTAAAGTTAAGATCCTCGAATCTTATCCATAATACATTTTATATATAATGTAGCCTTATTCTCGTAATATTACTTAGTCAATTTTTAATGAGCCACTCTGTATGCGTATAATATTATAACTGTCTATAGTTCTATACGTTTAAACAGTTATGATAGTTACTGACGACGCCGAGATTATACTCGTAGTATTTATGACGTAATTGTACAATACATGTAGTAAACGTATAGTAAGCATGGGATGTAGTTCAAACAATTTAAAGACGCGGATAATTGAAGATAAGAGAATTTATCTAGAAAAAAATTGTTTGATAGTATATTATAATACTATATTAATAAGGCAACGCAAGAAAAAAGGGAGAAAGAATAATAATATATCGGACAGTGTTGTTGGACTAAGCACGCGAATTTTTAGAAAACATGATTTAATATAAAATAAAATAACGTTTAAAAGAGAAGCCACACCCGTATACCGTCTCCGTCTCTCAAACGGATAACGAGTACAATTTTCGTTTAGCTGTTTTAATTTTATATTGTTAGCTAAATATTATTAGTTAATCGACATAATATATTATTATCAACCTCAAAGCTAAGAACATTATTTATATTTTCTCATTAACTTTTTACGGTATTTTAATTTTTAAAAAAGATTTTAAATTTTAATACTTTAACTAGGTACATAACTTCTTTAAAAATAAATTTCGTAAAACCCAACAAGACAACACAGATAATTTACTCTGGTATATACAAACAACAAAATCGGAACTACTGAACTTAAACGCTAATATTTGCCATGTTATTGTATTATATTTTAAGACGGAGACAATCTAATATGTGAGCGTGGTGTCCTCTTAAGACAACCGTAATAAATAATATAGGTTTACTTGATCGTATGTGGCATCGGAAGTGTTGCTCCTCGGTCCAGCAACATTTTAATGATTTCATAGTTATTCTTGTGTGCGGCCAAAATGAGCGGTGTTATGTCAGGAGTGAAATAAGCGGTGTTCCAGTCGACTTTTTCCCAACTCTATTAAAATATTATTATGATTAGTTAACTAGCTGAGTGTGATTATTAAAACAATTTATGATCCGATATATTATGTATAATGTGTATCGACGAATATCTACAAGAAATATTAAAATGCATAACCGACATACATTTGGTAAAAGCAATATTGGTTACACTTTATTATCGGACATTGGTACAAGTTCAACTATATATTATAAAATATATAATACTATACTGGTCTAACTTGTCAGTGGATCAAACTCGTGGTAATGAGAAGAAACTCTAAAGAGTTGTTGTAGGGGTGGATGCTTTTGAGTTATCAAGAGTGTGGGCGTTAGTGTGGTATATTGTGTATATCAGGGACGTATACAAAACAATTTCGAGGGGTGAGGGGGATACAAAATATATCAATACAAATTGTGCCGCAACATAATAAAACAATTTTTGCCTCGTTACTCGAAATTATTTCGGGGGGTGAACAAAAACGACTGCTAAATATCAAGTATTTATTATTGCAATGATTTCATGTTTTTAATGTTTTTTTCCTAAGTTCTATGTAGGTCTGATTGTGCCAATAAATAATTTAGCATTTGAGAAGAATCGTAATAATAGAAGTATAAATTATGCATCGTTTATAAATAATAAATACATACTATAATTAGTGTTAATATAAATAACTGCAATGTTATTATTTTATTAATATAAATGAACGCATTAATAGTGACAAGATTAAATATTTAAATATATAACAAATAAGATAAAATATTAACCACCATATAGATAATAATATGTTTGGTATATGAACATCTACAGTTTGTGCATAATGTGCATAGTGTAATCAAAATATTATTTAAGGTATTTCGTAATAATTATGTAGATATGTATGATTTATATAATTTTAAAGCGATTGAAAAATATTATTTCAAATAAATGGTTATATTTCCAAGCAGATAATAATAATTTTGACCTTAATCGATTTTTAATTTCTTAACAGATTAAAATAAATGACAACTGTTATATATTAATTATATTGAATACAATTAGATGTCCTGCAATCACTCACGTATGGTTCGCCTTCCTTGTGCACCAGCTCTTCGTACTGGAGAAGAAGCTCCACAGCCTCGACGAACTCTGCGTTAATGGCATGCAACAGATTGTCCTTGGGTCCCACACCCATTACCACCAGCATTTCGAGCATTTCCAAATTTTCACCTTCGATCGCTAGGTTGATGGCACCTCGACCAAAAGAGTCAACACAGTTGATGTCTATGTGCCCTGATCGAAAGGCTCGTTGAATCATCCTATACACAAAAAAAAAAACAATTTTCTGTGAAATTAATACTGATTAGAAACCGATTTCGCTACGATCATCCTCATCTATAATATTTAAATTTTTATGACAAAATTAATACCGTTAAGTAAATTGTACTTTTGTTTTATGATCTATTATTATGTATTTCGAGGGTAGTTACAAATGATCAAGGACGATCCTTATAACAAAAACCTATAACGTATCATTAAGTTTATCTATATATTTTAATATTCCGCTCAATAAATCGACACCTAACCAATTTTAAAAAACAAGAATGAACAAAATTATTTTCCTACAAACTATGTTTGTATTAAAAATAATTCACCAAGTATGCTCTTTCCTACTTTTTCCTTTATTAATTAATGAAAATTCTTTAAAAAATCTTCATACTTAAATAATATATTTTTAAATTTTTGATGTAGGTATTTTAACATTTTCACATTTAAAAATAAATAAATATTTAACCCCATTACGTTTAAGTATAGTAAATATCATATTTCTTTATTGTTATATTTTTTAACAATTTTGTTTGTATGATTGCTATAAAATAGTATCTTTGTGCATAAACCATAAACGTGTCTAATCTGCGTCGTATAAAATAAATATGTTATAAAACATCCTTCTAATAAATAAATTCTAAGCCAAGACTTAATAGTGATAGGTGTCGACGCTCGACGAGCCTCAACTTATAGCAAAAAGGAAATTGAGCGCAATACTGGATTGTATACCATACTGTTAAGCTTAAGTTTCAACCTGTCTGTAATGTTTCACTGTGACATGATGCAACATTACGCCATACTACTGTTATGTCATGCAAGTGTGATAAATATAGTTGATAAAAAATATAATAAGCTCGTGTGAGTGAACAAGTGAGGGTAGAACTGTACTCAAGACAGAAAAAAGTAATGTTCGGATTGCACTCATACCAATCATTATATAGCATCTATTTAATAATTATAATATCAGTCAACGGCCATGAAAATAATTATTCTTTTTAATATATAAAGTTTATTGTTTTTATTCAAATAGTTACACACTGACATAAAGCTAAAATTATACTATGTAATATAAAAATATTTAATTTTTTTAAAGTAAATAACTATAATATGAAAACGAGATATTTTCCAAGATGAATAAATAGTTACAAATTTAAATATTACACAAATTTATAATATAAAAATACGTATTTATATTTATTTCTATATTTTTTAATAACGCCATTGTGATACTAAGCTAATCGAAACACATGTAATTTTAATATAAAATAAAGTTCTATAGAGTTATCGGATTGAGCGTAGTTCGAACATTTTGATTTAATGATTGGGTCGGACATGTCTCAATGACGATAACAATATTCCAACAAACCAAACCAGTGGTTTATACAAATTACATAATATGTTTGAAGAAGTATCTAAATAAAACAATTATAACATAAATACTCAAAAATAATTATACTTAATGATATTTTTATTGGTTCCGTAGTAAATTAATTGATTTATCCCAGCTGCTGGTAATTGGAATATACAGTGTACCTAATTTAAATTATTGGAAACTTTAGACCACGAACGAATTGTGTTTTAAATAAATTACGAATAATAGTATTATAAATTGCATGTCAGTGTTAAAGTTCATCGTATATAATAATATGTAAACCTAATTAGTTGAAAAAAAAACACTAACGATTGAAAAATTACAAAGATTATGAGAAAAATAAATAGTTTGAATAATTGGATAATTTAGTATAGTATTATGTGCGTTAAATTGAATACTACAAAAGATATTATTCAAATATTTCTTTTTAGTTGGCATTGTTTGTATCATAATATGTATTATCATTTTCTACCATTCAAATAATAAATCTTAATTATTTTTCATTCAATTATTATTTGTATTATTAAAAATTAAAAACAAACCTAACTACATTATTAACTTAAAAACACTGCATTAAATGTAAATTTAGGAAATTAATAATTAAAACATCAAAAAGAAAAATACATATTTTTATTACTCATTATTAAGGCTTTAACAAAAGATTTGATGGTTACTAGTCTACTATAAAATTAAAATATTAAATACAACTTATACAATTATATATATAATTGAAACTAAAATATTAACAGTATTTACTATTATTTACAATTTTTAGTTTAAGCTTATTATATTAAGGATATATGTAAAAATTTCTTCTGTTTTCTTTACAAAAACAAATGATAGGTATGGCTTAGAATATTTATTCATAATATGTAATTCATTAAAAATTTAGTAAAATAATAGTTAGCAGAGTATAGATAGGAAGTATTTTTGTGTAAAAATGTATAATTTATTGTGTTCAAAATTTTACTTTGGATGCAAATTAATTTTTTTTCTACATTAAAGACATTGTCTTTGCTTGTCTTCATATTATATACTATATAGTTTAAACCAAAATTTATACTACAAAAATAAATAATAAAATGATATAAATATTTAGTAGTCTAAAGTATGAAATTAGAATAATATATATCAATATAATATTATGATTGAATTATTAAACTGGAAAAATATTGTGTTAAAATAATTCATAATTATCATAGGTTGGTAACTAATCAATTTTTTATTTCCCTAAAATATAGTTTTTAGAGTAGTAAAATAAATCTCTTTGTACTATAAATACACAAATGAAATATAAACGTACACAATATTCACTCGGTAGTTGATAAATAAACAAACCCTATTATATTTTATGCATTTAATATTTTGATATCGTTGATTTATTTTAATTTCAGAATTTATAATAAATTGCAAGCTAAACTGGTTTCGGTGTGACCATAATCTCAAGATCAAAGTTATCCGATATGCAAGATTTCAAAAGTCGTACACATAGTCACGTGAACAATATACTTTACTTTCATTTAATTTCAAGTCAATAAGAATAAAGGTCTTTTAACGAGTTTCTTTCAAGTTTGTTTTTCTTAATAAAACTAGACTCGTGATTTAAATATCAAATACAATATTTTAATATTAGAACATACTAATGACTAGGTAGGAGTATCTAGCACGAACGTAAAAACAATTGTTTTAATATAGATATGGCTGATTTAGTTTGTAAATAATTACAAAATATAATAATCATTATTAAAAACAATAAAACGCGAAACGTGTTTACAATCAATTATTACGCTCAATAGCCAATTTAACGCGAAATGTGCATCATGTGCACTACCAGTGCATTGTAAGCGTGTTTTAGTACATGCCATTGGTTAAAATTGTATAGTATAAAACATTATTATAATTTATAATGTTGTGCATCGAGTCGATATTCGAGCAATCGTTGCTTGAAAATAACATTATTTAGATGAATTGTTTATACAAGAACCGCTATTAAAAGCATATCAACGCCATTGTTGGTCACACGATTGTCAATTATTCGATTCCGTGATGCGCACATTAGGTATTAAAAAAAAAATATTATAATATGTTGTTAAATTATTGACAGGAATCTAAATTATCAACATTCTTGTTTTATATAACATCAGACGTTCTGTCGTAAGTTTTATGTACGTCAATTTAATATGTATAATGTTTAGATCAGTGTATTGACTTTACGATTCAAACGTTCATTCGTATAGGTACTACACCTATCCCAATATATTTTACTTTTTTTTGTCTTTAATAACGCAGGTATCTAATGAATTAATTTAATTGTACGTATATCGGTTAGGTTACCTATATCATTTTAAGATATACTCACATTCAGTATATGTCTATATTACACCAAATGAAAACGTGCGCACCGGACTAAAATCCGTATTGCGTAATCGACGCGTAACTACAGGTGCACGTTTTCGTCGGCGGTTATTGCGTATACTCGTTGACTATAATATACGTAATATAATATACTATTATTATATTATACACGATATACCTAATACAAGTACAGATAATTGTTCAACAGATAGTCGATGTATGGCATGTGTTTGGGGATGGTAATATTATAATATATACTGTTATCTGATATATGAACTGTGACGTCAACATAATATAATTATATGTTGTAATATAATCAGTCATATTATATCTTGGAGACTTGGACAATTGGCGCCGCCCGGAGGACAGGGATGATAAAAATCCTTATAAATAATATACAATGTATTATCTTTCCTATAAACATTCTTCATTTAATATACATATTATTCATACATAATTTTAAATCGTTATAATATACACTCATCGGAAACGAAAATAGTATATAATACTATCCTTTACAAATATGCATACAATCAGAATTTAAAAACTCTTACTTTCGATTATTTAATATTAAAAATGATATCACAATAATAATACGGGTATTACAAATTGTAAAAACGTATTTTATATTATATTTTAATTTGAATCAAAAATCTTAGTTGATTTAATGCACAAATGTATACTCTAATTGTATAAAAAAAAATACAGAACAAATTATTTATAAATTTAAATTACCCAAACGTCTTTGTAAAATGTTTAATTATTTTTTTTTTGGACTCAGTTATTGTGTACGATGATTTATCAAACACGATCACTCACATTTTTCATTTAATAGTAAATGTATTCCGTTCAAATTCTATTCTTTGAAATTTTCAAAAATACTTAAAGACCACATTCTCAAATTTTTAAGATTTTTCAAACTACTTTTATGGAGTGTTCTATGGAAATACAAACTTTTGTTTTTAATGGCGACCCCGGGACCTTCTTATTTTCTATATTGAGTTATTTAGCAAATAATTTTTCTGAAAATTTTGACATATCAAAATCAAAATTCGTACCAGTAGTTTATGAGTTATTTAACTTTGTGTACTAAAAATAATTAGCTTTGAAGATATGGGGGCTAATTGGATATAATAATTATTAGGTATTCATTATTTTAATTTTGATAATTATATTTAAAATATTACTATATAATATTTTCACGTTTAATATTTATACATGTCATTAAAATTATGTGTAGATAAATATTAGTATAATTTATTAATGTGTTGCCGCTTTTAAACAATAATTTACAATCCACATAATGATTTGTTTTGTAATTTACATTGAAAATAGTTATATAATACTGTAATTATTTTGTGATCCATATCTGGTCTTCATATTTTACAAAGAACAACACAAAAGACAGGTTGCCGTCTTATGTTTATTCACCAAATATAGGAATAAGTGCAAAAGTACGTTAAAATAATTATTAAATGTTATTATAAAATTATACGCATGATTGAAATACGGTTCGTAAACTATTTGTTATTCATTTAGTCGACATTTGTTGAAGTGTTTAGATATTAAACCCGTTGCTGATAGGTTATCATTTTTATTAAATTATAAACTATATTTTAAAACTTGATTGTCAATAATTATAATAATAGATATTCTATATGTTGTGCAACTTGTTTTTTTGTAGATTATTCAGCGTAATACATTTCACTATTTGTTTTAGTTTCCATTTCATTATTCAATATATTTTGTTAATTGTACAGTTTTAAATTGTATAGGATTTCCAGAATTAAACAAGTTTATATATATATATATATATATATATATTATTTTTTCTTTGCTCAAATACAATAACTTTATTTTTAGTGAAATATTATTAGTTTTATTCGTTAGCTTCTAGATTTTAATGACGTTGATGAGTGAAATCGTACATATTAACTAAAAAGCAACTATACTAAAATTAAACTAAAGAGATTATAATTTTTTTAATAGAAACAAAATTTATCTAGACATATTTAATTATTACATATCTCTTTTGACTTAAGCTTTATACAAATATAATCATTTATAACATGATAGGTACTATACCTACTTACTATTAACTACTCTTTAACTACACTAGGTATACCAATTATCAGCTATAATCATTACTGGGTTATAAATAAAATATGTAGTAAAATTATATCTCTTAATAATTGTATCGCTAACTTATGATAGTACACCGCCTTAATTGGAGAATTGTTTATTCTCTAATACCTTTGAACTTAATTTAAAAAATAAATTTTCTATAACAAATTCCCGTATATAGCACATATACAACTGAAGCAGACGCATTAACAATGTTTTAGCTATGATAATAAATAATTGTTAATTATTCCAATTCATTCTATAAACACACGATTTATAACTTTATCATAATACGTATCATATTTGATGGCTTCGTTATTAATGCCGCCGCAGGTGCTATGATTATACCTTTTGCATAATCGATGTCCATCCAATTCTTTACGGTTGAATCCATACCTCAATTAATTATTTTATCAATCTTACAAGTAATTATATTTGTTTTTGTATAAATTACAGTGATATTGGGAACCAATAACACGTGATTTCGTTTTCGTTTATACAATAACAGTAGCAGTTTTACGTCTATAAAATATAATATAGTGATAAAATATATCATTTACCAATGGTTTTTGAATTGTTTAAGTGATATTAACTACACCAAGTCCCCCTGAAAAAGATCCGGTTGAATTTGGAGTACAGGGGCACATTGAAATTAACTTGTAATTTTTAAAATTTTGCTATACTTATTTCAATTTTCAAGATAATCAATAGTTATCCAACAGATTTAAGTATTAAAATGACAATATATATATATATATCCTCCACTTAGTATTGGAGGATTTGTATATAAATATCATTACTTACTATTATTTATTATTGTTTGACCATTAAATGTTGTACTATTTTGATCATAGATTATAGTAAAGGTTTTTTAATAAATAAATGATTTGACAGAAATATAATATAGATGAAATATTGGATGTAATACTTATTATACTCGAACAAGTTTTATAAATAATAAATATTAATACATCAATATAATATTATAAATTACTAAAATTTGCATATTACCTTAACCCCATAACTAATTATCGTGGACCTATATTATCCTTAGTACATAAAGTTAAAAACTCAAAAACTTTTGACACATTAAAATTTTTATAAAAATTATCTGCTAAAGATCGAAATTTGAATAAATTCATTATTAAATGAAAATGGAAATGATCATGCTCGGTAAATCACCGTGTGTAATAAGTAATAACTTAGCTCAGTGAAATAATTAAACATATAACAACAAAGATTAGATGAATTTAAATTGAAAAATAATGTGTACAGTTTAATAAATTTCTTTTATAAAATTAGAACATTCGTTAGTGTAATAAATCAATAAACATATTTGATTTAATTTCACTGTAATGAAGGCTGATGAAATATTTTTTAATATTAAATAATCAAATGTAAGAACTTTTAAATTCTACCTATATGCATATTTTTAAAGGATTTTTAATCGTGTTACACGATTTTCAACTCAACGGGTGTATATAATAATATTTTAAAGCCGTAATAACAACTTAAACGAAAAAAATGATTGATCATATCATAACGATGTTTGGATGAGTTTAATTTGAAAAAAAAACAAGAATTTCTATCCCGAATCTAAATTCACTTTTACAGCTAAAGACATTATGTTTGCCTGACTGTAGACGTAATAATATGTGCAATTACCGCTTGTATAAGTAGTTATAATTAATAACCGTTTATACATTGAATTTCATTGGTGTGTATAGAATTTACAAATCTAAAGTAAATATGTAAGGTGTATAACGTTAGAAAAGCTATCCAAAACACGGTTTGTTTTTATTTTTTTAATAATTAAATTTAGTATTACCTAATTTGGTGTATCCAGGGTCGCACACGATTAAACAAATAATTCCATAATTAATAATAATTGTAATACGTCCATTTTAATAGTTATTTAATATTATTAATACTGAATTTTCGGTTACTTGAAATACTCATACGGGTAAGTATCATCAAGTACTCATCGCATGAACTGAAACTCCATTATGCTCATCTTGCAATGCACAAATGATGGTATTACTCTAACACATTGTCATTTGTCGTACATCGCCTACATTTTATTTAGACTAGTAATCATGATTTTCAAATAATGAGAAATCTATATGAAAATATTGGGCCATTTTCAAATGTTAAATAGCAATTATTGACATTAAAATGCCTTATGTCTGGGATAAAAAAAAAAAAAAATTGAGTAGGTAACGAAAAAATAGAACGTTTTTGGAACGTAGCAACGAATTATTTAGCAAGGTGAAAACTAACGGAGTGATATGTTCCCAAATATACATTCGGACATTCCCATGTTAAATAATATGTAATACAAACACACAATTATATTTCGTACTTTTCCTATAATAAACCATTACTTTACAATATTATTTATTGTCTGTTGATATAATAAATAAACCTCAAGATTAGGACATAAAATCAGTAATATGTTTTATGTTCTGTCATAATAGACATATTAATGATCTAATAATTTTTCCAAAAATATTTTTTTTTTTTATATATAATTGAAATATTTCAATTAATCTACCTATTTAATATTAATAGCTGTATTTATATTTTTAGACTATCTGGTACTAATATTAATTGTTTAAATACCTGCAGCTAGTTCTAGAATTGTACAAATTGTGTATTCACGTGCTACTATCTAGTAGACAAATTTATTTTAAACCATTGAATAAATTTTGTTTTTTAAATACTATAATGTTTTCTAACGTTTTAACATGATTATTTTATCAGTTAAACCGTTGCCAATTATGTGTGCCATAGTACACAAGTGTGGTATAATATTGTGATGGTACGGCAGTCCGTAGACATATTGTCGATGACTGCAATCTGTTTCTATATAGTGCGCATTTGTTACATATTATAAAATGTTATTAATTATTATTATTGTATATATAACTAAACGTAATTTATAGTGCGTGCACGTAACCTTGACTCGTTAGACACTAACAAGTAGTTTTAATTTATCCCACAATATTGGGATCGGATATCACTGGCCGCGGTCATTAGGTACGACCAAAGGCATAATCCAATTAATTAAACAACCGACGGAGTCGACGGACGCACACGTCACTGATCCTGAACACAACATAGGAATATGTACATGCCTATCTGTGTGAGTGGGCGTGTTATTAAATATAATAATAATGTGTAATTCATATGCTAATATAGTAATATGTATATAGGAACGAAGGAACGTTAAGTCGAATCGTACAGCTTCCAAACTTTAAACATGAATTATATAGGCGAACGGGGTTTTCTACGACCGATTATATTTACAGTGGTTAAGTGGTGTTAAATAAATTATAATTTATTGCTGCGAGTACCTATATCTCACCGACAGAATGTATAATATACTTGATATGTACCTATTCACGACCTCGAGCATAATTTGCAAGAAGTCGAACGTATGATAAATAATATAATATAGTTTATCGAAATGTAAACAATTGTTTTGTTTTCTCACTGCGGTTTCCAATATCACTATTGGATATTATATAACATATGTATTTACTTGTACAGTCGTAGATATATTTTAAAATAGTTATGTCTATAACTCATGCTCTAATTAATATATATATATATAACCGATTACGAATAACGGCTGTCGGCTGATGATTTTTAATGTTTTCAAAACGTTTACGCGTCCCGGCTTTTATATTTAAATGATATGATATTAATATTTATAATATTGTGTAAGTGTAGTGTAATATAGGTAGGTACTATTTTAAAATTATAATATTTCATACCAATTTATTATAAATTTTAATAACATGTTTTGATCGCGACGATTCGTATTCATATAAATTCGTTGGACACACACACACACTAATCTTCGCAATTCAAAGTTATAAATCTATAAAAAATTTAGCCATACAATGTAGACTTAAATAAATGCCACATTGACATCATAAATAATTCAATAAAACCCAATAGGTATAAACTACTTACATATCATTATCGTATCGGAAATAATTTGATTTTATGATAATTTACCTTATGTATGCGTATTAAAGATGTAAATTCGTAAACATAATAACTGTAGGTGCCGATAAAATAACGTCTATAGACAATTGTATAATATAGCGCTCAATATATTATCATTGTTTGGCCTCGTCGATAATTTAAAACGAGTGAATGTACAAATCAAATATATAATATACAATATCATATATACATTAATGAATAGGAAGTACATCCATAAAAGTATATCAACACAGAAAACAGAACATTTAAACTTAGACAGTTAAACTATAAAGAAACATCAACACCATGCTTGCATGAGTTGCGTGCGCTATAGCAAAAAATCTTGCCTAAATGGATACTTATTTATTGAGTATAGTTGTGTGTTATCCTATCTTAAAAAATCGCAAATATCGTGTATCATGTTTTTTAAAACCATAAATTAATATAGGTCACAAAAATATATTTATCTTAGCTAAAATATTGTTGAATTACACCACACCGTCGAATAATTGTACGGAAATTGGCAAAAACAATGAAGAAAAAACACTCTTGAATTTGTAGCCTGTAGGTAATACTATACTCCTGTCTTTCAGAATTTCTATGGAGGAAAAAAAACACAAAATAAGGCAACTGTCTATTCGAAAAAATATTAAAAAGCTTTTTAAGGTTTTTTTTATTGATTTTTATTCTTTATGACATCGGCATCATAGTATAAAATACCTTTACAAAATGTTTACAGTATAGGTTTACTGCTTAGCTTAAATTATGTTCTATAGTTCAGTTTTCACCATCAAATTAACACTATTCTCTACCTACTAGGTACCTACTTATTTGTTAATATTATATTGTTATGACATATATTGATTTTAAATTTAGGTATATCATTTACAATGAAACATTAAAACGTCATTATGCTATTCCAATATTGTTTGATTTTGGTTTTTTAATATATTGGCGGATATTAAAATACGCGTTAAATTGTGAATATGCTGTATATTTTCGCCTTATTCCGAAACTCTTTGCAAGAATAAAGTATGATATACTAAAAGTACAATACCATTTGTGATTTTAGCCACCTATAACTACCTAAGCAATCATAAATACATGTAAATTTCATCGCATCCCAATTTCAGCGTGTAATATATCATACACGAGTACTTAATTATAAAATTAAATATGCTAGGTCATTCTAATAATCTATACACGCGATATAAACACGTCCTTCGTCATACGTTACCCCGCGTTCGCTTACCAGATCCAATTTTGTGTTAGGTATTAACTTTAATACGTATTTTAACAAATGTATATACCTGTTAAGTATAAACTCAAAGGTAAGAATTTAATATCTGTGTTTAAATCATTGTTTTTCATAGGTGACTCGCTTAAAAAATTGTCGTTCAAACACAGATAATGTTCTTACTTTTAAGT
The DNA here is from genome assembly GCF_003676215.2 of Rhopalosiphum maidis. NCBI lineage: Eukaryota > Metazoa > Arthropoda > Insecta > Hemiptera > Aphididae > Rhopalosiphum > Rhopalosiphum maidis. Next base: position 85,947,991 of record NC_040878.1, read on the forward strand.
TTCATAATATTAGATAAAATCACATTAATATTTTAATTTAAAGCTATAATCTATATAAGGCTATCGCTAAACAAAATATTGGTTTTTCTATACGCAAATGTGCAATTATGCTTTACGATTTGTATATACTTTCGAAAACATGGATAAGTTGGGTCCAGTGGGCGTGTGTCGGCCCCTTAACAAAACATTGTGTCATTATACTTTACTTACGTAATTTCTCCGCGATAAAACGCTGCGTTCGATCCTCGTTCGTGGGTATTATTGTCATATGGACCATATGGTACCTAAGCCGTACGTAAAAATAACGATTTTATCGCGTTACATTGTGTTTTTGTAAATCTCATCATCCAGATAATGATTAATAATTATAACGATTTTCGCGTCTGTCATCGGAACGCCCACGGATAGATCCACTTGGTCACATAACTATCTGAGGGGAGGATTAGTAAGACGGAAGCACGGGACTCAGCGGGCCCCCGTTTGTCTTGAGTTTATCCTCCATGGCTTTATCAGCGAGGCTTTCTATTCGTTTACAATCTTAAGGAACAAATAGATTGTTTGCCGGCTGTTTTTTAAATCCGCCACAAGAGATGCTAAATTATTTTTCTCTTATTGCCTTTGAGGATATTTCGCCTGAAAAATCTACCTACGATATTGTCAAGAATTGTATACAGATGGCATAGAGATTACGGTCCCCGCGATCAAATATTATCAATTAGAGTTTTTATACGGGGTTTAGGGAAAGAGAGAGAGCATTATATATCTTATACCGTCGACGAGAAGTCCTTTCGAGTCTTATTTTAACGGTTTCGGACACGTGAAAACTCACCTCTGCACGTTGGCCACGTCTCCCCGCTGTACCGCCAACAAATACTTCTTTTCTTCCAGCGAAAGGGATTTCGCCGACTTCCGGTCTTTACCCATCCGGTTCATGTTGGTGCTGCTGCTGTTGTGTTATAACGACGATGACACGATCACTATATAAATTTTACGAAAACCACAATTGCCCGCGCTTCCTAAATACTCAGACATCCTCCCCGGCCGCGGAAAACCAGGGGACAACGATGTGCGATAAACGGAATCACCTCTGTCGGGAGGATTGACGAGGGCGATCGATGGCAAGACGAGAAAAGCCCGAGTCGATCGAATTGCGACGACGGAACTGTTCAAGCAATTACAATGAACCGACGTACGCAGTAGTCATTTTACACTATCGCGTTGCATTCGAGTCCTATATACCGGCAGAAAACCTGTTGCACCGTGGTCGCCGCTGCACTCTGACTCACGATCGCGCCAGAGCTGTTGGATTGCGGTAGGCCTTGGACGCGAACGGCTATAATATTGTCTCACCGCCAAAATTCAATAACACAAAAATGTATATTATATACCTGTACTTACGTTATATTAAATGCTTGAATAAAAATAAAAACTATCCGGTTAGACCGGGTTTTCGAAGGTGATCTCGGACGGGCGTTTGCGCGACGTCACGATCTTCCGTCGCGCGGAATATAATATTGTTGTCGCGGGCAACAATTCGATTTCTACGATGGACTTTCGTTTTCAACGCCGTTCGACGACAACATAATATTATTATAATACAGGTAACGTGTGACATAAATAGTGTACCGTCGTCGTGACTTTAGTATCGTATTGTGTTCGTCAATGATTATAATACCTAATTTTATTATTTTGGGGTACGTGGGGTTAAGCGTATTTATGTACAGAAGCAACTTGCCACGCCTTGATTATAGAGGTAGAAAGACCACGTGCACCGAATACTCCACGTCTCCACCAGTTACATCAACGAACGACCACTGATCGAATTTATGTAAATCAGCGCTTCGAACGGACGATGACAAACATTTTTTTTGTTTGAAGAGCCACAAAATATTTACTTTATTTTGCCTCCGAGTCGGTAATAAAAATTAACGAAATTTACATAGAAATGTATGAAATACCGTATTGTTTACATATTTTGTTTTAACATAGGTAAAAATTTTGTCTTGGGCGTCATAAGTACTCACTCGATCTATTTTCGATATAATTATAATTCAACAAAAACGTGTTTAATAGGTGTTATTGTAAAATGTAAAACTAACAAATCAATAAAATGTGGCAGTCAATTCCAACTTGTTCTGTTCTAAAAACCGGTTATTAACTTAAAAAAATATGATTTTAAAGGACAAGGTGAAATACAACTGTAACCCTGAGGTATGAAGTTTAAAGTCGATTCTTAGATAATAATCAGAAAACATATCTTTTATACTCGTAGATTCAATTTATGTTTTTAATATTTACACACAATTTTACAAACTAAAATAGTGTAATCGTGGAAATATAATATAATTGTATAATGAGAAGATGTTTATAGTATAATTATATATTTATATTATATAAGTTTTAGTTAAAGCTATATTATAATATAGTTTATAAAAATTGCAATAAATAAATAAGTGTACAAACAAAAGTAATAATATGGATGATAACAATTTGTAGCCATTATAAAAATAATATATTATATGTGAAAATTATTGGTACAAAATATCACAGTTTATTTTTTTGTGTACTGAATTTTTTCAATCTTTACTTCATCATCAACCAACCTGTAAACATATGATACCACTGTTGAGCTTTGGATATCCATCACCACAAAGGAGGGAATAATGTCACTAAAAAAAATAAAAATTACATTATGAATAGTTTAAAATATTTTTATTTATTTAATGTAATAAATAATTATTGTATACCATAGCTAACATTGAGCAAAAGTTTTTAGTGAAGTATAATATTGATAGTAAAAAGAGACCTTCACTATTCAGTAAAAAGCCATCCAGAAATAAAAAAACAGCTAATTAGTATAATATAAAAATAATAATAATAATAATAATAATATTTTTATTATTTATGTTTAAAAACTTCAAAAACTCGGGCCATAAGCTGTGGGATTAGTATGTTTATTATTATAAGATATAGTACAGTAGGTTTTTGAAACACGTATTTTCACATGATGAACATGACTTTACTCCTAAAAATCCTGGTTAGGTATGGTCGCCCATGATCCATCCAAGAGTAAGCAAAGCTGGGCAGTGCTTGATCGCAGCACTATAATATGACTGCAATCAAACACTGCGCCTCACCATACCTTAAAGGTAGTTTTTATATTATATAAATTAATAAAACACTATAATTATAAGAATTTGTGAAGCTGTCATAAGTATTGTTCGAAAATATTTTAAACCAATCTAATACTATAATATTTTATATATTAAAAATATTGAACCCTTAATTAACCTATCTCAAAAATGGTATCATTTAAAACATTATACATATATCTATAATAATTTTAATTTGTAATTGACTGTATCTATAAGATTAATTTTATCAATTGTTAGAAGCTTATACATTTCTATCTACTGCATATTTTATAATACTGGTTAGATAAATTAATATAGGATTCTATTTTTTTTATATATACAAAGAAAATATTAGTTTAGTTAATAGAGAGTGCTAGGATAACTGTTAAAAATATTAACGCTTTAAAATTATTATAATAAATTATAAAAAATAATAATTAATTTTTAAAAATAAAAAATATATTTATTATTCAGAATTAATAATTTTAAGCAAAATTGTAATTAACTACAATTTAATGTATTTTAATTTTATATATAAAATAAATAAATAAATTTTTTTTTTTGCAATTTATTATTATTGGGAACTAATAATATCATAAAATACCTAGATTTTTAAAGTACTATATTATATTATGAGTAGAAATTATCCAATAATACTTTATTTGATATAAAAACATCATGCTCATTAAGACATATATAATAATTAAATATCAATTTTTATTTATTACAGAAAACTAATATGTTTAAGTTAAAAGATCTTACGGGTTTAGTGGATTAAAAGCTCCAGTAGCTGATCCTGGGTTTAAGAAAAATTTATTTCCAAGTTCGAACGCATCAAACTTATGAGTGTGACCGAACACCAGTACGTCTACATCTAGCTGTCTCTGTAGTAATGCAAGGGATTCTGGATCACCCCACGGTATCACTTGATGACCATGGCATAAGCCCACTTTAAACTGTCCAACATTGACTACCTTTTGGTCTGGATAATTGAGATTCTAAGAATATTAAATTGAATAAAATATATTAGAATGTCAATGCACACAGTTTTCCAATACATTACCTCATCAAAATCACCACGCACAATGTGCACATCATTGGCAATAGACTTTAAGAACTCGTACATTTCTTTCGTGCACAGGTTGCCCGTACACAATACGTGTTGTATTTTACCCGGAGTTAACAGTTTCTTGAATTGGGCCGGTAGTCCGCTGCTACGGAACGGTACGTGCATATCTCCAATCACTAACACCGAACACTGAAAATAATAGAAAATTATAATTGTGCATAGTTTTACGATTTACGGGTGTTCACTATTACTATTTTACACCTCGGGAAAACGAAATAAATTCTATATTAAACTAGTAAGTCTTACCATTTTGAGCTGTTAGTACGTCGGTTGACCCACAGCACAGTATGGACAGACGGACAGACCAGACAGGGCCTATCTACAAATTAACGGAAGTCGGCTACTCAGATTGTTCTGTTTTGAAGTTGGATTAATCAAAATATCAACGAAAAACCGAATTCCTGTAAACGAAAACAATTGTCAATCACTAAACGGATTCGTGTTCGTCGTTATCACACACGCCTATCACGCTACGAGAGAAAAACTCGAACAAAGCCATGACTGGGTCGACGGTCTTTTGCTCCAGAGTGTCTTATGTACAACCGACAATCTTGTCCAATCGATCTGCACGAAACACATATTGGTCTATTATTGTATATACAACTGTATGTATATAGTTAATGTATAATAAAAAATGGATATTATATACTATTAATAATAATTTAAAATAGATAGCATGTTAGCTATGAATATCTATTATTTATCAACATAATGCATATTTCATAGTTTCGTACCTATATTTCAATGATATTGCTTATATTTATGTAGTATATTTTCCATCTGGTACAGTGGTACCTAATAAAAATAAATTAATCTAATTAATGAAACATATTGGTAAAATATAATAACAGTCGTGAATTACCTACCTATTAAAGCATAGATTTTGACTATAAGTTTCAATAAACTATATCAATAACTTAATAATCTGTTTTGAATATGGTGTTATAATTTTACACTGATATTAGTAACTTCACAAAATGCATCAGACATTTAATAATAAATGTAGGTATTGCAATTTTAATTTATTTTATTTAAATATCCAAATCAATGAATGTCATTAAATATTAAAAATACAAATTATTACTAACTAATTATTATTAAAACCGTAGAATAAATTCATCAACAATAAAATATTCTATACTTACGTGATTAATTGATTAGGTTATAGGTAAGTATTTAATTAAAAAAATAATTCCTTTTTTTTAAACTGTAGAATATAAGTTAATTTTTTGGAAGATAAAAATAAGTATAGACTGTGAATAGTATTGTATTTGTTAACATACTACATAAGTACGTGTATATTATATTAAAATTAAACAACTTTGGCACTTTGCTGTAAAACATCAGCGACCACACCCATATTAAATATAATATATGTCTTTAAATAATAATATTTAATTTAATAAAATTACATTTAATTTATTAGATTTTTGTATTTAGAATTTATTATTTTACAAAAATTAACAAGTACCTAACAACAAAAATAATGAATATCACAAATGAATAATGATACACAATTACAATATATTTATTAAAGATTTATTCTAAAAATATTATAATGACATAATGTGTACTAACATTATTATAGTATCATAACATTCATTTATTTCATAACATATAAATGCATTATCTTTTGCTCTTTTATAAAAACTTAAATTAAATCAGTTATATACACGTATTATTGTGTATTTGTGTCGGTTACGTTTTTCAAACAAAAGAACAATTTTGTTCTTTATTATAAGTATTACCTAGGTTTATAGTAATAACCTAACCTAACTGTGTATATTATATTATTATATACCGTACATCGTATTTACTCTTTATAGATAATTGGTACGTCTCGTCAAATAATTTAATAATTATTAAATTAATTGCCCGGTTTTTCTATTAGTAATTGCACAACAGACCTCCAAAAATAAATTTTAACACAAAAACAAGTGGTTTAAAAATAATAATAATAGTAATAAATAATAATATGTATTTGATTTATCAAAATAATTGTATTAAATGTAAGCACCAGACTGAGCCAATCGCAGTGCAGTATTATTAATAAAACGCAATTCTATTGGTCCGGTTGTTTTTTATTTTTTTTTTATTGTAATACATTAAGTTTTACTACCAAAATACTGAATTCATGGATTTAATATATGTATATCTTAGTTTTCCTTGAGCCATCTCAATGATCGGAACGTTAAAATAGATTTTTACCGTCATTGACGAAGATGTATGAACATTTCAACAATAATATTAAAGTAATAGTTTATACATATTATAATATAACTATTAAATATTAATTAAGAATTAATTTGTTGATTAATATGAATAAATAAAACTTATTAAAATTAACAATAAATCTCTTAATTTTAAAATTCAAATTATTCAGCGGTAAATGTTATTTAAATATAAATTAAATGAAAATTGAAACACTAAGAACAATATAATAATAATTGTGTAATATTTTTTTTCGTACAATTCAAACTGCTGAATAAATGTGTAAGGTTAGTTCTTATAAGTTATAAATTTCTAATGCAATAATTTTCATGTGTGTGGACATCACTCATCTCATATTCTCATCAGAGTGGGCCGGTGAGTGCATGATATAGAGCAATCGAAACGATGGTAGAGGAAATATAAAGAATTATTTTTGAACTGAGTCGGGGTTTCATTATAAATCAAATTTATCTTAGATTCTGAGTGGAGCGATGAATATTATATTGATTTTTATCATATGTATTTTATCTGTGTGTGTGTGTGTGTATGTGTGATGGCAGTAGAAAAAATGATTAAAGCTTCTACTTTCAAAATGGTTTCTAATAAAAACTAATTTATATATTTACAGGGGCGTCATTTGGGAGATGGCAGGGAGGCATCAATCCCTCTGACTTTAATACTCAATGCTAATAGGTAATATTGTCTATTGCCTATTGGGTACCCCTCTACATTTATATATATATATATATTATTTATTCATAGTTATCTCTCAAAAAAATGTGTTATTTATGCCTAGAGTAACCACGGTTAACGGTTATCTGAGATAACCGTGGTAGTAACTACTATAGTTACTAACCTAGTACGTATGTATACAATTATTTAAGAAGGCGCGTATGTATTGAGATACAAATGTAATTGTTAACAAGCGGTTTATTTTTATGATTATTATGGACTGGTCAAAAATTTCCCCACCTCCACCACTCTTAAAACTGAAATGACGCCATTTAGTAGGTAAAAAGGAAAAATTCTTAATATTTTTCAGAATAATCAGGAAAAAATAAAAAATTGTGAAAAACTAGTAGTAAAACTAGATTTTAATAAAATCAATTTTGTTTTTTTTTTTTAATATATAACTTAAAATCACGAATCTATTCATATTATTATACGATAAAATTATTAGGTATTGACTCAAAAGTTAATAATTATTATTATAATAGTAATTAAATATTAATTTATTAATAATATAATAAATACAATATTTTTGGGAAAAAATTAAATCAAACTGCCGTTAAATACTAATATTTATATAATCAATAATAGTAATACTAATAGTAAAATAAAAATTTCTCATTTAAATTTCAAACAAGTGGTTCATTACTTATTAGTTATTTAATGTTTAAGCGAGCGGAGAAGCGAAACAGGGATATACGCTGTATTAGAGTATCCAATAATATTAGTCGTCTACCGTTCATTAATCCACAACATAGTTAAGTTGACGAAAGGAGCCACGAGGACGACGAAAGACAGTCAGCACTACAACAGTTGCGTTAATAATTGGAGTGAGTACTTTATTTTTAGTCATACGTGTTATATTATACATGGATGTTTTCGATATTTTATTTCATAAAACTCGTAATTGTCCTTCAGTATTTCACGTATATAATGTGCTATAAATGTACAGTATATTTTATGGACAAATTAAAAAAAAAATGGTATAGTCAGTCCAACTCCTGGTTTTTGTCGGTCGGCGTTTTGATAGTGGCTCTACCGTATCCAATCACTCTAATGGTTGATCGGAATACTTAGTACCGGCTGGTGATTTTCTGCACGCTCGAGAGACAACGATAGGGGACTATTAGAAATTTAGAAACATACCTACCGATATCTATTAGGCCCAGTGATGAGGAAATCGCGGGATTTAACTTTCATAATGGGAACCTCAGATTCGTATTTTTTATATAAATCCATTGAGTTTAATTAAACCTGCAGTACATGATCATTTCACCGATAAATTAATCATATTGTATAAAAGAGGTTTAATATATAGCAAATATTATCGAATGAATTATATGGATATATCATTTATTGTTTTAAATACGGGTAAATTAATAAATAAAATAAAATATAACAAAAAAAAAAATAGCGGTACCTCATTCAAATATGAGACTGAGATTCCCCTTATCCAAGTTGAATCCCGTGATTTCCTCGTCGCTGAGTCAGATAGATTTCGGAAGGTATGTATATAATAGTGACCCATAATTTTCTCCCTCGAGCGTGCAGAAAATCAACAGCCTGTACTGTGTATTCTGATTCTCTAATCGAATGATTCGATACGGCCAATCCACGATCAAACCGCCAACTGCAAACAAAAACTACTAGGCCGTGCCACCGAATTTTTTTTTCGTGCATCCATATTATACTGTAAAATTATAGCATATTATATACGTGAAATATTGGAGGACGGTTAAAAGTTTTATCGAAAACATCCATCTATATATAACAGGTATGAGTGTATGACTATAGAAATGAAGTAGGTACTCACTTGAATTATTAAGGTAAAACTGTTGTAGTTGAGACCGTCTTTCGTCGTCATCGTGACTTTTGTCGTCGACTTGATTGTGTTGTGGGTCGGTGAACGGTAGATGACTGATATATTGGATACTTAGCGCATATTTAAGCAGTTGGAGATTCCCTTCTATATAATTATTACCTATACGTATCTATATGAACTAGGTGGCAGGCATATTATGGAGATAGCCATTAAAGGTGTCCAACTTACTTATGTCATTACCAAAATATATAATGACGAGTATTACGTTATAGAAATTTTGGTGACATCATTATCAAATCGGTGTTTAAAATTTAAATATTATGAAATGAAGCTAAACTTTTTACAAAATTATATCTATTAATTTGGTTGTCGTTATATAATTATATTTTTTTATTCATACATTAGATATTAGTTTTTTGTTGAGTTATAATTCTCTTACTTTCATCATTATTGGCCGAATTCATTCGTATGTCAGAATTCGTCTGCGTGACCCATACATTAAAAAAAACCTGCAATATTTGGATGTGCTTATAAAATTCTATAATCAATACTATTACGCTAGTTTAATATACAAACATATGTGATTTATTAGGCTCCTGAGTCCTTGGTGTTAATTACCTACATACGTAGAAAACAAAATAAATACGTACAATAATATATATATATATATACATATATATACAATATTATTATTTAAATTTACATAATATCGCAGATCACACTCAAGTTAACGCTGGGTTAATTGTGGGTGTGAGGTATAAGTATGGCACATTATTGTTATTATTGCATTATTATTATTATGGCAATTCACGGCTGAAGGGGAGGGGCACGCCAATTCACATCATGGAGGGGATAACTGTGGGGTCATCGGATTCACCAGATATTCAGTGGGCGTGGAACTTACTAAAATACACTATTCTTATATATTTACTAAATATTATTTAGTATTTTAGTATCATTGCTTTTTATAATTCCCTTATATTTACACTGTCTGCATGACAGTATATGTGCTTGCTTATGGTCATATCATTACTATTGCATTAATATAATAATATACACGTTAGGTTAGGTAATATTTTTATATTTTATTTTAAAATTCTTTAATAAATAAGATGAAACTATCGAAATTTTCATGTTGCGCTGTAACACCCTATGTACAATATTTGAAAATTTAGTTGTCAAAATATATACGTATGTAATAATAATATAAGGGCAACGATGTTCATATTTCATTAAAATATTATGAACATTTAAAACGGCGTAAAAACTAGGCAATTTAAGGGCATTCGCGTTTAGAATTGAAAAATTGTGCGTCGTAAATTCAACGTTACTAAGAAACTATATTACTATAGGGTTGAATGATCTATAAAATAATCTAATTTAAGATATTTTTTCAAAAATAAGCTGCACAAATATTTTGTATACTTACCTATTAATATACAAAATATTATAATTTATATTAAACTATAAATCTATAAAAAAAAAAGCCAAAATGGAATATTTTTGACATGGGTATAAATAAAAATGTAATAATACGAGTATACTTACTTATATGTATGTATATATACTACTCAGGGGCAAGTTAGTACCTATTTTATTTTGATTTAAACAAATATATAGATGAAGAAATTAACAGAGAGCCTGCTACTCTCCAAGGTATATCTGATTGAATTTTTTTTAAGTTAGTTTTCTAATAATCTTTCCAGTGACCTCTTATAAAGAGTGTTCTCTTTGATAATTCTAACTATATTAACTATGGAACTAATTTTATTCTTCACTGTTTCTTTTTTTATGTATATATATATAACTATATAAAAACTATAACCTATTTTATGAGTTGTTAATTTTGTAATAACTGGCGCGTATATCCAACAATAAGAAAAAAATAGTAATACGATTTTTGTAAATACAATTTGTAATTTCATTAGCTTTTTAAATCCAAAAATTTCACAATCGTCCTCCTATAAAAGTATAAAACAAATATCGTAGATATATAAGCATATCAATTCAACTGTAATATAGAATTTTTCCATTTTTGAATACAACATGTGTATTCGTTCCCAAGTAAAGAATACTCTCATGTCTATTAGCCTCTTTTTTATTATTAATTATTAATAAATTATATAGCATATTGTTATGCAATAAGACATCTCTTTATTTGTTAAAGATATTTTTAATGCACAGTTATATTATCTAAGTGGTAAAAAATGTGATAATACCTATTTATATAGATTTTCAAAACAATATTTTACATAACTTAATAAAATATATATGTCTTTACATAAATTTAATACTTGACGTCTTGATAAATTAAACAATAGTTGTTTGTTATATTTTATCTGAACATAGCAAAATCATAATATTATAAACACAAATGTATCATTAGGAGTCTATCAATAAATAATTATGGATCGTTTAACATTTAATTTTAAAATGTATTTATCAACTGAATTTGTAATCGGTTTTTCATTTGGCGTTGTAAGTATCGTTGGAATGTTTAATAAAATGTGCTATTACGTATCAGTAGAACGCGGATTTATATGCATTAAAAATCAACCAAATATGCGTTAAAAATCTAAAATATGCATGAAAAATAACAATTATAAAAAAAAAAATTATAGAACCCTCTACTATAGATACTTATCTACTTTTCTTAATTTTTTTCGTCACTTTCATCATCTTGGTATACGTATTTTATTTCCCAAATAATTGATCTAAGGTCATTTGGGAAAACCTTTTTTACCTACAAATGTACAGGAGTTTAAAAATATGTGTGTGTCATAGAGCCGAAGTCGGGGCTATCGAACGATTCAGAACGTTATACCTTTTTGGCCGAACGATTGAGAACACTTAAAAATAACAAAGAACTTACCACTGACCCTAAAAAAACCCAAAACAGAATACGATTGAGAACGAATTTACGTGCAACGTTGCCATAACATTTATTATTTATCATTTAACAAATATTCTAGAAAAAAGTGATATGTAATATAAAAATGTTTAAAAAATTAAAAAAAATATATAATTATATAAAAAAAAAATGTAATATCTATGTATAAAAAATGTAATAAATAAGTATTGACAAATGAGTGATCTATAAATTAGTTATAGCAGGATAACGTAATCCAACATACTCTAAATATTTTAATAAATTACTTGAACTTTTATTTGCTACATACCATAAATATTTATTATGAATATTAATTCATTTTTCCTTTTGTTCTATTTCTTTTTTTTTTATCCTGTTCTATCGTTGCTATTTTTAATGAAGTTTCTGATTGTGTTTCAATTAGTGTTTAAATAACAATATATATTGCTGGATGAGAACTGTAAAATTGGCTGTTAAATGTTCTATGAGAGTTTTCAGTGGCATTGGTAGTCCAAGAAAGTTATTAATTGTAGTAATTATTAATTTGCATTTATTTGAAACTTACCTGGGATTTTCCGAAGGTTTCATTGCTCACAAATTCGTATTGAACGGACAGCCTGGCTCTATGTAATTATTTAAAACATAATCTGAAAAAATGTGACCAATTTCTTCATTTGGGCAAACAGTAATTAACTCCACAAATGCATCTTCAACTTCGCCATGGTTTATAAATTGAAGATCAAAAAAAATTTTTAGCCAATTTCCTGGAGCGTCATCAGCATTTTTATATGCATTTCGAAGTTTACTTTCACTATTTATCTAAAATAAAAATAAATGTTTCAATTAAAATAATATACTTCCTAATTTTTATTGCTATAATTTTAAAAGTTCACTGTTTTAAAAATTAAAATAATAAAATAATTATAAATATAATTTATTTTTAATTTACCTTTCGCCACCATACTTGTCCTAGATTGAATTTGCAACCAATAATATTAACTTGAGGAAACATTTCTACCGTTGCTTTATGGGTTCCAAGTTCAAAATCCAAGTGCAAGTTAGTAATGTTTAACACTCGATTTGTCATTTTAAAACATAAATCAACAATAAACTTCCACATGTTACTGTACGTTTCTTTTAATTTGTAATTTAAAAAAAAGTATACTACAGGCACATAATGGCCATTTTTAAAACAATGAATTGTGTAAAACTGAACAAAATATTTCGGTGCATATTCAAATATACCGTCGCCAAAAAAGTCAGTACAAGTCGTCATAAATTTTGTATTGTAGTTAAACATATAAACAGTTGATTGTCAGGTACGTGAATAAGTTGTTGGCATTTATACATAAAACTGTTTTCATTTTGATTTTCCTTAAGCTGAGTAAATGCTTCATCGAGTAACTTAGGAAATGGTGGATAATATTTCTTCGTTCGGTATACATGGTTTTCCTAATCGTATTAAAGTCTTTATTACATAGAGTCGAATAATTGTCTATTAAAAGTTCAGTGCGTATTATTTTATTTGGCTTTGTTGAAATGCAATCTACGGCTTTTCGCTTGCAGCTTTCACGTACAACTTGACGTTCTATAGTAGAGGTAGGGATATCGGAACGATAATGCTTACCAAGTCTTTGAATCAATAATTTTTTTTTCTGAGTCTGTTAAAATACTTGCAGTACATTTATTACTTGAACACTTCCATTTCAATCGTGTGTCTTTACGTTTCCGAATAAAACGATATTTATTACTATCTAATATTACTAGATTTTCACCTCATTCACTTCGTATAATTTTAATTTCATTATTTTCAATATTATATTATTTAATATATTTTAATATAATATTTTATAAACTGACGAATACTTCGTTGACGTTTGTGCGACAACTAAAACGCCTATTAAGTCATTCTCCCGTATATCTGATATCTAAGTTATAATTAACATCCGATAAACGTCCGATAAATATTAAATATCAACCGGATCAATCGTTCGGCTAAAAAGGTATAACGTTCTTTATCGTTCGATCGATAGCCGATTATCGTGCTCAAATTTATCTTTCGATTACATTTGGCAACGTTGGAAAAAAAATATCGAACGTTTTCAATTGTGTTACCAAAAATAACGTTCTCAAGCGTATTTTACCGGAAGTCGGAACGGCAGTGTATCTTTTACGTGTATAAAAGTCTAGATTAATACGACAATTTCAATCGTTAAATATAATTTTTTTTTAATAACCATATACGTTTTTTTATGTTTATGACACTGATGTAATTATAATTTTGATACACTTTCTAATTTTTTATATAGTAGATAAAAATATTACACTCAATTTCGTAAAATTTGGTTTGCGCGGCAATACAACGACAGTCGCAAACTCAATAATTCTACTAAATTATAATTTATAATATGTAAGCAACAACAAGATATATTCAATTTTAAATCACATTATCGTCTTAAGCACATAAATATACTCAAGATTATAAAAAAAAAATTCTAAAATACTATTTTAAGTTATTAAATTCATTGTGTAAATTAAACCACTTTTGTCCGTAAAACATATTAGGCGGCTGCTCAGTAGTTGGCTTAATGACGTCACGCAGCTATTCATCAACTCTCGTTGAATATCATTTTTTTAACTTCAGATTTTTACCAAAACGTTTTTCATTGTGTTGACTATATTAATACACCAATAAAATAAAAATAAAAAAAAAAAATCTTGTGTTGTGATGTCTTTTAAATTATAACAAAATAATTAACATATTGTTCAAATTGTAATTTAAAATGTTTATACAAAATATAGTTATCTTTATATATTTTTTAGATTTTATAATTCCAGTACTAACTACTTATGATAAATCTTGTATTCAATTTTCAAAACGAAAAGAAAAGTTTTTATGAATTTTTAACTACAAAATAGTTTGTAATTGTTTGCGATTTAGATGAATTTTTAATCTTTAGATATGTTTACTAAAAATAAGCAACCTATGAGGAGCCATTAATTAAATTTTCGGACGGTGCTGGTTTAGTTAATGCCCGCCAGCACGCGTATTCTCCCGCCACTCAGGTTTATTTGATACCTGTCACTTATATTTCTCGTATTTTCGATGTGCTAATTATCTTTTATACTGCAGATAAAAAAGTACGAAAATCTGCGGTATTAAAATAATAATAATAACAACAGTAAATACCAAAGTACGTATATTGCCATATCGTTATATAGTGTATTGTATTTATTGTGTTAATATTATTTTTAAGTACTACAGTATTAACTGTATTAGTTTTAATACCGTGGTGGCGTGGTTTTTCATACCTTTTTTATCTGCAGTATAAAAGAAAAATTGTATAAAAGATAATATTAGCATATCAAAAATACGAGAAATATAAGTGGCGGAGATCAACTAAACCTAAGCGGCGGGAGAATACGCTAGCTGGTTTCTGGTGAACGTCAACTAAACCAGTATCTTTTTACCGATCTTAAAAATAACTTCTGGGAGTTTTTCAGTTTGAGCTCTTCAAAATACGAACTAGATTCAATTTGATATTCAAAACCACCTCCATTTTTGAAAATCGAAACATTTTATCAAGAACTTATCACTTATAGTGCACTCGTCCACAAAGAAAAAGAAATATATCATTGTAAAATCAAGACATTATCGCTTCACTCAGAATCTAAAATACTGTCAAGGTTAGGTAGGTTGAAATGCATATAATTTCGTCAATAAATAAATATTAATATATATATATAATATTAATATTATTATTATTCATAATAAATTTACTATTTGGACCTTAGTAATATTTTAACCATCGCATATTACGTGGCGCCCTCTGGCCGCGAGGTTATGAGTTGTATAAATATTGTTCATAATAATAATTTACTTTCTAACGTCTAGAAATAATAACAGCATTGCACAACATATTAATAATATTGTCTTTTAGATTGTCCCGTCGTTTTATGTATAATCACCCGACCAAATCGCCTTCATATAATAAACAAAACGAAAAGAAGTAAAGCCTTTTATGTGATGTATTAACATTTAACACTGTAGCAGTGAGGTCATTCATTGTGGTCAAATATACGTGAAACTCGGACATCTTGTAGTGCACAGACCGGTTGTTGAACACTTAAGTTTCGCTTCACTCAACTCGACCGCTGGTTATATTAGTGGTGTTCTTCTTAATTACCTCTATAATATATTTATTTAGAGTAAAAATATAATTGATATTTTTTTTTACTTAGTGGCTTTATGGTAATATTGGTAATTGGTATAATCATCAAGTTAAAAATATTATTGCTGCATAAAATGCACCAATTGTCACATCTTAATAGTCTTCTTTAATTTATTACGACAATATAATGTTAAATAATTCGTACGTGCTGTCCTTTTGCAAAAAATATAAACTCAAAATTATAATGTCGGATAAAAGTTTATAATTTTTGTAATATTACGATTTACAAATCATTTGGAAAAACCGTTTTATTTTAAAAATTGTCGGGAAACTCGTCTTTTGCCATATTTTATCGATTATTAATTATGTGTTATGTACTTATATTCATAATGCAGATATTAAATTAATGATTAAAAAAATACTATACTTATAACCATCACAATTCTGTATACTTACGTTTTGTGTTTACATATTTTAATTAAAAATGTTTATAACAAGTATAGTATCAAGCTATGCATTGAATGCAGTATTATAGGAATTATCAAAATATTTTTTCCAGTAAATAAATACGACATAAGTATGATATAATATAATTTATAAGCTATTTAATTTGTGGAGTTATTGAGTTAAGAGGATGACACACGTGTTTAAGCAAGCTATACAAATTTTAAAATTTAGTAAATATAATAAAATTATAGTTTTAAAAAACTCATAATTTGCTCCATAATTAAAATATCAATAAAAACCTCTGAGATGCATAATTACACCTAAGACCTAACCTTCCCTGCATAATTTTTATAATAATTCAATCCTCTTTAATTTGAGTAAAATTGATTATTGTGAGCGTACAATTTACATGTTATACATAATGTTTGTAAGATTGAGACAACACATGCTGATGATTCTTATGATAGTGATATTTGGATACTTAGAAGTTAGAATAACGTCATTTGAAACTCTTTTCTGTTTAATTTTCCCGGTTCGATCGAGTAATTTGAGTATCTTATATTTTGTTTACTTTGAATGTTTCAAATAATGAAATAACGGTATTATGTGTGTGGTAACAAAAAAATTCTAAATTGTTAACTGCCTAAATAAATATTTGTATTTGTTACATGGTATTAAAATTTATACAATATTACGTATAAATGAAGATAAAACTATACATATATATATATATAAATTACACATACGTTCTATGAAAAACTTAAAAAATAATTGCATTCAAACATTTTTTTTAGCTAATATTTTATCATTTCATTGCACGTGAACGATAGCAATAATTTTATGGTTATAACTGATATGTGTGGTTCGACGGTCGTTTGGAATGTGCAAAAACTATATTTATTTAAATAAAAGCAAATTTATTTCTATAATAATTATATGAACGTAGTTTTACGAGGTAGGTACTTCACGAGAATCGAATTCCTAAATCTAATTCGACTGTTATATAATATATAATATATGATTATATGTTTGATTAAAATTATTATAATTACAAGGTAAGTATTAATAATTAAAACGATTAAGCTCATAAAATAACATATGCCACACGGTTTGTTTGCAATGTAAAATATTGCAAATTACGGAAAATGTTTTTAAAAGTTATGCATTTTCAACGTTATGTATTGTCAATGTAACAACGTCGATTTATATTTTATATATCATTATATTAATTGTGAACGTAATTGAAATAAATGATAATACATTTTTTGTTAATTTACGTAATATATATTATTATAAATACATTCATGATTTAAAGTTTTGTGAGTGTAAAATAATAATAATAATAATAATAATACTCATATAATAGTCAAAATAAAACAATGAGTGCTAATAACAACTAAATAAATACAAAAACAAAATAGGTATGTAACTTTACCGAATTTCATAATATAAATCGTAAAATCACTATTATAATATATCATATATATGCATAACAAACTTCGACTTAAACAATATAGTAATTATAATTTATATTTGGTGTGTTTTTAAATTCACAGTTGCCCAAAACAATCTGAAAGTCCTTGGCTCCTTCTCCATGCCGCCAAACGATTTGTATACCACATCTATAATACATAAATACATTACAATTTACAATGGTACTTAGAGTAAATATAAGTAAATAATTATCGCTACCAATACTAGAAAAAAACAAAATGTGATAATAATAATATATTTAACACAACCTTAAGTTTATATGTTTAAATATATATATATACCTAACCTGTATATATATGTGATATGTGCATAATTTAACTGGATTTTAAATCTTAAGTTTATTTTAAAACAACTTTTGCAAATAATTTGGTTTGAACATTTTATTTAGTTATTTTAATACAAGTATATAGCTAATCATTATTTAGTTTTCATTTTTCGTAGTTGTTAAATTAGATCTCCGTTGTAGTAGAACTATTTTGAACTGGATTTTTAACCTTTCACAATTTTTAATAGCATATATTATGAATTAAATATCGCTAACTTTATTCCCAATCATTTAATATGTATACACAGGTAATACCTGTAAAAAACATGTTTTTAATACTGCAGGTTTTAGTATACCTAAAACGCTTAAAGTTTCATATAAAATCACAGTAAAAATGTAAAATAATGTTTTCAATAATAAACTGCAACCGATTGACTTAAATCTGAACATTCTGAACAAGGGAGTTTACAAATAATTCAAATCACTAAGATTCATTACCTAGTAACATTGATAAATATTTCGAGTATAAATAATCTTATTTGTATACTTAATGATGTTTAAATCAATGAATGCTAACTACTGTCTACAAAACCCTAAACATATAAATTTAACAATTATCTGTTAGCTTTTTTATTTTTAATCACATTTGTTAAATTATTTGCGTAATCCACTATAATCCTTTATACAATCAAATACGCGCTAAAATAATTAGTAATACAAAATAAATAATGGGCATTTCAATACCATCTAATAATGGGTAATATGTCTTATAATCGAAACTAAAGAATAATAATTAAAAATTGTAATCAATATTCACATGTATAATTTTTAACATTCATGGTAATTATAACATGGAATATTATATGAATTTAGATATACATAAATATATTTAAACTTCAATAAATGCTTACAACTGGTTAGAGAAACCGAAGTCTAACAACAAAATTATAATTTTAATGTAATAGGTATTTAGCTATATATTAAAACATAAACTTTCCAGTTTATTAAAAATTCCATTTGGTTTGCTAATTTGAATCGAGTTATTCATTTTATTTTAACTAAAAATAAGTAAAAACGTAAACACGTATATATTATTGGCACCAAACTGTTGGCCACTTTACACTTTATTTTTAAACGTAAAATAAATATTATAAAATTCAAAACTTATTCATTAAATGAGGTTTCAAAATTTAAAACTGAAACGACCACGCATGTGTTATAATACGCAAATCGAAATGCAACAGAAATATAGGTATACAGATTTTTATCATCAGATTGACGAGATGATATATTTTATTTTTTAATACACCATTGTATTGTATATTTAGTATTGTAATACTGTATGATAACTATAATAGACAATAGAAAATTAATTTTAATATAGTATTACTAATTATTGAAATCCTTGTCCTAGTAATCAACATCAGAACTAATTTTGTTTTATTTGCTTTATAATATTGATAGATATCACACAGGATCACTACATTTGCGTTTAATAATTTTTAATATACCTATACATTTATTTTTATCATTCCTAAAAGTTAAAACAAAATCTATATGTATTTAGATTTTATATACACTTATTAATTGTACATACACATTATACGGTTATTTATTGTATGGATACCGGGAGATTAAACGTTAGTAATTCTATAATATTAAATATTGATGAATATCTGAAATTATATGAGTCATTTTTGAATAAAATTTTTTGATATGTTAAAGAATTAATAAGTAAATTTTCATTACACTATTGATTTTTATTCAATTTTCCTTTAATCTTTCTGCTGCAGTTACCAAAAAGTTAATTATACATATACAATAAAAATATTTTACAAATCTACCTAGGCATATGCATTCGTTAACCTGTAGGTACATAGGTATAGGAGTATATGACATCAGTTTTAGACGTTTATTACTATAATAAAATCATAAATATACTTCTATTTAAAAATATATTTTTGTGCTGTAATTTATATTATGTACCTGTATTTATTTAAAATAGAAGAGAAATAATGTGTAATAAAAGTATATATTATTGTGGACTGTGGTCTTACGCAACTTGCAAGATTGGTATGACACGACAAAAATAATGAAACCTTTTTATTTAACTATAATATTGTTCTTAAAATCCCATAAAAATTATATTTAAATCTATGAATGGTCTTAAAACTGATGGTGACGTATTTTAATAATTTTTTGATTAGACACAATTGCATATAATTAAAACAACATAGTACCCTGATGTAGGTTAATGGTACAATAATATTACAAGTATGTACAACTTCCATGAACGATATGACATATTTTTGTCTTTATAAAGTGAAACGTAATAATTAATTAAATTTTTTAACTAATTAGAAATATAGCTGAAATAAATATTCAAATAATTATTACTATTTATATGATATTATGATATTATATTACCTTAACATCATAATCTCTGACACCCAGCTCAGCTGCAATAATCTCTAAATCGGTAGAATGAAGCGTTTTGACTTTATTAAATTGAGACTCGAGAACTTCTAAGACTTCGTCAGAAAGTGGTGTACTGTCATTTCCAATTTTGTTAGAAAAATCCATCGCAAAACTACTCTACAACAAAAAAATTAATGCATAGATATTAAAAATATAATCTGATACTTCAATATGTTTTTACATGTATTTAAGCATAGAATTTACAGTTAAAATATTTGAAATAAGTATTTATTTAATTTTCCAAGACATAATGTTATGATGTACTATTTCAAAAACAATAAACACAAATTTAATTGAATTAAATTAATTGCTAATATATTTTATTTGTAGGTTAATGGATACTCAAACTTCTGTAGTTTTCTCAAAATACATTCTATTCGTCATACATTAAACCTTGACCAAGCTTTCGTAGGCTTTATAAAATTAGACGTATTTGTGACATTTTTAAAACTTATTTTTATACATCCTGTTGGTAACTAAAAAACGTGTAAATAAAATAATATATAAGCCATATTTTGTTGTTATTTTTTGTTAAAACATAATTATGAGTTTTTAATTTAATAATTTCCAACGAAGTCAAAAAATCCATCGATAATACGGTCAAAATGTAATTGCTGACTCGTTTTAACAGATACAGACATTATAACATATTATATTATGTCCAAAACAACTAAAAAATAACCAATTTTAATACATTTTGTAATTCATAATATAAATATATTATAAAAATTACAAAAATCTATTTATAGGTACGTTATAAATTGTTGTATTTATCATAGTTATTTTTCAAATGAGTAATGACTAACGAGTTGTATAAAATATAATCAAAAAGTAAATTTTGCCTTTTGATCATTCATAGATTTTGTGATGATATTAAAATTACAACATATTATGTTTAATATATTATAAACATAAATAATGTAATACATTTTTTCAATTTTAAGAATAATAAAATTAGTTTTTATAGAAGATTACACTACTACAAACTACAGTAAATGAATGCTTAAAAAATGTCTTATTTATTTACAAAATACAAAATGGGTTTCTCATCAATACTAAATTGTGTTAATTTAACTTAATAAAGCATTGTTTTGATGATGGCTTAAATTATGAGTTTTGGTTAATCATTACTATAATTCCATGTAATTAAGTATGTCTATAGTAAAATTGTATGTTTAGCATCATTTATATCAATATTTACTATTTACTGTTTATTAATATTAGTATACTAAAATATAGTTGTATTTCATATTATGTTTATGTGCATCCCGCACGTTGTTTAGACATTAATTTATAAACCTAATCAAGAATAATATAAACGGACTAGATTGGATCTTTAATTACAAATAACAACATAATTATATGGTAGGTAACCAAAGATTTTGTATCGACTACCGAAAATATTTTGTGTAAACATACTAAACATGTTCGCATATTTTTACGATCAATATAACTCCTATCAAACACGAAATCCACGTAAAACATGTAGCGATAAGATAATAAGCGATTATTTTTACTAATTCATTATTTTTAATGAATTTATTTAACTTAACTTTGAAAATTGAAAAAATTATAGCTTTAGTTATGTGTAATAAAACACAATAAAAAATAGAAATTGAATTTTAAAAAAAACTTTCACACACACACATTATATTATACATTTATACGCATACGTAATAAAAAAAAATAATTAAGATTATTTTGGCCATATAGCCAATAAATATGTATTATCGTCTTTACAAAATCAGGCGATGACAGATGTGTTATTTTCAGAAAAGTGTCTGTGTTTAATTACCTACCTATTTAATATTATTTTATACTTTCAACGTTTATTTTTCAATTCAAATTTACAATAAAATCGCCGTAAACTGAACATGTGCGTTGATAAAACGTATATCTACACACAACTGATAATAAAATCATAATATGAATCACTTACGTCTGTATTATATTTGGCGATCGAGAGGATATACAGTCGCGGCGATCTTCGGCTGGCGCGTAATAAAACTTAACGAAAGCGGTTCCGAGCAAATCCCGACAGCGGACGACGACGCACTGAATTCGAAATCCCCGCGCAATTTTCCCGTCAATTTTCTGCGGTGACGATTTCGCAAACAATATTTATAACTATTAATGTCTATTGAAATGCGCGCGCAAGTATAATCAGAAATGTGAAAAACGACAAAATGCAATAGGTACCTTATTGTAATAATATGATGAATGCGTTACCGTTACAATCACGATTTATGTTATTTATTGCCGTAAAATTTTGTATCGCAATCGTCAATCGACCACTTCGATCGTTGTAAAAATTTTTTTCTGGCTCGCAAGCGCGCTTGAAAAATTTGGCAAGCCGACAGACTCGCGTGCACGGACCGCTCTCGACGGACAGCTGTGGCGGTTTAAAGTATATAAATTATATGTACAAAACGTATCATAGTCTCAGAACATAATGCGCGCGCGAGTATTTGTGTAATTCTATAGCTGGTTACCTCGAGAGTAGGTCGGACGTCTTCGGCCCCCACCGCGCATACACCTTTTATTATTATTATTATTGCGACGCGGGACTTTTCTCTTCGTATTTTATCGTGGTATACCTAAGTCCTGGACAAAATAATAATAATAATAATAATAATAATAATATTGTGTGTTAAAAAATAATTCTTCTTCGATATCATAAATTAAATTTTAATATTATTTTAAGTGAGTAAGTGTGAATATGTATGCGGTCGTAACATTCGGATGATAGTATATAGCAGCATACATGGTTGAGACGAGATTGGCTGGAACCCTAGAACCCTAGAATAAGAATTTATAGGTACAATTATAAAATGTAAAATACGAATTTAATATGTATTCAGAAATTATTTAAAATGTCACGATATTACATGTAGTATTTCATCGAAAAAACAACTGGTCAAAAGACCAAAAACCAATTATTGTTAAAAATAATAAATGTTAAAATGACCATTACATTATTATGTATGAATATATTTTTTTTCGAAGGCTTTTAATCGTTAAACAATCATCTTTATAATAAATTGATTTATTATTAGTATAAAAAATATATATTTTATTATTTTAAAAAATGTCTAAGATTTATGTCTTTTACGATCTTTAATCGCACGCAAATAGTATGTTTGACTATTGTGCCTGCTGTCTGTCTATAAAATTAATGATGTATTATCACCTCAGAAAGTGCAACATTTCTAACATAGACCTGTCAGCATAATACACCCCTATTAGTCATAATAGTATAATATTAATATCAATAAACTATAAAGTACACATATCAACTCCAAATTAAAACGAATGTGTTTTAATAATATATATAACGCGTAATAAAATATAGTAAATAATTCAACATATTAACTTGGTTCAAGTCCGCGAGGAAAAGAGAAAAATTCACACGATATGCGTATTGTATATCCTCTTTGTGGCCTACGTACCTATATACTACTATATATATATTATGTAATTTATACGGCTCCGCGAAAACTAGATCTATTGTGTTCAGAAAACCTGCACCCGCACGGCGGCGGTGTCACTATTATACATATATACTATACACACATTGCACACACGCTATAGTTTATAATAATAATATTAAAGTGAACGTCGTAATAGTATACATATTATTATACACACACACACACACACACACATATATATATATATTTATATAGAGTATGTGTTTGCGTTGTGTACTCGTGTTTACACAACATATATATAATATATACTGTTTTAAAAATATGTTACACATACCTATATTATAATATTATAATTGTATATAGCTAGGTGGGTAGGTATGATTTTTTTTTATATATGTGTATCGTATTATAACGATCGTGTTCGGGTTTAGTCGGTATTTCGATACTGTGTACTCGTGTGTGCGTGTGTTTGGTTTTATTTTTAATAGACTGCGAGAGACGTTTTCAATTCAATACTGACTTATATAGTTATATACGCCTATATATACATAATAAGCTGCAGTAACAACTAGCTTTTGTACCTACACACACGCACGAGGCCGTACGAAATTCCGAGCTTAATAGGTATCCTTATTTAAATGTCAACGGCTAAAATCGAAATGCTTACACGCACTGCGCTGTGATAGTTTTTGCCGAACGACGACCGGACTGCACGATATTATAATATATTATACATAAGTTGCTATATAATTGTAGTCGTGTCCCTCACACGATTTAAACCATATGATACGCATATCGTTTAATGAATTGATAAATTTAGATTTGTTTTTGGTTCGTTTATTTTAAAACTTTCCTTAATTTTACATATTATATTTGTTTACGAATTTGGCAAGGTTATAGACGAAAAAACTTATTAAAAATTTAAATATTATACGCTACATTAAATTCCAGGCATTTGTAGTAGTTTTATATTTCATGTTATGAATTTGTTTTTATTTAATAAGCGAGGAAAGTAAGAAAAATAACGATTTATTTACTATTAGTATTAATAGTGAAGAGCACGATTTGGTTTTCGAAAGATACAAGATACGTTTTTTTACATATAAATGTTCATTCTGGTAATAGTAATATATTAAATATATTTATTAATACTTAGTACGAATTAAACTATCGTAAATCATTAATATCGCATAATAATAAATATTATAATCTTATCGTTTCGTACGAACTATGAGATTAATTCCGAACTCGAGCACTCTAGATAGAGTACAAACACATAATTGCACTACATTTCGTGAAGGCTTCCATACAATAACTACAGAATAATATAATATTGTGGAATTAATTACTGTGGAAAAAAACTTAATTTGTCGAACAATTAATTCTGTACAGACAATAAACATTTCGTATACTCACAGAAGGTATTATATTAGTTATTAGTTGGAGTCCTAATACTACAATATTAAAAAAAATAAATAAATCATTACAAAACCATTCATTGTTAAAATGTTAAATACTATCTAATTTTAATTCCTATATACTTACACGCATTCACTAATACACTATACAATATACAGTGTACTCTACATAGCGCCTATTATGTTATTTTATAATATACGCGATATACGCCCTCGAGCGTTGTCAAGTCTCCACGTGGTTCTATAGATATAGATAGCCTAATTCAATATCAATGATGCAAAATATTATGAAACACGATGAATAACAATGTTTTTAATAGAATAATTTAGTATCAAAAGAATTAGGTAGGACAGGTAGGTGCTTATAGCCCATATAGGACGAGAATTAATTTTCCACACCATAATTTTATTTGCGTGCGCGTAGCTTAATCATATGGAGTTCCTCGTTTAATATTTCGTCATATAATAATTTATAATATCGAATAAATACAGGTGTATAGCTAATAAATCGTAATAATTTAAAAGTATATTATAATATTGTTTTAACGATGGAGGTAATACAATATTATTACGACTGCGCAGCGGACGAGAATCTTATTATTTTTTTTTTTTATCGTTATTATGTTATTATATACATATCATTATATTCGCTCGTACAAAAAAATAATAATTATATCGCATTGTGCACAGAGTTAAATTCAATACAATAATTCATGTATAATATAACACCGCACATAACCATAATATTGTGTTCACATCTCCTTGTTCCGGGGATTGAACTCTTATCAAATATCATATAAATCATTATAATACGTATATATTATAATATTATTATGTATATATCATGTAGGCTATTACACGAGCAATACGAGCCAAATGCGTACCTGCAGTTAGTACAGATGAAAATTATTGAAAGTATAAACTACATATTATACATTTATTTCCATAAGCAAATGGAACGTGTGGCGACGTGCACCGCTATGTGTTCGGTATATTAGGTTATTTAACATTTGATCACAATACAGTGTATACTATACGTGTATTAGTGTTGCACACGCGGTCCGTGTTTGAAAAGTTTTAATGCCGACAGTGCGCTGTACCGTTTTACATGTACACATAATATATTATTATAACTATTGCTATTATACGCAGTAGTTGGCGATTTCTCCGACGAACCTTCAATGTTTCAACGTATTTACCCAAATTTTTTTTCGACTTGACATGATGTGTATTAATTAACGCGGTTGTCAAACACAACAGATACAGGCCTAAACAAACGATTTTTTTTTTTTTTATGATATTTGTCCATAGTTTTATGTTCGGGTTTTTGTTATTCGGAAAAATTTATTTTTTGGTCAAACAATACATTTGTCACGAATATTCCTAAAACATACTACCTATAAAGTATAATTTTATTGATTCGCATAAGCATAATAATGATTTAACATAATATTAAGGTTAAAGTATACTAAAAATAGCACCTAAGTTTTTTAGAACTATGCGGTTTATAGTTAAAATTAATACATCACATTTAAAATTTAAATTGTATTTAGCAGGGCACATTTATTATAGGTACATATACTACAATCTAAAATTGTAATATTTAATTTATAATACTATACAAGTACCAAGAATTTAAATCATACTCATATTATATTTTAAAATGTTAAATGAGTTTACCGATAATAGTGATGAAATATTAGATTTGCAAATCTAAGGTTCATGGACCTAACCTAACCTAACCTGTCAATATTACAAGAAGAATTTTTAAGTTATTGATATATATATAGTTATATTTCTATAATCATTGATCCATAGTTGAAATTAAATGTATTATAATTATCTGATAAGTTTTGCGATCATACATTTTTAAACGGAACTATCGTTCAGTCGGTTTGTGATGAATATTAATAATATTTTTAAACAAATATGCCTTTGGCTTTACGGCTATACCTGCACTAAAATTTGTAAAATGTGTATAGAAGCAAAAATGTGGCTGTTTTTCTAGGTCGAAGATATAATGACAGCAAATTATTGTACCGGTCAAACGATTACGCTACTGTACCGGCAATCTTGTATATAGCCTATATAGGTAACCGTTAGGCTTATAATATGTATATACCTGCTATAATAAAGCTGTAATTTCCCAAAACCTATACATATCTTATTACCCTGTGACTAACATATATTATACAATATACTTAATTCCTAAGAAAATTCATGATTAAAAAGTTAACACTAATTTTCTTAAAAAGTTTTTACGTAATTATCACTTTCTCTTGTTTTTTAATTTTTTAATTTTGAATTTCATATTCTGAAACAAAACGTTTGTCTGAAATTTTTAATGTATAAAAATTGAATTAAGTGCTGGTGATCTGTTAATAGCAGGTACCTATTTAAACTTTAGACAAGTAGATTGTACCATTCATTAGTCTACTACTAAAATTTTTACGGATAGGACAGTGATCGGAATGGAAAACTTTTTGAACCGGAATGCTATATATTGTTATTAAATACACGTAAAAATATATCTTTAGTGCCTATATTATAATACAGTATATTAAAATTACAATTTCAATTACCAAAACCATGAAATAAATTATCTAACCTAAGTATTAATTATTAATTTATTGTGATATAAACCACAATGATAAATTCTTATTATTTCGTCATTAAATAAATATTTAGTTACACGGAAAACTCAAAAAAATCCTATCCGATAGGTACTCATACCGATTATAATATTACTCATTTGAAATTCGGTTTTTAAATGTTAAAAATATTTTGCTTCAATATATAATATTAAAAATAGTTAAAAAAAAAACATTGTCATGACTTTTAAAAACAATGTAAAAAGAACTATTTCCTAAAACGTTGATACTTTTTGATAAAAATGAGTTATGGTCTTTAAAAAACACACTTAATATACATATTAAATACATAGATGTTTTGCTACTGTGGTCCAAGATCTAAGAATATTACGCACAGTCTTACATCTTATATTATATCAGTCCTTTCGAAATGGATTTAGTTACTACAGCATTAATAGTTTCAGAACATCTTATACACGAGGATATTTAACGTACTAAGTACTTATAATATAAAAAGGAAAATCCTTACGTGTGTATATATATATATATGCCAATATTCTGAAATAGAATAATAAAATCACGTAGGCTGAACACGTCAGTATAGTTGTATATATATTACATATAGACACAGTCAAGGATATTTAATAGGAAATAGGCGTATAAAAGTAAAGTTATAAGATACTGTGTCTGTGAAATAATTTTGTAGATTATATTATTTTACTATTTACGATTTGACTCATATATAGTTATCGTAATAAATAATAATAATAATATAATTAATAACTTATATATTATTCTATAAGCTTCCGCCCCGATAATAATATCTATCGATAATATACGGACAGATATAGGTACACTACGTATTATACAATTTATAATAATATTACTACAAACCATTATTTGTTTAACTACAAAACTTAAGTGTACTACCTATGCCAATATAATTAAAAAAAACAAAACAGTTACATTAAAATATAAATATCAATTGATTTTTTTGTACTACATGTAATAATATTACTTCTAAAATAAATAATAAATACATCAAACAATACAATTTACTATTTTTTTTACATATCAATAGAAATCAAACATTTTTCATTTAAGTTTACCACGTTCAATTTGATAACTGTGATTTTTTTTTTTTTGAAATTACGAAGTTTCTCATTTTTTAAGGACGTTTATCTATCACGGATACCATGTATTGTAACTAAAACCTACGCTGTGTTAAGATATGTAAAGTGTTTATACAAAAAAAAGTTGTATTTTTTTATGTACCTACGATATAAAGTATTGCATACAAATTATGTGTACACTGTTCCTTAACTTATTTAACAAGCTATAATATTTAATAGTATTTGATACACCACACCTTAAATGAAACTCTTTATTAAGTACAATTAAGCAATAATTAACGCACCATAATAATAGAGGGAAGTATAAGTTACAAAATAAATTACGCTCTATAAAGCGTATGTCTTCGAATTTAATACATTAAAAATACTTAAGGGACCGCTACACCATCATTTGTTTTCTCTGCCTATCTTCCACATAATATATAGGAACAAAGATATTCCGTATTTCCACGATTACGACCTTTGATTCAGTTTAGGGCAAAAGCGCCTGTTATATATTTTATAAAGAAGAGCATTTCCTGTACATTGGCCGGGTAGATTTTTAATATTTACAATTTTGAATAAATTATGAATGGTTAAAAATAATCGAAATTATTTTAAATCAAAACATGCTTATATTTATAAAAATGTAAATATTAAAAATCCATCCGGTCAATGCACAGGAAATACTCTTCTTTATATAATATATAATAGGTGCTTTTGCCCTAAACTGAACCAGAGAGTCATAATCGTGTAAATCCGGAGGCGGAGTATTTTTGTTTCTATATTATGTGGGAGATAGACAGCAGAGAAAACAAACGCTAGTGTAGCGCGCGGCCCCTTAAATACTTAATAGGTACTTAAATCCTAATGATGAGCACTTACCCTTTTTGGTGCGTATTTTTATAGTTTATATTTAAGTTTAAAAGTATTTTTTTTAAATTTGTACAAAAGAATTATAGTGATACAAAAAGATAAAAAAGATAATTTTTAAAATACGATAACCTACGCCTATTATATTTGTAATAAAAACATTATAATAGATACTTATTTTAATATTGTACATATTTATTATTTATAACAATCCACATTTCATAATTATTATTGATTATAGTTGTATATTTAATATAAGACAAAATAATTTACTTATAAATAACATGATTGCATAGAATATTATATTATCGTATATTAAAATGAAAAATGAAAATTAATTTAAAGAAGAAATATCAATACTGTTTACGATTGAATTAAATTGCATACAGGATGATTCTTTTATCGAAAGATACTCATTATTAATTCAAATGCTATAAAATTTTTAAAAATATTTTATAGTCATTATGGAAAAATAAAATTTTTATTATCATTACTTTTTTTTTAAGTTTTTACTTTTTTTTTGTGACTACATTACAATACATTTTTTATTTCTTTTTTAAAAGTAGAATATTTTTTTTAATACTTTATTGAGACTAATGTAGTTTATGATTTGTAGATATTTAAAGTTTAAATGAGTAGATTGCGACGTCATGAATAACCCTTCAAAATATTTGTCTCTGATCATCTAAAATTTAAATAACAATTATAACACTAATATAAACTATTTGTTGAAATTGTTATTTTGTGTAAAAATATTTTTCTACATAATACAAAATTAAAATTGTATATTGTCATTCATCAAAAATAAAAACTTAAAAAATGATAACGAAAAAAATATTGTTATGAAACCACTTAAAATTATGAAAACTAATTTTAAAAAAAACGTTAATAGTTGTCAGTTGAAACTTGAAATAATGAGCAAATGATTAGCTATATAATTATTATAAACTATAACCAAGTAGGTTTTAGGTGAAAATATTGTTAGTTTTAAATTATAATAATCATTCTAATTTCTCAATGATATAAAACACAGTCTACACGGTTGCCAGAGTTTGTAGTTTTCATAATTTTAAATAATAAACGTTAAAATAGAGATTACCTTCTCAAAATATATTCATTTAGTTTTTAACTTAAAAGAAATTATAAACTCTAACAGTTCTTAGTTATTATTTTGTTTGATATAATATTTATTGATAGTTTGACACATAACAAAAAAGTTGAAACCATACTTGTATAATATCATAAAAAAAAACTGTAATACATTCCGTAAACAAAAATAAAACGAAAGAGAAAAATATTTAACATTTAATTCAAGGATATTGTAAAAAAGTTTTAAAATATTGTTTTTCTAACACACATTAACGCCGAACTGCCAGATAGAACAGATATCTTATTTGATGGGTTTATTTACCTATTGAACCACTATATTATATTTTATAACTATATAGAATATAGTCATGTAAATAGGCGTATAGTGAATAAACGGGCATTATCATTTGAAAGCGGATGCCTGGCAGCGCTTTGTAAATTATGCTAATGGTTCCAGAAATGAAAAACAACTATTTTAAAAACGAATTTTTGTTTGATTTCTCTTACATTTATGTATTGAACGAGTCGGATACACGGTTAGTAATTAGGTAGGTTTTATATCAGTAGATTCAAACTTCCGAGACACGAAGCGAAGAAACTATTTAACCGCGTGTACCTTTTGGTTTTACGGAGATTTTAGTTCAGAATTAAGTTCTTAGAAAATATACATGCCTATAGCTCTACACTTGAGTAACTAAAGAATGTCTTCGACCGCAGTGATTGTATTACACATTATACCAAAAAGTGTCTTGTTGAACTATTTTTACTGAAGGAGCGAAGATTTGAACATAACATCTAACCCACCCATATTTAAATGTACCAACCTACCAAAATCGCTCGCATTATACACTTCACACATTCACAAATATACAATATGGAATCACAATAATGTTACTAAATTTATACCCATTATTGTGAGTATATTTAAACCTGTTATCTTCAATCTACAGCTGACTACAGCATTGGCGCATTGCTATCGTTTAATGTGCTATAGCGTCGCGAAGTTTTTTGATTGGAAATAACAAAAATGAATAGTAGGTATAAAATATTTTAATGCTTATTGCTCGTTTAGATTTAAAACATGCAAACATACAGGATACATCAGTGCAAAACAAATGTACATACAATCCTTTTCGATCACCGAATTTATGCGATTTGATCGACTTTTATGCAAGGAATATAGATATTCAATCATCATGATCAGGTATGTTTCTAGATTGAAACTATGTAATATGTAGGTAAATGCTTAATATAATATGACTATAATATGTATATTGTATACAATCCTTACATATTTATACACATGGTTTACTCACTATATTGTACGTAATATATATATATATATACATACTGCCAAAGTGCCAAATTATTTTATTGTAATTGTAATTTATTTCCACGAATAAACATTATCATATATATTATGTAGAAATAGTCATTTTTTTTAATTTAAGTACACTTACGCCCTCTCGAATGACGCAAAGGCAATGCCCTTTATTAGAAAAATAAATAATTGTTTAGTCGCGTATAACGTGTGAAAGACGGAATGTACTTAAGAATACAGAACTATACGTGACTACGCGTAAGTGATAGTAATGAAATGAGAGGATGTGTAATATTACATACTACGATGTTCATTACAAAAACAAACAAAATGTTTACAAATAATATACATACATATATAGTTATATAGATAGCACTTAAATTATCTAGCCTTATACTGAAATGGAATATTAGGTGGGTACATGCCGATATAATTTGTATAATTGGACAGAGGACAGCTATATGTATATGTTAAGCATAAGTTATAGGCGTATATAGCTTATATAAACGGTATATAAAGGAATTAAAAACGTTTTTTAATGATGAAAAAAGTCAAAGAATGACATAGAAGTGTAAACCTAATTTAATTGTAGTTTAAATATAAATGTTAAACATAAATAAACAACTCATCCATTAAAAAACCAATCTACTCAATGACAGTACAAGTAGTCGACATCTTCTTAATTTACTTAATCATCTCTATCATAGATGAGCAGTTTACGGAACTTTGTTACTGTACCGGACACCCATTTTAGAAATGTTTTTCTTTTAGCTTATGTATTTCAGTATACTGGTGTGCTGAAAACGATGAAGTCAGAATTTATCAGGCTGAAAAATAATACGCCATCTGACACATAGACCATAGGCGGCAAGTGCCCGGAGGGGGGTAAGCTGGGGCATTTAAATTGAATGTTTTAAGATAAATTACATCTACTATATTTTAACAAATTGAAAGTGGTTATATGAATAAAAGGCAGGTAACCATTATAAAAACATTAGATTAGATTATTTGCATTCGATTGATAGTTGTTGTTTTAAAATACCTAGTAAAATTATAATATTTCTCTTCAGATCCTAACATTGCCCTCCCCCTCTTAGAAAAATGTCTACAGGCGCATATGCGTACCGTTATTCATTAAAAAATTGGCCATAACTTCGGAACTAAGTCTAATCAACAAATTATGACTCCACTGTCGTTTAAAGTTTATGTACCTAATAACCTAACTACCTATATAACATTAAAAAAATTGTAAATTAAAGGGTTGAAGTCAAGAAATAACTGTGATTCAAGTATACAATTAATATTTTACTCGGTGTTACGAATTCAATATTTATATGTATAGGTATTATATTGAATTGACATTTGATACAGATGGAGAACACTATTAATTAGTTATAACTATTATGTATTGTGTATATTTGTGTTCCAGTGATGAATTCGTATACTCAAGAACGCAATTTCAATAAAAAAGCTGGAGGCGCTGAAGTCCTATTTTTTTTCATGTCATCTTATGGTTATGGATACCTATTTCTACTAAAATCTTAATTAATATGAAACAATTTGGGGATGCTTTAATAATATTTTTATAAGCCTATTTTAGATTCTGAACGAAGTGATGAATGTATTGATTTTACAATGTATGTTATTTTTTTATTTTTGTGTCTGTCATCAAGTTTTGAAGTAGTAATAATACTTTGATTTTTGACTTCAATCACCGTCCGTCTGGGACTCAAAACCCCAAGTCAAGATTTTTGTAAGTATTTTAATTACTCATACGTAAAACGAACAGTCTTTTCATCCACGTATCACTTACGTAACAATACCCAATTAAAAATGAATAAATAAATAGGTTTAAAAATCATGGTTTTCCCCATTGACTATATTTTTGTTTCCGCAATTCAACATTTTAGCTTTCTACTTAATTTAACTTAATTTATTTCGTTTCATATGATATATTGACATACTAATACTCACCTAGAAGTCAGGTACCTATTGTTAATTAGTCAATATTCTTTACTCTATAATATAATATAAATATTTTATATATTTCAAAATAAGATTTTAATAGGTACATATTTTTTAATTGAAAACAACAAATATATTGTGGTAATTAGTTCTTTATTGATGTTGAAAGGTTGAAACATGGTATGTCTACTGCATCATCTTCTTCATTTTCATTAGTGAAACATTCCTCTTCCTCTACGCATGGAATATCCAGGAAATTTTCTTTTATTGCCTTTTTACCTCTAGAAACGTTTAAAATAGTGATTGAGTCTTGTAGGGCGCAATTAGCATTTGTAGAAACTGACAATTCAGTATGAACCAGTAATATTTTGTAAGTGGCTTCAAATTGTGATGCTGTTGCCCTGTAGGGTTATTATTAAAACCTTCTCTTGATCTAATTGCAGAAAACAGCATTTCTAGATGGTCCTGTGATATTTTGTATGAAAGGATAAAACTTATTTGTCCAGTTTTAATTACGCTATCAAATAATTTACTCATACTTTGACACACAATGAGTCTATTAAAACTTGTTATACGTGGAGATGTGAGTATATTTAATTGATCTTTGCTTTGTAATGATTTTAAATAACTGATTGATGAATTAATAAAATCATTCATATCAACCTCGTGCTCAATGAATAATGGTTTCTTGTATTTAAGTTTGCTTAAAAAATTAATTTATAGGTCTATGATTCTATACACGAAATATCTCTTCGTGTTGATCCATTTTGTGTGCATATTTTTGTTACTTGGCCGGGGGCCAGGACCCCTAGGGCCTAGTCGCCTAGTTCGCACAGGCAGAATTTCGGTATCGGTACTGGCTGTAGCACTAGTTAATAAGTACGACTGTGCAAGACGTCGAGTCATGAACGCGTGTCATTGCGATTTGCAATTTTAAGTTTTTTTATTTAATCTCTTATCACTTTGGGATAACTGAGATCTGATATATTGGTATCACTCATATACCTGACACTAAGTATAAGGTCTATGGTATCATTGAATAATTCAGAGCCCATATCACCGGAATTATCACATTATCACACCAGCTATGGAACAACACATGATACACAATCACAAACACGAGTAGCCCGTTTGCAGTCAATTGTACTCAGTAGGTGTAAGTTGTAAATTATCCAACGAAACACGAGTATTGGTTATATCAAGTTACAAAATACAAACAAATTTATTACTCAATCACTACCTAAATTGTATAACTATTCAAAAATCTGCTTGAAATGGCTTCAGCATCAGTGTCTAAAGGAACATTTCAACCGGTAAGTTTTTCAACTTTTATTGCTATTTTAAAAGTTATTGATAGAAACTGTTTTACATACCTATTTTTATTTTATATAGTTTAATAGTTGAGTTTTTATAAAAAAAAAATAAACAATAATAAATTATATTTGATTTATAAACATAATATATAAATTATGATATTTTTTGTTAACACACAAGATATCAATATTTTCATTCTAATTTTTAAATTACAGAACTTATGAACAATATTATTTTTGTAGATGATAAATAGATTACACTACTTGATTCAATTAAATTAAAATATTTGCCTATTATAAATTAATAATATTCAGCATACATTTTTAAATTCTTAATGATAGTATTATAGTTACATTATGATTTATTTTTACTTTATATATTGATTAATAGGATTCTGATGTCCATATTACATTCGAAGATCAACAAAAAATCAACAAGTTCGCAAGACTTAATGCACGTGTTGATGAATACAGAGATGAATTAAAATCAAAACAAGTAAGTTAATTAGTTTCTTATTATGCAAAGTTTATCTTAATTAATCAAAATTATAAAATTTTAGTTGCTTGTAAATTAAGTATGTTAAGACACTAATGGACTGTTCGATTTTGTATCCGATTATTTTATTTTGTAAATTGTAGTCCCAGTAAAAATACTAAAAAATTCAAATTAATATTTGATCTAATTTGATTTATAATAAATAAAAATACTTACATGTAAGATTTGTAAGATTAAGACTAATTCATCTTCAATTGAATTGTGTAGACAACATTAAAGAACCTAGAAGATGCTTCTGAAGAGTTAATGTTATTAGACGAGGATGATTGTCCTAATCTTCCATACCTTTCTGGAGAAACTTTTGTATATTATAATCTAGAAACTGCTCAGGTATGAAAGATATAATTTCTATTATTATTGTGAACAATAATTTTTACTATTATTTGATGTGATATTTATATAGAACAATTTGGAAGAATTGAAAAAATCTGTTGGGAAAGAGATGAAGGATATTGAGACAAAAATCAAAGATATTTCATCTACAATGAGCGATTTAAAAACACATTTATATGGAAAATTTGGTAACAATATAAACTTAGAAGCTGAAGATTAAAAAAAATATGTTTATTTCTCTATTATAATGTAATAAAATTTCTTATCAAACTAAAAATATAATCACATAAGTATATTTATATATAAAAAACTTATAACCCAGCTTTCAATTAATAAAAAATATATATAAACTTACTTTAGATTAAACTTATATTATAATCTCATTTATACATTTTATACCTATTAAAAAAATAAAAATAAAAAAAATAGTATTAACACAATAACAATAATAAACAATTTAAAAACAATTATAAAGTGTGTATTTGTATTTATTGATTATGGTAATTGAAAAAAAAAATCTGAGTTTATTAGTTTAAAATGCTTTGGTCGTTGATTTTTAAAATAATATTACTTGAACCCAGATATTTGGAAATTCAAGTTCTATAATGTGTTAGATATGTTAAACGATTGATAAGTAAAAATAACTACAATATTTTACTGAAAATCTTAATAGATAACAAAAAAATAATATCCTTTTTCTGTATTGACCTTATGATGTTATTAGTTTTTATATTTCCTGAGATACAAAATTAAGATTTAGAAACATTGTAGCTTTTTGAAAATAACTTGCATTTAAACTTGGTTATTTATGAACTGTTGTTAAAATATTATTATCATGCAATAATTAAGAAACAGTTATAAAAATGTATTTGGTCTTAGTAGTTAGTGGCCATGATGGACCGATAACATTAACGGTGTCACAGTACCACATACTAAGCACAACAATTGTAATGGGTTAAAAGTATCACAGCCACCTCTAGAAGCTTTGACCATCAACTCTGGAAGTACATGAACAGTGGCAACGTACAAAAATGTTCCTGCACTGAACAACATGGCAGCTCCGGTGGCATTCATGGACGACAATGTTTCTTTACTTTCCTGAAATTTATTATCACAATAATTTAATAACTGTAAATAAAAAGAATAATTTGTAAAACAAATGTCAAGTACCTGTCCTATACAAAAGAAAGTGAGTAGTGCACCTAGGGGTGCAGCCATAGAAAATACTATCAGGTGTCTACGTATTCTTTTTTTGTCAAGTCCATGGTGTAATAGAATGGTGACTAAACCAAAGGCAGCTGGTGCTTTATGTAACATTATTGCAACAAAAACTATCATTTCCACTTCTGTTTGAGTTGAGGCAGCTGCAGCTCCCAAAGCGATACCATCAGCAGCAGCATGCACTACAAGACCTAGAGTAGCTGTCATACTACCAGAGTTACGGCTGGCAAATCCAGCTTCTACATCTTTAAAAATAAAGAATATTAGTCCTCAAAAAGAAATCACTACAAACTCATAAATTTAATATATATTGCCATATTGGTTATTGAAACATTTTTTGATACTTGCCTTTTGTATATTTTGATGACAGTTGATCTACTAGCAACATTAGTGTAAATCCTAATACTAATGTAACTCCAATAACTGAATGAAAGTTAACTTCACTGAAATCTACTGCGACTGTTATATTATCAGTAGCTGTAAAATCAATTTAAATACAAAATCAGAAGAATCATTTTTACATGAATGATATAGATTTAATAAATAATTGTAAGTTTTTAAAATATTAACATAAACTCATTTGCATCATAGTTAATGTTTTAATTATACTATTGTTAAAAAAAAAGTAGTAACTTAGAAAATACATAAATATAAAAAGTGATATGTATAAGGTTAGTGGAAATACGAGAATACATATGTAATTGGTATACTATACCAAATATTACAATTATTTATAATCAGACCATACACATTTAATGATTGATATTTTAAAAAAGAAGAAAGAGGAAAATTTAATAGATTAAAAAATAATAATTACAATACAATACAAATAGGCATTTGGTTAACTGGGTATATCTGAAAATAAAGGGTATTATTGTGTCAGACATCTAAATGATTAGAGAAACCTTATCTAACCAATTACATATAAGCATTACAAGCATACAAGACTTAGAATCAAATTGGAGACCCACCACTGGTTCAACCATCAGTTATAATTAGGTATATTATACATAAAAGTAATATTAATTAGCGTACTAAATGTTTTATAATTTTATTCATAAGGTATCAGTACTTTTTAAATCTGTTTAAAGCGCTCTTCTTTTGAACAGGAAAATTATGGTTATAATAATGAATGGATAATTAAGATTCTGGTATGAAAAAGTTAATTAGCACAATTTTATTTATAAGAAATGTGTCAAGTTCATCGAAATGGGATAAAGAAAAAACCTTAAAGAATTACTAAAATTATCAAAATATCATTAATAAGTAATTGTTATTTATTTGTTATAAACTAATTACCATAATTATTCGATTGATAATATATTCATACCTATTACATAAAATAAAATTACAAGCTTAGTGAAAAGATTTTGTGTCATGTGAAGGTAAAAAAAATAACAAACCAGCATCAGAGAATCACATAAATTATAAACCGTAATTAACTATTTAGTTATTTTGGTTGAGATAATTACATTTCCATATGTTAATAGAATGAATCTCAGGACTTTCTAATTTTTTATTATGGTGTTGTACACTTTTCAGATGTTAATCAATATAATTTGACTGTGCACAACAATTTTTGGTATTTCTTTTTAATGTTGATAAGTATCTTAACTCCATAGTACACCTACATATTAATCAATGAACAAACTTTTGTGTGGTGCCACAGTCGAGTAGAGGGAATGGATTCCTTCAGGTATTATCACAGCTAACGCAGTCCCGACAAGGAGGCCAGCTCCAAATAAGGATACGAGTTCCAATTTGGCCTAAAAAATACAATATAGGTATGTGATATTACAATAGTTTAGCACGGGCATGGATCGTACTCACTTCGGACATGGGCATCACTAGTGGAACACTGCCAGATAAATAACTGGCGACCAACATTAGGACAGACAGCAGCATCAGGAACGTTGATTCGTCCATGGCGGCGAGTCTCAAATAAAAACAATCACGGATTTAAAATGGAAATGCAGAAGTGTATTCGGTCGTGGTGACTTCAAACCGACAACAGTGGTGAGCAGCACCAAACGCGGGATTTTGTTTTCTCTTTAGGAGCTCAAAAAACATGTTTACACATTCGGTTGTTTTGTTTAACTAACGGGGAAGTTCAATCACGACTAATTATTGTTGTTCATGAAAAGTAAACAACAGACGACAGAAGAGAATTTTTTTTTTAAATTGTGCTACGCCGCCACATTGTGGCATGATAGAGCACTAGAGCAGTTACTGTACACTGGTAGGTCATACCATTACCTATTTAAAAATATATTACCAATATTCATACGAAGAGAAATAATTTTAACAATGTTTAATAAATGTACTGATAACTGATATCCAACCATGGTTGTAGTCACGATTTAAGACATCATTTTAATCATGTACAACCTGTTTAAAATATTATTATTATCATAAATCATTTTTTAAAATAATATTTTGTCGTGGTTACGACGTTATTTATAATTTCTTATATGATTTTCAGCGATTATCTGTTTAAATAAGTACCGCAAAATAGATTTTAAAGTAATGCTAGTATGTTCTGTTATATTATTTAAAATTATTATATAGCATTTCTTTCTATAGATTCAATTCGATGTGTAAGTACAATTAAAAATGGATTTTATGTCAACGGATTTTGATCTGGCAGAAAACGTATTTTATTTTCACAACGCTGAACTACAAAGTTTGGCGTTTGTGCTCGACTGGGATACAAGAGAAAAATTTTATTTGAACCTATTAAGTGTAAGTATCTTTATGTTAGACATATCTTATATCTATATTATAATACAGAATGATACACTAAGAATGTACTTATGAGAAAGTAGTTTATGAGTTATAAGTATTTAAAGTTTAGATGTGTGGAATGGAGTGGTATGGAGTTACCCGCAAAATGTTTGTCCACTACTCTGCTTGTGTAAACTTTAAAAACATATAACTCATAAACTACTCGCCCTAAATTTGATTTTTATGTATCAAAATATTAAGAAAAATATTCTGCTTTGGAATATGAAATTAAAACTATGTTGTTATTCAAAAAATTAAAAAACTTAAAAATATATAAGGATAAAAAATATTTAAAAATATAATATTTTAATAAAAACATTGTTTTTTAACAACTTAAAACTATGTAAAAATCAGAATTTGAATATATACATAATTTAAGCATAAAAATGGGGTAAGCATGTTTAAAAAATCACCTTGTATATCTACTGTGAAATCTTTTATGCAATGTGTATAATGCGAATAGAGGGTAATATACATTTTTGACTTGTTTCTTTCTAAATTAAAACTGTTGATTATTGGCTATTGCCTAAATGAACTGGACAGATTATACAATTGTTTAATTCTTATCTTTTGTATATTTTATTTATTTACAGAAGTCCTTTGCAGATGTATTGGATAAACCAAATAATCATTCAATGGTGCTTGCAAAACCAGGAAAAACCAATTATTTTCATAAAAAGATCCCAGCATTTGATATTAAATACATTGAAGATTGCTTTAAAATCAAAAATTATCCTGATCCAACCAAATATTTGTGAGTATCGTCAACATTGATTTTTGTTTATTAATTATAATTTCTTGTATAAGAGCCATTGGGAGAGATTGAAGAATGTAACATACAACCCAATTTTTCTAATAACTATATAGTAATAAAAATAATATGCTCAAGCAT
This sequence comes from Rhopalosiphum maidis, assembly GCF_003676215.2. Lineage (NCBI taxonomy): Eukaryota > Metazoa > Arthropoda > Insecta > Hemiptera > Aphididae > Rhopalosiphum > Rhopalosiphum maidis. The sequence goes on from NC_040878.1 coordinate 85,989,640, forward strand.
GTTTAAACTTCTAAGCGGATTCAATTGTATGCCAATCTATTATAAAAATTATAATAAAATTGTTATTTATTTTATATATAAATATATTTTGGTAAAATATTTATATTTCTAGTATATCTATAATCAGTAGTTGCATAACTTTAACATGTGAATATATGATGCTCTGATTTTAGTAGATAACTGTGGTACCTAATGAAACCATAAAGATCATAGCATTTATTCTTAATGAGTATATTTAACATATTGTTGAATAACAACCGGTTGATTTAATATTAATTGTTTTCTTTGAAAACATATTTTCATTAATTTAAACAATTTTCAATGTACCCCATTTTTTAATTTTTGTTTTTTTTCACTATGGCTTTTTAGCGTACATAATTTTTCCATGTAATTATTACAATCTACTACTATGATTCATCCAAATGTTTTTTGAATATTTTATATTTATCATTTCTACAGCCGAACAATACATAAAAATCTAAATACTAAGTACTCACAGTGTGATTAAAAAGACAATTGACCATTATTGACATCAGACTTATAGCTGGCTGTCATATAGTATGAGGTCTACTGAAAAACGCGTTCTACTTGGCGCTGTAGGATGCAATCTACTTGCAACTGGTTGGTTTTTACACAGTTTTAAGTTTATTTTTAATAGATAATCTTTTTTTTCGGTGAACACTTTATCTTTAGAACCTTACTTTATGACTTTAGACAACAATACTTCAACATGTTGTAAGCTTAAACACTCAGTACGTTACTTATTGCACGACACTACAATATACACTCAGTACGTTTATAAAAGATTTTTATTTAATTATAAGTAATGATGAATCAACCACAAATTTTTTAATTAGAAATTATGTTTTGGCAAATAATGAAAATACCGAATGTCTTAATCGTGAAAGTGGTATGATTTTTTACTTACGTATAGGTTAGGTTATTTGAATTGTTTCTAGACTGAGTGAACATAAAACAACATAAAATTCATTATTCTTATTAATAAGAATAATGATATTATGATATTATAATATTATATTATTATTATTATATTATTTTTCTTTTTAATTTTTTAAATTACCTATTTTAAATAATGATATACTTTATGATATAATTTTTAATACATTTATTTTCAGTAGACTGCATACTATTATACTCATAAATTCACTGTTAGACATGTTATATAACAGTCTACGTAGCTAATATAATGAAAAGTACTACTCTGTATCTTAGGTTAGATTGCAAATAATTACATTGATTAAGTATATTAAAATTGTGATAATCATTAATTATTGATGTTTATTTTTATTTTATAGAATTAAAAATACAAGTCTTGCAAATTATACAAAAGATGATATATTTGATTGTTGGCTCTATCAAAATAAATCATGGTTTGATTTAGTCTCAATTCCAGAAAACAAAAATAATAACTGTACAATTATATCATCATCTACTAATCCCATTTCTAAAGTCAATAGGTATGTATTGTTTTTGTATTGAAACACATTAGACGTCATTTTTATCCTAAAAGAAATACACACAGAGTAGACTCGAGTATTTCAACCATGTAATCCGGTATGTCTAGTAATCTAGCAGTATTTTATTTTATTTTTTTTTTGTTTTAATCATAAAAACAAACTATTTTTGTAATTATTAAAACGATTAAATTTTTTTACAAATTGATTAAATCTTAATAAATTTATTAGGTTATTGGTTAGATATATTCAGTTAACATTAACATGTGAAGTGTTTAATAATTAGTTATTGTATTGTATTTTATTTTTATTTTACATGCATTATGTGCTGCTGCCTAAGTTACAGTTTTTAAATGAGACATTATTTACTTTTTAGTACATTTAATATTACTTATATATAAAAGGTATTAAAGATTAGAGAGGGTTCTCATTTGCTGGTCACATCATTCAGTGGATAGGGTAGGTTCGACTATAATTTGTGTTATGTCATTGAACATAGTCAAGAACAGATAGCCTGAAGAATCTACTAGGAATTCTAAAACTAACATTGTAGCCACGTATAAAATGGTTTTATCCATATCATGTTTCCACCATCCAATATTACATCATTTTCACAGCCCATAGATCAAAATGTTATCCAGGCAATTAAAATAATGTAATATACAGGGTGGGGCAGTGAAACAAGCTATTTTAAAAAAACTAATTAAAATTGTTTTAATAAAATGTATTCATACCATCTTAGTATAAGTATAATAAAAGTATAAAAAAGGCATTTAAAAAGTTCTAATTTTGTATTTAATTTTTATAAATGATGTTTGCAAGATGGTGTCTATTTCAGAGTAAGCATTCATCAAGTTGTTTTTATAAAACTGGACATGGCCTATCCAGATACATCAATAACCAAAACTTGAGATATTGGACTATTAGGGTGATATAAACCATCGTGAACTTCATCAAAGACGACCTCTACATTCCTCCAAAATAACGGTTTGGTATACTTTATCTTATTTAGGGATCATAGGCCCATATTTTTTAAGAAAGAATGTGAAATGGCAGTGACTGTTTTAAGAAATGCCTTGACAAATGCTTGCTCTGAAATGGATGCCATCATAGGGACATCGTTTATAAAAATTAAATGCAAAATAAGCACTTTTTAAATTCTTTTTTATATACTGGATGGGTATGAATACATTTATTAATGTAAATTATTTGCTTCACTGCCCCACCTTTTATAAAGCCCCTGTTATACAAAGTTTTTAGAAAAAATGACTAAGTGATTGAATCTTGAAAAAAATGTATCTAAAAGTTGGAGTTTTTCCATGTGTTATGTATTATTAAATATTATTTCAACAAAGTATTAATTTTAATTTAGATAGCGCACTTTGTATGTATTTTAAACTTTTTATGTCCAATAATTTGTATGTACTCTGTTTTATCTGATTGTCAAGATGTAGTTATAATAAAATTGTTATAATTTTAAAGAATTAAAAAAATTTTACTCAAAGTAATCTTTTTTTATATTTATTGTAAGTTATTAACTTTAAAATAAATTCCTACATTTTTTATTTATTTCCTAGTTAAATATATGAATTTTATTTAAATACAACTAAATCTCACTACATACATTGATGCAAATAAAAGATTTTTTTAATTCAATTAATGCTACAAATTTTGCTTACATATTATTGACTGAAAAATATTTTAATTTAAGATCTAACGCTGATTCAGATGATTTTGTGTTGTCACATACTTTACAGAAGACTAATCCATCTAAAAAGTAAATATACATTAATTTACCAATTTATTATTATTTAGGTAATATTAATTACCTAATTTATATTTTATTTAATTCATTTTTATGAAGCACAAGAATGCCTTATTCGCATAAAGAAGAAATGAGTATTGTTAATTTCATAATCAAAAACAATTATGCTTTCAATGTCACTGGGGTATCAATGTGGCAACATATGGAACGTGCAAATGTAAGCTAATGAAATTTATTTGAAGTTATTTGAAGCTTTTTTTTTAAAAAAATATTTACTCAATTCTTTGAATGCTTTATTTTGAATACAATTTTAATCTAAACTCACTTTTCTGTTAAATATTTAAATATGTAATTATACAATATCAAATATGAATAATTTGTAATACTTATCATATTTTTTTTGTAACAAGTAAAAAAATTGTATTTACATTTTATTATATAGGTTTGTAGACTCCGTACATGGCAATCTATGAAACAAAGATATTTAAAACACATTAAATTTGATTTAAATTCGGGAAGTCATAGATTTCCATTTCTTTCACCACAGGATTTGAAACTATTGCGACAAGGGTTTGTATCTGCTTTTATTTTATTTTTTCATATTTATATTTATAATAATATAATAAAAATAATTTTTATTAATTTTTATTTTAGTTTAAATATTGAAAAAATAAATAAGAACGATAAAGAAGCAATAAAATCCCAATTAAATGAAGAACGAATAAGTCATTGGGAATCAGACAGTTCCTAATAAATTTCATTAGCAATAAAATGTACACATAACATAAGGTATAATAATGTAGTTTCTTTTTTATTATGCGCCTGTCTTTTTTAAATAAAGTGGTTTAAACTTAAAATTATATCAAAATATTTTTATTGAAATTGATTTTGATTGAAAGCTAAAGCTTTAGCTTTAGAGCTAAGTCTATTAATATATTTATATTAACTTGTATTATATTATTTATTATAGAATAAAAATATTAAGAACAACTTTATTAAATTGTTATTATTATTATTATTTTTTTTTTTTGGCATATTACAATTTTTTTCCTTGATATTAAGGACCAACTTATGATAAAAACTGAATGATATCGCAATTTGATTTGTTTCTTAGGTACTTATTGTATGTATTTATAGTGAATTCCATACGTTATTTGTCTTTCGCGTTCAATATTTTCCGATCATTATATAAGATAATTAATCTGACTTAAGTGACAATAATACGATTTATACGTATGAATGGGTATCGAACAGGTACTGATGAGTCCAGATAAAACATGTATGTAATATACTGTAAAGCCTGTAGACTATTCAAATAAGCTAGTATTTAGGGTAAAACTAAAATAATGTTATAATATGACTTGTATGTAGTATTAATATCAACCACTTATTTTATATGTTTAAAATTATTTTTATTTAACAATTGATAACGTCGCAAATTAGTTATGTGTGGAATTGTGTTAATGAAAAGGTATATGCAGAATCGTAAATCGCTGGGTAAAAGAGCAATTTGTCAGATAGCGTTTAATTTTAGTTTTTTTTTTTTTTACAAAAGACCACTGTGCCAGACCCGATTAAAGGCTTGGGACTTTAGGAGATATCTAGGAATACTGCTGACCTGCTGTACAGGCCTGTTTTTTTTTCCAAAGAACTGAATATTATATCGAGTATCGACTGTCCTATGTAGTTGATGTATGGTCAAGTGTTTTGGTCTGAATCTAAATTGGATGTGTGGCATTATGTTGTTTGAGGAGGCGAGAGAAAAGAGCCTTTTTAAAAGTATTTTGAAAAGGTTGGGAGAGAAGACTTGTGTAGTAGGATCTTGTGGTGGTTTGTTGGATTTGAGGATTAAAATAACGATCGTTTCCAATTTTCCAAATACATGGAAAGTATGATAGCCTGAATGTAGAGTATATTACCATTCTGTACATAAAAACCCATGAATGAATTGGTGCATCCGAATTGCATGCCGAAATAATAAACATAAATTGGAATCTCCGAATTGCATTCCAACTCTTAGTGGGGTTTTCCGAATTGTATGCCGTGTATACCTACCACCACCAATAAGTTTATCTTTATTTATCATACACAACGGGCACAACTTAAACTTGATTTTTGATTTTTCTATTAAAAAAAAAATACTCATGAATAGAAACTGATTAGTTTCTAGATTGAAATATTTTTATATTCGAGTTAACATTTTACCAAATTGGAGAAGATTTCACTGTGAGTCTATAAATATTAAAACGATTGTAGTTTAAGGTAAACAACTGAATGTATTTTACATGATAAAATACAATATAGTACAAGTATATATAGAATAATAAAATAAGTCAATACGGAAAATATATAATAATAATAGTAATATAATTTTGTAAAACTAAGTTTAAAATTATTTAAGGGCCTAAATTACACTGAAAAATTACAAATAATAATAATAATAAATCAAAAGAACAATAATAATAAAATACAAAAAATACGTATAATATAATATTGTCTAAAATTTGGAAAAGTACTTATCTATTATTTTATTTATTTTATTTACTATCGGTAACGCCGCATGTATGCCAACTTTTCTATACATATTGTATTCTATTTATTTCATTATTTTGAAATTCTGTCATTACCATGGTCTTATAAATGTTTCTTTTTCTAATATTTCCCGACGTTTATTGTTTAAATTCGAACTGTGCATTTTTATATATAATTATATCACATTGTATTTGTTTTAACACATCAATTAATTGGAAAATATTAGGCTTTGGATAGTAGAACATACTATTTAGTTTAGAATTAAATCATTCACAAACATTGGTTGTACGCATTATTGAATTTTAAAATTCATCCCAGATAGATGGTGGAAATAAACAGTTATCCATCACAAAAGTTTCTAAGAAGTAGCCACAAAACTCATGTATACGATTATCGTTAGGCTGAATTGCCATGGTTTCGTTTGTAAAACAGCCGTCTACATCATTTGGATTATTGAATTCAGTCTAAAAAAAAATTTTAAAAATATTCCAATTTCTGTTTTTCTTTCAAAATTTGCATTTAAACCTACTGATCCATATGCTCTGCCCTAAGTGAAAATGACATCTTTTTTTTATCGCATCATTTGGAAAAACAACTAAAAGTACGGAATGATTAGCTAGTTCAAAGGTAGGTAGTATTTTTTGTTTTAAGTATACATTAATATTATATATTAACAGTTTTATTATTCATTATTTTATTAATTAGGTTACATAATTTATGTCTTATATCCTTAACAATATTAAAAAGAAGAAACTATACTTTTTTGTTAAAGCAGAAAAATGTATTAACATTTTTAACAAATAAAAATAAAGACGTGGCTTACTGACTCACGCAGAAAAATACATTTTAAAATTTTAAAATGATTAAATTAATGAAAAAAATCAGGTGGCTCAACACAAAATTTAGCATAAAAAAAAAAACAAAATGTGTTGAGAAAAAATTTACGAGTGACTAAGAAAAAAAATCCCTAATAAAAGACAATAAATAATGTTGTAGGCCTAAATAAAATGTATTGAAAAAAAAATTGCCTAAGTGGCTTTTTTTAGAATTCGTTCGTGCCGATAAAATTTTTAGAAAATGGATATAAGGCACAATTTGGTGAAAACAATTAATTTGTTTTGGTTTAAAAAATTTGTGCACTGCAAAAAAAAATTAAGATCTTTAAAAAAATGTACGTGTACAAATTGTAACACCGAAAGGGTCACAAGAACTTTATAAAAGTGGTAAAAATATATAAAACTAAAAAATTAGTACTTCCGGAAGCAACTATGGAAACATAGATGAAAATGAAATTGTCGTTCAAAGAAACGTGCAAGCATGACATACCAGAAAATAAAGGAGATGAATTGCAAAATATAGAAAAAGAACAAAATTTGTTAATTCTGACGAACCGAGTACAAAACACCAGCTATGTTGTTAACATATTTGGCAGTCAATATTTTTTATTCTTATATCAAAGTTTAAAGATGTACAAATTATTTATTTTGTAATAATAATACATAAAACATAAGAGAACTTAGTAGTATACTTAGTAGTGAAATGGTTATTAGTGTAACACATTTATAATTTTTAAACAGATGTACTAGTTTATATGCAATGTTATCGTCCTGTATATTTAATATGATTTATTTTTTTTTTTTAGCAGGCTGAAGAAATTCGCAAACCAGAGCCCAAATCATGTAATGCCGTTTCATTGACCAGTAGTGAAATTACTGTACTTTCTATAAAAGAATGTTTTATAATATAATATATAATGATAATAATTTTTTTGACTTTTTGATTCTATTTGTTCTGTTGTATCAGTCTTCATGTGGAGTAATTAAATAAAGTACCAGAATCATATTTGAAGTATCGCATTTCTAGTAGATATACCTACAATATCTGAAAATAATTCAATCATAGTATTGCTTAAGAGTTAGGATGAGGACGTCGCACCCGTATGTGTTATCTCCGTCTTACACACGTACGATTGATAGACAAAATTCGTTTACGCAGTCTGAGTAAGACTCGCTCAATTTTGGTTGTAGAGTAAATATACCTATTATAAATTTATAAAGTTAAAAGATGACAATATAAAGTCAGTGTTGGTTGTGGGCTCACACTTGAAAATTGGTTTAATTTAAAAATTCCTACTTACCTTGTATTTCTCGTAAAATATTAATTACACTATATTAAGTTCTACTTTTGCAGCAATACATAATCTCATATCATATAGATATATTACGGAATAAATTTGGTTTACATTTAACTTCTCTTTGTCATTCAAACTCGGTGTAAAATCAGTTGGCTATTATAATACCTATAATAATATATAATCATTACCTATCATTTAATACTCGAATGTTAAATAAAATATTGTATTTCTGCGGTCGGTATAATATTATAAGGTTGATGCATTCTGTTGAAAATTATAAATTAATTATTTATATTGAATATGTTTATTTATTTGTCAACCGTTAAACCAAAATTTGTTTGTCGATAAAAAAAAAATATATAACCTAAATTATATTATTATTGCTCAATTCTATTGTATAATTAATCTAAATTATTAATGTATTCGATAAATTATTGAACAATTACATTGTATAACCGATGCACTAATTCCATTATATGTATTATTACATTAATATTAAACTATTACTTCATCTCATGTATATTTTGTGCTTAATTTTCATCTTATCCATACCGACGTACGACAGTTGTATTCGAATTTTGAATGTTGTAAAGCTGTTTTGTGTCATATTATTGTAATTAGATATTAAAATAAACTACATTCTTATAAAATGTACACTGTATATATTATTATACAGGGTAATTCAGTAAGCACACATGCTCCTTTATTCATCACAGTTTTATCAAATGTTTGAATTATTTTAATTTGTCTTGTAGAGATACAAACTTTTGGGTTTTCAAAAGAGAATCCTTCTATTTCACTGTTTATATTAGCTAGTGGATGATATTTTGTCAGAAAATATTGAAATCAAAATTCAGTAGTTGGTTTGGAAGATTGGCTATGGTGATGATTTAAAAATTTAAGAAATTAATATTTATCTATCAACATTTGTAGTTTCTAAAAAATAGTTTAAATACTAAATATTAAATACAAGTTACTGGTCTTGTCACCAACGCTACAGATGTTGTTGCTTAGTGAGAGTAAATCAGGTGTGTTTTAGAAAGATCAGGTGACCTGCGCTGCTATGAGTTGCTTTAACGTTCTTGTGTTTAAGTAAAGACAGTAAAGTATTAATTATTTGAAAAGTTAATGAAGCTGTTATTTTCTAATAAAGGAGTTAGTTTTTATTTGTTAAAAATCTGCCGATTGTTTACACAAGTGTATCAGTATAATACTATAATATATTGTTATACGCCAAACGGTTGTAATTCTCTCACGTAAGAAAATATTTTTTGTTCTCTAGTTTTAAAATCCCAAAACTAAATTTGTTTGTTTAATTATTGCATTTTGAAAATCATACATTCGATATTATTTCCATAAACTTGAACTGAAGTTTTTTCTTTAACAACATCATAATACTATCTAGTTTATACTATATTTTCTTTTTTCCTATATTCTTTTGTTCAATTTGTTTAAATTTACAGAAATATGTAACTATAACCTGATCTGAAAATATGTGATAAATTGTATTAAATATAAATTTTTTATAATTTTTGTAGTATAAGTGTGTAATTATCAATTTAACACACGAAAATAATAGGAATCTGAAAACAAATTTAAATAGTGGTAATATTGATCAAGGGACACGGTATTTGCTTTATTTTACTTTTTAAAATAATTTATAAAAAAATTAATGTAGAACATACTTTATTTGTCTCTCTGTACATATAATTATGATAAGTATTCTTTTTTCCACAACTTCTGAATTTATTACAATAGTTATATTATAAAGCCAATTTTTGTTGGTGATTTACACTAATTTTGGCCAGATGTCGAGTTTACATCATGTCGAAAGACTATCTTTTAATATTATTTAAGCCATCTCCATGAAATAAAATTTTGATTTTTTCTCTTTAAATCATTGAAATTAAATCTAAAATACTTATAATACTGTACTACTTGACACTCAATGTACAGCAAAAAAAAAAAAAAAACAAACCAAAATCGATGTTCTTGAAAATCGGTTTAATTTAAAAATTCCTACTTACCTCCATGGCCGGATAGGCCATTTTTAGCCTACCACGAAATTTTAAAAAAGGGGCTCCACATGAAAAAAAAAGTCACTCACAAGTAAATTATTAGATAAATTATATTAGGTACCATATAAAAAAGAACAATGTTCAACAAAACAGATTTTTAAAATCATTTATTTATTTTTTAATTTTAAAATTATTACATTCTACCTAATACTGGGCTCCTATCTCCTAATTTATTATTTTATTAATGATGTCTAAGATGTCTTCAGAAGTTCAGAATAAATTCTGTTGAGAATATCTTTATCAACATATTCTATAATATATTCTGACATATAGCGTAGTTCTTTCCTTAGTTTGATTTTATATAAACTAAATTTAATTCTAAATCTGTATCGGCGATCAAATCAAATAATTTTGCAATGGAAGTCGCATCATTTTATCCAGTTTCATTGTTCTATTTTGAAGTAAACCAAAATGTTCAAAATAATAAAATACTGGCAATACTGCCGTTAACCATGTTTCAAGTTTCTACAACTTATACTTTTTGAATAATAAGAAATATTTTAAATCGTTAATTTGACATATTTCGTAAACATTTGAATTTTATAAATGCTTATAAACCAAAATTGTGACTAACGATTTTTTATTTTTTTACAACTTACAATAAACTTTCTATTAAATTTTAAAGGTTTTCGGAATGCCAAATTTTTTTATCAAAAATTTAAATTGTCTATAAATAGCTTAAAAAAATCAAAATATTTTTAAAATTTTATTGTAAACAGATAACGCTAATATATACATTTTGTGAAAATGTCAAGTATTTAAATAAAAAAATCAATTTTTTCGAAAACTGGTTATGCGTAAAAATACTTGTTTTTCCGTAACTTTTTTGGGGGGTTTTCCTGATGCTTTTGAAAACTACTGGTAATTTTTTACTTTTGACCCCTTAAAGTACCAACTCGATTATTTTTATTTTTCAAAGAAGTGCCGAAGGCAAAAATCATATCACTATTACTTCTCTAAAACGCAATAACAGACACAAAAAAAAAAAACACACACACACACACACATTGTTATATTAATACATTTATCATTCCATTCAGAATCCAAAACTCAAATATATGTAAAAAAAAATTACAAAAATGAATAAAATGCGCCAAAAAGACTAAAAAAGACCGTAAATTTTGCTAGTCATGTATGCAATATTTCTTGAGCTTTTCGTTGTGAGTTATTGATATTAGTTTCTATTTGTTAAGATTTTTATTATTGTTTTTTTTATGGTTATGTATTATACTTTTATAAACAATTGTTTTTAAATTATTTATTTTCAAATAATACCTATTGTTCTTTGAACACATGTCCAAAGTGCTAACTTTTTTTAAATCCAAATTTATAATCTTATAGGTATATTCGATAAATTTTTTATTTTTGTTCACTGTGTATAAATTCTATATTTGAGATGTTTAATAATGTAGTATACATTTTAAAAATGTATTGTTTTCCTTTACATGTTCGACCTTCAAACAGAGAAAATAGGTTTGCGAAGAAGCAATACTTTTCTTTCCTAATAAAGCTAATATCTATTAATTTCTAATACCAGCAGGGTGATATAGAAATTATCACAATCCAGGAAAACATAATGGACTTAAAGAAAAATGTAATCAAGCCCCGAACGCGACTTACAGTGTGAACAGTATTGGATTAGTTTGTCCAAGTGAATTTTACGTTAAAAATAATAATGACCATAAATATTATAGTGTAAAAGCAGGTATTTCAAAAATGTATTTATTTTATGAAAAATAATTTCAGACCTCGATAAACAGATGGTCGTCTTGATGATTTAATGATAATCAGTTGCAATAACTTAATCCTAAGTATAATATAAGAAATTCATCAATTCTAAAACATGTAATTTTAATTTATCTAACCTATACATGTTATCGGCATATTGATATTTATTTATATTTTACTTATATGGGCTTCGAGATTAGCGTATATACTATTTATCTTGGATGAGTATGCGTCGTCTCAAAAAAAAAAATAATTTTAATGATGGGTAGGTATGTGCAACCGAAACTTATTGATTTACAATTTTTTTCGAAATCGTAGGTCAACGCTATAAAAATAAAATGTTTAGTGAATTAGATATTATGATTTATGATAATGTAAAATTATTAAAAGTATTATTAAATTTAGCGAAAAAACCATATGCAAATTAAGCACCCTAATTCGTTAAAATATTTAAATAAACCTATGTTAACATTTTAATTTGACAGTAAGTTTAAACAAAAATTAAATTATTTCATAATTATAGGTGAACTAGGCATCTTTACAATCATCATAGCATAAAATAGTAAATACAAATCATGAATCATTTGTTACAGTTTAAATTTAAAATTAAAATTAAAAATTATGAATACACCTGAAAAGTTAATAAAATAATAATTATGATGATTAACAATATTTGGGAAAAATGGATAGGGTAGTATGCATTTTAAATACATTTTTACAGTTGGAATTTCATATTCCGAGTTTATTTTAAAATTCCATTTTATATTTTGTACTTAAACTAATACTACATATTTACTATTTGTCAATAGGTGTAAATACTTAATTATTTTTTTAACAAAATGTAATAAATACATTAATTAGGTAGTTGAAATAGTTGAATTATATTTTAATTTATACTAATAGGGAGTGGGTTTTATTTCACCAAACAAACATTATATCAAAAACTATTAACAATAGGAAGGTAATTATTATAATAAAATTATTATTATAAAACTATAATAAATGGGTAAATCAATAAATACAAAATTCAAACCAATACAATAAATAAACATTGTCGAGGAGAAGATAATAATACTTTAAAATAATATAGTAGGTGGGTACTGTAAATAAAATTTAGTAAAACATGCAAATTTATTTTTACGATGAGAAGAAACTATTTTAAATAATTTGGTGCTGTGCAACCTCATACCATAAATAAAAAAAAAAAATAAATAAATCGCTATGAATATCAATTAATTTTTATAATGTATAGATGATTGTTATTATTAAACTGTATTATACATATTGGTAGACACTAATTTAACAATACAAATACCGGCATGCAGCATCAAAAACATCCGTGAATTGAATTAAATAATAATTAATTTATTCATATTATTCATGTATCACTAACCGACTGGTAGATGAGGAGGAGGCATGTCAAAGGGGAAAGGTTCCAAATTTTTCTTGGTTCTGATTTTCAATATTGATCAATATGTGTTACGTAGGTAGGTATTAAACTAGTTTAATTCCGATAATGAGCTTTCAGGTTTTTTGTAACGCCTTGGTCTATTGAATAAAAATACGAGTTTAATGAATACCTATTCTAGACAGTTGTAAGTAGAATATTTTCTGAACAAACTTATTGATAAAATAATAATATACATACATTATTTTGAACTTTTAACATTGTTAATTTGCAGTAAATATTATTTTAATAAGGCATTTAAAAATTTAAAGTATTGAATATACTAACGTAACAATTTACATTTTTAATGTTATTAAGAAATTAAAATTATCATCTATTAAAATATGTATTTTTTTATACAGTTCTGCAATTATAATTTATAGAAGGTAGGTACCTATAAACAAATATACATACCATATCATACATTTATAATTATTATATTATTATATTGAATATGTTTTTAATTATTATTAATTTGTCGAGTAATTTTTCTTTTGTGTATTATATTTCCACGTGTATTTTGTCTAATTATTTTTTCTTTGGATATTTTTCCTAGATTCACAATCGACGTCACAAGAACAGTTACTTAAGCCTCTAAGAGCGGGCATTTAAACATTTTTTGATATTAATAAGTTTTAATTCAAAGTATATCTTTCGTGAATTTCTTGGTTTTTTTTTTTTTTTTTGTAAGTCTATGAGATAGTAGTAAACTGATATGTAAAAAGTATCTATACTTAAAGAGTTTTTAATCATATTTATTAGGTGAAAAATAATCATTTAGTAGATAGATATTCTATAAAAATATTTTTAAATGTTTATTCGGAACCTATAAGGTGTTTCTAATTTTTTTTTCTTTGATTACTACTCATTTGTAGGTATAACCTATAACTGATTATATACTCGTGTGAGCATTGAACAATAATTTGTGGAAATAATTTTCTACTGTTGCTTTAGAGCTTTGCGTTTTATTTTTTTATTGGCTATATAAGTCTACAATGCAATATTTAATTAATATTGTCGTTGCCAATTGCCATAATATAAAATAATTACTCAACATTTGTTCAACAATTTACATTTTATTAAAATTGACTGATAATTTTTTCTCCAGTATTACATGGGAATTCGAAATTGCAGATCTAAACGTCCTGCTTTTGTAAATCAAATTAAAAGGGTTTTGTTTTGACCGGAGCCCGGAGGCTCTCTAATCCCTCTAATCCCAGGCTTTATACGTTCTCGGTAAATCGTCATTTCTCACAGGTGTTTAAATATAGACATTTGTTCTTAACTTGGAAAATATTTAGCGTACCGCGTAATAAAAAAACAATCAAAATTGTATTTTGAAACAAATACACAAGGCAATAAATATAGTAAAAACAATATGGTCAATACTCAATGAACATTATTTTAAACAAATTACAAAAAAAAATACTGTAAGTATTAGTTAATAGCATTAATAGATTTTGGAACAATTGGTCGTTGGAATAAATAAGCGTCGAGCCGTCGAACCACGATATATTATTAATGGGTTATCTGTACAAAAATATGGCGCACATTTTCGATGTTCGTACAAAGTGACTTTGAAACAAAAAGTAGTTACGCCGTTATTGATATCAATGTACAAAACCCGTAGATAAGTAAGTACTTTCTTACTACAATAATATTGCTGCCCGCTACAACTGTCTCCATAACATTGAATTTAAATTTGTATTTTACGTTGATTCATTATATTGTTCAAGCCTCAAAAGTTTGCCATTTTGAAATATCAGTTTGTAAGTCTGTCGTGCTGTCGTGATATTCGATAAGGTCTATGGTTTACATGAATATTAAATACGCGATGTCGATGTGCCATTTAGTCAAGGGTTTCCCTTCTCATTTAACTTAAAGTGATGATATAATATTTGACATGATTTCACATAAAATGTAAGAATGTAACGTTTTAGCTATCAATGCATTATACATGTTTAATTATCTTAATTACCGATTTTCCATATTATCGACTATAACGTATTAACTTTAAACGATCTGTTTCGACTGAGTGATTGCTGGTAGATTTTTGTTTTGGCGTTACTGTCAGTTTCTGAGTAAACGTCTTTTAAAGACAGACTGATGCTTTTCGAGATGGCACTGACGACGATTGATCAGCAAAACATGACGTTCAATCCGGCCAAATTGCATTCTTCAATTAAGATACCGTTCCCGAAATCGTCATCGATCGAAAGCGAATATTTTGTATATCATCAGGCCGATCTGTTCTCTCAGAGTTTTTCGGCCATTGAGGGCATACGTCGTATGGGAAAACTATGCGATGTCACGTTGAAAGTAATTACATTTATAGTAAATTGCTAAATTGTTCATTATCTGTAAGGTATGGAACTATTTTTTTTTTTTATTTAGGTAGAAAATATGTCGTTTAGTGCCCATCGTGTAGTGTTAGCCGCCACAGTACCGTATTTTAATGCTATGTTTACACACAACATGATTGAAAGTACCCAAAAAGATATTGTGATGCATGGAATTGATCCTGAGTAAGATTTGTTTAACAATTATTAAAAAAAAGCTACCTATAAATGATATTTAATTTTTTTTTTAACTAAAGAGCATTAGAAGCCTTGATTAATTTTGCATACAGTGGTCGAATATCAATAAATGTTAATAATGTTCAGTCTCTATTAATTGGAGCCTCATTTTTGCAATTGAAATGGGTGCGAAATGCATGTGCGACATTCATTAAAGAAAGGTAATTAAAATTTAATTATTTGTGGTTACATTTTACTCAACAGCTATTTGTAATTAAATGGTTTTCGGGAGATGCATTTTTAAATATTGTAAAGTATTTCACATAATAAGAGATAATACTACTAGTTGGTACAATAAAAATAATAATTTGTAACTATAAAAATGTATATTAAGATTTTCAAGAAAAAAAATTAAGTATTTGTTAAGCGTATCAATTAATTTTTGATTATTCAAGGAATTATATGTGTAGTATACTAATAAAACGTACCTACCTGTATCTGTCACTGACTTATATAAGTCTATACATATTACATTTTTCTTGAAAATCTATTATATTTTTTATAGTACTAAAAATTAATAAAATTATTTTTGTAATTTGTGGTTAAATGATTACATTCACAATACATTATTTCAATCATGAGATTATTTATGTTATTGAGGTAAAGAAGGTAACTTAAAAGTAAATAACATTATTTAATTTAAGCCAATAAAGTTCTAGTATTAAAGTTTTTGTGCAATCTGTAAGATCAAGTTAACTACAGAATTTTATACTATAAAAAACATAATAATAAAAAAATAAATATATCCTACACAATTATTTAAAGAATTTAATGTTTTCTCAGTACAAAAATTATTCCAAAGAAATTCCCTTTATTTTGTATATAAAATGAATCTAATTAATTTAAAACCAACTTACTACAATAGAAGGCAATAAACAAATATATAGATCCCTATTACCCGCACGATTAAAGCAAGTCTATGTTTTTCCCATGTAGATTTTAACATACTGAATAAAGCACCATTGCATATCATAAATTGTAAATCCTATAATCAATACAAAAATCATGTTAAAATTTGGCTTATAAATTCATAACCAATTATATGAAATATAATGTGTATGATGTAAATCTAATTACCTTTTATTAAATTATAATAACAATCTATTGATTTTTTGATTTTTTACTTATATATATATATTTATTTTTTGTCTTTTAATGTTTCCATTATTATTCTTAATTTTTTAATGTTTATACTATTTTAATTACTTGGAATATTAGTACTCCAATTTCACAAACAAAAGATTTCCTCATTGAGCCATTATACTCGACAATTTTGTTTAAACTACTGTTATGTAACTACATATGGCTAATAAATTATTATTACTATGTTATTTTAATATTTGCACAGGTACTTATTATATAGTTTTATATTAAAATAATAAAATTAATATTAATATTATTGTAACAATTATTGAATTTTTAAAAATTAAAAAATATAATAATTAATTACAATAATATAATTATAATCATATTTAAAAACTTTAATATAAATGTGAAATAAATTTTTAACAATTAAATTATCATATTATATTTAAAAAATATGTATCAATATACATAAACCTAAAGTTAAAAATTCAAATAAATTCTGAATATGTATTTTAGACTTATGGTTTATTTACTTAATATTATGTACAATAATGTTTTAAATTTTAGGTTTCATCAAAATAATGTTTTAAAAGTACGTACATTAGCTGATTCATTAGGGTGTTATGGCTTAATGACTGATGCTAATAGATATATAGCTCAGTATTTTCCTGATATATCATTGTCTGAGGATTTCTTAAATCTCAATATTTCTGAAATAATAGATATAGTCAATAAAGATGAATTACAAGCATCTGAAGAACAGGTAATTTGATTTTATAATAATTAAGTAAAATCTCAATAGAATAAATACCTATTCAAATTTTTTTTAGGTATTCGAAGCAACTATTCGCTGGGTGAAACAAGAAGAATCGAGACAAGATTGTTTTCCTCAATTGCTTGCTGCTGTAAGATTGCCATTACTTTCACCTCATTACTTGGCTGATCGAGTTGCTACCGAAGAATTAATTAGATCATCTCATGAATGCAGGTTATAAATTGTTGCAGTACCTATATAAGTGTTCCTGGATCTATAAATATCAATTATTTTATTTTATTGGTAATGCATAATGATACTTAGAATTTTCATTATATTGCATTCATATTAACTTAGCTATGCACTTAATATGATTTAAAGTATTATATTATAAAATATATCTAATGTCTAAAAATCAATTACTGCAAGTGTGGGTGTTACAATACATTAAAAAAATATCATCATTTTATTTCTTCTCTTATTTTTTCAATTGATTAAAGAAACAGTATACAATTGTATAAAAATCAGTTCATATAAGAATATTTTAATAAAATATTTTTAATTAATAGATATTATCAATTAATTTATGAGTACATTTAAATAAGACAGTTACTATTAAAATTATATACTTATTTATACATGCTTTATACTTCCTACCAAATTTTGATCTACAACAATTATTACCTAGAATTTTGTTATATTGTAACAAGGTTGAATATATCACATTTATTTATTTATTGTTTAGAGATCTATTAGATGAAGCTAAAGACTACCATTTAATGCCCGAAAGACGACTTTTGTTACAAAGCTTTCGCACTAGACCTCGCTGTGTCAGTTATATTTGTGGACACATATATGCAGTTGGTGGACTTACAAAATCAGGTATTTGTGTGTTTAAATAATTTTGATAAAATATCTTACCTTTATAATAAAATATGAAACATTTTCGATTTTAGGTGATTCATTAAGTACTGTAGAAGTTTATAATCCCTTGACTGAACGGTGGGAGCTTGCAGAAGCCATGAGCATATTACGTAGTAGAGTTGGAGTAGCGGTACTAAGTAACAAATTGTATGCGTTTGGAGGCTATAATGGAATTGAAAGATTATCTTCAGTAGAAGTATTTGATCCTACAACAAAATCTTGGAATATAGTTTCACCAATGCATCGTAAGCGCAGGTTAGCTATTCTGATTTAATTTATTGAAACAAGAATTTGATTCTCTAAAATATATTTATGGATATAATTGTTCAGTTATCACATATAAAAATATTAATCTAATTAAAATTGTATTATATTTTAGTGCCCTTGGAGCAGCTGCTTTAAATGATCGATTATATGTGTGTGGAGGATTTGATGGAGTTAGTTCATTAAATATTGTTGAATGTTATCAGCCCGATTTAGATCGCTGGACAATCATTACACCAATGCAAAAACATCGAAGTGCTGGTGGCGTTGTCGCATTTGATGGTTATATTTATATTCTTGGAGGTCATGATGGTCTAAGTATTTTTGACTCAGTATGTTGATACAGTAAAAGTAAATTATTCATACTATATGTTATGCACTAAAAATTTTTAAAATCTGCATAATATCGAATATGCCATATAAATGTAAAAAAAAATGTATAATAAATAAAATAATAATCTACAAAATTTAAATAGAGTAATTAAATAACTAAAATCTTATATCAACAATTTTTATTTTTAGATATGATTTATAAATTAAGTCATCTTTCTTTTTCTATTGCAAACTTAATTATGTATATTTAAAGGTTAAAGTATATATAATTAAACAGACATAAATATACCTAAAATATGCATTAAAAAAAAATTCATAAAATATACAAAATATATGTAACGAAACTGCAAAAATTCTTTAAAATTCATTATACAATTTTGAGTGAAATTTAATTTTTATGCAATTCTACAAAACTAATACTAACTACATGATTCCATAAACGTTATCCCTTTAAAAATTATAAGAATTATTACAATTATTTTTGCATTAATGATAAATATTATATTTTTACTTATAGGTTGAACGGTATGATACATATACAGGTCAATGGCTATCTGTAACACCTATGTTAATGAAACGTTGTCGCTTAGGAGTGGCCACATTGAATGGTAAACTTTATGCATGTGGTGGATATGATGGATCAACGTTTTTACAAACTGTTGAAGAATATGATCCTCAGACTGACAAGTAGTGACTTATAAAACAAAGTTTAATCATAGTATACTTTAATTGACTATTATGGTTCTGTAGGTGGAGATTTGTGGCTTCGATGAATGTAACAAGGAGTCGTGTGGCATTGGTAGCCAATGCCGGAAAATTGTGGGCCATTGGTGGATATGATGGATTTTTGAATCTGCCCACTGTTGAAGTGTATGACCCAAAAGCTGATTGTTGGACGTTTGCCGCTTCCATGTGTGCCCATGAAGGAGGAGTTGGAGTTGGTGTCATACCCATTCAAGAACCCGAAGTTCCATGAATATTCCATGTACTGTGATTAATATAATAATAACATTATTACTATCTATAATATCCCAATGTAAGCGGTAGGATAGGTAGCATAATATTATGTTATTTGTAAAAATGAAAACAATCTTGTACATCATATTATATATTATGTTGACCAATCATTCTTGTGACATTTTGGAAGACAATATCACTGTGTTAACTATTTAATTGTTAATTAAACACTCATTCCAAATAGGGTACCAGGTGATATCATGAAAATATTTGTATTCAGTCCTTTAACATACACGTTAAAAAAAAAAATTGTTCTGCTCAGCTCCGTGTATTGTATGACCTTTGAAATATTTAAAATTTTACCATTGTTTGCCAGCAATTCAATATTGCTTTTTATTTGTTTTATTCGATGAAACCTTGTATAGAATATAGGTTTTTATCCTGTGATATATTTCTGTTTTATTTAGCTCCTATAGGTATTATTGTGTTGCCCACTTTTTGATATAAAATTGCTAAAATGAAAAAAGCATATGTGGCGTATTGTTGTAACCAGAGATTATTTTACAATATCAAATCAAACACTATATTTATGTATACTGTATAAAAGTACTTAATATTGTTGTTGAATTTATATAAATAATTTTAAGTTAAATCAAAACAAATTTTTCTAACATAATACCATAAAACTTGTTACTCTATAACTGTTGTTTTGTTTAAAAATGTATTACACAATGACTATTATTATAGATATACCTAATACATGTTTTAAACTCGTGCCACAATGTCGGTTTGTTTTTATTATTAGTTATATATATATGCACTTCATATTCTGTATATGTTAAGTTATGTGATAAAAAATGTTTTATTTTATATCAGATCCAATTAAAATATGTAATAAAAATTATTAACATACTTGTACTTTATGATATTAATTACATGACTAAAAAAATAAAATGAGACTTCTATCACATATTTACACTGTGTATTATTAATTGTCACAATAAATTCCTACTTGAAAAGTTAAAAACATATTAGTGTACCAGTATTTGAATAGGTACAATTTACTTTATTCTTTTTATAATTTATAGTAGTTCGATATTGTATTACAGTAAACCATGCCTCATTCGCGTAATGTTGTTGGGTGCATAACAGGAATACAGGATATAAATCTAATCAGTCTAATATGTTCTTAAGTTATATTATATAAACTTTTTTTTTTTTTAATATATTACCTCTGAATTATTACTAAACAATTATATTGTTTTAATGAATTCTTTTCATTTAATTGCAGATTCGCGACTAGAATCGAATAGCAACAGATACAACAAATATTGAGTTCCTATAGTGTTACTCCCCCTTAATAATACGGACATACTGTACAAAACACTACAAACCAAACTATTTTAATATTTGAAAAAAAAAGGAAATGATTTTAGTCCAAAAAAATGTTTGGAAGATAATGGAATGAAACGTTAACTTTTTTATGGAGGAAAATCAACAAAAATTAACCGTGAAGAAATACAATGTATCTAATTTTTTAAGGTAACTTAGGTCAAGTTGTGGCGCGCAGTTAATGGTTACTTCCAATATAGTTATATAAATCTTCATCACTGATAAAAAGGACGATTAGCATTGTAGAGTCAAATAAAAACTGACACATATTTGTGACAATAAAATGCAGTACATATGACTTTCTTACATGCCTCTAGAGATAGGGAATGGCCGAATAAAGGTATCTGCCGCCAAGGAGAATGCTAGTTTTTAGAAACGCAGAAACCTATGCTAAAGCCACCAACCACCCGGGTCAGTACGACCGTGTCATCTTTTTTACCAGTGCACCAGTCACATCAGCAACACCTAACACTGGATTCTGCGAGCGACAACTGGACCTCATTTTTTAACGAGCTAAATCAGTGTTGTATTCATTTGGATTCATATTGTGTTCAGAAAGTTCTTTGTTTCAGCCACTTTATTATATTACAGCACAATATATATATTATATACTAGCTGTTCCGTCACGGCGTTGCCCGTGTATTAGATGCATTAATAACGTGGAAAGCTCACGTCTATCAAACGGTTTTCAAAGTGTATTCGAATAAATACGTGTTTAATAGTCGCAAGATGCATTGGAAGTGAAATACGTTATTAGTTACAATAAACTATTATATATTTATTTATTAATTAAATAAAAAATTCCAGTTGACCCTATACAATAGTTGTATGTATTTTTATGATTCCATAAAGGAAAACCTATTCTCATTTCTCAGTATAATTTTATACTGAGAAAAAAATACTAAATTTTATATTTTTTATTTAGTAATTCACTCATCAACGCCTCGACCGAACTGCTGGGCTAGATACTTGAAATTTTGTACAAGGTTCCTTAAGCAATGTAAGGGCGCACCGAGAAAGGATTTTTCAAAATTCGACCTCTAAGGGGGTAAAAGGATTTTTTTTATATAGCTAAAGATATATGTATTTTTAATTGTTTAATAATTGTTTGTTATTTCTTCTAAGTGGTTGCTAGGATACTAAAAATATGTCTAATTACTTTAAATGTTTTATTTTTATTTTTTTACTGTGCGGCTACGGTGTTATAATATATACCATATTACCATCCCCTACTTCAACCCCTTACAGCCCTTTTTTAGTATTAAAATGTCCTTTCTCAGTGTCTAAAATATTTATGTACCAAATTTCATTTAAATTGGTTCAGTAATTCCTGAAATTAGCGCGTTCAAACAAACAAACTCTTCAGCTTTATAATATTATGTAGTATAGATATACCATATACATATACAGCAGCTGCGAGCCAGGTAAGGTACATGATTATATATTATACTTAATATTAATATTTTATTTTATGTACAAAAAATTTTATTATACGGTGTATTTCATCAGATTTTAGAATACATTACCTTGAGAACCCTCCAAAAAGTATGAGGGAGGCGATAGCGTGACTTTAACATTTTTATCTAGTAGGTGATATAACGTTTTCTGGCACTTAAGAGTAGGGAAGAATCCTCCAGATCATTTTCAGCCACCGTACGTGGCGGTGTCGGTATAGCAGCCGACTGCAGTTGGCAAAAAATTATAAACAATTACGAATTTTGTGGAAGTGCGTATAATTTCATCTCTGATAATGATGCGCGACGCAGTCCGTTCGTATTTGAAAAATAGTATAATTTTTATTTAATTTCTGGAAATTAAAAATAAATAACTCCTTATAAAGGTATTGCTTAGATCAATGGTCTTCAACCTTTTTGGACTCATGACCCAATTTTTTAAGCCTACATTTTTCGTGATCCACGTAAGCTTTGTAAAAAAGCTAAAATTGCTTAATGTATATTAATAATATATAATGTATATGTACTATTAAAACTGAATAAATAAAAATTACATTTTAGTAGGTATTTTCGTTTATTAATTTTCTAAGTTTAATAATTAAACAATTATTTTTTTACCTTATGTAATTTTATAAATTTAATTTTTATTTAAAAAAAAAAGACTTATGCGACCCAATTTTTAAGTTTACGCGACCCATCGGTTGAAGAACACTGTTCTAGTCAATAATCAAGAACTTTGGATCTGGACACGCCTAAACATTTGCGCTCTACAAATGTCAAATCACAATAATAAATAAACTGATCCTCGCCACCGAAAATCACTATCGATCCCGGTGAAATCCGCCACAACTAACTTTCTATGTTGTGCATCCTGGTGGTATCCGCCAATAATCGCGACACCGAAAAACCTGTCAGTGAGCAATTTATAGTATTTATAATCAATGGTAGTAACTATTTAAGACTAATAATGCCTGTGTTTAAAGCTAAAATGATCAAATAATATAAATACAATAATAATATACATTATGTGTCCGGCTTGTCCGGCGCACTTCACAGACAATTTCACTACATTTATGCGTAGAGCAACACATTAATGACAATAATAAATTACTATTATTTATTATTATGTCTAATCGAAGTGTTTTTTAACATAATACCATCGGCACCTGATTTAACTTGACGCTCGGTGTAGTATACCGTTAGTCGAGAATATAATAATACATAGCTGAATGGATGTTTTTAGTTAAAAGTATTTTGAAAAAGAATGTTAGGTCTTATAGGTACTCATATAATGTTCTTTTTTGTTAGAAAATTATAATCGTTTAGAAGTTTTATAAATGTTGAAAAAATAAATGATAATATATACATAACTAAAAATTAGTTGGTATTGTTCGAGTGACGAGTTTATTGGTACACTTAAAATAATATTTCGTTTTGGTGCGTTAAATGTACGTATAGCCGCCCGACAATTATTCACCATTCGTCTTTTGGTATGTAATTTGCACTGCCATCATAAAATATACACCGTTCGTCCGTGCGTCGACCTCGTGTATTATCATTTATCGTCGAACACGACGACTGCGACGCACGGAGAAAATGCTGCAATAAGTAAACTGCTTATGTCGGTATAAGTCAACTATATACGCGCGTTATTCGGCCACTCTGGCGGCATGGTGGTTAGCTGTAAAAGCGCGGTTAACGACGCCGCCCGACTACAGTACCAAATATTACGGTGACAGTGGCACATTACGACGGTGGCGGACTAAATGTATGCTTATGACACTCACAAAGAATGTGGCTTTCTATTGGTAAAATAATAATATAATATAATGTATATTATTTATTTAATAGTATAGATTAAAAATACATATATCTATAGCTATATAAAAAAACCTTTTACCCCCTTAGAGGTCGAATTTTGAAAAATCCTTTCTTAGTGCGCCTCTACATTGCTTTAAGGACCTTCTGTACAAGACTCTAGACCCAGCGGTTCGGTCTGGACGTTGATGAGTGAACAAAGAAAGTAAATAGATTACTTTAGAGTCCAGGGGTGGCCAAACTTTTTGATAAAGTTATACTGAGAAGTGAGATTATGTTTTTCCTCTGTGAAGTCATAAAAATACACGCAACTATTGTATAGGGTCGACTAGAATTTTTTATTAAATTAATAAATATATAATAGTACATTCTAAATAGTAACGCCGCTGCCGTCTAATGTATTTCGCTTCCATTGCATTTGCGACTGTTAAACCCGTTTATTTATTCGAATACACTTTGAAAACCGTTTGATCGACGTGAGCTTCACACATTATTAACGCATCTAATGCACGGGCAACGTCGTGACGGAACAGCTAGTAATAAATAAATATAATACATCGCCACCACAGCCACAGTCAGGATATATATGTACATAATATATATGGATTTCGTTCAGTATCGTCGTGCCACCGCAACTAGACTTCGTCGCCACCCAATGACATTCTGACCATTATTTGTGCGAGTTTCCGTAATCCCGCACGGGTGCACATGGTTCGCGCACATTTACTAAAATTACAACTCATTTTAACACGTTTTTACAACTCGTTTGCGCACAGATTATTTCTAGTGCAGTCACCCGTTTGCGCACACGTTTTCCTTCCCACTTATACAGGCTTAAGACTGTCAGTAAATATTTTAACTTCACTAGTGTAGTTAAAAACGTTAAAAACTACTGATCGCTTGTGTATATTTGTCAATTGAGCAACTACTGTTGCTTACTGTTGTTAGCCAAACAATTTACTAAAAAAAAAAAGAACCATATAGAAATAAGTAAATAATAATAATGACTTAGTTTTCATTCTTTTATAATTATCATCTTGAGTTGGTAATTTTTTTTAGATTGTTCGGTCGACTATGTAGATTTGTTATTTGAGTACTTGACTGGCTCAGTGTCAAAAGTTAAACAATTTACTAATAATAATACATGCAAAAACCTATAAAATATGTAAAAACCCCCAAAATATGCAAAAACCCTCAAAATATGCAAAAATTTGCAAAAGAAAATTTCATACTTGAATTCTCCATACTATAAAACGTATCTGTACATCACTCTGCTATGTCTTACATCACCTATGATGGATAATTTAATATACTAATACTTACAAAATGTTTTTTGGTAGACTCCTAATAATATAATTACGAATTTAAATAGTATACAGTGTAATAATAATAATAATTTAAAAATTATAAATTTATAATATTTTATTATATTCATTTTATTCATAATAATATAATATGTACGTACTACGTACATTTTGTAGATACACGTACGTTATATTAAGGTTACATTGCCAATCTCCAGTCACGGAGCATTGGGAATTAAGCCAGTGAATTGAACACAAGATAAATATTATTCAGATATTTGGAACATTTAATTTTTCGTATCACACTAGTACACTACTATACGTTTATACAATATTATTTTATAATATATATGTAAATAAAATATAGATAATAATAGTGTACAATTATTAATACTCGGTATTGGTTACATCACTATACTAAAATCTCGTATTTTTTTCTAAAATTTTTTGCTGGACAATAATAATTGTGTCTGAATATTATTTAAACTGTACACAATTAAGATATTAAACGTATGTAATATATAGAGCATAATGTCATATTATGCTCTATCACGTTAATAAAATGAAAAAGCTGTTATTTTATGTACTTCTGGTCATAATGAATTGTTGGAACTATAATTGTGTAAAATTGATATGTTCAAATGTAACTTAAATTTAAAATTTTCAGAACTTTCATACACTTTATAGTTTGTATAAATAGTTTAATATGTCATATTCGCACGTGTTGTCTCTGTCATACTAATGCATCTCATTGAAATTTTAACATTTAGCATTTGAAAATGCTTACAAGGTGTTTCAAAACTAAAGTACAAAAAACTGTGGTCGGTGATAATATTCGGATGGACGAAACTCGCAACAACGGACGATACACAATTATAATAACTATACAACTGATTTAATTTGAGTTTATAAAAGAGTAAGGCATAATGTATTATTATAATTTGTGTTATTATAATATTACACATAATATTTTTTATATTTTTATAATTTTTAATTATATCCACACGTATGAATGCATGGTATTTGTATTATCTATACTGCTGTTATTTGTTAATTTCTATACAATAAAATAAGTATAACAAATAAAACGAATTCATTGTGAAACTGTTGTCGGTTTAATGTACAATAATTATTCAACTGAATAATTGATATATTAATTCTAACAAAGTTTCATAATAAAAACGAAAGTTCATCGCAACCAATTTGTACGTTACATTGTTACCATTAGACTACCTGTCGAACCAACTTAGCAATTGACGAGAACCAACCCATAAGCGTCCGTTCTCTGAGTTAATATAAATATATATAACAATCGACGAGAATTCGTATACGAAACGAACATGCGCGTCATGTGGGTAGGTATTAGATATATTATTACGGGTTTACGCGCCTTATTGTCAATCTCCTCGAATCAAACTCGCTGGTCGATCGTAGGAGTTACTTTGGGAATAAAGGTGTTAGATAGGTATACCCGAATGTGTTGTGATCAAGTAAAACCACAAAGTTGACTCTGTACCTTTTATCCTTAATTAATTTTGAAGTTCTTCAAAGACGTTCTAGATCCCTGCGTTTCTACCTTTCTTTTTTTACTCCTATTAATTTACACGGCTAGTTATTTATCAAATGAACCGACGAAACGTCTTGCAGATGTTTTTAATGATTATTCACACACTTATAATCACAAAATACCCGGCAAACACGCTCATACACATACGTCTTTTATCTGTGGTACCTATAATGGTTGAATAACTACGAAATTATAATAATACACGTATAATTATTAATAGGTAATAATAATAAAACAAAAAATTATAAAAAAAAATAAGCGTATAATACATACCTATTTTCGTTTGGATGGATTTTTTTTTTTTTTTTGGAACATAATTTACTGTGTGTCGATGTGTGACTAAAAATTGTCATTAATTAATTTAATTAAATCACGACGCTTGTTCGATAAATATAATATATGATATTATATCTGTTGAACATTGACCTTTATTAATATTAATGTATAGATGTTATTTTAAATGCTTTTAACATTTCTGTATCAATGAAATATGTTTTAGAAGAAAGTATTTTAAAATACTCACGGAGGATATATATTATTATATTTATACACATACCTACATGTGTTATATTCATTTTAGAAATGTACAACATGAAAGCTGGGTTTACTGGAGTATTAATATTATATTTCAAGTTGAACCATTTCTTAAAGCTTTGAAAATTGTCATTTTATTTAAGCTTCCAGTTTCTAGAAAAATAATTACTAAAATATTGTAATACCATTAATATCATTTCAGGAAAATTAAATGTATTAAATTTACTGTGATTCGAGACCGAATTAAAACGATGTTTTTGTTGGAAAAATATCGTTAGTATTCCTATAAATGTATGAGTCGTTCAAGTGCATTTACGAAATAAATGTTAAACATAACATTAGTTTATACATTACGATATACAAGGTGGATTTGTTCGACAGTGTAACCTTGTGATTATATCGAGCGCCATCTTCGTCGTTATTTACTTTCGCGGGAGTAGGTACTATCGAACGTCTAAAAAACAAACTATTTCCGTTTAAAATTTGCTAGTGTAGCTAGGCAAAAATTGCGGTTTCTTTTAAGTCTTACATCGACCGAAAAAAAAAAATTTAAAACGTAACTGTTTTCAAAATAAAATGTATGGAAGAATATGAACGCCGTAAGTGACACCACGTGCATTATTGAATATTGACATATTTTTGTTGAAATCGATGTAGTTGACTGTTGTGTCATCGTGTTGGCAATGTCAAATCCATTTAAAGATACCTACCAACCCGTATTGCGCGTCACGGAATAGCGCGATAACACGGAAATTTTGTATTTTTTTGATGATAGATGCGACCGCACAAAATTATTTTAATCGAATAAAAATTATAAAATCAATCAAAACAATACATATAATATCATTACCATTTTACCAACACACCGTTTACATTTATCTCGATGAATTACGACGTTTGATATTATACCTGCAGGTATATTAATAACGTATTAACTTTTATAAATACACGCCCAGCCGGTGACAAAACCGTATATCGGATTCGGCTGCGACATTATAACATAATAAATGACGTTTCGAGAATTAATTCATTACCGAAGTCATTTAATATTTAAACTCGTCGTTCAAAAACAAATCCATTTGATATTATACGAAATTTATACATATAATATGGCCGTGCTGCCCAAAAACGATTCGTCAACGCAGCGCGGAAAAGCGAAACGGATAAAGGATAATTATATTATATTTCAGGGCGATTTTCAATTAGTTTTACAACATTTTGACGTTTTCGATATTTTGGCTATATCTGTATCGAGTCCCAGCGGATCGTATCGTATTATTATGAATATTATATGATGTAGGTACATACTCAGTTATGATTTAGGGCCGTGCAAACATGTACAAACATATCGATGCTATTGTAGAGGCTCTCGCACCGCAGACGTAAGCGCGAATAGGACGAACAAATCGATTGTCGTTTATAAAGCAGCGGATAAAGTAAGTGCCTTTACGTATGAATATATCGATTAATGTACCTTTCAAGTAAGTAGGTGTTTACATTGGAAAAAGAACAACCACGGTCATAAGAAAAAACGAAGTAAATACATGCTCTATTATTACTTGTTAGGTACTCAGAATAAACTTCGGATAGTGATTTTTGAAATACACTGAAATTTTTCGCAATAATTATGTTAAAATAAAAAATAAATAAACAAACAAACAAAAGAGTGATGTGTATTATAAAATCTAAGACCCACCGTCGGGCAACTATACGACGGTTGCGGCGTTATGATATTAAAGTCTTAATTAAATTAAGTTTATACCGATTCAATAAATAAAATTGAAATTTTAAACACCATGAAATATATTTGGTGGGCCCCAGCAAAAAGTTCCGAGGGTCGCGGGTTGCCGGTCCCTGGTCTAAGGTAAACGCGATAAGTTGCAATTTGTGCACTGTATAATGTTTTTGAGACAAGTGCAAACAGTAGTGCCTATTGCATATTAATGTTATCATCACACGTCGCGGTGGTATTAAAATAATTGTTACGGGCTCGCGGATTTCTAGATAAGCGGTACTATCACTATTAGAATAACACACTGTACCGGTCCGGTTATCGCTAAAACCACACGATAATCGAAATCGCGATTAATCATAAATCATGAATCAAAACATAGGATTTTATTAAATGCTGTTTATCAAAATAGAAATATTAATTGGGTTCGCGGGCCCGACTAGACCTTTCCAAAATATTATAATATCAACCACTGTTTAAAGTGTCTCTCATATTGCGCATGCTGATCTGCCACCACATTTACAGCAAGAACAACATTTACCTACGAAAACAACAACAAGAGTGAGGGTTGGCCGTATACACATTGTATGACGTCCGTTTATATCGTCTATACAAGGTGTAACAGATAGAACTGACTTTCGGAATAACTTTTGTTCCAATTAAAATATTTTCAATTTTTTTTTTAAATCATTAAGAGACCGCTACATGTATAATTTTATTTTATTATGTTTATTTTTTAGTACTGAAAACGAAAAAATGTAAATTTTATTGAATACATTTTTAATAGCCAACTTGTAAATCTGATTATAAGAAAAATTTTGATGGTAAAAAATGTATCCAAGTCAAGTAGTTTATTTTTAAGAGTTTTTTTTAAATTATCAATATTTTTTGATTAAATCAATTTGGAACGTAATAAGTTAAGATGACACCATACCCGCACGTGTCGTCTCTGTCTTACTAACGTTCATCATAACAAATTTCCGTCCAGCTGAATACATATTGTGACGTTAGCTTTAATATTAGAGTAAATTTACCTATTATCAAATTTAAAGGAAATAATATTATCTAGACAATGACGTATGATTTTATTGATATTATCGTTTTAAAGTGAGTTACAGCTGTGTAAAATATTACAACTTTAACATGTTCATATAATAATAATTTTTTTTTTTTTTTTTGGTCAAGTCTATCTGCTACACTCAGTATATTATTACAAGCTTCACATAATACAATTTGTTGAAATGTCATCCTGATCAGGGTGTATTAAATACAATGGATTCCGCTTAATGTGGACACGCCGGGCCCGCATTCAGCGGTTGCCCATAAAAACCGAAATCAGTTGTATTAATTATTTGGTATTGAGAGAGCAAACCATTTTGCCCATTTTGCCCATTTTGCCCGTATTATAAGCGGATGCCCATTTATCAACCGGTGCCCATATCAGGCGGAATCCACTGTATTATTAATAGCCGTGTACCGTGTACGCCTTTTGAAGTTATTATATGATGTAAAGGCTTAGTGAAAGACTAGGCCTGCACGCGGTCGTGATTCGACAGAGTTTCCGCGATGTATTGAAATTTTGCGTCTACGTTCATACGCACATACATAGATTTTATATGGGTAGGAACTTTGGTGCAACGAACTTACCGGAATACGCGATTATACGTACACGAGCAAACCGTATCGTAAAATAAAAGAAATTAGAAATATTTTCGACCACACACACACACACACGGCCATACAAATATTATACAGCAGATTGGCGTGCACAACACAATGAAACCAATGCAATTCTATTTTCCCGTCGAATGTAAATAAATCATTCACCTTTGTGATTATTGACTTTATGGCGTATTATAATTTATAACTACGCAATACGTAAGTATAATATAATATTATTCGGTTTTATGTTCAATTCAAATATTTAGGTACCCGACGCGATCGCTGTCGGAACACACAGATAAAAATAACGAAATCAATATTTCAAACACGTTTTCTATCGCGAAAGAGGTTATTTTTATGTCTCTGATCGACCTCCGTCGACGGAAAGTACCTACTTAAATTACGGTGATTGATGATGAGTGTACAACGTATAAGGGCGAAAGAGAGGGGAAAGAAAACTACTCGTGACCAGAAAATGTTTTATTATATTTTATTTTATTTTTTTAATATTTCATCGCAGCGCTTATATTTTTCTTGAAAATCGTGTACTCTAGACGTTAAATCGTTGGTTAAGCGTCGATATTCAAAAACTCAACGAAACAATAGTGTGCCAAAACCTCTTGACCAGGACTGCTAATTTTTTATTATTAGTGTGTAGCGCTTTCTATTAACAATCTATTAAAACTATTTTTACAATAAGTGTAAGAGTGTTGTAGGTCTTTAGTGTCTTTATAGTGTACATTCAAATGAAAGAAACCTTCTGACGAAGGCACTTCAGTGTGGGCGTGTTGGTTTTCACTTTTCGGTTAGTTAATAGGTCCCGACACCACTTGTACGGTATAGACGCCTCTCAGGGTCACCAAGGATAACGAGGGTAGCTAGTTCCTTTACAAGCGGATTGCGATGGCTATATAGAATCGAGCATTGAATCTTTTATAAAGTGTTGGTGACTTTAGAGATGCAAAAGGAACAGAGAAGGATGAAGTGTGTGTTTGGGGACATAGTATAGAGCCTTAGTGATTTGGCGAAGGCACTTCCACTAGAAAGTTTGAATACGATTATGATAGAGGGTTTGGATGAGGTTATTATTATTTAGACGTTTTCGTATCGTTTGGCCTTTTCGTAATTATTGTCGATTTTCGAACTATCGCATCGTCATTATGCTTTACGCCAAATGTTTGCATGATGAAAGCACGACCACAGACGCCACCCAGTTGAACCGCCTAGAATTGTAGTAAATAAACATTTGCGTTTTAAATAATCAAATCTTCAATGAAAAATATTTAGATACAGTACAATGTCAAATATCAAAAAAGCTCTAAAGTAGAATTTATATTTTATGGTAAACAATTTAACGAAAAGGAAATTTATGAGAAACAATAATACCTGTAGAGATCGGTAATATTTCTTGGCATTTAAGTACCTAATAATAATTAATAAATGCTCGATATTATAAATAATTTAATAATAAAATCTGAATTTAATTTTGTACACGAGTAAAAAATTTCTCGATAGTCATTGCCAAATTAGGGGGTAGGGTAGTGTGTTATTTAGGTCATAATATTTACTGGAGATTAAAATTAATAAGCGATAATGTAGCAGAAACTGACTGAATTCACGAAAATATAATTCTGAAGTTATTTTCTGATAAATAAACTATAGCGGGAAAATAAAATTATTCAACTACCTAAGTAAATATACATGTAATAAAATTATACAGAGGTGCAGTAGACCGAATGCGCTTAGATAGGTATTTGATATAATATAAGGAGAAAATACTTGTTGCACGTTTACACATAGTATACGTGATTTAGATCAGTGGTTTTCAACATTTTTGCACTCGCGACCCACTTTTTTAGGCCTACGTTTTTCGCAATCCACGTCAGCTATGTAGAAAAACAAAACAAAAAAAAAAAAAAAGAAGCTAAAATTGATTAATGCTTTGCACTAGTACTAACTTATTTTGTGATTTGATATATTTATATAATTATAATCAGGGCTCGGGGCTTTTATGTGCTTAAAATCTTAAAATTATGCGCATACATATGCACCAAAAAATATCAAAATATGCGCTTTAATATGCGTTTATTTTTAATTAAAAAACACATACTTATTCAAATTTAATTTAAAAAAAAACAAATCTTGTACATATTAGGTACTAAAAATTTATATTTTATTCATACTATATTATTGAAAAAAAAAAATGTCAAACTGTTGAATGGTAGATCTTTGGATTTTTCAACACTAAGCATCTTCTATATCTAGCAATTACAATTTTTATGTATTAAAAAATAATCATTTTATAATTCTAATTATGTACTTGCGTTAGGTAAGTAAAAATAATATTGTCTTCAGAGCTAAAAATAAAACGGGTTCCCCGTAACGTTATTGATTATCGCTTTATCGGTATTATTGCCGAAAAAAACATGTAAATAAAATTGATTAATTTACTAAAAATATGATTTAAGAGTAAATAATCAAAAATTATTTTAAAATATGCAATAAAAATCAGTAAATCTTAAAAATATGCATTTGTAGAAAAAAATTCCAAGATATGCAAACATATGCACAATAAACTTTTAACCTTTAACTCTAAACACCACAACACAAATTTGTATTGGATCAGATTTATTCTATCTACTTACGAACAAATATGCAAATGCATAAAGTCCCGAGCTCTGATTATAATATTATATTATAGATTATAAATTATATAACTGTATTTTCATTTATTTGACATTTATTTCATCTATTAAGTTTAATTTTTATTTTAAAAATAAGACTTATCGTAACCCAATTTTAAAGCTTATGCGACCCAAAAATGGGTCACGGCTCACTGGTTGAAGACCTTTGATTTAGACGACTTGTCTTCAACGTGCATAGGTGGATAACTTTTCATTGCGCTTAGCTGTTAATGGCTTACCTATTGAATACGATTATTATGATATTTTTCACAAATGTTGTTAAATATAAATAAAAGCTGTGATTCAAATAAATTACACCTCTATAATAATAATATGTAAAATGGATTCAGACCCAAATTGAACAAATTTTATTTGTTCATCTTTATTTTCATTTTTGCGTATAATATACAGATTGAACAAATCCGAATTTGTAACAGTTTCTGATGTTTAAAAAAAATCTACCGATTATTATGCACGTTATCGTAATAAATGTGTGTTCTGATTAAATGACGATGAATATTATCAAATGGTATAAATATCTTGCCGGAAGAATTTATTGACATAAGAAGCATTGTACTTCAGTAAAATATTTAATTATAACCATAACAATACTATTATTTGTATTTTATTGTTTTGAAATTTGTATGCATAATTTACTATTCAAATTAACTCTTATTCGATTATTCATATTGAAAACTTTTTTTTTTTTTTACCCAAACAAAGGCGATACATACGATGTTTAGCTTTAACTCACCTCCTTTGCCTCAAAGATTATGATTGAAATATTAGCTTTATCACGGGGCTTAGTTCGTAGTATTTATCCATACGTTTTTTTTTCTAATCTGCCGGTTAAGAAGTATCAAAATTGCCTATACAAGCCGCCGTCATACACACATGCATCTATATAATATCATAATAACAATATATATTATATAGTGTAACTTTTTATAACGAAAAGTTTAAAGGACCTATACATTTCTTTCGTTTGGTAAAGAGTTTTATAAAAAAAGAACAATATTTTTAATAATTTATTTTTTAATGTTTCAACACAAATTCATAGTTATACATTAAAACTTTAAGCAAAGGCGTGCTTCTCTTATATTACATACGAATAAACTATTTAAAATATGACGAACAAAATGCATAATAAAATTTAAGTTATGATACGAGGTTCAAACACGTGTTGTATCACAAACATCTGACAATTTAATATCGAAACCACAGCATTATATATTATTAAAGTATCTCATCTCATAGTCATTCGTCGATCTGTATAATATAATATAATATAATATAATATAAATAACGTTCCTTATTATAAATTGTTTTATTATTGTTTATATTTTTCTCTACAAAAATATATAGCTATACCGTATGTCATGTTTCGTCAGCACTACGGAGATCCGACACCGTTGAACTCATTTACAGTCCGTATGATATGATGTTATAATGTACTCCTACTCACGTCAAAGTGAGACTATTGGACACGTTCTTGTCGATTTGCTACGCACATAATTTGCTGTGCCAGTGCCGTTGTTATTAGTTTTTCCGCACACTATAAATAGTACACCTACGTGTAATATTGAGCAAGAGGTTTCACAATAACATTGTTGTTTAAGATCTTGTTATCTAAGTAAATACGTAAGATTGTTTGGATTTAGATTTGAAATAAAATATGTTAAAAATATATTAATATTTTCGTGTATTTTTTATAGTTTTTAAAATGTCTTTTATCAACGCTAATGAAATGTTTACTTACTATGTATATTATAATATTATATGTTTTTATAGTTTTTAACCAAAAATATTATTAACACATTGTATATCATATCATCAATAGTGGCACCAAACTCTCTTTACTTGAATGGAGAATATTTTTTTCAATAAATTGTCATTGGAAAGAGAGGAGACTACCATTATATTGTATAATATTATCATTATCTCTCCACTTAATTTTGATAAACGTTTTTTTTATACAATAAAACATAAAAAGATAAATTTAGTAAATTAATAACAAATAATTTCGTATACTTACCTTCTTAACACCTTTATTACTCGTATATATAGATACCACAAATCAAGATAGTAAATAAAACTGTGTTAAGTCTAGCTTGTTATGGACAAATATGAAAATGAAAATTTTATATATATTTTAATTTAATTCCAATTGTCAATGTACAGGTGGTGTATATGTGGAGAAGAACAAATTATAGGAGGAGGACATATTTTTTCCCCTTGGGCTTTAGGCGCTTGACCTCAGTATAGAATCACTGTGTATCATATTATATTATACGATGTCAAAACTGAACTAGTACTAACCGTCCCATATCCAGGGGCGTTATTGAGGGGATGGAAGTGTGTAGGCATTCTTATTAAAAACTTAAGTGTCGTCACTGTTTTATAAAAAAAACTAAATCATTTTATCGCACTTTATTATGTTTTATGTATACTAGGTAGAACAGCCAACAAGTCTGACACATTTTTTTTTTTTGATTCAAAGAGTTATTTTTGATTATTATCAACTTAACTTATCTGTATATACTCACCTGTTTTTATTTAAAATATACAAGCAAATAATAAACTAGGAAAACATAATATGCGAAATTGAAAATAAATTATATCAAAGTTCAGTGTAATATTTTGTGTTCTAGTATCGTCGTATCGAAATCGAAATTATATATTTTATCGCACACATTGCAATAGTCTTATTCAAATAAAAAATGGATTAAAATGTTTTTATTTTTGAATAATTATAATGCAGGTTTAATCATATTTATTTTCTGATATGAAATTGTGTTTGCGTTAGGTATAACTTGGTTTTAGTTGTTTGTGTTAACCAAGGGATTAAAAATCATTATTTGTTTCGTTTTAATCGTGTAAATAAACATTCCAGCGAGGAAACGGCCGGTAGAGCTATAGGCATTGTTTAATTGAATATCTGTTTGGTCAAAACGTTTATAAAAAAAAATCTGAATCTGATTTAAACTTACAGCCAATTTTTGTGTATCTGTTGTAAATTTAAAAATGTATAATATATGATACACCATTGTAATAAAGAAAACGGGAGTGTATAGCACAGACTAAAATGTTTGAGTTGTATATTAAATATACAAATATGAATTAACACAGGTATAATTTGATTTAACGAAAATCAATAAATTATTCATATCGACTCATCCAATTTTTTTTACATAAACATGTATAAATAATCACGTAGATATGTATAATAATACTGTATTAGATTTGCATAATATATATCATGGGCACCACTACCTACCGTTATAGTACCCAATCGTTGACCATTATTTTCAGGCAAAATTTGTTCTCATCAATATTTTCACCGACTTCAATCGTTAGTTATGGTGGTGACTAATGGTCATATTGTTATTTGAATATATATGTGAATAAAACGCCGAGAAAAAATAATGTTAAGAAAGATTAATGATTTGCCGAAAGCGAGTGTAACCAACACCAATGAATTTATTTTCCGCACAACAATTCAAAATATTTGTGTTTTATTTTTCTTTTAGACGAAGAATTAAATGGACAAAAAAAAAAAACACGCAGAATTAATAGTTGTAAACAATATAATATAATATAATATAATATAATTATCTAATATAATAATATAATGTAGACAAACAAATTAGTTATTATGTAGTTCCTTTATACAATTAATAGAATGTTTTTAGAGATATTAACTACTAAATTAGTCATCTTAAACAAATTTAAATATCAATAAAACTCATATTTTATAGTAGATATTAATTTCGTGCTACGGTATTATTATTATTATCAAAAACAAAAATAAAATCGAATTCAACGCATTTCTCTTTCTTCGTCGAATTTAGCTGCCACCAAATTTCGCTCTGAAACAAAACGCAACACGATCGTCAATATTATATTTTTTCAATATTATTTTCCGTTGGTAGGCACGTCGAGAAAACCGATCGATCACCAATCAGATTTTTATAAGGTAATGTGAGCACGAACGAATTTTAATTGTATACATTCGAGTAACTAAGAGACAACCGAATATCATTCCGGAACATTCGTGTGTTCAAGCGCTTGCAAAAAATAGTACTGTAAACGTGTCATAAGTGCGTTTCGTTACGTAAATGTTATATATTATAATATACGTATGGTCGAGCGAAAAATTACGATAGTCGCGAGTTCGAAGATTTATTATTATAGAGATTACGCGTGTACCACATTATCATGGTTCAAGATTTGATAATCCTCAATTAATAGACGTGTGACAATCCTTTGCCGGACCATCGGTTTTGTTCGACTAGCTATAACCTCTGCGATCTATGCTTAGTAGTGACCCGTTCGACGTTCTATAAACACGTATGTACACGAGGCTTCTATCGTGATATCAATACCGTAGTAATATCGTACATCGGTTGAGCACCAGTAAGACGAAAACAACGAATTAATGTCGTGTATTTATTGAGGTTACGACGGGTATCTTAATCGAATATCAAATATGATAAATTGTACAGTAAATGTTTCCGGTCGAGAAACGTAATAGGCGCGTTTACTATAAACGGCAGGGATGGTCAACTGAAAGTTATTAGAGTGCCGATTTTTAGAAAATTAAAAATCTGCGGGCCAGAGTATAGATAGCAAAAAAAAAGTCATCCAAAGTAAGCATTTTAATTTGGCATGGACGTAGAACAGAGTATAGACGATTGTATTTGAAATTGTATGATGTAATTTGAAAATGTAGCGCGGGCCGCCAGTTGCCCGCCCCTGATATACGGTATCACTCAGCCGCGTACAGAAAATACAATTTCGGTGGGAGGGAGGGGGGTTTACAAAATATAGCAATACAAATCGTGCCGCGACATAATAAAACAATTTTTTCCTCGTTTCTCGAAATTATTTCGGAAGGGTGGTGGGGGTTGAATCCAGGATAGTTTAAAAACAAAAACAAAACGCTCACCCCGGTCCGAGAGTTCCGACTTCAGTTCGTCGATGATCCTGTACAGGATGTACATCGGGGACAGTTGGCCGTCCTCGTCGACGGCGTCCTCGTGGTCCAGCCACTTCTTGCCGCGGACGCCGTAGAACGCGTCCGCGGACGGAACCTTCTTGCCGCGCATACCGAAGAACCCGGCCGCGGAACCCTTGTTGTTGCTGTAGTAGTCCTTCTTGCCGCGCATGCCCATGAACCCCATGCTGGCCCGCTTGAAGCCCTCCGCCGGACCGGCGCCGTACACCGCGGCCCCGCTGCCGCCGTCGAACATCGGGCGCCGGAACACCATGGCCCGCTTGTCCAGGTCGACCGCGGCGGAAGTCTCGTCGGCCCTGCCGCCGCCGCCGCCTCCGCCGCCGCCCTGGTCCCGGTCTTTTTTGCCCCGCATGCCCATGAACCCCATGCTGGCGCGCCGATCGACCGTCGGGTCGGCCAGCACGGCCGCCGCCAGAGCGGCCAGCGCCACGAGGCCCACGTTGATTTTGTGTGGCATTTATCGGGCTCTGCTGTACGCAAATAATGTAACAAAATCGGTAAATAAATAATATGATAATATATTATCATCACTATAATACCTTTGGCGACGATCGGAATAACTTACGAAATACCCCCAAACACCTAATATCGTGCTAGATGTGCACACCTGACAGGGACATAACCTTATTGACCCGTTGCCCCCCCTCCATGGGGCTACGCTACTGTTGATATGATATTATTGTGAGATCGGTCGAGAGAACGGCTCTTATTTGGATATCATAGTCAAAGAATTTTGTTTAGAGTCGTTGGCTTTTAGACGGTTGTTCGACCATATAGCATTTTTAAATGTGTTTACACGAGTCGCATCATTAATTATATTAATGATGAATTATCATGTCTAGAGTTTCCAAAGTGAATAAACTTTAAGATTCCAGATTTTCACGCAAGAAATTATCTTTCTTTATTAGTGCTAGCCACAATGTTTGTTCACAAATATAATTAAATTTAGCTCAGAATACTCCACTTATCAAATTACAAAATTTAAATTTAATTAAAATGTTAAATTTAAAAATACAAATGGTAATAGCAATCAAGTAAATCACTTTAATAAATGTTATTGAATTCGAATCCAATGACATCCCATTGTATACGACGAGAAACTATTCTGAGCGAAGACTGTCTACATTTTGGTTAACAAAACAATTGTTTTAATAATAATATTGGATTTGCGTAAATTTCCTGTTTTTCATTGATTTTTTTTTTATTTGTTGATTATAAAAAAAAGACTGGGATTTTTAATTTTGATCTCTC
The DNA here is from genome assembly GCF_003676215.2 of Rhopalosiphum maidis. Classification (NCBI taxonomy): domain Eukaryota; kingdom Metazoa; phylum Arthropoda; class Insecta; order Hemiptera; family Aphididae; genus Rhopalosiphum; species Rhopalosiphum maidis. The sequence continues at coordinate 86,030,108 of NC_040878.1, forward strand.
TAAAGTATAAAGAAGATCTTATTTGATATGTAAAAGTAAAATTATCCCTAAAGTAAAATATAAAGCTTTTCATCGACTACTTACACAGACCCACAAAAAACAAAAAAAAAAAACACATCATTGTAAAATCAATATATCATACTATTGTAAATTTATAATAATAATATTCATCGCTCCTCTCAGAATCTAAATGTAGTAATGAATAGTAATTGTAAACTATAATTTATGTAGTTATGTACTTATTAAACCATTCTTCTATCTTATGTATGTCTTTATTTTACACCGTATAACTGTTGAGTTAACTGTACTTAGTATCCCTTTGACCTCTGGGGTATTAAAAATAATAAATAATGTATTAAAATATTCATTGAATCTAGTTGGCACATTAACTATTATTGTCCGAGTGTATAGACAACAATATTTTTTAAACATTTGTGAAATTGTATATTAAATAAGTAATTTTTCTATTTTAACTACCACCGGTATATGTCGTTATATGGAAATTTTGTCATTGTCATAAATATAAAATATATTTCTATCTTGTTTGAAAGCATATAAAAAAATATACAACTTTTTAAACTCTCGAAATATTATTAAAATAATGATGAGGAGTATATAGGTTTTTGTATACAACTCAAGTAAATTACTTTTTACTAATATAACTTAAGTGTTTATTTTAGAGATTTGGGCGATATTTTGGAAAAACTTGTATTCGCTTGAAGGTTGATTAGAAATAAACAATTACTCTCCACGCTATCGTTGTAATTGTCGTTAGTTATAACTTTTAATTATGAAATTACAGAGAAAAATAATTAAATCATGTTAGCGTTACAATTATTACTTCTTGTTTGATGTCATAGCCAAAACACTTTATGAAGATGAAAAATAAAAACGTTTTTGAAAGAATCGCATTTCAGTGATTTGTAATTTTAAGTATATTTCTAAGTTTATATAGATATTCTCTTTCTTTATATAACTATCGTGGCTCTTTGTTAAAATAATATTTCATAAGAAGCAAAGCCTTTAATAATATTAGTGCTTTCTATATCATAATAGGCGTAATACCATCACTATAAAAATAGCTTTAAAAGTAATTTTAACCGATCTACATCAACGTGTTGAACATTTTCGTCGATCGATGTTACGTTCTATTATATATATCACACAGGTAGTCTATTATTATGACAATCCGAACCATTGCAAAAAATTACAAGTCTTGTATATTAAATAAATTTTAAGGGCCATGCCCCCCCCTCCAAGATATCTTACTCTTTATTTTGTCAAATATTTTCATTGACTTAATTATATGTATAATTTGTTTAATATTAATGTAAAAATAATATTGTCCCCCCCCAGGCAAAGAATTAAAACCGCCCCCGATATCAAGCCGATTTAATTTTTATTGTTGATATTTTTTTTTAAATATTATCAATAAATTGCTTTAGTATTATAATATTGAAGAGCCAACGATTAAAATGTCGTGCAATACGAAATGTCTAACATAAAACCGCATAACCAGTTGAATACTCGCTTACTCGCGATATTTTTGTCGTTACGTTAAATACGTTTATTTTTAATCGTTTTCTTCTATTTTATGTATTTTAATATTATTAAATTATTATTAAAAAGAACGTTTGTATGAATAGCACATAAGCATATGTAGGTATATAATCTAGAAATTGTTAGACACGATAGACGAAAATGCATTATATTTTTTTTTCACGAAAAAGGATAAAACAAAAGAAAAAGTTATATAATGTATATATGGTAAATTAAATTAAATTTGTGTGCGCTTTTTTTACAACCCTTGTCAGTGTAACGATGAGATGTACACGAGGAGTTTTATCAGCACTACTGTAATACTATATACAAGCCCTCCTGTACGACTGTACGTGATGCTATTCCCTACTGGACCGTTTAAAAAGGGCTGAACGAGCGAAATAGAGAAATGCATTGTACACGTGGATGATGAGATGGGTGATCGGCGGTAGGAAGGGGGGCGTATTACACCGCCGTGGGTACGGTATGGCGCTTTGGACGGAAGTAAATTTCATAGGAACGGTTTTTTTTTGGTTTTTTTACCGTACAAATTAGTCGTGGATTTTAATCACGTTACCCTCCGTCGGTTCTGAACAAATATATTCCTAACGGTTCTGATTAATGGCCGACGACGGTATTATACAAATCGCCACTTAGGGAGACGTTAGATTAAAACATTTCACGGAGATGAAATTGAAATTGAAAAATAATTTTTACACGGTTACGTTATTTTTCTAAAAAAAGTTTTTTCGAACCTTGTCAAATATGATGCGGCGTTGGTTCACATCGATGGGACACGAAAACAGTGAACGCGAATTCTGAAAAGGAATCGCCCGTTAGACGACGTTGATACTATTACGATGGAAAAGTCAAGCCAAACGAAACTTAGGAGTGACATGAAACGTTTATGTCTCTTAACGTAAAAGTGCACGGCTTTGGCATATTTTCCGTTTTTTTCATATGGAGGTCTTTTACCGCTTTTGCGATGGTTTCTCAGGTATATCTGTTTAATGCCGATTTGAGTAGATGACGCGTTTATTATTTTTCTCTGCAATAATACTGTGGTTTTGGTAGAACGGCGTTCTGAATTGCAATATAAGTACTTACACTATTGGTCATTTTCAGAATTTTCTTATAATATTGTGATATTGTATAATATTTTTATAAATTTTAATGATAACATATGAGCACCCTCGCGACTATTCTGCTTTATCCGATCGGCCACGGGTGGATTACACTTTTATCATAATTTTAAAAGTAGAGTGTCCGTGTCCAAACGTGACCAACTATGATTTATGGATATGTATCATATACCAGATTGCCATACCACCTGATTCTGTTGACCTGGACACGTTACTTTAACGTCAAAATAAAATAAATAAATAATATATGCTCAAACCCAGGTGCAGTAGAATTACAGCAGTATTAGTACGAAATTCTATATTTTATAATTTACCAAAATATTTTGTCAAAATGATCAATAAATAATAAATACAAACAAACAAATAGTTATGTGCTGCATTATAGGCTTGTAATATATATTTTTTTAAATTTAAATCAACTTATTTCAAGATTAATTCGTAGTATCAAAAAAATATTTGGGATCGAAATAAATATATCCAGACTTTAACTTATTATGACAAACGTATAATTTTTAAAATAAAAACAAATTTATGTTTATTAATCAATAATGATATTATCGATTTAGTTGAAAAATATTGATAATTAATACTCCACAATAATTGTCATAATTATTTTCGTAAACTGTATATGGATATATGAATCTATTATAATTAAAATATCAATATTTCGAGGTATAATAATGTATAATATTTTTACAGTATGTCAGTATTCCGTGATATATATACATATAAGTCAACAGTGGTGGATCCAGGATTTAATTTTTTTTTTTTTGGGGGGGGGGGGGGGGGGGTGGCATAGTCCAAAACGAAAATCTTAAATTTTTCAGTAATTAACAAATACATATAAATATGTGTATTTAAATTATGCCAATGGAGGGAGGGGGTGAGGTCCTTTGGGCCCCACCTTAAATCCGCCATTGTAAGTCAACAAGAATAATTATGAATATAAGTTAATAGCATGAATTGATTGGATTGAAACAATCCAGAAAATCAATTATTGTTACTTCGATATATGCCTCCTAATTGTAATAATAATTATCAACACGCTTCATTATTTTGACGTACATATAATATAGCTTAGCGTCTGTATTATATTTTACAGAATATATATAATTACATTTTGAATATACTTTGTCTATAAACTAATTGTAGCTCATTAATCTCTTGAAATAATAGTCTGTATAACCAACGAAAATGCCAAGAAGTTTAATAGGCAGGTACACAGTGTGCGTTCGTTTGTAATTAAGTAGTTGGTAACGATTTGTTGAGATCAGAGGGTTAGCTTTTTACATGTCCAATTATGGAGAAAAAAACAACACGCGTTATCATTACAAAATGTCTATAAATTAAACGCAATTACAATTAATCCGTATTGATAATCATATTTCTAAAAGCGTCTTGAAATGTTTGAACTTGAACTTTTCATACAAAATGTGAATTCAACAATGAATAATTTACACGATAATTAGTGGTCATGGTATAAAGTTATTAATTACTTCTAACTACCTAGCGATTTACACAACGTATTCATTTTACTAATTAAACAATACCTATTCAAGAATTTCATTATTGTTTTTCGTTTCAAGAATACTTCAGGACTTACATAACTTTTATTCTATAATTATCATTTTTATTCGATCCGTATAATACTTTAAACTTTAAATATATTTTTAACATATTATTTTGTATATTATGTATATATTTTTATTTCATTCACATTTAATTAAATTTTTTATTTTCGGAATATTTCACTATAATTTTATTTAAAACCTAAATAATACAATTATAATAACATTTTTTAATATATACAATTAATTTTTGGTTTTATTAGATTGTGAACATTTAATAAAATCAATTGCTTTTAAAAATCCTAAAAATATATTTATAAAATTGTTTTATTCATATAAATTTCAAGGTAAAACATTACTTATTTTCATTATTATTTTAAATATATCTATTTATTAGATATTTATATTGTTTATTGTAAATTTATATAACTAAAAATATTATCGTATGAATACAAATAATAAAAGAAAAAAATATTTTTGCACAAAAATTATTTTAAGAATGTTTAAGGCAATTGTATTGGAAAAATGCGAACATTTTTGTTTTTTGAAATCAAACATTCATAGAATTTTAAATACGAAGTGAGTAATTTAAACACAATTCTTAAAAAATGTACTGTTTATGTATTTTAGTGTGATATATTATTATAAAACAATAAATATATATCTTATGTCAGTCAATTTAACGTTTTATGATTACCAGCTATTAAAATAATTTATTGCTATTGTGCGTGATTTGACTGATATGATGTATATTTGGTTATAATTTTCGCTATAAACGTAAAGAATGTTGTACTGATGTCATAGTAATAATATATTGAACACTATATTAATTAGGACCAAGAAAATATATAAACTCGTTTCTGTATGAAGATAAATAACAATATTTTAATCAGATAAATTGTTTTATTTTTATTGTACATTGAATAGTTACTTGAACTGCAGAGTTAATAAAATTTGATCAAACATATAGATACAAACATACAAATTATTATGACTTCGTGCAAAACTGTAAAGACCAAACATTTTTTAGATTGAGGATTACGAACGAAATATTTAAGTTTTTAAATGTTAACAAGAAATGTCTGATCAGAGTACGTGTACGACTTACATATTGGTTTACAAAAAGTTCAAATGAAAAAGTTGATTAAATGAAACGTTAGACTGTCAGAAATGTTTCCATTTTAGTATAATAATATGTAATAAACATATTATATCTACCATTTTACGCTATTCCTCTTTTATAAACTATTCAAAAGCATATTGTTTTCTGGGAGAATCAAATTTTAAATCGGAAAGAAAATATATTAACGAGTGTTGACTACGACAGTTTGATTTAATTCTATTAGTTTATGAACTGAATTTATATTATTTAAATTATTTGTATGTAACGAAATGTGTTTGATAAACTTCTTTTAAACAAGATTCAAAGTATTTCACTCAAATCAGAATGTTTCGTGTAAACAATATGGACATATTTGAAAACGCACTATAATAAGTAAATAATGTATGCTTTAGTATTATCTGCAATTTGTATTTTTGCTTTTCTTATTGTGATAATTCAAGTTAAAAAAACTTACAAGATTATTATTTTTGATACATACAGTTTAATAATATATTATAAAGTGTGTTGAAAACTTATAAACTTATTTTCATGCATTCACTAATATAGTTATCTATAATAGTCAAATGAATACTTTTATTATAAATTGTTATTATATATTATCACTAATAATTTGTACATTTTAATATAAATTTGTTGATTATAACAATTTTGAATAATAATGTCTTGAAAATTGAAATAAAACGTATTTATTTAAAATTTGTAACCGTAAGACCTTTTTTCTTCTGAAATATTTATCAGATTTCTTATGTGCGTATGATAATTGACCTCAAAATAATTAGAAGTCAGTTTTGTGTTTTGGTGCGACAATCATTTATAATGTAGGTAACCAAAGTCTGCAGGTATTCTTTTTTTTTTTGTTTGTGGCCTAACGATAATTGTTACGAGAACGGGGGCACTAAAATCCAAGCGATCATCCTTGGTATAAAATGTTTTGCACTGGGGGGTGAATATATGAGGTGTTCAGGATCACGATAAATAAACCTCGGCTGACCATTAATTCGAGTTCGCGCTACACGCGCGTCAACTTAACCCAGCCATATAACCGACCGTTTCCGCGAAAAGCAAACGCAAAATGCACAAACGGTTGAAACGAAAACGCTTACTTTTCCAAACCACACGGATCCATTACAACACGCATAGCCGTTTATAATTTCCTCTGTTTTGGGCATGGCATTTGCTGGTTTCTAAAAGCCACACACTTGTCATTGCACAATTAACGTTAGGAGCAAAACGCGCGAGGAAAAAATAACAGTACGAAACCAAAAAACGATTTACTACCGGTGTGCTCAGAATTTATACGCCGTTGAAATGCTTTACAGTAAAAAAAATTAACGAATGAAAAAAAAAATACCAGAAAACAAAAAACGTTAAATTTTAATAAGACAACTGAGAAAAAAAAGCTTATGAAAGCGATTTAAAATTCAAAAATATATAATTATATTAATTTATCATACAAATTTTTGGCAAGAAAATAATAAAAACAAATATCTGAAGAAGAGAAAGCTTAAAATAAAGCGTGGGAAAATTAAATTCGAAATGTTTAATAACAAACTATATATTATTAAAATATAATAAAAACGTAGGAATACTAACCTATTAACAGTATTAACCTTTAAATTTAAATTTATATTTTAAAACAAAATAAACTTTCTTACACTATAATAATAAAATCCGTATACTGTGATTAAAAATAAATGAAGCCACTTTTTATTTTGTTTTTCTTTATTTAATAATAAAACAAAATGCAAACAAATAACACGTTCGTTTTTTTAAATCGTTAATTTGTGCCATTAAATAGTGTTTAAATAGGTGTACATTAATATAAATTGAAGATTTAAACTAGAATTATAGACCAAACCTGTTACAACATTCAAAGGGAAAGAAAGAAAAACTAGTAAAACTTAACGATAATAATATGTTAGGGCAATGAATAATGAATGTGTACTAGACGAATTCCGTATTCTTAAATTTTACAACTTTTCTTGTTAGAATTGTACAAAGGTATACAATTTGGCTACAAATTCCAATTTATTTTAAATTATAACAATATATCATGTAGGCAAACTAAAACAACTAGACATAAGACGAAATGAAGTGAACATGTACTGCAGAAATTGTAGGTTGTACATTTTAAAGCTCAAAGCTCGAGAGTCGAGATAATAAAGGTTTAAACAAATTTAATATTTAATTTTGTTCTTTTAGTGTTGCCCACTCAGCTAGGATTCATTAATTTACTTATTAAAAATGAACAGTTAAGTTATATTAAACATTAGATATTAGAAATTATTATACTTCAAAAATGTATTATTGCAGTGCATACAATAAAATAAAATGTACTCGCGTAAATGATAAAGATAGAACTATAAACTTATGAAATTATTAAATATTTACTCAATAGTAAGAATAATAATTTTTAATATTAAATTAAATCAAAAATAGTATGTTTATTATTTGAGTGGATTATAGCGTGACGACAATTAAATTTCGAGTATCTACATAATATAATAGTAAATACTGATTTGAAAAATGTGTTTGATCAATATACAACAATTATTTTTTAAATATTATAAAATACTATACAATATACAATATTATTGAATTATAAAAAAACTTGAAATTTTAATCTATCATTGGAACGTCGATAGTTTGATTTATATTATTTATTTATATTATTTTCATAAAAATTAGTATTTTATGTTACGTTTAATTATGAAAACCAATCAATGTATTTTATTTTATCAATATAATTTCATAAATAATTTCTTATAAAACAAATCAGTGTTTAATAAGCAGCTTGTAATAACGTTTAACAATTATAAATTGTAAACAATGTGCAAGAAACAGGTATATTGTATGATTTTATTAATATTTAAAACTTATATTATACGGTACAATAGTAAACATAATGGTTAATGATTATATCACACTTGCAAGCAATTACATTATTACCATTAATTTGTGGTTTATTTGTTGATGCTTAAAAAAAGAAATACTTTTAAAGACGACGTTTAATATATTAAATATTTTTGCTAACACACAAACTTTTTCAATACAATTCAAATATTTTATATTAGTATAATACTAAAACTATGTATTGTAAAAAAATGTTTAATTAAAAAAAAAAAATGTAAATACCCAAGTTTTCAATTTTTCAAAGAAAAACTTTAGAACACACAGCATTTCATAAATAATGTGCTAACATTATTTATTTATATTTTCGGAATTTTATTGATATAATAAACATTGATTTAAAAAACTGGGAAAATGTTATGCTAGTTGAAAATATTATATACACACGAGCTATTGCGGTATTTACTCGTAAGTACTAAGTATATATATATAATGTATAAGAAACAACACAACTTTACATAAAAAAATAAAAATTATTTTTCGAGATAAAATTTGATGTTAGATATTAGTTTTGGACCAAGAAATTATTCAACACGATATTAATTACATCGCGTGAAAAAAAAAACCCGTAATTTTTGACAAACTTCTTACGGTTTGATAACGTAATAAAAACTTTCTTGGTAACGCGCAAGGCTTATTGTTGTTATAAAAGCTTTTGATTTAAGTTATGCGCATTTTTATTTACACGCTATAAATGTTCAAGAACGTCATTGTATTCTTCGTTTAGAAATATGTATATGTATTATAGTGTAATAATATTACCTAGGTAACAAAATTATTTTTACAACAAAAAAATATTAAATAAACAATAATGCTTTATTATAGTATACGCGTTTTATAATATTTTACTCGTATGCGTTTACTCGCTAGACATCATTCGAGACGCGTTTGAGAACAATACATTTGAAATTATAAATCTGTACAATTTGTTCATTATAAAAACGAAACGTTTCGTTTATTCGTGTATAAATCATGTTTTCAAAACAGTTTAATTTTACTCAACACGATTTGCCGAAGTAATCCGGCTGTCAAGAAAGAGCTGCAATTTACAATATACATGCACCGGGATTTGTCGGCTATTGCTAGCTATTATTATTATTATTATTATTATTATTATTATTATTTTTTTTTCCAAAAACCGTTTACGATGGTTTTATATGATTGAAGAGTGTCCGCCTAAAAAACGAAACGGTAATTACGTATATAGATTCGATTTTGTTATATATATTGTCAATATTTGAATACATCGTTCATGTGCAAATATAGGTATTTTGACTGCGAAACATAAATTACATTTTTGACCCCACTGCTAACTGATTTAACATTCGTTTGTCAGTTGTGTTACGCGTGATCTGATAATTTTCAAGTCAACCCTATTTGGCTGGCAGGTATACAAAATAATTTTGTGGCGTTTAATTTTAAATTAATATACCATTATAGTCGCTACACTCGTATATTGGTGAATCGACCGAAACACAGTCGTTAGGTTCCAAGCCAAGTTAAATCGTATTCATCTATTATATGTGAGAGAGGAAAACTTTTATTAAAAAAAAATAATACAAAGCGCACTGCCTGCCAAACTGGTTGCCTATTGAGACACAGTCTACTAATCAGACGGTAAACTATTGGGTTATATAAACGTAATACATTGTAATTGTACAATTTGCGGTTAAAAAGTTAGATAATATATAGATATTAGTTTAAAGTAAAAATTTAAAAAAAAAAATGTAGAAACGAAAGAAAATATATCAATATCCATAGAAGATAAAATAGTAAATATTTTATAGGTAAAATATTAATCCTGTATCGTAGATCACATACATTGTATCATATAATGTATAGACGTCTGTGAATTATATTTAATGTACGTGTCTCTCATTGTTTCTAAGCTGATTATTCTTAGGTCTTCGTTTCTAAACATATTTGTTTTAAAGAAGTCCAATTTATATTTGGAAGCTGTGTCACTGGTACCAAACCATAATGATTTTATTTCCCGGTTTTCTATACCATATTAACGTTGTATTTATGAGACTGTTGGTAAAATTGGAATAGAAATTAATAATACAATTCGAAATTAGGACAATATTCTCAATTATTAGCAATATAAAGTGCTTAAATTTGTATATGAAAATGTTAAAATATATTATCGGAGATTATGATCAAATAATATTGTATTAAGATTAGATAGAAACGTTGTACACATAATAGTAACAATAAATGGTTTCAAATAATAAAATAAAATAAGGTTTATTATACATTAAACATTATATTATAATTTATTTTAGATAGACTGATTCTAAAGCATTATCAACATAATATTTATGCAATCTATACTTAATTTTTGATTTTCATACGATATAGTAATTTGAAAAACTGCAAAAACTGTGAAATTATTTTGTTATTTTTTATCCAAAAATCAATGAATGGATCAATAAATAACAATTTTCAATTATCAAATGAGTTATAAGTTATAATATTATTATAAAGATACTTTTAGATCAGTGCGTTAAACTAAAAAAAAATAAATAAATAACACCACTGTCAATAATCAATTCGTTTGTCACTCGACTCGGGATCCAAAGCTGTTATTACGAAACTACTTCTTTTAAATAAAACTATTCGTTAAAAAAAACTATAAAAAAACACTTAAGAAATATGTTGGCTTTTAGCATAATACACATAAGACCTACTATAGAAATTTCGGATTTCCAACGTGACAAGTCTGTTAGCCGTTGCATTGAAAGCTCTCGTAATGTTGTTTTATAGTACTTTAATACATTAAATCGAATTATTAATATGTTATTATGGGAAAAGTTTTTTCTGATAATTCCCCGTAAAATACGCAATAAAGTGATTAAATCTAATTTCCTCGTCGCCTCATTGTCGTATCGTTTATATTATTTACTATACCAAGGCAAAAATAAGTCATGACTATCGACAGTTTCTGTTTACAAACGTTTCGTGACGGTAAAATATATAGCTTTCAGTGGATAGTTATAAAAGTTACGATTAAAAAAAAAAAAAAAAAAAAAAAAAAACCAACTATCCGAAAATGTATGTCTTAATTGATTGACTGATTGAGTGTGTCAACAATTAACTATTGGTATATACAGTTATACTTTTGTGTAGTATACATCACAATGTGGGGGACGTGAAATTCGTTGTGGGTAGTACGAAATTATACATAGTGTATGGTGTATGTATGCTGCGGCAGTATTATTTATATTATTTTAATGCATTCATGCCAGGCACGTATACAGGGTGGGTTGGGGTTCAAACCCCCCTCCCGAATTTTTATTTTTGTATACGCATTTGATTCATGCATTATGAATAGTATAACATCCGATAAAACATGAATTATTTAATAAGATTTTATGTGGTTTTCGTATATGATTTCGGAATTATGGTTAAGAATTAAGACTGTCGTAGCCCATAGTCTTCAACGTATGTGTTAATAATGGTCAGTTTTATTTAAGCGAAAAAAGGGAAACGTTCTGTTTACGTTCCATAGATAAATGTGTTTTGTAAGAAAAATGACAAACAAAAAAAAAGATACTAAAACATATAGGCAGTAAGAATGAAATAAATGCACGCCTGTACGTCTAAAGAAGAATAGCATTAGTCCTTAGCTCTGTCTACGGGTTTACTTTAAAAACGCGTTTAAATTAATTTTTTTTATGCGCTCTAGTATTACACTATTATGTATAAAACGCACGACGCATCGATCTGTGAGTTGATCATTATTTTAATTTCGCGTTGAATATAATAATGTCGCTACCGACCAATAATCGTGGAACTTTTCTATAACGGATTTTTAAAATCATTCCGTGAGAATTAACCATTCAAAATATGTACGAACAGTGTAAAGAGGATTTGTACCTATTTGTCTCCAGTAATTATTGTCGTCGATTAGTATTCAATGGACATGCCATGTGATAGAGTTTTTTACTATTCTATTGACGAGTGTTACTGCAGTATATTTAATAATAATAACTGTACGCGTGTTTTGCTGGCGACGCGATAAAAGACGTTTAAACTTTATAAAATATGTGCAGTGACTTAAGAAATGGTGATTTGCGTGTTTTTTCATTTAGTTCTTTGACTTACATTTTAATGAAATCATTTTAACAGTATACCAGCACATTATTTGGATTCGAACCCACGCGCAACATGGCGCAAAACGTAATTTGAGTTCAGCGGCACTTGATAGTAAGTTTTTCGACTTATTATCAAATTTAAATTTAAGAACATTATCTGCAGTGTTGTAACGCTGTGGGTAAAATAATATTCAAAATATACTTTTGATACGCTTAAAACGTTTCAATTTCAATGCGAACTACATATGAGGATAGTAACTAAATCTACCTCTGGCTATATAGTTGTCCTCGACGTACACGTCATAATACATGCGACCGCAAGACGCGGGGACACGGCGTTTTAAAATAATGGTATATGGTATGATATAATATCATGAGGATATGTTATGTACTTATATAAAACGACGAGCAGCTACTCGCGTATGTTATAAAACAACACTGGAAATACCGGCCGTGTTTGTCATATAATTTTCAAAGCAATACTGCTGGACATTGGCAGGACCATGTCCGGGTAGTAATCAAATCGATGTCGATACCAATATTCTCTACAGTGCGATGATGTTATAGACTCTATACATGTATAATATATAGAGTGTTTGATGTAGACACATACAGTGCGCAGTCTCGATTTCACCTGTACCTATCTATTACGGATTTATCTGTCACATTTTTGTTTCACTTTTGTGATTGAAATTGAAAATGATCTAATTTCCGCTTTGTAGGTACAATGCTCGAACGAACTCGGACGAGCTTTCGCAGAATTTGTTTTTGGACAATCACAAGACTTGAAATAAATATGCATAACGCATTATTATCATAGTGGTCTGCTGATTTCGCGCCGCGAAATATATATTAGTTTCGACTGAAAAAATACAATAAACGGTTTTTTATTTCGCGGTTTTATTAATATTATGTACGGAATATGACGGTTGTCGCTTCTTAACGGTTTTATAATGTCGGCGTAATTGGTATTTTTCTTATTTTTTTCATCCGGAAATGTTGTTCACAATGTTCGTGTACATGAACACTTTGACATTTTTACAAGTACGCAATAAACATCGTTTTTAACGATTCGTCGTCCGAGAGACAAAAAATACATAATTTCCTCTGTATATTTTCTTCTGCTTAAAACAAAAAAATATAAAGTGTATATCATTATAACACAGTGATGACATACTCGCATTCGAGTTTTAGCAAAAATTAAAGTTTGACGAGTATATTATTATTCTATACATATTATATGGATGAGGGTACGTAGGTAAAAATCAAAAAGAACCTTTAAATTAATGAATCGGACTTTAAAATATTAAATACATAATTACCTATTCACGGTGAAAAGTGATGGGGTGCTAAAGATTCCCGAAGAGTAGCGAATAATTAAAGACTAAAAGCGGATTCCTACATAAATACACGGAGAATTGGAAGCAGCAATGGAGATGTAGGTGGTTTGGTTGCTGATAACTGAATGAAAGTGCATAAAATATGCGCAGAGGTCGCGGAGATGTGAAAACTGCCAATGAAATATTATCATGGCCAGTCGGTTGCCCTGCTAAACATAATATAGCCAAGTCGTCCGAGCCTGTACACGCATTTAGGTCAAAACTTTTCGTTATTGAAATACCTACATTATTATTAAGCTGGGTTCGGTAAATGTTTTAAAAAATTACATCTTCACTAATATTTGAGTATATTTATAACAGCTGAAAATGTGGCACAAAATATTTAACGGACCGTCTTCTCAAGATTCAGAATCAATATCATACTTATAGACATAATATATATATATATATATATATATATATAAATTTAATACGATTCCAATTTCGATTTTAACTGAAGTTGGTTTTTGTAGCATTCGGGCAATTTATATTTTTTTTAACGGGCTAATGAGCATTAACGCATTACTCGATAAAAAAAAAAAAAAATAATCACTGAACATTATAATACAGTGCTTAAAATAAAATAAACTACAGTAAATTAAAATAACAGATTAGTCAGGGTTACATCTCGTGCGTAGTATTTGAACAAAATCTCATCAGTCGAGTATTAAAAAAATTGACGTTTAATATATTACATCATAGCGAGCCATAAAATTACCTTACAACTTTCAAAACTATAGTATGTTTATGTTTTAAATTGGTTATACAATAATAAGCGACCTTACCGACCGCTATTATAAGTTATAACAGAAAACATTTTGAACGTACAAATAAAAGTTTTTCTCGTGTATTTCGTACATAAGGAGTCGCATAAGAATGTGCACAGCAACTTTAACTCGGTATTTCTTAACAGTGATTGTCCTTTACTGATAGAAATAACTTCAAAAAACTTGACGGCGCACAACAGACGATTTCTAAAGGATTTAATTTACGGAAATCGTGTTGCTCGTGATATCAAGTATGCCGTTTAAAAAATAGAGGTTGGACAATATAGGTGGAGTATAATATATACAGTACAATATAATATCACATAATATTACCTATCTAATATTATAATTAATGAAATTATACAAAATAATAAAAAATTTTCCGTACTTCTAAACTAATAATATAATATAGTGACAACAATAAGGCGAGTAATAATGTTTGTCCTTAAATAAAAATAAATCTTCGTGTTTATTTTTTTTTTATAAACAATGGTTTATCTTCAAGTCCGTTCGCTTAAAACTGGCGTTTATTTAAAAATTTAAAATGTAATCATAAATATTATATTATAATGTAGTCGAGTGGAAAACGGTCGAGTTCGATCATTGTCCGCGTAATATAAGCTATATTATAAGCTTTAAGTGTACACGATACAATATTATGTACATGTGGTGCATAACAACGGTACACTGATGCATTATGTCGGTTTTAATTCACTGTAATATGCAATAATAATGCTTACGTATAGATTATTACCTGATCGTGCATTAAAAAGAGGTCTCAACAATATTCTTTACATCATGATGTACGCTACATTTTAATATTAAAGCATTTATGATCCCGTCATATTATTATTCCATTCGATTGCTGTTTTTTTGTCCGCCAAACATCGATAATCTCTGAGCTCTTATACTTTTAACCGTTCTCCCATCTAAGCTTTCAATGTAAATATTATGATTGAATTTATACTTGAAACTTAATTTTATGATATAATAATTTATTTTTTATATATTTTTATTTTGTATAATTATAATACTGTTGAGCTATATCATAGTTAAATTTGGACAAATATGTAGGTATACAATTTATTAATGTATTCATTTTGATTATTTTAAAGGAAATATTCAATTTCTCTAAAAGTGTAAAATAAGTCACTAAGGTTACAATAGAGAAACACAACACATCAACGTCCCGTATAGTAAATACTTCTGTAAAAGTATGCCAAAAATTAAAGTTAAAAACATACGAAATTGTATTATCAGATATAAATTCATCTGTCACTCCACTGAGAATCTAAATTGTATTTAAAATTAAAGTTGTTGTTCACTTATTAGTATACTTAAAAGACGCATAATCAATTGGCAACATTATTGTTTATTCTTATATCCATATAATAAATTAATGAACCATTAATTTTGTTGCCATGTGCCTTTAAGTACGTTATACGTTTATAAAGTATGATAAAACTTAAAAGTTTAAAGAGCTTTGACAGTATTTGTTTTCTAAAGTTTTCGTACTATATTAACAATAAATCTACGAGTATAATTAAACTACCCGAATGTAATTATTGTAATTATTATTTAATTATTGTTAATATCTAGTTTTTATATCTGAAATTCAATTTAAATTACAATTTGGAATTTAAAAAAAAAATTACATGTATAAACTTAAATTAAAATACTATCTAATGAACTTCGAAAACAGTTTAGGTCCAAATTTGTATATGCATATATTTTATATTTTTTATTATATCTATGTGATGTAATAATATTATTATATTATTATTTAAGACAGTTGCTTATCTATAATGATTATTAATTAAATACAGTGAGTAAATGCTTACGGTAATAAATCTATTTTTTTTCTTATAAATAAAAGGAAACAATTTCAGTATCCTAAATATTAATAATATACTAATTAAATGTTTGTGTTTTCAGTGTTTCGATTCATCAGTCACGTCATACTTAACAGCACTATTAAGGTGACAAAAATAATGAATGACAACATCACCAGTAGTGATTGATTTATCGATAATATTGTTTTAACGTCTTTGAATACACTAATAACAGTATTCTAAATGTATTCCAATGCATTTCGTAAAACGTCGTTTGTCGAAATCCCAAACGATAATTTATCAATTGATATTTTTGTCGAAATGACTGATACAGAAACGTTGAACGTGAAAACTGAGGTAATAAAACGTTAAATATTTTTCACGGCCGTTCGTTTAAGTTCGGAGTAAACATGGCGGCGAACGTTCGCATGAGCGACTCGATTCCGGTCTGTTAAAATATTCGCCGGGAGGCTTTTTTCGTACACTCCGACGATCACGCGGACCTCGTCTTCACGCCTCTTGCAGAAGACTCGTGGTTTATTATTATATACACGCAGGTAGCTCTCGATAGTTGTTTTTATTTTAGCCTTTTCGATTCTTACAGCCCCCGTCGACATGTTGTCTAGGATTTGATTAAAGTGAACTTCTACGACTGTTTCCACACACACACACACACACACACACACACACACACACACACACACATTTTATCAAAAACCAACGAATTGAGAACTTTAAAAGAGTGCTCCGTCATCGGAAACTCGTCATCAACTATTCGCTGGCCCCCGATCAATCCCCGCGATTTCATACATTTATACGATTGATTCGGCCAAATCGAACTGTTACCGAAAACTTTTCCGCATAATAACAGTCGTCTAATAAATATATATCGCGTTCCGACCGATGTTTACAACCGACTCCGACTGGATTACGATCCTACTAAATCCGTACACAAACGATATAGTAATAAAATTGTTATAGTGATAATCGTCGCTTTTTTCCACTCACTCGGGCAATTCGAGTACGACCACTTGAATAGTTTGAAATAATTTGTCACTGTGACGTCGTGCAACTACGCGACATTACTAAATGCACCACCGACACGATTTTAAACGATATATCGACTACATTCTTCCCTCGACCTTCCTTGCCACAACTCATTCGAACTATACCACTATTGCTGTTTCACTCTCGTTCTCTCATTATCTCTCTCTCTCTCTCTCTCTCTCTCTCTCTCTCTCTGTCACTCAGTTTCTCCGTTTCTCGACTCTCGCTCGTAATCATTACCTAAGATTAACGAGAATGTCCATCAAAGCGTAATTAATTTAAAACAACATGATATACATATTACCAAGTGTAATACAATTTGGCCGCCCGTCGGTGGTTTTTAAGCTTTTACACATGATTTTAGTTCGAAACAATATTATGTATTCTGTTCTCTCATTAGATTGCTGTATAGAATTGTCGAGTGAGTATAAAAATTATTTCATTAAAATCAGACATTTATCTATGAGTTTATAATTTGTTTGTTTTTATATATATTATTATAAACACATGTGTATAAGAAAGTACTACTAAGCGTAGTATAATTAAAAAATTAATACATTAAAATTAATTTTTAATGTTTTACACTTGAATAATGTTTTGTAGGAAACTTTGTTTGTTTTTTATTTCTTTAAGAAATAATAACGCGTAAAATACTTTCAAGGAGTTCTTAACATCACAATAATTTAATTATTTTAAATAGTTTGTTACACAGTCGTATTTATTATAAAGTATAACTATTACTACTGCCTTTTACTTATTTACAACGTTTTAATTAAACATTTTTAAATCCATAAAATGACATTAAATATATTTTAAAATGAATAATTGGGAAGTATCGTAGCTAATTGCATTGTAAAATTAATAAAGTATAAATTAATACAACTTTCAGGTACTATTACGATTTTTCACTAGGTATATTTTTTTCAAAAAAAAAAAAAAACATTTAAAATCAAAATCCATAAATGCGTTCCGATATTTTTATTGAAAGTTATATAATTTCAAATATATGATTTATCGTAATACTTTTTTAAACTTGATATTGAAGCTAAGTTATTGGAAAATAATTAATAAAAACGTTGGCCTATATTAATTATTTATAACAATTGTGACTATTATGCATTCATATTTTTCAAATAATAATTTTGAATCACTTACTTTTTTTTTTAATAATAAAATGAATGGTATTGATTTGTTAAATATAGTTAAATTTAACAAATATTTTCTAAATATTTTACTCAAGAGTAAATTAAAAAATAAATAATAATAATAATAATAATAATACTTGGTAAAAATAAATTTTAAACGTTTCTTTAAAAATACATTTTTATAACAATCGAGTGAACGCGTATTCAAATGATTTCCTCTATATTTACGTTTTAATTTTAGTTATTTTTTTTAGCTGATATAGTATTATATTTATTTTAATTGTCTTTAATTTAAAATAAATATTTTAAAGGAGCTTGTTTAAAATCGTTTTTGTTGTAAGGTTATAATATACGCAGGAAATAATAAAACATAAGCAACAAAAGAGTAATAATAAAATGATACCATAAAATATTCGAATATAAATATAAAATTAATTATATTTTCCTACACGTGTTATTATTATTATTGCTCAACCTCTTTTATATTGTGTTATTTGTATGGAAATAAAAAACATAATATATTAGCACGAGAGTGAACGTAAAATAAAAATATATTATTATTATTACACATAATGATTTAAAAACATATCTATCAACACTGCACAGTACACAATATAATACTATTCGTCATGTCATGAATATATATTATTTGGCTTGTTATGCATAATTTTACTGTTGTAGCTTGTGTTTGTATAGTCGTATAATACACGTCAAAATTCTTGTCAAGAAAAACACAGTTATACCGAATATTTAAAACCAAAAAATTAATTTTGTCTATAGTAAATAATAATATATAATGTGGTGGTTAAATATTTCAAGATCCTATTTTCAATAAACAGATATTAAGTATTTATTGTTATTTTGAAATTAGAATATCTAATAAAAAAATGTTTTTCTACTAAACTGGTTTTGAATAAAAATACCCATTACTTAGAATCTTTTTCTTTAGAACCCCGCCCCCACAAATACACAAACAAATAATCAACTAGATCTAATTTACTACCAGAAAACCATCTTCATAATTGAAGATTGAAACATTTTTATTGTTTCTAAAGTTAATAATAGACAAATAAAAAATATACACATTATTGTAAAATTGTAATTACGTTCATCTTCCACTCTAAATCTAAAATAAAACTAGAACTCAAAGAAACGACCAACTTTCTTTTAAATGTATTATTTCATATACTATAAAGTGAACAATTGCTTTGTAAAGTAAATTTCTTTGGGTCTCACATAAAAGGTATGAAAAGTAAATGTGTACAGCTCCGAGGCGCCGAATTCCCTGTGGATGTATTCACGAAAGGGGGTGGATGTCACTGAAGCTTAAAATACCCGAAAATAAAAAAAACCATTTAGACCCACGTGGCGTAATGCTAACACTTTTTCTTAGGACAAATAAAAAAAAAGCATACGTGTGCGTACACTGTACGTATTAATTTAATAATATTTCACGGTTATCAGTAGGTATATTTCAATATCAAAAAACCCTATGATTCTGAAAAAATATTATATTCCGCCGAAAATAAAGATATTCGACAAATAGACCATTACGTGTATATAAATATATTACAATAATATAAAAAATCTTTGACAATAGTAATGGTGGTAAACTACCAACCACACATCAAGACTTCACGATATATGTGAACATGCATCGCTTGTTAAACTCGGCCATACGTTAAAATGATAAATTAATCCAACCACTTCTGACTCAATACTATACTTGCTAACTCAGAAATAAATTATCTGCAGGTTACTCGAGTATCATGTTCTGAGTGACTATCGTCACCGCCAATTTTGAATCGTCTGGAAAATGTAATAAATTGACCGAGTAATCCGTTAAATTAATATTCGTGAATCGTTATGCAGTCGTTGTATAAAGGAGCATTGTAAAAACGTGTAGCACATTATTACTGTACTGAATACTATTATATCGATGAATAAATAAGCGCCTTTAGATTTTCCGGTCGCAAGACGTATCTAGCAACTAGCTAGACTGTACATTAAATCGTCTCTTCCTTATACTATAGTCCAAGTCAGCTTCGGCTTTCCAACGGGCGTCACTATAGAAACACGGATCCTTTTGTGTTTCTTTATCCGCCTATAAATATACGTGTCTAATTCTCCCAATATCCGTTTGTCGAAACTTGCCAGAGAGGATCGTTCGTTTTATTTTTAACAAACTACTTTTTATTGTTATGTGTTGTTTTTTTGTTTATCTTTCTTCTATTCATATATTTCATAAGCGTCTTACAACTGTTAATTAGAAAAAAAAAAAATCTACTTTTTATAATGATGGGAGATTTTACCAGTAATATCGTGTGATAAATAAATTGATAAACATTTAACTACAACATAATACTCGTATTATATTGAATCGTGTAAAACGTGATATTATGTGGAATATTGCTATAAAAACGTACCTAATGCGCCGTTAAATTATTAAAATGTGGTGATTTCCCGGGTGTTCCGAGAAGTTTTTATAGTTTTCGAGAAACGCAAAATATATTAGTTGTTACAACATACTGAAATAGCAGGTACGGGGGTTCGGGTTTAAATAAAGTATAAATACTATGTGTGAGATGTCTAAGCAAATGTCGCGTGCCTAATCGTTCAACCAGTATTTTTTCTCACTCGGTAAAGAGTATATTTTAGAAGTCCCTCCCAAGAATTAAACTCTGGATTCGCCGCTAATACTGCGTCATTAGTTTCCTCGGATCGATCATACAAAAAAATACCTACAATCGCGACTATTTTACACGTGAATCCGCAGCGTTAAGTAGGCCAGACCTTCACGCCGGACTCTCGTATCGTTTTATCGTTCTGTGAAAAGTACCTAAAACAGTAATAATTCGTGAGTATAATTTTGTCTGGCATTTAAGTGGCGATGTATCATATTTCAAGGTTCAAAGTGATATCGTGATGTCGTTCGAATCGGGCACGTTAAAAGGTACAATAGTAAGTCGGACAATCGTCACAGCCACGGTGTATTGTTACGATATACCATACACCGGTGACGTGTTGACGTGACTGTAGGTCACCGTTCGGTCGCGCATCGCCGTAATTGATTCGCTCATCTAAATTCTACACAATGGTATATTATTATATTATAGGCGGCCGAACTTACGTATACTATCGATACCGCACACGGTCGAAATAACTATTATTATTATTATCATTATTGTTAGTATATCGCGAGGATTTGTGTAACACGGCGTCTCGGGTATGCAATTTAAGGTCACGGTCGGTATTGGTATACCCACTGCGCGTACAGATGATCGTAGCGCGCACGCACAACAACAACCACCAGTACGAACAGTAATAATAATAACGATGATATGACTACGCGATACGTTACATTATCCTCCTCTCAGCCCTCCGCCCCCGCTCCTCCCCGCTCGCCGGCGAACCACGCGAACGTATGCGCGCTAATTGAAAGCATGAGAAACGTTCCCCATTTGTTGCTGCAGTGGGGCTCGGTATAATAATAATGTTATTAATATCACGAGCACTATACACTAAAAAGCAGTTAAGCCCGAAATCCGCGCCACCGGCGGGAGACGGTGTCCGAGTTGGTTTACGCGAGTGCGGTGTGTGCAGCGGTTTTTATGCGCCCCTCACACCCCCCCCAAATCGTCGGCGGCGAATCCGGCGACACGTCGGCCGTGTGTGTACGCACACGCGTGGCTATAGGTTGCACCGTGTCCCGCACATCAATCACCGAGTAGACGCCAAAACGTTTTCGTCGATCGCTATATCCGTTTATGATAATGATAACAATACGACGTGCACAATATTATATTGTACAAAAATCGTGCGATGCAATAAAAATAATATCGCGCCGGTGTGGTCAACGATTTATGTGTTTCGCGCTCACACATCGCACGCACAAGCGATTACTCAATATTATGATATTATGTTCGTGTATAGCTGAGCGCCGGCGAGGAGGAATCAAAATCTGCGTTAACGGGGGGAGGGGGGTACCGTCCGTATTTTTTTGGGGCGATACGCCGAGCACGGTGGTCGTCCCCGCTGTTTCGTCTGATGACTGATTTATTCAAATTATGATATTTTTTGAAATACACTTACAGACCATATTTTCAAATTCTCGAGATTCTTTGCATTGCTCAAAGAGTGTCTCTTGTAACAAAACGACATGTGTTTTTCGAATAACAACTCTCTTTTCATACTGTAAATTATTTAGTGAATAAATCAGTTTTTGAGAATCTTCGTGTAGATACCTAATTTGAAATTCAAACGAGTAGTCTCTATCAGCTATCGATATGTTTAATGTTTATACTATAAAAAAAAAAATAGTTCTTAAAATTGTTTTATAAAATTATAAAAATACAGTGGAGCGTCGATTACCCGCATGTCAATTATTATCCGACCCGTCAATATTATCCTAGAAAATTTTCGTGTACAAATTTATTTTTTGTTTTATTTAATTTAATAATTCGTTAAGTTCCTTTTGTCGTGTGCACAAATTATGAAATGCGAGATTATTTTATTACATACTATGGCTCACTCCAATGTAAATAATATGTTTGTACATAATCTTAAATTTAGTTGGATAGTAAACGCGATTGAATGCACAGTTTGCGCGTATTAATTGAAATGGGTTCCAAAAGATAATATATATACATTATATATATTTTTATTATAATTTTCATGTTATGTACTTATGTATGAATATTAAATTTAGTATTATATCTAGTAAATTAGTTTTAAACTTTATCTTAAAAATATTCAATGACTGTTTGATTATCCACACAAATCGATTATTCGCACCCCCTTCTCGGTCCCAATTAGTGCGGATAATCAACGCTCTACTGTAAATGTAATACCGGATCTAGTATACATTAAACTCATACTATTTTTACAAATTATTTGTATTAATAGATTAATTTTAGGTAAACTTTTATATCTCCCGAACCTATTATTCTTACTACACAAAATTAAATTACTCAACAACTACTTGTTTACGGTACGTCAGCATTTTTAGAAAAAATAATCACTGAACAATTTTCAATAAAAAAAGTTATTTTTTGTTTGTTTCTTATTTGAATAAAATAACTTTGTATCCCCATTACCCACAGAACATACCTTAAATGATGGAAACAACTTAAGTATTTCAGAATAGAGTCTGCTTAAAAATTCCAAAAATCAAAACTTGCATAAATACATAATTAAATGAAAAAAAAATGGGATTCAGCACGCTCGAGTATATTCCCTCATATAGAACATATTATATTTCTGAAATCATAATATTTCGGCGGTAAAGCACTACGGAGAAACCGATAATTGATGTCATACAATAATATCAACTATAATAATCGTTCAATAATAAATCGTTTTCACACGCGGTGATTCGAATTTATGACACGCACAATGAGATTTATGATATAAAAACGCGATTAATTACTATTATTGCGATTGCTTAATTATTTCCTCCCCATTCGCATATCGTGTATGACCTTAAATATTATTTCATAAATTATGTGTAAAATCAAGTGGCACGTCATTAAATCATTATTATTTATTATTATGTGAACACGAATATAAAATATAAATTCAGAGGTATCATTATTGTACATTAATAAATCACATGAAAATTAAAAGGTGACAGAGAGTTGATATTGTATTATACGACGCGGTCACGATGACACCAATTTAGTCATTAATAGTCCTTTTGAGTTACTCGAAAAACAAATTAAGAGAGATTTTATATGTCAAAAAACGTGGGAATTTTAATGGGTAAACGCATTATAATATAGTCCTTTAATTCTTTGAAAATATTTGCGTCAACGCGTTACTTGTTCACACACTTAATTTGGCATTCAATATCTATTGCTTATTTTGGATATTAATACTTTATAATAAGAACAGTTTTAGCCGATTTTTGATAGAAAATAAATAAATTTACTCTTAATATCAATGGACCGTGCAAGGGTCACAAAACAGTGAAAGGAATTTCGTGTAAGCGCATAATATTATAATGTTTTCGTTCTTCCTGTAGGGTTTTATGCCAATAAGTTGTAGGTACACAAAGTGGTTGTCAACTCACTGCGTTGACTTAAAAATCATTTTAACAGCAATCAGCGAATGACTGATCACATATTTATACGTCTCTGAGGAATTTAAAAAAAAGTTTATTTTAGTTACACACTAAACACTAATGCATTTCGACGCATTTTTCGAAAAACGGACATATAGAACTGTATTGAACTGTGTGACGTAACAGTGATCTAAATATTAGATGATCTACTCGTGATCTGTTTTACTATTCACTTGCGCCATCATGAAAAGATGCTTCTAGGTTAATCGCCAATGGTAACCGAAACGTGTTTACGGTTACAAAATTACATACCTATTTAATTACTGCCTGAGTCACAATTTTTTTTAAGTTATAGTATAGTATATATGTATAGATTGATTAAAAAATAGACAAAAAAAAATATTAATTTATTAGTTCTAACTATATTGTTATATATATATATATATATATCGTATAATTATGATTTTAATTTAAAGTATTTTTTTTTCAAATAAACTGGAAAAAACATGATAGTATAACAATGGATATTGGATAACTAGTTCAAAAACTTAACTATGTAATTAACTTACAGCTTTAAAAAAATGAACTTTTTTACTTATTTTCAATTAACTAATTAATGTCCACTTTTGTTATTCCGAAATACTGGAGTTCACTATATTGTGCTACTTGCTAGTATCGTGTTTTACTATTTTCCTTAAATTTTATTACATTTTACTTGTAACAACAGTTGGACTAATGATAACTAATCATAATAATTGACGTCATCGTACTCGAATTGTGCTCATATCATAAATAATATTGTGCTCACGATTTTATATATACATAGAAGAACTTAGTTTGTAAATTGTATAGTCCTTAGTAAATACCTTAATAAAATTTCTTCAACAGACGACTTACTGATCACATCACGATAATTGTTGAAATGCATACGAGTTTAATGCGCTTCACTGATCGTATTATTATACATGTACGTCATTGAATACCATTTATTTTGAATTCTACGAGCGCGTGAAAATGAAACAAGACATGTGATAAATATTTCAAACGAAAATATTTACTATACGATTTAGGTACTTGAATTTCGAACAGTTGAAATTAAAATAACTTGCCAAGTTAGTTTGAATTTCCGGTATCAAGAATCTACTTTTTCAATAATATTATGTTTGGATGTGAAAATAAACAGAATATAATATATGTTGTTGGTACACGAATAATATGGTTTTCAAACATGTTTCGAGATCATTTTAATCGTGAATTCTATAATTAATAATTGATAATAATACAATAGTATACAATTTATTACGACTTTGGCCTTATATATAAATAAATTCAACTCATAACACTTGACAATATAATTTTCTATTTTATTGCTGTTTTAGATTTCATTTGCATTCTTTTTTCACGTGACAACTGACAATATGCTTAAGATAAAAAAAAAAAAAAAAACTTTAAGCCGAAGAATAATTATTAGTAATTTAAAATATATGGTAATCTGTGTTGTTTTTTTTTTCAAAAATAAATATATAATTTTTTAATATTACAGCATCTATCATTGTAACATATAAAACGTAATGACGATTATCATATGTTTAGTTTTTATATCGTAGCCGAGTATTGGGTTAATTCCATAGTTCATACTCTAAATTTACCAATTCTTAACATTTTATTTAAAAACAATAATAGTTAGTAGACTAATTTATCTATTCTCGTCCATTTAAAACAACACAAGTGCTGTGAAAAACAGTTCTATTTCAAATGCGAAAACATCAGAATAACTAAAATTATAGAATAACAGTATATTATGGGTAAGATACTTGTGATTCACGGCAGATAAAATCTATGTAGTGTTACTAAACGTACTCTTTTGAGCTTTTAAAGTTTTAACACTTTTGTCCTTTTACTTTTTTTTTTTTTACAATGTTACCGATGTTTTTCTGAATATTAGACTTCATTCAGTGTAATAGCTATTCGTGATACTATGTCTAGTCTATTGTCTTCTTGCAATCTTATGTACGTGTAAGTACAATTATTTCGTGAATTTAAGTTGTTGAAAAAGAAAATTTAATGAACAATTTATAAAAGAATACTCAATGTTTAAAAAAACTGATAACAAACATAATAATGCTTATTGTAAAATGTGTTGTTTAATTATTTAATTAGTTAATAAAGTAAAGCTGACTTAATATGTCTTAGTATTGTCGTCGTCTAAAAAATTTTAAAAATATTCGATTAACTATAGTGATTTAAAATCAGTCAATAAATTATTTTTAATATAAAATATTTGCGTTTTATACGGTAAGCCGCAATATGTATCAATAAGCTTAGCTTAGTTTTAAAATGAAGCTATTAAGTAACTTCAATAATTAGTGTAGAAATAAGCGCGAATTTTCATTTTCATATTATTGATTTTAAATTACTGTTATTTAATAAAAACAATTAACTTAAAATATCGAAAAAACAAATTATTTTTCGGGCCATCGACTGACATTCATTAATGAATAGATTTTATGTAATAATCAGAATGAGTGCAACATTTTCGTATTTAAATCGAGTGCAATTCGGCCATTACCTTTTTTGAACCAAAGTGCAATTCGACCTTAACACGAGGAAAGAACGCTCGAGTGCAAAGTGACGCTTAACCATGCACTAATGCTATATTACAAAAGTGCAATTATCAAAATATATTATGTACAAATAGAAACTAACAACGTTATTGCAGTCGAAAATTTCAGACAATAACGGGTTGAATCTATAAGAAAATAAAAAAATCTATGACTTGTAAGTATTATTTGACTAGAGTTCTATGTTTTTATTATGATCGTTATTAGTATGATCGCATCAACCAACAACGACACCAAGAAAATATTAAAATAATATTACAGTACAAGATAATTTTAGCGATAGTACCAATGTAGTTTATAATAATATCTACCTCCATATACTACAATTGGCTAAAACATAAAACTGTTATGACTCCAATAATTCCTCGCTAGAGTTTATAATTCATCATAAATTATTGTATTGCAATTTTTATTTTTATTTTATAATCATTGTAGGTGGACACTACTGTACTAGATAATCGTATAAAATGTATACTCTTAGATAGATTTGAAAGATTTTATATTTCATTATATTATTTTGCACGCGTTGATTGCGCAGTCCTTATGATTATGGTCTGAGAAGAAAAAACTATCTTACATCCGAGTTTACTTTACATTATATTGTTTATCAGACGGTTTACTTATGTCATTCGAATAGTATGAGCCACACTGTTTGGTAAATAATTCTTCGGTGGCAAAACGTCGACAATTCGTAATGGACCCTATTAGTTCGGGACTCCGGATATTGTTTCTCGTACATATAATATGTATCTATTGATAATCGGCTATTAATCTCGCTATGACCATAGGCGTAAAGACGAAAATGATTTCCCTAGAGAAAATCGCCTACCTATACAACTATTCGCTATACCTCCGTGACGGCGCAGCAGTGAGTTGACATCGCGTCAGACAAAAGAACGACGACCGAGTGGGTTTTATTAATAAATAATATACTCGATACTGTAGGTTTCAAAAAATAACGGACGGCGCGATGGCTAAAGCTTAATAATATAGAGAGGCGAACAAGACGAAAATCGGGGAATAATATTGTATACCTATCTATTATTATACTTTATTTTACGGGTTTTTATTTGTACCTTTTCGCGACAACGACAGTGAAAATAAATTACAAACTGTGGTCAGTGGTTGTTATTGTTATGGACCGATAGTAAATAATTTAAAAATACAAAAGACCGGGTACCCGGTAATGCGTAAACACATTATAAATACATTTTTATATACCTAATAAATTTATATATATATATGTATTATATATAGGGGGATTCATCAAGCATGCTCATTTCTAATTTTTCTTTTTATAAAGAATTTATTCGAATTTTGTATTTCAGAGTTTTAAAATACACTTTTATATCATAATTTGAAATTCTTGAGTTTTTTTTAACTACTTGAGGAATGATACGTGGTAGTACAAACTTCTGTTTTCTAAATGAGACTATCCCTCTCCACTTTCTAATGTAAATTACTCAGTGGATTATTTTATGAAAATGTTGATGCACCTAATTCAAATTCGAGTGGTTACCCAGTTATTAAAATGTTTTAGGTACTAAAGATAACAATCCTTAAAAATAATTTTTACAGAAATATAAAATAAATTTAGTTTTTGATCTAGTATGGATTTATTATACTTGGACCATTTTTACAAATCAAAAATGTTAATAAATTAATTAATATTAGTTTAATTTTAAAATGTATAAATAGTGTTCATTGCTTCAATATCTTCCAAACACATTATATCATGAACTATTATCCTTTGTGTCCAAAGATAAATATCTCGAAAACTAAATGTTCGAATTTTCATTATGTCATTCTACTAAATTTTTCAAAAATAATTTACAATAGAAAAAAAGAGGTTTTTATTTGAAAAACAAAAGTTTGTATCAATTGTATCTCTTTAAGATACATCTATTGTAGTACAATTTATAATAATCCCAAGATTTTTAAGATATAATTTCTAAATATATTTAAAAATTCTAAAAATCAGATTGAATTAACTGCACGGAGAAAAAAATGAAGTGAGCATGCTTGGTAAATCATATTGTATATGTGTATGTGTGCTGGAGGAAGAAAATATAGTATTATAGAAAGGACGACGGGTACGTCATTATGTATAAGTATAATATTATATTTATAATATAAAGGTATACGCACGTTTTCATTTAGTATATTACCTAGAATTTAATATTTACAATTATTATAAAATATTGAGTCTTATAAGACTCTCGTGATATCTCCAAGTTTTGGAAAAATGTAATTTCACTTCAAAGTGTATACGAAATAATATTTAAATCATATCGAATTCCATTTTGATACTACTTCGGTAAAAATACAGAGTAGATGTACCTTAAAAAATGTAAATCGTATAGGTGTATACAAGGGTACCGAGTATACTCAATGTTATTCATCCCTCCTCATTTATCTTTTAATAATATTTTTATTCAGATACTGATTTTAGACATTTTAAACATAATTTATGGACTGGATTTTTTTATATAAAAAGCGGCTAACATCTTTTTAAAATTCACCTTTATTCTGCAAATGGTTAGTTTTTGTCATTATTGACTTGTGTAGATTTCATGTAACTTTACATATGATATATAATATGATATGTAAATAAAAATGAGTTTATTTATTTATTGTTGCATAGACAGAGTTGCGTACATACTTTAATACAAATATCAATATTATACAAGTTATCATAAAATGTTCAATGAATAATAATTTTACATAAAAAAATAATAAAATTATAAAGCAATTTAATTGTTGAATATTTTTATAGGTATATCTATCTAATAATGAGATAATATATTAATCATTTAAAGCATATGTTTCAATATCATAATTTATGCATGCATAAAGGTTTCTATATTTTTTTTATGTTTTGTATACAAATAATGAAAAAAATTCAATTATAATGACATTTTATGTTTGTAGATAAAATATTTTAAACTATTACGAGAATATTCACTAAAAATACAAATGAAAATAAAAATATTAAATATGCAATAATATTTTCATTTGAAATGACTAAAATATATGTTAGCAAAACATTATTACGTAATATAGAATTATAAACTTTTGTTCTTCGATAACATGCGAAATTAAATATTTAATAGATAGCTGTGCTTAAAATAAGTAAAATAAGCGGAGTTTAAAATAAACTCTTTTTGTAATTGAATTATTTAAATGATATCAAATTCATTTGAAAGTACAATTATTTTTAACTCTCCTGTGAAAGGGTGAACAGTTGTCTAGTCATTTGAAAATACACCATAAATTAATTAGTAACGATCATAACTTATAAATATTCACACCGAAAATGTCTACGTTTAGGAGGTAATTTTAAAATGCATCTAAGTGTTCTTTTTAAAATCAGACTAAGAGTTTACGGAACAATAAAGATAATAAAGTTGAAAATTTCAATTAATTATTGTTCAAAAACACAAAAACGACGAAGCGTCTAGGACGTTTCACACAAATTCTCTTTCAACTAAATAACTGTTATAAACGGCATTTTTTGTGTTTCGTAAAATTACGTGTTTTCAATAGATTATCCGGTTCCGCGTCAAATGTATTTGTATACAAAAACGGCTATCCAGTAATATATATATATATAATTTTAGGTCATATACTCATAGTACTGCAACTGAACTCTTCACGAGACGGATATCGATTTCATTAACTTCCGTCTTAACATGTGAATGGTTTTTAGGTTCATGTAATGGACACGCATTTTATGCATTTCGTGAAACGAAAACCATTATTCATTTTTTCGAAATACACTATATGTGGGTAACTCATTGTGATATTGCCATCGGGAAATCGTCCAAAGCTCACACATAAGATGAAATCTCTTCGGTGCGAATATCAAATAATTTTCGTTATAACTGATTAGTTTAGGAAAAGTTGTACTTAAGGAGGTATATGGACGTAATAATACGGGATACCTATATACGCGTGATCTAAAAAGTTACACTTAGATAAAATGTTAAAAAAGCAAACACTAGCGGAGTATAGGCATTTTGATAGAATATGATATTTTCCGTTGATCGTTTCACAAAAAGTTAACTACACATAGTAGGTGATAGTAGTTTACAGATGGTTTATTAATTTAAAAATATATAGGTATACCATGTGTAAATTAATATGACTTAAATTTCACCAAATGGGTGGAATTTTCATCCATTATATGACCCAACAACAGCTATAATCAAAGTTCGTGAAATACATAAACATTTTAGAAATCAAAAAGTTCGATTACGCCATATGCGTGTGATATATTATACTTTATACTGATACAAAAACATTATTTACATAATTTGCTGTATATGTTTTCGTACAGAGAAATACATTTTCCATTCAACGTATGTCTTATATAGTTATGTATATCGTATTTGTAGTATACACAATACACATGTATTATATTTATAAAATTATATGAAATTATTGGAAAACCATTTTATAATATACACGCGAGTTGGTCTGAAAGAACTCGTTGGGTAAGACGCGTCTGAAATAAAATAACTCTAACTTGTACGAACTGTTACTACTATCACCAAGTGTAAAATATGTTTTCATAAGGTGCCCTCCACAAGTGCGTTATAAATGCAAATAAAACACATTCCCGAGAATACGATTTTTAGGTTAGGTTTTAAGAAGTTCTTTTAGTATACCAAAATTTTATAAATAAAAAGAACCATACAACTTGTGAATTGAATAGAACTACACGTATTACGCTTAATATAGCAAACAATACTGTACACAATGTGTGAAAATGTTCACTTGTGTACGAAACGAAACGAATTTTTGAAATTGAAATATGACAAAATATTAAAATATATAACACACTGACATGGGTAGACAGTGTGTAGTGTTTTACATAAAATACGTCGAGAATCTGCAGTTGAATACGCGTAAATCGACACCGATCTGCGGTTCAATAACGAAACATTTGACGCACGCGTCGAAAACTCGACCACAAAGTATAATACTTCCCCTTCTCATCTTACCCACAAAACTCATCGTAACAAGAATATTGTTAATGTGCAACGCCGAATGTGAAAATGTTTTTAAATCGACGGTGGTTTGAAGGAGAGATTATAAGCGTTCATAATAATAATATAATCTATATGCGTTCCGATCTAAATTGATCATATTTTCGTTCACCAAATTATTATACCCCGCGAACAAGCAAAATTTAGAAATCGGCTAGCAATCGATACATTTTTGAAGTCCTATAAATACACTCAATACACGCGCAGTGGCGCAATTATGATTTAATTAAGCTCGGTGTTTAACAACAGATCGAACCAGATAGAAGTGAACAAATTTTTCTTTTAGGCCATTTACGCGTGACTCGTGGGCGAATACGTAATTATTATTTTAGTGAAGCAATAAGAAATCTGAAAACAGATTTGAATTTGTTGTTAAGTCTACTTGAGATCGACATTTCCATATTTCTTTTTTAACTTCTCCAAAATTTAAAATATGTCAATTTTTAATTTCTATTTTCTTAATATAACCTTTTTTTGAGGGGATTTAAGATGATGAAATAAAAAATGTGGGAAAATCAATGTCAAATAGACTTCACAAAAAATGCATACTTTTTCAGATTTATTATCACTTCACTAGATCGACCAGTACATTTGGCAAAGAACACAATCAAATTCCTATATTCTGCTTGTATTAGATAGAAGCAGATAGTCGGTGTCGAATTCCCTTGAGTATGATCATAAGATAAACATGAAAATCAAAAAAAATTGCTTTGTTCAGTTAAAAAGGAAACACAATTGGGGTGAGCATGCTTGGTTTATCACCCTCTCTCTATATATATATTATACATATTATATACACATATGCGAATTCTCTAACACGTACAGTAAACACATAAGTAGGTAAGTACTCTAAGTAATTAAAGTACGCGAGGTCATTGACATATTGCTCGTTGATCTGAAAAATCGGTCAACAAGTGCAGCACTGGCCATACGTCATTCCCGCGCGTGACGAATGACGATGATTATCAGAGTAGAACGACCCGCGCGTAGACTCACACGTATTATATAGCTGCATGTTCGACCGTTGGAATATAAACACGAAAACCGCCCACGTACGACGCTGATGTATGCACCTCAGCATGGCTTTGATAATCAATTTGAACGTGAAAAAAATGGTTGTAACACGCGATCGAATCTTCGTCTTCAGAGGCGTCATTTAAAATTTTTTTTTTGTTTAGTCCGACCTTTGAAATGAGTCGGTCCTAAACTCCTATCCGTGATTTTTTCGTTTTTTTTTTTTTATTATACCTCGCTTTAAGCCGTAGCTTTTCTTCTTTGTATAATTTTTTAAACAAAATAATGTACATTACTACATCGATTTCGATATTTTTAAAACACGATTTTGTAGTTTATTATACGTTGCACACCGACGCCTACGTACCTATATTTACTTTTGTAAATTTGTTTTCTTAGAGGACCTCGCCATACCCACATATATTATCTCAGTCTTACTAACGCATAAACGTACAAACTTTACGTTCTGAATAATCGATTTTACTCATTGTCTTTAATGCCACAGTGCGAGCAGCTGTGGCTTATCAAAAATGTGAAGATAAGAATATTATTTTAGAAACCTACGCGGGTCCCCAAACAGTGTTCTAACCTTTAAAGCTTAAATTGTATAAGACGTTAGAGCTATTACTGGTGTGTGTTACGACTGTACCCATTGCCTTCTACCTCGTCGAGCACACACTTGCACTTTTGTTTACAGTGGCCTAGCCAGGGAGAGGGCTGAGGGAGCTGCATACCCCCCTCGGGAATATCAAGAAAATTTAAAATAATTTTAATTTTTAATGGTCTGTAATAACCACTATGAAAATCTTAAATTGTACTTTACAAAAATTGATCAGCCCTCACAGAAAAAAATCCTGACTACGTCACTGCAGCTGTGTATCATGTTTATATATACACGAAAGTTCGTTTGCGGGTTCCTGATATGTACAGTGACTACTAGCCAGTGGCTCGGCCATTGGTACAATAAGTCGGTCTGTCGATTAAACGATCGAAATAGAATGATATTCCCCCCTCCCCGCTCGAATCACTCCAATGATCGGCGGAATTTATTTTTAACGACACCGCGGCCCGACGATATTGCATATTATATTAGACTTTCGATAGACTCGCGTAGTCTCGGGTGCAGCACGTGCGTTAAATTTAAGTGATCGAATTAACGACGAGCTACGCTTCCGTATAATAATGTATTATTACAGCTGTGATCGTATAAGTCTCCGCGGTCGCTACGCATTTACTGCGGCGTCGCCGTCGTTACGCGGATATAATATATAATATAATAATGTGGTTTTGTAGCGTCGTCGTCAGCTGCGAACGCTGAGAAACGCGCCGAATACGCGCGTGTGCGGAAAATAGACTTATTCGAAATAAAAGTCGGAACAATCCGTCTACATGTTGTGCGCGCGGTACATAATAATATACTACACGATTCGCGTACAGACTTAGTATATTTTTATTCGTCTTTGAACGTCGCGTAATTGAAATGCCCGCACAAACGCATGATATGCTATAAGCTTCGAGCGTCGCCTACGCACTACAATAATAACACACACAGAGATTAGAGATATCGGCAATGTCTGTGTTGCAGCCGACGAGCGCCCGTAAAGCAAACGATCAAAACTATAAAACGAAAACGCGATAACGGCATATTATTAATTTATATGAATTAGTTGAATTTTGTTGAATTTTGTCGGCTCGGCTTGTTTATTCTTAACGACTTTGATAATATTAAGCCCGATTGCGGGGTTGAAGTTTAATACCCCAAAAATCGTAAAAATGCACTGCAAAATTATCTAAAGACACTTTTCTCAGAGCTTAAAAATTAGAAAAAAAAATACACTTCAAATATTATGACCCGATAACTGATAAATGATATAATCGACCGTATAAGCAAAGTAATAAAGTAAAACTAAAATAAAATAATTTTTATCGCCTGTTTAATTATTATGTTGTAGACATTAATGTTAGTTAACAGGTGTTGCATATTATATTAATATATTATCTAAACAAATCCACCTATATCTGACCACTATAATAGGCCTATAAACCAAGGGTTTTTATTACTAGTTACTAACGGTAAACACACTGCGTATAAGAATAAGAATATACGAAACGAACATTCGATTAAAATGCATCTGACTTTTGATAACATTATTTGATGTTAAGTACTACTCCAGTACATCATAATATACTTTTGATGAGCCAACTGCTTAGGCGTAGATTTTGGGAGGGACTTAGCCCCCTATATTTTTTTTCATTTTTTCAAGAAATTTAAAGTTATTTACTATAGAAAATTATAAAATGTAAAACGTAATTCAAAATCAGGATATCCGATAAGTATGTGAACATTTAAGCTTCATGTATAAATTTTGTATAGTAAATTTGTAATAAAATTAAAATGATTGAGCTACACGTTAATATTTTATAACGACAACAATAAAAAGTTATGTATTATACGCCGTTAAATAAATAATTTTGAAGCTTTTATATATATTTTATGTAATAAATGTTAAAATAAAATTGTAAAATTTATATTTAGGGAGTGTGAGGAGGCGAAGTCCCCCGCAGGCCTGTTTTGTGTTTATAATTTGAGCCTCCCTTCTATCAAGGCAAACTTACGCTTATTAACCAACCTAACCTAACCTATAACTGATTCATTCAAATTATAAAGTATAGTTAAAAATTTAAAAACTCGACGTTTTTTACGACAATGAAATCACTGCACATCTACACAATATATCAATATATCATAATTCACAACCATAATGAATTATTACTTATGTAATATTTCGAGTTATTTGGAATACGCTCTTCTAAAGACGAGCGATATATTTATAAAACATATAGTTCAATGAATACTTTTTATTTTCTATACGTTCACAAAGTTACTCAAAGACATCGTTATAACATTATAAAATATATTAATTTAAGTGTATATACACACGCACACACTTCATGTGTGGATGGCATGATACAAGTATCATTATAAATTCGAAATGAATATGAAACTCGATATTGACATAATACGTAATTTTAAAACAATATTTTTAATTATTAAAAAATATTAATTATATCTAACATAATTTAATTCGTATAAAATATGCGTTTTAACGTAGTTAATGAAATGGAATATTTTTTATATAATAACGTAATACAAACAATATGACTGATAAAATGGGAAACTTCGTATCAGATAAAATAATGTGATAAATTTCCACAAACCGTCAATCCTTGAATATGAAAAAAATATATATATATACATTTATAATAAAACTCCATTATAAACTAAGATTAATGAAAGTATAATATTACACAGAAATTAAAATATACATGCACAGTCATAAGATATAATAATACAACTGTTTTGTGATATTCCGGTCAAACTGTGATACTAAATAATGACAACCACTTTGTGAAGCTACACAAGTCCACATAAGGTACATTGGGGAAATGTCCTTTTATTTTTTAAATCAATTAATTTGTAAAATTTAACTTTTATATTTTTGTTATTGACATATTATAAACGGTAAACAATCCAAATTTAACATCAACAAATTGTGTTTTATATTATTTATTTTTGTGTTGATCTAATAATAATCTTTATAGTTGACTTTTTCATATTTTTTATACGAGTTTAAAAGAAACGAATAAATAAATAGTAATACGTGTAAGACGTTTTCAAATTTAAAATAATTGCAATAAAATGCAAAAATTAAATATATTTTAAAGGCAAAAAATTACGTGATCTCGGGAGGATCAAAATTGTTAACACTATTAGGTTCTTATCCCAAATTCTGACGTTGGATTTTACACTTATTAAAACTGATTCTACTCATTATTTTTATATTTATAAGTTTTTAATTTGTTATCCGTTAAAACGTCTGTACAATATTTTATGGATTAAACAAACTAAGATAATGTTATAGTTTCGATGATTGTTTTTCGTTTAATATTAAAAAATATTATTCAAACGAATATTGTTGCGAAATCTCTGTTTAAACTGTCAAAATAAGAATCGTTTCATAATAGCAATTGTTTTTAACATCGGTGATGATATACTTGGTTTAAAATTAACTTTTACATCGTGTATTTGCGCACCACTACTATAAATTCCTATAAGCAAAAAAAGGTATTTGTACTTCGATAGTTATTTATACTGATTAACAAATGCGGTGGTTTTTTTTTTCGTCCCCGAGTAAATATTTAACGCTCGGCGTATTGGTACATTATATACAATATTATGCAGATTAAACAAAAAAGATGGGAAATAAATTATTATTTCAACGAGAGCCGCTGCACGTAGAAACAACACGCCGGGTAAAGGTATCCGCACAACGGTATACAGTAATCCCTGTGGTTCGAAAAGGTCTCCGCCGTCTCCCCGGGAATACATTTATACTCCTATCTATCTAATAAAACACAGCAGTTGTTAATTTAATTAGACCCCTTAGCGATGGTAATCGTCTCATCTCCGAACCCGCAAATGACCGACGACACTGCATACGCTGCAGTGTAACGGAATAATATAATATAATATATTACATATTATTATGTATCTGCGGGCCGACGGCGACGGCGACGACGACGACGACGACGACGACGGTGTTGTATATATTATATACGTATAGAGAGCACTCGAATCGACGAATTGATTAGGTCCGATACGCCATCGACGGTCATCTATCTGACCGTCCTACGCGCGCGCCGGAAGGACGGATAACATCATCATCTGCATACATGGCGGCGAGTGATACGCGTACACACGTCACACTAAATCATTGCGATGTAATATACTGCTGCGCACGAAATATATTATATTATACAGAAACGGCCGTTTTAAATTAAATATATTTGTGTGTGTGTGTGTGTGTGCGTGTGGGGAGGGGGGGGGGAATCGCACGACAGTAATAATAACATGATTACATTATGACAAATATCGCAAAAATAATTTTATGCCGTTAACATTCGTCCGCGACATCGACGTATACAATAGTATATTATACTGTGATATTATTATTATTATTATTATTATTATTGTGTGTATATATACGGCGGAGAGGAGGCGTGTACGGCGGAAGAACACACATTATTCAACGTCCACGACAATATATAATAATAATAATAATATTCTACTATAATATAACGTTACGGGGCGGCACGCGTGTATAGTCGTGCGCCGGGTCAAAACCGACGTATGTATGCGTCGGTCCGACTGTGCATCGTAGTCGGAGAATATGATGTTTCAAATCGATCTCGGGGCGCACGTATCCGTATATTATACGGCGGTCAGTCATTCATCACGATAATGCAGTGTACGAATGTAAAAAAAAAATTCATTACGATGGCGCATTATTATGACCGCGTATATCATAATATTATTATGTATAATGTGGAAATGCGGGGGACGAAAAAGCCATTTACTTTTTTTCGCATGTGTAGCTGCGGCTGTTATCGAGCACTACAATAATAGTATATAATATACGTATATTATTGTTGTGCAGCGTATTTTCATTTCGGCCGCGGACGAGGCATACATATGGGATACGCCTTCCGTTATAAGTCCGACCGTCCATCGTGTATTTCTCATCCGCGTGATCGAAGTAACACGCGATACGTGCGCGTTATGCTATAATAATATAATAGTAATTCTATGGCCGCTGAGACCGATCATATTATTGTTACCGCGTGAGTGATCGAACTACGGACGGACACCGCACACGAACAGTTTGAAAAATAAAAACGAGACCGCTTATAAATTTACATACTAGCGCCCGTTTTCCTTTAATAATAAATTTGTTCAAACTTTGATACTAGGAAACATTTAAGTATACTTATCTACTTAAAAACGACATTTTCAATTATTTAGATATATATATATATATATACTATACACCGTTCTAAAAAGGGGTTTTTTGTTGGTTTTACAAGCTATTATTGTTTTTACTCTATATTTTCAAACAGAACATTTTATTTTTTAATTTATTTTGATTTATACACTTAATCAAAAATCAATCGATAGAGTTTCCTAATTATTAAAATCAATTATATATATTAAGTATAATGGCCGTTAAAAATAGTGTTGCAATAATATAAAATATATGTAATATTAAATCTTGTATTTGTTAGACTAGGGCAGTATTTACAAATTATTAAATGTTGATAGACTAATATTAATTTCTAAAATATTTAAACATCGTAGCCCCCATATTTTCCAAATCCAAATCCACCGTCACGGAGATATTATAATTACTGTTATTCTTAATACACAGAATGCAATAGTTCAAAAACTATTCGTTTGAATTTCGAATCTCGAATTAAATAGATGTATTAGAAACTTCCAAAAAGTCATCTGATTAACAATTTAAAAAAAGTATGATTCTTATTTTGAAAACAGTAATTATAGTGTCACAACAAAACACTCATTAAATTACCTATATCAAAATGTAAGTATTTAAAAATTGTTTTTTGTATAGGTAGGTATACTTAAAAAAATGAATAAAAATTAAATTAAATTAAAAAATAAAATAAATTCATTATTAAATAAAGAAAATGGCGGTGTTTGATGAATCAATCTATATGACATCGTTACTCATTTCTCGGTAAATCAACATTTTTTTATATAACATGAAAATTTAAATTTTAGTTGGAACAAAAAACAGCAATATACCACATAATGAACATTACAAATTTAAAATTATACATAGCTTGTACGTATATTCCATGAACAATTTTAATAAGATTCTCCCTTAGAAATCATCGAAAGTTCGCTGCCCAACACGACATATTTCAAATTAAAAACTAATCTATTTTTTATTATTGGTTAGCTGGTATTATGTTTTCTGGTATTTTTCCTATCATAAAAATATAACATCTCTACTTCTTGTACCTTATAATACAAGCGGACAAAAAAAAGCACGTTCCAGTGTTGGAATTTCGTCGGGTGACGCAATGACGAAAAAAGGCCAATCCTATTCATCGACCTAAAAGTAATAATATAAAATACTTCCGTGTAATAACATCAATATAAAATAATAAAAAAATAATTTATATATCGATATTGTTACAAATATTCAGTACCGGTGTCGTTTTAGAATATTATTCAATGTATCGAAATTTGCTGCTGCAACGGATTCGAGGTTTCGAGAGTTACTCTCAACTTTGATTTTAGAAAAAAGTTAAGCTACTACATGTATACGACTATAGAGAATCCTACGGAGACTGAATATTGTAATGCCGATTGATATAAATATTAATAAATATAAAAAATTCCAAAATATTGACAATGTTTTTTTTTTTTTTTAATAATAATCAGATCAATTCAATAGGCGATATCGATATGATTATGGTTATCACTAATAATTACGATTTTAAGCGAACAAAAGTGTAAACAATTATCGTAACGCATGCGTATAAATGTAGTACAACCTAAAATAAAATATTCGGAAGATTAATTTTTTTATAAAAAAAATAATGTCTTTTTTTGGCACCGTTATTATTGTATATACACAGTTTTTCAGTATTTCTCAATTCACTCCCCCCTCGCCATTTGTGTTTTAAAATTTGATAAATGATATGATTCCCTGAGGCGAAATCCAGTAAAGTCCCCCGTCCCTTTTGTTCACCTCTACTATTATAATACGCGAGGAGAACGGGTGGTGAAGTACGCGAAGTCCCAATTCGACGACGAAAAGAATTAGTGACGGGTTTTTTATTTTTATTTTACGCCTGGTGCGTTTTAACACGCTCTCACACACTTCCTCGGGGATCTCCGCAATTGCACGTTTCCTTTTCGAAAACTAGATAATACGCCAAATTAGATCCCATTGCTACTATTATACTAGTACACCAGTTTTTTAAAAAACAACAACATGGCAACAGACATGCGTCTGTAATAAAACTCGATAGCTGCAAAATCCAGACATTACAACATGGTTATTGCTATTTCCTGTGCGAAAAAAACTAAGTACCGCCCACATAACAATAACGATACAAGTTTCGACTGTTTTAAGTATTTATTCAGATTCCGCGATAATAATATAATTTAATGTTTTTTATATTTTTTTTCAAAAAATATTTTCATGAATATAATATGTTATTAATTCCGCGTTATAATAGTTTATTCGTTAATACTAAAAAGTCAAAAGTATTTCAAAATTAACAATTAAAAAAAAAAAATTATGCAATAATGATTAGTAATATGATGCACATCATAATATTCGGTTAAACAATTTTTAAATTATCGTTTCATAATATTTTGCATTTTCAAAATAAGTCAGACAGTAAGAAAAATCAATTATAACGACATAATATTTATAATTATATTTATTTTTAATAATTAAAAAAAAGTTAACTATTTTAACTAAAAGATTTTTGTCATTCTGTACTATAACATTTCAAATTATATTGAATTGGAGTTAATGTATTAATTGAGAAAACGTATAAAAAAATATTTTTATAGTACCATCATCATCATCATCATCTATACAAATTTAATATTATATATATTTTATATTTTTCTAAAAAAAAAATAAATAATATATAATATATATTATATTTATACAATTTGTTTGAACTGAGCAAACCTTCTATTTTATAAGTGAATCGAGTAGTCTATTCCGAAAACTAACCATTGAAACTTTTCACATTGTCACTTGTGAGTTTAAGTTTTTTACTTTATGTCTGGACCGTGAAAAATTGTCTTACAATTTCACCCTTCTCTGAACAACTAGTGTACACAAATTGTACTTTTACACATTTCTTATACCATCATTCAATGTAATAACAATACAATTAATAACTTAAATCTGTACCACTGCAGTGATAAATCTAATACATTTTAAATAAATTAAATCTCGTGGGCAGTATAGATACTCAACAAGTATTTCGTAAAACAAAGTATGTCATCATGACATACTAAATATTCGATTTACTTACGATAATATAATATAATATACGATTTGAACTTTTAAAATGTACGATAAATTGCAATTTGCAATATTACTATGTACGTCTTATTAACAAATCGTCTATTAGAATTGAATATAATGATGATTTCCGTTAAATAATTGAAATCAAAAAGTCAGAATAATTTATTGCTACAACTACAAAATTGGAATATAATATTATGGTCAAAATATTTTTATAATATCTATACAAATTCTTTTAAAACCCGTCAATAATTCCAAAGAATTAGAATTAATTTCTACTCGCATCGTCCAAATTAAACGTAATAAATATTAACATAATGATGATTGCCGTTTATTGGGATAATGATAAATGTATAACGGGCAGGTTTCTAAGGTCCCACCTAGAACAAACCTCTTGAAATACATTTTTAAACAATACTCTCGGCTGCAGAGCTGTTTATGGCTCGTTACTGTATAGTAATATGTGTAACGAATTACGCTGCAAATTTAGTTTTATCACGATTGTAATGCAAGTAAATAATAACGCGT
Organism: Rhopalosiphum maidis; assembly: GCF_003676215.2. NCBI lineage: Eukaryota > Metazoa > Arthropoda > Insecta > Hemiptera > Aphididae > Rhopalosiphum > Rhopalosiphum maidis. The sequence goes on from NC_040878.1 coordinate 86,072,856, forward strand.
GGCCGTGTGCGGACTGCGAAATAGAAGTAACAAGTTTTTCCATTTAATTTTAAGTAAGTAATCGCGCGTTTACATATTATTAAGCACATATGATACTGTGTACGTATAAGTTGTACAGACAAATACGTAGGTCGTAGAGCATTGTTCGAGAAGTAACACTGTGCTTCCTTTATATGTGTGAGACTATCGTCGTGTGATAGTAATTTGTTTAATATCTGATTTTCGCATCGCACACCGTGTTAACCATATAACCGTCCAAAACCATAATTAAAATCGAAAAGATTTATGCGTTTCAATCGAATCGCCAATAATATTACTATAGAAGAAAAATAAAGGAACCGTGTCGTCTTAGCTTACGATATTATACACACGGCTGTTTAACAGTCGTAATATTTTTTTGCATTTTTCATTTATTTACACATTTGTTCAAATTGTGTTATTTTTTAGAACTTTAAATTTACTTGTCTACGGTTTCGAATAATAACTATTAACTTTATATAGTAAGTATATAAATTTAAATAACGCATTAATAAATTTAAAAGCATCAACATATTCAAAAAAAGTTTTAACTCGAAGTAAAAATGTTCGTACGAACTTACACTTCAAAAACCAATAAAAAAAAATCTAAAAATTCTTAAATAATATTATGGTATGAAAGTGTAATAAATAACAAAAATTGAATAAATGCTTAAAAATCATAAAGTTAATAAATAGATGAGGTGAACGTGCTTGGCGAATCAACCTGTGTATTAATATATCGGTATGCAATTTTTCCTACAATACTAGTGTGGATCTAACTAGTTACATACCTACAGTTATACACAGATTTCGCAATTTTTGTTGTGGTAATAATTCATCAAAAACTCATTTAGAGTACATTATATTGTGTATAATATACTGTCTGAGACATCGTGAACTTTTACAATAAAGTAGTAAAAATTAATTACGTCGTGGGACTATTAATTTATTATTGTGATGGTAGCATATTCTTATAACACCGTGGCGTCTGACGATAGTATGACGAACCACGGAGTCTCGTTTATAATGATAAAAATAATAATATTATTATTATATTACGCATCGAGAAGGTAAAGCGTCACCATCGTCGTTAGGATGGCTCGATGACGATATTGTTTTTACTACAGATTGTTTTAGTTATTTATTTTTTCCGTCGAGATTTGTATGCCGAGAAAGTTTCATCATTTCCGGAAAGATTAGTATAACATGTAATTTATTTATATATATTATATCCACTACCTATATAGTGTGATTCACTAAGAATTCTCACCATTCCCGCCTTATAATTTAATAATAAATGTATTAAAATTCTTGAGATTTTTTTTATACTATTCATAAGAAGTGTCCTTTGGAAATATAAACTACTATTTTTCTAATGAGACATCTCCTCCTTTTTTTACTCTACATTGTTTAGTGTACAGTTTTGATGTACTTAATTCAAAATTCGATTTAATAGTTTATGAGTTATTAAAACTTTTTTATTATAAATATTGATGGATAAAAATTCATTACTAAATTTTTTAAATTGCCATAGCTCCATAATTTCCAAACTCATTCACATAAACCTATTGGCTATTATCCCCATAGTACACAAAGTAAAATATACAAAAACTACTGGTTACAATTTTTATTTTGTTATATCAAAAATGTCAGAAAAATTATCCACTAAATAATTTTTCGTTAGAAAGGAGGCTGTTATTTAAAAAAACAAATGTTATGCTCGCAAAATATTCTTTAAGCGATCTAAAGGATTCGAAAATATAGTCTTAAAGTGTATTTTAAAGTTCAAAAAATAGATTTTGAATAACTGCATTATTGAGAAGAAAAAAGAAATGAACATGCTCTGTGGATCACCCTATATATTATTTACATTCGTTGAAAACTTTTTTTAAATAAATATTATGAAGTTTCGACTGTAAAAACTTGCACGATACAACATAATAAACGTCGAGACCCGGTGCACGCCGGAACGTAAAAATTCGTAATACGCTAGATAATATCGCTGCCTGCAATTCGGCGAAAATAAACATTACTAAAACATATAAATGTATTATTATTTTGAAACTCACGCCCTAAATTTTTGACACCAATTAATTATCGCCGGCAATTGGATTCGTAGTCTCCTTTTCGTAGCGATTCCCCGGGGTCATTTTTTGAACATTGAATAAAATCATTTTAAATTTTCCATAATATATAGCTTCTCCGGATTCGAAGTTTTACGTTTTTAATATGCCAAGTTTATGCGCAACAGATTTGATACGGTGATACAGAATATAAAATCGAATGCAATTATAAATACTCAGCGTAGTCGTTTGTTACTGGTCAAAACAATATTTTTTCAATTATAAACGTAGTCTTTTTTTTTTTTAATATGTCATATTTGTTTGTACACTGATATTACAAGTAGTATTGTGTATACGATTATAGAAGAATAAAAATAACAAATAGGATTCGAAAAATACCGTTTTCCTGCTAAAATTCCTATTTTTATTCCAACGCATTGAGCAACGACCGATTTGATTACGTAATAAAAATGTAAAAACAAGTTTAAATACATCGTCTAGTTTTCTTTAAATCCTTTTAACAACTTTTGACAAGTTTTGACTTAAACTTACCAAAAATATTCTTAAAAACGTTAATATATATAAATAATATTCAACTGAGAATCACGCTTTTTTCAAATAAATAAATGAAATTCAAGGATATTCGTGGAATTTGTAGGATTTAAAATTCAAATTTATCATATTTACTATTAAGTCAATAATTTAACCAATTGGTTAATAAAAAATAATTAATTTAACCTATATGATAAATAATATCTAGCCTAAACATCACTTATACGGCATTTCTTGCGAACCGAGCTATTCGAGTTCGAGATGCCTTCATATTAGTAATAATATTTATGTAAGGTTTGTTTTTGTTAATCCAGTCATAAAATCACCTACATCGATGATGAACCATTTTGATGCCTAAAGATGATTTTAATTATGTAAACCTAAGAACAAACTAACAATAAATGTATTGAAATACGACTATATTAAATACTATTATACATAATGAGAAAAAATAGTAACTGATAAATAAACACTAGGAATAATTTAGAACTGAGACAAATATTATACGTGTAGTTTGAATGTTTAAATTTCAATTATAAAAAAAACTGGGATGTGAATTGAGGGGATTGTTTCGATTCCAATAAAAAAAAATTTTGTAAATCTGTAACAATACTTAAATAAAATTAATATCACCCAATCGATTTTAAATACTCATACTCGTACATGTAATATTATGCTTAAAAATACATTTTTTTTTTTATAATTCGTAATGATTTTTCCTAACGTAATACATTTTACGAACAGTAAAAATGTACTGTACTTAAGAACGTTTTTAATTGTGTACATAGTAGTATATTATTAAACCGAATATAACATAATGTATACCCATTAAACACTGTGAAAAGTAAATATAGTATATTATAGAATATTGTAGATTGCAATCATATTTTGTGTGTATCGTAGCTATTTTATTTTGGTTATTAAAATAATATTTTAGGAATAATTAAACCGTCCTGAACAAACATGCGTGAAAGTAAAAAATATTAGATAATTTAATAATTGAAAAGATATTTTATAAACGTTGAAAATTAAATAAATTATCGCTGTTTAAAATAATAGACTGAAATTTGTTGAAACCTTAAAAATAATAGTTTTTTTGTTTAATATGACATTTATTTATTAATATAAATGTTATATAGAATAATCGTCAATATAAATTATAAAATAAATGCATGTAATAAAAATTTATTTTAGTGCAAAAATAAAATAATACAGGTAATTATGTTAAAAACAAATTAATGATTTTATATTATTTTATTCTGTGTAACGGACTTATGTCCTTTTTAAAAATGCAATTGGATCGATTTAATTTTAATTATGATGTCCATTAGTGTTTTTTCGTTTTAAATTTGTAATTCAAAAAATATTCAGTGTAACAAAGACTGAGTGAATTAAAATTTCTGTTTTTAGTTTAACCTACTATATTTTTAAAATATTTTTATTGACAAACTCGCGTGGTGATGAAAAATAATAACTAACAGTAAACACAAATTGTATAGCATCTTGCATTATCACATATTACTGAGCCGAATAATCGTGCCTTAAAAATACGATCAAGTGGATATTGTAATGTTTAAGCAGAATATTAAAATACAGAATAATAATTCCGACACAAAAATATTTTATCATACAATTGTATTGACGTAAATATTCATACCAATGAGTATAATAATTAGTATCTATATTTACCTAATACGCGGAGAAAATTAAAAAAGCGATAAAAAAATATATATATATTATAACGTTACCTTGTTCGCTAGTGTCCGGTAAGGCGTATATGTTATCCCGCAAAGAGTTAAATAATTATTAAATCACAAGCAGCCCAAAAGCCGGTACTTTTGTAGCCGCGTACAACGGTCTCGCGCATCTCCGTCCACGCACCAATCGCGTCAGCACGTATAACTCTCCGCTCAAAGCGCCTTCAAACTTTCGGTCGTTTTTATATTGCATATATATGTGTAATTTTTTTTTAAACGCAAAACGTAATGAAAATAAATATAAATAAAAAAACAAAATGGAATACACGTCGGAAATTAATCGAACGGCTAAATATATTGATGAGGTACCTCCTGAAGTATAGTGTATATATATTGGATATGTGCATTTAATAGTATACCTGTATACTGCGTGACAGAAAATTGATAAAACTCGTCGTTCGTGAACAACGATTAAATATTTTTATGAAAAAACATCACACAACAAACGCGTCTACGTGTCGTATGATTTTGATAATATTACATTATATATTATTATCGTCTATATTAATTACGAAGGGAAAATATTATGTTATACTGGTAATACCAATAACGTAGCACAACATTATTTTTTTATTCGTCTTTATGTTAATATACTGTTGATCTCGTAAAAAGAACTCTGACAATTTTTTTTCTATTTATTTATTCATTTACTTATATATTTATTTTATATTTACGAAAAATGCACGTACATATAAATATTAATATTGTATTATGCATTTCTAGAGTAGGCTTTATACTTATCTTTTTGTATAGGTAATATAGGTATTGTTTTTCATATATTATCTATATAATAATATCTCTGATTTGATATTTATTGGAATTATTGTAGCAATAGTACTTATACGCAATAGCAGAGAGCTGTATTTTATCGGTCTACATTTATAATTTAAAAATAATAGATATCATCTGCCTTGCATAATGTTTACCTATTTCTATTTGTTTTCGATAGTTTTTCAAACATTTACAAAAAATCAATAAAACTATATACATTCTTCTGAACGTTAATAATTTGCATATGAGATGTAAGGTCGAGTAATTCTAAGAAATAACCACGATATAGCCGATATAGGTATTCTATATAATCGGCCATAAGTTGTTTTTACGATAGTGGTTTTTAGCCGCTTACCTTAAAATATCAGCTCTTCTCGTATAGTAAACTAATGCACACTATTATATACAGTCATACAGATTTATATACTAGTAACTTTTGTAATATTACGATTTTATTTTGTAAAAATAACGCACCGTCGTGACGTGAACTAAGTCACGAAAACAATAATCGACAGTAATAATGAATTTAAATCGATCTCTCAGATTATAAATAATTACAAATACAGGCTTTGTTAGGCTCTGAACACTTCAGTCATCAAATCACTAAATGAAATGCAATACATTTTTCTTATAGAGTTAAGTGCATACACTTATGGGTTACTTTAAATCACAATAATTATTAAATAATAACAAAGTGCACTAAACTATTTACTCCGACGTTTATAGTACCTCTACATCTACCTATACTGGTTGGGTGTGTTAAAAATGTATATACCCATAATATTCCGTATTATTTGTATTGAATTTATTCAAACATCCTATTATATCCTCATTTTATAAGACATTTCGACTTTTCGACATTATTTTTAATGACTATGTAACGCATATGTTACGTCTTATCAAAGAACATGAAAAGTACTTATTGGAAGAATATATGTCTTACAGATACGCGAGGTGTCAGCGTTGTCGCATAAAAAACTGGCTGCTGTTGTAATTAACTAACAATTTAATTATTTGTACTCTATCAATTTTTAATTTAAGTTAATAATATATTTAAAAACAAATTTAATATTTATAAGAACAAAAGTCATCACATAATTATATAATTACATCGGTCGGCTATATATAGCTGCGATTCTGTTACATTCTATATGGCTGTACATTATAAAATCACTTTGGTTTAGTGTTTACGTTATTTCTTTAGTATTAATGTTCAATGACAATTGAATGATACTATAAATTATGTATAATCGTTATTATACATAAACGGACGTTATTTAGTCATAGACGATAAATATTTAGATATAAAAAAAATAATTTAATACATAATTAGGTATGTATATAGTGAATACTCAACTATAATAATTAGAGTATAAATTATACTGTTGTTTAATTTTATAATTTGAACGATAACTGCATAATGTGCAGAGCGAGTGAAATAGGTTAAATATTTAAATTATTTATTTTGTACAATACAGTGCAACATTCTCGATTGAAAAACATATATATTTGGCAGATACGAATGTGTTTCGAAAAATATCAAAAAAGAATTTTATCTGTGCGAATTATACAATATGAATATAATGGTCTATTGGCATTTGAAGATATCAAAAAAAATTTTTTTTTTTTTTATGTGGCGGTAAGAATTATTATGTTTTGTTTAGTGTATAAGAAGTAGTAAAAGCACTAAAGCAGAGTAATGTTATGTTTTAATATCCGTTGTATCGAATGCATTAGTTTTCAGAATATTCATTGGCCATATCGCTCAATACAGGACCCCGTCTCTATCTCCACCGGCCGCCATCAAATTTACGGTTTTTTTTCCAGTGAGTGTCCGTTAACTGTCCATTAAATCGTTTATATCCTTATCATACGTGGTTTGTTAACCTTGTGGTGTATCCATTTTTATATAACTCGTATATATAAATCAATTTATGTAAATCTCTCTCCCGCTGGCCAGTATATAGCTACGGGTTATTTTAAGGAAAAAAAAATATTATGTATCGTTTGCCCTTTAGGCAAATTGATATAGGTACGTCATTGCATTTTAAACTTGAAGACTTCATGCATCACCATCACAATTGAATGTTTAACTTCATTGTTGACAACATGTATGTACATAGGATAACGATATGCAATACCGCTAATACCGGAATTATGTGATGTATCATTTGTGTGTGTGTGTGTGTGTACTTATTTTATACGTCATATATTATAAATATAACGGGAAAGCAATATCTATTCTTCGAGTAAAAACATTGAATCAAATATTTATAATATGTTATAACGTTGAGCAAAATATTTATTATTATTTAGTGACATAAAATATTAACGGGTTAAATCGTATACTTGTATTACATACGCGTCATTCAACATTATTACAAACAGTATGTCAGTATATCGATACGACGATACAATATTAACAGTTGTACAAAGCACGAAAACTGTGAAACAACTAATGGGATACTATTGAATTGTTTGGAACTTAACAAGATTATAATTGGTACCTTCATCTTTTATTTCACATTTAGATTTTTAAATTTTAATTATTTTGTTCTAAATGTATAGATTCAAGAATAAATTTAATATATTACGAATGCTTACAATTTCCTCGAATAATAAACAATACAAAAGTCGTAATATGTCTGTGAAATTGTTTATATTTAACATTTCAATTATTTTACAGTTATATCTACATTACCTATATGGTTTTACTACACACGACTATTAAATAAATTTGACCAAAAAATATGTATACTTATAAATTATAATCACAGTTCTTACGTAAAAATTACAACATAGCTATTTTTTCTATTATACATATTTAATATCAAAAATTAGATGTATAGAAGAACACTAGTAAAGTGTAATCATATCATATTATAATAGTTAATGAAATTTTTAAGACGATATCAATATTAACGGTTTTTTGAAAAAAAAAAATTGATTCCCGTAACTTAAGATTCCTATTATATTCAGCGATAATTGCACTTCAAAAAGTCGTGTCAGCGATAAAAAAAAAATGCACTGCATAAAAATTACTAACACAGTAGAATATACGCTCTTTTAATATTTACTTTTTAGTATTGAATTGCACACATACCTATGAATATAAATATATGTGCAAAACACGAAATGTGCAATGTTTTATACGCAAAATTTTAAATCTGCACGAAAACAAATCACTAACTGTATCTGTATACGTAAAATATTATATTCGACGGGGATGATTCGTCTCGGGCTCCCGGAGTGTATTATACATGATACGAGCAAATGTATATGACACATATTATTATATTAATCAGGCAAATTGCAAAATCACACGGTGCACGGATGACGTCGTCGTTTTAATTTAAAAATGTATTTGTTTTTATTTATTAATACATCTATTGTAACGTGTATTATTGGTTGATTGATCGATACGGTAAAATAGTAATTAATTAAAAATCATATATCAAACATATGAAAGGTAAATAACGGATTGATAGAGTAATTCAAACAATATGCCTTGTTCTGTCCGGTGTTTATTTCCGTTATTTGGACTCGTCATTCGACCTATAACAATGTACCTAAAAAAGCGGTCATATGCCATTACCTCCCGCCCATTAACAAAACTGCAGTAGACCTCCGATCTAATTCGTTTGCAACCAAAATTTCTCTCCTTCTCGGCCAAAAAAGAAAACAAACGATTTACGTTATTTTACAACACGTATACCTATGGTCTATACCCAACACACGTATTGGAATATTGTGTTACAGCGACTGTACAGCTAAGGCATATTGCAAATTTACAAACGTCAAATTGTAAATCTATATAAATAAAAATGAATGTCGTTTTTTTCCGCACTCGTAATATTGAAAACTACTCGTCCGATTCACTTGAAATTTAATATAGATATTGAGCATGATCTGGGGAAGGTCAGTATCTATGTGAGACTAACCCAACATCCCTTCCGGGCTCAGGGTCTAACGAAACAAGATCGTAACTAGTGGCGCGCTTCAGACAATAATAATAATAATCATTAGCAACCATTTAGGATCATTTTCATTAAATAAATACATTATATAGATATTATTATTATTATTGTTATCAATTTGGTCAGCCGGTGTTCTTCGTGTTATTATTGGTAGTGTCTGTCGGAAGTCACCAGCTAAAATAACAACCACTTTTCCCATTATAGATTTATTGTTGTTTAAATCTTGTAGAGTTCTATCTAAAGCTCCGTGTCCTTTTTGATTCACCATTCTACATTCATCCCAAACTATTACTTTAGTTCTTATTAGTAATTTACAGGTTGCTAGATTATCTATTATAATACGAGTAAGCTCTTCTGTTAAGTTAAAATTTAATGGTAATTTTAATGCAGAATCTGCAGCACGGCTACCATATATCAAGGTTGCCGCGATCCCTGAGGATGCTACAGCCAAAACAATATCGCCTTTTTTATTCTTATCTCTGCGTATAGTAAATTTAACAAAAAAGTTTTTCCAGTACCTCCTGGTGCGTTTAAAAATATCAACCTTCCTTCATTTTTTCAATAATATTCATAATTCTTTCGAACGCTTTTTTTCGATCATCGACTAGTCGTGATTTATTAACATTGATGTATGCATTTAAATCTAATATATTGTATGATGTTTCACGTACAATTTCGGTTTCGTGGGAAATATTTTGTATTTGATCGGTTAAAGTTAATCCCCATTTATTTAAATGTTTACCAGATATTAACAAACATGCATCCTCTATGATTGTAAGAGCTTCATTAAAGATTTCATCTGTGTAATCCATATCACAAATATCATCCCAGTGTTTATCATCTTTAAGCAAACCAAGTCGTTCGCATGCTTCTCTGTATGTTTCATAAATAATCCCATCAATATTTCTTATGTTGGCCCACGCACATTATGTAATAAGATTCTTAGAAAAAACATTCGGGATTACTTAGATGTATCGTATACATTTGACCCATCGTATCAGCTCTGAATATGTTTAAATGTCCACTGACGGGAATTCCTTGTTTTCTAATATTAAACTGTTTGGCTGAATTATCCCGTGTATAATATTTTGGAATTTCATAATAATACAACGTCTTGACGAAATGAACAGCTTGGCATAATTTGAAAAATGCTGTTAATATTGTTTCTAGTGGTGTTTTTGCTTTTTTTCGGCATTCTCATTTGAGAAGTAAACACGTTGTCCATTTTCTAGTTGTACAGAGAGATGAACTATGTTGAGATACCGCTCATGAATAGGGTTACCTAAAATCCGTTATATTGCTTTGTTACTATTTATGCATCTTCCAGATTGATAGTCTTCAATTTCATTTTTATTATTATTTTCTATCGTAAACATTGCTTGATCACTACCTTTGTTAATAATATATTTTAATATATATTTAATGGAAACAATCTACAGTATTGATATGTCCTTTTAGCAGTTTTAAAATTAGTGGACAGTAGGGTACAATCCACCTGTTATCTAGTTCGGCTGTTTTATATTTCCCAAGCATTATTTTCATTTTTATGTTAGTTGTAAAACCACTATTCGTTGTACTCCTTCTGTACAATGGATATCCTTTAGAATCAGTCCTGGTTTCATCTATCAATTTTCGAGGATAATTAAATTTGTATTTGCCATTTTTCATACAAGGTGTCAGTGGATTCCATTTCCCACATGGTCCATGTATCATGTGTTTTTTTTACAATTTTAAACAATTCAAAATCTTTCTCTGGATCTGGTAACTCGGCTGAAATTAAATCATCAATTCGATTAGGATGAAGTTTACTTTTTAACCATATCAGAATGTGAGAATGTGGTAATCCTCTTTTTTCCATTCTATTGAATAAACCCAAGATATTACTTTTTGTTATTAAATCCATTAATTTTTTTAATTTCAATTTAAATATTCTTGCTATTACATCATGTCGATATCTTGGTTTCTGATGTGGTAATAGTTATTATGTTATCTCAGGCCATTGACTATTACATGCAATAGGGTAATTATTCGTATAATATTAATTCATGATATTCGGTAAATTTATTAATTATTATTGCTAAAATTTTCAGTTTCTATGAATGGTACTCGTTGAAATATGATACAGCGGACAAAAATAGAAGAACCAAAACCATCTACTTCTAAAAATATAAATTAAAAATTTGTAGATTGTATTTATAATACTAAATTTATTATATTAATTGAAGACTACGTAATTTTCAACTTCTTTTACTACCTACTTTAATTTTTGTTACGAATATTTAGAATGGAAAATCATTATATTTAAAAAAAAATCCTTCTTCTACTTTAAGTTATTGTAGTCACGACCCGAGGTATCATAATAATATATTATTATAATTAACAACTGATGGTCAACAAATATAACTATAAAATATCTGGCCCGGGCGAAGACCTCCGCTAGTTTATAATATATTTTAAATGATGGTACGAGACTAATATAGCTGTACAGTGCTATAATACAGTGGTCTTCAACCTTTTTGGACTCGCTACCCACTTTTTAGGCCTACATTATTCGCAACCCACGTAAGATTTGTAAAAAAGCTATGATTGCTTAATGCTTTGCTATTAAAGCTGAATACAATACAACATTTTTTAAACTGTATTTTAATTTATTAATTTTCTAAGTTTAATAATTAAAAAATAATTTTTTTACCTTATATAATTTTATAAATTTAATTTTAATTTTAAACTTATCGCAACCCACTTTTGAAGACCACTGCTATAATGTATACTATATCTTTAGTGGCCAGCGGTTTTTTTTAAATGAGACGAAATGGAAAACGGCTCATCGAGTGTTATAGGCATTGGTTTTTAAACATTATAATTGTGTCTATTATATAAATCAATATAATATAACCGTGGAAAAACAATAATGCAAAAAGTTTCACACTCTCGCAATCAATCTTGGCAAAAGTAACTTTTATATAACTCTGTATGCGGGTACGTAGGTATATCATCTCCCTCTAGTCGCGTTCGAGCTTCAGACGTACCACCGCACCACCATCCTACGACGATAATGTTATGCGCGCTATGATATTATATATCATTATTATTATTATATATATTCGTCGTGCACAATATGTGAACGCGTACAGACTAAAAGCGTAACTATATACATACTATATACGAAGAGTTTTACATCATTTTGTGCTCGTTGATTTTCCGCTACTGCGAGCCAACCATAATTGATTCCCGAGAATATATTATTACCTAACTGTTATTGTTGTTCAAACTTAGTTCGTAATGTCCACAGTGCCGCCTACAGTGTTTGTTACAATCGCAACTTTTTTCGCACATAATATGGCTTTAGGCGGCGTTGTCTCCGACGCGTATATCGTATGCGTGGTGTACTATAATACACAGGTATATAGTGCGCACCGTCACACGCGTATAATAATAACATGTACACTGTGAGACTTGTTAGCGTCGTTTGATCAATACTTCATCTTAGCGCGGTAAGACCGATTTTTCTCCGAAGCCGTTGTTTTCGTTTCGCATTTTCTGTCTCGTCGTGCACCGCGATCGACGTCTATAAACTATACGTCAATAAGACGCGCTCGCTGAATTTCCTCTCGACCAATGGACACCGGTGGTGAAAATCAGCGGTGAGGGTGGATTCGGCCACGGTATATACTATTGTTACAATCTACGTCAAGTCTAACCGCACGACCTTCACTGCCAAATGATGTAGCACTATGTACATCGTGTTATTCGATCTTTGTATAATAAAGTGTATATCTTATACGATGTACATCTTTATCCCTGTATATTATGCATATTATAGTTATTATATCGAGACATTTTTGCCACAGCTTTGATGCAATCCGCAAACTACGTCATAGTGTACCGGACGAAAAAAAAACTCAATAGTTAAGACCAAATATATATTTTGTAATAACGATAAACTGTTAACATATTTAATCAAAGTCTATACAACACTCTATATACTATTGACAACGATAAATTAAGTAAACAAAAATAAAACTCCAATGTATTAGTTTTATGCAGCATCTTTATTTGCACTTTTTACATAACACGCAAGTTCAATTACAATGTTTTTCTTAGTCACTTTAGTTATAAGAAAAAGAAAAATACCATCATAGTTATATTATATTTGAAATTAAATGTACATATTAAAAAGTTCCAATTGAAGTTAATTTATCTATCAAAAAAACCAGTGTGATAAATATGCGTATATTTCGTCATCAGAAAGTTTTAACTATAACAATTACAAATTACTACCTACTTGATGTACCATTTTGAAAAAAATGTCTTTATTAAAGTTTGATATAGTATTCCCATGAGTTATATTCTAATTAACGACCAAATCCTAATGAGCTTTTTATAAAAAGTTAATTTTGTTACAAGTTTTATAATAGCAACCTATTTACAAGACTGTATCGAGTTTTGTTAAATTATTACAACGGTTATTTTTATTTATCTAAACAGAATCTTGAAATTGAGCAGATCAGTTTGCATATTTAAAATAATTTAATGTAGGTACATCAATAACATAAGTAAACTTTTATATATTTCGTCTTAATTAATCGTAGATTATTTTAATGATACAATACAAAATTATAAATCAAAATCGTTTGACATAAAATATATAATATGATAATACATTTTATTATTATTTTTTGTTTATTAAACAATTTATAGTCTTAAAATCAATATAATAAACTATATACTTCGTTGATTTTAAATAAAGTTCATAAATCAGTTTTAAGTGACACAAATATTGTTTAAGTTAGTTTTATATTCTGACTAAAAATAAATTTAATGATTTGTCAAGAAAAATCTGGTAGTTTGTTTGAATCTTTAAAATCGTATTTATTATACGTATGTTAGTAAAATAATAAAATATAAAAGTAGCATATAAGTTTTAATTGTTCTTGTAATAATTAATAAAAGACCTTATTCCTAAAAATTCTCATGTAATTTTGATAAGAAATTCGAAACTACAATGCATCTTCAGAGGCACGTACCTACGTAATGTTGTCACAAAATTTCTTCCCATGTATGTGTGCGCGAATCGACTGGAAAAAAAAAACTAAAAACATTCTTCTCGAAGGATTTCGAACGCATTTTGCCAACAGCATGTCTACGTAAAAAGTTTCTTTTGTATACCAACAACTATAATATGTATTGCCTATTATTCGTACAGCATACAACAACAACACTCGTGAAACCAAATTTGTCGGATTTCTCGTACTTGAAAAGCCCATTGGTTTTAATTACTTTATATCCTTGCGTTTTTAACTTGATGGAACCCAAACTCTGAGGGTATACCCACACACATGGCGGAAAAAGTAGGAAAAAAAACATAAAAGGTTAACCAAGCTCACTTAGAACTCTCTCGTGTCCATTGTTAATTAAAAATTTATTTTTTTCTTCAATACGTTAATTGCGTAGTCAAGGTAACCAAACAATATAAAAACACATTTCATTTCTATTATTATAATATCGCCAGAGAAATGGACGACGACGAAACGCATTGTACTCGTAGCACATAATACATTATTAAAATAATATATTTTTAACGGTTTGGAAGGACTACAATATCAATAAGTAAAAAATTAATATTTTACTCGGAAGTGTACCGAATCGACTCTCGATAGTAGTGGGCTAGTGGGGCTTCTGTAAATTGCTTCAGCGGCAGTCTCACAATGATACCTACACAAAACGATTATTATCGTTTCTATTATGCTTAAAAATAATTTTGACCTTCCGAGTAAAGTTCATAAAACGCAAAATGTTTTTTCGTTGTTCATTTCTCGTGTTCTCCTCGTGCATATTCCACAAACGAAATATCGTCAGAGTTCTGATAGGTCAATTAAAACAAAGAAAACATCGTAATCCTCAGTGAGGCGAAAAAAATGTATTATTTAACATTTATTATAACAATGTAGTCCATTAATTTATATTTTGACAAGCAGCGAACATTATACTCATTCTTGAGAGCCAACAGGCTAACTTTTATCTATTTATAGTTTTAAATGAGACCGATTTTTCCGACTATGTGTACAACTCGCAATTTCCAAGTGGATCAAAATCCTTAAGAAATTGAGCAATTTATTTTTAAGAAAAAATAACAGCTTTAGAAAAAAAATATTTTTTAAAAGTAGTTCAAAATAAAAAAATATCTTGTTAGCGACAGTAGCTTTTGATTCGAACAAAAGACCACCGCTAAATAATAATGATTTACCCGAAACTCGTAAATTTATATAAATTAAAAAAAAATCAAACTTCAACTACGTTTTTAAATTTATAATAAAACCTTAAAAAAAAAAATAATATTAATAATTACAAAATACCTATTTAATCAAAAACAAAAAAAAATGTGTATACAACTATTTTTTTAATGCACAGTTATAATATTATGTTGTTTTTATGAATTTTTTAAATTATTCGTGATATTTGAAATTCAACAGGTACGATGATCAGGCGGAGGATGTTAACTGTTAAGGTAAACCATACGAAAAAAGTGCACACTCAACTCAAAACTAATTACTGCGCCATATATATTTACAATAATAATATTATCAGCATATATATATATATTTACGTTCATACCCCAGCTGTGGTTAACCAATGACGTGCGTGTTTATCATTGTGGTAGGCATTAGTCTAGGTACACACAGCGCGTATACATATACATATATATATACACGCGTAACGTGGAAAACGTATTGGAATATTCATGTAATCAACGAGCGTAATGTAAACGCTACAACTGCATGCGCAACACATTACTATATTATTATTATTATTATTATTATTATGCACAATCAATTTTGTCCGGCACTCAGCCCAGAAAGATTAATGGAAAATACTTTTATCGCGTCGTATAATTAATATTCAATATATATATGCATATACGCAGAAAGGTTTATTATTATAGTCGTAAGCTGTAGTTTTTGAAAAATAATTTTACTTAATTCAGTCGTTGCAGGCAATTAAGAAAAAATAATTTTAAATTTACATTTCAGCGAAAGCATTTAAATTTTTTTTTTTTAAATAAACATTTTCCTCGTGCTTTTTGATCAAAAATGCTTATTAAAAATCAAATTTCAAACCAATGTGCTTATAACAATTAATTAGTTATAACTAAATCTAATAAATAATTGTTTTAAGTTTAATTTTATAATATACATTTTCTGTAAAAATGGAACTTAAACAGTCGAAGCTTACATTTGATGTTGCAGTACATATAACATCATTTAACTTATAACATACCTAACCATTTTAACAATGCTATATTTTAGCATATTTTATTAGTACCTAACAATGGTACGTATTATAAAATATCTGTATAGTAACTATTATTTTATTTCCATCTCTTCTATAGTCACAACTAAAATTCTAGCCTCTTGTCCGGACCGTTTAACCTAATCTCTATTGCTCTATCCGATAATCATTTTAACCACGTTCAAACGCAATTTAAGTAGGTAGGTAAAAACTTTCGGTTTAGTCCTGCTGGTAAAACCTGCATATCGTTAAAGTTTCTAAATTACAATAAATAATTGAACAAAAGTTCATTGCATATTACTTATAACTTTAAGCGTGCTTTGTGATATATATATGAAGGTGGGTACCGTATTTGAGCATATTTATTCGTTGGTGTCTAGTTTGTTGCAATAATACTACTGATTTAACTTGGAATTATATTTCTCACCACAAACAGTTGTTACACGTACGTATCAGTTTAAGCAGATTATCGTCGGTTTTATTCTATACCAGACGGGTGTCCAACCTTTTGTGAAGACTGGGCCACGTACATTTTAATAATAATAGATTAACATATAATGATTAAATAATAAAATAATACATTATAGTTATAATTTCGGATCCAATACAAATACAACTTTCATATACTATAAAAGTTTATTTGATTTTTAATGTTTTACAGTTTTATGTTCTTAAAATAAATTTGTTTCTAATATTATATACTATCAACCGATGGTTTTGAAATTGAAGTGAGGGCTGCACTAACATCCACCGCAGGTTGAACACTCGTGTTCTAAACCATTTCAGGCATTTAAAACTAAAATGATAACAATATGTTCTTTTTATAGTAGATATTTATGATCCATCGGCGATATACATAGTTAAACACTATGGTAATAAGATTACATATGAATCTTAAATAAAAAAAAAATAAAAATGTCAAACTATGCTCTAAAACGATTGACTAACGTGAGAGTCTTAGTGGGAATTTGAGTGCTTAAAAAGAAGATTATACATAGAAATCACTGAAAACGCTATATGGGAAGTATGCATAAACATATTACTCATAATATTTTATAGTAATTGTTTTATAATAAGTGAATATTTTAACTATAACAAAATAATAATTTATATTACTGAAAAATTAAAAACTTTAATTTTTCTTATTTTTTTTTCACTTATATTATTTCCGGTAAAGTTACTGTCAACTTTAAATTTTTAAAACAACCATCAGAATACCTTGTTATCGACACACCTATTAAAAAGTTATTCTTTTGAAAAAAAACGATTTTCTTTACTTGATTAAAAAAAAAAAAAATTTAAATCGTCAATTAAAATAATAATGATATAATAATGATTACTAATTGCATAAATTTTTGAAAAAAAAAATTTGTCAGAAGTGGGATTCGAACCCACGCCCTCAGATGAGGACCAGAACGCTCAATCGAGCCTACATAGTAGGCTAAGGGATCCCCTTGAGTCTGGCGCCTTAGACCGCTCGGCCATCCTGACATGCTACTAATTGTGAAATATTGGTTATGTAAGTAAAATTAATAGCTAATCAAATTAAAATAACATTAAATAAATTTTTAAAACGTTTACGATCTACAATAATGATGGTAATCAATATATTATAAAATGAGTTTTATTTAACCTCCACAATAAAGTTATTATAACGAAAATAATCGTAAAATATAATAAACCAATGCAATCAGACACCAAGTATCTACCTACAATGTTGTTTGGAAAAAGTACATACAGTATAATAATTAATTTAAGAGTTCAATATAACCGTTTAAATTTGTAATGGATTTTCGGAGAAAAACAACTTATTTCTATGTAAAATAATTGAAGTCTAAAATACCTATTATAACTTTTTATTATTGTAAGTGCCTGTCTGACAATCGTTTAGCCTTGACCAGTAAATTCTAATTTTAGATTTGTTCACAACCAGGAATTATGCGTCACTAAACGTTGATGGATATTATGTATAATTATTTTAACAAATTGAAAGTCTGGAAAGTTTTAGCTTATGTAGTTAATATACTCATATACGCATAATTTGATGACAGCGGTGAATGGAAAAAGAATAGAGGTTCGAGGTCGATAATGGAAAAACTTAAAAATGTAGGTAGTAAATTTTAATCGAAATAAGGACCGAAAGGTTACAAAAATTATTTTCTTACAATATTAATATATATTAATATTTATTTATGTATTAATATATTAATACTTTTAAAATAATGTAATTTGTGATAATATTTGAATTTTGGAAAATGAAACTAGCTTGTACGTGTCGTTTGTACATATTATGGCAAACATCTAACCAAATGACAAGTGGCAATTTGTCTTCTATGAAAAATGTCTACATTTGTACAATAAATTGTAGGTGTATACCGGAAGTTCACAAATAATTCAAAATCTCTGATCTTCAAATCTATTAATATTTAAAACGGTTTCAGAAAATTTAAAATTCTCTTGGACGTTATATTATATTAAATAAATATAATATAAATTTTGTATCACCACAAAACAGAAACCCGAAGAAAATATGTTGCTACGGTTTACCTACGTAGAATATTATATTTTTATATTTTATTATTATTTTATTTTGTTTGTTTTCTTTTTGTAGATACAAATTATAAAAGTTTAGGGTTTTTTTTTTTAATAATATTAATATAAAATTTGTTGGTTTTTATAGCTGCGCATATTAATACAATATTATTAAATAATATAGGTAGCTGGTACAATACATTATTATACTCTCATTTTCATAGCTATTATTTTGCAATTATTGATACTCCTATTTGCTAAAATGTATTTAAATATACATTTTGAAAATCGTTTTTAATATTTATCTATTGGTACTTTACAAAATGAATAAAAAAAACTATTAAAACTCTGCTACATAGTAGATTTTAAATACCTAACTAGTCATTGAGTAGTCTATTTTAATAGGTTTGGTCAAATTTAAATTCAACGATAAATCATTAAATACGATAATCAATTCGATGGGAGACGATTTGACAGTATAGTCAATGTATCACTACTTATAAACACAAAAATTCTTTTTAAAAATGTCTACATCTTTGTCATTAGTTTTAAAGAATGCTAATAAAACATTTTTTTTCTTATATATGTAAATTATAAATAATTCATCAAGCATGCCCCTTTTTTTCTTTAAAAATGCAATTCTTCAAAATCTGGTTTTTAGAATTTTTAAATATATTTATGGATCATATTTTAAAATGTTAAAAATCTTATACACTACCTAACCTAAAGAGTGTCATCCTTAATCAATAATCTAAAATATCAAGTATAATAAGAGATACATATTCCTGTTTTCCAAAAAAAGAATCTCGTTTTTACTATCAATTATTTGGAAAATCTGTTTATTTTTTTTAATGTTTTTTTTATGAAAATAAAAATGCATTGAAGTAATTTTTGAGTTACTTTGTATATAACAAGATTATAATAATTACATAATAATACATTTTGAAGAAATGGCAACAATAGATATTCTGGTCACTAGTAGGATTTGAATATTTTAGTGATTAACATAAATATATTTAAATATTTATAATTTGTAATTTTATAACGTCATAGAACACTCTTTAAGTAAAAATTAGAATAAATTCTTTACTAAAAGAAAAAAATGGGAGTGAGAATGCTTGGTGATGGTGAAACACCCTAAATATTATATATATATACGAGTACATTTATTAATGTTGAAAATAGATTTTGAGGTTCTGTTCATGATTGACCACACGTTAAAAATGTTACTCATATCAAATTACTCAAACGTCGTAAACTAAAAAAATAAATACACATTGGACAACAATTAATAGTATAGAATTTTCTAGTTCCAGTAGAATCCATAGTAAAAGTAAACAAACAAATATCAACAATTTTAAGTATCTATTATTTCAAAAAAGAAAAACTAGTTTTATTTATTTTTTCAATGTTCAATATCGGAAGAGATTTATATCAAATAAAACCCCGTTTAATATTAATTTAACTTTACTATTATATAGGACACTATAGATAGGTTAAGTACCCATAACCATGCACTAACATATTTTATATTTTTATACCACCAATTTATATTAATTATTAGTTATACACTCATATAACATATACAATTTATATATCATTATAATTTATAATATACAATTTTTATTTGAATTTGTCATATATTACTCACATGCCTTTAATTAATATTAATTTTTAACTGTATTTTTTATATATAATAAGATTGTCTTAAAATACCTAATACTTATTGACAAAAAATAACTTTTTTTTGGATTTATCTCACCAGTTATAACATTTTAACTACATCTTTGTAAATATTTAATATACTGTTTATTTTAGCCGTATCAATCAACATAATAATATAATATTATTGTTACAATATAAATATTATAAGTATTAATTATTATTAATTAATATAAGAACAGTTATGAATAATGGCTAATAAATAATTAATTTATAACTATTAAATATATTAATTATTATTATAGAGTAATCAGAGTAGTCCATAGTATAATATATAATTACATTAACTACAAAGTATAAAGTTAATCAATTTTATAATAGTTATATTATTAATTATATTTATTGTTTTATAGAATTATGGATTATTCAAACTAAATAACTATAATTTAATGATATTTTATTAACTGTATTAACTGTAATCGAAAATATTGTAAATAAAAATTATTATATTTTATAATACAGATTAGTAAAAAAAATCTACTCCAACTATAAAATACGATTTTATTTCAATCACCAGTCATAACTTGATAAAGTTGTTTGACTGAAATATATTAATTGTACAAATTATTTCAAAACGAGAAAAAGAAAATTTAGTAAACGATTAAATTTAATTTTATAAACTGTATACATAGTAAATACGTTAAGATTATTGCTGAGCAACTGTATCTGTATACAGTGACGTGACAGCTTATAGTGAGAGTTGGTGCAAGTTAACTAAACCTAACTATATTTATTTTATCAATGTTCTATTTTTTTGGTATCTAATCGGCAATTTATTACCTTACAGTCTTTGTAAATATAAAAAACTATTAAAGTTAATAGTTTACAGTACCTATCACAGTGGCTTATTTTTTGCTGCGGTTATCAGTATGATATTTTAATTTTTTCATTAAATTGTACTCAAAATGTCAACAAGTAAAAATAAATCTCGAAAGCGTATGAAATTATATTGTTTAGAGTGTGGATCTTTAACGATGATTATTGACTATTATAAAAATCACGAATAAAAATATCACAGCGCAAAAAAAACAAAAATTAAGAATTTTGGTGCACCCCATAACCCATAGGAAGACAATAAAAGGAAAACGTGAACAATTATTATAACCATTGGTAAGTAACCATTATTACGTATGTTCCTCCTATGACCTACTTAATATATTATTCTATAATATTAATAGTTAATACAAATTTGATAAAATTACATAAATCTGCAATTAAATTGTTTAGTTATAATTATCAACAAATATTAATACGTTATATTTCTAAATCATATATGTGGTAAATTAAAATTTGTCATTATCATTACTACAGTTATTAAATAATGTAACAAATATTAATATCAATGATAAAATAATTTATTATAATATATGATAATTTATGATAATATAATAACTCATGGTTTATGGGATCTTCGGTGTATTATATTAATATTAAAATCGATCACTATATATTATAAAAGGATATATTACATATTTACATATAACTAAAAATAAAAAATCAGCGAAGTTGATTCGCAAATTACGCAGAAATTTAAAGAAAAAACCATGGCTGTTCTTGAGTGTTAAACTGCGAAATATTAATTACATAATTAATAAAATATATAATCGTATACAGTGCTCAAATTGTAAAAATAGAGAAGAGGAAATCTTCAAACTAACGATTTTAAAACTTTATCCAAGTGAAAAATTATCCAATACAAACCCGTAAGATTCTTTGCCCACATACCACGTATATTATACTTTAAATAAGTAATATTCGTTTAGGCACATTGTATTTGACTGATTTGTTATAATTGTTAAAATATTATAATTAAATTAAACATAGTGCATATTTTTTCTTTTAAAATATTTACTTTTTATGAATTTTAAAAATTTAACCTCCCTGAATAGCGGACAAAACGTCGGTGGCCGAGAGTGTTCGCTAATCAGAGGTTTCACTGTATTATATTTCTACAGCATACATATGGTATACAATGTTCGTTTATTCAAAGATCTTTATACACATTATTGATAATCGAGTAATTGGCCCGAATCGGTTAAGTAATTAGGTAAAGTCATGAGTTACTACTTAGTACTTTACTAGTCAATGTTTCAACGTCGCGTCGTCGGTGACGATGACATTAATCGCCTCAATAGCAATAATTTCACAATTATATATAATAAAATAATTTAATCGTTCGTTTTTAATAGAGTCCGCTTGTTTGCATTTCAAACTAATAAATCCCAGCCAAAACATATATGGGGATTAAACACTTTAAAAAAGATGAGCAAATGGGTACCGCTCTACCTTATATAGTAGGTTTCGAGTAGGTCTCTGTATAATTAGAGTGTTAAATTTGAATTCAATAACATTCAATCATTGAATACGAAAAACGATTTTCCGCGGAAATGGTCTTATGTCACTATAAGTATATTTTATGTTAGGTTTATTACAACATGTGTTTTTTAATGTTGATTTTTAGATAAAGTAATTTTTTTTATTATTAGTAATACAGTAGATTGAAATATTTTTTCCTGAAAAGATTGTATAATGAAATATAAGAAAATACATTCATACAGTTGAGATATGTAATTTTTCTAAATTTGAATTAAAATGTCTATAAAAATAAATTATGTCAATAAGTTTTAAAATATTTTTATACACCTGTAAGAATAACTATGTGGGATATTTTATGAAAATTTCAAATGTCTATAAATAACTCAAAAATAGTAGAAATATTCTGTAAATAATAGTATATTTTAATAATAATACTTTATATAATAGTATATATTTTGTATAGATATAAAAAGATCATATAAACATTTGGTGACCATTTCAAAGTATTTACAGTTCTTCGATTTTTAGTTACAACAAAATAACAAATACAATTATAATAAACTAATGTGATGACTTCGGTAGAATTTTTTTTTAATATATGTTGAGAAACTTATAAAGAATTTTGTATTTATTTTTCTTATCTCAGGTACGAATATTGAACATTTTATTTACTACAATATAATTTTCAAATTTTCGATGACATCTGTTAAAAATTTAAAATTCTTAAAAAGTAAAAAATACATTATTAACAATTAAAAAAATATATCAAAAATCCAATTGTCTAAGTATAACTAAAAAAAAATTCAAAATGTTTTGAAAACTGTAATAATATATTAACACTTGGCAAAAGTTTCATTTTTTAAGGTTTCAACAGTATTTGATCTAATTCATTCACTAATTATAAGTATAAAAATCATTGCAAAAGTGCAAAATATTAATTGTTTGTCAGAAGTGGGATTCGAACCCACGCCCTCAGATGAGGACCAGAACGCTCAATCGAGCCTACATAGTAGGCTAAGGGATCTCCTTGAGTCTGGCGCCTTAGACCGCTCGGCCATCCTGACGTATGAACAAATGGAGCTAATATAAAACTTTTTATGATTCTGAAAGTTCATGATACAAATATAACGTATTTATATTAAAATAATGTTAAATCAAAAGATAGCTATTTTATCATTTCTATAGTGATTCGTTGAAAACTAAACGAATACTTTAACATAATGTAATTTTAGTTACAAAAATTTAAACAATGTAAACTAACTTCAAAATCGTTATAAAACAAAATTGAATTCAATAATAAAAAAAAAGATATAACATACTAGAAAAAGTTTTTAACACAATAAATATATAAATATATATTTAACGAGCTTTTTTATTATCTGCTTGCGAAAAAACAAATTTTATTATATAAAATCAATCCAGTGTAAAGACAAACGTATTCTTATCATACATCTAACTACGACGCGTGAAAATTCAACTTCATTCTTGCATCTAAACTATAAAAACTTTATTTCTGTCGGTGAATTATTTTTTGAACGCTTATCTGTTATTTATTTGTTTAATTTAAATGGTATTTCTTTAATATTCGACTCCCCGTTCGGCGTTCACAATTATGATACATATACATTATAAATATATTATATTATTTTTCCTTTTTGAGTATTAATTTAAATTATATTTTTTTTTTACTTTCAATAAATACATATGTACATAGATTATTTAAGTTTTTCATCTTTAAAATCAAGTTTAGTATCTCCAAAGAACGATTTATTTTTGAACAAAAACGAATTTATCTACGCGTAAGTCGCAATATACTTCTCAATAGACTATAAACTCATAAAAAGGACACAAAACGTAGTTAAAAACCTGGTAAAGTTACTACAAAAATATGTGTGTGAAATATTTTGAAACAATTAGTTGACCTTTAAAATATAAACTTTGAAAATAAGTTGTTAGTTTTTATACTATAGTATACTAAACACTTAAAAAAAATAAACATGCATTACCTATTACCGTATAAATTATGTGTATGTACGAACACATGTATCATTTAATATAGTACACATTAAAATATATAAATCGTCAAATGTAAACAAATAAAATATTCAAACAATATTATAGGTACTATCATAATTTTTAACGTAAGTAACGAAATTAACGAAATTAGGTTTTTGCCATCAAACGATTGACCGAAATTTGAAGGTAGATAATAACAATTATATATATTATATTATTTTACAAGTATGACCAAATAATGTAAACGTTTAAAATGCTCTAATAAGTAATATTGCAAATTGCAATAATGATTTTATTAGGTACAAGCATTTTAAATTACTTTATTGCATGTAGTTACCTACCTACTGGATTTTTTCTTAATAACACAAAACTTAAGTATATTTTATGTAAATGTACATAGTAACTAAGTTATGCGACACACATTAGAAATTTCAAACCTCACAGTTTGCGTGATCGCTGTCAACCTCATTTTTAATTATATACAATCATAAAGTATATGAATATATGAAATATGAATATACATCAATTATTATGGTCATTATACTCATTATTATTATTAAAATCAAAAACAAATGTAAAAAAAATAAAAGATTGATTTTTACTGTTATCTTAATAATTCAATTTTTATGTATATTTATAATATAAGTCATGTTCTTTGTTTATAAAACAATTTAATTTTCGACTTTAAATTTATTTTTATTTACATTAAATATTTACAACATAACGAAAAATATTTAGTTTTTGGCGTAAAATTTAGGATACATTTAAGTATTTACTTAAACATACTCACGAAATATTTAGGTACATAGATTTAGTTTTTCATATGTGAAAAATTCATTAGATATGTTTAAAATAGAAGTTTATGCATAATATAATGACATATAGATCTACTAAAAAAATAAAATGTATGATCTTAAACTTAAATATTAAACATATCTAAAATGAAAACAGAATAATAAATAATAATTTTATTTTACACGCAAAAATATAGTTTCTATTTAAAATTGATTTTAAATTGTTGAAATGGATTTAGTTATTAAGTTTAAACAAAGTTCGTTGTTTATAAAATTTAATTAAGTTGTAAATAAATTTAAAGTTTACATATGAACGAAGCGGGATGACAGAGACTTTTCTAGAGTGTACTATACAAAATATTGGTCTACTATTCCGTTCATTTAAACTTTGAGAATTGAGAATACTTATCATTAATTAAAATAAATTGTAGGTATTCGGTTTATTTTAATTGAAAAATACTTTGGAAATTTAATTATAAATATACGATGTCAATCAAAAAAGGAATAACATTATATTACTATAAAAAATAGTAATAAATGTATACAAACATATTTTTTTTAATGTTATTTTGAACTTTTATTTTAACTATTATTTGAAATCGTCTAATAAAAAAATGTTTCAAAGCGTTATAATTTTTTTCTAAATAATGAATGATACTCATCATCACTCACTGTGTACAATATAATGTAATTTATAAAACCGAAGTGGGTATATCTGAATTCAGTCATACGAAGTCATAAATTCATAATAAACTATTAGATCTTTAGACCGCTTAATTAGCCATCTGAAGGACTGAATAATAATATTCCGTCCGTCCGTAAATTATACGAAAAACGCGAATTCATTAAGTATAGGTGTTTTCCGGTTTATATACCATTAGCCACGCGCAATCATAATATTATACAAACGAATTTTACCGTGCTACTTAGTAATTGTTTCGCAAATAAATTATTATTATTCGTAGTCACTGTCGTTTAAAATAATAATGTCATCGTCCACTATAGAAAACTAAATATTATGTAAATATTGTATGAAGACAAATCGGTTTTTAACTACGTCCTCAATACGTTGACGTATTTTAAGACTAACCTTATTTATTTATTTTTTAGCATTTCAAGAAAATATTTATTCATGGATCATTGGCGTTTTGACACAAAATTCAGAATAAACACGTGTCCGCGGTAATTCGGTATCAAGGATAAACTCTGAAATATCTTATTGAATACGTTTGTACATCTATTGTATCTAGATATTTCTTCTTTGATGTGTTTTTTTTTCGCCAAGATACCTATGAATGTGTAAACGGAGATACATTTAAAATTTTTTGAATTTTTTTCCTATCATTAATAATTTTAGAATATCCATACGGTCGGAAATCTGTGCCTTATAGCTTAGAGGCTTCAATAATACAATTTTCTGAAAACTTATTTTTTTTTATATAACCACGTAAGGAATGGGACTGAATGGGCTGTTCAGCATCAGAACCGTTTAACGAAGTCAACTATTGGCGTTATTTTATCGTCAAATAACGTGAATTGCGTAACAGTAATAATTTGTATTCGAATGCCGAACGTTGATTCTGAGAAAATAGACGTGATGGGATATTTTGAGTAGGCGCACTACGGGTCATGGATACTACTCCAATAAGACGAAACTCTCGATATACCACTGGCTGTGTATACAGTCTACGCGCACAGTACGTCCGTACGCGTACATCGTGCACAACATTATAATAATAATAATATATAATAATACAATAATGTACAATATAATGTGCATTAAGTTGTTGATACACACTATTGTTCGGATTAACCTGTCCATTATCGTGTATTGCTGTCGGTAGCTATTTAATGAATACGGACCGTATTATACAACATATGCTGGCGCGGCTCGAACAACCTTTCAGCCGAAAGGTCAATTAACCCGTATGGCAATAATTATTTACGATTGATATAATATTAATGTACGTATCATCTACATACCAGATACCCGCTATGCGGTTAATTCAAATTATGTTGGCATGCATATGCAATATAATAATACGGATCGAGTATAGTTATCACACAAGTGCAAATATTGGCTGTGGTTCAATATAATATGTTATTTACATACAGAAAAAACTATAATCTAATCGACGCGATATAAGCGATACACTTATAAATAGTAAAATAAAACCTCCCTCTCACCGCCCATTGCCCAAGTAGCATTTTCAACCAAATAATATAATAAAGCAGCTTCCTCTCATCGCCTAAAAACAATTGCATTCTTTTCGATCACGGTTTCGCGTTCAACGTTTTGGGAAACACTGTCTCGAAATTAGTTTAAGCAAGCCATTTAGCATAACTCGGAGAGCACCACGAGGAGGCGGCTTCTATTACTCCTCTCCAAAAACGTATTGTGTTTGTGCACATTAAATTAATTATTATATCATTTAAAAAAGTTGTGTTCGCTTAGTTGTATTAAACATTGACACAATTATTGTATAATATAAATAAAAACTGATGTATAATGTATACATTTATACATACATATTATATTTAATTAAATAGGATCCATTTACAACATTTTTCTGAAGATAGGAAATTAAAAGAACGTTAATTGTAAGACAAAGATAAAATCCAACAATTTAATAGTGGAAAGTCAAGTCAATATATGAATTTATCGAATTTTGTTATTCGATTACATAATTGTTTAATTAACTAGTAACTACTGATTAACAATCACATAAAATACATAATATAAATTTATTTTTATAACTAATCATAAATAATTAATAACACATGTTAAATAAAAATTTCACGATTAATAACCTATGCTATTATTGCATTCTAATATCCTATGGTTTATAAGTTATAACTAAAAACTTTCATACGTAGATATTATTATTAATATTATTTTTGTAACAGAAAAAATAAAATAAGTATGTTAAATATTATATAGAAAATGAATTTTGAACAATAAAATATTATTATAATGTTGTATTTTTAAAATCGTGAAAAAATGCAAAAAAATTTGTCAGAAGTGGGATTCGAACCCACGCCCTCAGATGAGGACCAGAATGCTCGAATCGACCTGCAATGCAGGCCAAGGTGTAACCTTGAGTCTGGCGCCTTAGACCGCTCGGCCATCCTGACATGTTGAACGCAATGAAAAGAAGTATAATTAAGCTAAATTTATATAAATAATGAATTTTATGTTTATATTATTTAACTTCATATTTATATAGTTTTTAATTAAATATAAAAATAAATCATAAATATATCAAATCCAACAGTTTAAATAATAATAGAATATATTTTAACAATACAATACAAATTTAACATAATATTATTGTATATTTAAAAATAAATAACAATAATTATGATTCAAGATAATATACCTAAGATTTAATACTATACTATTTGCGAGGGCACATAAATTATACCGATTTAGCCTCTTAAGAATTATTCCATACAAACTCCAAAGGTATGTTTTTTTAACTGAAAAAAAAATTAAAACTATCAATTTAATTTTTAATCCAAACTATTTTATATATTTGAATTATTATATTTGTAGGTATACAGATACTTATATCTTAAAATTATTAATCAACAATGATAATAAATTATTAGTTCAGAAAATATAAATAATAAAAAAAAAAAATTAAACAAAATTAACATTATGTAGATATTATTTTATCATTATTTATACAAAGATTTATTATATATTATATAATAAATATATATAAATATAAAAAAAATTATTATTAAATACCTATGAAATGCAGCTTTAATAAATTGCATGATCGTATATGTTTTCATTATTAGTTATTAGTAGGCATTATATAAAAGTAAATTAGGTACTTAACTTAAGCGTTTTATAATTTTATTTACAATCAATGATAGATACTATTTCGAGTATTGTGTGACATTGTGACTGTAAATATAATTATTCTCTTACTTGCTACTAAAAACTATAATTGTGATGAATGAATTTAATTACTTAATTTTCTTAAATTATTATTTATTTTTTTTACCTTATATTTGTATAAGATAATAAGTTTTACTAGACGTAGGAGATATTATGAATGTATGAAACACTTTTTTAAATTTAACTATACTTATCAACATTTTTTTGTTTATTTTAGATATTGTTTTTGTTTTGAATTGTAATCAAGTGGTAAAAATGCTTCAATTTTCAACTTTGTTAGTGATTTCTGGTAACAAATTGGTACCTACTTTAGGAAGTTAGGTTAAGTAAAATTCATTTGAGCGTTTGTAATTTAAATTTTTATGTTATTGCATGGATGAATACAATAATTATTTATCCTCAAATGATACCTGTCATTTTGCTATACCTAATTAAAAACCAATAACAATTGTAGAAAATTGAAATTTTGAGCTTTTTATATTCATAGATAACTTTTAATTTTTTAATGTTTTCTTTTCTTTTCTGTTTATCTTGTTAAGAATTTATTTGATGGATATAAAATCTTGAAACTCTAATACAATATTCCACAATACATTGATCATATAAGAACTAGTAAAAAAATATAAAATATACAGGTTTTTTTTTTTTTACAAGCAAGCTATTAGCTAATTATCAAATCATCAAAGTTTATGAAATATTCAGTTCTTATATCTAACACTTAAAGACTTAAATAGAAGGTTTTTTATAAGTATTTAATACGGAACTCAAAATGTATGATAATAATTTTTTTTATAGCAAGGTATTTAAAATTCAAATTTGGACAAAAATAGATATTTTAACAAAAAATATGGATTTTAGTTATTTAATTAGTAATATTTATTTTCATCTATACCTAATATTTTTTTTTCTTTCAATAAGCTTGAAAATTTAATATAAAATAGAACCCATATAAGTTGTTCTTAAATAGCTATAATTAATACTTATTTAAAATACACAGGCATAAGTTATTATCATGAGCATTTAAAGTTAAAATTATGGCAACATTTCAAAATCACAAAAAACTGTAAATTGTTTTTGTAAATATTCATAAATTTGAAAAACATTTTTCTTAATTTGTAAATTTATAATTATAATTTGTATTAGTTGTTCATGTGAAGTTCATATTAAAACTAAAAATCTAAATAATATATCCTAAGCACGATTTTATTTTAAGTTTAAATTTGGACGAAATTACATACTTAGACTATGAATAACGATTTTCATTGTTTTTATAGTAGGTATACATACCTAATCATTATTAATATTGTGGAACATTTAACTTTTATGCTGGTATATTATCATATGTTTTGCGTCTGATGATATTTTTAGTTATTATCATACTGTATCGTGTGTTGCATTTGATGCACTCAAAGCTGTTAATAATCAAAATCATCATAATTTTATTATTAAATCTAAACCACTCATTATACTGATTAGTGAAAAAAAAAATAATAAAATAAACAGCTTTGCTTTAAACTTTTATTTTGGTAACGAATTTAAACTTCACTGTTTGTGTATATGTTTTGAAAAAAAAATAACTGCAATTATGCTAAGACTTAATTTTAAAATTCTATAGTAATTTTTCTTTTTCTGTACTATTATTTTTTTTCCCTTGTATTTTATATTATTTGATGTACTCTCTTTGTCCGAATCTGGCTGATAATAAATAATAAAAAATAATATGTTGCTATTGTCAACCATATATTGTTGAAATATAAAATATTCGTCGTAATAATATCTATCTGATACTACAGTTGGTTTTCAGTGTTATTTCTAAAAGCACATATCTAATAATTCTTGAGACGGTAGTGAACTCGCTTCTCTTTTATCGTTTATTATACGCGTGTTCGCAACAAATCATGATGCAAGATAGTATTGACATTAAGATCGATTGCGAAATCAAACCGGAATCGATGGTTATTCCCATCTCGAAAAAGTCGAAAAACGCGCAGCCCACGGCGAACATTTCGGAATTCTCGGGTTTAAAGGCGGCTAAACCGATTTTCAGATCGATGCCGAACATCAAAATAATGACGTCCGACGGCGATGGCGATGTACCGCGGCAGAATCACGTAGACGCGCCACTCGGTGAGTATCGTCCGTCGCCGATTCTGCTGGCAAATTACGCGGGGCCGCAGATGCGGCGAATGATCGCCATCGTGAACGCCGCCGTGATGGCGCCTGCCGCAAAAGCCGAAACGCCGGTTGCCGCGTCGTCGTTGCGGCAACATTCCGTCGACGATCCGACGGTGAGCGCCGTCGAAGTCATCGGTCCGACGGTGAGGCGATGCGTTTCCTTGCCCAATATTAAAATAGGCGAGACGTCTGCCGAAATAGAAATAGAAATTTCAGCCGACGATTGTTCGTCCGAAGCGGCACAAAAAATCGTGAAGAATAAGAAACGCATTTCTCTGTGGAAACGTACTAAAAGGTTTTTTCGTCGTTTGGTTTGCTGCTGCGCCTAGTAAATATACGGCGTACAATGTTATATATTATATTTCGTACCTATTTCAATAACATACATTAATTTATACAGTTTATATTCGGTGTACTTAAAATTTTGTTTGACACGAATAAACGTTTAAGTTATTTAATCGCTTATTGTTTTATAATATATTATTTTTTCTTATCGTAAAATTTGTTTTTGACGTTTTTGTACGATTTGTAAAAATTGTGAATAGCATATTTTAGATTAACTTTTTTGTTTTTTTTTTATTTTGTACCTATCTGGTTTAAAACTTAAACCAAAACTAACCCACAAGTGGTTTTTGACGACATGGTAACGCTCTCGGGCTCTCTGCGTAGCACACATTTATAAAATGACCCTAGCTATGAGATATAATATTATACACATCAAGGTATGAGTGAGAGTAAATAACATTTACGTAGAACTGATAAATATGAAATATGCTACTATGCTACACAGACATGAGTGTAAGTACTAGGAAGGTTATAGGTACATGAGTTATTGGCTTATTGCACTAATTTCGAATTTAAAGCGAACTTTGATTAATTTATAAAAACACATAAAATATTCAAAGCACTTAATAATTTGCATTGGTTATTCTTTTTTTTAAATCAATAAAAATAATATTATAAATACTTAAAAAGTTCCAAATATACGAAGTCATAGAGTACATTCACGACTTAATACTCGTTAGCGATTATATTGAACTTTTTTTAACTTAAGGCAATACAATTACCAAGACAAATAAAATATTCTAAAAACAATTACCTACAAAACGCAGTTATAATTGAGTTTATTTAATTTTTGTTCTAAAAGCCAAACCAAATTTCATTCTTGGACTTTAAAGCCGCTACATAGGTATTAGGTGCATAATGACAGGCTTACATAAAGTCGATAAAACGGCAACTTTCCGTTACCGACAAATCTGCGATAAATAGGAGACAAAGAGGATTAAATTATACGTTATCATAATCCAAACTGCAGGCAACACATTTTCGTACTTTTTGAGGCATTTTCGTATCCGCTCAAAAGTGGTAAACAATGTTTAAAAATATAAAATTATGTTTATCATTTTAATTAAAAAGAGGTTTCTGTTTTATTCCCATCACAATTGTTTATTTAGTGTAAACAATATTCCTATTACCATAGTCTGTAAAGATACAAAAAGGTATTAATAAATCCTTTAAAAAGTATAATCATGTTTCGTGTTGTTCAATCTACGACTCAAGATCAAAGTATACTCCACTCTTGTTAAATTTCAAATTTTCAACAATGTAATTAGGGATAAATATCCCTTGGAAACCAACCGTCAAGTATCTTGGAGTAATGTTAGACAAAAGATTTAATTCGGTGGCCGCATTTATCATTTCAATTTCAAAAAACTTATCAACGCTTAGCGATTCCGTTTCCAAATTTATAACAGCCATTAACAGGAACTAGGAATTATACAATAATGAAAAAATATTCCTTACTTATTCATAAACACTTACCTATTACCCACCCTCTGCTTACATGTACCCATACTATTTTTTAGGGTAAATGTGCACAAACCCGCTTAAATAAATTTAAAATATTAAAAAAAAAATAAATAAAACCTTAAGAATAATAACAAATGTTCACAATTATAATTGTACACAATGTAATACTCTTAATGGCGAAATGCAAAATATTGTATTCATTTTTGAGGTTTAATATTTTTAAAAGCTCCAAACTCTTTATCATTGTTAGTAAGATTAGACATGTAAATAAAACGTCATGATATTTTATCATACCTATAGTTAAAGGTAGCGCAAGCGAGGAACGTCTTATTGTAAAAATATTATTATTTTTCTAAATACGCAACAACACGTCGTCTCCAAAACTTAATAAAATTAAAACCTAACCCAACATATAAATGTTCTCATCATTAGTCATAAGAAGAACTGTCACCAATATCATAAAAACCCATATCAAATATCTAATCATCCCATTATCCGTTTTCTTTTCTCGTTCCTTTTTGAACTGTGAGTCTATGACTGGGTTCTAAAATTATTTTAAATGTGTCTTTTATACAATACGTTTAATTAGAATAAAGTATCAAATAAAAATAGCGCTAATAGCTTTTGGAGCTCAAAATCTATTTATATTTTATAACGAACCCTGGGCCCAGATAATCGCATATAATAAACAGTAAATAAATGAAGTATACAGTGACATCGGCTACTTTATACAGTTGTTCTTAATGTTATCGCAGGACCCAAAAAAATGACCGACTATTATTAAAATTACAAATATACTCATATTGGACTTACACAATGAGTTAATGAGTTTAACGGTTCAACTCGCGACATAACAAACGAAACTGACATTCTCTTGAAAATATTACGATGTAAAATACAACGAATTCTCGATATAACAAATTTTTCTCTTGGCCCCTTGAAATTCTTTATACCTACCTAACATGACTAAACTAACTTAACGATATCGGCGTAACTAGGGGGGGAGGCTTAGCCTTCCCGTATTTGTATTTAGTCCCCCTCCCCAATAAGATTTTACTTTTTAGCCTCAATTAGCTTTCAAATTATTTTTAACTTTGGTTCTCTAGGACTCTAGCTCCTATTTACGCCCATGCTTAACGATAGAGTATAGAGTAATTTATTCAAACATTTCAAACGTTGAAAAAACAGAATAAATCAACCAAGTTATTGGAAATTCGTACCTGTAATACAATTTTTAGACTATATTTTAAGAAAAATTACCCACATATTTTAATAGAATCTAGGCTTTTCTGCCATGAAAAGTGGTGCAAGTAATAGGAATCAAGAGAAACCATATCTTCTAAAATATACCTATTTATAATCCAGTAAAAAAATATAGTTATTTAATAATACTGCCTATCGAGGTATGTAGACTGCGCTCTAGTGGTAGAATACGTTTTATCAAACAAATTTAAAAAAGCTAAAACGAGATTGACGCAATGGCCTCCCATGATAAATTATTTTAAAAACGACCCTATGATGTAGTTATTAGTTATTATATAGCACTCACGATATGTCAATTGTTATAATATACCATTTTTGTAACTTCTTGCGTCTATTTGTATTTAAATAAATATAAAAATCTTGATAATTGATGTATAAAATAATACTAAATAAATACAACAAATATTACTTGCCTATCATTTATTAGTCAACCATTATCACCTGTCGTTAACAATGTTATTGACTGTCGCCAAATACAATCAGTGGCGGTCAAACAGGGGTAGATGGATGAGGGAGGATATATCCACCCCCATGACTTTTTTCTATAATATTTATGACAATTAAATTTATATATTTTGTACTAAACTGTTAATGTATTAAATTTATAAATTTTGTTTTAATTTTTTCTCAAAATAACGCCTATGAGCGTATACATATTATTATTATATAGATTCTAGACTCATTCTAGGAACGAGGCTGTTATTGTTATTAATATTTAGTTGGTTATACAAACTATTCGGGAATTACTCCGCTCGGTGATCGTGAATATTCAATAACAACATAGTTTATATGTTTATATACGCGTAGAAAATACAAGGCACGTCTACTACTACTCGATTTGTCTCGTTTTGTACAGATACTGCTACGTTTGTATTTTACGTTATTTTGTATTACTACATTACAATATTGGAGTATAAAATACGTGCATTTATTAGTCTATCAATACTCGTTAATTTTACTTCTATTAATAGCACTAAATGCACTTCAATTCATATGAACTATATTATAATCATATCATTAAATTATTATCCAAAAACATATTATTAATCCACGATCTGTTTATAATCCGTTTTCGCCTGTCCCATACAAATAAAAAGAATAATCGCAGTTTGATGGGTGAAATTGAAAAAAATAGTGCGACTAGTAAGAACAGGACAATAATAATATTATTATCGTATAGCAAAATTCCTATTTTGATACGTCACATGAATTTTAGATTTTTAAATTTTAAACACCGATACCAAATATTTTATAAGACAAAAGTCTTATTTTTATTAAAATAACAATTTAAAAAGTTCTAAAGTAAATAAATATAAATACCACAGCTCTTTAAAATCTCGCATTTACAATAACAGGACGCATAATAATATGTTTTCGATTCCATTGCATGAAAACAATCTCCAAATGTGTCCAGGGTAAACCCTGTCCATTTTGTTTGAATTTAATACTATTATTAACTCACAGTTAAATAAACTTTAACCGTCGATATAGTAATCTTTGAGAGTTCGATAAGTTATTAATTATTGTGTATTAATAGTTCTTACTCAAACAATATTTAAAACAACAACATTATAAGACGGCGCTTTGTGTATGCAATTCTAATACAAAACGTATACGAGAGATATATCACACACACTACACAGCGATATTTACATTATAATCTTATATATCTAATACTCAATTTCTCAAGAAATCAATAATATGATTAATATTACTTTTCATAGTTTTTTCATACTAAAACTGTATTTAATTTAACATTAACAGTACATCGCCTTGATCCTTTGGTATTGATAAATTCAACGAATACGTATTTATTAAAATTAATCAATATTTTAAATTATAGACGTAATTATAAATAATTATATTAATGTAATATTTGTAAATTATAAACCCCTATCATCGGGATATGGTTATTTTTCTAACGTTATACTTTGACAACATTTTCATAATATATTATTATCGTTCTTCGCGATTATACAATGTAAACTATTAAAGTTAGACATAACCAGTGTTGGGTAAGTTATTTTTTAAAAGTAACTAAGTTAAGTTACAGGTTACAGAATTACTTGTTAGTTACTTAAGAACAAAAGTAATGTAACGCATTACTTTTTTTTACTCAAAAGTAACTAGTTAAAATAACGTTACTCTTATGTTATTTAAATTTCATAAAAAAAAAGTATATTTTAAATCAATCATGTTTTATATTTATTTTATAGAATAATGTATCTTCAAAATTTTGATCAGTTATACGTGCATTTTTTTTTTTGTACAAATGTCTCCAGCTACACTAAAGAGCTACGAAAGTGCTCTTGTTACACCGCGATATATATTCCCCGAAAACATTAAAATATAATTAAATTTATAGTGTAACGCGTTCTTCTGGTAAATTACTTCTTAGTAATTAACGTCGTTACTCTTGCCGTTACCCAAAAATAATGGTAATGAAATTACCATAACGTTACTGAATATTGTAACTACGCTACAGTAACGAGTAACGCACGTTACGTTACTACCCAACACTGGACATAACTAGGTACTGCATAAAATCATTTTTATACATACTCGGGGGCCATTATCGGGACAGGCTTCAGATCCTGGATCTAGCATATTAAAATAAAAACCTTTAGTTGTTTTTAAAAATTATATGATTTCATGTCATTAAAACGTTGTTTCATTGAAAACCATAAAGTAACGAAATGTAAATTTATATGTAATAACTATATTATATCACAGTCAATCATACAATGATATGACAATGAGGAAAATCGTATAGTAGGACAAAACCAAGGGGAACAGTTAATGGTTATACTTTCAGAAAACCTAATAATGAGTAGTATTTTCCTTAATTATTTACTACTTGGTAATTTAATAGAGAAAAGATAATAATATGGTATATTACCAGCTGCTGTGAATTTTGTGTGTAATAATTCAGACTACGTTTAATTTTTGAAGGAATGATGAACCAACTATTTTGAAGTGCGTCGATTTTTAATCAATTATTATGCGAAAAATATTAAAACTGCCGTATGTATTTTTAAGGCACTTAACCTACTAAACCTACAAAAGATTTCTTTTATTTATATTTTTATACAAACAGTTTTAAAAAAAAACGTTACATTAAATTGTAGTTAATTACGGGCCATAAGTCGTAACTCGTTTTAGCATGTCATGTTCGATGTTATATTATGTAGAAACAAACAATTACAGATAATTGCTATAGTATTTACCATTCAAGGACTACAACTTACAAGCACTATAATAGAAAATATTACAATATGGCAAATAGATAATAACGCCAGCAGACGCCGGACACCGTAGTACTCATATATAAGCATAAGTATTATCAATAAATAATAATGCAGCGTAATCTTACAGTTCTAATTTCTTATATACATCCAAGAAGAAGAGACAGATTGCGTATAAAAGTAGTCCACTTTTACTAATTACGTCGAACAACCGTCGAGGATGGTTGTTTCCGCAGTTAATTATGAACCATATTAATGGCATATGAATTAAATCGAATGGAAACCATTTTATATTTATAAACCCGTTCGGTATATTATTACGTTTAACACATAAACCAAGATAGATTATTATTCGTATACTAATGAGTTTCTTATAATGAATTTTGTGTACATAAAATGTACTAAATAAGTTATAGTAAAAATGATGTGCGAGTGATTGTTTATAAATTGTTACTCCATACCATTAAATAAATACTCGTATACTTA
Source organism: Rhopalosiphum maidis (assembly GCF_003676215.2). Taxonomy (NCBI): domain Eukaryota; kingdom Metazoa; phylum Arthropoda; class Insecta; order Hemiptera; family Aphididae; genus Rhopalosiphum; species Rhopalosiphum maidis. The sequence continues at coordinate 86,111,552 of NC_040878.1, forward strand.
GTCATAACTTCGTAGGACATAAATAATACTTTATAATTCATTCACAAAATATGAATTTTTAATATAAATTAAATTTACCGTATATAATATGCCTTTTAAGTTATAATATAATATACTTGTATTATGTTATGAACAAAAGCATTGATACTTTTACACAATATACTACTCTCGTCGTTTTACCGCTAGATGGAAGGAGTATTACTGAAAAGAGCGGCATTTTCATTAGATTATATGAGGTGATGAAAATCGATGAGGTTTTTTTTTCTTTTTAATTATCTCAGTTTGCGGTTAAACATAACAATATGTTATTCTTATTACCGGGGCTCTAATTTTATAGTATTTATTCATTATTATAGGAAACAGATAAAAATAGCAGAGTGAGCTATAAATTTGTTTTATGCACTAGGGACTCTAAATATGAAATTTTATAATATTATTTTTTGCCAATTCGCATAATATAACGTTTTATTTTGTATTTTCGTAAATCTATTATGTGGCACAAGAACTATAAAAACGTTGTCATTTATTTTAATTGTTTTTTTTTTTAAAATATATATGAAAAATACCTACATTGTCGTTCATATTTATATTTTTAAATAGTCCGGCGTATTGGCCTATTGAACAGTAATTATTATAAATACAAGTTTTTTTTTTTAATTATGAATAGAATACAATTTTATTTTTTCTATTTTTCATATTTTTAGAGCATATTATAGCGCACATTTAATTTATTTTTAGTTCTATAAAATCCGAGTCCTTGCTTATTACTGTTGCTCGTCCAGTGTGGGTATTTTTTCGATCGGAATACGCCGACGGAACGTAAGCTAGATGGCGTCTCGGTGTCTCACACATTATGTAGCACGTTTGAAGCGCCATATTATTATTATTTGAATAACAGATGTCGCTGAAGTGACTGAAAACGTACACTCTTTTCGCGTGCTCGTGCACCGAGTTATATATAAAAAAAATTCATGTTTTGTAATGACATTAAAAACGCCGAAAATGCAATTAATATTATAATTCTCCTTTCACATTTATTATGTTGGTTTTTTTTTTTAAAAAAATAACATGTAACACACTGAAAATAAATCTTCATAAATATTATACACGTTGGATTTTTATACACAATATCCGTTGAAGGCGGTACATATTATTATGGAAGTACTATACACAATACACATTCTATACACAATATATAATAAACACACGGATGCGCGTGCAGCGTGCATGGTATACAATTAATAATCATGGACACGTAATATTATCATAAAATAGGTAATAATTCAGGAAAAGTATCGCGAGAGTTTTGTTTAATTAATATTCAAAAATATTTTAATGTATATAATCGATCGTTGTTTAGGTCCTAAAGACCGTAGTTTTTTTTCCTATTCAGTACAGTTCGTCCGTCAAGGAGGGCGTTACAAAATAAAGACGTTTTTTTTCTTACACATTATAACATAAAAACAAATACACAAGATATTCGTAGACGATAGATACACTCTAAACAAAAAACAATACAAATAGTAATAGTAATAATAATATTGATAACGTACAGCGATAAAATATTAATAAAGAGAGCATAGCCGCAAAGAGAGAGAGAGAGAGAGAGAGGTATATAAAGGTACATTTAATACTCGAACGGAGAAAACAAAATCACGATATTTGTAATCATTTGTACTTCACGAGTCGTCGAATAAAAGAAAAACTAAAAATCCCGTGAACAGACGGGTAATGGTAGAAATGTGACGTTTTATCGGGGACAACTAATTGAAATATTTAAGACCCCACCTCTTGTGCGTGTGTCGACTACATCAATAAAATGATATTATAATAATTATGTTATTTACAAAACGAGAAATGAAAAATTCAACACAACAAACGAGGGCCGTGTTTGAAGGATGATACCTATAAGATAATATTTGCTCATTTCACCTTATCGTTTGTTATTATTAATTATTATTGCGACAAAATAGTATTACTTGTTTTTTTTTTTTTTTTTTGATAATAAATCAGAAATCGTAAAATATTTATCGTTTTAATATAAGTACTATACTTATGTAAATATATATTTTAATTTTCCCGAGTGCAACAAACTATTTATTTACTTATTTATTTATTTTTTTTTTTTGAACATAAGGATCGAATTATTACTATTATTATTTTATTATTTTATTTCAAACACGGCCCCGTGTCTAACATTTTTAATGTTAAATATAATGTAATATCATAGTAAATACAATCACGTATAATACAGAAAATAATGAACACACATATTTTCTTCCTAATCGTTTAGTTTACAACAGTATTATACACTCGAAAATACAAAATATTAATATTATTATAACAAAATGAACAGTGCGAAAGTACATAATAGCGGAAACGTTTTGCAGGCGACACGTCGTCGTAACATAATATATATGATATTTATAATATTATATATATAGGTAATCGTCATCATATTAATACAGTGTGTGGGTTCGTCTATCCGTTAAAAATCAGCGAATGGCTGTACAAGTATATTATCGTTGCTGATCACACACCATCATATTAAACGGTATATACCTACGTATTTTGCACGTGTCGTACTACTAAATGTTAGGAATCTAATAAAAAAAAAAAAAGTTTATAATATAATATAATATGTATATGTATAATAGTATAGCGATATAACATCGAATAATAATATTGATATTAATGTTAAATCATTTTTTTTTTGTTTTTAATTTTTCCCGAGTCGCTTTTTAATATTAATTTTTATCACACACACAGACGAATAATAATAATTAATATTATTATTATTGCACGCATCGTCGCGCGTCTAGAAAAAAAAAACGAAAAACAAACACAATATTATTATGTCCAATAGCGATCTGTTCGTTTATTTTGATCGTTTTATTTTGTTATTTTTAACATTTTGAAAAAAACGACTGGAGTTTTCCCTCTAACTGGGCGCCCTGGCCATGGCGGTCGTCGTAGTGGCCGTGGCCGCGGTCTCGTTGTCCGTCGTCGGCGACGTGGGCGGCAGTGACTCGGGCGTCCGGGCTGTGACCACCTTGGACTCGGCCGCGTCCACGCTGCTGTAGCAGCTCTCCGAGTCTTCCAGCGACGAGTGGTCGTCGCCCTCGCTGAGAAACTTAGCGCCGGCTGCGGCCTTTGGCGAACACTTGGCCAGTCCACCTCCGCCACCGAGTCCTGCTGATGTCGCGGCAGCGGCGGCAGCCGTCGCCGGGTCGGACGATTCCGTCGTCGTCACGGTGTCGTGTTTCTTCCACTTTGTCCGTCTGTTCTGGAACCAGATCTTCACCTGTTGACAAGACGAAGAACCGTTAAAAAAAAATAATAAAACACGATACCCGGAGGGAAGTGCTCACCGAACGTATCCAAAAATAAATGCATGGTATTTACAATTTTACATAAGAAATAAGACATTATTATACAGAAATATATTATAGGTACGATCTAGTTATTTATTACTATAATATGTTTATGAAGATAAATTCAGTCACGAGCAGAGGCGCCAGGTTTTGAAAATGTCATGGAGGGCTCACTATTTTATAAACACATGTACAGTTTTACCTAAATAATTACTAAGTATTACTAATCGTTAAACAATTACTAAATTTTAGTTATGTTGTTTTTATGTTAAAACATTTTAATAGTATTAGCAATTTCACTTTTAGAGGGTTGAGCTCCCCCTTATCGAGCTCGTGGGGGGCTACAGCTCCCAAGCCCCCCTGTACTCGGCGACTCTGATAACGAGTAAAACGTATTTATGAGATGTATACTATATTTGATTTAATAATAATATGTATAGTAGTTGGTGTAATATCTAATTCGCGTACATCATTTCATTTTAAAATATGTATTTGACACAAATAAATAGCCCTAAAATGATTATAATATAAGTACTACGACAGGGCACGCACACGATGCTATTGCGAAATACTACGAAATACCTATCCTGCTCAACGACACTCGACGGTACCGCCGGCACTCTGCAGAAGTATATTTGTTTCCCGAGGATTCCAAAATTATAATATTATTTACGTGACACACATTTATATATCATGTATATTATAATAAATTAAATATTTGATTATACCCCTGCGTGCGTATATGGTTTAGATATGATTGTTTCGTCCCTCCGAATTGTGCCAAACGGGACACGCATTATTTGATATCGAGTGTTTATACAATACAATAATATATGCATAATATATTTATAGGTGATACCAAAAACGTTTTCGCGAGTATCCAAAGTGTATAGCCTCTTATGTGCTGTCAGAGTGGTGCACTGTATAGGGCAAATATAATGTAAAACAGAGTGTATTATAATAATACATAAGTACGCGCAATGGACTAAAACACCGTATCGCATTATTCAAATCCAAGTAAACACCTATATTACATATTTTACTGAGCTGAAACCTATTCATATATACATTTTGTTAAATTTTACGCCACTTTCGACAGTTGACATTTTTTACAAATTTTCAAACGATCGCGTATACGCCAAACAGAAGATGTTATAATTATCTTATTACCAACCACATAACATAATACTATATATCTTTCGACGAGAATAATGCACGGATGTCACATCAGTCAGTCCCCGGCACAGCAATGGTAAAGGTAAATGTAAGTATGTATATAGTATTGCTCGCGTGGGAGGGAGGTCATATGAAATTTATTCAATAATTTTGGAGGGGAGAGAAACCTAATATTATATATAATATGATGAATCACGGACGAACAACATTTTAAACTAGACTACGAGGATGTCCGTAAACAAATGTCCGAATAAATCTCGGAAACTACTGCGGCATTTAAATTTAATAATTATAAATAGATTAGAATAAGCAATTATAATTAATAATATTGTATATTATTATATCTTCTAAACTGAAAACATGTCGTATTTTAGTTTATTTAATTTTTCTTATCTACAGCGATCTTTGATTTAACATTACCACCATTACGTCCCACACTTCACTAATTTATAGAAAAAAAAAAAATAGTGGTTCTACCGCCAGATTGAAAATCCCTGAACCCGCCTTGATATAGGTAGGTCGTAACTCGTAGGTATTGTTGTCCAAAACTACCTCCCATATGTACTTAGTGATTGTGTATTCAGTAATTTAAAAAAAAAATTCTAACACCGATCGCTTGTGAAAATGCAACCAATGAACTGGATTGGACGTTCATTTGAATGTGAAAAATCGGTGTATTCATCCCTTATTGTAGGAAAAAAGATTTAAAACGAGTAGCATTATATCAGTCAATTAAAATTATAACACTCCTTCGCTTTTATTTTATAAAACCACAAAAAATAACATATACAAAAAAAGTAAAATTCATTGAGAGCAGTTAAGAAAGGTTGTATAACAGTTTTCAATTTTTCATTATTTTCAATTCGATTTTACTACATAACAAAACGCAAAGGGTACTGGATAGAATAGTAACAAGCAATTTCTCCGAATACTTTTCTGTCAAAAACAAACATTTGTACTGTTTTTGTCACGCCTATATCGATTTCACGAGAGGAAACCATTTAAATGTAAAATGGCAATTGAAGAAGAAAACACTTGTATTTCTTAAGTCGTTTTCTTTTATATTTTCCTTTGAGTAAATAATAAAGATCTGACAAATAGGGCTTAAATCAATTTATACTTTGAAATCGCATAAAAAAATAGTACTTGGCTCCGTTTTTCAGTGATAATAGATAATGAATTGTAAATAAATATAACGATAAGTAAACGGCATCGTATAATTAATTTATTGTCGTGTACCTAGAATCAAAATAACATAGTTATAAACTTTTAACATAGCGTAACTATAATAAGTACAGATATTATATTATATTATATATTATAAAATCTTTTTGTAAATATAATTAATATAAAAATAAAACGTAGGTATATTCCGCGAGTTTAAAGGTACATAAAAATATCAAATATACATTTAAGGAGAAGAAAAGAGCTATAATAACAAAACAGATGTTTGAAAATATAAATCGATTAACCATCCATATCAGTGTTTACATTACACATTAAATACTATTAAGTAATATTTGTTGTATAAATAGTATCTATTTAGCATATTCTTTCTAGAACAATTTATTTTAATAGTCGGTAAAAAAATTGTTTCCTTCAGTAGTCATAATCGTAAAATGCACATATATAAAATCATCACCATATAAATATAAAATTATGTAAATACCTATAATTTAATAAATTATTACAATTATTACGCATACTACACATATTATATCAGACAAAAAATTAAGTTTTCATAAAAAAAAAAAAAAAAACTAAAAAGACTGCACATAATATAATTTTGATAAATTATGGTAGTTTTCGAAGTGCAATATTAATACTTTTTAATCTACAATGAAAAACAGCTATAAAAATTAGTTTCGTCAGACTAATGGGTTCAGTGTTTTACTCTCTTTTTAAGCTTTTCGATCGAATTCTTCTTTATTTTTGCACGAAAGCTTGTTCCGTTTCATGACCATTTGTAAACACCCTTACTGCTGCAGCAACTGGACCGTTATGGGTTCGCAAAAAAAAAAAAATACCACTGCAAACTTTTTTACCATCTATTATTTTATACATATAAGGGGGCCTTGTCTAAACATAAACACACACACATATGCGCGTGCACACAATATACCTATATATATGTAGACCCCATAACTCACAAAGACGTCCACAAGTGTTATTTGCAATTCAAAACATTACCCAGTATAAAATTACAAAGCTAATTTATATTTATTTAAGATCATAATTTTTTTTAGTGCCTATTATGTTTTCTACCATGTGGACATTAGTCCTAAAATAATAATAATAAAAAAATTAATAGTATAAAACGTTTAACAGGTACACATTTTATTATATAATCTATAATATAAGATTTGACTTGTTTTTAAGACAAACCAAACTACGTATGTTTTAAATGTTATAATGTTATAATAAACTATCGACCGTAGACTGTAGTTAATGTATATATAGGTACACGAATTAAAACAACAATCAATAAGTGAATTATAATTTTACATTTTATTTAATTGAAATTTAAAAAATATTTATAATAAAGTAGCTTTAATAGCAATTTAAGTGCTTTAGTAATTCTTAATTCTCTATATTATATTAGTTACAATTCGAATTTTGGAAATGAAATGTAAAATGTATAAATTACAATAAACAATTTGTAAAGAAATCTGTTTTTTACTTAAATTGTTTAAATTAGTGTTGTGTTACAGTATAATATTATAATTTTGACTTATAGAAAGCTTAAACGAGCATCAATTAGTTTTGAATTTAAAATTAAATCAATAATGAAAATAAGACAAGTGAATTAATATAATGAAATTAGAATTTTTAATAGCATTCATGAACGCCGTTAATTGTATTCAATTTATGTCTGTAAAACAAAGATAATCTTTTATTAATAATACATGCCTAATAATTAGCGGCAGTATAAAATACAAATAACATAATTACATATTTTATAAATTAATTTATACATTATAATCATTACATAATAAATGGTGAGACATTATTTGAATGGGTTGGTTATTAATTTTTTTCGTTTTAATAGTTCAAAGTATTTATCGATAACACTTGAATAATAGGTATAAATCATATTATAATAAATTGCCGTCATAACTCACTTATATTACATACTAATATGGCTATATCGGTAACTATTTAATTATCACCTGATCGTATAATATCGTATACGCTACACCGTGTCCCATTATATTATTATAAATTATAATATTGTACACAATATTAGCATTATTAACAATCTCTTTTAATTCACTTGTACATTGTTCAACACGTTTAAAAAATGACGTAGATATACTAATAAAACGTTACCAACCCGTCGCACACACACAATGTTGAACAAATAGGTACTATACTACTACCTACATAAAATGACGAAATTACGAATACCGTTTTTTCGACCACGACACGTTTATATTATTATAAATGAAAACAAAATATTAATCATCGTTTTGAATGCGTTACGAGCCGCTAACCGCGGCAGTGAGTGTTTAATAGGGTCTCGTTAATAAAATATTTAAAAGCAAAGTGGATTGCTTTACACGCCGTGCACTGTAGCACCGCGAGCGTATATAGGTATAGGGTAGGTACATATGATATTATATCATTATAATAATCGTCTTTTCACGTATACCACAGTTTTACAGCTAGTAACCAAATCAAAATCCTCAGTAATTTAATATAAAATATTAGTAAAACATACACCTATTACAGAATACAGAGGAACATTGCACTCTTGTTATACCGCGTGGTTAATCACGTTATTACAATAACTGTTAAGCAATTGAACTTACTAAGAAAAAGTTAAGAAATCACTGGGGCTCAATCTCTCGCTCAATCCCTCAAACACGATATTGACTACACAATATATGTACGTGCACATTTGTAATTCACTCGTGCAATGATGTTAAACTACAATATTGCCAATATTTTTGTGATTTTATTGATGCCACGGTAGTGCTTCAGATCGAAATGAAAAAGAAATGACATATCGCATTTAAGTACCACAACTCGGGTTCATATGCTGTTTAATATATCGTGGTAATAATGTTTATAATATATTATACATTTTATACTCTTCTGCTGCGACCGAGAATTCAGTTGAATATCAAAATACCAAAATATAGAAATAATATATTATATGGGATGCACCTCACGTTCGAAGCCACCAACCACTTTTTTCTATAGGTAATTGAAATTCTTGAAACTTGATTTCCGAAAAATATAATACTGTATATACGAATCTGAGATTGCCATTTTATAGAGTTAATATTATTTAACAAGCCATATTGATAGGATAACCTCCCCACACACACACACACCCTATCAGTATCAGTGTATCAATATCTGTTGGCAACGAATAATCGGTAAATTTGTTGGTCATTTTAAAATTTAGCATTTCTAAATCTATTCGGTAGTTTTAAATACTACATCCCGCTAACATACTGCGTGTAGTTTCTCATTATTTTTACAACTATGTAGTATATATAATAATTATACGAAACAAGCTGTATATAGGTAAACAAATATAATTTTAACTTAGTATATGCATTAACTTTATCACCTCTAACTATTTAAAATAAAACAAGTAGGTAATCAATAACCATGTCGATATAATTTATTTATAAATGTTTAAACTTTAGACTTGTATTATATTCTAGTTATTTTAAATTGCAAATTCTGAATAAGAGATAAATTAGTTTTATAATTGCTTATACATTCTTTGTAATTAATTATAAATAAAATAAATATGTACATTTTTTTATTCGGGAATGTTTTGCGTATAATATCGATAGTAATATATAATCAAATTGCACACAAATTTATTGTTATATGAACCAATACTAAATATATCAATATTTATTTATTATAATAATATACGGGTTGTACAATAAACCTAATATAATAAAACATATCACAAATAAAGCAATAGTGTATGGATAATAGAAAAACATTGAAAAAAATACTCCATTAGGATATTGTTGATATAGTTAACGACATAACAATATATAAATACCTACCTACATAATATATTATATTTTAAAGGTTCGCCGCTGATATTTCTGTCACGTAGATTAATATTCGTACAACATGAAATCATATCCTACATAGTTACACGTGTATTATAACGATATCGATTTTCATATTTCTACTCGGGAAATCGCGCGATCGTGTCGTATCCACCCTGATTACGATTTTGTATTATACGCAAGTATTATTATAAATTAATAATACAACTACAGTTATAAATGTTTTACCTAATAACCCTATCAACAATATAATATTATTACAAATTATCATCATTATTATAAAATAACTTGATTAACCGTTCAACGATCGCTTCGGAGAAGTTATGTAAGATTTTTTTTTTTTGTATACTTTCCGCCTGTAGCAGACTAATAATTATTAATTCGATAAAACGCACGAAAGGGAAACCGCTGTAGACGAACCACTACACCGTACGGTGCCACCCTTGACGATCGTTCCTATCAGGTACATGACGATTGCACGCGGTTTATTAATGTGCTCACGTTTCGACATTTTACCATTAGTGTAATGAATCGAGCTTGCTCACAAATCGAACTTATACAGTTACACGCCACCTCGAATTATTTTTTTTAAATAATAATCTACAGAATTTCACCACAAGCCAGAGCATTTTGTTTGGAATTTCACGGATTGATAGCAATATCTTGTCGTGAATATGCGCGTAAAAATAAAACGCGTCTACGAATATAGTAACATAACTATCGAGATGTGAATAACTGCAGAATTTTAATTTTTGAAAAACTCTTTTATATAGAATGATACACGTTTTGAGTCTTGCAGGCGAAATGTATACACAACTGAGCCGTGGTTATATTTATAAGAAAAATAAATATTATTTTCAACAACAATAATAATGATAATTGAAAATCGGGCACAAAGCCAGATGAGTCCGCGCCGGCCAACGAATCAATTAGAGCTGTAAAAATGTTTTTGTTCCGATAAAAAATATGTCCTTGATAATATATTACAATAAACATTTCATTTCACTTTTTTTTCGATATGTTAATTACTTTATGAGGAGACGTGTACCGTGTACATATAAATAAAACCTTAGTCGACGATTATAGTTCTAAGAACATAAAAATATAATATAAATAACACATAATATACGTATGTTCGTATGTACCTATTATATACATACATTATAGTTGTCAAAAAATATTATTCACCTATATCACTATAATAAATAACATCAATATAAACTAGGTAATGAGATATTACGTGCCGAAAACTTGGCGGAAACTTAGAATATAAATAACTGGTATGCAGTTCACTTTCAATCATAAGGTGATGCACTTAAATATAAGAGAAAAATATGTTCGTAATAAAACCAACCCACTCGAGAATTAGTTGAGATTAATGTTTAATCGTTCGCAGAAATCGTAAGTTTTGAACGGTTTGGTTAAAACGCGATTTGATTATTTCAAAAGTTCGTGTGTTGGATTACTTGGATTCACATTATCACGTTTAAAATCATTATAGAGTAAACGACACGCTTATTTAATATTAAAACGTAATCAAATAGTTTAAATTTTATTCCACGATCGATCGACGAATACAGTGATTTCGCAATGACCACATTCGTCGTGCTACACCTGTATAATACTGGTATTTCTGCAATGAGTAGCATACTATTACAGTAAGTATAGCGGGTTAGTTTATAAATCTTTATAAGCCCAACGAACGCGATCAAACAATATATTAGTTGTATTATGGGCACACGTACATGATTTACGGGACACGCGTATAGTTCGACAACAATCATTGGAGGTGTATTGGTGCGCATATATATTACACAGATCACCGCCGTATATGCAAGTACACACAACTGCTGCACACACGTACCACTGCACGCGATTTGCCGTTATATTTATTTTATTTTATTGTTGTTTTTGTAAAAAGGTACAACACGATTTCATGGAGGATAAAAAAAAAAACAAAATCCAATTACCATAATGGCAATTCCTACGTAGGCGCAAAGAATATGTATGTGTATATGTATATACCTATATATTATTATTTTTTTCGGCGTGTTTTAATCGTTCCGGGCCCGGTGGGGCGACTGAGCAGCCGGAGGAGCAGAAGAGGATGGACCGACGCGATTGATTACCTCCTCGGTAAAATAAAAATAAAAAAAAAAAGCGAAAACTAAAAAATACGACTACCGACACGGAATAAATATGCTATATATATACAAAGAGCTGTCCGCCGATGATAGTACCCTTGTATAGGTTCAACGGTCCGGGGCCCGTGGAGCGGGCGGTGGTTATAATCGTGTCAATCCCGCCGACGTCGCCGGGGCCGAATTAATGACCTCGCGCGCGCGGAGAGTCGCCTCGCCCCCGTCTCATTAATATATATATATATATATATGTACTAAGCACTCTACCGCCACTACCAATCGTACTTAAACTGCACACTGTTATATATTATTATACATTTTCGGGGAGATCCTTCGCCGTCGTCGTCGTCGTCGGAGGGCGCTACGCGCAAAAGAGGAAGTGGAAAAGAAACGGCGACGGCGGCGGCGGGTTAGGGTCGTTAATTCGTATATATACGAAAAATGTTTATGAGTGTATGTGTGTGCGCGTATTGAGCCATTAGCGTGTTTTATGTAGTTATAATAGGCGTCACCGCCGCCGTCGTAGCGGTTCTCCTCGCCGCAACCTCCGAAACACTTTACTCCGCCACCCCCTCCGTTGTGTTATATACTCTCTTGGCGGCGGCGAACAGTTCGTTTTATTGATCTCCCTCCGCCGCGCGCCGCCCCCACCGCCGTACCGTATGCCATTCTCGCCGCCGCCTAAATCGTCCGCACTCACCCCCGCGTGGGTGGATAGGGGAAGGTATACGCGTGTATATACACACACACACACACACACAAACGATATTACTACGACTCTTGTTAGAAAACCGTTTGTACCGAATAAAACGCTCGTTTTAACTCTATTATATATATACCTTTTGTGCCACGCGCGCGCTACACTTTCGGCGGCGAACGGCGGGGAGGGCGGATGTGTATAGTGGTGGTGGTGGTGGTGGTGGTGGGGGTGGCGAGAGAGGAGCGGCTTTGTCACGGCGTCCCGGCTGCACGCGGAGCACCACCAGAAACCGTTCGCGGGGGGGGGGTTGATGGTGGCAGTGAAGTGGGCGATGGCGCAGCGCGGTCGTTGGTCGCTTCCCGAAAACTTTTATACTATTATCATTATAATTATTATTTTAATACGATTTGATATTAAAATATATTATATTTAGTACCGACAATTATTATATCATTAGCTATAGGTAAGCGAGTATAAAAGAGTGAATATATATACACTCTCCGAGCGGTGGTGCGGCAGGTCTCGTCGAGGACTCTACTTACCGTTGATTAATTAATATAATAATATGATCTAATAATTAAAACGGCAGAATAACATCTAACGGTTTAACGAACAATTTTATTAACTCAGACGATCTCGCTGTACAATAATATCGTGCGATAATTTTCAACGCGGTTTTTCGGAAAACGACAAAAACAATAACAATAATATTATTGTACGAGAATGTGTGTATAATAACACACGTGCGCAATGAACGCTCTCTTTATTGATTTTTTTTTTTATTATTATTATTATATAATACGGTAATACTGTATACCGACACCACCGTATCATATAGCCGTCGCCGTTTTATTAACAATAATAAAACTCACGGGCCGTGGAAAACGTTTTATTTGTTTTCTATGCACATAACAAAAACGAACAAGTTTATTAAAATATTATAATAAATACGAACACTTCGGTAGACGAGAGCGGTGTGTTTTTCCAGTTTGAAACACACCCCTATGTACTATGTACTATAATTTAACTACGATTTAATAACATATAGGCGGACTTCCCATACACGATAATAAACATACGTACACTCGACGTCTGCTCTTTAAATTTCTATTATTGGTACACATCCGACATCTGATATAGATGATAACTGAATAATATATTATATAACAAATAAATGTATACCTAAAACTCCGTTTCAGGATCTCGTGAGACTGCATCTGTTTTATATATAGGACTTATACGACAATTTTCGTAAGTCTTTATAGATTATAATATTATAATATAGTTGTCGTGCCACAATTCACATTTCTACACATAGACAGAAGTACTAAATAGACACTCGCGTGCAGCCAATAGATAGACGATATGTAAACACATAATATGGTATTGCAAACATCGTACAAACATGAATCCTACGAATCCGTGAGGTTAGGTTATAATTTCTCCGAGCATCAAATATTTAAACACTACAAAATCAAACGGTCAGAAATATTTACGACGAACACTTATATTGTTATACTTGTAAAGCTTAGAAAATCGAAATCGTATACAAACATAACATAAATAATAAAGTCGAATATTGTATTAGTCTAAACTACTATAACTTATAAGCATTAAGCGTGACGACCTGTTTATATACAGGTAGGGATAATTATAGGCTATTATTATAGCAGTCAGTAGACCCCTTTTATTTGAATATTTTAATTTTCTGACACTGAATAAATTACTTGCACTGCGTACGACAAAATGAAAATATTTTAAATGGTACATTCAACAGGTTTAACGTCGTATATGTATATACGTTCAAAATATCAGTGTATATATAAGATTTTCGTTCGCGCAAAATAACGATTTAAAAATCGGGATTATACAGACGAGTATAAAATGAGCTTTGAATACAACGTTATATCCCATTTATAATAATATGTTTACAGCAATATATAAATACGCTCCATATCAAATCCCATTAATTATATGGACAAGATCTGTTTTCCCGCATAAACGCGGGTGATATAGTTATTATACTGCAGGGTTGAAGCATGTACAATATAATATGTTATGTTTAACTGCGTCTATTAAGCCTTATTTAAAAATCGATTTCGCAATAAATGAATACAATTTAATGTTTAAACTCTCCGAGCCGACGGGGCCACGAGGAAACGACCTTATACCATGTACAAATATTATAAGTATAACTAATATAATGATATGAAACAATCGGTCGTTATATACATATGCACAGTATACATAATATATAGTATATACATAGGATTATTCACTATTCATCGATAACATGGTCAACCCACCCCCTGTTTTCCTTTAATAATGCATTTATATAATTTTGATTTTTCCAGTCAATAGCTATGTTTCCAAAAATTTAAATTTTTTACCATTTTAGGAGTATCTACAGTAAATGCCAAATACAAACATTTTTTTACAAATGAAAAACATCCTTTTTTTATTATTAATTGTTGAATTTATTTTGAAATTTTTGACGCATCTAAATTGATACCAATTTAAAGAATATTCGTTTCTGAATAACTTTCCTAATTACATTAAAAATTCAAGAAAATTGATTCTAAAGTATACTTAAAATACCCGCAATCAAAATTTGAATATATTCTTATAAAAAGAGAGATTAGGGGTATATATACTTGGTGATAACTGTATATTAGATACGTACATAAACTTTGTCAACATTGCATTATGATACCTATCCCATTAAAATACCATTGTTTTATATGAAAAAAGCGTAGGTACGATACTACGATATACTATTATAATATATTATAACTTTCCTGCAGCTTGCTTATACAATTTCTGTATGGATTTTATTAGATCTATGTGTGATATATGGATGCAGAGGTGGTGTTGGTTTGTAAAACGAAATAAAAATAACATAATACACAATAGCTGAAGCTGAATACATAATTTTAAATAATTTGTGACTCTCGTGTAATGCCCTAAAAGGCAAAACATAATGGTAACTATATAAATAGTATTATTCCAACAATAACGTAACTGATTTTTTTTTCAAAATTAATAACAGATAACTGAATTATTGAAATAAACATTTTATAAAAAATTGAAAATACGCACGAATCATCGTCAAAACAAGAACACTGTATTGTTATTAAAAGTATGATAATGTTAAACAGGAAAACTTTTATTTAAAACTCTCTATATAATTCCAAACAATATTAAAATAGGTATATATAATTTACATTTTGCACAAAATAAATATACATGATGAGGAATAATAAAAGTACTACTATATATTTATATAATATATATATATGCATACACAATACAGAATTTATACAATCATTATAGTCATTATACTGTATACACACCTATCGAGTACCAAACTACAGCTTAAATCAAAGTTTTAATTTCATAAATACTCTCTATAAAAATATTTTAACACTTTAATTACAACCATAAAAAAGTTATGCTTATTTCAAAGCAGACTTATTTCAAAACAACACATTTATTAATAAACTTTATTCTTGTGACTAATGGTCGTTTTATTCTGCACGAGCAAGCTGCCAAAAAAACGATTTAGTTTATTTTAGTGTTAATAATTTATTTTTAAAAGCCACAATATAACGTTTACCGTGGAACACATAATATCCAGCTTTAATATATGATGAATTATTATTATCATCAACGTCGTTATCGCTATCTTAATACCTCATCGAAGCACGAAGCACCGATATTTTTTCATTTATATATTACACCAACAACGGTTAAATCGAATGGAGAGTTTTCTCTCTTCAATCGCAGTGCTCAGAACACTCGAGGGGTGAATAATAATTACAACATGATGACGTAATAATATTATCTGCACTACTCACAGCGAACTACAGTAATTAGGTATGTTTTGAGTTTCGTTAAAGTTTAAAACAGTCAACATTAAACCTTTACGGACAAGTGAAATAGTGAATTATTGACCAACTGCTACACTGCTCTATATACACACATACAATATACAACATAATTTACAATATGAACTACCGTATAGAACGACCTCTTAGCATATTAGATATACTTTTTTTGTTGGTAGCACTCCCCCTCGGTAGTTTTATACGCGCGCACAAAACAATGGGAAACAAAACGAAAGGCAACCCCTTTAATACGTCAGACTCTTGGAGTGACATCTGAACAATTTTACAAAGAACATAAAAGGAAGTTACATTTAAACGTGAACGTGACGTCAACAAACGAGTAATTCAAGTGATGAAATATAGCGTTTTCTGTACGGCCGTTTCACGTTAAACCCGAGAAGTTCTTGCATATTTTTTCCGCCACTTTCCGAATTTCATTTCGAGAATTTCTACTCCAAAAATTTCCGTAGCCCTTTTTAACAACAGTTTGTTCCCGTTTAGAAAATCTACTATTCTTCCGTTTGAAATTATTATTATTCACTCCAGATTCGCGCGATAACATTTCTGAATCTGGTTTTATGCATTTTTACGCAGCTCGAGTCTTAAGTTAATTCGATAAAGTATTCAAATATACAACAAGAAAGATAATTTCTGAAATTCTGATAGTCTGTGTACACTAAGCGTATCTACATAGGTATGTAGGTTATATGAGAACTGTAATTAAATTCTACGTACGGATCAGTATCGTGAACGGCAGGGCAAATTAAGTTTATTAATTAAAATACATTTCGTGAATCCGAATGCGGTGACAAACTATATATAATAATAATAATATATGACGTAAATACCTGCTTTTGTGTTAATAGTCATCCGATCGCATAATAATATTACAGCAGAGAAAAGTAATAATGTAAAAAATGAATTAAAGTTTATAGCTTACTTTATTGCTAAACACAACCGTATTATGTAATGTATGTTTTAAGACATATCATCTGTGTATAAAATATAAATTATGTATAAAATACTTGCGTGCTTATTCAAATACTATTAAGCGACGACGACGAGAATAAACACACGCGCATTTAATATATGTTATACATTTATAAATAATGAATTAAATGCCCATCATAAGATAAACGCACTCAGCATCTGTATTGTAACGGTTTGTATAATAATATGACCACAAACGCGTTTTATAGAAATATGACAATCTCGACGTATTTCCAATAAAAGTTAGGTTGCTTTTAGGGTGATCTTAAATGGCAAACGGGCAAACTGTTACGCACCAATGATAAATGTACCAATACGTGAAAATAATATTATAGTATGCGTACAGCGATTGCGTTTATAATAATAATTATATTTACGTTTAAGCGATATTTATTTTGGATCGGTATTATATACACATCAAACGACTGTGACGTTGTAATATACGAAACGGATCACATAACGTCGGACAGTTATATTGCCTATTAGGTTCGTATGGTACTTACATAGTATAGCAGATGATATAAACGGATCGAGAGAGTTGCAGCGAGCTGAGAGAGAAAAGTAGTTTTAGATTGCAGCTATATAAACGGACTGCTGCAGTAACGCAGTTATCTCTCATCAGCAATTAAATACATCGGCGACCGGCCCACCTATTTATTATATACATTATACATTATACCTGTATTATACCTACCTACTTACTAACCACCCTAATGATGTGGCGCGGGAGTCGACTATACAGATTGCCCTCGTCCCAAATCACACGCCTTACACACATGCACATATAATATGACGTATATAAATTATCTTGTAATATACAAAATGACTCACTAAGTAAGTTCACCCCCATTTTTAAATTTAAAAATGAACTTATTCAAATTCTTCGCAACTCGTAAAATTTTACTATACTAACTTGGTTAGAAAACAATTACACATCGTGTAGCATTCATATACGATATTTTAATATGCATCTACTATCGATATTTTTTCAAGCATTTACCGGCTGAGGTGCGAGATGAGATACACTATAAATTACACGTTTACTTTTAATCGTCGACCACTAATATTATTCACGTCAAATGCGTTTTTTTATGCAATTTTTATTTTTAACTGTTCGATCTTTCCCGTTGGTCACGCGATTTGTGTGCAGTCGATTTTTCTTTTTAGTATCTCTCGTTGTCGAATCGAAATATTGGCAATTTATATCCCCCTTCGTCCGACAGAGCAAACACACGCAAAAACTGTGCCCGAGGTCGTCGTCATCGCCGTCTATGAAATACGTTTAACGTAGCGCGTGTACCTACCAACCCGCCACTGATACGAGCAATTACGCGTATATATACGTTTCCCACACTCACCGAACTATAAATCCGTTTTTTTCTCCATTTGAAATTCACAAATCACATCACGTATCCACACAACCATTGTTCCGTAGTTAATAATAACGTATATAAATAGATAGATAGATAGATATAAATCTACTGGTCCGAGAAAAGGTGTGTGCTGTGTAGCAAACCCATCGTAGTGGTGGATCCGAATATCGATTTTGGAGACGGTAGAAATGTAAAACTGTAATTTTGACTGTGCATAAAACTACACATATACATATAACGTATGTTACTATGGCAATAGGACCAAATTAACCCTACACCACTCACGTTATAGACTTATATGGCTTATAAAGTTATTTTTACAAAATTCTGGAGTTGTTTACATTACATTATATTATTTTAATTAACCTAGATAAACAAGGTGTGACGATGTCAGTGGTCTGAGAGGGACGGGAAAGAATCTTTTGAGATGGATGGTAAGCGTTTGGGTTAAAAGCGTAGTAGGTAATACTAATTTGGTACGTGCACGCGCGGTTTAATAGCAGGTTAGGGCGAGCATGATGACGGTAAACATGCTTTTCGCCGTTCATGCTTTTTAAATATTCGCCATACCACTGATTTCATCGTTATTTCAGTAATTATTAATTTTATGTGGGTACAGTGTATAATATTATATTATATTCTAAGCAACACGTCATTAGAAAATAACAACGAAAAGTCGTGTTCACCCAGTTTACTTCGGGCAAAGGTCGACAACGAAAGAATTTTCGGAATATTGAAATGACGAGGCGGAGGTAGATTGACTCACGAATCTCGACCGCACACACGCGCATACCGCCGACGATGTGTATGTATATAGTACAACAAATACGGGCATATCTATATGTATATATTATAATATTAGTATAGTAGGCGTGTAGAGTAGAAGCTATGAGAAAGGGGATGAACAGACCTGATCGGTGCAGCACGGGTATTTAAGTTGTGTGCGTAAAGTATTATTATAACCTAAATTGCTCAACGAACACGTGGGAGGTAATTCACAATAACAATAAACCCCGAAAGTGAAATACTTTACGATAATTAGCGGTACAGATGGAATGTTTGGCTCGTTAGCGAATTAATATCCGTAATAGCAAAACTCGTTTCGGCACGCAATGCTCCGATGCCCATCATCGACACGAATATCTTACGCCTACGCCACCCCCCGGCAATCTACGCACGCACCACACACACACACACGCGCATTGTAAGCTTAACTTTTGCTCTATATACGCCTAATATATGTGTGCGTGCGCGTGTGTGTAAATTACACGATAATATATTATTTGCTTTTGCTATACGCACGAGACAGTTATTATCAAGCTGCAATGCGTTCTATTATCGACATACTGGCGCCGGCGCCGAACGAATTTGGCGTCGGGTAGGGGTGGAGGCTACTGTTATCTGGAATGCTATTATTTTCACGATATTAATAAACAACCGCATTTGTTTTAGTTATTTCATAGTCGTGTATACTATACAGATCTTAGGTTTATTCAAATAAGTCCTTTCATGGGTTTACATGGGAATTGTATGCATTAAGGATATAACAGTTCTTCTAATGTTATGTGAGAAAAAAACGATTTAGGTGATGGCGCTGCGAGCAGCGTTATATAATGCTATATAATTGATAGATAAAGGTAAATTTGACAAACTGATATTGCAGACTACTAAAGCTGTTACCTTAACAGATTAAATATTTGTACCGATTATTGCGCGAAGAGTGAATATAGATGCTATAGTCACCCTTCTCCCTATACCGGTGAGTAAATACAATATATTATATAGTAATAATGTAGTAAAAGCGACACAGCTTCCCTCGACAGCGATTGACACGGGTTTGCACAATTCAGTATTGTAGTTATACCTTATTTATATATACTTCTATCGACGATTTTGAATCGAAGCGTTGTGATTTATAATAAGTATACAGCGTAATATTATATATTAAACAGATCGATTTTCGTTCATTAAAATATAAAACTATATTGTATTATCTGTTATATTGAAGTACACGACGTATAATAGTAGGAAAAATCGACAAGTAAAAACATAAAACGACACTATATTACATGCACTGCACTACTGCAGTATATGTGTAATATAGATGTTTTTTTATAATTATTATTAACACAAGCGCATTATATAGCCAAAGGACAAGCAGCAAACCACTTTTTCCGTATCTATCGAGAACGGTATTGTTTTTCGATAAACGTACGTAATATTGCTGGAAAAAAATTTAAACGTCGTGTGGGCGTATATGACGCGCTGCTCAGAGATTATCGCCCACTGTGCACGCACACAGACGATACTGTATAATGTTATTATAGGTCTTTCTCTCACTCGGTACAGATCTCCGAACAAATATAATATATATATATATATATTTTAATTTGATAGTTATTTTCCGCCGGACCATCTCGATCGTTATCTGTCGCTATACATATAATTTTTATTATATTGCAGCCTATATTATGTCTATTCAGCATGATATAATAATAATATTAACAATATTATACATTAAATATTAATATACAGCGGTCTCGTAATAAACCGTTGTCGCGTATATGTGTACGCATATAATATAATATAATATGTATAGGGGAAATGTTTAACATACGACGACGTTTAGATAAGATAAAGGTTCATGTGAAGAAAACAAAAATTACCATTTAATAGTCCTCGTCCTTATATTATTATTACGTTATAATACAAGTGGGCGACGTAAAAATGCTGCCGAGACGACAATATCGTATTGTTCGATATAATATATATGCTATATTATATACTATAGATATTATGATTTTATTTATTTGAATAACATACGACGCGCTCGACGTTTAGAAAGCGGATGGCAATGACGTCACCGCTCGTGAACGATTGCGCATAAATCACGGGGATAATATTGTTTTCGTATTTCGCGTATACGCACAGACGTCTGTCGATTAATGTTATACCTATCTATACCTTTAAAACGTGTATGTTTATATATATATTATGTATAACGACATTCGGATAATAATACTAATAAGCAAACAAACAATGTACGGTTGTATGGGATTTACGATATCGAACGTGCAGCGCGGTGTGTTTTTCTGAGGGATGTGTAATATTGTATATATTTTATAATACATTTTTATACTTAAAGCAAGCAACGAATCCTGTAGTTTTGTGGAAAACGATACGCGTCAAAAATATCAAATTTAATTGGTCAAATTCGTGTTTTTTTACCCTAGATCGTTAAGCGTCTATAATGTATACAGCTGTGCGGAAACTGTGAAAAAGGTTTTTACAAAAGCTATTACGTTTTGTGGACGGTGTAAGGCTATAGGCAGAGCGCATTTTTTGTACGTCTGTATATGTAGTTATATAACAGTATAAATTAATAAAAACAACCCTCATCGCGATTTGAAACTATTATTTGACATGAGAAGAAGTTGTATGAGTTATACAAGTATATAGAGACGACTATTTGATAACAATGACTTTTTTACATGTATTGTTGTAAAAATGTTGGAGTATAAAATAAGTATAATAATAAACACACCGTATTAGTTTGTATATAGGTAGGTACCAGACATCCATACACGGGACTTGACAATGGATAAAGTAAATAACTTAAGCGTTTTAACGGCGCAAAAATAAGTTTGTGTTATAATAATGTATAATACATGCCACATACATGATACCTATACAACATTATACTTCGATGCAATGCATGTAATAATAATAGAATAACGGTGAATAATATGATATGACTATTGAAATGCGATTCAGAATTTACACATCAAACGAATGACAAATTGTCGCATTCGTATTGCATTGTATTTGTATATTAAATTCTGTATTAGGTAATAGGTATATTACGTATAGGGAATAATTTGTACGTATATACTTATTACTTTTATTATATAAGAAAATTTTTACTCTTTTACAAACCACGTGGTTTATTATACAAAATGTCGTCGTAAGATAAAGTATGTACGGTATTTATATTGTTTATACTGTATATTCTAGTTAATTTGATAGATCGCGTCTTATTAAAGCTACAAAACCATTTTAACGTGACATTAACGGCGACGGAAACACAGGATAACAGCAGCATGATACATATACTAATATTATCAATGTACACTGTACAGGACAAACAAACATAAAAATACTCTATGACTGCCAATAACTATATGCCGATGCCTATATATTTCGCATCGGAGAATGTATAAGTTTTAAGTATATTATACATGTATATGTATAGCAAAAGATGTACGCGTATATACCTATACTGTACATTGACATCGTCGATAAACGAACCTGTAATAGCTTCCTGCACAGACTGAACACTCCTTCAAATCTGCAGCATCCATTTCCGTTTCCAACAACTGCTCTAATAATAACGTGTTTAAAAACGTGTTGATCGAACACGTAGAAACATCATAGTGTTATGGTCGGTGGAAGTTTACTCGTTTTTATAATCGTCGGAAAAACGTTGCGATAATTACCGTCTTAACTCAACTATAACTACAACCCGTTTATATACCTAAACTGCTGCAACATAGTAGTTTATTACGACAAATACCAATTATTATTATTACATCGTATCAACGAGGAATTGCGAAGGACGCGTTGACGAGATCAGACTGACGAGTACTGTAAAAATAACAAACATCGATTTCTATAACATATACCGTAGTTCGTTGATTTAAACTAAATGGAGATTTTAGCATCAAGGTTTCCAACGTCCAGAGTGGAAAGGAACTTCAAATAGAAGTGTGTATTGTGCCACGTGGTATGTTCTTGGAAGCATAGAAACGACGATTGATATAAAAATATGTATTATTAAATAAAAGAATCATAGAAGGTATAATATACATGTGAAACATAGCACACTAATATAATAATATAACATATACACAAATATTGTTATTTATTATTGCACAATAAAAAAAATAGCACAAACTATTATATTTTCGACTACCGCAGAACGTGAGAGATAAAAAAAAAAAAAATCAAACGATCAAAATCGAAAGTAAAACCGTACACAGCTGTAGCTTTGTTAACATTTTAATAATACATATAAATATTGATATATAGGTACCTACAGTAATGGTAAATACAATATAACTGGAAACACCGACTTTGTTGCGGTTTGAATATACATCGATCGATAAAATGGCTTTATTAATCTTACATAAACACTATACATAACTATATATCTACAATTATAATTATATGCATTCGCGTAAATATTTTTTCTTTAATACTTTTACAGTTTTAGAATTTTAGATATATTATTATTCGCATGTAAGTAAACATGCGTATAATCTGATAATCTGATGAATATATTCATTAATACAATTTATGTTTGCACACGTTGAAAATTTTTTTTGTACACGCAACAATAATGCAACAAAAACTATATATATATAAGCTTTAAAGAGTTCTAAAAACATTACATCCGGTCATTTTGGTTTTTAATATTATAAAAACATAACACGTGAACAATGGAAACGTTTTTAGTAGCAATAACAAGCACTATATTCGTTTATACACGTCAATTTGTGCTTATACAGAAACAAAATCGAATGATATTTTAATTGAAAAATAAATATTTTTTTAATTTTTAATCTTAATTAAAATAATATTGCCGTAAATAATGTTATGATATATTCAATATGATCATTCTGTCACATAATATAATATTATAATACGATTATTCACGTCTATTAGTCTATTATGTACAATTCTACTCGAAACATGATGCAGTGTAAATCAAGAGTATTATTAATTTATCGTTTGGAATAGAGTTTGCAAGATTTAAATGCTACAGGATTTCGCTTTGTATAACCGACACAAATTTCCCTAAGTATAAAATGAATTATGGAATTTCATATTTTTGTTTTAATGGCAATTTATGCGTCCGGCGTACCTATAAAAAAATGTTAATAACGTAATACGTAATAATGGTTTTTATACCTGGCGACCTATTTCAACCCTATCAGACAGATCTGACAATGAAGGATAATAAATATTCTCATTCTTGCAATAGAATAGGAATTGAAAAAAATGATCTAGCGCTACTATTATATATTGTTAATTATTTGTTTTCACTGTATTATATGTATATCAAAAGAACTGTAATCAATACCTACTGGCTATACTAACAATATCATTATATATATTGTCTGTGTAATCCATCGCATTGATCAATAGCCTCAGTGCTACTGAGAGTTTCTTATTGATGAAAAAAAATAACATACCTGTTAATAATTCACCGATATATTATAATATTTCACTTATTTTATACTCGACGAGCTAGAGTTTAGAGAAATTCAAACAACCCCCCAAGCGGTATAAAACCATATTTATATTATTTAATGTGCTCCGAATTATTGCGAGATATTACTATAATATATTTATACTTGAATATATATTTTGTATCCACAATTGAGAACCATCGCAGCAATTTTATCCGTTTTCTATATAATCAATAATATATTGTGTTATATGTATCTTTGTACAAAATATACGTATATATGTATGCACCTATTACATTCTATTGTATATGTATTATGTGAATGTTTGTGTGTGCTATATTGCATTTACCCCTAACCAGGCAAACTAGGAAACCAATACGCAGTAGACCGCATTATTTTCAATATTATAAATATATTGTCAGATACGTCTACAGAACATGATCTTTTAATATCCAGATTTGAGTGTAGCATATATTTAATATAATATATTATAATATGTACGCATAAAGCCATATTCTAATAATTTTCGGTTTGAACTGAATTAGTATTTCTCTGGAATTTGACGCAGGCTATATCGTCTATATAATACATTTGTATGTATACCTAATACAAAAATATGTACACAGAACCAAATTAACAAAACGCAAACAACGGGCTCACAATAAATAATCTATAATTTTACATAATATCCAATTTTATAACTTTATTGGTGTTCTATTTCATATCGAAATCGTCAAACTAGGTCAATTGACATATAATTTTTTTTTTTTATCTAAGACTAAAAGGAACAGCATTGTAGAATTTATTATTTTTTTTGCATTTTTATTTCAACAAAAAATATTAACAACACACTGCTTATATAATATTATGTAATACATTAAAGTTTTTAGTTTGTAAGTATATTGTATTATGTTTAATCAGTTTAATGTTTCATCGAACAAACAGATACCTCTTATTATACATATTTATTATTTAAAACGTTTTCAAATGGATTTTTAGAAATAATATAAACGATTACAGTATTTCTCAAACACACAGCAGCGCTTTAAAAATTTTATATTAGTTTATAATAAATGCGTAAAATTGTTCGATTTTTTATTTTTTTAACACATCATCGCTTTCGTCCATGCGTATATAAAAACAAAATAAGAGAGATAATTATTATATACATTTCAATTTCAATTATTTTAATAGTACCCAGACTTAGTTATCAGGTTTTTTTTTTTATATGCAAATGTTAATTCTATTACGTATCACTAAAATTCAGTGTTAAAATAATTATTTTATTGGAAATCTGTTTTTCGTCCAAATAGTAACGATAAGTGTAATCTAGTACACTTATGTGTTATGTACCTATATATAACTCTATAAACGGTCGCATTTCACTGTATAGACCATTTGTTCTCACTTTACAGCTGCCAACTTTAAGATCATATAAGTTTCCGAAAACTTTTTGGTAATTAAGCTATAGCATGAATAAACTTGTAACTTATGAGTATTATTCATTTAAAATATCTCATTCCAAATTAATTTAAATATTAAATATCTTAAGAATTTCTTCATATGAAGTATTTATATAATTAAATAATAAATCGCATTCTATAATTCAGTGATTAAAATGTAAAAATATGCAAGTACATAAAAAAAGAAAAATCCGATAAAATTTAAGTTTTAATGAATTACTTATAATTAGATAATTTACTTAAAAATATAAATATATCATTTAAATATGTAATGAATACAAATTCCAAAAACGGTTATCAAGACTTTATATACCTACTATTAAAAATGTTAACACAAAATAGCAATGTGTATAATAATATGATTTGACGAAACTTTTAATTTAAAAATAATGTTAAGTACATATTAGTTGTTTAATTATTATGTATTTGATATGAACATGATAGATAATAATATCTAACAATCAAAAGTAGGTACAGCAAAGGCCAAATATGTGCGATTATATTAGTTTTTAATCGTTGTTTGTTTCGCAATTTATGTAGGCATTACGTCTATAACAAAGTAACAAATGTATACAAAAAACAAGGACGTTTGAGAATATTGCTGAATACAGTATTACATATATAGGCTGAAATATCGATGTCGATTGAAAAAAAACAACCCAACCGTGAAAAGATTATTATTTCAGTTGTACGATATAACAATAATGGCTAATAATAATATTATAATCGTATATAATATATATTATATAGCCATATAGGTATACGTTAAATTGACAATACGGTTTTACGAAAGCAACCAATTTGCGCCAAATAGATTTTGTCAACAAAACTATATATCTGCAGTATGCATTATGCATGTAAATATGCATAATATTATGTAGTATTATAGTATTTATATACGTGCTCACCGAGATAATGTTTAGCGATTACGGATTAATAATTAACTATTGATATTTGATAGAAATAATAGCGAAAAAAATAAAAAAAAATTAAATTTTAATAAAATACATATGGGGTATCCGCCGACCTCCAATATCAACTATTAAAATCAAACAACGTATTCATAATAAATAATAATAATTGATTGTTTTTTTACAAATTCAAAACAAAAAACGATGATAGCAAAATATAATTGATGTAAAACATTATAAACGAAATCCCTGTTTTATGTTTTATTAATATTTCGATGTGCTGTCACGCATTACAATAATATTTTAAGGTGGCACATTAAAAGTTGAATCAGTTGAATCATAACAAAAAAGTACAATTGAAAACAATATTATTTTCCCTATCATGACATAGGCTTTTATTAAAAACTTAGATTTTTTAGAATAAGTTATTATTTATTGTTAATATTATAATAATATACATTAAGCTAAAAAATAAAGTTTAATTTTAAACAAAATTCAGTCTAAATAGCAGGTTATGTTACATCTGATAAATTTTTACTGTATATTTGCTATTTAGAAGTTTTCCCTGTATTCCACGAGTAAAGGTTACAAAGATTATAAACTGTGCATAAGTGTATTTGTTTAATTTGTTTAGATCTCAAACATTGTAATGTTTTTATACCATCTTATAGAATAAGTAATTGTGAATTTTCACAACCTAGACTTGGACATGTTATAGAGCGGGTATTATATTCATTATACTAATTTATTATACCCACCTATAATACTAGCCCATATAATTAGAAAATACTTTATTTTGTTTATTTTATAACTAGGATAATTATTTTTTTTGTAGTCTATTGTTTTCTAAAATTTTCCTTATTTATTAATTACACTTAATACTTTTTATTGTTAATAAAACAAAAACCAACCAAATTTATACATTATACAATGGTGAACATACTCGTACATACATCATAATTTAAATATTTATAAGAGCTCCCTAAATACTTATTTACTCTTTTAAGTCGAAACCTATAGGTCGTCGCATAAAATTAAGATAGCTCTGAAATCAGAGCCACTGATTGTGCACAGCGTTAAATGCACATCATACAAATAAAAAAATATTTCTTAAGGGGAAAACCACGTGATTTTTGAGTTTTACCTAATGGAACATATAAGTTGATTTATTTTGTCAAATACCTAAATATTTCCAATAAATCTATCGTATATCTCCATTGCTTGTACCTATATAATAATTTAATCTCTCGATTATACGATTATAGTATTATTGATTGATACATATATTATATACTATTATTATATCCCGTCGCCGAGTGATCGTACACATTATATATTATATAGTTGCGTACAAAGCCGAGTGCGAAAGGGTCGTCGACATCGGGCTGCAGGGGTTTGTTCTGTATACGATCACCGCTATCGATATTATATATGTTATACACACACCACAATATAATTCGTATTATTATTATTATTATTATTACAATGCCCATATTACAATTTATATATATAGATGCATGTGTGTGTGTGTGTTATCTGCACGAAATCCATGTATACATATATACCTACGTATACCATTATAGTAATTAGCGGAACAAACGTTATATTATATGCGTTATTATTATATACGATGCGGAACGCCCGTCGAGCGTTTAATAACTTTATTTACATTAATATAGCAATATTAACCATACCGCGAGAGAATCCCTCTAAGCATAATAACACAATCCATATAATATATATATATATACATAATATACACACACATTTATATATTGTATTATCGTATGTATCAGTACCTATTATTATTATACTATATTATCATCATTATTTTTCAGTCGTCAGGAATTAAGCAATGCAAATTATTGGACATTTCTGACAAACGCTTCCTGCTACATAGATATAATATATATAATAGGTAACCGACGATGTGTTTTCATAGGTCATGGTACGATATTTTGCTAAAATACAGTGGTAGAATATTTTAGTTTCGAGTGTTTCGACAATAATCAATAATAATATAATAATTTATTTTGTAATTATATGACGTACCCATTATTATACAATTATTATATTCGTTTCACACAAATTGTTCTTACAACCGTCCATCGAAATTCGTTAATAAATATTTTTATATTTTATATGTTATATTAATTGTTTATTGAAAAGATTCGAGTACCTACAACTCAAAAATGTTTCCTTTACTATAATTTTTAACTAAATAGTGACCGTGTAAATCTGAACTTCATATCATAAGCGTGTATATATATATATATATATATATATATATATATATATATATAGGTAGATAGATAGGTAAATATGATGATTCCGTCATTATCGGCACCACAGATTTGCTATCAATTCTGTGATGATGAAATAAAATATAGTACCTACAATAAATATTTATGATATACAGGGGAGTCGTTTCAGAACTGTACGTGGAATGCACCCAAAATCAGAAACGATTGCTTCCCTCTCTAAATACTCTAATGTCTAAACATTATTATAACAAAATTACGAAAATGTAAAAATAATAATCGTTTTTTTTTTGTTAATACAATACCTACACATTTTTTTCAGTTATATAATTATTTATCAGAAAGATATTCAGAATATGTTTTTAAACTAATAACTATTAATTAAGATTATAACTTATAAGTATTTACTAAGTTTAAAAAATATATACAAAAAGAAAGAAAATTTAAATTTAAAAGATGATCATCTATTTATCATTATTCATTAAAAATGATTAAATGTTTGTATTAGAAACGCGTTAAACAATTTTATCAAAAAATCTGTACAATGCAAATATAAACACCCTAATATATATAGCATACTGCTCATGTTATAATTTCGTCGGCAAATAATATGCAGCTTATAAAAGTCAAGAAGTTTAAGTATATTATAAAATGAATTACGTATTGCGATTAAAGCAAACGCTCATCGTATTATTTTTATTCTGTATTCTACCTATTAACAATATATTAAGCCTACGGATATCTATAATATAGTGGAAAAACTTGTACAATATAATATTATATATTATTATTTATTTATCTCGGAATACAATTCAACGAAATAGACTACTTCGTACTTTAGTTCCTACTTCAATAGGAAAAGAGATCCTTTTGAGTTTTGACGCTTTGACAACCACTAAATAAATGTCATCGACAGTTAATCGCGTATCACATATTCAAAAGATAGAAGTATAATTTATACAGGCATACACATTAAAAAAACGGTATCGAATGATAATAATTAAAATTAAAAAAAATCAATTATTTTTAATATTACATATTAGATTGGTAGTTCAAATCTTGACATTTATTCTGGTGATAAATAATAAAAAATGATTTTTAGTTCTATAGTAATATAGGTATAATAGATATATATATATTTTTTCTTTTTTTTAAACGACACACACGCACATTCTTAAAAGGCGGAAACTCATAAAATCAGTAAGCCTATATTGTTATAACTTATAACAGCATCTAAAATACCTTTGAATATTCTTCCAAAGAAAAAAAAACAACAAATAACAACAATTTGAATTAGAAAGCGTATAAACACCAGCCACCGCATGCATGCAGTCCGCGCATTTTGTATAGTAATTAGACGATATAAATCATTTTAATTTTCTATAGGTATTTGTTAGACCCAAAGTATATAAGTAACAACAACAACAACGTGTGCAGACCGCACAAAATAGATAAAGCAAAAAAAAAAGGTAAAAAACTTGGTTTTTTGAGAGTATAAAAAGAAAATGCCAATCCAGCCTAGCTCATGCTTCTCGGGCGGGATTATTTTACGCGCGGTCCAGCGTAAATCGGATGACACTCGTGTGGGGCCTTCCTGCGGCGGCATGTGAATGATGTATAATAATATACACACACACGATGACGACGCGTAGTTGTAAACGTACAAACGAGGTTCCGGGAAAAAGAAAAAAAAAATACACCCAAACGAAATTCCAGATAAACAGAACACACACACGAGCAGAGTCGACTTTATATTATAATATATATATATATATATTATTAATAAAAAAAAATCGGACTTAGCCACGACGCCGACAACCGCCACTACTCCCTCGCACGCCATCACATCATATCGCCTATACAAATGTATACTAATATTTTGTTGTTGTATTTTTTGTACATATATTTGTAACAACGGTGCGATTTTGTTTAACAAAATACGCCGTTCGGAGGATTTATTCAAAACATATAACTTTCGAGTGTATGAACACATGTAAATGGTTAAAATTTGATATATTTTTTTACCCTGGTTACTTTTCGCCATTTTCGTATAAATGTGTGTAATATTGGGTATTGAACTATATAGCTGAATAAACTCAAAACATGTGTTAATAACGTACTTATAATAAACTAACGTTTTCCGATAACGAAAAATTAAAAAAAAAATAAACGAAAATCACTATGACAACGAAATGTAAGTAAAAAACTAAAAACATATTGTCCTGTTTGTTGCGCAAATATTGTACCTATATATGTATGTGTAAGCAGAGTATATTAGGTAAGTATTTTAAATTATTTGAAAACACAATCAACTAAACAAAAATTATAATCTCGTATTAGCAGTTATTTACTTTATACTAATTAGTATCAACAACGATTACAATAATAATTATTACTATTATTATTATTACCGGTTGTCGGAAAACTCGCGCCGTGGGGGACGGTGGCAAATGTAAGACGTTTATTTTATTATTATAAATCGTTTAAAATTCCATTTCAGCGAGCTGTGCTTATTATGCGATGATTAACTACTGCTGTTGCTGCCGGCCGTCAAGTAAACTCATTCTAAAATATATTGTTATATACGATCGTAAACATAACGTCGTGTACGCGAAATTATGTTGAGTTTTAAAAAATTGTAAATAGTTTATTCTGCTTCAATCGTCTGCTTTGAAATTTGCCATTTGGTTCCGAAAACGGTTATAATAATGTAATATATTGAACAGTCAATAGATGCGTTGGCTTAGTTAATTACGATTTTTACGTTCGTTTTTTTTTTTTTTTTGTCCGGCAATTGGGGTTTAGTATATATGCAGTGCCGTCGAATCTTGGAAAAATATAGTGGGATATAATGTATAAGAACAAAACTCACATGCAAGTGTTCGCGGTACCTATATTATTATCGGTAACAGCGGCGGTAGCAGTCAATCTGTTTTTCCCCCGCTAATTGCTCCCGAAGACCTATTCAAGCGCGACGAAAATAATAATAATCAATCAATTCCCTGGGTTGCTCCTGCTCCTGCTGCAGTGTCGGCGGTGTCTCAATTACACAGCGGCGGCGGCGATGACAGTTGAACAAACAATCCGAAACGAGAAAACGTAAAACTAATATATATATGAATTTTGCCTGCGGGTCAGATCGGGTTCTCTACTTACGTTATTTATATCTTTCCATGTCACATACCGGTAGGTTTATGACCGGTAAAACGTACATAATGTATTATACTACATGCGTAGCGCGTGAATCGATTATCCTTAGAGCGTATCAGGATTTTTTTCTCCCCGGCTTACGAGTTACGAATCTCAATACAAATTATGCGCGAAATCGATATTACCACGATTTATATTATACAGTTTATAGGGCGACCCGCATCGTGATTTCGGGCTTCCCAGTAATCAGTTAAATAAAAAAAAAAAACAGAAAACACGGTGAAACACCCTGTAGTACATAATAGTATGTATATTATGTGTTTTGTTATTAATAAGACCCATTATTGATATGCGTATATATATACGTGCGCGCGGTTGATTACGACATAAAAATATAAAATGCCATTGAACATAATAATATTATCATATATATTATAATATATTGTAAATATAAACGATCTTGAAACGCACGTTCCATAAAAGGCGAAATGTGTGAAGAAAATCGTGTTCAAAGGTTTCGATAATATTGCATTATTGAAACAATATGCCTATTTCAGTATTACACGCATATTATTTACTGTGATATATCGACGATAGAAACGTGAACAAAAAATACATAATTACTGGTATTAATAATAATATATTTTCTTATTATTGATATTATACACATGCACCATGTAAATCTATTTACATATAATTTATCACATAGCAATGCACTGGTTACTGGTATGATACTACAGTATTATTATTATGTTACTCATTATTCAGTTATCATTTATATAACATAATATAATATATTTTCACATCGCATTATGACATTAAGTAAATATCACGTGTAGTCTGTGAGTTTTATCCACCCCCTCGGACGCCGCCCCGAATGTTCTTTTAATGATATATGTATAAATACCTATATATTATATGGAGATTTGACTTCAAACGCCAGGCTATAATATATTTATATGTATATGTATAGTTTTTGCAGACTTTTAAATTTGCTTTTTTTTCTCGTATTAATATAGTTACTATCAAATAAAGTGTCGCGTATAATATGCACATTTCAGTCCGTTCGTCGTGAAAAATACATACATAATACCGCAAGTGTGTTAGTAAATACAAGTGATTCGAGATAACGCATTAATTTTAACGATCGATATGATGAAACAAAAAATAAAAAATAAAATAAGTAAACCTAGTTATGAAAATTGACGACTATCATGATGATGCAAAGCAATAAAACCGCTGTAGAATACATACTTATATATTATATCATTACGATTATACTATTAAACTGTTGTTCAGATTTTTATTATTTCGTTGAACTTATGATTTTAAATTTCAAAAGTCTCTCGTCTCTGTTTATTTATAGTGACGGTAGTCGTTAAAATATCTGTCAAGAAATCAATCATCAGTCGTCACAAGTCGATTTGTACGAAATCTACTATATACGCAGTATATTTTACATAACATGTATTGTATACAAGTTATGTGAGATATTCAGTATACATGTTGACATACTGTGTATCGATACATACTGCCTAACAGTCAACTAAGAAAAAGTCCATGAATTAAATTGATGGAAATTACTATATTCCATAATATGTATATACAATTTATGTCGGCAGAGATAAAAATAAATAAACGCTACACGTAAATATTAAGATAGTATACAGTGCCCGTTTAGTTGGAATATAATATTTATGAAGTGGGTAGATTACGATTATGCTTTTTTTATAAGTACACCTTTTTGGCGCTGAATCGTTGTCGGTTGGATCAAAGAAAACTTTTTTTTTGATAAAAAAAGTACACGCGAACACGTTAAAAATGTGCAATGCAATGTTGTTAGAATTATGCAAAATAGATAAAATAAATATATTTTTTCACTAAACCGATTTCTCGTAAATATTTAATGTTGTATCATGTTATGTATCATACCTATAGTCTATACTCTATACCATATTATGTTATATTTTAATTTAAAATTATTTTATTATTTTATAATTATAATATGATTTTTTTAATGTAATATCAACTTTATATGTATACATTACACTATATTACATTATCTCATAATATTATAGTTGGAATTTAATTCTGTAAATAAACATTCTTAATAATGCGTTTATAACCAGTAACTGTATATGTGTTTGAAGAATTTGACAAAAAACATTCTTAAAATGTGCGGTTGTTAAAATACTCCAGATACTATGATATAATATTATAGTTCTAAAAACGTGTAGTTACATATATATGACCGTAGATACATATTAAACTAAAACTATAATATATACAAATAACAATTATTTTTATGATGGTAATTATAAATAACAATTTATTGCATATAAATGTTATTCTACAAAATAACATTTTTATGTCTGTATTATAATATTTTAAATGTCGTTTCCTAGGTATATACTATTATATTGAATTATATATATATAAATTCAACTAGAATAGAAACCTATGTAGACAAGTCTCAGCCGCACGGTACAAAATACACGCGTACAAAAGATATTTTAAACGTTTAAAGGCGAATGGGGGACTACGCACAAAACACATACTCGTGTGATAAAAGAGCTTGACGACAAATCCGCGCGAAACGAACTATCGATTCGATGCGCGTGTCTAATTGCGATCACTTACGCTCTGCGTGTCCAGGTGCAGCGAACCTCCTCTTCGTCGCATAATATACTAATACACCTATATGTACCTATTATATAGGGAGTGTTTAATCCGTCGGCGGCAGAGAAAAATGACTACTAACGCACAGTTCACGATCAGCAATCAGATTATCATTTATCATATTATTATTTTATGCTAAACCACTGAATAGCCGATTTAGAAACGACAAAAAGAGGAGAGGCTAGATACAATAATACACACACACCAATAGAATAGTCATGTAAATATAAATGAAGTAAACGTATAAATGTATGTTAACGTATATGATAATATAGACGTATAGTTGGTTTATAAGTAATAAACCATAAAAAACTAAAAAAGCATAAAATATTTGTATAGGATAATCAATGTACAAATTCATTCATAATTATTTGAAAATTTTACTAGAGGTGAATTAAGAAAAACGAATTAAAATCACTACTGTGATCCAAAGTATCGATAACTTTACTTTAAAATGATTATTTTAATCGACAGATTTGAACAAATAATAAAATTTCTTGGAAAATTAATCACCACGATAAAAATACAAACAAGAAACAACAATAAAAACTAATTTACATTGTCGACGTATAATCATCATAGACATAGATATTAAAATATCTAAGCTCAAAATATTATATATAAAAAAAAATATATATATTTTTTCTAAAAGAGTAAGTCACGTACAACGTTGTATATGTGTATTACGCTCGGGACGAAGACGACGATGACGACGAAAAGGCACTTTGATAGGTATGAAGGTAGTTGGCGGCGACGAAGGTATATACCTATATTTATTATTATATATGAATATAAGGGACAGTCGTCGCATAAATATAGCACGAGTCAGGGAGAGGACAGCAGTTGCCCCGTTCTACAACCCCCGGGTCTCCTGCTCGAGGCTTAATTGGAAGTGCAAACTGCGCAACGAGAGAAAACGTTTAAAAGGGTCGGCGAGGACGACGGAACCGGAGTGTGAGAAGAACGAGCTGCCGG
Source organism: Rhopalosiphum maidis (assembly GCF_003676215.2). Taxonomy (NCBI): domain Eukaryota; kingdom Metazoa; phylum Arthropoda; class Insecta; order Hemiptera; family Aphididae; genus Rhopalosiphum; species Rhopalosiphum maidis. The sequence goes on from NC_040878.1 coordinate 86,147,931, forward strand.
CGGGCGATGGTACACACAAATATATATATATATACGTAAGGGACGACGAGATTACGCGCTTCGTCCCGCGCTCGCATATTGCATAATTGCTTACAAACAGCGAGCGTCGTCCTGCCACCCCGTCACTCACTCGCCTTTGCCGAATCCGCGAGTCGTCCTGGCCATAAATAATTCATATCGCGTTATATCCGACGCCGCTACCTCGTTTTTCGTCCCTTCGTGTACAGCGACCGACAGTAATACATGGCGAGCAGTATACAGACGTATACACATATACAGACTGGTGACCAAAACTCGAATACTACCTACTGCATAATGATAATAATAATAATACCAGTACCACGTTGTATAAGCCACGGGTTTAGATTTTTTAGAGTACGCCGTTATAATATACGTACATAGAATAGGATTTTGATAGTCAAAGTTCAAGAGAAACGGAATTTGTTTCGATTTCTGTTGAGATCTCGACTTACGAAGGGTTTTTGCTTATCAAGATCTTAAAAATTAATTCGACTAAAAAAGGATAATATTATCGGTGTTTATTATTACTTGTGAATATTATTTTATTTATATTATAATATTATATTATGCATCAACGCGCGCATTTTCTTATTCAAGCATCCATAGAGGCGCAGCTAGATTCCACAATTAATTTTATAAAGCAAGATATTTCAATTAATAAATTCTGTAAAGTAATGAATTTGAACAATTGAAAAACCAAATACATACTAGAATTAATTGAAAATCTATTTAAAACGGAAGAATTGTGACTTGGATTTTTGAGGACACTAATGTTGAGTCTGGGGCTACTAAATATCTTCTAGTACCCCCAATCCCCATAATATTGCATAAAATATACTAGAACTATTCTATACACGAAATGCTTTATCTAACAACTGCTAAAGCGTTGCCTAAGCATGAAATATACCACTGTAATAACTAGTTAATAGTTGATGTTCTTGCACACAATCGTTTGCTGATATAAACTGCACGTATGGCAGCGTAGTAAGTAATAACCCTCGGATACTGGGGTTTTCATATATGTTATAGGGATAGATATGTTATACACCGTCGAGAGGATCCCGTTGCATCAACCACGGTGTCGACTTTGCGGAACTCGACCGTCCTATACACGAATGTATAAATTACGTTTATACATATATTATACGTATACCGTCCTACACACCGTTGTCGACGTAGCCACTGCTACCCTCAAAAGCAACTAACTTTATATATATACTGTGCGTAATCGATGTAAACCCAACGAAGACAAATTATTCGAAATATACAGAGTTATGATATAGGTTATATATAGGATGATCGGTAATCCCTTATAACGTTTATATAAATTATGTATATTCCTCTCGTTTGTAACCACATAACAAAATCTAAAACTTTTTACACTGCAGTTTTAACTGATAAAGGTGCATAGCATATGTAATATAATTTACAAATGTATAATATTAATATAGAAATACAAACGATATAATATTTTATCCTATTGAGGTGTATTATAATGTAGCTTTGAGTTCATAAAAAAAAAACATAATATTGTCGTGTCTATTAATTATTATTATCGTTGTTATTATTATTATATCGAAAAGGAAGTCCTTTAAACAATATTATTATTATATAGTCGTTCACCATTATTTGCCAGCGGACAATAAGCTATTTTTAAACAGTTTTTAATTTTAATCATCGACACATTAATTATTCACAACTGCACACCACCGTTCGTTGTACACTGCAACAATAGCCCATTGTTCCGACGAGTAGATATATATTTATATATGAATATAAAATACCTATATGTATACTGTATAGCTTAAAATAATATTATATTATTATTTTGTACCAGGTTAATTCGATCGTCAGATATCAAACGTTTACACCGGTCCGGTTATATATTATTACGGTAGTTTTTTCATCGTACAACTATGAGTCATGACGAATCAATTAGTCGATAAATATTATTATTGCATATTAGATGGAACGCAAAATTAATTTATGTACACGGAATATCAGCTATGCACAACATTGTGGTATGTATAAAACAGTCGGGGGCGCGGATAATGACGTTTTCGACAAATTATAACGTTACAAGTATCATGTATAAATCAATCCCTGAAAACCACACAAATCGATAAAATAGATACATCATTAGTTCAACAGTGAATGACTTGACACGCTATTATAATTCACGTACAAACCAAAATTGCACGTGTCCTTTCGGAATACTCTCGACAACACACGTTAATTTGTCGTCGAAAATAATTAATATTATAAACAATAATATATGATATAATGTAAGATGACATCAAATGAAAAAAAATGCCTCATCGGATGGGTTTTTATTTTTCATCGTGAAAACGGGGCTACATAATTAAAAAATAGATTACAAGGATCACTATTTTTCGTGAAAATATCCCTGGTAAATAAAATTTCAAGAAAACACTATTCCTGTGCAGTACAATTCCTAAATTATAACATTGTTTAGAAAAATCGTTTATTCTCATAAAGATATATTATTCTAAAAAAATTCTATTCTGTGTTATTATTTTCCTGGTCCATATTATGTAGAGCCTCCTGCCACAGCAGTGGTGCTCGCACCGAAATTTCGACCGATGGGAGAGCCCTGATTGATTTGTGAAAACAACATGTAAGGTTAGGTCAGAATGTCGTGTAGTTTTAGAACTCCGTTGGAACAATAAATTTAAACCGCTGTTCAGTATGCCGGCCGACACTCGCCCCGATGTTACGTGTGAGTCGCGGTGTACTTAAAATACGATACGCGAGCGCAGAGATCGTTTTCTCGGTAAACCAATTAACGCGTTCGCCGGACGACCGGGGCCGTAAAAGGCGCGCAACCGTCACAGCACACGCGACCCGAATGGAAATGTCGGGCGACGACCACCGCCCGTGCCGTTCGGAGAAAACGGACGTCGGTCGTCCTCGGACCCCGTTTTGGGTAAACGTGTATTTACACACGAATGGCGGTCTCGTTCGCTGGTGTATACACCGCGTGTACCGCAATGAACAGCCGTTTCGTGCGATTATACGGGGCGCTTTTCGTCAGTATCGTTTTGGTGTTGTTGTCAAGGATGAAAACCGTTCGAGGGTATGACAATGGCGTGCTTAGATTTTTTTGAAAGGGAAGATATGCATTTTTGACTATTCTCAAACCACGTTATGTAACAAAAAATATTTTTATTATTTATTCATTATTTGTATAACACTTTTCCGATCGAATGAACAGTTATAAAATGTATTCTTTTGACATGTAATTTACATTGCTTAAGTTAATTTTACATTTTTAACTAAACATCTTTTAGCCCTCAGAACGTGTCACGAGAATAAATTTATCGCATCTATATTAAGACGTTGACGATTATTTTTTAAGCTCTTACAAGTGTCAGCATCTAATTCCTATATTATACATCGTTTAGTACACGAACACATTATGAATATAATATATTATTTAATTGCTTTTGTAAATATGCTATCATTTATCACGCTATAATTAATATATGCTATAAAGAACATTACTATAAGAACGTTAATTGTATTTTTGACTACTGTGTCCTGAACATTATAATGTGGGCCACCATCCACCGACTTAAATAAAAACAAACGACGGTGTCAAAACGATATTACGTATGTCGCTAATTGCTAAATAAATATAATCCTTTCGGGAATCGGGAAAACATATTAAATTACTGAAACAAATGTATAGTTTTAATATTATAATAATATGTCGCATTGTGTACCTACAATTTGTGCTAAATACCAACGCGTTTAAGCAGCTCTATTTCATAACTTAACATTTAAAATCGATCAAATCCTGGTCGTCAAACATACGTCCTACGTTCTACCACCCCGCCCCCAGACAAAAAAAAATTGTTCGTTTTACCAATAGAAATTATAATATTATAACAGTATATGCTGTTTGGAAGAACAAAATTCTATTAAAATCGTTTTATAACCGATTTACTGCTTCGGGTTTCGTGACACGTACTAACGGAGATTATAAATCGGTAATCATAATAAGACTAATAAGAGTTTCGCGAGCCACTCTGTGCATATTCTATGATATTTAGATAATATATTATTGTGTACAGTCGGGGTGAAGTATAACGAGGGATCGCCGAAAGTGGCTGTATGCAGTGCGGTGCAGTTGTATAGTTTGTCTGTCACGGCGGACAACAAACCAGAGCGGCGGCGGAGGCGGCTCGTTTATTATTGCACGTGGTTTCTATATGTATGTATATAATTTGTGTGTATACATATATATATATATTATACGTATGTATATAGTTTTAACGAGGGCGACACGGGCTCCAACGATCTATTCAGCCGTCTGCGTGCGTGTGTGTAATAATATGTATGTATGTATGCAGTGCAGTGCAGCGCAGCCGCTTCTCCACAACAACCTCTGCCCACAGATATGTACCTACCGGGTGATCCATGTAATGTAAAGCACTTATTATTTAAGTAATTATTGACGTTTTTGAAAACTTTTTTTACATTACTCTAAGTCGTTGAAATAAACATACTAAAAAAATAATATTTTTATTATATCATTATTTTTTTAAATTTGTCAACATACATTTTATTTTTATCCTAAAGCCGAATATTTATTTGAGTAAATCGATACATAAAAATAGAATTTCGGACGAGTTGTTTAAGAGTTAAAGGTATTTAAAATTTAGATGAATGGTGTTGAATGGATGCGTTTTATGTACGGGATGATCTGTTATTAACGGGCTTAACAGTAGCGCTAATTTTATAATAAATAAACTATTGAGTTTTTGAAAAAAAATATTCGAACTTAAGTTTAAATGAAAAACTATTTAATATCCAATATTCTAAAATCCACAAGTATAAACAATATATTTAGGAAAGTATAATATTTTTCTTCTAATAATTAAAATGTTAAAATTTAGCTATTTTAGCTTGTTAAGAAAAAAAATTAGGTATTTTTATAATATTTTAAACTATTTAGTACACTGTATATACTAGACAAAACATGACGTATTATATTATAAGGTGAGGCACCCAGAAAAACGATAGTACATTACAATATTTCAGTCGATACATTATATAGGTACTAATATATAATACATATATATATATATTAAAACATAACAGTTGGCCGTCATTGTTATTTATTGTGTTTAAATTTTGGCGGACAATCGTTTAGTTGCGGTACTATATAATAAATAATAATAAATGGATCCGATGATTACAAGAAATCTATAAAATCGACAGACTATATACTAGTATATAGCTTTCCGGCGGCGAGGATTACATCACACGTCTCTGCGAAGTGGCGTATAATAATAAATAATAATAATATCGCCCCGGTTGTCATTTCCTATCATATGATAGACGCCCAACAGCGCACAAAATGCGGACAGTCCCTGTGGCGTATTAATAAACTTCGTCGATGCAGTAGTAATGATTTTTCCTAAATTGAAAATAACAGTTTATCCCAAATTCTTTGATATAAATTAAGTGCACCTCAGGCCACTACGACGACCTATTAATTAATACTTACCGTGCCTATATAGTATATACATATAGGTTTTGAAGTATAGCATAATAATTAATAGATATACATATTATAATTATAAAAATAAAACCAAACAAATTTTATGTTTTATATTTTAATTTAGTCATAATATTTTTGTTCAACCCAATCGGTTTTTAGTTTTACTTGAGCGAATAACACAAATGTATCGGCGGCACGCGTCGTCCGACTTAATACAATTTATTATTACGATTTATGATGTACAGTGTGATTTGTCAAGCATACGGTTACGCTATTATTCATTTGATCGTAAATTTATTCAAATTCTAATTTTTTAAATTTCTAAATTACAATAGTATATTTTCAAATTCTTGAAATTTTTCTACATGTGTTGTATGGTGATGCAAACTTCTGTTTTTCAAAACGAGAATTCTTTTTTAACTATAAATTATTTAGTAAATATTTTTTTTAAAACATTGATATAAATAAATTCGTGACAGTAGTTTTTTAGTTTTTTTAATTTTAATTTTAAATTAAAAAAAAAAATACCAAGATGAAATAACTGCATTGTTGAAGAAAGAGGGTGAGCATGATTGGTGATTCACTCTGTGTATCTATACTTAAACACATATAGAAAAGAGCGGATCAGCACGAGCTCGAGGTAATACATTTGATATGGTATTATAAGAGTTTTGTTAATAACAGCGACATCCCCTCTCGCAATACCACTAAAATCCTAATCTCTATTATATTAAAATTGGTTTATGTTAAATATACGTGCGCTGCAGCAGAAGGCGAGACAAAATAATAATAAATATTTGTTGTTAGCAGTTAGTGTAAATGATAGAATTTTCAGGATTAAATCAAATTATATTTATTTAAAGGTTATTTTCATTAGAAAAATGTTATACACAAGCTATAGCTATCTTCCGTATAATATAGTTATTTCTTATTAGTTACCATTTATTTTATAGTTTTACTAATCTGAGCTAATCCGTGTATAGATCTGCAACGTTAATTTGATAAACGATTAAAACGTGAGTTTTTATTTCTATAACATAATTAACGGTAAAATTAAAGTAGATTTTACTGCAGTACATTTTTGGAATAAAACCGTTTTATCGCGGGTTATAAAAAAAAAAAAGAAGAAAAAAGTAGCTATACCAATTTAATTTAGTCCCGGTAAATTAAACTGCAAACTGTTATGTAGAGAAGAGAGAATCAATTATTATTACTTACTTATTTGTGTCGTTAAATCACGATTTCTACATTTTAATAAAATCATGATAACACTATATAGTAATATATCTACTTAACTCGCACTCGCACTATCGATTATATTGTTATAAATCAACCACGAAAATAGGTATACGCGTATCTCTAAAGTTCAATAGTTATTATCATGTAAACATTAACAGTTTATTGCACATATTATAATATTATCCTATACAACATAATAAATGATACATGTGTTTAAAAAAAAAAAAATATAAAATTCATTTTTTGATGGTTTTTTTTTAAATTCCAGGTAGGACATTAACAAAAGAATATTTTTAGTGCATACATTTATAATTTAGGTACCTCTGGTTTTTATTTTTCCCATTCAGGCCGGTCGAAACACAACAATGACAGTTGACAAATCGCACTTTTGCAGGCTTTATACATTTGTGTTACAAACTACACCATTACACGGCAATTAGTCTGTCAGTATTATTTATGCGCTTTAAATATATATATATATATATAGTATTGAACGCGAAAATTCGATTTTTCGATGACCGTTTTCGTAAAGGATTACAATCGTTCATTGTGTTATGTACACAAAAAAAAAATAAATAATAATAATCGTTTGTAACACGTGAGAAGATACTATTTACAATACATAATGTATATCATATTATATATTTATATGTGTGTGTGTACAAAAACAACCGTCATCCATAACTATAACACCGCCGCCTGTCTCGTTTGCTCCGACAAAATAACAATAATCAGCCACTGTTTCGCATCTAACGTAATTCGACACTTAACATTTACTCTTGCCGCATATTAGATGTACTTACGCCATTATGGGTACCTCAGATGCATATTTCATTCAATAGCATAGAACTATATAGTGATACGCACATCCCTCGGCGATCTTAGTTTTTTTTTTTTTTTGCAACGATTATACAAATACGCTCAAAAAAACATCTCTTGCCCAAGTCCCATCAGGTCAACTTATTCTAACTTCTTTTTCATGGTAAAGAATTAGAATTGAGTTTTGACAGTGCAATATTATTTTACTTGTTTTGGTACATTATATTAATACGAAATAGTTTATGATGAATGTATTAAAATCCATGAGTTTTGTGTTCTGTTTTTCATCAAAGTTTCTTTTCTTGAAAATGGCTTGATGAAAATCTTGTGTTTTTACCTAAATTATAATTAGATATTTATGTATTGTATTTTTGTTTATAGCTTTTTCAGTTCTTTCCCATCATGTGAAACCGTTGTTATATTTTAAATTTGAATTTATTCCACAACAATTAACAATGAGATGCGGCCTATTTGTAAGCTATATTTTATTGAATTAGAATATATATATTTTGTAAAATAATTATACAAAAATGTTATGTTTTTAGTTTTAATTTAAAGTGCCTTTATCAAACTCCTTAGAAAATGAATACAGTTGAAGTATTTTTATAATAATATGACGTATTCTATTAATTTTTAGTATTCTTATAATTTCATTAAATATATTACACCATAATATCATGGAATTTCAAAATTATATATACTTTACGATCTTAAAAGTAACACTTTATACCTCCCTTACGACTACGTAACGCATGCAGATGTATTTACAGGGGCAGAAGATAACCCTTTTTGTATGTTCTTCATCTAGTCATTTTTCTGTTTTAATAATGTTGTATTAGTTTTTAATAAGAATATCTTTTCAAAATATATTGAAAACTGATCTAAATATTGTAAATACACTACTGTACTTATGACAAAGTAGTACTAAACGTCGGCATCTTCCATCGTGTATGAGTCTGGAGTAGAATCTTCGGGATAAGGCCTAGCTGACATATACACGACACGCGGCAACGTAAATGAATACCTACGTCACTTGGAAAAAAGAAAGCTACATACCTATGTATAGGATTATACCTATTTATATAGAAACAATTTATTAGTCGAGAATTGTTAGCGAATTAATAATCACGATACTCAAACGCGCGCGCGACATCATATTATATTTTATTATATACCTCGTCCGATCAAACTTGGTAACTAGTCAAACAGGACGCGGAGATAATAACAATAATAATAATGTAACCGAACGACAAATTAATGATCGGCCCACGGGCACCAACTATTACTACTATAAGACTATAATATGTCTATACTATATGTACTAAACAGTACATATATTATAACCACATCGACGACAACGACGACCGATTGAGGCAATATCGACTTCAACTCAAAGTAACGCGACGCTGAGCAATTGTGGAGTCGGAGAATTCCCACGATATTACATATTATTTGATACATATACATACAATATGCATACATGAATAATATTATTATATATCTTAGTTATGATTTTATTAGTGAAACGCGAATACATCGGAATTAAAACATTATATATTTATAGACCTATATGGTAATTTATGAGTATCAAGTCTGCTTACGACATATGTGTTTCATGCAAATAGTTTAAATAATATACTAAAAAAAAAAAAAATCATCAACGTTTCGTATTACGTATTTTAATTTAATTATGTAATTAATTATTGTAATCAAATCTATAATAATAATTTTGATTTCTATAGCAGTATTTTATACTTTTTTTTACGTTTGTAGAAAGTATGTATATAAGTGCAGTACAACACATTATAGCCAACATATATGTATACATATTGTATTGTATATAATAGGTAGGTAGGATTTTTTTCGACGGAAACAAATAAAACCGATTAAATTAGGTACAGGTTTTTTTTTATTACAAATAAAACGGGTCGAATGAACGCGTGTTTTAACTCTTTAACGGTTTGAAAAGTTATAAAAACCCATCTCGCCGTTTCCCCCACTTACTCGTAAACACGCCGTTTGTTGCAGCCTATTATATGTATATATAAATGCGTGTAACTGCAGTGTAATTTGTTCGGGACAATGAAATTTTTTAAGCACGTTATTGCGGAATGCGCCCGGTGGCTTTTTTTCAAATGATATAATATATATATATATCGAAACATAAACCGAATTAAATCCAAAATTACTCGTATGAAAAAAAAGGACCCGGTCGATTGGCACAGCTACGACGACTTAAATAAGTCATTATTAGTATGGAGATGGCCACAGTGATGAATGCCCGAAAATTAGTTTTATTATCGTTCAATCTCAACAATTTATTTCTGAGTTTCGTTCTCCCTAGAAAAGATTAATAGATAACTGGATTATAATAAAGTAGCGTCTTAAATAGAAAAAAAAATAAGAATTCGATAAATAGGAAACTAAATCAATAAAAAATGTATCATAAGAGCACGCAAAAATCATTATTATTACAATGAGTCATATATTATAAAAGATTACTATAATCAGTATTATAGTCAGCATCAAAACAGCTTATCTGTTTAGCATTTTCCTGAATTTTTTTTTAAAACTAACATGTGATATACGACATTACACTAATATCCGCAATGGTCACGGACATTGGGACTAAGAAGGATACGCTAAAATTATATTGTTACCCGTCTCGTAATAACTTAAGTCATTACTCATTATCATAAATTGGATTCTATTGCGTACAAAATTCATAAATGCAAAAAACCTGTAAAAATGTAGTAATCGGAGAGGGATTTTTTTCATTTTAATTGTGGTTAAATCAATTATGGCTAAAATTATTTATTAGAATAGTGTAATTATTGTCACTATAATTTTATGTAATTATAATAAGCTACGTGTGCAATTTAATTTAAACATATTTAACTAAATTAATCAGTAGATAATTGCTAATTTAGAATTAGTTTAACACCATCCATTCCACGGTAATTACACTACAACTACGAATGCATTTACTTCAATATTAATGTTTAATAATAATACGTATTGTACATGCGTAGGTATAAATAATTTGAATTTTATGCCTCCCTAAAAAAAAAAAAAAATACTCGACACTTCTCTGTTGTCTGAGCTTGCTGTAAACGATTCGGATATTACACGTGTTTGCAATTCCGCATTATAATATATACGAATATCGGAGTATACGACATTTTATTATATTAGAGTGCGCAGTGGTTGCGGAGCCGGGGAGCTGCGAGGGCGCCGAGGGACGAAACGGAACGTTTTGACAGAATCACTGCGAGAAATATTCAAATATTATGTGTTTGCAAAAATACGATAGAGGGAGAGAGAGATTATAAAATGCAGCAATACGATAAACATGGAGAGGGGGGTTAGCACGGATTTTTGTCAATATTAATAACCGGCGGCGGGTCGGGCGATATTGTACGACGATGGCATGCCGAAGGGGATGAACGAATTATTTATAATTAAAATGTCCAAACGCCGAGTCGCGCAATCGGAGATGATGATGATAATAATAAAAATAATATGGCATTACCTCGTCGCCGCGACAAAAAAAAATATATACGTAAAAAATACGTCGCAACATTTTCATTATATAATAGTATAATATTACTATTTCGTGTATTATAAATCGGAAGCGAAAAATTATTTAATATAAATAATATTCATCGTCGTCGTCATCGTCACCGTCGCACATTGTTGTGTATATGAATAACATAATATAAATATATATGATGGTGCGTATACGTTGGCGGCCAGATTTATCAGGACTCGAGAGTAGTGTACGGTATATATATATAAAAAAAAAAATAAAACATCCACTTTACATTCAGCGTTTTAACCATTCGGAGCAGTCAGTGCGATGCGGGAACGAGTTGTTGATGGTGTAATGGGGTGGGTAGGTTCAAGGAAAAAAATGCGCAATCAAACGCACACGTGTTTTTAGGAGAACGTATATTGTACATATTATACGGGGCGATCCATTTAACAGCAGACTATATATTACGCATTAATTTTTCAAGTCGATTTTTGTAGGATTGTATTTTGAAACAGTTCAGCAGTATGAAGCATTTACGAATATTATCGATAACCGGAAGAAGAATGCTTTTCAAAAAAAAAACATCAACGTATATAAACATTGGACAAATAGTTTTTTATTAGCATTTAAATATAATTTTTAACGAGCCGAGTTAAACGAAAAAATAGCAATAAAGAATACTCCGCAACTATTTGTTATTTTAGCTGCATGATGCCTGCGTATGAGATAATTTTTTTTAAGATCACAAAAGTTGACTAAAAATAAGTATAGAACGGACCCGGGATCACTCCGTATGTACCGTGACAGCGGTGTCATAGACTCTACGAGGGGCCGAAAAATGATATTCCGCCGTCGTCGACGTCGACGTCGTATATAAATGTTCAACTCCCAGGGGGCAGCAATAATATTTTTTAAGTCGATCCGTTTATTTTTTTAATTAGACAGAAAAAAACTTTTCAGAACGAATTATTATAATATTATATATTACACGTGCGATGACGAATTCGAACCACCGCCGGTCGCCGCTGATGTTAATGTCAACTTATACATTTTTTATATAATATTATTATTATCACGAGAGCAAAATAAAAATAAATACTGAACACGTACATGAGGATTTCGCATGGACGACTTCAAATTTCAGAAGACTATTATTAATATTATTGCATATGAATATATAATATATTATGGTCGATACAATAGCAAAATGTGACTTTTTTCGCACCGTCTAATCGTGTTACTGGCCTGCGAACGTCCTCTGCAAAGCTTATACATATTTAACGAATCTATTTTGAAACGTCGTCGTTCAGAAGCCAGTGCTCGACGTTTTGTAACGTCAAAAAAATACATGTGTATGTGGTGTCGTGTGTGTAGTTTTCTAAATGTACACTATTCAGCACGCAAAATAACTTTAATATAATAATAATATTATAGTATCGATCGGAAACAAATGACTGGAATAACGGATGACGTGTCAGTTTTGTTATATTTTTTAGTCCAATCAGTCAATTTTTTACCACTCTTTATTATTATTATTATTATTATTATTATTATTATTATTATTATTATGCATCACTCCAAAAACTTTAGGGTGCTAGTTTACTACTATTTTTACTCACAACTCCCTCGTTACACCCATAATTATAAGTAGTACCTATTTCGATATTCGTCGAATACTTATAATACTTATTAGTTTAAGTATTAATTTTATAATAATATATTATTATTGTTTAATTAACATTAACGAATAGCAATTATTATGGACAATATGAAACGACGATTAAACAAGTAAAATCATAATATCATTGATTATAAATTGATTATATCAATAATAATATTATCAAATACAGGTATAACGATATTGAGGACATTATCGTAAAACAACTTTTGAGTTTTCACAATAGGATTTCTGTTATGGCATTATACAAAAAAAATAATTACGATTTATTTACGACAAATTTAGCTAAACTATATAATTATAAAGTATTTACGGTTTAAATTCTATAATAATCATACGGGTAAATGGTACATGGTACATAGTATACATATTAATATATTATACCGTCATACCAACCGCACAATAATGATGATAATTAATCACTTATACGTTCCCCACAAAAATATAATATTACTATCATAGTAATATATTATAGTTTATTAGCTTAATAAAAAATTAAAACAGTTATCAATAACGAAAAGATAAAGATGATAAACAAAACATAATGTAAGACATACATATTGTTATACTATAGATAATACTTTTTTAGTGAAATATTATATTTTATTGTATTGAAATAACAAAGTATAATGCGATAATGTATATGCGTTTAGAATCAAGTTCAACATTTTATCGAATTAAATAAACACGGTATTCTTATTATTTTAATATTTAACATTATTGTGTCTGTATTCATCTCACAGAATAAATTAGTTAGTGTGTCTAGGCGTGAGGTGCCATGAGAAATATATTTTACGAATATATGCGTATAAGATCGGAAGTCTCATATAAAACCATTAGGCTGAGACTTGAGTGTTCTAAAAATGTACTCACTATATAATAAATAAAAGCAAAAATATAAATTTTAAAAACAAAATACAATAATAATATGGAGTTACATTTTCATATCAGTATTTTTATTTTTTATTTTCATATTAGGTACTATAAACATAAATAACAAGGAAATGTGTTTTTAAAATCCATCAAATATAAAAAAAACATTATAAACTTTTAATATATTATTTAATAAAAAAACTAATTTATAGTTTACCTGACAATAAATCTAATAAGCCAAAAAAATTAATAACATGTTAATGCAACAATAATGTTCAAGTTGACTTTTGAGTAACAAAATACTATTGAAACGCTAAAAACTACCAGAATAGTTTTAATAAATTAAAATATAATATTATTTTAATACAAAACGTATACATGACATATGCTATATCGTGTAATGTGTATTAATATAGATGTACGTTAGACGATTATATATTAGTATTATAATATTATGCTATAAACGCATACCGAAACAATTAATTTGATGAAACATTGGTGTAGCAATCGTACACACCACCTATATGACTATATTATGTAGTGGAGTATTACATCGGAATGTGAACAACGACCACTGCTGGTCACTATACCGTTTCAATATTGCGTTGTTATGCTATTATTATTATTATTATTCTATACGTATATTCTATGTGCGGTATATGTCAAAATTTCTATGGTTGCTTCTCCGCTTGCAACTATGATACAATGTGCCATAGGTCTATGTGGCGAGAACAGCATACATATTAAAGATATCATAAATTATAATATTATATTATTAACACGACTATCGCGTACAAAACATATAATATTTTATTGATTGAAAATGCAATTAAGACGAGAAGGCCAAAAAACCTGAGAAATGTGCAAGCAAAACATGTTATAATATAGGTACATGACGACATAATATTATAGTACAATAATTGACGGAAACTAAGACGTGTGTGATTCTGATTTATAGAACTTTTAAATTTTGAATAATTTTTAATTAAAAATCATATTTTCAAATTATTGAGATTAATGAGACTATTAAAAGAGTATCCTGTTGCAATACAATTTCACTTTTTCAAATGAATGCTCCTCTTTTTTTATATAAATTAGTTGATAATTTTTTTTAAATTTGTATTTACTTACTTAATTGAAAATTCAATAAGTAGTTTCCCAATTATCGAAATGTTTATATAATAATATATAATATATATATACTAGTCTTAATAATGGTTTTAAAAGTATAAAATAGATTTAATATTGTAGTATCTAGTTTTTATTCTGCTTGGATCATTTTTAAAAATTATAAATATTGATAGATTAATGTCAATTAATGTCAACATTTTCAAATCAAAAATTCTCCGATATCTTTCCACCCTATAAAAATGAACTTATTATCCTCAGAGCACAAAGTTAAATAACTCATACTACTAGTTTGAGTTTCGATTTTAATGCAACAACATTTTTAGAAAAAATATCCATTAAATAATTTTTAACAAAAAAAGAGAAGATAATCATTTGAAAAATAGAAGTTATTATTTTTATGGAACAAATCTTAAATAGTACAAAAAATTTCAAAAATGTTAAATTATAGTCATTGAGTATATTTAAAAATTCCATCACATTTTGAATAACTATATTGTTAAAAATAGAAGCGAACATCATGCATGGTTCATAACTAGAACAATATTATTATGACACAAAATAAAAAATTGTTAGTTCGGTTATTTGAAATTTGAAAAACCTGTTACCTATATTATACATTATACGAATTACGAAATACTATGGCGTGCTCTTTATTGCATCCACAAACTTAAGATCGATCGATGCTCGCTAACGTGTAATAATGTTGTATTGTGAGTGAATTTTGCTGTCTTCGATATTTTATAAAGACGATAAAATACGTGCGCAAAACAAAAACAGACTGTGAACTATAAAAGTGCGTTGTTGACGATATATTAATAAGCTCTCACAGCGAGAATTTCTACTTATAGTATACATCAAGGAGTAATGCTTATGCACGGTCACGGTTATAGTCTCATATAAAATCGTCATCAATAAGTAATAATTGATACGACACCGACAGTGACGGGTACCTCCTAATATATATAGGGTGTCTCATTATATTTGTCCTCGTAGACCCCCCACCCATCAGTCACCATTGATAATAAATTAGTTATTTAACTTCAAAACATTCACACCAAGTTTGAATCCTGCAGGTCAACCAATATATAATAATATAATTCTCTGTACCTTCATCATATCTTCAAACGAATTAACAGTAGGTATATTTTTCGACTACGTAGTTAGTATATATAGTATTATAAAAATAAATACGAGCTTTTAAGTATAAAATATATTGTTAGTCATTTATTTATTTAGTCAATTTATTATTGGTCATGAATTCAATAAAGATATTTATATTTAGTTTAATAAGTTTTTGACTATTGTATTGCTATTAAAAATCTACTGTAGCTATAAATAAATGTATATATTAAAAAATGGCAAAATCAGAACATATTTACCCAATTGCTCTTAATATTAAAAAACCTTGCAATTAATTTCGAGCTTGTAACTAATAACAATTTTCTAAAATAATAAATATTAAAAAGTAATTGACAAAAACAAACACGGTGAAACACATTGTATTAAAAAGTTGTAGTAGTAGTCATACGAGTATAGTAATAATAACAAGTGTTTGTGTGTGACATTATATTATATACACGCGTGGGGACCCGGATAAACTGGATCCGTCGGACTTTCTCCGCCACCACCTCTGCAGTGCACGACGAACAAAACGATAAAAATAATAATAATAAAAGTAGTGAGTCGGCTTAAAATAATAACAGCAATAATAATTATGGTGAAAAATTTTTGTCTACAGTCTGACGTCGATTAACGGAAAATAAAAACAAACATGTTTTATTCATATGCATATAACGACAAGAGCACATATCGCGTAAAAAATACATTTGCAATGCGTTTAGCCACTTATATTCGTACATATATTATGGTGTTATCGTATATATTATATACATTAGTATGTGCATCAAAATAATAGCATGTATATACAGGGGGTGCGCTCGCACGAATTTGACGTGGTCGATTATTCGTATAAGGTCGTATACGCATATATATATATATATATAGTAGCCATCGTAAGGGTTACGAAACGCCCTCGTCTTTTTTGTATTTCGGTTTTATTTTTACGCGCCACGGAACTCGGCTTACTAGGGGATGGCAGCGGCATCGTTTCCCCGAGGAAATCGTTAGCCCGGGGTGGTTCTCTGTTCTCGCGCCCGCCCGGACTCCAAAAGGCTGACAGTTTTTTGACAGCCGCACATTTCATATATACGGCCCTTAATGAATTACACATATACACGTATGATGCGTATACTCTTGTGTGGGACGGGAAAATCGTGTTCACGAACGACGAGGGTGCGAGCGGACGGACATGCAGCGAAGGACGGACGGATAGACGCCGCCGACGTTTTTAATGGGACCCTATTGTTGACACTATTACGTTGTACGCAATCGCCGACGACTACGACAAACCATTATCATTATTATTATGTATTATATCAAATATATATATACAATATACCCGGAGACGAGAAAACGCAATTCTAGTTTCCACGCGCATTTATTATATTATTAAAAGAGGATATAAAATATAAGGTGTATGTCCTTGTATTAATTACAGACCTGCACACTTGACTTAGGTGTCACCAGATGGTAAACAGTTAACACTTTAGTACTTTACACACACGAGGGTGCAGTTTAATTAGACGCGTGGAGAAAACCTGTGCGCATGTCATACGGGACCGGAGAAAAAAATAAATACGATTTACGTGTTCAATGTACGTTAATTTTCTATAAATCGACCCGTCGCGCGATAATTATAATACTCTCCTTGGCTCCCTCTTCCAATTGATACTGCTGTTAGCTAAATACACTCACACACATATTATAAAGCAACCATAATACGAGATGGCGACAACGGTCGACGGTCATAGTGTATTTATTTTTTCAAACCTTTTTCAACTGTGTAATATTACACCCAGCATTAATGTCGTGCTCACACAAACAGAACTTCTGTTCGTTTTCTACATTCTACAATAATATCATAATACATGTGAAAACTATTTATCATCATCTGTTTTTTATTGGATTAGTTGACGAAAACCAAACACATATTATTAATACAATGATAATGCGTGTTTACTATTAGGTTAGGTTAGGATGGTTTACGATTTTAGTTCGTGTATATTTTTGTTATTTATTAATCTTAACATGTTGTAGTAATCTATATATATAGTCCATGCATTTTAGGACTTGATTTTTTTAATTTTAAAGGTTCCTACACGACGTACTCCCCCGTTTTAGGAAGTTACCTAAGGTGTAATGTATATATCAAATAAAAATATATATATAACAGATATTATAAGAACAGTTGATATTGCGACTTTTACTATTTTCATACATAATAAATAATTTTTATTTTAGATGAAGGTTAAAAATGAAATGCGATTATATGCCTACAAATCTTATTATAATCCCGAACATATCGGTGAATAAGTTGTTACTTGTTGATAAGTACTTATCGCGAAAAACAATGACGCTGTTCAACGTTATTAGATGTATTATGTACGATGATGATGACGTTGCATTTATATTATTCTATGTAGGTACATATAGGTAGGAAGTTATGTAAAATTGCATGATATCATCTACTATAATAGGTACGTGCAACTATTATATTATATGTATTGGGTACCTCTCCTCTATACCTATTTTAGAAACGCTATCGTTTATTTTAATTAAATAATACTAAGCTATAGCTTCAAGTATTATTATAATAAAAGTTATTCTACATGTGATTTATTTAAATTAAATTAGTGCTGAATAAAATAATATGATATAATAGTGTGTGCTCGAGCGCGCAAACTGATTATTATAATAAGGGAC
The DNA here is from genome assembly GCF_003676215.2 of Rhopalosiphum maidis. NCBI lineage: Eukaryota > Metazoa > Arthropoda > Insecta > Hemiptera > Aphididae > Rhopalosiphum > Rhopalosiphum maidis. The sequence goes on from NC_040878.1 coordinate 86,166,579, forward strand.
TGCAAATATCGACCGCGGCATTATTATTATATCACTTCATCCACACTAAACTTGCTTGATTTTAAACGTGCGGTTTGATTGTACACAAACCGTTTGTCTTGTTCTCTGCTGTCGCTGCCGACACATTATATTGTTATCAATTATGTATATTATACGATTTAATATTCTAGTGCTTATTTACAAAAACGTTGTTTATAACTACCTACATAATAGAATATAATATAATTAATTACATTATTATTAGGTATATTAGTTTACAAATATCAACCTAATAGTAGTTATTATAAAACGAGATTATTTTATGTTTACAATTTTCTATTGGACTCAAATGTAGGTATGGTCTGGAAAATTAATAAAGTCAAACGAATCGCTTGTAAATTTGCATTATTTATTTAAATGTGATAATTCGAAAACATTTAAAAAATTATATTATCATTACGAAATTATAAATTTTTATTCTTGAATATTAATTATATAAATTGTCTAGTCATAAAAAATATATATAACCTTCACTTATATGTAAATAAAATATTAATTATTATAGATTTAAATTTTAAATGATTGATAAATACGAAATGTTTCTATGAAGTACCGATAATAATTACAATAAAATAAAATACTATAGCTGCAATACCTACCTTTAATTTATATAATATTGTATAAATATCACAATCGTCCAAAATTCAGAGTAGAAAAAAACGGGATAATCGTTGCGTTTACAACAATGACTGTAGATGTTAATTGGTTGTTTGTTCGTATATATACGAGAAAATATTTAAAAATAGGGTTGAGGAGATGCGGCCCGCGGACGATACGAATATTCGAACTAACGACATACCGATAGCGATAAATGGCGAAAGACAAAGTTCAGAATTATCTGAATTGTATGTGTGTGTACATGAGAGAGAAGAAACAAAAAAATAATCGATTCTTTTCAGAACGATTTCTTTATTATCCTTTTTTTCCTCTGCCGACAGTTTTTTAAGTTTTTTTTTATACATACATATACCTACAGTCTAAACATACATACGATCTTTCTCTCTCTCTCTCTCTCTCTCTCTCTCACACACACACACACACTCTCTCTTTACTGCTGTACAATTCCATAATATATACCACTATAATAATATTATATTCGCACAAATAAGCTTGCAGTATACCTACACGACTATACGACTGTACAACGTGGTTTTTTCCCGCCGATTGATCACAATAACTGTTTTGTAGTGTATTCTATATACACGCGTCGAATAAGGGGTAATGGAAAGGTATAAGTGGCGTATGTGTGTACCCATATTCGCAGTTACGGGAGGGGAGATTGAACATTTAAGCCGCACGCGTATAATATGACGGAATGATAAATCGTCGATTTGACGTTTTTTTTCTATGTTGTAATTTGTCGTATCGCCATCGCAACACCGTCACCGCACGACAATTTATATATAATAATATTATATGTGTTTATTGCCACCGACGAGACAGATTTGCGCCGCTTTTATACTTTTATGTATAAATTATTGGCAAACAAAAACAGTTCGATAACCACGTACGGTTTCGAAAATCGTGATAATAATTAGTCGGAAAAGGTAATCACGTATGATCCGTGTTCTCAACATATATACAATATATACCTACATAAATTAAAGGTAAACATATTATGTGGCAAACGTGTACCGACGCAAGCGCGACTCAAACAAATTGCGGGCATGCAATTGATAAACACGGTTTGCAAAGTAATAATAACGTTATTGACGACAAATGTTTATCTTTCAAAATATTATAATTATTATACAAAAATGGAATTCGATAAAAACACCAAACGTACGACGTACTGCAGTATACAATAATAACTTACTATATAATAATATATATCATCACATGATTATACTCATTGATGCCGATAATATAATATGTACACAAAGGTAAACTGTGAGTAAGTTTTGTTGCTGCCAGCTGCTATTACTGCAAACAAACGGATTTGGTAAAAACTATAAATATGCGAATCGTATGTCAATATTGGTTTAATTTTATGAGATAAATACACCTTGACACTATAATAGGTACGCACATACCATCTGCAGAAGGCGATCGAGACTCGTTGATTATAATAATTATAGTATAATACTACTTACTAGGTTAGATGGACTAGGAATTAGGATACATTTTTATAGTAATAATATATTACAATAATCGTACAGTCCTTAAATTTGACCAAAATGTTTTTAATATACTACTTTGTTTAGGTATAAATATAATGTTATTAGTACACATTCTGATCGTGTTGGTGTGATAACGAAAAAGAAATACTCTGTTTTAATTAATTATATATTAAAATAGTAATAAATAATAATGATGGCGGGTAGTGGACAGTGGTAATGCACAATAATTTAGGGTGTTTACGATAATATGGACGAAAATTCAGATCAGATTTCCTAAGGTAGGACGTTGTTTTCGTGGTAGTTTTTTTTCTTCAATTATTTGTCTGTTGATAATAACTAATAACAAATGAATAATAAAATATAGTATTTTTGTTTGTCGAAAGACTCGAATGTGCGATATATAGTATGAACGTAAAACAATGGATATTGTCGAGTACTGCAGTAGAAATGTAGATATCTAAGACATATAATCAAGTTTGTTAAAGACATATAATAATTTATTGCATAATATTCTTAAAAAAATCACTTTATGATTAACTAGAGAAATAGGCTATAGAGTGAAAAGAAATAGTTATATAGAGACTTACTAACTTCAGTGATTAACACACGACGGTATTTATAGTAATGTTTACTGATCAAACAATATTTTTGAGAACGCTTCTTTAAAACTGATAATTAAATAAAACAAATAATACGCAATACAAGTAATAAGTACTTTTGTTATTATACGATTAAACGCGTAAATATTTTTTATAAAAAATTTGGTAAAATTGTAGACTATAATGTTACATAACTCAACTACTTACATGAACACACTTTTTATTTAATTCTATAAAAACTTGTGTTTAATGTATAGATATTATTCTCATAATACTATCACATATTTATGAATTTTTCAAAAACCATATTTGAAAAAAATGCTTATTTTATGTAATAATAAATATTCATAACAATTTGATTAAATAAATAGTTCAACTCTCTTACTAGTTACTAATGAAATACAACGTAATAGAATCCTTAAGTTTAAATAAAAAATGTAATTAAATTAAACTTCACACAATATATTTAACCATTGATATTTCCATTATTACTTTAGTGGTATTATTTTTTACCATCGACAATATTATTTTTTACAGCTAATATTTAAACGTTGGCCAAAAAAAATATAAAAAATATAAGAAAAATTCACTCGAGAGCGGGAGTCAAAGGTCACGTGAAAGATTGATGAATCATCGCGAATCATGTGTATTTTTTAGCTGTATAGTGTATACTGCAGGATGCGCCAAACAAAATGAGTAGATCCTAGAGGTATATAGACAGCATTCCGAAAAGTGACATTGATCGACCGGATTTCGTTAGCGAAAAAAAAACACCAATTCTTAACAACCAATTCCACTAAATTGTTCGAGTACCTATATAATAATAAATAATATTTTAATTACTTCAAAGATCATAATATTATAAATAGATTAAAAGTTCTTCAATGTATTCGTGGAGCGTCAAGATACGATAACTATATATTATGTCTATTTAGTTACTATAAGTAACCGGCTAAAAGAGAGCCACATCGATAAGTGCTATGAATATCTAGGGCCATTAAAAAAAATTGTAGGAATCTATTTCGTGAATATAACACAGCAAGTAGTAGATGCGGTTTGTTTTTTTAAATTGGTTAAACTAGATACGTGCGCGTATCGTCTGTGTATACATTCACAAAAAAAACTATTTTATGACATCAAAAATATCGATACTATGTTCACAATATTCGAATAACATAAGCTTGATGTGATTGAAAAAAAAACGATAGTAAACATCAATATAGAAGCCAGACTTACAATAGTGAAATTCTATAAACAAAATTCATCCGCTGTAGAACTACCGCGAAAGAAAAACGATTAACCTGATAACAAAATAAAAGTATATCTATGTATAGTATCGACACCAAATACTTACCACCTACTACTTAGTATCTACAACCTATATCTATATAATATAAATTATATATGCCGCTGCAGTAGTAGCATATTATAATACGATAATGGTTTACGGGAGTCAATCGCGACTGCCGGCGGTGGCAAACGTTGTTTAATTAATTAATTAATTGGCCGGAGATGGAGTTTAAAAGCAGTGTCGTTAAACCCGTCGGCGGCGGCGGCGGCGGCAGCAGTGAAGGGCAAAGAAGGCTTCAGCGGAGAGTGCGGCGATGGCGGCGGCGGCGGCGGCAAGGGAGTTAAACTACACGCGGCATTTTAGTAATAATAATAATATATGAAACAACTTACGCGGCGGGGTGGGGATTGAATTAATTGAAGCCGTTCGCAATATTCCCTCGCCACATCCCTTTCAGACCACATTTATATATCGTCCGAAGGTATATACAACGACTGCTGGTTATAACAATAATATAAAATACTCTGCAGACCGTATAATTTTGCTTGGAAAATTATATGTCTATCTTCAGATACTCTTTTAATACATAAAACTAACAACGTTGACAGTTGATACTACCTACTAGTTACTACCTACACTGTAACAATACAAATGTTTAAAAATTAGTTAAAATGATCTACACAACAATGATTATGACTTTTTAAACTCAAATAAAGCGGTACACGTTAATTTTTTTTAAATATCCAACAACTACCTAAGTAATTATAATTTTCTGACGTTTCCGATTTAAAATTTTTCAAAAACAAACATTATAACTGAAAAGTTGGTCTTCTTATACACAGTTATATTTGCAATCTAAAATTTGATAAATATTGGAAACCTAATAAGGGCTAAGACACCGTCGGTACCATTATATTTATGAATTATAAAACTATAGGTAGTTAATTACATGCAATAAATACAAAACAATAATAATTATACATTATACGAGTATTCCCTCCTTCCCGTGTACCTCTGCCTAACAGGTGAATAAAAAAAAACGCGTGGTAATAGTAATAATTGTAAACACGTATATTGTTGTATTGTTATATACGGGTATCCCGTATTCTTCGGAAGTGCGGTATAATATGTCGCATTAAAAAGAAATATAAATTTAAATTTAAAAAAAAAAATACCAAACACGACTATAATAATATACGTTGTGTTGTAAACAATATCATAACGTCGCGCAGTGTCTCGACATTGCGAGGGACCCGTGGTAGGTCGACATGTGGGGCTGCGCGAACCACCCTTCTCGTCACCCCACACACGTCCGACACAAAACCACCACCCCTGACCAATCTACCCACACCCGGCGTATCATATAAGCACACATTATACACAGACTGTAAAATTAGTCGTCCGGGCGGGTTGGTAAACATTAAACACCACACACATCCGCCGTCTCTGGCAAGTGTCCGCGCGCACGCACACACATACACACAAGTATATCGTTTTGAACTCGGATTTAATACACACATTGAGTGCAGACTCACTAATAGCTATTACCTTTTAAATGACGTTCGTAGGAAACTTCGGATTGAACGATATTTTCGTGCGAGTGTGTGAAGAGTATAGGTACAGGATGATGACGAGGTTTATCCCGTTTGTCGATCTCGCATGGGCGCAACTAGGGGGGAGGAGATTGGGAGTGTTTAGCACTCCCAAATTTTCTATACTGGTTTTTTACAATATTTGTAAAATTTCTAATTTGCTAATTAATAATTTACGAGTATTGGCCAGTAAAATTAATAATTTATCAAAATATTATAAATGGAAACTTCAAATACGTTTATTATTGTAGTCTGTAGACTGTAAGGCGTAAACATTATACAAGTATAGGTATACAAATACGTAAAATCAGTAGGTTTTATTTTTAAGAGAACGTAATACCCGCATGTGATATCTCCGTCTTACACACGTACGACATGTCAAATTTTCGTTCACCAGTTTCAGTATTATATTGTTAGTTTTGATATTAAAGTGAATTGACCTATTATAAAATTTAAAGGTAGTTTATTATCCAGGACCCCACGTAGTTTTTTAATATTATTATTATTTTTAAATAAGTTATGATAATTTTGAAACTGTACATTTTAAAATAAAATTATCATAAATTCATAACTGTTAGATCCTTCAGATCCTTGCAGTTAACGATTACTTGTGAAAGATCTTTTTCTGTAATACAAAGAGTGAAGAATTGGCTTCGAACAAGCATGCAACGATGCAACAAAATCGTTTTAAAAATTTCGCTTCAATATATTATATAGAAAGATAAATTATAACATAAGTACTAAAAACATTTTAAACAAGTTTACATTAACTAATAATAGAAAAATGAACTTATTATAACAATATATGAGTATTATGATATTATATTAAAATTTTTTTTTGTGTATAATAATTTTACTTATCATAAATAATGGGAGGGACTCTTATGTTGTACTATAGGTTTTAGCACTCCCATACATTTTACCCTAATTGCGCCCATGGTTCGAGAACTAGGAATAAAAAAAAAAAGCCGTATGCCTATTTCAAACGAACGACGCTGCGAGAGGTCCATCGGCAATCCTTCTCTTCCTCCTCCTCTCTGACAATAGACAATAAACAGCCCGAGCACAGATGTTGGCCAATTAAAATGCGTATCCGACGTGTACGGTATTGTTTGGAATTCATCGTAGTTGTTGTCCAATTAGAAAATTTATGAACTCGATACGGAGGCGCGCGTGTGCGGTTTTGTAGTTTTGTTTTTTCGTTCGAAAGTCACATTTTACATTTTTTTTTCTACGTTTTGTCTTTCGGGACTACGGAAAATCACTTTCGGTACGATTATTTATACTCGCATAATATATTATACTATTCATAAATGGACATACCGTACGGTTTTTCGGAGACGATTTCGATGTCGAAATAACTATATAATATACTGTGTTGCGACAGGTCCAGTAGCATGAAAATAACGAGTGCGCGCATAAATCAATTTATACACGCGTGATTCGCCGTCGTCACTTTCGTTTGGAAATGTGCCAATTAAAAGTTTCCCATTGTCGCGACTGCCAGCGTAATTAAAAGCAATTACATATTGGTTCAGTTGATATATATGTATATATAATGGGTATAATATAATATAGTATATATCCCATCGGCCATAGTGATTCTTCTAAATATCGTATTGTAACTCCGCACGAGGCATCGGACGTTGTATACAATATTTACCTTTAATACTCGCCAATACTGCAATATTATATGATAGAAAATGGAAATTCTAAAGAATATTATAGACTGTTATAATATTATTGTATTTTACTATTTCATTATTTTACTAAACAAATTATATCATATGCGTTGCAATATAATTATATTATTAATTTCGGGCGTGAATTTAGAACAATACTGTTTTTTTTATACATGATTACTATTGCGATAATGTTCGCATTTCGAGATTAGAATTATTTTAAAAGCATAACACGTCATTATCAAAGGAAATACACGCAGCAATTGTCGTCACACGCTTTAATACGGAAAAATATTAACAATTTAAATACACAATAATAATAAATTCACAACAATACAAACAGTAGTGCAAGTGTTAAAACAAATTATGTTTATCGACCTCTCGTACAATTTCATCAGAAGATTAATAAAATAATTAAATTTGGTTTAGCTCATAGAATAATAATACAGTATAATTTTATTAGGGCATTAAAGTGCCTACCTTTTAAGGAGTTATTTTTAATTTAAAGGCTGTCGTCGTAGTCAGCTGCTGACACAAACGACTGAGCTGTGGCGCTCGTTAAAAACACGTCATTTTAAAAGTATAATAATACAACAAAATGTCACAGTTTAGTTTTTTCGTATTGTTGAATTTTTTTGTTGGCATAATATATTGCAACTTCAGTTTTTGATTTAAGCCATCAAGTCAATCCATTATGAAAAATAACAAACGATCGCTGTGTGTATCTATTCTACATTATACAGGTAAATTAGATATTATTGTCTAGGTATCTGGTATACGTGAAAATACATTTTATATAATTTTTTTTTTTTAATTTAAAGTGAATAGAAAAATGGTCATGTTATTATTTTTGTTATTATTATAGTATTTTATTACCGATTGCTTTGAATGTTAATTAATGTATTTTATTTAATTATTGAAAATATAAAAAATTATAAGCACACTGCAAACATTAACAACCACGCCTATAGACGTAAATTTACAACCTACATATTATTTTAAATATTTCTGGTAAATAATATAATACATTATACATCCACGTTCAAACAAATCACATCAAAAATTCATAATATCAGTAAAAAATTGTTAATGATTTAAATTTAGAACCCCTAAAAATTCAAGGACACTTTCAATTCTTCCCCTCCATCCTTTTTAGCATGTGGCTCTGGCGCTAAAGTAATTTTGTACTTCATTATACGTACAAGGAACACACGGACGAGTTTAGAACGACGACGGATAGACGAACAGAAACGTTTGGCAACAGGTATATAATATACGCGGTACAAGTGTGTGTGACGGCGGTGTTTATGAACTCGAAAATTGTTTACTCGTCGTTTCGCGCGCGCGGTAAACGTGCCAAAAATAACAATAAATTGTAATCGCCCGAGAGACAGAAGTTGATTACATCGACGAAATAACGAAAATTAAAAAAATAAAGAACACATGTTTCGGAAAACGTCCGTCTTGATGTGTGCAGCGAGTGTAACATTATTATTATTACTATTATTATTACATTACCGTGTGTATGTTATCGAATAAGCAAAAAGCAGACGACAGTAATACAAACGAACGCAATAATAATAAGTAGATACGTATATCATATAATATTTACGCGCGTATACACGCGTTGAATCTAATTACGCGCATAAATATATTATACAGTTGAGGTATTCGGTGTACGAGATCAGACTTGACAAATGTTTAAATGAAACGTATATATAAAAGAAATGGTTGGTAAAAGAGCGACACTATATAATATTATGGTTTCTATTATACACATTACGTTGTAATCTGGTCTCGTCCGTCTGTGATGATCTTTTGTTGCCGTGCGATGATAGTTAATTAGTTTCAGGATGATTTTATAAGTAAACAAAAATAGTAGGAAGTTTTTATTAGTGGATTTACTGTCAGTATCATTAATTTTAAAAATTGTGGACCTATTACATATGGACATAATTTTAAGGACAAATCGTCTGAGTACACATGTTGCTTAATAATAATTTATATATTATAATATAATATACGATGCAATAAAAAGTCATTTTTAATGAATGAATTTATAAAATTTCAAATCATATAATTATATAATATAAAATTTAAATATGTAATTTTTTACACCTTTTACAAGTTGTTCATAGTGTTTAATTAAATTAATAAATAGTTGGTTGATAGTTAATATTATACTTGTATCTTTGCGGTTTATCGCACGGCGACTGACAAAAAAAACACAAAGCGATAGCCACGAAACGCCCGCCGTCATTATTTTGTACGCGTATACAGCAGCCAGCAGCACACTAATTGAAAGCGACGACGAGCAGTTAAAAAATCGTTAACGCAACGCTGTGTTGAAGATTAAATTTTACTCACGGTCGAGTGTATAATAATTAGTTGTTATTTGCTGTACTATGTTATTATTAGTATACCGCACGACAACGACGACGAATTGGCGAAAAATCGTAATAAACTTTTCGTGGCGTGACGAGAGACATAATATTATAATAAATATTTTGATGTATTCTTAATTGCAGTAAGTAGTTTATAAATCGAGCGGCAAACGAAAAATTATTCGTTTTTACCGAAATTTTAAAATGTTGGGTAAATGTCACGCGTACTCTAGCATGCTATGTGCTCGATGTGTAATTACGCGGAATCAGTCTTGATATATGTTCATTATTTTATTTGCTGTCACGCACGCATTCAACAAGTGGAACCCGATCAAAGACAGCTGTGGCGCTACTTCTGCATTTTATATAATTATAACAAACTCTTTCGAGTAATTAACAAAAATAAAAACTGGCGATAAATTGGTGTGAAATTAATGTCTTAAAATATAAATTTTTATGGGCTGCAGTAGTGTAGACACTAGATAATATAGCACAATGACTAATTAGCCTGCACATGTTTGCAAATGTACGTATGGTTTTTTTTTTTAATTCAGAGGCCATAAATCATGGAAACGAGAATATATAGTTATACTGATGTATTCGCATGTGAAGCTGTTTTTGTTTGTTGCCGGTCATTATTATTTATTTTATATGGCTTTCAAGACGACTGGTGCAATGGGTTATTAAGGATGCGTTCAATTCGAACGCTATAGTTTTACTCCAAACTTTTTTCCCGGATGATTGTAAAACATTCCACCAATCAGTATTTGAACCTTTTTTGGGGGGAGGAGGAAAAGAAAAACTTTTTTACACTTTCTATTATTACTGCTATTGTTATACAACGTCTTTTCAAAAGATTTTTACTAAAGGGAATATAATAAGGTTCTTATTGCGAAATAAATATAATATTGAAATTAACTAGTTAGCCCGAAGTTTCGTAAAACTCGAATTTAAATGATGAAAAATAAACGAATTAAAAAAGTAAAACGTAAACAAGTATATAAATAATATGCAACTAGGTAGCTAATTGTACGGCATTAAAAAAAAATGTCATTGACATAATATTAAACATTAATAAGGTACAAAGTTTATAAATTCCGTCGGAGCAAAATACGCGTATATCATTATTATTATGTGATGTATAAAAATTCACATGCGTAATATGCCATAATAATTATTTTCACGTGTCTACTCGTTCGCTTATAATATATACACGTTAAACACATCGTTTGATTGTGTCAAGCCGAGCGGAGTACTCAACAACACAGTTTCTCGAATAGTTTATTATATAAATTCAAATTTAACTTTTAGTCGCATACATAATATACTGCGCACATTATTATTATAATTATTTGGGTCACCCTGACACGAGTCGATCCCAGACAAAAACCTGCCGTTATAGTCTAGACATTCGATGAGTATATAATATTAATTGTTTCAAATAAAGATGTATAGTATATTAGTATACGAATAATGTTATGTAGTGTTCACATCGTAAACCGCACACGCACAGGAAAAAATTCACCAAAGTTTAACCATACGCCCATACACATCAACGAGGCACATGAGTATATTATGACATATAGCATACAGGATGTGCTCCTCAAATAACAAACAAATCCATAAACTCAAGTATTCATTTTTGAAAATATAATTATTGATTTCTGTAGTCTATCCATATAATAATATGATAGTAGAAAATCAGAATTTGAACTTGCACGTGAATAGAATAAATATATATAAAACCAGATGAACAAAAATGATGGTCATTGCAGAATAGGTCTATATTATATGTGTGTACTGTATACGCAGTATAATATTATTATACGTCTGTCGCGGTACTGGCGCTTTTCGTATTTAATTTTAACCGACGTAATATCGTTGCGTTTAAGAAATCCGTCAACGCAATCTGCACTCCTGCAGCATCGGACGAATAAAATCACCGTCTCGGTATCTAATATTACAATAACAACACGCATATTATACACGTGTGCATATATAGGTATATGTTAGCCACTGCAGACATTCGACGGCTGTCTAAAGATAAATCCGTCGTGTGTTTGGTTTGGCCCGAACGGAAATCGAGCGCGTGTACACCGACGCACCCGTAATACACATACAATATCGTATAATATTATTATGTGTATAGCTGCACGATATCTGAAAGAGACGAACGGACGAGTGGACAGACAGCGGAGACAGACGGAGACAAGGGAACATGAAACACGTTTAGGTATCTGGTATACACTATATTATAAGTTTAAAGCTACGCTGAACCGACAGTATTACATTTTTGTACATATTTTATACTCTCGAAAAAGATAAAAAGAAATCTGGAGGAATATAAGCTACTAATTAAGCAACAAAATATGCTGGTCCACGGTCCGGATTGATCTAAGCTGGTAAAAAAGTTGTTTATCTGTATACAAATATTCATAAATAAAAAATAAAAATATGATTACAAAAATATTAAAAATGTAAATATTAGTAATCGAATAAAAGTTTCAACTTATAACTGACTAAGAAATAACATAAAAAAAATATTTTTGCTAGAATAAAATTCCAAACTTTTTACGTGCGGTGTTTCGTGAAGTTCTAAAGCTAATGTGCTGTCTCTAGTGTTTCATATCAAATATTATAAATAGTACCTACAAGGCCGTATTCAGAAAAATATTCCGGGGACCCGTTCAACCCCTCCGGTTGAACTCCAAACCATCCCGAGGCATGACCTTGAGTATAAGGAAATGAAATTTACATTACCCAATCGTTCTTTACTGTTATTTACCAAAGAATATGTTATAACCTAACCACAACGTTAATTTTTTATGTAGAAGCACTGGAAGCTACTTGGAAGATCTATTTAGAATTTTTAGATTAGTTAAATTTTTATTTTTATACAATTGGACACATAATATAGAGACTAAAATTCGAAATTTCCCTCGTTAAAATCAAACTTGTAAATACCCACAAAATTATAATATTTTGAAAAATAAGTGAATAATAGATATTATATCATCTTATTGCTTGGGCCAGGGCTTACTACGGAAGGCACAGACAACATAGGACTATATCTATATAGCTACATAGAACAACATTTTCTTTTTATAAGTAGTATCTTTATATAATTATACATTTTTTTTAAATGTAATTATTATACGTAAGCGTACCACACAAGTACTCGGGAAGAACTGAATAGATAAAAGACTAAACACACATATAAATAAATACCTATATATAATATAATATTATATATATAAAAAAATAAAAAATACCTACATTTTATATAGTCTGCAATGAATACTATTATTATATTTAAAATGAAAGTAAATTAATTTTAGTTCTTTTGTGCATTTTATACGAACCAACATATATTATAATACATAAAAGATAAAATACCTCATTACCACCTAAATCTAAAATTAATAACATCTACCTCATGGTACAGTTCAACACTCCATTACCCAAAGACCTAAAAATTAAAACTACTACAAAAAATTCTTCACCAAATCAATCAATCATACAAATCAATAGTATCTAATTTAGCAAGTGAGTCCATCCCAGATAATTGCCACCTCCCCCCGTCGATTAAAAAGACACTGGTTTTGAGATCTCTTGAATCACGACCTGTATTAATTAACTAAACTAAACTTCTCTTCCTACAAGTCAGAGGGTTTGCACACTGGTGGGCCTCTTTCCTCACGCTATGTTGTCTTAGTTAAACCACCTAATTTACTTATTATGTATAATAATAATCAAGCCTGGGCATTAACGAGTTAATAAGTTAAAAGTTAAGTTAATTTTAACTTATTAACTTAACTAGTTACGTTTGGATTTTCATTAACTTAACTATTAACTTACTAAATCTATTTTTTAATTAACGCGAAATTAACGAATTTATTTTTCATTGTAAGAAATAAGTTAAGTTAATTTATTTTTTTTTACATTCACTATTCAGTCGTTTTCATGTTAAAAAATATTTTTATTATGAATTTATTAGTTAAAAATGTTATTTTTCCAATCACTCTGTACTCTAAAGGAACACTCTGTATATATTAGAAAATATTTTATAATAAAAGCCAAATGGTTTTATGTTGTTAATATTATTTAATTAATTATAACAACTATCAAGTAACAATAATAATAATATAAAATAAACATAATATAATAATATAATTCGTTAGAAACAAAAAAAATTAAATAAAACACATACTTTATAGAAATATTGTATGTTGTATGAAGTATAAGCATTATAGTCTATACTCTATAATTTAGTTGTGTGTTGATGAGAAATAAAGTACGCTAACGAATAAAAAAAAATAACTTTTTTTAACTTCATAAAAAGTTTAAAAAAATTGTGTATTAACTTTTAACTTTTTCTTATTGATGCATATTAACTTAACTGAGTTAAAAAAAAATCATTAACTTGCCCAGCCTTTATAATAATACATATTGTAAATATACTTTTGTTGAAATAAAAAAAAAGTCAAATCTGAAATCAAACTAATAATGATAACGTAATATTCTACACAAATATCAACTAGGATACAGGTACATTTATTTTTGAACCAAAATTATATAGGTAAACATTTAATTCTATAGTGCACTAGATCCGAAACATATATTACATTATTGTAGTCGACAACGACCAAATCAAATGTATTGAATATAATATATTTTAATCAATGTAAATGGGGTTCTATTTTAGGTCAATAAACCCAAACGTGTTACGGCCGGAACTATACGCGCAGGTAGGCTCGTGATGTTTTTACGGGATGAGAAGATACTAAAAGGTGTGGCGGCGAACATGCACGAAATAAACGCGTCGTATGTACGATATAGGTGTACCTATTATAATATACAGTATAACATATAGATATTATAAATTATAATAAAAAATAAATTGCGTAGTATACGCGTGATATCCGAAACCGATTTATTTATTAATTAAGATCAACTCTGCGGGATTCGTATTCTTGTGACACGCACACGACCAGAAATAGAAAATAAATATTGAATATAGTAGACACTAAGCAGCAGCCTAGCGGACGAGAACAAATATTATGTGTTCGTTCTCTGCAGTTAGTCCCGTCGAAGTAGAGAAAAAAAACGCGTTAAAAATACGTGACTCGTGTGTCTTATTATTAAACAGTCTACTTGTGTGCGACGTGTGAGATAATAATAAAAACGATTCATTTATATATTTATTAATTATTTATATTTATGATATAAATATACATGATATTGTGATAGCGACCCGGGCCGTTGCATTCAAACCATTTCGTATCGATCATTAATTTATCTATTTTTCGAAGAAACCACTGCGAAAATTTCCTTGACAATATTATATTTTTATTTGTCTTTTGCGATTCGTGGAAAAGAACGCAAAAAACGGTTTCCAAGTGCTATTCACGCGTATACAATATTTGTTATTTTCGCTATTATACGCTGTATAAACAACAATCGACATAGTAAGAATTTATTCGAAAAGCTGCTGGTCGATAAAATCCTAAAAAAATAATATGTTTTATTTTAGTTTTCTCTCCAATTGCGTAACGTTTATACACACATTATCTTGTTTAAGACATTTTTAATTAGTAGGTGCATTACAGGTCCGCGAGTACTCGATAATCATTGAGATCATAATATTATATACGTGATGTGTTACACACTCATATTACGTCATTGTTTGAAGCCTGTTAAACATCTGCCTCAGTCAAGCTAGAAATAATAGTGATAAATGATAATAATATTTAGTATGAAAAATTAAATTTTTTTTCCTGGTATAAACATGCAAAAATTTTAAAATATGTATTTTAAATATGACATAAATATTATGTAATATATGACTGCAACCTAGTATATTATATACTTATTACTTAAATACTTTTATAATAACTTTAGATGTAAGCCACTATTACGTCAAATAGTTACCTACTTATATTTCTTCAAGACTAAACGCTATAAGAGGTTTTAAATGCCAAAATAATTGTTGTATTTTCAAATATTTGGATTTTGTCTCATATAAACTCAACAATTTTTCGAAGATTTCCCAACAAGACTGCCGTTTTAAAATAATCTTTTCGGCGACCAAACACACGCATACTTATTTGATTTAATAATACGCGCGTATAATATTTAAGTTAAAACGGTTTGTGCTCAATCAAAAACCTCGTGCGTGCTATTACATAATAATAACGCGATGAAGAAATGTTATTGGCACAGAACCAAGCAATTAGTCATTTTTTAACGTTCAATTTATTTCAAACGGTTTATATACTATATTAGTTTGAACTACTATATACAACACTGCTCTGAACACTATTATATGATTAAGTGATAGGATGTATATAATATTATGCCAACAGCGCGAATAACGTATAACTTATAACAATAAACGTCGCTGATAATAATAAAGAACGATTGGGAAATCGAAATCGTGTGAAAAAATTATTGTTTTACGCGTGAAGGCGTAGATAGTTCATGGGTCGGTCTGTCGTGCGGCTGCCGAATTACGAACTTGCACTACCTTCACTGCAGTATAATAATATTTTATAATATAAATTATATTAGCTCACCACCGCATTTATTTATTTATCGTTTATTATTTGAAAACAAAACGATTTTCGATTACGTCTACAAACAAATAACACACGACCGTCTCAGATTTAATACCTATATAAGATATATAAGAGACGACGATAATAAGTAATAATAACAATAATAATGAGAGCAGCGGCGGCGGTAATGAAGATTTATGGACGAGTGTCGTGACCCGTAACCGCGTGCACCACTATTAAATAGAAGTTGTAGTTATTTTACGGCCGCCGGCCATTATCCAACCGCTCCCCACGATAATGATAATTATTATAATAATGATTATTGTGTTGATAATTCTTTGATAATTGGTACAATGCGTACAAACAACTAAAGTCAAAAATGTTTAGTTTTCAGGAAAAGCAATTTTAAATTTAAAAAAATTTGTCAAATCGTAAGTAGGTACCTAACTATAATGAATTATTTTATATGGTAAAATTGTAGGTGATACTTTTAGGATTCGTTATGTACCTATTTGTGTGATATTCAATGCAATTTGAAGTTTTTTTTAAACTTTTATACCCGACTAGCTATTACCATGATAACTTAATAAAATATACTGTTACCGATTGATGTTATTACTGGGTATAACAATACTTATTACAAATTTCAATACTGAATACATCAACCACATAATTAAAAATATAAATACATATAGGTAATAACCAACAATGCATTGGTATCAATTAGAGGGTCGTTGCTAAGCACCCTTAGCATCTCAAATTTTAATACTAGCACATCGAGTCCCTTGATTATCTTAAATATTTAATCATTTGTGAACTATTTAGTACCTGAGTATTTTAACTGTGTGCCATTTTAGTATAAAAAAAATGTTCATTACCTACTATATAAATAATATTAGAAATTATTTATAATTGTTAGTTTTCTCAATTAGTTTAAGTTGTATATTTGTTTTTATATTTTATATTATTTGTATAGTTATACTACTCTCTATTTCTAACTCAAACTATTAGTTTAAAAGAGAGATAAATCATTTAAAGTATTTAATATTTATATTTTGTAAATAATTAATTATGACGATTAAAAAACAAAAAAAAATATAATTTTGGATAGACCAGTAAGGGTTAAGGTGAACTATAGGATTTATCAATTATAATTTATCCACATTGAAAGAAATACAGTTCTAATAATAATGAAACAATTTTGAATAAATATTCTAAAAACAAATGTATCTACTTACTTACATTGTAATTAAATATCTAGTATATATAATTATTACTCATTATTTTATTAATAAATAGAAATAATTTCATTTGCATAAAATATTATAATTTATTAAATTATTTGATTTTATTATTAGATATAAAACGTTAATATAATTGTAACGGAGATGGAGTGGTAAATGGAGAGTGTGAGAAGCAAATCCCCTTACTGATTTGTTTTTTCTAAGACCAATGTGGCCAACTTAAATGATTTTGCGAATGAAATGCATTATAATCCAATATCCCCATATTCGATTTGGACCCAATAGCCATCCTCTGCTCTAAAATTTATTTAATGCTTAAGCCCCGCCTAATATTTTTAATTAATTTGCACTTTTATGCAACAGTGTAAGTAATATTACATGTGTGGTATTCTATTGTTGTGATTTACCTGTGTCTCGGTGACGCCCAACATTTTCGCCATTTCGGATCTTTCGGACGACGAGAGGTACTTCTTCAGCTCGAACTGCCTCTCCAGCTCGAATATCTGCCGGCCGGTGAATGTGGTCCGCGCCTTCTTCCGCTTCCGGTCACCACAACCGTCGGACGAATGTCCACCGTCACTCTCTCCGGCTAGCTGTCCGGCCGGCGAACCGGAAGACGAGCTCACCAGTAAACCCGGCGACGACGACGGCGGCACATCCTTTCGCGACTTCTTCCGTACTGCCGGTGGAGCGGTAGTCGCCATGACCGTGGCGGCTATAGCCGCGGACGCTGTAGTCGTTGTTGTCGTAGCGACTGCTACCGCTGGCATGTTATTATTCTGCGTGGTAGACGACAACGACTGAAGGTGATGATGCTGGTGATGCTGCTGATGATGATAATGATTGTGGTGTTGCTGTTGTAGATGACTACCGATACCGTTGTTGTTGTTGTTGTTATTGTTATTATTATTTTTCAACATCACTGCAGTCGTGGGTATTACGTCCGCTGCAATCATAACACACAATACATTCGTTTTTATGTATACAAAAAAATGTCGTAAATTTAGTGCATACATACACATCAATCTTATATTCTTATCATATTGGTAACATATATAGAACTATAACATATAAGTCACAAGGTAGTGTTGCTTTCCTTTTGCGTCATTAACCTATACAGTAGATGCTTAAAGATAATATTATACATATAATTCATAAATATCAATTTTTTTTATTATAGATCACCCTTAAATTTTTGAAAATGTATTACCATATGACTATATGAGTATATAATAAAATAATATCATTATTTAATTTATTTTATAATTGATAAAAATAAAGTTAAAAAAATAACTATGATACATTTAATAAACTTGTTTTTTATAATCGAATTGTAATTATTTAAATATCAATGTAATACATCATTTTAATCTTTTAGTATTGCCCAATTTGATGAATATATATATATATATATATATATATTTATTTATTTATTATTGAAAGTTTTACATTTTAAATAATAGATATAAAAATGTAGCCTTTATTAATTTCGATATTCGGTTATCGTGGTTTTTTTACCCAGAATAAGCAGCCGAACGCCACCAAAGACATAAGGTTGGTTTTTGTATTATTTTTATTCTTGTGACCTTTGATATTATTGCTGTTGAAATTTAAGAAGTTACAGTTGTATTGTTGAGTTTATAATCATAAACTAAGAAGTAAATAGGTACCCTAAATGTATAATACCAAGTATAAATCTATATTTATTTAACAGATAATATTATAATTTTCTAAAATTATTATTACTATATACGTACATGTTAATATTTTTCTTTTAAAATGATTATTTAAAAATAATTGGTATAACATTTCTTAATATTTATATACATAACAAAACGTATTTTTCTAAACTATTATTATTATTATTATTATTATTAATTCTAAGTATATATTATAATATGGAAAATGTAAAAAAAAACATTGTTTTTCTTTAAAAATGCTAGATTTCTATTTGTGGTTAAGCTATTCGAATTATACATATAAACTGTTTGTCTATGTCAGTCTGACTTTCATAAATATATAGATATACATTATGAACAAATACATTTTATTATTTTTGGGCTTGTGACAAAGTTACACACGATGCGGAGGGATTAAATCAAAGAAACATCAACGCCATATACTCTATTAAGCTTATTTCAGATAAAGTCAGGCATTCTTGATCTACCAACACACGCGTGATTAAAAAATATATACATCGATGTAAAATATACGTATTATATAATAATAATCATCTGCAAACGATCGTCAACTGTGCGTCACGCTGTTCTGATGACGCTCATTATAATATAATATATTATGTACAACCAAAACACTTATGTTTTGCTGGATTCCGCAGACTTCCGTTACACAGACTTCAACACGGATCCTTAAATATTTATCAGACCCTTTTAGACATCAATTAGTGACCAGGAATCGGTCCATTAAGGTTTAATCGTTAAATCACCGTTAAATTTATGAAATATTGATTCAATCCGGCAACACATTACATAATACTACAGTTTACAAATTCTTCAATGTAAAAATAAAAACTAGGTAGATTATAAATTATTATTAACTTAAACGCTATGACAATCAATTAATTTTTATTTAATTACCAACAAGACTGAAAACCCATAAATTAGTTTTAAATAATTTTCACTTGTATATACTCGTGTCGCATTAGTTCTGAATAAATTCAATAAAATTGTTGAACTATATTACCATTTAATGGGTACACACTAATTATTATTATATTGTAATTTACTTTAGTCATATGCTCCGGGCTTAGGTAAACCTAAGATACTTGGTTTATTTGTGCTTTAAATTGAATAAATCATTTTATAAAACAAATTTAATATTTTTATTGGAAATATTTATAGTTATTTAAATATTCCTTATCAATTTTTTAAAAATATTATACTATCCTCCATTCTTATTATTGATCTTTAAAAAAAATGCTGCACTTTCCTCAACCAAATGAAAATTCCTGAACATGCTTCAATATAAGTTTCCATTTCTAAAAAAAAATGCAATTAACGTGATGTCAGTGGGCTCAAGTGCTATTATATCTATAACCTATAGGTTAGTACCTATTATAATATTTATTATTATAAAATATAACAAGCGGCGCCATGCTCTATTTTATTCGTATACATACTTAAGTTACTTAACGCGCCCATTATATAATAGAAATACGAAAATAAACTTTCGGCCGAAGTGTTACTTACGAAACATCTTATCGTTGTAGAAGCACTATTATTATAATGTGTATCATTGTCTCGTACGGCGGCCGTGAGCATAACTTATAAGCGACTCGAGCGCGTAAACGGTTTCTGGTGGGTTGCGGCGGCACTGTTATATTAATACGAAATACAAATATATATTATACGACGTATATATTTGTTTATCACTCGCCGTAAAATGTGTTTTTCGGTCAAGTTTCAAGTAGCGTTTAATTAATAATTATGTCTCATGGCGTTTAGCCAAGTCCTTTTTCACGTTCAATATGTTCACACACACGCGCGCGCACGTACGCACGTGAAGAAAAAAACCTAAAACCCCTATTATACAACCCATATGCCGGCCGAAAGCAAATGTTTGGCATCGTTAACTACAATAATGTTTTCGGAGCTATTCAATAATAATGATCGCCAAACGTTCGTGTTAGTGATCATTCATTGAATAATCAGTAATCACACACAAATCGTATATAATAATATAAAAGCATATTTAATTATATTATGAACACTCGAGCATAATGAAACGAAAAGATCGCAGTGGCTGCAGTTAAAATAACACTCCGCGTTTTATTATCGTTAAGTAGATAATAATGATATCATGCAGCCAGGGTATGTATAGATCATATTTTTTCTGTTATTATTTATGTGTAGTGTGGCTTTTCCTCGTACACATTATTCACACCACTTTGTATTCATTTCTGCAGCCAAATTTCGGTTAACATCAGACGAGAAAACGTTGATTGAATAATAAACAAAATATTTTAGGAGAACAATGAACATCCCTACCTCTTTATGTTTAATATGATAAAAACTGCAAACGAAGAACAAACTCGTAATGATGTTATAGTAGTATAAGCATAATATTATTATATGTAGTGCACAATATACATTCGATTTCATTATTAAAACGATATTACAAATACCTTAAGTCACGAAATAATATACGCCACGTATTTATTACATCATATTAGTTATTTTAAACAAGAAGAAAAATGTCTTCCATCTCTGAAAATATCATTGACCAACTTTAGCCCGTGTATACTTGGGTATAAAATTAAAATTGATTGATAAAAATGTATAATTACATAAAGAGAGCTGTAACAACTGAGCTATTAAATCAATAGTATATCATTGGAGAAATAGGAGAGAGCTCTGTGAAGTTCCACCCAAATCAAGTCTTTATCAAATAGTACTTTATCTATAATTTTTGTCTGTAAGTTGTAACCAAGAAAAAATTATAATAATATGTTTCTTTTAAGTGATATAAAGTTGTAAATATTGAGCTTATAGAGGTAAGAGTAATAGCATAAAAGTCGTGGATCATGATAAATGGTATAATTATATTTGTAAATTATTATCTTTTCTATTCAAAACTGTTTTTATTTTGAAAATAAAACTATAAAATACTAAGGCGCAATCGTTTTATTTAGATTTCTATGAATATAAAAGATGTGGGTGGCTTATCTCATCAATATTAATAAAGAAACAGCTATTTGCGCCTATTAGTATAATAAGATAAGTAACCGTTCAATGCTGTAGAATTAAATAGATAATATAATATATTTAACGATTAACACTAATAATATTACATGAAACCTACAGCTATAGACTATATTTTATAATACAAGTGAATAAACAAAGATAATCAAAAAAACAAAGTAGCATAAATGTTTCTTTTAATTAAGTTTTCGTGAAAGATTCCGTTTTTTCTATATTTACAATGAAATCAGAGATATACACCTATATAATAAGAGGTTTATGACTTGCACTCGATGACAATCGGTGATGACGTGAAAGTATTTCGCACACGAAAAAATCTCTGGGTACATGATGGATCCACCAAGGAAAGCGAAAAATTAGTATATTTATTCTTTTTACATTTCTTGGCACCGTGTTATACACGAAAAGGCGCGTCCGCGCGTATGAAACGATTCGTTGGCAACGTTCTAACTGCTGTGTAATACACGACTGCTGGTGCATGCGCGTGATGTGATTTTACCATTCGTTTATAATTATAGTAAAACGATTTCGTCCGTGTGTAATAATATTATCTTTTCCGCCGTAAAAATTATCTCTGTGGAGTATACATCGCCCAGTCGGTTCCCGCTGCATCGCTGTCCGTTCGTTTGGCAGCGTTTGGACGACGAGGACATAGCGTATATAAATTGTACATTGTATATTATTCGGAGAAGATGGTTTTTTTTCGTACGAAATTAATATCCGTTTACCGATCGCACGTTTACGAATATAGACAAGTTAAGTATATGTATTATTTGGCGTCATGATGGTGGGCCACAGCAGGAGAGAAAAACTCGGTGCCGAGCCAAAAATCACTCCGGGGAAACGGAAACTGCTGTAGCACAACGCGTGTCTTTGAAGTATTCTAAGGCGCGTCAACGTCCCCCTACCCCCCGGCTACAATATACCACACACTAACACCATCACTATCGTAATCGATTTCGTCGTAGTTCCCCGAGGGCAGCATAACACATATATATATTATTATAAATCGACCAAAAATAAATACGCGATGTACAACGATATATAATATATCGATCTTACCTCTCGGCCAGATTGATTATTCCGAGAGCTCAACAGCCAACACCACAACAACGACCTACACGCTTAATATATATATTGGGTATATGCTGGACGCACGAACAATAGACCACACGCAGGACAGGATATTACGATATATTATAAACGCGCGAATCACGATGACGGTCTTCGTATATCGAACAATGGAGTTTTCGGTGGAAATAAAAAATAAAATCCCCAAACGAAATCTGTTCACTGTGGGATTTCGATTTTGGCGGCGTCCAACAATAATAATGCGACGGAGTTGTTCAGAAAAACAAGAAAAAAAAAATTATATAAAATAATAAAACGTTTAATGATCATGCAACTTGAATGATGTATAAAATTTATTATGAAACGAGAAAACGTGTGTACCTATACGTATTCAGAAAAATCACAATAATAATACCAATATATTATGTTGCCGATTAATCATAACGATGTACACTATACATCCGCCAATTCGTGAAATTGACTCGGAGATAGAGACCGATTTAACAACGTGTATAACTATTATATATAATAATTAATTAAAATATAATATTGTAATAGCTAGTCTTATCATATTCATATAAACATAGGTACACCTATGTAACACTAATGATTACCTCTCGGCAGATAAGCGCGATTATTTGTTTTTCTCTTTTCATTCATGGCGCAGCTATATTACTTTTTAAAGCATTTTTTATTCGTTGTATACACATTATATTATAATAATATGCACTCGTTTAAATTATAATACCTATGTCCTATATATATATACTTCAATTTTTGAATGATGAAAATTTGAGTGGTGTTCTACGCGATATTATAGTTATATTATTATTTATTATTGACAAACTCTCAAGTATCTCTATGTTCAATTTAAAATCATCATAAAAAAGATATATGTGACTTTTTTAAATTAAAACTTGCGTAGATAATATCCGTGTAGACGCAAGCAATCTGCACTATATAATAGTTATTGTAACACAGTTTCCTAAAAGGATATTAAACTTTTTTATAGATAGGTACTCAACAAACTAATAATAATATATTTATATATATGTATATACACATATATTTAGGTTAGGTTAGATAAGTATTTTCGATAATTTAATTAGTAATTATTTTCCGGTTTTTCGTGATGTATATAATAAACTATAAAAATATAATATGCCTACTGTATACTCTCACTCGACTAAAAACACACACACGCACACACGGCGACGACGGCAATGATAAAATGAGCTATAGTGAAAGGCAAACATTGCATAATGTGATTTGAATATCACGGTGTAAATATGTGTGTGTATTTATCAAACCGCATGTACATAATATAATATGTATCATATATCATTATCGTGTATGATCACAATTAATACATCAAACGACAGTACTTGAGGTACGATCAAATATAAACGATTGATATGGGTTTCATCTCAAAATTGAAAAGTGGAGGTGCTGGGGACATGGACCTGCCATTTGGCATTTGATGATGTATTATAATATCAAATGCATTGAGGATAAACGTTTGCACCTCCTGTTAGGTTACTGTTTGTAAATATATCAAAACAAGGGTTATCACGTATTATCATAATATCATATATCCATAGTCTGGCTAGTCTGCACAGTGCACACAATATATACGTAACTATATGCCGTGTATTTACAGAGGTGGTCCTAATTATCGGTACAATCGTCAATATCTATTTGCCCGTTCGGTCGCGGTCATTTGTTGCCGATAAACCATAACAGTCGTTAATTAAAATAATAAACATGGCTTGTCGATATGTCGAACACAGGACATGATATCTAAATCGCGGGGTGGCGCAGTACCGTCTAGATATAAAGAACAAAAACATCGCATCGATTATTCGATAGATATGTTTTATATATTTGTCCGAAATTGTCAAAAATATATATACATTTATAGGTACACCAGTACAAATGAAACCTTACCAAGGTTCTTGGCATATCTATTAATATTTTGTATTTTATTGTCCTAGTCGTTGCAGAGTATGTATGGAAATATAGTTTTATACTTGGTCATTACAATCATTACCGTACGCCGCTGGATGTTATATAATATTGATCATAAGCCGCTTTTACACGACCATTAAAAAGCAAGTTTACCGTAGAAAATATAATGTTTAAATCTGTTATAATTAAAGTCAATAGATTAATGAACATAATAATAATTATTACAATCTACGTATTTGAAAAATTTTTACTTTTATAATATCCGTTGACCTTATAGCCGTCGTTTAATGGCGTTCCGCATCGTATAAATGAGTGTATTTATGTATTGCAATATGTACAAGTCTATTACGCGTTCGTGTTTCTGTTTATCTACACATTTGATTAATTTTAAATAGATGTAGTTTTGTAAATTAAATTTTCAGAAATCAAAGTTAATTTTCCACGATGATTATTGTTTATTATTTAAAGAGACGACATGAAGAGATTAAAAGAATATTTAACGGTGCGGCGACGATGATTCTTCAAAACCATCTCGTTTATTTTCACTTTCCTTCGCAGAAACTTTAAGTGGGTAATGTATAATGGGTCGTAGTTTGTAAACTAATCTAATCAAAAACTGATTGTGTGTTACATTAACGTTTTCAAAGAAGAAAAATATGTTTTATTTTTATTATTAGTATTTTGCGATTAACGAAAAATTATAAACGAACTAACGAGTTATTATCAACAAATACAAAATATTATTTTAAATATAATACACCGAAATAATATTAGTTCCATATTGATGTCCATACATCAATATTTAATCATATTACCACAAGTCATAAGTTATGACTCATAAATTCATAATACTAGAAACATATTTTTTAAATATTTTATGCAATGATTAATAGGTATCGAAAATTTTAACTTTATATGTATATTTTTAAGTAAATTACGTTCAAAGGTAATAAACTAATAACTAATGATAAATTAATAAAATGTTTATAGAAACAATTATACGAAAAAACGAGTAGGTTTCTTATCGCGATTTAAATAGATAGTTAAAAAAATATACTATAATAAACATTAATAATATACTATGTATCATATTATTCAATGATTAATGATCACAATAATCTTATAAAAGAAAAAAAATTTTTTTTACAAATACTAGAATCTGTTAATTGCTAATTATAAATGAGTAATAATGTAATAAGTAAAAACATACGTAGTACTTTAACTAATAATTTTATTATTTCATCGATATCAACGATTATGATATACATTACGACCTGTCAAATGTTATGTAAACATGGTACACATGGTATGCACTATGCAGTGTATTATAAATGTAATGGGTTCACAATTTGTTGTGTATTTGTTATCATTTAAAAATTATGATTTAACAAGAAAAGACATGAAAATAGAAAAACTAACATGCTGAGAGTTTTTATCTAAAAATTAAACGAGTATGTGTATTTCAACACTTCTATAATATAATATAGATACAAAATCTATATTAATTTCTACGAATTCGATGTCGAAACTAAATAAAAAAAATAATAAAAACCAATTTCATTACTTATAACATGTTGGTTAAGTTTGAACGACATGTCACACGTATATAAAACGAAATAAAAACGCGTGGCTTTTCATAGACATAAATCTTATAAATCAATTTTATAGGATTTTTAAAGTTTTAAAGAGATATTACATTATATTATTACTGTCGGTTTGGCCTTATCTTTTTTTATTTTATGTCTTTCGGTTCCGAGGATAGGTTATTATACTATTATATACCTACTACCGTTATACGCATACGTTACTATAAAAATAGTAATATTCCGCGCCGGGTGTTTACGGAGTCGTAAAAATTAAAAACGTTTTGTTAATGTATAACTGTTGACACTTACTTTGAACTAAATTTAAATTCGAGGATAAAACAACATGAGCCGGAATTATTGTAACAATCGGTGATAAAAGTTTTTTTTGTCTCGTCTCCCATTATAATAATAGTATAATACCTACTGGCTACTGTATAGTTGGTGATTCATATATACATGTAGATTATGTAGCCGCACTTTAATTAAAATTAAAATATAATCTGGCACGTGTTTTTTTTTAAATAGTATACGCAAATTGTTCGGTAAATAATGTTATTATTGTTAAAATACAAAGGTATATATAATATTATCTACTCTACACATTAATTATATTGTGATCATTACTATACATAATATACGCGTTTGAGCGTGTACCATTGTATATACTACAGAAATTTAGAATCTTATTGCCACGTGCACCGACGAAAAATTGTATTCGTATACAAATCAAAAAAGCAACATTTATCCTGCATATATATTGGCACGACAAAAATCGTTATTAAATTTGGTGTGAGAAGTAGATTATTCCAACGAAAACGGCTGATCACGGAAGCTTATCATTATTATTATTACTATTATGTTGGTACGCTAAACAATGAACACTACACAGGAATACTACGGTGGATACTTATAATATATTAATAATATTATCAATAAATTGGGGTAAAACTATACAACGCGTATAACACGGGTATATGGCGGCGGAAGCCAATAAATGGAAATTAGTCTAATATATACACAGAGGACTGAGAGAGAAATGTACAAACTACACCATTAACAATGGATATGTTTATGAAATAAATATTACCGCCACACACCCTTACGTGATTATGGGTGCGTGTGTGGGCTCCTACATCACACCGGGCAATCCATTTAACATAAGGTATTATTAATTATTTCAAATAGTAGAACGTTTATGGAAATATTTATTTTACATAATTTTAAGTCATTAAAATTAAAAAAACTACATTTCTCTAAAAAAATGTTGTTTATAGTAACCATTTGTTATTCCTTACTTCAAAGCAAAACATTTTTTTGGAGTACTTCGATACACAAAAATTAAATTTTAGACAAAATGACAACGACTTTATGAGAATTTAAAGTTTTGATGAATAGAGTGTGGTCGTGATATCAACGGGGAACTCCACAAAATGTTTGTTCACTACTCCGCCTTTTAAAACTTTAAATACTAATTAGCTAATTAACTACTTGTATGAAATTTGATTTTTATAAGTGAAAATATTCTGCTTCGAATTATGAAATAAAAAATATATGCTATTATTTAAAACAGTAAAAAACTTAAAAAATAGTAAAAGTATAATTTTTTTCTATAAATATTATTTTGCAATCACTTTAAATTATGTAAATAAAAATATTTTCAAAAACTTCTCTGTATCTTACGTTACATAGACCCCGTATATGCTTGATAGTCGATAGATCCATTATAGGTACCCACACATGCGCGCGGGCGTATGCCACGTACAAATAAAACAAACAAGAGCAGAGAAAAACCATTACGGTGGAGTGAAATAAAAATATGTATAAATATTCGACCGTCCAAAAAATCGACGACGGTTCTCCTCTTTACGCGGCCAAGCGTGTGTGCCCATTAGTATTGTGCAAACAGTCCGCTCGCGAGATGAGGTAAAATGTACAAATATGATGATGATGATGATGATGATGATAATAGTAATAATAATAATATCAAAACTGCTGCCACACCAATGAAATCACACACTATATAGGTAGGTATATATATATTATATTATATTATAATATTATTATTATGATTACTCTCCGTTTCACGTTAATGACCATAACCACCGCACTTGTGTCACAGTCGTAAAATGCGCAACACAATGATTTCAGAAATAATATTATGCACGTCCCGCGTACTTGCTTCATATTTATTATTATTTATTATGTACCTATATAATGATTATACCGATTTCCGGTATACCTGTACTCGCAGATGGCTTTCTTCGCGTATCTATAAAAAATATAATAATAATAAAATTATGTACTTGTCCAAAACGTTGTCATAACAACAATGTATGTACCTATACATAATAATATAATATACGCGCGTGCAGTATTCGATTGTTATGATTTTGTTTTCGGAAATTGTCAACTCTCACCGCTTCCCAAATTCACATTTATTTTATTCTTTGCTATACGCATTACAACTGTGCGCACACATTTCACAATTATATATTATACATTTTAATACAATTATTGCGACAACTTGCAATTATTTCAATGCGTGCTCGTAAATTGTCAAATCATATTTTTTTAAATTTTTTTATCGGGTCTAACAAACTCATAAAAATGCATGTTCACATATGAATTGAGCGCATTGAATTTCGATTTAAATTTGCTGATGGTACGCTCATTTATTATCATGCAATGTCGATTCGTAAATGATTAAATATATTTTTTAATCATTGCGTTTTTATACATTTTTACTTTTCCCACTCCAGTCGTCAGTTAATTACTATAGAATATACATATAATATAACTAATATTAACACGAATTTTGTGGTGAAATATTTAATTACCATCGACGGTATAATAATTTTATAATACTGACAACTATGAACTAGTTTCGATCTTATCATATCCAATATCTCATGTGATCCAAATTTGTGAAAAAAAATTATCTGGTTTGACAAGTATTTGCGACGCGCGAGGACTTGCATTTTTTTTTTTGAGTCGCGCAAATATTGTGTATAGTATATTAATATATAAATGGGTATAATATACCTCAGAGGCACACGAGCCCATGCCCCATAGTATTATATTATAGAGTTAAAACATTTTCGACGACGCCATTATAATATGCGGCAAAATGTGAAAATATATGCCACGGTCACATACACTCACACTAATAATTGCGCACACATAATATTATAGCCGACGAGTAAATATTATGTTATCTCAAAATTAGGTATACGTATACTTACAAGTTACAATATACGAATATTCTATAGTATTAATCCAACAATAATTTAAAAAAAAATTATATGATATAATATAATATCACATATAATATGCACATTTTATGGTCATTGCAACAACACACTCCGTAAATGTAGTAAATTATTGCCAAATATCCGAAGACCCTCGATAAACATTCGTGACTCTGATAATAAAGATTTGATAACAAACATAAAGATACAAAATATGTGTCTAAAAATACACTGTCAAGGTTTATATTATATTATACACCTACGGGCTACGAGATAGTACAATAATTTATTCGTTGTCGTCGTAGAATACAACTACTCGAGGAGGAAGTCGATCGGAAATCACAGACCACGGTCGGCCACGCAACATAGTACACTCACTCGTTAAATTCCAATAACGATTATAATATTCGTGTGCATCGTAAATCAGTCGGTTTTAATGGTCGATTGGCTGCCGGTTGTTATTACACATGATTTTATCAACGAGATAACTAAGAGGATGCCAGTGCACCATTTTGTTTTCTCTCTCTGATCCATATAACACATAGTTAACTTGTATTCAGTAGATCCAATTGTATGTATATAGCTTTAATATTTCTAGATTTGACCTATTGTCAAACTTAAAGGTAAGAATATTAATTTGACACCTCAAAAGATTCTTATTGATATTTTACATATTAGTTATAATTGACTTTTAAATTAAACTATAAATAGAAACCTATAAGCTATGAGTTATTCAAGATATTATTCTCGCATTTAAGATTGACAATATAAATCAATACACTTTAATATTAAAGCTAACAACACAACATTTTAAATTGAATTTGCTGAATGAACATCGACTTAGTTGTGTGTTGGGCTAGGGAAAGAGAACAAATTGGTGTTTAGTGCGCTGACATACTGTTAAGAACGAAACGATTACGCGATGTTGCCACTATAACTATTTGCTTACGCATGTATTACATCAACGTATTATAATATACGCGGATTGTTAATTGCCTTCTCCACGCGTACTTATTATAATAATATATTGCTAATACCAAAACGATGGAATGAATATTGAGATGTTTCTCAGGAGTTGGCTGTTCGGGATTTATATGTACAAATAAATAAATATTATAAATATACCTGTATAATATATAGTTACCTTAGTCATAGAATTTTAGACAATTTAAATCTGATCAAAATCGATCAAACTATATACAAAGAAAAATGTATTTATGGTTTTGACCTTTTGTGTAACTTATATTATTATACGTGTATACATAAGTACCTAATCACATTGCCACCGCCACTGACCGTCGATTAAAAATTATAATGTCGTGTACTTAATGCGTAGTTGCAAACAATAAACAATAATTTACACACGAAGAGAACACACTTTGAACTCTTTCTATTCTTGTTCCGTGAATAATTATGTTTCCCGTCTAGTGCGTGTTTGATTCAATTAAACTACATTTACATAAATTGTTTTTTCTTTGCCAACAAATTAAGGACATTTATTATTTTTATACGATAGTCAATCGTCGAAATAGCCAACGAGAGAAGGCGGCAGCTATGTATAAAGAATACAGATAATAGAAAAAATAAATCATATTATTAGTATAAGTAGTAACAGTTATAATAAAATATTTATGTTACCTCGTTGATGACCATAATTATAAGCTGTTCTATAGTATTTTATCAGTGAAAACGCAAAACTCACAAGGGCGATTTACGTCGGTAAAATCGATAGACTATGACAAACACAAAAATATTTCTTATGAATTATGATGGTGTACAACAACTGTATATGAACACAGGTATAATAAATATACTTGTGCGTAGACTATAAGAATTCATCGCTCGAGTACCACGACACATCACACATACACATCACAAACGTAGCAAAAGAGCTTGTCAAAATGTACTAACCAAAATGCGGTAGCTAATGAGATTCAACGTCATCGAATTGACGAGGAATCTAAAACTTTTTTGTTTTAAGTATACATACCATATAATACTCAAAAAAATTAAATAATTTTAGTTGGAGGATGAGAATATTAATGAGGATTATTATTGATAACATTATTGATGAGGATACACGCATATTAATTATTCCTTAATCATGAGTGTAAACATCCTTTATTAAATTGTTTATATTTTACTATTGGTGTATAAAACACTGCTGTTTATGATTTAATATATTACATAATATATGCAGATACTGACTGTTTAAGGTGACTGGCCGTATACAGCAACGACACGACACAATATTGATCATTGTGTGTCACCGAGAGAAGGGGGCGATAAAACTGAACAATTCCATTGTTTTTTAAACGCATCAAGTAAATAACAGTGACATATATAAACTATAAAACCATAAATGGGTGATTTTTTTAAAAAAAACTGACGCATTCAGCAGTTTTTGGAAATCACAATTGGATTAAAATATAACCATTTTAATGTTTGATGTATAATATTATTTTAATGGGAATTTATGTTTTATTAAATAATGACGTATTATGCGTTATATAATATAATAAATTAATAACTATAATAGCGTTTGTCAGTAAAGAACAAACAACAACCGTAAGCGATGTGGATAAATACTGAATAATAATAAAGACAATCCAGCATTTTTGTGTTTAAAAAAAAGTTTTAATTTTGATATATACAGTATATATGTATCTATATATATTATTATTGTCAAATAATATATAAATATATTATTATGGTTTGCGAAACTAGTTTAGATGGTTTTAATACGGTAATAATGTGACGGAGTTATAAAAGAGAAAGATGAATTTTGAAAAAAAAATGTTCTCTGAAATCCTTTACGCATATATTAAAACAATAATAATAATAATGATGATAATATCGTTTGTATAAAAAAGGACACTATTTATACGCTAATATAACCGTTCCGCATATATGAACAATTTATTGACCAGACTGGCGTCCTCCCGAGAGAAAAAGAGAGAGAGAGTTAACATCAGGAATCCATTTAAACGGTTTACATTATATTATTATGTGCGTGTGTTTGTATACAAATCCGCAACCGTAACAACTGCAACGAGCGCCGCACGATGGATGGCCCCTCCTCGGTCGTCGCAATCACTTTTTAAAATGTTACAGCCAACTGTAATCGTTTTTAATTTTCAAAAAAAAAATCTTTATTAAAATAAAAACTGTACTTGTCTTACGCGTTGCTTAAATAAATATAATAACTATAATATCTGCAATAGCTCGGTGATAGTGGTCGGGGACACTATGTACAATATAAAAATATTTATTAATTACAATTTACAAAATTTAAACCTAAGCTATTCTGTTGAATACTAACCATGTGCCTTGTGCACACAGCCTACATCGACATTTTTACCAAATATGGATAGTATCCCAAAAAATATGTTTTATACATTATTATTTTATTAACGAAGCACAACATGGCGCCACGATTTGACTATATTGCTGCTGGTTACACCTACAGGTGTGAGAAGTGCATTTAAAAAAAGAAACACACGATAATATATTATATAAATAGTATTATAAATAGAGGTAGTTTTGATTGTAATATATAATATGTGATGATAATATATGAATAAATTCGTTATTGAATAAACATGAACAACTTTATTATTGTCGGGCGATAATACAATAAGCATGCGTTTTACTTATATTGAATAATTTGTAGAAAAATGTTTAGAGTGCTTGGCATTATATACACATAAGTGTATTTTTTCAATCCATAAAATGATTTTATTTTTCAATACTTCGTTGTGTACCTAGTACCTACTTAATATACAGGTATAAATTATAAACCTATACGTATTATATTATAGTGCGTCTTAATCATTACACCTATAGATTATAAAAGCCTGGAGGACATACAACGAATTATTATTATTTGTAATTTTTGATGAATGCATAATTTGGCAGTTACATTACGTGTAAATGGTTTATTGTACGATCAATTATAACGCAATACCGACCTAATGACTATCGTTTTTGTTTACAAACATATAATATGAAAGTATTGCGCGAGACGAAACTGAAGCATTATATCTATAGTGAAACGTAAAACGATTTGAACAACAGTAATAATTTAATAATATGCGTTTCAACGTACTATACGAATAACGAGTACCTTCACACAATCATTATGATTCATGGATTTGAGGCATCTGATATTTTCTGTTCGCGATTGGCAACACACTACGAGATTTGAAACGATACCATCTTGTAAAGACAACGTCATTTGGTGACAGGGATGATTGACATCAGGTACGTTTTTAAATTTTTAAATTTTACAATCTTGCATTGGCGTTTATACGTGTAATGTACAATTTAATGGCGCACGTTATATTTAAGCAATCAGCAAAACAAACATAATTTTTGTGCATGCACGTCCGACACGAGGACAATATATTTATATCTGTATATATGTATATGTAGCGTGTAAATATACAGTCACGTCGTCGTCGGCAACAGAAAAAAGGATTACAGTGGCAAAACGAATTACCAACAACAGCAGCAGCAGCAGCCCCTTTTGTTTGTTTATCATATTACGGGCAGAGAAGAATAAAATAATAATAATAATAATAATATGACGGTACAAAACGTTTGACTACGGTAGTGGTACCTACAAAACGGAACTTTGACGTGAACAATAATATAACAATAATATTCGCTAACCTTTGCTCGCCAATAATATCATCTCTCTCTCGCAACGGCCCGGCCCGAACATTATTATAATATTATTATTATTCGACAACCGACCGCCACCGCCGATTACGCGCGCGCCTTTGCACCAATACATATATATATAAAGGACGCGCGGGTATACTCTTTGTTTTGCGTATTATAACGACTCTATATTATATTATTGATTCTCGTCGAGACCCCGTCCCCTCTATATTGTATGCCCCTTCCAGACCCTTTGAAGTAATCGATTTCAATTGCTGTCGGTGCGAAAAAATAAAACCAAACGTTCTATACAAAATAATATGTTTGTGTATATATTATTATATGATATGTATATGCATGACTGCAAACGTTTAACAAAATATACGGTTGTTCTGACCGATAGCGAGCGCAGCGTGTACTACAACGCTGAAAAACAAAGCGTGGGATGATGATATGTTATAAATTTATAATATAATAAATATGACAAATATGTATAGTTCATAATATGTCATAGCCGGATTCACTAAATATATGACACAAGTATGTGTTTGTACAGAAAAAAAAACTAATAATATCACATGGTCTGATTCGTCGAAAAACGTCCATGTTTTAATGTTTAATATACACGAAAATTGTATTGCATGCGTATAAAAAAAAATTAAAATTAAAATTACGATCATAAAATGTGACTCATTGAAACGTTTTCCAAACGTGACTTCCGAGTAAAAACATTTTGTATGTATACATAATATAAATTAACTAGGTTTGATACGAATAAAATATTATAATAGTGCTGTGTATATATGATTTCAAATTTAATTTAAAAAAGGAACAAATACTCAGAAACTGAGTTTTGAACTATCGATATTAAATAAAATTACTAATTTATTTTTATGTATTCATTTAGACGAGAATGAACACTATACTACTTTGGTTATCAAAAAAAAAAAGAAGAAAAAAGAAGATTAATAATTATAATAATTGTGTGTGGGTTTGGCTATACATAAAGCAGAACGTGCGTTTCCTAGTGTCTCTAACTAATATAATTATATTTTATGCAGACGACGACCAAATGTTTTAATGAATCATACGAAAGAACTGTACGATAATAATAATTAGTCCTCGTGTTTGCTTTCCAAAACGTTTATTAAACACGCAACGACGGCTCGGGCATAGTATATTCATTGATTCGAAACCGTAAAAAATATTTAAAAATAAAAAGAAAGAAAAAGAAATCAACGCGTGCGAAATACCGCGGCCGTCAACATAATAATATTAATATATATATAACAGTCTAACAAGATAGTTACCAACGTGACGTTAATATTATGTGGGTACTTACATATTTAAACTATACTATATTTTATGCAAGACGCCTCAACTTACTACTATAGTAAAAATTGTCTAGAAACACGTTTCCGATTTCCCGATATAATATATAACGTTAGAGTACAGTCGTATTAATATATATATATATAGGTACCTACAAATCCTACAATATATCGTGTGTCTCCAAAACTTTGTATCATCACTCTAATTATTTCACGAATAAATCAATTTAATAATAATATCTAATATCCAAATGGTATTTTTTTGACAGTAATCTATAAGAAAATTATGTCATTAAAATTAAAAGTTTTTATAAATTATCTTTAAAAAAAAATTGTAAATTTCACATTTTTTGACGTTACCCAAAATTCAAATACATAAATTACTACAACAGAATGGACAACTTGATTAAGGGTGTTGTATGGGGTGTTTAACACCCTAAACTATTTTGTTATTACCTCCAAAAAACTTTATTATAATTATATATATATATATATATACTTATTCTAATGTATATTTCTAGTGTTAATTTCTACAATACGATAAATACATTTGTAATTGAAGACAAGGGAATTGCTTTAATATAAAGATATAGATGCATACTATTAATATATATAATACCAAATTGATTATCATTTATCATTATAAATACTGTAAATAAAAGAATATAGTAATTTGTTACACACATTTTGTTTAATTTTAGCACCCCTAAAATTTAAGGTCTAGTAGTTGCACCTATATACTCCATGCGTACGACACATCAGGTATATTAAATTTACAATATTGAATATATATACTATATATTATTGGCATAGTAAAACTACAATGGCTGTAAACCTGTGTAAAATT
The DNA here is from genome assembly GCF_003676215.2 of Rhopalosiphum maidis. NCBI lineage: Eukaryota > Metazoa > Arthropoda > Insecta > Hemiptera > Aphididae > Rhopalosiphum > Rhopalosiphum maidis. The sequence goes on from NC_040878.1 coordinate 86,203,524, forward strand.
AGTTCGTTGATGTTTTGGAGTTACTTCGTAATTTCTCTTATTCGCACATAAAACAAACATGTTTTATTTTCTATTAAAAAATAGATTTTTCGTCTTAAGCGTATGTTATAGCGACAAAAAAAAATATAAAAAATATTGAATAACGATTTTGGAATTTGGAATGTCCGCGAACCGGTTGGGAAAATATAGGTGGTACCCTGCCTTGAAAATATATTACCGCTTATATTCTATAGATCTCGATGACTACGGGGTGAAAATTGTAACGTTTGTGCAAAGATAATATACAAAGCGATTCACTAAACATATATACGTAACCTTATCTATTTTCTTTAGCAATTAATGATTTCAATTTTTAATTTATGAAATTATGAATATTGATGGATTAATATTAAATTACTAAAATTTTAAAACTCGCCATAACACCTAATCTTCCAAACCCATTACTATAGAGCCATATAATCTTTATTACACAAAGTTAAATAACATAATAACTACTAAAGTTCAAATTTCAATATTTATTCATCAACATTTTCAGTAAAATGATCCAAACTAAATAATTTACTATAGAAAAATGAGGTTCTCGTTTGAAAAACAGAAGTTAGTACTTTCATAAGACACTTCATAAGTAGGTAGTACAAAAAATCTCAATTATTTTAAATATAATCTTGAAGTAAATTTAAAAATTCCAAAAATCAAATTTTTAATAACTGCATTATTGAAGGAAAAAATAGGTGAACATACTTGGTAAATCATCAGGAAATGCATATTGGTAGTTAGGTATACATAGGTACTATATAGCGCAGTTGTATGGGGCGGTGATACCTACACATACACGCATCACTAGCTCGGTAGACGCAAACAAGCCGGGCGATTATCAATTATATACGGTTTGGCGTTCAATTATAGTGGCGAGAGGACGAGGGGAATTATATGGATCGATTATACTACACCGGCCGCTGCCGCCACCACTGACGGACCTATAGTCACCACGCGCGAGGATGATGGGATGGGATATAATATAACGCAACGTTTACCCCGCCGCATCGTACTATACCGCGTGCTCGCGGAAAACCTGTCACTTCGCTGCAAAACACGGGTGACCGTTATTTATTATTTTCTAAACATTCGAACCACACGTGTCCCTTGCATACGATACAAATTAATTTGTAAATTATTCGTTACATCGGAAACCGGACCCACGCACGATATTTCCGTCGACAATCTCCAAAATGTTTTTTTGAAAATTTGTTTATTTTTTTGTTTTTTATATGGAAAACCTTAATTTAAATCAAAAGCGTTTAACGAAGGATAGCAAGTTGTAACTAAACAATATACAGTTTACTCGTAATAAGCTTATAAACTACTACTACTACTACTATTATTATTATTATTATTATTATAGTAATGCGCTTATAGTCTCGTACGGGTTTTATTTTTATTTAATTCTCGTTATTGGCGCCTGCATTGCACCTGAAACGACGCCGCTGCACTCCCACCGTGCGTAAACGACATATTATTAAGACGTCAACGGAATTACACCTTAACATCAAAAACGCACACGCACACATCTGTGTATTAGTACGACAATAAATGTGTAGCATATCGTTTTCAAATAGAATTTTTATTGTGCAATCGCGTATGCTATTTAAAATGGTTCGATACGGAAGAAAAAAAACTGCAGCTATATTATTGTTTATCGTATACTGCACGAAGATAATTAACGTCGTTCGACGAGTTTGTATATGTATGTAATACCGCCAGCTCAGAGAGACGGAAAAAAATAGTTTGTCGTAAAAACAACAGACGGTCGAATCGATATAGATGTGACTGTATAGTGTATCGTTAGACTAATACCTACGACCTGCCTATATTATTCATAGAACCTATACGTAGTTACGGACGAGAGAAAAAAATAAAACCTAATTGAGCAGTCTATATCGCAGTATAATAATTAAACACGCGTACATCATAATGGATTTGAAATAAATCTGCCGTGCTCCGTCTGAAAGATAGAAAAAATTGGATCTGGAGATTGATTTCGGTTGTTGCGGTGAGGTCGTAACTGGAAACGTTTTTCGCGTGTGACATTATCTTAAATCCGTGATGATCTGTAGATTGTTCCGCGACTGAAGGACGTGGCGCCGTCGTTGTCGTTTTTGTCGTGATTTGATACGCGTGGACGAAAACGGCGTGAGATTGAAAAATCAAGACTGCAGCAGTCAAGGCGAAGGAAAAAATATAAAAACAACGAACGAACGCGCAGCGCACGGAGCGTTTTGTAATAAGAATAAAAACAGCACCGTCACGACGCGGCGATAGAGTAAAACGTTTTAAAAAAAAAAATTCCACGAGTATAAAATAATATTTTAATATAATGTGTTACATAAATAATAATACAACTGAAAACGAACCCTGCTGCTGGTAACTACTAAATGACCGCGGTATACAGATACACAGAAGGTGTAATCACGGTATTCACGATATATGTACCGCACTACCGCGTATTACCGCTGATACGTAACCCACAGTATCAATAACGATATATCGTTAAAATAAAATATATTCGTCGCGTCGTCTTAATTAATTGGTACTAATAGTCGAGCTTACACTGTATACCGCGTCGTGCCGGATTTCTTGTGTTTAATACCTACTACATATAGTTAACACGTTACCCGTATGAGTTGGGATACATTCGACTCTTTATACACGATAACCGTGTGGTGACAACAATAATAACCAAACGCGGTCTTACCTTTCCGTTTGATCTTGGTCAGGTCCAGCACGGTGCCGTTCGGCCGTTTGGCCGTCGACAAGTTCAGGGGCTGTTCGTCGGTACCGGCTTTGGTCCATCCTAGTATGTCAGCCACGTTGTGGGCAGTGGGCGTCCTGGGGGGGTTTCCGTACACGTGGGGGTGCCACGTGCCGGCAACCGCCAGCTCCGGTGACGACACGGCCGCTACGACCACGCCGGATGACAAGTCCGCCGGCGGCTTCCTGTTGCTGCAGTCCATCATCATCAACATTTCACACGGATCGCGTCACACCGGTGCAAATAACTACGACGACGGACGACGACGGATGACGACGACACATCTCACGCGCGCGACACACACCCGCGGGCGCCCGCGGACGACGAAAAAACCACCCTTGGCGCACGGCTCGCGACACACTGTACACTGTTATTTATTATTATATATTATAGTAATATCGAAACACTATTTTTGTGGGTTACGAGAAACAGAGACAAAACGTAGCGCGTATCACTCGGCCGAAAAAAAATAAGAACGATCCGTCGTGCCCGAGACGATCGGACGGACACACGCTGCGCGGTTTGAAACGGGAAAAAAAATCCGTACACGACAATAATACACGTGAACGCTCGACTGGCGAGTGAGAGAGAATATTACACTGTTATTATTATTATTATTATTATTGTGACGACGACGAAGACGACAACGAGGACGCGCGCGCGTGTATAACGTCCGTACGAACGGTCGGCCGATGACTATAAACGTGACTGTAATGCGAGTTTAACAGCTACTGAACGGGTGCGCGGGGCGTGCGCTCCTCTCCGCCGCGCCGTCTCGTGCCGTCCCCACCCTTTTATAGGGTCCGCCGTCGACTTCGCCGCCGCTTGTTGAAAGCTAAACGGTTCCACCTTAAATTACTTTTCGACGGGTTATATATGTATGTATATATATATGTATATATGTGTGTGTGTGTGTGCGTGTGTATGTATGTATATCACATGTGTGTACTTACATGCGTATATATATATACACGATTTTCTCTCTTTCTCGTTTCCTCTTACTATTCTCTCTATTCTGATATAGTCTTTCTCTCTCTCCTTCTCAGTATAAACGTGCGTTTTCTTCACTCAGTACTGCAAAGATAAACATCTCTCTCTCTCTCTTTCTCTTTCCCTCCACCCTCTTTCGCAGCTTCCACAGCCGTGCGCTTTCCTGCCTATATAATATTACGATACTCGACTTGACGACGGTGAACTCTTAGCTAAATTAATGTAATATGAATTGGAAGGGGCCGTTGAAGTTGGAGTACCCCTACTATTTTACAAATATGTTAGCGTACCCCTACTAATTATACATCCTATAATCATTAAGAACTTTAAATTTTTAGGTTTGCCATTTTTTTTCTATATTTGTGTCTCCCTTCTATTTTCTTTATCCAATTCAAGCATTGTACTTGTATGTGTAGTTATTTTTTGAGTATATTTTTTCTCGCCACTTAATAGGCGGCTGTTGGCCTGTTATAGGTTTTCCAAAATAACTCGCTACTCGTTATATAAATTAAAATAATAAATATATATTACTGACGGCCGTAGAAAGTGTTTATAATTGCAACAATATAGTTATAGTATCTATCTATTTACGTGTGTCCATTATTATTATTTATTCATCATAACGTGTCACAAAAATTATCCCATCACATCCAATCTATAATCAGCCATTTTTTGTAGCCAGCCGATTAATATGAATTTTGCTATTATGAATATAGCTCTTAAAACCTCACAATTTCCATCAACCATTAATGCACGTCGTATGTTTAGGCGGATATTCCTGTATATTTCTATGAAAAAAAAATTCAAGTTAATTATCCAACGAATTAGTAGTTATTATCTGAAAATTTTGAACGACGTATTCGGTGAATTTTAGTTCTAAACGCTGTTGTGTATATATTATATTAATATATATATATATATAATATTCATTATATGCTATACAAATTATTAAAACGCATAAAGACTTTATTGACAGAGTATTATCGCTGCGCCCACTGTTAGTATTGTAAGTTAAGTTATATAAAAACTATACTTTACCAGTAATTAATATTGAACAATAGTGTGTTAACTATACCATGAGATGGCATTTAAAACTTTTAACTTATTATAAATACATTTATTTTCATTCTAATAATGGTCTTGACAACTTATGAACTTAACAATATATAAGTATATACTATATAATATGTATTGTTATAAATTATAAGAGTAGTATTCAAATATTTTTTAATCGTATCAGTACTTTGTTGTATATATATATATATCGACGTATCGTATTTGTTACAAATAATTTGTAATACCTACGAATACAACCATGACTAAGTATATGTACATAAAATGCATTTGTATACTAAATATTAAATTATTATTATAAGGACAGATTAAAAATAAATAAATGTATTTTCTTTTAAAGAAAAACTGTTCGTAATTTTTATGGTTACCATATCGTTCCTTTTGAATTTTATAAAAGATACCTGCTCGCATTAGACCAAATTATTATTCAACCCTCCCGCGATCTCATCGAAAAAACATCCGAATAAAGGCTGTTAACAAAACGCTAAATGGAGGGAGGATCTTCTCGTCAACATTCCGTGTCCGTATAAATTATTTATTTTGGTTCAACACCTCACGCTAACTTAAGTTAGTGATTTTACCTCGTTGCGCATTAAATTAAAATGAACTAATGACGCATTTGACTTGAAAAGTTAAACATACCTATACCGTAACTTAATTTATTTATATAATTTAAAAATCAATTGACTTGTACATAAGTACTGAAATGACTTTAAAGTTTAAACTGATATTCTTAAAACAGTGATTGTACTAAAGTTTTTATTTTTTTTAAGTATTATTAGGTAGGTACCTTTTTTACTATTTTGTTTTAATATTATTATTTATTAATAATGATTGAAGATTAAAAACGATAAGATATTATTTTCATTTATTTTATATACTATAGTACTTACGCCTATTTCTATACTGTATAAATTTTGTGTACTTTGTATATTTTGTAATATACCTATTTAAGTTATAACTTATAAGTGTATTACCCCGTTAGTTTAGTAAGTTTAAATGGTTTTTTTATGCCATAACAATAAAATCGATTTATTATAACATTTATATATATAATATAATATAAGGTTTAATTTTTAATCGAAAAGATAACAATTTGCAGTGTATTAATAATTAATAAGATTGTAAATTTTATTGTTTTTGTCTTATCTTTAACTATCAGCGATTTATTCTCACTCAGTAACTCATTAAAATATCTCATGAATATATTTTAAATTTAGACTTAATATTTTTTTTTCTTTAAATAAGTTGTCAAGCTATTGTTCATCAATAAATTAACTTCACTTAAGAGGACACTATGCCCGTATGTGTTGTCTCTGTCTTATACACGTGTAACATAGCTAAAAACTGTTTTGCGCGGAACAACTTTACTCCCTCGATATTTTAATCAAAACAACCAAAATTTTAAATCCCATTGGGAAGAACGCTACCTGTGACGTAGCGTTTTAATTTTTTTGATAACACGAATGCAGTTAAAGTTATCGGCTTGAGAACTTTAGGTTATTTTCATTTAATTATTACAAATTATTAGTTACCACTATTAAAAATATTAAAACGCTACATCACAGATACGATGATTTATCATCACCTTTAAATGACTACATATGTTATACATCTTTTAACATAATATCAAAATGTTTTTTTTAAAACGGTATAATACTTTAATATAATCCAACAATTCCAATATACCTAACCTATAGCATAAACATTTTGATTTTTGTTTATTAGTATAATATTAGTTAATATTTCAGTAAAAATTACATAATTCAACATCTTTACATTAAAATTTTAGCAGATACTTAATGATTAATATAAAATCTAAGTTTAAAACTTGTACAAAACCTAGTAATTTAAATAAAACTCAATGTTTTTCAGAAGGAATGACTATAAAAAATATCAAAAAATAATAGATCAGAGCTATCAATTACTCTAGACTCTAGAGTTTAAATACTATTATCAACGGATGTTAAATATTGATTTATTCAAATGCATTCATAGAAATTACATGTTAAGTATTGTTTTGTGTAAATTATTATTAATATTTTTTTGCTTTAAAATAATTTACTTGTTTTACCATTTAATGTGAATATGTGATACATGAATATTTAATTAACTAATGTAATATACATAATATAATTCAAAATAACTTATATTTAATTGATAACACAGTTCATCATAGTGGTATCGTTATTCCGTTTATTAGTCAATATTACAATCACATACCTATTACGTTTATTATAATAGAATGAGTTCTCTGAAATGTTTTGAATGCACGTATATCGGTGTTTGAACTCTGTGCCTCGTGACTTATTTTATTAACCTTAACGTAGTAACAATTTCGCTTGAAATGGTCCACTGGGCACTGATCAAAGCAATACAAAATTATAAATTGTTTCCCAACATTAAAAATGTTACTGTGGTCATTGCGTGATGCTGTTCATAATATATTATATTATTTGAATTACATTTGTTATTATTTTATTTCTACCTAACGTAAGTTGAACCCAACTATTTCAATTATATCTATCAAGTTTATTTTCGTTAACTTGATTTATGACTTCAGAAATTTTTAAATTTTACTAAATAGTAAGTAGTGTTCAGTAAAACACTTTGATTAAGCTATACTAATCGCGGAGGGGATAGTTTTGGTCTTTACTAACTTGGTTTCAGGTTTTGTATGTTTACGTGTGCACAATATTAAAATACTACTGTGCACACAACTATAGCTGTTGACCAATCGCGTGACCGTCCCATAAATTGAGTGGTTACACTGTAATAATGTATGAACTATTATTATTTTTATTTGACGCGGCCAGTACAATAGCAATTAATAATTCATTATTTTTTATTATGATACACCACGATAAAATTGTGTTAAAATAATGCATATAGGAAACATGTTCAGAATTTTTTTCATCAACACCGACAAAAGAATGGAAAACGTTTTGTTTAATTATATTCCAAGTGAAATCCAATGGTGGTTGTACGTTGCCTTCTAAATAGAAGTTCAAAAAACGTTGCTGTACTACGCAGAAAAAAAACACATTATTATTGTATTTTCATCGTACAATATTATTTCAATTGGCAATTATATGTCCTTCACACTATTTCAATCAATTCTCAAAATTAGAAGGAATGACAGTTAATGATTGTTTGAGTATTTCCCTTTTAAGTTATTTTCGAGCCACACTCTACCTATTTAATATATTATATTTTATAAATATATTTTCACAATTGTATGCGAATTTATTTCAATTGTTGAACGCATAAATTCAAATAGGTACCTACTCAAGACTTTATATATATATATATGTACCATTGTACCATTTTTGCAATGCACACAACTAAAAAAAAAAGCTACATTTTGGTCGGGAAAACTAATTTACATCCACTTTCATGCTCGTAGAAGCATAACTGAAAAATGTGTGCAATGCGTTTATGGTAAATACTAAATACTAAATAGCATTTTGTATTTTTATTATTAAGATCGTGTTTTATTAAAATAAATAGTACATATACATTTATATTATAGTTAATAGTCATTGAATAACTAATATTCATATGACTAATAATTACTAATTAGTAGTAGTATTTAAAATGATAATAAAAACATTTTGTTTTCTTTTAATAATTATTATTCTTTATTATAGAAATTAATTAAAATAACAAAAAGATTTTTTTTTATATTCACATTAGATAACAACAATATTAAGATAATTAGTTTTTAAATAGATTTATATGTATGTAAAGTGAAAAACAAATATTATATATTTTAATTTAGAATAAAATAATAAATCATGAAATTAATTTTTTAGTTAGTCATTAAATTTAATATCCTAGCGAGCGGTCGACGAATTATGTATGAACAATGCTGCTTTCGATAAAAATAATATTATACTCAACAATTTTTTTATTTATTATTGTTTTATAGGCGAACAATGACAATGTAAATCGTCCCACAAATAGTTTTAGGAATATAATATAGTTATACAGTTATTTTGAATAATTACTTACGAAAGTCAATTATAATATATAAAAATGTTATGCTATAAAATCGATTACAAGGTCCGTTTATGATTGAAAAAATGAATACATACATATACCATATTATAATAATTATAATCGTTTTAACAATAGCTATACAGTGACAGACATAAATAACAATAAATGCACAAATTTCTCTTTTTTTCTCCTTAATAACCTAAATCAATATTCTTTTTTTACTCAATTTATCATACATATATAAATGTGCATGAGTATATCTACCTCAGTTTTTAGCCGGATGGCGGACATTGGTATTTCGTTCTCTGAAATTTAAATTATGAGATAATAATAAAATCACTCGGCAAATTGACAGAATTCTATAAATAATATTATATAATGACACGCACGAACGAACACGTCAAAATTGGATTAATACCCGTGTACGCGGTACGTATAATATTATAATGTAAAACAGGGTGGTTCGATTGTCATCCCTTTTTCTCACGATATAGCATACGCAACGCGCGTCGGACATACAAATTAATTTGTTCGAGTAAAATAATTTCGAGTATATATAATATATATATGTATAGTAGTGAAACATGTTTTCCGATTTAATCATACGTTCATATATACATAATAACAATGTAGGTATATATTTTGTGTATAATGATGAGTATCGGAGAATGCTGATCAATATATTTTGTATACACAGGTTTAAGGGTTTTTAACATGACATTATTATACAACTATAATAACTAAGTAGATTTATTTAAATAAAACTAACAAAATTGACTTTTTTTTATTTTGTTGTTATCTAGTAATTGTTATATATTATAATACATAAAAATCATTTATTATTTTATTTTAACGCAAATTCGGTATTATATAAATTATTATTACTAGTATTACAACAATATAATGTATGTCACTAAACTCACGAAATATAGGTCATTATAATCAGTGTCGCAATAGGCATGTGATAGTCTCCAACTTATATACAATAATCAGCTATTTGGCAAAAAAAATAATATATATTATTATATATGTACATACTACCCATTGCTTGTACCAGTTGCGTCGACTTTACAAATAAAATGCCCTGGGTGCCAAATTTTAAGGAAAATTAAACATCTATAGTGATAAATATATATTAGTAGTGGTTACGTAATTATTTTTAGCGAATGCGAATATATTTGTACATACCTGAACCGATAACCTAATTAATTATTACACCCTAACCGAGACACACTTAAACCGAAATACACTGTGGGACTGTGGGCGTCGTATCCAATCCACTGTAAATGGATTTCCCAACCATTTATATCTGGTCCGATTTTCACCTATGATGACTGATAACTACGAGTATAAACACATAAATTCAGCTTTAAACTTTATTCTTTTTTACATATAAGTATACAAAAAAAAAAATAAATATGCATCTCAGCTTTAAGTAATTAGTGTTACCAATTATATTATAATAAAACTATAGACACATTAGGATCAAAAATATAGGTTCCTAGGTATAATACCAATCAAGGGTAGATACTGGTGACAAAATTAGGTCCATTATACATTGGTACATTAAAGCTAGAGTTTCTATAACATATGTAGGTACCCTACGCTTTTGTTTGTGTCTTAGAATTTATTATTTACTCTCTACAAAATAAAATTTCATTCACATGTTTTAAGTAAGAATCAGCTATAGAGTATATTAATGATAATTTTTTTTTTTTAGGAGGTGCTGTAATGTTGCCCTAGGCCTTAGGGTATAAAAAGTATAAATATACCACTGTTTAACGTATTTATTTAATGTCGCAATAACTATACAGTATACACTATTTTTTTATAATATTATTATACATTATATAGGTTTTATTAAGTCCCAGATAAACTTTAATACTATATAATATATATACACTCACGCGCGGTTTGTATATATACGAGACAGCTCTTGAGTTCCGGATTGGGTCAAAACGTTTGCGTTAACATCCATCTCGTTTATTGTCGGTCCGCAGAACTTTAGCGGTTAAGTAGAGCGTGACTTTCGGCAAAGATAACCGCCTCTACCATTGCTTATACGAGGATTTCTGCGTCGAACAATATAATAATATATATAATATACTTTTCCGCCGGACTAGCTACGCAGTATACCACAGCATCGGCCGGCCGCACTGTTAACCCTTTAATACCACTTAAACATGACTTTCTCTCTCTCTCTCACACACACACACACACACACACATGGCTGCTGCAGTATATATACGTTTTCCAGATTAAAGGCCGTCGTCACTTGTCTTCGTAATTCGATGTACGGCTCTTACATAAACTTTTTCTCTTCGAAGGTTTTCCAATCAATTCGTTTGATTTATAATTATAAACATTGGTATAAACATACGCGAAAACTCGATTTGATGTTTCATATGATAATATAGTTATTATATAGGACTGCAGCAGCGCCATTCAACCATTTAATATCATAGTTTTTTTTTTAATCTTTCCTCATTCACTCCGCGAGTTATAGTTTGCCCCTATTATATCCACTGCTGATGTTATAAAACATCCCCCGCTTCAGTCGACCGACGACTCGGGTAGGTAAATAGGTGGTATATATCAAACCACCGGCAAAGGGTATAAAACTTTCGTTTCGTTAAACGGCCAAAGTTCGATCATTTTTAACGACCCTCCCCTGACCCCCGGCGCTTTAGTTCATCTCACCGCAACTCCTCTGCCTTCGCGCACCACCGCCCGACCCTATATATAATCAGCCACGCGCGCGTATCCAAATCGAAACGACCTTTTGTTGTCAGTATATTTTATACGTATAGGTCCACAATGACTTCTATGGCAGGATTATTGATTAGTATATACATATATATATATATATATATATATACACAAATGTCTGCCGCTGCTGCACCTATATCTGAATGTGACGATATGTCTGTGCTGTGAAAGCGTGTTACAGAACACATGACGGGACATAATATTTCCATCATGAATTTACTGTAAATTTATACTGCGTGATAGTGTGATATACGCAATTGTCTAATTAAAAATAATAATAAATGTGATGAACGATGGCTAGTGTTTGGGCGACAAGGGTCCTCGCTCAGTATATAGTAGAACTGCTATCGCTTTTGCAAAAAACATTGTTTCCGATACAAATCTGTTTAATGATATAATATTGAATTCCTGTATCTCTTAAATAAACAGAGGCCAGTAAAACATTTGCAATGACTCGCAATGATGATGTTTTCCGATCGCATGTACCGGAATTGTCGATCGTATGTGGTTTATATGTATGTCGAATATAATCATTTTACGAGCTTAACACAGCTAAAGTGAATCGTTATTTTCCAATATCAATATTTAAAAATGAACAACCATATTACAGTATTAATTGGTGTTTGAAACTTGGAAATCACTTTCTATGTATTATATGTATTATATATATAGTATACTCTTCATACAGTACGTGTTATTATTACCACAATATTAGATAGGTAATAAAAAAAAGTTCGCTACTTATATGTAATTGTATATCACTAATTAATATAGCACGCTATATTTCGAAATTTTTTTGGTTAGAAAAATAATATCAATAGACTCCGATCGGTATAAAAAAATATAGTTGGAAAGGAAATCTCAATCGAAATTGTTAAATCTGGCAGTGTCTGCTAAACGTAATTTAATTTATGTTTATTTAAACACGAGTTGTTGTGCTCGCCAATCGCCCATATGGCTGAAATGATGTCATTTTCTGACAATGTGTATAATAATTTTTAATTTAAAATTAATCTTGTATTTATTTTAGTTTAGCATAGAACAAAAATATTTTATTAGCTTAAAAGTGTAAAAAAAGTGTAAATCATATTGTATAAAATGTAATAAAATTTATAAAATACGAAATTTACGTTATTAAAATAGTAGAAAATCGTATTGCCGCTATTGCTAAACACTATATAGTTTCAAAAAAAGTAGTGCATAAACTAAAATAAATACGCTAATATTTTATACATGCTGACCCTAATAGTAATATCGATAAATTAATTAAAAAAACGCAATCATCTTTATATAGGTAACTTTTCGTGATTTAATTTAAATACATTACACATATTATATGCATACAATTCGTGTATGAATTTATATAATCAACACGCTACGACTATATGCATATAAATTTAGTATAACTAATTATTTTAATATTTTATTATTTCCATTTCCGCATAGTATAAATGTATAATAATAACGTTGCAATAATTATTCTCTTTTATTTTCATTTAATGTAATTAATAACATAATATTATGTGTAAGTGTACCTAATTAAAGGTAATTGCGACGCTTTATATTTTTTTAGTAAAACATATTTATAAGTAGTAAACTATTAATTATTATTAAGTAGGTAGTACTTATAATTTTATATTTATTATAATAAGTTATAATAAATATAATCAATGTAGTTAAATATAAATAATATATTATAATGCTTTAATTTGATTAATAATCCATCTCAATAATGTCAGTCGATTAAATGTGTTTTTTTTTAATACACAAGATCTAATTATTAGCAATAATGCGTATAATATTTTAGTGATTTTAGTAATTAGTGCAGTAATTTTTATTCACATTATATTATTATCTTTTGTGGATTTTATCTCGGGAACCATTGTTTACGTTTTAACATTTTATCTTAAATACTGTTTATAATATATTTAACAATAATAAATTAAATATTTATATTTATGTATTTATTGTTATTATAATATTCTATTATGTATATAAAATAATTTTAAAAAGATGAATTATTAACGCGTATTGTTTGATTTACTATTTATAAAATATATAATTAGAAAACAATCGGAATACGCTGAGTAAAAGTCAATGTGATACACTAATAAAGTGATAAATACATTATTTATTTACATACATATTGTACATAAAAGTGTCACACCTTATAATTTGACCATATAGATTTATTTTGTTCTACTTTTTAAAACTAAACGTATAGGTATAATGGTGTTTATGATTTGGTTTAGTCTTTTATCAGAACTTATAATGCATTTTGTTGTAAATATTACTTAATTAATGTTTTTACGATCAATTTATAACTTGCTCACACATTATCGGTATGTACATTATATTATGTAACATACCTACTTACCTAACATATTGTATTATTGTATCAAATATATAATATTAGTTATTATTACTTATATTCTAGAATGACAAACATGCATATATCGTTGTAGACTGTAGTTGACATAATTATCGCTAATTTGGATTAAATTGTATTAATAGATACAAAATAGCAGGTTATAATTTTACCATATAATTTATCACTTATTTCACGCGATTAATATTTTAACCTATACGTAGCGAAAGTTTAAAATTTAATATCCACTTCACTAATATATAAATAAATTAATCTAGAGTGTTAAACGTGCAAATTAATGAAAATTAAATTAAAAATATATTAGGCTAAAATAATATACGAGTTAATACAGGATCGTTTTGTACGGTTATATATAAGCTGAACTTAAGGGTGGTTTGTAACTTTTAAAAACAAAGACAACTTTAAAACAACTGATTATAAACTTCTTACGCGTAATGTATTTTCGGAAGCACTGATGTTATTTATATTTTGTGCGTTATAACTTTGAAGATAAAATAAAGATTTCCTGTAAAAATTATTATTAATTATTATTATTCCACAAGCAGTTAAATGCAAATTATAATGAACCTATTATGTATAATTATGTTTTGTGTGATTTATGAGAAACGAAAACAAATTCATATATAAAGTTTGCAAAAAGAATAATACGTATATAGCTGTATAATACTATCGTCGGAGAGCACGACTTCTATATTATGTACAACGTATATATCATATAATGCAAACGTTTTATAATAATTGCAAAAAACATTTAAAATCGTATAAAACGGCAATTTTGAATAGGAACTATTTGAACCTTCGAAGTACGTCGCTCGAAATATTTTATCGCGTACAACAGATTTATTTATTGTCGAGCAGTATTTTTTTTTTTTTATCGTTATAAATTATTATTATTATTAAACACATCGTGCACGTGACCCAGGACAAGTAAAAAAAAAAAAAAATACCAATTTGGTAATAAACATTTACTATTATACGTTATAATATTATGTTACGTATACTATTTTTTTTTATATCAAAATCATCTAGTCCAGGCATCGTGTTTGTTGTCAGCATTCTTATATAATGTATGAAAACCTATAAACACCGCTTTTTAATATTTTGCCAATGACTAAATCACGCACGTTACTGCGGAGGTATAGTAATTTTAGCATCATATTATTATACGAATGTATTAAAGTTCTATTTGTATCTATATCATGTCATATATTATTTATTATTATATTTTTATAAAGCTAAAAATACGCTATGTATATCATATATGAATCATATATTATAATCTTACATAATATTACAGATAATAGGAAATGAGCACAAAACAATTATTTGTGAATTATCAATATCCCACCCCCTTAATTTGTTTTTGATTGTTTTTGATTGTTTCTGAATTTCTTTTTTTCGTTGACAATTAGTGCAATCGCAGCTCTATCTGTGAAATATTTCTTCTCCACGAACAAGTCAACTATTCAAAAGAAGGAAGCAAATTCAAAAGCTTAAAATTTAAGCTTAATAGATATAATCAGAAGAAAATATAATAAACGCTTTAATTACCCGGACTAGAAGTAATAGGATTCTGATTGCATATTCACTTAAAACTATGTTTAATCGAATTTTTGTAAATAAATGTAAATAAAACTGTATTCAAATAATTTGCATGATTGAGCCTCAGTCCTTGCGGCAAATTTTACTAAATTAAAACTACCTTTTAGTTAAAAATTGTTAAAAAAAAAAAAAATTATAATCAACAATATTTTAATTAATTTTTTTACAATAGTACACATAAAATATATCAATTATATCAATAATTTAATCTATAGTTATAATCTTCAACAAACAAACAAGTTAAAAGATACTGATATTACTATTGGCTTTATAAAGAAGATCTAAGTTTGGGTTTAAATATTTTAAAGTTTTTAAAATATTTATTCACACTTATCTTATGTGCGCGGAAGAATAAGAACGTATTTGAACGATATGCACAATATGTTGAATAAATTAAACTTTAGTAAAAAAGAATTTGAAATATCCAAGTTGCGACTCTAAGTGATTTAATTATACATTTTCCTATTTGGCTACGGGCCCCCGGCAGTTGCAAGGTAGCTGAGTGGGCTAGACCAACACTAATAATCTGAACTTGATTTCTCTTTAAAAAACATAATTTTGTCGAGTAATTGTTTATTCATTTTATTATAGAGTAATGTTTAAATCATAAAGTATATTAAAATTAAAATTGTTAATGGATATACCCTAGTTTTACTTAAGTTTGTGTATGATTTAGGACTAAAAACATATTTTCTAAAATCAAATTTAAGTTGTCTCTACTATAGTCTATAATCGTTAAAAGTTAATTTCTTATAACATTTAATCGAAGTACGGAAAGGGGTATGAAGTTCACAATGGTTAATTAATGTTCAAAAATTGCACAATATTTTATAGACTGCGTGAAAATTAAACGTTAAGTCTACCTATGTCAACTGTTACAGTCCATATATGGTTACATAATATTATAATATATGCACGTGGCTTTAATTTTGACGATTTGACCCGATTTCCTCGCGATTCGCACAACGACGTCGTATGTATAAACATGTGTAGTCGTCGGTTCTCAATACCTTTTATACATTAGATTGCGCAACGGACCGTTGCACGCCGGCACGTTTATATTTCATTCGTACAGTATATTAATATACTTGTAAGGACTGCGTCTGTCTATGTAGTAAGGGACGCGGCAAAGTCACAGCCACGTGGACCGGCACGGCGACGGAAATTAATTAGCATATCGATGATAATACGTGTATTGTATAGGTACCTATACCGGAACGAGCGAAAACTGCGAATGCACGCACGCGACAAAATACTGCTGTCGGAATAATGTAATAATATAATGACTATCTTGTTGAGTATGTGTGTATTATGTTTAGATTGTATTATTTAAGTATAAAATAATAAAATTGTACTATATAAGTGAAAACGCTGTATAAAAACCATTATGACGTTATCGGTTCGAAAGACCACAATCTGTGTTAGGGTGACGGCGGCGCAGGTAACCGTAACCCCGTTATAATATTATATACTTGACCGTTTTACTTGTACGTGTATTATAATATTAAGTTTACACTAAATAATACACCTCGACTTCTGTAATGATATACACATTATATATTACTCATTCCTACGTTCGTATATACATTTATAATATATAATACAATAATAATATACTCAATACTCATTGCGTGACTTATGCACTTATAACTGTATGGTTGATGTGCTATAGACAGGTTTTTGTCTGACCAATAACTATATAAAATATACACACCTATTTACATGCATTATAATGTATTAATGTATAATAATGTACATTATTTTCATTTCAGACTGATGGTATAATGCTGCAATAGGTAAATAACACGATCAAATAGAAACGTTTTTTTGGTTGCTATAATTTTTTTTTGTGGAGGGGGGGTTCTATTGTTTCCTCCGGTATAAAACAATTACACGGTCTGTAATCAAGTGCATAATATATTATCCTTACTTATTACTTATTGATTACTCATACTCGTTATAAAATTCGAAAGAAACTATGTATTGTATATCTCGTTGCGGTATTGCATAAATGTATTTTATCGAAAACTAAACCTTACATATAATTCAAAATGTTACCTAGGTATCAAAATAAGAAAACAGTATTATTCTTCATCGCTCATGCGCGAACTAAGCTAAAAGACACAACTCAATTCGAAAGTTATTAATATAATTGCTTTAATTCAAAAGCTCCCTGCGCGCGGGAATATGTTTTTCGAATTAAACTTCTTTTGCGTCTCATACAAATTATTTAATATAATTTTTATGGATAAAAATGAAACTAAAATAACTGTAAACAAACTAGTGTGTTCTTTGGTAGAAGTCGACAAATTTTATTTTATTTTTTGAATATTAAAACATTTAAAACTTTAGAATTTTAATAGTATTATTTCCCAGGCATTAATAATATTTTCAAAGTATAAGATACTATCGACAGTTTTTAAATACACAGATACAACTGATACAAGGTATAACATTAAATCACATCTGCCCAGTATTCCTATTTGCTGGTTTTATTTTATGAAACTAGAATCAGCAATTTAAGCTAATAAAATTAAATGATGATTTAATCGCTAGTGAGTGGTAAGTAATGTTTTTAACATTTGGCATGTAATAAAATGATACAACTAAATAGCATTACCTACTATATGTATATAATCTTTTATTGAACTTTCTACTAAAATAATATTATTATGATTTATGATACATGTATAGGTATGTTATGTATAATAATAATTCTATCTCGTAAACATTTATAATATAGCCACAGGTGTGTTTTTTTGGTGATTATATTTAGTTTTTGTGCGTAAGATGGAGTAAAAATTATTTTGCTTTTACCAGTACTGGAATATTCAAAAATACATAATTTAAAAATCAATATTTGTATTTATTGGCTAATTAAATATAATGTAATACAATTTTAATATAAAAAGTAGGTTAAGTAATTAACAATGAAAATTAATTAATATACATGTGTAATAAAGTTAAATAATTTATTCACTAAAATCACTTAAACGTTAATAACGTATAACGTAATGTTATATCTACTGGTACATAATATACAGTGGGATGATGGTATGGCGAGGGTTCAACCATTCCACCTTAGCGTTTTTTAATTATAATATAAAAACTTGAAAATGTTTTTATATAAAACATAATATAGGTATGTATAATGTTTTATAATTTACAATTTATATATAGTATTTTAATACAACCTAACCTCGGGTACATCACTAGTTATACCACTCATAAAGTTCTTAACCAACTCATTTTTTGGTTGCTTTTTAATATTGTACCTAAATTAATATTATTGAATAAAAACTAAAGTTGAATAAAATGTTTACGTTATTTATAAAAAATAACATGGAAATATTCAATACAAATACCAATTAATATGTTTGTTGATTAAGTATCTATTATTATTACTATTACATTGTTTTATAAAATAAATAATCTATACAATGAAATGTTCAAAAAGTTAATGAGTTCATAGTTTAATAATATGCCAACGGGGTTGTTTATGAAACCATATATCTTAACGAAACTTTACCTAACCTAACGTGCTAATAATTATTATACGTTTTTAAATTAATTGTAATTATTATTGTATTCAATTAATTATAACGCAGATGTTCTTCAATACCTACAAGACAATATAATATAGGCATTTTAGGTTATTATGATTCTATAATTATGAATTTAAAAAAAATTTAGTAAGTATTTTAACATAACATGACGTGCTATTCCTGCATATATTATAAAATACATTTTTCTTTATCAATCAAATTAATATGGAAATGGCACGAACTTCAAACGATTTATTGAAAATATCACTTTGTTTTGCTAAACTGCTGTCATCGTTTTACATATTTATTTTAATTTATAACTTATAATAGGCCGCAGGGTTATATTTACCATTAGGCAGGATAGGCAACTACCTATGGCCTCCGTTATTAGAGGATTTTTATGAATCTTATTTTTTTTTTTTAGAGTATTACTTTCATCATATAAAATAAATATAAGAAACATATAATATTTCAAAAAAATAAAATAATTAATCCTTATTAGCCTAAAATGTAAATTAAAATAATAGGTACAAGAAATCTGTAGCCTGTAGAGATAAAAAAAAATTTATAACATTATAATTATGTTTGTGAAAATGTATAAGTAAATACTAAATTTTAATAAATTATTATTTTGTTTTATACAACTCATTTACGGAGAGGTGCAATGGCTATATATGCTACTGTTGATAATAAGGGGCCACATTTTTTATTTTTCCTAAAGCCACAAAATGCCTAAATCAGGCCATTTTAACTCAATGCTTAAAACGGTTGAAACTAATTGATTTTTCAATAGACGGATGTATAAAATCTGTGTAAATATATTAATTTATATTTACAAATTGTTAAACGGCATTTAATTTAATAAATTTATATACATCATTTCACGAGGTTAATAATTTAATTGGTGTTCTAAAACATCAAGTTCTAATTATAATATTCCTATTACTTTTTAATAATATAGTAATATTTTATAACGAGCTGGTGTGTTTTTATAATGGTTTGGAAGTATTTCCAGCATATTTTTGAACTCTACTACTGAATAAATTGACTATATTAATGTAAATGATTAAAAAATTAAAATCGTTTAATTCAGCTGATATATAATAAATTGGTATTTAAATACTTTTTCGTGGTTTAATTAAAAGTTATAACAAATTGCGATGCCCTTAATATTTAAAAAAAAATCATCAATTTAATTTATGCAATAGATTTATTGTACCATGATGCACAAGCAAAGTATGCTTATATTTGGAATTAAGCTAATTTATATATTATTGTCATCAGTTAAACCCATTATAAATTACACGATTTCCAAGAGATATCAATTTTTTTTTTATTTGATTTTAAAGTTTACTTTTGGATATTTTTCCAAACAAACAAAAATATTAACAATAATAAATATCGCTTAATAAATAAATATGTTGTAATTTTAAAATTTGAGAAATATATTTTATTATTATTATTATTATTATTATTTTTTTTTTTTGATGAAGAAAGAGATACTAAATTTACAATCTGTATACACTATGGTTATTTAGCAGATAACAGAAGTATACATTAAATACAATAAGTAATACGTAAATACAAAAAAAACATGAACAAGAAGGATTGATTGATTTAAGGTGTCTACTTGACATCACTTTAAACATATTAATTTTATATTATTACTTTTTTTCATTAATTATTAAACAATTTAAACTTTTAAATTTTTTATGAATAGTGAGTACCCCTTTAGTTGAAAAAAAAACGTTTAAAATAAAAATAAATATTCTTCATCAATTCTTATTTGGAAAAAGTATATTTACCTAAGCACATAGTATATTAATTTTAAGATGTACGAATATATGGTTTATTAATCATACAATGGTTACGTAAGTCTGAAAATTAAGATATATTAAATCAAATGGAAATCTGTAGAATTATCATTTACTGAAATGCAAATATGCATAGAATTGTATCAACGCAACCTGTATGTCATTCAGTTAAGTTTTTTTTGTTTTATTATAAATATAAATATATGGTACATGAAACATTTATAGTTCATAAAAAATCTTTAAATAGAATCATTATAGAAAACGTATAAATAACCTACTAATTTAATATTCTAATAATAAGTTTAATAGGTACATTTGGTTGATTTAATAATATATTATTTCTTACGACTCAACCGGTCACATAAGATAATTTCAATTTTATATTTATGACATAAACTCGCTATTAAGTGCATCGATTTACAAAAACGTTTATTTTATCGTTACTGGTTTACTCTCTCTATGTTATCGTTAGAAAATTTATTTTAAAATTTACTATATTTTGTACACCTTCTCTTAGCGTTCACCCTTTCGATGTATAGAAACAAAAGAAAATAAACAGATGAATAAACCTTAATCTACTTTTACATAATTAAATTCATAAACATTGTTTCTTTTTGTCACTCTTCTGTAATTATATGCATACCTTTAAAATACTAGTATTTGGACTTATGTTTTTAAATATTTATAATTTACATATCTTTTTCAATTTTCTTAGTACTATTAGAGTATTATCATAAAAATTATAAAACATAAAACCACAACTAATATTACAATTTACTTATTTACTAATAAAACAACTTACTTTATATTATACAATTTAACAAAGCTTGTAATAAAGTACAAACTTATCTTTTGAACTTATGACTAGCAAGTATAAAATTAATAATTACTTTTTTTAACACTTTAGTATTGAAGTTCTAACAATTGATTTACTTTATTTTAAAAACTACAAACATTATAATTAAAAACAGTAATTATAATTATGATTGACTTAGTAAAATAAAAATAAAAATTAAGTTCAAAAACTTATGAGTTAATATCATTGAATATAGGTAATATTAACTATTATATAACTACGTCGATCCATACTATACGGAGTGATCCACCAAGCATGATCATCTATTTTTTCTTCAATAATGCAAATATTTAAAATCCCATTTTTTGAATTTTCAAATATATTTTAAAACCATATTTTCAAATTCTTGTGATTATTTATACTATTTACTTAAGGAATATAAAATTCTGTTTTTCAAATAAGAATCTCTCTTTTCTATTTTAAATTTTTAATGAATACATTTTCTAAAAATGTAGACGTATCAAAATCAAAATTCTTATAAGTCATTTTTGAGTCATTTAACTTTGTGAAATAAAGATAATAGGCCAATGATAAGGGATTTAGAAATCTTAGCCAACTTATATTAATCTATCTACAATTATAATTTGTAAAAATGGTCCAAGTATAATAAATATGGGATCCAATATCTGTTTTATATTTTTTTAAACTATTTTTAAGGGCTATTATCCTTAATGTACATATTTTAACAAATGGGAAAATACTACTAGATATTCACTACTTACATAAAAATTTTAAAAAACGATTCACTAGAAATTAGGAAAAAAACAGGTTCTCATTTTAAAAACAGAAGTTAATATCATTTCAGCATTTGTTAAGTAATATAAAAATATGATCTTTAAGTTTATTTAAAAATATACCTAACCTAACCTATTGAATAAATTTATTATTAAAAAATAAAACGGGATTAAGCATGCTAGTGAATCACTATATATTGTCGAAATATCCTAATAATATGTGACATTACCTAAGAAGTTATAATTAGAGGCGGCTCTAGGTAGGGGGCCCTTGGGGCCGCTCCCCCAGGTCTATATTTCTAAAATATTATATATTGTTGAAAAAAAGTTATAAGCTAAAAACATATTATACCATCGACTATCATAGACACGTACAAGTATGTATAGTCATTGGTATGTACATGCTATTAATATTATGTATATTATGAAAAACCTATAATCATAAGAAAAAATTAAAACTAAGGCCCCCCCAACCAACTCTCCGAAGCCGCCCCTGGTTATAATCAGTTATCATTATTATGGTTTATATGTAAACATGGTACCTAACTATAATACTACTATATACGATATTATTGCGTGTTGTGAGTTTGGTGAGAAATTTGTAATTGAAATAACTTAGTATTATTAAAAAAAAATAAAATGTCACGAATAACCACATACTAATTTAGACACTCGGTAATATTACAGTTAGGCAATTAGCCCAACCTAATCGCATAGTACCGCCTATGATGATAGTTTCGGAGTCACACGATTTTTGTAAAAACATACTGAAATACTTCAGAAATCGACTTTCAGTTCGAAACCGGTTCCATTTTACGAGTGTACTGTACCGTAACAATAACAATAATAATAATAATAATAACAGAATATGATGCATGATAGACTATAGGTCTATAGAACCAGGACTTTTCGCCGACTAAACGTTGGAAAGCTATAAAGCAGCCTCACAATTTATCGTCTTTTATATTTAATTATATAAAACCTGAGTAATGTTTAATATTATTTGTTCGTATTCATTAAAAGGTCGGCATACCGCATGGTAATGCCAGAATAAAAAGGTATTTTTTTATTTATCATTCCTGGAATGTTTTTTTTTAATTTTTTTCTCACAAATTGATTTCATTGCATAATTTAAGTATGAACAAAACACGTGTATTGTATAACAACACACGTGGTATAAACTGTTCGGTTCAAATAAAAATTATAATAAACGATTTGTTCGAAATTTTCCTCAAAGTCAAATTATATAATATAAATAATAATAATAATTTAATATTACCTCAAAATTGTCAAAAAACAAGAGTATCAAAATATATTATTAAGATTTATGAAAGTATTTAACGCGCGGCTAATATATATTTTATTTTTTTCAATGTACTAGCTTACTAGTTTAATAAATGTATTTTAAGTTGTATCACTTAAATCCATTTATAAATAAAGATGTAAGTATTAATTAAATAATGTCTAACCATATTGATCTCGAATATCGACCATTTAACAGTTGACATCTCTAATACTTCCTAGCCTTGGACTAGGTTGGTTAACCTAACCTTGAACTTACACTTCCTAAAGTTAGAGTTTGACTAAATTTCGTATTTACTTTTGGAATCATATACATCAAAGCTATACTAAAGTCTATTATAAATTATAATATCGATTTTTCTATTTCGTATCATTTTGTTTACTTGTACTTGAGTTGTTGAGAGAATAATTAATAATTATCTATAGCAGTGAATTAGTATCATAGAGTTATTGAATACTCGATCGGTTAACATAAATATGTTATTTGCTTATGTCATAATATTATGTAACCAGTATAATAACCACTGCATTATTTTAAAATTTTTTATCGTATACACTTTATATTATTAATTTATGTATTAATTATAGGCCTAAGTTATAAATAATAATACATTATTAACGTAAAAATAATATGTATATACAAGCAATAGCGACGAACAGGTGAAATATACTAAAATGTAAAGTAAACATACAATTATTGAATGATAAATGTCGAGTTTTATATTTATTGACCTAATAGGTATTGATATTATGCTGCAATAAAGAATAAAGTGAACAGAAAAAAAACATCGTAAAACAATTGTATAATATATGTATAATAAAATATTTTTTGTTGGCCTACAAATTATTTTTATCTATGATATTTTATATTTGATTACTGAGTAAGAGCTAGTAATTACTCATTTTTTTTTATGGCGAACAATACTCTCAAAATTGAGATAAAACAGTATACAAACAAAATTATAAATAACACCTATACACATGATACAATTAATTTCAAGGATTTATCGTCATATCCAATAGCGGTGATATATACCTATGATAATGGTGCAACGGTCTATTAATTTGATATTACGCGTGTTTATCTCTTGCTCTTAAAACTACAGTACGTATATAGTATTATATGCAGCATAATGTATTAATTACATTGTATTCGAAACAGATAGTAAACCGTACTTCAATATCTGCAACTAATGTTGACACGAGCGTCGTTAGGAATTTTAGTAACTATAAAGTATGTTATGCCTGTTTGTTAAAAAAAAAAAAAAAATGTTCACTAATTTCTTTACTTGAATTTTTATTTTTTTGCTATAATAATATTATAGCTACGCTAATAGGTACATAAAACATATTATATGTCCGAGTTCCAATAGTATACTTCTATAACCATCTGCGATTCCCCGGGCTTGCTCAACACGAAATATTTAGATTGGCGATTATTTTTCGCATGCTATTGCAGTAGAAAATATTATCACAGCTATAATAGTTTCATTAGTACATAACATTAAGTAGGTATAAAATATAACATTATTATGATATAATATCATAATAAACCAGAATGAACCTCGTAGAGGTCCAAACCAGTGCGTGACAGTGTTTATCAGTCACATAAGTATTACCTATATATGTATAGTAATAGTATATACAAATTAATGATAAAAAAAATCAAATTATACATTCTAACTCTTGGTATTTTTACGAGTTTAGCAGTGCAATAAAAAAAATGAGACTTAATTGATATTATGTGCTCGTAGAAAATTTGTTTTTACGTCTATATTCCTGGAATTGTATTTTATTCAAATGGTCGTGATCGTGAATAATTAGAACGATCTGCGTATTTCATTGCTCTCAGCTGACCTGCCGCTGCTACAGGTTTTATTCGGTTGACAGCGATCAGATAAAGTCGTACGAGAAGACGAGTCGTAGCAAAATGGCGAAAAACCAGTGTACGACCACTATTGCGTAAGTACCTATTATAGAGATATGTAAAAAAAATCAAAAAATAAATCGGAAAAACGTCGCTAACCATATACGTTGTGTGGTGATTTATATCGGTGCTGAGGCTGCAGTCACCGCAGTCGTCCATCATCGTATCCGGGAGCCTTACTGCAGCTACAGCAGGTCGAATTTGTATTAGATTTTGACAACTGCACTGTACTCGGCAAGAAGGCAGCAGATTCACGGATAATTTCGCTGGTTAGATAAATCAAAAGAAACGTGAACGAAATGAACTCGCAAAAAATTAATAAACCACTCGCATAGCTATTCTCCAGTGTAAGTGTGTGTGTGTGTGTGTGTGTATACATATAATATACATGTACGAAGAAGAAAAAATACGATCTCGGCGCTGGATAACAATAATAATAATATAATATGTATACATATAACGATGACGACGCATCAGCAACATTCAACGACGATAATATAATGATGTAATCTCGATGATTGCGGTCGTCTAGAGAAACGACGGTTTTTCGATTTGTATAGAAATGAATTTGTTACCTATACTATCTCTCTCTCTTTCTCTCTCTTTCTCAATCTCGGGAGAGAAGAGAGTTTATTATATATTTTACTTTTTTCTCTCCTCTTCTTATTGCGTTGTCCCGCGCGCGTGATGTATATCACGTGATATTACTTATATATTATATATATATATACCTCCTAAAGGGATTGCACCGACCCGTGGTGGGGGTGGTTCAGATGTCCGGAAGACGACTACACGTGGGGCGGATGATGGGGTGCGGTGCCCCGCGGTAGGTGCGCGCCAGGTTGGGTCTGACGCGCCACGACTGCCGAGGATTGAATTGTGCCGTTTGATCTGTGCCAGCATCCCTATATACACCGGCATGTCCGTCTCCATGGTTACTGCGAGCGCGCGGCTGCGGACGTCTGTCCGGTTTTTGTTGCGCGCTTATACCACACCCCCACGCACCCCCTCGTAACGACAACACGCCGCTGCAGCCCTTGTAGCAGTAGACGATTCCTCAACCCCTCGGTCGCCGCTACCCGGTTAAAAGGGAGAGGAAAGCGGCTGGGACGGGACCCCTCGGGGGACTTTCCGGTAGGGACAAGAAATTGATATCGATGACAGCCGTCAAAAACACACCCGACCGCCGCCGCTGCCACCTCATCATTCGTATATATATGTATAATATTTCCTCTCGCCACGTTTCTCATTCACTCACTCTCTCTCTCTCTACTAACCCACACACACATATACATTTCGCGGGTTTCACGATGAATCTCCACAGCCACCGACCGTTATTATTATATTAGTTTATCGTATTGTTTCGGAGTATATATATATATATATATATATATACATATATATCACCGCAGATGAGAGAGAGAGAGAGAGAGAAAGAGAGTGAGAGAGAAAGAGATATAGCCTATAGCCTTTAGCCATACCCCTGTCCGTTTATATCGTCGTTTACCTCTCCGTTTCTATCGGGTCTTATGGTCCTTTACACGCGTCCAAAACGGTAAATCTCTTTCTCTCTGACTCCGTGTCTTTCTCTCTCTTTCTCTTTGCACTGCAATTCGCGCGAATTCGTCGCGTCAGACGGACCGAGCACTCGCGGAATCGTGTCGGTCGCAGAACAATTTCTCTTCGCAACATAGTCGCTGCTGCTGTTATCAGTGTTATCCGTCAACGACCTCGACGACGGTGTAACGAATATACAATATATATTATATTTGGTTTATATAAGGCGTATTATGTATATATATATATATATATATATATACATTGTTTCGACACGAATCGATTGTCGTATAAGACGACCAAACGTACACGATCTTTACCCATATACTGCAGGGAACGGTGAGATAACAATATTATTGTCGACAATTGTTTTCACACGGAGTTTCCGACGAAGTACCAATAATACCTATTTTTCAAGTGCGCAGTATAATATTATTACGCACTTGAATAATTCATATCATTTATGACAAACGTATACGGACACCTCGAATTTATATTTTTTGCCTGGAAAATATGATGTTTTTAAAGTATGTTGTTAACAAGTTAAAAATAATATTTCTGCCTATTTATACAAAAATGATTATTTAATTCACTTAAATTCTATTATATGTCAATTATTATAATTGTACCTGACTTAAATAATAATTAAAAAATATATTAACAAAATTAACGATATGCAGTTAACTGATAAGTGATAGGTACGTTAAAACAGAGATACAACGATATTAGAGAACCATCATGCGTTCGTTCAGGCGGAAATAGTTGTAAGCCCATTCTTTAAGTTAATTAACAATCAATAGTTATTAATTTTTAAAATAAAATAATATGTAACTACATATGTAGAGGTATAAAAGGAACGCCGTGACGTCTGTAAACAAAGGGTATAAATAACGAATTAAACAAAGTTTGAACCATAATATGGTTAGGTTACGTTAGGATTTATATTATAAGAGGCATAATTTTAATGTACAAAAGGATAACTGCCTATGTTGTTTGCTTCTGTGTAAGCTTGGAAAAAAATTATAATCTGATCATAGATAGACACTTTGAAGAATACTACAAAACAAAAATATTTAGTCTGACAACGGCTACCCGAGTAAAAAACAATTTTTAAATAATAAAAAAAAATTTCACAGGCGACGACATTAGTCGTGATAGTTATATGCAAAGTTGATATATCAAAATTATTATACCTATACATCAAATCAAAAAGCGAAAATATTATTTATCCACACGCGTTACGCTAAATTTTGGCATTCAACAATCAAATTTAACACGGATGCATTTTCTACAGGCAATGAAAACGTTTGAATTTTATAGACTTTTTTTATATTTTAATGAGCAAATAACCATTTTATAGCATTGAATGAAGTCCATGATTCGTTCTATAGTTTAAATTATGCAATGGTCGACGAATAATGATAACCTGTCAAACGGTTAGTAATTCACGGTTCATACATTTATGCTGCGATATGCCTAGGTATAGAATTTAATCGATTTCCGTATTAAACTTCGAGTTCATAAATAAACGATACACTCGAAAAGTTGCGGCAAACCTTTTATAATCCAACTTCCATTTTTATTGTTCACGCTTAACTAGATATAACGCTTAAGTTAGATTATGTGAATTTTTCCACTAAACACTTTTATTTTAGTCTCTATTTAATATAATATTTGAAAATGATATCAAAATACGTTTTTACATTTTTCATGCAATATTCAATTCCATTAGATCGTTGAAAATACTAATAAATACATTTATACTTTGTAAAATGTGTAGCCATCGTCTATAAGTAAGGTATAAAAGAATTTCAATACTGAATAAATATATTTTATTGTCATGAGAAGTCGTACAAAATTATTGAGCTTTCAACAGAAATTGTTTATTACACTGAAAATATGTAATATTATGTATTGAAAGAGTAAACACAATATTTTTTGTTCTTACTGATAAGTTATAACATAATATTATACAACAAGGTTTAACTTAAATAAATTTGAAATGAACAATATCGTAGGTATTTAAATTATTTTAACTGTGCAGAAATTATAAATATCATTTGTATATTGTATACACTTCAGTTTATAAACAAACAATTATAATAATAACCGCAAAAACAAATTTGAATCAATTTTCGAGTTTTTTTTACAGTAGAAATTATAAAAATAAATTCATTGCCCAATAACAGGTACCTATAATATATATAGTATACAGTGTACATACTAAACACAATAGTAAATTAAACATAAAATGTCGTCGAGAGTTAAATATAATTTTAAAAATCAACTAACATTTTTATTACGTTTACCTATATAATATATATGTATATTTGACACAATTTGGTAATTTAATATAATTGTAGTGCCATAATTTTTTTTTTAAGCATACTTATAATATTGCATTACTCCGAAAAAAATAAAACCACAATAATGTATTAAATCTCTACACAATATGAAAAACTTTCATTTATTAAAGTCCATTTATTATTTTTATTTACTCGAATACCTCGCAGCGCAATATTGCGATATTACCTTACTGTCAGAATAGTGTTTGTTCAAATAAAATAAACGAAGAACAAAACATGATCGTGTAGCCTGTCTGGTTTGGTTTTTGTAACTAAACTTCAATAATCCTTTATAACAATATTTGTATTTTTAACTTTATACTGCAGGATACTCGTCTCTATAGTACACGACTATTCAGAATAGTTAATTGTTTTAATTGTTAAACAAATATAATAAAATGTACCTCCGGGCTTCAGTAAAATTAAACTGAATATCACTTTGAATTTTAAGCAATTAACTTTTTTAATTGTTATCTACAACAGTATAGTTATTATCTCAAAAAACATTTCCGATGCGTATCTTGCGATTCGTATATTGTTCGGTTTTAAACAAAAAACGATAAATGCATTTATTTAGTTCTGTTGTTTTAAATCAATCTTTTTAATACAACGCTACTATACGCCGTGTACGATAACCGTGTGAAGAGGAAAAAACCATTGCCAGGTCTAAAGCCTTCCTTCGTACACTAGAGCACGCTACGCCTATGAATATATATAATATCATCACACTACGCAAACAAAAGTTCTCACTTCCCATTTTTGTAATTCGTTATGAAAGGGCTTTTTTTTTATTCTAAAATTTGATACGACATGCATATAATACGGTCCCTCATATCATCCCATACGATAATGGTGTGTAATGTTTCGTAGGATCGAATAACGAAAATCGTAAGCAGGGGAGAGATCGGTCACTGATTACCAATAGAAAACAAAACGCCACACGAATCATAACGCGCGCGTTTTATATACTCGTATACTGTATAGTTGTACATTTTTCAAACATTTAATATCAAAATATTTTTTTTTTTTTTTTTAACTATCGAACCGTTTAATTAAATGTACGTTGCGGTTAAAAACATTTGTCATTGTAGATGAGGTAAGAAAACACAAATTCCAGTGTAATTACACTACAGTATTTAGTTTTATTTAAACTTAACGTCTAGAAAATATACACGACATTATTTATTAAATATTTAGATATTATTGTTACCAGCACAAAAATGTCAAATGTTTATAAAAAATAATCTCATCAACTAAATATATAGTCATATAGTGTACGTCTACGTATCATATTATATTCACTATTATATCTGAAATCTGAATTAAGAATTTAATTTAATTAAAATCGTTCGAATTTTGTTGCAGTAGGTATTTTAATATTTCTTTATGTATAAAATATTTCCCTTTCGTTTATTGCGATTTAAAAAATGTGAACGTTTCAAAACTATTTTAAAGTCGTTTATTATTTTTTTTCGTGAATTTTTATTTGTCGTTTCAAGAAAATATATCATAATAACAATTAAAAGCGAACAAATATTTACACAAATGAGCCTATATCAATAATATACTATTATAGACATAAATGCTTAAAATCGTTCACTGCAGCAGACTGACCTCAATCAATATGCTTACACGTACTTTATGTCAATTATAAGTACAAAAAATCAATTGATTTACGACACTTTTGTATAGTCTTAACGTATTAAGTTTTTACGATGACACTATATGTACTGTATAGGTATATTTACATCTGACACTGCACATCATTATTATGGTTACGTATATGCGTATATAACGATTAAGAATGTTAATTTATAGAGTGCAAATTGTCGATTTAAACAAATCGTTTGAGAAATAATAATTTTAATATAATAGTTTTATTATTAATACTTAATAGTATTAATCGTAGACAAGATAAAACGGTCGTTTTGGTTCGACAGTCAAAACAGCGGCGTACCAAAAACCGTTCATGGTATTTAATAACTCATTTACTGCAATCTGCAGCCACAGATGTCAGACAGATTAGTATAAGCCGTATAGCTTTGTTTATGTCTAAAATGTAAACGCATTGACTGCATTTAAAATTAGCAGTTTATCATAGTACGAAACATTATTTTTCGTTGTGGTTTGTGTAGGTATATAATATTTTTCATTGATTAATGTCACAAACTAATTTGTTTATAACAATATACATTTATGCACCGCCTAATTCAAACATAATATAATATTAGTATTATCACAATGCCTTGGCGGATCCGGGGGGGGGGATGATCGGGGCCCCCATTCTCTCTCAAAAAAAAAAAAATAGTTTGAAGTCCCTGATTTTAGTTTTTGACGTAATTATACTTCAGGGGTAACAAAATTAAAGTGATATATTTTTTTATTACTATTATTATAAAAAATATTTTTTTAGAGAATGTGGAAAGTAACATATGTATATACCTAAATAAATACTTTATCAAAATGAATGTGTGCCCTTTAAAAATCGCGCCCCCCTGTTATCTTGGTCTGGATCCACCCCAGTCACGATGTATAATAAACTAATAAATGTTTAATAATTTCATTAACGTTTTGAATAAGTATTGTGGTAACATAAGATTTATATTAAATAATGTATCATATACTTTCTAGCCAATGTTATTATTGTAATACACTGAATAAACGCCGATTATGCGGTTTAATATACTATTACGATTCTGCGCGCGGAATAAATAATAATAATGATAATATTCTTTGCGGTAATTAATGTTTATTATTGTCGGCAAAAACGAATTTTACGTCCCCTCCATAAAGTTTACGGTTCACGATGACGATCAAAATAAATACAATCTCACTCTGCAGTTTCGGGACAACGGAGTTTGTGAATCCTATACCGGGCGTGGTGTAATTAGTCCCACAGGTCGTTTATTTGTGTTGTTTACGTTTGTGCTGAAGAAATTGAAAAGTTATTCCCAGCGAGTTTGCAGCACGCGTCGGGCTTAAAGGGCTGTTTCCGCGCGTTCCCTATTTTTCGTCGTTTTCTTTTCCTTCTCCTTCTTTTTGCTTTTCCGCCTCTTCCTCTTATTCTTCTTATTTTTCTCTTCCGCATCATCACCAGACCTGTTTGTTGGCTTTTATCGATTCGTCGGGCGAAACAGACTTTTATAATATAAGTCCAAATTATCATAATATGATAATTTGGAGGTTCGGGGTGAACAAGCGTCGGGCGGTTTTAATCCTTTTATAAAAATAATTCTCATGCACCTACTATATATTATATACTCTCTCCGGAGCACAAAGAAAACACAACCAAAATAAAAAGTCCTTTGAAATGATGAAAATAAATCTCCTAGCCACATTAGCTATTTAAATATATATATGTGTGTGTGTTATTACCATATATTATAGTGTGTATAGTGTTTGCTCGGTATACCTATACTTGTATTTTTTGAATAAATATAGGATGTGACGACGCGAAGAATAAATATGTTAAGTGTAAACACTATAAACACTTAACGTTTGTATATAATATGAATGGCTTAATTATTCTGTTTAATATGGTAAGTTTATGCGTAATCGGTGTTACAAGCTTTAGCTGTTATATAACATTATATTAGATATAGTTCATTATCATTCATCACATATTTTAACTAGGTACTTTTTTCTTTTTAACATGTATCGTTTTCCTAATCATGAAATCTTAAGCAAATCTATAATTATTTAAAATTCTAATAATCTGTTTTTATTTTTAATACATTTGTTCATATGGAAACCAGAAATCAAGTGATACAAATTTTTGATTTTACTAACACAAAACTGCAAGTACTGAAATACGTATACTTAGTAGTATTATACATCAAATATACACATACAGAGTGACTCGCGGTGTTTATACTCGTACACACAAGCTGCTAATCTTGCAGGTATACCGGCGAACGCTTGTAAACATTTTAAAACCTATATATTATGTGAAAAAATAAAAATAAAGTAGGTACCTATGATTACGTTTTTCAGTTTTAAATACAGATCTCAGAGGCATAGCAGTAACCCAAAATACGGGAAATTGGAATATGGAATTGATTCCCGGGTAAAACTCAAGTGCATACGAATTGGTTATTCATAACAATTACTCATCGTCTCGCAAGTTTCGAACTTACAACTCGTAAAAAAATGTTGTAATGTATACCACGTTCATTTTTTTATAATTATCTATTTTAAATTTTTAAAGTAATATTTCAGGATTAAATTATTACCTTTTGTTATACTTATAGACTATTTCATTATTATTAGTTATTATTACTTGTTAGTATTCAGAAATATTAATACATAGCTTAGTATTAACAGTATCTATATTTTATAGATATTTTAGATACTTCTATAAATCTGCATAAACTGATAAATAGGAAACTATTTTCGATGATTAAATATAAAACAATTTTTCAACTTTAGTTAGGTTAGTTCATCATCAATTCGTATTTTATATATTTAGTCCACCGAGAAACTAATTTGTGAGCGTGTATACACGCATAGAAGTACCTATATACCTGAAAACCAATTCGGTAATTGGGAACCAACCCGGAGACGTTTCAAGAAATAAAAAAATATTAATATGACATTACTTTAACATCAAAAATCTTCATAGTGTGATTACTAAAATATAATAATGTTTGTAAAACAAATTTACTGCAGACGCGTCCAGGACATACCCATAACCCATCAGCTGTATGTGTATATTTTAATACATAACATATACTTTCAGCTATACCCTGCGGCCTGCCACAACCACGCGAACGACACATTAGATACTGGGTACGTACATCTATTTCTACTGTGAATTGTCATTATGGGACACTATATTTATGCTTCGTTTTTGGGGTCGGTTTTCTAGCCTCTCGCACGTGATTAGCGTTCGAAAAACAAACAAAAAGAAAAGGGGAAAAGGTTCATTTCCGAGGACGACTCGTGTTATATATATTTGTGTGTGTGTGTATTTGGCACTTGTTCTCGTTTTGAAGGTATTTCCCTTCCTACCATCCACCCCGTTCACAACGGTGTCGCTTAAATTACGCAAAAACAATCTATACCAGATGACAGTTGAAATGTGGCACATTTCCACTGGGACCCCACGAACACTGCGCTATATAGGTACGCCCGTCGCTACGTAGACGATTTTCGTTTATACATTGTCTAGAATACGTTCCGGCGACGAAAACGACTAGATGTTTATAATATATATTGTATTTAGAGGTTGTAGCTATTTTTCGTCAATTTTCTTTTTTTCCGACAGCCTTGAGCGCAAAATATCTCTACTAGGTACCTATAACGTTATACAACATAAAACGCATTCGTCTTGTTTTTATATAACAATAATAATATTATATGCAGTCCTTGGACAGATTTCGCGGTCGACCCAGAAACAATCGGATTCGGCGATCGCGGCCTCGTCGAGGTCATACCATTACTATTACTATCGATACGACGACAAAAGAGAGAAAAAACGATCGCTTTTCTAGATCGATCATCGTCTTGACACGGTATTTTTAATAATATGCGCATCCGTGTAACATATACAGGGTGATTGTTGTAACCATAAACACTAAATATTTATTGTACATACATGTATGTTTTACGTCTTTCAAATTATTTTTTATAGATAATTTAAATTTATTACAAACAATATTTGGAAACTAAGTTGTTAGTTCAATAATCGTTCGTTTTTATAGGTACATCACAAAATATGCATTTTTTCATTCAAAAAAGTAAAAAACAAAACAATAACAATTAGTACCTTACAGTAAAAACATGTACCTCATTTTTAAAAAAAATTATTGTTATATAATAATTTCAAATTATATATGTAGTATAAAAAAAAACGATGTATTTTCAAAAACGATGATACTTTTTGAGATGGTTATAGTGTTAAATATTAAAAAAAAATAAGCACTTAAATAGAAATTAAAGCGTGTAAAAGATCAAACATGGCCGATTTCATGTAAACAGTATTTTGCTCTGCCAATATAATAAGTACCTAAGCGATAATTTATAGTATTACTATATAGGTGTGAAGTACTATATATAATAATGTATATTAATTAGCTACGTAATTTCAATCATGTCGGACGAAATCTTAAAAAACACGAAACGACCGTCGCTAATGTGTTTTTAATTATTCTTTTGTACGGAACGCCATTGCGAATAAATACGCTCCTATTATATAATCAATCACCGTCCTCGTTAGTCGCTACTACAATCACAATTGTAATTTTGTTAGATTTGTACACCGGCGTTCGAATGGAGTGAGACTAAAATCGTGTAAATAAATATAGTTTCGAACACAGTATCTTTGAATTCAATCATTCAGATTTCGTGCACGAATTATACATTTTATATACCTGTGTGGTTTTTGCTATTATATATATATGATTTTTATATATCATCTAATTTAAATTTTAACCACTGACTTAAAGTTAATAAAGAGTGAAACAAATTTTGAATTTTAGTTAATTTTACCTAATTATGTTGTTGTTATAAAATAGACACATGACATATGTGTTGATACAACGATCAAGTTAAAATCCAACAAACAGCGAACAAAGGTAGAATGACCTCTAAATCCAATCGAAATATTAATTGAGCATTGTACACAGTCACCAAAGTGTATACCCATCACCCATAAAACGGTGCGCAACGTTTGTACATCCGAACACACTCCACAGTTAGGTTAGGCTAACTTAGAGTAGAGATTCACAACCAGGGTGTCGCGAAATTTATTTAGGGTGCCACGAAATTATTTGAAATATATTTTTAGTCCATAGGACATACGGTACCTCCGGATTTTTAGAAAATGACTAAGGGTGCCGAGAGTCAAAAAAGGTCGGGAACCTCTGAGTTAGAGAATAAAATGATGATAATCTGCACTTTAATACAAATAATATTGACGACTCAAAGTAACGTAGTCTGAGGGAGGAATAATAAAGTGTATAACACTAAAACTACATAGATTAAATGATTATAAAGTTGTATTTGGACGATACGATTGAAAGACGTATTAATTAAAACGTAAAACGAAAAAATAATAATATATTTTATATTAACGTTTATCGAAAACGTAATAAATTAGCTATTTACTGTTTAGTATAAAAAAAAATCAAAGCTGAAAAAATAATGTTAAAATAGTTTTAAAACGTTCAAACCACGAACGATTTTTATTTCGCTATAACACGTAATAATTATACCGTTGATATTAAGGGCCTAAAGATGGTAGGCCATTTTAATTAAACATGACTACCCTTGGTAGTTGGTTTCCAAACGTAGATTTGGAATTTTTCTGTATCGGCTTGTAATGATATGCTGACAATCGTATAATTGTATAGCAGTTTAAACACATTAAATAAATAACGGTCAAGTGGCCACGTGCAGATTATGGTTAATTTCAATATACACATCTTTTATCACTGATGAAAAGGACGATTTACACTATAAGGTCACATATATAGAAACTCACGCGTGTTTGTGACAAGGGGGCCCAGGACGTGTGATGTTTTCGTGTGCCGCCAGAGGCATAAGGGATGGTCCAATGAGAGTGTCTGCCACCAAGGATAAAGCTATATGTCTTTAAAAACGCATAGGCTTTTGATGGGGTCGCCTGCGACTCTGGCCTGCATGACCACGTCGTCTTTCTCATCAGTGCATGTGCACCAGTCACATTAGAAACGTCTTTTGACACCAGATCCTGCAAGCGACAACTGTGCCTCTTTTTGAACGAGTTAAGAGTTGTTTTTATTTGGATTCTCGTGTTCATCAGAGAGTTCTTTGTTTGTGTCACCTTACTGTATCACTGCATGACATTCATATATTGCTGCCAGTCAGGTGAGGTACATGATAATAATAAATTATATACTCGTGTTTCCCAACTTCTTTTACTCGCGGAACCTCTGCAGGAGCTTGAACGTTTTGTGGAACCCCCATATAATTGTTGGAGCTTTTCTTTGTTCAAATCAAAAATATTATTAATTAATTTATATTTTATCAAAATTTCCACGAAACCATTGGCACCAGCTGGCGGAACCCTTAGGTTCCACGGAACACCAGTTGGGAAACACTGCAGTATATATACTAATATCATTATAATTTATACACATATTCTACATACGGTGCACTTGATCATACTATCGAATACACTACCTCGCGAGTCCTCCGAACATCAGGAAAAAGATTATAGCGTAAATCTGAGGTTAATATGTGATATGTAGTTTTATTTCCAGCACTTTTGAGTGTAGGGAAGAATCACCCAGACCTGGACTCATATACCAATAGGGATGTGGCCTTATTATTACTATCTATCACTTTCACCCTTTTAACATTATTTTTAATTTTATATATTTCTTTTATTTCTATTTTTACGTTATTACGCAGGCTCGTCGCTTCAAAGTGTATAATACACTATTGTTGTTTTACGATACGTAATAATAAATGTCATCGTCAATCATTATTTAATAATAATAATATGATCGATACGATCAATAATGGTAGGTAATAAGCTATTTTATGCGATCGGCGTGATAGATTTGAATAAATATATTAATATCTATAACATCCTTTGTCAATCGTAAGACTTTCGGATTACCCTTCCCTTATTTTTACGAAGAAAATGGCGTCTGACGATGGCTACGAGAAAAAGTGTTAACCGTCGGTTGACACGAAAGATTTTAATCAGAAAACTGAAAAGTAAAAACACGAAAAACGCGTATACGGCATCACAGTCTAGTGGTTTAAGTCTGTTATAAATTCGTTGATAAGTTTAAATGCACGGCGGTAGACGGCGCTGCTGTTATCGTCAGGACCACGGTGTAGATATAAACAAATACAATGTGAATAGATTTTTGAATAAAAAACGTTATTTAAATTGCGTATGGTCCCGACTAGCCTAATATTTTTGACGGTTTATACATTGAAATGGTATTGCGCGGAACAGACTTATAACGGAGACAATATTCATATTAAATATTTGCTATTCATATACATATATGCAGTATGTGTACTTCCTGCACGTCTTGAAGCATGACCTGGCGGCGGTCGATTTAACGTCAGTTACGCGCAGTCGACTTCTGATTGGTTTTCCAAACACACGTCTATCACCTAAAATGGTGGAGGAAGTGTTGTTTTTTGGAAATGTGGCTTTAACTTTAACGTGCGACGAGTATAGATTATAGAAGAGACTTAGATTTCAATATTAAATTTTAATTTAAAAATGTAAAAAATGTTGCACGTATTTTAGTATATTATTCAACAATTAATCACGCTTTTTCTGATGAAATAAACGGAAATCGCTGTTCATAAGATCTAAAGTGTTTAATTTTATACTTTGAACTTACAAATTTAATGCAGTATATTTATACTAAATATTAATTCAATTTATGAATTTATATTACTGGAATAAAGTGGATTCGATACCAACTGGTTTTAAAGAGTTTAATAAATAGTAGATTGTCTAAGTGTATACGTGTATGTAAAATTATAGCTCCTATGACCCCCCTTTGAAGCCGTCTTTGTAACTAATAAGTGATAACAGCGTATAGTGTAAACGAAATAGCAGGGACACGCACATGCATGCATAATAACATCATGTACACATGTCATTGAATGCTACACAAATATTAATTATTATTATGTAGTTGTTTTTTGTCTAAAAGTACTAATATCTTGTAAATTATACTAATTAACCTCTATTTATCAATTAATCATACAACATTTCTGAAAACATATTTGAATTTGTGTATCTGAAATCAACCTTCTTATATTTTTAAATCAATATTAATTTTTACTTTAATATAATTAGCATTATACAATTATTAATATTGAAATTTAACAATAAAATTGAGGTGCTTAAAAATTCGATTTAAAAAAAGCGGAAAATTTGTTTTCAGATAATATTTTCCGACTATATACAATTGGCTTAAGATTGGTCTATATTAATATAAAACACAACTGGGATTAAATCTTACAAAAAAAAAGGGTTTTATCTAATGTCATTTTATGCTATTTATATAATATTATTGGTTCGGTATCCATAAAGTCATTACAATCTAACGGATGACAAATGATCGTGACGTGATAATTTAAAATTTAAATAAATTTATTTGCGTTTGAATGCCTATTTAAAGTCCCTTGTGACTTTATAATACGTATTAGCGAAAATTATACAAATCGATAACTCTTAAATTGTATTTTATTAACACATAACCTAACCTGTTGTGAACGCATGCAATAGTGTTTCAATTTTCGTAACGATAATTTCATAAATATAACTGTTTGTTTATTGCATCATTTGATTGGAGTTGTACATTTTCACCGACATATCTAGATGCTAATGAAACCCATCTTAAAGTACTACAGGTCAATAATTTGGGATCCACATACTGTGTACTGTGTTCTACTTTAGCTTGAAAGAGTCCAATGTAGATTTTTAAAACTTGCAATTTTTATTTTAGGCATTTAATGTCCTCGTCGCTGTTACGCTCCTGTCAAAATAATTGTTGGCCGTGCACATAAATTAAACAAGACTTACTAAGCAATCTGTTATCTAGTGCTGTTAATTCTCTTACTATCGTATCTCTCATTAACTTTAAAGTTTCACAGTATTTTGTCCGTTAACCCATATCCTTTCATATACCTACGTAATTTTAAATCAATAAAAAAATAAATTAACCAATGAGAATTATGTCTATCGCCAAGTTTCAGCCTTTCTTATTTAATCATTTTTCTTTTTGTTTAATTACTTTATAATTTTATATGAATTTGCAGTCAAAGCACGGAAATATTGTGGCACCAACCAAGAATTGTTCATCACACCCAAGAGAATATTTGATGTTGCAGCTTCAATCATTTAATTGTCTGCCACCATAATAGGATGATGTTATTTGCATGGGTAAAGAATACGTACTTCAGTTTGCGCTGTCCAAGAGGCAAGAAGGCGTATACTAAATACAAAATCATTTTAGAGAAAATTTAATCTTATAAACAATTCATATTGGTATAAATTTAAGGCTGACACCTGCGTGGCTTATAAAAGATTTACAAAATACTCAAGTTTCGACTTTGATTATTTTTCACGAAAGTTATATGAGGAGATTTATAAAATTAAGTCCGACGATGTACATGCTTTTTGGAATAAAATGTAGAAATATAGATATTTTAAATAGTAAAGTTAAAAATTTAGATCCAAGTGCAATTGAAAAAAAAAAATAGGAAAAATGTTAATTTTAGACTAGAGTACGAGGCTCTAATGGTGAGTCTTATCTTTATAATGATGTAATATAGTAGATATTTAACGTTAACCGTTAAGTAAGTTTTTTCAACACCGCTCATGTAAAATACGAGTGGAAAAAACTTGTCATTTCAGTGTATCTATATAATTTCTAGAATCTTCGTGTTCCTCGTCCTTCACAACAAAAAAAAAAAACGTTATTTAAACTCGTTAGGTTAAAAATTAAAATAAATTATGTATATTTTTTTATTGAATTATATTTACATTTTTAATTATTTTTCTGAACGTAATTTTTAATATTTATATTTTATTGTGCACTCTGATTATATTCCATTTACTGTTTAAAAATATAATATAATATTTTGTGAAACCAATATTCTTTATCTTCTTTTGAAAACCGCTATTTGTGATATTTGTGTGTTTATAATTCGCTTTTATTTAAAAGCTTAGTTCAGCTGTACCGGCCAATGAATTCAATTTTATGAAATGTTTATAACTGCGAGGTACGTCCAGAAAGTAAGGTTACAAAGGCTGTGTAGGACGAAGGGAATTTTGTTTTTCAGAGTTGTCACCAATGTCATGAAGAGAATTTTCTAACGATCAAAACAAATTATCAAACGCCTCAGTCCGTTACGAAATGTCGTCACAGCAGCCAAACGCGTCAAACAGTTCGTCCTCCAATCGCTCCACCTACCGTAGATGTGAGATACGCTCTGTATTCCTTGAAAGGTATGAAAGCGAAGGTGAAACTTTTCTTGACTCAATTGTGACTGGTGATGAAACGTGGATGTGTCACTATACTCCCGAGTCAAAAAGGCGATTTCTACAGTGGCGCCATACCCATTCACCATCAACCAAAAAATTCAAAGTCCAATTTTCAGAGAGAAAGATCATGGCATCTGTTTTTATGGACCGGAAAAGGTTATTATTGGTCGATTTTATGCCTAAAGGATCCACCATAAATGCAGCTGCATACTGTGAGACACTCAAGAAGTTGAAAAAAAAATCAAGGACAAAAGGAGAGGAATGCTGACTCGTGGTGTGTCACTCCTTCATGACAACGCTAGACCGCATACCGTCTCACTCAGGACCTGCTTGTTTCATTTGGGTGGGATATTGTGACTCACCCACCCTACTCCCCGGACCTGGCACCATCGGATTATCATCTTTTCAATAAATTGAAGGAGTTTTTGGGTGGACAACGATTTTCAAATGACGAGGAGGACCAGGATGCTGTCGAAAATTGGCTTCGGGAGGTGGAGCGGAAGGTATACGACGAGGGTATATAAAAACTGGTCCCTAGGCTTCAAAAATGTATTGATCTTAATAGCGATTATGTAGAGAAATAATGAAATGTTTTGACACTTATCTTGTAAATTTCATTTAAATATATTCATTTTACAATTTTTAACACATGTTGTAACCTTACTTTCTGGACGTCCCTCGTATGTAAACACTCGAGTACAGTGCCGTAGCTAGATATTTGTGTGACCTGGTGCAAATTGGTCTAGGTGCCCCATAAATTTAAACGCTATTAGTGACTAATGTGACTTAGTTTGGGCTTTTCAAATTGCGCTTTGCCCATAAAATGTGTTTATTCCAACATAAAATTATATTAGTTAATTTTGTTATTTAGTATGAAACTTATTAGACTGCCATTCTATTAAACATAAAAGTAGATATCAAACGGCCAAAATGTACCTGTAAATTATAATTAATTAATTAAATAGCCATTTATAGTGTACCATTTATAAATTACATGTAGTAGTCAATTGAATAAATATATGAAGACAAATAAATTTACACAAGTTTCATATAATTTAATGTTATATCAAAGAATTTTATTAAGTTAACATCTAAAACGTTATGAAGTACCTACATTATAATAATAACTAGATTATATAATATAATCTAATATTATTGGGTATTCACTATTTAAAATTACTAGATCACTATATAATGTTAATGATGTATTATATTTTATTCATATACCTACTATAAAACATACATAACAAATTAAAACAAAATTATTATTAATAATAATATTATATATTTAATAATATAATTTAAATTTTATTTTGTTTAAATTTAAAAAAAAAATTGATTGAAATACACATTATTAATAATTATAGGTATGGTGACTACAAAAATTTTTTTTTAATACTATTTGGTATAAAAACATTAGTAAATATCTATATCGATCTTTATAAAAAAAAAGTCAAATTTAAATTTTTCTTTGTAAAGATAATAATAATAATAGTATTAAACAATTATCAAAATTATATTTGTCATAAGTCAGATATTAACTAGTATTATATTAATACTAATTATTGTACTATAGGTTAAGTCGAACTCGCGTCTCATGCTAACGACATTATATGTAACTATTACCGTCTACCTACATAATAACATTAATAACTAAAAGATCATTCTATTATTCATCATCTCACATTATTTTATTTTTTCTTTGTTATACTCTTAATATTTTTGGTCACATTATCAGGTAATCTGCAGGGCCCTTTCAAGATCAAGTGTCCCGGTTTTGCACCGCCTGTACCGGTGGTTTCTACGGCACTGCTCGAGTAGATACACCCGTCGTCGTCGTAATATCATGTTTGTTATTTAGTTATTATGTACGTCGTAGAGTTATAAATAGAAAAATAATTAAAACATTTTTTAGAAAAACCACTGGCCTTCTTCAGTCCCTTATATCTAAGAACATCAATGTCAATATATCTTTCAAGTTATACTTATAATCAGGGCTAGGATTTATATGCAACAGCGTGTTTTTTTGTTGCAACTTCTGATTATTGATTTTATCAGTAATGTCCACAAATCACCTCAAGATGAGATAAATTGTGGTGTTTTTATTTTGCATGCTTTTGCATATATTGAATAAAATGAATATTATTGCATATTTCGATTATAAGAATACAAAAAATGCACGTTTTATAGTATATTTCGTGATTGATATTTCTTATTTAATTATAGCCTTGCGCTGATTAAAGTATGAAACTTTGTTTTTTTGTCAAACATAAATTTTATTTTTATAAATACAATTTTATGGTACAATAGGTATGCGATACAATCTTCAGTCAATATAAATCAATACTACGATCCAATCGCCGATCATTTATAATCGAAAATTTAAAAAAAGTCTGTGGTCGTAACACGTATTTCCACTGTTGAATGTGAATTATAAATTTTATTTTTAAAGTATTTTATATTATTTCTCGATTATACTATATTAATACGAACAACCAATCACTGATGTATTTCATTAAATAGTTTTTTTGTAATTATATTTTGTGATTATCTTATAAAAATTTAAATGCATAATTTTGCATATTTTACAATTTTTTATTGCATACAAATCCTAACCCTGCTTATAATAATTAAGAAAAAGTATGTTAGAATATAATTTATAGAAAATAGTATTTCATTTAAAACATACTATGTAACGAGTTTCAATTTTTCTACCTGTAAATGAGATATGTATAAAAATGTGAAATATTCAAATATATCATTAAACAATAATTGCAAGTGAATTAATGTACTCAAATTTCAAATTCAATTCGGCACGGGTTAACATTAATAGATCGACTCTAAACTTTTTGCACCTCGTTTTTTCTTGTATATACACAAATTCAGTGAGACTGGAGAAATATTGAGATTGATTAATAAGGGACACTCAAACACATTATATATTTTATATACA
Source organism: Rhopalosiphum maidis (assembly GCF_003676215.2). Classification (NCBI taxonomy): domain Eukaryota; kingdom Metazoa; phylum Arthropoda; class Insecta; order Hemiptera; family Aphididae; genus Rhopalosiphum; species Rhopalosiphum maidis. The sequence continues at coordinate 86,248,202 of NC_040878.1, forward strand.
TTTCATAGTTTCATACATACACTATATACACATAGTTACAAAGTTACAGATGTTGCAAACTCTAATATATTATGTACATTTTCATTTAATACGAATAATATTATTCGGATCTATTTAAAATTTCTCACTCTGGTATTGATATATATATATACATACATTTTACAGAGTACCTACCCATTCAATGAACATAGCAATTTTTCCTTTATGCCACGACATTTCTCAATTACCTATACATTTCAAGAAAATAGTATGGAGTTGTAATTATTATATATATAATATAACTGTTTCCGACACTGGACGGGGTTAGGCTAATTAGGTACTTAAGTAATTTGTAATTGGTAATTGATTATAAAATCAATTGATGTTGATGAAATTTGTAATCGTTATAATGAATTACATAGTACTCGGTGTACTGAGCGTACACATATAACTTATAGAGGATATACCTTAAGTTTTATCAAATATATGTGCGAATTCGCTTATTGTTTATTGTTCGTCGAAATGTAAGATTTTATTATAATTTTATTTTAATATAATTATACACTTGTAATAAAACGTCGACGCGATCATCAGTCGTCCGAACCGAAGACCATCTCGAACAACGGCCGTACGACGGCGTCGAGCACGTACGCGGACCCGTTGTCCCGGATCGGCACGGAACACCAGACGAAAAACCACGTCCGGCACATCTGGTACAGCGGCACGAACCGCAACACCGGCCGGCACAGCGATTCGACGATCAGCACCGCGGCGAACGTCATCCAGTACGCGAACCTCTCGTTGCGGGCCTCGTCGGCGGCGGACACGCGGTCGTACTTGCGCCACACCGGCGGCGAGACGGTCGCCGACACCGTGGCCACCGCCGGCAAGACGAGCGCGAACACGTTGCTCATCAGTTCCGCGGTGGGCTCGAACATGAACAGCACCGATGCGACCAGTACGACGCACAGCAGCACGCGGAACCTGGGCAAACCGGTCAGCGCCTCGGCCCACACGAACGCCGCGTGCCACGGTTTCGACCTGTCGTTCAGCGCGTCGCCGATGACGCCCCTGACCAGTTCCACCTTCGTCAGCCTGGCCATGTCGTACGATATCGGTAGGCGTACCGCACGTCACGTCATCACAACACGGGCCGATCGCGGGGGTCCGGTATTATTATTGTTATCACGTCGTAGAGCGTCGCGAATATTATATCGTCGTGTTCTGCTGTTTATTGCGCGTTCGACGACCACTGTGTGTTTGTTACTGATTCGCGGATATAAACACGTCGTTATCGGGTTAGCAACGTTTAGACGAGCACTTGACGACGACTCCGCTCCGGCTGAAGGTACGCCGTAAAATAACATAAAACAATGTTATGTGATTTCGTTTGCTGCGGGCCAGACACGGAAAATCGGTCGTTGCGACGTTACCTATTACCGTGTTAACGAAGTCCCCGTGTCATGGGGTCACCTGCAACTGGCGGACCGCAAACACTTTTTTACGGACCCTTATCCGCGGAAATTTTAAAATTTTTACAATGTAAATAAATAAAAATTATAAGCGTGACACAAAAAATTTAAATAATCTGTATTGAACAATCAATAAATGAATAAATAAATCAATATAAATACTAATTTAAAAAAAAATGTATTCATTAACGTATGTCGTGTATAAATATTATTAAAACTGTTGGGGGCCGCGGAATGCATGGTAAATTTCAAAACGTACCTCAATAAAAATCAGTTTATTTTAAAATGCATAAAATCGACAAAATCTTTTGTCAAACATACAGATGGATGTAGTAATATCATTATATATATAATAATTTTGTATAGTATAGAGACATAGGGTATAGATCATAGACGTATAATGAATGTGAGTATATCTTAAAAGTTAAATTGATATAGGTAACCTAACCGTCCTAACCGATATAGGTACAATTAAATTAAATCATTAAATACCTACGTTATTAAAGACAAAACAAAAACAAAATATATTGGGATAGATGTAATACCTATAAACTATATACGTTTGATAACCGATTTGAATTTATCAATATGTGAATATGTCTATTTGTGATTGATTAGATCACTTTTTCAAATTTAGATCTCAAACTCCTTTAAATTTAGTTAAATTATTAAAAAAAATTATGAAAATGTAAGTGTTGATTATATATTATTCGAATTTTAAATTTTAATATGTGGCTCGATCGATCCATTTACTAAGGAATTCAAATCATTTTTCAGAAGTTAAATCGCATCATTAGTTCCATCGGTAATATTGACAAAGATACATAAAAATCAGCATATAGTAACTGTTCACGCTTTCGACGCCGTTCTGTGATCTCGAAAAATTGGACGTGCAGATATTTAGACTCGATGGAAATTATTTCAAATATTATCATTTTAATTCAAATTTCTATTACCTACTTATTAGTCAACTAACTCGAGCGTTTAGGGCCGCAGTACTTGTCGATGATGCTAATGTGATTACCTATACGTATTATTTCTTTTATACTCATAGGCGTAAATTTGCTTTGTTAGAAGGGGCAGGGGCGTATTTAGAAATATCTAAGGGAGGGGCACAAACAAAAAGTTCAAATTAGCGTACATGTACATGGGGTGTAGAGTTGTAAAATATCTCGTATGATAAAAATAAGTATAAAATACGGTGAATGGGAGGGGGCACGGGCCTCTCCCTTAAATACGCCCCTGATGGAAGGTGGAGCTAAAATTATAAACATAGAACAGGCCCAATCATTTTAATTTTATTACAAATTTACAATTCCAAATTCATGAAGCTTAAATGTTCACATAACACATACCTATCGGCTATCGGATATCCTGATTGAGAATTACGTTTTACATTTTATATTTTCTCATAAACAACCTTAAATTTCTTGAAAATCTTAAAAAAATGTAGGGGGGCTAAGCCTCCTAATTTATACCTATGTTTATACTTATATATTATTTAAATAATAATCTATTAAAAAAAGTTGAGTGGTTGTCAAAATTGTAAGCAAACTTTGTTAAAATACAAAAAACAACTGTGTTATTAACAAATATTAAAAAATTCAAGACTTGTTTCGTAAAAAAACTTCAACAGTTGAAAGTAAATATACACTATATAGTATATAACATAAAATATAAACTATACTTACTAGTAACAATTAACTACCTATATATTAATCACTAATCAGAGCTCTTAACTTTACACTATAAAGATTAAAATGTGCAAAAATCAAAAGTTTAAAATATTTAAAACCTTAAACCACAATAAACCAACTACATATTAAAACTTGATAAAATGTGTGTAGATAAATTAAAATTTAATTTGTATTAGAATTGTATTATTAATTAAGTAATTAGTAAATAGTAGGTGCTAATGTACAATATAATGATACAAACAAATAACCCGAGTACTTTACTAATATATTTATTATATTATATGAATTAGTAGTGTGAATGACACGTCTAATTTGTTTATTTCCCTTTTTACCAAAAAAATTGAGTTATGTTAGAATATAATCTTATTTTTGGGTGGGCCCTTTAAAGGGACACCAATTTGTTTTTGCTTAGGAACGCAAAATGTCTAAATACGTCATACGGCACTGACTGCCAACTTGTTTAACATATGCCTAGATGTATACACAGTTGTTCTGAAGACTAAAAGAAAAATTATTGAAAATGCTCAAAATTCAATTCAGATTTACGAAGCTCATTTCGCTGGCCAATGAAAGTACAGTAGAAGTAAATAATTAGCCGGAAATACTCGTAAGTCACCCTAATGTTCAAAATGAGAACGAAACACAATGAAACATAGCTAGTAGCAACCACAATTACAGAATAAAAATGATCGAAGCACATTTATAATTTAAAATTGAATAATACAGAAACTGACTTGTTAAATGATAAAAATGGAAAAATTGAAATGTAGGCAGTTTTAGAAAAAAAGTAAAAACATATTTATATACTAGAAAAGCAAAAAGTTAACACATTTCATAATATAGGTAATGTAAGTGTATTGAATTATTGAATTTTATAACTACTTAATAATGTAAGAAGATATTTATAATTTTTGGAGGTAGAAAGTAATAAATGCAAAGTGTAACAGGACAATAAAAGAGGCCAACATTAATATTAAATTCTAAATAACTAATAACAAATAAATACCTTTCGGTAATCAGATTACATTCAAGGCTCACTAAATTTTAATTTACGATACTTCAATATTTTCACACTTTAACCAATATGTATACTATCTGTATACATAAAAATACTTTATAACTGTATCTAGTGAATAAATGGTTTTATATTTACCTAATAGTTCCATAAATAATTTAACATACTATGTAAAGAATACATTTAAAAATATTTTATGCTACTAATAAGTATTTAAATTTTTGTATAGTTGATTAGGTTTATTTTTTTTCAACGATTATTTTGCTTTGCCTTGTGCAGCAACAGCTTCAATTGCCTTTTTTACAGTTTCTTCGTCACCCAAAAACTTCATTGAAACCACAGGTTTAAAGTTTTCATCTAATTCATATTCAAATGGTATACCAGTAGGTAAGTTAAGAGACATGATTTGGTCTTCAGTTAAATCTGAAAAATACAGATTATGTAAATAAATATAATTATTTTTTTTAATTTTTACCTTAACCAATGTATTTAATACAAAAAAAAAAAAAATTGTCAAAATTAATGTCTTTCTCAATACAATTAATAACTGTATAGTAATATAAATTGTAGCTATAACTCAAAATTGAATACTGATTGCACATAATTAAAAATAAATGAATAGGAAACTCACTATCTAAATGTTTGACTATTCCTCTAAGACTGTTTCCATGAGCAGCTATCAATATTTGTTTTCCTTCTTTTAGCTGAGGAATAATAACATCATTCCAGTAAGGCAATGTCCTCTGAATCGTCAATTTCAATGATTCAAACATAGGAAACTCTTCCTTTGAAGGTTCATCTTTGTAACGGGGGTCATTTACGATTTGATCATAGTATGCATGGTCTGTATCCATGGCAGGTGGAGGAGTGTCAAAACTGCGTCTCCATATTTGAACCTGAAACCAAAATATTAAACAATAAATATTAATACTGGAATTAGATATGAAAATTAAACTTAACATAATGTTAAAATAACAAAAAATTGAAATAGTATGATTATATTACCTGTGCTTCGCCATATTTGGCTGCAGTTTCAGATTTGTTCAATCCAGTAAGGCCACCATAATGTCTTTCATTCAAACGCCAAGTTTTAGATATCGGAATGTCTTCTTGGCCAAGTTCTTTCAATATTGCACCCAGAGTGTTTTGTGCTCTCTTCAATACAGATGTGTGTGCTATGTCAAATTTGTAATTGCCTTGTTTCAATGCTTTACCAGCGTTTGCTGCTTCCTCTTCACCTACTCAACAAAAAAGTAATGGCACAAGCCTTTATTAAATTGAAATTGATAGAATATCAACATCAAATCGACAATACAACTCTAAATAACCCTCAGGTTAAATATAAAAAATCTGATTCCATAACATTTGAGGTATAAACTCTTTTAATTATACAAAATTCATAATTTATGCACTTTAATCTTCGAATAGTACAAAATTACAAACCTTTTGGGCTTAACGAAGCATCATACCATCCGCAGAACAAGTTTTTTTGGTTCCATTCGCTTTCGCCGTGTCTAACCATCACTACCTTGTACTTGGCCATTGTATTTCGTAAATTGAAAATCGTAAATTTGGAAATATTGAAGTCTTCTAACGAACTATTGAAGGTGAATTGAAAGTTTTTATAACCTTGTCATTTGCTAAAAGTCAAATTTCAATTAATGAGAAAAACGTCGTGACGTCACTACTGATAAGCATAAAACCAAGTGTTACCAAATTTCAAAATGGTAATAACCTTTAAGAGCTCCACTGGAAAGATAATTCCACGAAACATACCTCCGGCTGTTGAAAATGTCGAGAGAATATTAATTACTACATCGTCATAGACACATACGACGTGTGTAACATAATTCAAAAATAGAGTAAAAACCCTCGCTTTTCGCGAAAAATCGAATACGTTACCGGTGGACTATTACAAATTTTCGAGTTTCTAGCCGTTTATTTGAAGTGAAAATTTGTGGGCATATGTTGTCATGGATGAAAAAACTAATTGTAAATTTCTTCAATGAAATTATATTTATTACAATCACCGATTACGATAAATACGCTAAACACACGTGATGATATCATAGACCCACAGGTATATAAAATATATTTATTTTAAGTTTATTTTATATATCTGTGCATAGACCTTATACAAACTATAACTATAGGTCAATGAATGATATTAACTTTAACTGTTTATCAGGATCTCAAAATACAAACTATTTACTAACATTATGCATATAGCATGTATACTATTATAATAGTGTTTTAGTTTGTAGTATTGTAGTTTTATGTTCAACTAATAACTATTAACAAATAATATATTATTTATCCGTAACATTTGGCGATGATTATTGAATAATATCTCCCAAGTCATAAATGAACAGAAGTCAATAATTCAGTATTCAAATAAACTGACAGTATTAAGGTTAAATTGTATAAAATGTTTAATTTTAAGCATTTGTAAACTTCAGTCTGAACAACGACGTTTTTAACCCGAGAATTGAGATGACAAACGACACTGCAAATTTCACTATGTTTTCTACTAACACTGTAAAAGTCAAGTGTGACTGGCAGTCAAACGTTTGTGGAATGGACATCGAACACTGTGTTGTGGCCCGTCCAAAACAATCTGACATCGATACCAAAACACTGTAATACAATATTGTTTTTAAAATATAAATTATTATTATTTTTATTGTTATAATTATTATTGCAGTGATATATTGCAATTAATAACAGAATTTGATTGCAAGAGCGTGAATTTTGAGAAGCCTGAACATCAAAGTGACTTATTCATAAATATAAACTGTGAACCGACGCATGTAATAGATAGAGTAGCTGTGTGTTCTGAGGTAAGATTGTGTCATTTTGCATTATGATGTATTTTAATGAGAGCAATTACTTTTTTGTTTTTCAGGCCAGAATCATAGAACTGTTTGGGAAGACTGGAGAATATGTGTCTATACATCAGTCTATAAGTCACAGTGATTTTGATGGAGTTCAAATGTACTCTCATTTGATACCCATTGACAGTACAGAATGTGCTTTAAAATTAAAACAATTTAATAATTCAGATTTCATTTGGATTTTTGGCATAATTATTTATTTAACCGAGGTGAAAGAACATTCTAACAAATTCTTGGGTCCTATAAATATGCAGAATGTTCAACATTTGTTAGAGTCAAAACCATTAGACTTAAATGCTTTAAAACTGTTTTCTATGTTAAGCCTTAAACAATCACAATCAATTAATAATGATGTTTTAATGTCTATTTTTAATAATATGGATAATTCCAAATTTTCAAATAGTGATCCAGAAGGTGGTGAATTCAAATTGGTTAGTTTCAAACAATTCGAAGAAAAAGTAGAGCACCGACTTCAAAGTATGGCTGTTCAAATGAATACAATTGAGAATAAAATTGAAACATTAAATAAAAAGTTTGATTTGTTGATAAGCGCATTACATGATAAAAATATTATATTGTGATATTATGTTTTGTCTAAAATGTTTAAATGTTACTTTAATCCACAAACTATGACAAAACCGAAGATAAAATTTTAATTCTATTTTGTCTTGGTTGTACTGGTTTGTATTGTTTTTAAATGTATATTTTTATTTTATTGTATAAACAGACTGATATATTTAACATAAAAAATTAATAACAAACTTATCTGATTTAAATTTATTTTATTTTCAAAGAGTTAATCTTGTGTATAGTTTCAACGATAATATTATTATCTATTTGTGTTAAGAAGGAACCTCAATGTCATAAAATATTAATGTGTTCGCTATATAGTAAAGTTGTAATCTTGGACCTTGGCATACAAGTTTGTAGCAAAATTCATTCTTAACAAGTACTGATTTTCATAAATTCAAAAAAAAAAATATCTAAAATATTTTAAGATTTATATTTTTTATTGATACTGCTTATAACCGACAATATTTATAACACATCCTTTTGCAGTCTTGTCAACCGTCCAATATCACAGCTTACCCAATTCACCGAATAATATATCTTGTAAATAAATACCTCTCTTACAATTAAAATTCTTGAAAACTTGAGGCTCAGGCCAATTTATAGTAAATAATAGTTTTCAATTTTTCACCTAAAATTCACTTGATAAAATTGAATATCTTATATTATAATAATATATATACCTGTAGTAGTGTGGTCAAGTGCACAGAAAAGTTGTACTATATATTATAAATAAACATAAGAAATGAAGTTAGGACTTAAGATTTTATGTACATTGGACAATTTCTACTGTATATACAGTGTATTACTAAATGGAAATAATAATTGGATGATTAGAATACTATTATATTATAATATTCATGACAGAGATGCCTATTTAAAAATTAATTATACAAAGTTTGAATGTAATACAAATATATTCAAGATTTAATTATTAATACATTTACATAGTAATAAAATATAAGTAATAAATAGACATTATAAATTTAAAATTGTTATAAATTGGTATAAAACATATATATGAAAGTCTTAATTGTTCGAACAAGGTTCTAATCGATGGAAATGGAACACTTAGTTTATAATATTGTAAAACTGACTCAATATGAATATAATTACAAAAATAAAAATAAAAATTATATACACATACCTAGATAGTCATACATATATTCAAATTAAGTAACTAATATTTTTAATCAAATATAGTTAATAAAATAAAAGTTTGTATCCATTAATTTTAACATTTAACACATGTTTAGTTTTTACTGTATAGAAAATAAATAAAATTCTTTCAAGTTTTATAGAAATAAACATTTTATAATTAAATATAATATACATAATAAATAACCTACAGATTATCAAAAATATTTTAATGAATGGTCAATAAATGTTATGAGTGTAAAATTTATGAATACATAGATACCTAATTTTCAGTTTTAGATTTCTTAAACTTCTTCTGATTTAGAGTAAGACCATCTTCATGGTTTTCCCGTTTTTGTTGTGATGAATCTTCAGACAACCTCAATGGTGGCGTTGATGGCCTTGAATCTGAGGCCTGTGAACTTGAATCCAAACTAGTCATTGATCCTAGTCTATAAATTAAGCAAAATATTATCAACATGTCTACGTAAAATTATGGTTTGGATTAAAGTTTAATGATATGTTGTGTACCAAATACTATTTAATAAATAATATGATGGTATTGAATATTAGATTATTATTCTTGAAAGATTATATTTGTTCAGACATAATTTCACAGTAAAATTAATTAAGTTAGAAAAGCTCTTACTAAATTAAGTAAAACATGAAAAACTAAGCAATGTTTATTTTGACGGAACTAAAATTTTCTTTATTACGCATAACTTTAAGCTGTATTTCCAAATAATAACATCAGAAGAATTTTTTTTTCATGTTTATATCATCAAAATTGACAATTAATTGAATATTTATATTGTCATTCAAATTATTATTTTCTGACCAAAACATTTTAAAATATTTTATGCTAATGATGAATTTATTAACATGTTTATGTCCGCGTACATTTCAGAAGTTGGGTGTTACTAGCCGCGTAAATATTGATAATATTATACTCGTGAAGACTAGGCAAATTATACATATACAAATGCCAGATCGGAACCAGCTGTTTGTTGTTGTTTTAAATGTTTTGATAGTTATACTGAATAGCCTATTAAGTAAAATAATCGATCACAACCAGCCAAATATTTTAAATAACGAATAAAAGTAATTGTCCTATGATGACTACGCATTGTCATCGGAGCTGAACGTGTTAAATACAATTTTTATAATTTTAATAAATATATTTTTCTTTAAATATTAGATTGTTTAGTATACATTTTTATAATTTAAATTAAGTATTGAGATCATTTTTTTGATATACAATAAACTAGTTACATGTAACATCGTAACCCTTAAAAATAAACCCTGTTAAAAAAATTACATATCTGCTCACGGTGTAACATACCTGATTGATCTGATCAAATTGAAAGTATTCACTAATATTCTAGTTATATTTATTTTATTAAATGTTATTTCATAAAAAAATGTTTGTGATCAAGTATAAATTAAGTTTGCAACCCCCAAGACTAGACTACTGGAAAAGTATTCAATTTCTCGATTTTCCACTCAGACCTATTAAAGGCTATTACTAGTTACACAATGTATACAAAAAACTTTGATGATATTAATTATTATTAGATCAATCCTAAATAATGTTTAAAAATCCACGTTTACTTTCATTGCAATGTATATATAGTGCACATGTTTCTTATATTAATTTACTTACGAGCACAAATTTGAACTTGAACCGGTGGTCAAGGCATCATCATCATCATGTCTCCTATCAGGGTCCCATAAATGTAACTTAACTCTCCAGTTTTTAATTAATCCATCCCAGGCTCGCCTAGTATATTTCAAATTTTTTGGAGGAGTTTTAGGATGCCTCTTTGTACGTTCATGTCTAAAAAAATAATACTTATAATAATTTATTTACTTAATTTATAAAATATATAAAAGTACATACTTAGGAACCTGTTCTAGATACTTGACGTATCCAATGGTATTTTTACCAAAATCTATTTGTTTTTGTCTTCTTGCTAAAATTAATGCGTCTGTTTCACGTCCCAATTTTACTCTACAAAATAACATAAAATATAAATCATCAAAATAATACTGAATTAATAAAAATGGATAATTTTCAGTATAATAAACACTTTTAATATAGAAGTGACTAACTACAAGATTCAAAACATTTCATTAAACAATAAACTTATTTATTTTAATAAAATTTTTAACAAAAATACATGCTTACTTGGGACTTTCTACAGAGTCGTGTATATTCTTATGATCTGTGGATTTTTTGTTAATTTTGTTGACCCGCTCAGGTGACATGGTATCAGTAACCACAGACTCGCTTTCAGAAGTTAATCTTCTCTTAGCATGCTGTACATCCTTCTTGAGGTTTTCTTCTTTACAGACCAGCTCTTTAGGTTTGTTATCTGATGTTTTATTTGACTCTTCCTTTACAAATGGACTACAAATGGTATCTTCGTCAAACGTATGCGTCTTTTCATCGAATTCCTGTTTGATTGGCGTTACCATGTGTACATTGTTCATGAAAGAAGTCAAACTGAGGTCGTCCTGGGTCGAAGCTTTGACAAACTCCTTTTTAACTGGCTGGAAAACCATATCGTACAGATCGTCCTCATCGTCGCCATTCTTCACATTCGGATCGTCAACGTTCTTTAGTGGCGAATCAATGTCTGTCTGCGACTGTGATGATTGCGAACTGTCGCAGAGTTCGGCCCAACTCTTACCGGATAGATCAGTGACAGTGGATTTAAGTTTTCGTTTTACATCGGCCATCGCGGTATGGTTACCAAACAAGTCGGTGCGGCGGGACGACGTACCAACGAAAAGTGTAATTTGACTAATTCGAGCGTGCCTCGGTGCGAACGGTATAAATAATAGCCAGAGGTCAGCTGCAACGATATCGCGTGATAGTAGTGACTGACGACTGACGATATAAATAATATATATTTTAAATTACGTTTTTTCAACCTACACTTTGGTAGTGACGACTTACGAAAAACAGGAAACAATGAAACAACAGTCGTACTCGGACTGCTTGGCGCGTGCACTAGAGCAACCGCGACAAACTGGCTAAACTACAGTCGAACACTTTGTGCCTTTGACAAAATATGATTGTACGATATTTTTCGTCTTTCCATATAATCGTTGAAAAAAATATTCCAAAATCGAAACGCAGTATTACGCCAAAACGGCGTGCTAATGTAACAATCAAAAGATATCACTAAAAATTAATAACATTAATATTTATTATATTTAATATGATATTTGGTAACATTATTGTTAAAATTTAGTATACAATTAGATACCACCGTACCCATATGTAAACAAAAATCGCGGGAAATCGGTATTTTTACCAATACAGTTGTGCCAATACACAGAAATGCTCGTTTTGTGCGTTACATAAATTTAAACACTATTGAAAACACTGAAAACTATCATTCTATTCATTCAACAAATTTAAATACGAGTATTTACTAGAAATTATTATTTAATGTATTACAACACGTCGGGATATCATTCCGGTATCGTCAAGTATAATTATTAATTCAACATCAACTTGGAAAAAAAATAATATTTCCGAATTTCAAAGGTTGCATCTGGTAATTTTGAGTCGGCGTGCTGTCAGCCCTGTGCACAAAATCCAAACAATTCGGCCATATTTATTATCGACGTTTTTTTGTTATTGTTTCTTGCTTGTCGTGTTCACCGGGTTTTGCGGTATTAGATATAATCGTCCAAAGTTTTGCCGAAAGCTCGTTTTTGGGGTATTTCGACAAACCGGCCCTATTTTGTCGTCCGATCGTCCACCACCCGACGCTACAATGTTGGCCTTGGGTCCGAAAAAGGACGGCAGTCCGAACGTGAAGTTTTTTGAATCTCCCGAAACGCTGAACATGTTGGAGGGCGTTAGGACGTGGCTAATGAAAAATCACAAAAAGGTTCGTACACTTTTGTTAAACAACATCTAGCCTTAATGGCCGGACGTATACGACTGTCCCGTCGCGTTTTATTAGCTATTAAACGTGTGTGTTGTGACGGTTTTATTTTTTTTTTTTTGTTCAGTACCTTCAAGCAGATCCACCAACCAACAAGACTCTTGCAGCTCTGGTGTTGCAGCTCATTCAATTTCAAGAAGACAATCTTGGCAAAAATGTCAGCAAACCACCACTCACTCGCTTGCCTGTTAGTTGGTTTGAAAAATTCTCATTGGTTCCATTCATCTGTGATTTTTTTTTAATCCACCGATTGTTATCGACGTTCTGTTGTAGATGCGCTGTTTTATGGATTTCAAACCTGGAGGTGCTCTGTGCCATTTGCTAGCTACCGTGTACAAGTTTAAAGTGGAACAGGGGTGGCGAAGATTCGATTTCCAGGTCAGTAAGGTATGATTTGGCGAGACGAGCCTTCATTTCACCTCACCACTAACCACTAATCGGACGTGCACGCCTGACCTGTTGTTATAATCCCACGCTGTCAATTTGTATTGCTATAGCTCGTCTCCAATTTATTATTATTGGTATTATAATATGTGTACGAAATTTGTTCATGTTGCCCGTGTTGTGTGCTTTTTCTGTGGTGACCACAAAGTTAATTACATGCCGAGCACGTACTTTCTGCACCTGTCTCTCCTTATTCCTATAGGATAATATCCTAATCCTTTGCAATATGTACATCAATGGATTATACAAGTAACACAAACTACTCAAGTACTTTTTTGTATATGTAGATTAACAATTTAGTAGTTTATCAATAATTATGTACAGTTTATCTACATAAGTTCTAAATATTTTATTGAATACAAATTTATACTTAGGATAAAATTTAATTACATTTAATAGGTACATATGAAACTATAATTATGAATACCTATAACATTTTTTATTTTTATTAATTTTATTTTAATCCATTCTATTATCAACTAACTTGGATCCACCGAATCATAGATTGTATTATAGGTCAGCTATTGAAAGTTAATCAATTTATTGTTATCAATACTATTCATTTATTACTTTTTGGAAAAACTAAAAAACCTTAAGTCTTACAATTGTGCCTCTCGTATGAAACTATAGTATAGGTCATAGATTTTAGCAAAATTGTTATTAACTTAAAAAGACATTGTTTTCGCATAAGTTTACACCATCATATTTACACATAACAGCAAATATTTACGTTTATATTTTCAGAAGAATCCATTTTATTCTGTTCTTAATATTAGAGCAAATTGACAAATGTGTTATCCAAGGTTCTACTTTTTTTTTTATATTTTAATTTTGAAGCAAATTATAAGCAATTGAGTTGAAAAATACATTTAATATTTTAAATGCTTATAATTTGTTGCAAATGTGGAATCCTGGATAATATTATTTTTAAATTTGATAAAAAATTATTTCACCCTTTTATTTTAGTGAATTGGATTCTTTTTAATGTACAATTTCTATGTTATATTATGTAACTTAGATGAAGATAACTTATGTTGAAAATGATAACCTCTTTAACTCTTGAATGTTTATTACATTTTTAATTTATATTATATTTAAAACTTAATATTTCATTTTAGTACTTATGTTATTGATAGTATTGCTCAACAATATTTCTATTATTACAAGTCATATAGACTGCACAAGTTATTTAATTTTTAGCATAATATAAGAAATATTATATTACATTTAAAATCATGGACAAAAATTAATTCTATGTAAATATTTTAAGCTATACGCCTGGAAAAAACGCCTTATACGCATGATTCTGTTATAAGGCATTTAAGTGATCAGTAACACTTGCTATCAAAAGCCTATATGATTTTTATATTTTAGCCAATGAAAGAATATAAATGGAATATATTTTAGACGTATGATCAGAAACAATTTTTAGTCATATGGTATTTACATAATTACAATTATATTTGGTTATAGGTTCTATGTTGTGATAGTGAATTCCAAACAATACATATAGTTTAGTTTTTTCTATTATATACATTTAAATAGTTTACTAAGGATGACATTTTTTTCACAATTATTTATCAAAATAATGTAGATATATGTCTATTATATGCATTAATATGTTATCTATATGAATATAAAATGATACAGTTTTATCATTAATATAAAAAATAATAAAATTGTTCACAATGCATTACTGGCAAATAAAAAATAAATTTAATGGGAATTTATAAGTGTATTATAAGTATAATTGGGACTAAGAACTGCTTTATATGTTTAAAATTATAAATATTTTGGTGTATATAGAAATAGTTTTAATAACATTTGTGTGCTTGTTCATGTGAACTAATATTTTTCTTCTACATTCTTATACTAATTCAGTTATTAAACAACATGTTAGAGAAAATACTTGTCAATATTTTTGTGTTATGAATAATAATGTACAGAACTTAAAAATCTTAAGACATGTTCAGTAGTCCAAAATTTATGTTTGTTATTATTTATTCAAAAACTATCATTTCTACAACTTAATCAACATTTTAAAATGTCTTTTACTTATGATCTACAATATTTTATTGTTATTATTGTCATTAAACACATTAAAATAATATTTTAAAGTACTGTACATGTTTATTATGTTGTCTTAACTATATACTAAAATTATATTTAACTTATATGAAGTATACTAATGTAAAATTCACATTTTCATAAATACTGTTTTATAAATTTCAGATGTTGGTATATTATTTTCAATATAAAATAGCTAGCTCTTATATATATGTATATATTTTTTAACAAATCTCATTACTTTTTTAATTCATTTAATAGCGATTTTACTAAAATTGTATAAATGTTTATCATTATTTTTTTAGTATCCTTCATAGAAGTTAATGTGTTTATCTTTAAATGTATTAAAGTAAATTAATTTTTACTTGATCATAAAAGTGGTTCTGGTTTATTCACAGAGTCCTTCTAGAATGGACAGAAGTATTGAAATGTTTATGAACGTTGAAAAGGCTCTAATCCATGCCAAATGTCTATCTATGCCAGTTATACTTATTCATCCAGATGTTGATAAAATAGTTCAAAACCGCATAAAGGATATTATTAAAAGGCATCAAGGAACACTTACTGGTATAATATATTTACAAAGTTTATTAAGCATTTTACATTCAAATGAACTATTATTCTTAAAAAAAACTTTTAGAAAATGAACAAGAAGCTACTCATGTCTTATTTCCGGTTGTGGATCCATTGGATGAAGAATATGCTCGCCCTGTTTACAAAAATAAAGAACGTTGGATACAAATGCATTGGTATTATTTTCCTGATTCTCATGATTCATGGGTGACTACTGAATTGCCTGTTGAACCACCTGAAGTATTATATGGCAATCAACATCCAACTCCATGGAGGGTAACTTAATTTAAATATTTATTATTTATTTATTATTCATTTTGAATTTGAACTGATTTTTATAATTTTTGCCCTTTGTCTAACTTAAGATATTAACATACCTAAATGTATGATAAATATGTTTTATAGTAATAATATTATTATATTACATAATTTATTGTTCAAGTATAATTGTTTATTGGTATAACAAGGTGCTATACATTTCATTAAACTAATAGGCTTTAAATATAATTAACAATAGTTATAGAATATTTTTTAATTGCATTTATATGACAAAAAATTATATGTTAGATAGTTATTTTGCTTAAAAAGCATAAATAAATTTATTTAAAGATTAATAAACAATTATTGTATTTTAGGTCACAGCGTCTTGGGTCTTAGATTTAGATACTTATAATGAGTGGATGAATGAAGAAGATTATGAAGTTGATGAAACTGGCAAAAAAAAAGTTCATAAAGTAAAATAATAAAACGTGAACCTTACTTTATATATTATTTAATATTATATTATTTTACTAGTTACGTCTCTCAGTTGAAGATTTCATGAGTAATGATCCATCTGGAGGTAAGAAAAAACCTAAACGAAAGCGAACGCCATCGCCACCTTCAAAACCAAATAAACGTAAAAGGTAATAAGATTATTTAATAATTTAACTAGGAAACGAATTTAAATGCTCTAAAAAACAAAAAAAATGCCTTAAAAATATGATTTAAATGCATTCATAACAGAATTTGTTTTTTTAATACTCTTAAAATTATTTTTAACATTGGAAAATTTTTTTTAATTATACAAATTTTTATTCTTAGGTATTAATTATTCGTATTGTTTTCATGGTCTTCTAGTTCTCTTATCTTGTTTTTAATTTGAAATTTATTTCCAGAAAATAACTATACAAATTAGATGGATACATTTGTTATACTTATACCCTGTGTTTCATAATAGCACTGTATAATCAGGTGCAGCTTTATTTTTATTTAATTATATCAATTCCTTTATAAAAATTACTTAAAAATATAAAGAATACAAAATAAAAGTAAGATTTTTTAATTTCTTGATATATGAAATAAACTTAGTGCTTGGAAAGCAATGTTTTTGGACCTTCAGAAAACAATGCAATTTGCATTTAAATTTGTTCACTAGATGTAATTTATAGTTGTTATTTAACTTAATTATATCTATTAATTGTATAGTGGACGTGGAGGTTCTGTGATGAGTGTAAAGAAAAATAAAGTAGATGATGATAGTGATGATCTAACTAGAGATCTTGAAGATCCGATTTCAGAACCCAATATTTCTGAAGTTAATTTAAATATTTCTCAAATAAAAACTGGTAATTCTTTATAAAATTTTGTATGTAAAATACCTATTAAACATAGTATATATTTTATATAAAAAGGATCGTCTTCATCAAAGAAGGATAGTGATTCTCAGCCAATTAGAAGTGGTACTCTTATGGATTTAGATGAAGATTTGGATAAAAGTGAAGATAATAAAAACTATGATAATAACGCACAAGATGGTACAAGTTGTCCTGCATCGGGAGTGTCTAGTACTGGAGGTGCTTTATCAATAATTAAAGAAGAAGGACCAGAAGATAATGCCACTGAACAAATGCATCATATTGTTATACCAAGTTATGCTGCATGGTTTGATTATAATTCAATTCATACGGTTGAGAAACGTGCCTTACCAGAGTTTTTCAATAGTATGTATCTATTTATATATCATAATATTTTTATAATTTGTTAATAAGTTTTCAATGTATCTATTGTTTCAGACAAGAATAAATCGAAAACACCTGAAATATACTTAGCGTATCGAAATTTCATGATTGATACGTATAGACTTAATCCAACTGAATATATGACAAGTACTGCTGCTAGGCGTAATTTGGCTGGTGATGTTTGTGCAATTATGAGAGTTCATGCTTTTTTGGAACAATGGGGTCTTATTAACTATCAAGTAAGTGTTTTATTTCATTTAATTTTAAAAGGTAAACATTTTTTTTCTATGCATTAATATACAATAATAAATAATTAAGGTTGATGCTGATAGTAGACCAACTGCGATGGGTCCACCACCTACATCTCATTTTCATATCTTATCTGATACACCCTCTGGTTTGCAACCTGTTAATCCTCCTAGAACCCAACAACCTTCAGCTGCTAAAACACTTTTAGATTTAGAGAAAAAGCCCGTAACAGCAGATAAAGATACTGGTCATCATCCAGAACCATTATCTAGTTTTGGACTTAAATTAGATCAGTAAGTATTCAAATTTCTGATAATTATATTAATGTTCTTAAAAATGTTATTAGTATTATATTTTTCTTTTTATTAATAATCCTTTTTTTTTTTTAGATATGCTAAAAAACCTGGTTTATTACGAAATAAGACAGCTGCTGGAATGACAAGAGATTGGACTGAACAAGAAACTTTATTATTACTCGAAGGATTAGAAATGTATAAAGATGACTGGAACAAAGTTTGTGAACATGTTGGCACAAGAACTCAAGATGAATGTATATTACACTTTCTTCGTTTACCGATAGAAGATCCCTACTTAGAAGATTTTGAAACTGGTATGAATATTAAATCTGTTTATAACATGTTATATGTAATAATGTTATTTATATAACATTAGAAACTGCATACTGTATGGGATGGTTTTTTCAGTATTCTGATTTTAATAACTATCAACCCTATCAAGGTTGTTTTTAAAAATTCTAGTATAGTGGTTTCTGGTATTAAGGTATATCATTTGTTACTAGTGCCTAATCTAATACCACAGTATCGATATCAAATTTAAATACCAGTAACATATTATGTATACTTAAATAATAAAATACCTTGTATCTATCTATCAAGTATAATTGGATTAATTTCATTATATTTTCTTAAATAATTGATTCAAATGTATTTAAATTATTTTTTATTAGGTGGTGCTTTGGGTCCTTTATCTTACCAACCCATTCCATTTAGTAAATCTGGTAATCCAATTATGTCTACTGTTGCCTTTTTGGCATCTGTAGTGGACCCCAGAGTTGCTGCTGCAGCAGCTAAAGCTGCTATGGAAGAATTTGCTGCAATTCGAGTAAGTTAATACAATTTTACTACTTTTATTGAAAAATGATTTTAAAAAAATAATTTATTTCAGGATGAAGTTCCTTCTGCGTTGATGGATGCTCATGTTAAAAACATTGAAGCAGCCACTACAGATGGAAAATATGATCCAGCTGTTGGACTTTTACAGGTAAAATGATAAAATATTACTGTAAATTTAAATGTTATCAAACAATTATATAATATTTCTACTGTTGTATAGAGTGGTATTGCGGGAACTTTCCCAGAAAAAGAAGAAGAAAATGATAAAGAAAAGAAAGAACCGGAAGATGTCAAAGATCCATCATTGACAACAGAAAACGATAAATCCGTCAGAGCTGATAAAGAAGTAATCTCTGACAAAGATAAAGAGCAACCTATGGATGTTGATAAGAAACCTTGTGAAGAAACTACAGCCAGTACACAGTCTACTACTGTTAATCGTACTGCTGAAGAAGAACCTGAACGAATAGTTAAAGTAAGTTGTAATGTTAAATTTATCTCATTCAAATTACTAATATTTGTTTTGTATAATTATTAGGACTCTGAAGTACAAGCTGCTGCTGCTGCAGCTTTAGCCGCAGCTGCTGTCAAAGCAAAACATTTAGCAGCTGTAGAAGAACGAAAAATAAAATCTCTTGTTGCATTACTAGTAGAAACACAAATGAAAAAACTAGAGATAAAGTTAAGACACTTTGAGGAATTAGAAACAACTATGGAAAGGGAACGCGAAGGGTTAGAATACCAAAGGCAGCAGTTGATACAAGAGCGACAACAATTCCATTTAGAACAGCTAAAAGCTGCTGAATTCAGAGCTCGCCAACAGGCTCATCATAGATTACAAGCTGCTGGTGTTCCTCCTCCAGTTTCAAATCCAGAACATGTTGCTCCTGCATCACCCGCGCCTCCAATGGCCACATAAAACATGCAATTCCAGAATTACAAAGCCTTATAATGTGAGTTATATTAAGCCGTTTCATCAATAATGAAATTTTATTCATACAACTATCTTAGTTTTACCAACCTTTTAACATTAAATCGATCTTCCTTGTTGTATAAATTATTGAATATATTTCATTTCTTTTTTTTTTTTGTTTCTTAAATAATAGTTTTGGTGTTTGATCTTCAAAAAATATTAATATTAATCTAAAGCCATTTGAATATTTACTTTTTATATATATATGTATATAATCACATATTAAAATCAATTATTTTATCATCAAATATATACATATACAATTATATTATTTCTTATTATTATAATTATTTTATTTTTTATCATTTTTATTTAATATTTGTACTAATAATTATGTAAAATTACTTTTTTTAATGTATCAAATTGAACTAATTTTTATACTTAAAGTATAATCCATTTATCTTATTATTTTTTATATTAATTTATTAAAGAAAAAAAGTAGAGGTTAAAGATAAACAATACATTTTGTAATATCATATCCTTAAAAACGACTTGTATTAATTTGTTGTCTGTTGCTCATGGTATCATTTTACATAGAATATTCAACTGCACTATAATTTCTTATAGTTCCATCTTATCTAAATAAACAAGTTTGAATTCATGTCTATAATATACTATGTTTATACTACTTTTGTAAGAGTGATGTTAGGCAATGATTTTCTTCACACAATGGTAACTCTGATGCCCAGTTTAGGGAGTTTCTTAATAATTCAAACAATCATCTAGTTTGCACTTCGCTTATATTAATTAGATGAAGGACTGTGGCTGACTATTGAAAATAAATACTGAAGATGATAATTAATTTGTTGAGTGGCGTGTCTCAACTGGACTATAATTTATCATCGCCTAAAACCAACTATTTAATATTTTATTCAATATCTATGTATATTTTTCACTTCATACTATTACTTTTATTGTTTTTTTTTTCATTATTGAGCTTGTAATATATTTCAGATTGTTTTACTTCAATTTTTATTGGTTTTATTTAGAATTCTTGTTAAGTTATAAATTACATTTTATTAAGTTTTACCTCTAAATAATAAGAACAATTTAAAAAAAAATCTTGATATCTGTTAGGTAATTTTGTATTTTGTAATTATCAGGGATTTATTTTACTTTTTTTATAAGTGTGATTTTTAATGTCCTTTATATAATCCAATAAATCTTAATTTTATGTTAAAGTTTGAATATGATTTTATAATCTATATTTTTGTCAACAGGTATATTATGATAAATGGTCTGTTTGAATTCTGGATTAGTCGTCGATTATTTAAAATCAGTGGAAGTTCTGTAAGTACTTTTGTATTCACTTGTAAATATTTAGTTATTTATAGGGTCTTACTGTAATAGTTGATTTAATTAGTATTTATTAATGTATTATTAAATGTATTCTAGATAATAGTAGGTGCAAATAAATATATTAACTTGTACTGTTAGGATAAAAAGAAAATTACATAATTTATTTGTTTCAATGTACAATTTGACAAAGAAAGTAAATGTTTTATTTAATATTTTTTATGTGTTACAATCTTATACTGTTTTACTACATTACTGATATAATTAAATTTTGTGTAGTTTCCAGACTACTTTGTGTAACTTAATATACAATTGTATGATTTAATACAACTAAAATGTAAGTAATTTTTATATTAGATAAATAGTAATGTAATATTTAAGTCATGTGTTTTCCTTTTTTTTTATATATATATATATTGATGAGATAAACAAATATACATATATTTATTGTATTTTCAATATACACAATTAGTTATTACTAGATTTATTGAACATATATCTATATTTATTTGATAATTAACAATTACAATTGATACTATTAACCAAAAAAGGTACCGCCTCATTGGTGTCGAAATCTTTTAAGGGACCTGTGCTTACAAAATAATAAAAAACTACTACATTGAGTTATTAACACTGACCCTTCGATCCCTGATCAGATAATATATCTAATAATAATCATATTGTTTTTATTAATATTATTACTTATTACTATAATATTATACCACGGGTATACCGCAGTCGTAAACATGCCAGAACATGAAATATTGAATACAGAGCGATATTACGAATGATACAATAATTAATAACCTTGAAATAGGTTTATACATCTACTGGACGTGTGGTAACAGGATCTGCAGCAGAGACATTAACTTGTGTGTATTAAAAGCTAGTTTGTTTTTTTTTTTGTTACTGAAAACCCGTTGCTTGACAGACACTTATCTGTTCAATAATGATGATACACTGATTGTAATTTATATTTACGTCGATTATCATAGTCGTGGTTGTATTTGGCCATTGTGCGTTTCAAATTGTGGGGAATTATGTCAGACCAAAACTTTCACCCTGAAACCAAAAAAACAAAGTTAGTTTAACTTCACGAAGCTCGCCCAAGTTGATATAGAATTTCCAAATCAATATCAAACGAAAACTAATGATTAGCAAGTACAGTGGATTCCGCTTAATGTGGGCACGTTAAGACCAACCCTGTTTGCCTACATTAAGCGGTTGCCCATAAAAACCGAAATTGGTTAAAAAAAATAATAATAATAATAATAATAATATCATAAAAAGTTGACAAAATCCCTTTCTGCGTGAATTTTTATTTTTACCGATAAAAATGTACTTATTGTAAAAAACACCAGAAGGATGGGAAAAATATTTAAGTGAAACTACCCTTAAAAGTTGATTAAGGATTAATGTTTGGCACATAATTAGGTTATGATACGTATATATATATTTGAATATTTCAATAAGTATTATTCTTAAAAATCTATACTTATTTTTAAAATATTCTGGACAAAAAGTACTACAAGATGGATTTTTTTTACCAAAGATCGATAGTATCAAATTTTTATTGTTGTAACATTAAGTGGGTAGTGTTTCACTTTGCACAACAATAATATTTTCAGTCGTTTATTTTTCATCTGAAGTTCACAATTTTACTGCTAGGTAGATGTAACCGGCCGTATATGTAGTAATGTTGTAACTTTATTTTCAACAATAGAAACCACAAAAAACTAATTTGTGCCATTTTTGGTACAATAATATGTAGAAAAGGGTTTTAAGATTTAAATGGTACCTAGTGCTTTTTATTACTTTCGATAAACACAATAATCTCATAGATATGACGAAACCCAATTAAATTTATCGTTTTAAAATACATATGTGTATATTCTAACAATATGATAAAATAAAAATTGCCCACATAAACCGAATCGAATGCCCATATTACTCGGCTTTTTTTAACCTTGTTATTATACATTTATATTGGGACCAGACCATTTTGACCATATTAAGCGAATGCCCATATTAACCGGTGCCCACAATAAGCGGAATCCACTGTATTTGGTTATCTATTTTTAAAATTTACAAGTCACTTAAGGGACCATTGCAAGCTTTTAATGTTACGAAATAAGCCCACCCAATATTTCTTTAAACTTCTAAAAGTTTTATCCTTAAGTTTAATTCTGTTAATATGTTTGCACGACAGAATATTCATTGTATGTAAACAGTGGTTGCTCCCCTCTAGTTTAAAAGGTAAAAACCATATTATACTAAGACAGATAAAATTACTTTGATTCTTGAATGGCCTAACATTAGAACCAAGTTGGATCAACTTTATAACTTCAAAAGATCCCGATGGACGCCAAAGTGAATTGAGAATACTTATTAGAATCATTAGGTTTCATTTGATAACAACATCAAAGTTCCATTTCATAACAAGTGGGCCAATTTCACAACTTCAAAAGCTGACTGAATCACTTGCAAATTAAAAGTTATTGTTTATTATTTATAATCATTGGTAATATACTAATATGTACACTCGACTCATATATGTTACATAATTGCGCATTTTTACCATATTTCATTTTAAATGATTATTCACTTGTCACAGGGCTTAGTGGGGAAAAATTCCAGGGGGAGTAATGTCTGAAATGTCTCCATATAGTTTTAAGTATTCCATATATAATTTTTTATGTACTATGTCTAATGCATATAGTATAACATGTAATGTATAAACAATGATTGTGTAACATACCTATTCATCCCACTTTTATCATTGAAAGATGTTCAAAATTCAAATTTGTAATTTGTTTCATGAAAAATTTAAATCAAAAATAATATTACATTTTTTAGAGTAACTAATATTTTATACAAAATTAATGTTTGGAAAGAAAATATTTAAATCTTAAAAATGTAGTGATTTAGTGCTTTAAATTGTATAAGAAAACATTTAAATTCTACGCATGATGGGGTGAGCATACTTAAAAAATCACACATTCGCACTTTACCTATATAAGGTGTAACAAGACTATTAGACGAATTTCCATTACAATTGTTACTATATTTGTTAAATAGTCCTGTTACACCCTGTATATATAATGAAGACAATGTTTCATTTAAACTTTCTATTAGTTCATAATCAATAATTAAATTTACTATTTTATTTCTCATTCTCATATAGTTGTATTTTATTCATTAAGTCTAAGTATCATGTTCCCCTCTTGGGACATTTTTAGTATATTTTTTATGTTACCATCTTTACTTCCAGTTGTCCTTGGTTGCATATAAACCTAAGTGAAATATACTAGATGTCAGATGAGGAGTGGCATGCAGAAGTGTCACTAATGGAACCTATGCCCCAATTGAAAATCGGGGGTAGGTTGGTGGTTGGTATTTTTTAGTAGGTATAGGATGGTTAAAAGTTAATTATTTAGTTAACTTTATAATTGAGTATATTGTATAGGTATTAACTATAATAGCTACAAAAGACAAAAAAAGAAACAAAATTACAATTTTTTTTTTTTTTAGTAAAATATATGTTTTTTGACTGAGTTTGAGTGGAAAATTAATTTTGCTCTACACAACGAAAAAGTTCTGCACGTCACTGTAGATGGATATATAGATTTAAAAAAATTAACTATAGAAAATTTAGGTAGATAAGTACCTATTTATTCAGTGACGGATTCAAAAGTTTCAACCAAATTTCTAACAGCGTTGGTACTTAGTGTTTGGTTCTTGTAATATAACATATCACAGTAATTATTAGTTATAAATCATAATAATCATTGATCTAATTATATGCTGACCAAAGCAATGCATATCAATATAACGACATATCTGCAGTTATATCGGATACAAATGATATGCAATAAATTCAACAATTTAAACATATAATATTGTATTATAGCGTTCGCTCTATTTTTATTTCTTCCGACAACGAATTGTTAGTGTTTCAGTTAGTCCGAATAAATTATTGGTAATGTTTATATTTACTTCGTAATATCATTGATTAAATATATAATGTAAAAAAAAAATTATAAAAAAGATATGTATATATTTCTGCTTAATATATTTTAATATTATTTATTATTATTATATTTTGAATATACCTAATATGTATTATGATAATATTTTTATTATATCGAACACAATAGTACACCATTTTATGACCGACAGGCCACTAAACACACTTTCTTAAGACGTTCAAACATAACTTTTTCGTCTAAATTAAATATATTATCTAAAACTAAACCAAATCCATGTACTACCAAAACACCAATTCAACTAAAAAACTCCTCCAAAATCCAAACTTAACCTGTAGGAGATGGAATATGCCAAAGCATTCTTCATTTTGGTTAGTTGGGACTCCAAACCGGCCGTGAAGCGAAACTAGTATCGCAAGCCTACCCCAATAAGCTCCAACAAGAGATTGTTGTCACAAGAGTCTTCCTGTCCCACCATGTGTCTTTGTGGTATTGAAGGAAGAGTCGACAGTGTCGCGTCTTATCCGTGGTGGCGGTTGTGACAATTCAGACTAGTCTCTACGGTGCCTGTACTTATAATAGCGACCGTTGCGTACCGTGTCATATACTAAACGGTACCTTTTACGCGCCCTGCAGCTAGTCCAGCTATCTCGTCCGTCCACCAATGCACAAGCTTTCGATCCTGGGCCAGGGTGCGACGAGGCATGGTGTAGTTACACAGATCTACCAAGATATTGTTTAAGCTTTCAGCCGTTGCGTCAGCATCTACTCCGATTTGAATAACGAATTCATGACATAGACGTGTTAACGGGTATGGCCAGACCTGCGAAATTAGCGGTCTTCCCTCCCTTACGCTTATATCACCACCATTGTGGTATACTTGAAGAACAGGACGAGCCGAGTTTTTCAAATTCAATTAAATAGAATAGATATAATATTATTAAATTCTTATCAAATATCAGGCAATTTTCTAATCGAAATTAGAATAATTTTCTGTAATTTAAGTAAGTTAATATACAATTTTTGCTAAATTGAAAGATAATTTTTAATAAATTTGTTCCAGGATGAAGTGTTCTTTCTACGTTGTTAAATACTCATGTTACAACATTAAAGTACTATGATAAACTATACATTTAAATTTTATCAAACATTATAATATTATACATAATATTTCTACTGTTTTTTAGAGTAATATTGCGGAAACTTTCGTAGAAAAAAAAAATAAGAAAGAACTGATGCACGATATCATATTATGTTAAATATCCATCATTGACAATAAAAAATGACAAATCCATTCAGTGAAAATTATGTGCTGCTCTTACTGGCAATTTCACTGCTTGTTTAGATCAGGTGGTTCTCGTAAGTTGTTGTTATTGTGAAGGTAATTTTTTTGGTATTTTTCTGTGTACGTCGGTTTTAACCAATCAATAAATATATTCTTTATGCTGCTATGTTGTAAAATTTTGAATGTTTTTTATGTTCATTCCACATTTTGAAAAGAGTCATCATAACTGCGTAGACACACATTCAGCCTTAAACTTAGAATTTTACACCAAAGTAACCTGCCCCTATACTCCTTATACGTATCAGATATAAAATAATATTTTATTACTTAATATATATATTATAACTAATAATTACTATTGAATACCTTCCCTAATAATTTATAATCAATTAATAAAAGCTTATGTATTCTATATTTAAATGCAATATGTACATTAGTATATAGTTACATAATAACAAATAAAAATTGGTGAAATAAATGTACAACATTAATATTATTTTAAGTGAGAAAACTGAATTAAAAATCAATTACATAAAATGAAATTTTCTTGATTTTTGTGAAAACATGTTATTTACAATAATTTTATTTTTTAACCCATTTGGTACTTTTCTTTCTTTATATGAATACAAAAGAGTATTGAATCTATTCTGCACCATACTGGTGTGTAACCAATTCTTAATGCAGTGTAAATGCGATGAAAATGACCTTTTACATGTTGCAGATGAGATTAGTATGATTATTGCAACTTGAATTAATTTATGAAAGTTTGGATGTACTTTATATATATATTGCATATACTAATTACATGTGCACATTTTCCCGCAAATAGTTATAACTACTATTGTTACTATTGTTTCTGCTCTTAAACTTTCATATAAAGTTAATACAACTTAAAAAAATAAGAAACATGCATAAAAACATTAAAACTTTAATTTTATTTAAGCTAATTTTAGAAATTCATTGGAATATCTTACATTCAAGTTTGAAATCACAACATTAATAATTCTGAAGTACCTATGTGGTTCTTCACTAATGAATATCAACAGATGCACTTAAATGTCTTAAATCTACATTAAAATTACATACTGCCTCTGTTAGAGTAATCAAAGCATAGTTTTGAAGTGTTATAGGTTTTCTTCTTTAAAGTTTTGAATATGCTTTAATGCTTTAAACAAAATAAAATAATAAAAATAATAAATAACCACAATTAAATATTGATAATTATAGTTTGAAAAAAGATATTAATTTAATAATATTTGAATGTTATAACTAACCTCCTCCTGTAGATTGAATTAATAATACTATGACATTTACAGATTTATCCAAAGGAGCTAGTTTGCTTTGAAGCTAGTGACTTAACACATTTATGATTGAAAACACTTCATAAAGGATGAATACAACTACAAAAAAATCACTGTTTTATATTGAATTTAAAATATCTAAAAAAAATTTAATTTAGAAATTCATTGTTTTTTTTTTTTCATGAATCATACATAACAATAAATTTATATTCAATACCTACTGTTTGTGCTACATCTTTGTAGTATTGATCTTAAATTTCTTTTTAGAGTGTAGATACAATTTTTTTTTTAATTTGTAAAAGACATTTACAATCCATGTATACACAAAATAATACAATAAGTAAATAACTTTACAATTTGCTACAATTGCTGTATAATTATTAATAATTGCTTCAACATTTTTAAACTGATAAATCCAACATGTTACACGAATTTACATTACTTGACCTTTTTTAAAACCAAGTTGTTTTTGGGTATTAAGTAATTCAACATTTATTGATGGTTGAGAAAAACAACAAAGGGTGCTTCTAATATATTGAATACCCTTATGCACTATATAAATAAAATATTTTTTATTGGCAATAGTTAATACTTAAATACTTTAATACTTTAATACTTTAATTAATTTGCATAAATCTAAAAAAAACTAAATTTAAAACGTGCTATACAGTATGTATATATGACTACTGGATATTGCTTTTGCACTTAAGCTTGAACTCCATTTAGATGACCAAACATAACATTTACTCCATCATAACATTAAGCCACTATATGAATGATTTCCATGTTTATATTTTATTCTTCAAAGTATTTATCACTGCATTATCACTGAATAAATATGTGTTGAATTTTGACCACTGGAAACATCTATGAAACCTAAAAATATTTTTAAGACTTTCAATCTTACAGCAAATTGTATATGTATTAAGAACTAATTTTCTTTATAACTTTTAATAAGATGATTATTAATTATGTAACCATTTGGCTAATTATAAATTATTTAATATTTTTTTGATTTTGCAAGTTGGTTTAAGTATATTGCATGTGTGAAGATCATCACTTTGTAGAGCTTTCAAGTATTAATAAAAAGAACAAATAATGGAATATAGTTGAACATTTTTAATACACTATTATAATATGGAATATGGATTTCTAAGTCATCAAAAATAAAATACAAAATCTACTAATAGTCTTAACGTTAACTTTAACGCCAGAGTACTTATTGTATTCACTTGTAAATATTTAGTTATTTATACTCTCTTACTGTAATAATTAATTTAATCAGTAGTATTAATATATTATAGATAATAATAGAATAATAACATTTATGGTAATAATAATAATAATAATATATATTTTGCAAAACAATAGGTAAAAAATTATATAAAAACTTAATATAAATTAATTTCATTACCCCCTATTAATCAAGATTATGTCGGGGGAGACTGGGAGACTTAAAAAATAATTTATATTAATACTAAAAGTTTAACATAGTTTTATACAATTATATAAATTACTCATTTAGTCAAAAACTTAATTATAAAATTAACTGTTTAACCATCATTCATACTAATTAAAAGCTACTAGAATTTAAATATGAGTTTCCATAACATACAGATTCACACTCAAATTGATAATGTATTAAGTATTTACAACAACAATGTTTTTAATTATCAATACAATTATAAAAGTTGTGAAGAAAAATAGTTATACCAGTTAAATTTAAAATATTCTAAAGATTGTACAATTCATATGATTGGGATTGATAATTATATTTATCAACATATTTAAACTTATAATGTATTTTAATATAATATAAATATTAAATAATAATATAGTTGTATTAATAAAAAAAATTTAATATTCTTTTTGATGATTGTACCTACAAATTTATTTATGTTGACATACATAATATTATATTATATGTAGAATAGTATAAACATATTACTATATAAATACTAAATTAAAATACTTATAACAGTCATAACATTATGCCACATTACAGTGTGTCAATCTTAGTTATATATATCTATATAATATGCAGTATACATTATTTATATTATTTTATTTTCATATCCATTAAATTCTGCGGTGTTTGCAGGAGTAGGTAGTGTTGTGATGATGATCTGACAATTTGAATGTAAAGTCGTCAAATTTAAATTAAAACCGCTGCTGCCATATTCCCGTTATGACTTATGTCTGTGCGTAGTCTTAGTCGGTCGTCGTCGTCGATGCGAAATGTGCATTGCAGGCTGGGTCAAGTGCAATATGAGATCGTGTACGAATCGCACACGGTGATGCTCATTTAATACATATTGCAAATAACACAACCTAATTTGCTACATTCTTTGCTTTTCGTCCTCGGCGTACAGAATAAAAAAACCGTCTACCACTTGGCCTCAACGATTTCGGAAGAACCATGGAGCAGCAGCAGCAGCCGTCGACTTTTAGCAAAATCCTCCAATTGGCCGGGACATGTGCAATATTAGTCAAAATTATACAATAGTTACACAAGTCGTCGACCAACTGGTGAAACGCTTCACAGTAATAACCAATCTTTCCGTCGACGAAAAGCGTCGCGTCTGCCTATAAGTAAAAAACAAAATAAAAAATTAAGTAATTTATATAATATTAACGCAGGACCTTGATACAAAAGTATATCTAACTATTATAATACCATCCACTGGTACACCGCAATCGGAAACATACCGGAACATTAAATACTGAATACATAGCGCGATTATACGAATACGGAATGACACAATAATTAACAATATGGAATAGGTATGTACATCTACTCGACGTGTGTATGTGTGGTAACGGGATCTGCAGCAGAGGCATTAACTTGTGTGTATTAAAAGCTTGTTTTTTTTTTTTTGTTACCGGAAACCAGTCGCTCGGCAGACACTCATCTAATCGATGATGATAAACCGATTGTAATTTATACTTACGTCGATTATCACAGTGATTGTTGTGTCCGGCGAGTGTGCGTTTCCACTGTTTCCAGTTGTGGGAAATTATGTCAGACTACTCTGATCGCGTGTCTCGTCCGTGGTATTATTATTATTATTATTAATACTATTATCTATAGATACCTCTTAACTATAACAGAAGAATATTATTTGAAAAGCGAGACAAACAAAAATAAAAAAATGTATGAAAATTAGTTAGTTTTTCCATTATATACATATTATAGTATAATATCGACGCACACCGAACTCACTAAACATTATGAACCCATAAATAATATAAATTTTATTTTTATTTCGGTAAATAACATCACACCTTGACCGCCATGGATCAGCGGTACACTCAATGCATTATAATACGTACGACGATGATTTTTAGTATACTTTTATATTACAAAATATAATATGATATTATTGCGATTATTATATTAAACGCGATGTATGCGCGTACCTTACACATGCCACCACCACACCGGGCCTTGGGCTATCGACGAAACATTCAAACATCTGCCATCTTCCTTTTGACCACCACGCGACCAAATGTTAAATTTAAAAATACTACGGCGAACAATGAATCCGATGCGTGCTCTCGTTTTGGTGCGGACGGAATAATATAAATTGTGCGTACGACGTCTGTTGTACACCTATATAATGATGACTTGTGTGTACCTCTATGACAAAATTTTATTATAGCAGCGGTTTACCTATATAATAATATTGTTTTATACTGAACACGATATCTGCGGGCGATGGGGTTTTGTGCCGTACTTAGTGATTCGCGCGTTCAATTATCATACGATAGTCATATTATATACACACTACACCTACATATATATAAATAGTACACCGCGACTATACGCAAGTATATCACGCGCTCATCGTCCTTGGATGTATAATATATTGTATTATTATAACGTGTCGTTACGAGGACGTCCATACGATTGGCGAGGTCCAGGACAAAAATAATTCCAAAACCCTGTATAATAGATATTTCTATTCGTAAGATGTGTTTTTAAAATGCCCACTTTTTAGTTGTATCAACGAGTTAGTATAAATTAGTAGAAGAATTGTCCATATTTCGGAAGAATCGACAAAAGAGTAGCAGCGTATTATGGTCTTTGAATTTCAAAGCTTGAAGTGCGAATGGTATGAATATGAACGATATATTGCACGATACATCATTTATCCAAGAAACTAATTGAGCAGTCTAATGTAAGAGCTTGATTATGTATCACTTAGAATATATTCTATTTAAATTTTACAAATTTGTTATTAAACCAATTTTTTACACAAATAATATTTTTGTTATAGACATTATTAACGATTAAAGTGACCATTTTATTCTTTTTAGCTCATTTATATTAAATAAAAAAACGATGAATAATTAATTTCATGGTTGTTTATTGGTAAAATGTTCTATATCAACTTAAAATTCAAAAATTACACCCCTGAAATTAATATTATAAGCATGAAACAAAAATAAGCTCTAATGGGTTTTTTAAATGTATATAACTGCACTCCTTGAACTTGTCCTACTTATTTATTTTCCTCATTATCATATAATTGACCACGAAAGTTATTTACTTATCACATAGTACCTATATAACTATATTTTATCTAAAAAAAAATCTTCTGTTATTTCTCTATGACACAATACATTTTAAATGTTATTCAACAATTATATGATTTTTGAACACTAGATCTAAAATCTAAACAATAAACACGAGTATCTTCCCCCACCGTCCTATAAACATACCAATATCACTTAGGTTACACTTTGGCGAAAAATATTAATATTTTGTTAAATTGAATAACATCGTTGTACGTAGATTACCGAGCCGTTGTTCGTGTTATTAATAGTGAGAACGATATGATTAAAAGACAACGACGTTCGATTGTATGAAACCGCGTGTTACAGTTAGTTATACAATAAAAATGTACTTTGAACTGTCAATGGCGAAGCGTGGAGGGAAGGGCGAGAAAAGATTAAACTAAATGATGATTACGATTGACAACGACTGTATGTGTATTTAGGTGTATGCGCGACGCGCGTATTAGATTCGATCGAACTTACTATATCGATTTATTCGAGTACAGCACTACCGCGATTCATCATTTAATGGTAAATGAATTAATTTTCTCGAAAAGTATCGTTTTAGAAAATATTTCTTTTTACAAAATTCAGTGATTATAAAACATCATTTTTAATTTCATACATAACATATTGGAACGTCGGAAGCTGCAGTATATATTTCTGGGAATTTTAAATCATAAAAATCGAATTTAAAACAAATTTATACAGATATAATAATATTGACATATATTTTAAGTATTTTACTTTATTGTCTGTATTATAAGTAAACAATATACACTCTTCGAGAAATTGAATGTTTAACATTAAAAGAATCATTTTGAGTTTGTATAAGATTATACCATTTATACCCGAAATTACTTAGTATAAACACGTGCGCCCGTATTATTTTACACCGCCGAGCGGTGATGGGTTTTCATCAAACGGTTGTGGTTATACGACTCGGCTGAGAGAAACTACTCGTTTTTTGAACAAAAATAAATAATAATACTCAAAACCTACGGAAACCAGTTTTTTTTCTTTTCGAGTAAATTTCGAATAGTAGATATATTAAAATATTTATAGGTACTGCGCGGTCTCCCGCAATAATAGACGACTTGCCCCACCCCATAGGTCTACAATCTTTTAATCAATCGAACACGAGATTCTTATATTGACCACGACTCCACGAGCAAACTCAAGAGTTCACGTTTAATATATACTAACTACGAACATCATATTATTAAACATAATATCATATGACCATGAAATATTTGCAAATGCTTGCGGGTTTCCATCTTTTCCAAAACGATTGGTTTTGATTTTTGTATCGAAAATGTTGTCCTAAGACCTGAGTGTTTTCGGGTTTCAACTTGTAATTACATTAGGCTTATATTATATCAAAAAGTCTAATAACGATGCCAGACGAAATGCAAAATTATAGTCATCTATAGAAGCCAGAAGGTACAGTTAAAACAGATATTAAATATTATTATGTAAGGCGCACTGAGGTGCTTTTACGAACTGCACTCGGAGCAGGACAAAAACGTATGATAAAAAAATAATAGCATTATATTATCGCGGTAAAAACCTATAGGCCTATAGACCTAAAGGCGACTGTGACTTGTGACACTGAGGATCCTGCGGGTACAGCAATATAATATGGCATAATATAAAAATATTACAAATACATTTAAAAGCTGTAAAGGTTTTACAGCTTAAGCTACATATATTTGTTCATATAGGTAATAATAAAAATAATAGCGACGATTGTACTAATTCTCACGACAACTTCGCGCACTAACTTTTTAACTAATATAATATATATACATTAACATAATAATATACATTATTGTAAATATACGTAAACGCTTGTCGCTACTGCTGTGGTCTATTTTTTTCACTTGATATATATTACATTTGTGTGAGTCTAATATGTATGTTGTGAGGCTGTGTGTTGAACTTTGCCAATCATCCGAAGAATCTCGTTCCGAACGGTAAAAACCGCTCCTATATTGTATCGTCAACAGGCCACAGCCCGCAATACATACAGGCCGCTACCGTCGCACGCACTCGCTTTATGTTATTAATTATTATACGTATTCTGATGCTGCTGTTGTTGCCTACCTATCAATCGTCCACGTCGAGTTTTTTTTTTATTTATTATGAATTATTTTGCACTGACCAGTCCGCTATAATGGACGACAACGAGTCCCCTCCACCCCATCACGAATGAACGATTTCGCGTGACATTTCCGTCCAAGTCTGATTTGCAGCGCTAAAACTTATACATCAATTACTAATCTACTATACCACGATGCAATCACATTTTTAAGAAAAAATCATATTTTTAAAAAATCAATTAGACGTTATGCAAAACGTTGCTCCACTTTTCTAGCACCACAATCTAAAAACATATAAAGTTATGAGTTATAATATTTATAACTAATTATCTGATCGTCCAAAGCTTAATTTTTATTTACCTATTGAAATTCTTAGAATATGAAATTAAAAATGTATAATGTCTTCAAATAGTGTAAAAATTGTTAATACTTCTAAACGAATCAATTTCGCGATCTAATACAATTTTAAAAAATACGTCAGTCAGCACCGGTTCAATCTTGGTTTGCCGGATTCGAGTGTCTAAAACCACGGTGGTCGGAAGTTATTTCGCGAAGACAATGTCTGCCAGCGATTTTTTTCAAAAAACTATAATAATAGTAAAAATAACGTCGGTGAAATACGGTTTTCGGAGTCCCCGCAGCAGGACATCGTGCGGGTCTTATGCGCCCATACACATAATATATTATACATCACTATACAAAATAAATAATATACTGCAAATGCCAAATACATATATAAGAATTATTGAATTATATTATTATTGTTATTGTGCGCGTGTGTGGACGATTCACCAAATGGACGGCGGAAATGCAAGCGCGTCGGCCAGGTGAAAAAGGAACATCTGATAGCCGGGGCGACCCGTGTCACGCGCGCACGCTCGCGCCAGCCACCAAGCCCTCCAACAAAAAACACATCTGTCGTTTTTGGAAATTATATGATTACACATCGTGTGGGCGATTGATGGAGTGTGTGTAAGTACGAATACGAATACCGAGTACCTTCTATATTATTATGCCTACTAATATGCAGCACGCGATCTAAATCCACGTGTTGTAATAATATATACCCGTGATAAAGATCATCGTAGTATCGTCGGCGTTGTCGTGCCGTTTATTGCGTTTAAATAATAAAATGTAAAGACAACGCGACTACTGTAGCTTATATTAACATTTATTATTAAATTTTAGTCTCTCATCCGGCGAAAACGTACTCGCGCGTGCCGACGAGGGGGGGAGAGATCTTCTTTTTCATTACCCTACGACCCTACCATCCTGCATGGGGTCACCCCGAAGCGTTTTTCGATTTCATTGCGAAAATCTGAGGTGTTTTGTAGAACCATCATGTCAACGACAATCTCGATAAACCGTCCACTCCCCCTTCCCTACCACAGGCTTATCAAGATAAAAATATTTTGCTTTCCACGGGTTTCAAAAATTAATATATTATTCATGTATATGAAAATAATAACATATCACGATCAATAGGTATTGAGATTGTTCGAGAACAACGCTGTTACAACCCGAAACACGATAATGGAACAAAAATGTACGATTCTATAGGAATAAAATTTTCCCCGCCAACACGTTGGTCTGAAAATAGACGACGCACGAAAAACTTATGAATGCCGGTGCCCCTGACGACGATATCCAAACAAGGCTAGTATGTATATAGATTATTCAGTTGGCGGCAAGCCGGTATATTATACAATTTTTTTTTTTTAAATTTATTTCATAAAATTCCTATAAAATTATGCTAATTAGTAATTACAAATATTATGCTTTGAATTTAAAACCTAAAATACCTATAGTATACATAATACATATATGTGGTATCTTCTATTTGTTTAAAATGTATAGTATCTAATTGAATATCAAATAAATAATTTATCTTTCGCAAAGACGAGTTGATGAAAAAAAAATCACAGCACAATCCGAAATACGATAAAAAAAACATCACGTTGATTATTTTATAATTATTATCATAAACGTTATTTGTACATCGTGTACCGCACAAAAGAAATCGCTTTTGAATGACCTCATGCGTGTCGTTGTTTTTAAGCCAACAAACGATAATCTTGCTCTGAGAATCGAACGCGGCGCATATAATATAATATGTACTATTGAACAAAAAGTTTAAAAAAAAAATGTGTATATATTTAAGCGTGTAACATTAACTGCGGTCTATGCATAAAAATTGTTAATTTACAAATTCCAGATATACGATTTCGAAGATAATGTCTTTCGAGTCACGCGAAATCTCAAAATGGTCGGCGGGCGGGTACCAATTATATTATACATAGATATAATATATTATAATAACTTAGTTAAATTATTACACACTCGTCATTTGAAG
This sequence comes from Rhopalosiphum maidis, assembly GCF_003676215.2. NCBI lineage: Eukaryota > Metazoa > Arthropoda > Insecta > Hemiptera > Aphididae > Rhopalosiphum > Rhopalosiphum maidis. Next base: position 86,285,253 of record NC_040878.1, read on the forward strand.
CGTAATATATAATATAACTGTAATAATATATAGTATTATAGTATACACATTACACATGTATGTACAGGGTGAATCACCAAGCATGCTCACTCCTTTTTCTCCAATATTATATACAATTATTTAAAAACTTATTTTTGAATTAGATTTAGATAAAAAATACATTTTCGATTATCCATCGAATAATTTACAGAAAAAAAGGGAGTTTTCATTCAAGTATTTAGTACGAAAAACTATCTAAAATATGAAAATATCATCTTATAGTGTATTAAAAAAATCCATTTCAAATGTCAGATTTGGTTTACTAATAAACTACTGGATTTTATGACTACATTAATGGAGGAATAAAAGGGTTTTATGAATCACCCTGTATATATAATAATATATTACAACATGCACACGTGTGTTATAGTTACGACTAAAACAGAGTGCTATAAAGTCGTTTTTTGTTAAAACTCGGCGGTGCACATGCGCGAACGCTCGCGTTATTCGCGGTCGGTCCGAGTACGGCAAACTGGTTTATATCATTTAGGCGTGACAATATTGTTGTATATACTTCTATAAACGCGATCGTCTTTATAATTTTTATTCATTTCCTGCTGCGCCGGCCTGCAGTAATTTAATTAAGATCGGTCTAGTCTCTAGTGCGATGCTGTTCGTTTGGCACCGGTTGACCCAGGACCGTAATTTTATCGCGTTATACGTTGTGTGTGTTATGTGTACACACGATATATCCTTACCGATCGCATAACAGGTTCCAGGTTACTCGTCCCCGTTGTTTTAGTTTATTAGGTACAATATAATATATAATATAGCCGAGCGCGTATTCTTTGTTGGGACGGTTTCCGATCTGTTTCTGTCGTTATTAAATTATATCGTTGAATATATATTATGTATATATAAATATTATAATAATATACATATATATAGTATATACACACATGCCGCCACGGTGTCGAGTTACGCGAGAAACAAAGCGTTATTATTATTATAATTTAAAGTGTACACAACAACAAGATTACGTGTTTGAAGTCAAAATAGTATGTTTTTCAAACCCTGACAAAATCGAATACTTTTAAACCGAACGGGAAATAAAAACTGCTGCATAAACGCATGTAGGTATATACTTAAATGCGTATTACGCTAGTAGGAAACTGCGCATACCTATATTATAAATTATAATATAATGTAGTTGGATCGACGAAATATCACGAGACCAAGAGACGAAAATGGGCATAATATATAGTGTACAGTGTGCATGACACTATAATACACGTATGCACATAATGTTATATATATAAATTAAAAACGAAGGATATGTAAGGGATAGTTTTTATGGAGCACAATATATTATATGGAGAGTTCCGTGCGTATGTACAAAGTGTATAGGTATAATGTATAAAATATATACCCCCCGTACGGAACAAAACTCCAAAAGAAGAGAATGAGGTAGAGGAGGTGTCCGGGTCTCGGCAGAAGGTTCTTGTCATCTGACACGGCCTCCCCGGCCGGGAGAAGAATTGAATGAAAGACCGCACAAAAGAGACATTAGCAGCGCAGCCCTCTGCAAGGCATACCTATAAACACAATATATTATAATATAATATATATTATACACGTACAGTGCTATGTAGGTACGTACATAGACTGTGAAGTGTGCAGTGCGATTGTGCGAAGAGTGCGTGCGCGGACGGGAGACCGACTATACCGCCGGCCCACATTCTCATTTTCGGTTCACGAAACGAGAACATTACACAATGGAAATGGTTTTTTATCGAAAAAAAATTAATCCCCCTTCGAGTAGGTTTTTTAAGACTTGCTCAGGATACGCATATACATACACACAATCACGTCGTATACGTTATAACACCCGAGCGCGGCCGTGGCGGTAAACAAGAGCAGCTGCCGCCGAGATTCGGCAGCGTCCGTTTCCCCTATAGCACACTGCGCAATAACAATATTCAACGGTTACCCCGACGATATATCGTATAGAGTAGGTAGTACCTATACATAGTGTAGTTTCAATAAAACGACGACGAGCCTATATTATTATTATTGTTATATATGCGTGTTAATATCGTAGTTATATACAGGATGAGTCACCGATGAGATTTCCAGAAAAAGGTTTGTCGCGGGAAAACCGCAAGCACTGCAGGATACATTGGGGTGCATATAAAATAATTTATACTATACCTAAACAATATATTAATATTTTACAATATATATGTATATGAAAACGTTATCTATATATATGTGCGTATATGCAGTGTAGATAGGTATTATGCATAAACGCGCTTTTATCACTCGCGCGAATATTATATTACATTGAAATAATTATTATAAAATACATATTTTGTACACGCGCATATTATCATAATAATATATGTGCTATACCGCAAAGTCGATTATTCGTTTGAACGCTGATAGACGCGACGGCGGCATCGGCGGCTTTTATTTTGAAGTACTACTTGTATTATATAATATAATAAATAATAATATACGATCTCGTTGTGTCGCGGGTATGTGCAATGCAATGCCCCGCCGTGTGTATTATACACGGAAATTATTGCTGGCTGACGTTATTATAACAAGACCGATTATTATTAATACTAATTTTTTTCTCCCGACAAAATATGTAATGAAATATATATCGTTATTATTATTATTATTATATTTGTCGGCAGCGTTTTTGTACTGCACTGTACGCCCGAATGCCGAGGAAGTGAAATTAATAGAAAGAAGAAAAAAATTTTTTTTTCCAAAAACCGTCCACCGTGCATAATTTAATCAGTCATCCGAGCAATGCGCCCTGCATAGACTTGTATCGCGACTGTTTTTTTTCTCTCAAAATCCAACACATTTATTAAATGTATATACATGTTATGTTTGTTCGTGTCAAAACAATTTCGTGTAATCGCGAGAAGAACTTTGCCGCATGTATATATATGCAGTGTATGTCGAAGGCCCACGCTCCATATAAACGTGTACTATACTCGCTGCTCAACACGCATAAATTAAATATTGTTATACGGAGAGTACGCGTTGACGAATTTCTTAAAATCTAATGTAAAATTCCGCTTGACCGCGAGTCCAGCAATAATTACTCATATACCTAGCTAAGCATAAGCGAATAATGGATGCATTAAAATCTTCTACGTCAATAAATAATAATAATAATAATAATAATAATACGTACATTATTACTGCGGAATTTAGAATTTTCGCGCTAAATAAACATTAATGTAATATACGATTATACGGATATACGCGCGTGACACGAATCGACTAGAAGTTGCTTAAGTTTGTTCGTCGTTTCCCCTTTTCCGATTTGCATATCGCAGAGTTGCCGTCGACCGTTTGAATGCAATAAATTAATATAATAATGTATACATGATGATGAAATCTCACGTGTTGCGCTGCGCAAAACCCGAAATATGAGAAGAGGGTTGCAGTGCACGCGGTGCTTTAGTCGTTGCCAAGCAGCAATAATAATAATAATAATAATAATAATACTGCCCTTCCCTCTAGCGAAACAGTACGCGAGTGAATAATGACAATCGCTATTGCGTACTTAATAAATTCGTTTTCCTACGTCGTCTTATAATGAAGTATTATTTATTTCTACATACATAATACAATATACTTCACACAATACAATTTAATACCAATGTAAAATAATATTCGAGTTGAATCGTCTTTCCAACAACACTTGGCATCTTCATATATAAAAATATAAAACGAAACAAAATTCGAATTTATATAACCAAAATCGTATTTTGTTTTTCATATCAATTCGATAGACAAGTATAAAATATATACCAATTAGTTTTTTGTTGGATAGTTGTGCTTAAAAGACTTATGCCGTGTCACATGAAAATTTGATTAATTTAATGGTTCAATAATGGGCCACTAAATCATGTTAAAAACGACCATTAGCTCACAATTATTTAATTAAATGTTTAATGATTGTTCGTGCAACACGGAATTATCGGTATATTATGTGAAATAAATTATAAAATGCTTAATATTATTATTAATTTAAAATAATATTGTCTTACCACCATATATGGACAATCGAAATATATAGATGGACATGACGTATTGCAGCAGCCGCGGTAAGGACACAACATAAATCCGAAATATCACTACGATGATTGAGATATAAAGATCACAACACGGTGTAAAAAAAAATGTTTTACTCGATACGGATTTTAAAATTATTTTTTTGCTAAGAGAACGCGGTTCGAATCGTCGGAGCGACGTGGTGGTGATGATGTTGGTGTTGCGGACGACAATCGCAGACGAAATAAAAACGGCGACAGCGCAGCAGAGCGGGTAGCGAACGATCACTGCACGCACGCACACGCACGCCCATAACCTGGGACAACAGATCGCCGGTTGGGATGCGCGCGGCCTCCTCGCAGCAACAGCACCAGAGGGTAGTTTCGATGAGCTGTATAGAAGAATAGAATAAACGCGTATAATATAGGTATACGTGTACAATAATAATAATAATATTGTAAACACGAACACGCGGTGCGCAACCAAAACAACGAGTTCGCGCGGCAGTGTCGGCGCTCCGGTTGCACCCCTCTCCATGCGTGAGAAATTCGAAGGTTTTCGGTAACGCATATTATACACATTATTATATATATATATAAAGTAGAAGTGGTGGTGGTCGTCATCGTGGTGCCCGCCCCAGTTGACAACGCGCCGCACGTGAAACGCGTTCTCTGCCGAGCCAACCCCTCTGCGGGGCGTACGCGCCACCCCTACGATACCGCGTGGACGAGAGTGCGCGCACACACCCCTACTACGATTTATACTGCGCACATAATATATTATATTATGTATTATTACGGCAACCGACTGCGAGTGCGATTTTCGTAACGGAAACAACTGCCGCCGTCCAATGGTTTCTCAAAATATTTATTTTCACGATGTGATACCTACATATTTATACATTATATATACCTCTCGTGTATACAACTGCATAGAAAGATAATAAAACATGTACGTAAAGGAAGAATAATAAGTGACCACGAACGCTAGGATTTTTTTTTTTGCATTAAGTTCCCCCAAATACTCACTACCTATAGTGACTATAATATATAATGCATCGCCCACTCTATATACATAACAAATTTTTATCTATTGAAGAAATAAAGAGTGGGCATGTTTATTTATAGTAATTTTTTTAATATATGTATACAAGAATTAATTATACACGGGGAATTGCAAGAATAATACAACAAAGTACAGCAAGCACGTGATAAAGAGCTATGAACGCGCGAGTTTTTATAATACATAACATTAAGTTCAACTCATCATATCATGCAATCAAATAAACGCATCACGTATAGCAGTTTATGTATTAAATCGACATTATCGAATTTCCCAAACATATATACGAAATCATAATGCAGTTTTATCGATGTCGTCGTGGGGAGGTACGTGCGTTATTGGTTATATCGGAACACCGCAGCAGCGGCAAAACAAACAATCCCGCAGCAGTCGACGTGTGCACGCCGCCCGGCAGATGAAACACAATAATAATATAATGGGAACCACCGAAAAAGCATCTGCTACATATTGGACCTGAACAGTATTTTCGCTTCGATTTTATTCGATTTTCGAAGCCAATACACCACGACTCTACGATACGAGTTCCGCCCGCACCTGGACCGCGCGAATAATCTGTCATCGGTCATGATCGATCAGAGCGCGCGTGCGCGCGACAAAACCGCTAACAACATATTCTAATGTTTGCGGGCTTAGTAAAAGCCGAAGAGGGTGTTTCATTTGCCGCTTATACGATATTGCTATATAATTTATATATTTTCCAAAACCATGGATCATGGTCTAGATCACGTTATATTATATATTGAATGATATATAAAGTATGTAATAAAACATTCTCGATCGGTAAAAAATTTAATATATTATGTATTATGCTATTGCGCCACCCCACGACAGAATCACCCCGGAAACTTTTTTATTTCGTTCATACTTCACCACGACTGTATGAAAATGACTTTATTGAGGGGAGGTGTAGATTTTTATATTTTTTTTTTTAGAGAGTAGATTCGTCTTGATCGTTTCAAAACCCTTGTGACGGCTGGACCATTAAAGGGACATTATTATACCGATAAAGGTCCATTTCGAAAATTGAAATACGGGGACTCGATTACGTGACATCGAACACTACGCAAAGGCTTTGGGGGTGAATATTTATTTGCACAACTCTTTTTTTCATTATTATTATTATTGTTGTTGTTTTTATCAGACGACGACGAGCATTGCAAAATTTATAGAGAACAAAAAAACACACCGCGTATAAACACATATATAATATGCGAATAGGGGAAAACTCGATTCGACATTTTGATTACGAAACGCATCGTGAAATTAATTTTCTTTATTAAAAAATAATGCAAAAAGTATTGTATTACGTCAGATCTATTTACTCGTGATGAAATTATTATTCATTTGAATCAGTAGTGCGGTACAGTGTAGGTACTCACTACTCACTTTATATTATTAAAACTTATAAAAAGTAATTTACCACGAGACACCAGCTAGAAAGTAACTTTTGCATATACAGATAAAATATTCTTTACCTATCGAAAAACTATTTTATGTTTGCGGCATGCTAAATTATATTTTATGTATAAGGTATAACAGCGAAGAAATAAGTTCAAATCGAAAAACAACAAGACTTAAAGAAAAAATACACTAATATTCATTTTCATAATAATATATAATATATATTATTAAATTATAAGTTTTATACGTTACTGCCTTACTGGTTAAAATATACCTAATGTATTAATCCGCACGATGTGAGTATGTGAAACATACTTGTAACTATCACAATTTGTATGAAACTATCAGGTTTAATCAAGATAGCCGGCACTCAACACAACGCATATAATCAGAGTTTTATCCTACACACAAGCTCAATTGTTTAACGTCCGATTAGACAATTGCATTTCTAACATCATATCGCTCCATATTTCATTGTGAGAAGAAATTAAGAATTTATGTTGAGACTAAAATTATTTCTCAATTGGTTTTGCGTAATAATTAAATTTTAAGCAAAGTTTATTGTAATAAATACATAAAAAATATTTTGTTATATTATTTCACATCATGCACATCAAACAAAATCAAATAGTTTAAATATTATGTATTCCACAAGTCTTATTAATTATTCCCCGACTTTCGTATCATCAAAATAATTAATTTGTTGATGACTCTGACCTACAAATGCAAATTCACGTGTGATCACCATTTACGTTATAATAATACGAATCAACTAGTTGCCCACAGCACGCTTACACTATACGTATATATAGACACAGTATACACAGTATATTTATAATGCTTACTACTTTATTATACGGTCAACTATACGCGGTAACCACATTTCACAAATTATTATAATAATATATTATTTATTTTATCTATCACACATATAATAATTGTATTGATCTTTGGTTTTTAATGAATGTAATATTTAAAAAAAATATTGAATGAAGATGGATGAACTCTAAAGGGATGCGTATAAAAAAACTACTCCTTCGGACCCGTTACCATCTGTCGCCGAGTTGTTGGCCAACCGTAGCTGATTATGAAACTCCTATACATCTGCTCCTTTTTATTATTATCGGCCTCCTGTTCATTGCATTACAAGCTTATAGTATACGTTCTTACAACACACGCTCTCCCCCTTGGTAGGAAGCAACTATTATTATTATTATTATTATTATTATATATGTATTTTTTTTATCCAAATAACACTTCCCTATTGGTCAAAACTAAGTCCTTACTCACAATTATTACTCAATTTCACTTTAGTCAATGACCAAGGATGACAATACTAAACAATCGGACAATCTATCAACTTTCAACTTGGGGATTTATTATAATAATGCTAGTAACGGCAAAGGTTACCCAATCAAGACATACAAATATATTAAAATTGAAATAATAATAAATACAATTTAAATATTTAGAGTTTTATTTTGACTACAATGTCTTTAATTTAAATAATACTAAATGTTACAGTAAATAAAAATTATAATTTTATTAAACAGCTTAATTTAGATATTGTTTTTGTTTTGCGTCATATATATATGTCCTGCAATGTGGGCCCATCTGTTATTATACGAATTAATAATTTCATAGATCATATTATTGTATACCATGGTTTCTATTCATGTTATGTATTAACTGACATCCCCAATGATAAGTATGATTTGGACTTAGATAACTGTATTACAACTAAAGCGTATAATGTATATATATCACAATATAAATACAAATGTATTAATTATAATACGTTTATAACCTCGATCAATTTTACAATAACACTAAAAATGTACGATTTATAATTAATCATTTAAATGTAAGCTTATAAGTTATAATGTTAAATCAATAAAAGTTGGTGGTCTATATTTTATTTAAATAGAACATAATTGGTTTTATCAGTATTCTACGTAGACAATTATTATACTATGCATGCGTATTTCACAGGTTAAAATCTAAAGCATTACATATTTATGTCTATAATCTATAAACTACACAATTAATTAAGTATGTACCTATATATCATAATATACACCTATAGTAATGGTATTGCTAAGATATAGGTGAAATAATTTTGATATTATAGGTAAATATTTTTATTACCTATTTATTGTATATGGCTCATATTATATGCTGTATTAGCTACTTCTTAATAAACTAATGTATAAAGATTAAACATATTTTATAAGTTTATAACTACTGAAATAATATGAACAGCCCATAATATGTTATAAATTATAATTTAAAGATTCAATTTAAATTCAGAAAATAAAGAACCTGCCATACACACTGCACTAAACACAATCGTATAAAGTTTATGTTAATACTTAAACACAAAAGTTAAACACCGCTTGGATTTTTAATGGAGTTTATATTGAATAACGGTTTTATTTCAATCGTCTGTGTATGGGTATCGCTTAGCTGTATGAATTTGTATTATTTATCCGATCCCAAAAACGTATGATACTAATTCTCAAATTGTACACAAACAATATGCATTTGAAATTTAAGATTGTAAAATATGATTTATAAACTACGTACCTATGCCTAATACATACACATATAATACGGGAATAATAATATGTAAATTAATAGATGATGAAGGTATACACACATTTTAGGTTTAAAAACAAAATAATATTAAGTGGGTACGAATAATTCGAAAACGCCGAGATGGTGCCAACGACCTGCGGCGATTATGCAATGTTTTTCGTGTCAAATTCGATGCTTTTCTAAACATAATTTATTTATCAAATACATTTGATATATATATAGGTACAGCCAATCGATATACGGATATATATATATATCGGTTATTCTTTATATTATCTACCTGTTGCATAATTCAACTATAGGAAAATGCACGCAAAAAATAACGGCGATCCGACGATTGGTTTATTTTGCAATTCTCATTATTTAAAATATGTCACCGACTCGTAGAAGCAGTTTACAAACAAACAAGATATGCATATAATCGCTCACCGTATTATGCATTATTACAGTATATACATTAATACGTAGATACTATAACACTTGGGGTAACGCCATCAAAAAGAAAAAAACCATTGTTACAATATAATATATAGACAAGACCCTCAGTACGTATTAGGTAGACAAGAGTAAACACACGTTGGAATAAAAAGAATAAACTTTTATACCAGCAAAAAATAATTCTAAAAAAAAATGTCTGTGTTTACTAAATAGGCGGTTAAAGAAAAAATAGAAAACTACAATATTATAATAGTTGTATATAACTAGTTTTTACGACATATTTTTAAATTTTTACGACCGAGGGTAGTCTACTAGTGCATGAGTTACGAGTTACGACCAACGAGTATGCACACATATAGAATATTACAAAAGACCTTTGTCAAACCGATGTGTCATATTATCGACGTTATCGAATGTCCGGGCAGAGCGATTTGTACAATTTCTGGAACTCGTGTCGCCAATGACCTCTACGAGTGTCATTAAACTCGCGTATGTGTACGTAATAATACGTACAATGTAGCTTGGCGTTATCTTCTTTTGAATGAAGAATTGTACGTGAACATGACCTTTCTCGTGTGCTTTTTAAAAATAAAACTTTTTGTGAAAAATTGAAAAACTCGTTGTTAATGTTATTATTATTATTATTCTGTTTTACTGTCACGTGTTCCATAAACAACTATCACTTGTAACTTAATAGGAAATGTAAAGCCATCCGTTCCGGACGTTTGCGTTTGGATTTCATGGACTATCAATTTTATTATATAAATTATAACATTTTATCATGCACTGCAATGTCGTAGTGACCAAAAACCAGGGCATTTTTAAGAAACTATATAAATTGAAAACATTTTTCATTTTTATTTTTTTGTACGAACTATGGTGGTATTGGTATAAGGGACTGGTATAACAGGCATTATACTCGTACATATTTCATCCCAACAACAAAACACGTGTTATACCTTATACCTGAATATCTGGCATTGTATTTATCTTCTTTGAACAAAAATCAGAGCAATATATTTGAAGGTCTCTTTTTCTTTCTTTTTTTGCTTGGACATTGGGTTCAGGAATTTTGGACCCAGATTAAATGAAAGCAAGCTACCTGCTGGCACTCACCCTTCAGACGGCGTTTCCACAAACGAAGAGAAATCGCCATTCAAGAAACCCAACAGGCATCGAATGTCGTTGGCGTAAAACTCCAATATATAATACACTTATGGTCAAAATATCCATAATACCAACACACGCTTAAAGGAGAAAAAATGTTTATCTCAAATATTTTAACAAGTCAACACTTCAATTCACTGCACATTGCATGTGTATGAACCAAAAGCCAATAAATGACAAAAATTATGTTTGAAGATAAATATACTTATAAATAACCTTCGCACAGAATAGCAAAGATACAGTAATATAAACATTCTCTATTGACAAGTGCGATTTGAAAATTTGGAAACAAACATTACTAAATATTAATAAATAAATACATTTATATTAATACATTGTCATAATTTAAAATAATACATAAATATCACGGGCGTAAAAAGAAAAACTATTTTAATGATCTACCTAAAAATCATTCGATATTCGACGTGTAAAAAGCGTCAGTTAAGAAAAAAAATATTCACTTTTCGATGTAAATTGTACTAGTAATAATTTATATTTTGTAAACTAAATACAAATTACGCAAATCTAAATATTTAATAATATAAATAAGTAATAACTAACTAGCTAATAAATAGCATAAAAATATTATTATCAATCCAATAGCGTTATCAATTAATTATTATTATACGATATTGTATAATAGAATTATTACATAATTAAAATATAACAAGATACTTAAAGATACTACTAATTAAAATCAGACAAACCTTTTGGCGGTGAGTGAATACATCAGTATACAGAATACCTATCTGATTAGATTGGTCGTTCAAAATAATCTCATTGGTTTATAGTGCTTAAGGTAAAAAGTCAAATTCTTGATAACGCTTACAAAACTACAACAGACACGATAGACGATTATTAGACTAGTTTCATATAATAAAAAATATATTTTATGATTTACACTATACACTATATTAGTTATTATATAATTATATAAATTTATAGATTGTTAAGTACCATTATATTTCTTTTGATTTGATTGTCTATTTTTATTCCCAAAATTTCAATTATATTAGTATTATTTATATGATTATGAAAACCTATTCGGCGGACCCTATATGTACAGGAAATATTTGCACGCTCGTCCGCGTTCTTGTTTTTAGCTAGCAAATGAATATACGAATTATACATAAGCCAATATTTGTTCAAGTCAAACATAATAAACAACGACTAACAGGTAAGAACATTGTTTGTTGATAGCTGTGATTTATAATACAATGCAAGGTTGAAAAGAATGATTTTCTATTATATACATAATATATACCTACTCGTGAAAACATAATGTTTACAACGGGTCATACCCCACAGGACAGAAAACACGTGAAATAGTAAACGTTTTATAAATAATATGCTGTTTCTGTTGTATACCGGTATTAAAATTTAAAAGGCTTATTTAAAGACAGTTTAAATAATATACTAAAAATATCTGGACCTTCGTTGATTTTGTCTGAGATCTGAAGAGCTATTACTCTAGTATAATAGAATAAATAATTGGAAAAATGTTAAAACTTTATTTTATTAAATTTAAATAAAAAAATACCGAAATTCTCGCATGTATATATATATATAGTATGTACATGCACAATTACTGAATCTGACTGATGTACACGTTGCTATTACAATTGAAATCTATAATATAATATTCTTTTTCCTAATTTTACTAAGGAAAATGGGTCACCAGATATACATTATAGCGGTTTAACATTTCTCGACGACAGCCGGCAGACGTGATCCGGCAATTGAGTTTGTATAGAATGGGCGAGGTTTCCTGTACGCACGGGGCTCGCCTCGTATATGAGCTTCCTTTAAATCCTTTGTTTTTGTCATCGTCCATTGGATACATAATTTGATGTTTACATAATAAACGTCCATAAAAAAAATTAGATATTAAACGTCTTGAGCCTCCCATCGACGGGTATATTATATTATAAACATATTACAAAACACAACGTGTCATTATATCGAATGGTCTCATGACTGCAGGTATATATAGGAACGCTATATACACCCTGTATACAGTATACCACCCTAGTGGAAGTTATGACATATTTTCTTCGGAAATAAATCGGTATTAATGATAGAAGACAAGTGGGACGACATGAGGATTGTCTCCGACAATCGGCTTATCGTCGTGTATAGGTAGGTACCTAATATACGTATAATATAATACATTTATATACATATATAGAAATGAGGAAAATCATAATATTTCTTTTAGTGGTTAAAAATATCATTGAAGCAGTATTATGAAGTTTACATAGTACAGACGCGACTGACAAGTAGGCTATAATGAACCCCGTGGAAATGTTCTACTTGGATTGTACGTATGGCAGTTCCTAATCTGTGCGAGAATATGGTCAGTACCTAATGACGGCTAATGTGTTACTGAACGCTGTATACATATATATATAAAATAAACAATAAACCCATATAGGTACATTGAATACCTTTATATTTAAGTATTTATAATTACTACATAGGATATAGGTACTTGATGACATTGGACGAAAATCTAAAATCTGGTATACAATATTGTCAAATAAGGACATTAGACGGCGATTCACGAATACGAAGTAAACGCAAATAATATTTATTGATAAATAATAACTATAATTATTATATAATTTAATACATATAACACATTATACAACGCCCTAACATAAAAGCACGATATAAATGTATTATGCAAGTCGAATATAATAAGCAATGATGATTTTATTATGCAGATGTGCAGCAAGCAGTTTGCCACGTCCGACACGGCAATACTAAATACAAGATTGGAGGTTAAAACGTTTTGATATTGTTATTTTTTTTTCTAACCCAATTTTGAAATTTTATCGGAGGGGAGTTAATGTGAACATAATACACTACATATCGCGTTACGCGGGGCGGAAACGTTTGAATGGAATACCTGGGATTATTACTTATGGAATACGAAAAAGTATACGTTATCTGAAGGCGATGTTCACAAAAGACGAAGTAGCTAGTACTCATATATAAATATAATATACAATAATATATATTTAAATACTGTACTAGTGTACTGTAGGGACAGATGCGTCATGTGACCAGTTTTGGTGAGAACACCTGGTTGGTGTTTGCGAGGAGAGTCTGAGCTGGCATACGATTTGAGCATTATAATATGTCCGCAGCGCAATAATAATTATTAACAGTTATTAAAAAAACGAACCAATATATTATGATTATACGTTTATGTACATTTAATATTATAATGCGCGTAATATGCGTTTACTAAACGTGCTCTGATCTTTCGGGTGAAGATAAAAAAAACATTGTCACCTGAGAAGTAAGGACATATAGACCCGACCCCTGCAAGTTTTCACCTGCCAATAGAGAACACGAAAATAATAACAAACCCGTCGGTCTCGGACTAAAGTAACAAGAACTCTTCTACATGAGCGGCGATAGTGTGGCGACATTAACATATTATTATATTTACATAATATTATAAGAACCGTGTTGGATTTGGATAGAGCACAATAACGTTAATCAGATTTTAACTAGCTATCTATAAGTTATAAGTTCGAGAAAATATGAGACAATAATATTTTAGAGAATAGACATATTAGACATTAATAATAATAAATATTAAAATCTGATAAAAGCATTATATTTTATATAGCTAAACAAAAAATCGTTTTGTTAATTAAAAATTAAACGTAAATAATATCAGATTCAGATAATGCATTTTTTTAAACGCCGCCAATTCATCGCACAATATACGGTTAACTGGTTAATGTTAATTGTTATGCAATAACTAACAAGTGTAGTAACGCGTATGAAAACATTAACCATAGATTTTGGACCGTGTTAATGAATAATCGACAGAAACGTCAACCTTGCAACTATATATCTGCTTTAGAATAATGCCACAGCCACATTTAATAAGATAATTAATAACTCTTCTGTTCCTTTTGTTTTAACACTTCAATCTTTTGATACATATCATTATGATAATAAAAATAACCGTGATTAAAATAGCACCAAAACGTCTATAATATAAAAACGTAATTAAATAAGAAAGAAAAAATTACCATTTATTATTTAAATTATAAGCTATAGCGTCATAGCGTGCTGTTTCCGTAGCACGCGACTCGATTTGGCACCGAAAGTTTTTCTATAAACATCGATTGCTATTACAACGAATTGGATTGAATCGCTGTACACCGAACAATATTTATAAGCTACACGCCACACTATTATAGTTGTAAGCATAAATTATTTTTAACATTAATTGCGATCTGCGTTTAAAAACATTGTAATATTGTCAACAATAAATCTCAGCGAGTGTCACATCGAAGAATTTATAATAAATAATAATAATAATAATAATAATAATAATAATAATGATAATACTAAACAATTTAAAATTAAAAATAGGCGTTAGCACGTCAATCGCATTACACTATTATTGTAATTTCCATATAAACGTGTACAGATGCATGATATACAATATTATTATATTGTATTATTGTAATGCAATAAGTGTTATCGTTTATTTGTATAGTAATGTGTATAGTAAATAATATGTAAGAAATCGATGAGAGAAAAAAAATCTTACCGGGATCGGAGAGGAGCTGATACCTCGCGGACGACCAGACTTGACGATAATATCGTGTACACAACTATTATTATAATATTAAACTTGTAAAACACAGTCATTATTACCAAATTAGTAAAGTTATAATAAAATATGTACGAGAGACGATGATAAATAGATCGATGGTGCGAGGGTAAAGTGCGTGCCGATGGGGAAGGGGCAGCCGGCGGGCGACGGACGGACGACACGAGCGGACACGTGTTCCGTAGCCGACTACTGCGGGCCGTTTGAGTCGTTTGAGATTCTCGAAGCCGAAGCCGACGACGACGACGACGACGACGACGACGACGAATATCGGGATCGCAGGAAGGACACGCCGCCGCCGCCACATGTGTCCGCAGAGAAAAAACGTTTCGAACTGGAGGGGGCAAAAATCGTACGTCTACAACACACGTTATGTCGACCGAGAGCGCGTATCGTCGTGTATGTGTGTAAAATAGAGAGAACTTTTCCGCCGCCCGTTCCGATTTCCAGAGATGACGCTGCGACGATTGATATCGACGGTGAAGGCAGTGGTGGTGGTCATTGATATTACTGTAGCAACATCTACCGCATAAAATGCACACTACGCACGTGCGTGACCCGTTAGCGGCCGCGATCGCGTATTGTTTAAATTAATAATTATTTTTGTATTTAATAATAATTAAATATTATACAGGACGATTGTAAACATGCTCACCCCCATATTTTCGTTTAGCAAAGAATTTACTGACATTTTAATTTTTAAAAATTTTAAAATATTCACGAAAACGATCTTTTTAAATTCTTGATGTTTTTCATATTATTACCTAACTGAAGTTTCCTGTTCCTGTAACCATACGGCATACTAACTGTTTTACAAATGAGAATCTCATTTTTACTGTAAACTATTTATTGGATAAATGTCGATGTAGGTATCTGATTCAAAATTCAAACGTGTAGTTTTTCAGTTATTAAACTGTATATAAATTATAATAGTCCTTAAAAATGGTTTTACAAAAGTATATAATAGATACAGTATTAATAAATTATTATTAGATCTTGTATTATACTATTTATATTTGAAGCATATTATATTTACAAATTATAAATGTTGATTGTTAAATATTAATAACTAGAATATTTCCTCATACCTTCCAAACTAATTATCACGGGATTATTATCTTTAGTATTGAACAAAGTTAATTAACTAAAAAAAAACATACTTGTTAGAATTTTGTTTTCAACTCGTAAACATTTTTAGAACAATTAATCACTAAATAATTTACTGTAGAAAATAGATTCTCATTTGAAAACGAGAAGTTTGTATCTTCACAGGGCATCCTTCAAATAGTAAATACAAATAATCTCGACAATTTGAAAATATTGTCTTTAAGACTTAAATATAATATTTAAAATAGTAAAATATCAAAAAATTAAATTTTTAATATCTACATTATTAAAGAAAAACGGTAATATTTGGTGATTAACTGATTCACCTTGTGAATTACACCTATTCATCTATAAACCTTAAGGTAAAGTATAGTAAAGCTAGTAATTATCAATTATGATTAGGTACAAATAAAATTGTTGATCTCAGTAATACAACGTATCTTTTTTTTCTAAATAATTCTCACTTACGTAGTGCATACTATGTTGGAGATAACGAAAAATGAAATTATTATTCAAATATCATAGTAATAACTAATAATAATAATTGATGACTAATGATCGTGTATTAAATTTAAAAACAAAATTCACGAAAACAATATTTATTTCAATATAACACATCGACATCGTTATTTAAACTTGTAATAATTAATAAGAAATATTGAATAAAATGTATACCTACTTATCTGTATTTAGACATTTAGTATTGATAATAGAACTTCATATTGTTCAGCTTTTTTACGTATTATTATTATCACTAATAAAATTAATTATTATGAGTATTTTATTCAATTTGATGTACGTCATAGTATATATAATATTCTAATGTGAGTAAAAAATGAATGAAACACATTTTTACAAATAAATTATGATAATATAAATGATAAATGATAAATCCCTATAAGTATCAATCTTATTTGTAGAGCCCGTGTTGGGGTTGTTTTATTGTTTTATTGTTGTTTTAAGTGACAGGCTTGTAGTGTTTATATGATATGATATCGATAAAATCATTGATTTTCATAATACAAAATTGATATAGAGTTCAGTTGAATATTTATATTTACATAATACATTAAGAAATTACTATATTTTATTTAAAGAAAAACTTGAGTTTCATTTTCAATTAATTCATTAATCTAAAAAAAAAAATGGTAAAACAATCATCAATAGGTAATATTTAAAAATAATTAAAATACTTTTTTACATATTAAGTAGTCTATGCAAGAATTAATGATTATAAATGCATAAAATAAATGATGATTAATGAAACGAAGGATAATTGTTTTAGAGATTATTTGTTTATTATTTAAAAGAAATAAATATCGACATAATAATAGTTTTATCTTATTTTCATTCATTGAATAATTAAAGAAACTAAATTGTTTATTATAGATACTATGTTTTGCTATTGTTTAAAAATACTAACTACAATGCTATTATTTACAGGAAGTACCTACATTTACATGCTTAACAATCGTTATAACTTTTAATATAGCTGTACCTACCTATTATTGTGTGTAATATGTACAAGATTAAACATTTATAAACTGCAGTTCATATAATATTCAAATCATATTAGTTATACTAACTCGATTAATCAATAATTTTGTTTTTACTGTAATGGAATCGGACAGAATCCAATCTATCCTATAAAATAATTGTAATAATATGTTAAAAACATATTAAAACACAATAAATTGTGTAATAATTATATAAGTAAATAATATATCATAACAATGAAATGTTGAATTAATATAAATAAATTATAATATTTTGTTTAAGGTGGTTGGCGATTGCTCAATTCTTTGATTTATTTTACTATTTTTACTTATTAGTTATCACTTATTACTTATCATTCTTATCAATTACTTTTTGTTTAAATAAGAATAACATAGAATGTTAGGCTATTATTAGATTTTTGAATTGAGTTTGTTGAACTTAACACGATTTGCGATATAAAACAATAAGATATGTTTTAGAAAATCGTCGCTATTCTACAACATAAAACATAATGACCATTGGAAAAATATTTGTATTTGTCAATACATACTAGTATCGATAACATCAACAAGTATATTGGAAGATATCGACAGGTTGGTATATACTATATAAACAGATAAGTATTGACAGATATTTATTATTGGAACAAGTTTACTTTATTACGCTTATTGGAAAATTAAAAAAAAAAAACTATCGGAACTAGTTATCATGTATGTAAGATTTAACTGAGTTATAAATGACTAGATGGTACGACTAAAAATTGTTATTCGGACTTCGTTTCAAAGTTTGATAATTACGATTCACGGTCATCATTACATTTATAGTTAGTGCGTGCCGCGCGCTGATAATATACATGCACTAATGATTTACCATTTATGCACTTAAAAATATAGGAAATTTGCATCAAACTGTTCGAAATGTTCAAAATTAAGCAAAATAAACTAAAGAATATATTTTTTTAAATATATGTAATCAAAACATTAAAAATAGTATATAGTGTATTTGTGTGACAAACTGACAACTGACAAGAGCGGAAATTGCCTTTTCACCCTTGCTATACTATTTTTTGTCACGCCTATGCCGCCTTTATCGACATTACGGTAATAATGAACTTTTTTTACTTTTCTCGGTATCTAGATTCGCCATAGGTACTGTATTGTTTTATTAAACAGCACGGGAGTAACCCACCTACTGGCAAGGCAAAACGAAAAGGAATGATACGTTCGTCCGGGCATGTATATGTCAATCTGATTAGAACTGAAACTTTAAAAAAACACTTGCAGTGAACAGTCGAATTAACGGTAAAAGGTCATTTTCCAGCGTTTCAACCGGCATCTTAAACAAAACTTTCAGTGTAGGCGTGACAAAAAGCAGTTATATAATGACCTAACGCGAATTAAATAGATATTCAAAAAGTAGATTATCATTCTGCAGTACAGTAGATGTCGAGTGTGCCTCGTCATTCAGTTGGTAAGTCACTATAATGTGTGTGTTAAATTTGAATTTAATGATAAATCATTGCATACGAAAAACGATTCTGAGTAAAGACGGATTGTCAGTCTATACAAGGTAGATACTAAATATGTTTTATATGTTTTTAAATATTGTTATTATATTAATTTATCTTAACTATCATTAATGTAATGGTAGATTAAATTAATGTTTGCTGAAAAAATTGCATTTATAATATTATTAATATAGTATATTATAATAATAGTATTTGTTTATAATTTTATATAATTTATAATTCATTGTATATAATTTTCAAATCAATACTGTGGCTTTATTACTTGTAAAATTGTGTTATTAGGTTCGTGATATAAATAAACAATATCATAAACTCTAAATGTTTTTAAATGTCATTGTAGGTACGTATAAATGATATAATAATATTAATATACGTAAAAGTTTCTCAAGTTCTCGTTGTTAATATTTTTAAATTAAAATTGTTATCCTTCATTTAAATATATAATTGCGTTCAAACAGCTACCAATACCACTCTACCATCCTGCATATCTGTATGCAACCGAAGGAAGACTACGACTATGTATCTTCAATTTCAATAAAACCAATTAAATAATTTACTATATATTTACTTATAATTAGGATATTTTAACCTTATAATTAATACAAATATAAATAAGTATCTAACAAAAAAAAATCTTTTACTAGGTTAATTCATAGATATAATAATAAAATTACATATATCATTTTAGTATATTATTATACTTTAATAGTTTAATTATTGCACTTCTATAATTATTAAAAACTTATAGATAAACAATTTAAAGGATGCACTGAGAAATAGTTTAAAAGACTATTATTAAAATGGATGAATGTGCCAAAATGTTTTTTTTTAGGAATATATTATATATGTACTAATCGTACTCTGTAGAGTTTGTTTAGCAATTTAGCATTTTTAAATATTAAGTTCTTTTCTTTTTACTTTTAATTTATAGATAATTACTAATTAACTACCTATATTGGATAATAATAGGTCAATTGTTTATTATTTTGAAGGCACTTATATGATTTGAACTTAAAATATTTATAGTTATGTTTTATGAATTAGAAATATATTATCATTTATACTTAGAAATGTTTAGTACCAAAATGATTCTATAAATACCTTTAGCAAAGTACAAAACTGATAATAGTCATTCCCCAATATAAAATCAAATTTATACAAATGAACTTTTTCTACAGAAAATATTTTTTAAATTTTAGTACCCCTACTATAAAGGCTAAGATTTCGTTTCCACTAAAGTACCAATAAATTACCCTATAATATGTTACTGTACACTATATTACTCAGCATAGGCGCAATTTGGGGAGGGTTTGGGCGTGCAGCGTGCTTAGCACTCCTAATTTTGAAATTAGCACCCTCTAATTGTTTCGTGTTAATTAATATTTTAATAGTAATATGCATTCATAACCTTAAGATAACGTCATAAAAAAAAAAAAATAGAAGAGATTCGGCACCTCTAATTTTTTCATTGAAATTTTGCTCCAGTTACTCAATATGCACATTGTATACGTATTACCATTGGCTATTAGTACTAATTTATAATTAATGGTATCTTTAGCATCGTGAACTGAAAAACATAGTCGTACTTATTAGGTATTAAGTATACATGTTGTATATATTAATTTATTATTAATTAATAATTATTATATATGTATATTTATTATTGTACAATACAATATAAATTAGAATAATAATAGAAAATTAGAATTTCGAAATTAGTTGATTTTTCAAAATGTTTACAAATATTGAAGCTTTTGTGTGTATTTCAGGTGCATAGTGCATACTATTACTATATATAGCTGTTATAGCCGTCTTAGACCTCCAGTCTAACCTTTATAATATATTTATTATGTATTATGTATATATTGCATAAATTCTTCACCAGCTCCACCTTATATGTTCACAAAGACGCAAATACATCAACTATTGTTTATAGTTGTATACAAGGACTAGATACAACTATATAGCTATTATACTGCAGTGGGCAGTGGGCACTGTGTAGAAGCGTAAATTACGATTTTGGCGTCTTTTTCCCCCTAAAAAAAAAAAACAAACCCTAAAAATATAACTTCTAAGTTCTAACGCGATGCTCTTTTAAGAGACTTACAATTTGGCTCCCGCCGCGATTGTCCCCCCTCGCCCCTGCCGGACTTCATCAAATACGCCTCTGCCACTGTGTCTGTGTTTGTGTTGTACTTCTGTGTTATTATGCCAAACTTCAACTATTGACTTGACAAAAGTTTATGGTGCACTGCAATTTCTAAGGTACGTTGTGACTGTATGTCCATTGTGAATTGTAAATGTAATAAACAATAACAATAACAGTAGGTATTATAAGGTATACACTATACATTATAAACCAAGTACCAGCACGTAATAATAATTAATAGCTACGCGCTGCAGATATCACGATTTTCGAAATGGTTAATATGTTTAAGCGACTCAAAAAAAGAAAAGATGTCATATATTTATATAAATTCATAACGCAACACACGCGCTCGTCAAACGACTGCGTTTAATGAGTAGAGTAATGACGAGTATTGACAAAAATTGACATCAGACAGTATGGTCATAGCGTAGTATATTATACCGCCACGTATAACTGCGTAAATATAGTGCAGACAAGTCCGTAAAGGTGTTTTCACACAATATCATTATTGTCACTGACTGTGTAATGAAATATTTTGTATAAATGCGGTATTGTCTCATTGTCTGTAGTATGTACTTTGAGTTTGAAAGCGTGGTGTGAAACCGCCTTAATTCACGCAAGTCGTAATGTTATTTATTTATATAACATATTAATTATTTGCTACCTACGCGATGCGACGACCACGGAATACCTAAATAAAAGTAGTTACTACAAAGTATTAACTAGTTAGGCAGTAAGAGTAACTAGTTAATATTATGGTACAAGTACGATAAAATATTCATGCAACTATGCGAGTACGCGCCAACCGGTGATTCGACTCGTACGCGTTGGTCACACTGTCGGTGTATCAGAACACCCGCGTGTGATATAGGACGACGATCAGTGCGGTCGGCTGACGGATTACGGACCGATGGTATTGTACACAATACACATAATTCCATAGAGACGTGAATGCGGCGCATCAATTGTTGTAAGTTGTCGGTGGTGCATATTATCTCTTTGCTCTCATATCTGTGTGTGTGTGTGTGTGTGCATATCCGATATCTGTGTGTGTGCTACTCCCCGTCATTCAAAAAATACACGTCTCGTTCTCGTGTCGTCCGAATTAGCATAAATATCATAATTAAAATTATTGTGTTTCATCGCGTGCCATGACGCCTTAGTCCGGTTTTGTGTACAGACTTTAATCGTATTGCAGCCACTCTATCTAACTATATTTAGCTGTAAGTCCGGATCGAACGTTGCTGCTCGGGTTTTCCCCCCTTATCATCAACATGTGAAAACGCGAAAACCGGCCCTCGATTTTCTCGCGTTTTCTCGTCCCTTCTCTAACCCCAGCACCGTCCCAGTTCCACACTAGTTCCGGCCCTTCTCTGCACAGGTAAATGCCGCCTAGTCCGGTCTCGTCTGCGGTCGTTCAACAACGTACCTATATTATGTAGTAAGCTCTCAAGACAAGTAATCTTCAGTTTTCGGCGTCCTCAATTTACAGGAACGATGACGGAATCGCTGGACAGCGGCACAGCTAACACCATGTCGTCGCTGGACGAGAATGCGGCCAACTCGCTGTCCATTATGGATACTGCCGTGTTTGTCGACTATTTAAAGAAAACTGTATCCACCGTCTTGCACGGCGACAAGTCGGCTACCACGTCCATGCTGGATTTGGTTTTCGACGATCCCTCCAATCTCGAATGCGTCAAAAAGTTTCTGTCTGACCCGAACACGTCGACGATTTTCGTCCAAAAAAGCGTCAACAAAGGTTTCATTCTTGATGATTTCCATCTAACGTAGTTTTGAGTTTCGAAAAATAATGTATACCCGAGCGTTAATATTTTTTTAGACGAAGAAACAGAAAATGGCGCCGACGGAGACGATGATAAAGATATACCAATATTTTATTTGTCTAATGAAGTTGTTTTCACCAATCAAAAAATGACAAGGTTCAACATGATTTTCCTTTTAAATTTGAATTGAACTAAATTGATAGTTTTTAAAATAATGTTTGTATAGCTTGTCCTTTATGAAAAGAGCAACAGTGATAGAAGCTGATAAACCAATTCCAAGTCAAGTACGACTTGTTCAGTTTAATGATGGTTCACCATATGAAACATTACATGCATTAGTTAGTAAAGCTATTACTCCATACTTTAAGAGTTATGTTAAAGAATCGGGAAGAGCTGATAGGTATTGTTATAAAATATTCTGTTACTAGATTGTTGATTTTTAATTAAACATATTTAAACAATTTATATCAAAATGATTGATATTTGTTTTTATAGAGATGGTGATAAAATGGCTCCATCAGTAGAAAAGACTATGGTTGAATTAGAAATGGGACTTCTTCATTTACAACAAAATATTGATATTCCTGAAGTGACATTAACAATTAATCCAACTGTATTATCTGTAATAAGCAAATTTGCTGATGATCCAAATCGTAAACCAAAAGTATCTGATTTTGGAGCTCTTGTTGAGGATTCAAAGTTTCTTAATCAGCTTCAAGCTGGCGTTAATCGTTGGATCAAAGAAATACAAAAAGTAAATTTGTGTATAAACAAAATCTTAGCTATACTTTATGTATTTATTAAATTGTATCAAATTTTGTAGGTGACGAATTTAGATAGAGATCCATTAAATGGAACAGCTCTTCAAGAAATTAGTTTTTGGTTAAATAAAGAAAGAGCTTTACATCGTATACAAGATAAGCGTGATAGTTTAGAAGTTGGTCTTACATTAGATATTTTAAAACATGGCAAACGTTTTCATGCGACTGTCAGTTTTGATAGTGATACTGGGCTTAAAGCTGCTTTAGCTACTGTCAATGATTATAATACTTTAATGAAAGATTTCCCTATCAATGATCTTCTAGCTGCAACAGATTTAGATCGTATTCGTACTGCTATTGAACATATTTTTATTCATTTACGAAAAATACGGAGCACAAAGTATCCTTTACCAAAATTATTAAAATTAGTTGAAGCAATTTCCAGAGATTTATTATCAAAATTATTAAAAGTAAGTTTTGTTTTATATATTAAGATTTGTAATATTTTTACTAATAATTACTATTTTTAGGTGTTAGGTACTAGGTTTTTAATGCATATACCCTATGATGAATTTGAAAAAGTCATGGGGCAGTGTTTTAATGTTTTTACTGCATATGATGATGAATTTGATAAACTTCAAGTTATTTTAAGGTAAATAAATATACATATATTTTAAATTTATAATATTATATTTATCAATTGAATGATTTTAGGGATGTAGTTAAAAGAAAACGAGATGAAACATTCAAGGTAGTTTGGCGTATACAACCAGATCATAAAAGATTACAAACAAGGCTTGAACATATGAGAAAGTTCAGACAACAGCATGAACAATTACAAGCAGTTATAATGAGAGTTCTTAGACCTACAGCCCAACAATCACAAGTGCGTGAAGACCAAGATCAAGGCCCTGTTTCCTTATCACCAGCTCCGGATACAAGTGCTATTGAGGTATGAAAAGTTTGCTAAGAATAATTATATTAAATTTGTATTAATTACTTAAACTAGTTTATACAACAACAAATTTTTTATAGGAAGTGAATTCAGCTTATGAGAATATAAAAGTTGTGGATTGTCTGGACATCAGTCGCGAGGGAGTTGAAGCTTGGGAAGCCGCTGTAGCAAGATATGAAGAAAGAATTGATAGAGTTGAAGCTAGAATTACTGCTCATCTTAGAGATCAATTAGGAACAGCTCGCAATGCTAATGAGATGTTCCGCATATTTTCTAGATTTAATGCTCTATTTGTAAGACCACATATACGTGGAGCTATACGAGAATATCAAACTCAACTTATTAATAAAGTTAAAGAAGATATTGAAGCTCTACATGATAAATTTAAAGTAAGTTTTTCAAAAATATAACAAATATCGTTATTATACCTAATACTTGTTAATATTAATGTTTCTAGACTCAGTATCCACAAAGTAAAGCATACTTTTTGAGCCACCAACAAGACATACCACCAATAGCTGGTTCCATTTTATGGGCAAAATTAATTGATAGTCAATTATCTGCTTATCTACGACGAGTTGAAGATGTTCTAGGTTTGATATAATGTACATAATATATCAAAATAAAATTGTTAATAAATAATTTTTGTTTAATAGGTAAAGGATGGGAAGATCATTTAGAAGGTCAGAAATTAAAAGCTGATGGTGATAGTTTCCGACTAAAGTTAAATACTAAAGACATTTTTGACGATTGGGCTCGAGGTGTTCAACAAAGAAATATGGGTGTTTCTGGAAGAATTTTTACTATTGAAAGTACAAGATCTCGTACTGGTCGAGGAAATGTATTAAAGCTTAGGGTAAGAATTTAATTCAAACAATTATGTGTGTTAACATTTATCTAATATGATTATGTTTATATTAGGTTAATTTTTTACCTGAGATTATTACTTTATCGAAAGAAGTGAGACATTTAAAAAATCTTGGGTTCCGTGTACCCCTAGCAATTGTTAATAAAGCTCATCAAGCTAATCAATTGTATCCATTTGCTATATCCCTGCGTGAAAGTGTTCGTACTTATGAATGCACTTTAGACAAAGTAAGATTTTAATGTATTAATATTAGGTATTATTTTTACATGTGGATTTTAAATAAATTGTATGTGTTTTTAGATGTTTATATGTATTTTTATAAATTTTTTTTTAATTAGCTTATCAATAGGAGTTCTTATTTAAAGGTAGTGGTTGTATTTGATCTGTAGTTAAAATATTTTTAATAAGTATTTAATAACAAAAATTTTGCTTAACAGATTGAAGATAAAACTAGTATTGTACCATTAATAGCTGGGCTGCATAAAGATACTCAAGCTCTTATTGCAGAAGGTGTTCAAATGGTGTGGGAAAGTTATAAACTTGATCAATATGTTCAAAAGTATGCAGAACAAATATTAGCTTTTCAAGAAAAAGTTGAAGATCTTTTGGTAGTTGAAGAACAGCTTGACTTGGATGTTAAATCTTTAGAAACTTGTGCATATTCAGCTAGCACATTAGCAGATATTCTTTCTAAAATTCAAAGAGCAGTAGATGATCTGTCGCTAAGACAATATTCAAATTTACATATTTGGGTGACACGTCTTGATCAACAGGTTTTTAATTACTAGTTGATATTTATTTAATTATAGTTTAAAATATTAAATTATTTTTTTATTATTATAGATTGAAAAAAGTTTATCTTCAAGGCTTCAAGCTGGTATACAAGCTTGGACTGAAGCGTTAGAAGGAAAACAGAAAGATTTGAGTATGGACACTGATGCACCACCTCAACCAACTAATAAGCTTGGTGGTGATCCTCAAATTAAAGTGCAGATACTTGAAGTTAGAATAACCAATCAAACTATTTATTTGTATCCAAATCTATGCGAAGGACGTGTTCAACTCATGCAACAATTCTTTGCATGGCAAGCTGTAGTAACGTCTCAAGTCAGATTACAAAGTTCTAGATACCAAGTTGGTTTAGATCAACCAACATCTCAGACATATCAAGATCTTTTAGCCAATTTACCATCTGGGGAAACATATTTAACAGCTGCATTTGAAGCAATGGATAGAAAAATAAATGAGGTATTCAGATATTTATTATAATGTTTTAACATTTTATTATATTTGTAATGGTGTTTGTTATAAGGCTGAAAAATACATGTCAGAGTGGCTAATTTACCAATCTCTATGGGATTTACAAGCTGATAATCTTTACAATCAAATGGGAGAGGATATCAATACTTGGATGACCTATTTAAATGATATTCAGTAAGAATTATGCGTTTTCTGTTTTAAATATGATACAATTATTGAATTATCATATTTTATTAATTATACAATGTTATTTTTTTTAGAAAATCTCGTAAAACATTTGATACAACTGAAACTCGAAAAGATCTTGGACCATTTATTATAGAATATGGTAAGGTTCAAAGTAAAGTAGCCTTGAAATATGATTCTTGGCATAAAGAAATTTTGAATAAATTTGGAGCATTGCTTGGTAATAGTATGACAGAGTTTCATGTTCAAGTGGCGAAAGTAAGTTGTTAATTTAGTTTAAAAAGTACTTAATTAACCCGTTAATTAATAAAATAATTTGATTATTTTAGTCTCGTAATGATATGGAAAAACAATCGATCGAAGCTGCAAGTACATCTGATGCTGTGTCATTTATTACTTATGTACAATTTTTAAAACGTAGTATGAGAGTTTGGGAAAAACAAGTTGATCTTTATAAAAAAGGACAAAAGATTTTAGAAAGACAAAGATTCCAGTTTCCAAGTAATTGGCTTGATTTGGATAATGTTGAAGGCGAGTGGAGCGCATTTAATGAAATAATTAAGCGCAAAGACAAATCTATTCAAACTCAAGTAATTAATACACATATTTAACAAATTTTGATTTATGTAACAAAATTGTATTTATTTAGGTTCAAAGTCTTCAAATGAAGATAATTGCTGAAAACAAAGCTGTAGAAACCAGAACAAATGATTTCCTTTTAGAATGGGAACAGGGTAAACCAGTAGCTGGCAATACACAACCTGATGATGCTTTATCTCAGCTTCAAGTATTTGAAAATAAATTTACTCGTATAAAAGAAGAAAGAGATAATGTAGCTAAAGCTAAAGAAGCCTTAGAACTTAAAGATCCAGCTGGTTAGTAATATGCTTTCATGATAATTGTAACAATTTATAGTTCATATATGTTTAAAAATACATTAATAAACTTTTGTTTAATTTATTAGGTAGCGCATTATCAAGTGCTGAAGATCGTATGATTGTAGTTTTTGAAGAAATGCAAGATCTTAAAGGTGTTTGGTCTGAACTTTCAAAAATATGGATACAGATTGATGAAATTCGTGAAAAACCATGGCTTTCAGTTCAGCCTAGGAAACTTCGTCAACAATTAGATGGTCTAACTAATCAGTTAAAAGAATTACCTGCCCGTTTCAGACAATATTCTTCGTATGAATATGTAAAAAAACTCTTGCAAAGTTATGTTAAGGTAAGCTTAAATATTTATTTTTTCTATTATAGTTAGAGGTCTTCCATAAAATTTTAATTTTTAATTATATTTAATTGAAATATTAAATATAATCTTATTTATATATGTATATAGTTAAATTTACAATTTTGGAAATTCAAATTTTTCAGGTTAACATGACTGTAATAGAATTAAAATCAGATGCATTAAAAGATCGCCATTGGAAACAATTAATGCGCAAACTTCGAGTGAACTGGACGTTTTCTGATATAACATTGGGACAAATTTGGGATGTAGATTTACAAGCAAATGAAGCTGTAGTTAAAGATATTATTATGACTGCACAAGGAGAAATGGCTCTAGAAGAATTTTTGAAACAAGTAAGTTAATACTTATGATATTTTATTTTATTTGTTTGGTTAAATTAAGTTTGATTTATACTTAGTTTAAATTTATGTATTTAACAATTCAATAATGAATATTAGTTATGCACTTTTTATTTCTATAGAAAAAAAAAGGTGTTTTTATTTATTTAGTTTAAATTGATTGATGATACATTTATTTTCAGAAATATATAAGTAAATAATTAGATAAATGATATAATTTTAATGTAAACTATAGTTTAAACGTACAATTAAACATTTTTAACATTTTACATTATAACTTATTTTTCAATTTATTATCTATAGACTATAGATTATTTAGTAAACTGTAATTATATTTATTGATTAATCCTAACTTTTATTATTAGGTCCGAGATACTTGGCAGTCATATTCTTTGGACTTAATCAATTATCAAAACAAGTGTCGTCTAATAAGAGGATGGGACGAACTTTTTAATACTGTTAAAGAACATATCAATTCAGTAGCAGCTATGAAGTTATCACCTTATTATAAAGTAACTATCAATTACTCTATTAATTTTCTGTAAGACCTTTTTAACACTCAACATTTTTATTACATTTGGCTTATATGTTATTAATACAATGATACTCATATTTTAAATTTTGTATCAGAATGACTCCTGTTTTATTAGAAATATTTATAATACTTATTGTTTATATTGAAATATTGTACTTGTCACGTGTTATGATTTTAATATGATGTTTATGTAAATGATTATTAATGTATAATATGATATGTAAATTTTGTAAATTTAGGTTTTTGAAGAAGAAGCTTTAACATGGGAAGAAAAACTCAATCGAATTAATACCTTGTTTGATGTCTGGATTGATGTTCAAAGACGTTGGGTTTACTTGGAAGGTATTTTCTCAGGAAGTGCTGATATTAAAACTTTGCTACCAGTTGAAACTTCAAGGTTTCACAATATTAGGTAATATTAAAATTTTTATTTTATTGTATGTGTATGCAATGTATGCATAATAATTTTTATAATTTTTACAGTTCTGACTTTTTGGGCTTGATGAAAAAAGTTTCTAAATCAAGAATGGTAATTGATGTTCTTAATATTCAAGGAGTACAACGATCTCTTGAAAGATTAGCTGATTTATTAGGAAAAATACAAAAAGCTCTTGGAGAATATTTGGAAAGAGAAAGAATGTCATTCCCACGTTTTTATTTTGTCGGTGATGAAGATCTTTTAGAAATTATTGGTAACAGTAAAAATATTTCAAGATTACAGAAACATTTCAAGAAAATGTTTGCTGGTGTTGCTGCTATAATATTGGATGAAACATCCACAAACATTCTTGGTGTGGCATCTCGTGAAGGTGAAGAAGTTATATTTACTAATCCTATATCTACAACTGACCATCCTAAAATCAATGAATGGCTCACATTGGTTGAAAAAGAAATGCGATTTACTTTGGCTTCACGTCTAAGTGAAGCAGTTACTAATAGTAAACAATTTAAACAAGAAACTATTGACCACGATGCTTTTATGGCATGGTGTGATAATTATCAAGCCCAGATTGTTGTGTTATCTGCTCAAATACTGTGGAGTGAAGACATAGAAACAGCTTTGCACCAAATTCAAGTGCAGTGTGAAAATGAAAATGATTCTACACCCAAACTAACTCCATTAGAAAATGTATTGGCCCAAGTCGAAACATCATTAAACTTTTTAGCAGATTCTGTTTTGCAAGAGCAACCACCATTAAGGAGAAAGAAACTTGAATATTTAGTATGTATTTATTATAATTTATGAATAGTTAATAATTTGTAAAAATTGTTATTATTAATTTTCATTTTATTTCAGATTAATGAATATGTTCATAAACGAATGATCACTAGAAGACTGATTTCTAGAAAAGTATCCAGCCCTCGATCTTTTGAATGGCTTTGTGAGATGCGTTTCTATTTAGACACAAATCAGACTGATGTCTTAAAGCAACTTACCATACAAATGGCTAATGCTAATTTCTATTATGGGTTTGAATACCTTGGTGTGCAAGACAGATTAGTTCAAACTCCATTAACTGATCGTTGTTACTTGACTATGACACAAGCTTTAGAAGCTAGATTGGGAGGATCACCATTTGGTTAGTTCAATTTTTATTATGCATATATTATAACTCAACTTTGATTATTAATTGGTTAATTAATTTAGGTCCTGCTGGTACCGGTAAGACTGAATCTGTCAAAGCTCTCGGCCATCAGTTGGGACGATTTGTCTTGGTATTCAATTGTGATGAAACTTTTGACTTCCAAGCTATGGGACGCATATTTGTTGGCCTTTGTCAAGTGGGAGCATGGGGATGTTTTGATGAATTTAATAGATTAGAGGAAAGAATGTTATCTGCTGTTTCTCAACAGATACAAACTATTCAAGAAGCATTGAAATCTCAAATGGATTCTAAGAAAACTAGTAAGTAAATTTCAGACCAGAATTGGTGTGATACTTTAAAAAAATATTTTATGGTTCTTCATTTCTTTATGGTAACTTGTGTAATTAAGAGGATGTAGTACCCGTATGTGTTGTCTCCGTCTTACACGTGTGAGACATGACAAATTTTCGTTTACCAGTTTCAATATTGTGCTGTTAGTTTTCATATTAGAGTAAACTGATCTATTATAAAATTTAAAGGTAAGATTATTCAAAACCAACAGCACAATATTGAAACTTGTGAGCAAAAATTTTCTGTGTCGCACGTGTGTAAGATGGAGACAACATATATAGGTTCTACGTCTACTTAAAAACATAATATTCAATATATGTCTTGCTCAATTTTTTTTTTTATTATTTAACAACTTAATATATTTGTAAACATGTAAATGTAATTTTAACCTATGTAATTAATTTATTTATGTACATATTATATATTTAAATATTTAATCATTATTTCCTTAACTTGTATTGTATACTTTATACTACTTGAAATTGTTATTCCTTTTATCATAATTAATTTCATAGTTATTTAATATATAACTCTTTTTATTTTGCTATTTAAAATTTATAATTATAATTTTTTTTAATAGACATCACTGTGGAACTAGTTGGAAAACAAGTCAGAGTATCTACTGACATGGCAATATTTATTACTATGAATCCTGGTTATGCAGGCCGTTCAAATCTTCCAGACAATCTTAAAAAGTTATTCCGATCATTAGCAATGACTAAACCTGATAGACAACTTATAGCTGAAGTAATGTTGTTTTCACAAGGTTTCCGTACAGCAGAGAAACTTGCATGTAAAATTGTACCATTTTTCAAGTAAATAAACTTTTCTTTAATAACATCAAGGCATTTAATCTAAATTTTAATGTAATGTATAATATTTTCTTTAGATTATGTGATGAACAGCTTTCTAATCAATCTCACTATGATTTTGGACTAAGAGCATTAAAGTCTGTTTTAGTATCTGCTGGAAATGTTAAGAGAGATCGTATTCAGCATATTAAAGGTATTAGTGCAACAACTGAAAGGCATAGTTTGAATGAAGCTGAAATTGCAGAAAATCTACCAGAGCAAGAAGTAATTACATATTTATTTATTTATTTATTATTATTAATTTATATTGTTATTATTTATATCACTTTAGATATTGATTCAATCTGTCTGTGAAACAATGGTACCTAAATTAGTTGCAGAGGATATTCCACTTTTATTTTCTTTGTTAAATGATGTATTCCCTCAAGTCCAATATAAACGTGCTCAAATGACAGGTAAATAATATTATACTCAACTATCAATTAAAAATAAATTTAAAATAATCATATTTGTTTTTACATTTTTTTATTAGAATTGAAAGAACAAATAAGAAAAGTTTGCCAAGAAGAATATTATGTTTGTGGAGAAGATGACGAGCTTGGTGGTCCTTGGATGGAAAAGGTAGCATATTTATTATAAATTACTTAAAAATTCCTTTTTTATTAACTCAGTAATTAAATTAATTTACTATTGAGCAAATATTTTATTTACATGCTACCTAGTGTTATATGGGGGAAACATGGATCCAAAAGGTATATTCATTAATTGATTATTGTCCTTTTTAGTATTAAATTATTATTTATTGTAGTTATTTCATAAATTAATATAATTTGAATAAAATAAATTAATTTAATTGTAGGTGCTACAACTATATCAAATTTGTGAATTAAATCATGGTTTAATGATGGTTGGTCCAAGTGGATCAGGTAAATCTAGTGCATGGAAAGTATTATTAAAAGCTCTCGAAAGGATGGATGGAATGGAAGGACAAGCTCATGTAATTGATCCTAAGGCAATATCTAAAGAAGCTTTGTATGGTGCATTAGACCCCAATACTAGGGAATGGACTGATGGTTTATTTACTCATATATTAAGGTAAGACCAATATCAAAATCTATAATTTATATTTTAAAATTTTAATATATTCTGTATAAAAATTATTATTAATTATTAATTAACAATATTTGAATTTTAGAAAAATTGTTGATAATGTTCGTGGTGAAATAAATAAAAGACAATGGATCATTTTTGATGGTGATGTTGATCCTGAATGGGTTGAAAATTTAAATTCTGTTTTAGATGACAATAAGTTATTAACATTACCGAATGGAGAACGTTTATCACTTCCACCCAATGTTCGAATTATGTTTGAGGTAACAAATTGTAATGTTTAAATATTTTGTATTAATGATATGGTTTAAAGTCATGACCAATTTTAACTAAACTTTTTTTTCTGTTTTTTCCTGTTGGTTTTTACTTTTACTCCAGTGAATGCCATTATTGCTTAATAATTCATTCAAAATAAAGAATTATGAACATAGTAGTCTTTTTATCTATATTTAATCTGGTGTATGTTACCTTATATTACCTAATCTAATGAATTGTTTTTAAAATTGAAAAATACTACTGACATTTTTTTTTAATATAATTAATATTCAATCAAATTATAATAAAAGTTTAATGTAAAATAAATGTTATGGTAATTTAAATTTTTTAGGTACAAGATTTAAAATATGCTACTCTTGCTACTGTATCACGTTGTGGTATGATATGGTTTAGTGAAGATGTTTTAACTACTGAAATGATATTTGAAAATTATTTGAGTCGTTTAAGAAATATACCTATTGATGAAGGAGATGAAGATTCAATATCTCTTATTCCTCAACCAGTTTCTGCTACATCAGGATCTACTGTTGAACAATTTATGTCTCCATCATTACAAGTATTAATTGCATACATTATTCAAAAAGAATAATTTATATGATTTAAGTTGAATATTTTTGATTTGTGTAGCTTCAGTTGGATATTGTAACAATGTTACAACCTCATTTATCATCAGATGGTTTAGTTGTTAGATGCTTAGAGTATGCTATAAAACAAGAACATATTATGGACTTTACCCGATTAAGAGCGCTTGGATCATTATTTTCTATGATTAATCAAAGCATTAGGTAATTTATCTTGTAATAAAAATATATTTAACATGAACAAATATTATAATATGTAATTTTATTTTTTCAGGAATGTTCTTCAATATAATAGAACTCATTCTGATTTTCCACTTCCACATGACCAATTAGAACAGTATATTCCAAAATGTTTAGTTTATGCTTTATTATGGAGTTTTGCTGGTGATGCAAAATTGAAAGTGCGTTCTGATATTGGTGAATTTATTAGGTCTGTAACAACTGTAGCTTTACCACCAATGACTGAAAACATTATTGATTACGAAGTAAGTTTTTTTAATTTAAGTTAATTTGTAGATGAACAAATTTTATTAATATTTTGTGTATTTTCAATAATTTAATAACATTGGTAGTTATAGTCGATTTTATTTTAGTTATTTCATTTTAATTTATTTATTATAACTAGATTAATGTCCATGGAGATTGGGTTCCTTGGTCTAGTAGGGTTCCACAAGTGGAAGTCGAAACACATAAAGTTGCATCGCCTGATGTTGTTGTTCCTACACTAGACACTGTAAGACATGAAACATTGCTTTATACTTGGCTTGCAGAACATAAACCTTTGGGTAATTTAGTTAATAATTATAATAGTTATGTAATCAAAATTAATAATATAAAATGTGTTCAGTATTATGTGGTCCTCCTGGTTCTGGTAAAACAATGACCTTATTTTCGGCATTAAGAGCTCTTCCTGATATGGAAGTTGTTGGTTTGAACTTTTCATCAGCAACTACCCCAGAACTTTTATTAAAAACTTTTGATCATTACTGTGAATACAGAAAAACACCTAATGGCATTTTTCTATCTCCTATTCAAGTAAGTAGTAATCATTTTATCATAATAATATTAAAATTTGAGTTTATTTTTATATTTTTTTGTTATATGTAAAGCTTGGCAAATGGTTGGTATTATTCTGTGATGAAATCAATTTACCTGATATGGATAATTATGGTACTCAAAGAGTAATATCATTCTTGAGACAACTAGTAGAACGTAGAGGTTTTTACAAGTAATTAAATATTTATATTTTATTTTTGTAAATTATATTAAATTATTTTTATTATTGCTGATAAAATCCAATTATCTATTTTAATTAATTGCAGACCCACTGGAGATCAAGCTTGGGTATCTTTAGAGAGAATACAATTTGTCGGAGCTTGTAATCCGCCAACAGATCCAGGTAGAAAGCCTTTATCGCATAGATTCTTACGTCATGTTCCAGTAATATATGTTGACTATCCTGGTGAAACTTCTTTGAAACAAGTAAATTACATAATAGGCATACAATTTTTCTTTAAAATTTATTGTATTTTTAAATTTTTTAGATTTATGGAACCTTCAGCAGAGCAATGTTGCGATTAATTCCAACTCTTCGTGGTTATGCAGAGCCTTTAACAAATGCAATGGTCGAATTTTATTTAGCATCTCAGGATCGGTTTACTCAAGATATGCAACCTCATTATGTATATTCTCCTAGAGAAATGACCCGTTGGGTTAGGGGAATATGTGAGGCAATCAGGTAATTAATTTTGTTAAAAGACTAATATTAAATATGATTCAAAAACTATTATTGAATAAAAATCTTATTTTTAGATGAATAAATATTAAATAATAATTAAATTTGAAAATAATTTTAGGCCTTTGGAAACATTAAGTGTTGATGGTTTAGTACGTCTTTGGGCACATGAAGCATTACGTTTATTCCAAGATCGTTTAGTAGATGATGTTGAACGTCAATGGACAAACGAAAATATTGATATAGTTGCTATGAAACATTTTCCTGGAATCAACAAAGAAGAAGCTCTTCAAAGACCAATACTTTATAGCAATTGGTTACATAAAGATTATGTACCCGTCGAAAGAAAACAATTACGTGATTACGTTGCTGCACGGCTAAAGGTATTGACATTTTTTCCATATTTAATCATCATACCATAGTTATTATGGTATCAGTATGTTACTAGTTATTAAAGTTACAATTATTTATTTAGGTCTTTTATGAAGAAGAATTAGATGTAAAAATTGTGCTTTTTGATGAAGTATTAGATCATGTATTACGAATAGACAGAATATTTAGACAACCTCAAGGTCACTTGTTGTTAATTGGTGTTTCTGGAGCCGGCAAGACTACACTGTCAAGATTTGTTGCATTTATGAATGGTCTTTCAGTATTTCAAATCAGAGTAAGTATTATTTAGCAACTAAGTTTGTTTTATTATACTATTTTTAATTATCATTAGTCTTTAGATAATTAGTTTTTACTATTTATTTTTTGCTAAACTAGTTATTAAAGTACATTTAATTAAAAAATATTTATTAGAACTTTTATGTTTGTTACATTTTTCTTTAGGTACACAACAAATACACAAGTGAAGACTTTGATGAAGATCTGAGAGCAGTGTTAAGAAGATCGGGGTGTAAAAATGAAAAAATAACATTCATACTTGATGAATCAAATGTATTAGAATCGGGTTTTCTTGAACGCATGAACACTTTATTGGCTAATGGAGAAGTCCCTGGTTTATTTGAAGGTATGTAATAATTATAAAATTCTTATATATGTTATTTATTTTATTTTTTTACTAGGAGACGAATATACTACTTTAATGACTCAATGTAAGGAAGGTAGTCAAAGAGAAGGTCTTATGTTAGATTCAAACGAAGAACTTTATAAATGGTTCACTGGTCAAGTAATGAGAAATTTGCATGTTGTTTTCACAATGAATCCTAGTTCTGAAGGATTAAAAGACAGAGCAGCTACCTCCCCTGCACTTTTTAACAGATGTGTTCTTAATTGGTTTGGAGACTGGTCAGATACAGCATTATTCCAAGTAAATATTTTCAATTAAACTTAGATTTACATTTTTTTTTAACTTATTTATTTCTTATAGGTTGGTCAAGAATTCACTCGATCTGTTGACTTGGATGGACCGCCAATGTGGAAAGCTCCTGATTTCTTCCCATCTGCTTGTTCATTAGTTCCTAGTATTCCAGATTATCGTACTGCAGTTGTGAATGCTTTTGTTTATGTGCATCAAACATTACACAAAGCAAACAGCCGATTGGTTAAAAGAGGTTCACGAACAATGGCAATAACTCCCAGACATTATTTGGACTTTATCAATCATTTTGTGAAATTACATAAAGAAAAGAGAGCTGAACTAGAAGAACAACAACTCCATTTGAATGTAGGTCTATCCAAAATAGCTGAAACTGTTGAACAGGTGGAAGAGATGCAAAAATCATTAGCAGTTAAATCAATAGAATTGAATACCAAAAATGAGGCAGCCAATGCCAAACTACAGCAGATGTTTAAAGAACAGCATGAAGCTGAAAAACGTAAAGTGCAATCACAAGAAATACAAGCACAAATCAAGGCACAACAAGTATTAATATCAGAAAAACGAAAAGATGTTATGGCTGATCTTGCGCATGTTGAACCCGCTGTCATGGATGCTCAACAAGGTAATCCACAATTATATATTTAATTATTAGGTTTATATCCATAGTACTTAGTAACTATAAAATATAAACTTTTTTTATAGCGGTAAAGGAAATCAAGAAACAACAATTAGTTGAGGTACGATCAATGGCTAATCCACCTGCAGTCGTTAAGTTAGCATTGGAGTCCATTTGTTTGTTGCTTGGCGAAAATGCATCTGATTGGAAAGCAATTCGAGCAGTTGTCATGCGAGAAAATTTCATTAATTCAATTGTTAACAACTTTAGTACAGAAAATATTTCGTAAGTCATTTTAAAGTGAATCATTAAAAAATATAAATATAATTAATAATAACATTTTTATAGTGATGATGTTCGTGAAAAAATGCATAGTAGATATTTGAATAACCCAGATTATACATTTGAAAAAGTTAATCGTGCTAGTATGGCTTGTGGTCCTATGGTTAAATGGGCTATAGCTCAGGTAAAATAAATTTTTTTTTTTTTCTATTGATATTTTTTTTTAGTCTATGCACTAATAAAATTACCAATAAAATGTATGTTTTAGGTTAGTTATGCGGATGTACTAAAAAAAGTAGAACCATTAAGAGATGAATTGAAATCTCTTGAAAATCAAGCATCAGAAAATAAAGTTAAAAATGAAGAAACTACATCTCTTATTGCTCAGTTAGAGCAAACAATCACTGAATATCAAGAAGAGTATGCACAATTAATTTCACAAGCTCAAGCAATTAAATCTGATTTAGAAAATGTTCAAAGCAAAGTATGATTTTAAATTAATGATTTTTTTTTGATTTTTTACTATTAAAAATAAAATATATTCATAGGTTGATCGATCAATTGCTCTCTTAAAATCTTTAGTGATTGAAAGAGAAAGATGGGAAAGCACAAGAGATACATTTAGATCACAGATGGCCACAATTATTGGAGATGTTCTATTATCATCAGCCTATTTGGCTTATGCTGGTTACTTTGATCAACATGTTAGTATTTATATTTGTTATTAATTTTAATGTTATTCTTTTCTAATCAATAGATTATGTTTTATTTTAGTATCGCCAAAATTTGTTTACCACTTGGTGTCAGCATTTATATTTAGCTGGTATTCAGTATAGGTCTGATATAGCATTGACTGAATATTTGTCAAATCCAGATGAAAGACTTCGCTGGCATGCTAATTCATTACCTACAGATGACTTGTGTACCGAAAATGCTATTATGTTGAAGGTATTTGTCATATTTTTTTTATAACTATTGTATTGTGTTATTAAATATAGTATTTTTAATTCTAGAGATACAATAGATATCCGTTAATAATTGACCCATCGGGGCAAGCAACCGAATTTATTCTCAAAGAGTATGCTGATGCTAAAATCACAAAAACAAGTTTCTTGGATGATTCCTTTAGAAAAAATCTTGAATCTGCATTACGTTTTGGAAATCCATTGCTTGTTCAAGTAAGAACTATTATTCTATTATTATTATATTGTCAATGCATGAAATTTTTGGTTTTTTACACTCAGTGTGTCAAAGAAATTAGTTAAATGATTTCATTATTATTATCTTAAACAAATTGTTTTTGTTTGAGAAATAATCCTAATATAAATAATTCTTGGGAATATTTTAGGTTCTGAACAGAGCAATTAATGCATCTATTGATTTTACAATGATGTAATGATTCCTATTGAAAATGTCCCTATACCCAAAAAAAGTCCACTATTGGGAGGTATCTCTGTATAAATATGTCATAAAATATTTATAGTAACATTGATTGATGGACTATCTTTGCTCAGAATCATTTTTTGTACGCAATGATTTATCATTGAATTTAAATTCAGTAGAATCCACTTATTTGGGACATCACATAAAGGGGACAATCACTTAATAAGGACAGATTGCATAGTCCCGAACGAATGTATCGGTTCATTAGTTATTCAGTTAATCGGGACAGTAGGATAATGGGGACAAATAGGTCCCGTTCAATGTGTCCCAATTAAGCGGATTCTACTGTACATACATTGTAGTGATTTACTCCTTAATGACGAGGTTCACTAGACACCTACTGTACACTAAATCAATTACCTACTTCCCTCCTCTTTTAGTATTTATATTTTGTTATGTTTATACTTATATCATCAGTATATTTAAACTTTTAGGATGTTGAAAATTATGATCCAATTTTGAATCCTGTATTAAATCGAGAACTTCGTCGTACTGGAGGTCGTGTTTTAATAACACTGGGAGACCAAGACATTGATTTATCACCAAAATTTGTCATATTTTTGTCTACTCGTGATCCAACAGTTGAATTTTCACCAGACATATGCTCAAGAGTGATGTTTGTTAACTTTACAGTAACTAGATCATCATTACAAAGTCAATGCTTAGATCGTGTATTGAAGGCTGAAAGGCCTGATATTGACACAAAACGATCTGACTTACTCAAACTTCAAGGTATGTATAATTGTTAATAATGTAATTATTATTCAATGTGTACTAAATATAAACCTTTATTATTTTAGGTGAATTCCACTTACGTTTAAGACAGTTAGAAAAATCACTGTTACAAGCATTAAATGAAGCTAAAGGTAAAATATTGGATAATGATTCTGTAATAACAACATTAGAAAGACTTAAACAAGAAGCAGCAGATATAAGCAAAAAGGTGGAAGAAACTGATAAAGTTATTGCTGAAATTGAAACAGTTTCACAACAGTATAAACCTTTAGCACAAGCTTGTAGTAATATGTACTTTACTATGGACAGTTTAAATCAAGTCCATTTCCTTTATCAGTATTCATTAAAATTCTTTTTGGATATCTTCAGTTCAGTGTTATTATCTAATCCCAGGTTGGCATCTGTCACTGATCACACATCTCGATTAGATATTGTCACTAAGGATTTATTCACTGTAAGAATTAAAAAATAATTATCTGTATTGATGTTTAAAATAACCAAAAAATTGTTTCTAGGTATGTTATGAAAGAGTAGCTAGAGGAATGTTACATAATGATAGGTTAACATTAGCAATATTGTTGTGTCGAATCAGTTTAAAGGGATCACCAATTGGTAATATATTGGACTCTGAATTCCAATTCTTCCTCCGTGGTAAAGAAGGAGTTTTGAGCTCCAATAACTCATCAGGACAGGGTTCTCTTAGTAGTCTAAACCAAGAACAAATTGAAGCCATGATTAGATTATCAAATAGAATTTCATCATTTAAAAATCTATCAGAACGAGTCGAAGAGATGC
The DNA here is from genome assembly GCF_003676215.2 of Rhopalosiphum maidis. Lineage (NCBI taxonomy): Eukaryota > Metazoa > Arthropoda > Insecta > Hemiptera > Aphididae > Rhopalosiphum > Rhopalosiphum maidis. The sequence goes on from NC_040878.1 coordinate 86,326,515, forward strand.
CAGAGTTTGGACCATGGCTGGCACAGAATACACCTGAACAATGTGTACCCAAATTGTGGGACGAATCAGCTCCATTTAGTCCTGTGGCTACAGCCATGTATCAACTTCTTGCTATTCAAGTATTTCTTACTCATCATGATGTTAATTTATGTATGATATACATTTGTGATTACTATATTTCTTTCAATTCTATAATTAGGCATTCAGACCAGATAGAGTGATAGCATCAGCTAATCTATTTGTTGAAGCAACTCTGGGTACTCAATTAACCTCTTCAGCAGAACGTGAACCTGACTTGGCAACTATTGTCTTAAACGAATTGGACTGTAGTGTACCAGCACTTTTATGCTCGGCCCCCGGATATGATGCTTCTGGTCGTGTTGATGATCTTGCAACTCAACATAATCAATTATTGTCATCTGTAGCAATTGGTTCAGCTGAAGGTTTCCGTCAAGCTACTGATGCCATAAATTCTGCAGTTCGTCTTGGACGGTAAATAGCATAATATAAATTTTGTCTTATCATAAATAATGGTTTTTTTTTTTCATTATTTCAAGATGGGTGTTGTTGAAAAATGTTCATCTGGCTCCTCAGTGGTTAGTGCAGCTTGAAAAGAAACTACACAGTCTTCAACCACATACTAACTTCAGACTATTTTTAACGATGGAAATAAATTCTGCTGTACCTGTAAATTTATTGAGAGCTGGACGCATATTTGTATTTGAACCACCACCCGGTGTTAAAGCCAATTTGTTACGAACATTCAATACTGTAAGCATTGAAAATCTAAATAACTATATTAGAATGTATTTAATATAATGTGATTTTAGATTCCGGCGTCACGCATGATGAAAGTACCCAATGAAAGAGCTAGATTATACTTTTTACTTGCATGGTTCCATGCGATTGTACAAGAGCGGCTACGTTATACTCCACTTGGTTGGGCCAAACATTATGAATTCAATGAATCTGATCTAAGAGTTGCTTGTGACACATTAGATACATGGATTGAAACAACAGCTAAAGTATGTTATAATTTAAAATTTATGTAATGAAATTGATTTTGAATTTGTTTAATTAATTTAATTAACATTTAGAGCCGTACAAATTTACCTCCTGAGAAAATTCCATGGGATGCACTAGTTACTTTATTGTCACAGTGTATTTATGGTGGTAAAATTGACAATGACTACGACCAAAGGCTATTAACATCATTTTTAAGCAAGTTGTTCACAGCACGTAGTTTTGAAACTGGATTTGCATTAGTAGCTAATGTAGATGGTGTTGGAGGAGATAATAGGTACTGATGAATAATAAATTTATTTTTATCTTCATTTTTTTATTATATTTAATTAAACAAATTTATTTTAGGCATATTACAATGCCCAATGGATCAAGGCGTGACCACTTTTTACATTGGATTGAAAATTTGTCAGATAGACAATCACCATCATGGCTAGGATTACCAAACAATGCTGAAAAAGTACTACTGACTACTAGAGGTATGTCAATAACTAATAAGTAACAGTTTTCATTTATTAATTCATTATTAAATAGGTACCGATTTGGTAAGCAAATTATTGAAGATGCAACAACTAGAAGATGAAGATGAACTTGCTTATGTTACTGAACAAGCTGTTAAAGACGGAGGACCTGATTCTAGTATTGGACTCCCAACATCTGATGGTCGTCCAGCTTGGATGAGAACATTGCATAACTCAGCAACTACTTGGCTACAACTTTTACCTCAATCGCTTCAAACATTAAAACGTACTGTAGAGAACATAAAAGATCCGCTTTATCGATATTTCGAACGAGAAGTCAACTTTGGTTCAAAGTTATTACAAGAAGTTATACATGATTTAAATGAAGTAGTAGCTATATGTCAAGTATGTTATACCACAATGTGCATAAATAATTTTTGATTATTTATTTATTTATTTATTGTTATTCATAGGGAGAAAAAAAACAAACCAATTATCATAGGAGCTTGTTCAGTGATTTGGTTAAAGGAAAATTGCCAGTTGGTTGGCGCCGATACACGGTACCCAGTGGGTGCACAGTTATCCAATGGGTGTCTGATTTTAGTCAACGTGTCAAACAATTACAACAAGTATCACAACTTGTTTCTCAACGAGGTGCAAATCAAATCAAAGTAAGTTATTAAAAATATTTAAGTATAATTATTTTGTATTACTATTTTTACAATTGTTGTATTTATAGTCATTCCCGGTGTGGCTTGGGGGTTTATTAAATCCAGAAGCTTATATAACAGCTACCAGACAGTGTATTGCACAAGCCAATTCTTGGTCCTTAGAAGAATTGATACTAGATGTAACTATTACTGATGCATTAGAGTATGATTCAGTTCAACAGGATGAATGTAGCTTTGGTGTTATTGGTAAGTTGTAATAAAAAGGAAAAAAATTCTATTATTAATCATTTTTTTTATGATTTAAGGTTTAAAACTGCAAGGTGCGCAATGTCGTAATAATCAGTTGTTATTAACTTCATCCATAATGACTGATTTACCAGTAACATTGTTACGATGGACACAGTAAGTATATATTTTATTTACTAAAAATGTCTTGTGAAAGTATATTTTCTAAGTAAAAATTGAATTTTGCAGCGTATCAGCTGAAGATCGTCTAAGACCTGATAAATTATCTTTGCCAGTGTACTTGAATTCTACTCGAGCTGAATTATTATTCACCGTGGAACTAGATGTAGCTCCCGGACAAGATCATCACACATTTTATGAAAGAGGAGTTGCATTATTAACATCTGCTGCTTTAAATTAGGTAAAATAATACGAACTAATAAAATGTTAATTAAATTATATTTATATATTTATATACATAATATGTTTAATAAATTAAAATAATGTATTGTGGTCCAAAGCAACGGTGCCATTTATTCTAATATATCCCAAAACAAATATTTCAAAAAGCTGTGAATTTATTTAATAACTAAACCTATTTTATTATAAATTTAATTTTATATTTTATATTAATAAATCTACTTTTATAATCAATTTAAATGATTATTTTATAAGTGCAACGAGTTTTAAACTTCTATTATTTTGTATTTGTCGCTCAGTTTGTAATTGGTTATTATTCCTTTTATTATTATTATTATTATTATTATTATTATTATATACGAGTAATCTCTGTTATTAGCCATAGAAGAAGTTTAATTCGAATGCAAGTTACTTATTTTAATTTATTTTTTATGTATTTTAATGTGCTGTAAATGTTTTATTTATTGCTATTTTTTTAATGTATATAGAAAATGTTAAGAGCTTCATATTAAAAAAAAAGAAATATACTAATGTGGTTTTGATGCATTTTTAACAATACTTATTAGATATGTATACATATATAAGAAAACCTAAAATATAATTAGTTTAAAAAAAATTATCAAATTTACGATTTCTAATAATAATAATTGAAAAAAAAAATAACAAAACTAAATTGAAATTTTAAGAGTTACAAACCAAAATGTATGTTATTTATATTTTTAACTTCTTTAATAAACTAGAATATTACTAATTACTAATTACTACCAAATATAGGCAGGGGTTAAAAATTAATTACCATATTTATTTGTTAATATGCGTACTTACTATGGATAGTTATTGAAAATATACTTATAAATTAATTATTATTTGAAATATTAATAAATAAAATATCTATCTATCTATTAAAAATGGTTAACTTTAACTCATTTATTCAAATAATGTCTTATTTTACTTTCAATTTTCTGTGGTAATTTATTTATTGATTTTGATTGATATCAAATGAATAAGATAATCTTTCCTGTTTTATTTTTAATGTTTATTTCTTGCGTGCGTGTGTTAATTATATATTAAATCAATTTTAAACTTATTACTAACGATAGTTCACCAGTAACACATACAGCATATTAAAAAATGTTTTTTAATAAGTATAAATAATATTTTAGAAAATCAACTAGATTTTCCATATCAATTCCTGTTTACTCAGTAATTTTCAAGGTTAAAAATGGTTTTTTAATTTTAGGTATTTTGTTAACAATAATACCAATCTTTTATTGTGTTGTATGTAATTAAAGCAATACTTTATTTTTACTAAGATTTTGCTATTCTGTAACCACTGAACGATGTAACTTCTACGTCTTGTTCATGTCTAGCATTGAACTTTTTTGAATTTCCATCCAAATGTACAGCTACTTGATCTCCACCTTCAACTTCCAAAAGTATTGTAGCTGATCCACCACCTGGTTTCGTTGCTATAATTGGTGTCCACTGTTTACCGTTGTTTAATCTTTTCTTCAACACCATCCTATGTTATTATTTTGTTAGCATGGTTGTCTAAAAGTCTATTTCCTTGTAACCAATGCATATTACCTTGTATTCTCTTCGGTGAAACCAGTGAAAGAGAATTGGTAGAGGCCGGAACAAGCGCATGTGAAGACACCAACCTCACGATCCCATGTAACAGCTAAATTAACAATATTCTGTTTATACGCTACCAGACCTGTAGAATGGACTGATGTACTCCCAGTTGATGAAAACGCAATTGGTCCTGTACAATCAACATTAGTATTTTTTACTGGTGACCGTGATGGTATCGGACTGACTGCTAGCCCAACTGACCACAGTAAAGTACACAACCATAGCACACTTGTCTTATACATTTTGTTAGTATAAACCACAATGAACACTAATTATCATAATATTTTACTGTCTGCTGTGTTTTAAAACGAAACTAAATGTTACCAAATCTAGTCAAGGACGTTTAGTTTTGTTTGTGTATGGTTACTACTGAAACATTGGTATGTGTATAATGCAATGTATTAGTATCTACAACAGACTCTCATTATAATGAGATGTGTGTATTATTCGACCCGAGTCTATGAATGTTTAACGTTTAACCCATAGTGATAAAAAAAAAAAAATATATTACATTTATCTAAAGCTTTTAATTGATGAATGAGTAAATAGTTCTTAATTATAATCAGTAACCACATATTCACATATTTACACAATTACCAACTCTCAGGTTTATAAAATGATTAATAAGGAAAATATTTCTTTTGGTCGGATGGATTATTTTTTTCATTGCATTTTAAGATATAAATAAAAATAAAGTGATTATCAATTAATTTCAAGGGCAAATAACAAAATAAGAAGTTTAATTGTTTATCCATGATTATTTTTTTATGTTAAAAGTTAAAGTACAAAGTCCAAGTAATCAACTCCTACTCACCTATTATGGGAAATAAAATTATTCATATTTTTTACATTTTCCTAAGAGAATAAAATACTATATTATTAGTTTTGTTACAAAGTTAAGTACCTAAAGGTAAGAAGACAGGTAAGTATATTTATTATTTAATATTTATACAATTATAGCATCCTAGAGTCGTAAAGGTCACTGCAATAATTTTGGTCAGAATGTATGATAAGAAGCTGCGCATTGCTCATAATAGGCGCAACTATAAGACTTGACTATAGACTTCAAGTTTTGACCATACTAAATAAAGAAAAATAGAATATATTTTATACAGAGTTTATCCCCGTATTTATGCCTTTATTATTCACAGAAGTATCATAAATATATGATAATTTTATGTCTGCGGGGTGGGGGTAAAGTATAATTAATATTTTTACCTAGTACGAGTATGTACGTCTAAAAGTTTAATGTAGGAAGACGTTGTGACGCTCTTCTGGATGTTTCGTTCTTTTGTCCATCGAATAATTTACCAATGACAAATCTATACAATGTCGTGTTAAGTGTAAACACTATGATTATATAACAATTTGAAGTTTTCTAGAATTGTATAATATTAATGAAAATCAAGCTTGTACTAACATATTATAGTATATTATTAATCTGTATAACCTTATTCTTTGTGTAGGTTAGGTACCTATGGGATATTTATTATTATTGGAACCTTGATACAGGATATGTTTAAAAAAGTACATGCTGTAAACGCAGTAATATCTAACGTCAGTACGTTAGTAAAAATCACAATAATTAACAAAGACCCATACAGGCATCAAACTATTTTAAACATTTAAACCATTTAAATTGTAGATAGTTATTTCTATACTACACGGTGTGTATATGGTTTCAAGTTTAGCATTGGTAAGTACATTTTATCAGTGAAATGTATTATTATTTATTCTCATAAATCATTTACACTCAAGAATGAAAACAAATATCACAATATATTTGCGGCTTATGTAATCAACGGATAAGTTATTATCAACCATGGACCACTGCAGTTATTTACACGATAAGATATCCACGGTTATTAAATATTTAATACCTTAAACAAAACATAGTAAATAGTTATAAACAGGGCTAGATCTAAGGGGGACAACCCGGGGCACTTGACTCGGAAGTATGGGTCGGGAGGTGCCACATTACCAAAAAATAAGTGAATATATTAACAGTTTGTATTACCTATTACGCTAATTTTATACTTTTCTACGAGTAAAAATATTCCTAGATCCGGCCCGGCAAGTTATAAGTACGAGATACATTAATAGTACCCCTAGTAAAGTAAGAGGGCTAAGGATAAGCTTATATCTACTCGATTAGCCGACAAAAACCCAGTTTTTAATAATTTTTCAAAAATGTTCAACACAATGACAACTTTGTGAGCTTGGGATGTAACAATAATAATATAAATTAACTTGAATAGGTATCTAAAGTAAAGTGTTCTAACATTCAGAATGTTAAGTTAATATCATTTAATAGTTTAAAACTAATCTTTAAATGTATTACATTAGCTGTAGTGGCTTAGATATTATGAATTTATAAGTTTGTATCAACTTAACTATTATTTTGTTTAATTGTATTGATTATATAATGTATATAACTATATTATAATAGTGCAACCGAGTTAAGGTGATGGAAAATGACCAGTCAATATGGGACAAAACTAGTTAATTACGCCAAACTTCTGGTCATCGTCTTAATTTAGTCGTATTACAGTGTGATAAACAAAAACAAAAATAAATTAATTATATAAATATAAGTTTGTTAATATTAGGTGTCGACGTGAAGTAGCTTTATTTACTCAGTACCGAAGAGATATTGAATTGTACTATGATAAATGTCAAAACTCAAGATAATACTACACGTCGTTGTATTGATGTCTCGATGAGCAAATAATTTTTGTTAAAATTAAAATTAAATATAGGTATGTATAATTGTATTTAATTTTAACATACCTACGCATCACTACCCGTCTGTATATATAAATACAGTACACTATACACGCAATATAATAATATAACATTATTTTGCACGTGATTTTACATTGTCTTGATATAGTACTATAATAGATGTATTATATTAAGTAGGATAACAATAGGGCGTGTGAAAAATTCTGATAAAACATTTCACAACACTACGCGCGATGTACATACGCCACACACTGTCCTTACTCCTGTATTTTTTAAATATATATAGATAGTTAGATGACTTAGATGTGGTATAAATTAAACCGTATAATAATTAATAATATCGAATACCTATTATAATTTCTGTATATTTCTCATTTTCCGAAAATTTAGCAGTTATATCGTATTAATTTAGATTTAGAAATCAATTAAGAAAGCTTGCGATAGTAGCACTGGTCATGAATAGTGACTACATTCAGGAATAAATGGATCGTTAAGCTGAAAATTATATAAGGTGAAATAATTTTATGCCAAAATGATGTTCCTGTGGTTCGTCAAAAATAGGTATAAATGTATAATATGTACGCGTAGAACTGGCCAATTCCTGTCCACTATCTATCACACGAAGATGACATGCACACATACCTATACTTATGTACGTATATTATATTATGTTATGTTTGGGTACTAAATATGTATAATATCGTATAAACTGTGAAAAAAGTGTTTCGAAACAACAACAAAAATGTATATGTCAGTCATACGCGGCCAAGTATCGACCTTCCCACAAGTTTCAATCGTTGTGTATGTTGGACGTTGGTATGTGTTTATACCACTAGTTTAAATTACTTATTTATAAAAAGCAGTGTTTTTCAACGAAAGCTTCTCGTTGAAAAAAATTACGTTATTTATTTAGAGGTCGAATGAGCCTATAACACGTACTTATTCAAAGGTCATTATCGCGCAATCCTCTGAAGTCTGTAACAGCTATATATTAATATAATGGTGCCGAATCGCGGTGAATTGATCAATCTTTTATAATAATTAATCAATGCATCATTAATTAACCTATAATATATTACTTATCAATATATTTAAGTAGGTAAATTTTAAATTATTAGTTTGATTTTTAAATTTTAATTGCCTATTGCCTATATACATGGGAGTTGGGAGTATATTACTATAGTAATTAGTACTATATACTGTATACTATATAGTCTTGTGAAGTACCTACCTACTTTAGCAATATTATTTAAATAGTTACTTCTCAACTTTTCAAGTATATTTAAAAAAAAATACTTGGACAAATGTTTTAATTACTTTTTTGATGGTAATATTTACATTTAAAATAAAATACTAATATCAAATACTTTTAAGTAAGTCAGTCATACATTTTTTATTTTCAATTCAATAAGTCAAATATTTTATTAGTCAAACAGTGTACCTAAATGCTTGTAATATTATCATATTCTCAACCATTAGCAAGTAACCATAAAGATACTCATATCTCGGCAAACTGTTAATATTATTATTACACAGTTTGTGTATAAACGATGTTTGAAAATTGCAGAAATACCTAAATAATTTTATAACTTGAATAATAAATCGTAACTATATATTCTATAATATGCTAAAAGCATTCATGTTACAATAGCCATTGGTTATAAAAATATAATTTACAATATTTCTACTTACTAGCTATATTATATAATATATGTTTGCAGTAAAATATGTTAAAATATATTTTACGCAGTATCGTGTTTCTCAATCCCCATATCTTCATTTATAAATGTCTACATAATATATCAAATAATAATAATATATAATATAGCAGATTACATCCAGTGTATTATTATATGGTGCGGGTGTTTGGTTTAAATACGATGCTTATACATAGGTATGGTAATAATCATGAAAATTACCGTAGTATATAATAACGTTAAATCTCATCCAAGGTCTGCGCAGAATGCAGATAATTAATCCGTTATTGTGACTTTATATGTAAATCTGCTGCAAGTATTTACGTACATGTGTAATATAATATTGTAAAATGTAAAGTTCGAACACGATTTGTAATATATGTATACATTAATTCGTGAATAATTATTTGTGGGACAATAGATATTATACTGTTGTACAAAATTTACTCATACCTATAAAGACATACGTACGTATATAAACTCTACGCATTCTTACACCTATGCATCTCTCTTATGAATATTTAGACATTTTGTCCACGGAGAAGTCGGTATTTGGTAATCCTTTCCTTTTAGCGCACGAACATTGAATTACACCTATGACCCCCGGGTGACAGTGGCCTATAGTCTGTATTATGGTTTCATAGTTACCTAAATGTACTTTATTATGTATTATCGTAATCGCTAATCAGTAGTCAAAGTTGTTCGGATTGAGTGGGAGGACGGTCACATAATAAATAACCATCAATTACGATTTACAATAACAATGTTCATTTTATTATCTTAATTATTTGAAAATCGCCCTTAAGGCCTTAAAGCTATAATTTTCATTGCTTGACACGCTTATAGTTCCAAAATAATGAAATGAAATAATCCAGTATAAATATATCGTATTACATAATTTAAATTTTTTTATTTATAAATTATAAGTTATGAATATTGTAACTTGTAAGACTTATTTGATTAGGAGACACTTAATGTATTTTTTTATAGGGGAATACTCGATGATTCAATAACACCACGACGTCACCGAGGAGAAGTAGACAAATTTTTTTTTTTTTTAATGCTTATTATAATATAATATATAATAATTGCTAATTTTATTACTCACGAGAGTATTGCACTGTTACTACTACGAATTAGTCACGAATTCTGCAGTCTGAAATAATGTTCTTGTTTACATAGGTACACAATATGATACTAATCACTATATTTAATGTAATTACTGCGTATTACAAATTTACAACTTACATATAATTAGTATTTATAGATTTAGTCGTTAAGGTACATAAATTATAATATAATTAATAATATATTTTTATAATGATAAATATATATATATATATATATATATATATATATATATATATATATATATATGTGTGTGTGTGTGTGTGTAGTTAACTGGACATTGAATTTGTCCTACTCGACGATTTCAGCCGTAGTGATATAATTATCAGGGTTTGGGGCTTATAAAATTTGCATATCCATCATAATTCATAGATATAGTAAAACATAGCAGAGTGATGTACAAATACCTTTTATAGTACAGAGAATTCAAATATAAAATTTTATTTTGCTTGTTTTTGCATATGTCGTAATTATAATTATCATACTGATGGGTTTTTTCATAAATTAATTTGTAGTGTATCTGCAGTATTTCGGAGAATTGTAAAAAATCTATTCTGTATTCATAACTTTTCAGCATTTCCCTATGGGCATTAGCTGGCTTAAACTCGATCTCGCTGTGGTTAGTTTAATTTATAAATATATTAGTATAATTATATAATACTATATGTTATAGGTTACCGTTACCGTTCTAAGTAATAACCATCTATTGTCCATTGGTAATAATATACAGATATGTTTACTGTATAAAATATATAATACAAGGTGTTTTAATGTATAACGTACGTACGTATGTAGTTGAGCAGTTCCATAATAATATGCGATTTGTGCCTTTGTGGTTACACAAAAAATAAACTTATCGACTAGATTAGCACATCTAGGCTTTAGGCCGTGATATATTTATATAATATGGATACTCGACGCACAAAATGTTATACACTAATACACTTATGCTATTATAGTATAGTAATAATGTATACGTCATGTATTAGTACCTATAGGTATTTTGAAGCTATTACAATTTAATATGTCTATCGTTCACGTGTATTATTCTGTGTGCTAATAAGTAATAATAATGAGTCGTAAAAAGTTACATAAAGTCATTACGGACTATTGTTGAACACTCGAATATAGGAATTTGTATCATTGTACATGATATGTGATAACTCTGTTGTCTGTTTACTACAGGAACAGGTACAATTTGAATTTCGATTAGATGCGAGTTGTACAAATGAATAACAAATCAAAATCGAAAGTGTCAATTTTTGGGACATGGCAATTAAACGCACAGATATAAATTAGCAATTTAAATTACCACAGTGTCAACTCAAACACGTTTCTGTACATTTAGATTGTGAGTACCTATTATCTATATTATCAATTATTATTGTAGAGCGGTTTACTAGACATGATGTTTCAGTTTCAGTAATGTTTTACTTTATGACGATGTTATATTTTTAAGATGATGTTATAATATAATTTATTGCTTTGGGTATAAAGTGGATTATAATTTTTCACAGATATTATTTATTTTATTTTTATGATAAAAAGTGGTGAAATAGGTAGGTTAAGCTTTAAGCTGGCAATAATTTGAGATGAATAGATGGGAGAATTACTGTGTTTGTCTTATGCGTCCTATGGTTTATTAGTAGTAGATAGATTATATGTCTTATTCATAATATAGAAACGCGAAACATGCAAACAGAATTTATTATCTATTAGTTTATCGTAAACCGAGTTTACAAGTCCAGTAAAAAAACAACATATTCCACAGAATTTAGGTATGGGATGAGCATAGAAAATATGCAATAACGAATTTGAAATGTTTATATCTCAAAAGCGTAGCATATGAATGTATGATTTTTTTTTTAGATTCTTCACAATTTGATACTTATTGCATTTCTCGTTTGTTGTATAAAATAGTTTAATATTAATATGTTGTATTGTATTTTCCTATGATTTATATTTTATAATATTCTTTGTTAATCGACAACTGTTATACATATATTCGTACTGATATCGATTTAAATTTATTCGATTTCTTTTATTGAAAAAAAAACTAATCACTGTGCATTAACTATTATTGCATGCGTTTTGTCTTAATTATTTTTAATTGTTATGTTTTGTTTTAATGTATTATAAAAATATATTGAATAATCGTCGTATGCATATAGCGCGCCTTCAACACACCTATTATGCACGCCGCATATTTCACGGAAGTTTAATTTATTTCACAAGTCATATAATATGCCTATGTAGGGATTTTTTATATTATATACATGGCTTATATATATATACACAAACAATACAGTAAACGCGTATACTTATACTTATATAGTTCAATGTTAAATCAATTTATGTCTTCGGCGCGTATCTTATATATATATATATATATATATATATTATATTTTATAGATGCACAGTAGAATAGAAGAAATGTCAGAAAAACCACCTGTTGGGTTTTAAAATTAAAAAGACTTGAACGCGCCTCATCTGCATCATCATTATGTGAACACACGCGACGCGAAGACGCCCGACTGTAATTACAATAACAATATATCTGATATATATTTTTAGATCTACAAAATAACAATAATAATAATATAAAATTGATACGTTTATATTATTTTCATCACATTTCGTTTGCAAAATTTCACCGGCTTCACTTATTATCTAGGTGTGAAATCTGATTTAGACGTTTAGTATAGTTTATAATGTTTATATGCACATTGCACGCATAACGCACGTAATATTATCAAAGTTGTCGTCGCTTTCTTACAATAATTCATGGGATCGCTGTTATATATTGTGTACCTACAGTAGGTACTTCGATGATGACCGAAGGGCGAGTTTACTGAGTTTAATTTTTTAATACCACTGAGTGCGCCATTCTATTAATTGATTGTTTCGCATTCGCATATTATCTATACATAATAATATGTATGTATATAATATTATGAAACACATAAAGTATTTGTTATCACTCCATATACTAGCAATGAAATGATACATTTGTCGGCAGTTTATATGGCAGGACTGCAGGGGTCTTACTCACTGTCCGAGAAAGGTATATCTATAATATCGTGGTTTTACACATTTTTATTTTTTTTACCTAACATAATTGTATATTACGAGCTATAACTACACGCTGTGCAGACGTGCGTTGTAACTTTACTATATCGTTTAAATTCGTTAAAATAATTATTTTACCACGTGTGGTGTGGCTTGTGCGTTTATGTATTATAATATTATTATGTAGACGGTCGTTTATCACGTCGAAAACGCCAATAACAAAACAAAAAAGGGGACCCAACCCGACCCGACCGGGTGACGTATATGATATTTTACATATAAGACATTAGAGCGATTGCAATGTAATAATAATTATAATTCCGACAATACCGTAAAAAAAAACCGACCAAAACTTTCACGGAGTGGATGGATAAATATCGGTGGTGGTGGGTGGGGCAAGGACGGGCCTCGCGCAACACCACGGCGCGTGTGTGTCATCCTCGCCGCGCGACGCACCGCGGAGCCGAGAGACCGCAGTCGCGTGCCATATGATATCTATCATGTACGCCCGATAGATCTACACAGCGTGTCATGTATAGCGATCTATAGTATTTTTTATTCATATCAAAATATTATTACATACATTTATAATTTTTATAATATATAGTGTAACCGTCCGACTGTCGTCTGGTCAACACACGCGTTTCAACCTCTGTGTCGAAGAAACTCATCCGCACACAAACATTCAAAAACTACAATAATATACCATCATATTTTAATTTATATGCGCACTCCGAACTGTTGTAAGTACGACTCAGAATAATTTTACGTGACTTTTGTTAGTAGTTATTATAGTGTAATACATAGGTACACCAAGTTTCGATCGCTTATAATCTGCAGTAGGTAGATACTTAGTGTGTGGTACTGATTTTACCGATCACCTGCAGTGCTTCGAGTTACAATGCTAAAGTATTACATTCATATTGTAGTCATAATAGGTTAATTATTACATATTTATTTGTCGATCAATATATTTAATATTGTACATGAGTGTCGAAGCAAAGCTGGATTAAAGGGGGGGGGGGGCTAAGAGGGCTATATCTTAAGACCCCCCAAAAAAGGGGACTCCAGAAGTCCAGAACATTAATAAACAATATTTATAAATAAATGTACGTATAAACATTTTTTTGTAAAATCGGGACCACTAAAAATGGGATTGCCCAGGGTCACTTATTACATTAATTCGGCTCTAAAGCGAAGTAGGTACCTGCGATTTATGTATTTTTATTATTTATTTATTATTATAAAGGCTTAAGTCCAGTATATATATACCATAGATTTAAAATAAATGATTTAACTATACAGAAAATGGTAAATTAATAAAACAATTATAATATGATAAATTAAAAAATAATTTTAAATAGTAAATATTTAATGATACATTTAATAATAACAACAAATTCACATTAAAATGACGATAATATAGTTAGACATACGTTGATAACTTAGTCTATCAAATGTAAGTCTCATGTATAAAATAAATCAAAATTTTTTATAATTAATTACATTCTCGGGCAATTCTCGATTCAAATTCCGAGGGATTATTATAACTATAAGAAGTACCTATGCTGCAATAAAATCAGATGCCTTTTATGAATTTAGACATACAACAAATTTTCATAGATTTGCGATATTACCCAACCTCTTCCACGCGACCATAATATTATTATTATAGGGCACCGCCGCCGTACGGGGACAGTCTTCTCTTCGTACTGTTTTGTAGGTGAAGTAAATATGTGTTTTACTATAAACAGTATAAACTTAATGATGTTATATGTTTAATTTGATATTTTTATCTGTCCGAATATACACATAATGTACACATGGGTACCTAAATATTGTATAATAGCCAAAATCGGCAATATCATTATAGACTCAATCGTTTCGAAAGTATCAAATCCCATGAATCTCATAATTAAATGCATCTATATTCTACACATAATGTAACATATTATGTTACATACCTATACCGATCTTTGATCTGTACGATTTGTTTCATTTATCTAATGTATATAAGAAATAATAAAAAAATATAGTATGTTACTATTTTAAATAACATACAGTGACATTCAAATTTAAATACGAATTGCTTAAATTCGTTGAGAATATATTGTCTAATTATTTTAAGTATGTGTTACAAGGTCACCCTTTTTATCATTCAAATTTTTTATCAGCTAATTTTCATAAAGTAACAATACCAAATAAACTTCGGGAATAACGATGTATATATAATATAAAATAGTATGAAAACATCAAACTGCAGGACGATTATTTCATCGAGAACCGGAAAATATAAGTCATTTTTAATTATTTTTTTTAAAAAATAATACCGATTAGTCACATAAAAACGTAAGATAGTATATTTTTAAACTTTAAAAAGTATATATTTTAAAAATGTCTTTTATTCCCTATGTTTTAATTATTGGTTTAATGTAAAATAATCATCCTGTACAGCATTCAAAACTATAACTTCTATATTAAAATTATTATAATATTATCAAATCATCAAAACGCGTGTTTGTAATTTATGATTGGGGTGTACAATTTAAAGACAATTATGAACATATGATACCGAATATCTAGATTTATCGGTCTCATATTTAATAAAATTGAATAAAGAGAAGGGACTACAAAAAATTTTAAGCTATCTACAGCTACTAATAAATATCAACATTGAAACATATAGGTTATTATTTGTATGCGTTATGAAAGTATAATTTGTTCACAGTATTCACATAATTACAATTTACTATTATTAACCCATACATGGACAATAAAATTGATTTAAATATTATGGTTTATATTATGTTTACATCAATAATTATTATGTAGTATGTACAAATGTAATACATCGACACGACGTATTGTGAGTGATCGGGGCTTATCAATAATACTTCAATACCTTCTTAGGGGTTTATAATAATATAATACCTTACATGTTATACTAATACAGTAATATACCTATAAAAGAAAAAAAAATTAAGTAAATATAATATATGCTCTTTCTTTTTTGTATAATGATGTAAATGTTTTGACGTTTCCTTAATCGTTAACAATAACAATGATAGGCACTACTTCAATTTCAATACTCGTGCATAATATTATCATCTATTCCAGTTTAATGAGCAGGATAAAATTCATGTATTATGTATACGCGAGTAAACGATAGGAATATCTACTTAAATTTTATTACCGCACGGAGTATAAGTGTATAACTTTCGCTCACCAAGTTACGCATTCGAAAATACGAGTATGTTGAATCATTTACTCCGTTTAAACGACTTCAGTACTATATTATACTGCTAAACCTATGTTTTTAGTCGTCTGAAATACAAACTGGGAACAAATTATTTTACGTGAATGCAGAATTGATTACAAATAAACGTAGACAACATTGAAATATATTAAACAGATATTTAATTGATATTAACTCACTATAATCAAAATATAGTTTATGTTTTAGGTTTAAATTGTAAATAAATAATTTATCGAGATCGATAATAAATTACACTTAAGAATGACAAAATACATGTTACTAATAAGTACCTACCTTTAAATTATTTGTCATGTAGGTATTAATTATTGTTACCTATATAATTGGTTTATTACAATTTACTTAGTATACCTACACATATGTATTATTTGATGTATAATATAAACATTTAAAATAAATTAAATAATTAATAGTGTAATAAATAAAATAAAATATATCTATGTGGGATTATTATACTGACTGATTATAAGTTATAACACACAAAATATTTTAAATTACTTATTGCTGTCAAATGTCAATATAATATTATGAATCGTGACTAGTTGGTTATATAGTATTAAGCATTTAAACCATACGTAGTTAGGTAGATCGTTTATAATTGATGTTAGGTACATATAAATACTCGTATATTGTATAAATCGAGCGAATTTATACAATATACTGTTGCGTTATATTATATCAATATCGTATTATGTCATATCGTACATTTATTAATTTTGATTTATATAGAGATACGTAATTTTTGGTATTTTTAATGATATTTTTTAAATTTACATTTTTCCTTGTTGATTGATAGAAGTATATTGTTTGATAGAGTATTTTTTTTTAATAAATTGGATTTTTATATCTTTTGCAGAAAAGTTATTAGTTTAATATACTTATCATATACATAACTATGGGCACGATATGTATGTATTTTCGAAACATACAATTTTAAATAATTTATATTTCTAAGTTTTCCTAAATGTCATCATCAAAACTAAATAATTTGGAGAACCAGTTAAACAAAAACAAAAAAAAACAATAATATTTCACTGTGGTTATAGTCTATGGATAGGAAGTTAAATTTGTTTTGGTTGATAAAAATATAATGGAGTTAGGTGTATTATGTATATGCTATGCGGTTTATATGTAGGTAGATGATGTACTTTATAGGTATAATGGCCAGTTGGTACTACCTAATTGAGTTACATTAAAATTTATTTTGAACAGTTTTGTTACAGTGCATTTTAAACGTACATAATAGCCGACGACAAATAGATTTTATTTTACAATATCTACTGCGAATGCGTTTACTAACAAAATAAAACCAATTACAATACTTTTTTTCTCTATATTGCATTTATAAAATTACAGGTCGTGATGAAATGAGTTTGGTGGAATATCCAAGGTCTGAACATGTCCGTTTGCGATTGCTGGGCCAGTTTCAAGTTTTCTCAAATTGTAAGTAAAATGAACAATAAAAGTATAAAAATTAAAAACAATATATTATAATAGTGACAAAGTCCTTATAATATAGGTATTATACATACATATGTAATATGTGAAATAATTATTTAATTATACAATATATTGGCGAATAACCTTCATGAAAATACGGGCTGTGGGAAAATGCACAAGGTTATAATGTTTTCTTATTCGTATTGCGTACGAAAAGTGTCTTTAAGATTATTTTGACAAAACGTGTAAATTGCCAAGAAGAACATTTTTAATACAAACATTTTTACTGAGACTGGAGAAGTACAGATTATATAATAAATAATTCCACTTTTATCTTTATAAACAATCAGACTGGTTATAATTTTTTTGCATATTTTTGTTTATATAAAATTTAAATAAATTAAACGGCGCATGAGAAAAATAATACAGATACAGATATTAACAAGGTATTAATGAATCTAAGTTAAAAAAAAATTAATTAAATTATACATAAACATTAATTAATTATTCTTGAAAGTGGTTTCCACTTAGTATTATTTATACTACCTATACCTCTACTATACTATAATTATGCGCTATACACTATTACAACTAGTACCTGCTATATCGAATTGTTATATTTACGCTGTATAACTAATAACTATATTATATGTATGATGTATGTTATTGTTTAATGTTTATATTTTTATAAAATATTTAAAATTGGCTGAACATTTGTATTTAATTTATCCACATTTTAAACCTCTAGCCGCCATTTAAATGTATAAATGGATCCAATTGAAGTTGGTTTTTTTTTTTAAATAATTCATAGTAAATAATAATATATGTGTTAAGATATCTCCCTCAATAGAACACAAAACTATAAATTGAATTGTCGATTGTAAATAATTGTAATAAATGGAATTGATTATTATCCACTATATTAATTAAATTTTTTAATTATTCAATTAAATGATAACTAGGTAACAGACATATACGTAGGTGCTTTTATAAGTTGTCTATTTATTTATTTAATAAATAAATACATATATTTATATATATATAAATTACTAGTATAGACGTCATATGCGTTACATTTTATATGCATGCGTATAATATAAGCGCCACGAGTTACGTTAACGTAAACCGATACCTATATACATATATACATAATATATTATTTTGCGTTTCAAGTTACTTATTTACTAAGCATAATATAATAAACATATGCGTGTATCGAATTTCTTTTTATTTGTGGTAAACAAAAAATATGATTTTTATACAGCGCAGATACTTGATATAATGTATAAAATGTTCGCACAATACAAAATATGTAATTTTTTTGAATGCGTACCTACCTCTATATTGCTACATCAGAATGTTCATTTCAAAAAAAAAAAAAATATATGTATTATTATTATTATATATAGGGATTAGGGAATTTCAAGTATTTGCTCTTCTGGTTTTCTATATAATATCACTCGGCGGCAGTCGCATATACCGTTTGCGAATCGCATATTAAAGTTTAAAGCGCTCGGCACATATATTACATATATATATATATTTAATATACGAGTGCATGACCGGTATTATATTATTATGTACACGTCTGCGATAAACTATTCTTTACCGTATAATATAATATAGAGACTTTATTATAAAGACCATTATTGTTTATGCAATTGTGCCTTGCGGTCGTCCAATGACATGGAAAACGAGTTGAAAATTTAATTAAAATTTCTATGGGCTATATTGAAGTAGGTATATATATTATATTATGTGGTGTATCACTGAACGACTGAATATAATATTATACATAATAACTGTATGATACGAGTTATGTCATAAAAATAAAACAGCAGAAATGTACTTTTATTGAGTATTGACAAACGATTATCATTTTTTTTTTTTTTTTTTGAAAATAGAATTTTAAAAAGCTAAATGCTCGTGATTCATTTTTGGGGAGTAAATTGATTATGCCTTATTGTTTATAGAATCAAATATTTACATGTATATTATTAAATTGTTAATATAAATATATCTATACAATAAAAAACTAAATAGTAGGTTTAAATTTTAATTCAGAAAAAATGTGACGAATAATGAATTACCGGAAATTACGAGAAATTTGTTTTGCACATAAATAGTTGTATATGATGTTGAAAATTTAATTTGGCGGAGGCAGTAGTAAAACTTAGTTATAACTAATAACAATTATTAGCGGGTAACAAAACCGTAAATCTGATATCGATGCAATTACGCAAAGGTAGGTAGTACCTGTCCTATATGCATATTTTTAAAACAATAACATTTGATTTACACTCTAAGCACACGGACAACTAAAAATGTATTGTACCAACATATAGTGTAAAAGGTCGACAGTATAAAAACTATATATGTATATATATATAAAAGCAAAGTTTAAGATAGTGAATACCAGCTATGTTCTATATGTAAAAATTTAGAATAAATGTGGCTTAAATGATCTAAAATAATAATAGTATATTTTATGATAATTATATAAAATTATAGTAGTATTATATGGATCTAGTGGTTTGACCACTCCCCAATAACGAAAAATAATTTTTACCCAATTGATATGTACTTTGATTTATGTTTACCTTTATAAGACATATAGGTCACTTAAAAATTCGGGGTTGATAATATTTTATTCCCGGGTCGAATAATTCAATCGCTCTAATATGATATGTGCCTGCAGCATGGTTATATAAATATATGTAATACCTACCAACCTATCTCAATACGACAATACCTCGTAGTCTTCATACTGGCATGAATGGTATGATGTATTGGTATTTATATAATTATTGGTAGGAAAAAATTACAAAATATGGTACAATTAAATGATTATAATAAATTATGTTGGTTATTCACTGGTATTAGTAATTATAAAAACAAAATCGTATTTCGTTGTGTCGTAAGACTACTAATTATTTCGTGCAGTAAGTACCTGGATGTACCTCGTATATGTAGAAGTAATTTTATTTTATTTCAGTAAACGAAGATCTCTTGAAACTCAAGGTCTTGGGAAATAATGAAAAAATTATACAGCCGCGTACATATATATATATATATATATATACGTACAATGTTATACATGTGCTTTATTCAATGTCATATTGTCATCTAAAAAATCGGTATAAAAAGTATGTTGCGATAGGTACTCTCACGTATCAATGAAGAGATCTGCGTACCTATAGGCTATAATGGCTTAATAGCTATTTAAATAAAATAAGTAAATATTATATGCTCTTTTATTCGCAGACCCGAACTCGCGCACCTATATATGATATAATACATTTGTGTATATTATACTCAGTGCAGTAGTGCGTATGTTTAAGTTGTAAATGATAACTGAACACGATAACAATTAAAACTGAAGGATAAATTAAACCCGACTTCGCCATGTACCTACCTATATTATATTGGCCTACATAAGAATTAACGACGTGCGATGTAGGCATCACTCATCTATCAATAGATTTATTAACGACTTGAAAACGAATCTTGTGCGTTTAATGATCGTGTACACGTTTAATGTGTATCCGCAGGTACATATTTTTGTTTGCATCACAGTAGTTATAACTACTTATGTACGTGGGAGTCGAGTGGTCGAAAATTCATGTATAGTATCGACCGAAGGCTAATTTTTATTTTATTTTTCGTTGCAGAATAAATAGCTAACGCTCCGGGAAAATTATAAAAGTCATTATACTGAGATGTTGAAAATATTAGATCATTTAGTCGAAATCGTTGACTCTTTCGTGGGACAGATGTGGGTACATAGAGCCGTAGGGAGTATTTGCTAGTTTTTGATAGCAGATGACGTTATACACTGCAATACATAATAAGTATAAATAGTGTAATAACTAGAATATATATTGGTTAATATTTTTTTCAGTATGTCTCGACTTAAAAAATGACATTTTTACATTATTACGGATGGTGGAAAGGTAGGTATACGATATTATGTAGGTAATAAATGGAATGTTCACCAATCTAGTGTAATATGAATCTAAAACGTGTATAATTTGTCATTATACTAACATTTTCATAATTTTTAACAGATTATACACTCACTCAGCTTCACATATAGGTATCATAGGTATCATTTACAAATCTATATTTAATTTTGACTAAATGTCTAAATTGAACAAATTATTTTTATAATAAACTTATAAAAGAAGATATAGGTATTTCAATAAATTTTTGTTTATGTATTGTATTTTTTTTAATATACGTTTGTCATTTAACCAATTCGTAATTATTCAAATACAACTGTAATTTTATTTTTTTCATTTCTCATGTAGGTAGGTACGTTTAAGAGATCTTTATACACAAACCTACTGTGAAGAATAAATTGTTCACAGCTTGCTATATATCACCATGACGATAACGATTAACCATTAAAACAAATTAGTTAACGAGACCTCACCTTTTAAAAAGGTGTTCCGTCTTTTGTGTGTATAATATCTAATATAAGCAATTGTAATTATTGTGAGCAAGGTGATGTCTATTAAATCAAAACATGTTCATTCGTAATAAAAACATTAAAATAAAAAGAAATAACGCGCAGTTGGGAACGTGTACCCATTATGGCCAATGGGCATACCCGGCGACCTGTATAATATACATTAATAAGACCAACTAAAAACGTTTTGACTTATAATTATTGACCATTTTGTAGTTTAAGTGTTAATATTTTCTGGTATTCATAATCCATGGTGTGTAATGTGTGTACAGACGTATATTATATGTATAGTTGTCTGCGCGTAGGTATCTATTGTGCGTTTGTGCGTTTATTATTATACTAAATATAGTAACTATATACAATAATACAATAGTAAAAAATACGACTTATTAGTCATTATTATACTATTCACCAGGTCATATCGGTCATTCGTGATTCATGTATAACGTATGACATAGGTACCTACCAAGTCATACAAGTCTAATTACTCTTAAAATACCCAAAAAATATTATCAATATTAATGTTTGATTACTGTAACATGCAAAACTTTGTTTTTAGATAAAATAAAGCTTTATAAAAAGAAAATACTAAATTTAACCGATTTGCGATTACGCGTATAATTATTATTGTTCAACAGAAAAAGTTTTACATAAATTACCCATCATAAAATAACCGTTAAACTCTTTTGTATATTGATCACACGATGATTTGTTTCTTTTTTTTTTTTTTTGTACAGATTTTGTGTTTGAGTTGTCTGCTCTATAAGAGATGGTCGGACGCAGAAGCCACCAGACTGTTTTATTTCTTCGAGAAGTCATCCCGAGAATGGCCGTTGCTCAACAACATTACTAGAAACGGGGCTGGATCCTTGTTCGCGGACGTTACTTTCGGCGGTTACATAATAATATGCGTGGCGCTGTACATAGCGTACTTGATGGGCGAGCTGAAGAATAGCAAAAAAACTGTAAGTCCACCATCTGACAGTATCCATCACGATATATAGTTATATACGTTTTATAAGACGTATTTATATCTCCATTTTCAAATAGTCCCATGTCTATAACACTGAATGTCAATCCCTTGTTATCCACTGTTGAGTAGGAAAAATCTCACAAACAGTATTGTTCAAAATAATTTTCAAATGTGTTTAAGTCCTCGGTGTCATTTGTGTTTGAAATGAGTACTGAGTATTGCTGACTATTACTGTGATTTAACCTAACCTACTCAGGGGCGTCATTTCACATTTTTTCATGGGATGCAAAACCAATATTGAAAATTTAAAGTAATACCAGTCACTCGCATAGTCGAGTCAACCCATGAATTCTTTCAACACACTTTTTTTGTAAATGTAGATCATTTTATAGAATTATAGTATAAAACAAATAACAATAATTATGTTCATGGGATGCATTTGTACACCCTTGTATCCCACAAATGACGCCACCGAACCTACTAAATTACTAAGTTTTTTTATCCTTTCTTATGTATAAGAATATTCATTTTATTCTTGTATACTTATTTATAAAATAAGTAAAACATATTAATTGTATTAAAAAAATTAAACCTAACTTGGCTAACTTCTTTTATTACATTGCTTTATAGTCTCGCGTTATTCGCTCGACTTTCTTAAACCTCCACGTACAACAAGGAATTACTGTGCCTATATTAAATATCACTATAAGTTATGTCTAATTTATAATTATTTTGCTTGTTTACTTGCAGCTTACACACGTAACAATAATAATTTTTTTACACAAATTCCTAGTAGATAAAACAAAAACTAACTTTAATATGGCCACAGAATCACTGAATTTCAAATTTAAAAATCATATTTATTTTTTGGTAGGCGTAGGTTCTTTGTTGTTACGATATATAACTCGTGTATAAATAATGTTTCAAAGAAATTCGACCACCTGACCCTTTACCCCCTTACAGCTAATCTAAAATCTTATGAACAGACAATAGTTTTAGCTGCAATATTATGAAAATAATAATTCAAAACCACAACAATAATTATATTCTGCATGTGCTTCATAGGAATCGTTTTTGTTGGTCATCGGTGCGGCGCTGTTTATTGCCGTCGGCTGTCTGGTGTTGACCGCCGTGGACAGCGTACCCGGGAACCTGGTCATCAACGCGCTCGTGTTGGGCATCCTGTCCATAGTGACGGGCATGGTGTTCGTGCTGGACACGTGTCTGTCGACCAGGCGAAATGATAAGGAGTCGCACCTGTTACCGAAGAACACTCGGTACGGCGACATTGCACGTACTAGGGCCGCCGTCGACAGTGCGATGCAAACCAACGGGACGAACAGATTGCACGCCAACGGGACGAACGGATTGAACGCCAACGGAATGAACGGGGTACACACCAACGGAACGAACGGGGTGCATGTCAACGGGAAGAACGGGGTGCATGCCAACGGGATGAACGGGGTGCACGTCAACGGGACGAAGGGCGTTCAGAAGTGGGAGACGACGGAAGAAAACAAGGAAAAAAATGGCTTGCTGCGGACGACCGCGGCTACGATCGGTCGGGTGGTGGAAACTAAAAACGAGAGCGTTCAGACAACGATGAACAGGGACCGCGGCGGACGACCGGAAGAAGACCACGACGACGTTGACGGGGTGGTGCCACAACAGTACGGTCGGAGGTACTTGGACGACCGCGGGTTCGACGTGGGTCGCGGACATAGGCACGCGGACTGGTACGACACGGACATGGATCTACCAAAAATGAAGAAACTCGAGATCAATGTGCCGACAGAGGAGTCTCCAGACTACCGTCGCAGGTATAAATGACCTAACCTTGATACACTCGAGTGTAATATAAAACTGATATATCTAACGAAATTGAGGTTTAAATTACCAATGTTTTTTTACAATGTTCTAGTCTTACTATTACGATGTGCGTTTTAATTTGTACCGCCGGAAATTTAAGTCGATTGTGTAATATCGATTGATGATTTCTGTTTCATAATTCATATTCCAGAAGGACGAAAACACAGCAAAACTACAAAACTTGTTTCAGGGGTTTTAAATAGGCAATTTAAATGATTATTTAACAATTCCTAGTAATAGACCCTTGCAGTCTGAAATCAAAAATAAACTTAATTATTAGTCGGATTTATATGATTAACAGAATGCATACAATTCAATCTTCATTAAATATATATTTTTAATCGTTATAAAATAACTTTAATTCAGTAGTTGATAATTTACCTAGTTTATATTAGATCGTTATTTAAAAAAGGACGTTGTTGGTTTCAGATTTGTAAACATTAAGAATGGTGCTAAACTACAATCACCCAGTATTACGAGCACTGTGCAACATCAACAGGAAAGTCCAAAGGAGGAAAATGAACATGAAGTGAAAAATGCCAGAGTACCGTATATTTTTTCAGAAAAAAAGAGACCGACTAGACCTACTGATCTACCCTTAAAATCACCCGTGGAGAGAGTGAATGATTCATTACAAAAATCGGTTAAAAGTCGATTTTACTTTGGGGCAAACATGGAAGAACCTAAATCGCCAAATGATCCTGGCTATGTGCTACACACTGCGTCGAGATGGGAAGAACAACCTGCTGCAGCCGTGCCACAAAATGGATACAAAAACTTTAAAAGAAGTCAAGTATAGTCTACGTAAATAAACTGTATTTATTTTTATATACATTTCAATAATTGTGTGGACTAGACTTTTAGTTTATAATACCAATTATAGTTGTAAAAATTTTCTTTCAGGATCTTTAGAAGAATTCTCTTCTTCGAGTACATGTTGAGCTGGATCAAATGATTCTTTATCATAATCTTTAGTACCCATAACACTAGCACCTTTAATTCTGATAACAGTAGCCTTATCAACGCCTAGCATTCTGGCATACTGAAAAGCTAAAAAAGAAAAAAAAAATATTTCCATCTTAACTTAAATACAATAATAATATTACAGTAAACATACCAGGTGAAAGTTTTGCTTCATCGTTTGGAGCTAATCCTTCAGATGCTATCCAATCAAGGCGACCTTGCTTCACTTGGTATAGTACAGAACCAAACGTCACTAAACTTATAAAGAAGTATGCTTTTGCAAGCATAGTTTTTTTAGCTTCAGCTTCTTCAACACTCATTGGGTTCATGTATCTTCTGAAGAATCTGCGCACAAAATGGAATCGATCTGGAAAAATTAAATACAACATATTATTTGATACTTAGTTAATTATATTTTAATATTTTAATTGTGGAAATTTCTATATATAAAATAAAAATAGTTACCATACACCATGTACAGAAAAACTAAATATGTAATACGGCGTCAAAAAAATATTTTTAATTTTTTGTGTTGATTTGTATAAGTAAAATATAAGTTTTTCAATAAAAATAATTAAAATTAACTGTATGAAGACTAGTGTATAGATAACTCAGTATTATTTCATATGTATTTTACTATTTATGACATGTTTACTGTCACTATACATTAAGTAGTATAAATCAAACTATACTAATTTATGTAATTCTTAGTTCTTAATATACTTTCTATTCAATAATTTCTAAATATTATTGTAATTTATGCTTAGTATTAATTATTTGTGTATATAATAATAAATATTTAAGTATGATTTATTTTGAATGTATGTTTTTTATATATTTATTGTTAAATTACAAGTTGTATTCAACTATTAAAATATATAAAAACAAGTTAAATGTTTATCGAAAAAAATGATTATGTATTAATAAAAATATTCATGTTTGATAATATTGTAATATATTGTTACAAAATAAAATACTTATAGAGAATGAGAATACATTCATTAATTTTTCAATAATATTATGTAATTATATATTATTTTTATATTTAATCTTCTATCAATATAACAATTCTAGTAATAAACTTTGGTGGGAGGATAAATAATTAATAAATTAATTATTCTTTGGAAAAATCTATTAGCAAATAGGTACCTTAAAACAAAAGTAGATACCTAACTGAAATATTGGTACTTGTACTTTGTAGTCCCTATAGGCATTAATGTTTTTGATTTTTTAAATTAAAAGTGTTTTAAGTATACAATCAAAATTACCAACAAATTCATTAAAATGTGTAGGTTTTGTATGTTTTTTTTTTTATTTATAATTATGAATTATGAAAAAAAACATATAATTAAATAAAATTAAAAAATGTATTCATTATTGATAGGGCCATGGCATATCATATTCATAAAAAACTAAAAAGTATAAAATATGCAAGTAATTTATGAAAATGAAAATCCTAAAATATGTCAAATTTATATTTTTTATATCGGCTATTAATAAAGTACTCGATCGGCCCACAATAAAAGTGTACGGTGACCTTCAAATAATTAAATGATATAACAATTAATGTTTTTGATAAAATAGAAATATGCTTCAAGCTAAATGTTTCAAAAAATACTAAATTTATAAAATAAATTACAAATTTGGCTTTTTTGTAATATTAAAAATATTTCTCTATTTTTCAGCTTACCTTTTTTTAAAGATTACTCAAAACAAATATGCGATTGCTAGAAGTCTTTTGCTCAAGTAAAAAAAATAATGAAATATGTAGTAAAAATTAATTTTTTATTTCACCATATTAAAACCAAACATATTATTTAAAATCAACCTAATATATTCTACAATTATCATAAAATCATACAAATGCAAGAAGTCAACCATGTTAATAAAATAAAATATATATTATACTTATTATTATGTGTATGATGAAATTAGGTAATATATATTTGAAATTGTACTATAGATATTGTATCATATAAAGGTACCTATAATATTTTATTTTTAAAAATACATTTTTAGTCTTTGGAACTTTATTTCTGTCAGCACGTTAAGGATATTAATATTGTAAAAGAGCAACTAAATAAGTTCTTTGATAAGGCCGGTAAAGATTGTAAATCTTTATTTTTTCAATTAAATTATGCGTTTAGTATATACACAACTAAAACAAATCATTATAATAGTGCACCAATGACGTGGTGAATGATGTTTGTCTAATGCAATCCCTTAGCCTTGAAAATTAAAATTTGTGTGGATGATTGTATAGTTAATTATCATAGTATTTTTTTTTTTGTTCAACTGTTGATGGCCCATGTCCTATAACGAAAATTCTAAATTACCATATAGTTTTAGATTATATATTATGTAGTAGGGGCTATAGTGGACGGGTCATTGTTTAAATACTTTGCTTAGGGCTTGAAATATGCTCGCTACGCCATTGTGGTGCACACATTCATAACAATATAATAATGTTAAAAATGTTTTAGTTAAATACTTAAAAGTAGGTTCATATATTTTATAAAAATAAGCAGTATAAATAATATTATATAAGTACTTACATCCAAACATGTTAATGAATTTTGTTATTACTTATTTGCCAAACCACATTTACAATCATTGAACGGTATACATTGGATTATATTTTTATTTATTGTACTAATCACAGAGTAATAAAACTTAAAAAAAAAAACAAAACAAAAAGTTTCGAGATGGCGAACACTCAAAAAAAGTAAATTACAGAATTTAGTGAATTTTCAATTTAGTGTTATCAGTTATTGTCAGCTTAGTTCATGAGGATCATAGTAGCTGATAATAAAAGTGTGTTTTTATGGAGGCACAGAACGGAGGCAACGAAAACATTCGGTTTGGTAACGAACTTATGCGACTTTTGTTCATCGTCAAAACGATCCGAAAAGGGATATTTTGTATAATAAATGTGTCACTAAACCGTCGAAAAACCGGAAAAAGTCGGTTGGCGATAGTAGCAAACATTTTATTTATATTAACTACTATAGTTTAAAATTATCGACGAAACGAGTTTTGTTCTTGGTATTTTAGTATTTGCGCTTGGTACCTTCGCGAAATCGCACTTAATATTCCAAACCGTACAAACGCCATACTCATATAGATGAAATTACATATTATGAAAAATGAAATTACTCGTTTACAAAACACTCGGTTAACTACTATTCAATTGACAGGTACCTATGTTTATTAGTAGGTATAACTGTATAAGATACATAATACAATTTAAACGAAATTATTGTTATTATTTTATTTTATTTTTTTCCTCATTTAAAAATGTGGTAACAGTATTTTTTATTATACATAATATAGAGGAAAGGTTATCACGAAACAAGATTATTTTGTATTTACTCGACATGGACGACATGAGCATTTATATTATCGTTATTGACTGATTGTCGACGTTAATCAAAGCTTTTGACATTATAGTGTTAGTGTTCATAAGGAAAGTTATAAATTTATAAATGGTCATAACTCAAAAATAAATAAAATTATAATATTATTATTATTATTATTATTAGGTATACCCATGCAGGGGTTAACTTTAATAAGGTTACCTACTTAATCTTTTTTTTAGTATAACTTGTTCTACTCAGATAGGTATACTAAAAAAAAAGGTTAGGTGAATACCTTGGGAATACCTAATAATAATAATATTATAATGTTATTTATTTTTGAGTTATGACCATTTATAAGTTTATAACTTCCCTTATGAACACTATAATGGCAAAATGTTTGACTAACATCGACAATAAGTCATTAACGATAATATAAATGCTCATATCGTCCATGTCGAGTAAATACAAAACAATTTTGTTTTCATGCTAAACTTTTCCCCCATATTAATATTATTAACTTTTTTAGTTTACACTACAAACTACGATTCGGGTCTTCTAGTTGTTCTCTGTACTGTAGACATTTCTGGTCGACATTTAACGCATGAGTCTTGTTCCTCAATTGCTGTTCTATAAGATTCAAGTGTTCTATAAGAATATTATGCATAGCCCTGCAAAAAGATCCGCCAGTTACCATATACTATATATATTATATATACAGACGTATTTAATTAATAACTAATGTATTACGTAGGCATGCATTACTTTGTTTGTTTTAGCTTTTCGTTTATCATCTTTATGGAATCATCTAGTAGATCATTTTCCTTATGCAATCCAATAGTAGGTTTATCAAGACACAATTCAATTCCATCTCTATACAGTATTCCTTCACACCGTGTCTCAACTAACATTTTTGAATTTAATTTTGCATCCAAAGCGTTTTCGAGTTTATTAATTTGTTTTACAAGTGTCTCCATCTCTAATAACATCTATGAAAAGTAAAAATTTTTTATGTTAAGAACCTATATTCTATTCATAAATTACTTTACATTCGCTTTTTGCCATTCTAATTCATACTCGGCCCTTTTTGTAATGTGAATCCGTTTTCTGAGACCAAAATTAACTTTTTCGTTGAGAGCTATCATGTCACTTATAGTTCTATGTCGTAACAAATACATAGTGTTACGCAATTTTTCTGAGCGCAACAACTCATTTTCAATTCTTTCCATTAATTTTTCACACTGTTGGAGCCAGTTTTCGTACGTATTGATACTAAAATTGTATAACTAAGTTTAATCATAGGTTTTTAGTTTATTAAAAAATTTAACTTAATTTTTAAGTGCTGTTTAAAAGAAAATCGTATAAATTCTTATATTATTAAAAATAAAAATAAAGAAATTTTTTTTACAAATAAATAAAATAATTATTAAACTAATACAAAGATATCTATAGAATTTAGATGCATAAGTCATATAGAAGTACCTACTAACAATAACAACTATTTCTGTACGTCCTCGTTTTTCAATAATATGAGATGATAAGCTTAACACAATTAAACTATTCAACCTAAATAGTAAATACTAACTAGGATATCTGATGTAATTTAAGTAATTACTTATGCATACATTATTATTTATTTCTATTCGAAAACTTACTCTTTTGGAATACTAGGCGGATTTGGTTTAAGGGAAATATTTGTTGAGTTTTGTGTCATTTTCAACAACTCACTATCTATTTTTATTGTATTATTTTTATTTTCTATGTCTCTGATGATATTAATTTCTAATTCTTCTAAATTATTTATCTGTTCCCAAGATTTTTGACATATTTCAGCTAGCGAGGTTTTCAATTTTTCTAAAGATAGTTGTTCCTAAACAAACATATATTATCATATAGATACTACTGATCTATGATCATGATCAAATAATATGTTATAATTACGCAATGTATACATTTTTTAGTGCAATAGATGCAATATCATTACATAAATCTTCGCCAATTCTTTCATCTCTTAAACCTAAGCAATGGTTAGTAACCTTAAAGTTTAAGTTTTGAAATTCTAAAGTTTTTTCACTTTCTCTTTTTTCAATTTTAATTTCTTCAATTTCTGTTTGTAAGCGGATTAACTTTAATTCAATTTTAGTTTTCCAGCATTTTATTTCGAATTGTCTAAAATATAAAAGGAATGTTAGTCTTACTGCTTAAAATTATAGTAAAAAAAATACCTATTAACGATATGAAAATTGGAATGACATGTACTCCAATAAGTTGTTTGGTTTGTCTCATTCCTTAATCTTTGTGCTTCATAACCTAATCTAAATGCACAACGCCTGCTTTTGCGACAAGATCCTCTTAATTTAGTTAGTTTGCAATACCAATCAGATTCTGATATGTTTGGTGCAGGTTTTTCAAAGGTAACTATAGACATTGTTTATATTTGATATTAGCTATTTAAACTAATGAACCAAATATACATTTAAGTTAACTGTAGTTAGAAATCAATTGAAAATATTAATATAATTTACATATAAATAAAATAATTGCTTCATTAAAAATTATTTTTATTTGTATTGTTATAACAAAAAAAAAAATTATCCCATGGTTACTATTATTTTAATATATCTGCAGAAAATCACTAAATGTAAGAAAAATAAATTTATATTAAAACAAAATATATAATCACAATATTGAGACTTTTTGAAGCTGACAGCAAAATTAAACTATAATCTACTAAATTATGGTTGAAATATTGTGTAAATACTGAATTCCTAATCAACTCCAGAATAATATCTTCCTTGTTTTTAGTATTTTGAAATATTATAAATATTATAATGCATGTTGTTTCGAATAGCATAGAATATCATTGCATCGATGTACTTTAAAATAGGTCGTATACTGTGATCGCTAACTAAATATCCAAGGTAATTTTGTCTAAACAAAATTTTAAATTATTTATTCAAAATAAATTGAACATTTTCTTTAATATCTATGTTGAGTATACGTTTGAGTAGTGATCTATATGATATTATATCTCATCAGCAGGCATCGATAGTTCATTGTTCTGCAGAGAAAATAAAACATAGATCGGTTATTCAAACTTTATAGCATTATAAAGTAATATTACGTATTTTAGTTGGTATTTTACTGTTTACTATACACTATTGTTTACTATTGTTGGTTATTATATTTTTTCTTCGTTCACTGTTCAGAATCGTTTTTTGTATGCAAGATTTATCATTGTATTCAAAATTTATGGTGACGATCTCCACAGGCCTCAGAACACAACAACATACTTAGATCATGGCTTAATTCGATAGTAATGCTACAAACTATTGGCTAATATTTAAATACCCATCATGAATTTACGATATAGATCAAAATTAAAAAACGCCAATGCTATTATCATCTAGGCTTTATGTCCGATAGGCTATAATGTAATCAAGAATTTATTAATTAGAAATTTGTTAAGAAATAAAGGCTTTTTATTAAATATCTATCTATATTGTTAATACTGAATGTAGGTGCTTATAATATGTATGATGAACTATGAAGTGCATAAAAAACACATTTTTAAAAACAATAAATAATAGTTATATAATATTTGAATAAAAACATATTTGTCTGTGCTATATTAAACAATTAAGCTACTCAATACGTCAAGAAACGAAAAAAATATTGTATCTTTTTTACCCGTATTAGTAATAATACTAATAATATTATATATTATTATAAGAAAACTACTTTTTTCTAGGAGTTCGGTGTAGGCAAATCTGACGACAAGTCGATGACGAAATATTTGTACGTAAATATAACTTTTCAGACGATCCGATAAAATTATCCGAATAATCATTATTCATTATGAATGAAGTAAATGGTGTTTACGATACTTGAAAAGTGGGAATAATTCAATAATATTATGAAAAATTATTTTGCAATACGTATGTTCATTCTTCTTATGGTTCAAATTGGTTTACGCGAGATGACTGCTACCTCCATATCTACATCAGAATAACCAAAATTTGATATCGCAATGGGAAGAGGTTGTGTGACTTTGTTAAAAAAGCAATTGCATTACTTCCCTAAGTAGACACAACATCTAGCCTATTCATAAAAATTTACACTTTATGAAAATGGTTTTGGGTTCTTTTTGTTCTAATATACAGAAAAAATAAAATTGAAAATTTATATGGATTTGGCCTCCATAGGCAACACAAAACATAAGTATTTTATTTTTTGGGGGGGAGGGGTACTATATTATTTTACTCTATTTAGTTTACTCTATTTGCATACATGTTTGCCTCTGTAAATAAAGTTTAATGGATTTTATTTTGAAAGGTGGCTGCTTAGTCCCGTCGTCCCGGGCTTTGTTTGGAATAATGAGCCGTAAATCAAAAAAAAAAAAAATTATTGGATTTATTGGCTACAAATAATGGCTGAAATAGATTGTCATTTGTCATTAGTGAGACTGAGACAATAGGTTTTCGGAACAAATATTTCTCGTAATAAATAACTAATAATTATGAACTAAGATAATAATATCATCTTAGTTCATGATACCTAATAATTAATTAAATTTGATTAAATTGGCTATGGAGCTAAAGGAAGTGGTCGATTTTTGCAACCGGAATTGAGGCATGATAGTTATTCGCTCTAAATGTTCAAATTATCTAGCGTTTAATCACGTTTAATCTAAGCTCGTGGTGCATAGTGCATACACGCCATGTACAGAACTAATTGTTCTGTGGTGCATACCTGTTTACTGATAACAAAAAAAAAAATGATAAGACATAACTGTTAAAAAACGGTCACGTTTCGAATTAAAAATGTTATTAATAGCAAACAGGTACTGAATAGCAACAACCCACTTATATGGTCACGGGCTATGGTGATTGGTGTATATTACCGGATATTATTATAATCGACAGAGTTTAGTGAGAATATTCTACACTGCCAATCGTAGTAATTTTCGACAAGGCGTACTTCGTTTGACGATCACTATATCACGTTGCCGCCGAACGACCGCGGAACGTCGAAATCACTACAATGAAATAAGAGACAATTAATAGTGTGGACGGAACCAAACGATGAATAGGTACTTTTTGGAGTTTATCTTCTGAGACCGCGGTAGTGGTGTCTAGGTAATTAAGTTTGTAGACATTTTGATCGTAATCAATATTATCAATCGATCTATAAAAATACACCGTAGTTCGCGGCAATCGATCGTCGAACGGAAACATGATTTTTTCACGTACGCACGAACTTCATTTCAGTGTTTTTTTCTCGCGGCACTCGAATTGTTTCCGTAGACCTAGTTTTGTCACTACCGGCCGGCAACATGAGTGTAACTTCGACGGCGGACGTAGTGGTTTTGCTGGAGGAGTTAACGTCAAAGTTGATATTTTTCGGAAACAACACGTTGGACAGTGTCTTGAACGAATTTTGGCAAGACTTCTCGTGTGCCATTCAATTCGAACCCGACCTATTTATCGATAAAGACAAGACTCTGGCGAAACGGAGTCTGGCCGCTTTGTTTACAAGTAAAGTATACTTGCACGTCGATTCGTTACCAAATTCTTTGCGATACGCTTTAGCTGCCAGCGA
This sequence comes from Rhopalosiphum maidis, assembly GCF_003676215.2. Taxonomy (NCBI): domain Eukaryota; kingdom Metazoa; phylum Arthropoda; class Insecta; order Hemiptera; family Aphididae; genus Rhopalosiphum; species Rhopalosiphum maidis. The sequence continues at coordinate 86,361,536 of NC_040878.1, forward strand.
TATGATCAACATGGAAGCTTGCGATGTATACACCCAGAAAATCATCGCCAAGTGTCTCGAACACTACACCAAAGTCTGCGTGAAAGGTTCTGAAAACACAACTCCCCTGTTGGCCTCAGATGTGCGTTTGGAAGATGTTGTGAGCTGTATCTTTCGAAAGTGTTTAGACGACAAGCATTACATACTTGCATTGAAATTAGCCTTGAGAACAAAGCGCATGGATATGTTCAACAAATGTATTAAATCAGTAGACAATGTAAATGAAATGTTGTTATATGCTAAGCAAGTGACTATGAGCACTTTTGAAAATCGTAGTTTTCGTAATACAGTGTTACTGTCTCTTGTCAATCTTTACCGAAAACAAAGTGACTTTATCAGTTTGAGTCTATGTTTCGTATCTTTAAATGACCCAAAATCAGTTGCTCAGCTTCTTAAAAATCTTATTAAAAAAAATGATAAAAAATCTTGTTTAATGGCATATCAAATTGCAATTGATTTATTTGAATTGGCAACTCAACGGTTTTTGTTTAGTGTTCTTAAATCTTTATGGCAAAAAATTCCTTCTAGTACTCGTACTACTAAAACTATAACTGTTGTGTCGAGCAAAGTTACTGCAATTGAACATAATACTAAGATACATTCTTTTGAATCTCTTGGGCCTAATGATAAACATCATCAAGAGATGATACAAAAGCTTACCAAAGTGTTGAGTGGAAAATTAAGTATAGAGAAGAATTTACAATTTTTAACTAGAAATAATCATACAAATATGTATATTTTAAATAACACAAGAGATTCAGTTTATACAAATATCTGTCATACGGCTATTATGATTGCTAATGGTTTTATAAATAGTGGTACAACAAGTGATCACTTTTTAAGGTAAGTTATTTAATGTCATAGTATAACATAATATTTTTAATATTTAAACAATAAACTATTCCTTGTTTTAGATATAATCTGGAATTAGCCAACTGGACTACTTGGGAAATATTTTCCGCTATGGTTTCACTTGGTGTTATTCATAGAGGCAATGAAACAGATGCTCTGAAACTAATACACAGCTACTTGTGTCTCAAGAAAAATAACTCATCTGAAAGTTCTAGTTATAGTAAAGGCGGGAGCCTATATGCTTTAGGTTTGATCTTTGCTAATCATGGTGCAGCTATTAATGATTATCTTCTTAAACAACTCAAAGATGCACATAATAAGGTAGATTAAAAGTAATTAAATATTAAAATGACAATGATTCAGTTATTGTATTTCTTATTTTAGATTGTGAAACATGGATGCTGCTTAGGAATTGGTCTATCCGCTATGGGCACATGTCGTAAAGATATTTTTGAACAACTGAAAATTAATATGTATCAAAACAACTATGTGTTTGGTGAAGCTAATGGGTTAGCAATGGGCTTGGTTATGCTGGGAACAAAAAATGACGAAGCTCTTCAAGACATGGTGGCATTTGCTGAGGTGACACAGAACGAACAAATATTGAGAGGTTTAGCTGTTGGAATATCATTTTTTATGTATGACCGACTGCAAGAAGCTGATCAATTAATTACTTCTTTGTTACAAAACAAAAATCCTATATTACGTTGTTCTGCTATGTACACAATATCTATGGCATACTGTGGAACTGGAAGCGAGACTGCTATTACAAAATTGTTACACTTTTCAAATTCTGATGTCAGTGATGATGTACGATGCGCAGCTATTACAAGCTTAGGATTTTTGTTGTTCAGGACACCTGAGCTGTGTCTTCAAATCCTCAGCAAACTTACAAAGAGTTATAACCCTTACATTAGATATGGTGCAGTTATGGCACTTGGTATTGCTTTTGCTGGTACCGGACACGAAGAGGCTATTCATTTATTAGTTCCAATGACTAATGACTTGGTAAATTTTGTGCGCCAAGGAGCTTTAATTGTTTCTTCTATGATTTGTATTCACCAAACACAGAGTTCTTGCTCTGAAGGCAGATATTTCCGTTCTGTATATGCTAAAGTGATCAGCGATAAGCATGAAGATGATGTGGTTAAGTTTGGAGCTATTTTAGCTCAGGGTATTATTGATGGTGGTGGTCGTAATGTTTCAATTTCATTGGAGTCAAAAATTGGGCACACTAATATTTTAACAATTGTTGGTCTACTTTTGTTCACACAATATCAGTACTGTATATGTCTGGCCCATTGCTTAACTTTAGCTTTCACACCCACTTGTGCCATTACATTGAACACACAACTTAATATGCCAGTTTTAGAGTTAAAAAGTAGTAAACGAATCAATCATACAATATGTTACAACTCATTACCTCAAGAACTTGCAGAAAAAAGAGGATGGTAAGTTGTAGGTTTATCAGTTTACATTGGTCGTAAGCTTAAGAAGTTAAGACACATATATCATTTAATGAACATCATTAAATGTCAATTAAAATATATAAAGTATGAGATAAAGGTAAAAATGTGGTCTTAAAAATAATGGGTACAATAGTATTAAAATATAATAGTTTAAGATGTCAGTATGTCACCATATTTGTATTTGCCCTTGTACATAATACATACCTTATAGTATTTGATTGATCTTTTAATTAAGCTTGTAGTATTTTATTTTTTTTTAGGATCCAGTACTTATTCAATCAAAATTTTAAGTCAAAGTCTAATAAACGCCGTAGAAAGCACTCAAAACTTGATTATTTTGATTACAGTGTTCTGATTCCTAAAATTGTACAAGATATAGAAGTATGTAGTGTTATTTTTATATTATTTAGTGCTTCTTAAAGTGTTTGTTATCAATAATTTTTAATTATTTATAAATATTACAATACTAATGTAAAGACATATTTACAATTATTTTAAGTAATATTTTTGGCTTACCTAAGTCAAAAATATAAAGTAAAAATGATTGTTTTTGAAAATTTGTTGAGCTATTTAACTATGATAAATTTAAACTTAAAATTAAACTATTTATGCTCAATTAATATTTAATAAAGGATTTTTTAAGCTTTTAAACTTGGGTAGTAGATTGGCAAAATATTCAGTAGTGTAATATAATGTAACATAGACTTTGCGGATGACTTGAAATAAAAAATATAATATAAGGATAATCTATGTGATACTTAGCATAAAATGATTAATTTTCTATTTACTGTTATATTACAATATAAATTTAAACACTGAACTAAATCAGAAAAAACAATTAATAATTTTTTTTATTTTAAATTTTAGGACATAAAATTGAATTGGTTAACTGGTCATTTTTTATTACAAAGAATAAATTGTTCTGAAAGCTACAAAGGTATTAAATGTTTACAGTATGATGAGAATAAAATTGTTGCTGGCTTATCTGATAATACTATACAAATCTGGGATAAACGCACGTTAAAATGTTTAAAGGTAATTTGCAATAGTGAGCCTTTTTAATAAAACAAAATATTTCACTCGTAATCTTTTGTTTAGGTATTACTTGGCCATATAGGTCCTGTTCTGTGTTTGCAGTATGATGACAACATGATAGTGAGTAGTTCCAGTGATTGTACAATTCGCATATGGGATATCCATACTGGTGAAATGTTGAACACTTTGATTCATCATACTGAAGAAGTATTGCATTTAAGTTTTAACAATAGTATGATCGTCACTTGTTCAAAAGTAAGTTTTATTGATTTTTTTTCTAATGATTTTATTTTTTTACCAATAATTTTAAACATAATAATGAGGTCATCATATATTATTCATATTCATTATAATTATTATTATACTCTACTATAGGATTGTTCAATAGCTGTATGGGTTATGTGGTCACCATGTGAAATTACTTTACGTTGTGTTCTGTTTGGTCACCAAGCCGAAGTAAATGTAGTTAATTTTGATCATATTTACATTGTATCAGCTTCTGAAGATAGTAGTATTAGAGTATGGAATACATCAAACTGTGAATATGTGCGCACTCTTATTGGTCACACTTCTGGTGTTATCTGTCTTCATTATAAAGACCGATTAATTGTTAGTGGAAGTTCTGATAGAACTATAAGGTACTACTTATTGAATTTAACTTTTTTAATTTGTGTTTTAACTTAAGATATAAAAAATTATTCAATTAATTTTATTTTTTATTTGTAACTAGGTTATGGGATATTGAATATGGTATTTGTTTAAGAATACTGGATAACTATGAAGAATTGATATTACGCATTAGAATCAACAGTAAAATAATTGTTACTGGAGCATGTGACGGGTAAGACTATTTTAATATATTGTTTGTATATCTGATAAATTTATTTTTGTTTTTTGTGTTATATTACAATTCTTTTGTTTATTACATAATATGACAGTTATTTATAATTTATAAAATTCACCATGATCATATAAATTTTCTTTAAAACTAGTCAATAATACTAAAACTGTAACACAATTTGTTTATAAATTATATAATAAATGTTAATACAAAAAATACCTATATAATTTCAAGGAAAATTAAAATATGGGATTTAGAAGCAGCATTAGACCCCAGAGTTCCAGCATCTAGTCTATGTCTACGTACACTTAAGGTAATTATTGTGTGCTTGTTTTGAAATATAAAATATACTTAAAAAGGAATAAGTTGATAAAAATGTTAAATTAATTGCAGATGCACACAGATGCAGTGTATGATCTTAAATTTGACGAGTTCCAAATTGTAAGTTGTTCAAAAGATGGTACTATACTCATTTGGGATTTTCTCAACTATAATGATCCAAATTACATGGAGGCATGTTCATCAAAAAATGTTAGCATGCATAGTGGTTCTGAAATACTTGCTACAAATATTCCTCCTTCACGTATGTAATTTATATTATCTTTTAGATACAATATTATATTTCATTACAGAAATTCATTCATTTAGAATTATTTTTAGGTTTTCAATGACTTGAATATTTCCCAGTTAATTTTTTAAGTAGAATTAATACAATATAGGATTAGTTGTAAATAGCCGTATAAAGATAGAAAAGTAATCTATTTTTTTATATATTGTTTTGTTGTTTTAGAATTTTTAAAGTTTATAGAAAAAAAAATAATTAGTTCTTTATTGAACTTTTAATAATGTTTAGTTATTTTTATTTGGTGTTTTCTACATAGAATATTTTTTAAAAGCTCTTTTTGTATTACATTGATTAAGTATGGACTGAATATTTTTAATTTCTTGTTATACTTAATAAAATAAAGTGTTTTTTTTTTAAACTTTTTTATTATTTATAAATATTTAATGTTAGTTATTATTAAGTTTATTTTAATTTATTAGGTATACATGAATACATTTAAAACAATTATTAATTTGAAAACTTTAATTTATTTATATACTTATGTTTGTATTAAAAATAACAGAAATCAAATCAAACTATTAACTATTGTGCATTAATAAACTTTTTTATCTGTAGATTTTTTTGTAATGTTTTTATATTCATTTATTGTCCTAAATCAAAACAACTGTAACATAATTTATTATAAAGAATACTTGGTATTAAAAAAAAAGGCGTTCTGGCTGTTCTGTTGCATTGTAAGATTCAAATATAGGTATTTTGTTATGTTATTGAGTAGGTCACTATTACAGTGATACAAAGAAAAATTAAGCTGAGATGGTCTGTCGCCTATATTCTTTATTATTTTATTAACTTAGAATTTTTAGAGTGGTGTTTATAAGTTGATGGTATAAATATCTTAAAATTATGTAAATATTTTGAAAATTTTATTGTGTACTCACTACTCATAGTAAATAATAATTTATATAAATAAATATTTGTCAAATTACAACAAAACGCAACTAAAATCATTAGATGTTTCTTATGTATGCCAACCAGTTAAAAAAACCTCTATAGTCGGTGGCACTCCGGTAATCGATATAGTCAATACCTATACCTATATTCACTTCGGTTTGGAAATTTATAGTTCGTGTAGTATTTCGACTTTTGCAATCGATCGTTTCATTAATCAGTCGGACACAGAAAAATGTAATTCGCTCGATCGTTGAAATACGATAAATTTTAATAGGCTGACAAGATTTTATGGTGTCGTGATATTTGCGCACCGAGTGTAGGTTTACTAGTCGCGTCAAAGCCGTGAAAACCAGAAGCGCGTTTCGGTGGGATTTGCCCCGGCGAACAGAAGGCCTCATCGCGAGATAAACAAACACGATATTATTATTATTACTATTATATTACGGTTCGACGTAGTCTAGTGTACCATAACGTAATAATAATGAGTATGTTGTAGGTACACGGCCACTGTTTGTACGGGGCATCTGGTCCGTCAGTTTTTATGGCCATTTTTAGTGTCCCGCACGTATAGTCTCCTTCATAACGTGTGTATTATCATGCGATGTTACGGGTATATATAGGTTTACCTACTTAAATACGCTAAATGACGTTATCGTGTACCATAATCGTGTATAATCGCGCTAGTGTGCGTGACACTGGCGCGTATATGGAAAAAAAAAATTGTTGGGTTCTCGAGTAAAAATATTGAACATTCTTATTTTGTTAATATATATAATATATTGTTAATTTATCGTTATGATGGCGTCATTATCATATTGTAAGTGTTTGACATCGATCTTTAAAAGTCACGAAGGTCTATGTGTGGATAATGTCTATAAATGAAACATTTTTTTTTTTTTTTTGAGAGGGTTGATCCCCTGGCCTTCTGTGTACGTGTTTGGTGTGATGTGAGTAAACGTAGACGTGTCATGTGCAGCATGCGTTTAGGTGCACTTTCGTTCTTGAAAATGAACAACAAATGTAAACAACATAGGTTTTAACACTGTCGAATATAAATGCGGTTTCGTACAAATTTTCTTTAAATAGTCGCTGTAATAACAGATTGTACCACGAGTGCATTCCTACTTACTCGCTCAATTTTCCAAGACATAAGTATTGTGTTTATAAAATACATACCCTGTTCCATAGTATAATTTTCTATGGATCAAAACCAAATCAATTACAGTTCAAATGTTTGCCTTCATTTCAACAGTTTTTGTATTTAAACTTGTAAAAGTCCCGTAAACACTAAACCCTCTACACTCCATAAATACGACACTGCGGGGAACCCAAAAACCTTCTCAGATCTTAGATATTAAGATCATTCGATGGTCATGGAATTCGCTATAGATACGTCACACAAAAATATCTTCTCAAAAGTATACGCTAACATTTTTAAGTCTTCACAGAGTTATGTCAATAGGTAATATGAAAGGGATGAAAACTTTTTATCTAATATAGTTGTCAGTTAGGTATAATTGGTTACATATATTTTAACGCTTCGTTGTTTGTTTGTAGTTTTTGATTACGATTTACAGTAATATAGAAACGTTTATCAGAATGGGATATCAGGATTTAGGATATTGTACATGGAAGATCACTGATCAGTAAAATTACAATACTTATATAGGATTTAGTAAGTTATTATCTATCTGATAAAAACTGGATTTATATTGCAAATAGTATATACTGCATGAGGCTTGATTTATGATATTTACTTTTAATATATCTTAAATCGTGATTGTTCCCTTATAATTAGGTACCTAATCGATTATAAGCGAAAACAAGTCGAAATGCTTATTATAAATTAATTGTTATAAATGTTTTATTACAGTTTTTTAAATATATTTTTATGTGTTCATTATGACCTAAAACAGTTTTTTACATTGTTATGTCTAAGTAACTAAGTTTTATACACTATTTTAATATATAAATAAGTGAGTGTACAAAATAAGTCTATATAAGTAAACATCCTACAATTATTACTTATTGATATAGGTATACTTTCCATTACGAACATATATGTTTGGGGCGAAGTGGGGTTCAACATCGGTTGATGGGTAAAATCAGAGAGCAGTATAGGTAGTATGCATAAGTGGGCATTTTATTTTTGTGATAGAGTTTAGATAAAGAGGCTATTTTTATTTGTGAGCTTTATTGTAAACTTTTTAATTCTTTAAGTTTTTTAAAGTTTAATGTTTATGTTATCCAATTAGTACATTTTAATAAATTGTAAAATTGATTAAAGAATTTCATTATTATTTATAAATATCTCCACTTTAAGGGTGGGCTTTTAGGGTAAAAGTTTTCTTTTCTAGTTCTACCTTTCAACTTTTTAAAATTTATTTTATTAAATTAAAAAAAAAATACGATAGGTATATATTAATCACTATAAACTAAATAATATATTAATATGTAATCTAAGTTCCAAAAATATTTTTTTTTAAGTGATTTGTAAGTCTTTAAAATTTAGCTACTCCAAGTTCATCAACGTTTCTTTAATACATATATTCTAATCAGCAATCTTAATGAAGTAAATAATAATACGTAATCGCGCATTAATTGTTTTAAGGTCGTTGATATTAGTTATTTTACAGTGGAAAGGAAATTCGGAAGGATGAAACGTATGTAAAGCTGATGATCAAAGCTTTGTCGATATGCCTTAAAAAAAATGTTCTCATTATAACTCGTCAGCTTTATAAATATAAACGACAATAAAATTTATCGCACTAAATTTTATTATCGTTTAAAATAATCGTATACAGCGATCGTATAGTGTAATGTCCCATATCGATTCTTCAAACGCGATCTGAAACCGATCATAATATACACATATTTATATATACATATATATTAAAGAATATAAATAGCACGTATGCGTATGTGTATCACGCACTGCGTAACACGATTTGTCGTACGCGTATACCGGATATGCTTCGGTACCATTTCCTCTACGGTCTTGTTATAATTTTAATTATTGTTATTATTATCATTACGATTATTATACGATTCCACCACGTGTCGTTTGTTTCAGAAAATATGTGATAATGTATGTACATAATACAATATATTATAATGTCTGCAGCCTCGCAGGGACACGTGATGGTTTCCTTTTCGTCAGTTGTATTCAACAACACTGTAGCCAGAACTCGGCAAGACGGCAGCTACATAACGCCTCTAGATAATACATAAAATACAATATAATAATAACGTTATGTATAATAAATACCTCGGCTATAACCATCCTTGTATGTGTGTGTGTGTGCGTGTGTGTCTGTGTGCGTGTGTGCTCGGTTGACTTGACGATATTATATTATACTTTGATCGCCAAAAATAACACGATAAATTCGTTAGACGCGCTCACAAAAGAATAACCTGTCAACAGTGTCAACGGTGCCGGATATACGCGCATATTATGTCATAATATACGGCAGTATGACACTAACACTATAGCGCATAAATCTATTGTACGACCGTAACACGGAAGTATTCATAATATATTATATATTATAAAGAGTGCGTGATACAGCAATGGTGGAAATCGTCAGGAGAACTTATTGACTATTGAGGGCGATCTAGTCTTCCCAAAATCTATAATAACCTTTCAAATATACTATGATCATTTGATTATTTGATTAATTTTATTTATTTTACATAAATACTTTTTGTATATATTTTACTAAATTTAATATGAAAATGCAATTGGTAGGTATAACTGGTATAAGTACTGAACCTATAATTGTTTATATGTTGTGCACTTAAATGTTGGAAGTTTTTAAGACACAATAATGTTACAAAGTGAGACGATTTCAATTTTTAAAATTTATAGCCAATAATAGTAAGCACCTAGAATTCTAGTAATAACCATATAACGTATAGTGAATAAGACGAGTGGCTTCTTACCCCTTTGAGGAAGTGGATGCAATTGAACGCTTAGCAGTCATCACAAACACAAAAATTATCATTCAATTTAGAATCAGTACGGCGAATGAAGCCTATATTTTCATGTAAAAGAATACAAGATGCTCAACTCTAGACTACTGACCAGAGCTATAAAAGAGAAACTGTAAACTTGCTATCTGCGATCGATAGTATACGTAATGCATGTATGTATGTATATATGTATGCATGTTGAATATGGTTCACAATACAGGGCGACGAAGAGAAATTAATTGTATTCGAAAGAAAAGTTTTGTGGAAAATTCACGGATCTGTACAAAATTAAAATGGGAAACACGAAAGACAAAAACAATGATCGATAAAGGTTATGTATAAGTGTATAACAAACCATGTATTAGATTGTTCTTGTACGTGAAACGATTCTGGGCTGAAGGAAATCTCATACGAAATATTCCGTTCAGAGAATTCAACAAAAAAGTGACCAAGAGTAAGACCTCGATAGAGGCGGTTGCCGGTTGGACAAGACGAGGGAGGATACATCGGTATATATTCTACTCAATGCTATTAGCTATTATATGATGACTTATTTCGAGGGAAATTTTACCCTAATTTATGTTCTATTTGCGCCAAATATGAGTATAAAGGTATTTACAAAAAATAAAACAAAACATGTACAATAAATTATTGAATATTTATTATTAATTTATGTTTTTCAAAAGTAGCTTAGATGCTAGGCAATAACATAGGGTATATTCTAGTTTTCATAGCTCCAAACAGCTTGGTTTAAATCCATTAGTGAAGCTGTTTTTTTATCTACAGCTATAACTAATAACCTAATAAAGATACAGTCATACAGATACCCTAAAATTATTTACGTATTAATGAATCATGCAGTGGCGCAAATAAGGGGGGCCTTTGGGGTGGGGGCTTAGCCCCCAAAATTACTCAAAGCCCCCTCAAAAATTATATTATGTGTATTAAATCTTAATAAAAATTTTTTACCTTGTAATTAGATATTTTTTCCTTACACCAATAAGAAAATTTTTTTTATTAACTAATTAGCAAATTAAACAGCATTTGGCAATATACGATGGTAAAGTATTTCCAAATTTTTCCAAAATGTTTCAAGTAGCTATTACTCTTCCAGTAAGTACAGGAACCCGTGAGAGATCATTTTCTGTTACGCGACGTATTAAAACACGGTTACGTACTTGTATGAATCAAGATAAATTTAGTAATTTAAGTATTTCGAATATAGAAAATGACATTAGTATCAATAATGAAGACATTTTAAATATTTTTGAAAAAACTGAGAGACGTATACAATTACATTAAACTATATACCTACCTATTTATTTATATATTATGTTCAATTGTGTTACTTATTTAACTACAAATTATTATTATTATTATTATTTGTTTTAATGAAATAAATCGGTTTATTTATAAAATTATAAATTTGTATTACTATAATATTAATACTTATGTTATATATGTGTTCTATGTATGATACTTAACTACTTAAGTCAGAATTGAAGAAATACAGGTATCCTTAAAGATATGTACTAATGTACATTGTACTAACATATTATAATTAAAAAAAATGTCTTGGGGCTTGAGCCCCTCTAAATATTTTTACTATTTGCGCCACTGGAATCATGGTTAAATATTATTTAGAATAACACGAATGTCAGGGATCATATTTGCGGGCTTGCGGCCCAAAACTAGCACATATCCGGCCTGACAGCGGCCCGCTAGTCGCTACTGACAATGGGAGGGGGCAAATGCTCACCCTGTCACCCACAAATGACGCCACTATACTCTCTCCTGATCTTAGTTCTATAATCCCAAATAATATGTGATAATCAAACTAACATTTTTGACAGTTGAGCGTTTTTCATGTTCTACTGGAAGTAAGTAGAAAATAATAATATATGAATTATTGAATAATGATTTTTGGTTCGTTACATTATACATATTATATTATACAACGATGTTTTTATTTATACTCTAGGTATGCATATTTTTAGATTTATACTAAGCAATATTATACTTAATGTATATAGATACACGTGTGTTTGTGCGCGCACAGGTGAATTTTGTATACGATTCTATAAAAAAGAACCTAATAGCTAGACAAAAATAAAGTTAGAAAAAAAACATTTCCGTTTCAATCGGCATTGCCAAAATAACAGTTTTTATATTTGTTTATTTTACGAATTTGTTTAATGTCAAGTTAATTTTAATCAGCTCGCCTCCTATTATTAATTGAACTATTTTTAAACGGGTTGTTAGGTAAACTATACCTTTTAGATAGAGGTACCTTTATTGTTCTGTAACATTAAAAAAAAAATTATTATGTATTATGTTATTTTGGTGTATACCTACCTATAAAATACTAAATTAATAAACCATAATCATAATCATGCTCATGTATTATATTAAATAGTGATTATTAATATATTAATTAAATATTAATCATTCAATATTAGTATTTATGTAATTTATTACAAAATTATGAATATTGTACATATGTCTCTGAACATTCTGTTGGCAATATATTTATTAAATATTATTTACATTATTTTTTAGATTTTTATTTTTCATTAAATGTTTGTTTTTACAATTATAAAGGCGAGTAAAGTTTGTTGTGAGCTTAAACGCGGATACTTGAAAAGCTATAAAATAAACTCCTATTAAAACTAATCGTGTATTATAAATAGTCGATACTCAATTTTTATAAATATTGCATATTGTATATTATATAGCTAGATACTATGGTCATGTATTACTCAATTTATTGTGTATATTAATATTTTAAATATCACCGAAATAATTGAGAATTTGAGATCACAAGTGTCTCATATAAATAAGTTGAAAATAAATAAATATGTTTTTTATTTTATTTTTTTTTTAATATCTTGTACGACAATATTTATATTTCATTCTCATAATATTTAAGATTTATAAATAATAACACAAGTCTGATGAACACACATTTAATTTTTAATTTTTCAATGTATACATCATTATATTTTTGTCTACCTTAGGAAATAAAATGAGGTTCAATAAATGTATCATATATAATTTAATACGAACATCGAAAATACAATACGGTGTCACTTCTATGTTATAATATTATGTACAAAGTATCTATAATACGACTATACATAATTACGCCACTTTGGATGACCCGACGAATTTTGTCGGCATTACTGCAATACTGCGTTAGATACCCCTTATACGCATTTTTACGATTGCACGTGCCACGGACCTTATTTTGTTCTTATTGTTCCATTGTTAGTATTTCAAAGAAAAATAATTTTTACGAAACAAAATACCAGGCAGCAGGCAATAGGCAATAGGCACGCACTTTATTTATACGACACGATGATAATAATAATAATAATAATACCGAACACTCATTTTACGTTGTCGTGGAAGGCGCCCGAGGGCTGGTTTTGACAAATAAACAGGCGATTGTAAATATTTTTTAATTTTACGACTTATTTACAAAATAAAATTATACAAATGTATATCTTTATTGTCTAATATAATATTACAACAGTACAACACGTTAGAATAAAAATAAAAAATACTAACGGAAATAGTGTGTATTTAGTATTTTTTCTTTTTAGGGAGACGGGGCAAACAATACCGACGATTGAAAATAATACAATTGTTGTTGAGTAAGGACTGAGGTTATAACGACTGATTGATCCATCTTCTTATTTTGAATATTTTTTATTGTTGATTAGTATTAATATTATTCATTGTCGAGTATCACTTAATATATAGGCACTGCACGATTCGTGTTTAGAAGAAAAAAAGTTATTCCCCATTTCATACAACATACGAGTATCGGAGTATATCTGTATTTTTCCATAACGATATATTCAATTTCAATTATACGTAGTTAATGATTTTATTTATTTATTAAATTTTTTATAATAAACATATTATACTTCAACTTAATTGGCGGTTATTTGAACAAACCATATTGGCGTCTACCTAACTTTAGTTTCTCATATTGTATAATCCTGAATTTAGTTTTCGTCTTCATTTTGATAATAATTGATATGAAAGTACACTGATGTTAAATTAATTTTTGTAATTTATATAGGTATATATAATGTGTGTTCAATTATAAAATAAAATAAAAAATAAATAAATAAATTAATAAATAAATAATAATAAATAATAATAAAAATAATAAATAATAATAATATATATTTTTTATTAATAAATCATATAAAATTATGTATAGGTAATAGTTTAATACTTCAAGCTCTTATGTATCACGCGAATAGTGTACTAAATGTCACTAATAAAACAAATAATACAGTTACACACGCACCCATATAAATATAGTATACATACATTTAGTATTTATAGTCTTATACATAATATTTTTGTACTAATTTCAAATTAAATTACGACTATAATAATAATCATTCAGTAAATAGTTATAAAAAAGAAGGAGTATACAATATTATTATATTTGTTATTACTTATTACCATTATTCAACTATCTTCTAATATTGCCAATGCTTGTTATCGCTTTGTTTCAGCTGCATAAATCAATTTATATTATTTCGATGTATGTATGTCACGTATTGATTTGCCAATTGGACTTATGCCAGACTTGGACGTATGTTTGCAATTTCAATCACTTTACGGGTAGTATAATAACTATAATGTGTAGTATGTCTGTATAGTTGCAGTCATCAGTCAGCACAAGCACAAGCACAATACATATTTATTTTTTAACTCGACTCCGTAAAGTCTCATTCTTATTGACCCACTCAAAAGAATTTCGTTTAAAGTCTACTAGGTACTGTTATTGTTTAAACGTCAATTCCGTAATCTATATTCCATAGGCATCTAATACAATTAATAATTGAACAAATTTTGTATTGGTTTTTATGAAGAATAATTATTTTGTTTTTTACTTAGAAAATAAAAACAGTATTTACACAATCCACGTTTGACGGGTTGAGTCAATAACCCAATTCATAATAAGACTATCCGTTTAAAGTTTCGAACAATTCGAACAATATAATGTCTGAATGCGTCACTAATCACTAGTTAACTGTTTATTATTTGAATGTTATTATCTCTACTCTTAGAACATACGATTCGGCCAAGGTATCGCTTTCCATATTTTTTCAGATGCCCAAGCGTGCCGACAAATCAGTTATCGAAACATCGGGAATATCCTATAAATATACCAAGACTATTCACGAGGGGTTCTATACCACTGTAATAACTACGGCGGCGAAGACTGCTATAGGGGAGTAAAACGTAAAATACATCCAAGATAAAACGCGTTTAAGTGTTTGACCAGGATTTGAACACTGCATGAACGTTATAATATATTATATCGTATATTTATTTTTATCTTTAAAATTGAATTTTCCAACAGCATTTTAATGAGTTATTTAGTTATATATAATTTACCCTTGACTAGAGAAGGTGAAGAGTGCTGCAGTCTGAACACTAAACAACAAATACCAGTGACCAGCACATGTCCCTAGTGGTGAATATCAATAATTATTAAGGAGGTCACTGTATAATGATTTTAATATTTAATTTACGTATAATATATTAATATTGCACCATACAGTATTCATAAATTGTCATAAATAATATGGTTATTACTAATTGGTTATTTAAATATGATATTTAATTTAGTAGGTAAAAAAAAATCCCGTTAGATACTCGGATACTCTTATGAACAATAAAATGAGCGTTATATTTGGAATGATAAAAAATACTGTTTACTCTAATTTCGATAATAGGTCGAAAATAATCTTAAAATCATTTCAGAGAAATAAGTTTTTAAACTAATTGAAGATGTTGTATTTTTTTTTTTTTTTTTGAGCGTTCACCTTAAACTTATATCATATATTTTCTAATCTGTGAACATTTCTGAGTTCCCCGACATTTCACGCTCACCATTTCTACATTTTTCGTCCCCTTATATGTCTCCAACCAGTGTCACTATCACCCTATCGACATGTTAATGCGCCTGGCAAACGAGTTTGCCACCAACACATAATTTTATGGGCACCATTCATCATTGTGCAATGACTGTTATTTTCTAAACCTGAATAATATTATAATTCAAAACTGCATTTTTTATCATTGTATTATAAGTCACTTATTGAAATTTCGTTAAAATTGCTCAATTAATAATACATATATATGTATATATATATATAGGGAAATTCACGAGCGGATATAATGGGAGGCGGGGGAGAAGGATCTCTTTATGGAACTTTAGATGGATACCATTTCAAAGATTATTCCATCCTTTGTTTACATCAATGGATTACTCATCAAAAAGCTACAATATATACATACTACTCTCACGGTAATTCTGTAACTGTTTATATAGTTTTTTAAAACTGCAATAATTGAATTTATATTTTTAAGATTTACGCTATAAAGGTGAACGTCTTGTACCTATGGTCTTCCGCTGTAATTTGCGATTCCCCGATTGTTTCCACGGTAGGGAGGGATATACGACCATTATGCGTATTGTGAGAATAATATATTTGATTTCATGTACCTACGCATATTGCGAGGGCATACAAAATGAGAATACATTTGTATACAAAGAGCCGGTGGTTTCGGGTTGACTAGAATAAAAAATCGAAAAAAGTACGTCTACGCGTAGCGTTGGGTGGGGGGAGGGTGGTAGATCTCGTGCCGAACCCGAAACTAGCGGCAGCTGCACTGCAGTCAGCGCACGCTTATGTGTGTGTTTTATTATATAATAATAATATCGTATGTGTATGCCTATACGTACGACGCGCGTACGTGTTTTTATACACCTTTCCTCCGACTTGCACGTTAGTTGTGTATTCAAACGCGGGGGCCCTGTGCCGTCGGCGAAGTGGATGTCGTCCAGTTTCATGGGTCGGCTACGACGGCGGCGGCGGCACATGGCCGTGAATCTTGAACGCTTATACGTGTGTGTGTGTGTAAATAATATGATATTATATATACGTATACGAGCCGGTTGCGGTGGCGGTGTGGCACGGGCACAATGGCAGGAAGTGCACCCGGTTATCAAAATTCAAAACGCGGTGGTGGTCGTCGTCGTCGTCGGCGGCGACGGCAAACGTACTTACAGATAGATAATAGTGTACGACTTCTTTTTTTCTCCACATTTATTTGTTATTATATTCGTTTTCTGCTCGTCTCTCTCTCTCTCTCGGCGGATTTGAATATACGCGTTTATACGCGTACGTGCGCGCGTGTTGTATATTACATATATTATTATAACAATATGTATAGCCGCTATATAGGTGCGCGTATACGATAATCGACTGCTGTAAACGCAGTGTCGTGTATAACGTACTTATATATATATATATATGAATTATTATGACCTACGGTAGCGCGGTTTGGGCCAACGCGATTCGCTTATTGTTTATGTACGTTATGTTTTATATGTGTGTGTGTATGATACTATGGCGGTTTGGTGCTGAAAACCCGACGGCAGAACGGAAACGATTTGCTGATGCCACTACATCTTTCCGGACAACGCCGCCACCGAGAGAGGGTCGTTTACCCGGAGCCGTAGCGGGGGGAAAAATACGTTTCCTTACGTCGGATGTTGTTTTTTTTATTTTAATTTTTTTTTTCATTGTTATTACTTATCCCGTGTACAAATGGACGTACAATAATCGCGTCGTGTGTAATATCATTAATATTACAAGATGATGTACAACTGTGCAGGCGCAACTAATTAGTATTTTTGGGCTCGTATTATAAATACGTCGCACAAAACGTGGGGCTACTAAATTATGAATTCATATTTTATTGCGTATACGACGATAACACCAAAGTAGAACTGCAGTGCCACGTGAACACTATATTTTTTTATTGAAAATTTTTTTATCGTATTTCTTACACACGCGGTTTACGATTATATCGTTTGCTTCGTTTCGTATAACTTTTAAAATAATAATAACGTTTTATAATAAAAAAAAAACGTAATAGCGTTTATATGATATATATATATATACCTACGCTTTTGTAGCTCCCCCGAGAAACTTCTTCAGTGGCGGGTAAATAGTTTGTATACCATGTTATATAATAGCGCGGCGCAGTAAACGAAAGATTAAATTTTTTAATTTTATGGCGGTTTATTTTTGTTTATGATTTAGTGTCCAATAGTTGCGTCGCGAGCTCACAATAATGCGTTTATGTTATAATACACACCGCGATCGTTATATAGTATTTATTTTTTATGTATTGGTTAATAACTGCAGCTGATAAACATGTCATGTACCGCTTATTCCGGACATCAACTTAGGTTTAACACACGTAAACCGTTTTTTATAATCATATCTATACGTAATGTAGAGGATTTCTATTAATCACATTGACGAGTGGCGTTGTTGGTCATTAAAACGTCTAGTAAGACCGAACTATATTGCTCGCAGAGCTTGTCAATCACGAGACGTTTACGTTTATAGACTTCGTGGTGACAAAATGTCAATAATAAATGTGCGCACGCACGCCCGCACGGTAAAAGACCTTTGGCGAATTGTCAAAAGACCGCAGGGAGTATTAAAATAAACGCAGAGCTCTTTGTTTTTGATTGACAGTCCAGACCCAGAGAATAGGAGTTTTTCTTTGTCATACGTCATGTAGGTAGGTATATAGTTTAATTGCTGCAAGGACGATTTTTAAAATAACTAGAAAATTAAAAACAAAAATAAATAAACGATTATCAAAGAAATAAGTTAAGAATTCCGTTACACGTAATACTCGTATTCTTATTATACATTTAATCGCATTATTTGATTTCAAAAATAAAAATAATGTTTCTAATGAGCTACAATAAAATTTAATAACGGCATTTATTCTAATGATCACAACGCAATTAATTTAAAAAAATATGTGTATAATAATTTTTCGAGTTTGTAATTACAAGTTTCTAAAGACTTCATAAAATTTAAGTTAACAGCTTATTGTGTTTTTGTGTTTAGAATGTAATATTATACCATTATTATAATAACAATACCGGTAAATAATAAAAGGTTTTTAACTTTACGTCATTTTCATTAGGTGTCTACTATAAATATCGTTATGTAATTATGTTAAGGTTTTGTTAAGACTATTATTACAGTGCTATAGAAGAAGTAAAAACAAGAAGGCAATAATTCAATTTTTTTTCTTTAAAAACGTGTCCGTTCTGTCCCATTGCCTTTTAGTTTTCAATTTGTGTACACGCGTGTACAAATAGAACGGATACGACCGAAAAAAAGTTAAAGAATTCGTGGGTGACACGATCCAGTCGATTTGCACAGTTTCCTTGATCTAACGAGACTCTTCCGTTTAGTTTCTTCTTTGACGAACACTTGTACAAAGACACACAATAATAATAATAATAATAATAGAAATATTTTTTTTTCGACGACACATATAAAACAATCTTCTATATGAAAATCACTTTCTAAATAAGTAGATCAATAAACGTTTACCAAAGTACATTATGCTCAATATTATTCAGTATATATATATATATATATAGATATATGAACTAGTTTAAAATTTAAACAAATTGTCTAACGTATTTTATTTGCCATATGTGAAGTAAAATTAAATAAGAACAAGTAAAACTATTACTGACTATTGAGTATACAATACATAATATTATTCACAAATTTATTGATTTGACCATTAATATTTTAACAATTCGATTATTTAAACGCTTACACATGCCATACTGCAATAAAATATTACAAATAAACCAATACAAAATCGACTGCAGCAGTTTTATAGCTGGGAATGTGTAATTGATGTAATATTATTATATATAATTCTATCATACCGTTTCATAATAATCGTTTAGGGGTTGTATCTTCCAAAACAGGTTTTGGAATGTTGATAAACCCTAAAATACAAATCCATAAGATCGTTATGCTTGTAGTGCTGTAGGCTGGTCGCTATAAAACGTAAAAGAATTTAAAGTAATATAGTACATACTTGGCTGTTAAAATGCTACCCTTGTTTCGATCGGAAAACACGGTGTGGTCAGGATTCCTGTTAGCTAAATCGCTGTTTCGTTGTACGCTATATTATTATACCCATTAGTAAAGATTTATATCCTTAATGTTTTTTTTATGTATCATAATTATAATTTACAAAAATACATTAATCGTATAATAAAAATAGAATACACATAATAATTTATTGCACACGATAATATAAAATCATGGGTTAAAAATGGGTAGTAAATACACGAATGTGTATAATAAAAAATGAAGCGTATACGCATAAATTCAAAAAGCATATACTTAATGTTTATTTATATCAGTAATATTTGTGAACAGTCGCTATACGCCTTTCAACAACGTATTGATATTGATTACATAATATATATATATATATATGTATTGGAATACGAATTCTATAATTTTACAAATCTTTAGTGATCAATTTTAAAGAAATTTGATTATGTTAAACAATTTTGTAGTTTACATTAACGGAGTTAAAAACGGTATAAGTCTATATAGGAATTATTTAATTTGGCTGGGTAACGCTGTACAATATCAGCTATGGTATTAATAATAATTAATATATTTACTTACCTAATATTATTACGACAAATTAACTAACACTGTTCGGTAAATCGACGAACGTATTTAGAAAAAAGCTTTGTTGGTATATTGTATAGTTGTATAGTTGTACACAACCACATAATATTATTTAGACTTTTTGGTTCGGACGAGTGTGTTTGTCGCATTCATAAAAATAGCTGGCTACCGAGAACCTCGGTGCAGACGTGTGATGGATAAAGACACGCGACTCGGTATATACCTAAATATATATATATATATATATATATATAATAATATGTAGTACGGTCGAGATGATTATCATCTCGAGTGTAACGCGATTATGTAGGGGAGACGCGGTAGCGATATTTGGTGGTAAAAAAAAAAAAAAAAGGTATAGATATAAGCGGATTCGTATTTCGTATGGCCGTACACTGTAATACATCCATCATTCGTGTGCCTATACAATATAATATGTACAGCATAATAATTATTACCCGTATTATTATTGCCGGGTGATTTAGTACGGTGCGAGAGGAAACATACCTTAATCAATTAATATACGTCAATAATATTGTTAAAAAAAAAAAAAAAATCCATAAACCAGATGAGAGAAAAAATAATTCTCGCGTCGACCCTCCCCTTATCCGCTCATCACACCACCGCGTCTATACACGTGTCTAATTAAAAAACCGTCGGGCACCGTGTACGAAATCACATAAATATAACGGTATATATTATATGACTTATCATAATAAGCGTGTATATGTAATATTAAGCACAGCGGCCCCTACCCTCGATGTATATATTATAATATATTTATGTGTGTGTGTGTGTGTTAATTATAATATTATATTATATATTATATAATGTGGCAGAGTTGTATAATATTATGTGTGGTGTGGCGATGATGAGGGCGGAAGATGTAGTTGAAAAAACGACTGTCACCTAACCGTATGAAGTATATCATAGTCGTGTATTATACATAATATACATATATAGTATACACGTATGTGAATATAGGGTGTTTCACCGCATTCGTCCGTTTTGAGGCTTTGACGATCTATTTTAAAATTAATATTCGTGATTATTTATCAAGAACGAGTTCAGAGAACAACTGCTGCAAAATAACAGGATTATTGTGAAGGTTTCAAGTAGGGGGTAGGTAAATAAGTTAGAGGTGACTATACATGATAAGCACGCGATTATTTCTATTGGCTTTAAAGGAAAATTCAACTAAAAGATAATATTTTATAATTTGTTCAGAAATCTATTTACGTATATGTATAAAAATATAACCTATCGGCTAGAAAATATGTTATACGAATAATATAACATACTCGACACTATTTCATTATTTGTATAGACTATAGTCCATAGATGATTTCAGGTTTGACGTTTTTATTTTATTTTATTTTTATTCTACTATATATAATAAATAACCAACGCGTTACCAATAAAATAGCATTGGTGTATTTTTAAGAATATGATATACATCACAAGAAATATATTGCAGAGAAAGCTTACAATTATTACAATTCAACTGTAAAAGTAAACCCCATCTTCTGATATCTATCTCTGCTACAGACGAGTATTAACGATAAGTTATTGATATTGAAATATTATCATTGTTTTTGAAAAATGCATTAAGCTCAGCTAGAGTGTGCACATAGACACAAAGTAGGTATATACGGTGGTAAAATGTATGTCGAGACAATTCATGTACAACATATTGCGTACAAAATGTACTGTATATTCGGTATGCCGTATAATACACGTAAGTATATAATACGAGTATTGTTATAAGCGATGGCTGCAGTCGTATTCCGTGTCAATACGCGATAAACCTATTGGCTATTGCTGCTGTATTAATGTAACAGTATAACACTGCAATATCCATGGCCGTACAGCAGCTGTAGCCGTGCAGTTGTGTAGTGTAGCTGTTGTCACATCATACTTTAAAAACTCAGTTGTAGATAATATTTTGTTCGCACGTATCGTTGTTTGAGAAATTAACCCTTTAAATAATAAACACAATAATTAATATTAAAACAAAAAATCTATAAAAGACGTGTCAAAAGCCCATATAATGTGTAGCTTGAAACGAGACTAGCTATATGTATTATTTGACTCGTCGATAGAAACCTACACATTTAATAGAACGGCAGAATTATCAAAACAGGATAATTAGATTTGTTTGTGTTATAATTTTATAGTTTCTCTATAGGATTCGACACTAGTTTACATTATTGGCAATAATAAAATAAATGTGTTTTATTATGTCAAACATAAACCACACTATATATAATGGCACGTGACTACGTGAGTCTCATAAAAGGATTCAGTACAGAAAGGGTCAAGCGGAAAAAAAAGAGTGAAACTCGTCTTGGGAGTTGCAGGGATGACATGTCGTTTAGATTTGTATGATATATACAATAAATCGTACGATTTTTGAAACATCATCATGTTCTTCATAGTATTTATATGATCATATTATCCAAACGTCAAACGTACAAAATTCACCGATAAAAGTGAATGTACGCACGTAAGTACTATAAACTCAATAACACTTACACTGCCGATAAGCATATACATATTATAACCATTGTGTATGTATGCGCGCTTTAAACATACATACATAATATAGTATTACATATCGTTAATATTATTATGTCGAAAAGTATACCTAATAATATGTTTTGATTATTTAAACACAATAATGCGTTACGTTTCAAAGTTTAAAATCTCTAAATGCATTTGTCGTGTAACGATAATTGCATTACTCGATATTACATATAATTATGGTCAATTGATAACCATCATCGATAGACATCTAAAATACTTACGTTTAATTTTTTTTTTAAATGTTTTATTTTTTTACTATTGTTTGACAGCTTTACAACTGTAAATACTCGTACCACCGGACCGCGTAACCTATCCGCAAGGATACGGATAGATAGTGATTTTAGTCTAGTTAGTATTTCCTATAGTCTCACGAATAGATTCTCGAAGGAATTGATGAGTACTAATGTGTGTTTTGCGTGTGTGATTTAGGTGTGAATACTTGAATAATAGAATCATCTCTTTAACACTGATTTCTCGAAATGTGAATTAGTGAGCTGGAGGTTAGGATATACATCCTATTGGAAAAACATATGCAAACGGTAAATCTAAAAACTTATTTAATACATGCGTTACGAAGAAAATCATATCAAAAAATATGTGTTGTGTGTTTTTTTTTGTAGCAACTCAGACGTTGGGTGATAAAATACATTGACTTGATTTTATCGCGGATAAATAAAACGCAGACTGCGGAGCATTGTATATATTTTATTTATTGTTTAAAAGTTGTTCTACGAAATGTGATAAATTGCAAAATAATATTTTATGATAAATGTGTAGGTAGGTACGTAAATAATATAAATATGAATTCGATTTTGCAATAAACAATAATATTGTCTTTCAAACCCATAAATCTCCGAATAGGGGAAATGACAACAAAGAAATTCAAAGAAATATACGGATCAAAAGATCCGAGTTCCACCAGGCAATATAAAAATAACACGATTATGTTTGTTCATGGATGGTGAATAATATAGGGTTCGTTTACTAGGGCACGTGTTAAACCTTGTGATATCGTCTAAATATGTAACACTGCCGATTTCATAACACGTTGGTAAATATTAATAAGTTTTTAAAGTTTACTCTTTGAGTTCATTTACAATATTTTATATTAGTTAAATATAATACGTTTTTTTTTTTTTTTTGATAAAATATGTAATTTTTGGTTTTAAAACTTCATAATAGTCATAATACGTGTATATATTATATAAGATTGATATTATAAATCATGTACATTGTATATTTATTATAAAATGTAATACGGTATAGTTCGCTTATACTTAAGCGACTAAGTATGAATTAACAGTTGTTTAGGTCAATCTTAACTATAATAAGTAATAGGTATAATTGTAGCTTTATTATAATTATTACAAGTCTTAGACACTCTTCTGCCTTTACTAATATATGAATTATTTCGTATATTATAAAGCTGTATGATCTTAAATATTTAGTCATCTTCATCTATAAAATATGGATTCTATATAAGTAATTTTTTCAACAGTTCAAATGTTTTTAAATTTTTATTAAAAAAAGGAATAATAACTACTTACCTATCAATTTTTCTTTCGATATGTTTTTATGTAGGTAGGTACTATATATTATATGATACTCCAAATGTTGTAGTTATACTCTTATACTATTGTTGATTTGCTTACAGTTTTACAGATTACAATTTATATATTAATGGATATTACTGATATTAATGATATTATAATATTTATTTTTAATTTTTTTTTTTTTTTTTTTAGGACATTATACAACATAATACGTGCCAAAACAATCAAAAACAAGTCGTGGTATAGTTACTTCATAAAAACAAAACAAAACAAACGATATGTATCAAAAAGCAAAATGACTGACCAAACAGGATCGTCCAAGTTTATTTATTAACTAACACTTTTTAACAATTTATGTCCTTGTACACATTGATGTTATCTATGAGGGCATTTATCAATTCCACCGAATTTTGTATTGACTCCGCCGGCTACAATTTAAAGTTATACAATTTAAATCTTTCAGTAGTTGGTTCTTTGACCAACGCATCAATCTATAGTACGCAAATCATTGTTTTTAGTGCATTTTTCATTAATATTGTATTAGAATATAACGATTAACGGTGCCAACATTATATGTATATATGCATATTTCTACGGTATACCATTAACCTGTATTCTATGTGCCGGCATGCATATATTACTGTAGTCTGTAATATTTATTAATATTATTATCGTTATAGCCTAATACGATGAATGTGAGCCAAACTCTTGTATGTGATTCGTGCTAATTAAATAATAACGTGTATTATCGATTTATCGTGCTATAGCTAGAGATATAACTCGAACAAAATCACAATAATAATATTATTATATCATGAATTGGTTTAATTATTAGTTGTCGACTTATTTAAATTATTTTATGAATATCAAAAATCGTTACATATATTTTTTCTGCAACGTCCCGTTGTTTCACAAAATAATATTATACTATATTGGTGCGGAATTATTGTAGTTATCGGTTAGTTATTTGTCGGTCGTATTATTTAATTTTGTATGATAGTAATAATATGACGCAAATACGCAATACAATTTAGATATTCAAAATCTAATTAGTATGACACATACTGTTGAATACTCTATTTATATTTCATATATTGTAATTTAATCTTATATTTCGAGTTTCAGCGTCTCCGCGTAATTAGGAGTTGAAATTATCAACCGGATATTTTGTATAATAATATACTTACCTAAAATTAAAATATTTCAATAAAATGTGCACATGCATCATCGTCACTCGGGAATGCATATTTGGAATTGCTTTCTATTTTATAGTATATTAAAATATGATATACAACAGGAAGTTTGAATTTGTCTTCGGTTTTTTTTTTTTATTTTTTATTCATTTGATTTATGGATGTATTATATGGTTTTATGAGGAATATTTATGATCCCGATTTTTGTCTATTATTTTTTTACACGTACATTGGCGGGCTGGCTAGAACATAGTATTATAGTATATGATATCAAAAATTGCAGCCATCGCAGCAGTCAGCACTATAGTCATACTGTGGTACACGTTGTCCGTTACAATATGTTATTATATAATAATATTATATACACTCAACATTAGTACTGTCATCTCGCGCGCGACGAGCAATATTTTCAATTTGTCTAGCTCGGTTGACGAGAGAGGGGAAAAAGACTTAAACACACGTGTTTTCGAGTGTATTCCGCGGTGGAAGCACTGCTGCACGTGTCGTAGTTATCCGGAAATTACTCGCTGTATACGCACCGCACGAAAGCGGACGACGTGTGCGCTGCAAACGGGGTGGAAAAAAAGCGCCGTGCCGACTCGAGGGTGGGCAAACGTATACCGTCACGGCGATGGCAGTCAAACGGACTGCATATGAAAAAGAGTGTTTTTTTTTATATTATTATTATTATTATTAATATTATTTTTTTATATCATATAATATCATATAACGTACCTACTGCCATGTTCGGATTTCTCGTGTACATTTCACGGACGGAAGCGTATTTTCTCGTATCGAAACGGGCACGTAAATATAGAAGCGGGAAAATGTCTTCACATTAAATTCGAATTGGTCAAACGCCACCCGACGAGGGGGGAGACGACGAAAATAATGTCGCGCCTCCGAAAATAGACGACTGTCATTATTATTACGATTCTAATTAAAACGCGTGGCCAACAACCGCGATGATGTTTTTCTCTTTATTAAATTATATATATCAACATTTTCATCACACGTCGCGTCCGTCGAACCGCAAGCTTCGAAAAATAAAACATTCCATTACGATTTTCGGGACTTGCGTGCGCGGTGCGTATCGTACACATTATTTTAATGTAACAGTCAACAGTAGGGTACTGCGGCAGACGTCTGCAGATTTAGCGGTACGCGAATTATGTGTTTTTCTGTTATTCGGGAACAGATGACTTATAATAAACATACTTCCTACGCGATAATTATTGAGCTTCAGGCCCACTACATAATGGATTTAAATATATACATGATTGAACGTTAAAAATCATAATAATGTGTTACTTTTTACGATACTGTAGTTGAAAAAAATCATTATATTTTAATATTTGTTGAGTCCAGTTGGCGTTTGAGCTTTTTAATCAAGATGCCAAAATTTCAGCAAGCCAATTTTTATTTTATTGTTGGCTTACTTTTCCTTCATCAAACATATATTTTATGCACCTTTACGTATGACGCATGACCAGGGTTGAAAGGTTATACGTTTAATATTTTAATAAATTATAAAAAATAGAAACCCAGAAGCTAGAAATAGCTTTTGTAGTGCATACGACGTGCCAATAATACCAATACCTACTGACAATAGTTTATAGGTAAATCTATAAATAATAATAATTGATAAATACACATCATCTCCATATTATACATATTCTGTTTTTGTTCTTTATTTTTATAGAGTAAAATATATACAATACAATATATCGTGTTGTATGTATTACGGTTTTCATAATATATTTTAACTTTTATGTTATTGCGCGTTTGTTAATTTAATGTCAGATGAATAAGACGTGAAAACAATTGAGGCGCCAAAGTAACCAAATGGCGCCTCCGGTTAAATCTTTAACACCAAAATTTGATGATTTTTTTTAGTCTTCTTTTGCTTAAAGATAAATACAAGTCATTGCATTCTAAATCTGATGAAACCAAACGATGTTTTTTTTTTACTATTTTTGGATTACGTTTATCTCATGAACACATTCGTATAAATTGATTTAGTATTTTCTTCATCGAGTACTTAGTGTTGTGAAGATGGATTTCACGTACGTTTGTGCATTTAGAGTTGTTGATCACTATGTATTTGATCAAAAAGTTTGTTTTTGTATTCGTCACAAACTATGCTGATTCCTTGACCACGACATGGAGATGGAGTACCTATAAGACGTATAGAAAAAATTACGCGTGACTTCAAGGTTGTAAAATAAAAAGTTATAAAAAGCGATAGCTACGTACATATTATCGTGTATATTTTTTTTGCAGCATTAAAATGTTTTGTGAATTTTATCAGTGCTGAATAGTAATGTAATACCTATAGTATACTCATTATATTTTAGAATTTAAACCCCTGTACTGAATGACTATTTTTCATCCATTCTTATTTTGGTTTTTATATTTCTACTAGCTATTTGAATTTAAAAATAAAACATGACACTGAGTTCAATAACTTTTCGACGAGTATAGGACGAGAAAAGAAATCTGCTAGTCAGTAAAAAATGAACATTTTTGGTATCAAATTAAGTACGTATTCAAATTTCAAATTAAATGTACAAATAATAATAATAATAATAACATAGTATACTGTATAAATTATATGACCTCAATTTTGATTGTAAACGTGAACATTAAGAATAAGTATATAGAACAACGTTTTATAAGTATATGTTTACTATAATAATATTAAAAATATTTATTGTACAACGTATAATATAATATTAAGTACGTTTATAAATATAGGTGTCAGGCGATACAAAAATATCGAATATTAATTTATATATACCTACTAAAATAGACAATAAACAAGATTGATTGAAGAAGATCGTAATTGTATTACCTAATGAAAATATATTAAGATTTATAAAACGTGCGTTGATTGTGTTGAATATATTATTTATTACAACAACGTCATGCACTATTGTTTTTAAAATAATAAAATAATATTACGTACCTATGTCCTATCATAATACGTATTAATAATATACCTAATCAATTATAAAGGGACTCAATGACGTAGCTGCATACTTCAAACCAAATTGAATAAATACAATTATTTTTAGATTAAATGTATAACTTTTTATATTAATTAACAATTTAGTCATGTACAGAAAGTTAAAAATATAAAAATACGTATTTAAAACGTTAGTTTAAACATTATGCATTCACTTCATACATCATTTTTATTATTCTTAGACCTCGGTGTACATTTTAAAATGCATAAAGATTAAAAAAAAAAAAAATCAATTAAACAAATTACAATTTACAATGCAGGCATGTTGAGCTATTAACCAGCTATCACTGTATGGCTGCTTGCTTACAGTTCTAAACTTGATTGTTTCAAATACGAAAAGAGTAGGTCATCATTAATTTCGCTTCTTTATTTAACTTCCATAAATGATCATTAAAGTCCTCTCCTAATGTCGTACACAACCTATTACTCTATACTCTTTTATTTTTACTCTAACCGATTTTAAGTATTTAACTAACCTAACTCACCATTTAAATAACTGTTTCATTTTTCTTTCTTTCGTGCGTCGTTGGCATGGATGATTTTCAAAAAGCATAATTTATATTTAATTACGTTTATACTTACATAGTCCTCCAACTCATAGACCATAGTTAATGAAATTATCGACATATTTTGTGTTCGTATAGTTCTTGATTTTTTAATTTATATATTCGTTTAATATTGATAAGAAAATGATCAACATTTTTTATAGTGTTACTGGTTTTGCTTATTATTGTTTTGAACAAATAGCCGAAAATACTATTGTCTATTACATAACCTAGGACACCTAGGTAGGTAAATGTTTTACTGCCTACAATGCAGTCGGCGTCTGCCAGGACAAATAACAATATTATTAGTGTGTTAATCAGTATTTTATTCGATTATTAAAACATAACATTTTGCATTAAAATATACAGGCACGTGTAACTATAATATAGAATTTAATTTTAATATTAATGTTAGTTTCAAATTTCAATACGCACGCGCATGACACGAATGATAAATATAGTCATATCATTATTGTATTTTTTCCTCAATAAAAATAGTTTCTCATTAGAGTGATATTATTATTACAATACTACTGCATTATGTTCCGTATGAAAATAAATTAAATCGTATACATTCGAGACGAGTATATATATTTCGTCGTCGGCTCGATTTCTGACACTTTTTGGTGAAATTCCAAGTACCTACGTCGTATAGAGACTATACATCCCCTCTACCAGCCCTTTAACGAAAATCTCACACATAAACCCCAAACGGCATGCTAGTCATAATAAAACATTATTATTATAACGATGATGTGATATAGTATATATATATATATAAGTTAGCGCTGAGATCGCGTTCGTGATGTTTGTCTACATCGGAATGATGTTCAACAATATTATGCACAAAACGTTTAAATCATTTCCAGCAGAAGCCGTGTAAACTGTGCAGCCTCGTCGCATATTATAATAACGCGATGGCTTGTACATGGGTAGACGTTTAATTAAGTTCAATCAGATCAGGCATCGTGTGTTAATTAAGGACAATATTTGAAATCGTCAATCAGACTGCGGCGGTCATACGCACGACCGAATCTGCGGCGGCCCATGCACGTGGGTTCTGGTTCTGGAGGCTGGAGGGTTATATTATACTACTTATATATATATATATACGTATAATACATGCCGACATGTCCACAAATCCAATGGCGACTTGTGTACACACACGCTACCCAAGACGAATGTTATTATTAATACGAATGCTGCGGCCGTACATTACGCGTGTTTACACACACGTTTTTCGTTTCCATATAGTGTGTAATATATATATATATATATCTCGCCGAAGTAGAGTTGTATTCCCATATTTTGGACTTGTGCTTTAGAGATTTAAATTTTTATTCAATGGTTGTATCGGCTACGATGTTTTTTATATTAGTTTTTGCACTGAACGCATAATGTATAGGTATATATTATCTCGTTTTTATGTTAAAATTATAATATGTATTTATTTAAATTTTGATTTTTATAATTTGTAAGTATACAGGCACACAGGACACTAGTATAATATTTTAAGATTTTACAAGTCTACAGCCGTTCGTTGTCTTAGAAATCTAAGGTACTTACTTCGTGGAAAAATTATTATATCTACACCACATCGTAAAACATCATTGATTAAAATGTGGATTTGAAAATTCTAAAAATCGTGTTTCGATTAAATGCATAGTTTAAGAGCGAACATCGAACGAACGTGCTTGAAAATTCGCCTCGTGTATAATAAACCGTGTGATTGACACGACGTGATTGATGAGTAATTCGATTCTTAAATCTAGATTATATTGTATGTTTTTTACTCCTACAATGTATTATAATAATAATCCATATATATTGTGTGTGATTTCTTTTTTTAAATACCGCAGGTGATTAGGTTCATCTGGATCCAGATGCTTGCGGTAGCAGCGACAAGCCGACAAGTCGTGATATCGATGACATTATTCGATCTTATTCTTCTTTTCGTTATTGCAAAATAATACCTTACTAATACCTCGAATTTATACTCACTGAAAAAAAAAACCACAAACTCGCCGATCGGGTTAAATGGGCGTAAAAAATGTGTTTGTACAATGGAAAATGTCTGCGGGAGTGTTCAATCATTCGGCTTCTTTTGAGTCAAAGATGCCGACGCGCGCCGGGCCCGTCACACGTTTTGTTCGGTAAAAGAAAAGGGTAAATCTTCAACCTCGTTTCTGAAACACATTAGTCGCACATACCCATTATCGGTTCTGTACACATTTTTTACGCTCGTTTGTTTCCAAAAAGTTTCTCAAATATTTGTTTAAAATTTCATAATCATCGGAAACCAGTAGGCACGAGCCACGTCGTTTTAGAGATTATGAGATTGTATATTGCGGATTGGGGGATGGGGGGGGGGGGTGAGTTTAAGTAATAAAACCTACGTACCACCTGTTGTGTTTTTTACGACCACCGTACTAAAGGTGTTTTTATTCTTCTGTTTGAACAATTGAGATTTAGATTTTTACGTTGTATATACCTCAGTCGGTATGATGTTGAATTTATTTTAAAATGCAAAAGCAAATAACATAAAAATAATAAACTTACATTTATTGCGTGTTTACTAGCTGTTTTATTTGAAAACAATTTTAAAATACTATTGGTATATATTTTGAAAAAACCAATAATATTTTTTCAAAATAAAACACGACAAAGAATATCTACGTACCAATATTTTAATGTTTTAATCCAAAACCGGTAGTCGTGAAGAAACTCTGAAAGAATTTAAATAGTTATTAGAAAGATTTTACTTTGAACAGCTTACCATTTATGTACAGATTAATATAGTCTAATTCTGTACATAATATAAAAAATGTATACACGAATATTTACGAGTAACAATTGTTTTGTGTGTGTTTGTTATCTTACACTGTTTTTTATCGTCATTTCGTTAACAATTCAAACATACTTTATTATTCATATTTAATAAACAAAAAGTTTTCGATCATTAAGAACTGTGTTTATTACAATTTCCTCAAAGTAATTTCTAATATTAGTTTTGATATTATATTTATTTAATTTTCTAATGATTTTTATGTATCACGGAACTTTTTATCTTTGAGTTGAAATATTGTACAACTACAGTCTACTCTACAAGATATCTTATAAGATAAATAAACTAAGTCTAGATAATGCCAGAACAAAAAATAGTCGGTATAGTTCTGACGATTATTTAAATTTAAATATATTTTGTATAATTCTATTTTATGATCCACTTTTATCTTAAGCAGGCTGTAATATTTAAAAATTAGATTTCGTTTGTTAACTCACGCTATTTATATCGTTTCCATATTATGAAAAATATTTCGTGTTGCAATAATTCGACTCAGTGAAAAATATTTTCTACAGAGTTGAATAATCGAGTGACTTCAAAATATTAATAAATTATAATGTAATTGAGTGATAGACACAATATTATAGACCATAAATATTTTCTTAGATGTTTTACGTATTTGTATAATAAAATTAGAATTTTTTTATATGTTTACAGGTTGTGCAGATACACCTTGTGTATAATGTTGTAAATCATAATTATTTGAGTTAAGTATAGACTTATATTATTCAAGATTTAACTCTTTTAAATATTATTATTGGGTTTCGAAATAATAATATGTTATGTCACTCGATATATGTTTAAAACAGAAAAATAGTAATAACGATTTGATAAATAACACGTATTATTTAGTTAATTAAAATGAAGCATATTTAGATTCTGCGATAGAAGAGTTGTGGAAATATTATTAATAAGTTTATCGGTCCTAAAAGACACATAATGTATACTTAAAAATGTTTTTTAAACATATGCCATATAGCTTAATTATGTCTTGTCCTGTTTATTAATATTTCGTACCATTGTTAGGGGACATCACTCATCGGGGAACGTATTCATTTTATATTAAGAGTGTAATAATTTATAAATATTTATATGTACGATTTATGGACCGTACATCTTTTTTATCTATTCGTACTAGTCGTACTAACTAACTTAATTCAACGTATACCTATGATTTTTGTATACAAATCACTGTTTTCTGAAAACCTATGGTTTATGCGCGTTAGCTCTTTTGTAAACAAAGTTTAAGTTTTTATAATAATATATTATATAGACAACGGTATATTATCGATCGGATGGCTGTAAATTTAAGATGTTTATTTCAGTGGGAAAACTGTTACGAAATCCAAAACAATAATGAGCGTTAAAGTATAGTCTCACATATCACATATATCTAATAAAAAATAATGTATATATTATAATATTTGTATTTCAATGTGTGGTTCTTCGAAACGTAACAAGAGTAACGATAATCTCAGATTTTTCGAATTAGGATTCAAAACTTCAAAGATCGTTTTTGATACGACTGTTCGTGTATTATTAGACGTAATTATATTTTACAAAGAAAGTTTGAAGAAATCAGATCAGACAGTCGACGTTTTGGTTAGGAAATTATTTTTAACGTGTCAGTTTTTTTTTGTCCACACAAATTTGTACCAACGGTTTATTCCTTTCCGGATCCATCCGTGTAGTTGGCACGTTGCCTTACTAAATCGTAGTCTCCTCCTGCGGGCTGAGGACGAACTCTATGTATATTACAGCAGCTAGTGCAGCGCTAGTCACTAGATGGGTTTTGACTTTTAATTAATTACATCGAACAGCTCATAAAATACCTTGAATTCCATCTTCTAATGACTGTAATATAGCAATAGTTTTCTCTACCAAATTTTAATTGCCTTTACAGAATGATTTTAATGTTGTAAGAATAAGACCAATAAAGTTTGAACTTGGGAGATGAATATAATAAATGTTTGTTGGTAAAAAATAGTAGGTAGTTAAATCTAATTATACTTAGTGATATCCTTAAAATTACAGTTGATGGATGGATAACTATTAATTAGTGAGTGGTAGATTAAATTAAATGATATATAATTTATAAAAATTCTACTATATTATGTATAAAATATTATTATAGACTATAGTACTTCAGATATTAAACAATTGTTATAATTTATTTTTTACTTTAGCGGAAAATCACGATTATGTATAAATATCAAATTATCTATAAATATATTTTATACGATTATGGTTAATTTTTTTGCTGTATATTATTAATTATAATATTTTTTAAATTCTCAAAGTAATGAGTAAGTTTTGGTTTTACTAACAATAACAAACATTTTACTATATGAGCTTTTCAAAATTTTATGTTTGAATTTTGGTGAAATGTATTATTTCAAAACACTATTATAAATCCTATTTATTATTTAACAATAATTCACTTATAGAATTGTTTTTCGAAATATTATTTACCTATATTTTAAAATGTATTGCAGTCTAATGTAAATAGGTACGACGTTAAGAATAATATTCATTAGAATATAATTTGCTTAAATTTCTTTAGCTTATTGACTATTGAGATTGTATAGTTTCAATGATTTATATGATTTTAAACGTTGTTAATATTTTTTATTTATAATATATAAACAAAAATGCTTTTAATTTTTAATTTAAATAGTTAAGTTTATTTTAATGTTAATCTGATAAAATTTAACAGCATAATGCTGTTTTATTTGTTTACGTTTCTCTACTACTTTGCTTTCAGATAAATCCTAAAATCAAATTTAAACCACTGTTGGCAGATGTTAAAAATAAGCCTTGATGTGTTGTGTTAATACATATTATATCTGTAAATATTGGTAAACTATTTTATACTTTAAATGCTTCTCAAATATTAATTTTGATAAACTATAAAGTGTAAAAATATATTATGATCACTTATTATAAATTATTACTTATTTTAATATATATAATAATCGACACTCTTATATTAAACGTTTTAACTGAAAATTATACATTAATGTTTAATAAAATTAAGCAACTTGATGAAATTTTAATGTTTTAAACGTGGAATGAAAACGTAATAATTATATTATAATAGTATTATTGTTCACTAAAAATGACGTATATGCATGAATTAACTATTTGAACATTTATTTATTTATTTACAATGATTAATGAAAATAATGTTCATATATAATATTATAGAAAAAATTATTTAAAACAAATAATAAAATTAAATCTTTTTCGCATATAGGTGGTATATAATAGAATACTTTACAATATGTAGTTATTAAGCGTGATAGCCTTGACACTGTTCACACGGTCCCTTCACATTTTTCAACCACCGAAAGAAATGACAAATAGCTCTGTATTTTGTTACTTTTATATGCGGAATTCCGCGTGCTGCAAATTCAAGCGGACCAGTAGACCCGTCACCACTCGCCGGGTCAAATGTACCATCAATCCACACAGATGTTTGGAGGATTACATCCTGTTCCTTTACAACATAATCATTTAGTTTGTTTGGACCACTGGAATAATGTGTAAATATTATAAATCATCGTGAGGTTGCAATAGTATGAGAAACACTGCATACTAAGAAACGTTAAAACAATAAAAATAAATTTTATTTAAACATCCAGGATACTAATTTTGTGTGGTTGAAAATAACGTAACGTACAATATAATAAAAGTAATACACTCTTGTATATTAATATACTTACTATTTAAATATTACAATAAATTGTTTTGAAATTGAGTAATTTATAATTAATATTTAGGTGTATTGGTTTTTTTTTTCTGGAAATGCAAAAATAATATTATTTTAATCGAATAGTTGTGACGACAAAACGTTTTAAAATAAGTAATTTATGGTTTATATTATGAAAACGTAAATTTATTTAACATAATATGATATCACCCATATAGGGTTAAAAATTACTAACTACATTGTGAAGTAATCGAATATTTCAATTATTAAGAATGTAGTAAGTAACTAATATTAGTAAACATCATGATTTATATGAAATTAAGTGGCAACAGTGTATCACAAAATGTAATATTATTAGGTACCTTTATATACTTTAACTACATGATTTGAATCTGATCAAAAGATCGTATTATAGTATAGTTTTGATACTATATTTTAAACAATTATGTGTGCAAAATACTATTTCTAAGAATTCAAGTGAGGTTGAAATGGAAAAAACAGTTTGTTAAATAAGTGCAATAATAATATTGTAACATTTGAAAACATTTTTTTATATTGTAACCTAGCTACAATTTAATGTAATAAAATCAATAATGTTTGATTAAACAAAACTACGTATTATATCGTTTACAGTTCAGTTATAATATATTATTATAGAGTTTTTTGACAAAGTCGTGTATATTACCTCGTCGTAAATCAGAAATAATACTGCAGTATATATATACATATATTTATATTATTAAATTAAATAAAATCTTTGATATTTATAAATTTATATTCAATATTCATAGTGTATAATTTCGAAATAACTATGATGTCATTGTCAGCTAAACTGAAGAATTCTTCATTAATCACTCCGGCTAATCAGTTCCCTAGAAGAGTGAAGAACGTTTATTTATCCCACATCAAGATATTGGCGATCATACTGCTGGTGCTACTCGAATTATCCACCGTAGCCGTAATCGCCGCACCATTGAATTTGGACGACGAATGGGCGGCGGCGGTCGTACCCATTACATGGTCACCTGTGGTAGTTACCTCTACCCATCAAGGCTGTTCTTCAACACTGCTCGAACCTTTCCAAAAGTGGTGGAGCTCCATTTCCACGGATTATTCTAACAGCAATAAATTTGCGCGGACAGTGGCGAAGTCGTCTCCCCGTTACAGCACTTGTCGTGGAATGTCTTGCCACGGCAGGAACTTTGGCAAAAGCCGTGATTGCGAGAGTTATAATGATGAGAGGCAAAGTGGTAAAAATCGGCGTGTAGAAAATCAGTACCACGATAAGCATTGTGGTAAAAGCCAACATCAGGAGCACTGTAGCATGAAGTGCGATAAGCCCTTTGGCAAAATCCGCCACAGACAACACTGTGCTAATAAAACCCGAAATGGCGAAGGTCGTCATGGTATTAATGACAATAAACAAAACAAGCAGCAGAACATGAGAAATGGCAACAGGCACAAAGAGTTTATCGTGGACAATAAGGTTAGCTAGTGCCGTCGTTTTCGGTATTCATTTTTTTGTAAATCCGCCAAACTAGTCAGTGGTAAGGCTAAGTCGCCTCGGGTTTTTGAATGATTTTTTTTCAAAACAATATGTCCCGTCTTAGGATATCATATAAATATGATCATATATTTGTTATTGAAATATACTTGACGTATACAAAGGTCGTCTGCAATGTAAATTGAAATGAGTTAAATTGATATAATGGGCCAAGGGAAAAT
Source organism: Rhopalosiphum maidis (assembly GCF_003676215.2). Lineage (NCBI taxonomy): Eukaryota > Metazoa > Arthropoda > Insecta > Hemiptera > Aphididae > Rhopalosiphum > Rhopalosiphum maidis. The sequence continues at coordinate 86,399,033 of NC_040878.1, forward strand.
CTCAAGCGAATCAGCTAAAATTTAGCTATTTTTGGATGGTTACGTTTGCTTATAATATAATATATAAATTAGTGAATACAGTTGTATGTAGGCGATTAAAATATTCTAGTAACATCGTTTTAAATTGAGATAATAACGTGTACCGTTGATGTGAGTTTATATGACCGTTTAATAAATCAATAGTGATAAACTACTTATTAATAAAAAATAAATAAATATATATAAATTAATTAATAGGAAATAATATAATATTAACATAATAATATATTAATAGGAAATACACAAAAAGCATTGTAATAATTGTATATTAATTAATAATCGGGCAAATAAATAATATTTAAGCCTAGCCAGAAATCAAAATAGTTATTTTTAAATTTTCAAATCCTTGCGCACAATTAAAAGCTCTTCAATTGAACGACTGCAAGTCGTGTATTGTTATAATATTGTGGCTATAAGTACTAGTAGAATTGCAGTTATTATTTTACCTATGGTACTAGAACGGAGTCATAAATCATAATATACTATGATATTGTTACTTATAAAAGTACAATCGAAATTACCTTTTTATTTCAGTGAGATCATATAACTTATACAATTTTGGATACCCAGATTACATGATGGTTAAACACCATATTTATTATAAATCATATTAATAAAATAGTTTCCAAAATATTATACACCTACACACTGTGCATGTTTTTTTTTTTATATTGATATGCCATTTCGTTTTACAGGTAATCGTCAACATAAAGAATTATCGAACGCATAGTCGAACAACTCCAACATTATGGCGGGTAGAAACAGCAGTACCAGTGCTGGTCTCGACCACGCAAGAAAGCTTCATCGTCTGGTTGGGAAATAATAGCGTTTATTCATGGATTATAAACGTATTATGTGTACCGATAAATTGTATACTTATATTTGTATGCTCTCTGATATTCATATGCTTTATGTGTATGTGATATAAAATAGCATTTATTTGTTATTCGTTAATTCATAAAAAAAACAGTATGAATATCATGTTTATTACCTCATTAAATAATAATTAATACCTATATAACACTGTCTTAACTCATTGCATAATAATATATCAATGAATCGAATGATGATGCACAGCAAACTATAACAATTATGGGAGAAACATATTGACTATTTACAGTTTACAAATCAGTTAGGGAATAAACAATTATTTATTGGTCTGTTATTTCTGTCATGAAATGTTTAGTTTCATTAATCAACAATAACAATAAACTAATGCGAAAGTAAATTAAATTTAATGGCGACCGATCTTGAACTTTTTTTTCAACAGTGAATTTATCACGCATTTATGTATTGGATTAATATTTTTGACTAATGGAAGTATACGTCTAGAAAATCAAACAGCTGTTTTCCACTGCACACTCATAGCATACGTTTTAACTGCAGAAGCTTCATCACAACATATTAAACCGGAGAAGAAGACTATAGAAATAAGGCCCGCCGTAAAAAGGTCATAATTGTCATCCGAAAAACACTTCTCGCGTTGCACATAAATTATAGATCCAAACTGTATATCAGCTAGCCATTGGGTATAATAGGACGTGGCTGCGTGCAGTAAGTTGATAACACGACATAAATCGACGACGACGAGTGTACTACGCCGTATATAGTATAATAGGTGTTGGTTATGGCTGATGCTTAAAAAGCGCCGGCGGCTGTGGCCCGCGAGACCGAATTAGTCGTCCTCGGGGATTTGTATCCGGCGGACACGATTTGGCACTTAAACCGTTTGACCGTTTACAAACGACGAACACGAGCCGGTCGCCATCACGACGAAGGGAGACGCCAACAGCGCGACGACGGCATTGCGGGTTTACCGGTCACCGCGGTAATGATGACGGTTTCTCAGGAGTATATTTATACATGTCCCCGTACAAGACGTATACTATACGTCGGAGGAAAAACGGTGTTTGAGCGCAAAGACGCTGTGTAGAAACTCCTCTGCTAGATACGCTAGATCATCAACAATCGTCCCGGACGTTCGTGTCATTCGTCGTCCGTATTGCCGCCGCATCATAGGTGTATATAGGTAGACGCGGGAGTACGCGTATTATAATATGTACATAATACACACACACACACACACACATAACAAAATACAACGTGTTTGGCTGCAGACCCGTGACGACGGCGCTAGGGAAAAAAGTTTCCGGCTTCCGAAAAGCTATTTCGCTCCGCTCGTTTATTATTAACTCGGTCGCTTTTGGTTACAAATTAATAACGCTCGCGGTATATTATTTACATACACGGCGTATAGCACGCGCTACACGAATACGTACGTATACGACGATGATAATATGACGCAGAACGTTATAATATTACATCCGAACAGGAAACCGGCGCGCGGGACGACGGTGACGGTCTTACGGTTCACAGACAGACGAGCGGATGATAATATGGCCGTGAAGAAATATACAATCATTCGGGCCGATGCTAAAAACAACACGCACGCACTAGTTGTTATAATATATAACGCGTGATGAGACGACTATTTGTACGGTATACATCACATAATATATAAGGACAGCAGTAAAACGTGCGGTGCAGAACTCGGCGAAAGGGGTGTTGCGGGAGACGCGCGCGCGCAACACCCCTTTTAGTAACTCTTAAACGGTCGCTGATGCGTTTTTAGCACACGTGTTTCGCCGGGTAAGCATAACAGGTAGGTACCTACCGGATAAAATATCACGTTAAATGTGTGAGTTGGACTTGGCGATGGATTCAGATAGGGCGGAGAGTTGATTATTTTTTTCTAGAAAAACGGAAAATAAAAACAAATCTAATTGAAACTTAATGATTGGGCGTGAGTTTTATATTTCTAAAGATGGGTTTAGAACGTCTAATACTTCCATTGTGTCCATCCGGTAAATAGTTACGAACCATAATAACTAGTCTTATAAATATTTTAATAGATACTACAGTCTACAGTTGATTAAATAAATAAGTAATTTTATAACAATTTTATTCTATGTAAATTCATACAAACCGATATAAAAAGTATAAATAGTAATATTTATATATTTATAATCGATATACGTTTATCGTGATAAAAATTCGGAAAATTCTATGTAAATCGTATATTATATGATGGAATTTTAGTTAATTACATTATATTAAAATACGACGAGAAATCGGGAATTTAACTGCGCTCGCAGAGTGAGATTTCTTAACATGTTTTTTTTTTTAAGTTTAGTTAAAATCGAAAGAATTTATAATGAAAAATATAATATTGACTATTTTATTAATTATTCATACTCTTGCTATGTACATGTGTTGATTTTTTTGTGATGTGAGGGAAGTCAAATACTAAACGCGTGTTTTCGTGTTAGATTTTCCCGTTTCGCGTCGTGTTTCAAATAGTCTTACGTTTTACGATTTTCGTCGTAGAGTTCCGTGGCAGGTATTCCGTGATTGTGAAATACTATGTAACCAATGTCGTCGATTAAAATATGTATGAAACCTATATAATATAACTAATATTATAGGTTTATATTATAATTTTAAACAAATTTCTAAGAGAAATCGATTATTTATTTATTTTTTATTTTTTTGTAAATCCTCTAATATACTAAAAATTATTTCACAAAATAGAATTTCATCGATAAAATTTTTTTTACAACACTAAAATCTAAAAAAAAACCATATTTGATATAGCTTAGTAAGTTATCTAAATTTAAATAATTTTGGAATGATTAATTATGATTTGAAATCATTAAACACAGAATGTTATTAGTTATTGCATTAAGTTTATGAAATATATATTATAATTTTTTTATTAGTTTTCATAAGACACTAAAAATTGTATAGAATTGGTTAGGTAAATGTTTTTTTGAATAAAACGGACTGCATAATATTAATGAATGTGATGTAATGCATATTATAAATAGGGAAGTAGTTTATTTGTATAGTATGGCGGTAATAGAGTACAATATTAACTGAAATCCCGCCACCTTTGTAATTGATAAATGAATAAATAACCATATTAAAATTTAAAATCATATAATGTATTGCTTGGTACTCATATAGAAATCGTGAGATATAATTCGTCATCATTTTCGTTTGTGTGACCTAAGTGCCACATATTATATATTATATGCCTATATTTTATTTAGGATCAACGACCATAATATTTATAACAGCGTTGAGTGTCGACATTATTGTTAACAGTTGGTAAAGATTTATATCAGTCAACTGTAGTTCGATTGCGGCAGGTTCACAAGTCATAATAATTGTTGTATGAGTGAGCCATATAGTGTTCGTTCAGTCGTTTTATTATTAGACTTTTCTGGAGTACATCAAGAATTGTAACCACTAGACGATTTTTGATGAGGTGGAGATTAAAACTGTATTTCAGGACTGTGCAGTATGCACTGTATAATAATATGTATAAAATAATAATAAAAACGTCAAAACATCATTAGAATATTATATGCTGTGAGCTCGTGGGACGGAATATCTGCAGGCTGAATAGGCTGGCAACTGCCGAACGCATTTTCATCGACGATAATTGGCCCCATGAACGTCGTCAATGGTATTGTGACGGTTATTATTATAATTTTTTTTTTTTATTTCGGCTACCGTATAATGATCGCCGCGGACAACACTTTTCACGAAAAAACAAGACAATAAAACTGGTATTTTTGACATACCACAGTGGCTGATTCCACGCACGCGTGTGGGCGTATACGATATTAAATATGAGTATGTTATAATAACATAACAGTCGTATTAGACTAAAAAAAAACGTTTAGCCAACAACTAACATATTTTAATTTTCTCAATATGAAGCACTTACAGTAATAACCGATAAAGTGTGTGTACATATTTAATAATAATACACGATACAGCTCGTTATAATCATAAATGTTAAATAATTGTGCTTAAAATAAATTTCCACCAATATTACGCATGAAGCAGAATGTCAGTGTTCTATACATCATAAATGCAGTATTACAGAGAATAATTAAACTTAACAAAAAGAGTAGAGTTGTTAAGCGAACAGACAAAAAAAAAATTGGTGGGATGAATTCAATTTTACGTTATATGATACGGTTTGTGACTTATTGCAATTACCTTGTTTTCGTGAGATGCAGTTTGAATGCATTTTATTTACGTGTAGGTATAATATATTTATACTTGAGGTTTTCATTAGAATTTTTTTATTAATTTATAATATTTGATACGATACAAATTAATTATTATAAATTGTAATATAGCAGTACGTTTTTATGAATGAATACTGAATGGGTAATAGTTGACGTTTTAAATAAACTCTCATTGTACTTAATAAGTTTTTATAGGAGATTTTACGGGAAGAAATTATATTTATTAAACTTATATTTCAAACAAAGAACTTTCAATTTTTAGAACTGTTTTTGTATTATCTTATTCTATGGTATTATAGTTGGACGGCAAATTCAAGGTTTTTATTTTTGGGATTGATATATACAAATAAATTGTTTACACATTTTAATATCTTGACCACAACTGTGAAATATAAATATGAATATTTGTTATTACAATATTTATAATTCAGCGTTTTTCACGTACTCGCTTATTGGATGTCTGTATGTAAATATTATTTATTATATTCAAATGGCCAACATTAGATATTCTCATGTCGTTTTTCGTTTTCATAAAATCACTACGGGTAAACACTGATCGTAGCATGTTTTTAGTTTTTTACTACCATACAATTCAAGGTTTCACTCCCACATAATATAAAGAAAAAAACGGCAGTTTTTAATCTAATAAAATACATTTTACTCTATCGATGCAACTTTATTAGTCGATTGTATAGCAAAATAGGTACCTACTATTGTTTTTTTTTCCAGGTTATTTTTTTTTTATTATTACGTTTAATTATGTGGTTCCGGTGATGCCATGAGGGACCCTATACGTTTGTTTTGTAACAAAAGAAAAACAAAGAATTTTACGTAGCAAAATATAACTGCATAAAATTAAGTATAAAACGCGAACCTTAACTCTATACAATATAGATTTGCGTCATACCTAATATTATTATTACCTTCTATTGATATAACCTTGCAATAAAAATATAATGGCTATAATAATTGATAGGTCTTTGAAATATTTTCGTTAGGGACCTATCAAAATCAATATTATTTTATGCGAATCTGAACTTTTTTTAATGTACCCACTCTTCGTATATTTTTAACTGTAGCTTTTTCGAAGTTATTATTATTATTATATTATCTATTGTTATAATGATCTGAGAACAGATAAATCATTGTTTACGTCAAACATACACAACCAATAGTTGTTTCAATTTTTTTTTTTTTTCAATAATTACAATAAATTACTATATTAATCAGATTAACAACAACAACAGCAAAATCAATAATCATTGGACGTTATGAGACACAATAATAAGTCTAAAGTGTGAATGGGCAATATTTTTTAACGGGAAAAGGGAGAAAAAATAAAAATAAAAAAAACGTACAAAAGTAAAATTAAACATACCTACGTTTTATTATCTTTGAATCATGTTTATATTTATTTTACAGCTTATAATAACAATAATTTAATGGCCGGGCCGTGTAGTTTGCCCACTAGCCAGGTAGCCACCACTAGTACATAGAACCTCAGTATAGTTAAATGGATGTCGTCGGACTGCGAACACGTAGAAAGCATCGAAAGCAGTGAACTCTCTGAAGATATTATATGGATAATCGATTCAACAGCGATAAACACTATTCTACGAAATTACGATAGGTTCAGCAGTACGTTCAGTTCATAATGTTAAACTGAATATTTTTAAAAACCTAAATAATAGAAGCCAGAAGGTATTGGTAAAGAAAAAAGTAGGAGTAAAACTAGATTTTTAGTTCCTGTGGTTAATATCGAACTTGTAAAAAAAAAAAAACTTTTAGCAACAAAATTCGTTTGGTTTTTTTGTAAAAATGTAACGTATGTACCTACTTAAAAAATGTGTATAACTATAGTTAAAAGTTATACCTATATTGCATAGTGTATACTATACGTAGTACGTAAAGGTTCTTAAACTGTGACAGCTGCAGTTCGTGTAATATATAGTATATATAATATTATATTATGTATTATCGATATATTACTCTTCCACGCACCTACCTACATAATATTAATGACGTGTATGCCGGATATTTATTTCGTCACCTCGATGTTTCCAAGAATATAATATGGTATACGAACAGCACAAAATTTAAAACATTTATTTTTACCGTTGTTTATTTAACTATAAATTCTTCACTGTCGATTAATGTATTTTCGTTTTGGTCGTTTTTAAAATATGTAGGTTGATGAAATGAGCAACAGGATTTATCTATGTAATATGTATAGGTATATACCACTGTACTATTACCACTCGGGTGCAGATATTAACCATTCAATTTTGGTCGTGCCAAATGTGTTGTTTTATTAAAACGAATAGTATGCAACGGATACGATGGTAATATGTAAATTAAAATATCAATAAATAATATTATGTTTTATTGTGTATACATATCGTGTTGAATAATAACGAATAAAAATAAACGATGCCCACTTATACACCATTAAAAATCAGTTTTGACTTAGACCGTGCCAATAATAGGTGTTCTGCAGGATGCAAACATCATTATTTATGTGGATGTACATTATTGTTACAACTTATAGTTACATAAACTTACTGTTTTTAACCTACGATTTAATATTTATTTTTTATATGGAAATTAGTAAAATATATTTCAATAGATATAATAACGTTTAAGTGGTTAGATACCGCATAAAACCTACGTGATTTAGGCAGGTATAGTCCGTAGTTATATAGTAAATTCACGGCTTCTTCAAATTATAACTTATAAGGGTTATATATTTTCCATGTTTACGCACTAAGCTTATAATAACTAATAAATAATAATACATGGAGAATTGGAGACTATTATTATATATTTTAATAACATGTTTCAATATTGTACATTTAGATAATGTGTACATATGTCACATTTGCATCGTACAACGTACTAACTATGAGTATATTAATATATTATACGTTAATATGTGGACACATATTTAGTATATGTAAATACCTGGCCCTGTGGCGCAACGGATAACGCGTCTGACTACGGATCAGAAGATTCCAGGTTCGAATCCTGGCAGGGTCGACTAAATACATGTTTTTTATGTTTTTGTTTTGAAAAATTACCTATCACCCTGTTTTTATGCGAGCCACGTGCTCACAATGACGCGGGATTCACTTCTATTAGGTCTCACTGATTTTTTGAAAACTTGTTTTATGATTTAAATATTATGATATGGATCTAGCTCCACCTAAATTTAACCACGAGGACTGAAGTCTGAAGATCTGCGATATCAAGTTAAAAAATACTCGAATATCCTAATAATAAATTTAGTCATGAAATTGTTGATAGAATCATAAAAGTATGTATTTCTACGTAATTTGGCGAAATTCACCAAGTAATAAACCAACTGCTCATACTAAGATTAAATTTTTATATTAAATATAATGGCTTAATGGTGCCACTATCATAGTTTTGTGGTTAACCATTAAACAATTGTATTGATGTGTGAAGTTGTACTGAAAATGAAGCGTTTTTACTGTCTATTGAAAAATTTTTATTTTTTATTTTACCCAAGTTCCACAACAATAACCGTCAATTTTAACCCAAATAATGCAATATTATATTTTATGCTCGTTTTCTTCGGGGGATAGGATATGAATATTTGTTTTCCTTACGCAGCTCAGTATTGACCAATCGTTCACCATGCTAAAACTATGTAAGTACTAGTTGTCAATCGTCATATATATATAACATATAATAATATAAATAACATTACAAATTATTAGTAACTTTGCTGTTTTTTTAATAAATGATTTAGTAATATTATGTTATATTAATTTTATTTTGTAATATTATAGTATTATGTTCATTGTTCTTATATTATTAGTTAGGTACGTTACATTTACTATAATAATATATTTTACAGTTTATAATGTTGAATTTTACGATGGAAAAGTATTTTATTTTTCTTCGAGCTGAATCGCTTACACGGGAAGAAAAAACGTGAGTATTACCTACTGCTCTCCGAGTGGTATAACTGTATAAAAATTAATAGATGTAAAGTACCTACTTAGTATAATTTTATTTTATTATTTTAGGTATTTATTGAATTTTTTGATTGAATTGTATTAAGTTACATTTTTATGTACACATTTAAAAATAATATATTGTTATTTAAATTTCAAACGGAAGTATGATTTTTCTTGGAATTGCAAATATATTATAAAACAATTTGACTGAGTAGTGAGTACGACCTTTATATATAAAATAAATACCATAATAGTGAGTGAATAAGTAAACAATTAAAAGTTTAAATCAAATTCATCATATACAAATCATAATGTAAATATTTTGATCAGTAATTATTTATTGTTAAGAATAAAAAAAATGGGAAAAGATTTACTCGACCTTGCCAGGATTCGAACCTGGAATCTTCTGATCCGTAGTCAGACGCGTTATCCGTTGCGCCACAAGGCCATATGCTTTACTCGTTGTAAATTAAATTATATTACATTTTCTATTATTATTAAAAAATATTCATTATAATAATATCATATTTATAATATTTTTAAGTGAATATTTCAAATTTTAAATACATATAAATCTAACAACTAAATGTATTTAACAATTGTTTAACTCATAGTGCGAGTTCAAAAAAAAAAATTGATTCAAATTGTTGAATACCTTATTAAACTGTTTAGGAAATTAATAATTATAATCTTAAAATTAATTCTTCGAGACTCGAGAGTCGAGATTATATAGGCAGATACTAACTCCTTATGACTTATATTATGTATCTATCTGTAGGTAGTAGGTACTAGTAGTTTTATCATTTATATGATATATAAACATTAACATTTATTGTATGTATGATGTATCTATCAAATCGTGAACATAATATCAGATATAAGCATAATGTAAACATGCGTTTACTGAATTGTCATACAGCTTTTGGACAAAAATGTGATTTTTTTGTACCGGTCTTATTTATGTCGTTTTTTAAATATTAATATTAATCAGTTTGATAATAATTTTTAAAATCATTCAAAGCATACATGAATATACTTTTAATACGTTATGTTATAAGTATTAATATTTTAATATAAACTATAAAGTACGTGAAGGATAATGATATATAATAATAAATTTTACATTTATAATACATCGATCAATAAAAATATTTGAAAAACGCGCAAACAAGATTTTGAGTATTTTTGTTACAAGAATTGCGTGTATAGGTATATCATAATGAAATAACTTGCAATTTTAGGACATCCGTACTGTTTTAAAAAAAAAGTATATATATATAATATACTTATCGACATATCGTGAGTTCAATTTTATTCAAATACATTTTGGATATTTAATACAATATTATTTCGCTCATTCGCTGTATTTAACGACGTTCCTCTTGTCATCATGGAGTATAAACGTCAAAAACATTTGGAAACGTTATATATTTGAAACACACAACGCAAAAAGTAAACTGAAGCCGAGTATAAGTCATAAACGGTTGGGATATTTTTTTTTCTTGTAGTTCGAATTTCGGAAAACTCAAACGGCTAACAATGACGTTTCGGGTCACATAATATCTCTCTCTCTCTCTCTATATATATATATACTTATCATATAGTAATAGAATATGTATATAGACGGCGATGATGAGCTGCTGCGTGTGTGCTACATGTGCAGGTCATCAAATGTCCGCGGGACTAGAGTCACCACATATAATATAATATCTATATATATGTGCGTAGCTGTATAGACGAGCACATCATTAGAACAACGTTCTGGTCCCACAGAAACCCATAAAACCGTATATACATATAATATTATATAGATGCATATATAGTGTACGACGACGATTCCTACCGACGAATATTATTATTGTTCCAGTTGCGACCATTTGGAGTACACGTGAATGGACGGCCGATGAATATGCGTCGACTCTCGACAGCTCATCTCTGTTGTAGAACTTACACATGTAATCGTAATTAAAGACATATTTTTTTTTTTGTTTTTACATCCTCCCGAGCACCTTTACGTATCGTTCAGATGGGAATCTACCGGCTTGTATATAACACATAATATAATATACCTATATCCTATAGTAAACGTGATGTGCACCTTTATACATATGTGCCCTAAATCCGTCTCCCCTTTCCGTTTATACGCGTACCAACATCGTATATGTATGGTATAATATTATCTTGTTTACCGTGCGTCGGGATTGTGTGTCATCCGGCCGTATTATAAGTAGAAGCTCATCGCGAGGGCACGTGCTAATTTGGCTTAAGGTCTCAAATGCAGAGTTTCCGGACACATCTTGATTCCGGCAGAATTGTATATATCTATGTTACGTCAGACAGTCATCGTGGTCGTCGTTGCCGCGTTCAAACCGTTTCTTTGACATTTTATCTAAAACACATGTCTGCAGAAACGCAACACGTACCTAACCTAACTATATTATTATCTACGTACTATTATCCTACGACGCGCGTCGCTATACGGTGCAGAAAAATGACGCACACGTAACTATAACGTATATACAGTAATTAACGCGGCAGAAAACAACTGGAAAAAAAATATACACGCTAAACACTGTATTGGGTATATATGGTATAAGGTCATTATTTCCAACCCCAGAACAGTGTGTTGTACGGCATCGTGTTTCTGAAAAAAAAATCTCTTCAATTTCGAAACGTTTTTACCGTTGTATATAATATTATACTTATAAAAATTAATTAATAACCAATACGCATATTAATTATAATAGTCATAGCTATAATTTTAAATGTGTAAATAAACGCGTAGAAGTTAGTTATTAATATTATATTATTGTATACATAGGTAAGTGCAGATAGGTGCATTCAATTCAATTTAAATTACCATAATGTATACTATAAATACGTGTAAGATGGTTTAATTTAATTTACGTTTCGTGTTTTATTATGCCGATATTTTAAAATTAATTTGAATTAATAATGGTCGTAAGCAATAAATTAAAATATAAATCACCTTATTAGTGAAATCATAACATAAAAATAAATAATTTATAGTTGTATATAAACGAAATTAGTGGTTGCGTTGATAATTTAAAATATCATAAAAAACATACACTCCAAGTTCCAATGTCCAATAAGAAAAAAAAAAGCTATTAAAATAAAATAAATCATTAGGTGGTTACTCAATATAGATTCTCTTTTTAATTTCTACGCTATAGTGACACTTTTGAGTACATAAAACTAGAACATATGTTTTATTTATAATAAACAAATGAACGTAAAACAAGTTATTTACGAGTTTATGTTTATTATACCAAGTGGTGGTTGATAATTGTGTTCTAGGCAACTTTTAGTAATATTGTACGTCTTATACCACCATACATATTATTATAATTTACCAGAATGTCATGTCATTTTTTCTTTGTTTTTTCTAATTTCAACTCCAAATTTCTCACTATCCGATATTTGTTTTTCTATTGAACGTCTGAATATTTATTTTTCAATTAGTTCCTAGATATCGTATATCATACACGGCGATATGCCGACTTATATTAGGATATGTGATAGTTATCATAATGATTCACTTTATGTTTATATAAGTATATACTAGATAATATACTAGAAATTACCTTATTGAATTATTATATCTGTACATTTTATAACTCCCTAGCTACCTCTAACACAAGCTTTTAGCTTACAGGGGGTAGGTAATCAAGTCTGTATTTGTTTAACTTGTTAGTTTGCAACTATTTCTTTTGATTTTTAAAAAAATTTAAATTTAAATATTGGAAGAATATAGGAACAAATTAAAAAAAATGTCTATCAATATATGATTTTAAATTTGAAAGTGTTGAATAAAAAATTAAAACTGACGTTCTTCAACAAACCAATTAATTCAAACTAGATTATAACAAAATATTATATTTAACAAATATGATATATAGCTATATATTAATAAAGCTTATATATTATACACTTTGATAGTTATAATATATATATATATATATATTACTGGCAGTACTAGGTACATGAATAATGATTTGTCCTATAAATATTTGACACATTTTTAATTTATTTAGTAGATTAAAAGTATACGTTTATTATACATAGATATTAATGCGTTGTACTTTCTCGGTTAATTAAAATATATTTATATCTTTGAGTTGAAATATATTTAATTATGTATATATATATATATATGTATATTATGTTTTCGCGTGAACTTAAAAATAATATTTGATCCACTGGTGTTAGCGAGTATAGCAGTCTTGTTCTATTTATACGGTCCGTTGACCGAGTGCGCCGCTGATACTCCCGAATAACGTATCCTGATTTCAACATTATACTATTATGAGAAATGAGAATTTCATGTTTTTTATTTAATTAGGAATAAGGTTATAATTTATTCAGTATTTTAAAAATCGCTTTATTTTGTATAATTGAATGTGTTGTCATTGTATTCGTGTATTTAAAAATAGGTTTTTAAACACTCAAATTAAAATGTATTTTATATTTTATTATAATATTATTTATTTTCTATAGTATGAGTTTTTATTAAGAATAATTATTTTGATAGCATAAAATAGGTATTAAAAAATAAAATAAAGTTTTAGCTTAAAAAAACATAATTTTAGCTGATAACGGAATATACATACAAATCTTATATCATCATTAATATGAGTATCATATGTTTATGTATAAGTATATTATAGTATACTATATATTGTAGTAAATATATTTATCATATAATTAAATTGATTAATGACTGTGTAAAACTGTAAAATGTTAACTTTTTAATATTATTATATTATTCAAATGATAATTAAAAGTTTATGATTTCAGGTGATTATTTACAAATATAAAATTGTGTACAAAATTTCAAGAAAACGAATCAGGTGAATTATCTATATAGATACTATTAAATATTTGTACATATAATATTTTAAAATAATAATATAACCATTATATCTATAATATAAGCATTTTACAATATACCGATTTACTTATACACGTAGACGGCATTATTGACTTATGACTTTTAAATAAATTAGAGTAAATCATCATAGTCAAAGAAAATTATACTACGTTGCTGCAGAGTATAATCGTGAAAAGTTCGTAACACGCGTATAGTATCTCGATAGATAACCATATTATGAAGGGGCCATTTAAAAAAATAATGAGCATTTTTAGCAACGTTTTATTATATTATAATATACAAAAATCGAATTATATCATACTTTAAATATCGCAATTAAACAGTAAGACCGGGCGCGGAACTATACATTACACTATATACGTGAACTATTACGATAATTCAGTGTGCGTGTACATACCTACGGGTGTAAGGTATTTATGTAAAAGAAAATTTGAAGAAAAACTTTTTCTTGTCACGATTTTGTTAAACCATGAAGGCATAGTGCAAATACGATAGTATTATGTTTGATGATGGTTGAATGTAATATTTAAGCGGGCGGATAATACGTGTATTTGTGTAAAAAAGTTTTTCGATTTGAAAAAAAAAATTGCGATCGAAACGGCCGTTATCTCTTGTTGCGTGCACAGCAGCGGTAATATTTCAAAAAAACATTTCAAGTTCCGGCTACTTTTTGGAAAATGTGTTGTACGAATATATAAATGAAAGTGTACTTATTATTTTTTAAAAATTATTAGGTATCTGAAAATGAAATAGATTTTTTATGTTTCACGAATTATTTACAATTATTATTATTTTAAAACATAGATAATTCTTATAACATTTAAATACATTTTTATTCGTATTACATATTATCATAGTTTATATAATTATTTTATACAATAATATGATACCTAGGTATATATAGTTTTATATTACAGAATTATAGGTATTAACTTTACATTTCATACACAAACAAGTAGTACAAATAGAATATGATTAACTTATAACCAATACAAAAATAATATATTTACACACAGTGTTAACTATAAGGCCTATGGCCTATCTTCAATAATACAATAATACAACACAACATAATATACTCGTATATCAGAACGTATTAGTATTCACTGCACACATTATAGGCATAGCAACACCTTTCATATATATTATATTACTGAACTCTGTACGTTTACGGTACAGTTATTTGTGATTTAAAACTCCATTCAACTGTTCTATAACTTTATAAGACTTATAGTCTTATTGTCTGTGGAAATTTAATAGAAAACAAAAAAAACTTACATTTAAGATCCTTGTATATTTATTTGCTTTATATTATACCAATTTCGTGATATTCCCTGGATATCAACTTATACTTAATTGGTCATTTCCTGATCACGTTAATAAATACTTATGGGCATAAAAAAATCTATCCTATAGGTATACGATATACGTATTGCTATAGAAACTTAGCCAAGTATGACGACATTGATTTTTATTTAAAATATTTAAAACAGCGTTGAGAATTATAGCAGAATTTCCATAAGAATTATGTTTTATTAAAATAATAATATATAGGTACTTCGTTTATTCTCATTTTTACAATTTTATATAATTTCATTATATGTTTCACTTATGAATTATATTTTAATTTAGAGATATTAAAATATTAATTGATTAACTATGTAATGGTCCAATAGTATTATAGATGGGTACTAAGGTACCTATATATTGTATATTTATAATGGAATAATAATAAGTAATAACATACCTATACATTGAGTGTTATGAGTTAGGTGGATTTTAAAAATTAAATATTTGAGAAACTAAATTGTTAGTAACTGTTAAACGTGTAATTTTTTGAAACAGCTTATTTTCAATTTTTCTAAATTTAAAAATATATCTGATATGATGACATACCTACAGGTGAACTGTACTTATTCGGTGTGCACGAGGCACTAAAATTTATTAAAATATTTTGGAAAATTGTATGAATTTTTTTCAGTGATTTCCTTCTACAACGCATCTTTGTCATAAAACGTTTGTACATATGTATTCAAAATGTCCGTCTAAAGCGCTCATCATTGACTTAGGCGTACAATCATATAGATATAGATGTATAAATGTATACGAATATTTTATTATTATTTTTATTCAGTTTGTACGCACGACCGGCGTCTGCGGTGCCGGCGGCAGTAGAGGTGGAGGGCGACCGTTTACCCTGGCGCGGCGGACCAATGGCAGCGGCGCGTTCCCCGACTCCGGCCAAAGGATAATACAGCGCGGCGGCGCGCAACACAAGAATAGTACTTGTGCCGCCGCCACAGTGTGTTTATATTATTATCATCATCGTCGTGTGGCACACGGCAGACACAGTCCACCCGACCGTCGTATCGCTCGTGTGTTTCGCGCATCAGTGTATTTGCTCGCCCGCGATTTCCGTATTGATATTTTTTTGTGCACTTTTTTCGTCGTCAGAAAAAAAAAAAAATAACTTAATCCAAATCGAACACAGTGCGTCTACTTTAATCGTTGTGTATCGTTACACATAATCATATAGATCGAAAAATCGCGTGTACAACACTCCCACATATAAGACATACACATCTCACCGGTCTAATAATATACGCGTTTCGACCATGGATTTCGTCGAGTCCCGCGAATTCGCCTGACGACCGGCGTTTTATTTTGTACCACACACACACGCGCGCGCGCGCGCGTTATTGTACACATAATAACAAACTAGACCACAATTCGTCAGCTCGCCAAGTAAGATTTTATGCTCGTACCATTTAGCTTCTTATTTTATTTATTTATTTATTTTTTTGTTGTTACGTATACAACTGCATTTTATATTGTTATATAATGCACAGTTCGTCTTGTAGGTTTCCACCAAATATCTTGCATGTGTGCGACACTTGTACTGCGCAGACGTTTGAAAATTTGCTGGTCTATTAATTATTATTTACTATATTTTAATCATAACCGTCACACAACAAAAAATGGTGATGAAAAATAGAGTTAATTTAGTGAGGTGATTACCGCTGGTTTTCAGACTAACCATCATGTTTCAATTGAACATTTAAGTAATATCGGATTTGACATTGGCGGCATTGAGTAGCAATATATTATAACGCATATAAATTAGTCCATGTAGGCTATAGTATATATATCATATATACATAGCACCGTATAAGTGCATTTAAGCGCAAATCATCGCTCGATGTTTTTCGATCGGAGGACACATGCGGGGTCGATCGTTGGTACCATCTGTTTTTCTCGAAACGTCCAAAATGTGAACCATGTCAACCCTGCGCAAGAAAACACATTGCACGGCGTAAACAATAACACGTTGCAGCAAAGATAGAATTTATATTATACACCCTTAATGTGGTATACTCCGAGGATTGGTATTCGATTAAAATATATAGTTGTAACAAAAGTTATAGTCTTATTATGAATATAACTATTTTGTGTACCTCTATACAACAAATATAGATATATTGAAAAATTCGATTTTTTTTCTTGTTTAAAATTTTAAATTTTAAACTAAATATAAGTACTAATTGTAGGCAATATTTGATAATTTTCTTATTTTCAGTCAATCTTATACTAGATATAAAAAATATTTATAGATATACCGTACATATAGATACTTATACATTTTTCTTCACATATATGATATATACATGTGTAATACAGATTTATAGGTTAATTGGTCTATTCGTATAATTGAAGTCAGTAGTATCAGTAGTAAGTTTTTTCTAGATTTTAAAAAGCCGTTATTGTTATAGTACCTATTACCCGCTGATTAAAAATAAAAAGTGTAGAACTCGTAATAACATTAAAAAGTTTCACGGTTATATATATAATACAGAAGGAAATATTATAAATCTCCAGTTTAATTAGGTTCTCTGGAAATGATGTAGACTCTGCTACGTATAAATAAAAATCAGGGCTCAAAATAATTCATTAGCCAGTCGTTTTCTCCTACTCTCTCGAACACCGCCACATTCATACATAATAATAATATAGTGGCCGCCGCCATAAATTGTAACACATTTAAACACCATATCCTCGGCCTCCCCGCGTTGCTCATAGCTCATATTTATCACATTCGTGTATACCTACATGTCGATGTAAAAGATTCATAAGACACACATTTCTCGTCGTGATCACATGACAACGTGCAGTATGTTTTTTATAAAGATATTAGAACCTAAAATTCTAGCCACATATAGCTCGGACACATTGATTCCGAACGATTAAATTCTTATCCATAGATATGATATGTAGTGTGTACTAATTTTATTAATCAATCAGTAAAATTATCGTTCACTTAATAATTCAACTATAAAATATGTTAATTGACTTTTAAGTGCAGTAGGTACCTATATGGTAATATGGCTATTTATAAATATATGCAAATCTATATAGAATTTTTGAGAATTGGTACTAACAAAAAGTATCGCAACTGATTATTTTATATGTACACATTTAATACCTATGTATAAATTCATAAGACTCGCAGGCAGTTTATGTCGAATAAAACCACATATAAATGTTTCAAACTCTGTAGACACATTTTGTTGATGAGCTCGAAATCCCATACTTTAGTGTGTATCCCACGTATATACTCCATAAAATCGTATCGAGTTACTTGTTACGATTCGCAAACGTGCCGCGGACGTAATCTTTTCATCCTACAACGGTCCGTCTATATACTACACTGTATTATATAGTAATAATATACCACAGCTAGAGCGAGACGTTTTGCGACCACAGCATCACATCGTGTAATGTGGATAGTACCTATATCCGGTTCGAGGGAAAAGAAAACAAATCCATCTCGCCGGTCGGACATCACGAAACATCTCTTTGTGCTGTTTGACTTTTATTGACACTATATATATATATATACACGTATAGCATGTATTTCTCGTCCCCTAAAACTACGCGCCATAACGACTCGCGTTTAGACGATAAATTTCGGCCGTTTATAATGTAAATCCGTCACACGATACGGTTTTTACGAGTTCAATATGATGACAGCTCACCGAATCTCGAAATTAAATTATTATACTGTGAAAATAATAATTGTGATCGGAGCTCCGTTCACATGCTGATCACACACACACACACTGCACGCGGACTTATCACATGGTGCTTGCGGTCGTATATAAGACTTATTATACACTATATATTATACGAACAATAATAATTAACTCAATGACCGGCAACCAAACATTAGGACCATAACTATTAAGTCATATTCCATAATAAAATACAAGTGTAGTCACTTGATTTGATAGCTTAACGGTTATGTATATTTCATATGAATATTTTTTTAGATTTTAAATTCAAATGTATATAATACACGGATGAGTCCAGTATTGACGAGTAAAATTACGGTTCTATCATTAATCTGACCTTTGAGTACCTATCCTCAAGTGTCAACAGTGGAACACCTATAATTTATATATTTTAATCCACTCATAGACTATAATTAAGTGTATCATAACAATATTGTAATGATTCAATACTTCGCGTGTATAACATCCACGGTCGTAAAAAAGTTATATTCAAATTGTTAATGTAATATGATTTCGATAAGACGTACACGTACGGACAAAACATATACTTATCGTTAATAGACGAGTTTAATTCAAAACAATTAAATATTTATGATCCAAAATATTTATAAATACACTTAAATATAATTTAAATGGAATATGTTTTACTGATAAATACACGCGCGTTATACATACCATGCAAGCGATGGTTCTGATAAAAGAGCAAAAGAAATCACAAGTGATGTTGGTAAATATAATAAATACATTTGAGGAAAAAAATAAATCTGTCTACTAGTTTGTAAGCCTATATCAGTTATACTCACCGGGTGTACAAATATAATCTCCAAAATCCAATTATACGATTAAAAAATAATGCTGTCTATTCGATGAGTTTCGAATACAATGTCTCAATAATAGCATTATTTATTACAACTTAGTAACTTACAAGTACCGGTTATGCGACGCCATGTCATGTGTATTACGGAAAATTAAATCTGTACCCACAGAAAACATCTTTACATAATGTTATGTACCGCGACCGTATTATAATACTCGTATATTTATATTACCTATGTATACGCGATAAGCTCGTTGACGTATTATGTGTAAACCTTTACAGACGAGACGGAAAATAGTAAATATCCATTCACGAGACGTAATATTATATCAAATCAAACACCGTTTATCGAATATAATAATATGGTGTTTGCTTAACCTTCTTTAGCTTGTACGCGCGTTTATATTTGTTTAATCCTTACACCTATGCTGTCTAGTCGCGTGGAAGTGCAACGGCAGTATAACGAGAGTTTATCGCGTATTATTCGGTACGATTTCAAACAGCTAACAGGTACCTATATAGTCTATATGGCTATGTCCCTACAGTCTACATATATGTATTATATACATGCTGTACATAGGTACATGTTGAAATCTCCCGTCCATCACGCGCTGGCACGTCGTTCATCGTCGTCGTCGTGTCAATCGTCACTGCGATATGACGTGTACCTATAAATATGAAAATTTAAATATCGTATATGTCGCTTGCCTCGTGTAACAGCTAAAACGTTATAAAAATCTGCAGGCTATTTTAGGGAAACAACTCGTCCTTCGACACGGCAGCGCGGGATGTGCACGCTGTGCGGGGTGAGTTTATTCCGGGGGTTGTCCGCCACCGGGTGGTTGACGGGCTCAAACAGGTGTTGTGTGCGTGCGCGTATGCGTTGATGATGATAAGGGACTATCGGCGAGGCCCAGTACAACAATAATATTATATTATTTCGTGTTATTGTTGGAGGCGCGTGCGCGTGTATCGCGTCGTAATATACGTAATAAATATACTGTTTTATAATATAAAACGCGGGTGTGTTAGTCTACACGTGTGTGTGTATGTGTGTACAGAGGCACGGAGCACACATAATAATAATAATAATAATAATAATGTATATAAACACCGGGCCGAGACGCTGTGCAGACGATATGTACGTACGCGTCTCATTCCGCGTGTGTATATACCGTAGTGCATCATAGTATTATAGGGTGTTGATAAAACCATTAAATCCGTGACGGCCACGCGCAGGACAGATAATAAACAGATATCGTCGTGTATCGATGCCGTAATGACGTATATTATAATGTACGTACACTGTTATAATATCAATAATGTATAGGTATAGCTGGTACATTGTGTTGTGCGGATTCACCGGTGAAAAAATGTTGGCATATGCTGCGCGAGTAATCGTCATATTATTGCACCGATGCACGCCGATGCACACTGATACACGCGATTTCTGCATCGATATTATATTGATAATAATCTCGTATGGTACGTGCGATCTGGTTGGATTAGTATACGGACACGATGACGTGATAAATAAATAATATAATACGTGTAAAAAATCAATATATCTAATAGCTGCTATTCATGTTTAGGTATTGAACTATATTTTTAGGCAAATTAGTCGATAATATTCGTAAATTTGTAATAATATTAATACCTACATCAATTTGATTGAGTATCGAGCGAGTCCGATAGGATTTTCGGTGAAACGATCACTCGCGTGTCACATCGGTGACGAACGACTATCGGACCTTGGGTATACCGTATACGTTATCTACACCTATATTATTCGGTGTCTCGGTGACACTACCTGTATTATTACAATATTATTTACCTTTGCCCTCGCCCCGAAACGCTGCACCCATATTTTGTGCGTATATACCTATATACGTATATACGCGTCTCGACTTTTTGGATAGCTACGCACTTACAAAAACGATCGAGTAAATCAATAACAGAGCCATGTTCGGGTGGAACGTTTAAAAATATAGATATCTGTCTTTGTATATTTCTATTTACACTCGGGAGACCAACAGTCACACCAAAATCGGACGACGTTTTTATCTAATCTCGCGATGAACACGGGGGCCAAAGTGTATATATTGTAGGCTACAGCTAGATAAAGTTTTTATAAATTTACGGTGCATTATGCTGTGTACAGTATACACATTATTTTACAAACTCGAAAGCGGTCATCGTAACACATATACACACACACGCCATATTGTTATTCCCTCGTATGTCGTACGCACATGTCACGACATTGGCATCGCACCGGTATATGGGGAAAATATACTATATAAAAACGAAAAATAAATTGTTGGTATACTATATTGTATAATGTTATAATAGTAAATACGTGTATATATATATGTGTGTATCATTATAATATGCCCGGGTGGTACACGAGTTGCGCGCGTATCCATCTGCAGCATCATTAAAACATGGCGGGCGAATATTTTATTTGAAACACGACGCGCGGTGTATATAATATAACGCCTATACTCCCTGTACAGTGTATAATGCGTATAACGATGTCGGGTTCGATGCGATATTTCACGAAATAAAATAATTAATAACGAATGTCGAAAGGTAGGTAATAATAAGCGGGCACCGTCCCCAAATTTGCGTTAACGATCCGATCCTGTGCACGCTGCAAATATAGTATAATATCGGATTTCACATATATTATATTATCGTCCCCGTGTCGGGTAGGTACCTCCGCCACTGAGAGCTACCTAAACTCGCGAGACGGCCGGAAAAATATATTCGAAAATTTTTATTTTCTTCCGATTTTCGCTTTTTCCTCTTCCCTCCGCCCGATATAGGTTATGTTTGGGCCGTTTGACTCCTATGAATTTGTTTACGTAATCTGAAATTACGTTCGTTTATAAATCTTGTTCGCTGCAGTACTTTACTCCACGCGTTCGATGTTTCTCGATAATGCATAGAACAGTTATTTGTTCAAAAATTATAAGCCCCTCGAATCGTCGTTTAATAATTCAGTTATACAAACAATATTTTTGAATTCTATAAAAGCGGCCTGTAATCTACAGAAGTAGGTATCGATTGACGCGTACCTTATCAAACGTGTTTTGATGACATTGGTAAATCTTAAAATGTGTGAGTTTCAAAACGATGACGTGCCTCCTGACATGCACGCGCCGATTTCGTTTACCTATAAAATTCCACAAGAACTCCATAAAATATTATAATATTTATATTATATATTTACAACGTCCTAAGCTCATTATTGAGCATTGGTTGATTTATGATCGAGACTAAAAATATGTATAGTATGATTGCGTGTGCAGTCAAGTTGTTTATATATATATATATACTTATAATACGGTACTCTCGTGTTATAATTACATTAATCCATGTTATAAATTATAATATACATTGTATAATGGGTATAATATCATATTATAGCCTTTCAGAAACAGCTATTACTTTCTATTTACTTATCGTTTTAATAATAAATTATAATTATTTATAATTAGATACACTAAATTTTTAAACTACCTATATTCAAAAATAAAAGATATTTTTTAATTATATTAACGATTACAATAATATTATAATATGTTTTTCGATGATTATAATAATTATTAATTATTTAAAAATAAGTTAACGCTGAACATTTCTTATATTTACTAAAATGAATCACGAATGATCTCATACATACATATATATTTATATACAAATTTAATAGTTCATTTCAAAAATAAAATAATTATACCAACTAAAAAATTAAACATTATACGATACGCCTACGTCTTGTAAGACGGAGTTAATAAACTATGATTATTATTGTCGTGTAAACTATGAAGGAGTTGTAATGTACCTATTATGTATTAGTACATAAAGGCGGACGAATTTTAAAAGCAAGACGATCGTATTCGATTGCTAAGTGCCACACACACACATACACCATCATTATTGTTGCGCAATTATTATGTGTAGTAGCTCACATTTTCCGTATTTCACTCATTTAAAGTATAATTGGATACGACATAATAATATCGCATTGTAATAATAAGTAGGACGCATAATTATGCCAGCCGAAATCGTAGAGGTAATATAATATTTTACGTTTCCCACACGTGTTTCGTATGTTTTTCAGTTACATATCGGAGGAACGCAGCGTACACGGTTCAACTGGGCGACCCGGCGATCTATATATGAATGGATTATTGTATAATATACTATCGGGGTGGTTTATAATACAAATAGTATACAGAGTGATTCACTAAGTATGTTCACCCCGAATTTTTACTTTATAAAATGAATTTATTCAAATTCTGATTGAATTTTTAAATATACCTACTTAAAGACTATATTTTTAAATTCTTGACATTTTTTTGTACTACTCAAGGAGTGGTTTGTGGCCATACAAACTTCTATTTTTTAAATGAAAACACACTTTTCTATTGTACATTTTTTAGTGGTCGTCTAATTCAGTATCATTCAAAATTTAATCTAGTAGTTATACAGTTCTTGAAATTTTTAAATTAAGCATAATAGTCATTAATATGGGCTTAAAAAAATATCAAATATATGTAATATTGGATATAGTATTTATTATTCTTAGACCATTTTTACAAATTTTAAATTTTAATTGATTAATATAAATTATTAAAATTCATCATAGCGTCATATTTTATCTTAAAACGTGATATCATGACTTATTATCCTTAGTACTCATATAGTTAAAGAACTCGAAAATTATTCGGTCAAATTTCGAATTAGTTGAACATCAATGTTTTAAAAAAAATATTCAGTAAAAAAATGGGTTTCATTTGATGAACAGAAGTTTTGTACTTTCAGTAGTAGTACAAAAATTCTCAATAATTTTAAAATAGACTTTGAATAAATTCATTTTTTAAGAAACAAAGGGGGTGAACATTTCTTACGAATCACTCTGTATACAAAACATATGGTGACTACGATGCAGAGTATATACTCGCGATGAGGTATGATTCTGATTTAACATAATATAATTATTATTGTTAGGCAATGCTGCAATGGTATAAGACAATATTTTTTTTTTCGTATTCTTGTTGCACGTGTGACTACGATGCGACACGCTTTAAAAATATTATATTTATAAAAAATATACCATTCGTTTTCATCATCAAAAAAAAAAAAAAAAAAAAGCGTAAAATGCGACACAACAAGCGTTATTCGAATCAATGGTTTGGTCATTTTTTTTTTTTTTTTTAGAGCGTTACACCGGCTAAACGGGTCGAAAAGGCGCGCATATAGTATTGCTATTATCATTATAATTCATAATAATAATAACAATAAAAATAGTAATATACTAATATTATATAATATAATATATATATAGTGTGTATGTGTGTGTGTGTGTATATATATAATATATATATTATATGATACGTAATGATGTTACAAAGACTGCTCATCGTCCAACAATGATGGATAATAAACCATGTCGTAGGTCTACGGTGGTGCGATTAAGTGAAAAGAAGAGAAGAGAAAATCATCACGTTCTCTTAAAATCCGACTGTATAGCTTGACACGCGTTATTGCGTTAATGTGGAGAAGAGCCTATTGTGTAGTTATATATGTTGTGTCCGAGATTTCCGTGTCGTGTAGTCGTTGGGTTATCGAAACGTTCAAAACCACACGACAATATTAGAATAAAACAGCGCAGCGTTGTACATAATAATATTATACAGAGTGGTTCGCCGCCAAGCATGCTTACGCTCTTTATCTATCCTTCAATAAATTCATTTTTGAAACATTTAAGTACAATTTAAAGCCATAAAGGTACTTTGATTTTTAAATAATTTATTGATGTTTGTGTGTGTGCCGTGGTGATACACATTTATTTTTTCAAATCAAGAATCACCCTTTTATATTGCAAATTGCTGAGTATGTATGATATTTATTGAAAATGTCGATGAATCTAAGTCGAAATTCGAGCGATTACTTTTCGAGTTGTTTAAGACTTAATGTGATTTTAAGTTGGCAGTTTTAGTTATATTGGACACTAGAGTCTAGACTGGTAAATGTTATCAATTTTAATTTTTATTAATGACGCACACGCCCGAACAAATCGTTAACAATTTTGTTTTTTGACAGTTTGATACTTAAAGGATCATCATCGCTTCCCTGTCATGTATATAGTGTTTCTATTTTTAAAATAACCGTCGTTTGGGTACATAGCGTTTTCACGGGAGACGACGACGACGGCCTCTGCGTCTGGACCTGAAGCTATTTACCGGGTTTTAACTACCTACGCAGATGAGGAGTCGTCCGTGGCCATAAAATGACGACAGCAGCAGCAGTGGTGTATTCCTCGGGGTTTTCGGCGAGCCACACGCACACACACACACGTGAACGGCACATGTGTAGCGAGCGGGGCTGTCGATAATCTGCGAGTGCCTCCACCGCCTTCGTATGCAAGTTCTATACTGTATACACATATTGTAATAGTATAGTAAAATTTAATTCAATAAGTGTACGTATTTTTCATACGATTCGCGGTCGTTGCATGCGTATAGGTTTATTGTGGAACGCAAATTTCTGTGACAGTTGCAAACAAAAATTTCATATATTATCGCTTTGCGCGTGTTTGCCATTATACACATAATTGTCGCGTATACTCTCCGAGGGCGTATAAAACCATATACCAATAACGCGGGTCTTACTGTTTTTTAACCGTCTATTTAACCCATCGGAATTTAGCCAAACACGTGCGCTAAAAAAAAAAAAAAAAAAATGAAGAAAAAGGGCGTTAAGTGCTTTACCGCGGAGCGGGCGCGTTTACAACACGCACGCACTGCAGCAATATCGTATTGGGTGTATACGTTCACGTTATATACATCGTACGAGACGCTTTTACGAATTTTTTTTTTACTGTTCGCCATCATCGCATATATTATTATAATATCATAATACGTCGCTCGCGCTGCTCCACCGTTTTATTTATTTTTTATTTTCGGGAAGACGCGTCGCACAAAACTTCCTCCCCCGCACACGTGTGACAGCATCGCATCGTCGCCGTCGCTAATCGTTTCCGGTCGAACGTCGCCGAATTTGTATTCCTATACATAATATTATAATAATAATATGTTTGTGTATGTTATGGAAAAAAAAACGAATCAAAAATAAACAGCGACGACAAGTCCAAAAACTTCATCGTCACGTCGATTTAAACTCATACACGTTTTCCGGTCGTCATCGTCGTAATAATATTATACATTTTAGTCGTTGTTATTATTATACTGCACACTACGACTTTATACGATCATAATTCATAATAATATGCTATACATAATTTTATTTTTCGGGTTAATTTTTCAAATTAATAATAATATTATGTTCATTTTAATTTAGTGTGATAAATTATCATTATATAATACGTATATTTTGCTGATTTATTCTAGAAGTTGGCACATGGGCAACAAAATGCATGCAGTATTGTTGCGTATAATAAGGGGGAGTTTAGAAGATAGTATTATATTGTATGCGTAGGACACTTATTGGAAGACGTAATTTATAGATTATATCAATGTTAATCAATTTTTATTGTGAAATAACATCAATATTTATATTATAATAGAAAAAAATATACCTTACTAGGTTTTAGTTGTATACATGGTTAGGTGGTTATGGCTACATGGGTGGATGGGTAGGTTAACTTTAATAATTCGTTTTTGTTAAAATGTTCGTGATACCACTGACTATGATAAGTATATAAGTTGATGAGGCTGATTTCACGTTAACGGTAGAAAATATTTATTTATACTATGGTATTTGTACGGGATACTTAGTTAATGTCCAATAATTTTATACGCTGCGTGCATATATGCGCGGAGAAAGCGCGATTAAACGATTTTCGAAACGGGCACAATATAAGTTCTCATAAATTATTCTGCGTGGATAATATTAAATTATATTATACTTCACATTACAGCGTTCTGGTGACATTCGAGTAAGGGATTTGTTTTTCGTTACATAGAATTATTAAAAGTTGGGTATGTGGGTTCGAATTATTTGGGTTTTTAATCGCCATTATTAGGAAATTGTGTTTTTAAAGAAAATCGTTAGTAAAATTGATTGAAACCTTCCGTACAGTATAGGGAAAAAATCCAAACACATCGTCAGTAATCGTGCGGGCGTAGATGAAAAAAAAACAGAAGTAATCAAAGTTTATTTTTATGAAATAATTTACACGGACCGGCGAGTAGTTATATAATAACATTATGCAGTATGTATACGTATCGTATTCGTTTTAAATTTAGCAAAAACATTATTTCCGCTGCGTATATTACAAATTACAATGCTGTATTATGTTTACGAGGCCACCCCGGTGTCTGAAAATATATTTTTTCAGCGTCGGCAGTGGTTGTTCTAGTAGTAAAAGGGAAAAATAAAACCACTAAAACAATAATATAATATACACATATACACCTACCGATAATAATAAAAAACGCACACGTGTCCCCGTGCGCGCGGACGCGGTTGTTTTACCTAAACAGAGAGAGACGGCAATACTATAATATGGTCGGCGTGCGTTTTGGAATATTAACGAACCGAATAGGAAAAAAAAAATGGTAGTCGCGACTTAGGTACTACTGTGACGATACACACACACATATACAAAGTTTAATATTATCATCGTGTATCTACCACATAAATATATAAATAAAATAAAAGTACGTAAAAATTATTATTATTATGTGTAAACGACCGAAGACAGTGCTCTTTCACACACACACACACACACACACACACACACACACACACACACACATTATCATAATATTAGACTCGCGTGTGTTTGTGCCGTCTACAATACACGACGAGCCGAGGGTGGAGACGCTAATTTACGGCACGGCCGGCCGTGTCGACATGCTCGGACGTTATATCATATTATAATATTATCATATATCTACCTATATATGCCACAGGTGTATAGTTTATATTACATAAACGATGTGAGTTCGTCTTTCTTTTTTTTTTTTTTTTAATCAGAAGACCATTGTCGCAATCGCGTGCGCGGGATGATTTACACCTCCTCCAACCGTTAATAATAATAATAATAATATTTATACACCACAGTGCAGTATATAATAATATATAATGGATATATACTAAATATACACACACTGCGAACCATAACCTATCCTCTCGCCAGTCCTTCCACCTTATGAAGCGGTTCTTATATCGGTATAATACGTATATTATACACATATAAGTAGTGATATAATTTATTGTACTATAAATATTATCAAGTTGATATATATATATAATAAAGCGTAAACGTTATAATATTATATTACATTAGCGTATGTGCGTTGTGTGCAAGCCATGTCATTGTAATACAGAGTGGTGAGTAAAAAAAGAACACCACGCCAACCACAACAACCGTTGATAATCTGTATAGGTATGTAATGATTAGAAAACACGATGGACCTTTGGGCGAATCAATGTCTAGAGTTTACGTTTTTTTCAGTATGCTGAACGGCCGACATCAGGGATTCACTTTTGACATACCTACTCAGTACTCGTATACTCAACAGTCGGTCGATAGTCTATGAGGTTTAATAAGCATAACGCTTTCTGTTGATTAGTTGCTATCTTAATACCTTATCGTTAACTAAAAACAACCGACTTAGGTAGTGAGGTAACTGTGGAAGAACGCACCTAGGTACATCTCTCGGGATTGAATGAAACTTCAGAAAGACAACTAAACGACAACCATCCCTTAACTTTCCGTTATTTCTTTGTATAAATCTTGATTTTCAAAGATATAATATTGTTTTTAAGTCAATCCATAATATATACGTCGGTCTCTGAGATATTATATTTTTTACTTGTAGCGAATCGATTGAGATAATATAAAATATAACATGTACGTATATATGTCACATAGCCACATATAATTTAATGGTTTAATAATTGAACGGTTGAAAAATTGCATATAAGTAAGTAACAATGTATAATAATATACATAGGCGAATAAAGGGATTTTCTTTTGAACAATCATTATAATTGGGTGGATTAAAGTGTTTTAAGTAAAATAAAAATTGTGTTAAAGAATTATTTTCAGAGATACAGGTGGTTAATTACACCAGTTTTAACACATGATATCGCAGATATATAGACATGGAAGTTTGTAATGTGCAATTAAACCATTTACGATTTTGCAATACGTCAACGATAAAATAGCAATATATTATATTGAATATAATATTATCAATTATTGTTATTATTTTTTTTTTTATTGCATTTATTTAATTCGTATAACAGTTTGGTCCTTAAAATATAATATACTTGTAAGTTGGTCGTTTTTAATTATCAAATCTCAAACGAGTATAAAATCTATTAAAACAAAAAAAAAAAAAAACTCGTATCGCAACAATGTTTTCAAATCGTTATTTCGACCGTTCAAAAGGATTAATAGTACACGTATAAAATAATATGCAACATGCAGATATAATATACCTTATTTCGATTTTAGTAAGTTATAATTCATAGTGACGGATATATTATTATCTAATATTAATGGAAAAAAAATCGAATTACAGGATCGATCAATATAGTGTCTTGTACGACGACGAATCTGCGTACGATTTTGACTCCGTCATTTATAATAATAATAATAATAATATCATATTATGTAGGTACACGATGTCGACGGATTATTATAATATACTGTTTTGCGTAGGCGCAAAAATAATTGTGCCAGCAATTATACGTTTTTAAATGCCCGGAGAACGCTCGCGTAATCATTATTTCGATATTATATTACAATTCAGCGTTCAAGATTTATTTTCTAATTAATTTTAGTCAATTTTAATTGCGTATTTGTTAGAAACGTGCAGCGATTTTTCCACTCGTTTTATACACGCGTCCAGTGGAGTTCGATGTATATGTATTTTATTTCAAATTATAATTTTAATAACTGTATAAGACCTATTTTTTGTAATTGTTCGTATTTCAACACTTATTGACACTAAACATTTACACAATCTAAAAATGCCGTTTGGCGTTTATAATAAATAATGAGTTCTTTATTTGAACACAAAGTCAAATAACATTTTATGTATCAAACATCACAAAGTATGTAACCTTGTACATTCAGTTTTTACATAAATCATTATGTTCGAATAGAATTTTTTGCTTCAAGATTGCGTTCTGTTTATTCTTATCATAAATCAGTTTAATAACTTTCATAAAAATGTTATGATAATATTATATAGGTATTAATTGACTGTAAGTTAAAGCTATTATAATAAAACCATAATTGGTTCATGATGTGTGAATCTTGAAAATTATTAGAAATTATAACACACTTGCGAGGAATTCGTTATACCTACGAATCGTATATATATTATATACACCCAAAAATAGGCTTTACCGCTGAATATTTTTTATATTTTAGTTGACTTGAATTGGGAAAACTCTCACGGTTTTCGTAATCATATCGTGACCCGAGGAATTTTATTTTATTAATAAATATGTATGAATTGCGACATAATAATAAAATACATATTATCGATGCGATCCAAAGACGAAATATTATATTTAGTGAATTCTTAACGAATAATGAAGATATATTTTATTCCGTTTGAATTGCTGCAATCCTACATGAGCCATGTCGAAGACTATCTACACTATTACATGCGTACATAATATATTATTTATAATTGATTAAATCGTATATAATCACAGTGTCTACTCGTTTCGAATTTTAAAACTTATAAGTTATGTTGCGATACATATAGTTTCTGATATATGTAATATATATATATATATACGTCAATGAGCGGCGTCCCTACAGACACATACAACGTTAACTGTCGGAATTCGTGTAATTTGGTTGCTCGGTCGTTTGGTGAATATATTGCGATATTCGTGACAAAAAATCGAAACGTTCGAGCGCAACGCGTAATGGAGTAAACCCGACGCACGTCGTTGATAATTCGACCTACCGCAATCGCACGGTCGTGTTATAGTAGTATGCAAATGTAAATATATTATATGATAATAATTAAACGACAATAATTATGGTTGTAATAATAATAATTATCATCATTTTTTATCACAATAACAAAAACTCAACTGACGGCTACGATTTTACAGATATATTGCCGACCAGTGTATGTGACCGCTCGTGCGCGCGCGTGTTGTTGCCGTGTGGGTGGGGGTGGAGGGGCTGTACGATTACGCAATTCGCCAATAAGTGTTGCTAGTGCATAGTGTAATTAAACGGATTCGTAAATTTCCGTTGCGTTAATTGATGTCCGCGGCCGGTGGAGATGAAATATTACGACGCGATTTTGCCCAGCTGCAGTAGTACAGAATTCTATATGTCTCTCTGTATAGTCTCTCCCTCTCGTTCACTCTCTTTAATTTCTCTCACAAAATCAGTCTTGTGCGCGCGCAACGATCACATATATACACATAATATGGGTTAATCAAACGCGGTTAATTTATTTACCATAATAACGCGTATATACTCGTATATATATATTTATAATGTTTATTGTACGTACAGGATTCAATTATTGCATTATTATTCAATTACGCGTGACGAGGGGCCATTGTGTGTGCATACTACAAGTACACGCACGCAATCGACGATATAAATTTTGGGTCAGGCCAACCATTATTCGACCGTCGCGAGTTCATCCCTTTGGTGGAAGTTTTTATCACGAGGGTAGTTATTTAAGTGAGAATAGTAATGTTTTATTTATTTTATTTTTATTTTTAAATTACACACATATTGTATTCGAAAAAAAGAGGAGGGTGATTGTGCGACGACGCCGACCACAACTGGCGACATATGTGGCCAGGAGTGCAGTGTATGTGTGTGTGTGTGTGTGTGTGTGTGTGTGTGTGTGTGAATATAATATACCGTTACGGTTTTTCGGATATACACTAAGCAATATGCATATATACAAAAGCGTCGCATTTTCGAATTGGACGAAACAAAATCTTTTAGTAAGCCGCAGAGCTGCGAGGAGACCACATCGTGCAATCAAATGTACACATAATGTACCGTACATGTAGAGTACACAAAAATACAACAATGAATAAAACAGTAACAAGGAAAAAATAAATTTGAAAAAAACAAGTACAGCACACTAGTTTTGTAAACCGATTATTTGAACATTAAATTTATTCTTACAAAAATTTGTAAAAATGGAGCTACATTATTATTGAGGGATGAACATAATTTCGATATTTCAAGAGAACACAAGTTTGACGAAAAATCGTCAGCAAAAAGCTGCTGTAATAATATAATCATAGTCTTATGAATTTAGCACAAACAATTTGGCGGCGATCGCGTCAAGTTCATGTATTATATTATGCGATCCTCACCGATACAATGTATTTTAAAAGAGTTTACAATGTAGTTTCGAATTTTAAATCATCAAAAAATATATTATATTCTCAAATCATTTTCGGCTTACAATAATGGTTTTAATTACATATAATATTATTATTGTTATTAAACACTCAAAATTTTAACTGTACGAACAGTTTCCAAAGAAAATTCGGTGTGATGGTTTGTAGGTGAAGACCAGACGGCTGTAGTATTAAAATGCGTTTTACAGACGATTTTTCAATACGTTTTTCCTGAACTATGTAGGTACACTGACATAATATTATGATATATAATATATTAACTATGGTGGCGCTCGAATAATGATTTCCCACCCCCGTACGTATAATAAATAATATAGACAGTCATTGCGTCTGTTTTGACGGCGGTCCACGCATTATACTATCTAGATCGTGGGGTTGGGGACACACGTCGCACGAATAAGGTAATTACATTATATACGCGCGAGAAAGGCTTAAGGGTAGCGCAGCGTCATATTGTACGATAACAACGACAATAATAATAAACATGATGTTTTACACTGTGTCGTCGTTATGGGAAAAATAATAACGCTCGACAGACCCGCTCCGCACTCGACTGTACACCAAGCGTCACCACACTCGTAGTTTCTGTGATCGTATCGTACTCGGTCGTTGTATATAATAATAATAATAATAATAATAATAATAATACTATGTGTAATGCACGTGTTGTACAAGGTTCGTATATACGTATAATATGTGTGTGTATCTGATTGACGGGTTTCGGGAAGGATTTATGAGAACGGGTCGAGGACGACGAGCTAGGTGTCTGTTGTAATGGGGTTGAAGGTGGTGTGCTGCTGCACTCTCTGGTCCTCGAGTGTATGTATAATACACACATACATAATGATAATAATAACATACGTCGTATAAGCGAGTACGAGACAATATCATAATACGATATAGTGAGGTGTGGTCGTGAAGGAACGATATCGTACCACATAGATATTATCGAGGTTGGGCCAGTTATCGAATGTGTGAAGGGAAAAAGTTAAGTTAAAGAAAATAATTTATTATAAAATTAACTTGATTAAAAGATGAAAACAAGCATAATGACACTATCACAATCACAGCTCAAACTACCGACCAATCGAATAGTAATCTAATAACAACACAAACACTATACATTATATACATGTACAACTGTTCATCATTTGAATGTGTTATAATTTGTGAGTATATGTTTTAAACTGCAGTCAAATCGGTAAAAAACGTATTTTAATATAAAGTCTACCCCGCGTGTTTTCAAAACATCCAATACCGGAATTCAAATTTAGGTAGCGGCGGGCACCAGAAATATTAAAATAAATACCAAGGTATTAAGAGTTGGTTGCAAAAAAATAAAAATAAGTAACGAGTAGTTACTTGACTTAGTTAATATGAATTTAACGTTTTAATTTAATTTAAATTTTTAATTCGTCGACGCCTAGCCTTGGATATTATGTATAACATCACGATGTACATGTTACATTATGTATACCGACGATATCGCGTCGAAGGATTTTTATAACTGGCATGTAAATTCTATTTTATCGTATATAATAATAATAATAATATTATGTAAACACGCGAGTTTCGTTTCAAACTCTTGTCACCAGTGAGTACCCGAGTACATAATGTAATATCGTATCTATAATACACAGAATCAGCTGTGTATCGTTTCTAAAACAGATTAAATCGGCTATTGTATATAATATATATATATACACATACAATTATAGAATAGATAATGATAATATATTGGATGTAATATGTTTGTTACATGGACAGAATAATAGACGTTTAAGTCTTGCGGAAGAAATCGATAAAACCCATTATATTATAATATATACGCCCGATGGAACACACACATAGCGCCGTAATCATATAACGCTCGTCTCGGATACACAAGATAACCTCTTTCTTATCCGGAACACACACAAGGTTTGTTTTCAAAAACTCAATAACAATATAATAATATGATGATGAATTGTGGCCTATTAAACATTCGAATAATTATTGGGGGCTGTCCCCGCAACGTGACAGAAAAAAGAGAAAAAAATACGTATCGTTCCTTTCAAATGTGCCCGTTATCGTGTATTTGGTATCCGTCTACAATGTAAACTCGAATATTGGAGTCTGACGTTCGTTGGGTTTAGATATATTATGCTTACATCGTTTCAAAAAACAGACTATATACATATATAGGTAGTTATTCTCAAATTGAAAAATTATTTTTTAATTCAATGAATATTATTTATTATTACATAATTTATTGTATTCATGATATCGACGAGTTGTATATTTTGCGTTTAATGTCAATAATTCTTATTTGATCGCCAAACATATTCCAAGAATTTATCGACGCTTTATGGGCGGTGTTAGGTACGACCAACGGAACTTTAAATCGTATACTTCAATCCAATAATCTATTAATACTAATATGGCTAGGATAGTCGGATTTCAATATACAACGATTTAAATTGAATGTCGAATATCCTAGTAAATCAATTAATACGTCCATAGGATATTTGGTATATTTGTCGATTAAATGTATTTACACATAAAACAAATCTGAGCCTTACTTATAGTTTATCACCATTAGAAGGAAAACCAGATTTTATTTCCCCGTTGTATATTTCAAATTCTGTACGTTTAATGTATATTGT
The DNA here is from genome assembly GCF_003676215.2 of Rhopalosiphum maidis. NCBI lineage: Eukaryota > Metazoa > Arthropoda > Insecta > Hemiptera > Aphididae > Rhopalosiphum > Rhopalosiphum maidis. The sequence goes on from NC_040878.1 coordinate 86,435,016, forward strand.
AGGACGGTGTATATGTTATGTACGTCGTTTTCCTAGTGTCCGACATTTAATTATGTATTCATCGTCACTATTCGGTTAGTTAAATATAATTTATACATTTCAGACTATCGTTGGAACCACCTAGTCGCAGTACGTTTATAAATACAAACAATAATTTAAATAGCGTTAAAAATTAAAATGAATTATTTATCAAAAATATCGTAAGTAGATATTATTACGACACAGAATATAATATTTTTGTATGAGCTAACCGATATTTAGTTTTATTTTTTTCTATATACTCGTGTTTTACGGCTCGAGTATAATACATCTATTTACAATATGCATATTGTTTTTATATGTGCGGCATACGTCTATATTTAGGTAGGTACCCAAGTTGCCGACCGATTTCGAGAAATAATAAATAATATACTGATATTTTTTAAGTGTTTTGTAGGGGCGTATGCGTTTAATATATGTAAAAGAATGAGTTTTTACGGTGTCGTTTAAAAATTTTGTTTTTGTCCAGTCACACTTACGCTCGCTTAGGAGAATGTTTGCAAAATTAATTTCACGCTGCATCGTCCTGCGACGGCTGAACACACAACAATGCCAATAATGATGATAATAATAACGTATTTTGGTGGATACTTATAGTGATGTTGTAAGAAATTTCAATTTATAAATTTCTGATTGCAAACACTTTTCTATAGTATCAAAATCTTTTATTATAGTGTAGGTATATCATAAGTAAAAACCCATTTAGAGAGTATTTCACTTTATATATTTTCAAATTTAGAAGATGGTATACATAGGATTTGTAACAAAACTGTACGTGCTTAGGTTTGTATTTTTAAATTATTGAAATTAAATCATTCGCTATAATATAGTAATATAATAAATAATGTTATACAGTGTCAATATATTAGGAAAGTGTAGACCGACAACTTCATAATGTTATTGCATCGTGTGAGTGTGTGTGTGTGACGGGAATTGCGAATCAGACGTTTGGCAGCGTGTAGATACAACAGTTCTCCCCTCACCCCAATAAATGACCTCCACACACCGTAATTTCATGTACATAATAAATATATTATTATTATATATATAACAGTATTACAATAATAATATATTGATATATTGTAATAGTTTATTGGTTAAAAAAAAAAATGACAACTATATTATCAGCGGGCCACATACCGTCGAATCGCGCCGTGAAATTTCAGGAAATTTTCTCGTGTCGTCGTTCGTAAGTATTAATACAAACCTACGAATCTATAATGTGATCATAAAGTACACGGGTGCCCGTATTATATGCGCCTTTTTATTATATATCGTATAGTCGTCGTCGTCGTCGTCGTTGTTATTATTATTGTTATTCGTCCGGAGGGGAAAAACGTAAGTACACAAAACGACGTACCTACTGGTAACGCAACCTTGTAAAATGGGACCTACCGAAAAATAAAAAAATATACACATAAAAAACGGTATAGGCATATAATAATATTCGTGTATATGAGATCGTTTTTTACGACCAAAAACCGTATACAATATAAATAATAATAATAATAAAAAAAAATATTAAAAAAACATAAGAAAGAAAACCGCGGTCTACATATTGTGTTATATACCCACTATAATTTCGTCTGTACTAAAATAACAAAACAGTAGGTAAACGTGATAAACCGCTACGGTATAGTGGCTTTGGGTTATATGTGACCTGCGATATGGGATCATTTGACACATAAAAAAAAAATTACTCTCAAGTAGTTGCATGGTCTACACGCACATACACGAGCGCATTATATTATAATATTTAAATGAATACATATTTATAATATGTTATAAATATCTACATATGTATACCCGCGACGGTAATAAAACGCCGACGAATAATATTATACAATATATAGCTATATAATAATAATAATAATAATAATAATTAAGCGATACAGTATATTACGTTATACACTAATATAACATGATGGGATATCGTTCACGAGCGGACGAGTGGTTCGTATATTATCTGGTTCGTGGGTGGAAGCACGTCAGACGCTTATAATTTTCTATCCCGCGCGATCACATATTATAATAATATTAATATTATTAAAACGAAAAACCAATCTCGCACGAACCACCGTGTTGGGCCGGTCCTCCAGACAGCTCGATAATTAAAACCCGATAGATTCGTTTCGGCAAAGTAATATAATAATAATTATCGTTTTAGCAGCACCGGCAACAGCAGCAGCAGCAGCTGCCATTTCTTCTGATAATATTATTAAATTTTATATGTTTTAAAATAATTAGCTTTCCCCTCTAGTATAATATTATACCTGTCGGCAATAATAATAATATTGTGAGTTGCTGCGAGACAGCAGACGTTTATAATACGTAATCAGGGATACAAAAAATATCATTTAACAGATCATTATGCCTGTACCTATACGTCTTGACGTGTGCAATTCGATGTAATAGTTCAAACGTTGAATAATTTGAGTTTAAGTTGATAAACATTGCCCTTGAATCTGAAGCAAAAATAATTATTTCACTGTGGCTGCGCGTTGGCTGTATAGAAAAAAAAAATGTGCTAGTAAAATATCAAACTAATTTTCGATACCAAAATCGTATTTAACTCGACCTTTAAATAGTCCTTTACCAATGCAACTGAAAAGACTACGCGATGGGTTCGTTCGTTTGGGGTACTTTAAGCGACTTAATTATGGTGATTATGCTTAACACATATTTTATAAATGAAAACAAAACCCTTCAGTTATATTTTAATACTATAAATAACAGTAATATATGAATATTTTGGTATCTATTATCATAAAACAATTATCGCTAAATTTTGGGAAACCGTGGTTGATAGATTAATATTAGCTAATTACTTAGTAACTAATCAATGAATATATTTTTTTTTGTATGGAAATAATTTATTCGGTTAGTATAAAAAAATAAAGGTGAGGTGAAGATAAAAAATTTAAAAAAAAACTCGGACTTGTGGATGTGCCATTGGCAAATGTGTCTGGGCACTGAAAAGGTTAAGGGTTTCTATATTTTTTTCCCAAAGCGACTGTAATGTCGATAATTTTTATAGAGTCGCTTGTATATATTAAAATATTGTTTAACCCGATGAACATAATATTATTGATTTGCATATGTCATGTGTAATTGTATCATCGTATTGGGAACGTTCGAAACGTGTAAATTTTTTTTGTTTTGAATTTCGACATTTTTTGATTTGATTGAATTATACGATTGTTTATGTCGTCTGAAGTAACTTTTCAACCGTACGAGAGTTAATATACTTGTTATTCGTGTGTCGTTAGGCTGCAGGTTAACATTATTACTGGGACGTCGTAATCTGCGTTGTATCAATCTTACGAGTATAACCTTGCGTTAACAACCTCATAATAATGTTAAATACGAAACCCAAACGTGCCAAGTAGGTATATAATAGTTTATTGAATAAATACTATTTATAAATGCACATAGCCGGGTGTGTGCAAATCATATTTTTTTATAACACTACGCAACATAAACGTATATTACTGTATTATAGTAGTGTACAAAGATCAGTCTATTCTTGTCGCTTGTGCACTTACACCACATAATATCATCTTATACGATTATGTTTAACATTGTTTTAACCGAACCGACAAAGAAACAATAAAAATAATGTATTAAACTATAAGCGAAGCATAGGTTTATATGCGAATATAATTCTTAAAATGCTGTACGAATAATTATAAGTTATTACCATTTAGTTTTTATGTCTGAACACATTGCGCCGTTTCAATAGTGACGAAGACTGTACCGTCTTCTATAATACGACGTAATATATGTATATTGTGTATAAGCGAGCTGTTCACGTATTATATTGTACGTGGGTACCTACACGGTTTTTTATTTTTTGTTTTTACTCAATTACCAGATCTCGTATATCATGTACTGTAGTACGTCTTCGTTCTTGTAAAACACACGTTGAAGTGCTCGGATAGGCCGCTCCTAATCGTTTAATGGTGGTTTTATTAACGGACAGAGATAACGACGTCTCGATGCCTCTCGTCTGGCCCTGTTTCGTGCGGAGGAGACAATAGTGATTGAGAGTGTATGGAGCCGCATGTAAATTGAGATAAAAGCAGGGACGAACGGAAGAAACCAATCTGACCAAACGCGAGGTCCCTACTTGAACGTCACTCAAGTGGTCGCGCATCATCTCGAATCTGATATAAACATATAATCTTATAGTAGGATTGAAAGGCAATATTATAAACGTGAACTGTAATATGGTAGTAGTAGCTTAAGTTATTAATTTTTCCTAATATTTTTAATGATTTATTTTGCATTTCCTATTTATTTATAATATTATTGTTGTTATACTAAATTAAAAGATTTGTTTTTTTTTTTTGTTTTTTAGAAAATCGAAAAATGATTAATCATCGGGTTCCGTTGAAACTATTACCAACGGTAGTTGTGGCGATTGTCTTCCTAGTTGAAGGATTGTGCCTACCAGCCCATTCGAAAAATATAATATTAGAAGGTAAATATAAATTTAAACGCATTAATAAAATAATATAACATAAATTTCAGGTCAATTATTATTTGATTCAAAATTGTCTGTAGTCGTGGTGTATAAACTGCTTTCGAGTTATTATTATACTTGCAGAAATTAAATTTAAACTCGGCCTTTGTCAAAAAAAAGAAAACAAACTTGCTCGTGATTTGTATTAAAAACGAATTCATAGATCATGTTCTATAATAATAACGGTCTGGCGGATTCAGATATGAAAAAAACAGGGTGTATTAGTCACAGTAAATTTTAAGGAAATACACACACACACACACACACACACACACACATAGAAATTTAACATGTGTATGATTCATTAACATCACAGACGGAGACGTGTCTCAGACGCACAAGGGTATGTACTATATGTATGTATATCATATGTATGGTGGCGTCTAATATCCGTGTATATGTTATTAAAATAATTATTTTACTGCGATCAAAAACTGGCGCCGATTCGCGTTATTCGTTGGCAACCGACGATAGATCATTATAATACAGTCGTTGTCCGTTTATAATAATAACAATAATAATAATAATAATAATATATATACGTACATTGTATAACAGTTTTGCAACAGACCGAATTCAAAACAAAACGGACGTCGTTCATTTTTTGTACGGTTGTTGCTCAGGATTCGGAAATCGGCCGTATAGAGAATAATCCGTGCGAATCACCACCTCACGTATAATACTTCTGCACACACTCACACATACACATACATAGGACATTGTATACAATATATCATATTATAAGTGTGCGTATCATGTAGGTATATTATAATATATTGTATACATGCAGCCGCGTGTTTATGTTCTATTACATATATTATATAAAAATATCCAAACGCCAAAGGTTAGTAGTTCACTATGACCTTTGGAACGTGTCCAGGAACGGGTACGGAATATTGCTAAGGCGGCCATTTGATTTTTTACAGTATTTTTTTTTCTATTTATTTATTTTTTCTCGGAACGCAGTGCAAAGAAACTCGTGTATATTTTTCAGAATTGCGGGAGGGTCGCAGTTTAAAAATACGTTTCGAAACGGTATTGGATTTCGAATAAAAATATAAAAAAATCTTATCCGACTCGGATGTTGCCATAATACGTATGCATACACACACACACACAATTACTAATGTTATTATTATATATATATTTATAGGTATACATTATCCCGACCAAAGCGTTGGTTATTATGATAATAACAATATTTCTTTTGTGTGCTTATATTATTATTACATACTACGTAGTTCTGAGAGGTATATGCCAGCGAAGGAAATCAAACGTCTTTTTGCGTATAACCTTAAAATGGACTTGTCTAGATTTTTTTTCTAAAGGTGTCGGTTAAAAATATCACTGCTAACATAAAAATGTCATACGACAACTGTATTTACGAACGTGTTTACCATAATATTTTAATATATGATACATCGTTCAATTACTCTGGTCTCATCTACAATATTTGGCGTTAGTTTCATTTCATCTAAATAAGGTGTATAAAAATTATTATAACGCTCATAAAAAAATAAGTATTTATTCGCCTGAAGCAGTCGTTTTATTAATCATGTTTATTCGTACGCAACCATTGCGCGTGCACGCGTGTTTAAATATAGAATTAACGTTTGAATGTATGAAAGTTTGAATCTTGTTTTTCAAAATATAAATTTCTTTAATATAGACGGATAAAAAATATAGATTTTCACATAATATAATCGCTGAAAAAAACTCGTATGTACGTTGATTTAGTTATAAACTTTATAATATTGTTTTACATTTTTAGATTAAATTAATAATAAAATAAATAGTAATGACTATGATGAACAATACGTCTTATAATATAATATTATTATTCACCACAAAAATTTAACAATTTTTTCAGAATTAAACTAGTGCTACGAATAGGTATTTTGTATAAGTATGAACTTATTATAATAATTAATAATCGATTGAAATTTAACATTATTAATGTGTTTTAATATTACTTTATATAATATAGTAGTAGGTGCAGTGTTTTAGTTAAATAAGTAAATGTTTTTATTTTTTCATAATAATGTATTCTATCGTTTTATTATTTAGATGAAGTGAGTACTGTTCCGGCTGTAGAAGGTGACCGTTTAAACATAAAATGCGATTATTCAGAAGCCATTAAGATCTCTAAGGTGCAATGGACAAAAGAGTCAGACGATGAAACTCCGTTTGACTCACCAAGCATATTGTCAAAAAAATTGCAATGGTATACATTTTTCAAAAATAATTAAGTAAACGATTACTGATAAGTATTGTTTATGTCGATTCCGTAGGTTGCGTTTCAAGAATGTGAAACACTCTGATCACGGTCGGTATTCTTGCTTGATTAGTGGTTTTACCGAGAATGGAATGTTTTCTAAATGGCGAAATTTCACGTTAATAACGTATAAAAGGTCGGAAACTACCGGTAATGGAAAATCACTGAAAATGACAGCGCCTCTGAGTCTTTCACACCGAAAGGACGGAGTCAAACCGAAATTCATCAACAGACTTTTCATGGATAATAATGTCGCGTTATTAGTAGATGACATTTTAACACTGAGTTGCCCCTTTGAGAGTAAGCAATTTGTATTTTCATTTTATTTTTAACTATAATATATTTAATTATGGATATTCAATACACTTTATTACCTCTTCTCTGTGAATTGTATACGTCAAAGATATTAAAGAAGGTATAATTATTTACTTTGCTTTGTTCATCTGACATAAATGAAAAAAATATAATTTATTTGTTCATATACAGAGAGAATAACGTACATATAGTGTGTTTTCTTAATTAAAATTAATAAATGTATATGTTTTTTGATTACAGGTACATCTGATGTAGTTTTTTCTTGGTATAAAAATGATTTGTTACTCGTAGAAGGAGGTGCAGACGTTAATAATTACACTTTGACTCAAGTAAAATTGTCAGATGCGGGAAATTACACTTGTACAGTGAAAAACGATTTCGGTTCTATCCAACACAAATTTAATGTGGATGTTTATGGTATGGGTGATTATAAATTAGTGTATCATTTTTATTTCTGATTATACCTAATTGGTTAAATTAAATTTATTTACAGAGGATCAAAACAAATTGCCTCTTTTAGTCGAATATCCGCACAATTTGACTTTAAAACCTGGGGACACGGCACGGTTTTCTTGCAAGACATTTGATCAACTTTATACAAAAGTTGATTGGTATTTTCTGAATGGTACAAATCCACGAGATATAGAGACCGAGGACCTTTTATTATTTAAAAAGATGGCCAACAATCACAACGTGAGATTATTATTAATGTATTATTTATAGATTTATTAATCTTAATTTATTATTTGACAGCTATAAAACGCACATTCTTATATTTTATTTAGTAAATGAATATTAATAGTTTCAAATTTTCATTAAATAGGCTATAGCTAATAAGAAAAATGTATATTTAACGCTATCATAATAGTTAATACGTTAATTTTTTTTACAAATAATTTAATTCTAATACATTTATGCATAGTTAAAATATTATAATTGGAAGACATAAGAATAAATATAATTTTTTTATAGGTTAAATTGTTTAATGGTGTATTGGTACTCGAAGGTGTCACAGTCGATGATGTTGGTTGGTATGTTTGTTACACAAATGGATCAAAAACGCGTGTAATGACTGGTGCTAAATTGGAAGTGGACAAAAGTTTGAGTATGTAGAATCATATTTATGTTGCTTTGAAATTCAATTTAATAATATTATCATGCGGTTATTGAAATTTTTAATTTTAATTTTAGTTAATGATGGAAATGATCAAGACTCTGGAATAGAAGTAGAAGACGGAGAAATTGTCGATAATTCAAGAAAAATTGGGTTTTTCAATGCAACAGAAAATTCCACTCCTCCTAAATTCACGAAACTTGATAGCATGCACAGAGTGATCGCAAAGCCCGCCGGAAATATGTTGAAGTTGAAATGTGTAGCTGAAGGTAATTGTCAAGTTTATATATTGATGAGAGTAGCATAAAGTAGTTAAAAATTAAAATTGTCCGATATTAATTAATTCAATTGGAATTAAACATATTGTATACTTAAAATTTACGATGTATATTTTCCATCGTTGTATATTGTGATATAGCGATCGTTTAATAATGATTAATTGCATCGTGTGTACAGGTAATCCTTTACCGAACGTAACATGGTACAAAGACGGTGTTACGCCACCTCAACGTCAACTGGGTATAGCCAGGTACACACAGTGGGCCATCATCCTGGAAGATCTGGTAACGGCAGATTCCGGTAATTACACGTGCAAAGTGAGCAATGAGAACGGATGTATAGATTTCACTTATAAGGTCGAAATAATAGGTAAGCATATTAGCGACGATCGTCGCACAGTATAATATCGTTTAGTAACTGATAACATGATAACATAATATTAAAATGATTTGGAAAAAACATACGAAATATTGAAACTAATTTTACGAAATCCACCCCAAAATAAAAACAGAACGATTTCCGCATAAGCCCTACATTAAAGAAGGGCAGCCTCATAACGTCACCACATTGGTACACACCAACGTATCGTTTGAATGCACTCCGCTAGCCGATCTCGAACCGTACATGCGATGGTTTTATCATAACGCCAGTGTCGGGAACGTCAACGAAGCAAATCTCGAAAACGGCACTGTCATACAGGTACCGAAAGCCAAACTTTTGGAAATCGGTGGCATGCTATGGTGGTGTTTGCGCGTGGTTTTGGGGCTTATATTTATTATAATTAATTATATTATGTACATGTAAATATATACACACACAAACACACACACACACACACACACACACACACACACACACACACACATCGGAGCGTGTATATTTTTATTTTTATTTGGGATGGAAGCTATACACATTATAATAATTATTATGAACGTGTAAAACGCGTCACGTGCACAAAGTTGTTAAACGTGTTTACCTGTAATTTTTTTTTATTATTTTAGAGCGGTTACACCATCGTCCGGTGTTTACGGAAGCACCTCACAATCTTACTTTGGTGTTGGGTGGTTCTGGTGTTTTGGCGTGCAAGGTGTTGTCGGACTTGCATCCGTACATCGGATGGTATATTGGGGAAATCACGGTGGAGAATACTGAAAACCTAAACTTAACAACAATGGTGAAGGTCGAGGTACGCTTGGGAATCAAAAAAAAAAAAAAAATTGAGCTTTTCGGTTAACTAACACGCTTTACGCTTATAATATTATATTGTATATCGCTATAACCATCACTCACTCGCAGTAATGGTGTATTTTTATTTTCGCTTCGTTCGATTTGCCGGGTCTTAGAAACATAATATTATATAATATTTTCCTAAGACATATCATTTATTCGTAATAACCGTGTAAATGAATCGTGTCTGACCTCTCGCGTCTATTGTAGAACGGCGCTCCCAGCGAAGGCAACCCCGAATTATTGCAACTGTCTAACGTGACGCATTTGGACGAAGGATGGTATACATGCGTGGCCGGTAACAGTTTGGGCATGAGCTACGCCAGTGCCTATTTAAAAGTTGTTGACGGTAAGTTAATAATTGTGGAAATCAAAATTTTATCGATATAACCCATTGGTTTACTGTTGATATAATCAAGTATATTATGACAATATTTTAGAGTTGGAAGATCCGATAAAAATCAAAGCTTTTCAATTACAAACGTACCAATTGGCTGCTCTAGGCATTAGCTTCGCACTGGTCATTATCGTGTGCATCATAATGCTGGTGTGCAGTCAGAGGAAGAGGGAGAAATTGAAGGAACTGGTGGCGAGAGAATCAGCTAGAAACGCTATGATCACTCAATGGACCAAGAAAATAATTATCGAAAAACAACAAATGGCCGATGCCAGTGAACCATTGGTGAGTTGAATTCTATACTGACAATATTACCTATGTACAAATATATATTTTTATTTTTTCATTATTAAATTATGATATTTGAATAAATATTTTATGATAATAATATATCCAATTAATTATGTATTTCAGTTGATGCCCGTAGTGAAAATCGAAAAACAAAAAAGCAAATACACAAAATTAGACCAGGTGTGTATGTCCGAGTACGAGTTACCTCTCGATCCTTGTTGGGAATTTTCGAGAGACAATCTATCATTGGGTAAAACTCTTGGCGAAGGCGCATTCGGCAAAGTCTTACGTGGCGAAGCCGATGGAATTTTGTGCGAAAATGTAATGAGCACGGTGGCGGTAAAAATGTTGAAAGGTAATTATTTTTTTTTTAACGTCAAATTTGTCGGTACCTATTTAAAATATAAAAATGTTCAATTTAATTTATAATTTATGCAGACGGACACACTGATACTGAAATGATGGATTTAGTATCGGAAATGGAAATGATGAAGATGATCGGTAAACATGTGAACATCATAAACTTATTGGGATGTTGTACACAAGACGGACCTTTGTATGTGTTAGTGGAATTTGCATTACACGGCAACCTTAGGGATTTCTTGAGACAACATAGGCCATCTTCAGGCTACGAACCAGCTATTGGATCAAACCTCAAAGACACTTTAACGCAAAAGGATTTAGTTTCGTTTGCATATCAAGTTGCCAGAGGAATGGAGTATTTGGCATCGAGGAAGGTGAGAAATATATTTCAACCAATAGTCGGTCATACACTGTGTTATAGTTTTAATTCAAAAAATTAGAAATATTATTTAAAAAAATTGATGTACATAATTTCAATATGTATAATAATAAGTATATGTATTTACTTAGTTATTATATATTTATGTTATCTAACTTTAAGTTTTTTTTATTTGTTATGTAGTGTATTCATAGAGATTTAGCAGCAAGAAATGTCTTGGTAAGCGAAGACTTTGTAATGAAAATTGCAGACTTTGGTTTAGCTAGAGACATTCAGAATCAAGAATATTATAGGAAAACTACAGATGGAAGACTTCCGGTAAAATGGATGGCGCCAGAAGCTCTATTCCATAGAGTGTACACGAATCAGTCGGACGTGTAAGTTAAAATTGTTTTTAGTGAAAAAAAATCTCATAAATATTTAATGAATTTGTATACCATCAAGACTTAAAATTCTGTATTGTTACTGAAATAATCAACTAAAAGTAAAAACATTGATATCGGGCTATAATATACAAATTTATAACTTAAACATTTATGAAATAGTAAGCTAATAATCTATATACAATAACCAAAATTGTTTCAATAGATATATTGAAACAGTTTTTGATAAATTTAAATTAAATTAAAAAAAAAAAATAAATAAATATAACACGAGTAGGTATATTATATTTTATGAATAATAAATAACAATAATGTGCTAATAGTAACAGATTAAAATCGTACGTATGTCCACAGTGAATTTATTTTTTTTTGTACAGTAACTAAATTAAAATACTAATGTATTTATGGACAGATCATGAGAAATTGAATAAGCTTGATTTTTAGCATCTGAATTCATAAAAATAAATAATAAGTTTTTTAAAATTAATATCCAACAAAAACAGGTATTTTATAAATTACAATTTTAATTGACCTCCTTTAAGCTTGATAGCTTGTGTTGGAAAAAGGGATTTATTATAGTTAAAAATATTAAATAATAATAAAATAATGAGATAATATAACCATTTAAACAATATAAATATCTTATAACTTTTTGAACATAATATAATATAAACATAATAAAATTACATTTAAAAATAAATAGACAAAGAACAATTTAACAGGGATAGGTAATATTATTTTTATAGTTCTTAGATTACGATGGAGAAATCGTCGTATAAACGTGTATAATATTATGAATCATTATGAGAATTGGCATATTTACAAAATCGTAGATTTAATATTTGACGTTGTAAATGCTGTGTATAATAACATGATGGTTGATATAATTATTAACGATAATGCATTACAGTTACGGTAAAGTGTAATGACTTATTTTGTTGCTTATATTTAAAAATATAGATGGTCTTACGGAGTTCTGTTGTGGGAAATAATGACTTTGGGAGGTACGCCTTATCCTTCCGTGCCCAACATGGAGCAGTTGTTCAATCTGCTTCAGAGCGGACATCGTATGGAGAAACCGTCTTGCTGTTCTCTGGAAATGTAAGTTTGCAATTTTTTTATTAGGTATAATATATATTATAAAACTGTCGAGTCACCTAGTTCACATTTATTTGTTCCCAAAGAAGCATTATTTAAACATCGAACAAAAAAAATAGATTAGCGAATCTTAGGATTTACGCTATACGATGCGTATAATCGATTATTAATTCCAAAACGATATCGGTATCGAACGTTTCCGACGACAACACCATCGGTATGGTCGATCGGACATCGCTTATTTGCTTTACACAAAATATATATATATATTTTTTTTTTAACAATCATACGTGTGCAAATTTAATTCCGGACTTCCGGTATACAGAGGTCATTGTTAATAATGTGTGGTTTTTCGCTTGCGTATTCTTCAGATACATGATAATGCGGGACTGTTGGAGTTACCATCCGAACGAGAGGCCCATGTTCGACGAGCTGGTGGAGAGTCTCGATCAGATACTGTCGGTGACGGCCAACCAGGAGTACGTGGACTTCGGGCTGCCGCAGCTGGACACGCCGCCCACCAGCCAGGAGTCGTTCGACGAAAACGATCTGGTCAATTTCGCCGGATGATTTCGCGTCCGATAAACCCGCACCACGTCGTCGGACGGTTCATATTGTATTATATCGTCGTCGGTGTGCGTGCGCTCCTCCCCCACGGGCCCGGTGGACCACAGTTTCCTTTAGCTCGAGACGAGAGCCGCATCAGTATTTCCCATAACTTCTATGTTATATTATAATATGTATTATAGTATAATACGACGTATGTTCCGTGGATGTTCACATTTTTGCCGTAGTAGACGATAATAACGAGTACATAATATTATAACATTATTTATTTATTATTATTATTAATTTAATACACCGAATTTAAGTAGGCATATAATATGATATTATTGTAAATAATTTTTGTGTAAAACGAATTATTGTGTTATTGATTTTAATTATTTAATTGTTTGTAAAATACTAGTTTTGTTTTATCGTTATGTTATAATACCGCATATGTTTTTTGTTGTGTTTAAACTGGATAGAAATTGAAAAAAAAAATTAGACGGTATGCAATGAAAGCGAACGGCGCGCGGCGCGACAAGACTGAATATCGTACGGAATCAAGACTTAATGATAAAAATTTCCGTATGTTTAAAGATGCGGGGATATATTATTGTAATAATGATATTTCTACAGATTGGAAATGTCCAACAATCGAATATCCCTGTTTTTATCATAAAATGTATAAATCATATTATATTGTACACATTTATTTTAATTTATATATATATATATATATATAACCGTGATTGTAATATTCGTTAAACAAACGTAAAACATAATTTTAACTCGATCATGAGAGACTTCTAGTCAAGTGTAGGCATATACCGCCAAACTGTTGTATAGTATATTATGAAATAATCGCGTATTTTCTCAACCACTATGCGTTTATGATTCACGAAATTAATTTATCGCAATAACGGTAAATATCGTTGTGACGTTTTTATTTTCTCATTTGTTTACTTTTTTATATAAAACGAGTGTCCGATATGTTTTAAATTGTCATTGTACTGTTATTATATTAAATACCAGTCGATTTCAAACGTGGTAGCCCGCCTTCAGCATTATTTCACAAGTGTTTAATGCTTAATCGTATCTGCCACCATTCTCATTTTTATTTGTATTTTTCGATCGAGGTAATGAATTAGTATGGTATATTATCTATACAATATAATATTATGTAATTATGGTAAGATAGATTAAATGTAAATTATTTTTATTTTTAATATCTTTAATTATATTGTATAAGTATTTTTTTAGTTTTAAAGTAAAGGCTACAATACTACTATCGTTAAAATAGTATTTATATACTAATCATTTAACATTACTACTAAATAATATTAAAATATGTTAAGTAAATAAAGATATATGAAAACATTATGGAATCATTAAAAATGTATTATTATCTATTATATTATGTAGTACAAATATATATTTTACAAACTTTTAAGTTACAGATTATAAAATGTGAAATTATTTATTACAATGATTACTTTTGTGATTTGTAATTATGTTTGATTTTCTAATTATGGATATATTATAATTGAAGTAAATGCATAAAGACGAATACCAATCTTAACGATATTTCATTAATGTCAAATTCTAAGCATTTTTGAATCTTGTCAAAAGTCTTTTTGCGAAACATGTTCTAAATTAATGTTTGGAACAAAAAATTTAACCATTGTAATTTTGTCGCGTTATATGTATCAACTGAAGCAAAACGGTAAACGATAGAAATAAATTGAAATTTAATTTAAAATTCATAATATGACAAACATTGAGAAAGGTACCTAAAATAAGTTAATATATTTAACACCTAGGTATAAACATTTTATTTTATTTCACATTTAATTATACAATAATACATACAAATTATACTAAACAAGTCGCCCTTGTGCAATTCGTAGCCCTGACAAAATGCACGGCATTTAATGTAATGCGTGTTGATAAATAATTTTTTTTCTTTTCTTTTAATTCTTGTATACTTCTATAATAACAAGCATACATTTGTGATTTTTAATATTTAAAATAAAATTAATAACTTCTATACAAGAATCGGTTGATTGAATTTTATAATTTGAGTATTAGAACGCGGAACACAATTTAAAGTAAAAGTTTATACTTGTTATAATTATACTAGTTATAATGTAGCTTTATATTTATATAATTTGATACATAATTTATAGTAATATAACTATTTGGTCATAAAACCAAAGTATGACAAATTAAATATAGGTAAATGATATGGCAAGTATAATATGTTTGGATATTAAAAATTAATTGGGCAGAAATTAAAAAAAAAATAGACGTAACTAAATAGTGCAAAAATGATTTAGTTAAATATTATTTGAGAAAAAGTAAAAAATATTTGGTCACCTACTGAGGCACAATTCGATTATGATTGACATATTTGAAGGTGATTGTAAGCTCTCTCGTGTCTACTCCAGTACTATCTAATCAAAATATGTTAACTCCTTCGGGTCTATTTTAGTACAAATCGAATTAAAAATTCATATAATTCAATAATATAACAATAATATAAATGAATGCCTTAAGCTGGTATGAGCTATAATATAATTAAAGTTAAAATAAAACATAAAATAAAAACATTTAAATTTAATTTTTTTGATAATATGAACATACCGATTTCAAAAACTATTATTATATTTACTATTTAGGTAGTTATTTTTGGTTTTTATAGTCAATTATTTTTTGTGATATGTTTTTTTCTTTACTTTTGGTATGAATGTATTTACTTATTTTATTTTGTTTATTGCGATTTTGGATTTCAAATTGAAAATATCGTTCACTTATTCACAGTATAGCAATACAAATTTAAAACAACTCGGGAGAGTTTACACACATTCTTTCGGGGAACCATGCATAATGTTGACCTGGGAGAGTTTAAAAATTTATTTCAGATAAACATAATATTGATCCAGGAGAGTTTACCATCAGGAGAGTTGGTACTATTTAATTGGTAGCGTTTACCATCGCCCATATTTGAAGGGTGGAAAACAGACAGAAAATAAGATGGAGATCGAGGAAGACATATTATATAGAATAAATGATGAGACAGGCTAACTGTAACACGTATACGTAGTTACAAAAATATTTTAACAATAAACAGAGATTAATGGAGAACCAGAGTTCCCAAGACAAGGAAAAGCCTTCAGTAGAAAAATATTTAAGACTTGTCGTGTGTTTTACAGTTATCGTAAACAATCGTCTACATAACAATGGAATATGATCTGTGTCTATATGAGATTAGAGTGTAACGTTAAATTTATATTTGTATTATTGTAAAAATATTAACCAATAGTGATATAAAAAAATTAAAAATAATTAAACTATTTCGTTTTGCATTCGTTTATGTTTTAAACAACTTCATATATTGTTCTGATTTACTGTATGTTTCGTTTGGTACCTATACATACTATATACATTTTATACATTTTATAAATCAAAGTAAATTGTCTTATTGTATTTTATTTGTTCGTTCATCAATTGAATTTAAATAACGTTTACAAATATGAATCTGTTTTACCGCGCACACTGTAATTATAAACCCCGTGGATTGGCATTCGCATTATACAAGCTCTATTCGAAGTCATCAGCAGACGTTTTGGGAATATGATTCGGATCATAGAAGCTCGTATCGAAATTTTCTTGAGCCATCTTTTCATCGATCCATTCTCTAAACTTAGCCACGTTTACATATACGGCAGGTATCTCATTGTTGCACCCGAGTCCCCATGCCACGATACCGGCCTGATGATATTGTTTAGGATTGTTCTTAAGTGGACATATTAGAGGACTTCCGCCATCACCCTAAAAATAAAATATATTTATAAGTTGTAAGTTAAAAACAATATAATACACTTTCTGTTAGGTCAAGAGTATACATTGCAAATGGACTTGGCCACATATAACCGATGACAATACATAATTAACTAAATTATTTGTATTATGAAATACGACTATCAGTATTATTTATACTGCCCCAGTCGTACCAATAATATTGTTTACGCATAGATAAAATGGTAAGCATATACATGGCAAGAAAACTTCATTAATTTTTACACAATCACAGTTTCTTGAAACGTCAACGTGAAAAACAACAATTCAGATAACTACGTATACATTGAACAAAATATAAACAATTTTTATTATTATTTGCCTATGATTTATTAGATATCAAAACAAACATTTTTTTTCTAATTGATGTTTAAACACTATGTTTTGTAAAAATATTAATAAAGTTGATAATCGAAGTTTTTCTGACTACTCATCGTGCACACAGACACAAATAAAACACACGTCTTTGTAAAATCAGTATATTCATTCCTCCTCTTAGAATCTAAAATTATCTAATTTTTTAATTAATTTCAATACAATTAGTCAATCTCACGAAAATTTATAAGTTATTGTTTAATTAAAAATGTATAGTGTACAATATTGTTACAACTAAGATTCGATAATGAATAATAAGGTTGATTATTTAGTTATTTACGTTGATACATATTTCAATATTTGTAACTTTAGCGTAAAATGAATTATATACTATTGCTTGTTTTTCATTTTTAACTTATTATTGATATTAGGTAGAATAGATAGATATAAGAGATCGCATTTTTATCGTAACTAAACACATCACTGGCAGACGAATACCACCAACACTCTTGGACTGCATAATTGATAGATATTGTTTTTTTGTTTACTTATTTATTAATATATTTAACAGACTGAAGCTCATTGAAAATCTGATTGAAGTATATTAGCAATAAATTACATAGATAGATAAATATGGTACTATAATACATTTTAGTTTAGCTTACAAAGTATCAAAAACTAAAACTTAAATTCAGCTTATATAATATAAGAAATAATTGAAATATACAAAATACATACATTTAAAAAATTATTTCTTTTTAACATCGGAATAACGCAGAAGATCATTCAATATATAAACAACAATGATGAAGTTATTAATATGTTAGGATCTTCTTATAATAAATTTAAAATACCGACAACGTATAAAGTATAATGCATAATTTTTGTGTATTCTCTTTTTTGTCGCCATCACCTGACACAGTGACATTTGATAAATAGCTATTGTGTATCGTTGTTTATCAATTAGGTATTATCAATAAAAATACATTGTACAAATAGTGAAATTTGTGTTATTCTTTTATCTTGGCCGACTCACCGAACACCTTTACCGTGTCAATTATATTCATAAATGTATTTTTAATTACGAATATAATTACATATTATAACTTTGTGGAAAAAATATGTCTTTATGAATATTGAATATAGGTACGTTAAAAGTGAAGATGAGGTTTTATTTTTTATAGTTATACGATATATACTTGTTTAAAAAATGTATGTGTGAAAAATAATGAAATAAAATAATTTTTACTATGATATTTTAACATATTACTTTAACCAAATAAAAATTAGTTTTTTATTTGATAAATTTTACTATTTTTATAGTGTTCAATGCAAGTATAATTTGAAAATAAAGATAAACTAGATTTTTACTTGTTTGTTAAAATATGAATTTAATTGTCAATTTAAATTATTATAATTGTACGATTTAAAGAAAACTGTAGTAGTCGAAAAGGGAACTATACGTTTTGGCCGAAATGGTAAAAGTACCTACATTTTAATACATACTTATAGCAAGCAGTTTAATAAGTAGTAATAACAAAATTATAAAATTATAAGTAATATAATTAAAATGAATAAGCAATTATTAATTAATGGTAAAAATAACAATAGTAAGTTATATAAAATAGGGCCCGTATAAGAATAATATATTCAAACTACGAAAAGTACGAAGGATGAACTTCGTGATAAATGTTAAAAGCCAATTAGGTCAGATAAAAATATCATTAAATAAATAAATTAAAACCCAACACATGAAACATTGTTTATATGGTGTAGAAACACAATAATTAATATTCAATTTTATCGAAAACCGTAATCAGAAATTTGGTTGAAGTAACAAAAAAATATATGTATGGAAATTCCGGACAGAAAGTCTGTGTGAAATGATGATTCATCGGAAAATCTAATATCACATATTTCGTTTGACGTAATCATTATTATATACGTAGGCATACCTGCGACCTGATATTATATAATATAACTATAAGTACAACGTATCAATTAAACTTTACAAGTACAATTATAAATAATCGTATAACATTAAATTTAATTATATACACTATTTATTATCAATTTGTTAATATTACTTAAACATGACGAAAATAAAATTATTATATGTTCATAAAAAATTGAATTGAACTTAACGATAAAATTAATAGGGTTTTATTTTATAAATTTTATACGAATTTTTAAATTTAAGATTATAATAAACCGAACAAAATTAATTTTTTAAACTTTAGATTCTAAGTACAGTGGTGTATATTAATACATCCATTCAATTGTTTTCTTTTGAGAAAAAAAAAAGATAAACAAGACTAATAATTGTCATTTGTTCGTAATTATATAAATTTAATTGTTAATTTAAATTATCAAGATAAATTGTATGTATTAAAAAAAATTGTATTGACGAAAAGGAAACCATAATTTACCGCCAAAAAGGCTAGGGGAAATTTTAATTCGCAATAATAACAATAATAATAATAATATCAAGTTACTTAATATCAATAGAAAATAGTAATGCTATAACTTATAAATAACATAATTAAAATGTACAAGCAGCCATTAATTAATGGTAAGAAAATAACAACAAGCGATATGAAATGGAAATCGTATAAGGATAATTTAATTATGCTTTAGAAAATATTGATAATGAATAGTGAATACCATAATAAATGTTAAAAGCCGACTAGGTCAGAAAAAGTCATGAATGAAATCGGTTAAAACCCAACACATGCATTATAATGAAAAATAAAACATAATAATTAGTGATTAGAATTTTTAGCGAATATTCTGTGAATATACATCAACTGACATTGTAAAAAATGAATAAAAAATATTATACCTTATCAAATATCGTAATCAATAATGCAGTCAAAATAAATAATAATTATATGTACTGAAATCCCGAACAGCATCCGAAACGCTGATGTATCAGAAAGTCTAATATCACGTATTTCGTTTGAGGTAATTATCAAATATGTATTATTAATTACAAGCAATAATAATATTTTAATATTAAATACTAATGAATGATAAATATTTATTTTATTAATTAAAATAATTTCAAATATATACAATAACCAGCTTAAAAAGAGTCAAAAATCAAAATATTTAGAAAATTATACTATTTGAGATATAGTAACCTGATATTATTTACTCCGATTTAAAAAAAAATCATTCTACCGCTTTGATCATAATTTTTTAGTGTCAAAACTTAGGATCTATTAATTACATAGTTATGATATTAATAGTTCTCTTATTTCATGATGATTCTCCTCGTTTTTTTCGGATCGTTGACAATAAAATATTCGACTATACTATTCGAACTTCTAGCTGATGATTGAAACACATATTTAAAAAAGTTAATTATATTATTAAATTCACAGATTCACAATAAGATTAAATAAACTTCAGAATTTAAATGTTAGAATAATGTAATGCAATTTAGTATAAGTGAATTTTCAGTAATTAATTTTCACGCAAAAAACAATATTACATTTATAAAAAATTCCTATTAAATGTATTTCCGTTATGAATGGTTTAGGAGTTTCTTTTGGCTTCAATTTAAAATTTAAAGGTCATATTATAATAAAATAATGCCTCTTAGATATTTAGTTTCTCAAACGATGTTGCTTTGGTTTTAATAACACGTTGGAAATTAAAACTATATATTTTATCTTACTTTGCCCCTAATTTATTAGAATATGCAGCCTAACACTGTAACTCAAGACCGTATTCTTGAATTCATATCGAAAATTTATTTTATGACACATTAGTTATAATTTTATAAATTTATAAGATGTATTTTTTTTTTTAAGATATTTAATAAATTCCATGTACCTATTGTCTATGTCTCACTAACGCATAACATAGAAAATATAAGATAGATGAATCCGTTTTACTTTACTGTATTATTTTTAATATTCAGTTTGTTAAAACTTTAAGACTAAAATACTATCTATGGTACTTCGATTTAATTTTTTTTTATTTTGAAATAAAAGATTATATTATATATATTATAATTTTGAATCTTAAAGTTGTCAATTTTTTATATTTAGGTCAATTTACTCTCATGCATAATAAAAACAAAAGAGGAAAACGGATTATATTGATGTAATTGCTAAACATCAACTATTATAAGATAATGTTTCATTTACAAGTGTTGTCTGTCTAACAAACGTATAACGTAGAAATTTGTATGATATGATACAATTTGATTAACTTATAACATATGGTTTTTAAATTGAAGTGAGGGCCGCATCAAAATCTACCGCAGGCCGCGGGTTGGACACCCCTGACTTATAAGATACCAAATGTATTTTATCAGCCGGCCAAATATTTTATTCAACGTTTTTATTAAATTATGTGTTACAACTAATAAGTCATTTTAAATTTTAAATAACTTGTGTTTTGCATACTTATACAAGATGTATATTAAATACTAGTCTGGGTATATACCCATCTCTAAATATTTAGTTATCAAGAAAAACCCCATAAGGCTTAAACCAAAAATTATCAATTTATAATTTTTAATACCTGTATAACTCACTGTTATAATTTATAATCTAACATTATCTTTAAGACTATTAATTTCAAATGTATACATATCCACCTTATATTTCTATATGCACAATCAATTTTGTGTCAGTTGACTTTTATTGTGCGCATGTACTACAACTACATGTGTGTAATGCATCCGAATATCTGAGTTATATATTTGCAATAGCCTATCATTAATTGTTTAACATTTATCATGCAGCCATTTTAGTATCATAGGCAATGATTCGTGTATTTTATTACAATGGGTATTTGCTTCATTGGAAATTCTATATATCTATATATTCTATATATTAGATCGATATTTTTTTATTTATTTAATTTAATTTTTTTTTTAATATGACAACTATATTCACACATGTGTATAGCTATACAATATGTGTTCCATCAAACGTGTGCCAAATGGAAATGTATATGTTGTCAAATCACGCACATTTTTATTTTAGTAACCTTTATTCGTGCACCAAATACATCATATTGTATTCTGAAAATATTTTTGTTGGTTGATGGGCATATTTTAAATTTTTTCCTCGTTCAGGTTTTGTGTTCTTAAAGCTTATTAAAGAGTAATAGTCTTATTTATATTGTATATTATGACTATAATATAAGGTTTCTAGTTTCTATATACCTGTGTTATTAATTGTACATCTATTATGATATAAGTAAAGACAATAATGAGGTATAAACATACAAATATAAACATAATTCAGATATACTATAAACAATTTAAAAATATAGTTATAAATAATTAGTTTTTAAACTTTTGGCCAGACAATTTGTTCAATCCATGAAATATATTTTGATACTCGTGTATAAACAGCAGGCGAATTGGCTTGTCCACAAAATGGCCCTGCAAATGATGTAATCCCTATTTGTGAATACATGCACTTGTAACTATTATGTTTTATTTGAATAGGACCACCTGAATCGCCCTAAAAAAATTGTAAAATAAATGGTAATTAATAAAATATTAATAGTGTAGAAATGTAATTATTTAAACAGGAACACAAATTGCTTACTTGACAAGTGTCATTTCCGCCTTCTGGATTGCCAGCACACACCATTAAGTCTTTAAGGATTCCTTTTGCTAATTTTTGTTCTTTATTTGGCAGATACAAAAAATTTTTATTGCACTCTTCGGCCGAAACAGTTTGTATTTGTACTTTTAATAAATGTGAGCTGCCAAGTGAAGCTAAATAAGTTTAAATATTTTCATTACGTTTATAAATTATAAATGTATGTATGTAAGTTTCATATTTTATATTGAATATATACAATTAACTTACCTGTATCAGTGTTACCCCATCCCGTAGCTATTACTGCTGGTGGTGTCAAAGAATGATTTCTATTGAGACAAATAGGTCGTACATATGATGAGAAATCTACATCTCTTTCTAAACGAAACAATGCTATATCATTGTAATGGGAATATGCTTTGTATTTCGGATGTATTATTCGTTCTACTATTCTATAGTCTGTAGGTCTGGCATCTTCGTTGATCGAAAGATAGTCTAGTTCACCTAAGCGAGCCCATATTGCAAATCTCCTAAAAATATAGGTATTTTTTGATTATTTATGTATTTACATACTTCACAGATAAAGTTATAAGCCGCTGTTTTACAGGTATTTAACACTAAAAAATAAAATGTTTTAATATTTGCAATGTGTGTTTTATACGTTTTAATGATATAGTAAGAACAATAATATAAATGTTATGCTTTTGGCATTTTATTATTTATTTAATTATTTAGATAACTTCATTTTTTAAATTGTCATTGAGCGTACCAATTTTTATAATTTGATTTTTATATATCTTAAAAAAATGTTTAGTACGGTTCACATAGTATGCTGTTATTATAATTTAGTATAGATTACTATTAAAAGTTTTTATCACCCTTTATCTGGTTTCACACATACATAATACGAAAATAAAAAAGATAAATAAACCACGAACATTCATAAATTAAAATAAGTAACCTCTAATAATTGTTATAATATTTACAAGCAAATCAACGTCTATCTAATAGTTATTTGGTCTAGTTACGATATAGTTACATCGTACATTGAGCACGGGTATATTTTAATTTTACAAAGACTAGTAAGTGTATACATTTTTTTAAATATTTAATTACTTTAAATTTAATTGTTAATTTACAATAAAAACGCTTAGTTAAATTTAATGGGTAAATTGGAAAGATTATAACCATAAAAGTTATTAAATTGACACTTTTTTAATTCCGCTTCTTTTTATTTAGGATTTGAAACAAGATTCTTCATTTACATATTAAAAATTTTACTGTAAGTCGCATACATTTTTTATGACTGTTTGAAGTTCAATTTTTCTTTACACAAATGTCAATACCCAAATATTCATGCATAAAATAATTTTTTATTCTTAAATATTATTTAAAATTTTGTTATAATTAAAAAACGGAGAATCGTTCGTAGACGTATAGAACTTTCACCAACCTTTAGTTAACATTTCCCACATAATTTCTAAATTTTTAAATATTTTTGCTGTGTAAAAAACACTCAAACATATTTTTAACAGCAATTTTTAATTATTTTTTTAGTTATTTTTCAATAAATATTCAAGGTAAGGTAAGGGTCTGCTAAAACGTGTGTACCTTTTTAAAGTGTTAAATTGAATACTTATATGGTATTAAAACTTTTATGTTTATTACATTTAAATAATTTATCAATTTAATATAAAAACACATAAAAGGCATTATCTATTTAACCTACATTAGATTCAATGGAATTAATTTCTATTAATAATGTTTGAGTGAAAATATTTTTTGTTTAACCTTTATATTGAAATATCTTTGCAGTGTTTATTATTCTGGTTTTTATGAGAAGGAATCAATTAAATAAAATGTCAAGTCAATACGACGTGATTATATATTAATGTGCATATTTTAGAACGAAGTTCAAGACCTTCAATAAAATATATAAAGGGAGTTAAATGAAATCTTGGTACGTCCTGGTTGAACATTTAATAACAAATTTTTAAAATAGTAATATTTAAGTTTAAACATGTTCTTAAATTGTTCAAAAAATTCCAATATATTTAAAAAATTATATTATATCTATATTCTATAAGATGTTAATACAAAATACTCGTATTTATACTTCGTGAAAATTTATTTTTGGTAATTTTTTTTAGTAGAATATTGGTAACCATTTACTTTGTTCCAACTAAATCCACTTATTTATTTCTCCACGCAGAATATAAAATGTGAATTTTTCTTACATTGAAACATAGAAATTTATTTAATATTTTTCTATCTTCAAATTGTACATAATTAATATCATGTTTTTAGTATATCATAAAAGTAACTATATTTTTTTTGTTTCAGAAAAATGATTGTTCATCGAATACCGTTGAAAATATTATCAACAGTAGTTTTGGTAATGTTTTTATTGGTAAATCAACTACTATGCCAAAAGTATTTAATGTACAAGATACCAAAAAGTAAAACATTATATACATTTTATATAAACACATTTATTAAATACATGTTCTAAATTGATTGTCAAATTTTTAATTGCTCCGAACTATATTAGAAGAAAAACCTAAGTAATAGCGCAAATATCTTTCAGTTATTATTATACATAAAAATGACGTATAATTAATTGCCTTAATTAAAAAAAAAAAAAAATATAAAAATATTTTCTACACAATAACAAACATATCATTATTTTTCAACTAAAACAGTGGCGTGTCTATATAAGGGTCAGCCTCGAACAGTTTCTTTTGGGAACTAGCTCAACTCATAGTATGAACGATAAACAATAGTAGAACATAGTATTTCATACTGTTAAATTATTTTAAATTTGAACGCAACAATAAACAATTGTTGTTGAATAACGATTTCGCGTAAAATAAGATGATGACTGTTTATGGAACAATACACCTTTAAATGTTACTTAATTAACAATCAGTTTTATTGTAAAAATGACTATATACACATTTAAAACTAATCTATAGGATACATATTTCGTTATAAGTGTTTATGCTCAACCAATATTAAATTATATAAAAAATAAACTTACTACAATATATTATTGAATAATTCTAACATATAAATTATGTGTTTTTAATTTGATTGTGCAAAATTATAATTATCATTTCTTAAATCTAGTAAATTGATTGAAATCTATTTATAAAATTAGGTATAGGTGAAGTTTGCCGCAAAGGTGATGGGATATCTTCTGACTTCATATGTATGGATATTAAGGACTGTCAAGTTGCAAAAGAAGGACTTATGAAAAACATTTTTCCTCAGCATTGCTTATTCGACAGAACAAATCCAAATCCAATTGTTTGTTGTCCGCAAGATCCTACAAAAAACAAAACAAACAATATTATTAACTCATATTCTTCCACTGAAAGTAAGTATAGGCGATAAGTAATCTGCTAAAAAATATGTACTCAAATATTATTTATTACTTTTAAATATCATATTTTAACGATTAATAGTGTGTGAAGAATATTCAAAATTAATTTATCGTAATATTATGAACCCAATACCATCAGATGATCAGGATTTATACATACAATTTGCAGATTGTGTTGATGCCCATATCTTAATTACTAATGGTGCACAATCTAAACCAATGGAGTTTCCTCACATGGTGACCACATAAAATATAAAATTTTGATTTTTATTTTACTTATTGATATTTCATAATATTACAGGCTTTACTAGGTTATGATGAAAAACCAGACATGTATTCATGGTTATGTGGAGGTTCACTGATAAGTAAGAGATTTGTACTAACAGCAGCCCACTGTGAAAAATCAGGCACTAAAGATACACAGTATGTACCTATATTTATTTACACATTATATTTACGGTTTATAGAATAAACAATTGTGTTCATGTAAAAGCTCAAAACGATCTCTCAAACATTTAACTTACAGAATACAACTTTATCGAGAAATTTATTCTGAGCGTAACAATGTTCTTAATGAACATAATCGACATATCTTTCTTAATATTTCAAAACCTAAAAAATGATAATTGTATCATTTTGCTGACAATTGCTAAACATATTATAGAATAAATAAAATTATTACTACTTTAGAATTTCATAAAAAGTACACCTTATACTGAATTACACTAATTCAACAAAACAGAATTCTTCTTATTCTCTTATAAAAGTCAATAAGTACATCAAATTTAACTAAAATTCACACTAACAAACTGTTTCAATAAGCTATTGGGAATATAAAAATGGCATTCGATTACCAAATTAATTATATCCTAGATCTAAACAAACTAAAAAATTATACTTTCATTTAACTCGTTTATATTAAGTATAGAGAAATAACCAATAAGTGAGCTAATTAGCTTTACTGTAATAAGTTATATTTCTTTTTTTTTTTACCTAGTATACTTTTTTTTTAAATGTATATCAACAATTCGGTTTACTTAAACCAGTACTAATCACATAACGCTTAATGTTAGGTTTGACAACCAAATTTAATACTGTCGCATTTTTTTCGGACAACTAAATGTGCAGGGACAGCTAGTATAGTATTTACCTATAAAAACAAATAGTTGAATAACACATTTTTCTTCTGTTATATTTTCAATGGTCATAATTAACTATTACCATAATATATACATATTAGTCACGTTTATGCAGTACTAACAGAAATAAATTGAAATGATTGTATTGGCTTATCAAGTACTGCTTAGTAGCATTAGTAGAAATGTTCAAAATAAAGTTAAAAATAATGATATATAAACATGTATATCATATATATTATATATATAATTAATAGATACTAAACAATAAACTAAAACATTTTTTTATTAACACGTGGGATATGTAAACTAAAGATTAGTGAAAGTTCTATACGTCTACGAACGATTCTCCGTTTTTTAATTATAACAAAATTTTAAATAATATTTAAGAATAAAAAATTATTTTATGCATGAATATTTGGGTATTGACATTTGTGTAAAGAAAAATTGAACTTCAAACAGTCATAAAAAATGTATGCGACTTACAGTAAAATTTTTAATATGTAAATGAAGAATCTTGTTTCAAATCCTAAATAAAAAGAAGCGGAATTAAAAAAGTGTCAATTTAATAACTTTTATGGTTATAATCTTTCCAATTTACCCATTAAATTTAACTAAGCGTTTTTATTGTAAATTAACAATTAAATTTAAAGTAATTAAATATTTAAAAAAATGTATACACTTACTAGTCTTTGTAAAATTAAAATATACCCGTGCTCAATGTACGATGTAACTATATCGTAACTAGACCAAATAACTATTAGATAGACGTTGATTTGCTTGTAAATATTATAACAATTATTAGAGGTTACTTATTTTAATTTATGAATGTTCGTGGTTTATTTATCTTTTTTATTTTCGTATTATGTATGTGTGAAACCAGATAAAGGGTGATAAAAACTTTTAATAGTAATCTATACTAAATTATAATAACAGCATACTATGTGAACCGTACTAAACATTTTTTTAAGATATATAAAAATCAAATTATAAAAATTGGTACGCTCAATGACAATTTAAAAAATGAAGTTATCTAAATAATTAAATAAATAATATAATGCCAAAAGCATAACATTTATATTATTGTTCTTACTATATCATTAAAACGTATAAAACACACATTGCAAATATTAAAACATTTTATTTTTTAGTGTTAAATACCTGTAAAACAGCGGCTTATAACTTTATCTGTGAAGTATGTAAATACATAAATAATCAAAAAATACCTATATTTTTAGGAGATTTGCAATATGGGCTCGCTTAGGTGAACTAGACTATCTTTCGATCAACGAAGATGCCAGACCTACAGACTATAGAATAGTAGAACGAATAATACATCCGAAATACAAAGCATATTCCCATTACAATGATATAGCATTGTTTCGTTTAGAAAGAGATGTAGATTTCTCATCATATGTACGACCTATTTGTCTCAATAGAAATCATTCTTTGACACCACCAGCAGTAATAGCTACGGGATGGGGTAACACTGATACAGGTAAGTTAATTGTATATATTCAATATAAAATATGAAACTTACATACATACATTTATAATTTATAAACGTAATGAAAATATTTAAACTTATTTAGCTTCACTTGGCAGCTCACATTTATTAAAAGTACAAATACAAACTGTTTCGGCCGAAGAGTGCAATAAAAATTTTTTGTATCTGCCAAATAAAGAACAAAAATTAGCAAAAGGAATCCTTAAAGACTTAATGGTGTGTGCTGGCAATCCAGAAGGCGGAAATGACACTTGTCAAGTAAGCAATTTGTGTTCCTGTTTAAATAATTACATTTCTACACTATTAATATTTTATTAATTACCATTTATTTTACAATTTTTTTAGGGCGATTCAGGTGGTCCTATTCAAATAAAACATAATAGTTACAAGTGCATGTATTCACAAATAGGGATTACATCATTTGCAGGGCCATTTTGTGGACAAGCCAATTCGCCTGCTGTTTATACACGAGTATCAAAATATATTTCATGGATTGAACAAATTGTCTGGCCAAAAGTTTAAAAACTAATTATTTATAACTATATTTTTAAATTGTTTATAGTATATCTGAATTATGTTTATATTTGTATGTTTATACCTCATTATTGTCTTTACTTATATCATAATAGATGTACAATTAATAACACAGGTATATAGAAACTAGAAACCTTATATTATAGTCATAATATACAATATAAATAAGACTATTACTCTTTAATAAGCTTTAAGAACACAAAACCTGAACGAGGAAAAAATTTAAAATATGCCCATCAACCAACAAAAATATTTTCAGAATACAATATGATGTATTTGGTGCACGAATAAAGGTTACTAAAATAAAAATGTGCGTGATTTGACAACATATACATTTCCATTTGGCACACGTTTGATGGAACACATATTGTATAGCTATACACATGTGTGAATATAGTTGTCATATTAAAAAAAAAATTAAATTAAATAAATAAAAAAATATCGATCTAATATATAGAATATATAGATATATAGAATTTCCAATGAAGCAAATACCCATTGTAATAAAATACACGAATCATTGCCTATGATACTAAAATGGCTGCATGATAAATGTTAAACAATTAATGATAGGCTATTGCAAATATATAACTCAGATATTCGGATGCATTACACACATGTAGTTGTAGTACATGCGCACAATAAAAGTCAACTGACACAAAATTGATTGTGCATATAGAAATATAAGGTGGATATGTATACATTTGAAATTAATAGTCTTAAAGATAATGTTAGATTATAAATTATAACAGTGAGTTATACAGGTATTAAAAATTATAAATTGATAATTTTTGGTTTAAGCCTTATGGGGTTTTTCTTGATAACTAAATATTTAGAGATGGGTATATACCCAGACTAGTATTTAATATACATCTTGTATAAGTATGCAAAACACAAGTTATTTAAAATTTAAAATGACTTATTAGTTGTAACACATAATTTAATAAAAACGTTGAATAAAATATTTGGCCGGCTGATAAAATACATTTGGTATCTTATAAGTCAGGGGTGTCCAACCCGCGGCCTGCGGTAGATTTTGATGCGGCCCTCACTTCAATTTAAAAACCATATGTTATAAGTTAATCAAATTGTATCATATCATACAAATTTCTACGTTATACGTTTGTTAGACAGACAACACTTGTAAATGAAACATTATCTTATAATAGTTGATGTTTAGCAATTACATCAATATAATCCGTTTTCCTCTTTTGTTTTTATTATGCATGAGAGTAAATTGACCTAAATATAAAAAATTGACAACTTTAAGATTCAAAATTATAATATATATAATATAATCTTTTATTTCAAAATAAAAAAAAATTAAATCGAAGTACCATAGATAGTATTTTAGTCTTAAAGTTTTAACAAACTGAATATTAAAAATAATACAGTAAAGTAAAACGGATTCATCTATCTTATATTTTCTATGTTATGCGTTAGTGAGACATAGACAATAGGTACATGGAATTTATTAAATATCTTAAAAAAAAAAATACATCTTATAAATTTATAAAATTATAACTAATGTGTCATAAAATAAATTTTCGATATGAATTCAAGAATACGGTCTTGAGTTACAGTGTTAGGCTGCATATTCTAATAAATTAGGGGCAAAGTAAGATAAAATATATAGTTTTAATTTCCAACGTGTTATTAAAACCAAAGCAACATCGTTTGAGAAACTAAATATCTAAGAGGCATTATTTTATTATAATATGACCTTTAAATTTTAAATTGAAGCCAAAAGAAACTCCTAAACCATTCATAACGGAAATACATTTAATAGGAATTTTTTATAAATGTAATATTGTTTTTTGCGTGAAAATTAATTACTGAAAATTCACTTATACTAAATTGCATTACATTATTCTAACATTTAAATTCTGAAGTTTATTTAATCTTATTGTGAATCTGTGAATTTAATAATATAATTAACTTTTTTAAATATGTGTTTCAATCATCAGCTAGAAGTTCGAATAGTATAGTCGAATATTTTATTGTCAACGATCCGAAAAAAACGAGGAGAATCATCATGAAATAAGAGAACTATTAATATCATAACTATGTAATTAATAGATCCTAAGTTTTGACACTAAAAAATTATGATCAAAGCGGTAGAATGATTTTTTTTTAAATCGGAGTAAATAATATCAGGTTACTATATCTCAAATAGTATAATTTTCTAAATATTTTGATTTTTGACTCTTTTTAAGCTGGTTATTGTATATATTTGAAATTATTTTAATTAATAAAATAAATATTTATCATTCATTAGTATTTAATATTAAAATATTATTATTGCTTGTAATTAATAATACATATTTGATAATTACCTCAAACGAAATACGTGATATTAGACTTTCTGATACATCAGCGTTTCGGATGCTGTTCGGGATTTCAGTACATATAATTATTATTTATTTTGACTGCATTATTGATTACGATATTTGATAAGGTATAATATTTTTTATTCATTTTTTACAATGTCAGTTGATGTATATTCACAGAATATTCGCTAAAAATTCTAATCACTAATTATTATGTTTTATTTTTCATTATAATGCATGTGTTGGGTTTTAACCGATTTCATTCATGACTTTTTCTGACCTAGTCGGCTTTTAACATTTATTATGGTATTCACTATTCATTATCAATATTTTCTAAAGCATAATTAAATTATCCTTATACGATTTTCATTTCATATCGCTTGTTGTTATTTTCTTACCATTAATTAATGGCTGCTTGTACATTTTAATTATGTTATTTATAAGTTATAGCATTACTATTTTCTATTGATATTAAGTAACTTGATATTATTATTATTATTGTTATTATTGCGAATTAAAATTTCCCCTAGCCTTTTTGGCGGTAAATTATGGTTTCCTTTTCGTCAATACAATTTTTTTTAATACATACAATTTATCTTGATAATTTAAATTAACAATTAAATTTATATAATTACGAACAAATGACAATTATTAGTCTTGTTTGTCTTTTTTTTTCTCAAAAGAAAACAATTATAAACAAAATTAAACTTACATTAAAGACTATACAAATTGTAATAATCGTCAAATAACCTTACATGTTACACCTCATTATAAATTATTTTTTTTTATTATTTTTTCATACATACATTTGTCAAATAGTCCGCAAGTGCAAACTAGTATTTCCACTGCATACAGATAAATCGGACATTTATATTATTTTATAGGCCTCCAGGTTGTTCATGACGTTTTGGTAAGCTTTTCACTGTCACACGCACATTTATAAAATTACCTCAACCATAATACATATACACGTCATAAAATATTGTATAAACACAAAAAAATAAAACTTTATTTTTATTTTTTGAAAATTAAATATTTTTTGTCATTCGCCGATAACTTTTGTAAGTACGTTATAATGGATTATCTATGATTAACAGTTGATATTTGCACAGGCATAAATATGACTGTTTAACTTAATAAAGATAGAATTATACCGATTATTATTATTATAGTTATAAAATATGCAGAAATATTTAATTAATATGCATTTTCATTCAAACATACAATAATATGCAAACAACATTAACCATAGATCTACACATTACGAAACGTCGACATTTGTGATCAAAAGTATTGTAGATGAATATACATTTGCATATGAGTCCTAGTGATCCTAGTTTAAATAATATTCTGCGTCATTCTGCAGAAACACTATGGTGTTAAGAAAAACATTTTTTCAATGTATATATTTTATATATTTATTTATATCTTTATTATACATGCTAAATTTTAGTTTTAGATTTTTGGTACTTTGTACTTCGTTAGGTTAACCTAATATTAATTAAAATATCACACTTATCTGTCTATATAATTTATTTCCAATATATTTAAATCACGTTTTCAGTGAAATTCAGCCCATTAAATGAGTAAATAAACAATAAATTACGATAAAATAATATGTAATAATTATACATTCCAAGTGTGATGGTGGTGATGATAATCGTCAGCCGGCAATGTGTGGTTGGATTAGGTTATCGTCATATACGAGTGGCTTAGAGATTAGTGGTTCATGAGTTTTGTTTATTATTCCTGTGCTCATTCACGTTCAGCATCACACCCGTTCCGCTTTGTGATTCTATAATAACGACATAACGCCACTGCATCCTCCAAACCACAACTATACTGCAGACTATATTTTTCAACGATGTACTTATATTCAAACAATAATAATCGTTTCTAAATTTTCCCCGTAATCCAAACGGCCTTTTATTATACACAATAATATAATATATTATTTGATGGTCCGTCGCCGCATTATTTATCGAAAATTTGGTGTGGCAAACGTACCAAACATTGACGAATAAGATCGACGACATTTCGGTCATGTCAGGACCGACGCTTAAAAGACTGTCAACCCCGGTAAGTGATTTAGGTCCATTAAAACAGTAAATTATATCAATTATTTTTTTACCTTATTGTTTACAACTTTTTTGTAATATGTTTTTCATTTTCTTTAAATTAAAATAATCAATTTAATTATTAGAGCATAACGTTTCATACCATTTATAATATAAGATATTAGATAATATTAAATTAATAGTAATAATAAAATATTTAATTTGACTTGTTTTTTTTATCGTATTTTTAACATTCTATAGTATTATGTAAATCATGTCATATAAGTTACACATTGTGTCATCAAATGTATTTAATATATCTTCTTTATTTATAACTTTTAATAAATATCATTTTATAACTAAAATAGACAATTAATAAAATGTATTACTAAATGATAATACAAACAATTTATTATAATATTAAATTATTTCTATAAATTTCGGTCACTATGTTAGGTTAGGTGATTATAGACAATTTTAATATCTAAAATATTTTCAAAATTATACACTACACGTGGATTTATCAATATAATTTATCAGAATTATGTGCTCTGATACTTTTTTGACAATAAAAGTTTCTATTAGTGAACATGTTCATATATCACTAATAATTTGTATTCACATTTTACTTCTTTATTTTTTTATTATTATATTATTGTGCGCAGTAATTTTTTTGTTGTTGAAAAGTTCATTAAAAACATTGTACCTACCTTTTTTTTTTATCTTTTTGGGTGTAAGTGTGTTATAATTCTGTTATTATTTTGGATTAATATTTAGGCGGTATCAAAGCATAAAATAGACATCGCACTATTAAATTTTAAAAATGTTGTTACAATAGTACATAATAATTAGTGAACTTGTATATAGAAAACAAAATCGCTACAAAAATATAAAACCATCAAATAGAAAATTGAATTATTTTGTTATCCCAAATTTCGTAGATAAACAATTATACCTAACAAATGTTTTTAATTTTTTCCTTATGTTCGTAGTACTTATACGTATTGTGGTTTGCTACATTGCTTTTTCAAGTAACTGTAATAACCGTTTCTGGTCAAGAGGAAACAATCGCATCAAACATTGATTTAACAATAATGGAATTGTTCCCACCGCCATGTAAATGCGTACCGTATTATTTATGTCGGAATAATACGATTGATACAGCTGGGACATTTGTATTAGACCTAAGGTATTTCTTATCAATATAACTATAGATATTTAATGACACCTGTAAACCAATGATTTAGTGTAGTTATTTTATTTTTCTTAAATAATATCATACTAATATTATATATAGTAATTATAAGTAGTTATATCTTAATAGTATCAATAAATTAGTGACGACGATCACCGATTGCAGTATACGCTAAAAATCAGATCAGATTTTATATTATTTTAATATTTTAATATTTGTATATCTACCCATTTCCAACTACCTTGTCACTTGAAGAAAATGGCAACTGAATATATTTATTTTTTTGTTAGTCATACATCACTATCTTTACGATTTATCAACAGGTTTCAAAATGTTTCATGTGATAACGAATTTGAAAAATGTTGCTACGATCCTGTTCCACCGACAAAAGTTGATATACCTGTAAAGCGTACGATTTGTGGCCATCGAAACTCTGACAATACTGGCATATTAAACGCACGAATAAATGGATATGATACGAAATTCGGCGAGTTCCCCTGGATGATGGCAATTCTCAAAATAGATTCATATACCCAGTCAAAAACTTATATAAGCGGTGGTTCATTGATACACCCACGAGTCGTGTTGACTGCAATCCATTCCTTACGAGAGTAAAAATTGAACTTATTATTATAATTATTTATCGTAGTTAAAAAGTTCTACTGCACCTTGAAAATACCATATTATGTATTTAATAAGTACTATTAATGCTTACATTTTTTTTTTAAAACTTTGTTTCCGACCTGTATATGAACTATAGTTGATTCGGTTAATATCGACAAATTTTATTTTTAATACGTGTCTTTATCAAATAAATCAATAATGACTATTCCAATTATTATAAAAACATAATTTATAGAAGATTCTTATGGTTTTTATTATACTAAAATTATTTTGAATATGATACATATTCTATGTTATACTTATTCATTTAAAATTGATTATTAATACGTTTCGTTTTATTATAAATTCAAATATAGAAAATATTAATATTATTACAATTTTTAATCATGTGGCACGTAGTTAAACTACATTAATACATATTTAGATACTACTCGAAAGTATTGTCAATATAATTTTAAATTATAAAATTGTGGTTATTGATCATAAAAATTAAAATCAATCATATCATATTTGGACAAACAGTCGATTATAAACAGATTCAAACAATTTTGTACGGTTCACTTATTTTGTGTTGTAAGTAATTATAGAATAGAATTCACCAATAAATATTTTTCAAAATCTAGGTTGAAATATAATATAAACCCTGGTCTTGCTTATCCACATAAGTCTTTAGTCGTGGTTTTTTTAGTTATACTTATATGATTTTTTTAAACTAAGGAATAACCCAAGCGATCTATTGATTCGAGCCGGTGAACAGGATTCAGCAACGCAAAACGAACCATTACCGTACCAAGAAAGCAAAGTTTTGAAAATAATCAAACACGAAAAATTCTGCTATGACGGACTTTTAAACGACGTGGCACTGATCATTCTTACTCATCCGTTCAACTTTACAGAAAATGTGGGCACTATTTGTCTACCCAGCCAGAATTACGTGTTCTCTGACGAAACATGCTACGCCAGTGGTTGGGGCAAAGATAAATTCGGTAAGTAGAGATACGAATATATCACTAGTTTTTACCTACATTTCGTGTTTTCTATAATATTATTACATTAATTAGTATATTTTTGTTTATTTACAATAATTGTATTGAGAGATAAAGGAATATCTGTAAAATATATTTACCCTTTTTAGTGAAATAGTTTAGGGAACTACTTTTTATTGGGGTCTCGTGTACTGTGAAGCAAGTTAAATAATATTGTGATATTTTACTTTTTTTAATATACCTTACATTAATTTTTATTTACTCGTAGATAGCTTTTAAATTCCTTTATTTCTGAGTCTAACAAATCCAGTTAATTCTTAAATTTATCCGTTGCTTATGCTATAAACATTAAACAGTATGCAAATTAAACATTACATTAATTATAAATTATAGTTAAACAAATATACTGATTATACAGACAATTAAATAAAGTAATCTAATATTAGTTCAGATCCTTAATAATCAATTCAACACATAAACCTATAATTTGTTAAGTTTAATTTATTTTTATATAGGTAAAATTGGCAAATATCAAACCAATTTAAAAAAAATTGATTTGCCAATCGTGCCACGTGGTCGATGCTTGAAACTATTAAGAAAAACCAGTTTGACCGAGTATTTCATACTGCACGAGAGTTTTATATGTGCCGGTGGGATAAAAGACAAAGATACTTGCGAAGTAATTTGTTTTGAACATATAATTCAACTAACCACAAGTCCAAAAATATGTTATAACATGTTATAATAAGTGCACTTGTTTTAATATATATATATATATATATATTCATTTATGTTGTACTGGTATTTAAGTATTTAATAAAAAAAAGTAAATAAATCCAAGTCCCTTAAATTATCTAATAGAATTTAAATGTCTCATCAATTAAAAATACAAAAATAATCAAAGTAACCACTACTAATTTAACAAATTATTTAATTAAACTGAAAATTGAAATAGAAAAATGAAGTCTTCATCTGAAAAACAAAAGTTTGTATTTTGTTATTGACAATAAATTAAAAAAATCAAAAATATCTCGTGAAAAATAATTTAATTTCTCATCTTATTTTTTTATATCTAATTTCGTTCAAATTAGAACTTAACATTTCTTTAAAAAAAAAATGTGTTATATTTTTGGTTGCAGTATAAATAATACTGATAGTCGTATTTCATAATACAAATAATTTAGTTAATTATGTATTGTCATCGGTTATATGTGGCCAAGTCCATTTGCAATGTATACTCTTGACCTAACAGAAAGTGTATTATATTGTTTTTAACTTACAACTTATAAATATATTTTATTTTTAGGGTGATGGCGGAAGTCCTCTAATATGTCCACTTAAGAACAATCCTAAACAATATCATCAGGCCGGTATCGTGGCATGGGGACTCGGATGCAACAATGAGATACCTGCCGTATATGTAAACGTGGCAAAGTTTAGAGAATGGATCGATGAAAAGATGGCTCAAGAAAATTTCGATACGAGCTTCTATGATCCGAATTATATTCCCAACACGTCTGCTGGTGACTTCGAATAGAGCTTGTATAATGCGAATGCCAATCCACGGGGTTTATAATTACAGTGTGCGCGGTAAAACAGATTCAGATTTGTAAACGTTATTTAAATTCAATTGATGAACGAACAAATAAAATACAATAAGACAATTTACTTTGATTTATAAAATGTATAAAATGTATATAGTATGTATAGGTACCAAACGAAACATACAGTAAATCAGAACAATATATGAAGTTGTTTAAAACATAAACGAGTGCAAAACGAAATAGTTTAATTTTTTTTAATTTTTTTATATCACTATTGGTTAATATTTTCACAATAATATAAATATAAATTTAACGTCACACCCAAACCGCACATTTCTCTAGTTCACAAAACAATCAACAATAGTAATATCATTTTTTTTTCTTACATTCAAATTAAACAAAATTAACTTTTATTACTGTAAACAATTAAAAATAACATTCAAATTCAACATTGTACTAATTTACATAAATGTTTTATTATACCATAGGTTAATAGGTTCAATATTATTGTACCCTAAATATATTATATTGTATAATAATTACACTCTACTTTATATCATTATATTATTGTACACCATTAAACAAAAAAGTATATATATTTATTATAATATTGTAGTATGTTTATTAGTTTTACGTGACAAAAGTGTTGCCTATATTTTAGAATTTTAGTCCTCGTTTCCTCGTACCTAGACATATACTTGTACCGATTTATCTGCATTCAGTGTGGAAACTCCTTAATTTTATTTTTATTATATGTATCTTTTATGTTTCGTCAACGCTTTTTGCAATCGTCAACTATTGAACTATAGATAAACCAAAGTAATAATAACATTAATATAATTATAAAACTATTAAAAACATTTATCGAATGATTTACTAATGATACAACTAATGTAAAACTAGCAAGCATTGAACCTTTTATAAGTAACTATGAAATAAAATTATTAACTCAAAATTGATTGCACCACATATAGTTTATACGATGCAAAAGGAAGTGCTAAAATCCCTAATGACCTAAATTGATAAAAGATTGACAATTTTAAAACTTTCATTATTTGTTTCAAAATAGTTTAT
The DNA here is from genome assembly GCF_003676215.2 of Rhopalosiphum maidis. Classification (NCBI taxonomy): domain Eukaryota; kingdom Metazoa; phylum Arthropoda; class Insecta; order Hemiptera; family Aphididae; genus Rhopalosiphum; species Rhopalosiphum maidis. The sequence continues at coordinate 86,474,365 of NC_040878.1, forward strand.
TGTTTTATTATTTAAACATTAAATAAACAGCATGCAAGATAAATATAATTAAAAATTAGAAAATATTAAAAAAAATAATACATGACTTACTTTTTTACTTTGACAATGTTATTAGTTAAACACATTTATTAAATATACAATATATGTTCTTAAAAATAAAATACATTTTCTGTGCTTACTTAAATTTATTTCAATAAAAATTATCGAATATTAATGTCTAATAATTAGTATTATTATTAAGATGCGAAATGTTTATGCTCGGCATGTTCCTACACGTCCAGCAGCTAAATAAACTATACACATTAATTCATAAAAAATGATTTATGTTTTTATACAGTAAGAAAATTTAGGTATATCAGCACATTAAACGTGAAATTTCTCGTACACTATAATGTATCCCAATGATAAAAGTGAGGTACAAGAGTTGTGTCCCAATTATTTTATTAAGTTATACACAAGTTCTGTGCTAATAAATTCAAATCGATATTTTACACAAGATTAAAATAAGTTGTTTCATTAATTGTAATGAAAGATATTTTTAAAAATTCAAATCAAGAAATTTTTTCACTAAAATATTATTTATATATTCACATAATATATTTTACAAGAGTAAAAGGTAATTTTGCCCATTATTATAATTGATTATTGTTAGGTTATGTTGCTATTTTTACTATCATTAATATGACGATTTTTTATACAAACTTCTTATATTTTGCGTAAAATATAAAACGATTATATAAAAAAGTTATATACAAAGATATTAATCTTCAGTATTGTAATGGACAAATTTCTCAATCTTAATTTATAAAAATTGTTTTATTTAAATTTTTGCCTGTTGTATAATATTATTACAGTTATTTGTGAAGTTTTTTTTACTTTTTATTTATATTAGTTAAACAAAACCCGTGTAACCAAATAAAAAAAAAAAAACAGAGGGACACAATTCAGCATTGGGGAGTCTTGGGACACAACTCGTTTAAAGCCAAATGTTAGTTCACGATGAAAAAAATAGATAAATGTAATTGCTTACACGAATCGTGTCGTTTTATTTTTTTGAAGACTTAACGCTAACATTTTAATTACAAATTTATACCTATATAAAATATTATAATATTTAAAAAATAATTGTTTCAATAATTTAACTATCAAATATAAAATATATTTTTTTACAATTATTTAACAACTAAATATTTTTTAGTATTGGTAATATAATAAAATATTTAAACAACTAATACCATCATATTCTAAGAAGGAACTAAAATTATGAACAAACACAAGTTATTATTTGTATAGTGTAGTCTTGTGTAGGAACTTAAACAGAACATACCTATTGAACATCGAATATTGATTCGCTTACCATCACCACTCCACCAACTTAATATGAAAAATATGGATCAGCAATATATTATAATGTACAACTGTAAATGTATTAAATTATTAAAGAATATCTTAAAAAAAAAGCTTAACACGATTATAGCGTATGCTATAATATGCAACATTTTCAAATGTATCAATTCATAAGTCTAATATATTATATTCAGTACAAAAGTATAAAAAATAAAATATGATTACTAATAATATAATAATAAATAAAATAATCTGTTTTTAATTTGGTAAATTTATTTCAAAATGTCTAACCGATTGACGATCTATGACAAATTAAAAGACAGAAATGAGAACATTTTTGAGAAAAAAGTCCTATTACCGTTTGACCGTTTCCAAAAATACATCTATGTTTCTGTATTTATTCATATTTTGCATAAAATTGTAATGTTTTTTTTTTCATATTATAAGAAATTATTTAAAAATTGTTTTAAAATAAATTGGTCGTGGGTGTACTTCAGTGTATACAAAATGATTCTTTTATCATAAAACATTTTTTTACATTGTTTCAATTTGTAAAAAAAACAACGTTTTCTTACTTTTTTTATGAAAACATAGTTTTAATTTCATATTCCAAAGCAGAATAATTTTCTGAGTATTTTGGTACATAAAAATCGGATTTAGAGCGAGTAGTTTATGAGTTATACGTATTTAAAGTTTAGACAAGCGGAGTAGTGGACAAACATTTTGTAGTGTAACTCAAAATATGTATAACTCATAAACTACTCGCTCTAAATTCGATTTTTATGTACCAAAATACTCAGAAAATTATTCTGCTTTGGAATATGATATTAAAGCTCTATATTGTCATTCAAAAAAGTAAAATCTTAAAAAAAATATTTAAAAGTATAATTTTTTAATAAAAACGTTAATAAAAAATAATGAGTGTTTTATGATATAAGAATCATCCTGTATATAAATTCGTGATAAATATTGACATATCAATAAATTCTGATATTATAAAAAATACTTATCAATTATTATATTATATCATATTATTAATTCTTATACTCTACGTATATACTTGTATTTGTCAAAAAATTATATTTGTTGTACAGTAGCAACAGTGGCGTAGCCAGGATTTTAAAAAGGTGTAGGGATGCAAACCCAAAATACTAAAATACATAAACAATAATAATTTACAATAACAGTTTATTTTCATATTAAGTTGATATAGCCGATGGAATGAGTGGGCATGGTATAATATTATTTTGTGCAAAATATTTATAAAAAAAACTTTTTTCAAAAATGATGAACATTTTAATAGTTTCTATTTGCTGTGTGAAAAAAAAGTACCAACCAGATCAAATTTTCTACCAAAATCCACTCCTTAAATTAAGGACTGACGCATTTCTTATACTTTAAAACACTGTTTACACTGTACACAGAAACAAAATATAGAGACATATTTTTATATCCATGAAAAATGAATGGATGTATTAATATACACCACTGTACTTAGAATCTAAAGTTTAAAAAATTAATTTTGTTCGGTTTATTATAATCTTAAATTTAAAAATTCGTATAAAATTTTTAAAATAAAACCCTATTAATTTTATCGTTAAGTTCAATTCAATTTTATATGAACATATAATAATTTTATTTTCGTCATGTTTAAGTAATATTAACAAATTAATAATAAATGGTGTATATAATTAAATTTAATGTTATACGATTATTTATAATTGTACTTGTAAAGTTTAATTGATACGTTGTACTTATAGTTATATTATATAATATCAGGTCGCAGGTATGCCTACGTATATAATAATGATTACGTCAAACGAAATATGTGATATTAGATTTTCCGATGAATCATCATTTCACACAGTCTTTCTGTCCGGAATTTCCATACATATATTTTTTTGTTACTTCAACCAAATTTCTGATTACGGTTTTCGATAAAATTGAATATTAATTAATATTAATATAAATCCCTAATTACCTAAATTGATAAAAAATCGACAATTTTAAAACTAATTTTATAACAATTTTGAACTATACATGAATCAAAGTAATAATTACATAAATATAATTATCAAACTCTTAAAACCATTTATTTACTGATTTAATAATGGTACAACTAAAATAAAACTAGCAAACATTGGACCTTGTATAATTAACTATGAAATGAAATTATACGAACTCAAAAGTGAATACACCACATGTAGTTTATATGATACAAAAGGAAGAGCTAAAATCCCTAATAACCTAAATTGATAAAAAATTGTCAATTTCAGAACTTTTATAATTTGTTTCAAAACGGTTAATAGTTCAATTACTAAAACATTAGTTAAACAGCATACAAGGTAAATATAATTGAAAATTATAAGATATTTGAAAAATATATATTTCCTACTTTTTTAGTTTAACAATATTATTAGTTAAACTAATTTATTAAATATACGGTTGTTGTCCTTAAAGATTAAATATATTTTCTGAACCTACTTAAATTTGATTCTATAAAAATTAACGAATATTAATGTCTAATTATTAGTATTATTATTAATATGCAAAAAGTTAATGCCCGGCAAGTTCCTATATGATGAGCAGGTAAATAATCATACACATACTGTACCTACTGCATGTAATTAAACTGTTAAACCAATTTATTTGTATACATTGTACAAAATGTAAAATGTATTCACTATTATTATTAATATACGTGTAGTTTATGTCTACGAATCAATTATTACCATCTAATATTAAGTCTTTGGAATCAGCTTGATGGTACAATTTTGCGACCAATAAAAATAATACATAATTTTTATATTAAATAATTTAAATCAAATATTCCCCCTTTAGAATTTTACTGATGGGATAAATGTATCGATTTATACAAACACGTTAATAAAATATGTCAATACTCATAACTTTTAATACACATTTTTATAACAAATTGGTTGTAGTTGGAACTTAGGGTATTAAAATTAAAGTGTCCACCACATTTTAAAATATTCAGGAAAAAACAATAAATGGAACAATTTTGTGCAGAAATATTATAATTCTGTCTATACTATGAAAGAATTATGGAAATATTTTACTTTTTGAACCATATATGGACATTTTTAATATTATAACATTGCTGATAATTATTTTTTAAATATTTTAAAATATTAATTCACGATTCCTCAATTTAACCTTGTAAGAGCCAAAAAAAAAAAAAATACATACATAAGAAAAAACGAATTTTAGTTTTTTGGTGTGTTGAGTGCAATGTAGATACAATTTTTGTTGTCCTGCATATTATTTTTTTTTTTTTTTATAAAAATGCGCATTCACTCATTGTTAATGATGACGATTTCTAGTCATTGAATCGAACACTGTTTTTTTTTCTTCAAATTACCTAGTTTCATTGGAAAAATATGTCTGTAGACTTAAATTGAAAGAAGAAAAATTAAATATAAAAAAGACCACCTCTTAAAAGTATAAGACGAGTGCAAAATAATACAAATCCTCGTTAAGATATTAAAATATAACATTCTGTTTACCGCAGGTACTACGTGTCATACATAAAAATAACCGTCTATAGAAGATAAAATAGGCGTTCATTCCTAACATCATCTATTGGCCGTTGAGAATAATGAACGTCGCACTATAGGTGGCTAGTAATAAAAAAAAAAAAAAAACGCTAAGCTCGTCGTCGCGAAAGGCACGGCATCGGACCAAACCAGAATCTGGTTCATTTGTAATTCAGAGTTCGAATCGGCCAACACCAATGAAATCGAATACGTCACCGACTCACCGTTGTTATCAACGAGACCACCGGTGACCGTATATTATCATTATCGCAAATACAGCGGTTTCGTGCATTGAAGATACAACAGTCGACGAACCGACGACGTACGTGAAATTGCAGCTCTCAGTCGAAGCCGTCGGATAGGAACGACAGAGAGCAGGTACCCCCGAGAAAGAGGAGGCGCGTTGTCCGACATCCCGCGGTGTGACGAGTTCGCGGGTGTCGCACGCTCGGTTAAGGACGCGTTAGACACCCCTCCCCCACCCGTGTATGGCGGCCAGCCGAACGGCGACACGGCGGCTGTATCATACCCAAGCGGTACCGGAACGGACGACGGTGCTACCTTATTAACGGCACCTGCAATAGCAGTTACACCGTTCGTTACTTGTTTACGAGAGATCGACAATTATCAATCGTTACGCGACAATGCGACCGACTGCTTGATTGGCACGAAACGTCACGGACACAACGGTATGGTCGGAGCGAGAATGTACTGCATCGCGCGTACAAAACTATGACGACAAACGGTATAAAAGTTGGCGGTCGGCGACGGAACGGCCGGCGAAGGAGCCGGACAAACGACGATGAAAACATTAAAAACGTACTAAAGCGTTTAACGTCGAGTATAAGTTGCGGGAGCACACCAGGAGGCTGACGGGCCGCCGAACGCAATCGAAGACGCATAGAAATATTATCGGTCACCGATAAAGCAGCCGATCAAAATCGACAAAATTGCAAATGGTATTTTGCGATCGTACAAAAGTACGGTGTCGGTGTCGGAGACGTCTCAACGACATATCATTGTACGAGTAAAAACAAACATATCTCGAGTGACATGGATTGCGGGAACGTACAACCCCAATGGTCGACATATGTCTTTGAACGCGGTGACAATGTCTGATTGCAGTGACACACGGCGGTACTGAACGAGATACGTCATGTATACGTCTTATATATCCCGACTGTAGCCGTGACGGTGACGATACATATTATATTTGTTATGCGTCAAAATATTGTGGTGACATCACTGACATCGGGTCGCGGTGTATACGTGATATTAACGCGTCAATACGCCATCGACAACAATGATAATCACATTAATACGCACAACGGAATACAATTGCGAGGTGACCGGCCGGCGTTTCCGTCACCGGCGAAGACGCGCGATTTCGACGTGATGCGTCGTCCGGCAATAGTGACGGGCCGCAGGGGGTGTCCACAACGAAACTGATGCGCCACCAATGACACACGAGGTCGACTCATATATAATGCAATATGTATGATGGCAATGCAAATGACATGGCGAGGCGTTAGAGCAGTGATGCCCAACCTTTTTGGTTCGGCGTGCCACTTTGGTAAACAGTCATCTCCGAGTGGACCACCAAATATGAAAGTACAACGACCAGTATGATATATTAATGATAAATACATACATACAATATATTCATACAATTATATGACTCTTGATATATCATACGTCAATCATCCGGATATTTGCTTATCCGGACCACCCTTGACATTAATTAGTCCGGATAATCCGAGTTCTACTGTATTTAATATATGTGTTTATATAAAATGTATATAATATATTACTTTTTGGTATTTTTGTTCATTAAAAACTTTTGGCGCAATAATTCATTGACCAATAAAAACATTACCAAAACTACTGTTGGTAGTATTTTCAACGAAATCCGATGATCAATCATTTTAATGAAACAAAAAAAAAAATATCTTTACTTTTATGATGAAAAATTCACATTTTATACTATACATTATTACTGTTGAGAACGTATCTTAGGGTAGTGACTAGTGAGTACAGATTTATTAAAAGTTACATACATATTGTATTACAATTAAACCTTTATTATTTGTATATATATAAAACCTTATTGTTTTATCACACTTAATGTAAGTCCTTTATGCTTGATGTATTTTATAGTATGATCACTTACTTCATAATTGTGTAATTTAAATAGAGCTAATCCCTCTGTGTGCTGAATCCAAAGTGAAAGTCCACAGAACAGTTGAAGACAGAGCAAATAAGTTACTTTTTAGAATACTTGTTAATTTAAACTGTGAAATCACAACTATACGTATATACAATTATATATATATAAATATAATTTTAATATTATTATTGATGATATAAAATATGAATATCATTACAGAAATATATTTAGTGATCCCTGCGTTTCATCGGTTAATTCTCATAATATAAAAAGTAATATTAACCATTTGTTTATGTATTGTAGTCGTATCACGTTCGATTAATTTTTATCAATAACTTTAAATTTATTTATCGATATACTCGTAATGATATATTATATAACATTTTAGTTTTTAAATTGTCTGATAAATCAATACTACATGCGGTAAAAGGTTCGTGTTATCAATAAAAAACTTAATAATTGTTTGGTAGGCAGTTTAATAGTCGGTAAGTTAACTGCCTGATAAACACCGTTGTACTAGGAAATCCGAAATCAGTTCTGTTCTGTTGGTCTTCTCTGCAACACCGTTTTTAAGCGCGTGAACGAAATCTATATGTTTTTTTTATATATTTAAATTATTTAGAATCGTCGTGTTCAAGTTTTATTGACCTTCACTTCCGTTGTGTGTATGAACCAGTGTTGTTCTTTCGCCGACGTGATAATTATATTTTTGTAATTTATATATATTTACCTTCTGATTCTGATATCGCCGCCACCGTAGTAGGATTTATCCTTTGTTTATTGTTATAAGCATTATTATATAACTATTATTTTTATTCAAAAAATTAATAAATTATTGAATTTTGGTGACTCTAATTTATTTCTGAACTGATCTACCTAGTGGTGCTAGTAAAGTTAACTAGGCTATAAAAGAGCACGATGGTGAAATAATACGTATTTATCTAAATTTTAATTTTTGTTATATAAAAAAAAAAATTATATGCAGGACAACAAAAATTGTATCTACATTGCACTCAACACACCAAAAAAATAAAATTCGTTTTTTTTATGTTTTTTATTTTTTGGCTTTTCCAAGATTAAATTGAGGAATCGTGTATTAATTTTAAAAGATTTAAAAAATAATTATTAGCAATGTTATAATATCAAAAATGTCCATATATGGTTCAAAAAGTAAAATATTTCGATAATTCCTTCATAATATAGACAGCATTATAATATTTCTGCACAAAATTGTTCCATTTTTTGTTTTTTCCGGAATATTTTAAAATGTGGTGGACATTTTAATTTTAATACCCTAAGTTCCAACTACAACCAATTTGTTATTAAAATGTGTTTTAAAGTTATGAGTGTTGACATATTTTATTAACGTGTTTGTATAAATCAATACATTTATCCCTTCAGTAAAATTCTAAAGGGGGAATATTTGATTTTTTAAAACACAGACACGTATCCTTAACTACACTACTTAACTATTTAATTAAAACTATGTGTAATATTATGTTGTTTAGTATATCATATAAGTAATATTTTTTTTTTATTTCAGATAAACGATCTATCATTTTATTTTAATGAGAAAATTACCAATGAATGTTTTTATATTATTTTTATTGGTCGCGAAATTGTACCATCAAGCTGATTCCAAAGACATAATATTAGAAGGTAATAACTGATTCGCAGGCATAAACTACACGTATATTATAATAGTGCATTACATTGATAATTTTGTTAGAAGTACAATGTATACAATTAAATCGATTTAACGATTTAATTATATGCACTAGGTACAGTAGGTGTACATAAATATTTAGTTTGATAATAAAAACATTTCACAAAACAACTTAATTATGGCTCACAGTGCTTATAAACATTTTATGTATGGCCACTGTTTCTATACGACCATTGCACATACACACACATACGCACGCTCACACATTCATACCGAATTATATAACAGCAATGGGATTTATCTGGTATGCACGATAGTGATGATGTTAAATGCCATATGTAGCCTTGGCATTATTTGCTTCTCGAGCACTACTTATATTAGTGAATTACATATTAAAATATATTCAAATTATATTATTATGATATTGTGTCCCCATGCTACATAAAATATAATGTTATATTCAAATGTAAATGGCCATAAATAGTATACGATTCTAAACAGTTTTATTGTTTTGATTTTAGATGAAGAAGATGTTATTATTTCGATATATTTTACATCTAATTTAAATGTAAAATGCGGTTATTCAGGAGACTTTAAGACCAATAGTTTTGAATGGAAAAAGATTTACAACAATAATAAATGGATGAACAGTGAAAAGAAATTAAATGTAATTAGCAGATCACAATGGTACATAAGACATAAATAATTATTTAGATAAACAATAATTAAGAAAATTAATATTTAAATAACTAATATTTGTATATTATTATTGTATTTAATGGTTTTACATAGGTTGAAATTCGAAAATGTGAATGACTTCGATTCAGGCCAATATTATTGCCTTAAAAAAGGTACGAACAGTACTGGAACGTTTTACGAAAAACGTGGATTTGTTTTGGATATGTCTTTAACCGTAGATAAAAACTCCAAAGTAAAATTTCAAAAAAATTTCACCGAAAACGTACCGTTATTAGTAAACAGAACTCTACATCTTAGTTGTCCATTTAGGAGTAAGAAATACATTTATTAATAATACTTATTCAAAAATATAATATATTATCAACACTCTTTGCTCTGCTACCCTAAACTAACGATATGTAAAACTAACTTAATATGTATTATCAGATTTCAACAATGATATAAAATTGTTTCTTGAGAACTATTTTATATAGCTATAATTTGCCTGGCTTAATCTTATATTCCGATTGAAGTTATAAATGTAATGATTTTACTGTGATTTATTTTTTATTTTTTTATTTTGTGACAATGTTTTATATATTTGTAACCTCTGAGGGTGGTTTTTTGAAGCAATGGAAATAAATTCAATATTTTGTGTGATAAGTCAAAAGTAAAAACAAGCATTTTTTTGAATATGTACTTAATTAAACAAAAATTGTCACAAAATAATTTGTACTTCATATATTCAATATTGATTTCACACCATAATTGAAAAATGTTCCTGTATTTTCAATTTTATTCGCTTAAAGTCTAAAATAACCTTAAAATACATTAAAAATATAGGTTTTTTTTTTGAAATGGTTTATTATTGATCTGTATAGTTATTTAATTACGTATATAAGTCATATCAGCAATATCTAATCCTAATCGACAACTGAGTCTTCTTTTTTGTAACAAGATATATACATAATGTAATTATTTGGAATTACGTGTTTAAAGTTGTTTTTAATTAAATTGATATATATATATATATATATATATATATATATAAAATTTATTACGAGTAAGACAAGGTGCACGATTTTGATATACTTCATGTTATTATTATTATTATTATTTATATTTTAGATAGCAATTTTTTTCCGTCGATGTACTTGATCAAATTCTCGAGTACACGACCTCGAGTGCTCTCTGAATATCAGGAGGAAAGTAATAATGTAAATTGTATATTTGTATCTAGTAGGTAATTGTATTCTATAGAACTTATATGTGTAGGGAATAATCTCTTAGACCTGGCCATATTATATTCATGGCAAATTTTTAGACTCCTTTAGGTGTATAGTTATTTTTCTTTTATATTTTATTTATTTGAGATTAGAAGATATGATTTAAAATTTTAACAAAACAATTCAATGCAATTATTGGAATAGAAACAAAAAAAAAAATTAAAAATAATAGTACCTATTTAATTTAATAATCGAGTACAATACTATAATAATAATAATAATTAAAAATGTATAAAATAATTATAATTAATTTGCTTATCTACATACAAAAAAATATTCCACCTTAATAAGTTTAAATAAAATATTTAAATATAATGTATAAGTGTTAAGTATATAACCGAAATTATATATACTATTTATTATATTATATTTTCTTATCGTATAACATTATCAATGATTCGAAGCTTTTAATGTCATAGATATTGAATTGAATATAAATGAACTATTAAAAATAGTTACATTTAAGTATTAAGTATAATAACTATTCTTACAAATAATGATTGGGTGACAAATTTGACAAATTGAGCAGCTTGTGAAGATCTAGTAAAATACAATATTTCAAAGTTAAAGACTTACTAACGTTATAAAATAATACCAAAAAAATCAGATATTATAAATCATAAAATAAGTATACATTTATGATTTTAGAGTATTTTGATATTTCATAATAAATATTTTATGTCTGTATTCAAAACTGATTATTGTATCATTGGAATTTGTGAAATAATTTGAAATAAACATAACTGTTAGTTGATAACTCAATAAATTTCGATCACATCTATTTATATTTACTTAATTGCTACTTCAAAATATAGGTATATTTTGGTCAGAAAAACTTCAATGAATATCACTCTATCACTCAATCAATCAACTTCCAAAAAAATGTATACAAAAACCACCTTTTTTGCAACTTGATACTAATATTGTAATATTCAGATAATTTTGATCTGTTATTAGTTTTAAATTCTATATAATGATAATATTATTTATTAATATTCAGCAGTTTTTTTGAACGGATAATTATTAATTATCATTAGTGGTCAATTTGAATATTTAAAATTTTAATCAACACATTTTATATGGAAATTGGGTAGAAAATCAAAATTAAAATAATTACATTGTATGGAATTTTAAATAATCTAATTACATATGTTGCTTGAAACGCACATGCCAAAACTTAAACAACTCATACATCATTACTTATGAAGTTTATAAAAAGTTATTCGTCGTGTAAAGTTTATTTAAAAATTATTATTAAGTATTATGATACAATAATTGAACTAATATGTGCCATTAAATTGTTTTTGATTTATTAAAGTTTTAATACACTTCCAACGGCAACTACAAAAAGAAAATAATTTAAATCAAATAATGCAATAATTGTAGTCTTACATTTTATAGTCAAATTGTTACACTGAAATATCGAAGTACCTATGTTGAATATTTAATTATATTGTGGTTTTATAATATATTAATATTTTTATCAGAAGTTTAAATAGGCAATACAATTAAGAAATTAATATTATAATATGAAATTTAATGTTGTAATTTAGTGTTTTATAAAACTTCTTGCCAGGAAATATAAGGGTTTCCGAGTCAGTATTAGTATTGCTAGTATTAGTAATCAATAAATAATGTTATTTTCAGGTTCAAGTGATACAGAATTTTCATGGTATAAAGATGGCAACTTACTTGTTAAAAGAAAAGCAATACTTGAAGGTGTACAATTTATTGATAATTATTACACTTCAAAGTCGGTAAGATTATCGGATGCTGGAAATTATAAGTGCGTGGTGAAAAATAGTAAAGGTTCAATTCAATTTAAATTCAATGTTGGTGTTTATGGTAAAAAGGATTAATAAAAAATTGAATAATTTACTAGTTTACTAGTTAATAACATTACTAATAAATACGTTTCATTATCAGAGGATGCAAACAAATTGCCCCCTTCTCTCGATTACCCACAAGATTTGCTATTAAAAACTGGAATGGTTGGCAAATTTAGTTGCAATGCTTTTGATTATTATCCTGGATGGGAAATCAGTTGGTACTATACAAATGATACAAATCTAATGGATATGGACATAAAAAGTGTGGATTTTTCAAAATTTAAAAAGTTGAAGAATAACTTTGATGTGAGATTATTAATATTACTCGTATATTATTAAACTTGTATTTTATTTGTTGAACTAAATTTTTGATAGCAAAGAAGTGAATATTCTCGAATTGTGATTTCTAAATTAATATTAATAGTTACAATCATAGGCGGAACTAGACATTTTCATTAGACTGGGCCACCCATGAGATCATGAGTCATTTTGTACCTATCATACTCAAAGGAGCCTGACCTAACCTAACCATGAAGGGGCCATACGGAACACCAATGGTTTTTATTACAATACTAATGCTATACATAAGTAATTATTGATGTAATAAATCTAAAATTGTATCACTATTAATTTAAACTTAATTCTTAGATGTGAAATACAGATTCTAAATATATTTTAAACATTTAGACTATTCTATTTATTACGTACTATTAATTTCTTATTTTTTTTTTAATTACATTTAAAATTATAATATGTTCTTAGAAAGTTTAGTGTATACATTAATACGGAGCCAATTAGCCTAGACCATGACTTAGTTGGCCCAGGTCGTAGTTCCACCCATAATTACAACTTTAAATTATAAAATTATAAAAATATAATATCTTAGGATAAAGTGTATTTAATTATGTAAATATACCTAATTAATAGAAAATATTTATTTAAGTATATTGTATGAACAGATTACATTGGACAATCACGAATTAATAATCGATTCTGTTACGATTCATAATGTTGGATGGTATATTTGTGTTGCACCAGGAATCCCTAATCATGTAATGGCTGAAGCTAAATTGGATTTGGAGAAAAAAATAGGTATGTGTAAGTAAAATAATATAATGTTCATAAAATATAACATACGATGACGGTAATAGGTATATTACCAAATAGTTTTAGTTGGACATATGGTTATAAAAAACAATTCTAAATAAAAAAATACTAAATAATCAGGATAACTTAACAAAAACAAAAATAATTATGCAGTTTTAAATAAAATCTAACTTTGCTTTTTTGTCAATATTTTCCAAATTAATTTTATGGTTAGTTACTTTTACCAATTATTTTTAATGACATTTTGAATTTTTTTTTTCTTATCTATTTATGGATATTTTAAATCTATATTTCTGATATTTTTTTTTTTATTATTATTTATTTTATTTATTTAGAAACAATTTTAATTAATTGGTGTAATTAGCTTAAAAGTTTAAAACACGGTTAGATGGTCGTATAGTTATTAAAATTATTAAAAAGTAGTTGGCTTTAAAATATAAATGTTTTAAAAAATTTTAAATTTCATTATTATTTCCTATATGCAATTATTCATATTTTATTGACATTTTGTACGTTATATTAAAAAGAAAATATTTGCATATCTACTTCACACTTCTCCTGAGGGGTATAGATTGTTATTTTCTTAAATGTTCCTTCAATACTAGATATAAATAAATTAAAAAAAATTAATTGCGAACAAATATTACTAATAAATGATATACAATTTTAATACAATATCATATTATTTACAAAAGTTAGACGAATATTCTGAAACAAGGAAGGTCATATAGTTAACTAAGGACAAGTGTCACACTGCAGTAAGGTAAATCACTATACACAATAGTACTTTTATAAATAAGTTAGATAATACATAATTACGTACAATTAAGAGCTAGGCACTCTGTATAACGCAGTTTTAACTTAATTTAACCGTCTAAAATATGTGGTTAATGAGTTTATACAGTGGTGCAATAGGGAGAAGGATTTGAAGAAATTGTTCTTCTGCGCAAAATTTCTGAACCCATGAAAAGGTAAACGGTAGGTAAGGTAAGGTACCGATGCTTCAAGTTTTAACTGTCTTATACCAACGTTTTATAAAAATGTGTAAGTAAGTCCGTTTGTGGATTTTAAGAATTTCTTAATTATTATAGAAATAAATAACTCATATATTATACACATATAAGTATATGCGTATAGCTATATAACCAAGTCACATATAGCAACTTATAATTATGTCTATGCGGGTGGGTTAAATGTTTATAAATTGTGACACTGTATAACTGTATACTTGAAGCACCATGTTTCTAAATATTTCCTAGTGCTTAACCTAATGTTTTTAGGTTTTCGCGGAGAAATATAAAATATTTATATTACATTTTTCAGATATAATGTTTCAGTCAGTAACTAAATTAACTGTAAACGATAATTTAAATGTATAGTTATGTTTAATTAATATTTGTTTATATGTTTATAGAGATGTGTCCGCCTCTAGAATCAGATAGTTTAGATATTAAATGTACTCTAAACGGTAAAAATACCAATTGTTCAAATCCTTCGCTACCCAAAACAATTGCTAAACCATTATGCAAGCCAACATATATTGTACCAAAAGGACAAGAAGCTACTCCAAATGAATTACTTTGTCAGTCTAATGGAATGTGGAATAATAATTTATATAATACGTGCATTCAAAGTAATTGTATTTCTATCATATGAACATAATATACACAATTTATGTATATTTTACTTAGTAAAATATATTAATTTATTGTCGCTGTATTTAAATGCTTTAAGGTTTAAATTTTATATAAATAAAATATTATCGTTAGGTGTAATGTAAATTTAATTATTAGTAATAATTATAGTTCAAATATTATTTTAGACTGCGGTAGAATACATGTCAAACACCAAGGAGGTAATGGGGAGAAAGCATCTATTGGAACAACGCCTTGGAATGTTATAATATATAGATTTAATACAAGTACTTCCAAATATAAATTAAAATGTACAGGGTCAATAATTACACAAAATTTAGTAATTTCTGGTAAAACTTTGTATAATATTATATAAGAACAAATGAAAATTACCTAATTACATTTCTAGCGGCGCATTGTTTTTGGAAAAAAGGTATGTCTAAAAATATAACAATAACTGATGGTGAATACAAAATTGCTGTTGGAAAATATGATAGAAATTTTACATTAATTCATAATAACTCTACTGAAATAGTGGATGTAAGTCATTGAAATTTTAAAAGTAGAATCTTAGAATCTAATAATTATAATAATAATAATATGTATATGATATGTATAATACAAATCAAAACAATTCAATAGGCGAAAATGATTTATGTGGATGAAAAATATTATGGAGCCGAAGGATTTTATGCTCAAGATATAGCTGTTATTGTATTAGCAAAGAAAGTTTCTTTTAGTAAAGTTGTTGAACCTGTCTGTATCGATTGGGATTATAAATACAATATTGAGAATGGAGCTCAAGGAAAGGTTGTTTGTATCATTATTGAATATTAATATTGTGGTTTAAGAAGGCGCAATAGTCAACAAAAATGTGGTATAAAAATATGGTTTCATATTTCAAGTAGGGCTTATACTTTAGAATTTACTATAAAAACACTTATCATCAAAATTGTAGAGTAGAATTGTATATAAGATGTAAAATATCAGATTTGTGAAATTTGCATTAGGTAATTATTTAAATAATTTAACGATAAAAATTTAAAAAAATATATTTACCATGAAACATTATATTGGATGATCGAAATAAGATATCATAAATCACAATTTTTTTGATTTTGAGAAAATTGTCGCCCAAATTTGTGTGATAGGTGTTTACCATAAAACCCTTTAGAAAGCCTCATTATTTTGAACTAAAAAAACCGTATTTTTGGTAAAAAAAAAGTTTAAATAGGTTTGACATGTTATACATTCAAACAGCGGTATTCAAAAGCTGCGCTTTTACATAATTATGGAAAAGCTAACTAATATTATATTTTATTCTTAAGTTTAAATATAAAATTATGTTTAGTAATACGTTAAGATATTTTATACCTTTTAAACTATGATTTATAAACACTGCATTTAACCTAACCAAATTTTGAGATAATATTTTTTAATTACCTGATTACCGTTTAATACATACACATTTTAAATTTTATACTTTTTATTATAGTTGTTAAAAAAAAAAAATGATGAAATACATACAATTGAATAATAGTTAACATATACAAATCATATAATAATAATATCGATTTTCAAAATTAAAAAATGTTAATCAGTCGAACTTTATTAATAATTATACTCATTACCAATACACATTTGAAAATATATTAATATTAAACATTTAATATAGGTAATTAATTATTGTATATTTAATAATAGTATTATACATTTACAGATTGTTATTTGGGAGATAGAGTTAAATGGAAAAATATCAAATCCTGTTTTATTAGAAGTATCTTTACCATACATTGACCTTAGTTCTTGTCGAAATATGTATAACGGATTTGAAATATTTCTGTTTGGTGATAAGTTTTGCGCTGGTTCTACATTGGGTAATTAAATTTTTTTCTTTCTATAAATAGATTTATCAAATAAAATAAATTATACACAAATTACATCATTAATTGTTAGACTGCTGATCGAACTTAACTCCTAAATTTACTTGATTATCTCATAAAATAGCATAATTAAACATTTTTTTAGAAACATATAATCACAATATAACTCAATATTCAATATAGGTCTTTTATTTTATATAATTTTTTATAACAGCATAGTATATTATATATTATATTAAATTTAGTATTAACTAGTTATTGGAAATATAATATAGTAACAATTAAATTACATAGGTACTTTACATAGATTTAATCTATTAAGCTCTAACATTAAACGTTTAGTAAAAAAAATAAAATAAGACGCATAATATCGATTTATTGATTGGTTTGTTTTGTCCAGAAACCATAATCTATATTATTCATATATAATTTATGATTTTGAGTGGAGCGATGAATGTGTTTGTTTTTAAATTATGTGTTTTTTTTTGTCTGTTATCACTCTTTGAGACAATAAAATAATTTTCAACTTTGGAGATGGTTTTTGCTAGCAAATACAATATGCTTTTACTTTTAAAAATAAATAAAAATTAAAGAAATTTTAAATAGGTACTCAAAGGTCAAAAGACAGTTTAATAATATTGTTATAATAATAAACCGACAATAGACCTATATTACTATATTAAATGAACAATAGGTTTAGTATCAGGTCCACGTAACATTTTTACTACACATCACATTTTGAAAAAATGTGGTAGATACTTATATTATCATTTATAATTGATAATGTAAATCCGTATTATATCTATTGTCTTACAGTAGTCGTATGAGTCTGTATTTTGTATTATGAAAAAAATATCTTTAGTTTCAGGTCATGGAATTGCCTTAGGGGATAGTGGTGCAGGCTTAACTTTTTTACAATCTAGTTATCATTATTTAACTGGAATAGCGAGTCTGAGGAACCCAGAGAGTAATAATTCAGTCTCAGCTTTTACAGATCTTAAACCACACATTCAGTGGATTCGCAAACTGTATGACACATATTCTTCATAATTTTTATTTATACAAGATACGATATTTTATTATAGACATAAATATTAAACTATTTAAATTATTTATTAATTGAATGGTAATAATTATAGATTTTATTTTGTAAATTGTAAATTTATCTCTTTCTTCTTATTGTAATTTTTTTTTTTATTATTAGGATTAATATTACCTAAATTTTAACATTATTTTAAATATTATTGTTTTATTTTTATTCAGTATGGCTGTATCCCATGTACTTACATAAATTAATAGTGCATATTATGTGGCACCTGATCATTGATCATTATATATTGTTTTCCAATAAATATAAAATGTTCTATAATCATTATTGTACTTGATTATTGCTTGGAGTGCTATTTCATAATTTTTTCCTAACCACTAACAACCTTTTGCCTGTGGAAAATAAAATTAAGTCTTATTAATATTAATGAAGTTCTTTACATTGAACTGAAATATACCAATAAAATTAACTGAGAATTACGATATTAGTGTTAAGGTGCATGGGTAGTTTTTGTATACATGTTTGTTTGTGTGTGTGTGGGGGGGGGTATTGGTTGATTGAGTGATTCATTAAAGTTTTTCTGACTAAAATATGGCATATAAAATGTATTATAACATATTGAATTATAATAAGTTAATATTATACACATAATTAAGGTAGTATACTTAACACCTATATGACTTATATTTTATTTGCACATTCTATTAGTTCAATTAAAGTGGAATCATTTTGTTTTTTGTCGGTACAATCAAATAAAAAATGATAATATTTCATACATTCATAATAATAATAATAATAATTGTGAAAATCTCGTGTGTTTACGCTTAGAGGTAGCCACAATAGCTGTTTTATTATTATTTTTGTTATTTTCACATAAGTGGCATAACTATACTATCTTTAGATACCTTGCAATCCACTCATTATTATCAATCTCTTTTAAATATAACCATCTTGTGCTACCCCATATTCCGTAGTATATTTAGTACATATTGTATATACTCGAAGAGAGCATCCAAAAGAGTTTTGCACTTGACTTAAACGAATAATTTAATGAACTGTCAGGAAATTTTACACAAAAAGAAAAACAAACTATCCATACAAATATAGATTTTAATAACATTTAGAGTAAATTAAATTTACTAATAATTAATTTTTACCTATATCATTAGCATATAAGTGAACTTTGATAAATTATCATTTTCATATGAATACATTTTGTGTTATACAGAATATTTCTCACGCAATTTTTTAATCCATCTGATATAGTATTTAATATCTGTGAAAACTCCGATTGGTTTACGATTGTTTGAGTCTGCTTCCTTGATACTTACTATTCCGGTTAAAAAATAAGAATTTTTGATTTTAATAGTAAAACCTGCACCACTATCTCCTTTGCTAGCCTCTTGTCCTAAAACAAAAAATATTTTATTTATACAATAAAAATTAATAACTCCATCATTATTGGGCGTGTATCATGCAGATTTGCATCACTTATATTACAGATGATGTAAAGATCTGTACATATACATTATGTCAAAATGCTGTATCTAATGTAATACAGTAACTAATAGATGTGTCATTTAAACTAAAAGATGGAACATTACCTGTTATTTGATAGAATATTGTTATTATGTACAATAATATCTAGTCTAGTATAACCGATAGATAAATATTCAAAACGTACTTTTTCCAACATTTACAAAATCAGATTAAATATCGATTAGTATGCAATATAAATATAACCACTACAACTCCTCATATTTTACATAATATATTGGCTTAAGTTATCTTTTATTAATTTTAGAACCAATAATGATGCAGAAAATCTCTTTGTCTGAAAAGTCATTAATTTGGTACCTAAAAACCACGAAGCCACTAGATGATGCAACTTAGTATTTCTACAGATTATTTGGCAACTAAGTTTAACAGTATTAAAAATACCTTTTTGCCTATATATAGTCAATGATAAACTATAATAATATGATAATATAATATAATCAAGAAATTTAAGATGTTAACTGACTTAAAGTAATGTAACAACTATAGTATCACATATATGTAGGTATAATAAGTTTATTCGATAAATTTGTTTAAACACAATAGGACTTTGCTAACCGACACTCGCTACTCCAACAACCTCAGTATCCAATATTTTCTTTCTTTCTTCTTTTTCATACACGAAAATACAATATTGTCATTTGAAAATTTGATTTTATTGATACGACGCACACGATATGATTTGGAAACTCATAATATATTATATCCGATAGGACAGTGCTTTAATTGAAAAAAAAGGGGGGGATGCAAAATTATAAAAAATATGTGCGTCCCTGAACATTTAAATGTCTTAGTGTTAAGTGGTAGCATATGTCCCCTCCCTCTTAGCTGCGATGACATTTTATTTTACAAAATTACAGCAATAAATAAATATTCCTTTTTATTTAAAAATTAAAAACAAAAATATATTATAGTATATATAATAATAATTGTTATTTGTTTTATACATTTAAATATGCCCATAAATGTTTATATTAATGATCTATGTCATGTTTGATTTGTCTTCAGCGTCCCATTAAAAGAAATTAGAAGGGGTACGCAAAATATTTTTAAAATAGAAGTGGGACTTCGTCTCCCCGCGTCCACTCCCAATTCAACCACTGCGATAGGATAACACTAAACGCACTTACATAATCTCGTAGTCTCGTATCTCGCCAATTCTTAATGAATTATAGTCGACTAATAGGTTAGCTGTCGATTTATTTGTACGTTTCTAGTGTTTTATTTTGTTTGTTTCCAAAGTCTCAAGAAGTAAAACAAAAGTATACAACATTCACATTAATTTAAAAAACAGGAATAATCAAAATACTTGATCAAGATAGTAACCGTACACATAAATATGCATTTATGAATAGGTACATGGTACATACGTACGTATATTTTTTCATTCATTTTTATACGTACCCATTTTTTTAATCTAACAACTAATTTTCTGATTTAAGTCGTACTAATGTAGGTATATATTTTGTATTCTTATATCAATTGTAAAATTTGATTTAATAATTTAATGGATTTAAAATAAATGTTCATATTTAAAAGAAGTATTTGTATTAATATTAATTGTTTAATATATTACATAAGATAAGTTTGATGAAAATTAATTTATTACTTAAATGATTTCATGATATTGATAATTTAATATTGTATTACCCGATGTAGAACCGGCACAAAACTTATCACCAGCTACATTTTTTTCAAATCCGGTTGAAAACATACTTCGACAAGAAATATGGTCGATGTATGATAAATTTGCTTCTAATAAGTCCGGACTTGGTTTATTATTTGTCATTATTCCCCAACCAACAATCTGTTAAGTATAAAATAATTGTATAACATACAATGATAATAAATGTTCAATATTAATCTAGTTTTGTGTAATTGTTGGCAATGAGTAAATTAAGTTATCAAGTATTAGTATATTACTGATTAATTTTTTTTTTTTGAAAAACGATCTAAAATAAAAATAATATTTATCACTATAAATAATGCTATAATAGTGGTAATATGAAATTATAGGTATGCCAATATTTATATTTTATTTTTTATTAAAATATCTAGTGTTATTATTATAGATATCATAGATAGGTGTTAACTATGTCAAAGTGACTATGATACAACAACGAATTATATATCGTATATTGAAAGAACACACATTATGGATCGAGGGACACAGGTTATATAATTATATAATATAATTTTATTTTTTTTTTTTTTTTTTTTTTTGGATAAATATTATGCATAATTGTATAAATTATATTTTAGTAGTGTTCTTAATCACGACAAGAATATAATTTAGTTAATACTTCAAACCAACTTTTCCTTGAGTTCCGTTCAGTACATTAAAATGATTTTTCCAATCGATACATATAGGAGAAACGCCATTATTAATAGAAACTTTATTTGACATTACTACGATAGCTATATCTCCAGTATAGAATCCAGTAGGTCCATTAAAACCTTCATGCAAGTAAATTCTCGTCACCTATAAAAATGTTTTAGTAAATATATTATTATTATTACTATTATTTTTAATTAAATTAAGGCTTTAACGACACAGGTTATTAACCTACATTTAGACAATATTGGACAAGTTAATATTATACTCATACGTAATGTAATATCAATTATTATTAGATTCTAAGATATTACGTCTAAAGAATTAACTTACATTCATTATTTGAGTAAAATCATTGTCATTTACTGTGTAATTTCTTTTATATTTTCCAACAGCAATTTTATATTGACCTCCTGTTACTGATATTATTTTAGATATACCTTTTACCCAAAAACAATGTGCCGCTAGACATATAATTTAATTAATTTTTATTGTTCCCCGAATAAATTGTAAAAACGTTTTACCAGTGATTACTAAATTTAGAGTTATTATTGATCCTCCACATATCATGTCATAATTTCCTTGACTATTTAACTGATATATTCCAACATTCCAAGGTGCTGTTCCAACAAGTGCTTTATCGCCTTCATTGATCGTGGGTTGGTTTTTTATATATGCTATACCACAATCTAAAATAAAATTTGAATACAAACACAGATGATTATAATAATAATAATAATAATAATTTCTTATTAGTAAGTAATAAAATAAATAAATCCATAATGTTGGAGGTTTAAAAATATATATCAAATATATATCGATTATTTTTTCATCTTAAATTTTAACGAACATAATATTTGGATGCATTGATAATTTAGTTAATTTATAATATATATTTTGATAAAATTTATGTTAAAACGATAAAAAATATTTACTTGGAATGCATTTAAATAATTTATAATTCCAAACTCCATTAGACTGACAAGTTATTTCAGGCGACATTATTGATTCTTCTTCGTTTTCCACAATGTATTTTGCCTTGCATGATGGTCTTGCTATTGTATTAGGTATTGATTGATCTGAGCAATCAGCATACTTACCATTAAGAGAGCAACTAATATCTAAACTATCTGATTTTAGAGGAGGACACATTTCTATAAGTACAAACAATTTATAATCAAACATAACCAAACATCGGACTTGTAAAAAATAAATACAGTCGAGTCGCAATAACTCGAAGTTGAAGGAAGATAAAAATTCGCTTCTAAATATGTATTATTAGAGATATCTAACTAGAATTTAGATTAATTTATATTTATATTTCTAGGGGAATAAAAAAAAATTGAGTTGTCAAGTTTTTCGAGTTATTGCGACTTGACTGTAATTAATTATTACAACGTAAGCATTATAATACAAAACTTACAGAGACACTTTTTTTTAAAACCTTTTTTTAAGAGCCCTGCACAATTAAAGAATATGGCACTCTAGATACATAATGACTAATAAGTTATGGCTGTTTTTCAAAAAATCTTACGAACGTCAAACATAGCAAATTTGCGTCCAGTGGAATTAATTTTATGCTGTTAGTTACAATAAGAGAATCAATATTAACCTATTGTCAAACTTAAAGATACTAATATTATCTAAGACATCTTATTGATATTTTCATACTTATACGACTGATAGTTATGTAAAATATCAATAGTTTAAAATGCTTGTAAGTCACTTTAAAATTAAAATATTAATAAAAGCTATGAGGTGCCTTGATGATAGTTTAATTATTGAATCACCTATAAGTTTGATAATAGGTAAATTGATTCTAATATTAAAGCTAACAGCATAAATTTATTTACTATATAGACATAATTAAGCTGCTAGGTCACGTAATCTCTCAACATACTAAAAATTATCCCACAATAATTGGTCTAACCAGGTCCGTGACGATGATCATTGATCATCGACCATTCTGTCTTTTAACACAACCCTAATTTTGAAAGATAACGATAAAAACGATTGGAGCTATCGCGTCATATTCATTAATCTAACAAATTAAAATGAGACTTCTAAAGAACATTTTGTTTCAAAGATTTATTTAATTGATAAATTTACAACATCAGATTAAAGGTAAAAATATAATATTATCTACTACAAAAATCCATAAACCATTAAAAAAATCATGGTAAATTCAAACTTAAGATAAATTATAAAATATTTAAATACAAGTCTAGAATTGGGAAACAAAGAAAAATCAAAGAATATTTTATCACCGAAAAACTAATTTATTAAATTAAAAAGTTTGAATATTTATATATGTCATATGCAATTTTTAATTAATCTAAATTAAATATCCTTGTTATTATCTAGGACCTAGGTAACATTTGAAGCTGTGAATTGAATTTTTAAAATTCAAAAGTAGGTAAATTTTGCTAAATTTAATGCCTGACTTATAAATGAGAAACCTTGCATAACATTTTCAATATGATTTAGAAGCCAAAAGAAATTAAAATGTGTATCTACATAAATGAAAAAAATAAAAGATCCAAATAATTAAATTTAAAATACCTATAAATAGCAATAAACGTTTTCAATCGATATTATTCAGAAATTGTTCGTATTTTTTTCAAACAAGTTGTGAATTATATAGCATTCAACTCACAGAATGATTCAACTAAAATTTTGTGATAATAATATTTGAGTGTTATTACAGTATTATGTTGTTAATTTAAAGTTAATAAAATTAAATGTTTGAAGACATACCCAATCTTTTGTCCACGTCCAATTTGGCTTCAGCCATTAACATTTTATTAGATCCTGCTCTAACACAAATATACCAACCAGAATCACGAACTGTAACGTTTTCTAGTATCAACTTAAAGTTATTCAATCCCACCTTTACTCAAAAATATTTAAAGATAATGATTTGCAGTTTAAATCAATAAATTAAAATGTATCATGTCTGTATTTTTATTGTGATTAGTTATATGTGTATATTGTGAAATCAAAACTAAATTTATTTCTACTAAACGTTAAATAAGAATTAAAATGAATATACTTTTAAAAATATAGTATTAATATAATCTTACATGCTTCATCTTTTTAAATTGTGAAAGATCTACAGTTTGTATATCAATGTCCATTGGATTTGTATTATTCAAATAATACCAATTTAAAGGTCGAAGACAGTTGCATGCAATAGCCTGGCAATAAAACCGAGCCGAATCTCCAGACTTTAATGACAAATCTCGTGGATAAGCGAAAGAAAGAGGCATTTTTTTTTCATCATCTGTAGATTTATTGTATTAACTGATAATGTAGTTAACTAAAAAAATATGTAATAATTTGTTTATAATAAAATTGTCTTTACCATAAACAACTACGTTGAATTTGAATTGAATTGAGCCCATAGTATTTTTCACAACGCACTTATAATTTCCAGCATCTGACAATCTTACCGACTTTGAATTGTAATCATTATCAAACCTATGAAATCCGTCAACTATTGCTTTTCTTTCAACAAGTAATTTGTCATTTTTATACCATGAATACACAGTATCACTTGTACCTGCAGTGTTAAACATAATTTATATATTATTTTAGTTCAGGTGTTGGCAACCTGCGGCTTTTTCGATATTAAGTTGCGGCTCTCTAGGTCCACACGAAAAAATAATCATTTTATTAGGTATCAAAAAAAAAAAATACATATTATTTTGCATTATATTTTTGTCGCTTTTAGAATATGATGTACCTGCACAGGCCATCGTAATCAACTAAATTTAAAAGTGTGTACCAAACTTTCCAAATGCATACAAAACCAATGCTCCCATCGATCTAACTATATAACTATCTATTACTCAATAACTGTATTATTTATGATATTATTGCTAAAGTATTTGTATGTTTTTACATGAATATATATTATTTCGTATATAAATTCGTTTATTTTAAATTAAAAATCAATTATATATAAGGAAATATTAAAATATTGAAACTTATATGTTTTGCGGTTCCTTAAAAACTAGAAAATTATTTAAATTGTAACTTTTAGTTTTGCTGTTTCAAACGGTTGCCGACCCCTGTTTTAGATGGAAATATCCAATAATTATCGTATATATTTATTGTTAATTACCGGTGGTTATTCAACAATATAATTATGTCAAAAGTGTATATACGTCGCATAGTTTCAAAGTTCTGATTCGTTTCGGAAAATGGATAGTAATTGTGTCGTTAACTGACACGGAGATTACAGTAAAAAAAATACGAAACTCGTTCCTTAATCTGTGCATGGGGGGGATTGCGGGAGCACACGAATTGTCAAGACAGGTAATATAATTTTTGAATATGGGAAAAAAATTACAATCTGTCCCTAAAAACATACTGATTAAACACTTATATATTTCACCACCAAAAATAATAATAATCTATAAAAATTGTTTGACAAAATTAACTCATCAACGGTTATTTTGTTTATTGATCAACGCTGTTAGTGAAGACAATTTTTGGCATTGATGAAGTATATTATAAGATTATAATATCGATAATGATTGTTTATAAAAATAAATTACTTACTCATAAATGGACAATTTAGATGTAAAGTACTATTTATTAATAACGGCACGTTTTCTGCTATATCAATTTCTTGAAATGTTGGTACATCTTTAGTGACATCATATGCACCACTAAAATTCAAAATAAAACTACGTTTTTCATAAAACGTTCCACTTCCGTTAAAACCATTTATTGTACAAATATATTGTCCTTCATCTTCATCTCTCGCATTTTGGAAACACAACCTATGTTGATATAACCATGTAAGAAATTAATTCGTATTTTAAAATTATATACTTAATTGTTGGTTATAGAAATAATGATATAGGTAATAGGAAAGTACCATTGTGATTCTCTTAACATTTCATTTGGTGAGTGCCATTTATTGGATTTAACTCTTTTCCATTGAAAACTATTGATCATAAAAGTTCCCGAATAATCGCATTTTACGTTTAAATTTTTATCATCGCCAGGATCATTTCCAATTATAATAATAACATTTTCTTCATCTACAATGAAAACAATACAGTAGTTTAGAAATATAAGATAAAATGTTAAAACTATTCAAGTGTGACATTATCTCTGCGTCGTTGTAATATTCATTTTAAATATTAAATAAAAAAAAATAACGTTAAATACTTAATCAATCATTATACAAATGAATAATATAAGATCTTTTAAATTAATATTCCAATTCTTAATTAATTGCATATTATAATAGATATAATACTTCTAAAAAAAAAACAATTAATATACAAATGTATACTACTAAATATTATTAATATATATGCATATATATATATATATATATATGCAAATCACTTATTACTTTGTAATATTACGTCTTTCGAATGAACTTGTTGACACAATTGTAATATCGAAATAAAAATTATCAAAACTTCCATCGGTAATATTCTAAACGGACGATGGTAATTAATCATTTTTCTGAAATAAAAGAGCTATTATTCCTTATATGATAGGTATACTAAATAACATAATATTATGTATACTGCATAATTTTAATTAAATAGTTTAAAAAAATATTACCGAAAACTTAAAAATGTCGACAAAATTATTTTTTAGATAAAACATACTTTTTTAAATTTTCATTTAATTTTTACTTGAACTCTTCATAATACATATTATATTTTACACATTATAAATGTATAAAAATAATATAATTTTATTAATGTTTTACTTTTTGATTTATTTATATTTTATAGGTTAAATTTTAAAATCTAAAATATCTAATTTTATAATTTTTAAATTAAGATAACGGTACTTATTATTTTATTATAAGCATGGAGATTTAAGACTTTTACGTAGCTATACTACGAATTTTACTTTATGCAATTACATTTTCGAAATACGAATATTGATATTTATATATTACCTATATTAATATACCATGCACTTATTCAGACTATTTAACGATTTTACGGAAAGGTGGTATAATCATAATATTATTTAATCTATACATAAGATATCTATATATTCAATACAGCATAGGCGTAAATTGGGAGGGGAACTTATGGGAGCTTAGCTCCCCTACATTTTTTAAAATTTTTCAAGAAATTTTAGGTTATTTAATAGAGAAAATTATTAAATGTAAAACGTAATTCCTAATCAGGATATCCGATAGGTATGTGTTATATGTGAATATTTAAACTTTATGTATGAATTTATTTTGTATTGTAAATTTATAAATTTATAATAAAATTAAATGATCGAGCTATATGTTATAATATTTTTAATGACAACGATAAAAAGTCATGTATTATACGCCGTTAAGTAAATAATTTTAAAGTTTTTATAAACATCTTATACAATAAATGTTACAATAAAATTGTAAAATTTATACATAGGGGTACGGGGAGAAACTCTCCGCGGACCTGTTCTGTGTTTATAATTTTAGCCCCCCTTCTAAGAAGGCAAATTTACGCCTATGCAATACACTAACCCACTTGACAACTATTACACACCAGAGCAGTAACTACTGCTACCTTTATTTTTTTAAAGATATACTGGTTATATTTTGTATTTTACAAGTTAAAAAGCTTAAAACATTTCAACACACAAGATGATATAATAATTTTAAACTTTAAATTTAAATTTTGTTTAATATTATATTGACAGATTTTGAAAATTTATAAAAATATAACATTTCATATTTTAATTCTGTTTAAACATTTAATTTAATTCATTACTTTTATTGCAAAATTAAACTTTTTAAGTTTTTAAGTTATTAACTTATTTTATGTAGAATAATGTACATACTTACTTTTGCTTATTTTATTACTGTTTATTTTATATTGATATGAATGTTTTATGTGTGATGAAGAATTATTTTTTAAGTAGTCGTTGATCCGGTTATGAATGTAAACTGATTTGGATTTATATAATATACTAGAGTTTTCATGATTAAACATATTTTCCCCCGTAATATGTGTATTATAAAGTCTAGATAAGGTATAATAAAATATTTTATAATCATTTTATTTTTGTTTTTTAATATATTCTTCACTAAATTATACCGTGTAATGATTAAAATGTGTGTGTCATGTAAATTACACGTGCAAATTTATCATTTTGCTGGTTTGGGCTTATCTAATATTGTTGATCTATTGTAATGTATATTACAAAATCAATGATAATATATACATACAAATTATTTATTGATTTTACTATTATGTAGACATAGGTAGTAATTAATTTTACTATTGTATTACATAAGTAGACTGAATTAATTTTTATTGATAATAATATAGTAATTGTATTTTATGTTTTTATTTCATATATAATGTATTTTTTGTTGCTTAATAAATTATAATAACCTATGTAAATGTCGTATGTACACATAAAACCTTGTGAATTACAACAAAACAACTAAATGTATAATTAATAGTTTAAAAGTCTATATTACCGTCTTGTTGACCGTTGACCATATAATTGTTATCTATAGGTACTACATTTTAATGTATTTTCTAAATACTAATAAAATTTGATCATTTTTTCATTTAAATAATAATTAAATTTAAACTGTGTTTAAATAAACCAGGCTCTGTACCTTGTAGCTGAAGCCGCTCTTGTCCTCGATTTTTTTAAATATAATAATTACTAAGTACAGATTATTATCTACAGTACGGCCGCCAGCGCACAGCCGGAGCGGATCTTTCGACTTTTCGACTATGCTATTAGTTATTACTACAATTGACGTAATCATTAGTGTACCATGTTATATGAATAATCTAAACCTGCCATATTTTCTATAAATATTTCTAAAACAATTTTACTGAGTGTGCCAAAATTATTCATTATACACTAATCAAATCTATTAACTCGGGTTCTGACTTGTATAATTACCTTTGAGCCAAGTCTTTCACAATTTAAAAATATGAATGTTAAAGTTAATATTATAATCAGATTCTTATGAATAGATTCGGTGTCATCGAATGCAATTGAAACAGGTAGACGTGTGTTACAAACAATTTATAACAAGATTTGGAATTTTGAACATAGTCTTACAACCGCAATAATCAAACTTAGATCGGGGTGTTGTGTTTACGTTGGTATCCTAACTTTATTGTATTATGTCCAAATAAATTCAATATTTTTAAAAATAATTTGGTACTGTATATTTTTAACAGAAATAAATTTCATTCGGAGTGCCAAGTCCATGTTATATCTCTCAAATTTGTCGTTTAAACTCCAAAATAGTACCAAGTTTAAAAAAAAAATAAAAAAAAATTAAAGACGTATGAAGTTTACTTTTGTTAACGTTATTGCTTTATGTGTTATTCATAACGAATGATTCGACAACGGTAACGCGAAAGTGTTTAAGTTACCATCCGAATATTATACTCACATATTTGCAAGATGAATGTCCGAATTTTATGCCATATCTTAGAGAAGTCTGTCCGAATTACTAATCGATGTATAATCTAACTTATTACAATATATGGTATAATATATTGTAATATATATAAAACATTTTATTTAAACAGAATTCTGTGATTTCACTATATTACATTTTACATTTTCCTATCCACCTTTGCAGACTTAGAGCTGTCAGTATACTATACATTTATAACTGTTTTAATTTTAAAATTAGTTATTATACAATTGTATTCTATTAATTATTGGATTATGGTTGTAGTATAATATCGTCTGTATTGTAATCTACAACATAATATTACGCACTAATATATTATATATCTATTTTTCTATCGACAATATATCAACGGTTCTCAACCTGGGGGGGGGGCTCTCTAAGGAGGTGTGAATTTTTCAAAAAAAACATGTAAACGTTATTTTTGATTATTAATATTTAAACAATACATTTTTAAGTTAATTATCATTAGCTTATTATTATTTATTAATACGTTATCTTCCATTGATTTTTTTCTTATATTAATCCAACAACCAACATTGAAAGCATGATGTATATTTTACAAATTAAATATAAAATATATAAGTATATATATTAAGCATAATTCAATATCATTATGGTGCGGGGGACGTGACATCATAAAATAGTATGAAAAGGGTATGTACTTAAAAATGTTGAGAACCCAAACTAGGCTTGCTATATATGCTAAATTTTTCCATTAAAATATATTATTCTACTACTTTCCCTATTTTATAATTACATCATCGCTGTTTTTATAAATTCCTCTTTGTCTAATAGTTTCCGACGTCAATTTATGAATTTGAAATATACATTTTTAAATTTATATCATATTATACTTGCTTTAAAGCATCGACTAATTAAAACATATAATGATTGAGTTTTACGAATATAAAATATATATAATTGTACTCAATTTGAATTAAAAAAATATGATATACCTATTGCAAACTTGTTCAATTAATTTTCGAGTTAAAATTAAAAAATTTAAACGATAAATATTATTGCTGATTAAAAAGGAATTTCATTTATTCGAGAGAATTAAGTTTGTGCAACCTTAATGTTTTACACTGTGAATAACCATGAATATTAGAAGTAAAGGCTGACGAATATAATGAAAGGTAAGAAAACCACCTCGATGTAATACTAAAATACCATACCCAACGATCGGTAACAACTGTATAACTATGGTCATTTCATGTAAAATCTAAATTCTGGCACGCAAGAGAATGATGTGGGTTCTTCTTTATGTGCATAGGTACAAACTGAATTGAACTTTATAGGTTTTTCTAATTTAAATTAAACTTTATTGTTAATATTATGATTATATTATTTTGAGTACCTATTCGTTCATGTGACCAAAATGTTAGCGCACGAGAAAATGGTGTATTTAAATAGCCTATCTAATGCGCCGTACAATAATAATTTTTAGGTAAGTAACCTTTTTTTGTTATTGCAAATATTATTAATTGAACAGAAAATAAAAATTATAACAACAAATTTATCATGAATGACTTCATTTATATTATATCACTATTAACCCTAAACTCAAATATAAGCATACTTTTTATATAGTTGATAATTTGTAATGAAACAAGAGTAGGAGCTAGCGTTGCTCTGAATGAATTATTAATACATCAATACTCATATTAACTAGTATATGATTTAATAAGTTATTATTAATAGGGACGTGCGTTTTAATTACCTTATTTTACTATACATTATTATTATTTATTTTTATAAAAATATCTTCGATTAGTTAGAATATATTATTATTATAAAGGGGCCATATTACTAATGTTACTTAGGCTTACGTGCCTTTTTGTAGGATGACTTAATATTTATTAATACTGTTACTGTTTATTTTTAATTTCAGGAATAAATAACAAATGGATTAATTAATATTGCGCTACTATTGCTATTAAGTTTGTAATAGATGTGTTATTTTACTGTCTATTTACAAATAATTTTAACACTTGATTTGACATTATTAGATTTTGATGCTTTATTCAACATAATATTTTAAGGAATATACATTTTGTTTACAATATTGATTATATTCATACATTATATTTTTTAAACACACACAAATATATATATATATATATACCGATGTATTAATCGTAATACAATGGTGTCCGAATATAATAAGAATGTTTAGCGATTTACAATTCATACTACAATCCCCCACACACACACATATATATTTATAATTTTGGTTACTCACAACAATGTAGATTACCAGATTGTTGAATGCACTGGCTTTCAGCGCGACGATATTTGCTCAGCGGTTCCCCAGTCAAACACCAACATATGAACATGGACCACCGGCCATAAGAGCGTGATATGTCCAAAACGGGGATTTTACACCGGACGATAGTATTGTTGCTATTGGGAGCGACGACGGAGGGAATAGGCTCTACGCGTCGATATTTTAGCGAACGCTGTTATGAAACTTGCACCGGTATTATATGGTGAACACACGACATTTTAAATAATTAGACCCGCGTCGGTATTTTTATGAGTGAATACTCAACACTATATATTTGGCGCGATACGCAAATGTAATACTCGGCGATATTACAACGGCGCTTTTGTCGCAGTACGTAAAAATGAATACACGGCGGTATTCCGACGGCACGTCGCGGTAAAATACCCGGTGATAATGATACGGCACTTCTCGGCGCTACGCGAAAATTTACAACACGTGGGTAGACGGCACTTTTACTCGGCGCGGCACGACAAATTATAACATGTGAATAAACAGCACTTTTACTTGCCGTGGTACGAACGATAACAACAAAAGGCGCGGCACGAAACGATACGATGACTGATTACAGCCCACAGCTGATCGGCCGAACACTGACCCTTCTCTAACTCGATTTTTACGGCAGCCGAAAGAAGGATCAAGTGCTAACCAGATATCAGCTGTGAGCGTAATGACCGGGAACACTAACTGAACTGCCTTGCCGACTCGCCGGGGGCCTTTATCTGCTCTCTGCGTATATCTGATAGCTTATAGGTGCATTTCATTTATTCTACATGTTTCATTCAATAGTGTCGATTAATACTTGGAGTAGTGGATTTTCTTATGGTCTGGTTTACTTTATGTGAGTGCCCAAAAGCTCTGGCCTTATGCAAATTATGCTGAGGAATAAAAAATGTTTACAACCTAACCAGTTGCATGTCCACCCGTTCTATTGTCGTGGGGCGTGACTAGCGCGTGTGTGTGTTGTAACGGGTGCCTGCCGCTATATAGAAGGTCGTGAGCGAAATAAAGCTGGCTTGGTTTTTATGTTTATTATAAGTTATCTTTGTGGTGGTGACATGTATGTTGTTGATGAGGCGGCGTGTCGGACTAAGTTCCGCCGTTTCCCGAAACGGGTGGGTGTTTGGGGCAGTCGCTGTTCCAGTGGTCCGCTCCATAGTACCTACACTGGTCGGGGGATGGTATTTTTTCCACCTTTCTGTCCAGGGTTCTCAGTCTGCCCGGTGCCCAAGGTATGGACGTTGCCCTCCTCCATGGTTTGGTAGGTTCCATTTTGATTGGATTTCTGCGTTGTCAAATTTTTCTATACGTTCCGTTCAAAATTCGTCCCTGGCCAGATCCAATAACTTGATGGTGTTCCATCAAGTCGTGGCTGTCCCTTTCAGCTGCGGTTCTACGGTTTTCGTCCAGCCTGACTTGTATATGTTCGCCTGTTGTAATATCACTCGGTGTTGTACCGTACGGGGTACTCGAGCATCTACCCATTGTATTTGGGCAGCGACAATCTTGCTATGCGCATATGATCGTACGGTATCACCGTGGATTGTTCCAGAAGCCGTGTGGTTGTGTCGGCTAATTGTCTGAGCCGCGTGTGTCTCGATATCGGGTAACGATGGGGAATATCCGCTGGTTTCTGCTATGGCGGGGGGTGTGCGTCGATTTGTGTGGCTTGTGTGGACCACACAACCCTATTTTTGACTATTCTCCATCGGTTCCAAGGTGTGTTCTCCAGTCCCGGCGGTACGTCTTTCCTGTGGCATGGACCTGACGTTAGTCGATGCGATGCCATTGATCTCTAGGTATCGAGCAAGTCGTACATCCAGGTCAGATTTTATTCCCCCTGCGTGCAATCCGCGCTGTTTGCATTCGTAACGTAGTTTTGAGATCGTGAGTTGATTGATGAATTTCCCGGACATTTAGCGTGAACCCTGTTAATATCTTTTCTGATTTCAGTATGTCAAGGTTTACGGTGTATTATGTGCGGTCTGTGTGTATGTGCATATGTGTGTGTTGTTAATTTATTTTTGAAAAACAAAACGACGGAATACGCACCGTTGCCTATGGAAAAATAACTTTATTTTCGTTCAACTGGAAAAAATCAAAAAAAAAATCGAAGAGTCGCGCATGTGAGCGTACGCCGGGGCGTGGGTAACTTCAGTATTTCGTCTAAGTGAAAACAAAGCGCAAAAGAAAAACAATGAAAATCGCGTACAGTAATGCGAGGGTGACAATTTAACAAGATGAGGTTAAAAAAAAAAATAAACAAAGTGATCGGATGTGACTATTTGGGCGTTAGAATAACCAAAAGACACAACGGTGGCGGACGGTGAGTGTGTGTACTACGTGGAAAAGTAAATAATGACGACTGGCTGTTTGGGACCGGTTTCCGGTATGTTATAGTACCTTTATTTATATTGTTTTGTATAATGACTATTGCATATTTTAATCAAGCAAAAGCTAAATAACATGTAACAAGTGAATACATTAAATTATTAAAAAACATTTTTTGAAAAAAAAATATAATAGATAATAAAATATGTATATGTTCATTTAGAATTATGTTATAATTTTATCAATAAATGGAATAAAAAAAGCAAAAAACAGAAATGGGTAAAACTATTTATTTTATACAAGACCATTTAAAATATAACAATTTATAAATATTAATAAATCAAAATGTGAATATGTTATTGTTTTAAATTTAAAACCAAAATATATACTGTTTTAATAAATAAAGTACTATAATGACCCATTTATCCTGTACTGAAAATCAGATCATATGACATCTATTTATATAATAATAATTTTTATGATAATTAAATATGACTTCATGAATATGTCAACAATTAAAATAAAGATTTTTTTTTGTGATTAGGTATACGATATTTTTTGACGTATATATGTCTTATGGCTGAGGTAATTTTATAAATTTGTGTGATACGGAGAGGTTCACCATAACGTTGCTACGTGCTCTGATGTCCCATACCAATAATATAGTACACAATAAAGGATACTACGACGTAGGCTTAAGTATTAGGATAACAATTACCTACATATTATAATAACATGACGCACAATAAGGATATTACGAAGTAGAAATAAACATCTACATGTAATGGGGAATATCTACACACCTGGGAAGTGGGCGGTAATATGTTAGGCCTAATCGATATGAAAAATAATAATAGGAGAATTAAAAACATCTGTTACTTTAAGCTTCGGAAATCGGAGATGAACGAACTCAATGATACATTGTAAGTCTAAAATCGAAATATGATTTTAAATTAATCTTGAGTTCTCAGAATCCCGAGCGACGCTGACCACAGTCGGGTGGGCAAGCATCACCGGATATATCATGTATAGATTAATCATCGCACGTGCATCCTGAAATGCGTAATAGCGTGAGAACAAATGACACACTTAGGAATAGACCAGAGGATACATGGGTAGTAGGTCGGGGACACTGACTATATAAAGGGGCCTTGGATAGGACTGCTGCAGACGTGATTTACCAGAGTTAGCGCAAGCACCTTCAAGTCAGTCTACACCAGAAATTTGTCATTTGTACTTAATATTTTCAATTATAATTAATAAACGACACTTAGAATTTTTTCGACTCTTTTTATTTCGACACGATTTGTACTTTAGACAACTAGTTGCTAGCCCACTACAACGTCATGAAAAACCTGAAGGCATATATCATATTATGAACTTCCAATGTATCTGCATGAAGTGGAAATACTAGTTTGCGTGTGCGGACTATTTGATACATTTATAAATGAAAAAAATAATAAAATAAAATAGTATATAATGAGATAGATGGTAATATTTTTACCGAATAATTTGTAAATACACATCAAGTGACACTGTTAATTACTACAGTGTAAAAATATAAATAAAAAAAAATATACCTTATCGAATATCGTAATCAAGAATGTGGTTAAAGTAAAAAATAATTAAATGAATGGAATTCCTGTACAGCATCCAAAATGCTGACGTATCAGAAAATCTAATATCACATATATCGTTTGAGGTAATTGTTAATCACGTCAGTATGTCTGTGATATTATAATTATAAGTACAACGTATCAATTGAATTTTAAAGGTTATTAAAGAGCAATAATCTTATTTTATGTATATTATGATTATAATAATATAAGGTTTCTATGTATCTGTGCTATTAATTGAACATCTATTATGATATAAGCAAAGACAATATAAGAGTATAACCATAAAAAACATGAACATAATTTACTGGTACTCTAAACAATTTAGAAATATGACTATAAATAGCGTTTAAACAATTTAATTAATAATAAGTTTTTAAACTTTTGGCCAGACAATTTGTTCAATCCATGAAATATATTTTGATACTCGTGTATAAACAGCAGGCGAATTGGCTTGTCCACAAAATGGCCCTGCAAATGATGTAATCCCTATTTGTGAATACATGCACTTGTAACTATTATGTTTTATTTGAATAGGACCACCTGAATCGCCCTAAAAAAATTGTAAAATAAATGGTAATTAATAAAATATTAATAGTGTAGAAATGTAATTATTTAAACAGGAACACAAATTGCTTACTTGACAAGTGTCATTTCCGCCTTCTGGATTGCCAGCACACACCATTAAGTCTTTAAGGATTCCTTTTGCTAATTTTTGTTCTTTATTTGGCAGATACAAAAAATTTTTATTGCACTCTTCGGCCGAAACAGTTTGTATTTGTACTTTTAATAAATGTGAGCTGCCAAGTGAAGCTAAATAAGTATAAATATTTTCATTACGTTTATAAATTATAAATGTATGTATGTAAGTTTCATATTTTATATTGAATATATACAATTAACTTACCTGTATCAGTGTTACCCCATCCCGTAGCTATTACTGCTGGTGGTGTCAAAGAATGATTTCTATTGAGACAAATAGGTCGTACATATGATGAGAAATCTACATCTCTTTCTAAACGAAACAATGCTATATCATTGTAATGGGAATATGCTTTGTATTTCGGATGTATTATTCGTTCTACTATTCTATAGTCTGTAGGTCTGGCATCTTCGTTGATCGAAAGATAGTCTAGTTCACCTAAGCGAGCCCATATTGCAAATCTCCTAAAAATATAGGTATTTTTTGATTATTTATGTATTTACATACTTCACAGATAAAGTTATAAGCCGCTGTTTTACAGGTATTTAACACTAAAAAATAAAATGTTTTAATATTTGCAATGTGTGTTTTATACGTTTTAATGATATAGTAAGAACAATAATATAAATGTTATGCTTTTGGCATTTTATTATTTATTTAATTATTTAGATAACTTCATTTTTTAAATTGTCATTGAGCGTACCAATTTTTATAATTTAATTTACTTATTAAAAATTTTAATTAACATTTCCCACGTGTTAATAAAAAAATGTTTTAGTTTATTGTTTAGTATCTATTAATTATATATATAATATATATGATATACATGTTTATATATCATTATTTTTAACTTTATTTTGAACATTTCTACTAATGCTAGTATAGCAGTACTTGATAAGCCAATACAATCATTTCAATTTATTTCTGTTAGTACTGCATATACGTGACTAATATGTATATATTATGGTAATAGTTAATTATGACCATTGAAAATATGACAGAAGAAAAATGTGTTATTCAAATATTTGTTTTTATAGGTAAATACTATACTAGCTGTCCCTGCACATTTAGTTGTCCGAAAAAAATGAGACAGTATTAAATTTGGTTGTCAAACCTAACATTAAGCGTTATGTGATTAGTAATGGTTTAAGTGAACCGAATTGTTGATATACATTTAAAAAAAAAGTATACTAGGTTAAAAATAAAGAAAAATAACTTATTACAGTAAAGCTAATTAGCTCATTTATTGGTTATTTCTCTATACTTAATATAAACGAGTTAAATGAAAGTATAATTTTTAGTTTGTTTAGATCTAGGATATAATTAATTTGGTTATCGAATGCCATTTTTTTAATCCCAATAGCTTATTGAAACAGTCTGTTAGTGTGAATTTTAATTAAATTTGATGTACTTATTGACTTTTATAAGAGAATAAGAAGAATTCTGTTTTGTTGAATTAGTGTAATTCAGTATAAGGTGTACTTTTTATGAAATTCTATAGTAGTAATAATTTTAATTATACTACAATATATTTAGCAATCGTCAGCAAAATGATATAATTATCATTTTTTAGGTTTTGAAATATTAAGAAAGATATGTCATTTATGTTCATTAAGAACATTGTTACGCTCAGAATAAATTTCTCTAGAAAGTTGTATTCTGTAAGATAAATGTTTGAGAGATCGTTTTGAGCTTTTACATGAACACAATTGTTTATTCTATAAACCGTAAATATAATGTGTAAATAAATATAGGTACATACTGTGTATCTTTAGTGCCTGATTTTTCACAGTGGGCTGCTGTTAGTACAAATCTCTTACTTATCAGTGAACCTCCACATAACCATGAATACATGTCTGGTTTTTCATCATAACCTAGTAAAGCCTGAAATATTATGAAATATCAATAAGTACAATAAAAATAAAAATTTTATATTTTATGTGGTCACCATGTGAGGAAACTCCTTTGGTTCAGATTGTGTACCATTAGTAATTAAGATATGGGCATCAACACAATCTGCAAATTGTATGTATAAATCCTGATCATCTGATGGTATTGGGTTCATAATATTACGATAAATTAATTTTGAATATTCTTCACACACTATTAATCGTTAAAATATGATATTTAAAAGTAATAAATAATATTTGAGTACATATTTTTTAGCAGATTAATTATCGCCTATACTTACTTTCAGTGGAAGAATATGAGTTAATAATATTGTTTGTTTTGTTTTTTGTAGGATCTTGCGGACAACAAACAATTGGATTTGGATTTGTTCTGTCGAATAAGCAATGTTGAGGAAAAATGTTTTTCATAAGTCCTTCTTTTGCAACTTGACAGTCCTTAATATCCATACATATGTAGTCAGAAGATATCCCATCACCTTTGCGGCAAACTTCACCTATACCTAATTTTATAAATAGATTTCAATCAATTTACTAGATTTAAGAAATGATAATTATAATTTTGCACAATCAAATTAAAAACACATACTTTATAAGTTAGAATTATTCAATAATATATTGAAGTAAGTTTATTTTTTATATAATTTAATATTGGTTGAGCATAAACACTAATAATGAAATATGTATCCTATAGATTAGTTTTAAATGTGTATATAGTCATTTTTACAATAAAACTGATTGTTAATTAAGTAACATTTAAAGGTGTATTGTTCCATAAACAGTCATCATCTTATTTTACGCGAAATCGTTATTCAACAACAATTGTTTATTGTTGCGTTCAAATTTAAAATAATTTAACAGTATGAAATACTATGTTCTACTATTGTTTATCGTACATACTATGAGTTGAGCTAGTGCCCAAAAGAAACTGTTCGAGGCTGACCCTTATATAGACACGCCACTGTTTTAGTTGAAAAATAATGATATGTTTGTTATTGTGTAGAAAATATTTTTATATATTTTTTTTTTTTTTTTAATTAAGGCAATTAATTACACGTCATTTTTATGTATAATAATAACTGAAAGATTTTTGCGCTATTACTTAGGTTTTTCTTTTAATATAGTTCGGAGCAATTAAAAATTTGACAATCAATTTAGAACATGTATTTAATAAATGTGTTTATATAAAATGTATATAATGTTTTACTTTTTTGTATCATTTTCATCGAAAAATTTTGGCACAATGGTTGATTGACCAATAAAAACATTACCAAAACTACTGTTTGTAGTATTTTCAACGGAATAATCATTGTTCTAAAACAAAAAAAAATATCGTTACTTTAATGATATACCAAAAACATGATATTATTTATGCACAATTTTAAGATAGTAAATATTAAATAAATTTCTATGTTTCAATTTAAGAAAAATTCACATTTTATATTCTGCGTGGAGAAATAAATAAGTGGATTTAGTTGGAACAAAGTAAATGGTTACCAATATTCTACTAAAAAAAAATTACTAAAAAAAAATTTTCACGAAGTATAAATACGAGTATTTTGTATTAACATCTTATAGAATATAGATGTAATATATTTTTTTAAATATATTGGAACTTTTTGAACAATTCAAGAACATGTTTAAACTTAAATATTACTATTTTAAAAAATTGTTATTAAATGTTCAACCAGGACGTACCAAGATTTCATTTAACTCCCTTTATATATTTTATTGAAGGTTTTGAACTTCGTTCTAAAATATGCACATTAATATATAATCCCGTCGTATTGACTTGACATTTTATTTAATTGATTCCTTCTCATAAAAACCAGAATAATGAACACTGCAAAGATATTTCAATATAAAGGTTAAACAAAAAATCTTTTCACTCAAACATTATTAATAGAAATTAATTCCATTGAATCTAATGTAGGTTAAATAGATAATGCCTTTTATGTGTTTTTATATTAAATTGATAAATTATTTAAATGTAATAAACATAAAAGTTTTAATACCATATAAGTATCCAATTTAACACTTTAAAAAGGTACACACGTTTTAGCAGACCCTTACCTTACCTTGAATATTTATTGAAAAATGACTAAAAAAATAATTAAAAATTGCTGTTAAAAATATGTTTGAGTGTTAATTATACAGCAAAAATATTTAAAAATTTAGAAATTATGTGGGAAATGTTAACTAAAGATTGGTGAAAGTTCTTTACGTCTACGAACGATTCGTCGTTTTTTAATTATAAAATAATATTAAATAATATTTAAGAATAAAAAATTATTTTACGCATAAATATTTGGGTATTGACATTTGTGTAAAGAAAAATTGAACTTCAAACAGTCATAAAAAATGTATGTGACTTACAGTAAAATGTTTAATAAGTAAATGAAGAATCTTGTTTCAAATCCTAAATAAAAAGAAGCGGAATTAAAAAAGTGTCAATTTAATACCTTTTATGGCTGTAATCTTTCCAGTTTCCCCATTAAATTTAACTAAGCGTTTTTATTGTAAATTAACAATTAAATTTAAAGTAATTAAATATTTAAAAAAATGTATACACTTACTAGTCTTTGTAAAATTAAAATATACCCGTGCTCAATGTACGATGTAACTATATCGTAACTAGACCAAATAACTATTAGATAGACGTTGATTTGCTTGTAAATATTATAACAATTATTAGAGGTTACTTATTTTAATTTATGAATGTTCGTGGTTTATTTATCTTTTTTATTTTCGTATTATGTATGTGTGAAACCAGATAAAGGGTGATAAAAACTTTTAATAGTAATCATTTTTTATATTTATTTTCTTATTACAAGCTGTATACTAAATTATAATAACAGCATACTATGAACCGTACTAATGAATATTACACATACAATTATTATTATTTTATCGTAACTAATAAAAAACGATTTAATTATTATATTATTAGGAGTTGCTACAATCCTGACCTTACTCCTGCTATAAGTTAAAGCCTATACATTATTACTATTGAGAACGTATCTTGGGGTAGTGATTAGTGAGTACAGATTTATTAAAAGTTACATATATATTGTATTACAATTAAACCTTTATTATTTGTATATATTTAAAACCTTATTGTTTTATCACACTTAATGTAAGTCCTTTATGCTTGATGTTTTTTATAGTATGATCACTTACTTCATAATTGTGAACTTTAAATAGAGCTAATCCCTCTGTGTGCTGAATCCAAAGTGAAAGTCCACAGAACAGTTGAAGACAGAGCAAATAATTTACTTTTTAGGTGAATTAATTAAAATACTTGTTAATTTAAACTGTGAAATCACAACTATACGTATATACAATTATATATATATATATAAATATAATTTTAATATTATTATTGATGATATAAAATATGAATATCATTACAGAAATATATTTAGTGATCCCTGCGTTTCACCGGTTAATTCTCATAATATAAAAAGTAATATTAACCATTTGTTTATCTATTGTAGTCGTATCACGTTCGACTA
Source organism: Rhopalosiphum maidis (assembly GCF_003676215.2). NCBI lineage: Eukaryota > Metazoa > Arthropoda > Insecta > Hemiptera > Aphididae > Rhopalosiphum > Rhopalosiphum maidis. The sequence goes on from NC_040878.1 coordinate 86,517,252, forward strand.
ATTTTTATCAATAATTTTACATTTATTTATCGATATACTCGTAATAATATATTATATAACATTTTAGTTATTGACTTGTCTTATAAATTAATATCACATTAATACCACAGGCGTTAAAAGGTTCGTGTTATCAATAAAAAAAACTTAATATTTTTTCGGTAGGCAGTTTTACATTTTTTATAATATAAAAATATACATGTTTGACCGATACTGCGAGTCGTGAGACTTAGTCCAGTTCATCGACTGTCTGGTCAACATTCTCGTACTAGGAAATCCGAAATCAGTTCTGTTCCGTTGATCTTCAGTGCAACACGTTTTTTAAGCGCGCGAACAAAATCTGTATGTTTTTTTATATATTTAAATTATTTAGAACTGTTGTGTTTAAGTGTAGACCGTCACTTTCGTGGTGTGTATGAACCAGTGTTGTTCTTTCGCCGCTGTGATAATTATATTTTTGTAATTTATACATATATACGCGTAACATATTATAATATTCGCAATACCTTCTGATTCTGATATCGCTCGCACCGTTGTCGGACTTTAGACACATTTATTTTATTTCAATAACGTTAATTATTATCTAATTATACAAGTAAATACAATGTATATGCCGGCCAGTATCGACGCTTTCCTTGCTGCCACCATTATTAGAGACTTATTCGCGTCATCTTCGTTTATTGTTATAAGCATTATAATATAATTAATATTTATTATTCATATAATTAATTAATTATTGAATTTTGGTGACTCTAATTAATTTAACTAGGTTATAAAAGAGTACGATGATGAAATAATATTTATATACGTTTTTAATTTTTTTATAAAAAAAATAATAATAATATGCAGGACATAAAAATTGTGTCAAATTATATTTATTTAAATACCCAACACCAGCAAAATATAATTTGGTTTTTGCTTGTTTTATTTTTTTTTTTTACTTTTGCTAGGCTATACTCTTGCATATTTTATTAACGTCTTTGTATAAATCAATACATTTAGCTCTTCGGTAAGATTCTAAATTGGGGATTTTTATTCTTTGAAACACAGAAACGTATTCTTAACTATACTAATTAACTATTTAATTTAAAAATATGTGTAATATTATGTTATTTAGTATATCATATAACAAAAAGTTTTTTTTTATTTCAGATGAATGATCTATCATTTGATTTTAATGCGAAATTTACCAATGAATGTTTTTATATTATTTTTATTGGTAGTGAAATGGTACCATCAAGCTGATTCCAAAGACATAATATCAGAAGGTATATAATTGATTCACATAAATAAACTAAACGTATATAAATAATAATAGTGCATTAGTGCATACATTTTACATTGATAATTTTGTTAGAAGTAAAGTGTGACATTGTCTGTATGTCGTTGTAATATTCATTTTTAATATTAATTAGAACATAAAATAACGTTAAATACTTAATCAATCATTATAAGATATAATAGAAATAATATAAGATCTTTTAAATTAATTTTCCAATTTTTAATTAATTGTATAATATAATAAATATAAATTATATTCATTTTTAGGTAAGTTAGTACAAAAATAATTATAAAGGCACTGTGACCTACTAGAATTAAATTATTTTGACTTATACGTTTTAATTTAATACATCATACTTCTAAAAAAAAAAAAAAAAACAATTAATATAAAAATGTATGCTACTAAATATTATTAATTTACATGCATATATATATATATATGAAAATCACTTATTACTTTGTAATATTACGTCTTTCGAATGAACTTGTTGACACAATTGTAATATCAAAATAAAAATTATCAAAACTTCCATCGGTAATATTCTAAACGGATGATGGTAATTAATCATTTTTCTGAAATAAAAGAGCTATTATTCCTTATATGATAGGTATACTAAATAATATAATATTATGTATACTGCATAGTTTTAATTAAATAGTTTAAAAAAATATTACGGAAAACTTAAAAATGTCGACAAAATTATTTTTTAGATAAAACATACTTTTTTTAAATTTTCATTTAATTTTTACTTGAACTCTTCATAATACATATTATATTTTACAAATTATAAATGTATAAAAATATCTAATTTTATAATTTTTAAATTAAGATAACGGTACTTATTATTTTATTATAAGCATGGAGATTTAAAACTTTTACGTAACTATACTACGAATTTTACTTTATGCAATTACATTTTCGAAATACGAATATTGATATTTATATAATAATCATTTTACTTTTGTTTTTTATTAAATATATTTTTCACTAAATTATACCGTATAATGATTAAAATGTGTGTCATGTATATCACACGTGCAAATTTATAATTTTGCAGATTTGGGCTTATCTAATATTGTTCATCTATTGTAATGTATATTACAAAATCAATGATAATATATACTTACAAATTATTTTTTTATTTTACTATTGTATTACATAAGTAGACTAAATTAATTTTTGTTGATAATAATATAGTAATTCTATATTATGTTTTTATTTTATGTATAATGTATTTTTTTGTTATTTAATAAATTATAATAACGTATGTAAATTTTCTATGTACACATTAATAAAAATTGTGAAATACTACAAAACAACTAAATGTATAATTAATGGTTTAAAATCGGGCCTAGACCGTTTGGGCGAATCGACCCAATATATGATCTACCGTTTGGATGAATAGATAAATAAGGTATAACAAGACTATTTAACAAACTTCCATTACAAATGTTACTATATTTGTTAAATAGTTCTGGTACACTATGCATACCGCTTGGGCGAGGATAATTTAACTAAAAATACCGTGAAAATGCTTATAATATACACAAAACAATTAATTAAACAAAACTATATATCATATAAATAATTAATTATAATTCTAATTTATTTAATCGTTTTCTACATTATAAAACGCAATATTTTAACTCTATATCTGAATTCATATGTAAATCCAATCTACTTTATAATACGACTCTAAATGTACTAAACTGTAATATTAGAAGTAAAAGGCATAATGTTGATGAATTTTTGTTATTTTTGGAAAATGATGTACATAATAAAAACCTAGATTTAATTATCTTAACTGAAACCTGGCATGATGTAAATTTTTGTAATTTTTCTATACATGGGTATAATATGTATTTTTCTAAACTTAAAAGAAATCAAATTGATGGTGTTATAATTTTTGTTAAAACTCATTTATGTGTTCATATCTTTGAATACAAATATATAGAGGCTAATATTATGAAAGTCACAGTAAAGATATGTAATGTAATTTTTGAGGTTTATTCTATATATAGATCACCTTCTAGTGATAAGAACAAATTTTTGACCATTATAAGTAGTATACTGTCTAATGATGAATGTATAAATTGATATTTTATAATAATTGTAGATATGAATCTAAATATTATTGGATCTGATTGTGATGAAAATGAATACCTTGATACTATGTCTAAAAAAGGTTTTAGGTCACTAATTAATGTTTATATTAGAACCCCAATTGGCCAAAGACATTCATGCTTGCATCATATTTTTATTAAATCAGGCAATGAATTGAACTCCAAAATTGAAGCAGCAGTCATTCAGACAAATATTACTAATCACTTTTTCACGTTTTTGGCAATAGAAATTATTAAAGGAAAGAGTGTCTTTAATTTTAATGTTAAAACAATAAATTATAATGATTTGGAAAAGTCATTTAAAAGGGAATTATTGGCGGATTTTTTTAACTGCAAGGATGTAAATAGCTGTATGGATATTTTCCTAGACAAAATTAACACTTTTGTCAAAATTTCAACAATATCAGAAGTTATCGACTCTAAAAATAAGAAAATTAGAGAATGGATTACAGCTGGCCGTCTTTGCTCGGTTCACATTTAACAAAAATTATCATTAAAAGTTAGAAAATACCCATTAATATTAGACTTGCTATATACTATAATAAATACAAAAATAAATTAACAACTATTATACGAGTTTCAAAGATTAATTACTATAAAAACAAATTTCAGGAGGTTTCGTTTAATTCAAAACTCATTTGGAAGGTAATTAAGGAGATATTAGATAAGAATAATAATAAGAATGATGAGGTTAAAGTTATTAAATTAGATGATAACACTTTTGATGTCAAAAATGAGCCACTCAATATTGCAAATATATTTAACAATTTCTTTATAAATATTGGTAACAGTCTAGCTTGTAATAGTGAGGGGTCGACATTTAAGTTTGAGTAGAACATTACTCCTATATCATTTAACAGTACATTCAATGAAAACATTAAAGAATCTGATGTTCGAGTAATGATAAATAAACTTAAAGATGATACTGCTGTGGGTTTTAATGGTATCTCGGTAAGAATTTTAAAACTTGTGATAGACAGTATTATAAGCCCTATGACATATAAATATAATTGTAGTATTAAAAATGATATTTTTCCCAAGAAACTTAAAATAGCTATAATTAAATCAATATATAAAAATGGGGATAAAACCTGTATAAACAATTATAAACCAATTTCTATGCTCAGCAATTTTTCGAAAATTCTGGAAAAATCGTTAAAAACAGGCTCATAACATTTTTAGAAAAATATGAACTCCTTTCGAAACAGCAGTTTCGTTGACCAGGATTGCGAACGGAGAGTGCTTTATATAGCGCAACAAATTTTATAAAAAAAAACTTCTAGACAACAGTAAGAAATTAATCGCGATTTTTCTTGATTATTCCAAAGCATTTGATACAGTTAATCATACAAAAATAATTAATATCTTATGTAATTTTGATAGGTATCACTGTAACAAGCCTAAGTCGGTTCACAAGTTACTTGGAAAACAGAAAGCAAACTGTTCGTGTTAATGGTATTATTGGTGATGATCTGTTTATAAACTATGGTGTTCCTCAAGGAAGTGTGTTAGGTCCACTCTTATTTATATTGTACATAAATCATATATTATGTGTAATTTGGACATTGACGGAAGAATAGTTACATATTTAGATGACACCTGCTTACTCTATTGTGGAGACTCTTGGGGCGATGTTAGTACCAAAGCAACTCGAGAATCCAAAATTGTCGTGGAATTTTTAAAACTTAGAAGTCTATTTATCAATTAAAAAAAAACTATGTTTATGAATTTTTCGATAAATAATGTTAAAGATAATTTTGATGAACTTACATTTCTGTGAAAATGGTACATTGTGTAATGGCATAATTTGTCAAAAATTATTTAGAGTATCTAGTACACGATATCTAGGTTTAACGTTTGACAATCACCCGAGATGGAATCTTCATGTGAATAACATAGTCATGCGTCTTCGAAGTCTAAATTACAGTTTAAATAAGCTACGTAAAATTGTATCTGTTCATACTGTATATCTAACTCAATATCAAGAAATATTTCAGTATGGTCTGTTAATCTGAAGAGGCTTCTCGGATAACGCTTTAACACCTTTATTGCTTCATCAACGATAGATAGTGCGCGTATGTCTACAAAAAACAGACTATGTTGGATCAACTGGTCTTAACTTTAAGGTGCTCAACGTATTACCAGTTGATCTTATTTAAAAAAAAATGGATAGTTTGTGGGTAGTGAAACATTTATATCAATGGGTTGATAAAAATTAAATTAGTAATAAAAGAGCTTTTCGGTTATTCGATGCTAAAACATCACCATTTAAAAAATCAGTTAGTCAAAAATTTATTGATTATCTTGGTCCTATTTATTACAATTCTATGCCATTTTCTATAAAGAAGAATGTTAATATTAATTATAAACATAATAATGCTAAAAATTTAATTAATGAATAGCTACATGACGTATCTTTAAATGTAATTTAGGTTAACTTTATTATATTTTCTTTCTTTTTGTATTGTATAATTATTACGCAATAATATTGTTTTAATTTTAGTTTTTAAGCATATGTATCAATTTGTAACTCTCTATCTTCATCACAAGCCTAGCTTATAGAAGATAGATAATTTAAATGTACAATTGATGTAAAACTGTATAATTGTTTTTTAAAAAAAAATAGGTAGGTAGTAATCTACAATCAAAAAATTATAAATAAAATAACTGATAATGTTAATTAGTACATTTTAAAGTAATCTATTGGCTTTGTATAAAAATGCTCATAGTGTACAATGTACATTCAACAATTAGTTATTTAAATTTTAATAGTTTTAAAAGTTCATGTTGCATCTTTCAAATTTGTCACATAATCTCCAAAATAGTAACAAGTTTAAAAAAAAAAAAAAATAATAAAAAAATGTATCAATAATTTTTCTAAAGGCGTATGAAGTTTAATTTTGTTAAAGTTATTGCTTTTAGTGTTATTCATAACGAATGATTCGATAACGGTGATGCGAAAATGTTGAAGTTACCATTTGAACGATACACTCACATATTCAAAAGATGATTGTCCAAATTGTATGCCATATCTTAGAGAGATCTGTCCGAATCACAAACCGGTGTATAATCTAACTTATTAGTTATTACAATATAATATGGTATAAATATATATAAAACATTTTATTTAAACAGAATTCTGTGATTCCACTATATTACATTTTACATTTTCCTACACACCTTTGGAGACTTAGAGCTGTCAGTATACTATACATTTATAATTGTTTTAATTTTAAAATTAGTTATTATACAATTGTATTCAATTAATTATTGGATTATGGTTGTAGTATATTATCGTCTATATTGTTATCTACAACGTAATATTACGCACTAATTTATTATATATCTATTTTTCTATCGAGAATACTATATATAAACGGTTCTCAACCTGGGGGAGGGGTGTGGTCTAAAAGTAGGCATGAATTCAAAACAAAAAGCATAAAACGTTATTTTTGATTATTAATATTAATTCAATATATTTTTAAGTCAATTATAATTTATTAATACGTTACCTATCTTCCATTGATTTTCTTTAATATTAATCCAACAATCAACATTAAAGGCATGATGATGTATATTTTACAAATTAAATATAAAATATATAAGTATATATATTAAGCATAATTCAATATCATTATGGTGCGGGGGGCGTGACATCATAAAATAGTATGAAAAGGGTATGTACTTAAAAATGTTGAGAACCCAAGCTAGGCTTGCTATATATGCTAAATTTTTCCATTAAAATATATTATTCTACTACTTTCCCTATTTTATAATTACACCATCGCTGTTTTTATAAAATCCTCTTTGTCTAATAGTTTCCGACGTCAATTTATGAATTTGAAATATACATTTTTAAATTTATATCATTTATACTTGCTTTAAAGCATCGACTAATTAAAACATATGATGATTGAGTTTTACGAATATAAAATATATATAATTGTACTCAATTTGAATTAAAAAAATATGATATACCTATTGCAAACTTGTTCAATTAATTTTCGAGTTAAAATTAAAAAATTTAAACGATAAATATTATTGCTGATTAAAAAGGAATTTCATTTATTCGAGACAAATAAGTTTGTGCAACCTTAATGTTTTACACTGTGAATAACCATGACTATTAGAAGTAAAGGCTGACGAATATAATGAAAGGTAAGAAAACCACCTCGATGTAATACTAAAATACCATACCCAACGATCGGTAACAACTGTATAACTATGGTCATTTCATGTAAAAACTAAATTCTGGCACGCAAGAGAATGATGTGGGTTCTTCTTTATGTGCATAGGTACAAACTGAATTGAACTTTATAGGTTTTTCTAATTTAAATTAAACTTTATTGTTAATATTATGATTATATTATTTTGAGTACTTATTCGTTCATGTGACCAAAATGTAAAAGCACGAGGAAATGGTGTATCTAAATAGTCTATCTAATGCGCCGTACAATAATAATTTTTAGGTAAATAACCTTTTTTTGTTATTGCAAATATTATTAATTGAACAGAAAATAAAAATTATAACAACAAATTTATCATGAATGACTTCATTTATATTATATCACTATTAACCCTAAACTCAAATATAAGCATACTTTTTATATAGTTGATAATTTGTAATGAACCAATAGTAGGAGCTAGCGTTGCTATGAATGAATTATTAATACATCAATACCCATATTAACTAGTATATTATTTAATAAGTTTTAATTAATAGGGACGTGCATTTTAATTACGTTATTTTACTATATATTATTATTATTTATTTTTATAAAAATATCTTCGATTAGTTAAAATATATTATTGTTATAAAGGTGCCATATTACTGTATGTATATATATATGTTACGTCAAAGTAAGAAAGTCGAGCATTGTGCACAGTGCTTGATTATCAAGGGCAAATTTGTTATAAGTTAACATTGTACGGACATTATATACTGCGCTCAATTAGAAAATATTAAAAATTAAATAAAAAAATTTGACAAGGTACTTATATAATCATAAAAAACTTGGAATAGACGTTTCAAACATAAGTTTTTAAAATCTCATTACATAATCATTATAGTCAATAAATATAATTCACGACAAATAGTGTAATGTACTATTATTATTTTACAAATAATACATAGGTTTTATAACAACACGATGCCACTATAAAGTCGTTATATGGTTTAACTTAGTAATTCTACAGATTATTTAGTAAATAGTAACTCAGTTAAACTATATGAATAAAATGTCCTTTTATAGGTCAATGATTAACCTATATATTGTTTCGTTTAAATAATCATCGGCTATCTAACCAGATTTTTAGGCTCTAGCACAGTTATATTTTTAAATGAAAGATAAAATAATATAATACAAATCATCAATTATTGGGTATAAATATATTATTGTCGTGATAAACAATATGATAACGAAAACAAGTTTTGTAGAACGATAATAATAGATACGCGGCCGCCGCATGTATCATCGTAATTTCGGTACGCATGAGGTCAGAAAATTATGTTAGATTTTCATGTCTCAATAAAATAAAATAATTTTTATTGACGTTTTTATTATACTCTGTAGTTTGAAAGTATTAAATAATTTTAATCTGATCGAACCTTAAGTTATAAAAACATATACATTGCAAAGGGACGATTGTGAACTCAGTCAGAGGAAAAAAAATGTTCAAAAGATCTACTGTCAACTCGTCCCGTATTTGTTACTATTTTCTTCTATTTAATAACAATTCACAATAGATAATCGTGATTCCTGAACAATATGAAAAGTAGCGATAGTACATTTTGGAACGTCAACCCGTATGGCCGTATTTTGTTTACAATTGTGGACGACTTTCAAGATTGAAAATCGAGAACAGTACTTATTTAAGAACTACTTGATAGTTATAAATAATTTCTTCTTTGACTGTAACAATCCTTTTTTACATTATTATTTAATACATCGTAAGTACTTTTAAAAAACATTCAATATAATATATAAGCTATAAATAATAGTTACATACTTGTTTATCTATATGAAAATCGATTTTTATTTTTTAATATTACGTTATTCGACTGAGTTTGTTGACACGATTGTAATATAAAATAAATATACTATTAGATAATCGTGATTCCTGAACAATATGAAAAGTTGCAATAGTACATTTTGGAACGTCAACCCGTATGGCCGTATTTTGTTTACAATTGTGGACGATTTACAACTTTGCCGAGATCACTTAGAAGTGAACACCGAGAACAGGATTTACTCTAGTGCTACTTGATTTAAGATATAAGCTATAAATAATTATTACATACTTGTTTATCTATATGAAAATATTACGTTTTTCGACCGACCGAGTTTGTTGACACAATTGTAATTTCAAATAATTATACTCAACTAGGACAACTAAATAAAATTAAAAATAATTCTGTCTAGTAAATATCAAAACGCTATATATTCTAATAACAAAGACTCAGAACTTTCTATTCCAAACTCAATAGCATAATGTTTTTATCATAAAAAAATTATATTTTATACATAATGTATCATGAATGTCATGTGTAGAAAGTATATTTCAATCTAAAATAAAATAGAAAATAAAAGTAGATAAAACTATTGGGTTTTTTTTAACAATAGTTATAAAATGGTGTGCCAAAAATATTTTCTATTTATTCTTTTTTAAGAAAAAATAAAATAATAAAAAAAAAACAGACACCATTGAAAAATCATTACATTCATTACTTCGTTCAGAATCTTATATTAAGATACTTTCTCCTGATTTACACAACTAATTTGACTAATCTATCAATTTTATTAAAAGAAAGATTTTGTTTAGCGTAAAAATATTATTCCGTATAAAAATAAAAACATGAATTTTGAGGATAAATTAATTTTATAATTTCACCGTGCACTAAGAAAAGACTTTTTAAAATTTATATTTTAAGAGTTTGAAATTGGTAAAAATAATTTTTTACATGTAATTTCAAATTTGTTTATCTATACTTTTTGTGCATGTATAAATCGGCGTGTAGATATGAATTGTTCTGAGGCGTAAGACACCCACTAGCTCAATTATGATATTTCTTTATTATATTTAATTATAGGCTATGCGATTAATTAATCGATTATTCGAATAATAGATTATTTTTAACGAATGATATATATATATATTTGGTTAATCGATTGTAAAAATGCAACTCTAGGCGGGACAGTTATGAAAAATTTATATATCAGAGATATTATCATTTATACCTACACCAAATTAGATCACCAAAAACAGTATTTATTCTTACGCTAAATGTTAGCATTATAGTCAACCAAACATAACATGGGTGCTTTTAGTACGAGTAATAAAGTGCACGGTGACATAATATATATTATAAAATCATTAATCAACGATATTAAATTAGCTCAAATCAGCAAAATGATAAAATTTCAAGTGTACATGACACACACTTTTAAATCATTTTTTTGTATAATTTACTATATTATTACCATAAAGAAATACCTAATATATTTAAAGACATTTTGGCATATTTTCCTGAATCGTTAACATATTTTACTTTTTTTATTCAATTTAATTTATAACAGTTCAGAATATAAAATGTTTTAGTGTTTTCCTAACAATATGAAAAGTAGCAATAGTACATTTTGAAATGTCATCACTTATCTTGTCTACAACGTTGGACATTTATCAACTCTCGCGAGATCACTTTAGAAGTGACTAGAAGAAGAAGGGGATTTACCTCTATACTAGTATACTTGATATTTATAATGAATTTCTTCCTAGTCTGTAATAATTATTTTTATACAATATAGTTTAATGCACCGTAGGTACTTCTAAAAGGCAATTCGTCATAAAATATAATTATGCTATAAATAATAATTATTTCATACTTATTTTTCGCTATGAATACCAATTATTATTTTCAAAATCTAGGTCTTTCGCATGAGTTAGTTGATACAATTGTAATATCGAAATAAGTATACTAAACTAACAATATTGGCAATATTCAAACAGATAATCTTGAAGATTAGTCATCGTTCTGAAATACAGATGACTATACCTACCTATTAATTTTTCTGAAATAAAAAAATGATCGTTCTTTTTATGATATTAAACTAAATAACAAGATATTAAGAATAGTTTTAATGAAATTGTTAAAAAGTAATAATACGGAAAATTCAGAAATGTCCATATTATTTTTCAACGATAAATATACTTTTTTTTAAATTTTCGTTTAAGATGAAAGAACATAGACACTTTTATTATTCATATATAACTGTATCGGGCTGTGTATATTATATGTTTCACTTTTTGGTCTATTTATTTGGTCTGGTTGTACTTTTAAAATTTAAAATATCAACTTTTATAATTTTTACATTAAAATAACGAAGCTAATTTTTTTATAATCACTCTTAGACATTTAAAATATTTTTTGTAGTGACTAAATCGATTTTTTCAAAAACTGGTTATGCATAACAATTCCTGTTTTTCCGTTACTATTTAAAGGCTTTTCTTGGCACATTTGGAAACTACTAGATATTTTTTACTTTTGACCCCCCAAAGCACCATCTATATTCACTTTCCATTTCAAATCAAAGCTGAATTTAAAAATCAAAGCACTATTACTTCTTCAAAACGTGAGAACAGTAGGTACAAAAGTAAAAAAAAAATATATATAAAATATAAAAAAACACACATTTTAAAATCAATACATTCATCACTCCATTCAGAATCTAAAACAATTGGTGGCAGTGAGTATTACTCTACTGTACAATAGGTTTCGAGTGGGTCACTGCCACTGACATGGATGTGTTAAATTTTAATTAAATAATATGATACTACCTCCTTTTTGTATTTCGAAAATGTAATTGCATGAAATAAAATCCATAATATTAATATAATCCCAAGGAATGTTTTAAATCTAAAATATTTAAAATATTTAATTAAAAATAAAAGTTATTATAAATAGTAATTAGCATCGTTATTTTAATTTAAAAATTATAAAAGTTGATTTTCTAAATTATAAAATTAAAGGTACCTTTAAAATATAAACAGATTCGCCAAATCAATATTATTTTGTTTGTACGTTTGTTAAAACAATGTATACTCATAAATAAAACGTGACTAATAGGTTAAATATACCATAATGTATCGATTTAAACAAAAGAAGACAAATAATGATTATTTTTTGTTGTCATAGTATATTTTTTATTACGTATTATTTGATTATTTTTAATTATTTATTATCGTAGAGTGAGGTAGGAAGAAATCAATTATAAAAGTAGCTAAAGAGTATTATTATTGTCATTCTATAATTTTACGTTTACATAATTTTCATTCTTCTTACACATAAAATAATTAAAATGAATATTTTTAAACAGTATTTTATAACTATTACAATCTCTGTTATCCCATTTTTGATAACTCATGCAACTGCACATGCAGACTATGAAAAATATTTTAATGGTGTGATCATATTTATAGTTTTTTAATTATTATCGTATTGATATTCATTACATAACTTAAACCCTTTCTTACATTTTATGTTTTTTTACAGATTTGAACTCATCACATGTGTATCCTGAATATAACATACACGATGCTGGTATGGTAAAATGTATTTATTTACAATAATTATTTTTTTATTATTGTTATTGTATTAATATTCATTTAAAATGGTTTGTATATTTTTCTATAAATTATCTAGTAACTAAAAACAATTGTTGATATTTTAATACTTAATAGAGAGAAATATAATTTACACAAATTGTTTGATTTTCATTTTTACAAAATATTAATTGCTTATATTATAAGTATCAAAAATGTTAAGCGTGAAGGTTTTAAAAAAAATTGTTTTGTTCGTGATAACTAAAAAACTATTTAATTTGATGTATATAATATTATTATATACTTACACTGTAAACATAGCTGTTATATTTAAATAAATAATTATTGATCGAAAATATGAAAATAATAATGCCATAAGTTATAATGTATTACTATATTACTATATATTATTTTTTTTCAGCCAATCTTAAATGTAATGTTTTTAATTTTTATTAGTAAATAAATAATAAATCGGCATAATTTTAATATTAAGTATTAAAAGGTTGATATTTTATATTGTATATTCTTAGTGTCTTTGATAGTTCAATGACAGTTGAAATAATTGAAAATTCCATGTACTAATTAAGTTAATTGAGTAAAAAATATATATATGAAAATGGAATTTCTGTTTGAAATAAAATCGATTTCGGTATATCTAAATAACTATGAATAATTGATTAACCATATAGATACTTAGAATATTCAACAAAAGTTTATAATAGTATCTTCTAAACGTTTTTACAAAATATTTTGAAGCTATTTATAGATATTTAACATTTTTTATTCTATTTTTTTTTCTATCGATTTCGAAAAAATATATTCATAGTTAAAAACCTTAACAAATATCATAATCTGTAATTGGCTAAGAATATCTGAAAATTGTAATATGATTTGTATAAGGTTACGTAAAATTAGGTTAGTTTATATGTCAAGCATATAAAAAATTATTGATTGTATTGTATTTAACGTTGTTAAAGTAATTATTAAAATATACTAAGTATATATAATAAAGTGGGGTAATTGTGAATGATTCTAACAAAGTATTTTTGAAGCTGTGTTTGTGACTGTTTACTCACATATAAATCTATTTCATCAGTACATAGCAATACTAGTGGATGTAATAAATATATTTTCAATTTTATTTTAATAAATTTTTCATCACAAAAAGAAATTGTTATTTATATTTACTCCAGACATTTACCATTACCCCTTGATTTTGGGGGAAATGTAAAGTAACAGAATAAGCCATAAAGTTATCATCACATTGTGTATGGAAAAAATGTAAATGAATATTTTTAATAATAAGATAGTATTTTTTTTATATTGTATACACCAAAATATGTAATATATGAAATGCTGTGATCATTATATTTCATAGATGAATATGTTATATTAAATGACTATATTATCAAGTTCAATGGTTATAATTTATTTGTTATATTATATTTCCAACCTCATTTACAATTACCCATGTTCACAATTAGACCACCTAGTTTGTTTATTTTATATTTTAAACCTAGTTTAGACGTAACAATTTGATAGCCCCATACCAAAATGAAAATAAAAAATCTCTAAATATTAAATAATCCGACAATAGTAAACAAGAAAGTACGTAGTTACAGATAAAACGAGATTAGTTTATTTAATTTTTTTGAATCGTAAAATTTATCAACTGTTTAGGTTAATAAAACCAAGTTTTACATAATAATTGAATATGTATTATTTTAAAATTAAACAGATTTTCTAATAGATATTGCTGGATTTTCGAGTAAGCATTTATATATTATAAAGTAGTTATTGCATTGTTCTTTGAAGAATATTTGATATAGTTATAACAATTATAACATAATATAAGCATTGACTACTACAATAATTAATGTTTCGTATGACGACAAGTTATATTACCTCTATAGTACCCTATAACCTCTATTTAAAATATATTGAAATAAAACTTTGCAAAACATAGTGATAACCTAACCTAAAAATGTGTTTCAATTAATTTTTTCGTGAGTAAACTATATTATAAAATATGAACATTTAATACAATAAGAATATTTTTCTTATGATCTATAGGAGTAAAGCCAGTAAAGAGCGTGTCAATAATATAAAAAAAATATTGAGATATAGAGCATACACAGTATACCCATAATATTAAAAAAAAATCTTGAGAATATACGGCGTATATGTAAAATACCCTATGGGAACATTCTTGCTAACAACCCATACGAAATTCGACACACTAATGCAACAAAGGTAAAAGACCAATAAATAATGTTTTATTGATTGCTATTCTTCAAACAGTTAAAGTATTTTATTTTTTGATGCTTTATAGAAGTAAAAATTATCTTCCCCAAGATAGTTATCTATTAAATTCGAAATATAAAATTCAAGTACCTTTTTCAATAGTTCATAGCTACTTGTACTTAGTTTATAGGTTACGAGGCAGTGTTCTAAAATAATATCTAGAAACGGTTTTATTAAATTAAATAATTTAAATTGACATATGATTTATATTACATTTTATATAACACATTTACAGATAATTCGGAAGATGGGGCCGTGAATTATGCACGTAATTATTTGAAATTAACTAAATACAATTTTTAAAATTATCTATGGTGGATCTTTATCTACATTTCTTTAGTTTATGTATATAACACCAAATTAGTTGTCATTAGAGACGTATTTAGGAATTTGGAGTTGCATTGTAATGTCACAGTTATCACAAAAAAACAGATTTATGTTGATAATATATATATTTTATTTTTTAAATAATTATTTACCTATCTTTTTGTTTTTTAGCCAATATTGGTAGGTATTTTTGTGACTTTTTTAATCAATTTTAAAATTAATTTTTTTCAATAAAATAATAAAGTAGATTACCCATTTTCAGGTTATATAAATCGAATAAAAAAAAAATAAAATTGTAAAAATTTAAAGTTTACAATTTTATTATCTTAACTACTTATTAAAATTTAATAATCATCAATTGTGACAAATAATAAACCAGTAATCACTAAACCTTTTTAGATTTCAACACATTGTTTTAAATACATTTTGATATATTATGTATATTTTTTATCATTACTAAAGGGATTTTCTTAACCATAAACTATCTTTAATTACTATCAGATCATAAAACATACTATAGAATACAATAAAAATTTAAAATTATTGACATTATTAAAATGTTATGATTTGAATTTTGTTATAAACTTATATACTAGATTACGAAGTTCAAAAAATTTACCAGAAATTCAGACGTTCGGTTCGAGAGTGACATTCGAACATAGTTTTAAATAAATCGTACTACATTGAAATCGAATAAAAAACTTTAAATTTGATAATTAAATTCCACTTCTAACACCTAACGAGCTATCAGTATTTTTTTTATTTATTTTTTTTTTTTATTGTCTATTTTACCGATACTCAATACATCGGTATTTTATTCTTGTTTATTATTTTGAAATGCATTCTATTTGTGGTGTTGTTATTTAACAATGATTTATGTTATTTAAAAATATTAAAAATACTTGTTGCGTGTTCGGTTTGATATAACATGTACAAAAAGTTCTGTTTGAGAACTGTTCAAGACCACATTTTTGATTTCGACACACTTAATAATGTTATACTTTCTATTAACCTATAACGTTGATTTATTTTCACTATTGTCAAGACTTGTTAACCGTATAATAATAAATAACTATTTCATTTTATAGATAATTTTGTCAGTAAGTATTTGTTTTTCAGATACATTATATAATCGACATGTATAATAAGTTTATATTTATTAAATTACTGGCTGTATTTAATTAAACCCATTCAATATTATAGTTTTATATAATGAGTATGTTTAAGTCGTTGTTCGTGATTTTTGTGATCATAGATATTGATATTTCATTAAAACTGTAATTTCGAGTAGACGCAAATAATGATTTATACAGTTGAGTAGATATAAAACCTTTAAAACTGCAGGGGAAAGTGATGGTTAAATAACATACAAGCCTTGTAAAAATATAAGATATATAGAAAACCAGAATATCGAAAAGTCGACTTAGCTCAAGAACAAAAGAAAATCAATTATAAAAAATGACAATATATGTACTAGAATTATTTAATTAATTGTAAACTTAATATATTTGTTTATATAGATGACGAAAGTAAATATCTATTTGAAAGATAAATATTTTGATTTATTGAATTAAAAATACTTATTAGTATTGAATGTTACTGGTTTTATGTCACACTGGTACTCGTTAACACCACAAAACATAATGGAAGTGACAGCTGTCAAAATGCCATTGTTCACTGATAAATACGTTCGGTGTATTATTATTAATAATTATTTACGGCGTTTATGTATAAAAAATCTAATATGCCGGCCCTTGAGTAGCGACGAATTCCCGTAAGAGTTTTTATAGTTGATCCGCTAACCCATACCAAAACAGGATGGTTGATTGTTTCTGGTGAATAAATGTCATCCAAGCTAGCATATTGTACCATCACCACCTACCATCACTTTTTAAAATTTTTGTAATGATCTTTACCACCGACATCGTAATTTTATTCAATGTCTCTACGAGATAATGTTTTTTTTTTTGTATGAATTAAAATTTCAATAACTGTCAATGAAGGAATAAATTATGTAAATCCAATAACTCTCATTTCTTTCAGTAGTTAGGACCATATTAAGCTATTATAGAATTTGTTTCATATAGTAAATTTTAAATTATGAAGACCTATGGGACACCGAAGTTACCACCTGTAAACCTCGTGAGTCACTGATTAGGTGATTATGTAGTCCTGCAGAATTAGGATTATATACAGTGGAAGTTGTTTTTCATGTTGACGTGTTGTGTCTCACCGATCTTCCACCACGATGCCATGTTAAAAACATTTGTCATGTCAATTAAAACAAACGACACACATTTTAATAGGTAGTAAAAATTTCACTGTAAACTGTATATTGCACTTTTTCAAATCGCCATTCTCCACCAATGACATCTACCGTAGATTTACCTTTCATAAAACCAAACTATTAGTTTGATAGTTATTCTCAATGATATTAATATATCTAATATTATAAAGCCATATTTTATACAGCAGATTCTATTGGTAATAGCAAAAAAAAAAAAAATCAAATTTTGGTGTGATAGCAAATTCATCTTACTAACAGTTTACAGGATCAATTCTTGCACGAAACGTCGTAATGTCGATATGTAGTTTTTTGAATTTTAACAAGAAATTGCTTTTGATTCACATTATAAAGGACGTTCTAAATAATTAGATTTTTAAATTTCTTTTCTATTAATCGTTTTTAAAATATTTGCTTTTTTTTACAATTATATTTTACGATTGATATACATATAGTAAAATAAAATATGGTAAATTGTATTGACATTATGTTATTAACTAAATAATATTTTAACTAATTTTATTAGCGAATTACAGTAAGTTAAATTTCAATAACATTTTTATACAGGGTTTATCCTAATTAATTATATTGTTAGCTACGAACATGAATAACTACTTATATTTATTTTATGTTTTTATTTTTTTTTTTAGCGAACATGATAAGTAAGTAATTTTTTAGTTTTGTTTTATTGCGTGTTACATAATTTCATTTTATATTTTTATGTGATACGTTTCTGACAGTATATTTTTTATTTTTACCATTGATTAAATGTATTGAATAAATTTAATCGATGTTATTATTATAATTGTTATCATAATTATATCATTATATAACAAAAATAGAATACTACATGAAGAAAAAAATTAAATATTCTATACTAGTGTCATTATAATTTTACTTTTATTTTTTTTAAGATTAAAATATCAATCCTACTATAGTAAATCGTTTAAATCAATTTTATATAATCTATGTCCATTTTCTAGCGGCACTGGGTATGTACATTTTTGTTTTGTTTTATTTTATTAAAATGTAATATTTTATTCTGTTCAATATTTTAAGATTGTTTTGTAACATTAATCATTTCGTCTATTAGCTATAATGTTAATCTTTACATAATTAATCATTGGGGTTCAAGAAGTATTAGAGAACATATTAATCAAGAAGTACCTATAAGTTCTTGGATTATAAAGCCCCAAAAATGTCATTTAATTATTTGTATTGGAATATAAAAAAAAATTGAATAAAATACATAGAACACCCGTTAAACTGAAAATACGCGGAGTAAAATAAACAGTATCTTAATACCCTTAAATGCATATTTTTTTTTTAATATATATATTATAATAAAGACATTATTATCAATATGCAAAAAACAGACATTATTGTAAATTTAATATTAATAATATTATATAATTTTATAATTGTAATAATACTACGATATTATATACATACTGTTTATAGATTTTATTGGTAAATAATTTTTATGTTTATTTATTTACTGCTTTTTTAATGTTTGTTTCTCCTGATGTATATTGTAGCATTGCTTGGATAAATAGGACGTATTTATAATAGGTCATACGTAGAAAAGCTTTAAAAACGAATAAATGGTTGTTTATTTAATACACAAAACGATTAATTAATGGAATAAACTTAGTATCTACAGCTAAAACTATTATAGATTTATGCAAAATAAATAAGAATCTGTCTAGATGTCTCTTTATTCTAAAACCTAGACTAATCTGTCCTACATGGCGAAAAAAAGGGAATCATTGACTAATTCCACCATGAGTGGAGCTATTATATGTAAATATTAAAAATTAACATAACAATTATTGTCCACAGATACGACGTGTACGTATTATTTCTTTAATTATTTTGTATTAAATTGTGGTATTTTGGGTGGAACTTAGCATAAAATAAATACAAATAGTAATAATCGTATGTATAATAATTCAACATTGATAATGGAAATCACTACATGAACCGTTAAACGTAGTGTAGAAAATTATTTGTACATAAAATGAAACAAATTAATATGCCATAGGTTACGAAACATAGATGACGAATTACGACGATACTTCATATTATTGAATGTAGTATATTTATATACGGTGATACTACGACAATACCATGATGATTTATGTTATAATACTTCATTAAACACACACGTACTCAAATTTTTAATCATGACTGTTTGATGAAGACAGCCTTAGCCTATAAAAATGAAAAGGAATGTGTGTGCCCGAACGAGTCTTAATAATACTCTAGATATTTGTCACAGGTATCTAAAATATATGTGCGAAATTGAGATGATGTTTTTTTGTGCAGCCGAGTTGTAACTCAATCAATCATTGATCTAAATAAAAGAGATTGGTTCTAAAGTACAATGTAAAATAAATAGGCTCTATTTATATGGCAAAATAAATAAGGGATTACCAAAAAGTAATAACTTATAGTTATCGATAAAATAATTTAACATTAATTTGACAGTGCAAATGTGCAATTCCAATATTATTGGTTTATTAAAGTACATAATATTATGATTATTCATAATACATTATAAGTTATTGTATATTTCTTTTATTACTTTATCATCAACAATTAGTTTTTTTTTTTTTTTTTTAGATAATATAAGTATGTGGTTATTATATATTTTTAATTTACATTTATTACAGCTATTATTTGAATGTGATAAAAATAGAACGGTTTGGTTCTATAATACAGTGAATAATTCTATATAGTAAAATAAATCAGATATTACCAAAAAGTAATATCTTATTGTCGGTGTGTAAATAAATGAATAGTAATTTTACTTCCACGTAATAAAGTTCTAACTAAACAAAAAAAAAATTAACAAAATGGTTATATTGTAGAACTTTTTGATTTCGAACTGACATAATTTTTTCTGTATAAGAAAATATTATAATTTGAAGTTTATGTAATTCTACTAAAGAATTACTGAATATTTTAATTATCAATAATTTATAAATGTTAATACAATAATAATTATTATTAATAACTTATTAGTATAACGTTTATAATTACATTTTTCTAGATGAGATTTCAGGTACGTAAATATCATATGTATTTTAATTTTATTTGTATGAAATTTCAAATTCACGAAATGTACGTGCTATAAATCAAAAAATTGTTAAAATTGATTTTTTTTTAAATCCATTTTTAACATATAATTTGATAAACGGAAAACCAAATTATTCATTTTTAAATTGAACTATTTGGTAGCCTTATAATTATCATTATTATCGTCGAATTGTGCTTTTGGGACTGTACAGTTTTTTGTTTGTCTTTACAATTTTTAAATAAGCCAATAAGCTTCGTATATATTTTTGATAGTTCAGCTTTTGTGTGCCCTTCATTCCTATCGACCTTCATCACCTTCTCAATTAATAATGTTTCTTTTTGTGTGAATCGGTCGTCGCCAAAATCATACGACATTTTCAATGTTTATAATTTAGTATTAAAATTACGATAATAATATTAAATTAAAAAACTATTTTGATAAATTCAATTAAATCTTAACAACGTAGGTAATTTGCTATCAGAAGAATTGGTTTTGAGTTATTAGCTTTAATATTAGAGATAATTAATCAATTATTAAACTTAAAGGTAGTATTCTTATCTTTTACCTTTAAGTTTGATAATAAGAAAATTCACTATAATATTAAAGCCAACAATACAAAATAAATATTTGAAAATAATTTTTATGCATGCTATAGAGTATTTTTTTTGTGGTATAAATAGATTTTTAAATATCTATTTTGTTAATATAACATATAATTTTTACATATTTCCACAGATTTTAAAGCACGTACGTAATATTATTTCTTTATTTTTTTTTATATAATTAAGGTAATTCATATAAGTCATGGCTACAATTTTTTATATTTTAAATTTTTTTTCACAACAGTAAATATACTTCTATAGTTACATATCTTTGATATATAATATAGAATTTTGCTGGTAAAAGTGTTGGTAAAAAATAGCAATTAACATCCATAAATTTCGCAACTTGTAACAATGTAAAAAGTACGATTATTCGTTATTAAATAACAACAAAATAAGATAATTTATTTGGTTAAAAACTGGTTTAATGTAAAAATCTTTGTGTTTTCATAGTTTTTTTTTTCATTGCCTAAGAGGAATTTTGGAAATTAATCACTCATCGCCGATGTATAATGTACCAACTTGATTCAATTTTCTACTACTAAAAACTAGTTCCAAACTTGTAAATTGAAGCTTATGTTAGTATAAGCACCTATAATACTATTAATACTTACCATAGATTTGAACAACGTCACAAATACTATATTATGACTGTCTATTTAAAGGTAAATAAATGTTCAAATATGTTTTTCAAAATATATAGGTGTTCAAAGTAATGTTGATCAAATTATTAAATTTTTAATTTTAGTTAATTTTGTACAATTTTTCTAAAAAATAATTTAATAATAAGGAATTTATAGTATTTATATTTGTATTTAGATACTTTTAAAAAGTATTCAGAATACTTAAAAAATACTTAAGAAAAATGTATTAAGAATACCATAAATATACAGTTGACAGGGTTGCAACGGTCGTCAGTACAAAGTACTGGCACCGCAGCGACCTGTCCCTTCCCTTACTAACTTACTAAATTCACTTACATTTCATTATATTAATTAATAAAAAATATAATTTTCTTTTATTTAGTTCAACCAACTTTTGGTACGCATAAATATATTAGTTTTTTAATTTTATTAGTATAACCTTTCGTTTTTTAAGATAATATTTTACATAATTTACAAAGACAAAATACAATTAATATATCAATAAATAATAAATATTTATAGTGTTAGTGGTAGATTTTTAACTCAGTATTAAAAAAAAAAAAATAGATATTTCTAAGTTGTTAAATTTTGTAATCTGGGTTTGTACAAATGTTTTTTAATAATTTATTTGGTTGTTTCCTTAGGATTCCAAACAATAGATTACATTTTTATTTTAGTAGCTGTTTGGCATTGTTTCAAAATTTCCAAAAAATGAAAACATTTAATATACTTGGATAGTGAATTTAATTTCGAATGGAAACTTTCACACGCGTCGTTGTCAAATACATACTTGAACTACAAGTATTCCATATTTTAGGAAGAAAATCAGAATCATCATTAATATAAGTCTCTACTAAATTGTTACAAAATATTTGTATTTTAGACTGAAGGTTGTATAAAGAGATTAAATCTATTTAGCAGCACCGAATTACCACGCCGATTATTGGTGATCGTGTAAATCGTTCAATCGTGTATAATCGATAGTTATATTTATGTCAAAATACGTATTGGACGCAATGAGGATATTTATTTAGTTTTGATAACCACTTAAATAGTATTTCCTACATATTATACACATGCCTCAATCGGGATAAGTGAAATTGTTAAAAGATTACTTTAGACCGCAATCGAGCGACGCCAGAGCTACCAATCAAAGGGTTGAATCAGCACGTTTTTAATGCTCAGTCCCCCGGAGCGACTTCTTCGTGGAAATGCCACATCACAAAATAAATGCACAAAGCTTTACATACTATACTAAAGTAATACACTTGAAATACTCCAGTAATATGTAGGGGTTCCTAACGAAACGAATACATTTTTAAAATATGCACGCATGGAAGATCACCTAAAATACACAATAAAAATTTTGAAATTTAAAATCCTTGTTTTAACAAAGAAATATATAATATTAAATCTTGTTTTTCCTATCTATTTCCAAAACAAAAATGTATCTTATATATATAAATGTCAACGTAATAAAGTTCAAAAAATATGGAATACGATAAAGTTAAATTAAATTAAATATATTTATATTCATATTTAATATCAATATATTAACGTATAAATAACAACTCTTAAAAATTGTTTGTTCCGTAATTTAAAATTAAAAATATATGACGTCATTCAAAAAAGTAAAAATTTAAAAATTTAAATTTTTATAGATGTTATTTGAAATTAACTGGAAATTGTGTAAAAAAAATTGTCTGCAAAATCGTTAATAAACATTAAAATAATAAGTGTTGTTAGATAAAAGAATCACTCCGTATATAAGTATAGTTTATTACAATATGTACGTATTGGAAAATTAATGAATATATAATTGTTCATAGGTGAAAATCGTAAGTTTTTTTTTTTATTTTGTATATAATAATAGTATTTTATTTGAAATATGGCCTAAAACTAATTGTAGGAAATTTTTAAGCAATATGTGTTTTTTATTACATTTTTAGGACTAGTAAAAATAGTTAAATTGCAAAATTATCAAATCTAAAATATAATATCATCAATATCATTTTTTTATTAATCAGCTCTGACATTCGATAGAAGTAGGTCTGTACTCTATCTCCTAAAAAAATAAGAAAAATCGTCTGACCGATTGATGTCAAATACCGTACATCTCCTATCAACGATTAATACGATATAGCGGTCCCCAAAATATACAAAGTACAGCATTCATGTTAAATTATTTTTAAAAAACATTTGGTTAGTCCCAGCTTATTTTAAAAAAATATCTATTTTTAAGAAATTAAAACTTATAGTTCAATCAAAACCTATAAGATACTAAATTTAAAAAATAACGAACTTTTACTGGCTATTTTGAAATCACTATAATTAATAAAACACCTTAATTTATTGTATTTTTTTTTATATTACTTTATCTCACACGATTATAATAACTTTTTATTTTCAGATAAGGCTTTAGGTAAATATTATATGATTCAAATTAATATTTAATTAGATAACCAAATGATGCTTTATAAGTAACGCTATTATTTTATTGTAATGTAACTAGAACTTTTTGGTTCCAATCAATAGTGTTAAAACCAATAGGTTCTATCTACGTGTAAAATAATTTAGAGATTACCATATAGTAATTTCATATTCAATTAATTGTGTAAAAATATAATATTAATTTGATGGTTCAGTATTATAAATGTTGTAATACTATATAGTAAGATTAAAATATATCTAATTGAAAAAAAAATAATTTAACAATCAAATGGTCAATGACATATTTTATTTATTAATAAAAAATGGTATTATAGTTTGAAGTTTAAGTACTTCTACAATGGAATTACTACTAATGATTAAGAAACAAATAAATAATAAATTATGTTAATAACCTTGCTTTTTATATAATAATATTAACTATATACTATAGTAGTATAATTACTAACATTTTATATTATTAAAATTATTGTTTTTTTCTTTATATTATCACAGTGATTAGAAGTACGTAAAGAGTTTTATGTTAGACAACTAAAATTCAGTTTTTGGCTTTGTTTTTAAGCTTATAGATGCGGCATTTTATACAAATTCCTTAATCAATATAGTTGCAAACATTTATAATCGCAACATCGTCAAATCTCTAGAGTCTAGAGTGAATATTCTTCATGTATTTTAAGTTTATTTGACATTCAAAAGATTCTTTGCGAACCAGAACCATCATTTCTCTCTATAATGTTGATCAAAAAGCTTAGGGAATATGTGAATGCCGTATTTATATGTTTAATACGAATGTTTCGCAGTTATAAGTTATCCTATACTCTGCAGTTTATCGATAGCGGAGTTAAACGTTTGCACATCATAAATCCTAGACCACACGATTCGTGGTTAAAAATACCGGGGTTGTAGAGTTTTGTTCATTGCTTCAAAAATACGAAATATTAATCTAACCCAACCTAGGCACCTTCTAATTAGGACATTATAGGTGATAAATTAAAATTAGATGCAACTCTTAAATGTATACAATTTGATGTCTGTACTATGAAAGGGCTAAAAGTTCATAATCTATAGAAAAAAATGTCCTTGTATGTAATAACATTTATATTAAAGTTTAATTTGTTTATATTAAGTATCACGAAAATCAATTGACAATTTGTAATTATTTAAGATTAACAAAATAATGATTATTTCAATTAATCGAGTTTTAAGTATTAAATTTAAATACACGTTAAAAAAATCGTGTGCGTAGAATCTCGTGAATATTTTTAATGTGCTTAATCTAGGGTTAAAGTAATAAAAGTAAATAATGAGTAGTAAACATTGCCAATTTAATAATAGTTTTCAAACTATAGGTCCCGTTAAGCATCATATTTTAATATATTTATTTATTACATATATTGACATATCATATTACATTAAATATATCAATATTGTGTGCATAAATTACAAATATTTGTTTAAAGGATCAATATAAACATTTTAGTTTTAAGCTCTCTCTCTCATGCTTTTTACATTATTTATTAATATAACGAGTTTTTGTTTTCTTAACATTTGTATATTGATCCTATCCAGTGTCAAATTTAGGGGGCATAATATTCGACAAAACAGGCATGCCACCTCATATTCGAAAGAATAAATCACTGGCTAAAATAATAAAGAAAAGTAAATAAAACAAGAACTCAGTACCGTAGGTACCTATGTTAGATTAGTTTAGGTTAGTCTACATATTGATAAATATTTTATATAAACACAATATTAGATCATCAATATTCTAATAATAGTTATTAATTTTTTTTTTTCTATATAAATATATTGTTATCTCATTTTAATCTAGACAATAATTTGATATTATTATCTACAGGCCTGTTAACTAGTTAAATAAATTAAAAGTTTTATAATTATCCCATCTATAAATTTCCTTGATATTTGTTAGTTATACATTATTCTCACACTACTTTTATAAAATAACTATAACGTTAAATTTTAGATAAATATAACAATTTAGTTTTTTTTTACAGCTTTAGCAAACCATTACCAAAATGTTATTGCACGTATGTATTATTGTGTACCTACCAATATTTACTATGAATACTTAAATACAACCATGTTCTATACATTATAATTTTGTTAATTTGAATTTAATGAGGTAAAATCCTAATTTTGTTGTAAATAAAATCATTTTTATTGACTAAACACATTTCCATTCAAGTTTAATAATAAACTAGTTTAAAAATGGTCTGTTGGTAAACATTCAATCAATCTAATACCTTTTAATTTTGCAGAATTTGTAAATAATAGGCCTAATGGACCTGTGGACGAATACTGTATTACTCAGACCAGTGATCGATCTAATACTCGTATAAATTATTTTACAAATAATTTCAACTACGCTAAACCAAAAGGAATATTTGCTAAGCCAGGTCGCAAACGAACTAGATCTTCCTTGCCAGGGGAGAATTCCTCCCGGAGGGGAATTTAAAGTATGCTGGGGGGGGGGAGATATAGTGATTTTGAAAATGATTATGTTATTTTACAATGTGTATAATTGAAATCACTATATTAGTTTTCAGGTTATCGGGCATCGATAACAATTAATTATTATGAATTTCTTATAATATTTTTGTTTTTATATTCAATCATTTTTTCTTATATTTAATATTATTACTTCGTAAGTTGATTTATTATACATTTTTAAAACTACAAAAATAATAAAGTTATATAGTTATATAGTTGTATAATATATAATATATATATTTCTATAATTTTTTTATATTGTATACCACTCACAAAAAAATAAAAATTCGTTTAAACTCTAATTATAAAACAGTACGACCCCTTTGGTCAAACAAGAAAAATCAAAAAAATCAAAATAATAAAATAAAACTCATAGTTTGTCGGTGCACGGCTGTCCAGCTGCAACCCATATCTATATAAATAATCATATACACACAAAACATTAAAATAAATATTAAAAAAGTTAGGCAATTGGCGTCTATAGAAAAAAAAAATAGTGAAATTTGGCAATTAGCACCTATAACATACAATATAATAAAACGGCGATTTGTGTACGTATAATCATAATAAAAAAAAAAAATAGAAATGAGCCAATTAGCGCACAGAATATATAACAACAACAATCGTGGCGATTCACGCCTTGCAATAGTAAGACAGAGGGAGATTCACGATGTGCAAAAATATAACAAAAAGGGGTGAATTGCGCATTTCAGAAATATGACAAAAACAAAAACACTAGCAATAAACAATACTTATAATATACTAACAAAAAATAATAATTTAACGATAAAAATAAAAAATCATATGGAAATTAATTAAATAAAACATAATATTAGATGATCAAAATAAGATGTCATAAATCATGATTTTTTCGGTTCTGTGAAAATTGTCGTTCAAATTTGTATGATAGGTGTTTAACGTAAAACCCTTTAGAAGGCCGTATTTTTTTAACTAAAAAAACCATGTTTTTTGGTTAAAATAAATTGAATCAGGTTTGATATGTTCTACATTCAATAACAACGATATTCATGAGCTGCATGTGATGAAGACAGTACCGTAAAAAGTCATATCATGCATAGTTAATAAATGCCCAAACAATTGTTGGTATGGAACTAATAATTTAATTTAATTCAATTTTATGCTTCGTATTCGTATAATACTGTACTTAATTACATAATTATAGAAAAGCTAACTAATATTGTATTTTATTTTAAAGGAAGTACAAATATACCTAAATATAAAACTTAAATTTTGTTTAGTTATACGTTAAGCTATTTTATACCTTCTAAAATATGATTTATAAACACTATAAATATATAAACCTGTCTTACTATTTCCTCTAAATATTTCTAAAACGAATTTACTGAGTATATCAAAATTATACACCAAACAAATCTATTAACTCAGATTCTAACTAAATAGCTGGGCCACTTTCATTTAAAAAAAAAATCTATCACAATTTAAAAATATGAATGTTCAAGTTAATATTATAATTAGTTTCTAATGACTAAATTCGGTGGCATCGAATGCAATTGAAACAGAAAAACGTGCTTGACATACAATTTGCAACAAGTTTTGGAATTTATTTTTAACAACTGCATTAAGTAAACTTAGATCGGGGTGCTGCGATTACGTTGGCATTCCTATTTTATTGTATACACTATTTTTAAAAATGTTTTGATACCGCATATTTTTAACAGAAATAAATTTCGTTCGGATTGCCAAGTTCATGTTGCATCTCTCGAATTTTTAGAATAGTTTACAAACTAGTACTATATTTTTAAAGAAAAAAATAACAATTTTTCTAAAGGCGTAAAATTGTATTAATGTTATTGCTTCCAGTGTTATTTATAACGAATGATTTGACAACGGTAATGCAAAAGTGTTGAAGTTACCTTCCGAACGATACACTCACATGATTTTAAGATGATTGTCCAAATTTTATGCCAGATCTTAGAGAAGTCTGTCCAAATCACTTATCAGTGTATAATCTAACTAATATCAATATAATATGGTATAATATATTAAAATATATATAAAAAAAATTCTGTTATTCCACTTTATTACATTTTTTATTTTCCTACCCACCTTTGCAGACTTAGAGCTGTCAGTATACTATAAATTTATAATTGTTTTAATTTTTAAATTAGGTATTATACAATTGTATTCAATTAATTATTGGATTATGGTTGTAGTATAATATCGTCTATATTGTTATCTACAACATAATATTACGCACTAATTTATTATATATCTATTTTTCTATTGATAATCCTATGTAACAACGGTTCTCCACCTGGAGGAGGGGCGTGCTCTATAAGGAGGCATGAATTTAAAACAAAAAACATAAAACGTTATTTTTGATTATTAATATTAATTCAATACATTTTTAAGTTAACTATTATTTATTAATACGTTACCTTCCATTGATTTTCTTCTATATTAATACAAAAACCAACATTAAAGGCATGACCTATATTTTACAAATTAAATATTAAGTTTATAAATATATACATTAAGCATAATTCAATCTCATTATGTTGCGGGGGGTGTGACAATCATAAATGGTATGAAAGGGGTATGTACCTCAAAATGTTGAGAAACCTTGCTCAGCTCTCTATATCATAGATCGTAATGCTAACGCGGTTCCTTCTCTGGCTCTCGATACCAAAAGAGAAAAAAAAAGGCTCTCTGTATATTCTAATTTTTTTCATAATATATAATTCTACTAAGTTCACTATTTTATAATTACATCATCGCTGTTCTTATGAATTCCTCTTTATCTATTAGTTTCCGACGTCAATTTTTGAATTTTAAATAAACATTTTTTAATTTATATCACATAATTAAACACATGCTTTAAAGCATCGAATATTTCAAATATATGGTGATTGAGTTTTACGAATATAAAATATATATAATGTATGTATACAATTTGAATTAAAAAAAATATGATATACCTATTGAAAACTTGTCCAAAAAATGTAAACGTTAATTATTATTGCCGATTAAAAAGAAATTTCATTTATTCGAAAAAATTTGAGTTTGTGCTAACTTACTGTTTTACACTGTAAATAACCATGACAATTAGAAGTAGAGGCTGATGAATATAATGAATGGTAAGAAAACCATCTCGATGTTCTATTAAAATACTATACCCAACGATTGGTATCAACTGTATAACTATGGTCATTTCATGTAAAAACTGAATTCTGGCACGCAAGAGAATGATGTGAGTTCTTCTTTATGTGCATAGGTACAAACTGAATTGAGTTTTATAGGTTTTACTAATTTAAATTAAACTTTATTGTTAATATTATGATTATATTATTTTGAGTACCTATTCGTTCATGTGACCAAAATGTTAGCGCACGAGGAAATGGTGTATCTAAATAGTCTATCTAATACGCCGTACAATAATAATTTTTAGGTAAATAACTTATTTTTGTTATTGAAAATATTATTAATAGAACAGTAAATAAAAATTATAGTTACAATTTTATTATGAATGACATCATTTATATTATATCACTATTAACGCTAAACTCAAATATAAGCATTCATTTTGTATAGTTGATAATTTGTAATGAAACAAAAGTAGCCAAATTAAAGGCATCTATGAACGTATTAGACTGTTGAAGACGCTGGCCATCATAACAAAATTATGTTCTACTTTTAATACTGACCTTTTGTTCTTATTCAATTTAAAATTATTGTTGTTTATATAAAATGTGCATACGTACAAAATGTGTTCTATTACAGTACATTTTGTCATATTAATAATAATTTATATTTAATAAATATAAATATAAATTATATAAATATAATATATAATAAATTATATACATGTCAATGAGAATTATAATTCATACATAGTTTTATAGAATTATTTATTGGCTTTAATAATGACACATAATTGTGTTATGATGATAACTAATTATGGAGTTTTTATGTTCCATAACAATTTCAATATCATTACAAACATTCAAATAATAGTTTTACATAATTTAGGGTAATATATATCACATTCATTGAGTTTAGTATTAATATAATTTTTATTTATGCATTATTAACAAAAACATTTATATATAATATTTTACGGGCTAAGTAACAAAGATTAGCAATGCACATTTCCCGAACATCAAGAGTAAATTTGTAATAAGTTAACATTGTCCGGGCATAGTATACTGTGCCCAGTTAGATTTGAGAACTGTAGGATAAATATTAAACATATATTACAAATTAAATAAAACATCTTACAGAGTACTCAAATAATCATAACAAACCTGAAATAGACATCTCAAATATAAGTTTTTAAAATGTCAATTCATAATTATAATAGCCAATAAATATAAGCCACGACGAATACTGTAATGTAATATTTATTAATATTATTATATACAAATAATACATGGATTTTATAGCAATACGTTCACCACAAAATTGTTTTAACAGTATGATTGCCACTTTAAAATCGTTAGAGAATATTTAGTGAAAAAGTTAAACGATATCGATAAATTTCCTATTATAGTTCAATGATCAATCTATATATTAATTCGTTTAAATAATCATTGATTATCTGCTATATAACCGGATTTTTAGGCTCTAGCACAGTTATATCATTAAATGAAAGATAAAAAAATATAGTATAAATCATTAATTATTAGGTATAGCATTTGTGATTTGTTAAATGTAAGAAATTGAAGTTTTATATGTTATAAATATATTTCATAGATAATATTTAAATGTTTAAATATTATGGAAATATATTATTGTCGTGATAAACAATACGATAACGAAAATAAGTTTTGTAGAACAATAATAATAGATACGCGGCCGCCGCATGTATCATCGTAATTTCGGGACGCATGACGTCAGAAAATTATGTTAGATTTTCATGTCCCAATAAAATAAAATAATTTTTATTGACGTTTTTATTATACTCTGTAGTCTGAAAGTATAAAATAATTTTAATCTGATCGAACCTTAAGTTATAAAAACATATACATTGCAAAGGGACGATTGTGAACTCAGTCAGAGGAAAAAAAATATTCAAAAGATCTACTGTCAACTCGTTCCGTATTTGTTACTATTTTCTTCTATTTAATAACAATTCACAATAGATAATCGTGATTCCTGAACAATATGAAAAGTAGTAATAGTACATTTTGGAACATCAACCCGTATGGCCGTATTTTGTTTACAATTGTGGACGACTTTCAAGATTGAAAATCGAGAACAGTACTTATTTAAGAACTACTTGATAGTTATAAATAATTTCTTCTTTGACTGTAACAATCCTTTTTTACATTATTATTTAATACATCGTAAGTACTTTTAAAAAACATTCAATATAATATATAAGCTATAAATAATAGTTACATACTTGTTTACCTATAAGAAAATCGATTTTTATTTTTTAATATTACGTTATTCGACTGAGTTTGTTGACACAACTGTAATATTAGATATTTTTACTACACTAGGACAACTAAATAAAATTAAACATAACTTTGCCAAGTTTATATCAAAACTCTGTATATTCTAATAACTAGGACTCAAAACTAAAAACATATACATTAGAAAGTCCGATAGAGTGTTGCATATTTGAAAAAAAAATTATAATGAAATTTCTATTTTTTTGATTATAAATATAAGAATGGGTGGGCTAGTAGGAATTGCTCTGCTGTATAGCAGAGAAGGTGAGTAGGTCACTATAATGGATGTGTGAAATTTGAATGCAATGACATGTATCATTCTACACGAAAAACGATTCTGAACGGAAATGATTAGTTCGTATAGAATAATTAATAGGATATATTACATTATTACCTATATTTAATTGTAATAATATATCGTTATTTTATGCGATCTCGTGAAAAAATAAATTTCATACGCTCATAAAATTTTTTATAAATTACCGATAGAGTTCAAAGTTATTTGAAAAATAAGTTATGGAGTACTTTGTGTTAGGTTTTTTAACCATAGATATAATGATGTGCCCAAAATTATTTTTTAAAGGAAATTCATGCAAAAAAAAAAAAAAATAGAAAAATCTAAAATTTTAATTGTCTATCAATTGTTAAAAATATTCTAAATATTTTGAAAATTTTATCCTAAATAATCAACACTAATAAAAACATTTGGTGAAAATTTAATGAATTTACAATGATTCGTTTATGAGTTACAGCAAAATAAAAATATCGATTATCTGATTATGCGAAAGAATTCCTGTTTTTCCGTTACTTTTTTCTGTTTTTCCTGGTGCTTTTGAATACTACTAGAACATTAAAATATACAGGAAATGTTGTCTCCTCAAAGCACCGACTAAATTCAGTTTACTGTTCAAAGAGGAGCTGAAGGCAAAAACCAAAATATTATTTCTACTCCAAAATTTGTTGATAGATACACACAAAAAAGAATATAATAATAACAAACACATATCATTGAAATTCAATACATTATAACTTCGTTCAGAATCTAATATAAAGACAAGTTATTGGAATATAAAAAACGTTACGTCACGGAATATTTTCTCCTTATTAACGAAAAAAAAAGTGATTAATCTATCATTATTATTAAGATAAAGATTTTGTTTCGCGTAAAAATGTAATTTTATATAAAAATAAAAACATTTATTGTCGTAACAATAACAATCTGCCGATAACAGGAAATACAGTACGGCACGGCAGCCCATGTCTTCCCAGCTACCTTGCAACCTGAAATTTTTTTTATGCATGCATTTTATCGGCATGTAGATATAAATTGTTCTGAGGCGTAAGTCATCGACTAGTTCAATTATAATGTATTGTTATTATGTTTAATTAAAGACTATGCGATTAATTAATCGACTATTCGAATAATTGATTATTTTTAACGAATGATATATAATCGGTTAATCGATTGAAAAAACGCAAATCTAGGAGGGACAGTAATGTAAAATTGATATGTCAGAGATATTATCATTTATAAATACACCAAATCAGAAAACCAAAAATAGTTGTTATTCTGAAACTAACTGTTAGCATTGTTAGAAATATGGGCGACTCAACTTAACAGGGGTATATTTAGTATGGGCAACGGAGTGCACGGGGGGAAAGCTAGTATAATATAAATAATTAATAATCGGTATAATATATCTGATTTAATAAATGTTAGAAAATAAAGTATTATATGTTATGACTAGGGCTAGGATCTTATAGCATTTTCATTTTCTTTCACAGTACTCTAGATCACAGCTAAAAAAAAAAACAAAATTCAATTCAAACATCATAGTGTTCAGATATACAATTTTGTTTTTGACTTTTTTGGCTTTTTTTTATGATATTCGTAAATAAATGCTTTTTTGGTACTTTTGTTGTAGTTTTTGATAATTATACGCATATTCGACATTTATTGAAAATTTACGTACATATTTACTATAAATTAATAAAACAGTTTTTAATTTACTTTTTTTTATTATTTATTAAATTGTATTTAGTTGTTCTAAGAATTAATTTGTTTGAACATATAAAAATGTGTTTAATAAATTATTTTTTGATTTGAAAAATGTTTTTCAGCTAAACTTTTACATTTTCAAGTCTTTTTTGGATGCATATTTTCTGGTTAAAATTGCCTTTTTTAGTTACATTAATGGCATTTTTTTAATGCTTTTATTGTAGGTTTTAGTGCATCAATTTCCTAGCCCTAGTTATTACTATATTTCAATCCAAAAAAAAAAATGGAGCTCAATATTAGTTAACCAATGGACATCGCACAATATAATATTATGATAATACACATAATATTCAAGTACTAAAAGATTATGAAAATATATTATTGTCATGATAAATAATACGATAACTAAAAAAGTTTTGTAGAAGGATAATAATAGATACGCGGTCACTGCATGTGTCATCGTAACATCGGTACGTATGACGTCAGAAATTTAGGTTCGACAACAGACTTTTATGTCGCAATAAAATAAAATAAATATTGTCTACGTTTTCATTATTCTCTGTAGTTTGATAACGTTATAACAATTTTAATCTTATTGAACCTTTAGTTATAAAAACATATAGGTACATTGGAAATTCCATTAGGGTGTTGCATATTTCAAAATAATTATTTTTTAAAGATTGTAAAATTTTCAATTTTTTCGTTTATAAATATAAAACTATTGATATATTTTATTAAAAAATAAAAAATGATACGTAACGGAAAGTTCTCTCTAAATTAAAACAAAATAATGGTTGATCTATCATTTAAAAGAATGATTTTGTTTCGCTTAAAACTGTTTTTCCATATAAAAATTAAAAATCAATTAATTACTAAGCCAATAGCGAAATAAATACAGATTTTATATGTATATATCAACATATTAAGTTAGCTCAAATCAGCAAAATGATAAAATTTCAAGTGTACATGACACTCACTTTTAAATCATTTTTTTGTATAATTTATTATATTATTACCATAAAGAAATACCTAATATATTTAAAGACATTTTGCATATTTTCCTGAATCTTTAACATACGAGGCATATCCAGAAATTAAGTGCACTGAGGCTATCACAATCTCAGGGAATATATTTTTACTATGTTTGCTACACTTCTGTATAGCTTTACTCCTCTTCTTTATAACAAGACCATAACAAGTTCAGTACGTTGAAAACTGTGGTCATAAGAATTTTTCTTGTGAATAATGTCGATCGAGTCTGCCGCCACCTCCTTTGACCACTTCTCGACCGCCCCTTCACCTCCTCGTCAGTAAACAATTTTTTTCCACCCGTGTGCTTCATCAGGGAAGTGAACAAATGGTAATCTGAAGGCGCCAGGTCGGGGAATACGGAGGGCGGTTCAAAACATCTCATCCAAATGAGCCCAAAAATTGTTTCACGATATTGGCTGTGTGGGGTCTGGAGTTGTCGTACAGCAGGCAGACTCCTCTTGTTAACAGACCATTCCTTTTATTTTGAATAACTCTCCTTAATTTTTATAGGGTTTCACAATACCTTTCTGCTTTGATGGTCTCACCTTGAGGTAAATATTCAATCAATATAACGTCTTTGTGGTCCCAACACACCGATGCCATGATTTTTTTGACTGAAATCGGTTTTGAACTTTTTGGTTGAGGGTGAACACTAGTGTTCGGACTGTCTCTTGGTTTCAGGCATATGGTGTGCAACCCAAGTTTCATCTCCAGTAACAATAGACTTGAGAAAATTATTACCCTCTAGCGTTCCATAGAGGTAATGAATGACGGCGCGGATTTCGCACTTGGCGGCAAACTCGATCGACATGTTTCATGAGAAAAATTCTTGTGACCACAGTTTTCAACGTATTGAACTTGTGATGGTCTTGTTATAAACGAGAGGAGTAATGCTATACAGCAGTGTAGCGAACATATTAAAAAAATATTTCCTATGGTCGTGAGAGCCTTAGTACACTTACTTTCTGGATATGCCTCGTATTTTACTTTTTTTATTCAATTTAATAACAGTTCAGAATAGAAAATCGTGTTTTCCGAACAATGTGAAAAGTAGCAATAGTACATTTTGAAATGTTACCACTTATCTTGTCTACAATCTTGGATATTTGTCAATTCTCCCGAGATCACTTTAGAAGTGACTAGAAGAATAAGAGGATTTACCTCTATACTAGTATACTTGATATTTATAAAGAATTTCTTCCTAGTCTGTAATAATTATTTTTATACAATATAGTTTAATACAACGTAGGTACTTTTAAAAGGCAATTCATCATAAAATATGATTATACTATAAATAAAAATTACATACTTATTTATCTCTATGAATATCAATTATTATTTTTAAATTTCTTAGTCACTCATAGTCATCTTTCTGAAATTCAGATGACTAAACCAACCTATTAATTTTTCTGAAATAAAAAATTATTGTTCCTTTTATGATAATAAACATAATATAATAATAATATATATATATATATATTATATCATGATATTAAAAATGGTTTTAATTAAATTGTTAAAAAGTAATATTATGGAAAACTCAAAAATGTCCACATTATTTTCTACTAAACATATATATTTTTTTAAATTTCGTTTAAGATTGAAAGAACATAGGCACATAAAATTTTATAATATACCTGTGTAATAAGTTATATATATATATATATATATATACATATAACTATCAAGTAAAAAACTGAAATAAATCCTGTTAACATTTAATTTTTGGGTTGTACTAAAGTGATTTCGGGGTTTTGACAATCGTTCAAAGTTGTTGATAAGATAAGAGTAGTGGCATAACTAAGAAGGATTAGGTCCCTCTGATTATGATTTAGCCCCGCCCCCAACCTAAAAAAAATATCGTTATCCTTTATTTATTTTAAATAATACACCTAAAAAAGCATTTTGTCAATTGGAAAAAAAAGAAATGGATATCGTCAAAACATGGTTACGGTCAAACAAACATATTGACAGGGGGGGGGGGGGTTAAATCCTCCTTCCAACCCCGAAATTATATTTTGTATACAAGCCCGCGGTCAACAATGATACAATAAAAACGGTTTTATACACATATTTTAATTATTATATTGTATAATTTAGTGAAAAACAAAAATAAAATGATTATAATAAAATATTTTATTATATTTTATTTAGACCCTAAAACACACATATTTCGGAAAAGTATATGTACAATCATTACAATTGTATTATATATATATAATGTGATATAATTACCGGATATATAATGCAATCAATATTTAATTTCAGATTATACAGTGGACTAATGAAAGTATTGATAGGGCGATGAGTTCTTTTGTTCCATGTGTATTATAGTTTAAAAATATTAAAAATTATTAGACACGATTATTTTATTGTGCGTAGTTTAAAGTTTCAAGTTTTTTTAAGTTATAAAAAACATAATTTAACCAACTTTATAAAAAAAAAAGAAAGCAAAATTTGTGCAAGTGGGTATCGCTTTTCTGGATAGTAGTGGTTGAGAGTAGGTCACTATAATGGATGTGTTAAATTTGAATACAATGACAAGTATCATTGGATACGAAAAATAATTATAAATGTAGATGATTATGTATGTCCTAGGATACATAGTATTATAATCTAAAGTTGAATTGTAATACATATATATTTTTTTTCTACTACTATTTGTTTAAATTATATTTTGTGTACGTTCCCGCAGTCAACTATGATAAAAAACGGTTTTTCAAATAAATCCACCATTCATATTGAGAGAAACTTATCAAACACTATTGATAGAGAAAAAATTTTAAACAAATTTCAAGTGCTAACGATACAATGGTACATGTATAAAAATTCTGCCACAATGCGAAAAAAGTAAAGGCCCCATTCTTATTTGTTTCAAATATGAAATAAGAAAACTAGGTGCATGTAATATCTCCTTCATAGTGTATTTTAATTGCCTTTTTTTATTTTTTTAAATTTTGTATACATATAGATTTATAATTTATTAACAGTGAACATTTAGCTTTACGAACTTTTAAGTTCGCAAAATTATCAATAAGTTGCGAAACTTTCATGAGTCCTACTTCTCTAGCTTTTATATTTGACTCGAATGATAATAAAATACTATAAATAAAATATAATCTTATGGTATAAAATATCCAATACGTTGTCAGTTCAGTGTTTACCGCATTTTGGTGTTGCTACCACCACATTTTAACTTAAACACAATAACCCTGTTGCACAACCTTCTGTTTGTAGTGTACGCTGTACATATCATTTATGTTATACTCAAAGAGCGTTCAAAAAAACGATTAACAACTGACGTAAACAAATATTTATATGAACTGTCAGGAAATATTATACAAAAGTAAAACAAACTCTTCATACAAACATTGATTTTAATAACAATTAGAGTAAATTATTTTTGTATCATTAGCTGTAATTGTACCCTATAATAACCTTGTACTCTACTGTGATAAAGTAACATTAGTAATCGGTAGACGTGGTAATTCAACTTAAAAATGAAACAATCTATGTTATCTGATAGAATGTTGGTATTATAATAATTAAGAAGTAGATATCCAAAATATATTTTTGTCAACATTCACAAAATCTAATTCTTTATTCAAAACTGTTCTTAAAGTTTAAAACCGAAAAATTCTATCGCGTATACATCATATACTATACACACAAAAAAAATGTACACAAACACAAACAGCAAATTTAATTCAATACTTCAATTGCTCTACTCAAGATTTAAAATTTGGGAAAATAACTGTTAATATGTGGTGTATAGGAGTTTAGTTGATCGTTGTAATTGATGAGTTACATTTTAATTTAATTATATTTAATTATTTCTGAAGAACAATTTTAACTGAAGACTGATAAATAGTCTTAAAAAATTATGTTTATGTATATTTAATATTAATATATAGCTATTAAATGAAAAAATTTAAACAGATTTTTGGCTAATACATAACGTACAAAATGTCATAGACGGCAATATTGTAATAAATAATTTAAGTATTTATAATTATTATATTTTATTTAACACTGTTATATATTCTAAACGGATTAATTATTATATTATTTCGATCATCACGTTTTGGAGTAGTAATAACGCTTTGATTTATAACTTCAGCCCCGTTTTGAAAATAAAAGTGAATCTAGTTTGTACATTGAGGAGGGGAGGTGAAAAGTAATAAATTTCTAGTAGTTTCTAAATGCACCAGGAAAAACCCTTTGGCATTCCAAAAAATCTTTAAAATTTAATACAAGGTTTAATTTAACTATTACTTATCGTAGTAAAAGAAAAAATCAAAAATCGTTAGTCACAATTTTTTTTTACTTTGATTAAACATTATGTTTTAAAATCAAATATGTGTATATAAAATACACTATTTATAGATATGGCTCATATGTATTAATATTTGTACATTGAAATCTGTTTTTTTAACCTAGTTTATTTTAATTAAAACGTGACTAATAGGTTAAGAATATCATGATGTATATTGCCTAAAACAGAATAAGACAAATAATGAACATTATTTTCTGTCATTGTTCATTTGTAGTTACGTATTATTTGTTAAATGTTTATTCTATATCACTGAAGAGTAGGGTAGGAAGGGATCAAATTTAAAAGAAACAAAGCAGTATTATTATTGTCATTTCATAATTTAACGTTCACTTAATTGTCATTCTTCGTACACATAAAGTAACTAAAATGAATATATTTCAGCGTTTTTTTATAAGTATTACAATCTCAACTCTACCAATTTTGATTGCTCCAACAACTGCATTTCAAGAATATGTCGAATATTTTACGAGTATAGTCATAATTATTGTTTTT
Source organism: Rhopalosiphum maidis (assembly GCF_003676215.2). Classification (NCBI taxonomy): domain Eukaryota; kingdom Metazoa; phylum Arthropoda; class Insecta; order Hemiptera; family Aphididae; genus Rhopalosiphum; species Rhopalosiphum maidis. The sequence continues at coordinate 86,557,753 of NC_040878.1, forward strand.
TAATTATTTTTTTCTAATTTTATTTATAAATGTATTGATATTCAATACATAACTTAAACCATTTTTTACATTTTATGTTTCTTACAGAATTGGAATTACCAAATACGTATCTTTCATATAACAAAAATGATGCTGGTATGGTACAATGTATTTATTTACAATAATTATTTTTTTATTCAAGTTATTGTATTGATATTAATTTATAATGGTTTGTAGATTATTCTATAGATTATCTAGAAACTAAAAATAATATATTATTGATATTGTTTTACTATTTAATAGAAAGAAACATAACTTACACCATATTTTTATTTTTTATAACAAAATTGTATTGTTTTTGATACCTAAAAAAAAAACATTAAATTTGATGTATATGACATTTTTATACATATACTTACTCTGTATACATAGCTGTTATATTTAAATAAATTGTTACTAATCACAAATATGAAAATAATAATGCCATAAGTTATACTATATTACTATATTTCTATATATTATTTTTTTTTCAGCCAATCTTAAATGTAATATTTTTAACTTTCATTAGTAAATAAATAAGAAATCGGCATAATTTTAATATTAAGTATTAAAAGGTTGATATTTTATATTGTATATTCATAGTGTCTTTGATAGTTTGATGACAGTTTAAATAATTAAAAATTCCACGTATTAATTAAATAAATTTAGCAAAAAAATCTATATGAAAATGGAATTTCTGTTTGAAATAAAATCGATTTCGGTATATTATCTAAAAACTATGAATAATTGATAAACCATATAGATACTTAGAATATTCAACACATTTTTATAATTTTATTTTTTATTAATTAAAAATGAAAAATATTAATAATTAAAATATTTTGAAACTATTTATAGATATTTAACATTTTTTATTCTATTTTTTTATTGACTTCAAAAAAATATATTGACAGACAATAACCTTAAAAAATATAATTGATTCCTAATAAGCTATAATGGGCTTAAAATATCTGATAATTGTATCATGATTTGTACAAGGTTAGGTGTTTAGGTTAGTCAAACATACAAAAAATTATTGATGGTATATTATTTAAAGTTGTTAAAGTAATTATTAAAACATATTCAGTATTTATTTTGTTTATTTCATATTTGAAACCTTGTATAGATAAAACTGTTTGATAGCCCAATAACAGTTTGTAAAAAAAAATACCACTAAATATTGAATCAATCAATAGTAAGCAAGGCACTTCGTAGTTACCGTTAAAACGAGATGAGTTTATTTAATATATTTATTGAATCGTAAAATTAAACAATATTTTTAGGCTAATAAAACAAAGTTTTTTATAATAATTGATTATGTATTATTTAAAAATTTAACAGATTTTTTAAAAGATATTTCTGGATTTACTAGTAAGAATTTTTGTATTACGAGGTAGTAATTGTATTGTACTTATATCTTTCTTTAAAGAATATTTGATATAGTTATAACAATTATAATATATTATAAGTATTGACGCCTACAATAATTAATGTTTTGTATGACGAAAAGTTATATTGCCTTTATAGTAGTCATCTTTAGAACCTCTATTTGAAATATATTGAAATAAAACATTATTTTTAAAATCTCGCACCCTAACAACCCATACGAAATTCGACACACAAATGCAACAAAGATAAAAAACAAATAAATTATTTTTTATTAATTGCTATAATTAAAACAGTTACAGTATTTTATTCCTGAATAATTTTAGTTTATAGAAATACAAATTATCTTTCGTTATATAGTTTTCTATTATTAAAAATTTTAAATATAAAGTTTAACTTTACTTTTTAAGTTCTACTTTTGCCAATAGTTCATTTCTACTTGTACTAAGTTTATAGGTTACTGTATATGGTTATAGTGTTCTAAAATAATATCTAGAAACGGTTAAGTTAAATAATTAAAATTGACATATATGCTTTATATTACATTTATATGATACATTTACAGATGATGTGCTATATGAAAAAATAGTGCAACATGAAAGTAATTTTTTGAAGTTAACTAAATATATTTTTTTAAATTATCTATGGTGGATATTTGTCTACATTTCTTTCGTTAATGTATATAACACCAAAATACTTGTCGTTAGAGACATATTTAGGAATATCGCTATACACGTAAGAAAACTATAGCTACAGTATTATATTAAAACGCTCTGCAAAACTCAAATTTACCGCCCGGGGCCCACCTAGACCTCCACTAAATACGCATGGTTATCATATTTTTTAATTTCTAAACTTCTTTAAAAACAGAGAAACTATAAATTTCATAAAACTCTTAGATTTAATATTAAGAAATAACTTTTAAATTATTGATTTTAAATCAAAACATTCAAATGTTTTACAATTATTAATCAATAAACAATCGATTAACCTAAACATTGTACAGTTTTATATGACTGTTGAATACTGATTTAATAAAAAATTAACTAAATTATAAATGACATTTCTAGTTGCACCATAGCATCACAGTAATCACTAATCGCAAAAAAAAAAGATTTATTTTTATAATAAATATTTATTTTTAAATAATTATTTATCTATCTGTTTTTTTTAGTTTATATAGGTACGTATTTTCTGTGATTTTTTTTTAACAAGTTTTAAATTAAGTTTTTTCAATAATGTTGTAAAAATTTAAATTTTAACTGATGTTAATAATAATTTTACTATCTAAATTACTCATTATTTATTAACTCATCAACTGTGAAAAACACTTAACCACTTTCATTAAGTCGATTTATATTTCAACACATTTTTTCAATGAAATTTTAAAATATTGTGTGGATTTTTTTATCATAATAAGCATAATTTTAACCATGAACTATCTTTAATTAGTAAATATAGTATTCATAATAAGTAGTTGATAAAATGCTTGGTTTATCAAAAATTGAAGGGGTTTTAGATAAAAAATTGGATTTAGTTTGTACTTTAAAGAGTTCATAATGATAAATTAGGGATTTACATTATCGATTTATATTTATAATATAATTTTCAAAACTTTCTTGTTTTTAAAATTTAATAAATATTTAGTCAATGATGTTAATTTGTCCAAAGAGTATTGTTTCAGTTCATTTCAGTTCGTGACCATATTTTTGATTGCGATCCACTTTTAACAATTGTATACTTTTATAACCTTCTTTATTTTCAATATTGTCGAGAATTGTTTACCGTATAATAATATATGACTATTTCATTTTATAGGATATTTTTTCAGTAAGTATTTGTGTTTCAGATACATTGTATAATCGTCATGTCTAATTAGTTTATATTAATTAGTTTATTTTTAGTTATATTTAATTAAACGCACTCAATATTAAAGTTTTATATAATGAGTATGATTAAGTCATGGTTCGTGATTTTTGTGATTATAGATATTGATATTCCATTAAAACTGTAATTTCAGCAATCTCGCATGGACAAAAATAAAAAAATAATAGAATTATAATAAAATAAAATAAAATAAAATATAAGACCTTCAAAATTGCAGAAGAAAGCGATACTTAAATAACTGAAAACCATTGTAAAATTATAAGCTAGATAGCAAAACAAAATATCGGAACCCAGACTGAGTTCAAGAACAAAAGAAAATCAATTATAAAAAATGACAAAATATATACTAGAATTATTCAATTAATTTTAAACTTAATATATTTGTTTTTATAGGTTTTCAAAGTAAATATCTATTTAAGAGATTAATATTTTGATTTATTGAAGTAAAAAATAATTATTGGTATTGAATGTTGCTGGTTTGATGTCACACTAGCACTCGGTAACACCAAAAAAGTTAATAGAAGTGACAATGGACAAAATGTCATTATTCACTGATAAATATTTCAGATGACCTTAAAATTTTTCCGGTTGCTTGGTTAGGTTAGATTGGGCAGCGGAGGCTTAGCATGATGTTGTAACCGTATCAACATTTAAAATTGGTTCTATGATTACTGCAAGTCAATTATGCTGATCTTCTTGTAAAATGTAAAAAAATCGGTTAGCTGTTTGACTTTCACTTCTATTATGTTCTATAAGGCATCACAAATTGAAATTAAAGTTACAAATAATATAACTGTCAATGATGGGATTTTTGAAGTAAGTCCAATAAATCTCATTTTTTTCAGCAGTTAGGACCAAAGTTTAATATTATAGACTTTGTTTCAAATAGTAAATATTAAATTATGAAGACCTATGGGACACCGAAGTTATCACATCTAATCTTCGTGTGTTGCTGTCTAGGTAATTGTATTGTCCTGCAGAATTAGGATTATTTACAGTGGAAGTTGTTTTTCATGTTGACATGTTGTATCTCACCGATCTTCCACCACGGTGTCATGTTAAAGACATTTGTCATGTCAATTAAAACAATCGACACACATTTGTATGGATAGTATGGATAGTACATTTCACTGTGAAATTGTATATTGCTTTTTTTTGCAAAACGCCATCTCCATCAATGACATCTACCGTAGATTTAACTTTCGTAAAACCAAACTATTAGTTTGATAGTTACTCTCAATAATATATCTCATATTATTAAGCCATATTTTATACGGCAGACTCGAATTTTAGTGGAATAGAAAATTCATCTTATTAACAGTATACAGTATCAATACTTGCACGAAAAGTAGTTTATGTCAATATGCCAATATGTAATTTTTTGAATTGAAACAAGAAACTGTTTTTAATTCACAATATAAAGCTTGTTTTAAATAATTACATTTTTAAATATATCTTCATTTAATCATTTTAAAAATATTTGATTTTGTTGTTGATATGTCAATCCCTATATTTTTTAATTAATTCCTATTATAGTAAAATAAAATATGATTTTATGTTATTAACAAAATAATATTTTAACTAATTTTAATAGCGAATTACGGTAAGTTTAAATTCAATAACATTCTTATACAAAGTTTATCCTAATTACATATATTAACTATGAAAATGAATTACTTATACCATTGGTTATAAATACTAATCAATGCGTATACCTATATTATGTTTTTATTTTATTTAGATAACCTGAAAAGTACGTACATTTTTGGTATTTATTTTTATTTTGTGTTACAGAGTCGTGAGTGTTGTGACTACTCGACTCAAATTTGTTTCCTGTCGAGAGTGATGTGTCCGCCTCAAACATGGTTTTTAGGGTCACCAATCACGGACCGAGGCCCGAAGGCCGGAGTGTCGTAGAGTATTCTTTTTTATTGCATAAGGGAATAAGTGTTGTAGGGACATTTGGACAGTAATATAAGTGTAGTCAGTAATATAATAAAAAACAACAATTTGGGGGAGACGAAGTATTTAAATATTTATTTGCATATTTTTGCTTAAAAGCGTAAGTTGGTGGCAAGAAAGCCACCTGGCATAAAACTCGGTCAGAATAGAAAGCAATATTAACAATAAATAATACCTTTTTAATAATCATAATTAATTATGATAAAACATAAAAGTACCGGCTACAGTGATATATTTGTTTATGTACTTAAAAAAATGATGGTGTTAACCAGAAACAATACCAATAGCAGTGAAGTGTGAGGATGTTTCGCTTCTTGGCGCACCAGCGAAAAACGGCTTCTACTCATCTTGCTAAGACGGGAGAAAATGGAGTGCTGTGCCTTTACGTTTTCGGCCGATACCATGATATGTGGTTGGCATGAACAGACGACAGGCGACGGAAAGGGTCACATACGCCGCGCAGATGATTAATTATAATAATAATAATAATAATAATAACGGTATACGTGGCTGATAGTTTCAGTGACCTAATTAGGTAGTTAATTTGTGATCGTCTGTGCGGGGAGACCTTTACACCTAACTCATGGGTACTATGAGTGGTGCGTGGTATATTTTTCATTAGTATTATGATATTGTTATCATCATAATATCATAAAATAACAGAAATAGAATACAGCACGAAGGAAAATAAATCAAATATTCTGTTCTAGTGTCATTATAATTTTACTTTTATTGTTTTAAGATTAAAACATCAATCTTTCTATGTAAAATCGTTTTAATGAGTTTTATATAATCTATTAATTGTCCGTTTTCAGCGGCACTGAGTATGTATATATATATATTTTATTTTATTAAAATATTTTATTCTATTCCGTTCAATGTTTTAAGATTTGTTTGTGACATTAATTATTTTGTCTATTAGCTAGTTAATTTTTAAATGATTAGTCATTGGAGTTCAGAAATATTAGAGAACATGCATAGATACAACCGTAAAACTTGAAATACACGAAAAATATAAACAGTACATTTTAACAATACTCTTATTTGCATGTAATATTAAAGCCAGTATTGTAAATATGCAAACAACAGAATGATGGTCATTATTGTAAAATTTTTAATTATTATATTATATAATATTATAATTACTGTATTAATACTACGATATTTTATACATACTGTTTATAGGACAAATCGGTAAATAATTTTCATGTTTTTTTTATGATTTGTTTGGATAAGTAGAACGTATTTATAAGAAGTCATATGCAGAAAAGCTTTTAAAATTAATTAAAGATTGTTTATATAATACGCAAAATAATGAATTCATGAAATAAACATAGTATCTACAAATAAAACTATCATAGATTTTACGCAAAATATATGAAAATATTTCTAAATGTCTCTATCTTCTAGACTCTTGAACAATCTGTCCATCTTGAAAACAAAAGAGGGAATCATTGACTCGGCTAATTTTATCACGAGCGGGGCTACTTAATGTACATATTAAAAATTAACTTAAAAATTATTGTCCACAGATTCGTCAAGTATGTATTATTTATTTACTTCTTTTGTTTAAAATTATGGTATTTTGCGTGAAACGTTGCCTAAAATATTTATAAATAGTTATGAGTATATTAATTGAACACTGATAATAGAAATCACTACAAGAACCATTACATATAGTGATGAAAATTATTTGAGTATAAAACGAAACAAATTAATACGCCATAGGTTTCGAATCACAAATGACGAAATACGACGATAATTCAAAGTATTGAACATAGTATATATTTATATGACGATAATGCGACAATACTATGATGATATATGTTTTATTGTTTTGATACTTTATTAAACATACACTCGTAGACAAATTTTTAATCATGACTGTTTGAAGAAGACAATCCTTTGCTTGTAAAAATGAAAAAGAATGTGTGTGCCCGAACGAGTTCTAATGATACTATAGATATTTGTCACAGGTAGTCAAAATATATGTGCGAAATCGAGATAATGTTTTTTTGTGCAGCCGAGTTGTAACCCAATCAGTCTTTGATCTAAATAAAATTGATTAGTTCTGAAGTACAATAAAAAACAAATAGTCTCATTTTATATGGCAAAATAAATAAGGGATTACCAAAAAGTAATAACTTATATTTATCGATAAAATAATTTAACATTAATTTGATAGTGCAAATGTGAAATTCCAATATTATTAATTAAATAAAATACAGAATATTATGATTATTCATAATACATTTTAAGTTATTATTTATTTCTTTTATTACTTTATCATCAACAATTAGTTTTTTTTTTTTTTTTTAGATAATATAAGTATGAAATTATTATATATTTTTATTTTACATTTATTACAGCTATTATTTGATTATGATAAAAATAGAACGGTTTGGTTCTATAATACAGTGAACAATTCTATATGGTTAAATAAATCAGATATTACCAAAAAGTAATATCTTATTATCGGTGTGTAAATAAATGAATAGTAATTTTACTTCCACGTAATAAAGTTCTAACTAAACGGAAAAATAATGTGATAACCAAGTGGTTATACTGAAGAATTTTTTACTGTATAAGAAGATATTATAATTTGAAGTTTATGTAAGTCTCCTAAAGAACAACTGAATATTTTAAAATTCCAATAATTTATAAGTGTTAATTCAATAATAATTATTATTAATAACTTATTAGTATAACATTTATAATTACATTTTTCTAGATGTGATTTCGAGTACGTAGATATAATTTGTATTTTAATTTTATTTGTATGAAATTTCAAATTCACGATAATAAAATGTATGTGCTATAAAATAAAAACTTGTTAAAATCGTTTTTTTGTTTTTTAAAAAACAAACGTGTTTTTTAACGCATAATATGTTAAATGGAAAACCAAATTATTAATATTTAAATTTAACTATTTGGTAGTCTTATAACCATCATCATTATTGTCGAATTGTACTTCTGGGACTCTTAAATGTTTTTTGGTTTTATATAAATCAATAACCGCCTTATATATTATTATAAATTATTCATACAATTTTTCTTTTATGCTGTAGCTGATTGAAATTTTTGAAAGTTCAGCTTTTGTGTGTCCTTCATAACTTTTTCAATTAATAATGTTTCATTTTGTGTGAGTCGACATATACGACATAATATCTAATGTGTATAATATTTAGTATTGAAATTATGAAATTATTTTAATCAAGTTAAATAAATCCTAACAACGTAGTTAATTTGCTATTAGAGGAATTGGTTTTGAGTTGATAGCTTTAATATTAAAGACAACTGTTCAATTATCAAACTTAAAGGAAGTATTTTTATCTTTTACATCTATATTGCAATATTAAAATTTTTAAGTAAGTTATAATATTTAAAATATGAAAATAAATAAATCCCGATAATTTGTATAAAAAATCATTATCCAAAGAAAGATATTCTTACTTCTAAGTTTGATATTAGATCAATTAACCATAATATTAAAGCCAACAACACAAAGTAAATATGTGAAAATAATTTCTACGTAGGCTAATAAGAATTTTGTTTTGTGGTTTAAATAGGTATTTAAATATCTATTTTCTTTAAATAAAATACAAATTTACATATTTTAAATTCATTAAATATTTATTATCCACAGATTTTGAAACACGTACGTATTATTTCCTTAATTTTTTTTTTTATAATTAAAGTATTGTGCGTATAACTTGGCTACAATTTTATATTTTAAATTTTTTTCATAAAAGTAAATATGCTTCTATGGTTAGATACAAATTTTTGGTATATTACACAGAATCTTGCTGATAAAGATTGTGGTCAAAATTAGCAAATAACATTCATAAATGGTAATTCTTTCGCACAAGGGCGCACCTAAGGGGGTGGCTAACGGGCTTAGGTACAACATTATATTATATATTTATACCTGTCATTTCCGGCCCGAGGAGAGACCTCTGTTTATATTATTATAACTACTATTAATAATTAAAAATGATTTAAATTTAGCCCTCCCCCCCCAAAAAAAAAAAATCAATATCCTGAGTTGCAACTTATAACAACGTAAAAAGTACGAATATTCGTTATTAAATTACAACCAAATGAAATAATTTAATTGGTTAAAAACTGGTTTAATGTAAAAATCATTGTCTTTTCATAGTTTTTTTTTAATTGTCTAAGAGGAATTGTGGAAATTAATCACTCATCGCCGATGTATAATGTACCAAGTTGATTCAATTTTCTACTACTAGAAACTAGTCCCAAACTTGTAAATCGAAGCTTATATTAGTATAAGTACCTATAATAGTATTAATACTTACCATAGATTTTAACGTCACAAATACTATAACATGTCTGTCTATTTAAATGTAAATAAATTTTCAAATATTGTATTTTCACAATATATAGGTGTTGAAAGTAATGTTGATCAAATAATAATATTTTTAATTTTAAATAATATTTTTAAATTATTCTGAAAAATAATTAATAATACGGAATTAATGGTATTTAATTTATTATTACGCAACGGTCACCAATACAATGTACAGGCGCCGCAGCGGCCTGCGCCTTACCAAATTACTGCATTCATTCGTAATAATTATAATTTTTTTTTTTTTAGATCACCAATTTTTTGGTATGCACAATAAAATTATTTATTTTAATTGTATTAGTATGAAATTTCGTTGTATATCAAATGTCTGTGAAAAATAATTAATATTACGGATTTTATGGTATTAAATACTAGTATTTAAATTTTGTTTAAAGTACTTGTTTATAATATTTAAAAATACTTAAGTAAATTGCATTGAAAATACCAAAAATGACTTAAATAAGTATCCAAATATTTAACTGTACTACAATCATTATTAACATTTATAATTATTTTTTTTTTAGATAACCCAACAAAAAGTAATTTATAATTCATATCATATCTCTCATTTTTTCTAGAAATTAAATTAAAAATTAAATATGCAATCAAAACGAATAAATCTTTATAATATGTATGTTTAAAAGTAAACCTATGATATACAAAAAAAAAATTTGAAATTTGAAATCTTTGTTCTAAAAAAGAACTGCGTATTAAATTTTGTTTCTCCTATCTATTTCCCAAACAAATATATGTTTTATTTATTAAAATTTCAACGCCGGAAAGACATAAGTTACAGAGAATATGGAAAAAGATAAAATTAAATAAAATTAAATATATTTATATTTAATATTAATGTATTAATACCTACTCCGAAAATAATGTTGATCAAAAATATAAAATAATAAATATATGACAGTATTTCAAAAAAGTAAAAAATTAAAAATTAAAATGTTTAGAGATGGTTTAATTAAACTGGAAATTATTTAAAAACAAATATTCTACAAAATTGTTAATAGATTTTTAAACAATAAGTGTTGTTGAATAATAGAATCACTCAGTATAGAAATATATTATATTACAATATGCACGTATAGGAAAATTAATTAAAATATGATTGTTCACAGATAAAATTCGTAAGTGTTATTTTTTTTATTTTGTATATAATAATAGTATTTTATTTGAAATATGGCCTAAAATTTTTTGTTTTGTCAGAAAATTTTAAAGAATATGTGTTCTTTATATAAAATATTTATAATGCAACATTATCTCAAAAAAAAAAAAAAAAAGTCGTCTGACCGATTGATGTCAAATGCCGTACATCTTCCATCAACGATTAGTAAGATAGGGGGGGTCCCTAAAATATACAAAGTATAGACATTCATGTTAAATTATTTGTAAAAACATCTGGTTAGTCCCAGTTTATTTTAAAAAAATATCTATTTTTTGAAAGTAAAACTTACAGTTTAATCAAAACCTATAAGATACTAAATTTAATAAATTAAACTTTTACTGGCCATTTTGAAATCACGATAAATAATAAAACACCTTAATTTATTGTATTTATTTTTTCATACACAATTATAATAACTTTTTATTTGCAGATAAAGCTCTAGGTAATAATTATATGATTCAAATTAATATTTAATTAGTTCACCAAATGATTTTTTTTAAAGTACGCTATTATTTAATTTTAATGTAAATAGAACTTTTTGGTTCTAAAAAACAGTGGTGAAACCAATACGTGTAAAATAAATTAGAAATTATCAAATAGTAATTTCATATTCAATTAATTGTGTAAAACTATAATTCTAATTATTGATAATTTATAATTAAAATATGTTATAACGAATTGAAAAAATAATTCAACAAATCACTTTTTTTATTTACTCAAAAAGAAGGTATTATAATTTGAAGTTTAAGTACTTCTACAATGAAATCAATAAAGATTTATAAACTAACAAATTATATTAATAACCTTGCTTTTTAAATAATTATTTAACAAAATTATTTATCCTGTAATGGAGTAATTATTAACATTTTATATAATTAAAATTATTATTTTTTCTTTATATTATCACAGTGATTAGAAGTACGTAAAGAGTTTTATAATTGACAATTAAAATTAAGTTTTTAGCTTTGATTTTAAGCTTATAGATGCGGCATTTTATACAAATTTGTTAGTTAATATAACGGCTAACATTTATAATCGCAGCATCGTTACACCTCTAAAGTGAATACTCTTCATTTATTTTTTGTTTAGTTGACATTCAAAATCTTCTTTGCGAACCAGAACTATCATTTCTGTCTATATGTTAGTCAAAAAGCTTTTGGACAATATGAACGCCGTATTAATATGTTTAATACGAATGGTTCGCAGTTATAAGTTATCCTATACTCTGTAGTTTATCGATAGCGAAGTTAAACGTTTGCACATCATAAATCCTAGACCACACGATTCGTGGTTAAAAATACCGGGGTTGTAGAATTTTGTTCATTGCTTCAAAAATACAAAATATTTATCTAACCCAACCTAGAAATTTCCTAATTAGGAGATAATCTATAATTCCTAATTTTATACGATTTGATGTGTGTATTATATAAGGGGTCAAGGTATATTATTTATTGAAAAAAATGTCTAAAAGACTGTGAGGGGGGCATACTTTGATATAACTTTTTATGTAATAACATTTATATTTAAGTTTAATTTGTTTATATTAAACATTAATAAAAGCATCTGAAAATTTTTATTTATTCAAGAACAATGAACTAATGATTATTTTAATTTATCGATTTTTAATTACTAAATTTCAATACAAGGTCAAAAAGACGGTGTGCGTAGAATCTCGTAAATATTTTTAATGCGTGTAATCTAGGTTTAAAGTAACGAAAGTAAATATTTCGTATTAAGCATTGCTAATTTAATGATAGTTTTCAAATTGAAAGTCCCGCAGATCATCACATTTTTATATATATTTATTTTATATATTTACACGTTATATTACATGAAATATATAAATATTGTGTGCAAAAAATACAAACATTTGTTTAACGGATCAGTGTAATCATTCTAGTTTGAAGCTTATTTAACATCAAACTATTTGACGTCTAAACATTTTTGATAACTACAATTGTGTTATAAAAACACCTTGTTGTGTCCAAAAGTATCTTATAATATTTTAAATGCTTTCCGAAACTGTGTTATTTATTTTGTTTATTTATTAGCCCTGAATGTGTTTAAGTATATTTTATGTATGGATTCGTATTACAAAATGTAAATTGGTTGGATTTCTTGAAAAGTTGTAACGTCTACGAGTATCCAGGTTTTCATTCAAAACCTAGATTTTCATTTTACACGTTATGGACGTGATATAAAATTATGTGGAGGTTGATATTATTTATTTTGACTTCTCGAATACCTTTGATAGGATGAATCAAAAAGATTTACTCAATTTCTTACAAAACGCAGGTTTTGCTATAGTTATTGTGTTTAGCTTAATACCTATCTAACAGAATGCAATTTTTAAGAGTTCCTGGAATATGATTCTGTATGCTGACATCCCTATTTCTGTTCCACAAGGCTGGCACCTATCTCTAATGCTTTTTACATTATTTATTAATATAACCAGTTTTTGTTCTCTTTACATTTGTATATGGCTCCTATTCAGTGTCAAATTCCTTCGAATGTGAGGTGGCATGCCCGTATTGTCGAATATTATGCCACCTCATATTCGAAAGAATGAATCACTGGATAGAATAATAAAAAAATGTCCGTAGGTAGGTTAAATTAGTTTAGGTTAATCTACATACTGATCAATATTTTATATAATCACAATGTTAGATCATCATTATTCTAATAATATTATGAGATAGGTTCATAGAGTATAATACTATTTATTAATTAGTATGTTTATCATTTCATTCTAGATTATTTCAGTGAGTGCATTATTTATACATAAATATATTTTTTAATTTGACGTATTGAACGTTTTAAGAATTTTGTTTCTCAAAACTTTTTAATTATCGCCATTCTTTTAAATGTTCACTTACTAGTACAACCAGTACTCGGTACCCGCTTTATAACAAATTATCTACCGGAACATCTATTTTATATACATTGATTCTTATAAAAATGTACTATAATTTGAAATTTATTATCATCAATATTTCAAGCATGTATTATTACTTTTGATTTAAAATTGGTTTATAACAATTTTAAACGCATATGAGTTTATTTTTTTTTTTTCGATTTGATTGTGGGAATAGATACAGATTATATCACATTAAAATAAAAACTTAAAATTTTTTTTTTTTAGAAGCCATAGTGTATCGTAAGTATGTTATTAATTTAATTGCATGCAAAATATATTTATAATTATTATGGGGTGTTTTTTATTAAATAATTTATATACTTTTATTAACAATTTTTGAGGGATATTGAATTATATTTTGACTTATAAAAACATCTTTACACACATTTTTTGAAATAAATTAAAAAATCCTTAAATCAATAAATAATTCAAAAAGAGTAAAAATATATATAAGATAGTTCTACGTTTCGAAATTGTTAATACATTTATTTAATGAAAATTTCAAATACTTACGCTTCTTACAACCAAAATCAAAATCAATTGTATCAAATATTGGTATAGTAAAAACATTTTTGTGTTTTTTTTCAATTATTGTGTTAGTTAGATAAATATTGGTAATTTTATACTTTGAATCCACAAAAAACCACCTTTATTCAATTTTATACAAGAATCCAGTCTCCAAGTTGAAAATTAAAGTGTTTAAAGTACACTAAAAGGTCAACAATTTAAAATTTAATTCTTTGAGATGACCAAACTTTAAATATTTGATAATGAGTAAATCAATACATACAAAACAAGAAATGTGGTAACTAGCGTCTTAACTATATTATTTTTAGTAATTGGTAAAATTGCCAGTTAGTGCAAGTACTTAGATACATACATATGCAAGATTTTTTTTAAATGTTAGATTTTATTTGATGATATAATTTAATTATTTGTATGAATTATTATATGCACGGATAAATTCAGTAGAAGTATAATAATAAATACTAAAAATTCAATGAAATATATTAATTTGAATAGTGGTATTGGTATAAATGTTAAAATGTGTTATGATGTTATATTTTTCACATATCCCATGAAAATCAAATTAGATTTAATGCGCGATTATATTAAATGGCAATAAGAAAAATCCACTGTTATCATAAGTATCATAACTTTGTAAATCTATACATTAAAATACAAATAATAGTAAAAAAATAATTATTAACTCTAATTTGTCTATAAAAATATATTGGTACTTCATTTTAATCTAGACAGCATTTTGTTATTATTATCTACAGGCCAGTTAACTAGTTTAATAAATTAAAAGGTCTATCATTGTCCCATCTATACATTTCCTTGATATTTGTTAGTTATGGAAATATATCCCCACACAATTTTTATAAAATAATTATAACATTAAATTCTAGATAAAAATAATAATGTAGTTTTTTATTTTTACAGTTATAGCAACCCATTATAAAAACAATTGTACAGGTATTAATTATTGTGTGTTTTTGATTTTGTTGTGAATAATATTATTTTTATTAACTTGGTACATTTCCACTCATATTTAATCATAAACCAGTTTAAAGATGATTTGTTGGTAAACATTCTTCCAATCTAATACCGATTAATTTTGCAGTTATTAAAAACACGAATTATGGACCTATAGATGAATATTGTATTGCTATGACCAGTATTCAAGACAATACTCCGAATGCTGATATAAAATATTTTAAAATTATATTTGATGATGCCATACCAAAAAATATATTTTCTAATGCTGAGAGTTCCCAATCAAGGGCAATTCCTCCCCAACAATGAATTTAAAATCTGCTCAGGCGCGAAGGGATATAGTGATGATGGGATTACGAAAATAATTATATTATTTTAAAATGTGTAAAATTGAAATTACTTTATTAGTTTCCCGGTTATCGGGCATCGATAAAAATTATTCATTATTAATTTTTCATTACATTTACTTATATTATTTATATTTTACATTAATATTTTTGTCATTATATTCAATCATTTTTTCTTTTACTTGATATTATTACTATGTATCTTAATTTTACTAATTTTAATTAAACTATATTGCGAATATTATGATTCTATTATTTATGAAAATAATAAAAGTAAAAATAAATATAGTTGTATATTGTACCGCTCAAAAAAAAAATTAATCTAAATACTTATTTAAGGATGAGGAATGAAATTTTAGTAAATTTACAAGGTGAGCGTACAATGAAAAATTTTGGGAATCATTGTGCTAAAAAACAAAACCTTGCTTAAATTAAAATATTTTATTTAATAAAATAGTCAAGGCTACAGTTTTTTTTTTAAGTTAATAATTTTAATAAATGTTATAGTACCTTTATCTAAATTATTATGTATATTAACTATTGAATGTTTACAATCAAGCAATAGTTAAATGTAATATACAAATACAATAGATAATAATATATATTTATATGTACATTTAGACTTATGTTATAATTTTATCAATAAATGGAATAGAAAAGGAAAAAAATTGAGGGAAACTTTTTATTTTATACAAAACCATTTTAAATTCAACAATTTATAAATATTTATAGATCAACCTATAAATATGTTAAAAGTATTATATTTAAAACTAAAATGTATACTACTTAATAAATGAAATACTATAATGACCCAAATACCCTGTACTGAAAATCAAATCATAATATTATGATAAAATGTTTCTAAAAAGGTTTAAAGAAATATGATACATATCTATTTAATGATGTGAACTTAGGCTTTTAAGTGCACATGGAAGACTGCAACAATTCATCAACAGCTTTAACATATGACATATATATCACGATTAGGGCTAACAGTGGTATAAATACTCCTCCTATTAATATAATTTATGTTTCTTAGGTATAGATAAATAAATGTTCGACCTGTTGTTCTACTAGATGTTATAAAAAGGGTCAAATATCTTTCTTACTGTTGTCAAGACCTCTCCAACTCTAATACAGGTACTATTATGTATTGAACGGGCTTGGAGCATACAGCAAATATGTAATATGATAATAAATAATAGTCTTATATGATATAATATACGTGACCCGATCACCAAAATACTTCACACGCTTTACACACCGACCAATCTATGTGTATTATGCATATAATTGTAAATAGCACTCAAAAGGAAGTGGACAGGTTCTTATAAATTTATTCGAAACAATTTGAGTTTGTGCAACCTTAATGTCTTACACTGTGTATTCTTCTTTATGTGCATAGGTAAAAACTGAATTGAACTTAATAGATTTTACTAATTTTAATTAAACTATATTGCGAATATTATGATTATATTATTTTGAGTGCATATTCGCTTATATAACCATATGTTGGAGCAGGAGGAAATGGTGTATCTTAATAGCCTATCTAATGCGCCGAATAATAATATTTAGTTACATAACTTATTTTTGTTATTGAAAATATTATTTATTGAACAGCAAATACAAATTATAATTAAAAATTTATTGTGAATAAATTATCTTTTACTATATCACTATTAATGCTAAACTCAATGATGAGCATGCATTTTGTATAGTTGATAATTTTGTAATCAATTCATCGCCTCATTGTTTAAAGTAGCGTTTCCCAACCTTTTTCCCTAGCGGCAAACTAATTCCAACCCATATTTAGCCGCGGCACACCTGTCATTGATTTATATATGTATGCATATTTTTTTTTTATACTTGACTTTCATCGTATTAAATATTAATACCAAAGTAGTTTTATATCAGTATAATATTTCTAGCAAACAATTTATAGATAATTTTTCACTACACATAAGGCATGGAGGTATAGGTATTTCTCCACCACTCGACGTGAAACCAAATGATAAATAGCTTCCGTAATAATATTTTTTGATCGTACGTTAGCATTATTACTCGCACTCACCTCAACATTAGGAGTATTGAACTTCGACCAGGCAATTCCTCAACATCAATTTTATGAGCATTATTTGGACCAGGCAATTTTTCGCTTAATTTACGTTTCTTAATTAAAAAACGATCCACCGTAGAAATATTTCAATTCACAGATAATATTCAAACATTTAAATATAACAAAAATATATTATTGTCGTGATAAACAATACGATAACGGAAACAATCCCAGATAGCAATTAGAAAATATTTATATTGTAGACGTATGTATAGATACACAGTTCCAGTCAGTATCATCTTAATTTCGGTAAGCATGACGTCAGAAAATTAGGTTAGACATTTAAGTCCCAATAAAATAAAAAAATTTTTGTTGACGTTTTTATTATTCTATGTAGTTTGACAGTATTAAATAATTTTAATCTTATCGAACCTAAAGTTATAAAAACATATACATTGCAAAGGGGCGGTTGTGAACTCAGAACGGGGAATATAATCCCGTCAACTCGGCCCACATTTTTTACTATTTTTTTCTATTTAATAACAATTCACAATAGATAATCGTGATTCCTGAACAATATGAAAAGTTGCAATAGTACATTTTGGAACGTCAACCCGTATGGCCGTATTTTGTTTACAATTATGGACAATTTACAACTTTGCCGAGATCATTTAGAAGTGAAAACCGAGAACAGGATTTACTCTAGTGCTACTTGATTTAAGATATAAGCTATAAATAATAATTACATACTTGTTTATCTATATGAAAATATTACGTTTTTCGAACGACCGAGTTTGTTGACACAATTGTAATTTCAAATAATTATACTCAACTAGGACAACTAAATAAAATTAAAAATAATTCTGCCTAGTAAATATCAAAACGCTATATATTCTAATAACAAAGACTCAGAACTTTCTATTCCAAGCTCAATAGCATAATGTTTTTATCATAAAAAAATTATATTTTATACATAATGTATCATGAATGTCATGTGTAGAAAGTATATTTCAATCTAAAATAAAATAGAAAATAAAAGTAGATAAAACTATTGGGTTTTTTTTAACAATAGTTATAAAATGGTGTGCCAAAAATATTTTCTATTTATTCTTTTTTAAGAAAAAATAAAATAATAAAAAAAAAACAGACACCATTGAAAAATCATTACATTCATTACTTCGTTCAGAATCTTATATCAAGATACTTTCTCCTGATTTACACAACTAATTTGACTAATCTATCAATTTTATTAAAAGAACGATTTTGTTTAGCGCAAAAATGTTATTCCGTATAAAAATAAAAACATGAATTTTGAGGATAAATTAATATTATAATTTCACCGTGCACTAAGAAAGGAATTTTCAAAATTTATATTTTAAGAGTTTGAAATTAGTAAAAAAAAATGTTTGGGTATAACTTCAAATTTGTAAATCTATATTTATATAATAATAACCTCAGGTTCAGGCTGAGGTTCTTGCAAGGTTGCTACCTTGCATCCTGAACTTTTTTTATGCGTGTAGTTTATCGGCGTGTAGATATAAATTGTTTTGAGGCGTAAGACACCATCATACCAACATATGGTACATTGGAAATTCCGATAGGGTGTTGCATATTTCAAAATGATTATTTTTTAAATATTGTAAAATTTTCAAATTTTTTCGTTTATAAATTAATAAAACAGTTTTTAATTTACTTTTTTTTATTATTTATTAAATTGTATTTAGTTGTTCTAAGAATTAATTTGTTTGAACATATAAAAATGTGTTTAATAAATTATTTTTTGATTTGAAAAATGTTTTTCAGCTAAACTTTTACATTTTCAAGTCTTTTTTGGATGCATATTTTCTGGTTAAAATTGCCTTTTTTAGTTACATTAATGGCATTTTTTTAATGCTTTTATTGTAGGCTTTAGTGCATCAATTTCCTAGCCCTAGTTATTACTATATTTCAATCCAAAAAAAAAATGGAGCTCAATATTAGTTAACCAATGGACATCGCACAATATAATATTATGATAATACACATAATATTCAAGTACTAAAAGATTATGAAAATATATTATTGTCATGATAAATAATACGATAACTAAAAAAGTTTTGTAGAAGGATAATAATAGATACGCGGTCACTGCATGTGTCATCGTAACATCGGTACGTATGACGTCAGAAATTTAGGTTAGACAACAGACTTTTATGTCGCAATAAAATAAAATAATTATTGTCTACGTTTTCATTATTCTCTGTAGTTTGATAACGTTATAACAATTTTAATCTTATTGAACCTTTAGTTATAAAAACATATAGGTACATTGGAAATTCCGTTAGGGTGTTGCATATTTCAAAATAATTATTTTTTAAAGATTGTAAAATTTTCAATTTTTTCGTTTATAAATATAAAATTATTGATATATTTTATTAAAAAATAAAAAATGATACGTAACGGAAAGTTCTCTCTAAATTAAAACAAAATAATGGTTGATCTATCATTTAAAAGAATGATTTTGTTTCGCTTAAAACTGTTTTTCCATATAAAAATTAAAAATCAATTAATTACTAAGCCTAATAGCGAAATAAATACAGATTTTATATGTATATATCAACATATTAAGTTAGCTCAAATCAGCAAAATGATAAAATTTCAAGTGTACATGACACTCACTTTTAAATCATTTTTTTGTATAATTTATTATATTATTACCATAAAGAAATACCTAATATATTTAAAGACATTTTGGCATATTTTCCTGAATCTTTAACATACGAGGCATATCCAGAAATTAAGTGCACTGAGGCTATCACAATCTCAGGGAATATATTTTTACTATGTTCGCTACACTTCTGTATAGCTTTACTCCTCTTCTTTATAACAAGACCATAACAAGTTCAGTACGTTGAAAACTGTGGTCATAAGAATTTTTCTTGTGAATAATGTCGATCGAGTCTGCCGCCACCTCCTTTGACCACTTCTCGACCGCCCCTTCACCTCCTCGTCAGTAAACAATTTTTTTCCACCCGTGTGCTTCATCAGGGAAGTGAACAAATGGTAATCTGAAGGCGCCAGGTCGGGGAATACGGAGGGCGGTTCAAAACATCTCATCCAAATGAGCCCAAAAATTGTTTCACGATATTGGCTGTGTGGGGTCTGGAGTTGTCGTACAGCAGGCAGACTCCTCTTGTTAACAGACCATTCCTTTTATTTTGAATAACTCTCCTTAATTTTTATAGGGTTTCACAATACCTTTCTGCTTTGATGGTCTCACCTTGAGGTAAATATTCAATCAATATGACGTCTTTGTGGTCCCAACACACCGATGCCATGATTTTTTTGACTGAAATCGGTTTTGAACTTTTTGGTTGAGGGTGAACACTAGTGTTCGGACTGTCTCTTGGTTTCAGGCATATAGTGTGCAACCCAAGTTTCATCTCCAGTAACAATAGACTTGAGAAAATTATTACCCTCTAGCGTTCCATAGAGGTAATGAATGACGGCGCGGATTTCGCACTTGGCGGCAAACTCGATCGACATGTTTCATGAGAAAAATTCTTGTGACCACAGTTTTCAACGTATTGAACTTGTGATGGTCTTGTTATAAACGAGAGGAGTAATGCTATACAGCAGTGTAGCGAACATATTAAAAAAATATTTCCTGTGGTCGTGAGAGCCTTAGTACACTTACTTTCTGGATATGCCTCGTATTTTACTTTTTTTATTCAATTTAATAACAGTTCAGAATAGAAAATCGTGTTTTCCGAACAATGTGAAAAGTAGCAATAGTACATTTTGAAATGTTACCACTTATCTTGTCTACAATCTTGGATATTTGTCAATTCTCCCGAGATCACTTTAGAAGTGATTAGAAGAATAAGAGGATTTACCTCTATACTAGTATACTTGATATTTATAAAGAATTTCTTCCTAGTCTGTAATAATTATTTTTATACAATATAGTTTAATACAACGTAGGTACTTTTAAAAGGCAATTCATCATAAAATATGATTATACTATAAATAAAAATTACATACTTATTTATCTCTATGAATATCAATTATTATTTTTAAATTTCTTAGTCACTCATAGTCATCTTTCTGAAATTCAGATGACTAAACCAACCTATTAATTTTTCTGAAATAAAAAAATTATTGTTCCTTTTATGATAATAAACATAATATAATAATAATATATATATATATTATATCATGATATTAAAAATGGTTTTAATTAAATTGTTAAAAAGTAATATTATGGAAAATTCAAAAATGTCCACATTATTTTCTACTATACATATATATTTTTTTAAATTTCGTTTAAGATTGAAAGAACATAGGCACATAAAATTTTATAATATACCTGTGTAATAAGTTATATATATATATATACATATAACTATCAAGTAAAAAACTGAAATAAATCCTGTTAACATTTAATTTTTGGGTTGTACTAAAGTGATTTCGGGGTTTTGACAATCGTTCAAAGTTGTTGATAAGATAAGAGTAGTGGCACAACTAAGAGGGATTAGGTCCCTCTGATTATGATTTAGCCCCGCCCCCAACCTAAAAAAAATATCGTTATCCTTTATTTATTTTAAATAATACACCTAAAAAAGCATTTTGTCAATTGGAAAAAAAAGAAATGGATATCGTCAAAACATGGTTACGGTCAAACAAACATATGGACAGGGGGAAAGGTAAATCCTCCTTCCAACCCCGAAATTATATTTTGTGTACAAGCCCGCGGTCAACTATGATACAATAAAAACGGTTTTACAAATTAATCCACCATTCATATTCAGAGAGAAATATCAATATACGCCATCAATCATATAGATTTATAATTTATTAACAAATAATAGTTATATATTATTAACAGTAAACATTTAACTTTACGAACTTTTAAGTTCGCAAAGTTATCAATAATTTGCGAAACTTTCATGAGTCCTACTACTCTAGCTTTTATATTTAACTCAAATGATATTAAAATCTTATACATTTTTTTCTAGATTCTGAACCAAGTGGAGAATGTATTGATTCTACAAAGGTGTGTGATTTTTTTATTTTTTTTTTTTGTCTTTCATCACGTGTGAGGGAAAACCCTAAAAAAGTAACGGAAAAATGGGGATTGTTACGCATAACCAGTTTGAGACAAAATAGATTTTGTTATTTTGCTGTAACTCAAAAACGAATAATTGCAAATACTGTAAATTTCCATTTAATGTTAATATTAGCGTTATCTATTTACGATTACATTTTGAAGGAACTAATAGACTACTGAAATTTTCGATTTTTCTAAGTTTTTTTTAAAATATAAATACAAAACAATTGGCATTCCAAAAAATCTTCAAAATTGAATACATGGATTATTGTAAGTTTTACTTATCGTAGTAAACAAAATCAAAAACCTTTAATCAAAATTATTTTATTTTGATTAAGCTTCGTGTTTCAAAATCGAAAATGTGTATATAAAATATACTTTTTTTTAGATAGTACTTATATGCATTACTATTTAAACATTTATACCTGTATTCATAACCTAGTTTTGAAGACTGTTTTACTAAATATATATTATTTTGTTTGCACGTTTGTTAAAACAACGTATACTCATAGTTAAAACAACGTGACTAATAGTTTAAAAATATCATAATGTATCGATTTAAACATAAGAAGACAAATAATGAGTATTTTTTGTTGTCATAGTATATTTGTTGTTATGTATTATTTGATTGTTTTTAATTCTTTATTATCGCAGAGTGAGGTAGGAAGGAATTTTTTATAAAAGTAACTAAAGAGTATTATTATTGTCATTCTATAATTTTACGTTCACATAATTATCATTCTTTATACACATAAAATAATTAAAATGAATATTTTTAAACAGTATTTTATAACTATTTCAATCTCTGTTATCCCATTTTTGATTACTTCTGCAACTGCATATGACCAATATAAAGAACATTTTAAGGGTGTGATTATATTTATTGTTTCTTAATTACTATTTTTCTAAGTTTAATTGTTATTATATTGATATTCATTACATAACTTTAACCATTTCTTACATTTTATGTTTTTTACAGAAATTAACTTACCACTTCAGTCTCAACAATATGACAAAACTGATGCTGGTATGGTAAAATGTATTATAATAATTATTTTTTAAATTGTTATTGTATTGATATTTATTTATAATGGTTTGTAAACTTTACTATAAATTATCTAGAAACTAGAAACAATCAAAGATATTTTAATATTTAATAGAGAGAATCAAAACTTACACCGTTTTTACTTTAAAGTTTTACACAATATTGCATAAAAATCCCAACCCTAGTCATTTGTATTATAACTATAATTATATATTATTAAATATGTGTTTTATAAAAACATTTCCTATCACTTTAAAAAAAAAATATTTAATAATTATATATATATATATATATATATATATATATATATATTACATTATCTAAACATCATTGCCAACTTAATTTAAAAACGACTAAAATAGCTTTGGTTGAAACGGAATATTGGCGAACGGGTGCCGCCTATATTTATTACCCATATATAAGTATTGAAAACGTTAAGAGTGAAGATTTTTAAAAAAAAATAATATAATAAACATAAAAAAAATATTAAATTTGATGTATATCACATTTTTATGTACTTACTCTGTTATCATAGCTGTTATATTTAAACAAATTATTACTAATCGCAAATTTTAAAATAATAATGTCATAAGTTATACTATATTACTATATAACTATATATTATTTTTTTTCAGCCAATCTTAAATGTAATGTTTTTAACTTTTATTAGTAAATAAATAAGAAATAAAATATTAAATATTAAAAGGTTGATATTTTATATTGTATATTTATAGTGTCTTTGATAGTTCGATGACAGATGAAATAATTGAAAATTCCACGTATCAATTAAATAAATTGAGCAAAAAATATATATGAAAATGGAATTTCTATTTGAAATAAAATCGATTTCGGTATATTATCTAAAAAACTATGAATAATTGATAACCATATAGATATTTAGAATATTCAACACATTTTTATGATAGTATTTTTTATTAATTAAAAATGAAAAATTTTAATAATTAAAATATTTTAAAGCTATACATAGATATTTAACATTTTTTATTCTTTTTTTTTAACAACTTCAAAAAAATATATTGACAGATAATAACCTTAAAAAATATAATTGATTCCTAATAAGCTGTAATCGACTTAAAATATCTGATAATTGTATCATGATTTGTATAAGGTTAGGTATTTAGGTTAGTCAAACACACAACAAATTATTGATGGTATTTTATTTAAAGTTGTTAAATTAATTATTAAAACCTATTTAGTATTTTTTTTTGTTTATTTCATATTTGAAATCTCGTATAGATAAAACTGTTTGATAGCCCCATAACAGATAGTAAAAAAATATACCACTAAATATTGAATCAATCGATAGTAAGCAAGGCACTTCGTAGTTACCGTTAAAACGATGTTAGTTTATTTAATATTTTTGAATCGTATCAATTTTTAAGCTAATTAAAGCAAGTCTTATATAATAAATTAATATGAATTATATCGAAATTTAACAGTTATTCTAATAGATATTGCTGGATTTAAGGGTAAGCATCTATATTATGAAGTAGTAAATATATTGCATTTATAATATAGTTCTTTGAAGAATATTTGCTATAGTTTTAACTATTATAAAAAAATATAAGCATTGACACCTACAATAATTAATGTTTTGTATGACGACAAGTTATATTACCTCTATAGTTGTCTATTATTTATTATTGTTTATAACGTAAATTAAAATTATTTTGAAATATTGAAATAAAATATTATTTTATAAAACCTTGCAAAACATACTAATAACCTAACCTAACAACCTATACAAAATTCGACACACTAATGCAACAAAGGTAAAATACCAATAAAAAATGTTTTATTGATTGTTATTCTTTAAAAAGCTACAGTATTTTATTCTTTGTTACTTTATAGAAGTAAAAATTATCTTCCCCAAGATTGTTATCTATTATTACGAATGTTTAATATAAAATTCAAGTACCTTCAACAATACTTCATATCTACTTGTACTTAGTTTATAGGTTACTGAGCAGTGGTCTAAAATAATATTTGGAAACGGTTACATTCAATAATTTTACTTGGCATATGCTTTATATTATATTTATATAATACATTTACAGATAATCCGCAAGGAGAAGAAAGAGTGCCTTTTAAATGTAATTATTTGAAAAAAACTAAATACAATTTATAATATTATTTATGGTGGAACTTTTTCTACACATCTTTAGTTTATGTATGTAACTTCAAATTAGTTATCATTAGAGACGTATTTAGGAATTTTGCGTAATTTTGCGCCCACGTAAGAAAACTATAGCTACCGTATTATATCAAAATGCTCTGCAAAATTCAAATTTACCGCCCGGGCTTCAAGCCCATCTAGACCTCCGCTAAGTACGCCTGGTCGTCATTTTCTTTAAGTTTTAAACTTCTCTAAAAACAGAGCAACTATACACTTCATAAAACTCTTATATTTAGTATTGAGAAACAACTTTTAAACAATTAATTTTAAATCAAAACATTCAAATGTTTTACAATTCTTAATCAATATATAGAATCGATTAATCTAAACATCGTACACATTGATATGATTGTTGCATACCTAGGGGATTTATATTAAAGTTATTAAATAAAACCCACACACGAAAGGTGTGTTGACACAAGTATTCGGGCAGTTTGTAAAAACAAACGTGTTAAGACCATCGTGAAAAGCATAGTGCTATTTGAAAAAAACTATATCTAATACTGAAGATTGTAGAGAAGTCGGATTCGGGAGTCCGCCAACAAGAAACAAGTTAACAAGAATATCAAATGTTATGGTGAGATCACTATGACCCGTATAGTATAGTCACCACAAAGTTACGACACCCACTCATATTGAGATCAGTACTTTCTATCACAAATAGTATATCAGACAGATTGATAACGACAAGACGGTTAGTAATATAAAAACGCTTGAATTTAGGTCATAAGAACACTCATTATTCATTTTGATTTATGTTGTTAATATACATATATTTTATTTATTTTAATGACTATTTTCCTATCTTTTTTTTTTTTTTTTTAGTCAATATAGGTAGGTATTTTTTGTGATTTTTTTTAATCAATTTTAAAATTATTTTTTTTCAATAATATAATAAAGGAGATTACCCATTTTCAGGTTATATAAATCAAATTAAAAAAAAATAAAATTGTGAAAATTTAAAGTTAACAATTTTATTATCTAAACTACTAACTACTTATTAAAATGTAATAATCATCAATTGTGACAAATAATAAACCAGTAATCAGTAAAACATTTTACATTTCAACACATTTTTTTAATTGAATTTTAATATTTAATGTGTATTTAATTAACAAACTAATTACTAAAGGGATGTTCTAAACCACAAACTATCTTTAAAGATCATATAACATACCATAGATACAATTACAATTAAAAACTGTTGACATTATTAAAATGTTATTATTTGAATTTGGTTATGAACTGATATACTAGATTTTGAAGTCCAAATAATTGACCAGAAATTCAGACGTTCGGTTCGAGTGTGAAATTCGAACGTAGTTTTAAAAAAATCTTACTAAAAAGCTTTAAATTTGATAATTAAAATCCACTTCTTACACACATTACGAGCAATCAATGTTTTTTTTATTTTATTGTCTATTTTACCGACACTTAACATATCAGTATTTTATACTTGTTTATTATTTTGAAATGCATTCTAGTTGTGTTGTTGTTATTTAACAATAATTTATGTTATTTTTATATAGATGCATAATAAGTAGTCGATAAAATTCTAGGTTTTTTATAAATGGAAAGGGTTTTAGATAAAAAATTGGACTTAATTTGTACTCTAAAGAGTTTATTATTATAAACTAAGAATTTACATTATCGATCTATATTCATAGCATAATTTTCAAAACTTTCTTAATTTAAAAATTTAAAAAATATTTAGTCACAATATTTTCATGAGGGAAAAATCCAGAATTCTTACTAAATTCGTGAAAACCTGCAATATTACGTTATTTTGTAGTTAAAAAAGCATACAAATTTTTGTATATATTATTATTTTTATTACATCGTGATAAAATTAAAAAAACAATTTAAACTCTTTTTGAGCTATTTATAAGTATGCCAAGTTTTCAATAATTTAATGGCTTTTTTTTTTTTTATATAAATATTGATAAAAATTTAAACAAAGGATCAATATTTTTGAAAATATATTATTAGATCACATATAAGTAGTATAAGAACTATCTGTTTAGAAATATTAATAATACTTGGTGCGTGTTCGGTTTGAAATAACATGTACAAAAAGTTCTGTTTGAGAACTGTTCAAGACCACATTTTTTATTTCGACACACTTAATAATGTTATACTTTTTGTTAACCTATAACATTCTCACTATTGTCAAGAATTGTTAACCGTATAATAATAAATGACTATTTCATTTTATAGATAATTATATCGGTAAGTATTTGTTCTTCAGACACATTATATAATCGACATGTATAATAAGTTTTTATTTATTAAATTATTGGTTGTATTTAATTAAACACACTCAATATCATAGTTTTTTATAATGAGAATGTCTAAGTCGTGGTTCGTGATTTATGTGATCGTATGACATAGATATTCTATTAAAACCCTAATTTTACGTACTCGAATATAATGATTACTACAGTTGAGTAGTATAACACATTCAAAACTACGGGAGACAGCGACAGTTAAATAACTGAAAACCATTGTAAAATTATAAGCTAAATAGCAAAGCAGTATATCAGAACATCGACTTAGCTCAAGAACAAAAGAAAATCAATTATAAAAAATGACAAAATATGTACTAGAATTATTCAATTAATTTTAAACTTAATATATTTGTTTTTATAGATGACGAAAGTAAATATCTATTTAAGAGATTAATATTTTGATTTATTGAAGTAAAAAATAAGGTTAGATGTCACACTGGCACTCGGTATCACCATAAAACCTAATGGCAGAAACAGCTGTCAAAATGCCATTATTCACTGATAAATATATTAGTTGACCTAAAATTAGTTCGTGCTGCTTGACATATTGGCAGCGGAGGTTTGGAGTATAGTCATTAAAAATCTGTATTAGATCATGTTCCATGATCATCGAAAGTCGTCGCTGCTTATATTATGTAGTCAACAATGTAGCCGACAAAATGTAAACAAATCGATCAAGTGTTTGACTGTCGCTTCTATTATGTTCTATATTATGGTATCACGAATTGAAATTTAAGTTACAAATAAAATTATTGTCATTATATTTAGTGACGAATTACCGTAAGAGTTTTTGTAGTTGATCGGCTAACCCGTTTGTTTGTGTCAAAAACTGATGGTTGAATGCTTCTGATGAATTAATGTCATCGTCACTCTAATATTTTGTACCATCACTACCTTCCATGATTTTTTAACATTAATTTTTATGATTATTACCACCAACACCGTAATTTTATTCAATGTCTCCAGGAGATTAATTTATTTTTGTATGTATCCAAATTTAAATATCTGTCAATGATAGGATAATTGAACTAAATCGAATAACTCTCATTTCTTTCAGTAGTTAGGATCATATAACGCTATTATAGAATTTGTTTCATACAGTAAATTTTAAATTATGAAGACCTATGGGACACCTAAGTTACCACCTGTACACCTCATGATTCACTAATTAGGTGATTATGTGGTCCTGCAGAATTAGGATTATATACAGTGGAAGTTTTTTTTCATGTTGATATGTTGTGTCTCACAAATTTTCCATCATGGTGCCATGTTAAAGACATTTGTATAATATATTTCATATTATAAAGCCATATTTTATACGGCAGACACTATTGGTTATAACAAAAAAAAAAATACTTGCAAGAAACGTCGTAATGGCGATGTATAGTTTTTTGAATTGAAACAATAAATTGCTTTAGATTCACATCATACTAGACGTTCTAAATAATTCGATTTTTAAATTTCTCTTCTATTAATCGTTTTTAAAAGATTTAATTATTATTTTTTTTTTTTTTTTTTTGATGCCCCCATTCCTATATTATCAATTATTAATAACTATATAGTAAAATAAAATATTGTAAATTATATTGACATTATGTTGTTTACAAAATAATATTTTAATTAATTTTTATAGGAAATTACGGTTAGTTAAATTTCAATAACATTTTATACAAGGTTTATTTTAATTAATTATATCAACTACAAACATGAATAATTACTTATACCTATATTATGTTTTTATTTTATTTAGAAGAACTGATAAGTACGTAATATTTTAGTTTTTATTTTTATTGCGCGTTACACAATTTTATTATATATTTTTATGTGATACGTTTCTTACAGTAAATTTTTATCATTACCTATAATAATTGTTATCACCAATAGATCATAATATAATAGAAATAAAATACTAAAAGGAAAAAAAAATCAAATATTCTGTACTTGTGTCAGTATGGTTTTACTTTTATTTTTTTAAGATTAAAATATTAATTCCACTTTATATAACCGTTTAAATCAGTTTTATATATCTATTAATTGTCCATTTTCTAGATACACTGAGTAAGTATATTTTTGTTTTATTTTATTTTTATTAAAATGTATTATTTTATTCTGTTCGAGGTTTTAAGTTTATATTGAAAAATAAATTATTTCGTCCATTAGCTATTATCTATAATGTTAATTTTTTCGTAATTAGACATTGGAATTCAGAAATATTAGAAAACATATTAATCAAGAAGTACCTATGAGTTCTTGAATTATTTTAAAAGCATCAAAATTGTCATTTAAAATTTTTTATTGGAGTATTAAAAAAAAAAAATAATAAAATATATAGTTACACCCCCAAAACTGGAAAAACACAAAATAAAATGAGCAGTATTTTTTAATAATACTCTTATTTGCATGTAATATTAAAGCCAGTATTGTAAATATGCAAACAACAGAATGATGGTCATTATTGTAAATTTTTTAATTATTATATTATTTAATATTATAATTACTGTATTAATACTACGATATTCTATACATACTGTTTATAGGACAAATCGGTAAATAATTTTCATGTTTTTTTTATGATTTATTTGGATAAGTAGAACGTATTTATAAGAAGTCATATGCAGAAAAGCTTTTAAAATTAATTAAAGATTGTTTATATAATACGCAAAATAATGAATTCATGAAATAAACATAGTATCTACAAATAAAACTATCATAGATTTTACGCAAAATATATGAAAATATTTCTAAATGTCTCTATCTTCTAGACTCTTGAACAATCTGTCCATCTTGAAAACAAAAGAGGGAATCATTGACTCGGCTAATTTTATCACGAGCGGGGCTACTTAATGTACATATTAAAAATTAACTTAAAAATTATTGTCCACAGATTCGTCAAGTATGTATTATTTATTTACTTCTTTTGTTTAAAATTATGGTATTTTGCGTGAAACGTTGCCTAAAATATTTATAAATAGTTATGAGTATATTAATTGAACACTGATAATAGAAATCACTACAAGAACCATTACATATAGTGATGAAAATTATTTGAGTATAAAACGAAACAAATTAATACGCCATAGGTTTCGAATCACAAATGACGAAATACGACGATAATTCAAAGTATTGAACATAGTATATATTTATATGACGATAATGCGACAATACTATGATGATATATGTTTTATTGTTTTGATACTTTATTAAACATACACTCGTAGACAAATTTTTAATCATGACTGTTTGAAGAAGACAATCCTTTGCTTGTAAAAATGAAAAAGAATGTGTGTGCCCGAACGAGTTCTAATGATACTATAGATATTTGTCACAGGTAGTCAAAATATATGTGCGAAATCGAGATAATGTTTTTTTGTGCAGCCGAGTTGTAACCCAATCAGTCTTTGATCTAAATAAAATTGATTAGTTCTGAAGTACAATAAAAAACAAATAGTCTCATTTTATATGGCAAAATAAATAAGGGATTACCAAAAAGTAATAACTTATATTTATCGATAAAATAATTTAACATTAATTTGATAGTGCAAATGTGAAATTCCAATATTATTAATTAAATAAAATACAGAATATTATGATTATTCATAATACATTTTAAGTTATTATTTATTTCTTTTATTACTTTATCATCAACAATTAGTTTTTTTTTTTTTTTTTTTTAGATAATATAAGTATGAAATTATTATATATTTTTATTTTACATTTATTACAGCTATTATTTGATTATGATAAAAATAGAACGGTTTGGTTCTATAATACAGTGAACAATTCTATATGGGTAAATAAATCAGATATTACCAAAAAGTAATATCTTATTATCGGTGTGTAAATAAATGAATAGTAATTTTACTTCCGCGTAATAAAGTTCTAACTAAACGGAAAAAAAATGTGATAACCAAGTGGTTATACTGAAGAATTTTTTACTGTATAAGAAGATATTATAATTTGAAGTTTATGTAATTCTCCTAAAGAACAACTGAATATTTTAAAATTCCAATAATTTATAAGTGTTAATTCAATAATAATTATTATTAATAACTTATTAGTATAACATTTATAATTACATTTTTCTAGATGTGATTTCGAGTACGTAGATATAATTTGTATTTTAATTTTATTTGTACGAAATTTCAAATTAACGATAATAAAATGTATGTGCTATAAAATAAAAACTTGTTAAAATCTTTTTTTTTTTTTTATATCCGTTTTTAACGCAAATATGTTAAATGGAAAACCAAATTATTAATGTTTAAATTTAACTATTTGGTAGTCTTATAACCATCATTATTGTCGAATAGTTCTTCTGGGACTCTTAAGTGTTTTTTTTTGTTTTATATAAATCAATAACCGCCGTACATATTACTATAAATTATTCATACAATTTTGCTTTTATGCTAAACCTGATTGAAATTTTTGAAAACTCATCTTTTGTGTTTCCTCCATCACCATTGACCTTCATCACCTTCTCAATTAATATTGTTTCTTTTTGTGTGAATAGATCATCACAAAAACATACGAGATTATCAATGTCTATAATTTTGTATTAAACTACGAAAATAATATTAAACTAATAAATTATTTTAATAAAGTTTAATAAGCTTTATTACTTCCATTATTATCTCATTAGTTGTACCTAACCTGTATGAGTCAATTATATTTTTCAAACGTCTAATTTAGCTAATTTATTATCAGAGAAACTGGTTTGAGTTATTAGCTTTATTATTGAAGATAATTAAACAATTATTAAACTTTGAGGTAGTATTTTTATTTTTTACCTTTAAGTTAGATATTAGATAAAATCAGCATAATATTAAAGCCAACAACACTAAATAAATTTTGAAAATAATTTATACGTAGGCTGTAGATTATTTTTTTTTGTGGCTTTAATTGATAGGAAAATATATATTTTGTTTATATAACATACAATGTTTACATATTTCAAATTAATTAAGTAATTTTTTTCCACAGAGTTTGAAAGAGGTACGTATTATTTATTTATTAATTTTTAATTAAAGGGTTTCGCGTAGAACATGGCTACAATTTTATATTTTAAATGTATTTCATAACGGTAAATATAGTTCTATAGTTCCATATTTTTGATATATAACATAGAATCTTGCTGTTAAAAATGGTGGTAAAAATTAGCAAATAACATTTATACATGGTAACGCATCCGCAACTCATAACAATGCAAAAAGTACGATTATTTGTTATAAAATGACAACAAAATGAGATAATCAACTTGGTTAAAAACTAGTTTAATGTAAAAATCCTCCTCTTTTCATATTTTTTTTTAAATATTAAGTATTTATAGTATTAATACATAACCATAGACTTTAGCAATGCCACAAATAAAAATATTTTTTTTTTACAATATATAGATGTTCAAAGTAATGTTGATTTAATTATTAAATTTTAAATATTTTTGTAAAATTTTTCTGAAAAATAGTTAATAATACGAAATTTATGGTATTTAAATTTTTATTTAGATACTTTTAAAAACTATTCAGAATATATAAAGAATACTTTAGAAAATTTAATTAAGAATACCATAAAAATACTTGATTAGTGACACGGTACGCAATGGTCACCAGTACAGACGCCACAGCGGGCTGCGCCTTACCAAATTACTGCATTCATTAGTAATAATTATAATTTTTTTTTTTTTAGATCGCAAGTTTTTTCGTACGCACAATAATATTACATTTTTTAATTTATTAGTATGAAATTTCATTGTACATCAAATGTCTGTGAAAAATAATTAATATTACGGATTTTATGGTTTTAAATACTAGTATTTAAATTTTGTTTAAAATACTTAAAAATACTTAAGTAAATTGCATTGAAAATACCAAAAATGACTTTAAAAAGTATTCAAATACTTAAAAGACTACATTTATTAGTAACAATTATAATTATTTTTTTATAGATGACCCAGCTCATGGTACGCAGAATATAATTAGTATTTTTTAATTTTATTTGCATAAAATGTTGCATTTCAAAACATTTATTTTTTGAATTACCATTGAAATAAAAATAATTTTTTAAAAAAAATTATATTTATATCATGACAATACACATTTTAATTTTACATTCTGAAGAAAAATGTTTTTTAAAGTATTGCAATATATAAAATATTAAAATTCGTAATTCGTAAAAGTAGTATATAATTCATATCATATCTCTATTTTTTATAGAAATTAAATTAAAAAATTAAATACTATGCAATCAAAACGAATAAATCTTTATAATATGAATGTTTAAAAGTAAACCTATAATATACAAAAAAAAATTTGAAATTTTATATCGTTGTTTTAAAAAAAAACTGTGTATTAAATTTTGTTTCTTCTATCTATTTCCCAAACAAACATATGTTTTATTTATTAAAATTTCAACGCCGGAAAGACATAAGTTACAGAGAATATGGAAAAAGATAAAATTAAATAAAATTAAATATATTTATATTTAATATAATGTATTAATACCTACACCGAAAAAAATGTTGATCCAAAATATAAGATAATAAATATATGACAGTAATTCAAAAAAATAAAAAATTAAAATGTTTTGAGATGGTTTAATTAAACTGAAAATTATTTAAAAACAAATATTCTACAAAACTTTAATAGATTTTAAAACAATAAGTGCTGTTTAATAATAGAATCACTCAGTATAATATAGAAATATTGTATATTACAATATGTACGTATTGGAAAATTAATTAAAATATGATTGTTCACAGATGAAAATTGTAAGTGTTATTTTTTTTATTTTGTATATAATAATAGTATTTTATTTGAAATATGGCCTAAAACTTTGTGTTTTGTCAGAAAATTTTATAGACAATGTATTTTTCATTACACTTTTTAGGGCTAGTAAATATATTTATATTGCAACATTATCTCAATAAAAATAAAAAGTCGTCTGACCGATTGATGTCAAATACCGTACATCTCCCATCAACGATTAGTACGATTGGACAGTGCCCGAAATATACAATTAAAGTATAGACATTCATGTTAAATCATTTCTAAAAACATCTGGTTGTTCCCAGTTTATTTTATAAACTGTCCATTTCTGAAATTAAAACTTATAGTTCAATCAAAACCTATAAGATACTAAATTTAATAAATTAAACTTCCATTGGCCATTTTGAAATCACGATAAATAATAAAACACCTTAATTTATTGTATTTTTTTTTTTTATTACTTAATCACAAACAATTATAATAACTATTTATTTGCAGATAAAGCTGAAGGTAATATCTTTATGATTCAAATTAGTATTTAATTAGTTCACCAATGATTTTTTTTAAATCACGCTATTATTTTATTGTAAAGTAAATAGAACCTATCTACGTATAAAATAATTTAGAGATTACCATATAGTAATTTCATATTCAATTAATTGTGTAAAAATATAATATTAATTTGATGGTTCAGTATTATAAATGTTGTAATACTATATAGTAAGATTAAAATATATCTGATTGAAAAAAAAATAATTTAACAATCAAATGGTCAATGACATATTTTATTTATTAATAAAAAATGGTATTATAGTTTGAAGTTTAAGTACTTCTACAATGGAATTACTACTAATGAATTAGAAACAAATAAATAATAAATTATGTTAATAACCTTGCTTTTTATATAATAATATTAACTATAT
Organism: Rhopalosiphum maidis; assembly: GCF_003676215.2. Classification (NCBI taxonomy): domain Eukaryota; kingdom Metazoa; phylum Arthropoda; class Insecta; order Hemiptera; family Aphididae; genus Rhopalosiphum; species Rhopalosiphum maidis. The sequence goes on from NC_040878.1 coordinate 86,593,669, forward strand.
ACTATAGTAGTATAATTACTAACATTTTATATTATTAAAATTATTGTTTTTTTCTTTATATTATCACAGTGATTAGAAGTACGTAAAGAGTTTTATGTTAGACAACTAAAATTCAGTTTTTGGCTTTGTTTTTAAGCTTATAGATGCGGCATTTTATACAAATTCCTTAATCAATATAGTTGCAAACATTTATAATCGCAACATCGTTAAATCTCTAGAGTCTAGAGTGAATATTCTTCATGTGTTTTAGGTTTATTTGACATTCAAAAGATTCTTTGCGAACCAGAACCATCATTTCTCTCTATAATGTTGATCAAAAAGCTTAGGGAATATGTGAATGCCGTATTTATATGTTTAATACGAATGTTTCGCAGTTATAAGTTATCCTATACTCTGCAGTTTATCGATAGCGGAGTTAAACGTTTGCACATCATAAATCCTAGACCACACGATTCGTGGTTAAAAATACCGGGGTTGTAGAGTTTTGTTCATTGCTTCAAAAATACGAAATATTAATCTAACCCAACCTAGGCACCTTCTAATTAGGTGTTAATATAAAATTAGATACAACTTTCAATTGTATATAATTTGATGCCTGTACTATAGAAGGGTTCAAAGTTCATTATATATTGAAAGAGTTGTCAGAAATACCATGTACCTAGAATCTTGTAAATAATTTTGAATGTTCATAATCTAAGGTTAAAGGAACAAAAGTAAATATTTCGTATGACAAATATGCATTACTAATTTAATAATAGTTTTCAAATTGTAAGTACTGTTATGCATCACAATTTTATATATTTATTTAATATACGGACAAGAGTCATATTTCATAAATATCAATATTGTGAGTTGAAAACACAAACGTTTGTTTATAGGAACTGTATAAACGTTATAACATACATTTAACATTAAGCTATTTGATGACTAAACATATTTAATAAATAGAATTGTGTTATAAAAACAGCTTTTTTTGTCCAAAACTATCTAATAATATTTTAAATGCCTTGTGCGATAATGAGTTATTTATTTAATTTATTTATTATCCCTGAATTCATTTAAGTAAATTTTAAAATATGTATTCTGATGGCAAAATGTAAATTTGTTGGTTTTCTTGAAATGTAACGTCTACGCTTGATACTCGTAGACGTTACATTTCAACACTCAAAACCTTGATTTTCTTTATATATATTATGGACGTGATTTAAAATCATGCCCAGGTTGGTGTAATTTATTTTGACTTCTGATTTCTGATAGGATAAATCAAAAAAATTTACATAACTTCTTACAACACGCAGGTTTTTCTATTGTTATCGTGTTTAGCTTAATACTTATCTAACAGATAGCAAATTGAAAGAGTTCATGGAATATGATTTTGTATAACTGACGTCCCTCTTTGTGTTCCACTGTCTCTCTCTCATGATTTTTGCATTATTTTATTAATGTAACGACTTTTTGTTCTCTTAAAATTTGTATATTGATCCTACACAGTGTCAAATTCCTTCAAATATGAGACGGCATGCCCGTATTGTTGAATGTTATGCTACCACACATTCAAAAAAAATATTCACTGGATAGAATTATAAAGAAATAGAAAGAGAACAAAAACTCAGTAGGTAGGTTAGATTAGTTTGGGTTAGTCTACATATTGATAAATATTTTATATAAACACAATGTTAGATCATCAATATTCTAATTATATTGTGAGATAGGTTCATAGAGTATAATATTATTTATTAATTAGCATGTTTTTCATTTTATTCCAGATTATTTCAGTGAGTGCATTATATATATATTTAAATTTGACGTATTGAAATTTTTTATGATCGCTATTCTTTTAAATGTCTACTTACTTTCTGCTAACCATATGTATAAAATCGTTCAATAAGACATAGGATATGACTATCATAATCATCATTATTCCGGTAGATATATTCACATAAAAATACAAGTTGATTGTGCACAAGTAGCAATTGCGGTTCATAGACATTTATTTATAAGTATACATTTGCGGTGTAAAACATTGTTTATATTTGGTTCTTGATACCAATTATTCATAGATTTTTATACGGCAGTTAATATTGTATATACTTGATTCATCGAAATTGCAAACAAATTTGATTTACGAATCTCTTGTTGTATTTTTGACCGTTATTATTGGTTCACTTTACGAGTACGATGTACAATTATGAAAAATAAAAATATCACTTTATAATTTTTAAAGTCTACGCTTGTTTGAAAAAGGATATTATATCCACATGGATTCTTATAAAAATGAACCATAATTTAAGATACAGTTTATATCTCATTAAAATTACAACTTAACAATTTTATTTTTTAGTTGAAATAGTAAATAGTAAGTATGTTATTAATTTAATTACATGTAAATTATATTTATAACTATTAGGGTGCGTTAAATATTTTTATATATTTTTATTAACAATTTTTGTAAATATTGAATTATATTTTAACTTATGAAAACATCTTTAGTCAAATTTATTGAAATGTGTTATGATGTTTTATTTTTCACATATTCCATGAAAAATAATCATATTTAATGCGCGATTATACTAAACTACAATCAGAAAAATCCGTTGTTATAATGATGACACGGGACGTCGGTGGCTGGACTGGCCGCGTGTCGTTGATGTGGTGACTGTGAACTCTGATGGCACGGGCGGAATTTAAGGGAATAAAACGAAAACAAAACGACGAAAATACGCACCGTTGCGTATGGCAAAATAACTTTATTTTCGTTCTAGTGAAAAAAATTACCAAGAAAACTAAGAGTCTTGAACTTGAGTGCAATGACTCGTACGCCGGGGCGTGGGCAACTTAAGTATTTCGTCTAAGTGAAAACGAAGCGCAAAATAAAAACAATATAACTGGCGCACTGTGATGCGGGGGTGACAATTTAACAATGCGGGGTTCAACAAAAAAAAAAAAAAACAAAGTGATCGGATGTGACTATTTGGGCGTAGAATAACCAAGACACAAAGGTGGCGGACGGTGATTGTGTGTACTACGTGGAAAGGTAAAGACTTACGACCGGCCGTTCGGTACCGTTCCACCGCTCCTATACCGTTGTCGGCCCGGGCGCTGGGGGTTGGTAACAAATATGAGTATATAAAAAAAAAATAATAAGTAATTGTCTATATTTTTTTTACATAAATATGTTGTTACCTCATTTTAATCTAGACAATATTTTGTCATTATTATCTACAGCACTGTAACTAGTATAATAAATTAAAAGGTCTATCATTATCACGTGTATCAATTTCTTTGATATTTGTTAGTTATAAATTATTCCCACACTACTTTTATAAAATAATTATAACGTTAAATTCAATAAAAATATAACAATTTAGATTATTTTTACAGTTATAGCAAACAATTACCAAAATGTTTATTCTGGTATGTATTATTGTGTACTTACCAATATTTACTATGAATACTTAAATACAACCTATGTTATATATGTCGTAGGCCATATGGAAAATTAATTTTTTTGCAAAAAGACTAGGCTCTTTGCAATGGGTAGCCCGTTTGCAAACTACTTATTTTTCCAATCAGCCTCTTTTTTTTCAGGCTCATTGCATACAGACTAATAGCAGTTAGGCCTTTTAAGAACTACAATCATTTTATGGTAAAAACCATTTTAATTATTTTATTTAAAGGTTATTGACAATAACACAGTACAATATATGTAACATAATTGTAATGTGTAACATTATTATTCATTACCCACTCATTAATTTTGTAAAATAGTTATTTATATCTCATAGACATACTAATTTTTAGATTTTCATTTAACTTTAAATATTAAATAATTTTAAGACTTTTGTAAGTAATATGGCACTAATGAAACAAACATTATCTGATTTGACACCTTTTACACATATTACTTATCTGTAATAATACCCACTAATTTGGTTTTATAAAAGCCAGAGCTATCAGCGACAGCTATCATACTATGTTGATCAATACATACTATTTTTTTAAACTAGTTAGGTACCTTGTATCTATTTGGTTTATTAATAACTTTGAAAAAAAACAGTTTTATTACCTATGCAAGAAAATTAATAAATAAATTTATAATAAATTAAAATCTGTAACTATTTCAATATTTTAGTAATGGAGGTATTATAATTATAGTATAATACCTCAAAAATTATTATAACTTACTATGTGTAAGGAATACTAAGTTAAGCATTGATGTTTTAAAATTCAATTATGATTATTAATTATGACTAAATAATAATATTATACCTACTGCAATATAAATCCCTATTGACCCTACTATGAGTATAATATTAATATTCACTTACTCTTACATAATCTACTCGTATTTTTTAATAACCATATTTTTTATAATTTGAAGTTTTATAAAAGAATGTGTTCAAATTTCTACAACATGATGACTTAGTACTGCTAGTAGAGATAACATCTTACAAAAGTTTGTGCAAAAATAGAATTTTATATAATAGTAATTGAATGTAATAATATTTATAATACATTTTGTACATAAATATAATATGATAACAATTAAACAACTAGTCAAATAGTCAACAACTGTACAAAATTAATAAGTAATAAGTAATGAATAATAATGCTACACATTATATTTATATTAAATATTATATTGCACTGTGTTATTATCAATAACCCTTAAAATAAAATAATTAAAATGGTTTTTACCATAAAATGATTGTAACTCTTAAAAGACCTAACTGCTGTTAGTCTGTATACAATGAATCTGAAAAACAGCAGGCTGTTTGAAAAAATAATAAGTAGTTTGCAAACGAGCTACCCCATTGCAAAGAGCCTAGGCTTTTTGCAAAAAAAATAATTTTTCATATGACCTACAACATATATATTATAATATTATTAATTTGAATTTATTGAGGTAAAATTCTGATTTTGTTGTGAATAAAATCATTCTTATTAATTAGGTACAATTCTATTCAAGTTTAATAATAAACTTATTAAAAGATAATCTGTTGGTAAACATTTAATCAATCTAATACCGATTAATTTTGCAGAATTTTTGAATAAAACCTATGGACCTGTGGACGAATACTGTATTACTCAGTCCAGTAAACGATCTAATACTCATATAAATAATTTTACAAATGTATTCAACATGGCTAAACCAATAAGGATATTTGCAGAAAAACCGGGTCGTAAACGAAAAATAAATTCCGTATCAGGGGAGAATTCCTCCCAGGGGGGAATTTAGAATCTGCTGGGAGGGGAGAGATGTAGTGATGATGGAATTACGAAAATAATTATGTTATTTTACAATGTGTAAAATTGAAATCACTATATTAGTTTTCAGGTTATCGGGTATCGATAACAATTATATATTATCATTTTCTCATTAAATTTATTTATATTATTTATATTTTATATTAATATTTTTGTTATTATATTAAATAATTTTTTCTTTTACTTGAGATTATTACTTTGTAAGTTGATTTATAATACATTTTTAAAATGATGAAAATAATATAAGTAAATATTAGTATATTATATAATTAATTTGTATGATTTATTGGTATTTTGTACCGCTCACAAAAAAAAAATTTCGACTAAACGCTAATTTAAGGAGGAAGAAATAATTATTTAAAACCAAAATGTATACTGTTTTAATAAATAAAATACTATAATGACCCACTTTCCTTGTACTGAAAATCAAATCATAATATTATGATAATATGTTTCTAAAAAGGTTTTAATACATATGGTACATTACTATTTTATGGTATAATTAAGCAACTTATGTTTTCAAATGCACACGGAAGACTGCTATTAATATAATATATGTTTATTAGGTATAGATAATCAAATAAATAAATGTTCAACCGTTTGTTCTACAAGATATAAGTATAAACAGGGAAAAATGTTTTTCTTACTGTTATCAAGACCCCTCTTATTCTAATACAGGTACATATTGAACGGGCCAGGAGCATTTACTAATATGTAATATGATAATAATTTTATATGTTATAATATACCTGGTCACCAAAATAATTCACACGCTCTACATACAGACAGATCTATGTGATTTATGCGTATATTTGTAAATAGCACTCAACAGAAAGTGAGTGAAACCTGTGAGTGCTAGTGTGTGGGTGGTGTGTATTTTGTGTGTGCGTGTGTGTGTAGTTAACTATTAAAACAGATAGGTAACTAAATAAATAGTAACTCAGTAGTTAATAATAGGTTTTTTTTCTCAGCTTACCGGTCCATTAAGGACCATTGCTGCCTTCAACAAATCTCTCCATCACTCTCTATTGTAAGTCAACTCATATGTCACATTCTGGTCTACGGCTTTCACATCCTTAGCAACTACATCAATCGACCGGGTCTTTGGTTTTTCTTAGGGTCTTTTTTTGTCCATTTTTTCCATAAGTACTTTTTTTATTAGTTGATCATCCACTCTCCAAGTGTGCCCAAACTGTTCTAGTATTTTATTCCTGATAAAGGCTAAAATGTTTGGTCTTCTGTATAACTTTTGTAGCTCTTCATTTTTTCTTCTGTCAAATGTATTTGTTTCTTCGTTAAAGCGTGGTCCAAATATATTCTTGAGTATTTTCTTTTCAAATATTATTAACTTTCTCTCATAGCCTTTTGTTAATGACCATGTCTCACTCGCGTACGTCACTGTTGGTCGCAAATTACTATGGTATAAGCGTATCTTTGATGTCCGTCATAGTAATTTTGATTTTGGCAGCTTAATTATACTATAGTAACACCTGTCCCCACTCGTGATTTTTTCATACATCTCTTGATGCATATTATTCTTGTTATTGACGTTTACTCCCAAATACTTGAAGCTGTCCTCTGCTTCGAATTTCCAATTGTTTACCAATAGGTCGTTTATGTTTAGTTTGGTGCTTGACATCACCATGTACTTAGTTTTATTTTCATTTAGATATAAGCCCACGGACATGCTTGCCTTAAGTAGTTTTTCGGTTGTCTGAGCAATTTCCTCCCTGGTTTCTACCATCACTACAATGTTATCGGTATAAGGCAACATCACTGATTCTCTACTTTTTTTCATTTGCCGTTGTTTATGGATATTTCTTATAATTCTTTCAAGAGTTAGGTTGAATAATGAAGGCGACAGTGCGTCCCCCTGGCGCAAGCCGGTATAAAAGGTATTTAGTATAATAAAAAAATAATAATGTACGGCCCTTTTGAGCCAAACACGTACAAAATATAATAATTAAGTATGCCGGTTCGGCACAATCGATGATGATTTTAATAATAAATTATGTAGTTAAATAATAAAAATCAAAAGTATAAAAAAATGAATTCTACTGCTTAGATTTGACTTAATATCAATAATAAAATATCATAAAACAACACAACCCTTTTGGCCGAACAAGTAAAATAAAATGATTAAAATTATAAAATGAATCTCATAGTTTTTTGGTGCACGTTTGGCCAACTGCATCCCATGCCTTTATAAATATTTGTTTACACAAAAAACATTTAAATAAATATTACAAAAAGTTTGGCGATAAGCACCTATATCATGAAATATAATAAAACGGCGAATTGTGCACATTTAATAATAAAACAAAAATAGAAATGAGCCGATTGGCGCACACAATATATAACAACAACAGTCGTGGCGATTCGCGCCTTGCAATAGTAAGACAGAGGGGGAGATTCACACCTTGCAAAAATATAACAAAAAGGGGTGAATTGCGCATTTCAGAAATATGACAAATACAAAAACACTGACAATTATCAACACTTATAATATTATACTAATACGAAATAATAATTTATCGATAAAAATAAAAAATAAATATGGAAATTTATTATATGAATCATAATATTGGATGATCAAAATAATATATCATAAATCATGATTTTTTTAGATTCTGTGAAAATTGTCGTCCAAATTTGTATGATAGGTGTTTACCATAAAACTCTTTAGTAAGCCGCATTATTTGAACTAAAAAAAAAATCGTGTTTTTTGGTAAAAATAAGTTGAATTAGGTTTGACACGTTCCACATTCAAACAGCAGTAATTATGAGTTGCTCGCGACGACAGCATATCACTTATGACAGCCTTTTCTATCATAGTCATGGTTAGTTAATATATACCCAAATAATTTTTGGTATGGAACTAATAATTTAATTTAATTCAATTTTATGCTCCGTATTCATATAATACTGTATTTTACATAATTATGGAAGTATAAAAATACCTAAATGTATAAATAAAATTATATTTAGTTATACGTTAAGCTATTTTATACCTTTTAAAATATGATTTATAAATACTATAAAATTATAAACCTGTCTTACGTCTTAAACGAATTTACTAAGTATGTCAAAATTATACACCAAACAAATCTATTAACTCAGGTTTTAACTAACCAGCTGGGCCACTTTCATTTTCAAAAAAAATCTATCACAATTTAAAAATATGAATGTTCAAGTTATTATTCTAATTAGATTCTTATGACTAAATTCGGTGGCATCGAATGCAATTGAAACAGGCAAACGTGCTTGACAAACAATTTGTAACAAGTTTTGGAATTTATTTTTAAAATAGTTTTACAAACACAATAATCAAACTTAGATCGGGGTGCTGCGTTTATGATGGCATCCCTATTTTATTGTATTATGTCCAAACTAATACAATATTTTTAAAAATCATTTGATATCGCACATTTTTAACAAAATAAATTTCGTTCGGAGTGCTAAGTTCATGTTGCATCTCTCAAATTTGTCGTATAGTCTACAAACTACTACTAAGTTTTTAAATAAAAAAAATACTAAAAAAATAGATCAACAATTTTTCTAAAGGCGTATAATTTTGTTGTTGTTATTGCTTCCAGTGTTATTCATAACGATTGATTCGACAACGGTAATGCGTAATATTGTTGAATTTACCGTCCAAACAATATAGTCACGTATTTTCATGATGAATGTCCGAATTAATTATTACCATATCTTAGAGAGATCTGTCGGAATCATATACCGTTGTATAATCTAAGTTATTATACAATTGTCTTCTATTTCATATTTTTGGATTATGTTTGTAGTATAATACCGTCTATATTGTTTCTCAACCTGGGGGTCGCCAACTTATTATTTAGGGTCGCAATCGAATGATTCAAATCAATGCGAAAATTAAAAGTTCAAATAATAAAAAAATAAAATCAATTAATATTATTATATTACAAACCTATTACGATTATAGATTATTTATATTAATATGGAAAACACACTATTTTAATTTTTAAAGCGATATTACTCCATGACGTCTATTAAAGAATCTATAATAAACGTCGAGTATAGATTATCGAGTATTAACCTAAGATAAGGCCACCCCCGTGACCGCAGTGCACATATTATATTATTATATATTTATGTCACAGTTCATCGTTAACATTGCTGTGCTGTGTGCCGTTGTAAAGTATAAGTTAATAAGTTGCATTTTTATATTGTTTTTCACATTTTTATACACTTTATCTTTATTTGACTTTTTTTATTATAATAAAATATTTTTAATATAAGTAAACAGTCGCAAATGACGAACTTTTTCAAACGACCGCACAATACATCGACTTCTGATATTCAAAACTCAAATATTACAAAAAAAACATAATTTTGATACTACTCAAAATGTTGATGAACCACTACTCAAAAAGGTAAAAATATTATATATAAAGGCAAAAATCATTTGATATCGCACATTTTTAACAAAATAAATTTCGTTCGGAGTGCTAAGTTCATGTTGCATCTCTCAAATTTGTCGTATTTGTCGTTTAGTCTACAAACTACTACTAAGTTTTTAAATAAAAAAAATATATAACAACAACAGTCGTGGCAATTCGTGCCTTGCAATAGTAAGACAGAGGGGGAGATTCACGCCTTGTAAAAATATAACAAAAAGGGGTGAATTGCGCATTTCAGAAATATGACAAATACAAATACACTGACAATTAACAACACTTATAATATTATACTAATACGAAATGATAATTTATCTATAAAAATAAAAAATAAATATGGAAATTTATTATATGAATCATAATATTGGATGATCAAAATAATATATCATAAATTATGATTTTTTAGATTCTGTGAAAATTGTCGTCCAAATGTGTATGATAGGTGTTTACCATAAAACTCTTTAGTAAGCCGCATTATTTGAACTAAAAAAAAAACGTGTCATGTTGCATCTCTTGAATTTGTCGTATAGTCTTCAAACTACTACTAAGTTTTTAAATAAAATAAATACTAAAAAAATAGATCAACAATTTTTCTAAAGGTGTATAATTTTTATTAATGTTATTGCTTCTAGTGTCATTCGTAACGAATGATTCGACAACGGTTGTAATGCAAAAGTGTTGAATTTACCGTCCGAAAGATACACTCACATATTTTCAAGAAGAATGTCCGAATTTTATGCCATATCTTAGATAGTTCTGTCCGAATCACATACCGATGCATAATCTAAGCTATTACAATATAATATGGTATAATATATTATAATATATATAAAAAGTTTTATTTAAAGAGAATTCTGTTATTCAACAATAATACATTTTATATTTTCCTATCCACTTTTGCAGACAAACCGTCAGTATATTATAAATTTGTAATTGTTTTAATTTTGAACTTAGATATTTCTTTACTTAGGTATTCCATTAATTGGATTATGTTTGTAACATAATATCGTCAATATTGTTATCTACACAATCATATTACGCACTAATTTATTATATATCTATTTTGCTATCGACAATACTATATATCAACGGTTCTTAACCAATGGATGGCGATCTCTAGGAAGGCGTGAATTTAAAAAAAAAAAAAAACATTAAAACGTTATTTTTGATTATTTATATTTAATCAATACATTATAAAGTTAATTATCATTAGTTAATTATTATTTATTAATACGTTATCTTCCATTGATTTTCTTTAATATTAATCCAACAACCAAAATTTAAGGCAAGATGATGTATATTTAACAAATTTAATATAAAATATATAAAATATAATATACATTAAGCATAATTCAATCTCTTTATTTATGATGTGACATCATAAAATAGTATGAAAGGGGTATGTACCTCAAAATATTGAGAAACCTTGCTAGACTCTCTATATATGCTAACTTTTTCCATAATATTTCATTCTACTAATTTCCCTGTTTTATAATTACATAATCGCTGTTCTTATAAATTCCTCTTGGTCTTATATTCTCCGAAGTCAATTTTTGAATTTGAAATGCTAAACTCAATGATGAGCATGCATTTTGTATAGTTGATAATTTTGTAATCAATTCATCGCCTCATTGTTTAAAGTAGCGTTTCCCAACCTTTTTCCCTAGCGGCAAACTAATTCCAACCCATATTTAGCCGCGGCACACCTGTCATTGATTTATATATGTATGCATATTTTTTTTTTATACTTGACTTTCATCGTATTAAATATTAATACCAAAGTAGTTTTATATCAGTATAATATTTCTAGCAAACAATTTATAGATAATTTTTCACTACACATAAGGCATGGAGGTATAGGTATTTCTCCACCACTCGACGTGAAACCAAATGATAAATAGCTTCCGTAATAATATTTTTTGATCGTACGTTAGCATTATTACTCGCACTCACCTCAACATTAGGAGTATTGAACTTCGACCAGGCAATTCCTCAACATCAATTTTATGAGCATTATTTGGACCAGGCAATTTTTCGCTTAATTTACGTTTCTTAATTAAAAAACGATCCACCGTAGAAATATTTCAATTCACAGATAATATTCAAACATTTAAATATAACAAAAATATATTATTGTCGTGATAAACAATACGATAACGGAAACAATCCCAGATAGCAATTAGAAAATATTTATATTGTAGACGTATGTATAGATACACAGTTCCAGTCAGTATCATCTTAATTTCGGTAAGCATGACGTCAGAAAATTAGGTTAGACATTTAAGTCCCAATAAAATAAAAAAATTTTTGTTGACGTTTTTATTATTCTATGTAGTTTGACAGTATTAAATAATTTTAATCTTATCGAACCTAAAGTTATAAAAACATATACATTGCAAAGGGGCGGTTGTGAACTCAGAACGGGGAATATAATCCCGTCAACTCGGCCCACATTTTTTACTATTTTTTTCTATTTAATAACAATTCACAATAGATAATCGTGATTCCTGAACAATATGAAAAGTTGCAATAGTACATTTTGGAACGTCAACCCGTATGGCCGTATTTTGTTTACAATTATGGACAATTTACAACTTTGCCGAGATCATTTAGAAGTGAAAACCGAGAACAGGATTTACTCTAGTGCTACTTGATTTAAGATATAAGCTATAAATAATAATTACATACTTGTTTATCTATATGAAAATATTACGTTTTTCGAACGACCGAGTTTGTTGACACAATTGTAATTTCAAATAATTATACTCAACTAGGACAACTAAATAAAATTAAAAATAATTCTGCCTAGTAAATATCAAAACGCTATATATTCTAATAACAAAGACTCAGAACTTTCTATTCCAAGCTCAATAGCATAATGTTTTTATCATAAAAAAATTATATTTTATACATAATGTATCATGAATGTCATGTGTAGAAAGTATATTTCAATCTAAAATAAAATAGAAAATAAAAGTAGATAAAACTATTGGGTTTTTTTTAACAATAGTTATAAAATGGTGTGCCAAAAATATTTTCTATTTATTCTTTTTTAAGAAAAAATAAAATAATAAAAAAAAAACAGACACCATTGAAAAATCATTACATTCATTACTTCGTTCAGAATCTTATATCAAGATACTTTCTCCTGATTTACACAACTAATTTGACTAATCTATCAATTTTATTAAAAGAACGATTTTGTTTAGCGCAAAAATGTTATTCCGTATAAAAATAAAAACATGAATTTTGAGGATAAATTAATATTATAATTTCACCGTGCACTAAGAAAGGAATTTTCAAAATTTATATTTTAAGAGTTTGAAATTAGTAAAAAAAAATGTTTGGGTATAACTTCAAATTTGTAAATCTATATTTATATAATAATAACCTCAGGTTCAGGCTGAGGTTCTTGCAAGGTTGCTACCTTGCATCCTGAACTTTTTTTATGCGTGTATTTTATCGGCGTGTAGATATAAATTGTTTTGAGGCGTAAGACACCATCATACCAACATATGGTACATTGGAAATTCCGATAGGGTGTTGCATGAAAAGTTGCAATAGTACATTTTGGAACGTCAACCCGTATGGCCGTATTTTGTTTACAATTGTGGACGACTTTCAAGATTGAAAATCGAGAACAGTACTTATTTAAGAACTACTTGATAGTTATAAATAATTTTTTCTTTGACTGTAACAATCCTTTTTTACATTATTATTTATATAATAATGTATTTATATTTATTACTTATATATTATTAATATATAAGCTATAAATAATAAATACATACTTATTTATCTATATGAAAATCGATTTTTATTTTTTAATATTACGTTATTCGACAGAGTTTGTTGATACAATTGTAATATAAAATAAATATACTAAACTAAGACACTCTATTCCAAACTAAATAGAATGTTTTAATCATAAAAATTTTATTTTATACATAAAATATCATGTGTAAAAAAAATATATTTCAATCCAAAATAAAATAGAAAATAAAAGCAGATAAATATAAAAAAAAATAGTGCTCAATATCCATTCATAGATGGACATCGTATTATAAGATTATATTATAACAATACAGATAATATTTAAATATATAAATATAATGAAAATTTATTGTCATGATAAACAATACGATAACGAATACAAGTTTTGTAGAAAAATTATAATAGATACACAGCTGCCGCATGTATCATCGTAGTTATTTCGGTACACATAACATCCGAAAATTAGTTTAGAATTTTATTATGTCGCAATAAAATAGAATAATTATTATCGGTGTTTTTATTATACATTGTAGTTTGTTAGTGTTAAACAATATTAATCTTATTGAACCTTAAGTTATAAAAACATATACATTGAAAAGTTCTATAAGGTGTTGTATAATTGAAAAAAAAATTAAAATAATATTTTAATTTTTTTTAATTATAAAAATAAAAATGCCCACCCATTTGTTTGTATAGAATATTTAGTGGGATATATGATATTATTACCTATATTAAAATTGTATTAATATATCATTATTTTACTCAATATTGTGAATAAATAAATTTCATATGCTCATAAAAATTTTTATAAATTGCCCCTGGAGTTCAAAGTTATTTGAAAAATAAGTTATGGAGTACTTTGTGTTAGGGTTTTTAACCTTAGATATAATGATGTGCCAAAAATTATTTTTTCCAAGGAAATTCATGCAAAAAAAAAATAGAAAAATCTAAACTTTTAATTGTCTATCAATTGTTAAAAATATTCTAAATATTTTGAAAATTTTATCCTAAATAATCAACACTAATATAAAAATTTGTTGGAAATTTAATGTATTTACAATGAATCGTTTTTAAGTTACAGCAAAATAAAAAAATCGATCATCTGATTATGCAAAAGAATTCCTGTTTTTCCGTTACTTTTTTCTGTTTTTCCTGGTGCTTTTGAATACTACTAGAACATTAAAATATACAGGAAATGTTGTTTCCTCAAAGCACCGACTAAATTCAGTTAACTGTTCAAAGAGGAGCTGAAGGCAAAAACCAAAATATTATTTCTACTCCAAAATTTGGTGACTGATACACACAAAAAATAATAATAATAATATTTAGCATCGTTATTTTAATTTAAAAATTATAAAAGTTAATATTTTAAATTTCAAAAGTATGATATTTTTTTTCAGAATAAATAATAAGTATTTATATTGTCGTCTTTATTTAGGAAAGATTATTAATCATATTCGTCATCTGTTGAAGATTAACAATGGTGTTTATTTTTTTTTAGTTCGATAACTGTATCAATAAACTCATGCGGAAGACGTAATTTAAATTTTAGATAATAATAATCGATTTTTATTTAGATAAAAATGTATGTATTTATTATTTAAAGAATACATTGTATGTTGAATGTCTTTTTAGAAGTACTTACGATGTATTAAACTATGTATAATGTATTAATGTATAAAAATAATTATTACAAACTCTATAAGAAGTTATATATAACTATTAAGAACAGTACTGATATAAATTCTGTTAAGTTAACATTTAATTATTAGGTTGTACTGAAGTGATTTCGGGTAAGTTGGCAATTGTTGAAAGTTGTAGACAAGATAAGAGCAGTGGCAACTAGTGGTAGGGAGTTATCCCTATTTGACTATGATTTAGTCCCCTCCCCCCCAAAAATAAATATATCCTTATCCTTAATTTATTTTATATAATACACAATATACGTAAAATTGCATTTTGTCAATTGGAAAAAAGGAAATAAATATTTCAAATTATGATTGTGGTTAATCAAACACGTTTACAGGGGGGTTCAATCCTCCCTCCTTTCACAAAATCATAATTTGTGTACGTGTTAGCGCTCAACTATGATACAAGATCGGTTTTTCAAATAAATCTAACGTTCATATTGAGAGAGGCATATCAAACACTATTGATAGAGAAGACATTTTAAACAATTTTGCAAGTGCTAACGATAGAGTAGTAGAGGTATAAAAACAATGCCACAATGCGAAAAAGTTAAAGGACCTCATTGTTAAACAATTTAAATATAAAATAATAAAACTAGATGCATGAAATATCCTTGATAGTGTATTCAATTAGTCTTGTTTTTTTATTTTATAATGTTGTATACATATAGATTTATAATTTATTGACAAATAACAGTTATATAATATTAACAGTGAACATTTAACTTTACGAGCTTTTAAGAATGATAATGAAATATTATACATTTTTTTTTTAGATTCTGAACGGAGTGATGAATGTATTAATTCTACAAAGGTGTGTGATTTTTTTATTTTATTATTTTTTTTTTTTATATGTCTGTCATCACGTTTGAGGAAAAACCCTAATAAAGTAACGGAAAAATGATGGGAATTGTTATGCATAACCAGTTTTCGACAAAATAGATTTTGTTATTTTGCTGAAACTCAAAAAAGAATCATTGTAAATACTTGAAATTTTTACCAAATATTTAGCGTTATCTATTTATGTTTTAATTTTCAAAATATTTAGAATTTTTTGAAAGGAATTTTCATTAAATTTTTGTGATTTATACTATAGGTTAAAAAAACCAAATACAAAGGTGTCCATGAGTTTTCCTTCAAGTAACTATAAAAAAAAATTACAGCGTCAATATAGAAAACATTTTATGAGCGTATGAAATTTAATTTTTACGAAATCGCGTAAAATAACGATATACCTTTTACAAATTAATTACAGGTAATAATATATTACATCCTACTAATTATGATTGACTAACAAATCATCTCCGTTCAGAATCGTTTTTTGTACACAATGATAGCTGTCATTGCATTCAAATTTAACACATCCATTATAGTGACCTACTCTCCATCTCTACTATAAAGCAGAGCGATACCCACTTGCCCACTTTTTTTAGACATTTATTGGAATATACATAATCTGTAATATTTGTAGTAAAACTCGACGTGATATTTGTAGTAGAAATAAAATATAATCTTATGGTATAAAATACCCAATACATTGTCAAAAAATGTATACACGTGATTTAAACGAATAATTATATGAACTGTCAGGGAATATTTTACAAAAGTAAAACAAACTTCATACAAACATTGATTTTAATAACAATTAGAGTAAATTATATTTATATCGTTAGCTACACTTGTATCCTATAAATGATAATCGTGTACCCTACTGTGGTAAAATAACATTAGTAATCGGTAGATGTGTTACTTCAACTTAAAAACGAAACAATATCTGTAATCTGATAGGATGTTGGTATTATAATAATTAAGATGTAGCTATCCAAAATGTATTTTTGACAACATTTACAAAATCCGATTCTTAATTTAAAACTGCTCTCAAAGTTTAAAACTGAAAAATGTTATACACAAACAGCGAGATCAAGCACAAAATCTAGTGAACATTGCTATAGTTTATATGTTATAATTATAAATAATATTCCACTAAATTTCATACATTACATATGATACTGGTTTCAGTTAACGTTTATTAGTTTTAGAACCATATGATAAATACAGAAATTCTCTCCTATCCTTATGAAATAATTCAAATAGATTTTTGAGTAACATAAAACGTACAAAATGTCATAGAAGTCAATATTGTTATATCGTTTGTCTGTTAGACGTTGGCCGACCGTCCTCTTTGTTTCCCATAGACGTAATAAGTAATAATTTATTAATTTGTAACTATTATATTTTATTTAACATTTTTTTAGATTCCGAACGGATTGATTATTGAATTGATTTTACAATGATGAGTGTCAGTTTTGTTTAATTTTTTTAATTTTTTTATTTCTATCATCACGTTTTGGAAGAGTAATAGTGGTTTGATTTTTAACTTCAGCTCCGATAAAGAAAAAGAAAGTGAATCAAGTTGTTACTTTTGGAGGGGGTGGGTTAAGAGTAAAAAATTTGTAGTAGTTTCCAAATGCCTTTAAACATTCCAAAAGATCTTTAAAAGTTAATACAAAGTTTAATATAAGTATTACTTATCGTAGTAAAAAAAAAAAAAAAATCAAAAATGGTTAATCACAATTTTTTTTTCTTTGATTAAATATTGTGTTTTAAAATCAAAAATTTGTGTATTAAATATACTATTAATAGTTATTGCTCATATGTATTAATATTTGTACATTGATATCTGTTTTTTTAACCTAGTTTATTTTAATTAAAACGTGACTAATAGGTTAAGAATATCATGATGTATATTGCCTAAAACAGAATAAGACAAATAATGAACATTATTTTATGTCATTGTTCATTTGTAGTTACGTATTATTTGTTAAATGTTTATTCTGTATTACTGAAGAATAGGGTAGGAAGGGAACAATTTTAAAAGAAGCAGAGCAGTATTATTATTGTCATTTTATAATTTAACATTCACATAATTGTCATTCTTCGTACACATAAAGTAACTAAAATGAATATATTTCAGAGTTTTTTTATAAGTATTACAATCTCAATTCTACCAATTTTGATTGCTCCAACAACTGCATTTCAAGAATATACCGAATATTTTGCGAGTATAGTCATAATTATTGTTTTTTAATTATTTTTTTCTAATTTTATTTATAAATGTGTTGATATTCAATACATAACTTAAACCATTTTTTACATTTTATGTTTTTTAAAGATTTGGTAATACCATATACGTATCATAAATTTAACACAAATGATGCTGGTATGATATAATGTATTTATTTATAATAATTATTTTTTTAATTGTTTTTGTATTGATATTTATGTATAATGTTTTATAGATTTCTCTATAAATAATCTTGAAACTAAAATCAATTATTGATATTGTTTTACTATTTAATAGAGAGGAACATAACTTACACCATAATTTTATTTTTTATTTTTACACAACAATTATTATCTATATTACATAAGTATTGAAAACGTAAGCTTGAACGTTTTTAAAAAAAATTGTATTGTTATTGATACCAAAAATAAAACATTAAATTTTATGTATATGACATTTTTATACATATGCTTACTTTTTATATACAGCTGTTATATTTAAATAAATTATAACTTATCGCAAATATGAAAATAATAACGTTATAAGTTATTCTATATTACGATTTATTATTTTTTCAGCCGATCTTAAATGTAATGTTTTTAACTTATTATTAATAAATAAATAGAAACTCTGCATTATTTTAATATTATTTATAAAAAGGGAAATATCTTATTTTGTATATTCTTAGTATCTTTGATAGTTCGATCACGGTTGAAATAATTGAAAATTCTCCGTATTAATTAAATTAATTGAGCAAAAAAAAAAATTTGAAAATGGAATTCCTATTCTTAAAAAAATCGTTTTTGGTATATTTAAATAACTACGAATAACTGATTAACCATATAGATACTAAAAATATTCAACAAATGTTTATAATAGTATTTTCTATACATTTTAATAAAATATTTTGAAGCTGTTTATAGATATTTGACTTTTTTTTCTATAGATTTCGAAAAAATATATTCACAATCAAAAACCTTAAAAAATATAATAGATTCCCTATAAGCTTTAATCGGCTTAAAATATCTGATAATTGTATCATGATTTCTATAAGGTTAGGTATTTAGGTTAGTCAAACATACAACAAATAATTGATGGTATTTTATTTAAAGTTGTTAAAGTAATTATTAAAACATACTAAGTATATAGTTTGTTTATTTCTTATTTGAAACCTCGTATAGATGTAACAATTTGATAGCCCCATAACAGATTTTAAAAAAAAATATTGAATCAATCAATAATAAGTTAGGTACTTTGTAGTCACCGTTAAAACGATATTAGTTTATTTAATATTTTTGAATCGTAAACTTTATCAATTTTTAGAGTAATAAAAATAAGTTTTACATAATAATTTAATATGAAATATATTGGAATTTAACAGTTATTCTAAAAAATATTTCTGGATTTATTGGTAAGGATTTATATATTATGAGGTAGTAAATGTATTGTACCTATTTGAAGACTATTTGATATAGTTCTAACTAGTGATGAGTCGAACTGTTCAAATCTCGAACCGAACAATCAAATATAATTTACTCTTCGATTATCAAACTTGAAAATATTTTTCAAATCAGGCTTGCTGGCCGCGATAATTCAAGGACCAAGTATTTATACAATTCTTCAAAAGTTATTTAAAAAAAAAATAAAAATTGTTAATCATTATTTAAAAATAATTAGACTATTATCGATAGAAATTTATAAGCTGTAATTGGCACTTTATGTATCATTTATAATAATAATAATAATAATAATAGTAATAAGTATTAAGTTTGAGTTTGACTTATAATGATTCTAGGTTCGGTTCGGTTAGATTCGAATTCGAAAAAATAATTTAAAGTTCGATTCGATTTAATAAATCAGGGTTCGACCCATCACTAGTTCTAAGTATTATAATTTTATAATATAAGCATTGACACCGAAAATAATTGATGTTTTATATGACAAAAAGTTATATTACCTCTATAGTAGTCTATTATCTATAACCTCTATCTAATGTATATTGAAATAAAACATTATTTTATAAGACCTCGCTCCCTAACAACCCATACGAAATTCGACACACTAGTGTAACAAAGGTAATAGACCAATAAATAATGTTTTATTGATTCTATTCTTCAGACAGGTACAGTATTTTTTACTTAATATTTTATAGAAATAAAAATTATCTTTCGTAAGATAGTTTTATAATTATTAGAAATTTTAAACATAAAATGCATGTACCTTTGTCAATAGTTCATATCTATTTGTACTAAGTTTATAGGTTACTACTCAGTGGTCTAAAAAAATATCTAGAAATGGTTAAGTTAAATAATTTAAATTGACATATATGCTTTATATTACATTAATATAATACATTTACAGATGATCCGTTGTATGAAGAACGCGTGTTGTATCTAGGTAATTATTTGAAAATAAATTAATACAATTTTTATAATTATCTATGGTGGATCTTTATCTACATTTCTTGATTAATACATAACACCAAATTACTTCTAATTAGAGACGTATTTAAGAAATTTGCGCCCCAGATAAGAAAATTCTAAGTACTGTATTATATTAAAATGCTCTCCAAAATTCAAATTTAACGACCGGGGCTCAAGCCCATCTAGATCTCCTCTAAATACGTCTGGTTGTCATGTTCTTTAAGTTTTAAAATTCTCTAAAAACACAGCAACTATACATTTCATACATAATAATATAATATAATATAATAATATTATCATAAACCTCTTAGATTTAATACTAAGAAACAATTTTTAAACTATTGATTTTAAATCAAAAAATTTAAACGTTTTATAATTATTAATCAATCGATTAATGTAAAAATCGTACACTTTGATTTGACTGTTGCATACTGATTTAAATAAATATTAACTAAATTAAACCAACACAAGAAAGATATGGTGATACAGTTATTTGGGCAGTTTGAAACACAAACATGTTAAGACTAATGTTAAAAGCATAGTGCTATTTGAATAAAACTATATAACTAAAACCGAGGCAAATGGAAAAGTCAAACTCGGGAGTTCTCCAACAAAAAACTGATTGACAATAATATCAAATGTTATGGCGTGATCACTATGACCCGAATAGTATATTACTAAATCCACTCTTACTGAAATCACAATTATACTCTATAAAATAGTCATCACAAAGACTATGTAAGACGGGTTGGCAACGAAAAGACGGTTAGAAATATAAAAAAACACTTGGACTTAATTCATCACTGACTTATAAATTACACTTCGAGTTGCATGTATTAATTTTTTTTAATTATGATTTATCTTTTTTTTTTTTAGTTAATATAAGTACGTATTTTCTATTTTTCTATGCTTTTTTTTTTATAAAGTTTAAAATTAAGTATTTTCAATTAAATAAAAAAGTAGATAACCCATTTTTAGGTTATATAAATTAAATTAAAAAAATAATATTGTAAAAATTTAAAGTTTACTGATGTTTATAACAATTTTACTATCTAAACTATTAATTATTAACTCATCTACTGTAACAAAGAATGGACCATTTTTAATCAAACCGTTTTAGATTTCAACACATTTTTTTAATAACATTTTAAAATATTGTGTGTATTTTTTTATCATAACTAAAGGGATGTTTTTAACACATAAACTACCTTTAATTACTATCAGATGACATAACATATAATATATTATAGAATATAATAATTTAATATTGTTGACATTAATTAAAATGTTATTATTTAAATATTAGTTATGAACTGATATACGAGATTGCTTTTCTAGAGATAGGTCGAATTTTTCAATGTCCAAAAAACCAAACAAAAATTCAGATGTACGGTTTGAGTGTGAAATTTCAGCATAGTTTTAGATAAATCGTACTAAATTAAAATCTAATAAAGATCTTTAAATTTAATCATTAAATTCCACTTCTAACACATCCAACGATCAATTGATGTTTTTTTTTTATTATTGTTTATTTTATCGATATTCAACACATCGGTATTTTGTTTTTGTTTATTATTTTGAATTGCATTCTAGTTGATTTGTTGTTATTAAACAATAATATATGTTATTTTTGTATGTTTACATAATAAGTAGTTGATAAAATTCTTGGTTTATCAAAAATGGAAAGGGGTTTTAGATGGAAAATTGGATTTAGTATTTTAGTTTGTACTTTAAACAGTTCGAAATGATAAACTAAGGATTTACATTATCGATTTATATTTATAGTATAATTTTCAAAATATTTTCACGCTGAGAAACTTATAATAGGGTGACCAGACGTCTTGTTTAAAACGGGATTGTCCCTTTTTTATCATCATGTTTCATTGTCCCGACAAACTTCGAACGGTACGATTTTAATACCGTTTTTATATTATTTTTAAATTGTATTTTTAAAATAAATAGATCTATGAAACAAATCTAAAATAGTTGTATAACCTAATTTATAAATAACAGATAACAGTTTTCGTAAGACAAGAATCAAGGACCGATGCTAATGAACAATTAAATTAGCAATAGTGTTTAATAATAAAAAGAATATTTTCCTAATTGTTTAAAAAAATTGTATTAGTTTTGAAATGCAATATTGTGTAGATTAATGATATTAAAAAAATAAATATTTCTAAAGTGATTCATTTCTTAATTCAAAAATCTAATGAATATTTAGTCTCATTTTTTGAAAAGGGATTAAATTCAGATTGTTTACTGAATTCGTGAAGACTTGAAAAATTACATTATACAAAATGCATACAAATTTTCTTTGTATAATTATTTTTATTACATCATTATAAAATTAAAAAACAATTTAAACTCTTTTTGAGCTATTTATAGATTTGCCAAAGTTTCAATAATTGTATGGTTTTTTTTTTTATAAATGTCGATACAATGTTATTCAAAGTATCGACATTTTTGAAAATATATTTAAGTATACTAAGTATATACTTATAAGTGGTTCTTAAATCTGTATAAAGATATTAAAAATACTTTGTTCTTATTTGGTTTGACACAATTTGTCCAAAGAGTTTTGTTTGATTTCAATTTGTAACCATTTTTTGAATGGCGACCCGCTTTTAATAATTGTTTACTTTTATAACCTACTTAATTTTCAATATTGTCAAAAATGATTTACCGTTTAATAATACACGATTATTTCATTTTATAGATCATTTTTTCAGTAAGTATTTGTTTTTTAGATACATTTTATAATCGATATGTCTAATTAGTTTATATTAATTATTACATTTTTAGTTGTATTAAATTAAACGCATTCAATATAATAGTTTTATATAATGAGTATGTTTAAGTCGTTGTTCGTGATTTTTGTGATTATAGATATTGATATTTCATTAAAACTATAATCTCGAATAGACGCAAATATTGATTTATACAGTTGAGTAGATATAAAACCTTTTAAAATGCAGGGGAAAGCGATAGTTAAATAACTTACAACCCTTGTAAAAATATAAGATAGATAGAAAACCATAATATCGAAACGTTGATTTAGTTCAAGAATAAAAGAAAATCAATTATAAAAAATGACAAATGTACTAGAATTATTCAATTAATTTAAAACTAAATTTTTTTTTTTTAGATATTCCAAGTAAATATCTATTTAAGAAATTACTATTATGATTAATTGTAGTAAAAAATAATTATTGGTATTAAATGTTGCTGGTTTGATGTCACACTGGCACTCGGTAACACCATAAAAGATATCGGAAGTGACAGCGATCAAAATGTAATTGTTAAATGATAAATATTTCAGTTGACCTTAAAATGTTGCTTGGTTAGGTAACATTAGGCAGCGGAGGCTTGGCGTGATGTTGTGACCGTATCAACATTTAAAATTGGTTCTATGATCATTACAATTCGATTTTGCTGAGCCTCCTGCAAATTGTAAAAAGTCGGTTAGCCGTTTGATTGTCGCTTCTATTACGTTCTATATGGTATCACAAATTGAAATTAAAGTTACAAAAAAAATTATTATTTTATTTTATTACCTGATGGTAGAAGATTTGGAAAATATCTCGTTTAGAAATTTGGTACTTAAATGTTCTTTAACGTAACTAAAATATAGTTTATATTCCATCAAAAATCAAGAGAATCTATTATTGTTGGACCAAAGTAATTTATTATGGAATTTGTTTTATATAGTAAATATTAAATTATGAAGACTTATGGGACACCAATGTTACCGCCTCTAATTCTCGTAAGCCACTTTTGAGGTGATTATGTAGTCCTGCAGAATTAGGTTTATGTACAGCAGAAGTTGTTTTTCATGTTAACATGTTGTGTCTCGTCGATCTTTCACCCCGGTTCCATGTTAAAGACATTTGTTATTTCAATCAAAAAAATCGACACACATTTGTATTATAGCTAGTAAAAGTTTCACTGTGAAACTGTTTATTGCAATTTTTTTCAAAACGCCATTCTCCATCAATGACATTTACCGTAGATATACCTTTTGTAAAACCAAACTATTAGTTTGATAGTTACTCTCAATAATATATCTCATATTATTATGACATATTTTATATGTCAGACTCAATTGCGGTTATAGCGAAAATATTCGAATTTCGGTGGAATAGCAAATTCATCTTATTAACAGCATATAGGATCAATACTTGCACGAAAAGTAGTTTATGTCAATATGTAGTTTTTTGAATTGAAACATGAAATTGCTTTTAATTCACAATATAAAGCTTGTTTTAAATAATTACATTTTTAAATATATCTTCTTTTAATCGTTTTCAATATATTTGATTTTTTTTTTTGTTGATATCTCAATTCCTATATTTTATAATTAATTCATATTATAATAAAATAATATATAAAGTTATGCTATTAAAAAAAATAATATTTTAACTAATTTTAATAGCGAATTACATTAAGTTTGAATTCAATAATATTCTTATACAAAGTTTATCTTAATTACATATATTAACTATGAAAATCAACTACTTATTACACCATTGGTTACAAATACTTATATTCAATGCTTATACCTATATCATGTTTTGATTTTATTTAGTTACCAAGAAAGGTACGTAGTTTTTTGATATTTATTTTAATTTTATTTTTATACATAGCTTTTGTTCGTTGCGCTATGTAATAATATTATATCACTATTGTACAATTGTAAATTGTTATCAAATTAATAGCACGGACACCGGCCCGGCCCTCTTGGACAGTACCTTTTGTGTCAGTCACGTTAGTGCTGTGCTCCGAGTGCATTAAAAATTTATTAATATTTGCATTAACTAAATAAGGTAACCCGAAAAAATATTTTAATTTGTTTTCATGAGTACCTTCCCGTAACACGAGCAAAACAGTTTTATTTTTTATTTTTATGTGATATGTTTCTTACAGTGTATTTTTCATTAGTATTATAATTGTTATCACCATAATATCATAAAATAACAGAAATAGAATACAACAAGAAGGAAAAAAAATACCTAACCTAAGTATAGCGGGAGTTTTTTTTTCTTGTTGACATGTTGTGTCTTATCGATCTTTCACCATGTTAAAGACATTTATCATGTAACTTAAAACAATCGACACACATTTTTATAGGTAGTAAAAGTTTCATTGTAAAACTGTTTATTGCAATTTTTTGCAAAACGCCATTCTTCATCGATGACATCTACCATATATTTAACATTCGTAAAACCAAATTATTAGTTTGATAGTTACTCTCAATAATATATCTCATATAATAAAGCCATATTTTATACGGCGGCTACATTAGTTATAGCAAAAAATTCGAATATTTCAGTGGCATAACAAATTCATCTTACTAAGAGTGTACAAAATCAATACTTACACGAAAAGTAGTTTATGTCAATATGTAGTTCTTTGAATTAAAACAAGAAACTACTTTAAATTCACTATATAAATGTAATTTTAATTACATTTTTACATATCTTATTTTAATCGTTTTTAAAATATATGAATATTTTTATTTTATGCTTAAATTTCAATATTTAACAATTGATATATAGTGAAATAATATATGGTAAATTATATTGAAATTAAATTATTAACTAAATAATATTTTAACTAATTTTATTAGATAATTATGGTAAGTTAAATTTCAATAACATTCTTATATAAGATTTATCATAATTAATTATATTATTAACTATGAACATATATAATTATTTATACCTATTTTATGTTTTTTTTTTTATTTAGAGAACACGAGAAGTACGTAATTTTTTTATTTTTTATTTTTATTGCGTGCTACACAATTTTTATTTTATGTTTTTATGTGATACGTATTTAACAATAAATTTTTTATTATTATTATAATGTATTGTTATCAATATTAGATAATAATATAACAGAAATAAAATACTAAAATGAAAAAAATCAAATATTCTGTAATTGTGTCAATATAATTTTACCTTACTAAATATTAATCTTACTACATCAAATCGTTTAAGTCAGTTTTATATATCTATTAATTGTCCATTTTTCAGAGGCACTGTGTATGTATATTTTTGTTTTATTAGTTCTATTAAAATTTAGAATCTATTATTTTATTCTGTTTTATAATGTTCATTTTTACATAATTCATCGTTGGAGTTCAGAAATAATAGACAACATATTTATCAAGAAGTAACTTTAAGTTGAACTATTTTAAAAGCTCCAAAACTGTCTTTTATATTTTTTTAATGGAATATAAAAAAAAAAAATGAAAACAAATATAAAACTTGAAATATGCAAAATAAAATGAAATGTATTTTTTAATAAGACTCTTATATGCATATAATATTAAAGACAATATTATCAATATGCAAACAACAGAATAATGGATATTATTAAAAATTGAATATAATATAATGTTAATAATATTATAATAACTGTATTAATACTACGATATTATATACATTTTGTTTATAGTACTAATTGGTAAATAATTTTCATGTTTTTTTTATTTTCTGCTTTTTTTAAATCTGTTTCTTCTGGTTTATATTATAGCGTTGTTTGGATAAGTGGAACGTATTTATAAGAAATCAGAAAAGATTTTAAAATTAATTAAAGATTGTTTAAATAATACGCAAAATGATAAATTATCGAAATAAATATAGTATCTTCTGCTAAAAAGATCATAAATTTTACGCAAAATAAATGAGAATCTGTTTAGATATCTCAATGTTCTAGAATCTAACCTAATCAATCCACCATGAAAACAAAAAGAGAGAATCACTGACTCAGCTAATTCTACCACAAGTGGAGCTATTTTATAAACCATAATAAAAATTTACTAAATACTTATTGTTTACAGATACGATGAGTACGTATTATTATTTATTTATTTTGTATAAAATTATAGTATGTCATATGAATCGTATCCTAAAATATATATAAATAGTTATATGTATATTAATTGAACAATAATAATATAAATAACTACAAGATCCATTACACGAAGTTTAAAAAATTATATGAGTATAAAATATGAAACAAATTAATACGCCATAGGTTACGAATCATAAATGAAAAGTAATAACATAAACTTATCGAGAAAATAATTTAATATTAATTTGATAGTGCAAATGTGAAATTCCAATATTATAATTAAATAAAATACAGAATATTATGATTATTCATAATACATTTTAAGTTATTATTTATTTCTTTTATTACTTTATCATCAACAATTAGTTTTTTTTTTTTTTTTTTAGATAATATAAGTATGAAATTATTATATATTTTTAATTTACATTTAATACAGCTATTATTTGATTGTGATACAAATAGAACGGTTTGGTTCTATAATAGAGTGAACAATTCTATATGGTAAAATAAATCAGAGATTGCAAAAAAGTTATATCTTATTATCAGTGTGTAAATAAATGAATAGAAATGTTGCTTCCCCGTAATAAAGTTCTAACTAAACGAAAAACAAATTTAATAACAAAATGGTTGTACAGTAGAACTTTTTGATTTCTAACTAACATAATTGTTTACTGTATAAGAAGATATTATAATTTGAAATTTACATAATTCTTCTAAATTATTACTGAATATTTTAAAATTCCAATAATTCATAAATCTAAGTACAATAATTATTATTATTAATAACTTATTAGTAACATTTATAATTACATTTATCTAGATGTGATTTCGAGTACGTAGATATGATTTGTATTTTAATTTTATTTGTATGAAATTTCAAATTCACGTTGATAAAATGTATATGTTATAAATTAAAAACTCGTTAAAATCTTTTTTTTTTTTAAATCCATTTTGAACGTTTTATATATTTGTTAAACCGAAAAACAAATTAATAATTTTTAAATTTAACTGTTTGGTAGCCTAATAATCATCATCAATATCGTCGAATTGTGCTTCTGGGTCTCCTAAGTATTCTTTTTGTCTTACATAAACCAATAAACGTCGTACTTATTATTATAAATTATTCCTACGATTTTGCTATTATGGTATACTTAATTGAAATTTTTGAAAGTTCAGCTTTTGTGTGCCTTTCATGACCTTCTTAATTAATATTGTTTCTTTTTGTGTGAATCGGTTATCGCCAAAATTATATGACATTTTAAATGTTTTTATTTTAGTAATAAATTACGAAAATAATATTAAATAAGGAAATTATTTTTATAAAGTTTAATAAGCTTTTATTTCTTATTTCATAAGTAGTACCTAACCTGTATGAGTCATTTATATTTTTCAAACAAGAAATTTAGCTAATTTGCTATAAGAGGAACTGTTTTTGAGTTATAAGCTTTATTATTAGAGATAATTAAATAATTATTAAACTTAGAGGTAGTATTTTTATCTTTTAACTCTAAGTTTGATAATAAGTAAATTCACCTTAATATTAAAGCCAACAACACAAAGTAAATAAATGAAAATAATTTTTGCGTAAGCTGTAGATTATTTTTTTTTATGTGGTTTAAATAGATATGTAAAAATATATTTTCTTTATGTAACATACAAATTTTAAATATTTCAAATTAATTAAATAATTATTGTCCACAGAGTTTGAAGAACGTAAGTAATGTTTATTTATTTTATATTTAAAGTATTTTGCGTATAACATGGCTACAATTTTATATTTTAAATGTATTTCATAACGGTAAATATAGTTCTATAGTTACATATTTTTGGTACATAACATAGAATCTTGCTGCTAAAAATTAGTAAAAAACATCCATAAATGGTAATTCTTTTGGATTTTATAACAACATAAAAAGTACGATTATTGGTTATTAAATGACAACCAAATGAGATAATCAACTTGGTTAAAAACAAGTCCAATGTAAAAATCCTTCTCTTATCATATTTTTTTTTTCATAGATTAAATATCTATAGTATTAATACATAACATAGATTTTAACAATGTCACAAATACTATAACATGTCTGTCTATTTAAATGTAAATAAATTTTCAAATATTGTATTTTCACAATATATAGGTGTTGAAAGTAATGTTGATCAAATAATAATATTTTTAATTTTAAATAATATTTTTAAATTATTCTGAAAAATAATTAATAATACGGAATTAATGGTATTTAATTTATTATTCAGATACTTTTAAAAAATCTTCAGAATACCTTAGAACTTCTAGAAAATAGAATAAGGAATACTATAAATACACTTGATAGGTGACACGGTACGCAACGGTCACCAATACAATGTACAGGCGCCGCAGCGGCCTGCGCCTTACCAAATTACTGCATTCATTCGTAATAATTATAATTTTTTTTTTTTTTTTAGATCACCAATTTTTTGGTATGCACAATAAAATTATTTATTTTAATTGTATTAGTATGAAATTTCGTTGTATATCAAATGTCTGTGAAAAATAATTAATATTACGGATTTCATGGTTTTAAATACTAGTATTTAAATTTTGTTTAAAATACTTGTTTAGAATACTTAAAAATACTTAAGTAAATTGCATTGAAAATACCAAAAATGACTTTAAAAAGTATTCAAATACTTAAGAGACTACATTTATTAGTAACAATTATAATTATTATTTTTTTAGCTAACGAAATTCAAAGTACGCAGAATATAATTCGTATTTTTTTAATTTTATTTGCATAAAATTTTGCATTTCAAAACATTTATTTTTTAAATTCCCATTGAAATAAAAATAATCTTTTAAAAAAAATTATATTTATATCATGAAAACACACATTTTAATTTTACATTCTGGAGAAAAATGTTTTTTAAAGTATTGCAATACATAAAATATTAAAATTCGTAATTCGTAAAAGTAGTATATAATTCATATCATATCTCTATTTTTTATAGAAATTAAATTAAAAAATTAAATATGCAATCAAAACGAATTAATCTATATAATATGAATGTTTAAAAGTAAACCTATTATATACAAAAAAAAAAATTTGAAATTTGAAATTTTTGTTCTAAAAAAGAACTGTGTATTAAATTTTGTTTCTCCTATCTATTTCCCAAACAAACATATGTTTTATTTATTTATTTATTAAAATTTCAACGCCGGAAAGATATAAGTTATAGAGAGTATGGAAAAAGATAAAATTAAATAAAATTAAATATATTTATATTTAATATAATGTATTAATACCTACACCGAAAAAAATGTTGATCCAAAATATAAGATAATAAATATATGACAGTAATTCAAAAAAATAAAAAATTAAAATGTTTTGAGATGGTTTAATTAAACTGAAAATTATTTAAAAACAAATATTCTACAAAACTTTAATAGATTTTAAAACAATAAGTGCTGTTTAACAATAGAATCACTCAGTATAATATAGAAATATAGTATATTACAATATGGACGTATTGGAAAATTAATTAAAATATGATTGTGCACAGATAAAAATTGTAAGTGTTATTTTTTTTATTTTGTATATAATAATAGTAGTTTAAGTGAAATATGACCAAAAAGTTTTTGTTTTGTCAGAAAATTTTAAAGACAATGTACTTTTCATTACAATTTTTTAGGGCTAGCAAAAATATTTATATTGCAACAGTATCTTAAAAAAAATAAAAAGTCGTCTGACCAATTGATGTCAAATACCGTACATCTCCCATTAACGATTAGTACGATTGGGCAGTGCCCAAAATATACAATTAAAGTATAGACATTTATGTTAAATCATTTGTAAAAACATCTAGTTGTTCCCAATTTATTTTAAAAACTGTACATTTTTCGAAATTAAAACTTACAGTTCAAACAAAACCTATAAGATACTAAATTTAATAAATTAAACTTCTACTGGCCATTTTGAAATCACGATAAATAATAAAACACCTTAATTTATTGTATTTTTTTTATATTACTTAATCACACACAATTATAATAACTTTTTTTTTCAGATCAAGCTGAAGGTAATAACTATATGATTCAATTTAATATTTAATTTGTTCACCAAATGATTTTTTATAAATTATGCTATTATTTTATTGTAATATAAATAGAACTTTTTGGTTCCAAACAATAATGTTTAAACCAATAGGTTCTATCTACGTATAAAATAAATTAAAGATTACCAAAAATTAATTTCATATTCAATTAATTGTGTAAAAATGTAGTTATAGTTTTTGATAATTCATAATTAAAAATTGTTAAAACAAATTGAAAAAATAATTTAAGAATCAAGTGGTCAATCACATTTTTTATTTACACAAAAAAAAGGTATTATAATTTGAAGTTTAAGTACTTCTACAATGAAATTACCAAAGATTTTGAAACTGATAAATCATAAATTATATTAATAACCCTGCTTTTTATATAATTATATTAACGAAATTATTTATCCTATAATGGAGAATTATTAACATTTTATATAATTAAAATTTTTATTTTTTCTTTATATTATCACAGTGATTAGAAGTACGTAAAAAGTTTTATGTTTGACAACTAAAATTAAGTTTTTAGCTTTGTTTTTAAGCTTATAGATGCGGCATTTTATACAAATTCCTAAGTCAATATAGTTGCAAACATTTATAATCGCATCATCGTTAAATCTCTAGAGTCTAGATTGAATATTCTTCATGTATTTTAAGTTTATTTGACATTCAAAAGATTCTTTGCGAACCAGAACTATCATTTCTCTCTATAATGTTGGTCAAAAAGCTTAGGGACGATATGAATGCCGTATTTATATGTTTAATACGAATGTTTCGCAGTTATAAGTTATCCTATACTCTACAGTTTATCGATAGCGGAGTTTAACGTTTGCACATCATAAATCCTAGACCACACGATTCGTGGTTAAAAATACCGGGGTTGTAGTGTTTTGTTCATTGCTTCAAAAATACTAAATATTTATCTAACCCAACCTAGAAACCTCCTAATTAGGAGATAATCTATAATTCCTAATTTTATACGATTTGATGTGTGTACTATATAAGGGGTCAAGGTCTATTATGTATTGAAAAAAATTTCTAAAAGACTGTGAGGGGGGCATACTTTGATATAACCTTGTATGTAATAACATTTATATTTAAGTTTAATTTGTTTATATTAAACATTAATAAAAGCATCTGACAATTTTTATTTATTCAAGAGCAATGAACTAATGATTATTTTAATTTATCGATTTGTAATTATTAAATTTCAATACAAGGTCAAAAAGACGGTGTGCGTAGAATCTCGTAAATATTTTTAATGCGTGAAATCTAGATTTAAAGTAACGAAAGTAAATATTTCTTATTAAGCATTGCTAATTTAATGATAGTTTTCAAATTGAAAGTCCCGCAGATCATCACATTTTTATATATATTTATTTAATATATTTACATGTTATATTATATGAAATATATCAATATTGTGTGCAAAAAATACAAACATTTGTTTAACGGATCAGTGTAATCGTTCTAGTTTGAAGCTTACTTAATTTCTTACAAAACGTAGGTTTAGCTATAATTATTATGTTTAGCTCAATACGTATCTAACAGAATGCAATTTTTAAGAGTTCCTTGAATATGATTCTGTATTGCTGACATCCCTATTTTTGTTCCACAAGGCTGGTACCTATCTCTAATGCTTCTTACATTATTTATTTATATAACAAGTTTTTGTTCTCTTAACATTTGTATATTGATCCTACTCAGTGTCAAATTCCTTCAAATATAAGATGGCATGCCCGTATTGTCGAATATTATGCCACCTTATATTTGAAAAAAATGTATCACTGTATAGAATAATAAAGAAATGTCCGTAAGTAGGTTAGATTAGTTTAGGTTAATCTACATACTGATCAATATTTTATATAATCACAATGTTAGATCACCAATATACTAATAATATTGTGAGAAGGTATCATAGAATATAAGGGAGATCGTAAACTGCGGCAATAAAAAAATTAAGATTATACAATCTGCGGCAAAACCGTTAAGATACGTTATACAAACTGCGGCAATTTATTTTATATACCGTCTATTATATACTATATACACATTTATCGTTTAATTAGGTATAATACGTGTATGACAGCTATTTATCTAGATACTATTAGAGTATTAGGCATAAAAATAAAGAAAAACCAATTTTTGAAATTGAAAAATATTATTATTATCAACATTTATTTTAAGAGATCGTTATAGGCATCTTTTAATCCAAAAAAAAATTTTAGTTTAAAAAATAAAATAATAATACTATCTTATTAACATTTTGTCGTTTATTTTTAAAACATACTTTTTTCAAAAATTCATATCTTTGAATTCGTCCATTTTCTTTCATTTTTCGTTATTCGTTAATAAATCTGTATTTTTGCGATGTTGTTTTATTTCTTTTTTGTATTACCTCTTATTCTGCAGTTCTAATTTGTATATATGTATCAACTTGAATATCCTGTATAGCATCTATACATTTATATAGTTATGGATTTTCATGATAAAAATATGCGTTACATTTTTAATGGAAAGATTCACATACATTATTTATTATAACTTCAAATTTCGATGCCCACAAAGAAGGAGGGAATACGTCTTGCATGTAAGTTTCTGTTAAATAATCACAAAATTGTTTAACGCTGTTAAAATTTTGCCATTCTGGCTAAATATTTTTGTAAACTCCATGACGTTGAATAAATATTAACTACTAACACTTGTAAGACGTAAGCAGGTTTGAACTAGTATAATCAAAAGTACAAGAACCGATATTACCGATATGTTTCGTTAAAACAAAAATACATTTGGATTTACCTTACCAATTTGTACCCAAGATAAATAAAACGATATACTTACATGGTACCTACATAGGTGCACATAGGCAGGTATATATGAAAATGATTTGGGTATACTATTATATAGTATATAAAATAAATTGCCGCAGTTTGTATAATGTATCTTATCGGTTTTGCCGCAGATTGTATAATCCTAATTTTTTTTTTTGCCGCAGTTTACATATAGCTGAATATAAAACTATTTATTAATTAGTATATTTGTAATTTTTATCCAGATTATTACAGTGAGTTCATTATTTATACATAAATATATTTTTTAATTTGACGTATGGAACTTTTATAACTCGATTTATGATATTTGTGTCTCATAACTTTATAATTATCGCCATTCTTTTAAATGTTTACTTACTTTCTGATAACTATATGAATAAAATCATTCAATAACATATAGGATATGACTATAATCATCATTATACCGGTAGATATATTCACATTTAAAAATAGGTTGACTCTGCTCAAGTAACAATTACGGTTTATAGACATTTATTTAAAAGTTTACATTTGCGGTGCAAGACATTGTTTATATTTGCTTCTTTATACCAATCTTTTAACGATTCCTATTTGCTAGTTAACATTGTATAACCTGGGTTTATTGAAATTGCAAACAAATTTGGTTTACGTTCCTCCTGTTGTTTTATTCAACCATTATTATTGGTTCATTTTACGAGTACGATGTATAACCATGAAACATCAAAATAGCACTTTGAATTTTTAAAATCAACGTTAGTTTGAGAAAGAATATTATATACCCATGGATTCTTAAAAAAATGAACTATAATTTTAAAACTATTATCAATATTTCAAACTCGTATTATTACTTTTGATTTAAAATTGGTTAATAACAGACAGTTTTAAAAACGTGTGTATTTATTTTATTTTATTTTTTATTTGATTGTAGGATTAAATACAGATTATATCACATTAAAATAACAACTTAACAATTTTATATTTTATTTTTTAGTTGACTTAATAAGGAGTAAGTATGTTATTAACTTTGTTGCATGCAAAATATATTTATAACTATTATGGTGCGTTTTCTATTTAATATTTTTATAGTATACTTTTATTAAAAATTTTTGTGGGATATTGAATTATATTTTATTAATTATATTAGATTTTGTTTTATGATATTATATGAATTGTTTTATGCACGTTTAAATTTAAGCCAAGTAGGAGTTTAATAATAAAGGCTAAAAATTCAATTAAATGTGAATAGTGGTATTGGTATATATGTTAAAATGTGTTATGATGTTTTATTAATGTATATTTATACATAAATAAGAGTAAAGAAAAAAATAGTAATGAACTATGTTTTTTCTACATAAAGAATATATTATTTTTTCATTTTTATCTAGACAATTTTTTGTCTAACTGAGTCCCTGATTATAATAGGTTTAGTTTCCAAAACAGCATATCTCACTTTTACAGGCTTAGTACTATCTGTTATGTTAACATAACTG
Source organism: Rhopalosiphum maidis (assembly GCF_003676215.2). Classification (NCBI taxonomy): domain Eukaryota; kingdom Metazoa; phylum Arthropoda; class Insecta; order Hemiptera; family Aphididae; genus Rhopalosiphum; species Rhopalosiphum maidis. Next base: position 86,629,557 of record NC_040878.1, read on the forward strand.
GCATGGTCAAAAATATGCTTTTTTGCTTTTAATATCTAATATAATTCACATCACTGAACATAAAAATCACAATTAATTAAATATATAATATACAAATTCAAGTCAATTTTTTTTTTATTCATTACTATCTATTGTTATTATGTACATGGTAGACATTGATTTGATATATTCTTAATGAATTTAAACCTTGAAATATTTTTATTTTTATAATTCAACATTTTTTGTCTTAAAAATTGTTTTCTATTGTTATTTTTTTCTTTTTAATTAACTACCTCTTTGCTACGTATTTTTATATATAATATATCTATTTGAATGTATTTAAGTAAGGAAATTGGTAATCCATAATCACTAATTGGTGACTATAGTCACTATATAGTATTCATTGAATGTAGAGGCTTTATTTTTAAGTAGGTACATCGTCGTTATTTATAAATTATTCTTTCGAAAAATATGATTACTTGGGACTCAATTGACCTACCACGTTAAAGTTTTTCCGACTGAATTTACCTAGCTCCAATATCCACCCAATTATTTGGGACTCAGTTTACCACTCCCGGAAATAATTATAACATTAAATTCTAGATAAATATAACAATGTCGTTTTTTTTTACAGATATAGCAATCCATTACCAAAAAAATTGTTATGGTATGTATTATTGTGTACCTACCTACTGTATCATGTCAATTTGAATTTAATAAGGTAAAAATTCTGATTTTGTTGTGAATAAAATCATTTTTATTAACTAAATATATTTTGACTCAAGATTAATAATAAACCAGTTTAAAGATTATTTGTTTATTAGGTTAGGTAGTAATCAATCAATCTAATACCGATTAATTTTTCAGAGTTTAATAATAAGCAATATGGACTTCTGGACGAATACTGTATTTTTAACACCGATAATGAAACTAATGTTGGTGTAGAGTATTTTAAAGTTAAATTTGAAAATACTATACCACATAAGGTATTTAATATTGGCAAAACTAAAACCCTCCAATCAGGGGAGAGTTCCTCCCGGAGGGAAGTTTAAAGTCTGCTGGGGGGATAGGGGATATAGTGATTTGAAAATTATTATGTTATTTTACAATGTGTAAAATTGAAATCACTTTATTAGTTTTCCGGTTATCGGACATCGATAACAATTATACATTATAAATTTCTCATTTCATTTAATTTTATTATTTATATTTTATATTAATATTTTTATCATTATTTTCAATCATTTTCTCTTATACTTGATATTATTACTTTGTAAGTCGATTTATAATAAATTATGAAAATTATGAAAATAATAAAAGTAAATTGTTGTATATTGTACCGCTCAAAAAGAAACAATTCGCCTAAAATTTAATTTAAGGAGGGGAAATGAGATTTGAGTAAATTTACAAGTGGAGTGTATAAAGAAAAATGTTGGGAACCATTATGCTAGAAAATAAAACCTTGCTTGAAAAACAAAAAAATGTTTTATTTAATAAAATAGTCAAGGTTACAGATATTTTTTAAGTTAATAACTTTAGTTTATGTTATAGTACCTTTATCTATTGTTCTGTATAATGACTATTGCGAAAGTTAAATGTAACAATCAAATACATTAATTTATTAAAAAACATTTTTTTGTAAAAAAATATAATAGATAATAAAATATGTATATGTACATTTAGATTTATGTTATAATTCTATCAATAAATGGAATAGAAAATTTGTTTTCGCGTAAGACTTTTATCTTGTATAAAAATAAAAACATCGATTAATTACTAAACCTAATAACGAAATAAATACAGATTTTATATGTATATATTAACATTGATTTTATAATATATTTATACATACAATTTATGATATTAGGTTAGTTCAAATCAGAAAATGATAAAATTACAAGTGTAATATTGTTGTTCAACAACATGGTATAAAGAGGTTCAAATGTCTTTCTTACTGTGATCAAGACCCCTCCAACTCTAATACAGGTACTATTATGTATTTTATGTGCCGGGAGCATACAGCTAATATGAAATATGATAATAAATAATATCAGATCTGACCGAATCACATACCGGTGAATAATCTAAGTTATTATCCAATTGTATTCCATTTCTAATTTTTGGATTAAATTGTAGGTAGTATAATACCATCAATATTATTATCTACAACATCATATTATGCACTAATGGATTATATATCTATTTTGCAATCGACAATATTATATATCAATGGTCCTAAACCTGGTGAGGGCGCTCTCTAGGGAGGCGTGAAATTTAAAAAAAAATACACGAAAACGTTATTTTTGATTTTTAAAATTTAATTGCATACACAACCCTCAAAATAAAAAAAATATTTTATTATCGATTTTAATATTTCACACTGTGAAAAAAAAAATACTATGAAAACAGAATTTGAAAAAACAAATTATTTATAGAGTTATGGGTGAACTACGAATACACTGTGACGTCATTGCGTCGGTCGTTCCTGAGCGGTACTGTCGCGCGGCGGCAAACGCATAACAATATCATTTTATTATCGTCAACATGTTTATCATAGACTGTCGTTATTGTCGTTATTGACAATGGTTAATTTCTTTTTTATTTACTACGATTTAATTTCATATATAGTACCTAGTGAAATATAACAATACAAATTGACATCATAAAACTGACTACTTTACTAATAATAGTAATGTCTCTAATACTATTCAATTTTTATCCTGATGCGGAAGGTATAATAATAATAATAATAATTATAACTTTATTGCATTTAAGAAAAAAATTAACATACATTATACAAGTAAAAAAAAAAATTTTAATGATTGTCTCCAAAAGCCTATGCTTGTGGAGGAGACAACAGTTCTAATTTTAAAGTGTGTTTACAATTTTAAGACAACTACTAATTCTTATCAAAAATTATAACTTAAGTTTAAACAAATAAAAGTAATAATTAAGCAATAAATTTAAGACAGGTACAATATTTAAGCTCAGCACAAATGTATGGATGTGGGTTTTATAAACAAGTTTTAATTTTATACTTGATATACTTTTTATAATGTTTACAATCATTATAAAATAAAAATTGTTTAATAGGTATATCGTACTTCATGCATAAATATATACCTATATTAATTATAGGTATATATTATACCTTTTTTCCCAAATTCCGTATTATATTTATTTGGTCTAAAAATATTGTATCTATTTTGACGAGTAGAATAATAATGGTTAAAACTGACACTTACAAATTTATAAAAATATAGATTTGTTAGTACTTCTTTTGCATGAGACTTCTCTAAATTTAATAGATCATAAGTATTATATAGTATATCAGTATTCGAATGAAAGGGTTTCTTAAAAGCTATTCTTAGTAATGAGTTTATAGCAGTTCTAATCAAACCTAAATATTTATCGAAAGTACCAACCTACACACAAATTCCGTATGTATATACTGACTGTGCAATTGCACAGAAAACCATTTTAATATTGTTAGGTGATAAAATATTATTTAATGTTTTGAATCTACCAAACATACTCCTTAATTTTTTAATCTCTCGACATGAGTCATCATGTATTTTAATGGGTTCATAAATATCAAGACTTTTAACTTTTGATATGGAAAAGCGGATATAACATGTTTTATTAAAATGTATTTCAAGTGAGTTTGCATCAAACCAATTTTTAATAGATGACATAATTTTTGCTGCTTTACTCATTAAATTAAATTAATTTAAGTCATGAATCAGGATCGTAGTGTCATCAGCAAAACAGAAAATAGAGCATTCAACATCTGAATTAAGAAGGTCATTTATGTATACAATAAACAATAATGGCCCTAAGACCGTACCTTACGGAACACCATAATTCAAAATATTTAAGTTACTTAGTACATCATTTATACAATTTTGTTGGCTACGATTTTCTAAAAAACTTTTAATTAGATTATTAGCGATACCTCTAATACCATATTTATCTAACTTCTTTAATAATATTTTATGGTCAACGGAATCAAATGCTTTTTTGACATCAAGAAATATGCCAAGTTTTGAGTTACCCTCATCTAAATTATTATGTTTACAACTGACGAGAGTTTGTAAAGCAATTGATGTACCTTTATTTTGCCTAAAACTAAATTGGTTTTCAAAAAAACCATTAGATTTCTCAAGGAAATTATATAAACGTATTTTAAGACATTTCTCCAGAAATTTTGATAACGTATATTTTAAGGAAATTGGACGATAATTTGAACAATTTTTTTTATCACCTTGTTTAAAAAGTGGTACAACTAGAGTAAATTTAAATAAATTTGGGAAAATTCCTAAAGAAAGAGATAAATTAAAAATATACTCTAATGGATCTAAAACATAGTCTACTATTTGTTTCAATATATGGTTTGAAAAATTACAACAATAAAAGGAAATGCTATCTTTGCCGCTGAGAATATGTTTTTTAATTTCATCCTTAGTAATATTGCTAAGGAAAATTAAATTTGTGTTAACTTTAATTTTTGATTTATAAATATCTGCAATATTTTCACCAACTGTATCAAAAAATGTATTAAATTCATCAGCAATATCAGCATCATCGGTTATTATTTTATTTTTGGAATCAGTAACCGAAGAAATGTTTACATTTTTATTATTGTTCGCTTTATTATGCATAGCTTCATTTATTAAATTCCAAAGTTTTTTGGGATCGCCTTTTGACATAATAATATTTTTTGTGAAGTACATATCTCCAGAAAATTTAATAATTTTAGTTAATAGGTTTTTCGATATGTTTTATATTTAATTTTAAGTTTAGAATTGAATGGTTGTTCTTTTAATTTATGAAATAGCTTGTGTCTACGTCTTATTGAGATTACTATACCGGATGAAATCCATTTTTTAATTTTAATTTGAGATTTAGATAAACATATATATTTTGTTAATTTACACATTTTTATATAATTTTCTATCTTAAAAAAGAAAAGTTCAACTGCAGTATCTACATTTGTCAAGTTTAACACGTTATCCCAATTTTCATTGCTCAGAAAAAACTTAAGTTTATCAAAAAGTATATAATCGATTTTTTTTACTTTAGAAATATTATTATTTTGTATAACTAAACCGATTTTATTTTAAGATAGAATTGTACTATAATGGTCAGTTATATTATTTTGACATACGTACCCAATTATATTATCAAAATTATTAACATTCTTTAAAAAAATATGATCAATACAAGTTGAAGAATCACTCGTATTTACTCTAGTGTCTTTATTTATGCGAGATTTAAATCCATAAAAACTAAGAATATTTAGGTATCTAACTGAAACTGAATTTATTTTATTTAAATCAATATTTATATCCCCACCTAATATACACGAAATACTATTATCAAGACCATCCAAAAAAATTTCTAAACTATAAAAAATGTTGAAAATTTGTCCTCCATCTTGTTTTCTTACAAGCACTCCTGACAAGTTAGCCCATGTGTATTTATAAATATAATATTTTGCAACTTTTTTAGCCAGCCATAACAGTTTTTTATTGTTTTAAATAAGTCGTTCGTTAATGAATACCTTAGAGTTACCGAAATGTATATGTATATCTTTTGCCATTAGCGGGTTTTTGTCTTTGTAACGGAATTTCATATTTGTTATAATTGAATCTTTAATTGATTTTGAATTAAATTTTACAATGATTTTTCTATCATGGTTTTGGTGTGATTTAACCCAAAGGAATCGATAACGTCATAACTATTAAACTGGCAGTTTAACTCTCAAGCCACAGTGCTTATAATTTCAGTAGTGTTTTCATTGGGGGTTTTAGGAATTCCAGTAATTTCAATATTATTGGCTAAGGTCAATTGCTCAGTATTACTGATTATTGTTTTTAGAGTATTTAGTTCTTTTTCAAGTTTATTATATTTTAACTCGTACATTTGCACTTTATTTTCCATTTCCGAGATTTTATTTATTGCACTTTCTAACTTAGTCCCAAAGTCATCAGTTGAATCAGAACAGAAAGTTATAGATTTTTCAATGGATTTCATATCGTATGAAAGAAATTCAATTTGCTTAAATACTTTTTTCAAATCATGTTTAACCGAATTAAGGTCATACATATTATCATCATCATTATTGAGATCGCTTCCTAGTATCCTACGTGGTATGGCGTTTGCATTTAATTTTTCTGTACAAAGTTCGCAAATCTAACTGTCTTTAACGGCCTTAAAGTTTGTAAAGGTTTTTAATTTTGTACATGTTGGATGGAAATTTGAACTACAGTTTAAGCAGACTGCCAATTTAGACAGGGAAATATTAATATTACACTTACCGCACGGCATGGTATGATATTGAAACTAATTAAGATAAAAACGGTACACATACAAACGATCTAAACGATACGGAATACGATAACGCACAAATCATGCAATGATACATCTCTCGCAACGAGTGCTCAAATAGAACTGATATAGATCGGTAGGTATACCGGATAGGTATAGACCGTTATTTGCAAGAAGATGATGACAATTTTGTGGCTGTAAATTATGAAGGAAGATTAAACAATTCCGATTGGTGTTCTTGTGGATACTGTAAAGGTATGCAAAGTGATATTGAGTGTTTATGCTGCAATGAGTTATCAAATTTAGAAAAAATACAAGAACAAGAAGGCAAATGTATTACTTTACATCAATCGTTTTCAAAACTTATATTGGATAAAGAAATACTAAACATGACTAGACACAATTTAATAATAAAAAATTAAAAACAATATTAATAAAAAAAGATTGGGTCAACATTATCCAGAAAACAAAACACGGAGATTCATTTGTTATAAACAGTATACGTCTTGGGTCAATTCTTGGATTGCTATGGGAAAAGGAAATCGAGTGGTTTTGCCTTCGTGTTTTGTTAGAAAAATAAAGGAAGAATATCCAGAACAAAATGGTTATACGTAGAACTCAAAAAATCAAAAAAAATACCGGCTTAATCAAGTTGTATTACTAAAAATATTGTGAATCCGTCTATAAAAATTATACGCATAACAAAAATATAATTATTTTACAAGTGTAGATTTTTTAATACTACATTTTTTTTCCTTACAATATTGTAATTTATGAATTATTATATAATAAATTTATTATACATACTTTGTTAGTATAACACAATTTCTAAATCTCCCAACATCATTTTTTTTTTTTTTTTTTTTTTTTTAATTAATTTAAAATCTACTATACATCCAGAATTAATGTCCATAAAAGCGTAAGTGCAATATTTGGCACAAAACCCAGGTGAATCGTACTGACCATCTTCAGTAATCCATAACTGTCCACTTTCCTTGACATAATTTATCTGTTCTGTTCTCTTTTTCTCCCATATTTTTTCAAAAGAGGGTAAGAATATTTTTTCATAATTTTATCGTATGTTGTTCTACTAAAAATTACAAGTTTTAAACTTGAAAAAAATACTTTAAATGTAGCAAATAAAGTACCTGATAAAAGTATAGATGTAGCAATGTGTACGTGACCTTTAGAAAATTGTTTATTAACGGGCTGTGAAAACCATTTCGATGAGTGACCTTCGCTACATTCTGATTTTACACATATTGTCGCTCCAATTGCGTACCATTTTTTATTTATTATTTTACTTTTGCAAATATTACAAATCGTAAACAGTGTTAGTAATGAATTGATAAATACTAGACAATATTTTACACCGCCATTTTCAACATTTTCAAACTCTTCTATACAGTCTTCCTCTTCTTTTTCACACTCATAATCGGGATCGTCATAAAAATCATCTGTAAATGACACGTTTTCTTCTTGTTCACTTATATTATCCTCAGTAAAACTTAGCTCTTTCCCATTTGTAGTATGTTCATAATGTTCATATGAATCAATATTTGAAATTTTAGAAATTAAACTCTCAACCATATCTTTTTTGTCTTGTTTTTTTATTCTTTCAGTACGAGAATTTTTAGTTATTGTTTTACCATTGCTATTTTTATCATTACTTAATACAAATATTGTTGGTACGGTACCTGATTTTAAACGGGGTGCTCTTAACTTGTATTTGTCTCCTAATAATTTTTGTTTTAGAATATCTGAGTCATTAAAATCTAGACTTGTGAAGTGATGAGAACATATTACAGAATTATTGGTTGGTTTAAAATGTTTGCGCTTACAAAAATTGGTCCATTTATTAAAACGACTCGGTGAATTATCGCGATTAGGAAATCTATGTGTTTCTTTATTATTGCTACAACCAAATACACTACAATACGGCATTATTTTCTTCGTAATTAAAATGTAATGTAAACTGTGTATAATTTTTTAAATAAAATTTATATATAATATTATACACACGAGTAATGAATATTACATTATTGTACTGATGACACAAGGAACAAAAATAATAGACGTTCCACTTTATAGTGCACTACATAACGACTAGACGAAATGTGAATACTGTCGAATTTGTTATTGAAACACAATATTAGCATTAGGTACTTACAAATTAGAAATAATGTTATATTTATAATTTATAAATAATTAAAATATTTATAGAAATTAAAAATGTATCTTTAATCGGCGATCAACGATATTATTATTGTTATGCATTTGCCGCCGCACGCCAGTACCACTCGGGAACGGCCGACGCAATGACGTCACAGTGTATTCGTGGTTCACCCGTAACTCTATAAATAATTTGTTTTTTCAAGTTCTGTTTTCACAGTGTGAAATATCAAAGTCGATAATAAAATATTTTTTTTTTTTTGAGGGTTTTGTATGCCTTTAATCTATACATTTAAGTTAATTATCATTAATTTAGTTAATTATTATTAATTAATACGTTACATATAATCCATTGATTTTATTTTATATTAATCCAATAACCAACATTAAAGGCATGATTATGTATAATTTACAAATTAAATATAAAATATATAAATATATTATATTATATTAAGCATAATATAATATCATTATGGTGGGGGGGGGCGTGACATCATAATGTGGAGAATCCTTGTTAGGCTTGCTATGTATGCTAATTTTTTCCATAATATATTATTCTACTAATTTCCTTATTTTATAATTACATCATTGCTGTTCTTATAAAATACTCTTTGTCTAATATTTTCCGACGTCAATTATATGATATATGTACTCAATTTGAATTTAAAAAAATATAATATACCTATTGAAAACTTGTCAAATTAATTTTCGAGTTAACCAGAAAATGTATACGTTAAATGTTATTGCTGATTAAAAGAAATTTCATTTGTTCGAAAAAAATTGAGTTTGTGCAAGAGAACGATGTAAATTCTTCTTTATGTGCCAAAGTACAAACTGAATTGAAGCATTAAGGCATTGAAGCAATTGAGCACGAGGAAATGGTGTATCTAAATAGCCTATCTAATGCGCCGTATAATAATAATTTTAGTTACAAAACTTATTTTTGTTATTGAATATAATTGAACAGTAAATAAAAAATATAATTACAAACTTATTATAAATGACTTAGCCAATCTTACTTATTGTAACTATACATGAACGTATTTAGCTGTTTAAGACAGGCTGGCCAAGGTATCAAAACTGTGTTCTGCTTTTCTTATGGACCTTTGATACTTATTCAATTCAAAATTATAGTTGTTTATTTAAAAGGTGTTTTATATTTTGTCATATTAATTATAATTTATATATAATAAACTATAAAAATTTCAATGAGAATTTTAATTCATACATATTTTTATACAATTATTTATTGGATTTAATAATGACACAAAAATAATAATAATATTATAATGTTTATTTATGCATTATTAACAAAAAAAGTTATTTATATATATATACATGTTACGGATGAAGTAGCAAAGACAAGCAATGCACATTGCCCGATTATCAAGGATAAATTTGTAACGAGTTAACATTGTCCGGGCATAGTATACTATGCCCAATTATACTTGGGAAGTGTAGGTTAAATATTGAGTCTATTAAAAATTAAATAAACAAATCTTAACGGGTACTTAAATAACCATAAAAACCTGAAATAGACATTTCAAATATAAGTTTTTAAAATATCAATACATAATCAAAATAAACAATACATTTTAGTTACGACAATTAGGTTAATGTACTATTTTTATTAATATTTGGATATACAGATAATGCATAGATTTTATAATAACACGATGCCACTGTAAAATCGTTATGTGGTGTAAGTCAGTAGTTTTACACCTTATTTAGTAACTAAGTTAAAATATATTGATAAGATTCCTATTATAGGTCAATGATCAACGTATATACTAATGCGTTTAAATAATCATCGGTTATCTGCTATCTAAACGGATTTTTAGGCTCCAGCACAGTTATATATTCGATTTAAAGATAGAATAATATAATATAAATCATCAATTATTGGGTATAGTATTTCTGATTTGTTAAATGTTAGAAATTGAAGTATTATATGTTATGAATATATTTCAATTCACATATAATATTCAAATATTTAAATATTACGAAAATATATTATTGTCGTGATAAACAATACAATAACGGAAACAATCCCAGATAGCAATTAGAAAATATTTATATTGTAGACGTATGTATAGACGTATGTATGTGTATTATAATATACGGTCGCCGCATGTATCATCATAATTTCAGTACGCATGACGTCAGAAAATTAGGTTAGATTTTTACGTTCCAACAAAATACAATAATTTTTGTTGAAGTTTTTATTATATTCTGCAATTTGACAGTATTAAATAATTTTAATCTTATCAAACCTTAATTTATAAATACATATACATTGAAAAGGGGCGATTGTGTACTTAGCACGTGGAAAATAAATGTTCAAAAGGTCTACTAACAACTCGGCCCATATTTTTTACTATTTTCTGCTATTTAATAACAGTTCACAATAGATAATCGTGATTTTTGAACAATATGAAAAGTGGCTATGCCCATTTTGGAATGTTAACGCTTATGGCCGAATTTTGTCTACAATTTCGGACGAATTTCAACTCTCCCGAGATCACTTAGAAGTGAAAACCGAAAACAGGATTTACTCCAGCATTACTTGATAGTTATAATATACAATTTCTTCGTAGTCTGTAAAAAAACCTTTTTATACATTAGAAATAAATACATCCTAGATACTTCTAAAAAAACATTCAATATAAAATATATGCTATAAATAATAATTACATACTTATTTATCTACATGAAAATAGATTTTTTTTTTTTAATATTACGTTTTTCGACTGAGTTTGTTGACACAGTTGTAATATAAAATAATTATACTAATCTAGGTTAACTAAATAAAATTAAACATAACTCTGCCAAATTTATATGAAATCTCTATATCTTCTAATTATTAGGACTCAAAACTAAAAACATATACATTGGAAAGTCCGATAGGGTGTTGCATATTTGAAAAAAAAAAAATCATAATTAAATTTCAATTTGTTTAATTATAAATATAAGAATGGGTCGGCAAAGTAGGAATTGGTAAATTGATGGACATCGTATTATAAGATAATATTATTATAACAATATAGATAATATTTATATATTTAAATATTATGAAAATATATTGTCATGATAAACAATACGATAACGAATACAAGTATTGTAGAACAATAATAATAGATACACAGCTGCCGCATGTATCATCGTAATTATTTCGGTATACATGACATCCGAAAATTAGCTTAGACTTTTATTATGTCGTGATAAAATAGAATAATTATTATCGGCGCTTTTATTATACATTGTAGTTTGTTAGTGTTAAACAATATTAATCTTGTTGAACCTTAAGTTATAAGAACATATACATTGGGAAGTCCTATAGGGTGTTGCATATTTGAAAAAAAATATAATGAAATGTCAATTTTTTTGATTATAAATATAAGAAGGGGTGGGCAAGTAAGCATCGCTCTGTTGTATAGTAGAGATGGTGAGAAGGTCACTATTATAATGGATGTGTGACATTTGAATGCAATGACATGTATCATTCTACACGAAAAACCTGAACTTTTTTTTGTGCGTGTATTTTATCGGCGTGTAGATATAAATTGTTCTGAGGCGTAAGACACCGACTAGCTTAATTATAATTTATCTTTATTATGTTTAATTAACGGCTATGCGATTAATTAATCGATTATTCGAATAATTTATTATTTTTAACGAATGATATATAATCGGTTAATCAATTGAAAAAATGCAACTCTTGGCGGAACAGTTATGAAAAATTGACATCGATTCAGGAAATATTTAAAAAAAATTTCAATTAAAAATACTTGCCATATATACTTTTCAAATACTTTTTTTTTTTACTTTTCTACTAGTTAGCTTTCCAAATTAATGTTGTTACAAATAAATAAAAATTGTCATGTTTCATTCAACTAGGTAATATTAGAACTTTTTTTACTACTTACTTAATTTTATACAAAAAAAAGGAAACACACATATTATGGGGAAAAATATGTTTAATTATAACAATTTTTTTTATAAAAATATAATTATTGATAAAGTTACGTGATAGTTAACGGTTAAAATCAAATTAATTATTATTTATATAGTAATAATTCTTCGATATACTTATTACATTCATATTATTATAAAATCAATAGCAATTATTTTATAGAAATATATTAATAAATCAGATACCAAAATTTTTATTTTGCAGTAAAAGAGCTGAATTAAATTGAATGATAAAATGTACAGATTAAAAAATCTGTCAATATATAATATATAATATAATCAAAATTTAATTTTAGATTATGCAGTAGAGTAATGAAAGTATTGATAGTGCGATGAATTTTTTTGTTCCGTGTGTATTATAATTTAAAAATATTAAAAATAATTAGACACGATTTTTTTTATCTTGCGTATTTTAATGTTTCAATTTTTTTAAGGTAAAAAAACAAAATTTATATATATTATATATTATGTATATATTTTTTTTTTTTTTGCTACAAGTAATTCATTTTTTTCAATAGTGAAAATTTCAATTTTTTACGACTTATAATTTTTGAATTACAACAAAAAAATATATCAAATTGTTATAGGATATATTGTTATTTACGGGATTTCGTAAAAAATTAAATTTCATACGCTCATAAAACAATTTTTAATTTTTTTTTTCTTATGATAAATAAAACTCATAATAAGTCTTGCATAAAATTTTGAAGATTTTTTGGGAAAATACATTTTTTCTATCAGCATTCAAAAAAAAAATAAACTTAGAGATATCAAAAATTTCAATTATCTATAAATAGCTTAAAAAAATTATATATAAATTTAATCGTAAATAGACAACGCTAATATAAATATTTGGTGAAAATTTATAAGTATATACAATGGTTCATTTTTGAGTTTTAGCAAATAAAAAAAAATCGATATTACTGAAATCTGATTATGCATAAGAATATCCGTTTTTCCATTACTTTTTTACTGTTTTTCTGGCGTAATTGGAAACTATTAGACATTTTTAATTTTTGACCCCCCCCCCCCCCACACGTACCATCAAGATTCACTTTCCATTTCAAATCGGAGCTGAATTTAAAAATCAAAGCACTATTACTATTCAAAAATGTTAAAAACGTGACGAAAAAATGTACTAAAAAAAAAAAAAATTATATAAAATATAAAAAAACACATATTTTAATATCAATATTCATCAGTCCATTCAGAATCTAAAACAATGGTGGCAGTGAATACTACTCTACTGCACAATAGGTGTCGAGCGAGTCACAGACCACTGTAATGGATGTGTTAAATTTTAATTCAGTAATATGTTAATACCCTTTTTTGTATTTCGAAAATGTTATTGAATAAAATAAAAATCATAATATTAATATAGTTACAAAAATGTTTTAAATCTCTATGAGTTATTATAAATAATAAATAGCATCGTTATTTTAATTTAAAAATTATAAAAGTTAATATTTTAAATTTCAAAAGTATGATATTTTTTTTTCAGAATAAATAATAAGTATTTATATTGTCGTCTTTATTTAGGAAAGATGATTAATCATATTCGTCATCTGTTAAAGATTACCAATGGTGTTTATTTTTTTTAGTTCGATAACTGTATCAATAAACTCATGCGGAAGACGTAATTTAAATTTTAGATAATAATAATCGATTTTTATTTAGATAAAAATGTATGTATTTATTATTTAAAGAATACATTGTATGTTGAATGTCTTTTTAGAAGTACTTACGATGTATTAAACTATGTATAATGTATTAATGTATAAAAATAATTATTACAAACTCTATAAGAAGTTATATATAACTATTAAGAATAGTACTGATATAAATTCTGTTAAGTTAACATTTAATTATTAGGTTGTACTGAAGTGATTTCGAGTAAGTTGGCAATTGTTGAAAGTTGTAGACAAGATAAGAGCAGTGGCAACTAGTGGTAGGGAGTTATCCCTATTTGACTATGATTTAGTCCCCTCCCCCCCAAAAATAAATATATCCTTATCCTTAATTTATTTTATATAATACACAATATACGTAAAATTGCATTTTGTCAATTGGAAAAAAGGAAATAAATATTTCAAATTATGATTGTGGTTAATCAAACACGTGTACAGGGGGGTTCAATCCTCCCTCCTTTCACAAAATCATAATTTGTGTACGTGTTAGCGCTCAACTATGATACAAGATCGGTTTTTCAAATAAATCTAACGTTCATATTGAGAGAGGCATATCAAACACTATTGATAGAGAAGACATTTTAAACAATTTTGCAAGTGCTAACGATAGAGTAGTAGAGGTATAAAAACAATGCCACAATGCGAAAAAGTTAAAGGACCTCATTGTTAAACAATTTAAATATAAAATAATAAAACTAGATGCATGCAATATCCTTGATAGTGTATTCAATTAGTCTTGTTTTATTATTTTATAATGTTGTATACATATAGATTTATAATTTATTGACAAATAACAGTTATATAATATTAACAGTGAACATTTAACTTTACGAGCTTTTAAGAATGTTAATGAAATATTATACATTTTTTTTTTAGATTCTGAACGGAGTGATGAATGTATTAATTCTACAAAGGTGTGTGATTTTTTTATTTTATTATTTTTTTTTTTTATATGTCTGTCATCACGTTTGAGGAAAAACCCTAATAAAGTAACGGAAAAATGACGGGAATTGTTATGCATAACCAGTTTTCGACAAAATAGATTTTGTTATTTTGCTGAAACTCAAAAAAGAATCATTGTAAATACTTGAAATTTTTACCAAATATTTAGCGTTATCTATTTATGTTTTAATTTTCAAAATATTTAGAATTTTTTGAAAGGAATTTTCATTAAATTTTTGTGATTTATACTATAGGTTAAAAAAACCAAATACAAAGGTATCCATGAGTTTTCCTTCAAGTAACTATAAAAAAAAATTACAGCGTCAATATAGAAAACATTTTATGAGCGTATGAAATTTAATTTTTACGAAATCGCGTAAAATAACGATATACCTTTTACAAATTAATTACAGGTAATAATATATTACATCCTACTAATTATGATTGACTAACAAATCATCTCCGTTCAGAATCGTTTTTTGTACACAATGATAGCTGTCATTGCATTCAAATTTAACACATCCATTATAGTGACCTACTCTCCATCTCTACTATAAAGCAGAGCGATACCCACTTGCCCACTTTTTTTAAACATTTATTGGAATATACATAATCTGTAATATTTGTAGTTACAATAATTATAAATATGAGCGTGAAATACAAGATAGAGTAGACAAGAGTAAAACTCGACGTGATATTTGTAGTAGAAATAAAATATAATCTTATGGTATAAAATACCCAATACATTGTCAAAAAATGTATACACGTGATTTAAACGAATAATTATATGAACTGTCAGGGAATATTTTACAAAAGTAAAACAAACTTCATACAAACATTGATTTTAATAACAATTAAAGTAAATTATATTTATATCATTAGCTACACTTGTATCCTATAAATGATAATCGTGTACCCTACTGTGGTAAAATAACATTAGTAATCGGTAGATGTGTTACTTCAACTTAAAAACGAAACAATATCTGTAATCTGATAGGATGTTGGTATTATAATAATTAAGATGTAGCTATCCAAAATGTATTTTTGACAACATTTACAAAATCCGATTCTTAATTTAAAACTGCTCTCAAAGTTTAAAACTGAAAAATGTTATACACAAACAGCGAGATCAAGCACAAAATCTAGTGAACATTGCTATAGTTTATATGTTATAATTATAAATAATATTCACTAAATTTCATACATTACATATGATACTGGTTTCAGTTAACGTTTATTAGTTTTAGAACCATATGATAAATACAGAAATTCTCTCCTATCCTTATGAAATAATTCAAATAGATTTTTGAGTAACATAAAACGTACAAAATGTCATAGAAGTCAATATTGTTATATCGTTTGTCTGTTAGACGTTGACCGACCGTCCTCTTTGTTTCCCATAGACGTAATAAGTAATAATTTATTAATTTGTAACTATTCTATTTTATTTAACATTTTTTTAGATTCCGAACGGATTGATTATTGTATTGATTTTACAATGATGTGTGTTTTTATTTATTTTTTTATTCATCACGTTTTTGAGTAGTCATAGTTCTTTGATTTTTAACCTAAACACCGATTAGAAAAGGAAAGTGAATCTAGTTGGTATTTTGAGAGGGAGGGTAGGTAAAAAGTAAAATATGTCCAGTACTTTTCAAATGCGTGATGAAAAACCCTAAAAAAGTAACGGAAAATGGGAATTGTTACGCATAACCAGTTTGAGACAAAATAGATTTTGTTATTTTGCTGTAACTCAAAAACGAATCATTTCAAATACTGTAAATTTCCATTTAATGTTAATATTAGCATTATCTATTTACGATTACATTTTGAAGGAACTAATAGACTACTGAAATTTTCGATTTTTCTAAGTTTTTTTTTAAAATATAAATACAAAACAATTGGCATTTCAAAAAATCTTCAAAATTGAATACATGGATTATTGTAAGTTTTACTTATCGTAGTAAAAAAAATCAAAAACCTTTAATCACAATTTTTTTACTTTGATTAAGCTTCGTGTTTCAAAATTGAAAATGTGTATATAAAATATACTATTTTTAGATAGTACTTATATGCATTACTATTTAAACATTTATACCTGTATTTTTAACCTAGTTTTGAAGACTCTTTTACTAAATATATATTATTTTGTTTGCACGTTTGTTAAAACAACGTATACTCGTAGATAAAAAGTGACTAATAGTTGAAATATATCATAATATATCGATTTAAACATAAGAAGACAAATAATGAATATTTTTTGTTGTCATAGTATATTTGTTGTTATGTATTATTTGATTGTTTTTAATTCTTTATTATCGCAGAGTGAGGTAGGAAGGAATCTTTTATAAAAGTAACTTAAGAGTATTATTATTGTCATTCTATAATTTTACGTTCACATAATTATCATTCTTTATACACATAAAATAATTAAAATGAATATTTTTAAACAGTATTTTATATTTATTTCAATCTCTGTTATCCCATTTTTGATTACTTCTGCAACTGCATATGACAAATATAAAAAACATTTTGAGGGTGTGATTATATTAATTGTTTCTTAATTATTATTTTTCTAAGTTTAATTGTTATTATATTGATATTAATTACATAACTTTAACCATTTCTTACATTTTATGTTTTTTACAGAAATTAACTTACCAAATCAGTCTCAACAATATGACAAAACTGATGCTGGTATGGTAAAATGTATTATAATAATTATTTTTTAAATTGTTATTGTATTGATATTTATTTATAATGGTTTGTAAACTTTTCTATAAATTATCTAGAAACTAGAAACAATCAAAGATATTTTAATATTTAATAGAGAGAATCAAAACTTACACCGTTTTTACTTTAAAGTTTTACACAATATTGCATAAAAATCCCAACCCTAGTCATTTGTATTATAACTATAATTATATATTATTAAATATGTGTTTTATAAAAACATTTCCTATCACTTTTAAAAAAAAATATTTATAATATTTATAATAATTATATATATATATATATATATTACATTATCTAAACATCGTTGCCAACTTAATTTAAAAACAACTAAAATAGCTTTGGTTGAAACAGAATATTGGCGAACGGGTGCCACCTATATTTATTACCCATATATAAGTATTGAAAACGTTAAGAGTGAAGATTTTAAAAAAAAAATAATATAATAAACATAAAAAAAATATTAAATTTGATGTATATGAGATTTTTATGTACTTACTCTGTTATCATAGCTGTTATATTTAAACAAATTATTACTAATCGCAAATTTGAAAATAATAATGTCATAAATTATACTATATTACTATATAACTATATATTATTTTTTTTCAGCCAATTTTAAATGTAATGTTTTTAACTTTTATTAGTAAATAAATAAGAAATAAAATATTAAATATTAAAAGGTTGATATTTTATATTGTATATTTATAGTGTCTTTGATAGTTCGATGACAGATGAAATAATTGAAAATTCCACGTATCAATTAAATAAATTGAGCAAAAAATATATATGAAAATGGAATTTCTATTTGAAATAAAATCGATTTCGGTATATTATCTAAAAAACTATGAATAATTGATAACCATATAGATATTTAGAATATTCAACACATTTTTATGATAGTATTTTTTATTAATTAAAAATGAAAAATTTTAATAATTAAAATATTTTAAAGCTATACATAGATATTTAACATTTTTTATTCTTTTTTTTTAACAACTTTAAAAAAATATATTGACAGATAATAACCTTAAAAAATATAATTGATTCCTAATAAGCTGAAATCGAATTAAAATATCTGATAATTGTATCATGATTTGTATAAGGTTAGGTATTTAGGTTAGTCAAACACACAACAAATTATTGATGGTATTTTATTTAAAGTTGTTAAATTAATTATTAAAACCTATTTAGTATTTTTTTTTGTTTATTTCATATTTGAAATCTCGTATAGATAAAACTGTTTGATAGCCCCATAACAGATAGTAAAAAAATATACCACTAAATAATGAATCAATCGATAGTAAGCAAGGCACTTCGTAGTTACCGTTAAAACGATGTTAGTTTATTTAATATTTTTGAATCGTATCAATTTTTAAGCTAATTAAAGCAAGTCTTATATAATAAATTAATATGAATTATATCGAAATTTAACAGTTATTCTAATAGATATTGCTGGATTTAAGGGTAAGCATCTATATTATGAAGTAGTAAATATATTGCATTTATAATATAGTTCTTTGAAGAATATTTGCTATAGTTTTAACTATTATAAAAAAATATAAGCATTGACACCTACAATAATTAATGTTTTGTATGACGACAAGTTATATTACCTCTATAGTTGTCTATTATTTATTATTGTTTATAACGTAAATTAAAATTATTTTGAAATATTGAAATAAAATATTATTTTATAAAACCTTGCAAAACATACTAATAACCTAACCTAACAACCTATACAAAATTCGACACACTAATGCAACAAAGGTAAAATACCAATAAAAAATGTTTTATTGATTGTTATTCTTTAAAAAGCTACAGTATTTTATTCTTTGTTACTTTATAGAAGTAAAAATTATCTTCCCCAAGATTGTTATCTATTATTACGAATGTTTAATATACAATTCAAGTACCTTCAACAATACTTCATATCTACTTGTACTTAGTTTATAGGTTACTGAGCAGTGGTCTAAAATAATATTTGGAAACGGTTACATTAAATAATTTTACTTGGCATATGCTTTATATTAAATTTATATAATACATTTACAGATAATCCGCAAGAAGAAGAAAGAGTGCCTTATAAATGTAATTATTTGAAAAAAACTAAATACAATTTATAATATTATTTATGGTGGAACTTTTTCTACACATCTTTAGTTTATGTATGTAACTTCAAATTAGTTATCATTAGAGACGTATTTAGGAATTTTGCATAATTTTGCGCCCACGTAAGAAAACTATAGCTACCGTATTATATCAAAATGCTCTGCAAAATTCAAATTTACCGCCCGGGCTTCAAGCCCATCTAGACCTCCGCTAAGTACGCCTGGTCGTCATTTTCTTTAAGTTTTAAACTTCTCTAAAAACAGAGCAACTATACACTTCATAAAACTCTTATATTTAGTATTGAGAAACAACTTTTAAACAATTAATTTTAAATCAAAACATTCAAATGTTTTACAATTCTTAATCAATATATAGAATCGATTAATCTAAACATCGTACACATTGATATGATTGTTGCATACCTAGGGGATTTATATTAAAGTTATTAAATAAAACCCACACACGAAAGGTGTGTTGACACAAGTATTCGGGCAGTTTGTAAAAACAAACGTGTTAAGACCATCGTGAAAAGCATAGTGCTATTTGAAAAAAACTATATCTAATACTGAAGATTGTAGAGAAGTCGGATTCGGGAGTCCGCCAACAAGAAACAAGTTAACAAGAATATCAAATGTTATGGTGAGATCACTATGACCCGTATAGTATAGTCACCACAAAGTTACGACACCCACTCATATTGAGATCAGTACTTTCTATCACAAATAGTATATCAGACAGATTGATAACGACAAGACGGTTAGTAATATAAAAACGCTTGAATTTAGGTCATAAGAACACGCATTATTCATTTTGATTTATAAATGTCATTTCGAGTTGCATTGTAACATCACAGTTATTACAAAAAACAGATTTATGTTGTTAATATACATATATTTTATATATTTTATTTATTTTAATGACTATTTTCCTATCTTTTTTTTTTTTTTTTAGTCAATATAGGTAGGTATTTTTTGTGATTTTTTTTAATCAATTTTAAAATTATTTTTTTTCAATAATATAATAAAGTAGATTACCCATTTTCAGGTTATATAAATCAAATTAAAAAAAAATAAAATTGTGAAAATTTAAAGTTAACAATTTTATTATCTAAACTACTAACTACTTATTAAAATGTAATAATCATCAATTGTGACAAAGAATAAACCAGTAATCAGTAAAACATTTTACATTTCAACACATTTTTTTAATTGAATTTTAATATTTAATGTGTATTTAATTAACAAACTAATTACTAAAGGGATGTTCTAAACCACAAACTATTTTTAAAGATCATATAACATACCATAGATACAATTACAATTGAAAACTGTTGACATTATTAAAATGTTATTATTTGAATTTGGTTATGAACTGGTATACTAGATTTTGAAGTCCAAATAATTGACCAGAAATTCAGACGTTCGGTTCGAGTGTGAAATTCGAACGTAGTTTTAAAAAAATCTTACTAATAAGCTTTAAATTTGATAATTAAAATCCACTTCTTACACACATTACGAGCAATCAATGTTTTTTTTATTTTATTGTCTATTTTACCGACACTTAACATATCAGTATTTTATACTTGTTTATTATTTTGAAATGCATTCTAGTTGTGTTGTTGTTATTTAACAATAATTTATGTTATTTTTATATAGATGCATAATAAGTAGTCGATAAAATTCTAGGTTTTTTATAAATGGAAAGGGTTTTAGATAAAAAATTGGACTTAATTTGTACTCTAAAGAGTTTATTATTATAAACTAAGAATTTACATTATCGATCTATATTCATAGCATAATTTTCAAAACTTTCTTAATTTAAAAATTTAAAAAATATTTAGTCACAATATTTTCATGAGGGAAAAATCCAGAATTCTTACTAAATTCGTGAAAACCTGCAATATTACGTTATTTTGTAGTTAAAAAAGCATACAAATTTTTGTATATATTATTATTTTTATTACATCGTGATAAAATTAAAAAAACAATTTAAACTCTTTTTGAGCTATTTATAAGTATGCCAAGTTTTCAATAATTTAATGGCTTTTTTTTTTTTTATATAAATATTGATAAAAATTTAAACAAAGGATCAATATTTTTGAAAATATATTATTAGATCACATATAAGTAGTATAAGAACTATCTGTTTAGAAATATTAATAATACTTGGTGCGTGTTCGGTTTGAAATAACATGTACAAAAAGTTCTGTTTGAGAACTGTTCAAGACCACATTTTTTATTTCGACACACTTAATAATGTTATACTTTTTGTTAACCTATAACATTCTCACTATTGTCAAGAATTGTTAACCGTATAATAATAAATGACTATTTCATTTTATAGATAATTATATCGGTAAGTATTTGTTCTTCAGACACATTATATAATCGACATGTATAATAAGTTTTTATTTATTAAATTATTGGTTGTATTTAATTAAACACACTCAATATCATAGTTTTTTATAATGAGAATGTCTAAGTCGTGGTTCGTGATTTATGTGATCGTATGACATAGATATTCTATTAAAACCCTAATTTTACGTACTCGAATATAATGATTACTACAGTTGAGTAGTATATTTTAATATACTACTATATATTTTAATATATTTTAAATTATAAGCTAAATAGCAAAGCAGTATATCAGAACATCGACTTAGCTCAAGAACAAAAGAAAATCAATTATAAAAAATGACAAAATATGTACTAGAATTATTCAATTAATTTTAAACTTAATATATTTGTTTTTATAGATGACGAAAGTAAATATCTATTTAAGAGATTAATATTTTGATTTATTGAAGTAAAAAATAAGGTTAGATGTCACACTGGCACTCGGTATCACCATAAAACCTAATGGCAGAAACAGCTGTCAAAATGCCATTATTCACTGATAAATATATTAGTTGACCTAAAATTAGTTCGTGCTGCTTGACATATTGGCAGCGGAGGTTTGGAGTATAGTCATTAAAAATCTGTATTAGATCATGTTCCATGATCATCAAAAGTCGTCGCTGCTTATATTATGTAGTCAACAATGTAGCCGACAAAATGTAAACAAATCGATCAAGTGTTTGACTGTCGCTTCTATTATGTTCTATATTATGGTATCACGAATTGAAATTTAAGTTACAAATAAAATTATTGTCATTATATTTAGTGACGAATTACCGTAAGAGTTTTTGTAGTTGATCGGCTAACCCGTTTGTTTGTGTCAAAAACTGATGGTTGAATGCTTCTGATGAATTAATGTCATCGTCACTCTAATATTTTGTACCATCACTACCTTCCATCATTTTTTAACATTAATTTTTATGATTATTACCACCAACACCGTAATTTTATTCAATGTCTCCAGGAGATTAATTTATTTTTGTATGTATCCAAATTTAAATATCTGTCAATGATAGGATAATTGAACTAAATCGAATAACTCTCATTTCTTTCAGTAGTTAGGATCATATAACGCTATTATAGAATTTGTTTCATACAGTAAATTTTAAATTATGAAGACCTATGGGACACCTAAGTTACCACCTGTACACCTCATGATTCACTAATTAGGTGATTATGTGGTCCTGCAGAATTAGGATTATATACAGTGGAAGTTTTTTTTCATGTTGATATGTTGTGTCTCACAAATTTTCCATCATGGTGCCATGTTAAAGACATTTGTATAATATATTTCATATTATAAAGCCATATTTTATACGGCAGACACTATTGGTTATAACAAAAAAAAAAATACTTGCAAGAAACGTCGTAATGGCGATGTATAGTTTTTTGAATTGAAACAATAAATTGCTTTAGATTCACATCATACTAGACGTTCTAAATAATTCGATTTTTAAATTTCTCTTCTATTAATCGTTTTTAAAAGATTTAATTATTATTTTTATTTTTTTTTTTTTTTTTGATGCCCCCATTCCTATATTATCAATTATTAATAACTATATAGTAAAATAAAATATTGTAAATTATATTGACATTATGTTGTTTACAAAATAATATTTTAATTAATTTTTATAGGAAATTACGGTTAGTTAAATTTCAATAACATTTTATACAAGGTTTATTTTAATTAATTATATCAACTACAAACATGAATAATTACTTATACCTATATTATGTTTTTATTTTATTTAGAAGAACTGATAAGTACGTAATATTTTAGTTTTTATTTTTATTGCGCGTTACACAATTTTATTATATATTTTTATGTGATACGTTTCTTACAGTAAATTTTTATCATTACCTATAATAATTGTTATCACCAATAGATCATAATATAATAGAAATAAAATACTAAAAGGAAAAAAAAATCAAATATTCTGTACTTGTGTCAGTATGGTTTTACTTTTATTTTTTTAAGATTAAAATATTAATTCCACTTTATATAACCGTTTAAATCAGTTTTATATATCTATTAATTGTCCATTTTCTAGATACACTGAGTAAGTATATTTTTGTTTTATTTTATTTTTATTAAAATGTATTATTTTATTCTGTTCGAGGTTTTAAGTTTATATTGAAAAATAAATTATTTCGTCCATTAGCTATTATCTATAATGTTAATTTTTTCGTAATTAGACATTGGAATTCAGAAATATTAGAAAACATATTAATCAAGAAGTACCTATGAGTTCTTGAATTATTTTAAAAGCATCAAAATTGTCATTTAAAATTTTTTATTGGAGTATTAAAAAAAAAAATAATAAAATATATAGTTACACCCCCAAAACTGGAAAAACACAAAATAAAATGAGCAGTATTTTTTAATAATACTCTTATTTGCATGTAATATTAAAGCCAGTATTGTAAATATGCAAACAACAGAATGATGGTCATTATTGTAAATTTTTTAATTATTATATTATTTAATATTATAATTACTGTATTAATACTACGATATTCTATACATACTGTTTATAGGACAAATCGGTAAATAATTTTCATGTTTTTTTTATGATTTATTTGGATAAGTAGAACGTATTTATAAGAAGTCATATGCAGAAAAGCTTTTAAAATTAATTAAAGATTGTTTATATAATACGCAAAATAATGAATTCATGAAATAAACTTAGTATCTACAAATAAAACTATCATAGATTTTACGCAAAATATATGAGAATATTTCTAAATGTCTCTATCTTCTAGACTCTTCAACAATCTGTCCATCTTGAAAACAAATGAGGGAATCATTGACTCGGCTAATTTTATCACGAGCGGGGCTACTTAATGTACATATTAAAAATTAACTTAAAAATTATTGTCCACAGATTCGTCAAGTATGTATTATTTATTTACTTCTTTTGTTTAAAACTATGGTATTTTGCGTGAAACGTTGCCTAAAATATTTATAAATAGTTATGAGTATATTAATTGAACACTGATAATAGAAATCACTACAAGAACCATTACATATAGTGATGAAAATTATTTGAGTATAAAACGAAACAAATTAATACGCCATAGGTTTCGAATCACAAATGACGAAATACGACGATAATTCAAAGTATTGAACATAGTATATATTTATATGACGATAATGCGACAATACTATGATGATATATGTTTTATTGTTTTGATACTTTATTAAACATACACTCGTAGACAAATTTTTAATCATGACTGTTTGAAGAAGACAATCCTTTGCTTGTAAAAATGAAAAAGAATGTGTGTGCCCGAACGAGTTCTAATGATACTATAGATATTTGTCACAGGTAGTCAAAATATATGTGCGAAATCGAGATAATGTTTTTTTGTGCAGCCGAGTTGTAACCCAATCAGTCTTTGATCTAAATAAAATTGATTAGTTCTGAAGTACAATAAAAAACAAATAGTCTCATTTTATATGGCAAAATAAATAAGGGATTACCAAAAAGTAATAACTTATATTTATCGATAAAATAATTTAACATTAATTTGATAGTGCAAATGTGAAATTCCAATATTATTAATTAAATAAAATACAGAATATTATGATTATTCATAATACATTTTAAGTTATTATTTATTTCTTTTATTACTTTATCATCAACAATTAGTTTTTTTTTTTTTTTTTTAGATAATATAAGTATGAAATTATTATATATTTTTATTTTACATTTATTACAGCTATTATTTGATTATGATAAAAATAGAACGGTTTGGTTCTATAATACAGTGAACAATTCTATATGGTTAAATAAATCAGATATTACCAAAAAGTAATATCTTATTATCGGTGTGTAAATAAATGAATAGTAATTTTACTTCCGCGTAATAAAGTTCTAACTAAACGGAAAAAAAATGTGATAACCAAGTGGTTATACTGAAGAATTTTTTACTGTATAAGAAGATATTATAATTTGAAGTTTATGTAATTCTCCTAAAGAACAACTGAATATTTTAAAATTCCAATAATTTATAAGTGTTAATTCAATAATAATTATTATTAATAACTTATTAGTATAACATTTATAATTACATTTTTCTAGATGTGATTTCGAGTACGTAGATATAATTTGTATTTTAATTTTATTTGTACGAAATTTCAAATTAACGATAATAAAATGTATGTGCTATAAAATAAAAACTTGTTAAAATCTTTTTTTTTTTTTTATATCCGTTTTTAACGCAAATATGTTAAATGGAAAACCAAATTATTAATTTTTAAATTTAACTATTTGGTAGTCTTATAACCATCATTATTGTCGAATAGTTCTTCTGGGACTCTTAAGTGTTTTTTTTTGTTTTATATAAATCAATAACCGCCGTACATATTACTATAAATTATTCATACAATTTTGCTTTTATGCTAAACCTGATTGAAATTTTTGAAAACTCATCTTTTGTGTTTCCTCCATCACCATTGACCTTCATCACCTTCTCAATTAATATTGTTTCTTTTTGTGTGAATAGATCATCACAAAAACATACGAGATTATCAATGTCTATAATTTTGTATTAAACTACGAAAATAATATTAAACTAATAAATTATTTTAATAAAGTTTAATAAGCTTTATTACTTCCATTATTATCTCATTAGTTGTACCTAACCTGTATGAGTCAATTATATTTTTCAAACGTCTAATTTAGCTAATTTATTATCAGAGAAACTGGTTTGAGTTATTAGCTTTATTATTGAAGATAATTAAACAATTATTAAACTTTGAGGTAGTATTTTTATTTTTTACCTTTAAGTTAGATATTAGATAAAATCACCATAATATTAAAGCCAACAACACTAAATAAATTTTGAAAATAATTTATACGTAGGCTGTAGATTATTTTTTTTTTTTTGTGGCTTTAATTGATAGGAAAATATATATTTTGTTTATATAACATACAATGTTTACATATTTCAAATTAATTAAGTAATTTTTTTCCACAAAGTTTGAAAGAGGTACGTATTATTTATTTATTAATTTTTAATTAAAGGGTTTCGCGTAGAACATGGCTACAATTTTATATTTTAAATGTATTTCATAACGGTAAATATAGTTCTATAGTTACATATTTTTGGTACATAACATAGAATCTTGCTGCTAAAAATTAGTAAAAAACATCCATAAATGGTAATTCTTTTGGATTTCATAACAACATAAAAAGTACGATTATTGGTTATTAAATGACAACCAAATGAGATAATCAACTTGGTTAAAAACAAGTCCAATGTAAAAATCCTTCTCTTTTCATATTTTTTTTTTCATAGATTAAATATCTGTAGTATTAATACATACCATAGATTTTAACAATGTCACAAATACTATAACATGACTGTCTATTTAAATGTAAATAATTTTTCAAATATCGTATTTTCACAATATATAGGTGTTCAAAGTAATGTTGATCAAATAATAATATTTTTAATTTTAAATATTTTTAAATTTTTCTGAAAAACAATTAATAATACGGAATTAATTAATTTTTTTTAGATCGGAAATTTTTTGGTACGCACAATAATATTATTTTTTATAATTTTATTAGTATGAATTTTCGTTGTATGTCAAATGTCTGTGAAAAATAATTAATATTATGGATTTTATGATTTTAAATACTAGTATTTAAATTTTGTTTAAAATACTTGTTTATAATACTTAAAAATACTTAATTGAATTTCATTATAAATACCAAAAATAACTTCAACAAGTATTTAAATAAAAGTATTCAAATACTTAACTGGACTACAGTCATTAGTAACAATTCTAATTTTTTTTTTTTTTTTTTTAGTTGACCAAGTTCAAAGTACGCAGAATATTATTAGTATTTTATAAGTTAATTTGCATAAAATTTTTTCCAGTGAAATATAAACAATTTTTTTAAAAAATTATATTTTTTATCATGACAACATACATTTTTATTTTACATTCTGAAGAAAAATAATTTTTTAAGTATACATTTTACAATACATAAAATATTAAAATTTATATTTCGTAAAAGTAGTTCATAATTCATAGCATATCTCTCATTTTTGCTAGAAATTAAATAAAAAAATTAAATAGTATGCATTTTAAACGAATAAATCTTTATAATATGAATGTTTAAAAGTAAACCTATAATATACGAAAAAAAATTGAAATTTGAAATCTTTGTTCTAAAAAAGAACTGTGTATTATTTCTTGTTTCTCTTATCTATTTTCCAAACAAACATATATTTTATTTATTTATTTATTAAAATTTCAACGCCGCAAAGACATAAGTTACAGAGAATATGGGAAAAGATAAAATAAAATATATATTTATATTTGATATTAATGTATTAATACCTACTCCGAAAAAAGTGTTCTCCAAAATATAAAATTATAAACATATGACAGTAAATTAAAAAAGTGAAAAATTAAAAACTAAAATTTTTAGAGATGTTGTTTTAATTAATTTGGAAATAATTTAAAAACAAATATTCTACAAAATCATTGATAGTTTTTCAAGCAATAAGTGTTGTTTAATAAAAGAATCTTTCCGTTTAATATTAAAGACGTCATATAGTATATTACAATATGTACAAATTGGAAAATTAATTAAAATATGATTGTTTACAGATAAAAATCGTAAGCGTTTTTTTTTTTTTTTTTTATATAATAATTGTATTTTATTTGAAATATATCCTAAAACTTTTTGTTTTGTCAGAAAATTTAAAAAAATATATGTTTTTTTTATTAGATTTTAAGTACTAGCAAAATAGTTATATTGCAACATAATCAACTCTACAATACATCAGACTGTATCATCAAATTTGTTTTTTTATTGATTAATTCTTACAACCGATAGAAACAGGTCTATACCCTAACTAAAAATAAAATAAAATCATAATCGGTCGTCTGACAGAGTGATGTCAAATGCTGTTAATCTCCCATTAACGGTTAGTACGATATGGCGGTCTCCAAAGTATACAAAGTATAGACATTCGTGTTAAATCATTTGTAAAAATATCTGGTTGTTCCCAGTTTATTTTAAAAACTGTCTATTTTTTAAAATTAAAACTTACAGTTCAATCAAAACCTATAAGATACTAAATTTAAAAAAAAAAAATTCTACTGGCCATTTTGAAATCACGATAAATAATAAAACACCTTAATTTATTGTATTTTTTTTTTTTATTACTTAATCACAAACAATTATAATAACTATTTATTTGCAGATAAAGCTGAAGGTAATATCTTTATGATTCAAATTAGTATTTAATTAGTTCACCAATGATTTTTTTTAAATCACGCTATTATTTTATTGTAAAGTAAATAGAACCTATCTACGTATAAAATAATTTAGAGATTACCATATAGTAATTTCATATTCAATTAATTGTGTAAAAATATAATATTAATTTGATGGTTCAGTATTATAAATGTTGTAATACTATATAGTAAGATTAAAATATAACTAATTGAAAAAAAAATAATTTAA
Source organism: Rhopalosiphum maidis (assembly GCF_003676215.2). Taxonomy (NCBI): domain Eukaryota; kingdom Metazoa; phylum Arthropoda; class Insecta; order Hemiptera; family Aphididae; genus Rhopalosiphum; species Rhopalosiphum maidis. The sequence continues at coordinate 86,659,374 of NC_040878.1, forward strand.
CAATCAAATGGTCAATGACATATTTTATTTATTAATAAAAAATGGTATTATAGTTTGAAGTTTAAGTACTTCTACAATGGAATTACTACTAATGAATTAGAAACAAATAAATAATAAATTATGTTAATAACCTTGCTTTTTATATAATAATATTAACTATATACTATAGTAGTATAATTACTAACATTTTATATTATTAAAATTATTGTTTTTTTCTTTATATTATCACAGTGATTAGAAGTACGTAAAGAGTTTTATGTTAGACAACTATAATTCAGGTTTTTGCTTTGTTTTTAAGCTTATAGATGCGGCATTTTATACAAATTCCTTAATCAATATAGTTGCAAACATTTATAATCGCAACATCGTTAAATCTCTAGAGACTAGAGTGAATATTCTTCATGTATTTTAAGTTTATTTGACATTCAAAAGATTCTTTGCGAACCAGAACCATCATTTCTCTCTATAATGTTGATCAAAAAGTTTAGGGAATATGTGAATGCCGTATTTATATGTTTAATACAAATGGTTCGCAGTTATAAATTGTGCCACACTCTGCAGTTTATCGCTAGCGGAGTTAAACGTTTGCACATCATAAATCCTAGACCACGCGATTCGTGGTTAAAAATACCGGGGTTGTAGAGTTTTGTTCATTGTTTCAAAAATAAAAAAATATTTTTCTAACCCAACCTAGAAACCATCTAATTAGTTGATAATATAAAATTAGATACAACTCTCAATTGTATACAATTTGATGCCTGTACTATAGAAGAGTTCAAAGTCCATTATATATTGAAAAAATTGTCAAAAAGACATAGAATCTCGTGAATATTTTGAATACGTGCAATCTAGATTCTAGGATTAGGCTAATTTAATAATAGTTTTCAAATTGTAAGTACTGTTATGCATCACAATTTTATATATTTATTTAATATACGGACAAGAGTCATATTTCATAAATATCAATATTGTGAGTTGAAAACACAAACGTTTGTTTATAGGAACTGTATAAACGTTATAACATACATTTAACATTAAGCTATTTGATGACTAAACATATTTAATAAATAGAATTGTGTTATAAAAACAGCTTTTTTTGTCCAAAACTATCTAATAATATTTTAAATGCCTTGTGCGATAATGAGTTATTTATTTAATTTATTTATTATCCCTGAATTCATTTAAGTAAATTTTAAAATATGTATTCTGATGGCAAAATGTAAATTTGTTGGTTTTCTTGAAATGTAACGTCTACGCTTGATACTCGTAGACGTTACATTTCAACACTCAAAACCTTGATTTTCTTTATATATATTATGGACGTGATTTAAAATCATGCCCAGGTTGATGTAATTTATTTTGACTTCTGATTTCTGATAGGATAAATCAAAAAGATTTACATAACTTCTTACAACACGCAGGTTTTTCTATTGTTATCGTGTTTAGCTTAATACTTATCTAACAGATAGCAAATTGAAAGAGTTCATGGAATATGATTTTGTATAACTGACGTCCCTCTTTGTGTTCCACTATCTCTCTCTCATGATTTTTGCATTATTTTATTAATGTAACGACTTTTTGTTCTCTTAAAATTTGTATATTGATCCTACACAGTGTCAAATTCCTTCAAATATGAGACGGCATGCCCGTATTGTTGAATGTTATGTTACCACACATTCAAAAAAAATATTCACTGGATAGAATTATAAAGAAATAGAAAGAGAACAAAAACTCACTAGGTAGGTTAGATTAGTTTGGGTTAGTCTACATATTGATAAATATTTTATGTAAACACAATGTTAGATCATCAATATTCTAATTATATTGTGAGATAGGTTCATAGAGTATAATATTATTTATTAATTAGCATGTTTTTCATTTTATTCCAGATTATTTCAGTGAGTGCATTATATATATATTTAAATTTGACGTATTGAAATTTTTTATGATCGCTATTCTTTTAAATGTCTACTTACTTTCTGCTAACCATATGTATAAAATCGTTCAATAAGACATAGGATATGACTATCATAATCATCATTATTCCGGTAGATATATTCACATAAAAATACAAGTTGATTGTGCACAAGTAGCAATTGCGGTTCATAGACATTTATTTATAAGTATACATTTGCGGTGTAAAACATTGTTTATATTTGGTTCTTGATACCAATTATCCATAGATTTTTATACGGCAGTTAATATTGTATATACTTGATTCATCGAAATTGCAAACAAATTTGATTTACGAATCTCTTGTTGTATTTTTGACCGTTATTATTGGTTCACTTTACGAGTACGATGTACAATTATGAAAAATAAAAATATCACTTTATAATTTTTAAAGTCTACGCTTGTTTGAAAAAGGATATTATATCCACATGGATTCTTATAAAAATGAACCATAATTTAAGATACAGTTTATATCTCATTAAAATTACAACTCAACAATTTTATTTTTTAGTTGAAATAGTAGATAGTATGTATGTTATTAATTTAATTACATGTAAATTATATTTATAACTATTAGGGTGCGTTAAATATTTTTATATATTTTTATTAACAATTTTTGTAAATATTGAATTATATTTTAACTTATGAAAACATCTTTAGTCAAATTTATTGAAATGTGTTATGATGTTTTATTTTTCACATATTCCATGAAAAATAATCATATTTAATGCGCGATTATACTAAACTACAATCAGAAAAATCCGTTGTTATAATGATGACACGGGACGTCGGTGGCTGGACTGGCCGCGTGTCGTTGATGTGGTGACTGTGAACTCTGATGGCACGGGCGGAATTTAAGGGAATAAAACGAAAACAAAACGACGAAAATACGCACCGTTGCGTATGGCAAAATAACTTTATTTTCGTTCTAGTGAAAAAAATTACCAAGAAAACTAAGAGTCTTGAACTTGAGTGCAATGACTCGTACGCCGGGGCGTGGGCAACTTAAGTATTTCGTCTAAGTGAAAACGAAGCGCAAAATAAAAACAATATAACTGGCGCACTGTGATGCGGGGGTGACAATTTAACAATGCGGGGTTCAACAAAAAAAAAAAAAAACAAAGTGATCGGATGTGACTATTTGGGCGTAGAATAACCAAGACACAAAGGTGGCGGACGGTGATTGTGTGTACTACGTGGAAAGGTAAAGACTTACGACCGGCCGTTCGGTACCGTTCCACCGCTCCTATACCGTTGTCGGCCCGGGCGCTGGGGGTTGGTAACAAATATGAGTATATAAAAAAAAAATAATAAGTAATTGTCTATATTTTTTTTTACATAAATATGTTGTTACCTCATTTTAATCTAGACAATATTTTGTCATTATTATCTACAGCACTGTAACTAGTATAATAAATTAAAAGGTCTATCATTATCACGTGTATCAATTTCTTTGATATTTGTTAGTTATAAATTATTCCCACACTACTTTTATAAAATAATTATAACGTTAAATTCAATAAAAATATAACAATTTAGATTATTTTTACAGTTATAGCAAACAATTACCAAAATGTTTATTCTGGTATGTATTATTGTGTACTTACCAATATTTACTATGAATACTTAAATACAACCTATGTTATATATGTCGTAGGCCATATGGAAAATTAATTTTTTTGCAAAAAGACTAGGCTCTTTGCAATGGGTAGCCCGTTTGCAAACTACTTATTTTTCCAATCAGCCTCTTTTTTTTCAGGCTCATTGCATACAGACTAATAGCAGTTAGGCCTTTTAAGAACTACAATCATTTTATGGTAAAAACCATTTTAATTATTTTATTTAAAGGTTATTGACAATAACACAGTACAATATATGTAACATAATTGTAATGTGTAACATTATTATTCATTACCCACTCATTAATTTTGTAAAATAGTTATTTATATCTCATAGACATACTAATTTTTAGATTTTCATTTAACTTTAAATATTAAATAATTTTAAGACTTTTGTAAGTAATATGGCACTAATGAAACAAACATTATCTGATTTGACACCTTTTACACATATTACTTATCTGTAATAATACCCACTAATTTGGTTTTATAAAAGCCAAAGAGCTATCAGCGACAGCTATCATACTATGTTGATCAATACATACTATTTTTTTAAACTAGTTAGGTACCTTGTATCTATTTGGTTTATTAATAACTTTGAAAAAAAACAGTTTTATTACCTATGCAAGAAAATTAATAAATAAATTTATAATAAATTAAAATCTGTAACTATTTCAATATTTTAGTAATGGAGGTATTATAATTATAGTATAATACCTCAAAAATTATTATAACTTACTATGTGTAAGGAATACTAAGTTAAGCATTGATGTTTTAAAATTCAATTATGATTATTAATTATGACTAAATAATAATATTATACCTACTGCAATATAAATCCCTATTGACCCTACTATGAGTATAATATTAATATTCACTTACTCTTACATAATCTACTCGTATTTTTTAATAACCATATTTTTTATAATTTGAAGTTTTATAAAAGAATGTGTTCAAATTTCTACAACATGATGACTTAGTACTGCTAGTAGAGATAACATCTTACAAAAGTTTGTGCAAAAATAGAATTTTATATAATAGTAATTGAATGTAATAATATTTATAATACATTTTGTACATAAATATAATATGATAACAATTAAACAACTAGTCAAATAGTCAACAACTGTACAAAATTAATAAGTAATAAGTAATGAATAATAATGCTACACATTATATTTATATTAAATATTATATTGCACTGTGTTATTATCAATAACCCTTAAAATAAAATAATTAAAATGGTTTTTACCATAAAATGATTGTAACTCTTAAAAGACCTAACTGCTGTTAGTCTGTATACAATGAATCTGAAAAACAGCAGGCTGTTTGAAAAAATAATAAGTAGTTTGCAAACGAGCTACCCCATTGCAAAGAGCCTAGGCTTTTTGCAAAAAAAATAATTTTTCATATGACCTACAACATATATATTATAATATTATTAATTTGAATTTATTGAGGTAAAATTCTGATTTTGTTGTGAATAAAATCATTCTTATTAATTAGGTACAATTCTATTCAAGTTTAATAATAAACTTATTAAAAGATAATCTGTTGGTAAACATTTAATCAATCTAATACCGATTAATTTTGCAGAATTTTTGAATAAAACCTATGGACCTGTGGACGAATACTGTATTACTCAGTCCAGTAAACGATCTAATACTCATATAAATAATTTTACAAATGTATTCAACATGGCTAAACCAATAAGGATATTTGCAGAAAAACCGGGTCGTAAACGAAAAATAAATTCCGTATCAGGGGAGAATTCCTCCCAGGGGGGAATTTAGAATCTGCTGGGAGGGGAGAGATGTAGTGATGATGGAATTACGAAAATAATTATGTTATTTTACAATGTGTAAAATTGAAATCACTATATTAGTTTTCAGGTTATCGGGTATCGATAACAATTATATATTATCATTTTCTCATTAAATTTATTTATATTATTTATATTTTATATTAATATTTTTGTTATTATATTAAATAATTTTTTCTTTTACTTGAGATTATTACTTTGTAAGTTGATTTATAATACATTTTTAAAATGATGAAAATAATATAAGTAAATATTAGTATATTATATAATTAATTTGTATGATTTATTGGTATTTTGTACCGCTCACAAAAAAAAAATTTCGACTAAACGCTAATTTAAGGAGGAAGAAATAATTATTTAAAACCAAAATGTATACTGTTTTAATAAATAAAATACTATAATGACCCACTTTCCTTGTACTGAAAATCAAATCATAATATTATGATAATATGTTTCTAAAAAGGTTTTAATACATATGGTACATTACTATTTTATGGTATAATTAAGCAACTTATGTTTTCAAATGCACACGGAAGACTGCTATTAATATAATATATGTTTATTAGGTATAGATAATCAAATAAATAAATGTTCAACCGTTTGTTCTACAAGATATAAGTATAAACAGGGAAAAATGTTTTTCTTACTGTTATCAAGACCCCTCTTATTCTAATACAGGTACATATTGAACGGGCCAGGAGCATTTACTAATATGTAATATGATAATAATTTTATATGTTATAATATACCTGGTCACCAAAATAATTCACACGCTCTACATACAGACAGATCTATGTGATTTATGCGTATATTTGTAAATAGCACTCAACAGAAAGTGAGTGAAACCTGTGAGTGCTAGTGTGTGGGTGGTGTGTATTTTGTGTGTGCGTGTGTGTGTAGTTAACTATTAAAACAGATAGGTAACTAAATAAATAGTAACTCAGTAGTTAATAATAGGTTTTTTTTCTCAGCTTACCGGTCCATTAAGGACCATTGCTGCCTTCAACAAATCTCTCCATCACTCTCTATTGTAAGTCAACTCATATGTCACATTCTGGTCTACGGCTTTCACATCCTTAGCAACTACATCAATCGACCGGGTCTTTGGTTTTTCTTAGGGTCTTTTTTTGTCCATTTTTTCCATAAGTACTTTTTTTATTAGTTGATCATCCACTCTCCAAGTGTGCCCAAACTGTTCTAGTATTTTATTCCTGATAAAGGCTAAAATGTTTGGTCTTCTGTATAACTTTTGTAGCTCTTCATTTTTTCTTCTGTCAAATGTATTTGTTTCTTCGTTAAAGCGTGGTCCAAATATATTCTTGAGTATTTTCTTTTCAAATATTATTAACTTTCTCTCATAGCCTTTTGTTAATGACCATGTCTCACTCGCGTACGTCACTGTTGGTCGCAAATTACTATGGTATAAGCGTATCTTTGATGTCCGTCATAGTAATTTTGATTTTGGCAGCTTAATTATACTATAGTAACACCTGTCCCCACTCGTGATTTTTTCATACATCTCTTGATGCATATTATTCTTGTTATTGACGTTTACTCCCAAATACTTGAGCTGTCCTCTGCTTCGAATTTCCAATTGTTTACCAATAGGTCGTTTATGTTTAGTTTGGTGCTTGACATCACCATGTACTTAGTTTTATTTTCATTTAGATATAAGCCCACGGACATGCTTGCCTTAAGTAGTTTTTCGGTTGTCTGAGCAATTTCCTCCCTGGTTTCTACCATCACTACAATGTTATCGGTATAAGCCAACATCACTGATTCTCTACTTTTTTTCATTTGCCGTTGTTTATGGATATTTCTTATAATTCTTTCAAGAGTTAGGTTGAATAATGAAGGCGACAGTGCGTCCCCCTGGCGCAAGCCGGTATAAAAGGTATTTAGTATAATAAAAAAATAATAATGTACGGCCCTTTTGAGCCAAACACGTACAAAATATAATAATTAAGTATGCCTGTTCGGCACAATCGATGATGATTTTAATAATAAATTATGTAGTTAAATAATAAAAATCAAAAGTATAAAAAAATGAATTCTACTGCTTAGATTTGACTTAATATCAATAATAAAATATTATAAAACAACACAACCCTTTTGGCCGAACAAGTAAAATAAAATGATTAAAATTATAAAATGAATCTCATAGTTTTTTGGTGCACGTTTGGCCCATGCCTTTATAAATATTTGTTTACACAAAAAACATTTAAATAAATATTACAAAAAGTTTGGCGATAAGCACCTATATCATGAAATATAATAAAACGGCGAATTGTGCACATTTAATAATAAAACAAAAATAGAAATGAGCCGATTGGCGCACACAATATATAACAACAACAGTCGTGGCGATTCGCGCCTTGCAATAGTAAGACAGAGGGGGAGATTCACACCTTGCAAAAATATAACAAAAAGGGGTGAATTGCGCATTTCAGAAATATGACAAATACAAAAACACTGACAATTATCAACACTTATAATATTATACTAATACGAAATAATAATTTATCGATAAAAATAAAAAATAAATATGGAAATTTATTATATGAATCATAATATTGGATGATCAAAATAATATATCATAAATCATGATTTTTTTAGATTCTGTGAAAATTGTCGTCCAAATTTGTATGATAGGTGTTTACCATAAAACTCTTTAGTAAGCCGCATTATTTGAACTAAAAAAAAAATCGTGTTTTTTGGTAAAAATAAGTTGAATTAGGTTTGACACGTTCCACATTCAAACAGCAGTAATTATGAGTTGCTCGCGACGACAGCATATCACTTATGACAGCCTTTTCTATCATAGTCATGGTTAGTTAATATATACCCAAATAATTTTTGGTATGGAACTAATAATTTAATTTAATTCAATTTTATGCTCCGTATTCATATAATACTGTATTTTACATAATTATGGAAGTATAAAAATACCTAAATGTATAAATAAAATTATATTTAGTTATACGTTAAGCTATTTTATACCTTTTAAAATATGATTTATAAATACTATAAAAATATAAACCTGTCTTACGTCTTAAACGAATTTACTAAGTATGTCAAAATTATACACCAAACAAATCTATTAACTCAGGTTTTAACTAACCAGCTGGGCCACTTTCATTTTCAAAAAAAATCTATCACAATTTAAAAATATGAATGTTCAAGTTATTATTCTAATTAGATTCTTATGACTAAATTCGGTGGCATCGAATGCAATTGAAACAGGCAAACGTGCTTGACAAACAATTTGTAACAAGTTTTGGAATTTATTTTTAAAATAGTTTTACAAACACAATAATCAAACTTAGATCGGGGTGCTGCGTTTATGATGGCATCCCTATTTTATTGTATTATGTCCAAACTAATACAATATTTTTAAAAATCATTTGATATCGCACATTTTTAACAAAATAAATTTCGTTCGGAGTGCTAAGTTCATGTTGCATCTCTCAAATTTGTCGTATAGTCTACAAACTACTACTAAGTTTTTAAATAAAAAAAATACTAAAAAAATAGATCAACAATTTTTCTAAAGGCGTATAATTTTGTTGTTGTTATTGCTTCCAGTGTTATTCATAACGATTGATTCGACAACGGTAATGCGTAATATTGTTGAATTTACCGTCCAAACAATATAGTCACGTATTTTCATGATGAATGTCCGAATTAATTATTACCATATCTTAGAGAGATCTGTCGGAATCATATACCGTTGTATAATCTAAGTTATTATACAATTGTCTTCTATTTCATATTTTTGGATTATGTTTGTAGTATAATACCGTCTATATTGTTTCTCAACCTGAGGGTCGCCAACTTATTATTTAGGGTCGCAATCGAATGATTCAAATCAATGCGAAAATTAAAAGTTCAAATAATAAAAAAATAAAATCAATTAATATTATTATATTACAAACCTATTACGATTATAGATTATTTATATTAATATGGAAAACACACTATTTTAATTTTTAAAGCGATATTACTCCATGACGTCTATTAAAGAATCTATAATAAACGTCGAGTATAGATTATCGAGTATTAACCTAAGATAAGGCCACCCCCGTGACCGCAGTGCACATATTATATTATTATATATTTATGTCACAGTTCATCGTTAACATTGCTGTGCTGTGTGCCGTTGTAAAGTATAAGTTAATAAGTTGCATTTTTATATTGTTTTTCACATTTTTATACACTTTATCTTTATTTGACTTTTTTTATTATAATAAAATATTTTTAATATAAGTAAACAGTCGCAAATGACGAACTTTTTCAAACGACCGCACAATACATCGACTTCTGATATTCAAAACTCAAATATTACAAAAAAAACATAATTTTGATACTACTCAAAATGTTGATGAACCACTACTCAAAAAGGTAAAAATATTAAAATATAAAGATAGTAACATTGAATATGGCTTTACATACTTAAACGAGAATGGAAAGGATGTTCCTCAATGTGTTATTTGTGGTATGACATTAGCAAATGCATTACAAAAACCAAATAAGCTCATTAGCTACATGGAAACTAGTCATGCTCAGTATAAAAGTAATATTAGGGATTTTTTTTTCAAAAAGAAAATTCGAAGAATTAAAAAAAAAATAAAAAAAATGATAAATATTTATACGATTGAGGACAAAATCTACCTAAAATGTTCTTATTTGGCAGCCTTGCACATAGCTAAATCAAAAAAACCATACTCGACTAGAGAAAAATTGTCAAAACCGTGTATGACTGATATTTGTACAGAATTATTTAGTAATGAGCACATGACAAAGATTAAAAAAATACCTATATCAAATGATACGATAAGTAGAAGAATAAATACTATGTCAAATGATATTGAAAATCAGCTTAGTGAAAAAATCAAAAAATCAATTTTTTACGCAATAAAACTTGACGAATCTTCTAATATAATAATAAAGCTATATTATTGATTTATGTAAGATATGTAGATACTGATATGAACGGTATACAAGAAGAGTTTTTCTGTTGCTTAAATTTAAAAACATTTTGTACTTCTGAAGAAATTTTCAAAACCATTTCATTTCATTTCCAAAAAATTAATTTAAAATTTTCTAACTGTATTGGTATTTGTACTGATAGAGCTGCAGCTATGACCGGAAAATTTAATGGTCTTGTCACACGTGTTCAACAAATTGCTTATAAAAACATTATATCAACACACTGTTTCATCCATCGTAAACAATTAGCTGCTAAAGTTATGAACGAAAACCTATTTGACGTTCTAAATATATGCATAAAAATAGTAAATTTTATTTTAGCTAGTGCCGTAAACACTCGCGTTTTTAAAGTGATGTGTGAAGAAATGGGTTCGGGTTTTAAAAATTTGCTATTAAACACTCATGTTCGATGGTTGTTTCGAGGAAAAGTTTTAACTAGGTTATTTGAACTGAAAACAGAAGTAGAAATATTTTTTTAGAGACAAAAAATTACCACTTAATGATTATTTCGAAAATAATTTGTGGTTAGCCCAACTTGCATATCTTTCCGATATATTTTCAATTCTTAATGAATTAAATTTAAATATGCAGGGCCACATATTAATCTTTTTATATCATACAACAAAATTGACACATTTCAAAAAAAAAGATAGGACTATGGACAAATCGAGTAAAAAACTACACATTTGATATGTTTCCAAATTTTTTTAACATGATTAAGGAAAATATATCGACAAAAAATAAAATTAATGAAATGTGTATTATTATCGAAGAACACTTAGGTAGATTCAGAGAAAAAATGTCCAAATATTTCGACCCCACAAAAGACATTCGTAGAAATTGTAATTCGGTAATAAATCCATTTGTAAAATCTGATCAAAATATACTAGGATTAACAAATGAAGAAAAGTTTATTGAATTGAGTACAGGTGTTGGCTTAAACAAAATTTTCAGAAACAACAAAAATATAGGTCAATTTTGGATAAAGGTTCAAAATGAATATCCTAGTTTAACTGAAGAAGCATTAAAATTACTTATTCCATTTTCTATTACATATTTGTGTGAAAATGGAATTTTCCACATTAACAACAATAAAAAATAAAACTAGAAACCGTCTGGAAAATTCATCGGCTATGAGAATTAGCTTGAAGAAGTCAATTAAACCAAGAATTGACGAAATAATATCACATCAACAACAACAACCAAGCCATTAAAAACCTTAATTTAAAAATATATTTATATAATAAAATAAAATATTTTTTGTACGTTATTTTTAATTTTTAATAAATATAATATAATATGTATCTTTTATATTTCTTATGTACAGTACTTGTAGTATTGATTATTAATGAAAATTTAACTATTAGATCTAAGGGTTCTAAGCGAGTATATAAAATATATATATGTAGAGGTCGCTAAAACATTGAAAGGTTGAAAAACACTAAATTCTATAACATCATATTATGTACTAATTGATTATATATCTATTTTTCAATCGACAATGCTATATATCAACGGTTTTGAACCTGGAAGGGCGCTCTCTAGGGAGGCGTGAAATTTTTATTTTATAGTTTTTAAAAAAACATGAAAACGTTATTTTGATTATTAAAATTTAATCTATACATTTAAGTTAATTATCGTTAATACGTCATCTTCCATTGAATTTCTTTTCTATTAATCTGACAACCAACATTAAAGGCATGATGGTGTATATTTTACAAATTATATACAAAATATATAAAATATATAAATATACATATATATATATATATATATATATATATATATATATTAAGCATAATTCAATCTCACTATGGTGCGGGAGGCGTGACATCGTAAATTAGTATGAAAGTGGTATGCACCTCAAAATGTTGAGGACCCTTGCAAGACTTGCTATTTATGCTAATTTTTCCATAGTATATTATTCTACTAATTTCCCTATTTTATAATTACATCATTGCTGTTCTTTAAAATTACTCTTTGTCTAATATTTTCCGACGTTAATTTTTGAATTTGAAATACACATTTTTAATTTATATCACATTATACTTGTTTTAAAGCATCGACTATTTCAAACATATAATGATTGAGTTTTATGAATATAAAATAAATTATATGTATTCAATATTTATTAAAAAAAATATGATATATTAAAAACCTATCCAATTAATTTTCGAGTTAACCAGAAAATTTAAACGTTAAATGTCATTGCTGATTAAAAGAAATTTCATTGGTTCGAAAAAAATTGAGTTGGTGCAACCTTAATGTTTTACACTGTGAATAACCATGCCAATTAGAAGTAGAGACTGATGAGTATAATGAAAGGTAAGAAAACCACTTCGATGAAATACTAAAATACTATACCCAACGATCGGTATGAACTGTAAAACTATGGTCATTACAATATGTAAAAATTGAATTCTAGCACGTAAGAGAACGATGTAGATTTTTCTTTATGTGCAAAAGTACAAACTGAATTGAACTTATAGATTTTACTTATTTTTATTAAACTATATTGTAAATATATCCAGTTCGCTATATTCCAGTTCGCTTTTGATTAAAACTGTTGGAGTAGAGGGATGTAGATTACGCAAGACTACGCGGGTTGGTTTTTACTCATTTAATTGAAAGGTATGGAACTCGGCTTTTTCTTCTCTCAGAAAATGCACTATAGTTCTATAAGAGTCTGGGTTAGAAGTTTGAATTTTTAAGTGTTCCGTGGTTGATTTACAAAAAAAAATATCCATGCCATCGATTAACGCAGTATGTAAGCCAGGAAAATCTTCGACTCCTTTAATAAATATTGGAGGGGTGGAATAATTGCAGGGTGATCCGAAGCTGAAGTGGAGGGTTGTGGTTCATCAATGATGATTTTTTTCATTGGTTGTTTCAGATGGTCTAAGTATATCAAATCTGTTTGGTGTAGAGAACAGTTTTTTTTTTGTTTTTACTGGTGTATGCTTGTGGAGATGTTGGTTGTTGGGGACTCAGAATTTGAGGAAATAGAAAGATTTCTTTTTTTTTATTTCAGTCCAATTACCACTCGTTGCTGTATTACGTGGTGTAGTCATTGTTAAATTTAACTTAGTATTCGGAGGTTGTTTATCGTTTTTTTTCACCTTAGTTGTATTGGACATAATTACATTAATTAGAAATTAATATAATTGTCGTAAATCAATTTTAATTTTAGTTTTTAAATAAGATAGGAACGTCGAACGCGGAACGCCTAATCTAATCGCAGGTCCAGCGGTCACCGCGTATCGGTGCCTTGGAAGTGATATTACAATTATATACCATACACTGTACTACTTAGCACGCACTTATAGTTATGAAATCGGGTATTCACTATGATACGAGAGTTAAAGGAGTTGAGTTGCTGAGTTAGGGGTTAAGTAAACAAAAAACCACGTCGAATGGTAGAAGAAACGAAAAATTTGGCACAGATTAGACGTAACAATTCGAACATAACTTGGAACTACAATAAGCGTGTGCGTACAGTACGACTGTCCGCGAGTGATTTGATTTAAATATTATGAAAATATATTGTCATGATAAACAATACGTTAACGAAAACAAGTTTTGTAGAACGATAATAATAGATACACGGCCGCCGCATGAATAATCGTAACTATTTAAATTAACAATTTTAATCTTAATTAACCTTTAGTCATAAAAACATAAACATTGAAAATGTAAGACATAGGGTGTTGCATGTTTGAAAAAAAATATAATACAATTTCAATTTTTTTGATTATAAATATAAGAAAGGGCGGGAAAGTAGGCATCACTTTGCTGTATAGTAGAGATGATGAGTATGTCACTATAATGGAAGTGTGAAATTTTAATGCAATGAAATGTATCATTGTATACGAAAAAAAATTCTAAACGGAGATGATAAGTATAGTATAATTAGTAGGATATATTATATTATTACCTACATTTAAATTGTAATAATATATCGTTATTTTACGTGATTTTGTAAAAAAACTAAATTTCATACGTTCATAAAAATTTTTCTATATTGAAGCTGAAGTTTTTTTTACAGTTATTTGAAGAATAAGTTATGGAGAACTTATTGTTGGAATTGTTAATCTTAGATATAATGGTGAGCCAACAATTTTTTATAGACAATTCAAGAAAAATCAAAAATTTTAATTGTCTATAAATAGTTAAAAAAATTCAAAATATTTTGAAAATGTTATCGTAAATAAACGCCAATATAAACATTTGGTGGAAATAATTCGTTTTTGAGTTACAGCAAAATAAAAAAATCAATTTTGTGGAAAACAAAATCAATACATTATTACTTTGTTCAGAAACTAATATTAGTATAAGTTATTGGAAAATAAAAAACGCTACGTCACGGAATATTTTTCCTTATTAACAAAAAAAAAAAAAATGGTTGATCTATTGTTATTATTAAAAGAAATATTTTGTTTCACGTAAAACTGTTATTCCATAATATAAAAATAAAAACACGGATTTTGAGGATAAATTAACATTATAATTCCACGGCGCAATAAGAGGATTTTTCAAAATTTTTATTTTAAAGGGTTGAAATTGGTAAAAATAAATTTTTACGTGTAATTTTAAATTTGTATATCTAAATTCATATCATAATAACAAAAACAGTCTGGCGAGGTCTAGAAAGGCATAAGACACTGACTAGCTCTATTATAATAAAAATAATCATCATCTATGTGTTATTTAACCAAATTTTAGGCTCCAGCACAATTATATCTTTAAGATAAAGATTAAATAATATAATACAAATCATCAGTTATTGGGTATAGTATTTCTGATTTGTTAAATGTTAGAAATTGAAATATTATATATTACGAATATATTTAAATTAACATATAATATTCGAACATTTCAATATTGTGAAAATATATTATTGTCGTTTTAAACAATACGACAACGAAAACAAGTTTTGTAGAACGATAATAATAGATACGCGGCCGCCGCATGTGTCATCGTAACTTCGGTACACATGACGTCAGAAAATTAAGTCAGTCCTAAACTTTTATGTCACAATAAAATAAAACAATTATTATCGGAGTTTTTATTGTACTCTGTATTTTGTTAGTGTTAAATAATTTTAATTGAACCTTTAGTTATAAAAATATATACATTGGAAAGTCCGATAAGGTGTTGCATATTTGAAAAAATTATTATTATTGTTTATTGTTATAAAAATATCTTCGAGTAGTTGAACATATTATTATTATAAAGGGGCTATATTACTAATGTTACTTAAACTTATGTGCATTTGTATAGGATGATTTAATATTTATTAATATTGTCACATTTTATATTTTACTTACATGGATATATAATAAATATATTAATATAATTTCTTACCTTTGTACAACGATTAAGAGTAATCGATTTCTTTCGAGATGATCTTAAGGGTTAGGTTAATATTTAATATAATATAATATTTTATAGTTCAAATGAATCCGATTGAATAAAAAAAAATATTAATCGGATATCTCTTAAAAATTAGAGGCGGTCAACATAGTCAAGCTAAAGGCTTAGTTATTGTAACTATCTATGAACGTATTAGACTGTTGAAGACATGCTGGACGTGGTATCAAAACTATGTCTTACTTTTATGATTTACTTTTTGTACTTATTCAATTAAAAATTGAAAACGGTAACGATGTGGTGACATTCCAAGAAATCTTTAATCTTAAAATTGTTTAAAATGGCCGTGCGTTTGTTATTTTTTTCAATAAATAATTGATACTGAGCCAAAATTCCCACTTATCTAAAATGTACGTGTTTATTAGGTGTACTTAAAAAAAAAATTATATCTGTTTCTCATACTTCAAATTCCAATCTCAGAACTAATAATTATGGTTAAATCATAAATTTAAGATGTTTATAGTTTAAATAAATAAAAAATATGAAAATTAATAGCTTATACCTATATAATATAAATGTAAATTATGATTAAAGTTCAATAAAATTATTTTTTATAATATACGAAATTAGATAGATGCAGGGACTATTGTAATAATATGTTAATTTTAGAACGTGGACACTTTGTACTATTATGCTTAGACTATATTATGTTAATGATGTTCCTTTTCTGTGGAAACAATACTAATATATTATCATCAAGACCTTTATTATATTTTTAATTCCACCAAAATATTTATAAGTAAGTTGTTGATATTTCTCAGGAGTGGACGACAATCCAAACGGTAACCTCAAGTACCTACTTGTAATTTCCAAATGCTGTACTGAAGCAACAATAACTTTGGGACAAATGATCTAATTCACATTAATAAACCTCATCACGAAGATAATATAAAGAAAATTATTTCGTGTTAATAAGTTTACTTAAATTTTCCTCCATTGTTGGAGTTTGATTAATTACTTTTACTATGTTACTAATTGCTCAGTTATCTTGACATTTAAATAGATCTTAATTTATATGTCGAGTTTCTCTACTATTTATTCTGACCGGAGACTGTTTAATCTATTTGTAATTATGCATACTTATTGTTGATAAGTAGCTATTAAATGAAATAATTTAAATACATTTTTGGGTAAAACACAACATATAAAATGTCATAGACGGCAATATTATAATATTGTTTGTCTGTTAGATGTTGACCGACTGTCTTATTTGTTTAAGTATAAACGTAATTTATAATAATATATTTATTTAAGTTATAATTATTATATTTTATTTAATACTTTTTTTCAAAATCGAAAATGTGTACATGAAAAAATTAGTAATCTATTATTTATAGATTGTGCTCATATGCATTATTATTTGTACATTTATATCTGTTTTCTTAACCTAGTTTATTTTTATTAAAACGTGACTAATAGGTTAAGAATATTATAATCTTGCCTAAAACAGAAGAAGACAAATAATGAATATTTTTTTATGTCATTGTTCATTTGTTGTTACGTATTATTTGTTAATTGTTTATTCTATATCACTGAATAGTGTGATAGGAAGGTATCAATTACAAAAGAAGTAGAACAGTATTATTATTGTCATTTCATAATTTAACGTTCACATAATAAATATCATTCTTCGTATACATAAAATAACTAAAATGAATATATTTAATTGTTATTTTATAACTATTATAAGCTCAGTTCTCCCAATTTTGATTACTTCCGAATCTGTATTTAAAATATATGACAAATATTTTGAAGGTATTATCATATTAATTTTATTGTTTTTAATTATTTATTTTCTAATTTTAATTATTATTGTATTTATATTCAATACATAGCTTAAACCATTTCTTACATTTTATGTTTTTACAGGTTTGAAATTACCAGATACGTATTCTAACTATAACAAAAATGATGCTGGTATGGTGAAATGTATTTATGTATAACTATTTTTTTTTTTTAATTGTTATTGTATTCATATTCATAATATATAATCAAAAATGTTGAGCCTGAAGGTTTTTAAAAAAATTGTATTGCACATGATAGAAGAAAAAATATGTTGTAGGTATATAACACTTTTATATACTCTGTGAACATAGTCCATAGCTGTTTTATATAAATAAGTTATAACAAATCGAAAATATGAAAATAATAATGCTATAAGTTATTCTACATTACTATGTATTATTTTTTTCAGCCGATCTTAAATGTAATATTTTTAATTAATCATTAGTAAATAAATGGGAACTTGGGATAATTTTAAATTAATAGAAGGTTAATATATAATATTGAGTATTATTTGATTATGGTCGATAATAAAATTACTGACCATTATCCTAAGCGATAAAAAAAATCCGAAAATTGAAAATTCCCAGTATTTTTTAAATTAATTAGGGGAAAATATACGGAAAAGTGAAATTTTTGTTTTTGGTTCATCTTAATAAAAAGGAATAACTGAATAATCATATATTTTTATAAAATATTTTGTAGCTATTTATAGATAATTAACATTTTTATTTTTTTTTTTATAAATCTCAAAAAAAGTATTTAGCGACAAAAACTTTATAAAATATGATAGATCCCTAATTAAATGTTATCTGCTAAAAAATATCTAAAAATATTGTATTATTATTTATATAAGGTTAGGTTAGTATATATTATAATCTATGTATCTATATATAATTTAAATTTGTTAAAATATTTATTAAAATATACTATATAGGTATATTGTTTGTTTATTTTTTATTGAAAACTTCGTATAGATGTAACAGTATGATAGACCCATAAAAGATTTTAAAAAAATGAATAAATATACAATGAACGTTATATTATACAATATTATACATGATTAGACATTTTTACATGTATAAATACATTAAAGATAATCTAGAAAAGAAAAGACTGAGTTATTATTAATTTAATGTTGTTGAGTAGTCCTGTGTTGTGGATAAATTCCGGGATCGTTGTGAGATTGATCGGCTTGGGGCTGAGTGATTCGGAGAGCTGGTCCGCGAAGTTCAATTCACTCCTTTCTTTTCATAGCTCCAGCATTCCGTGAAGATATGTTTGACGGTGATAGAGGAGCCGCAATATGTACAGTCAGGAGGTTCTTCTCTCTTCGTGAGATGTTAGTGGGCGATATGTGGGTGTCTCTTCTTTCCTGAATATGTTTGCAGGGAACAGCCAAGGATGTGTCGTTCTTTTTATCTCATGTAACTTAGTTGTCTGTTCTGCCCATTTGTTTTCCCATTGGTTGTGTGTATCTTTAGCTATAATTCTCTTTATGTCCTGGTATGTGAAATCCTGGGACGTAAAAGGATTGTCAGCCAGGTGATCTAGTTTGGCGTCCTTGTCAGCGAATTCACTGCCTTCTAAAATCAAGCTTTATATAATAATTTAATATGAAATACATTGAAATTTAACAGTTATTCTAAAGGATATTGCTGGATTTACTGGTAAGCATTTATGTATTATAAGCTATATAATATAAGGTATTAAATGTATTGTACTTATATCTTTCTTTGAAAAATGTTTGGCATAATTATAATTATTATAACATAATATATATACTTTTTTAAACCTACAATAATTAATGTTTTGTATGACTACAAGTTATACCATCTCTATAGTAATCATCATAAGAACATATATTTACAAAATATTGAAATAAAATTTTATTATACAAAAATTCGCACCGAAACAACCATACGAAATTCGACAGACCAATGTAACAAAATTAAAATACAAACAAATAATGTTTTATTTATTGTTATTTTTCAAATAGTTTAAAAACAGTTACAGCGTTTTATCGTTAGACACATTATATAATTATAAATTATGTTTCGTACAATGGTCTCCTAAATTGTAAATATAAAATTCAAGTATCATTGTCATTAGTTCATTGTGTACTTGTACTTAGTTTATAGGTTGCTGTGCAGTGGTCTAAAATAATATCTAGAAACGGTTAAGTTAAATAATTAAAATTGACATATATGCTTTATATTATATTTATATAATACATTTACAGATAAACCACAAGAAGTGGAAATGTGCCTTATACATGTAATTATTTAAAAATAATCAAATACAATTTTTAATATTATCGATGGTGGACCTATATATACATTTCTTTAGTTAATGTATATAATACCAAATTACTTGTCATATTTTATAAGTATTAAACTTCTCTAAAAATAGAGCAACTACGCATTTCAGAAAATGCTTAAATTTAGTACTATAAAACAACTTTTAAACTAATGATT
Source organism: Rhopalosiphum maidis (assembly GCF_003676215.2). Classification (NCBI taxonomy): domain Eukaryota; kingdom Metazoa; phylum Arthropoda; class Insecta; order Hemiptera; family Aphididae; genus Rhopalosiphum; species Rhopalosiphum maidis. The sequence goes on from NC_040878.1 coordinate 86,679,446, forward strand.
TTATATTAAAATATTTAAAAGTTTTACAATTAATATCGATAAATCTAAACATTGTACACTTATTTAATATATTTTTTGCATATCTAGTAGATTTATATTAAATTAACTAAATAAAACCTACACACGAAAGGTGTGGCAACACAATGATATTGACAGTTAGAAACACAATCATGCTAAGGCTAATGCGAAAAGCATCATAGTGGTCATTGTATGTACTATTTGAATAAAAATATATAACTATAACCACATGTCTCTACCGGGAAAAGTCAGAGTCAGTCATATTTATTTTTTTAAGTTATTATTTATCTTTTTTTTTTTTAGCTAATATAGGTATGCATATTCTGTGATTTTTTTTTAAAATTAAATTTAAAATTAAGTTTTTTCAATAAAATAATAAGGTAGATATTATTCCATTTTAAGTTTATATAAATCAAATAAAAAAAAAATAATATTGTAAAAATATAAAGTTTACTGATGTTAATAACAATTTTACTATCTTAACTACTAACTACTAACTACTTATTAACTCATCAGCTATGACAAATAATGAACCAGTAATCACTAAACTGTTTTAGATTTTAACACATTTTTTGAATTAAATTTTAATATATTGTGTGTATTTTTTTATCATTACTAAAGGGAGGTTCTTAATTATAAACTATCTTTCATTACTATCAGATCATAAACATACTATAGAATAAAACAATTTAAAATTATAGTTAATATTATTTGAATAGTGGTTATGAATTGATATATTAGATTGTTTTTTGTAGAGGTGGGTCGAATTATTCTAAGTCCAAAAAATCGAATAGAAATTTAGACGTTTGGTTCAAGGGCGAAATTCGAAGCTAGTATTAAATAAATCATACTAAATTGAAACCCAATAAAAAATTTTAAATTTTATAATTAAAGCATTCAATGTTTTTTTACTCTTTATTGTATTAACAAAAAAACATTGGTGATTTATACTTGTTTATCATTTTGAGATACCTTCTAGTTGCATTGTTGTTAGTGTTTTTTTTTTATATAATCGGTAGTAATGGGAATTCTTAAGCGGGAATGGTAAACTGAGTCCCAAATAATTGGGTGGATATTGGTGCTAGGTAATTTATAAATAACGACAATGTACCTACTTAAAAATAAAAAGTCTCTTCAATAAGTACTGTATAATGACTATTGTCACCAATTAGTGATTATCGATTACCGATTTGTTTACTTAAATACATTTAAAAAGATATAATATATAAATATATATACGAAACAAAGAGGTAGGTAATTAAAATGAAAAAAAAATAGCAATAGAAAACAATTTTTTTGAGACAAGAAAAGTTGAAATATGAAAATAAAAATATTTCAAGATTTGAATTCGTTAAAAATATCTGAATATATCAAATAAACTTTTACCGTGTACATAAATAACAGTAAATAGTAATAAATAAAAAAAATAATTTGACTTGAATTTGTTTATTATATATTTAATTAGTTGTGATTTTTATGTACAACGTAGTGAATTATATTAGATATTAAAAGCAAAAAAAGCACATTTTTAACCACGCCAGTTATGTTAACAATAGATAGTACCAGCCTGTAAAAGTGAGAAGGAAAATGTGCTGTTTTAAGAACTAAACCTTATATAACCAGGGACTCAGTTTACCTTATACCTTTTCAAATCCGGGACTCAGTTTATCACAAAAACGGTATTTCTGACTCAATTTACCCAGCTTCTTCTTAAGCTAAAGCAGATTTTAATTCAATTCATTTCTTTATTTTTAATTAAAAAACAAATAACTATACCTACAGAATTTTTTTTTATTTTAACTAAGTATTTGCATTATCATTTTATATGTATGGTATAATTTTCAAAATATTTTCACGCTGAGCAATTTATAGAAAATTAAAGTTTTCGATTTACTTTGATTTTTTTTTTATAAATGTCAATAAAAATGTATGAATGGGTAAAAGAAGTTTAAAATTTAATACAAGATTTCTGTTAAGTGATTAATTTCTTAAATCAAAAAATTTAAATAATGTTAAGTTGCACCGTATATTGTATAAGCAATTAAATTTAGAATTTTAACTAAGTTCGTGAAAATTTGGAGAATTACAAGATATTTAGTTGTTAGAAATACACAAAAAATTTTTGTTTATATCTAAGATTTCCAAATTCAATTAAATGTTTTGTATACATTTCTCCCGGTGTGTTAAATAAAAAGTCTACCAGAAAGCCAAATTAATTTTTTAAAAGTATTTGAATTTCAAATGTCTATACACAATTATTAGATATTCCCTATAATAATAAATACTTCGTTCCAAAATTTTGTTTTTTAGTATATCTTAAGAAAAAAATTTTTAGATTCTTGAAATTTTTTCTACATATTTGTATAATTATTTTAATTAAAGAATAAAATTAACAAACATTTTAAACAATAATTGAGCTATTTATAAGCATGCAAAATTTTCAATTGTTTTTAGGTTTTTTTTTTTAAAAAAAATTTCAATAAAAAGTTATTCAATTGATAAATATATTATAAGAAAAAAACTTGGTTCATGTTCAGTTTGACACAATTTTCCAAAGAGTTTTGTTTGATTTCGGTTCGTAACCATATTTTTGATTGCGACCCACTTTTAATAATTGCATACTTTTATAACCTATTTTATTCTTTATCTTTATCAAGATTGGTTTACGGTATAATAATTACACGATTATTTCATTTTATAGTTAAATATTTCTGTAAGTATTTGGTTTTCAGATACATTGTACCTATATAAACGTCATATCTAATAAGTTTATATTTATTAAATTTTTAGTTTTATGTATTTAAACCCACTCAATATTATAGTTTTTTATAATAAGTAGGTTTAAGTCGTGGTTCGTGATTTCTGTGAATCATATGATATTGATATTCTATTAAAATTCTAATCCCGAGTACTCGCAAATAATGATTACTACAGTTGACTAGTATAACACATTTACAACTACAAGAGACAGCGACAGTTAAATAGCTGAAAACCATTGTAAAATTATAAGCTAAATAGCAAATCAGAATAGCGGAACATCGACTTAGCTCAAGAACAAAAGAAAATCAATTATAAAAAATGACAAAATATGTACTAGAATTATTCAATTAATTTTAAACTTAGTATATTTGTTTTTATAGATGGCGGAAGTAAATATCTATTTAAGAAATTAATATTTTGATTTATTGATTTAAAAATAATTATAAGTATCTATTGAATGTTACTGGTTTTATGTCACGCTGGCACCCTTGAACACCACAAAACATAATGAAAGTGACAGCTGTCAAAATGTCATTGTTCATTAATAATTATGACTGGTTTATTATTATTTATAGTTATTATCAGCTTTTATATAAAAAAATCTAATGTGTGAGCCCCTGAGTAGTGACAATTCTCGTAAGAGTTTAAATTGTTTATCCGCTAACCCGTTTGTGTCAAAAACGGATGGTTGATTGCTTCTGGTGAATAAATGTCATCCTCGCTCTCATATTGCACCTCCCATCATTTTTTAACATTGTTTGTTATTATCTCTACCGCCGACATCGTAATTTTATTCAATGTCTCTACGAAATGATGTTTTTTTTTTTTTGTATGAATTAAAATTTCAATAACTGTCAATGATGGGATTACTGAAGTAAATCCAATAAATCTAATTTCTTTCAGTAGTTAGGACCATATTAAGCTATTATAGAATTTTTTTCATACAGTAAATTTTAAATTATGAAGACCTATGGGACACCGATGTTACCGCCTCTAATACTCGTGAGTCACTGTTTAGGTGATTATGTAATCCTGCAGAATTAAGATTATGTACAGTGGAAGTTGTTTTTCATGTTGACATGTTGTGTCTCGTCGAGCTTCCACCACTGTTCCATGTTAACGATATTTTTCATGTCAATTAAAACAATCGACACACATTTGTATAGATAGTAAAAGTTGCACTGTGAAACTGTATATTGAAATTTTTTGCAATAGGTACGCCATTCTCCATCAATGACATCTACCCTAGATTTACCTTTCGTAAAACCAAAATATTAGTTTGATAGTTACTCTCAATAATATATCTTATATTATAAAGACATATTTTATACGGCAGACTCAATTGGTTATAGCAAAAAAATTCGTATTTCGGAGGGATTGCAAATTCATCTTATTAACAGTGTACAGGATCAATACTTGCACGAAAAGTAGTTTATGTCAATATATAGTTTTTTGAATTGAAACAAGAAACTACTTTAATTCACAATATAAAGTTTGTTTTAAATAATTACATTTTTAAATATATCTTCTTTTAAACGTTTTAAAATATTTGATTTATTTTGTTGATATCTCAATTCCTATAAATTATAATAAATTCATATTATAGTAAATTAAAATATGAAATTATGTTATTAACAAAATAATATTTTAACTAATTTTAATAGCGAATTACAGTAAGTTTAAATTCAATATCATTCTTATACAAGGTTTATCTTAATTACATATATTAACTATGAAAATGAATTACTTATACCATTGGTTATAAATACTAATCAATGCTTATATACCTATAATATTATGTTTTTATTTTATTTAGCTAATCTGGAAAGTACGTAATTTTTCGGTATTTATTTTTATTTTGTGTTACACAGGTTTACTATATATATTTATGAGATATGTTTCTCATAATATATTTTTCATTTCTATTATAGTTTTAATCACCATAATATCATAATATAACAGAAATAGTATACAACACGAAGGAAAAAAATTCAAATATTCTGTACTAGTGTTATTATAATTTTACTTTATTCTTTTATGATTAAAACATTAATCTTACCATCTCAAGTCGTTCAAATCAGTTATACATAATCTATTAATTGTCCGTTTTCTAGAAGCATTGAGTATGTACATTTTTTTTTTATTTGAATTTTATTGAAATTTAAAATTTATTATTTTATTCTATTTGAGGTTTTAAGTTTGTATTGTAACATTAATTATTTCATCCATTACCTATAATGTTAATTTTTATTTAATTCGACATTGGAGTTCAGAAATATTAGAGAACATATTAATCGAGAAATTCCTAAAAGTTTTTGTCTTAATTAAAATGTTTAAAAAATGTAATTTTTAAATGGATTATAAAAAAAATTGAATAAAATTCATAGATACTCCCATAAACTCAAAATTCGCAAAATAAAATGAACAGTATTTTTTAATAATTCTCTTAAATGCATTTAATAATAATGAAAATATTATTAATAAAAAACAGAATGTAGGTCTTCATGATGAACATTATTGGAATTTTAATATTAATAATATTATATAATATTATAATTGTATTAATATTATGATATTATTTACATATATTGTTTATAGAAAGAATTGGTAAATATTTTTCATGTAAATTTATATACTAATTTTATAATTTTTGTTATTCTTGGTGTGTATTTGGATAGTTAAGGCGTATTAATAAGAAGTAATACTCAGAAAAGCTTTTAAGATGAATAAAATATTGTTGATTTAATACACAAAACAATAAATTAATAAACTTTGTATCTACAACTCAAACTTTAATAGATTTTACGCAAAATAAATGAAAATCTGGCTAGATGTCTCTATATTCTAGAATCTTGACTAATCAATCCATCATAACAAAAAAAGAGTGAATCATTAACTCAGCTAATTCTACCACGAGCAGGGCTATTTTATGTGCATCTTAAAAATTAACTTAAAAATTATTGTCCACAGATTCGTCGAGTATGTATTATTTTTTTATTTAATTTTGTATAAAATGATAGTATTTTATGTGAAACATTACCTAAAATATTAAAATATAGTAATGAGTATGATAATTGAAGAATGATAATAGAAATCACCAGAAGAACCGTCAAACGTAGTGCAGAAAATGATCCATACATAAAATCAAACCAATTAATACGCTATGGGATACGAAACACACATCACGAATTACGACAATTTTTCATATTAAATTTGAATGTAGTATATTTTTATAAGGCGGTGCTGCAACGACACTATGACGAATTTTGTTATGATACTTCATTAAAGGACATACGCACACATATTTTTAATCATGTCTGTTTGAAGAAGACAGCCCTAAGCCTGTGAAATGGAGTAGTAAGATGCGTGCCCGAACGAGTTCTAATACTACAGATATTCGTCACAGGTGGCCAAATTTTATGTGCGAAATCGAGATGATCTTTTTAAGTGCAGACGGGTTGTAACCCAATCAATCATCTGATATGAATAAATGTGTTTGGTTCTAAAGTACAATTTTAAAATAAATAGACACCATCTATATGGTAAAAAAAATAAGAGATTATCAACAAATAATATCCTATATTTATTATGTAAAGAATTTAATATTAATTTGATAGTGTAAATGTGTAATTCCCATTATTAGTTGATTGGAATACATATTATGGACACTTTTAGGTTAGGTTAGGTTTTAATTTCTGAGCGAATCAATGATTTCAATGATTTTACAATAATATGTGGGTATTTTTTTTTTTTACTCAATAAATAGTAGACGAAATTCTTTGATTTTAAATTTTTAAGGTGATTTTGGATCAACTTCATTATAATTTGTGATAATGTATTTATATAAACAACTCGTCGATCCCAATTTATTATAAATGTACCCATTATTGAAATATAAAATGAAAGATCAATTAAATCTTTTTTGAAATTATGATAATTCATAATACATTACAAGTTATTGTTTATTTCTTTTATTATTTTACTATCAACACTTATTTTATTTTTATTTTTTTGTAGATAATATAAGTATGTAATTATTATATTTTTTATATGTACATTTATACAGCTATTATTTAATTGTGATACAAATAGAACGGTTTGGTTCTAAAATACAGTCGAAAATTCTATATGGTAAAATAAATCGAAGAATACCAAAAAGTAATATCTTATTATTTTTGTGTAAATAATTTAATGGTAATTCGATAATACAAAGTTATTCATTATTTTGTAACCAAATTTTTCTTCCTCGTATTAAAGTGCTATCTAAACCAAACAAATAAATTAATTATAAAATATTTTAATATTATTATATATATTATACTGTAGAACTTTTTGATTTCTAACTAACATTCTTTTTTGATGTACGAGTATAAGAAGATTAGTCAGATAGAATAGTTAGAAGATATTTTGAAGTTTACGAGACTCTCCTAAGAAATTACTGAATATTTTAAAATTCTAATTATTCATAAATCTTTATAAGTACATTTCAATAGTTATAAATTATTATTAGTTAATTAGTAATAATTATATTTACAATTTTTTAGATGTAATAAGTGGTAAGTAGATATCATTACTTATTAGTACCTATTAAAATTGTATTTATAAGAAATTTCAAATTGGCATTAATAAAATGTATGTTCTATAACGAAAAACTTGTTTAAATCGATTTTTTTTTTTGAAAATCCGAATTCTACGTAAAATTTATAAAATGCAGGAATAATTAATTTTTAAATATAATTGTTTGGTAACCTTTTAATTATTATCAAATGTCGAATTGTGCTTCTGAAACACTACGACGTTCTTGTTATCTTCAAAATGTATTTTTAATTATAAAAACCAATAAACATTGTATATACTGTACATTATTCATAAGTTTTTGCTTCTATGCTGTAGGTGATTATAATTTTGGAAATTTCTGCTTTTGTGCACCGTTCGTCACTATTGACATTCGTTTTTTAAATTAGTATGATTTCTTTTTGTTTGAGCCGGCCGTCGCTAGAAACATACGACATTTTCAATGTTTATATTTTAATATTGAAATTACGCAGCTAATTAATTGCTATCAGAAGCACTGGTTTTGAGTTATTAGCTTTAATATTAGAAAGAATTGATCAATTGTTAAACTTAAAGGTCGTACTATTACCGTTTATCTATAGTAGGCTCATTACAATATTAAAATTATAATAAAGTTATTATATTTTGAATATGAAAATAAATAAATTCCAATAATTCGTTTAAAACATTATATTCAAAAAGGCGATGATAGATGATCTTACATTTAAGTTTGATAATTGGTAAACTCACTTTAATATCAAAGACAACAACACAAAGTAAATATACAAAAATAATTTCTACGCAGGCTATAGACTACTTCTTGAATTTTTTTCGTGTTTTAAATAGACATGTAAATATATATTTTCCATGTACAACATATAATTTTTACATATTTAAAAATAAATGCATTAATTATTGTCCACAGCACATGAAAAATGTAAGTATTATTTCTTTAATTTTTTATATCATTAAGGTATTTCACGTGAAACATGACTACAATTTAATGTTTTAAATTTATTTCTTAACGATAAATATATTATGTTGTTGGTATATCATAGAATCTCACTGGTGAAAATTGTGGTTAAAATTAAGGAATAAGATCCAAAAATGGTAATGTCTACGCAACTCCTAAAATTGAATAAGGACGATTATTCGTCATTAAATTATAACAAAATGAAAAAATAGATTTGGTTGAAAACTGATTTAGTGTAAAAATCCGTGTATTTTCATATTTTTATTTTTCATTTCCTATAAGAACTGAACTATTGGAAATTAATCATCACTCTTCGCCAATGTAAAATGTACTGACTTGATTCAATTTTCTACTAGAAACTACTCACTAACTTTTAAAATTGAAACATTTTTCACATTAAGTAAAATCGATTTTAAACACATAAAATACTATGAGTAAATACATAAAAAAAAAACACAAATTGTTATAATATCAATATATTCAACGATGCAATTAAAATACAGTAAGAGTCTTGTAAAAAATACTTTTGAAAAAAGTGCTAGTGTTTGAAAAAAAAGTATTAAAAATACTTTTACAATACTATTATATAAATTAATAATACTACGTGAAAGTATTTAAAACAAATACAGTGTTATACTTCATAATACGGGGTGATTCTTTTATCAAAAAACATTTATTATTTCAAAAGTATTCATGTTTTTGAAAAATTTTTTACATAGTTTCAAGTTGTAAAAAAAATAACGTTTTTATTAAACAATTATGTATTTAAATATTTTTTATGCTTATATTTTTTTTAAGTTTTTTACTTTTTTGAATAAAAACATAGTTAAAATTCATATTCCGAAACAGAATAATTTTCTAAGTATTTGATAAATAAAAATCGAATTTAGGACGAGTAATTTATGAGTTTTACGTATTTAAAGTTCAGACAAGCGAAGTAGTGATAAACAACGTACGTTTCCCCAGCCCCCCACTTAGAAAACCGATTTTCCGAGGTGAACCGACATCAAACAAATTTTGATCGTAGTCAAACAAATGACGTACTAAATATTAACAAAAAAAAATTTGCAAAAATTGATATGTGGAGGGGGGGCAGTGGAAACGTACGTGGACAAACATTTTTCGGGGTAATCCCATACCACTCCACTCCACGCACCATCACTTTAAATACTTATAACTCATAAACTAGTAAGTAACTAGTTAATAAAGTAGTTTACTTGTCCAAAATTCGATTTTTATTTCTTTATTTTTATTCTTTATTTAAAATAATCAGAAAAATATTCTGCTTTGGAATATGAAATTAAAACTATATTGTCATTTAAAAAAGTAAAAAACTTAAAAAAAATAAAGATAAAAAATATTTAAAAATATAATTTTTTAATAAAAACGTAATTTTTTAACAACTTGGAACTATGTAAAAAAATGTTTTCAAAAGCATGAATATTTTTTGAAATAACGAATGTATTATTATAAAAGCATCACTCTGAATATAATATGTATATCATATATCAGTGTGGGTACCTGTTATATTAAAATTTTAACAATGTCACAAATACTATAACATGTTTGTCTGTTAAGTGATAAATAATTGTTCAAATTATTTTTTTTTACTTATAGTTATTCTGGAAAGTAATGTTAAAAAAATTATTTGATTTTTATTATTCTTAACCTTTTTTAATTTTAAATATTTTTATCAAATTTCTATGAAAAAATATTTAATACTACGGAATTTATGGTTTTAAATGCTAATATTTAAATTTTGTTCAAGATACTTTTGAAGAGTATTTTAAATAATTAAAAAGTACTTAAGTAAATTGCATTAAAAATACCAAAAATGACTTCAACAAGTATTTAAATAGAAGTATTCATATACTTAACTGTACTACAGTCATTAGTAACATTAAAACAATTATAATTATTTTTTTTTTTTAGGTGACCGACATAAAAGTACGCAGAATATTATTTGTATTTTTTAATTTTATTTGCATAAAATTTCGCTTTTTAAAACATTTTTTTTTTTTTTAATTTTACATTCTGAAGAAAAATATTTTTTAAAGTATTGCAATACCTACATAAAATATTAAAATTCATAGTTCGTAGAAGTAGTTTATAATTCATATCATATCTCTCATTTTTCCTAGAAATTAAATTAAAAAATTAAATACTATGCAATTTAAACGAATAAATCTTTATAATATGCATGTGTAAAAGTAAACCTAAAATACACAAACAAAATTTATAAATTTGAAATACTTGTTTTAAAAATAAGTATCTATTAAATCTTTTTTCTCCCATCTATTTACCAAACAAACATATATTTTATTTATTTATTAAAATTTCAACGCCGCAAATGCATAACTTACAGAGAATATGGAAAAAGATAAAATTAAATATATTTTTATTTAATATTAATGTATTAATATCTACTACGAAAAAAATTCTGCTCCAAAGTATTAAATTATAAATATATGACAGTAATTCAAAAAAGTAAAAACTTAAAAATTAAAATTTTTAGAGATGTTGTTTTAATTAAACTGGAAATTATGTAAAAAAAAATATTCTACAAAATCGTTAATAGATTTTAAAACAATAAATGTTGTTTAATAAAAAAATCGCTCAATATAATATAGACATATAGTATTATATTACTATATGCACGTATTTAAGAAATAATTAAAAAATTATTGTTCACAGCTATACAAGGTGCGTGTTTTTTTATTTTGTATATAATTATGGTATTTTGCATGAAATATGGCCTACAATTCGAGATTTTGATATGAGAATTTTATAGGATATATGTTTTTTTATTTCATTTTTAGGGCTAGTAAAAATAGCTCTATTCCAACATTCTCAACTCTACAACACATCAGACTGAATCATCAAATTTATTATTTTTATTGTTCAGCTTTGACGACTGATAGAAGTAGGTGGATTAGTCGTCCGGCCTATTGTTATCAAATATTGCGCGTTTCCCACCAAATATCAGTACTATTGGCAGTCCCCAAATTATATAATATGTATTATTATATTCTATATAGTAAGCATATAAGCTGTAAATATTCGTACGTAGTTTTCGTGACATATCAGCTAGTAAGGTGGGGGAAAATTTCGTCTCAATACTTTCGAGTAGTCAGATGGTATCCGCGAAAACTGATAATTCTTTTTTGAGACAGGATATAGCCATTCGACCTATTTAGATTAAGTTATTAGTTGTAAAAATAACTTGTTGATACCAATTTATTTTAAAAATTAATCATTATTTAGAAATTACACCTCATAGTACATTCATGACCTAAAAGTTACTACATTTTCTAAATGAATTAACGGGTTAGGTTTAAATTTGAAATCACGATATTTAATATAACACCTTAATTTATTTTATATTTTTATATTACTTTACACTGGCAATCATAATAACTATTTTTTTTGCAGATAAATATAATAGTAATTATCATATTTTTTTAAATTAATATTTAATAAGTTAACCAAATGATGCTTTTGTAACTACGGGTATTATTTTATTGTGATCTAATTGGAATTCTAAGATACAGTGTTAAAAATAATAGGTTCTATCTACATAGTATAATAAATTAGAGATTAGCAATAAATAATTTCATATTAAATTAATTGTGTAAAAATATAATACTAATTTAATGGTTCAATATTGTAATGTTGAAATACCATATTGTAAGATCAAAAAATGTCTAATTAAAAAAAATAATTTAACAATTAAGCTGTAAGTGACATTTACTCTAAAAGAATGTAATATAGTTTGGAGTTTAAGACGTAGCTATCCAATGGAATTACTGAACATTTAAAAACTCTGATAATTTGTAAATTATATTAATAACGATAGACTTAATTGTTATAATATAGTAATATTAATCAAATCATTTATCCTTTAGTAGAGTAATTGTGAATATGTTATAATAGCAAATACTATTTTTTTTTTTATTATTGTTGTTATTACAGGTATGAAAGGTAAGTAAAGAGTTTATGGACGATATGAATGCCTTATGTAATATGTATATGTTTATTACAAATTGTTCGCAGTTATAAGTTTTCCCATACCCATAAGCTCCCATAAGCTTCTTAAAGTAACGAAAGTAAATAATTCGTAATAAATATTGCTAATTTAATTATAGTTTCAAAATGTTAAGTCCCGTTTAGCATCATATTTTTATATATTTATCTAATAAATGGACATGTCATAAATATAAATATTTTGTGCAGAAAATACAAATATTTTGTTTAACGTATCAGTATAAACGTTTTAGTTTCAAGCTTATTTAGCGTTTAACTATTTGATGTCTAAACATTTTTGATAACTACAATTTGGTTATAATAACAGCATGTTGTTTTCAAAACTATTTTATAATATTTTAATTACTTCTTGCGAAACTGTGTTGTTTATTTAATTTATTTATTAGCCCTCAATCCATTTAAGTAAATTTTAAAATATGAATTCAGATTGCAAAATGTGAATTGGTCGATTATTTTTTTGAAATGTTTTTTCGAAAAAAACGAGTATCCAGGTCAACACTCTAAACTTAGATTTTCACTTTATATGTCACGGACGTGATATAAAATCATGCCCAGGTTGATATCATTTATTTTGATTTCTCGAATACCTTTGATAGGGTGAATCAAACAGGTTTACTTAACGTCTTACAACATGTAGGTTTTGCTATTATTATCGTGTTTAGCTCAATACATACCTACATATCTAACAGAAGGAAATTTGTAGGCGCTCATGGACTATGATTTTTTTATTGCTGACGTCCCTTTTTGTATTTCGAAAGGAGAACACCTCTCTCTCATGCTTTTTACATTGTTTATTATTGCATAAAATATATTACAAACTTTTGGCCGGGCAACGCCGGATGGAACAGCTAGTATATTATAAGGGAAATTATATTTCTTCAAATTGCGAATGACTTGAAACTTCTCATGAACTTAATTATTATTAACAACTATTAATGGTTAAATAATGATATTAACGTAATTTTATGAAAATTACTTTGAATTCGGAACTTTCTCGTTCTCGTATTTTAGCTAATAGAAAAATCAAAGCAAATTTATTTAATTAGTTACGGACTGGGACCTCAGTAGAACCATACAACTAATAGTGATTCAAATTGTAGAGATATGGGACTTCTTGTAATATTTGGTACAGTAATGAGTTTTTGTTCTCTTAAAATTTTTTTATTGATCCTACTTAGTAACTAATATCCTTCGAATATGAAGTGGCATACCAGTTTTGTCGAATATTTGGCCACCTCAAGATTGAATGAATGAATTACTGGATAGGCCAATATGGAAGTGTAATGAGAACAAAACTTCACTATTATTGTAGGTAGGTTAGATTAGTTTAAGTTAGTCTAAATATTGCTAAATTTATATAACGACAATGTTAGGTCTTTGATATTCTAATAATATTGTAGTAAAGTCGATGTCGTGCTAAAGTGCTGATGGTTACATCCGTAGGTCCCTCAGGCAATTTTATTTATTAATTTTTAATTAATAGGTCTATGTTATTATATTATATTATCCCATCTATCAATTTCTTTGATATTTGTTAGTTACAATATATTTCCACACTACTCTAATAAAATAATTATAACATAAAATTCTAAATAAAATAAATATAACAATGTAGTTTATTTTTACAGGGATAGCATACAATTACTATCGTGTTCATAAATGTACGTATTACTGTGTACCAATATTGACTTGTAAATACTAAAATATTACCTAAGTAATAATATGTATTACTTACCTATATAATCATGTTATTTGTTGCAAATTAATAACTGAGTACTGTTATAATTTGTGTTTATATTAACTAAGTAAGAAGTAAGTATATGGTGATTCATAAAGAATGCAGTTTTTGAAATTCTGAATATTTTTATTATGGTAAGGTTTGCGATACTTTTCATTGAATTCCTGTTATTTATTGTTTTTAAATTTATTATAATATAATAATACTTATAAGTTATCTTTTTTGTATCCTTGACTTTAGTATTTGATCTATACACTGCCCCTATTGAACTTACCTGTTGAATTATCTTAAACGAAGATCATTCATTAATTTGAATTTAACGTGGTAACGTCCGGATGTTGCTGTGAATAAAATCATCTTTACCGACTAGGCACTAATCTCACGTGGATATTTCAATAAACAAAAATGTTGGCTTTGTTGGTAATAAGAACCTAAGGGCATCAAGGAAAATCATTTGCATCTACATTGAGTAACTGTTTAGTGTGTTTTTTGGGTAGGCGGGGTGATTAACCCAACCTTTTTTGAAAATAAACATAGATAGGCAGAAAAAGTGAATAGAGATCGTTATTGTGTTATACATTTAATTTGAAGCAATTTGTATCATTTCAAACAAAAACTGCGTTACTTATGAAAAAGCATTTATATACAAATAATTTGGATCAATGATAGCGGGTTTTATGATAATCTGTTGGTCAACAATCATTACATCTAACACCTAATAATTTTGCAGCATATTTAAACCGCCCTCATGGATTGTTGAACGAATACTGTATTCAAAAGACCAGTTATGAACTTAATTGTGGTAAAAACTATTTTAAAAATATTTTTAATTTTCCTAATAGGACATACGCCTTATTCTGAAAACAAAACTTTCTTAAAAAAAATATTTTATTTAATAAAATATTCAAGGTCACAGATATATTTTTTTAAATTAATAATTTTAATTTATGTTATAGTACCTTTATTTATATTATTCTGTATAATGACTATAAATATTGCATGTTTACAATTAAGCAAAAGTTAAATATAACAATTAAATACATTAACTTGTTAATAAACATTTTTTTGTAAAAAAATCCAATATAGTTAATAAAATATATATAATTTATTATGCACATTTAGATTTATGTTATAATTCTAACAATAAATGGAGTAGAAAAGCAAAAAACAGAAATGGAGGAAACTATTTTTTTTACACAATACCATTTTTTTTCAAAATAAATGTTGGTTTCTTGTTGTCATTTATAACTATAATTTAAAATAATAAATATAATTATTGAGGTAATATGTGCCAAATACGGACAATATTAATAAACCGAAAAACTGGTCACCGACCTACTGATATTATACTGCAATATATAAATGTGCAGTGCATAGTAATATATACTGCAGTAAATGGAGTAGAAAAGCAAAAAACAAAAATGGGGGAAAATATTTTTTTTAAAAAAAACCATTTTTTTCAAAATAAATGTTGGTTTTTTTGTAATAAAAATAAATATTGTGGTAACATGTGCCAGATAGGGTCAAAAATAGACCATGAAACTGGTCACCGGAATGCTTCATGCACACCTACTCCTTTTCCGGCTACCGACCAACAGATATGGTGTAATATGTAAATATGCGGTATATAGTGAAATAATATTATACGCTAAGCTCAATATTAGTAGTGGACGGAATCGCCTAGGAAATACTAATGAACTACGTAAATTAACGTAATACGTGTTGTACAACATTGTGTTTATGTATAGTTGTTATGTAACCTATGTAGGTATGCATATTATATACGTAAAAACTAAAAGACAAGTGTATGTACTTAAAATCTAAGAAAAATAACACGAGATTTTGGTATTAATATGTGGCTATATAATTACAAAAAAATTTCAATAATAAAACAACGTAACCGAACGTGAGTTTTATTATTGGTTTTTAGAAGAAAAATAATTATATGTGCCAAATTTAATGCTTTTTGTTATAAATGTGGCACAGAAATGCAAGTAAAACTAACGCTAATGAGCAGTGGATTTCTATTTTATTTACTTGAAACAACATTACAACAGCTGGTTAATACTATATCAAATTGTTGAACTTGTATTTATGTTTCTATTAAAACTGTCCACACAGATCTTAATGGATCAGGTAAGAAGAAACAATGGGTGTTTTGCTGACTGATTTGACTTGTGCCAATAAGTATGCACAGCTGCTTTAAAGTCGAAAATAAAAGTGAATGGCTATGATCAAAATTCAATTCAGATTGAAGAAGCTCGTTTAGTTGGCCAATGAAAGGAAAGTAGGAGCAAATTGTTAGCTAGAGATGCTTGTAGAGATGCTTGTAGAGATGCTTGTAGAGATGCACCCTAACGTTCGAAATGCGAACGAAACACAATCGCATACATAACTGGGAGTCAATGTCCAATATTGATGTCAAGTACCCCTCTGTCGATTGTTTTCGTTTACTTATTCATAGCCATACCAGACGATGCTCAGTGAATCTATACTCTATTCGGAATGTGATTATACCTGGGCGGCCAAATTGTGCGCATAGGCGTGGCTTTACTACACAGCAGACGTACAGATAATCTGACTCGGTAGGGTGGATAAATGGGTGTTGTCTGACTGCCGCTCGACGAAAACTGGTTGCCGCCCAAGTACGATCTCATTCCGAATAGAGTATACTCGTATATTGGAGGTAAACATTCCAACCAATGTAAACCGTTAAAATTTATTTGCCACCTGAAGACAGATATGGAAACCTTACGATGTGTTAGAGATGTTCTGCAGTAGAGCGGTAATTCCTAATTTCATTCCGATTTCCAGGGATCGGAAAATGTTAGAAAGTGAACCTATACGAGCTACTTATAATTAAATAGAACAAAGTAAAAAGTGGTGCTGGCGAAAATTTTGTAATAATTTTGTATGTAAACGGAGATCAATCAGTTTTCGAAAATGCTTCAAGAAACTGATTTCGGCCAAACGAAACTGATTATTGGACCCTTTGACTTCGATTTGTGCCTCAAAATCTTTTGGATATTCTGAAAAAAAAAACACAGATACTGTTTGCGCTGCTATTAATAAGTGCAGTAATAGGCACAGTCGCCGCCGCCACCGATCGACACACATAAATTATTTTGGTTTTAATTGTTTATTTTATTTTTATATTGTAATATCGTCGTTTGTGAGTTACATAATCTTAAGATTACGACTACGCGCTATCGGCCGTCGCCGGTTCGATGGTGTGCAAAATTTAACACGGCCGCCTGTTTTGTCTTTCTCCATACGTCATGTGAGTTAGGCCGTTGCGAATCATATTAATATAAAAAATAAATCGACATGGGACTATTACTAAGGAAGATTGTGAAATGCAGCGAATACTATGGAGAGCGAATCCTAGTGCGCAGATTGAACTATACTGTATTCTAAATGTTACCTATGGTACAACATCAACATCATTCATGGCTACTTAATGTTTAGCAGTGTTAACCAAAGAAAACAAGTTAACATTCCCAAGTGCATCCAAAGCGATCAATAAGGATTTCTATATGTATGATTTTATTACCGGCGGTGAGTCCTCTCACTCACCGCCGGAGAAGGAATGCTTAGTATTGAAACAGCAAATTTCGTCCATTACAGACCAGCGGGTTCACGAAAATTGTGTTCCAATTCTAGCACCATAAGATCGCGTTTATCTAGGATTATTGAAAATATTTTCATTAGAAATTGAAAGACAAAAACGCCGTGAAGTCCCTGAGACTGCACCAAAAACCTGTCGAGGGTGATTCCGATTCTATAAGGTTATGAACGACATAAATAAAAGTAGAACAACCAAACATATGATTCAATCTGACCTGAATAAGGTATTTGATCCGCTATGCTTTCTAGCATCTGTCTAATAAAAGGGAAGATATTTATACAACAAATAGACTCTTACCCTCTCATACAGCCTCTTGCCTGAAGATACACGATGCAGAGGGAATAATTACTATACCGAGCTCGAAGATTTGCGTCTTGTGCCAATCCCCAGATGCGCGTCTGATGGCAATCTCGTCTCCTATGTACCAGAACTAGTATAAAAAGTGTCGTCGATATCAATACAAACCTTATTCTTAAACAGATAGTTTCGGCTAAAATAAAATTCCCTATTATTAGGTACGGCCATAAGACGTCGGTAACTATAGATACAAAGGTCATCTGTGTATCGATAGTCAACAACGAGTTTATTACATAAGAAAATTATATTTATCTCTTATCTATTATGCATGTGATTACTGATCTTCAGAGATAAGAAGTATTATAAAAATTGAAATTCACCCAATTTTGAAAAGCTACATCTCGCTAAAACATTAAGGAAAAATAATAATTTTAACATTGAAATTAACAAAAAAAAACCTTATTAATTAAGTTTATTTTAAATATAGGTTGCCATTTAAAAATCAAAAGTTGATAGTGGTTTCACCATAAATGGATAAAAACGTAAAAATTTGTACAAAGATTAAGAAAAGCATGAAACAAAATATTTTGATATTCTTTTAAGAAATACATTGACAAGATTTTAAATTGGTATAAATCATATATACTTATTAAAATTATCAATTTAAATAGAGAAATACCTAATATATTTAAAGAAATTGTTTTACCCATAAGGAATATTTTTATGAAAATATTTTACTTTTTTCTTCAATTAACAATTGTATAACAATTCAAAATAAAAAAATCTTATTTCCTGAACAATAGAAAAAGTAGCAGTAGAAAATTTTGAAATTTTTCCCCTTATCTTGTCTACCACTTTGGACGTTTTTCAACTTTCCCGAGATCATTTTAGAAGTGAATCCCAAGAATAAAATTTATATTTCTGTAGGAACAATACCTACCTGATAGTTATAAATAATCTCTTTCGAGTGTGTAATAATTATTTTTATGCATTATAATTTAATACATCGTAGGTACTTCTAAAAAAAACATTCAATGCAAAATATATGCTATAAATAATAATTACATACTTATTTATCTATATGAAAATCAATAATTATTTTCTAAAATTAGGTCTTTTGCAAGAGTTTATTGATAAAACTATTGTTATATCGAAATAAATATACTAAACTGCCATTGGTAATAATTAACAGATGACGATGAGGATTAATCATCTTTCTGAGATAAAATGACTATACCTACCTATTATATTTTCTGAAATAAAAAAAAATATCGTTTCTTTTAAGATATTAAACTAAATCACATGATATTATAATTAATGGTTTTAGTTAAATTGTTAAAATAAAATATTACGGAAAACTCAAACATTTCCACATTATTTTTTGACGAAACATATATATTTTTTTAAATCTTCGTTTTAGATTGAAAGAATAACATAGGAACTTGAACTTATATTTGTTAAATTATTAATTTGAGATGTGTATTGTTAAAATAAATAATAATTATAACCATATCTAAAATAAAAGTTTATACCTATACAGTATACAATGTACATTATGGTTAATGTTTACTAAAATTATTTTTTATATAATTTAGGAAATTAAATAATTGTAGTAACTTAACTCTAGATATTATTATTTTAATTAACCGCATTCACCTTTGTGTCCAGTTAACTTAATTTTAGTACACAGTGCTCTAATAATTATTTTTGTACTTACTTATCTAAAATTGAATATAATTTATACTTATTATATACAATTAATTAAAAATTGGAAGATTAATTTAAAAAACCTTATATTACTTATTTTTATTATGATTGATTAAGTATTTAACGTTATTTTCTGTTCTAATTAATATAAAAAATAAATAATAGGTACAGCGCATAGATTGTTATGTTAGAATAGTTTTAACATTTTATGTTATATTTCGAACCTGTTGTATTGTTTTCATTGTAGATTAAGAAAATGTCATTGTTGTGCTTGGATATGAGCCTTTCGATGATTAAAGTTTAAAAGTAAAATTCGATTATTCGAGAAACTTTAACATTAATAGTTTTGGAAAACGGTTACTTTGTACAGTCTAGTAAAAATATTCATTTCAGAACGTGGACACTGTACTATTATATATTATGAATATATGTTAATCGATTTCCTCTTCTGTAGAAATAACTACTAATACATCATCAAAATCTATATTTACATTTTTAATACCACTAAAATATATATAAATAATTTGTTGAAATTTCTCAGGAGTGAATGACAATCCAAACGGTAACCTCAAGTACTTGTAATTTCCAAATGCTGTACTGATGCAACAATAACTTGGGTACGACTAATCCAATTCACATTAATAAACATCATCACTAAGATAAAATAAAGAAAATTATTTCGTGTTTAATAAGTTTCCTTTATTTTCCTCCATTGTTAGAGTTTGATAAATATTTTTTATTATGTAACTAATCTTAGTTATCTTGACTTCTAAATAGATCCTAATTTGTATGTCGAGTTTCTCTACCATTTATTTTGACAAAATATATGCTATACATAATAATTACATACTTATTTATCATTGTAAAAATGATAAAAAATAATTAATTATAATAATTATTTTCATAACTTAGGTCTTTCGCATGAGTTGGTTGATACAATTGTAATATCGAAATAAATAAACTAAACTGCCATTAGTAATATTTAAACAGATGACGATAAGGATTAATCATCTTTCTGAAATAAAGATGACTATACATACCTATTAATATTTCTAAAATAAAAAAAAAATATCGTTCTTTTACGATATTAAACTAAATCACATGATATCATAATTAATGGTTTTAATAAAATTGTTAAAATAAAATATTACGGAAAACTCAAACATTTCCACATTATTTTTGGACGAAACAATTATATTTTTTTAAATGTTCGTTTAAGATTGAAAGAATAACATAGGAACTTGAACTTTTCATAATACATATTATATACCTGTTTATAGTTATGTTATTTTATATATTTTACATTTTGAATTAACAGATTAGTTAGATATTTCAATATTTGTGTATATTTTTTTACTAGACATTTACATGCTGAAAATTATTTTAGCGGGTGCCAGTGACAGCCTCTTCTAGATACTCTGGAAAAACACAGATACTACTTGATTTCTCACTGGGATATAGCGCCCATTTAATGGATTGAAGCCATTGCCTATATGTAATACATCCAATAATCATCTTCTTTATTCATTTTAAATTAACAACAGTTGTTCATCAATATATAATTATTCCAAAAATGTATGCACGTCGTATCAACGCTGATCCGTTTCGATAAATTAATAGTAGTTGTAAAATTGTATTTAGTGAAAATAAACTTTACTTTAAATCACATTATAAAATAAAATAGAAAAGTTTTCACAAAACCAACAATCCCCGTATTACAGTATAAAGTATACTTAGTACAAAAAATACGAAATGAAAATACAAAATTTTTCTACAAAAAAAAAAAAAGAAGAAATTTAACAACTATTTCATTGGAATGTCTTATACTACATTTAAAAACTAAATTTAATTAACATTAAAATATATGATACACGTAACAATACATAAAAATAAAATAACCTAATAGTTCAAATATTTAAGGCATTAAAATCAAGCAGACACTTTGTTAAAAGACGATAAAAAGTACTAAACAATATTTCACAAACCACTATAAATTGTAAGCATTTTAACAATTGATCAATATGTACCTATTTATTGTATGCATTAATGTATAATATTTAATATAATATGTTTATTTGATTATTCATACCTACTATGAATGATTTTTATTTTATAATCTCCTATTTATTTTAAATTTATCAAGCAGTATATTACCAATAACATTTTCACATACTAGAGTGTTATCTTATTTTTAATAATATATTATAATAATTTATTTTTCATAATAACCAATGTATAATTTTTATAAATATGCAATATGTGTAAATATTAATAGAAACTTCAATACTCTCGATGGTAAATTGAGCCAAATTATTTTGTATTTGAATAATATTTCCGTTGTACTATTGTAAAACATGTAATTTAATTAACTGTTTATATTTGTGTATTCTTTTTTAACTAAAAAATTATTATTTTACCCTTTTTCTATTTCATATATTGTGGAGAGAAAATAACATAGGGATTCTAAAAACATAATGATTAAACACCAATATAATTGATAACTAAAAATATCCTATAAAAATTGTTTGACAAAAATCAACAGTTACTTCGTTATTTATTTATGAATAAATAATTAAAATGATAGTAATTTTATAATTCAAAATTATTTAAATAGAGAAATAATACATTTTTCAATGTGACCCCTTATCTTGAATACAACTTTGGACGTTTGTCAACTCACCAGAGATCACTTTAGAATTAAACCCGAAAACAGGATATACTTTCATACTATACTTGATGGTTATAATATAATATAACTTCTTTCTAGAGAGTAATAATTCTTTTTATACATTATAATCGTATTAGATATAGAAAGTACTTTTAAAAAGACATTCAATATAAAATATGTGCTATAAATAATAACTACATATTTATTTATCTATAAAAAAATCAATAATTATTTTCTAAAATTACGTCTTTCGAATTAGTTTATTAATACAATAGTTCTAATATCGAAATATATAGTATACTAAACTGCCTTTGGTAATTTAAAAACGGATGATGACGATAATGTGTCATTTTTCTGAAATAATGATGACTACCTACCTATTTATTTTTCTAAAATAAAAAAAAATATCATACCTTTTATGATATTAAAACTAAATAACATGATATTACGATGCATAGTTTTAACTAAATAACAAACAAATATATATAGTTGGAAAACTCAAAAATTTCCACAACAATATTTTTCGACAAAATATATATTTTTTTCAATTTTCATTTAAGATTCAAAAAACATAGTCACTTTAGACTATAATGTATAAAAATAATTATTACACATTCGGAAGAAGTTATTTATAACTTACTATCAAATATATTACTGGAGTAAATACTGTTCTTGGGACTCACTTCTAAGTGATTTTGGGAGAGTTGACCATGGTCCAAAGTAATAGGCAACATAAGCGCAGTAGTACAACTACGGGGAGGGGGGATTAGTGCCCCTGACTATAACTTAACCGCCCAAAATGTCCCTTATTGATTTTAAAAAATACACGTAAAATGGCATTTTGACAGTTGAAAAAAAAATATATAAATGTAGTCAAAACATGGTAATATTCAACCATAATGCAAGAACGGTTTCAAATATATCCAACATTCATATTGACAAAAAAGAAATTTTAAAAAATTTTGCAAATTCTAGATATACAATGGCAAAAATATTATTTTTTTTTTACAAATTCATAAGTTTCGCCTCATTATTAATAGTAAAATGAAAATAATTACTAAAATATAATAAAAATAACATTTTAAAACAAGTAGATAATACTTATACCTATTTAAAAACTGGTAAATATATTAAAATAAAATCAATAGTGCCAAACTACAACATGATAAATGGAATAAAAATTTAGCCCATTAATAATAGTAAAATGATGTCAACAAAAATTGTATAAATAATTATAAGAATAATTTAACAAGATGAAGATTATTACATAGATATATCTATTTAAAATATTGGTTAATTTTTTTTTTAATAAATTGATATATCAGTTCGGATCTTTATTTTATTCATTAACTTGATTTTCAGTATTTGATTCTTTGCTTTCTTATAACATATCGAAGTAATAAATATTTGGCCATCATTAATTATATTGACGTTATTTTTTAATTTTTATTTTATGAGGAATATCCATACAACGTTTTCTTAATGGTTTTTAGAGTACTTACAAAGTGACAACACTAAAACAGTTAACAATATTGATCATTTGAACTCGTATCCATAGAGGCATTGAGTAATATTACTCTATGCAATTATCACCTGGTGATAATGAAGTTTTGGAGTTATTTTTATGATACTATACTAAAGTTAGGAATATTTTATATTATTTTTTCATTATAATTTAAGTCCACATAGCTTCAGTAATAACACCAATTTAGAATAAAAATAATCTTAAAATTAATAATAAACTTAATTTCTAGTTTTATAACATATTATGAACTTAAGCCGTTTTGAATATAAATAATGTAATAAACTTGTAAACCTGGTAAAAATCTTTATTTCAGAACGTGGAAACTTTGTACTATTATATTATATTGTTAATATATATTAATAATTTCCCTCTTCAGTGGAAACAACTATTAATATATCATCAAAATCTATATTCACATTTTGATACCACCAACAATAAATTGTTGAAATTTCCCATGAGGTGACGACAATCCAAACAGTAACTTCCAGTTATTGTAAGTTCCAAATGCTAAACTGAAGCAACAATAACTATGGGTCTAATTTAATTCACATTAATGAACCTCATCACGAATATCAAATAAAGCAAACTATTTTTTGTTAATAAGTTTATTAAATTCGTTTGGATCAATGCAATATTTTAATACTTTTAATTTACATTTTTTATCTAATTCCTCTTATATAACATAGTTACTATTTTGTAAAGTATATTATTGGTCCTAATTTTAGGAACTAACTCTTTCTTATCTCCTTAAGACAATAAATACATCACTAATTTTTCTAAAAAATTATATTTTTCACAGTTCTAACACTCTAGAGAATTTTAATTGCCATATCTCTAACGAACATAATTATATCCGATTCTTTATTCAAAATTTCTTTTAAAGTTTAAAATCGAAAAATTTTGTCGTGTACAGATATACTTTAATTGTTTTACTCAGAATTTGGGTGAATAACTGTTAATCTGTGGTATAATAGGAGTTAAATTAATCGCT
This sequence comes from Rhopalosiphum maidis, assembly GCF_003676215.2. NCBI lineage: Eukaryota > Metazoa > Arthropoda > Insecta > Hemiptera > Aphididae > Rhopalosiphum > Rhopalosiphum maidis. The sequence goes on from NC_040878.1 coordinate 86,704,349, forward strand.
GTATTAAATGAGTTACATTTTAATTTAATATATATTTAATTATTTACGAAGAACAATTATGACCGGAGACTGTATAATTGTCATATACAATTATGTATATGTATTTTTAATTTTGATACAATTGATATATAGCTACTAAATTAAATAATTTAAATTCATTTTTGAGTAACACACGACATTTACAATATATTAGACAACAATATTATAATATTTTTCGTCTGTTATTTGTTTAACCATAGACGTAATTAATTATAATATGTTCATTTAATTTAAAATTATTTAATTTTATTTAATAAACACTTTTTTTTTTACTTTGATGAAACAATTTGTTTCAAAATCTAAAATGTGTGTATGAACTAAAAAAGTAATCTACTCTTTATAGATAGTGCTCATGTGCATTACTATTTACATTTATACCTGTATTCTTAACCTAGTTTTGAATATTATTTTTATTTACACGTATGGTAATAGAACGTATACTTTTAAATAAAACGTGACTAAATTCAATTGGTTTAGAATATCATAATGTATTGCTTAAAATAGAAGAATACAAACAATGAATATTATTTGATGTTATTGTTCATTTGTTATTACGTGTTATTTATTTAATTGTTTATTCTATATCACCGAAGAATGAAAAGAAGCCAAGCAGTATTATTTTGTCATTTAATAATTTAACGTCCACAATTTTCGTTCTTCCTACACATCAAATATCTAAAATGAATATTTTTAATTATTATTTTATAACTATTACAATATCAGTTCTCCCAATTTTGATTACTTCCGAATCTGTATTTAAAGTATATGACCAACATTTTGAGGGTATAGTCATAATTATTGTTTTTTAATTATTTTTTTTTAAATTTATTTTATTATTGTATTGATATTCAATACATAACCTAAACAATTTATTACAATTTATATCTTTTCAGGTATTACATCACAATTTACATACAGAAAAACTGATGCTGGTAGGATGATATGTATTTATATATAAAATTTTTATTTTTTAAATTGTAAGTGTATTGATAAATAACTCAGAGAAAAATAACTTGCATCGATTCTTACTTTTAATTTTTACATAACATTAATATATAGATATCAAAAATGCTAAGCCTGAAGAATTTTTAAAAATTGTATTGTTTACGATAGAAGAAATAACTGTGGTGTATTACATTTTTTTATATAGTATATAATTTATATAGCTGTAATATATAAATAATAATTAATACTAATCAAAAATATGAAAATAATAATGTCATAATTTATACTTTATAACTATAATTTTTTTTTTCAGCCGATCTTAAATGTAATATTTTCTACTTCATATTAGTAAATAAATATGACTGGTGTAATTTTAATATTAAGAATTAAAAGGTTGATAATTTTATAAATTGTTTATTCATTAATTATGGTTGGTATTACTCACTATTATCTAAATGATAAAAAAAAATCCTAAAATTAAAAATTCCCAATATTTATTAAATTAATCGGAGAAAAAACGTTAACTTTAATGTTAGAGTAAATTTACCTGTTATCAAATTTAAAAGTAAGAATATTATCTAGACAATTACATGATTTTATTGATATTATCATTTTAAAGTGAGTTATGAACATTTTAAAGTTGTTGTATCTTACATCAACTCACATTAAAATAATAATATCATTAAAAGCATATGTCATTGTTTAGATAATATTCTTACCTTTAAATTTTATAATAGGTAAATTTACTCTAAGATTAAAGCTAACGTCACAAAATGTATCCTACTGAACGAAAATTTGTTATGATGTATGTTAGTAAGACAGAGACAACACATGCGGGTATGGGCGTCCTCTTAATAATATGATAAATTATATTAAAAGGTTAATTATATTATATTAAATTGTTTATTCTTCCTTTATAGTTGATATTACTGACTATTATCCTAAATGATAAAAAAAAATCCAAAAATTTAAAATTCTCAATATTTATTAAATTAATCGGTGAAAAAATTGGGAAAAGGTTAATTCATGTTTTGCATAAACGATTTTTGTACATCTGAATAAATACGAATTACTGAAAAATCATAAAGATACTTAAAATATTCAACAAATGTTTATAATAGTATTTTCTATACATTTATATAAAATATTTTGAAGCCATTAATAGATATTTAACATTTTGATGTTAAATGTCAAAAAACAAAATATTCACTAATTACCTTAGAAAATATAATGGATTCCTAATAAGCTTTAATCGGCTAAAAATATCTGATAATTGTATTATGATCTGTATAAGAGGTTAGGTAGTTAGGTTACAATTACAGTAAAACTTCCATATAAAGAAATTAAATTATACTTCCATTATGAATCTTTTTTTTTTTTGCTTTTTCAACTTGGTTATATGAAAGTTTCACTGTATAATCAAATATATAATAAATTATTGATTGTATTTTATTTAAAGTTGTATGTTGTAAAGTAATTATTAAAATACACCAAGCATATAATTTGTTTAATATATATTTGAAACCTCGTATAGATGTAAGATGTAAAAGTTTGATAGACCTATAATTAATTGTAAAATAAATTACTAAATATTGTATGAATCAATAGTAATAAGCAACGAACTTCGTAGTTATCGTTAAAACAAGATTAGTTTATTTAATATTTTTGAGTTGTAAAATTAATTGATTTTTTTAGGCTAATAAAATCAAACTTTATATAAATATTTAATATGAGTTTTATTGAAATTTAACAGACATTCTAAAGGATATTTGTGGATTTACTGGTAAGTGTTTATAAATTTTGAGGTATTACATGTATTGTACTTATATGCTTCTTTGAAGAATATTTGGCATAGTAACTATCATAACAAACAACCATTGACTTTAATTTTTTAAAATTACAATAATTAATGTTTTTGACAAGTTATACTATCTCTGTAGTAGCTATTTTAAGAACGTTTAATTACCAAATATTGAAATAAAACTTAAATATATAAAAATTCGCAACGAAAAAACCCATACGAAATTTGACACACAAATATAACAAAGATAAAAAACAAACAATGTTTTATTGATTGCTATATTCTTCAAACAGTTTGAAAACATTTACAATATTTTATATAATATAGACACGTTATATAACTATTAATTATATTCTGTACGATAATTTTCTATATTTAAAAATTTTAAATATAAAATATTCAAGTACCTTTGCCAATAGTTCATATCTACTTTTTCAAAGTTTGTAAGTTACTAGTCAGTGGTCTAAAATAATTTTTGAGAACGGTTACGTGAAATAATTGAACTAATTGACTAATGCCATATATTACATTAATATTATTCATTCATAGATGATCAGGAAAAAGAAGAGGCAGTGGATTATAAAGGTAATTATTTGAAAATAACTAAATACAATATTTAATATTATCTGTGGTGGATCTATACAAACATTTCTTTAATTAATGTATGACACCAAATTAGTTATCATATTCTTTAACACGTCGTTAGTGTCACTAATTTTTGTTTTCGTATCGTGTTAGCGTTTCGCTCACATATTACACAACGTGTGAGCATACAAATATACCATGGTACTGACAAAAGTCAATATTAGATTGCTATAGTATAATAATAAAATAATATAATAATAAACCGAAAATAAAATCACTATAATTATAAAATATATGGTTAGGTTAGGTCACTCCATAATATATCCACGACTTCTACTCCTACTCTGATCACAATACTATGTATAAAGAGTCATATCACAAAGAGTATGTCAGACAGTAATCACAAAAAACTTGAAAAAACAGATACATTTTAATAATATTATTTACTTATATTTGAATATGTTTTTTTTTTTAAATAATTATTCATCTATATTTTTTAGCTAATTTAAGTAAGTATTTTCTGTGATTTTTTTTTTTTAATCGAGTTTAAAATAATGTTTTATTAATTATATAATAAAGTAGAATACACATTTTTAGGTTGTATAAATCGGATAAAAAGAATGATATAATAAAAATTTAAAGTTTACTGCTGTCAATATCAATTATACTATCAAAACTACTAATTACTTATTAAATCATCAACTGTGACAAATAATGAACGACTTATCATTAAAATGTTTTTGATTTCAACACATATTTTAAATTACATTTTTTACTAAATTTATGAAAATCTGGAAACATACAAGATATTTTGATGTTAGAAATATATAGCAATTTTTTGTTTATTCCTAAGATTTTAAAATTCAATATAACGTTTTGTATATGTTTCTAACGATATATTGAATAAAATATTTACCAGAAAGCCAAATTAATTTTTTTAGAGTATTTGAATTTCAAATGTCTACACCATTATTGGATATTCACCATCACAATAAATACTTCATTCCAAAATAGTTTGTTGTTTTAGGGTATTCAAAAAAAAATAGTTTTAGATTCTAAAAAGTTCTACAAATGTTAATATTATTATTATTATTTGTAAGATAAAATTAACAACAATTTAAAACACTTTTTAAGCTATTTATAATAGGAAAAGCAAATTTCCAATTATTCTTAGGCTTTTTTTTTCTTATAAATTTCAATAAAAAGTTATTCAATGGATCAATATTTTTGAAAATATATTAGAAGATCGCACATAAGTGGTTCTTATTTTTGTATAAAACTATTAAAAGTACTGGGTTTGTGTTCAGTTTGGCATAATACACCCAAAAAGTGCTGTTTGAGACCACATTTTTGAATTTGACTCACTTAATAATCTTATACTTTTTTAATCTATAACTTAATTTATTTTCATTATTGTAAAGAATTGTTAACAGTATAATACTCGACTATTTCATTTTATAGATAATTATATCAACGGTAAGTATTCATTTTTCAGATACTCTGTTTAATCGAAATATCTAATACGTTTATATTTATTAAATGTTTAGTTGTACTTCATTAAATCCGCTCAATAGTTATAGTTTTATATGATGAGTATGTTTAAGTCGTGGTTCGTGATTTTTGTGAATCATATGATATTGATATTCTATTAAAATTCTAATCCCGAGTACTCGCAAATAATGATTACTACAGTTGAGTAGTATAACACATTTAAAACTACGGAAGACAGCGACAGTTAAATAACTGAAAACCATGGTAAAATTATAAGGTAGATAACAATACAAAATATCGGAACATCGACTTAGTTCAAGAACCAAAGAAAATCAATTATACAAAATGTCAAATGTACTAGAATTATTCAATTAATTGCAAACTTAATATATTTTTTTTTTATAGGTTCTCCAAGTAAATATTTATTTAAGAGATAAATATTTTGATTTTTTGAAGTAAAAATTAATTATTAGTATTCATTGTTGCTGGTTTGATGTCAAATTGGCATTAGGTCACATCATAAAATATCGGAAGTGACAAATCGGTGTGTCGTTAAAACGTAGTTTCTATTATGTTCTAAATATTATCACGATTTGAAATTAAAGTTAAAAATAACATTATCATAATTTTATTTTATTACATGGGTGGAAAAAAGTCTTGAGGATAGCTCGTACAGATATTTGGAGCTTAAGGGCTCCTGAACGTAGCTAAAATATAGTTTTATATTCCATATCAAATCTAGATACTGTATTATTGTTAAGCACATCAATCACTATCTCTTTGATTTTGTTTGGTGTATTAGAATTTATAGTTATTTTCAGCCTTTATTTATGAACAATCTAATGAGTGAGCCACTGAGTAGCCACGAATTCCCGCAAGAGTCTTAATATGTGGTATTCCGTCGATATAGTTGTTACTTTTTCCGCTAACACATTTGTTTGTGTCAAAAACGAATGGTTGATTGCTTCTATTGAATAAATATCACCAGATAGGTACGCTGCCTGGAAGCAATGCTTCAATAACTTTCTGTATCGTTCGTGCCCGTTATTCCCGAGATAATCCATCTCATATAATGTCATATTTAATACGGTAAAAATACATAGTAAAATATTTCGAATTTTCGGGGGAAAGCAATTTCTACACTAACAGTGTAAAGGATCAATACTTTTGTGATACGTAATAAATGTCGATATGTAGTTTTTTGAAAAATTAAATCGCTTTACAATATTAAGGTTGTTCTAAATAACAAGATTTTTAAATTTCTCTTCTATTAATCGTTTTTAAAAAATTTGATTTTTTTATATCTCAATTCCTATATTATTAACAAATTATGTATAGTAAAATTAAATATTGTAAATTATATTGACATTATATTATTTACTAAATAATATTTTAAATAATTTTAATAGACAATTTCAGTAAGTTAAATTTCCAGAAAATACTTATACATATGGTTTATCGTAATTAATTACAGCAAGCATAAAAATGAATAATTACTTATACCTATATTGTTATGTTTCTATATTATTTAGGTTACCTGAAAAGTACGTAATTTATTAGTTTTTATTTTTATTGTTTGTTACATAATTTTATTTTATTTTTTCTGACACTATATTTTTTATTATTATTTTAATTCATATCATAATGTAACGGAAATAGAATACTAAAAGAAAATAAATCAAATATTTTGTATATTATGTGTCATTTTACTTTTGTGTTTTTAAGATAATCGTTTAAGTTAATTTTATATAATTTATTAACTGTCCGTTTTCCAGTTGCACTGAGTATGTACATATTTTTTTTTGTTTTATTTTATTATAATGTATTATTCTATTCTGTTCAATATTTTAAGATTGTTGTATAAGTTTTATTACATTAATTATTTCATCTATTAGCTAACTTAATTTTTACATGATTAATCATTGGAGTTCAGAAATATTAGAGAACATATAATTCATGAAGTACCTATAAGGTCTTGAATCATTAAAAAAAGCTCCAAAAAATGTCATTTAAATTTTTTTATTGGAATGTAAAAAAAATTGAATAAAATGCATAGATACACCCGTATAACTTGAAATACGCGAAATAAAATAAACAGTATTTTTTTAATACTATTCAATGCATAAAATAACAAAGACAATATTATCAATATGCAAACAACAGGATGATGGACATTATTATAAATTTAATATTAATAATATCAAATAATATTATAATTGTTATAATACTACGATATCATAAATATATTGTTTATAGGAGTAATTGGTAAATAATTTTTATGTTTTTTTATTTACTGCTTTTTAATATTTGTTTCTTTTGGTGTATATTGTAGCGTTGTTTCATTGTTTGGATATGTTGGACGTATTTATAAGAAGTGATGTGCAAAAAAGCTTTTAAAATGAATAAAATATTGTTTATTAATACGCAAAACTATAAATGAATAAAACAAGTTTAGTATCTACTATTTAGAGCTAAAACTATCATAGATTTTACGCAAAATAAATGAAAATCTGTCTAGATGTCTCTAGAAATTTCTAGATGTCTCATAGAATATTCTCTAACCTAACCTATTCTGTGCACTATGAAAATAAAATTTGGAATCATTGACTCAGCTAATTTCACCAAGAGTGTGGCTTTTTTATGTAGATATTAAAAATTAACTAAAAAATTATTGTCCACAGATTCACAGAGTACGTATCATATTTCTTTATTTATTTTGTACACAATAATGGTATTTGTGTGAAACTTAGCCTAAATATATATAATATTGAACAATGATAAGAGAAATCATCAGAACTACCGTTAAACATAGTACAGAAAATTATCGATAAATAAAATTAAATAAATTAATATGTCATGGGTTACGAAATATAGATGACGATTTATGACGATACATCATGTTACATTTAAATTTGGTGTATTTTTATAAGGCGATACTGCAAATATACCATAATGATAGTTGATACTCATCATTAAGGCACACGTGCACACAGATATTCGTCACAAGTGGCCAAAATATATATTGTGCGAAATCGAGATGATTTTTTTAAGTGCAGACGATTTTTAGCCCAATCAATCATCTGATAAAAATAAATGTGATTGGTAATAAAGTAAAATGCTAAAATAAATGGACTCTATCTATAGGTTAAAATGAAATAGAAATTACCAAAAAGTAATATTTTATAGATATTTATCGATAATATAATTTAATAATAATTTGATAGTGCAAATGTGCAATTCGTATTATAAGTTTATTATAATACAAATTATGATTATTTATAATACATTAAAAAATTAATGTTTATTTCTAATATTACTTTATCATCAACAATTAAAATATATATATATATATTTTTTTTTTTGTAGATGAACTAAGTATATAATTATTTAATTATTTAAATTTATATTTAATACAGCTATTATTTGATTGCGATACAAATATAACGGTTTGGTTCTAAACTAGATTGAATAATTCTTTATGATAAAATAAATCGATATTAGGAAAAAAAGGCCGAGAAAAAAAGTCCGGAAAAAAAATCCGAGGAAAAATTATTTAAATATTAAATAAAATTAGTTCTTAAAAAAATTATTAAACAAATATGTTTTATTGAGCTTAGATATTTTTTTTAAATAATATGTTTTAATCGTTCTGTATACTCAAATATACTTACTATTGAGACAAGTTATACACAATGATATCTCAATTAGGGCCTAGGGGTATTTCCATATTAAACTAACAAGTAACATTACTACTTATCTAGTATACCTACGATAATATATAGCATTAGTAATCAACCGCGTGCCATAGCAGTGTTAACAGTAATAGTGTACATACTTTAATGCATACTTTTATAGCAATGAATAGTGTAAAATCATTAAAATATGGTAAAAAAATTATTTTTGGTGGATTTGCATATACAATCCAGCGTAAACTAATAAAAACATTAAGATGGAAATGTTCCCAGAAGTCTTCGAAAAAATTTCCTGGTATATTAACTACCGACAGAGGTAAATACCTATATTTATAATATATTTACACTTTGTAATTAATTTATTAATTTATATATGTAAAATATATATTTATATATACAATTTTAAAAAATCCAAGTTTAGATGTAGAGCATTCTCGTGCTGGTGATTTACACATCGGCATTGTTGAAAAAGCAAAGGAAGAAATGAAAAATCTATTTAAAATTTCAACAAATACATCTTCTCAGGTTTTTGCGGAAGTTGTCCGTAATTTTCCAAAAGAAAACACTGTAAAAAGAACATTGCGTAATTGTAAAGATCGAATGTATCCAAAAACCTCAAAATCTATCAGAGCTAAGTATAACTGGTGATTGGACATTATATAAAAATTAATGCTTTTTATTTGTACGATAGTGGACCTGATTCTAATGAACGAAAAATTATTTTTTCTTTGGATAATGGATTACGGTATATTACTGATGAAAATAATTGATTATGTGATGGAAACTTTTTATTGAGTCCTGAACATTTTTTACAAATATATGTTACAAAAGTAAAAAAAAGAGATGTATTTGTTACCGCTGTTTGTTGTTTACTAGAAAGAAAAACATAAAGTAATTGCAAAAAAATGTTTAGTATTCTATACGAGAAATGTGCTGAACGCAATTTTTTTCCTGATCCAAAAATGTTACATATTGTCTTTGAGCAAGCGACTATCCACGCTGCTCGTGAAATAATTGGATTTGAATTAGAAATAAAAGGATGTTTTTATCACCTGTGTCAAAACACGCACCGAAAAATACAAAATCTTGGGTTACAGAATTTATATACAAATAATGACAGTTTTAGTCATTTTTGCGGGATGTTAGATAAACTAGCTTTTTTACCATTACACAAAATTTATGAAGGTATGAACTATTTAAAAACTGTTGTTCCACAAGAAGCTAATAAGTTACTGGAACACTTTGATTGTACACACGTCACGAGTACGTACAAAAAAGTTGGTTCGGGAGAATGTATAAAACTACGTCGAATTAAAGCGTTGTATCCACCACAGATATGGAACGTGAACGAATCGACATTACACGAGGAACATCGAACAAACAATATATGTGAGAACTGGAATAATAGATTCAAACATATAGTGGGACATAACCATCCCACGACATAGAAGATAATTGATAAAATGCGACATGAAATAAGTGTCGATATCGCAAAAATTAAATTGAATGATATTGGGCTAACATGAAAAAAAAACAAAATACTTTAGAACACCGTCTTCAGATACTATGTCAAAGAGCTGCTGCAGATAGCGAACCAGTCAAGCTGATATTACAAAATATTTCGCATTGTTTACGAAAAAGGAGTAGGGAGTAGTAACGGTAAATTACATTATAGTAGCCAATATATAATATAGTCACAATAATTTAATATAATATAAGTAATTTTAGAATAATGATAATAATCAATGCATAATTCATTATTTTTTTATGCATACATTTTATTACCTAATAAATAATATAATTTTTAAATTATTTTTTTCTCGGATTTTTTTTCCCGGAATTTTTTATCGTTTACCAAATAAATCAAAGATTACCAAAAAGTGATGTCTTATTATCGTTTTGTAAATAATTTAATGGTAATTTGATAATACAAAATTAATAATTATTGTACAAGTAAATTTTACTTCCACGTAATACAATTCTAACCAAACGAAAAAGCAATTTAACAACCAAATGGTTATACTGTAGAACTGAGTGATTTCTAATTGACATTACTTTTTATTGCATAAGAAGTCTATGTAATTCTTCTAGGGAATTACTGAATATTTTAAATATCTGATAATTCATAAATATTAATACATTTCAATGGTTATTAATTATTATTAATGATAACAAATTTGTAATGATTAAATATATATATTTTTAGATGTGATAGATGGTACGTAGATATAATTAGTATATTAATTTTAATTGTATGCAATTTAAAATCGCATCAATAAAATATATATGCTATAAACCAAAAACTTGTTTAAATTGATTCTTTTTAAATCATATATTTATGTATAATTAGTAAAATGCAGATCCAAATAATTAATTTATAAACTTAACTTTTTGGTACCCTTATAATATTATCATTATTATCGTCGAATTTTTCTTCTGGGACTCTAAGGCGTTCTTGATGTCTTCACGTTTTTAACATAAACCAATAAACGTCGTATATATTGTATATTATTCATGCGTTATTGATTATATGCTGTTATATAAATTATTTCAATAAAGTTTAATAAGCCTTACATCCATTATTATCTCATTAGTAGTATCTAGCCTGTACGAGTCATTTCTGTTTTTCAAACGTACAATGTAGCTAATTTGCTATCAAAAGAACTGGTTTTGAGTTATCAACTCAAATATTAAAGAGAATTGACCAATTTTAAAACTTAAATGTAGTATCATTACCTTTATCTCATGTAAATTTATTGCAATATTATAATTTTTAAGTAAGTTATAATATTTTGAACATGAAATTAAATAAATTCCGATAATTCACTTAAAAATGATTTTAAAATAACCGACGAAAGATATATTTGTTCTTACCTGTAAGTTTGATACTAGATAAATTCACCATTATATTATAGCCAACAATACAAAGTAGTATATGATAATCATTCTATGCAGGCTATAGACTCTTTCTTAAATTTTTCGTGGTTTAAAGTGATATGTGAATATCTATTTTCTAAGTATAACGTATAAAATACAATTTATAAATGTTTCAAAATTAATTAAATAATTATTGTTCACAGAACATGAAAAATGTACGTACTATTTCTTTAATTTGTATATAATTAAAGTATTTAGGGTGAAACATTGCTACAACTCAAAATTTAAAATTGTTTTATATGCTTCTATGGTTATATATTTTTGGTTTAACGTAGAATTTAACAGAAAAAATTGTGGTCAAAATTTACAAAACAACAGCCGAACATGGGAATATTTACGCTACACAGTTTTTTTTATTAAATATTTATGCTCAAATTTAAGTTTTTTAAATTCTTATTTGAGTGCTTATAATGATGTTTTTGAGGACTTATTTTAATAATTTTAAGTCCTATAAGTGCCGAGCCTTGGTAATGCCATATTTCCGTCACTCAGTTGAAGTTACAAAAGCTCTCCTATAAAATTCATATAAATCATTAATCTTCATAAGCTTCGATAGTTACTATTAATAACTCATTACCAGTCTTGTAAAAATATTTTTGAAAAAGTATTAAGATCCTAATACAATAATAGTGAATAAAAAAAAAGTATTAACAATATTTTTAAAATACTATTATACAAATGTATTTTACTAATACTTACAAAGTATTTAAATACAAATACAAGTATTTATTTTAAAGTTTAAACTTTATGATGTATAAGATGTATATCGTATATCAGTATAGGTACTTATTATATTACTACTAACCATAGATTTTAAAAATATCATATATACCTACTGTAACATACTTGTCTTTTGAGAGGTCTTTCTTCTAATTGTACATTTATTTATTTTACATATAGATATTGAAGGTAATGTTGATAAAATTATTATATTTTCATTATTATTAAAAAAATTGTAATACAAAATTCTTAAAAATAAGGATGTGGAATATTTTTGTAAAATTTTTGTGAATAATAATTAATTTATGAAATTTATAGTATTTAAAAACTTTACAGGACAACAATCATTTGTAACAATTATAATTTTTTGTTTTTTAGCTAACCCGACTGTTGGTACGCATAATATTATTAGTATTTTTAAATTTTATTTGTATGACATTTCGTTTTTTAAAACATTTATTTTACATAATTTCCAGTAAAATTAAAGCAATTTAAAAAAAAAAAAATGTATTTTCATTATATTAACTTTTTTAAGTATTACTTTTTTGACCGACATAATACATTCTTAATTTTTAATCTAAAGCAAATTATTTTTCGAAGTATTATATATTTATCTATTTACTCCTAAAAAAATATTGCTTCAAACTATAAAATTAAAAATGTATAAATAACACAAAATATATATATATATATCGTATATCAGTATAGGTTTCTCTTATACTAATACTTCACTTAAATTTTAAAAATTTCACATATTATACTATAACATAATTATCATTTAAATTATCACTTATTTAATTTAAATATAGAAATTGAAAATTAATGTTAATAAAATTACTATATTTTTATTATTCTTAAAAAAATTCTAATACAGAAGACTTAAAAAATGTGATGAGGAATTTTTTTACCTTTAAACATTTTTATCAAATTTTTATGAAAGAAAATTAATATTACGAAATTTATAGTATTTATTGACAAATATTTAAACTTTGTTAAACATACTTTTAAAAAGTATTCAGAATACTTAAAAAAAAGTTTAAGAAAATTGTATTATGAACACCAAAAAATATTTAATAAGTATTTAAACACAAGTATTCAAAATTACTAAAGGGCTGCAGTAATTATTAACAATCGATGTCTAAGAAATTTCGTTTGTAAAACATTTTTTTTACATAAGATCCTATAAAATAAAAACAAATTATTTAAAAAAAAATTATATTTTTCATCAAGACATGTTTATGCTTTTTACATTTTTGATTGACAACAAACATTTAATATTACATTACATTTTTTTTTTTTTTTTGTATGTAATAATGGTATTTTACGTAAAACATGGGCTACATTTTTTGATTTTGAGAGGAAAATTTTAAAGAAAATATTATGTTTTATATTTCATTTTTTTTTTGTACTTTTAATAATAATTATATTCCAACATTCTCAATTCTAATTACATCAGACCGAATCATCAAATTTGTTTTTTTATTGTTCAGCTTTGATAACCGATACAAGTAGGTCTATCAGTCGTCTGATTGATTCTTGTCCAATATTGCGCATCTCCCATAATGATTAGTATTTATTAGGCAGTTCCTAAATTGTATATTATACAGTAGGAATATTAGCCGTAAATGTTCATACGTAATTTTTGTGAATCGTCAGCTAGCAAAAGTGGGGGGAATTCGAACTCACCACTACAGAGTGGTCAGACGTTAATATTTTGAGACAGGATATCGTCATTTGGTTTAATTTATTAATTGTAAACTCAACTGTTTGATCCTAGCTCATTTTAAAAACGATGGCATTATTTAAAAATTAAGCTTACAGTGCAATCAAAACCAATAAATTACTAAATTTTTAAAATAAACTACTACTGGTTCTTTTGAAATCACAATAATTAACAAAACACCTTAAAATGTATTGTATTTTTTTTTTTTATATTACTTTACCAATGGCAATTATAACAACTTTATTATTGCAGATAATGGTGAAAGTAAGAAGTATAATTTTTAAATTTATATTCAATTATTTAACCAAATGATATTATTTAAATACAGTGTTAAAACAATATTTTCTATCTACATAGTGTACAAAATTAGAGATTACCAATAATTAATTTCATATTAAATTAACTATGTAAAAATATAACACTAATTAGATAGTTCAATATTACCAAATTGAAAAATCTAAATATGTGTAACTAATAGAAATTAATAATTTGACAACCCAGTAGTCCATAACAATATTTTATTTACTCTAAAAGAAGATGTTTAGTTTTAAGTTTAAGTAGTTCTCAAATGGAATAACTGAACATTTAAAAACTGATTATTCGTAAATAATGTTCATAACGATAGACCTTAATAATAGTAATATTAACCATATAATTTATCCTATATTAGTGTAATTATGAATATTTAATGATATTAAATACTATTTATTTTATTATTATTGTTATTATTACAGGGCTAAAAAGTAAGTAAAGAGTTTTATTTTTTAATCGATAAGAAGATAAGATTAAATTAGTTGAAGTTAAGTACATTGCTAAATATATATGAAACCAATGTTAGGTGATCAATATTCTAATAATATTGTGATATGGTCAGTTCCGTACTAACGTGCTGATGATTATATCAGTGGTGTCCTAACCAATTATATTTGGCGACTCTAAACAAAGGTGGACATCAGGTTAGGTTTTAATAAGGATTTACGACTTTTTTTCCACCCTATAAAATATTACTACTTTTTCTACACTAGGGAGTTTTCCCTGATTTCCTCACCCCTTTGCGTGGATCTGAATATACTATCATCAAGTATAATATTATTTATTAATTAGTATATTTATTATATTCCAGATTATTTCAGTAAGTACACTATATATACAATATATATATATATATTTTTTTAATTTTATGTGTGAAACTTTTTTAATTCAATTTATGAAACCCGGGTCTCATGACTTTTATAATGATCACATTCTTTTAAATTTGTACTTATTTTCTGAAAACCGTATGTATAAAACCGTTCAATTGGGTACATTGGGTACGACTCTAATTATAATTTATCTGGTTGATATATTTACATAAAAAAACAGGTTGACTATGCACAAGTAGAAATTATTACGGCTCATAAACCATAATTTATAAATATAAATTTGCGGTGCAGTACATAGTTTATATTTGGTTCTTGAAACCAATCGTTGAGAGATTTCAACAGGGTACTAAACATGGTATAGACTGGGTTCATTGAAAATACAAACATTTTTGTTTCACGATTCTTTTGTTATATTTTTGACCACTATTATTGGTTCATTTTATGAGTATGGTGTATACCTTACTATCAAAAATCAAAATGTGTACATAGTGGAATTCCAAAGCCTACGCTAGTTTAAGAAAATACATTATATTTACATTTATGTCATGGAGTCTTATAAAAGTGAACCGTAATTTGAAAACTGTTATCAATATTTCATTATTTAAAGCATATATAATATGTTTTGATTTAGTATTGGTTTATAGCAGACAATGTTAAACGCGTGTGTGTGCAATTTTTTCCTATACTTCATTATACGGTAGGATCAGATACAGTTTACCTATATCACATTAAAATAACAACTTAAAAATTTTATTTATTAGTAAATATAGTATACTGTAAGTATTTTATTAATTTATATTGAATACAAAGTATATTTATAACTATTTTGGTGCGTTTTCTACTAAATATTTTTATATACTTTTAAAAAAAAAATTTGTGGGATATTGAATTAAATTTTCAATATTTTGACTTATAAATTAATTAATATTGACATTGATATTTTAAAAAGTTTGATTTTATGTTATGATATAATATGTATGGATTGTTTAATTCATGTCTTAAACTAAGTAGGAGTGTAATAAATAGGCACCAATAATAAAGACTACAAATTAAATTAAATATATTATTTTGAATAGGGGCATTGGTATAAATATTTAAATGTGGGAAGATGTTTCATTTTTCACATATCCCATGAAAAAAAATCATATTTATTACACGATAATACTAAATGGAAATCAGAAAAATCCGTTATCATAAGTATCATAACTTTATAACAAAAGTAAAAGAAAATAGTAATGAACTATGTTTTTTCTACATAAAGATAATGTTATTTCATTTAATATATCTAGAATTTTAGATACGATTTTGTAACAATTATCCACAACAATGTTAACTAGTTTAATGAATGAATTATAGGTCTATGTTATTATCCTTCTAATAATTTTTTTTATATTTTTTAGTTATAACATATTCCCACATTACTTTTATAAAATAATTATAT
Source organism: Rhopalosiphum maidis (assembly GCF_003676215.2). Classification (NCBI taxonomy): domain Eukaryota; kingdom Metazoa; phylum Arthropoda; class Insecta; order Hemiptera; family Aphididae; genus Rhopalosiphum; species Rhopalosiphum maidis. Next base: position 86,720,865 of record NC_040878.1, read on the forward strand.
AACACTAAATTCTAGTTTATTTGTACAGGTATAGCAGACAATTACCAAAGAACTTTTAGAAGTTTGTATAATTCTGTACCATTATTAACTATAAATATTTGATCAATATATTGCGTATTTTGAATCAGGCAAATCATACTAAACTAAAACACCATTCGTTAATTTTAATTTAACGAGGTAACGTCCTGATGTTGTGAATAAAACATTAGTGACTATTAGACACTAATCTCAGGTGGATATTTCAACAAACAAAAATTTTGGCTTTTTTGGAAATGAGAACCTAAGGGCAAAAAAAAAATGCATCTACATTGAGTATCCTTTTAGTGTGTTTTTTTGGGTATGCGAGGTGATTTGCCCGAACTTTTTTGAAAAAGAAACATAGATACCTAAGCAGAAAAGTGAATAGAGATCGGTATTGGAGTTCACGTTGAAACCTTAACTCGTTGTGAAACAATTTGTATCATGTTTAATGTATTTCTTATAAAAATTAAAACTTCGTTCTTTATGAAACAGCGTTCATATTATACAAATAATTTGGATCAATGATAATGGGTTTTATGATAATCTGTTGGTAAACAATCAACACTTCTAACACCGATTAATTTTGCAGCATATTTAAAAAGTGCTCATGGAATAATGGACGGATACTGTATTGAAAAGACCAGTTATGAACTTAATTGTGGTAAAAACAATTTTAGAAATATTTTCAATATGGCTAAGAATCAAGACGACAATAAAGAATAAGAAATATTTCATTTATCAAAATAGTCAAGCTTTTTGATAATTTTATTTTTAATAAATAATTTAAATTTAATATGTTATAATAACTTTATATAATATATTATTCTGTATACTGACTATAAATATTGTATGTTTGCAGTTAAACAAAAGTTAAATGTACTAATAAAAATATTAAATTATAAAGAAAACGTTTTTTTATAAAAAAATACGATAGATAATAAAATATGTTATATGTACATTTAGATTGATGTTATGATTCTACCAATTAATAGAATAAAAAAGCAAAAACAGATATGGGGGAAACTATGTTTTTACACAAAGCCATTTTTTATCAAAATAAATGTTGGTTTTTTGTAATAAAAATAAATATTGTGGTTATATGTGCTAGATAGGAACAATAACAAACCGTGAAACTGGTCACCGAAATACCTCAGCCACACCATTTACTTAAGCGGCTGCCGACCAATGGATATGCTGCAACATGTAAATTTGTGATGCATAGTAATATAATATTATATACTTAGCTCAATGAATAGTGGACGGGATCGCCTACTAAATACTGATAAGCTACGTAAATTAATATGTGTTTTGCATAATTGTGTTTAAGACGTTTAAGTGTAGTTGTATGTATGTTATGTACGTAAAAGCGTGAAAGAAGGTTAGGGACATTCAAGACATTCAAAGACAGGTCGTAACACCACTCACATACTTTTATGTCAATATTTTAGAGTCAGATTGTAACACCGCTCAACCTAACCTTATGTTTACATATAATTGTAATTTTGTATCAAGTTTAAATTTATTATAAAAATATTAGTACACTTATACATAAATTCTTCATTCCTACGTTTATGTATGAATTGACCTAAGTCGGGACGTAAAAAATAGTTAAAATTCAATATTATATTGATTTTTTCATAACTTTAACTGATCTGTATATATATTATAATATATATATAAATAATAAACTATAAGGTATAATTGTTGGTATTATTTTACTGTCACAACTAACCTATAGTAACATTTAACAAATGGCCCAATTTAAAAATAAATAGCCCATAAAATAATGGTCATAAACATAAACTAATATTTAAAATAGGTTATCATAATTTTTAAACTGTTTAAGTTAAAGGTTTTAAATACTTATAACTATAACATATTTTCTCCTTCCTGTAACAAAAACATAAAACATTTAAATTTTAGTTACTCTTTCTACCATAATTATCACATAAATAATAGTTGGCAATTATAAATAATAACTCTCAATATAGTTAGTTTTTATTTTTTGGTTATATACTAAGATATAAGGGCTCATCGTTAGACATTAATGGATACATATCAATTTACTGCACGACAATTAACCGGTTAGGTTAGGTTAGGTTAAATTATTGATTGCAAGCCAGTTTATCGCACAGTAATTGTTTGGAAAATAACATTTTTAGTAATAATTTTTAATTTAAATATACATTTAATTTTAATAAATTTGGCACAACTCTGGTTAAAAATATATTTTTTCATCTTTGATTAAAAATGTTTAAAAAACGTTGTTCGGTATATAAAATTGCAAAAAATTAAGCTTACAATTTACAATTCTAATATGCAATATTTTTGTATATAATTAGATAATATTTATACATTTAATGAGTAAAAAAAAAAATAATAATAAATCATCAAGGTAGGTATAAAATAATGAAAAACACTAAATATTAAACTTGCAATTGAAGATTGTATACAATGCCACGAAGATAATCTTCAATATTTGTATTATTGTTATAATTGGTACAAATTTTTTGATTTTAGCTGCTCTGTCTTGGCAATTTTTTTTGGGGAGGGGGGCTCATTGGCCTCTACATATTGTTTGATTTTGAATCTGTTAATGCTCTCTTCTTTTTTTACATAAATAAATCGCCAAATTGAAAGATGCATACCATTTATAAGTGATGTGAAACAATTGTGCCATACTTTGGTGGCTTTCTCTTTCCTCTCATATCTAATTTTCCTACCCATGTATTTTCGAAATAATCCAACAGCGACGCCAGTAGATCCTCATTATGTGTGTAATAACTTGTAACTAGTAGATAATGCATTATGACATTTTATTAAATCTGCCTCTGGAATATAAGCTAATACTGGTAGCATTCGAATTCGTAATGAAAACTCCGGATAATTTCAATAAGTTGTCTGTAGGTCCAATTCTTGGATAAGACGCCAAATACATTGCGACATATAAAAGAAACAACCTTTTACCTCGGTATCACAAAACTCCGTTTCGATTGCATTTAAAGCTGCTCTTTCATAATCTATCATAATACTTTTTGGATTTTAATTTGACTTTAATGATTTTAAAATTTCAAACATGTGACTGTAGGTTTTTTATTTTTCATCTGGCAGTAATACGTAAACACTAGGAATAACGAAGAAATAACACACCCCGTGTATAGTTAATAACTGAGCAAAAATGAGGGGGGGGGGTGCCACTGAAAATGTTCCGTCACAAAACCAATTATCACATTCATTCATAAAAGTTGCAAATATTACTATATGTGATTCAGTAGGACCGCTATCGATTTTTAAAACTAATTCGCCATTGGAGTTATATCTATATTGATCTATTATAGATAAATGCAAGATTCTGAACGAAGTAAGGAATGTATTGATTTTACAATGATGTGTTTTTTTTTTGTATCTGTCATCACGTTTTGGAGTAGGAATAATGCTTTAATTTTTGACTTCAGTCCCTATATGAAAAGGATAATTCATCTAGTTGAATTAAACCTGACCTTGGGGGGAAAAAGTAAAAAAATTCCAGTATTTTTCAAAAACGTCAGGAAAAGCATTAAAAAAACGAAAAATGGGCATTTTTACATATAATCAGTTTTTGGCAAAATCAATTTTTGTTATTTTGCTGTAACTCAAAAACAAATCATTGTGAATACTTGAAATTTTCACCAAATGTTTATATTAGCGTTATCTATTGAATTTTCAAAATATTTTGATCTTTTTAAAGCTATTTATAGACAACAATTGAAATTTTCGATTTTTCTATTTTTTTTTAACTATAAAAATATTTGGCTTTCCAAAAAATCTTTAAAATGTAATACAAGGTTTATTATAAGTTGCATTTATCGTAGTAAAAAAAAAAAAATCACAAATCGTTAGTCACAATTTTTATTTATAAGCATTTAAAGTTCAAATGTTTACAAAATAAATCAAAATCGCGAAAATTTGCAAGGAATTTTGATGTTGAAAATCCATAAAATTTTTGTGATTTATACCTAAGGTTAAAAAACCCAATACAAAATTATTCATAAGTTTTCCTTAACTGTAAAAAAAAATTCCAGCGTCAATAAAGAAAATTTTTTTTCGAAATCAAGTAAAATAACGATATATTACAATTTAAATATAAGTAATAATTTAATATATCTTACTAATTATCATTGACTGATAAATCGTCTCCGTTCAGAATTGTTTTTCATGTACAATGATACCTGTCATTGCATTCAAATTTAACACATCCGTTATAATAACCAGTGACCTACTCTCCATCTCTACTATACAGCAGAGCGATACCCACTTGCCCACTTTTTTTATTATTTGTATTATTTAATTTTGTATTTTTATATCATTAATGTATTTATTTTCATTAATAATTTGTATATTGTTTAATATTTTAACTTTTAATTTTTTTTTGAAGGGGGGTTTTTCCGTATGGTGTGATGCACGGGAAAGATTCAAGACTCTTCTTTTCCGTATATTATCATTCTTCTTCTTATTATTATTTATTAATATTTCTATTTTTATTATTATTATAATTACTTTATTCTTATAATAATTTTTATTTAAATTTTGGGTTCATCGGCAATTGCACTATTGGGGTTTCGACGGTTTCTTGTTATCTTATACAAAACTCGGGACCCGTTCTATGTAATCGATAATGAAACAGGTATAAAAGGCCAGTGTTGGGAATAGATAACTAAAAAATTATCTAGATAAGATAAGATAATGTTATCAAAATATTATCTAGATAAAAATAAAGATAACTTGGTGGAATTTATCTAGATAAAATATATAGATAATTATTATTTTTGTTTTTTTAAACTTATTTGTATTGATAATTAGTATTTATTTTTTTAGTTAGATTTTGTCATCACTATGATGACATAATATTTATGATAACAACGGATTGAGCCTTTTATTTAAAATAATTTAATATTATAAGAATGAAGCTTCATAACATTTAAACCATTAACCAATACCACTACTCAAAATGATGTAGTTAGGTGATTTTTTGGTAATACAATACTTATACTCCTACTTAGTTATACATAGGTATGCAAACAATAATGAATAATTAATATTTCATACATGTTAATACAAATTAATTAAGTAGAAAAATTATTAATTTATATAATGTCAAGGAAAAGTTGGTTCTAAATAAATCTTGTCAAATGCCTATGTATGTACTTATAGACTATAACCACTTGGTAAATCATATTAAACAAATTACCTTACCAAGGAAGAACTTCACCTTTAATATTTAAAACATATAAATAGTAAATAATACATTATAATCAGTGTTTGGTAACAAATAGTTGAATGCTAAAGTGTATTGTTTTATTACATTTTTTTTTTTTGAGAATTAAGCCATAATAGCAAGTTGCTACTAGAAACAGTACCTATACGGTATTTTTTTTAATTTAAAACATAAAACTGTGTATTTTCGGAACGCTGATTAGTATATCAATTTTACAAATATTGAATTATGATAGTATGATTAATCAAATGATTTAATAAAATATGAGGGTGACATGGGGTACTAATCTATACTACTATGAGGGGTACTAATATAATTTGCTTAAATATTAATTTGCATCAACAAGATAAGCTACCTACATAATATACTTGATAAACAAACTATGTATTAAAAATTGAAGTGTCGTTTATCAATCTTTTTTTTAAATAAAATTAAATTTGAATAATTAAGCTTACCTTTATATGGCTTAAAAAATTACCACTTGATTTTGTGGACCCTCAAACAACTTTAGGACAGTTTTGACAAACAGCTGTCACTTTAAGATTTTCCACATTTTGAATCTTATAAAATTTGTCAAATAAATATTTATAATAGAGTGCAGGTACATTTGCAAGTGAAACATGAGTAGAAACGAGAGTTGTTGAATCGTCCACAACTTCTACTGGTTCGAGGTCCAAACGAATTTTTTTATTTGATGTGGAAGTTATAAATCGATTCATGATTTAACTGCTCAATATGAAGTCACACTCAAAAGTAATAAAATGTTTTTACGTTTTACACTTTTACTATAGAACTAGACAACGGTCGTCTTATGTGAGAAATCGTTAGTCGTTACTAATCATGTAGCAAATATGACTATTGACTATTAAGTATAAACATAGACTGAACAGTAATTAGTAATTCACAATAACCACATTTCACGTGCATATACTAAGTGGGTATGCTGTATGTATGGATAGACTCTTTAGTCTGTCATTATTCATTTTATCAAATATTAAGGTATCTACGAATTTAATTTTGGTTTATTTCCCCATCCATTTTAAAAATAAACCAAATACCTAATTTATTTTAATCATACCCTTTATGGCTTCCGGATTGTAGAGAACAATGTATAGTACCTACATGCCCGCACGCAGGTTCCCATATTATCCGATTATCGTGATATCGTCGTTGGCAATAACAACAAGAAATGTAGCTATTCTTCTAATTTTATAAATAACTAAATGCGTAACCGCATCACGTTTTATTATATTATAAGATTTGATTTCTGATTTATATATTTTATATTATATTAGAATAGTAACATTGGTGTTGTAATTTTGCAGGGGCACCATACTAATTATCTAGATAAGCCCATTTTTTTATCTAAGCTAAACATTAGATAAATCGTAACATAATTATCTAGATACTTTAAAAGATAATTTATTTAAAAAAAATCTTATCTAGATAATTCCCAACACTGTAAAAGGCCCAGCGAAACGACCAGCTTTAACATTCACTGTCTTTCCTCCGTCGTAGCAAGACCCACCCCGGGCAGACTTGCACGATTAGGAAATGCAAGTGGTATCCAGTTTTTTTGATTTTTAGCATATTATGTTGCCTGCACATTATATTGCATGTATTTATGTATATTTATGTATCATTTAGTATTATTTTAGTTTGTTTGGTTATAACGATAGTGCAGCTATCACGTTTGTAATTTACTTATTATTTTTATTTTTGTTAGTGTGATTTTTTTATATATTCGAACTTGAAGGTTATTATAGTCAATAGTATTATTATAACGGTTGTGCCGAACTGGCTACTTATTATATTATACATTATTAATTTTTGGGCCAGAAGGGCCGTAAATTATTATTACCTATTATCTTATTACACTATATTTATCTTTACCAAATTTCTACTGCATTACCATTTTATTAGAGTTACCTTATCATTAGTATTGAGTTTTACTCACACAAAAATATACAAATACTCACACCACCCACATACTAGCACTCAAAGGATTGGATATTTTGAAATTTTTGAAAATGCACTATACGATTTTTATTACAATTGTAATATCGTAATAAATATACTAAACTGCCTTTGTTAATTTTAAAACGGATTATGACGATTATGTGTCATTTTTCTGAAATAATGATGACTATCTACCTATTTATTTTTCTAAAATAAAAAAAAATGTCATACCTTTTATGATATTAAACTAAATAACATGATATTACGATGCATAGTTTTAACTAAATAATAAACGAATATAAATTATGAAAAACTCAAAAATTTCCACAATATTTTTTGACAAAATATATATTTTTTTAAATTTGCATTGAACATTAAAAAAACATAGGCACATAAACTTTTCATAATACATATTACAAATATATACCAATATACGTATATAGGCAGATACATATATTATACTTGAATAAAAATAATATAATTTTTTCTGTTTACTTATTGATATGCTTGTATATTATAGGTACACCTTTAAAATTTAAAATATCAACTAATATAATTTTTAAATTAAAATATTTTTTTTAGAAATTATATTAATTAGATTTTTAATATGTTTAATTAATTTCTACATGTTAAACTATTATATTTTTGTAATTATTTAATTTTGTTATTGACAAGGAGTTAAAATTTTTAAATTTGTAACAAAAAAAATGTAATAAGTATATACGTATTATAACTGTTTATTACCATGTTTAATGAACTTGTATATGTGAAATATTTCATATTGTCATTATGTTAACAGACAATTTTACTTGAGTTATTGACTTTAACTATTGACTATTCTATATATTTTATTATCAAATTTAAACTTTATTTACTTGATTTTCAGTATTTTATTCGGTACTTTTTTTAAATATATCGGAGTAATAAATGTTTGGCCATCATCAATTATATTTACATGTTATTTTTTAATTTTTATCTTATGAGGAATAACCATACTACGTTTTCTGTGGGTTCTTAATGGTTTTTAGAGTACTTACAAAGTGGCAACACTAATGTTTTATGTCTTTAACCCAATAAATACATCAGTTTTTTCTCAAAATTATATTTTTAACAGTTCTACAGCTCTAGAGAATTTGAATTGTCATATCTTTAACGAACTAATTATATCCGATTCTTTATTCAAAAATTCTCTTAAAGTTTAAAATCGAAAAATTTTGTCGTGTACAGATATACTTTAATTGTTTTACTCAGAATTTGGGTGAACAACTGTTAATTTGTGGTATAATAGGAGTTAAATTAATCGCTGTATTAAATGAGTTACATTTTAATTTAATATATATTTAATTATTTACGAAGAACAATTATGACCGGAGACTGTCTAATTGTCTTATACAATTATGTATATGTATTTTTAATTTTGATATAATTGATATATAGCTACTAAATTAAATAATTTAAATACATTTTTGAGTAACACACGACGTTTACAATATATTAGACAACAATATTATAATATTTTTCGTGTGTTATTTGTTTAACCATAGACGTAATAAATTATAATATGTTTATTTAATTTAAAATTATTAAATTTTATTTAATAAACACTTTTTTTTTTACTTTGATGAAACAATTTGTTTCAAAATCTAAAATGCGTGTATGAACTAAAAAAGTAATCTACTGTTTATAGATAGTGCTCATGTGCATTACTATTTACATTTATACCTGTATTCTTAACCTAGTTTTGAATATTATTTTTTTTTACACGTATGGTAATAGAACGTATACTTTTAAATAAAACGTGACTAAATTCAATTGGTTTAGAATATCATTATGTATTGCTTAAAATAGAAGAATACAAACAATGAATATTATTTGATGTTATTGTTCATTTGTTATTACGTGTTATTTATTTAATTGTTTATTCTATATCACCGAAGAATGAAAAGAAGCCAAGCAGTATTATTTTGTCATTTAATAATTTAACGTCCACAATTTTCGTTCTTCCTACACATCAAATATCTAAAATGAATATTTTTAATTATTATTTTATAACTATTACAATATCAGTTCTCCCAATTTTGATTACTTCCGATTCTGTATTTAAAGTATATGACGAACATTTTGAGGGTATATAGTCATAATCATTGTTTTTTAATTATGTTTTTCTCTTATTGTATTTATTAGTTTTTTGATATTCAATACATAACCTAAACCATTTTTTACAATTTATTTCTTTTCAGGTATTTATACACAATGTGAATACAGGAATAATGACGCTGGTAGGGTAATATATATTCATGTATAAGCATCTTTTTTTAAATTGTTATTTTATTGATAAATAACTTAGAGAATAATAATAACTTACACCGATTCTTACTTTTAATTTTTACATAACATTAATATATAGATATCAAAACTGCTAAGCCTGAAGAATTTTAAAAAATTGTATTGTTTACGATAGAAGAAATAACTATGGCTTATTACATTTTTTTATATAGTATATATTTTATGTAGCTATTGTATATAAATAATAGTTAATACTAAATATGAATATGAAAATAATAATCTCATAAGTTATACTTTATTACTATAATTTTTTTTTCAGCCGATCTTAAATGTAATATTTTCAACTTCTTATTAGTAAATATATGGGACTATGGTGTAATTTTAAGAGGACGCCATACCCGCATGTGTTGTCTCTGTCTGACTAACGTACATCATAACAAATTTTCGTTCTGCAGGATACATTTTGTAACGTTAACTTTAATGTTAGAGTAAATTAACCAGTTATCAAATTTAAAGGTAAGGATATTATCTAGACAATAACATGATTTTATTGATATTATCATTTTAAAGTGAGTTATGAACATTTTAAAGTAGTTATATTTTACATCAACTCACATTAAAATAATAATATCATTAAAAGCATATGTCATTGTTTAGATAATATTCTGCAGTAAAGTGAAAAAACGGACTATGCGCGCAATATATATGTTGACCTTTTCTTTATTAATTATGACTCGTTATTTGCACATATTGTGCACACAACCCCACACCTCAAGTTACTACCTTCTTATTTGTATATATATCCACCTTCGTCGATATATATATTTATAAGGATTTAATTATATGGTAAATTGACTTACCTTAATTTGATTGGAGACCCGCTTGATATTAGATGGACGAAGGAAGAAGAAATGGACTTGATATTGAAACACTTTGGATTTATTTTTAATCAACAACACAACTAGTATATTTGAAATATTTAAAAGAGTAAATTTATTATTTAAAACGTAAAATATTAAAATGAACATATATTAATATAACTTATTGCGTATGCCATCAAGGGCGAACGCGGAGAGAGACAGGCTCTGAGTGTCTGGCCGGTGGTCGAAGGGTATCATCCGAGCACAGATTATAACGGTTCTTGTAAAAAAAGAGTAAGGACATAACTATAAAAGACCACAGATGTTTATTATAATATAAATATCTGTGTGACCGTATTATACAATGTTATAATATAATATATTATATTGAGGGACATAATGATGACACTCTTTAATATCCATAATCTTTATAAATGTATTAGGTAAGTGATACATGGTAATACTATTGTTCTGTAGTAATACTAAATTGATATTAAAATGAGGCTTATCAATAGATACTGTAAATAATAGTGTATATTTTTTATTATTGTAAGTTGTGATGTGTAAATGTGTATTAATTAATATTTAAGTCAATTAAACATAATATGAAATATTCTACTTTAATTCTAAGTATTAAACTATTAAACTACTAAATATTAACTAGTGTACAAAAGGTGATTAGTGTTTATTTAAGGGTTTGTTACCAACATTGCTGGTTTACGGATGCATTTTTAGATAGACATTTTTCTTCTTGGTGTTGTTTTTATTTTGTCTGTATGTGTTTTTGTCTGGAAAAGAGGTAATGTTGATCCCTCATTTATAGTTTTGATTTTATCATATTTTTCCTTGTGTATATTGTGCATGATGTAGTGTGATGTACTGGAGAATATTCCTGCTATGAGTCTTATACTCCATCCAAAGGTTTGGTAAAGTATAGTCATATTAATGCTGGTTTTTATTAATGTTGATATAGCTCTCCAGATAAAAAATATGCCTAAGAGTCCAGAAATACTGGATCCAAATGTAGTGAACCATCCCCACATTTTATATAATTTGTCTTCGATTATATTTGTTATGGTAATGTCATCAATTAGGCTTTTGAGACATAAACCCTGGTCTAAGTATGAATAGCCCATGGATTGCCTGGCTATATTTTTTTGTGCTGTTTGGATTTCTTGTGGTAGTAGTAGGTGTTTTTGTAATGCTGTCAGTGTCTTGGGTATAAATTCCTGCTGTCATTAAATGTTCTGGACTTTTGTAGTTCCAAACCCATGAAGTAGAAGGTTTTAATGTTTGTGGTTTTTTTATTTCCCTGAGAGTTGGTGCAACACCATACCACTCAAGACGGAATGCCACAGGGAGGTATTCATTGCAATCAACTTGGGTGCCATAATTTTGTAAAATATTTGTTTTTGGTGCCATAAAGTATGTTTTATTATTAAGTGTAACTGGTAATTCATTATAACATGCATTTTTTTGTTGTGCATATTGTACATCAACTGGTTTACATTTTATTAAGTAAATTATTTCCCCTGATTTTATTGCTATGTTTCCTGGACCTTGTCCCATAGCATATGCAAATTCATCTAGACTGTATGTGGCCAATGATAATTTGAATAATAATTGTGTTCTTTCTATTTCATATTGTTTCCTTATTAATTCATTATATAAAGAGGTTATTGTGTTTTTAGGAAGTTTTCTATGTATACAAATTTTGTGTTTACATATGCCATGAGATCTGTGTTTTGAGGTGAAATCTTATTGGTGGAGAAATGATGCATAAATGCATTGTCTTTTAAAATGAATAGTTGTGGGTGTTCTGTTTGTATGACTGGCACTTTGCATGCGAATGTTCTTCTTTTTTGTTTTAAAGCAAAGACTATGTTTTCAGTCTCAACTAAGAATGTATGTGTTTGTAACACATCTTCTGGTGTTGGTTCTGAAATCATTAGTGTTGCTGGACCATCATATAATACATCAAAATTATGCGTGTCACAATTTTGATATATGATATTGTTATTCCAGACTGTTTCACCTCTGTATGAATCTATCCAATACATTTCTGATAGTTTCATTCTGGTTCCAGTTGGTAAAATTAATAGGTCATCTTTACTTATTATATTAGCGATACCTTCACTTAATTGTATTTTGTAGTTGCCTTGTACAACAACATTTTTCCACGATCCTTTATCAGATGCATAAGATGTTCCTTGCTAGTTGCGGGTGGTGGGGTCTTGCAGTGGTCCACTTCTAAGCTGTTGAAAGATGTTACGTTTATTCTTTTTTCATTGCAATCATATGCTATGAATCCATAAACTGGCACCAATGTTAGTATAACGTATATGATAGTTGATTGTGGAAACATCATAAGTGTGTATTGTCTGTGATATTTTACAATTTAGTATAACTTATTTCTAAAATTAATTTACTATTGATGTGTACATTACAAAATCTTATAGTATTATATTGTATACAAATTAATATTTACATTTTAATAGGTGTTTACATGTTTGTTATATTTTCTACTATTGTAATACAATTTTACTTTAAAAGTTTGTAATCATTATTTGTGTTGTTTTTTTTTTTGTTACTAATTAACTTCTTATTTGGAATTTTTTGTTGTGGTTTAATGTTTATTATTATTTTTATATTATGTTATTTAATGTAGTTTTAAATATATATATATCTATTTTAATCTTGTTTTTCAATTCTTTTATTTTTATAATTAAAATTACTTCTTTTTTAAATGAGTGAATATTTTTGTATTCTTACAACTTTTCTCTTTCATTTTTATATGTTTTTTTATATTGTTTATCAAATTTGTTCTAACATATTTTGTTATTACTAAGATAGGCAATTTTTGTTTTAATTTGTATTTGTAGCTTAAATATGAGTACTTGATATACTTTAATTAGTCTTTTATACAAAAAAGTTTTTTACTTATTTTACACATATTATATAATTTCTACTTAATTTATTTATTTATAATAATAGCAGTTATTATTATTATAAATGTTTTATTTTGTTTTTTATTTTTATTTTTTTTATCAGTGAATGTATGATTTCATTCTTCTGACATGAATTATGTCATCAGTTACCTTTAAATTTTATAATAGGTAAATTTACTCTAAGATTAAAGCTAACGTCACAAAATGTATCCTACTGAACGAAAATTTGTTATGATGTACGTTAGTAAGATAGAGACAACACATGCGGGTATGGGCGTCCTCTTAATAATATGATAAATTATATTAAAAGGTTAATTATATTATATTATATTAAATTGTTTATTCTTCCTTTATAGTTGATATTACTGACTATTATCCTAAATGATAAAAAAAAATCCAAAAATTTAAAATTCTCAATATTTATTAAATTAATTGGAGAAAAAATTAAGGAAAAATTAAATTCATATTTTACATAATCGATTTTGGTACATCTGAATAATTACGAATCACTGAACAATCAAAATATAGATAATTAAAATATTCAACAAATGTTTATAATAGTATTTTCTATATATTTATATAAAATATTTTGAAGCCATTTATAGATATTTAACATTTTTGATGTTAAATGTCAAAAAACAAAATATTCACCTTAGAAAATATAATCGGCTAAAATTGTATTATGATCTGTATAGGTTAGGTAGTTAGGTTATTATTACAGTAAAACTTTTATATAAAGATCTTCCATTTTACGAAATGTTCCGTTTAACGATATATTTATAAAATCTATGACCTTCATTTTTAAATAATATGTAATTCTATTTAATGAATTCTTCCATATTACGATTTTCTTTTTGTTGCTTATTCGACTTCGTTATATGAAAGTTTCTCACTGTTTAATCAAAAATATAATAAATTATTGATAATTGTTGTATTTTAAATATTATAAATAAATTACTATTTGACATTTTAAAATATTTAACTTTATTTAATATGAAACAAATGTACTTAAACATAAAGTGAACATTGCACAAACTATGTCGACTAATAACTAACAGACAACCATGATAATACGTAATCGTGATAATAACTATTACACACACCTTATTACGACATCTTCCTTCTTTTTCTTTTTTTTTAAATATAATAATTATAATACAAGAAGAAAATAATAAAAAAGAAATTATATAATAATAAACATAATTATACAAAAACAAATATATATATAAAGATAATAAACAAACAAATAGTATAATATATAATTACTTCATAATAATTATGGCTTATAATTCTAACCGCTTAGGTTTAACTATCATTCTACCAGAACAAGTAGATTTTTTATCGATGTTCAAATTTAAGTTAGGTTGTGTATCAAGTTCATAATTATTAGTTTTAGAAGTGGTTAAAGAAGAAACTATTAAATGTTTTCTAATTCTTCTGTAATTACCCCTTTTTTTACCTTGAAATATGTAAGATCTAGGATATTTACCAATTTGAATTATTTTACCATTAATCCAAGGACCATTGGGTACTAGTTTAAATAAGACTTTTTCACCAACTGTAAGAGATTTTAAAATTTTTGTATTTTTATTATAATAATTAACCATTTTATCTGTTTTTATTTTAATTTTATTTTGATGATCACTTAATTTAGTTATTTTGGATTTTAAGTTATCTATAGTAACAGGTAATTTTGTTCTAATTGATTTTGACATTAAAAGATGAAATGGAGAACATAAATTTCCTTTAGGAGTGTTTCGATTATGCATTAGAGCTATATATATCAGTTTTATTTTTTTTTACATTTTTTTTGAACAATTTCTTTATTGATTGTATTGATTTTTCTGCTAAACCATTAGATTGAGCATTAATTTGGACTTAATGTGACATGCTCTATGTCCCATTCAGACATAAATTGTTTAAATTCTAATGAACTAAATGGTGGACCATTATCAGACATTATTAAAGACGGTATTCCAAATCTAGCAAACATTGATTTTAGATGTTGAATGACAGAAATACTTGTGAACCCTGATGTTAAATGTGCAATTTCTATAAATTTGAAATAATAGTATACCACTAATAAATATATTTTATTATCAATGTGAAATATATCAGTTCCTGATGTAAACCAACTACCAAGGTATTTAAGGTATATTATGAGGTATTAAAGGTTCTTTTGAATTATTATTTCTGTATTTCACGCATGCCTCACAATTTTCAACAATATTTTTAATATCAGAGTTTATATTAGGCCAAAATATTAAAACTTTTATTGCATTTTTACATCTTTCAATCCCCATGTGACCTTCATAAACTATTTTTAACATTTCTGGTCTTAAATTTTTATTTTTAAATATTAAGTTATCTATTGGACATAAGTCTTCTTTAAAAGTTCAATATGGTTTAATAATTTCTTCGATTGAATTTTTATTTTCTGGCCACCCATTTTGTATAACTTCATTTAGTTTTTTTATATACCAAATCACTTTGTGTTTCTTTTTTTATCAAATCTAATTTATTTTCTGAAACCACTATATTTTAAATTAAATTGTTAACATGTAAGATTATATCATCTTCAGTTATTTTAAGTGCTGCTCTAGATAAAGTATCAGCAATTATAAGGAATTTACCAGGGACAAATGTTGCTTTTAGATCATAAGATTGTAGTTTTAGCATCTTGCGTTGGAGACGAATATGAACAGAATGAAGAAGTCAAGTAAATAGTGTGATTAGTGGCTTATGGTCAGTTTGCATAGTAATTGTTTGACCATACAAATATTGGTGAAATTTAGAGCAACCAATCATTATCGCATATAACTCTTTTTCTATCAGAGCAAAATTTTGTTGACTTTCAGTTAATGATTTTGAATCATAAGCACAAAGTTTATTATCTTGCAGTAAAACTGCACCTACAGCATTTTGTGATGCATCAACCGATAAAGTTATAGGTTTTGAACAGTCAAAATAGTTTAAAACAGGAAATGTTGATATTAAATTTTTTAAATGACAAAATGCTTTTTTATAATTTTCATCCCATTGCAACAGTGAATTTTTTTTTAATAAATCACGCAAAATACTTGATTCAGAAGCTAAATTTTAGGTATGTATGCACCTAGATAATTAATCATACCTAGAAACCTTTGACTTTTTCATTATCTGGCTTGACACCATTTTTATTCAAAATATGTCCTAAAAATTTTACCTCTTGGACTCCTATATGACATTTTATTTTATAAAATTTAATATTAATTTGATGAGCTCTTTCAAATACCTTTTTTAAGATAAGATCATGTTGTTCTTTGTTTTTAGCATAAATGATAAAATCATTAACATATAGAAATACACCAACAATATCAGAAAAATGTTCAGTCATTACTCTATGAAAGTCTTCTGACGCACAATTTAATCCATAAGGAAGTCTAATAAATTTATACCTACCAAAGGGTGTGTTAAATGTACATAAATTAGCACTTTCCTCATCAAGGGGTACCATCCAAAAACCAGAACTAGCATCTAAAGTGGAAAAATAACATAAACCATTTAATCTAGATTTAACATTTTCAAAACTAGGAAGTGGATAGTGTGAACATTTTATGACTTTATTTAAATTTCTTGGATCTAAACATATTAGAAGCTTATTATTTGTCTTTATTGGAAGAACTATAGAATTGACCCAAGAAGTTGGTGCATTTACTTTTTCTATTACTTTCATATTAACCATATCCTTCAATTTATTATACATTTTTAATGAAACTCTTGTAGGAGGATCGATTTTATGTTGAATATTAGTATCTAAATGAATATGATAAGTAATTGGTAGACATCCTAGATCTTCAAATAAATCTTTGTACTCATCTAAAATAGAAATCTCTTTACTATTATTTATGACATTAATTCTAGAAATTAAATTAAGATTGTTACAAATTTCCAACCCAAATATAGTATTGCATGAAAAATCAACTATAAAAAATTAAATTAAGTAATATTTACCTAAAGTGGATATCTTATTCGAGTTAAAATCCATTAGTTTTACATTAGATTGTTTTTCAATACTACTGACATCTAGATTCATTTTTTTTAAATCTCAATTGACATTATATTAGCTTGTGCACCTGTGTTCAACTGACAATTCACATTTTTATTATTAGTTTTTAAGACAACTTGCCAAACATCATTTTTATTATTATCAGTTATAGACAATAAAAAGTACATTATCATTATTAAATTTTTTTTCAATAAATGTCACATGATTAACCATCTTTGTCTTACAATACTTGGCAAAATGATTAAATAAATTACATTTATGACATTTAATACCTTTAACGGGACATGGAAACTTATGACTTTGACCGCAACAACTACATATAGGACTAAAATTATTACCATTACCGTATGTCTTCTTTGAACCTTCTTTTTTTGATTCTTGGCGATTGACTTGACAGCGATGACTCACGAATTTGATTGTTTTTTTCTAATGATGATAACCTGATGATTCTTATGACCATACGACCCTTGATGACGACCTCAACTATTGAACTTTTCTTTTAATTAGACTGCTAATACTTCTTTGCTCCCATCTATGACATTCAGTTGCTTAATTCTTTGTTGTGACTTCATGGATGAAGCAACTTCCAATGCTTTTTCCAATGTAAGATCATCTTCTTTTAATAGACATTGTTTAATATTAAGACTATTTGTATTTAGACTACAGATTAACATATCTTTTATTAGACTTTCTCATAAAGACTCAAATTCACTTGACATACTTCTTTTTGTTATATCTGCTATACATTCATTAATACATTAATCGGGTAATTGATACCGAGTAAAAAATGTATGGCATTCCACCGTGACATTCAATGCCATACACAGGATTTGTTTTCGGGGTGGGCTTAAACATTCATACTTAACTCCATAGAAAAATAGGAAATAATTTAAAAACATATACTAGGGCGAATAGTTTATAATTTATACGTATTTAAGGTTTAGACAAGCTTGAAGCAGAGTAGTGGACAAACATTTTGCGGGGTAACCCCATACCACTCCACTCCGAGCATCTAATAATTATAACTCATAAACTACTCGCACTAAATGTAACAAAATACTCAGAAAATGTTTCTGCTTTTAAATATGAAATTAAAACTTTGTTGTCATTCAAAAAAGAAAAAAACTTAAGAAAATATTTAAATATATAATTTTCTAGTAAAAACGTTGTTTTTTAACAACTTGAAACTATGTAAAAATCAAAATTTGAATATATGCATAACTTAAGCATGTTTACAAAATCAACTTTTATAAACACATATTATTAAAAATAAAAGATTTCGGGGTGGGCCTGGTGACATTCTTACGTGGAATAAAATATTCATATTAGATTTGAATATTAGATTATCCAATGTCAACTTTTTTATGTCAACATTAAATGAATTATAGTTTTAAAACAGCTTTACCGATAAAGTGTAAAAATATTGATATTTTTAGTATTTCAAGCCGACTATGATAGCCATTCGCAATCAAATAAATGTTAAACTCTTGAAGCCAATCGGACCAATTTTGACATAAATTTCCACCCAAGGATAGTTGACTTAACTTACCAATGACACCTGATGACATCGTGTATGTGTTCGTGGACATTTGGACATTAGCGCACGTGGTTTGATGCGGCTCGATTATTGATTCATCATGTTGTGATCAAGATTTATCTGCTTGATCCTTCTTTTTTCGACCCATAACGAATCAACACCTGACACCATGTTGTATTTTAAATATTATAAACAAATAACTGATTGACATTTTAATATATTTAACTTTATTTAATATGAAACAAATGTACTTAAACATAAAGTGAACACCGCACGAACTATGTCAACTAATAATTAACAGACAAACATGATAACACGTAATTGTGATAATTACAGTGTGACCTTATTATAACAATAGTATTTTATTTAATGTTGTTAAAGTAATTATTAAAATATACTAAATATTTAGTTTTGTTTATTTTATATTTGAAACCTCGTATAGATGTAACAGTTTAATAGATCCATAACAGATTGTAAAATAAATTACTAAATATTGTATGAATCAATAGTAATAAGCAACGAACTTCGTAGTTATCGTTAAAACAAGATTAGTTTATTTAATATTTTTGAGTTGTAAAATTAATTGATTTTTTTAGGCTAATAAAATCAAACTTTATATAAATATTTAATATGAGTTTTATTGAAATTTAACAGACATTCTAAAGGATATTTGTGGATTTACTGGTAAGTGTTTATAAATTTTGAGGTATTACATGTATTGTACTTATATGCTTCTTTGAAGAATATTTGGCATAGTAACTATCATAACAAACAACCATTGACTTTAATTTTTTAAAATTACAATAATTAATGTTTTTGACAAGTTATACTATCTCTGTAGTAGCTATTTTAAGAACGTTTAATTATCAAATATTGAAATAAAATAGTTTGAAAACATTTACAATATTTTATATAATATAGACACATTATATAATTATTAATTATATTCTATACGATAGTTTTCTAAAATTAAAAATTTTAAATATAAAACTCAATTATCTTTTTCAATAGTTCATATCTACATTTCCAAAGTTTATAGGTTGATAGTCAGTGGTCTAAAATAATTTTTGAGAACGGTTATGTTAAACAATTTCACTAATTGATTAATGCTTTATATTACATTAATAATATACATTTATAGATAACCTGGAAAATGAAGAGAATGTGAATTTTAGAGGTAATTATTTGAAAATAACTAAATACAATATTTAATATTGTCTATGGTGGATCGATACATACATTTCTTTAGTTATTGTATGACACCAAATTAGTTGTCATATTCTTTAAGTTAAACTTCAATACAAATAAAACAACTATAGATTTCAGAAAACCCTTGAATTTAATACTCAGAAACAACTTTTAAACTATTGATTTTAAATTTAAATATTTAAATGTGTTACAATTAATTCGATTTTTCTAAACATTGTACACTTTAATATAACTGTAGCATACCAGCATACCTAGTAGATTTATATTATATTCGCTAAATAATACCCACACACGAAAGATATGGCGACACAATTATTTGGGCAGTTAAAAACACAAATATGTTAAGATCAAAGTGAAAAGCATAGTGCTCATTGATATTCATTCATTTTGACAAATTGACATACTGATAGTTGGACCGTAATATCACAGTAATCACAAAAAATAGATACATTTAAATAATATAATTTATTTATAATTGAATGTATTTTTTTTTTTTTTTAATAATTATTAATCTATATTTTTTAGCTAATATAAGTAATTATTTTCTGTGAATTTTTTTTATTAATCAAGTTTAAAATTAAGTTTTATTCATTAGATAATAAAGTAGAATACACATTTTTAGGTTATATAAATCGGATAAAAAGAATGATACAATAAAAATTTAAATTTACTGCTGTCAATATCAATTATACTATCAAAACTACTAACTTTTTATTAAATCATCAACTGTGACAAATAATGAACGACTTATCATTAAAATGTTTTAGATTTCAACATATATTTTAAATTACATTTTTACTATATTCGTGAAAATCTAGAAATATACAAGACATTTTGTTGTTAAAAATACATACTCATTTTCTGTTGATACCTAAGATTTTAAGATTCAATATAACGCTTAGTATATGTTTCTAACGATGTATTGAATAAAATATTTACCAGAAAGCCAAATTAATTTTTTAAAAGTATTTTAATTTAAAATGTCTACATCATTATTGGATATTCACCATCACAATAAATACTTTGTTCCAAAATAGTTTTTGGTTTTAGGGTATCTCAAAAATAAAAATAGTTTTAGATTCTAAAAAGTTCTACAAATGTTAATATTATTATTATTATTTGTAAGATAAAATTAACAACAATTTAAAACACTTTTTAAGCTATTTATAATAGGAAAAGCAAATTTCCAATTATTCTTAGGCTTTTTTTTTTCTTATAAATTTCAATAAAAAGTTATTCAATGGATTGAAATTTTGAAAATCTATTAGAATATCACACATAAGTGGTTCTTATATCTATATAAAAATATTAAAAATACTTAATTGGTGTCCAGGTTGGCATAATACATCAAAGAAGTTCTGTTTGAGAACTTTTCAAGACCACATTTTTGATTTTGACATACTTCATAATTTTATACTTTTTCAACCTATAACTAAATTTATTTTCACTATCGTATAGAAGTGTTAACCGTATAATACATGACTATTTCATTTTATAGATGCATTTATCAGTAAGTTCTTCAGATACATTGTATGATCAAAATATCTCATATGTTTATATTTATTAAATTTTTAGTCATCAATAATCATAGTTTTATATATTGAGTACGATTAAGTCATGGTTCGTGATTTCTGTGATCATGATATTGATATTCTATTAAAACTTTAATCCCACGTAGACGCAAATAATGATTACTACAGTAGAGTAGTGTAACATACTTGAAACTACAGGAGACAGCGTTCGTTAAATAACTGATAACCATACTAAAATTATAATCTAGATGGCAAAACAGAATATTGGAACTACGACTTAATTAAAAAATAAAAGAAAATCAATAATAAAAAAAACAAACGTACTAGAATTATTCAATTAATCAAAAACTTAATATATTTTTTTTTATAGGTAATACAAGTAAATATTTATTTAAGAGATAAATATTTTGATTTTTTGAAGTAAAAATTAATTATTAGTATTCATTGTTGCTGGTTTGATGTCAAATTGGCATTAGGTCACACCATAAAATATCGGAAGTGACAAATCGGTGTGTCGTTAAAACGTAGTTTCTATTATGTTCTAAATATTATCACGATTTGAAATTAAAGTTAAAAATAACATTATCATAATTTTATTTTATTACAAGGGTGGAAGAAAGTCTTGAGGATAGCTCGTACAGATATTTGGAGCTTAAGGGCTTTTTAACTTAGCTAAAATATAGTTTTATATTCCATATCAAATCTATATACTGTATTATTGTTAAGCACATCAATCACTATCTCTTTGATTTTATTTGGTGTATTATAATTTATAATTATTTTCAGCCTTTATTTATAAACAATCTAATATGCGAGCCACTGAGTAGCGATGGATTCCCGCAAGAGTATTAAAATGTGATATTCCGTTGACATAGTTATTCCGCTAACACATTTGTTTGTGTCAAAAACGAATGGTTGATTCCTTCTGCTGAATAAATGTTTCTATATAGGTACGTTGACCAGAACCAGTGCTTCAATAACTTTCTGTATCGTCCGTGCTCGTTATTCCCGAGATAAGCTATCTCATATAATGTCATATTTAATACGGTAAAAATACATAGTAAAATATTTCGAATTTAAGGGGGATAGCAATTTTTACACTAGGTAATGGTGTAAAGGATCAATACTTTCGTGAAACGTAATATTAAAGTCGATATTTAGTTTTTTGAATTGAAAAAAAAAATCGCTTTATAATGTAAAGGTTGTTCTAAATAATTAGATTTTTGATTTCTCTCATATTAATCGTTTTTAAAAGATTTGATTTTTTTTTTTTTAATATCTCAATTACTTTATTTAACAATTAATGTAGATATTGTCTAGTAAAATGAAATATGGTAAATTATGTTGACATTATGTTATTTACTAAATAATATTTTATATAATTTTAATAGACAATTTCAGTAAGTTAAATTTCAAGAACATTCTTACACCTTATGTTTATCGTAATTAATTATTGTAAGTATAAAAATGAATAATTACTTATATTATTATGTTTTTATTTTATTTAGGTGATCTGAAAAGTATGTAATTTACTAGTTTTTATTTTTATTGTTTGTTACATTATTTTATTTTATTTTTCTGATAGTATATTTTTTATTATTATTTCAATTTTTATCAGTTTGTCACTATTATATCATAACATAACGGAAATAAAATACTAGAAGGAAAAAAAATCAAATATTCTATACATGTGTCATTATAATTTTACTTTTATGTTTTTTTTCTTTTTCTTTTTATTCGACATAAACAATCTATACATTTTTTTGCAAAATAAGTTTATATGATGAGAGTATTTTTTTAAAATGACATGATAGTTTTGAATTAAGCAGCCACCCATTAGTGGCTCTCGACTATTGATAAGTTAATTTATTTTTTATTTTTTTAATTTAATTTTTTAATTTTTTTAACCAGGAGACATTAGACATTAAAGTTTTGTAAGAGGTCACGGCACCATTTTCTTTTTAACCTGTGGTTAGGATTTCCTGGTAGAGTAAGGATGGAGAGATCTTTTATTAGAGGGTTAGAATGAGTTTGGAGTTGTTTATGAAATCGTGTGTAAAAAATGCGTGCTTCCTCATTTACTGTTTTCATATGGAGATCATTATAAAGAGTGTGATTAGAAATATAGGGCAGAGCATTGCATAATCTTTGGAGTGCTATGTTTTGGAACATTTGGATTCGATTAGTGTTAGATTTTTTTACTGAGCCCCACAATTGAAGTCCATACATCCAGATATCAGTTAAATAAGATTTAATTAATAGGTATAGTGGGGAGGGGAGAAATTTTTTTAGTTTGTATTGGAGGCTTTCATGCCAAACCCGGTCGAAGACTTGTGCAACGTCTAGAAAAATACAAGAGCAATAAAGCTTTTTTTCAAGGGATGTAGAAATAACATCATCAACTCGGTGTAATTGATGGATTGTGCTATGTAAGTTGCGGAACCCGAACTGGGTATTTGGGAGTATATTTTAAAACTTTTGAAAAAAACGACAAGAGACTTATTGGTCTGAATGAGGTTGGGGTATCGAGTGGTTTGTCAGGTTTAGAAAAAAGAACTATTTTAGAAAATTTCCATAACATCGGAAAATATGACAGTCTGAGACTAGCATTGAAAATATATGTTATTAATACGATGGCTTTTTTGGGTAGGCACCTAGCTACTTCGGACGTAATCAAATCAAAGCTGGGTGACTTTTTTAGTGAGTATTTTTGGATGGTCTGTTTAACTTCATTTGAGGTGAAATATTTTTCAGGTCGATTTATTGTAGATGACAGGTTTAGGTAGGTGTTTACCTCATCAATGTTTTCAGGTGTAAGTATATCATGATGCGATTGGTACGCTTCGTGAAGATGAGCTTTAAAAACTTCGGCCTTATCGTTGTCAGAGAAGGCAAATGAATTATCTGGTTTTTTGAGTGGGACTGAGGGGCGTTTATATTGAAGTAGTTTTTTGGTTTCACGCCATAAGCTCCCTTCTATAGAGGAGAGTGAGGTCAGTTTTTGTTCGTACATGTCAGCTTTATTTTTAGCCAAACATTTTTGTAATGAATTTGCTAATTTATTATATGCATTTTTATGCGAGGGTAACCGTGTGATTTGGTAATGTGTTCTTGCTCTGCGCTTTTCGACTACTGAGCGGATTTGCTCAGAAACAAAAGGGTATTTATGTACTGAGTTATTGGTGGTGTTTTGGGGGTTTGACTTAGAAGCCACTGATTGAATAAGCGTAGTTAAATTATTAACTGCATCGTCAATCTCATGAGCAGATTTTAAGCTTATTTTTAAGTTGATTTCTTCAGCTATGATGTTATGAAATTTAAGGCGATCAGTTTTTGCCGTAAAGAGTTTGGTACTAACTGTACGTATTTGTGGAGTGGCATCAATATTGAGAATGATGGACAAATGGTCGGAATTAAGATCCAGAATATTATTAATTGAATAGTATAAGTTGCTGGGACTTTTTGTGACGAAGATGTATAGAATGTCAGGTTTTTTTCTAACTGAGATTGGCCAATATGTTGGCCCGGGAGGTGCAAGAATTTTGTATTTTTTCATATTGGAGAAATTATAGAGGAAGTTTCCACGAGGTTTGGTGACTCAGCAACCCCAACTTTGGTGTTTAGCGTTATAATCATCACCAATAATAAAGTTATTGGCCTTTGAGTCAAAAAAGTCGGTGAGGTTATCTATAGTTAAATTATGTCTAGGTGGACTATAGATTGTGGCGATAGCAACAGGGATATTATTAATTGTAATTGAGATGGAACATGATTGAAAGTGATTTCGAGAGTAGTTAACAAGTGAGTAGTATTTAAGGTTGGATTTTATAAGTATGGCTGCTCCGCCATGAGCAGTGCCATCTGGATGATTGGATTTGATTAGGCTATAACCGGGAATAGATATGTAAGAATACTCTGTAAAATGGGTTTTAGAGATTAGAGCGATGTCTATGCGTTTATCGAATAGCACACTCTGTAGTTGATTGACGTGATTTTTTAGACCGTTTGCATTGAATAATATAATTGATAATGAATTATTAGTGTATGAGTTATACATTTTGTTTATTAAGAAGGGAAGTAATTACTTGAGTTAGGAGAGCGATCAGCGGATTGATGAGGGACTTAAGTTCGTCTACAAACGAAGATATGGTTACAGTTAGATCAGTAGGAGGGGTTAGAGGAGAGGACTGTGATGGTTGGTTAGAAGTGACCTGAGCATAAGTTTTAGAAGGGATGGCTGAATTATTTTCAAATGAGGTTGGTAATGGGTGGTTAGCTTTTACATTATTATAATTGTTTACATGTGTTTAATATTATCATGTAAGAAGTTACTTTTTGTAGTTGGCTGGGTGGTCGCCGGAACATAAGGCACATTTGGCTGCTGTGTCACGTGTTTTGGTGTATTCTGTGGATGGATGGAATGCGCTGCAGCGAACACAGCGTGAAGGATATCCGCAGAAAGATTTTGTGTGGCCATACTCTTGGCATTTCAGACATTGGCTTATAACTTTCGATTTGTAGGGCTCTTCGAATTTGATTTTTGTATGGAGAAAAGAAAAGAGTTTGAAGATGTCGTTTGAGTGGTCAGTGGGCTCGAGATCAACAAAGAACAGAGGTAATGGTGATTTACTGGTCTTATGTAGGACATTTGTGACCTTTCTTACTTCGAAGAGGCGTAATTCAAGTTCGCTTTTTATTAGTTCAGTGGATGTAGAAGGGTGTAAGTTTCGCAAGACGACACGAGTAAGCTTGTCCTCCCTTAACTAGTACGTGTGAAATTGGGCATTTTGATCTCTCAGAAAATGAACCAATATTCTGTATCCATCAGGATTTGCGGTTTGGATTTTTTGGCTGTCTGTCGATGATTTGCAGAAAAAGTTGTTAACTCCAATTTTTTTAATTAGTGCTGCACACAGATCTGGAAATTCCACTATGCCTTTCACAAAAATTGGTGGTGGTGGTTTGATTGGATTGACATAGTTTGGAGTTTCTGAGGTAGAGTTTTGTGTGATTTGAGGTTCGGCTTGCAATGGTTCGTAGCAATTTTTAGTTATAAATAATTTTTTATTTTTATTTATAGTGGGATCAGGAGAACGTGGATCGGATGAATCTGATAAATATCTTTTGTTAGGCATATGTGTCCACTCACCATTTGAAGAGTCGTCTATGTTGTCGCGAGATGAACTCTGGTTGGTGGCATTAAGTGTAATATTATTTATGATATGTTGCTTGTTTAGGCAACCGGCCTGTATATTCGCATTTTTATTTTTATTGCTATTTTTTTTTTTTGGAGATTGTGACATGTTTATCTCGAGCAGAGGTCGTGTTTTGCCGTTTGGCGGCGATAACGCGACGTGTATTATAACGGCACAGGTGGTCTTGTGCACTGAGTTATTTACATTTTGAAAGAAACGGTTTTGGGCGTAATTAATTTAATAGTTTGATGGCTAAACAACAGTTGCCGTGTTTGTTTTTTTTCTTTATTTATGTAAAAAAAAAAAAAAAAATTTTTTTTCGATTGAAGAGACAACGCGAGATCACAATATTATGCGGAGCGTAATAAACGTGGGCATCGAACGGTGTGGCAACTATTTTTATGTTTTTAAGATTAAAATATTAATCCCACTATATCAAATTGTTTAAATAAGTTTTATATAATTTATTAATTGTCAATTTTCCAGCGGCACTCAGTATGTATATTTTTGTTTTGTTTTATTTTATTATAATGTATTATTCTATTATGTTCAATGTTCTAAGATTGTTTTGTTACATTAATTATTTCGTCCATTAGCTAGTTAATTTAACTAGTTAACCTAACCCATACAACTTGAAATACGTGAAATAAAATTAACAGTTTATTTTAATAATACTATTCAGTGCATATAATAACAAAGACAATATTATCATTATGCAAACAGCAGGATGATGGACATTATTATAAATTTATTATTAGTAATATTATAATTGTATTAATACTACGATATCATTTACGTATTGTTTATAGGAGTAATTGGTAAATAATTTTCATTTGTTTTTATTTACTACTTTTTTAAAATGTATTTCTCCTAGTGTATATTGTAGCGTTGTTTGAATAAGTAGGACGTATTTATAAGATGTCATGTGCAGAAAAGCTTTTAAAATGAATAAAAGATTGTTTATATAATACAGAAAAACGATAAATTTATGAAATAAACTTAGTATCTACTATCCACAGCTAAAACTACCACAGATTTTACGCAAAATAAATGAGAATCTGTCTAAAGTGGTGCTTTTTTATGTAGATATTAAAAATTAACTAAAAAATTATTGTCCACAGATTCACAGAGTACGTATTATATTTATTTATTTATTCTGTATACAATTATGATATTTCGTGTGAAACAAATCCTAAAATATATATATCTATTGTAATATGTATAATAATTGAACAATGATAAGAGAAATCATCAAACTACCGTTAAACATAAAGCAGAAAATGATCTATACATAAAATCAAACAAATTAATAGGCCATGGGTTACGAAATACAAATGACGATATACAACGATACTGCAAAGATACCATAATGTTTGTTACTTCATTAAAGCACACGTGCACACAGATATTTGTCATAAGTAGCCAAAATATATGTGCGAGATCGAGATGATCTTTTTAAGTGCAGACGAGTTGTAGCCCAATCAATCATCTGATATTAATAAATGTGATTGGTAATAAAGTAAAATGTTCAAACAAATGGACTCTATCTATAGGTTAAAATAAGTAGAAATTACTAAAAAGTAATATCTTATAGGTATTTATCGAGAAAATAATTTAATATTAATTTGATAGTGTAGATGTGCAATTCGTATTATAAGTTTATTATAATACATTAAAAAATTAATGTTTATTTCTAATATTGCTTTATCATCAACAATTAATATATATATATATATATATATATTTTATTTTTTTGTAGATGGACTAAGTATATAATTATTTAATTATTTAAATTTATATTTAATACAGCTATTATTGGATTGCGATACAAATATAACGGTTTGGTTCTAAACTAGAGTGAAAAATTCTTTATGATAAAATAAATCAGAGATTACCAAAAAGTGATATGTTATTATCGTTTTGTAAATAATTTAATAGTAACTTGATAATACAAAATTAATAATTATTATACTACTAAATTTTACTTCAACGCAATAAAATTCTTACCAAACGCAAAAGCAATTTAACAAACAAATGGTTATACTGTAAAACTGTTTGATTTCTAGTTGACATTATTTTTTATTGTATAAAAAATATATATAATTCTCTTAGGGAATTACTGAATATTTTGAGATTTTGGTAATTCGTAAATATTGATACATTTCAATAGATATTAATTATAATAATTATTAATAATTAATTAGTAATGATTATAATTCAATTTTTTTAGATGTGATAAAGAGTACGTAGATATAATTAGTATATAATTTCATTTTTATGAAATTTCAAATTCACATTATTAAAATAGCAATAAGACAAAAACTTGTTTAAATTGATTTTTTTAAATCATGTTTTTACGTGTAATTAGTAAAATGCGGACCCAAATAATTAGTTTTTAAATTTAATTTTTGGTTGCTTTATAATTATCATTATTATCGTGGAATTGTGCTTCTAGGACTCTTAGGCGTTCTTGCTGTCTTCACAATATTAACATAAATCGATAAACGTCGTATATATTGTATATTATTCATACGTTATTGATTATATGCTGTAGAGTATAAATGATTGTAATTTTGGAAATTTTTGCTTTTATGCACCTTTCGTCACAATCGACCTTCATCACCTTCTCAATTAATAATGTTTCTATCTGTTTGAGTCAGTGTATCGTTACCAAAAACATACGACATATTCAATGTTTATAATTTATTATTGAATTACGAAAATATTAATAAATTAAAAAATTATTTTAATAAAGTTTAATAAGTCTTACATCCATTATTATCTCATTAGAAGTACACCTAACCTGTATGAATCATTTCTGTTTTTCAAACGTACAATGTAGCTAATTTGCTATCACAAGAACTTGTTTTGAGTTAGGTATCAGCTTTAATATTAAAGAGAATTGACCAATTCTTAAATTAAAGATAGTATTTTTACTTTTTATCTCTTGTAAATTTATTGCAATATTCAATTTTTTAAGTAAGTTATAATATTTTAAATATGAAAATAAATAATATCCGATAATTCACTTAAAAATGATTTTCAAATTACCGACCAAAGATGTATTTCTTACCTGTAAGTTTGATAATAGGTAAATTCACCATTATATTATAGCTACCAATACAAAGTAATAGATGGTAATCATTCTATGCAGGCTATAGACTGTTTTTTGAATTTTTCGTGATTTAAAGAGATATGTGAATATCTCTTTTCTAGGTATAACGTGTAAGATACAATTTATATATGTCTCAAAATTAATTAAATAATTATTGTTCACAGCTTATGAAAAATGTACGTATTATTTCTTTAATTTGTATATAATTAAGGTATTTTGTGTGAGATATTGCTACAATTTAAAATTTTAGATTTTTTTCGGAATGGTTAATATGCTTCTATGGTTATATATTTTTGGTAAAACAAGTAAAAGTTGTGGTCAAAATTAACAAAAAACCACCGAAAATAGAATATTCACGCTACACGAAAAAATATGCAAAAAAAATGTTTTTTTTATTAAATATTTTTAATCAAATTTAAGTTTTATGCTTATTTGAGTGCTTATAATGATGTTTTTAAGCGCTTATTTTAATAATGTTCTATAAGTCCATATTACAGTCCCTAGTAATAACATATTGCCGTCACTTAGTTTGAAGTTACAAAAGCTCTCATATGAAACTGAGATAAATCATAAATCTTCATATGCTTCAATAGTTACTATTAATAACTCATTGCCAGTCTTGTAAAAATACTTTTGAAAAAGTATTAAGATCCACTATAATAGAGAAGAAACATATTAAAAATATTTTTAAAATACTATTATCTAAATGTTTTTTACTAATACTTACAAAGTATTTGAAGACAAATATAAGTATTTATTTTAAAGTTTAAACTTTATAATGTATAAGATGTATATCGTATATCAGTATAGGTACTTATTATATTACTACTAATCATAGATTTTAAAAATGTCATATATACCTACTATAACATACTTGTCTTTTGAGAGGCCTTTCTTCTAATTGTACATTTATTTATTTTACATATAGATATTGAAAGTAATGTTGATAAAATTATTATATTTTCATTATTATTAAAAAAATCGCATTACAAAATTCTTAAATATAAGAAGTGGAATATTTTTGTCAAATTGTTGTGAATAATAATTAATTTATGAAATTTATAGTATTTAAAAACTTTACAGGACTACAATCATTTGTAACAATTATAATTTTTTTTTTTTTAGCTAACCCAACTATTGGTACGCATAATATTATTAGTATTTTTAAATTTTATTTGTATGATATTTTGTTTTTTAAAACATTTCTTTTACATAATTTCCAGTGAAAAAAAAAACAATTTTTCAAAAAAAAAAAACATTATATTTTTACTATGGCATTCATTTTGTTATATGTATTACTTTTTTGATCGACATTATACATTCTTAATTTTTCAATCTGAAGCAAATTATTTTTCGAAATATTATATATTTATCTAAGTACTCATGAAAAAATGTTGCTCCAAACCATAATATTAAAAATGTATAAATAACACAAAATATATACATATTGTATATCAGTATAGGTTTCTATTATATTAGTACTTAACATAAATTTTAAAAATTTCACATATTATACTATAAAATAGTTATCATTTTAGAGATAATAATTGTTCACTTTTTTAATTTACATACAGATATTGAAGGTAATGTTGATAAAATTATTATATTTTCATTATTATTAAAAAATTTCCATTACAAAATCCTTAAAAATAGGATCTGGAATATTTTAAATTCTAAACATTTTTATCAAATAATTGTGAATAATAATTAATACTACGGAATTTGTTGTATTTAAAAATTTTACAGGACTACCATTATTAGTAACGATTATAATTATTTGTTTTTTAGATAACCCAACTATTGGTACGCATAATATTATTAGTATTATTTTAAAATTGTATTTGTATGACATTTCGTTTTTTAAAACATTTCTTTTACATAATTTCCCGTGTAATAAAAATAATTTTCCAAAAAAAAATTATATTTTCACTATGGCATTAATTTTTTTATGTATTATTTTTTTGATCGATATTATACATTCTTAATTTTTAAATCTGAAGCAAATTATTTTTTAAAGTATTATATTATATTTATCTATGTACTCCTGAAAAAATTTTGCTCCAAATCATAAAATTAAAATTTATAAATAACACAAAATATATACATATTGTTCATCAGCATAGATTTCTATTATATTAGTACTTAACATACATTTTAAAAATTTCAAATGTATCTATTTTAACATACTTGTATTTTGAGAGGTAAATAATTGTATATTTATTTAATTTACATAAAGATATTGAAGGTAATGTTGATTAAATTATTATATTTTCATTATTATTAAAAAACTTCCAATACGAAATTCTTAAAAAATAGGATATGGAAAATTTTTATCAAATTTTTTTGAATAATAATAATAATTACTACGAAATTTGTTGTATTTAAATACAAGTATTTAAAAATTTTACAGGACTACAATCATTAATAACAATTATAATTTTTTTTTTTTTTTTTAGCTAACCCAACTGCTGGTACGCACAATATTATTAGTATTTTTAAATTTTATTTGAATAATATTTCGTTTTTTAAAACATTTCTTTTACATAATTTTCAGTGAAAAAAAAAAACAATTTTTAAAAAAAAATTTTATTTTTACCATGGCATTCATTTTGTTATGTATTACTTTTTTGATCGATATTATACATTCTTAATTTTTCAATCTGAAGCAAATTATTTTTCGAAATATTATATATTTATCTAAGTACTCCTGAAAAAATGTTGCTCCAAACCATAATATTAAAAATGTATAAATAACACAAAATATATCCATATTGTATATCAGTATAGAAAATATGATGTAGAATTTTTTTACCTTTAAACATTTTTATAAAATATTTGTGAAAGAAAATTAATATTACGAAATTTAAAGTATTAGAATACAAATATTTTAACTTTGTTAAAGATACTTTTAAAAAGTATTCAGAATAATTAAAAAAATTTTTAAGTAAATTGTAATAAGAACACCAAAAAATATTTAACAAGTATTTAAACAAAAGTATTCAAAATTCAATTATTAAAGATCTGCAACCATTATTAACAATTATAATTATTTTTATTTTTTAGCTAATGGAACATATAGTACGTACAATATTATTAGTATTTTTATGAAATTTCGTTTTTTAACATAAAACCTAATTCTACAAAATAAAAACAAATTAATAAAAAAAATTTATATTTTTCCTCATGACATTTTTTTTTATGTTTTTACTTTTTTGATTGGCAACATATATTTTGAATTTTGCATTCTGAAGCAAAATTTTTTTCTGAAGTATTACGTTATATAAAAATTGTAATTTAGAAGAGTATAGTTTATAATGTTATGTAAGGTTTTAGAATGTATGTGTAATTTTTTTTATTTTGTATGTAATAATGGTATTTGCGTGAAATATGGCCTAAATTTTTTGATTTTAAGAGGAAAGTTATAAAGAATGTATGTTTTATATTTCATTTTTTTGTACTTTTAATAATAATTCTATTCCAACATTCTTAATTCCACATTTCATCAGACCTAATCATCAAATTAATATTTTTATTGTTCAGCTCTGATAACCGATAGAAGTAGGTCTATCAGTCGTCTGATTGATTCTTGTCCAATATTGCGCATCTCGCACAAGATTGTGCAGTCCCCAAATTGTATATTATATTGTAGTAATTTTAGCCGTAAATGTTCATACGTAGACTTTGTGAATTGTCAGCTACCTATGTGAGGGAATTTCGGACTCGTCACTACGAAGCGGACAGAAGATAATCTTTTGAGACAGAATATCGTCATTTTGTTTACTTTATTAATTGTAAAATCAACTGTTTGTCCCAGTTGATTTTTAAAATGTTTCCATTATTTAAAAATTAAACTTACAGTGCAATAAAACCCTATAAATTATTAAAATTTTAAAATAAACTCATACTGGCTCTTTTGGAATTATGATAATTAATAAAAAACCTAAAAATGAATTGAATTTTTTTTTATATTACATTACCAATGGCAATTATAACAACTTTATTGTTGCAGATAATCATAAAAGTAAGAAGTATAATTTTTAAATTTATATTTAATTATTTAACCAAATGATATTTTGTAAATACAAGTATTATTTATTGTGGTTAATTAGATTTTTAAAATACAGTGTTAAAAACAATATGTTCTATCTACATAGTATACAAAATTTGAGATTACCAAAAATTTATTTCATATTAAATTAATTGTGTAAAAATATAATATTAATTAGATAGTTCAATATTACCAAATTGTAAAATCGAAATATTTCTAACTAATTGAAATGAATAATTTGAGAACCCAGTAGTTCATGACAATATTTTATTTACTCTAAAAGAAGGAGTATTAAGTTTGAACTTTAAGTAGTTCTCCAATGAAATAACTGAACATTTAAAAACTGATTATTCGTAAATAATGTTCATAACGATAGACCTTAATAATAGTAATATTAACCATATAATTTATCCTATATTAGCGTAATTATGAATATTTAATGATATTAAATACTATTTATTTTATTATTATTGTTATTATTACAGGGATAAAAAGTAAGTAAAGAGTTTTATTTTTTAATCGATAAGAAGATAAGATTAAATTAGTTGAAGTTAAGTACATTGCTAAATATATATGAAACCAATGTTAGGTGATCAATATTCTAATAATATTGTGATATGGTCAGTTCCGTACTAACGTGCTGATGATTATATCAGTGGTGTCCTAACCAATTATATTTGGCGACTCTAAACAAAGGTGGACATCAGGTTAGGTTTTAATAAGGATTTACGACTTTTTTTCCACCCTATAAAATATTACTACTTTTTCTACACTAGGGAGTTTTCCCTGATTTCCTCGCCCCTTTGCGTGGATCTGAATATACTATCATCAAGTATAATATTATTTATTAATTAGTATATTTATTATATTCCAGATTATTTCAGTAAGTACATTATATATACAATATATATATATATTTTTAATTTTATGTGTGAAACTTTTTTAATTCAATTTATGAAACCCGGGTCTCATGACTTTTATAATGATCGACATTCTTTTAAATTTGTACTTATTTTCTGAAAACCGTATGTATAAAACCGTTCAATTGGGTACATTGGGTACGACTCTAATTATAATTTATCTGGTTGATATATTTACATAAAAAAACAGGTTGACTATGCACAAGTAGAAATTATTACGGCTCATAAACCATAATTTATAAATATAAATTTGCGGTGCAGTACATAGTTTATATTTGGTTCTTGAAACCAATCGTTGAGAGATTTCAACAGGGTACTAAACATGGTATAGACTGGGTTCATTGAAAATACAAACATTTTTGTTATTACAAAAACCACTATTATTGGTTCATTTTATGAGTATGGTGTATACCTTACTATCAAAAATCAAAATGTGTACACAGTGGAATTTCAAAGCCTACGCTAGTTTAAGAAAATACATTATATTTACATTTATGTCATGAAGTCTTATAAAAGTGAACCGTAATTTGAAAACTGTTATCAATATTTCATTATTTAAAGCATATATAATATGTTTTGATTTAGTATTGGTTTATAGCAGATAATGTTAAACGCGTGTGTGTGTAATTTTTTCCTATACTTCATTATACGGTAGGATCAGATACAGTTTACCTATATCACATTAAAATAACAACTTAAAATTTTTTTTTTAGCAAATATAGTATACAGTAAGTATTTTATTAATTTATATTGAATACAAAGTATATTTATAACTATTTTGGTGCGTTAAAAGTAAAAAAAAATAGTAATGAACTATGTTTTTTCTATATAAAGATAATGTTATTTCATTTAATATATCTAGAATTTTAGATACGATTTTGTTACAAATATCCACAACAATGTTAACTAGTTTAATGAATGAATTATGGGTCTATGTTATTATCCCTTCTAATAATTTTTTTTATATTTTTTAGTTATAATATATTCCCACATTACTTTTATAAAATAATTATATAACATTAAATTCTAAATAAATATCACATTGTAGTTTATTTGTGCAGGGATAGCAGAAGATTACCGAAGTAATTTTAATAGTATGTTTTATTGTTTACCATTATTCACTATAAATACTAAAATATTACTTATGTAATATTAATATATATTATAAACATGTTATTATTGTAGCAAAGTAATAACTGAGTGCTGTTATAATTTGTGTTTATATTAACCAAATAATAGGTAATTCATAAAGAACGTCTTTTTCGAAAGTCTATGTAATTTTTTTGTTTCAAGGTTGGAAACACTGTTAATTAAATTTCTGTTATATATTGCTTTTAAAGTTATTGTTTATTATATTATTTACAATTTTTTGGCCTGTGACTTTAGTATTTGATCGGTACATTGCGTACCTAATCTAACCTTAACTGGTGAATCAGGCGAATCATACTAAACTAAAACACCATTCGTTAATTTTAATTTAACGAGGTAACGTCCTGATGTTGTGAATAAAACATTAGTGACTATTAGACACTAATCTCAGGTGGATATTTCAACAAACAAAAATTTTGGCTTTTTTGGAAATGAGAACCTAAGGGCAAAAAAAAAATGCATCTACATTGAGTATCCTTTTAGTGTGTTTTTTTGGGTATGCGAGGTGATTTGCCCGAACTTTTTTGAAAAAGAAACATAGATACCTAAGCAGAAAAGTGAATAGAGATCGGTATTGGAGTTCACGTTGAAACCTTAACTCGTTGTGAAACAATTTGTATCATGTTTAATGTATTTCTTATAAAAATTAAAACTTCGTTCTTTATGAAACAGCGTTCATATTATACAAATAATTTGGATCAATGATAATGGGTTTTATGATAATCTGTTGGTAAACAATCAACACTTCTAACACCGATTAATTTTGCAGCATATTTAAAAAGTGCTCATGGAATAATGGACGGATACTGTATTGAAAAGACCAGTTATGAATTTAATCGTGGTAAAAACTATTTTAAATATATTTTTGATTTGGCTAAGTATTAAGACGACAATAGAGAATAAGAAATATTTTATTTATCAAAATAGTCAAGCTTGTAGATAATTTTATTTTTAATTAATAATTTATAATTGATATGTTATAGTACCTTTATATAATATACTATTCTGTATAATTACTATTAATGTTGCATGTTTACAGTTAAATAAAAGCTAAATGTACCAATAAAAATATTAATTTATAAAGAAAATAATTTTTGGAAAAAAATACGATAGATAATAAAAAATGTTATATGTACATTTAAATTAATGTTATAATTCTATCAATAAATGGAATAAATAAGCAAGAACAGAAATAGGGGAAACTATTTTAAAATAAATATTGTGGTAATCGTGCTAGATAGGAACAATAATAAACCATGAAACTGGTCACCGAAATGCCTCACCCACACCATTTCCTTAAGCGGCTACCGACCAATGGATATGCGACAACATGTAAATTTGTGATGCATAGTATTATAATATTATATACTTAGCTCAATGAATAGTAGACGGAATCGCCTACTAAATACTGATAAGCTACGTAAATTAATATGTATTGTGCAAAATTGTGTTTAAGACGTTTAAGTGTAGTTGTATGTATGTTATGTACGTAAAAGCGTGAAAGACGGTTAGGGACATTCAATACATTCGTATACCACTCACATACTTTTATATCAATATTTTTGAGTCAGATTGTAACACCGCACAGCCTAACCCTATGTTAACATATATTTGTAATTTTGTATTAAGTTGAAATATATTATAATGATATTAGTACACTTATACATTAATTGTTCATTCCTACGTTGATGTATGAAACGACCTAAGTCGGGACGTAACATATAGTTAAAATTCAATATTGATTTTTAATAACCTTAACTGATCTGTTTATATATATAAGGTTATATGTCGTGTTATGAAAAGTTTAAGCACCTAAGTTTTTTGAATCTTAAATGAAAAAATTATATTAAATATCCCTGGCACCCTCATCTCTGATTTTCGGAACCAAAATAAGAGCCTTTTTTTGTGCTACGTTTGTGCTGGTTTTTGCCCGACTTTGAACGTTTGTGCAGCAAACCCCGATTTTTTATGAATTTTTAAAGGTGGAGGTGCCAATAAAAGTATAGTTCACCCTTAACACAACATTTTTTTATATTAAATAATCCCAACAATAAGTAATTTTAACTCCTTAAAATAATTATATATAAACTCCTATTATATTATAATATAATAATAATAATATTATAATATAATATTATATTATATTATAGTATATACTTAATATGATTCAAAACGTATTGGTTAAAATAAAAAAAATGTATTTTTCTGTATTGTACTGTTTGGTACGTGCATTTGGCCAGTCCCTCCTCACCCAAATGCAAAATTTAAAAAAAAAATATGCAGATATTTAGCACGTAATTTGCGTGAATTCGCAAGCCTAGTTTCAAAATTCGCAGGACACTCCTTCCCCTCATAAATAAAAATAAATATTGCATTTTTATTATTTTAGATTTTTTATTCCATAAAGATTATTTTTTTTTTTATGAATTATAGACTATAAATTTAGGCTTTTTATTAAATTTAGAAATTTTATTTAACTTTTTTCTAGATTTATTCAGTTTTTTTATTCTAATTAGATACAAATCTGTTTGATAAATTGTTCTTAATTAAATAAATAAAAAAAATGATTCTATATTTAATAAAACAATATAACTGAAATGAAAAACGACCATTGAAAATCTTATTTAGTTAAAACAAGGTCAAATTAGGGACAAAAATCTATATTCTAATTATAAAAATTTCAAAAGAAAAAAAGTTAGTAGCCATTTTCTAAAGAGGTTTGAAGTTCCTGGGTTAAAATTGGGGGGGGGCTGCGTGAAATTGGCACAATTTTTAATTTTTTGGTTTCCCGGTGAAAGTTTGGACTTGCAAATTCTAAAAACTGACTTGCAACAACTTGCAGATAACTTGTAAAATATAGCATAGATTTAAAAAAAATTGTGCCAAACATAGATATGTATCAAATTAGAATAAAAAAAAACTTAAAAAAACTGAATAAATATAGAAAAATGTTAAATAAAAAATAAAAAAATTACAAATTCAATAAAAACCCCAAATTAAAAAGTATATAATTTATAAAAAATATTTTTTATTGAATAAAAAAGCCTAAATAAATAGGAAGCTCTAATTTCCATAAAAAAATATTCTTAATTTAAAAAATTTGAAAAATGTTAATTTTGTCTATGAGGGGGGGGGCTAGCGAGACGTGTTGCTGCCCCCCCATGATTTTTTTTATTTTTGAAGGGAAGGAGTGTCGTGTGAATTTTGAAACTAGGCTTGCGAATTTGTGCGGATTACGTGCTAAAAATCTGCATAATTTTTTTTTTAATTTTTCATTTGAAGAGAAGCTGGCTAGCTAAACGTACGCACAAACCAGCATAAACGAATGGTGAAATCAAAAGTTGAAAGTTCCAAGGTGGGGGTAATGTTGTTTCCATGGCACTCCTGCCTTAAAAAATTCAATAAAAATCTGAGTTTGCTGCACTAACATTCAAAGTCAGGCAAAAACAGCAAAAAAAAAGGCTCTTAGTTTAGTTCTGAAATTCAGAGGTGGGGGCTCCAGGGTAATGCACCTAAAGGAATGATTTTTTTATTATTTTAGAAAAATGAATAGGTAAGTAGTCATCTTTATTTCATAAAAATAACAAATTATCGTCATCATGCGTTTTAAAATTACCAACGGCAGTTTAGTACATTTATTTCGATATTACAATTATATCAACAAACTCAGTCGAAAAATATAATTTTAGAAATTAATAATTGATTTTCATATAGATAAACAAGTATGTAATTATTAAATATGGCATATATTTTATGTTCATTTTTTTTTTAGAAATACTTACGAAGTATTAAATTATTAATCGTTTTCAGCGATTCTCCGCCATGTTTTCTATATGCTTTGATTTACAGCTCATTTTTTCATTTCTTGGCAACAATGTATTTTGGAATGTCACCTCTTGGTTATGAATAATAGTGAATATACATTGACTTGTTCTCTACGTTGTTCGTCATTCGCCAATCATTAATCGTGGGTAATATTTAGTCCATATCGATATCGCTATTCGCTAAATGACATATTTATTATATTTCTAATCATTTAGGTTATTGATATTTGGAATTAATTTTTTTATCAACAATTTTGTATTTCCGAATTCAAAATCAAACAGCTTATAATAATTGTTACTTATTTTAAATTATGTTTTAAAAAAAAATTAAAAATGTCATCATGTACGGTAACGATGTGGTGACAAAATAAAAAATCTTCAATCTTAAAATTGTAAAATTGTTTAAAATGATCATGCGTTAATTCTTTTTTTTCAAAAAATATTTGATACTGCAACCATAATTTACACTTCCTTAACATTTAAATGTTTATTAGATGTACCCAGAGAAAAATTATAATACCTGTTTCTCATCCTTCAAACGCCAATTATTGAGATGTGTATTAACTATATTTAATTTGGTATAAGTCATATCTACTTATTAAAATTATCAATTTAAAATTTAAATAGTGAGAAACCTAATATAGTATATAAAGACTATTTGGCATTAAATATGTATTGGGTATATTTTTCTAAATTATTAACATAATTTAATTTTTTTATTCAATTTAATAACAGTTTACAATAGTAAATTCTAATTCCTGAACAATATTAAAAGTAGCAATAGTGCATAATGGAATGTCTACAATAATGGACGTTTGTCAATTTTCCCGAGATCACTTTAGAAGCGAATTTCAAGAACAGGATATACTTCCACACTATACTTGATAATTATAAATAAGTTCTTCTAAGTCTATAATATTTATTTTTATATATTATAGTTTAATACATCATAGTAAGTATTTCTCAAAAGACATTCAACATAAAATACATGCTATAAATAATAATTACATAGTTATTTATCTTTATGCAAATCAATTATTAATTTATAAAATTACGTTTTTCGCATGAGTTTGTTGATACAATTGTAATATCGAAATAAATAAACTAAACTGCCATTAGTAATATTTAAACAGATGACGATGAGGATTTATCATCTTTCTGAAATAAAGATGACTATACATACCTATTAATTTTTCTGAAATAAAAAAACGATCGTTCCTTTTACGATACTAATCTAAATAACATGATATTATAATTAATGGTTTTAATTAAATTGTTAAAATAAAATATTACAGAAAACTCAAACATTTCCACATTATTTTTGGTAGATATATTGCATTTTAATTCAATTATAATATATGCGTATCTACTTATATATTTATAGGTATATATGCAGTATTATATATTATGAAAAGTTCAACCGCCTATGTTTTTTGAATCTTAAATGAAGACTTAAAAAAATATATATTTTGTCGAAAAATAATCTGAACATTTTTTAATTTTTCGTAATATTGTTTTGTTTACTATTAGTTAAAACTATGCATGATATCATGTTATTTAGTCTAATATCATATGAGAAATTTTATTTTTATAATTTTAGAAAAATGAATAGGTCATCTCTATTTCAGAAAAGTAACGAATCGACATCATCCCCTTTAAAATTACCAACTGTAGTTTAATATATTTATTTCGATATTTCAATTGTATCATCAAACTCAGTCGAAAAATGTAATTTCAGAAATTTGATTTTCATATAGATTAACAAGTATGTAATTATTATTCATAGCATATATTTTATGTTGAATATTTTTTTAGAAGTACCTACGATGATACTATGCATTAAATTATAATGTACCTATAAAAAGAATTATTAGGTACACACTCGGAAAAAATATTCAACATAAAATATATATTATGCTATAAATAACCATAACATACATTTTTATCCACGTGAAAATCAAATTTTTTAAATGACGTCTTACGAATGAGTTTTTTGATACAATTCTAATATCGAAATATACTAAACTGCCATTGGTAACTTTAAACGGATGATGACGATGATTTGTCATTTTTCTGAAATAAAGATTACTATCTACCTATTAATTTTTTTAAGACAAAAAAAATATCATTTATTTTATGATATTATGCATAGTATTAATTAAATAACTTTAAAAAAAGTATTACGGAAAACCGTGAACATACTATAGTTGCCCGACGATCTATATTTTTGATCACAGCATTAAGCGGCGCAGAACGTTCTTATCAAATCTGACAAAAAGTCGTATACTACTAGTGCCCTCTATAGTCATTATATTATAAAAATCTTTTACCATGTTACCACAGACTACATAATATAGTCTTTGGTGTTACCATAACTAATAACAATAATAGAGGCCATAAAGAGTGCGTACAGTATGATGAGACTTTCTATTAATTCTTGATAAGGACATTCAGAGCCGTCATATCCGTACTCGTAATGCAACCATAGTATCTATATACGTGCGGAAAACTCAATAATGTCCACATTATCTTTCGGCAAACTATATATTTTATTAAATTTTTGTTTAAGATTGAAAGTACATAGGTACTTGAACTTTTCATAATACTTATTACATTATATATACCTAAATAAATATACCTTTAATGTTTTACTTTTTGATCTATATATGTATTATAGATACACTTTAAAAATTTAAAATATCAAGTTTTATAATTATATAAATTAAAATAACGATACATACAGTTGCACGGTTAAATCAGGGAATTGGTTAAGATATTGTACGACTTCATTGAAACCCTCTTCGACTGACGATAAAGCGTCAATTTGTGTTTCCGTCAAGTATGGCAAATAGTCCAGTCAAATTAGCAAAAAGTTTGGAACTAAATCCCTAAAAGCTGAATTTTGGTTGAAGCAACTATTTGTACTATATTGAATTCTAGCATACGAAGCGAGCGATGTGGATTCTTTTTTATGTGCATAGGTACAAACTAAATTGAACCTTATATTTATTAGTTATACTATTTTGTGTATATTATAACATTATTTTGAGTACCTATTAGTTTGTATGACCAAATATCAAAACATAAGTCAATGGTGTAACTAAATGCGCCGTATAATAATAATTTATAGCTACACTTTTTTACTTTACAACTTATTTTTGATATTAAAAATATGAATTAAACAGTACATAAAAATATATAGTGCTCGGAACTTTGTTTACCTTATTTTATTATATATTAAAGTCTATAAGTTATTATTATTATGTTTATCGATATAGCTTCAGGTAGTAGTGAGAGCAGATTTTTATAAATGGGTTGTATTACTATGAATAATGATACCTAGTCCTTTGTGCCTTATTATAGAATGTTTTTAATATTTATAAATATTGTCACACTATCTTTTATTTATGATTATTATATTAATATAATTTCTTAACTTTGTATAGCGATTAAGAGTATTCGATTTCTTTCAAAGCGAGCTCAAGAGATGAATATTCACAGATAGAATGAGCCCAACACAAATAAT
Organism: Rhopalosiphum maidis; assembly: GCF_003676215.2. NCBI lineage: Eukaryota > Metazoa > Arthropoda > Insecta > Hemiptera > Aphididae > Rhopalosiphum > Rhopalosiphum maidis. The sequence continues at coordinate 86,764,296 of NC_040878.1, forward strand.
TACTTCTCAAGTAGTTGATGCCTAAAAAACTTTTTTTTAATTATCATATAACAACATTTATTAGATATCGTGAAAAAAATAGAATGGGTAAAGTAGCTAATCTTAAGGTTTAGTTATTGTAACTATCTGTGTACGTTTAATAAACTAGGTTTCGCACACTGGGAAGTATAAAAAATCAACAGTGTATATTCGTATATATATTTAATTAAAACAAATCATCCCAGATAACACTGCGCATGGCGGAGCTGCTATTTTTGTTAAATCTACTATAGAATTTTATCCCTTATCTAGTTTCTCTTAAACTTTTCTCCAAATCTCGTGCTATCAATCTAAAGATAAAAAATACTCCACTCACCATTGCTGCCATATACTCACCCCCTAAACATAACATTACTAACACGGAATTCTCTGATTATTTTAGCACATTTAATAACAATTTTATTATATGCGGCGATTTTAACGCCAATCACCAGTCATGGGGGTGCCGAGTGAAAAACCCACGAGATGTCACCTTGTACAACTTAACCAACTTAAAAAGTTTTAAGATTCAAGCTCTAACTGATCCAACGTACTGACCTTCGTCTTCCTCAAAAACAACCCGATATTCTAGACATTTTTGTGACCGAATAACTTATATAGTTCTATTATCAATTTACTTGATTTAAATTCTGATCACTCATCATTGCTCCTAACTCTTAATACTTCCCCAACATATAAAGAATTCAACAATTTATTTAATAAATACACAGATCATTCTAAGTTTCTCGAATTATTTGATAAAGAAATAAATTTAAATATTAAACTAAAAACATCTGTCGACATTGATTTAGTGATCCAAAATTTTACCAATGTAATACAAACTGCAGCATGATCTGCTACAAATACTATTCTTGCTCCTACCTCACCAGACCAATTATCTGTGTACATACGTAACGTAATATACGTATTTGAATTTATACATAGTTTTATACAATTGTTATTATTGGATTTAAGAATGACACTTTAAATTGTGCTATGACGGTAATTAATTATGAACTTTTTTTGTGGCGTAATAATATAAATATCATTACAAATTTAAGATAAGTTTTAAAGATTTTAGAAAAATATCGACCGCAATTATTAAATCGAATAGCTTAACTATAATTTTTATTTATAACTACATTATTATTAAAAATATTTATATAATTATATATTTCAATTCAGATTGTATGTTTAACATTAATAGATATGTTCACAGACGATTTTAAATAATATACTTATTATTTTGTTGTGCTATATAAACACTGATACATAAAAACATAAAACGCCGTTTATAATTAATAATACAGTAAAACCAGTGTAATATGGAACCTGAATAGCGTGAAAACCTGACTTTTATTGAAAAATGTTACGGTCCCAGCGAAACTTAAGTATTTTTAAATTCTTTGTTTCCGCAATAGGATGGAACCTGTTTAATGCAGAAATGGAAATGATATTTTGTTATAAGCCTGTATATGTTACTCTTGCATTCTAGCATGGGAGACTTACCGTAGCCAAGACTAACAGGTACAAAACCATTCACCCGATTGGTTGTTGATTTCTCTGGCGCCTACTGCGTAAAAGAAGCTCTGTTTACCTATGTATTTTTGTATGGCCACTCGGGCTGTCCAACTAGAACCGGTAAGCGATTTGTCAACCACTCTTTTTATCGCAGCCCTATGACCGATTCCTTAGTCATCGAGGGAAATGTACTGACCTCTAAAGCGATTGTGGAATAAATTTTGTTGGAGCCAAACGTTACTTGAAGGAAGTTCAAGACCTTATTGACTCCCCAATCACAGCCACACATCTCGACAAACGTCAAATTCTGTTTGTATCAACTAGCCTTTTAACAAGGTTGTCGTCGGACACACGGTCCTCTGGAGCCTTGTGAATAATTGGTAACACTTATTTGTAGTAATGAATAGAACAGGAATTTTAATAATTATATATTTTACATATATACAGAAGAACTCCGATTATCCGAGCGCCTATCAACCGGATGAGAAAAAAGATTTAACGGCTTAAAAATTTCTTTTAAAATATGTTATTGTATTTTTAGCTTATTCTTTTCCTGTTAAATATTATAATAAAATTATTTGTTTGTTACAAATTTTAAATTATAATACAATAACTACATACATATTAATAATAAATACATACATACAATATATTCATACAATTATATAATTATATAATATTTAATATGTCACATACCAATCATCCGGATATTTGCTTATCCGGACCACCCTTGAGATTAATTAGTCCAGATAATCGGAGTTTTACTGTATATGTAATATTTGTATAACGGAATGCGTCTACGAGCGTGTAGAGCGAAATAAGGGGGCGAGGAACACCGCTCTGAGGGAACGCACTCGGAGATTGGGCGGAACGCGGAACTGCCTGTGACTTAGCGAAACTGCTGATAATTGACGGCAGAGCTGTTGAGTTTTCGGATTTGTATCCTGTTGGAGCACGTGGTTGACGGGGATCACCGGAATGTCACACACGTGAAGTCAATGACGCACGGCACTCGCACGTAATTATTGTATTTTCGATCGGGAGCTCGATGTGTAGATCATACGGTTAAATCTGATCAGATTTATGATACGCTTGTACAGCAATAACAATATTTATCGATATTGTAAGTGAAACACACTTTGTATAACAAGATGGCCGTTAACACAAGAGCACACGTGAATTTACGCAACGGCGAATGGATCAAAAAAACGTAAACAACAGCGACGACCGTTGGCGGCGGCGTATCCGTCGTTGTCCAGACCAAGGCGACGGACACGTCAGTATTGCCAACTACGCGGGTGGCTTGGTCACTAATCATACCCCTGTCCAAGACCGGCGGTAATCAGTTTTGGACAAAAGGATCGAACAAATTCACTGGCTTTTATCCACCTGGTGCTTCACACATGGGTGGACTTTGGGAAGCAGCCAAAACAGATACATTTGAAATTTAATAATTTTGAATAGAATGATGAAAATCTGGCATAGAGGGCCAGACAAACGAGTGTCATTAGGAGCGTCTAAACACAGGAATGCCGACGTATTGTCCGTGTTCGCTCCGCAAACAATTCAAAAAGCATGTTTTTCGCGCCAGTTAGTGATAGTGGTGTGCCGTTATCTAGTGGGCGAAGTGTCACATTTTATATTATTGTTTTTTCATATGCTTTTTAATGTTTTTCTTCGTTCTTAAAGTTGTGTAATGTTTTCAGTGCCACCGAAAGTCTGTATTTCGACGGATTAAATGTTTAAGGTGGTACTGATCGAATTTTCGTGAATCATGCGTTTTTTCATTGGCTGTTCAAATATTCATTCGTTTTCGTAAAATCATCATATTCAATTAAATACATTCATTCGTTTTCTTTTCCTTCTTTTCATGCCTCTCGAGCTGTTCGGCTGTTCAACCAATGCTTTATTCATTATTCAAGTTTTCGATCGTTTTTAAATACATTAGTCTTTAAGAGAAGCATACATTCAATCGTTTTGTGTTCGACTTCTGTGAATTGTTTTTTTCTGGTGCACCACTAGATACTTACACAAGCACGTGAATTTTGTGTCATTGTGAATTCCATGTGTTCAGTGATTTATTCGTCTGAGCTGGTGACCCGTTAGTCGTACGTTCTCGGGATTGTCACACATTTAATTATTATAATATTGTATTTTTTATTGTGCAATGTGTGCTTCCTGAGACGGTAGCGTTTGGTTCAAAGCCGCTAACGGACACCAGTTCTCCAGGTTACCAGCTGACGAGCTGTCATAAATTATTATTCAAATCATATTCAAATTAGTATTCATATTATTATTGTTTTTGTATTTTCTAATCAAGCATTTTAATATATTATTGTATTTTGCTAGTTCAGCATACTTTTTATTCACCCTGTGGGTGCCAAATAGGCATTTCACATTTGTTATTATTTACTGTATTGCTGAACAAACATTATTATTAAATTTTAATATATTGATCCAGTAGGCTATATTATAACATATTGTGATATTATTATACTAAACCAAAGTGCCTACTATTATTGTTATAATAAAATCAATCATTTACTATATAAATATTCGGGTTATCTATTTTAGTATCTTATTCAGTCTTATAATGTCGTTAGTGTATTATTTATATTTAACTAATGCCTTGTCGTGAAGGCACCCTTAACGTTAACTATTATATTTTATTTTTGTTAAGAACTGAACGCGACAGTCCGACGTAGTAATTTTATTATTTTTATATTTATTCAATTGTCTTCCGTCGATCGACTTGTGATCGTGCGCCCCATTTACTAACTCTAATACGTAAGCTTATTTATCTGCAGAAACGAGGAAACGACGCAATAAATGTGTACATTATCAGTCGTCAAAATTTCATGTTTTTATTTATGTTAGGGTGCCTTATATCAAATGTTCACGATTGCGTATGTCGATAAATACCATTGTAGTAACCGTGTACGCGTGCTTTCATCCCTCGGTTACTGCAATCACTTCTTTTACGACGGTAGCACGTGTCGTTCTGCTTCAGCGTAGAAGGTAGGGGTTGAAATGTAATTATTATAAATAAAGTTAACATTTTGTAAATTTAAACTGTTTATTGAAAGTTAACTTATATTATATATATATAAGTGTTTCGACAGATTTACTGTACATAAATCTACCGGAGAGAAAGTATTTAAAATAGTCTAGTACTGGGAAATACTCGTATAAGCGGCGATGCGGCTGTTACAAAGTCCACGGCTCATACAAGTAAATAAACTGGGAATGACTATAGCTCGACGGTTGTACAGTCTCTGGAGTTCTGGGTAAACAGGGCCCCTATTTATATGGAACACGCTATGATAAGGAGAGGACGAATGACGTCAATGAGAAGGTGATTTTGGTACTAGCTCTGGTGCTAGCCAATGAAATGCCTGTATTAATGGCCTGTTCCGGTAGCGTGATGTTGTAAAGTTGGACTTTGGAATCACGTTTTTATGTGAAAAACACCGGTTTACTATACCATACACAATCGTGTTTCACCGTAAAGTGTAACAAAAATCCAAAATTTATTATGATAAAAATATTTTTGTGTAAAAAAACATAGTTTCCCCCCATTTGTCTTTGATTTTTACTCCATTTAATGACAGAATTATAACATAAATCTAAATGTACGCATATATATATATATATTATTTGTTGCAGTGTTTTACAAAAATATTTCTTAATAATTATTGTATAATATTTTTACATTTAACTTTTGTATGCTTATAACATAAAATACATATACTCATAATACAGAATAATAATATAGATATAGGTACTGACATATAAATTGCAATTAATAATTTAAAAATAAAACAACTGTAATCTTGACTATTGAATTAAATTGTGTCAATCGATTTAATAAGATCTAAGGAAAATAGAATTAAAATATATCATACGAATATTATTTAAATTACTAGTTACACAAATAGCGTATCCCATCAAAGGTCCTAAATAGAAATCTTCATGCACTGCAAAATAAATAGGTATTAGAATGGTTTTTTGTTGAGCGACAGAACAAATTATCTTAAAATTCGTTTATTTACAATTAATATGAAAACAAGGTGTTACTACAAACCTTGAGGAAAACACTGATCCAAATTATTTTTGTATATTGCTACGTGTTCTGATATCCCATAGGTAATACATAATACATAAGGGGGTATTGCTACGTAGGCATAAGTTTTAGGACAATAGTTAATAATTTTGTATAAAAATTAGTATAACGCGCACTAAATATACTACGACGTAGCAATGAACACACTACCGAGTAATGAGAGGAGGTTACCAAAGTACCAAAACGGTATTGCCCTAGTCCTAAAAGAACAATAATAATAATAATAATAATAACAACAGTAAAATCGGCATTGACACTAACCAGCATTGGGGGGATGCACCCTACGATGTACTGACCTAACCCAACCACAACAATATAATATAAAAACCATATAATTGTATCGACAGTAATATTTTACAACTAATCTCGAGTTCTGCGAATCTCGAGCAAGGCCAACCACAGCGCGTGCGCAAGTGTCACCGGATGTCATATACATCATCGCACGTGCCTCCTGAAACGCGAAATAGCGTGAGAACAATGACGCATTTAGGAACAGGCCAGAAAGAACATGGGTAGTAGGTCAGGGGACACTGACTAGTGACTATATACTGAGGCCCTAGAGAGGACTCCTGCAGACGTGATTTACCAGAGTTAGCGCAAGCACGTCAGTCTACACCAGAAATCTGTCATTTAGACTTAGAATATTTTCAATTAATTTAATAAACGGCACTTAGAAATACTTAGAAATATTTCGACGACCAGTTACTGGCCCACTACAATATAAAAGCTGTTTCATAAAGAACGCAGTTTTTAATTTTATAAGAAATACGTTATAAATTATACATACTGCATCACTACGAGTTAAGGTCTAAAAGCGTAAAACACAATAACGATTTCGTCGATCTCCATTCACTTTTTCTGTATATCCATGTTCATTTTGAAAAACAAAGATTGGGCCAATCACCCGCCTACCTAAAAACCACTCCAAATGGTTACTCGCTATTTTACTCGTATTTTATTTTTTTACAGCATCTTGAGGACGTTACATCGAAAAAATATAACTAACAAATGCTCTTCGTTTAGTATTAACCACTGGTTTAACAGTTTAAGTTCAAAATCCACAATGTATTGTCGTATTGACCATATTGACCAATAAATTACTTTAGTAGGGGACACGAGAATTTTAACTAGTGTCTAGTATAATAACTTTAAAAACAATAGATGACTAAAATTTAAGAACAGTTTCGCCAATCCAACAACAAACAATTTCCCAGAATTTTAAAAACTGGGTCTTTTTGAAACACCCTGTACCTAATTATTACTAAGTTAATATTAACACATATTATAACAGAACTCAGTTATTATTTTGCATCAATGACATGATTGTAATATATATTACATAGGTTAATATTTTAGTATTTATAATTAATAATGGTACACAATAATACATACGGATACAAGATTCTTTGTAACTGATTGCAATCTCTGTAAAAATAAACTACATTGTGATATTTATCTAGAATTTAATGTTATAATCATTTTATTTAAGTAGTGTGGATATATATTATAACTAAAAATAATATCATGAACATTGATAGATTGGATAATTGTATTAACTTGTTAAAATAGGTTATAGCAGGTCTATATGGAGAATAGTTACAAAATATCATCTAGATAAAAATGAGATAACAAGATATTAGTATCTCATCAAAAACATTCCGTGTAAAAACATTGTTGTTTGTATTTAATGTACCTTGTGTAACAAACAGCTATAAATATTTCTATTTTAATGAATTTATGCCAATTTTTTATATCACAACTTTTGTAATTTAAGTGATTTTTTTTACTTAGTGATGTTTTTACACGGAGTGTTTTTGATGAGATATCACTCATTTTTTTAATTATAACTTTGGATATAGTTAATGAGACTAAGGAGAACTTTTCGTTTAACATTTATACTTATACACAAAAGACGAAAACAACGTGAGCCCGTTGCATGGAGGGGGAAATTCGGGCTGCTAGATAATTCAACGTTGTACCGAGACGACCGATTACGCAACGAGTGGTCGCAATCGACGAGTGGAAGGGCAAAAATGGGCGGCCAGCACAAACATATACTTAGTGGAATTGTTAAAAAAATAGCGTTTTGCTAAATAATTATGCCAATAATTTAGCATATAACTAAGACTGAAATAATATGATAAACTTAAAATTTACACAGAATCATCTGCACACCAATCTGAACTATTTGTGAAAGTTTCAAGTCAATTGGTTCATTAGTTTAGGCTACAGGGTAGCCGACATGATTTTCGTAAGATAACATTGGTTAAATACATGTTGGTTCTCTCGTGCAATAATACACCGTCGTCGCGCGCTCATTTCCCTTTTTTTACTTAGCTCTGCGACCACGGCGTTGTATATAAAAAATATAGATAATTACTATTTTATAACACTTATTTGTATTTTTATCGTATGGGTTATTGAGTTATTTATTGACATTAGAATTTTTATTTTTATTTATTTTAATAAATGTTGATAAAAATGTTTCCATAAGTTAAAATGCTTGAATATGTAATTCAAATTCCCACAAAAATTGTCATTAAAGCAACTCATTAGTTATAAATATATCTTACATTTACTTAAATTAAGAACATACATACCATTTATAATTTTTACTAAAAAATTGATAAATTGTTATTTTAATGTGATATTTTAATCTGTATCTGATCATTCTGATCCAATTGTATAATCAAGTATAGAAAAAAAAAATAACACGCTTTTAAAATTGCCTCTAATAAACCAATTTTAAATCAAAAGAAATAATATATGAATGAAATATTGATAATTGTTGCCGCCGAAGCACAATTAAATAAAACATTATAATATATTATCGGTCACGGAGGAACAGCCTATCACGACATACACACACACACATACATACCCACAAACTAGAAACACTCGCGCGCGCACCAGCCGTTATTTTTAAATTTATTTTTGTTTTAATTATGATTGTGTGTTTTGTGAATTATATAATATTATCTATGCTATGCGAATTACATGTTAGTGCTATTCTATACGCACTTAGTATTATAATTTAAAATACAATATTTTACTCTAATAAAAGTAAACCGTTTGTTTTTTCATACAATAATTATTTTTTAATATACTGTAAGTACCTAAGTGTGCTATAATTATTACTTGATTATTATTGTAATTATCGTAATATACTAATATCTTGATATATTTTGTATTTTCACACTCTTAGCCTTATGTTTGTATAACTATTATTATTGTAGCACAGGAATCAACTGTTAGTTTTGGGGGTGCGTATAAAATTGGAAAATAAGTGCTTGGAATTGTATTTGTCTTGGAAAATATTTTGTCGGAAACATATTTTGACTGATATATATGCTATGCGAAATGTATTATGTCGGGAACGTATTTTTCATGAACTGTATTTCTCAGAACGGTCATAACAATATTTAGAAGGAAAAATGTTTCGTCGGAAACTCATTTTGTCGAATATATAATCGTATTTTTTGAAAACGCTTTTTACCACAAGCCTATTTAATCAGAAACATATATGGTCATAAGCGAATTTAAAAAACAGTTCCATCCGGAGTGAAAAGAACTTATCCGAAAAATGATAAGAGTGGTAGGATATGTTATATACATGATCCTACAGTGATTACCAAGTGATCAACTTGTGGTGATGTTGTATAGCAAGTCGAGGGATATATTTGTTATTTTTTTTTTGTTCGAACGCATTCATCGAGTGGCAACGTGGGCATCACTTCTGATAAAATAATAATAATAATTTCCGATAAAATATTTGTCCAACGAAATAAGATTCCAAATAAATATGATCTTATATATTTATATTGTTGAGCCAGAAGGGTCATAAAATTAAACACCTATTTTAATACTTATAAATATTGTCTGTGAATATTATATAGTTTTTTTTATTATACCTAGGTATATTATTTTAACCTGTTAAGCCGGATAACTTTGTGCCAAAAGGACTGTAACTTTATTAATTTATAATTACACACACACACACACACACACTAGATAATTGGTTGCACGAACTATTGTCATCCGTTCCCGAGCCATACAATAATAGTTTTCAAATTGTGTTCAAATTTTACAAGAGACTATGACATCAGTGGCGATGTTATAAAAATAGATAATAAATAAAATACATATTAAATATTCATAAGGAAGTTTAAAATAAGATAATATAAAAGTTCTCGTAAAATGAACCCGGACCATACTATATTAAGTATGTGTAGAAATTTCTCAATGGTTGGTTAATGGTTTCAAAAACCAAATATCAAATATATTATGCACCGAAAAGTTATACTTGTAAATAAACAGTCCATTAACCTTGATTACTTATTTAGCAGAAACAACTTGTTTGTTAATATATATATATATATATATATCTACAAGGTTGATGATATTTTTAGTCATGCCCATTGTTTTATTGAACGGTTTTATACATTATGGTTCTCAGTAAATAAGTAGAAATTTAAAAGAATGATGATCATTATAAAAGTTATGAGACACAAATTGCATATATAGAATTTCTTACATCAAACTAAAATTATATATAATTATATATTATGCACTTACTGAAATAATCTGTAATAAAATGATAAACATACTAATTAATAAATATGTAGTATTATACTCCACGATAGTATCTCACAATATTATTAGAATATCGGTGGCCTAACATTTTGTTTATATAAAATTAGGCATTTAGCAATATGTAGACTAACCTAAACTAATCTAATCGACCTATGGTAGTGATTTATTGTTCTCTTTACATTTCCTTATTGTACAATCCGGTGATTATTTTTTTGGAGTATGACGTGGCATACTTGTCTTTCCAAATATTATGCCACCTTATATTTGAAGGAATCAGTCACTGGATAGGACAATAAAAAATATAAGGATAACAAATAGTCACTACCGTACCAAATATTACAAAAAGTCCCATCATATAAAGTATAGACAATTAAATTTGAACTCTTCTATTAGCTAATGAGAACAATTTTAAATAAATAAGAACTGGAGAAATAATGTTGCTTCGTTGCTTATGATAAATTTTTAATATATAACCAGCAAAAAAAAAAACAAAAATGCATGCTGTATGAGCTCTAAAACATGGCTTTGATTAATTGTATGAGGATCCCATTAACTGATCCATATCGTAACACTAAGTGTAATATAATACATTATAGAGATTTTATTGACGTAACGAATTTATACTGAGCTCAAACTGGTTTAATAAATCCGACAATTTGTATTACTTTATCACAAGATAATTCTATCTGTGGTCATAATATTAATTGTGATAAAAAAAAAAAAAAAAAAAATTGGGTCTCCAAACCTCTTTTTCTCCTCGGTTAAGCTTAATTATAATATTGATATTGTAATCTGAGATAATCGGAAAACTATAAAACACTATAGAATGAAATAAATCCACATTTTTTGATATTGAGTGATAATTCAGTAGTCAAAGTCCGTTATACTTATTATATACAAAATAAAAAAAATACGTACGGTCTGGAACTGTGGACATTAATTTTTTAATTAATTTTTAAATATTTACATATTGTTATATATTACTATACTATTATATTAAACTAAGTGTATCTTTTATTTGAAAACACTCATTATTTTTAATATAATACAATGTATAACATAATTTGAATAACATATTAATTTAAAAAATCTTATATGATTTATTTTATAATTTTTATAATTTTACTTTTTTAATGACGTCATACGTTTTAAATTTTATATTTTAGAGAACATTTTTTTAGGAGTATTAATACATTAATATATTAATATATATTTGTTTGGGAAAAATATAGGAGAAACGGTATTCAATACATATTTCTTTTTTAAAACCAGAATTTAAAATTTCTTATTGTTTATTGTATATTTTAGGTTTTTTCCTACACATGCATATTGTAAAGTCTTATTCGTTTTAATTGCATATTTTAGAACTTTTAATTTTTATTTATAGGATGAGAAGATAGTAGGTATACAACTTGTAAACTACTCCTCCGAATTACGATTTTTATGTATCAAATCACTTCAAAAAATATTACCAAAAATATCGAACCATAGAAGCATAATATTTACCATTCTAAAAATAATTTAAAATTATAGCCATGTTTCACGCGAAATACCTCAATTATAAACAAAACAAAGTAATAGTACTTACCATTTCCATAACCTGTGAACAATAATTATTTATTTAATTTTGAAAAATGTATAAATTGTATGTTAAACCTAGAAAATGGATAATTACATATGTATTGAAGCCACGAAAAAAAAAAATAATAGTCTATAACTTACATAGAATAATGATCATATATTTACTTCGTAATGAGTTTACCTAATATCAAACTTAGAGGTAAGAATAAATACATCTTTCGTCGATTTTTAAAAACAATTTTTTAAGGGATGAGTTATCGGAATATATTTGTTTTAATATTTTAAATATTATAACTTACTTAAATATGTTTTTATTGGAATAAAAACAAGAGATAAAAGATACAGATACTACCTTTAAGTTTGATCATTGGTCAATTCTTTCTAATATTAAATTAACAACTCAAAATCAGCTTTTCTGATAGCAAAAAAAAAAACAGAAATGATTCATGCGTTTATATCATGTATATCATGAGTTTGATACTAAGTACAAATGAAACAATAATGGATCTATAACATATTAAACTAAATTATAATAATTTCTTAATTTAATAGTATTTTTATAGTTTCAATACTAAATTATTATAAACATTGAAAATGTCGAATCTTTTTGGTGACGATCCATCGACTTGCATCTATTTACGATATTAATTGAAATGGTGATGAAGGTCGATGGTGACGAAGAGCGCAAATAAGCCAAACTTTCAAAAATTACAGTCAGCTTCAACATAGAAGCAAAAAGTATGAATAATATACATGATACACGACGTTTATTAATCTATATAAAAATTGTAAAAACAACAATAATGCCGTAAGGAAAGCATTAAATTGACACTTTCCCAGACGCAATAACGTAACACATGCTAAAAACGATATCACAATCACAATAATTATGATAATTATAACTGTAGGGCTCGGAACTTAATGCACTTAAAAAATACTAAATATGCATGCACGTAAGCGTTTAAAAAAGTACAAATATGCTCTAAAAATTTGCAGAAATATTTTATAAAAAATTATAAATACGGAAAAAGCAAAACAAAAAAAATAATTCTGATTTTTAATTTATAATAATAATTAAAAAAAAAAATACGATAGGAGAATATCTAATTATATCTCTCAATAGTCAATTTTAATGTATTTATTTTTTTATTTACAAATTTTCATAGTAAATCTTCATAAATTATAAAATATACTCTACAAAATTGTAAAATTAAGAAATATACTCTAAAATCTAAAAATTACTAAATATGCAAAAATATGCACTATAAACTTTTGATATGTTTTTCGTAGTGTCTTAGAACGAATTTCTAGCTCACTTAGCAATAAATCTAACGGTTCAAAAAAAATGCAAATGCAACAACTTCCGAGCCCTATAATTTATAACGCTACTAAACAGCTAAATTTAAATACAATTATTATTTAGTTTTGCATTTAACAAATTATACATTACAACCAGATTTTCAAAAAAAAAAAATCAATTTTAACATGTTTTTGTTTTATAACACATACATTTTGTTAATGCGAACTTGAAATTTCGTACATAAAAATTAAAATACTAATAATATCTACATACTTCTTATCACATCTAAAAAAATGGAATTATAATCATAATTTATTAATTATTAACAATAACAATGATAATTAAAATTGATTAAAATTTATGAATTTTCAGAATTTTAAAATATTCAGAAAATCCTTAGGAGAGTTACATAAACTTCAAAATATAATATCTTCTTATACAGTGAAAAATAATAAGAGTTAGAAATCAAATAGTTCTATAGTATAACTATTTGGTAGTTAAATTTTTTTTTCGATCAGTTAGAAGTGTTTAATTGCGTGGAAGTAAAATTTAGTAGTAAAATAATTATTAATTTTGTAATTTATCAAATTAACATTAAATTATTTATACAACGAAAATATAATATTACTTTTTAGTAATCTCTAATTAATTTTACCATGTAGGTAAAGCCTATAGAATTATTCACTGTAGTTTAGAACCACACAGTTATATTTGTGTCACAATTAAAAAATAAGTGTATTAAATATCAATGTAGAAATAATAATAAGTATATACCTATATTATCTAAAAAAAATAAGTATATAATAATTTAATATAAGAAATAATCAATAACATATAATATATTGTGAATTTTAATGATTTCAAGGTAGATTTGATTGAACAATAAGCTTTAATTTCTAAATAATGTATACATTTATAATAAATTGGACGAATCAGTTGTTTTTACAAATTTAGGTATAATCTCTAGTGATTATTAATTAAATCCAATAGCACATTCAAAATTAAAATCAATGTAATTTATCAACTATTTGTCGTGTAAAAAACACAAACATTACTGTAAAATAAATACATCCATCGATTCATTCAGAAACTGAAATTTAATACCTACAAGAGTCCATAATATGTATTTTAATAAACTAATAATAAGAATTGCACATTTGCCCTATTAAATTAATATTATATTATTCACTTAATAAATATAAGTTATAACTTTTACCATACACATAAGCATATTTGTTTTAACATTGTACTTTAAAACCAATAACTTAGATTTAGATCAGATTATTTATTGGACTACAAGTCGTCTACACAAAAAAAATCAACTTGATTGCACACAAATAATATGGCTACCTGTGACGAAAATCCAGAATTTATTAGGAAGTTTGTACATTTTCTTTCGTATTTTCATAGGCTAAGAACTGTCTTCTTCAATCAGGCATGATTGAAAATGTATGAGCGTGTGTGTATTTGAAGTATCGTTACATAAATCGTCGTAATTCGTCATCTGTATCTCGTAAATCACGGCGTATTAATTAGATTATTTACAAATCATTTTCTGCACTACGTTTAACGGTATTTTTGGTAATTTCTCTTGTCATTGTTCAATTATTATACTTCTCTTGACTGAGTGTTGGATACATTTACAATTTTGTTAAAATTATTCACAAGAACACTCGCAAACATTTTTAATAAGTTATTACATCTAAAATTTGAATCCTCAATTTTTAAAATAAGATATTCAATAAATTAATAGCTGTCAATATAGAAGAATTTTTTTTTGTTTTCGAAAAAAAATTTAATATTATACATAATTCTTAAAAGTTCTGCTCTCAAAATCTAAAATTTTAGTCTACGTTTGAACATTTCACACAAAATACCATAATTATATGCAAAATAAATGAAATGAATAATACTTACCATCATTATCTGTAAACCATTATTCATTAGTTAATTTTTATATGTTCACATTTTATACTATATATTATACACAAAATAATCACACTCGCACTGAAATCGGCGAAGCTAATGAGAAAGAATTTCTCATTTATTTTGCATAAAATAAATAAGTTTTAGATGTACTAAGTATAAATAAATAAGTTAGAATTTTGTGTGTTCAATGAACAACTCTTTTATTAATTTGAAAAACTTTTCTGTATATAGGCCAGGAAAAGAATAAAAAATGAAGGAAAAAATCTCCTATAACGGTTAACATACTAAAAGACCACATTGACCGAACTTAAGTTTTTTTTATTATCTCGTAAAAGTTAAAAAATATGATCTTTACTATGGCTTCTTATAACGTCCTAACTATCCAAATATACATCAGAAGAAATATAAATTATAAAAAAAGTATATAAATAATCATGAAAAATATTTACCAATTCTTCCTATAAAAAATATGTGTATAATATTGTAGTATTAATACGATTATAATATTAAACTTATAATGGTGTATAAGTGTGTTAATCGTGAAGACCTAAATTCTAATGTTTCCGAATAAGTAATAATATTGTGTTTTATAGTATGTGCATTTAAAAGTATTATTAAAAAATAAACTTTCCTTTTTATCTAATCATTTGCGGATGTATCTATCATTTTATTATTTTTATTGTAGTATGTTCCAACAAAAAAATGCAAATATCATTTTTGGAGAATTTTTGAATAATACAAGAACTTATCCTTTTGAATAATACGTTCTCTAATATCTCTGAGCTCCAAAGTCTAATTATGTAAAAAGTAACATTATAGACTAAATAGACGACATAAATAATGTTACAAAAAAAACTTAAAACCTCGAACAGAATAGAATAATACACAGTAATAAAATATAACAAAACAAAAATGTACATACTAAGTATCGCTGTAAAAAGGACAATAATAATGCATTAATAGATATACATATAAAACTTATTAAAACACTTTAAAAAAAATAGGATTAAATATATCTTAAACGTAAAAAAATAAAGTACACAATAAACGCAGCATATTTGATTTTTTTCCTTTCCTGTAGTTTTCCATTTTTGTTATAATATAACGATATAATGATTATAACAATAATAATTATAATAATAATGAAAATATATACTGTCAGAAACGTATTACATAAAAATATAAAATAAAATTATGTAACACACAAAAAAAAAACTAACAAATTACGTACTTTTTAACATACCTGAATAAAATTAAAACATAATATAGGTATAATTAATTATTCATTTTCATAGTTAATATAATCAATTACAATAAACCTTATTTATAAGAATATTCTTAAAATTTAACTTACTGAAATTGTCTATTAAAATTAGTTAAAATATTATTTATTAAATAACATTATGTCAATATAATTTACCATATTTCATTTTACTAGACATTAATTAATAAATATAGTAATTAAGATATAAAAAAAAAAAAAAAAAATCTTTTTAAAAACGAATAATAGAAGAAAATTTAAAAATCTAATTATTTAAAACGTCCTGTACGTATTGCGTGAATATAAAGCACTATCTTGTTTCAATTCAAAAAACTACATAGATCGTCATTAACTACTTATTGTGCTATTATTGATCCTGTACACTATCAGAGTAGAAATTGCTATCCCACAAAAACTTGAAATGTTTTAATATGACAATGGAGGCTACCGTATACAATATGACATTACGTGAGATTTATTATACTCGGAATAGTGGGCGCGGCTGATTCTAATCGATTCTAATTAAGTAACAAGTTAAGCCGCTGGAAGAACCGTAAACCTGTAGATTTTTTTTGATACACTTAATTTTTTTTTAACTTTAATAAATCAAAATATAAAACTCTTAAGAAAGTATTTACCTCGATCACCTATAAAAACAAATATATAAAGTTTCTAATTAATACAATAATTCTATTACACCATCCTTTATAATAAGTGATTTTCTATTGTTTTTACTAATTCGATGTTCTAACATTCTGTTTTGCGATCTGGCTTATAATTCTACAATGGTTGTAAGGTATTTAACTATTTTTATCTTCTGCAGTTATAAATTTCGAATTCCTACTCAATTATAGAAATCATTATTTGAGTTTACAAGGGAAAACTGTTTTTATGGAATATCTATATCATATTATGAACACAAAAATCACGATCGACGACTTACAAACATATTCATTCTATAAAACTATAATATTGAGTGAGTTGAATTACAACTTAAAATTCAATAAATATAAACTAATTAAACATGTCGATTATACAATGTATCTGAAAAAATGAATACTTACGGACAAAATTATCTATAAAATAAAATAGTCGAGTATTATTTTATGGTTTAACAATTCTTGACAATAGTGAAAATAAATAAACATTATAGTTCATACAAGTATAATAAAATGATTGAAAGTAGGTCTCGAACAGAACTTAAAACGAACTTTTTTACATATTATGTTGAACCGAATACAAACCAAATATTTTTAATATTTGTATACATATATAAGAACCATTTCTATAGTTATTTGGTATAAAAAAATATCGTGACTAAACGTTATTTAAATTTTTTGAAATGAGAAATTAATTATTTTTTTTAGGAATCTTGTATTTAATTATCAAGCATTTTTAACCATTCATAAATTTTTATTTTTATTTGTAAAAATAAAATCAAAATAAATCGAAAATTTTAAGTTGCTATTAATTACTCAGAGTGAAAATATCTTGAAAATTATACTATAAGTATAAAATGCTCAAGTAAATACTTAGTTAAAATTTAAAGATTTTCTATATAGTTATTAGTTTTTAAATTAAAACAAAATAAAAGACATAAATTTAATCAAAATCTGGTCTAGCTTAATAATTCCTGTTATTTTCTAGCACAAGAAAAATTACTAACCATGTTGTTCTCTAAAGTATACAAACTTAATCTAATTTTCTATACAATAGTCACTCCGTTTTTGATAAAACAAGAATTCTTTTAACTACATACCGTGCATACTGTATACATACATAATTGTAAAATACCAATAATAAAACTAGTAACTATGCATTTAAAAATTATAATCAAGCATAAAATAAAATACCGATGTGTTTTTTGGCAATAAAATAGACAATAGAAAAAATAAAAACTGGAAACATTTCTTGCTCACGATGTTAGTTGTGATAGAAATATTTTAGATTTTGGATTAAATATAAAATTTAAAACTTTTTGATACGATTTATTATTATACCTAACCTTGATATTAACGGCAGTAAACTATACATGTTTAATACCCATATTATTTTTTTTAGTCGATTTTTATAACCTAAAAATGGATCATCTATTTTATTATCAAATAAAGAAAACTTTTTTTTGAAAATAAATCACAGAAGGTACGTACTTATATTAGCTAAAAAATAAAGATAAATAATTATTTAATAAAATAAACATATAAGACATAATTAAATAAATATTTTTAAAATATCTGTTTTTTTTTGTTATTTCTATGATGTTACAATCCAACTATCAAATTTTTTTAATTTAAATCTAAATGAATGATGAGCGATCTTATGATCTAAATCCAAATGTGTTCTATATTTCTAACCGTCTTATCGTTATTACTTACCCATTTTGAAAACCTTCTGACATACTCTTTGTGATAGACTCATTTTATATATTATTGTGATCTCAGTAAAAGTGGAAATCTTGGATATATGCGATGACTATAATACTAGTTAGGTCTCACCATAACATTCGGTACTTTGATCAACATTTTACCTTTTGGCGGACTCCTGGGTGTGTGATTTTAGTTATATCATATTGTTGAAATATTATATACGATAAGCACTATGCTTTTCACATTGGCTGTGAATGTTTGTATTTTTAACTGCCCAAATAATTGTGTTACCATACCTTTCGCGTGTGGGTTTTATTTAGTTAATTTAATATAAATCTACTAGGTATACAATAGTCATATTAAAGTGTTCAATGTTTAGATTAATCGAAATAATTGTAAAACATTTAAATGTTTAATTTAAAAACACTAGTTTAAAAGTTGATCCTTATTATTATATTTAAGAGGTTTTTGAAATGTATAACTGTTCTACTTTTAAAAAGGTTTAAAACTTAAAGAATACGACAACTTATTTGGTTTTATACAATAACTAGAGAAATTTAGGTTGTCACGGTCGTTATCGCGATAGAGCGCGACTCATGACTGGTCAAGTCCGCAGTCTTGTTCAAATAGTTGTCGCCGGACGTTAGCCTTTACGTAATCATTTATTGTAATTGTATATACAATATAATATTGTCTAATTAATAAAGTGCCGTCCTCACAAATATACGTCGTGTGTTGTTTATTGTTTACTTCCGAACCTAACACCTACGACGTATAGATCCACTATAGATAATATTAAAAATTCTATTTAGTTATTTACAAATAATTACTTTCGTAAGGCACATTTTCTGCTCCATGGATAGTAGTATCTGTAAATTTATTGTATTACAGTAAAACATAGTATCAGTCAATTTAATTAATTTAACGTAACTATTCTCTTATATTATTTTAAACCAGCTACCTATAAACTTATTAGGTACACAAAGGTCTAAACTAGAAGAAGAGCAGTCAATAAAAATTTTTTTTAGTGATTTAGTTTGGTAAGCCTTATTTTGATTAATTTTGTTCTGTCTGGAGCTAAAAACTCCAGTCAAGTTTCCGCCAACGAACATAAGCAAATCATAGTTTTAAGTTTAATATATCAAGTGCAAATGAGCTAGTCATTTGTCATAGAGGAATCCCATACACTTGATCATCGGGAGAAAAGGCACACAATTTACTTGTGTTTATGATGTCATGGCCCGTGTCGTACAAAAGTATAGTATATTTAATCTATGGTACTAGGTACATATTATATTATTGTGATATATGTACACATCGTCATAAACATACGAGTGGGACAAGACATCACGGTAACGTTCCGCGTGTCAGCGTGTCAATTACTACCTCATCATAATATACAAACACTTACTCGTAAATCCGCAAATATCCTTTAGAATAACTGTTAAATTTCAATTGAATTCATATTAACTTGTTGTATAAAACTTTGATTTATTAGCCTAAAAAAACTGATTAATTTTACGATTCAAAAATATTATAAAAACTAATCTTGTTTTAACGATAATTACGAAGTGCCTAACTTATTATTAATTCATTGAATATTTAGTGATTGTTTTTACAATCTGTGATGTGTTAACTGTTACATCTAAAAGAGGTATCAAGTATTAAATAAACAAAATGTATACCTAGTATATTTTAATAATTAATTTAACAACTTTAAATAAAATACAATCAATAATTTGTTATAGGTTTGATTATATACGAGGTGTGTAAATAAAGTAATGAGACTGATTTTTTTATAACATTTTTATTAAACTAAAATGACTTTTTTACATTGTCTCCTTCAAAGTAGTTACCCTGAGAATCCACACAGCACTGGAGTCGATGTTTCCATTGTTTATAGCAGTTCTGGAACTCAGTTACTGGAATAGCTTTCAGTTCATCGGTCACAGATGATTGAATATTTTCTAGTGTCCCAAAATGTCGTCCTTTAAGGTGAATTTTTATTCGTGGAAAGAGAAAAAAGTCACAAGGGCTCAAGTTGGGTGAATAAGGGGGTTGAGGGGCCACAGGAATATTTTTGGTTGCCAAAAACTGGCTGATTGAAATGGCTGTGTGACAAGGTGCATTGTCATGATGCAGCACCCAGGTGTTTTTGATGTTTGGTCTCACACGAATGACCCTTTTTCGAAGTTTTTCAAGAACTTCTTTATAAAAGTGTTGGTTGACTGTTTGGCCTTGAGGAACAAATTCCTTGTGGACTATTCCGTGGCTATCAAAGAAACAAATCAGCATGCTTTTGATTTTTGACTTGCTTATCCTATTTTTGCCTTGGTGAAGCTGATGTGTGCCATTCTTGACTCTGACGCTTTGTTTCCGGGTCGTACTCGAAAATCCAAGACTCGTCACCAGTAATGACACGTTCTAAGAAAGAAGGGTCATTTTTAATCTGTTCCAAAAAATCGAGACACCTGTCCCTCCTGTTGTCCTTTTGGTCTTGTGACAGAATTTTCGGAACCATTTTTGCACAAATTTTTCTCATTTCCAAATCATTGGTCAAAATTTGATAAACGGTAGTGTGAGTCAATCCTAACTGTTCTCCGGTCATTCTGACCGTCAACCGACGATCGAATCGGACAAGATCTCGAACTTTGATGACGTTTTCATCAATTTTTGCAGTTGAAGGTCTTCCACTGGGAGGTTCATCTTCAATTGTCTCTCTGCCTTCAGAAAATGCCTTAAACCACCTAAAAATCTGAGCCCTTGAAAGTACACTATCTCCAAATGCTTGTTGGAGCTTTTGAAAAGTTTCTGTCGCACTGTGTCCAAGTTTGAAACAAAATCGGATAGCACACCGTTGCTCAAAACTGTTGTCTCTCATTTTCGGAACGTACTAAAAAAAACCGTTTTACGAAAATAATTGTCACAGACCAACACGTAACACTACAGACCTTAAACTCGTACTGAAGGTACATTAAATGTTTATCTACAAACCTTTTCAAACGGAAAGTCATTAGTGTTATCATATAACAAGCTACGATATCAGTCTCATTACTTTATTTACCAACCTCGTAGATGTACCAAAATCGATTTTGTCATAAACAGGAATCCATTTTTTCTTATTTTTTCCTCCCATTGATTTAATAAATATTTGGAATTTGGAATTTTTGGATTTTATTTAGGATAATGGTTAGTAATCTAAACCATAATCTAAGAATACACAATATAATATATTAACCATTGAATGCTTTATATTAAAATTATGGCATATTCCCATTTATTTACTAATAAATAATAATAAGTTATAAATGTTACACGTAAGATCGGCTGAAAAAAAAACATATTATAATATAGTATAACTTATGACATTATTTTATATTTTCGATTAGTAATAATGTATTTATATACAACAGCTATGTTCACAGAGTATATAAAAATATTATATACAACAGATTTAATATTTCTTCTATCAAAAACAATATATATTTTTTTTTAAATTTAGTTTTAAAATTTTGTTCAAGTACTTATATAATACTATTAATGTTATGTAGAAATTAAAAGTAAGAAACGATGAAAGTTGTGCTTCTCTCTAGTAAATAGTAAAATATTAATAATTGGTTTTAGTTTCTAGATAATTTATAGCAACATTTACAAACCAATGTATAATATGAATATCAATACAATAACAATTTAATAAACAATATGGTCATACATAAATCAATTTTACCATACCTGCATCAATTTGGTTAAATTCATATGGTACTGCATCAGAACTAATATCTAAAATAACAGAAAATGTAAGAAATGGTAAAATTTGTGTATGATAATCAATAACAATTAATATTAGATATAAAATAATAAAAAACAATAAATATGACCATACTTTTAAATATATTCTGATATTTTTCAAATGCAATAGCTGGAATAGTGAAAATTAGAAGAACTGTGATTGTAATAGTTGTAAAATATTGTTTAAAAATATTCATTTTAGTTATTTGATGTGTACGAACTACGAAGAATAAAAATCATGTGAATGTTAAATAATGAAATTTTAAGAATAATACTTATCAATTTCTTACTCACCCACCGTAATATAGTAAAGAATAAAGAATAAATAAATAATATGTAATAGATAACATAGTATGACATCAACCTTTATTCATTATTTGTCATAATCTATTGTTAGCAATATAATATCAATTATAAAATATATATAATTATAATATCACAATTTATGATACACAGCCTATTTATATTACAATTTCGTTTTATGTACACATTGTCGATTTCGAAACACAATGTTTAATCGTATTAAAAAAAGATGTTAAATATGTAATAATTAAAAATAAATAAATATATTTTTATTTATTACGTCTATGGGTAATCAAAGAGCACGGTAAACATCTAACAGATGAACTATTCTAGAATAGTGTCGTATATAACATTTTTTTTTTTTTTTTTATTGAAAGAAAAAAGAAGCTTCAACTTCTATTGTTATTTGTCTTGTATACATGTTACATTGTGTGAGTTACATTAATGATAACATTTCAAAAGTTACAAAAGTCTTAAAATATAGATATTTGACATTTATAAGCTATAATTTATTAACTTTTCAATTTTTAATATAAATACTGTAGTGAGCCGGGGTTGTTAGAGATAAACTAAACAAAATTTACCGACAAAATTCACTTTGTTGTAGGTCTGCTTCGGTGGCGATGAGTTTTTTAGTAAATAAACAACACGTAATAAAGTTTAAAGAATAATATATTTATTTACTGAGACATGAAAAGTTAGCCCGGTAAATTGTTAAATGTAATACTAATCCACCGGTATATGAATAAATATAGTCATAATATATCTGATCTAAAAATAAAATTATGGCCCTTTTTATACAAAATTTATGGGCATAGTCCCATTCGCATATCATGGAAAACAGAAAAATATATTCTATAAGTTTATATTTTGTGTTTACTATATATTAATTGAATAAGTTGTTGGCTATTAAAATATATAAGAATCAGAAATATAATATTACAAATTTGTAACAACGCGTTCTCCTTTTTTTTATAGTAAAATATAATATAATAATTTTTAAATTATTGTTTAACTTTTATTTTTTATGATGAGATATTTGTATTATATTTACCAAACAATTTTGTCAATGTAACGATATAAAATATGGGTTTGTCTAACTGTAAATTATTAATAACAATTTGATAACCAATTTACTTTTGAAAAAAAAAATAGATAGAGAGCCAATTAAATTGCACTGGTTTTTGCCGTTTTTGGTCATTATTGAATTTTTTTGACAAAATATTAATTTATACCTCTTTTTAAAAATGTTCTCATTATATAATAACTTATAATGTATTATAATATGTTTCATATATATAGCGGCAAACAAAAATTCGCTTTAAACTAAAACTATTATGTTTTTTAAAGATTATTAACTAAAATCGAAAATGTGTAAAGGATAATAATATAAAATGTAAAATCAACTATTTAGTTAACTTTTCTTAATTTAACTTTTTAATTACCTTACTATAGTTAACGGTCAACTTTTTTAATTATCAATTAATTTTGTACAACATTTAATTTAAATTTTTCAACAATTTATTTCACAAACCTGAATGAAAAGTCCGATTTTTTCTAAACTGGACAAATTTTATTCCCAATGGCCAGTCTTGAGAACTATTTTCAGCCATCCATGTTACCAAAATATTTTCGACGTCGCGATTCGGTCATTTTACCGACCCTTGGCTTTGGCTGTGCCTTGGTTTGCCATGTACTATTTTAATATCGCCCCACATCACATAAAGCTCAGCTATAATAGTGCTTACAAATTCTCTTCCGTTGTCAGAGTGGAGTATTGCAGGTGCACCAAATGTGGTATAAATATCGATTAAATTAAATGCTATTTCTTCGGTACGTTTTGATTTTAAAGGTCTAAGTAGTACACATTTTGTTAGATCGTTCAGACAATTCATAATTAATTTAAATTCATTAATACTTTGACTTTGCATATCAATAAGGTCAACTTGGGCTTGTGAATTGAATGCATTATGAAATATTGGTTTAGAAACTGGGCTTCGCTTTGGATTCGATGATTTTTTTTCATAGTGCATACAGAGACTTAAATAGATCATAATAGTTTCCTTATTAATATTATTACAATATTTTGTCTTCAATTCGTAAACCATGCTGTCTCGACCGCCATGGCGTATTGCAATGTGACTATCGTGTAGAATATCAAATAATTGGTCGTTTGATTAATGTACACTTTCTGAATCATTACTTATAGACTTAAGTAGTCGTTCTTTTCCATTGAATGTTAATACATCATACTTACGAATGTATCTATAATCTTTTGCACATTTCTTCCCAATTTTTTCCTTAGCTAATTTCACATCTTGTAATCTTAGAAAATATTCCTCTTTGTTTAAAAATGATTAATTATCCTCGCGTTAATTTTTCTATAAATCAGATAATGCTTTTGACGCATTTCATTCGAATTCATCTTAATACAAAATAATTTAACACTTACCGAAACGAAAAATAGCATTTGAACTGGGTATAATATTAGCTCAATCGCACTATACGTATTTACAGCGTAGACTGTAACAATCATTATGTTAGGTTAGTCGCTGTGGGTACTAAAACGATAAAAGATAATATTATTCGTTACAAAACCTTAATTTTGACGTGGGTGTTATAAGTTAAAACTATAAAAGATAACATCGACTCCAAGATGATAAGAAATTTTTTAATCTATCAAACTACAACATCGTCTGATTTATCAAGTCAATGTTATAAATATACGTCCATTGTAGATAATGATCAAGTCACCCAGCTATTATATGAATTGACCAGTCAACGTCATCATTATATGAATTTAAGAACGGTAAGATATACATTTTAACTGGTACGCTTGTCGCTTTGGATAATATGATTGCCACCATAAAACCATTACATGGTGTAACTCAGTAGCTATACAGCTTATTAAGTAACTGGGTGTAAGATATTGAAAAATATCCTATAAAAGGTCAATGATCAACTTATATATTAAGTTGTTTAAATAATTACTAATTTTCTATAAGGATTTTTAATCTCTAACACAGTAATACCTCTAAAGTAAAGATAAAACAAAATAATATAAATCATCAATTATTCGGTATAGTATTTCTGAGTTAATAAATATTAGAAGACTACGTATTATATTATGTTATTAAATTGTTTTTAATACATTTTAAATATAACAATTTATAAATATTTATAAATCAAAATGTAAATATGTTCTTGTTTTACATTTAAAAACCAAAATGTATACTGCTTAATAAATAAAAATATAACATTATTACCCACATACCTCGTACTGAATATAAAAATATAATATTATGATTAAATTTTTTAAAAAAAGGTTAAATAATTATGATACATGCTTATTTTATTATATAATTAAACATTTTAAGCTTTTAAGTTAGTTCAGTAATGTAACAACTATAATATCACGTCATGTCATTTCAATTTACATTTGGTATCTGTGCGTCTTTTTCTGGTTTCACAAACATTACCAATTTTGGTGGACTTGAAGCTATAGTTGTGCGTAAGGGATATGCACGGTATTGTATACTTTAAACTCTGAACCTTGTTTCCTGCACACATACCAAAGAAAAAGAAAAATTCTAAACATATTTGGTCTTATAACTAATTTATAAATATTTATTTTATTTAGATATATGAGATTTACTCTTTTACAATTGAGACAAATTAAATACTAATTAGTATTGCGATATAGGAAGGTGATAAAACTAGTGAACAATAATAAAAATAATAAGGTAAAAATCAGCTTTAACTTCAGAAAAATATAACTATGTAAAATATAAAATTATATGTTTTTGGATCATACTATAATTACAATAATTATATTATATTGTTATTTTCAGTTATAAAGTCATTGTAATCATTTGGAAACACATAACTTATACATTTTTAAACGCTGATAGCGACGACAACGACTTGACAGTCAGCCTACAGTTTATTATTGAATTATTCCCAAAAATAGAAACGGATTTTATTTTACCTATTTTATATTTTGAATTTTAAAGTTAGTTAGATATTTTTTTATTTTTTTTTATTTTTACAAGAAATTTATAATCTATACAATTAAGCATAATAAGTATATGTGAAATCAGGGTAACAAAACATTATAGGGTTACGTGAATAAGAAGCCATCCATCAGTAGCACTTAGCTTATTTATTATGTGATAACTTATAACTTATTAGGATTAAGTTAGATGATCCCTACACCATTTTCTTTTCAGCCTGCGACGGAAATTACCAGGAAGTGACAGGATATGTAGGCCTTTTATTAGAGGATTTTCATGATCTTCTAATTTATTATAAAATCGTTTATAGAAAATAGCAGCTTCTTTTTCTACTGTTTTTATATCTAGGTATTTGTGGAGTGTCATGTTAGAGACGAATGATGGGGCATTTGTGATTTTACGTAGGGTAATATTTTGGAAGACCTGAATTTTATTTAAATTTGATTTTTTTGCCGATCCCCATAGTTAAATTCCATACGTCCATATGGGTTTTAGAAGAGATTTGTATACTTGAAGTTTTGTTTTTAAAGATGAGAATTTATTTTTTGAAAGTAATACTTTTAGAGAGCGGTAGCGGGTATTAAGTATTAGTCATTTTTTTCTTATATGGTTTTGCCATGTTAGTCTTTTGTCGAGGTTTATTCCTAAGTATTTAATAGTGTCAAGAGCAGGAATAGGTAAATTATTTACATTTACGTTAGGGCAAAGTCCGTGTCTTAGGGTGAAAGTTGTGTGAATGGATTTGTTGTTGTTTAATTAATTTAATTTTCCATTTGACATACCATTCTGAGAGTAGATTTAGGTGGGATTGTAAATTTTTTGAAGCAATTAGTGGATCATTATGTACTGACTTTATCGTCAGCATAATCAGCAACAATAGTATTTTGTATAGAAGGTTGATCGGCAGCATAAATATTAAATAAGATAGGAGAAAGTACATTTCCTTGGGGTAGTTATATATTTTTTAATTTTTTACTAGAAATATACTTTCTTAAAATAACTTTCATGGGGCGCCAGTGGATACAGATACTCCTAGATTAATCTCTGTGATGCACCGCTAGTGTAAATGATTGAAGCCATTTCCTATGTAATACATTCAATAATTATCGTATTTATTTATTTTAAATTAACGACAGTTGTTCAAGAATAAATAATTATTTTAAAAATGTGATCCGTTTCGGTAAATTGATAGTAGTTTTAATGTTGTATCTAGAGAAAAATAACTTTATTTTATATGATGTTATAAAATAAAATGTACAAGTTTTCACAAAACTGACACAGCGATGACAGTATAAAGTACACATTGTACAAAAAATACGAAACTCGTTCCTTAATTTGTACATGCGGGAGCACACGGCGTGTCAAGACAGGCTAAGTCAAAGACATTCAACAACTATTTCATCGAAATGTCTTGTATTACATTTAAAAACTAAATTTAATTGACATTAAACATATCATACACGTAACAATACATAAAAAGAATATAACATAATAGTTCAAATATTAATACTTAATATCAAGTAGACACTTTGTTAAAAGACGATAAGAGCAATTAAACAGTATTGTCAATATTTCACAAACCACAATAAATTGTAAAACATATAACAATGGATATATGATGTAAGAAATATATTACCAATAATATGTTTACATACATATCTCATTTTTAATATTATATTATAATAATTTATTTTCCATAATAATCAATGTATAATTTTCATAAAATATAATATGTAATATATGTAAATTATTAGAAACTCATCCAATACACCGATACATAATACGAGGTTTATATCGATGGTGAATTGGGCCAAACTTTTTTTTATTTGAATAATATTTCCGTTGTACTATTGTGAAATATATAATTAAATTAACTATTTTTATTTAGATCTTATTTTTTAGCCAATAAATTATTATCTTATCCTTTCTCAATTTCATGTATTGTGGAGAGAAAATAACACAGGAATTCTAAAATCATAATAATTAACACCAATTATATAATTGATTACCAACAATATTCTATTAAAATTGTTTTTTAAAAATCAACGGTTATTTCGTTACTTATTTATGAATGGACAATTAAAATTATAGTAATTGTATAATTCAAACTAAAATGAGGGGAGGGGATAAAAGTGTCCGCTGGAATCGATACAACCATTTTTCCTAAACAAATATATTCGACGAAATCAATAATTTCCCGTTATTTCGGCTATAAGACGTTTGTAACTGTGGGTATAAAATTTATCTCTGCATCGATAGTCAATAACGAGTTTATTACATAAGACAATAATATGTAGCCCTTATTATTACCTATTAACCATATTACTGATTTTCAAAGATAAGAAGTATTATAAAAATTTAAATCCACCCAACTTTTAAAAGTTACATCTCACTAAAAAAATTAAGGAAAAATAATAATTTGAACATTAAAATGGATAGAAAATAACCCTATTAATTTAGTATATTTTAAATATAGGTTATTATTTAAAAGCAAAAAATTGATAGTGGTTTTACTATAAATGGGTAAAAACATAAACATTTCATACAGGTTAAAAAAAGCATAGAACAAAATATTTTGATATTCATTTTAGAAATACTTTGACAAGATTTTTATTGATATAAGTCATATTTACTTATTAAAATTGTCAATTTAAATATAGAATTACCTAATAAATTTAAAAATATTTTTAGACCTAAGGTATGTTTTCTGAATTATATTAACATATTTTACTATTTTTTTTTCAATTTTATAAAGTTCACAATAGAAAATTGTGTTTCCTGAATAATAGGAAAGTAGCAATAGTATATTTTGCAATTTCACATTTTCACCCCATATCTTGTCTACAACTTTGGACGTTTGTCAACTTTCTAAGATAACTTTAAAAGTGAATCCCAAGAATAGGATTTACTTCCATAGGTCCTATACTTGATAGTTATAAATAATTTCTTCCGAGAGTGTAATAAATATTTGTATACATTATAATTTATTACATCGTAGGAACTTCTAAAAAGACATTCAATATAAAATATATGCTATATAATAATAATTACATACTTATTTATCTATATGAAAATCAATAATTATTTTCTAAAATTATGTCTTTCGCAAGAGTTTATTGATACAATTATTGTTATATCGAAGTAAATATACTAAACTGCCATTGGTAATATTTAAACAAATGACGATGAGGATTAATCATCTTTCTGAAATAAAGATGATTATACTTACCTATTACATTTTTTGAAATAATAAAAAATATCGTTCCTTTTACGATATTATAATATTTATGGTTTTAATTAAATAGTTAAAATAAAATATTACCGAAAACTCAAACATTTCTAAATTATTTTTGGACGAAACATTTATTTTATTTTAAATTTTCGTTTAAGATTGAAAGAATAACATAAGCACTTGAACTTTTCATAGTACATATTATATACCTGTTTATATATTTATATTTTATTTTACCTATTTAATTTTTTGAATTAACAAGTTAATTAGATATTTAAATATTTGTGTATAATTTTTAACTAGAAATTTTCATGCTGAAAAATTACTTTCAGCGAGCACCAGTGACAGCCTCTTCTAGAATCTAGATTCTAGACTATATAATATACATATTACAGGAAAAGATATGATTAATCATAAAAATTATATTATTTTTTGTAAAATTAGTGATATAGTGGGTAATTAGTGATATATATTAGTAATATAATTATATTTAATTTGCTATAAGTCATATCTACTTATTAAAAATATCAATTTAAATAGTGAAATACCTAATAAAAATATTTAAAGACATTTTGGCATTAAATATGTATTGGGTATATTTTTCTGAAGTATTAACATGGTTTAATTTTTTTATTCAATTTAATAGCAGTTCACAATAGAATATCGTGATTCCTGAACAATATTAAAAGTAGGAATAACCTAACCTTAGGAATGTCACCCGTTATCTTGTCTACAACGTTTGACGTTGGTCAACTCTCCCAAGATAACTTCAATAAAACCTAAAAATATATGTAAAATCAATAGGATTTACTTCTATTCTATAATTGATATAATATATAATATATGATACATATAATTGATATATATTTATGTGCTTCTTAGTCTGTAATAATCACTTTTATACATTATAATTTAATACATCGTAGGTACTTCTAAAAAGACATTCAACATAAAATACATGCTATTAATAATAATTACATATTTGTTTATCTATATGAAAATCAATTATTAATTTATAAAATGATGTATTTCGCATGAGTTTGTTGATACAATTGTAATATCGAAATAATTATAATAAACTGCTATTGATAATATTTAAACAGATGATGGTGATAATTAATCATTTTTTCGAAATAGAAATTACTATATCTACCTATTAAATTTTCTGAAATAAAAAAAAATATCGTTTCTTTAACGATATTAAACTAAATCACATGGTATTATAATTAATGGTTTTAATTAAATTGTTAAAATAAAATATTACGGAAAACTCAAACATTTCCACATTATTTTTGGTAGAAATAATTATATTTTTTTAAATTTTCGATTAAGATTGAAAGAATAACATAGGTACTTGAACTTATAT
Organism: Rhopalosiphum maidis; assembly: GCF_003676215.2. Lineage (NCBI taxonomy): Eukaryota > Metazoa > Arthropoda > Insecta > Hemiptera > Aphididae > Rhopalosiphum > Rhopalosiphum maidis. The sequence continues at coordinate 86,795,691 of NC_040878.1, forward strand.
TTATTAAATTATTAATTTGAGATGTGTGTAGTGTAAATAAATAATAATCATAATACATGTAAAATAAAAATCGATACCTCTACTCTATAGAATATACATTTGGATTAAAGTTTGATAAAATTGTTCTTATAATTTAGGAAATTAGATAGATGTGGTCACTATGTCTCTTAATTTAACTTAACTTGAGATAATTATTTTCATTAACCTCATTCACCTTTGTGTCCAGATAACTTAATAATTTTAGTACACTGTGCTCTTATAATTATTTTTGAACTCATCTATAATTGAGTATAATTTATACCTATTATATACAATTAATTAAAAATTGAAATATTAATTTAAAAAATCTTATATTATTTACTTTTATAATGATTGATTAAGTATTTAACGTTATTTTCTGTTCTAATTAATATAAAAAATAAACAATAGGTACAGCGCATAGATACATTGTTATGTTAGAATAGTTTTAACATTTTATGTTATATTTCGAACCTGTTCTATTGTTTTCATTGTAGATTAAGAAAATGTCATTGTTGTACATGAAATTGAGACTTTCGATGATTAAAGTTTAAAAGTAAAATGCAATTATTCGAGAACTTTAACATTAATTGTTTTTGAAAACAGTCACTTTGTACAGTCTAGTAAAAATGTTAATTTCAGAACGTAGACTTTGTACTATTATATATTATGAATATATGTTAATCATTTTCCTCTTCTGTGGAAATAATTACTAATACATCATCAAAATCTGTATTTCTATTTTTAATACCACCAAAATATTTATAAATACATTGTTGAAATTTTTCACGAGTGGATGACAATCCAAACGGTAACCTCCAGTACTTGTATATTCCAAATATTGTACTGATGCAACAATAACTTTGATACGACTGATCTAATTCATATTAATATACATCATCACAAAGATAAAACAAAGAAAATTATTTCGTGTTTGATAAGTCTGACAAATCATCTCCGTTCAGAATTGTTTGTTTTTGTACAATGATATATTCTTTCATTACATTCAAATTTAATACATCCATTATAGTGACCTACTTTACACTTCTACATTACAGCAGAGCGATACCCACTTGCCCACCTTATATTGTAATATCGAAATAAATATACTAAACTGCCATTGGTAATATATAAACAAATGACGATGAGGATCGATCATCTTTCTGAAATAAAGATGACTATACCTACCCTAATTTATCTGAAATAAAAAATTATTATTCCTTTATGATATATTGTTCACATTTTTTTTTACTGTGATTAAACATTGTGTTTCAAAAATCGAAAATTTGTATATAGTAATATACTTTTTATAGATCGTATATTATGCATTACTATTTGTACATTAATATCTGTTTTCTTAACCTACAATATTCAAATTGTATTGTTTACACGTGTGTTAAAAGAGCTTATAAAACGTGAGTAATAGTTTAAGAATATTGTTTTTCTTTAAGTAGTATAGCCTAAAAAAAATATAGACAAATAATGAATATTTTTTGTTGTCATATTATATTTATTACGTACTATTTGTTAATTGTTTATTCTTTATAATTGTGGGTAGGGAAGGAAGGAATCGATTATAAAAGGAGCAGGGCAATATTATTATTGCCACTTCGAAATTTAACGTTCACATAATTTTCAATCTTCGTAAACATTAAATAACTAAAATGAATATATTTAAGTATTATTTTATAGCTATTACAATCTCAGTTCTCTCAATTTTGATTACTCCAGCAACTGCATATGCAAAATATGTCAGCTCTTTTAAAAGTATGGTCATAATTATTGTTTTTTAATTGTATTAATTGTTGTATTGATATTCAATACAAAACTTATATAATTTCTTATATTTTTTGTTGTTTCAGATATTCAAGCATTATACAAATATGACAAAACTAATGCTGGTATGGTTGAATGTATTTATGTATAGTAATTTTTTTTTTAAATTGTCAATGTATTGATATAATGGTTTTTAGATTTTGTTATAAATTACATAAAAACTAAAACCAATTATTGACATTTTAATATTAACTAGAGAGAAACATAATTTATACCGATTCTTACTTTTAATCCCTCTTTTAATTTGTACACAACATTAATACATAGATATCATTATAGATATTATGCTTGAAGGATTTTTAAAAATTGTATTGTTTATCATAGAAGAAATATAAAATCTGTTGTTTATAACATTTTTACATAGTATATTTTTCTTATATAACTGTTGTATATTAATAATAGTTTTTACTAATCGATAATATGAAAATAATAATGTCATAAGTCATACTATATTACTATATATTATTTTTTTCAGCTGATCTTAAATGTAATATTTTTAACTTCTTATTATTTAGAGAATTTGGCATAATTTTAATATTAAGTAGTTAATGATTGGTATATTATATTGTGTATGCTTAGATAATGGTTGAGATTACTAACTATTATCCTAAATGATGAAATAAAATTTAAAATTGCCAGAATTTATAAAATTAAATGACGAAAAAATAAGGAAAAATGAAATTACTGTTTTTAATATATCTAAATAACTACGAATAACTAAATAATTATATAGATACTAAGAATATTCAACAAATGTTTACAATAGTGATCTCAAATCATTTTTATAAAATATTTTGAAGCTGTTCATATATATATTTAACATTTTTTTTTATATAAATGTAAAAAAAAATGCTCACAGACAAAAGCCTTGTAAAATGTAATCGATTGCTAATAAGCTGTAATCAGCTAAAAATATCTGACAATTCTATTATGATTTGTATAAGGTTAGGTTAGCATAATATATAATCAAACATACAACAAATTATTGATTGTATTTTATTTAAAGTTACTTTAATTAATCTATTTTATAGATTGCTTTTTTTTTATTGTAAACCTCGTATATATGTAACAAATCGATAGACTCAAAAGAATAAAAAAAAAATCATCAGTTACCGTTAAAACGAGATTGGTTTATTGAATATTGTTGAATCGTAAAATTAATCATTTTTTTAGGCTAATAAAACCAAGTTTTATATAATAATTTAATATGAATTCTTTGAAATTTAACAGTTATTCTAAAAGATATTTGTGGATTTACGGGTAAGTGATTATATATTATAATGAGGTAGTAAATGTATTGTACTTAAATGCTTCTTTGAAGAATATTTGGTGTAGTTATAACTATTATAACAAATAAGCATTGATTATTTTTGTAAACCTACATTAGTTAATGTTTTTTATGACGACAAGTTATACTATCTTTATAGTAATCATTATATGAAAATTTATTTACAAAATACTGAAATAATAGTTTATTATACGTCATATAAAAACTCGCAACGAAACACCCATACGAAATTCAACACATCGATGTAACAATGGTAAAATACCAACAAATAGTATTATATTAAATGCTATTCTTCAAGTAGTTTGAAAATAGTTACAGTATTTTATTCCTAGACACTTTATATAATTATAAATTATGTCCCGTACGATGGTCTTCTAAAATTAATAACTGTAAATAAAAATTTAAGTACCTTTGTCAATAGTTCATATTTAATTTTACTAATTTTATAAGTTACTGGTCTAAAATAATATTTGAGAACGGTTACGTTAAACAATTTAATTAATTGACTAATGCTTTATATTACATTAATATTACATATTTACAGATAATTATCTAGAAGAAGAAAACGTGAATTTTATTGGTAATTACTAAAAATTCTTTGAAAATAACTAAATACAATATTTAATATTATCTATGATGGATTTATAAATAATTTTCTTGTCATGTATGACACCAAATTAGTTGTCATATTCTTTAAGTTTTAAACTTCTATAAAAATAGAACAACTATAGATTTCAGAAAATTAACTTCTATAAAAATAGAACAAATATAGATTTCAGAAAACTCTAAAATGTAATACTCTGAAACAACTTTTAAACTATTGTTTTTAAATTTAAATATTTAAATGTGTTACAATTAATTCGATTAATCTAAATATTGGATATTTTAATATGACTGTTGAATACCTAGTAGATTTATATTACGTTCGCCAAATAAAACCCACACACGAAAGATATGGCGACATAATTATTTGGGCAGTTAGAAACATAAACATGCTAAGGTCAATGTGAAAAGCATTGTATATTCTATTTAAATAAAACTATATAACTATAAAACCACATGACTCTAAGTGGAAAAGTTGAACTCAGGAGTTAGCCTACAAGAAATAAGTTCACCAGATCACCAAATAGAAAATGTTATGATAAGATCACTATAATCCACTTAATATAATCACTCTATAATATTAATATATCCACGACTTCCACTCTTAATCAGATCACAATAATACTATACAAAAGAGTCTATCACAAAGAGTATGTCAGATGGTTACAAAAATGGATTGGCAACGACTAGACAGTTAGAAATATAAAAACACTTAGACTTAGATCATAATATCACTCATCATTCATTTTGACTTAAATTGACATTTTGAGAGTTGGACCGTAACATCACAGTGATCACAAAAAAAAAGATAAATTTTAATAATATATATTTATTTGTGTTTTTTATGTTTATTTTTTTTTAATAATTATTTATCTATATTTTTTAGCTAATATAAGTACGTATTTTCTGTGATTTTTTCTCTAATTAAGTTTTATTAATTAAATAATAATGTAGATACCTATTTTTAGATTATATAAATCGTTTATAAAATGTTTAGTGCTGTTAATATCAATTTTACTATCAAAATTACTAACGACTTAATACTTATTAAGTCATCAACTATGACAAATAATAATTCACTTTTTGTTAAACCGTTTTAGATGTCAACATATTTTTTTAAATTTAATTTTAATATATTGTGTGATTCTTTTTATCATTACTAAGGTGATGTTTACCTTAAACTATCTTTAATTGCTATCAGATTATATAAAATACTAAAGAATTTAAAATTTTAAAATTGTTGACATTCATTAAAATGTTATGATTTGAATTTTGATTATGAACTAATGTACTAGATTGTTTTTGGTCGTAGGTCGAATTCTTCTATATCCAAAAAATCGAACAGAAATTCAGACGTTCAGTTCGAGTGCGAAATTCGTACAAATATATTAATAAATATATATTATATATTATTATTATTATTATATAATTTGTTTGAAATATATCGTACTAAATTGAAATCGAATAAAAAATTTTGAATTTTAAAATTAAAACAGTTATATTATTGTTAGAATTTTTTTTATAATCGGGAATAGCGGGAATTCTTAAGCTAAAGCATATTTTGATTAATTTTATTTATTTGTTTTGTTTTAATTCAAAAACAGATAACTATAGCAATATAAAGCTTACATTTTAACTAAGTATTTACGCTATAATTTTATATTTATGGTATAATTTTCAAAAATTTTCACGATGAGCAATTTATAGACAATTAAAGTTTTCGATTTTTTTTTTTTTATAAATGGCAATAAAAATTTATGAGTGGGTAAAAATGCTTGAAAATTTAATAAAAGTTTACTATTAAATGATTAATTTTTCAATTCAAAAAATTTAAATAATGTTTAGTCACACAATATTTTTTATAAGCAATTCAATTTAGAATTTTTACTAAATTCGTGAAAATCTGGAAAAATAAAAGATATTTTGTTGTTAGAAATACATACAAATTTTCTGTTAATATCTAAGCATTTAAAATCCAATTTAACGTAATGTATACGTTTTTTACGTTATAGAAAATAAAAAATTAATTTTTAAGAGTATTTAAATTTAAAATGTTCAAAACATTATTGGATATTTAAGTTTGTTTTTGTACTGCAACTAAAAAAATAATAGTTTTAGATACTTGAAATTTTCTCCAAATGTTTATATTATAAGATGAAATTAACCAAAATTGTAAACACTTATTAAGCTATTAATTGGCATACTAAATATTTAATCGTTTTTAGGTTTTTTTTTATAAATATCGAAATTAGTTATTCAATGGATAAACAGTTTGAAAATATATTACAAGATTTCACATAAGCGGTTCTTATATCTGTATAAAAATATTCTATTCTAACTACTTGGTTCATGTTCGATTTGACATAATTTTTCTAAAGAGTTTTGTTTGAGTTCGGTTTTTGACCGTATTTTTGACTGCGATCCACTTATAATAATTTTATACTTTTATAACCTAATTAATTTTCAATATTTTCAAGAATTGATAACTGTATATTAATACACGACTATTTTATTTTATAGATGAATATGTCAGTAAGTATTTGTTTTTCAGATACATTTAATAATTGATGTGTCTAGTTAGTTTTTATTCACTAGTTTTTTAGTCGTATTTAATTAAACGCACTCAAATATTATAGTTTTATAGAATGAATATGTTTGCAAGTCGTGGTTCATGATTTTTGTGATTATATATATTGACATTCCATTAAAACTGTAATTCCGCAAAGACAAAAATAATTATTTCTACATTTGACTATTTGAGTAGATATAAAACCTTTAAAACTGCGGAGAGAAACGATAGTTAAATAACTGACAACTATTGTAAAATTATAAGCTAGATAGCAAAACAGAATATCGGAACCTCGACTTAGTTCAAGAACAAAAGAAAATCAGTTATTAAAAATGACAAATGTTTTAGAATTATTCAATTAATTGAAAACTTAATATATTTGTTTTTATAGGTAACAATAGTAAATATCTATTTAAGAGATAAATATTTTGATTTATTGAAGTAAAAACTAACTATTAGTATTGAATGTTACTGGTTTGATGTCACACTGGTACTCAATAACACCATAAAACATAATGAAATTTTCAGCTGTCAAAATCTCATTGTTCACAGATAAATATTTCAGTTGACCTTAAAATTTTACCAGTTGCTCGGAATATTGGCAGCGGAGGCTTGGCATGATATTTTAACCGTAACATCTTTTAAAATCTGTTATAGTACATGTTATAATATGATCATGGCAAGTCGTCGCTGTCTACATTATGCTGAGCATCCAGAAAAATGTAATTAAATGGGTCAGCTGTTTGATTGTTGCTTCTATTGTGTTCTATAAAGTATCACGAGTTGAAATTAAAGTTACAAATAAAATTATCGTAATTTTATTTTATTATGTGATGGTGGAAAATCTTGAGAATATCTCGTACAGAAATTTGGAACTTAAGGGCTCCTTTACGTAGCCAAAATATAGTTTTATTACCCATCTCAAATCTAAAAAATGTATTATTGTTAAGTATGTAAATCACTATCTCTCTGATTTTGTTTGGTGAATTATAATTTATAGTTATTATTAGCCTTTATATACAAACAATCTAATGTACAAGCCACTGAATATCGATAAACTCCCGTAAGAGTTTTAATATGTGATATTCCGTCGATATAGTTATTCCACTAACCCGTTAATTTGTGTAAAAAACGGGTGGTTGATTGCTTCAGGTGAATAAATGTCACCCTCTGTCTCATATTGTACTATCATCACTTTCCACCATTTTTAAACATTGTTTGTTATTATCATTTCCACCAACATTGTAAGTGTATTAAATGTCTCGACAGGATAAAGTTTTTTTTTTTCTTATGAATCCATATTGCAATATTTATCAATGATGGGATCATTGAGGTAAATCTTATAACTCTTAATTCTTTCAGTAGTTAGGACAAAAGTAAGCTATTATAGACTTTGTTTCATATATTAGATATTATAAGTTATCAATACTTATATGACACCGAAGTTACCGTCTCCAATCCTCGTGTTTAGCTGTCCGTGATCATATTGTAATCTTGGAGAATTTGGACAGAGATAGTTGTTTTTCATGTTGACATGTTGTGCCTCAACGAATTTCTACCATAGTGCCATGTTAAAGACATTCGTCATCTTAATCAGTGGCGCAACCCGGGGGGAAGCTAAGGGGTTGTAACGCCGACCAAATTTTCTCCAAGGCCTAGTACAATAACCTATGTACTTATCTTATGTATATATATATATTGTAATAATGTAACCCTTCCCGAATTTATTTTCTAGTTGCACCACTTATCTTGATTAAAACATCGGCAAGCATTTTTATAGGTAGTGAAAGTTCCACTGCGAAATCGTATGTTGCACTTTATCCAATCGCCATTCTCCATCAATAACATCTACCGTAGATTTATCTTTCGTAAAATCAAACTATTTTTTTGATTGTTACTCTCTATAATATATCTTATATTATAAAGCTATATTTTATACGGTACACTCCATTGGTTAAAACGAAAAATTTCGAATTTCAGTGGGATAGCAATTTCATTTTACTTTCAGCGTACAGGATAAATACTTACACGATAAGCTGTTTATGTCAATATATAGTTTTTTGAATTGAAACAAGAAACTACTTTAATTCACAATATAAAGGACCTTCTAAATAATAAGATTTTTAAATCGCTCATCTATTAATCGTTTTCAAAAGATTTGATTTTTTTTTTATACTCCAATTTTTCTATATTTTACAATTAATATATAGTAAAATAAAATATGGTAAATTATATTGACCTAACCTAATAATATTATTATTTTTAATAGATCAATACTGTAAGTTAAATTTCAATAAGATTCTTATACAAGATTTATCCTAATTAATTACATTAACAATAAAAATGAATAATTACTTATACCTATATTATATTTTTATTTTATTTAGTTGAATTGATACGTACGTAATCTGTTAGTTATTAATTTTATTTTGTGTTACACAATTTTATTCTATATTTTTATGTAATACGTTTTTGATAGTATATTATTTATGGTTGTCATAATTGTTATCACCATTAGATCATAATAAAACAAAATTGAATACTACATGGAGGAAAATAATCAAATATTCTGCACTAGTGATATTATAATTTTACTTTTATTTTTTTAAGATCAAAGTATTAATTACACTATATCAAATCTTTTAAATTATTTTTTATATATCTATTAATTTTCCATTTTTCAGATGTATTAAGTATGTATATTTTTGTTATATCTATTTTAATTTTATTAAAATGTATTATTTTATTCTATTCGAGTTTTTAAGTTAGTTTTGTGACATTAATTATTTTGTCCATTAGCTATAATGTTAATTGTTACATAATTAGACATTGACGTTGAGAAATATTATAGAACATATAGGTATTGATCAAGAAGTACATTTAAGTTCTTGTCATATTTAAAAAGTCCCCAAAAGGGGAATGAATTTTTCTTCACATGTTATAAATTCAGACCTGAAACAATGTTTACTGATGACTTACTAATTACTAAATTTATTTTATTTGGTAAATAAAAAGGTGATAATGGATGCACCTAAAATAAAGTTTTTCTAGAATTTAATCCTTAATTCCGATTCTATATAGATTGTACTATGTTTTTTCTAACACCACTCCGATGAGATTGGGATAATCTGTTTTGCGTTTTGTTATATCAACATCTGGAATGCGGATTACTTTGTTGACACCAACATCAACCACAGGAAATTTGTTTTCGGTTCGAGTCATCATTCGGGCTGACTTTTTTTCCAAATTTGCATGGTGTTATTTTTTAATTGTTCCTATAAAAGAGGTATCTGAAACATATCAAAGATATATACTATGTTTATGTATTTATTAGATTCGTTGGTTACAGTATGAACTATTTATAAGAATCTTTGTTTGAAGTTTTCAATCTTTAACTATAAAAGTTGGAATTTTTATAATTTTTTAACGAAAAAATAATTTGAAAGTTTTCGAAAAATATAGGTAATTTTTAAATTATAAAATACGTAAATAAAAAATGTATTTTAACTACTATAAAAAAATTTACTGCAAAATAAATTTGAATATCACCTAAACTTTATATAGTTTTAAAAAAAAAATAATAAAAATTTGTACTTACAGCTTCTCGCTTGATCATATTTTTACTTGAAGTTTTAGTTCTTATGAGATTTTCAAATTCATCCTCGACGTTTATAGTAGCAATCAAAACATAGGGCAGGTTAGAGCCCATAAGCCTCACTCTTGGATCAACCTCAAACATTGCTTTATCAGGCGTCATATTTATCCCGGCGTGATGTGCTCTATTTTTTTTATAAATTGGACGAACTTTAATGTATACCAATAATAATAAAAACGATATTATCAATATGCAAACATCAGAATTTAGGTCTACATGATAGACATTGTTATAAATTTAATATTAATAGTACACATATTGTTTATAGGATCAATTGGTAAATATTTCTCATGTTTTTTATTTACTGCTTTTAATATTTGTTTCTCATGGTATACATTTTAGCATTGTTTGGATAATAAGGACATATTTATAAGAAGTCAAACATAGAAAATCTTTTAAAATGAATAAAAGATTGTTTATTTATTACGCAAAACGATATATTAATGAAATAAACTTAGTATCTACGACTAAAACTATCATAGATTTTACGCAAAATAAATGAGAATTCTAGAATATAGAGACATCTATATTCTAGAATCTTGACTAACCTAACCACCATGACAAAAAAAAAAGTGAATCATTGATTCAGCTAATTCTACCACGAACGGGACTATTTTATGTACATCTTAAAAAATTAACTAAAAAATAATTGTCCACAGATTCGATGAGTACGTATTATTTCTTTATTTATTTTGTATATAATAATGGTGTTTTGTGTGAAGTGTAGCCTAAAATATATATAAATAGTTATGAATATAATAATTGAAAAATGATAAAAGAAATCACTAGAAGAACCGTTAAACGTAATGTATTTTTTAGCATATAAAATGAAAAAAAATTAATACGTTATGAGTTACGAAATACAAATGACGATACTTCATATTATTGAATATAGTATATTTTCATATGGTGATATTACAACATTACTATGCCGATTTATGTCATGATATTTCATTAAAGCAGACATGCATACACAATTTTAATCATTACTGTATGAAGAAGACAGTCCTTAGCTCGTGAAAAAGAGAAGGAAATTGTGTGCCCAAACGACTTCCATTACTATGGATTTTCGTCACAGGTTGCCAAAATATCAGTGGCGGATTAATCTTCACGTTGCCCCGAGGTACGCTCAGTGTTTACAGCCCTCACTTTTAAAAAAATACTATCCAAGGATCATAATTTAAATGGACTAACATCGAAGAGTGATGGGTATTATTATTATTATTACCATTGGGTAATCTGGCATAGCCACCCCGGGAGTGAAAAATAGTAATGGCTCAATTTTTTTTTGGTTCATTTTTTGAGAATAAAAATAAAATAACATAACAAATTTGCTGTCCCTTAGAAGTAGCCACCCCAGGATCGAGCCTCATGTGCCGAGTGGTTAATCCACCACTGTGAAGTATATGTCCGAAATTGAGATGATCTTTTTTGGTGCAGACGAGTTGTAACTCAATCGATCTTTTACTATAATTAAAAGTGATTGGTTCTTAAGTACAATGCTCTATTTATATGGCAAAATAAATAGGGAGTTATCAAAAAGTAATATCTTATATTTATCGAGTAATTAATTTAATATTAATTTGATAGTGCAAATGTGCAATTACTATTATTAGCTTACTAAAATACATATAATGAACTCTCTTAGGTATTAAATTTTAGTTTCTGAGCGAATCGATGAATTTAATGATTTTACAATAACATGTGGCTGTTTTTTTTACTCAATAAATAGTAGATGAAATTCTTTGATTTTTAATTTTTAAGTGGTTTTGGATAAAAGTTCATTATAATTTGTGATAATATATTTGTATAAACAACTCGTTGATCCCAATTTATTATAAATGTATTCATTATTTAGAAATTAAAACTGACTGTTCAATCAAAACTACTTTGAAATTATTATAATTTATATCATATATATAAAAATTTCGTGTCACGGTGTTTGACATTATAAGTTAATGTTTATTTTTTATATGACTTCATCATCAACAAATAAAATATATATTTATTTTTTTTTTTGTATAGTTCAACTAAGTATGTAATTATTATACTTTTTAAATTTATATTTAATACAGCTATTATTTGATTAAGATAAAAATAGAACGGTTTGGTTCTAAACTACAGTGAACAATTCTATTTGGTAAAATAAATCAGTGATTACTAAAAAGTAATATCTTATTATCTTTGTGTAAATAAATTAATGATAATTTTACTTCCGCGTAATCAAGTTCTAACTAAACGAAAAAAAAATGTATTAACCAAATTGTTATACTGTAGAACTTTTTGATTTCTAACTAACATAATTTTTACTGTATTAGAAGATATTATAATTTGAAGTAAATGTAATTCTCTTAAGGAATTATTGAATATTTTGAAATTTTGATAATTCATAAATATTAATACATTTCAATAGCTATTAATTATTATTAATAGTAATACATTTTTAACGACTATAATATAAATTTTTCTAGATGTGATTTGGGGTACGTACATATCATTAGTGTTTTAATTTTATTTGTATGAAATTTCAAATAAATAAACCAATAAACGTATTATTTGTGTATATTATTCATACGTTATTGCTTCTATGCTATAGATGATTGTAATTTTGGAAAGTTCGGCTTTTGTGCATCCTTCGTCACTATTGACCTTCATCGCCTTCTCAATTACTATTGTTTCTTTTTGTGTGACACGGTGGATCGTTGCCAAAAACATACGACCTATTCAATGTTTTTGATTTAGTATTGAAATTACTAAAATAATATTAAATTAAGAAATTATTTTAATACAGTTTAATAAGTCTGACATCTATTATTATTTAATTAGTAGTACCAAACCTGCATGAGTGATTTCTGTCTTACAAACGTACAACGTAGCTAATTTTATTTCAGAAGAACTGGTTTTAAATGATTAGATTAATTATTATGAGAGAGAATTGATCAATTATTAAACTTAAAGGTAGTATCTCCATCGTTTATCTCTCGTAGGTTTATTGCAAAATTAAAATTGTTTAGTAAGTACTTTAATATTTTGAATATGAAAATAAATTCCAATAACTCATTTAATAAATTGTTTTTAAAAAACCGATGAAATATGTTCTTATCTCTAAGTTTTATAATTGGTAAATTCGCCATAATATTAAAGCCAAAATTACAAAGTAACTATATTAAAATCATTTCTACGCAGGCTATAGACTATTTATTGATTTCTTTTGTATTTTAAATATATATTTTCCATGTATAACATATAATTTTTACATATTTCAAAATTAATCAAATAATTATTGTCCACAGCCTATGAAAAAAGTATGTATTTTTTTTAATTTGCATATAATTAAGGTACATCACGTAAAACATGGTTACAATTTTAGTTTTAAATTTATTTCATAACGGTAAATATGCTTGTTTGGTTACATAGAATCTTACCAGTGAAAATTGTGGTAAAAATTAACTAACAAGAGCCGAAAGTAGGGAAGCATCTCGAGTACGTCCCAAAATTACTTTTTTTTTAATTTTCTAAGTGCTCCCAAAATAAGGTAACACCTGAGTGTGTCCCCCCAAAAAATGTTATAATTTTGACATAGTTATCCTAGATGCGTTCCAGTTAATTTATAGTTACCCAGGGTGCACCGCGAGGAGGTGAATGCAATTTTCCCACAGTTTCAGTGCTTCACAATCATAGCTGTAAAAATAAAGTACCTATAAATTATTATAGTTGTAGATTTCATCCACAATATTCCATCACCAAACCTGTATCTTGAAAGGTTTATTTGATTATTTCATCCTAAATAAGTACCTATAGCAGTGGACTGCCGACGCACTCAGGCTATAAAAAAGGTAAAAATTAAAAAGGGACGCAATCGGGATATCCCCAAAAATAATAATGTTTAAGCAACTCGTAAACAACTACGATTATTCGTTATTTATTTACAATAATGTTAGAAAATCTTCGTATTTTCAATTTTTTTTTCATTTTCTAAGAGAACTATTGGAAATTTGGAAATTAATTGCTCTTCATATATGTAAAATTTACCAACTTGATTCAATTTTCTACTAGAAACTACTCATAAACATAAACTTGTAAATTAAAGAATATTTCACATTATTTAAAATCGATTTTAAACACACAAAATAATATAAATAAATACATAAAAAAAAACATACATTATTGTAATTACAATACATTCAACGATGCGATTAAAATCTATACATTATCAAAATGAAAATAACATATTTAATTAAAGTATCTCTTCTATTAGAGTATATAACTTATTGTTATCATATAATTGTAATTAATTTTTGGCTGAAATAAATAAATAAAAATAAATATGAAATTGAGATAGTACATAAACCTCCATAAACGATAAACATTAATAGTCACTATTAATAACACATTAGCAGTTTTGTCGAAAATACTTTTGAAAAAACAAAAAGGTACTAATACTTATTCGAATAAAAAGTATTAAAACTATTTTTAAAATACTATTATGAAATTGTATGTTAGTAATAAGCATTTTCAAAGATTTTAAATACAAATATAATATTGTAATGTTAATATATATGTTTCTATAGTATAGCATATATCATATTTCTATTTACTATATAAATTTTAACAATGTTACATATAATATAACATGTATGTCTATTTAGAGGTAAATAATTGTTCAATTTTTTTTTTTTTACATATAGATATTAGAAGTAATGTTGAAAAAATTATTAGATTTACATAATTTTTAAAAATATTCCAATTCAGAATTAAAAGAAAATAGGATGTGGAATTTTATTAATTTTAAACAGTTTTATCAATTTTTTGTGAAAGATAATTAATATTACAGAATTTATGGTATTTAAATTTTGTTTAAGATACTTTTAAAGATTATTAAGAATACTTAAAAAACACTTAAGAAAATTGTATTAAAAATACCAAAAAGTACTTCAAAAAGTTTTTAAATACAAATATTCAAATACTTTACTTGACTACTCTCTTTATAGTAACACTTATAATAATTTATTTTTAGATGACCAAACTATTGGTATGCGCAATATTATTAGTATTTTTTAATTTTATTTGTATGTAATTTTGTTTTTTTATAACATTTTTTTACATAATTTCCGGTGAAATAAAAACAAATTTTTTAACAAAATGATAGTTTTCACCATAGCATTATTTTTTTTTGTTTTTTACTTTTTGAATGACAAGATAGATTTTAGTTTTATATTCTGAAAATATTTTGTTTTTTGAAGTATTACGAAACATAAAAATTGTAATTCGGAAAAGTAGTTTATAATTCATATCATATCTCTCATTTTTCCTAGAAATTATATTTAAAAATGATATATTATGCAATTAAAACGAATAAATCTTTAAAATATACACAATAAAAATTATTAAATTTGAAATCCCTTTTCTAAAAAGCAATATGTTTAAATAATCCTTTTTCTCATATCTATTTCTCAAACAAATATATATTTTATTTATTAATTGATTAAAATTTCAACGCCGCAAGAACATAAGTTACAGAAAATACTAATAATATTTATATTAAATATCAATATTTTAATACATACTTCTAAAAAAATGTTGCCATAAAATATAAAATTCAAAATATATAACGTCATTCCAAAAAGTTAAACTTAAAAATTAAAATTTCTAGATATGTTGTTTTAATTAAACCAGATATTATGTAAAAACAATTTTTCTAGAAAATCGGTAATAGATTTCAAAACAATAAGTGTTGTCTGATAAAAGAATCACTCAGTATATATAGTATATTGCAATTTGTACTTATTTAAGAAATAATTAAAAAAATATTGTCCACAGGTAGAGAAGGTACGCGTTGTTTTTTATTTATTTTTATATATTATAATTATTATGGTAATTTTTATGAAATATGGTCTACAATTCTTGATTTTGAGACGAGACATTTATTTAAGAATATATGTTTTTTAATTTAATTTATAGGGTTAGTAAAAATAGTTCTATTCCAACATACTCAACTCTACAATACATAAGACCGAATCATTAGGTCTATACCAGTCGTCCAATACTGCACATCTCCCGAAACGATTAGTATTTATAGGGCAGTCCCCAAATTATATATGATATGGTAGGAATATAAGTCGTAAATATTCATACGTATAGTTTTCGTAAAACAAGTAGGAGCTAGCAAGTAGGAGCCTCACTACCGTGGAGTGGTCAGTCGGTATGCGCGAAAAATGATAATTTTCTTTTAAGACAGAGTATAATCATTCGGGTTAATTCTATTAATAGTAAAAACAACTGGTTGATCCCAGGGAGCTAGGTAAATTGAGTCCAAAATACCGTTTTTGCGGAGTCTCGGATTTGAAAAGGTATAAGGTAAACTGAGTCTTTGGTTAAAACAGGTATAGTATCCAAAACAGCATATTTTAAAGTTTTAATATTTTACATAACTATACCTCACTTAAAAAATAAAATATCAATGAAAATCTATGAGATTCCCTAGATAATATTATTACCTTTAAGTTTGATAATAGGTAAATTTACTATAATATTAAATCTAACAGCATAAAATTGAATTTGCTGAACGCAAATTTGCTATGTCTTATGTTCGTAAGACGAAGACAACACATGCGGGTATGACGAATAATTCAAATCTTGAAATACTTTTTTCATATTTCAACATTTCTTGTCTCAAAAAAAAAAATTTTCATTGTTATTTTTTTATTTTAATTACCTCTTTGCTACGTATTTGTGTTTGTGTATCTATTTGAATATATTTAAGTAAGCAAATCAGTAATCGATAATTACTAATTGGTTGACTAGTCACTATACAGTACTCATTGAATGTAGATACTTTTTTATTTTTAAGTAGATACATCGTCGTTATTTATAAATTATTCATTCGAAAAATATTATTACTCGGGACTCAGTTTACCGCTCCCGAATCCCAGTTTATTTTAAATATGTTTCCATCATTTGAAAATTAAAACTTGCAGTTTAATCAAAACCTTTAAGTTACTAAATTTTTAAAATAAACTTCTACTGACTATTTTGATAACACGATAGATAATAAATAAAATATCTTAATTTATTGTATTTTTTTTATATTACTTTATCATTGGCAATTATAACAATTCTTTTTTTGCAGAACAAGAAAGCAGTAACTATCATATTTTTTAAATTAATATTTAATAAGTTAACCAAATGATGCTTAATATCTGAAATACAGGTATTATTTTATCGTGATCTAATTGAAATTCTAAGATACAGTGTTAAAAACAATAAGTTCAATCTACATAGTATAATAAATTAGAGATTACCAAAAAGTAATTTCATATTAAATTAATTGTGTAAAAATGTAATATTCATTTGATTGTTCAATATTATAAATGTTGTAATACCAAATTGTTAGATCAAATAATTTCTAAGTAATTGTCTAAATAGTAAATACAAATAATTTAACAACTAAGTGATTCAGATAATTCGTAAACTATGTAAATAACGATAGACCTAGATTATAATACATCTAGTAATATTAACCAAATCATTTATCCTGTAATTATGAATATTTTATGAAAGTAAATACTATTTATATTATTATTATTATTATTACAGAGATCAAAGGTAAGCAAAGCGTTTTATTTTGTAATAGAAAATTAAAATTAATTTTGTAGCTTCGATTTCAAGCTTATGGATGCGGCATTTTATAAAAATGTCTTAGTCAATATCACTGGTAACATTTATAATCGTAATATCGATACATCTCTAGAAAGATTACTCTTCGTGTATTTTTCGTTTCTTCGATGTTCAGAAGACTCTATGTGAACCGGAACTATTATTTATCGCTCTAATATTTTGGTCGAAAAGATTAGGGAAGATAGAAATATCGTATGTATTATGTTTAATAGGAATGATAAGCAGTTATAAGTTATTAGTTATTATGTACTCTGCAATTTATCGGTAGCAGAGTTTAACGTTTGCTCATCGTTAAAGTAACGATAATAAATACTTCGGAGGTCAAATAAGCATTGCTAATTTAATAATTATTAAATTTAAAATTTTGAAGTCCTGTTGTGCATCAAATTTTTATACATTTATTTATTTTATGAACATGAGTCTTATTACATTAATATCAATATTATGCGCAGAAAACACAAACATTTGTTTAATGGAATAGTATAAACGTTATAACATATATTTATAAAATTAAGCTATTTGATGACTAAACATGTTTGATAAGTACAATTGTGTTATAAAAACAACTTTCTGTGTCCAAAACAATCTTATATTATTTTAAGTGCATTGTGTGCAACTGTGTTGTTTGTTTAATTTATTTATTTGCCCTAAATCCATTCGAGTAAATTTTGAAATATGTACTCCTATGGCAAAATGTGGATTGGTTGGCTTTCTTGGTAACTTTAACGTGTACGAGTAACCAGGTCTTTATTCATAAGCTAGGTTTTCAATTTATAGGTTATTGACGTGATATAAAATCATGCCCAGGTCGATCGGTTGGTGTAATTTCTAATGACTTCTGAATACTTTTGATAGGGTAAATCAAAAAGGCTTACTTAACGTCTTATAATTGAGGAGGTTTTGCTTATATTATCGTGTTTAGCTAAATACTTTGCTGACATCTCTTATTGTGTTCCGCAAAGAAGATACCTCTCTTGTTCTTTTTTCATTATTTATTAATGCATAAAATACATTATAAGGAAAATTATAATTCCTTAAATTTCGGATGACTTAAAACTTTACATGAAATTAATTTTTATTAACAACTTCTTATTAATGGTTGAATGATGATCTTAACGCAATTGTGAAGTGGACTTTGAATACAGTGGGAAATTTTGGCTTTACTTAGAGCTTACTCTACTCCCGTGGATCTGTGGACACAACAGATCCGTGACCTAAAGGCCGAACCACGTATGCCGGTAAGAGCAGGTTGGCGGAGCCTAAAGATTTCTGTACTCTTAATATAATAAGATAATAAAATAATAATAATTCAAATTGTGGACTTTGTGTTTTTTATTGAAAGATAATAATAATACAATATTTATAGTTCTTAAGTAAATGGCTGGCACCACAGATGAATAATATAATAAAATAATAGGGAACAATGAAATCTTGTATATAGTACATATAATATGGGTTGATATAGAGTAATAGAATATAAAACTGTAACAGATTGACAGGAGGCTGTTTTGCTAACAAAATAATATATATGGGAATAAACAAATTTAGGAAAATAGGGGGGGTTTGTTCGTGGTACACGTGATTGATATACATTACGACGACATAGAGGTTAGGTGGCTTGAGATGAGTTTGTGTGTAGCGCCGGCTTCTCGCCCGCCGAGGGCCCCTGGTTGATCCCTAGCCCAGCATGTGGAAGGCACACATAAATGGAATATTATAATAAGAACAATAGAAAATTCCGTGACGTTACAACGGAATTATCACTCAACATCGAAAAATGTGGCTTTATTTCATCTATATTAACTTCTCGTTTTCCGATAATATTTTATTACAATATCACTATATTTAAGCTTAAACGGCAGGAAACGCGTTTAGATATCTAGGTGTTGTTTTTTTAAATACAATTAATATTATGACCGCAAATAGAATTATCTTGTTATAAAGTAATAAAAATTCGTAGATTTGTTAAACGAGTTATTGCTCTTTAAAATTTCGTTGCATCAGTTATATCACGTTATTGTCTTCTATATAGTATACATTGTGTTAGGATATGTATCAGTAATAGAGAAATGTAAAGAGATCAAGAACACACTACTGTAGGTAGGTTAGCAGTCTACATATTGCTAAATGTATATAAAGACAATATTAGGTCATCGATAATATTCTAATAATATTGTGAACTAGTCAGTGCCGTGCTAACGTGCTGATAGTTAAATCAGTGGTGCCAAGGCAATTATATTTGGCGCCCCTAAACATAGGTGGATATCGGAGGGAGAGGCTTTAAAGGCTTTTTTGCCACGCTTTAAAATATTGCTACTTTTTCCGCACTGAGGCACTTTCCCTGAGTTCCTCACCCCTTTGCGAGGATCTGAATATACTATCGTAGAGTATAATATTATTTATTAAATTAAATATTTATAATTTTACATATATTCCAGAATATTTCAGTAAGTACATTATATATACAATATAATATACATATATATATTTTTAATTTTATGTATGGAACTTTTTTAACACAATTTATGAAACTCGTGTCTTATGACTTATATAATGAGCAGCAACATTCTTTTAAATTTGTATTTATTTTCTGAGAACCATATGCATAAAACCGTTCATTAAGTCATTGGGTACGACTTTTATTATATTTTACCCGGTTGATATATTCCCTTAAAAAAAAAAAAAAACAGGTTAATTCTGCACAAGTAATAATTACGGTTCATAGACCTTTATGTATAAGTATAAATTTGTTGTGCCGAAAATAGTTTATATTTGGTTCTTAAAAACAATCGTTGAGATATTTCTACACGGTATTTAACATGGTATAGACTGGGTTCGTTGAAATGTACATATTTGATTTACGATTCTCTTGTTATATTTTTGACCATTATTATTGGTTCATTTTACGAGTACGATGTATAACTATGAAAAATCAAATTGCACAGAAGAATTTTGAAGCTTATACACTAGTTTAAGAAAATACATTATATCGACACTGATTTCATGGAATCTTATAAATATGAAGCACAATTTAAAATATTTTCAATATTTCATTATTTCTAGCATATATTATTTCTTTTGATAAATTGATTTATAACAGACAATATTAAAGGGGTGTGTGTATATTTTTTTTCTATACTTGATTATACGGAAGGATCAGATACAGATTATATCATATAAAAATAATAACTTTTATTACAATTTTATTTTTTAGTAAATATAGTATACTGTAAGTATGTTATTAATTAAATTACATGTGGAATATATTTATAATCATTCAACATGCGTTTTCTTCTAAATATTTTTATATATTTTTAATACAATTTTTGTGGGATATTTCATTACATTTTCAATTATTTTGAGTTATGAATACATTACATTAATAATTATTCAAATAAAATGAAAAATGTTGATGTAAATAATTAACTCAAAAAAAGTTAAAATGTTTAGAAAATTATACCATGTGTAGGAATTGTAAGTAAAATTATTTAGTGAAAATTTCAAGTAGTTAGTAGCTACACTTCACCCAAAATAAATTTCTTACAATATTGGTATGGCGTAAAAATTTTTTTTTTCATAAATATTTTTTGTTTTTTCTGTTATTATGTTATTTTGTTAACTATTAGTAATTTTTAATATTTACTTTTGGAAAAAAATTACTTAGGTCCTAGATCTAATTTTCTACCAGAAACCACCCTCAAAATTGAAAGTCAAAGTATTTGACGTACACTAAAAGGTTAAAAATTTAAAATTTAATTAATTGCGACCAGCAGGTATTAGATATTCAATAAAAAGTACATCTGCAATGCATTCATGAAACATCTAGACGTTAGTAGTATATCGTTTTTGGTAGGTTAGGCTTTTTTAAGATATAATATAATTAGTTGTATGCACGTCTAAAATTAAGTAGAAGCGTAATAATAAACATTAAAAATTCAATTAAATATACACTTTTGAATAGTGGTAAAATGGCCTAAGTGTTTAAATGTGTTATTTTCACATATTCCATGAAAAAAATCAGATTTAATGCACGATTATACCAAATAACGAATAGAAAAATCCATTGTTATCATAAGTATTATAACGTTATAAACCTATATAATAAAAATATAAAAATACGAGTAAAAAAAAATAGTAATGAACCATATTTTTTTTATATTAATATATTATTATCTCATGTTCATCTAAACAATATTTTGATACTATTATCCACAGCCCAGTTAACTAGTTTAATAAATTAATAGGTCTATGTATCTCATCTATCAATTTTCTTGATATTTTTTAGTTGTAATATATTCCCACACTACTGTTAAAAAATAATTTTAACAATAAATTCTAGATAAATATCACAATGTAGTTTATTTATACAGGGATAGCAAGGAATTACCAAAATAATTTTAGAGGTATGTATAAATGTGTATCAATATTAACTTTAAATACAAAAATATTATCTATTTAATATGTATTACCTATTACCTGTAAAATCGTGTCATTTGTTGCAAAATAATAACTGAGTGCTGTTATAATTTCTGTTTATATTGACCAAGTAATAATTAAGTACACACTGATGCATAAAGAACGTAGTTTTTGAAATTCTGGGTAATTTTTAGTTTTAAGGTTAGAGATTCTGTTCATTTAATGTCTGTTATATATTGTTTTTAAAGTCATTATATCAGTTATAATTTTTGTGTTCGCGACTATTATAGTACGTAATTAATCAATACATTGGCTATTTTGAACTTGAGCCGGTGAATCATACTATACGAAGATAATTCGTTAATTTGAATTTAAATAGGTAACGTCCTGATGTTGTTGTTGTGAATAAAATCATCTTTAGTGACAATGGGCACATATCCACTTGAGTGGATATATTAATAAAAAAAAATGTTGGATTTTTTGGAAATGAGAACCCAAGGGCAAAAAACAAATGCATCTACGTATAATATCCGTTTAGTGTGATTTTTGGATAAGTGGGGTGATCGACCTGACCTTTTTTGAAAATGAACACACATATGCAGAAAAAATGAAAGGAGATCGTTATTGTGTTTTACACTTAAACTTTAACTCGTAGTGATGCAATATATATAATTTGTTAGTGTATTTCTTAAAAAAATAAAAGCTACGTTCCTTATGAAACGGCATTTATTTACAAATAATTTTGATCAGTGATAACGAGTTTCATGATAATATGTTGGTGTACAATCAACTAATCTAATACCGATTAATTTTGCAGCATATGTTCCTGGAAGAATTTTGGACGGATACTGTATTGCTAATACTATATATGCAGTTGATACACAAAACCAGTATTTTAAAAAAATGTTCAGTTACCCTAACAGGACAGACAACTTATTTTGATGACAAAACTTTCTTAAGAAAAATGTTATATTAAATAAAATAGCCAAGACTACAGATATATTTTTATAAATTAATCATTTTAATTTATGTTATAGTACTCGTACTCACCTACATTTATCTATATTATTCTGTATAATTATCATAAATATAGCATGTTTAAAATTATTAAGCGAAAGTTAAATGTAACAATCAAGAACTTTAATTTATTAAGAAAGGTTTTTGTAAAAACAAAAACAAAATATAATAATATATATATATGTGTATATTTAGATTTATGTTATAATTCTATCAATAAATGAAATAGAAAAGAAAAAACAAATGGAGAAAACAATTTTTTTCAAAATAAATGTTGGTTTCTTTTTGTAATTTATAAATATAAATTATTAGTAATAAAAATAAATATTGTGGTAATATGTGCCAGATGCCAGATGCGGACAGTAATTGACCGTAAAACGGATCGCTGAAATGCCTCATGCACACCATTTCCTTTACCGGCTACCGAACAAACGATATGCTGCAATATGTAAATTTGCGGTGTTTAATAATATAATATTATGTACTTAGCTCAATCGGTGGTGGACGGGATCGCCTAGTAAATAATTATGAGCTACGTAATACGTGTTGTGAAATATTGTGTTAATGCGTAGTAGTATGTACGCATGTTATGTACGTAAAAACTAAAGGACAAGGGTATGCACTTAAAACTCTAACAAAAATAACACGAGCTTTTAGTTTTTAGAAGAAAAAGTATTATGTGCAAAATTCAACGCCTCTTGTTATAAATGTGGCACAGAAATGCAGGTAAAACTAAGGAAATTCCGTAACGAGGAGTGGATTTACATTTGATTTACTTGATACAACGTTACAACAGCGGGTTAACACTTAGTCAAATTGTTGAACTTGTATTTATGTTTCTATTAAAACCGCCCACACAAAGGTTAATGGATCAGATTGGAAAAAACAATGGGTGTGTCACCGACTGGTTTGTGTTGTGCCAAAAAGTATGTACAGCTGTTTTGAAGACTAAAATAAAAACGAATGGTTATACTCAAAATTAAATTCAGATTTAATTAACTGGTTTAAAAGCTTGTTTAGCTGGCCAATGTCCAATATTGATGTGATAATTTATTATGTAAACAGACACCAATCATTTGTCAAAAATGCTTCTAGAAACTGATTCTAGAAGCCAAATGAAACAAATTAATGGACTCTTTGACTTCAATTTGTGCCTCTTAGATTTATACCAAATTTCTATTTAATTGATTTAATTCGAAATCAATAATTCTACGTTACAACGGTTATAAAATGTTGGTAACTATAGGTACTACGAGTTTATTACTCGTTAAAATAATCTGTAGCTATTGTCTATTACTCAAATTATTGGTCTTCAGAGACAAGAAGTATTGTAAAAATTGAAATCCACACAACTTTGAAAAGTTACATCTCGCTTAAAGATTAAAGAAAAATAAAAAAATTGAACATTAAAATTCATCAAAAAAGCCCTATTAATTTAATTAATTTTAAATATAGGTCACCCTTTCCATTTAAAAATCGAAAGTTGAAAGTAGTGGTTTCACTATTAAATAAATGGGTAAAAAAGTTAATGTTGCATACAGTTTAAGAAAAGCATGAAACAAAATATTTTGATATTCTTTTTAGAAATACATTGACAAGATATTAAATTGGTATAAGTCATATCTATTTATTAAAATAATCAATTCAAATAGTGAAATAATTAATATAACATTTAAAGACATTTTAGTATTAAATATATATTAGGTGTATTTTTATGAATTATTAACACAATTTATAATTATTGATAGTTATAAATAAGTTCTTTAGAGTCTATAATATTTATTTTTATATATTATAGTTTAATACATCATACTAAGTACTTCTAAAGAGACATTCAACATAAAATATATGCTATAAATAATAATTGCATACTTATTTATCTGTATGAAAATCAATTATTAATTTATAAAATTACGTCTTTCGCATTAGTTTGTTGATACAATTGTAATATCGAAATAAATAAACTAAACAAAACAAATACTTCGCTATAAACCACCAAATCTCTCGATTAAAAAATCAGATGGTAGTCTAGCTATCTCTGACCTTGAAAAAGCTGAACTTTTTAAGACCCATCTTTCTCAAACTTTCCAATCACACTCTGATATAATAGACAACAAAAATATGAACTCAGTAAAAAATTTTCTAAACTCTCCTCTAACTCTATATCTCCCTGTCTAGTCATTTACACCTAAGGATGTAAAATACGCCGTACTAAAATACTCATTAAATAAATCATCAGGCTATGATCACATTATCGCCAAAGTAGCCAGATCATTTCCAAATAGAGCTATAGTCCACATTACTCACTAGAAATTCTCCACAATGATTTTGTTTCCTAAACCAAACAAACCACCAGACATTCCATCATTGCATCAACCAATCAGCCTTCTTCCTTTTTTCGCTAAAATACTTAAACGATTAATTCTATAACGTATTATACCCATCATTGCTGAAAAAACATTCTCCCAAATACCAAATTCATCTTTCGGGCGTCTCACTTAACCATACACCAAGTACACAGAGTTGTAAGATGCCATATCGTATTCTTTTGAAAAAAAACTTCATTTTAATTTCGTATTCCTAGACATCTCATATGTTTTCGATAGGATATAGCACGATGGCCTCTTATATAAAATTAAGAAACTCTTTCCTCCCACTTACTACCTACTCATCAAATCCTACCTAACGGATCGACATTTTCAAGTTCGCCACCGATCCGCTCTTTCTGATATAGCTTCTTTAAACACTGGCGTGCCTCAAGGTTACATCTAATCTCCAATTCTTTATAACATCTTTGCTTCTGACCAACCTACTACTCCAATCACCTCAGTAGCTGACTACGCTGACAACAAAGCGTTAATATCTATTAATAATGATTCAATCATAGCGTCAATAAATCTACAAACTCACCTTAAAGCTATGGAAAAATGGCTTACAAAATGGCGGT
The DNA here is from genome assembly GCF_003676215.2 of Rhopalosiphum maidis. Lineage (NCBI taxonomy): Eukaryota > Metazoa > Arthropoda > Insecta > Hemiptera > Aphididae > Rhopalosiphum > Rhopalosiphum maidis. Next base: position 86,821,717 of record NC_040878.1, read on the forward strand.
TAAAAGTTAACCAGAATAAATTCATTCACACAATCTTAACCCTCAGACATACCCCTTGTCCTGATATTCTTCCATACGGTACTCCAATTCCCTACTCTCAAAATCAAATACCTTGGCCTCACCCTAGATCAAAGATTAACGTGGGCCCATCATATAACAACTAAAAGATTAGTATTGAATCATCGTCTTCGTATGCTTAAACCCTTATTAACCAATAATAAATACACCTCTATTAGAACAAAATATCTTATATCCAAAACACTTTTGAAACCATTATGGACATGCGGCTTGCAGCTTTGGGGCTATGCGAAAAATATTGCTCTTAGAAAAGTAATCCTACGTGTCAAATCATACATTACATTTCGACTTAAAATTAAAAACAATAAATGATGAAGGAAAAATATTTTATAAAATATTCCATAGTCACCTAAATAATCATCCAAATCCATTAAAAAAAAATTTGGTCATTCAAACTACACTTGATAATCCTCAGAGATGTTTGAAGCGTAATTGCTGTCGAGATCTCTTAAATTAAATTAATATTAAACTAACAGAAAGTGTTACCAATGGGTGGCTTCTTTCAACAAAACTTCATGATATTGTAACATTTATTAAATATTTATATTGTGTATAATATAATAGATACAGATTGTTTATTACTTGAAAAAAAAGAAATAAAACATATTTTTACATTTAACTTTTGCATGATTGTAAACATAAAATATTTATAGTCATTACAGAATAATAATATAGATGTAGGTACTAACACATAAATTGCAATTAATAATTTAAAAATAAAACAACTGTAATCTTGACAATTGTATTAAATAAACATTTTTTTTTAAAGAAGGTTTTGTTGATACCCATTACAGCCATCGTCAATCGGTTGAAGCATTAACGAAAACAACAGTAAAATAGTTTTTACTAACATTATTTTCTTCATTACATATAGAAATAGCGAATCCGACCAATGGTCCTTTATAGAAATTGTCATGCACTGCAAAATAAATAGGTATTAGATTGGTTTTTTTGTTGACCGACAGCGCAAATTATCTTAAAAATCGTTTATTAACAATTAATATGAAAACAAGGTGTTACTACAAACCTTGAGGAAAACACTGATCCAAATTATTTTTGTATATTGCTACGTGCTCTGATGTCCCATAGGTAATACATAATACATAAGGGGGTATTGCTACGTAGGCATAAGTTTTAGGACAATAGTTAATAATTTTGTATAAAAATTAGTATAACGCGCACTAAATATACTACGACGTAGCAATGAACACACTACCGAGTAATGAGAGGAGGTTACCAAAGTACCAAAACGGTATTGCCCTAGTCCTAAAAGAACAATAATAATAATAATAATAATAACAACAGTAAAATCGGCATTGACACTAACCAGCATTGGGGGGATGCACCCTACGATGTACTGACCTAACCCAACCACAACAATATAATATAAAAACCATATAATTGTATCGACAGTAATATTTTACAACTAATCTCGAGTTCTGCGAATCTCGAGCAAGGCCAACCACAGCGCGTGCGCAAGCGTCACCGGATGTCATATACATCATCGCACGTGCCTCCTGAAACGCGAAATAGCGTGAGAACAATGACGCATTTAGGAACAGGCCAGAAAGAACATGGGTAGTAGGTCAGGGGACACTGACTAGTGACTATATACGGAGGCCCTAGAGAGGACTCCTGCAGACGTGATTTACCAGAGTTAGCGCAAGCACGTCAGTCTACACCAGAAATCTGTCATTTAGACTTAGAATATTTTCAATTAGTTTAATAAACGGCACTTAGAAATACTTAGAAATATTTCGACGACCAGTTGCTGCCCCACTACAATATAAAAGCTGTTTCATAAAGAACGCAGTTTTTAATTTTATAAGAAATACGTTATAAATTATACATACTGCATCACTACGAGTTAAGGTCTAAAAGCGTAAAACACAATAACGATTTCGTCGATCTCCATTCACTTTTTCTGTATATCCATGTTCATTTTGAAAAACAAAGATTGGGCCAATCACCCGCCTACCTAAAAACCACTCCAAATGGTTACTCGCTATTTTACTCGTATTTTATTTTTTTACAGCATCTTGAGGACGTTACCTCGAAAAAATATAACTAACAAATGCTCTTCGTTTAGTATTAACCACTGGTTTAACAGTTTAAGTTCAAAATCCACAATGTATTGTCGTATTGACCATAATGACCAATAAATTACTTTAGTAGGGGACACGAGAATTTTAACTAGTGTCTAGTATAATAACTCTAAAAACAATAGATGACTAAAATTTAAGAAGAGTTTCACCAATCCAACAACAAACAAGTTCCCAGAATTTTAAAAACTGGGTATTTTTGAAACACCCTGTACCTAATTATTACAAAGTTAATATTAACACATATTATAACAAAACTCAGTTATTATTTTGCAACAATGACATGATTGTAATATATATTACATAGGTTAATATTTTAGTATTTATAATTAATAATGGTACACAATAATACATACGGATACAAGCTTCTTTGTAATTGAGTGCAATATCTGTAAAAATAAACTACATTGTGATATTTATCAAGAATTTAATGTTATAATCATTTTATTTAAGTAGTGTGGATATATATTATAACTAAAAATAATATCATGAACATTGATAGATTGGATAATTGTATTAACTTGTTAAAATAGGTTATAGCAGGTCTATATGGAGAATAGTTACAAAATATCATCTAGATAAAAATGAAATAACAAGATATTATTACATGAAAAATTTAGATAATTACTATTCCATAACACTTATTTGTATTTTTATCGTATGGATTATTGAGTTATTTATTGACATTAGAATTTTTATTTTAATAAATGTCGATAAAAATGTTTTCATAAGTTAAAATGCTTGAATATTTAATTCAAATTCCCACAAAAACTGTTATGAAAGGTGTATAAAAGTATTTAGTAAAAAACGCATCGCATTAGTTATAAATATATTTTACATACACTTAAATTAAGAACATACATACCATTTATCATTTTTACTAAAAAATTGATAAATTGTTATTTTAATGTGATATTTTAATCTGTATCTGATCATTCTGATCTTATATATTTTTATTGTTGAGCCAGAAGGGTCATAAAATTAAACACCTATTTTAATACTTATAAATATTGTCTGTGAATATTATATAGTTTTTTTATTATACCTAGGTATATTATTTTAACCTGTTAAGCCGGATAACTTTGTGCCAAAAGGACTGTAACTTTATTAATTTATAATTACACACACACACACACACACTAGATAATTGGTTGCACGAACTATTGTCATCCGTTCCCGAGCCATACAATAATAGTTTTCAAATTGTGTTCAAATTTTACAAGAGACTATGACATCAGTGGCGATGTTAAAAAAATAGATAATAAATAAAATACATATTAAATATGCATAAGGAAGTTTAAAATAAGATAATATAAAAGTTCTCGTAAAATGAACCCGGACCATACTATATTAAGTATGTGTAGAAATTTCTCAATGGTTGGTTAATGGTTTCAAAAACCAAATATCAAATATATTATGCACCGAAAATTTATACTTGTAAATAAACAGTCCATTAACCTTGATTACTTATTTAGCAGAAACAACTTGTTTGTTAATATATATATATATATATATATATATATATATATATATATATCTACAAGGTTGATGATATTTTTAGTCATGCCCATTGTTTTATTGAACGGTTTTATACATTATGGTTCTCAGTAAATAAGTAGAAATTTAAAAGAATGATGATCATTATAAAAGTTATGAGACACAAATTGCATATATAGAATTTCTTACATCAAACTAAAATTATATATAATTATATATTATGCACTTACTGAAATAATCTGTAATAAAATGATAAACATACTAATTAATAAATATGTAGTATTATACTCCACGATAGTATCTCACAATATTATTAGAATATCGGTGGCCTAACATTTTGTTTATATAAAATTAGGCATTTAGCAATATGTAGACTAACCTAAACTAATCTAATCGACCTATGGTAGTGATTTATTGTTCTCTTTACATTTCCTTATTGTACAATCCGGTGATTATTTTTTTGGAGTATGACGTGGCATACTTGTCTTTCCAAATATTATGCCACCTTATATTTGAAGGAATCAGTCACTGGATAGGACAATAAAAAATATAAGGATAACAAATAGTCACTACCGTACCAAATATTACAAAAAGTCCCATCATATAAAGTATAGACAATTAAATTTGAACTCTTCTATTAGCTAATAAGAACAATTTTAAATAAATAAGAACTGGAGAAATAATGTTGCTTCGTTGCTTATGATAAATTTTTAATATATAACCAGCAAAAAAAAAAACAAAAATGCATGCTGTATGAGCTCTAAAACATGGCTTTGATTAATTGTATGAGGATCCCATTAACTGATCCATATCGTAACACTAAGTGTAATATAATACATTATAGAGATTTTATTGACGTAACGAATTTATACTGAGCTCAAACTGGTTTAATAAATCCGACAATTTGTATTACTTTATCACAAGATAATTCTATCTGTGGTCATAATATTAATTGTGATAAAAAAAAAAAAAAAAAAATTGGGTCTCCAAACCTCTTTTTCTCCTCGGTTAAGCTTAATTATAATATTGATATTGTAATCTGAGATAATCGGAAAACTATAAAACACTATAGAATGAAATAAATCCACATTTTTTGATATTGAGTGATAATTCAGTAGTCAAAGTCCGTTATACTTATTATATACAAAATAAAAAAAATACGTACGGTCTGGAACTGTGGACATTAATTTTTTAATTAATTTTTAAATATTTACATATTGTTATATATTACTATACTATTATATTAAACTAAGTGTATCTTTTATTTGAAAACACTCATTATTTTTAATATAATACAATGTATAACATAATTTGAATAACATATTAATTTAAAAAATCTTATATGATTAATTTTATAATTTTTATAATTTTACTTTTTTAATGACGTCATACGTTTTAAATTTTATATTTTAGAGAACATTTTTTTAGGAGTATTAATACATTAATATATTAATATATATTTGTTTGGGAAAAATATAGGAGAAACGGTATTCAATACATATTTCTTTTTTAAAACCAGAATTTAAAATTTCGTATTGTTTATTGTATATTTTAGGTTTTCTCCTACACACGCATATTGTAAAGTCTTATTCGTTTTAATTGCATATTTTAGAACTTTTAATTTTTATTTATAGGATGAGAAGATAGTAGGTATACAACTTGTAAACTACTACTCCGAATTACGATGTTTATGTATCAAATCACTTCAAAAAATATTACCAAAAATATCGAACCATAGAAGCATAATATTTACCATTCCAAAAATAATTTAAAATTATAGCCATGTTTCACGCGAAATACCTCAATTATATACAAAACAAAGTAATAGTACTTACTATTTCTATAACCTGTGAACAATAATTATTTATTTAAATTTGAAAAATGTATAAATTGTATGTTAAACCTAGAAAATGGATAATTACATATGTATTGAAGCCACGAAAAAAAAAATAATAGTTTATAACTTACATAGAATAATGATCATATATCTACTTTATGTAGTTGGCTATAGTATTATGGTGAATTTACCTAATATCAAACTTAGAGCTAAGAACAAATACATCTTTCGTCGATTTTTCAAAAACAATTTTTTAAACGATGAGTTACCGGAATTTACTTTTTTAATATTTTAAATACTATAACTTACTTAAAAATGTTATTATTGGAATAACATTGAGAGATAAAAGATAAAGATACCTACTACCTTTGTTGGAACGTGGTAAGCAAGGATAATAAATAAATAAGAAAAACGTAATTATTCGTATATATGTGGACTGTATTCTAAAGTTAACTATTTTTGAATAATAATTAAGAATAAAGAATAATATTTATAAACGGAACGGCACGGAGGACGCGTTGCGCACTTCGTAGTGTGCTTTCCGTGTTCTTCAAGCGACTGACAGTGTCTACGTAGATCGTCGTGGCAATTTAACTGATAATAAAATATATTTATAGGCAGTCACACATTACTAGGTAAGCAACAACCTTTAAGTTTAATCATTGGTCAATTCTCTCTAATATTAAAGTAACAACTCAAAATCAGCTTTTCTGATAGCAAAAAAAAAAAAAAAACAGCAATGATTCATGCGAGTTTGATACTAAGTACAAATGAAATAATAGTGGATCTAAGATATATTAAACTAAATTATAATAATTTTTTAATTTAATATTATTTTTTTAGTGTCAGTACTTAATTATTAAAAAATTTAAAATGCCAAAAGTTTTTGGCGACGATCCATCGACTCACACAAATAGAAACAATATTAACATAGAAGGTGGTGAAGGTCGATGGTGACGAAGGGCGCAAATAAGCCGAACTTTCAAAAGTTAATGTCAGTTTCAATGTACAAGCAATAACGTGTGAATAATATACAATATATACGAAGTTTATTGATTTTTATAAATATTGTGAGATAACAAAAATGCCGTAAGGTGCCATACGTGCATAATTAATAACGGTCCAACGCAAAAAATGCATTATATTGCCACTGGTAAGAAGCAATAACGTAACACAAGATAAAAATGATATCGCAATCACAATAATTATGATAATTATAAGGCTACTAAACAGCTAAATTTAAATAAAATTATTATTTAGTTCTGCGTTAAACAAATTATACGTTACAACTAGATTTTCAAAAAAAAAAAATCAATTTAAACAAATTTTTGATTTAGAGCACATACATTTTGTTAATGCGAATTTGAAATTTTGTATAAATAAAATTAAAATGCTAATAATATATACGTACTCCTTAACACATCTAAAAAAAATAGAATTATTATCATTACTAATTAATTATTAACAATAATAATTAATAACAATTAAAATTGATTAAGATTTATGAATTATCAGAATTTTAAAATATTCAGAAAATCCTTAGGAGAGTTACATAAACTTCAAAATATAATATCTTCTTATTTAGTGAAAAATAAGAAAAGTTAGGAATCAAATAGTTCTACGGTATAACCATTTGGTAGTTACATTATTTTTTTTTTCAATTAATTAGAAGTTTTTTAAATGCATGGAAGTAAAATTTAGTAGTAAAATAATTATTAATTTTGTAATTAATCAAATTAACATTAAATTGTTTATACAATGAACGTGTAATAATATTACTTTATGGTAATATCTAGTTAATTTTACCATGTAGATAAAGCCTATAGAATTTTTCATTGTAGTTTAGAACCTAACCGTTCTATTTGTATCTTAATCAAATAATAGCCTATATTAAATATAAATTTAAAAAGTATAATAATTAGTAATTACATACTTATTTTATCTACAAAAAAAAATATATGTATATCATGATTGTTAGTATAATGTAATAAAAAACTAAATAATAACTTAAAATAATTTGTGACATATAATGATTTCTAGGTAGATTTTACTGAACAGTAAGTTTTAATTTCTAAATAATGAATAAATTTATAACAAATTGGATAAACCAGTTGTTTTTATTCCACTTAATGTGGGCACGTTGGAACCAACCCTATTTGCCCACATTAAGCGGTTGCCCATAAAAACCGAAATTGGTTAAAAAGAAAAAAAATTATGATATCAAAAAAGTCAACAAAATCCCTTTCTGCATGAATTTTTATTTTTTCCGATAAAAATGTACCTATTGTAAAAAAGCATCACGGGGATGGGAAAAATATTTAAAAAATATTCAAGTGAAACTACCCTTCAAAGTTGATGAAGGATTAATTTTTGGCACAAAATTAGGTTATGATATATTTGCGAATATTTCAAAAAGTATTTTACTTAGTTTTTATATTTATTTTTAAAATATTCTGGACAAAAAGTACTTAAAGATAGATTTATTTTACCAAAGATCGGTAGTATCATTAGTATCAAATTGTTATTGTTGTAACATAAAGTGGGTAGTTATTTACTTTACAACTATAATATTTTCAGTCGTTTATTTTTCATCTAAAGTTCACAATTTTAGTGCTAGATAGATGTAATTGGCTGTATATGTAGTAACATTGTAACTTTATTTTCAACAATAAAAACTACGAAAAACTAATTTGTGCCATTTTTGGTACAATATGCAGAAAAGGGTTTTAAAATTGAAATGGTACCTAATGCTTCTTATTTATTTTCGATGAACACAATCTCATAGATATGACGATACCCTATTAAATTAGTCGTTTTTAAATACATATGTGTACATTCTAACACAATGATAAAATAAAAATTGCCCACATAAACCGAATCGAGTGCCCATATTACGCGCCTTTTTTTTTAACTTTGTTAATATACATTTATATTGGGACCAGACCATTTTGCCCATATTAAGCAGATATCAATATTAACCGGTGCCCACATTAAGAGGAATCCGCACTCCATAATTTCCAGTGATAAATAATTAAATCCAATAGCACATTCAAAATTAAAATCAATTTAATTTATCAACTATTTATCGTATAAAAGACACAAACATTATTGTAAAAAAAATACATTCATCGATTCGCTCAGAAACTAAAATTTAATACCTACAAGAGTCCATAATATGTATTTTAATAAACTAATAATAGGAATTACACATTTACCTTACCAAATTAATATTGTATTATTTACTTAATAAATATTAGTTATAACTTTTTACCATATACATAAGCATATTTGTTTTAACATTGTACTTTAAAAGAAATAACTTCATTAGATCAGATTATTTATTGGGCTACATGTCGTGTATACAAAAAAAAAAGATCAACTCCATTGCGCACATATATTTTGGCTACCTGTGATGAAAATCAATTTAATATATTAAGAAGGTTGTACACACATTTTCTATCGTACTTTCACAGACTAAGAATTTACTGTCTTCTTCAATCAGGCATGACTGAAAATGTATGAGCGACATTTTATAATGTTTGATGTGGCGGCTAATTTTTGAATTGTAATTTACTTAAGGGCGGCAACATAGTTTAACGCGGCACTGATGAGCGTGTATGTTTTTTGATATATCCTTACATAATTCGTCGTATTCTTGTTACACTATCGCCTTATAAAAATATATTATATTTAATAAGACATATCGTCGTAATTCGTCATCTGTATCTCGTAAATCAGGGCGTATTAATTAGATTGATTTTATTTACAAATCATTTTCTGCACTACGTTTAACGGTATTTTTGGTAATTTCTCTTGTCATTGTTCAATTATTATACTTCTCTTGACTGAATGTTGGATACTTTTACAATTTTGTTAAAATTATTCACAAGAACACTCGCAAACATTTTTAATAAGTTATTACATCTAAAATTTGAATCCTCAATTTTTAAAATAAGATATTCAATAAATTAATAGCTGTCAATATAGAAGAATTTTTTTTGTTTTCGAAAAAAAATGTAATATTATACATAATTCTTAAAAGTTCTGCTCTCAAAATCCAAAATGTTAGTCTACGTTTGAACATTTCACACAAAATACCATAATTATATGCAAAATAAATGAAATGAATAATACGTACTATCTCTATCTGTAAACCATTATTCATTAGTTAATTTTTATATGTTCACATTTTATACTATATATTATACACAAAATAATCACACTCGCACTGAGATCGGCGAAGCTAATGAGAAAGAATTTCTCATTTATTTTGCATAAAATAAATAAGTTTTAGATGTACTAAGTATAAATAAATAAGTTAGAATTTTGTGTGTTCAATGAACAACTCTTTTATTAATTTGAAAAACTTTTCTGTATATTGGCCAGGAAAAGAAGAAAAAATGAAGGAAAAATTCTCCTATAACGGTTAACATACTAAAAGACTACATTGATCGAACTTAAGTTTTTTTTATTATCTCGTAAAAGTTAAAAAATATGATCTTTACTATGGCTTCTTATAACGTCCTAACTATCCAAATATACATCAGAAGAAATATAAATTATAAAAAAAGTATATAAATAATCATGAAAAATATTTACCAATTCTTCCTATAAAAAATATGTGTATAATATTGTAGTATTAATACGATTATAATATTAAACTTATAATGGTGTATAAGTGTGTTAATCGTGAAGACCTAAATTCTAATGTTTCCGAATAAGTAATAATATTGTGTTTTATAGTATGTGCATTTAAAAGTATTATTAAAAAATAAACTTTCCTTTTTATCTAATCATTTGCGAGTGTATCTATCATTTTATTATTTTTATTGTAGTATGTTCCAACAAAAAAATGCAAATAACATTTTTGGAGAATTTTTGAATAATACAAGAACTTATCCTTTTGAATAATACGTTCTCTAATATCTCTGAGCTTCAAAGTCTAATTATGTAAAAAGTAACATTATAGACTAAATAGACGACATAATTAATGTTACAAAAAAAACTTAAAACGTCGAACAGAATAGAATAATACACAGTAATACAATATAACAAAACAAAAATATACATACTAAGTGCCACTGTAAAAAGGACAATAATTATACATTAATAGATATACATATAAAACTGATTAAAACACTTTAAAAAAAAAAATAGGATTAAATATATCTTAAACGTAAAAAAATAAAGTACACAATAAGCGCAGCATATTTGATTTTTTTCCTTTCCTGTAGTTTTCCATTTTTGTTATAATATAACGATATAATGATTATAACAATAATAATTATAATAATAATGAAAATATATACTGTCAGAAACGTATTACATAAAAATATAAAATAAAATTATGTAACACACAAAAAAAAAAAACTAACAAATTACATACTTTTTAACATACCTGAATAAAATTAAAACATAATATAGGTATAATTAATTATTCATTTTCATAGTAAATATAATCAATTACAATAAACCTTATTTATAAGAATATTCTTAAAATTTAACTTACTGAAATTATCTATTAAAATTAGTTAAAATATTATTTATTAAATAACATTATGTCAATATAATTTACCATATTTCATTTTACTAGACATTAATTAATAAATATAGTAATTAAGATATACAAAAAAAAAAAAAATCTTTTTAAAAACGAATAATAGAAGAAAATTTAAAAATCTAATTATTTAAAACGTCCTGTACGTATTGCGTGAATATAAAGCACTATCTTGTTTCAATTCAAAAAACTACATAGATCGTCATTAACTACTTATTGTGCTATTATTGATCCTGTACACTATCAGAGTAGAAATTGCTATCCCACAAAAACTTGAAATATTTTAATATGACAATGGAGGCTACCGTATACAATATGACATTACGTGAGATTTATTATACTCGGAATAGTGGGCGCGGCTGATTCTAATCGATTCTAATTAAGTAACAAGTTAAGCCGCTGGAAGAACCGTAAACCTGTAGATTTTTTTTGATACACTTAATTTTTTTTTAACTTTAATAAATCAAAATATAAAACTCTTAAGAAAGTATTTACCTCGATCACCTATAAAAACAAATATATAAAGTTTCTAATTAATACAATAATTCTATTACACCATCCTTTATAATAAGTGATTTTCTATTGTTTTTACTAATTCGATGTTCTAACATTCTGTTTTACGATCTAGCTTATAATTCCACAATGGTTGTCAGGTATTTAACTATTTTAATCTTCTGCAGTTATAAATTTCGAATTCCTACTCAATTATAGAAATCATTATTTGAGTTTACAAGGGAAAACTGTTTTTATGGAATATCTATATCATATTATGAACACAAAAATCACGATCGACGACTTACAAACATATTCATTCTATAAAACTATAATATTGAGTGAGTTGAATTACAACTTAAAATTCAATAAATATAAACTAATTAAACATGTCGATTATACAATGTATCTGAAAAAATGAATACTTACGGACAAAATTATCTATAAAATAAAATAGTCGAGTATTATTTTATGGTTTAACAATTCTTGACAATAGTGAAAATAAATAAACATTATAGTTCATACAAGTATAATAAAATGATTGAAAGTAGGTCTCGAACAGAACTTAAAACGAACTTTTTTACATATTATGTTGAACCGAATACAAACCAAGTATTTTTAATATTTGTATACATATATAAGAACCATTTCTATAGTTATTTGGTATAAAAAAATATCGTGACTAAACGTTATTTAAATTTTTTGAAATGAGAAATTAATTATTTATTAGGAATCTTGTATTTAATTATCAAGCATTTTTAACCATTCATAAATTTTTATTTTTATTTGTAAAAATAAAATCAAAATAAATCGAAAATTTTAAGTTGCTATTAATTACTCAGAGTGAAAATATCTTGAAAATTATACTATAAGTATAAAATGCTCAAGTAAATACTTAGTTAAAATTTAAAGATTTTCTATATAGTTATTAGTTTTTAAATTAAAACAAAATAAAAGACATAAATTTAATCAAAATCTGGTTTAGCTTAATAATTCCTGTTATTTTCTAGCACAAGAAAAATTACTAACCATGTTGTTCTCTAAAGTATACAAACTTAATCTAATTTTCTATACAATAGTCACTCCGTTTTTGATAAAACAAGAATTCTTTTAACTACATACCGTGCATACTGTATACATACATAATTGTAAAATACCAATAATAAAACTAGTAACTATGCATTTAAAAATTATAATCAAGCATAAAATAAAATACCGATGTGTTTTTTGGCAATAAAATAGACAATAGAAAAAATAAAAACTGGAAACATTTCTTGCTCACGATGTTAGTTGTGATAGAAATATTTTAGATTTTGGATTAAATATAAAATTTAAAACTTTTTGATACGATTTATTATTATACCTAACCTTGATATTAACGGCAGTAAACTATACATGTTTAATACCCATATTATTTTTTTTAGTCGATTTTTATAACCTAAAAATGGATCATCTATTTTATTATCAAATAAAGAAAACTTTTTTTTGAAAATAAATCACAGAAGGTACGTACTTATATTAGCTAAAAAATAAAGATAAATAATTATTTAATAAAATAAACATATAAGACATAATTAAATAAATATTTTTAAAATATCTGTTTTTTTTTGTTATTTCTATGATGTTACAATCCAACTATCAAATTTTTTTAATTTAAATCTAAATGAATGATGAGCGATCTTATGATCTAAATCCAAATGTGTTCTATATTTCTAACCGTCTTATCGTTATTACTTACCCATTTTGAAAACCTTCTGACATACTCTTTGTGATAGACTCATTTTATATATTATTGTGATCTCAGTAAAAGTGGAAATCTTGGATATATGCGATGACTATAATACTAGTTAGGTCTCACCATAACATTCGGTACTTTGATCAACATTTTACCTTTTGGCGGACTCCTGGGTGTGTGATTTTAGTTATATCATATTGTTGAAATATTATATACGATAAGCACTATGCTTTTCACATTGGCTGTGAATGTTTGTATTTTTAACTGCCCAAATAATTGTGTTACCATACCTTTCGCGTGTGGGTTTTATTTAGTTAATTTAATATAAATCTACTAGGTATACAATAGTCATATTAAAGTGTTCAATGTTTAGATTAATCGAAATAATTGTAAAACATTTAAATGTTTAATTTAAAAACACTAGTTTAAAAGTTGATCCTTATTATTATATTTAAGAGGTTTTTGAAATGTATAACTGTTCTACTTTTAAAAAGGTTTAAAACTTAAAGAATACGACAACTTATTTGGTTTTATACAATAACTAGAGAAATTTAGGTTGTCACGGTCGTTATCGCGATAGAGCGCGACTCATGACTGGTCAAGTCCGCAGTCTTGTTCAAATAGTTGTCGCCGGACGTTAGCCTTTACGTAATCATTTATTGTAATTGTATATACAATATAATATTGTCTAATTAATAAAGTGCCGTCCTCACAAATATACGTCGTGTGTTGTTTATTGTTTACTTCCGAACCTAACACCTACGACGTATAGATCCACTATAGATAATATTAAAAATTCTATTTAGTTATTTACAAATAATTACTTTCGTAAGGCACATTTTCTGCTCCATGGATAGTAGTATCTGTAAATTTATTGTATTACAGTAAAACATAGTATCAGTCAATTTAATTAATTTAACGTAACTATTCTCTTATATTATTTTAAACCAGCTAGGAGAATAGCAATCAATAAACATTTTTTTTACTGATTTAGTTTGGTAAGCATAATTTCGATTAATTCCGTTCTGTTTGGAACTCAAAAATCCAGTCAAGTCTTCGCCAACGATCATATAAGCAAGTCATAGTTTTAAGTTTAACATGTCGAGTGCAAATGAGCTAGTCATTTGTCATAGAGGGATCTTAGATCTAAAGAAAGGCATACAATTTACCTAAGAACGATAACTATTAACAATACGGTCTAGTTATAATGATAATATAATATTTCTGTAGGTGTTAAGTACAAAGAATTATTGTGATACATATATAAACTATATATAGTATACACATAATTATATACCTACAGGTGGTTTATGATATCATGGTCCGTGTCGAACAAGTGTATAGTATATTTAATCTATGGTACTATGTACATATAATATTATTGTGATACATATACACATCGTCATAAACATATAAATGGAATATGATGTCACGGTAACGCTCCGATTTTCATTGTATCACAAAAAGTTATATAATTACCGATATCATCCCGTTTCGCTGAATCCCACTTTACTGACCGAAAAAACCAGTTGTATACGGATTGTTAACAAATCCCATTTGGCCGAATGCTATTTTTTTGAATCCCATTTTGCCGAAAAATTTTCATTCATCAGAGCTTTTTTTTTTTTTTTAAATTAAAAATAAAATTGTATTCGTTATGTCAAAATAGACTTAGTTTATATTTATCTCAATAACTTCGTGCTATTTGTCTTCTAAGAGGTTATTCCCTACATCCGAACTAACCAAACATTTAAAATTAAAATATGTTATATATTTAGATCATTAAAGTCAATGCTTATAACTATACTAAATATTCTTTAAAGAAAAATCTAAGTAAAATACAGTATTACTATCTCATAGTATATAAATGCTTACTCGTAAATCCACAAACCTCTATTAGAATATCTGTTAAATGTTAAAATAATTAATATTCAATTATTATATTAAATTATATATTTGGTTAGCCTAAAAAATTGATTGATTTAACGGTTCAAAAATATTAAATAAATTAGTCTCGTTTTAACGGTAATTACAAAATGCCTAGGCTTTAATTCATTGAATAATTAGTGGTTGTTTTTATAATCTGTTATGGGTTAACTGTTACATCTAAAAGAGGCTTCAAGTATAAAATAAAAAAACTGTATACCTAGTATATTTTACTAATTAATTTAACAACTTTAAATAAAGTACAATAAATAATTTGTTATATGTTTGATTATACATACTAACCAAACATCATACAAACCATAAAACAATTTATTATCAGATATAGAAAAAAAAGAATCAAAGATAATAAATGTCTATAAACAGCTTCAAAGTAATTTATTAAAATGTATAGAAAATATGTTTATATACTTTTGTTGAATGTTCTAAGTATTTCTATGGTTATTTAGGTATTCGTAGTTATTCAGATGTACCAAAATTTTGCCATAAATAGGAATTCTAATTTTCCTTATTTCCCTCCCTCCACCATCAATTTAATAAATATTTGGAATTTTCTATTTTTGGATTTTTTTTTATCATTTAGGATAATGGTTAGTAATCTTAACCATAATCTAAAAATACACAATATAATATATTAACTATTTAATACTTTATATTAAAATGATAGTATATTCCCATTTATTTACTAATAAATAATAATAAGTTATAAATGTTACATGCAACATCGGCTGAAAAAAAAAATATTATAATATAGTATAACTTATGACATTATTATTTTATATTTTCAATTAGTAATAATTTATTTCTATATAACAGCTATGTTTACAGAGTATTTAAACATTTTATATACAACAAATTTAATATTTTTTCTATCTAAAACAATATAATTTTTTTTTTAAATTTAGTTTTAAAATTTTGTTCAAGTACTTATATAATACTATTAATGTTATGTAGAAATTAAAAGTAAGAAACGATGTAAGTTGTGCTTCTCTCTAGTAAATAGTAAAATATTAATAATTGGTTTTAGTTTCTAGATAATTTATAGCAACAGTTACAAACCAATGTATAATATGAATATCAATACAATAACAATTTAATAAACAATATGGTCATACATAAATCAATTTTACCATACCTGCATCAATTTGGTTAAATACATATGGTACTGCATCAGAACTAATATCTAAAATAACAGAAAATGTAAGAAATGGTAAAATTTGTGTATGATAATCAATAACAATTAATATTAGATATAAAATAATAAAAAACAATAAATATGACCATACCTGTAAATAAATATCGATATTCTTCAAATGCAATAGCTGGAATAGTGAAAATTAGAATAACCGTGATTGTAATAGTTGTAAAATATTGTTTAAAAATATTCATTTTAGTTATTTGATGTGTACGAACTACGAAGAATAAAAATCATGTGAATGTTAAATAATGAAATTTTAAGAATAATACTTATCAATTTCTTACTCAAACACCGTAATATAGTAAAGAATAAACAATAAATAAATAATACGTAATAGTTAATATAGTATGACATCAACCTTTATTCATTATTTGTCATAATCTATTATTAGAAATATAATATGTATCATAAAATATATATAATTATAGCCAATATCATAACTTATCATACACTTAACCTATTAGTGACGATTTATCTAAGAATATATTAAGTCATTCTAACATACGTGTAAATAAAACAATATTCAAAATTAGGTTAAGAAAAAAGATATAAATATTAGAGATTTAAAAAGATTATTATAGTTTCCTTATTAATATTATTACAATATTTTGTCTTCAATTCGTAAACCATGCTGTCTCGACCGCCATGGCGTATTGCAATGTGACTATCGTGTAGAATATCAAATAATTGGTCGTTTGATTAGTGTACACTTTCTGAATCATTACTTATAGACTTAATTAGTCGTTCTTTTCCATTGAATGTTAATACATCATACTTACGAATGTATCTATAATCTTTTGCACATTTCTTCCCAATTTTTTCCTTAGCTAATTTCACATCTTGTAATCTTAGAAAATATTCCTCTTTGTTTAAAAATGATTAATTATCCTCGCGTTAATTTTTCTATAAATCAGATAATGCTTTTGACGCATTT
Organism: Rhopalosiphum maidis; assembly: GCF_003676215.2. Classification (NCBI taxonomy): domain Eukaryota; kingdom Metazoa; phylum Arthropoda; class Insecta; order Hemiptera; family Aphididae; genus Rhopalosiphum; species Rhopalosiphum maidis. The sequence goes on from NC_040878.1 coordinate 86,839,091, forward strand.
CATTCGAATTCATCTTAATAAAAAATAATTTAACACTTACCGAAACGAAAAATAGCATTTGAACTGGGTATAATATTAGCTCAATCGCACTATACGTATTTACAGCGTAGACTGTAACAATCATTATGTTAGGTTAGTCGCTGTTGGGTACTAAAACGATAAAAGATAATATTATTCGTTACAAAACCTTAATTTTGAAGTGGGTGTTATAAGTTAAAACTATAAAAGATAACATCGACTCCAAGATGATAAGAAATTTTTTAATCTATCAAACTACAACATCGTCTGATTTATCAAGTCAATGTTATAAATATACGTCCATTGTAGATAATGATCAAGTCACCCAGCTATTATATGAATTGACCAGTCAACGTCATCATTATATGAATTTAAGAACGGTAAGATATACATTTTAACTGGTACGCTTGTCGCTTTGGATAATATGATTGCCACCATAAAACCATTACATGGTATAACTCAGTAGTTATACAGCTTATTAAGTAATTGGGTGTAAGATATTGAAAAATATCCTATAATAGGTCAATGATCAACTTATATATTAAGTTGTTTAAATAATCAACAACTTTCTATTGTATAGTCATTGTATTCATTTGGAAACATATAACTTATAAATTTTTAAACACTGATAGCGACGACAACGACGTGACAGTCAGCCTACAGTTTATCATTGAATTATTCCCAAAAATAGAAACGGATTTTATTTTACCTATTTTATATTTTGAATTTTAAAGTTAGTTAGATATTTAAATATTTTTTTATATTTTTATTAGAAATATACATGCTTAAAATATCTTTCAGGGAGCGCCAGTGGATACAGATACTCCTAGATTAATCTCTGTGATGCACCGCTAGTGTAAATGATTGAAGCCATTGCCTATGTAATACATTCAATAATTATCGTATTTATTTATTTTAAATTAACGAAAGTTGTTCAAGAATAAATAATTATTTTAAAAATGTGATCTGTTTCGGTAAATTGATAGTAGTTTTAATGTTGTATCTAGAGAAAAATAACTTTATTTTATATGATGTTATAAAATAAAATGTACAAGTTTTCACAAAACTGACACAGCGATGACAGTATAAAGTACACATTGTACAAAAAATACGAAACTCGTTTCTTATTTGTACATGCGGGAGCACACAGCGTGTCAAGACAGGTTAGGTCAAAGACATTCAACAACTATATTTTTATCGAAATATCTTGTACTACATTTAACAACTAAATTTAATTGAAATTAAACATATTAAAAACATATTAAACACGTAACAATACATAAAAAGAAAATAATCTAAAAGTTCAAATATTTAAGACATTAATATCAAGCAGACACTTTTTTAAAATACGATAAGAGCTAAAATATTTCACAAACCACAATAAATTGTAAAACATATAACAATGGATATATGATGTTAGAAATATATTACCAATAATATGTTTACATACATATCTCATTTTTAATATTATATTATAATAATTTATTTTCCATAATAAACAATGTATAATTTTCATAAAATATAATATGTAATATATGTAAATTATTAGAAACTCACCCAATACACCGATACATAATACGAGGCTTTTATCGATGGTGAATTGGGCCGAACTTTTTTTTATTTGAATAATATTTCCGTTGTACTATTGTAAAATATATAATTAAATTAACTATTTTTATTTAGATCTTATTTTTTAGCCAATAAATTATTATCTTATCCTTTCTCAATTTCATGTATTGTGGAGAGAAAATAACACAGGAAGTCTAAAATCATAATCATTAAACATTAATATAATTGATTACCAACAATATTTTATAAAGATTGTTTTATAAAAACCAACGGTTATTTCGTTACTTACTTATGAACGGACAATTAAAATTATAGTAATTGTATAATTCAAATTAAAATGGAGGGGGGATAAAAGTGTCCATTGGAATCGATACAAAAATCTTTTTCGTTAACAGATATATTCTGCGAAATCCTGTTATTTTGGCTATACGACGTTAGTGCCTATGGGTGCAAAATTCATCTCTGCATCGATAGTCAATAACGAGTTTATTACATAAGACAATAATATGTAGCCCTTATTATTACCTATTAACAGTATTACTGGTTTTTAAAGACAAGAAGTATTATAAAAATTTAAATCCACCCAAGTTTTAAAAGCTACATCTCACTAAAAAATTAAGGAAAAATGATAATTTGAACATTAAAATGGATGAAAAATAACCCTATTAATTTAGTATATTTTAAATATAGGTTATTATTTAAAAATCATAAGTTGATAGTGGTTTCACTTTAAATGGGTAAAAACATAAAAATTTCATTCAGGTTAAGAAAATCATAAAACAAAATATTTTGATATTATTTTTAGAAATACTTTTACAAGATTTTGAATTGATATTAGTCATATATATATTAAAATTGTCAATTTAAATAGAGAAATACCAAAAACCTGATATATCTAAAGATATTTTTATACCTAATGAATATTTATCTGAATTATGTTAACATATTTTAGTTTTTTTCATCAATTCTATAACAGTTCCCAATAGAAAATCATGTTTCCTGAACAATAGGAAAAGGAGCAATAGTACATTTTGCAATTTCAATTTCTTCAATATACATATACATTCATATTAGTAGATCAACAATACTTAACAAAATTAAGTATGTACATTATTTTAAAAAAGCTATGGTAACACTGTATACTACTGTGCTGTACAATATGTAGGTGTAAAGTGGGTCACTGAACACTGTAATGGATTTGTTCAATTTTAATTCAATAAATCGATAATACTACTTTTTGTATTTCAAAAAATATATTGCATTTTAATTCAATTATAATTTTTGTATCTAACTATATACATATTTATATATATATATATATGTAATATTATGGATATAGCACGTTTTGAAAATAATCATGGAAATATTTAATTCTAAAATATTTCTATAGCCTTATTTTTAATATACCATGGCATTAGTAAACTTTGGACAAACTGTTAAATAGAACGTCTCGACAAATTTCCGTCAACTGCAATAGTGCATATTGACGCAATTGCAATGGTTTTAATTGATGTATCAGTGAGAATTAGTACATTTGGGCATAGTCCGATAGCTTTCAGCGATTCTCCTCCATGTTTTCTATATGCTTTGATTTACAGCTCATTTTTTCATTTCTTGGCAACAATGTATTTTGGAATGTCACCTCTTGGGTATGAATAATAGTGAATATACATCGACTTGTTCTCTACGTTGTTCGTCATTCGTCAATCATTAATCGTGGGTAATATTTAGTCCATATCGATATCGCTATTCGCTAAATGACATATTTATTATATTTCTAATCATTTAGGTTATTGATATTTAGAATTAATTTTTTTATCAACAATTTTGTATTTTCGAATTCGAAATCAAACAGTTTATAATAATTGTTACTTATTTTAAATTATAGTAGATACATACAAAGTATTAAATTATTACTAAGGCTAGGATTTATATGTAATAAAAAGCCAAAAATATGTACATTTATTTGTAATTAGAATGGCCAAAATATGTAGTTTAAAAAAACAAATATATAATAAGAAAAATTTAAAATTATGTTAACGTGTAAAATAAAATTCTAAATAATTTTTGAATAATATATAAAATTAAATAGTTTTAATTTCTAATCAATTTTATTTAAAAAAATATAAAATATAATAGCTTTATATACGAATGCAAGTACTAATACTGTTGAGAATTCTTAAATATATTTTGTCTAATAATTGTCGAATATAAAGTATAATCTAAGATCATTAATGTATTGATATCAAACACAAACAAATAAGATAAACTATAATCAATTTATTAATATTAAGCTAATAATTTCATATACTTATTTCCCATATACATTATACACTTACAATTTTCACGAGTACTAGTATCGAAGTATAAAATATATATAATACTACTAAACCTCCGAAATTGTCAAAATTTACGAAATATGTAAACAAATAGCAGAAATTTCACAAATAATGTCAAAATAATTATTTATGACGAAATATGTAAAAACATGTCAAATAAAATGTGTTTTATTTTATTGTAAAATCACGTGAAATGAATTTATCATTTCCAATACTTAATTTATAATGTTTTAGTAAAATATGTATTAATATACAAATCCCAGCTCTAATAATTATTACACACCAGGAAGAACTTATACATAACTACCAAGTATAGTATTTGAGTAAATCCTGTTCTCGGGATTTACTTCTAAGTGATCTCGGGAAAGTTGAAAAGCGTCCAACGTTGTAGACATTATAGACAATATAAGGGCAATGGCTCAACTAGGGAGAGGACTTAGTCTAGTTTAGATTTTTTACATATTATTTTTTAATTATTATTAATTTATAAGTATTAACTAGGTTATACGTTTTCAGTAGGTTCTTAATGGTTCTTAGACTACTTACAAAGTCAAAACACTAAAACAGTCAACAATATTTATCATTCGAACTCATATCCATAGAGTAATAATCACTATACGCACTTATCACGGATAATAAGCAAGTTTTGGAACAAATTTTATCATATTATATTAAAGTTAGAAACGTTTTATTTTTTTTCTGTTTAATTCGGTTTAATTTCATATAAATATAAGTCCATATAGCTACAGTAATAACAAGAATTAAGAATAAAAATAAACTTAAAATTAATAATAAACTTAATTTCTAGTTTCATAACATATTATGGATATAGAACGTTTTGAAAATGATCGTGGAAATATTTTATTTTATAAATTTATAATTTTTCTATACCCTGATTTTTAAAACACCACAGGCAATAATAGTAACTTATTTTAAATTAAGTTAAAAAAAAAGTTTAAAATATCATCAAGTACGTTAACAATGTGGTGACAATATAAAAAATCTTCAATCTTAAAATTGTAAAATTGTTTAAAATGATCATATATTAATTTTTTTTTTTCAAAAAATATTTGTTACTACAACCATAATTCACCTTTCTTTAAAATTTAAATGTTTGTTAGGTGTACCCAGAGAAAAATTATGATATCCGTTTCTCATACTTCAAACGCCCATCTCCAAACTAATATTTGTTATATTATTAATTTGAGATGTGTTTAGTTTAAATAAATAATAATCATAATCATATCTAAAATAAAAGTTGATACCTAGGTTAGGTTAGGTAAGTCGATACCTATGCACTATATAATATACCTACATTTGGATTAAAGTTCAATAAATTTTTTTTTTTATAATTAGGAAATTAGATAGACGTAGTCACTATGTTTCTTAATTTAACTTAACTCGAGATAATTATTTTAATTAACCTCGTTTACCTTTGTGTCCAGATAACTTAATATATTTAGTACACAATGCTCTAATAATTATTTTTGTTCTTATTCAGAATTGAGTATAATTTATACTTATTATTTACAATTAATTAAGAATTAGAATATTAATTTAAAATATCTTATATGATTTATTTTTATAATGATTGATTATGTATTTTACGTTATTTCCTGTTCTAATTATTATCAAAAATAAATATTAGGTACAGGCGGTACAGCGACATAGATACATTGTTATGTTAGAATAGTTTTAACATTTTATCTTATATTTCGAACCTGTTATATTTTTTTCACTGTAGATGAAAAAAATGTCGTTGGTTTACTTGAAATTGAGCCTTTTGATGATTAAAGTTTAAAAGTAAAATGCGATTTTTCGAGAACTTTTAAGATTAACAGTTTTAGAAAACGGTTACTGTGTACAGTCTAGTAAAAATGTTCATTTCAGAACGTGTATACTTTATACTATTATATATTGTTAATATGTGTTAATCACATTTTTCTTCTGTGGAGACAACTACTAATTTATCATCAAAATCCATATTTATATTTTTAATACCACCAAAATATTTATAAATAACTTTTAAATTTAACATATCATAGTTATGTTTGTTGACATTTTTTCATATCATCCTGGACGACAATCCAAATGGTAACCTCAAGTAATTTTAACTTCCAAATGCTCTAGTGCATCAACTATTACTTTGGGACGTATGATCTAATGCATATTATTATGTTAATAAATCTCATCACCAAGATAAAATGAAGAAAATTATTTCTTATTTAATAAGTTTACTTTAATTTCCTCCATTTTTGGAGTTTGATAAATTACTCTAACTGTATAATTGTTCAATTATCTTAAATCTAAATAGATCCTAACTTGTATGTTGATTTTCTCTACTATGATTAACGGGGCTTTGCCATTCACTTGAATCAATACATTTATTTATTACTTTTAATTTATACATTTTATCTAATGCCTTTTTTAACTTAGTAACTATTTTGTAAAGAATCTTCTTGGTAGGACCGTTGTGATAATGACATGTTACTTTAATTGTAGGAATTAACTCTTTCTTATCTCCTTAATCAATTAATACATAACTGTTTTTTCTCAAAATCGTATTTTTAAAATTTTTACTGCTCTAGAGAATTTTTAATTGCCATATCTCTGATTTATTAATTAGATCCAATTCTTTATTCAAAACTGCTCTCAAAGTTTAAAACCGAAAAATGTTTTCATTTACATTTCATCGCTGTATTAAATGAGTTATATTTTAATTTAATTATATTTAATTATTTACGAAGAAAAATTTTGACGGTAGACAAATAGTCTTAAAAATTATGTATATGTTTATTTAATGTTGATGTATAGCTATTAAATGAAATAATTTAAATACATTTTTGGGTAACACACTACGTATATAATGTAATAGATGGCAATATTGTAGTATCGTTCGTCTGTCAAATGTTGACCAACATTCAACATTCTGGTCAGTCAGACCGTCCTATTCGTTTACCCATAGATGTAATAAATATAACGTATATTTATTTAATTTATAATAACTATATTTTATTTAACACTTTTTTTATTTACTTTGAATAAACAGTTTGTTTCAAAATCGAAAATGTGTGTATGAAATAAAATAGCAATCTAATATTTATAGATTGTGCTCATATGCATTAATATTTGTACATTTATTTCTGTTTTCTTAACCTAGTTTTGAATATTATTTTTTTACATATTTGTTAAAAGAACATATACTCTTAAATAAAACGCAACTAAATTCTATTGGTTTAAAATATCATAATGTATTGCCTAAAACAGAAGAAGACAAATAATGAATACTTTTTGATGTCATTGTTTATTTGTTGTTACTTATTATTTGTTAATTGTTTATTCTACATCACTGAAGAGTGGAACAGGAAAGAATCAATTATAAAAGAAGCAGTATTATTGACATTTCATAATTTAACGTTCACATAATTTTTCATTTTTCGTACATGTAAAATAACTAAAATGAATATATTTAAGTGTTATTTTATAACTATTACAATATTAGTTCTCCCAATTTTGATCACTTCAGAATCTTTATTTGGAAAATATGACAAACATTTTGAAGGTATAGTTATAATTATTGTTTTTTAAATATTTTTTTTCTAAATTTATTTATTGTTGTATTGATATTCAATACATAACTTAAACCATTTCTTACAATTTATTTCTTATTAGATATTGAATCAGAAGTTCAATATAATAAAGATAATGCTGGTATGGTAAAATATATTTATGTATAAACATTGTTTTTTTTTTTAAAATTGTTATTGTATTGGTATTCATATATAATGGTTTGTAGATTTTGCCACTAAGTATCTAGAAACTAAAACCATTAGATATTTTACTTAAGGTTTTTTTAAAAAATTATATTATTCATAATAGAAGAAAATATATTAACTCTATATATACTCTTAAATATAAATACATTATTACTATTCGAAAATATGAATTTAATTGTGTCATAAGTTATACTATATTACTATTTATTATTTTTTTCAGCCGAACTTAAATGTAATATTTTAAACTTATTATTTGTAAATAAATGAGACTTTGGTGTAATTTTAATATTAAGTATTAAAATGTTATTGATTTATTAAATTGTGTATTCTTCGATTATAGTTGATATTACTGACTATTATCCTAAATGATAAAAAAAAAAAATCCAAAAATTGAAAATTCTCAATATTTATTTAATAATTTATTGGAGTGTTTTTGCATAATCGATTTTGGAACATCTAAATAAATACGACTAACTGAATAATTATATAGATACTTAGAGTATTCAACAATTGGTTATAATAGTATTTTCTATACAATTTTATAAAATATTTTAAAGCCATTTATAGATATTTAACATTTTTGATTAAAAAAAACCTAAGATGATATAATAGATTGGTAATAAGCTGTAAAAAATATCTGATAATTGTATTATGATTCGTATATGGTTAGGTAGTTATAGGTTAGTATAATATAAAATCAAACATATAACAAATTATTGATTGTATTTTATTTAAAGTTGTTAAAGTAATTATTAAAATATACTAAGTATATTTTGTCTAATAGACAATGTCTATTTTATATTTGAAACCTCTTTTAGATTTAACAGTTTGATGGACCCATAACAGATTGTAAAAACAATCACTAAATATTCAATAAATTATTAATAAGCTAGGCACTTCGTAATTATCGTTAAAACGAGACTAATTTATTTAATATTTTTGAATCGTTAAATTAATCAATTTATTAGACTAATCAAATATATAGTTTTATCTAATAATATAATATTAATTATTTTAACATTTAACAGTTATTCTAAAGGATATTTGTGGATTTACGGGTAAATGATTATATATTATGAGGTAGTAATTGTATTGTACTTATATCCTTTTTTGAAGAATATTTGGCATATAAGCATTGACTTTATTTTTGTAAACCTACAATAATTAATATTTTGTATGACGACAAGTTATACTATCTTTATAGTTATCATCATAAGAATGTCTATTTACAAAATATTGAAATAAAACTTAAGTTGATAAATTGCTGATCAGTGCTCTAAAGTAATATTTGAGACGGTTACATCAAACAATTTAACTAATTGACTAATGCTTTATATTTTATTACTATAATACATTTATAGGTGATGGGTATGATATACATTTGGATTTTAAAGGTAATTATTTGAAAATAGTGTTAACTTCTTCTCAGGGAAAAGGTAGCATAAATGAACGATACGAACAGTTACGAAAACTATAACAGTTTATTTAAATATAAAACAAAACAACGGCCAACCTCGCTAGGTAATATAGCGCAGGTCGCCCATAAACCAGTAACGTGCACAGTGCAGTGTGCACGCACACAACTAACGCTGTCTATAAATCGTCCGGACAGTGAGGACGTTGCTGGTGACAGCAACGAGCCACGCCGTCTGGAAGAGTTTACAATAGCTAATTACAAGATTTAATATTATCTGTTGTGTATCTATACCTATATTTATTTAGTTAATGTATGACACCAAATTAGTTGTCATATATTCTAATAATATAATATGTTTATTAATGTTTTTATACGTTTATTTTTTTAAAATGATTATTTATCTATATTTTTTAGCTGAAATAAGTACGTATTTTCTGTGATTTTTTTTTCATCAAATTTAAAATTAAGTTTTATTAATTAGATAATAAAGTATAATACACATTTTTAGGTTATATAAATCAAATAAAAATAATATAATAAAAATTTAAAGTTTACTGCTGTCAATATCAATTTTACTATCTAAACTACCACTTTTTATTAAACTGTTTTAGATTTCAACACATATTTACAATTAAATTTTTACTAAATTCATGAAAATTTGGAAACATACAAGATATTTTGTTGTTAGAAATACATACTCATTTTCTGTTTATATCTAAGATTTTAAAATTCAATAAAACATTTTGTATATATTTCTATCGCTGTATTGAATAAAATATTTGCCAGAAAGCCAAATTAATTTTTTAAGAGTATTTTAATTTAAAATGTCTAAACCATTATTGGATATTCACCATCACAATAAATACTTTGTTCCAAAATAGTTTGTTGTTTTAGGGTATCTCAAAAAAAAAAATAGTTTTAGATTCTAAAAAGTTCTACAGATGTTTATATTATTATTGTTATTTGTAAGATAAAATTAACAACCATTTTTAAACACTATTTGTGCTATTTATAAGCAAGCCATCTTTTCAATTATTTTTTGGTTATTTTTTATAAATTTCGATAAAAATGTATTAATTGGATCAGCATTTTTGAAAATAAATTACAAGATCCCACATAAGTAATTCATATATCTGTATAAAAATATTAAAAATACTTGGTTCGTGTTCTGTTATTTCACCCAAATGACAAATAGTTCTGTTTGACACAACATTTTTGATTTTGACCCACTTATATTTTTTTAACCTATAACTATTTATTTTTACTATTGTAAAGAATTGTTAACCGTATAATACACGACTATTTCATTTTATAGATAATTTTATCCGTAAGTATTTGTTTTTCAGATACATTGTATAATAAAAATGCCTAATATGTTTATTGTTTATATTTATTAAATTTGTAGTTGTACTTAAATCAACCTGCTGAAAATTATAGTTTTATATAATGAGTACTATGTTTAAGTCGTCATTCGTGATTTTTATGATCATATGATATAAATATTCATATTAATAATGTATAACACATTTAAAACTACAAGAGACAGCAATACTAAAATAACTGACAACCATAGTAAAATTATAAGCTAGATCGCAAAATAGAATATCGGAACATCAACTTAATTTAAAAACAAAAGAAAATCACTTATAAAAAAATGATAAATGTACTAGAATTATACAATTAATTGGAAACTTAATATATTTTTTTTTATATGTAATACAAGTAAATACTTTTTTAAGAGTTTTATATTTTAATTTATTGAAGTTAAAAAAAATATGAGTATTTATTATTGGTTATAACAAAAAACTTCGAATTTTCGTGGGATAGCAATTTCTAGACTAACAATGTACAGGATCAACACCTGCACGAAACGTAGTAATATCAATATGTAGTTGTTTGAATTGAAACAATAGAGTTCTTTAGATTTACAATATAAAGAACGTTCTAAATAATTAGATTTTTAAATTTCTCTTCGATTAATTGTTTTTAAAAGATTTGATTTATTTTTTCTTTGATATTTCTATTACTATATTTAACAATTAATAATATCTAGTAAAATGAAATATGGTAAATTATATTGACATTATGTTATTTAATAAATAATATTTTAAATAATTTTAATAGACAATTTAAGTAAGTTAAATTTCAAGAACATTTTTATGCATAAGTTTTATTGTAATTAATTATATTAACTATGAAAATGAATAATTAATTATACCTATATTATGTTTTAATTTTATTTAGATATGATAAAAAGTACGTAATTTGTTAGTTTTTATTTTTATTGTGTATTACACAATTTTATTTTATATTTGTATATAGTAGTGATACATTTCTGACTGTATATTTTTTATTATTATAATAATTGTTATCATGATTATAAAATTATATCAACGTCTGTGAATTAGGCCCCCCTCCCACTTTGCCCAATCCGTTCCAAACTTAAGCCAATATTTGGCAACTGATTTGCAACTATTTGAAACTCCATACTTTCGTACCTACGAACATTTGTGTGTGTGTGAGGGGGGGATGGCCCCCCCCACTTTGCTCGATTTGCTCCAAACCTATGCCAATATTTTGCATAAAGGAAAAAAAATCAAATATTCTGTACCAGTGTCATTATAATTGTGCATTTATTTATTTAAGACTAAAATATTAATCCCACTATATCAAATCTATTTAATCAGTTTTATAATATAATCTATTAATTGTCTGTTTTTTAGTGGCACTGAGTATGTACATTTTTGTTTTATAATAATTTTATTAAAATGTATTATTTTATTCTGTTCGAGATTTTAAGATTGTTTTGTAACATTAATTATTTCGGCCGTAAGCTATAATGTTAATTTTTAATCAATGGAGTTCAGAAATATTAGAGAACATATTAATCAAGAAATACTTATGTGTTCTTGTCCTATTAAAAAGTCCCCAAAAATATCATTTAAATTTTTCTATTGCAACATAAAATTAAATATTGAATAAAATGCATAGATACACCCGTTAGCTTTGAAATACGTGAAATAAAATGAATAGTATTTTTTAATAATACTTTTAAATACAGATAATAATAAAGACGATATTATAAATAAAAACCAGAATGTAGGTCTTCATGATGAACATTATTGTAATTTTAATATTAATGATATTATATAATATTATAATTATATTAATACTATGATATTATTTACATATTTTGTATAGAAAGAATTGGTAAATATTTATCATGTTTATTTATATACTAATTTTATAATTTTTGTTTCTTCTGATGTGTACTTGGATAGTATTAATTGGACGTATTAATAAGTCTTACGCAGAAAAACTTTTAAAATTAATAAAATATTGTTTATTTATTTTTATTTTTTATTTTAGAGCATTTAGTTAATAACTATTACAGTTCAACAATTACAGATAGTGAAAGATATAATAATAAAGCTTAATATAATAATTTAATAATATGAATTGAAAACCTGTAAGGTACAATAGTTACATTACATATTCGGTGATTAAAATTATTTTAATTTAATTTAATTATGGAATAAGAATGGTAGGTAATCGGACAATGGAACAAACTGTTTGTTTAGAACAGCTGTAAGGAGCGTAATGATGGAAGTAATTAAAGAAGTTCTGATATAAATTTAGTTAATGGCTTATCAATAGCGTGGATATTGGGTAGTGGGATAATTTTGGAATCAGTAACGGAAGCATAAGAAGCTTTGGGAAGGGAAGGAGGAGTTTGGGGATGAAGAGGAGTGAGTACTGGATTCAGATTCTGTAGTTTTGAATGATTAGTTTTGCGACGTTTGAGAAGAGCTTTAAAAATTTGAAATCCCTTGTAGTTGAAAGTATGATTGCCCATGCAGAGGGCGCACTTGGCTGGACTGGATTTATTTTTGGTGCAAACTTCGGTGAGGTGGTCACCCTCACATTTAACACACCGTGAAGGATGGTGACAATAGTTTGCGGTGCGACCGTAGTTCTAGCAGTTTCGGCACTGAGGCGGACCACTCTTGGTCCTATATGGTAGTTCGACTTTGATATTGGTGTGCAAAATTAAAGACAAGTTTAGAATTTCTTTAATGTTGGTGTTGGGCTATAGCTCTAGGAGAAACAGTGGACATGGGTGACCATTTTTGATGACGTTTGTGATTCGTCTGGTGGAGTGACCTAACTCCGAGAGTGCGTCAGATATTTCGGAGATGAGTGTTGTGTGGTGAAAATTTCTGATAATGACCTTGGAAGGTCGATATGTTGGTGGCGTGAAGGTATGAAAAAAGGCACTGATGTCCATTAGACGAATCACGATTAAGTTAAACATTATGCGTCCATGTGGTCGAATAATCAGAAAAGAAGACGTTGACTTACAAAAAAAACCGTTAGGGCCGGTGATTTGTACTAACGCATTTTTGAATGCAGAGTAGTTGGTGATGTTTTGAACATATATTGGTGGAGCCCTGATGTTATCTTGTTGATGATGATCAGTAGATACGTTGGTTATATTAGAGGTATCACAAGAGGCGTCGAGTTGGATATCATTGTCCCCTTCGTTAGCTAGGACAGAGAATTTATTTGACGAAACAAATGGCTTGGTTTTTTTTTTTCCTTTGGAGATGATGGCAGTGACCGCTTGGAATTAGAAATTTTCGGAGAGGTGGTATTAACCATATTGGAATGAAAACACGTTCAACGGAGTGAAACCCGTAAACTGTCGATTGTTTACATAACTAAAAACGCGATAACAGGGTGAACAATCGTACATACATGCGACTGTGATGCAGGTCAACACCGAACTGAGAATATTGTTTATATATAAATATATAATACGAAAAATGATAAACTAATGAAATTAACTTGGTATCTACAGCTTAAACTATCATAGATTTTTCTCAAAATAAATGAGAATCTTTCAGCATGTATTCTAGAATCTTGATTAATCTGTCCACCATGAAAACAAAAAAGGGAAACATTGACTCAGCTCATTCCATCACGACTGGGGCTATTTTATGAACATATTAAAAATTAACTAAAAAATTATTGTCCACAGCTTCGTCAAGTATGTATTATTTCTTTATTTACTTTGTATAAAATTATGGTATTTTGTGTGAAACTTAGGTATAAAATATATATTTATATACTCCGGCCACGAGAGACCACTTCTGGGCGGCGACCAAAATTCGTCCGTTCTCGCGCATTCCCACGTATTTACGGCGGCACTAGGTGGTAGAGTGGGAGAAATGTGAATACGGAGCTCAATCATTTATATGCGTGAAGGAGTAGTGCTCTCTCGTTGGCCGGAGTATAGTAATATATATAATAATTGAATAATGATAAGAGAAATCATCAGAACTACCGTTGAATATTGATTTTTAATTTTTAAGGTGCTTTTGGATCAAGTTCATTATCATTCGTGATAATGTATTTTTAAAAATAACTCGTTGATCCCAGTTTAATATAAATGTACATATTTATTATTTAGAAATAAATACTGACTGTTTAATCAAAACTACAATGAAATTATGATGATTTATAATACATCATAAGTTAATGTTTATTTCTTATATGACTTTATCATCAACAATTAAAATATATGTATATTTTTTTTTTTTTTTGTAGATGAAATAAGTATGTAGTTATTATATTTTTTTAATTTACATTTAATAAAGCTATTATTTTATTGTGATATAAATATAGCAGTTTAGTTTTAAACAACAGTGAACAATTCTATATCGTAAAATAAATTAGAGATTACCAAAAAGTAATATCTTATTATCGTTGTGTAAATAATTAAATGGCAATTTGATAATACAAAATTATTAACTATTGTACTACCAAATTTTACTTCCACGTAATAAGATTCTAACTAAACGAAAAATCAATTTAACAACCAAACGGTTATACTGTAGAACTGTTTGATTTCTAACTGATATTATTTTTTATTGTATAAGCAGTTTATGTAATTCTTCTAAGGAATTACTGAATATTTTGAAATTCTGATAATTCATAAATATTAATACATTTCAAGAATTATTAATTATTATTAATAATAACAAATTTGTAACGATTATAATTATATTTTTCCAGATCTGATTTCGGGTACGTAGATATCATTAGTATTTTAATTTTATTTGTACGAAATTTCAAATTCACGTTAATAAAATGTACGTGCTATAAATCAAAAACTTGTTAAAATGTTTTAACATTAAATGCGTTATTGATTCTATACTGTAGATGATTGTAATTTTGGAAAGTTCGGCTTTAGTGCACCCTTAGTTTCCATCGACCTTCATCAACTTCTCAATTAGTAATGTTCCTTTCAGTGTGAGTCTTTGGATTTTTTCCATAAACATACGACATATTCAATATTTATAATTTTGTATTGAAATTATGAAAATAATATTTAATTAAGAAATTATTTTAATAAAGTTTAAGTATAAGTCTTACATCCATTATTATTTCATTAGTAATATCTAACCTGAATGAGTCATTTCTGTTTTTCAAACGTACAACGTAGCTCATGTGCTATCAGAAGAACTGGTTTTGAGTTATTAGTTTTAATATTAAAGAGACCAATTCTTAAACTTAAAGATAGTATCTTTTCCTTTTATCACTTGTAAGTATATTGCAATATTAATAAGTAAGTTATAATATTTTGAATTTGAAAATAAATAAAGTCCGATCATTTATTTAAAAAATTATTTTCAAAAAAACCGACGAAAGACGTTCTTACTTCTAAGTTTAATAATATGTAAATTTATCATAATATTATAGCCAACAACACACAGTACATATATGATAATCATTTTATGCAGGTTATGACTTCCCAGGCTATAGACTATTTTTTGATCTTTTTGTGGATTAAATACATATGTGAATATCTATTTTCTAGGTATAACATACAACTTATACATGTTTCAAAATTAATTAAATAATTATTGTCCACAGACCAAGAAAATGGTACGTACTATTTCTTTATTTTGTATATAATTAAGGAATTTCGAGTGAAACATGGTTACAATTTTAGATTTTAATTTCTTTCGGAATGATAAATATATTGATTCTATGGCTATATATTTTTGGTATAACGTATAATATAGCAGGTAAAAATTGTGGTCTTAATTAACAAAATAACAGCCGAAAATGGG
The DNA here is from genome assembly GCF_003676215.2 of Rhopalosiphum maidis. NCBI lineage: Eukaryota > Metazoa > Arthropoda > Insecta > Hemiptera > Aphididae > Rhopalosiphum > Rhopalosiphum maidis. The sequence continues at coordinate 86,855,349 of NC_040878.1, forward strand.
TACGTTTACGCTACACATAAAACGTAAAAAGCGCGGTTATTGGTTATTCAATTACAACAAAAAACGATTTGGTCGAATATTGGTTTAGTATGAAAATTTCTATATTTACATAATTGTTTTACATTTCCTAAGATAACTATTTAAAGTTAATTACTCTTCACTAATGTAATGTAAAATGTACCGACTTGATTCAATTATCTACTAGAAACTAGTAACAAATTTGTAAATATGAATTAATAATTAAAAAAGGAGACATTGTTGTAATTTCAATCATTAATCGATGTTATTAGAGTCTAAGTATTAGAAAAATAACATATTTCCGTCATTTAGTTTGAAGTAGCTCTCCTATGAAATTCAGATGAGTCATAAATCTTCACAATCTTCAATAATTACTATTAATAACACGATGGCAGTATTGTTAAAAGTACTTTTGAAAAAAGTATGAAGATACTATTACTAGTGTTTGAACAAAAAGAATTAAAAACACTTTTAAAACAATATTATACAAATGTATTTTACCAATACTCACAAAGTATTTGAATAAAAATACAAGTATTGATTTTAAAGTTTATACTGCATGATACATAATATGTATATCGTACATCAGTAAAGGTACTTATCATATTACTATTTACCATAACTTTTAACATTTTCACATAATATACTATAATATATTGTATTTTAAGATGCTAATAATTGTATATTTATTTCATTTAGCTATAGATATGGGTAATCTTGATAAAATTATTATATTTTCATTATTATTAAAAAAAACTTTTTATAGAATTCTCATAAAATAGGATGCGGAATATTTTTAATTTTAAACATTTTTTATCAAATTTTCATGAAAAATAATTAGTATTATGAAATTTATGGTATTTAAAAACAAGTATTTAAATTTTGTTTAAGATACTTATAAGATGTATTCAAAATACTTAAAACATATCAAAAAAATTGTATTAAAAATACCATAAAAGTACTTCAACCAGTATTTAAATACAAGTGTTTAAATACTGTACACTGTTTACAGGTCTACAGTCATTAGTAACAATTATAATTGTTTTTTTTTAGAAAGCCGATCTCATTGTAAGCACAATTTAAATAGAATATTTTTAATTTTAATCGTATGGAATTTCGTTTTAAAAACATTTTTTTCACATAATTCCCAGTGAAATATAAAGCAATTTTTTTTAAAAAAATATATATTTTATCAAGACATTACTTTTTTTATGTTTTTATTTTTTGAATGACAACATACATTATAATTTTACAATCTGAAGTAACATTTTTTTAAGTATTACAATACATAAAATTAGTAATAATTCAGAAAAGTAGTTTATAAGTCAGATAATATTTCTCAGATTTCCTATTAAAAAATTCAATTAAAAGGAATAAATCTTTAAAATATACATGGGAAAAATAAAACCTAAAATACCCAATAACAATTTTTAAATTTGAAATCCTTGTTCTAGAAAAGAAATATATATTAAATCTTGTTTCTCTCATCTATTTCCCAAAAAACATATATTTTATTTATACAATATTATAACTTCAACGCCATAAGTGCATAAGTTATAAAAAATATTGAATTAGATAAAATTAAAAAAATCTATTTATATTTAATATTAATATATTAATGTATAAATATCTACTAAACAAAATGTTATTCCAAAAAAAAAAAAATTCAAAATGTATAAATAACACAAAATATATGTATATCGTATATCAGTATAGGTTAGGTATTTCAGTATTAGGTAATCAGGTATATTACAACTAACCATAGATTTTGAAAATATCACTTATAGGTACTATAACATAATTAATTGTGTAGAGGTAATAGTTGTACACTTATTTCATTTAGGTACATATAGATATTGCAATTAATGTCAAATTGTTAAAGGCACTTTTAAAAAAGTATTCATAATAATTAAAAAAAAACTTAAGAAAAATGATTTGAGAACACCAAAAAATGCTTCAACAAGTATTTAAAAACTTGCAAAGGTCTATAAGAGCTATATAATGTATTTTATATAAAGCGCTGCAATCATTAGTAATAATTATAATTATTTTTTTTAGATGAAAGATTTTATGGTACGCACAATATTATTAGTATTTTTTAATTTTATTTATATGAAATTTCGTTTTTTAAAACATTTTCGTACATAATATCCTGTGATGTAAAAACAATTTTTTTAAAAATAAAATACATTTTTCACCATGAAACTATTTTTTTTAATGTTTTTTACTCTTTTAAATTATAACATACGTTTTGAATTTTGATTTGGGCCAATTTAGCCGAATCTTATCTCGCAGAAAACCCATCCTGTCGAAACCCATATCGCCGAAGCATACAAAGAAATTTATTTCGTTAAAATATTAATTTAATTTGTTTATTCAAATAAAGTCAAATAAAATTGTGAAATCATAAAAAATAAATGAAATAATTTATGCATTTAACTATATATAAGACATCATGTTAGTAAAACAAATTAATTGGATTATATTTTTTTCATTTTCCAGTCTATGAGCCGATGTTTGGTAAATAAAATAGTTGATGTCGAATCTTTCATTTGAGTGTCTAGCCGCTTGTCACCAACCGCTGTAAATCGGGGCGATTGTAAATCGATACCCGACAATGTAATCCAACTACGGCGGATTGTCCTACCTCCTGAAGTCGTTAGGCGGACACTGTTTTATTCGCAAAATATTTAAAGTCGAATTGCGTTTTAGAATGTTAAATACATTATCAGTAACAACGGTGTAAATCAATTTTAATACGCAACTAATCCTACCAGGTAGGTTGCGTCAGTTAGGTTAGGTTAGGTTGTGGGCAATGTGGGCGCATAGGTGAAATTGTATGTGTATTGACTAAACAATATTACCAAAAATCGTGACACTCAAGTATTATTAAAAATAATTTGTAACTTAATCTATTAATTTAAAGAAATAAAAATTTTATAGGCCGAAGTAAATTTAAACGTGTATTTATCGCATCATAATTATACAATAATGATTCTAAATAGTTTTGAAATAAAAAATATTTCGTGAAAAAAAAAAAACCGAAAAAAAAAATGCAATAAACCGAGCGGCTGTGTGATCAAGTGCGCCGCCACTATATCTGCCGGAAAAGGTTCGAACCTGCCTGCCTAATCATGAAGACCTACGCCAAACACCTATCGACTACAGTTGAGTTGTGTTCCAAAGTCGAATCTCGAGAATTTAAGCCATTTCGGAGCCGCTAAGAATTCCGTGTTAAACGCCATAAATTATATATATATAAACTATAACAACTAAGTGGTTCAGATAATTCGTAAACTATGTAAACAACGATAGACCTAGATTATTGTATAGAAATATTAACCAAATCATTTGTCCTCTAGTAGGGTAATTATGAATATTTTATAATAGTAAAAATTATTAATTTTTTTATTATTATTATTATTACAGGGAAAAAAGGTAAGCAAAGTGTTTTATTCTCTAATAGACAATTAAAATTAATTTTGTAGCTTTAATTTTAAGCTTATGGATGCGGCATTTTATAAAAAATGTTTTAGTCAATATAACTGGTAACATTTATAATCGTAATATCGATCCATCTCTAGATAGATTACTCTTCGTGTTAGGTTAGGTTAGTCTCTTTGATGTTCAGAAGATTATATGTTAACCAGGGCTGTTATTTTTCTTTCTATTATGTTGGTCGAAAATATTAGGAAAGATTTCTATCTTCAAACACATTGAGCAGGTTTTTCTATTATTATCGTCCTTAACTTAATACTTTTCTAATAGAAGGAAATTTGTAAGAGTTCAGGGAATATGATTCTGTATTGCTGACGTCCCTTTATGTGTTCCAAAAGGAAGACACTTATCTCTTGTGCTTTTTACATTGTTTATTATTACATAAAATATATTATAAGGAAAATTATATTTCCTTGACTGCGGATAACCTGAAACTTTCCACGAAAGTCATTTTTATAAACGATTATTAATGGTTGAATGATGATCTTAACGCAATTGTGAAATAGACTACAGGATTATCACTTCTCAATATCGAAAAAATTTGGCTTTGTTTTATTCTATAGTAAGTTCTCGTTTTCCGATTATCTTTGATTACAATATCAATATTTTAAGGTTAAACGGGCAAGAGACACGTTTCGAGGGTTCGAAATATTATTTGGTAAATCTAAGTATCTTATACATTCTCCGAGTTTTTGGACAGTTTTGCGGGCAATAAAATTGTAAATATATTTCCTTAATATTAGGAAATGATTAGTATTCAAATACAAGTATTTAAACTTTGTTAAAGATACTTTTAAAATGTATTCAGAATAATTAAAAAAAAAACTTAAGAAAATTGTTTTAAGAACACCTTAAACTGCTTCAACAAGTATTTAAATACTTACATAATATATTATATATAATGGGCTGCAGTCATTAATAACAATTTTATTATTTTTTTTTAGAATACAGACATGAAAGTACGTACAACATTATTTATGATTCTTTAATTTTAATTTATTTGAAATTTCGTTTTTTAAAATATTTTGTTACATAATATCCTGTGATATAAAAATAATTTATAATAATATAATAATAATAGTTTATTGTCAAAATAATATTTTACATAATAAAGATAACAATAAATAAAAATAAAACAATTTAAGACGCTGCCCCAAAAGCATAGCTCATGGTGGATGAGCAAGTTCAATACGATACCAATATATTACAATAAATTATTTATTTATTTTTTATTACAATTCTTTTTAAAAAAATTAAATTTACATTATTTTTTTAATGTTTTTTTTAATGACAACATTCGTTTTGAATATTGATTTGAGCCAGTTTCTCATGTCACTGAAACTCATCTCGCCGAAGCATACAAAGAAATTTGTTTCGTTAAATTATTAATTTTATTTTGTTTATTCAAATAAAGTCAAATATAATTGTGAAATCATAAAAAATAAATGAAATAATTTAAGTATTTAATCATATATAAAACATAATGTTAGTAAAAAAAATTAATAAATCATTTTATAATATATAATACTATACAGTCATACTCAGGGCTGTATTTAAATACACTATTTTTTAGTTGTTTTTTTTTAAATACTGTTAAAAGAATGTAGCCATTAAAAAAATCTTTAAAATTTAATACATGGTTTATTATAAGTTGTTCCTTTCGTTGTAAAAAAAAAAAAATCAAAAATCGTTAGTCACTATTTTTGTTTATAATCATTTAAAGTTCAAATTTTTACAAAATATGTCAAATTCGCAAAGATTTGCAACGAATTTTGAAGTTGAAAAAAAAGGTTTTAGACTGTATGTGTTATTTTTTTTATTTTGTAAATAATAATGGCATTTTGCGTGAAATATGGCCTAAAATTTTTGATTTTGAGTGGAGAATTTTAAAGAATATGTGTTTTATATTTAATTTTTTAGGACTATACTAAAAATAATTCTATTCCAACATGCTCAACTCTACAATACATCAGACTGAATTATCAAATTGTTTTTTTTTATTGTTCAGCTTTGGTAACCTATAGAATGCAGGTCTATCAGTTGTCCAATACCGCGCATCTTCCAAATTGATTAGTATTTATTGCGCACTTCCCAAATTATATTTAGTATAATATGAATATTAGCCATAAATGCTCATACGTAGTCTTCCTAAATTGTTGGCTAGCAAGGTGCGGAAAATTTCGCCTCGTTACTGTGGAGCAGTCAGTCGGTAATCCTGTGAGACAGGATATAGTCATTCGGGTTAATTTTTTAATTGTAAAATCAATTGATTGATCTCAGCTTAATTTAAAACGTTTCCAACTAAACCTTTAAATCACTAAATTTTTAAAATAAACTTCTACTGGCTATATTGAAATCACAATAATTAATAAAACACCTAAATTTATAGTATTTTCTTTATATTACTTTATCATTGGCAATACTATAACAACTGTTTTTTTGCAGATGATCGTTATAGTAAGAAGTATATTTTTTAATTAATATTTTATTAGATTACCAAATGATATTTTGTAAATTTTTGTATCATTTTATTGTGATTACCTTAATTACATTTCTAAAATACGTTGGTTATTTTAAAAACGTTTCCATTATTTAAAAACTAAAAATTGTAGTTCAATCAAAACCTATAAATTACTAAATTTTTAAAATAAACTCCTACTGGCTATGTTGATATCACGATAATAAATAAAACAACAATTTAGGTTCAATCTAGGTACATAGTTTAAAAATTAGAGATTCTAAAAACTAATTTCATATTAAATTAATTGTGTAAAAATAAAATACTCATTTATTGGTTCAATATTATACATGTTGAAATTCCAAATTGTAATATCAAAAAATGGCTTACTAATTGAAAAAAAGAATTTAATAACCAAATGGTCAATGACATTATTTTATTTACTCTAAAATAAGCTATTATAGTTTGAAGTTTAATTATTTCTCTGTTTTATATACTGTTTTATTTTATTATTATTATTATGATTATAGGAATCGAAAGTAAGCAGTATTTTATTTTCTAATAGACAATTAAAATTAATTTTGTAGATTTGATTTGAAGCTTATGGATGCGGCATTTTATAAAAATGTCTTAGTCAATATAACTGGTAACATTTATTATCGTAATATCGATACATCTCTAGAAAGAATACTTTTCATGAATTATCAGTTTTTTTATGTTCAGAAGATTCTATGTGAACCAGATCTATTATTTTTCGCTCTATTATGTTGGTCGAAAAGATTAGGGAAGATAGAAATACCGTATGTATTATGTTTAATAGGAATGATAAGCAGTTATAAGTTATTAGTTATTACATACTCTAAAGTTGATCGGTAAAAGAGTTTAACGTTTTCTCATCGTTAAAGTAACGATAGTAAATAATTCAAGAGGTAAAATAAGCATTGCTAATTTAATGATTATTAAATTTAAAATTTTGAAGTCCTGTTGTGCATCACATTTTTTTTTTGTCTGTCATCACGTTTTGGAGTAGCAATAATGCTTCGATTTTTGACTTCAGCCCCTCTCTGAAAAGGAAATTTCATCTAGTTGGTACTTTAATAACGGAAACACGGGAATTTTTACGCATAACCACTTTTCGACAAAATCGATTTTTTGATTTTGCTATAACTCAAAAATGAATCGTTGCAAATACTTGAAATTTTCACCAAATGCTTATATTATGGATATATTTTTACGATTAAATTTTAAAAATATATTGACCTTTTTTAAGCTACTTATAGACAATTGAAATTTTTGACTTTTTTAAGTTTTTTTTTCTTAAAATGGTGATAAAAAAAATTTGGCTATCCAAAAAATATTTAAAATTTAATTCAAGGTTTATTTTAAGTTATACTTATCGTAGTAAAAATAAAATCAAAAATCGTTAGTCACAATTTTTGTTTATCAGCCATTAAAGTTGAAATATTTACAAAATATATCAAAACCGCGAAAATCATTGACTGACAAATCATCTCCATTTAGAACCGTTTTTCGTATACATTGATACCTGACATTGTATTCAAATTTAACACATCCATTATAGTGACCAGTGACTTACTCTCCATCTCTACTATACAGCAGAGCGATACCCACTTGCCCAATTTGTATACATTTATTTAATATATTATGAACATGAGTCCTATTACATAAATATCAATATTGTGCGCAAAAAACACAAACATTTACGGAACAGAATTTATGTTATAACATATACTTATAACATTCAGCTATTTGATGATTAAACATGTTTGATAAGTACAATTGTCTTAACAAAACATATTTTTGTGTCCAAAACTATCTTAAAAATATTTTAAATGCCTTATGTGAAACTGTGTGTAACAAATAAAACACCAATTTAGGGTCGATCTACATAGTATACAAATTATATATTCCAAAAAGTGATTTGTGAAATGTATTATGTAAAAATATAATTCTAATTTCATGGTTCAATATTATAAATGTTGTAACACCAAATTGTAATATCAAAAAATGTTTTACTAATTGAAAGAAAGAATTTAATAACAAAGTGGTCCATGACATTATATTATTTATTCTAAAATAAGCTATTATAGTTTGAAGTTTAATTATTTCTCTGTTTTATATACTGTTTTATTTTATTATTATTATTATGATTACAGGACTCGAAAGTAAGTAGTATTTTATTTTCTAATAGACAATTAAAATTAATTTTGTAGCTTTGATTTGAAGCTTATGGATGCGACATTTTATAAAAATGTTTTAGTCAATATAACTGGTAACATTTATAATCGTAATATCGATACATCTCTAGATAGATTACTCTTCGTGTTAGGTTAGGTTAATAAATTTACTTTATTTATATTTAATTTTTATATTTTAATAATTTACATTATATACACTTAAAACTTAGGTATAATAAAACTATGTATATTAATAAATACTTTATGTATATAATAGTACAAAGTGTCCGCGTTCTACAATATACAATTTCACCTTTCCATACAAACTGTCCGCGTTATTCAGTTTAAACAATGGACCGTACAAAGTGACCGCTTACCCGTTTAGAGACCTTGGTATTGTTGTTTTTAAACATAATTAATATTATAACCACAATTAGAATTATCTTGTTATAAAGTACTAAAAATTCTTCGATATATTAAACGAGTTAATTCTCTTTATAAATATATATTGCTACATTTATATTAAAACAATGTTAGCTCATCTATATTCTAATGATATTGCGATATATATCATGCTAACGTGCTGATAGTTAAATCAGTGGCGCCCTAAGGCAATTATATTTAACTCCTCTGAACATATGTGGACATCAAAGTGGAGGGGATCTAAAGGCTTTTTTCCACCTTATAAAATATTGTACTTTTTTCGCCCTGGGGCACTTTTCCTAATTTTCCTTTTCTTTTCACGGCTGTGGATATACTGTCATAAAGTATAATATTATTTATAATTAGTATGTTTATCATTTTATTCCAGAATATTACAGTAAGTGCATATAACATATATTTTTTTTTGTTTAATTTGATGTATGGAACTTTTTTTCTCGGTTTATCAAATTTGTGTCTCATGACTTTTATAATGGTCAACATTCTTCTATTAAATTTGTACTTATTTACTAAGAATCATATGTACAAAACCGTTCAATAAGATGTTGGGTACTACAATTATAATTTACCCGGTTGATATATTTACATTCAAAAACAGGTTGAATCTACACCAGTAGCAATTACTGATCACAGACCATTATTTATAATTATACATTTGTGGCGCAAGACATAGTTTATATTTGGTTTTTGAAACTAATCGTTGAGAGATTTCTACACGGTACTTCACATGGTATGAACTGGGCTCATTGAAATTGCAAACATATTTCATTTAAGATTCCTGTAATATTTTTAACCATTATTACTGGTTCATTTTATGATTACGGTGTATAAATATAAAAAATCAAATTGCATAGTGGAATTTCGAAGCCTACGCTAGTTTAAGAAAATACATTACATCGACATTGATGTCATGGACTCTTATAAATATTAACCACAATTTAAAAAACCATAATCAATATTTCATTATTTCTAGCATATATTATTTCTTTTGATTAATTGGTTTAAAACAGACAATGCTACAGGGGTGTGTGTATATTTTTTTTTCTATACTTGATTATACGGTAGATTCAGATACATATTATATTATCACACTAAAATAATAACATGACAATGTTATTTTTTAGAAATTATTATACATAGTAAGTATGTTATTAATTAAATTACATGTAAAATATATTTATAAATATTCACTAAATATTTTTATATACTTTTAATAACAATTTGTGTGGGATATTCCATTACATTTTCAATTATTTTGAGTTATATAAGTAACCTTATTGTTTAGATATTATACTGATAATTATTTAAATAAATTGAAAAATTTTGATGCAAATAATTAACTCAAAAATAGTTAAAATGTTTAAAAATTATACCATGTGTAGGAATAGTAAGTAAAATTATTTAATAAAAATTTCAAGTAGCTAGTAGCTACACTTACACCCAGAAGCAAAATAAATTTCTTACAATATTGGTATGGCGTAAAAATTTTGTTTTTTCTGTTATTGTGTTGTTTTGTTAATTATTTTTAATATTTACTCCTCGAAAAAAACTACTTAGGTCCTAGATCTAATTTTCTAGTTTCTGGAGAAACCACCATCATTATTGAAAGACAAAGTATTTGACGTACATTAAAAGGTTAAAAATTTGAAATTTAATTCATTGCGACCAGCAGGTTAGGTATTCAATAAAAAGTACATCTGCAATGCATTCATGAAACATTTAGACGTTAGTAGGATATCGTTTTTGGTAATTGGCATATTGCTAATGACTGCAACTACATACATACATAAGCATCATTTTTTTTTTAAAGGTTAGGTTTTTTATGATATAATATAATTAGTTGCATGAATTGTCGTATGCACGTCTAAAATTAAGAAGAAGTGTAATAATAAGGATTAAAAATTCAATTAAATATACAATTTTGAATAGTGGTACTATTCAATAATTACATTATAATACATTATAATGTACATTATAATGGCATATGTGATTAAATGTGTTATTTTCACATATTCCATGAACAAAAACCAGATTTAATGGACGATTATATCAAATGAAAATCAGAAAAACTTATTGTTACCATAAGTATTATAACGTTATAAACATATATTATAAAAATATAAATAAGGGTAAAAAATAATAATAATGAACTATATTTTTTCTATATTAATATATTATTATGTCATGACTATCTAGACAATATTTTGATACTATTATTCACAGCCTTGTTAACTAGTTTAATAAATTAATAGGTCTATGTATCTCATCTATCAATTTTCTTGATATTTTTTAGTTGTTATATATTTCCACACTACTGTTAAAAAATAATTTTAGCAATAAATTCTAGATAAATATCACAATGTAGTTTATTTATACAGGGATAGCAAGGAATCACCAAAATAATTTTAGAGGTATGTATAAATGTGTATCAATATTAACTTTAAATACTAAAATATTACCTATTTAATATGTATTACCTATTACCTGTAAGATCGTGTTATTTGTTGTAAAATAATAACTGAGTGCTGTTATAATTTCTGATTGATCAAGTAATAATTAAGTACACACTGATGCATAAAGAACGTAGTTTTTGAAATTCTGGGTAATTTTTTGTTTTATAGCTGGAGACACTGTTCATTGAATTTCTGTTATTTATAGTTTTTTAAGTTATATTATTTATTATTTTTGTTTTCGCGACTATTATAGCAATTGATCAATACATTGCGTATTTTGAACTTAACAATCATACTAAACCAAGAGCATTTGTTAATTATTTGAATTTAACGAGGTAATGTTGTTGTGAATAAAATCATCATTAGTGACTACTGACTAGGCAATAATCTCAGGTGGATACGCCAATAAACAAAAATGTTGGATCTTTTAGAAATGAGAACACCAGGGTAATCAAGGAAGAACATTTGCATCTACGTCGAGTAACCGTTTAGTGTAGTTTTTGGGTGGGCGGGATGATTGTCCTGACCTCTATGAAAATGAATACGGATAGGCAGAAAAAAGAACGGAAATCGTTATTGTATTTTACGCTTAAATATAACCTCGTAGTGAAGCAATTTGTATCGTTTATTATGTATTTCTTATAAAAATAAAAACTTCGTTCCTTATGAAACAACATTTATATTATACAAATAATTTGGATCAGTGATGACGAGTTCTATGATAATCTGTTTGTAAAAAATCAACACATCTAATACCGATTAATTTTTTAGAAGATGCAAGTTCTAGTGGAAATATCGACAAATACTGTATTTTTAACACCCGTGATGAACCTAATAAGCGTAAAACTTATTTTAGTAATATTTTCAAAGCAGCTAAAATAGAATATGAAAGCGCAAACAACTAATTCTGACGACAAAACCTTCTCTAAAAAAATGTTTTATTAATTAAAATAGTCAAGGTTACAAATATTTTTTTTTTAATTAATAATTTAAATTTATGTTATAGCACCTTTATCTATATTGTTGTGTAAAATTACTATAAAAATTTCATGTTTAAAATCAAGCAAAAGTTATATGTAATAATCAAAAATATTAATTTACTTAGAAACATTTTTTGTAAAACAATACAATAGATAATACAATATTTATATGTAAATTTAGATTTATGTTATAATTTAATCAATAAATGGAATAGAAAAGCAAAAACAGAAATGTGGTAAACTATTTATTTTAACACAAAATAAATTTTGGTTTTTTGTTGTAATTTATAACTAAATTAATAATAAAAATAAAATATATTGTGGTAATATATGTGCCAGATACCGATAATAATAGACAGTGAAACTGGTCACCCAAATGCCTAACGCACATAATTTCCTTTACCACCCACCGACCGACTGATATGCTGCATATCATGTAAATGTGCAGTGTTTAGTAATATTATATTAAATACTTCAGTAATGGACGGGATCGCTTAGTAAATACTGATGAGCTACGTAATACGTGTTGTGCAACATTGTGTTAAGATGTAGTAGTATGTATTCATGTTATGTACGCAAAAACTAAAAAACAAGGATAAGTACCTACTTAAAACCCTAAGAAAAATATGACCAGTCTTTGGTTGTATTATTATGTGGCTATATAATTACAAATAAATTTCAATAATAAATAAACGTAACCTAACGCAAGTGCTTATACATTAGTGGTAAATGATTTCGTGTATTACTGGCTTTTAGTAGAAAACAAATTATAAAAATGTGCCAAAGTCAATGCACCTTGTTATAAATTTGACACAAGAATGCAGGTAAACCTGAGCAAATGCCGTAATTAGGAGTGGATTTCCATTTTATTTACTCGAAACAATATTAGAATAAATAAATGATTTGACTTTTAAGTACATAGATATACCGAAGCTTAAGGTAAATAAAGTAATTAAGGTAACAATAAGATCGATTATTATATAAATAATAATAATTAATAATAATGAGTTTAAATGTCTTTAATGACACAATACGAATGAATTATAATAAAACGTGTTATGAGACGTAATATGAATCAATGATCAACTCCTACCGAGTATTACATAAGTCAAATAAGCTACATTATTATAAAAATGTCGATTCAGCGTCTACTGCACACAGTTATATAAAAATAAAACAGTAATATGTACATTTTGTTATATTATTGCATATATTTTATAATTACTATATAATGCGGGGGGGGGGGGAGATAAAAGTGTCCGTCGGAATCGATACAAACCTTATTCTTAAATAGATAGTTTCGACGAAATCAATAATTCCCCCTAAAGGTAACTAAAGAAGTTGGTATCTATAGATACAAACTTTATCTTTGTATTGATAGTCAATAATGAGTTTATTACATAAGAATGTTATGTATAGCTCTTATTATTATCTATTACCCGTGTGATTACAGGTTTTCAGAGACAAGAAGTATTATACAAATTTAAATTCACCCAACTTTGAAAAGCTACATCTCACTAAAAATTCAAGGAAAAATATTAATTTGAACATTATTATAACTCATTATAAGTCATTAGCTTATATAAGCTTATATAGCTTATTTAACTATACTCGTAAAACCAAAATTCAGCTTTTGAGGAATTACTTTCGAACTTTGTCGATTTTTTGTTTTATTTGACTGGGCTAAAAGCTAAAATCTATGTAGGTAAAAAAAAAAATAATTATTTTATTGTTTCATTTATATTTAATATTATTTACCGTTCTTAGTATACACGTTGCGTTAGAATTTGTTTTTATTAAATGAAAATTTTGAGACTTTTTAACTCGAGTAAACCGTATGACTGCCTAAAAATATTTTTTATTATTAATAAATAATTTTTCATATTCGAAAAAAATGAAGCTACTATTTATACTATATTGAATTATAGATTTCTAGCATACGAAGAGAACGGATGTGGATTTTTTTTTATGTGCATAGGTACAAACTAAATTGCACCTTATATTTATTAGTTATTGAATATCGTGTATATTATGATTACATATTTTTGAGTACCTATTAGTTCGTAAGACCAAATGTTAAAACATAAGTTGATGGTAAAACTAAATGCGCCGTATAATAATAATTTATAACTCCACTTATGACAAAAATTGTTATTATTATATGATGAGTATATAATTTAAGAAATATACTCATGTCAGAAAATTCTCGAAAATCATATTTTTAAAATAGTTAATTAGACAATTTGCGTTCAGTAAATCGTAAAACACATTTTGTGATTTAAGCTTTAATTTAAGCGTAAATTTAGCTATTAATCTATTATCAAATTTAAAGGTAAGAGTACTAGATATCTAGTAAATTATATACCTATGATTTTATTGATAATGATATTATTATCATTTTAAAAAGTGAGTTATGAACATTTTAAAGTTGTAATATTTTACATAATTATAATTGGGGATTTAATACCATGTAAATATCAACCCAAAAACGGGATAAATCTGTAGAAGTTAGGAAAGTCGGATTTTAATTCTGATAAAAGTTTGTCAAGTCATCTACTAGGAATCAATCAAGGTGGTTTTTTGTTAATACATTATTAACCGAGTAATTAAATATTACAAATATGAATTTTAAACGTTGATAATTAATAAATATTTTATCATTTAAAAAAACTGTTCGATCATTTTCTAGCAAACACGCCGACAAATTTTAATCTTTTTATAGATTTTAATTTCGATTATTTAAAGTCTCGCGATTGTTTACTGCTTATGGACCATTTGAGACGGAAACAATAATTAGTTTACAAAAAACACCGCTTTCGTAGCGTTGCATCTGACATTTAAACTACTATACGTCCACTCTCCGCGTTACTTCGCAACAATAGACTAGTGTAGCGGCGCCCATGACAAAATAGATAGGTATGTCAGCAAAAATACGAGTTTTGGAACGGTTAGCACATCCTTCCCACTAATCTTCACAGTCATAGTTATGGTTCGCCTGTTTTCATTAACCGTTAAATTTATCGTCAAAATACGATCATACTGTTCGCACTAGGAACTCCTGACACTGCGGTTAGCACCTAGAACTTGCACAACTTGGACTAGATACAAGTATATGGTATTATAAAATATTTACAAATGGCTACCTCAATAGAATATATACAAATAATTTATTATAAACAATATAAAAACAATAACCTTGCAGAGATGATCAGTCTCCGACTAAGGAAATACAAATAATAATAATATGTTAGAACAAATAATCTGTCTAACGACAGAATACAAAACAATATAAATTACAAATTATGACATGCATTATATATATATATATATAAATAGATAGATAGATATAGATAATACATGCATAATATACATAAGCAAATTAACGTTGAAAAAAGTTTATAAATATACAATAAGCGTTTAGAAGTCCATGTCTAATAAATGTATTTAATGCTCACAAGTATACCACTTCTAAATAGGTATGACATATTCTATAGTTTACTGTGGATACTCAAATGCTTAATAAACTAGGTTTTGCACACTGTGAAGCATAACAAATCAACAGTTCACAATATATATATATATATATATATATATATATATAAATATTACTAACAAAATTCTCGTGATATATTTATTAGAGCTTTAAGTACATACCCTTTTCTTTATTTTTTACATGCATAGCACGCAAACATACTCGTTAACTTATGCACAATTTTTCACAACACATATTACGTAGCTTAACAGTGTTTGTCTCGTGATCTCGACCACTGCTGATCGAGCTATTAACAACACTTCTTACACACATACATATACACATATGGAAGGAAAGGAATGGTTAGTCGAAAAGTAATGGTCCGTGTGAACCATTTTGGTGACCGGTTTCACGGCCCATTATTGTACGTAGGTATCTAGCAGATATTACCATGATATTTATTTTTATTATTAATTTAGTTATAATTACGGGTACCACTACACGATTGCGTACGTTAAAAATTAACTTTAATATTTACTCCAAAAGTCAAACGATTACGTATGATTTGCTATGCAACATTACCACATTTAAGTTTTTATTTGTGATCGGTAAAAATTAAATTTAAAAAAAATGACTTAATTCAAAATATTTAAAAACAATAAAAAATTAAAATAATGAATTGTAAAAGTGTATTCAATTTAAAATTGTATACCTTAACTAATTTTTGACAAATATGTTATGATATTTTTATGAATTTGTATTTATATTATATTCTTTTATGATTACTTTTATATGAATTAAATCAAAATTTTCAATTTTTTTAATCCAACCTAAACTGTCTGGGTTTTCGTACACATGTTTCTAGAAGGATGGGACTTATTATGAAATTGAGCGTTATAAAATCGATAAAAAACTTTCGGATTAGTTTAAAATTGTACGTTCTATTAGTTTAAATCATAAATTGTTTTAAAGTTACAGATAAAAATCGTATGCAATAGTGTTTCACTGTTAATTGCAACAAAACTCCAAAATTTATTTTGACAAAAACAATTATTTGTAAAAAAAAATAGTTTTCCCCATTTCTATTTTTAATTTTGTATTCTATATTCAATGATAGAATTGTAACATAAATCTAAATGTACGCATGTATATAATTTGTTATTTATTGCAATGTTTTACAAAAATGTTTCTTAAGAATTGTAATATATTCTTACATTTAACTTTTGCATGATTATAAACATAAAATATTTATACACATAATACAGAATAATAATGTATATGTAGGTACTAACACATTAATTAAAATCAATAATTTAAAAAGAAAACAACTGTAATCTTATTTAATAATAAATCTAATTAATTGTATTAAATAAAACATTTTTTTCGAATAGGTTTTGTTGATACACACAACAGTCATCGTCAGACTAATCAGATAAATCCAATAACTTAGCTTTGTTGAAAATATTTTTAAAAAAGACTGAAGGAGTATTATTTAAAATACTAGTTACAGAAATAGCGTATCCGACCATTTGTCCTTTATAGAAATTGCCATACACTGCAAAATAAATAGGTATTAGATTGGTTTTTCTGTTGACCGACAGCGCAAATTATCTTAAAAATCGTTTATTAACAATTAATATGAAAACAAGGTGTTACCACAAACCTTGGAGAAAACACTGATCCAAATTATTTTTGTATATAAAAGTTGTTTCATAAAGAACGCAGTTTTTTAATTTTATCAGAAAAAATTATAAATTAATATTATACATATTGCAGCCCTACGTGTTAAGGTTTAAACGTAAAACACAATAACGATATCATCGACCTCCATTCACTTTTTCTGTATATCCATGTTCATTTTGAAAAACAAAGATTGGGCCAATCACCCGCCTACTTAAAAAAAAAAACCACACCAAACGGTTACTCGCTGTAGATTTATTTTACTGCATCATCAGGACGTTACCTGGTTAAAATATAATTAACAAATACTCTTCGTTTAGTATGGTCCACTGGTTTAACGGTTTAAGTTAAAAATACACAATGTATTGACCATACTGATCAATAAATTACTTTGGAGATGGGGGGCACAAAAATTATAGCAAGTATGATAACTTTTAAAACAATAGATAACTGAAATTTAAGAAAAGTTTCGTCAATACAACAATAAAAACTACCAAGAATTTTAAAAGCTGTTTTCTTTATGAAAATCCAAGCACCTTGAACCTAATTATTACTGAGTTAATATTACCACATATTATAGTAGAAATCAGTTATTATCTTGTAACAATGACATAATTGTAATATATATTAAATAGGTAATATTTTAGTATTTATAATTAATAACGGTGCATAATAATACATACGGATACAAGTTGTTTTGTAATTTTCTGCAATCTCTGTGATAATAAAATATATTGTGATATTAATCTAGAAATTAATATTATAATTATTTTATACAATTAGTGTGGAAATATATTATAACTAATTTATATCATGAAAATTGATAGATTTGATAATTGTATAGACCTATTAACTTGTTAAAATAGATTGTAGCAGGTCTGTGGAGAATAGTT
The DNA here is from genome assembly GCF_003676215.2 of Rhopalosiphum maidis. Taxonomy (NCBI): domain Eukaryota; kingdom Metazoa; phylum Arthropoda; class Insecta; order Hemiptera; family Aphididae; genus Rhopalosiphum; species Rhopalosiphum maidis. The sequence goes on from NC_040878.1 coordinate 86,873,440, forward strand.
ACAAACTATCATCGAAATAAAAATGAGATAACAAGATATTATATAAAGATAATTACTATTTTATAACACTTCTTTGTATTTTTATCGTATGGGTTATTGAGTTATTTATTGACCTTAGAATTTTTATTTTTATTTATTTTAATAAATGTTTGGAAAAATGTTTCCATAAGTAAAAATTCTTGAATATGTAACTCAAATTCACACAGAAATTGTTATTAAAGGTATATAAAAATATTTAGTAAAAAACTCACCTCATTAGTTATAAATATATTTTACACACACTTAAATTAAGAACATACGTACCAATCATTATTCTTACTAAAAAATAAAATTGATAAATTGTTATTTTAATTTGATATTATAATCTATATCTGATAATTTTGATCCAACTGTATGATCCAGTATAGAATAAAAATTACAAACACGCTTTTAAAATTGTCTGTTATAATTCAATTTTAAATCAAAATGAAGAATACATGATTGAAATATTGATAAATGTTGCTGCCGAAGCACAAAATTAAATATAATATTATAATATTATATTATCGATCACAGAGGAACAGCCAATCGACACACACACTCATACACACCCACAAACCAGAAACAATAGCGCGCACCAGCCGTTAACACATCTGCATTTGATTATTATTCTGATTATGGTAATATACTAATAATTTGATAATTTGATGTATTTTGTATTTTAATATTATACTCTAAGCCTTGTGTGTGTACAATTATTATTATTGTAGCACAGCAATCAACTGTTAGTTTGTGGGTGTTTAAAATATTGGAAAATAAATGCTAGGAATCGTATTTCTTTAGAAAAATGTTTTATCGGAAACATATTTTGACACATATTTTGTGTGAAATATATTAGGTCGGCAACATATTTTCGATGAACTGTATTTTTCAGAACCACAGCATATGTTAAGAATTTTGTTACTAGTTGGCACTATACGGCATAAGGAAATAATAATAATAATTATGTGCTCCGGGACTTAAGGACATGGCCGCATGGGCCATGTTGGGGTACAAGGCACATTTATTAACCACAAGGTGGCACTAATTTGCATTAAAACCCATGCCATTTACTTTATATGATAAAATATGTTCTGCTCAAAACAATATTTAAACGGAAAAATGTTCAGTCGGAAACTCATTTTGTCGGAAATATATTCGTATTTTTGGAAACACTTTTATCACAAATGTACTTAATCAGAAACATAAATGGTCAGAAACGAATTTAAAAAACAGTTCCATCAGGAGTGAAAAGTACTTTTCCGAATAATTAGAAGAGTGGTAAGGTAGGTTATATACATGATCCTACAGTGGTTACCAAGTGATTAACTTTTGGTGGTTGCATAGCAAGTTGATGGATATTTTTGAATGGCCATAAAATATTAGATAACTATTTTACTACTTAAAAATATTGGCTGTGAATATTATTTAATGCTCTTATTAGATATTATTTTAACCTGTTAAGCCAGAAGGGCTGTATGCCTGTATATATTTTATATACCTGTACACATTAGTCAATTTGGCCATGCATTTATAATTATTATCTTTTATGCATTAGTGTTGATGTGATTTTATTATATTTTGTTGTATTATAAATTATAATTATTGTTTTTAGCACAGTATTTGTTATATGATTAGGAATTATTGAAATTTATTATTGGTTGATCATAAAAGATCTTTTTTGCAATTATTATTTCACATATTATTATTATTACTAATTGTGCTATCACTTATTTATTAATTTATTATTAAACACATACTAGCACTCGCAGGTTTTACTCGGCAACCAAGTACACTGCTCGCTGAGTGCTGTGTTCATTAACATAAATTACTTATTTATCAGAATCAACTTGTTTGTTAATATGTATATATTTAGAGAGTTAATGATATTTTTTATGGTCATACCCATTGTTTTATTGAACAGTTAAGTTAGGTCAGTAAATAAGTAGAAATTTAAAAGAATGGTGATCGTTATAAAATTTATGAGACACAAATTGTATATATAGAGTTAACCTATAGAGTTGCATACATCAAACTAAAACTTGCGGGGTAACCACTCCACTCCGCACATCTAAACCTCTAATACTTATAGCTCTTAAACTATTCGCCCTAAATTCGATTTTTATGTATCAAAATACTCAGAAAATTATTTTGCTTTGGAATATGAAATTAAAACTATGTTGTCATTCAAAAAAGTAAAAAACTTAAACAAATATAAGGATAAAAAAAATTTAAAAATATAAGCTTTTAGTAAAAACATTGTTTTTTTAACAACTTGAAACTATGTAAAAAAATAGTTTCAAAAATATAAATACTTTCTGAAATAATGAGTGTTATTATTATATACTATATTATATTAATACTATATTATTATATATATATATTATTCACTTACTGAAAAAATCTGGAATAAAATGATAAACGTACTAATTAATAAATAGTATAATAGTGTATGATGATAGTATCTCACAATATTATTAGAATATTGATGGCCTAACATTCTGTTTATATAAATTTAGCAATATGTAGACTAAACTAAACTAATCTAATCGACCTACGGTAGTGAGTTTTTATTCTCTTTACATTTCCTTATTGTCCAATCCAGTGATTAACTTATTGGAATATAACTTAGCATACCTATCTTTCCAAATATTATGCCACCTTATATTTGAAGGAATGAGTCACTGGATAGGACAATAAGGAAAAATGAAGAGAATAAAAATTCACTACTGTACCAAATATTACAAGAAGTCGCGTCACATAATTTTGCATGGCGAGTATTCACTCCAGAGATGTAACGATATTACTATTATAAATGTTATCAGTTATATTGATTGAGACATTTTTATATGATGCTACATCCATAAGTTTAAAGTAAAAGCTGTAAACTTAATTTGATTGAGAATTTATTAGAATATAAAACTCTACGTACTTCTGATCTCTGTAATTATATATATAAAAAAAATTTTTAATAATTAAATAGTATTATAATTTTATCCTACTACAGAAACATCTATAATATGTGTTTAATATTGTCATATAGAAATCAAGGTCTATTATTATTAATATAGCTTATGAATTCTCAACATTTTCTGTAATTTCGTAGGAAAACTAATTAATCTACATACTACATTAATACATTCTCTTAGAGTAGATAAAAAAATTTCATGAACCATTTGGATGGTAAATTATTTTTTTCTTAGGTTAGACATTATTTCTAATTATAAAAATTTGGTATTACAATAGCTACAATATTATAAAATAACAACTTTATTTACAAAGCATCATTTTAACTAATTAAATATTAATTTGAAAAAAAATATAATGATTACTTTTTTTTTTTTTCTGTAAAAAGAAAGTTAATATAAATATGAGTAATAAAAAAATACAATAATTGAATGTGTTTTATTAATTATCGTGATTTCAAACAGTCAGTAAGAGGCTATTTTAAAAGTTTAGCATTCATTGGTTTTGTTTAAACCGTAAGTATTAATTTTTAAATAATGGATACAGTTTTAAAATAAACTGGGATCAAACAGTTGTTTTTAGAAATATATTTACTTGAATGATTATATACTCTATCTCAAAAGAAAATCATCACTTTTCACAGATAACGTCTGACTGCTCCACAGTAGTGAGGCCAAATTTCCCCACCTTGCTAACCAAATGTTGTTTTCGACTAATATTCCAAATAGTCATATTATTATATATAATTAGGAGACTACTTTATAATACTGATCATTGGTGTAAAGTCCTGGTTATTATTTTTTTTTTTTGAAATAGAGTATAGGGATATTATTATAGGTTGACAGAGTTGAACAATAAAAAAACAAATTTGATGATTTTGTCTGATGTATTATAGATTTGAGAAAGTTGAGAGAGATTTATTTTTAAATTTCTTAAAAATAATATAAAAAGACATATTTTTTATAATTCTTATCTCGTAGTCAAAAATTATAGGTCACGCAATATACTATTATTATATACAAAATAAAAAAAAATACATACTTTCTGTACCTGTGGACAATCATTTTTCATTCATTTTTAAATATGTACATATCGTAATATACTATATTATACTGAGTAAATTTTTCATCGAAGAACACTCATTGCTTCTTAATCTTTTAAGGATTTTGCAGTAAATATTTTTTTTTACATAATTTCCAGTTTGATTAAAAACATATCTCTAAAAATTATAATTTTTAAAATTTTACTTTTTTTAATGACGTCATACATTTAAAATTTTATGCTGGAAGGCAAATTCTTTTTAGGAATATTAATATATATTTTTTTGGGAAAAAGATAAGAAAACAGGAGAGATAGGAGAGTATTCGATTAATACTTCATATTTCTTATTTTTATAACTAGGATTTGAAATTGTAAATTATTTATTGTAGGTATATTTTAAGTTTTCTTCTACACACGCATATTGTAAAGCCTTATTCGTTTTAATTGCATATTTTATAACTTTCAATTTTTATTTATAGGATGGAAATATTGAATAGGTATACAACTTGTAAGCCACTCGTCCGAATTACGATTTTTATGTGTAAAATCACTTCAAACAATATTATGCTTCAGAATGTCAAATTAAGAATGTGTATTTTCATTAAAAAAAGTAGAATACATAAAAAAAAATATATTTCTGAAAATGTAATTATTTATTAAAATTATCTTATTTTATTTCTCTGGATATTGTGTAAAAATATAATTTTATACAAATAACATTAAAAAATACTAAATATATTTACGTACTATATAATGAGAGGCCTGAAATAAGTAAATATATTTTTTACTATAATAAGAAGTCTTGTAAAGTAATTGAATAATTGTTTAAGTATTTTTATGGTATTCTAAATACAGTTTTTTTATAGTATTTATAAGTATTCTGAATACTTATTAAAAGTATCTTAAACAAAATTGAAATACCCATAATTCTGTGTTATTAATTATATTTTACAAAATTGTTTAAAATTAAAAATATCCCAAACCTTACTATGTAAGGTTTCTTTAATAAACATTTTTAAGAATAATAAAAACTTAATAATTTTATCAACATTACCATTAATAACTATATGTAAAAAAAAAATATTTGAAAATTTTTTTTACATCTAAATAAATAGATATGATATAATATTTGTGACATTGTTGGAATCAATGGTAAATAGTAATATAATATAAGCACCAATATTGATGTATGATATATATATAATAAGTAAAATAGTATAACATTGTATTTGTATTCAAATACTTTAAAGTATTAGTAAAATACATTTTTATAATAGTGTTATAAAAATATTTTTAACACTTTATTTCAAACATTGGTGTAAATATCTTAATACTTTTACAAAAGAATTTTGAAAAGACTAATAAAGAATAATAGTACTTTTTACGCTTTACCAAATGTTTATATAATAGTATTTTCTATACATGATATAATTTCAAAATAAATAAAATCGTTTTAAGCTATTTTTAATAAAATAAAATGTTGTATTTTTATTTAAGTAATATTTTTTTATAAGCACTTATGTCAATAAATAAATGTTCTATCAGTCAACCATTTGAAAATATATATTAGTTTCCTTTTCAATTATTCATACTGCTATTAAATAACAAACGTGATCATAAACCTTAAATATTTTTTTATGATTGTAATAACCTATAGGTTTTACTATTGTAGTTTAGAACCTAACAGTACTATTTAGATCAAATAATTTCATATATTATTAAAACAAAATCAGCTTTGCCATGAACTATGGTGTTTCGTTTAAATATTCCCATTTTCGGTTGTTGTTTTGTTAATTTCGACCTCAATTTTTACCAGCTAAATTCTACGTTATACCAAAAATATCGAACCATAGAAGCATAATATTTACCATTCCGAAAAAATATAAAATTATAGGCATGTTTCACGCGAAATACCTTAATTATATACAAAATAAAGAAATAGTACGTACACATTTCATAATCTGTGAACAATAATTATTTAATTAATTTTGATACCTGTATAAATTTTATGTTAAACCTAGAAAATGGATATTTACATATCTATTGAAACCCCCCAAAAAAAAATAAGAAATAGTCCATAGCCTGCATAGAATAATGATCAATTATTTACTTTGTGTGGTTGGCTATAATATTATGTTGAATTTACCTATTATCAAACTTAGAGGTAAGAACAAATACATCTTTCGTCGATTTTTTAAAAACGATTTTTTAAAAAATGAGCTTCAGAATTTATTTGTTTTAATATTTAAAATATTATAATTTGCAACTAATTTAAATATTTTAATATTTCAATAAAACAACGAAAGATACTACCGTTAAATTTAATCATTCATCAATTCTCTCTAATATTAAAGCTAACAACTCAAAAACAGTTCTTCTGATAGCAAAATAGCTATGTTGTAGTTGTAGTTGTACTTTTATACGACAAAAAAGAGTCATGCGAGTGAGGCACTTAGTATAAAAGAAATAATAATGGATATAACACTTATTCAACCCAAATTTAAAATAGTTTCTTAATTTAATATTATTTTTATAGTTTCAATAATAAATTTTAAACATTGAAAAAGTCGTATGTTTTTGGCTACGATCCATCAATACACACAAAAAAAAAAAAACAATATTAATTGAGAAGGAGATGAAGGTCGATGGTGACGAAGGGCGGAAGGAAAACAAACTTTCAAAAATTACAGTCAGCTTCAACGTACAAGCAAATCCGTATGAATAATATACAATAATATATACGACGTTTATTGACGTATATAAATATTGTGGAGATAAAAAAAATTCCGTAAGGTGCCAGAAGTACACTTCGCCAGTTCATAATTAATAACTGTCCAATGCAAGGAAAGCATTATTGCCACTTTACCAGAAGCAATGACGTAACACATGATAAAAACGATATTTCAATCACAATAATTATGATAACTATAAGACTACTAAACAGCTTAATTTAAATAAAATTATTATTTAGTTCTACATTTAACAAATTAAACGTACAACCAGATTTTCAAAAAAAAAATCAATTTAAACAAGTTTTTGATTTAGAGCACATACATTTTGTTAATGCAAATTTGAAATTTCGTACAAATAAAATAAAATTACTAATAATATATACGTACCCCTTATCACATCTAAAAAAAATGGAATTATAATCATTACTAATTCACTATTAATAACAATAATGACTAACTACTGAAATTTATTAAGATTTATGGATTATCAGAATTTTAAAATATAAAATAATTAATTAATAATATAAATAATTCCTTAGGAGAGTTACATAAACTTCAAACAATAATATATTGTTATACAGTGAAAAACAATGATGGTTAGAAATCAAATAGTTCTACGGTATAATTATTTGGTAGTTAAATTATTTTTATTTTTTTTTGATTAGTTAGAAGTTTATTAATTGCGTGGAAGTAAAATTTAGTAATAAAATAATTATAAAAAAATAACCTAACTGTTTTATTTGTATCACGATTAAAAAGTAGGTGTATTAAATATCAATTTAGAAATAATTATAAGTATATACTTACATATTTCATCTAAAAAAAAAAAAAAAATAAGCATATCATGATTGTTAGTGATAATATAATATGAGAATTAAACAATAACTTATAATAAATTGTGAGTTATAATGATTACAAGGTAGAATTGATTGAACAGTAAATTTTAATTTCTAAATAATGTATATAACTTATAATAAATTGGATTAACCAGTTGTTTTTACAAATTTAGGTATAATCTCTAGTGATAAATAATTAAATCGAATAGGACATTCAAAATTAAAAGTTAAAAATCAATGAAATTTATCAACTATTTATCGTGTAAAAATCACAAACATTACTGTAAAATAAATACATTCATCAATTCGTTCAGAAACTAAAATTTAATGCCTACAAGAGTCCATAATATGCATTTTAATAAAATAGTAATAGAAATTGCACATTATCACAATCCAATTAATATTATATTATTTACCTAATAAATATAAGTTATTACTTTTTACCATACATATAAGCCTATTTATTTTAACAATGAACATTAAAACCAATAACTTTTGATTTGGATCAGATTATTTATTGGGCATCAAGTAGTGTACACAAAAAAAATTCAACTCGATTGGGCACATTTTTGTTTCCGAAAATAAAATTTAATATTATACATAATTCTTAATAGTTCACCTCTTAAAATCTAAAAAAATAGGCCACGTTTGAACGCTTCAGACAAAATACTATGGTAATTATATGCAGATAAAATATAATAAATAAATAAAATTAATAATACGTACTTATTAAATCTGTAAATAATTATTCTATAGTTAATATTTTTTATATGTTCATATTTCATACTATAAAATATATACATAAAATAGCTCCACTCGCGCTGGAATCAGCTGAGCTGACAATTCCCTTTTTCGAGGTCATGGTGGACGGATAAGTCTATATTATAGAATATAGAGATAAAATAAACAAAAATTTTAGCTGTACTAAGTATAAATCAATAAATTAGCATATTACGTGTTAAATAAATAACTCTTTTATCAATTTGAAAAACTTTTCTGTATATAGGCCAAGAAATGAAGACAAAATGACGAAAAAAAATCTCAAGCAAGAATAAATAAAGATGAAAAATATTTACCAATTCTTTCTATAAAAAATATGTGTATAATATCGTAGTATTAATACAATTATAATATTATACAATATTATTAATATTAAATTTATAATGGTGTATAAGTGTGTTAATCATGAAGGCCTAATTTCTGATATTCCCATATAAATAATATTATGTTTTTAATTGTGTGCATTTAATAGTGTTATTAAAAACAAATTTCTTTTAACATTTGCGGGTGTATCTATGCATTTTATCATTTTTATTGTAATATATTCCAACAAAAAAGTGTAAATATCATTTTTGTAGAATTTTTAAATAAACAAGAACTTATCCTTTTTGAATAATATGTTCTCTAGTATCTCTGATTTTCAAAGTAAATTATGTTAAAATTAACATTGTAGCTAATGAACGAAATAATTAATGTTACAAAACAAACTTAAAACCTCGAACATAACAGAATAATACAATGTAATAAAATATAACAAAACAAAAATGTACATAATAAGTGAATCTGGAAAAAGGACAATTATCCAATAAAATATTTATATTAACTGATTTCAATATTTTAAAAAAGTAGGATTTATATTTTAATCATAAAAAAAAAATAAAAGAATAATAACGACACAAGCACAGCATATTTGATAAGTTTCCTTCGTTAATTATTCTATTTTTGTTATGATAACAATAATCATAATATTAATAAAAGGATATCCTATCAGCTAAGTATCACATAAAAATATAAAATAAAATTATGTAACACGCAATAACAATAAAAACTAACAAATTACGTACTTATCATTCTATCTAAATAAAATAAAAGTATATTGTCATAATTAATATAATTAATTACGATAAACCTTATGTACAAGAATGTCCTTGAAATTGAACTTACTGTAATTCGCTATTAAAATTTGATAAAACATTATTTATTAAATAACATAATTTCAATATAATTTACCATATTTCATTTTACTAGACACTAATTGTTAAGTATAGTAATTGAGAAATCAAAGAAAAAAAAATCAAATGCTTTAAAAACAATTAATAGAAGAGAAATTTAAAAATCTAATTATTTAGAACGACCTTAATATTTTGAATCTAAAGCATTCTATTGTTTCAATTCAAACAACTACATATCGAAATTATTGGGTTTCGTGCAAGTATTGATCCTGTATACAGTGTACACTATTAAAGTAGACATTGCCATCCCACAAAAATTCGAAACATTTTATTATGACAGTGGAGGCTACCATACAATACGACATTACGTGAGACGTATTATATAATACCCGAATTAGTGGGCACGAACGATAAATTAAGTTATTGAATTGCGGCTTCCAAGCAACGTACTTGGAGAATAACACATGTTTATTCAACCAATATACGTGAAAACAATCATTACATCGTTTAACATTACGAATCTGATCTTCACGACAAATTTTTTTTTTAACTTTAATAAAAAGATATTTACTTGGATTCTCTATAAAAACAAATATATATATAGTTTGTAATTAATACTATAATTCTAGTACACCTATCCTTTATTATAAGTGATTTTCTTTTGTTTTTAAACTAATCCGATATTCCAACATTCTGTTTTGCGATCTAGCTTATAATTCCACAATGGTTGTCAGGTATTTAACTATTTTTATCTTCTGCAGTTATAAATTTTGAATATCTACTCAACTATAGAAATAACTATTTGAATTTACACGGGATTACAGTTTTTATGAAATATCTATATTAATATATAATCACAAAAATCACGATCCACGACTTCAAAAACATATTCATTCTATAAAACTATAATATTGAGTGGGTTGAATTACAACTTAAAATTAAATAAATATAAACTAATTAAACATGTCGATTATACGATGTATCTCAAAAAACGAATACTTACGGATAAAATTATCTATAAAATAAAATAGTCGAGTATTATTATATGGTTAACAATTCTTGACAACAGTGAAAATAAATCAACAATATTGTTTATACAAGTATAAAATGATGAAAAGTGGGTCTCGAACAGAACTTAAACCGAACTTTTTTGACATAATATTATGTTGAACCGAATACGAACCAAGTATTTTTAATATTTCTATACAGATATAGTTATTTGGGATCTTGTAAAATATGATGAAAAATGTTGATCCATTGAATATTTTTTTATTGACATTTATGAAAAATTAAAATTTTAAAATAATTGAAAATATGGAATACCTTAATATAGCTCAAAAATAGTTTAAAATGTTTCTTAATCATTCAATAAAAATAATAGTAAATAAATTTGGAGAACATTTCAAGTATCAAAAAGTATTTATTTATAAGTTACATTAAAAAATCAAAAACTTTTGAAAATAAGTATTTACTATAGGACGTCAAGTATTCAATAATGTTTTAGAAATATGAAATTCAAATACTCTTAAAAATTAATTTGGCTATCTGGTAGATTTTTTATTTTATATATCATCTCGATAAACGTATGTATAAAACAGCAGTGCTACATCTTATTTTTTTTTCTGAAAAAAAAACCAAAATTCAAGAAAATTCGATAGAGAGTTGCGATCAACCTGTTGACGACCTCTGGTATAAAGAACCTAGTATTTAGTTTTAAAATCTTTGGTATAAACAGACATTTTTTATGTATTATTAACTACAAATTAACTTGTATTCATTCAGATTTGTAAAAATTCTAAATTTTAATGATAAAAAAAATATATTGTGACTAAACGTTATTTAAATGTTTCGAATTGAAAAATTAATTATTTATTAGGAATCTTGTATTTAATTTTCAAGCAGTTTTTTCCCATTCACATATTTTTATTTACATTTCTAAAAATCAAATCAAAATAAGTCGAAAATTTTAATTGTCTATTTATTACTCAAACAGAGTGAAAATATTTTGAAAATTATACCATAAGTATAAAATGATAATGTAAATACTTAGTTAAAATTTAATTTTCTATATCGTAATTAGTTTTTAAAATAAAATAAAATAACAAAATAAATTTAATCAAAATCTGGTTTAGCTGTTATTCTCGATTATTAGAAAAATAACTAATAATTTCGTACTCTATAGTACAAAATAAATCCAATTTTTCTATAGAAAGCCTACTCCGTTTTTGATAAAACAAAAATTCTTTTAATGCAACTATAGCATCTACGCATTTAAAAATAATAAACCATCATAAAACACCGATGTGTTTTTTGACAATAAAATTGACAATCGAAAAAATGAAAACTGGAAGCATTTCTTGCTCACGATGTTATGTGTGATAGAGCTATTTTGGAGTTTGGAATAAATACAAAATTTAAAACTTTTTGATACGATTTATTATTATACCTAACCCTGGTATTAATGGCAGTAAGCTATACATGTTTAATACCTATATCATTTTTTTTAGTCGATTTTTATAACCTAAAAATGGATCATCTATTTTATTATCAAATAAATAAAACTTTTTTTTGAAAAAAAATCTCAGAAAGTACGTACATATATTAGCTAAAAATATAAATAAATAATTATTTAAAAAAATAAACATATAGTACATAAATAAATAAATATTATTAAAATATATCTGTTTTATTGTTATTACGGTGATTTTACGATCCAACTATCAAAATTTTTTAATTTAAATCTAAATGAATGATGAGTGATCTTAATCCAAATGTTTTCTATATTTCTAACCGTCTTATCGTTATTACTTACCCATTTTGAAAACCTTCTGACATACTCTTTGTGATAGACTCATTTTATATATTATTGTGATCTCAGTAAAAGTGGAAATCGTGGATATATGCGATGACTATAATACTAGTTAGGTCTCACCATAACATTCGGTACTTTGATCAACATTTTACTTTTTGGCGGACTCCTGGGTGTGTGATTTTAGTTATATCATATTATTGAAATATTATATACGATAAGCACTATGCTTTTCACATTAGCTATGAATGTTTGTATTTCTAACTGCCAAAATAATTGTGTTACCATACCTTTCGCGTGTGGGTTTAATTTAGTTAATTTAATATAAATCTACTAGGTATACAATAGCCATATTAAAGTGTACAATGTTTAGATTAATCGAATAAACTTGTAAAACATTTTAATGTTTAATTTAAAATCAATAGTTTAAAAGTGGTTTCTTAGTATTACGTTTAAGAATTTTCTGAAACGAATAGTTGCTCTATTTTTAGAGAAGTTTAAAACTTAAAGAACACGATAACCTATTTGGTGTTATACATTAAGTAAAGAAATGTAGGTATAGATCCACCATGTATAATATTTAAAATTGTATTTAGTTATTTTCTAATGAATACCTTTGTATCGTACATTTTCTTCTGTATTTTTAATATCTGTAAATGTATTATATCAGGTTAATACAAAGCATCAAAGCATCATTCAATATAACTTATTTACCATAACTAGCGTAAATATCTTCTTATAGTATTTTAAACCAGCTACCCAAAACTTAGTAGGTATATATAGGTTTTAACTATTGACAAAGGTACTAGAATTTTATATCCAAATATTTTAATAACAACAAACTATCATATGGAACATAACTTTGTATTTATGTAAAGTGTGTAAGGTTTACATACTGTAGCTGTTAGAACACTGGTTCTCAAATTGGGGAGCGTATAAAGTACAATTTTTATTGTTAAATTATTTTTATTTTAAAACGTAGATACAAAATATTAGTATTGGTTATAATTTATAAGGTATTAATAATACCTACCTATAACCTTAAGTGATTGTTACATTTTGTTATTTATTATTATTTATATTTTATAATTACAGTGATACAACGAAGTCGAACAAGGAACAAAAAAAATTCGTTACACGGAGGAATTCGTTAAATAAATTAACAAAGGTCGTAGCTCTTAAAAATATTTCGTAAAACAGAAAATTTCGTAAAATGTAAGTTTTACTGTATTATCGTCAATAAAAAAGTAGTCTTTCCAAGTATTGTATAGTTTATTTTTAAAATACACAAAAAAAATTGATCAATTTTTTTCAATTTATAGGAAGGGGTGCGAGATTGTTTTATTATCTACAAAGGGGGCGTAGATTAGAAGCGGTTGGGAACCGTTGTGTTAGAAGAATAGCAATCAATAAAACATTATTTACTGATTTAGTTCAGTACGCATAATTACGATTAATTCCGTTCCGTTTGGTGGTCCAATATTCAAATAAAAGTTTCCGCCAACGGTCATAGGCAAGAAATGGTTTTAAGTTTAACACGAAGAGTGCATATGAGCTAGTCATTTGTCATAGATCAATCCCATACACTTGATCATCGGGAGAAAAGGCACACATCTTACTGAAGAACGATAACAATTAACGATATGTAATATTTCTGTAGGTGTTAAGTACAGAGAATTATTGTGATACATATATAAACTATATATAGTATACACATTATCATATACTTACAGGCGATTTATGATGTCATGTACCGTGTCGAACAAATGTATAGTATATCAAATCTATGGTACTATGTACTTATAATATTATTGCGACACATATACACATCGTCAAACAAGTGATAATGACGTCACGGTAACGCTCCGCGTGTAAGTGTGTAACACAAATTTATAGAATTACCACATGCATAAGACATATAAATGTCAAAATAGACTTAGTACATACTTATCTCAATAAATGTGTGCTATTTATCTTCTAAGAGGTCATTCTCTACATCCAAACTAACCAAACATTTACATCTATAATAGGCTATACATTTAGACCGTTTAAGTCAATGCTTATAACTATGTCAAGTATTCTTCAACGAAGAATATTAATAAAATACAATTACTACCTCATAATATATAAATGCTTACTCTGAAATCCAGCAATATCTTTAAGAAAATCTGTTAAATGTTAAAATAATTTACATTAAATTATTATATTAATCTGTATTTGATAAGCCTAAAAAATTGATTAATTTAACGGTTCAAAAATATTAATTAAACTTTAATCTCGTTTTAACGATAATTACGAAGTAACTATCATATTGTTATTGATTCATTGAATATTTAGTGATTGTTTTTACAATCTTTTATTGGTTAACTATTACATCTAAAAGAGGTTTCAAGTATAAAATAAACAAACTGTATATCTAGTATCTATAATTCGACGCTTCCAGGGAAAAAGGGCGTAATCGACATTTTGGCCAAAAATGAGTAAGAAGAATTCGGCTCTTCTATAAAATTACAAAAATGTTGTTTACGACCTTCTTCCCTGGAAGCGTCGACATTTTAATAATCAATTTGACAAAATAAAATAAATTACAATTGATAATTTGTTATATGTTTGATTATATATACTAACCAAACTTCACACAAATCATAATACATTTATTAGATATTTATAGCTGATTTCAGCTTATTAGGAATCTATAATATATTATATTTTTAAAGATTTTTCTCTGTAAATATTTTTTTTTGACATTTATAGAAAAAAAAGAATCAAAGATGTTAAATTCCAATTTTTTCTTATTTTTTTCCCTCCACAAATTTAATAATTATTTGGAATTTGGAATTTTTTGATTTTGTTATCATTTAGGATAATGGTTACTAATCTCAACCATAATCTAAGAATACATAATATAATATATTAACATTTTAATACTTAATATCAAAATTATGGCATATTCCCATTTTTTTTAATAATAAATAATAATAAGTTAAAAACATTACATATAAGATCGGCTGAAAAAAAATAATATATTATAATATAGTATAACTTATGACATTATTATTTTATATTTTGGTTAAGTACCTACTCGTATATAATACTATTAATATTGTGTAAAAATTTTAAGTAAGAAACGATGTAAGTTATGCTTCTCTTTAGTAAATAGTAAAATATTAAAAATTCGTTTTTAGTTTCTAGATAATTTATAGCAACATCTACAAACCATTATATTATATGAATAACAATACAATATCAATTTAATAAAAAAATTATCAAACATAAATAAATTTTACTATACCAGCATCAACTTTGCTATATTTATTTGGTACTTCATGAGGACTAATATCTAAAATAACAGAAAATGTAAGAAATGGTAAAAGTTGTATATGATAATCAATAACAATTAATATTAAATATAAAATAATAAAAAACAATAAATATGACCATACCATTAAATACAAATCGATATTCTTTAAATGCAATAGCTGGAATAGTTAAAATTAGAAGAATTGTGATTGTAATAGTTGTAAAATATTGTTTAAAACCTAAACATGAGTACAAGACACAATTTAAAAATAAATAGCCCATAAAATAATGATCATAAACATAAACTAATATTTAAAATAGGTTATAACAATTTTTAAACTGTTTAAGTTAAAGGTTCTAAGTACATAGAACTATAATATATTTTCTCCTTTCCTGTAACAAAAACATAAAGCATTTAATTTTAGTTACTCTTTCTACCATAATTCTTACATAAAAATGTATTAGCATTTATAAAAAACATGATAAAAGATTGAATTTTAAATCATAATGAAGGGTGTAGTAAACCCACGCGTTTACGGAAAGCCTACTAATACAAAGTCCAACTACAACAACATCACGCCACCGGAATAGGCCACTACTCTAGGTATCCAATTAGGTTTTCACTGGATCAGCTCATTTATACCGTCTATGACGGCATATCATCCTTTCCTAATCACGGCATGTCTCCATATAAATAGGAGGCCTTTCTGAGTAGTATTCAGAGCAGTTTCAAGTAACTTTGTACACACACGTTTCACCCATGCTTACCAAAAGCCTCTAGGGAAACGTTTCACAAACACTACTCTCCGGTAGAATATTAAAACCATTCTGTCGAAACAATTCTTATTTTAGTAAGTGATACTAATTTAGTGTATTAATCAATAAACAGTTAACGTAAATTATAATCTGTGTGTAACTAATTATTACGCCTATCCAATCCATCTTCCTAACCACGTAACAAACGAACGTGCACTCGTCGTAAAAGAAGCTGTGTCAGTAACACCAACGGTGAGAGCGACTGGTTACTACAATACTAATAGTAGGTGTAATAAACATACGCCGTTACTTTATTATTGCTATAAGGCCGGGCGCACACTGATAGAGCAAAACTGTTCCGAGCTAGTCAAAACATTTTGTTTCAAACGGCTCCGAACAAATTTCATTCATACTGACAAAACAAAACCGAACAAGACAAAATAATTTCCGATTCATTTTTTGTTTTTACACCAGTCGTCAAGATGAGTTCTGATGAAGATGATGTTGTTATACCGCTTTTGTGGCAATTTTTGTTAAATAGTGAAATAAATGAAAATAATCGTAAACGTAAAATTTGGGTGCATGAAATAAATAAAAAACGTACTGAAAATAATACAATTTTTAATTTTTTGGCCGAATTGCGTAAAGATGAGTTAAAATTTAAAAATTTCACTCGCATGAGTTCAACTACTTTTGACTTAATATTAAATGAAATTGGAGAGGCAATAAGATCACAAGACACAAATTTTCGTCAAAGTATTGCTCCTGCAGAAAAATTGTTAGTAACCTTGAGGTGAGTTCAAATAATAATACTATAATTATATACTAGAAATATTTATTAATCAAACTTTAGTAAGTAAGTGAAGTAAGTGAAAAACAAATTTATACAATACAATTTATTATTATTTTTTATTTAATAATTTTATTTTTTATTTATTTACTTAAAATGTATTATTTCTTATTTCTTATTTATTTTTAAATTTATACGATAAGTATTAATAATTTAATAAGTATTTAAAATAAGTAGTCAGTATGTTGAGCTATTTGATGATGAATATCCGGGTGGACTGAAAGTATAGTTGTAGGTTTGAAATTCCTGTACTGGTACATTTGATGTAGTATTATCATATGATACTTTATCATTACCTACTGATTCTTGAGCTTCTTGACTGTCTATGTATGTATTTAAAGTTGTTAACACAAACTGTTTAAACTGCCGCTGGTTTTTTCCATTTAATTTTTTGAAATCGGGCAAAAGACTTTTAAAAAATAATAAATCAACATCTTCTACAGCTGACTTATTTGTTTTTGAACGTAAAAATTCGATCATAGGCCCTGCAACTTGTTCTGCAGCCGAATTTTTAACTTGAGTTTTTTTTGGTTTTTTAAATACAGGTTCAGAAGATACTCTTCTCAGCTCTTGTCTGTCAATTAAACATGTAGTATTTGTACCTTCATTTTCAATTTCATTTACGCTCTCATTGAGATTTGGATTTTCTGTACTATTCTCAGTATCAGTTGCTTCACTTTCATCATCTGATGCTTCCAGATTACTTGATGTTTGCTTGTGTTGCAACATGAAACTTGACAAAAACGACATTTCATTGAATAAATACCACTTTTTTTTTTCTCGAAGCAGCAGAACCAGATATTTTTGATTTTTCTTCACGTAAAGCTCTTGCGAAACTATTACGAAGACACGCCCACTTAGTTTTACACTCTGCCACTAGAAAATGTATATTTAATTAATTATTGTTTTATGCATTTAAAGTTTTCACAGACTGCATCAAAATCTCAAAAAACGGTTAATGTATAGATATTTTAGACTGAGCGAGCGATGAATGTATTGGTTTAAAAAAAATATATAAATTTAAATATCCAATTTCAATAAAAAAATTAACTTTTTATTCTATTAAGATTTCTTTTCATCTGATAGTTTTATTAAAATATAAATTTTTGTCCTCAACTTAACCAAATAAGATTTTTTATTCATCGTTTGATAAAATAATAAAATTTAGCAGGCGCGTCCTCAAGGGGGGGGGCGAAGGGGAGTTCACCCCTCATAACAATATTTAATGTTTAAAATACTATTATGTCAACAACATTTTAATGATCAAAATTTTAATTTACCATTATGCTTAAGTAGAAAATTCGAAGCATTATTTTCTTCGTGTACATACATATAAAAAACAAACAACTCTGTAAAATCAAAACATTCATCACTCCGTTCAGAATTTAAAATTGACGTAAAAAATAAAATATGCATTTATGGCTAAAATGCCCAAAAATGTGAAATAAAATTAGTATAATAAATAGGTATAATAGAATAAATAATTATTTTTCAGCTATTTAGCTTCTGGAGGACACTTTAAACGCTTACATTATCATTTTCGTCTTGGCGCTTCAACTATTGGAAAAATTATAAGTGATGTATGTTGTGCCATATGCGATATTTTATGTCCTACTTATATGCCACCACCTACAACTGAACATTGGATAAAAGCAGCAAAAGCTTTTGAAGAACTGTGGAACTTTCCGAATTGTCTTGGCGCGATTGACGGCAAACATATATCAATACAATGCCCTCCTAATGCTGGTTCAGAATATTATAATCATAAGGGATTTCATTCTATTGTACTTCAAGCTGTCGTTGATGCTAATGCTAAATTCATAGCTGTAGATATCGGTGATTATGGACGAAACAGTGATAGTGGTATTTTTAAAGAATCCAATTTTGGAAAATTATTAAAAAACAATAAATTAAATATTCCACAGTCAAAAAAAATTGACCCTAAAATTAACGACGAGTTTCCGTTTGTATTTGTTGGGGACGAAGCATATCCTTTGCAAACAAACTTAATGAGACCTTTTCCAAGAAAAAATTTAACTAATGAAAAAAGAATTTTTAATTATCGTTTATCGAGAGCCAGAAGAATAGTAGAATATGCATTTGGGATTCTTGTGAAACGATTTAATGTTCTAGAGAATAAAATGCTAGTTTTTCCTGAAAAAGCTACTATTATCACAAAGGCGTGTTGTATTTTACATAACATAATAATGGATAAAGAAGGAGCCTCATCTGAAATCCATGATGAACTTCAACTTCAAACAACCCAAACGGTTGCTAAAAGCCAAATTACATCAAGATCAATTAATAGGGCATCTACTGCAGCAATGGATATCCGAGAGAAGTTCATGAATTATTTCAATTCAGACATTGGTGCAGTTCCATGGCAAAATATGTACAATTTATAAGTTTTGATATAACATTTCTTTAAATTTTAAAATTAATCAATTAAAATATTATAATATTATAATACTATAATTTTAAATAGCTCAAAAATGTAAATGTATAAATAGTTTGACTATTGATTTAATTTTGATTTATATTACAGATACATAAATACACTACTTACTCATCATGTAAAAATTATTTTATTTTTATATTTTTATTAACTAACCTGATGTTTCCATTTCTGTGCTGATTTCATTCCATAATCTATCTTGGATGATTCTATTACTATGCTCTTTATCGGTAAAATCGTAAATAGATTTTCTTAAAAAAACAAGATTGATCAATTTCTCTGGATCGCATCCCATTTTAAAATAATTATGAAGTATAGTATGAAGTATAAAATAAATCTGTGAGTGACACCAAAATAACGATAGTGTTCAGTTGTAAGCTAATCGTATAAATAAACAAATTTATTTATTTAGATAACATTTTCGTATTTTGCTCGGAGAAAAAATAGAACCAGACCGAACAAGACCGATCATGCTTCGTTTTGTCTTGTCGTGTGTTGATGTTGACTGATTAGTGTGCGCGCGTTACTTACTTTACATATGTTATAATTGCCTACAAACAGCTCCGAGCTGCTTCAAGCAGCTCGGAACAGTTTTGCTCTATCAGTGTGCGCCCGGCCTAACATTTAAATTTAAATACGATTGATATATTTTAATAGCTATAGTTCACTATATGAGTTTTACATATAAAATGGAAATCGTGAATCACCTTAAATTACAAAAAAAATCCAAAATTTATTTTGACAAAATTAGTTTTGTGTAAAACAAATATTTTTCCCCGTTTGTTTTTTTTGTTTTTTTATATTCAATTTAATGATAGAACTATAAAATAAATATAAATGTACATATATATTTTATTGTTTATTGCAATTTTTCACAAAAATGTGTCTTAATTATTGTATTATATTCTGACATTTAACTTTTGCATGATTGTAAACATAAAATATTTATTTTCATAATACAGAATAATATAAATGTAGATATTAAAACATAAATTAAAATTAATAATTTAAAAATAAAACAACTGTTATCTTGACTATAGTATTAAATAAAACATTTTTTAAAGGTTTTTTTTGATACCTATAACAGTCATCGTCAGACTAAATGGGTAAATTGAATGACTTAGCATTCGTAAAAATACCACGAAAATAGATTTGACGAGCGTTATCTGTATCAGAACTTTTAGAAATAGCGTATCCGTCCAATGGTAGTATTTTATGAACTGCAAAATAAATAGGTATTAGATTTGTTGTTTCTTGACCGACAGAACAAATTATCTTAAAACTTGTTTATTTACAACTAATATGAAAACAAGGTGTTATCACAAACCCTAAAGAGAACACTGATTCAAATTATTTGTATGTAAAAGGTGTTTCATGAAGAACACAGTTTTTAATTTTATAAGAAATACATTATAAATTATACATATTGCATCACTACCAGTTAAGGCTAAAGCGTATAACACAATAACGATCACCATTCACTTGTTCTACCTGGTGTCTATCCATGTTCATTTAAAAAAAAATCACCCATCACCTACCAAAAACTACACTATACAGATATTCACTGTCAGTCGCCCCCCCCCCCCACCACCACTGAAATATTTATAATTTATGAATTTAGTTATTATGAGAAAACTAAAATTTATGGTACTTGTAATTAATTGTATTGTATTTAGGTATAACAAATTGTCTATTATAATAAAATAAACAGCGTACATTGTAAAATATCTTTTTTTTAAAAAAAAAAAAAAAACCCAAAAATTCAGACGTAAGTACGCCAATGTTCATTGTAGATGCATTTGATTTTTGTTACAGCATCACCAGGATCACGGTCTTGTATATAGATCGGACAACTCGGTACTATCCATGATAAAGTACATGTACAGTGAAAACTCCTTCTAACGAATCTGAAGGGACCAAGTGATTTCTTTCGTTATAGAGAGTTTTCGTAATAGAAAGGGTTTAAAAAAAAAAAAACAAAATTTTTGTTAGAAATTACGGCAATAATAAAATTAATATATTCGATATCGATAATAATGGTATTATTACGATATTAAAAGTAGATAATGAAAAAGTGTAATAGTTCTTGGAAACATGCAATGTTGTTCCGTTATTGAGAGTGGCTATACGTTATAATCTATTGAGAATGAATTGACTAATGGGTTATAAAGCAAACCAACCGTTATCATACAGATATTTTCGTTGTAAACAGTTTCGTTATAAAGAGTTTTCACTGTATTTTGTCATGGTACCTATCGTCGACATGCATACCGTTGGATCGCTTATTGATGAACGGAATAATCGAGGTGGTCTGCAACGCCATCTATTGTCATAGTTCTCAACAATATCATAATTTAATAATTGTAACTAAATACAGAATACTAAAAAGTGTACTAATTTCAACCAAAACGCATCACATTTGAATATAATATACTTGAAAAATAATAATTGAGTTATATTTCATAATATTATTCACATTTAAACTATATTTTTAAGTACGGCAAAATTTAGAAACCTTTTTCTTTTACATATGTACATTCCTTTGGTTAATTTTACATGTTCACCATCATTTCAGATGGTTTATCACACTTTACAACATACATTTTTAGTGGCATTAAATAGCATTTTATATATAAGGATAAAGATTTTGGTATTATTGTGTGTTTTGCCTATAATATATTTATATTACATACCTAAATATAAAACAATAAACCACAGTGCACAGCTTATATCATAAAAAACTAAAAAAGTATTTAGTCTATACTAATAGTATATTTATTATATATAGGTATATAGTCTGTGTATAAATAAACTACTGTACATAAATAACCTGTTTTAAAAAAAATAATATTATGTGAAAATAATCATCCGGTAGATGACGTTCTAAGTCTTATTGACTTCCAATGTTCATCATTAATAAGCAAACCACAATCATTTGTTAGTTGCCCCATCTTATAATATAAGACCGTGGGTCAGGAAGTTACGTCGTTAAATACAATTAACAAATGCTCTTCGTTTAGTATGATCCACTGGTTTAACGGTTTAAGTTAAAATTGCACAATGCATTGACCATACTTACCAATAAATTACTTTGGAGGGGGGGGGGGCACGAAAATTATAACTAGTATAATAAGTTTAAAAACAGTAGATCATTGAAATTTAAGAACAGTTTCGCCAATCCAACAATAAAAATTACCCAGAAGCTTAAGAACTGCGTTCTTTATGAAACACCCTGTATCTAATTATTACTGAGTTAATACTAACACATATTATAACAGAACTCAGTTATTATTTTGCAACAACGACATGGTTGTAATATATATTACATATCTACATAGGTAATATTTTAGTATTTATAATTAATAATGGCACACAATACATACGCTGATGAGTTGATTTGTAATTGATTGCAATCTCTGTAACAATAAATTACACTGTGATATTTATCTAGAATTTAATGTTATAATTATTTTATATAAGTAGTCGTAGTGTGGAAATATATTATAACTAAATAATATCACGAATATTGATATATTGGATAATTGTATAGACCTATTAACTTGTTACAATAGTTTATAGAAAGTCTATGGATAATAGTTACAAAATATCATCTAAATAAAAATGAGATAACAAGATATTAACATATAAAAAATATGGTACCGCGGAAAATAGCCACGGATATTTAGTCCCCGAAAAAAAACCTCAGAAAAAATAACCCCATATGAGATTTTATAAGGTTTTAATAATAAAAATTTAATAATATTCAAAACTAAAGTATATATAAAATATTTTAATTTTTAAGTGAATTATGAGCATTTTAAAATATATAATATTTTTCATACTCATAAATCACCTAAAAATTAAAATATCGTAAAAAACCAACGAGAAAACACAGAATATGTTCTTACCTAAAAGTTTAATTATAGGTCAATTCACTCTAATATCAAAATTTAAATCACACTAGGTATACTACGGGTGCGACATCCTCTTAAGATATGGTATATCTTAATATCTATTAAGTCTTATATTTATATTTATATTAATAAAATGTTAAAATATCGACTTCCTAATTTGCCCATGTTATTTAGTAAATTTTTTTGAAATATCAATAATATATAAATAAATAAATAATATAATAATTTTAAACAAATAGTCAATTTTTTCAATTACGGTCAATAATGTTTAAATAAAAAAAAAACGTAAATTTAATGCATAAAAAAATATATATCAAAACCTATTAATAGCTATTTTTATAGTCGTTTTCTCAAATTGAAATAATTTTTTTTTTTTTAATGTGTCCACTTGAATTTGATTGGAATTTAACCGTTCACATAATGTTTTTAACCTTTTTTTGAATAGTTTTCGATTCTGAGTATTTGGTTTTAGACTCTCCTATATTTTGCAGAGCAAGTGTTGCACGATCTGCCAATATTTCATTTTTAATTTTGGTAATTTAAGTCCAAATCGAGGGGTAAAGATGATTATGTTCATGATCAATTTTAATTAAATGCTATCTACGGAAGTTTACAAAATGCATGGACATTTATAGCTATGTTATTTTACAGCATTTCCACCGTATAAAATTCAAACACTCTTTGTGTACAACATACGTATATTCCTTAAATGCTAATTTTTCTTTTACCTTTTGGCTCTCAAAAATATCCACACTATCCACAACTTTTATAGAAATTATAACGAATACATAGCGAAATATATATACGAAAGCTACAGTAAAGCACACTGTAGTACTGAATACAGAAAAATTAACACACATCGAACTTGAAAAAATTTTTAATTGGTAATCACCTCTATAACATTATCAGAATATAAAGATAATTTATTGATACCTACGTTTCTTATCCGTTCTTCTGATTTTATATCGATTTCGCCGGCTATTGACTCCATCGGCTACTGTTTATAATATATCTATATATATATATATCAAATCCACCGACTATTGTATATAATATCTATATGTCAATTCCACTGGCTACTGCGCGTGGAGAAATTTCATTAATTAGACTGATACTGATTAATAACTAGGCGAGAAGTAACATAGGCAGATTAGAAAGTCGATATTTTAACAATATAAATATAAATATAGGACTTATAGATATTAATACATACCATATCTTAAGAGGACGTCACACCCACAGTATACCTAGTTGTGCTTTAAATTTTGATATTAGAGTGAATCAAACTTTTAGGTAAGAACATAATCTGTGTTTTCTCATTGATTTTTTACGATATTTTAATTTTTAGGTGAATTATGAGTAGGAAAAATATTAAATACTTGAAAATGCTCATAATTCAATTAAAAATTAAAATATGTTATATACATTTTAGTTTTGAATATTATACAGTTATTACTGTTTAAAACCTTATAAAATCTCATAAAGCGTTATTTTTTCTGGGAATTTTATTAGGTAAATAAAAAAATATAGATAATATAACTATTTTATAAAACTTATTTGTATTTTTATCGTATGGGTTATTGAGTTATTTAATGACATTAGAATTTTTATTTTTAATTATTTTAATTAATGTCGACAAAAATGTTTCCATAAGTTAAAATACTTGAAAATGTAATTCAAAATCCCACAAAAATTATTATTAAAAGTATATAAAAAAATTTAGTAAAAACACTAAAATCCGCACTTCAGTAGTTATAAGTATAATTTACACACACTTAAATTAAAAACATACATACGCCTCATTATATCTCCTAAAAAAATAAAATTGATAAATTGTTATTTTCATGTGATATAATCTGTATTTGATCATTCTGATCCAACCGTTTAATCAAGTACAGAAAAAAAATGTACACACACGCATTTAAAATTGTCTATTATAAACCAATTTTAAATCAAAAGAAATAATATACGAATGAAATATTGATAGTTGTTGCCGCCAAAGCACAAAATTAAAAATAATATTATAATATATTATCGGTCACGGAGAAACAGCCAATCGACACACAAACAATTTAAAAGAATGGTGATCATTATATAAGTTATGAATCAAAAACATCATATATAGAGTTTCATACATCAAACTTAAACTATATATATAAATAATATGCACTTACTGATATACACTGGAATAAAATGATAAACATATTAATTAATAAATAGTATTATACTCTATGATACTATCTCACAATATTATTAGAATGTCGATTGCCTAACATTTTGTTTATATAAATTTAGCAATATGTAGACTAACCTAAACTAATCTAATCTACCTATGGTAATGAGTTTTTGTTCTCTTTAAATTTCCTTATTGTTCAATCCGGTGAATAATTTCTTGGAATAAGACGTGGCATACCTGTCTTTCCAAATATTATGCCACCTTATATTCGAAGGAATGAGTCACTGGATAGAACATAAAAAAAATATAAAGAGAATAAAAAGTTACTACTGTACCAAATATTAGAAGAAGTCACATCATATAGACAATTTGCTCGAACTCTTCTATTAGCTAATGAGAACAATTTGAAATAAATGAGAACTGGAGAAGTCATGTTGCTTCTTATTATGTTATTAATTTTTAATATATGTAAACCCAGCAAAAAAAATAAAAAATGCACGCTGTATGAGCTTTAAAATATGGCTTTAATTAATTGTATGTGGATCACACTAACTGATCCATATCCTAACACAAAGCGTAATATAATACAATAAAGAGATTTAATTGACGTAACGAGTTTATATTGAGCACAAACTGGTTTAATGAATCCGAGAATTTTTATTACTTTATAACAAGATAATTCTACCTGTGGGGTAGAATTCTACCTTCTATCTGTGGTTATAATATTAATAATTCAAATAACTGTGTTTAAAAAAAACAACACCTAAGTCTCCAAACGTGTTTCCTCCTCGTTTAAGCTCAAATATAATATTGATATTATAATCAAAGATAATCGGATAACGATAACATACTATAGAATGAAATAAAGCCACATTTTCTGATATTGAGTGATAATTAAGTAGTCAAAGTCCATTTCACGATAGCGTTAAGATTTTCATTCAACCATTAATAGTCGTCAATAGAAATTACTTTCATAAAAAGTTTCAAGTCATCCACAATCAAAGAAAATATAATTTCCCTTATAATATATTTTATGCAATAATAAACAATGTAAAAATCATGAGAGAGAACGTTAAAATGTAAAGTGTTAAAATCAAAACTGTAAACTTAATTTAATTGTTTATTTGTTAGAATATAAAACTCTACGTACTTTTGATGCCTGTAATAATATATAATTAAAAAAAATAATTTTATAATAATAAAATATCTTAATTACCCTACTACAGAATCATCTATATGTGATTAATATTATTAAATATTATTTTTATTAATATAGCTTATAAATTATCAAAATTTTCAAAAATTTAAGTAATTTCGTAGAAAAAATACTTAATGTACATACTATATAATACATTCTTTTAGAGTAGATAAAAAAATGTTATGAACCACTTGGATGTTAAATTTTTTTTTTCAATAAGTTAGACATTGTTTCAAATTTTAAAAATTTATATTACATCATTATAAAATAACTTTAATGACAAATCATCTTTTGGTTAATTAATTAGATATTAATTTGAAAAAATATGATAATTACAGTTTTGTTTATCTGCAAAAAAAAAGTTATTGTTACGAATAGGATTGTATACGAAAGGAGAACAATAATCTTTCGTTCGAATTAAGCGTCTATTTTACATGAATAATTATAAATATTAAAAAAGGCTTAATGGCCTATTACGAGATAATGACATGTTTCGGACGACAGCGATTAGCAGACTGGACTCGGCGATGGGCCTGGTCTTGGTCGGGAGGCGAGCGCGCTCGCCCTATCTTATATCACGACGAACGTCGATCGCGATTGACCAGTTATTATAAATGTAAGTAATAAAGAAATATAAAAAAATACAATAAATTAATGTGTTTTATTTATTATCGTGATTTCAAATAGTTAGTAAGAGCTATAAGGTATATTTTAAAAGTTTAGCAACTTATTGGTTTTGTTTGAACCACACGTTTTAATTTCTAAATAATGGATACAGTTTTAAAATAAACTGGGAAACCAGTTTATTTTACAAATATATTAACACAAATGACTATAATATACTCTATCACAAAAGAAAATCATCACTTTTTTGCGCATACCGTTCGATTGCTCAGAGTTAAACAATAAAAAAACAAATTTGATGATTCGGTCTGATTATAGATTTGAGAACGTTGGGATAGAAATTTTTTTAAATTTCTTAAAAATAAAATAAAAAAGGCATATTCATTAAAATTTTCCTCTCAAAAACAAAAATTATAGGCCATATTTCACGCAATATACCATTATTAAATACAAAATAAAAAAAAATACGTACACTCTTCTCCTGTGGAAAATCATTTTATAATTCATTTTAAAATATGTACATATTATCGTAATATACTATATTACACTAAGTGAATCTTTTATCGAAGAGCACTTATTATTTCAAAATCTTTTAAGGATTTTGCAGAAAATATTTTTTTTACATAATTTTCAGTTTAATAATAATATCTCTAAAAATTATAATTTTTAATATTTTATTTTTTGAATGACGTCATACATTTTAAATATTATATTGTAGTGCTCATTTTTTTTAGAAGTATTTATACATTAATAATTAATATATTAATATATATTTGTTCAGGAAAAAAATAGGAGAAACGGTATTTAATACATATTTCTTTTTTTAAAACCAGGATTTCAAATTTCAAATTGTTAATTGTATATTTAAGGTTTTCTTCTACATATGCGTATTGTAAAGTCTTATTCGTTTTAATTGCATATTGTATAACGTTTTGTTATAATTTATATAATGAGAAGATAGTAGGTATACAACTTATAAAATACTAATCCAAATTACAATTTTTATGTGTCAAATCACTTCAAACAATATTATGCTTCAGAATGTATAATTAAGAATGTATGTTGTCATTAAAAAAGTAAAATACATAAAAAAAATGTATTTCTGAAAAGATAATTTTTTATTAAAATGATGTTATTTTAATTCACTGGAAATTTTGTAAAAAACTTATTTAAAATATAAAATTTGATGCAGACAATATAAAAAAAAAATATATATATATATATTTACGTACTAGCAAATATGAGGTCTAAACAAAGTAATTATAATTGTTACTATAATGAGCAGTTATGTTAAGTAATTGAATACTTGTTAATGTATTTTTATGGTATTCTTAATACAATTTTAATAGTGTTTTTTTAGTATTCTGAATTTTTATTAAAAGTATCTTAAACAAAATTTAAATCTATAAATTTTGTGTTATTAATTAGTTTTTGAAAATACTTGAAATATTTGTTTAAAATTAAAAATATTCCAGATTCTATTTTATAAGTGTTCTGTAATGGATTTGTTTTAAGAATAATAAAAACTTAATAATTTTGTCTACATTACTTTTAAAAACTGTATGCAAAAAAAAAATATTTGAACAATTATTTACCTTTAAATAGACAGATATGTTATAATATTTGTGATATTGTTGAAATAAATGGTAAATAGTAATATTATAAGTACCAATACTGATATATGATATATAATATATAATATATATATGTGTGTGTGTGTGTGTGTGAGTGTATATATTATAATGTAAAAGATTTAAAATATATCTTAAGTTCCTAGGAGAGGCTACTTTAACTTCAAACTCAGTGATTACAATAATATGTTATTTCTATAATGTTTAAAATTCTTCAGTTTATAAGTTTGTGATTAGTTTCTAGCAGATAATTGAATAAAATCGGTACATTATTAGGGATGTAAGGAGTGATTAATTTCCAATAGTTATACTAAAACTGCAGCGATCGACAAAATAGATTTTCTTATTTTTTTGTAATTTAATAACCAATAATCGTACTTTTACGCTTTACCAAATGTTTATTATAGCATTGTATATACGTGATATAATTTCAAAATAAATAAAATAATTCTAAGTTATTTTTAATTAAATTAAATTTTATATTTTTATTTAAATGATATTTTTTATAAATACTTATGTCAATAAATAAACGTTCTATCAGTAAACAATTTTAAAATATATACAAGTTCTCTTTAAAATTATTCATACTGTTATTAAATAACAAACGGGAGTAAAAATCTAAAATAATTTTTATGTAAGTAGTTTAGAACCTAATAGTACTATTTAAATAGTTTCATGTTTTATTAAAACAAAATCAGTTTTGCCATGAACTATGGTGTTTCGTTTAAAATGTTTTGGCTGTTGTTTTGTTAATTTAGACCACAATTTTTTCCTGCTAAATTCAACGTTAAACCAAAAATATATAATCTATAATTATATGATTAAGTAATATATTTATCATTCTGAAAAAAATTTAAAATCTAAAAGTGTAGCCTCTAAATTCCTTAACTATATACAAAATAAAGAAATAGTACGTACTATTTATGTGATCTGTGGACAATAATTATTTAATTAATTTTGAAACATGTATAAATTGTATGTTATACCTAGAAAATAGATATTCACTTATATATTTAAGCCACAAAATAAAAATCAAGAAAAAGTCTATAGCCTGCATTGAATATTTATCATATATTTACTTTGTGTGGTTGGCTATAATATTATGGTGAATTTACCTATTATCAAACTTAAAAATAAGAATAAATATCTTTTACCGAATTTTTAAAAACAATTTTTCTGCGATGAGTTATCGGAATTTATTTGTTTTTTAAATACTATGATTTAATTAAAAATTTTATTATTGCAATAAAAGTCCATCGACTCGCATACAAAAAGAAAGTGTTGAAGACCGATGGTGACGAATGCCTCACATACGACGAATTTTCAAAAATTACAGTCAGCTTCAACGTAAAAGCAATAACATATGAATATTATACAATATATACGAAGTTTATTGATTTATATAAATATTGTGGAGATAAAAAAAATGCCGTAAGGTGCCAGACGTGCAATTCGACTGTTCATAATTAATAACGGTCCAACGCAAAGAATGCATTATATTGCCACTTTACCAGAAGCAATAACGTAACACATGATAAAAATGATATCGCAATCACAATAATTATGATAATTATAAGGCTACCAATCAGCTAAATTTAAATAAAATTATTATTTAGTTCTGAGTTTAACAAATAATATGTTAAAACCGGACTTTGAAAAAAAAAATCAATTTAAACAAATTTTTGATTTAAAGCACATACATTTGTTAATGCGAATTTGAAATTTTGTACAAATAAAATTAAAATACTAATAATTTATACGTACCCCTCATCACATCTAGAAAAAAATGGAATTATAATCATTACTAATTAGTTATTTATAACAATAATAACTATTGAAATTGATTAAAATTTATAAATTATCAGAATTTGAACATATTTATAAATTAGAGTTACATAAGTTATAATATCTTCTCATACAGTGAAAAATAATGTCGGTTAAAAATCAAATAGTGGTACGGTGTAACTATTTGGTAGTGAAATTTTTTTTTTTTCGATTAGTTAGAAGTTTTTTAATTGCGTGAAAGTAAAATTTAGTAGTAAAGTAATTAATAATTTTGTAATTTATCAAATTAACATTAAATTGTTTATACAACGAAAATGTAATATTTCTTTCTCTACTTAATTTTATCATGTAGATAAAACTTATAGAATTTTTCATTGTAATTTAGAACCAAACCATTCTATTTGAGTCACAATTAAATAGTAGGCGTATAAATATCAATTTAAAAATAATAATAATAATAATATACTTAGTCTATCTAAATAAAAAAAAAAAATATGTATATCATGATTGTTAGTAATAATGTAATATAAGAAGTAAACAATAACTTTTAATATGTTGTGAATTATAATGATTTTAAAGTAGGTTTATTGAACAGTAAGTTTTAATTTCTAAATAATATATACATTTATAATAAATTGAATGAACCAGTTGTTTTTACAAATTTAGGTATTATCTCTAATGATAATTAATTAGATCCAATAGCACATTCAAAATTAAAAATCAATGACATTTTTCAACTATTCATCGTGTAAAAAACACTAACATTATTGTAAAATAAATACATTCATCGATTCGTTCAGAAACTAAAATGTAATACCTACAAGAGTCCATAATATGTATTTAAAAAAACTAATAACAGGGATTGCATATTTGCACTATAAAATTAATATTCTATTATTAACTTGATAAATATAAGTTGTTATTTTTTAAAACCAATAACTTTGATTTAGATCAGATTATTAATTATCGGGCTACAAGTCGTGTACACAAAGAAAAATCAACTCGATTGCGCACATATATTTTGGCTACCTGTGACGAAAATCCATAATATATTAGGAAGTTTGTACACACATTTCCCTTCATACTTTCACAGGCTAAGAACTGTCTTCTTCAATTAAGATTGATTGAAAATATATGAGCGTGTGTGCTTTTTGAAGTATTGTTACTTAAATCGTCGTAATATCGTTACAGTATTGCCTTATAAAAATATATTATATTTAATAAGAGTAATAATAAAACATATCGTCGTAATTCGTCATCTGTGTTTCGTAAATCAGGGCCTGTTAATTAGATTGATTTTATTTACAAATTATTTTCTGCACTACGTTTAACGGTATTTCTGGTAATTTCTTTTGTCATTGTTCAATTATTATACTTTTTTTAACTGAGTGTTAGTTACTTTTACAATTTTGTTAATTTATTCACAAGAATACTCGAAAAATGTTTGTATTAGTAATTACATCTAAAATTTGAATGTTTAATTTTTAAAATAAGATATTCACTAAATTTATAATCCTAGATATTGGAACATAGATTTATTGCAGATAGAAGAATTTTTTTTGTTTCCGAAAAAAAAATTTAATATTATACAAAATTCTTAAAATTTCACCTCTCAAAATCTAAAATTGTAGGTCACGTTTGAACGTTTCACACAAAATACTATAATTTTATGAAAAATAAATAAAATTAATAATACGTACTCTCTGTTTCTGTGAACAATTATTCTTTAGTTAATATTTATATGTTCATATTTTATACAATATATTATATACATAAAATAGCTCCACTCGCGTTGGAATTAGGTGAGATAATGTTTCCCTCTTTCAAGGTCATAGTAGACGGACAAGTCTATATTATAGATTATAGAGAAATCTAGTAAAAATGTATCATTTATTTTATGCAATTTTAGCTGTACTAAGTATAAATACATAAGTTAGCATTTGTTAAATTAATAACTCCTTTATAAATTTTAAAAATTTTTCTGTATATAACCGGGAAAAGTAAAGAAGAAAAAATGACGGAAAAAATCTCAACTAAGATTTTTTTTTCAAGTTGATAAAATATGCCCTATAACGGCTAGATATACTAAAATTATCCATTGATCGAACTGGAGTTTTTTTTATAAGCTCGTAAAAGTTAAAAATATGAGCTTTACTATGGCTACTTATAAATACGTGTAATTATCCAAATATACATCAGAAGAAATATAAATTATAAAAATAGTATATAAATAAACATAAAAAAATATTTACCAATTCTTGCTATAAAAAATATTTGAATAAAACTATAGTATTAATGCAATTATAATATTAATATTAAATTTATAATGGTGTATAAATATGGTGACCGTGAAGACCTAAATTCTGATGTTTCCATTTATTAATAATATTGTGTTTTTTATTATGTGCATTTAAAAGTGTTTTTTAAAAAAAACTTCCATTTTTATCTCAAGATTTACGGGTGTATCTATGCATTTTATTATTTTTTTTTTTTGTTATATATTCCAACGAAAAAATGTAAATATCATTTTTGGAAAATTTTTAGGTAATACATTAATACAAAAACTTATCCATTTTAAATAATACGTTCTCTAATATTTCTGAGCTTTAAAGTTTAATTATGTAAATAATAACATTGTAGCTAATGGACGAAGTAACTAATGTTACAAAACAAACTTGAAAAGTCAAACAGAATAGAATAATACACTTAAATAAAGTATAACAAAAAAAAATGTACATACTAAGTGCGTCTGGAAAAAGGATAATAATTATGAATTAATACATAAACGTATAAAAAACTGATTTAAACATTTTAAAAAGTAGGATTAATATTTTAATTTTAAAAACGTAAAAGTAAAATAATAATGACACGTGTAGAGAATATTTGATTTTTTATCCAATTAGTAATCAATTTCCGTTATATTAAGATACTATAATGGTGATAACAATTATAATAAAAAAAAAAAATATACAGCCAAAAGAAATAAAATAAAATTATGTAACAAACGATATAAATAAAATCTAACAAATTACGTACTTAACAGTTCATCTAAATAAAATAAAAACATAATATAGGTATAGTAATTATCCATTGTCATAGTTAATATAATTAATTACGATAAACCTTATGTACAAGAATATCCTTGAAATTGAACTTACTGTAATTCGCTATTAAAATTTGATAAAACATTATTTATTAAATAACATAATTTCAATATAATTTACCATATTTCATTTTACTAGACACTAATTGTTAAGTATAGTAATTGAGAAATCAAAGAAAAAAAAATCAAATGCTTTAAAAACAATTAATAGAAGAGAAATTTAAAAATCTAATTATTTAGAACGTCCTTAATATTTTGAATCTAAAGCATTCTATTGTTTCAATTCAAACAACTACATATCGAAATTATTGGGTTTCGTGCAAGTATTGATCCTGTATACAGTGTACACTATTAAAGTAGACATTGCCATCCCACAAAAATTCGAAACATTTTATTATGACAGTGGAGGCTACCATACAATACGACATTACGTGAGACGTATTATATAATACCCGAATTAGTGGGCACGAACGATATATTAAGTTATTGAATTGCGGCTTCCAAGCAACGTACTTGGAGAATAACACATGTTTATTCAACCAATATACGTGAAAACAATCATTACATCGTTTAACATTACGAATCTGATCTTCACGACAAATTTTTTTTTTAACTTTAATAAAAAGATATTTACTTGGATTCTCTATAAAAACAAATATATATAGTTTGTAATTAATACTATAATTCTAGTACACCTATCCTTTATTATAAGTGATTTTCTTTTGTTTTTAAACTAATCCGATATTCCAACATTCTGTTTTGCGATCTAGCTTATAATTCCACAATGGTTGTCAGGTATTTAACTATTTTTATCTTCTGCAGTTATAAATTTTGAATATCTACTCAACTATAGAAATAACTATTTGAATTTACACGGGATTACAGTTTTTATGAAATATCTATATTAATATATAATCACAAAAATCACGATCCACGACTTCAAAAACATATTCATTCTATAAAACTATAATATTGAGTGGGTTGAATTACAACTTAAAATTAAATAAATATAAACTAATTAAACATGTCGATTATACGATGTATCTCAAAAAACGAATACTTACGGATAAAATTATCTATAAAATAAAATAGTCGAGTATTATTATATGGTTAACAATTCTTGACAACAGTGAAAATAAATCAACAATATTGTTTATACAAGTATAAAATGATGAAAAGTGGGTCTCGAACAGAACTTAAACCGAACTTTTTTGACATAATATTATGTTGAACCGAATACGAACCAAGTATTTTTAATATTTCTATACAGATATAGTTATTTGGGATCTTGTAAAATATGATGAAAAATGTTGATCCATTGAATATTTTTTTATTGACATTTATGAAAAATTAAAATTTTAAAATAATTGAAAATATGGAATACCTTAATATAGCTCAAAAATAGTTTAAAATGTTTCTTAATCATTCAATAAAAATAATAGTAAATAAATTTGGAGAACATTTCAAGTATCAAAAAGTATTTATTTATAAGTTACATTAAAAAATCAAAAACTTTTGAAAATAAGTATTTACTATAGGACGTCAAGTATTCAATAATGTTTTAGAAATATGAAATTCAAATACTCTTAAAAATTAATTTGGCTATCTGGTAGATTTTTTATTTTATATATCATCTCGATAAACGTATGTATAAAACAGCAGTGCTACATCTTATTTTTTTTTCTGAAAAAAAAACCAAAATTCAAGAAAATTCGATAGAGAGTTGCGATCAACCTGTTGACGACCTCTGGTATAAAGAACCTAGTATTTAGTTTTAAAATCTTTGGTATAAACAGACATTTTTTATGTATTATTAACTACAAATTAACTTGTATTCATTCAGATTTGTAAAAATTCTAAATTTTAATGATAAAAAAAATATATTGTGACTAAACGTTATTTAAATGTTTCGAATTGAAAAATTAATTATTTATTAGGAATCTTGTATTTAATTTTCAAGCAGTTTTTTCCCATTCACATATTTTTATTTACATTTCTAAAAATCAAATCAAAATAAGTCGAAAATTTTAATTGTCTATTTATTACTCAAACAGAGTGAAAATATTTTGAAAATTATACCATAAGTATAAAATGATAATGTAAATACTTAGTTAAAATTTAATTTTCTATATCGTAATTAGTTTTTAAAATAAAATAAAATAACAAAATAAATTTAATCAAAATCTGGTTTAGCTGTTATTCTCGATTATTAGAAAAATAACTAATAATTTCGTACTCTATAGTACAAAATAAATCCAATTTTTCTATAGAAAGCCTACTCCGTTTTTGATAAAACAAAAATTCTTTTAATGCAACTATAGCATCTACGCATTTAAAAATAATAAACCATCATAAAACACCGATGTGTTTTTTGACAATAAAATTGACAATCGAAAAAATGAAAACTGGAAGCATTTCTTGCTCACGATGTTATGTGTGATAGAGCTATTTTGGAGTTTGGAATAAATACAAAATTTAAAACTTTTTGATACGATTTATTATTATACCTAACCCTGGTATTAATGGCAGTAAGCTATACATGTTTAATACCTATATCATTTTTTTTAGTCGATTTTTATAACCTAAAAATGGATCATCTATTTTATTATCAAATAAATAAAACTTTTTTTTGAAAAAAAATCTCAGAAAGTACGTACATATATTAGCTAAAAATATAAATAAATAATTATTTAAAAAAATAAACATATAGTACATAAATAAATAAATATTATTAAAATATATCTGTTTTATTGTTATTACGGTGATTTTACGATCCAACAATCGAAATATGTCAATTTAAATCTAAATTAATTATAGTTAATCTTATGATCTAAATCCAAATGTTTTCTATATTTCTAACCGTCTTGTCGTTGTCAACCCATTTTGAAAACCATCTGACATACACTTTGTGATTGACTCCGTTTATTTATTATTGTGATCTCAGTAAGAGTGGAAATCGTGGATATATGCGATGACTATACTAGTTAGGTCTCACCATAACATTCGGTACTTTGATCAACCTTTTTCTTTTTGGTAGACTCCTGGATGTGTGGTTTTAGTTGTATAGTTTTATTGAAGTAGTACATACGATAAGAACTATGCTTTTCACATAGGCTATGCAAGTTTATGTCTCTAACTGCCCAAATAATTGTATCACAATACCTTTCGCGTGTGGGTTTAATTTAGTTAATAATATAGACAAGTCTATTAGTTAGGCAATAGTCATATTAAAGTGTACAATGTTTAGATTAATCGAATACATTTGTAAAACATTTTAATGTTTAATTTAAAATCAATAGTTTAAAAGTGGTTTCTTAGTATTACGTATAAGAGTTTTCTGAAACGAATAGTTGCTCTATTTTTAGAGAAGTTTAAAACTTAAAGAATACGATAACCTATTTGGTGTTATACATTGAGTAAAGAAATTTAGGTATAGATCCACCATATATAATATTTAAAAATGTATTTAGTTATTTTCAAATGATTACTTAGGTAATGTACTCTATCTGCTCCATTAGGCGTATCTGTAAATATATTATATTAGGGTAAATCAAAGCATCAGCCAATTTAAATTGTTTAACGTAACTTTTCTCTTATATTTTTTAATCCTGCTTACTATAAACTTAGTAGGTACAAGTACTACCGTACGAACATAATTTGTCCATTTATAAAGTGTGTAAGGTTAAAATACAGTAGCTGTTAGAAGAGTAACAGTCAATAAAACATTTTTTACTGATTTAGTTCAGTACACATAATTACGATTAATTCCGTTCCGTTTGGTGCTCAAAAATCCAAATTCAAGTCTCCGCCAACGATCATATAAGCAAGTCATAGTTTTAAGTTTAACATGTCGAGTGCAAATGAGCTAGTCATTTGTTATAAATGGATCCTATACACTTGATCATCGGGAGAAAAGGCACACATCTTACTGAATAACGATAACAATTAACGATATGTAATATTTCTGTAGGTGTTAAGTACAGAGAATTATTGTGATACATATATAAACTATATATAGTATACACATTATCATATACTTACAGGCGATTTATGATGTCATGTACCGTGTCGAACAAATGTATAGTATATCAAATCTATGGTACTATGTACTTATAATATTATTGCGACACATATACACATCGTCAAACAAGTGATAATGACGTCACGGTAACGCTCCGCGTGTAAGTGTGTAACACAAATTTATAGAATTACCACATGCATAAGACATATAAATGTCAAAATAGACTTAGTACATACTTATCTCAATAACTTTATGCTATTTCTCTTCTAAGGGTGTCATTCTTTAGGTCATCAAAGTCAATGCTTATAACTATGTCAAATATTCTTTAAAGAATGATATAAGTACAATAAAATTACTACCCCATAATTTATAATTGCTTACTCGCAAATCCTATAATATTTGTTAGAAAATCTGTTAAATGTTAAAATAATTCATATTCAATTATTTTATAAAACTATATTTGATTAGCTCAAAAAATTGATTAAATTAACGGTTCAATAATATTAAATAAACTAATCTCGTTTTATCGATAATTACGAAGTGCCTAGCTTATTATTGATTCATTGAATATTTAGTGATTGTTTTTGTAATCTGTTATGGGTTAACTGTTACATCTAAAAGAGGTTTAAAGTATAAAATAAACAAACTGTATACCTAGTATATTTTAATTATTAATTTACCAACTTTAAATAATTATAATATATACTAACCAAATCTCATACAAATCAAAATACAAGTATCAGATGTTTATAACTGATTACAGCTTATTAAGAATCAATTATACTTTTTAAGATTTTTTTCTGTGAATATTTTTTTTGATATGTTTAGAAAAAAAATGAATGAAAGATGTTTAATGTCTATAAATAGCTGCAAAATAATTTATAAATATATAAAAATACTATAATTAACATTTGTTGAATATTCTAAGTATCTAAATGGTTATTCAGGTATTCGTATAGTTATTTAGATGTACCAATATCGATTTTGTAATAAATTGGAATTTCATTTTTCCTATTTTTTTCCCTAATTAATTTAATAAATATTAGTAATTTTAAATTGTTGGATTTATTTTATCATTTAGAACAATGGTTAGTAATGTCAACCATCATCTAATAATACGCAATTTAATATATCAACTCATTTTTTTAATAATAATAAATTAAAAATATCACATTTAATATCGGCTGAAAAAAATAATATATAGTAATATAGTATAACTTATGGCATTATTATTTACATATTTTCAATTAGGTAGTAATAACTTATTTTTATACAACATGTATTTTCACAAAGTGTATAAAAATGTTATATCTTATATACAACTGATTTAATATTTCTTCTATCATAAACAATATAATTTGTTATAAAACATTTAGTTTTAATATTTTGGTAAGTACCTATATAATACTATTAATATTGTGTAAAAATTAAAAATAAGAAACGATGTAAGTTATGCTTCTCTCTAGTAAATTAGTAAAATGTTAATAATTGGTTTTAGTTTCTAGATAATTTCTAGCCAATATATTATATGAATATCAATACAATAACAATTTAATAAAAAATATGGTCATATATAAATAAATTTTACCATACCAGCATCAACTTTGTTATATGTATATTGTACGCTAATACCAGTAAAATCTGAAAATATAAGAAATTGTGAAAGTTATACATGATTAACAATACAACAGTCAATAACAATGAATATTAGAAAAAAATAATTAAAAACAATAAATATGAGCACACCCTCAAAATAAGTTTTATATTCTTCAAATGCAGTTGCTGGAATAGTTAAAATTAAAAGAACTGTAATTGTAATAGTTCTAAAAAATTGCTTAAAAATATTCATTTTAGTTATTTATTTTGATGCGTATGAAGAATAAAAATTATGTGAACATTAAATAATGAAATAATGATAATAATACTCATCGATTTCTTTTATAGTTCATTAATCGTTTCTAACCCCCCAACAATAGTAAAGAATAAACAATTAACAAATAATATGTAACAACAAATATAGTATGACATCAAAAATTATTCATTATTTGTCATCGTCTATTTTAAGCAATATATAATATGAATCATAAAATATATATAATTGTAATATCATAATTTATGATATACTTAACCTATTAGTAACGTTTTATCTAAGGATATATCAAGTTATTATAACACGCCTGTAAACAAAACAATATTCAAAATTAGGTTAAGAAAACAGATATAAATGTATGCATATTAATGCATATAAGGATTATCTATGTATAGTATATTACTATTTTATTTCATACATACATTGTCGATTTCGAAACACAATGTTTAATCGCATAAAAAAGGTGTTAAATATGTAATAATTATAAATAAATAAATATATTTTATTTGTTACGTCAATGAGTAAACAAAGAGCACGGTCAACATCTAACAGATAATCTATATTAGAATTGTGTCATATATGGCATTTTACACGTCGTGAGTACAGGCACGACATTAATGGGAAGCCAAGGAGGGTTTCGGTCTAAAAAAAGTCAACCCCCCTCCACTGCCGATGAAAAATGTAACAGAACGTCATAATGTTATATGCTATTTTTTTATTAAATTACCTATTATGAATTTTATCAATTAGTATTTTTAAATATTAATAATACTGTGATTACTTGAGTATTTTTATGATTTTAAATATGTAAATATTAGATAATAACCTACGTGCTATCTATTTTGTAATCGTTAATATTATCGTTAGTAACTTATTATTTTAGATATGCCATGGTTACAATATAATATTATTATATTATCAGCTTATATTTTATCAATGCATTTTTAATGCACGATATTGTTTTTTGAATTATTATTTATTACACCAAAAAAACCGATCGCTTATGACTTTATTTTCAAGAAAAAGAATATTAAAAATAAAATAAAAATTAATATACCCCTGAGTAAATCGTGCAGCTAGTGACCATACGTATTTTGCGTGTTTGCCTAACCCCTAACCAGCTAACCTGTAATACATAATATATAATCATAGATTATCTTGTTTTCAAATATAATTATTAATTTAAGAATCAACTACGGATAACAAATTTATATACATAATATCATGTTATTTAGTTTAATATCATAAAAGGAACGGTATTTTTTTTATTTTAGAAAAATAATCAGTCATATTTTGATATTACAATTGAGTAAACAAACTCATTCGAAAGACGTAATTTTAGAAAATAGTAATTGGTTTTCATACAATTAAACATCTATGTAATTATTATTTATAGCATATATTTTTTATTGAATGTCGTTTTAGAAATATATAACAACGATGTATTAAACTATAATGTATAAAAATTATTATTGTAGACTCAAAACACTTATATTTAAGTATATAAGTACATAAATATCAAGTACAGTACTAAAGTAAATTCTGTTGAGTTTACATATACTTTTTAGGTTGTATTGAAGTGATCTCGGGAGAGTTGACAATCGTCCAAAGTTGTAGACATGATAAGAGGACAGGAGTGACATTCCAAAATGTACTATTGCTACTTTTCATATTGTTCAGGAAACACGATTTTCTATCGTGAACTATTATTAAATTAAAGAAAAAAAGTAAAATATGTTAATAATATTATTTAGAAAAATATACTTAATCATAGGCTTGCGTTGACCTGAATTTCGGGGTTGCCTACAATTTTTCGGGCCCTTTTCTTAATTTGGTCTCTCTCTTAACAAGACATATACATATTTTCATAAATTATAATGTATGAATAAACATTACTTAAATTATATCACATATTAATCAGTAGTACGTATTACTAGTATCAAGTTATATAACATTTCATTAAATAGTTGGATTTTCAAGATAATTACAATATAATTTATTTATTATTTTTACTTTTGTAGTCAATAACATATAGTTGTTAAAATTATAATAAGTTTTACCACGCAAATTCAATATATTTTAAAATAAAATAAATTAAAATATTATTAATAAATTCAATTAAAAATTAAAAATTTCCAGTATTTATTAAATTGATTGAGGAACAAAAATAATGAAAATTGGAAATTCTGCTGCTGACTGCAATCGAATTTAGTACCTTTATGTAATTAACCATATAAGCAATGTTGAATCCAGGTATACTTCAGGGGGGAGGGGGATAACAAATCATTGATTGTATTTGTTAGCGCTCGAATGATATTATCTTGTACTATATCGGCTG
This sequence comes from Rhopalosiphum maidis, assembly GCF_003676215.2. NCBI lineage: Eukaryota > Metazoa > Arthropoda > Insecta > Hemiptera > Aphididae > Rhopalosiphum > Rhopalosiphum maidis. The sequence continues at coordinate 86,915,816 of NC_040878.1, forward strand.
TAGATCATTATCTTTTTGTATTATATTGTACGTGTGATAATTTTGTACCTATATTATAAGGTCAGTCGCACATCAAAAATAGTACCGAGCACAGCGATACAACTATTTAAGTTATATTAAAGTTTATACAGTCCACTTAAACCTTCTATCTTTTTATTTGAGTGATTTAAAGATTTGTTCCTAACGATTAAACAGCGTTTTATTTAAAGTTGTTTAATAATTATAAAATATACTAAGTATATAGTTTATTTATTTTATATTTGAAACCTCGTATAGATTTAACAGTTTGATAGCCTTATAGCAGATTGTAAAAAAAATCTCTAAATATTGAATAAATCAATAGTAAGCAAGGCACTTCTTAGTTACCGTTAAAACGAGATTGGTTTATTTGATATTTTTGAATCGTAAAATTAATCAATTTTTTAGGCTAATAAAACCAAGTTTTATGTAATAGTTGAATATGAATTATTTTAAAATTTAACAGATTTTCTAAAAGATATCGCTGGATTTTCAGATAAGCGTTTATATATAACAATTAGAATATAATATAAGCATTGACACCTACAATAATTAATGTTTTATATGATGACAAGTTATATTACCTCTCTATAATAGTCATCTTAAGAACGTATATTTAAAATATATTGAAATAAAACATAATTTTATAAAACCTCGCATCCTGACAACCCATACGAAATTCGACACATTAATGCAACAAAGGTAAAAGACCAATAAATAATGTCTTATTGATTGCTATTCTTCAAACAGTTACAGTATCTTATTCCTTGATACTTTATAGAAGTAAAAATTATCTTCTGTACGATAGTTTTCTATTATTAAAAATTGTAAATAGAAAATTGAAGTACCTTTATCAATACTCAATAGTTCACATATACTTGTACTATATTTATAGGTTACTGGGCAATAGTCTAAAATAATATTTGAGAACGGTTAGGTTAAATTTAACTAATTTACTAATGCTTTATATTACATTAATATTATACATTTATAGATAATCTGGAAAATGAAGAGCTAGTGGATTTTAAAAGTAATTATTTGAAAATAACTAAATACAATATTTGATATTATCCATGGTGGATCTATACATACATTTCTTTAGTTAATGTATGACACCAAATTAATTGTCATATTCTTTAAGTTTAAACTTCTATACAAATAGAACAACTATACATTTCAGAAAACTTAAATTTAATATTATGAAACAACTTAAATTAACTTAGTAAATCTCACACACAAAAGGTATGGTGACAAAATTTTGGGCAGTTAGTAACAAAAACATGCTTAGGCCAATATGAAAAGCATAGTGCTTATTGTAGGTATGTAATTGTTCGCGCCAAACAAGATTTTGTTTATCGCTGGACGTAATTATGCGCGACGGCGACACCATCCTAGTTATCTCCTTTCCTCGCCATACACCACTCCGTCCTAATTATGTAATTTTTATGATCTTATTGTTATTTATTCTCTTTGTTTATATATTTTCTGTTGAACAATTATTGGTCGGCTTTTTGCCGCATATTTTTTCATATCATTCGTATTAATTATTATTCTTATTGTTATTATTCAGCGGCCAACGCCCTTTTTTTCATATTATTATGTTGTATATATATTTTTATGCGGTCGCTCTCATAGCACCTCCCTTTTTTCATTGTTTCATAAAACATGTAAACAACTCTCGTCGTTACACATATTATTATATTATTATTACCAATTTTGTTGTGTCTCGACGTCATTGCGACACGAAACACTTACCTATTAATTATTAGATTTAATGTTAAATCCAATATTAAATAAAACAACGACGTCTACAACAGTTGAGTGAGTTTTTATTTGTTTTTTCATTATTATTCTGGTCACAATTGTGTGACTGAAAGTCGGGCACCAGCTGCTCATCAACTCACTCAACCGTCCTGAGACACCGTCGATTGTGGGTCTACGTACTGGGGAACTCACTATTCACCCGTAGTCTATGGTTGCTGTCTCTTCCGCGTAAGTCCGCCAGAACCCATTGTAGATTGTGTGAGAGGCCGTCCCGGTCGTCCAGTCGTGCCAGTCACCAGTAAGGTGATCAGCTGCCTTAGTTTTTAAGTTAATATTTAGAATTAAACTTAAGTACAGCCCCGTCTATTATATTTGTACCCTGTAGTCATTGCACCAGACTGAATCGACCACAGCGCCCCCGTTCCCATAAATAATCTGCATCATCCTATTTCCCTCATAGATTTCATAACCGCTCCCGCTCCTCTGTTGTCGTCGTAAATGACGGGTTGCCTACCCATTAAGTTGTAGGGGTCGGTTTTTCATTTCTCGGACTGACTGAGTGGTCCTTCGGCTGTCCCGTGCGATATCGCGATAGACCAGTAATATTTGAATAAAACTATACAACTAAAACCATATTATGTCTCTACGGGGAAATGTCGAACAGAAGTCCGCCAACAAGAAACAGTTTCACCAGAATACCAAATGTTATCGTGAAATCGGTATACTCTGTTCCAAATAAGATGACTTGTGCGCAAACGACAGAATTACATTCGGTATACCATGCTACCAACCTATCTAGATTTTGGTTAAATTTATTTCTTTATTTTTAATTCAAAAACAAATAACTATATCTATAGAAAGTTTAAATTTTAACTAAGTATTTACATTATTATTTTATATTTATGGTATAATTTTCAAAATATTTTTACGCAAAGCAATTTATAGACAATTAAAGTTTTCTTTTTATTTTTATTTTTTTGTAAATGTCAATAAAAATTTTTAAATGGGTAAAAATGGTTTAAAATTCTATACAAGATTCCTATTAAGTGATTAATTTCTTAATTCAAAAAATGTAAATAATGTTTAGTCACAATATATATTTTATAAGCGATTTTAGCGATTAAATATAGAATTTTTACTAATTGCGTACAAATCTAGAATCGTACAAGATATTTTGTTGTTATATACAATAAAATACACACAAATTTTTTTTTTATACCTAATATTTTAAAATTCAATATAACGTTCTGTATCATTTCTCAAGATATACAAAATTAAAATATACTATAAAGCCAAATTAACTTTTTATGAGTATTTGAATTTCAAATGTCTACCATTATTGGAACTTAACGCCCTATGATAAATACTTCTTTCCAAAAAATTTGTTTTTTTAGTGTAACTCATAAACAAATACTTTTTGATACTTGAAATATTCTCCAAAATGTATATACTATTATTTTTATTAAATGATAAAGTTAACAAACATTTTAAACTATTTTTGAGCTATATTAAGGTATTCCATATTTTCAATTATTTTAAAATTTTAATTTTTCATAAATGTCAATAAAAAAATATTCAATGGATCAACATTTTTCATCATATTTTACAAGATCCCAAATAATAACTATATAAGTGGTTCTTGTATTTGTATAAAAATATTAAAAATAGTTTGTTTGTGTTCGGTTTAACATAATATGTCAAAATAGTTTGGTTTAATTTCTGTTCAAGATCTACTTTTAATCATTTTTCACTTGTATAAACTATAAGGTTGATTTATTTTCACTGTTGTCAAGAATTGTTAACCATATAATAATCCTCGACTATTTTATTTTATAGATAATTTTGTCCGTAAGTATTCGTTTTTTGAGATACATCGTATAATCAACATGTTTAATTAGTTTATATTTATTTAATTTTAAGTTGTAATTCAACCCACTCAATATTATAGTTTTATAGAACGAATAATGTTTGTAAGTCGTGGTTCGTTAAGTTTTATGTATTTCAAACAATATTGTTGTGTTTTTTTTTTTGTATAAAATTGAATCTAGCTGACATAATTTGAGGCGAAAATATTAACAACACGAAAGCGAATATATGGGTATATTTACGTAACACAAATTTTTCACAGTGTTTATAATGTTTAATATAAGCAAACAATAAAGCCACTGCAACTTCGAAATCTGTCGTTACTCATCATTACTGGTTAACCTGAAAACAGATCGTTTGCGTACAATTAAATATAATACATTGTATATTATATATCGTCATAGACTGCGTTAAAAAATTATCAAATATTCGATAGAAATATAATCTCATTATAATTGTTTGTATAGATTATGTAATTTCGGATTTTACGTACCTACCTAACTTTTAGACTTGAGTATCGTCCTAGTGGTATACTGATATGGTTAAATTGTAATTTACTGATACTATGACGATTTATGTAATGATACTTTATTGAAACACACACGCGCACACATTTTTAAACACGCCTGTTTAGGTATTAGGACTGTCTTCTTGGACTTTGAAAGTGTGAAGGAAAATATGTGCACAAATTAGTTCTAATATTATGGATTTTCATCACATGTAGCCAAAATGTTTCAAGTTTGTCTTTTTCGCAGACGAGTAGTAGCCCAATAAATAATTTAAAAGTTGTATGCACTTGATCACCCCTCCTCTTTGAAATCCACCGCCGTACGAAGGATATAATTTTTACGTGTATTTAATAATAATTCATAGCGTTAGGATTCAAACATTTTTCCATTTCAGGCCCTGAAGAAAACTGATTAGTTCTAAACTACAATATTAAAACAAATTGGCACTATCTACTCGTATAATCTATATATGATAAAATAAATTAGAAATTAACAAAAAGTAATATCTTATTTTTTTTTTTTTGTGTAAAATAATACTAATTTGATAGTTCAAATGTACGATACCTATTATTAGTTTATAAAAATGCATATAGACTAGAATCTTGTATGGAATCTAGGTTTCAAAGCAGAATGATAAATTTATTGGTATTACAATGATGTGTGAGTGTTTTTTTCTTAAAAAAATTTGAAAAAATTTTTCGACCTTAAAGTTTGAAGGTGTTGATCCCAATTTATTATAAATGTATCCATTATTTAGAAATTAAAACTTACTCTGCTCAATCAAATCTAATTTGAAATCGTGATAATTCATAATACATTTATTGTTTATTTCTTATATTACTTTATCACTAACGGTTATGATATATATTTATTTTTTTTAGACAGAATAAGTATATAACTATTATTATTTTTAAATTTATTTTTAATACACCTATTATTGAATTGTGACACAAATAAACCGGTTTGGTACTAAACTACAGTGAAAAATTACTACATGGTAAAATTAATTAGAGATTACCAAAAAGTAATATCTTATTGTATAGTTGTGTAAATAATTTAATGATAATTTGATAATATAAAACTATTAATTATTGTACTACCAAACTTTAATTCTACGCAATTAAAAAAATTATAATTTAACGAAAAATGTAATTTAATGACCAAATTCCAAATGGTTATATACTATAGAACTTTTTGATTTCTAGCTAAAATTTATTTTTAATGTTTAAGAAGTTATTATAGTTTGAAGTTTATGCGACTCTAAGGAATTATTGAATATTTTAAAATACTGATAATTCATAAATCTTAATACATTTCATTACTTATTAATTATTATTTCGTAACGTTTATAATTAAATTTTTTTAGATATAATAAGTGGTACGTAGATATTATTAGTATGTATTTTATAATTATTCATATAAAATTTCAAATTCGCATTAACAAAATGTTCAAAATGTATGTGCTATAAACCAAAAATGAGTTAATAAACCGATTTTTTTTTTTAAATCCGGTTTTAACGTATAATTTTTTAAACAGAAAACCAAACCAAATAATTAACTTTTAAATTTAACTGTTTGGCAGCATAGCCTTATAAATTATCATCAACCGTCGTATTGTACTTCTGGGACACTACGGCGTTGTTGTTGTCTTCACCATTTTTATACAAACCAATAAATGTTGTGTAAATATTATATTGTATATTATTAATACTTTTTAGCTTCTATGCTATAAATTATTGTAATTAATGAAAGTTCGGCTTGTATGCGCACTTCGTCACCATCAACCTTTATCACCTTCTAAATTAGTATGGTTTCTTATTGTGTGAGTCGGTCTTCGCCAAAAACATACGACTTTAATATATATTATTATAATTATATAATTTAGTATTGAAATTATGAAAATCATATTAAATTAATAAACTATTTTAATACAGTTTAATTGTTTAATAAGTCTTACATCCGTTATTATGTCATTAGTAGTGCCAAACCCGCATGAGTCATTTCTGTCATACAAACGTACAACGTAGCTAATTTGCTATCAAAGTAATTAGTTTTGAGTTATTAACTTTAATATTAGAGATAATTGATTAATTATTAAACTTAAAGTTAGTATTTTTATCTTTTTTCCCTCGTAGGCTTATTGCAATATTAAAATTTTTAATATATAATATATTAAATAAGTATGAATATAAATAAATTTCGATAATTTGCTTAAAAAATTATTTTTAAAAAACCGACGAAAGATGTTCTTATCTTTAAGTTTGGTAATAGGTAAATTAACCATAATATTAAAGCCAACAACACAAAGTAACTTTATGAAAATAATTTCTACGCAGGCTATAGACTGTCTCTTGATTTTTTTCATGTTTTAAAAAGATATGTAAATGTCTATTTTTTATGTATAACATATTATAATTTTTACATATTTCAAAATTAACTAAATAATTTTTGTCCACAGCCCATGAACGTGGTACGTGTAATTTATTTATTTTATATATAATTTAGGTATTTCGCGTGAAACATGGTTACAATTTTAGATTTTAGATTTTATTTCGGAATAGTCAATATGCTTCCATGCATATTCTATATATTTTTGGTGTAACGTAAAATCTAGTTAGTCAAAATTGTGGTCAAAATTAACAAAATAACAACCAAAAATGGGAATGTTTATGCAACACCATAGTTCACGGCAAAGCTGATTTTTGTTGTAATCTAACATGAAATTATATTAATGCGTAAATATTATTATTAGTATTATTAATTTTATAAATACAATAATTTTAATTATATTATATTATTGAAATAAAAAAGTATTTTTCAACAACACATTTTTTTAAATGTTTATTTACGTTTTTAAAAGACAACATATAATTTTGATTTTACATTCTGAAGCACAATATTTTTTGAAATATTTTGATACATAAAAATAGTAATTTGGACAAGTAATTAAAAAGTCATCATATTTTTTCAGTTTTCCAATAAATTAAATAAAAAATGTTATTAAAATAAATAAATCTTTACAATATACATGTGTAGAAGAAAACCTAAAATTACAATAACAATTTTTAAGTTAGAAATCCTTTTTTAGAAAATAAATACACATGTATTAATATTCTTGTTTCTCCTATCTACTTCTCAAACAAATATATATAAATACACTAATGTATTCATACTCCTAAAAGAATTTTCCTCCAGAATATAAACTTAAAAATGTATAACGTCATTGAAAAAGTAAAAACTTAAAAATTATAATTTTTGGATATGTTGTTTTAATTAAATTGGATATCATGTAAAAAAATATTTTCTGCAAAATCGTTAATATATTTTGAATTATGTATTGTACAATAAAAGAATCACTCAGTATAATATTATAGTATATTACAATATGTATAGTGTAAGTATACGTATTTAAAAATTAATTAAAAAATTATTTCCACAGTTAAAATATGTACGTGTTTATTTTGTATATTATAATGATTGCATATTGGGTGAAAATAAATATGGCCTAAAATTTTTGATTTTGAGAGAGAAATTTTAATGAATACCTATATTTTTTATTTAATTTATAAGAATAGTGAAAATAATTGTATCTTAACATTCTTAAATCTACAATACATAAGACCGAATCATAATTTTTTTTTTATTGGTCAGCTCTGATAATCGATAAAAATATCACTATACCCTATCTTAAAAAAAGTAATCAGTCTTCAGACTAATTGTTGTCAAATACCGCGCATTTCTCATTAACGATCAGTACCTAATCTCTGGGTGGTCCCCAAATTATATATTATGATATAGTAGGAATATTAGCTGTAAATATTTGTACGTAGTCTTTGCAAAACGTCGGCTAGCAAAGTGGGAATTATTTTTCTTTTCCACTGCGGAGCGGTCAGACGGTATGCACTAATACTGATAATTATTTTGTTTTGAGAGAGGGTATAGTCACCCAGGTTAATTTATTCATTGTAAAAAAATAATTGGTTGATCAGTTTATTTTAAAAATTAATTTAAAGTCAGTCTCCATTATTGAAAAAATAAATCTTACAGTTCAACTAAATTCTATAAGTCACTAAATTTTTAAAATGAACTCCAACTGGCTATTTTGAAATAGCGATAATTAACAAAAACTTTAAATTATTGTATTTATCTTTTATCTTTATATTACTTATTAGGTTAGATGGCCTGATGAAGGAAACATAAAAAAGGATGATAAAACAATTTTCTATAGTGATAACAGAAACGGAATGTACGAAAATGAAGTAGGATTTGTAGTAAATGAGCCTATCTTACCACATGTCAAAACATTTCAAGCAATAAGTGAACGCATATGCTATATATGGTTAACAGGACATATCTTTGACATAGTAATAATTAACTGCTACGCACCAATGAAGGAAAAAGGAGAGAATATCAAAGAAAGTTTTTACGAAGAACTAGACAGAGTATGGGATTTAATACCTAATCACTGTGTCAAAATTAAACTTGGAGACTTAAATGCTAAAGTGGGAAGAGAGGAGATGTACAAACCAACCATAGGTTGAGAAAATCTCTATGACAGAAGTAATGACAATGGCACACGCTTAGTTAACTTCTGTATGATTAAAGGATTAACCTTAAGTAGCACATACTTTCCTAGAAAAGACATTTATAAACAAACATGGATAGCACCAAATCGAGTGGTAAAGAACCAAATAGACCATATAATGATACAAAATAAACAGAAATGATGCATACAAAATGTCAGAAGCTACAGGGGTGCCGATGCAGACTCTGATCACTATTTATTCATACCAAGATTTTCACTAAGACTTTTAGAAAAAAGAAGAACAACTAATATAAAATCATTAATAAAATACTCTATTAAAAAACTCAGAGATGAATACATACACGAGTATTACAGCCAAACCACACATGATGAAATATTAAAAACAATAACTGAAAGTAACGAAGAAAATATAGAACATACATGAAAAAATATACAAACGACAGTTTCAACTGGAGAAAAAAAGTGCTTAGGAATGTGCAAAAGTACTAATAAGAAACCCTGGTTTAATGCGAATTTCAAAGAAATTATAGATAAAAAAATAAATTACGAGAAATTGCACTAAAACACCCGACAAATGAAAATATAGAACAATACACAGCGAGTAGAAAAAAAGCTAATAAAATACTAAGAAAAGAAAAAAAGACTAGAAGAGAAAAGAAAGATCGAAGAAATGAAATAGAACAGATAAAATCCTAAAAATTTTTTCAATTTTAGTAATACCATTAAACAAGGTTTTAAACAACAAACTATAATGATAAAAAATCAAGCAGGGGAGCTGGTCACAAATAAAAGGGAAGTGACAGAAGAGTTCAAAATCTATTTCGATTAACTACTTAGAAATACAACAACTAAAACAAATGAACACATAAATATACAATATAGTTCAGTGGATCCATACATTAGCTCACCTTCGAGATCGAAAACGAACGCGGCGATTAATAAACTGAAAAATAATAAGGCACCTGGAGAAAACCACATAGTAGCAGAAGTAGTGAAAAATAGCGGAGAAGCAGTGAAAAATGAAGTATGGAAACTGATCAACATAATTTGGGAAAAACAACAGATACCTGAAGAATGGAATACAGCCATAATTTCTCCAATATTTAAGAAAGGAGATATACTAGAAACAAAAAATTACCGAGGAATCTCCCTACTAGATACCTGTTACAAAATACAATCGTCAATCCTGTTAGAGAGGTTAGCTCCTTTTGCTGAAGAGATCGTTGAAAGATACCAATGTGGTTTCAAAAAAGGTAGATCAACAACAGATAAAATTTTCATTCTCAAAAAGTAATGGAAAAACATTACGAATTTAATAAAGACTTATAAATGATATTCATCGACTACAAACAGGCATACGATAGCATACATAGAGAAGAGTTATGGAAAGCCATGATTAGCTTTGGTATTCCAAAGAAATACATTGATATGGTAAAACTCTGCAATGCCAAGACCATGTGTAAAGTAAAATTTTTAGGAGAGCTATCATTAGAATTCGAAATTAATTCAGGGCTACGACAAGGCGATGCCTTGTCCCCGACATTATTCAATATAGGTTTAGAGAAGGTAATAAGAAAATTAACCCAAAGACAATAGGTGGAGGTAGTAGGGAATAAATTGATACTAGCGTACGCAGACGATATAGTCATATTAGGTAACACCAGGCAAGAAATTACACAAACTACATCTGAATTGTTGGAAGCTAGTAAAAAGATGGGGCTATGCGTAAATCAAGAGAAGACTAAATTTATGTTTCTTTCTAGAAGCAACGAAAATCAACATAACTTACAAGTAGGTAATCTAACTTTTGAAAAATTGGAAAACTTCAAATCTTAGGAGTGAACATAAATAGTAAAAATGACATGCACCGAGAAATAAGTGAAAGAATAGCTAGTGGGAACCGGTGCTATTACAGTATAAGTAAGCTAATAAAATTCAAATTACTGTCAAGAAAATCAAAAACTTTACTTTATACAAGCTATCTGTGACCAGTAATCACATATCCGTGTGAGACATGGTCCTCAACGAAAGGTGATGACAACAGATTGACAATATTCGAACGAAAGGTACTTAGAAACATTTTTGGCCCAATACAGAAATAGGAATTTTTGAGAGAAGAAAGAATGAAGATCTATACAGACTATTTTTAAAACCCAATATTTCGTCGTACATAAAAATTAAGAGAATGGAATGGTTTGGACATGTATGGGGAGCTGATAATGACATAATAAAAAAAGTTCTAACGGAGACCATACAAAAAAAGACCCATAGGCAGACCACGAACGAGGTGTAAAGATGCGGTAGAGAAAGATATCAAAATGCTGGGAAGAAATATGACAGTTGACCTGGCATTGGAAAGGGAAAAATGGAGAGAATTGCTTGTGGCAGCTCAGGTCCTACAGGGACCGTTAAGCTAAGGAAGAAGAAGATTTATATTACTTTATCACTCACAATCATAATAACTTTTTTTGCAGTTCAAAATAAATGTAATTATTATATTTTTCAAATTGATAATTAATTATAGTTAACTAAATGATTTTTTATAAAGACCGTTATTATTTTATTGTGATGTAAATCATTATTGGTTCTAAACTAGTTTTAACACTAGTTAATTGGTTTTAACACCAATAGGGCAATAGATTCTACCCACATGGTAAAAATAATTGGAACCAAAAAGTAATTTAATATAAAATTAACTGTGTAAAAATGTAATACTAATGGTTCAATATTATAAATGTTGTGATACCAAATTGTAAGACCAACGAATTTCTAACTAATTGAAAAAAATACAATTCAACAACAAAATGGTGACGCGGGCCCGGGAAAACGGAATTTGAATTCAAACGACAGATTCCGCCGCGTTGGCTCTTACCAACCCACCAGCCCACGGTAAGGCGACACCATCGCCCCGGCCGACAACGGCATAGGAGCGCTAATATGGTACCGGAAACCGGTAGCGAACCGGCCGGTCGTCAGTCTATTACCTTTACGCGTATTGTTAACTTCACCGTATCAGCCACCTATTGTTTTTTCTGTTCAGCATCGTCGCTGTGACCCACGAACCCGACGACGTCGACCCGTCACCGCGATTCTCGTTCGCCATTCGTGTTTGTTATTACTATTTAGTCATTATCTTTTTTTTGCATTCACGTGCGCGACTCATATTGCTTTTTTTTTATTAAGCCAAAAATAAAGCTACGCACTCCACTGGTGCTAAGCCGTATCCCTGAGCATTTACGTGCGCGACTGTGATTGTATTTTTTTCCTATACTTTTTTTTATAAAGACAAAAATAAAGTTAACTCGTGACCCCCAACTGCGATTGTGTTGTTATTTCGCCTACCCACATAAACCGAATTGAGTGTGCCCATCATATTACGCACTTATATTTTATAAATCAAAAAATAGTAGAGTATTCATAACAAAAATATGAATTAATACGATTATGTTAAAAATTTAAGTTTCTAAAATAAGCCCCATAAAATATAATTTTTTTGTTTTTGTGTTTTATTAGATTAAAATGTATGACAGTAATATATGATAATATAACTATTATTAATAATATATGCAGTGTAGAAACTTACATAATACATACGTACCTTATTCTATGGTGTAGGAACTAACAATCACCCAAAGGAATAGTCGGTTAGCAGGTAATGGAGCGTGTGGAACATTTTGGTGATCGGTTTCATGACCTATTATTTCTAGTATCGCTAACACATATTAACGCAATATTTATTTTTTTTATTAATTTAGTTATTAATTACAACAAAAACCAAAATTTATTTTGACAAAAATGGTTTATTGTAAAAAAAATTGTACTAATTTCTGTTTTTGCGTTTATATTCCATTTAATGACAAAATTATAACATAAATCTAAATGTATATAAAATATTTTTTTATTTTTTTTTAATCAACTACGGAGGTTGATTAGGTTAGTATTGTCTCTCACGTTCGCCATTGGAATAACTATCTCGGAAAATTTTTCCATAAAAATTAGACCGAATATTATATTCATTATGATTCTTTTCCATACAGTATTCGTCCAAAAATCTTGTACGGACGCCATAAAAAACTGTAAAATTAATGGATATTAGATTGGTTGATTGTTTACCAACGTAATATTATCTTAAAACTAATGTATTTACAATTAATATGAAAATAATGTGTTACCAAAAACCCTGAGGACAATACTGATCCTAATAATAAATTATGCGTACAGCATAACGCAATTTTATAGGGAACGCAGTTTTTAATTTTATAAGAAACACATTATACATTTATACATGATACATATTGTTTCACTACGAATTAAGGTTTAAGTTTGAAACACGATAACGATCTCTATTAATTTTTTCTCCATTTTCAAAAGGGATTGCGCCAATCACTCCACCTACCCAAAAGCCACACCAAACGGTTACTCGACGTGATGCATTTGATTGTTTTTACAAAATCGTCAGGACGTCACCTCGTTAAAATCCACTAACGAATACCCTACGTTTAGTATGATACTACGATCCACTGGTTTAAGTTCAAAATAGAAAATATATCGAACGATTCCTATGGTTGGGGGGGGGGACACGAAGTAAAAACTTAAAAAAAAAAAACAACACATAAAATAAATTATTAGAACAGTGTCACCAGCCTAACAAGAAAAAAATTACCCAGAATTTCAAAAACTGCGTTCTATATGAAACACCCTGTACTTAATTAACATAAATACAAATTATTTAAATAACTCAGTTATTATTTCGCAATAAATAACATGATTATAATATACATTACATAGGTAATATTCTAGTATTTATAACTGATATTGGTACACATTAATACATACCTCCAAAATTTTTTTGGTAATCTATTGAAATCACTGTAAAAATAAACTACATTGTGATAGTATTCTAGAATATAACCTTATAATTATTTATATAAATAGTGTAGAAATATTAAATTACATCTAAAAAATATCAAGAAAATTGATAGATGGGATAATTGCATAAATCTATTTTTCTGATTGTCGTTTAGTATAATCGTGTATTAAATCTGATTTTTTTTTTCATGGGATACGTGAAATTAGTGTATTTAAAATACTTTGATTTTCTACTTTGAGGGTGGTTTCTTGTAGAAAATTGGATCTAGGAGGATTAAGGTGAAAAATTATCGATAGTTATCAAAATAACTTAATAACCAGAAAAACGCAAAAATATTTTAAAAAAACTATTACACTATATAAATATTTGACAAAATTGATTGTGCTTTTTTGTGAAAGCGTAGTTACTTAAAATTTGTATTAAATAATTTTACGAATAATTCATACACTCGTTATAATTTTCTAAATATTTTAACTCTTATTGAGTTATTTATTGATATTAGAAATTTTCTATTTATTTCAATAAATGTCGATAAAGATGTTTTCATAAGTCAAAATGTAACTCAATATCCTACAAAATTTTTATTAAAAGTACACACAATTAAATCAAGAATATATACGTACGCTTAACTATATCCACTAAAAAATAAAATTGATAAATTGTTATTTTAATGTGATATAATTTATATCTGATCCTACCGTAGCAAGTATAAAATAAAAATATGTGTATACACACACACGTTTAAAATTGTCTGTTGTAAATTAATTATATATCAAAAGAAATAATATATGCATGAAATATTGATAATACTTTTCAAATTGTAGTTTATATTTATATGAGTTTATGACATCAATGTCGATATAATGTGACATTATGCCCCCGGCGCATGGTTTAAAGGGGCGCTAAAAAAAATTGAAATGCATGAATGCATAACGATAAATAAAATAGGGGGCGAATATTTTTAATTTTGCCCTAGACGCCAAATCTTAACGCCACGCCTCTGATAATGTCCCTTCTCAAACTAGCGTATGCTTCAAAAATCCAAGGAGCAATTTTGATTTTTCATAGTTATACATCGTACTCGTAAAATTAACCAAGAATAAAGGTTAAAAATTCCAAAGCAAAACAGTAAATTAAATATGTTTCCAATATCAATGAACTCGGACCATAACATTTTAAATACCGTGTAGAAATCTGTCAATGGTTGGTTTCAAGAACCAAATATAAACTATGTTCTACACTGCAAATTTATACTTATAAATAAGCAGATATTAGTTAATTAAGTTAGTGATTGGTTCCCAAATAGTCGATAATGAACTATTATTGCAGTTTATCAAATAATGACAATTTGGGAACCCTGAAAAATCAGATAAATTATTTTGCTTTAATATTTATCATATAATTTTTTTTATTGTCTCTTTGGATTTGTCTAATTATTTACCATTTTATGATATTATATCACATTATTGATAAAAGCTTTTGTTGATTTTTAAAATGATAGGATACGCGTATGTGCACACCAAAGTCGTTTACATTGGACACATATGTGAGTCCATATAGCGGTGAAAATTTAAAAGAATGATGATCATTATAAAAGTTATGAGACACAAATTTCATACATTGAGTTAAAACGTTCCATAAATCAAATTAAAATATGTATAATGCACTTACTTATGTAATCTAGAATAATATGATAAACATAATAATTAATAAATAATATTATACTTTATGATAATATCTTACAATATTATAGGCACCTCGAACACCTAGCATTTTTTTTTATATAATTTTATCAATATGTAGACTAACCTACAACCAACCTAACCTACTTACAGTAGAGAATTTTTGTTCTCTTTACATTTCTGCATTGTCCAATCCAATGGTTCATTCCTCCAAATGAGGTGGCATAATATTTGACATAACGGACGTGTCATCTCATTTTCGAAGGAATAAATCCACTAGATACTAGGTAGGATTAATATAAAAATGTAAAGATAACTAATAAATCATTATTGTTCTAAATATTACAAGAACTCCTATCTGCTTTAAAATTTAAATCACTATTAATTTTATTGTATTGTTCTTTTGGGCCCGTAAATAAATAAATAACTACATTTTGCTTGTGATTAATTTTATAGTAAAAAATAAAAATTCTGTATGCACTCTAAAATATGAAAACAAAAATTGTATGCGAATGCCACTAACTGATCTATATCCTAATAACCTAACCTAACCTAATCTAGGTTCTTGCCCGTTTAAGCTTAAATATATTAATATTGTAATCAAAGATAATCGGAAAAAGAGATCTATAGCAAGGATATGCAACTCAATGCTACTAAAGGTCAATTTTTTGAAAATGAAAATCTTGCGGGCCAGAGAACATATTTGAAAGAACAAAAAAATATAAATAGAATTTATAATTGAAATTTATACTTTAATAATAGATAAGAATTCATATCTACATTTTACAATAAAAATCATAAAGTAATTTGACGTGTAGTACGAGCCACTGGGCCAGTTGAAAATTGTATGGGCCGTGGGCTACTGTTGCCCATTCCTCAGCTATAGAATTAAATACAGCTAAATTATTGTATATTGAGTAATAATTTCGTAGTCAAAATCTATTTCACAATTGCGTTAAGATCATTATTGAACCATTAATAATCATCAATTCAAATGACTTTCATGAAAAGTCCCATCATCCGCCTTTAAAAGAAATTTCCCTTACTACCATTAATAAATAATTTAAAAACATTAAGAGAGTGATTGCTTCGTCGCGGCACACCCGAAGGGACGTCAGGAAAACAAAATTTTATTCCACGAACTCTTTACAAATTGCTTTCTATTAGGTAAGTATTAATCAAATCACGATATTAATAGCTCACTTAAGCCTGCGCGTTTTAAGACGTTTAGCAAAACTTAATGATTCACCCTATCAAAGGTTATTATTTAAAATGAAAACCTAGGTTTTAAGTAAATACCTAGATCCTATAGAAACTCGTAGATTCTACAACCATATTTCAAGAAAACCGATCATATTGTATTTTTCAATCCGAAAACATATTTTAAAATCTACTCGAATGGATTCAGTGTTAAAAAATGAATTAAATAAACAACATAGTTTCGCATAAGGTATTAAAATATTATAAGATAGTTTTGGAAACAATAAGTTGTTTTTATAACCGAATTGTAGTTATCAGACATGTTTAGACGTCAAATAGCTTAATGTTAAATAAGCATAAAACTAAAACGTTTATGCTGTTACGTCAAACAAATGTCCATATATTCAATAAATATGATGCGCAGCAGGCTTGAAAAGTTTATTAAACTAGCAATGCGCATCTTCGCTAAGCTTTTTGACAAATATACTAGAGGAAGAAATAACGGTTCTGGTTCGTATAGAATTTTTTTTAACGACAAAGAAACTTCAATTTTACATGAAAAGTATTCACTATAGAGATGTAACAATGTTACAATTATATAATATATTACCACTTTGCAGTTTTTATACAATTATTATATACTTAGATATTTATACGATTCTACATTCATAAATGTAAAATCAAATATGATAATTTTATTTTATTTGTTTATTAGAAAATAAAACTTTTTACGTACTTTTGATTACTGTCATAATTTTTTTAAAAAAATAATAATTTTATTATTATAAAATATTCATAATTATTAACCCTCTACAGAATAAATTATGTGTTTAATATTATTATATCAAAACAGACCTTTATCATTATTAATATAATTTATGAACTATCAGAGTTTTAAAATGTACTGACATTTTGATGAAAAACTACTTAAACTTCAAACTATAATGCCTTCTTTTAGAGTAAATAAAAAAATTTCATGAACCACTTGGTTGTTAACTTATTTTTTTCAATAATTAGTTTGAAATATTTTGGTCTTACGTTTTGGTATTTCAATAATTATAACATTAAACCATAAAATTGTTATTACATTTGTACACAATTAATATAATATGAAATTATTTTTTGGCAATCTCTAATTAATTTTATAATATAGAAAGAACTTATTGGTTTCAACACTAGTTTAGTACCAAAAAGTTCTACTTATATATATATCTTAATAAAATAATAGTTGTATTTCTAAAGTATCATTTAAATAACTAATTAAATATTAATTTGAAAAAATGAAATTATTACTTTTTTGTTTACCTGCAACAAAAAGTTATTCTAATATTGTAAATGATAATGAAATATAAAAAATAAAAATAAATTAATGTGTTTTACTGATTTTTGCAATATCAAAATTAAAAAAATTTTAGCCATCAATTGGTTTTAATTGAACTGTAAGTTTTGAATAATGGAAACGTTTTAAAATAAACTGGGATCGACCAGAGGTTTTTAAAAATATAATAACACGAATGACTATACCCTGTCTTAAAAGAGAATTATCACTTTTCGTGTACACCAACTGACCGCTTCACAGTATTGGGAAGTCCAAAGTACCCACACTAGCAGGTTAGGTTAGCAAAACTGACATTTCCCAAAGATAACCTAACCTACGAAAATTTGCGATTAATATTCTCAATAGTAATATTATTATATATATAATTTGAGAGCCACCAAAGTACTGGTCGTTAGTGAGAGATGAGGGATATTGGAAAACCAATGATACATGTCTGAGGACGGTTCTTATCAAGGCAACCTTTTTAATAACACGATTCCGGACGATTACAGTTTAACGACGGACCCCCGAAAATGACACGACTATGGACGTATCGGACGGTCGCCAAATTCATATTTAAATGTAGTTATGACGTACGTTTCAGCCCCCCGTATATCAATTTTTGCAAATTTGTTTTTACCAATATTCAGTACCTACGTAATTTATTTGTGGAAACCAATTTTCCGAGGTGAACTGATAAATTCTGAGCGTGATCAAACAAATACAAACAAATGACGTACTAAATATTGGCTTATAAAGTTTTCACCGGACATTAATAGTCAATTTCATAACACTAAGCATCCGCCGATTCATGTAGTTATATCGATTTTAAAAGAAACTCAAGCCCACACGGAGATAATAATTTCATCAAAAAACAAAGGCCTGGAAAAATTGATGACAAAAACTGATTTAATAGATAGAATTGAATTAACTATTCAGAGCAATAATTATTTTAAAAATCACTAACGTATTACAGTATTTAAAAACAATTAGTTGTTACTATAGAAGAAAAAATATATAAATTTAAAAACGGTGGAAAAGTGGGTATCGCTCTGCTGTATAGTCGAGATGAAGAATTGGTTACTATAATGGATGTAGTCAATTTGAATGCAATGACAGGTATCATTTTATATGAAAAACGATTCTGAACGGAGATGACTTGTCAGTCTAGGTTAATATTAGTAGGATGTATTATTATCAATATTTAAATTTTAATATAAGTATCGTTATTTTACGTGATTTCGTAAAAATTAAATTTCATATGGTCGTAAAAATTTTTCTATATTAACACTTTAATTTTTTATTTACAATTATTTGAATAAAAGTTACGGTAAACTTTTTATTAGGTTTTTTAACCTTAGGTATAAATTACAAACATGTTATGAACTTTCAACTTCAAAATTCCTTGCAAATTTCCGTGATTTTGACATATTATTTCGTTAACATTTGAACTTTAAATGCTTATTAACAAAAATTGTGACTAACGATTTTTGATATTTTTTACTATGATAATTAAAATATATAATAAACCATGTATTAAATTTCAAAGATTTTTAGAGTGCCAATGTTTTATTTATAGACATTTCAAAAAAAAACATAGAAAAATCGAAAATTTAAATTGTCTATAAATAGCATAAAAAGTCAAAATATTTTGAAAATTTAATTGTAAATAGATAACGTTAACATAAAGATTTAGTGAAAATTTTATTTACAATGTTTTGTTTTTGAATTACAGCGAAATAAAAAAATCGATTTTGTCGAATACTGGTTATGCGTAACAATTCTCGTTTTTCCGTTACTTTTTTAGAGGGTTTCCTGTTTCTTAATGCTTTTGAAAAGTACAGAACATTTTTTTATTTTTGACCCCCCAATGTACCAACTAGATTAATTTTCCTTTTTAAAGAGGGGCTGAAGTTAAAAATCAAAGAACTATTACTACTCCAAAACGTTATGACATACAATAAAAAAACACTCCGTTCAGAATCTAAAATTTAGCGCTGGTTTTTGTTGTTTTTGTTGTTTTTTTTTTTTTGATTTTTTGCCTTTTTTACTTATGTAATTGTATTAAAATAATATCTAGAGTCATATAGTGATTGTCCGCAATCGTGTTGCGAAAAAGGTAAAACGTCTACAATCGTATTTCATCCTAGACAACAATCGGACGACCGACTGATTATTCTTTTTTGAAACAGGGTATGGAGTTACTTTTATCGAATGCCAGCACCGAACAATAAAAAACAAATTTGATGATTTGGTCTGATGTATTGTAGAGTTGAAAACGTTGAGATAAAATAATTTTTACTATTCCTAAAAATGAAATAAAAACACATATTCTTTAAAATGTTCGTCTCAAAATCAAAAATTTTAAGCCACATTTCATCCAATATACAATATTATTATATACAAGATAAAAAAAATAAAACGTACGTTCATTAGCTGCAAAAAATTATTTTTTTAATTAGTTTTTAAATATTTATACATATTGTAATATACTATATTAGGTATCCGGTGAATTAGTTGCGAACAATTTATCGCAAAGATAGTTGATCGCCGAACAAACTTTTTTAGTTTTTTAATTATTTTATTGCCGAATTTTATGTTTATTATTTTAGAATATTTAAGTATTTTTATAATAATATCTATTCTGTTTCTACTCTTATTTACCTATTTGTTTTTAAATTTTAATTGAATAATATAGATTATATTAATTTATTTTGTTAATAAATTATAAAAAAAAAAAAAATCGCGCCTGTGTATTGATGGGCATTATAATTATATTATAATATTATCTAGATAATTATTTGAATAAAAATGTTGGTATTTAAATATAATTTTCAAGCATAATGCTAATAAAAAATGCAAATATATTAAAATTCTTTTGTTTCTTTAGATAGTTAAATTAATTGTTTCATTTGTAGTATTTTTCTATCTATTATCAATAACAGTATGTATTCCAAAACCTAATCATATTTTAAAATTTTTTTTTAATATATTTAAATTATTAAGTAATGTATTTTATACTATTTTATATTATTATTATTAATACGGTAGTCAGTAAATTGAATAAATATTATTAACTTACAGAGGTCGAAGCTGAACTAATTACAGCACGAGTGCTCAATTCCACATTTTGTGTAGCAATATTTTTTATCAGATTAATGGCTTGGCTGCTTCTATATTTTCACAATCTGGTACATGGTTATGTGATATTTCTTTAAGTATTTTATCATTGTTGGAATGAATGCGGCCTTTACATTTCATTTTTTTATATTGATGACATTCCCATAAAGACTTTTGTCCAGTTTCAAATTTTTCAAAAATATACGTATAACCGTTATAAATTTATTTATTTTTGCCTTTTTCACTTTTTACAAATTTTATTATTAAACAATAAAAAATAATTGACAGACATAATATCGCATCAGTATCGACTAACAAATACAAGTATGTAATGAAAAATTGGTACGACCAACGGAATAGATGACGATAAGTCAATAACGGCTGTATAAGCTTATCAAAGTTATTGTCGCACCACTTCAATGATCTCGTGTGTATATCGTTTAATGAAACATTTCATAGTATACCTAAACATTATTATATCTGTTGATCTCATTGTAAATTGGATGAACTGTCCGTTATTTAAAAATAAAACAATACAAATACTTAAATATTCTAAAATAATAAACATAAAATTCGGTCATATAACCTAGAGTAATAAAATAATTAAAAATCTAAAAAAGTTCGTTCGGCGACCAATTGTATTCACGACCAATTCACCGCGATCCACTATATTATACTAAGTGATTTTTTTATCGAACAACACTCATTTATTTTAAAACCTATTAACTATTTTATAGAAAATATTATTTTTTTTTTCACATAATTTCCAGTTGAATTAAAATAACATCTCTAAAAATTATAATTTTTAAGTTTTTCCTTTTTTGAATGACGTTATACATTTTTAATTATATAAATTATATATTCTGCAGCAATTTTATTTTTATAGTATTTCTATACATCAAAATCGAAATTCAAATTAGTATTCAGTAAGGGGAGTGGAGAAGTATTGGGTTCCCCTGAAAAATATTGGTTTACTACTCTTCAAACTTTAACTTTAAATACATACAATCAAGACTCGGAAATTAATGCATTTGCATATTTGTTTGAGAAACAGATAGGAGAAATCGGATTTAATACATATTTCTTTTTTTAAATAAGAATTTAAAATTTAAAAATGTTCATTGCGTATTTCAGGTTTTTGTCTACACATGCATGTTATTATAAAGATTTTTTTGTTTTAATTGCATATTTTATAATTTTTTATTTTTATTTATAGGAAAAATGAAAAATGTCATAAATATTTTTATGAAGTACCTTCTCTTCCAAATTACGATTTTTATGTATCGTAATAATACTTCGAAAAATATTTTGCTTCCGAATGTAAAATTAAAATGCTGTCATCAAAAAAAGTAAATAACATAAAAAAATAATGTTATAATAAAAAAATATACTATATTATTTTTTAAATACGAGGCGTGTCCAGAAAGTAAGTGTACTGAGGCTCTCATGGCCATAGGGAATATTTTTCTACTATGTTGGCTACACTACCGTATAGCTTACTCCTCTTCTTTATAACAAGACCATAACAAGTTCAGTACGTTGAAAACTGTGGTCACAAGAATTTTTCTTGTGAATAATGTCGATCGAGTCTGCCCCCACCTCCTTTGACAACTTCTCGACCGCCCCTTCACCTCCTCGACAGTAAACAATTTTTTTCCACCCGTGTGCTTCTTCAGGGAAGTGAACAAATGGTAATCTGAAGGCGCCAGGTCGGGGAATACGGAGGGCGGTTCAAAACATCTCATCCAAATGAGCCCAAAAATTGTTTCACGACATTGGCTGTGTAGGGTCTGGAGTTGTCGTGCAGCAGGCAGACTCCTCTTGTTAACAGACCCTTCCTTTTATTTTGAATAGCTCTCCTCAATTTTTATAGGGTTTCACAATACCTTGCTGCTTTTGATGGTCTCACCCTGAGGTAAATATTCAATCAATATGACGTCTTTGTGGTCCCAACACACTGATGCCATGATTTTTTTGACTGAAATCGGTTTTGAACTTTTTGGTTGAGGGTGAACACTAGTGTTCGGACTGTCTCTTGGTTTCAGGCATATAGTGTGCAACCCAAGTTTCATCTCCAGTAACAATAGACTTGAGAAAATTATCACCCTCCAGTTTATAGCGTTCCATAGAGGTAATGAATGACGGCGCGGATTTCGCACTTGGCGGCAAACTCGATCGACATGTTTCATGAGAAAAATTCTTGTGACCACAGTTTTCAACGTACTGAACTTGTGATGGTCTTGTTATAAACGAGAAGAGTAAAGCTATACAGCAGTGTAGCGAACATAGTAAAAAAATATTTCCTGCGGTCGTGAGAGTCTTAGTACACTTACTTTCTAGATATGCCTCGTATGTTGTTTCATTTCGCTGGAAATTATGTAAAAAAGGAGTTTTCTAAAACGAAATTTTATAAAAATTAAACTAAAAAATACTAATAATATATTTTTACGCACTAGTAAATTGGCTACCTAAAAAGAAGTAATTATATTAGTCACTATAATGAGTAGTCCTTTGTAAAGTATATGAATACAAGTAATTTTTTGAATACATTTAAGAACATTTTAAACAAAATTTAAATACTTGTATTTAAATACCATAAGGTCTGTTTTATTAATTATTTGTCACAAATACAGAATAATCTTTAAAATTAAAATCATTTCTTAAGAATAATGATAATTTAATAATTGTATCAACATTACTTAGAATATCTATATGTAAATGAAAAAAATTAACAATTATTGATCTCTAAAAATATAAACATGTTCTAGTATATGTGAAATTGTTAGTAGTAATATAATAAGTATCCATACTAATGTACGATAAACTTATGTATAATAAAATATACAATTTAAATTAAATTCTTGTGTTTGTATTCAAATACTTTGTAAGTAATAAGTATTACTAAAATACAATTTTATAATAGTATTTAAAAAATATTTTTAATACATTTTTATTTGAATATTGGTATTAGTATTTTAATATTTTTTTCAAAAGTATTTTTTACAAGACTGTTAATGAGTTATTAATAGTAACTATTGAAGTTGATCATTTATGGAGGTTTTTAGACTATGTGAATTTCATAGAAGAGTTACTTTAATTAAATATGCTATTTTAATTTTGGTAATGTTTAGATTTTAATCGCATTATTAAATGTATTGATAGTACATAAATCTGTTTTTTTGTATTTATTTAAATTATTTGTGTATTTAAAATCGATTTTATACAATGTGAAAAATGCTTCAATTTACAAGTTTGTGAATAGTTTTTAATAGAAAATTGAATCAAGACGATACATTATACATTGGTAAAGAGCGAGTAATTTCCAAATTTCCAATAGTTCTCTTAGGATATGAAAAATAATATGAAAATACAAAGATTTTTACAGTAAACCAGTTTTAAACCAATTATATTTTCTCATTTTGGTGTAATTTAATAACGAATAGGTAATCGTATTTTTTATGATTTTACGGGTTGCATAAACTTTATTATTTTCGGCTCTTGATTGTTAATTTTGACCACATTTTTTGCCAGAAAAATTCTTTTATGTTATACCAAAAATATCTTATCATAAAAGCATATTTACTGTTATGAAATAATTTAAAACTTAAAATTGTAGCCATGATTTCGCACGAAATACCTTACAAAGTTACAAATTAAAGAAATAATACGTACCATTTTCATTATCTGTGAACATGCAATAATTATTTAATTAATTTTGAAATATGTAAAAATTATATGTTATACATGGAAAATAGATATTTACATATTTATTTAAAACAAAAAAAAAAAATATCAAGAAATAGTCTACAGCCTACGTAAAAACAATTTTCATATATTTACTTTCTGTTGTTGACTTTAATATCATGGTGAGTTTACCAATTATCAAACTTAAACGTGAGAATATCTTTCGTCGGTTTTTTGAAAATAATTTTTTAATCAAATTATCAGAATTTATTTATTTTCATATTCAAAATATTATAACTTAATTAAAAATTTTAATATTGCAATAAACCTACGAGTAATAAAACTATAAAAGGTAATGGTACGATCTTTAAGTTTGATTAATTATCTCTAATATTAAAGCTAATAATTTAAAACCAGTTCTTCTGATAGCAAATTAGCTACATTGTACTTTTGTAAGACAGAAATGACTCTCGCGCGCAGGTTTGATCCCAATGAAATAATAATGAATGAAAAACTTATTAAACTGTATTAAAATAATTTCTTGGTTTATTATTATAATTTCTGTAATTTCGATACTAAATTATAAACATTGGAAAAGTCTTGGCCGTATTTCATTGGCGACGACTGGCTCAAATAAAAATAAATCACATTAATTTAAAAGGTGATGAAGGTTGATAGTGACGAAGGGTGCACAAAAACCAAACTTAAATTTTAAACATTATTTAAACAAGTTATTGGTTTATATAGCATATACATTTTGTAAATGCCAATTAGAAATTTCATACAAATAAAATTAAAATACTATTAATATCTACGTACCACGTATCACATCTAAAAAAATAAAATTATAATCGTTACTAATTAATTATTTATAATAATAATTAATAACTATTAAATGTATTAAGATTTATGAATTAACAGAATTTAAAAATATTCAGTATTTCCTTAGGTGAATTACATAAACTTCACACTATAATATCTTTTTATTCAGTGAAGAATAATGTCAGTTAGAAATCAAATAATTCTACAGTTTGGTTCTAAACATTTGGTAGTTAAATTATTTTTTTTTTTCATTCTATTAAAACTTTTTTAATTGCGTGATGGTAAAATTTAGTAGTAAAATAATTAATAATTTTGTATTATTAAATTACCATTAAATTATTTATACAACGATAATGAGGTATTACTTTTTGATAATCTCTGAATTATTTTACTATATAGAATTTTTCACTGTAGTTTAGAACCAATAAGCCGTTCTATTTGTACCAGAATCAAATAATAGCTGTATTCAGTATAAATTTAAAAAAATAAAATAATTATATACTTATTTCATCTATAAAAAAAAATATGTATATATTTTAATTGTTGATGATAAAGTAATATAAGAAATAAACATTATAACTTATAATGTATTATGAATAACCATAATTTGTATTATAATTGGAATTGCACAATTGCACTATCAAGTTAATATCATATTATTTAC
Source organism: Rhopalosiphum maidis (assembly GCF_003676215.2). NCBI lineage: Eukaryota > Metazoa > Arthropoda > Insecta > Hemiptera > Aphididae > Rhopalosiphum > Rhopalosiphum maidis. Next base: position 86,941,879 of record NC_040878.1, read on the forward strand.
TCGATAAGTATAAGATATTGCTGTTTAGAGTTTCTTTGTTTTAGCATTGTACTGTACCAATCACATATTTTATTTAGATCAGATGATTTATTGGGTAACAAGTTTACAACTCGTTGAATATCTATAGTGCTAGAACTCGTTCGGGCCCATATTTTCCTTCTCATTTTCATAGGCTAATGGCTGTCTTCTTCAAACAGTCATAATTAAAAATTTGTGTGCTTCAATAAAGTATCATTACATAATTATTCAGGGTATCGTTATAAAAATATACTACATTCAAATTTAATATGAAGTATCGTCGCGATTCCGGTAAACCGTAACTGTGCATGCATCGTGGCCATTTTTTTTTTTTTTTTTGAACACCCTAACAACTTTGCATACAAGGTTTTTTTTTAACACTGTAACTCCGCATATAATTTTTTTTTATTGTTTAAATACAAATAAACTTTATTTTAAATGATAAAAAAAAAAGTCAGTATAGAGTATAAATTAAATGTAATAAAATTATAATGTAAGTTAAAATAAATTAAAATAAAATATTATTAAACGATGCCAAACTTTTTACGAAATTGTACCTTTTAATTTGGTTGTTATTATATAATTCAATTTTGTTTTATTTATGAGTAGTATATTATTTTTTTGTTGATTTGTAATTATCCTACTTTCGTTATTATTGGCAGAAAACATTCTTATATAAGGATCCGTCTGCATAGCTAATACATTTTTAATGAATACAGCAATATTTGGATGTGCCGATATAAATAAATCACCAAATTTGGCGTAAAAAGACTCACAGTTGTTTGTTATTTTCTCCAATGTTGCCAATGTTGCTTTTTTTTTGGCCCAATTATTGGGTGGAAATTTTACATAGTTTTTTTATGTATGTTTTTTCTAAGTGATATTTTTTCTAATTCGTGCATCCTTGGGTTGGTCATTTTTAAAGTAATTTTTAAAACATAGTTCAACTTCATTAGAATCCAGATACATAAGACCAAATAATTGTCTAAGCCATTTTCTTATGTCGGATTCTTTGTTTTTATATTTTTAATTTAAATTTCGTAGGCGTTCAGGAGAAATTCCATCTCGTATTAACTTTGTGTCTTTACATGTTAAAGTTGACGCTGCTACTACATTATTAGCTATTTCGAGTTTTATTAACTTGGAGGGACGATCAGTAATATAATCAAGTCCCTTTCGTTTTATTCCATTACTAATTGTTTGTCGAACAATAATATTTGTGTCGATGTTTTAATGTTCGTGTGTACCTGATTCTTGCGAAAAATTATTTTCAACGCCAACAATGTATAATTTTGCTTTACACGTTATGCATTTCTATCCAATTTCCTTGGATTTTAATTCTGTATAATTGGAATATTTATAATTATTTTTCACTAACAGCATATTTTTTCGTTGGCTGTATATAAAACTTATCTCACTTGCTATATTTAAATAAAACTTAATTATTTCAATATTTTTAATAATCTTAGACACATTTTAGAGATGATGATAATTAGACAACTGATCAGTGATCACTGCCTATTAGTTGAGTTACAAAGACATGGAAAACGAATCGATATACAATAATGATTAGATACGCTTTGCAGATATAATAGATATAATAGTTTAATTTCAACATGGTCTTACACTTTTACGCCGATGTAGCGCTATCTTTATTAATTTTATGGCATGCGGACTTTTGGTGTTAAAAATATTTTTAGAATGCGGAGCTACAGCGCGTTACTCACGGTGTATTAATTTGTTTGATTTTATGTACAAATAATTGTCTGCACTACATTTAACGGTACTTTTTGTGATTTCTCTTATCATTATTCAATTATTAAAATACTCATTACTATATATATATATATATACTTATGTGTAAATAAAATTAATAATACGTACCATCTAAATCTGTGAACAATTATTCAATTATTTATATGTTCACATTTTATACTATATATTATACATAAAATAGCCACAATCGCGCTGGAATCAACTAAGTCAATGATTCACACTTTTTTTTATCGTGTTGGACAGATTAGTTTAGATCCTAGAATATAGAGACATCTATCCAGATTCTCATTTATTTTGTTTAAAATCTATGAAAGTTTTAGTTATAAATGCTAAGTTTATTTCAGTAATTTATCGTTTTGCGTATTAAATAAACATGAAAAATATTTACCAATTCTTCCTATAAAAAAAATGTGTATAATAGATTTCGTATTAATACAATTATAATATTATACAATATTATTAATATTAAATTTTTAATGGTGTATAAATGTGTTCATCGTGAATACCTATCTAAACTTTGATGTTTCCATATAAATAATATTGTCTTTATTATTATGTGCATTTAAGAGTATTATTAAAAAATACTATCCTATTTATTTCACGTATCTCAAGTTTTACAGTTATATTCTATATAACTTTTAATTTGTTTTATACTTTTATTAAATTATATTTCAATAAAATAAATTTTTGAATAATAAGTTCTCTAATATTATATCAAAATTAACATTGTAGCTAATGGACTAAATAATTAATGTTAGAAAACAAACTTAAAACCTATTCGAAGAATGATCTATTTTAATAAAACAAACATACTTAGTGCCGCTAGAAAAAAGACAATAATTTAATATATAAAACTGATTTAAAATAGTGAAATTAGTATTTTAATCTTGTAAAAAATGTAAAAGTAAAATTATTATAATGACACAAGCACAGTAAACTTGTTTTTTTTCTTCATGTAATATTTTACATCTATTTTTGTTATATTATGATTTAATGGTGATAAAAATTATAATACTAATAAAAAATATATTCTAAGAAAAACGTATCACATAAAAATATTAAATGAGATTTTGTAACACAAAATAAAAATAAATATCAAAAAATTACGTACTTGCTACGTTATCTAAATAAAATAAAATCATTATATAGGTATAATTAATAATTAGTATTTATAACAAATGGTATAAGTAATTAATTTTCATAGTTAATATAATTAACTAGGATAAACCTTATATAAGAAAATTATTGAAATTGAACTTACGGTACTTCGCTATTAAAATTAGTTAAAATATTATATTGTTAGTACATAATTTCAATATAATTTGCCATAATTTATTTTACTACCTATACATTAATTGATAAATATAGAAGTGATATATCAAGAAAAAAAAACAAATCTTTTATAAATGGTTAATAAAAGACATTTAAAAATGTAATTATTTAGAACGTCCTTTGTATTGTGGATCAAAAGCAGTTTCTATTTTCAAATTTCAATTCAAAAAATTACAAATCGACATAAATGGCTTATAGTGCAAATATTGATTCTGTACACTGTTAGTAAGATGAAACACAAAAAGATTTGTAAGTCATCCTCTTCTCTAATTATCCGGATAATGAAGTTGGCCATGCTTCGTCGAGCTTTTTGAACTTTTATCATGCCAAATTACCCTATGCTATTTGTATGTGTTTGTAAACACGAATTTAAAACTTGTAAGCCTAATTTTCATGTTGTAAGTATTTTTTTTTTTATTTGAAAAAAAAAATTATATACTACCATTTAGTGGATAATTTGCGTAAATTTGCGGATTAATTTTCAATTTTTGTGGACAACCAGTTTTTTTGCAAAAAAAAAAAAAATACTTACATTTATAAGTGTAAATCACTTCAATTATGTTTGTTGGTATTACCGAGTGCCAGTGTGATATTAAACCAGCAACATTCAATACTCATAATTTTTTTTTCATTTTTATAAATAAATATATTAAACTCTTAAACAGGTATTTACTTTCGTCCGCTATAAAAACAAATATATTAAGTTTCCAATTAATTGAATAATTCTAGTACATTTGTCATATTTTATGAATGATTTTCTTTTGTTTTTTGAACTAAATCGATGTTCCGATATTCTGTTTTGCAATCTAACTTATAATTTAACAATGGTTAACAGTTATTTAACTATCGATATCTCCTGTAGTTTTAAATATTTTATATCTACACAGTTGTAGAAATCATTATTTGCGTCTACGCGGGATTGCAGTTTTAATAGGATATCTACAGTAGATTCCGCCTAATGTGGGCACCGAATAATATGGGCATCCGTTTAATATTGTCAAAATAGTCTGGGAGTCTATTTTTGAATTTTACATTAGCACACCAATCATATTATTACACTAAAACATCATGTTTTAGTTCAACTATTAGTCCAAGAACAAAAAACCGTATTTTTGAACGGTGGCACATTAAAACTTTTTTATTCGTACACTAAAATTTTAGATAAACTATTAGAGTAGGTGTCTATCACACTTATCGTGTTTTAGCTTATAAATTAATATTATTTTTTTTTTTGCATGTGAAAACAATACAAAAATTTGCGTAAGTTAAACCATTTATTTGTAAAAACGTGATCATTTTAATAAAGTTATTTTTATAATTACCTATTTAATATATTATATAATAAATACAATTTTTAATAATATGGACCATTTGGTTAACTTAAATTACCTCCAAGTTATAAAAAAATTAGATATTGTCCAAGAAAGGCAAGATATAGTTCGATTTCATATAGTCAAGGATCAAATAATCACAATAATTGTGCACTATTTACTGTGAAAGTGGATCCAAACTTTTTTGTACATAATTTGGGGTGTTTATGAACAAAATCAATTAATAATTGTTTGTGTTCATATGTTACACTTTTAGACTTTTGTTTTTTCTCAATCCAAACAATAAATACCTACAATTGTACTTAAAAATAAATTTTAATAAAATTATTTTTTTTATTTATCTTGTTATCAATATTTATCTCAAAAATATATAATGATAAAATCAATAATAATATATATTTTACAGTAGGTATCGCAAATATTACATTTACAAATACGTCTAAAGAATATTGGTTTAAAAAAGATGGATTAGACAATATCTTTTTTATGTATAAAATATTAGATCAAAAAAATATACAATTATTAATTAGTGCACTAAGAATGTTTTCTAAAAAATTAGAGTACTAATTATTATTGTGAACTCAAAAATAGACCCCGAATATAAAAGTATATTAACAAGGTTAAAAAAAATCGCGTGATATGGGCACTCAATTCGGTTTATGTGAGCAATTTTTATTTTATCATAGTGTTAAAATATAACACATAATATAACACATGAATTTAAAAACGACTCTTTTAATCGGATTTCGTCATATCTAAGAGATTGTGTTTATCGAAATTAATAAAAAGCATTATCGCCATTTAATTAAAACTAATTAAGGCACAAATTAGTTTTTCGTAGTTTCTATTGTTAAAAATAAAATAAACAACGTTACTGCATACACGGCCACATTTGGCACAAAAAGGCGAACAATTTTGATGTAAGGTACATTTACCTAGCGGTGAAATTGTGAACTTCAGATGAAAAATAAACGACTGAAAAAATTATTGTTGTGTAAAGTAAAAAACTACCCACTTATTACAGGTGTACTACACCTAACTATGTTACAACAAGAACAATTTGGTACTAATGATACTACCGATCTTAGGTAAAAAAAAATACTATCTTGTAGTACTTTTTGTCCGGAATATTTAAAAATAATTATAGATTTTTAAGTGTAATACTTATTGAAATATATCATAAACTCAACTAATTTTGTGCCAAATTAACCCTTAATCAACTTTTATGGGTAGTTTCACTTGAATATTTTTTTAAATATTTTTACCATCATCCTAGTGTTTTTTACAATAAGTACATTTTTATCAGAAAAAAAATAAAAATTCATGCAGAAAGAGATTTTGTTGGCTTTTTTTGATATTATAATTTATTTTTTTAACCAATTTCAGTTTTTATGCTTTGTTTTTATGTTTTTACAACTTAATGTGGACAAACAGGGTTGGTCCCAACGTACCCACATTAAGCAGAATCCACTGTATCTATATTAAATGATCACAAAAATCACAAACCACAACTTAAATATATTAAATACAACAAAAAATGTAATAAATATAAACTAATTAGTAAGGCTGTAAATTTATATTTTTACTAAATCAAGTATTGGAAATTATAAATTTATTTCACGTGATTTGCAATAAAATAAAACAAATTTTATTTTACATGTTTTTACATATTTCGTCATAAATACATACTTTAACATTATTTGTAAAATTTCTGCTTTTTGATTACATATTTCGTAAATTTTGACAATTTCGGTGGTTTAGCAGTATTATGTTATACATTTATACTTCGATAATAATACTTGTAAAATTGTAAGTGTATAATAAATATGGGAAATAAGTATATAAAACTATGAAAGTATTAGTTAAATATCAATAACTTGATTATAGTTTATCTTATTTGTTTTTGTTTGAAAACTATACATTAATAATCTTATATTCATCAATTATTAGACAAAATATATTTACAAATTTTCAACAGTGTCAGTACTTGCGTTCGCGTGATTGTGAAAATATCATTATTTTTTATATTTTTTTAATTGAATTGATTAGAAATTAAAAACAATATATTTTATATTATTCAAAAATTACCTTGAATTTAATTTTAGTTTTACACGTTAACATAATTTTAAATTTTTCTGGCTACATATTTTGGCCATTTTAACTACATATATATGTACATATTTTTGGTTCTTTATTACATATTAATCTCAGCCCTACTAATTAGATATGCAGATTATTCAATGTATCTAAAAATAAAATACTTACCAAGCATTACATCTATAAAATAAAATATTTGTGTATTATTCTACAGTTAACAGTTAATTCTTGACAATAGTGAAAATAAATCAACATTCTAGGTTATAAAAGTATAAAATTATTAAAAGTGGGTCAAAATCGAAAATATGGTCTCAAACAGAACTTTTAGGATATTATATTATGTTAAATCAAACACAAACCAAGTACTTTTAATATTTGTGTACATATATAAGAAGCACTTATGAGATCTTGTAATATATTTTTAAAAATATTGATCCATCAAATAATTTTTTATCGACATTAGTAAAAAAAAACTAAAAACAATTGAAAATTTGGCATGCCTATAAATAGCTTAAAAAGAGTCTAAAAAGTTTATTATTTTATCATAATATAAAAAAAATTGTAATATAAAAATTTAAAGTATCTATCTAAAATTATCTGTTTTAGAGTTACACCAAAAAAAAAAAAAATTTTTAGGAAAGAAAAATTTATTATACGAACGAATATACAATAATGTTGTGGAAATTTGAAATTTAAATGTCCGTAAAAAATTAATATGACTGATCTTTTTTTTAATAATTCATATACTTTGAAAAACGTATAAAGAACCTTAAATTCAATTTTATTAAGTATAAAGTAAACATTTTTATGTTTTCCAACTACAAAATAATTTGTATTTCCCAGTTTTTTACAAATTTTGTAAAATTTCTAAATTTAAATAGTTATAAAAATCAATGTGACTAATCCTTTTTTAAATTTTTGAATTGAGAAATTAATCACTTATTAGAAATCTTGTAATAAATTTTCAAGCATTTTTTACTCAATCTTACATTTTTTTTTTGACATTTATAAAAAAATCAAAAACTTAAATTGTGTATAAATTGCTCAAAAAGAGTCAAAATATTTTGAAAATGATACCATAAATATAATATGATAATGTAAATACTTAGTTAAAATTTAAAGTTTCTATGTATAATTATTCGTTTTTGAAGTAAAACAAAATAAAGAAATAAATTTAATCAAAGTCTGGTTTAGCTTAAGAATTCCCATTTTTTCCATTTAAAAAAAAAATTGACCTATTAAAATACAAACTAAATCCAATTAATCAACTAAAACCACCCCCATTTTGAAAATTGAAACATTTTATCAACTACGTATCATATACTTCTGTATGCATACAAAAAAAACATACATCATTGTAAAATGATGTATTTAAAAATAATAAACCAGCATAAATACCGATGTGTTTTATATCAAAAAAAAAGTATACTATAGAAAAAATAAAAATGGAAACATTTTTTTTTCATGAAGTTATATGTTAGAATTTTTTTCGAAATTGTCTTTATTTTTGACTGGATTAAATTATTATAAAATTTTAAACTTTGTTCGATTTAAATTTAATTCGATTTATCACAAGGTTTGAATTTCACACTGGAACCAAACGGCTAAATTTTAGTTCGATATTTTTAACTTTTCAATATTAACGTTTTAGTTAATATCAACAGTTTGATATAAAAATTTAAATACTGTAGTAGGTTATATGATTTGATACTAAATAATAATCGATGACAGTTAATGGTTAAGAACATCACATTAGTAATGATAAAAAAAATACACACAATATATTATAATTTAATTAAAAATGTGTTTAAATCTAAAACGGTTTAATGATTACTGATTCATCATTTTCTACAGTTGATGAGTTAAGATAGTAAAACTTATATTAACAGCAGTAAACTTTGAATTTTTGCATTATCATTTTTTTTTAATTTTTAATTTTTTTTATACAACCTAAAATTGGATAATCTTCTTTATTATTTAATTAATAAAATTTGTTTAAAAAAAAATAACAGAAAATACGTACCCACATTAACTAGAAAATATAGATAAATAATTATTTACAATAATAAATTGGTAGAAACATTTTGATTTTATATGTATGAAAAATAAACATATAAAAATAAATAAATGTATATAATTAAAATATGTAAACAAAAAAATCAAAAATGCCAAGATTATGGTCATACTAAAAAATACTGCAACTATAATTCTAAATTTGTTAAATGTGATTAACAAACATTTAAGTGAAAACTGTAAAAAACCTAAAAATCAACCACCAACGCGCGCTCTTTTCAATGGTGAACACACGGTCAACTTCATACAAAAAAAACTCCAGCGATCTTAAAGAATACGAAAACTTATTTGGTGTTATACATTAACTAAAGAAATGTAGGTATTGATCCACCATAGATAATATTAAAAATTATATTTAGTTATTTTCAAATAATTACCATTATAATTCACGTCGCTTTCATTTACACTATCTGTAAGTTTATTATAGGTATTAGTGTAAAACAAAGCATTAGTAAATTTAACTTGTTTAACGTAACTTTTCCTAATATTATTTTAGACCAGTAACCAATAAGCTTGGGACATATAGATATGGACTATTGACAGAATCACTGACATTTTATGTTTGCAATTTTTTATAATAGTAAATTACCGTACGGAACACAATTTGTACTTGTACAAAGTATCAGGGTTAAAATACAGTGGCTGTTTGAAGAATAACAATCAATGTAACATTACTTATTGGTTTTTACGTTCTTACATTAGTGTATCGAATTTCGTACGGGTTGTTTGATGTTTCAGTGCAACGTTTCATAAAATTATGTTATATTTCAATGTTTTGTAAATAAACATTCTTAAGATGATTACTATAGGATATAACTTGTTGTCATACAAACCATTAAAATTATTATTGTAGGTTTTAAAATTAGAAAATTAAAAAGTATTTAGAAACATGATTATTCTCTTGTAAAAAAAAATAGTAAATACTAGTCAAAAGAACTTGCTACACGCGTGTTAAGTAAGCATCCAAAATTAATACATAAATAAAAAGACATGACATACACTTAAATATACATCTATACAAGTAATGTTTTCTTATTATTCGGGAAAATATATTTATAAAAATGAAGCCTAATATTAAGTACTTATATAATATATTTAATAAAAAATGAGCGACAAAATACATATTACATAACAAAAGAACCTAGACTCGAAGCTGGTCTCTTACCAAGAACTAGACCGAAATCGATGGTATGTCGTTCAAAAAAAAGAACTGTACCGTACTATAGGAGAAGAGACTGACACGAGACACATAAATGTTCCCATTTGTGTTGATCGTAATTAAGCAGACTGTCCATTCAGGATCTGGATGAATCGCTTTGATATATTTTATAGACCACAAAAAAGGGAGGGAGTGTTGATTCGAATCCTCAAACTCAGGGACTTGGTATATTGTATATAAGGCACATCTCGTATTCTCGTTGCGTAAAATTATTAAACACGGTTATTGTCAAAAATGTATTATTATTATTGTTATTATTATTCGCATATTTTGATACTTCCGTAATTGAGTTATTATGATTATTTTATTTTGATATAGCTGAACAACGAAGGAAAAAAATATAGATTAAAAAGCTACACGTTTCACAAAAATTCTAAAACAAAATCCCTAGTACTCCATTGTTAACAAGCTACCAACCTAACGTAGGATGGTGTCCCTCGCTATGGCGGTTGGTCGCCAGACGTCTGACCAAATTTAAAGTGACAGGTTGCAAGCTTTCATTAATGAAATTAAATTCATCTCATAAAATCAACTACACTCTATAGAGTCTTTACGAATATGAAATTTTAGAACAAAACACCTTGTGGAAAACATCGCACGGCGAGACTACATTTATAATCTCCGATAAAATTGACCATTCTCTCTTATAGCTCCTCAATAATGTAACCATTCATTCAACTAGCACATCTTTATCTCAATAAATTCGAGCTATTTCTCTACTAAGAGGTCATTATCTACATCCAAACTAAAAAAGTTTTTACATTAAGACCATTAAAGCCTTAGCCCGGTGGCCGGGTTGTGAAGAGGCCAGTAGCGACACATTGTACAATTTGTAAAATTGAAAAAAACTGTAAAAAAACTGTTTTACTGTGTTGTTGTGTGTTTTTATTGCAATAAACGATGGGGGCTGGAGGAAAAGTAATGCCAACAGCAGTCTTTCCTCCAGTCCTCGTACCACGAAAAAAAAAAAGAAAGAAAGAAAAAAAAAGACCATTAAAGTCAATGCATATAAGTTATAACGATGTTAAATATTCTTCAAAGAATGATATAAGTACAATAAAATTACTACCCCATATTTTATAATTGCTTACTCGTAAATCCAGCAATATCTTTTAGAATATCTGTTAAATTTGAAATAATTCATATTCAATTATTATATAAAACTTGGTTATTAGCTCAAAAATATTAAATGGACTAATCTCGTTTAACAATAATATATAAGAAGTGCTTAGCTTATTATTGATTCGTTGAAAATTTGTGATTGTTTTTATAATCTATTATGGGTCTATCGAACTATTTGAACTGTTATATCTATACGAGGTTTCAAATATAAAATAAACAAACTATAATATATACCTAGTATATCTTAATAATTACTTTAAAAACTTTCAATAAAATCAGTCAATAAATTGTTATATGTTTGATTATATATATACTAACCTAACATTATACAAATTATTATAGTTGATTACAGCTTATTAGGAATCTATTTTTTTTTTAAATTTTTATCAGTGAATATTGTTCATCGACATTTATAGAAAAAAAAAATCAAAAATGTTAAATACCTATAAAAAGCTTTAAAATATTTTTAAAAATTCTAAGAAAATAATATTATAAATATTTGTTGAATATTTAAGTACCTTTATGATTATTCAGTTATTTGTTGTTATTTAAGATGCTAAGATCTAAAATATTTTTCCTTATTTTTTATTTAATAAATAAATGAACGAAATTTCAATTTTTGGAAGTATTCACATGATTAAATTTGCTATCGGAAACTACGCTTTATGTTGAGAGATCCAAGCATACTTTCTACTATTTTTGTTTAAAGTGTTACACACACACAAAACATATAATTGTAAAATTGATACATTTATCTCTCCCTCTAAAATGGAATACATTATTATTAATTATATACTGAATTTGTTTTTTGCCAGTTCTTAATTAAAATTTTTTTTTTATTAGTCTAAAACAATTTAAAATGATGTAAAGTAATATTAGAGTAATGATCTATAAATTACACACACACACACACACACACTATTCAACATATTTTTCTATTGACTATAACAATTTATGAATACGATAAATGTAGTTAAAAATAAAAACCAACGTCAATGAACAACAGATCCAAGATTAATAATTTTAAACTATACCAAGTTCCCATTTATTTACTAATAATAAATTAAAAATATTACATTTACAATCGGCTGAAAAAAAATATATTTAGTAATAAAGCATTAATCATGATACAATTATTTTCTCATAAGATCTATAATCGACTCTAAATTGTCATTGATTATGTTAAATAATGTATACATATTTGCATATTGTGTACATTTTAAAAATTTAAAGCCAGATAAAATTGTAATGTGTCAAAAAAATTTTGTACGTTATACACGATTAATTTTGTAATAACTTATTTATATACAACAGCTACATTTACTGAGCTTATAAAAATGTAATATATAACAGATTTAATATTTCTCCTATCATAAACAACATAATTTTTAAAAAATATATCAAAAAATATTAAAATATCAATAATTGGTTTTAGTTTCTAGATAATTTATAGCAAAATCTACAAACCGTTATATATGAATATCAATACAATAACAATTAAAAAAAAAGAAAATATTATATACACAAATAAATTTTACCAGCATTGCGTCTGTTAAAGTTTCCCGATACACCTGAAAAAATAGAAAATTCAATAAATGGTATTAGTTACGTATAAATATCAATACAATAATAATTAAAATTAGAAAACAAATTAATTAAAAAAAAATAAATATGACTATACCCTCAAAATCATTAAGATATGTTCGAATATATGGCGGACATGCAGTTGATGATATAATAAAAATCGGAAGAACCGTGATTGTAATAGTTATAAAATAACGCTTAAAAAAATTCATTTTAGTTTTTTGATATGTGCGATGTACGAAAAATAAAAATTATCTGAATGTTAAATAATGAAATGATAATAACAATACTTCTCAATTTCTTTTGTAATTGATTTATCGTCCCTAACCCACACTACAATAGTAAAAAAGAAAAAATTAACAAATAATATGGAACAACAAATATACTATGACATCAAAAGTTATTCATTACTAGTCATCATCTATTTAAAGCAATATAATATGAATCATAAAATATATATAGTTATTATATCATAATTTATGATATACTTTACCTATTAGTCACGATTTATCTAAGTTATTATAATAACACATGTGTAAACAAAACAATATTCAAAATTAGGTTAAGAAAACAGATATTAATGAGTAAATAGTAATACATTTAAATACTATCTATAAATAGAATATTACACATTTTCGATTTTTGAAACACAAAGTTTAATCACAGTAAAAAAAAAAAGTGTTTAATATGCAATCATTATATATAAATAAATATATTTTTATTTATTATGTCTATGTGTAAACAGAATACTAGGAAAAGCGAAGGTTAAACGACAATAATAAAGGAAAATAAAGGTCTAAGAAATCAAACCTATCAAAAATACACCAGCTCCTTAATAAAATAATTATAATCATTGAACGCATTATAAGTTATGAAAGCGATATCGATATTTAAAAATAATAATTTAGTTCCATAATTATGGACCATTGAATAACATGGCATTGTGATGCTGTGTTACACTTTTCAAAGGTTGGGGGGCGATAAAATATTATCCGAATAATTTTAAAATATGATTATTCGAATAAAAATGTATTTGAGTAATTTAAAAACATAATATACTTATATAAAATACAAATATATTATAGGATGATTCATATTTATTTTTATACTATGCTATATCAACTATCAAGTGATTATTCTAATGCAAACTACTCATTATTTACTTATTATGTTTTTGAAAATATATTTTTACGTAGTTTCTAGTTGTTTATCGTTCTAATTTCACAAAGCAGAATATTATTATTTTTTTTTTTCATTAAATAAGTAAAATCCACAAGCATAACATTAATGGCCATTGGGAAAACAGTATATTAGTAGATTAACATGATTGTTATACACACTTTATAATTGTCAGTAATTTTATCTTGATAGGTTGGTACTTTGGTAATTAAAACATGTACTATTAAATAATAATAGTTGGAATTGTATTTTAAGTTCCCAATCAATAGTAAATCTTCTTTTATTTGAAATAAATAGAAAAAAATACTATAAATGAAACACATATAGAAACGTAAGTGTCCTAAGTATACTAGAGTGTTATGTGTTAAGTGTTGTCACTGTTGTATGTAAAAACTAAAATAATCATTTAATATTCAACGTAATATTGTTTATTAAATTGTTATACCCAAAAGTCGATCGGTTATATTTTTTTTTTTTTAAGAAAAAGAATATAAAAATAAATAATAATTGAATACCTGTGACTCACACAGACTGTGAGTAAATTGTGCAATCGGCGATCATACGTATTCTGGGCGTTTTGTTTAAGAAATAAGAAAATCATAGAAAACTAATAAGAAAAGTCAGAACTCTAAAGTAACATTATACTAATATACTGTGTATGCATAGTCGCATAGACACTCACGCCATAGACCATATTATTGTCACCCGTCGACCGTTGACGGATCATCCCCCTTATCTATGTTTATTTTACAAACGATGCACCCGTCGATGTTCAGCGACGGTGGATATTATAAAATTATGATTTATGAATAAATACAGTATGATATTCAAAATTAAATATAAATATGATATTATAAATAATTAAATATGAAAATATTAAGTTTATAAAAATTTATTTTTACGAGTATATTCAGGACCTACAATACAAGTAATCCAATAATATAGAAATCATTTTTAAAATTTAATTTAATAACTAGGTTTTGGGACTTCTTGTATTTGCATGGTTTTTTTTTTGTAGAAGTCGTAGACTATTCTAGGCGAGTTATAAATTTGTTTTATGAAATGACGAAACTATTAACTAAATACTAATTTTAAATTTGCATATTTGAACAATATTTAGCATATTTTTACATATTTTTCATTTTTTAAATTTGTATGTACGTAAAATTGTCAGGAAAACTATTATATTATTTATATTTATATTTATTTTTTTTAATAAATTAAGGTCGTATAATCTGTCGTATCTGACTTGTAAGTCTGTTTACGATAGTTTCTTTGTCGCTTAAGAATAAACCTTTTTATCGACAATTGTATAGTTGTAGTAAGACCTAATCAAATCTAGATTCTAAATTGTACGACGAAATGAAAAGCAATACGTGTTCGTTCGTTAATCATGGTTATATACCAACCTATTTTTAAATTTTTAAATTCTTATTTTTATAATTATAATATGCTTTATGCGTTTTCAAAAACAAAATAAAATAATATTAGCAGCCTATTTTTATGTATATTTTGATAATTTTGACTGTATATTTTGATAATCTTAAGTACAAGTCCCGAACCATAATGGGAATAAATAAAAAAAAAATATACAATTTTTAATTTTTTGTATTTATTTTTTGAATTGTAACTAATATTTATTTCATAATTAATTTATGGTCTTTAGTATTGGTCATAGAAGTTTATTGTAACTTGATCATTTAACGAGTTATAAGCAAAATTAGTGAAAAGGATGCGTGACCCTACTAAGAAGGGTGAAGGGGCTACTACAAGGGGTAGGTATCAGGACTTTTAGTATGTTTATAAGTGAGGTACCTATATAATCTAAACGTGTACTAAAATTCATCTTTCGACGATTTATTTTTAAAAGTATATTGTAATGTATTTTTGATTCTTCTATTTGGTAATAGTCAACAAATTGTTCAATTATATCGTCACCACCGAATACATATGTCATTTTAATAATATATTAATTTGTAAATAACGATTAAATTTGCTTGTTGTGTAATAGATTCAAAAGATAGTCCTAAAAAAATTAAAAAAATTATAATAAGTAATTGATTCTAAAAAAAAAGGATAAAAATAAAACAAAATTCTATGTAAATTACTTAAATACTAGATGCCTATGATATAATGGCTATAAAAACGAATTATTTTATATTAAAACTGCATTAATTTGAAGAATACCTATATTATACATTACTAAAGGTATAGCAAAGGAATAAGGATTCCTATATTATATTAATTTGTACCAAATACTACAACATCAATCTTCTTCTTCTTCTTGGGTATTACCGCCCACTAGGACCATCCCGTCGAACAACCAGTGGCATAATTTTAATTTTATTTTAATACGCATAGCATATTGAGCAGGCCACTTTAAGCGCAAACCACTATCAATTATTCAAGCCAATCATTTTATAAAGTGGGTCAAATTACTAAAATATTAGATGTTAAATACGCAAATGTATACCCAGCGCGGTCCAAATGACGAAACTGCGAACAACCAATCCTCCAGGTCCCTCTGCTCTCTGTCCACTGCTTTTGTTCTCCAATCTGCGGGGCCATCGTTCAATAATTCCACGTTTCTTTTTATTATATCTTCTTATCTTAAACGGGAGCGCCCAAGAGGCATCTTTCCTACTGGGTTCTCTGCCAATACCATGCGCAGTTGTCGGTTCTGACTACGCCACGCGTGACCAGCCCACTTAGGCCTCCTACTCTGGATTATATCCATATGTTTGGCTTCTGAAAGAGATCATCTAGTTCTTTGTTTTTACAACATCAATACCTACATCATAATGAATAAGCAAGTGAAATAAAATATGTGTAGTCTTAAGACATATTTATGTGATTCGCTCCCCCGTGATGTGTGCGTTCAGTTAATGTGTAAAGGCATGCTACTCATACTATAATATAAGTAAATTGTTAAAAAGCTTGAAAATATTCAACACCAAACCTAACCTCACGAGATTTTATTACACCACTTACAAGAAAACCAAAATTATCTCTATTCTATTATAGAATTTCTGTATAGTATCTGTAAATTATCTGTGTGGGCCTTATTTAATAATATAATACATCAAATAAAGTATAAAAACCAATTGAATAATATAACAGAAACATTTATTTGTGAAAAACATTTTACTGTTACTATTTTCACAGACATACTAATAATATAATATTAAGCATCTACTTTTATTTTAACTTATTGTATGCAAATGCAGTTATATAAGTTCGAACATTATAAACTATACAGGTGCTTCAAACGACACTTATTATTATTAACATAATTTTAAGTCAATAAAAATCCACCTTTTACCATATTTTGAACTATAATGAAGTATAATATACGTTAATATAGTTAAACGATCAATTTATATTTTATACTTTTAGAACATAATATGTTGTTTGACTTATTCTTTGTAATAATTACACTGTACAGCAATAATAAACTGTACGACAGAAACGAATATTATATGTACCTATTTCAACACTATACATAATATATAGTTAAAAATTGTTAATAGCATGCAACAGCCAGCAATAGATGTTTATAGTTTTTGTATATTTGGTTCTAAATGTGCAAAAAAAGCATATTTAATTTTAATATAACTGTCAAACTTAAAATAATATAACTTAAGTCTAAAAACTCTTTAAAGTATAATTAATACTATTTTATATATTAAAATAATAATATACAATTTCTTTATTTACTTACATATTTTTAACATTAAATAATAGGGGAGAGTCAATGAAAGGGCAATATCAAATGTTAGAGGAGGGTACTTGCACACTCTGACCCCCGTGTAGCGCCGCCCCTGACTATACTATCAATTACTAAATCGGTTTAGATTCATATCCGAAGTTTCCAATTCAGGCATTGTCAAATTATATAATATATACGTAGATATTTTGCATAATTTTGGTATTATTGAACGTGTTTCGTATTTAGTGTAGTATTGACAATATATCTCTTTTGCATTGTTGATTTTTGTAATTTTTTGTATAGGGTTTATAACATTTGGTATTTTATGCTTATTTTAGTGATTTTACAATTTGAGTTAATAGATATAAAAGCATTACTAGTTATTATAGTTCATGTTTATATGTTATTGTTCGTAACAAATTATCATTATGATGATGTACGATTGGTTTACCTAGTAAATCTATGCATTTTTATTTTTGCAATTTTATGAAAGAAATTTTATTGTAAAACGTATATTTTATTTTATTTTATATATCGGTTGAATCCATTATTCTATAAATTTGGCATATTCCCACTATCATGGTTTTTAAAATTTAAAATTTTTTACATTATCAAAACATATTCATTTTTTTACATTTATTTTATTAATTTGAATATTTGATGCAATTATGTTCCATAAACTTATTTATTTATAAGATAATTGTAAATTTATTGCATGAAAACATATTGAATTATAATAATGTGTTATGTGCGTTGAAATGGGATGAATTTTAAATAAAGTAAAATAAATTGTCATGTTTATTAAGACTTATTTTTTTTAATTCTGGTGTGTATGCATTAATCATTTGTAAATAATTTTAATATTTTATTAACAGTTTAGTTACAGAAAATTTAACTATTAAAAATTAAGAATTTCTTTAAAATGCTTCAAGATTTAGGCGTGACTGCCCTTTCACCAAAGCTTTTTCTAGGCGTCCTTACAAGCGACACAACGTACAACAGCATTTTCATGATGGTTAAATGAGCCCTCTTTTAAAGTACGTGTAAATTGAATATTGACTAATTATCAATAATTTACAGCTAGTTGAACCCACGGGATATATTTCAGTGAACGATTTTCTTTGTAAATAAGTCAATGCTTTTATTCAATTATTTCGATTACTCTAGTCTCGATAAATATAATTTTTTGCCATCGTATTTTTCATCCTCGAAAATCGCTTCTTCTATAATTCATATAACTATGATCCATGATGATACGATACTAAATAATAATATTTTAATAATAATCAAACGAAAATACTATGATTATTTTTATAACGTCGTTGCAATCGGCGTTTTATTATATTGTTATAAACAAATCACCATGGATAAATGTTTACTACAACAGTTATTATTAAAATAAACAGACTTGATTTTGTGCTACCTTCATTCAGAGTTTTTGTAAAGGTTGTATTTATTATTCTATATTGTGTACGCAGCAGTAATACTAAAAAATAATGGAATCATCAACGAAACTTCGCGCTTTTACTGGTATGTTAAAATATATTTAAAAAATACAATCCTGCGCCCCATATGCAGATATTTTTGTAAATCGCATTATACTAAGTACACGTTTTCAGTATTATCAGTGGCGATGGCTATAGGTGTAATAATCCAACAAATGGAATGGTCGTCTCTGATCCCGATTTTCGGCGGTGGCCTTTGGTGTTCGCTTTCGCCCATCGTGTTCGTATCTGGTGCCGTGATTGGCGCATTGCTCTCGGGGCTCGTCTGGAGGCGTTTTGACAGCCGACTGGGCATGGCATTTTTCGATGCTGTTTTGGTCGGCGGTCTATGTATCGTTACTTTACCAGTAACACTGACGGAGTTGATGGTCGCCGGTAGATTGTTGCTCGGAATCGGTTCAGGCGCAATGTCCGCTATCGTACCCGCATACGTTGGCGAGATTTCGCACCCAAAGTTCCGAGGTATTTTTTTAGCAATTAACGCACATTCGTTTTTCATTAGTACTTAAAAAATTGTAACCATAAGTCCATAAAATAAAATATATAGTATATATAAACACTAATAAATAATATATGGTAACATATATGCTACCACATAATATTATGACGAGTAGCCTAGCCTGGTGAAAAAGTCTTTTAGTATTACAATAAAAATAAATCAGGCGTAGTTGAATAACAGTTTTTTTTTATCGTTGTGTTTTCAATTTTCATTTTATTTATTACCAAAGGCCTATATTTTTTAAACTTAATATGAATTATAATGTAATTATTAAATTCCAGTTGACAAAAAAAATGTTCCCAATTATTTAGTTTAAATAAGGGAACATTTCAGGAAGGAAATAGTGGCAATAGTGCAAATACCGCAACGAAAAAATTCGTAACTATTTTAAAATAATTTGAAGCTGATACA
This sequence comes from Rhopalosiphum maidis, assembly GCF_003676215.2. NCBI lineage: Eukaryota > Metazoa > Arthropoda > Insecta > Hemiptera > Aphididae > Rhopalosiphum > Rhopalosiphum maidis. The sequence continues at coordinate 86,961,734 of NC_040878.1, forward strand.
AAAAAACGATAACTAATTTATTTTCTCTGTTTCCATAAAAAAAAAATAATTATTTTAATTCGGTCTAGAATAGAAAATTGTATTATTTAGAAATATTAAACGATTCCTACCCTGAATGAGAGACAGTTTAACAGTTACAATGATCTATATGATTTATTTATGTTCTAAATATTTTATTATTTTTCACCCCGTGCTTAAATCATGAAAAACGTGATACGTGTCACGGCGGTAATGAAATAGCGCCTTTAGAGAGAAAAAAAATCGTGTCTATCTCTGTATAATATATCTGCACCAGATAAATCGTATTCAATTGGTATCCCTTTTCTTATGGACGGTTAGTGGGGTATGAAATCTACAAGTTAGGTCGTGTTCACAGCTACGTCATCTGTCGCGTCGTGTCGTGATCAAAAGTTGAGCTCGGCCAACTTACGGCAAATAATGGTTAGTGACTGATACCATGATTACAATGGCCAATCTGCAGATTACGAAACAATAAGAAACACGACTGGACAAAATGACGTAGCCGTGAACTCTATATTTTCAGTATATCACAGATAAAATAAATATCTAATAGGTAACCTTTTATGACGGTAAAGTCATGAATCTCAGTATTCCAAAAACAATAATGCCCAGCTAGTCGTGTGTACCCATTACTGTTTTTGCTCTACTTTTGCGGAAAACATCGATCGACTGTCGTTTGATTTCTATCACTTACAAACAATAATTTTTTTTTTCGTAGGCAAAATGGGTATACTGTTCCACGCGATCATGGTAATGGGCGTCATGATATCCAACGTGTTTGGCCCATTCGAACAGTACGATAATCACCGACCTTTCAGCATACCGTTCAACGTGTATTGCTGCTTGTTCGTTGTGTTACACGCGATCGGATTGTGTTTCGTTCCTAAGCCGCCGTACTCGACGCCGAACAATTTTTTCGAACCAAACCAAAGCAACGACGATTGTATGAGCACTATAAATTTGTTGGATGAACCCTATAGGATGGACGTATTGCACCCGATGGTACTTATATATTGTATTTACATAATATGATAATATGAACAGTAGAAAGGGAGATGATTACATGTGATATTTCGTGTAAGAGAGATTTATAATTATAATACGAAATACGCACCGGTTGTGTGTGTGTTTTTTTAAATAGTTTAATTCCGATTACCGGAACACATATCGACGAAGCTCATGGCAGATATTGGAAGCATTTAGTTACCGTGCGGATCGCAAAGCACTGCTGATCGCCGTTGGATGTATGTTTTTCCACCAAATGTGTGGAATAAATGTAATAATATCGTACATGTTTCCTGTAATGAAAATGGCTGACATTGATGTCGACCCTAAAATGACATCCATCACATTAGGACTCGTTCAAGTTAGTTACAAATTTGCATTTTACGTCAGAATTTGATTCTTACATTTCAGCTCACGCCTGAAACATAGGTATTAGGTATACTTATACATTAAATCGAATAATGTATTTTAGGTCATTATGATGCATGTCGCAATAATTATCATAGACAGCAAAGGCCGTCGTGTGTTATTGATATATTCGGCAGTGATTATGTGTCTATGTTCGGTTGGTTTGGCATTGTGCGTCGTTATTAAAACGCAACTAAATGCTACTACGTCCAATCACATATCGATGGTTCTCATCATGTTTTTCATTATGGCGTATTCTCTAGGATTTGGACCTGTCCCTTGGGTTATATTGGGAGAAATATTTTCGACCAAAGTACGTATAAACCACCTCAATATAATACATATAATATCATATTTATGTAGTGAAAACTTCTATTTACGCGTAAAACTAATAATATCTCATGACATAATATCTTGTTAAATATATAAATTAATATTTTCAATAATAATATCTAAAATAACTAATTATATACACAATTATAATTTATAGTAAATATATAAATATTATGGTTATTTTTTAGGTAAAGTCGTACGGAATAAGCTTCACAGCAGCTATAAACTGGCTACTAGTCTTAGCAAGTGCTTACTTTCCATACGAAATGAACAAGTTTTTCGACATCGAATATTTATTCTTGTTTCACTTTGTGCTATGCCTTTCTGGTGCATTATTTGTGTGGTGGTTTGTGCCAGAAACAAAAAAAATCAGCTTAATAGATGTCCAGAGGCAATTAGACGTCGATTATGAACACATATATTACATACCAGTATAACAATATGATATGTCAACTCCGTGTGGCGATGCCTCACCTGTATGTGACGGTATGCCACAAGAAAAACGACGAAAGTCGTGCTAAACCTCCAGACAACAGAAAAATGGAGTAATATCCCCGATTTAAAACTATCAAATTCATACGGTGTCTATTTTAATATTGTATAACTTGAATTTCCTGTATAATAGCCCTACTAGTTATTATTTTTACCATTGATTATAGAATGGAATCTTATCAATGCTCATCCTAACCTATTGTCTTAGTCCCCAGATTATTTAACTATATCGAGCTTTTTACAGCATTCTATTAGCATATATCAACTTAATCATATCACTTTTTTGGCCAATTATCTACTTCGACGTATTTTGTCATCATAAAACTATTTGGCTTAGCGCCTCAGCTGATAAAGTGCATATATATATATATATCATAATATTTAGAAGGGAGTTCACTGATCGGGTTTAAACCGTCTCTTCTGCCAAATTGTTTATATTACTACTAACAGTTACTTTTTAAAAAGAACTTGGATTATATTATATTCTTAACCTACTCATTGAATTAGTAAAAAAGTAATAGATCATTTTTCCTATACAAATAATGTATTAATGTAGTAAAATAACATTACTTTTATCAATGCAAACTAATGTTTTACATTAATTACGATACATTGTTTAGTTATATTATTAATTGTAAAAAAAATACAAATACTTTCCAAATGTATATGTCGTTAATTCTTTATTTTTTTTTTTTCTGTACAAATACTACCTACCCTGTGCAACATTAAAAAAGCTTTTAACTAATACATGATCAGATAACATAGAAATTACCATTGATAATTCACTAATGTTTATAAAACAACACATAGGTAATACAATTTAAAGGTATATAAAGGTAGACTTTTTAACCAATAAATATATAACTATTTATATATTACTATAAAAATAATACAGGAACAAAATTATAAATAACACATAAGATACACTTGTTACCTCGTTATTATGGAGTAACCTTTAAAAAATAATTCGGTTCAGTGAATAAAGTAATGAACTTACCTAACGGTATTACCACTACTACCCTTCGAGACAATGCTGTGGTATGTAAATACAGTAAAAAAATCAACAACATAAGAAAAGATATTACATTTATACTTGGTTTATAAAAGACGAAATTTTAATTTATTATATTATGCATTTTATTTACAGGTAACAGTAATACAGTAGTAGTAGTAGTATCACAGAGTATTTGGAAATATATAATTTTATAAATCTGTGGTAGTGCATTGACAATAATTCGATAACAAAGACAACACGATGCAGTAAATTGTATCTTAACTATTTCTTGCTATTTCTTCGAACTGTGAGATTGTTGACGTTTATTATTTGTTTTCATTGTGTTTTATTTATTCATACCTGTCCTATATTACTTAACCATTGGATTCTGTCATCTGGCCTACTTGTTATGGTATGATTTGAGTGTATTTTATTATACAGCAAGTTCAATTATTATCTATGTTACTCATGTTACTGTGTACATTTTTAATCTTACAAAATTACACAAATCAAATTTTTTAGGAACAAATAACTATTTTATTACTTACTATTAGGTTATATAAGTATTTATTAAGCTCTTTTTTTAATTTGACATATTTTACGTGTATTTAATTGTATAGCCAGTTTAAGGAACTTCCAATTATTATTAATTTATAATCAACAACGCTGTTATTTAATCAACTCACATGACTTTTTATGAAGTACCTACCTATATATTTCTTCATTGAGGCATTGTTTAGTCAACATTCATTTAACCACGACTTTCACAGATTGATATTATTAATTAATCTCTTTATGCATCGCTGCAGTCCCCTATTGGAATTAGAAATTAGGATTGAAGGGAAATTCCTTCCTTTTGTGTATGCTTATGTTTATCAAAATTTTAAATCTGAGTGAGTCCCAGCTATGTTAATAAAACTAACTAAAGCTGTTAAATATACTGACAATAAATTAATATGTAAATTTAAGATTTTAAGCATATCATTATTAATGCTGATATTATTTAAAATAATATATGTTTTTCATGTTTTTGTCTAATAATATTTTTCATATTTTAAAAATGTAAACAACGAGTTTAGCTAATCATATAATTTTATTATTTAAATTTTTAATTAACCGATTATTTTAACAATTTGTGTCAAACGTGACAATAAAATGTTTGTTTTCTGTGTTTTGTAATTGTATTACCTATATAGGTAATAGCCATATAGATAATATATAAATATTATAACAATTAGTTAATTTTTTAATCAAACGATGTATGCTCTAATACTCAGGTATAGATAACGCTATTTTGCCTAATACCATAAAATATGTATGTAAATAGCTTTATGGTATTAAAAAAAAATCATTAATTTTAAGGATAAACAATTTTATTTGGAAAATCAAGAAAAACAGGTGGGTAACCAGTGGCGTGTCCAGCACAAAATAATTGGGTAGGCTCGTTTTATTCTGTAGTGTGTAGAAGCGTATACTGTCCGAGGTCTTACTGTCCGTGTAAATATGGTTCAAACATATACATTCCGAAATCGAACGGTCCATGCGAATACATTCCGAGATTTTACGTGCGTCCGTTAGGATTCTTTTATCATAAAACACTCATTATTTCAAAAAGTATTCGTGTTTTTAAAAACATTTTTTTACATAGTTTCCAGTTGTTAAAAAAACAACGTTTTTATTAAAAAATTATATTTTTAAATATTTTTTATCCTTATATTTTTTTAAGTTTTTTACTTTTTTGAACGACAGCATAGAGTTTTAATTTCATATTCCATAACAAAATAATTTTCTGAGTATTTTTATGCATACAAATCGAATTTAGGGCGAGTAGTTTATGAGTTATAAGTATTTAAAGTTTATATAAGCGGACTAACATTTTGCGGGGTAACCCCGTACCACACCACTCCGTCAAGGACAGCCTTTTTTATTAACGTGGTGAGGGTCGAGACAGCTAAGTCCATCTCTTCGGTTAGGTTATAGTTATAGTTTGAATTTTTTTTTAATAAAAATGAATAATCATGAAAACGTTCAATTACTATTAGTCTATAGAAAATGTAACAGAAATACACGAGAAGGAACAAAAATGTACGCCCAGCAATATCCAAATAGGTTCCACGTTCGCGACCCATTTTTGGGTCCTGATAAGTCTTTTTTTTTAAATAAAAATAAAATTTATAAAATTATATAAGGTACACAAATCATTTTTTAATTATTAAACTTAGAAAATTAATAAATGAAAATACAGTTTAAAAAATGTTGTATTCAGTTTTAATAGTACTACCGTAAAGCAGTAAGTAATTTTAGCTTTTTTACAAAGCTTACGTGGGTCGCGAAAAATTTAGGCCTAAAAATGGGGGTTAATTCCAAGTTTATACGGTCTGTGATAATACGGTTCATAAATAATTATTTTCGGATTTATACAGTCCGAGACTATACGTACCAGATAAATATTTTTTTCGCAAAAATACGGTCCGGGCATATACTGTCCGAAATCCAACGGTCCATGCGAATACCTAGTATAAGGCTATAAAATTTCATAAATTGTTCGTTAACTTTTATCATAGGTTGTTTTAGCGTATGATTAATAGTTTTTGCTCAAACAGGATAATAAAAAAAAATTTCTTTTGTTTTTTTTTTAAATATAATACTGCAACATATATATATATATATATATATATATTAAAACAGTGGCGTAGCCATGATTTTTTCGGGGATACATTTTTGTAAAGTACAATTTAAGATGTTGATTCTATGGAAAATTGTAATCTTTAATTTTGGTCATAGGTATTGTTATTGTAACTTGAATATCCGAAGAGTGACGAGTTATAAGCAAAATTAGTGGAAGGGGTACGCGGTCCTGTTAAGGGGGTGAGGGCTACGCATAATGGGTGGGTGTCAGGACTTTTAGTATGTTTATAAGTGAGATATATAAACTACTTATACCAAAATTCGACTATCGGGAAATTAGTTCTGAACTTTATGTTAAACTAATTGACTGGACTATTAATTGTGACTATGTCCAATAATAGTATTCATTAATAAAAATATTCTTTTCACTGCAGCATTAGATCCAGAAAATGCAAATGGAAATTCTACAACTTTTATTAACATTGTATATTCTAGTGTCACAGACCACAGTTAGCTGTCAAAATTTAATGACGAACCCAAAGCTGTAGCTATATTTAATCAAATCCCTTTTCATTTACTCTCAGCCTTAAACAATTTCCAATTTCAGTTGGGGTATACAACCAAATTGAAATTAGCAAAAGTCATAGATAATAAAATAATTTATTGGTTTGGATGGTTTAAAATACGTAAAATATATAAATAGTTAAAATAAACTAAAACAAATCTTTATCATTGGAGATATAATAAATAATATCTTATTTTAATGCAAATACTTATTTTCAACATACATTTTATGTAAAATTTAATAATACAAAAGTAGAAAAAACAATAATATATAGGATATATTAAATAGAAAACATTTTAATATTTATTTATATATATATATAAAATACCTACTTATTAATTAATTAAACACAATTAAATAATTGGTATACACATACATAGAATACTGATCAAGTTTTGTCTAAATTGTAATACTCATATTTCTGTCTTATTGACCTGTAATTAATACTAAATAAATTAATATACACAGAATTTAAAGATATTTATGTAATATATAGGTATTATAATTTTTAAACTTGATCAATTCAATTTTTTTATAATAATTTTTAATAAATAATTAAGATCATATTTTACACATTATACATACTCAAAAAAGTTTTTTTTATAGTAATTCCTATTTCAAAAATTAAGTACATGGTATTGCTTAGTGAAATTCATCAAAATAAAACTACAGAATGACGTTGTGACTTAAATAAACTATACCTAATTAATAATGTATATATTATAGCTATGGTCCAAAAATAAATGCTATAAAATAATAGTTATTATGTATTATTAATTTAATACTGTACAAATAATTAATGTTATTTATTATATTAAATTAAGAAAAAAAAAGCGAATGGCAGTAGTACAGCTGGATTACCTGTAAATACTAGGTATAAAATTAAAATTAATTACAAATCAAATAAACATAAGACTAAACTGTTTTAAAACTATAGTAACTAACAATAAAGAAATAAACTAAAAATACTAAAGCATGAAATAAAATTTGTTAGTATTTAACTCAAGTTCCAAAAAAAAAGTATAAATAAATAAGAAATAAAATCATTAAGTTAAATTCATTTGAAGGGTGTTAATGGAATTATTTTATTACTAATTTGCTGTATAAATCACTCATTTATCAACGGATTAATTTTCAATTAAATATGAGAATATACCCTAATTAGTACAGAAAAAATACATACAACATAGGATATACTTCGTAAAAACAACACCGTTAGTAATAAATCAATATTGAATATTTATATAAATTATTACTATCTAGAACTAGACTAGCTAATGAAAAAAAATGTAAAACTAAATATTTTAATTCTTCAACTTTGAAAAAATACCAGTCTAATTATTGCAACATATTATGATGTATATATACATTTGAGTATCAGTTTCATTAACTTAGTTACAAGGATTTTTATTCTAAACACAAGTCTCATCATTTTCGTCGCTATCCGATTTGTTAGTTCTAGCAAGTGTATAGCCAGATGCCTTATGAGATTTTCTCATGTCCTTTTTTCTTTTGTTGGCATCTGTCCATCTCTCTTTTTTTGGAGTTATTGTTTCATACGTGTGATTCAATGGATTCGCACTTGAACAATCAGACACTATCACATGTGGACTACTGCAAGTTTCTTTTTCGCTTATGTTCCGTCCACAATCGGTGACACTGTCTGAAATACCTTCACAACTAGCACCACTCATTTGGCTGGTTACAAATTCTTCAGTCGAGTAATCTCTTGGTTGCATATATTTATGTTGATATTGTGTATGGCCATCTACTTCAACATATTCATGATCAGTAATGGCACTGTCTGAGAACACACCATTTTGTTTTAGTTCTAGCCGTAGATTATTGGTTTTACCATTTTGACAGTAGTAAGCACCATTATCAGTTAGTTCTGGTGAAGTCAGTGGTGGACGTCGAGGTAAATTATTTTGTTTTCTCCTTTGTTTTTTGAAAAACCGTTTTGCTACAGTTATTTGATGTGGATTGTAATAATCAATTTGATGTTCTGCATTTAATTGATGTCTCATCATTACAAGTTGTAATTGAGGTGATCTAAAGGATTGCAGTGATACCACTTCACTATTAGACTTTGGTCTCACAGATTGAAAACTATCAGTCCTAATAGATGGAGCACGTACTGAATCTACTACTTTTTTTCTTCCCCATCGATGTTCTTTGAGTTCTACAAATGCGTTCTGAACATCATTTCGTACAAATATGTAAAACCACATTATCAAAAAGTTTTGAAATATATTAAAACAAGCAAACCACACACCCAACCATAGTTGTATTGTTGGACTGTGCATGACTGTTACATTAAAATAAGTCATTGCAACCGTCAACAAATATCCCAATAGAGTTCCGTTAAAAAATCGTAGTTGGACAACAGGAGACTGTTCGGGGTCTTCTACTTTGCTTGATGGAGTAGTAAGGCTACGACAACTATTATGTTCAACCATACTATTTGTCTGGTCTAATAATTCCAAGTCAGTTGCTTGTGTACCTTCTGAAAGTTGTACGTTTGAGTCGAGATCATTGGCAACACAGGAAATAATTAAACTGAGGAAGAAGATACCAATAATAACTACTAAAGCTACACTAAGAATAAAACCAAAAGCAGGACCCGGTTTTAAGAAACAATAATCTCCTTCATGACCTCCATAACCAGGCAAATTGACAGCACTCGACATTCCACACAATAACATCGGAATGCCCCAGCCAACCATATATATACCCAGTAATGGCTTTTTGACCACAACATCTTCATGAGGAATATTCATACCACCACCATCATCAGATGGTGTGCCAGCTGGAAGGAATGGCTTATGAACTCGTTTACATAAAACTCTACAAGAAAAATTGGAAGAATAATTATTTAAAACATACATCTATCTAACTATCATGAGGTGTTATAAATCTAATATTCATAGACACCTTTTTAAATTAATATACAATATATTGTAAAATTTAATAAAGGTAGATCGAGGGTTTTTTTTTTTAATTGAATAACTAATACTATCTTTTATTACATATAATAAATTAACAACTTACTTAATAGTCACTGTCATCCAAAACAATGGGGCTAAACTAAAAAATTGAATCAGCAATCCTATTATTTGGCAAGTTCTTGGATTTTCAGTCCGATGAATACCATTACTAATTTCATTAAAATAAAAAATATATATTGTAGGCATTTCAAACATTTACTTTTTATTTGTGTTTTACTAACCAATAGATTAAATAAAACATAGCCATTGCAAACCATGTATTGGGAAGAGAGTGCTTCAATTTTTTAGCCATTTGTATGTTGCTATTGAGTATTGTATAGAGAGTGACAGAAAATAAAAGAAATGTACTTCCTGCAAAAGTGCCAATGTAAATTGATGTGTGTGCAAATAACTTTGTTTTCTTTTTAACAGTACTGAAACATTAAATTAGGTAAATTAATTATATTTTTAAGATTTAAAATAATGAATAGCATTATCATACATATTTGTTGTTGAAGGAAAAATATTATGCACCAGTGTTGGACTCATAGTCAATGCAAAATAACCAAATCTATTACATGTATACTCCAACATGCCACCAGTAATACGTGCCAGCTGACAACTGGTGTTTGGATTTATATCCCACAATCCTGATAAAGGATTCCACCATGATGGGCTAGGTCTCATCGTTAAATAATGATCATAATTTTCAGGTTGACGTAATGTTAAGATTAGTGGTTCTGGTATAACATCCATTTCAACACCAACTAACTTTGTTACTAAAATGCAAGACTTTATTTCTGTAGGTAGTAAAGTAACATTGTCTTCAGCTGTTATCATTGGCTCGGGAAACATTTTTCCATCTTCATACACTATGAATATTAATTTTATTTCATTACTAACCAAATCTGTTTTCAAGTCACTCATAAATAATGAATGTGGTACTTTTATCGACGCTTCAATAATCTAAGCAAATTTAAATAAGACAATTAATTTATATATACGTATATATTTGCATTAAATAAGATATACAAGACTAATTTATTTTGGATTAATGATTTATTTGAAAAATGTATAATATTAATTTACTTTGTTTTGATAAATACTATCATTGTTATAAACATGACACATCAATGAATTCATTGTAGTAGGGGAATCTTGGTCTCGACCCCATATACATATTAATCCATTGAAATTTTCTTTTGAAATAATAAATTGTTCCATTGCTATAGCTGATGTCTAAAATCAATATAAACATATATTCTAATTTAAATTAACAATTGTTACAATATTTGAAAATCATAAATTATTTTCATTTTTACCCATCGAGAATTTAATGGTGAAGCAAATTCTAAAGAAGTTTCTAAAGCATTCACAAGTCTGGAAGTAGATTTATCATTTTTTTGAGCAGCTAATAGTAGTTCTCTAGGTAGTTCAGCCATCAAACTTATTAAATCTACTACAATTGGTGCTAGCTGATAAGTATAAATTCATGTTAGATTTAATAAAACACATTTGAAAAATATATTAAATTTAAATACCGATTTTTCATTGCGTATTACATCCAAATAGTCATCTACTATGTCTGCAATAAAACTAATATCAAGATTATCTTTAATTTCATTAAAATGATCTCTTGTATAATTAAATAATTGCCTAGCCGTTTCTGAGCTATCTTTATGAGTAACATTTGTCTAAAAATAAAAATAAAAACAGCAATGAAATTAATAATTTTTAATATTATTAATATTAAACTATTGTCATACTTTTGATTGTGTGTAAAAAATACGAGTAGTTGGACTTGTATAAGGACAGTCTAAAGTATCGGGTACTTCCCATACACCATTTAAATTACAATGTCTACTGACTGTTCCTCTAGCCAAAGGTTCAACTTCTTCATTTGCTTGACATTGTTTAACAGTTATTACGTCTGAGACGGTACGGGTCCAATAATATGTTCCTTTATTGTCTTTACTCTCTAAAATTATTAAAAGAATTTTTCTCTAACTTATACTAATACATAAAAGTGTAAGATAATTACAAATTAATTAATGGTAAATCACCTTCAACTCCACAGAATTTAGTTTTATTTGAAATAACAGTCAGTGAAATTGATTGAATTCGAGTTCCACTAGATGAGTTCAATTTACATTCATATTTTCCAGTATGATTTGTGTTAAGTTTTGCTATTGACAAATTACTGTAAAAGAATACCAATCAACATTTTATAGAATATCATTTATATATTTTTTTCATAATAATGAGCTTCTATAATTTGACTTGTAAAAATCAAATAGTATGGATGTATTAAACTTTATGAAAAGTAGCAAATATTAGTACTAAGCACTAACCTTTGAATTAAACCAGTGTTTTCAAAATCTCCGTCAGTAACAATTATTGAAGCATTAGTATTTAATGCATTTATATTCCAAGCCAAAATAATACCTTCTAGAGCATCTGTACCAACAGCACGACATAATAGCTCTATTGAATCGCCTTCAAAAAGAACCTTTATAAAAAGGGTAATTTTAAAATAAGTATATGAAATTATGTAAGCAATGTTTTAAACACCATTAAATGATAAATAAATTTGAAATTACAAGATTTGAGTTAGGTAAAATTTCGATAGCTGGAGGTGTATTTGATTTTGGGCGCACACAATTCAACATATCAAGACGTAGATTTTTAATAGGTGTGTCTTTCAAAGAAGTTGGTTCATGGCATTCAGATTTCGGTCCTAATTTTACTTTTTTTTTGACCCACTCAAGAAAACCAGAAATTTCACAATCACAAACTAATGGGTTATCTGATATATCTCTATAAGTAAACAAAGTTTGTAAAACAATGTTAAATAATATTCAATAAAAGTAATATTTAATTAATACTTACAATCTAGTGAGATAAATCAAAAATGTAAATGTATTGCCTGGTATTTGAGCAATCATATTTTTGTTTATTTTTCTGTAAAATAAACATTACTAATCAGTGAATTACATATTGTCGAGTTATATGACAGCAATAAAAAAGTGGTGAATGTTAAATATTGTAATTAATTAATAATAACTTCTTACAATTGTTCTAATGAGTAGAGCCCTTCAAACATGCCTTGAGATATATTTCTGAGTTTGTTGTCAGTTAATGTCCTATGGTTTAATACATTTAAAATATTATTAGTAATGTCATTATTCATTACAAAACACCAAGTTAAACAACTCACAGTATTTTAAGATTTGGTGTACCACGAAATGCTCCATCTTGAATAATAGAGATTAGGTTTTTAGTCAGATCTCTGTAACATACATTATACAGATTATAATATCGTACAGTGAAAAATTAAATTCAAAAGTAGGCTTACAGCTTTTGTAAAGTTTGGATGATTATGGCGTTTGTGGGCAGAGCAGCGATCACATTGCTGGACAGATCCCTAAGAGTAAACACACACAAAATTATTATATGTTCAAATCAAAGAATACTGATCAAGTGCCCACATTGGTTCATTTGACTTACAAGAACGTGACTCCAGTAAAGTTTGACAGCTGAACCAGTGGTATCTCACTGAGATACATGACAGGCTTATCAAGCCCGCCGCATTTAACTTTGCTGAACTTATCGCCAACCCGTCTCTTCGGACAGACGCACCGTTCGGGACACGCCGCGACATCCACAGGCGTCACTGTCACTGCATCAGTAGTCTTCTGGGCTGCTACCGCACCGACCAACAGCAGCAACCACAGTGCCCACAGCCATGAACTGGGGTACATGACGACAATTGACGAACGACGATCCTCCTGACACGACCACCGACCTCGGTCCGCCGTCTACACGAAAACGGTTCGCGAGACCACCTCCTCTTCGTCTTCGTCGGACGCCTTCATCGCGACAAAACTATTATATATATCGGTACGAAATCCACAATTAATGAACCGGCCCAAAAAATATGGCGAAGGTTCGCGCTGCTCGTTTTCGCTATTCGTCGCGGAAAACGTTACGGTCAACTTCACGCATTTTCGGTTTGTTTACAATTTTTTTTGTTTTCGTTCTTCGTTAACTCATTAACTGTATCAATATTATTATTTATATATTTTTCTTCTTCCCTCTCCAAACAAACGAACACATAACCTCAAAACGTGCCGACCGACCGACCCTTTGTTATCTTTTCTACGGATTCCGACAACCGAGTCGACCGAGTGTCGAGTGTTGTCAAGTGTCGTCGTCGTCAACCAGAAACGTCCAGACAGCCTGCAGACGCGGCAGCTGTGACGAGTGACGATCGTCGCCCGTGACTATAAAAATAATAATTATTCGCGATAGCGATATGACCACTGTAATCCGCGGTTCAAGGTCATACCGCAGAATCTTATTGTGTATTGTTGTTATTCGATAATCGTACTTCTCGTACTATCGTGTTGTTGTCGTATCGTTCTGTGATAGTAGTAGTAGTGGTTTTTTAATCTTTTTTTTATCATCGCTCCCGATAACGTTATTATTATTTTGTCATTATCATAACAAAACGAGATAATTTCAATATTTAATATTTATTATTACGATTTACCTATATTTATATTATATTGTGCGCAAAACAGCGTCCGTCAGAAGTCTGTTGTTTTTTTTTTTTGATTCTGTCGATTTCTTCTTAATAATTAACGATTATATTGTACACCGTTTTCTACACTTGGACACGCCTCTATTCCATAAACGGCTCTTTGTGTCACGACGAATGATGTTTTGAAGTCCCGCGAGTTGCTACAGTCCGAGATGTCCAATACCAATGTCAACGTCAGTTTTGCTTGCCAGCGGTGTTTCACACCAATCCGGTTGGACAGTTCGTTCAACAATATCAGTGAACATACCATTGCTGAATTGTCATGTAAGTATTTTGATTGATTGAAATCTGATCCCATTACGAGCTCTACAACATAATGAATACGATGCAATGGTTGTTGTTGTTGTTATTTGCAGTGCCTATTGTCACGTGTCCAGAAGTCGATCTTGAATCTCAGGCCAAACACATTGATCATATAATACCTGGTTTCCACTTGAACGATTCTACTAGTGGAAATAATGGCTTCACATTGTTGGGCGAAGGGGAGACACCAACTCTTAGTCATCAAATGAAGGTAAGTCAAGTACTGTAGCTAGATTATATATTTTAATGATTATATCAGAGGTATTTGTGGCTCTTAGTAGATATTAATACGAACCTCGTGTCAGTAAGTTAATATTCTGTCCTCCACAATCACACATTATTCAAGTTCTCGCTATTCACTTATATGCATGAACAAATGTTATCAAAAGTGAATAACTCTTAATATAAGAATCAGTCCACTTTTTCAGAAGTATCTTGAAAGTGGTTTGAGGATTGCCCATAACTCTGATCAAACCAGATATTAATTGATTACTCTTACAAAATAAACAATTTAAAAATTTCCCTTTGGTTTTTTTGGTTATTTATATAATATAATCATAATATCATTAATTTGTGTAGGTGGCAGCCAACCTTTTCGATATTGTTTCTGGAAATTCAAAAATAAACCATCCGTTGTGCGATGAGTGTACCGATGTATTGATGGACATGATGGAAGAAGAACTTCAACAAGCCGAAGCAGACTATACAGATTACAGCAACTACTTGAAAGAGTTAGTACTATCTTTTTGTTATTTAGACCAATGGTTTTATAATGGTTTTGGTTTAATTATGTTTATTGCTTAGACTTTCCACTGAAGAACCAGAAGACATGGATGCACTTAACAAGGAATTGGAAGATGTGAGTATCAAAAATATACTTTTTATTAATAGATTTACAATAAAAAATCATTTAAACGTGTGGGTGAAAAGGTTCAAAAAAAGAGAATAAAATAGGTTCTTAACTTGTTACTGTGATTTAAGATACTTATTATTTATTGGCACAATAAATAATAAATTATCGTAATACTGTTGTAATTAATACTCTACTGTATAATTAATTTAAAAATACAAATATGATTATAGTTACTAAAAGAAGAGAAAAAGTTGATGAGTGAACTAGCAAACTTGCAAGAAACTGAAAATGCATTAGATAGTGATATAAAAGAAGCAGAAAAAGAAAAAGAAAGATTAATTAAAGAAGAAGAGCGGTATTGGAAAGAATACAGTAAACACAGAAGGGATTGTATTCTCATAGAAGATAAACAAAAAAGGTTGATTTTTTGATGTTTTTATTATAATATGCATTTTTAAAATTGATGGATAATTTGGCATGTTTTTATTATTTGATACTTAAAAGTAGATTGTTTATATTTTTACAAATTTATAAAAATTTACAATATTTGTTATAGTGTGGAATGTCAAATAATTTATACCACCTCACAATTGGCCAAACTAAGAAAAACAAATGTATTTAACGCAACCTTTCACATATGGCATCATGGTCATTTTGGGACCATTAATAAATTACGATTGGGTAGATTGCCATCAGCTCCAGTTGATTGGGCTGAAATAAATGCTGCCTGGGGTCAAGTCACATTGCTATTAGTTTCATTAGCTAGATATATGAATTTAAAATTTGAAAAATATCGTCTTGTACCTTATGGAAATCATTCTTATGTTGAAGTAAGTTATTTTAAATATTTTGCTAATATTTATATAAAAATTGACATTATGTTAAAAATACAATAAATTTCAATTACTTAAGTCATTAAATCAGTATTTTTTGTCAATATTCTTGACATGTTTTCAAATTAAAATATAGAACAAGTTACAAAATATATTAATTGTTATTTTATTATCATCGATTTACTTTCATTCAAAATCTCTATAATTTGAAAGACAAACCGCTTATAATTTTAGTAACTGATAGTTGACATTATTAACATAGATTATATTAAATTAATTATATCTATTCTGTAGTATTATTATTTAACATAGTTAAATCAAATTTATAAGAGATAAATATCATATATTAAAATAATTAATATCATTTAAAACAGTAGAATGACATATTATTGAATTTAATATTGGTTGAACAATTTATATTTATAGTTACATTATATTAGTATCTAATTTCTTATAAATTATTTGGATATTAATTTAATTTATGCTAGAAGTATAAAACTGATTTGGTTGCTTATAGCTTTTTAATAATTTACAAAATTAATATCAAATAAAAGGCACAGATTCAGTGTGCCACCTTCATAGTTGATTGATCTTCAATTATCTTTACTAGTTTAATATACAGCTTACCTAATACTATGAACAAATTCAGTACCCAAAGTATTGAATTCCGATGGACAATACTGAAAAAGTGATATGTATAATGTACTAAGAGTATATTGTGTTTACTATATTACTAAGAAAAAAAAGAAAAAGATAAGTTATGATAATCTTTTCACCCAAAAATGCAAAGTATATTATTACATAATTTCTTAATAGACATGAAGGATGTTTTTACTTAATAAATTAAACAAATTATAATAATTTGACAACTTAGGGTACAAAGAATAAAAAGCAGTTTAAGTGTAACTTAGATAAATTTGTATTTTGTATCTTTTAACATTTAATATTTTTTTTACATATATATTAAAAGATATGTTAAGTTTTCATTAATAATAATTCAGGTGAACTACATATTGGACTGGTGCTTAATAAAAATATATTAATTATTAATTAATTGTAATTCTATAGGTTTTAGGTGAAAAAAAGACATTGCCACTGTACGGTCAAGGTGGTATACGTTTTGTCTGGAACACAAAATTTGATTTGGCTATGGTGGCATTTTTAGACTGTCTCCAGCAATTTAAAGAAGAAGTCGAGAAAGGTAATTCTGGATTCCATTTACCATACCGAATGGAAAAAGGAAAAATAGAAGATTCAGCAACTGGCAATACATACAATATCCGGTAACTATATTAACTCACTTTTATTAATATTATTAATTATTATTGAGCACTAATATTTATAATACATTTTGTTTTTACAGAATACAATTGAATTCCGAAGAAGGTTGGACCAAAGCTCTAAAGTTTATGCTTACCAATTTAAAATGGGGTTTAGGGTGGGTATCTGCTAAAATAAACCATGAAATGTAAATAAAAGAAAACTGATAATGAATTTGAAAAAGAAAAATAATATAATTTGTATTTTATAGTTTTTATATAAATGTATAACTTATTAAATATTAAATTAACAGTGTAATTTATTTAAATTTAATTATTCAAAACAATTTTATTAGTCAAAAACCACATTAAGCCAAAAAGAAAACTAGATGATCCGTTTAAAACTTCTGATTGAGTGATTATATCTCTGATTTGTGGTATAGTATATTCTACAACTTCAATGTCTTCTCCTTCGTGCGCAAGACCCCCTCCTTCAGAAATTTTCATTTGATCAGTGACTTCCGTATAAAAAAACGTCATGATGGAACCAGCTGTACTTAAGGCAGCTCTAAAATCCATAAAAAAAAACATGATTTTTCAATTTGTATTTTTTTTAGTATTATTATAATATTATTATAACATAAAATATTAATTGATTACATTTTAGACAAGTTTCCTTAATGAGGTGTTTTAAAAAAACAATGTAATAAGTGATTAATGATTATTATTATTTGTTTTAAGTAAAACTATTAAGTCTAAAAAAAGAGTATTTTTTATGAATGTCAATTTTTTTTTTTTTTGAAGTTTGTATGAACAATATTAAAATTAAATATTTAAAGCTTATTGTGCAATGTATGTATATTATATATTTTTAAATTATATACAACATTTATTTTGATAATAATATTGATTAATTTAAAGAAACTGGCAAGTAGTTGAATATCTATTGAAAGATTATTAAAAAGACTATTTAAAGCTTCGTTAAAATCATTTGACATGAATATATTTCATTTAAAATATAGAAACTACATTCACATCCCAATTAATGAAAATAAAGATGTATTTATGTCAACATATTTATTTACAAATATTACTTTTATAATACTTTATCTATTTATGTACTATTAATTTACTATAAAAAATAATTTTTGAAATAGAAAACATTGCAATTACATTACCTACAACTGATGATTTTTTGCATATCTGACACTTTGACTTCATAACCACATTCTTCTCGGACTTCATCAACAGCTATTTCTTCAAGAGTTTTGTTTTTGTCTACTATACCAGCACAAAATTCTACAGTCAAACCCATGCTAGGTGGATATTTTACAGTGTCAATGTATCCGTCTTTTGGTCTATCAGATTCTGGTATACTTTTATAATATACACCTACAAGTAATAACACACAATCAACAATATAATACAATATACCAATGAGTGTTCAATTTCTACCAGGTCTAAATTGTTTAACGCACACCAATGTATTTCTGGTCCTGTTGTAAATGATCACAAACACTCTACACATAAAACAAAAAAACCAGCTAGGTAAAAAAGTTTCATTATAATAATAATTTTAGAGATGTTAATTAATATTGTTATACTATTAATTTTACTTTGGGTACTAAAAGAAAAAAGCATCATGCTATTAAAAAACAGATTTATAAATTATATTTTTTTTTCATTCATCTAATAAATAATATATAATACATTCATCTAATTCAATTGAGGATTAATTGATCATGATCAATGTCTTTTTAATTGCATTGAAAACAAGTTGTTAAAATTATAAATCATACTATTAATAATACTTCTGATTTAGTTACAATTATAAATTATGTCCTAGTAACATACTATCTCTATTTATGCCTCTAATAGCTTAATCATCCTAAATAATGACAATAGAACTCAGAGAATTTATAGTAATACATCAATAATAAAAATGTATAAATTTAATGTTGTTTATTTATTTAAATTATTTTACTAGATTAGGTAATAAGTGATTGTGATAAAAAAATAGAACTATAATAATAGTTATAAAATTAAGAACATTAAAATGTGATTGTAAGATATATTGATCACAATTTTACTGACTTTCAAACATTTGTATTTTTTGTTTTTATAATACTTTATACTTTTAATACTAAAAAGAGTTTTCTAACTAATAGATAGTTTTTAACACAAAACAAATGATAATAAAATAAAGAGCAAAATGATTAGTTAGATGGCATGATGTAAGATATTAGAACTTATTATTTATTATTATAAATAATTGCAATAATTAAAACATATTTTCAAATAGGTATTTTTTTTCTAACTTATTAAAACTATCACATTGAAAAATAGTTTTATCTTCTAATGTTGAAAATAAAAATTAGAAATGTAGTTAAATAAATTCAGGATATTTCACTACCTATATTTGTTTAAAATTGAAAATAGTCAATTTGTATAATACGTTTTTGCTAAATCTGATTAATATATATCATTATGGTTCATATGAAAATAAGTATTTATGTTTAACCCATTTCTTATGAATGTTAAAAATATGTGTTACCTACTATTTTTTAATAATTTATGGTAAAAATAAATGACAACTAATAATTAATAACTATAAGTTTGAAAACAAACAAACATATTGGAACACTCTCTATGCAATACAGTGCATATACAATGTATAATATCATACTCTACAATAATAAACAAAATATAATTATTATTAGTGCATAATAAAAATTGTTTAATACACAATTGTACGTAAATTTATTAATGCACTGTAATCAAATTATTTGTTATACCTACCACTATTGTAATTATAGTAATGTTAACGCAATCATAAAATAATGTGTTATTAGTTTTAATAATATAATACATAGTTACCCATTGTGACTATCGATTAAGTCCCATTTAATTTCATTTCCTCCCTAAGCAGAAAAATACAAGGTATTTTTATTTCGCAACTATACTTGTATGAAATAATTAAATAAAATCAAGATGTCCATATAATGTACTTGTTTAAATATCAACGAGAACGGTCTGATGAATGCCGATTCTGTGGTTTTAACAACCCTGACTTCGGTTATGGGCTTCATGGTTTTTTCAAACAGGATTCAAAATAGCTGTGCATGTAAAAAACAAAAATTCCAATATTGTTAAATCGCAGTGAGAAAACACGACGGAATTATATGTAAGATAATATAATGTATATCTGTAAGTACACACGTAACAATAAATGATTCAGGTGTGTCGGACGGACGTCGCGATCTCGCAAAAAGTACTCTGCCCAACTAATCGCGCTAAACGGGTGAGAAAATGAAACGTAACTAAAGAAAAACCGTGTAATTCATCGATCGATCCCAAGCTGTCGCATATCAATCGTCATCGCAGATCGTATTAAATAACAAAATATGTAATTATAATAATAGCCAATAGGTACAGCGTATTGTGTGTCCATGTCAACCGTTATCATAGTGCACACCAAAGATGATAAAACATAAACGCTCGAGTTTTTTAAGTAGATGATATTATCATTATCACGGAGTAAAATATTATTATTCAACGTTTTCACCGCAAAGTGCAAATGCCGCAACACACAGGTCGCGGTGGCGGGTCATACATCTCTACTACTACTACGAATTACTGCCACGACATTTTTCTATCGAATATCATGTTACATAAATAATCGTACGACACGTTTATAGTTCAAAGTAGTCGGACACCACCTCGTCGACGTGTGTGACGATTTGTAACGAGCAATGATAGTCAATACGACGACGAGAACGTCGAACGGTACAAAAAGAATATTTTATGATAATATTATTAACTTTGTGTAGAATTTCGGTGTATAAATAAATCGTGGTAGACGACCACAGCTGTAGAGATAGTTGTAAATAACTAATATGGTCGTATTAATTATTTATCCCTAGGGCTCGGATTTATATGTATTTACGTTAGTAAAATATGTGCTAAAAAAATCAAAATATGTATTTTAGTATTTTACTAATATGATTTATTTATTAATATTTAATTATATAATATATCCATATGAGTTTCTAATGAAACAAATTATATTTTAATAGTAAAATTATTTTTAAAAAAAAGGCGTAACAAATTATGAAATATAAATAAAAAAAGCTAAAAAAATTTTAATTATCTTAATTACAATTTATGATAACAGTCATTTTTAAATTTTTAAATTCAAAAGATCTTCGATTTGGTAGTAAAATTGTCTTATACCGACTAAATGATCTTTCGACTTCCACTGATGTTATTGGATAGTATTGCATTTTGACTATGTCGAAGGAGTAAGTTATATCTACCGTAGATTAAGTTAAATAATTGGTATTATCGTGTTACTATTTTGTACATTTGAAAATATGGGAAATGTCTGTAGGTATTGAAAAATACAATCGTATATAATTAATAATTATTAAAAACATCGTAAATGAACAAATTGTCAAAATATGTAAGAAAAATAGAATTATTGAGAAATATGTGAAAACATGTACTTATGGCAAAATATGTAAAATAAAATATAGTTAATTTCATTGGAAATCCCTTGAAACGAATTTAACACTCACCTAAATTAATTTATCAAATCACAGTAAAAATATGTATTTACATATAAATCCAAACTTTACTTATCACGTCATATTTCAGAGGGGCACCACACGTCCACACATCGATTAAGATAACAGGATGTTACGTCATCGCGGACCGTCAGACCACTCACAACTACTCAGACACTCGTACGTGTCTTCACTGTTCAGTGGTTCAGTCATTCACCCGCTAATCATCACTTTCAGCAGTGGTTCGGGTGACAGTCTCTGTCGAGTCGTATTTTGTCCCTCGTCCAATCCACTATTTCCTGTGCCCAATAAAAACAATTAAATAATAACGCACCCGGTCATTGATCATCATATGATCGTCTCGAGTGTCAACAAATTGTGGAAATCGTGTGACAGAATACGACGCTTATCAACCGCAGTTCCGATTCGTATGGCAGATTTGAAAGTTGCACGTAAGTCGCCCTCCGTCTGTTGTTGATATCGTATTTTCGTTTGTTTGCCGGACGAATCGTTGACAGTTGCTATTAGTACATACGTAATTTTAAGTTTTCGTTTTATTAATTTTACCGCTGCATGTTGGTTTTTTTTTGTAATCTTTCACTAACTTATTCGCCCAACCGTTTCACACAACTCCGTGCGTGACCCCGACGCACCTAACACCCGTTAGTAGTGTGCACAACGGTCACCATGTTTGCCAAATCAATATCGTCGTTTTTCTTTGCTAGGACATTAAACACAACCGTGCCTAAGATGACGTCCACATGCATTGAGGCACTGTCCGCGGAAGGCCGCCGAGACTTTTACAACTCGTTCGACACCGTGCTCACCGACTGCGACGGTGTACTGTGGCTGCTAAACAACACGATACAGGGCGCCACAGAAGTCATGAATGGTTTCAAGGCGAATGACAAGAAGGTGTTTTTCGTCACCAACAACAGCACTAAATCGCACACACAGTTCTTGGAGAAGTTTCATGCACTCGGATTCAAAGCTCAAGCCAACGAAGTGGTCAGTACTAGTTTCTTGGCCGCTAAATACTTGAAAGCGAATCTCGACCCATCCAAGCAAGTGTATGTAGTTGGGTCCCCAGCTATCGCATGTGAACTAGATGCATTGAATATTAGACACTTTGGTGTTGGTAAGGATTATTTAAAAACTTCTGTACCCACGTTTGTCGAAAACATAAAGCTTGAACCTGATGTTGGTGCTGTGTTGGTTGGATTCGACGAACATCTTAGTTATCCAAAACTATTTAGAGCTGCATCTTACTTGAAGGATCAAAGCGTCCTGTTTGTGGCAACTAATACTGATGAGAGTTTTCCAGTAGCTGGTACAGGTTTAGTTATGCCTGGAACTGGCAGCTTGGTGTGTGCTGTCAAGACTTGTGCCGGACGAGAACCATTTGTTGTTGGAAAACCGTCAAGCTACATATGCAATGTCCTAACAGAAACCAATAAAATTGACCCTTCAAGGACATTAATGATTGGTGACCGTTGCAACACTGATATATTGTTGGGTAAACGCTGTGGGTTTAAAACACTGTTGGTATTAACTGGCGTGAATAGCCTGAAAGATGTGGAAGAATGGAGCAAATCTGATGATCCTAAATTACTAGAGTTAGTACCCGATTATTATGCTCAGAGTATCGATAGTTTGAGAGCGACATTTCCAGTGCCATTGTAATGATTAAATGACAATTATTACTATTTATTTTAATATATTAAAATATTAAACTAATGCATTGTATCTAGAACAATTTTATTTTATTATGTATCACAATTTTAGAACATTTTTAGGGATGGATATTTAAATGTTTTTCACATTATGTTCAACTTAGTTGTATTTTAGTTGAAAGTTATTGTTCAAAATTGATTTATTATTTAAATTATAGCAAAATATTATGGTATGTATATGTACCCTTCAGAATACAATATATAATATATTTGGAAAACTTTATTATTTTCAAATAAAATTTGCATTGTATTTTAAATAGTATAATTCTTGTGTGATCTGAGAATATGAGAATATGTTACCTATGTTGTATACTTTTTTTATGTCAATTAAATTTCAGATTTTTCATGAATGAACCAATGTTGTAATAAACAGTATTTATTGTCTATCTACCAACATTCGTTTAGTAATCAATGCTTTCATAATATTATTTCATACTATTTTATTATCATCTTTTGACTGGCTAACCAATATTTCTAAATTGTGTAGTAATTATGAGCCTAGCTGATTGTTGATTTTTTTTCCGAATAAGTTTTTAAATAAAATTATAAATTACTTGAAACATTGCAACATTATACAATAGGTATTAAGTTAAAATATGTTATAAACTTATAAGTTTATTAATTTTTATCTTTTAATACATTAATACTTGTTACCTACACTTGAATATTTTTTTATGCATAATTAAAGTATATACAATTTAATAATTGAGTATGAAATTTAAAAATTAGTATGATCGAATTGTTTAAAATTTTCTAGCTAAATTATTGAAAAATATTTTTCAATTTTTAAAGCATAAACCTATAAATTGTACCATATTATTTATTGGTACATTGCTATATGAGTGTCAATATACTTTTAAGGTAATATTGCTTGTAAATTAGTAGAAATTGATCAATCTATTAAAGGGACATAATATGATTTATCTTAGGCACATACTTAAATTATTAGGTATTAGTATAATGGTTTTAAACAATTATTGAAACTTATTATATTATTGTTTGTTTAATATAATAATTATTGCAAGTTATGTGGATGTGGATTAGATAATTTGTCTTAGTGAGATAACCTTTCTTACTAAGTTCATTTTAAAGTTATTAAGATAGCAATTTTAAGACTTGATAATATTTTAATACCATTACAACATTTGATAACAATGTTTTCAAAGTTTATAGCTATTAGCTAGGACTTGAAAATTAAAGGAACTTACTATATTATGATGGTATGTAAATTTAGAAATTGGAAATTGAATACGCGTATTTTACATATTTTTCCAAATTTATTAATTTGATGACAATTGTACAATGTGCATAATCTAAATTTTATAATAATAATATTATCTACCTATAAGATATTGATTTTACTTATTGTAAATCTATTAAATTTAAAAATATGTTAATGCAAATCAGTCTCCCACCATATTATTGAGTATTAATTTTTAATTTGTCTGTGTATATTTTGCCTGTTTTAGATCAAATAGCTTCCGTCCCTTATTTATAATTAACTATATAATTATTGAAAAATAATGGTAGTTATTGTATTTTGTTTATTTATTTAGCCTTAGCATCGATGAACAGTGCCATTGATTACTATGTATAAGTATTGCGAATGCAATACCTTATTTAAGTGGGTGGCATCGTGGTGGACAATGGTAGTTCGTAGAAATATACATGTTTATACTAGATGTACAAGTTATAAATATTAGCTATTAGAATACCCATAAGTACTTACAATTTAAGGGGACAGTTTGTCTCCTATTTAATAACAAATTCACTGTCTACCAATACTTTCTATATCAAATTTTATGTTTATGCAATACCTATCATTTGAAACTGACATCTATAACCATTCACTTTTTTTATTACATATTGTACTTAAATAGTTAAATGTACATTAGTTTGTGATAAATTTATCTTGTTTAGAGTTGTCAGGGAAGATAATTATCTGTTGTGTGTTGTCTGAGTTGAGGACTTCCAGGTTAGGTACTAGAAATTTCTGTTTCAATGGTTTTGTTTGTAAGAAAGTACCTACTTAAATATGTATTTAAATACAGTTTTGCAGGTTTATTAATTAATTACATGTATTTTCTATCTTAACTTTTGCTTCAGAGCAGCATCTTTCACAAATTCTTAATATACTCATACATGGAATAAGTATAGACAGCAGGTAGGTATTTATATGTTGTTTTAATAGTTCCTTGAAAAGGAATACCAAATATTATTAATTATTGTTCCAGGGTGGTTTTGATCCTTAGTCAATAATCAGTTTTAATTATTGTCTGTGTATTGCATAATATAAGTGTTTATAGTTTAACATATTAAATAAGTTATATTTTCATTTACTTAAATATAAGTAAATAGCCTAGCCTATT
This sequence comes from Rhopalosiphum maidis, assembly GCF_003676215.2. Taxonomy (NCBI): domain Eukaryota; kingdom Metazoa; phylum Arthropoda; class Insecta; order Hemiptera; family Aphididae; genus Rhopalosiphum; species Rhopalosiphum maidis. The sequence continues at coordinate 86,987,685 of NC_040878.1, forward strand.
AACATCAGCAAATGTAATTGATAACTAACACTCAATATTATCAGCCATCAGGTGTGTACTATACTGTGAAGTCCCTGTGCTGTTGTGTTTAAACTTCTTAAGAGGGATATGGAAAAAAATTTGAAGTTTTAAAAAAACTTATTTTTATTTAAAAAAAATGAGACTCTAAAGATTTAGTAAAAATGTTTCAACTATGATCAAGGTCGTATCTAAGGAGGTTCACCCTCTCCCCAAAATTTTCTCGTAATAGGTAAACTTAAGAAATAATTTTATCATTATTTTATACTCTACTTATTAAGATTTGTATAAACCACCCCCTCTAAAAAACTTTCTGGGTTCGACCTTGACTATTGATGGTGATTTTTGGTATCAAATTGAATCTAATTGGTACTGTTATGTAATACTGATAGGTAGGTATTACACATATGAAATAATAATAATTATATAATTATGTAAGTACCTATAAAATTTAGTTTTAGCAAAAATAAGTTCCAACTACCAATTACCATAATATTATGAATAAAAAACTTAATTGCTTTAAAATAATAAAATATTATTAGAAATATTGGCTGACAGATGGTTTTTCATCTGCAAAAATGTATTGAATTAAAATTTAACACACCCATGACTACACTGAAATTTATTATTATGTAGGTAGGGCGACTTAGTTTTTTTTTATGTATTTAAATAAATATTTTAAAACACTATAATTTTTAATGTAGAAACATAATTCAAAGGTTAAAACTTCCATTCTTCTTTTACTATATCTATCATGGTAATTTATTACTTTCTTAACCATAATTAATTACTTAACTGATAGTTATTTTAGTTAATTAAAAATTTTGGAAGTAAGAAACTAGTCAATAATTTGTTACAATACAACCAAAACTCTACGAGATTACAAAAAAAAAGATTAGATTGACAGTGCGACTGATCACCTTGCTCAATACCTATTAATATCAGACGTCAGTACAAAAGATATCTAATTGATGTAGGTATTATTTTGTTTAAATGTCAATTGTACATTAACTTTTATTGTACCATTAGATTTGAGAATCAACATAAATATCTGATTATTAAGTATGTAAGTAAAGATCTTACCTAAGTTTTGACGAAATTACTATTGGGTTCTGGGTGACACCGAACAATGAATCACTATAAGGTCACTCAGGAGTAGAATTTTTCTCTTATTACAAACCTAGCATTATTAGGTATTGATATTATCAAAATTGTTATTTATTATTATTATTATTAATTTTGCAGAGTTGAGGGTCTCGTACAGAGACAAAGATGATGTATTGCTTGAAGACAGTTTGGAATCAAAAAATCCGTATCAGCTGTTTTCCATATGGTTCAAAAAAGCTTCGGAACGCGACGACGTGAGACAGCCCAACGCTGCTTGTCTGGCTACGGCTACCAAGTAATACAGAATGACTTACTAACTGCGTATAATCCAAATTAGCCCAGGAGAAATGAACATAAAATACAGATGGGCTTTTATCAATGTATCTCGGTTTTAATGTAGCTACCTCGGTTCACGGTAAAATCTGCGTTTGTGCAGGTACCTTATTTGTAAACTAATTCGACCGAGATGGGCAATTTGCTCGTGTCAGATTGAATAAAACATTCGATATATTTTTGAAAATGGTCCAAGCTATACTCTCATTTTTCCTAATAGTATCTCTAAGAACAATTTTAAAATTTATTAAAATAAGTCAACTAGTTTTTAAATCTATAGACTGAAAATAACAGTAACCAATAGCAACTGCAGTCCTATATATTGTATAACTAAAAGATTATTCGATTTTCGTGAGCCTAAATAAAATTTAAGTGTAAGCTACTTTTTAACAACCTATAGTAAAATGTTAAAAAAAGAAGCTATAAGCCTATAACACAGACCGATTCTCAAAGAATATGTGTGTAAAACGTACTGCTAATTGGTTCAGTATGTTTCTAAGTCTATAATCTTTATCCCTATAGATATAGCATATAGATAATATATAACTATTACATTTTTCATTTAATGTATTCAATCAACTAGGTAACCTTGATTTATACACACTAACAACGACATTTTTATCTGATAGGTAATATAGGAAACTGCATTATATTATTTACTATGGAAGTATGGCCTATGGGCATTCAAAAAATATATACAATTAGGTATTTGTTTTAATTATACAATACTATTCATTAGTCATTACTAATTACAAATTTGTTACTGTTTACATGACATAGCGTGTATTTTTTATGACGTTCCGTAGGTCTGGTATTCCGTCGGCTAGATTTGTTTTACTTAAATCATTCGATGAATCGGGTTTCACGTTTTATACAAACTCTGAGAGCCGCAAGGGCCGAGAAATTGTGAGTACCTTATCAACATAATATACATATTTTTATATTATTATATAATGATTACCACGCGTAAGCCAAGTATGTCAACATTTTCTATTTAAATGAAATTGAATTGTATTCCTGTAGAACCTCAAATCAAGTATTATCTATTAATACTAAAAAATGTTTGCTACTTTTATAACTTAATTATATTTTTCAAAGTATGAAAATCCTAACTGTATGACCTACCTAATTTAATTATTTAATTATACCATAATCGATGCACCAATGTCATAATGTCATCAGCAATAGATCGCATTATTGATCAGAAATTTGATATAATTATAAGATAGCGACGATAGCATAGTGAATTTTACGTAAACTCCGTGTATTATTATCATTGTAATAGTTTGGATTTTCGGTCACTTTTTATGTGCACTTTAAATGCATTGAAATTTTTAAATTTCTAGGAAGAAAATCCTATTGCGGCCATGACGATATATTGGGACCCGTTGGATCGTTCGGTAAGATTAGATTTAGAACTTATTAGCGTAAAATTTTGTTGCCGAAGTTTAGGTATACTATTCAATGTTTACAGTTACCACTGTTAAAATATACGCTTATTAGTTATTGCTTATATGTACCTCAAAAATGTGATTATGTATTTATGTGCATTAAAAATACATAAATAAGCGACATTTTTTAAAACAAATACATTTTAACATATACAAATAAAAAAAACAATATATCACGTTATGGCTTAAGGTTTTTACCCAATTAAAGTGAAAAAGTATACGTAAATAATAGTAAATAGCACATATACAATTATAATTTTGCATTTTTATTAACATATTTTTAATGTACGTATAGGTACGAATCGAAGGGGCAGTAGAGAAAATTAGTGAATCTGAGTCCACAGAGTATTTTGATACAAGACCAAAAAGCAGCCAGATTGGTGCTCACGTGAGTCGTCAGAGCACAGTAATAGCCAGTAGAGCATCGCTATCCGAACTAAATAAAAAGCTCGAAGTCGAGTACGCCGAAAAACCAGTACCCAAACCGTCTTATTGGTGAGAATATGCGTTGCCGTAGTTCGTATAGAGTTTAACAATATTCGTACTTGGGAATACCAAATAGACACTTAATTTAATTTAAATTTTACTGCAATTCTTTCTGGTGTAAATAAGTAAATCTTATATCATTAATTTACCAGTGAGAAATATTTATCATTTTATCGGAAATCACGACATCCAGAACCCCCTCAAAACTTCTTCTTTTTGCTTTATATCAGTACACTTAATTACTTAAATTACTAGCGGGGGAGCGAGTGTGGTCAATAATTTTCATAGTGGAAGGGAGAAGCTATAACCACCCGCTACTAAATCCTTCCTTGCAATAGTTCTACCCGGTTCTACCTTAATGATACATGAACCGGCATTAAATAACTATAAAAAATTAATACCGTGAAATGAGTCTATTAATTTTCGATTTAGTCAGCTTTACGCCTGGAATTTGTATTTTTATTCTACAGGAATGGCTATAAAATAATTCCTAAGACAATGGAGTTTTGGCAAGGGCAGAGCGACAGGCTGCATGATCGCATCGTCTTTGAACGGGCCGAGCACGCAGCCCAAAAGCAAATCGCCAGTCACGTCGGCGAAAACGGTTGGGTGTTTTATCGTCTCTCGCCGTAACGTTGTATTACAATATTACATACACAATCTTACCTATCGAGTATCGACATATATATTCTAAAATAATAGTAAACTGCGTTTTTATTTTGTGTGTTTAAATTAGATGCTGATGTTTACCTAGTATGATAAATATTAATTAATAATAAAAATCAAAGTGTAAAATACAAACTACAAATTTATGTACTTTTTTTAAAGCTTATCAGCCGAGTTTAATTATCGGCTTTATAAATAGGTTGTATTTAAGACTATTTGGACATCGCCTTTATTATAATGCTCAATAAAACACTTTATCCGAGTGCTCACCCCCGTGGTAGTCTTCGCGCATCATATTTATAAATCCAACGTTCATAGTTCAAAAAAAATTACGGGTAAGGTAGATTCATTTTTCAACGACTTAAATAAGAGACTTAGTGGCAAAGCGTCGGATAAGCGTTAGTAGTGATCCTGGTGGGAGGATGATTACATTTTTTATCCAGGATCGTCAATAATTGACATTGGAATTGAACGTGTTATGTGGATAATCCACACGATTGGCACTACGAATGATGCGGTGTATCAGCTACGTAACCGAAACGAGACCTCGTGAGAATTTACGGCGTTGGGTCCTGTCATGCTAGTCACATGTGATTAGTGTGCACAATAATAGTGGCGGATCCAGGATTTAATTTTTTTGTGAGGGGCATAGTTCAAAACGCAAATCTTAAATTTTTCAGTAATTAAAAAATACATACAAATATGTGTATTTAACTTATGCCAACGAAAGGGGGGAGCGAAGCCCTTCGGCCCCCTTAAATCCGCCACCGCACAATAATGAGGAGTGGCCTCGGTGTTTAGACACGTTTATTCTATGTACTTATTTAATAATTGATATTAATTCGTTATGTTTGTGTATTTTTATGAAACACTTGGCAGTTTATAGTTAGTATGTGGTAATAAGATTAATATTTATTCTCGACTGCAGATTAATTTGAAATTACGTATGAATTACGAAGATTCTAGAATAGTCTATATAAATATAAAGAGGAAAAAGTAAGCAATTGTGGGACTGTGAACTAGGTACGACTTGGGTATTTAAATTTCATCAAAAACGTGAAAATGTATATCAATTGTACAATATTATTATTCACGGACCAAAAAAACAGTGCAGTCCTATTGGTTGACTATCAACAACGTTGGACGGTTGTAATTTTTACGATTGAAATGTATTCAAAATAATAGTATCATTATAGGTACTATAATATTAAATGTAGTACCACCGTTGATATTAAATTAGGAAAAAATTTCATGTACTGCTTTATAACTTGGTAATAAAATCAAATGTTATACATTTATAATACACATTTAAACATAATTAAACTGATATTGATAGAGTATAATCAGAGCTAAGATTTAAATAATAATTAAAAAAATTGTAAAATACGCATTTTTTATATTATATAATTGAGATAAAAAATTATTTATTTATTTTTCGCACGCATGACGCATACCTATTTATTAATTATTATTTTATTAATAAAATGTATTATTCATTTTTATCAGTATAATATAAATTGCGGATATTACTAAAACTTTGTTGCTTACTGTTGCATACGGAGTTGTATTAGCACATAGGCACTGTGCCTTGGGCTTACAAAAATAAAATGTGTGGCTATGATTTTTTTCTTTTTGTTACAATTATCTTGTTTTATACTTCTATACGAGAAATAAAGAAATATTAAAATTAATGTAAAATAAATTGTTTTTTATAGTTTTAAACAATTAAATTTATTTTAAATTTGCAGGGGACTTGGAATAAAATAGTTTTTAAGATCTGTTAAAATTATTATTATATAAAAGTTTTGATTTGATTTTTTTTGTTTTTAAAGGATTAACACCGAAATTCAACACTTCCTCTTCTTAACAAAAGGTTCTATATCCATTTTAATAATGGACACCGCAGAGCCGTATTATTAGCTTGTATCAACTAAAAGCACCGCGCTTAGAGCTAATAAGAGAACTTCATAAAGTAGTAACAAAGTATAAGTGGTATTTTTTTAAAACAAATGTACTATAATAGTCTATATTGACGCGGCTACGGCGGTAGGTGATCTGTTGCTCCGCGATGTGCCGGTCACGATTTGTAGACGAGTGACTTAGTGAATAATACCTAATGTCGACACAAAGAATCACACACCTGGTTTAGAGATTAGAGTAAAGTACAACGTTATTTATTATGTCACAAAAAAAAAAAAACAATAGTGTACTACTAGCAGTAGTGCAACAGTGAAACTTTGCACTGACGGCCTTGCCGTACCTACCTCTCGTTTGAAATAGCCTTTCCCGTGCCATTATAAGATCGGTGGTGACCCACCGGGGCAAAGCACGACTTTTCGTTGACTGCATACGAATCACGTCGCTGGTATTTTTGGGGGTTATACTAGTGGCGTCCCGAATTTTTTGTTTTGAGTAAGTACATACCAATTGCGCGTTTTGTACATTTTTTTAAAATTTTTTTTATATTTTAGGTACGCAATTATAGTGTTATACCTTTTTATACGACATGCAATTCGCAGCGCTTGTCGTACTCCATCCTCGGTAGTCCCTCTAGTGACAGGCCCGTGGAGGCATATTAGCATTCTAGGTCTATCTGGGTACTGACTATAATTTTAGCTATGTCGTTTTTGTTGGTTTTGCTTCACTTTATAATCTAAAGTGTTATCTATTATATACAGTATAATATGTTCTAAAATTCCCGTATCACCCATAATATCTCCGTAAAGAAAATCGTTAAATTTAAATGCGTTTTTTACAGTAAGTAATGAGTATGAAAATTTTGATTGAATGGCATAAAATTCAATTTTTTTTTTTAATTCAAAAATTATCAAAAAAAAAAATGTTTATACAATATATTATTTTACAATAAGCGTATACGATGGAGGTAACTAGGGGTTTATTTTTAGTGCGTTAGTACAAGAAAGAATGAGATTAAAAAGGATGGTAGTACAATTATTTTAATTTAGTAGGTCCCGAAACCAAGTACATTTAAGTCACCTTCTGGGGTCACTAGGAATAACGTTGGTGGATAGTTCGGAAATCAAGGGATTGTGATGGTTGCGCAATTTAGAGTTTTTTTAAGTTGATATGTTGTGATGTAAGTATAGATAATGCAGTAGGTGAAAGCGGGGTAAGTCTTTTGATATAGGTAAGAGTTGCCAAGATTATCCAGCGTTCTAATAATTAAGTTTTTTAAATTTGTAAGATAGCCATTTTTTTGATACAATTTTTAACAATTGAAAAAAATATTAAAATTGAATAAAAATTGACCAAGTTATAGAGCCAGTAATGTTTTTAATTTAAGAAAAATTATTTAAAAAACATTATTGTTCTTAGAAATTCAAAAACATTACTGGCTCTATAACTTGATCAATTTGTATTCAATTTTAATAACTAGTTAAAGAATTTGATCAAAAAAATGTCTTACAAATTTAAAAAACTTAATTATTAGAACGCCCAGTAACTTTGGCAGCTCATACCTATATCAAAAGACTTGCCTTATAACCGCTTTCGTCTACTACGTTATATCTACTCACATCACAACTTATCAACTTGAAAAACTCTAAATTTCACAACCATCACAATCCTTTGATTTCCTAGCGACCCCAGAAGGCGACTTAAACATACCTGGTTTCGGGACCTGTTAAATTAAAATGATTGTACTACCCTTCTTTTTAATCTCATTCTCTAGTTCTTATATACTAACGCTCTAAAAACAAATCCCTAGCCTTAAGTACTTCCAATAGGTGCGGCCTCTTATCTCCTGTAACTTAAGCCATGTTACCTCCATCACATATGCATATTGTTAAATAATAATTACAGATTGTGTATTTAATGAATGTTAAAAGAATATTACATAACTATTTTTTTGATAATTTTTGAATTTTTGAAAAAAAAAATTGAAGTTTATGTCATTCAATCAGAAATGCCATACTTATTACTGTAAAATAAAATTTCTCAAGAGATATTAAGGTTGAACCGGATTTTTGGGACAGACTAACAATATAATATGTATATTTTAGAATTAATTGATTATATTACGTACCCTAGTAGTAATTATATAGTATCTATATAATAATAATAAGAAATATGCTTTAAAATATTTGTTGAAAATAATAAATACATAATATGTTAATACTAAGTATAAATAGCTGTTAATGACCTTTAACTATTATATTATTTATATATCTATATTACGACTTACGAGTTTTAATAATCCAATATAATATTAATTTATATAATTTTTATCGTTTTATAAATAAGATATAATGGCGTGCCCAGGAATTTTCGATAGGGGGAGGATTTGTTATAAGAAAAGACAGGATTTAACTGCATTAACAACACAACCAAATTATATATTAAAATGTTATGATTATATTAAAAAAAACATAAAAGTTGAATATTAAATTGCACTATAAAAATTCAAAAGTCATAAAAAAAGCGTTACATTTTTAATTATAATTAAATAAAAAAAAAAATAGATGAATGTATTACTTTTTTGGTATAATTATACAATTTTAATATACGTATTACCTACAACTTTTGTGTGTTTCTAATGCAATTAAATCCGGTCTCTTCTTATAACATATCTCCCCCCCTCGAAAATTTCTGGGTACGCCACGGCATCTTGTTCAGAAAACGATAACAATTATACAAATTATATTGGATTATTAAGAAGACATCGTACCCGCATGTGTTGTCTCCGTCTTACACTCGTAATAATATATTATATATGAATAATATAATTGCTAAAGGTCATTAACTGCTATAACTAGTATCAACCTATTATATACTTACTATTTTAATCAAATTTTATAAAGCATTTTTATTATTATTATTATTATTATTTACATATTATATAATTACTTTTGTTATAGGTACCTGATATAAAACAATTATAAAATATATTATATTATTTAGATTACAAATTAGTTTTATAAAGCTTGGCAAAACCAAACGACTAATCACCCGTAATCTAAAATTATTACCGTTGCCCAGACGGATCCCCGAACGCTAATATGTGGCCAACCAGGCGTTCTCGGAAAGCTTTTCCGAGGCCTTGTCCTGGTGTGGCTCTTCCTGTGTGGCTGCGGTAGACGGTGCCAGCTCCTCGGACGTTGTGCCCTTGTCACTGGTTGGTTTACATCCATCGCTACCAGTGGTGATGGTTGGAGAGAAGGTTTGCTACCGGCCTCAAAGTTCAAAATTGGCGTAGGAAGCTTGGCTAGCCGATGTTGGCTTGCTGCAAGCTTCCTAACCTATTTTTTTTGGAACTTTCTGTACCGTTTCTCACCAGCTGTACTTCTGTCCTCGTCCTTCCCATCGGTTTTAAGGGGTGACCTTGACTTATTGGGGACCAGTGCCAGCTCCCTGAGCGTTACGGGCCCTAAGTCCACTCACCTTTTTGGTCTTTTTGGCCTTTTTGAGTTTTTGTCACGGTGGCTCTGGTGGTGAGATATGTGCAGGCCTTGACGATTGTAGTTGCAGCGTCCTTTTTGGTGGCTGGAGCTACAATGGCCGCTGGATGTCGGCCGCGCGGTCTGCCCAGTCCCTGTAGTAGATAGCCACTCACACCGGGTCCTGCAACAAACGGTGCTTCGGCATCCTAGTGACCTGGGTGTTTATAGGTGGTGCGTCAGGTTCTCTGGATACCATCTCAACCTGGGAGATTGGGTCCTTCACCTTTTGCGAATGAAATGCGTCCATATTTTATAATATACTGCGCGCACTAAACTTGGTGGACGAAGACAGTTAGACTAACCGCTATTACAATTGTAAAATAATAAAACTGTCATCTCGATCGCGCGAATCGTAAACAAAATATAATAATAATAGCATATAGGTTGTTATTGTCGACAAAGCTTAAATTATAGTGATTTAAAATTTTATTTTGATGTCACGATAATGTAATGTAATAATTAAAATTGCTATGCTTGCTCTGACACTCTATAGTAGGCGTCATAAACTAGTGGACCACGAACACTTTTTTTATGACTTTTATCCGTGGATTAGATTTTAAAATGTTTATAGTATAAATAAATAAAAACTATAAGCGTATCATATAAAATTTATAATACAACAAAACATTATTTAAGTAATGGAGAATAATCTGTATTGAACAAATGTATAAATAAATTAATAAATACAAATACCATCGCGCGCTTGACAAACATTGTCTAAAAGTATCAATCTTTTGCCAATCGTACAGACTGCATGTTCTAGTAATCGGAAACATATTCTAAAAACATTTTTTAATTCATTATGAAGTTACTTTAAAACGACTTTCTCAAATGTTTAAATTAATTTCTTAGTTCAATATAACTATTATTTAAAAATTCTTAAAATTCAAAATTTCAAATTAAAATTTAAAGGGTTCAAGTGATCAATTTAAAAAAAAATTGAAAATCATTTTCATGTAGACTTCATGAAGAATTCAAATATGTTTCCTATTACTATAATAGTCTGTACAATTGGTAAAACATAGGTATATTTTGGTAAAAATCACAGCCGTGTGAAATCCCCTTAAATTAAATTCTATTTCGATATTATCGCTAGCAAAACAAAATCGACTAACTACTTTAAAAAAGATTTTGGATTTGGTTTTTGACCTAATATACTTTCTGCATTGGAAATCTAGACACCAATTTGACTACAAATTAAATGAAATAAGAATATGACGTTATTTTTAACCTAACAAGTCACCTATGTTTAGTAAACGATAAAAGTCCTTGAAACTACATTGATATTATTGCCTAACAGTTGATTGCAATAAAAATGTGATAAACCTATTTTTCTATGTAGACATCTATCTAAACTGTGTAGAATAATTTTAACATAAATTTAATGTGACTCTTTGAATAAGTATTATTGTGTCAGGTTTGACTTAACTTATAAAAACGCCGATATGATTTGCTTTATTTAAATGCTTAATATAAGAGTAAATTAACCTATTATCAAACTTATATAAGTTACAACTATAAGGATATTATCTTTATTTGTTCGTTGTTAAATTTTATGGTCTTGTAAAAAATAATTGTTTAAAGTATTTGAATATAATATTATATACAGTTAGGTAGTACTTTCAAATATTTTCAAATTAAATGTATACATTTTTTTAATACCTACCTACTTTATGTTTTAATCAATTAAGCCGAATTTCTTTTAGGTTTTTCATGTTTTTTATTAATTTTATAGATCATTTTCCATTGTATCGTTAGGTTTAGATAATTTTCGGTTGAATATAACTTTTTTACTAGACTTCAATGTTTAAATCGTTTAAAAATTAAAATATTTTAAAAATCTAATGTACAAACAAAAAAAAAATTTAATGTCCTTATTATTACCTTTAAATTAAACGATAAAGCAAATAATTCTTTTATTAAAGTAAACAAGTATCTATAGGTAATAACTCAAAATGTATTCTGCTGAATGCAAATTTGCCATCGTTATGTAGGTATGTTTTCAATGCGGAGATTGTAGGAGTGTGATGGCCAGTGACCACTGCAGATGGGTAATGGTACTTATTTAATAGGCCGTTTTAGAAAGTATTTTTTAGTATTTACTATTTTAAATACGGTCTTGGATGTATTTGTATTTGAAAATCAAATACTTTTGTTTAAATAATTTATCGACTTTGTTTCAATAAGTGATCAATATTAATTATTATCTTTTTTCTAGTCAGAACTCAAAAGTCAAATCATTGAAATGTTGTTATTTCATTTTATTTTGGCCTCCCAAGATAAAAGCGAAATATTATTGATTATTTTCGTTGAAGCCTATATTAGTACCTATATTGTGACGTGAATTATTAGAAACTATAAATGAATGTTTACGAGATACTGGTTTGTGTACATTACAATATATGTACATATATATATATATTATTCTAAGGCAGAAATTTAAAAATTAATTGGTAATTTAATTAAAAAAGCATAGCAACAGACGACATTCTTCGAATTAAAAATATGAAATATTATTTTATTAAGTACACATAAAATATCTACAATAATGTATAATACCTATACTCTATAGCTTGTAAGTTGTAGGATATCTGTACAGTCTGCAGCAGGTGCCAGGTACCTAGACTAGAAATTAGTTGTTTATTACCAATAGTATCAGTAACTATCTGGTGTATATGAGTATATGTTTAATGTATTAAGATAAGTATTTGCATTCGTTCTTAAATACTTTTCGAAAAAAGTACTTTAAATACTATTTAAATACTTTTTAATCTGATGTATTTGTATCTCTATTTAAATACAAATGAAAAGTATCTTTTTACAAGATTGTTGATAGCTGGTGTTCAATATGTGCCGATAACGATAATAATAATATTATATAAATCCCCCCCCGCGAACATGTTCAGTGGGGCCAATTATCTTCTTGAAGAATAAATAAAAATAAAAATATATATATATAATATATATACGTAAACATATATTATCGCTAGATTTCCGTATTATTTCTTCAATACATTCCTATTGTAATTATTAGTTAAATTATTGGATAGTATATTGTGTAAATGGTAATGACAATGTAAATGAACATTGAACACACTCACATACACGGTCCACGTAATAATGTTGTATTACTGATTTTTATAATAGTTTACCTATATTATACCGAGTATATTGCACTGTATATTGCACATCTATGGGAATTTCCCTATTCGGGCTACGTAATGAATTGATGAGCTTATAGTAAGTTAAGACATATATTTCCCAGTTTGTATAATAAGTGCACTTATTACATGTAATGAATCGGTATAATAGGTGTATACTCGTAACTCGTTAATCATAAGTGTGCGTTATATTTTTGTATTGTTATGTAAACTGTAGGAGATGTGTATTATAGATTATACTCAGTAAACTTGTCTGTATATTGTACGTTTGACAGTCAACATTGTATGCAAATAAGCGCTCACTATAGCACTAATTAATAAAATCATATCGACAAGTTAATCTACGTATTATTATTATTATTATTAATAAAATGTTATTTATTTTTATTGTATACGTTTCGCCGAGTGTACGGCTCAAGTAGGTACGTCGAGCACTTAAGTTTTAGGCGTAAAATATTGAAGGTTTCTTTTGATTACCTATACTTTAGTTTGTTAATCAGTTTTTTTATTATCTCTCTATTAAATGATTATAGTTTATGAATATAAGACGCTTTTGATCTGAATACTGTATATATAGTATAAGTTCAGTTATATCGTATATATACTATATACTATATATTATCATACACGTGGTATATTCATTATTTCGATTCATGTACTGAATAAATAGTAAATTATAAAATATAATACCAACGTTCGCTAAATTTAGTTAGACCAAAAAGTCATAATAAAGAGAAAGTTGTGTACATTCATTACATACAAATTTTACTCTATAGTTTAGGTTAGATTACTGCTTTATTTATACCTACTTTTTATTAGATAACGATGAAATGTATAGATTTTGTAGTTTATACATAGCATGTAGTACCTATGTACTAACTATTAAGTACACAAGAGTGTTTAATGAAAACGTTATTAACTTAAAACAAATGTAGGTATACTTAAAAATTAAAATAGTAAGATATTAACGATGGATCGAAATTAGCATCGTGAAAATCCGCAAACACTCCAAGTAAATAGCAAGTGCCATTGCCGGCATATGTGCATTTGGGATTCATCAATTTCGCCAAACCATTTTTAATAATTGACAAAGGTTGTTGTAATCAATGTGATTTTGCCAATATCGATTTTATTACGAAGTTATTACCTAACCTAACTCGAGATTGAGCAACTATTTTTTATGTCTACAAAATGGCCAATTAGTAACTAAGAAATGTATGAACTTCCCGAATAAAAATAATAAATCGTAATTTTAAAATTGGAAAGTGTATCGTTGTAAAACGACCTAACGTAGCCACATAGGCAACTACCAATTTTAATATTGGAAATATATTATATAGTTCATAATAATGTATTAATATTATTATAAATTAATCACATATAATTATTATTGGATCCACGCCATTTAGGTTTTTATTGATATTTTAACTTTGGTATATGTTATGAAAAATATTATATATATTAAATATTATTTGATTTGATTTAAATATGTAAATATTTCTGGTATTTTGTAATTATGTACTCTATTAAGTTTATTTTTTTTTCGTCTATGCTTATAGATCATATAATAATTAGGACGGACATATTAAGGCTCTTAAGGGAACCGGTCTTGCAACTGACCTGTTATTTGGAATGAGTTTTAACTTTTAATTAATTTTATAGGTATACTTACATCGTACACATTTAAAGTCCTATTGTTTATATGCATTTTTGCTGCATTGACATCACGTGGATTTCTTGTAATAGTTTGGTTTTTACGATATTATTATTCATCAATTAGATTTCTATTTAATAAATAAAATACATTTAAATTTTATTTTACGATTTTATATCGAACACCGAATAATATAACGTTGTTAGTATGCAGCCACATAAAATTAATTGGCATAAGAAAGGGGGTTATCCTAGTTAAAATAACATAGGTACGAATGCATTTATACATCAGGATTTTCGTTTTCAAGGACAGGTATCGTCGTTCGTCGTTGATGGTGTCAATGGGCGATGGCCAATCACGGCCTTACGTTGAACGTGCTGGTGCCGTCAGCTGAAATTGGTCTTATTACCAGTCGAACGATGGATCGCGGAACGTGAATAGTGACGTTGAGTGTGGACCGAATATCGGAAAACATTTCTTGTACAGACCATACCGACATTGAATTCCTTCGGTATTCTTAAAGAATTATAGTATTTACTATCTTCTGACAATTGTGAGATTGTATACATTTATCAAGATACGTTTTATTATTATTTGTAATCCGTTCGTAGGTCAGTTGTTAGCACAGATTGTTTTTGGAATCGTTTTGGAAAGAACAGAAAATGACCGGTTCCTGGACTGTAAGTATTTGAAGTGGTTGCGTTTTCTACTTGATCATCGTTTGTTGTTATGTCTTATTTAGGTAGAACGTCCTATCGTAATAAGGTCATAAATCATAATAAATAGTAAATATCTATTATAAATTTTAATAAATTAGGTTTTTTTAATACTTGTTCTATAAAAAATACAAAAATAAAATGTGCATAAATAACTTAAATAATTCCATACCGTCAGCGATGAACGACGATAACTACTATTCTCGAAAACGAAAATCCTGATATAAGTGCATTCATGTGTTATTTAATCTAAGATACGCCTCTTAATGTTGTATAAACTGGCTGTAGCTGTCTATTAACAATTAAATACTTTTACTTTTTAGTATAGGTATGCAAATCTATATTTAAATTATTTTCTAATAAATACTGTAAATAAAATGAAATAAAAATCGTAAGTTCGAACGAAAAGCATATCACGATTCTGATTCTGTACAGAAAGCTGATAATTATATAATATATACCGATATCCAAGTATTAAAGTGTTGACAGAAGAGTTAAGCAAAAGTATAATGTAATATTTATGAAAGTAAAACAATAAAAAAAAAGTAAGAGTCGAGATGAAAAAAAATAGTAACAAAAGTGGAAATAGTAAAAATTCCATACAATTTTTGGATCATTTGGTATCACAAATAGTAAATTTTCAAAATTTTATTGTTAACTGTTTACATAGGTAGTGTTTTGATTAATTTTGTCACAAAAAAATTCAACAATTTAAGAACTGAATTATAATATTATGGATAATCGTTCATACTCACCTCAAGTTCTTATAGTCATAATCAGATCTTCCGATCCCCACTGCTGATATTACGTCACATTTAACCTTCAATTATATAATAATTAGTTCTAAGGCCTTTCCCTGTGTATTACCTACTTGTAGGTAATTATTATTATATTAGTATTCTTTAATTAAATTATCATGGAGATATATCGTATCAACGTTTCCTTAATAAATAAGTAAATAGATAAATTAGGCGATATTATTTTATGATAGGTTTTCATGCGTAAAGTTTGCATGATATTATGATAATGAAAAAAATATGTGTGGAATTTATAAACAAATTAAACACAAAGAATTTAATATAACTGAAATGTATATATACATATATATTTTTTATATAATCTTATAAAAGATAAATAATGTTATTTTTACTTAGCAAAACGTAAGATGTAATAATTAATTGTTAATATTTTTTTCCTCGTAGAAAACCGTTTACGAAAAACTCAGTCGAAAAAAAACGTATGTGGAAGAAATCGGAGTCGATAAAGACAAATTTAAACGAGTGTTGAACGTCGTGGATTTGACCGCATTGGGCACCGGTTCTACGTTAGGATGTGGCGTTTATGTGTTGGCCGGAACAGTAGCAAAATCGGTTGCTGGCCCGGCTGTTGTATTGTCTTTCATATTGGCTGCAACCGTATCTTCGTTTTCAGGTAGGTACTCGAATTTATTATGCAATCAGTTACTGTAGAAATTCACTTATGTTTATGCGTTTTTATTCATAGTTTTGTGAATGATGAGAATTTTTTATCTATATTTCTGCCCCTTTTAGCGTTAAACAAAAACGTTCTCACGTCCTAAGTAAAGTTGTACGTTATCTACCTTCTACCCAACCCCAATCTTAGAAAAAATCTACCACTGACAGCTATTTAGACGAAAAAGTTTTTAAGAAATTAAGAATTTAAGGACACTTAACTAAGCTACATTACTATGTTTTATCTTTTTGTCAATAATTTGAAAATTTTTTATCGTTTTTATAATATTGATAAGGTTATCAGAAGCATAAATTCAACCAAGGGTGTAGCCAGGGAGGGTTCAGGGTTCAGACTCCTTCTCGAAATTTTTTCTTGAAATAAGATTAAATATCTTTAAATGCCTATTATATTTAAAACTTGTATAATATAACATATTTATACTCTAAACCCCTCCAAAATTTTTTTTCTGGCTATGGCCTTGAATTCAACAATCAATGACTTTAAACTATAAACAAAACAAAACTGAAAATAATATTAAAACAATTCAGTAATTATTAAATAATATAACAATAATCTTTATTTAGTATTCTTTATTAGTCAGTATGTATATTTTAAAAAGTTAAACGATCATTTTGATTTTTGAGTAATGGAAAAATAGCAATAGTTTAAATCGTAATAATATCATATACAATAATAGTATTATCTAAGCAAGTAGCAACATTTTGTTGTATACAAAATAGTATTTTGTTAACTGTGATTATCATAAATTTTTTCCCGGTCACGATAACATAAATTAAATTATATTTTATAAATAACGTTGTGTTATGTTGTTTACATAAAACCGTAATAGTATAATAAATTATGTTCATATTTCTTGATTGACAAATAACAATAAACGATGTTGTTTGTAAGTTTGGGACAGCAATACTGCTGTCCTATAACTTCTTCAAAATTCATCCACTCGGACAGTGTTAGGTACCCCCTCATCAACGTAAATATATTAATGTTTCAAACCAGAAATGATACATTCAACTTATTGTATACCACCCACGACACGACGATCCTCGTCAACTCATTGTACATATTTCCTATCTATACTTTTATGTACGAAAACAATAAATGCATCACACGGTTATAGGTACCTATTATAAAAGGCGTTGTATATTAAGTTCTATGTTTAACCATTGATTATAAATACAATGTATTTATAATCAATGGCTTAACGAAACTGTGTATATTCCACTATTGTGCTTACGTGTTTAATGTGTGAAGCTACCGTGCAAGGCCAACTACATGAATTTTATCAGTTTAATTTAATCTCCTTTTGATTTCTAGGTGTCTGTTATGCTGAATTTGCTAGCCGGGTTCCCAAAGCGGGATCCGCATATATTTATAGTTATGTGGCGGTAGGAGAATTTATTGCGTTCGTCATTGGTTGGAATTTACTACTGGAACACACAATCGGTTCGTTGCAATTTATTTATTTTTAAATAATAAATATGACAGTTATTGGTTATTACCAACGATTATTTATTCTAGCTCGTAGTATGACTAATTTTCAGAGCAATGATTTTTGAACTTTTTTTTAGGTACCGCTGCTGTTGCCAAAGCAATGAGTAATTATTTGGATTCTTTACTCGGAGATCCTCAGAAAACGTTTATGAAAAAACATTTTTCAATACACATGGATTTTTTGGGAGAATATCCGGACGTTGCATCATTTTTGTTTATTATGTCTATCGCTTGTAAGTTCATATTTTTATCATCAAAGTAACGCAAGCTATAATCTTATTGTAAAAAAAAGTATATTTTTAACACTTTGAAGTAAAAAACAATAAAACTGAGCATTTCATCGTGTCATGCTATCTTCTTTTAAGAAGAATGAGTAGGTTACCATACATAAACATATCTATTGTACTGTAAAAGGTCGATAGAAAACAATATTTAACAATATTATTTTTGAACTAGAAGGTTAAGTAGGTATGTTAAAATTAATATAAATGTTCTTTTTATTTTACTTGATAGTTTATAATAAATCACTGATGATTTAATTAATTAATTTTCAATTATCCACTTTATCATATTATACATTAGAGTGTGTATCATGAAGCGAGTATTACAAAAATTAATATAAAAATAATGATAAGAATTTTAAATTTTAAAGCTGTTGCTATACATGGACTATTTTCGTAAGTTGAATGGTTTTAAATTTTTTTTTTTATATGACTGATAGGATTAACGTGACACGATGGAAGTATATTATATATATTTTTTTTAATATAGTTGAAGTTAAAAATAACTATTGTTTGATTACATTTCTTGTTAATTTACAGTGGTCGTGGCCTGGGGTGTTCGTAAATCATCAACTCTGAATAACCTATTTACTACGTTAAATTTACTGACTGTTTGTACGGTTATCGTTAGTGGATTTTATTTTGGTATGTATTTAATATGTATAAGTTTTAAGTATTATAATTATTATGAAGAAAATATGGTTAGGTTTGAAATACATTTCAATATTTAAAACGTTTAGGTGATTTATCTATATTACACTACTTCATTAATCCCACCGGTAAAATGTATATGTATGTACAAATATATAGGTACACGATTAAACAAACTTGAGTCAGTATATCTTGTTAATAATATTTAATATTAAACCAAGAACCAATTTCAAACATAAAAAAAAAATAATAGTTAAAATATGCTAAATAACAATAATAGTTATATTATTAGGTAACATTAGGAGTCAATAGACTACAATAATAATTTTGACGTGGGTTTATTATAGATTAAATTAATTACAATTTTCATTTATATTTTTTTTATAGCAATATACGTAAGTCATCTTACATTATGTTTGCATTAATCATAATAATCGTTAAAACGTTTAAATACATTTTATTACTAAACCAAAATATATCATCAATAATATTTCTTTTGCCACCCTATTCTGGTAATAATCATATGTGTGGTGCAATATAGTTATGTAACATATCACATTATTACTATTGTGAAACATGTCATAATAACTCTGTATAATATTGAATACATTTTCCCAAGTCGTCGGTAAAGTAATAAATTATATTTACTTCAAACGGTTTTTTTATTTTCTACTACACTCGACAAAACTGAATAATATATTATCTTGTAAATATTAACTCAAAATCCTTTCACATTCCCCATATTTGTTTTTATCTGTAATTTATACAAAATACTGGGCCATATCAGAGATAGTTTATTTTTAAATATAACCACTTGATACTAAAATCATTTTGGAGTTAATCTAATTAACTAACATTACACTTACATTAAAATCGTATTTTGATCATAAGTATTGAATTGTATAAAGCATATTGAAAAAATTATCTAAATATTAATACCATACCAGCTTACTATATTTATCATTTATAAGAAATTAATATTTTTTCCGGGTTCGTGTGCGTTCCGTGTCTATTACTCATGTACTTAGACTTAATTATAGTGTTGAGATAACAAATAAAAATTAATTTCAATTTCATATAAATATGTTTAGTTTATGTTTTAGTTAGTTATTGTATAATAAGCAAACAAAACATTTACGTTAGATATATGTATATTATTACATTTCCATACTATACTGAAAAATTAAAAAAAAATATTTTAATAAAGAAAAACTTACGATTACAACCAGGAAAATATTAGTATTATAGTGATGCCAATTAAAATAACTACTATAGTACCTATTTTCTTCAATACCTATTATTTTTTTTTTTACAATTTTCTGTATTCACAAATATTTTAAAAACACAATAGCGTTCTATTTTATTTACCTGAGGTATCTACCACATTTAAGTATTTATTCCACCTCACCTTATACGTGTGAAAGAAACTGACCAGTCGATTTTGTTTTAGCGAATTTATCAAATTGGTTCATCGATAAAAATGATATCCCGCCTGGAGTAAACGGTGGAAATGGTGGATTCTTGCCGTTTGGCTGGACTGGTATGGTCGCTGGAGCTGCGAGGTGTTTCTACGGGTTTATCGGTTTCGATTCGATCGCTTCAACTGGTTAGTATTAATTTTTCATATAAAACATGAGAATTTCCTCACATTATGTAAATTAATATTATAATATAACAATCATTATTCATTAATAATAATAATAATAATAATAATAATAATACAATCTCTGTCATGAACAAAATATGTCATTATAGGTGCGCGTTTAATATAATACCTATTTAATAATGATTACGAGTGTGAAATGCATCACGTGCAATTTGAATCTTGAAATATTTGAACGAAATACTAATTTTATAAATTAAACATTTTGAATAATATAAATATGTTATGCGGTATGATTGTATAACTGATGAATGGGTTAATTTCTATTTCTTAATTCTTATATAATTAATACTTATAAGAGACACGAGTGTCGATTATGAAATCATAGTGTTATTATTTGATATTATATAAGTTAATAAGTAAAATATTTGTAGAGTTTTATAAAAACTTAAGAAAAAAATACAATATCTTCGGTAAAAATTGTGTAAATATTAAATACTTACTGTAATTTTAAATAAATTCTGTATCACATGATTTAGCATTGATTCAACCAAACATGAGTAAGGATGATGACTAAAATAATTCTGAAATATTAGTATATTTTAATTTTGATTTTTAATTAAAATTAGGTACTTTTTTTGAAACCTATCATAATATTATAATGTACGCGCGCATTTATAACACGTCTTTATTTTGTAATGAGATCATCACTGACAATATTATTGTTTAGGCGAAGAAACGAAAAACCCCAAGAAGACCATCCCGTTGGCGATCGTTTTGACGCTATTCAACGTCACGGTCGCGTACTCGAGCGTAGCGTCGGTGTTGACGCTGATGTGGCCGTATTACGATCAAGTATAATACTCTCATAATATCTATAACTATATTTTAAGGGTTTGGATCGCTTCGATCCGCGACGACATTAAGTGGTGACCACGTTGTTTTAGGATCCGAACGCACCCTTACCGGTTATATACGAAAACCTGGGAATGCCTGTACTGAAATATTTGGTCACTGGAGGTGCGGTTTTTGCACTTTTTACCACGTGAGCAGTTATAATTTTAAATTTAAACGACGGCGAATACGCGTCATATTTAATAATATAATAATATAATAATACAATTTTGAGTCGCCATCGTCTTTATTTCATTCGTTTTGAAGCTTGATAGGATGTCTGTTCCCGATACCGCGTATCCTGTACGCCATGTCCAGTGACGGCCTGCTGTTCGGTTTCTTGTCGAAGATCAACGAGAAGACCAAGACGCCGTTCATAGCCGCCATAATCTGTGGCGTCTGTGCAGGTATATGATCGATCGCCCGACACGAGCAGTCCGTTTATTTTGCTAATAATATTATACTTATGCTGTAATAATATTATTATTTTATTTTCAATATCGTTGTCGTTTTTTCGCAGGGCTGTTGTCGACCGTATTCAATCTCGAGCAGCTCGTTGACATGGCGTCCATCGGAACGCTTCAATCGTACATGATCGTTTGCGTCTGCGTTCTGATCCTAAGGTGTTTATTATTATTTACTAACATAACATTACAACGTTTGCAATATTAGACTTGGGTATCAGACATTTTTTTTTATTAAATATACAGCAGTACCGTAGCCAGGATTTTTTTTTCGGGGGGGGGGGGCTTAATTTTTGATGGCCTGCCACTATGACAGCAAATTAAGTTTGCACTGTATTCCTGACAATATAATTCATGTAATTATGCATATTATTAAATTCAGATTGAGTAAGTGTGATTAGAGCGGCGTTGCTTTATCCTCACAAATGGTAATTAAATTAATAAAATTATTGTCGAGTCTGACATTTTGGGGGGAGAGCTTGAGCTCGGAAGTCTCCCTGGCCATGGCATTGATATAAAGCATTCGGTTTGATTCAAATATTTTAACTGTAATATGAAACGCGTTATTTTCAGGTATAGAAATACTAATTTGTACAGCCGGGATTCAGATGAGCCTGAAGTGTATACGATTGCCATGTGGTTAAATGTTTCGAATTCAAATATTACCAACAAGGATACACAATACGTATCGAGAGTATTGATAACCATTTTCTGTACGTTGTTATTAAATAATTAAAAATTCCAATTAACTATAATTCAATAATTGTGTCATGCGCGCGTATATAGCTTGAAGTTTTAAAACAGTTTAATCGTTTCAGTATGTCATTTTATTTTAATATTATTATTATAATATTAATAACTTTTTCCATTTTTCTAGTTTTATACACGATGACAAACCATATTTTATACTTTATATTAACTCGTATAATAATCATAATCGATTGAAATTTGTTACAGCTATCACTGCGTGCATATTTTGCATTTGCGTAGTAAATTGGGATTCTCATCAAGGCACTGTTCGATTAATACTGAGCTTCATAATTGGTTTGACGGCCATTATATTATTGGTTGTTACGTTGATGTTGAACAGACTTCCACAAGCAATTGAAAGTTTACCGTTTAAGGTGAGAATATTTCTTATTTCCGTATGCTAATCATTTTGACGTACGAGAATAAAAATTAAATACGTACATTTTTTTAGTTATTAGTACTTTATTATAAATTTCAGCGTTCTATACAGCGACCACATAGAGTGGTCACCGCTGAACAAACCCTTTTCGTCTTCTCTTATTTCTTATTTATAGTAGAACTCCGATTATCCGGACTAATTAATGTCAAGGGTGGTCCGGATAAGCAAATATCCGGATGATTGAAGTATGATATATCAAAAGTTATGTAATTGTATGAATATATTGTATATATGTATTTATTATTAATAAATATGTAATATAATTTAAAATTCGTAACCATAAACAAATAATTTTAATATATATATAACTGAAACAAAATAAGCCTTAATTATAATATGTGACATAGTTTTAAATCAAAAAAAAGCTTTTTTTTCTCGTCCGGTTAATAGGACGTCCGGATGATTGGCGTTTGGCGTTCAGATAATCGGAATTCTACTGTATATATAATTGTTATTGGCCTACTAATATTCACTAAAACTGATTGTTAAATTTGATTACTTATTAGATAATTATTTTCTTAATTTAGTCTTACATGTATTTGCAGTCATTTTCAAAGTGGGCGATAGCGCCTCCCTGTGGGTGTTGATAGTCTTTAGGGGGGCCCAAAGACTACTGTTTTTAAGATACAATACAGATGGTAAGCTTAAAACATTTTGGGGACTGAACAATATTTGATTCTCGAAGTGGACGATGGATAAAATAAGTTTGAGAACCTATGATCTAATGTATAATACAACGGTATAGTTTTTAATATAATAAATATATGGTTCGACCGTATTATTACTGACTTACCTTGAAATATCTAAAATAATGTTATACGATAATAATTATGTGACACAATTATTGTCAATTACCTATACACTGTATAATTCCGTACATCATATACATACAACTATATACTATTAGGTATTTAAATACAAATTTAGAGATAATTAATTTTTTATAATTGCCTTACATTGATAATTAAAAATTGTTTTCTTGTTTTCAGGTGCCTTTTGTTCCTTTTGTACCATGTTTGAGTATAGTTCTCAATTTGTATCTGATGATGGAATTAAATTTCAAAACGTGGATTAGATTTGGCATATGGCTAGTAATAGGTATGTATAAACTTTTCAGACAAAACAGATATTATGAAATACTTAAATAATAATAAAGTGCTATATAATCATATTATACAACTATGAAAATAAATATTTTTTCTTTTATGTTACAGGTTTGTTGATATATGTGTTCTACGGTCTGCAACACAGCATAGAAGGCGTCAAAGACCAGACGACTAAAATCGAAGATGGCAAAAATGAACAAAAAATCTCCAACTAATTTATTCCCATAATAAAATGTAAAATCTTGCATTTACGTTTATTGATTTGTATTATTATTTATATGATCATGACTATTAATAGCGTTTAAATCAGACGCAATTTACCGTAATAAAATATTACGAGTGCCTACCTAATTTTTTTTTTATTGCTGTTTAAGTTTTTTTTTATTTTTATTTTTATTATTATTATTATTTTTTTTTTAACACTTAAATTAAACATAAGTCAAGAAAACCCCCGATTCTTATTTAATTTATAGTTTATATTATTTTATATCTATTATTATCATATTATAACATTATATAACGTTTAGAGGTTTTAATTCTCAGAAATTCCAAGTTTCTGTATGAACAGCTATATAATAACCCAAAGAGATATAATTTTAAAAGCAAATCATAGCAGATTAGACAGCTTTCTTACGATATAGAGTTCTGTTCGAACAAGTCGTCTCTTCTTAATTATCAATTAATTTATTACTATTGTAAAAAACTGCTTATCTTACAGACTACAATATACTAATAAAATTAACAATTAACATTTTTTTCATATTTTGGATGTTGTTAATTGTATATTTGTGTTAATACTGTAAATATGTTATTAAAACTTACACCTTTTTAATTAACTAAAAAAAAAAAAATTGGTCATGTTAAGTATGCGATCAACGTTGTTTTTTGAATATAGTATTTTTTTCGCTATCAATATATTTTTAATTTTTAAATTTATTTAAATAAGTATAATTGTTTATGATTATGAGTAAAAAATACGTGTTATTACACAATTATTTTAATTATAAAAATATTTTATATAATAAAAATTATTAATTCGTCATTTTCCGCAGGGAAAATATAGTAAATATTTTAAAAACATCCATTAATCAAAAACATGGTCTGGTGATACACAATAGAATCTAACGGGTAAAAGATAGTAGCATATACTATTTTCACATGAATAATGAAATAAAAACAAATTACCACAAATTAATTAAGTTTATTAACGTTCAGAATTTTTTTAAAAATTTTTTAGAAATTTAAAATTTTTAGAAAATTGAATTAGCTCTAAAAGTTTAAATACCTAACAATTATGTTTGTGCGACATTCATGTTTCAAACAAAGCAACTATTTTTTTTGATGAATGTGTATTAATTACTTTTTTATTCAATAATATTTTGCGTGTATCCAGTAGTACAGGTCAGTGAGTGGAATTTGAAATAATTTCAAGTAAGAGGGTGTTGCTACAAAATCTGTGATACCGCGTCTGACAATATCTAGTAAATTTGAGGACCAGCTCTCTAAACAGAGAACGTCTATTATTATATTTACATAAACTATCATATGTTATGATCGTCTGCGGATATCTCCCCACGTATGGCGTAAAACTAATGTTACATATTATATCGATGGTACGTGTATACATGTGTCGAATGTCCGGTCGTGGTTGAGATTGTTGTACAAAAATACAAAATACCACTTAGTTTATTATAGTTGTTAGTTATAGTATTATAATTTAATATAGCTGTCATATGATGTACCTCAGGCGCGGATCTAGCTGACATAAACGGGAGAGGCAGATTATAAATATTTATACATAATTACTATTTACCTATACTGTTAAATACGAGTATAATATATTTGTAACATATACATGCAACAGTACTTAATGCGACGATTTCTTATGAATAATTATAATGAATACTTTTTTTCACGAGCTCAATTGTAGGTCTTTATTGAATTATTTACAACTTAAAATTACCCTTTTATTATCAAATACCTTTTTTAACATTTCACAATAAAATTGTATGTACAAATTACAATATCAAAACATGCATTAGTTACAAATCATATAACAAAGTCTAATCTTCTGTTTACATAGGATAACACAAAATATTAAATTTAAATAACACATTTTGATACAGCCAATGGGGGGGGCCTATCACCCCCCACTGGATCCGCGCCTGATGTGCCTATTTTTAAGTTAAAGATATCTATCCATAGGCCCACGGTCCATTTGATGTCATCTATAATAGAAATATAATAATATTTATAATATGTACCTATATAGAATATAGATATTCAGATATATAATTTGTATTTTTTTTTTGTATTTTTTTTCTATTTCGGATAATGATTGACCCGATGAATTTAATTTAAAATTGCCATACGCATAAATCGTTCTTATTGATTAGATTTATTTCAATGGTATATTCCATAAGACATAACCAAATTCTATGATGGAACGAAAACGAACTGAGGTAATAAATAAAATGTGTTGACACTCTGTCTACATAATTCCACATGTTCGTTTGATAAAATTTAAGTTCCTGTATGCTGTAGTAGTTTAGTACACATAGACTTTATATAGTTATCAAAAAATATATTATATATTATTAAAGATTATTTTAAGTTGTCGTATCTAACGCTGAAAAGTAAAGTCATCAATACAAATATATTTTTTAATATGAATGATCAATATTATTATAATTTAAACATTTTTTTTTTCATTTTACCTAATTATTGAATTAATCTAAATCTAATTAATATAATAAATAATTT
The DNA here is from genome assembly GCF_003676215.2 of Rhopalosiphum maidis. NCBI lineage: Eukaryota > Metazoa > Arthropoda > Insecta > Hemiptera > Aphididae > Rhopalosiphum > Rhopalosiphum maidis. The sequence continues at coordinate 87,014,672 of NC_040878.1, forward strand.
TATTTATATTAATTTAATGTATATTGTGAAAAATGAATTATTAAAAAAATATCTGGAATAGACAGAAACGAACAAAAACAGATGCAGTATCTATTATATTAAAAGTTGAAACAAGTGAAGGTGAGCAAACATTTTTGGTAATCGATTAATTAACCTATTAATACAATATTATTATCTAATTTATTTAGTGCGTTCATTCATAAAAAGTACGATTACAACGATTACATAATAATTTCTAAAGATATTCCAAGATCACGAGTATGTCTCGCAGCTTGACGAGATAAAGAACTCATTGTTACTTTTGATATAAACGGTATATTTTTTGTTAGCTACTTCAGAGTTATATTGAAAAATTATTGAAAATATTTGTATCGTTTTGGTATGTTATATCGAACGAAGTGACATTAATCGACAAAGAAAATATGAGATATACTTATTTTTTATAATAATTATTTAGTGACATGAAATAATATAATATATTAATTATTAATATCATGAGATACGTTATTTTTCGTAAGTAATTTATTGTTTTTGTTGATTGTGTTATTTTAGATTGTAAAGAATACACCTTTTTCTAGTAAAAAAATGTTCCAATCATAAACTTAGAGAAAAATTTCTGGTAATAAATTTGATTTAGTTTGTGTTTTATTAAGAAGTCAAAAATAGAAAGTTCCCAGTACCTTACAAAATAATTAAGAAAAAAAAGTTTAAAGTTACGAACAGTTTTATAAAAAATCAGATTAAAAATGTATCCTTATTTTGTTTATAGTAATTCAAATACAAAAACCCGTAAAAACTTGAGCTCTCAAATGTATTTCTAAATATTTAAATTTAAAGATATGATGAAATTTTCAAAATATTTTGATCTTTTTATAAAAATTTGTAATCCATGACTTTTTTTTAATTGTTTTAGACTTATATTTGAAAACATTTTTGTTTCTCAGTAAAAAATTTATATATGTATTATGTGATTTTTCACAAATTGTTCTCAAATCGCAATTAAAAAACGTCGAAAATACGTTGTCTCAATTTTATTTATTTCAAATTTTTTCAAAATATTGTTAGTTTATAAATATATTTTTTTAACAAATCTATTACAGTGACCTATTTAAAAACGAGATACACTTGACTTTGTGTCTAATATACAATGGAACGGTTATCTACGTGTACATTTTTTTCGTTATTCATTTGTAATCTTATTAATTATATATGTATAGTCGTATTCGGGTACCTTAATTGTAGATTTTTTTTTTTGATTTACTGATATTTACTAACGAATAGTGCATAATATAATTATCTTACATTCCAATACAAATTTATATAATATAATATATATTATTGCGAAAGCAAATAACAATAATGACAACGTGTATTATTGTATAGAGTCACGAGATTAACAAGTCAAGCACGTTTTAATGCCTAAGTGGCTAAATAGGCAAGTTTATAATTTTTTTTTTTTTTTTTTGTATTTTTGGCGTGTTTGTTAAATATTGTTCAACTTTATCTATATTTATTAAGAAAAAATTAAGTGTTTAATCATATCGGAATTTATTTTTTATAAAATTATACTTAATGAAAAATAGCCCCATTTCAGATTCTGAGTAAATCTGCAATAGGTGACCCTGTTATATGGACGACATTTTCGGGGGGAGGGCAGAAATAATTGTACTTAAGACTTAAGTGTATCCCTAACTTAGAGAATAAAATAAAGTTGGCGTTTATTGGTGAATTGGGTATAATAGTTAACTAACATAATATCTAACTTATAATATAATATAGTGACTATAAATTTATTGGTGGTGTTTAGTATGGAAATAATCGTTTTATAATATTATATTATTCTTTTTATAAAAAGGAAATTATAATACATTGGAATATAAATATATTATTGAATAATGATTACCTACCTAATAAATAATAGTTTAACAATCCGGTCGACTAGTTAATTTATAGAAATGAGTAATCAATTTCGTTTTGTTTTTTTCATATTGTTGAGGCCAACAAATAACAACACCACTAAGCAGTTGAAGATTATTCTCTATTAAAGCTCACTAATCATAATGGTATCAGCACATTAATTCCTATATTTGTCGATCTTGAACGCACATAATTGAACTCTATTGCTGTCAGTTGAACGATGAATTATGTCAATGTGAAGTACTGTTGTGTAAATTACTGATAAGTTGTTTTTTTTAAATTGTATCATTGACGTTAGTATTATTTAATGTAGGTATTTTCAGGGGATAGTTTTGCAACTGACTTCGACCGATTGTCGGATATATGCCTAAATGCTTAATATCACACAATATTCGAAATTAATATTATAACGAGTTCACTTTGGACGGATTCCATTTTGCGCATAATTCAACATGAGAAACTCGTGGTCTGTAAGTTGTGTATTTGTTTAACATCATATATGTAACCGTGTAAAAATATAATATTATACACGTTTTTAATAACTTACTAACTAGAAATATACTAATTGCGTTTGGTAAAAAATAATAATAATAGTATAAAAAAAATATAAAAAAAAAAATTTGTGTAAACAGTTATTTAAGTTATTTACTAATTAGAGAATTAGGTTAGGTTATCTTACTTACTAATTTTAAAATTTTTCGACTGTTGAGTTATAGATGAACAAAAATACAAATCTAAAATAAGTACATATTAATATTTGTACCTCCTATATCATAAAAAATAAGTTATTTATTAATTTATACAAGTATAATGGATAATTTTTGTGTAGGTACCTATATCCATAAAATAGTGAAAAAACTGTATGTGGTAGGTACTAGTGTACAAATAGATGCAAAATCCATAAAATATAAGTTAATAATTAAAGTATGAAAAATAATAGTATTAGTCTGCTATATGAAAAAAAAAAATTCAATTCCGTGTACTTTTTCCCAGTGATTCCCGGGTTAGGATAGGTTATTTCTTCCTAATAAGTTGTCCGCGAATAATTCGGGTTGAATTTGTATCAGAGAAGGTGTCAATGGTCGTGCTTAAGCGGATGACTAAAATACTCGTTCGTGACACAGGCGATATAACATATGGATTAAACATTTTTTCTTCATTTAATATTAAATAAAATTGAAACATATAGGTACTTGCTCAGAAAGTGAGGCATTTATTTAAATATAGAGTGTCTCAAAAAGAATGCAGGATAGATCAAATTTATTTATATAAAAATACCAAAGAAAAACATCATTCTCTTCAGAAGAGGTTGAGGTTTAAACATGAAAAATAATATTGGGAATATAACCCCCTCTACCCTTAATACTTCATCACCCAATCACATATTGCCCAATTAAGTTCGTAGAGAACACGTCCAAAAACCAAAACTACCCACCTCGGTCTTGCGATTTAACACCGTGTTATTTTTTTCTATGAGGATACACTAAGTCACAAGCTTACCAGAAAACCCTGTGCAATTTGTTTGGTAACAAAGATATGAAATATCAATGATCACATATGATCGAGTGATGAAGAATTCCATGGACCAGGTGATAGGGCTAGTAGCGAGTTGTATATCCAATATTTCATGTTTAAACCTAAACCTCTTCTGAAGAGAATGATGTTTTTTTTATAAAAATAAATTTGATCTATAGCAGTTGTAAATCTACCGTTCTTTTTGAGACACTCTTTACTTACGAAAAAAATGGTTCCCAGTCCAATTTATACTCTAGCTAGAGGTATATGGTTAAATGCTAATATTGGAAACCATTGCTTCACGTTATCGTTAAAGCCATTATAGGACAACGGGAAAAAAGTATGTTTGGTCACTATAATATAATATAATGCAAGGCTTGGCAAGTTAATGATATTTTTTAACTCAGAGTTAAGTTAAAATTAAAATCTAAAATAAGTTAATAGTTTAAAGTTAATTCAAAATTTTCTATCAATTGAACTAAGTTAAGAGTTAACCAAAATTTAATATTAAATTTTTAACTCAAGTTAAGATAGTTAAATAAAAAAGTATCTTGTTTTCCCATAGATAAAACTAAAATAATCGGTACCTAAAATTGTTCATGTTATTAGACCAAAGAACTATTATTATTGTAAATCTTCCAAAAGGTAACAGTACAAATTTTGTTAGCACACTTATAAGTTATAACTTATAAAATGTGTACCAGAAATTTGTATACCTACAATAGTTCACACAATTTTATTGAAATTAACTTAACTTGTTTAAATGAAAATTAACTCAAGTTAATTAAAAGTAAATTCGAAAACTCCTAAATTTAATAATTAAGTTATTAAAATAACTTATTAAGTTAAATTAACTTAAATTAAACTTAATAACGAATTAATGCCCAGCCTTGATATAATGTTATATAGGATCCTAATAATATTTAATCAGATTCGATTAATATTTATTCTTCACATTATTACGACGAAAAAAATCGTTTTAAAATAATTGTGTGTTGACATTTTTTTAATGGATTAATTTTCTTCATCAAGTGTGTTGTTTACTATTTGATACAGAACCACAAGCTGTATCAATCGCTGTGCAGAAAGAAAACGTTCACTGATGAAGTCGAACCAGGAAAACAAAAGTTGAAACGTGTGTTGAATATCTTTGACTTGACCGCTCTGGGCATTGGCGCCACGTTAGGATGTGGCGTATACGTGTTGGCAGGGACGGTAGCCAAATCTATCGCTGGACCAGCCGTAGTATTATCTTTCATCGTAGCGGCGATCGTCTCATCGTTTTCAGGTACCTATCGTACTCAACTGTTTGAGTCAATATATCTGTACCAATAAATATTATACATTTATACCTATGACGATTATATACACCACAATAGTATAATATAAAATATGAATGTTAAAAGTATCCGTTCTCTTTTCTGGCTATTGCAATAATTTGGTTTAGAATGTTTAAAGTCTGGATATTGTTCGCTGTTTAAGTAATCATCCTACAGCTATAAAATTATACGTAATTGATTTATTTCAACAAATTTAGCAAATTATTATTTAAGTAATTAAACAAGTTGGTTAATTTTATTCAAAATAAAATATCACTGTACCACAGATTACAAAAAGCAAGTTATATTAGTAAAATGTATTATTTTTTTTTTACATGCTAGTTTTGATAATAATTCACTGAAAATCGATTTATTTTGTTTTTTAGGAGTTTGTTACGCTGAATTCGCTGGCCGTGTACCCAAAGCTGGATCTGCATATATTTATAGTTATGTGACTGTCGGAGAATTTATTGCGTTTTTTATTGGTTGGACTTTGTACATCGAACACACTATTGGTGAGTTGTCGAATAAAAAATAATAAATTCGAATGACATTTAAAATAAATGATTTTACAATGTATAAAATATATATTGTTTTCTAAGTAAATTACTGCATTAATATTTTTTTATTTTATAGGTACAGCTTCTGTCGCCAAAGCAATGACTAATTATTTAGATGCTTTACTTGGAGACCCTCAAAAAAGATATTTTAAAAAACATCTTCCTATCCATGTGGATTTTTTGGGCGAATATCCAGATTTCGCATCATTTTTTTTCGTCATATTTATTGCGTGTAATGATTTTATTGATATTTTCAAGCGATTGTTGTTTTCATGAAACTTAATGTTAATATTTGTTACTTCGTTCATTTGTGCAATAAGACAATAAGTTAAATACCTACTTAAACAGTAATACATATTTGAATATTTCTTAAAACGGGATATTCAAATAGATTATAATATTAAAGAATAATAAATTAATAAACAAAATCTAATTTCATGGTAGTTTCATAGTAGGTAAGAAATTATTATGTACTGATTGTAATAATTATATGTATGCATGTATATAATTTTTCAGTAATTGTGGCTTGGGGTGTTAAGAAATCTTCGACCCTCAATAAAGTGTTTACCGCGTTGAACTTATTGACTTTGGCTACAGTAGTGGCTAGTGGTTTTTTTTTGGGTAAATAATTTCACTTTAACGTGTATCACTTATAGTTGTGACAGTAAAGCGAGTGAGTACTTTACTCATTTCAGGTAAACTATCCAATTGGAATATTCCAAAAAGTGAAATTCCACCCGGAGTGGATGGCGGCAATGGAGGATTTTCACCATTCGGTTGGAAGGGAATAATCGCAGGCGCTGCTAGATGTTTTTACGGGTTTATTGGATTCGATTCTATCGCAACTACAGGTATGACTTATATTATTATTATTATTTTTTAACAATAATTTCAGAACTATCCACAAGTATGGATCTGCAGACACCTGTATGATAAATACATATTATATATTATACAAATTATTCGCACGCATACTCTCTTTCTTACACACACACACACACACACACATACAAATAAAATATGTTTACATGACTGCAATATTAATATATTGACGCGTGTTTATTATAGTTATTTTTTATATAAATATTAACTGTTATAAATTGTATATTTTTAGGCGAAGAGACCAAAGATCCAAAAAAAACCATTCCTTTGGCGATCGTATTATCGTTGTTCTTCGTCACGTTGGCATACTCTAGCGTAGCGTCGGTGTTAACTTTGATGTGGCCTTATTATGATCAAGTATAGTAATATTATAACATTGATATTATGGTCTAAGTCAATCAAGGTCGGCGACCCGTAGGCCACGGTCCGCAAGTCGTATTTGCTGCGTATAGACGAATTCATAAGATTTATATAAAAATAAGCAATACAATCCATAACGAGATCGTTATTAGAATTAGTGTCTTTGAGGATGTGAAACCGGTGTTTTTGTGTTAAATCATTTCTTTTACTTTTACGCGCAAATGCAGAACAATTAGCAGTGATGTACAATATAAATTGTACGGTGTAATCGTTGTAAAATTTTAAAACTGCAGTATATTATGTTAACATGTCCGTTTAACTAAAAAATAAATCATAATAATTAATAAATAATCAACACTTAAATGCTTAAAAAAATTTATATTTTTTTGTAACCTCTGATCAAATTTATCGCAGTTAACAAGTTGTGTCCCAGTGATAAAAGAGGGATAATTGAGTCCCAAATGTTTTGTAAAGTGAGATACACAAGTTGTGTGCTGATAAATTCAAATCGATATTTTTCTCAAAATAAAATATGTTGTTTCGTTAATTGAAATAAAAAAGTTTTTAGAAATTTAAATCGAAAAATCTGTTTTTTACTATAATAATATGAATTTTTTATACGAACTTTTTCATTTTTCGTGTTGTATATTATAATATATAACATACTTTTAATTTTTTAATAGACAAAGTCACAATTTGAATTTATAAAGATTGTTGGACACAACTCGTGTAACCCCAAAAAAATAACTGCGGGACACAATTCAGTATTTGGGACACAACTCGTTTGCAGCCAAATTTATATGCGTTTTTAGCCTTTATATTGTGAAAAAAGGTTTCCGACTCTCGATTCTCCGCGAGGTCACTAGGATGTAATAATTAGTCATCATTATTGTCTTAGGACCCGGACGCACCTCTACCAGTTATTTATGCGAACATGGGAATGCCAATCATCAAATACATGGTTACCTGCGGTGCAGTGTTTGCTCTGATGACAACGTAATGATATTAATCATTGTTTTTTTTTTGTAACATCATGATTATTGTTTTTCGTGCCAATTTTTTTCTAACACTACGTTATTGTTATGATTTTATCGCACTCGAAGCTTGTTGGGGTGTTTGTTTCCTATACCGCGAATCTTATACGCCATGTCCAGCGACGGTCTTTTGTTCAAGTGTTTGTCGAGGGTCAACGAAAAAACCAAAACTCCCGTTTTAGCGACAATGATTTGCGGAGTCGGCACCGGTAAGAAGGGTTAAACGCACAATAATACAGCGATGTTATAATGATCTTTGAATATTTATCGTCAAAACGGTTTTTTCAGGTTTGTTGTCGTCTATGTTCAATCTCGAACAACTCGTCGAGATGACGTCTATCGGCACGCTCATGTCCTATCTGATGGTCTGCGTCTGCATATTGATACTCAGGTGTGTACAATATGGGCGGTAGCGGTACTGATACCAAAAATACAGCTCGTTTGGGCACAAAACTGCCATTCGTTTGGGAACAGTTGAGCCCTAACCATACACATGGTTTGCGCACAGTTACCTTTTAGACTTTAATAGTTTGTTTATTAATAAGTAAATTATTAGATTTTTTCCATTGTTTTAAGAGTTTCCCATTATTTGTATGTATTTAATTTGGTCTATTTCGCCAGATGTATATTTGGTCCACAAGTTTATCCGATGTTCAACTGATTCTATTTACTCCTTACTGTTTGTAAGGAATTTAATAAGATTTCCGTACTCTTTATCGATGACTATCAGTGCCCCTCTGTCACCGAGATAAAATATAATTATTTTCGTGTGTCCAAACCAGTTGTATATTGAATATAACCGTGTGCGCAAACGAGTTCCGATTTTTCGGGTAAAAATTATAGATCATGCGAAAACAAGTTGCAGCCTACAATATACTAATGCGTACGATATTTATTGGAGTGTTGAACAGAATTAGATTATTCCTTGATCGATATTCCCGACCGGTATACTGTGAGGAGAGTATTTATTTAAACGAATACCGACGTAGTCGTGGACGGGCTCTTATCATTGTTTACACCAAGATGTACATTTTATGTATATATAATACATATAACATGTTTATAGATTCGTATATTACAGTTTATTAAATTTATATAGTTTACAAACGTTTATGATTTTTAGTTTGTTTTATTTTACTCGCTTTGTTTTTCGTCAAGGTATAAAAACAACAATACGGACGGTCAGGACTTGGACAACTCCGAAGTTCATATACTTTACAAGTGGTGGAATGCATCGAACACAGGACTGATCAACTCGGATTCTCAATACGTGTCGAGAGTTCTGATACTTTCTTACAGTACGTTATTGCGAGTGATATTTTATCTTTTGAACATTTAATAATATTCTGTTTTTGTTATGTCCTATTATCACAGCGTTTGCCGCGTTTGTGTTTTGCATTTGTATGACGAACGTTGATGGTTGCGAAGGTCCTTTGCATTTATTGTTGACTATCGTAATCGGAATTTCGATCGCATTCTTATTGATTTCCTTGTTAATGTTATGTAGACTACCACAAGCTGTCGAAAGTCTATCATTTAGAGTAAGAAAGTGTACAACACATTTGTATATAACTAGTTTTTATGCGATTGTTGCATTTAATATTTATACGATTTATCTACCGTATACTTCGATAACTATAAGTATTTAAAATGTAGATGAGTGGAGTAGCGTGGACCAACATTTTGAAAAAGTACCTGCAGTATCACTAAATTTTACTAATTAAAACTTTAAATATTTATAACTTTTAATCTACTCGTCCAAAATTCAATTTTTATGTATCTAAGTACTCAAAAAATATTCTAGTTTGAAAAAAAAATATAAATAAAATAGTAATATTTTAATTGATAATGATTTATAATATTTTTATCATGTTTTGTAAATTTATTTTTTTATTAGGTACCATTCGTTCCTCTAGTGCCATGTTTGAGTATACTTCTTAATTTATACCTAATGATGGAGTTGAATGTCAAGACTTGGATGAGATTTGGTGTTGGTATTATAGTAGGTATGTATTGATGTGCCTAAACGGATTATATTTATATTTATTTGGCAAAATACTGATAGAATACAACGACTAACAAAATGTAGCTGCATATTTATATATTTCCACCTAAGTGCATACAAATAATTGTGCGTTGTTAGTACTTGTTAATTTCGGGAACTGCACAAGCTATCAAAGTTATATTCGCATATTAGGTTCAGTTGATGATCCCATTGGTTAAGTACTGCTAAAAAAACCTTTTGGTATTTTCATTTTTATATGTGCATACTCGTAAAATACACATTAATTTCTTTTATTTAAATGCATGCAAGTATAAAAATATTGTTTACAAAGAAATATTGATTTTCCGGGGCCCGGGCTAGTTAGTTATAAATTTATTTATTTTAAAATCGCTAGATCACAATATACTTTTTATAATTTATTTATATTTCAATACTGGAAAAGCCCAATTTCATGAAAACATTGTAAGTAAGAGTACATTTATTACATTAGGTAGTTCTAATTCTTTTAAGTGTAATTGATTTATTATTTATGAAAATGACACAATAGTTTTATTAACTGCACAAAAAAATAAGGAATGATCATCATTTGATTAATAACTAACAATATGAAGTATTTATCAAATAATTATAATATACCTATGCTAAAAGGAGTACAACATTGGCTTAAAACAATTGAAAAGTATATTGATAATTTAATGAGCAGTTGAGCAGATTTATGAATTTATACTCTTTTCTGGTTGAAATATTTTTATTATAATAACAAATTATTAAAAAATAATAATAATACGCAAAAAATCAAAATCAGCCAATGGCCTTAGAGACTCAGATGACTACCAATATTTCTAATACATATAACAATGACTAAGAAAAATATAGTTTAATAATTATTTACTAAAACAAAAAAATATGATGATGTTGATTTGAATTTATTTATTTTATAGGATTATTGATATATGCTTTTTATGGAGTTCACAATAGTTTGGAAGGATATAAACAACGAGCAATTAATGATAAAAACCACAAACAAGAAACGAAAATCTCTAACTGATTTTTTGCATAATAAAATAAATGTAATAAAATATTTGCATTTATAATAGCTTATAATTTTATATTATTATAATTATATAGGACCATTTGCAGTATTACACCTGAAAATTGCAATTTTGTATTTTTATGAACTAATATAATAAATTACAACCTAATGTTGTGCTGTGTTGTACTGTTATAATGACTATCAATATTTTCTGCCACAGCTGGTTTGAAATAATATTTATTCCAATATTTTAAATTACCTATTACTATAATTATTTGCCAATAATAGATTCATATTATTACCAGATTTTTAAATTCATTCAGCCCTGCACAATACATTCCATCTAATATTATGAATTATCTACAATAACTTTCTCATCGTTATTTTTTATAATTTCTGTGTATTATTATTATTCCTTTCTAATCGTTTTACCCGAAACGGATCCTCTCTTTCATTATAATACTGGAACGATATTATATAATAATATGTTTGAACATAAACCATTTTATACGAATATATTTAAACCATTAGTTTTTCAGTGTATCTATCTTCGTCAAAATATAAGACATTTACATTGTACTGGGTCACGTAATACCCATTCAAGAAGCAGACGATAATATAAAAATACATTTTACACGTCATACAAATATAAATCTAATTTGTTGTGGTTTTTTTCACAGACAAAATGTCTGACGTAATACGAATATTCATTGTCACGAACTTCGCTGCAGAGCCAACCTATTCAAATTTTCATATTTATCCCGATTGAAACTCTTTTCAAAGTAAATGATTAAAAAATCGTATACACAACACACTTTACAGATTTTTACAACAACGAGGGGGTGGAGATACGTGGAATATTTTTTAGAAAACATAATCTCATTCTATACTTTGTATAGTAATTAATTTGTGAGCAGTAATAATACGTGTTTCTAGGGCAGACGCGAGGGACCTATTTGATTCACCTACTTACATGACCAAGTTTATAATTTAAGGTTTTATAAAATGTTACGTTCCATTTATTTTCATATATCTATAAAAACAATTTTATAAGACATTGTAATGGTGAAATTTGCTAAAAAAAATTTACTTTTTATAGAGAATTCAATTTTTAATTTATTTATTCAGTTGTACACATGTATTTACTATATTTTAATTTTCATATTATTAACACCTTTTTAATTGCACCTGAAACCTAACTTAACCTAATTTTTTTGTTTTTGTTTATGATTGAATAATTTTTAATGTTAGGTGTGTATTTTATTTGTTTTAATGAAACACAAGTAAGACTTTACTTTATCCGTAAATGTATTCATTAGTTTTGATTTGATTGCATCCACGTAAAAAATAAACTTTAAAAATACAAAATATATCTGAAAATAACTTTCTGGCCTTTAAAATTGTATGACTAATAACTATATTGTTATTATGAATAATAACAATTATTTTTTACTTATGTATTTTATTAATTTGACGATTTAATAATACAATTTAAAAACATATATTTTCCTTGCAGTTTAAATATGGCTGTCTTAGTATAGATTTTCCATCTCTAGGTCAATAAAATCCTAATTATTCTATTAATAGTATACAAATGGCGTATTTCTCCTGATTTAGTGCGTGTGGAGCGTGAGGGTTGTGAACACATACAAATGTAAGCTTATTTAATACAAATTACATTAATTACCAGGTGATTTTTTTCTTTTTAAATCACCATCTAAGGATCATGTTATCATTGCTTTCTCTCCCGTATTACTTATGGTTCAATATACGATTCATAATTATTGAGTCCACTATGATTATTGATTAAATTATAATTTATAAATTAATTAATATAACATCTAAAAAAATTATAAATGTAAAAAGAGACAATAACCCATCATCGCCTCAAATACGCCATTGATCGATCCAGGTACTTATTCAAACAAACAATAATCGTTTATAGCCAAACTATCAATTTGTGTTATTTAACGTTTACTATTTTATGGTAGATAAGTCCGTCTTTTTTTTAAAAAGATAATCTCCCTTATACACTATAATTGAATTTAAAAAAAAAAGGGTGAGCATATTTATTGAATCATCCTGTACATCATAGTTACATAGTTACACCTCGTCACCGTGTATAAGTGGTACTTAATTACATCATTTTAAACAAAATATTTCATACCTACTTATAAAAAACACCTAAACTCGTCCTTGATAAAAATCATCTTCCATTGTTAAATTATTATAAAGTATTGTATTTAATGTTTTAATAATGGAATCGACAATACAATATTATGTATATAATAATAATAGATAAACTTGCGGATGGTATATTATCTGTCTGAAAGAAGAAATACAATATCATGGCTTATTACACGAGTAATGCATAACCTATAATGAACAATTACCAATTTTTAAGAAATTAAAGAGAAAAATAATGAATATTTTAGAACAGAATATTAATAAATCGACTAATTGAATAAAGATATCAAAAGCTCGAATTAGAATTATATTGCATTATTCAACTTTCAGTGTGTAGTATATTAGTAACTTAACTATAACGGGACGTGGTGTAATAGATAGATAAGTGATTTTTTCAAATTATTTTCAATAATTGTCAGTGGGGTAAAGGGTATAATATTACTTCCAAAGCTGAGTGAGAGTATAAATAATTCCAATTCGATGTTTACATATTTCATTGGTATAGTAAAATCTTTATTTTTCAATAGCATATAGCAGGTACTTCAATATTTTCATATTATTAATAATATTAATAAAATTAATTTTTTATTCTATTAGGTACTGATTACTCCATGTTAAATAAGAACAATAAATCGTATGCAATTTTAATATTACGAGCAAGTGTGTATTCCTTAAAATTTAAATTATACTCAATAGATCATATAAACTCAATTTTTATAGATTTACTGAAAAAATTACATTTACTTAACAGTTTAAATGATATATGCACTCGAGCGGTGAATAAGTCATCGAAAAATTAATTATAATATTAATAACATTAAGTCAATATACACGTGCATTAGGTATATCTAGGTTTTCACATTTTAGGACCAAAACATAGTAGGTTTAATTTATTTTATTAACTGTTAATTTATTTATTTTGTGTCTTTTTATAAATTATAATATAGTCCGCAAATAATTATGATCTATGATTCTTTTTGATATTATCCTGTAATAGTGGCAATGGATGGCTAAAAATTGTATATAAGCCAAAGATTATTATTTTTATTGTAAAATATTATGTTTAGTTTTTAAATTATCTTAATTTTAAAATCGACATTAAACTCAAAATCTACTCGTCATTTAAACGAATGAATTACGAATAAACACACAAAAAAAAAATAAGTATTATTTTCACTGGCTTATATCTAACTTATTAACTCTTTTGTGTCTTGTTTGTAATTAATAATGAATGCATTTTTATTAATACAATAGGTATAATGTACTTGAATATAAAGTATATTATAATTTATAATAATACTTACACGCGATGTACTTATTGGTCGGAAACGGTAATATTGAAACACCAGAAGTTTTCATTTAATTTTTATTGTTTTTTCCTCATAATATAGTTTTATAATTTTAATTTTGTGTTAGCAAATATAATTTACTAGATTTAACTGAAAACATAAATAACTTTGACAATATTTCTTTAATACATTTTATCGGAATCGCAGTTAACGTATCTAATGAAAAACATGTGTCTAGGTGTGATGTAATTTATTATTAAATTGATCCATTCATATACACCAATAAATACAAATATTTCGTAAGCATATTGTAACAGAACAATCGTAATTTATAATTAACATACTAACATCTCAAGTGCATTAATAAATACGTTATTAATGCACTAATATATTTTCAACGAATTCACTGGTTTCGTATTTATTTTATCAACTGCACGCATTTGTAATTTCTATAAGAACTATTCTTTATTTATTATTATAACATAATATTACAAATTACAAGATCGTGTTTTACATTAATTTTATTTACTAAATATTTATTGTATAAATCGTATATATTATATATAAATTGATTATGTATTTTATACCTTTATACTATAGTTAAAATTATACTTAAATGAAACTCACAAGTAAATTATTTAATTTCTGTGATATGTTTATCACTAAGGACTTTTAGAAAACATTGTTTGACCAGTTTTTAATATCATTGTTAGAATATTTTGAAAAGAAATAAAATATTCCATACTCATCTTATCGGCATTAACGATGAATAATGACACATTTTTTATAGGTATTTTAGACATTTTTTTTTTAAATCAGCTGGAAAATAATTTTGAATAGCATCGCAAACAGATGGTAGTTATTGTTAAGTATAAGGCGAGTAATTTTAATTTTGGACTAGAATATCGATGAGGTAAGCTCACTCGAATCATTTTGTAAACAATTGTCTATGGTGTGATAGGTTATTTCTTTTACACGTGTTTTTTGGAGATTCGTATTTTTAACTTAAATTATGTAACTATAAATTAATTGACATTATAGTTTATTACATGCTTAATAGTAATAGGTTTAACCCACAGCTACACGGGTTTCGGTTATCATACGGCAGATGTTGTGATATTAAATACATATTATATAAATGCGATACATATTTTTTTTAAAGCTTGCCGGACTTTATCGCGGAAATAAGTCACTTTCGTTTGTTTATTTTTAATATTTTCGAGGACAATAAATTAAATAATTATTACCTAAGATTATTCCCGTCCAACCTACTCGCCTCATAGATATCAGATCAGCGTAATATTATACTATAAACTCGGTGGGAAATACATTTAAGACACATTTTATATGAGTTATTGAAAGCCGAACAGAGGATTACACGAATCTGAAGTGCCGTTGTCCAAGTTGACGATTATCGATTTATTTTACAACCGCCGCTAAAAAAATGATATCGTACAATACATCATTGTAACCGTTTATTAACGACACACGTAGTTTTTATGTCAACAAGGATCGTGAACGTGTACAATTTCTGGACTTCTAGATCCAGAGTCACCACAGTATATTATATAAATATTTTATATAAACATGATTAACTCGTGGTCGGTAAGTATTCGTTTTGCGTCAATATAATATAAATAATAATATATTTATAATACCGTATTTAATATTTAAAAAAACGTGATCCTTTAAAATGTTTCAGTTGGGCGATGAAATCTTTTATTTTACCGTTTACTAATTGTTATAATTTTATATTTAAAAATAATACATAGAGCGTTAGTCAAAGATAAATAGAGGCACAGTAATAATAATTATATAACGAGATTATAATCCTAAAGGAGAAATTCCGGGTTTTAGTTGGCAACTATTGTCGTTTGGATGAGAAGCTTTTCTTAAATATTTGGTTAAGCAAGGAAAGGATTGACTAAACACGAATTTTTAAGGGTATTTTGGATTGTAAAATTTAAGTGTAGAAGTGTAATAAGTAAAGGAGAGTCAACAGAACCAGATCGGATGGAGTTTGCGAAGAAAGAATATACTACGAGGAAAGTAACAACGGTGAACTATAAGGAGGAGAGATTTTAAAAATGAACATTATTAATTATTATTACCTACCCGTGTACCCATAATAATTATTTTATTATTGTTGTTAATTTAATGTTAAATAACAATTTCCTCGTATCCGCCTTAACATTTTTCTATTTTCCAGGGTGAATAATGCATTAAATCTTTAAACACACTTCTTAAACGACTCATTGTCGTTATCGGAATACGATAGGTGCACTACAACAATTATTGGTTCACCGTGATTTTTTTTTTTTTTGATTGTTATAGGGAAAAACGCTTTTTGAAACGTTGAGTAGGAAAAAAACATTTGCGGTAGAAACCAAACTGGAAAAAGACAAGCTGAAACGGGTGTTGACCATTTTCGATTTGACCGCTTTGGGCATTGGCGCTACGTTAGGCAGTGGCGTCTATGTGTTGGCCGGGACAGTGGCCAAATCTATTGCCGGACCAGCGGTGGTATTGTCTTTCATCGTAGCGGCGATCGTCTCATCGTTTGCCGGTATCGTACTTAAGTCAATATACCCGTCGATGATCTAATGTCGTGTCGTTATCGGTTTTTTCATAAATATAATAATTAAAACAAGTGATAGGATGTCATCGCAACACAATAATTTGCCCGACCCCGATTGTATACGGACAACGGGTGTATATTTTATATACCGTGAATTTTAAAAAGTTTGTCTGCGTAAAATTTGTTTTCCTTTTAAGATTCGTACATGACATAGATAAAACGTATTAACGTAATATCGTTATTTGTAATTTTGAGTAGTGTGCAACCAGTCCAATCTGTAGTCGCAAAAGTCGTTTGTCGTGCGTATCGCAATCACATCGTCTTTTTGTTGCTATGAAATTGTATCGTTAATTATTGATCTCAATTGAATAAATTCATCTAATACAAAAATAATAAAGAATTCTATTTTCAAGAGCTTTGACATATCGATTGTATTGTTTATTACTATTTGACTCAATATACGATACTTTTATTCTGTACATTTAAAAAATAAATATTAAATTATTTTGTGACAATATTATTTAGACAAACTGATAAAATAATATGTCATTCTATTAAAATATTATTCTCTTTAATTTTACTCTAATACAACTCAAACACATGAAAATAAAATTATTTTGCGTGAATGCGTTTTGTCTGTATTGACATATTTTTGTACATGTCACGTGAGCCAAAGAGCGAAAACAAACAGTGCGCTGTCATCTTAACAATTAATTCGTTCGTCACGCCACATGATACATATGTAAAGGTGTTATGTCAACTTAACGATTTTAAACGTTTAGTGTTTTTCAGTTTTTGTGGCCAATTTATATGATTTTATGTTTTATCGCATAATTCCGCTTTGTCTTGAGTAAATGGTGAACGATTGATTTTGTATTATTACTTTTAGGAGTTTGTTACGCCGAATTCGCCGGTCGTGTACCCAAAGCCGGATCTGCGTATATTTACAGTTATGTGGCTGTTGGAGAATTTATCGCTTTTATTATTGGTTGGAACATGTTTATTGAGCACACTATAGGTACGTCGAAATAACAGTTTAAATCACGTAATATTTCGACCACATTAAAATAAAAATTATTTAATATCATTCGACAACCTATATAATACATATATCTATGACTATCTTATTTGACAATAACTCGCTTTGATTATCATTTTTAGGTACAGCATCCGCTGCCAAGGCCATGACAAATTATTTAGATTCTCTGCTCGGTGATCCTCAAAAGAGGTACATGATAACACATTTTCCGATGCATATGCAGTTTATGGGCGAATATCCAGACGTCGCGTCGTTTTTATTCCTCATGTTCATTGCATGTAACTATCAACTGACTACCTTATAATTTATTATATTAAATTGATCATTTACGGCTGTAATAAATTAAATGATAATTACACCGTTTGTGGCCTACTGGTTTCGTAAGCACTTAATTTTATGGTGTAATATATTTAGTATATTCGAGTAAACTAGATATAAATAATCTACCTGACCTACGGGGAATTTTTTCTTTAAGATTAATTTAAACCTTAAGATTAGTCATTTGAAGTTATTTATTATTAGATAAATCAGATGACGCAAAACAATAACGTATACCTATTTTACCCGTAGTAATATGTTATGACGAAATGCTATGAAAATATTAATAATGATTTCACCGATGAAAAAACAAAGTCAATGCATAATAAAATAAAATCATAATGCGGTTTGATATCGATTTTCAGTGGTTATGGCTTGGGGAGTTCGGAAGTCTTCAACTCTCAATACAGTGTTTACTACATTTAACTTACTGACCGTCGGCACAGTCATCGTGAGTGGACTTTTTTTTGGTACGTAAACGTCCGCGTAACACATAAAGTATAATATGATATATAATATTACTGATAAGTATGATAGCAATTAATTATTAACCGATTTCAGTTAAATTTTCGAATTGGAATATTTCAAAAAGCGAAATTCCACCAGGAGTGGACGGCGGCAATGGTGGATTTGCACCATTTGGTTGGGGTGGAATAATTGCAGGGGCGGCAAGATGCTTTTATGGATTCATTGGATTCGAATCTATTTCTACAACCGGTCCGTAATAATTAATTTGTTTCAAAAAAAATACATGCATATTATTTTTAAATCCATTAATATGTATCAATAATAATAATAATAATAATATTGCTGGATACACTATTTAGGCGAAGAAACAAAAAATCCGAAAAAAACGATTCCGTTGGCAATCGTTTTGACACTGGTCTTTGTCACGTCAGCGTACTCTGTAGTGGCATCAGTGTTGACCCTGATGTGGCCGTATTACGATCAGGTACGATTAAAATCCACAAATTTGGTATATAATATTATGCATCGTATTTGTTTATAATAATATGTGTAATATTAAAGTATGTCGTAAAAACCGTTTCAGGACCCTAACGCGCCGTTTCCAGTCATCTACGAGAATTTGGGTTTGCCCGTGATCAAGTATATGGTTACTTGTGGCGCAGTATTCGCACTTTTCACCTCGTAATGCCATTGAATCGTCCAGTCTTTTATTCGATAATACGTAATTTTATAATAATCGTTTTCTTGTGTATAGTTTATTAGGATGTTTGTTTCCAATACCACGAATCCTGTACGCCATGTCCTGCGACGGTCTGTTGTTCGAATTCTTGTCGTCGGTTAACGAAAGGACCAAGACGCCAGTCATAGCCACAATGATATGTGGAATCGGTGCCGGTAAAATAGTTCAATGCGTATAAACACTTTTACAAATTTAGCTGTTAAACTATTTATATATATTTTTTTAGGCATTTTGTCGTCCATATTCAATCTCGAACAGCTCGTCGACATGACGTCGATTGGCACCCTCATATCGTATTTGATCGTTTGTATCTGTTTACTGGTGCTTAGGTGAGTACGATGTATAATAATAATAATAATATGTCTTATACGACTTATTTATTATTATATATACATAATGATATTGTTCACAATAGTCGTTTCACTAATAAGTGAACATCAGAAAGTGATTTTGGAGCTGAAATGCTTCTTATGAAAAATAAAGGAAACAAAATTTTTGAAATATACATCCACAGTTAACATAGTTATAATTATAACTATTATATTTTATACATTTATTTTATTTAATACGTTAATAGTTGAGTATAAACATCACATAATATATAAACTGGTTTTAGCTATGCTTATAGTACCTACTTACGAATATTTAAATTTCAAATCACGATAATTTTTGATGCGGTTTTCAGAAGAAAAAAAAACTCACTAAAATTATTATTTTGGTTTTATGCGTTTTAGATTTAAAATTATCATCTGGTACTTATAGTACACAATAAATTTTCATAATATGAACTCATCTTAATTTTATTTCAAGTATAATAACTATTGATCAAACCCATATTATTTAAAACACCGTGGTATAAAAATATGTATATTTAACAAACATAACAAAAACAATGCATTTATTAATTTCTAATACTTCTATATTATTTTAGTGTAAAGTCGTTCTTAGATTAATAATATTTCGAATTAAAAATATATTGCTTGTAATTGAATATGATTTCATCTTTATTAGAAATATGTAACGGATAATATGAATTATGATTCAAACTTTTTTACTTGAGTTTAATGTTTTTTGTAATACAGGTACAGAGACACTAACACGGCAATTCAGGACATAGACAGTAGTTCTGGTGACTATAAAATGTACAAATGGTACAGTTTATTCAACTCAAAAGTAACTAACACGGATACTCAATATATATCGAGAGTATTGATACTTGTTTACAGTATGTTATGAATACATTTCAATAGTAATTTATCTGTATTAGTATGTAGTACCTATTACAATTTAATATACATACATGTACATATTTTTTTATTCTAATGGTTTAATTTGAGAAAACTGTATTTTATTATAATATTGTTTTGATGTTTTAGATTAAAACTTACTATTTTAATATCTTATAGCTTTCAGTGCGTGTGTTTTTTGCATTTGCATGGTAAATATCGACTGTTACGAAGGAGCGTTTCAATTGCCGTTGATAATTGTAATCGGGGTTTCGATCACGGTGTCATTACTTTCTATGCTAATGTTGTACAGACTTCCACAAGCAATAGAAAACTTAGCGTTTAGGGTAAAAAACGTATTATTAATTTCTAAAAATTGTAGTTCGTCAAATATTTATCTTAACTTCTACAATTTCACTAATATTATTGACATCTATGCGAAACATCGCCTGTACGGTTATACTCATATTACTTTATATACATTTTAAGTTATATATTTTATTTTAAGCGATTAACCGTTATTGCCATGAATTAAAATCTCATTTTTACTTAGGTGCCACTTGTTCCGTTCATACCGTGTGTGAGTATAACTCTCAACTTATACCTTATGATGGAACTCAGTATCAAGACGTGGATACGATTTGGCGTGGGGCTTGTATTAGGTTTGTATTCCGTACAAATAACTTACGATTTTATACGGACCTTTCGTGTTGTTTTATTGGTCATAATACGATTTTATGATAAACCATAAATATATAATTATTGTGCTGATCGAAAACGATTATTACATTTTCGTATATTAGGTCAATAATCGGTTTGTCAGTCACGAAATAGTATTTAAATTTTTTTTTTCAAAAATCTGTAGTATACTGTATACAACATACAATTTATAATTTTCGATACACGATATAAATACAGATTATAAAAAAGGTGATTTGAAAGGCTTCAAACTGTATTATTACTAAACACGCCTACCTACCAAAATATAATTCTAGTCAACAAATATCGTATTATGTACAGTTTTTTTTTCCATTTAGGTTAAAATTAAGTATCTGTGTTGTTTACAATTATTATCGTGTTTGATCGTAAAACAAACACTATAAATCACTAAAGCTTAGTTTTAAACTGTATTATGTATATATTTAGAACATTCTTATTTTTTTTTTAGGCGTAATCATATATGTGTTCTATGGCGTTCATCACAGTTTAGAAGGCAGAAAACAACGAGCAAGAAAAAATGAAGAAAACAAAAACACGCCGAGAATCTCCTCCTAATAATTTATTTATATATTATGATCAAGTTTTATATACTTTTTTTTATATTTCTATATTCTAATGAGTAATGACTAATGACTATTCTTACATTAATAGTAACTGTAGCTGAAACTTTGATGCTGTGCTAAGTGTATGTATTTAAATATGTAATTATCATTATATAAGGGTTATATTTTAAAATGTTTATTTAAATTTTTTATCGAAAATATTTATTATTTATAAATATAAAGTTAAATAACTGTATTTTTTTTCATAAAAAAACAAATAGATTATACGCTGCAGTTAATGATAATAATATAGTATTATATAAGTTTGAACACCTAAATAAAACGTTCTAAATGTTTATAAAAATGTGGTAATTATATATAAACAGTAATGGAAAAATACTATTAAGTGTTCTCTACCACGTAGTTGATTGATAAATTTTCTTCTAGGACTAAATAAGCTATACAAATTTTGATACTACGATTCATACTGGTTTATTAGCGTCGTTCAATTTTCTAATCTTATTCTTGAGAAATTTAAGAAATTAATATTCATTTAAACTGAAGACCCATTTGTTCAAAAATTATAAAAGTTGTATAAATAGTTGTTTTTTAATAATTCTTTATCAGAATATACTAGTCACGTGGTTTTAAAAAAAAATCTTGTTACTGAAGACGCGCTAGCATAGTACTTAATGAAATAACTTACACAGGTATAGATAATAAAAATAAAATAATCGGTGTGATCATGAATCTCAGCAAGGATTTTGATAGCGTTTCTTATAAAAAGCTATTTAAAATTTTATTCTCAATATGAATAGTTGACATTTTGACAAATCATTTTCATCATTTTAACCTTATTTCCATAAACAAAAACAAGTCGAAATCAATAACTACTATAACGAAGAAAAAATAACCACCCAAGGAGTTTTACAAGGAACAATTTTATCTACAATACCTATTGTACAATATAAATTATATATATCT
Organism: Rhopalosiphum maidis; assembly: GCF_003676215.2. Lineage (NCBI taxonomy): Eukaryota > Metazoa > Arthropoda > Insecta > Hemiptera > Aphididae > Rhopalosiphum > Rhopalosiphum maidis. The sequence goes on from NC_040878.1 coordinate 87,037,387, forward strand.
CAGCACTAAGTAAAATACAATTGAACGGACAAATAAAATCAGGGCCTTGGATTATAAATATTATATTATATTCACACACCTACACGTACCTATTAATTAGAATATACATTTTAATTTTGAATTATACAATTATTATTATTTTATACATTTTATTAATATAAAGTCCAAGGATGTCCACTAATATTAATTTTTGGAGCTGAAAATGTATGAACCTACTTCTAAGCGAGCCAAATTGTTAACAGACGTTTATAAAATAATTAAAATAGTTAACAATTACTGTACTCTAAGCTTGATGTCAAGATCCGCATATGACTCGCGACCATCGTTGTAACCAATCCATGAATATACTATGTATTATATAGAAATGTATATTTTAAAAAACATGTACAGAGGGGGGGGGGAGTAAACAGTGTCCAGCGGAATCGGTTTACACCCATAAAATCATACGCTAATGAACAGCGCCGACAGTCACGGGTAAAAACTGGGATACAACCTTTTTTTAACACAGTAAATGATTTTAAAGACATTATTAATAACTGGTTCCCAAAACAATAACTTAAAATGAACTTCGGTTTAAATTAACGTTATTAAATTCGCACGCGAAAAACGAACACACTAAACATCAATAACTTGAAAATCCAAAAGAATAAATACATTAATAACAATTGTCCTTGTACCACAATAATCCATAGGAACCCGAATTCACAAAGTTCTAGTTGCTCAAAAATATATAATAAATATACTACTAAACAAGCCTAAAACTTTTCCGTCTGAGGCAATATTTAAACAATTTAATGTACTGAATATCACATAGCTATACAATAAAAGTGCAATTAAACTAATTTTATTTCAGATTCGATCGGCATCAGTGTGTCCCAGGTGCATAAAATATATAAATGCATGATATAAACATATTGATATTATTATGTTTATTTCGTATTCCAATAGATAGCATGTCGAAAAAAAGTGTGAAACACGTTCGCCTGTATCTATGGTTACTCGACGGCACTTGTAAACTCTGAAATAACACAATAATTGTTAGGTAGGTTAAATTTCAATATTCAAAGTTTAATTTAACGATACTTATAGATATGTATATTGTATATTATGTGATTTAGATGCATACATAATTCGTATAATATAATACCACGTGTTGATCAGTGCTCGTTATTGAGCGAGCAATGTTGTTTTAAAATTAGCTAACTCTATTCAACGTAAGTATTCATAGTACTCGTAAGTCGTAATATCATAAAAAAAAAAAAAAAACATTGGATAGAACCATTATTGCTAGCGTATTGTTTCAACATAGTATAATGCATTTTTCAGTATACTATTGGCGTTAACAGTTTAAGTTATTTAATAGCATTTTTAATCGTCAAATATATTTATAATTTTTTTTACTTTTTTCATATTTTGTTATAATATTATTGATGTTATTAAAATATATCGGTATACTATTACGCAGTTATAAAAATAAAACCGATTCAATGCCAGAGCAACTGATTTACGACAATTATTTAGATATTAATACATTATTGTAATTATAACGTTATGTATTATGCATGAGCATGCGTTACCTAATACTTTCCTTGTAACAGATACATTTTAAACGAACTAGACGGATTATAATAAGAAAAAAATACAAGCAAAAGTTTATTTCATAATTTAATGTTATGGTTTTAATCAAAGTATTGTAATAAAATAATTTGTCTATTAATTTATTTAATTTTTTTGTTTTACGCGGTTTTAGCTCAGTTTATTCAAATTTAAATCGGTTTTATTGAATTTAATTTTTTCTAAAAAAATTATAAACGCTGGAATATTATTATTATTATTAAATTGTGAGTTGCGACGTCCATCAAACGTCATTGTATCACCATTATTATTATCACTATTTTCGTTAATTTTCGATATTTTCGCAGTAATTAGGTATGTCATTAACAAAACCAGCGAAAAGTTCAGTCACCAAACAACGGGCACACCGCAAACGTTCTAATGTTTTTGCCATGTTCGACCAGGTACAGATACAAGATTTCCAGAGAACTTTCAACTTGATCGACCAAAACAATGACGGATTTATCGATAAAAAAGATTTGTACGACATGCTGGTCTCTCTCGGTGCGCGTATAATTTCTGTATTACAATCATATCGAACACAGACACACTATGTATTCATAAAACTGTTTTATGAACGTCAATTAATAGTTTTACTATAAATGTTCTCTTTAGGAAAAAACCCCGATGACGATCATTTGGTGGGTATGATAAATGATGCTTCCGGTCCGATTAATTTTCCCATTTTTCTGACGTTGTTTAACGAAAGACTCCGTAGTACGGATCCGGAAGATGTCATCAAAAATGCTTTTAGCTGTTTTGATGAAAACGGCGAAGGCAGTGTTGATATTGACCGGCTACGTGAGCTATTGGTTACGATGGGAGACAGATTTACAGACGAAGACGTATGTAATAATATGTATCTCATACCATTATTTCCGCCTTGATTTCTGTAGTAAAAAATCGAACTCGTTGTTTTATTTTTAAATATCATGTTATGAATTATGATAAATGTAACGGTTTAAGTTACACAGTGATAAGTACCTGAAATCTACAAATATCTAAAAATGTCCAACACTAAATTATGATGTTTTTATGTTGTAAACATATAATACGAGTACATCGACGATTTATTATTTTTATTCTATTATCTCACATAAAAAAAGAAAATTTAAATATATTTTTTCAGGTCGACGAGATATTTAGTGAAGCTCCTTTTTCAGAAGGGAAATTAAATTATATTGAATTCATACGTATTTTGAAGCACGGAACAAAAGATATCGATGATGTTATATAAATTATTTTACTTTGCTTACTGAATACACTGATTACAATTTCGCACAAAAATATGACGTCTCAGTTATTTAGAATAATATATTATATTTTTAACAAATTTACCATTATAACGTATAATTTCAGGGGAAGTGAAGTTAATACCGATTCAAGTATTTGACCAACCGCTTCAACCAATAAATATAAACGTCTCGGACGGCGTAATGAATAGGCAATAGAGGTACAAAGTTGTGCCGTAGAGATAACTTAAAATAATACAATATTGACATAATAACATTATAGTATTAATTGTATAATATTTTGCATTTAAATACGTTTAATTTTCGTTTAATACAAAATTATTTTTAACACACCGCAGAAAAAGTAAATGTTCAGCTCTGTTATGAAATCACTCGCAGTTAATTTATATTTTTAAGTTTCAACTAAGTCAAAAAATAAAGTAAAATATCGATGTGATTACACTATTTAATACTGTGATGTACTACTAGCGATTTATTATGTGCATTTATTTAACACATACCATTACAAGCAACATATTTGTTTTCTTTAATACCAATGCATTATTATAGAAAGTAGAAACGCCATCCAGACGAACGAAGTAAATGTGTTATTGAAATAAAGCGACAGGACACTTATTCTCAACTACTCTGCGTCAAATACAATTATTTAGAATTCATCACGATTTAAGCGCGATTGTCTATAATATGTAACTAAATGAATAGCAGAATTTATTATGGGTGTTCGGCTCAGAGTCTGTTACTCAGCTGTCAAGGTCGACTACAAAAAAAAAAAAAAAAAAACTGTGCGCAGTTTTCCGTTTAAAGTTATCAGTTGTTATCGCATAATTAATGGTAGGTAGATAGGTACAACTGCTGCAGATATTATATTATATCGAAGTGTAATAATATTACTGTCGACCGCGCATTACAATATAACAATTATTGTTGTTGTTGTTGTTGTCGTGTACATTAAACGGGTCAGACAATATTATTATATTAATATATTTTGAATTTTTGCATGTACGGGGGACTATAGCCGTTGATGGGAGTTCCGCTGGATGTGTTCTCGCGGCTGTTTGACTGCACCTCGGCACTTTGTACGCATTATTTGTGTACATAATTTATTCTCGTATTACCGCCTTGGGCATCTATCAACCTCGCCAATATAATGCGATGCCTTACGCCGAGACTGACAGCTATTATACTTATTCACATCAAACGAAAATCAAATGACGTTTAAAGGTGCACAGTCATTCGCAGAGTACCTATATACGAATAGGCGTGTATAATAGCAATGGTAATGATAACCTAAATATTATTGCGTGATGATTTTTATTATTTATTTACTGACCATTGCTGCCTCGGCAACATCGGTCATTGGCACGGATTTATCGTCGAAGTATTTGCAAGTGTATAATATGGTTTTCTATCGGTTACCGGGAGTCTGTCTTACAAACACATTGCACGTCATAGCGAATCGACGATCGGTAAAACTCATTTGAAGTTTTTTTTTTTTTTTGGTTGCAATATTAGTGTGAATTATTATTGACCTGTCATCAAATTTAAAGGTTATAAAAAATAATATTATAATATGATGCGCAGTTCCGTCATTAGCTGCGGTTTTTGTATTTTAATTTTTAAGCAACTTATGAGTGTGTAAAATATTCCCAGTAAAAATGTATATTTTCTACTAATTCAAAATTAAAATATCGAAACCTTTAACGACGAGAGAATTTTATGGTGGGTGGCTTTGTACTCATATCACGAGTAGAAACTATCAAAACCATAATATATGAATATTTTTACGAACGTATATGGTTCCTATGTCGTGCGTTCATAAGCCAGATACAAAAAAGTATTTATTTATTTTATTTATTTATTTATTTCAACCAACAATTAATTACAATTATATTATAACAATAAGTAAATATAGTTGATCATAAACTGTTGATGAAGCGTCCGATTATGACATTTTGAATTTTTGTTGTTTTTTTATTTTAATATGCATCATTACAGACAGAGTTTGATGAACTTGAGAATAAAAATTAAAAATTAAATGATTAATTAATCCAACTGGCTTTAGGCATATATACCTAGTAGAAATTGATTTTTGTTGCGTCCATATATTTTGAATGAAGAATTTATGTTTATATTATATTACACGAATTTTGAAGGTCAGCCGATGAACAATGAATATTGTCAAGTAAATCATTACGTGAAACACAACGGAAATTGTACACAACAAAATAATACAAATATTTAAATTAATTTACTAGGTCGTATTAATTATTTTCGATGATTTGGTTGTAAAACTTAACAATTTAAATGTGTTAGATTCACATTTTATATGAAAACCTTGAATCCCGTGATATACGTAAAATATTGATAAAATAATAAAATATTGTATTATAATATTAATTGAAGATTTTAAATTACATGAGATTGGAATGTAAGATGCATCGGTGCATATTATTTTTTTCTAGAGATTTTGTGTTTTCTAATTATTTTTTTTTTTATTAGTAATTTAATATATTAGTATATTACTTATATATTTTTTATTTTAAAGTAAAATGAATTTATTTTGTAGTTAAGCGGATAGAATGAATTGAAAACAATAATCACAACCACAGTAACATTAAAACATATTTAGATAATACATAACATTATATTCGTAAAACACGAAAACATATTAAATATTAAAGTAAATTTTAACACGGTTTAACCTTCAAAGATGCACACGAATGATATATTTTCGGTTCGGACAATGATTGTGATGTATGTACGCAGTAATGTGTGTTACTTCAACAGCATATTGGAACGTATCACATCGTAAATACTTTATTCCGTGATTATTACCAATTATATACTCAGAATTATTACATAAACGTCTTAGCGATACCAATTTCGATAATTATATATTACCGAAAACGGCCAAAACTATGGAAATAGTCATCTAGGAATAATGTTATTATTTTCGTTCGTTTAGACATGTCTTATCATATACGCAACGGTAATATGATTATTCTCACACGCCAAATCTAGTAGCGCGTGTGTATAGTGATTAGTCTACTTATGATTCACCCAAATCAGCGAAACTGACTAATAGTGCTTAGTGTCTTTTATTTACTGCAAACACACAATTTGTATTTTCAAATATAATATCCTTGACTGTGAGAAATAAAGAAAAATATGAATAATTTAAAAAAACAATCAACTACATATATATTATTTAACATGGTATGTATAATGGTATTGTATATGTATATACAATGATAACCATGCAGATCTTTAAAATTTATAATTATAGTAGCAAAAAATCCTATGACTATTTTCGGATTACGCATAAACTTACCTTAACGTTTTAATTTCCCATCATGATATCACATGATTAGTTTTAAGTTAACTGAAAAATATTTATGAATAGTTACTAGGTATGCAATAGTTCACAAATAAATCGGTTGATTGAAAGTTATGTATCTTATATTATATTGTAAGCATAGATAATTAATTCGGGAAAATTAATAAAAACAACGGTCCGAAAAATTATGTATATTGAAAACAATATTATAATCCAACTCCCTATATCTATAATTATAGCCCGAGAAATTAGACCATTTTTTTTTTCATCAAATTTTAACGGTTTACCGAGGGCTAAGATAAACTGGACGGTTAGGTAACCACATATAATATTTCAACGTGTGGATATATTTGACAAAATATTCACTACTTTATAATATTTTTAATTTCTGAGCAGAGCTATCGATTTATTAATTTTATACAATAACGTGTTAGTTTTTTTTTTTATGTGTCTGTACCCGGAGGCACTTTATCCAGAAAAAATATACTTGGATAAATATAAACATAGTTTCTGATTTTTAGTAAAAAAATTAGATTTAATTGGTTCTTGGAGGTGGGGGGGGGGGTCGAATAAAAACTCGAATTTTATAGGTAGGTACGCGAAACAATTTTTGACAAATTAGATTTTGTTTATTTAGTTTATGTAATTTAAAAACAAATAATTGTAGTTACTTTAAATGCTTATTTGACATTTGCTATATATGATAACATTGATAAACGTATTTAATTCTTTTTTTACTCTTTTTGAGTTATGTAAAGACAATTCACTTTTTCATTTTTTTTTTTTTTAAATGTATTTAATAAATTTCGATAAAAAAAAATGTTTGATTGATTAAAAACATGTGTATAATAACGATTTTATTATTTTGTTGTGATTTAAAAATATTTTTTGTAGGGATTTAAAACTTGTATTGTTGTATATGATAATTATAAATCATTATGTAATTTATTATACACAATGACAAAATTTCATTTTCAATCCATTTAGATTAAATTCATGCTATTACTTATTTTTTATTCCATGGTTAAAAGCAATGTTTTTGGGAAAAATTAATTCAACATAGCATATAACTGATAGTTAAATAAATTACTATAGGAAGTACATAAAAAATATAAATATAATAATATCATAAAAAATACTGGGTGATTAGAGTGATATCGCCTGTCTTTGCTCGGGATTGTCTTTGTGTACAACGGTTTATCATCAAATTCGAATTTAATACTCATAGTTCAGCACAGTTACCTACTTTTACCTTTTTCTTTCTTTCTCTCTCTATATATTTCTTAGATTTTATTTTTTAAGAATAATCAATTTAATATTAAATGGCAAAAAATATCGTTTACAATATATTATTTTGGTTATTTTCTACTTTGCGAATAGTATATATCGCATCTGGTTTGATTTGAGATACATTTTGCCAACTGATTAAATATATAATATACTAATAAATTATGTCAAAGCGTTTGTAATGTAATAACAATATGTACTACGGAAACGCTACACTAATTAACTGTACGAGGAATGCATAGTAGAATACCTACGGATCTAAAGAGAACAATTTTTAACGCTTATAATTTGCACACTGTTCTCAATACGAATGCAATGCATACGTTTTAAGCTTTTATTGTGTTATTCGTACGCTAATTTATCTTTACAATAATTAAAGTTTCAAATTATTTCAGACAGTTATTGACAAAAATTATAAATGGATGTATAAAATTTGGTTGTCGCGTATTATTGTAATAATATAATATATTATACAAAGCAAATACCTACACCACATGTTATAGAATGTCGTCGTAGAGCTGTTTAAGATTGTTTTTAAATTGTACGGCCTAACAATACAATTTATGGAAAAAATTAAATCATTAATATTATTATTGCCTAATAAAGTTATACATACTAATCATATATATATTTTTTTAATCAGTTATTATGTTATTGTCTCAGTAATACTAAAATATTTAATTGCAAAACACGTATATAGTCAAAACATTTAAAATAAAAAAAAAATTCTTAATATTTATACTGATAGTTTCAAATAGATTATTCCAGGAAATCTACAGTTCATAATACTGCACATTTTATTACACGATAGTTAATGATAATAATCCATTAAGAGAAAAAAAATAGTCAGAACAATTTAGTGAAAGTGTCTATGGGTATTATAGTTACGTAGTCTTACATTACTATGGTAATATAATATTATATTTTAATATTGTTAAGATATTAGATACATATACACGTTAAAATAAGCTCGTGATATAATTTAATACAATTTAACACTGTCGATCAGTATAGGTATAGCGGTGGTAAGACGTGTGAAATAATAAACCTATCAAATTTAGATCATTTTTGCAGTTGCGATTATACATTTACATATTATTATGTGTGTGAATTAAAACAGTATGGGTTTTTGGAGACTTTAAAATTAATGATTATGGTCTAAAATCATATGTAAATTAGATGAATATTGAATAATTTAAGTTACACTTGTAACAAGGTATTTTACATAATATCTCCATGTACTCGTTTAATGCTGCAAACGTGCAGTTTGAAATATTTGTATTCGTTTTTTAAACATAATATTTGTTTATATTACAGTAAATTATTATATGTTTATATAGACTTTTAAATTTTATCGGTGTTATGAAATTACAACCATTGAAAAACCAGATATTAATAAAACTAGTATTACAAATCGCGTGTACCATAAAATTGTCAAATCAAATGATTGCTCTTGTAAATATTCACTTTCATTATATATATATATATATATATAAGTATTTATTTGTTCACTAATATTATTATAAGGTTAATCATTTAAAATCATCTACACGTGCAACAAAATTTTTTTAAAAATGTAATCCTTAAATTTATAATTTAATTATTGCATCTATCATAAGTTCACTCAAACATACCCATGTAAACAGGATAATAACGGATTTTAACGTTACAAAATAAAACGTGGCGTATTAATGAACGTTAAGTAAATGGATACTCATTATAAAACAATTAAACAATTGTTAGAGGGAAAATCGTATTTGGAATACAATTTTCTTTTTTACTTTGACTTGAATATTTTGTTAAATTTTAATATTTTTAAATTTATAATTCATAATAATAGAACGAAACCAATTTATGTTTGGTTAAGAAATATAGTATAATTGTATATATACGAGTACTCGTAGTTCATGGTTTTCTTATAGTAAATAATGTTCAAGGTTGTATACTAAATGAGCCACGAGGTAAACTACAAATTAGTATATTATATGTACATGCGCAAAATTATATTTAAATTTAAGAATTTGATTTAATTTACAAATGGTTAAAAATAATAATCAAATTTTTTCATTATCCGTTACAAGTAAAACACATTTTTTTAAATGTGAAAAAATGTATTATGTATTATTATATTATTTACATACACCTATACCACTATGTATTTATTTAATTATATAATTATAATATATTCATTGTTTTTCAATGTTAAGTAATTGAACTTTTAACCATATGTTTTTTATCATTTCAATATAGTATGTAAGTGAATAATATTCTATACTTTCACATGTAATAGCATCGACTTCAATTAATCATTTTATTTGTACGTTATGATAGCGAGCGTACGCGTTGTCAACGTGCAAAAATAAAATTTACTGTTATTGGTGACCGCGCTAAAAAGTGTCGAACTCGATGGTTTTGAAAGAAAAATAGATGAAAATAAGGAAAACATTTTCGGCCATACTCAGGCCAATCTAAGATTTCCCATTAAGTAAGAAAAATATTTAAGCCACTCAGTCAAAATTAGTTTACTGTGTACATATTATACACAGTCAAATCATAACAACAATGATCGCATTCGGTCGTTCAGTCGGAACAATCGGTAACTGATTACATTATTAGTAGGTACGTAATGTAAGCCGTTTCGTCGATGATGTTTTCTTCGAGCGGAATCCTTGGAACGCACATCGTCCAAACGCATAAATATTAAGATAACTTTATACGCACATTTACTGTCTCGTTTTGTGATGTTAGCTTTAATATTAGAGTAAATTTACCTATTATCAAGTTTAAAGGTAAGAATATTATCTAGAAAATGGCCTATGCTTGTATATATATCATTATTATTTTAAAGCGAGTTATGAATATTTTAAAGTTATAATATTTTACGTAGCTATAACTCACTTTAAAACGATAATATCAATAAAAGCAAATGACATTTTCTGGATAATATTCTTACCTCTAAATTTGATAATACGTAAATTTGCTCTGATATTAAAGCTAACATCACAAAATGTGTTCTTCTGAACGTCAATTTGCTACGATCTATATTAGTAAGGCGTGGACAACACACGCGGGTAAATAACGTGTCCTCTTAAGTCCGCCACGAATAAAACGGAGACGCCGCGTCCAAACAGCAATAATTAACTGTGCACGAGATACGCACGCACGGCATGCTGCAGTTATCCACCCATCGCGTACGCGTTATTATATTGTTATTGTACTCGACCGTGCGATAATGGTACACGCAAAAGTCGTTAAACGCAAAGTACATTAATAAAAATATTATCGACATTGGTGGCGGCAGTAATTTTCACGTGGACCGCGACGGCCGGTCGGTGTGGTGCGCGCGCACACGCACACACACACACGGGCATTACACGGGCATTACATTCGATTAATCATCGTCGAGCTGTAAAACGTCTGAAGAGGTCAAAGCTGTTCGGGCGCGTCGCGGTGTTCTCGAAACCGGTAGCGAGACGAGGGTGCAGCGACGCGACGATAATATTGGCGGGCTGCGGGCAGGTTATAGTGGGTAGATGTTCAACTGCGACGTAAAATATGTATGTATATATATATAAAAAAAAAAACCACTCGCGATCGACAAGTGAAAAAGTCTCGAAAATGACGCGTAGAAATTATCGACAATGATGCGAACATATATTATCGTTAATATCGTTATAACAACAACGCGAGACAAGTCGAGGTGTATATATATACGCGCACACACACACACACACACATCATGTATGATATTATTGTGTGCCGAAGAGAGAGCGGGCGAGTGAGAGGACGAATATCCACCTTCGGCGCACACGTATATTCGTCTGTCGGCCTTTTGACGATCGACACTATACGGGATGTGATGGTGGTGGGACGACGGTAGCCCACAATACAACTCGCACAGAGTTGTTGTGCGCGCGTCCGTAATGTAATACAACGCAGAGCCGTAGGTCAGCCGCGTGGAAACGTCGACAGTACTATTATACCGTACGGCGGTATACAGCAGACGTCAGTCATATACGCCATAATGATAATAATACATAAATCGAGATCGTGTCTGGCGATTTTTCGCCCGAGAGTCGTGCAGCGGCGCATTGCGCGTGGGCATATATATTGTATAATATGTTTGATTATAGTCAACGGTGGCTACCGCGGTTGTGGTACTACATAATAACGGGCGAGGGTGCTATTATTATTATTTTATTGGTAGGTCGCTGCACACCGGGATTACTCGGGCAGAGTTAATACCTAACAATAATAGCAGCAACGTGCATACTATACACAGTCAACGGTGATTCACCGAGAGTGCCCATACCAATTATATTATGTTCGTTTGTTTGTTTGCTTATTCACCCGCGGAGTAAAAAAATAAAACAACAGTAAATCACACGATTCATTACATCGAATGTGCAAACAAATGACTGACATTTTCAAGTCACAGATACATCTTACTAAATTCCAACTTGTGTATTTTACCCGTTTAAATATAACTTGTGTTTTTTTTTTTTTTAACTTAAATTGTTTTATTACCCGATCAATTAAATAACTATTTACGGTAAGTGTAAGTGCTCCTAAAAGGAATTTGGGTAGATTGTGGGTGGTTGAAGAGGCTTTCCAATTACGCCAATTTCTATGCATAAAAAATGTACCTACGTCACGAAATCGAGAAAACACACGTGATTCACTACACGAGCTACACGTGGTGAATTGAACGCTCGAAACTATGGATTATATTAGAGTATAATTATTTTCAGCACTCTAACGCCATTATATAATTTAATAGCGCGGTAAATTTTTTTTTTCGAAAATAAGATTTCGCGTTAGTCGAAGTAAAACAAAGTAAATAGTAATAATTGTTATTTGTATCTACTCTCAACACTAAATGTATAATACATATTTGTATTATAATATAAACGTAGAAAATCAACATAGACCGCCATTCAAATAGTGTAGTAATATTACTCTATTTAATGAATCTTTATATGGCGTTTTTCTTAGAAAATACTAGTGAGTACAAAATACATTTAGAGTGCATCACAATGATTTGAGTGATCAGACCCATTCAAATGTAAATTGTCATGTCTCCATAGGTACGACTCTATATGGTGACGTTAAGCCTCTAGCATTCTTATAATCGAAAAATCATCAAGTTAACATCATTGTAAGACAAAACGCAAAAAAAATCTTTAATAATTATAACAATTATACGTATAGCTACAATTTCGTTATAAGTACCTAAAACTTGTTTTATACTATACAATGATTAGTACGTGTATACAATTAAAAAGGATTTTTTTGAATTTAATGTTTATTAGCATATTACTTATACAAATTACAGGTGAATGCGAAAGATTTCATAAGTTATAACAAAATTGTTAAGCTCATTATATTATGATCAATTGGAAATTATAAAATAGTTAAGTAGTTAATAACAACTTCTTGTTATATTATTTTTTTTACAGATTTTCCTCGTTCTAATCACAATTTACAAATAATGTACAATATAACCTTCAAATTAAGTGTTGTAAAAAATAGTATTTTTATGTATATTTAACGCAGGTATAGTGTCTATTAGGTTATTTTAACTTATATGTAAAACGAACAATAATTGATGTAAATATATTGCATTTATTAAGGAAAAACAACGTTCATGAGAGATAATATCATTGTTAAATAGCAAATTTTTAATTCTCACATTTAAGTTTTAAATATATTATGATGGCATTATTTTTGCGAATTTCGAATTGTCTTTATGTTATTTAGAAAATTGTAAAGAAACAAAGAAAAATACTACAAAGTATTTTTTTTTTTTTTGAAAAATAAATAAATTATAGTAGTTATAATTGATTGTTATAGATAATTTATTTTATCTAGGAAGTTCGTGGGAACGTCAATACTTAAATGTTCACTAACTCACTGACTGGTATAAACATAATAACTGATCAGTATATTGTTAAGTATACTTTGTGGCCCACGGTTTTGTACATTTGGAACAGTACTTAGAATAGTGGTGAGAAAAATAAACGCAATTTATATAGTTGGCAATTTAGAAAATTTTGTAAAACTCTCTAAAATTGAATATAGAAAAGATACCAAAACAACTGAGAGTTTTATTTGAGAGAGTTTCAGTGTACAGAACTATAGCCCTGCACAGCACAATAAAGACGTGTTTACTGCGAGCCAACTATGTATATTTACCCAATGCCATTCACTTTAAGAAACCCAATAGCTCGAAATCCGACCTATTTATAGAAAATTATTAATGGTGATCCAAGTCAAAAGATACTCATAATATGCTATTTATTAAAGTGAGTACGTACACCATAAGGTCATTGTACTTAGGCGGCACAAGTACACAACATACCATTTAAGTATTTCGAACGTTGAGTTCATTTAACCGCACACATACGAATGGATCATTAATATAATATACTATATCGGCTAAATCTTTATCATGCGACAATTCATTTTTTACACAATACCTACGCATACCCACCAAGCGATTATAAATTGAAATAAATAAAAGCGCGCCAAATTACGATTTCTTTTAGATTCACCACATCAAACAAAATATGTACACAATATAGGCATTAAAAATTAAAATTATCATATTAGGCACTTAAAAATATATTTACGTTGGATAAATGAAAGCTAATACCTACCTTTCTGTAAAAATGACATAGAAATTTTTCTGAAGGGTTACGTAAATAAAAATCGAAAATAAGTTATAAACAATATATAGTACACAATAATTGTTAAATATCCGATTTTACGCGATAATATTGAATAGGTATTATAATAATAAACAGTATGAATAATTTTTGTTCGCCCCATTGTTCTTGGTCTTGCTATTGTATGTACTAACGAAAACAACCAATCAGAACGCAGTAATTACGCATGAACATAATTCTATTCGATTACGCACGCGCTAACAGAACCGCCCTGTTTTAAGCCTGATATTAGGTGTATATTAGGGTTTGGTACATCCGGGGTTTAATCGAGAGAAATGCATTTTTACGATAGTAAACGAATAAAGGAACAAGCCCGAGCGATTTAAAGGTTTTGTCGAAGAACAACGGTAAGAGTTTTAATACTAAATGTATCCAATAATATTATTTAAAACAATAAGGTTAGGTATTAGTTTATTCGTATCTTATAAATAACAAATTCAATAGATTTTTATCTATACATTTTTAAATAACTAAATAAAAGAAAATTACTTATATTTTTATAAGTTAGGTTAGTTATTAAGTTATTGTTATACGAACAATCGTCAAACATTTAATATGAAACAATTATGCTAACTGCTAATGGATCGTTGAAAACGATTTAGCAGCTCATGATAAAGCAATTAAATTTTAGTGAATCAAAAATAATCAATCGTTATATAAAATGCTTATACAATCTGTCTTAAGTCAACATAACAACTAAAAACCGATTACAAAATAAATTAAGAGTCCTGTAAATGCTTAAAATAAAACAAACAACCGTTTCACACACAAGTTAAAACTATACATTATTATCATTTTTCTAATAAGCTAAATTAAAATAATAATAGGTATGAATTCATGACTTATTCTAGACTAGTCTATTAAATTTTGCTTTAAGTAATGAGATAACTGGTTAGATCTAATATCTGCAGAGAAACGTCGTATGAATGAATTTAATTATAACAAAATAAATCAATAAAAAATTCTTTTAATTCATTATTTCACCATGATTCGTAATATTTATATTAGCACATAATTGATATTAAAATACCATTAATTTTGTTTGTCTAAATAAAATGACTTTCCAAAAGATTATAGTTAAGAAGGAAAAACACGAACTCTAATCGCAGATTGTAATATATTTGAAAAGATTAAAATATTATGTCTATAAATTTCAATTGTGATATCTAGTATCCTATGATACGTGAAAATACCATGATACAAATATCTTGGAAATTAGATTGCAAATTAATCTTATTGCGCTTTAAGAATATCACATTATCTGACAGAAACTCGAAAAAGTGAATATAACATTACTATCGTTTTAGTTATTAAAATTCAAACGATGTTTTACATTCAACTATAGATTAGAAAAAGTGCAGCAAAGCAGCTATCTACCAAATATAAATTATTAAAGAATAAAATTCAATAAAAACAATAAAATAAAAATATTATGTGTTTCACCCGATCCAAAAATCTCTTATTATTTTTAAAATAACACGAAAGCACACACCAACACTATAAGCAGTAAGATATTTTACAATATGACAACATTAATCCAGTAATGATCAGTTTTTAACTTTTAAAACTAAAGGTAATTTTAATTTTAATGGGAAAACGTGAGAATTGGTTAAAAATGGAACATTTTCATGTTCACCTAATATTTTTTTAATAATCTTGCTGTATCCAATAAGCGGAGTGAGTTTTTCAAGTTTTGTACCAACTACACATATCCTGCTTACAATTAATAACAAAATAAGGTACTAATAAGCGTATATTTCGTAATTAATTATTTACTAATTTTATTATATGGATTTATTAAAAAAGCTGTACGATATTACTTTCGATGTTATCGTCAATATAATTTTATCAGTGATGATTTGACATAGATCCTTAGTTAGGTAGGTTAGGTTAGGCATATTATTCTGTGTGGCTATGTACATATAATATACCCTTTTCAACTAAAAATTCTTGTTCCCGTTTTGTAGTTTTTCATGGTCGGTTTTCAACAAACACGTAAAATATTAATTCTTATTTCCGACATAAAATATTTCTGTGAAAAGATGTTTCCGTCATATATTGTCTGAGAATTATGTAAATATATGTATGAATAGAAGAATCATAAGTGTAAATACAAATGAAAAAATGTCCTAATTTAATTACAAAAATATAATATACAATTACACATCATAATCAACAAATATACTATTAAAATTGTTAAATTATAATGTTTAAGGTGATATACTTTGTACCATATAATTACATTTACTTTTAACGAGTGTTACAAACTAATAAAACGTTTAAAATAATACAGAGAAAAAAAACAAATTAGTTTGACAATAAATGAATAACCACAGACAATCTAATATTATAATAAAAACTCGTAATATAACAACGACGTACGGTCGAGCGGTCTTTTTTTGACGTCTAATTCTTCCTGTAATTACTTATTATTATGTAATACCCACATAAACTATTGTCACCGACGAAGGTGTTAATCATCAAATCATATTAAATAGCAATAAACATCTACAATATCGTCCATAGCACTCGCGTACAGTATATGGAATAAAAACCGTAAATAGATTAACGGATGAATCGGTTTTATTATAAACACGAAAAATTACGTATTCGACGGTGTATTAGTACGCACGACACACAGAAGCGTCATTTGCAACACTGTATATCAAGCATTTCATTTATAATTTGTTGTAGCGTGTCTGCAGACATTTATCTGTAAATCCGTATCAGCATGAAATATGTAATCGCAAAACTTAAAGTTAACGTAGGATTGCCACTTTCTGTTCCAAAAATCTTTTTCACTTCCGTATATCCTTTTCAATAATCGTAATATTATTGAACCGAATCGCCGTACTGTTAAAGTTATATTTTTATAATTCTTAGTTGATTTTATGTCTATGACTAATTCTTTACTCACTCTTCTGATCACAGTCGTTTTTAACTGTCAATTGATAAAAATGATTAATGAATCAAATACCTCCAAATCTCTCTTGTTATATTACGGAACTCTAATTTTATTACCTAACTCTCATTCGCAACCATTTCACACAATTTTTAAAATAATTTAAAAAGACAGCGGCGATGTTGTGACCGGCTTAGTTTAATTGAAAAAAAAAACTAAAAGTGTTTAAATAAAGTTTAACTACTAATTTCTATCTTTTGACGAAGTATATCCACTGAAAATTTTCTTCAATCCGTTATTCCGTTATTCCTGTTTATATATTATTGTATAAAATTATTACTTAAGTTTATTTTTTATATTGTAACAGATTGTTCAATAAAGATTTATTTTTAAAAATATATCTTTATATAATAATATGTAGTACGACTAGTACGGTGACAACATGATAGGATGATTCACAAACAGAATAATACGATTTTATTATATTATATTGTAAATAATTAAAATTTGTACTTTAGTATGAATATAGATTCATAATAGTATATACAGATATATGATTCTAAATATTATGATTCATTCTAACTTGAATAATTACATTTTTCAAGTAATAATAGTGATGTTAAACGCACAGAATTATTAACTATCGTAAATTTTTCATAAAAATATCAAATTTTTATGCTCCATATTTCTATATAACGTTATAAAATATGTATTAGAACTTTACTTGCGATTCAATTGAGTCCGAACCGTATTTAAGTGTAAAAAATAAATTAATACGATTTCAATTAATCGCTGATTAATCGATCTGACAAATTTCTAATATCTGTAATAATATGAACTTATATTATTTTATATAATACGTTTTATACAAATAATGAAATTCTATAAATATAAATATACCTACTAGGTACCATACAGGATTCAATAACAATAATAATAATAATTATTAATTACTATAATAGTATTACAATAACGCATAGTGTTATTAAAAACCGTAATTTTTCAATTTGAAAGTATGAATTTAACAATATTATTTTGTAAAATTATTTTGTTCGTTATTATAATTTTTTTTTTCTAATCTATCAGATCAAACACGCCATATTAACGAACACTCGTGTACACTGTACCCACATGTGTATCGCATTATCGAATATAAGTTTTTAGGTGTGTAAAAACATAAAAAACGGAAGTTTCCGAGGCCATAGGCGACGGCGGCAATTGAACAATACGAAAATTACCGAACGTTCTTCGCCGAATCGCGCGGCCGCCGCCGATACCTTCTTCCATAACTATTACCTACACCACGGTTATTATTGTTGTAATTATTGCAGTATTATTTTCCCTCTTTCGCCGGTGTACCTACCGCTTAAAGAGTACTGTCCAGTCGAAGAGCGAACGCAGACACTGCTCGAATTTCGCAGGCAACACACCGCGAGTACGCGCGCTGCATCAAATATTATTTTTTTTTATTCGTACCACAACAGTTCGCGTATAATAACGATTATAATTTTTAAATATCGTACAGTCCGCGTGTGATATCGTCGTAGTATTATTTACATTATTTTAAAGCGTTGCTGCTGCTGTCGGCGTTTTTAAATTTATTTGTGTGTTTTCGTATTAATACAACGTAGGCACCTCCGCGATCGACACGTTTAATATTGCGTATTGCGGTGCGACCGATACTGCGTGTAAATAGTTTTTCGGTTTTTTCCCTATTTCAATACATAGATGCCATCTAATATACGTACCCGATAATACTTCAATCAGCTCTACCCGATTTTTTTGTGTCTTGGCCGTCACCAGATACCACGATCACCACACAAATAATTGTACTGATATTGTAATTACGATGGACGATCCGTGGTACAAATCGGTAAGTCATACGTTTTTCGTGACGAAATTCATCCGAAAATAATTGATTTAAATTTTTGACAAGCGACACTAATATTATAATGACTAGAGTTTTAAATTTTAAGACAAATAATTTTGAAAGCTAAAAACATAATATATTACGTACTCTGTAAGTACTATACACAAAAAAAAAATATTCACAAACAATACGCGTATTTGCTAAATTTGTTATTTAAATTACTTTGAAATTCTTAAATAATTCATACAAACGAAACTTCAAGTTCATGGAATATTATTGTCAATGAAAAAATAAAGAAATCTGCTCAAATTTCTGTACAATTTACTTTTACGAACTCAATAAAAATTACATTTTTATCATGATAAGATTCTTATTATAACAAAAATTATAAATAAATAAACAACTTTAATAATTATAATATGGCCATTATGGGTTGGACGTAAGTCACTATTTTTTTATCAATTTTTCTTATCAAAATGCAAAAGTTAACCATAATAGTTTGCTAATGAAAATAAAATTTTATTTCAATTTTCGTTATTAATTATTTTAAATTATATGTATTTCTGTGTATTATACATTTTCAAAATACTTTAAATAGAATATTTTTTATTCTATGAAGTTTTTATTTATTTATTTAAGTATATTCACTTATTGTTTATAGTTTTAAATAAATTGTGCAATAAAAAACTTGAGATTAAAAAAATATGAAATTAATAAATGCATTAAGATTACCAGTAATTATTATGGTTAAAAGTATTAATGCATAATAAAAATTGATTAATTTAATGGTTCACTAAAATTTAATGGTCTAATAAATTATGTTGTTTAAGGGATAATTAGGTCACTTTTGATTCATTGAATGTTTAGCAATTAATTAAGCAGCTCGGTACATAAACATAACATGTTATACATTGTATATTTTATACTTTTACTACGTATACAACATTTTTTAAACAACTTACTCAACAAATTAATAAAAAAAACATTTTAATATTTAATAATATTTTAAATATTATTAAGAAAGCAATAAATTACATATAATACAAAAAAAGATTTATATTTGTAAGTATTAAAAACGTTACTAGGTCCTTTAAAAGTTTAAACATTATTACTTTATTAAACTTATTAACCTACTTGTACCTATTTAGTTCAATAGTATTTTGTGTAAATAAATATTTTATTATTGGCATCCAACATGTGCCCATAATATATTTAGCACAATTCTAAATTTATAATAGGTTATAATTAAAAAAAAAAAAAAGATGAATATACATTTTTTTAAAACAAGTTCACGGCCGCGTGTCACATATGTGTGACACGGTCAATACCTATACAATGTTTAGATGCGGAATTCATTTACTCCGGTTTATTATAACAAATTTAATTTGTTGTGGTTTATTTATACGTTTGATTTACATAGCTGGTTTACATTTTGGCCGATAGATAGAGTTATTAATCTTATTTTTGTGTTGTTACGATATTTTTAATGTTTTGCTTTGGTTTACCTAAAGACCTACCAAATTTACCCCTCGGCCGTGAACGTTAAACGATTTTATTAGTATGATAATACATGTACATTATACTTATATAATATATATTAAATAATAAAGTATATAATAAATATATTTTATGTATTATTTGGTAACAAAACAAAAACATATTATTGGATGATTATTTTTAAAAGTTCTCGTAGTTTAAAATTATTTTTAATTGTTATGTTATACGTTAATAATTTGTTTGGCTGTGTGGAATGATTAAACTAATCACATTACCCTACTGGTATTATGTTCGGAGTTATACAGTTTTCACACATAGCAAACAATCTATTTTAAATATTAACTTAATTGCGTAGTTGGTCATAAATTTCAAAAAATATCTATTGAACTTAAATGTAGCGTGCTATACACGATTAAAATATCTTTTTCTCGCTACACTAATACATTTGCACTTGTACAGCATCATATCACGTTGAGGTAATGTAAAATTGACAATTTATTTATCAATTGATGGTTTTACTCTTTCTGTTTTTTAATCGATTAGAACATTATTAAATCTCAAATATCCAAACGATAAGCTTACAGAAAAATATAAACATTACAAAATAAACAGTTGGAAAACGTTTGGATAACAATTATTATATACCAGCATACAGTCAAATATTCAATACTCGGTCAATAATATTTATTTTTAAGATTGAAGTTTTAAAAACTCACATTGACATTTTAGAAAAAGTAAAAGTCGACGGGACCACATAAAAAACAAATTACAATTCAATAATGTCTGCAGCAGTAGTGCTGTCGTTTCTTTTACAGAACAATAATGAATAGGACTGTTGTGGGTACTACGCGGGACACGGCGCGAGAACAATACCTGTAGCGCACGCGACAAAATCAAATTTATATTATATATTATTATATCATATTACTTTGTTTGCGCCTATCGGAAATTGATAATAACGTGTAATTACACAACATAATTTAGGCCGCGCAACGATTACGTTATTATAATCTGTAAATCGTTTAAATGATAATTATAATAATAATAATAATAATATAATCGCCAACGTCGATCTCAGTTCGCTTTCAAAGAGTGCAACAAATCATTATACACGATAATATTGTGTTGTATTATTGTTTCGTCGCATTTTTTATAGGTAAGTAATACGAAAACTCTGCAACACTGTTTACGCTCATAACCGATGATCGGACACGATTCACTCGTAGTGGTATAATAATAATAATAATTAAGTACATAGTATTATGAAAAAAAGGACCAGCCACGTAATAATATACGCAAATGCACATTATATTATTATTGAACAAACGCGCATGTCACTTTTCATAAATCACAAGTAATAAACTTTAAAATTACAAACTGATGGTTCTTATATAATTATAGTAATTATACAATAAATATAGTATTATTTATAATATTATATTATTATAACGCTGCGGGATATGATTTTTATACGAGAGCTTTTCTGTTGTTGTGCCCATTGGCGGGAATTGGCCTTAATTCGCGATGATATGGAGGAACGATGTTTACATAACTATCATTCTGTTTTCTTTTGTACAATCATCAAATAGCAGATCCTCAAAGAACAATACACGCTTTTGTTAAATTTTGAAATCACAGAAAAAAGAACATTTTTAAATTTGTCATCCTTATTTATATATATTTATACTTCGTCTGTATTATGATAAAAATATAATCCTCATACCGATTTAATTTATAAAATTAATGCAATAATGTAATTAATATAACCATAAAAAATAATAAAAGTGGACGAGTAAAAAAATTAGATTTTATCAATGAATTATTAATAAGATCTTTCATTATTAACTGATGTCCGATAAAATGATAACAATATGATTGTTATTCTAAATCTAAATTATTGTCGATACATTTTTGAGTCGAACGCAGTTGTTAGTAACGAATGGTATAAATCGCTTCAACACTTTAGCTCGACCTCAATGATAATATTATTATGTCAACTATAAAATTGTCATTATTTAATAAAAGTATAATAAGTAAATTATTATGCTATAATATGTTGTGTTATGAACACAATTTATTGTCGTATTTTAATATATTTTTTGGTGGTGTTGAACGATCATATATTTTACACAACCTGTAGATACATTATACTAATCAAAAAGCATATGCTACTTGTTTAACTCGGCAAAATGTACGCCACTAAACCTGAGCTGTGTCTTATTTCTTGTAGGCAATAACGTTTGATGATAATATTATACCAAATCGAAGTATAATTTATCGGCGACAACAAATCCATATTATAGACTCATATCAATATTTATTTATTACTATAATTTTAGTTGATATTATTATTATTGTATTTAGTGTGATTACGATATTGAACTTTTATTTCACACGTGAAACATAAATATAACTATGGTTATTATTGCGTGTTATGCATTTGATCGTTTTTATAGCCCTGATAATATCATAGAAATACTATCATAAATTATAATTTTTATAGATTTTAACAAATTTTATTATGAACAGTGATGATTGATAATGAAATTTGAATAATAAAACCATAAACCTGAAAATATTGTACACATTAAGATAATTTATCGTATACATAATATGATTAAATAGTATATAATTATATTAAGTACACTTTAATAGGCTTATCGTTAGTCAAACCTGTATTTTTTTTAACGATTTTTATTGCACTATTAGTCTAATAATATAAACTTTTCCAATAATATTTTAGTTTGAAATAATTGTTATGGATTTACTTCAATGTTTTGAGTGGAAAAGTTTTGTTTCATAATTGTTTTTTAAATAATTTGATACTACAACTAAAAAGTGATTACAATTTTTAGATTCTAAGTTTATCGATGAATGTATTGATTTTACAATTAAATGTGTCTATAAATTTGATTTAGTTGCTACTTTTGGGGATTTAAAATGGGACATTTTCAATATTTTTTAAAATAATTGGAAAAATCCAAAAAGCAGTATGAACATTTATTACAATTTTAATATTATAATCAAAATAATTGTTTCTAACCTTCGTTACTAAAAAGTTATGATTCATAACTTATGCACCATCTTGTTCAGAATCGTTTTATTTTTACCGTAAACAATGAATTATGATTAAATTCAAATTTAACTTATGCTTCCTTTTAACATTCATTGAATGACTCCTTGCTTTGTATATTCCAGAAAACCCTTTATATTACCCTAATCTAACCTAACCTAATACTGTTATGACATTACTTAAATCATCTTCAACTAGCCTAAATACTATTACCACAACGCGTTCATCTAATTCTCCAATATTTCATTCAATGTCCAAACTATATTCTTGTATCAACAAAAAAATAATATTATATTTTCCATTTTACCTTTTTTTTTTTAATCACATACAAGCTATATATTTAATTTTTAAATAATTACTTTTAACTCAAAATTTTAATTGTCAAACATATCGTAGATTAAATAAAAAAATACATTAAATTTTAATACAGTCCCTATTCAATGATTATATTGCAAAGTGGGTAACTAGGTACTTGAAGTTTTTTTATAGATGCAATTTAAATTAAAAAAAGGAAAATAGTAGAATTTAAGGAAACCAAATCGAATGAATAATACTTAATATTTAGTTTATGATATATAATATATTATATATTATAGGAAATCTGCATATAGTTTATGGTCCACCTAATTTTACATACCTATATATTTTAGGAATTTCAAATTAGTTATAAAATTACTTAATTTATCATTCTAATTCACTAAACTTAAATGCATATTACTTAAAAATTATTATCATTCAAAATTGTATATGTCAGGTTGTAAAATGCGTTAAAAAAAAATACTTCTATCACGTGTTAAAATTGCTAAATATCGTAAATTACCACACACTATAATAATAATAACACCAATACTAAATAACTCTATAAATGTATTACTCTATAATGTTAGATAAGCTTTAGGAATAAATAAATATTGAAATTACAGCAGTAAAGCACTAAAAATCATTCAAGAACCTATGCTACTATTAATATACAATTTGTGACTACCCAAAAATAATAAAATATAATTATAATTTTCTCTTCGTATATTGTCATTTCTGTATAACTTTCGTGTATTATTTATCATTTATTTCATGTACATATTACTATATACGTAGGTGTAAAATCCATGATGAAATAAAAATAAACTAAATCTATGCGTTCTAAGACATTTAAAAAAATGACGATACATTTTCCCATTTAAGTATCAATAGTTTTTATATTTAACACTGTACTATTATAATATTCGTATACTAAGTATACTATAATAATACAAGCTGTCTCAAAAATTGTAAATATTATTTTTTTTTATAAAATATACTTGATGAGTAATAGCTATTTAATGTCATTTGTCAGTGAATATAAATAATACATGATTTATGTTTCACGCTAAATATTTTAAAAATGCCATAACTTTTAAATATCATGTACTTATTGTACCTATAGATGAAATAACTGCTTGTTATATAAATTAAAGTCATTGGCGTTTAGTGGTTTTCAGTTATTTTTGATAACAATAATAATATTCGTTTTTATACTGTATACAGGTTTACGGACATAATAATGTTATGTTTTCTTTAGAATTTCGTTATTTTTACGCCTATCAACGACGCGTATATAATCACATTTATATCAGTCATTACTTACTAGGTACCATGTATTTATACTTAACTTCTCAATTCCATCATTACTACCATTCCGGTACTTAATTATTGTTATGTCCTCGGTGCGTCTACCATTTTGTGTTTATTTCACTTTTATTATTATTATTATGGGTAATTCAAATTGAGAAAAAAATTAAATATTCTTTGCTATACAATTATACGTTATTATCATACTATAGTATATTTAATATTATATGAATTACTTTTAAAAATAATATCTATTTGTATACAATAGTATAGTCATGTATTAATTATAATGCACTATCGCGGTGTATACTCATACATGTGGTGGGTACAACGCGAATAAGTATAACCCATAGCTTGTTATAATTTATAGTAAGTTCTAGCCATGATTAATTAAGAGTACAAAATATCATTCTAATATTTAAGTATAAATAATTATTAAAATATTTTCTATAATAGTCTTAAACTAAAAATTAATAAAAAAAAAAGAAAAAAAAACTAAATAAATAAAATAAAAATTAGAATTTTTTGTCATTAAAAAATTACTAATTTATTTAAAGTAGATTTGAATATATTATTACAATAATAAATACGAAAAAAAAAAGAAAACCAATGCTAAACTTTAAAAGATGTCGCCCCCTCTCAAAACCCCTATTTTTTAGTCCAATATATTTTAATTGTTATTATGTGATGATGTTGAAGATGTATTGTCACCTCTTAATCTTGTTTTTTTCAAAATCAAATCACCTGATAAAATATAAGATAATATATAATTATATCAGATCTGATACCGTTTTGATATTATGTGTTAACAGACAGATTCGTTGACATGGGCGTTGACGAGGAAAAAGACCGATTCGGATGAACCGGGCAAAGAAAAACTCAACCGGGTGTTGACTTTCTTCGATTTGACCGCATTGGGCACCGGCTCCACATTAGGATGTGGTGTGTACGTGTTAGCTGGTGCAGTGGCTAAATCGATTGCCGGTCCAGCCGTAGTCCTGTCTTTCGCCATAGCCGCTGTGGTATCTGCGTTTTCCGGTAAGGACATATCCAATTTCTGTAGAATTAATTTTCAAACCGGTGATGCAGAGTCAAATATTATCATAGGGCATCGGATAATTTAAATCTTAGCCTAGTATAATTTTAGAGAGGGGAATGTGATTCTTCTAGGATGATAACCTACCTCCGGCTTTAATAATATCCTATATTATACCCAGTGGGGGGCACTTTCTGTGTACATGATGAATCAATAAATAATATGCTCACCGCTATATTTTTCTTTAATAATGGATTTATTATAATTATGATTATGATTCTTAAAATTTCAAATACAACTAAAAACTAGGTATATTTTCAAATCCTTTAATTTTTTTGTACTATCTACTTATAGATGATAATGGTCATGTTCTAAATAAAAAAATTCAAAAATCAGGTTTCGAGTAACTGCAAGATTATTAATGAAAAAATGTGGATGATGATGCTTGGTGATTTATCCTGTTTAGTATGTTCCGAGGGATATTGCTTGTTACACTTCTACCACCTATATAATAGTTAAGTGCCTATTATTTTATGATCACGGGTTGAATATTTAAATGAATACTAAAATGAATATTCTTCAATATATTTTAACTTAGAACAAATATTATACAGATTAAATATGTCAACGTTTCATACTGTGTAAATTCTGTACTTATTTTCTTTTTGCATATTGTAATAAAAATAGATGTATAAACTATACATATTATTTATAAGTAATTGCAAAGAAGTTGAATATTTTGTAAAAATTAAATTAATTAATTTTAATTTTGTTTGAAGTATAATTAATTTTCTATTTTAGCGGGCTGTTTAGCTATTATTAGAATACGATAATTCAGTTATATCAATTAGATAAATTTATTATTTTAAAAATTAAACTAATACCTTGCTATTAATGTAAAAATGTAATTATTGCAATTATTTTATAATATAAATTAATATCTAATAATAATAATTGTTAAAATTATTTAAGATGTTTACTTTAATAATAAACTTATATTATTATAATATCGTTGAGTAGTGGTGTGATCATACAGTCGAAGATTTCGCATCACACCTGACAAATATGTTGGCATTTTTTGACATGCACTGCTCATAGCACGTATAGCTTATAGCACAGCGTAAAAGCTTAAAATTTTCCGCTGGTTAAAATAAAAATAAACGTTATTCCATTAAAATATTGTCCAAAATTTTTAACATTTATCAGTCACGTGAAATCGTTTCATAACTAAGTTGTCCGCTACTACAGTATATTTAGCAGTAAATTTTATTATTATCCTGAAAACGTTTTTATTCTAGTAAGTTACGTATAATTTGAAAAAGTTATTACAAAACAATCTTTCAGAAAAAAAAACTATATATAAATTTGGTTAAAGGCAAGTTACACAAATTTTTAAAAAAATGATAAGGACAAAAATATAGCTTTTTTTAATTTTAAATTTATCTCTGTGAACTTTATGACCGTGCATTAATTGTTTTATGATAAGAAAAATAAAATAAATAGCTGATATAGTATTATATTGACATGAACATTTCCAGGATTATGTTACGCCGAGTTTGCCGGTAGAGTACCCAAAGCTGGATCTGCATATATCTACAGTTACGTGGCGGTTGGCGAGTTCACTGCGTTCGTTATCGGCTGGAATCTACTTATTGAGCATCTCATCGGTAAATATTTGTCGTCAATAAAGTATTGTTCATGTCTTAGACTCTCTCTGATATCGTATACCCCAACACAGAAAATAAAATAATAAAGATTAACGATGACAACAAGAACGCCACATCCGCAGTTTCGGTTTGGTTTTGCGTTGTTTATATTTTATAAGTATACAACATATTACGCACATTTTACGTGTACATAGAAATCCATTTCAATCTTTTATTTTTAAACTAATAGTAAATTGATCTTTTTAAAATTTAAAGCATTGTCATCCTGCGGAAAATTTCTGAGTCTTATTATTTTAATGGTTAAAATGTATGTGTGTAATTATTACAAAATAAATTATAAGCATTTTAAAACTAAAACATTAATAAAAATACATCCGAGTATCCTAGACTATAACTATACCTTTAAGTTTTATAATATACCAATTCACTTTAATTTCAAAATCAATAGAGTAAAACAGATTATTGTGAACGTAACATTTGTCATGTTGTACATTAATAATAAGACAGGAAAAACAATAAGAGCGTGTGATGGCCATATAATTATTTACTTTTAAAAAGATACTATTGCACCGTTTTTTTTTCTTTCTATATCTCACATAGTCAGTAAGTTTAAAGAAAATTCATTCATGTAAAACCTTGTTTTTGTTTTTTAGCAGGTAATCTTAGTACAATATCACCTAATAGTCCTAATCACCCATTACAATAGTTATAGAGAATAATATTTTTGATGAAATGATTTATATTTGTGAAAATATTGTTTCAAAATAATTTAATACTCATTTAAATTTGCAAAAAGTATTTTTAAAGTTAAACGATAATCCATTATATAACCGATGTGTCAAGCCCTCAAAAATATTGTCTGTTATAGATTTGTAATTGGTAATTTTATTCTAAAAATATAAAAATCGTAAAAAACGAGTTTACACAAGTACGTTTTATCTATGTTGTACGTAGGTCTGAGAAAAAAAAACAAACATTTCGTAGACTTTACATTTAATAACTATAATATTGTCAATATTATTGTCACACGCTTGGCACGGGGTAACAATTATGCAACTCATATGACACTCGAGCGTGCAGCGCTTGTCACTTAGTAAAAAATATTACTGACTGTACTGCTGATTCGAATCCCGTGATATACAATGATTTATTTTTAATAATGCTACGTTCCTCGTTTAAAATAATATTGTTATTACTCTCGGGAAACGTTTGAAATGTTGTGATTTTCAGTCGTTTTAAAACTAACACAATACTATCATATCGGTTCTCTACCACGCCACCCTTTTTGTTATTAATTAAATTTTATTGGTAATTCGCAGGTACCGCGTCTGTAGCCAAGGCCATGAGCAATTACTGCGATTCTCTGTTGGGTAGTCCACAGAGAAGGTACATGACCGAACATTTTCCCATACACATAGGTTTTTTGGCCGATTATCCTGACATTGCGTCATTTGTCGTGATCGTCGTCATCGCACGTAAGTGATGTTAATATTTGCATAATAATAATAATAATATATACGTATTAGTAAATGTTTATATAATTACAACAATATTGTATATATGTATACGCACTAAGCAGTGTGGGGAAATGTTTAAAATTAATATTAAAAAAAAAAATGATTATGCCAAAAATGTATTTTTTAATTGCGCAAAAAACAGGTACCCTAATAATATTGAGTTACCAGAAAGTCGGTATAATTATGTTACGAAATCCATTTCGGTGATGAAAGAGATGGTATAATAATGACGTGTTGCTAACCTACCCTCCGAACACGATAAATATATATTTCCAGTCGATATCGTGCGGTCGCAGTAACTAGAAAGGACATTATATGTAGTCTACGGAAGTACGGAAAGAAAATGTAATTGACGTGACAGTTTTGATTATAGTTTAATAATATTATTAATTGTACAGTGTTTTGATCGGTAATCGGCCGTAAAATCGTGGGAGGATTATGTCGTCTTTATATTACAGTGATAGTTTGTATCAGCTAATCCACTGTATCTCTTTAGATCACATTATACACATTATCGTGAAGTAGAACCACATGATGACTCGTCGTTATTTCTTTCGGAGGGGTAGTTGTACAAAGAATAAAATCATTTACAGAGCATCGATTGACTGCGACAATGAGACGTTGCACAGATGCATTTTAATTTAGTAGTTACATTGGAACAGGAACGCAGTATTATTAATTTGTTCTACTTAAGTGCGCCTAGATGATTATTGTGCATATAATAATTAATAAAGCAATTACACGGTCTTTAATTGAATGTTATGAATGCAATATAACGAGTTAAATTCCCGAATGTAATCTGTTCACATCCAATGACAGTTAATAATAATAATTGTCTGATATATCGACGTTTAATTGGGATGTACTACTCTGATGATATTTACACAGTTAAAAATGTAAAATTATTTTGTAAGTACTGCGTTTTTATCGTAATGATAGATGTTTGAAATAGTTTGAACAATTTATTAGAATTATGTCTTAGTGTGTATACAGATATAATGATAAATAAGACGTAACGAAAATAAATTATTTGATTATCGATAAGCGAGAAGCAGCTAAAAATTGTTTTAATTGTAGACCTTTCCTAAATTATTTTCTCATCAAAAATCCAAGATAACGAATAATTATTCTTATTAAACTTTTTAAAAATATTTAAACGAAAATTACAACTTTTTAGCTATTCAATTTAAACAATACAATTTTTCTTAAAGTATACAGTGTAAATATAACATGTCATACATAATAACATTAAATTCTTACAATATATATTATAAAAACATTCAAAGTACTTATTATTAATTTATGATTACCTATAAACGATAAATTATTATTTTGTAAGTACTGATAATTATGTTGAACATAAATAATCTATGTGTAATTCAGTTTTCTATTAATAGTAGATACTTAAATAAAAAGTATAATAACTTTTAATAACTTTTATCAATGGGATACTTATTAATGTATCTTATATTACACTATTACAAGTCAATAATATACTAATTATTAATGTACAGTAACTTTTATTTATTTTTACGATATTATACAACGTTATTTTAATAAATATGAAATCGTGTTGGACAAATTTTTATTTTAATAACCGATTGTCGTATTGGCATTAACTGTAACATTATAGATCAAATGATTTCAAAATGCGTACAAGCGTTTTCGTAATGAAAATCGATACATTTTTTGAATAACTATGATGACGTATATTAATGTAATTGTTAATTATAAATTTGTATTTTTTTTTTTTAAGAATATCTTACTTATTTGATTGTTTTACATTATTTACATAGTATTGGTAGCTTGGGGAGTTCGTGAATCGTCATTTACCAACAACATATTTACCGCACTGAATTTGATAACCGTTTGCACCGTGATTGTCACCGGATTTTATAAAGGTGAGTGTTCACAACTTTCACAAACAAAGATTTCAAAGTTCTTACCCAAACTTTGGACGCTTATGCCTTATAATTTATAATAACACCAATAACAACAACGACGAAACGCATAATTTCAGCCAACTATTCAAACTGGTCTATTCCGAAAAGCGAAATTCCGCCGGAAGCAAAGGGCGGCGAAGGCGGTTTTTTACCATTCGGATGGGTCGGCGTAGCAGCCGGAGCTGCGAAATGTTTCTACGGATTCATCGGTTTCGATTCGATTGCCACGACTGGTGAGTGTCATATTTTATTCCATCACGACTAAATATAATGTCTAATATGTTTTATTTTATTTTCACCGAAAGGCGAAGAAACGAAAAATCCCAAAAGAGATATACCGTTGGCAATCGTCGCGTCTCTGTTTCTCAGCACGATCGCTTATTGTGGAGTGGCCACTGTTTTAACACTCATGTGGCCTTACTATTCGCAGGTACGCTTTCGACACATTTATTTTTTAGTAATTTTTAATTTTGAAAAATATCGTCCTCAAACAGTACATACGTACATTAAACCAGCCCCCGCTATCGACTTTTCGTAATTATTTTCGTTTCGAATATTAAGTATGTAATTAATTTGAATTTGAATGTCATTACTTAAAATTTGTTTGACATCTATTGAAATTTGACTGGAAAATGTATTTATTAATTTAAAAATCAACCGAGTAAAGTTGAAGAAATTTAAACTAATTACGTACTAAATATTCGTAAAAAAAAAAAGAAAAAAAGATGATGTGAGAAACGTGCACACAGTATATTATACACGCTGTTACGTTGTTTTGATACGAATGTACCATTTCAGGATCCAGATGCACCACTTCCAGCACTCTATGAAAATTTGGAATGCCGGTGATAAAGATTATAGTCTCGGGCGGTGCGATATTTGCCTTGTGCACGAGGTACTTGCCAACACGATGCATAATATATGATAATATGATATAACGTTGTCGTTATCAGCTTATTATTGTTTTTTTTTATTATTATTTTGTATCTTTATGTTATAATTTTACAGTCTTTTGGGTGCAATTTTTCCACTGCCTCGCATCTTGTACGCGATGGCCAGCGACGGTTTACTTTTCAAGTTCTTGTCGAACATAAACTCCAGGACCAAAACTCCTCTGATATCGACGGTCATTTGCGGAGTTTTCGCCGGTAATATTCTCATGTCGCGAACACTCGTCGCTGTCGTCGATTGACCTGCCAATAATCGTATCTTCATATTATTACCTATGATACTTATATATTATTTTTTTTTTATCTACAGGAACTTTGGCCACCGTGTTCAATCTTGAGCAGCTCATCGATATGGCGTCCATCGGCACACTCCAGGCCTATACGATCGTTTGCATTTGCGTGTTGATACTGCGGTTAGTTGGAAGACTACGGGTAGTGTTTTGAGAGCGAAACGAATTAACGCATTATTGAATTATTGTTTAACAGGTACACCGACAACAGTCCGTCCATCCAAGACAACATAACCAAGTCGAAAGGGATTACGGTTTACACGTGGTTGAATTTGTCGAACGCTAAAGTGCCCAACTCCGACACTCAATACGTCTCAAGGGCGTTGATATTAATATTTAGTACGTATAATAATATTGTTATATCTTATTAGAGCAAATTAACTTATCTTTTACCGTCTCTACAAGCTTATCTATGTGCATTATCATCGGTATACAATATTACATGGATTGCATACTAACCGATTATTTGTAAATAATAAATAATGGATAGGCCGTCGACCTAAATACCATCCGTTTCTGAATGATTACAGCATAAGTGCTTTTTTTTTCTCTCCACAATACGATGTTTATAGCAATTAATGTGGCTTATTCGTTATTTTTTATCTAGCGGTGCCTTTACGGGAGAAGAGGACACCTTGGCATTTTAATAATTGTTTGTTTTTCAAAAAAAAATATTTGTCTTTAAATGAGTATTTTAATAATGCTAAATATTAATGCGTCCTTAGTAGTTGATTTTTAAACGATTTGACAACAGATGTCAAATATAACAATAATAACTAATGGTTGAATGTCAAATTTTTATATTCTGGGAAAATAAACATGAGACGTTCATGTATGTACAACATTTATTTATTCTTTTAGAAGATAATGGGCCCCACTGAACATGTTCGTATATATGCCTAATATTATTATTTAAAACTATTAAAGGTACTATATTTTTATAATACCTATAGACCAAATTAGTGTCATGATCATGCAGGAATAAAAATAAAATATTTGGGTTTACTCTATAGGGGCATGTCAAACATATGTGTATAAAAATAATGTCATTGACGCGTACCTAAACACTAAAAAATAGGAAGTCAGATTTTGTGATATACAGACCCCATTGTCTACCCCAAACGACATTGTCATTTGTGTAACTTCAGGGACCTTTAAAATCTTAATATAATCGAATAATAATATAATAAATAATTTTTATAAAGATCATATTACACAATATTAACACATTGTGTAGTGTACTAAAAAATAATAAATATTAATTGTTTTGTTATAATTTTTAACAAATTACATTTTGAACTTTTAAATAATAACTCCTTGAATATAAACACCAATAAATATTTAGTAAATAGAGATAATTGAAAGAATAAATTTGTCAGTCAGTCCGCATTTTTTATGTAACGACCGTTGTGTTTTAGATCTAAAAAATATAAAAATAGCGTCAGCTTATAATATCAAGTGACGATTATTATAATTATTAGGTACTTGTATTACTTATTATTTTTGTTTTTATTTGCCCGTAACTTTCAGAATGAATATTTTCTAAATTTAATTCTTCTGCTGCTTACATATTGTATGTAATTATAATATACGAGTATAATAATTATATTTTTAAATTACCTGTATAATAATAGGTACATTTAATTTTTTTATACTATTTTCTGTGCATCCATGTTTCGGCCCACTATTTCTATATATATATTTATTATTCCGCGAACATGTTAATACTACAATTAAAATACATTTCAAATTAATACAAAAATAATTTTTAAAATATTATCATACTAAATGGTACGTAGAAATAGATGAATTATGTGGTTGCCAAAAAGATTATTTTGCATGAATTATAATTATGTACAATATATAATAACATAATATAAGTAGACAAGTAATATATAACTACATATTATTTTTAATAATAATAACGTAGTGTACATTATAACAATCTGTGTAGTAAATTATACTCATACATCAATATACACGAAGCATTATAATCTTGAAAAAAATAATGTATCCTATAAGTGTGAGGTCAAGTTACGCATATTAAATCTATTATCATTTAATTCTAATCGAGTTTCATAAATTTTAATAATTTGTCTGTGACCAATAATTTATTTTTTTTCGATTTCAAATCTAAACGATGTTGGTTTTACAATTATGTGTGTTTTATTTGTATTTATTATTATTATTTTTTAATGTTGTCTTATTTAAAAGCAGTAAAAACTAAAAATACTTCAATATATGACTATGTAGATCAGTGGTTCCCAAACTTTTACGACCACGGAACCCTTAAGAAATAATTTGTGGGAACCCGCTTTTTAAATAATTTAATATAATAATTTTTAATAATATAAATAATCCAAATATAATATAAAATAATTTCCTGAATAATCATATAATACATCTTGCGGGACCCTTAGGTTCCGCGGAACATTCTTTGGGAAACGCTGATGTAGATAGTTTTAGGTAGAAAATTAGATCTATATAATATACATATAAATATAATATATATGTAAAGAATTTACTATCTAGTTGAAAAATGACATTATTAGTATTATAATATATTATTAATAACTTTTAAAACACTCTTTTAATAACTTAAATATAAGTCTTACATTACTTTAAATCCTTAAAGTGTTAAAATATATTTGTTACATTTCCAATGTGGCCATAACTATAGAGATCATGGTTCTATAAATTAATAATTAATTATTATTAAATATTGTTTTAGAAAGAAATTAAATTTAAAAAATTTAAGTATTTACAAAATGTTATAAAACATAATAATTAAATAATTTAGTGTTAATGAACAGGATATTTTTTTTATGTAACCATAATTATGACAAGTTAAAAATAGTCCTTACCAATTTTGTATAGGTTTTGTAAAATGTGAGCATAATATTATAGTATACAGCGTTACGTAGTTGGGTATGCACTACAGCTGTGCCCCTTAGTACTGCTTGTCTGATGATATCGACCGTTGCAATTGCATCATCTCATTCATATACCATCGAACGACCAAAAGGGGGTGATGCAATTTTGCCACTAATGTATACATTTTTTCTAACAAAACTGCTTTTATTTTCAGTTTTAAATTTTTAAAAATAAAATATATTATATATAATAATCAAATCGTTAATGATCATATTATTATTTGTAATTTACCTATATTTTATCAACACAATAACGATGATACTATAGTCTATGATAAATTATTAATTATATTGCTGTCATTATTAATCAACCACGTTTGATATTGATACTAAAAGGATTATAAAAGTATGGTTACAATTATGAAAAACCTTTAGATATTTTAAGAAGAAATAAAATTACTCTAGTGATAATTATTCAAAATACTATGTTAGATTATGATCGAAGCTATTAAGAAGATAACAATATAATATAGCTGTAATGTTAACATTCAAGATAATTATCTATATACCACATAAAATCATAAATCATAAAACGGTATGCATAGTGTGTTAACATTCATACTACTTAAGTCTCGCGAGCAAAAAAATAAATAAAATCATATCATAGAGGAATGCTTTAACAGCAATAATAGCATTAAATAAATTTGGTTGTAATTTAGTGGGCTCACAATAATATTTCGTTAAATAAAAAAATGTCATTAAATGAAAGTCTCACTGTAAATTATATTGGGACAATGGAGATAACAAACTTGTACTACAATATATGTATAGGAATTAATACAACGAATGTGTTAAGTGGTCTAAAGGACATTATGGTACTGCCGATTGCCGTACTACTATATAATTGCCCAGTTGATCTCCGAAAATGTAAATTATAATGGCTTTTTGTTTTACAATTGATGTTTTATATTTATTTATAATTCTTAGTGTAAGTCAAATAATATTATGTACTAAGAATACTTTTCTTTTGAATTAAGTTGTATCGTTTTTAATTTTTAATGTTGCCCTTCCATTTTAATT
The DNA here is from genome assembly GCF_003676215.2 of Rhopalosiphum maidis. Taxonomy (NCBI): domain Eukaryota; kingdom Metazoa; phylum Arthropoda; class Insecta; order Hemiptera; family Aphididae; genus Rhopalosiphum; species Rhopalosiphum maidis. Next base: position 87,073,912 of record NC_040878.1, read on the forward strand.
TAATTTAACCACTGCACGTCTACGTGACATCGTACTAACAATTAATAACTCGCATAATATAGTATGAAAGAATGTACACGATTGTAATGATTTAATTGCACAAATATTAAATTAAAAATAATATATAATGGCTACAATATCATAAAAGTTGAAACTGATTTACCGATCATTAAATATTATTTAGTAATGAAATTAATTCGATAAGTCGTTAACCTATATAGGCATTAAAAAAATATTTTTTAAATGAAATAGTCTTGAAACGGTGATAATATCAAGACTTTGATAATACTAGGTATCTACGTGTATTTTAAATAGATACGGAAAAAGTTAACGATATTTTTATATTATTAATGATAGGTAGAATAGTAACTTTGTAAAAATACTTAAGCCAGTGTGCACTAAATTGGCAGGAAATATCGTACTGCTTTAAAGTAGGTAGTTTATTCTTACGATAACACGGTACTCACTATAAATATAATCGTAAGTCACGGCGCCGCGTGATATCCAATCAACAATTACAAACTATAATAATTATACTTTAAATTTAATTTACGTTTATAATTATTTTTTTTAAAACAATATTAAAATGTCACTTTGATATGAAATAATAACAATATTATAAAAAAGTAATATTAGCTAGTTAGCATAATATTAATTAAGTAATAAAAGTATTCCATAACAGTATAATAATATAATATTAGGTACCTATATCAGTAATTTTTAAATACTTTTAATACAGTTTATTCTCTTCGACGAAAAATATTATAACTCTAAATTTATGTTTAAAACTGTATTATAGGTGTATTTACATTTGTGTTTGGAATAAGCTTATCGAATATGGAATCACATCATGGAAATACGAGAAACGTACTCATGATTATAAATGTAATATCACTTATGGTTTTGTTGGTTACGTTGTTTATGCTGGGCAGACTTCCGACAGCTCAAGAAGATCTATCTTTTAAGGTATGAATATGTTTGCTAAAGAAAATACAAAAACTGTGGGTTTTCAAATTTAGTTTTGAAGAATATTATTTAATGGCAGTGGTTTTTTTTTCTATAAAATCGTGCTTTTAACACATATACAAATTATAATCGATTGAAAATGAGAAGAAATGAGAAGAAATAAAAATAATTTAATTTTTTTTCTTTTAGGTGCCTTTGGTTCCCATCATACCGTGCTTGAGCATTGCTTTAAATGTTTATCTGATGATGGAATTAGAGTACAAGACTTGGATAAGGTTCATCGTATGGCTTATATGTGGTTAGTTTATTTACTTATTACTTATACATTACTAAATTTTTAACTAAATATGGTGTAAACACACATTTTTATTAATTATCAGAAAATGACAAACTTGTGGCTAGTTTTAGATTCTAATTTTTTTGCATTTGGTATCTTCTTAAGTCCATAATCGAATTAGTTGCTGTGGACCTCACTGACAATTTATTTACAAAAGTGACAGCAACAATTAAAATTGTTTAATAATTTCATATAAATGTATAGTGTATAGTTAATAGTGTAGGATCATAGTCTCCCATTCAGAATAGTTTTTCGTATGCAATTAACTTATATTCAACAAATCCATTACAGTATTTATTTAATGACAAAAGCAGAGCAACTTCACGGTTTTTTTTTTTAATTTTCAATTAATAATGGTATACACGATTATCTCATATATACATTGAGTTATTATTATTTTCAAAAATGCGTATCGTTATTGTTTAGTAACTAAACATTTGCTATAATGTTATAATATAAATTATTATGTACGAACACTATAGCATTAAATACACGTGTTTATAACATGCGAACACTTCATTGATGTCACACATTAAATCTCAAGTAGAAAATTATAAAAACATATATTATATAGCATTTATTATAGTAAATTATATAATTGGCAAAAAACGGATAACCTTAGTAGGTATTTATTTCGTAATTTTAGATACTTATTATTATCGATATAATGATTATAATTGATATATAATTTTTCAAAAGTACTTATTAAATTATTCTTTATTTTAAATATTTACTTAACATTTTACATTCTCTTACTGTTTACAGGATTATTGATATATCTGTTCTACGGAATTGGTCACAGTTTGGAAGGCAATAAGCAAAAAATTCAGCTAAACACAATTCAAATCAAACCGAAGTTATCAAGTTAATTATATGGATTTTTATTAAATTAACAATACAGCGGTATCACATTCAAATATATCGTGTGATTCCTCGTCTATTTCGAAAAATATATGTACTTTTATTAGTTGATTATATTATTTGGTACTTATCTTAGTTTTAGGATATTTAGTACTTTTTGCTTTATTTTAAGTATTTTATTTAATGTCTTGTGTTAATATTCAGTTTTGAGCATAAATCTTAAGTTAATATATTTTTAGATTTTATATGATATTTGAATTACTTGTTTGTTTAAAATTCTTAAATGTCAAAATGGAGTGAAAATAAACTGAATACAATTTTAAAAGTATACTTCATAAGTACTTCATATTTTTTGATAATAGTTAACATAATAATATTAAATCTATTTCACTAGGTATTTTATAATTCATAAATTCATAATATTATATTAATAATATATTATTATGAATGTGATTTTTCAACTGTGATCGTTAATGTAAAAGGTAATATTATTTATCTTCAACTTAACTTAAAATTAAAAATTTAAAAATATAAATTTTAATATATATTAACTATAAAAACATCATATTCCCATATTTTTATAGGATATTTTAATATAATATTAATTACCGATTCTTAATCCTAAGTGAAGTAAATAGAAAAAAAGGAACATACATATAAAATACGTATACATACACATGTATAATTAACATTCAAAACCTTATTAATGTGTAATGTGTATGCTTATTATGACTACCTATAACTGATATAATTTGCTTTATTTAAAATTGTATAATATTGAATCTGAAGGTATTATTATATTAAAATGATTTCGTGATAAATAATTGACTATTTAACTATGTTTACGGTGATCGAATTTATCTTATATTAATATTATAACGAACAACTAATGTAATATTATTATAATATGATTAACTTATATTGTTTTAGGTATTATATTTTGTACATTTTATTATTATACATTTTATCTTTTAAAAATATATAATATAATATACAAATTTTACATCTTGTCTGTTGTCTGTGATTTTATTAAATTTATTGTTGGATTTTATAGCGCAGTGAGATACTTATGTTGGATTTATAATGATAATGTGTGCTTTTTTTACAATATTTTTTGGTAAACAGTAAAAACTCTTGAAATGTTTTGCGTAGATATCAGTATATCTACTCGTATATATTATCATTGATTTTATATCATAGTTATTATGGTATACAGTGGAACTTCGGTAACTCGAATCGGTTGGAGACGAAAATAAAATTCGAATTATCGAAAAGTCGACTTATAGAGGTTCAAATTATCGAGGTTCGACTGTATTATATTATGAAACACTCTATTATTGTATTCAATATACAAGGCATTTTTTTTTTAATTGTTATGAAATTAGCCTGTTAGCACGATTGATTTATATTATAATAATAATGCAATACACAATTATATTATATTGTTTTTTTTTGTAATTAAAAGGTATAATGATAACGTTTTATTTTCAGTAAGATTAAAATCCGTAAAAAAATAAATAATAATCGTTTTATGGTATGATCCTACCTATTGAAAAATAACATGACAATTTTGTGTTTTGTACTCAAAACGTTAAAATATTATGGTCAATGGTAATCATTCAAAATATGAGAATTCAATATTCAGTTAATTCGTTTCTTATATTTTATTATTTTAATAATAATAAAAAAATATTTCGACCGTGCGGCACCAGTACTATTTTAACACAATAAATATGTATTTAAGATGGGTGTAGATATTTTGATTTTCTGACTAACCGATTTGGGCAACGCTAAATTTTTATTATGCTACTTTACCCATTATTATTTCACATTTAATGTACTTCATAATAAACAACAGTACATTATATTTTTGGTTTAACTTAAGATTTAAGGTATCCAATATAACCTATAGGAACCTAAACTGCAAAATAATGACAAAACCTCAAAACATAATACAATAATAATATGTATATTATTATGATTCATAGATTTTCCTCGAAGTGGAAAATATCGAGTCTCTTTTTAGCGATAATGTCGGCATACTATGACATGAAACGGTCACGCAATTCGGCAGCAAAAAAGTCGGCGAATAACCCCCCCACGATCACTAGGAGCGCTAGACTGACGACCGATAGGGATAATAAAATCACGAGCGCCGCGTGTATGTGGCTCAATATTGTTCGTAAACGGACGCACGCGCGGTCCTCCGGCGTAATCGACGACGACGACGGCGGCGGCGGTGGCGATAAACGGTCAACGGGACGTTATCAGAAAAGACAACTCCTTAAAAGAACAGTGGTAGTAAATAATAGTAGTAACAGTTCATTTATTTATTTATATATTTTATGTGAAATACAGGCTTGCGCGCCAAACAGTAAAATAATACAGTGCTTTTGTATCGAATAAACGCGTAATATTAGAAAATAAAAATAATAATAATTTAAACCACGTGGTGTTCACGCCGGGCGAATCGGAATAACTGCAACACCCTACGATAATACGCTGCAAGACCTTTGCGCCGGCCGGTCTCCCGACCTAGTCAAGAGCTCGTATTATCGTAAAAACGGTATACGTCCGGTCGTGATCATCGCGCCGGATCGACAGCGACATCATGATAAAGTTGGTATGTATCTATATTATTAGTGTGAATAACCGTGAGATACTATTTAGTGATTCGATGGTATCGAAAAATCGTATGTTTTATATTAACATAATATTTTGAAAACAATATTACAGCCGTTGTCTGTACAAATAAATTATTGTGGATTTAAGGTCAGCTGCCGTTGAATCCAAACTGGACGATAATAGGTGTAATGTATTATAGTATAACGGGTAATACGATCTTTTGACTTGTATATTATACTAGCAGACCATTATCAAATACATTTTTAAAAACAACCGAGAAAGTCACTCTATAATAGTACATTATTTGAGCGTACCTCGTAATTTGAATTCAATGATAAATTATTGCTAGCAAAAGACGGTTGTGACTCTACGAGTTACTAGACTGCGTGAACACGCTCTAATTATAACGCAATTTTATAATTTGAATTTAATATTAATGTTTAATTATTGTTTATCTAATATAATAAAATAACCTACTTGTTACACTAATTATTGCCAAAAATAATGCACATATTATACGATAATATTAATTATAAGTAAACAATATAAATAACTTAGATTTACTAAAATTATTTTAAAATCTTCATTCTGTATTTTGAAATTCGAATACATTTTTTTTTTTTACTTATCAATATATCAATATTAGAATTTTTCCGAATTTATTAATAAGTAATAAACATGATTTATTTTTGGTTTTAAAATAAAATTTTTACATGTCTACGAGCGTAGTTTTGATTTCTAATTTCTGTATTATATATGCCTTAAATGTAGGATTATTTTTTACACTTTTGTTTTTCAAGTGGTTGTAAAACGGCACGAGAAAAAAATAATAATTTTAAGTAATTATTATCTACCGGTAAACAATATTATGGATTAGTAGGCTATTATTAAATATTAAGTTTATTTATATATATTTTTTTTAATTTTCATCTGAAAATTTAATATAAAAACTGTTATTATTTTTATTTTATAAATTATAAAAGTTTTTTCGATTACAACATAATTTTGAATAATATCATTAAAAAAAAAAATCAAATTTGATATTACTTTTGAATATTTTTAAAGTTTTTAACATTTTTTGTCGATTGCATTAAATTAATTTAGAAATCGATTTCATTCTCTAATTGTATTAATACATGTTGAAATGTTTCAAGTGGATGCTATTATTGTTTTTAAATTATAAAAAAATACCAAAATTCGTTTAGGTAATGAAAAAAAAATATTTTATTTTTAACATTAAATATTGTCAATACTTGAACTATAAACGCTTAAAATAAATAAATACTTTCAAATTTCTATAAATATTAAATAGCTTAAGTTCTCAAAATATTACCTAAAAATAAGTCTAGTATTTTCTATTAATCATTCTATAATAATTGAAAGAATTGGAAGGTCTTGTATGTATACCAAAGTTATATTATAAATGTATTGTAGGTTGTGAAATTGTAAATAAACAAAATTATTACATGACATATAATAAAGTTGGGTGTTTTGAATGCGTGATTTTAAAGAGGTCTAGAAAAGAATTAAATAAACTGAAAGAAGTATTACTTCCGTATGATAAATTATTATTTAGTTGAATCCTTAATGATAAGCTTAATTAAAAATTATGTTTTTCGAAATAATTTATTTTAAATATAATCACAACAATTTAGAAAAAAAATTGATAAAAATGTATACTTATAACATATTGAAACAACTGAAACAAGTATCGGCATGTTTTATGTATAATAGTTTCTTTTTTCAAGCAGTAGAAAATAAAGTTATCAAAATAAATTGAAATAATAATATTAAGTGAATTGCTCGTTCAAATGTCAATATCAGCTGTATCTCGATTTAAATTTGCTACAATTTTTTTCCTGTGAACAATTTTATGTGATTGCGAATGACAATAATAATATCGAGATGGATGATTTTTTTGTCCAGCGAGAAACTCTATACCAGGTGTTGTCCAGGCGGAAAAAGGAGGATGACATACTTGTCGACCAACCAAACAAGAAGAAATTGGCCAGGGTCCTCAATCTAATGGACCTAACGGCACTTGGCGTTGGGTCTACATTGGGCGTGGGTGTTTACGTGCTAGCCGGAAATGTCGCCAGAATAGAAGCCGGGCCAGCCGTTGTGCTGTCATTCGTTTTGGCTGCCTTTGCGTCAGCTTTCGCAGGTGAGACAATACAAAAATAAAAACCATTCGTGTAAACAACATACATTTTCAAGTTTATTTTTGCTGAAACAAATTAAATTATATATACCTTATAACTGTAATATAATCTAAATATAATTTATGTAATTTTGAGTTGATCTTCTAATAAATTATCAATAAACACTTGAGAAATATTTTCCGCGGAACCAACTATCGCAAGTGGAAAATAAAAATAAAAATATTTCATCTTTCGTAATCAAAAGTCAACATTTATGTTTGAGCTATCCTATGGGAGATGAACTCCTGGATAAAAATAGCTTATTCGTCTAGATTTAATGAAAACCTTTATATTTTAAATACAATTACTCCAGGACTTATCATTCGAAAGTGCCTGTTATTATAATCGTGCCTTTGGGAAACATTATTGACTATTACGAGCAGTGAGCACTCCAGAAATTCCGTATTAGAATAACATACCAATAATATTATTAAACGACTCAAAAGCTTAATAACGTATATATTACAGGCCTGTGTTACGCCGAATTCGCAGCGCGAGTGCCAAGAGCCGGGTCGGCCTATGTTTACAGTTACGTCGGAGTTGGCGAATTCGTCGCGTTCGTGATCGGGTGGAATCTGATACTCGAATACGTCATCGGTGAGTGATATTAAGGTTTAGGTACTCTATCGAGCCTTATACAGCATAATAATTTTATCGTAAACTAAGTAATACATAATATATTGATGTGTGAGACTGCGGGAAAATACGATATCATAGGCTTATTACCGGAATGCACTGCGGGTGTACTCCGGCGGCTTAACGATACGCACTTACGCGGCAGCGAGGCAGGTTAAATACAACAAATTCATACAGCAAACAAAAACGGTTTTCAACCTTATTGGTTTCGAGACCTATTTTTGTTGTTTTTTTATGTTTTGTGAACCGTAAGTATTCTTTTTTTTCTCTTAAAGCCGATCATTAATATTGATTTATATCCGTTGTATTTATTTTGTAAAAATAAACCAATTTTTAATTGATGTAGTAGTATAATTAATATGTTTATTTTATTTACTTCGTTCAAGATTCGACTGAATGAAATACATTTTACTACATTACTTTTTTTTAAATAATTTAAAATATATCACGACCCTTTTCTGAAGTTCACGGGACTCAAAATTGGTCTGTGTCTGCACACCGAATGAAGAACACCACAGCGAACTGCAGTAAACAATATTAGTTTTAAAAGTTCATATAAAAAGTATTATATTATATTTGTATCTTAAATATTATTAGGACGTCTAGAAATTAAAAATAAATTAAGATTACATTATGAAAAGTTTAGGTTTAGTTCGAAAATTTCAGTGCCCGCTAAATAATATAAGTTAAAGTTTTAGTATTAATTTGATATTACCGCACGTTACAGGTACTGCAAGCGTCGCCAAAGCTTTCAGCAATTACATCGATGCGCTGCTTGACTATCCCGTGAAAACAACGATGACCTATCTCTTCCCCATGAACGTCAGCTTTTTGGCCGACTACCCAGACGTTTTGTCGTTCAGTCTCGTGTTACTATTATCGAGTGAGTAGAGTGTTGTTTCAAACGCGAATCACGACAGCCGCCTTGTATGTTTGCATTGAATTGTTATTTAATCGATATTTCATTTACAGTTATACTGTCGTGGGGAGTTCGAGAATCCACAATGATCAACAACGTTTTTACGGTGGTTAATTTATTGACTGTGGTCACGGTTGTTGCAACCGGATTGTTCAAAGGTAACATAGTATTGTATTTTTATGTTAAACGCACGTGATGATAAGTGATAATAATATACTGTACATTAACGTTTTTTTTTGTCGTTGTGATAGTTAATTTGCACAATTGGAGTATACCGAAACAAGACATCCCGAAGAGCGCGAAGGGCGGCGAAGGTGGTTTCATGCCTTTCGGATGGGCCGGAGTGACCGCGGGGGCGGCCAAATGTTTTTACGGGTTCATTGGTTTCGACAGTGTAGCTACTACAGGTGAACGTCAAACATTATAATAAATAATAATAATGACATTTATTTATTGAGCAATAAAAAACTACATATAAGATATAATTAATAAAAATAGATTAACATTATGTATTAATATTGCATTGTATCGTCTACCACTACGATTACAATCCTTGTTTTGATAGATGAGAGTCTAAGTAATAACAATAATATTATATTATATAATAATAATAATAATAATATGATTATCTAATTATAAATAATATAAAGTGATTAGAGTTTTATTGGCGAATCTTTATCGTATAGGATTTTCTGTGACAAATTATTATGACTTTTGTGTTGTATTTATTTTTTGTGGTTATTTTGGAAAAATATTGATTAGTATTCCGCTAAAAGATTATGTTTCTTTTGTACACAAAATATTATTTTTATTATTCAATTGGCCCTGCAGGGTGATTTCTTTAATAGTTTTTCATATCTTTTTCTAGTATTTTTTATTTATATCACCATAAAATTTTTTTTATATTTAAGATACTATTCAAATAATCACTAGATTTTAAAGTAAATCTTAATTAAATTTAATCATTATATTATTTAAGTATCAATGACATCATATATTTTATTCTTTAAGCAATAATATATATTCCATTTATAACATTAAATATTTATTTTCTGTTCACAGGAGAAGAAGCAAAAAACCCAAAACGTGACATCCCATTGGCTATCATATTGTCGTTAACCATCATAACTTTTGCATATTGCTGTATCAGTTCAGTTTTAACTCTAATGTGGCCGTATTATGATCAGGTAATGATCAATAATTTAAAAATCAAACTCACCTTTTGTTTATAGTATAACTTTGCGGATTAACTTTTTTTTTGTACACCTAAATATCAATATAAAAATGTACTTACCTATAAGAGGTAGTGTTATTGTAAATATTAAAGTTCATTAGCTATTTTTCATATCAATATTATTGCATTTCATACGGTAAATTAGGTAGTTACAAGCAGAGATGGGCAGTATTTCAATTAAATTTATTTGAAATGTTTGAAAGTGTATTTTGTATTTTCTGATTGTACCGTACAAGCTAATTAGTCGAAGTTAACAATGAATATTAGTTTTCCTAATATTTTAAAAATTATTAGGTATTTAAATATAATATAATAATCCTATCCCATATTATAATATTATACAATTAGTTTCTTAATTTTTACTGATTTTAAACCTGAAAAATATTATTTCTTTTATTATAATACTTTAGTCCATGATGATTTCGATTTTGACTCCATGTTCTGTGCTTTTATCATGATTGTGTTTTGAAAACGATGTAATATAGCATCGTTGCTTTTTTTTTATTACGTGTATTTTCCAATACGAATATAATAAAAAAGCTATTTAAGTTAATTTAAAAACAATGTTGTTAGACCGCATACTTAAGGACAGCGCTTCATAATATTGTTCTTGTCGCTTTAATATTCTTCTGATTTGTAACAAAATTACTAACGGATCTCTAATATTTTATTTCGAACTATAAATATTTTCACTTATCACACGTTATAGGACATCGACGCGCCGTTCCCGTACGTCTACGATCATCTTGGTTGGACGACGTTGAAATTGATTGTTTCATCCGGCGCTATATTTGCTATGTTTGCCAGGTAAGAACACGTTCGTCAAGAATCTCAGAGTGATGACTTAATCGCGAATACTACGAAATTTACAGTCTCTTAGCAAGCATGTTCTCGATGCCGAGGATTCTGATGACCATGGCAGAAGACGGTCTCATGTTCAGCATGTTCTCGATCATTCACCCGAAGTTTAAAACACCTCTATTGGCCACTCTGTTGTCGGGTTTATTCGCGGGTAAGTATTATGTTATAATATTAACACGAACGGCACGTAAAATATTGACCCTGTTGTGCAATCGATAAACTACCCCTCCAGGTATTGTGACAGCGCTCTTGAACCTCGAACAGCTGATGAACATGATGTCGATCGGGACGTTGTTGGCTTACACGATAGTGTGCATCTGTGTGCTGGTGTTAAGGTACAAAAACGATTCAGAAGTCGACGAGTCTGTGGACAAGCAGGGAAACGACAAACCGGAGTCCAGCGGATTTGTAAAGGCGGTTGGAAAGTACTTTAATCTGTCCAACGTCAAAAACGCCAACGAAGACACTCAGATCGTGGCCACGACCATTATCATATTGTACAGTATGTTTTGAAATGGCATAGTCCGTCGGAAGCCGATAAACAATATTTGTTTTATAATATAATATTATTTAACATGTCGTTTGTACTCTGACAGTTTGCACGTCGGCGCTGTTTAGCTTCATAACTGTACAACAACAGTGTGTCACGACCGTCCATCAGTGGTGCAACGAAAGCGACAGCAACAGTACGACTTTTCAATCGGATTGCGTAAAAAACACCAGCCACGACAAACCTTTCGAACAAGAGTGTGTTGAACACAGCATCGCTAAGTACACTAGCATCGTTTTAGCAATCGGATTGTTGCTTTTGTTACTGTTACTCACTAGACAGCCCCAATCGAATAAAAAACTTTCTTTCAAGGTACTAAACGTTATTGAATTCCTACATTAGTTTTAAATTAATATATTGTTTTTATTAAAAACTCGTGTTTCGTAAAAATCTTGTAATTTTTACATCCGGTTATTTTGAAAAGTACTGCATTTTCAAAGAAATTATTTTGTTTTGCAAAAAGTGATTATAGACAGGAAAAATATTACTATTAAACCAAAACATTCATTAGCCCACTTTGAAAATAACACGAAAAATGTACACATTTTGGTAAATGTATGGTAAATACAATAAATGTAAATATAAATATATATATATATATATATATATATATATATATATAAATAATATATAATAATATAATAATAATATAATAATAATTACAATATATGTAAATGTATTTATATAATACATCGTAAGTATTTATTTTATAAAAAAAGCAAAATTTTTTTAATATATTCCGTTTTCGCAGGTTCCGTTGGTTCCGCTCATACCATGCATTAGCATCTTGATGAACATTTATTTGATGATGAAACTCGACGTGATCACCTGGATTCGTTTTAGTATTTGGTTACTGATCGGACTGTGCGTGTACGGACTATACGGCATGAAAAACAGTGCTGAAGGCTTGAAACAGAGAGGGGAGACGAAAAAAAGCCAGTTGAGTTCTGCCGAACCGGTACATAATCAGATTTCTGCCATGAATTTATAAACACGCGTTACGACACACGCATTGTGGTGATAAGGTATAGACTAAAATCTATTTTAAACCCAAATTAAAACCAACCGTTATGAGAAAAAAACGTCTCTTTTCTATAACGCACTGCACAGGGTAATATTGTCGTTCATAAAATATTTAATTATACCTACCAGTATTACGTTTTTTACCCACGTCTTACAAATAAATATTTTATATACGTGTATATTTTGAACGGCTATATAATATTATAATCCGATATTCTTGCTTTCGTGTTTATAACTACCTTATCGTCCCATTGCAATCCTACTATCCTGTTTCTATACGTCTTCTGGATTTGGCTGCGTTCCATTAAATTTAGCAGCCCCTCAATCATATTGTAGTAAAAGAGTAACGCGACTTCTAGTCTAGAACCACTACTTAAAGTATATTTCTCCTCTGTGACATTTTTCAATCGTTCTGACCTGTATTCCAAAGTGAATTTAGTGTTCACGGATCTTTTCAATGTGACTGAGTGGATCGTGTTTAACTCGTAAAAAAATCTGGATCTCTTGAAAATATATCACCCTCTTGTATTGGCTACATTTTTTCCTTATTTATCGTCACCATTATATTTCTATTTTTGGTGCTCTCTCGCACAGTTTTTTGACCTGCCCCAGTGTTTCTAAAAGAAAAATTTCATCACATTCACTATTTACGTTTTTTGTAAATTCTACCCCTTCTATTCTTCTGCATTTCAATCGCCTCGTTTATAATGAAAAATATATTTACGTGTGTTAATTCTACATATTATGACTGTATTTTTCAATACAATCCTAAATTATATGATGTGTAGTATTCTAGTAAATGCTTGTTCAACTTGTGTTTTATTTTATTACTAATAGATGCAAACATTAATAATTAATAATAATAATACAAATATAAAATACCTTTAGAAATATAGGCAAAACTGTATCCCTGATGAAAATTGTTTTTTGTACTTAATGATAAAATCATTGAATTTTAATTTAACGCGCCAGTTACAATAATATTTTCAATAACGATATTAGCAGTGCGAATTTCCATGTTTTTATTTATTTTATGTTACGTATTTTTACAAATAAAATATTAACGTAATGTTTTGTATATTTTATACGTGATAAAGATTGCAAAAAATAATGAAATTGCGCAACTCAACCGTACTCGAATAAATTTTTAAAAATCATAAACGAAAAAAATGTTTCACTAGTGAAATAATTTGTTTCCACAGTTTTTTTTAATTTTATATCATTATTTAGAATTTGTTGTAATTATTTATTGATATGAATTTATTATATCAAAATATTTATTTTTGTATCTAGAATACGCATTTGTTACCAGCACATTATAACGTAATTATTAAGTATAGTATTTTTATTTTTTATGTAAAAATATATTATTATTTCTTTCCTATATAGCCCAAAGATATAACAAAAATAGTTAAGTCATATGATTTGGCCAAAACTATTTTATTCTTTATAAATATGTATTATAATATTATTTATTAGGTATATAATATTTGTATGTACAAGGTGATCCGTGTAATCCCAAGGTGACAACACTTAAATATATCACATTATATTATATTTATTATTAATAATATTTTATTGAAGTTGTCAACTAAAAAGTTAAAATTATCTATTTTATGATATTATAATAATATGTAAATATCATTGTAACATATTTGTATATATATACAAATAAAATAAAATTATTGTGTCGTCAGACTTAAAAAAAAAGTTTTTGAAAATACTATCATTTACCGTGAAAACGTTAAATGACATTCTGGATTAAAAAAAAAAACTTTGTATACATTTATATAGATATTTTTTTATGCAACGTTCACCGATCTAGTGCAAAAGCCGGTTATTTTGCTGGAGTTATATACCAAATCAGTGAGTTTGACGCATTCATATTCGTTGAAGTCTACCTATTTAATAACTCATATGTTATAGTGTAATATTGATGTCTTATAATTACGTATATCGACGAAAAATAAAATATTAATTATAATAATAATGGTAATGGTAATGGACCAAAAATAACTAAAATTATTATTGATTATCATTGCGCGTTTGTCACGGGGAGATAGGTATGTAACTCATACGACATCCAAAAGTGTAGGGCTCATAAAAAAAAATTTAACCTCGTTAGTGCCAATCCGATTGATAGATAACAACATTGTCATTGACTAATTGTGAAACCTTAGTTTAACAGAATAAAACTAGTTAATACAATTTATACAATATCTAACTAATTTAACTGTGTGTAACTTTGATTTATATCTATTGTAAAACAAAAAAAATCAAAATCAAAAAACTGGACAGCCCGAAGAAGAATCACGGAGCGTCCGAACGTTTTCCAGTATACACGTCATTGCTCGGTTATTTTGACTTTGTATCATTATCGTCACGATCGGCGTAATCGAAAATAAGTGTTTTCGCACCTATTATAGCACACGGGTACGTATCGGTATAAAAAAAATTACAACGGTATTGCAAGTATTTGTACGTCCATCGTGTTCAACAAATAATGAAATTAAAAAAAATAAATTGATATTGCAATAAGTATTGAAAACAATAATTACGGGTTACCGAGACAGGTAATAATATTTATGTGGCGAAATCCACGTCGGTGATGTTCTCCTGATCTCTTATAGCTTACTAGGCTATTATAGTATTATGTAACTGCAGTAGGTATATATAAGGGCGATTGTAAATTGCAGATTTGAGTGGACTTAGCGGGGCCGTCATACAACAGGTATAGTTTGAATACCGAAACCCTCGAGTCTAATCCGCAGTTAGACTCTAACTAATAAAGTTTTGTTCGTCTACGATTATTAACTGCTGTGTTATGTTTAGCAAGACGGCCCGGTCGTTTGAACGATTGGTGGGGACGCAATATGTACATAATACATATTTATCAATTTCCTCGTCTACTGAAGTGCGTCTGCATGATAATCTTGTGTGTAATGAGTACTATTAAAGCAATTAAACTGTATTTAATTGAATGGCATGTATGTAATATGACGAGTTAAATTTTCGAATGTAAACTTATCGCACTGTTCGCATTCGATGGCGGTTAATAATTATTGTCCAATATCGAAATGCGGTCGGAAGATAAGGCTGAAAATATTATTGAAACAATTAAACGTGGAAAGATTTTGTGGGTTCTACATTGACGAAATAATCAATTTTAAAGTTTATCTGAAATGACTGGAAAACTGTATGAGAATAATAATATCATGTATGCAAAATACAGGACGTGTAACAGTAAATAAGCTATAACGCCATAATGAAAATGAAGTTTCGACAACCGAGAAAAAAATTGGTTTAACGTCAGCGTTTATATCGATATCATACGACGATTTAGATACAATAAATATACTTTTATAATTACATCCAGATATTATTTTAAACATAAACTTTTAATGTGCGGTAATATTTTTATTCAAAACAAAATACATGTCAAGGATACAAAGTTATAAAGCTGCTGTCCTGTTCTACGACCAAACACAGCCCCCGTAAATATAAAGATACATTTGTGACACATAACAATTTATGTAATACCTACATAATATGTTTTTGACACTTTTTCATATTTTATAACAGTTGATAATATTGAAAAGTTCTCTTTTATTTACGTAGCTATTTTTTTTTTTTTATTTAAAAAAGACATTTTACTCAAAGCATAATAATATAGTGTACAAATAAAAATAACACAATATATTATAAATCAATGTATCCAATACATTCGATATCAATGAAAACATTCAAATTATTATTTATCTATAAATATCTAAATGATATATCTGTATTCCAAGTTTACAAAATATTTGTGTATAACACATACATATTATAATCCACAGCTAATTTAGTTTGCTATAAATAATAACCACTTAATGAAAATTATAGTAATTTTTACTGATAAGATAAACTTAACTAATTGTTTTCAATACATAACGTAATAATAGGTACATATGTTATAATAGCCGTTCATAATATATCAATTACCGTAAACTAATTTTTACCTATTTATTGCAATATTGTTTAAAGTTATTTTATTATATAAAAAACCTTAATGAATAAGTAGTCAATTTAACACTCAATTTAAATTACATTATAGATCAAATGGTTATCAAAAACATTACAAAGGAAAGTATTTCCTTAAATTTATTTTAATAATGCATTATTTTGTTGAATTGATTATCAACTATTAATTATTAATTCTTTTTAAACAAGCAAAATGTGTTTTTTAACAATACTGATTGGATATGTTTTACGTTGTTTTTTTATTGTATTAGTGGTTTACAGTGTTCATTATTCGTCTTCTTCCAGCAACATTTTAAACGATTTTACAATAGAAACTACAAAGCGTTATAGTAAATAATATTCGGACCAAAACATAGAACATATTTTTATAACAAAAACAACGACGATGATCAACTGAGTAACTCCAGAAAATTTCTTAAACTAATTTATATTTTATTTTATCATATATTATAGTCATAAGAGTAACATCATAAGTCTCTGGAATACAATATTTATAAGTGAAGTATGAACCTTCAATGAAAAGTAATATAATAATTCACTCATGTCATTATCCCCTGTGGTCCCTGGAAAATTTATTTTTTCAACATCGACTACATGGTTAGCTTACAATTTCTTAAAGAGTGTTTTTCGATTATTTAAATATAGGTTTTAATATTCATATTCAATTTACATTAAATTAAATGTCAATATTTATTTTTTTTAACCTGGAAAATTTGATAAGAGTAGGATAAAGGTTTTTACTGATAAGCGATATTCAAAACTTAATGTACACCAATCATAGGCCGTCGATCTAAGACAGCATATAAAAATCAAAAGTGAATAGGATATTTTGCACATTATTGAATTATTGGCTGCATACAAAATAAGTGGCGAACGCCGACACTCGTATGTTTCAAGGGCGTTCGTAATTATATTTTAATGTTTAGAATGTATATTATATTATATCTTATCATATTATGTATATACTTCTACCTTTTCCTATAGTTGCTTGTCAAATGTAATAATATAATATACTTATTATAATATTACGAGTATAACAGTATTTCGATATTTTCAATATAATATTAAACGCCGATATATAAGTAATTCATGTAGACCGAAGTCGATAAAATTATAAGGATTTTAATTCATTAAGATCATATATTATTATATTAATATGTTTTTCGAAAAAAAGCTCCAAAGTGTTGAAAACGAATTAAAAAATAACATAGTTATCACTTTCACTCTTATTAATTATTTGTTAATAATTTTACGCATAGTATAGTTATTCAAGTAAACTGCATGACATATGCTTTCGCTTTTTACGGTTGGTAGATGTTGCTTTTGTCCCTTAGAACAATTTTAAATGTGGTTAAATGGAATATGTATATTATATTTAAGTAATACATTTTAACATAATAACATAGAAATATGTGCATTTGTGTTTAAAATTATTTTAGCAAATATAGAACTCATCATAATATCATTTTTTTAACGTTGCTTATGCCAGACAGACTTCCGAAAGCTTAACAAGTTCTAAGTTTGTAAAAAAAAATTTAGTTATTGCACGTTGGTTTTAAAATTTAGTCTAGAGAATTTAAATTTTTTTTAAAATTGAAAATGTATTTAATAAAAGTTTACATTTGATTTATTTTAATATATATTTCGTTACTTTTGGTGTATGAACATTAAACTAAATAATAACCTAACGATGAACCTCAAGTACAAGACTTGGATAAGGTTCATCGGATGGCTCATATGCGATTAGTATCTTTAACTTTACATATTTTTAAACCAAATACGTCGTAAACACTTGTTCGTGAACTCGTAGACATATTAATACCTACCGAATGGGTTTTTCACAGAGTAAATTGCACGTCAACTATCAGCTTATGACGAGCGTGGCTAATATTGTTTTATTTAATGTACGTAGTTAAGTAGTATGTTTTTTTGCAATGATTATACATCATAATTCACATAGTTATTATTATTTTCAAAAATGTGCTCAGTTTTTTTTGTATTGCAATAAATCTACTCGGCATGTTTAATTAATAATTTACGTTATTATAGTGATCAAAACACGTGTTCATGACATGTAAACACTTGTCGATGTGCATGTCTCATGTACTATGTTAAGTAGAACATTATAAAACTAGGTATGACTGCAACTCGTTAAACAATGGGAATTAATGCATTTATGTGATTGGCAGAAACGAATAATCAAAGTGTTCAATTCTTAATTTCAGATATTTGAGTTAATATTATAATAACTGCAATAGAAATATTTTTAATTTTAAAAATTCCTAGCTATTAAATTTATATACATATATATTTATCATAATAATAAAAGTTGGATTAAAATCTACATTCTCTTAACTTTTTGATTCCTTTTTAGTTATTTTATTAATTTATGGTTTTTAATATTTATACGGTTATAAATATAAATATTTTGTTACATTCGGTCACAATGAGGAAAGCAATTAGTAAAAATCTTTTCACTAATTATTCTGTTGTTTGAATATTAAATAAGGAAAATTATACACAAGTCGGAATCATATTCAAACATATCGTTGGTTTCCTTGTGTATTTCAAGTTATATGTATACTTTCATTAGTTAATTAGTTATAACTTGGGTAAAATTTTTATTTATTTATAAATAATTTATTTGACTATTGTTACATATTGTATTATACATTTTTCAACTGTGTTCGTCTATGTAAAATTGTAAGATTATTTGTTTTTATTGTAATTTTTAAAAATTAAAATAAATTATAATTTAGTATATTCATTATAATTAAAAGATGTCTTAATATTATCATAATGTTATGATTATATAATTTCTCGGATTTTTTTTGTACAATTTTATTATTATAATAATTCCTATAAAAAATACTATATCTTAAAATAATACAACAATTATTTATTTAATCTGTGATTTTGTCAAATATATAATATGATAATAGATTTTAGAGAATAATGAGATAACATAGTTCTACAAAGATAACTTTTGATTTCTTCATAAACACTTCAGTTGGAGTATAAACTAAAAACCAAAAAACTCCAAACTAGAAACGTTCAAAAAATGTTAAGCCTATAAATATTAGTTAAGAGTTATGGCACAATATACCATTAAACAGTATTGTAATTATTAAATTTATATAAATTCAAAAATTTTTATTGAACACCGAGTACTTGTGTGTATAAGATAAATGTCTGCTTAATAATTATCTTATTTTTAATTTATATTTCTTAAATTTTCCAAACATTTAGTTAAACAATTTTTTCAAGTAATATTTGTTCATTCTTAATTTTTAAAATTATTTTAATATAGCAACATAGTAATCCAGTCATTGCTAATTTAATAATAATGTAGACAATTCGGGTTGGCGTAAATATAACATTTCATGTAGTAATACATAATCATATGTTTTTGTTTTTTTGTAATTAAAATTATAAGTATATCAATAATGAATTCACAGTAAAAGTCGAATCCATGGACAATAAACATGGTTTGTATACGACGTGACCCAATTCTCAATAATTTAACATCACATTAAAAATTCAGGGTTCGCGCAAAAAATTTAAAAAAACATTTATACTACAAAATATAGTAATAATAATGATGCGTGGTTCGATAATTCGATACGTATTAACGGTCAGTTTCTTATTTTTTTAATAATATAAACAAATAATAAAAGAAAAAAATTAAAAAAAAACGTTTCTCTGCAGCGCCAGCACTAAAATAATAATAATAATAATAATAATAATATCTGCATTCATAGTAGAACGGACGTGAACGCAATGCACGTGCGGGCATCAATTTCGGTGAGTCCTTTGCTCACCTGGAGCGCTATAATAGACAGACGGCTAGGCGGGATAATAAAAACGACGAGTTCGCGTGCACGCGGCTCATAATTATTATTCGTTTACGAACGCGCGCGCGGTCTACCCGCGGTTAACGACGACGACGACGATCACGGACGTCATCATAGGAAAAATAAATCCCAAAACCCCTAAACGAATAATCATAGTCAAATAATAATTATTATTTAAACCACGGGCTGTCCAACATCCGAATCTAAAACTACAACAAACACGGCGATATAAAGGTGCGCCGACATCTACTTTGATCGATCGTCGACTGTAGACACCGTAAAAAATTTAACCGATATAAATTCGTTTTGGAATCAAAAAAAAAATAAATAAAAAAAAATAGCCGTCCGTCGAGTGCCGCAAGATCCCGCCGATTACATAAGTGTTCTCGCGAATCGACCGGCAGGAAGTCGTATCGCCATCTTCAGTTCGCTGTCATAACATCTGACCGTGAAAACGGTAGATCCGACCAATTGTGATCTACGCGCCGGATCGACGACGACGACGTCATGGACGGCTCTTGGTGGAACTCGGTATGTATATACAATTAGATATGAATATAATAATATGATAAACGTAAATTTTATTACAATCGAATATCGAGAAACACGATTTTGGAATCGCGTGTACCTATAGTAAAACGTCCAAGTACCGAACACTCCGAACACGATTCGGAAGTATCCGTTAGAAGAGATTTCACTGTAGAAGTGTAGATATACATATAACTTATGTGTTGCATCGTACTACATTAGTCACCGGAAACTCGACGATATATTGTGTACTGAAAAATAACCTATTGTCAATCCTAAAAATTATCAAACCTTATTCAATAGCTCGAGGGTCTTTAATCTTGTTTTACAGCGAACCAAATCTGAATATGTTTTAGCATCATAGGCCAACATTTTTTTAAGTATATTATTTTCAAAACATAAATTATCTTGGCCGTAGGTTAGAGACATAGAGAAAATCCTTAAGAAAAGTCGTCGATAAGAAATTAATTAGGAAACTAAGGAAGTACCATAAATCGTATGACTTTGCCACATGGTAGAGATTTTGTTTCAAAAAAATTGAATAAAAATTAAATAAGTCGTTCACTTTTAATCGCAAACTGATAGCACTTAGATCCCCTCACCCTTATAAATTGTATATAATATAATATATTTATTTTTAAAATAAATAGTATATAAGTTTTAAAACCCATGAATTTGAACATAAATAATATTGCTATCAAATAGTATTTCTAATATTGTGTGAATTATAATCTACGTATATTATGCACTAAAATTACAATTTTTTTTTGAAAAAAAATTTAGCCGGGGGGAACCATTTCAGATTTCTGGATCCATGTCTGATTTCTTTTATATTATATTCTTAACTTATACACTATACATTACAATATGATTTTATAAAAAGTACATTACCAGCCTTTTTTCTTTTTTTTTTTTAATATAAATAATATATTGAACGAATTCAAATAATTCAAACTGTTGACATATTATTTACTCGTGAGTTGTGTGTAAATATGTCATACATCTCTCTCTCTATATATATATATATATGTATATGTATGCGTGTGTGTGTGTATATGTGTGTGTGTGCATTGTATATAATACATCAAGTATTAAAGATTAACTGTATTTATTTTCGACTATATACATACATTACCGATAAGAGTCGAGTACGAATTTTCAATAAAATTACAAGTATCGTCAAAGTTAATGTTGGGTAAACAATATTTCAAATATTTTAGAACGTTGTTTGCAATATTATAATAATAAAGATCAGCGTAAAAATCGATAAATCCGATTACTCTATTGGTCATTTAATTTTTTTTTTATATAATAACAATAATAACTTTATTGCATTTAAGAAAAAAATTAACACACATAATACAAGTAAAAAAAACATTTAAATGATTGTCTCCAAAAGCATATGCTTGTGGAGGAAACAACAATTCTAATTTTAAGATGTATGTATATGTATATATATATATCAGTCTTCATTTTTTTGTAACGTATTAATTATTTTTTCTTTTGATTGTGTTTGTTTTATTTTATACTTTGTGCTCATAGTAAAAATAACGACGGCTTAAATCAATCATTTTTTTTTTTATGTTAACAAACTAATTATGTATGTTCGTACTAGAATGTATACCAAAGTATTATTTTATAAAGTTCATATAATAATTGACAGATCAACTATTTTTTTAAAGTATTTCATACCTTGTTTTTATGTATAATAGGACTATTTTTGAAAAAAAAAATTATTTTATTATTTCAAACGTTTTGAATTAGAAGTAGACTGATAACATAGACGTATTATAAGATTAAGTTTGTAATCGAGAAAACGTAAAAGCTTTTAAATTTTCAAGCTTAAAAATTTTTTTTTACACTATTCGTGATTGATATTAAACAAAACATTTTCTTACGACTTGATTGAGTTGTTATTTCATACGTCACATAGTATAATAATTATAGGCGTCAATTCGTGTATTACAAAAAACAAAAAAAAATTACTATATTTCTTATATTTTATATCGTACAAGTCAAGATGTAGGATTATGTACAGATTAGATATAGATACATTTGTGAGCATAAGTTGTTTATAATAGTGTGCCTAATATTATTGTTAGTGGTCAGAAACACATACGAAACAAGATAAACAAATTATACACCGTCGTATTATAGTAATACTCAGTTTAATGAACCATTGATTCTGACATACAGGAGTGTTGTTCGCAATATTTAATCTTCAATGGTTAAATAAATATGAATTACTTAGCATTAAAATCATAATATGGCGAATGCGTAACAAAATTATTAACAATATAAATATAATATAATATTGTATAATATTTAGATAATGATTCGACAAAAAACACTTATATTTTCCGATAAAACTGTTGTGTAAAAAACACCAGTAGTATTTTAAATAATATTTAATAAATGATTATTTGACAGAAATTATGGATATTTATTTTCCAATTCATTCGAATTGTTTATTACATGATTTTGATTTTTAATCGCTACATATGTCTGTATATTATGTATATTGTAATATATAATATACCAGAATAGTATAATAAATAATAATTATTTTAATACCCCTTAAGCTTTATATGCATTGTTTGAAGCGGATACTCGGCCAAGTCGTGTTCTCTAGTTATTCAGAGTAAATTACCATGCATACGTAATAATTATATAATATGTGATGGAGTTTTTTTTTTTTTTAAATAATTGCGATTCGTGAATATTGCGCGTGAAATTAAAAACGTTTTTAACGAGAAAATTCTCTATAATATACATTTTCTTGCGGAATATTTGTAGACATATTTTGTTACACAATATTTTGTACATATCGTATCAGATAGAAATAATATGTTTGATTAAATAATAAAGATCTACTGAAATATGTTTTAGCGATACATTCTCGACAGATTAACAGATTCAGGTATGTTCAGATTTAGCGAAAACATGGTTGTTTGTTCGTAAACAAAAAATACGTTTCTAATTTATCGAAAAATAACATTTACCTGTTAAAAGTAAATTTATTGAGAAATAATTTATCATTCACGCACAATTTCAAAATTATTTTGTTGCCAAAAACGAGTATCTATATTATTAAAACGTCAGTAATCGTATTCGCGAATGTTTCGTTTTGATTGTCTATGTGATATGTACAAGAGATCAAAGCCGTATTTTTCTTTACGTCAAACATTCACAGCATACAGTGAAATACGTTCAGTAATTTGTTTTAATTAACATATTTTTTCAAGCGAATAAGCGTCTCCTATAGCACACATTGTATAAGGACAAATTATTCGATCAGTCGTTGGAATTTACGTTGTCGTCATCTGTATGGGTTTTGTCCAAAACAAAATTATACAGTTTAATGGTATTTTTTATACCCTTGAAAGTATGTATGATATTATATTTTAAGCTAGATAATTTTTGCAAAATAAATCTTGTAGGTGTATATGATTAGCGTTTTCATCGAATACACATTTACACTCCGATGCTATATAATACGACGCGTCGGCTAGTAAACACGTATAACCTACTTATATCTACCCCAACCCACATCCATATATCGTTACATGTAATGTTTGCGTCTGAAATTATAATCTACATTAGAGCAAGTAGGTTGTATCCAAATAGAACTAATTCAGAATTAATCAAAGGTAATTTTTGATGACTATCAATATAAATACATCCGACAAACAGAATAATATAATAATTAATCATGATATTTTGTATTTTCAATATGTACTACAATAATAATAAATTGTACAAAAATCACTCAAAATCATAGGATAAGTTAACTACGATTGAATAAATTGTTATAAAAAATATACTTCGAAAAATGCGTATTATATAAATTCTGTGTAGATAGACAACAGTTATCACTTACCACTTATTTGCTGTCCGATACCTATTTACGGAGAGAGGAGTTTTATAATGATGGTATTCAGTGTTTTAACAACAACCACTTAACAGAAAAAAATTGTCAAGCCTCGTATAATTGTCGGATATTGCTAATTAACTTCTTTTTTTTTATATGAAAGAAAAATAATATTATACAGTAATTTGTATAAACAGCTTAAACTTGTCTTTTTAGAATACATTTGTTCTAAAGTAAAATATTAAAAAACTGAGATCAATGAGGGTTATAAAATATTTCTCTCTATTTTAAAGTAAAATACGATTTGGTCGATTCCACGGCACATGCTCATTATTTCCGTAACTGGATCAATTAGACGCTTGTTTAGTTTATATTTTCTCGGAGACAAATTTGCGCAGAGAAACCAAACATGCACCAACAAAGCTTGGCCGTCATCTTCTCTTAATATAGCGATCGAATAAGTAGCGATAAGTAGATATAATATTAAGATATTACTATGTGTTTATTATATTCATTTACTTTTATCTATATACTATTATTTAAGGTACAACTATTTGAATGGCCGTGAATAAAAACGTTTTCTTGGCATTAAACGTTATTATTTATAACGTGTAAAGTCTGCAAGGACGGGCAGAAATCACCTTGAGCAGTACTCTGCTACAGCAAGACTAGTGATTACGTAGATACTTATATTGTAGGTTAATTGATCAGTAAACAGACGAAGTTTGTTGAATTAATAAACGGACGGACGATCGAAATCAAACGATACCACAATTTCAGAAACCTGTCCGATGCTATACTATTCACCTTTAAGAGGACGCCACCCCCTCCTATGTCGTCTCCGTCTTACGAACGTATAACATAGCAAATTTTCGTTTAGTAGTACCAAATTTGTGTGTTCAGCTTAAATATTAGAGTAAATTGACCATCAAATTTAAAGATGAAAATATAATCTATGTTCCCTCGTTGGTTTTTTTACGATATTTTAATTTTTAAGCAAGTTGTGAGTATGTAAAATATTTTTATTTAAAAACGCTCATCATTAAATACTACATCGATATACTTTGGAATTATGTTTTTTGCGGGGAAGGGGTAAGCCGATAATTGTTTATAATATGTTTAATATAATATTGGAGAGGATCAAATAGAGAATCCTTTATAAGATCTTGTAAATCTCCTTGAAATCTTGTGGGAGGGAAGGGGATGAAGCCGCCCTCATATAACTGTGTTCATAATACTTACATCACACATTTAACTTTTACAAAACAATTAAAAACAATACTCTGATGTAATTATTTGACAAGACGTGTAAAATATATTAAAATAACAATTAATTTTAATATTTTAATCAAAACTGCTAACAAACGTTTAATTTTCAGAACATATAGTATTTAAAATCTGAAATAATATAAAATATTGTGTCGCTAATCGCTATAATTTTTCTTTAAGCAGTATGGCCAGTGTATAGGTATTATACGCACTATAATTCACCATAACAAACAATAACACACGACTATAATAAACACACAATATAAAAACACAGCATCTGCGAATAATAATACGTGAATATCTATTAAGGGCAATGATTATCTGGCGACTCGACGTTATTCGTATAGGGAAAAAAAAATCGAATCTCTAATGCGTAATAAAATAATATCATAGTATGTGGGATTTCAGTAAAACACTCCAGTCGACTATTATACTATATCAGACGTCGGGTGTTTGTTTTATATATATTTTTTTTTTAGTGCGTATCGTTTTGCTTGTCATTATTAATGAAATTACGACCTGCGACGGCAGCTATTGTGTGTAGTATACATTTTAATGACCGAGTAGTATTATAATACTATATAGTATAATACAAGCGTTATTCGCGTCACTTTTTACAAAATAAAAAAAAAAAAAAAACTGTGATTTGGCGATAATTGTAAAAAAACCAAAGCGATTACGTTGACCATGATATAAAATCACGATGTGCACAACACAATATATTCATTCATTTGAAAAACCTCGCCCTAGGCCGACGAGTAAACCTCAATAAGTTATAATATTTTTATTATATAATTGTACGGGTAACCCAAGTCGGCAAGTCTGACTCTCTGGACATTGGAAAACGGTATTACGACAAACGATTGCAATAATTTTTTTTTTTTTAACGGTATGATGATAAAAATGAGCTATATTATACAATATTATTATATTCACATAGTTATAGTGTATATATACACGTTCAATAATAACAACGATAAAAACAAATAGTTGATATCCGTTGAAGACCGTGACAGTGGTTGGTAACGAAATTCTATAGAAAATTATACGCGCGCGTCTTGCATACGTCTCACATAGTGGCGTTATTCGGAAAGGTCGAAATTCGCGTATTTAAAATCCAATATTATTGTGATTTAGAGCGCTTCTGAAATTGGTCAGCCAGAGAATTTGATAAATTTTAAAGCGAATCCGTGGTCTGCATATTTTTATGGAGATTATTGAAAAAAAAAAAAAACAAAATAAAACGGAACGACTCAAGTGATAGATACGAGAGCAGTCACGGGATAAGGATCCACAGTAAGCCATTTCCTCGCCAATCGTTTTATTATAAAAATATTAGTCACGTAATTTATTCGTATTTTTACTCGTTTTCGCGTAATTTATTGTCGTTCTGATATTCAGTTTCCTTAGAATATTGACTGTATGCGTTTCTCCGAAAGAAAATTAAAACGTTGTGTCATGGGGTGTATCCAATTATCCAATTAGTCACAACTGGATATATTATTGTACTTGAACACTTGTTCAAATATTCACGTATAACTTGAGCGTAATTTATTCGCGTATGTTTCGAAGGTAAACTTTTTGTTCGGATTTTAAATTTGCTAAACGTTGAATTTTTAATTTTTAAACATAATAATATTATTTAATACCTATTGTGTTTTTTGTACTTGATGTACATTATTCGAAAATAAAAATATAGAGTAACTCGTTTATTAGGTTGAGTTTTCGAAATTATTTTTAGACGAAATTTCGTTTCTTTCGTCTTAATAACTTACTATTGATGCACTTTGAACGATTACGCATGATGCAATAGCCGAAATTGACACTAATTCCTCTTAAACTTTAGCGCATTGCCTTGAAACTATATGTACATTTAATTTTCGCCATAGTTAATCTTATACCTATCTCGCTATCTCGCTAAAATTTTCTACTGTAATATTGCATAACAATATCATGTTCATCGTCAATCGCATATAATATGTTCACTGTTCAGATTTTATGTCACCAGTATAAATATGTTTTAAACTTAATGATAATAATATGTTAGTATTCTAAGTGATACTTGAAGCAAATCAAATAGATTGCCAAGATATTTTTCATAAACTACGATTTTTTTTTTAAACTAATCATAATTTTCATTCATTTTTAAAATATAATATTATGTGAGAGAAGAAATAACCGGCATAATCATATCTGCCAGCGGTTTGCTAATTGTATTATACGTACGTATTTAGAGAATAAACTGGGACGCTGACCTAATAAAAACATCGTATGTTATTTCTTCTTTGTAAAATGCCATTGTCGTAGTTTATTAGTATAGTCATAATCATAGCGTTACAGATTTTCTCGCTGTCGTCAAAGTTATAGTAATAATAACAGATAAAATAAATTGTTTTCCTAATTGTTCTAAATTTCGAAATCGAAACATTCCAGTTCCTCCATTCTCCTGTTTTCAGCATAAACCATACAATGATGATAATGATGATAGTATACGTAATAATAATACAACCTTATCAATATCATTCGAGATTTAAGTATAACCACTAAAGATGTACTGCCGTCAGTGACTTTACTTTATAAAATATTGTATAATATTTATATGCACGAATGATCTTGAAAGAGTTGTATTGCCACGGCCGTTCTTGCATAAATATACGAGTATGAATACCAGCTGCGGCGCTTGTGTGATTGCCAAAAACAGTTTGTAGTTGTCGTATAAGGATTTCCGAACGCGTGATCTGATTATTTCCCGTTTCTCGTACTAAATAGTAAAATGGTTTATCGTGAGATATCTGATATTATAATACGAAACACCAAGGGGTCAAAACGAGTTTGAGTTCGCGTTGTAAAACCGAGTAACCCGTAAACAATTTCAAACCAAAATTTTAAGGAACTAGAAACAAAGATATTTGTTACACGACCAAGTATAATTATTATGTGAAATAAAAGGACTAACGAGAAATTAACTAATGACTAATAAGCAATTTTTATCAAATGTATCTATATAAATTATAATTAAATTTACTATCTTTAGCCTTTAGCCGTTAGACTCCCTGCGAAAAACGCTACAAAGTTCGCGTATATATCGTTGAAGTTATAGTTACCATATAATTTGTTACATTATTTTATGTGATAATTTTGACTGTTATAGTTATTGTTGTTCACGCACCAAAACACGTAGGTCAGCCGCCAGTGTTTGATAGAACGACAACGAATGATTGATGCGTTTACATCGCTGCAGTTTGACCGTTAATTTTCTCTCGGTTACCTATTTGGTAGAATGGTAGCGCAATAGATTGAATATAATCTTAAAATGCTGAGCACAATTTATTTATTTCTATTTCATAACAAATTAGATAAGTATATCAACATTTTTTTGATAAGTACCGTATAGATCGTATAGTGGTATGCCTCTTTTCATTGGTAGAATATAATATGATAATATATACACAGTATACACATTATACATACCTAGTAGAAACCGTTAGTACGTGATTGGTTAATATGAAAAAAAAATCTTAAGTCTTAATTAAATTTCCAAATATATTAATTATTTGTAAATATAACTATTTAATGTAACATTTTCTAATATAATAAAATTAATTAATACGTATTTATTAATAAGAGTTGTTATCTGTTAATGTGACAATAATAATAATAATATTTTTAACTTTGCTGGTATGATCATTATTCTATTCTGTGGTATGATTAAAAACATGTTATATCAAATTAAAAATAAAATAGAAAATTAATATATTTTATGTATAAAAAAATAAAAAAACCATACAATTATTAATTTTTTAACGAAATGTAAAATGTATTTATGTATTATTTTCAATTTAATTTATAATTAATATTTTAAAATAATTTAACTGTTTTACACAAATACACATGTGTTATGTGTATTATATATGTATATATTTTTTTTACAATCTATCGGTCAATGCGATTTTTACTATATAATATAAATAATATTACATTATATTTGGGCAATTAATTTAATGTACGGCCAATTCAATGAGGTTAATAATTACTATTATACTGAGGAGACTGAAATACATCAATCAGACCAAAATTCGTATTGTCGCAACATTAACGCTTAAATATATATTAGCATAATATAATGTTGTTACATAAAAAAAAGCCATAACACAAAATTCAGGTTTGTTCAACTTTTCAAACGATTATGTAGGTGAAAAATCTAGTTCCATTCTAGTTATTTGTAACAATTACCTGCATAATAATTATAATATGAATAATTATTGTTTAAAAATATACTTATACGGTTTTCTTTTATTTGATGCAATTATTAAATACTTAACAGTTAATAGTTAAAGCCATTATAAATTATAATACATATTATATTGTCGTCGCTCTTAAAAAAAAAACAGGTATTTTAAATCTAATAATAGAATGTAATATATTTATACGATGTTAGTTATTAATTTATTATAAGATATATTTAAAAATATAAACCAAATTATTATATAATTACAGTTTATAAGAAGCAGAAGCAAAAATTTGTTTTGTTTTTTTTTTAAATATAATTAATTGCATAATAATTAATAAACGATTGCAATTATTATTTAGCTAAACATTTTTTTGTGGCTTAATAGGCAACAGTTAGTAATACGTAAGTAATAACAATTATTTTTATTATAAGGTGATTTATTATTAACGTATGTATTATGGGTAGATCGTTAATACTTTCGACAACGGTATTGTATTTTATTTTGACCTAGATATTATTATATTATTCATAATTCAACGTTATTATATAATATGTAAGATTGTTAATAGAAATAATTGTTTTATTAAAAATAAAAACCAAGTAAATTTCTGTGTAAAAACGTTGCGTAGATTATCATAATTCAATCGCGTTCTTAAAGAATAATATAGCCTTGTAAAATCTATAATATTTGATGAAAAATATCGGATGAGAGCCAATTCTAATCGAGTTAATATTAATTTTAAATTTTAAAATAATAGTCAATAGTTGTACATAATAATGTATTCGTATTTTTATCGCTTCATCTGTTATTTTTATTTTTATCAACGTAAATAAATAAACATTACCACAGCAAGTCCGCTATGCGGCAGGTCATCGTCTGACCTTAAAAAAAAATTGATTAGCAATTAAAAACGAGGTGTACGATAATAAATTTTACGATTTTATTTTATGTATAGGCACAAGTGAAAAAAAGCAGTGCTTAAATACCAGTTAACAACACATTGTATAGAAAATCACCATCACGCGCAGTGTTAAAACGTTAACAGAAAAAACAACCCTAAACCACAATCGGTTAAATATAACGGTAGGTAAATAATACGAAACGCTTTTTTCTTACAGTTTCCGTCGTCGACAGTTAAAATCGCGGTTGTCTTCGCCTACTCATACCTCGCTCGCCGTTTGTGATTAATCTCGAATTGATGTTTTTATCTGTACATAATATACACGTTTGTTTTACGAGATAACACGTTTGTGTAGACGTGTAGTATATTATTATTATTATTATTGTTATCACCGATAATTAAATACGCCCGTTATCGTTCGCGCGTCGCAATTGCGCAGGTACCTATTTGTTATGAAATTAAATAATTGCTCCTTCACCACCCACTTAATCATATTGTACACAATAATGTTATAAATTATGGCGGGCACAACTATATGAGAGTATGTCGTATTGTATAATCGACTAATTAGGTTTAACACTTCTTTAAACGAACAACAAGCAACTCGACATAATTACGTACGCATATAATAAACAAGACCGATTTAATCCATATTAAAGCATTTCATTGGCTTTTGTGAAAAATGTAAACATTTTAGCTCATGTTATTGTTTAATAGTTGTACCACAGCTTACAATAATATTACCGCCGCCTTATTCGTTTTTCCCAGCCAAGAATTGTCGGACGTGAGCAGGGACTGGCAGCTAGAGCACAGACATTTTTCTCCGCGGCATAGCGGAAACAGCTGGTGATCGGCCGGGAGTTTTTAGAATCTATAACGACGACGTATAATGTACAATATGAAAACATATCATGTGTTTAGGACATTCAGTGTAAACGTGATAATCGAATAGGTAGTGTTAGTATATTATAATATCGAGTCTATATCGCTATATATCCGCTCAGGACCAGAAAAGTTTCGGGCCAGGGTCAATCACTCGGGCGCCAAATGATAATAATATATTATAATAACATGAACTTTTTGGAATGCGATAGCGCATGCTTGCCAAACGTGTAACTCTAGTCTTCATGACTTAGATAAAAATAATGTTCTAAGATTCAATTCGTCGGCTAACTATATATATTTTATTTCTCGCCGTGGTAATAATATATAATATAGTAATAATTATTATTGTTATAATATAATAATGTATAGCCTACGATTATATGGTTTATATTAATATTATTAAATATTATACGCAAAATTATATGATCGTTATTAGGAATTCACGTAACGTTGTTATATCTACTTGAATAACATACAGCCATACAGGTATCGTGATAAACGAGTGTATAACAATACGGTAAAGTGTAAAGATCACCAGACTATATTTGCTGATATATTTAATTGAAATGAAACCGCATTAATCGAAAATATTAGAAATCGTACCGTTGAAATTCAATATGTTATGATTCCAGTGTCCGATTGTTTTTTGTAGGACAATTTAAGCCAACTTTTTCAGATTTAATAAAATCCAAAAAACGACAATATTGATTACTAAAATCTCATTATTTATTAATCATCATCACATATCATATATATTTTTTCTACGAGTAGGTAAGATAAACCAAAAGTAAATATATACGTAATAAATGAATTATTTTATATGTAAACATTCAATTTCTAAATTAAATTTTTGGTATAGTTTGAGTAAAATGTAATGATAAGATATGTTCATTCTATGACGTGCGTGAAAAGTTAGTAGTCTCTTCCCGACTATATGTTCAAATACACCGGGTAATATAGTATAGAACTCAATTTGTAAGTTGATTTTTTTAATTAGGAAATTCATCGATTCGAAGATATGGCCAAAGTAAATGATGTGGAACTACTCTACGTTTGCACATCCACTTTGATCCAAATGTACCAGACAATAAACTTAAAATTATTTACAACTTACAGTTTATGATAGCGTGATTGCGTTGATTGCAATCGGACTTAAACAATTGTAGTTATATTTGTTCAGGTTGTTGTTGGTCAGCTGAAAGCTATAATTTTGTCATTGTCATAGCGATTCGCAGAATCGATTCATTGATAATATAAACACAATGTTATTCAAATTTTGTATTATACCTGTGCGTTATTGATCATCTAAAAAAATATCAACGATCTATTTAAAAAATATTTAAAAATATAGTTCCGCGAATACTGCACATTCGGTATAATAAACACGACATCGCAATCGATTATCGCAGAAGTATAAATGATATGATATATTGAATATTATAATATATAGAACCTTACAATACGAATTTTATAACGTTAGGATTTTTTATTTAATCGTTTTTAATTTACACAATCAATGTGTTTGTAATGTTTATATAACACGATAGATAACGACATTCAGTTATAATAAAGATTATAATAATATTATGTAGTCTAAAATTATAATGTGCATATTATACAATAGTCAATAATAACTAATCGAATGATTTGATCGAGTTGCGCTGTTCGCATTATGTAGCAATTACGCTATTAGATTTAGCACTTGATATATTTTTTGAAAATAGTTCAACGACCAGTTAATTAAACTTTTCTGATATATTTTGAGCAATCCTGCAATTTTAATTTAAAATCGGTTGAGCATAAAATTTTAACTGAATTCTATTTTTGCAATCAATTGCAACCCTATATTATATAAGCAAAAAAATTAAATTTTTGTGTGCTAAAACGAAATTCACGTATAAGTCACCCTATAGCAAGAGAGTTGAATAACGAAGCTATTACACACTCTAATCTGGTACCGATTTGCTTAATAGTTAACGTACATTGTTTTATATGTGTAATATTATCATTTATAATGTATAATGATCAAATCAATAGGCTCATCTGCAATTTATCGTATCCACGGTCATTGTCACACATAGATAAGTTTCGTACATGTAAATTGTACAACACAATGCGCACTGGTACAGCGACTTGAAACTGTAACAAACATTGTTTAATGCCCCTATACCAATTACGGCATTGGCGAATGTAGTTATGCCAGTCAACAACGGTAGAGAGATATTATATTGTTTTAGACCTGAATTTCAGTTCATTGTACTAATTGTAATCATACATTATGCGTAACACATAATTATTTTTCTGTAAATTCGTTCGTCTTTATAGTTTGTAATATTTGTTCATCTTATCGCGTATGCAGGGCATTACTAAACGCCGTTTTTCCAATTTTTTTTTTTATAAATTTCATATCCAGGTACTCTAGCTGTTTCTAATGCATTGCATTATTTTTGTACGTATATTTTTCGCCCGGACACTGCAGTACCGGCAAATAGTTCGATTTGTTCGACGATGATAATCTTCGCCCGGTCCATATTATATCATATTATTATAATAATACAGTTTTCGGTTTGCGCGTGGTCGGTGTTGTTTATATTTTTGACATATTATACGTTATATTGACGAGACGTGATAAATTGTTTGTCGCAATACCATTATAGGTACGGCTTGTAATAGTAGGAGCTCAAGGTCTCGAAAAATGACAACACACGCATATTATTGTATCGTTCAAGTTATCGACACATTAAATTTGAGTATTTTGTTTTATGTTTCTCGTTGTATGCACGATATTGCAGTACGTTACCATTATTTAGGATGTCTTAGTGCATCCAATGATGACCATCGATTCTCGCGTCAACAACATTCCCAAATTTTTTGTTGTTACCTATTTGTACATAAAATTTTAATGTTATTAATGTTATTCGCTATATTACTACGATATTATAATATAATATTGTCTAAAAGTAAAAGCTGATGTTGAAAAATAAACAATTAGAATTTGAATAAGAACCAAGCATGAAATCAGGTGAGCTAAGACGTTGGAAGTCGGAACTCGACGAACAACTTTTACGACTGAGATTATTACAATAATGCATTCCATCAGTGGTAAAATAGATAAATAGAAGTTAATTTTTTTTTTTTAATTTTTATGAAATTGTTTGAACGATAGATATTACATAATATTTTAATGAGCTTTATTTTAATTGAATGTCAAAAAACAATATTGTCTAGTTATTTTATTTTATTCAAATTCTGATGTGAAACAATAATTTTTATATCGCTTCAACTTTTAACAACGTCGTTCAGTATTTGCATGGCTGTCGATAAAATAATTTATAATATAATGCAGTGTGCACTTTTAAATATGTTCACCTACACCAAACTCGTGTATATTAAGATCGTATACTTGTATTAGTCGATCGTATGAAATAAATAGGTTGAATTCGTCAAGGCTCGAGGACATCTCTATATTCAGTACATATTCTTATGGCCTTCAACCAGAGTCAACAAAACTTGGATACGAGTTACCTACATACAGCGAGCAGCGTATGTATATAAACTTAGGAATTTTTAAAGGGAGCTAAGGAATTTTATTTCACAATAACACGTAAAGACGAAAAATTCATTGCGATCATTAATCTATTATAAATATGTAGATTATCTCAACGCGGTTTAACGTGGGCAGATCAATGTCCGTAACGAGTGTGGAGGTGAAGTAAGCCGTACATACGCAAATATTGTTTAATAACCTAAATACATAATATAATAGATATACGCACGTGTGTCTGATATAATTGTTCTGATTTGCCATTATGCGATGTGAGATTATATACATTTTACTGAAAATTGCATCGATATCCATGTACCGTCAGTAATATTTACTAAGTAAATACGAATATAATATAGCCACATAATATTATTGATAAAATATCGACCTAACCTATTTATAACGTGACAAATATTATATTTTTCCGGAATCGGATTCACATCGATCGCGAAAATAGCAAAACTGAAATATCTTATAATATCAACAAATCAATGACGTGTAGCGCCTGTAATCTCGTTTTATTATTACGTGTATTACGATTAACGTTATAATATATTCATACAACTAATAAAATTACAGTGTCAAAATATCGTTACAATATCAGTTGCAGGTACTTATAAACGCGATAAACGTAATTATTATAATTATTATAAGACGTGTATACGGTACGACGTTATGTTAAGCCATCACGACGCGCGTTGCGTTGATTGATCTTAACAACATAACATAACATTAAATTGCGAAAATCAAACGCACATACACCGGTCACCGCGGTGATGATTGTCGTGTTGGGGTCGACAGAAAGCTGTTTTCGTTTCGAGTGCAAAACTACGTCTTACCTATACCAAGTGCTTACCAACTGCCTGTACAATTGCGCAGTAAAAAATGTTCCAAAAAAGAAAAATAATAATAATAAATAAATTGGTATGTGTGACTGAAAGTATAAAATAATTATACGTTTATGGTTAGAGAATTTTTTTCACTATGTATAAATTTCTTGGTATTCGCTAATCAGCCTGCTGCTACGCACCACAAAACCGGTCATGTGTGTATCTATGTATGTAATTTTATTTACTCATCTATATAT
Organism: Rhopalosiphum maidis; assembly: GCF_003676215.2. Lineage (NCBI taxonomy): Eukaryota > Metazoa > Arthropoda > Insecta > Hemiptera > Aphididae > Rhopalosiphum > Rhopalosiphum maidis. The sequence continues at coordinate 87,110,319 of NC_040878.1, forward strand.
CTACAGGACGTACCGTACACTGTTCCAATCCGACCAGACTTTTGTACATATTTTACGGATCATGACGCGCAGTAGAGTATTATATAGATAATTAGGTACGTATCATACGCTTCTGTGTTGTTTTTTGAGCAACCGCGTGTAGGATAAAACCGTAGAAAACGTATAATCTTTTACTCGTCGAGTTCAACAATCCGTCGGCTCGGGATGAAAAAGTTTTATCATTTTTAACTTTTTTTTTTCGAGATTCAAAAACCTACACATTTTGTTTATATATATTAGTTAAATACCGTCAGATACAGTTCGTTGTACAATTCACTAATTAAAACCATTAATGAAACTTAGTAACACAATTTAAAAATATAACTTGAAAATTTTAACACTTCTAACATTTCTACAGATATCACTATTTTACCCATCTAACAATAAATAATAATAAGTACATTAAATGTTTTCATGGCTTTGATTTTTTTTTGTTTTAAGAATTATAACAATCTCGTTCTCTACTGAGAAACTGATACTTCCCGACTCCAATCCAAGATCAATAGATGCGCAGTTCAATCATTTTTATGGTTATATTTTAATTTATTTTAAACATTTTAAAAGTCTGAACTTTTTTTTTCCAAAGTCAACGAATTTATATTGTTATTTACACTAATCATTTGAACAAATAACATTACGTGCTTATTTCACTTCAAAGAGTCTTCGGCGATAATTCGTTACGCAATTGTTGGAATCGTATTTTGTCGGTAAATAATAATATAATGTTATGGATTTTCGATTGACGATTTCACGTATATGCGACAACACGACCGCTAATCAAACTGTCATTCCTGTTGTTCGCGTTGTTTTGATATCCTAATCGTTTGAATATTAATTATTATGCATTTGAAATAGGTTATCGATGACAACATTATAATTAGCTGTAGATAGCTTAAACGTGTGCTTATCCGTATAGCTGATACCGTGATAATGATAACGTATTCGTGAAATAACAGTTCTCGCTTCGAGACAATACTTCGCGTATTTTTCGTATATTTCCACGATTTCACTCTAACAATATTATTTACAAACTATTCATACGGTTTTATTATTCTGTAGTATGTGCGTTTTATCAAAATAACAAAAGACAAAAAGCTTATTATTGCGCGCGTCAAAATAATTGCGTCGTCGTAAATAGTAGGTATAGGTATTTATTTGTTATATGTGTTTATTTATATGTAGTGAAAAGAAAATTAGGCGGTGCCGTAGATACACTTATTGTAAATATTGGTACCAAAATATCGTTGGGCAATCGCTTGAAAAATTGCTGTCCTTTATGCGAGGTGTACCCTACACCTGCGCATATGCATTACATCATGTTATAAGATCGAAGAAGTAATAATCTATAAAACCTACCACCTATCATAACACGGGTTGCTAAGATTTATCATTTTAAACACACTGAGGTAACTACAACGATACCTATTTGTACACGTGGTATGGACTCTTTGATGGTCTTATACCGCGCGGTATACCGTAGAAATGTAATTATAATATACCTTAAAATTTAGGTAAATACTGATATTATGTTATTGTTATTATTATCATCATCATCATCATCATCATCGACCGTGTCGATAAGTCTTTATTACGGTTACCTGTGGTTATTATGTATAGGTACTACACGGCTAGCAGAGTAATCCATGTATTCTTACAAAATAGTATATCACATACCTATAGTGCTTAGAGTAAACCGCATACCAAAAGACAACGCGCAAAAAAAAAACCATTTTTTGACCTACTTTGTGTTCCTCAGTTTTGCGGATAAGAACGATCGTAATGTCTTGACGTAATAATATTATATCGTTGTGTTGGTGAATACTACATCGGCTGATCGATCGATCGATATAATACGAAATGAAAAACCGGAACATCGCGGTCGTATTACGATACAGCCGTGCACAGAAAACACGTGTATGATATTAGCTGCGTGTACGGTATTAATACTCGACAAAAAAAATAAAGCAAATAAATATAAACTAAACACCAACAAGCATAATAATAATAATAATAATAATAATTTACATCACATCCTGCACATTTAGCGTATATATATATTATTAACCATCGGCCGCGTTCAGTCGTTCTATACAATTAAAACATCAGAAACCGTTTAGGCGCCTCCCCGCCGACCTTTAATTCATTTATATACTTACATGTAGTTTTTTTTTTTTTTTTTTAAATGACTTGGCGTAACGCGGCAATTAATAATCAATTCGTCTGGCTCCAGACGACGGCGGCGGAGGACGTTTCTGTCGGATTCGTCGTGAGATCGAAATGTAAAACGTGGCCGAAATATAACAAACGCAAATACACAATACGTAATATTATTGTATATTATTATAATACGTAAACGCTAACGTGTGCACACGATCGGGAACGCAGAGTTCAAGGATTCATAATATTGTTATTTTAAAGCAGCGTACCTAGTTGAACGATCATATTACATTATAATACATCGTACTAAATCAAAAATCATAGCGTTTTTAAGGAAATACCCGAAGGGTTTATTCCCACTTCTCAGATACGAGCAAATATAGTTTTTGAGATCATCGAAATACATTTAGGCATACTAGAAATTCTAAACATTATTATCTGAATCATTATTATTACACGATTGTCGATCGACCGGACAGCACGTGATCGCCGCTTTTGTTTTCGTTATTTACTTTTGTTCGTATGCATATCATATTATTAATTATAATAATTCATCGTTGCTCAACCGTATAACAGCAAAGCCGCCCGTACCGAGATCGACACAGTTCGGACGTATTTTGGCTGACGTTCTCGCGTGTCGTTATCATTGCATCAGCCGTCGCCGCCGGTCGTCTGAGTGCACTTCGTCTGCGGCGGTGCGGCCATAAATAAAAATAGACGAAGACCAGACGAATGTTTAACTCGATACCTATGATGACGGTCTCGGTCCTATTGTAGCGAGTCATTTTTGGAGATTCGTCAATATCACGTAGCCTATAGCCATACTCGTTAAACTAATAATATCATCAATAGCACATCCATATTGTGTCGTAAGAATATTATAATAATATATAACGACCATTCATACACGGGCAACGGTTTAGGAACATTTTTAAAACATTGTAATGATATAACTATATAAGTGTTGTGGTTTTCGGAGTATTTTGTTACATAGCGTAACATATTTCTGAAAAATACTAAAATACCAAAAAAATGGCAATAACATAGCGTATTTGATTTTTGTAAAGATAAAATTAAGACATTAAGTTGTGATCGTCACGAAACTCATACAAGGAAATAAAATATTTGCGTCACATATTTATTTTATTAATGGACATATGTTTTACAATACTATAATGTAGTCGTTTAAATGACGTGTGCTTGGTCACATTTTTTTCCTGTAAATTTTCCAAAATCATTACGCAAATATTACTATTGATGACAAATATTTTTTATGTATATTTTTCAGAATCGCTCAAGAAAATATTGAAAAACCTATATACAATAGTATACATTTATAAACTTAAATTTGCTATGTGCCTATATTAATATTAAAATATGAATCATTGAAACATTAGTAACGTATATAGACATAGGTTTTTATCCAACAAAACGACTGTTTATTAATTGTAATTCTAAAACACTTTACGCAATTTAGGTTATATAATTATAACTTACAATATAATATTTTATTTAGATAAATCAGTTTATCTCATAAAGATATACTCTTAAACGTTAATCATTTATTACTCATATAAATAAACATATAAACTTTGCATTGATACACGTACCATATTTCATAAATGCGTGGTGTTTTTATGCAAATATTTTCAAAATGTTACTATATTAACGCAACTATATAACAAGACCACCATTGTTGTGGTTAAACTCAACAGTGATATTTCATGGTTATATGGAATACAACACTAGACAACGAATAGTGTAACTATTACTTGTACAACATTATTATTGCAACGTTTTTGTTTTAAGAAATCTTAATTTATTGGCCCACAAACGGTATTATATGATATGATGTACTTTGTACGGCATAAATATCTAATAAGGAAAAATTTATGTTTACAGTGTATAGATCGGAGTTTAATTTATTTATCATGTGTAGCAATGATGTAATGTCAGCTTTTTGACTTTTTTATCACGTTTAAAATATATAAACAAATCGACATGTTTTAAATGTACAAAATGAGTAAAAATAGCTTAAAAATACATATATTAAAATATAAATACATATAATACCCTAATATATATGTTGTCTGTATACGTTTAATATGATTAGTTATACTGGTAAATACAAGTTTTTTAAACATTTTAATCGTAAAGGACATTATTATATTTTTATGGATTTTAATTTTTTTTTTTTTATAAATTTTATTTTTGGTTGTAAATAAGTATGTCATTTAGTTTTTAAAATGTTCGAATAACAAAAAATTATTATGTTATTCATATAACTGATAACCAGGGTTGGGCAAGTTACTTTATTTATTGTAATTCGTTACAAGTTGCAAGTTACTCTAAAACTGTGTAACCAGTTCCAAGATACAAAATACTGTTATGTTATGTAACTGGATATAAGTTACATTTAAAGTTAAAAGTTACATTGATAAATAAAAAAATGTTTGTATTTATTCAATTATCATATTACAACTAACACATTTTAAAAGTTTATTGTATTAACCATAAGGCAACCTACCTATATAATAAATCACAATAAAAAACATGTTAATATAACAGTATTTAAAACATTTGTCAATTGCCTAACGTAACAGTCATACAATTAGTAGCAAGTCTTCTAATGAAATAAGACGTATAACACAGAGAAAAGTTAACATAAAAAAACATGAATCACATGAACAGCAAACCATTCACTAACAGAACCTAAGACTCATAAAAATTAAAAATAATATTAATCACAATATGTGGTCAATGTTAACATACGATACAATCGTATCTACGTATTGTTACCAATAAAATAATAATTTAAATAAATTTAACTTTAAAAAAAGGTTATTGGCTATGGATCAAAATAAACATTGTGCATAGTACTATATTATATTGCATAGACTATTAAATCAAAACACGTCTTACTGGAAAGTAAAATATACTAGAAACCTTAGAAAATATATTTGTTACACATTTAAGCTAATATATATAATCGTATTTTAAACTAGAAGCCACATTTTGTAGTACCTATGCATTTTTACACACACGCGTGCACAAACATACATAATATATATATTTAGTGATACATATTATGGCCGCCTGTTCTCAAAGTTTTCCAAAAGAGTCGTCGTCACAGTAAAACGTTTAAATTATGGAATGTAGGTACTTACTAACTTCAATCCAGATTATCAAATCACACATTGAACACCTAAACAGGTACTGCTATTTTTATCACTAACGACAATAATAGTCTGTGAATAATATTCACAGTTTGATAAAATTCATTACAATATTATCCGTATAATAAATTTAGCTAGTTTTAAAGTTTAATTTGATGGATATAATATAATATTATTATCTATTACTGAATAATTAAATAGAGAAAATGTATTATTTATAATAATTAGTGTAACAGCTTGTGCTAAACACGTGAACTCTTCTCTTGCATAATCGTGCACTTATGAGTGATTAAAGCTTCGATAGAACAAACCCTTGTTAAACCATTACTAATTAGTAGTACATTATACAGTATTAAACACATTGTTTTATGCGCGCGGATGTGTACACATTAAGTGGCAAATATTAGCAGTTATAGTACGAAACGGTGTAGAACCATTAAGTGTTAAAACTCGGGTATATTTTAACCTAAATAATGAAATATATTTCTTATTTTAAATCGAAACCAAACACATTATATTATATTATATTGATTATAGGATGATCGTTTTTGTGAACTTCGTATAGTTGATATTATAATATAGGTTTTTAGATATACTACGCGATATTCAGACAACACAATATTATTTGAATATGTTTTTTTAATTAGTACGTCGTCCTTATAGTTTCGGTTTAACAAGTACAATTTGTTTTTAACTAAACAGTCTAATACATCGTGTTATCTTGTATATGGAAATAATTACTATAATAAAATCGTGATTACAAAATATAACGGCTATAATAAAGTGCGTTATTATAATTTTAGATTTGTTACTGCAACGTTAGCATTTCAATTTTAAACGTAATTAATCCGTATTATCGCGATCGTTATAAGTTTTTTAATTATTTACAGAATTACGTGTTGTATAATTTACGTATATCTATATATTATAAAGTATTAAAGTTGCAAATTATTTAAATCGTTTTAGCTAAATTCCTATGAAAATATTAGGCCGTATAACCGTATTATTATAGTAGAATATTGTAGTGTTATTTATGTATTCCTATTCACAATCAAAACTCATCGATAACAAATTGTGATATTTACTACAATATACACAACATTGTAATTATTTGTATAATAATAATATGTAATTGTATAACCTATAAATGGTTGTTTATTTTTTAGATAACTTCATCGAGTGAGTATATATTGTACAATATATATTTATAATTTAAAATAGGTATATACTATATTATTTTAATAATAATGCCGATGCTAGTGCACTTTTTATAATAAAACGATTTATTATTTATTTAAAAACGATTAACAAACGTTTATATGCAATTTTTTAAATATATTTTACTATTATACATTTTTAAATTTTTTTTGTATAAATATAATAAAATATATCAGATTTCAAATTGTTTATTTAGTTATTTATGGACGTTAAATCATTACATATATTATGTATATATAATATAAAATATAAAGAAATTCATAGTATGAATAAAATGTAATAATACTGTAAAATTAATTTAATTTAATTTGTTTGTATTTCAATAATGATAATAGTTAATAAATTATTATAATATGGTGAATGCCAATGATTTTAATATTTTCATTAGTTTTATCGTTATTTTTTCTTGGAAATAATAAATACTCAATATACAGCAATCCAAAATATTCCAAAAAGAAGAATAAAATAAAATGACTTAAATTTTCTATTGTATTAATTCTGTGAATATATCGAGAAATTCACAGTAAAAAGTCTCAAGAAAATGCTTATTTAAAATTAAATTTTCAGCGATTTAATAGGTAGCTATTATGTGTTTAAATTTTAACGACTACCCTATTCGTAACAATTTTAGTAATTTATAAAAACTGTGATAACTTTTTACATAAAATATAATGTCTGGCACTTTTTTATAATAGTTTTTTTGGATGACTTGTGACAAAATGATTACATTATATGCTATAAAACAAAATCTAAAATTAGGAATTTTAATATCTAGTTCAATACATAATCTTAAATACATTTTAAATTTAATTTTGAAAATTGAAAGAAGTAATACATATTTTAATTTTATTTTTTTAATTAACTTATTTTAAATAACTATTACCTATATCATTATATTTCATTGAAGTTGCCTGTGATTAAAAATATGTAATTATAGGTAGATATAACACACATATGAACTCAATTCACTCTTTTTTTGCTTTAAAGTTAAATAAAATTGTAATATTTTAAAAAAAATATTTAAAATGTTGCCTTTTTTTATTAGGAAGACTCATAACTAATGGAAATTCTTACTACAAGTGTTTTAATGAAAATCCTCATACTGTATTATATATTATTATTTATAATATTTTTTACTTTCGATGTAATGAAACATTATACGTATTATATACGTGTTTGTTTCTTGTTTCGATCAGATAATGAAAACTTTTGAATTTTTAAATTTATTACACTTGTATATTATTACATATTGAATATCGGTATAACCCGAGTCCGACGAAGACTCGACGTACAATAGGTGATTCATTTTTTTTTTTTTTTTTTACAGCGAGAAAAACTGATACAGGTGATGTCTAGACGTAAAAGTGACGACGACGTACTGATCGACCAACCGGGCAAAGAAAAGTTAGCAAGGGTCCTCAACCTAGTAGACTTGACGGCACTTGGCGTAGGGTCAACATTGGGTGTGGGTGTGTACGTGCTCGCCGGAGCCGTAGCTAAAACGGACGCCGGTCCGGCGGTCGTGCTATCGTTCATTTTGGCCGCCTTCGCGTCAGCTTTTGCAGGTGAGAAAATAAAAAATTATAAATACTGAAAAAAATAAAAATTTATCAAATAATCGAGGACTTTATATTCGAATAAGGCACACTGGTTGGATTCTAAAACACTTATCCAATCAATAAAAACTAATTGAATCGTATATACATAATATACGATGATAGTATAGTAAAATATACTCAACTTCACCAATATACGTTGGTACCTTATAAAATAATTAAATAAATCGAAATTACGATACACATCACGACAGAATAGTACAAGGAAACAAATTGAATTTTTGAAAAAAAAATCGAAGTGAAAAATTGAAAAAAATGTTGTAAATCAATCAACGATTTTTTTCCGGTCATAAATAATTTTTCAATAGGTACTTGAAATCGTATATAATAATAATGATATAATATTGTCGTATCGAAAACAACTAAATTATATCGCGGGACGTTTGAGCACCCTAGCCAGTCTAAATCGGAAATAATGCCAATATTATTATTAACGACTCAACAGCTTAATACTATATTATTATGTAATCATCTTATTATATCCGCAGGTCTGTGTTACGCTGAATTCGCAGCACGAGTGCCAAAAGCCGGGTCGGCTTACGTTTACAGTTACGTCGGCGTTGGCGAATTCGTCGCGTTCGTGATCGGATGGAATCTGATACTCGAATACGTCATCGGTAAGTGAAGTTTTTATGCCCAACGAGCTTATATACAGAGTAAACTGCAGTTAATCGGGAAATAATAACAATTTTTTATAAATTCCTAGGCTATTATTAAAAATAATTTTAACCTTAAACGTTCCCAGAACAGGTGATAAGTAGTGGTGAAAAACATCATCATAGACAAATGTCTTCTTAAACGTTTAGTTTAATAATAATTTGAAACACGAATGATGAATGTACGTATATTACCTGTGATATTGCAAGTACAACTAATTAAGTAATCACCCTATACATCGTTATACGCAATTGCCAACTATTATACCTACTATTTACCTACTATATGTTGTCGGACGTTAACTGAAACGAGAGTATAAAGCCTTAGAAATTGTATCCGCGTCACACGCTAATCTAACATATGGGGTGATCCCTTTTTCATAAAACACTCATTATTTCAAAAAGTATTCATGTTTTTGAAAACATTTTTTTACATAGTTTTAACAACGTTTTTATTAAAAAAATTTATTTTCAAATATATTTTATCCTTATATTTTTTTTAAGTTTTTTACTTATTTTAATTTCATATTCCAAAGCAGAATAATTTTCTGAGTATTTTGATACTTAAAAAATAAAATTTAGAGCAAGTAGTTTATGAGTTATAAGTATTTTAAGTTCAGATGTGATAAGTTTACATGTTTGTAATTATATTAATAATGACAATAACTACTGTAATAAATATAACAATATATTCATATAGATTTTTTTTATCCGCTTTTATGATTTGATTTATACAATCGTTGAAAATCTTTTACCAGAAACATTGAGCAATACGCATAAAAATAAAAAAGCACGCGTAAACGATTAAGATGAAAAACTTTAATCAATGATTGTAACAAACTCGTACAATAATACACACAATATACGTTTAAAAAGCTTATAAACATTTTATAATACGTGATTTCTAAATTAGAATGTCTTAGAATTTACAAATCTAACAAAATCGCATTATAGTGCGCACAATGAGAACGTTAAGGTTAATATATCAAATAAATTTATTGAAATGTGTTAAAAATTAAAATTTAGCGATTAATCAATTTGTTTTGTTACAGGTACTGCAAGTGTCGCCAAAGGTCTGAGTAACTACATTGACGCTCTGTTAGAGTATCCCATGAAAAGAACAATGACCGAACTCTTCCCTATGAATGTCAGTTTTTTGTCCGAGTTTCCAGACTTTTTGTCGTTTAGCGTTGTGTTACTGTTATCGAGTGAGTCGAATTATACCATTTATCGTTATAAGGTTCGTTAAAACATCGTTTAACCGGTATTTAACATTACAGTCTTACTGTCGTGGGGAGTTCGCGAATCTACAATGATCAACAACGTATTTACAGTCGTTAATTTATTGACAGTGGCCACCGTCGTTATCACCGGATTATTCAGAGGTATTACATTATTATAATTCAATGCAACCCACCGGTGCCATCAGATAATACTTTAAATACACCTACGCATCGACGCTGTAGTAATACGTGTTGATAAAATGTTTTGTTATCGTCCGTTATAGTTAATCTGTACAACTGGAATATACCGAAACAAGACATCCCGAAGAACGTGAAAGGCGGCGAAGGCGGTTTCATGCCTTTCGGATGGGCCGGAGTGACTGCGGGGGCTGCCAAATGTTTTTACGGATTCATCGGTTTCGACACAGTAGCCACAACGGGTGAGCGTCTCCAACGGAAACACATGACCAATAATCTATTTATTCCCTAAGCTATAACAACGATTAAAATATATTGTCCGTGTACAGGAGAAGAGGCGAAAAAACCGAAACGTGACATCCCGTTGGCCATCATACTGTCGCTGTCCATCATAACGTTTGCGTACTGCTGTATCAGTTCGGTGTTGACTCTGATGTGGCCGTATTATAAACAGGTATGTCCATCGATTTTTTGGAAAACGACATTTTCCCTTCGTTTGTGGTATGCGGTTTAACCAAAACGATTTTTTCTTAGTCTTAAAAAACAATATTACGACATAAGTATATGCGCGATTTCGTGAAAGAAATGTCACATGCACATATCATTATAATATTATGTAATGATTATATTTCTATATATTATATATATATATATATATAAGTTTAACGTTTTTGCGTTATGAACCGTAAATTATGTACCTATATCCTTACAATAAATCGTCGTTATTTATAATAGTTTTACCATTATTTTTTAAATAATTGGATATTATTGGTAGTGGATATTCATTGGGCACCTTATTTATAATATTAAATACCCATTTTCTTATTTTTTTTTTCAAGCTTGACTACATATATATATATTTAACAATTTTACCATCTTATGAGAAATAAGAAATTACGTTAAAACAAAAAATTAAAAAATAATGTTATACAGCTTACCTTAAGTTTATAATGTATTTACCAATGTTTTAGTTTTTAACGATTTAACGAACAAATAGTTCGCATATTATAATTTCGAACTATCTATAACTTGACACTCGGCACATTATAGGACGCTGACGCACCGTTCCCCTACGTCTACGACCATCTCGGCTGGACGACAATAAAATGGGTTGTTTCTTCCGGCGCTATTTTTGCTCTGTTCACCAGGTAGGCATATGCGTTTGTCAAGGATATTTTTTTTTTATTAACGATAAACCAATTGAATAAACGAATTTTCACAGTCTTATAGGTACCATGTTCCCGTTGCCGAGGATTCTATACGCTATGTCCTGCGACGGTCTCCTGTTCAGCATGTTCTCCGACATTCACCCAAAATATCAGACACCTCTATTGGCCACTCTGCTGTCGGGCTTGCTCGCGGGTAATTATAAAAACATCGCTAATTCGAAATAAACTATAATCGGCGTGTTAGATACTGATCCGATGTAATAAATTTATCGCTGTCCGCAGGAATTATGTCGGCGATTTTCAATCTGGAACAGCTGATCGATATGATGTCGATCGGCACGTTATTGGCGTACTCGATAGTGTGCATTTGCGTGTTAGTGTTGAGGTACAGGAACGACTCGGACGTGGAGTTCGTAATCAAAGGTAACGACGAATCGGAGACCAGCAGTTTCACGGAGACGATCGTCAAGACTGTGGTAAAATACTTTAACCTGTCAAACATCAAATATGCCAATGAAGAAACCGAGAGTGTGGCCACGATCATCACGATGTTGTTCAGTACGTGTTCAGACGGAATAGTCCGCCAAAATGTCTGTTGTTTTATACAATATTATTAATACGTCGTTTGTTACTTTACAGTTTGTACGTCAGCGCTGTTTTGCTTCATCACCGTTCAACAAGAGGGTGTTGCAAGCAGCAGCGACGTCGCGGCCTACACGAGCGCTATTTTAGCCATTGTGCTTTTGCTATTATTGCTATTACTTGCCAGACAGCCCCAATCGACCAAAGAACTTTCGTTTAAAGTGAGAATTATTATCAATCTCTATTAACACAATAATAATAATAACGTGATTTAGCCATTGAAAGTAATCTATGTTTTTATACAAATATCTTATTCTTTAACTAGTTTCTGCATAGATGTTATAAACCATTTCAATTTAACAGTGAATTCAGGAGTATACCTTTAGTCTTTTTTTTAAATATTTAGTTTTAAATTGGTCAATTCGAAATCTAAAAGTTCAAATGAACGTAGTATTTTGCCACAACTTATAATGTGTACATACATTTTGCTACTTAGAGAGCGTTAATTATAATATAATTTTAAATGTTTAATAATGCTTCTGATATACGGTTGAAAAACTATGTATTCAGTATTCAATATTTTTGCATGAACAATGGGCATTGATATAAGTACTTAATCTAAAAAAATTAAAATATAAAATGTAGGAATATGAAAGAAAAATAATTTAAAAGAAGTCTTAGGATATTTTTTAGTAAACTTGTAGTGTTTCTTAGCCATTATTATGCATAGGTATAAATTAATTTTCGTCCCGTTGTCACAGGTGCCGCTGGTCCCACTGATACCGTGCATGAGCATCCTGTTGAACGTTTACTTGATGATGAAACTCGACGTACACACTTGGATCCGTTTCGGCATTTGGCTGATGATCGGGCTGTTCATTTACGTGTTGTACGGTATGAAGCACAGTGTCGAGGGACGGAAGCAGATGGAAGAGCCGAAAAAGAGACCGTCAAGCGCGGCGGCGGTACATCCGATTTCCACCATCAAGTTATAGAACACGCATTAAATGTATAACGGCGATGAGATATCGATCAGAACATTAACATTCCGTTTCAAACACAGACCGACTGTCGTGCGAACGATGTCACTTTTCAAAACGCACCGCGCATGGCGACTATCGTTCGTAAAAATATTTACACATACCAGTATTATGATAAAATATACGTCTTATAAACAAACGATATATTATACAATAATAATATATTGAACGAACGGCTATATTCTATGTAAATTATAACTTACTATACAAAACTATTATATTATAATATTGTTAATAGGACCTATAATGCGTATAATAATTAATGTCCTTAATTATTTTTTTTATGTTGTGATATTTATTTATAGAATAATATTTATGTTAGTTTTTTCGTATATATATATAATTCATAGTACAGCAAATCAAAATAACGAAGCTTTACAATTAAACGTTTATTGAGTAAATTCAAAAATCATCGTGTTTCTATTTATATAATTATATAGCATATATATAAAAAAAAAATTAAACAATAAATTTAATGTACAAGAACAATTTTTTTCTTTTAAATTATCATCAGAAATATTATTTTATTATTGCTATTTAATAATTATATTATGTTAAAATATTTATTTTTAGTACTTAACAAGCGTTTATTACAAACACAATATAATACCTTTAATTAGTATAGTATTTATGTTTATTTATGTGTATATATATATATTCGTGTATATTTTATGAATGATTTGTAAAAAATAAAATACATTATAATGTAATTTCTATATTACTCGTAAAACCAACGTCTATTGGGGTTTCTAGAAAAAATAAGTTTACCTTAGAGACCTACTCCCCCATCTATGCTTTGATATCGGAAGAAATTTTAAACGCCGTTATCATTCAATTATAATATAAATACTACCGTTGAGTAACACAGTTAAATATTTTATAATTCAAATGTATATAGTCATCAATAAATTTATAATTTCTTGCGTGTATTTAGAACATTGTATATTTATAAATCACTATCATAAGAACGTCCAATCAAAACTACTTATAACAAATGCGATTTCTTTACAAAAAATAATATAATATTAAAAACACACTTACGTTCGTAGGTGCTTAAGCCTTAAAGTATAACTCATAATAATAAATTAATCTGTATGATATGATTTGACGTAAGAACATAATCAAATACGTTATGATACATATTGAAAACAGAATTTTAAACATAAGTAGGTAAGTAAAAACGTTTAATAAAATATATTAATTCAATTATGTGAATAAGAATAATTTGATGCTATACATTTTAATAAACGTGTACTTATTCATGCACGTTTGAGTACTCGAACTTCAAATATGAATTGTACGCGTTGTTAAATTTAACCATGTATGGATGTTCTTTCATTTGTACCGATGTGGCCAATGTTGTCGTGAGTAATAAGAGAAACTGTAATGACAAAATTACATAAATTATTTAGAACTTTTGTACGCAAATTATCAACTTAAAACACAATAGTAAATATTATTTTTTTCTTGAATTTATCTGTGGCATATTGTATTCAGTTATAAAATGATAATGAATTACATTTACAATAATGTGTGATGTTTTCAGCTAGTTTATCAATAAACGAACATTTCATTTCTATATTATATCGATTAGATTTCATTAACGTTTGTATTTTAAAGATATTAAACTTGTTTCAATTTTCAAATAGTTTCCGAGATTATTTCGAAAAAACAAATTTAAAACATCATAGACCAATTAAATAACTGGTAATTTATTCAAATGTTGTCGTGTTTTAAAACCTCTATATGTGTACTTGTACATTAATAGGTACTTACTGATATTACAAATCTTAAATCCATAGGAAAAAATCCATAAGCTGTAATTTGATCCCATTCAAAAGTTGACAATTGATTCATAAACATTTTAATCTAGTTGAAGAAAATATAAATATATTATATTATATTAAAAATCTATTATTGTTGTAAGTATATTCTTTCCAATGTTATAATCCGGACAAAAATTATAATTACTTGTAACTTAGTATCAATTGGTAGTTTTGAAATATGTATTAATCTTAGAAACGAAACGATTTCCATTTTCTGAAAATAAAAAAGAAAGGTAAATTACATTATTCAATAACTTGAAATGTTATTCCAGATACCTATAGATATTAAATGAGTATTTTAAGATTAAATATATTAAACATGAACAAATCATCATGGAATTATATACAGGAACGTTATAATATTATGGTAAATTATAAGAAATGTTCATTTATAATTCAATTATTTTTATTGCATTTTTATTGAAATTTTCTTATGATAATAAAAATATTTTCTAAATTTAAAAATATAATATATTCAATTTAAAAAAAAATCAACTTAAAATAATTGTGATTAATCTAGCGTAATATAATTGTTTAACGAAATATAAAATATTTAAGATTTTCACATATTACAACTTCATATTACCGCGCGTAGTGTTTTTCCAGGGTTTACAATCATAAAATTAGTTAGTGTGTTTTTAAATAATGTCGAGGATTACGATCAATGAAAACACATATTGAGGTAATCTTATAAAATATAAATTAATTTATATTATTAATTGTATAGGTATATACATGCTACATGTAAATATTATTTAATATGTACTCTGTACATCTGACAGGTAGGTTAAGTATGTTTCGTTGTACTTATTTAATTATTTAGGTGTCATGTTATATGTAAAATGCGTTAAAAAAATCCGAAAAAGAATTGTTCAATTAAACCGTTTAATCGCTAAAGGAATAACATTTATTATAACTATCATGAAAACATATTGTATATGGATTACATTACCTTTTTGTTTATCCAAGATACTGTAATTAGTAAAATCAAAACGAAGATGATGTTTTGTGAGCAAAACGAAACCATCAGTAACACGTTCAAAGTGTTAAAGTTATTATTTGTATTTGACGACGAATATCTGGACACGTGTAACAAATAGTAAAAATTCCGCAAGAGATCCAAAAAATTGAACACAAGGTAAAACAACATCACCACGCCGTAGCCCAGACTAAAGGTACGCAACAATTCGCACAGTTTGGCGTGCAATAACCGTATATTTTCTACCAACTGAGTGATTTCGGATTGTGTCGGTGTGCCGGTGGCGGTGACAAGTCCGTCGGGTAACCGCTTACAGAGACTATTCAACATGTCGAATCTAGATCCCAAATTGTGGAAATAGAAGAACGCCGTGGCGAAAATCACGAACTCCGTGATGCACGGCATCTCGAAAAAATATTTAACGACAATGCTGAAGTCAAATCTTGCCGGCGGCCATAGCCACATTGAGAATATTTGAAGACTGATGTAAAACAAGAGCAACGTGGCTAAAAATTTATTCCAACTGTATTTCGTTGTCGGACAAGTGAGTTCCCCAAAAAACGTCAGTGGATGTCCGTTGACTATTCTGTCGAATTCGGTGATGCCGTTGATCAATCTAAAACAGTGTACAATACTGTAATGAGGTAAACAGAGAAAGAATAAATGTAGTAAAATTTAAAAACCATACAATGTAAATCGTCCCTTTCATCGGGGATGAAAGACTTATATTGAAACTAACCGTTAGCTGCGCGAGAAGACTCGGCCGTTATCAAATTTTATTCATTATATTTGCTATGTAACTATATGATGATAATATATTAACACATCATTAAAATATTATGCTCAATTACAGTGATAAAAACAAAATGTTTTTATGTTGTATTAAATTATATTATGTTTCACAGTCTATGCCTTTAAACTATTATTCGTTTTGTAAACGACGGTGTGTTGAGTAGGTCATATTATTATGGTTTTTCTTGTGTAAAGAATCTATCCACGATTTGCTTACGAAAACAAAACGTGAATTTTAAATAACGATTTTCAAATTGGCGACTTGTTGTTAAAGCATAATAAATTATTATATTGCTGATCAAAATAAAGTACTAAGAATATCCGCAAATCCAATGTATGGGCGATACGAAATGAAAACTTTCACTAAACCCTCCAAATTATTAATTTTTAATACCACTCGATAGTTGGCTGTGTAGTTTATTGCTTTAGTTAGCAGATTTGATTCACTTAAATTTACACACACGCGCACAACTCCAACATACTATTAGTTTAAAACACGATCGTATAAATTGATTTCTTATTTCTTATGATATATCGTAATTATTGGTAAGTTTTAAATAGTTAATTTCATATATTTTATATTAATATTGTAATATTACTATATTACTATTTTTTTTTTCGTTTTATAAACAATTTAAACAGTATAATTTAACAACTTACCAATAAAATAATAGATAGATAGCTATGAACGTCTTATTTGTAACATATAATAATAATAAATAATGTGCAATAATACTTGATGATCCAAAATTCGTTAATTCTCGCCATGACAATTGTAGACCAAAATTTGAGCAACACCAGGTCTCGGAATAAAAACTTATTATTTGCGTGGAAAACGTACGTAAACCATATCAATACGACCATTCGCGTTAGTTCTAGGCAGTTACAAACTATAAAACTGGATGTTTTAGTCAACAATCCGGATTCAAACGTATACGTAATGCTTACGATTCCAAACGTTTTCGATAACACTAAAATTGACCTTAAGGCCACTATAAAATATGTTGTCATGTTAACAGTGCGATGATGTTTTCGTTGTAATGTTTGTTATGTGAACTTGTGTGTGGGGATCTATGGTTTCTTGGACAAAGAAACTAATATCCGCCGGGGTGGTAAAATAATAATTCGCAGTTGAATGACAGAATTATTGTCACTTGTTTGACATTGTTAATTGATTTGTACTTTCCACAATATCTATTAACTACAAATGCATAGAACACACTGTGCATAATTCATTACCAACTCAACTAGATTATCAAAAATGTGTAATAATATGTATATTATTATTAAACAAAACTAGGTCGTTCTATACAAAACTATTGTATAAATTTGTTAACAGGACTTATAAAACGTATAATTAATGTCTTTATTTTTTTTTATTTGTGTTGTGATATTCATTTATAAAATAATATTTATATTAGTTTTCTCGTATATACATATAATAATTATATTTATAAATATATAATTTATATTAAAAAATCTTCGTGTTTCTATTTATATAATTATATAGTTTATAAAAAAACATAAAACAATAAATTTTATACAAACAATTTTATTTAAATGATCAACAAAAATATTATCTTATTATTGCTATTTATTAAGTATATTATGTTAAAATCTTTACTTTTAGTACTAAAACCAAGCGTTTATTACAAACTCAATATAATACGTTTAATTATAGTATAGTATTTTTGTTTATTTATATATATATATATAATATTAATATTAATTAATATTATTTGTGAATACTTTATGAATGATTTGTAAAAAATAAAATATAATGTTATTTATGTATTACTCGCAATTTCAACGTTTATTGGGGTTTCTAGAAAAAAATAAGTTTACCTTAGAGACATACTCCCTCATCTATATTTTGATATTGGACAACTTATTAAATGCCATTTTCCTTTAATTATACGTAATATAATTACCTATATATAAATAACATTGTTGGGCGTTGAGTAATACAGTTAAATACTTTACAATTCAAATGCATAGTCATCAATAAACTTATAATTTCTTGCGTGTTATTTTTAACATTGAATATTTATAAATTTTAATAATAAGAATGTCCATTTTATACAACTTATAACCAAGGCTTGGCATTAACGAATTAAAAGTTAAAATTAAGTTAATTTTAATGAAGCTAATTAACTCGTTACTTTTTTTTTCAAATTAACTTTTATCTTAATAAGTTAACGAAAAAAATATGAGTAACTTTTAACATAATTTAACTTGATTCTATTTAATATAACTTAACTTAAGTAGTAAATAAAATCGTTAACTTGCCCAGCCTTGCTTATAACAAATACGATTTCTTTACAAAAAATAATATAATACTAAAACACACTTACGTAGGTGCTAAAGCCTTAAAGTATTACTCATAAAAATAAATTAATCTGTATGATAAAATATGACGTAATATAATCCAAATAATTAAATACCTATTGGAAACAAAATTTCAAACACAAGTACGTATAAACGTTTAAAAATATAAAATATTTAAAATATCTGAGTAAGAATAATTTGATGCCATAAACTTAAATAATATACGTAATTAAGTCCGACGTTATAAACTTATTCATGCAAGTCTAAGTACTCGAACTTTAAATATGAATGATAGGCGTCGTTAAATTTAATCACGTATGGATTTTCTTTCATTTGTACCGATGTGGCCAATGTTGTTGTAAGTAATAAGAGAAACTGCAACAATACAATTACATAAATTCTTTAGACCTATTTTACGTAGATTGTTAACCAAAAACACATCTAGAATTTATGCGTTACATACGGTAACGTATATTTTTTCGACTAGTCTATCAATAGACGGAAATAATATTTGTATATTATACTGTTTTCTGATTAGATTTTGTTAACGTTTTTTTTGTTTTTAAGATTTTAAACTTGTTTGGATTTTCAATTAGTTTCCAAGAATATTTCGAAAACATACGTTTAAAACATAGTAAACCAATGAAAAACTAATGTTTATTCAATGTTTATTCTATTTTAAAACATCTGTATTAATTGTATTTAATTATTAAAAATTCTAATTCAAGATTTATATTCAATAAACGTATTTTTACTAGAAATACTTATATACCCACTGAGGCGGAACCTCATATACTACTACATTAGTTATACGTACTTACCGATAGTACGAATCTCAAATCTATTGGAAAAAATCCATAAGCTGTAATTTGATCCCATTCAAAAGTTGGTAATTGATTCATAAACATTTTAATCTAGTTGAAGAAAATATAAATATATTATATTAAAAATGTATTATTGTTGTAAGTATATTCTTTCCAATGTTATAATCCGGACAAAAATTATAATTACTTGTAACTTAGTATCAAGTGGTAGTTCTGAAATATGTATTAATCTTAGAAATGAAACTATTTTCATTTTCTGAAATTAAAAAAGATAGGAACATATCATTATATATATTTTATTATTATTGCATTACCTTTGTATTTATCCAAGATACAGTAATTAGTAAAATCAAAACGAAGATGACGTGTTGTGAGCAAAACACAACGATCATTATGATGTTTAAAGCGCTAAAGTTAACACTCTTTTTGGACGATGAATATCTGGACATGTGTAATAAATAGTAAATATTCCGCAAAAGATCCAAAAAATTGAACACAAAGAAAAACAACATCACCACGCCGTAGCCCAGACTAAAGGTACGCAACAATTCGCACAGTTCGGCGTGTAATAACCGTATATTTTCTATTAAATGAGTGATTTCGGATTGTGTCGGTGTGTCGGCAGCGGTGACAAGTCCGTCGGGTAATCGCTTACAGAGACTATTCAACATGTCGAATCTAGATCCCAAATTGTGGAAATAGAAGTACGCCGTGACGAAAATCACGAACTCCGTTACGCACGGTGTCTCGAAAAAATATTTAACGACGATGCTGAAGTCAAATCTTGCCGGCGGCCACAGCAACAATGAACATATTTGAAGACTGATGTAAGACATGAGCACCGCGACCAAAAATATATTCCAATTATATTTTGTACAAAACATGTTGTATTTTGTCATCAAACATGTTAGTTCTCCCAATACCGTCAGTGGAAGTCCATCGACTTTTCTGTCAAATTCGATTATCCCGTTGATCATCCTAAAACATTGTATACGATTGTAATGACGTAACAATAGAAAGAAAAGAAGTACTAAATTTAAAAAGATTAAAAGTAGGGTACACATCCTTGGTAATAGGTACGGGTCTGAGGATTCTTCCCAACATTTTTAGTGCTGGAGAATAAACTATTCTTCCTGATATATATTATAATAAATAATGATAATAGAAGTACGGCAAGGCAAAATAAATAATATTAAATTTTATTATTTTTGAATGAGTTTTAAGAAAACTTTTATAAAATTGTATCCATTCGTATATAAAAATTATTTAAAAACATAAAAATACACTAAAAATGCAAAATAAAGTTACGTTTTTTAATTCCTTGATGTTTGAAATTCATTTTGGGTTTGAAATGTAATGTTTTCAGGAAAAAATGAAATTACATTCAAAATTCAAATCTGTTCCCTGCTTATAACATAGAATAATAATAAATAATTTTTAATAATACTTGATGATCCATATTTCGGACAACCTCGCCATTACAACTGTAGACCAAAATTTGAGCAATATCAAGTCTCGGAAAAAAAACTTATTGTTTAAATGAAAAATGTACGTAAACCATATCAATACGATCATTCGCGTTACTTCTAGGCAGTTATAAACCATAATATTCGATGTTTTGATCAATAATCCGGATTCAAATGTATATGTTATGCTTATGATTCCAAAAATTTTAGATAACACTAAAAATGGCCTAAAGGCCACTATAAAAAATGTCATATTCACAGTACGATGAAGATTTTCGTTGTAATGTATATTATGCGACCTTGTATTTCGGTTCTATGGTTGCTTAGACATGGGACCTAATATCCGTTGGAATGGTAAAATATTAACTCGAAGTTAAATGACAGAATAATTGTCACTTGGTTGACATTGTTATTTGATTTGTGACGTCCACAATACCTATTAACTGCAAATGCATAAAACACACGAAGCTTAATTATTCATTACCAATTCAATTAGATCATTAAAAATGTTCGTATTTTAGTTTAGTGAATCGATCGAAATCATAATATTGAATAGTAGTTTATGCATGAACATTTTAATTATTAATCTCTATATACCGCCCTTATTCACTCGTCAACGCCCAGACCGAACCGCTGGGTCTAGAGACTTGACATTTTGTACAGAGATTCCTTAAGGAATGGAGGGACGCAGTAAGAAAGGATTTTTCAAAATTTTGATTTTAAAGGGTTGAAATCGGTAAAAATAAATGTTCACGTGTAATTTGTATATCTATATAAATATATAGTAATAACAATAGCAGTCGGCTGATAACAGGAAATACTTGCGGTACGGCACGGCGACCCGAGGTTTTGCTATAGCCTGACCTTTTTTTCGCGTGTGTATTTTATCTGCGTGTAGATATGGATTTTGTTCCGAGGCGTAAGACACCGACTAGCTCAATATTATATGGCCTCTTTATTATGTTTAAAGGCTGTGCGTTTATTCAATCGATTATTCGAATAATACATATTATTATATATTTTAACGAATGATACATAATCGGTTAATCGATTGAAAAAATGCAACTCTAAACGGGACATTTATGTAAAATTGTTATGTCAGTTATGTCAGAAATATTATCATCTATACACCAAATCAGAAAACCAAAAATAGTTTTTGTCCTTACGCTAAATGTTAGCATTATAGGTGACCAAACTTAAGAGGACGCTATACCCGCATGTGTTGTCTCTGTCTTATACACGCGTAACATAGTTAAAAGCTGTTATGCACGGGACAATTTTACTCCTTCGATATTTATATAAAAATTACCAAAATTTTAAATCGCATTGAGAAGAACTTTACCTGTGTGTAGCGTTTTAATTTTTTTGATAACATGAATGCAATTAAAGTTATCGGTTTGAGAACTTTAGGTTTTTTTCATTTAATTGTTAAAAATTATTGGTTACCACTATCAAAAAAATTAAAACGCTACAATACAGGTGAAGATCTTCTCGATACGATTTAAAATTTTGGTAATTTTGATATAAATATCGAGGTAGTAAAATTGTCCCGCGCAAAACAGTTTTCAACTATGTTACGCGTGTATCAGACAGATACAACACATGCGGGTATAGCGTCCTCTTAACATGGGTCCATTTTGTACGGCGTCAAATAGCCTAAGTTAACTAGTTGTATTATATTTTATTATCATAAAATATTTTGTCTATAAAAAAAAAATCTTTTGTCATTAGGCGAGATACGAACAGTAACATTAAATTACCTGTTGATTAAAATCGATTAATTTGACATAAAACGGGTGTAATAACCATTATTTGTCTGAAACATATAGATTATAAATATGAAAAAAGAGATCCCTCGGTTCTCGCTTCGCCTAAATCAGTAAACGCGTCTTACTACAATTAGTTAAGGCGGCATTTACTTTTCTAGAGCGAATCTCTTACACACTCATATCTTTTATCGACGACAAGTGGTTCAGCTATTTTTATAGGTATTTAAACACAATTTGTTTGTTATCGCGGTGACGAATTAATTAAACGATTTATGTAAGACATATTTATACATACATATATCAATATATATATATATATTATACACGAGTATATACAGAGGCTAATAAATTATTAATTTATTGTCGTTATAAAATCTTAAAAAAACGCATTCAAATATACTTTATGTTTATATGGTGAAATTCTTTATTTTTAAAACGCTTTTTTTTTTAATTGTGATGAAACAGATACATGCAGATATTATGTTATAATAATAGTATAAAGATAGTTTCTGTGTTATGTAATTAGTAAAAGAAAAGAAAAAAATGTAGGCAAGTGGATACCGCTCTGTTGTATGTTTAGTGTCAAAGTGTGTCACTGTTATATGGGTGTGTTAAATTTGAATTCAATGATATATCATTCTATAATCTCTACGTAGTTTTAATTTACACATGAATGATATCATTGTATTACATTAAAATACCTAAAATCATTATTTTTCGTTTAAATATCTGATTTTGTCAACATTTTAACTCAAAATGTGTAAATACAAAATCATATACATTATTTATGAGCGATATCTGTTTAAATTTACATAAATTACATAAATTAGCAAATTTTATACACAATGGTAATATCAAAATATTAACTAATTTAATAATAATTATCACAGGAATTTGGAACTTAGTAGTATTTTGTTGCGTAATGAATATAGTTTATGTCAGGGGTCACCAATTAAAATTTTTGAAGGGCCACATTAGGAATCTGAAAATTTTTCGAGTGCCATCAAATTTCTAAGTACATATAAAGATTATTTTAAAACCAATAACATTTAACAAGAAAAAATAATTTACAATAATAACACATATAATGTTGTCGTAATTCTTTGTCTGCGGGTCGGATAAAATGTGTTCAAGGACCGTATGCGAGCCGCCATTTGGTGACCCATTATTGTTTATGTATTATGTTGTAACTAGAAGTAATTAGTGAAGATACTTTTAAGTCAACTAAATATTATAATTTTAAATACACGAAGAACATTTTTTTTATTTAGGCATTTACAAGTTATTTAATAACAATTTTTGAATTTTTGTTTTTTTATCTAAATGTTAAAAAAAATCTGTATTTGTCGAAAAATTTAAAAAATAATAATGTAAGATTTTTCATAGTATAATGTATTTCTGTAGATAGTTAAAGGCTATAAAATATAGGTTTCCAAAACATAAAAACTTCATAGTATAATTTACTGTTATTTTTATAAATAAATTGATCGCAACTCACTTTGAGTTAAATATGGTGGCCATACTCAATTTTGAAATAAGTCGTTTATTTAAAGTGTACAATGGTAAATATATTTTATTCTTGACTCTTTTCCATTACTGTAAATACTATATTTTGATAATTTGTGTCTGGTATGATCACTATTATTTTCATAAATTATATAGTGGTAACTCGTAAATATATTAAGTACCTAACAGTTAGTTTCTGTGTTAATTATTCAATAAGTTAGGTACAATAAAATTATGGATTTGTTTATATATCATAATTTATCATTGATAATTATTAGTTCTATTCAAATGATACTCGAAAATGTCGTTATATTTTAATAAATTATAGAGCGCTAGCAATACATGCTGCTGTTATAAAATGTAGTAGATAATTTTTAATATGAAAACAGTTTATGTATATGATATCCCTTTGGTGTGTATACCTGCGAATAGTGCTTTTCGTATATTGATATTTTGAGGTTTCAGACTTCAGTTGATTTATATCTAAAATTAAATTGCTTTTATTTATTTACAATAATATTAACGATCTCAACGGATAAAAGTACAATTATTTACTTAACATGTAAATACAATTTTATATAGCAAATATGATTAATTACCAAGGCTGGGCAAGTTAACGAATTTTTAACTCGTTAAGTTAAGTTCTTTTGAAAATAATAAAGTTAAATTAAGTTAAAAGTTACTCATATTTTTTTCGTTAACTCGTCAAGTTAAACATTAACTTTAAAAAAAAAATAACTTAACTTAGTTTAAAGTTAAAAATTTTCTAATTTGCAAAAATAATAAATTCCAGACACATAATATTTTTTATTAGATAGTTTTTTTTTACGCTCAAGAAAATTACCAGGTAAATTTAAAATGATACATCAAAGTACCATCTAGCTACCAATAAACCTGATTTTCTAAAGTAAATCCTAAAATTTTTAATTATTCTTGCATTATTCTTCAAACAAAAATTAACTTTATTTAGATAGTTTTGAATAAAATTAACTTGAAGTTAACACGTTAATCTTAAAAAAGTAACTTATTAAGTTAAAAGTTAATTAAGAAAAAAAAGTAACGAGTTAATTAACTTAACGTTTTAACTTAATTTTAATTTTTAATTCTTTAATGCCCAGCCTTGTTAATTACATATGTATATAATATCAATTTGGTAATCAAATTGAAATTATTTAAATTTGTTACTAGTCTAGACTTAGACACATATAGCTATCAGACTATTATTTAAGTGATTATAAGAACCAAAGAGAACATGAAAGATAAATTAATTTATGGAATCAAACGCAAGGACTCTAAAACTAATATTTTATAATAAGCTGTATTTGTTAAAAACAAATAAATCCAAACATTTTTCATTTATTAGAATGATTACATTTTTTACCGTGAACTATAGGGAACAACATAATAGTATCTAAACCAATTATTTTAGAATAAAAATAACGAACGTCAAAAAGTATGTATTGGACATTTTAATAATTAGTAATAGAGCTTGATTTAATGTAATAAGCTAGTAATAGTTACTGTAACCGTGTTAAATTAAAAAAATAAAACATTCATAGTATTGACAATTTGAATGAAGTATAGATGCATCGACTGCATATATTTTATTGGAATTTATATTTTAAACTTTGGGTATATTATTCTTTTTCCATTATAATATTCGGGTAATTATTAGTTGAGTAATCCTGCAACTATATAAATTGTTATTACCACATCGACTCTACATGTATTTTACAATTTGCGTATACATCTTTTGAATTCTACACAAGATTGCCTCTATAATGCCTACCCAATCCGCCGGCCTAACATTTACGTTTTGATGAAATACAATCGAACTAAAAGACAATATAACTTTGACTTACAAAATACTGTTCTCAAGCATTGTGCAGAATAAATTCTGACATCTTAAATTTTTATGTAGTAGTAAATTGTTATAATACACATTAGTCATTTTAATTTTAATTTCGAATTATAATAACTGATAGCACCATTACGCGTTATATTATATTATCATTACTGTGAAATATCATGTTTATATCTATAGTCTATCTCCATTCTAAACATGAATACACCGGTCAGGTATTCAGATTAGTAGATAATATATCATTATTAATGACATGAGAATAATAAATATGTAAAACGTTCAACATTCAACATTGATTAAATTACTTTTTTTTTAATTTAAGATATAATTGAATAAACAATAGTTGTAATTTGTAATGTTGTTTTAAATATTGTTAAAATATTTCAGATAATGATACAAAAAAATGTATTTCCTCTTAACTCTTTTCAAAGGAAAAATCTATAAGGATATATAAGCTATTTAATGTATTTTTAGTATTTACCTTTAAAATTAAATAGCATAATTTTTGTTTAAGCTTAGAAAAAATATACATTGTTCAAGATATAATATGATTATCGTTTATGTTTTCAGACCAAGTTCGACGACCTTTGTATGCAATAAGCTCGGCAAGCTCGTCCGTCGTCCCCTCCTCTCTTGATTGTACGACAACCGTGGATATCCACCTACGCGCAATGTGCCATCTGATCTTAGGCGATCGTCGCACGAGACGTCGCCTTTGTCGCGTGTGCGCGTTTTTTCGTCGCGGGCCATTTTTCGCGTCATTTGGCGTCGTTTACGTGTTTTTTATTGAAGGTGTTTGCAGACCCTTTAATTACTATTCGATATCTTGTCGCGCGGGATATCGCCGCTGTTGTGCGTGGTGCGTGGGCCAATTTACTCGTTTTTGGCCGCGTGAGTCGTTGACGTTTGGTACCGCGTATTAATTAATTACCAGGTCGTTGCGTCGTCTACGCTACTATTATTGTGTCGTTGTGCGGGACGTCATCATTACCTTTCGTTTCGTCCCCTGCCCAATTACAAATCCGCGAAGTACGTAAAAAAAAAAAATATATCACACAAATTTGTGTGTCAACGACCTGTCACCTAAAATAGATTGATATCAGGTCCAATTATTACGCGCAGCCAGTTTAGTGGTCACACTGCGAGCGACTCGGCCGTCGGCGGAGATTAGCAGTTTTTGTATACTACCCGTGATACCTGTGATATCAATCGCGTCCAATATTATTGCTTATTGCCAAATTGTCAATTATTATATTTTACTGTTTCTCTTGTTTGGGCGGCCGTATTTATTGTTATTATTATTATTCATATTGTGTGTGTATTTTACACGAGTATTACAATATATATATATACTTGTAGCACGACGGTGCATATAAACTAAATTGGTTTGTTCATTATGATATTGGTCACCCGCTCCTTGTACGATCGTTCACTATATATTGACTTGCCATCCTAGGCCAACCGCCTTACGTAGGAGCCTGGTGGTACATAATACACAATACCAATATACCCCAAAAAATGTACTTAATTCGAATCAACCAAATAAAACAAGTCTATGTACACACGATATTGCGTGTTTAAATCAAAATGCATATACATGCCATACATTTGTAAAAATAGTCAAAAACTGCAAGTATTTAGGTATAGAACAATAGAAATGTGTAATAATCTCGAATGGAATGATCATATAAAATTTGTAACAAACAATGTATGCATTTAAAAATATAACAGATATATTATTAGAATTTAAGAAAATTAGAGTAGTTTATCAAACATTAATAGAATCCATAATTAATAATGGTATTTATATGTGTGGAGATATACATATGAAACAACTATTGATCCATTAAAAAATAAAAAAATAAATAAAATTCTAAAAATTATTCTAAAAAAAGACTCAAGATATCAAACAAAATGCTTATACAACGATATGAATCTATTACCAATAAACAATAAATTATTTTATAAATCTTCAGGACTTTATATAATTAAAAATAACCTAACTTTTAAAACCGAACACGGGAGTAATTTTCGAAAAATATCTAATATCAAAGTACCAACTATGCGCGAAAAATTAACACACATATATCACATACTTATATATCAGTTCAAAATTTTACAATATATTACCGTTAGAAATAAAACATAGCAACTCTTTTAAAATTCTTAAAAAAAAATAATACTTTGGCTACTACAAAAAAAATTATAGACAGACTCATAACAAATATTTTTTTTTAATGAATTTATATGGGTGAGTGAGTTACATTTTTTTATATTGTCCGATAATATTGTAGAATTTTATTTATTTATTAAAATTTAAAATTGTTTTTTTTATGTTACAATGTTTTAATGAATCATATTAGACATTAGTTATCTGATATTGAAATGAATTTATTCATAGGTATCTTGTTGAAATCCCATATACTTTGATATTTTGATGAGTATTATTAGTAAATTTTATAAGTAAGTGGATTGTGGGGCATTTATCAAGTCATTTTCAAAATCGTGTACAGCATTTTTCTTCTCGGTATTAAAGTGTATGGCCATATAATATGGTGATTGAGAAATGTGGATAACTTCTGTAATGGAAATATATAATTAAAATAAAACATTAAAATTATAATATTATGTATAAAAAAACAATTAATTTTCAAACATTTACCGTTAGCGATGAAATGTTGCTGCAAAAAGGTTAAGATTTATACGACATAATTTTTCTTCAGTACTCAGTTTCTCAATCTTAGAACTTGGTGGATAATAACTTATTATTTAACTATTTTCTATTTAAACGTTACTGGACAGTAACAATCAACCATTGAAGTTTGATAGTGAGTTCGAGAGTATACATCTTTTTTAAATATTTAGTTGTAAATAGATCAATTCAAAATCTGATACTTCAAATGCACGTAGTAGTTGACCGCAACTTGTTAGGGGAACATAAAATTTTCTACGTTCAAAGTGAACTATATTATAATTTTTAATATTTAATAAAGCTTCAACAATATTTGATTACAAAAAAACAAAAACGGTTTATTTAATAATCATGCACGGACATCGATAACATAACGATTATCAATATCGATTATTATGCAGGTCCCGCTGGTCCGTTAATACCGTACATGAGCATCTTGTTGAACGTTTACTTGATGTCCATCGTCGTCTTGATAATATTCATTATTTATGCAAGGGTACAGACATAAGCACTCAATCTAAAAAAATTAAAATATAAAATGTAGGAATATATAAGAAAAATAATTTTAAAAAAGTCTTACGGTATGTTTAGTAAACTTGTAGTGTTTCTTAGCCATTATTATGCATAGGTATAAATGTATTTTCGTATACTCAATAATTTGAAACAGCCTGTCGTCCCGTTGTCACAGGTGCCGCTGGTCCCGCTGATACCGTGCATGAGCATCCCGTTGAACGTTTACTTGATGATGAAACTCGACGTACACACTTGGATCCGTTTCGGCATTTGGCTGATGATCGGGCTGTTCATATACGTGTCGTACGGTATGAAGCACAGTGTCGAGGGACGGAAGCAGAAGGATGAGCCGATAAAGAGACCGTCAAGCGCGGCGGCGGTACATCCGATTTCCACCATCAAGTTATAGAACACGCATTAAATGTATAACGGCGATGAGATATCGATCAGAACATTAACATTCCGTTTCAAACACAGACCGACTGTCGTGCGAACGATGTCACTTTTCAAAACGCACCGCGCGTGGCGTCTATCGTTCGTAAAAATATTTACACATACCAGTATTATGATAAAATATACGTCTTATGAACAAACGATATATTATAACAGTAATAATATATTGAACGAACGGCTATATTCTATGTGAATTATAACTTACTATACAAAACTAATATATTATAATATTGTTAATAGGACCTATAATGCGTATAATAATTAATGTCCTTAATATTTCCACAACGGTGACGAGTGTTACTGTTAAATATTTTATAATTCAAATGTATGGTCATCATTAAATGTATAATTTCTTAAGTGTTCCTTAGAAGTTGAATATTTATAAATTACCATAATAAGAATTTCCATTTAATATTACTTATAACAAATGCTATTTATTTACAAAAAAACGATACAATACTAAAAACACACTTACGTAGGTGCTTAAGCCTTAAAGTATAACTCACAATAATAAATTAATCTTTATGATATGACATGACGTGATATAATCCAATACGTTCAGATACCTGTCGAAAACAAAATTTCAAACATAAGTACTTATAATCGTGTAAAAAATATAATAATTAAAATATCCGAGTAAGAATAAGTTGATGCTATAAACAGTATAAACATTAAACTATAATAAATCAAATAATATTATACGTGATTAAGTGAGACGTTATATACTTATTATACTTATTCGTGCAAATGTAAGTATTCGAACTTTAAATATGAATGGTACGCTCTGTTAAATTTAACCAAATATGGATGTTCTTTCATTTGTAACGATGTGGCCAAAGTTGTCGTGATTATTAAGAGGAACTGCAACAATAAAATTATATAAATTCTTTAGACCTATTTTACGTAAATTGTTAACTTAAAACATAATATTGTGTATTATTTGTGCCTGATTTGATCCGTTACACATTGTATATATACAGTTATAAAATAATAATAAATTATATTTACAATAATGTGTCTTGTTTTTGATTAGTTTACCAATCGACAAACACTGTAATAATACAGAATTTCCAGGGAGGATTTACACATTGCAATATTTCCTAAAATAAAGGAGACATTCATGATTCTACATTTTTAATAAGATTCGCTGGGACAAGAACTACAAATATTTCATGTTATAATTTATTTTGATCTTTAGATAAAAAATTTACATTTACATTTTTTATTTAATGATTTTCAAAAAATTGAAGATAGCTATTTTGTAGAGTTAATTTTTTGAAATTATTGACGTTTCTACATTTTAATTGCATTAATATGCTGATTTTAAATATTTTTCTAGTTTTAAACTGAAACCGTATGCCGGCCAAACAAGCACGCGGAGTAAATGTTCGATACAATGGTACTACTATCGTACTATTGGTACTAGTTCAAGAAATATATACATAAACATATCTTACAATAAGATTATTACTAGATATTACTCTACATTAAGGCAGAACCTCAAATACTAATACATAATTAATAGGCACTTACTGATAATATAAATCGCAAATCCATAGGAAAAATACCATAAGCTGTAATTTGATCACATTCGTAAGTTGATAATTGATTCATAAACATTTTGATCTAGTAGAAAAAATTATAAATAAATTATATTTAAAACAAAGAGTTCATATAGGTTATATTAAAACAATTATTATTATTGTAAATATATTATTTTCATTTTTATAATCTGGACAACAATTATAATTACTTGCGACTTAGTACCAAATGGTAGTTTTGAAATATGTATTAATCTTAGAAATGAAACTATTTCCATTTTCTGAAAATAAAAAAAAAATAGGAACATATTATTTTATTTTTATTTTTATTATATTACCTTTTTATTTATCCAAGTTACAGAAATTAGTAAAATCAAAACGAAGATGACGTTTTGTGAACAAATCACAATGGTCATTAAGCTGTTTAAAGTGCTAAAGTAAGCATTATTTTTGGACGACAAATATCTGGACATGTGTAATAAATAGTATAAATACCGCAAGAGATCCAAAAAATTGGACACAAAGAAAAACAACAACACCACACCGTAGCCCGAACTAAAGGTACGCAACAATTCACACAGTTCAGCGTGTAGTAACCGTATATTTTCTATGAAATTAGAGATTTCGGATTGTGTCGGTGTGTCGGTGGTGGTAACAAGTCCGTCAAGTAACCGCTTACAAAAACTATTCAATATGTTAAATCTATATCCCAAATTGTGGAGATAAAAGTACGACGTGGCGAAAATCACGAACTCCGTGATGCATGGCATCTCAAAAAAATATTTAACGACGGTGCTGAAGTCAAATCTTGCCGGCGGCCACAGCAACAATGAACATATTTGAAGACTGATGTAACACATGAGTACCACGGCCAAAAATATATTCCAATTGTATCTCGTCGTCGAACAAGTTAGTTCTCCCAATACCGTCAGTGGAAGTCCATCGACTTTTCTGTCAAATTCGATTATTCCGTTGATCATTCTAAAACAGTTAATAAAATTCTAATAACATAACAATAGAAATAAAAGAAATAATACAATTTTAAAAGGTTAAAAGTATGCTATAGCCTTGGTAATGGGTACGGGTCTACGGATCATTTCCAACATTTTTTGTGCTAAAGAATAAAACCACCTAGGTACCAAATACTAATATCAAATTTACCTAAATACTTTCCTCCCGATGTTAGGAAAGCTTTTGGGTCATGTATTCGAGAATACGATCAAGTATACCGTCTATAGAACTTATAAATAAATAATAATTATATAAAATAAAGTATATTAAACCTAATCATGCACCTTACCTGATTCGCGGCTTTAATAATAAGTTATTAAATAATACATTTAGGTGAACTTGCTAAACACTTGAATCCAAATAAACATAACACTAATTTAATGAGGTACAGTTGTCACTCGCAATATCCGGTGTTGGGAGGTGTTGTTTATGTGACTGATGCTCGTGCAATGGTGAAAAATACGACATGGCCACAGCCACCAGAAAGTGGCTGATGGCTTCATCAAATACCTGTGCGTTTCCAAGGAACTTGCTTTATCTTTGGTGTCAGAGACCTTAATTCGTCCATTTTCTCTGATGGCACACGGGAAAAACACACACCTTGTACTCCGTTGTCACCTGAGTTTCTACCTGACCTTACAATGTGAATCATCCCTTTCATCGGTGATAAAAGATTTTTTTTATTGAAATTAACCATATAATGGATATTATAACATGCGTGCGAAAATTCGCCCGATAATTATTATATTTAATCTGGTATATATTTATGATATGTTAGCCTATCATTTAAATGATATAAACAATTTTATTATGTTTCACACTCTGTACGTTTTAAATATTATTCGTTTTGTAAATTATGATATGATGAGTAGGTCATAATATTATTATGATTTTCAAATAGGCGTTTTAAATGTTATACACGACGTATTGTTAAATCATGATTATTATATTTCCGTTCAAAATAAAGTACTAAGAATATCAGCAAATTATTTGTATGGGTGATACGAAATGAAAATGTGCACTAAACCCTCCAAAACATTAAAATATATTACCACTCAAGTTACTGGAAAATGCTATGCATAGCTGCATAGTTCATTACTTTAGTTAAAAGAACTCGCACCACTCCAGCATCTTTAAAACACGATTGTATATAAGATTGTACCTATTAATTAATTTCATATTTATTATAATATATCGTAATTATTGGTAAATTTTAAATAGTTACTTTCATATATTTTATACTAATATTGTAATACTATTATATTACTATTTTTTTTTCGTTTTATAAACAATTTAAACCGTATAATTTAACAACTTACCAATAAAATAATAGAAAGATAGATAGCAATAATTAATAGCTATGAATGTCTTATTTGTAACATATAATAATAATAATAATAATAAATAATGTGCAATAATACTTGATGATCCAAAATTCGTTAACTCTCGCCAGGACAACTATAGACCAAAAATTGAACAACACCAAGTCCCGGAGTATAAACATATTATTTACGTGGAAAATGTACGTAAAACATATCAATACGATCATTCGCGTTACTTCTAGGCAATTATAAACCATAATATTCGATGTTTTGATCAATAATCCGGATTCAAATGTAGACGTAATGCTTATGATTCCAAAAACTTTAGATAACACTAAAAATGACCTTAAGGCCACTATAAAAGATGTTGTCATGTTCACAGTACGATGAAGTTTTTCGTTGTAATGTGTGTTATGCGAACATGTGTTTAGGGTACCATAACGGTTACTTGGACATCGGTATGGTAAAATAATAACTCAAAGTTCAATGACAGAATAATTGTCACTTGTTTGACATATTATTATTTGATTTGTGATTTCCACAATTCCTGTTAACTACAAATGCATAAAACATGCTACGTAGAATTCGTTACCAATTCAACTAGAATACTAGATAATTAAAAATATGCATATTTTATTTGGTTGAATCGTTCGAAACTATAATTTTGAATAGTAAAGTTGTTTATGCGTGAACTTTTTAATCATCAATCCTATATAGCGATAAGTTTTCGTTGATTATTAAAAATTGAAATTCATCAAAGATTCATTAATATTTTGTCAATTTATTAATTTAATCAAGCCGATTTTTAATAGATTAGTCTACCTTCAGATTTTTTTTAACATTTATTTGAATACCTATATACAATCAGTGTTAAAGTTTATAATAGGCATACGTGCGTAATGTAGTAATAACATGAAAAAAACATGAATAGAGAAGTCACTCAATAGTAATACTCAGAACATTCAGATGTTTAATTTATTTTAATCCACTCAAATTGTCTTTTGTTATATAACTCCATTATAGTTATAATCAGCATATTATTAATTTAAAAACATATATCCAAATATAAATTAAATAGTATAAACTTCGATCACACCTGAAATACGTAAGCAATACTCGGCCTTTATAATTTTATAACCACTGTATACATATGGTACATTAAATAATCACTTACAACAAGTTTGGAACATTCTACAATACATTTTTTTGATATAATAAAATAATTATTTTTTACTTTTATAAATTATTTACCTCTGTCAACGCTGTATAATATGCAATATACTTTATTGAATTCTAAAGACGATTTTCCCAAAATTTTTGCTTACACAATACGTTGTACTAACGTTAACTTTTTAATGCGTGACAATAATCGACACCTATTACGTTTGACTTAAAACTCCAACATTGTTAAAAATGTATTCCAAAAACATAAGTGTTATGACTGATAAACTCCGACTTTACGTTTTTTTACCTGTAAAAACAAAAATCTCACTAAGCCTTCCGTTTACAACTGAATATTATAATACATAATAAATATAAAAATACACTTAAACTAATTAAACTAATAAAATATGTACATTAATGCCTTATTCGTATTTTTTAACGGATTACTCAGACTTAATATTGTCAGGCTAGTCGCTGTGGCTATTTTAAATGTAAAGAGAGCAGCTACCATACGACACCCCCTATTATCCCCCCCCCCAAAAAAAATAAAATAAAAATAAATAAATAAATAACGCTACTGTTCAATACTGCAGAAGTATACAACACGCTATGAATAAATTAATACTTAATCACCTGTATTGTTAATAATGGTTGTTTTTTATTATAGTAGTTTGAACAAAAATTAAATCAAATTAAATGGCTTTAAAAATAAACGAATTAGCTTTTTACCGTGAACAATAGGGAACAATATAATAATGAAATAGTAACTAAACCAATTTTTTTCACAACGAAACAAAACAAAGGTAAAAAACTATGACACGGACAGTTTAATCATTAGTAATAGACTTTGATTTAATGTTACAAACTAGTAATAGTTACTGTAATTGTGTTTACTTTAACAGTTAACAAAAATATTACATTTATAGTATATTGAACAAATTCAATGAAGCATTAAAGATGCATCGTCTGCATATATTTTATTGTAATTTCTATTTTAATCTTTGGGTATATTATTTAATCATATTGAGTAATCCTGCAACTATATAAGTTGTCATTGCCACATCGGCTCTACTTGTATTTTACAATAAGATAATGTGTGTATACGTCTTATGAATTCTACACAAGATTGCCTCTATATTGCCTACCCAATCCGCCGGTCAAACGTGTTTACGTTTTGATGAAATACAATAATATAACGTTTGACTTACCAGAATTTCATTGAAGAATAAATTCTGGTATCTTGAATTTTTAAAATATACACCAGTCATTTTAATTTTAATTTTGAATTATAATAATTAATAGCACCATCCGTCATATTAATATTATCATTATCGTATCATACCCACCATCCAACTGATTAAAACACCAATACCATAGGACTGTCTAATGTTTTGACATGTCGTTTAAAATGTTAATGAATGATGTAATATTTTCATTTGTATATTAAGTTACGTTCATAATTGCATATTATTCTAATTAAAAATATGGACTTGGTGGTGGGAAGGTATACTCGGGTATACTTTGCAAATGGCAAAAAGAAGTGCATCGTAAAACTAGCGAAATTTTATACAATTCAAAACATTAATATTATCTGATTCTAATAAATAATGTTACTAATAATACTAATACTAAAGCCCATTTATTATAACGTTTTCGTTTTTTTTTCTTTTTAATAATATA
This sequence comes from Rhopalosiphum maidis, assembly GCF_003676215.2. Lineage (NCBI taxonomy): Eukaryota > Metazoa > Arthropoda > Insecta > Hemiptera > Aphididae > Rhopalosiphum > Rhopalosiphum maidis. Next base: position 87,147,123 of record NC_040878.1, read on the forward strand.
TTTTTTTACAAATACATATATTCTTAATTTAATTGAAGCTCAATTGTTCAATTAAACACATAGCTTTTCATGTATTATTAATATATTTTGTTAGATAAGTACGTATATCAACCATGTTAAAACCAAACCTATGATTTTTTCGCAAAAATGGTTATTTACATTTTAATAATTTAATATTACTTAATTAATGTCCACATTTTTTTAATTTGCCAATATTCGTAAATTTATTTAGGTTATGAATGTTAACATTTACTGATGATTGTCAACATTCGCAATAGCATTACAACAGCGGCCCTCAAATATTATATTATTATTAAAATAGATGAGACTGATTTCTGACGTGCATACAATATAATATTTAGCTATTTAAACCGCAGGGCTTGAAATCAAAATAAATATTTTCGATGATAATTTCAATTTTGCTTATCGATATCATTTTTTTTTCCGATTTCGATTTAAAAATAATATATTGATTTTGTGGTTTTGTGATCTTTTTATTGACGCAGAATATCGATTTAATTATATTATGATTTCGATTTTAAATATAATTTTCTTTTTTTCGATTATAGTTTAATTTTAAAATGTACAATATTGGAAAAAATATTTTTCCAAGCATTTTACTTAATAAGCCAAACGTGTGTAGGTACCTATCAAAATAAAACTTGCAATAACAACAAGTCAACAACAATCGCTCGTCGAACCCCGATTCCTATTATAGTATTATCCTATAATATGTATACTATACTGTAAATATTCTATTCTCAGAAAACAAAATATTAGACATGAGTTATTAATTATTAGTAGTTGTTACTGTACACACTATTGTGCACGATATGCAATATGTATAGTCAATGTTATAACCCAATTTAACAATGAGTGTGCCTATGGACAATATAAAATATAAATAGACCTGATGTCTTTTTGCTTGTATACTTTTGAATTTAAAATTAAAATTTTTTTTACATTTATTTAAAATCGATTTGATTATGTAATGATTTTGATTTTGATATAAATTATCGATTTTAACTTTTATCAATTTTAATAGAAATTTTGAAAATCATTAACAAGCATTCACGATTTCGATATTACTTTTGATTTTTTAGAAGAATTTTAACGATTTTTATCGATATTTAAATTCGATTTTGAAATCGATTTCAAGCCCTGATTTAAGGATTATAGATCAATTGATAAACATAAATATAAAATTTAAACAATAAATAGCAGTGGTTCTTAAATTAGTTAATAACATTGTATATTATACCAGTTTATCTAATACCTCACTCTGTGTAATATTATTATTGTAATTTCAAGCCATTGATACCACACAGCTTATATATTTTAAAGGTTTATATTGATATTGTATATGGTTCATATAATTTAACTATACAAGCATGAAGCAATGGAAAATTCCTAAAAATGTATAGTTTATGGAATAAATGTTTTTTTATTTAACTGTATATTTAATACTTACCTATTTTATATTTTATTTTAGCCTGAAACACATTCTATAAATAACTTTTATATCAAAAATTCAAATCAAATAGATCGTTTGTTACATTTTTTTAGATCATATATTACAAATGATCTAAAAAAAATATTATTCAAATTATTTTTTATACAAAATCTTAATAATATAATATAATTTTATACGAGTATTACTATCTAGATACCTGCTATACATATCGAAATAAAGGTCATGGGTGATATATCCGGTGAACATATTATTTTAATTAATCGTTATGATTTTCAAGTTTAATGTTAAATATTTTACATATACGATAGTGTTCTGTACTATAGATATACGTAATAATATACTGATATGTTAAATTATTATTCATCATTTTTCACAGATAAAGGTCGTGCCGTTTTTATTGGAATAATGGTTCAAAGCCGAAGTGTAAAAACAAATTATTTACAATAATTCACTCATAACAAAAATAATAATTATCACTATAATATTATAATTTATAATACTATTTAAGATCAGAGAGTGGAGTACTATCTACATTTTGATGTTTTTTACGTAGCAACTACCAAAAATTCTTCGCTAGAGTGCGCTATGCAATTGCGAGTTGTGGCTATTTAATAATAATAATGATATATTCGTTGTACAACGCGTATTTACATTGTAACTAATAATATTATATTTATTTATAATGGGCATACGGTTACCGCGCAATATATTAAAATTGTTGGTGTGAAGCAAAATCAAAAAATCATATCATAATAACGCGTTACTCCGAGTTGTTCGATCGGCGGAGAAAAAAAAATACACTCCAACACAGACGATTACGCCCTCGCGGCTCGAGTTACATAATATTATTATTATTGTTGAGCATTAAACGTGTGAAAATAAAATTGGGTCTGAATGTATTGTTATTATTATTATTATTATTATTATTGTCACCATAGATAATATAATATTATTATTGCCCGAGACGGCGCGTAACAGTATTACACGTAGGTGTGTACCTATTAAACGATGCGTGTGTTGAACATTACTTATTTAATTTTTCTCATTTTATTATATTACTTGACGTCTGTGTTGATTTGAAATTATTTACCCCAGTGCAACACGGTTTTTCACATAATTGGTTTTAAAACAGAATAAAACTTAGAACGTAATATCTTGTATAGTTTTAAAGTCTTCTTTATCGTCTTTTGTACTTTAATACGAGTATTTTTTATTATATTTAAATCACCGTCGATTATGATGTTTAATACGGGAAAAACGACTTGGTTAACAACGCCTATTATTATTAATTTATTAAACTACTAGTTATTGCATAATATATATATATATATATATATATATGTATATGTGAGTGGTAAAAACTAAAATCTCACATAAATTGATTTTTAACCGTTTGAAACACATCACACAACACACATATATGGACTACTATGGTGTATTGATAATTTACCAGGCTACCGCTGCCATAATATTATAAGACCGTAGAGTGGTGTAGATAAAATGCGACAATATTTTTTAGATACCTAACAGTTTTACTATTTAGCATTATAACTTATTAGTAACTATTAAATAGTTACAAAGTGTTGTGCGTCGTCAAAATGCCGTTAAAATAAATGAACAATTCTACATTTTAAGAGACATACAAATGTTTTCACTCCGAAATACTAATATTATCAATTTATTATTGTATTATTGAAATACAACAATAAACATATTTCAGTTTCATACCTATTTCTCGGTGTGTATATTGTTATGCTTGTTGTATGCTTATTGTATGTTAAATATACTATTTTACATAATATTTTATTTAATAATCAACTCAATAATAATAATAATAACAACAATAATTTTAAATTTCTTCTTTGTTGTTGTTTATACTTTATTACAAGTAAAAAAAAAAAAATTCACAGTCGATGTAAATAGTCTGATAAATAAGTAAATGTAAGTATCACCGTATATATTTAGTTCTACATTTGGAACGTTATGATAAGACGAAACGGACACGATACTTTGAACTATTAGAATAACAGATTTACATTCGTTATCTCTGTTAATCGTACATATTATGGTAGTGAGTAAGGTTAATCAATAAATTATGTACCTAACTATAATAGGTATACGTTTGCTTATTACACACAGTCACACACACACACGCAAATGTATGTATACGATGGAATGGATTTCATGTGCGTCGATAGTAATACAATATAAAGTAATGTATTATTACAGCTCAGAAGTCTGTCAAAGTGTCGGATAATTGCTAAAAAAAATGCTTTTTAGTATTTACACAAACACCCGCGTGGGAACCATCCGTTATCGGTGGCGGAGAATTTATTATTATTATTTTTTTTATTATTATTACCTATTATTATTGTTATTGCCTCGAAAACTATCCTACTGCTTTTAATAATGAAATAAACGGTTTTTTTTTCTTCTTCTTCTTCTTCTTCTACAATCGTCTAATTGTCCTTTTTTTCTTAATGAACGGAGTTTTTTTTTACCTTATTCATATGAATACGTTAGTGATTTCCTCGAAATTCGACCCGCACAGAACTGTATTGTTGTTATATTATAAAGATTTCGAAACCGATAATGTTATTTTTTTATTTTTTTTTTGAAAACGGAATTTCTGTGTCAGCTACTCGAAAATCGAAATCGTATGCAACCAAATCAACCAAATTGGGTTGGTGCTAGTTGCATGTCGTGCCCTGTAACCAAATTTTGCCGATATTCTACGTCAAACACAAACCAAAAAGACGCAATTATTTATAAACGCGATAGACTGTTATTTTATTCATATATTTTTTTTTTGTCTCTCAAACCCATTTATCTTTAGAGATTTCCACTCCCGTCACACTCACTAGCACCCACCGCATAAAGCTGATATTTAATATGGACAGTCGCTTTTAAATGTTTAACAAATAGAAAGTTAACCGAAGGTGAACGAAATAATAATATCGTGATATGTATTTCAAATGTACCTATATCGATCTCTATTACCAAAACATAGTTTTTATTATACGATACTTTGTTAAAATATTTTTCAAACCCAATAACGATATTGTTTGTATTTTACTCGAATGTGTAATGTGTGGGCGACGGTTACAATTATTTTACAACTTTTTTTTTAGTTTATAGTATTTTGACAAGCCAATATAAATAATAGATTATACATATGTGTGGTATAATATATCTTAAGATGAATGAATTTATCTATCACAGGAGAATAAATCAATAGCACCCCCGCACAGATATCTTGATTCTCGACGGTACAATTATAAGTATTATAACCGATATGCCTGTATAACCGCTTCTACCTACGCGTATCGATAACAGTTTGCAGTAGCCAGTAAGTATGGATTATAGATATAAATATATATTATAATTATATGAAACCAATTGAAAATAGATTTTGTGTTTTCACAGGATATTATGTATATTGCGCAGATAAATTAAATGTCCCATTGTCAAGGACAGGTTAGGTCAGGTTTGATGGGCTATTGTTTCAACTTTTGAGTGGCCAATCACAGTAGTACACTGTCATCAAAAGCGATGAGATTATTATTTGATTTGATATAATAAAATGAAATAATAAAAATAAGACTTTAAAAATGTGTTAGCAAATTCACACGCATTGCCCGAAAAAAAATTCAATCAATTTAGACATATTTATTTATCACACTAGAACGTTCTGTGTATTTTTGTGTTGCGTAAGACAATAGTGGGTGTGATGATTAAAGCCTGACATCTTGTCACAGTATATTTTGTTATATATACGGTGGATAAAGCTGATACTATAGCTTAAACAAGGCAAGCGCGAGGAGACGAATAGTAGCTATAAAAATGGTTTTTGATAACCCAAGTTTATTTAGTTTTTGATACAGACAAATTATGTTATACTATGATCATCAGTCAACAATAATTATGATAAATATTGTATATAATATTCAACTAACACAATAAACGTCTAAGACCAAATAATTTATACTTATAGCCTTAAAGGTAATATTTATATATTTGTTTATTGAACGTGTAGATATTAACGTAAATATTTTTGTGACATTTCAAAATTGTAATTGTTTTTAAATTAAAGTGGTAAGATATAACAATCTTAACAATTAAACCAAAAATGTGCAAAAACTTGCAGAAAATGAATATGTCTATAAAGGTTTTATACCGTCCTCTAAAGGACTGATAGCACTATTATATGCTATTTTTAATCTATAGACAATCGTCTGTTTAAGACATTTGAATTTGAGCGTTGATTTTTACCGTTTTTTTTTTTCGATATTTTAATTCTTAAGCGAGGTATATACATTTTTAATTTGTGATATTATACAATATACAAACTTACATTTTGTTTAAAAATAAAGCCGACGCTTGAAATATTGTGTTCTTACCTTTAAATTTGATAAAAAATCAATTCACTCTATTATCAATGCTTACTACACTAAATTGGTGCCATTGAACACGAGTTGTCTATGTGGTTCGCTCTAAGACAATCACATTATATGATTGCATAAAATTGATAAACGTACCCGACACCTAAAACTTAAAAAAAAAAAAAAAATATCGATTTGGTTTTGAGCGCTGTTAACTAACAGTTGACTAGTGCAATCCTCATAGCCATTATAACAGAACGATACATTTTTAGGTACCGCGTATTACTACGCGGGTTTCGACTCGTTGTCGATCACTTTTCCGAGAAACGGTAACGTTCGTATCTTTCACGAGACGTTTATTGCACGTCTCAAAAGTTATTGCTAATTGCACAAGTGAAATTAGTTTTCTCGTTTTTAAACGCTTAATCCGCGACTAATTTCCAATCAGGTGAATCCTATACATACATAATATTATTTCGTATATGACTCGACCGGCCACTACGTTACGGTCGATTATATAATATTGTTTTTTAATCAATAAAACGTTTTATATTTTATTATTAAGCCATATACTTAGCAGGCTAACGTCGTGTTATTATACATATTATTACGATAATAATACATCGTATATTATATTATATTATATTATTAATATTATACGCATTATCTGCACCGCAAACCGGACGGCTGTATGTGATCATGATCTTTTGCACAACGAAACACCGTTTAGGAAAAACGCGGAGATATTTTTTTAGCGAATTCGACAATATACCTATCCGCTGTAGGTATCTACCTATAGATACGTATATACCCATACGCGTGGCTACGATACATCGTGACCACGGTTGTCTGTTCTATTAGATAACCACGGTCGTGACGTAAGGTTAGAGCCTAATCCTGTTATTAACGTCCGATGAAATACAAAACGTAAAGTGTTCACTCCTGTAATGGCATTATTTCAGTGTCATTATTATTACCCCAACGATATGCCGGCGGAAAGTGCAAAACAGCGACCAACCTATACAGAGTGTCCCGCGAGGATTTACCCATTACGATATCTTCTGAAGTAATGGAGATATCATAATTCTGATTTTTTAATAAGATTCACGGGGACAAGAACTACAAACATGTCATGCTTTAATTTATTTTTATGTTCCGGTAAAAAAGTTAAAAAATGTATTTTTTTATTTAATAATTTAAAAAAAAATTGAAAATAGCCATTTTGTAGAGTTTTTTTTCTGAAAATATTGTCGTTTTAACATTTTAATTTCATCAATTTCCTGATTTTTAATATTTTTTCTAGTTTCGAAAAAACTGCGAAATTATTATTATGTTTATGTCTTGCCAAAAAATGGGACAAGATAATAATATCGAAACATTAAATTAGGTATTTAAATTGCGGACTATGCCATACCCAAATTACCAACAAGCCATAAAATATTAACTATTACATATTGATATTTTGTACAATAGCTATTGACTTTATTTAAAAATTTAACAATGTTGAAGAAATAAAATATGACTTCTATTGCGAGCCACACTGAAACCCGTTCGCCAGCCGTACGAGCACAGGGGCCACGCGTTTGATACAATGATACCACTATGGCACTATCGTATTAAATATTTCGCAGTTTTTTCGAAACTAGAAAAAATATTAAAAATCAGGAAATTGATGAAATTAAAATGTTAAAACGCCAATATTTTCAGAAAAAAAACTCTAAAAAATGGCTATTTTCAATTTTTTTTTAAATTATTAAATAAAAAAGTACATTTTTTACCGGAACATAAAAATAAATTGAAGCATGACATATCTGTAGTTCTTGTCCCCGTCAATCTTATTAAAAAACACCAGAATTATGATATCTCCATTATTTCAGGAGATATTGCAATGGGTAAATCCTCGCGGGACACCCTCTATACCTAATATGTTATAATCGCACGGCAAATAATTGTGGACGGTGAGAATAAGTTTTATGACGTATGGTGAGGCCTATATCTGTGAAGTCGTATTCAACTGCCACTGGTGCGAATAACGTCGTCGCTGTAGGCCGCGCTGCGCAGGTGCACACTTAATATTATACGAATAGGAAATGTAACAGATAAAATTATTATTTCCGAACCCCGCGAACGCTATAAACACGTCACGAATTAAAACTATATAATAATAATAGTAACAATAATAATATATGATAATGTGCGTATTACGCTGCATACAGGCATACATATACTGCGCGCGGTGCTCGTCGGCCATCGGCAGCTATATAATATTACCGTGAGGCGTAATAAACGTCGCCGGCGCTCTGCAAAACCGTCAAATCCTTTTGACTGTACACGTGACACGTGTCGTAATATATAGATCATATTATTATTATATTTTCGGTAGAGATTACTCGCGCGCCACCGAAACCGTTCGCGTATAACAATGGGTAAACGATTTTAGGGGAAAACCGATAAATACAATCGACTGGGGTTTTTATTTTGCGTAACCGGCAAACGACGACGATCCAATAATAATCGGTATTAGTCCGGAGGTTTTTTGACTGGTCGTCCGTGCGACCCCGGGGGGTTCGCCGAGTGGTTTTGGATTTTTACAAATAGCTATCACCTAAAGTATTTGTTTTCTGAATAATTTAATCTGTCCACACAATGACTCAGTTTACATCGTTGTAATTCAAATTCAGCTCCTTAATTCTCTTTTGTTTCTTTTGTTACTTATTCTTTATATAAAGTATCCGAGTTAAGTGAATACCTACGCATTTTATCCCGTCATCGTGGACTTGCACTAACACAGCAATATTAATGATAACAATATTTAATAATATCGGTTTAAGATCAAAATAAATAGTGTACAAAGATTTACACTTTTAGTTATTTATAATACCATTACATGAACTTATATTGGCATCCATCATCTGTATACTGGGTTATGTAATTGTTTGGTTCTAACCATCAGTATATAGTATACAGTATACATATATTAGTGAGTTCGAGTTTATAAGTTTTTTTTATTTTACCTTTTTTTGGGGCGGGCATAGGGAGATGGGATCCGTGACTATACTTAGTATCTTTAAAAAAAGATTACTAAACATTTTGGGAACAATCCGGTTACCGCGGGCGCTTAAACTGAACTAGCGACCCCCAAGCACCCCCCTAATTTCGCCAATATATGTAATGCAATATAATATACATATCGTGTGTATATCTATGTACATACACTATATATTTTATGTACCTAGTATATATTGCCGATGAGAGACGACTATATTATAATGTGTACGTTGTCGAGTGCCGACGATGAGTGACGAAACCCCCGAATATGCCAAACAAAAAACTCGTTTTACACATATATAAAGGTCTCTGGTATATATTTACATAACTCTATTGTCTAACGACGTGTGCGAGTATTTTCGTATATCTATGTATACTTATATATATATATATATATCGTGTGTGTATGTGCGTATATATGCAAAATAAAGAAGTAAAAACCGCCTTCGGTGGGGAAAAACTATGAATATACCTATGTCGCTTACGCAACAATATTATTGTTGCCGTAAATACATTTGACAACGCGTTTTTAATGCCCCAAGTTCCCATAGCTTTATCTTAAAACCACTGCCGATGTGTGTCTATAATATTATATATATTACATATAGGTATGCATATACGAGCGTGCACGTGTGTCTATTTTATAATACCGGTCAGCGGTGAGGGGACCAGAAAAATTTACCATCGAGCGGAACGCGAACGCTCGCCGCAATATGTTCACTTGGGGTACGCTTATAGTACCAAAGTGCCTATATATTATATTGTATAATACATTTATTTTGATATATTATGATATACTTAAGTATTTCGAATACAGGTACAATCTAATTCACCGAGCATCCCCCAGCCCATTTCATCCTTTGAATAAATTATTTTTTATGTTATTCAAATTCTGATTTTTGAAATTTTCAATCATAGTCCAACTTAAACGTAACGTTATCAGACGTTAGGCTACATTTTTTCCAACAGTTTTTCAAAATCATTTAACTGCTTACACTTTTTTAAACGTTCTCGAGTAATATACCTATGTATTTGAAACTTATTATTGCATACACCCATTTTGTGATATATGCAGTACAACTACCGTAGCTCCCATACATTTTAATTTTATTATAATACAATACATTTTATGTTATGTACACTGCATAAGTAAAGTTTAATAACTCAGAAACAAGTCATTCAGACATTCGAGTTTCGAAAGAAAATTTATAGTAAGAAAGAGAAGTCTTCATTTGAAAGAAAAATATATTTAATTTCCATTACTTCAATGTCATTAAAAGATAAAAGTATTTGAAAATACGGTATTTATAAATATAATACGTGTAATAATTACATACAATTTCAAAAACGATAATTTTAATAAGCGCATAATTAAGGAAATATTTCAAATGGTTAGTTATTTAACACGTTATCAAAACAGTTAGAAATACCAATTAATTTTACAAGTGTGTTACAAAATGTCACTTTTTCATTACTGCTATTGCATTAATGTCTCTATACATAAACATTTTTAATATGCATATTTTGTCGAAATCATCAAATTAATTTTATAGCAGTATTAACATTTTTTATACTTATTTTTGTTAACACATATATCAATTACATAATCAAATACATTGCTGATATAAAAAATAATAAAATAGCGTTATTCTTTAACATTAAATTTAGCTTAATAAAATAACTATTACATTCTGGTTTAGCAGTTTCAAATACAAGAATTGTAATATATATAAAATATAAAAATATTTAATTATTATTTTGATTTATGGTACTCTTCAAAATATTTTCCTGAGCATAAAGAGACAGCACAACTTTTACATTGAAGTCATGTTAGTGTTTTGTGCTTGATGTCCACAGACTGTAGTAATGTAGACATTTTTTATAATATTTTTGCTCTTGCAACCCGGTAGAATGGGTTTGTTTTCTTAAAAATATGACCTCCCTCGTAAATATTCAGGTGCTTCCTTTTTGCTATAGAAATTTCGTAATTTGTAACCTTTGAGAGCTGAGAGATTAAATCTTAAATTAAAATGTCTCAGAAATGCTTGAATGTTTCCAGCTCTAATTTTTTTTTAACATATTTATATATATTAAGTGTCCCATACAGCAATATAATATAAAAATGAACTGTAACTTCCTTCTACCATTTACACGTTTTTCCGGATGCACTGTTATAACTAACCATCTATCAACTTTTATAATTCTCTCATTACATTTTACGATATAAATATGTTTTGACTTTTGTTGCTCATATTTAGTTGGTTGATGTGACTATTTGTGGAGGATACTCTATAGTGATAGTAGTGACGTGACGTTTATCGTTCTATTTTGAAATATAAATTTTTTTTTTTCAATATTCCATACGCTATTACCCTTTTTCAATTTCTTTTTAGTTACGTCTTCAGGATTTCCTTTTCTACTGCTTCTCAGAGTTATCATAGAATATGTTTCAATTTTTAATTATGATTCTAAAATTTTAGTACTAGTATAGTTAATATTTATGTATAAACAGTATTTATATAAGTCTTAAGGTTTATAAGTCTAAGAAATAGGCTATCTTACCGTTCGTTTGTGCAACGTTGCGGTGTCGGCTTGTACATGCGCATATGGGTGCATTCTCAAAATTCTTTTACACTATACTAACTACTTCGGCAGTATAAATACTAAAATTGGAACGATAGAATCACACAAACAAACAATTACTTGTACTTATTAGTTACAACACACATATTTACAAGACCCAAACGCAAGCACATAGAAAATTGCCTATATTGAGCTCTTAAAAAAGTGAACATTTGCAATCTCCTCAACAAGACGCATACTCATGCATGTGTTATCTCTGTCTTACAAACGTAAGACATAAAATTTGAGTTCAGCAGAACCAATAAAATATTGTTTTGTTAGCTTAAATATTATAATGAATTGACCTATTTTTAAACATAATTGCAAGAACTAGGACTCTGTTATTTTTCGATATTATAAGCAAATTTCAAAATCGCATAAAAATCTGACACTTGACACATAAAATGTTTTTGCATTTACCTAATTATGATATTAGGTCTTTACACTTTAATATTTAATCTAATCATAGGCCTATCTATGACCCTAATAACATACAATTGGTTCTGTTGGACTTAAATTCAAAGCGGTATAACGTGGAGTGTATCCACGTGCGAGCAGTTATTATGATTTTAGTTGTATAAGTAGATATTAAAGTCGATCTCAATAAATACCACTTTAATAAATTGAAAGAATTTGTTTAACTTAACACGCCGTTTGTCGTAATAATGATAATTTATTGTGGGAAACTATTTAAAATAATGTCTATAAAACATAACATAGGTATAATAATATTATAATCCATACCAAACTCAATAATTTATAATTAATCAAAAATAATCTTCCGACCGAAATGAGATTTTACTAAAATTTGTGTGAGTAATAAATTATAAGGTAATATTATGGCATGTGTAATTTATTTGTGCTTATTTTAACATTCGCGGGCTTTCACAAAACCGATATCGACAATATGTTGACGGTAATCTATTACGCATGGGTACCTAGGTATATATTATTTATAACAATATTATTGAAATCGCCATATAAAAATCATTATATAATCTATTATATATATATATCTCCATCATACACATATGATATATGCATATTATATGTTTGTATAATGAATATTGTATAGGTATAAGATATAGGCAAATTTCAATTAATTGTACGAAAACGTTTACCTGCGGCTGTGCACCTGTATAGAAAGATATTATGTGAATAAAAATTTGAATAATAATAATTATTAATAGTGTTATGGTATTGCCTTAAATTCATTTTAATTGAACAGCAAAAAGTCAAAACAAAATAAATAAAACGTAATGATGCACGTCATTGGATTCAGAGTACAGATTATACTGAATTTTAAGAGTTATTTTTACGCGAGAATAACTCAATTAGAGACCTACATAGATTAAAATATTATCATAATAATAATACATAAAACTATATCAAGACGAACGAGGCCGCGGACCGCACTATACACTGTCTATTTTAAGACCTTTTACATAAATTAATATTCAATTAGAATCTCTACAAAGGTGAATTAGTTGCACAATACGCCTAATACTCACGATTATTACCTATACATTTTATGTACATGTTGCATACAATATTTTAAGGTAATAGAAGTTCAATATATTTACCGTAAACGCCTCATGATGGGCTCGTGATTATTTTTCCAATATAATTGCGTATCAGTATAACTAATAATTAGGCGTAGACACCTGTAAACATTGCATTTCCCAGGTTATTATTATTTTTTTTTTTAATCAATCAATATGAAACGTCAAAGCATAATATTGTGCTTTGTGGAATAAAACAATTAAATATTTATTATATCAATCGAATGTGTACATATTTTAATTTAAGCCGTTCACAAACAATCAACAATACGTAGTATTCGTTAATACACGAATACTTGTATAATATAAATTATTTTAAGCATTTCGCTAATAATTAACATAATTTATTGCAAAAAGATTAATATTGTAATTTCGTACGAGCTGTTGAATGCTATGCGCACGTAATTTAGCCAGTATTTCAAATGAAAAAAAAAATGGAAACGCCGCGAGCTCAGTCGACTGTCGTACCTACACGGTTAGGTTAGTGACCTAAGAATGCAAATCGATATTTTTCAATTAACTGTGTATATATCTATAAAAATAAAGCCTTTCAAACAGAATTAATCACAATCGAAATTTGGCAATAACGTATAATATAATATTATTGTGAATATGTAATAGACATACATAGTCATCATTTTATCAAATATCTTACGTATGAGAGAACACTATTTGTCGTACACAGGCCGTATCACTATAATCTGACAGAATAAAAAGATACAACTTTCAGATCTCCGTGATAAATGTTGTAGATTTATGAACGTTTAGGATTTTAACATCCTTCACGTATAATAGTAATATTTTTAGTTTACATTATAAATTATGCGCTTAATATTACTGTATCGTTTTAATATTCAAAAATATCTTATTCCTGTAAAGAGATATAATCGGAGGTCAGGAAGCACTTAAACAGTTTTTTAAGTATATATATTTATATTATCGTCTATCCCGACCATTAACTAACACGTTCTAATAATTTTTTGTAAATAAGTTCCAGAGTTAGAGTTGGGGGAAGACAATAAGGGGACAGCTGACCGCACCTCAGAAGCTAAGGCCTTCAATTCGAATTAAAATTATTTTTTCAATAAACATAACTATTTATAATTGAAATGTAATTGAATTTTATTAAATTATATTACTAAACATTTTACAGTTTGATAAAATGAATATATAATATGCAGAGTAGGTACTAAGTACAATTTATTTTATCATCTCACTATCCCAACAATGAATTCAATATATTATAATTAATATTATTTTTTTATATTTAATAAAATAATATTTTTTTATATTATCCTATTAAATATTTATATATCATGTATAATATTATAATTGTTATTATATTATATCGCACATAGGTTTTAAGAAAATTAATATGTGTAATGTAGTTATACGTTTAAAAGAAAATATAATTATTGTTATTATTGTATTTATATTGTTTTATTTAAAAAAACCTATTTTTAATATCATGTTGTACTATAATTATTGTTTTGTTTAAGTTTTGAATAAATAGAAGTTGTTATAACATAAATTTAAATTTATTGTAAAAAATTAGAACTTTACATGTAAGTACTTATATTAAAGTAACAATAAGTAGTACTCATTTAGAAATAGATCTATAGAAGTATTAATGAACACAAGTAGTGGGTAAGGATCTCTCCCCACCATCAGTTACCGCATCGATATCAAATTACAATTTTTAATAAATAATTAATAAAAATTATTTATATTTACACGCATGGGAAAAAGTATAGATATAAGTGATATAATAACAGTATCATTTGTTATTTGTGCCATTTTAAGCTTCAGTTATTTCGTGTCACCTGAACGTTGCGTCCGACAAATTTTAATGGTTTTTTTTTTTTTTAATGACACTAGTGTTACACATTATAATTTATAAATCATAAAATAAAAATAATTTGTTAATAATAATCAATAAACGTAATAAACTATAGCCTAACGTTATAATTATCTACAGATAATGTTTTACATATACTTTTCAATCGAAATATAATATGGTGTACTTAAAAAACTATTTAATTTTTGAAACTCACTACTAGTTAGATAGGTACTTATCACATTAAACATCTTTTTATCATAATATTATTATTATGAAAAATAATTAGTTTAAAATGTCAACAATACATTATTATTGCCATCAAGTACAACAAAACACCGTCACATACGTGGTATAATATTTTAATAACTATAAGTTTAATATTATTGTCTTTGTTATATTAAAATTAAAAAAAAAAAACAGATTGCATCCGAGTACTACAGAAATTCGACCACACGCGCGAGTCGAAACGGCGGCGTTCTATTATTCTATTATTTTGACTGTCGATATTAGGTAATAAACTTATACACTATAGGTCTGGATCGGTCGTGTCGAAATCCGCGAGGAAGAAATAAAACAACGTGATAATAGTAAACAAATGATTGTAATAATAATAATAATAATAATAAACGAGAAATACGACGTACGACGGACATAAATATTATAATAGTGCCCAATATAGTAATAATAATATTCTCATTCCGCGTCACAGTCTTCATAACTAGTTTTGGACGAGATTAGTTTTTCCCCCCTTGGCCATCCGCCCGATACGTTCACACGAATCACAAATGTTGTGTAGTATTTAAAATAGTAATAATAATAATATATTATTATGTAGTCGTCATCGTGTTACCGCCGCCGCCGCCGCCACTTGGCGAATTTCGTATACTGATGTGGACGAAACGAAGACTTTTTTTTTGTCTTCGTGTAGCTTACGTTCTCACGTCATTTTCGTATTTTTGCAAAAACACTGTTTTTGTAGCTCGATAAATATTATCGTATAATTGAGTAAAAAAATATAAATAATTCTTATCATTTTATATCATTGCGAAAAAAAAATCGGTGAGTGTAATAATTATAGAATAATTTTAAATAAATCATAAAATTTAAACATTTTAAACCGGAAATAGGTTTAAACTCAAAACTAATTTCCTTAACAATCGACTATTTACCAAATGCCTGATGTACAATTGTATGTATACTGTCACAGCTTATAAAATATAAGCCAATACCTACACAAAAATCTTTTTTTCCAAAAAAAAAAAATACAAAAACTGCAGTCTCAAATCGTTAGTGTTAACTAAAATGAATGGATCGATATCTGTCTATTATTGTTGCATATAAAAGATATTTTGCTGCGTAATACATATTATTATATTTGATACTACACGCAGATAATGCCATAAGCCGTAAGTAGTGCGCCTAACACAGACATTTTCAATATATGATATTATTGTAGCTCGTGACACCCGTGGCGAGCTCTCCTCTACAAGCGACAAAAATGTTTTGGACCATAATCGTGTTATACAACGTAATAATAGTCTAAGGGCAAGGTCGACGAGAACATTAACCTTATACCAAGACCTCGCTTACAGTAACGGTATTACGTAGTCTTCCCAAAGGCCATCGTAGCTGCTGACGATAGGGATAGTGATATACTAAATTATATTATATATTATAAAGGACGCCGATGGACGGTAAACACTACGCGTGTTACATAATAATATTATAATATGTCATTATTAATATGTCGAATTAATAACGTTTGACAGCGTAATATATGTGTGTAAATCGTTATTACGTCTTATTTTCTTTCCGCGTAGATATAAATTATTAAAATGTCTCGGACATCTGATGACTGATGGGCATCGGGTCATATTAGATATATTATATTATTATTATTATTATTATTATGTAATCACGGAAAATAACACGTCGTTTTACGATTTCATAAAAGTCGAATGAAAAAAAAAAATTAAAATTAAAACGTTTGAACACATTCATTCCGTTCATAAAACGTACGGCGGTGGTGTTCACTGCAACGTGTATATTAAATATTGTTATTACCCATTATTATTGTAAAACCAATTGAGGTGCCTACATTAAAAATGTTCGTATAATAACACCTACCGCTGCAGCTCACGGGGGAATGAATGGACCCGGTGACTTATTCATCGTCGTCCGTCCGGTATATATAAGGCCATTCATCTCATAAATGATAATTACGATATTATTACGAGTTAGCAATGACAGAGAACAACGAAACCTGTTAAAACGTTTATAACACGTGGTGTATATAATTATTATAATGATTTATGAATAATAAATTAGCGTTTTGATACGACGGACCGTGATGAGACCTTTTTATACCTGTCCGGTCCAACGCGATGTCATATTATATTATATTTCGCCGTACACGATACCGACGATTTCTGCCGAAAAATAGAAAATCGTTGACGTGATGCGAATACGAACGAAACGAGCAGCAGATTGGCACGATATAAGAGGTGATTTACCGGACATTCAGAGCGATAAGCGAGAGCGAGATACTTGAAAATATTATCTTACATATTCTGACACCTCTAGATACAAACTGCGAGGTATTAGATTTTAGATACTGTACAGAATAAAATCGTTTTAAATGACTATAAATATAGTAAGCGAAAAACTGTTACAACACCTTAATTTATTCAACTCATTATAGCTATTAATAGTAAGTTATACCTATACCTGAATTATAAAACATACCTGGTGTAACGATATAAGTTTTGAAAATACTCATATTTTTTACAGAAATCCAGATCATTAAAACAATTGTGCCGGTACACCAAAACGGATTACTCGTACATCGATATTTGCGTTTAATGATAATTTGGTTTTTACTCTCACTGTACAACATAATACGCCTAATGCTATCGTGACTGATAACCTAATCGGGAAACCAGGACAACTTTCAGAATCCCTTTATCCCGATCGAATCATTTGACCCCGGTTCTATCAAAAATATACTTTATACAAATGTAATAAATAAATATTCAGTATACGACAGTGCGCGTGAGGTGTTGACCGTCCCCGCGTACCTACTGCCCGATTTCAATGTATTCTAATCTGATTCTGCGACTAATGCAAAGCAGACATCGCATACACTATACAAGATCGTCGACTAAATACAATAAACATGTACTTTCCTCAGTTCAATTATAATACGAACTAAACATTTTTTTTATGTGCGTCGTGATCCGTGATTTTTGGAAATGTTTAATGGTAATATAAGTATATTATTTACGAAAAACGGGTCAAGAACGAATAATATGCTTCGTTGCTTCGGGCGTCGTGAATCGTACCACTGAAAATGCATAGAGCGACACAACTCAAACAATACAATATTCGAGTGAATTTCAAAGTGTAGAGAATTCTGAATTCCAATAATAACGATTATTGCGAATAATTTTCATTTTTTTTTTTTTTTTTTTATATTATATATTATTATTATTCATAGTATTCAAAGGAACATAAGAGTCAGGTGGTACCTTTCTTATGTTTTCCAAAACGTCGTCTTTGTCTCGCTGCTTGCAATGAAATCGGTTTCTCCACTAGAATAGTGACATTTCGGTGGTGTTAAATTAAAGAATGTAAATACGAAATGTTCACGTTTTATGTCGAAACACCGCAATGACTGATTGTGATTTCCCAGAACTTTTAAGCCACGGGCGGTGGAGCGCTTATGATGCAGACTTTAAGCGTTTCGCAATCGCGCGTGCACAATATCAACAATAATAATAATAATACTATTGTAATAAAGTGTGCGTCATAACTATATGTATGCATATATATGACACGTAGTCGGGGTAGCCTACCCCCGATACACGGTGCTCCCCCTCCCCACCGGACCGGTGTTTTAGCATACTTCGGTGGAATGGGGGCAACCGTGGTTTTGGGGGTGAGCGAGTGAGAGGACCATTCCATACATATACCTACGTATTATATATATATATATTCATGTTATAGTGAAGTTTCTGTAGACGGTTGGCTTCGCACAAAGAAAACCCCCGGCCAAAGATTCGTGGCGGTGTGTGGAAAGGAGGGTGTTCACGTGAAAGCAGGGGGATCGAGGGGCGGCGGCGGCGGCGACGACGGCGAGGGACCGAAAAGGAGGAGGAGGGTTCTTCGAAATCTGGGCCGACAATACAACGCGATGTTATATGTATATATAAAAACCGTACAATACCGTACCCCATAGGTATATAATATATACAGCGGGGTTCTCGTGCGCGGCGGCGGCCCTCTCACCTGGCCCGCGCACCACTCTTATTATATTATATATTCGCCAAGACCATCTGCTTTTTTTGTAATTTTTTTTTTTTTTTTTTTACATTTACTTATTCATTTCGCTCTGCTGCAGCGGCTACGGTCTTGTGCCCGGTGTCTTGGCAATTTCTCTTTTACGACGACGGTGGCGACGGCAGAGGGTCGCGCGTACCCATATACGTACGCAGTATAATATACGACAGCTACGTCGCACTACGCGTATTAGGTATTATATAACCTGCGTGCAATATGCATCTGCCTAATATTGTTGTTATATATTATTATTATTATTATTATTGCGTTTGATACGAGGCAAAGATTTAAGACGGGCGCGAGCCACAGAACCGTAAAAACGTCAAATAAATCCGCGACTCGTACGGCCGAGCACGAGCACGCCACTGTTGAAGTCCCTCGTAAAACGCGTCCCCCGTCGCGATTGTCTTGACGACGGAAATCTTGTGTCGCGCCTCCCGACGACGGATCCCGCGACGACGACGACGACGACTACTACTACTTTACGCATTATATATTATTATAATACACACGTGTATATACATAATAATAATATATAATATACGAGGCGACACCCCTTAAAAGCCTATTAAAAAACGATGTGTGGCGGTGCGGTTTATGTGCTGTATATGTATTACTGTTGTTACACATAATGTTATATTTTATAAATAAAAATATATACGCGACCGTGTTTATGTGTATTATTACGTTATTGTATTTTTTTTCGCGTTTATCGTTTAACGACGAAAAGAGTATCTCTGACGCCGCCGACGCCTTTCTAGAAAACCCACCCTCGGCGGACGTGTCACCCTTGTCGAACAAAAGTCGATCGTCGCACGTACCACTAAACCGCCGAAAACATAATATTATTATATTATATGGATTTCACGACGTGAGTTTTACTCAATTTGACTGCATAATATACATATTATATACCCATGTAAACGCAATGAGAAATACTTACTGCAGAAATATAAGTAAACAATAACTGCAATATTAATATTAACGGAATTTATATAGTGATAATACGAAATGTCTACATGATAGCTATACACTAAAACGAAAACTAATTTTTTAAACTAAAAGATATTTTTGATGGAATTTTTATTTTATAGCATCTATCTTTTTGTTTTGCTAAAACTATACGGAACGACTAATACACACGATGTTAACAACATTTCTACGACTTAGGCGCGCACGTGAAAATCTTACGTATAAAACGATCATAATATATAAATATTTATACAAAGTGCACAATTCAATTATTTTTAGTGTTAAACAATTACCGCCAAATTAATTATTCAACAAACTTATTTCGAATCTTTAAATTAATTGTTTAATATTTTCTCAAAACCGTTGTAACTCGTAAACAGCAATCACGATGACTACAGTTATTCAATCAAGTGTTTAAATATATTGTATTAACTGGAAAGTTCGATTACAACCTCAGTGCTTACTAACCTCACTACTAATTATTGCAATAAAATAAAAAAATACTTCAATCAATAGACAACATATTCCGGTAAAATATAATAGTTTCTATCGCATAAATGTATTTGATTCGTTTCGAGATGGTATTTGTGACCAGTTCATAATAACACAAAGTACCTATCGATATAATATTATCATGTTTTATTTCCACAGCCTCGAGTGACTAGCCACTAGCGTGAAATTCTATTTGGAATATTGATTTCTAGAGTACATGCACAAGTGTAAACACGTGAAATCATCAAATTGTGTTCGAGCCAATATCGTGTGTTTTATTTTCAGGACAACAGCAGCTATCAGTCGAATAATTCAAACGGCAGTAAAAAAAAGAGTAAGCATTTAAATTGTGCAGCGAAAACCGTAAACACACAATAAAATAAATTATAATTTAGGCCCATTATTGTACTACGTAATGTCGACAATATTGTTTTTTATCAATATTATATCATCTACACATAATACAATACTGAAGGCACGTTAGGTTACTTTATTATTGAGACTATAAAACTCTATTTCGTTGGCTTGCTTTGTATTGACGATTCCGAAAAATCCTTTGGAAACTTGTCAAAACGCCAACGCCATGTCTCAATCATAAATCGAGATGCTAATGAATGTTGCGCAACACTGGTATGCACGAGTCTATTCTACCTCATTAGATAGGTACCTGATATGAACTTTATAAACATAATATC
Organism: Rhopalosiphum maidis; assembly: GCF_003676215.2. NCBI lineage: Eukaryota > Metazoa > Arthropoda > Insecta > Hemiptera > Aphididae > Rhopalosiphum > Rhopalosiphum maidis. Next base: position 87,168,548 of record NC_040878.1, read on the forward strand.
ATCATCACACATAGTTTCTGACTATAAACCTATGAGTATAACAAGGTTTGTAAATTATAATGTATATGTTTAATATACCAGTCGATAGACGAAAACACAAACATGCATATTATATCAAAGTAATAGTTTTGTTTTGCATGCACAAATCTCATAAATTGTTAACGTTTTTTATCATTTATTTAAATTAATTTGTGAAGTTTTTATAGTAAATAAGTTTTATTTAATTTAAAAAAAAAACATTAGTATGCACATTATAAATTATTTACTAAGTGGGTACCTATAACGTACCAGAAATATTGACTATTTAAAATAATTTTAGAATGTAGTTTTTTTTTTTATAACAAATCGAGGACGAAATGACTATTAATGAATTCACTTTGTATTTTTTGGGACATACTTTATGTTCTTTTTATGTTAGTGTATGATAATATATAATTATGTATTAAATATATTTTCGAATTTTCGTTAACATGATATTTTTGTTTAACTGCTAAATAATAACGTTACACTGATCAATTTATAGTTAAACCATTTCATCACTTTGATCTATAATTAATTTTAATAGATCACTATTTATACCGGAATTTCTATTGATCTGAAATCGTCGTCAATCCAGTTTCAAGTACACACTTGTACTAGTATACCATTTTATAATACAATGTATTTTATCATACTTAAATAGCTAAATCGATACGTTTCTCTTTCACAAGCAAAACTTCGGATATAATTTCAATTTATAATACCTAATATTTTATTATATATCTTTCAGCTTCCGGTATACAAAATAACCCAACCCTTTTGGTCGTCTCGGGAATATAAGTGATATCATTTTCCTATAGGGTCGTACATCTTGGTTTTATCACTCCTCTTGTACAGCCATTGGATTTTGAAGAGATTCATCTCTTGTTTAAATTTTCGTAAATATTATAAAATTTTAATGCCTTTTTGTTTTAAAGAATAAATTATTATTATTACTTTATAGCAGCGGTTCTCAAACTGTGGTACGCGAAAGACTACACGGTGGTACGTGGAGGGCCGTTTTTGGATAATAAATCCGTTCAATTATTTAATTTATATCTCATTTTAATGCCTGATTATTTAAAAGATATGTATTTAACTGTAAAATATGGATTTTGGATCGTTTTGTTTTTAGTCATTAGTGGTACGCGACTGATTGATAATAAACCTAAGTAGTGCGCAAAAAAAAAGTTTGAGAACCGCTGCTTTAATAATATTTACACAATAATAATATAATGATATTAAATATTTATTTTATTACACATTCGTGTAGATATAAAGTTATACATTTTCGAAAACACAAAGTATGGGGAAATCGCTTGTAAGACTTTATACAAATATATACGCATAAACAATAATTTATTAACAAATCATTGAATGCTTATACAACATAATAATATTGAGGTGTTTTCAACAAATTTGCGCGTATTTCAAGGGCTCTAATAAATTCTCCTAAGTTGGCGGAAACAATATTACGGAGGGTTGCATATATCATTCAAACGCTACAATTAATTCACCGCGCGAGTTAAGTGTTTAAGAACTTGATATTATGTTAGCTTAACTTAATTCGAGACATACTCGTACACGTCATGTAAGCAAACAAATTTAAATATTTAGGATTGACTTTGATATATCACCGGAGAATGATATTATTATAAAGCTATGTTGTGTTATCCGATATCATCGTGAGTAAATAATTACGTACAGTCAAGAACAATGAAAATTACATAGGCATATGAACCCGCATAATTTTTGTTAACAATGTTTAAATGTTTATTTGCCATTGTTCTACTCCGCTATCATAAGACCATGTGATTATTATAATATAATAATATTGTTATTATTACGAATGGAAATCGTAAACTTCAACCGCGTCTTTACGTTACATTTTATAAAATAAAATTATATTACATAATACAGCATATTATGTAACTATTTAGATTTTAAAAATATAGAAAGTAGATAGATAATATAAAAATTGCATTATCAAATTATTGAGTTCATATAAATTTCTGTTAACTGTTATATGGTTTAGTAAATGATTAATTATTTCGAAATAATTGTGTTTTGAAGATACAAATCAACTGATAGAATTTAACATTCTTAGAGGTTTTCATCAGAACAAAACAATATTTAAAATAAGAAACACATTCACACAAAATTAAAAAAAAAAAAGTTAGAAGTATGACATCATCTACATAACTACTAATGACGTATACATATATTTTTTTATTACGCGAATATTACGTTAACCGATTGCTATAACACTATTATTATCATTTTAAGAATTTTAAATAATTTGTTATTCAATTTAGTAATGAATTTTAGTAATTATTATTGTTTAATATTTATATAATGTAGTATCTTGGATGTTTGTACAATTATATTACCAATAATTTTTTTCGCGGGAAATCACAGGTCTGAGAAATTTCCCATCTCTCTTCCGCATTAACTGTTCCGGATCGATGTATTTTTTAATTCGAAAACGTCATAATGGCTAGTTTTCAAGTCGTTTTAATCTTTTTTTTATTAAAATGTCGATAAAATTGTTATTAATCTTTAAGACATATTGTTTACTGCATAAGACTTAAAATTTATTACAAAATGATGTCTATTAAAGTTCAAAAACAAAGTTTATAATTTAATATTATATTATAATATGAAGTACAACAATAATTAAATGGTACATGATTTGTATACATGAAATATACGAATAATCAATAAATTAATTTCTATTATATATACCATTGTGTGTAAAATTTAGGTTTTATCGCTTACATCTCTCAAACACTTCGTGTCCGCGCGGGTTTCGAAGATTTGATTTTAAATCATTTTATTTTTCACGCGGCAGTGTTTTACATGTTATATTGTATCGTAATTTTACTTATGCAATACTACATGACAATATATTATAATAATTCGTATTTATTTATATTTTTTAAAGAATACTTTAAGTATTGAATATAGTAAATAGTTGCATACCCTATAGATATCGAATATATCCGTCTAATATTTATACCCTGTATATATGGTACATATATCTGTAATAAGTACTGTTTTTTAAAACTTTTTCGTTACACGCGCGTTAGCGCAGTATTGCAGCTGAATGGGGAGATAAATGGATATATGTTCTAAATCAACAGTCTAGAAAAGGGAGACACCAGGTGCAAGTTTCTTTTTGAAAATCAGACGCTCTTTCGTGTAGGGACGAGGGGAGCTTAGGAGCTCCCAAAAATCGATTTGCAAGAGGCGAATAATGTACACCGCGAACTAAAAACCGAGGCACGGTATTTCACAAATCCAGTTCGCGTAAATATCTATTGTGTGAGGTTTAAAATAATAATAATAACAAGATTTTAATGTTAATACGCATAACACATAACATAAAATGTACTCCATGGTTTAATCGTTAACAATGTTTTGATATATTTATACTCGAATCGCGTTGTAAAAAATAAACACGATTTCGTGGAGTTTTATATTTTCCGTGCTATTTGCATATTTTATTGCATACGAATGTAATAATTATATTTCAAGCCAATCCCAGAATTTTCGGCATACCTACACGACTAATTATCATAAAAACGATATTTGTCTATAATATAATAATTCATAACAAACACTTTGGTAGTGACGCAAGTACAATGTTTGGCTAATAAAATGTTTACACTTTCATAATTGTTAAAATAATATCAAATTTTTAGTATTGAGCAATTATATTATCACGTTATAATCATGAAAAATAAGTAATGACATGCAAACAACATACATTTGGTTTTAAAACACTAAATATTGCTAACAGTTTTTTCTAGATACCTCCAAAACATAGTACATAGTACTTATCTATATACAAGGCTGTTCAAGCGATACATTTGATTATTTTTGGTTTAAAAGAACACTTTTTTTAGTCTGCTTAGTTCAAATTATGCATACCGATTAAATGACTCACAAACATTTAAAAATAACAAAAAATTGATTATCGTCAAATTTGTCGAATTTAGATATTAAACAACGTACAAAATCGATCTAGTTTTATCAAATTCAGTTCTTAATCCAAAGATTTTAAAGCGTAATGCATACTGGAACAAAAACCTTTTGACTGGTTCACTCTTTATGGTTTAAAAATTATAACACTACGCCAAATTCCGGGATAAAAAGATATATGACCATTTGTAGCAGTAGCGTATCTAGGATTTTTTTTTTAGGGGGTGATATGACTAAAACTATTTAGCACTTACGGCCAGGCCACCAGGGGGACAAATATCTAGGTTATCTATAAATCTCCAAACTAAAAAAGAAAAAAAGGGCTCTGGGGGGTGATCTATCACCCATATCACCCCCGTAAATGCGCCACTGATTTGTAGCTATAAGTATTACGGCTTAATATTAATTTTTTGACCCCAAAATAAAAGTAAATAAAATGTATTTAACTTAAATGCACCTTAATTTATGATCAAAAATGTACTTCCAAGTGTTCGGAGTGTTATGAATTTATGATAAAGATAATTTAAAATGTGATTTTAAGTTCCATACACTACTTTAACTTTTATGAGACTAAAAATCATTAAAAAAAAACTAACCTAACCTAACGAGTGGTCGTGAAAAACAGCAGACATGCCGCGATAAAGATGAAATATTTAAAACAAAAGAAAAACTGCTATAGTATAGCGAAATCAAACAACATCAGAATCCCGACCTTTTACACGGGGAAACAGCGTAGGCTCGTAAGTTTTACAATATAGTTTTTTTTTACAAAGCCGACGGTATATTATTTGTCGCAACACCGCGGTTTCACGGAAATTCGGCTGTTCATCTCTTAATTCGAAACACACTCGTCCGTAGTAGATATCACATTTGCTGTCTCTATCCGCACGTTTTTGGTGTGAAAAATCGCGTTATTAACAATAACAACATGGTCAGATTAACAGACGCACTGGTATGCTACAGAACACAATGTTTATACGACGATAACAGCGCAATAGCTAGTCAAACACGAATTAGATTTTAACGTTTCGACGAGTCTCCCCTTAGTACGCATTATAACATTATATACGTGTAGGCATAGTATACACTCATTTATTATAAATATCATTAATGCGCTAAGGTATATATTATATTATTATGTACCTTATTTCACACCGAAGTGCACAGGAAATGCTATGTATTTTATGTATAGCTTTTTATACGGTACTATTATATATCTTGGTATCTATCTATATACATACACGGATATATACAAATACGGTCGTTACAAATTATATTATATACGCGGTAGCAGCGACAGCGGTGTCGTACTTGAAAAATTGTATATGTATATATACATGAATAGGTGATATTTAATATATAATAAGTGGTTCCCGTCGAAACCTTAATTATAAAAACGACGACTATAAATATTTATAAACAAACCAAATAATGAAATAAATTGCTACACAATATGACGACGAGTCCGCGCCGGTTCGTTTATCCATAAATAATGATACGGAACACGTTCAACAATAATATATACTCCCCGGTCTGTGTATATGTGATATATAAATATATATATATATATGCAGCATAATATGCAGTGCGACTGTCTTTATGCAACTATTATTGTATTTCGAAATACAAAATATAAAAACGTCACCTGCCCCGTCCCCGTTATATGCGCGTTTGTAAAAATATTACCGAAAATAAAACGGTGAGCACACTGTAACTGTCGAAATTGCACGAGCGAATGAAAGTTTAACGAGACAACGAATATTGTTATAGCCGTGTTATGGTACAACAATGGTATAATACGCGTATTACGATAACATTCCATCGGGGGACATCATTTTCGCAACAGTCTCTCGCCAAAAAAAAAAAAAAAAAAAGCGATGAGGCCAAAAATAATATTCGTGACACTATATGAAACATTACATCGCGATCGGAGTATTATGTAAATATATGCGAGCGAACCGACTTGTCGTCCACCGATTGTTTTCATGTTTAATCGACGTTTTGAGAAGATCGCGAAGTCTTCGAGCGGAAAAATAAACTTAAATAATTTAATAATAGAAAAAAACGTGATGTATTCGCTCGACAACAGCAATTTTCCACTCAACAAGCAGAGTGCTTTTATATCGCAGAGAAAAATAATTACCATAATTTTCTAAATGTTCATCTACTCCAATCTAATCGTGTATTTTTAGAAATACAACATATTTTTATTAAATAAAACGCAGCACACACAGTTCACCATACTTTGGGTACGTACAATACACATTTTTTGATAATATTTACTTAACATGGAGAGCATGAATAATACGTATACATATATATATATATATATATATATATATATATATATAATGTCCGAACTTGTTATTTACTGATCTGTAGTACCTAAAAAATGAACACGAGTAAAGTATACAAATCATTATTAAGACCCATCTGAGCTTATTGTATGCAAATCTGAAGCTGCGCCAAACCGTCTCAAACTAGCATTATTCAAATCTTTCGATATATTTCTCTCCGTGTCATAGCCCCAGTCCCACGGTATGAAACAAACAAATTACCTATTACAAAATGACTTAAAAGTTGATATAGTCAATCAATTGGCTATTAAAAAATACTAGACAACATTTTACTCAAAACTTTTACACGGCCCAAATCCTCTCGTTTTCCACTTATCCTCGCGCACGCTCGTCGACAACCACTCTAGTCGTTCAAAAGATGCTGATGCTGTGATTTATTAAGTTGAATTAAATAAAATCATGTTCTAAAAGGCTCTATCAATGGACACCCTTATCAAATGAATCGAAATCATAAAATATATGTTCATGTCTTTAGATTTATTTATTACGTTATGCAATAACATACAGATTGTAAGTTTTCTAACCAATAAAAAAACAAGAGTATATTATTGTATCATCTAAATCGTGATGAGTTCTACCATAAAATTTTATGTTTGTGGCATTTCACGTTATACACTGTAGGTTATTATTATCACAACTTAACATTTTACAAATGCTATAAAATTATTAATATTTACAAATCGATTTGGTACATTCGTAGTCCATGACAAATTTTATTGTATTTGTGTATATTATATTGGCGAGTGGACAATTGTCATTAAAATATTTCACTGTGATTCGTGGTCAATTTGGTTGAGCATATGAGTCGTGTTAACGACCGGCGTGAATTGTGCATAAAGACGGCACTTGATTATTTATAATAATATGAATTTAAATATGGTGACTGCGATAGCGAAGCAGAGTGCCGAGTTCGACAATTGTATTTTCAATCTGTTACGGGTTGCGATTTGGACCACCTTATAGATTCACTGCGGATGAACTGTAGTCAGTAATCAACGTGTCTTTAGGGATAATCCACTTATCGAAGGGTTAATACTGGGTCGTAATTTATCATTCCGCTTCCAACGAAAAATGATCGTATACCTTAATAGTCAATTAAAATATTTATCGACATCGTACCATTTGTTATATAACAAATGGTACGATGTCGATAAATTATTAATTATATAATATATTATGCACATAAACAATATAATTTTTGATTGATAAATATTTCGTTCGTCGACGTTTGGTCCGTATGAGGTGGTCTCAACACGTTTGTCGTCGTATTCGTCAATATAATAACATGTATCTATGTATCTCATAAATTCGGTGCGGTCAGCAGGGCTTGAAATCGATTTTAAATATCGATACAAATCGTTAAAAATCTTTTAAAAATCAAAAGTAATATCGAAATCGTGAATGTTTATTAATGATTTTCAAAATTTCTATTAAAATTGAAAAAAGTTAAAATCGATAATTTATATCAAAATCAAAATCATTACATAATCAAATCGATTTTAAATAAATGTAAAAAAAATTTTAATTTTAAATTCAAAAGTATACAAGCAAAAAGACATCAGGTCTATTTATATTTTATATTGTCCATAGGCACACTCATTGTTAAATTGGGTTATAACATTGACTATACATATTGCATATCGTGCACAATAGTGTGTACAGTAACAACTACTAATAATTAATAACTCATGTCTAATATTTTGTTTTCTGAGAATAGAATATTTACAATATAGTATACATATTATAGGATAATACAATAATAGGAATCGGGGTTGTTGACTTGTTGTTATTGCAAGTTTTATTTTGATAGGTACCTACACACGTTTGGCTTATTAAGTAAAATGCTTGGAAAAATATTTTTTCCAATATTGTAAATTTTAAAATTAAACTAAAATCGAAAAAAAGAAAATTATATTTAAAATCGAAATCATAATATAATTAAATCGATATTCTGCGTCAATAAAAAAATCACAAAACCACAAAATCAATATGTTATTTTTAAATCGAAATCGGAAAAAAAATGATATCGATAAGCAAAATTGAAATTATCATCGAAAATGTTTATTTCGATTTCAATCCTTGACGGTCAGTGTCGTAAACTGACGTATTTCTCTTCGAAAAAACCGACAGTATGATTGAATGCGCACGGCTGCGGTTCATATTATTATCATTCAATTATAATCTAATCAAACGTTCGTGTACTTAAAAGAACATAAAACATAAAAAAATTATTAACATTAAACATTTTCGAATCGAAATCACAGGTTCGCTTCACACAGATAAAGAAATGATATATTATAATAATATATAATTATGTACGTCCATTTAGACGCGAACCGTATAATTTAAAAACCAGATTGGATTTAAACATAAATGCTGTATATTATGGCCAGTGTGCATCGTATGCCATATGCCTGAGTATATTGCTATCTGTTCGTTCAAATAATAATTCATTAAATACGAGTATATATGTGTATAAAATAGATTCCAAACAGACCATATTATTATTATGTTTATTGAGTTGTTTCTTCCGACGTTAAACAAAAGTTTAATTCTCATTGATGGGGAAAACTCAAAAAATAATACGATGTTACGTCGCTGATATATTATAAAACCAAACATGGCATATCGAATTCGGTCTGTGCTAAATGAGCAAATTGCTCACCTATAATACGAATATGAGTATTTACATGTTACGTTTTACGCTCCAATAAAACTCGGTGGGTGTCTATTTAGACAGTTCAACGAGTAGATTTTATCGAAAAATTACATAATTAATTCTGACGGAGAAGATAGGTCGGAATTAGGAAAAATCAATTTACCATTTTTTCTTATAAGTAAAACCAAAGAGCGGCTTTTAAAAAAAAGCGATTTATAGTTTATAAATAGCCTTTAAAAAGACTCGAGAAAAATTGTATTACAATGAAAGATCTTTTGATCAAAACTATTCCAACACCAACATTAGTAATATTATATAATATAATATGTAATAACTAATAAATTATTATAATATATTATTAATCCATGTAATACATGTTTAATTTATTTTATTTTTTTGAGCAAAAAAATTAATATTTTCTTCTAAAAACTATTTTTAATTTTTATATGAACTTAATAATAATATACTTATTGAATTATGTATTAAATAATTATCTATTATTAGTTTTATTAACACATCTAAGGGACTCATATAGTCATATAGGTACAAGAACAATTTTTTAATCATAATATAGTCTTAAAATCTTCTTATTTTGTGTTAACTTAATATTTTAGAAAAAATCTACTATTTAGTCCAAGATTGTGTATTAAACTAAAATTATGTTTTAACTATAAACATAAGTGGTACTAGTGTACAAAATAGCTAAATAGCTTTTTTGTAGTCATCTATACATTCTATATGTTTAAATATATTTCAGACCTAACTTATAAGTTAATTAATAATTATCCATACAAATATATATCGCGTGTATTACCTTGATTAAGATGTGCTACTGATTGGATTTTGTTCCGATTAAAAAAAAGTTTAAATACTTATACTTAAAAACAAATTTTTCGTAATTTATCTAAATTTATCATATTTCTTTATTTCTTTAGGAAAATTAAAATATTTAGTCCTGACTTTGACGAGTGTTTTACAACAAAATAACAATTACCTGATTGTTTGAGTATTGGATAAAAAATATTTTTACTATAATATTAACGGTTTCCTTGAGACAAGTGCGTTGATTGATTCCTCCACAAGCCATCTGTTGACCTACGATGAACGTGTTTTTTAAACCATCCGCCATAGGAAAATTGAACTTCTTCACACACGATATATACGATAATTCCAATCTTGGATGACTTATGGTCCGTTAGACCGGATACGGATTACAGCTAATAGTCGGCTACGGTTCCTATGTCACTATTGACACTAAAAGCAGGGAGTTTTGAAGATGCGAGAGGGTTTCAATCGAATAAAATAATAAACGTGGATGCTGCATTGAAATTGATCTTTTTTTGTTAACTAACCGAATTGTGTTTACGATGTTCATTGCGATAATTAATTTAAAGTTTAAGTTAAAATTCCATGGTTTTGTAAGTTGTTATTTTGCTTATACCGTGAACACGTATACTTGCCTTACAGTACTTAATAACAATAACAACAACGGATTTCCCGTCTGTCACGCCGGAAAAGTATTAAGTCTACGCCAGAAACGTATAGTATTATATTTCGAAAACGCGGGTGCTCATCTTTGTAAACATTTATTTTCAAGGACAAAAGATGCACACGACGTATAATCGTCATTGTATTAATTGAATTATTTAGTATATAATAATACGTAGTTATAATAATATTGTCAACTAATTCCGAAATCAGACATTAATGTATCTACCACGCGTTAAGCACGGTATTTGATAAAAAAAATTCCAAGTTTATCCTGCCGCCAAGGACGCGACGTTTTTGGTCCGTTGGCATAGTACCTTCAAGTAGATAAATATACGTCTACGCGTTTTCCGCTAAAAAGTGTAGGTAATAATTTGTTGCATGTTTAGTTTTTTAGCATTATTATTATTATTATTGCTGTTATATTTACGCGCGACAGGTTTTGACAAATACGAAAAAAAAAAAAAACCATTGTTACGAATATATTTTTTATTCTTACAATATTACAATATTATACGTGTGTACGTTTGAATACAGACAGTTATAATGGCACGCGTCTTCATAAACGAAAATTCGTGGGTTGAATCGGTTGAGGTTGCTCAACGTCTTGTATAATGTAATATGTAAGGTATAACGGATATGTCAGGATAATGGAAATGTAATTTTATTTCGTTGTTTCGTGGCACATTACACTGCTCGTTTATTATTCCAAATCGAAGTTAATAACATGAGAATCGGATTGTCAAATAAGTTCGACATCAGTCATCAACGGAGTCTATTTTACAATCGATCGTTTATTCAAATATTTAGAAATACATACTTGTTACCTATGTTGGATATTTTATCAGACAGACCCGAGTCTAAATAATATCCCGAATCTAATTATTTATAATTTATTATTATTATAAATACCTCAAGTTTTATTATGTATATAAAACGCTGATATTTGGGGAAAACTTCAATTACTGAAGGTTATTTGTTTTTGAGTTATACCAGAACACCAAATTTTGTCGAAAACGAATACATTTTCCCTAATTTTTGTTTGTTTTTGTTGTTTATTTTGTGAAATACTGGGAATTTTTATAAACGTAATCCAATTTTCTATCTGAAATCACGCTCAAAGTTGAAGTTCGATGTATTTTCGCATCTACTTATAGTGTATGTAGACACAAAAATGAAAAATACACATTGTAAAATCAATAAATTCATCGCTCCGCTTAAATAGATGGAAATATTTCTTTTTTAATAAATTAAATGTATTATATCAACGTTAATAAATATTATAATGTTACAAATATAAGTATGGATATTATATCTATGATTTACACTATATAATATATTATATTAGATAATAAAAGAAAAAAAATATCTATTGTTTAAAAATTATTTGACTGGTCTATGTAGTCTTCTAAGAAAATAATTTGAAGTAGGCGTTTTTTAGTGTAGGTTTTTATGTTTTTTCGCTGATTTTGAAATATAGAAATATCCTACTCGACGGTGACACTTTTTAATTCGTATAATATAAGTCTAATAAATTTGAATGATAAATCGCGACGTAGTCAGTTGTGCTAAGTTGCAGACACTGATAATGCCATAATTGTATTCGAGTTGTGTTAATAATATATATTATACAAACGTATTTCAAAATCATATTTATTTATATTTGAATATTTTTCTAATTAATTCATACCTACGTTTCGTTATTACTTATTACGGACGAAAATAATAATAAAAACTACGCAATAAACGTAACGTACTACGATAAATAAACTGTGGACAAAGTATGTGAAAACACAAATAGTTTAGACACGCAACCTTAACCGCCACGCGTAAAGTGATTTGAAAATGTGGTGTATCGTTCTACCACATTTTCAAATCACTTTCCACGTTCGTTCAAAAAGGTCCGTGTAAGTATTTTCGAAAGATAAATCCCCACGGACCCGCGTAATATATGATATATATATACTCGTATACACGAAGTGTAGTTCATCGAGTGACGAATCGTCCCAAACATGATTCACCTCTCGTAAATAGATTGTGAGTACGTTTTTGGTGCAATCTTTTTTTTATTTTTCGAGCGTTACCCATCGAAATTGCTCTGATCTGTAACAAAGTTCAATATCGTCTGACTGTTTTGCAATTATAAATAATATACATAGCAGTAGATATTATATAATAATATGTGAATACAATTTCGAAACTAATTAATTAAATACGTATTAAGTTTTCATTCCTGTTAAAACACGAGTAATTATAATATTTTAATTAATTGTTACTTAGAATCGATTGTAAATAAATAAACGTTATGTGTACTGCAGATTGTAGTAAATTAAAGTTAACCGTGTAATAGTAATACAGAAGCCTGTGACGTTAGATTGGAAAATTCGAGCTGTGAACGCTAATATCGTTGTTCTAACACTTAAAACTTTGTAAAATTAATATTTACACTTTTAAATTTATGAATTAAATCGTAATAAACTTTAAACATAAATACAAATTTGATTATTTTGATTATGGTTTACGGTTATAGATTGTCGTTATTAATTTATAACATTATTTCTGAATACAGCGCAAAAACCAAACATTACGTTATCTATCAAATTTTCAATCTTTCACACACAGTCCGTACAGGTTTGTAATATTACAATATTTTTTAAAAGAAATTATAATCTTGGCATGTTTAATTTATTGTATATTTCGTACGATCGCCGTAACTATTGTCACACGAGATAAAAAAAAAAAAAAAAAAAAAATAAACTGTACAACGGGACTGGAAATCGTACAATAATAATATTATCTTGATAATAAAACCATTATAATTCAAGGGTAGTTGCTTGCGCTACACAATGATATTTCTCGTTTTTTAAATTAATTGTTTATGGACATACATTTTTGGTGAGAACGAGAATAAAAATAAAAACCGTTCGAGCCCAAATAACGTATTATAATAATGTTCCGAGTGTGCAGCGTCGTCTGAAATCTGAACATTTAACATCGGTGATGGTGTCCACAATATTATTATTATTATTATTATTATTACACTCAACCCTTATAGATAAAGAAAAAAAAATACGATATTAAATTATATAAAAAATAATAATAAAAAATGTACAGCTCTTGAATAATATTAAAGAAAGGAACACAACGCACACAACAGCAGATGTTAGATTACGAGTTGAAACGAAAGGAGCACCTGTCTACGTATAATATTGTAACGCAGCAGTCGCACACACACACACACACACACACACATATAGATTGACCTCGGCCCGTTCGTGTACGGTTACGACTCTCGGAAGCCGCGACAATGATACTTTCGGACATCGCGTGTGTACATACGACTATTATACGTACGAGTATAATATGTAATATATATTTATACAGTGCGTACGAAGGGACGTGTACACTCGCTTTTATTGGAAAATAAAAACCAATAAATTATAGGGAGTTTTCAATTATTATCGACGAGGACAGACAAAAGCGCACTGCGACCCCGAGAGTTGTATTATTATTATTATTATTATTAGTGAATACCGAGTTATTATTTTACAGCAGTAGCAGCAGCGTTAACGCTATTGTGTGACGCGTGATAATTATCCACTTCAAAGGACGACGACGACGACGACGACCGTGTGTATATTATGACATTTTGGCCCTGTAAATAATATAATCATCTGGCGACTATTTTTAGCGTCATCGCAGGCGACGAGGATCCCTCCGAGTGGTCGACAGAATAGAAATAATTACGAAAACGGCGGCCGTCAAAGTCTCGAGGAGCGATCGCCGTTGCGGCGGGACGCGCGGCAGATCCGAAATTAAAAATAAGCATAGTATTATCATTATGTGTACGCCGCACACAAACGACAGAGGACGTGAAGGATTACGTGAAGAAAATATACACGATATTTAACTGTATTATATTATGCACGCGTTACGGTGTGCTACACATTAATTCTGATTATAATGTTTAAACGGCTAGACGATATGAAATATGTTAGTACAATAGTAAATGATGTATTATAATGGCGTGTTGTTGTTATTGACTAAAATATAAATCTAAAATTAAGGAATCTTTTTATTACCGTTTGAAACTGATATGAACATAATGAACTATAATTAATACCTATCATGTATGATGTACGGTAAAAGTAATATTAAAATTGATGTATAATATTATCAAAAAACAAACCGAAAAATACATAACAAAATCATACTTTTTTTTTGACGTGAACAATGCGGAGGGCCAGAGGGCAGAGATGTACAATATTATTATACAATATATATATATATATATATATATATAACCTCCATAGTGATAAATTTTACTTATCAAAACATTTTTTTTTATGCAAAATTTAATTATTTTTACTTTCCAATTTATTGTCAAAATTGCTCGACGAAATCTACTTAATGATTATGGTTTTTTATTTTAATTTTTTTGAAATATTTGTTTTGTTTTTTTTCTTTATAGAACGATTAAAATTTTTAATTTATTCGAAAAAAAAATTCGACGTTTATACGAGTAGAGAGCGGGCGTTAAAATATTTATCCCGGTGTAGCGAAAATATTGAATGCTACATATTATAATTTATATTATCTCCGCATAGCGACACCTAAAATATTATAATCGTCACGCGCTGTACCTATATAACCTAACCTGACCTATGGTATACGGCACGGAGTCTCGGACGATCGACAATAAGTACATATAAATACCAAAGCCGTTTATTGTTCCTGCACGGTTATCATTTGAATAAAACAAACGCGTGTAACAATACCGCAGTCTAATAATTTAAAGGGGTTGGGTTCGAAAATATTTTTTGATACACGTCGTTCGGAATATTAATTTACAACGCGTGTCGTACGAGCCGCGTACGTAGTTGTGTATTATTGTAGGTGCATAAAATAAACGTTAATTTGAGAGAGTGTTGTAAGTTATTACATATTTCTGATGTGAGTTCACATAGAGGTACCTATATAGGTAGGTATTATGTAATAATTTATAATTCACGGTTAAAAACTAAATAGCCGTAATCGTAAACGTAGCTGGTAACCAAATTACGGTTAGTCAAATATCTTCAGTACACTATATACCACTCGAAAGAATGTACTATTACCATCTCCCTCTCACCGTGATATTATAATATTATATTATGTACAGTGAGTTCCTTGTTCATATACCGGACCGATGCGATGAAATTAATTCGATTTTTCGATTTCGAAACAATCGACCCGCTGTAGTTGGAAATCGATAAAAATCAAATAAATATATTTTAAGTTTAAAGTCGTAATAATATGTAAAAACTAAAAACCACTATAAATTCACGGTAATGATAATTACGTACAGCCCCGAGTTGGGTACCAAACCCGAACTAAAAGCAGTAAAACTCGAATTCGACAATAATTTCGAATGTCCGTGTGAATGAAATTTCTCAAAGCGAATGTATTTACTATAATATATTATAGGTAATGTCTTATATACTTGAGTTTAGAAAAACATAACATCATGTACTATGTGGTTTGTCATAATATACTTTATTATTTTACGTATATATGTGACCGAGGCGATATCATACAGATCCGGTTTTAACGGATTATTAAACATATTATAACGTCATATTGTTTATCCTAATGGTCGGTTTTTAAGTGTATAAATAAAAAAATGCTGATGACGAAATTTTCAAGTTGAAAAAGAAAAATCAGATAAATACATATTGCATTATTTGAATCGTTTAGCATACTTTTTTTTGTATTAGTAATGGCCTTCAACGTATACGTACCAGTTGGTTTATACCTACATTATTTTCGGCTTTGGTATCCCTAAATATTGAAATAAATTGCGTTTTTAAGATATTTATTTTTAATATTGCATATAGGTAATAAATAAAATTACACAGATACGACGAAAAAATATAGCTGCAGATTTGATAGATTTAATTTTCAGATATCATGACGCGTGACCATATCATTATATATGGTTTTTAGTGACCAGTGTTATATTATAGATCATTTCGGATAATAATTGTTAACGTATTACGTATATTATATTAATATAATCTGATATATATCATTAAAAGCCATTCATGAATGGCTAAAATGTAAAATAGATATTTTTCGGTTAATGGCTTAATGCCATGCCTGTATTATGGTTTTACAATATCAAAGAAATAAAACACTCCGATCTCGTTACAAACGAGTTTTGAAAGAATAAATTCCAGAGTTGTTCGGTAGTTAATTCCGTGTTAAAACATTTAACGGAAACCCGATACCTGTCAAAAACTCTTAACGTCAACATACGCATATTAGTTCATTTGTATGTAATAAACTTTGGACACGAAATATTTTTTAAAAAAAAAAAACCTTCATACTAAGACCATTACTGTATTTTATAAATATTATAATGTTAATTTTAAATATATAGATAAGTAGATGAGTAAATTATATAAATATATATATATATATATATTGTTTTTTCAATGAAAAATTATCATCAGTACCTGATTGATAAATCAGAGTACCTACATAATTTAAATCACGATCAACGTTTCAATATGAGATCGATATTTGGACAACCATTAATGCAGAAAATAAATTTATGATTTTCACGCCAAATCAAATCAACAAGTCAAGTTACGGTATTTCATAAGTATTGTGGCGCGTGTACGTACAGAGGCTCACTATCTAGAGTGTCAGCTCGCCGTATTTTTGTTAATAAGACCCGACCGAATACTAGTGTTATACACAATAAAAATAATTAAAGTTAATTCGACTTTTGAAAAGTTTACATAAATTGGTGGTCATCTCTAATAATTTTATGTACACCAAAATAATACAAACATAAAAATAACGATTAATATTATACATTATATTTATTATTACTTTTTTTAATGCGATTTCGGATAAACTGAAATAATGTTATTATTCCAAACGATTCTTACAAATTGTATTGATTTCGACTATAGATAGAGTTATACAAGATATTAAACAATACAGTATATTTAAACCAGAATAAAATCTTAAAAAATGCAGTAAAAAGTGCATGATTTAAAATGATTTATGCATGATAAAATTAATGATTTAAGAAGTATCAACATCAAAATACAAAAATGTCGAAAATAAAAATCTATATTTTTAATGATTTTATTGGTTGACAAAAACTTATAAAATGAAAATTAAAAAAAAAATAGCTCATTAAATCTATGTAAAAAGTTTTAGTTGGCCAAAACTGCTCTGGAATAAGTTAAATTAAGTTAAAAATAATATATTCTCGCACAGTTTTACAGTACCTAATAATGGTAATGAGAAGGAAATTTGTCGACAGAATCAAACACTCATTGGCACACACCCTGTACAATGTGATTATAGCACGTATAGGCTGTATATTTTAATGTGATCGACAATCGTATTGTGGTAAACGCCCGTCAACAATAGCTGACGACGGAGGTCTATACAACGATATATTCTGCCCGTTTAACCAAGTTTGTGTTTCAGCAACAACATAAGCGCGTACTACATAATATTGATTTATTAATTATTATTCGGATAATACGATTATTACAACCATAGTGTTTAAACACGTTGGTGGAAATCGGGCCCAGTTCCTTAGCTTAAGATTTGAACATAATTTTAATATTTCACATTTACGAATTTTTTATTTTTGTCCGTAGACAATAGTGATAATCAGATAGATTTATGTATACAATTTAATAAGGCTGAATATTTAAGATCATATTTTATTTTGAGAAAAAAAAGAACCGTTATTTTTCACAAACAGTTTTTGTTTTAATATTACCCTCAAAAATAAATTAAAGTTTAAACCTCGTCGATATTCATCCAATTTAAAAACGGTTATATTTAAATATAAATGACTTGGGCATTTATATTGAATATTTAACGTATACTCGAGTACAATATTATTTGAAAATGTTCACAATTTGGAATACCTTATTCGCCAAATATAAAAAAATTAAAAATATATCCATTAATGCGCTTAATATGTACCTATTTTAAGAATATATGCAAATATCATGGTTTTAGGTATTACGAGTGTAAATACCGTACACAATACACCAACTGTAATGTAAAACTGTTTTATTTTTTTTTTTCCGTAATTGGACCAAAGTTTGTACACACACATGCCATCGCGGTTATATACATAATAATTATTGTATACATAAAATTAAATGTATCTTTTACTCGCGACAATTTTTCGTTAGCTTCGCTCTTTCCGTGATGTACCCATTTTGTGGGTTATAATATCGTCGCTATAAAATTTACATATTTTTTTTTTTCTATGAATATGCATAAATGTACAATACCAATAATACGAGCGTACCTCACATGACACGTTTGTTAAGTGTATTATATTTTGTATTTATTTTGTATTATATTTAATGGTTTTCCGACAGTGGCGACTGTGAACGACGACTCGCGGACGCCGACCAGACACGTGCAGTGCGACGAGCAATAATATTAGAGACAGCAACAGCTGCTGTTTAATAATAGTATATGTATAGTTTCTGCTGATATTCAGCTTCTACCCAATGCAGTGGCGTGTTCACCACTGAGATATCGGCACAGTGACACCTTTTTACCATATAATTATATGTTATGTACGACTCGCGGCGTACTCAACTGTACACATATATTATATATATATATATATATATATATATATAAGCACAATGGCGCAGCCAGGAGGGGTTCACGGACATACCACTTCACATCGGACAGCGCTTAATAATTTACCAAGTAAATTATTTATATGGAATATAATATCAACTAAATAATCATGGTCTTATGATTTTTATTAAGACAAATTACTTATTATACCTATATATATATGAATATTTTATTCTGGACACATTTTATATAAATTACTTTTATGAAAAATGTATAACTATAATTTAACCAGATTATAAATACATTATTGTGTTTAGCTTTATGTGTTGTCATCGTTTCGATCACTATGAATATGTTTTTATTTAATTTTTGAAACTATATGTATATCAATATGTATTATGATGTTGCTATAATATACTTATGTATCGGACAATAGAATTTGAAATGTATTATTTATCTAATCAAAATAAACATTTTATAGATTAGGTACATTGAATTTATAAAAATAATTTTTATTGTCGGTAGAATTTACGAATCTCAGTAGTACTTCCCTAATTATAATATGATAATGTGTTTAGTATGTTATGGTGATTTACAGTTGAAAAAATTATCAGTTTTAGCACAAAATGTAATGAACGATATGCAATTAAAATTAATTTTTGATTTTAATGACAAAAAATAGAACAACCAACATAGAACCGATATATAGATGGTCTCAAAACACGTAGGAAAACAATTACCCGCGAATACATTTGTATGTGGCCGTATTAGCAACACTGTAAAGGAAAAAAATAGTTAAAATGAAGGAGGAGCTCAAATATCCTGCAAATTACATCTTTTCACCCTGCTATCTGCAGAGATGAAAATTATACACATATCATCTTTATGGCGTAAATTTTAAACTCCGCCTCCTCAACTCGACAAAATACGCTGGTCCCGTGTTGATAAAAATTGATAACGCGCACGATATCGTTTTTGTAAATAATATAATATTGTGATTATATACCGACCCGGCCGGACAACGTCATCGTGTACAACAGTCCCACGTACGAGCGGTCGACCAACGATGACGCGGTCACCACAAGCCGATTGATCCGAATTACAGGGACTTTTAAAACCGGACATTATATCACATGTGTGTGATAATAATATTATACCGTAGTTACCACGCTGCGGGGCGCGTCCGGGGCGATTCAATTATTATTATTTACCATACCGGCGGCGGCAGAGGGTCTTTGAAATAAACTATATAAATATAATAACCCGGGCCGGACGGCGGAAGTGGGTTTTCTCGTTAAAATTTCTCTTGTGCGCGAATTTCATTACACACACACACACACACACACACACATATAATAAAACATAAGTATATATCATAAAATTTATTATTATTGTGTTATAAACGCGCCTCGTGAATTCGTTTAGACCGCAGCTGATTCTGCCATCACGTCAATTAGCTGCCATGATTCATATCGACTACCCCGATTCCTCGAAACATCCCGAATTTTCACCAATTATATAAAAACCCTTCGTCGGCTTGTTTATACCGCCGCCGCCGCCAGCAGGACACACGCGCCGATCGCGAATGCCGATCATAAATTTTGTCCATATAGCGTTTCCCGACCATCGCACGCCCATTATATTATTATAATATACATGATAAATATCTTCCTAAACTGCAATAACGACACCGATGGACCTTTCGGTTTTCAGCATTTCACAATATATATACTTGAACATTACGATTGCGACAGAGCCACGCACTGTTAGGTTAGGTTATTTCCCCTTGTTTCGGATGTCACAAATAAATCTTTCTCGTGACTTAGTTGAAAACTGCCTTTTCGCCGATACAAAATTAAATCGCAATTCCGCATTTTAAACAGCACTCGTATTCATTATATGATAATAAATTAAGTGCGCTTAAAATACAATTGTACAATTGCATCATTTGTATTATTAAGACAGTATGTCTTTAAATACACCTATATGTCTAACTACGCAGTTGTATCAGTAATTATTACATGCACGTACGTTTTAGTCTTTTTTTACAATAATTTTAAGAGGATATCGTTTGTATAATGTATTTATCTAATGATAATATTATTATTTATTAGGCTCTTAGCAGTAAATATTGATAGCTCATGAACCTAGAAAAAAGGCAATTAAGAAAAGCAAAGAGAAAAAAATGCATACCGTACAGGTATGAATAAATAAAAAAGCAGTATGTGTATATATATATAGCAAATAAAAACTAGATAGTTATTATGTTAGTTTATTGTGCGTTTTCGAATCTTAGATGAGCTAAGGTACAAATTCTATTCAAAGAAAATATAAATATTGTTTCAATTTAAATATTAAAAAAAATAATTGTACTGTTTTTTTTTCCATACGCCTTTCTTTCATTTCCTGTTTTTCCTATTACCTAACATGCAATAAAACTATACGATATCATTAACGTATTTATACGTGTTTAACTACGCAGTACCAGTAGTACTTACTCGCGCATGTTTCAGTATCTTTTTACGATAGTTTTAAAGACGTCGTTCGTATAACACAATTATTTTATAATAATAATTGGGCGCAAAGCAGTAAGTTGACGGTTCATATAGTGAAGGTATATTTTTAATTTTTATACGCACGTGTCGACGTTTTTTTAGTGTTTTGATGATTCCTTCCGCTTCCTTTTATTTATCTCTTAGGTAATTGAATGTTAACGATTCTAAAGTAGATGAAATTCAACTACGTTATTCCTCCATTATTATAGTACATTATAATAAATGTCTGTAACATGATTGGCATTTAGTAGTCGCACTGCTGCAGTAGATATTATATTATTATATTATTATGCGTCATGCCATACATTGACAATGGACAAATATTGTCAAAGGCGGCACACGCATTAACCTGTCTCCGAGTACCTATCACAACATAATAATATGTATATATGAATGAATAATATAAATAATAACCCTATACTGTTATTGGGTTTTACAATAGTTTGAATGCAATTTTTAACGTAAATTTAAAAATTACGTTCATAATAATATCATTATATAGCCATACAGGGGAGCATGAGATTATAGGAAATGCACACGAAATGGAGACCGTGATCTTTAAAACTATTATTTTGCTGAACGCCAAAATATTGTGTACGGTTCATCTGGACCGCCGTGAATAAAAGGAGATAAGATATAAAACATAGTTTGTGTCATGTCAGTAAACAGGAAGATGAATCGTATATTTCCGTGGTGGTGTGCGTATACTGATAACAATGTGGTTATATAAAAAAAAATTCAGAACTGATGACGAATCACCGGATATTATCGACCTTGGAAAACAGTAAAATACTGATAGCCGAAAACTTCAGAAAAAAAAAACGATTCTGTATCAAACAATCAACGGTTCGACGCTCAAAACGATATAATTTCGTCGCTGCATACCTATAAATATGTATACATATACGTGTGCTCATATACTATCACGAGTATAAACGAATAAGACTGTTATTGCGTCATTAAACTATGATTTAATGTATTACATTCTAATATTATAAAATCCACAAAATCGTCAACGTACGTGGTGTGGTATAGATCGCGATTCGTGCGTTGTTGTTTTTCCGGCGACTAGAAATAACTCGATCCGGAGTCATATGGTAAAGATCAAGGATGACATTGCAGTAATACATGTATATTATACACATGATAGTTATCGATTTGTCCGACACAATAATAATAATATTATGAAGACGCATTTATTCGTTTGGGCTTAACAGAGGACAACCAGTCGGAGTACGAAATAATAACTGCGGCAACGTAGTATATAATATTAGGTATTGTCGATTCTGCAGTTGTGCGGCATATACGACGATTATCGTTCCGACGACGTCTGTCCACAATACACTATTTATCGTATGATCAACTATACTTACGTATGTGATTAATTTCTTACGGATTTTTCAAATCGACGATGTGTAAT
The DNA here is from genome assembly GCF_003676215.2 of Rhopalosiphum maidis. NCBI lineage: Eukaryota > Metazoa > Arthropoda > Insecta > Hemiptera > Aphididae > Rhopalosiphum > Rhopalosiphum maidis. The sequence continues at coordinate 87,191,651 of NC_040878.1, forward strand.
ACGCGAGGAGACGATCCAAAACGTAATATTTCCAAAACGAATTCTCACATATGGAAATGCGGGTAATCGAATTTTGGCCACCGTATTTTGTTTAAACGTGTTATTTCCATTGTTGATGCAAATTAAAATTAAAGTAACTAACATATATATCAAACAGTTGATTCGTTTGAAAAAAAAATGGAGCAAGACGTACTAATATCAAACATTTTTATGAAACGTACTTTTTCTCAAGTAGGCTATTGTGCACTATAATACTGTATAGAAAAAATGTGGATAATGAAATTTGATTAAAATATACATATTAGGTAACTCTTTAAAGCAAACATACAGAGTATTTCATATAATATAAAAATTGTGTGGATTTAGTGTTTTAATTTCTTTGTGTATACTATCAACTGATAATAATATAATCATTTAGTATCTTATTTTGTTAATATTAATAACGAACCGAGTCAAAATTGCGGTCTTGTACATTATCCCAAAGTCCCTAATTAACAATAGACTAACAAAAGTAAATTTTGCGTTTTACTGTGATTTTGATGTGTAAAAAACTTAGTTTTATAATATCTTCAAATAATTTACCTTTTTTTTTTTTTATACTTTCACCTATCAATAATAACGTATTGTATCCTCGAATTATGTCAAAAATTACTATTAAACGTTATTAATTACATTTTAGATTATCATCCCACATATTTGCCTACCCACTTGCAGCGTTGAGATACGATTTAATAGTGTTTGTCATTCTAATGACATGCACAAATCTCTTCGTGATCCATAATGTTATGGTAATAATATTGTAAACGACGATGACGTAAATAATATAATCAAAATTGACATTTCGAAGGCACAATATTTCTATTGGCATATTGGTATATATACGCGCATATAATCACTGCATATAATATACTATGTTACCGTAAATTACGTGATATCGGATTTTGATGTCCTTCGCAAGCCATTAATGTTATTTGACAACAAGTATTAGGATTATCGTGATTTTCAGATGAATCTCGTTCATAACCATGTAAAATGCAAAATGTCATCAATAATCATAGATACCTCTGGATATTTATTAATTATGATTTAGCTGTATGTTTACATGACTGAACGAGACGGGTTCAGACAAACCCAATAAATGATATAGATCAAGAGCAGACAAACAAAAAAGGTGATGACGGAGTAGGTATATTTATATAGCTGACAGCTAGCGCATTAAATTCAAATTAGATAATGTTCCGATATTTCGGGGATTGTTCGAGCACTGCCCAATTATGTTTGATTTAATTTTCGTTGATAGAATTTTTTCTTATGAAACTATTTGACTTTCCGGTGTTGAATTTTTTCTGAGGTAAAAATTTTGATCTCTGTTTATTGGACATTACACTTGTACTTCACTTTCACACAACATAATTTTGAAATATATCGATATTATGGAGTGAGAAAACTTCAAGACGTATGTCGTAAATACCCAGTTCGTATTCTATACAACGATAACCTATGTATTATAACATATCGTCAATAACGTTAATGACCGGTGAATAACGTTATTTTTCGTTAAACGTCATTTACCGTCACACATGTACAAACAACAATAATACATTACGCTGCAGTCTTGAGTTGCAGCTGCATATCTATGTAATGCCAAATATAAATTCGGCAGGTTAACGATAAAGCGCGCGTTGTTTATACTAATTATCGTCGCGGGTACTGCGGCGGATACAGGTCGCACGCGCATAAAAACACAATGAAATATTTTTAGGTACTAAAGGTGTATTACGTGAATATTATAAAATATCGACCGCGGCGGCGTTTTCGCGGTCGATTTGCTTAAATACGATATAGTTCTCGGTAAAATACGCGATAAATAACGCCGGTAGTAAAAAAAAAAAAAAAAAAAAAAAAAAATGCACACCGGCATTGGAAACGTCCGTAGAGAATCCGTTTCGTTTATCCAAACGATAATAATGTTTTGACTCCGGCTGTGGGTTCCGAGAAACTGCAGCGTACGTACGCCACCGATCGTGTTCAGCGCACGTATGCGGAGAGTTTTAATATATTATTGTTTTACGATCACGTCGCCTAAAAAATAAAAAAAAATCATCCGTTTTCCGGGTGAGTCGCGCCTATAATATTTAAAACCTATTATAATATCGTGTGCTGTATAGCGTAGAGTATGCCTATATACCTATACATTATTTTCACAATCATGCGTGTGACTTGGCCGCGGAATCGCGTTTATAATATTATAATAATTCATGGCGTACTACATTGCAGCGTGTGCGGGGTCGTCTGAGAAAAAAAAAACCGCAAAAAGTCGTAAAATATAGTGTAACTAATTTATTATTTATTATATTATTGCGTCGTAAACCGCGGTATCGTTATTATTACTTTAACCACCTACCCCGTCCCGTTAGCGTGTAAAAAAACAATCGCATTTCGTTAAAACACGCGATATGTTATAGTACTACTACATGTGTGTGTTTTTTTTCTTCTTTCGTCTGTCTGCCGGATGCCACCGACACCTGTTGCTGCCGGATCGGTGTGCGCGGTAATCGGCGCACGCACATAATATTATACAGAGCACAATAACAACGATAATAATGATGACGACGACGACGACGACGATGACGATGACGATGATGATGATGATGATGATGACGATGGTGATGATGATGACGGTGATGACTATGATGATATATAATGAGGCCTGCAAACGAAGCGCCGCCTCCGACATCTGTAGCGACAACTGAGCCTGTCCGAGGAACACAACACAATAATAATGACTGGGGAAAAAAAAAAAACATAAAACGCTGAAACCGGCAAAAGGATTATCACTAAGATGCACACACTGCACTCGCCGATGAGCGCCTCCATATGGCTTACGTAAGCACTGTACGACGGCGGCAAAAAAATAATAATGATAATAATAATAACAATAATAAAGAAGGCGACAACGTAATCGCCTTTCCTGGATCGCAAGTCGCAGCGGCCGCAATAAAATGCACGTATTATACCGCGAGAGGGGTAGTAACCATTGGTTTCGTTGCAACAGTTGGTGCGGACCGAAATTCGTGTATTTATATTCGGACAGGTGGATCGCCACCGCTGTTTGTTTTGAATTTTTTTCATTGTCATTAAGTTCACTATGGGTTTTTTTTTTTATCTATCTACAACCTATCTAGTCGCTCACGATCAGGTCCATTGACCTCCGGTGTGGAGTTCAATTAAATTTATGACCAAAAGTTGGGTCTTGAAAGTTCTCGAAGATTTTATATCACAACAATAATATAGCAACTGAAGTCATTAACAATGTGACAAAATAATATATAATACGAATAATATCAAAGTAAAAAATATCAGAACAAACACGAACATAAAATATTCAATTAATCCTCCTCGTATACGATTCGATGTTTATTTTATTTGAGATTCTCACGGAGTGTTTATAAAATTATGATTCGATGTTCTACAATCGTGTACCAAATTAAAATTTACATCGGTCGATGGTTTTAATTATACATTATGTTTTTGAATAGCTAACGTAAACCGTAAACCTATATCATTCGTATAATAAATAGGTACATTCTCGTACATTAAAACGTGTAATATATTTATAATAATAATATTATACATACGCACATCGCACATATTATAATAGGTATGGTCATTATATTCTGACGAAAAAAAAATATTTATTAATTTGTTTTAAATATTCCAAACAAATTTAATTAGAGTAAAATGAATACTAATTAAATATTAAAATAGAAAGTGATATCAGATCTATATATATTAAATATAAAAAAAAGTTTATACATTTTTTATCGTATATCATGGTCTATGTTCTAAATGTTTTATGGAAATATTCTGTATTAGAATGAAAACAATTATTATTGATAACTGATAAGTATTCATTAGTCTGTATACATACTACTACAATACATTATACTCATTATTTTCATTGAATAAATAAATTAATTTTAATTAAAAATTAAGAAACATATTTGGAAAAATATGATAGGATTTTCATTTGTTCATATACTTTAATAGTTTAATGAATACATGAACGTGTATGTTAAAAAAAAACAATTCATTATTATTAATAGCATATTTTAATGAACGTCTAACAAGTTAATGATGTTCATAGAATACATTACTTACACGCGACTAAGCAACTTTAGGTGATTCATTATAAAACATAAAATGTAATGTTAAACCTTCTTATTTAATTTCTTTTTTCTTATTTACCTATGAAAAAAAATTGAATAGTTTGATATTTTCTATTTTGATTACTTATTGTCGAGTATACCTCGTCACTGTAGCTTGTAATGGATGAATTAATTTCAATTCAACGAAAAATAATTGTATACAATGAAACACTATTCTGAGTGGAAGTGGTTTAATTTTTCGTAATTTAATTATTAGTTTTTTTCATTTACCTAAATCCAATTTTCTACCAGGAATTTCAATTGAAGTCAATGGTGGGTAAATTTTTCTATTAGAAAAAAGTGTCATCAGATACAAAAAATATATATAGGTATATCATACATATATATAACAAATATTTCTTTAAGACCATTGCATTTATATCAATCAAAATAAAAAATCAGTTAAATTATTTATGAAAAATTATATTTAATTATACTAATCATAACATGTCGTTAATGTACGTAATATAAGATGAAAAATAAAAATAAAAATGTTTAATAATTTTTCAAAAAATTGTTTAAAAAAATGATTGCTCAATTCTAACGTAAAAATAATTAATTAACATTAAATATAAAAGTAACGTTTTTAATCGAAATATATATTATCATCGTATAATATGGCTGTTATAAAGATATTTTAATAGACCTAACCTAACAGACACATTTGGTTCTAATTACACGCTCCCACGTCATTAATATCGATAATTTATTAAATTATGCATGCTATTAGTGAACGGATTTTAATGGAACGGACCCTCGGAATTTGACCTCAGCTAGAAAATCATAAACTATGAAAATAATATAATACAGAATCACTAACATATCTTGTTTGGACACTTATCACATGTGAAAGGCTGAAAGGTTATTCGTTCCCGCAGCGTATAAAATAATAATAAAATACAACTATGTGATAAAATAATATAATATACGTGTACGGGCCATGTAACGAACGGTCACTGGCTAAATCCGCCGCACATAATTTATAGATATATTTTTTAAAAGTCACAACATGTCATCGTTCGAGCGAACATTTTAAACGTATATTTAACGACTGATATAATAATAATAATTGTACACCTTATATAATGTTACATTATGATGAATAGGTCCGAACAGATTTAAGAAGATCGTGCATGGAAATTTTGAAATTTTGAACTGATATAATAAAACGTTACACTGATGTTATTAATCGTATGAAATGTTATCGGAAAGTTCTTCGTGCGACGAAGTTAAGACGGATCTGTAAATAATTGTGCAATTATGACTATTGTAAAATAACACTATGAAAATGTTCCACTAGAATTTGTAGTTGTCGAATTTTGAACACAAGATGATGTGACATAATCATATAAATATTAAATTTGCTGTCATTCCAACGGGTGGCCGCGTGCTGTGTGGAAATGTTGTCTCTGTTAAATATAATATAGGTATAATTATCCGAAGATAATAGTGCATTATAACTGGTACCTACCTGGTACGTAATATATATATACATAATAAACATAAAAAATATATTTCTAGATTTCTTAAAAATAATTCACCTAAAATCCGGACCCTATTTGCACCCATATGAATATTGGGCATTTTGGGAAGTTATTTTTAAAAAAATGTCGATACCGTTAACTGTCTCATTAAAACTATTTCTTTTTTTAATTTTCCCACAATTATACTTTTTGTTAATCTCTGTATCATTTTTGGAAACTTTTTTATCTAAAATATAATTATATTTCTTTAATTGTATACTATTAACATAGATACCTATTCAATTATATCCAGAATTAAGAGAGGTTTGTGTTTCGTCAACGAATTTTTTCCGTTATTTACTGAAGTAACATAATAATTAATAATTGACTGATAAATTAACTATGGAATACAGATGTATCAGCGACTATTTTGACTTTTGGAAAAGGTAAAAATATACCTATATATTATTATTTTTTTTTTGACTTTTTAACGATTTATTTCGTTACAAAATCCGAGCCCTAATTATTAGTATCGTGTATAATCTCAGTGTGAGAATTATACATGCAATTAGCCATTAGGTATTTTCTTAGATATTAAATTACGATTAAACGAGTTTTCAAAATAAAATATACATCATACCTGTTTAGATAACGCGACTCCTGTCAGCTAAACGTCCATGATTAGACTGTGGCGCAAGTAGAATGAAATCGGCAAATGCCGCTAAGCTAGGTAGGGTTTTAACATTTCACGAAATACTTTATTTCAATGAAAAAACATATATGTATATAAGTATACAAGTAGATATAATATATATTATATCTAACTGTTACAAGTAACTTGCAAGTGAACATTTTTTAAAGTTGATTTATTATTGTATGAAACAAAGAAAATATAATGTAAAAATTATTTTACAAATCTATACAACACCAAATTTAAACATAACACTTTTAACTCTTAAGTTTCAAATTCATAAGCCAACTCAACTTAGTACCTATTATAATTCATATTTTAAAAATCATATAAAAATGTTTAATGTTTTTTATTTATTACTAATTAATAATTTAGGTACTTAATATTGTAAATTGTCTCACAATTATTTAAAACTATATTACATTTAACAATTATTATAATTTATACATTATAGTTGGTAGTAAAGTGTTATAACTTTATAGCACTATATACCATATTTTTTAAACAATTACACAGTTAACAAATCTAATTTATACCTATTAAAATTGTATAGCTATTCGTACGCCTTGGTTGATAACTGATAAGTTATTCATTATCAATTTTGTTTGTATGGAATAAATATATTGTTTCTAATCTTTGAGCATATTAAAAAAAAAAAAAAAAGAAAAAATATTTTTCAAAATGTCAAGAATAGTGAAGTTTTTAATTTTAAAATATATTTAATTCAGAACCCTACGCCTAGCACGATTACTGGGCATCCCCAAGGATAGGTCAGGGGTACCGTTTTAGGAGTGGCAGTATGTATTTTGGCGTTGTTGTTTTTTCTGTGTCTTATAATAAATTGGCTTATTACCATGACATTTACAAATACGCCAAATGGTCGATACATAATAAAAATTAAAAATATCATATATGGATCAAGTAGTGTATATTAACTATTGATTATTGGTGTATGTTATTTGTATGCATGACAATAATGCTTAATTCCAACTTCCAACTTTACAATATTTTTAATTCATACAATATAAAATATTATGTAACCCTTCAACCTCATACTATGTTCTATATATGCATATATTATATAAAAATACATGTTTTTGCTTTATGTCGAAGAAAAAGTGGCGTGCTTAAATTTAAGCACCCCTTTTAAATAACTGAAATGGCGCCACTGGGATTGATACTCCTCGTCACGCGGCTGTGTTTTTTCGCTCGCCATCATCATCACGTCATGGACTCTCTCCCTTAGCTTGAATATACGGCTCGAATCATCGGCTATCATCCCGTTTATTAATTTGTCCCTTTTCATATAATTAAGTTAGATTCATCGTAGATTATTTCCCAGTGGCGTTAGTGGCGAATTAACAGTTAGACACTGTCGCCGGACGTGCGTGTGCCACTGGTCGACGATACGATTCGTTTAGACTTTAGGTAGAGGAGGCGGAGCCGGTTGTCATCGAGTCCGATTTCATGTCGTCATCTTCGTCTACGTCGGCGGTCATATTATTATATAAACAATTATTTATTTTTTACGAGCACCGCCTTTTTTTCACACAACCCACTGTCGGATAATAAACAACGTATCGTTACAAACAAACCGTATTATAAACCATCAAACCTGGTCGTATTTTTTTTATTTCAGGCAGCAACACTAAAATTAAATTAAATTAATAAAGTGCGATCGTAATATTATGCATCTATGTATTATTTGTACGTTTTATTTATTAAATGTGATTTGGCAAATTATGGCCATATTCTAAATATTATTAAAATTACGATGTCACCACACACAACACACAGCGCCTAACCATATTATGAAAAAATGCGTGTACAAAAGATTATATCATCAATATCTCTCGTGATATTCATTTAAATGTATGACAGGCTTGTTGCCTTGTACGACTGGATATCCAGTTGGAGGTGTTAATTTAGATTTTGCCTAAGCGGAGTTAAAAAAAAAGAGATAAGTCTGTTTTTTATAAGAATTATCTGGTTTTCTGAAATAAAGTGCTGTCAAAATATGTTTCCATGAAAATACCACGAATATTCACTAAATATTTTTCTAATTTAATCCAGACTAACAGACAAAAATAAACGGAAAATTGAAGGTACCCACCTATGTAATTTTTGTGAAAATTTTGACGAAACGGATCTGGATCCTACAACGTTAGTGCGTGTGGTTTGCATTTGAAAACGTGGAGCCGTTGTCACCAAATTAGTGTGACCGCTAAATTCTTAGGACAAAATTATATTTCATTACCAACTTGACCACCACGACTTCGATAACAAATGTAAGTAAACGAACACGTTACACATACACTACATTATATATAATATCATACAAATTTAATAATAATTATACGAATAAATATTTTGTTCGCGTTTTGCAACACTTACGTTGTGCATTTAAGCAATAGCACAAATGTATACAGTACTATTTCCAATCGACGTCCTAGGTACATTACCTAATGCATTGGTTTTTTTTTATCAATAAAATAATATGATTTAATTTGATTGCATATTAAATGAAATCAAGACACCGAACATTATACGCGTAATGTCACTGTAATACATTGTTTAGCCAAATAGCACAGCAATTATTAAGGTTGTACAACTATATATCAACGTACAACGTTAGCTCATAATATTTGTGTATTATTATTATGTATTGTTGAAATTTAAAAAAAAGTCAATATCTCCTTTAGTTAATGACAAATAAATATAAACGACCAATCGTAGTTAATTTAAAATTAAACCACGTTTAATTGCATACCGTAAAATCTACTATAACACATAATTCGGAAAACCACCAACCCTGTAGATCACATTGTCAGACATTATAATAAAAATATCTAATAAAGTCTAAAAATTGTTTTGATTATAATTTATTATCGTTTCGAATCCCTTCGATTACTGTAAACTTTTGAGTTATTCACGGTTTTTCGAGAGTATAAAAAGAAAGTCAGTGGCAATCCCAACAAGGATTTATAGCACCTGTCCAATCAAATCGTATCGGGTGGTGCGGATAGCAGATGACAATGTGATATGTGTTAAATATTTCTTAAAAATATAACAATAATAATATTATTATTACTATAATTATACATTAAGCTACCATCGATGGGTTTTTTTCTTAATTTTGTAGTATTATTTTATTACGCCCTTCTTCGCCTTTATCAACATCGAATTATTTGCCGCCGACGAAGTAAGAATTGTTTTAAAAACATGGTGCCCATGGATTAAACCTATACCATTTTCAATTCGGAAAAACGAAATAACCTTAATACGGAATTACGGAAAGAAATCTACAGCATCGGCTAATGACGATCGTTTACGACGTGTTTAAATTAGAATATTATATGGTCAGTCCACAGCATTGTTAATTAATAACGTTATAATTTGCAATCCGTAATTTTATTTTAGTTTAATTATTATAATTATGTTTTCGTTTTATTTTTATTACGGCTTATAAAGAAAACTAAAGTGTAGTCTTATTATAATAATATTAAATGGAATTAAAAATACTAGCGTATTAATTATACTAGACAAATTAATAACGACGGTTTTTTTTCAAATATAGGTATTAACGGACCGTAAAAGGGTAACTAATTGAAGAGAAACAAAAGACGAAATAAATGTTTCCCTGTCCTTAAACCGATTAAACGCAAGCTGAATTTAATTAACGAGCAGCTAAAACTGCTGAAACGCAGTTAACCCGTATAACGATTTGGTAATTTTTTTTTATTGAAGCTCTTTCAATTTGTTCTTTTTTTCGTCATATTTATTTACAGAACAGATAATTGCAACATAATGTTACATATTGAACGCATATAATATTATTTCCAGGTGCAGTAATAATGTATTACAAGTTACAGCGTCATCGTTCTCTTCTACGTACTCGTTCCGTTTTACAGGCGTCTATTCTTGTTTAATAATGTATAGGTTTCTATGCAGGACGTTTCAAAATTCGGAGTTTTTCGAGTGGTAGGGTCAGGAGAACATTTCGGAGAAACGCAAAAAAGTTACTAAACTGGTTTGTTCTTCTACCGCGAAAATAAATATATTATGAAGCAGTGAAAAGTTTTTGCAACTATATGTTTTAATGATGATAATAATAATTGCAATAAAATGTATTTAAATACGGAAGCATACATAACATATAAATGGATACTATACACAAGGGAAAGGGGAAAGAATTTCCGCCATATTCACGATAAATCAACTAAAGGCTGTTATATGTATACCTTATGATAGGTAAATTAGACATTTGGAATTTAAAATATTTCACATATCTCCCCTTTTTAGGGGGGCACTTTTTTTTCCTCTAGATTTTGTTATTTTAGAATACCTACTTATCACCTATCACTTTAATACCACCATGTTCATAAACAGCAAACGTACATGTGTTTGTATATTTCGATAATATATAGATCTGTTAGCAATAACTACTAATTGTTAAAAACTTATTTAACGTAGCGATGTTATTGTAAAGTTTGCAATTAATTTTTAATTCAATTATTATCACTGATAAAATTATGATTTTAACTTTTATCAAATACATATAAAATACAACGAGCCATAAATAGTTACTATACACAAGTGGCATTGCCAAAAACAAAAGAAATTAATAATATATAATGAAACTAATAAAAAAATGTATTTAAATAATTTTTTAAATACATAGCAAAATATAATTTTGTTGCACTGTAGGAAAATATACAAGTATTTCTTATCTAAGCCCGCGCTTATCATTATTTTTATGAATCGTATTATTTGTTATGTATTGCTAATGACTTATAGATGAAACGCAAATTACAAATAATGTACTATAGTAGTAGGTACAGCACACAAAAAATAAAAATCATTTTTTTTTTTTTTGATAGGGGTGAGAGGACACGTACCCTTAGGTCCCTTACTACTTGGTTACGGCGGTGACAGTCATTATAGCGACGTGACTGCGTATATTGTCGATAATGTCGATTTGTTTTGTACGAGTATGGCCGCGGTATAGGTAAGGTATATTATTTCGAAAACGCGTATCGCGAACCCTCTAAAACATAGCACTATACGACGTATGGAATGACTTACATGCGTGTTCCTGTATTGTCGATATCATATAGACGCGCCTATGGCGTAGTGAAGGAAACGCACCCTATAATAGTAGTCGTAGGTGTATATATAAATATGAAACTATAATATAATATCGAGGCAAACTATTTCCGCGGCGTTCTCGACTTATAAGTCGGTTTGTAAGAGAAAGGCGTGTGGTCAGCACACGCCTCATATCACTGTTATTATTATATTATTCAACGAAACGATGTCGTGCTATCGCGTCGTGCAAATATTATACCTATACATCATCAATATATTATAATATATATATTGTAGTAGGTATATATACTAATTAGACGATGCGACGTCCACTCAATCAAACCGGAAACGACATTAGAATAATATGCGCGCTTATTAAAAGGTTAGGAGTTTTGATAACATGTTTTTTTTGACAAGAACTATATTCGTTAAAGTGGTTTTCTTTTTTCTTTTTTTTTTTTGTAGTAAATGATATTGCAACATTTCTGTATGACTCTCGTGCAGTAGTCCTTGTACTTTATTATGATGTAGTTACCCATATAGGCATTAGTATATTATTAGACAAACATTAGTTGGTCTACGTGTGCGAACGCAGTCCGGAGACAGAATGTCTTGTAGTGTAAGCATATTGTGCGAAGCGTATTTGAGCGGCTCAGTGGCGTGTTTTGGGGTTATGACACCGCCCTTGAGTCGTATCATACATTACATTATTATTAAATACAATATATATTACAATACACAATATTATACATTATTATAATATTACATGTCCCAAACACAACCATACAAATTGACCATACTATATCGACACAATGTATTGATATTAATTAATTAAAATTAAAGTTTTCGCGTAGTATTATTGTTATAACTAACAACCCACTTGAGAAAATCTTAGCTACGCCACTGATGGGCGCGTATAAGTATACACCTATTCGAATTAATAAGGGCTAATAATCTAAATGTGCTATGACTTAATTATAAATTATTATACTATATTTTATAATATATCAACACTCTTTATGTATGTACAAAGTGTATATAGCTACCTACTGTGAGTACCTACATGGACTTTATTTAACGACTGCGCGACACCGACCGAACAAAACTCGAAACATTAAACTCCGAATCATCTGTTTCTCGCTATATATACATATAACTAACTTTAGACATTAAACAGCTTCCGAGTAGATTTAAAAATAAATTTCACCGACGCCACAACACAGCAGTGTAATAGCATAGCTATGGTATAGCGTAGCGATCTCCGAAGATTTTCCAAAGCGCGACTATTTTATATAATAATATTATGTTGATAATTTAGAAAACAACATAATTTCTTGCGAAAAGTTTAGAACGACTAGAGTTGTTTGTAACAAATTACTGAAAAACGAGTTTATCGTGTATTACAGCATTACTGTAGTTAATTGGTAATTCTTAAAACTATAAACATTAATGCATAGGAATTATATAAATTGTCTAAACTATCGTAGAAAATGTCATGTTATATGGTAATAGTTATATGAAAGTTTCTGTGCAATTTTTATAAAATTATTATAATCTCCGATGAGAAAGAGTTTATGGTATCGAATTAGCACGCCTATAATAATACGTTTACACTTGTTATAAAATTCGTTATTATTTTTTAGATTGCACGTGTTCACTTTTGAGCTTTAATCAGCTTTAAAATAGGCCTAATCACCTAACAAAAGAAGATAACTCTTTCGGAAGCGAAAGTCTTAATATTATCATCAGACCATAGGGATTAAAAAAATTAACTTTAAAATGAAATATAAGATTAATAAATGTGCGTGTCGTCTTAGTAATAGATACGTAATTCAAAATGACTTAATATTTTGTCGTGTGAGAATAGACCAATTAATTTAGATGTAAAAAAAAAAAAAAATGATTATCACTTTCTTTTCATATTGTTTGTAAAAAGCATCAACCATTTGATCGTAATTCCTTATTAATATTGATACTTTTGAAAATCATGCATATAGTACAATTATTTTCTACATTTGATTTGGTATTGTCAAAAATGACTCGGAAATGATGTAAATTTCTACAAAAAATAGATTATTTCGTTACTGCTTAGTCATTCTCGACAACGCCTAATTATCATTATTTGTAGGTACTAACATATATTTTGTGGCCAAGAAGTGATGGTCGACGATATCGAAAATAAATTATTTAATCGAAACTACCGCATTGAATCTTGTAGGCTTGAAGTTTTACGAATTGAACATTTTGTCTCTAAACTTTGATTTTAGAGAGAATTGTATTCAAGCAAATGTGGTATAACTTCATTTAGTGAACTCTATTAAAAATGATGACATAACTGACCGACATCAGATCGATTGAATAAAAAATTCGAATCGTCCAACCCAAGTGAATTATAGTGATACAACAATATATCTATTTAAAATTGTTTAGTTGGCTTTTACTTTTCCGTTATATTATAGTGCCTACCTATAAACTAAAATAAATTATAATAAATTATAATAAATAAGTAAAAATTATACAACGAGAAGATTAATCTTCGTAAACTCAATGTATTTACTTGCAATATAACGTATTTTTTCAAGGAGTATGCCGTTGCAGATTCGAACCGCTCAACCGACCAAACGACGTTCAGTCGAATATATTACTACCTACCTATATTAATCCGTCGGTAAAGTTCCAGTGTTTCGTATAGGTCGACTTCTACGATGATTTATATTATATCGCTGTACTACATACGACGATAAAACATATACTTATAATGCCTTTACACTATATTATAATAGTAACACGCAAGCTTATACATTTTTATATGTACACTATACGCGAGCGTATATACTCGCGCGCACACACGATAGACGGTATATGCCCATAATAATATAATATTATAATATTATGTACAGGGTGATTATATTTTTATTGAGTGTTTCGGGGGATATCTTAGAAAGTACAAGACGTTTTAGAAAAAAAACTAGTTTTAAAGTCACCGACCAAATAATGTCGATAATCATAATATTATAACACAGAGGTATTACTGTGTACGATGAAGACGTACGACGTTGAACGTTTGAAAAAAAAAATTATCGTAATATAATGTTGTAAAATACCGTGTTTTACCTTAAAGATATTGTCCGGTCCGCGATAAAATAATAACCCTGTATATTATATGTATATGTCCCGATAATATAATATAAACTATATAGTCGGTAGTCACGTTCACCGGTCTGAGGGTTCGTACGTGGGATGACGTGCATAGGTAAATGCATCACTGCACATATATTGTATAGGTAGGTACGCCGTATACATATACATATATATATATATATATATAGATGACTAGGCGAGTGTGCGTTTTTCTCAGCTACGTTTCGGATGTGATTAGAATATAACGCCCGAGAGAAAAACCAACCAAAAACCAGTACGATTTCAAAATCGAATTTTTGTACGTAACACAATTAAATAGTCTCGATTTTACACCGATCCTCTCGTCGGACTCGGTATTTCCGCAAAAATTAACATAAAATACGACTATACGTACAACAACTAAAGTGCCTACATAAATCTTTAAAAAATCTTCTCGTTTTAATATTATTTTTAAGTTTCAGAAGTAATATTTAAACATTATGTTAATAACTATATATAAGATATAACAAATAATATAATATTATTTCTATTGTTCTTACACACAATTTGTTCGGTTTTTTTTTTTACCAACTGCATTGTATTTAAATTAATTTTTAACAGAATCTTAAAAAGCGGAACACTTTTAACGTTCTTTTGTCTCTATACCGAATACCAACTACAGGTTAATTCTGACATTTTTTCTCGTCTAAAATAATAATATATAGAATTTTTTTTTTAACTATTCGACAACTATAGGCGAATAAGTCGAGATACGTTAATATTCGTACTATATTATAAGTACACATGCGCGCCGCAAATAAACACGCATTTAAACGATAAAAAATGTAAGAATATAAAATAATATAGCTTAAAACCGTATTGAACTCGAATACGATTGGCGAGGCGGCGACGTATGATTCCGAGTTACGATATTATAGATCATTTTAATAATTTTCTCCCGGGAGGTAGAGTCGGTGACAGTATCTATAGGGCTCATTCAACGAGCTGCTTATCACCATTTTATTTTTATTAATAATAAATTTATTCAAATTATGAATTTCGGAATTTTTAATTATACTAAAAGATCATATTTTTAAGTTTTTGAAATTTTTTTTTTTTTTTTGGGGGGGGGGGGGTTTAATAAATGTTCTGTGGTAATTTAAACTTCTGTTTGTCAAGTAATAAAAACCCTTTTTTACTGTTAATTATTTAGTTGATTTTTTTTGAAAGTTTTGATATAACTAGTTTAAAATTCAAACGACGAGTAGTATCTTATTTATTTAAATGGGTATACTCGTGAATATAATTTATTCCTTAAAAAAAGTTTTGAAAAGTATAAAGTATGTGTTATATTGGAACAAGTATTTATTATACTTGAGTAATTTTTACAAATTATAATTATTGTTTGATTAATATTTAATATTAATCAAACCATAGACCCCATATCTTTCAAACCCATTATCATTGGTCTATATATTTTTAGTATACACAGTTAAAGAATAACACAAAATATACGCACTTGAATTTTGATTTTTATAGATACGTCGACATTATCAGAAAAATAGGTTAAGACATTTGGTAACTAATCTGCAAAATATAAGAGGATTATAACTTGAAAAATACATGTTTGTATATTTACAGGACATTTCTTAAATTCTAAAAAAAATCTCAAGCATTTGAAAGCGTGTATATTTTAAAATTTCAAAAGTTCCATTTTTAATAACTATGTCGTAAATTATTGACGAATGGTCCTTGTTACTTTAAAAAATTACAATATTTAGTAGGTACATATTCTACTTACCTAAACACGGTTTTCGGCACAAATTTCGATTAAAGTACTGTATAACGTAGGTAACGCTTTTTTATATTATTAAAATAGAAAAAAAAAATGTTTAATAATTACGCTACAATGCGCGCGTCAGTGGTATCGCGAGTTGAAATATAGTTAAATTCTATTGTTTTTCACGCACGGCGTAGGGGAAAATATCTCAAAGAACTCGTAAACAACCGCCGCCGCCGTGCGCGAGTATAATATTTTTGTATAATACTATATAGGTAGGTAAATAATCTTGTACTACTATTATTTATATACACTATTATAATATACGAGACGCGAAAAAAAGCCGGTGGCGTATTGTTCGTATACAATATTATTATTCTTTTATTTGCCCGACTACGGGGATCCGGTTTACGCGCCTATAGAAAATCGAATATAATATTAATGTCGTGGGTGGCTCCAGTGGCTGTGAAATCGGCGAGGCAGTACGCGAGGTACCGCGGCGGGGGTATACAGCACAGCACATTATAATACATTATACATATATAATATTATACGCGTATTGTTGTCGTGTTATGTGATTATATATATATTATTATTTTTTTTGTACGCGTCGGCGGAAGCGGCGGAAGCGTGGTGGTGCGTCGTGAAAAGATCGATTACGCTTCCGTTCTAATCGCAGATGAGGCGCTATAATATTATATCGTTACACTCGTATGGTTGTGACGCGGTAAAGTCGGCTGACGACGGTCCGATCTGTGTATATTAATAGCAGCAGTGAGTGTATAATGTCAGATCGCACTTATTTCTGTCGAACTGCACTTGCGGGGACGTAAAAAGGTAACGTCGTAGTTCGAATTGCACTCGTCTCGACCGTTTGCACAAAACCTATTTACCGACGGATAACAGTCGACCGCCGCCGCAATAACGATATTTTGTACTTAATTGACTTTTAAAATTTAATGCTTTTACTTTGTATTACAATTGCGCGTGTTATCGCTACAATTTTAACACGCCAATAATACAAACTGTAAACATATGTATTTACGTATATAATTATTTCTAAATAAGTCATATGTCGTGTAATACCGTATTGTTTCGATATTATAAATAACAATATACTGATACATGATAATAACCATACAAATAATAAAATATATCAAAAACAATGACGCCGGAGCACCTCCTAAGCTAGTATGGTCGTGCACGAGGTGAGAGTTCCTATAGTAATTTTGATAATGCGTTATTAATCAATAATAATACCAAACGGTTCGACACGTACGTGAAAACGATTTCCAAGTGTCAACTAAAACAAATGTAGTTTGATGTCGCACCACGGAATTCTCGGATCGGGTGCAATTCGATCATGTCGGTGTAGACATCTCCTCGACAGGGTTCGGTAATCCAAACAGCGGAGGACGGGTTGAGCAGAGATGCGCCTAAAATCAACGACACCGTATTATCTGTACCCGGTCACCCCGGATCCCGATATTCCTTATTTGTTTTCTAACACGTAGGTATACGCGTGCACATGCACGTAGTACACCGACGCCCGTCCATCACAGTCTTACATAACGATGTATAATGATGTGACACACCTGCAGCTTACATTACCTATAATTATACTATCTATAAAAATAATGTATATTATTATGATAGTATTCGGCGCTTCGGGCAATAATATACCCAAACGCTTATGACGCCTATCCCGAGTGCGTACCGCGCGTATTGCGATCGAACACTCGATACCACACTACACAGCGGCCACAATGACGTATAACAATAGTATAATAATGGTACTATGGATGATATTATGTGCGCGCTTACATCATCGAGGAAGCTGCTGCGAGTGCTGACCCCGTCAATGCAGTTGGCGTGGCAGGCGAGTTATATAACAAAATTATTATAACGAATGCGATCAGAATATCGACAGTCGAAACGATTGATGTGAAGCCGAAATCTTTTCGCCCATAAAATACAGTCGGGAGGTTAGGTAATAGTATTGAGCGCGGTATACGACCTTATTACCGCGCGGCTAATAACAGGCCCGCAGCGGACGACTTGCTAATATTTTCCGTGATCGGTCCGAGGTTGTCTGCGCGCGAAAATGCAAAAGGCAATGTAATATATGTAATATAGTGTATTGTATAGGTATCTATCTACTACGCGCGTGAACCGTTTTTTTTTTTTTTTAGATTTTGGTCCCCACCACCCGCTTATATACCCGTTCATATTATCGCCCGTCTTGGCCGCGGCTATCGTCGTCGCGAGAGTTATATACTCTACTCGCGTTAGTTGTGTATGAATTTTTATTATTTTGTACTCGATTTTCCCCTCCCCCCCCACCACCACTAGTTCGCCATCCGTTTGGTGCGCTCGCGAATATCCTTTACGCTACTGCAGCATCCGAGTGTGGTAGCAGATGACGTATAATATAATATAATATACGCACACGGGTTGACCATTTTCGGAGGACCGCATTCCGCAGACGACTACGTCGACGACAACGACGGCACTACGATGACGGGCAGAGAGGGAACGCGACCGTAGACACACGGCACAAAGAAGAACTGCTTCGCCGTTGGAAAAAAAAGCGACAAAAAAAAAAAAAAAAATTGTATAAATTCAACCTTCGCCGTCTATTCGCCTCACCCTCGCCCACCACCCGCGCGTCTTGTACGAGCGCGAACATGCGCTCGCGGATTTAACGAAGAATCCAAAAAATGTCGACCTCCGATGACCATCGCCGGAGAACTATATCTTATTAGTTATAATTATAACGCACATTATATGTCCTGCGGCCAGTTAATGTACGCCGTGTAGGTATCGGCCATAATATAAGTGCCATGACGGCTGTTTGCTTTTCGGCTGACGACGAGGGTTAAATTTTCGACGGACAGAAAAAATTTCCCCCTCCCTCATAATGAATCGGTATTCGTCCGGGTCGCAGTTGAACGCCACACGAGTCCAAAAACCTTATTCTACATTATAGCATATGATGTCATTATTATCTTTATCGGCGTTTCGACGCACAGATTGAATTGAAAATATGATATTTTAAATTTAATGTTTTTCTGTTTTTTTATACAAACACGATGAGTATTACTTTATCAGTGTTGTGTAAGATAATCAACTATCAGTTCCAATAATTAAACTTTATAAGGATTATGTCATTGTCTATAGTTAAAAATTCATACATTTTATAGATATAGTTCGTCGAATTTTTCCATAATGTACGTTCTATAATATGGGTCAATATAATTGTAATATGACAATGATTTAAAATAAAAAAAAAAATTATCTGATTAATGAAAAGAAAACTAAACAAAATTACTCATTTTGTATCAGATAATATTAGTTTTTATAGTCAGTATTTTTCATATACAAATTTTTATCAATTTTTACATCAGTTTATTAATAAGCCACGTCATACCTATTGTTTTATTGTGTGTAGTGTCGGTGAATTTATATTCAATACTTACGACTTTAATCATCAGCAGTTAGTCGTAGAATTGCATTCACCCAATGCCATATGTGATATCGTTACAATTAATATCTCGCTCATAAGAATTGGCAAAATAATTATTGCGCTTTCATTTAAAGTGGTTACAGACTTTATTACGTATTATTAGCGCGCGTTCGATAAACGGATTGTTTAGGCATTAGCAATAATATTGCGTATCTATTGGAATAAAAAAATCGACCCAGCAATAAGGTTATTTCATGACACGATAAATCATCTTAAAGTGAAATTTTGTTGTCGTTAAATAACATGCCACGAAGCCACGAGCGATGGCAGTCTGTTGTCTACAGTGTGTCTTTGACGAATTCGTGTAAAAACGAGCACCACGCAATCCTGTAAAAATATGTAGCGGGTACGCAAGTAATTCGATAGTTTAAGATTCCTTAAATCGTTAACACTGAACTCGGAACCGCGTAAGTATAGTATATAATGTATAACATTAATAACGTTACGTCAATAGCAGAACCCGAAATAGCCATAAATACATTACCTACGCTGTACAGATGTCGATTAGTACACAATTATTATAGGTATATATAGGTACATGTGCTATATTATTATATACGTTGTGTGCGAGGTATCAGCGTCGATCAGAAAGTTTCTGGTAACGCGTTTTAGCTGTACCGTACGGCCTTCGAAGTTTGCACTTACACAACATATTTTTACCGAGCTAAGTTAAGTTCAGTCGCTATATTACGTATGTATAGGTACAATGCGGTATAGCTTCAATGTTTCTCAAACTTTGTGCCACGACGATACGCTATACATTATTTTTCGCCTGTATTTTTTTAATATATATTTTTGACTTGGTGATCCTAATAAAAACAACAACAACAACAAAAAAGTTAATACATTAAAAATTCTTTTTATGATTTCAATGTTTAACTTATCGATAGAACTTAATTTTAGCGGAGGACATCACCAAATGTAGTCTATATGGCGTGAGCGATGCAACTATATTATAATATAACTACTAGTATATAGCAGTGCTTCTAATATTATACCAAGACTATAGTTTATCGTTTCAGCTTTTCAATATTCAAATCGTTGTGTTCGGTTTTCGGTTTTGATTCATAAACTACAGAATACGGTTTCTGGTCTTAGTCTCAGTGAATGCCGTGATAGCATTCAAAGGTAGTAAATGGTTTTTTAAATACACAAACAAGATAAGCAACGTAAGTGTTTGCTTTTTGTCACTTAACGTTGTTTATCTTATTTACGCTTTAAAAACCACTTTGTACAGGTATTCACTACAACTAAAACCTTTTATAGTCATCGTAGAATTTTCAACTGAAATCTATACTAAAATGTTTAAATATATGATTACAGTGTATTAATCTACCAAACTGATATAAAATATAAAGTATTTTAAACTTTGAGTAAAGCAATACATGTATTGATTTTACAATGATGTTTGTTTTTTATGTATTTATTTTTATTTACGGGTACACGTTCAGTAGTCAATAAACAGCTAGTTTGTACTTAATAAAACATCAGAATTAAAAATTCTCGTAGTCTTTTTTATAGTCAGAAAAAACAAACAAAAATTAGGAAACGAAAATTTTTACGCTAACCAGTTTTTGACTATATTGATTTCTTTGTTTTGTTATACGAGTAATTCAAAAACGATTAACTGCAGAACCTTGAAATTTTCATCAAATGTTTAAATTATCATTTTCACTATATGATAACATTTTTAAAATATATTAATTTTTTTTGAGCTATTTATAGACATGGCAGATTTTTAATTTATTTTAATTGTTTTTCTATAAATATCGATAGAGAATTATTTGGCAGGACGAAATTCTTAGAAATTTAATACCTACAGGCTACAAGATCACATGGCTTATTTTTATTATTTTATCAAAATATTAAAAATTCATAGGCACATTTTTTTTTTTACATCGTAAGTTATAATTTTACTGTACTTTAACGAGCTAAAATTACTTTTATAGTTAATGGTAATTTTAGGGCAGAAATAAATACCTAGGATTATCCGATTAGGTTCTTATTTTAATAACGTTCAAAAGATTCCGGTTCTAGGTTCTAAACTGTGATTTACAAATCAAGAGGACATAATAATATAAAACTGTTTAATTCCTAATATATCAATCTATAGGACCCGATAACTCCCAACCAATGCAAATTATATTAAAATACAGGTGGTAATCCGCTTTAAATATTTTTTACTTGGTAATTTAATATTTTTCTTTAGCTTTGTGAGCGACTGCCAACCGGTCACTACATAGTTTCGCAATCAATGTTTTGGGAAATACATTTACAATAATTTAGCGCCATTGAAAATCCACGATGAATTTAATTTATAATTATTATTATATTATATTCGTTTATAACAAACCTATTTTTTTAGTTTTTACATTTTTCTAAATGAGAAGACTTGCATTTATTCTATTTTTAACATGATATAAAAATATTTGGCATTGTGTGAACATTTTTTAAGAAATGATTTATGCAAAATTATATTTTACGTTTTCTTCACCACTGTAACCAATTTAGCAAAAAATAATTTAAAATCATATTATTTAACTGTTTTTTTCGACTTTTAAGGTTTTTTTACGTTTGTTATTTTTAATAAACACATTATTTACGTGTATTGGCTTTTTAAATATTTTTACTTTCATCAGTGTGACAGAATAATTTTCATTTTACAATATCGTTCCATTACTAGTAGTGAGCAATTGAATTTATAATAAAAAAAATATGAAAACTTTTTTTGGTTATATGCAGTTTGTCTTTTCATCGAACACACCGCGACAGGTCAAATCAATACCATAAAAAGAAACTTCATCGTTCCCGTAGTTGACGTATAACGCGTTTCCGAGTACATTATATTATTATTATTATTATATTTATATGATTACAATAAATATATAATCAGATTCTAAGAATAATACAATAAAAACCTAACGAACACAATAAGTTGTGAGAAATAATAATTAAACGGCTCATCTTTCGAATGCATTATTAGCTGTACGGAAATTTAAATATTAAAAAATGAAGAATTTTTCATTCCGATATCAATAAATATTTTTTCTGTTTAATAAAACCGCATTATGATTCGTCTGAAAACGCCGGTTTATGGAATTTTTCGACTTAAAATACACGCGAGTATTTTCGGTCGATTTAGAACGCATTTGAGCGGAAGACATCGTTTACAAACCGCCAATTACATAATATTATACCTATACAGTATATGTATACACATAATAGTACGAGCTTTGACGAAAGAGGATCGTTCGCGCTATACACCTATTTCCATATATTCCTAAGTGCAATATCCCGGAAAAGGCGATGAATAATCGTCCGTCAAACATTCAAGAATAACATATATACCGTTGCACGTACGTGATTGATTAAAAACTACGCCATGACATATTATTATAGATGTGCAATACCTATGTGTAATATTGTGTTCGAAGTAAATGTGCTGTTCAAAATAATACACCGAAATTCAATCTGGTTACTCGTGTTTAAAAGTTCAACGTCGTATACAACGAATATAGGTATATAAGCAGCGGCGTTGCCGGATAAGAACCGGGGAGGAGGGGAAATAATTTATTCACCAAAATGAAAACCATAAAACCATAACCGTAACCTAGTTGTTTGTGTTGTGTATATTCAAGACTCGTTTTTTAAAACGATAGAAGTATCGTTAAATAATATCATTGACTATGAGTATTCTCGATTTTTTTTTTCTCGACACCAAGCGGAGTTTGTATATATGCGTTCTGATGATAGAGTCGGTATTTCGAAATAAGAATACGCGTATTGAGTATTCGACGAAACACGGTACGAAGTATTTTAACGCTTTTACAACAAACTCTGAACACTTTCGTACATCATTTATATACGGAATATTATTATATTTTTATACTGTACAAACTTTCAAGGTCCGCAAATAAAGTTAAAATTAAAACGTATCCAACCCATCAAACCTTGAAATGGAATTTGACTTATTTACAAAAAATTCTTGAGATTCCGTAATATGATTCGTAATTACTGCGTTTGGAATGATACTGATAACTTGAAGATTGTCCGATGAATAATTAAAATAGAAAACGATTACTCGGAAAAATAATTTAATCGATAAATTGCATAAATTATATTATTTACAGTCGTAGCATACTTTTTTTTATCCCGTATAGTTTTCTTATCAAAAGGAATGTGAATTAAAATCAGTTACATTACTTATATAACATCTCGATTCCAACTCGGTTATAGATTAAAACAAAAGTAACAAACACACACACACACACACACACACACTATTATGTCCTACGTCGATGTGATACTGTAACTTTTTTTTAAGCGAATTTATTTTTGTTATCTAATAATAGCGATGGGAAAAAGCGAGTTCTCCGGGAAAAAACATACTTAAGACAATTGCAAAAAAATCCTCCATAGAGCTAATAAACGCTCAAAAGGTTTTCTTATTTTTTTTTTTTTTTTGCAATCGTAATCATAATGAAGGGAAACTTGACGCCGTTTTAAGTATTCTTAATCCTCTTATGTTCAGTCGACATCCGATTCTGAGTGGCGCGCTGGACATTGATAAATTGTTTCTCTCCCCTTATATTAAATAATATATTCTCAGTCTAATATCATCCGTTTCAGACGGTTCCCCTATCTTTCATTACTCAAAATTTCCAACTCTTGTTGTAGGCCTCACGGCCACATTATTTCGTCTGTCCATTATTTCATTAATTTCCAAACACATTAAATCGACGTCTCCCGACGAGAAAAGTCGTAACTCCATTTTTACAACTATTCAGACTCCAGAATATCGTTTTAAAGTTTTCAAAGTTGATTTCTTATTCTGCATTTTGATTTTTTTTTTTTTTTTATATCATTATTATTAACTGCGTATTAAAAATGAATAATTCAATGAGAAAGTTTGCAATTTATAAGATTAACGACAATGGGTAAATTCGGTGTGAAATTACAATAAAAACCGAATAACATGGTGGAAGGGGTACGTCTGTAGTGACAGTACTTCAATTTGATTTTAATTCTAAGTATATATTTTTAATTGTTTTATTTCGAGTGACCGGGAGAGTTATTCCGCCGGTGAAAAATAGAAAAAAAGATTAAAAAATATATTCGGGATTTGTTTGTGTAGTAATGTACGAGTGCAAACGTACGGAGCAAATAGTAATTTTAAATTTTAAGGTCTTTGTGAAGAGTGCCATTGCTTATGTACTACGGAAAAATGGTTATTTAACGTTCTTTCTTTATTAGATAGATCGAAGCAAATGAAGATTTTTAGGCATAAGTCTGTCTTAAATCGTATCGCTAAAAAATATGTTTAAACGGATATTTTAACTTTTACGAATTCGAAAAAGTTGTATTATAATTATTGTCATGCGAAATTACGATCGGGTCGTAGCACCGCAACTACGTCGAATCTCACCCGCAAAACATAGTCGATTTATAGATTGTGTGTGAAAATTCGATGACATATACTGTATAATATACCGACGACATAGAACACTATTATAATGATGGTAAACGATATGAACGAATGAAAATTGGACTTGATTTTGCGCAACGCCGTGTGGGCCACAACACGACGATCACACGCGGACCGCGGTGTTTTATTATGATATTATGTTACAGGTCCCGTCGTAGGATTTCGACACGTAAAAAATATAAAACACATATTATGATAATCTGGCGGTGGTCATCGTCGCATGCGTATGTATATGTATATATATATATAATGTCGGATACTCGTCTAAGCGGCTTATTCGATAATTATTTCTCGCGGGATCGAAGAAAAAAAAATACGCATATACATGTGTATAAATATATTATGATATAAATATTATCGGTAGTTCGGTACGCGCCGACCTCGGGGTGATGGTAGCGAATTGCCACCGGTGACGATTAACAATAATGGTAATAATTCCTCTGTAAAATAATTTCGACACGTCTATGCGCTTATATTATTATTATGCACTATTATATTATATATATTGTACGTCTGTGTTGCGCACCCGGGACCGGTTCTTTCCGGTTGCCACACACGCACACGCACACACACTGGTCGCGCACTGCGCGGCAGTTTAACTCTTTCGTGTTTCGTTTGGGTTTTTAAACAATTTTTTTTTTTCCGCTTGCCAATAATTCGCACCGGCTTAAAGAGGGCCGCGCCGGAGAAAAGGTCACCCGGCGACGTCTCCCACCCCTCCGCAAACTCGAGCCCCTCTCGTCCACTCGCCCTCCCGCCATCTCACACGCACACACACACACACACAACCCGCCCCTTCGCGCGCAACAACAGCCAGCAGCAGTAGCGGAGTAGAGTGTCTGGCCGTCTAGACAGATCGATATTATTTCGTATATATATATGCGCGCACTCGGCCTCGGGGAGAGTATATATATATATATAGTGGTGGTTCCATCCCTATGTATATATATATATATATATATATATAGTTTTTTTTGTTATCGCGAGCAAGTCTGCAAAGGGGTTGCGCCGCAGCGGGGCTGTATACGCGTATATTACGCCGTACTATGCGTAGACCGTCTAACGCAGAGCGTGTTTTCGACGGCCCGTGTGTTTCGAAAGCATTAGACGATCAATCTGTGTATAGACCGCGCGATTTTTTAAAAGAAAATTTCGATCGCCTAATAATTTCCCGAGGCGCAACCGTTGAGACTTGCGGCCTATAATATAGCTATGGCGGTACATTCAATTTATAAATTTTAATAGCTTCGCGGTTGGATTACTACGCCGCAGTAGGTACCTACCTATATTTTATTATTACAATCGGATTCTCGTATATAAGAATATAATATCGCTATAGTATAATGCAAATTTCTGACCGGAAAACGTATTCGATGAAGACTTGTCGTCGATTCTATGTGGTCTTATTAAAATCGTATTAACTGTTTTTGTCTCTATTACATTGCAGAAATCCCTAGGACGGGTGCTACGTATAAGAACAAAAGCAAAAAAAAAATAGCATTCGGCTTAATGCGAGTTGACTTCAACGGGAAAAAAGTAATTGAGTTGCTAAAATTATTAATAAAACTCATCTTTCGTTCAAACGTATCAAATATCAGGTTTGTATAGAGCGCAACTATAATTAATAAAACATTATGTTTAAATATTATCAATATAGGTAAGAAGTTAATTAACTGTAAAGCAGTAAAGCAATAACGTTTTCATATTTTAAAATCTAAATGTGATCGATCATCATTTGTGATTTGGAATTTTTTATTCGAAGGTCCCGAGTTTGAGATCTTGGAAATTAAAGTCTATGTAAAACAAACAATAATATTTTTTGACTCAATACGGAAGTAATTACTTAACGATAGATATTTAAAACAATTTTGTCTATAAAATATGAACACGGACGTCGTTTTATAAAAATCAAGTTATCGTAAACGTAAACGATATTATATATTATATTATGATATATCAATACTAAAGTTAAATAAAAAATTATATTATTATAATACAAACCCCCGAAGGCCAATTATCTACAAGAGGGATACTTATTAGAAAACCTGATTTTCGTGTTAACTTTTGTGTTGCCCCGAAACCATAATTTTATGTAAATTTATCAATGTAAACATTGATTTGTTATATAATAATAATAATAATTCACGGTAGTTCAATTATAGTGTACGTTTTCGGTGCGTTTCTGATACAGAGTTGTGGTAACTATACCTGCCTAGTACCTTATAATTTAATAACAAATTAATATGATATTATATCGTAGTTATAAAACGTTCTGAAAAACAAAGCGTGCCGCACGTGCTCCAAAATGGTTTCATGTCGAAACAATAATAATAATAATATAATAACAACGACAATAACTATAATAATATGTCTGGTCAAAAAAAATATTTTCAGTTTTTATTCGAAAAGTGGTACCAATCAATCTAAACTGTCTATACATACTGTGTGGTCGTGTGGGACGTCGGTATATTATATAAATAAAACTTTTGGAGTACTTTTCTAAAATAAAAACCATAAAAAAAATACCGTATACCATAATGTGTAAAAAGATTTGATAATTTTTTCCGATCACCGTATGATTTATTTTGAAAATCTTTATTAGACACGATGAATAACTAATTTATTGATTTTAAAAGCTTCTGCGGATGAGAAAGATTTAACCCACCTGCACCTCGGATTCACAGACGGTTTCCAGTATATACTCGATTACGAATTGTACAATTAATTCCCCGTCCACTAGCATATTTACAGGGTAATTCATCATGTTCACTCCCGTTTTTTCTTCTTTTGGTAAATAATTCATTCAAATTCTGATTTTTGGTTATTTCAAGTATATTTATAGATCAAGTTTTCAAATACTAAGATCTTTGTATGATTTGAGAAGTTCCAATGGTGTTCTAATTTTTTTTTTTTTCATATGAAAATTAATCTTTTCGCTGTGAATAGTGATGTATTTAAAACAAAACTTTGAATCACTATAATTTGCTTGTCGTAATCAGCCCTTCCCCCTCCGCCCGGGTTATCTCGAATCGATTACCGTTTACGTACATATTAAAATTATGCTTGATACATAAACTTGAATGACTAAAAACTGCTAGTTATAATTTTGATTTAGATACATTAACTTTTTTAAATAATTCTATGATTAATAATTATTAAGAAAGATGTATTGTAAATATACTTAAATTTTCAATATTTTAATTAATCTATTTACAAGGGGGGAAATAAAAATGGAGGGAAGGTGAGCATGCTAGGTGAATCACCCTGAATTATATGCTTACATATAATTATTAGCCTTTGGCGTAAAAATACGTATTTAAAGTGATTTTATTTTCATTGATTTACAAACAAGTGTTGGATTTATAATCGAAGAAAGCACGATTAATTATTTTAAAACGGTGTACATCAAAAGTTGATTATATATAAACGTCGTTCAATAAATAACTTTAAAACCAATTAATTATTATTATATTTTTTTTAAATCCAATGCGCATCAAGTTCATCAACTAATGAAAACGTTGATTATTGTTACTCGAGACTATCTCAATATGGTTTTTGATACGCAGTAGACAAATTTCAAGCGAGGTCCTTCCCCCCGCGTTCCCGCATTTATTGGTCACTCTAAAAGTATATCAACGGATTTCCGGCTGTGGTCGGCGAACTGTATAGTTATCGAAAAACGAAAATCACTCGACTGTATACGACGGTCTGCGCACTATTTTACAGAGTATAAAAATATAAAACGCACAATAATAGGTATACGTATACCTACCTAAGCCCGCGTACACATGTTATATAACACACGTTAACCATATACCAAATCCCTTCAAGTGCCACATAGCATATGAGGCGTGCGGCGTGCTCGTTGAGCGTCGTGAACTACAATCGCGGTGAAGTGGGAACTATGCAAGTAATAACTCATATTCAGATCCACTAGGAAATTTTAGTCCGTTCGATTAATGTTTTCAAATAATATTTTTTTTAACTGTGTATATGTTTCAGATTCTAAACAGAGCAATGGGTGTATTGATTTTATAATACCTTTATAATGTCTGCGGGTGTGTTTGTTTCTTTGCGCCTGTCATCATTTTTCGACTCGGTAAAATTGCTTCAATTTTTACCTCCGAGAGTCGTTTTAATTTGAATCCAATTGGTACTTTTTGAGGGTCAAAAGTTTTTCTTAATAATCAGAAAAAAAACATTAAATTTCAAGCAAAACCAGAATTTGAAAAAATCGATTCGGTTTATTTTGTAAACTGACCAAACTGTAGATTATTGAAATATTGTCACCAAATACAGTATATTATCTAATACAATGCTTTTTTAATACATACAATATAGTTTTCATAAAATGTTGGCTAATTAAGAATATTAAAAATTCACAAGTAGGCATATTTTTTTTTTTTATATATGCATTTGAAAATAAAATTG
This sequence comes from Rhopalosiphum maidis, assembly GCF_003676215.2. NCBI lineage: Eukaryota > Metazoa > Arthropoda > Insecta > Hemiptera > Aphididae > Rhopalosiphum > Rhopalosiphum maidis. Next base: position 87,221,443 of record NC_040878.1, read on the forward strand.
TTTTTTTCCCGTCAAAATCACGAAAAGTTACAACTGCATGTAATAGTAAAAAACTTATCAAGTCTTCAATTTTTATAACTATAATATTTGAACATTTAATACAATAGTGTTAAATATAAATCTTAATAAATATTTTACACTTTTACTAAACTTTTAAATTAATCATAGTTACTTTTATAGACTTTTCATGTTAACATTTTGACGAAATTACATATTTAAACGATGAATAACGATGTTGATTATTTTGTTGTAATTTAAAAAAATTATTCCTGAAAACTTAAAACTTTTACTATATAATAAATTTTACTATTTTACGCAATGAAATTTTAAAATTATGTAGATTAATGTTAATCTATTACTTATTCATAACACGAACTTATTCACACTGTTTTACAGCCTTTACGGTGAGGTGTTATTCAGTCAAAAGTTAAAAGTTTATAACAATAATAAAATATTAATAATATGGCGAATGCGATTTTTTTTGCAAAAATTAATTCAACCTATCGTAATACCAATAAATAAACTAATAAACTACTCTGATAATGATACCAAAAAACATAATCTCACGAAGGCACTTATCAGACACGATCTGTCAACCTATATTATCCGTTTAGAATTTATTGTTGTTTATATACAATTATAATATATCATTTACTTAAAATTTAACACGTCAATTACAGTGACCAACTGGCCACTCGACACCTGTACAGCAGAACGGTATCCCCTTTGCCCACCTTTTTTATATTAATTTATTCTGTATATTTTTTTCTATCGTGTTACATCCAATATGCAGACACGTCATATTGTTTATAGAATTTACAAAATTATTTTAATTATTAAATTTAACACTGTAAAAGTGAACAAAACTGATTAAATACATTGCAGTAAATTAATTAGATAATTTAAGTAATATCTAAACTCTCACCGTATGGCCATCAAAACGTAATAAGTACCAGTATTATGTATCGACACACAGTATATTATATATTATATAATATCATCGATCAGCCTCATACAAAACGAATCTGATTTGTAAATTATTAAAAGGGTGGTTGTGCGGCGATCGTCGATTGCAGTACGAAGATCGTCACGATGTCGTTTACAAAAAGCAAACATGGTTTCGATTTCTGCTGAGTTGACAATCATTGTAATGAAATACAAAATTTATCGTTCGATTTGTGCTACAATATAATATCGTGTATTGCGTATAAAGTATCCGGATTGTGAGAAGGACAAACGCACGACCGGACCGCGATTAATATACGTAATATTATTATTTTATTATGACTTACGGTTAGGTATATCGTACGCTTGTGTAATTATATTGATATTGATATTTATGTCTCCGATTGTTTTTCACTTGTATTATAATTTGGCGATCGTCCATAATATACAGTACGATTCACCAAGTATATACTCACCGCAGTGTTTTCATTTAGGTAATGAATAATAATTCATTCAAATTTTACTTTTTAAATTTCTAAATATACTTAAAGAGCGTCATATATTTAATTTTTGAGATTTGTTGTACAACAATAGGTACGTCTACTGTTATTATTATTTTTTTTAATAAGATCCTCTGTTTTTCGTAACTAAGGACAATCGTCATATAGCTCGTTGGATCGTGTAAATATTTCAAAATCCAACGTAAAATTGTCCACTAGATTTGTTCAAATTTTAATTTTTGTCACATTGTACGTCGTATTTTCGCGTGTGTATATTTTGTACGAGACAAACCACGGTAAAACATGCAACGCGCGTAACCCACGACGGTTGGTCTTTCGATTATTGCTTTCGTATATTCTTGTTGAAATAATCGGGTTTCCAATCAACTGTTCTACTTATAGTTTTTCATTTTAACATCATATTTTAACGCCGTATTAGAATAATATTGTATTTTATTGCGTATCTACGGACATAAAAGTTTAGCGCGTTAATCGTGTAGAATGCAACGGCAGCTGTACTATCGTTATTTTGTCGGTAGTTCCGTTTTCCAATCGAATAAAGAAAATAACAGCGAATCATAACTGTATAACAATGAGAGTGCTCGCTTCTTAACGCGACGATTATTATTATGGTAAATTCGGTTTTATCGAGTAATTCTGTCGTCACGAAAGTCGTTGACAATGAACTCAGCTTCTGTCATTGGAAAAACGCAAACATAACCGTAGTTTGTTCGTCTTTAATAATATATTATGCATGTATACGATGAATACAGTTACAGTGAGTATAATGCAATGAACACGCATGCAGCTTCATACAAAAAACACGCTATACACACACACACATTTTTTTATCATAAATATTGTTTCATACCATGTTGTAAATCGTCAGTTATAAAACTGCAATGAGAATGTTATGGTCTTGAATACATACCTCAATACCTGTATTATAGTGGCTATACTTTGTACGTATATACTTCATATAGTTGTCAGTAATAACTCATATCAAGAGAGCATCTCATGTCTTATTCTTGATCTCAACGAATTCATAAAATTTCAAAATAGACATACCTAACAAACAAATACGTTGAAGATTATTTTTTTTTCTAAATTATAATATCCGACTACCGTAATGCACCGCTTTAAATATTATGAATTTTCAATATCATTAGCCAATATTACGTTGTATTAATACACGTATATAAAAAAAAATTAAATCGTTAGTGAGCTTAAATTTTTTATGAAAACTACGAGACCGTAATATCATTATAATGAATAAATGATGGTTAACGTCACAACCCTCGCAGCTCTGACGTGTAATCAAATTATATACCTATATCGAAACGATTTCACCCGCTATTTTAATCGATTCACGGTGCTATGTGAATTTGTGATCGTGTTTTTTTTTTTTGTATTTTTAAATTCAAAGTATTTTCTACTGTCGGAACAAGAGGTACGTCGCATCTACAGAGCCGCCCGCCGCGGCGCTTGATATAAATAATTGTAAATTCCAGCAGAAGTGGAATTCGCACGTAAAATAATGATAATATAATATATTATGAATACGTAAAATGAAAACCGATTCGCCCGCGTGCGAATCTACAACAGACACGCACACACACACACGTATATACATGTTATTTACACGAGTCGCCAGGAATCCACTGCTATAGCCACTTGACGCTAGTTTATTCACAAACGGTTATTTTTTTTGTCGCGGCGATTTTTTTTCCATTGACTCTTGACATCAAACGACCGAGTTTATTGCGCTAGACCGCCGTCGCGGTGCAGCTCTCGATAAATTTCTACCGAAAATCTCGCGATAACATCCACGAAGGTGCATCATAACAATATTATGTAAGCAGTAGGTATACGAAAATAACACAAATAACGATTGTAATCGTGTCGTGAGCGGAATGCTGTGTAATTTTTTAAAACGACGAACAGGGGAGTATTTAAAAATGCTTAATGGGGAGCGAGGGCAGAAACTGACGACATTTAAACATGAGTTATGTAGAAACTACAGTCATAATGACACGTCGTCGGTTAAGCTCGGAAAAACAATAATTACAATTTCTACAACGATGTTCACAAAAAATAGAATACATCATCGTTGATTAATATTAATCGTTTAATTATACAGTGCATAATATTATTATATAAATACAGCAAACGGTCGCGCAGAAGGCGCGGGCCAATTTTATATCTCTCCCTTAAATACGCCCTCCGGCCACGGAAACCCACATGTAATCGACATTGTACACATTTGTACCGCGATCGTTGTAGGGTACTTAAAATACTATATAGTCACCGCTAACTAGCAGTGTGATGCATAGATTGAATATTAATTTTACTAGCATGATGATATTGGTGTTAGACATAGACATTCTGGTTCCGAGAAATTTTCGGTCAGAACATTTGCGGTCGGATCCTTTTCCGTGCCGTTTCCGGTCAGTTTATTTCTATTTACCTAAATATCAATTAATCATATATAGTATATACTAAAGTTATTCTCCGTACACTATACAGTATGGAATATATTTAAAATCATATAGAAAAAAAAACATTAATTTTAAAATAATGTAACGAACTCTAAAAATGTGTATACTATACTGCAGAAGATAATATTTACTGAAGGTAAACGTTATCGATGAATATCGATGATACCTAACTATATAATTGACAAAACACAATTTTTATTTAATACTTCCAACACATATAACTAAATATGTATTAAACTTTTTTTTCTTATATTAAACTTTATCTATAATGATATCCATACACAACCAAATAGAAACAAATCGATATATCCAATAATAATAATATGCTTTTTAACTCTCAAGTATATGGCAACACATTTTTATAATAAATATATTCTATTCTGTATAGAACTAATTAATTATAAATTATATATATACCTTGAATTTGATATTCAGATAGATGGAAATAAACTGACCGCAAACGGCGAAAAAAAAGGTACCGACCGCAAATGTCCCGGCCGCATCAGTGCCGATGCCAGACATTCTTATGTAAGAATATCCTCTGGACTGTTTTTGATCAAAAAGTATAGTCAATTATTTAAATATTGTTTTAAAATCGTAAATTTTAAAACAGAAATCTACAAGGTAAATCAATCTGATAGTCGATCAGACTATGCTGTTACTATTTCTTATTTACTGTTATTTATTTATTAGAAAATAAGATTTTATTACCGATAAAATCACATAAATCGATGTACATATTTTAAATGTGTATAAGTATTTTTTTAAACAATAAATTATTTAAATAAATTATAGCTTTAATAAAGAACATAAATCGAATAAAATATTGTACAAGAAAATTAAATATAACTTTACATTTTAATAACATAAAATGTTAAATATAAATTTGATGAATTGAATAATTAATTTTCAGACTTTGTTGTACAGTAAAATAAAAAGTTAAAACATTTTTTAATTTAGACTATTTGTTATCCGACTCTTGGTCCCGTGTTCTTTATCCGAGATTCCGTCTGGACTAGCACTGATTTTTTCTACTTTTTAAAAATAAATATGCAGTTTAATGAAATTATGTCTTTAAAAATATATAAATAAAACATAATAATGGCTCCAGAAGCCCATTAATTCGAAAAATTGATTTATTTCAACGTTGAGGGACATACTCGTATTATATGTACACATAAAAAAAGCTTTTTTTCAATAAACTGAAATATAATAATTATTTACCAAATATTATACAATAACAATGATGTTAATAATTGTATTTGTACCTTCTTTTTATTTATTATTATTTGCAATTTGTGTGTATACATTATTTTCAATTAAAAAAAAAAAAAAAAAAAAAATAGAATCATATCAAAAACATAATTTGTTTTTTGAATATATTATATTCTTTTTGTCTGCAAACTATTTCCCAACATCGCATATTGAACGACTATTTATATTTATCCAAATCTATTTCTATCGCTCACTTTCTTGGTGCTCCATAATTTTTAATTTCTCGATAATTATAATTATTACAATATAATACACGGTACGTCGACGATCGACAGACGACAGTGCATATTATTACATATTTACATGTACAGACAGACTAATAATAAAAATTTAAAAAAACGTACATTATGAATAAAAAAAAATACAAATATAATAAAAAATATATTTTGTAGTCGATTATAGTACAAAATTAATCTCATTTATATTACTTAATAATACTTATGTCGTTGTCGTGGTCATTGTATTACGTTGACGTTTTTTTGTAATAAAATTCGGGTTTCGCCATTTTGGCCGTCGATCTGGACATCGTTCTAGTTAACGGTAAGATTATGATTAGATTCGTTTAAGTATATACGTTGTAGTATAATGGTATATACAATAATATCTAATTAAGATTCTGAGTGAAACCATCGATTTTAAAATCAATGGTGAAACTAAGCATGTATTGATGCTCAGTGACGTAAATACCGGGTAGGCAAGGTGGGCAACCGCCACGGGCCCACAACTGACAAGGGGCCCTAGTCTAAATAATAATAGGTACTCCATATTTTATATTAAATTCCAAATTTCACAATAGAATGAAAATATAAAAATAATATTATTTTGATATACTTTTTTTTTCAAGTGTGTATACTGTACAACTATCGTGAATTTTTAAATATCAGATTTCTATATAAACATTTTTTTTCTTCAATAAAAAGGTTCTTCATCTAATTAAATAAGTTTGTTATGACTAATTTTAATAGTTAGCAAATAGTTGTGTAAAAATCAGAATAACTTTTATTGTATTTTTATTATACATTTTATTATTAGTTAATAAAAAAATAACTTTTATTTAGTTTAATATTATTGTAACATAAGTAGGTATAATACGATTCTACGAGTAAGAACTATAGCTTGATGTTTTTAACTCTGTTAGTTAACATTATATTATGTGTGTCAATGAGTATATAGTATTTTTGTCATTTGAATTCTAATTATTAAAAAAACAATTGTAGGGAAGGATATTTCAGTCTTGGTCTATGTTTGGGCGTAATTTTAATATTTTCCCCGGGAGTAAAAAAGAGAAGTTCCACCTCTGAATACACATGAATGTACGGTATACTATACATATAAATAAACTTACACTCAGCCTTTTCATGATGACAATAACAAATGTTGGATAAATTATATAAACATAATATATATATATATATATATATATATAACAATACTTAACCAACATATTTATAAGTGTATTATTTGCATAAAACGCATTCATTAATATATGATATCTATTTTTTGAGTTGTGTGTGACATCATATTATAATATTAAAGTGGTGAGGGAAAAAGTTATCATATATTTTGTAAACAAATACAACTTTTATAGGACGATGCAACGTACACAATTTAAAATAATTGTTGGGAAAACAGACGAAATAGTTTAACACGACACTTAGTCTATATTATAGTATGCATCACAATGTGAGTTAGTTCCTCTTGAAGGCCGGTGTGCTGGCGGCTTCCAGGTTCGAAGTCTGCTTGGGGAGCTTCGCTAGCCGATATTATTGGCTTACAAGCACCATAGCCTTTTTCTTACCTTTCAGGAAGTGCCCCGCCAGCTGCACCTCCGTCCTCTTCTCCTCCGCCGGTGACCCTACCTTTGGCCACATGTCAGGTGAGTCTATCCAGCCGTCCTCGTCATGGTGTTCAGGACAGATACTTCGAAATCTAATCGCCCGGCGGCGAAACGGTCGCGACGAATTGGCTGCGGTGAATCGGTCGCGGTGAAATATGATGCGATATTATTTGTAGAGATATCCTTTCAATTATTATGTACGAGAAAACAATGCCAAGTACAATTCCAATTTCAATGCATAAAAAATGCATGATGTTTGCTGTATCACTCAGAATTTGAAAATGCTTGAATGTTGAAAACTAACTGAATAATCTAAAATGAACTTTTAAATAAACAATAATAAAAGAAATTTGTTTTTTTTAAACATAGACACCTACCAATATACTATAGCGATAAATTTATCAGTCTTAGTAGTAGATGATTCAAATTTATATATTTAAAAAAAGTGGGCAAGTGGGTATTGCTCTGCTGTATATAGTAGAGACGGAGAGTAGGTCACTATAATGGATGTGTTAAATTTGAATGCAATGACAGGTATCCTTGTTATATACGAAAAACAATTTTGGACGGAGATGATTTGTCAATCTAGGATAATTAGTAGGATATATTATACTATTATTTATATTTAAATTGATACATTATTTTACGTGATTCCGTAAAAAATTAAATTTCATTTGCTCATTTTTTTCTATATTGGTGATTGCATTTTTTTTACAGTTATTAGAAGAAAAAATTTATGGAGAACCATGTATTGGGTTTTTTAACCATAGGTATAAATCACAAAAATGCTAAAATTTTCAACTTCAAAATTCCTTGCAAATTTTGGCGATTTTGACTTATTTCGTGAATATTTGAACTTTACATGTTTATAAATAAAAATTGTGACTAACGATTATTGATTTTTTTTTTACCACGATAAGTACAACTTATAATAAACTTTATATTAAATTTTAAAGATTTTTTGAATTGCCAAATTTTTTTTATAGGCAGTTCAAAAAAAAAAAAAAACTAAAAAAATCATAAATTTCAATTCTATAAATAACTTAAAAAAGTCAAAATATTTTTAAAATTTAATCGTAAACAGATAACGCTCATATATGAACATTTGTTGAAAATTTTAAGTATTTAGTATTTACAATGATTCGTTTCGAATTACAGCAAAACCAAAAAACTACTGAACATTTTTTACTTTTGATCTAACTACATTATACGTTTATGAATACATTTTCAGATGTTTAAAATGAGTTTGTGCCTAGTATATATATTTACTTTATAAGCACTAATTACAAATTTTAAAGATAATTAAATGGATATATTATTAAGACACTAAAACGAAATAAAAAAAAAAATCATCATGCTATTGTAAATTTAAATCGAACGTCGCGTGCTCGCGATAGGCAATTAATTGTAATGCTAATAAGTGATAACAAATCCTTGAAAGGAGATGACGTTGGTCAACGACGCGTGTCGCCGAGCTACTGACATACACCCAGGTTTTCAGTCAATCGTGTATAACTGTACTGCAAGTGCCATATTTCTAATTTTACATTCCGAGCTAATGCGTTTTACACTGGACTGGTATACATTGTTCCGTGGACCGACGACGCACGGGACAACTCGTCACCACCATAGCCCGACCGCAGACACAATATTCGATTCGCCCCGCGGCGCAGTGTGTAGGTCAGGCGTTTAATGCACTCCCGACGACGAGATGATGCGCGCACGACGGTAATTTCACTGTACAATAATATTATTATATGAGGTACGCAATATACGCACACGGTCGGTCTGTGACATACAACACACAAGACGTGGGTATCGTTGGAATCTCGGCTTGCGGACGGCCGATCGGCAATCGATACACCGTCGTCGACGCAGTGGCGGCGGCGTCGGTGACTCAGAAAACCTGTATGTCCATCGAGAGTAAAATTCTGGGAACCTTTCCTGTTTCCAAGGTAAAGTCTTTCGCTCCTATAATAGGTACGTGCATATAATATATATATATATAGACACCGTGTAGGTTATGTATTTGATCGTTATTACTTATTATTATTATTTTTTCAACGCGAAACCATTTGCAATATATACCGATTTTTAACGCGTACGAACACTCTCCAGCGGTGCGATATCTACTGCCCCGTAGACCCGCCTGCTGCCAGCAATCGTCTAGTATAGTTTTTTGCCCGCCGAAAGTCGGTTGTACTAAATATCAAACTATTATATTGTTTATTATAAGCTGTCACAATGCGGCCGGCCAACCTTCGACAGTTTAATGATATTTCGTTCGGCTGCTCGTAAATTAACGGCCAAACATTACACCTCGAAACCGTGTATTGGCAAATTATTTTATTCTTAGGCACAGTGATATTATATTATTATGAAGCAATACATATGGCGATGCTGTAACGTCACGTAGCGTGCGACGAAAAGTATTTAGAATGTCGATCGTTTGTACTTTATTAATAATCATATGTAACGATGGCGGCAATATTATAATATTTCAATAAATGTATTGGTTGCAATATCATACTACCTATACCACACGAAAAGCGAGTTATCGGTTAATTATTAACTACAATTTATTATTATACAGTTACATGGTGATCCTAATCATTCGTTTTCTATTTCTCCAACAAGTTATGACACGTCTTCATCTAGTTCTTATCACATTTTAATGTGATAACGAGTAAAACTACTTATTCTTATGCAATTTAATTAAAGTTGAATAAATCGAAACATTTTGAGCTTATTTTAAGCTTATTCATTTTTAATAATACCCACCCATAAATTATAAAATATTATAATTATGATTTATATAAGTATATATAATTCTCGATAACCAGGACTAATCACTTTTGTTTTTGAATTCTGATAAATAAGTTTTTAAATACTAGGTACCTATAATAAATTTCTTAAGGGTTCCAAATAAAAGTTTTTTATTTTCCTGAAAACCTTAATGCTTAAAACACAAACTTTTGTCGCATTACCATTAACGATCATTAACTGTTAACTTTAAACTTGAAGGATTTGACAAGCTTATTATAATGGAGCAACGATATTTCGAAACAACAAAAAAAAAGTAAAACGACACGTTAAAACTCTAATCATTATTAGTAAGTTATTATTACCCTCTTAAGCGAACTCCAACAGAGTCATTTACTCGTTTATCTTGCACAACAAAATAAACACTATACCCGAAAACGTTTTACAAGCCATTGTGTAACCTCAACGGTTTCATTATTTATCTTTGAAACAATTAAAAACTTCTCTACGATGTGTCAATTAAAATAAAATAAAAATAAATAAATAAAAGAATTAGTTTACGAATAATAGATAATTTACTTCTTTTTTGTTTTTTAAATTTGAGTTATTATCTAATAACTAAGGAATCTCGTGTGGAGACATAAACTCTTTATATATAAACACTTATAATTTAATAATCAAAAATATTATCACATAGTACTACAACAGTAGTACGTATAGTACTGAAAAGAAAGAAAACTGTTTTTTTGACTGCACTTATTAACATTATTAATTACTTTGGATACTGGTTATTCAAAATGAATATAATTTCATTATTTAGTTAAGTACTCAAATTTTCGCAAACAGAAAACCGTTTCGGCAAATAGTATAAACAATGAAATCCATCTCCGATCGCGGAACATTTTTATCGCGTATGCACGTTATTGCAGACATTTCTCGCGTAAATATAATATATCCATCAAATCGAAAACAATGAAAAAATCGGTTAACACTTCGTAACGATGTGCGTGTGTAGCTGCAGTGTGTAGGCGCATGCCGTCGTGTATCACAACGTGATAATTATTATTCGGCCAAATTATATTATTAATATACGCGTATTTTTAAATAATAGTACGCCTTACGGTGTTATAATAAGGCTTATTAAAATGTATAATGTTCGGCTCCACTGAGCGAGAATGGGAAACAACGAACCCATCGGTGATAAAGTATATCCAAACACCGCGCCGCCCGATTTTTTTTTTTTATACGTTATAGTCCGTGCCGTTTCTCCGAGGAGATAATAGTTTTCTGTTCACACACAATATACGACGGTGAATGTAATACATAAGTGATTTTTTAAGTATATCCGATAGGGCTTGTATATATATGCACGGATACGGTATCTTGTGTACACGGCCGCGCCCGTATTTATTTAATAATTTATTCCCTCGCGGAGAAAACGCAAAGATATAGAGGTAACGAGAGACAGACAGACAGACACAGGCCGAGACTTATAATACTTCGATAAAAGTTACACGACTATCGTGTGCTGCACGTAAGACGCGCGTCATATGTACCGAACCGCGCGAGTCTGCAAACGAATAATATTTTCGAACGGAAAACGAATATCGTTTCGACCGAGTGCAGTAGTGATGAGTTATACAAATAAAAGTCGACTCTCTGGCGAATTCCACGAGATAAATGATGGTCGTCGTATACGATAATTTTGCACTTTCGGGGTTTACATTTTCTCACTGCACCAGTTGCGACGATATCGTATTATTGCGAATTTAATTTCACACCTCACACGATTGTTCAACCTCGACAACTACTGTTTCACAATCGATCGGTATACGACGAATATAAAAAATTAAACCCCCAAACGTAGTGCCTCTACTGTCAGCTATAACAAAACGGTCGAAACAGGATATTGGCGTTTTAAAGAACTTCTTTTTGACAAACAGACCTCTGGTGCAAAACTTAATCTTGAGCTATTTTGACAAGAGGACACCCTTTTTTTTCGGTCCAATTTTAACGAATATGTGCTGTTTTAGTGAAAAGTCAACTCATCGTCACTGCAAGTCCGCGCCGTGTATCGGCGACCAGAGCTTATGTGATATAATTATTATCGTCCTGCACGTATGTTATAGTCACGTGACATTATTGTGTGCTGTTATTCCTGCGCTGTACGTGCCTATATATTTCATTTTGCGGTCCGGACCAATGTTATCGGCACCAATTACAACATAAACTTCCGGCCCCACTGCACAGGATCTCGTCGTCGTAATTAGCCGTAGTGGGTATACATATACTCGCGGAGCAATGCATGCGTATAAAAACAAAATAGTAATAATAAAGAAGTCGTGAAATAACAACAACACTCGGGTTACATATTATTAAGAAACTATCCGCGCGCATTGTTATTCACCCGGCCGTTTATAATGACGAACGACGTCCCTCGCTCGAATGTGCATACGATATGATATAGTTGCTGCACATCGTGCAATATTTATTGTTATTTATAAGGTGATTGTTTTGTCATTAAACGACCATTTTATCGGTGTATGGTGTGTTTGTTTTTAGAATATTTGTTTTTATTTAAAATAAAAATAAACAAAATTTTTCAGAAGAAAAACCATAATATTTATTTAATATTATTAGTTTATTACTTTTATTTTGCAAATGAAAACATTGTCATTCGATTTTATATTCCAAAAGATAATATTTTTCTGAGTATTTCAATATGTAAAAATCAAATTTTTGAACAGTTGTTATCTAGTAATGACCATATAGTAATATGTTTAGACAACTGGTGAAACGATTCACCAGCAATTTGCGGTCTATTCCACTCGCCGCTCGACTAAAATTCAACTTTAGAATTTTAATTCTTTATCATTTAATATTGTTAAGTAATGGTTTCAAAATATTTTCAAAAACACATACATTTACCGAGAAAATTACAAAAAAGAATCTGTTATTAAAAAAAACTGATGGTAAAAAAAAATCACACCGTATAAAATTATTGTTAAGCCCGAAATATTATCGGTACAACAATGACGATCCACCGCCTCTGAAATTACGATAGGACTAGTAGTGAATTCACACCAAACACACTAGTAGGTTATTGTGTGTGTGTGTGTGTGTGTGTGTGTGTGTGTGTGTGTGTGTGTGTGTGTGTGTGTGTGTGTGTGTGTGTGTGTGTGTGCATGTAGTTGAGATTCATAAAATATAATAATATCAGTCAAGGCCACCGTAACCGTTGAGGTGTTTAGGAGTCATAATTATAAGAAAAAACCTTTTTAAGTACCTACATACAAATTATAATTTGCTTATATTATACCTATAATACTATTAAAACGTCGTATCTACTCGTACTATTAAAGCCATATTATAGCGTATTTCAAGAGTAATAATAATCGTACTATAGCGTTTTAAACGTTTTATTCTATCCCTCGATGTGCACACATATAGGTATTAGGTATCGGTGCCGTGTTAAGATTGGTGGGTGGGGGGAGGGTAGTGGTTGCCCCAGGCCATCATTTTTGGCGTTGCCAAAATGTTTTCAAGGCAATATAATAGCATAATTTGTCTTGCAAAAACTATAAGAAAACAGGATTTCTAATAAAAAGTTTTAAACTACAATAATTATATTTTATGGACTATAAAGCAAATAAATTCTTAAAAGTGCTGCTCGATTGCAATATCGCTTAATATTTTTTTAAATTTAATTTGCGATAAGTAGGTGGTAAAGGTGCGACGAGCATATTTGTTAATGCGGCACTGGCGCACTGCTGCAGGACAGACGAGTACAAAGCGCTGACGATTAATTCTAGGATATAATATTTTCAGATATCGATACAAATAATAATAATTATAAGCATTAAAAAATCATTTTGGAGTCACGCATAACTGTTAACGGCTGACGTTGTGAGGACAAATACAACAGACATAAATGCAAAAATTACCTGTATTATGACTATTTATTATATTATAATATGATAATTCATAATTACCATAATAAGGAACGCCTCAGATCATTATTATATATTATCTTCAAGCCGACGTAGGTAGATATTATTTCAATGAACCGCTGCTGCAACAGAAGTTCCGCAAAAATCAAAATCAATTTATGCATATATATATATGCATGGGCACAGTCAGGACGACCAGAGATGGATGGGCAAGATATTTGAAAAAAATCGGTACACCAATTTTATCTTCTAGATGCGAAATACATTCGACATTTTCTTAAACATACAAACCTAGGTACTGGGTAAGTGTTATTAAATAATGTTTAAACAAACGTACACGGACATGGATCTATTATTTATTATATTTTTGAAAAATACATTATTTTAAATATCATAAATTATCATTGACTAGTGTTCAATATATAGAAATATACTATACATGCGGATAAGATATTCATTGTATTTAATTAAGATCAGAAAACATACTAAAATTACCAAAGTGGTTGCATGCAATTAAGGTTATATACATGGTATCCTCGACACTGATAATATTAGTATATTACAATAATTATAATAAAAAAAAATAATAATGATATTGAAATTTATTTAATTATATTGAAATCGTTTTCTTTATCTTAGTCCGCGTCAATCACAAACCGTATCCATGACCGCATATTATAACCATCACGGTTGGGTAAAACGACTATTATAGGGAACTCTTCGATCACAGTATTTCAAGTATATTGGATATAGAGATGTGTCCTATCCGTGTATTTATTATCTATGTGTGACACGACTTCACATCACATCACGGATTAACAATAGTATATATATATATATATTATATCTCAGTCCGTGATTCACATATAATAATATGCATATCACATGTAAGTTTATTGTATCATTATATTATATTATATCGGTGTCTACCGACTCTACACTATATCGTCCAGTCTGACGACACTGCGCCGTCGCGTTTATACGATTCTTCGATCGGTATATTATTACAGAGACAATAATACGGTTAACGAAGAAAAAACACTTCAAAGCGACACGCCGCGCTAATTCGATTAATCGTATAATATATTATTATAATGGTTTGGGCCGCGAGAAATCGGATACCATTCTACGCGTCTTAAATATCATCATATACCTAAGTATAATAATAATAATAATGTGTATGGTTAATACGCGCATGGATTGTTCCCCGTTTGTGAGCGCAAGTGAATTTCATTATTTTCCCGCACTTGATAATAATAATATTATAATACTGCGCGTATATAGAGTTTTATCATAAACAAACTGTGTGGTTATCGCGGACTACGACAAAGCTTTAATTATTTTAAAACGCGTTTAAATAATTTGTTTCGGTTCTTTTTAATTTATTATTACCGAAAAAAAAACCCACTGGGATTATAGAGTACCTCAAAGTGCTTAATATGTAGGTATGTTTATTACGAGTGCGTGTTCGTTAAATAATTGAAAACCTTATGATTATTGCCACTATAACATTACTGTGTGTTACTCACGTAATAAATATGGCGCGCTATGTGTGTGTGTTTCAGAATAATCTACTGCGAAGATTTACGATGCACAAAAAGCGAATTCCTATCAGTGTATTATAATAGTACATTAAATGAAATAGTATAACGGCGACGCGGGGCGGGTCGGTCTCGGGGTCCAAGGTTGTATGATATAATATTCATTATTATATATTATACGTTTCTAATTTAAGTCCAATGATATAATATCACTGTAACGACGGGGAAAAGTTTCGTCCGCGAGTTTTTTACGATCGCAATACTTACTCGTATGCACACACCTCACACCCAGCATCCGAACAACTAGGAAGTCACTAATTGCCGAACCCGCGACGATGGCTCTACGCGGATTGTTATAGTATAATATATCGGAAATTTAAAAATTATATTACCTCATATAATATGCTTGCGCGTCGTTGACATTATAATATTATTATGTGTATGATATACACTCATATTGTTCTCGTACAAAACCATATATCGACGGACTGTTATACGACCGGTATAAACGACCGACGGTACTATACGATGAGTTAAAACACAACCTATCCATTAAATATTTTTGTTTTAATTACGTATCCTACTTAAACGTCATTATTAAATAAATAAAATTTAAAGTGTTCGATGAAACCACACGCACATAATGTTTTAATTCTAGTATTATATTATTATCGTACACGCAATACACAAGTCGCATAATATTATTATCAATGACATTCAGACAGGTCACCGAGTTTCGTATATTATATTGCAACAATATGTTGGAAAGGGGTGGATTTAAATTACCGGTATCACAGAGACATAAGCTTTTATGAACTAGGTATAATAATTATTAAAGTAGTGAGTGCACTAAAACGGTTTACTGATATATTAAATCATTTAACCACTAAAACACTAAGATCTATGCTGTTATGAAATATATCAATGTTTAATATTTTATGAGCGTAACGGATCAATTTTAAGATCACAATTTTTGACTGATATAATGTTTTTGTTAAAACGTCATTCTTTTATACACTAAATACGATATGAGTAGAGAACGCGTAAATAAAATATAATATACAGAGTGTATCAAAAGTCTTCGTCCGATTACAAATTTATATAGCTCGGCAAACGTTAGCCACTAGTAAACGACCCGTATACTAATGAAAAGATTAGATAACCAAGTTTATTTTAAGTTATCTTTCGATTAGTATATGGGTAATTTACCTGCGGCTAACGATTGCCGAGCTATATAAATTTGCAATCGGATGAAGACTTTTGAAACGCTCTGTATTATACACATTTTTTAATAAAACTATTTTATTTTGATGATTTTTTACTAATAAAAGATGATTGATACAAAGTAAATTTTTCGAATAATAATAATCATGAATAAGAATAACTATTTGAGCCTCAAATTTTTAGTTAAAAAACATCAATCGCTGTATTATAAGTACCTTCTATAATATTGAACAGAAATTGTGTGAATCCTCTGGTAGTGAAAATAGGTTTAAATGAAAGGATAAGTGATTTTTTTGTCGAAAGAAAACTGTTTGAACGTCAATAACTGCGGTGTTATAATAACTGCATATAATAACAATAATACATCGACTATATTTTTTTTTTATTTCTATCACAGCGCGCTGGACGTTATGCCGGAACAATATTACAATACTACAACGACAAGACGTTTTGTTATTTTTTGTCCATCACGTCTATCCGAGAAAAGTATATTTCGATCTGTTAACGTGTAATACTCGAATAGTCGAATGTATCGATTCAAGATAGAACGCGCACAATAGAGCACTTCTATTCGGCGGATGACCTTAAAGAGAGGCCTAACAGAAAAATGGGTAGCTAGCATAGTATAATAGCGTTGTGTATCGCTTGTATAATAGTCACTATATAATAACCAAATATTTATAGTACAATATCGTATTATTATTACTCGCGCAGCCTACACAGACATGCACACTTTAGCCGCAGCCATCAATGTGTACTGATTGTGCGTTCAAACAAAGTTTATGTTTATATAAATTATTTGATAAATTAAACGTCGATATACCTACCGTACTGTTATATTATATTGTATATTGAAATACCGACGGATGTGCGACCATACAGTTATAACCTTGTAGTGATAGTAGTCGATTCCACTCTTGAGCTGTACCCACACCGGCATGGGCATCATAACGTTATTATTATTATCATTATTATTATTATTGGATATTTGTGCATAATATACAGCATACTTCAAAATCCGACATCGCGCGTTGTACCTATACGTTATTACACGTTGGTATAAGTCGAATATTCCAAGTGCGAGACGATGAGTTTATAATAATATCGCAGTTTATTCTACCGCTGGAATACCGTTTGAAGACACTCGACCGCACGCGTCCGTCGCACTTAGGTACGTCTTATACGGATAACAACTGTTAAAGAGATGTGTGTTCGGGTAGACTATACCTGTATAATATTATAGTAGCTATTGTATATAGAGCGAGCGCGGAACTTTTCTGTGAAGACGTATTTGTGTTTATAATATTATAATAATATACGGTTTATAAAATAGCCTATTTAGCTAACGTTTTCAGAAATCGATTTTTACTGCATTTTACATCGAGGATTATCTACATCCGATTGTCTTATATGTACACGGTTTTCCGATTCAATACTTGTTTAAATTTAATATCAATACCTATATCGGGCTATATATATATATATATATATATATATATATATATATATATATATATATATATATATTGATTTTTTGATTGGTCAAACATGTTCTCGTATTAATTTGAATATGCAACGTCTATATAACTAAGGATTTTACAAAAAAAATTTAAAATAATAAACACATATGTAAGTATAGCCGTGAACAAGTATTTAAAATATATTGTCTGTCCCTCTGTATTGCCGTCAATCCGAAAATTATATGACATTTAATACGTATGGAATCAAAGGCTATATAATATATATATATTTATTATATAATATTTTGAGTGTATATGTATATTTATATTAAAGTAAGCGTTTATAACTTATATAGGTATGTATTTTATAGATGCTATGAATTTTAAAAATAATTGAATGTAGAAAAAACATTGATATGTTTCAGACAATTCAGAATAATATACCGATATTGATAGTCGACCATCATTGTATTATAAAATAAAAAAAATATTTTTATAATCAATCGTTTCATTGCACATGACATTTCAACATTAGTTTAATACGCTCTGCAGCGGTGATTTTTTTTATTAATACATTTTATTTTTTAGCGTTGGATTACAATATTTATAAAATATTTTCAAATTTACCGAAAACTTAGCACAGTGCTACGATGGGATGAAGTGTTTTATCGTTGGTTTGTATTATACCTACTTCGTCGATTTAAAATAAACGATGATAATTTAGTAAACCCGAATGAATTCGCATCAAAATCGAATAAGATTTCAAAATACGTTTTTTAAATTATTGTAAGAACATGAAATATATAATTTTTATCCTTTTTTATCATCGTTTTGAATTTTTAATTTATTGCGGAGTGTCCACCCTATTAATCAAATATAGTGTTACATAATACTACGTGTGTGTAACTTTCAAATATATCAAAACATAATTCTAATGCTTTATTAATTATACCACGGTTGCACCATCCGACAATTATATGAATTTCAATTAAAAATTCGACAAACATTTTTGAGGAGAATGCGATATTAAATATAATTAATAATTTAACGGCAAGAGTTTTTGAGAGGGAAAATGACGAACGATTGTAAACAATACGGTATAAAACGGTTATTGAATACTGGGGACCGTATCTTTCACGACGATATTGATGCATCTATAACATTGTAATAATAATATTATGTACATATTTTTTTTTTTTATCATTGTTATTCGGTTTGCTAAACAATAATATTCAACTCGCTGCAGGCAACGGAATTCTTAAGATTTTCTTTGAAAAAAAAAATAAAAACGAAAAAATTTGTTTTATCGCTTTAATTGTACATATTATACATAACACATGATTGGTTTTAGAGTATAAACAAATCGTTTCTAGTTAAAATATTCAGAAGAATACTATACCAATCGATTATACTCGAGAATAATAATATAATTACTAATTGTTCACACTGCCACCGCGCACATACAAACAAATTCCATTCAACCGACACCACAGTTCTCGCGGAAACCAAAGAATATACTTAAATACTTTGCATATATATTATGTACAGTCGTTAAACATTTTTTAAGAATACTGTAGTCATATATTCTAAACGATCATAATTATCGTTAATTGTTGAATATTAGTTTGGAATATCTATTTCACGATGGCCTCTAAATGTATGTGAAAAATAAAATAAAAAATGTTAATACCGATAAACGTTTACGTTATACAGTCATCGGTTCGATACTCCGCCAATTCGTTAATTATTTTAAATTCAAAATACATTTGAATCCTATTTCGATACTCCCGTTAAAATACAGACGTCTATAACCATACCAATGTATAATATCACTCTATAGCAGAAAACCTACAGAAATCTCCAAACCATAAACGCAGAACGTCCTCTTGTATGTAGGAGCGGGTTCAATACTTAAATCTAATCTAATATCAGCGCACGGCGTTTTAAACGAAATGATCAATATTCAATATCTATCAAAGTGCAATAACGAATGTTCCACAATAACAGTAGTATATTAATTTAGTGCAAAAAATTGAAAATCAAATACTTATATTAATATTGCACCGGAATGAGGTTATTCGCGCGAAAAAGCAATTTCTGCCAACAAGAAATGTTTAATATTTTTGTTCGTAAGCAATATACTAATAGGTTCATATCGTGACAACGTGGTATTATAGAATAATAAATCACAATGGACAGATATGATGTTATGTATAATAATCGTGGTGTCGACACTCATCAACATCTACCTACGCGAACGATCGAACGATAAATGTGTGCTTCAGTAAAACTGTTCATCCAAAAGTTGATTATTATTTTATTTATATCGTCTGATTTTGTCTAGACACGTAAAAAAAAAATTAACCCGACTGACCGTCGCTCAAGCGAATAATCGTAATAAATGCACAATAATATGAAAACAGTATGTATATGTATTATATTATGCTAATAAATGACGAAAAAACCGGCGGGGTATTGCGTATAATTTTATTATTATGAACTATTGCGCGGGAAAACATTAACACGTGAGCGTCGGCGTGTGCAAGCGACGGGTGGGAGGGAGAACGTTCCCGCCAAAATTTCGCAGTCGGCGTCGCGACCTACCATTCGTTTATTTAAATCGTCAGCGGTCATGGCGTCGCACGATATTGTATAGGTAAAATATGGTTAATACGTTATACCTTTACATACCGAATGATTCACAAAGCGTGTTACCCTCTTTTTTTCTTTAATAATACAGTTATTCGAAATCTGCTAACCGGAATTTTTAAATATACTTAAAGTGCGTATTTTAAAATTCACGAGAATTGGTCTACAAAGAATAACTTGTGGAGATTCAAACTTTTATTTATCAAATGAGAAACCTCCTTTTTTTTCTACAGTA
The DNA here is from genome assembly GCF_003676215.2 of Rhopalosiphum maidis. Lineage (NCBI taxonomy): Eukaryota > Metazoa > Arthropoda > Insecta > Hemiptera > Aphididae > Rhopalosiphum > Rhopalosiphum maidis. The sequence goes on from NC_040878.1 coordinate 87,242,320, forward strand.
AACCATTTAGCTGGACATTTTCTAAAACTTTTGAAGTATTAAAATAAAAATTCGAACAAATAGTTGTTGATTTATTTAATTTTTCGTAGTGTGTATTAAGAATAATTAGTCCAGGATAATTTGTAAGATAAAGAGGTTTTGGTGAGTTTAAAGTGTTAGTTATTAATATTATAATTTTTATAATGGTCAAATAAGTATAATATAAACAATAAATCCAATATTATTTTTATTCATAACTCCATATTAAAAAAAAAAAAAAAAATATACAGATACGATATTGTTTTTAGACATTTTCAGTTCAAATTTAATATATTTTAACGCAGAATAATGATGTTAGTTATTTTGTTATAATTCAAAAACATTATTTGTATTTAAACTTATGAATTTCTATTTACATATTTAAACCATAAACCTATTCATAATATACATTAAAGCGCGGTATTAAATCATAAGTTAATAATAAAGTAATACAATAATATGGTACACCGTGTATATATGTTTGTGTGTGTGTTATAATAATTCAATATTAATAATGTTATAATACATAATGTAATATTTTAGGCAACAATAATTAAATCAACCTACCACAATACTAATAGCAAAACAAATTAGATACTTCAATAGTATTACCAAAACACATATTATCATGAAATGTGCTTATAGCGGAAACAATCCGTCAGCCTCAGCCTATAGTCTCTACTCAGAATATTGCTTTTAATATAAAATATAAATCATTTACTATCATTGAATTCAAATTTAACACAACCATTAAGATTACCGCAATAACCCACACGAAACCCACGCCATTGTACGGCGAAGCGGTACCCTCTTGTTTTAATACTGCAGGTTAGTATGAAATATGAATTTACTTTGAATAGAACCATTATAAATCTTAATACAAACAATCGTAAATACGAATATCGTACGTGCCGGTAGGTAACTAACGGAAAGACGGACGGACGGACGGCACAATGGGTTATATACGGTGTGCTAAACTTATGTGAGAAACCTAAAATTTATTTATTGTGCGGCAATCTCAGATACTGTTAAACCAATTGGCACTACACTTTGCTCAAATATTCCTTGAAATTCGGGGAGTGTATTATATTTTATACAAGTTACTATAGGACGACTCGCTTAAAAATTTCGTTTTTATTCGCGAAAATTGAATATTTTTGTTTATATGACATTTGATTTCTATATTGGTAACGATAAAAAGGGACTTTTTAATCTATATAATATAATATACGCATTTAAATGAATATGTGGTTTTCGAATTTTATACAATCAAAAACTATATATTACCGATTTTCACGAGCACTTCAGACATTGTTTTTTAGAGATATCGGGAAAGTATAATATGTAGTTTTAAGTGTTTTAATTACGTTGGAAAATATATCAACTATTATCGAGTACTACATCCAATCCACTACGGACGAATTTCTTCTCTCGGTCGAATTAGTTCAAAAAGCGAGATATACCGATGCCAATTTTACCGCAAACTTAGGCGAACTACGCCAAAACCGAAATACACCTAATAGCGCATCAGTTAGGTTAGGTATAATGGCTATAATTATAATGCACAATGTGAATATTATTGTGATCGTGTATTTCTTACGCAAAAATCGACTACAATATTTTTTTTAAATTGACACTTTTTTGGGACGAATCGTATTTTATAATTAAATATTATTAAATACTGCTTAATATGTATTATACATATCATAATATGAAACAATTATGCGACACTGCGATGCAACATATTATTATTATCATCATTATCATCATCTGCATTATTTGGTATAAAATATTTTTCTAGTGTATAATAAAATATGAAAAAAAATAACGTTCAAGGTCACCAGCCGCTGTTACAGCCGTCGCCGTCGTTGCGGGTTCAAGGCGGAACTCGCGAAATGTGTGTCGTCACCGCCGCCGCCACCGACCTCGGCCGGACACCGTTTGGTCGGTATATATTAAAATATCGTGATTTGTAATGCGTAGTAATTATACAGTATTGTTGTGACGGTCTAGACACTACAAACGGGTGTTGTGGGGGATGGTGGGAAAAGGGTAGAACTCAGTGTGGCCGGAAATCGAAAACGCAGGTCCACGACATATTTCGTCGTTTCAATGTTACAAACGGTTTACACCTATCGCGACTCCCCTGTTCGAAAGACTTTCATTAAATATTATATTATGTAAATCATCATTTTAATTTAATAAATATGTAGGTGGATGTGCGTCACCGTTAATGATATTATTATTATACGATCAAAGTACGCTGAACGCGTCTAGTCGATAACAATAATTGCAATAGAAATGTATGTATAATTTAAAATTTAAATGAATATCATTTTGATATACTATTTAAAAATTGTTAAATTGTTATTATATCAACCATCCACGAATTTTATAATAAGTGTTTTTCCTTTAATAATATTAATTAATTTAATTTCTAGTTTTTAGATTTTTTGACTATACACGAAGACTTATGTGTATTTTTTAATCACTTAGATTTTGAATACCTATTGATTGTCCCGAGGCAACACAAACTTTTGTTATGCAAATGAGAACTATCTATATATTTTATATTTTTTAAATTATTAATATATAAAATATAAACTAAAATTACCATGTTAATAAGCTCTGTGACCTTAATGTACTAAGGATTATTGACAATACTCCCGGATAATATATTGGATAATGATTTTAAAATTAAAATATTAAGTAGGTAAATATAATATAAACTATTATGATTTATACTTGATATAATATTATTATTATTATTACTACTATTATTTGTTTATATTATTCATTACTTTTTAGTGTACTACTTATCGTTATTTATGCATAATATAATGTTTTATAACTCGTGTAAGAAATTTAGCCAAACTCGTGTATCTGTACGTGTCATCAACAACGAGGCCTACGTGTAATATTTCGTGTATTTCGAGTATGAATTACATTGTTCGTCGAGGCCGTTTATAGAAGTGTGTTCCGTCGTATATTATACATATATGTACTGTATTATATACATGTGTAAACCACGGACGTGATCGTCTGACCTGTATAACTAAAAAACGGATGTTTACCCGTTCGTTCTTATTTCTGGACACTGACGACGGAATTACGTCTTGTACATACGAAATTTTTGTAATTTTGCAGCTGTATACAAAACATAATATGTACCTAAATAAGTATACAATTCGGTAAATTTTAGGATAAGGTTCATATTATGTTTTTTAACTATTAAAACATGTTATCACCATGACCCGGCACGTAATACATTTCAAAACAAACATGAAGTATATATAGTATATACTTACAATAAATGAAAAACAAATTTAACAGTATACATTTTTTAATATTTTTAAGTATAATAATATAAGTATGTGATTGAATATGTGTAGATTAGGTAAGGTTAGGTACCTATTACTTAGCCATGTAAAGTATTTATGTAAAAGTATTCAAATTGGTACTTTTATAGTTTGTAGAGTACTTTTTAAAGTAAATATTCATAAAACATTTTAAATATTGTCCTGGATATATTATTTGTTTTTGAAAATCAAATACTTATACATAAATGTTTTTCAAAATTCAAAAGAATTATTTTCTAATTTTTTATTTATTTTCATTTGGTAGTTCAGTGTTATAAATTGCAATCATGCTTAAATATGACATTACAGTTTTAAATTAGTAATTAGTAATAATTCCAAAATAAATTTATCCACCTGCAATCTTGTACATATCATATCTCTAACGTGTACCTACATTTTAATAGGAAAAATTAAAATTGTATATAACAGCCATCTTAAAAGTATTGAAATACATTCCGATTACTCGTATTTGTATTTTTTCTTAAACACATTTCGTTAAAGGTATTTTAAATGCATTTTAAATATTTTCTGAATGGATGTATTTGTATTTGTATTAAAATACAATTTTGAATGTTAACTGAATCAAATACCAATATAATATTTTATTTGTGTTAGTCAACAATAATTTTACCATTTTAACAGGTTAAAGCTATAAAATATTTTAAACAATAATTCTACAACCGGAAAACCGATTAGGATGGCTCTCTAATCTTTCATTTATCTAATATAATACATCAATATAATTGCGAAGAATTCGCATACCCGGAGGGTCCGCGTGCCTATCGTGAATACACTAATGTTATAACTTAAACTTACAAATACAGTACCTATGTATATAAATATTTATAATACTCGTTTTATGCCTGTAGACAGAGGGGCGACCAGAACAACGAATTTAAAACGATAAAATACATAAAAGACTTCAAAATGAAAGAAAATGTTGCCGTTTTGTCTATGTTGCCGCAACGTATTGTTTAGAGGGTTGTTACGTCACATCGCGGCGAGGCCATCGCGAACAGTGCTCTCTCTGTCTCTCATCCGTGGCCTATGCAATATTATAAAGTTTAACAGTTCTTATACTGGCTATATAATAATATACATTATATTTTTTTCTCTCAATTGGATATATCATTATTATACGAGGGTTTGCTGCTACAAATTACGTGGGGCATTAGTAAACTGTGTTTAAAATGATAAATAAATATGATTTAAATTGGTTACATTTTATTGACCTTGTTTTTTTTACTAATTATGGAATAAATTAAAAAATAAAACAATGAAAACTAATTTATAAAAATTATAAATATGACACAATAACAACATTAAAAACTAAAACTAAAATGATTTATTTGTACGTCTACAAGATGATATTTTTAATAATATGACAAACAGAAAGTACGTGAAGTTGACCCACCCATTTTGGCGTAGCGACTCACTATCACCAATAATAAGCAAGTTAATAATTACAAGGATTTGCGAGTTAATTTCAGAACTTGAAAAACAAAGTAAGTACATTCAAGGGGGGGGGATGGTAAATAATTAAAATTGTTGTATTTAAAACATGCAATTATTATATTATGTGATTTCATAAAAAAAAATTTCGTACACTACTTTGAAATTTTATAATAATAATCAGTTTTTTTTAAGCTCTTGTTAGGACAATAGAGTATACGCATTTTATATTTTTTCACAAATATTATTTTATGATGTTTTTATTGTTTTGAAGAATCAACCTGATTGTAAGTAGTAACTATAGGTATGTAGTTGATACCAGGTATGTGGTGGTAACTAGGTAGTATTAGAAATCTTCAGAAAATATTATAAATATAAAATTTCATATAATTCCATAGTATGATTTACTAATTTTTAATTAATATTTTGTTAAAATTAAAGCATATTGCACCATAAATTAAGAATAATTTCTTAAAAAAAAAAAAACAAAAAATCAATTACAAAATTAAAATTTTTATTGTTTTGACATACGTATTATAGACATTGATTTGTTAAGAAGAAAGTGACCCACAAATTCAAGTATTTAATCTGGTTTTTTTTTGTTACCTATCTTAAAATTTTAGGACAACCAAATATATGACGAATAAACAGCACTTGAAACAGTAAAAACTATGCAATTAGCCTCACGGTCTCACTTATAATATCGAACTCTACACATTAAATGATTTGAAAATCCAAAATTCAACTGTCTAAACGGGTACATTCCAAATCTGTAGTCGTTAATCGTGTAGATACAATTTTATTATACCGTTTGACGTGGATTCATAGTTCATACTGTAGTAGCTCACACACTAACTATTCGAATGATTTTTTACTCCCGATTTCAGTGTAGACAGTACCTAAGTACCTTTTATTACATAACATAATAATAATAATTTACCTATTTTCTAGCCATTACCGCACGCCCGTCCAAGGAGATGTTTCACCGATAAAAAGTGTGTTTTATAGATGGTGAGTTTATAATACAATAATATAATTATAGAGTTGTAGCACGATGGTTGCTGGACCGTTCAATTAGTCGTGGTTTACTGTCCAAAGATAGATCTTTGATCGATACTCGCGTAAGACGTATATAAACTATACCATAAAGATGTAATTCAATGTTGTTAACTGTTTTAGGTACTATTCTGTTTAAAACAATGTACCTAATATAATACGCGTATATAATGCCTAATCGGACAACTAATAAAACGAACGCGTTTTATTTAATGAGCAAAGAGTTAATTAAAATATTTTACGCATGCGTCGTGTCGGTATAAGGAAAACCGCGATGACCATCAGAGTTAAGCCCGCCGTTTAACTCATAGAATACTGCAATATTTTGGAAGGATTATTTAAAATAAAATAATATCTATAATTATCTGATAAAATGAACACGTCTCGTTATTAAATAGGTTTATTATAACTACATTCATCTTATAAACATATTTTAAACTCAATACTAAGTATGTACTAAAATATATAATATTATTATTGTTATTATTATTAATTTAACTAAATATTATGATGTTTAAACACAAATTGTTGACTTACTGTTTATGTAATACTGTTTCCGAATTCATGATGTTTGTTTGAAGACACATATTTTAAATTACTACTGCATGTAACTGCAAATATGTAACATTGCAGACAGACTTTATTTAAATTGTTAAAGACATTAGGTAAACTTTTATTGAAATCACGATTTTTATAAGCTGAACTTTTTATAAATTAGAATGTAAACATTACCATGAACGTGTTATAGGTGTACTTATAGATACATAAGTATTAATTAGTTTTATAATTTTTTTTTTTAATTTCATTTTCGTCGTTTTAAACATAATATACCAACGAAAAGTAAAGAAATTATATGTTAAATATTTCACTTTTTGTCCCGATTAATACATTTGAATTAAATTTAAAACGTTATGAATTTACCTTGTATTCTTGTATTATTAAATTAAACGCTCTGCAGTCTACAGATATTGTATAGGTATGGAATGTTCGCACGGACCATAATATTATGAACTATTTAAGTGTTTGGTGGTAGGTATTGGTGGGTGGCTGTGGCGTGTGTAAGCCATAAAGAAACTTATTTACCCTAAACTATTATCTAACTAGATACCTAAAGGAATTCTTAACATGTTTGCGTACTCGGTTAACGAGTTATGAAAATTCAAAATGGTTTAAGATAAAACGTGGTATTCCACTGTAGTAAATAGCGATGCATAAGAATATTATGTGTACACTGTACCTACATAGGTTATAGTATGTATACATTAGATATTAGAAAATCCTATCACAACTGATATTACGTATACACCGTTGAGTCTCCACAAGATCATATTGTTATTATTTATTATACTAAAAAAAAAAACCACGAGTATTATTATAATTGTTTAATAATATAAAACTGATAGAAAACCAATATATAAATTCGTCCACTTTTACTGAGCTGAACTGAATTTTAAATGTCCATATAAAGTAATATATAAGATATATGACTCTTACAGCGTGTAAAAACTAATAATAAACAGAAACGAAATTATATTAATGAACGACTGGTATAATGTATTTACATACGTAAGTCACATTACTTTTTAAGTTCACAACGAATATAAGTTAATTATAAATTGGTGAAATCTTTATGAAATAATATGTTATAATATACTGTAATAATATGTTTATTATATTCTTGAAAACTCGCGGTCTTAAAGGATTTCGTAAACTATATTATACTGTAGCAAATAAACCTTTGTGTGAGATTGTGATGGCATTCGAGTACGAGTATAATATATATATTATATATTATATACATATTATACAAATAATACATATATTTCCTAAGGACAAAAACTCGTACACACACGATGAACAAATAAGAGATTGCTTCACACACACATATTTTGTATTATAGACTAAACAGATACCGACCAACAAAACGCACTTCTCCTGACGCAGCTCGTACAAAAAAAAAAAAAGATAGAAAAAAAATAATGGTCAGATAAGTTTTGGAATTTAAGGTGACTTAGTCAAATACAGTATATTAGATAAGAGTAGAAAAAATGTAGCGCTTTCGCTCAGTATTTGATCTTCATGCACACACACGCGCGCGCACACACACACATACGCACACACATATATATATATATATACAACACCACAAACTCAGTACATTATATTTAATAATTTTGTACGACAATGCAGATAGAACTGATCGAAATGATTTATCTGCAGCGATTCTATACAACATTATAAATGACGTCTAAATGCGGAGCCTCCTAAAATGTTAATTTAATGTTAAAACTTAAAATGCTTTTTAATTGTATTATTCAAATACCCACATTTTTTGCGTCAATGCGTGACTTATTTTACAACGCCACGTTGGTATAGGTATCTTTTACGATTCTTAAGATACACCCAGTAGTCAGTCGTTCTGAAACATGATAAAATGCTTTCAAATTGATCGACAAAATGACTTTATAAGACGGCTGTGAAAAAATAACTACTTGCGTTCTAACGTTGTCGGCATTTATAATTGACTTTATAGTTTATATACAAATACATAAATGCATATTATAATCATTGGAGCGCTACACATCGGTTTTTTCTGATATTAATAAAAAAAGTCCTCGGAAAAAAGGCTCCAAATTAATATTTAATTTAAATTCAGTCTTTTATCATATAGGTATTTATAATCTATATAGAAAGGTATATTATAGCCCATAGGTTACATACATGTTACATATTTTGTTGAAGGTAATTAACAAACAACTAAATTAAATAGGTACAATACAATAAAATAATTAAAAATTTAATAAATAATGTCTTACAATATTATTTAAAAAATATAAAAATGCATTTATCTAGATATATACCCCTCGTCAAATAACGACCGATACATGACATTTTCATCATTGTTATTTACGAACATTTTCAGTTTCAAATTCAGTTTTTTTTTTATAAAAATTTAAAGTTTGTATTTTGACATAATTTATAAAATTTAAAAACTATTTTGTAGCTAAAAATTTATAAAATGTTCAACTTTAACAATTACTTATAAGCCACTTATAAATTATCATAATAATAGGTAATGCAAATTACCTTCAATAACAAGTTCTTGTAGACTATTTGGATTTTTCGGGCTTAACTGCTTCGTTGGTTACGAATACTTCTTTTTATTGGACCTGCGGATGGTAATTCAATTAATACCTCATTTGGTACACATTTTACAGCATGGGCAAAAATTTGTCCTGGATTGTTACAAGTCTGAGGTGAACATTCCTTTATCTTTTATTTAATTTTCATAGCTCCTATTTCACCTTTATTAGCACTATGACAGTGTTCTTTTTCAAATCGTATGATTTTGTAATTTCCAAGTCAGTAATTAATGTTGCTGGACATTTCGTGGACGAATTTTTGGAACATTTTCATCGGATTATACTTTGGCATGTTTTTTTTATAGTATAAGTATACCCGTCTAGTGCAATTTTATCATTTCCCTTGTTTGATTTAAGAAGTTCAATGGTTAAACACTTCAACTACACTCGCGTACAAATTATTACGTATGATAGGTATACCTGTATATGGTACTGCGTGTAACTGTCAAACTATAAATTTTGTCAATTAATTGTCATGTACTATCAACAGATAAGATTTGTCAACCCAATTTATTTTATAAATAAAATAACAAATATAATGGAAATATCGTTTTATTTATACTGCAACGGGAGACTTTTTTTCCGTTTACCGTTTTTTCTAAAGGAATAGAGTAGTTTTATGTGTCACCGTCTCAGAAGTCAGTGACTGACCAATATATTATCTGAAACAATGGTATCTATTGTTATTGTTTTGTATATAATATATGCTAAGTAAAGAAACATCAATATATACTTACTATATTGATATATTGTTCTGAAATTTAAAATATATCTGTTTTTTAAATTAAATTTAAAATTATACTTCAACTGTAAATATATTAATATTTAAACCTTAGAAAAAAAAAAAGAAGAAATGAAAATTTTCTTCTTTTATTTTGATCACTCAATAATATTCAAGAAATTTTAAAGTTCGAGCCGCCTCATGAGATATCCATAAAACATATTTTGCGGTTTTCGACCTTGATTTTATCAAGGTGACGATAATAACGACTACGTGTTCGGTTCAGGGCACTGACTAGATCGCAAATTACATCTGCAAGCATTTTTCAGACACGAAAAACACACAAAACAATAATAATAACGGTCCACTTTGCGTTGACCTAGTGCAGTCCAATAATAATAATAATAATAATAATGTGTGCAAATGCATGACGGCCGTCATACGTTTAAACCATAATTAATAATAATACATAAGTAATTCTTCGCTGAAGTGATGATAACCTCCGATGCGGTTTTCTTAATGGTCTCGAAAAATATGATAAGTTATAATCGACTATGGTGAAAAAAAATTGTGTTTCAATTTTGTATCATAGGTGCTTATCAACTAAACACAAACGCGTAGAGTGGCAAAAGTGTAAAACAATTAACGATACAATTAATATTGAGTAAAGAAAATCAGTTAAACGACTAAAAATATATTAATATTATTTTTATGTCTTTTTACTTGGTCGTGCAGAATCATGATCGCATAATGCATCATGTTCACAGTGACGAAAAGTTGTTCCAATCTCAAAGTACAATACATCATATTAATCTATTATTGTTTTATAACATAATATAATTTTGGATGTGAATTTAAAACTCAATACGGTGCGTTAAAGATCACAAATACTGTATCAAAAAAAAATTAAAATCTCTAAAAATGAACTTTAAATAATTAACAATTTAGTCCAAATTTGAACTTAAAAAGTTTTAAAAAAATCATGCTCACAATATTTTTGGATTTTTTCGTTTCAGCATGAAATAATCATGAGAATCATAGTAATACAATTTTAAGCCTTAACTATAAAAAAACACATTTTATAAACTTTTAACTGCAAAAAATTTTTCAAATCTAAGTGATTTCCATTGATTTTACATTAATTTTTTATAAAAATTTATTAATTATACCCATGTATTTCAAACATTCAATGTTCTTTTATGGGTAAAATAAAAACGTATGTAGGGATCTTGTAATTGTATTTTTAAGCTTTTCGACTGAACAAAAAAATATTATCGTTATTTATATAAAAAAAATTATTAAAATTATTAAAATTATTAAAGTATATTAAACTAAAAAAAATAAATTTTCAACTTAAAAAGATTCAAAAATAGTTGAAATATTTTAAAAATTATATTATATGTTGGAAATGTTAACATAAACATTTCGTGAACTTTTCTAATATTACGAATATTCATTTTTAATTTAAACCAAAAAACTAAATAGATTTTATTGAATACTAGTTTTGTTCAAAATGTAAGTACTGTTTTTTTGAATTTGTATTTGTTTTTGCCTCGTATTTTGAAAAGTACTTTAAATTTTAAATTTTCAACTTAATATTTTAGTAGGTCCAATTTGTTATCAGAAAACACCTTCAAAGTTGAAAATCGAAGCATTTTTCAACTATTTATAGTTTATACGCAAAAAATAACTCACACACACATCATTGATTGCTCCGCTCACAATCTAAAATTATAAGCCTATTATGCTATACACATAATTGAAACGTTATACTAAGAAAGCTGGCGATGAACCGAGTTTATTGGAAGTCTAATATACGACTGTCTATGATGTAATATATTAATTTAAGCCGTAGTCGTTTGACCGACCTTCACCACATCAAAATGACAAGATCATAATGTAGAATATTCCTTTTCCTTGATTTTTTATTCATTAAAAAATGCGGAAAACATATTATTATTATTATTATTATTATTATTATTCTAAACTGGTGTAAATGTCTTTTTTTTTCACTCCCCGTATACGTATAATATGTACATAAAGGTATACCTACAGACGAACATAACGATTTCCGGAATGTCGTTACGCCCATTTGTTGTTATCCTGAAGTTACACTGTCGTCGTACAAAGGACGGTTATTCTAATGGGGAAAGGAGTCTACTTATGTATACCATACATATACATGGGTAAACCGTATATGCATATCGCCCCGGCCGCTATTTATTGCCATGCTCGGGTCGCCAGGAGATATAAGGGTAACGATCACTGCTGCATCATCCCCCCTCCCCCCCCGGAAACATGGGTCACCTGCAGTGTATATCCTGGGGAGTATCCTGTTGGCGGATTTGACAGTTTTACATCGAAATTACATTTTAATATGCCTATGTCTTCCACGGGTATACCGTGCACACCCTGTACACCGTGTATAATTCGGTCTTACATGCACAAAATACGGATAAATCATAAGTTGACGAGCAAGCAAATACTTTGGCAAAACAGGAAATCTAAAATGAAAACGATTATTTCGAAACGCCAATGTAAGGACTCCGTGTGTTTTGTCTTTATTATACAAACGTATACAACATTGCAAATTTCTGTTAAGCTGAATCTATTTTGTGTTGTTAGTTTTAAATATTTTAATATTTCAGTAAATTGACGTATTATCAAACTCAAAGGTAAGAATATTATCTTAGTTCTTTGGTAAGTTTTAATTTTATTTTTGATATTTTAAATCTAAAACAAGTTATGACCGATTGTTAAAATATCGAAATAAAAAAAAAAAAAAAACAATTAAAGAGTGAGTACTCTTATTTTAACTTTGATAATAACAAGTCAACTTACGAGACAAAATGCACAAATGTTCAGTGTAATATATTTGTAAGTCAGAGACAGCTCATGCGGACATCTCTTAAACAATTTGAATGTGACAACCATGGTCAGTGAAAAACTACACGATTTTAGCCGAATAAAGTACGAGTATCATCAAAAGTCTTAGATAATCTATCGTCACAATCGTTACAATCAACATAACAATATGCATAATATACTAACATATGCATTAAGCATTAGTAACTAATGATTAGTTAGTGTTGGGGAAGTAACATTTTTTGTTAATTAACTTACATTACGAAATACCTTTTGAATTTGTAATTAAATTATTATTAAGTTACTTCTTATTTTCAAAAATAACACTGAAACTAATTATGTTTTCAACACGTTGACTAAAAAATTACAATCAACCATATGAAATTATATAAAAATGTATTTAAAAACAAAAGAAGACAATAAAATGTTTAAATACATATATTTATTTTTAAAGTAGGTATAAATAAAAATTAATTTTCCAAATTACTAATTAAAACCAAATGATACTGTGTGAAAATCATACTTATATGATACATTTACATAGAATATTATCAATTGGTTCTTAATATATATATATATAAAAAAAGGTAAAGTAAGTAAGTCTTTTGGTAAATTTATTGCAATTAATAGTGTAGTCAAATGTTAATTAACGTTAAATTACTCAATAATAATCTTGTTACAGCCGCATGTGAATAAACTTAAGCACTAGGTGATCCCCAACATTAAAATAAATATTTTTGTAATGAAATATATTTTGGATTTGTCCATTGCGGTCAAAATTATTATATTGCTCGATTGACTATCAACTAAATTCAAAAATATCGTTTCTAGAACAACAATTTGTGTAGATAACGATGATTACTGACGTTATAACGGTTTTTGATTTAAAGGCAAATGGAATATTACAGCAATAATTCATAGGTAATATAACAACAACAATGAGACGACGACGACGATGATGAGTGATGGAGCGGCGGTATCGTCGGTCGTATATATTATATAATATTATTGTTATAATACAACGGGATCGAGTACTGGCGGCGCAGTTGTGCGTATAAACCAAAAGTAATTGGTATACCTATAAAATGTATAATAACGGCCCGGTATAGATATTATTGTCGTCGCGATTATAATATTGTTTGTATAGATACTCGAGTGGGGCGTGTGGGGTCGCGGCAGTCGGTGGCTTCCGATGGGTGTGCGGACAATAAAAGGGGCGAGAAAACGATAATTAATTTTCTCGAGTTTTTTCGTTCTTTCTGCGCTGCTAATGGTTTTTGCGCATTTCGCGGTACATCCGTTGCCGCGTAGCGCGTGTATACGCGTAATGCGCATATTATGCCATTATAATGTATACGCGCACTGTACAGCTATTGTAAGGGGTGCGGGCTCTCGTAAGACGTCCTAAATTGCGGTTAATGCAGACGGAAAATTCGGGTTAAATGTGTGTATACAGATCGCGTATCGGCGGAGCGGGGACGGGTAGGTGTGGCGCCCCCATTGAACACGTCGGCAAAAAAAAATATAAATACAGAGAGAGAGAGACCGATCGTCGTCGTCGCAACGAGACCGCGCGAAAAAAAAAAAACAGTTCTCTCGCGGGTTGTTGAAATCTGGACGAGCGCCAGCCGTCCGCAGACACCCAGGTCCGTTTCGCTCACAGTGTGAGAACAATAATAATAACAATACGGGAAGGGGTTCGAGTGCGGTTTTCGGAGCCGCGCAGTAGCTACTACCCCCACTGGGCCACTGGGAGCTCACTCGCGATTCGTGTACCGCACGTGATAAATTCACCCTCGCGCCCCGAACCATTGTCTCGCGGTCTAATTACCATAACGCGGGCAACGGAATGGGTATAATAATATCATACGTTATAATCAAAACACATAGAGATGCCCCGGCGGAAAAACTCCGTTAATGGTATGATGTGGCCTAATAGGTAACATCCTAAAAGTTCACGACATAATGTTATATTATTACGCGCTCGGTAAAAACTGTGTAATAATACATGTTTTGATATTTTATTTTATTTTTCAATTGTCCATGGCCATAATAGTAATAAAGTTATGCGATTCACGAATAAAAAATGGTAAAACAATAAGATGAGATTATTTAATTTGGATTTTTAATAATCGTGTTGTAAAAGCTCGTATATTTAAAACGTGTATTTTTACTTGGTTTCAGTGCTGTATCAAAACTCTCTTCCACATTAATCCTTGTCGATCACGCCCGTAAGCTCGTGTATTCGGTTACTATGTTTTTTATCGTTAACACCGCAAGCTTCACTGGGAACTCCTTGCATTTAAGTACCCGTATGGTGATCTCGTTTGTCCTGTATTTGGACAAGCGGTTTAAATATTTTATACTGATTCCAGTGATTCTTTTTTTCAATTCGAAGAGTTTTCAATCCACCCATTTTCTGTTATTTTAAACGTGTTTAGTTTGGTATTTTGTTGGTTTCACATATTGAACCATTTGCTGTTAGTAATTTAATTTATACGCTTTTTTATGTCATCGTAAGTTGGTTCTAATATCTACTTATAATACCTTTTTTGTATTATTTTCATGTTTTTAGGGGAATTTTTGACCTATTGACCAGGTATATTGTTTCCTTTGACGTACATAATATTTCCTGTATGTTATCGACTTTAAAAAATTAATATATAATAATCTACCAATGTGAATCCGTTGAGTGTTCATCATCCCACAATTCGCCAAAAGTTTTCGATTTGTCCGCCACACGAGCTTCTTGATAGACTATTTTCATATTATATGCATATTATTTTACTTTTTTGCAAGCTGACGTTGACGCCTTAGAGCGACTATGGTAGTATTTTTTTTTTATATATAATTTATTGCTGCTTAGTCGCATAGACATATGTACAGATTTATAATAAACAAAAGCCAGTTCATAAGTTGATATCGTACATTTCTTGTATGACGATTACGTCTAATTAATTAAACATTTAATTGTGATGGT
Organism: Rhopalosiphum maidis; assembly: GCF_003676215.2. NCBI lineage: Eukaryota > Metazoa > Arthropoda > Insecta > Hemiptera > Aphididae > Rhopalosiphum > Rhopalosiphum maidis. The sequence continues at coordinate 87,257,914 of NC_040878.1, forward strand.
AATATTATTGCTTGCTATACTTTAGGTTACTTTTTCAATTTCGTCACTAGGAATCGGTAGGAGTCATTTTATTGTATTGTTTTTTAACTAAGACGCGAGATGAGAACATTTTTTTTTGTAATTTACCTCTAAAAAATGTAAAATTTCAACAAGATTTGTTATCTTCTAAACAACTATTGTCGACTTCAGCTGCTTTTGAATATGTTTCAACGTTCTATTATAATGGAAACATTTTGCTACAGAGGCTAATCATCGGCTTCGACGTTTCATGTTACTGCGACGGTCGCTGAAGCCGACAATTATATGTGACATCAGTCACACCTAGTGCTTATCAGTTATCCAGTTTTCTTGTCTGTGTCTAATATTTATAATTATTTTCGAGTGCAGTGGTCAGTGGTGGTATAAATATAAATTTAAAGTAAATCAATATTGTCCAAACCTAACCAAATCAAAATGCTTTCATCGATTAATTAACATTTTGTTCTATGTTTCGAATTATATTCTCCGTCAAAAATATCTCTTCATTATAACAGTATCAAACGTTGCCAAAGAATTGTATAAAACTCTACGATCTACATTCCAATGTCAACAACTATCGCATCCCCAATATTCCCGATGACCCCAAAACACAAGAATTTGGTGTCGTAACTATAAAGTTTCATCACTTGAAGCCTCCTTCTCTCAAGTCCTTAGTTTTTTTCTTTTAATATAATTAATTTATTCAATGTTTATTTAATTTAATTTTATATTAACCATATAAACGTAATTTGTGCGAATTGTAAAAAAACAAAAAAATACAATTGTACAGAAAAAAAATGAATATTCAAATTTATAATATAATCCATATAATGACAATAAACAAAACAAGTATAAAACCCACCCTAATGATAAATAATACGATTTAATTAACATAACACTACATAGCAGTAATATATAATACAAATAATTTTAATATCTATATAATAAAAAATAATAAAATTCGTAGACAAATGTAAAACACGGACTACCAAACTTTAAATGTAAAATATAAAATAACTAAAAAAATGCCCCATATTTATTTATATTTACACCAAGATAAAAGAACCGCTCTGTATACAGACATAGTCGTTTTTGTTTTTTTGTATGTAGGTATACCTATTAATTTATGGTTTCCAACAAGCCTTGAGAGACTATTTAATGCCTATAATAGTAATACATTATCTTCGCTTGCGATGACTGTCGACTTGGTCAAATTTCTCCGGGTCCCCGAAATGTGTATACAATAATAATAATAATAATATACACTGTCGTCTGTTCGGAAGAAACTTAAATTAGTTACATAATAATGCTATCATTAGCGTCGGGTTAAAAATCTAAAGACAATGGTTGGGTACCGAACGCCGCTGCACAGTCGAAACGAGGCTACGACGTCGCGCTAACGTATCTATCATCGCAGGGAGGTATTTTTCGGTATGCGGTGTCTCCAATTTGAATTGTCAGCATCTAATAAGTAGTATAATAATAATAATGCGCATAATATTAAATTATCATAAATATTTGTTTTAAACCTCGTCACGTGCTCCAATTTTCATACACAGGCTATTATATTATAATATAAAAAATATGTATATTTTATGACGTACCTATTACAAAACAATATAATATTACGTTTAACACCGCCATATTATGAACAACGGTTTTTGTTTTTTAGACACATAAATGAAATGTTCTTCTACGTGTTCAACCGTAAGAAATGATATTATTTCTCTTAAAAAAAAGAATCAAGTTATTTTTAAACAAAATGTTCGTAATTATTATTATTTTATCTATTTATAGGTAGCTTAAATTACAATTTTCGATTAACTTTCTGTAAAGATTAGCTTTCTGATAATCGCGTATCGTTATCATATATTTGAACATCAAATTCTTTTAGAAATTTTTAATAAATATTTTTAAAAAAAATAGGCATGGCTAGTTACAGTCGTGCCACGCAAATCTTCTCCCGTAAAATGGAAATGAACATAGAACAGTTGTCGGTTAATCATAATATTTGCTTCTAATTTCCAATATCGAAAAGTTTTTGTCAGTGTTGATTTAACACCATGGCTTTTATGTATTTCTAGAAAAAATTTCAGGACCTCATTTGTGATTAAATTTGAAAAATATGCATTTCTACGTACAACTCGAGACGGGGTCATTGATAAACATATATTATTATAATAATATAGTAGGTATAATAAATTAATACGTATATAACGTTATGTTATGATGAAGTTAGTTTTAAAATATTTTGGGGTTATCAATCAAAACTGATCTTTAGTTACTAAAATTACAAAGTCATGTAACATAATTTTTAATTAGTTTCATTCCTAGCATATACATTTAAGCTATTCAAAATGTACAGATTATTTTTTTATTACAGTCAATTATTCAAACTATCGTTGATTTAATATTATATTTGAGTTTTGCTGCGGTTTTCTAAGCTGCATCTTGAAAGTAAATACACGGGTTTTTAAAAATAACTAACTAAGAGTTAATACTAATAGGTAATAAGGTAACACCAATTACTGAATAATGGATATTATTGTGAAAAATCAATAATATAATACTGACAAACAACTGGTTTTGATCATAATGTTCGATTATTGATCTTTTTTTTTTTTTGAGACAAATCTCAATAACATTATAATATTTACAGGTATGTCACCCTGCAACTTCTATATCATATGCTGTTTTCATTCATTCCATCATTAAATCAAAATTTAGCATTATGTCTTACAAATGATAAAAATATAGTAATTAACAATTTTTGTATTTATTTGTATGAATGTTACTTACCTACATGTCAATCGGCTAAAGTTTACATGATATCATACTAATTCCTAGAAGGAAATTGCGTTGATTCAGTAAAAATATATAACGTGAAGCAACCTATGCTTTTCAACAATTTGGATGCTCTATTTTAACTTGGACGTCCTGATTTGAATTAGCCGGATTCATTCCATTCGTCATTGTTCAACAATTTGTTTATTTAGACTTGCTGGACGAAATATTAAAATCCTAAGCGTTCGAATAGATTTCTACCACAGCTGCAGGGATTTTATGGTTTCGAAAAATACAATAATTACATTCATTTGGAAAATCGAAAACGTATTACTTAAATATTTTCCAAATTCATAATAATATGTAGATTGTACTTAATTTTAGCATAATTTAACTCGCTTAAGATATTAATTTGTTAGTATCTTTATAATATGTTTAATTTGTAAACGAACATTTGCTTTCAAAAACATTATTTATACAAATTATAAAAAATAAAAATTTGTCAAAACTGAGAATAGATAGTAAACCGGAAACAGATTTACCTATAGGTTAAATAATATAGTGAATAATAACTTAAATTGTAATAAAAGCATATAATGTATTTTAGTAATGTGATTCTTTTTCACAAAAATCTTCAAATTGTTTACAATCGTTTCTGTGTGTATTTTAAAATTTGACATCTCATATCAAATTAGTTGAAAATAACTAAAGGTTAGGAAATGAAATATTTTATGTACATAATAAATACCAGTTAATAATACTATGATTTAGCCTTAACAGTTCGAAGTGCATTTCATCAACAGGTTTCTTGTTTATACATATGGTGTTATCCAAAAACGTTAAGTTGTGTTTCAAATGGTTTGAAAAGTCGATTGCTGTGACATAAATATCGATAAAACTTTATTCTTGTTTAAAAAAAATGTATTTTGCGAAATTTAAACACATGTAATCCGTACCTAAAGTATTTAATGGATATTAAAAAAAATAATATGTAAGTAACTGTTTAAAAATTTAAATGAGTAGTTTTTCAGTTATAAAATAGAAGTAGTATTGGATCTAGTATTTATTATACTTAGACTATTTTTAGAAACTATAAATATTGATAGATTAATATTAATTACTAAAATTTTCAAATCATCACATCTTCTAAGCTCAACATTTTTCACAAAATTAAATAACTCGAAAACTATTTGTTTAAATTTTGATTCTGATTATCAATTAAAAAAAAAAAAAAATACTCCAAATTAATTATTTACAAGACTTTATTTTGAATATTAAAAGTTTGTATCTCTTCACATAACACTCCTTATAAGTAGGTAGTATAGACAATTTCAAAAATGTGTAGATAATATGATCTTCAAGTGTATTTAAAATTCGAAAATCTGTTTTTGAATAACTGCATTGTTAAAGAAAATGGGATGAGTATATACTTGATGAATCACCCTTTATGTGTAATTATGTATGTATATGTATATAAATTTAAACTATTTTATAAATCGTGCTGCTAATCACCAGGTGTGTGTTTCGGTTTCATTAAATTCGTTTTTGCACGATATAAATTACGTGATATTCTATAAAAGAAATACACGTAATACACCAAATACATGACACATAAATAAATAAATAAGCAGCGTCTGTCCTGTGCTTTTTTTATATGTACTATTATATTGGTATGACCTTTACATCGTTGTGGGCGTGTACCTATATTTATAGAATTTTATAATCGTCTCGACAATTTATATAGACCAGACCATGAATTTTATTATCCATTCAAACTACGTAAGTATAATAATTTTATTACGAACTTTGTACCGTATTTTGCACGCCATAACATTATAATACTGATAAAAACAATAATGATCGCAAAACCATAATGGTACCGAAATAATTAAATAATATGCTTAAATCAATAATAAAAACGACAATTACTTATTATTATAAACATAAATAACGAATGTTTTATGTCGATAACGAAAGTCAATATAATTATTATAAATGGATATATATATATGATAATAATATTATACCCAACTTCGGTAACAATCTACGTTCATGCAAAACATCCAAATAACATTTAATAGTCCTTAAAGACAAACAAAAAATTTCCAGGAATAAGCTTACTAAAATATAACCGGCATTATTGATATTTTTTTTTGTTTAGGAAATATACAATGTTTGTAATTATTAGAATATAATATGTATATTATTAATATATATATATATATCGGATATAGAATATAGAATGATATATTATACACATTTTAATGATAATAATCGATTTTGATTATAGTTTTCCGTATAATTTATCAATGAGTTTTGCTAACAACTCAAGAGGTGAATTCCTAGTTGTTTCTGGAATATTTACAATTAAACTAGAGAATTTATTTATATTAATTTGGGCGTTTGTAAGTTCCTTTTCGAGTATATCAATTCTGTATATTATTATTAGGTCCTACGCTGCTTTAAAATTTAAAGTATTCCCACACGAAAATAACTGTGTATAAATCAACTAAATTTTAGACAAATATTATCCCTGTCAAATATTATAACCTGACTTAGGACCTACTAATACGCTACGAATAAGATTATTATAGGTGTGGTGAAAAACCGTTTTGAGTTTTGTGAGCTTAATATTGTTATTGCTGCAGATGATAAAATATATTTTAAGATATCAATAATTAAATCGATCTAAACGGGTTATATTTGAAAAAGTAATGTCTTATTTTAAAAAAAACGGTGTATGAACTCGCACACATACATAATAAATTAAATTTTATACGGTTCTACCTACAACGAGCCTCGTAGAATTTTTTAGAAACCATTTCCTAAATATTGTTCATAATGCGTCGAAGCATATGCAATGACATAGGTGTATAATGTACGTCACCGTCTGCAATTGAATATTAAAAACGGCGTGAAACATAAAACGCAAGAAATAAAAACTGGCGCGCATTTTCTTATACAAGCACATAACGATCGTGGTGATGGCGTGGCGTTCGCGGCCCCGTATTAAATGATTTACACGTCATATTAATTTTATTTTTATTATTTATATTATGTTTATAGGTACTCAAACGCCCACTAGTGTTCCTATATATAGATGAATAAAATGATTCTGCGTTTGTTAGTGTAAGCATCCGGTAATCTTGAAAACCACTGAGCCAATTGACTCCAACATCGATTTGCACACATATTCGTTGAGACTCGGCGAGTATTAATAGCTTCTTTTTCCAACCAATAAAAGTAGCTATATAGAGTGGTTCACGCAGGTATTTCGTTTTGGCTCGTAAAAATCGAATATTTTTTTGTTGATTTTTAGGGATGTGTATAGTAAACCGACGTATCCGCTTTACTATTGCTATTATATTAATTATTAATATTAAAGTATTATTGCAATGATTTTACTAGTTGCTACGAGTCGTCGTAATAACCATGTTGTTTACGAATAAGTGAAATTTGGTTTTCTACGAGAACACATAAATAAGTAGCAAAATACTATTTTGTACTATTAATCAGACTAAAGGATTAGTATTAGCTCAACCAATACATTTCGGCTTCTCCTGTCCACCACCTTTACTCTTTACCGTGCATTCGTCCTGCAGAAACTTAATATATATACAGGTCTCTACACACTGTACGATTAGAATTAATCTTATATCCCAAATCACCGGAATTAGCTTAGTCGTTGGGCCGCGCTCTAACATCGCCACTTGTACTCCGAGTCCAGATCCAAAGTTTTAAATGAACTAATTTCTCGGGCAGAGTTATTTCACTCTGTCCATAAATTTACTAAGTATATTATAATTAAGCATTTATATCTTTATCTTGTTACGATAAACCATTATTACTAACTCACCTGTTGTTGTTGAATTTATTCAACCAACCCCGAGCTCCATCAACTCGGCGTACGACTGACGAGCTTTCACAGAGAAATTTATATATATATATATATATATAACAAGTGCAGTGCGAGTATCTGAGGTCACTACAGGTGTCATTGGTTATCTAAATAAATTGGAGTGGGTAAGAGTACTACTCGTATTCAACAAATTTTAAGATTAAACTATATATATGTAAGCATCAAATACAACGATTTTTAATCGTTATGATACAGATTAAATAGTGTAAGGTATAGGCATTTAAACAAATCGATTGAAGAAGGTGGATTAAGACTATGAATTTAGTGTAAGTCGGCGGATGGTAATAATTTTTCCTTTTTTAATCGTATATGACGGCATTCAGCTCGTAGATGTTTGCAGATTGAGCGTTTTATGGTACATGTGTTGCATGAAAATTATTGTGTAGACAGATATAAAAATCGTATTTATGGTAAATCGCTATTTGTGTCTTTATTTGGACGTCGTATGACACGATGGTAATAGTTACGGTTCGTTTCACCTATCACGGAATCTGAGCATTTTAATACACTTTAATTTAAATGAATATCGACTGGTTTACCAACATAAAATATGTTAATATGATGATAACTAATTGTCTTCGAAAATCACGGCTAATATACGATGATTTAAAAAATTATTCATATTATACGATTGAAATGGCCAATAACTATATTATAGTTCATACTATGTTGTAAATTAATATTTTTTTTTACCTTTAAAATTGTTCACCGTACGACACAACACTATAATAGTAGTACGGTCTATACACACTTCTCCAGATTCGGACGAAATTCACTACAACTATCATACGACGCATTTTCATAATCCGAGCACAAATAATATAGCAGAATAAGACAAAAATATGTATATGACATTTACTAAATAAATGCGTCTATGATGACTCATAGTATGAAGCTCATTTCCGTTTTCTGGTCATCCGATCCGTGAACAATTCGAACGAAATGCGCGTATCTACCCGTGTTTATCTTACCTTTATGCATTATATTTAATAGGCTTTTTTAAGACGTTGTGCACAGTTTTGAAACGAATATTCTGGAAGAACTCGCTCGGGGAATCAATGAATGTAAAAATAAATTTCGCCACCAAGTACGTTGTTACGCTAAAAATTATAATATAGTAAAATCACACATTAAAAAAATATAATAATGTGTAAAACACGTACAACAGCTTATAAAAATGTTTGTTGGGTGAATATTTAGGCACTTCATATGCCCATATTATAATATGTCGACGACATTACAATATTATTGTTTTGCAGTCATCCAGTTTGGAAACTAGCCAAGTATAAATTTACTTATGCGGCGTATTGTATAATATGTTTTTCAAGTTCAAAGCCGTCTCCGTTACATGGAACATAATATTTATTATTATTATATAGATGAGGTATCTGCATTGAATGGAATAACTTTAAGTATAGTGCGTATTTAATTTATTTAATTTATAGCACGGATTTTTATGTAATTACATATCATGTTTTTTTCCCATATTTTTGGAATTTTTTTAAAATATTATCTTCACGAATCATACTAATAAAAAATTATTAAAAAAAATCCTAGCCTTAAACTCTAAGAAAGCAACTTTAAAACAAGACAAAATAATATTATTTTTTTTTAAATCACGTGCGACTAAAAATATTAAACATAATTATTTAAGCGTCCTGAAATTATATTTATTATTATTAAACATTTCATTCAAATTACTATTATTTTTAATTCTCGTATTATAATAACGAGTAGGCTTAAATGTGATAAAATTAACTTTATATATACGTAAAACAAGTCGTTCATAGGTTTAAGTAATAATAGAAACTTTAACTCAGAATAAATTAAGTTTTAAGTAAGAATTTGTAACTTTAAACAGAACATCAATGTGGCAAGAGTATGCACACATACCGAAATACCATAAGAAAAAACTAATAGTACATGGGATAAATAAATAATTCTAATAGTTCTAAAATCTACTATTGTTTTGAGCCAACAGAAATTATAAAATAATTTTCTAAAAAATGTTATTCTATAGTCAATATATTATGTGTCAATATGTTTAACGCGATCAACTCTTTCCAGAGGTATACACGCACAAGAATAATTTAGATATTTACAATTAAAAAAGTGTGTAAACGATGAAAAGTCAGGACTTATATTATGATATTATGAGGCTTTCGTAATATTAAAAATAATATGCTTAGATTGGGCTTAATTTAACTTCAAATTATTATTATCTCACCATTTTTTTATTGACGTTAAACAAAAATTAGTTTCCTTATATGAATCATCATAGTTTAGGCTTTTAAATAATTGTAGAATAACAGTATCGTCAGCATAATAATTTATAGCGACATTAAGGTTTAAATTTAAAAGTTCGTTGATGTAAGTAATAAATAAAACCAAGCCAAGTAATGTACCTTGAGGTACACAAAAACAATTAATAAAAACAAAAAAATTGTCTAATGATGATTAGTGGGTTTTCATTAAATTTCGTTATATTATGTAAGTGTTTGTTTCACTTACGCGGCTGATTCATTAATAATTATATTCGTCCGTAGATTGACATTATATTATGTGAAAAACACATAGATATGACTGATATGAGTAATAATAGTTATTCTTCGGTCGAGTTAAAACAACAACAGCAAATAAACGAATAAATGAGACTGTTTATACAAGCACTAAAGGCGAACGTAATATTCATCGCAAAATACACACAAAATAGTTAAAAAAATATTTAAAACGTAACTTTACAGCAGTACCTTATAGTAATAATATAGGATACAAAAAATATGCACGCGCTTTCTTCTGGTTTATTAAGCCGATATAAAAGGTAAAACCAATTATTCGTCGCAATACGGTTCGTGAAAACATCAAAGGTCACACTTCGGAAATATTTTATATAACATTATTATACGTATTTTATTTTATTTATTTATACATTATTATTACCTATTATGTTGTGTCTCGAGACGTTCGGAATTGTGTATAGTTTTGTCATTATTATAATTTTTAACGATGATATACACTGTTATTATTATCGACGAATAGCGGTTGTAAACGAATAAGAAAAAAATTCCGACTCAATCGCGGTCGTTTTGCATTCGTTATTTAACATTTTACATATTTTTTTCCCTCGTACGACGACTAATGCGCAATAAACGACGGTTACTGCGCAGGTGGCGACGGCGGTTCGACAAAAGCGAATTATTCGGGTCGTATAAAATATAACGCTCGTTCGAATAGGTATACGTACCTATAGTTATACGTGTCGCGCCTCCCATATACTTATCATTATACATCATTGTATTTACATAATACAAATTTGAAAGCGACGGACGACGATTTTATTCGTGTCTCGCTGCAAAAGACTTTATGGACCGAAAATTCGTCGACTCGAAAGTCCCACACCTATCCATGTGTTGTACCTGCAAACACACTGCACCGTTCTTATAGAATGTACTATGGTATTATATTATGCGTATTAATACGGTACACGGGTGCTTTATCACGTCGATTTGATTCCGTTTGTTTAAAAATAAACAATAATCAAGTGTTTCCGCACAGATGAAAAGCGAGCGAAACGTTTTGAAAATGACGATTGTTATACTACTGTACTTGTAGTAAATATATAGAGAGGTAAATTATACTATATATATATATATATATAGTATATGTTGTAACCGAGAACGTTACAAAGAATAAGAGAAACAAATTTATATAATATTACCTCTTGTTCACGATTTTTCTTTGTTGTCGTCGTCGGTATAGACGACGTATTATATATAGGTAACGAAAACATAATATTATGTAAATATTTTATGTTCCATAACAGCAATGGTCGGTGCATATCAATGCCCCAGCGACCGTTTCGTAAATTGCTCACCAAACGCTTTACAAAAAAAAATTGATTACCTTTTATCATGGATTTTTTTTCCCATAGATTTTCACCAAAACCGATGACCTATTATAATAGTCTACTATTATACATATTCGAGTTTGTCTAACTTATTTTTTTTTTCGTTTTATTTATCTGACCCAAAGCTGTAACGTTCTATTTTAACAGTTTATATCTATACCTATACGGTTCGTTTGCACATTCATAATGTCTTTTTGACTTTACAATTTTGTAGATTTCACTACTTATATCGAATAATTTTCCATTTTGTATTCAAAAATATTCAAAGAAGAATATTATAGGGTGAATTATAAAACAATGTTTGAAAAATATACATTATTCGGGCTGCAAAACAATATTAGTATAATTACACTCTATGACCCACAAGTACCTAAGTTGCAACCGATCACTGTATTTTTCAAGTCCGTTGCCTGTGAATGTGTACCCTGAAAAATGACGTATCTCGATTTGTCAAGTTTTTCGAGTTATTGTAACGACTGAATAATATTTGAGTACCCGTTGAGATTAACCGTTAAATTTTGAATGAAAAGATTCACAATCATTGATGGTTTTTTGTGTGTTTGAACTTTTTTCTGATCACAAATTTAGAGGAAATATTGAATCTTCACAGATATATGTGTCCACTAAATAATCATACAACACACAATTTTATCTTACATAAATATTTTGCCTATGTAGTATGTACTATATTTATTTATCGACAGGCAAGTCTGTTTAGTCAATAATAGTTTTATTGAACGTTCACACTACCGAAAAATAGTTTATTTTAGTATCAAGAAATATTTAATTTGACATTGTTAACTTAATGTATTAATACTAAATATTTTTTTTAAAAGTAGTTCTATATTCATAGTTTAGAAACCACTAAAAAAAATATGTATATTGATTCAACTGTAGGGACATAATTCGTGTTTTTTTAAGATAAGATGCAGTTCGTGTGCACCAATTGATACATACGATTTACTTGTAAGTAATTAAATTTGAATTTAGGAAAATTAGAGGGGGAAAGTTTTGATGTATGTAGGTGCCCTAAAATTCGGGTGTATATATATATGCACCAAGTTGGGTTATACACTTGGCCGCAATTTTTTCGAATCGGACCCGTTGACCGTAAAAGGAAAAAGAAACGATTTTGTTGAATAGAAATGAAAACATTAGAATCCCGTCTATTCGATAATATTATGTTATACGCTGCGCGATCGTTGTAGTGCTCACCTAGTTTGGGATGGTAATCTTATGTTATATATTCGACGCGATAACCATAATATCGAAGACTACCACAACTTCTACTCCGTGATGTGTGTCCCGATATCGATGACCGAGGGTCACTGCGGCAGCCGATCGACAGACCCGTTTCGACGTACTGATATATTATTATGTCTAATAATACGCAGGTGTCCTATATAAGTATATAATATTATAAGGTATACTACACGAATTAAAAACACGTTTTAAATATTAATACGATGTAACCATTTTGATGTAAGTAATCAATAATACGGTCCAGTTTGCCGATCAATAATCGGTTTTGTTGTCGCTTTGTAAACTCGTGGGTCGTCTTTGATGCTTCTGTCCGAGGTCTCACAAATTGCGGTTTCAATATTATATTACGCGATGTGCACGAGCAATGACATCCTATGATGGACGAATAAACAAGTAAATCCGATATCTTATCGATCATGGAAAAACGCCGACTGGTTGTACGATGCATATTACGGACGTACATGAACGTGGCAAAATGTGTGGTGGCACAAACAGACCACATTTTCGAGGATGCTTTCGGGAAATTATTTTTTATAAATATACCTAATACAATCCTGCAGTATAAGAGAAAGTGAAGAAATATATATTAAAATGTATTTAATACGGTTTGCAAACCTATGTCATACGTTGGCCGAGTTTTAATTGTACGCAAAAATATTTTTGATTCATAGTTTAACCTTGAGTGAAAATAAAAATATTATTTATAAAGTCACCATGTTCCTATAATATTTTGAAACTAACTTTAAGATGTATATTTTATACTTCATAAAAAACAATAGCCCATGTCATATTATACACTCAACATATAGATGTGAATATTTAATTTCCACGACGAATGCGTTCGGATCAAAACGGATAGACGAAGCTACTGATCTGTGCTTCATTAAAACTTTCAAAATGCTTGCCTGATATTTAAAAACTATTAAATTTAAAACAATTATAAAATCATATTAAAAACATAATGAAATATATGAAGAAGTTTTCACCACCTTATACTGTAGATAGTATGCGTGTATAGTTCGTACAGTATTGATTTATAGGGCTTAAGTGTCATGGGGGTAGGGTCCAAAGCCCCCATATTTTTGACACTGATGAGTGATGTTATTCAACCGAAGCAACTTGCGTGCAGGACTTCCAACACCAGGGGTCTACAAACCACATCCCACAAGCAACGTTTATCCGGCCCTCTGAAAAACGATGGATAATCTAAAAATATTTATAATATCTCTAATCTTTATCATAAGCACTCCTCCTTATTATATTATGTAAGATACAATGACCTGTGTCGTTATTTTATATTAATTTTACAATTCGACATTATACGGGGGCTATATAAGAGCTATTCGTTTTTCATCGTGATATATCGTGATAAAAAGTTTGGAGACCCCTGTCCTAAACTGACCATTTTTCGCGTCTTGGCATATTATCCTTAAAATGTATTATACAATCGTGATATTAACGAAAGCCGAGATAATGAGTATTTCATTTTTTTTTTTTTTTTACATCTATCGAGACGTCTCAGCTCGTCTATCTTCCGCATACGTATTAGTGTATTAGCTACCTACTGTTATGGGTTTATGACCTACGCCAGGCTACGCTTATTACGATGTATTATTTTAGTGTATACCTACATTTGACATGGAATTTGTACACGTTCCGTATTAATAGGTCGTATCAATGTAAACGTACAATATTAAATAATTAAGTCATTGATAAACAAAAAATATAACATCGCCGATCGATGGTGTTAACTTTTACGGGCGTAGGACTAACTCAGCAGCCTTAGTCGAGGTGCACATAGGGATTGGTTTTCATACACAATTCCCAAATTGATCTGGTTTCCGGCAATCGATGGCGCGTATGTACCTATGATATAATATGTATATATTATTATCTCTTAAGGCTTCAAAAATGATGGTTATCAGTCTAACTTAAGATTCGATACAGATTATAAATAAAACAAAAAAAGGCATTATTTACAATTTTTTACTTAATTTTATAATTACTATGAAAAATAAATGTATTGCTTCCGTGTATTCGGCAAATACGTACGTGTAATCTTGTCGGAAGGGGGGGAGGAGACAGGGTTAGAAACTTAGAAATGATTTTTCGCGTTTCGGTGTATTTTGAGAAATTATTCACAAAGTGATTAATTTTAAGGTTTTCCTCGCGTACTTTGCATATTAAAGCCGATGATGATGAAGGAGTGGCTTTAATGCGCCTCGCCTGTCCTATCCTGATTCCGGGGATTATCATTTCTTCTTTTTAATACAAGAATAATATATTATGTTATATTAAATAAATGTTGTACACCATACGCGTCATCGAGCATATTATGTAATATAGGCCTAATAGGTATGTATAAATGCGTACAAATATTAAACCGCCCGTGTACTATACGAGCCTTATTTTCCCGGCGTGTGGCAGACGAAACGACAAACGATTACGTACAACGACAACGACAACAACGCGTATAATACATTATTATTTTACGCGTAAGCACCTACCCATACATTGTGTTCGGGTAACAGGTACGGTGCGTGAGGAATCCAATTCGTGTGCGTACACACACACGCACCCGTGACACAAATATATATACATATTATACATATATTACAATAATAAAAAAAAAAATAGATAATAATAATGAATAATAAATAAATAAAAAAATATACGTCTGTGTGCGAGCCTGAGTTTGTGTGCGTGCGCGCGCGCGCGCGAGCGTATGTGTGCGCAATTGCGTGTAAAGTGAAGGTCTCTTAGATTTCGGCCGACCGTGAACCTCTAACGCAGCCGCCTCTCGATTTGTCCTTATGGCTGAGTTGTGCGTGCGCAATCGTGTGCGTAGCGCGTCGGCTTTCATTGTCAAGTTCGCCGGGGGAAAATTGAATAATATGAAAAAAAAAAAAAAACGGCAAAGCCCGCTCGCGCGCGAATCGGTGTGCCGTCGATGAACACCGCCGTGCATTGATGCAAGTAAACTTACAATAATATAACGTTTTGTGCAGGAGCTCGACGACACGAAAAAACCCTATCGACATTTTTTACAGCTATCGGCGTGGTTGCAAACACTGGCAGACTCGACCTTTCGCTGCACAGTGAATACAATATATTATGATATGATATTTGTACGAAGCTTATACTTACATAAATCGTCGGTACGTCATAGAATATTTGCAGTTGCGATGTTGAAGGATTTACTGTTTTCTAGACAAAAGTTAATTTGATTCAAGCCCTGAGGTACGGATAGGGTGAACATCGGAACAATATTATATTATGTAACAGGTTGCCTTAAAAGATAACCGCTGCGTGTACGTGTGAAATCGCAAAATAGCTAGTAAAAAAAAAAAAAATAGATAAATTACATAGACCCCAGTGGCGCAACTTCAAAGGCTTACACTTGACTCGCGGTCATGTCAAACGGACAAAAAAAAAAACACATCTGAAAGTCTGGTGATATTTAGATATCAATATGCTGTGGATTGACATGAACATTATAATATTATTGACGTTGGTTATTGTGGAGTGGAAACGTCAGTATATCACAATCGTTACGAGTATAGTGTGTAATGAAAGTATTGTACATTTGTAAATAATGGCTGAAATAAAAATTACCGTTGTATTCAATTTTTTTTTTCAGTATTATTTCATTATTTACATAATAATTTACTTACGATTTCCCTCCTTTCTCCGCAGCACCTTATAAAACGATTGGTTTGTCGCCAACATTTTTACAATTTCACGTAGACGTTTTATCGCATAAATTTGACAATACTATATTTTGTTGTCACGAATTTCAACTTTTTCAAATTTCTAAAACCTTCAAATATTATCCAAATATTCGTAATTTTAGATTTAAAAATAACAATAAATACTCATAATACCCCTAATATACTTATACAGAATCCAATAAAAAAAGAGGATCCTTGGAAAAGACTAGACGATTTCGAGTACAAGTGAAACATATGTATATTTTTTATTATATCGTTATATTTTTGTCATTAGAAAATGGATAAAAAAAAAGTACTCCTATAACGAATCACTTGTAATATGATCGCACACACACACGATTTTAATATACTCTTTTTTCTCAACAATCCTCATAATATTCGCGGTCATAATGTCATATTGTATTATGTTTGACAATGTATACATTATATACAGGGTGATTCACCAATCATAAAATTTCCTATTTTTCCTTTGACTTAATATTGGAACAAATACTGATTTTTAAATTTTTAACTATATTGATAAACATACATTTTTTTTTATTGAATTTAAAAGTGTTCTATAACAATACAAACTTTTTTTTTTTTCAAATGCAAACTACCCATTATTGGGTACTCTAAGATTGTTAACATAAAATTTTGTTTAAAAAATGTTGATGTAGGTACTACCTAAATCAAAATTGAAATGTATTGTTTCTCAGTTGTTAAATGTAAGTACAAGAAATAAATGAAATATTTCATAGTAAATTTAAAAAATCTAGGTATCTTATAAAATTATTATGTCTATAATAGTTTGAAAATTAAACTAATTACTACATTTAAATATCCGTGATAAATTTAGAAGAATTGGCCTTTTTTAATCGTGTGCTTACCCAGGTATAACATTTAACCATGAAAAAAAAAAATTTTTATTCGATATGAAGGTATATTTTCATTTAACGCTCGTCGCTCCTATTACTTCGTACACAAAATCTTAACCGGAAATATGATCTATTAAAATATCTAAGAATTCCAAAAATAAAAATTTGAATAAAAATCTATATTAGAAAAAAAATATAAGGTTGAGCATGTTTGTGCGAATCACTCCGTGTAATGTTATATTTTACGATGTCAGACATTGACCTCCAAGACTTGATGGTTGCAAGAAAATAGGTCACCGAAGTTAAAATCAAATACACAAAATCACGTAAAACATTCGTAGTACGCGTACGAGCTATTGACTATGCGTGTAATTGTATACTTAGGCTACTTATATTATATTAAATAAATTGTAGGGCAAAAGTGTAGGCAACTGCTGCAAGTACTGTATGATTATGGTTTTTGTTCGCTCTATGTATTCTTATCGACTTTTAATAATAATAAAATATACACATTACACGTAATATATATTATTGTATTATACTTATTTATTATTTTGCTCTTCGCAAGAATGAATTTATACCTTTTTAGGTTGATAACAATTATATAGCGTAATATTAAAATGACGATCTTTATTTCTGGGGCCTAAATCTATAGTTAACACTAATACACGATATTGTTGTGCTCAAATGTTCAATAATAAAATTCATAATTCTGGTCAAGCTTCAATATAATTTCCGCCATGACTTAAAAAACATAGGTAAATCGAATTTCGTATTTTAAAACTATTTATTAATGGAATACTGACTATTATATTGTGCGATAAATCGAAATTTAATATGATTTATAACATTATATTACGGTACTTATGAGGTTATTAAAAAAAAATTATTATTTAAAGTTACTATACACACATACAGAGACATAGTGGTGTGGATATAATTTATTTATTAACTATTGACAAAACAAGCTATTTGTAAAAAAAAATAAAAAAGTAAAAAAAAAATTATTAAAAATGTACCCAACTATCTTCCAATAACCATTTTACTAGCTGAAGCCGTGTCGGAGAAAATAGTAAAAAAAGAAAAAAATACTTGATTGGAAAACGAGCAACAGCAAAAACTAAAAACGGTAAACCCTTCAATATAAGTAGTATATTATGAAATTATAGTAAGCTATTGCCACGGAAAGCGTTAAATCGCATCTTTGTGAACACTCTGTACATGCGTATAATAGGTATAGGTATGGTACTGTACACACATAATATTAATATATTATACGAAATAATATGTAGGTTATTTATTACCTACGCGGCGATATATACATCATTGTAGTTATGCAACCCGAGAAAAAACGAATGTTAAGAATACGCATTGTACACACATTACACGCGCCGTATATATACAATATACACATGTATATGGATACAACGTGATGCATGTATAATACGATATTAAGTGTAATTAATTCACCGAGCACAATTACCGAATATCTTTTAAAAGTTCAAAGAAGTCAAACTCGCTCATCGTGTAGTTTTATCAATGAGATTTCGACACGTCGTAATTATTATTCCGCGCACCTATTCCTATAACTATATCATGTATACAGGATGATTCGCCATGTGCTCACCCCATTTCTATACTTCGACAATGCAGTTGCACAAAATCTGATTTTTTCGAATTTTTTATCATAGGAATGAGTACCGAGGCCATATTTTCAAATTTTCGAGTTTTTTATGGGTACTATACTTAAAGTACTGTAGAGAAACAAATTTCTGTTTTCCAAATAACGATCTCCCTTTTTTGCTTAGTAAGTTATTTAGTGGATATGTTTTTTTAAGTATTTTGACGTATCAAAATCAAAATTCAAACAAGTGGTTTTTAAATTATTTAGCATTAAGGATTGATGTAAGTCCGTTGTAATGAAATTGAAAGATATGTGGACTGTGTTATTTTGAAAGTGTACATTAGTAATAGGTATATATTAATGTATTATCATTATTTATAAAAATGGAACAAATATTACACCTATCCAATATTACGTATATTCTATATTTTTATAATAAGGACTATTATCCTTCATACAAACATTGCAATTAGGTACTTAAACATTTTCAAAAAAATTATACACTAAATTATTTATATTAAAATAGGGTTCTCATTTGAAAAATAAAAGCTTATATCGTCACCGAACGTTTCTTAAGTATTACAAAAAATCTCAAGAATATGAAAATATAAATATTTTATTATAATCTAGGAATATATTTAAAATTCCAAAAATACGAATTTAAATAAATTCATTGTTAAAGAAAGAAAAAAATGGATGTGAGTACCACTTAGTGAATCAACCTGTATATAATATATATTTATAGTTATACGTTTTACGCGTGCAGCGTATATTATATTATATGTGTATAATATGCGTGTGTAAGTACTTACCAACGTTACAGATAGCCAGTGTTTGACCCCCCGACCCTAGTTGTGTAAAAATGATACCTGTGTACATGTTACGATGGTTGTTTTTTTTTTTTTTTTTTGTTTAACTTCTCGTCGGATAAACGTATATACTACACACGAATTATTATTTTAAGTACAATAATAATATAACAAACCTAATAAACGCACCACGACGAGTCGCTGCGTGCAGGCGGTACCTATGATATCCATTATATTCAATTAGACGTTTGTGTTCTATATAATATTATCCTTCTTCTACTGTGTATATAATAATAATTGAATAACGCTCGTGCAACAGGCCTTGACTCCGTGCGAGTCTATATAATACTATTATATACCTATTACCTACGTGGATATACATTAATGTACCGGTTGTAATGCTGTATATAATATGCATTATACACAATACAAGTAGTACCTAAATAGTATATTATAAATTATACACACGCCGCGGACGTGGTCCTATTCGTAAGCGCGAGCATAATATTAAGTAAGTGATACAAGCGCATTATTTTGTATTTATCGCGTTTTCGAAATCTTTACTTTTTACAACACGTTGTTATGAATGCTGAGCGACGGGAGACCGCGTCACACGAAATGCAGTCAATCGCGCCCCTTGATGAATACTGCAACCAACGAGGTAAGTTACCTCGGGTGTAACTAGACGTGAATCTAGAAATCTAAAACGAAAACGGAGGGGGGGTCGTTAAATAAATATATTATTAATGTGTTATTTAGAAAGACGACATTTTGGATAGTATTAGATAATATTATAAAAATTACGACAAATTTTAAATTTGACAATTAACAATAATAATAATTTCTTTATTTACGAAAATAAATTCTAATCACATAAAATAAAATATAATGACAGTGTATGTATATTCAACATAATATATAACATTATTCCAAATAATGGTAAATTTAAGCTCGCTCTAGACGTGAATCCACGTCTAGAAGTTAGTGAGCAACCAACGTTACCATTAAGTTGTGCAGTATCCATAAATCATATAAAAAATTTACTTGTTTTAACGTTTAAGTGTCCAAACACTCCGGTTAAATGTTCCTATTATATTTATGCGAAAATATTATATGATATTTGTTGTGTAATAATATTTGATTTTAAAAAATATAAAACTTACTATAGTAGAATATCTAACGTTAGTAAAAAACATCAGAATTTTTACTGGTCTTTAAATTTTTGTTTGTTGAGGAAAAAACAATAATTACCGTCATATCATAATATATTTTAGTATAGAACTTGAACTTTAATCTTTTTAAAATATACCGAATACGTGTACAGTTATATGCACTTGAAAAATCACGACCATGCGCTTAAAATTCAAATAAATAATCAATACATTTATGTTATACATAATATTATTATTATATAACAGTGTTACCGGAGTGTTATTACTGTTAAAAACTATTTTTCATAGAATATGTAAAATAAAAACGTACATTTGGTAATTATAATATTATGTCAAGGTCGGCTATTTATTAAGAAGCATAAACTTAAACGATTTCTAGTTATGGGGTGAAGTATCCGTATAATAGAAATAAAAAAACATAATTTAGGTTGCATTCTGATTTCGGAATAAACTAAAAATTATACAGGGAAATGTATTTAAAAATACCTAACGATTTATCATATAGTGTATGACTTCTTAGGAATTTGGAATACCTGTTATACATCACTTTTAAAATTAAAAAACTAATTCCTAAAATGCGATGAAATTGTTCGTTCCTTCATCAGTATGTCACAAAACCTAGCAAAAAATCTAATAAAAATAAAGATTCGCATTTTCAAAACACAATTAAAAAAAAAAAAAAATTAATTTTTTTATAAAATATACGTATAAGAACATCACGTTGTACATTTTTGTCTACGGTTATCAGCAGTATTCGTTCTCAAAATCTCTGTTTTTCGAATTAGAACAAACCCCCTTCTTTTTATATAGTAAATTATTTAAACGTTAATTTTCTTTGAACATTTTTATGTAAATATCTAATTCAAAACTCGAATGATTCTTTTTACGGTTAATAAAGTGTTTATATTAAGATTAATAGTCCTTAAAAATGGTTTTACGCAGATAAAAAATAGATGTAATATTGAATTTAGTATTTATTATACTATTATACTATTATTACAATTTATACATTTTGATAGACAACTAAAAATTTCAAATAACCATCGCCATTGGGATCATCCAAATCGATGGGTTTTAAAAACTACTCATTCAAATGTTGATACGTCAACGTTTTTAGAAAAATTATTCACTAAAAATGCACTGTTGAAAAGAAAGATGTACTCATTGTGGTACTCATTTGAAAATAGAAGCTTTTTTTTATCTTCTGAAATAATACAATAAATCTAAAGAATTAGAAAATATTGTCTTTAAGTATATTTGAAAATTGTAAAAACTATATTTCGAATACCTGCGTAAATTCATTATTGAAAGAAAAAAGAAGGGTGAGCATGCTCGACGAATAACCCCGTGAACTGCAGATAGTGTTTTTTTTTATCGTTGTGAGTTATAACTAGTCTGTTGACATTAATTTCATTCCAAGCTTCACTCATTATATTCATAGTAACACAACGACGCGGTGTGTGATATGCGCGTGTATTAGTGACACTTTTCCCGCCACCGCTGTCACTCCTACACCGAACGATACTATTCTGTCCCGTCGTAGTCCGTGTAGAGTCATTAGAAAAATATCAAACCAAACGCATTCTTGATGAGCGAACTGGCACACGTATGTCGTCGACCCTAACCCCATACTACCACCGCCCCCACCAACGGCCATCGAGGAAGTCCTGCGCAGCCGGAGTATGTCTGACACGCGTGTCAGATACGCATGGCACACACACACACACACACACACACACACACGAGCACATATATATATATATATACACATATTTGACTATTATACGAAATCGTTGCAGCCACACGACATATTTAATATTTATATACGTGCAGAACTAACACAGGACGATAAACGCTGTACTTCCATTTGTACGATGTGATGGTAAATGATCTGTTTGGTCCAAATGAGATGACAACTCATACCCGTCTACAACGTTACCCTTTCCATACGTGTATCAATACTTAAGTTCCGTATTATTATTACTTTGTGAAAACCGTGTGTAATAATGAAAAATTGCATAATATATGATTGTCACCACTATAATTTAATATAATAGCGTTTCCAGTGTATTCAAATGTTTTATATTATTCCATGTGTACAGACAATGTGAATAATTTTAACGGTAAAACGTTTCAAATCCCGCAAAATGTAAATTGTTTTTGAAGAAAACCCCGATTTATCATTAAATGTTCGTGGTATTTCACAAAACTATGTTGCGATTGCTTATACGGTTTTACAAAACAGAGTTCACGATACAACAGTACAACACCATATAAAGTTAAAACTTCAAAATGTACACTTCTTGCGTTTCCGTCGTGTTTCAATTCAACAACCTCGCAACTTTTTCAATAATTATTAACTTTTAACGTAACAAACAAATACAATAATGAATAAGTAAAGTTATAGATAATATAGTGTTTTCGATATTGTCGTTTTACTCCGAGTCGCAGGGCAATATATTTTGAGCGATCTGTGTACCGCGTTTCCGCTGTTACCGCTCCAATACGGAACCCAATGTGTGAATGTTAAATCAACAACCAAATTTAAACGTATGAAATGCAATTACGATATTATTATATGTATAGCTGCAGCCCACAGATAGTCGTCTCGCATATTTTCGTTTATTTTCGGCGGCGCGTGTGTTCGGGACAAACCGGACCTCGACAATCGGCCGACAATACCGTTTCGAGAGTGTATGTAAACCGACAATACTTTCGACGGACAAATCGTACGGCCGTCGAAGGGGTTAGACGACGACGCCCGCCGTCGCCGGTATAGTTGCCATATTGGTGTCGCGGTCGGCGGCAGTAGAGCGTGGCACGCCGTTCACGGTGGATCGCACGCCCGTCGACTTTCTGACAACCATACAACAAACACGTCCAATCCATTATTATCATCGCCGCCGCCGTACTCGTCATATCATTATCGTCACCGTTGTCCGTCCAGGGGCACATATGGCGCGCGCGTGCTAACCAAACGCTGCATTATAATAATATAATAATACGTTATTCCAGAAGGACGGCGGCGGAAACCTGTCGGAGTTCGTGCGTTAATGTAATATTTTATATTGTAATACAGCATAATGTAGTGTACGATTTGTGTGTACATACACACGTTTTACGCGCAAATGCGTAATATACGCGTGTGTACGCGTCAAGTCACATTATTATATTGTCCCGATGTTATATATTTGGCCTATAGACGACACCGCATCTGTGCACATATATCAACGTGGGTATGCGTCGTCAACTTTGAACTCGCGTGTCTGGCGTATCGTCGTCTTACATTGTATTGCCGAACGACGATAATTGTTTGCTATACGTGTATCGTATGATATATTACGCGGTAGCTGTATAGTACATAGGTATATAGATAGGCGTATGTGCGCCGTGTCAAACGGCAATAATTTATCGTGAGAATAGCGCTGAATAAAAACAAATGAGTATAATAAAATGTTATATACCTGTACTATATTAACAATATATTATTGTAATTTACGAGATAATGTGCGACTCTATGTCATAGAATAACATAACGTAAGACGGGTCCGACGGACTGCAATACTGAACCATATAGTTGCATACTATATTGTGCACAGTTCTACGCGTTTTATGCACTACAGACTTGACAAGTACTCGAGTAAATTTATTCAAATACTTTTTAAGTACTCTAAACCGTAATTTTTTTATTTTATTTTATTCTAGTTACAAGAAATGTACCTAATACAATACATTTTTAGATGATATCACTAGAAAAAAATATTTTAAATACATTCTAAATTTTTATTCAAATTATGTTCAATTTTATTGTCTAAATCTAATATAAATAAAGAGAATATATGAATTTATAAAAGCGGTATATAATGATTTTGTTATATGATTTTTATCCAGCCAACGGTACAAATATCTTTATAACAAGCAAACTGATGAGTAATGTGTAGAATGCCAAATGTTCTGTAAAATTAAATTATGTCATGAAAAACGAATTCTGTTTAGTTATTTATAAGGTAAACGTTTTGTTTTGTACGACATTTGAAAAATTTATAAATATTTTTTTGTATTTTTACTATTTAGATTTTTGAGTATTCTTTTATATTATTATTATTATTAGTAGTAGTAATTAAAATAAGTACCTGTATGTGTATGTGTATTTAAATACTTTTAAAAAGTATCTATTATAACACTATTGTGAAGCAATAAACAATCATTTTATAATATCCACATTTTTGAAAATATTCAAACGATATTGAATGAAAATAGAGGTTTTCATACATAAATTATAATCGTAAATTAAACAGAAGCAGTAGAGGATTTATGGGTGGGGAATCCTGAGAATTTTCAAACAGATTTATTTAATATTTTTTATAATCTATTCATTACTATGGTGACTACATTGTGTTTAAAATTTTATAGATTATAGCATGTTTATTGTAGTATGCAGATAATAATTATAACCAATAAATGTTATCACTTTAGTAATTATAATTTTTATTAACATATATTTATTAATCTATAAGTATCATTAAATTTGTATTATTTAGTCATAAAAGGATTTAAAGCAGTGATGTCTGCTGACATCGTCTAACATACGAGCAATAGTGGCGAGTTTGATTCCACGATGAATGAATGAAAATCGAAATCTCAATTAATTTTAAACCTCTAATATTTTATCAGGTTGGGATATAGAAAAAAAGACATGATATCTCCTAAAAATTTCCTTCAACGTGACTGTTGCATAGTCCAGAATTTATCTTATTTTTCTTTGATTCCATGATTTTAGACAAGACCGAAAGATGAAAAGTTGGTATCTTATACCCTTTCCGTGTAATCTAAATATCTTTCCTTCATTCGATATTCGGTTATGCACCGAATTACTATCTGATTAACTTATCATCCACCGAACCACCTAATCTATCTAAACCTACTAAAATATTTATTTCCTATAGGTTCTTCCGGAATCACGTGGTTAATTAAAGATTTAGCTTGTCTTCTTGTTCGCCCAAAAACGCAATTTTCTTTTAACTGTCCCTTTAACTATAGAGGTTGGAAGTATGTTCTAAGTTAATCATTATGTAATCTTCTCCACTCGTAGGTTTACACATTAAAGATTTGGCCATGAAAGCAAACGATAGTTATATACTCCCTATACTATATAAATATTATATTATAAAATCTAAAACGATAATAATATCATAACGATGTTATCACTTTACTTATTAAACGAATGTATTATATTATGTCCTTGTCGGCATTTTAAAATATACACTAAGCGCTCTACCTATTAGTATACTTATTTATGATATTACTTTTACTACAATTTGTTGACGATTTTTTTTAATATTTATTATTTTACACACTAAAAAACATACATTTAAACGTGATTTTTATCACCTACATACTATTATACTATAGGTCAATCCAGTTTTATGCCGTGGCTAACTCGAAAAAAATATTAAAAATTAGGATATTATATTATATTTAATCGATATTGTTCTTGACCTACTCGTTAATATAGGTAGATACTCGAGTGGCGAGTATAATATTATGTGGTACGTCTGTCACATCTCTACAATGACGAGTTGAACGAGTCAATTCATTTCAAGCTCGTACGTGATAAAAAAAAAAAAAAATTGAAAACGAAATGATAATACCAGGAAGCTAACACCATTAATATCATTAAAATGGATTTGCAATTTTGCAAAATATCTATAACCGCGCAGCATCTATTGTCTACGAGTTTGTTTGCTCTATGTAGCCGATTTACATATAATAATATTACATTAAAATATCGCATACGGCGTTAAATTCCTAGACCATTGTAGTGATATGTGCCATTGTTGCAACTATGTGAAGAGGTGCTTGGAGTGCTCTAGCACCCCTAAAAATCAAATCCTAAGTAAATTTTGACATAAATATGCAATTTTAATAAGTATTGTATTATTTTATTGTTTGAATTCATTAATTTAGCATTTATGTTTTGAAATATTCTATTTTAGATTTACTTTAGAATAGGTACTATAAAATGGTTTGATAATAACAATAATTACTAAAATTAAATTATTAATGAAATCATGCTTAATCTGCATATAAAACGAGGCTTTTCCTAACATACTCGTATATCAATTACTTTAAACCACTTTCGTAATTCTAGTTAATTTTAGAACACATAAGCATACTTTTCTATAAGCACGCAGTGAATCAAAAATTGATTAAGAGCGAGTTGTTACAGCAATACTTCTGATTTATATTTTTTAAATATTCAATGAGAAATTATAAACAACTTAAAATGGGTGAGTTTTAGATAAGTTTAATACAAAAAGACGGAAAATTATTTGGGAATTATACATGTTGGAACCTGCACGATGTGTTTGTTTTTACATTTTCTTATTATTTAACATTATATTGTACTATTGTAGTATTAGTATTAATGTGTACGAGTAATATTAGGAAATAAATATCAAAAAAGTAAATACCTTTACAAAAATAAATGTAATAGTCACTCAATTTCATATATAATTAAAACATTTTTTTAAAGCAGCCCGGGCAAAGGTTTATTGAACGCACGGGTGTTAGTCGGGACTTAATCACCCATTAAAATTTAAGGCCAGTTGTGCCTATGATGTGTGCATCTAACACACGCTTGATACACAACAGTTTGTCGACTTGTCGTATACACCCGCTGAATACGTAATACGCTCGAACGGCAACCTTTCATAGATCATAGAACGATATTGGTTTAATTTAGTTTACCGTATAACCAGTTGTCTTTGAGAAAACTTTTGACGATAATAAAATTATGCTTAAAACGTTTCCCCGCTTTCCCACTGTCATCTGCGACATTCTCCGTCCGTGACTTAATATTAAACTATAATATTTCCGTTTCCCGGTTCCCGGTTTAACCGAATACTGCATGTAATAATTATCAGGTAGATGGATCACAATGGCATCGCAATACGAATTATTCACTTATACACTCAAGAGCACGAGAGGTGATATACACCGGAGGTATATTGGGCACTTGTAATTAAATTGTTTTTTGAATCGTTTAATAAAATAATAAAAATCGATTTAGACATTGTTCGAGTTACGCATCAAATAGCGCGCGATCCAGCTTGTTGTGTTTCACTTTAATGAATAATGCGGTCCATACAAACTGTACACAAAATTAATCCCACGCAAAATATTTCTGAGCCATCTGTGGATTTCGCTTTAATAGATCAATTTATTAATCGAACGAACATATACAGATAACCTAACGAAAACCCTATTTGTTTCTAGAAGCACCGGGTTTTAAAAATGTCAAGGGGGACTCGCTATTTTATAAGTTTTACCTAAATGATTACTAAAAATTACTAATCGTTAAACAATTATTAAAATATAGTTATTTGTTGTTTTGTATGTTATAACATTTTAATAAGAGTAGCATCGATTTCGATTTTAGGGAGCCTAGCTCCACCTCATCGAGCTCATTGGGTGCTGCAGCCCCCGAGCCCCCCTGTACTCGGCGCCCCTGTTTATTTCGATATACTTAATTTTAAATGTTTATATTATAATATTATCTCGACACAAATAACAATACGCCCATGTGTCCTATGAAAATCCGCCAAAAAAAAATTCACGTTCATCAAAACAGAGAAGATACGCGCATTTTTTTTAATCAGATCGGGTTAAAACGAGCTTTCGACTATCGAAATACGAACAGATATCGGGAGCAAATCGACTGGAGAACACGCACACAGCGATTGCCACTTAAAATGTATGTAATGCGACGTTATCGATATAATATATCATTATTATTATAAATATATTGTATTGAATTCGAACAGTATTTTCCAGTGTTTAACGTAACGTATTTTGTCACGATATCATAATATCGAATAATAACATAATGTACGCGTATAGGACATACACATGATAGGTATAGGCCAAGTGCCTACTTATACACATTCGTTTGTATGCCGTGAATGTCATTACGGGCGCACAGACGAAATCGCGAGCCGAACCGACCTAAGTTCACGACATTTCCGAATTATGAAAACACACGTATGATGGCGCGGAAAGGGGGGGGGTGGTTGTCGTAGGGGTACCCGCGCACGAGAGACAGTGTGCGTGTGCGCGTTTCAGCGGTACATAAAAAAACCGCAATCTTATTTAGAAAACAATGACTGAAAAAAAAAAAAAACCGGCCTCCACCGATGAAACAAGGTTAACCTCGTTTCGTAATATGTGATTTCGTGCCTGTAATGCGGCGATAATATACGCGCGCGCATAATGTACACTGTATGTGTACACACGACGTTACAGCGCAGGGCGCATAGTCGTATCCTTGGAAATATTTAATATATTGGACCCATTGTGATTTGTTTAGTTATCGCCGCGCCGGTGTGAGATTGATATTTTATTATTCTCGCTCTTTCTCCGGTCGTTCTTTCCGCGTGTCTTTTTCCTTTCGGTTTTCTCGTCTTTCGAAACAACGGACGGCCGGAGACCGACCGACCGTTTTTTTTTTTTTTCTCGCCAATAATAATAATAATGATAATAGCAATACCGTTACGTTCAATATTGTGACGGCGACATGGTCACTGTAGGCAATAATATATTATGTATAGGTGTAGTGCCTATACCTGTACCGCGCGTCGTGAATAATATCACAATAATAATGTATATGACTCGGTGTCCTGCAAATAATAGATATTGAAAAACACGACCCACGACGATATTAATAATTATTATTAGATGATGAATTTAAATACAAATCGATTTTTTTTTCCGACTGCTCGTCGCTCTCTTAGGTTCGTTTCACACATCAGAATATTTAAAACGAGACGTCCGCCTTACCGTTATGTCATATTACGTTATAATGGTATACAACATATTAAACAAAGGTAATCTCAGTATTATCCTATGATAATCAAAAATAATTGGTCATAGACCATAGACAATATCGAAAAATTGATTGACACGTTTAATTGATGACCGAGAGGATTATCTCTTGTGCTATATGTATTTAAGTATTTTTATAGTACATTACAACGACGATTTTTTAAATCTACACGTCCTGACTGGAAAGACGTAACGGCCTACAACAGTACTATATTATTATGTATAAAGTCATTGTGTTATAAGTTATTATTACATCGAAAAAACCGTTTTCCGGATAACAAAAAAATACAATAACGTACGTTAAAAAAAAACTATGTGTCAATAGCGAGGACAAACATACATCAAATATGCTTGTACCTTACACGTTATAATTCACTGCCGGTTAGGTGTGCCTATAACCAACACTGCAATGAGTTTTATACTGCACCCGTCTACACGTGACGTTAGACATTTTATTGATATAAAATATAATAAATTAATGTATTTTCGACTATACGATATACATACACCGCAAATGATCACCACGAGCTGAATAAAACGTATTATCACGTTTAATTTATTTATTTAAAAAAAAAAAAAAAAACAATGATCTGCCTAACTTATCTGCAGTAGAAATTACAATATAAACTGAACAGTATACATATGAGAATTATTGATAACTATTTTCAGATAATTCGAATTGCTTATTATTATTTGAAAAAAAAAATTTATGATATAGAAATTATTAATCTTTTATAATTCTTATAACGTTAAAAATAAAAATAAAAATCGATTATTATCATAATATAAATTTGAATATCTCTGTTTATTTTTGATTTTTTTTAATTCAAATTTTAACACACGTCATGTCTTTAAATATGAATTACATCAAATTCAAACATTTTTATGCTGGTAAATTTAGTGCAAATAGGCTGTACTCAAAACGAATTAATTTTTTTGACGCAAACGAATAATTTCTCATAAAAAATGTAAGCGGCTGATCGAAGTGGGTAGGTAAAGCTATTAAGTATTAATATTTAACAAGCCTTAATAATTGATGCAACAATATTATAACTGACCTATCTTCAGTATAACAGTTGTGTAGCCGCAGCGGCGTGTGCATGCGAAGATTTATAATATGATAAATGTTGCCGAACACGCCTCTCTCGTCGCATTCACCGATCTGCACACAAAATATATCTATATACGCGTAACGAAAAGTGGCTAATTATGTGAGCATAAAAAAAATACGTTTCAAAACTACGCCGTTTGGTTTTCGACCACCTACGCTCTCCTAAACGTATATTATAACCGTATCAATTATGTTTCGGGTACTATTCAAAGACCGAGGATTTTTTCCTCGTGTTTAGTTTGTTTTTATAGGTAGGTACTTATGCTATAATCACACCGTATTCACTAAATATATTATTGTGTCATAATGAAATATTATGCGTAGTACATCGTATTAATATTATATATATATATATATATATACATATATACTCGTATTGTACTCGCCTTGCAAATTGGTAGTTATCCACTTATACAGTACATTAAAATCATACTCCACCGGATTTCTCTCGCAATTCCATAGGTAGTGTACTGATGAGTGATGAGCGACGGTGATCCGTTATACAGATAACAGAACCGTTTAAATTGAAAATGTACACTAAAATCACGACAGCGTTATTGTGGGGTACACGGTAAGTCTAATAATGCTCTTACAATCGATTTCGTTGCGTTACATATTATCGTCGCTTCAAAACTTAGTCGAAAAATTTGTATTATAATAACTTTTCTAGGCCAAAAATGATCACATATGTTAATGATTACAACTCGGTACGACCTACTGAAAATTAAAATACACTCCCTGGACTTCTCTTCCCCCCCCTTTATTTATGATACAAAAATACAACCCCTTACTTAAAACTAACCTCTCTTGAGGTTTTCGGAGCCACCTATTAATTAAAAGGCAAAAATTCAGATGATTTATAGTTACGTAGCATAAAATCCTAGCGCAATCAATAAGCCTTACAAAAAAAGATTAATATCATTTCAATGACCAATAATTATTACTTATAATAAAAACAATCTCGGCTCGTAGAATTGTCATTTTTTAATAATTTACTTATTTTCATATAAAAAATAAAAATATTATTCGGGTCGAATTCAACTGCGGTTTTTGAAACGATGGTAAACATATATATTTTGAGAAACTCAAAAATGTGTGATATGGATAAGTTTATTACAACTTCTAAAAACAAAATTTTTAAATTAGGAGTTAGATTTCATCTGCATAAAACAAAAAGTAAGTATTTGGATTTTAAACAAAATAAAATTTAATAAATCAGACTATATTACGAGAGTTTTTCCTTTGAGCCAAGTGTTTGTACAAAAACGTGTAGGCACCCATACCCTTAATATTACTTATATTTATATATCCATTCATATTATTAATGTATTATATTACAAGTAAAAATTAAAAATTAACTTATACATTTCAAACATATTAATCATATAGATAATGTTTGGTAGAAATAACGCGTGTGGTGTCAATTAATATAATTTGTGTTGCATGAGTATAATATGAGTATACAAAATTTTTATACCTTCCCGAAATTCTAAAGCAATTTTATTTTTAATGTAGATGAACAAAAAATATAAGAAGTAAAAATTATGGAACATGAGGTTCGTCAAAATTAATGTTTTAAATACTACTTAAGTTAACTAAAAGTAAAAACCGTAATAACGCATCTCTAACTGCACGTGTAAACTAAAAAACTATACACAACCTACTACGTTTAGAAACGTGATGTTTGTGTAAAATAAAAATCCCTCCTTACATAATACTATAATATTGATTGTGTTATAACTTACAGCTACTTATAAATTACCTACCTATATAATATGTAATATTATACGTTTGAGCCCGCTTACGATCATATTTTTAATAGGTATTTTTTCTTTTTTTATTGTTGTTCGTCAACGGTTTGTCCTTCGGGTATAGTGGTTGTATTGCATGGTGAGTATTGTGTTTGTAAGTACATCGATGCATAAAATGTCATTGCAATCGTTATTCCCGCGACGACGAAGTACCTAATTATAATATCATAGCGTTCGCAGGAAAATAAAAATAATTCGTACACATTTACGGTTTGATGCGTTGACTTCGTTATTATTATTTAGCGAATAAAAATGTGATAAAATCATAATTATTACGCACGGTTTAAATTGGTATATAAAATACGACGTATCTGACCGATAGATATTGGCGAGCGATAAACAATTACATTATTTTTTTTAATTCTAATTTCATTATAATAATTATTATTTTATTATGCGCGTCGTAAAATACGTTGCGCGCTAATAACACGACCAGTGTTATATCTATGTAGACCGTATATTATTTTATAATACATCATTATCGAGATCTTTCTATGCACAAAACTACTTGACCGTCTTGACCCATAATAAAATAATGAATGAAATTTATTCAATTTATTCAATTCACGTGATTTACGTCGATTATTAACTTCGATATTATGATGCACTGCGCAAATCCGTAAATGGTGTGATTCTTAATTCTAAGAATTTCGACCGTTATTTTAAAGAGTATAATATTATATAGAACATAGCCCTAATTGAGTGACTACACATCAAAACGATTTTATTAGATTTCAAAGGCCACATAGTTGGTCGTCTCTATGATAGTCAATATTTGATAATTTTATAATTTTTATTAAATTAATGAAATCAAAGAAATACAAATTACAAGTATTTATAATATCATATTTCTACGCGATTTACCTAACCTAAGAGTATTGCTTATACTGAACATTGGGAGTTAACTACAATAGACTATTTTATCCTTATAACTAAATTTATTTATTAAAACATAACATATTTGGCACAATATAATATAGAAATAAGTACAATTAATTTATACCTATACAAAATTTAAATTAAAACGTGTGATAATTAATAACATATTAATTTATACTAGTATGTATATAGGTATACAGAATATGGGTAATGGACATATAAATGTTTAAAAAAATTATATTATATTATACAAAAAATTATTTCATATTCAGTAATGACTAGCTTTTTACAATATCTATTGCATAATATTTTGGTTTTTTTTGGATTATATATTTTTTTAAATCTAGATTTACAGATTTGCAATATTTTAGACCAATATTATCCGCAAACCTTTGACCGTAGAGTCATCTGCACTATCAGTTTTCTATATTCTGTATAACCTAAATAATTTCATAGGATTTTATTAAAACCTATTCAATCTATATTATAAAACCTTAAAAATTAAAATCGTTATAGTCTTTTGAAGTATATTCTTCCAATACGTATTTGTTAAGACGGCTTATCCTAATTGTATTTAGTTAAAGTTAAAACATTTTCATCGAGACATGTTATCTTCATTCATAATAAAGGCCATAAAGGCAGTTTTATTCACATTTAAAACTGAAATTAAATAAATATTAAGTTTTTGTAAACGTTCTGACTTAATTTTTGTTTACGAGTGTACGACATGAATGGTAAAAATTTCAAATAGTCACAACCGTCATCGTTAAGAAATTATAAATTTATAATGAAATCGAAGAACAATAATTTATCGCGTTTTACGAAATCATGGGACTGAATGTGTGTACGCGTTTTAATGTGGTCGAAACGACTAAAATAGTTCTAAACGGTGAGATTAATTTGTGCATCAGAAACACACTATCCGGCTAAAATCTGCGGATCGAATTTATCAAGAATTCCAACACGCGCGTACAGCCGCGGGGAACGCATTTCACAGTGGATAATGGGCACACGGAATTCGGTTCGCTCGATAGAAATGCTTAGTGTACTTAAATGAAAATATAAAAGATCATAATAATGCGTAGGACGTATAATAATAAGCCACAAATTAAAAGTATACGAAATCGGAAGCTAAATAAATTGGATATGGACAAATTATTGCGTCCAAGACCAAATTTTAGTTTAGGGTAAGTATACCAATTGTGTTCCTTATTTTTACGGCTAATATACCGATAATTATGAGTGCATTCAAATTGTTTTACTTTTAGGTATGAAAATGTTTTTGTTCAATCTATTTCAATCGACATTGAATTATATACAAACGATCTGTATACAAAAATGTTTGAAATTAAAAACGTTATTTATTGATAAATTAATGATTACTGGTTAAAAAGTTGTATTATATTTTATAACATTATCGAGAATTGTAAAAAAAACTGTATTATTATTACATTATTACGCACACAATCATGAATTTAAGTGTTAGACAAAATCAAGTTTTCATCATCGGTCAGATATTTATCATTCTGATTGTTTCGTTTCTTATATATAATATTATTGTACATGGGTAACACGTTGATGATAGCCGATACTTGTATTCGGTTTGTTGTGTAGTATTTACTTTGAATTGTGTTACAATATGAATCATTTTAAACAATCTCTTGGTGAAAAAGGTATACTTTGGTTACTTCTTAATGATATGTATTTACGAGGACAAACTCAAAAATACTTGACGAAAAATAATACGTAATTGATTAAGTATGAAAAACTATACCTATAACTTACTAACTAATACATTTTCCATATTCTATTTATTTAAGTTATTTAATTTAAATTTCCAATGGCTGCTATTTAGCCAGTTGATCTAATTAAAAAAAAAGAAGCTCAATTGGGCTTTTACCTAAAATGTTTTGAGCGCAATTCGTAAATTTCTAATAAAATAATTGGTCATAAAAAAAAAAGGAAATTTAAAATGACCTTTGTATATTATATATCAATTTATTGCAATCCATAATTTAATAGTAGTTTTTCATTTAAATTTAAAATATGTAAAAGTAATATTTATTATATCCAATACATTTTAAGTGATTTTACATAAATAAAATAAGAACCAACAATAATGAACGTTTATTGTAAATATAATAAAAATAAATCATAATCGTTCATAGGTGTTAAATATATATTTTATAGTGTTACTTTAAATTATTCTGATTAGATCAATAAATATTTTATTCGTACTTATACAATAATAACGATAATGAAAACTATTGATTTCGTCAATAAGTATTAATAAAATTCATACTTATGTATATTGCAATTTAATGAAATTTCATAGAAAGACCCAAATATTATTATAGAGTATTATATGCAAAGCGAATATTAATATTTTAAAAATGCAAGAATACAATTTTTTTTCAAAAACAATATATATTCCATAATTTATCGGTTAAAATGTTTATAGTTTTAATTTTTAAATTATTTTTATATACTTATAGTTTATATATAAAGTACTATAATAAATGATAAATCAATATTAATTGAATTTTATTAGATAAAAAATATATTTTTCTTGCCTGAAAGTAAAAATAAAGAATAAAGGTGATTAGTTTACTTACCGTAATGATATTGGTGCACTGATCCTGAAATACAAAGTTTATATTAAGAGAAATTGATCCATACCCAATAACAACAATAACCTAAGTACCTACCCAGTAGCCCTACACAGCTGTATAATTGTGTTCACACGAAGCTGATGTATTTATTATTATTCATTTTAATAAAATCAAAAAAATTCGTTAAAGATTATATAAAAATTAATAACAAAATATTTTAGTTCTTACAAAATAACAAAAAAAAAAACAAAACAAATTACAATCAAACATAAATTGATGCTTAATTATGTCATCGACACTATAAATAATTATTACAAAAATTGTTTACCTACTTGTGCGTAAGTAAAACACTCCACATAAACATAACGTTTTTGCAGTGTTATGACATTTCTAACATTGAAACTGAGATACAATATCGCGAACAATGACAGATAGTGTTTTGATTATAGTAACGCGTGACGCAATGTAAATAATATCTTAAATATCATAAATTTAAAAAAATTTAGATATAAATTCATTTTAAACCATGATAAATAATAATAGTTGTAAAATCTAAAAAAAATTGTTTTGCTATAGTATACAATGTATACTATACATATAAAACGGATTACTTTTTGTATATCATTATAAGTAATACATTTGTCGAAATTTTGATTTTATAATTAGTAATCACACACGGGTAGGATATACCACATGTATGTAGGTATACATTTAATAAATTTTAATTTAAAAGTAAGTTATTTAACATTATTAATATCGTATTTTGTCACCACATACCAAAGATCTACAACCGAAAAATTATCTATATTTTCCGTCGTGTAAGAAGTGAATAAGTAATTAATATTTATTACCAATTAGTATTAAAATTGCTTATTTCTACATTACATTACTGATTATTATTGTACCTTTATGGGTAACTTATGAAATTCGAACAATTCTATGACAGAACGATCAATATCAGCTAAATCATAATAAACCTAATACATCTAGTATAATATATGATTTATGTCGGAGTTTTATGAATGAAAATTCGCGAGCTTATACTGAAAAAGTCACAAACAGTTATGTCTCGATCGTCATCGCAGGATCTAGGATACCATACGCGTAATCGAAAAATCACGTACTAAAAAAATTATTTAAAGCCTATAAACGACAAAGTGGACTTAATAATAACGATCCCGTCACTGTTTAATCCGTTTTCATAGATAACAGCATTTTAGAATATTAAATAACTGTTGACAACAATTGAAATTTCTAGCAGTAAACTCGCTTCTGTAAATAAAACTGTAAATATATTATCGTCAGTACCATTCAACCGTCATATCAAAAATATTATCAGCTGTCGGACTCACATCATCATCAACCTTAATGTAATCAATAGGTACGCTCAGTCGATCTCTATACAGCCCTCAGACCTGCGTGTGGGCACGAAACGATCGTGTTTATGATTTGTGATTACTAATAGACTATAATATGTATATAATGTTTATGTATTATATATTCTGTAAGTGTATACTATATTATATAGACCGTATATATTATTATATACTGCCTGTATTATATGTATAAGTACTGCATCAAATCGCATACTATCTATGTTTATGATACGAACGTCTAATTCGTCACAACGCCTCAATTATTTTAAAGAGTAAAATTATTTTCGATCGTTTAGATCGCTGACCAATGCCGGTGGAAATAATCGTATAATATTATACAGAGTGATTCACCGAGCATGTTCGCTGTTTTTTTTTTTTTTTTTTAATTTTGATAATGCATTTATTCAAATTCTAGGTAGCTATTACTTAGATTTTTTTATACTATTAAAGGGTGTTGTGTGGCGATACTTCTGTTTTTAAAATGAAAACTTTTTTAACGTAAAATATTTTTTTGAAAATTTTAATATATCTATAAATTAAATACGAATGAGTAGTTTCATCCGAGCTATTAAACATTACCTACTAAAAATAAGAATCCATGATAATGGGATTAAAGATAATATATAGGCATTAGTTATAATATGACAATATTGTAATAATTAATATTTATATAATATTAACATTTTATAGTTTATAAGAAATTTCTGACTCTTATCCTTGGTATAAACGTTTTATTGACTCGGAAACTGTTCGTTCAAATGTTGATTTATAGACGGAAGAAAAATTATCAACTCAACAATTTACTTAAAAGAAAAGAGATTCTTATTAATTGAAAAAGTATTTAAAAATATGACCTTTAATAATACTTGAAAATCCAAAATATCAAAATAAGAATTGATACATTATTTAAGGGAAAAAATATAGTGAGCATGTTTGATGAATTAACCTGTATATATACAACGTACGTACACAAGAATATAAAAACAAAAGGCGGTGGTCATTGGGTCGCGTGATGTCTAGAGCGTCTAGACACGGTACTATGTGAGGGCATGATTCTCGTCTTTGTAGAACATAACGATTTTGACTTACTTAATACGAGTATGTGCATACTTAATAAGTTGTATTAAAATAATAATATATTTAAGGCCCGTCGCGGCGACTTGACAGAATGTAATAGGTAGGTACAGGCAATACAGAGCGCGTATAGCGTGCAGACGCCGCCGTCTGAACATTTCAACTAAAAACGATTCTAAGGTTGTTTATGATCAACCCGTTCTGTATCAGTTTTTGAGCATATATTTCGAGTATAGAAAAAAAAAAAATACTAAAACTCACACCGCGCAAGGCTTTTTCGCAACCGGTACGATCACATATGGCACGTGATTTTTTTTTCTGTTAATAAACAATAATATTGAAAAAAAATTATACATTATTAAGTACTAATAACTACACTGCAGTTACCATTTATAAAATGTTGATAGCTTGCAACTTGCTTTTCAGACATTTTTTGTACTAAAAAAAAAATTGCTCATTCAATACTCTCAATATTCACGTCCGTAGGTACAGCTGTGAACGCTTATTTTTCACAGTGAACATAATTAAATCAAAACAGAGACGAATGAAGCAATGAAGTGTTAACATTCGTGCTAAAAGTTCATGTTTCGTTAAAACTAACGAATTACACGAATAATAATAAAAAATTTGATCCAATGATAAACGGGAACAAAAATTACATATCAAGTATTTACGAGGTAATGATGAAATGGGTCGAAAAAATGAGTTGTCAACTGAAATGGAGATAATATAAAAATGTTCTTAATTACTTTATATATTTTGTACATTAATTTTAAAAATCTTCCCCTCCCTTTTCCAGTCATCCAAATAAAAATATTTATAGAAATAAATATATATTGTAACTGCGGCACGTGAATTATTTTTCAAATTTTGATTACAATATTATTTTACACTTAGCCCGAAAAAAGTTCACCGATGATGATAATTTTATATATAGGTAATACTACAAGTTTCTGTACAGCGTTGTCTGTGACAAATAAAATACCCATGGGGATTTAGCCCATCTTAAACTCCATCAAATATAAACATAAACTACTCACGTTTTGAAAACAGTCATATTTGTTTTATTATATGTTTTCCATGAGCCAATAAATCCTTGCAGAGGCCCCTCTTTAAAATGCAAAATTTTAAAAATTTCCTTCGAGGTGTATATCCTTGGTTATAGGATCATCTATATATATATATACCAAATTTATGAATCGTAAGTGCGATATTACTTTGGATAGCTTACACACAAATATTATCTTTTATTTATACATAGAATATATAGATAATCTGTAATATTACATGCTCAATGGTAAATGAAACCAAAATGGGCAATTCACATATATCAAATAAAGTAATAAGTAATTTTTTTTCTTTACGTTTAAGAAACTTAAAACAAAAATAAACGAATACATTATTTTGATTTTAGTATTATTAATAGCGGCGAAGCCACACTCAAATAACTGGTTCAATTTATTATCTAAACCTTCGTTAAATCGTGTCATTCGGTCGAGTATTTTTTGATTCCATTATAAGCTTCAGCCATTCCTTTATATTTTGTTTTTTATATAGGTTTAATAGCTGTATCTATGGTTTCTATTTTAGTACTCTCACGACTTCCAGAATCCTAAATGATATGTGTGCAAAGTCCGGTGCCAATTGGTAAAAAAAAATGTAGATTTGTATAATATGCGTCATATTATTAGATTTAGACCAACTAATAATAATATCTGCATTAATACTAATAATTATTATAATCTATACCTATCTATCTTTTGTTTCAGTTGAAATATTCTGAAATGTTTTTTGACAAGATCAGTCGAGCAAATTTGTATTATATAAAC
Source organism: Rhopalosiphum maidis (assembly GCF_003676215.2). Classification (NCBI taxonomy): domain Eukaryota; kingdom Metazoa; phylum Arthropoda; class Insecta; order Hemiptera; family Aphididae; genus Rhopalosiphum; species Rhopalosiphum maidis. Next base: position 87,297,573 of record NC_040878.1, read on the forward strand.
TTCGACCATACACATCGTCTGCTCAAATATAATATAATATGTTACTCAATTTTACATTCATATCTAGAATAGCTTTGTTTACCTAAATGATAAAATATTATAATGCAATATTGAAAATTATAATAAAATCATAACTTTTTAATCTGTAATCAATGTCAATCTTATATTGGTATAAACAAAAAGTACTCGATTTTCTCGAACCGAAACAAAATGCACCACAAAATGTCAACTCATAGAGTTGATTGAAAACCAAAACCACAAACCGCCCCCTAGTTTGAAAAAATCAACTACTCTAATTTTTGTTGAAAACGATTCAGTAGTTTTTGAGTCTATACAAGAGGACGAAAGAAATTATTCTTTTTTATCTAATATAATATTAATATTACAATATAGGTAAATATTAAGATAATAAAATATGATAGGAATAACAATTATTATAATATCATCACAATTGCATTTCTATTGTTACGATCTGAACTAACGCTAAATTTAAACGGATAATAGTATATATATTCTTTATAACATTTCAAAGTCGGGAAGGTAAATTTCGTGGACATACACCTATACCATATAGATATAATATTGCATGACGCGTTAATCGTAATGATATAGTAAATATAATATCAGTAGTCAAGGAACCTTTCTTTGCCTGCGTGTCAAATAAAAATATTGTTTGTATTTAATTTTCTCCGTGTCAAATAATTTGATGACTTAATTTTTTTTTTATTGTTAAACCTGAAAAATTCCTACGAATGATTTTTTTTTTTGGATAGTTGTACGTTCATAATCTCTTTAAGAAGTGATAGCGAGTGAACACAAAAATATCGAACAGGCATAACATTTAAAATAAAAACGCATAGATACATATTATTATTGTAATATTATTGATAGGTGAAACATTTCAAACTCTGTAGTGTATACCATCGGTTTTTTGTCCATTCCGGCACGATAATATTGTCGCACAACACACACACACACCGCTGTGGCTTGTTGTGTGTAAATATTGGGGCACTTGCACACAATAATTTGTACACCATATTTTACAGCCATTGTGTGATTTATATTGTATAAATTTGAATTATAATTTGTTTTATACAGCGCGTGCGACTGGCCGAGTGTTAGTGAAGTAAATATTATATTATTCACGTAATCGACGTTGTATACGCATTGTACAAATCTAAAAAGCAAAAATATGCACTTGAATATATGCACAAATATTATTCTAGAACTTAAAATTATAACTTATTTATATTTTGAGTTAAATTAAAATTCAGATATATATTTAAAATCGTTCGAAATATTAATATAATTATTTACTCTTCTATGCAGTTTCTAGCTAAAGTGACTACCAATTAATATATACAATACGATGTTGGTCATGAATACGGCCATCAACAACACATACACCAAATATCGAATCTTAAACTTTTAACTATCATATCAAACGCATATCTTGAAAAAAAGCATAGAATAATATTAACAATAATAAATGTGTATATATTAAAGCGCGATTTAAAATTACGAAATACGAGGGCTAGTTGTCCACTATCTTTATAATTATGGCCTTAACATTAAAGATGTCGAATATTTCATTCGAAAAGTCGTTTAAAACGGAACAAAATAAACAATAATTATAACAGCTCTACAACGCGCACAGCTTTCCCAGTATGAATAATATATTAATTTAATCATATTGCAAGCGTATAATAATTATTTAGTACCGCTGTCTGCGTATTATAGCGGTGTTTATGTCATATTTTAGAGGGCGTGATACGAAGAAAAACGGCTGTTACGAAACAATATAAATTACAATATGGCAAAAATCGGGATATATACTATATAATATAATAGTATATACAACAATCGAAAATCGACGTCATCGCGTATATATTGCTGTAGAACTCGATTCCATTTATGATTTTTTGATAGAGCGAACGTACAAATGAACTTATTTTCAGTTTTTGTGTTTCTTATACCTCCATCCCTGATTACTGTACAATAATATCACCGAACACAGGCGTGAAAACGACGCATTGCCGTGACATACTTTGAGCGCGGTATCGCAAGGACGCTATATACGACGATAACCGATAATGAGATGGTCCCTTCGCGGACCGCGAATACGTCCTCGGCGTTACGTCCGATGCGTCCTTGGTATGGCGCGGTGCCAAAACGTGATAACGGAACCCGATGTTGGAAGGCAATTTTCGGTATCAGGCCCTCCCACGCCGGCTGATAATGAGTAAGATATATCATGTGTATTATTATTATTATTATTATTATTAAACCACCGGATAGAGCTTACGATGACCGGTGGAAGGGTTGAAAAGTGGACAATTTTAGCGAACGTATCATATTATATATTGTGGCGACGACGGCGGTTCAGGTCAACGAACCGTTTTGGGCAGATAAACACGACCGACCGATAAGCGCGATCATCGAGAGGGTCTCCCCGCTACGCGTATTCAGCGGGCGGGTTAGAGTGTGGTTTGAAGTGCGTACAACGCGTTTGGCGTAGATAACAGAGACGTAGGTACACGCACACACACACACACAAACACGAGAGCATATTACAATACATGTATAAAATGTATTGACACGCACACAACACCCGAGTAATGTAATACGCGATGAAAACTAATAAACGAGAGAGAAAGATAAAAAAATGATATTGAGATGAACAGAGACGGACTGAGAGAGAGGTATAGTCGCCGTGAAGGGGAAAGCTACACTCGACGAGTGTCGTCGACGCCACCGCCTTCGGTTTGGAATGCAATCGCCACAATCCGAGTTTAAAAACTAATAAAACTAATGAACAGACGTTTGCTCGCACGCGTCTCGATCTCCAGAGTTGAACTATTTCACACCACAGAGCATCCCTTGTAATTGGGGGGAATCGTGAGGGCATGTACCTATATAGTATTTAATATAGTTAATCGAATGTATATGCACTGCGACACTGACACGAAAAGCATTTCAAAATTCAACGCGAAAACCGCCCAGACGTCATGCGACAATGGCGTAATCGTGTTTTACTGCAACCTGTCAACATTGTTTTAATATTCCTGAGTGCGTGCGCGCGTGCATTCAGCGCAAAATATTTGTGTTTCGCGGAACGTCGACGATTTCTAGTAATAATAATGAGACGACAGTTTATAAAGTTGCGGGTATTACTCCGAAACGATAGTGCATATTATAATAAGTATTAAGGAATAACGTGACGAGTAACTCTTATAATTTTAAGGAAACTCCTCATAGCTATGCGATACTTGTATTAGCTCCCACCCACTATCATATTTACAGAATGAGACTATAATATAATTATAAGGTATACTCTTACACGCATATGCGGTGTATCTGACTTATTTAAACATAATAAATTCAGTGTACGGTCGTATAATCCCCCAAATATACTATATAGAATGTAGAATATACCTATCTGTGTGTGTGTGTAAAATAAAATTGTTTTGCTTTAAAAAGTTCCTTATATTATAATAATATACTAATATGTTGTCTGAGTCTCAAAAACGCACAACATTACAGCAATTCGCCCGTTTGACAGGATCCATTTTTGGTTTTAATATATTTTAATAAAACCAATAAATTCAACACTAGTGGTGATAAGATTAATAATATCACAGATCGGTTAACTCTCAAAATTTCGATTGAAGCATTGAACGACACGGACAAATCCACGACCGAGTGAGACATTATTATAACAGGTTAGACAATAGTAATATTAATTGTTATAATGATTTCGTTTCGATCTTTTTTCAGAAATCGAATTATGTATCTAATCCAATCCACTATAAAACAGCACTGAACTAGATGCTCGACGGTAGACATAATATGTAAAATAATAAAAACGCTCTTAATGTGGATTAATTCGGCTGTAGATTACACAGACAGATATTGCTCGAATCGCGTTGATAAGTCGTCGTAGGATAGCGAATACCTATTGATGCATGTTGAGCAAAAAGAGACCCCGACAAGTGAACAGCGTTCCAGCGACAACGGCTACGGCGATCGATTTTTAATAAATGCGTTATTTAAGAAAAAAAAAGGTGAGCATATACTAGGTAAATCATCCTGTATGCAGTGTATAGATTATGTGCACAGGACACGGGTACACATAATATAAAATACGCACTAAATCATACATTTTATAAAGAAACTGCGGCGACACTGTACAGGTAAGTGGCCAATTACGACAGTTAATATAATACTCAAAATAGCTTGTGTATTTATATGCACTACTGTTAATTACTCGTGTCTAACGTGCTGAATATCAATTGTCAGTCTTCTTATTTTTTTTTTTAACGCCGTAAACCGAATTGCCGAAGAATACGATAAAAAAAAACCTCTCTGTCTTTGAACACTGACGTCTGAAGGACGTGTAACCGGCTAAAGCGTAAAAGGATATACAACTTTTTGGATTGCCAAAATCGTTCTCCCGTTCAAACGGCATTTCACGCTGATATTAAGTATATAATATATGTATATACTTAATGTATACATACGACCGCTGCAGGACTTGTTGAACATTTTATTTGCGGTCCACTTTCACGTGAATAAAATTTCCTCCTAAAAGGGACCTCGTCTGTATATTTAACATACCGCTGATGACAACAAAAACCTCCTCAGCAAAATATCCGAGTAATAAGAAAATCAAACATATTTAAATTGATTACATGAAAAAAAATCTGATAATCGATTATAGTGTACATGAATATTTTTATAATTTATAATGCGCTTTATGAACCATTGATAATCTGCCGTGATAATAAAGCAATATTGCCGACGCCGCATCCGAATATTTTCGTTACTTTTTTGGAATTGAAAGGTAAACGAACAACAATCACTCTAAAATGGTTTGTCTGCGACGCGTTGCTCGTTGCGAATAACGATGGACTTGCCCTAGAGCGTTTCATTGTTATTTTAACTCACGCACCGACGCTGACCTAATAATTTGCAAACAACATAACATTATAATCATTTCGACGGTGGCCATAAAATTGTACGAGCCACATGATTTGCAAAAGCTGAACTTACAATAATATACCTAAACGGCGTAAACATAAGTCGTGACCTTTAACTACCCTACGGCCTACACGCTATAATGCCTATAATATACCTACACTATTATTGGTACCTACCTTAGTAGCGACAACACGTTAAGCCTATTAAATATATAAGTAGCATCTTAAGTATATAGGTACTTTTTATTAAAATTATTATATAAGTTTGTGAGTTAAAAATGTAATAAAATAGTTATAGTTGACTGCGAAAAATGTTTGGAGATGTTATAGACAATATTGAAAATAAATTCGCTATTTCCAAATATATTTTAATTATTATAAATATTATTGTTATTGTTATACTAGCTGTATAACCACTATAACCTAACTTGGCCCAGGAAAAAATGAACAAATATAAAATACGGTGCTTTTATAGGCGTTACCTCTCCGTTTTAATGTTTAAACTGGCAATTCGACGACGATATACCTAGTTTTTACAACTGATTCGAATAAGATGAGCGATCTACCTATGTCAGATTGGAGAATTAAGCACGGTATATTTTTTAAAATCGACAACATTTTTTAAAGTTTATAAGCTACAAATTACAATTATAGGTACATTATTGTTTTTCATATAGTATATAAAAATGTCTTCTATTTCTGTAAATCAATATGAATTCTATAAATAAATAAAAAAATATTTAATTTTTGTGATCTAAAACAAAATTATTGTGTGTATTACTAACCTATAAAAGTTTAAAAATAAATATTTAAATACTCCCCGAGCCTCAAGGAATATGTGTGAAAAACTTAGTACCAGTTAGATAAGTGGTTCCGGAAATTAGCGAGTACTAACAAAAAAAAAAACAAATAGGTAATTACTTTTTAAATGTATAAAAAGAAGAAGATTATTTAGATTATTATTTTATTGATTATTAAACTAATTTGACGTAACACATTTTTTCTCGTATTTGAATTATCATAAATATTATAAGTACTTATAGAATAATATATACCATAAATGGCTTAAATACTTCTTAATAAAAGATATATAGGTATGTACTTATTTAATTCGAATGCCCAAACGTGGTATATTTTCAGTGATATTGTATACCCGATATTGTTGCATACATTTTTAAAACTGATCAAGTGAAATTGGCTTATTATGCTACACTGCCTGTGGTTTGGGTGCAAGTGCATATTTTAAGGGATTCCCCCGTTGATATATGAACCACACAGAAATATTCAGCTTTAAAGTACTTTTATGTAATCCTCATAGTTCATACACTAACGGGCGGTGTGTTAGATGGTGATTTCGGTTATAATTATAGATTATAATATTATCCGTCTTTAATATATTATTATTGTTTTAATGTATTATGAAAATTACTACGAGTAGTACGCGTATATACACAAATACTGATCATAATATAAATATGCTAAGCACAAAAATATTCGAAGAAAAACGTATTTTACAGTTTTATACAAAATAGATTTGAAAAAAGTTTTATTATTTTATTCAGATACAAATCGCATAATATTCGGATACGGTATGACTGATGTTTTTAATTATATTATTATGTAACGCGTACATAGAGTATAGACTATTGACATCGTGTTGTAAAAATATTATAAATAAATTCATTTTTCGGGTTAGAAATGCAGTTGCCGATATTATCTATGATTTATCACTTGCTTTTTCCGCCCCAAAACCGTGGGCCTGATCTGGATTGATATTTATAGCATGTGTAGTGTGGAAATTACATAATGCGGTACGACAGTAATATTTTCATATCAAATATACACGGTTGAAGGTAATACACCGCCGACCACTTAAATGATTGCATAATAAAATACACCAATGAACAGCACCGAAATCAAAAAGATTGACAGAACCTATCCAGAACTGTCCATAATACCTAAAATGAGAAGGCGCCAAGTATTGCGTAAAAAAACATCAAGCACACGACTTAGCAATTCAAACCGTGCGTGTTCGTCGACGAAAAAGCCGCACTTAACGATTCGGCGATACAATGGTTATAAAACGCGTACATATTATGTATCATTAAGTTACATTTGTATTGGCTTAAGCGGACAGAGAACAAAAGTAAACACACAAACAACGGATTATGGCCTACATATCGACGGCGCTCGAGATAGATAAACGTTCGAAAACGCGGAAAGTAACATAATATTGTAATGTACATCAAACAAAGAATTAAAAACGAAAATCTTTTAATCCTAATTATCGTCTCATTTCAACTAAGAACGGTCGGCCGCGGTTTCAAGATTTCGTACCTATAATATTATGTATATGCATTAACGTACACTATACGTCTCTCGCCGTATACCTATACGTTAACGTAAGATACACGGCATTATTAGTGTAGTATATGAGCTGCAACTGATTATTAAATCTGATGTGGAATATGTGATATTGTTGAATAGTCAAGGCTGTGAATAAATACACTAAAATACAGGAAATTTACGCACAAAAAAAAAAACAGGAAAATTGCTCGATCAACTCCGAAATATGCGAAATTAAAAGTACCTGTAATTATTATTATATTATTATTATAGATACCGATACTGATAAATATATTGATGAAAAACTAATAAAATATCCACCTATTGATCTACAACATATTATACTCTAATTATAACGTGTCATAGATTAAATGTATGTGTAAAGGTTTGTCTATCAAATTCAATAAAAACATTTTGAAAAAATTGTATGCATTGTTTATAATAATGATAATAAGATGATCTACGAACCAAACTATCTAGAAATATATAAGTATAATTTCGTATTTAAAATAGTAATATGAACAAACACAAAAATATGATTAGCACGGCCATCGGCGGACATCCACACTCGCTGCTTGTCGACACACCATACCCAGATCGGAACCCTTATATTTTTTACACGTTATTATATTATACTATTTATATTTTATATTTTATCAATGTGCGATATGTATATGTATACTTTTATGTACTTTATTATTTAAATAAAGTAACCTTGATCTATAACGTCAATATCGACACACCGTTACCACGAGGAACACGTCGAACGGTATAGCGACCGATGAAGAGGGGAAGTAACAGTCGTATTTCGCTAACACTGAGCTCATAATGATAATCCCTGATTGAAAGATTATCGAATTCACAAATAAAATGTAAAACAAACGGAATATATGCAAACATTATTGTGTGCGCAAAATTTAATTTAATCGCATGACTCGTACTCGTACGAATCGTATGACTTATTTCTACAATAAACGCACCTTATCGAGAAATATCATTTGCTACGTTTATAGCGATGTTTAAAAGACAAGGAAAAATAGGTCATGATAACCCACTGATAGTAATAAAAATAGAAATTTTAAAAAAAATCATTACAAAACACTCGAAACAGTATACCTACATTGTATTATTATATTTAAATCACAAAATCATTTTAACTATGCTTACGGTATACACTTACTATTATAAATACGATGTATTATTATACGTATTAAAAATAGTATAGCATTTTCGTTGACCTTCTTTAAAGTTTGTTTTTGATTTTACGTTATTATAGCCATTAATTTAACACTGGTTGTTTAATATTTTTCCTTAACTTGAGATTTATTATTGTTATAAACCGTCGATAATGTAGACCATTTATTGCGTGGTTATTATAGATAACTATGTATTAACTATACCCTATACCTATGCTATATTTGTTTAAACTCGCCAAAAATAAACATCATCACACTCGTATTATAGTCACTAAGCGAACCAATAAAAATCAATAAAAATTAGCATATAAAATATATGAGTTTGGCTAAAACCTTTAGTTTTAGGTCGTTAACTCGGGTATATCACTACACCAGCGTCAATATAATAAACGATTTCTACTATGCATTATATTTCGTGATAAACCTTAAACACATTTTGCTGAGTTTTCAATCGTTTACGGTGTGTAATTTTGAATTTATTAAGATATCAGTGGCTGTGCATACAGCTTATTAGTTATTATTTTTCATGGTCAGTCAAAAATCGTGTCATATGCCAACGAACTGGCGTTTGATCGCCTCTCTACCATTAGTTTTCGACCCAATCGTCATCACCCTTAACTTAGTAGCTCATATAAACGAGCTCAGCACTCCGACCGCGTTTAGCTTAAAAACGAAACCATTACTTGAGTGGCATTTTATAAACGTGATGATATTATTATTATATATATATATATATATATATATTTCTTATCCCTGGGCCCAACGATCAAACGAAAAGACGGCGGTGCGTATTCTTTCCGCATTCCCCCTCCGCCTTTCAACGGAAACATTACGCCGGAATCAAATTACTGAAACTCTGCAAACTCGACAGACCCTCCCTCCCCCCATAACAGTGGCCAAAACGAATCGTTTCCGAACCCGATATTATATACAATATATTATTATGTATCATATTATATACCACGAACGACGGTATAACAACAATGAGTGTAATTTTTGTTTCATTTAACAGCATGAAAGAGTAATGTATATTTTTACACGATTGTAATAAATACTAAATAATACGCGTCACGATCACTTTGAAAAAAAAAATAAAAAATACACCAAATCGAATGCCGACGAAATGGGGGAGGATCCCAATCACCGCCAAGGACTTAAAATAGGTACCTATATGACATAGTGTCGAATTCGCGATTACCCGATGACGTGTCAATAGAAACAGTAGGTCAAGCGCGGTTGCGCGGCTGAAAAAAATAGGGTGAGCGTTCTCGATGAATCACCCTGTATAGACACAATACAAACTAACGATGTCAATTCAAACACGGTTCAATGATAATGAAAAAATAGCATAATATTATATTGGTACCCCAATGCCCCCCCCTCTAGAACGATAATGACACAGAACACCATATTATTTGCCGAATAAACAAAATCTACGAGCACAAAATCCGGGTCAACGAACCTGCTATTATGTTTCGTTTATTTTTCATAAAGTTCAGCGATTATACTAACAAGTAACAAATTTAGATAGGTAGCTAATATGACTTATGAAATGTTCAGTTTATTCTGTTTGATTTATGAAAAATAAATATGTGTCTTTACAAGATTGATTTTAAATAATTGTATACACATACGAAATGATTATTTGTTTAAAAATGAAACCAAAAGGACTCTTAATAAAAATTGATTTTCAAATGTCTATACTCAAAATCTACATTTACGCAGTTTTAAAACTATAATTATTTTTAGCGTATATTAGAAATAGACTATTAACCAACCGTTTTGGTATTAGATTTAATATTGAAAATCTTACCTTTTTCTCGTCAACGATGATGATTGATCGCTTCGCGCATGGCTTATATAGGTGCCCGACGATGGTCATATTTCCTCAACTATCCACTACGATTAAAATGCTATTCTATTCAAATGTTGTGGTGAATTTGAATATGGAACAGTGAATGATAGATGAGGCTGATCGTAGAAGACTGAAATCGATCCTAATACAGGAATTTTGGTCCTGAAATGAGTATAGGTTCTGTAGTAATTGTCGCATTTTAATATTCGTCAATAAGGTCAAAATCAAAAGCACTGTATTTTAAACTTTTTATTTGTTTGATGTTTGAACAAACCAAAGACGCATATTAATTATTTGCATTCTTCACTTTTTTATGTATTAATCGTATTGTTATTAAATACAAAATGAATTTTTCAAATTATTTACAGTCTTAAACCAATAAACCCATCAAAAACGAGAATATAACTGTGGAAATAATTTAGAATTCTGTGCACCGCGCACGTTATCACCGTACAACTCCTCACTAACAAATCTAAAAAAACGTTTTCGCGAAAATTGTATACTCAATTCCTCAACCATTAATCCCCTTTTTGTATTCTTTGCTCTACCCATTTACTGCAAAAATTGAATGACGAACATGGATAGATATGATCGACATGCAAACACAATTTAGTGTACATTTTAATTCATTAAATAATAACCAATAGAACTACGTAATACTATGTAATTACGCTTGTTGACTCCGACACTCAATTGATTGATCGATAATTTGAGAAAATTATCGATCGATTTTTAGTTTTATAGTAGTGTATAGCTGCAGTTAGAGCTGGGTTAACAAATATACCACTTGAAGGCATATTTTAATTTCCGCCCTTTATATAACCCTTGTACCCATCATAAAAAATAGATTATATTAAAAATAATACCGTTAACATTTTTATGATATTTGTTAAAATAAAAAAAATGTAGGATATTGGATAAAATACAATTTACTGCATAATATGTCAAATAATGCTGATCAGTCCTTTATAGAAAATAAACAATTAAAAAAAAAAAAAATGTTTGAAATAAAATTGTAGTTTCAAGTATTATAAATTAGGTTTTTTACAACTAGTTTTAAAATATGATTTATAATAATTTATGACTTTATATTTTTTGATTATTGTTTAAATAATACAATATATTTAATTCTTTTTTTATTATTTACGAGTCGTAATTATTTATAAAATTGTGTTATTTTTTTTTCAATTATAAATGTTTTAGTTTTACACGATTTTTTATCTTTTTGTGGAAACATTGAATATCGATGTTTTATTTTGAAGAAGTAATTAGTTTGTTTTTTTTCCTCGGCTCTTTTACGAAACTCAACACCACTTTGTACGCTTTCACGCATGTTGGTTGAAAAAGAAACGCTACAAGAAAATATTAAGCCCAATGGCCATGTAATTTTTAGTCAATCGGACTTGATGATACTACGACTACGAAACGATAATGTAATAAATACAATTGTTTGGTAATGTACAGATAAATAATTTGAAATCATTAATATAGAATGTAATAATACAATGATTATAATACCAGTTACACAGGGAATTACAACCGACACGATTATGTGTCAGTGTGTATTATACTGCTGTAAACATATTGTATACAATTCATACTCGAAAATAATACGAACGAAAATAAAAGTCTATCGGTCTGACTGGTCAGTGCTATCATAATATGTTTCTTATTATACGCCGAACACTCACTGACGTATATTAACTCAGCAATAGGCGGTATAATATAGTATTATGTTATTGTTATTATATTTTATTATACACATTTTTACTAATTAATAATTCTTCCTGAAAATTTTAATACATTAGAAAACTTTAAGACTTTTGGTTTTTTCCGTCAAAAAATGTTGTCACTAAAAAATTGCTGCATGGGGCCACTTCCCCTAATTGACATCCCCTTAATCAAAATAATTATATAATTATTCAAACTTTGCATATATATTATATAGACCGAGTACTGCAACAGCAATAAGTAGGTACTTGTTTTAATAAATAAAATAAGTAATGATGACAATCAATCGTTAAATATATCATATTAATATTTTACATGCGTGTGCGTGCCGACAAGTGTGTACCCATAATACATGAATACAAAATACGACACACGTTTTGTTCTACACATTGTGAACCAAATATAATCAAAAACAATGATGTGCCTACTGCCTACCTACGCGAACGGATTACGTAGGTTGGTTTACCAAACTTATTGACATGAAACGTCCGACGAATGTGGTTAATTATTTACTTGTCGGACTATTGAAGTATCGATATAGAAACATATCATCATAACCCTCATTCCACGGATTGGTCTCAGTTGCTTGGAATGCATATTAAAAAATTACTATAATAATATAATAGATTATATTCTATGTCGAAGTTTGATTAATGATGGGAAAAAACTGTACGATTAACCGATATTATTTCAAAATAATACATCTACGATTTCAAATTAAAAAATAAAGATCCACGAATTGAATTAGACTAAAGAATTAAAATAACTATTACTGATTTTTTATGATTTTTATTGATTATTATTATTTATTATTGATTTAAAAAAAATTCGATTTCATTACGAAAACCAATTTGTTGTTAAAATGATTCGTGATTATATATTGTCACCTGCAATAGACCCTGCAGAATCAATAACCACGACTAGATAGTCGTCTTTTTCTGGATATCAATTTTATTTTAAATCTCATGGCTCAATTGATAATGATTAACATATTTTGAATATACTTGATTTGGCGGTCTCTTCCTTCAACTTTAGAAACCGTCTAATATTTTCCTTTCAAAGCATAAACCACTTAACGACTTCTTTACATGAATACATCTATTGATAGGTTGTTGACTTGTAGTAAAACCCACAATTTTAATTTTTTTTATTCGACTTGTACTGAAGTTCATGATAAAATTGTATTTTATTAAGTCTTTGCACTTTTAAGTTTAAACTATCGTGACTCTGTATATATATTTATTTAATCGAAAAAAATTGTTATTACAATTATAATGTTTGAACTATATACTTTATGTACTTATTATACACATTATATAGTATTAAACATATGATATAATGAATATTATTATAAACATTAAATTATAATGATTCAATTTTAATGTATAAACGAAGTTATTACAAACTCGAAAGAGTTTACATATGCACTTTAGACAGTACTGAAGTAGACCCAGGAGAATTTACATAATATACCATTTAGATAGAACTAAAGTAGACCCGAGAGGGTTTGCCATCAGTAGCGTTTAAAATCGCCCGTTTGAGTGTACCTCGTCATTGAGTAATTTTGTTATAGGTGTATTAAATTAGAGTTTAGTGATTATAAAGTAAAAACGATTACAAACGGAAATAGTGTATTAGCCTCTATTTCTAAGGATATTTTATGTTACCTATAATTTATTTACTCTTCTATAACTATCATATGATATAACAAACTATTTTTTAAAAAAATTGACATATAATTGTACGTATATATTAATGTTCATAATTTTTAAATTGCTTTAAGATTGTATAATTGTAAACATCTATAAATAGCTAAAAAAGACCGAAAATATTTCGAAAATTGTATCAAGTTTAGAAAATGCTTGTCTATAAAAATGTCAACTAAGTATATGGTTGACTTACAACAAAATAACAAAATAGATTATATTGATTACTGTGATATAAAATATAAGTATTTCCGTTTTTTCGTTTTCTAATTTATTTTGAAAACGATTTAGACATTTTTACTCTAACTTTCCCCCATTCGCCAAGTGAAAACTGTACTTCAAATTTTTACCTGTAAGTCGATTAAAACATTTTTATTGCTACACAAGTAAAAGAAAGATAGAAAAACAAATTTAAATAGAAAACACATATCATTGTTAAACCAATGCATTCATTGTTTCACTCAATGATTATATTATGAATACCTCTACGTCTACATAGTAATTTTCCAAAAACAATGACGCGTCAAAAAAACGTTCTTATCGTCCTCTCCTGTTGTACCTATTGTCGAACTATTCTATTACGCGATTTAAACGTTTGGTACATAATATATTATTGTTGCATCGCACACGTGCATTTACGTCGGTGTTCAAGAGAAGAATGTGTGAAAAATCGAATCCAAAATAACGTATTATAGCAGACACTAATCAGTATAAGCAGCATTGTGTATTTTTCCGCACTGGTGAACGATTTTACTACGTTTTCGGATATAAAGAAAATAGAACGCGTGTTCGTGGGGCACGCGAGGCAACACGTATTACCCCACCGCATAATGACGTAAGTGATATTATTAATATGTATACTTACGTATAAAATATGTATACGGTTGAAGCGCATGGAAAGTTCTAATGAACCTATTAGATTTTATTTTAACGTCACAAAATAAAAACGATTAGGCTTGAAAACAGTGGCGGATCCAGGATTTAATTATTTTTTTTTTTTTTGGGGGGGGGGCATAATCCAAAACGCAAATCTTAAATTTTTTAGTAATTAACAAATACATACAAATATGTATATTTAACTTATGCCAATGGGGGGCCGCTCCTTAAATCCGCTACTGCTTGAAAATATAATTTGACTGTAGGAATAAGATTTGCAGTTTCAACTTGCCCTGAAAACTAATTCGGTGAACGCATCAACTGACAAAGAGATATATATTCTGTTTTATTGTCGAGTACAATACACAAGGAAGTCGATAAAAATTTCGAAATTTACGATCACACCGGTTGACATGGACGAACGGTATTCGCTCACTTGCACGCGATGAATCGAATTCGCGGCAGGCTGTTTGTGGGGAGGGGGTTGCAATAGTAATTATTTAGCATTGTTAAATCATCATTAAATCGTCGTTGACGTATACTATTATCGTCGATCATAATATTAAACTCTTGTATTGGGCTTAGTAACTAATAGTTCTAAAAAGCGCACAAACTTTAAAGTGAATATGCACTAATAACTAAAAAATACGCATTAAAAAAATATCAAATATGCACTTCAACAAATAAATAAAAATAATTATTGACTGAATGATTCAAATTTTTATTTTATTCTTATTTGTATTATTTGATTTTTCTCTTATTGTATAATAATATATACAAGCATATCGCACTCGGTGTTTCATATCTGCTATGTCGTATACAATGGTTAAATAAAAACAAAATCATATAAGTCAATAAAATAATATGGACATTTTTATGATTGACGAATGAGAAGTGCAATACGTAATGCGTGGAAAGCGCAAAATTTTATGGAAATGAACCTCATAATATAGGTAAAATATATGCATCTTGATTTTTAAATTACATTTTATTTCGCAAAATATTAAAAATAAAATAAACTACTGAAATAATATAATTATAATGCATAAATATATTTTAATAATTAAAATCCTTAAAATTTTCAAAATTATACAAAATATAACTTTGAATTTTTATTGGATCCTGCTATTTATTGAATAATTCAAAAATACACGTAATTGCTAGTAGTCCTAATGTCCAAGCCCATATACAGGGAGTTTTAGGGGTTCAACCCCTCTACCCAAAATTTTTAAAATAGAAAAAAAAACTAACAAAAATACCGAAAATGTATCTCAAATACGTGCTTACTCATGTCTAGTGATTATGATAATAGTTTAAAGTGATATGATTAGAAATTAGAATAAGATATTTTGTGGAAAAAAATAACCACTGCAGTTGGGTTTTTTTTTGACGCATTGCCAAATGAGTGGGCGGCAGCAGTGGCGGCTGTGATTATTCAGCTGCGGTGGACGAGTCGAATACGAACAGACCGCGCTAATAGATAATACTAATAATATTATTATATACACGCGAAATAATTCCTCGGAGTAAAACGACGTATAAACGTATGATAATAACAATAAATAATGATGCTCATGTTACAAGATCGCGGAAAGACGACCAAAATATTATACTATTATACTTTATAAATAGGATACCACACGCATGTTCGTCAGCCGTTATTTGTGCACACATGGCAATAATATTATACTACTACCTATTACATATTTGATTCACACTACGTTTCCCCTTCACAGTTCAGTTGTTTTAGAAATCGTATTTACACTACATATCATCAAACAAAATTCGATAACGTTATACCCACGCTCTGTGTTCGGTATTTTAGATATGTCAATTTTAAATTTATTATACCCTGTACATTGTGTAGCTACTCCTAATCCCTTTAAAATTAGAATATCGAAAAACCTATAACAATTAAAGAGTGTGAAAAATAGTATATGTCTTTTCAATAAGTGTGTGTAAAGTAGAGATACAACGAGACAACCAGTGTATATCGTCTTCATGATGTCACTATTATTATTTATTAGTTATGATCAAAAAAGACAATGAACTAGGTAGGTATAGTTAATACTTGAGAAGTTATTTTTTTATTAAATCTTTTAGTTAGTTTTCTAATTAAGTAAATGACTTAATAGCATCTATTAGCCTTTTCTAGTTAACTTGAAAAAATGTATTTAATAATACATCAGGTTAAAATCATGTGTATATACTATATATATATATATAATTATAATTAAAACTAATTAATAAGTTACCTATTTTTAATTCAAGCTGTACATAAATAATGATTACGAAAACAGATAAACAAATAACCATTATTCCTCGATTTAATAATTTAGTTGACACAAGCGTTTAATTGCTCTAAACTATATGGCAACTAGTGTACAATATAAAAAGGAATAGTCGTATAAATTAATTTTTTATTATTATATGTGTGACTCAGGTGGTTTTAAAAAAAATTATTGATTTATTTTTAATCGAGTTAAGTTGACAAGAATGTAAGATTCTGGTTAACTTTTACTTTGAAAGTTAAGTAGGTAGATGCACATATTGTTTATTAATTATTAACATAATAACTAATGTGCTTACTGCTTATGCTATGGACTTAATTTAACTAATATTTATAGGCGCAAATAGTGTGAGGCTTGGGGGGCTTAGTCCCCTCTAAAATAATTGCTATAGCCCCTCCAAAAACTAATAATTAAACTACATCCAGTACAGAATTGAGTTATAGCCCCCCCCCCAGACCTCAAAAATCAGTTCAAAAACTATTATTATAGCTTCCCTTTGAAATAAAAATAATAATAATCAATATCTGACTATTCTACGAGGTATGATTGTTTTTCGTGCTAAAACATTTTTTGATCATTTAAATGGTGTGATTTTTCCGTACGGTCATTGTTCGGCCACCGCACTAACTAGAAACTATACCCATAACTAGAAATCGCCAATATTTTCGACATTAAATAAATATCCGACTCCGGCAACCATAACGTCCATAACAGAATTTGGCGGTTGCTAAATGAAATAATTATATTAACTTTAGACATAACAACAAATATTATAATTAACCGTATTCGATATTAACGTTTGCTCTTGTACAATACTTTAGTATACTATACAATATTATAGTATTATGGTTAATTACTGTACATATTTTATTAATTATGGGAACCGTTGGTATACACCGTCATCAGAATCGAGGATGAGGGATAGCGTAGAGAGACGGAGTTCTATTCTTCTCTGCAGAAAATATTTATACGTACCCTTCTAATAATATCTTAATCAATAAGACATTTAACTATTCAGGTACGTACGTGTTTTGTACACTTCTACATCTGCTTACTAATTTTTTCCAATTGAAATACTGAGTATGACGATAGTGCCAAACGTCTTTCGGAAAATCGGAACGTAACAGTTTAATATCAATTCATATCGGGAAATCATTTACAGTAAATGAAAACAATAAGCCTAGCCGAAACGGGGAACATCTCATGTGTGTGTGTGTGTGTGTGTGTGTGTGTGTGTTCAATGTAGGCGTTCGTATAAATACCCCGACCGCCAACGATCCGATTGAAAACAATCGTAATATTAATAATAATATTATCATAATAATATACATTATACATTATAAGTGTATGTATGTGTTCGTGAGGACGAACGCGGGGAGGGTCGTGAGAACGGGCACAGGAAACGACACCGAACGGGTATCGGTCGCAAAAATGTAATTGTTTGACATCCTTATATTTTTGTTCCCCCTTCTTCACTTCCTCCTTTCGATTTTACACATCCTCTCACCCGTCCACTGTTGCCCGAGGAATGTAAATTTAACGATAAATACATTTATAAATATATAATATACATTATATCTGTATGCAGCGAGTGTGTGTGCAGTGTGCGTGTGTAAAATCGCATACACTTGTATTATGATGGGCCCAGACACTATTATATTTTACATCCGTCGACCGTGAATTAATGCCGAAAACAAATTGAAAACAATTTTGTATGATGTGTACATTTCACGAATTGTATGTAAAGGACCAACATAAAATATGTGCACACAGGGTGGTGTCTTACCCATATATATATATATATATTAAAGTATATTTGAGTATACTCGTTTTGCCTGATCTTGAAAACGTACACAACAACTATTACTATGTGTACATTCAGTGCTACAAAATAGCTGTAATTAAATTATTTTTTTTTTGTTTTGAGTCAGAGTAAAGTTATGAGAATTATGGTTTAAATATGTGTCTCGATATGGTGAGTAGACACATTATAATAATATATAATTATAATTGATTAAAATCCTATTTTAATGATATTAAAAAAGCCTATCGACTGGGACAACTGTCTTAATCAATATACAGAATGAGACACTCTATTTCACGATGTGCAACCTACGACGATCGTATAGTGTATACGACATAAAATAATTATTAATAATAACAGTATACGTAAATCACTTGGATTACGAGAAAAAATTCTGTTTTGAATATTTCGTTTTGCCAACGCCGAGACATGATTACATGTATAGATATAGGTACTCGGTCGTTAATCATTGCTAAAATTTTTATTTATTTAATTGGTGTGCGTTTTCCCATGAGCACATAAGTAAAAGACGCGGGATAAAATATATAACATTGTTATTAAAACGTTGTTACAAACGCAGGAATGTCCGAAGGAAAAAAAGTAATCTGACGTTATGCATGGCGGCTATCTTGGATCCCGCAAGTACGACGATTAAACACTTTTTTAGACACGACTTTTGTATGCGTTTTGGTACGTCATAAATCCAATGTCGAACGACGTGGAAGTGTCTTACGTGCGTTACGTATATTTTATTACAACGAAATGGTGATTTATTTACCGATCGAAATTTCAGCACATGTGAACGGCGGAATGGCGAAAAATCCGAAAAATGCCCGTTTGCGTCTCCTATTGTATAATATTGTAAGTTATATACAACTGTTTCGACGTATTCTTCATACACGTTTCACATGGAATCAATGCACACATGCTAAACTCGTGAAAACAACACTGAATCGCATACTGTAGTTGGATTTTAGACGATAAATATTTTACAAATAAACGACGGTAGACTATAAAAAAAAATCAAAGCTAAATCAAATGTTATTTATATTTATTTTTCATTTTAACTAGTCAAAGTGTTCATTTTAATAATTGATATATTTTTCTAGTTAATTTAAAAAATAATACGTTTAGTGAAAATATCATGTTTATACATACCTATAACTGTATAGTTAAAACTTAAAAATAAGTAGTTGCACATTTATCGTTTACTTATGACTCTATAGTATAGACTGCAGTATAGTGTACGCAATGATTTAAAATTAAAATAAGCAAATGTTATATTCCTTGATTTAATAATTTAGTTACGCTATAACGCGTTATTTCCTAAACCTCTCTATATATTTGGAAAACGGTGCATTGTGTTATAAGAATGAAAATTAGTATGCACAGTAAACAAAATATTTATTTATTACAAATAAATACCTATTATTTAAAAATGCATTATTTAATGTTAATTATATACAATTTAAAAGTCCTATATTCACACTGTGTGTGACTTAAGTGGTAATTTTAAAATGTTACCAACTTCTCATTTCTAGTTTTAAATATATTGTTGCATATTGTTTTGTTTCTACAGGGTTGTCTCCTATTGCTACTGGTCATAGAAAATAAAATAGTTAATATAATTGGATATAGTTTTCTACTTGTATTTTTTATTTGGTCAAAACGACCAAAATATAGTTGTGTTCATTAAATGTGTGCAGATAAAATTTAATGGAGTTTAAGAAGTGATAAATCCACTGCAATGCCTTACACGATTAGCTAGTAGGTACCTAATCGTCCTAATCAATATAATTTTATCAAATATCCGCCAGTATCGAGATAAATTATTATTACGATAAATTTTCGATTTTGTGAGACGTTTCAGCTGCGAGTCGCAGCCTGCAACCTACCGTTATCGTGTTTGTTACACGACTTAGTGCGATACGCTGGATTAAACCTGATAATAGCTGAATACGCGTTATTTGGTGACGGATAAACTAAATGGGTGGGCTGCGCACACTGGTGAACCGTTCGACCCTTGTGATGTAGTGTCCGTCTTCTTGGAACACGTTATTATTTTTATTATTATTATTATTGTTATTATTATTACAGTGACCTTTTTCGGTCTCCTCGGAATTGTAAGAAAAACATTTGGTGTACACTTCCTGCGGCAGAGAAACGCGCAAAACTACTGCAGTGTGAATTATACAATATATACTATACCATTATAATATCGTGCGGATAAACAATAAATATTTCGCAGATTTCTCGCCGAATCCAATACAATGATCTACAGTATTAGGAAAAAGCGTACTTTTTCGAACACAGACTAATAGACTTGAGGTCAAATCCGGTTCAATGATTTATGCATCTAACTACGTATATAATACAACGTGCATCATTATTCATTTTTATTATTATTATTATTATTATTATTTATAAAACAAATCTACACGTTAATAATCTTACCGT
Organism: Rhopalosiphum maidis; assembly: GCF_003676215.2. Lineage (NCBI taxonomy): Eukaryota > Metazoa > Arthropoda > Insecta > Hemiptera > Aphididae > Rhopalosiphum > Rhopalosiphum maidis. The sequence goes on from NC_040878.1 coordinate 87,318,814, forward strand.
TAAAAAAACGAAAACTAGGGAGTCAATAGTAATTATGTCATTAATATTACTAATAATATATACAGAGTGAACCAATGTGTTTTGCAGTTTTCACATTGTCATTAACTGAAATAGCCCAACACACTGTACAAGTATAATCCATATATATATATATATATGATGCATTGATGCGTATAATGGGTTCCTATAAAATATTATGATTAAATCAATAAATTATTATTCGATGTAGGTATGTAGGCGTACTATACTGGTGTAGATTAAAAAAAATGGTTAACGTTTTTTTTTTCTCAATAATAAGTGGATAACTTTTGGTTTTTGTGAACCTATATATATATATATATATATTAATATTATTATTGTATACGATTTACACGCTTAATGAATCGGCGGCACCTGTTGTACCGAACGTGGAATTTCAAATGTAAATAGCCCTCAACGAGAACCGCCGACGTACATTACAATGTGTATGTAAATCGTTTTTTACTGCCTAATTGGAGGTTTATGGCCACAACTTACTGATCTTTATGTTATGCACCATTTAAAAATGAATATATCGTACGTACGGACTGTTATAATTTATAACTCTGTAGCGGTGTAATGTGTTGTATGTATTTTAAATACATTATTTTAAACCGCTTCTATACAGAAGTGTTTGTTCGGCGTTTATTCCGCGTTCCACGATGGTGAAACAACAATCCAACTAGAAAATGTACACAAGCGTTGTTAAAAAACGTGTTCCTATTACAACGTTAATCTTCGGTGAACGATATTGTGTTTGTCTACGGTTTACAGGCTGCAATACACACATCAATAATAGTTAATAATCAATAATATTACTTATTCATCAAACTACTAAGTCATAGTAATAAGGTAGTTGTTGGAAAAAAATACCCAGTATAAAAATAAAGGAAATAATGCGGTGGACACGTACATTTTAATTAACCATTGTGCATGACTATGTGTTTCTTTTTATATTATTGTTAGTTTAGTAAAATGTTAAAGATGAAGAAAATGTCAAAAAGCCAAACCGTCATTTTTCTATTGCTTGCGTATCGATCATATAAACGAGAGATATTTTTTATGGCCATTATTGAGATGAATTGGCATTTTTGGTTATTTTTTGAAACATTTTTTTCATAGTTTTTTTAGGAAATTTAAATTAGGTCCTTAATTATTATTAAGCGAGTATAAATTGATTAACTTTTATTCTGGAGGTTTTTATTTTGTAAAGATATTTTTCACTTGAATTTTTTCCCTAATTTCCCTTAAAGCCGTAATAATTTATGAAAAATATGAAACATTTAAATTTTCTAGAATAAAGTAATTTAAATTTGGTCATTGATGAATGTTAATCGTCAAATATTTAACGATTTTCTTGTTTCAATTTACTTCACAGATTTAGTGTAATATTGGTAAAGCTTAAGACTTTGAGAGCGTATTTATTAGGTACATATAATAATATAAATTAAGAAATCTTGTTTGGCGTACGCGTTAATGGAAATCAAACATAGCTTATTCGGGGTAGTCTATAAAGTGTATATACTGAATTTATATTATATTTACCAAGGTGAAGTTAAGCGACTTTCCAAAGTTTCAATATCGAGAACTTAGTAAGGCAGTGTATACCAAAATAGTTAGAGGATTGAAATGTTCGTTAATTTTTTTTCAATAGTGTTCATTTGACCGTTTATTAATAAAATGTTGTAAAGAAATCAACTATAGGTATGTACGCCACGGCAGACGAGAAGATTCGTTTTCAGAATAAATAAGGACCTCCGGCTCTTCTCTGTGTACAACAATGATAAATTAAAAACGAATTCGAAATAGAATCCTGTTGAAACCTGTTCATATAATGTTATATAGGCGATTTGTTTGTTTTTTTCCTCTGTCGAAACTCAACACAAAAGACACGAAAAGAGGGTCGGGGTGTGACGCCGCAGAGGTGGTTGGTTGGAACAGGAAAACCGGAGGGTGGTGGGAGTAGATTTACGGATTTCTGTGACGGTCCATTCACACGCTATAATATAATACTCCTATAATATTATATTGTGTTTATATATTATATATAATATACGTGTACCTGTGCTTAAACGAAAAAATATTTCGGGCCCGTAAAAATCATTATTACCTGCATACTATGGGGTAAATAAGGTACCTGCAGCAGATACGTTTATTGAATTACCACCTACACCGCCGCCTCTGAAAGGTGTACTCCCGTAATGTATATGGTGGATAATATTGTTATATAATTCCGCGTAAACGAAAAGGTCCATCGGCCAAAGGGCGCGGATTGCGGAGCGAGCACATAATATATTGCACTTAACATTATTATTATCTGTGCAGTATTATGTTGCACCTGCGTCCGCGAAACATCGTCGTCGACGGCCGATGACCGTTTTGCAACCCCGTTTGGTGTATGCGTGTAAGTGTAAGTACAACCCATCCGATATTCAGCCAGTACTTCTATAGGCTACAGGTAGTCGGGCGAACAATCCGCGTAAAGGTGTTTTGCACGGTATTCACGCACTAAATATTATATATATATATACATAAAATTATACGTATTTTCATCGAAAATTGGCGCAATAGGTACACCTATGTGCCTTTTAGATGTATTAATTTCGGAACACACCCGCGAGTATAGGTAGGTAAAATATTGTAATATATTATAAATAATATAACAATACTCGTTATTATTATCATCATCGTCGTCGTGGTATTATTATTATTATTATTATTATCATCTACCTTCTGTGGCCTGCTGAAACTGCTGGAACCGTGGGATTTTCATAAATTTACCACATCGCGTATACGTCACACGCTGCACTTATTACGACACATTACACACACGCACGCACATCTGTTGCACGTATTCGTCAGATGCAAACACACCCATACAGCGCGTAATATATCACCAAGACTTTAAAATTATTATATTTATTTAACTCGAATATAGTGACTACTTTCTTTCGGTTAAAAAATACCATAGTTATTATTTATGTCTACGTCGTGTTAAAAGTCCATGTTGTTAATTCCCAATGCACATATCTTATTATACGTCTGATAATACGAATAACATTTATTTAAATGTTCTATATTGGAGAAACCAAATGGGGATTAGTAAAACCAAAAACTAATAGGTATTTTCAATTTTGAATTATAATTTTTTTAACCGTTGACATAATATTTCATATTTTATAATATCGATTGCTTATTTACATATACACGATGACGAACAACAATGATTACCACTAACTTGACTAAAACATATTGAGTATTACATATTATTATCAACATTTTTTAATAGCTACCTATTGTCGACATCGATTTTTTTAGGAACATTGTAATTAAGTAACTGCCTATAGATCGATAAAAGGATAGGTACACTAGGACAACGTGGCGTATTAGAGAGGGATGTCCGAGTGTTGGAGGTTTCATGAATATTACATTAGTTATAGGTACCTATATGTATTAGATTTTTTTTGATCGCCACTTATCCAAGTCATAAAAAATGAAAGGAAAACAATTATTTTGTCTTCTGTGGTGAATAGTTTATCTTGTGATTACAATTCAAAACTGATAGACTGATACAAAACAGCTTAGTCTGTTAGTAGCATTAGGTCTATAGGTAATAGGTATAATAGAGTATACTGTTATATACTCTTTCGGTTAAGGCCCAAAGGTATATATTTATATGTTGTAAAAGAGTCCGTTCACTTACGGGTTGTATTCAAAACACTACACAAAATCTGTTTAACTTTAAGAAAATACTTTATTAATTATTTTATTATTAAGAATATTTTAACAACACAGTATTATACGAATCGGCTACTTATTCACGACTAACTCTTACTTATTCTACGTTTTTGTCTTGGCGACGCAGTCGCTTGCAAAAAAAAATAATCATATTGCTTACACTACTATATTATTGTATAATATGCTTATTAATCTAAGTGTGTGTGCAAGGGTTCCTAACAATACATACAATTTACAATTAACAACCCACTTAAAAAAAAAACCGCTAGCTATGCCGGCTATGACACGATTTGCCCCGGTTTTACTTTACCTTTGATGTCAGTCTTAAACCTGTAAAATTACTAAAAATACTAACAATTATTTTTCACGGGGAGCGATCATTTTACACCGAGCTTATGCACTATGCAACACAAATGAGGCCTATGATTTTTTCAACCTTTTTGGTCAAATCGCATTTATTAACTACGGATTACGATTTGTAACAGTGATATCCAATAAATAGATTATGTAATTATAAAAGTTTAAATAAAAACGCAAAAATTGTATTTTTGTCTCCAAGAAGGATTCTAAAAAAAAATTATACAAAACATATTTTATAGGCACAAATATTGTAGCTTGACTAGTTCCGAACATTTAATATATTATATATTATGTTGATAATTACGTTTTGTTATTGTATCAATCGATTTATATATACATGCCATTACACAAAAAAATATTAATTGGATCAATGCGGTATCGGAATTAACATTTGTGTTCGCCTTTGACGGCCGTTCCGATAATGGCCTCGGATTAAAACGAATTCCGGCGCGATCATTACACGTTTCGTCATTTAATTTGCATTTAAAATACATTTTTTTCCTCGTAGACTTGGGTTACACGGCCTTGACATTAGTCAAAGAGGTTTCAAAATTCCGTTGTATAATCGCTTGTCCCAATATCATTCTATTTCGTATCAAAATTGACTACTAATTTTCTATTGTTCACGAAATCCTAGACGGCGCGGGATTAAATTAAATCGAAATGTTCGCGCTGCGCACTCGACACATATATTAAACGTCTCGATTTCGAAACGATTAAAACACGGAGACTACCTAATAATATTGTATTATAATATGTTCAGGTTACATAAAGCGTATAATATAAAGTGTTTGATAAAAAAAAAAAAAAAAACTGAGAAATTAAAATACAGTAAGTATACGTATAAAATAGTCCACGCGAAGATTTTTATCGATTTTGCGTAGGTACCCGTACAGAATAATATTGTTGGAAAATTACGGTAAATAATGTGTAACACTGAGAGATTTATACATTTACCGTCACCTATGGAGACATTAAATGTACCTATATTACAATAATTGTCGGGGAATCGTATTTCTATTTCATGGTTATCGTATCAAGTTGAACGACTCACGATTCTGCACAATATACTTTATTTGCTATACGATTCGGCAAATTTTCGCTATGCAAAATGTTTTTTTTTTTTTACCTGAACGCAACACGATTTTGCATAAATATTGCTTTGGCGTTGCCATCCATAGTAAAATACAATTACATTATTGTACGTTTTTAAATTTGAACGCAATTAAAATGAAAACAAATTAGTTAAGATAATAACATACATTATTAATAGATTAATAATTAAGTAGATATAAATAAAATTATGATGATTGATTTCAATTTTTCCCTTAAATAAATTTCAAACAATAGTGAATAATTGTATACTATTATAATATATTATACTATATTTTACTATCATGTTATTAAACAAAAGAATAACTGTGATATAACACGGCGCTGGAATATACAAAATCCCAAGTCGCTCTATGTTATATAGAAGATACAACGCAAGTCAAACAAACGTATGAATTATTGTACGTCAATAAAGTTAACGGCAATGACCCAATTAATTTAGAAAGATTCGTTATAGATTATAGACAGCTTAAATCGTACGACGAGGGTAGAACTATAATAGAGCAAGCTTAGCGCGTGTCAGTCGATATAAGTGGTATTACAACAGGCGTCGCTGTTTTCCGCCAAAATTGACCTTTCTCCGTTTACTGCTAGTATAGAAATAATTATGTTTCAATTTTCCGCTTTCGCAGATTTCAGTTTTTAGATTTACCATTACGTACATGATGTTTGCATAATCTGTGCCTCTTCTCCATTAATAGAAACGAATTAAAAGATTACGCCGTTAGTAATACGCTATACGCATTACCTATGTAATTATAAAGATAAAGGTTTGTTATGATTTTATTAATTAAAACTATACATTATTATTTTATCAAGCTTAAACTTGTATACATTATTACAAGCATGTTCTATAATGTGAATAAAATTAAAATTAATCGTTAATTTCATTATATGAAAAATAATATATTACGCATTTACACAACATAATAGCCATACATAGGTATAATTTAATATATATATATATATATATATATATATGTATTGTAATAATTATTAAAATAAAAAACATTTTAAACTACTCTATGTTTCTGTAATTTGTAAGTATTTGTGTTCGTTTTAATATTCTTGATTAATAACCGATTACTCGACTTTAATTATTTTAATTAAATTGAAAGATATCAATTATAATTAATTATCAATTATCAATATAAATATTGTAGTAAACTAACGCCATTACCGCTTTACTATACACTAGTATATTTTTCTATGATTTAGCACCTACGTGTTGTTGCTGAACTTAGATTTCATCATACATAAAACGTTTATAGTATATGCAATTATTATCCTTGGTTCTTATATAAATACAGACAATACCGTACTATATTATTTATTACCTAGATAATATTTGAAAGCATAGAACGTTTCTGAAACCGCGCATCGATTCCAAGAAATCACCCGAAGCGAGTAACATCATATATCGTAACATTTCAATAATTGTGCCATAAATTATGTAGGAACCGAAGGATTTCCTACACATTTTCGGCTTCTTTTCATCCACCACCTAAAGTCTCCACCTTGCAGCCGAGACTAATCTCCCAGTTTACCGGACTTAGTCGAGTCGTTGGGCCGCGCCCTAATATCGATGTTTGTTATTTCACTCCGGATACCAGTATTAAAGTCACTTATTTCTCGGGCTGAGTTATTTTACTCTGTCCCCAAATTTTATAAATATATAAATATACGAGTATTATATTTTGTATTAATAAATAATCAAATATTACTCAACGACTGCAGTTCAATCTGTCTACCTTTAACCAACTTCCTCAGTTCCAAACATGACACCGACAAGCGTCCTAAGATTTATTAAGCGTAGTGCGAGTATCTGAGGTCGCTACAATATTATTAGAAATCAACATACATTTTTTAAAAGGGATTATCAAAATTTAAAAACTGAAATTGTTTGTGACGGAAATATGGAAATATATTACACATAGTTATTGTATTGCGACTGGTGGTAAACGAACCTTCCAATTAAAGGGAAATGTCGATTTTAGCTGCAAAAAATGAGAACGCCCATGTACGGCGTGTCGACACCAGTGTGCTGTATAAATTACTTGTAATATTTGTTTTACAGTTTTGTGTATTTTTGTCTGCTTGGAGACAAAATAAACTCCTCGTATTATGGACGACGGACACTCAACTAAAAATATTACCAATAAATCTATAATACTTATATACGTGCAATAATCGGTCGGAAGATGAAATACAATAATTATTCGTCGTCGATTAATGACCAAAATGTTTGGACTACAATCGTGGCGGCCCCTTGCTCTGCGGTAGCTTTGTCGGCTTGCCAATTCCGGTCGAGCCCGCCCCATCCGTACACGACTAGCTGCGATGCAGCGATGGTGAAACGGAAGACGGCAGCAGAAGACGCCGCGCGCTGCAGGAAGTCGTTCCGCGACCATCATAATACGGCCCACCCGAGGTATCTGCAGTCTACTTCCGGACAACTCATGTATTACAGACGACTTTTTTGCCTTTTTTATTATTATTATTATCGCCGTCAACATACATTTCGTTTTTACGAGTAAAACGGACTAGAAACCAATAAAAACGACTATATAATGTGTACGCACTGCAGCAGACTCGCATTCTACGCATTATTGTCTTACCTATATAGGGCGTCATCGAAGCTGTAAATTATAACGTTATGTACACACATATAAAACCGACGAAAAGATATGAAAAATACAATCCGTACTAACCGACTTCTGTGTTACAAATATTATATCAAATAATTGTAATATTGTTCATATAAATATCACTGAATGGATATAAAAATTGTGTAAACGGTATGTGAAAATCTGATCACGTGATTCTTCGAATGTATTTTATTTGTATACCATATACAAAGGTACACGAATCTGTCACTTTTGTAAGAAAATGCATTATTGATTACAATAATATTAAACATAAAATATCATTTGGAGAATCATAGAGTATAGTAAGTTTACTGGTCCATGGGCTGTGGACAGAACAATATGTCACCATAGTGTATTTCTCTTTACTACAAAATAATAAAAACAGACACAATTAATGGGTAAATATGGACAGTAGTATAATATTACGATAATTTATAATCTTATTTCATTACAGATATTAATATTATGTCTCGATATGAAAATTAAATAATTTACTATTCTGTAGTATATTATTTATTTAATAAACATCATTAAAATATTATTTCACGTCTGTAGCAGCAATATTATGCCACGTGGCCTGGGACAACAGTTACCTAATTGTTCAAAGCCATGATCTTATGATTTGGCCAAAACACATGATTACTTAGGATTGGTATCACACGACACACTCAATATCTTTCGATATTATTTATTCACTTATATCTAGAGTATTGATCTTATATTATATAATACTCAGCATTCAGCGTGGGTTCATAAAATTACCGAATACATGAATATCATACTTAAGCCATCCGTGGCAAGACCAATGGGTTTGGTCGGGCAATAAACTTGATAGACTCCTATGCTACACATACATGTTGCTCAATTACATAGTACATAACATTTTTTGGCTTAATTTGTATGAACAAATATCGACAAGCCCTAATGACATATTATATTTAAACATTTTCAAAATAATTTAGTTATAGGGTTCAGATCCCTAAGCCCCTTATAACCTTTGGTTCAGTAGCAATGCATATATCTATCCAAAATATCTATGTGTAACAGTGCCCCACCCATACATGACATATATACATATATATATAATATTTTATACGGAGAGCGGGGTATATCACTCTCCGCGTAATATAATAATGATATATAGGTACCTATCTCTCTCACGCAGGTTAGCTGATTCTGGGGCGCGTAATACTCGCGCGTACATGGTATGATCGGGTGACGTGTGTGGGCGGCGGAACGAACAAAAGCCCAACGACTACATATTATATTACTATATGAATATATACCTGTGCAGGCGGCAGTGTTAAGCGCCGCGTACCTTTTCTCCTATTCAACGGGAGAATAAAAAGAAACAGTTTCTACGATTTGTGCCAAGCAGATGAATAGACCTATGGTGTGTTATTGTTACGCCGATATAACGCATATGTACCTGCAACACATCAATATGTTGCACGGCGCCCGCGTGATTATAAGAATATATATATATATATATTCATGCCATTTGGAACGCTACGTATAAATAATCAAATAATACGATCATGTCGTGTAGTGTGGTGTATCACAAGCACGATTATAGACAGCGTGGCGCATTTGATGAATAATGCCAGGGGTGGAGGGGTGTCTGACTGTTATAGAGTTTTGGCGCCAACGTTTTAGCGCCAAAAAAATGACAGTCAAATCAAGTATGATATAACGTCAGAAATATTCATTAGAACAATCAACTAATCACAAATATAAATTCTTTATATATATATATATTAATATATAACTATAATAATATAGAATTATACGAGTTGCACGTCCCAAAGATACTACGAAAAGGTTTAATATAAATTAATATGTATATATTTATCATTTTTAAAATAGTTTTTCTATCATGCCTTTTATAGTATCGTCATTTCCCGTTTTATAACAACGAAAACTACAAACTAAAATAAAAGCTATGTGACTTTTCATTAAAAGTTCAACGACGTGCTCTACAGTGCACATCTAATTTCATCGATGTTTTGAAAAATATACAATGAAATATAGTGAAGTACAACTTTACTAAGAATTACTTTCGTAATTAATCACAGACCAAATATAATATACAGAGAAACATTCACAAGAAAAACTATGGCGCAATTTTAAGAAAGCCAAATTTGCAAATTCGAATTTAAAAAAAAAATTCAATTAAGTTTTAGTTAGTATCATAGACCATAGTATATCACAATATGACATAAAAAAATACAATTAAACAAATTGAACATTTAAATAAAAAAATAAAACAATATTTATAACCTACCTATACTCATAGAAATGATATATTGATATACAACAAATAGTCTCAAGTCTATATAGAGTTATATATATTCCATAATATAATACATAAAACACATTATTTTATAATTTATATACTTAATCAGTGTGTACCCATAAAAAACCTGGGTTGCATTTATTATGTACCACGACAAATCTCGGGCCACAGTTCAGAAGAAATTTTTTTGCAGAACATAACTAGTAGCCTACTGATATAAATTTGACTAGTTGAATTGTATTAAACATTTCATTAACAGTTCGTTATTAAATTCATAACTCAGTAAAATATAACGTCAAACATTTTTTTACGTAACAATATTAGAATATTATTAGTTATTACACAAATTCTACTCTTATGTATTTATATATGTATATTATAATACACGAATGGCGACATTGCTCCCAGACATGGGGTGCCATTAATATAAAATTAGGACCGATTAAGTAGGTACGCCTAATTGTTCACAATTTTGTAATTAAAACTAATTACCTACAAAACAAACATTTATGAGTAGGTAGTTATTGCTAAAATAAATAGGTAGATACTTGCCGAAAATGATAGCGTGATGTGTGGCCATGTATAATATAATGTGCATGTGCTGGGTCTTCGAACATCAAAAGAAAATTGATAAGTTTAAAATATGTATAAATTATACTTATTATGTAATTGGCCCTCGGTTTTTTTAACGCAGAAACCTTTAAAAATAAATAAATGAATTATTAATGGTTATTAAAATAAATATTAATATTGTTGACTACTCTCCTATCTCGATGATGCACCTAAATTTATATCACTATGATATTAAATTATAGTTTTATCAAAATCGTTATTCCATACAATGAAATTATGAAATCGACTTCGGTGAGTTTTTCATAAATTTTTTTTTCACAGTACGAAAAAAACACCAAATATTCCGTACTGGCGACGTTTAATCTTAAAAAATAATAATTAATATGATTATGTACATATATTTTCATGGAACGTGTGATTCACACGATTGGAGGAGGGTGTTGCTGCTACAACGGACGGCAGGTACCCGAAACGCAATGAATATTTATATTACATTATATTTGAATACATACGTAACGCATATTATATAATATTATAATGTACGTCTATTCAAATCCGTCGATCCTTCAGCAGGATGTCTGCAGTCCTGCGTATCCTTTACACACACGTTTACCTATATAACTCTCGTTAGTATAAACCCGATATAATGCGCACCCGGCCTACAGTATGAGCATACAGTTTACATGCGTGCGCTGTAGACACCCGACCGAATAAAACTTGTGCACACTCGTGAAACCCTTTGCGCGATTGAGGCGTGTTCCGTTCCATGTGAAAAGAAGAGAGACACATTTTATTTTTGACAAGTGTGCGACGCCCATTTAGTTTGTATAGTCGCGATACCGAGTGATTTCCCAACTTGATATTCCAACGAAATGGAAGTTAGAATAAATGTCTATACGGAGTGGATTCACTCAACATAAGACACTCGATATTTCAAAAAACGCTAACTTTTTTTTTCTTAATATTTTTTTTCATAATTTTAAATGCATACTAAACAACATTTTTTATTATAATATTTTTTTTAATTTTCTTATTCTTTTGAATGATGATATACATTTTTAGTTTGATATTCCGTCAGAATATTATTCGGAGCATTTCATTCTATAAAAATAAAATGCCAAACATGTAGTTTATTAGTTATAAATTATAACGTATAAGTATTTATAAAGTTTAGAAAAATGTAGTATAGTAGATCAACATTTTGTGAGGTATTCTTGTACCACTTCATTCCGCTCATAAAAACGTTAAATACTTACAATTTAAAAACTATTCATGTAAAATTTGATTTTTGTGGATCAACGTACTTTAAAAAGTATTTTTCTTTGAAATGATAAATTAAAAATATATACTGTCATATTAAAGTAAAAACTTAAAAAAATAATAGCGATATAAAATATTAAAAAATATTTTTTTTTTAGAAAATTGGTTTTCAAAATGATATTATAATAATCGTCTTAAATATATATTATCGGTGAATATAAATTATAATTATAATTTTAAATACACGACGTGCATACCAATATATTATGTATATAGAATTTAAATTTTAAATTAATTAAATAAAAATGATTTTTCAAAATATTAAAGTAGATTTTAAGAATTTTTTTATTAGATACTATATAAAATAGAAAACCGAGAAAAATGTAGAGCCACGATGGTTACTGGTTAGAATTTGTCTGTATAGTAATTCGAATACGTATATTATAGTAATAATTTTAAACTATTTAAAATATTGTTTGTTATTATTGTTATTTTATTATAAGGAAATCGTAAATTTGGCTGTTATTAAAATCATTTTCAGACCCTCCTCTTGGTAATATAAAAAACCACTTAAACATAATTTTCCACTAAAACGATGTTTTGATGTTTATAGTCTCTTTCAATATTTTTATACTATTAGCAGTCGACTGTCAAATAAAATACAAGCGCTTTTGGTTCTTTGAAATGAATATTTTTAAGTTGGACATCTTGATGGGGCTTACCAAAGTTTAGTTAACTATTAACATATATTAGGTACGTTATTCAATGGATACAATGATCATAGAATACATATTTTTTATATAAATTTCATATTACTTCGATTTAGATAAAAATATTATTATGTTAATATAATCCAAAACTCAGGCGATTTTAAACTGTTTCGATTTAAGTGATCCGTAAATTCTTCCTGTCTACTTCAGTACATTACCTGAAGAGGTATATAGGGTGATTCTTTTATCATTAAACACTTATTATTTGTATTCTATATAACATTTTAATTTTTTTCACCCTTATATTTAATAATGAAATCATTATCAACTTTTGATTTTCAAATTGATTTTCAAACTTGGTAATCTGTACTCACATTACAATTATTATATTAATATTATTTCATTATAATTTAGTGTTTATAATAATATGAACATACAAATTAAAAAAAAATTCAATTACATAAATTTCATAGGTAGTGAATAATAATATAAATCAATTTTTTTTAGCTGTGAGCTATTAATTGAAAATTGAGATGATACATACTTATAAAGTTTATGTAGATTTTAAGTATAAAGTATAAGTATAGGTCAAGTATATAAACTTCACCGTTTCAGTCGACTACAACTTGAACTTTTAATTTTGTGGTGTAGTACATTTTGATTATACATATAGTATACCTAGTACAATAGGTACTTCATATAAACATAATTTTAACCCGGGAGATTTACTATAGCGAGAGCTTACTAGTTTTAAAAATCGGAAAAGTTTAACACCGCCCCCAAAATGGAACATAAAATATTATGTATAAGTTTTCGACTAAAAACGGTTGTAAACAGCGTGTTTTAATAACCACTAAACAATGATAAATATACAAATACATATAACATGCTTGAAGGTGACCCAATGTGGTATTATAATTTAATAATAGTAAAGTCCGTATTTGTTGTTGGAAAAGACGTACAGATTATATTTGCATGTCGACTAGTTATGATAATATAATATTCAGAATTCTTCCAGTCTTCCAGATTATAATTTATATAGATAAAATAAATACAATTTCAGATATTATTAAAATCATATAGCAAATCAACTGGTCAAACTACGGTAAATCAAAAACAACAATTGGTAAAATTTAAATTTAAAATTAACGAAAAAAATTATAATAAATATACTAAGAGTTGCACATACTAAGATAATACATGTTTTACTAATGTCGAACATTGCTCCAAAACTACATAAGAAACCTGCGGAGAAACACTAACGGTTTAACATCTACCAACGGAATGTCGCAAGTACAAAGGGGAGCTCGAAGAATGCAAAATACCCAACCTTGAGAACAAACAAAATATTTTCATTATTCTAATGTATAACTAAATTATATAATACACTTTTAAAGTATAACCTGTTTAAGTAAAATCGTACACAACTAGTGGCCAAAGTTTATTTTAGATCGAAAAAAAAACAAAAAAAAAAAAAATGTGTATGTACACACACCTATGTATCTTCTTTTTATGTATTATAAAAATTACTTTGAGTATTGTTAATATACTAGCTAATATCCATATTCACTTATCAAATCACTACGAACATTTGCACACATATTCCTTGAAAATTGAAGAGGGACACCGATTTGTTCGTGAACTACGAGATGCACAAATATGTATAGTGCCGTATATTTGTTCATTTCTTCTGGGCGAAGTCGGGTTAAACAGTTCGTAATATATATATATATATATATGTATGTATAAAACTTGTATCGTTATAAAGAGACATGCTTGATATTATATTTATATACAGATCGCGTTGATCACGACATAATTATTTATAGGCATCAGTATGCCGGAGCAGCCGCAGTCCATATGCATTTTCGCTGAGATATTTAGTCTGAACACGCCGCAAATGGGAAATTACGAATTTCCGAACTGTCGCCGTTGTCGTCATCGTTGCTGTCGTTAATTTCACTTTGCTCTGAACGCGTTTCCCGAAACGTATAAGCTTATTTATAATCACAGTCGGTTCGCGCGCGGAAACGCCTACGCACGGCCGAGCGTCTCTCCGTAGGGGACTTATAATAATACTATAAAATTAAATACACACTCATGTGTGTGTGTGTGTGTGTGTGTTTGCGTCTGACGTACGCTCTGTATACATCACTCATTCGTGTGTGTATACATAGGGCTGCGCGCGAACTTCGGTTGTATATGCGTCGCGGAAAGAAACATTTTGATAATTTAATTAATTACATGCCTGCACAACACGACAACCAAAGGGGTTCTCCGGGTGGTATGATGGACCCCAATTACGGCCAAGACTGAAAACGAATTATTTACAGTGTTCGGAATGGGATTTTTACGAGAGAGGTAGGGTAGACCGACGAGAAACCAACCGATAGAATTTCGATGGACAGGAGCAGGATGTAGAAGGGGAAAAATTAGAGGGAACAGAACTGATTGAAGCGGCCGCTAGCGATAAAAACACCTGTATAACATATATATATCTTATACGTACATACACGAAGACATCGTCATATTATTATACACTATGTATACATTCCTTGACTTGCCCGTCGTTATCATGTTATATGCTGTATGGATAGACGATATTTTATTTCTGGCGCAGTAGTGTGACTTCGAACGTTGCAGTAATGTATAATATATAACGATTAGACGTATAGGATTGTTGTTTGGTGAATGCACCATCGATAATCGATATACTAAAATATATTTAATATGTATATCACACTATACGGGTGTTTTGTAAACGAACAAACGGATATTTCAATCAATTATGTGTCAGATTGTGATATCAAATTTTTTTTCATCAATTTTAAGCGACGGTTTATAATATAATATTATCCATTCTTGTATTATTGTACTAATGCCTATATATTATGTATTCGATGCTTGAAAATCAAAACCATAAGCGTTCTTCGCGTGTTGATGCTTATTGATGCATGCATGGTAGAATTCCTGAATGAAAATTTCTTTTGAATATTATTTAGTGATGCTTTACGATTTCTCTCGTATATGTACAATGTCGTCAGCATCAATACAGCTATCGTGATATTTCGCTCTTCTCTAATGAATTTATTTCAATACACCTCAATAGTCACCTCAATAGTGTTACGTTTTTTTTTTGAAATTACGATTTTGGCAATAGTTAAATTGAATCCATCTTCCTAAACACACAAAAAAAAATTAAGCTTGACAAACGCGATTGCAAAAATTATAATGGATAAACTTCACGAAATTAAATCAAAAACTATAACCAGCAGTAATACATTAATACGTTATAATATAGAAGTATATGTACAAAAAAAAAATTAAGACTATTCCTATAAAATTGCACTAAATCTTTGCCTGTAATCAATATGTGTTGACATACACGTATAATATCTATAGTAATCTTGTATCGCGTATTATTATATTGTATATCTAATATAATAATTATCACCGAGAGTGAATTATACATTGTTGCAACTATAGAATTTTCGTCTAATTAGACGCTAACAACATTTTTTTTTTCAACGAATGGTAATTCATACATAAATAATTTGGTCTACATTGGAAACGTTGATGCGAGACTATGACGATTTTACACATTGAAACAATTAACAGAAAGACAAAATCACTCGAACAGATGTACGGTGTATTTTCTCTGTCGGTGAGATTTTAACCATGTTTTGATAAGGGGCGATGACGTTCGTAATATAATATATGGACGATTACTATTATGTTCTTCCTTCTTTTTCATCGACACGAATACGCCTTATACAGAGCGCAGTCCTCCGACGGTTTATATCAGATCCTACCCTGTGCATACCTACATAATATCCCGTTTTAACCGTTTGATACATTTCGTACACAGGGTTATTCACCAAGCACGCTCACCCTCCTTTTCTTTTTTAATAATTGGTTTATTCAAATACCGATTTTTTTAAGGATCATATTTTCAAATACCATGATGTTTTATGCTATTTAGGAAATAGGTATCTTGTTACAAACTTCTATTTTTAAAATAAAAACTATATTTTTTTAAATCTAAATTTATTGTAAAGCATATGATATATTTTTTGTAAATGTGCAGGATGTATGCTATTCTAATAATAAAACTTCAAGTTATTAAATTATTAAAATATTTAAACTAAGAATAGCAGTCCCTAATAGTTTTATAAAAATATAAAATAGCTGGTGTAATATTGAATCTAGAATTTATTATACTTGCATCAATTTTATAATAAATGATTATATAAACATTAATAAATTAAAATAGTTTACTTAAATTTTCAAATTACCACAACCCCTATATTAAATAAAACACTATCATTTTTAGTAAGTAAAGAAACCTTATAAATCTCAAAAACATTGAAATATTGATTTATTTATTCTAAAATGTAATCGGCTTTACAAATTTTAGGGAAAAGTGTGATTCTTAAACAGTATAATGTTTAAAAACGGACTTATTAAATATATTTAAACATTTAACAAATCAGAATTTAATTTAATAAATCGTCAGTAAAAAAAGAGGACGAAGGTTACTTGAATCACCCTGTAGAATACACTTTATGTTTCTTGGCGCCAGCTGAAACAAAAAATTAAATTGAAACTAAATGAAATGTACATTCCGTGTATAATATTCGTATAAAAATCGTAACGACTGTTTTTTTTTTTTATATAGTTGTTTTATGTTTACAACAATGTTCATTTTTAAATAACTCGATTGTAACTTTTGCCGTTATTTTTTTACAAATAGTGTTGTGTTTATCATTTACAATGCAGTTTAGCTATACGTATATCGATTCGTCGGTAGGTATTATCGAGGAAAACCTAAAATATTTACCTACTAATTGTTGTCGAAATACTAACGGTTTGGTCGTATTTTAGTTATTTAGCAGGACCCATATGTAGAACTTTTGAAAATTAAAAATAAATAGATGAGTATTAATAATCTGTTATTTAATTGTTATACGTAAGTAAGTTTTATAAAATTATATAATAACAACAATAACATTAAATTGCATAAAAGGTGAGAACCTCAGAATGGTGTAACTTGTATGCATATTTTGAAAGGGAGGGGAAATATAATAAATATTTTTACCTAATATGTCTTAGACTATAGTGTCGGAGATAGGTAATGTCTTCCGGATAGCCTCTCCTGATAAAATAATTTACCAATCATAAATTTATATACATGTAAACATAAGATATTCTAGCTGCAATCGTTAAAAATTTGTAGAATTGAAAAATTAATGAAAATATATAAAATTAGTTATTATATCTATGAAATGATATGTATAACTTTAAAAGTATTTATGTAATATAAATTAATATTTCAAATAACAATTTCATAAAACACACACATAAATATAATATTTAAGCTAAGTATAATGCTTAAAAAAGTGGTTGTATTATTGTAATATACAATAGACTTGAAATGGAAATAAAGGTGAAAAACGACATATTTGCCTCACCTCTCCAAATTACGCATATAAACAGGACTGTGAATTAATTTACTGTTGAATATAATAGTGCTACTTACTCTGAATGCTCGTATACAATCTAAAATTCCCAAAATATGGGAAAAAAAATACAATTTAAAGTATAAACACTAAACAGGTTAATTTTTTTTTCATATTATTTTAGAATATTAATGAATAATAAATAATAAAATATTTTAAAATATTTTTTATAAACCTTGAGTATAATAATATTGCTATATAAATTCCTGTATTATAAAAAAAATCAACTTTATTAAGCTGCGGAACATCATTTTTTTGTCAATATTTTTGGTAAAGATGTTGCTGAAATATGAAAAAAACATGTATATTAGAATTTCGATTAATATATGTGTACGTGCTAATTTATGGCTATAGGCATTGGGATATTGGATTATTTTAAATATATATTTTAAATATTTAACGCACAACACACGAGACAAGGCGATAAAAAGTTGAGTGAATGATCGAATATTCGAATCACCGTGACATTTAAATAGTGAAACACGAATTTATCCAGAAAAAATTTAATATTCCCAAGTCTTGTGGATAATCCGTTTTATTGACATAGCTGCCAATAATAAGATCCAGCATCGGAGAACATAATATTCCAACGGGAGATTTTGTACGGGTTCATAGTTTTTGAAGGTAATGTAAAAATACAACAGCCACTAACGTAACTGTGGGGCATCATACACACGAGTAGGTTGCAGCAAAATTAAATACTACTGGATGCTCACCGAACTTGTCGTTCTGATGATGATATAGAACCATAAAATTAAATAGGTGGGTACCCGAGAGAGTTGACGCTACACGGCGTGTGTCAGATAGAGTGAATTCAAGAGAGTATTGTGTAGCCCAAAGCTGACCCGATATTGGCAGAAAAAACAATATCATTATCCGCGCATGTGGTACCTACCTGTAAGTAAACATGTATTATAATAACATACCTAGGTAGTCCGGTAGTAGTATTTATGTTGAGACAGCAACGGAGATAGCTGGATATAGACCCGCCACTGCACCTGGCGGAAACAACGAGTCCGAAGCCGCTAGGTCCGGCGAGATCTTCTGAAAACGAACCGTCGCAGACTGGTCAGGAGCAGCGGACGTTCCGTTGATCGTGGATCGTCGATACGCGCGCGTAATAAATCATAATATTATACACCACACATCTCCGCATAACGGCCATATAAATGGGGTCAGTTCGCCAGCTGCGCGGGTTTAATATTATACATACCTACTAATGACAATGTACGGTAGTGATAGGTATCGGCGCGCTAGTCTCAGACTCACGAATCGCGTCACCACCGCCGCCGTCATGACGACACAAGTCCGATTACGAACAGCGGGACAGGTGCAGCTGTATACAATATTATATGCGTATGCCGCTTACGGACGCAGCGGAAGCATTATCATTATAATAATCACGAGAGCTCGCGCGCGTGCACAGAGTGCGTTTTTTTCATCATTATTTAACTCCCCGTTTTTATTACTATATTATTGGCTAGGCACGAGCTGGCTGCAGTGTGTGTGTGTGTGTGCGTGTGTGCGTGTGTGCGTAATGTATGATGGTCATCTTGTACACGCGTGCCCGGGCGAGGGAGAAACGAGCGTGCTCGCGAGATAGCTGCTGCTGATGTAGGTATATACGTGTAACAGCGACTCGAGAGAGCAACTACTATGTATATACGATAATAATAAAATATAATATCGTCGGGTGTGGGGAGGGCGACTGGATGAGCGGGGTGTGCGATGGGTCGGGAGGTAGATTGCGCTCCGAGAGCAGGTGTAAACGAGCAAAGCGCCAGGTGGCCCCGACCACCTTGCGCACCAAGTCTTCATTGTGAATTTCTTTTAGTTTTTTTTTCACTTCTTCTTTTTCCTCTTCTTCGTCTTCTTCTTCTGCTGCTGCTGCTGCTGCTGCTGCTGCTGCTTTGAGATTTACAAAAAAATATCGTTGAACCAAACCTACCCATGTATGTTATAATGGGAGACTCTGGGCGGCTTGTGCGCGCGCGTAAGACGAAACGGGTATACACGACGCGTATAGGTGTATTATCATTATTATTATTATATACATACGTAATGGCATGTACGCGATACGCCCCGCCGATGTAAAAAATAGACGTACGAGAAAAAAAATTGAAAACGAAATCGACAATATAAACTATAAGGTATTGTTAAATTTTTGG
Organism: Rhopalosiphum maidis; assembly: GCF_003676215.2. Classification (NCBI taxonomy): domain Eukaryota; kingdom Metazoa; phylum Arthropoda; class Insecta; order Hemiptera; family Aphididae; genus Rhopalosiphum; species Rhopalosiphum maidis. The sequence continues at coordinate 87,339,217 of NC_040878.1, forward strand.
CGTGACAAAAATTACGAGGACAAACGTCCCATTAAAATCGTTTACCCGCCCTGATAAATCGTAAATACACTACGGCCGTACCTATATGGATATAATTTATATTTTATATTTTACTTCAAAAAAAGTACATAAACGATACATTTAAAATTATATAGAATCCAAGTACAACATTTTAGTTTTGTATATATAGAATATTAACAATTTTTTTTCGCGTTTATCCCTGTTATTCATGGAATTTAATATTACTATAACGAGTAAAATTGTACATTCTAAATTACTGATTAAAAATACCTTTATATTTTTAAACTGTTTTTTTTTTAAATTTATGTTCTAAAAAATTAATTTTAATCATAACAATCTTTTTTTAAGCATATTCATTAGAAAGCACCTTTCAAGTAAAATAAATTATTTTCTATTAATTTCTATACAAATAATTACATCTACTTTTTTATTTAAAACATTATGAAATGTAAAAATATGTATATATATTATATTTCTTGTGAAAATTTTAATACCTAACTAATTAAAAAATCAAGTAACTACTTGTTTGTTATAAAAAAAAAAATGCTGTGCATATTTCTATGTTTTTAGTGTTAATTGTTTATAATATATTATAATTTATTATTATTATAAGCACACAATTATACACTTTTTTTTTTTTTTAGTGTTACAAGTTCTGGAAGGTCCAACCCTTCTTATAATTAATAATGAACAATCGCGGCTCGTCGCTGGATCGGACCGAAAAATATTTCGGAATTTTTTGTAACTGGCTTTAATTACGAACTGAAAAGCGGTGAAACCCGATTCGACTTCGTATTTAGCCGTCGCCGCGCCGTGCCGATAAAACCGAATAAATTTCAAAAAGGTTAAACTCACGTCGGTTTTTATGTAAAAATAAAATATAAATCAACGTTTTTCGTTCGTACCTATAATAATATATATGTTCTCTGCGTTAGACGTACAGATGAAACGATAAACTATACATACACGACATATACTCGTAGGTATTATATACGTATATATGAACTACCGTGGTAGATTTTATATACACTCGACTACCTATTTATATTGTATTTAATTCGTTTAAGGATATTTAAAAAAAAAAATAAAAGTCAAAGTACCTATTCGGTCGGATAAACACGGGAAAACCATTACGTAATACTTAATTCAAACGTTATGTAGTGCCCTCTGGTAAGTACGCTGTAGTATGTATAATAACTTACGAAGTTGAATTAAAATTGGTCATCATAAACTAAACGTACTATAGGTAAAATACAAATAGGTATCATAATATCGAAGTACATATTTGTATACATCGTTCGACGTTAAAATTCGATTCAGACTATATATATACATGTGTATACCGCTATACCAATATAAACGAAACATATAATAAGTATATATATGTTTAATCGACGGAAAATCAAATAAAATCTGCATAAATACAATTTTAAAACTTTTTATACCAAAATAATCCATTTAACGTTAAACGCTGATTCTTTCAAAAACCATTAATGTTTTTGAAAATAATATTTTTACATAATTTTGAATCGTTAAAAACCAAATTTTTCAAAAAAAAATTTATCATTGCTAAAATTATTATTTTTATTTTTTAACGATATTAGCATTTTTAATTCCTTATTTCTAAACAGAATATTTTTTGGAGTACTTATCGATAGATAAAAATCGAATTTTGGACGAGTAGTTTATGAGTTATAACATATATAAGTATTCAAAGATTAGTTGGGTTGACTGATGGAGCAGGAATATCTCGCAAAATGTTGGTTTACTACTCCGCTCATCTAAACTTTAAATACTTATAGTTAATAAACTACTTTTATTTTTATAAAACGAAATACTTTGGATAGTATTCTGCTTCAGAATATTAAATTAAAACTGTATTTTGTCTTACAAAAGAGTGAAAAACTTTAAGAAAAAATCTTAACAATAGAAAATAGTATATAAAATAGTGTACAAGTATTGAATAATTATTAATCATTGTATTGTTTATATCGACTAAACGTAAGCTAAAATGCTATATTATAAATACTAATATAAAGGTACGTGCGGCCCACTATAATGAAGCGTATACGATTTAAAACGGGTTTAATAATTCCTTAGGTTTTTGTACAATATTTTTAGGACGTAAACCCGGTATTGAAATACCTGTACATAAACTCTTTAACCAGTTTGACGTGTAAACTGTACAATGTATGGATCGTATAATGTATATAATATATACTGTACACAGCCAAACATTAAAAGTACGTATTTCGTGTAACAAATAAAATTATTAAGAAAACAAAACGTTCGTCAACCTAACCTAACCTCCCGTTTTCAGATTTTCGATGGGGTTCTTCCAATTTTTTTTTATCAAGTCATTACCCAATTAGTGACACAAATAATCATAATGTTAATAATAATAAGGGTTTTGAAATTTTTTAATACCAAAAAAAAAAAAATGTGATTAAAAATATGATCACGCTAAACTCAATCGACTCATCGTTGGGACGAATATATCAGTCACCGGTCGCGTGTTTATACAAAATTGATAATTGTCGTATCGTGTTAATAATAATTTATAAATTATAGTGAGTATAACGCTTTTTTTTTTTTTTAAATAATATTGTTAAAATAGCATGTCATGTCACGTCGTCATCCTCTCATCGGCTGAACGCCGAATATGATTTATACCGAATACAATATAAGTAGTAGGTAGGTACCTATATGATAATAGGCGCGTACTCTGAATGATTTGTTTGGGAAATCATTTTTAAATGTCACTCTTTCGACTATACCACGACAGCAAAATATCATGAACAAGACGAAACATGGCGCGCGCCCACCTACGTAGTATAACATAAATCATAATAATGATATGTGTAACCTAAACTACCTTAATATAATAGCAATGATACTGGTTCGAGTTGAATAGTTGAACGCGAAAGATGTTATCTCACGCAATAGCAATAATATAATAATAATTTGATTATTTGATTATATTATATTCGTCGTATGGGTAGCGTATGAACGATATTTGGAGGACCAGTTTGGGCAGCATTTTGAACACACCAATCGGATTGTGTGCCAAAAAAATAAACGTAGTTTAAAGCGTCTGAATTTCCGGTGCAATACGATTACACATATTTTACTCGTTTACCTGTAAAAAAATCACAATTCAAAAAAAAATATTTTTGTTTAATAATTAATAAGAAAAGTATCTATATACAATTACTACGTCAGTGGATATACTGTATTGTGACTACGGGTCTATAAATAATTTCATGTTCACGAATTAGCTATGTTTATATTATTTGCGAAATTTTTAAAATAAAATTATTTTGAATATTGTATTGATACCAGATTATAATTGTATAATGTAGAACAATTAAAGCATAGTAAAACATATACGATATAATAAATTGTTTAATAAAAGGTAAGTAATGTATAAACAAAATCTTTTAAAAACATAGATTTCACACATAGCACGGTTGTCTTTTTTTCATTTATACCGATTGATAGAAATACTTTTAGAAAGAACTACTTGCAGTCACACATAGCACCACATAATAAAAGGTTTTGATTGGGCGGTCAATCCTGAGAGAAACTAAAGTGCAGCTATCTCTTATCCGTTTTCAGCGTCGAATGTGGACGCGTTGGTTTTTGCAACTCTGGTCACTTTTATAAGTTTTTAGAGGTCTAGTATAAGCATAATATTATACTGATCGGTACTGCACTCGATAAGATACAAGACTAAGTGGGCGGTAGGATGTAGCCGAATAAAGGGGTAGAACCCGGATGGAGGGATTATACGATATAATATGAAGAGCGATTATCGTCTATTCTCATATATTTAAACTATATTAAATTGTTACAATAATTATGATTATTGTTCGTTATATTCGTTTAGGCGTCTTCTATTTGTGTATCATTATAATATGACAGCCAGAACGCTGTCACTCTCAACGATGTGCTCTTGCTGTGCAAGGAACGCCCTTCGTTTTCACGCGTCGCTGGGCTTTTGTTGTCATTATATTACATAATCAAATGTGTACACACACGCATAATATGACACATAAATATTATACATAACAACATAACAACTACTATTCGCGATGTGTCGTCGTTGGACTAGTGACGCAGAAACTCGAAGGGTTTTCGAATATTTTAGGTGTACATATTTAGCCCATATTATTATGTAAATAAATTATAAATCGGTAAGAGTGCGATTGTGTACTCTGTATATCAAATGGTCGTGATAATTTGGACTTGTGATGTCGAAAATATTTATTTTTAGAGAGAGAGATGGACAGAGGAGTCGTGGATATTAAAAATAGATCGATCGATAGCTCGTTCGCTCCTAAATTGCTACAATTATATTGCACGTATATATAATAATATTTTGTAAGTATATTATGTATTCAAAACTTTAGGTGCGCCATTTATAAATGTGAATCCCCGCGACACACGACTTCTGCGAAATTTACTCCGAATATTTATCTCACCGCCGTCACCACCCGTCAAGTATAGGGTATAGAATGATATATGTACTTACGTACATATATAAAAATTACAAATAGAAATCACTTACGATCAGGTTTTCACTTTTCGCCACTGCAGAAATCGGTTTCTTTCCAGTATAATAATATACTGTATAGCTGTATTGTAATAGTGAGTCTTTTCGATCTACGATAACAGACATATTTGAACATTTTAATCATAATCAATACGATTAATTCGAGAATTTTGCAATAATAATAATAAAATTATAATAATTAAATGCGCTGTCACTTATGTGTAATATTCTATAAAAACCGTTTTATTGTTACTGTTATTATAACATAAAACAAGCTGTATAATAGCAATTATAAATTAGAATACCATGTGTATAACAAAAGTATTTATCATGATTAAGAAAGTCACACGTTGATAAAACCATCAAAGGTTAATTCGCATTAGTAAATCACGATTCCAGTAATACGTTTAAGCCTGTGAAAAGGATTAAAGTTTCCAAATTAAGTGCTTATCTAGAATTTTATTAAGGTATTTAGTTGAGTACAGAGATTGTTTGATTATGCACTGATTTTAACGAGTATATATTTTATCAAAAAATGTTCGTAGTATGTAAGTAAAAATGCATAGTTTTAGCTGTTTTTTGGTCTATTTAATCTATGTAAACCTAATTCTAACCTTATTTTTAGTATATAAACGCACTATTGTATGATAATGCAACAGTGCAAAGTAGCACCTTCAACTTACCTATGATTCCTTATACAATAGGTATGTCCTATTATCTCTACAATCACCATCTGAATACAAATTTGAATTTTCATAACCATTCATTCAAACATATGTAATTTATTTCCAAACAAACTTAAATAAAACATATATATATATATATATATATATATATATTAATTATGTCATAGAACTTTATTGTCACCGTCGTTTTTTTTTTTACTTACTTTTATCTTTACCTATAAATAAAATATTATCTTATAATAGTTTACATAATTTTAAATTTGTAAAATACAATTTTTTTGGAACAATTAATTAAGTAAATATACCTAGTAAAAAAACTTACCAATACTTAATAAAATCACAATATTTATTGTTTTTTTTATTTTAACAATATAATACTAACTATTACTACAATATTAAATGTTATTGTTATATAATATATTATGTGAAACATGTAGAAAATATATTATTATTGTGTGCGGTATAAAAGCGTATTCTAAAATACATACTAGAATGATAAATTAAACAAAAATGTTAATTCTTATTAATTGTAACTCTTGTTACATATTTCTGATTTTAAATCTTTGTGATATTCTAAGCAACATCTGTAGAATGCAGGCTTTACAATTTATGGTTTAATACTAGGGGCGGGTTGCCCATCTGGTTATCTACGAAGGATTTCTGATGGCGCGTTACATCTTTAACTATTTTATATAGCCTTGTGCTGGTTTTCTCTTGTTTGAGATATATGTTGAGCAAACCACGAAATATACGTATAATAGGCATTTGGTACAAAAAAATTTTTTAGTTGACATGTGTCAAAATACTTAAATACCGTACATAAACTGTCACCACATTTTACGTACACGACCTGTCTAGTCTCTTAAATTCTTAAATGGATTCACTGGGGTTAGCAAAAAACTCATTGAATGTTTTAATTTGACCATCGAAAAACTAAATTTACAAAAAATATTATATCCGTATAAAAGAGAAGATTTTTAAATTGTAACAATGAGGCTTTAATTATCCACCTACTTGCGCTTCGGAAAGACGATAAAACGTCAAGTATTTATAGGTATTGGATATATCATGTAACACGTAGCGTTATAAATTATAATTAAAATTAAAAATCTCTTATATATACTTCAACCATGTTTTATTTTTGATATTCGTTACGCACCTATATAACATTATCCTTAAAAAAATTTATTAAAGTGAATAACGTTGAAAAAACTCTATCATATTAATTAATTAAACGAATTGGTGTCAACGTTTATTTATAAAAATCTATATTAAGTAATAAATTCTTTCAAAGGATAAGTCCTACATAAGTCTTTGAAGTAATTAAAATTACACGAGTTTATTCAAAATAAAATGATGTTATAAGTCAACTTTCCCTTCCCTTATGTATCTCAAAATACGAAAGAAAATCATTTGTTATAATACATAATATTAACTTAACAATAAATGTAAATAATTACGGTTATAACTTTACGGAACTCGATTTTTATGTGGGGATCCGGTGCCTTAATTAAACACTACCACAGTTGACACAAACAGAAATGACACACACACACAACACAGCAATTCATAATAATATTTTATTATGATATTATCGTTTGATTTAAATTTCATGTACATATATATTATATTAAATCATAGGTATAGCCATAGGTGTATATAACCTGCAGTTATACATTGTCGTAACTATATACCTACATTGTTTCTTGGTTTTGTCCTCGCGATATACGCTAAAATATGCAAATACATAACATATTATCAATAATATATACACGTATTATGTGTATCGTAAATTTATAGATGCGCGTGTGTGTGTACATAAATTTGTCGTCAATAACGCGACAACGTGCGGTATACAATACACATAAAGCGGCGGACGAGTTATGCGCGTCGACTGGTTTTTTTTCTTTACTTTTGTTTTGTTCGTCAACAACTACAACAAAAAAAAAAAAAAAAACGAAATAAAATTTAAAAACATCGGAAAAGAGTAATCATACAATATATGTATGATGAAGACGAAACGACACAATAATAATATAGTATTATTCTTCGACCGTCGTAATCACGTATTGGTCGGCGTGCGTTCTTCTCTCCGTCCGAACACTTAACCGCGGCGAGTGGTAGGGGTTGACTGGGCCACGGAGGTAGTAGGTACACGCGAATTGGAATATCAAACGAAGTCGACCGAATAAACAGCAGCAGGAAATGTCTATAAATTGATATGCTCTACGCGAAAAACGAATTTAACGTGCGCCGTTTCAACGAAATAGCAGCATAACATTAATATATAATAATCATAACCCTACGCATATATGAGTAGGAGGTATACGCAAGAGTAGTAAGTACACATATTTTAAATGTTCGTTGCGGTTAATTGTTGTTGTAGTCGCGTCACATATATAAGTAATTATAATATTATAATATATATATATATATTATAATATTATTATTGTTATAAATTATAAATAATTATAACTTATCATTTTTTTAAATTGTTTGCTAATAGCTATATGCGTAGCAGACCTTTCTGGTAAGGAGGCAGAATTTTCGTTTTTTGCTTCTATGTGTACCTAGTAAAAAACCAAAAATACATTTGGAAAATGTCATCAAAAAAGAATGTTGAACATGTGAAAAATTGTTCTATTTAGAGTAACCAAGCGTTGAACAAGATAAAGGCTTGGATGTAATATCTCCTATCGGATTGTCTTAAGGGTTCAATAAGCTCAAGAAAAACAGAATATGGAGCGAGGTGGTTAATCAAACGAGCCTTGTGTATGCACAGTCGTCAATACACTATATATTTTTTTGGAATAACGAGAGTATCATATTGTTACATCCCTCCCTACCACCCACCCAAAAAAAAAAAAAAACTCTCAGATTTTTAAATATAACTAATTGTATTTGATATTTATTATTTAAATATTGACAAAAATAATTCATTTTTTATAGTTCTAAGTTCTACCTTATAATATGCTAAAAATGTTATGGCTAACACAATTTTTGATTGTTAATGTAAACAAAATAATTATTTATTCTATAATAGTGTGATAGCGCTAATAATTTTTTCTTGTTCAAGTTACTACTGTACATTTTTCTAATCACAACAAATTTCGAGTTATATAAAATATAATTATTATGACATACATCTGACAACACTGATAAATGGTCTATATTCAGTGTTTTTGTTTTATTAATTATCAGACTGAATTGAAAATTGATCAAATTTTCCACTTCCATAAAATTAACAAAATTCCAATTTTTTTTTACTCTTGTGATGCCCGTGTATTTATGCAGATTATGTTTTTAACGAAGATGTATAATATCAACTATAGACTATATAGGCCATAGTGTGCGACTGATTCGTATATTATTCGCGAATGGTGCATTTACGTTATAGGCGTGATGATGTCTCACCATATTTAACAGTTACCCACAAATACTAACGTTGATCAAGTCATAAATCGTGGGCTAACTTATCAATCGATTTTAGATGTCTATCGGCGTTAATCGCATCTCGCTCTATGCGAATACATCATATACGCATCAGCATTGACAGCTAGCGTAGTTATTCAGAGCGGAAGTATCTAAGGGGCTATAGTTGGAATAGATTTGAAATCATTTTCCCCAACTGAGCGAACATTATAACGCTGTAAAGATCTTTAAAAACTATTTTAAATCTCGGGCGTCATGTTTACTGTTCACGCTACCGCTCGTGTGTAATACAAATAGTAATATGCAGAGTATTATCCGAAATCGAATTTCAGAAACATAATGACAATCTGAGAAAAACAATTATGATGGTGACGGGGATAAAAACCAGTCGACCAGACGCTATATAATATTGTTTATCCACAACTGCAACTACAGTCGCCGTAATATTCGCGTATACATTACTATTATACCGATGAATTTATACGTATAGCATGTCACTATTGCGATTCCCCATATTATGGGTAAACCGCGAACGAACGAGAATAACGAGACGGTTCGAGTAAGGGCGAATGAGGGGATTAGGTTAAGTTAGGTTAATATTAGGAAGAGCTGTGTGGGAGACGATAAAAATTAATAATTAAACAGTGTGCGCCAGCCGTCTGTATAACAGTATAATATGATAGTAACAACGAACGGCCAACTATAACTACAATATACGAACATAGTGAACTATAATATAATAATGTATGTATAAACATGTGTTAGAGATATACTTTCCCAGACGTGTCTTGAATACGGTTGTTTCGCAATAGGTTCGTTCGCGGTTCGGTCTGTCGCGTCGGCGGTACAAGGTCGGGCGGCAGAGACGCGGCGGAAATCGGAAGACGAAATTCCGAATCGCTCTTGACGCCGCTGCCGTCTTCACACTTTATCATTATGGTGTTATATTGTTACGTCGTGTCGATGATATAAATATTTACAATTGTTCGCACGATGCGATCAACAACAATCAAGTGGGATACACATTTGGTTATCAAGACAGCATTTACAACAATTCGAAATATTTTATACGTAAGTGCATATAACTGTTTTTATTACATTTTTTTTGAATTAAAAATCATGGATTTATATTATATTATTATAATTCAATATCTCTATATCTTTAATTATAATCTTATATATGCTATTTTTTATAAAAAGCTTTGTTTTGGAAACATCATATTTAAAGTTTTCAATTAATTGGAAGTTGTATTTATAATACGAATTCCGGAAATTAAAATAAGCTATTATTATTATTTTTCAAATATTTTTTTTTTTATAAGGCTTATCTCTCTCCATAAAATTTAGTTTTTGTACACAGTCTTAATACTTAACAGCCAAAATAACGCATACCTAATGTTTATTAGCTTTCACCTTTCAGCACTACCTTTTAAACCGTATAGGAATATAATATGTTCGTAGAAAACTGTACAATGTATTCTAAGCTTATTTCACATAATTTTGCGTATTTTGAAATTGAATACGTATTTCGTTGTTTTTAGTGCACACCCCCGATTATTATTATTTTCTGTTATTTGTATTATATGTGCAAAAAAAATATTAGTCATAATATTATAGAATGCTGGCAAAAAAATAGTTTAACAAATTTCCGGTTATGCACATTTTATATCAAAATAATTAATACTATATAGTTTACGATTCAGCGTGGGTTTTCATTTAATATATTTAAATGGATATGATATCCGTTTTTTTTTTTTTGTATACGAAACTGAATGGTTTCAAATTTACTATTATTTTTATAGCTGAGATATACTCTTATCACCGTGTGAATTTAATTCAATTATAGTTGAACGAAAAATCCATAATAAACTTATCAAATTCACAAGCTTGACTCTATACGCGTATAAATCGATATCATTTATAAACTTGCCAAACGGTATTGACTTACTTACAATGATTGTACTTTTTTTTTTTCGTTTTACAGAAGAAATGTCAAAAATTATCAAATTGTTTCCCTACATGCAACTAGTAGAATGAAAATCGGATAGGTGGAAAGCTGTTGAAAAAATGTCAACAAAGAATGATTTAAATTTTAAACCACGAGTTTAGATCAGAATTCGACTATTGCCGTTTCTATCACATAATATTGTGTTCATAACCTATCGCTAATCCTCATCACCAAGGCTGCCCTACAATAATGGCGTAGTATTCGTATCTTCTGCCGTTTTTTGTAATCGAATTTCGGTTAAATAACATAAATAAAAATGTACATAAACGGAAATTAATTCATCGATTACCAAATCGTTAAGTAACCCGGAAATAATATCGTGAATGAGTTAAACATCCTATAATACGATAACGGTATTAAATTTGACTATAAAAACCGATTGCGTCTTGTGAATATTTTTTATATATATATATATATATATATGTTTAGGAAAGGACACGTGAAAAGGAACAATTATATTTACAATATTTATATTATTTTATTCCTATTTTTTCTTTATACACAATTTATACCATGTGAATTCTATAACTTCTAAGCCTTACCAGCTACCACTATACTCTGTCCACTAAAATATGCTGTAGAATTTTTTTTTGTCTTTTGAAACTTTTTTAGCGTATATAAGTTCTTACCATGTTTCATCGAATATCGATTGTGAAATACTAACATTGCCGCATATTATATCAGTATTATGATGTTGCGCGGGTCCACGACGTGTACACTGCTGAGCTTTCAATAAATCATAATTTAGCCATTTGGGTAGGAAATATGTCAATAATATATATATATATATATATGTGTATATTAATATGTACTAAAATTTAAAATACTTGAAATAAGAATAAATATTGTTATAATTAATAGTTTATCAATGAGTAATAGCTAATGAGACTTGATTTTAACTTGACAAAATTATTGTTATTATTAGTCAACAAATATATTATTATTAATTTATCTTGTTGTAATTTAATATATAATATAAGTATACCTTCTTTATGTTAGTTATATTTTCAAAAGCCAAATAGCGTTATAACCAAAAATAAATAATACGAATGTTGAAAATGAAATTTTAATATTGTTGTGCAATAATCTAAACAAATAATAAAATTACCAATCTTATATAATGTATTAATTATAAATCTATGGGAAACTAACCTAATTGAAAAATATACAATTTATACAGGATTATTATTTGATTACAAACTATAAACCTTATCTCCAGACTTTTAGACATTATTATTGAAAATTATAAACAAATAGTGCTGTAGCATTACAATTTTTGGTATCCTTTATTAAAATGTTCTTATTTTTAGATTTTAAAAATAATTTGAAAATCCCGCGTCTTTCCTAAGTCAAACATTAAATTATTTATAGTAAGATAATTTCCCCGTTTATATTTAAATTTTTTTTGCTTCTTTTGTCGTAAATAATTTGAAACATGTTAAATCATGTACTTTATGAAAAAAATGTGAAAATCTTCCGATTTCTATGCTAAACAAAAATTTATAATATGAAAACAACCTTACTTGTAGAAGTAAAGGCATAATATATTGAAGCGATTTTAGTCAAGAAATGACTGTGTTGAAAGAAAAATAAGGTGCTGTATACAACAGTGGACCGTTGCCAAAATCCAAAAGTCCTTCTCATTCAGTTGGCCTGAAAAAAAAAATAAAAGCCAAGAAATGAAATATACACATATGCTACAAGTCAAATGTCTCGCCGGAATCGCTTATATGGCAACTCTAAAAAATTATATTTTCTTCTCGCGATCGGTCGACACACGCTCACTTACAAGTATATAAAACTTTTATATCAAATCTGAATAATAACCGTTAATTTTTTCTTTTTTATATTATCTATATGTTTATTATTTGAACAATTCAAACAATAAAAAATAAGTGAAAATTTAAAATATCTTTATTTCCAAATTTCCAAATAAAAAAAAATGTTTTCTTTTAGTAATTGTATTTGGGTAAAACTAAATAAAAGTTTTATAAATTTTACTAAAAAACCATTAATACTCAATAAGGAATTATTCGATTATCGGTCATTGGTAAATGCTCATCAATATTATTTATTCAATTTACTAAATACCGGTAAAATGGTACCGAATGTCCATATATATATATATATATATTTAAGACATCTACAATGTCGTAGTTGCGTTAAAGTTATATTGTAATTATTAGATTGTCAATGTAAATAAATATATATTAAATAATATTAAATATAGGACTCTTCTATTCAAATTAAAAGCGAGTTTATTAAAATAACGACAACAACGTGGGATTTAATCAGAATAAACAACGGTTCTCGACGTCAGATAAATTAAATTACACCCAACGCAATTATCGTAATGGGCCGTACTGGGTTCCTACAGCGAATAACGCGGCGCAACAGTCGAGTGGAGGACGTTTGTAACAGTCTTAAACGGATTACAGTTTTGGCGGAGATCACTGTTACTCTGCTGCTGCCTAGATACTGAGTGTATGAAAAAATGTAATTTAAAAAAATAAAATTAATGGCGGGAACGAACGAATTACGCAATACATATTATACAATATACATTATATTAAAGTATATTATATCCTTGTCGATGTGCAGCACACATCGATATATTTTGTTCGCGTTGTTATATAATACTGTCGTAAATTGGATAGAAAAAAAATCAATAAAAACTGTAAATTTTACATAAAAAAAAAATAGCGATAACGTAATTTTAAAAATTCTAAAAGTTTGAAAATTATTGTCGAATAATTAATTTTTAATAAATAAATGGTTAAGAAATTATTTAAAACAAATACTTTTTATTGCACATTAAATTTGATGTTTTACGTTTTTATTGTATTTATAGCACCTACAGTGTTCCATATCACAAGAGATATTATAGTAGATATATCGCAATCAAAAGTTATATAATTTTAAAAACGTAATATCGATGTATTGAAAAAAGCTATACCTAATTATATTGAATATTATAGTGAAATTTAAAATTAACTGCTTGTTTTTTGGAAGCTAGTCATTATTAATATTAATTTTTTTTTTAATATTTGATAATTTCTTCGATATGAAGTAACAAAATAAAATGTGAATGCATTAATAATTCACAGCTTATTACTGCTATTATAAATATTCGTATACGAGATAATATTATGTCGTACATGATAGGATGTAATTATTAATAATAAAAGCGGGTTTCCACTATATACGTGTACGTGTAGGTACAATGTATATGCATGAAAATACTTTTCTGTGATTGTTTGGTATACATGGTAAGCTTTTGGTATATCAGAGAGTTTATACGTTCTTACCACACGTATAACTACGATACCGCTATTTCCGACCGAACAGTCTAATTTGGATGATAGCAGCGATTACAAATTTAAAAATACGAACATTGACCGTGCTTATACCGGAGTATTTTTCAAGAAGGGCGTGTATGTGCGTGTAAAATAAACGTACACGTACACGCGAACGGTCCAGTGGAAACCCACCTTAAGACATTTTCATTCTACTATCCACTGTTTTTGTTATTTTAAATGTTGAGTCCGTCAAGATTTTAATTTTTTCGGGACGAAAAACTTCAATGACGTTATAAAAATACTATATAAACACTAAATAGTTTTAAGCCGATAAAAGTAGAATATTGATATTATATTATATAAACAAAATAAATTATTCTTAAATCAATAAAAAGTTTAAAAATGTTGTGTAAACGTTGTATAAGTTAACCAACAATTAAATTAACTTTCATTTATTAACGCATTTCAAACTAACTTAGTAAAAAAATCATTACTTGCCCAGTTTTGATCCGCAGTTTATATTTACAAAAATTAAGAGAAAAAAAATCATATTTTCTACTTTACATAATTATACTTATTTATTTACGTTACAACGAACTTAAATCTAAAGTGGATATAATAAAATCCTGTAGTTTACACTGTTTAAAATTTTTCGTATTTAAAATTGACTCAATCAAAAAATATAATCAATTTTAAACATCTTTGCATACTACTGTGGACATCCATTAAATCGAAAACCCGTACCTAAACGATTTAGACATTACATACAACAAGTTTTTGTAATCGTGTTTTGCGTTAGTTAAGTGGTGTTAATTAAAAATAAATGTACAATAAGTCTAATATAATACGGTTTAATCTTTATTTTATACAATTAAGAATTGTGAATTTGAAAATTTGTAGTGGTACCTACATATATTATACAATTAATACGTATGAATAAAAATAATACACATTACAATATTATAATTTGAGGCAATTGCGCACTTACTGCAGTGACGTTTTATCGAAAAAAAACTCGGCTACAAGCTCCATTAAATTCCATTTATAATAAATAATACCTATTTTACGCGGTCAGACATTGAACGAATGCAGATGCTTGTGTATGCTGCTTACGATGGTATTCATTGTAATCCCGTCGAAATCGGATTTCAATAATACCACACTGCCACCGCAACGTCAACTTATTGTAATCCGACGGACAGACAAATCTATCGAAGATCGATACCTAATATGTGCACCGAAGCATTCAGAACGTAAATAATATTACATACGCGACCTATGTTGATAATATTTTCTTCGACGTCTAAAACCTTTAGCCGTATTTACTATATATAAATACAATGCGTATTTTGTATACTATAATATGCATGATTTTAAAATTACTCTTTTACAACAAAAATATGAAATATTTTATCGTTAATTATCGATCGAAAACTATAGTTAAGATCTATTATTGGGTTTAACAGAACACTTATAATTGTATTGTGACACTAGTATTTGCATAAGCGGCATTCGGTAGAAACTCATGTGGGTGCAAACGTTTATGGTGATTTAAAAGCCTATGCGGGTGTTTCCCCACACCACCTAAATTTAACTGCTGCTATTACAAAAATAAAAAAAAAGTGGGCAAGTGGGTATCGCTCTGCTGTATAGTAGAGATGGAAAGTAGGTCACTGGTCACTATAATGGATGTGTTAAATTTGAATGCAATGACGAGTATCATTGTATACGAAAAACGATTCTGAACGGAGATGATTTGTCAGTCAATGATAATTAGTTGGATATATTATATTATTACCTGTATTTAAATTGCAATATATAACGTTATTTTACGCGATTTCGTAAAAAAATAAATTTCATACGCTCATAAAACGTTTTCTATATTGACGTTGGAATTTTTTTTTACAGTTACTTGAAGGAAAACTTATGGATAACCTTGTATTGGATTTTTAAACCTTAAGTATAAATCACAAAAATGTTATGAATTTTCAACTTAAAAATTCCTAGCAATCTTTCGCGATTTTGATATATTTCGTAAAAATTTGAACTTTAAATGCTTATAAACAAAAGTTGTGAATAACGATTTTTGATTTTTTTTACTACAATAAATACAACTTATAATAAACCTTGTATTAAATTTTAAAGATTTTTTGGATAGCAAAATTTTTTTTATCGGCATTTTAAGAAGAAAAAAATTAGAAAGGTCGAAAATTTCAATTGTCTATAAGTAGCTTAAAAAAGGTCAAAATATTTTGAAAATGTAATCGTAAATAGATAACTATAATATAAATATTTGGTGAACATTTCAAGTATTTATAATGATTCGTTTTTGAGTTATAGCAGAATTAAAAAATCGATTATGTCAAAAAGTGGTTATGCGTGAAAATTCCCGTTTTTCCGTTATTTTTTCAGGCTTTTTCCCAACGCTTTTGAAAACTACTGGAAAATTTTTACTTTTGATCCCCCCAAGTACCAACTAGATAAATTTTCCTATTCAAAGAGGAGCTGAAGTCAAAAATCGAAGCATTATTACTACTCCAAAACGTGATGACAGACACAAAAATAAAAAAATAAAACACACATCATTGTAAAATCAATACATTCATCACTCCGTTCAAAATCTAAAAAATCTTAATGTAAAACTGTATTATATATTTAAATTAGTATAATAATTTTGACTGCTGTCTGTGGGTACAAAATGATACTTTTGCCCCCCCTAGATAAATTTTCATGGGTGCAACTGCACCCTCATGCACTCCCCCCCCATGAATGCCGCCACTAAGTATTTGAATATTTGATACACACATAGGTACGTTTGAATGTAATTATCTATATTCGATATATATATTCATGTACCAATAATTTATTGTTAAATTAGTTTGTCAAACGGCTAATCTCAGTAAATACTTATAACATCAATAAAATTCTTGAGACTCGGAGGGTTTTATAACTTTTAACTTATAAGAGGATTTTATACGTAGGGTAACTCACGAATGCATTTAGTCTTGACTTACAAAAATCAAATATATTTTTGTTTATATAAAGGGCTGCTATTAGTTACAGAAATAAAATCGGCATAGACTATAGCCAACCCTCCGTGTATTGCTGTATTGGATTATTTTCAAATAAAAGAAAATAATATTTAATTTATTGCTTGTTTTTTAAACATATAAAAGGAAACGTCCTTATGTTTTAGCTCAAAATGTCTCTAAAAATGTTGATGAAAGTTTCAAGGATATCAGGAAAGTTTAGAGAGTATTTTGAACTATGTCCAAAAATATACCAAGTACTATTTCCAATCAGCCACAGGCGGATTGACCGTCTTGATTGAATTAGCTCACAAATAACGAAGTATACTGATGTCGATTCACCCGTGAACTGAGTACACTAAAGCCGAGATAGACCGTTAACGCGCCACAGCTAGTGTTTGTTTATGTTTTGCCGGCTAAAGTTGGGTTAAACAACTAGTATTATATAAACATTGCTATTGAGCTATGATGCTAAACAAATCGTAAGTAAATAGTATAACGTACCTGCAGACACGATAAACATGACATTAAGTAGATACATAATTATGTAAATTATATAATCTGCCCACACACTCATCTATATAGAGTACAAGCGTGTTATAACGATAAATGTTATGCTATACTTCAACCTAATCTGTCAATGATTATCGATGGATCGCAATGAATTCGATATTGTTAGATTCGAATCGAGAATCTGCGTATCTTGCGGAGACCAGCAGGGCCATGTTTAGGGAAGGATACGTGCCCAAAGACGATTAAACATTGTACCTATATATATACATATATTTATAAATTACACGAATATTATCGGTAATCTGCATTAATTAATACCAAAATAAAGATATGTAATTTATATACTACCTCAAGTATAGTCAAAAACAGTGTTAACAATTTACAATACTAAAATTGGTATCCTAAGTATTAGATTATTTCGTTTAATGGTACACCATTGACAAGCTTTCAGTGGAAGAGACTCGAATGACAATAATATTTTTTTGATATTTCTAACTTATCAGCAAAGTTATACAGGTACATCGTCACATTATTTTACAATTCGTGTATACTGTATGTTTATAGACAAAACTACACTCATATTATCACATAATATATTGTTTCATTTTTTTTTTATATCTAGAGAACTACAAAAATATTTATAAAACATATATTTTTTTTACAATAACACTTAATGTGTTAATGGGAGGTAATTGTTAAGTACTGCATCGTCACACGACGACGAAGACATTATATTGGCGGAAACACCTTGTGACGACGACGACGACGACGGCGACAACGTCCGTTTAGGTCGTTTGCGAGTACGTGACCGCCGGAGACGACGACGTCGGGATCTCACGGAAATCGCATACGCAAAAAGAACGACATGCAATCACCATAAATCAGAGATTCGACTGGTGACGGATATGATGGGCCCCAGACGGGACGTCGTCGTTGCTGGAAGACATTCCAACACCTCTCCCTCCTAACTGCACACTTACACACCGAACAGTATCCACACAGCACATACGACGAAAACGACGACAATAATATTAACAAAACTAATTTGTGAATAATATAATTTAACGGCAACAAACGCCTCTGAATCTTTTGCGCCAATTCTGACGCATCCGATAAAATAATGTTAATATTTATAATGAGTTATGACCACGTTACGACATACTAAATAATATTATAAGTAATATGTATATAGTTGCCAAAGTGCTTTCATTAGAATGTTACTTCATTCAAAAAAAAGCCTCTTAATACCTACAACGCACACTTATTTAAAAAATATTTTATACGAGTAGATTGTGTAATAAAATAAAAATATTAAAAAAAAATTATGTATACGTATTCGCTAAACTAAACATTAAACATAATAGTGGTAGAATTCGTCATTATTCCTTAACCCGGGTTTACGCCTATTTCATATACTTCAATCCAATCATTCATCGTCTTTGTTCTATATACTTGGCCATTGTACATAATAAATATGTCAATATATTTTTTTTCGATTTCGTTTATTTTATAAAAATTTACACAATAAGTAAATATGATGAAATGAATATAATGAGACGATGAGAAAAAGACAATCAATAGGAGTTTCACATTAGAAACTCCTGACTTATGTCACTATTTATGCGAGTATGCATATAGCATACACTATACAACGGTAGCACATAGAGAGCGAGATTTACAGGAATTGAGCACTAATAATTTGTGTGAAAAAATTTAAAATAGTTAAAATTAAACGGTAGGTAAGAGAGGGCCGAAATTCGAATTTCCCGGGAAACGGGTAAAGCTAGAATTATAAAAACCTTTCAGCAGTTCATAAAAATTGAGCACTAATTAATAACCTTCTAGGAATTCAGTCTGATGTAGCCTTTTCAAATTCTAACTTTTTCACATGGTTATAAAAAATAAAATACATAGTATCTAGTCGACAGTTTTTTTGATTGATAATAATATCATTATTTAATTAATTTTTTCGGCTACATTGATTATTTTAATACATTTATAATTCGTTATTACAATAATACAATTATATAAATTATGGTCATTTCATAATGCTAAATAATTATAATTTATCGTAATTACACAAATTATAGCCATAGATTTAACGCATTGAAAGCTATTAAATATGTATAAACTACGTAACTTAGGACAATTATATTCACTATAAATTGACAAAATATGTAAAATATATTTATAATATAACAGCAAATTTAACTATTAAAACCCAAAAGTATTGAAATACAAGAATAATAAAAATACAATGTGTATAAGCAAATAACATTTTGCCAAAATGTCTGTTAATATTATTGAATAAATTCTATTTATTATAATATATTACATATGATGCAAAATCCAACTTGTAATTTTTAATATCATATACTATATACTGCGATCCAGTAGTAAAATTTAAAATAAATTTTGGTCCAACTCAATGCCCCAGCAAAATTAACAACCTTGCAAATATATTTATTCACTACAGCCTTGCTGGTTATGATTTATAACTAAAATAACAACATACTATCATATTATTATACACGCATTGCCAACAAGACACCACGTGTTTAAAATAAATACAATAAAATCACGTAAAGAGTGAATACACTAAAATATTTCAAAAATGCAATCTCTCGGCTTCTATATGATTATGAGCTTATGACGCATTTTTGTCCTGATTCCTCACAATTTTCTATCGTAAATTACACAGAGAGATCACTAATTAACTTTTACGAGGGTTCGTTTTGAAACTTAACAAACCTCCCAAAGTCTAAATACTTATAATATCTTTTATTTATATTAAATAAATTTTATTAATTTGGTATTTACCAAATTACAATCACAAAAAAAGCTATTTACTACCACCGCATTACCTAAATTGGCTAAATATATTATCACGCACCACACCTTTAAAATTATTAGATATTGTTATTATTATAATAATTATTTGTACAGAAAAATACGTAATACAACCTGGACTAACGGAAAATAATTTTATTCATTGTAATATTATATTATAAAAATATAAAATATAACGTAAAAACGACATAGTATATTTTATAATTACCTGACCATTAAGATTCGTAAAAAATGTGTCCGCCATCCGGATGCGGACTACAATCCACCATTATTTAATTGACCCCTGGTATATACTGTAGCTATAGCCTAGATATCCGAAACAGTAATACGTATCTGTAGGATAAATTCTATCTGAGAATTGAAAATTACAATTTTGAAATGCGATTAAAAACGTTGTATATCGCAATGGCGTTAAAATATAGGTTGTGACAATGTGATCAGTTAGAGAACTGAATTAGGTTAGGTTAAATTAATCGAAATGGTCAACTCTCAGATATATACAAATTGATGTTTGTTGTTATGTCGTAAAAATAGGGATAACAACAAAAATTGTACTAAGTGTAAAGCATTATAACTATAATAATAAATATTAATAATATACACAGACATTTATATTAAAAAATTAATTTTTAAATTTTTTAACGGGTTTTAATTTTATTAAAATATAATAAAATTGACATGACTTTGATCGGTGTTGTTAAAATATCATATTAAACGATAAAACAAGTTGATTTATTTTTTTATTAAAGTTTTGTTTACTTACATAGCTGCAGTGAACTGACACGATTATTGTTGATTTAATGAAATATTTTTTAAAGGACGATAAATTAATATCTAATGAGAATCGTCTCATCGTGGGGTCCTTTGGCATCTGGATAATACTCTAATGGACAAATGATATTCAAAATATTATTGATAAGTTAATATCTAATTGAATACGAGAAGACCTTTTTTTTTACTTAAACGATTAATGACGATTTGTGGGCAACACGAGCGCGATGTCAATATAATATTCGAAAGTCGTAACAGTAATAATGTTATTTTAGATATAATCGTGATGTGGTGAACCGCGCGACGATGATGACGCGTGCCACTATGAACCGTTAAATGGGAGAATCATCAGTGGCGTGAACGGACGGATCCGTTCGGCGGAAAAATATAAATCCCTTTTGTTTTCCGCCGCGCACATCACAATGACCCGATAATTAGACCATTTGCATAACACATATAATTATATATTATACGTCGCACGGGTCATTTCATTTTTGGGGCTCATTGTTTCCCGACGAATTAACCGCGTTCGTTCGTCCGTTCGTTACCCGCCGTTTCAAAATTCTTTGCGATCCATTTACGCTCGCCCAGTAGTTTGAAATTGTCGTATCGTACATTGTTTACGTAATTACGTTTCACAATAATATTAATATTGTGTTAAAAACGCGACCCGTAGTCTTCTACGAGGTTGACGGCCCGTCGTGTACTTTTATATGTACTGCTTTTAACCCTCCCCCCCTCACACAATATTTTTCTTAAATAATAAATTTATTTGTATGCTTGGATTTTTTTAGTATACATACAAAATATATTAACAATAAATTACTTGAAAAGTATTTTTTCAAATGAACACCACCTTTTTCACTATAAATATGTATAGTGGACATTAAGGATAATATTCCTTAAAAAAATGTCACACAAATATAAAATGTATCCTAATATTAGATCTTATATACTTGGAACATTTTTATAAATAAGTTGATGGGTCATATTAATTACTAAAATGTTCAAATTATAATAGCCCTCTTGTTTATCATGAACCTATTACCCTTTGTTACTAAAGTTAAATAATTCAAAAACAACTCATTCGGATTTTGATTTTGATGCGCCAAAATATAAAAAAAAATTATCGGTCTAAGTTTAGAACCTAAACAATTTACAGTAGAAAAGAGTAGTTCTCGTTTGAAAAAGAGAAGTTTGAATACCTATTCTTTTTAAAAAAAAAAGGATAAGCGTGTTTGGGGAATCAGTCTACATAATATACAGTCGCTCGAAAGACGACGTGCTGCTCTATACGATGGGTAATAATAGTAATATATAATTGTATAGACACAATACAAACATATTATAATTATAATAATACATAAATTATTATAACATTACCCGGTGAACCCGTCAATTGTTTGTCTATTCACCAGACCGCCGACGACATGTTCTCTGAAACAATATTATAATATTATTGCGACGTATAACAAGCATACGATACAAGTCACGTTGACTTTGCCGTACAACGATGACGGTAGTTAATAACACTGCGAGACGGTTCACTCTCGTGTGACGATGGCGACGTTCATTACCTAAATACTAAATAGTAAATGCGTAATGATATATAAAATAATATGTCTTATGCGTATATTACGATGGTATATCATTGGCGCGGATGGCATCATATCGTCATTTTGACGCAATCTCGTTTTCATTGGTTTTTTCCGCCGTTAAATGTTCCAAAAATGCTCCATATACGCATATATTAATAAAATACGGTAAATGCGTTTATTTTTTTATTATTATTCTGGGATTTGCTTGTGTTTACACCGAAAACCGTATACTCAGTTCATTTGTTTTAAATCCAGATAGGTATAGGTACGTTTTAATAAATATTATTTGTTATAGTAATATATCTCTTTACATACATAGTAATTTTACAATATAGATATATCTATTATCTATATAAAAAATAAAGTGTTTAAAAATAATATTAGCTTTAATAATATACTGTTGGTTATAAACTCATAAACAATATACCATCATGAAGCAGGATTAAAACCTAGAATCAATGGACTATAAAATATATATAATATATAACATATATTTATATTATTATTGTTTATTTATTTAGGCATTGCACTACAATATTCATTTTGACACTTAGGTGAAATGGCAATGACAATATTATAATGTACCATTATAATAATAGTATTAATCACCAAATAGGCACTAAAATCGTCTTATATGCGTTAAAAAACATATAATGCTTCATTCGTATGTTTAAAGTTTTATACAAATTTAAAATAAATTTAATAGGACAAACAAAAACAGACATAAATACGACAAAAGTCGTTCATTGAACTACATGATACATGTTTTAATGTCCAATAAAAATATTATTATTTTATATGAATGCAGTGGAAAACATTCCAATATTGTTGTGTATTACATCATATACTTATTATTTATTATATATTTTTATGTATAAAATATAAATTACTATGCGTTTATTAGTAATCTGTAATCTCGGAAATCACAAAAACTATCACATATTAAGTTTGGTTGGCATTCCCATTAGTTGTTGTATAGTCACCAATTTTTATACCAGAAAAGTTTAAAATAGTTTTAACCAAGTTCATAAAGCAATTTTTCCGTGATCTGAGCCATCGAGGTACACTAAAACCATGATACACCGATAAAACACCATATTTTATATTTGTTCACATTGTGTTCATTTTCAATAATAAGCAGAAAAATGGCAATCACAAACTGAATAATACACTATAGTCTATGGGTTATAAATTTATGATATTTAGCCATCTATAGATATTATAAGTACACTAAAGTGATACAAAGTAAATAAAATCCACCACCAGCCTATCCCAATCTTTAAATTTGATGAACATTTTCAACCTATACTAAAAAAATATTACCAACTCGTCAACGATACATAATTATTGAATTGACAGTGTACACCGTAGTACACCGATGGTAAAGAAAAATATAAAAGTTACATAAAAAAAAAAAACAATAATATACATTTGTTGTGCAACCACGGGCACATGGATTTTAAAGCATAAAACAGAAAACACGATTGGAAATTAAAAAAAAAACCTATTCGATTATCAGTATAATACGCGTATGATATTATTATTCAACAGTATGAATAAAATAATATTATATACATATCGTCACATCTAAATCGCCCATATACGACAAACCTATATAGGTGGATACATGAGTACGAGTTATCATTGATAGTCATAAAATTAAAATATTTACATTCTTATACCGCCCGGTGACCATTAACACTTATCTGCGATACAGAAAACAAACGTTAATGTGTACGATGACCGACTTCAAAACGAAACATAAACAATGCATATATTAGATTCTGAACGGAGCTATACAGTGTGTCAATGATAAGATTTTTTTAGTGTTTGTCATCACATTTTTATTTTTAGAGTAAAAACATGTCCTTTTACATTGAAGGTGGTTGTTCGTATAACATTTAATCTAATAAATTGATACCATACCAACCAAATCCACCTTTAGCTATCGGAATACAAGATAGCAACTGCGTATATACGATATACTTACGATTTCAAACGTTCAGTCGATCACTATGAACAGTTGAAATATAACATATGTACTTAGCTTTCAAATTACTCGGTAAATCATAAAACAACCGGATTTGCGAACAATGGCATACATACCTAATATAATATATTATTTATACATAAAATTATAATATAGTACGGAAAATATCTTTTGGTGTATTCTCAATCCTATTTTATATAATATTTTATAACACAATGGAAAAAAACATTCCGCGTTTAAAAAGTTTGGAAACGGATACCATATGTATATAATTTTTCAAAATGTAAGCGAATTATAAACATCCTAATATTATATAAAAGAAAACCTGATCGACTAATTCATAACAACGTACAGCTAAAACTATAATAGCTGGAGACTTCAAATTTGTATAGTACATTCGTACCTCCAAGGAGATCCGTGCCGTTAAGATTTGGCGCCCAGGACAAAGTTAAAAATATTCACCCCCTATTTCATTTATCATTAAGCATTTCAATTTTTTTGGCGCCCGGGGCGCATGCCCCCTAGGTCCCCCCCCCCACGGCACGGCTCTATCACCAAGTATAACGAGGCGTACTAAGAAGGACCAAAGTATAAATGCATCGAAATTCGCATTTTAAAGAGATTTTCACACAGGGATTTGTTAACTCACAAAAGAAATATGATTTTAAATAAGTGTTTTATATCTGGTTAAAACTGTCCGAATATCTGTGTATTATGTAACGAAGTTTAAAAGTATAGCCACAGGCAACGCCGTGTGCGGGATCAACTATAGTGCCTACTTTATATTTTATATAAATTATAGTAACTGCAAAAGCGTTATTTTACCTTAAAATATTTTCAAGTCTTGAAGAAATAATTTAAAAAAGTCGCTCCCGCCTGTAAATATTATAATATCACTGTGTACGTGAAGTCGTGAACTGGACCCAAGCCAATAGTAGCGGTTGCCTAATAGTTATTGGCGCCAGGTGAGGGACAAAATAGGTAAGATATACATAATAATATGCTCACGCGTACGACGACGTGACAAAGTTTCCTCTCGCACTGCTCGCATTTATTTCCTGATGGGTGACCGGACGGCGGACATGTTGAGCTGAAGACACCGCCGGACGAAGCCTTATAACTCATATTATAACCACACGCCATTCAATCGGTTTCAGTTGTTTACTCAGTCGTGAACTCCACTCCACATCTGTAATAACAATGTATTAATGTAATATCATAATTTTGACGAGTATTATATATATATACCTACTCATGATTTTGTAAAGTTTAATTTATATAAAATATGTCATGGATTGTATAAGGTATAAGTATATAACTCAAATTTAAAAAGGTACACCGCTAAGATGTTTGTGCATCATTTTATATTGTATTATTAGATTATTTATTTAATGGAATACAACCAAAAAGAGGAGACGGCACTTTTTTCCTAAATCCAACTAGTGTACTTAGTGTAGTATTATATTATATTGTTGATCACTTATATTATTTTAATTTAGTAATCATCCTCATCGTAAATTTTATTTTATGACGAAAAATAATTTTCAAAAACGTATAATTATATTATTTATATCATGTTGTGCAGTGTATGATGTGCCCAGCCGTACCTAACTTAACCTTGTAAGTTTGTTACCATATACGTGTAATATCAACGATAAAAAATAATCACCTAAATGTGTTTAAACCCTTTTATTATTATATAAGTAGTACGATAAAACAAAATTTTGGAAAATAAAACATTACCCATTATTCAGGTAATAACCGGATTTCTAATAACGTCCAGGATCCGATGAGGTATTTATTGTACGGCGGTCGGAATTTATGTTCCTTTACAATTAATATACTATAGACATATTATAATAATAACAATAACCATACGTCTATACATAATTATATGTATATATACGAGTAATGTATATTTCTATACTCAAAAACTTTCCAAACAAACGTTTTGCATATACAAAAAATACTGTACGAATTAAATAAAAAAATATCGCAACAATAAATTATATTATATCATGTTTCTGCTAAAAAAAAAAAAAACACATACTTATAAAAACGAGAAATATATCTTGTGGAATTTAATGGGGCGCTTCGAGATGATAATGAAACATGACTTATCTGTGACGCGCATTTATTTTAAGACGATATTATACTTCCCGAAAAATGTCGAATCGTTAATGCCACCGAGTATAAAAAACGGCGTAAACTCGTGAAAACAAAGTGCGGATGAGGGTTGATAAAAAAATAAAACAAAATAAAAATGTAGCCGATATACGAACGTCACAGTTCGAGTGATCTGTATGACATTTATTACTTATCGGTTATAAAAAAAAAAACTGCTAATATCGATAAACAATGTGTATAATTTTCAATTGCTATAAAACAAAAATATTATAAAACTAATTATATATATAAAACCATCGTTTGAGAATGGTCTTAATGAAAGCAATTATTTTGATCCAAACACTCTGCCAGGTTAGGTTCCATATCAGGACAAAATTGAGAACACTATACTGTGTTAACTGAGATTTCTTTATGTATTAATTGATTCACTAATTAATTTAGGAAACATACTCATTTTATTGATTCCCATTAAAAATATTGTAGTTAATTCTTGAATTTCTGTCTATTAGCGTTGTAAAGGAAACACTGCGTGAAGGTTAGTTATACAATAATATATGTCTCCCAATATTAATTAAATTTGGTTCAAACGCCATATTATTTATTATACTGTTATTATATTATTAATACATTATATATTTATATTACATACTATTATTATTTAAAATAAAATCTAACTTTTTTAATCGTAGTCATAATTTGATTTTTTTCATATATACTAATTAGGAGGATATTGAGGTGAGTTAAAAATTTGGAACATATCATTTCGAAAATTGGTATTTTACAATAAGGTCTTGGTTATATTTAAAGATCATTTCCCTCGTAAATACTTATTTCTTTATTTTCTACCACAAAAAGGTCATCAATTCTTACTTCCAACTCTAAATTTCCCCGGGAATCAATTCACCGGTTTCTATTTTTTTTTAGGAAACAGGTATCTGTGAATCAACCCGTACGCGGTCGTTATACAAATGAAAAAAATAATTTTAAAATTAGATTTATTAGTTACATTAAATATTTATGAACAACATAACAATGTAATTATGAATACTACATAATAATACACGTTTATATAATTTTTAAAAATATTTTAGGAAGGCGCGAAATGGATGAATTTATGCATTTCTGCCGTATCAGAACAATCGTAATTTAACAATAATATTGGATGTGCAGTTGATGTTTCATATAATTTCATAATAAGTAGGTATACGTATAAATCTTAAAAATGTTTTTTAACTATGCGAGTAATCCAGAAAAAAGTAGCTATTAACACACACTGTAGACCCTCGGTGAGATTATACGACGCGATACACGCGTGTATACCTATAATAAAATACCCAAATAAAATACGAGATTTACTAAAAATTTTAAATATCTGTTTAAAAAAAAATAGTTTTAATAACGGAAAAAAATACCAGGAACCATGGTCCAACCAATAAGCGGTTTAGATATAACGTGTATATGGGTAATTGGAGCGCGCTGACTGGAGGGTCTTCGTCGTGGTCGGTCGTAAATTTCGTCTTAGAGATTAAAAACGTACGATACGTATAAAACATAAACATTTTTCTAACTTGTAGGTGCATCTATGAATATGTATAAATTATTTGGTGTTTCAAAAAAAGGATCTTTGGGCGACTGGTCACCTTTTTATAAAAACAATAGTGGTTTCCGGAAAACGCATAATATAATAGTCTCCACCGTCTCGTATATGATATTGATATGTGGAATTGTAATAATACGGCTTCGATCGATAGAACAAAAACAATCACAACCGATTTTTGCGTATGAACCAATCTAATATTATATTATTATTATCATCAACATCACCATCGTTTTGTTAAAACAACCGTTTATGATGTTAAATATGTAAACGCAACTCACCCAAACGACTATTAATATTTCAAAACCAGAATTAGGTATAGGTATATGCGTTGAAAAAATGTTTTACATATGATACGAATATTATGCAGCGAAAAAATGGTAAAACGATAAAAAAAATAATAATGATAAAACATATCTTATATAATAATAATTAATAAAAAAAATTTTTTTATTAATTCGATCGTATTTTTTATCTAGTGAGGTTGTATAATCAATTTAAATAGTTAATTAAATAATTACATCAAATTCGTGTAAAAACTGTTTATATATGTTTTTTTTGCTTTTAATTTTTTATAAACATATAAGAGTACAGAAAAAAAGTAGAAATAAATAGTATAATTTAATGAATTGTATTTTAAAATTTTAATAACGAAATATAATGAAATACTTAGAACTCGAGATTAAATAAAATATTCAAAAAGCCACAACACGATAGTTGAATTCTTGAATCCTTTTAACCGACGCATTGTGATTCGTGATGACCGTAGAAAATCAAATTTCGCTTACAAAATCAATTCGATTTTAAACGCAAACATTTCGATTTATACGATTCATACGCATTCAGTATGAACATAAAAGTGCACATAATTCAAGCGTCCAAGTCTTAGGGTAAACCATTTATACCTTAAAACGATACGAAATTGCACTTGAATCGACGTCTGTCACTTTTGGCAGTTGTTGACGCATTTCCGCTGCATAAAACCTGTAAGTGTATTTTATTAGGGTGAACACGTAGAGGGATGTTCGTGGTTATTATTGCTGCACGGATGATTGTGTATGTGCTTATATGTATAAATATCTACTCGTGAAACTCCTTCGCTGACGATAAGAGGACTCAGAAGTGGTTTTAATTAATTTCGTTTCCCATTCAAATCGCATTTACTTTTATTACGGTTCCGGTCGACTTGCAACAGTCCCGTTGTCAAACCACCTCGAAAAGCTTCTCTATCCGGAACTACCACTATAATATTATTACACATTACAGTATTATACTATTATACTATATACAACTAATAGCTAGTTGTAGGTACTTTGACTAAATTAAAGTAATAATAATACTATATTATTGCAACAGGACACCCCGCCCACCCATTTTCCCAGTAATGAACATTTATTGGTCCTTATATAATATACTATATTATATAAAATCATTACAAATATACATTTCGAAGCCCTGAACGACTGTAAACATCGGTGCTCCCAAAACACTCGAGGAATGCTAAGAAACAAAAGTCTGCGCCAACACGCGGATACACTTTACACGTACGTAAAGATTTTTCGGTAGGAAAAGGTAGTGAACTGGGACAATAAGTAATAAAAAATTGGAAACCGACTGCATTACTCATCGCTGCGTTACATATTAAACATAAGATATGCAAATATCAAATACGTAATATTATTTCAAGATATATTTTTGATTCTGAGCGTGGCGATGAATGTATTACAAGTATTATACAATGATACGTGTCAGTGTTTTTTTTTTATGTGTTTGACGTAACATTATTTATAAGTAAAAACTATCAATTTTCATCTGTGAGTGAAGAAAATTACATTTGGTATTTTGAAAATTTAAAACATAAATGCCTAGTGCTTTTAAAATAATCATAAAGAACTAAAAAAAAAAATAAACTGTGTCTTATAGTCGTACCTACTTGTATAGATAACATAGTGGTTTGTTTCGACACCGGAAACGGCCTATATACGGCCCAATTAAAAATACTATATATATACATAATTTGTATGGTAAATACAATGTACATCTATCGACGTTTAAAAGCCGCATGCGTATCGTCACACACAGGAAATTCGTTTTTATTTTCCTCGTATTCTTCTTCTTTGTCGCCACCACTTGGTCGGATGTTCATAATGCCTACCTATTTTCCTTCTCTACTACCCCCTTTCCATCACGTAAAAGACGCACCCAAAAACAATTTAAAGTATATTGTGTTTTTAAAATATTTGTAAGAAAAGTACTTCAGAAATATGTTAAGTAGTTATTCTAATTATATTAATTCCATTACTATAGAAGAAAGAACGTTTTAAGTAATGTAGTATTTTAATTGTTTACGTGTTACCTATACTTGACATTTCAAAAGAGAATACTGTTGAATTAATTTAATAATAGTTTAACACGCATGAGACCCGTATTTCTATTTATTTATTTTTAAAATCAGGGATCCCTACAATCGGATGTAATAAAAGGTCGTAAAAACCGTTATAAATATAATAATATATGCACAGTATAATAAACCCGAAAATAAAACTAATATTATCTATAATGTGTGATATAACCAATTCAACAACGTTTCGCTAGCACAGTTTTAACACTTAAAATTCTAAACCGTTTATAAGTTCTCACCTATGCATTCGTACATAATACTGTAAAGTCTCACGATACCATTGATAACAATAATTACCTAAGATCTCCGCTGTTCGTAATATTTTCTTGTTTGTTTTATAATTTATAATAAATTATAGAATTAACGGTCTCTGCAAAGAATCAAAACAAAAATAAAAATCGAAACGAACATCTTAATAGTCGTAATCATATACGAATACCTTACCTTTTTATTTTTTAAGAACTCGATCGTAATATTTTACTACATTTAAAACATATACATATACTACTGGTATAGGTACTCAAGAGAAAGTAAAAGAAAATAAGATAAATAATTTATACCTACGATTTTTTTTTAACACATAATTATACTTGGCCCGTATTATTATTCGTATCAGGTCTTTTATCAATATAAAAACGTTATACTCGAATACGTTATTGTTTATTTTATATAATTAAGCGATTAATGAAATATTAATGTTATTTTCACGTAGATTTGCTATACGTTTTCTATGATGTAAAAAAATGTTTCACTCCATTTTATCTACTTATTCAAACGCTATTTTAAATGTACCTACCACTAATAATAATAAATATCTTAACCTGGTATTAAAATTAATAGTATATTTTAATGAACTTAAATAAAAATATTTTATTGGATTAAGAATTTTCTACTTCCGATTTTTTTAATCGATGTAATTACTTCAGTTTTACGACTTTTTAAGTACGGAAACGGTTTTTTTTAACATCAAGTAAGCTGTAGATATTCGTTATAATTATTTTCCGGGACTCTTTGTTGTTTTATTCACTCAGTTGTACTTAAAACAAAATAAAATCATGTTTAACTGGTTTTTTAAATTATATCATTGCATATTTTATAATAATATAATTACGTATAGTACTATCGACGGTACATGGTGTTTAATTGCATATGTCAACTATTTTAAATGCACATTTCTAAGTTTTTTAGTACATTAAGTTCTGAGACCTAGCTGTTTATAATATACCTATCAATCAGTAACCACAATTGCGAATTTAAATAATTATATTAATCGGATATCCGTTTATCATTTTTTTACCGTCGCTTGCAACCAACACCCTTGTACCTTGTAAGTATTGAACACTGTTACACCATGCACAGATACGCTTTGCTATATAAATAGGTAACCAAACGGAATTTTGCAATCTTCATGGATTTCGTTATAGATTTACAAAATCTCCAGTGCAAATAACACACAACAATCGACCTAATGGAATCCATAAATAATAAAATTATTTCATTTGATTACGTGATTTAACTGCAAAGACGTGTAGCTCACAAATGGAATTAAAAAACGGAACAAGTGTAACATGTCAATTGTTAATATAATTTAACAGTACTTGAATTAGAGAATGGACGAAAGGGGATGGAACTTCTCCTTAAACTCCTCTAATTATATTTTGGGTATACCCCAACATATTTTTTTTCCATAAGGAGGTGGATGTCAAAGGTTTCTTTTTTTTTTAAACAAAATGTTAGTATATTAATATAAGTACCTACCTATATTATTTTTGAAATTTTTATTTCACAATTTCGTATTTATTAGATAAATTATAAAACATATTATTATTAGAATATTAGGTACCTACTGGATAAGAGCTAACTCGATCGATGTAAAACACATAAATAAAAACTATTTTAAAATTTAAAACTCATTTTGTTTACATTATTTTTACGACGAAAAAGAAACTTGACGCGAATCACTAGTTGAAGTATTTTGGAAAATGTTTTTTTTATGTTAACCCTCCGTCGTTTTCGTTATAACGTAGATTATCTAGACGCGTTTAGAATATAAAATCTAAGCATTCGATGGAAAAAGTTTTAACATGACGGCGTCGAACACTCGGGTACCGAGTGGTAAAATAAAAATTGATTCTTCATACTCCACAACTTCACAATTGGAGGACACTAACGGAGTATCGGTTTTTTTTTTTTTGTAGTACATATAAATAAAGTTCAGTTTCCGGTTAAGACGACACATGCGGATACGACGTCCTCTTAAGAATAACATCAATCATAAATTCATAATCAATATTACCTATACATATCTACACCTCCCGTGTATTTCCTGAATGAAATTACACAAAATGTGTATGTTGAAGCCGCGGTTCTTATCGACCATACGGAGGAATTATTAATTATTAATTATTGTGTTACGTAATTTTTAAAGTATACGCGTTAAAGACTACACTGTAGCATTGCATAAATTTCCGCGTCAGTTGCACGTTAAAGATATTTAAAAGAGTGCGCATTTTGTATAATATGAACGTAAAATCAAATCACGGTATAAACGTATTCAGAATATCATACAATAACCACGGTCCACGGTATCTTCGGCAACGGGCAGATGGACGATCATGCGATATCGTGTGTTCGCGGGTCTCCGCCGAAAGAGACATTTCATACTCGGGTCTCGAACGAAGGGGCCACGGACTGCAGGTGGTACGGCGGTGACGGTGGGTGGAGGGCTATAGGGTAATATAGTATATACAGGGCTTAAAACTCGAAGATATTTTTAAATCGTTGTAACCCGGTAGTTAGTAGGTACCCATCAATACACATATATACGTCACTCTCGATGTAGACACCCTGTATACGTACAACAATTATATATATATATATATTGTCATATAATACGAGTACACGCGTTTCCCCTCGCCCCTCCCGTGCAACAATAGCGTAATTGTGTCGGCGAGCCGCTGCCAAGTATCCGTATACATACATATATATAGCCACATGCATGCACATAGGTACGTTTTCGACCTCATCGGGACTTGGCCCACAACGCAACATCGTTTATACGTATACGCAGTCCTCTCGGTGCAGCGGTAGTGCACACAATGATACATAATTTATTATATTATTATATTGCGCGGCGTCCCATTCAGGGATCGGGACCGCTGTTTTTTCTTCACGCTTTCCTTAGAATTTCGTCCGTGCGACGGCGGAGGCCCGAGAATCTCTTTTGACGGTTTTCGTCTCTTCCCTCCACATAATAACAATTATATATACACTATACACGACATTTTTTTCCGCAATACGTCATTGTACACAGCGTCATATTATGCTGAATGCGCTTTGCTGCAGCGAACAGGACGGGTCAGAGATTACTCGCGCACAATGCGTACTACGTGCACGCATATTTTAGATCCCGATTCACATATAAACATGACACACACATAATACACATATATGCCATATATATACAACTTATATAATATGAGGGTACACGCAGCCGCGTGCACATCGAATCTATATTATAATATTACATATATATATATATATATATATATAATAATATATACATTGCGGGCACACGCCGAAATTGCCTGCGGGACGCTTAAATTTATAATATACCTGCCTACGTCTAACTATAAAAGAAACTGGTCCAAATGATCTCTATTATTGTAATAGTCAGGGATAAAATGTGTTAAAAATAAACGTATTTATACATTTTGAAAAGGCAAATTTGTAAAATATGCAAAAACATGAACTTAAAAAATATTATATATAAAAAAACTGTATATAGTATAATTAGTATATACAATATACAATACCAAATTCATTACAGTTTTACTCTAAACACTAAATGCCCTATATATTTATAAATATTTTAATTTAACTTTACTTTTATACCAAAAATCTATTTTTTTTTTCAAATCTTAATGAGTAAACATTTGATTTTTAAAAATATGACAACTCAAGCTATATTTTTGATACTGAAAACTTGGTTTCACAAAAGTATATTGACACAAAATTAGATAAACGTCATAATAATAGGTAGGTATGTGCGTTTTCGTTTTCCGTCTAACGATCATGTTGCAATATTTCGTTCACCTATCGGCAACCACTGTCACCGGATCCGAAAAATAAACTTATTTACGCGATATTTCGCCCTCGGCATTTTCACGTTTTCTTAATCATTTAGTAAAAAAATAAATAAAAACACGTTATAAGACGCGATATCAATGCGTGTTTTACCTTATTTTAAAAAGAAAATAATAACATGCTATTCGGCAAATCTAATCAGCGGACACGTCGAATACGTGAAAATTTCAAAATAGGTACAATCCACATGTTATTGTTTTTAGATTAAATACTGTCGAAATAAATATTATTTTCATAATTCCTTTAATTATTATCGGAACAATATTAAAACATTTGAAATCCAACTCGTGTAACGAAACGGATCGACAATGTTACGACTATCAAATTCAAACTTTACTCGGGACATACCAAACCGGTATAATATAGTATAGGTCTAAGAATAAAAAGAAATAGCTGGAGCTTCGTACAAAATAATATCAGTCATTTATATCAATTGAACGCCTACTCATAAGTCATAGTTATATGGAAAAAGTGATGAACCATAAACATAACATTACAAAATGTTGTAAATATTTATAACAAAATAGAACAATATAATATTATATTGACACTAATTACTGTGCAGTTGGCGCAATAAATGACGATGGTTTTAAAAGACAGTTACGTGTCGTGTTTCGTTCCAAATTTAGGTACATGTGTTCCCGGGTGGCAAAGTGGCAAATATTATACTGAACTTGATAGTTTC
The DNA here is from genome assembly GCF_003676215.2 of Rhopalosiphum maidis. NCBI lineage: Eukaryota > Metazoa > Arthropoda > Insecta > Hemiptera > Aphididae > Rhopalosiphum > Rhopalosiphum maidis. The sequence continues at coordinate 87,374,925 of NC_040878.1, forward strand.
TCTTATGCATCACTATCGTAATACAAGAACTATTGTTTAATGTTTTTACTTTTTATAATAATAGTCTGTTTGAAATAAATATTGGTAGATCGATTTTGTTTTCTTGCAAACAGAGTACATCGAAAGCAAGTTCGTAACACCACCACTAAATAGACGGCACAATTTTATAAATTAACTTATACACGATAAAACTATCTTTGATACCTAAAGTATCAACTCCCATTAACTGATTCATTTTATCCACTCTCGGGACGAAAGAAAAAAAAGCGCATTGCCCAAGCAAGTACGGTAAAAATAATAATGTTGGACCGTTGGCAACTGTCATTGTACATTCACGGTGTTTCTGTTGACTACGATTGTTATTATTGTTATTGTTTTCATCCATAACAGCTGATGGAAAAAAAATAATAATAACGACTTCGTACGGTCACCGCGATTCAATAGAAACGTAATTTATAGATCATTCGTGATTATGATTACTTGGACAGTACAATGTATACAGAGTTTATTATTAAATATTTAAATAGTATGTATTATATTTCGCAGTGGTACAATCCTACTCGATAAAAATTCTACACATATAAATATATAATATCATCGTTCAAGTGATAATTCAACTATATGATAAGCGTTTCAAACTTGTTGCATTTCCAAGGTTTTTATTGCTTATCGGATACTTGTTTGAAAACAGTTAGGAAAGTTATACATAATTTAGTTTCATTTAGTATAGTGAATAATAATGAGTTATAAAGAACGAAACTTCAAAAGTTTTTTCTGATTTCACGATTTTTAATGAATATTTTTAATAAGCGCATAATTGTTGTATCATTGTGTTCAAAATAAAGAAAAATTAATTTTATGTTTTTTATATTTTACAAAACAAAAACTTAACATCATAAATACCTAGGTTATATATCCTATTTTAGAGTATTATAAGTATAACATAATAGTTATTCGACATTGAGTTTTTTCTCGAAGAAACAGTAATCATAAGATAATCGTTCAAGAAGTGAATAATATTACCATAGTTACAAAGATAGTCGCGTACACATGTTATTAGTTTATTACTTATCATACACTATAGTCTAATTTTGACTAATTTGTATTTATGTGTCTAAACAAGTACAAATGATTTAATGATTTATAAATACGCGTATGCCATGCATCACCCGAAAATTTGGCGATAGGCTGATAGTAAAATAATAATTAATAAGTATATAATAATAATATAATATTGTGTTTTGGTGCTTTCTTTCTGAACATCTAACTTAACGAGGGTAAGCCAGGAATCCTTTATTTATAATTTTTTTACGTTTTACCACGTATAACATACGACAACCTATTTATGTAATATACCGTTTATTTATGGCTGCGTTACATATTTTTCCATACATTATCCAGGTGAAGTAAATTATAATTTGGTTTTAATTAATACATTTTTGTACCGGTTGCTCAATATTTGTTATAACGACTAAAACCAATAGATAATAATAATAATAAACCTATATATATATATTTGAGACGATGTGATTCAACGAAAAATAAGTTTTGAAAGCTAAATTTTGTTTTACGCAATTCAGCTTATCGATTTTGACGAGTCGTGTCGAAAAATCGATCAAAAAAAAAGCCAACATTTACATTAGGTCACCTTTCTTATCAGGAAAAAAAATGATATTAGGAATTCGTCGTTTTTTTTTTTTTTTTTTTGTCTTCAACGACTATCTCGGATCATTGAACTTGTGCTGAATATAATGTAGCACATTAGGTAATCCACTGTCGCGAGGTTAGATCATGTTAGGTAGGTTATTCCCCCGTGAACATGGTTGCCGAACGGATTAATATAATGATGAATGTTAATAATAATAAAATGAATGATAATAGTTACAATAAAATCGTTGTTGCCTGTTGCTGTTCTTACAACCGCACAAGTATAACACACGTATAACCGTTACATATCGGTAATCGTTAATATTATTAAATGTATACTTGAACGGGATAGCCCAATTATTATTATACGAAAAAACTCGCACTCCATTAACATTACTACGCGCGATCGTAATTATTATTTCTGTCCCATATCTGTATTTTTTATTTTTAATATTATACATATTATTATAATAATATTGTACATTTTACGATAAAGATATTTTAATGGACGACGTAACAATGTATTCCTTAATTGGACGTTGTAAAATAATGTGTTTAATTATTATTTACACCGTTCAACGTTCGTTTTTAAAATAATGAGTACATTATATAAATATATTCTGTTATATTTTATTCGTCAATGAACCTACGTATTCTCGCGTGAGCCGATTTAATTTTAAGCTATATAGTGTGATAATATGAAGTGATAACCTATCGTATATGATAACATTGTAATATTACCACATCGTTATGAAATCACATTCACAAATTATTATTATAACACATTCATGCATTATAAAATAAACATATATACACGTTTATGAACGTAAAATTCCGGACGATAACCAACTCTAAATTAGTTACCCACTATCTAGCTATTGTATGCGGAGACGAGCGAGCGTATCAGTGCCGTGCGTTATGATGGTGTGATCGAAATTGGATGATGTCTGTGTCCCGATAAACTGTGATTATAATATTACAATTATCAATCGACAGCCGCGGAGAAACAGGTATTTGCCACGGTTGACAGTTGACACATGATATTAAAACACTATCTGGGGCACAGCAAAACTATTTCCAAATATTATTATGACATTGATTATCACGTGAACCTATTGAATTAATAACATATTATATTATATATACATGGTGATAGTGATTTACCAAACATGCTCAACTCCATTATTTCATTTAATAATGAATTTATTAAAATTCTGACTTTTGGAATGTTTACACTATATTTTCAAATTTTTGATATTTATGATATCTATGACGATACAAACTTATTTTTTTCTATTGAAAAACCTCCTTTTTTACAGCAATTTATTTAGTCGATAATTTTTTTGAATCAGTGAGTAGTTTTTCAGATACAAAAATGTTTATACTATAAGGATAAATATAGGATAAAAGTCCTTAAGATTGATTTAAAAAAATATAAAAAATATATAATGTTAAATATACTTGGACTATTATAAAATTATAAATTAATATAAATTACTAAAATTCTACCATATATACCTCATATCTTCCAAACTCATTATCTTAAACTTATAATACAAACAACTTAAATAACAAAACTAATCGTTTGGATTTCGATTTTAATACGTAAAAAAATAATATAATAATTAATAGTAAAAAAAGGGGAGTGGGTTTTAATTTGAGAATTATAAATTAATCTAACCTAACAAGGAATCTCTACATGATACTTAAATACAGTACAAACAAATCTTAATAAAAATACATTTAAAATTCCAAAAATCAGACTTAAATAATCGCATTGATGAACCACTCTGCATAGAAAACTTTTTTTTATTGTTTTCGACGTTATTCAATACGTCGTACGTAGCTAAAAAAAAATGGTAATTGTATATTGTGCGTTTACAAAACAAAAAAATAAAATATGGGCAAAAAAAATTATTTTTTCTGTTGTTGATAATCAGATATTGACTCGTTGAATGAAAAAAGTCGAGTAGACGTTTTTATATTATTTCGTATTCTCAAACGACTAAGTACCTATTTACACAAATCTTGTTCATTCCACGTCGTTCATTCATCACTATTGTTTTTATATTGTATATTATAAAAAATCTTGAATAATTATTATGTCAGGATAGATTCATAGCGTATTATATTATAAGCCTTTTTAACTGGAATACCAAGGTGTGCTGCCATAGTCATTTGCAATTCCTAACCTAACTTAACTTAGGTTACCTTAGTCTGGTTTTAAAAAAAAAAGTAATAATACTGCTTATTATAATATTCGTTTAATTACATTTATTTTTTCATTCAGGAGGGATGTTCCTAATCTGGATTTAACCAAGGCTTGAATTCTATAGCATCATATAGATATAAGTAGTAAAGTTGGCTCAGTAATTGTTTTTTGTATCATGGATTCCAAGTACAAAGTTTGACGTCACGTATAGAATATTATTAAGCCTTTTAAATTGTAGTGCTATTTTTTAGTATTCGTTATTCTATCTTTGCTAATACATTTACATTAATTGTATAAAATTATTGATTATTTTATGTTATTCATAAATCGTAGGTTAATTCGGGAGATTAAAAAGAAAGGAAAAAAATAAACAGATAACGAAATTGCCCAATGATTTTTGTATTGAACAGTATAAATTGATTTGATAATTAATTCATTTCAAGATATCAATTAATTATTTTTTTTTTATAATTATTTCATTATAAAATGTAATGCAACTATCCAATAAGAAATACATAATAAAAGTTTCTATAACGCCAAATTTTATCGTCAAAAGAAGCATAATATTCTAAATTTAATAATAATAATGTTCGTATCAACTCGGGATTTTCGATATCTGACGATAACGCTACAGCAACGTTAATCATGTGACGAATGGCAAACTATAATGCATATTCCGATTTCCAGCGACTATTTTAAACGCGGACAAACTTTGTAAAGCGCATGCAACGTTAAGCAGGTATACCGGCCGCCAGCTGAGTCTTCTGTATCATATGAATACTCATTCAAATGAGAATACGCATTTACAGTGTACATATTGTAATTTAATGGACGCCCCTTAATAATACTTTATTAATAATACGATCGCGGTGAAAACCGGTTTACAAAACGTTTACAAATTTACTATTTTGACTTTGAAATTCGAGAATACCATCAATTCGTTGGTGAAACGTTATAGCCAAAAATTCGAGAACACCTTATACCTGTTATAATAATATTATACCATTACCGTTCATCAAATGATCAGATCAATATGGAAAACAAACCAGAAAATATTAAGAAATATATACCAAAATATAAAGGTTACCAATTTTTGTTTTTTAATTAATTATAGAATAATAATTAATTGCATTGTGTTGAAATGCGTTTAGTAGTGCCGAATCCAGAAATTTGGCACGCTCACCGAGTGAGCTTTCCTGACTTGTTTATAAAATATTGTCTATAACGAAGAAGTTTCAGCATTTTACGTTTTTTTATTATTATATTACCAAAACTGTTCTAATGTCAGCATTTTCTCAGTTAAATAATGTGTTGCTATCATTGCTATTCGACTTTTTTTTATAATTTCATAGTAAGATATTTAATATACCCCCAAACCTGAAAATGTTTCCTATTGATACGCCACGAACGCAGCATTTAGGGGTAATTATTTAGATATACATATAATATTAATTACAATAAAGTTACAATAATACTGTAATAGTAAGTAACAATATCTATGGTGCGAACCCAATTTATTGCTGCAGCACCATTGATTATAAGCACCGCATGTATAAAACTGTATAGCTATACCAATACCAACTATACTTAAATGATATACGCGCCTATTTACAATGTGTCCAGCACCGAGGGGTTTCGCGTTTAAAAACGTCATTTCGTATAATAATAATAATACGATATCTAACATACGCCGAACATCCACTTCACCTCGGCTCTGCTGCCGTCGCCAATAGGTACAATGTAACCGTGTATCATGATAAATATTATAAGCTTGACGATGTCAAACACTCGTAAAAGAGATAAATAATAATATAATACAATAATTGTCGTCGAGAGAAAGTATACCATATAGCGCGGTAGGCCTTGAAAGTTGGAAGACGTCGTCATCGTCGTTTTGGAATCTATTATTTCTAAAATTGAATTCCTAAGCGGCGTGTATATCGTATAATACGTGTGTGTACGTCGTATAAAATTAATATCGAATCGATTTCATGCGGTGTGGACCCTATACAGTATACACGAAACTAAAACACTTGCGCGCCAGAATTTTACTGCATGATGGACCACAGAATTACCACGAACCACGAGTTTTCGTATAATTTAACATAAGAAAACCCGGGTTTTAAATCGAAAGAATATCTTTCAATTTCATCATTTTAATTCCGCTTGTCAATATTAGTTTTTCTACAGTATTTATTTTGATTTCTACCAATTAGCCGTATATTGTGCAGGATTGTCTTGGGCGTTCCGTATACATGTCATTCCGCGTGGATGTAAAACGTTCCTAATAAGAAAACGGCATTGTCTATCAATAAACCATATTATTGACCTGTTGGATGTTGGCTATTGCTAGATTCGATTTAAAATTACATTTTTTTTCAAATTTGAAATCATTTTTATTTTTAATAATATAAAACAATTATTATTTTAATATAATTAATCAATATTTGTTTTTATAATTTCAATATAAATGTTGTATTTTATTTTAACAATTTTTATCGATATTTAACATCAATTATGACATTTAATTCAAGCTCCGAAGAAAGCGTGATGGCACACTCGTCTTATTCTGTGAATAATTTCGAAACACTCGACTTTTATATTCTATAATATTCGTACAACGTTAAATAATGAGTATGCCGTGGTAACATCCCATGTGTAAAATCACTGAATAATATGTACTTGAACTATATGTAATATGTATATATATATTATATTATATTTACATACTTCCAAGTATACAACGTGTATTTTAATATAAAATATTATGAAGCTATGCGATCGCGCGCCCGGGAGGTCTTGTCGATGGTCGGGTCGTCGGACGGGCTTTGACGAAACCCGAAGCGGCCGCCGCCGCCCGCGGAGAAAGAAACCAATTCGACCCGAATTCAAAAAAAAAAAAAAATAATACATAGAAAAAATAACAACAACCGCTCGGACGTCAAAAAGTGTCGTCAAATCCGCAGGCATATTAATAATTATTATATTTTATTATCGTTACCTATCTTCAAGTATAATACAACCAATACGGATGTAAGATTATATTATCATACAGAGTATGCCGGCGTTTAAATTCAATTTTTCGTTATAGGCAGTGATGTTTTAGAAAAGGTGAAAGCAACAACAAGACATCTCTAATTAAAATATTTTTTTAGGATAAGTTAAAAGCTTTCTGGATATGTCCTACTGTCACTTCAAAAAATAAGCCAGAAATGTGTTTATTTCACTGTCGAAGCATTTATTTGATTGTTGCACAAATTGACGATATTTTATATATTTTTGTATAGGTAATGATAATTATAAAAAAATGAGATTTTGGAAACTTTGTTGTTGTTTCACTCCTCTTAAATTGTACGGATAGCAAGGCGGAAAAGGAATCATTTTGTCTCCCCTTTATTATACATATATATATATATATATTTATCGTAGAAGTCCTAAAATATTCTAAATATTAAGAAAAAATGTAATACATTTAACATTCATTTATACGATTTTCTTCAAATTATTGCATATAAATACATTTTTTGACGTTTCTCCTTTTGTATAATATTTTATATTATCAACGTTATCACATTTTCATTAGCATTTAATAATAATAATAATGATAATAAAATAATATACTTACTAATATATTAGTCATTGATGTAATACCTACCTAATATACTTAAATAATAATAGTAATTAATAACTTTGGTAAAAATGTTTGGACTTTTACTAACACTGATTGTTTATCCTAAGATTTACCAAATCTCGTTTGTAAAAGTCCGAACTACAAAAATCATTCGGAGTTTGACCAAACGATGTTGTGTATCCTAGGTTTTACCAACAGTAGTCGGCGAAACCTAGGATTTACCGGTAAATTCTAGATTTAACCGGTATTCGTACTTTTACCGTAACACATATATATATATAGGTATGCTATAGAGTATAGGTTACTATTTTTGCTACAATTACGCATTGAAACGATTTGTTTCATCTTCGGAACTGTTACAAAATTACATACTGTAGCGGTTTTCGCCTACAATTTTGGGTTATATAAACTAGCACTACAATATATTATATTATACGAGTAAAAAGACGAGATGTACGACCATATAGGAAATATAGCGTCATTCGAGGGTGTCATACCGTGTTATAATCGTACTTTAGCGTCCCCATTCTCAACATGCATATAGTAATATGTGTCATAGACCCGCATAAAGTTTACTATACGGTAGTTAACATATATTAATCATGTAAAACAAATAATAATGTGTCAATTGGCGATCGTGTGCGTTTGAATTATGTTTGTGCATAATGAACATAAACATATGTAAGATAAAATAATATATAACTGCTGTGGTCTGGTTCGGGTAGATGGCCCAATAAATAAAAATATTAAATTGACATTTTAATTATCTAACACACGGCGAGTAGTAGGTAGATAGGAAACTAGAAAGACAGCACTCGATTGTTTCTTTCCCCCCCTCCCCCCAAAAAAAAAATGTTTTAACACCGCACTCATCATTCGACTATAATATACCATGACGTCATTACACACTTGAACGATTTTGTTTAGTTTTTCAATCATTTATTTATTTTTCTGTTGGAATAACGCGCGCCACTGATGTTCAACCACCGTCGAACGATAAGCCACTGCCACCAGCAGCATTAACGTCCCTTCTATGTATTATGTATTATGCAACGACTGAACACTGAGAGGTCGTTGAGCGCGCGTGTGCTCAAATAATTAATTTCTGAACGTCGAAAAATTCAACACCGCCATGTCGTGAATGCGATATTGTAAAATGCGTGACCAGCGGTCGTGCAAGTACACTTGTGTATCTCAAGTCTCTCGCAAAACAATTAGGCTTCTCATTTACGGGTATATGTACATCAGTGGCGTAGGAGTGAAACTTGATGGCCCTAGAAAGTGGGGGAGGCACCCTTAAACACTGCAAAAATTTAATTATTAAACAGTGATGCTAGAAGAAAATCAAAAATATATATAATAATGATAATAATAATTTATTTTTATTACTTATAAATGTATTTATTTTTTAAAATTTTTTTTTATTAAATCTAAATTACAAAATAGAACAATAGATGTAATTAAAACAAAAAAATTGTATATTAAAAATAAAATTTTTTCAGTTTTTTTTAATGTCACAATAAAAGACTGTGCCTCCTAACTTGGGTGTACCTAGAGGAAGTGGCTCGGTCTAAATAAAAAACTAATGCACATGAATAAAAGTAGATAGTATTCGTATCTGCATAAGTTTGCGATTACCGACGTATGGTGTAATAAAACATGCGCAATATTTCAACGGCAAAGATGGGTTTGAAAAGTTTAAAATTCGAAAACTTATATTTGAGCGAAGGTAAACCATTACATTATTATCATTAATATCCAATATATATAAAATAAGTCCGAATTATACAATAAATATAGGTTTTCCCGATTGTCCGGTTTTCGCATAATACGCACACCGCACGCGTATCAACGATAAGTACGGTTTATAATGCATGTGATGTGTACCTATATATAATATATATGTATTCGTGTTTGATGTAAGCCGTAGGGGAGGAAGTCACGTGTCGGCAGGTGCTCGCCAGTGACTCGCGTATCTCTACTTACGAAAACATATTATTCTATAAATATATATTATTATGTATACAAGCGATACGTGGACGTACATAAATACTATAAAATAACGTGCCTATAATTTGCTCCTCGGACTTTCGGCGAATCGAATCGCGCAATAATAATATATTTTAATACCTACGTACATATAACTGCATCTGCAGATATACGGAGACGTGCAGCTGGACGTATGTATCGTCGTAAATCGCAGTTGACCGTCGCACGCGCGGCTCGTGCCACTATAATATATTATTATTATAATGTACAACCTCCGCAGGCGGCGATCGTGCGCTGGAGAGACGGCTGGATAGAGTGTGAAATATATTACAACGGCGGCGGTGGCGAGACCTTTTATACGAATTTTTTTGATGGTCATAAAAAAAAGAGGCAAATACAAACGCATTTAATGCTCGAACGTGTATATAATATAATATACGTGACGGCGCATCGGGTGCTCAATGTAATATTATATTACCGTTTAACAGTTGTAGGTACTCTATATAACACATGTATACATATAAGGGCGATGATTAATAATAGTAATAATAATAATAATAATAATTCGACAGTGAAATTCGTTTTTCAACTCCTTCCTACTCACTGATGTCGCCGTGCGACAATAATACGCGGTGATAGGCTGTATAATATTATATTATATCGTGCAATATAGTTACATATCTAGAAAATCGGCTCTGTCTGCACACAAGTAACATTATGCATTGTGAGCTGAGGAAGAGAACACGATCAAGTGATTCAATGTGTGGCGAAAGCTGTTTTTGAGGCCCGTATCTCAATCGAATTCGGTGGACGGGTCCCCGGGTGGTTGGATGCGTAAGACTGTAGAGTGTAGATCAACGAGTTTGAGATAATAAATTATGATAACTCATAACAATGTATTACATTTCACATTTAAATTTAAGTGAGTGTCATTAATATTGATAATTATTGCTCACATCAAAGTTAATATTTTATTTTTATTATTAATTCGTATGTGAAATAAAATAATTAATATATATTTATACATGTACATATTCTACACTAATCACATAAAGTAATTGTGTCTCTAGACCTTAAGCCTTTTTAAGGTATAGATTGCTTATTTTAAAATAAAGAAATAAAAAACATTTAACTTAAAGTAAAAATTATTAAAGTGTCTTACTATACTACTATAGGTACTTTTAGACATGGCTCTTGATAAAATTAAAAAATCGATTATTTGAAATAATAAGTTATATCATGCTTCAAAGTTCTAGCCGATAAGGCGTATAACAATCTGAATTTAGTATCTACTTTTAAAAAAAAGTTATAACTTATTATTATATTATTATTTAAGTTTTTGAAAATACTTTTTTTACACAGTTTGAACAGTTTGATGCCATTATTAAACAAAAAAATAATAATTTTATTCTTCTATCATTATCAATCTTAAGTTTTTTTATAAATACCATACATTTAAAATACATAAATAAATATAAATATATAAAAATGAACATTCAAAATATCTTATATACATGGCGAAATTTAATTTGTTTATTATAATACATATATAATTATTATATATCTTTTTATTTTTGGACTTTTCACCTTATTGAGTCATTCAGTTAATAGACCTAAATACTAGACGGCCCCAGAGTGAGTCTAATAAGCGCTGATTATACTATATTTTATAATAATATGAATTTTTTTTTTATTGAAACAAAATGTAATATATTTACAATCTGTAAGTATTTATATGGTATACAATAAGCCAATTTTATGAGATTTGATCGGCAGGAAGGAGAAGTCACCCAATGGTGGCACCCCGTGTAATAATATAAAGTTATAATTTATATAGGTACTAACCGTCTACCACAATAATATTGTGGTAATATTATTACCACCTCTGTTGTGAATCCGATTACCCATGGAATTCACAGGATCTATGACGTGTGTATAGATATTATTATTACTGAACAGGTAATACTCTTATCCATCAAGACATTTAAGGATTGATTCCTGACACTTGGCAGTATTCTAGTATAGATTAGCAAATTCATATGATCCTATTATTAGTATAATTATATAAGTATATACGACATAATATGTACACGAACGCCTCCGGAGTGGGACGAGCCAACACCGGCAATAATGATACAATATATTATGTACATATATACACTCTTAGATCGGAACCCTTGATCGAACGACAATGACATTTACGTTATTATTAACATTATCATCATTATCGTTATATAGCACGGATAAACTGCACTCGTATGCACACTGCGCAACACTCTTCGTGTACACACCCGTGTATAGTATACGACAGTTATTGAATAATGAAAAAAAAGATCGACAAGGAAATCCACACTCAACAATGCGTCGTGATGTTATAAATAAAATATGTTATTAAGGGGGTGCTTCGTAGCGTGACGGTTATTGGCAATATTTTAGGGCTCGAGTACGGCCTTTATATTTATAATATATAATATATAAATCGATCGTGGTTATTGAAATACACGCACATCTCGCTCTGCCGTTTGGCCCTTACGTACCGCCGTCATCGTCGTCGTTGGCATTTTACAAAGGCACCATAATAATAATTGTAAATAATGAAATAATAATTCGTATCACCACAAGCCGAAAATTATATAATTATATTACATTGTCATTCATTAGGTACACTATATTGTCGATCGCAAATGTATAATAATATTTGTTTTGGATAATAAATCAAAATGATTATTATACTCTAATAAAATACGAACTACCCATTCCTAAAGACACATTTTTATTGTTACTTATGTAAGATATTAAATAATATATATAAGACATTTGGCCACCGAGTACTGACTCTCAACAAAAACAATGCTTGATTTTGAATTTTAACTTTTCACCTTGTTTAGTGATATTGTTCTGAACCTTATATAATAACTTAATATAGTTGAATATGTTTGATAATTTGGTCTCCGTATATATACTAAAAGAGATATAAAACGAAACTATCGTATTAAAAACAGATTTCTGAGTTCCATCAAATTCACACTTAGGATTGAACACCTTTCAACCAATAATCAATAATCATAATTATAAACCAATATCTCATCAACTAGGTAAGCTTACCACCACATAGACAAAAACGATTAAAGATTAGATTGTTGTTAAAATTGATTGAGGATAAATTAAATAATTCTTGACCTAGAGTTTTTAAAAGGATACATTTTGTGAATAGGTAATGTATGTACCATATACTTTTATAATAAACATGTAAAAGCCGTTAGACGTATGCATATTCGAAAATAAATTAATATACTGTTGAGTAAAAAATAGTATTATCGTGATACGCATCACTCCTGCAATGGTGTAATAAGTCATAAACGTGGGTATACTGTATTGTATTACAATTAATATTTTGTCAATTTGATCGATGTAATTACATGTATAATTAAATCCTGTGAATATTTAAAAAAAATTGTATTATTGTAAACAGTACACAAAATAGTGAATTAAGTTAAAATTTCGATAATCTTCAAGTAACTAACTATAAATATATAATCAATAATCATATTATTATAATAATTATATCGTTATAATTTATTGACATGTAACCAGTGGCGAATTATTCAAGCGTGCGCCATATTCTAAAGAATAAAAACATAAGTAGTAGAAATACAAAAATTATTTTATCAACAATAATATATTACGTATTTAAAATATCACAATGTGTGACAAAAATGTTATTAAATTATGTTATACTTATATCTATAATATATTATATTTTTATGAGCATAGCATACCTATACTTCGGAGTAGACTTCAGTACATTCACCACCGATACTAACATTTTAAAGAACTTTAAGTTTTGAAAACAATCATAACGGGAGCAAAGCGTAAAATGTTTTGATAAAATGACGTATATGGTATATACCTACCAATTTGTTCACTAACACACTGCTGATTAAACTTCGGTGAATTCAACACAAAGTGGTAAAATAAATTTTATTATACCTTGTAATATTTACACGATGGGTCCTTCTCTCCATCGGTCATCAAGCGAGCAACACCAGCAGCGGTTATATTATGCATTATTAAATGCATCCGCAATGCGTTTTATAAAACAATATCGCCGGCTGTAGAGTACTTCCTGCAACTGCCAAAACTTTTAAACCACACTGCGGTATCAGTGTGGCTAATATGTATTATGTAATATTGGATTATACATATTATAAATAATAATATATGTTTCGAAATTCATTTGATGTCAGTGTCAATTATTGTCCCATGCGACGTATCGTCGGTGATGTCTAGTCGCAATTTATAAATAATAAATAAATAAATGATAACAATTAAATAGTCATAATAAACGGAAGGCAGATATAGGAGAATACGTATTTAAGACAAACAAATTATTCATAAGGAAACGTCTGCGGGCATCCTATGCGAACCGTGACTGATTATTCATGCAAACAATTTCGTATAGCAATATCAGTAGAAATTAGTGGTTGTGTACAGTGTGATTCGTTAAGTATGCTCACCTTTTTTTTTCTCTAATAATGCATTTACTCAAAATCTGATTGATGGTTTTTTTAAGTAATATACTTAAACTCTACACTTAGGCACTATGCACTACATAAGGAATTTTCTGCAGTGGAGATACAAACTTATATTTTTCAAATGATAATTTTTCTGAACATTTTAATTTACAGCCAAAAATCAAAATTTGAACGAGTAATTATTAAGTAATTTAATTTTGTGTTCTAAGAATAATAGGTCTAAGATAAGGGATTCAAAAGATAAGGTGACTATTATGATGATTTAATATTGTTTATAATTAAAATTAATCCATCGACATTCATATTTATTTCAAAAATGCATAATGATTTTTATTTGTGTAAAAAAAAATTTAATGACTATTATTCCTATTATAAAATAACATATTAATAACTGAGAAACTACTCGTTCAAATTTAGAATTGAGCCCATGAAAATTTTGAAAAAAAATATCTAATAAATCATTTTTAGTAAAAAAAAAAAATAAAATTTTCATTAGAAAATCAGATATTTATATAGCCACGGGATAATCCTTATCAGTAGTACAATTCTCAAAAATTGGGAAATATGGCTTCTAAGTATTTTTAAAAATTCTAAAATGCATTATTAAAGGAAAATTGGGAGTGAGTGTGCCTGGGTAATCACCCTGTGATAATATATACTATTATTATTATTTGAATTGAAATTAAGCAATAAACAAATCAATATATCCTAGACCTACAATTGCGTTGTTACTTACGAGGTGGTATTCAGCCATTTGGTGTGAATTAAGTATAAAAAAACAGAATTTGTAAGTTCGTTGATTAATCACGATCAAATTGTTCAAAGGACCAACACTAATCAGTCCAATCGCTATTATCTATTATGGTTGAGTTGAAATCAAAGTTGTATACGTAAACATTTGCGAAACACAGCTTTTCTCTAGTATCTATATTTACAATTTATAATTTTGAACGACCATTACCCTGTAACTCGGCCGACGAAACGTTTAAAAGCGATGTTGGCAACACAGGTCTCGACAAAACTCGTTTAAGTCTCCCCCAATTCTATTTCTTATACCTTCGGATTTGCGAGTATTTAACATTATTTTTTTTTTCGATAATATTATGCGGGGTTCGAGTTCTCTCGGATAAATATTTTGTAGGCCATTCGGGCCTACGGGCAGTCTCGACAGACGCACCCGCGAAACGCACGCCTAGCCGTTATTCCCACCGACTGTACGTCACACCGCGGGCACTCAGTTAAGCATGCACACACTACACGGACTGCGCCGGTCCACGTATGATATATATTGTATGTTTTATGTATACATCATCATTGTCATTGTGATTTTTAACACACGCACGTACTCGCGCGCCTCGAGATGCGGGTCATACGATATTATTAATAAATAAAAAAAATAATAAGGCTCATGAGGGTAGTGGGCACGCGTCTCGTCAGCGCCGCAGTGGCAATCGCTCATTTTCTACTCGACTTAGTACACATCACGGCACAGTATTATTAACACTATATTTTGTATACATATAGTTTATCATAATATATTATTGTACTTTTATATGATATGTGCAGTACATCTTGTTCACGGTCGATGCAATCGCTGCCCCCATGACATAATATCCATTCAGCGGCAGTGGTTCATCGATCGGACCACATTATTATTCTTGTATTATTTAATATATAATTATAGTTTATAATATTATATTATTTTATATGCGCACGGGTGATATAAATCGGGGCCGTTTGAGAACTCTTATCCGCGATAAATCTCTCGGTTGGAGAGTAAGAGAAACTAACTAACCCTCCTCGGCCCACCACGATGATCTATATGCCGGTCCGTTGAGGGTGAAGGTTTACTAAACTAGTACCAATCATATATTATAATAACATAATGAGTCTTCCGAAAATCACGGACCGCATACTCAGAATCTGAAACGTTAATATGACACAAAATATACGGCGCCTATTATATTATATTTTGTCGATAGGACGTCGGAAGGTCGGACCGGAAACATGACGGTCGTAACGGATGTGTATATTCAACTATGATATTATATGAACGACAGTAGGTAATATAATATATAAATTTCCAAAAGGCAAAAACCATAAATTGACGCGTTTTTTCATCTGTCGCCTTTGGCGGCACTCTTTTTTCGTCTTACATTTCTTTACACGACTAACTCGTCACCACAATGAATAAGCCGAACCGTTCCATTTCAAAATTATGTGTTATTCAAACGTACATGTGTAATCTGGGATCGTGAACGACGGTGATATGACTTATATATTAGTTAAACGTAAATGGTGTGTCCAATTGGTGCAAAATATGCGTAAATCATTATTGGTCCATATAACCATATAATACAGCACACAGCAAAAATAAAACCAATCGTATGTATTATACTTTTCAATCTATATGTTATAAAAAGATGCAGGAAACATAAATAGAATTATTTATTCAAATTGTCGATAAATTAATCAGTAGCAGTAGAGACGCGCATGTCTTAAAAACGCAGATAAAAGATAAGATGGGTTTTCAAATAA
This sequence comes from Rhopalosiphum maidis, assembly GCF_003676215.2. Lineage (NCBI taxonomy): Eukaryota > Metazoa > Arthropoda > Insecta > Hemiptera > Aphididae > Rhopalosiphum > Rhopalosiphum maidis. Next base: position 87,391,477 of record NC_040878.1, read on the forward strand.
TACGGAGCTGCGGGGCCGATAATAATTACTATGAACATAATATAGTATTATATTATAATAAAGTCTTATCGAAAATAACTCCGATACTGCAACAGTCGATCGTCTTAAAGTGGTTTCTATCACAGGGGTTGGACCTTGGGATCTATGGGACGGTATAAACACACTATGATTTGAAGATTAAGGCATCAGGTTTATAATACGTGGACCACGATATGATAATTTTCGTAGTTATAATTCACTAATTTTAACTTAACACACGACTGCAAAAGCAGATAAAATGTGACAAGAAGTAATTCCAACCTTAGATACTATTTTAAAGATAACTCTCTCCTATATTAGTTAATTTATTAAAAAAATAAAATATTTTAATCTTCAACGGTTGTACAGGCCACTTACGATATTATAAACAGTATTACATACGTATCTATTTAACTACGATACTTAAATGCATTATATAAATAGAATATTATGCATAGTTAATTATTTTTTAAAGCTGCATAATAAAAATCTAATTTATATTAATTATATAACTTTTATATAGGTGCATATTTTTGTGTCGAGCTCCTCCCCTTTTTTATTCCTAGATTCACTAAGTGGACCGTAGTAAGAAACAATAAAACACTACCACGGAAAAGGTTATTTGAAACTAAGTTCTTAATTCCCAGAGCCATAACCTCGCCATCACACTCGTTTTATCATAATATAATATTAGAATGCTACCTATGTATGTATGAAGTAGTGTTTCTCATTTATTAAAAAAAAAAAAATACCATAATAAATTATTATTGTTCGTATGAAAATGTGAAAAAGGACGTGATGTGGATCCTAAAAGCCACGGGGTGTAGTGAATCCGTCTTAAAACTTACCAGCCACGCGACTTGACCCGGCGGGTGTACAAAAATGTATTTCGAAATACAATTACACACAATATTTAATAATGTTTCTTTCAAAAGAATCTCAGCAAGTCACGGTGCAGACTGTTGATAATTTCTAGATCCTCACTAATTGTAGCAGGGAAAGATTAACCATTAGGCTTAGTGTCTATACAAGAAGAAAAGGGTAAACTACTTATGACGATAGGTGTATCTGGTCCAATCTCGGTGATTACGAAAAAAAATCATTAATAAACAGAAATATTATTATAAGGACCACGGAACTCACTCTATATATTTATACTTATATTATTCTAAGGGTCAAGTAGTGTACCTATAAGTAATGAAAAGATCATTGTCTACTATTTTGAGCAGATTGAACAACCAGTCTATAAAAAAAAATATGTCTAAGAATATTTATTATAATATTAATTATTCATTTTTCTAATACTACGGTTGGATGATGTAATGTTTGCCAAATCTAATCTCATAGGCACGATTTAATGTTGTTATTTATTTAAGATAATATTGATAGCTATTATTTACTAATATATATTTTAATACTGACATACCGTTTAACGGCATTCGGATTCGTTGTATAAATATTACATAAGTAAATCTAAACGTTTTGATCATTTCGTTGAGTGAAGTAAATAGTAATAAACGCAGTAACGAAAAGTTCCCTAAAAACAATATTTTTTCAATTACAATTGATACATGTATATTAGTAGATTTCAATAATTGTATAATAATCAGTAGAGAGATAAGTATGTTGTACTTTATAAGTAGTATAATGTCTTGAACTTTATCCTACGAATTACTCAATCCAACCCTGCTACAACACCCGGCAGCATTTTACGTTTTATCGAAATATCCGAATGAAAATATTGTTTGGACACGAAGCGTTTTGCTGATTCTGAACGGTTCCTCGTAATACACATCCAGTCCGGCGCTGAAAATGTATCTCGGGTGTCCGTCTACGTGACGCATTTATACTGCACACGCAGACAGAGAATCGCATACAAGTTTATAATATTATGTGCGAGTGGGTTAATTAAACGAGCATGATGCGAACGAGATATATTATTGTACGTAAGTCTCGACGAGGAAAGAGTAATAGGGTCGCACAATTGTCGCCGCCGCCGCCGCCGCCGCCGCCGCCGCCGCTGATTGCACGTCATCGTAGTGAACGGGACTACAAGGTATACATACCGTGCAGCGTAGCAAGGACCCAGGGTATACACCTGGCCGTGGTACCGGCGGCTACGGTGGTCGAGAGGGGCCCGTGGGAAAATGACAACCACCACCGGAGCTTTGTGTTATTATTATTTCGCGTTAACAAAAGAAGCGAACGCGTACACATAATATTATAAGCAACGACGTGCATATACGTTGTATAATAACATTATACATCCGACCGATATACAGCGAGAATTATAAACACTGCACCGGTGCGGTAGCCACAGCGTATAGACGTTTGTCGGGGCGGCGTACGCATTATATTATTATTATTATCGTCATGCGGGCGTCGCAGTTCGGTTGCCTACCCCTCTCGCGCGCTAAAACTCGATCGGCCGCCCCCTAAATACTTTTTAACAAATTTTTATCCAACGTCGCGAGCCGTTTTACATATTATTCGGTCTATTCATTTTTGTAACGATAATATTGTAATAACTGCACACCACGGTCCACGAATGAGCCGTGTCTATAGAGCCGAACTATTCGGGTTGGCAGCACTGGGGACAGGTTAAAAGAAAGAGAGAACAGGTAAGAACAGAATTCTTGGCCCGGGATGGACGGACGTAAGTACGTACATCGTACACGCTGCGGCGCACAAAGCAAAGGTCCAAAAGAAACACCTCCGGGCCACGGCGGCGTCGAGAATGGTCTTTTATTATTTATTTTTTTACTCTCCTCCGGCCGATCGGAATCTTTAGAAAACTATTTTCGACCCAAACTATTTTTATAAATATCTTTCCTACACCCATTTATCGTCTCCTGCCAATAAAAGCCGACCGCCCTACCACCGCTACACGGACAAAGTCGTCGCCGAGCGCCACAATATTATTGTCGTATACAATACTACTTGTTACTTGTTAAGGGTACAACGACGACGCCAAGAAGTAACGGTCGAAATATCGGAGTCTGCGGGTGTATTTCATCCCGCCTCTTATTGTTCATTACGCCCGAGATTTACGCCGCGGCGTTCGTTTTGTTCACAGAAAACAGTTTATCCCCACCCGCCTACCACCCACCATACAGGGTTTTGACCGAAAACCTTGATGGATATTGTTATTATTTTGATAATAAAACAGTCGCACGACATGATATATTTTTGTAATGGTATAATATGGATACTATATATATATATATATATTATGATACACGCCGTAGTCATATATTATACATGTACATGATATCGGTGTACTCACTCGATCGAATAAAGCTGACTACTTGTGATACAATATACCTATTGGCTATAATGTTTATGCATATGTGTGGATGCGTATGTGTAGGGTTGTGTTCAGTAAAATTTTTTTGTTTTTAAAAATATTCATTCGATGCTCGGTTCTTTTTAAATTTGTAATACATACACTGCACACACACACACACACATACACATATATATATATATCAAAAATGTATTGGGAATTATATTATTGTTAACTGTGTAAAAACAATATACGATATAACGTCTTGTTGTTGCTGAAATATGAAATACGCTTAATACACACTACATAAAATATTTACTCGCATGCCACCAAACGACAATTGATGAACACAAATTACGATAAAAAATAAAACAAAACTTATTATTTTATCTAACCCATTGAAAGACGGTCCAAAATTGTTTCGGTTATGTCGTAAAATAATGCATGTATAAAAATAGCAAGTACAAGTAAATCATTCGTGACAATCGTTGATGATCATATTTATTATTCCATTATAAGTGGAAGTCAATAGTAAAACGCCCCAGTAAAACAAATATAATATTACAATATTAACAAATAACAAAACGACATGATTCGATGTTAAAACCATAATCTTAGACCTTAGTATAACCCATGTTTACTATTTACATATGCTGGTGGATCTTTGAATAAAATAAGATCCTGGAGATTTAAAAAATTGAAATCTAATGTTGGATAACTGAATGCAGTTATATAATATTTCATGTTGTAGGTGTATACATATACATGATGTATCATGTATGTATATTAATATTGAATGTAATATTTATGTATTATGTACTCGTGTACTACTTACTTACTCCACTTAGTCGTATGTTGTATCAAGTGTATACTGTTTGGGAAAATTAACCCAAAATGTGGTCTTTTAACCAAACAGTCACATACCGTTTGGGTGAATAAGTATGAATAATAAGTTATATCGGTAAATTAATTTATATACTGTAAAATAATAAACAATAATTTAAAATAAAATAAGATCACATACAATATGCATAATTAATAATGGACTTTAACTTAGAAATGAAATTGGTAAGTAATATTGGAATATATAAATGTACAGTTTAAAATTAATAAAATAATTTCACTCACTCAAACAAACTATTAATTTTTTGGTCAAAATTATAACACCCTCTCAAATGGCCATCGACAATTCTATCGGCTATTAGAATTTGGATAATACCCGATAAAAATACGAAAATAATATCAGTGCTTATATTATATTATAATATAATATAAATCTCTTTATTAATATGATTATTCTTTTTATATTATTTATTTCTTATTTTTTTTATATACAATTATCAACAAGTATGCCTAAAATTATAATGATCATTAAAAATAATATCATCTTAAATTTTTAAATTTGTATGCTGTTACATTTTTTTTATTTTTTTTCAGGATTCATTCAATTTTGGAGAATCTTTTTGCTTAACCGAAGTGTGTGATCGTGTGACGTGCTTTGTTGTCGAGATACGATAAATCACAGATTTTTTCCTATAGAGTTCAGTGTCCAAAGTAATTGTATATATGGTTAAGATATGATTATACTAGACGTGCAGAGAGACCAACTCGACGATCGTCGTGTGAGACGTTTGATAAAAGTTTAATATAAGCACACCGTATGGTTTGTCAGCCGAACGAAATATCTCTTCGAAAATAAATTGATATCCATTTGCGATGAATTACAAAATAATAATTTTAAATAATATTCAAAATAATAATAATAATAAAAGCCGAATTATTGAAAAAAGTTTATTTCTTTTTATTATATATGGTTGAAAATAGTACTATATGTTACTTTTTTTTATAAATAATCTAATTTTTAATACTTAATTAGATTTCATTGAAATAACCTATAGTAAAATATTTTCTTACTCTTAAAATGTCTGGTAAAATTATAACCACATGCATTTCCTTAAACACGATTCTTTTGGCATAGACACTCACATTTATTATTATATCTACAGGTAGAAATCGGAAATAATTAAAAACTGAGTTTGATGGTTACAAAAATCTGAGTATAGAAACAATTAAATATAGAACGGTTATAAATGTACAACAACGTTATAATTTTAACTTTTGTACAAGAATCCTTATAATCAATGTAACCTGCAGTTAGAATTCACAGAAAAAAAAGGATTTCGCACACTTGTGTGTTATTTTCAGTAGAAGCGCCATGGCATAATACCAACCAGAAATGTTATGGTACACACACACGCGCACACAAACACACATCAAAAAGAATCACACAATCATATACAATGGTGTTTAATAAATCTCACAAGCGGCATATTATACCCCCCGCCCAGTTTGACACGAATCTCATTATTGTCGACGACGGCGTTCTACTGATCTTTTATTCACCTCCTCCCCTGTTAATTCTGTCAAGGTTTCCTCCAACGATCTGAAAAATCCGATCGTTTTAATAATTTCTAAATTTTTTCTACTCCATAGCAATATTTATAACACATAATATTATAATATATATACAAATATAATTGATTTATATTTTTTGAAGCAAAGATGGTGGTGGCAATAAACTATATAAACTGGTATGATTTGTTGTGCGTGTGTGCACAAGTATTATAAATGTAGGTAGGTACGTACGAGACTACGAGACGACGTATCCATGTATACACATATATTATTATTATCATTATAATATGGAAACAGTGTATGTATATAGAGGTAAACGACGAGCGACGTATTAAAAATGTTTCGGTAATAATATATATTATATAATATATTAATATGGGACTATATCATATAATAGGTATTATAAACACTATATAATCGGCGCGCGGCTCGTTTGACGGATATGTTATTATTTTATATTCAAAAAAACATCACTGATAGTTTTCGTGTTCGACATCGTAATACGTCGGTAGATATTATGTTTATAATTTTGTTAACAGATTTCTACCTAATATTTACCGTCTGTATAATACAATGCTCATAGTATATATTAGGAATTAACGTTCCAAAAACCAAAAAACAAAGATAAAAAATGTTCTTCCATTTCTCCTGTGTCACAATAGGTCAATACGCTTTAATGTCAACACGGGACAAGTGGTTATATCACTCGTGCGATAGACAAACATACAGTGGTGGTAGATAGATATCGTTTCGTACTCGAAATATTCAAAGACATTATTTATTAGTTTATTACGAAACGAAAACGAACATACGTCGTACATATAGAGCTATAGGTAACAGTTAGACAGCGGATAAAAAAATCATCGATAGGACGATATCGGCTTTTGACAAATTTCGAATTTCGAAGACTATTACGTCCTTCATACCATGCACGAACGGCTATGCAAGTTTTTAAGTCCAAAATATTTCACACATTTTATGTATAAACTATAAATATATTATACTCGTATTTTAAACTGATGTACATATCTGAATCTTACCCCCCCCCCCCAAAAAAAAAAATAACTTTATTATATTATATTAAAAATATGATTTATTTGATATATTTTTTTAAACTACTGTTAATATTTTTTTTAAACTGCGTGGTGAATTGATAACAAAAAAAGTATTTTATATTAATTTAAAATTTAGGTAAAAAAATAATTATGCAATGAACCAATAAATAAAAGAATAGGGGTTAAACAGTGCAATTTAATAATATATTAATATGTATATCTGTTGGTGGGACCTATTTCGGAAACATACTCACACATACATAAATACTCCTAGGCACCCGGACGTCAAGCCTGCCGAAACGGGGAGTCGCCCGTGGTTCGATGCTTTGCAGGGTAGCTGACGACACCATTATATTATACATTATTATACAGAAAGTTGATTGTCGCACCCTGCCGAACGTAATACAACGTGTACATAAAATACTATTATATTATTGTTGTTGTGTAAAGAACTTATCTGATTACGAAACAAAACCACTGCAGAGACCCAAACTTCCCGTACCGCGTTCGGGGGATGAGATTAGAGGGTTGAGTATCCCGGTGCAGTCTCCGGTGTTGATTTTCAAACTTGTCGCCGAACTGTCTGAACGGAAGACAGCGAATGAACGATAATATATATTATTATGATTATAATGTAAATTTACATCAAAATATATTGATTATAATATTTCATACGTGTATGGACGTGGAGTATGCGTTATCAATGTCATAGTTAAAATATGCCATTATACTACTCCATAAACTAACACTTTCTAGACGTCCACAACTGCACCGTTCTACATCATCACTGTCATCTAAGTAAAATTTTCGTGACGACAATGACTAGTAACTAAAATTAACAGTTTGATAGTCAATTAAATTCCGTTAAATAAACCTGTATGTGTAACGTATTTAATATTTTTGTATTTAAAAACAAAAATATTATAAAAATAGAAGGCGTTATTATTGCCATGCATCCGTATTTGCAAAGACATACAGTGTCAAAGGTTATTGTACTTGTATAGGTTCTCGTTTCGATAACGAAAATTCTGATCATCCGATTTATCACAACCCATTCAAAAACGATTATATTTTTGATAATTTTTAATCCATGCATATAAAAAATATACAAATCTTAATTTTGCATAATGTTACTATTTATTTATTTATTTATTTATCTTTTATTCACTGGAAAATGCCCTTTTTACAAGATTTTAATAACTATTGTAACATTTTTGAAAAGGAAATATTATCTTCTTACAGTTAATACTATTATAATAATTTTATTATTTCCAAAGCCTAAACTAAATATGTTACAAAGAAGTACAAAACAAATCTAATTTGAATCTTATTGGCAAAAACAAAAGATCATGAAAAAATGTATTATTTCTAATGTAAATAATATAATAAGGAATTACAAAGTTCCTTGTATTTTTACATAGTATACGGAAACCTGATAATAACTCAGGACAGTCGGCGAAGTTGTTCAAAATTTGCTAAACTAACGTAATATGTGCTATTTTATGTATTGTACTTGATGAGTCTAGGCTCATGCAAAGTCTTTGACAATATTAACGGTATCTCTAGTAGTAATATATCATATATATTAAATACATAAACAATTGTTTTTAAAAATGTATAATTCATATTGGAAATTATCAAGATCATCTGTATATTTTAAGTAATTACAATACATGATAACTAAACCGAATTTGAGTTAAGATCTTACTAATGGCATTCAAAGTGTTTTTAAACAAATAGCGATTTAAACTCTTTCGTATTTCTATTGATAAAACCTAGCATTTTATATTCTATAATTTAATTTAAACGATAAATCATTTTCAAAATAGACACTCAAGTCAGAATTAAACTTTCTCTATCGAGAGAATAGTTATTAATTTAAAACTGAAATATTATTGAATTTTTACTACGTGTTAAAGAAATTACTAGGCATTTATTAATATTTAGAGGTAGAAGATCTTAATCACTCCGTTGAAAAAAAATATTAAAACCGGATTGTAAATTATTTGCATCATTAATAGATTTATCGTAAAAGTATGATTTTACGTCATCTGCAAGCAACAAAAATACTAAATATTTATAATATTTATCAAGGATTATTTATAAAAAATAGAGAATAGTACCTAATGATCCTAGATAAGAGCCCTATGGAGCATTCGAGGTCACTGAAATATTATAAAAATAGTGAAACATTCGCAGAATTTTGCTAAATATATTGGATAAGAGTTAAGCCAATTTAGAAAGTTTCCTCCAAATTCGAAAGCTTTTAATTTATGATATAATAACGTATATTATATACTTTGTCGAGCGCTTTTTAAAAATTAGTAATACTGATTCAGTGTAAATTATGACATCTACTACACTTGTAGTATAATTGATAATTTAGAGACAGGTCTGTAGTTCCTAATATTACTTTTATCACCGGATTTAAAGGTAAGTGTAACATATACATTTTTGGAAAAATTTAGAAACATCCCGGTAGAGAGAAATGGATCGAATAAATAATAAAGATGTATGATAAGTATGGAGAGACACAATTTCAAAAATGCAGGTGGTAAATGTTTGGTCTCACCCTATTACTTCTTTTAGCGAGCCAAGTGTTTCTAGAATTTTTATTTTAGGAATAGCACATGAATTTGAATTAAGATCAAAATAATGTTTAATGTTTTAAAATGTAGGGTTACCTTTCCAATTGGTTATACAGATACGATTGTTGGTCGTGTTAAATGAATACACAATAATAAACGTTGTTTTATACTTCTGCGGACAACTCGAGTCCGTTTCGTTTTTTTATTGTTATATTATTATTATATATGTGTTAATTACAGATGTGAAATACTAATGGTAATAGCAATGATAGTTAAACGCACTAAATGTCTATAATTAAAGTTATTACAACGACTTAGGAGGTAAACGATGTTTGTGGTAAAGGTACAACTATTAATATTGAACAGAAAACATAATTTTAAGTCGTGAAATGAGTTTATTAATACCTTACATTTTTTTCTTGTCCAGGACATCAGTTGCTTATTAATTCATTACAATTATAAATTTATAATACTCAGGTATCGTGTAAAGTGACGGCCGGCAAATCAACAAAATATTTGGTATACTATTTAACCAATAAAAATTATATCGATATCGATATTTCACAAGTGTGCACAGTTCCACAATGAACTATAACCCAGAAAAACCACACTGTATTTAAATACCGATCACACGTACCACATAATACTTCGGACTTAGCTATAAATTATTATGATCGATATCATTCTAATATTAGGTTTGACTCAAATCTACATATATAATTAACCGAGAGTTGGCGGTTTCCAATTATTATTGTTTTTTTTATTAAATTATTGTTGTACACAATAATTTTCAGCAAACTGAAAAATGTTTAGGTTATGTTAGATTTGTTGTTTTATCAATTATATTGAATATAATGTAGGTAGACACATAGAAACGAAAATATTAACCATATATTATTATGCCTTGCGTGGGGAGTTTAATATAATTACAGTTTAAAATTAAAATTAAAATACTAAAAACTCGAAATCAGTATGTTATAAATGCACTTATCTGTTCATAGCTATACTTGGAATAGTCACAAAAATGTCGTACTTTTTCAAAGCAGTACATATATTGTATTAAGTCGTGAATCATTAATATCTATATATATATGTGTAAATTATAACATATATCAGTATACTATGGTAGATCTATGGACTTTGATAATTCATGAACAGACTAAAAAAACGGTTGTTAATAAGACAAGTTAGATGTACAGCAACATTTTTAGTTTTTTTTTTTTTAACGGACCGCCATCGATGCGACGACAATATTATTTGGTTAAGTATGTATGAAGGACAATGGTGATAAAACCGGTAACATTGAAATTATGCCAAAGCGAATCATTCTAGGACATATTGTTTCCAGTCTAATAAATACCCAAATTATTAACCGGTTTTGTGCGCCCGATAATATAATTAGACAATATATTATTATAACCATTATAGGATGAAGTAACTTGCAGAGTCCAATATAATATTTATGGAAAAAAAATACACATAACAAATTGAATAATACCTACCTATTGTGTTGACGCGGAAATAAAAAAAAAAACGTAACTTCATATTATTTGATACATGCTATATAACCAGTGTTCAAGTTTGTTTCATCTGTCCCGCCATTACACATACATAAATATTCAAAATACATATACAGGGAAATTGACCAAATAAGCTTCTCCCGTGTTTTACTTTAATAATGAATTTATTGAAATAATTTTTTAGGGGGGATTTTTAAGTTTACTTTAAAACCATATTTTAAAATACTTACATAGTTTATGCCACTTAAAGAAATAGTTACTGAATAATCCTGTGGCGATACAAACATATTTTTTGAAATAACTATTGAGAACACCCTCTTATTACCTACTATACATTTTAAGCAGATTTTTAATGTTGATGTATATAAGTAATAATTTTAAAGAGTATTTTCTGAATAATTAAAATGTATGTATTAAGGATAATCATCCATAATGATAGGTTTAAAGATAGGAAACTATTATAGTTTATAGTTTGAAAATAACAATAACTAATATAAATATTAATAGCTATAATAGCATATTAATATATTTTGTAAAATAAAATAATACATTATTGTATTTTAAAGGATTAAAAGAAGTGAGTTCTTAGTAAATCAACCTATATATTATTTATATATAAGAAGCCAGTCATGAAAAAATGACTACATACATATGAATATATACCTACAAGTAAGGATACCCAACGCAATATAGTAGAATAAATTCATGCTAAAACTATACTTTTTTGAATTTTGCAAAAGAAAGAAATAGTCAAAAGATGTAAAAAACTAAAAACTTAATTAACATTTTCGTTCTTGCAACAGTACAATCATTTATGCGTGGTTTATAAAAATTAATGGTTATAATTCAATATATGACCTAGAAAAATGGTATACATGTTTATATATAAAAAACGCCACCGTGTAACTTCCTATAGTAGTTATCGAATTATACTTATAGGGAAACATAATTTCAATCGAATACACTTTTTGTCTTTTGATTACAGTTGCATAATATTTAGAATTTTTGAATAATTTATTTCTGACAATGAAAAGTAATTCTATTTCTTAAAATGTTCTATTCTATTTTTTGTATCAAATATATTGATCGGTTACAATAACGAACTATACAATCAAACTATTAACTAACTACAAAAAAATTTAGAGTAAAAGGTATTACGTCCTACAGAAACCACAGAAAGTTATTCAGCCGAGGCTGGACAATAAAATTGACAAAATGATCAAATGAAACACCAGAGTTTAATAAAAAAGATGAGAGTCTATTATAATATTACCAATATGAATTATGATATTATACCTAGTATACTATATAATAATATGATAATAAGACGTGTAAAGATTCGACGCTTATAAAAAATTAATAACTGACTAATTCGAGTGGAAACCTGTAATTTAATTACTGATTATTTTTTGATTATTTTTAATCAACGGGCAATGGACTGAGAAGAAAATAACTTAAATGATTTACTCTTACATATCGCTCGTAAATAAGTAGATATACCTTTATATACATCATGCGTATTGGTTGATGGCCAACTTGTCTGTCCAGCGAACGGTCACAATCACTTTGTTGGACGACTTAAATAATATGATATTATGTTTATTGTTTGCTTTATAGGTTATTGATCAACTTTATTGAACAAGTTTCAGAAATCGTAGGAACAATTTAATATTCCTACGCTTCGTCTAGTGGACTAGTTTTTCAGCTTCTAATAAGTACTATTATAATATACAGTTTTTACTATTAACTATTATAGATACAGAAATCCAGAGGTGGGCAAAATATTTTGGAATTTCATATTATTTTATAGTTCTAACTTTTGAGTATAATAATTATAACAAGTAAAACATAAATTGCATTACTTATTATTTTATATATTTCATAACACGATCACGTAAATGTTTTGATGATTTCATTTAAAAAAATGCTTTTAATATTTTAACTTTTAAGTCACGACTCTTAAATTTCTATATAGTTGTACCGCGAGCAAGATGTAATATAGAATATTATAGTTATTACGCGCAATTTATTTAACCAATTTATTATAATTAGCTTAATGCTAAAAATATATAGGTAGATAATTATTGTAGTTTTCTAAAATCTAAAATACTGAATTGTTACATGACAACGAGTGTTATTTTTTTAACAGCGTCTACATAATATTAAATATTAAGTTAATTTTGGATAGGCCCGACCACGCACGTAAATTAATAAATAATAATTTATACCATATTTTATATTAATATAATGACTTATAATGCACAAAAAAGTATAAACATACATTATATTACATTATACTATATAGATATGCGTATTAAAGAAATTGAATAAACTCATCCACTAATCAGAATTACTATAAAAACAAATCCATGAACACAGACATAAAATTGCATCATAGTAATCTAAATATTACAACACATTGTGATTCGTACTTCGTAGGTACCTATACTATAATAAGTATAGGACGTTAAACAATTGTGATTTTTATAAGAAATGGGAGGTAAACGGTGTACCTATAACCTTTTCACAATTTTATCATATTTAATTAAACGATCATTTTATATGATTACGTAAATTATTATAGAGTCGGCGCTGAGTATTAATATAGAATAATTGCTTAACATTTTTTTTCATTAACCACAGTATCGAAAAAAGCTTGCATAAAATTAAACATTTTATTATTAAAAATTAAAAATCACCTAATGATTGAGTATTTCTTGCGAGTTTAATATTTTATAATAGCATATTAAGCGGTTCCACCGTCTGGTATTGGCCAGGAGTCACCACAATGTATAATATATATGAACAATGAACATATATTGTAATATAAGTAATCATGATTCATGACATAGTATGTATAATATGTATTTTAATTGAAAACAAAATACCATAAATAATAATAGCGAGGAGATTTAATGATATCCGTAACACATTTTTTTAATTTTGTTTCATTCATATATTTTTACATTCCAGCTAGTGTAAACCCTTTCCCACGATGATTTTGCTTTCTTTTAGCAAAGACAAATGAAAAAAAAATAAGTCTCGGTCTGCGATACTTGAATAATTTATAGTCCACGTGTTCAACGTTGTTAATTTGACACAGTAATACAACACATATTATTATAAACTAATAATTAATATCACGCGAGTCGGGTTCGAATTTTCAAACGTATAAAATCACATGCGGCCAAACCTTTTCTGCTGTTACCAGATTTTTAGTCAATAGTGGAACTGTGGGAGGGGGCACGTGTCCGAGTTATTAAATGCATTGTTATAAACTTGTAACTAAAATACAAAGTTATAATTTTAATGGGAAAATCATTACTTAAAAATCTACCAAGTTCTTGTTTTTATGAACTGTTAATTGTACAAAAAAAAAATCTTTAATTATTAGATGATTGTACTATACTTACCTAATCAATTTGTAAAAAAGTAATTAAACGTTTTATAAAAATGTCAAGGAATTTTTAAAGAATATCTCCTCCATACCTCCCTCAATTATAGATGAAATAAGTATAACATTTTATTTATGTGTGAGCGTAAATTGTATGCTCGGGGATGTAAAAATTCTAAGTATGACAATAGCTATGTTAAATCGAATACATTACAATTATAGATAATTCAATAATTATGTGAATTTCCAACTTCAGCACTGTAGCAAAAATATTATTATTAACACGGTGAAATATGAACCATGAATAATCGTTCATGCATATATATTATATTAGTATTTCATAAACAGGGTAAACAAGTATATTATAAGCCCCTTTTTAAAATGAAATTGCCGTTTAACAATCAGACCGATCAATTGCTGTTACTGTTTAATAATATTATTATACATTTATACATGAACTCATTCGATGGATCGTTACGATTGTGAATTGTGATAATTTAAAAATATATTTTATACGTCTACCTACGAAATGAAAACAATCGCATTATGTATACGTACGTATATCATCTATACCTATACAAATACGCATAACGTACCTACGTACGCGATGGTATGTACGTTTTAATTGGCAGTATGAAAAAAAAATGTGTATATAAATATATATATCATAAATAAAAAGGTCGACAAATGTTAAATTTTACCGTTATCGGGTTACTCGTAATAAATCGTTTTCCCGGCACAAGCCGTCGACAATCATCGTCGATATACGGATCGAGGGCACGTTGACGCGACGAGAATATAGTTATAATTATTATATATAGTAATTGGCTTCCCATTAATAATAATACAGTTCTAAATGATGATTAAATTTACTATAAATGAGAAAATACCTACAACGCGGGGTAGTAGTTATAACTTTATAGATACTAGAACTAGACACTAGTATATTATACCTATACAATAAGGTGTCCGTACAATAACCCATTTAATTCTTTTAAATGTGATTGTGAAAATTATTGCTCTGTCTGATGACCATTTTAACCTTGTTGGTATTTTTCACGTCAACTAGAACAAATAAATAAACTAAAGGTCATTTGAATATTAAATTTAAACTGACCAATTTTTAGGAAAATTTAATAATTTATTTTAATATAGTATTTATATTATACCTATACTGAACTTGTAGAGACATATAGTTAATTGATATTGACAATGAGTAAACATAATAAAAATTATATTTTTTTTTTAGAATGAAACCCTTAAAAAAAAGTTCTACAAGTGGCCTAACTTGAAATGTTTAAATTCACTAAAGTAATATTATAAATAAATAAACGTAATCTAACCGAAATAATATTGCCCAGAGCCGTCGGTAAATTAACTTGTGTCAGCCCTGGACAAAATACAAATTTATGCACCCCTCTACCAAATAAATACTAGGTGTATATTTTATTTCAAATATAACTTCAGTTAAAATGCTTATTACTTTTAAAAGTTATAGTAATAATTTAAAAAAATCATATTTAAAAAAATGTTATGTACGATCAATGAAAGCGTATTTGAGGCAAAAAGGAAGTATTGTACAATATACTACGTATATTATTTTATGATAGAATATTAATTATTAGGATTATAAGTATATTATAATATAAGTATACAGTAAATAGATACCGGGTGAACCATTTAACATAAGATACTATTATTATTTAAAAAGCTATTAACGGTTTTGAAAATATTTCATTTTTTAACTTTAATTAAAGCGTCGAAAAGCAAAATTTTTCTAAAATAAATTTTACTTTATTGTATTGTTAACATTTCTAAATTTTTTAAATGAAGTACAATATGCATTTTAAATTTTATACTCAAAGCAAATTTTTTTTTTTAAGTATTTCCATATAAGAATTAAAATTTTGACCAATAATTTATGACTTATATCTAACTGATATAACTATTTAAAGTTTCGATTGTAGGAAACAGTGGTATAGGGATACTCCCCAAAATGTTGGCCCACTTGATTCAATAAAAACTCATCCAAACTTAAAATTTAACTAATTAACTACTTATAAAAAGTTAGATATTTATAGATCTAATTATTCCGGAATCATATTTTACTTCGGAATGTGAAATTAAAAATAAATGTTGTCAAGAGTACCTATAAACCATCAACAGACGCAGATTCTAATGTCTCAACGATGTTTTAAATTAGTTCATTCTATACTTTATTTACTATTATAAAAATAAAAATATAAAGATGTAATTGTAAAACATCTTTGTACAATTATAATTAGTTAGGTTTTACAGTTTACTTAGTAATCTAACTATAGATTATCAGTACAGTCTATTTGATACATAAACGTTAAAACTTGTAAATTTCTACACTTAAATTTAGTAGATTTTATAAAAATGTAAAAAGAATAAATTACTTAAAAAGATAACGATTAAAAATAGTAAAAGTTGTTAATAATTTATTATATTTTTTACAAAAATGTTGTTTTTTAATGACTTTAAATTATGTTAAAAAATTATTTCCACAGACGTGTTTGCTGAAATAATGGATCTCTTATATAAAACGGATCACTCTGTATATATTTATAATTGTATAAATGTATTATACAAGTGTAGGAAAGAAAACACTACATTCTATAATATAGGTACGGACTTAAATTAATAATATGTGCACGTCGATGATAAACGAAACCAGATCATTTCGTGAATTTAATAATCGTAATAAATAACAATATTATTATAATAAATATATATATATACATACATATATTATATATAATATATATATAAAACCGGTTCGATACTTCCATAGTTGTGGTCGCTTACCAACTACGATAGGACGAGGTGTTTATCTATGCATAACTATTTTAATTACTTTATCTACCGCGAGCGCGTGTGTATGCGCGTGTGCGCGTGCGCGGCCAAAATAAAAAAATTAAACACCACTGGTTACATACCTATTACCTACGACCTACGCACATTGACTACAATTATTACAATATATTATAATATATTAATATACACATGAATGGTGCCGACCAACTACCTACTACACGCACTGCCTTACTATTTTACTTTACTCCTAGGTAGGTATTAATACAACTATTGACTACCATTTTACTAGTCTACGGCTATAATTACGTGAACAAGAAAACAATAAACGCTCAGCGCTAAAGAGAATTACTTTTCGTCCGGACGATTACACCGATTAAACGCGTTATTTACACACGTCGATACGTTTAATCGGCTCTTTGACAGTATTTGTAGTTTGTAAATATATTATTACACTCGTCATAAATGCGATGCAAAAAATAATACCTACACATATACAATAATACGACTATTTGTAACAATAAAATATACATAATAAAACATTGATTATATATTAAATACAGCTATAACACTCCAAGCTCGGCCTGTTTTGGAAGAGTTAAGTTCTAAACAGAATCGTGATTTATGTGAAAATAACACAATATGAAACAATCATTTTAATATAATCTTATAGTATTTCTACCTATTTTATAAAACTAAACCTAATATTACCTTATAAACCTACTACCCAAGTAATTATAATAAGGTCTATAGACACTCTTTATTTGCAAAATCTAAATTATATGCATAATTAAAAATCATTGAATGATTAGTATTATTTACCTAAATTAATATTAAATATATTACCTACATAAAGTTAATACATTATAGTGTACATTGTGATCCAAATGTATCTAGTAAAAATTACATTAAGCTATTATACTAAACTGAAGTTGTATGTGAAGTATGTATTTGAAACAAGAGGAATATAATTTAAAATGAACATCTAAACCGTGGTAGTAGTCGAGGTATAGGCTTTCAATATTAAACCATATTCACATATACACAGAGTCTACATTTATACAATATCCAATATTAAAACTCACATCTAATGTTTAAAAATAATTAAATAATTCGTATTTTTTGAATACTCGCAATTGCACATTTTCGTAGCTGCTGTACAATTAAATAGGGGATGTTTAATAAAGTACACGCCAGAACCGAATGGCCTAGGCAGTGCTCTACCGGATAGAGTCTACCCTATAAAAGTTTTTTAATTATTGATTAAAACAAATTCACGAATTTGGTAGTAAAAATGATTTGGTTATAAATCGATAAAAAAAAAAAAAAACACATTTCAAGTAACGCAATCTGTTTGATGTAAATGGGCCACAAGTTTCTATCGAATATCTGACCGTCACGTGACGGCAATAATAAAAATATACAATGGCGCAATACAATTATATTAATATTACACAGTCATGATTATTATATTTTAAATTTTTCATTAATACGTTTATTTTCATCATGTTATATTATGATAATGCGTGTATATAAATCGTATATTACAATATTAAGAGACTTTCTAATTATATTTCTTGTGCACAAGTCCCCTACCGACGTCTGTTCCATCAACAAAATGATACACAATATAGTATTGTTCTTGTTTTTCGTAACTTTTAATTACAACTATATTCTAAGAATACCTTTTATAATTTTAATCATTTAAAATGTAATCATAATAGTATTAGCAACGCTGATACTAGTGTAAATATAAGTCAATATTTAGTAATTATTCATTATAGCATCTAAATAGATTAAACCTGAGCACAAATAAGTTATACAATTAAAATGCTTTTCGTTCGTGCGGGCTAGAGCAAAGGCAAAGTCATGAATCTTGATTAAATATAGTTGATTGTCGAGAAATTAAATTTTTACTTGTTCTAAACTTATATAATTTTATGAAAATATTAAACTCGTAATTGGACAACGCAATGGTATGGTTTCATTTAAACCAAATTTAATAAAAGTTAATCTTTCTATTTTTACAACGAGATAATTTAATATTGAATGTATTGTTTTCAGGTCTTGGCTACACACTAATATATTTTAAATTTTCAAATATTATAATTATCTAGTTTTAAAATCTTTGTAAATTACTATAAATATTGTTGGGTTAAATAAAAAATATGTTATCTGAACGTTTTAACTCTTTTAAGTTGATACATTATATGTGTTATATTCAATTGTTTTATATGTATAATTAATGTTCAACATAAATTCCCTAATAAATATATTTTAATTATTCATTCTTATCTATACAAATACTAGAGAAAATGCATGTTTTCAAGGTGGAAATTAATTGTTTACTATTTCAATACAGTTGAGCAGCAATAATTATTATGTAATTACTATTTCCTTGATAATATCCCATTTTAAGGTGCACACAATTTAATTAATTATTTTATAAGATTAATTATAACGATGAAATTAAATGCAAAAGTGGCCAGCGTTAATGTTATATTCCAGTTTTTTCTCTTATAATGGTAATTTTATGTAAACGTGTTTAATTTAGATGCGTTTTTTCTATTTCATTCAATTTCCCCTTAGCCAAATTAGTTAATTGAATTATATTAACAGTTCTACATTGTAGCGTAAAAAAAAATTATTTTAATATTTTTTTTTTTTACAAAAGTACATCAAACGTGCAAAAGAAAATATTTTACAAGTTCTTGAAAATGTATAGTGTACAAGTCTTAGCTATTTAAAAATCAAAAAAAAAGTTTAAAAAGACATTTTTAGCGAACAGGCACCCAATAATACTGACGCCGTTAGAAAACAAATATCTGAATATACACATTGTGTACACATCATAGTATTATAATAAATTGTATTATATTATTTCACCGTGCAATAGACGAACAGCATGTCGCATGTGACCGTTTTATTTTGTTCGCGTGAGGATATTATTTTTTTTTATACATCTTCCATTGGACTAGTGCGCGTCGGAAATTGACAGAATCCCAGGCATGCGGGTCCCCGCAAATGCGTCGTAGTGTGGCGACATAATATACTATTTTTGAGTCAGTCCGTTTTACATCGAAACCCCCTACAATGTAACGAACCGAGTAATTTTTCATTTCTGAACACGATAAACATTTATTTTTTATATATATATAATAATATCATCACACAACGAATATAAAAATAATTTATCTCGTTTGTTGGCCATATGCACGCGTAGACACTGCCATCGACGCCGCCGGAGATACCTATATCTACGCCAAACCGGCGCGCGGGAAAAATATTTGCTCGTCGCGAATGAATGAATGATGATCGTATTCACAATTATTTACATAATAATAATAATATAGTTGTTGTTAGACCTTGAGAACACACCGATGAGCTGATCTCGGTAATACGGTTTCGTTTTATACTACGTAAAAAATACTAATAAAAGCACATTATAAATCACACTAACGCACACATTTATGCAGAAATGAAATTAAAATTCTTAGTGGAAGCATTTTCGGGATTTAATATTTCTACGTCTTCGTGACATAATATTTGGACTTTATCGGTTTCCGTCAAAAATGACCTTACAGTTTTCTACAGCTATCCTTTATTATCAAACAAATTAAAAAAAACAACATTCTTTTACCCACTACATCTTAATAATTGCAGTGTAACAGACTACAGTAGAATACTAGTAACACTATAACAACACTATTATGGCTATTAAATAATATAACTACATAAAATAATATTGTATAGATTTTTTTTTAATGTGCACTCGTTGACATGTATTATAATAATACATACAATACAATTGTATCATAGTATTTATTTAATTATAATGATAATAAGTTACCTGGTTGTTTTTCTGATAAAATTATGAGGTGGACCGTCTAGTAATTTATACATTTATATATATATATATATAGTAAATTATTTCTTTGATACTAATAAGTAATAACATTATAATAATCAAATAATTTAAGAAAACAAAATACGTATAACTATTAAATATATATTTTTATCTGAGTATTTCTATCGTATATTATTATAATTTATAATATATCATTATAAACAATATAAACCTATACATTTTATCAAACATAATGGTATTTTTATAAATCAAGTATGAATTATCTGAATGACTGTAAGCTGTAAGAAAATTAATACAAATAGAGTAAATTACTCGTAAATCCAGATTATAATTATTTTACTTTATTTTGTTTAAATACACCAACAAATTTTGGAAAATATTTTTTATATGGTATTTTATTACGCAGAAAATAAATTAATACAGTATTATTAATGATTTCACAGTTATATTAAACATTTACATAAATAGATGATTCTCAAAACATAAAACCTTTAATTTATAAGTGACGGAAAAATAAATGTCATTTTATCTAATTTGGTGGAAAATGTAATTGTTGGAAAACTGAAAGGTCATTTTATGCAGAAACCGACGCCCCAATATTCAAGTCAAACGTTAATTCGAACAAATGTTACTACTACAATATATATGTATTAATATTACGGGCTATCCACTAATTAACTATTCGACTGTACGTCTGTATTTCGTGGTTTACTCAAAACGTCGAATTAAGTCAATTCACGCACAATTATTGACTATTATATTTATACTGTTTTAATGATATTTTATACGAATATAATTGAACTTCGAGATAAATTTAAGGGACGTAATACAAGGCTGAAATTACTAACAGATTATCACTGGCACTTTGGACAATCTAAATAAAACTTTATTTAGCCAACGCTTATCTCCGGATACTTTGTACCTTCTGTATAGTCAATATAAATATATATATATATATTAAGTTGTATTGATTGTATTTATAATATATATATATATACTATAAGGACACTTATTTTCTGTGGTTAGGCGCTATAAAAATAATTAAAAATGTTTCCACTACATAATTTTATGAAACCGTCGAAGCGCTACTATCGAAATTATAAAAAAATTTTATCCGAAAATTACTTAGTATAGGGCTAGTAGGTGAGCTGGTTAAGACTTAAAAGGACAGATATAGAACATGGCCTCCCAAAACAGATAATTAGATAAAGCACACAGCTATATATTTATATAAATATATACTATAAACTTAACAATAACATTAATAAAAATACAAATTTAAAACTTAATACGTAATAGCGTTATGTGAAAATAAGATTAGTATAAATTATAAACTTTGGCGAGTTGTCCGGCAAATATTGTGTAATGCATAAAGAATATAGGTAGTATTGAATGCTGATCATCAGGCCGCTGTTTTAAACTGTAAAGTTAAAACGGGAATACACGGTGACCCACTCTATATAATACCAGTATGTATATATTGTACGTATAACCTACATATCGTCCGGGAATACTGCAGTAGATTGATGTCCAAACGTTTATATTTTATAGACGATAAACAAAACCGTCAAAACAATACGATCAAATTGCCCGACTATGGCGGTGGGATATCGGGACTTTTCCTGGTGGGCCACGCGGCTAGTAGTGGGCAGCGGGCTATTATTTATTTAATTAATAAACAATAATTAGAGGCATTATGGCTTTATGGCTGTAGGGAAAAATATATCGAATAATATAGTTTTTAAAGACATGATTTTATTTGTTGAAAATAAAAGTAATTTGTTAAATAAAGTACTGTGTACATTTTTTTTAATTTAATGGGATTGGAAACGATGATTTTCTGTTTTCGTCTAACACACGCGCGTAACATAGGATTATAGACGTGTTCTATTTCCAACGTACCCATTCATATAATGATGCGATAAGAATTCTGTAGACGGGATTGATTTTGTCGTCAAGTCTACTTGAGATCGAATTTCCCACATTTTTTATATTATCCCTAATAGCGTTAAATTAAAAAGAAGTACATTGACATATTTTAACTTTTGGAGAAGTTAAAATCAAAAATATCAGAGAATTTTTTTAATAGTCTGCCGCTGAACATGTAATATATATACATACATATAATTATACCATAAAAATATGCCTAATTAGTGATTACCTACCTATTATTTTAGTATGAATGTTCTATATTTATCATATTATTGATAATAATAAATCGACGTGTTTTTTGTAGAAGTATAATGTATGTTTAAATGATCACAGCGGGCTTTTATTGAGACTAAGTTCTATTATTATGAATAATAAATACTTAATAAAATATATAGTGTCTTCGTTACGCATGCGTTTCCGGGAACCGTGCTATTGCCAACTTATGCGTTCTATCTCAGACAGAGATGTCTCAAGGGCGTCTCTATGTGTGCTGCACGTGCGTGCGTGCGTGCGTGCATGTATGTGTGTGTATGTGCAAAACAATGCACATTCCTCCGAGAAGTCCGGTTTGGACTTATCAAAACGGATGGCCGGAGGAGGATGGACCGCCGGGAGAGAGACAATACGTATTGTATATAATATATATATTATATATACATATGTGTACTAAAATCGTTTGCTGCACGTTTACACATCATATGTATTATACTCCGGTCTATCTCTTTCGCACTCTCGTTCCCACCCACGCACCCCCGTCAGGAACATTACCCAAAGCTACTATAGCCCTACAACAACAACAACAACAACAACAACAATAATGATATCGCGTACTTGCGTATATACGATTAATAATGATTGTTACGCAGATCGTAAAACTTCGAAGGGTCTCCGTTTTCATGGTGGATATTGTTATTAGCTGATCCTGCATAGTGTTGCCCGTAACAAATTAAATAATGTCCGTTGACATACTCTGTTGACCGTCTTAAACTCTATTGAATGCGAGCTGTACCAACTTTGTTTTGATCAAATATAACAATATACAGGTCTAAAATCATATCCAATCGCAGAGCCGTGCCGAAGGGGGGAGGGGGGGGGCTAGGGGGCATGGTTTAAAAGGGCGCCGAAAAAATTGAAACGCATAATGATAAATAAAATAGAGGCAAATATTTTTAATTTTACCCTGGGCGCCAAATCTTAACGGCACGGCTCTGTCCAATCGTAATAACTGTTTTATTTTCTATAATCGATGGCCACCCTATACATGAATAATAATATATTTGTTTTCGCGAGCCAAAAAGTTACGTGTAAGCCACTTCTTTAAATGCGAGTTTCACAAAATTCCTTCTAAGTATGTGTCTGTATATATATATATAGTAATTAATAAATATCCTCAAAATGAATTCGCGTGTTCTTCGATTATGAATCAATAAAATCAGTTAGTCAATACTTCTTCTTAAGTATATATTATAGATAAAAAGATATAAATGACTATACGGCGCGAGCCTATAAGTTTATGATCGCGATTTTTCCGTCGACGCCGGTACTCAACATACTTCTCGTCGAGGGAAGCGAGTCAATACCGTTACGCTACATATACACCACACACGCATCGTTGTCGTAAGAAAAAAAATAATGACCATGTGTGGTCGAGACTATGGAACAATTTTCGTTCATTGTTTAGCGAAACGTTTTTGTCGGCGGTGCGCATTCCTCGGCAACCGCCGCCGAGGCTATACATTATGCGCAGTGCCCACGTATATATATATATATATATATAATAATATGTGAGATTTACGTATATTATATTGTTATTTTACGAGACAAAGTTAAATCCAATAATTTTCATTATTTTGGTATTGTATACCTATACCTCTACTTCAGGCGTATAGTAATATTAAACGATGAGCAAGCGCACGATTGTGAAAAACTGCACAAGTACCTAATTTCATTAATATGCATAGTACCTACATGGTTTATTATTATTAAAAGCCATTTGCCCATTGTTCTTCAGTGATGATTTGAAGTGAGAAAAGAGTATCCAAGCAACAGTCGAGAAATCCGTCAACCAAAATCTCTCAAAACGAATTTATCTGATTCGGATTTTTATTGAAATATTTATCTATGATATTTTGTTCTATTATATTATATAATCTATGACGCCTTATTCAGGCCCACGGATGTACCTTCAAAAATTAATTACTATCGTTTTTTTCGCCTATATTATATATATATATATACCCAAAAGAGTGCGACACGGCCCTGGATGTCAGTGCGCGTGCGCGCGTGTATGTATACGCATTACTTATGAATCGTCGCAGTTAACAAGTCGATTTTGTAAGACAAGTATCCCGAAAAATGAAAACCGGTCGATAATAGCTACGACCGGTTTTACGACGATCGGATGAGTTTAAATTTGACGGGAAAGAAAATTCCCACTTAATTTTTTCGCCTATAATGGGGTAATTGAACGCATAAAACTACTAGATACGAGGTCGCGAAACCGTCGACGGCGCATAGTGTTCAAATACGCGAGCACGTTCAACGTCCGTGACGCGAGGACTACGCTGTATATATTATACATAATACCTCCACTGTCCTAATGGTCTCTAGGACGCGCGAGCTGTGGCGCTATGCGTGAGTGTGTGTGTGAACGACGAAAATTAATTCAATTATTTTATAATAAGCGATTTCTATTCAAAACGACGTTTAAATGCTAAGCGTTGTGTGTATACAGTATCGTACGTTTATGTGTGAGTACATAACCCGGTATACGTTCAATAATGATAAGTATCTAGTATAGTCATAATGTTGAACCGGGGATATCGTATAATATGTAATATTATACTATTATAGGTATACGGGGTTTTGATTCTTTCGATATACGTGACGAGCTCGTCACAGTATATTATTGACTATTGTGCCCTCGAAGACGACGGCCGATCCGTGGAAACGTTTGTTTTCTAACTTTATAACATTGGTAGGTACTTGCCTAAATACGCATCATTTTTTAAATTTTAATTCATAATACATTTTAATCGGTCACGCGACTGAGCACAGCGAAAAAAATTACACATTTTTCTTCCACTGTATGCGCGCAAAACGAGCGAATCGGTCATTAATCAGTGTCCCTCGTGTGTTTTCGCGCCAGAAAGAATTATTACTGTTTGTATTATTATATTATTATTTTTTTATTAAAATTTAATGTTTTTAAAAAATGTCAATAAAACACATGTATTATACCGCTACATACACGATCCACTCAAAATATTTCATAGTTATATTTTAGTCGAATGCAGGTACAAATTAAATTTCCAGTGCTTAATAGAATATTATATAAACTTAGTTAAAACTCGGACTATTATACGATAATTAATTGCGATTTGTGTACCTACCCTAAATATTTTATTTTATGAGATTAAAAAAACCATATAAAATATTGTGTATACGTACACGCTCGGTGTGTGAATTGAATTTCTGCAAAGAGTAAAATACACAAACTCGTATAATATATATTAACCATTTTACACATTTAGATCAAATAGACAAGCATAGAATTCATAAATATATTAGTATGGATAAAAACGAATTAAAAAATATTCATGATTGGGTACATAATAGTCCAAGTCATTGGGGCCAACTAGTGATTTAAATTCCATGTAAAATCATGTAATAGAGTTGTCCTACGCTATATGTATAATAATATATAAGAGACAAAATATTTTGGTTGTGAATAGAAAACGATCAAACTGATCGAAGTGCGTTTGGCCTTCAGCTTTGATCAAACGATGTATCTGATAGAAAATAATTATGTATTTACTTCAGTATTAACATAAATACGGGATTTTACAAAAGGAACAAGTTTTTTCGGTACTTTATATAGAAAGTCAAGTTTTTTCATTAGAATCTATCAAATATGGGGACAGTATAAATGAGCATTTTCCAAATATCTGCACCATATCAATACATTGATTTGCAGACTAGAACTCTATTTACGGTGCATCTAATTAACCAGCAGTCCTAATAAAGTCTTTACATGAACAGTTTCGGTACAAAGACACCATATATAGGTATATATTCTTACATTAAAATAATTGAAATTAAATTGAACCGTTTAAATCTACTGCAGAAGGAGGTGCCCGGAAGTGCTACGATTTATCGACATCGCGATATCCGACATCGTGACGCTGATCTATAAGTACATGATTCGCGATCAATTGTCGATTCGCGTCACGCTCTATACATGCCGTGCGTTAATTGTATACGATTTAAACGTTCTCGCAATTCGTATTGGCATGCACGTCCATGTCTATGTAATAATATATACGATATACGAACCGGAGCACAGTTATTAAAGTATGTATACTTCACTATTATAATACTATATATTTTGTGGGTTTCAAATCCGGTGGTGGTTCTTGGAAACTATATAGATATTTTAGATATTAAGTTAAGTAAAACCAGTAAAAGTATATGATTGATATATTAAAAACGTATAATATTCTTGCACGGCTACACGTAGTATCATGTTTTGTATACAAAAACATTTTAAGAGGAGTTTCAAATCCATATTATACGTAATGTGGTATAACATTGAAATTCAGGGATATAATGCTTGTGACTTAAAAGTCTTATTGCAGCCCTTCAACATTCGGTTACTATAATAAATTTATGCACAGTGGGTGTATAGAGAATATATCAATGTTTTAAATGTTAAACATAAACAAGAACAACGTATACAATAATACGTCTTGTTTAGTGTATTTAATGTGTAACAATGGGAACGAGACGTTTCCCCTTCAACCATCACCCCCAACTCACACCACCATTCCCGCGTGGGTAGTGATGTATAGAGTTTTGAAAAACTTGAGAGAAAAAAATCTAAAGCCGGTGCGGCTTAACGCGCAGCAGACACCGAAGCGCGAACAATAAAATTAAAAAAAAAAAAAAATGTCACACATCTCATCTGGCTGGCTCCAAGGCCCTGCAGAGAGTTGTTCGCCGTGTGCGTATTATTTATATAATATAATAATATATTTCTACATGGTCCTATTAATACTCGTTTTGAATGTTAAAACAATTTTTTTGATAGTCGGTGATGTATGAAAAAACGACCAACGACGATTATAATGATTTCTTTTTTGGCACTACACGCCGGATTTGTATATATACATACAAGAACACACATACACACATATATGTGTGTATATATAAATATAGTACGTGGAACAAAAGCGAAAATATTTTTTCGGGAATAAATTAGAACCGGCCACCGTCGCCGCCGCCCGTTTCATTCATTCATTGTTATTTGCACGCAGCATTTCCACGAGCAGCGTCTCTGTGATAACCGCTGTTGAATGAATAAGTAGACGTGAATAATACGATGAAATATGATAGCCCCGAAGTCCTTTGAACACACACACACATACACACGCTTACATGCACGCACACGACTCATTTCGGTCATTCAACATTCCGTTCGGTCAGATGGTTGAGAAATCGCCCGCCGCCGTTTATTATTATTCCTCGGGTCGCTTACGGGTTTTCTTGTCTTTTTTCTGTATAGTTTTGTTTTATTACTTACACACGTAAGAATATATTATATGTATATATATATATATATTATGTGGGCGTGTATTAATTGTCGTGGCAGCATAGGTATATAGTCGCGCCGGTGGTAGCTAGTATGTCATTATAACTATATGGCATACGACGGTTGTCCATTTCGCCGGATCGTAAAACAACGGATAATACAATTTACTGCGTGTATTTAGTATTATTAGCCATCTCCTGCATAATATTCGATATGCGACAACGGTCAGCATACGCGTGACCTAAATCCCAAAGTCAAATGTGCAAAAAAAATATCTAATAACAATATTCAACAGTGGTCATCACCGATCAGTGGCCGATTTGATATCCGTTCAAAGAAAACATTCCAGACGTACCTTAACAGCGCGGATATCTTGGAGGTCATCATACAAAGATATAAGTGTACGTAAATAGACTTTTGAGTTTGGACTGAGAGTTTTGGCTCGTTAGACCAAGCTCGTGTACTGTTTACTTTACACACCTAAGACAGTAAGACCTAACAATCTACAAATCGAATTTGAGGCTATACATATATAGATAACTTAACCTAAGGTGAGATGATAAAAAAAATCGAATTTGTATATCTTTATCCTGCGTATTGGACGGGTGAACTGGCCCATTGAGTACACACTCTAAATCAATCTCCACGGTTCGGGCTAGCCTGGTCCAAAATTTTCAGTTTTAGACAACACCCATGCCTGTTTGATGGGATCACAGGTATAGACTATCTACCTCACACATCTCAATTTTGAACCACAGTTTAGCCCAATGATCCAAATCCGATAGTGTACACGCACCTAATAAGGTGATAAGCTATTTGTAATAGAGTAGTAGTAAGGTCGCAAAAGTCAGCGACAAATTAATTAAAAAATAATAATCTATCAAACAAAAAAGGTATTTTTAAATTCCATATTATATTATATTGATTACAATCGATGTTCAATTTCCAAGATATAAAAAAGTGTTACATAACACATTTTGAATAATATTTAAAGTTATTTAAACCATTAAAACACGTTAAATTATATGATTATTAATTAGTATATTACTCTAATATCAGAATGTAAAAACCCGTTTTTGTAAATAAATTAAAAATATGAAAGTGTCTGAATATCGAATAAAAAATTTAAGGGCTCAAAAAATAAAATACCTATATAAGTTTATATTATATAGGTATATTTGAAGGTTGTAATGAAATAGGAAGACTCAAATTAGCCTAAGATCAGTACTTCTATTGGGAGGGATGACGACACAGGGAGATGGAGGTTTCTCTACTATTACATTCGTTTTATATTTTGAGAGCATTTTACTAATCATTTTTAATAAAATGTATTTTTTAACAACAATTTTCTTATAAATAATATTATATTTGAATTAGTTGAATTATTATACAACTTATTTTTTATGACATTGCATAACAGTTATCGAATATCTACAATTTAATCGTAAATCGTAATTTAAAAATAATATATAAACTATTAATCAATTTTATATTGTACATTAAATACAATTATGTTTAATGTGAATAAACAAAAGTAATATTATTCCAAGATATTAATTTAATCGCATAGAACTCATAAATATTTGTTACATACTAACATTGCATGCTTATGTATTGTAATTATTTGTTTGAATATTAATAGTTGTCGGTGTTGTTGGATTGATAGTTATTGGGGAGATTTACACCTTGAAAGTTGGGTTGAGTTTAATCATTTCAATAAACACTAATTTTTTCAATTTGGGAAAATAATTCTTTTATTTTTCCAACTCGAGCACTGCCGTTTATAAAAGATACTCAATAAATACAGATTTAAAAATAATAGAAAGATAGATTTGAGATCGACAAGACACCCTCCTATATTTTTTAGTCTTATATTATGTATTTTTCGGTTTATTCGCGTGCACATTTTCTTTCCCTGAAGACTTCGTAACCTTATGTAAATCACCTTTTGACGATTTTGACCTTCGCAGCTCGAATAAAAATACAGTACGTAGTATACACGCATATACTCTGCTATTATAAATTCATAATGCTCCTATAGTCAACTTTCTGCCTTTCGTATTGTCACCTTCACGGCTTCACTTCTATGCATTTTTAAGTCATTTACTTGTTGCACTATTAGATTTTTTTACTGTTACATTCGTGGTGTAAATCAATAGTTCGAGATTATTTTAATAATTAATGATTACGTGATCATTTTTACACATGCATAAATACCTATTTATGCTTTAATATACACCCTTTTTTGCCGATAAACATTCGTGATGATATACACGAATAGACGTCGGACGATTAAAAATTAACGACGAAATAATTGGTAAGCAACCGGCAACATTGTGTACACTGTACTTTGTAACTGCGAGGTTCTAATAATTATTATTCAACTCTGTGTATGTGTATTATCGTCATCACTGCGAGTTGTGAGCATTGATTTACCGAGAATTAATGCAATCAAAAAATTATTGTCTGAATTTATTCCAATCAAGTGCGTTGGATAAATTACCATCAAAAGTTAACCTAGTGCCTAATTAAAATATTCTTTAAACGATTAAATACAATTAAACTAAGAAAAAAATTCAATATGAAATAAATAAATGATAACTTACGATTGAAATATGTATTTGATTTAAAAATAACTGGTTTATAAATTGTAATAGGTAATAGTAATCTTGTATACTAATACTATTAACATATTGTCGTTTTCATTGGCAATGTTATTTATAAAAGTTTGATGGTCAAATTATATTTACATTGTATCTACACTAAACAGTAAACTGCGTTCTAACGAAACTTATAGAAACTAACACAGTTTAATAATTATTAAGTCTCTTAAATCATAAATTATTTTAATAATATTGAACTTTACCTCAGAAATATATGAATTTAAAAATATATTATATATAAGTATAAATTTAGATCAAAAAACAGTTATTAATTTAGATTCTGCGCATAGCTATGAATTTGTTATAACATTGAGCATTTACGATGATACGTGGTTTTTTTTAGTTTAGACAATTTAATCTTTAAGATTGAGGGTAGTTCATACTTGCTGATAACAAAATGGATTTGGCTTATACTTAGAAAGATGAAAAATTTAAATTTCTATTATTACCAAATGGAAGTTACAACAAAATTATTGATAAAAAATTTTAATATGTCTTAATAACATTTTTATTTAATAGCAAAATGTAAATTACACTATGGATACCTAAAGCTTGAATTGTAAAACAAGATTTTTTATAAGTCAATGAAAAAAATAGTATAGTATCATATAATTTCATAACTGTTTATATGAACGGTTAAAATTCAAATTTTGACAAAATTTAATCTTTAAATGAATATAATGACGATTTTTGTAAAAGAAAATAATTAAACTATATACCTAGTTATCGATCTTTAGAAATAAAATGTATCTTTTAGTGAATAATCTCTACTCTTTATAAGTAATTATAATTTATGGGCATTTATGAATGTTGGTTGTATGAGTCATATCAAACATTTCAGATTTAATTTTTTTTTTAATCTAATAAAATATGTACAAT
Organism: Rhopalosiphum maidis; assembly: GCF_003676215.2. Lineage (NCBI taxonomy): Eukaryota > Metazoa > Arthropoda > Insecta > Hemiptera > Aphididae > Rhopalosiphum > Rhopalosiphum maidis. The sequence continues at coordinate 87,423,520 of NC_040878.1, forward strand.
AGAACCTTATGTTTTTTATTGGAAAGTTTTAGATGTTTTGAATATTGAAAATAAGTTTGAATACAATTTGTTAATTAGTCTTTTAAACAAATACAATTATGATTATAATTTAAAAGTTATCGAATAAACAAGCACAGGTCAAGAGTTATTACATATAGACATATATAGTATATACAATGGCCAAATAAGAAGTGAGTTTAATGGTTTATTCTATACTTTTTTGTTAACTAGCAACAACTTTGTGTCGACCACTTTAGTTACGCAATTACCTACCTATACTCGAATATTGTAGTTTAGTATATTTTATATTATAATTGTTTAGTTTCCAAGACGATGTTGTTTGTTCACGTTACAGCCGCAGCGTAGTAATGTTCTGTTTCCGTTTAAAACCGCAAGTGTTTTGATATTGAACTTGAAATAGTAGCCAAGAAACAAAAAATGTACGGTAAAAATATAAAAATACACCAACTACGAAGTGTGATTGGTGAAATGCCACGATTTTCTGAGATGACTAGTCACGTGTAAGATAATAATTCGTTTGAACCTAAAGTACCGTGCACTTATTACCTTCGTGTAATCATATTATTCGACGGCTTTGGTAGTAGTAGGGTTAGCGAATTGTAGCTTAGGGTTTGTTTGAATAACAGTAATATCATTACTATGAGATCACGTACATATATATGTATAGCTAGGTAGTATATAAACTATATAGGAGAGAGATGTACCTACCTACTACACAAGTTAACTACTACTCACTATAGTTTAGTCATATTGTTTTATACAATAATATTATATACATGTATAATGTATATAAAGGATAGACGATAACAGAATATATAGAAGGCGTTTGCACCCCGAGATTTAGATTGATGTGTACGTATATTATTATACTCCCCTCAAGATCGCGAGACCAAGAATTGCATAATATTATCACGTTGTACACTACAGTGCATAGTGACTACATGATATACGTTATATATATATATACAGGGTGTCCCATGAAGATTTACCCATTGCGATATTTCCTGAAATAATGGAGATATCATGACTTTGATTTTTTAATAAGTTTCACAGGGACAAGAACTACAAATATTTCATGTTTTAATTTATTTTAATATTATGGTAAAAAAGTTAAAAAATATATTTTTTTATTTAATTGTTTTCGAAAAAATTGAAGATAGCCATTTTGTAGAGTTTATTTTTCTGAAAATATTGACTTTTCAACATTTTAATTTCATTAATCTCCTGATTTTTAATATTTTTTCTAATTTCGAAATAAACTACGAATTTTTAATACGATATAGTGGTATCAATGTATCAAACATGTGGTTCACGTGCTCGTACATCCGCCGAACGTTTTTAGTGTAATTCACAGTTTTCACGAAACTAGAAAAAATATTAAAAATCAGGAGATTAATGAAATTAAAATGTTGAAAAGTCAATAGTTTCAGAAAAATGAACTCTACAAATCTTCAATTTTTTTGAAAATAATTAAATAAAAAAATATATTTTTTAACTTTTTTATCAAAACATTAAAATAAATTAAAACATGAAATATTTGTAGTTCTTGTCCTTGTGAAACTTATTAAAAAATAAAAATCACGATATCTCCATTATTTCGGAGATATTGTAATGGGTAAATCCTCACGGGACACCCTATATATGTATGTGTGTATAAACATTATATCATTATTATTATCATTATTAATATTCATATGACCTAAGCGTACTACACGCGTCTAGCCGCAACAGACGCGTTGGCATCTGTTTGTGGACAATCCGAGTAAATAACCCTTTACTAGTTTACTATACAACTGGGCCGACTGGCAGCCATGCATTGAAATATAATATAATCTACTAGTATACTGTATGTCTCAATGTCTGAATACTATTACTACTAATATTATAGTATTATGTTGTTGTTACAAAAATATTATAATTTATACAATACCTACATCGACACTCGTTTAGTGGTGATACCTTCCTCATATTATCTAGGAATAATTAAATAACATAATACAAGTACATTATACTACCCGATTCTGTACGCCATTGCCCGTACGAAAATTGAATAATGCCGTCGATTTAACCCGTCTTAAACTCCGTTAAATGTAAGTTACACAGCTTTTTAATGCCATTATTTGGATGGTTTTGACCAAAATATAAAATATAAGCCTAAAATTATACTAAGCATAATAACTATTAAACTAATGGCAACCTTAATTAACAAAAAGATATCTTTTTTTTATAACACGAAAATCTCACTACGTAAGTAAACCTCTTTAAAATGTGAATTTTGGAAACTGCCTTTTAGCGAAGATGCCTCTAACTTTCATAGTTTTGGGCGTACATTGATTATAGATCAGTTAGTCAGGACTTTTTTTTTTATGTATTAATATTATACAGACAAACGACAAATGTAATTGCTTATTACGAGTATTTATAATACTCGTAACGATAATTTCGACTGTTGGTGATGGCAAAAACACCGAGCACCAAACGTTACAGAATAACAACGGTCGACTCCCGACTGAAATAATATTAAAAATAGATATACCGAGTTGTATAATAAGCCACCTTAAACAAGATAAATTACTTTGTCCAACGACTACTGGGCCTATTTGTGGCCTACTCATATCTCAGTTTTTAAATATAAGTATTACTTAACAACGACAAGGGGAAAACATACACAGACCATTATAACAATAATATAAAATGCTGCATAGCATTTTTTAATCTTTCAAATTTAGAGGCGACACACAACTAAGTATACATTCAAGATTCAACCAACAACATTCATGATAACCGATAGATTTATACTTATAGTGCATCTTTGTCTAGTGAATATATGATGTGTGCGGGACACCTATTAGGGAAAGGATGATGCAAAGGGTGATATGGAAATTTTTTTTTCTTCATTAAGAATATTTGGACGAGTAAGTTCTTGAAATCTTGGTGTAGAAATACAATAGAAAAAAATATATTAGAATATTAAATGGACTGTATAACATATACTCAGTTTTCTTGAAGAGAAAGTTCAACACGACATAGTGTTTAATGTAATTTACAATTCTTATTCTATTATGTAAGAAAAGTTAATTTTTTTTATTTCAATAACTAAATTTTATATTTATTTTATTTTAAATAAAGCAATAATTGTGTCATCTAAATTTTATTTTGCTTATCAATTAATTAATCATCCCTCTAGGTTTTGAAAGATTCGTGACCTTGAATGATGTAGGGTTTTTGTTGACTACCAAAATGTCACGAAGAAAAAAAATTATATATTTTTTTATTATTCGTTGTTGATCCGTAATCTCCTTATTATATTATCAAATAATAAAATATAATATAGTAGTATAAGTACAAGTATTATGTGCATAATGGTACTTGTTACCACACGCGTGTTTTGCCCGTAGACATTGCACGCTACATAGTATTATATAAAAGGTTTTTTGTATTAATATTATTTTTATCATTGTTATAGAGTTTGCTTCATACAGAAACAGTTTCCTTGCGGTGAGTAGAAAAATGTCATTAAGATTCCTGACCCGTTGAATCTTTGGTTGACATTGTTGAATAAGACAATATTATATATTACTATTTATTAACACGAAACGTAAATTAAGTGAGACCTTAGGGTGGGTGGCTGGGAAGGGGAATAAGATATTATTTATGTAATATACAACGTGTGTACAAAAAATAATATTTGATACTTAAATTTTATATAATATATAGCTAGTTATTCTAAAAACGTTGGACAGTGCGTTATTAGAATATTATATATACCAACATTATACTTTTGGATTTTATGTACCTATATAATGTATATTTCATAACATATATAATATCAATATATAAATATTGCAATAACAAGTTGTAGCAGGAAACTATTTTTTCTATGATATTTAAAACGATATTAATTCTTATAAGAAATATGAAAATACTCTATAAATGACTTATGTGCATCAGTACATCTTACATTGTCCTCCAGTAGGAAATCCTTATCTAACTGGCAACAAAAAATCAATGGTAACAGTGATGAGGCTCACAAATAGCAGTGTCCATTAATACCCTCGTGCCCCAGAATCTCATCACATGACTGTGTCACAACATTACACTATAACAATGTACACACGTACATGAAATGCAAAAACGATTTAATTAAATATCAATGGGTGACTGTTTTCTCAAGACTGACCTATGCTCGAACAAAACATTTTTATTGACAATCATGGAAAAAAAATTTAAATATTTATAAATAATTTAAAATCAGTCAACATAATTATGACAATTATACTCTGTATAAAAAAATTCTAATATTTTATTTTATATGTTTACGAGCTGACCCTTTTTTTATATAGGTAGTTAAATAAATAAGCTAATATAAACATTTGGTGTAAACTAATTGTATTATTGGTTAATATTGATTATTCGTTTTTAAACTACAACGAAATAAGAAAATTAATTTTATCAAAAACTAGTTTCAATTTTTCCTTAATTTATTTTTGTTTTTCCCAATCATTAAGAAAAGTACTAAAAAAAATACATTGTAAATGCAATGCATTCATTGCTCCGTTAAGGATCTAATATTAACAATTGTTATAAATCTAATTTACCTAATAAGACGTACATGACATAAAAACAATTTCGTACGATTTCGATGTCCACCATTTGTGAATAATCAATTATTACTGTACAGGACTATCGTCTGTAAGCTAATTTAAAATCACATAGAACTTACATTAGTAAGAGTTCTATTTTATAAATTATAGTCAGTGTTTATATCAAAAGTTTTGTATCAACCAAGAATATTATCGATCCATATTTTATATTCATTGCGTTTCCTAGAATTCCTCTGTGTGGTAGTTTTATTTCCGAGAAAACTCAATGTAGGTTCAGCAACCATTGCAAAGTGTTTTATTTTGTGCTCACGGCGTTCAAACAATAAATACGTACATACGAATACGACAAGATATTATTTTAAGCCTTAAGAGGACGTCGTACTCCTATGTTTTATTTCCGTTTTATACTAACGTACAATATAGCGAATTTGCATTCAGTTAAATCCATTTTATGCTGTTATTAAAGTCAATTTACCTAATATAAAACTTAAAGAAAGAATATTTTCTAAGGCATCACATAGGGTTTTATTGATACTTTCATTTTAAACTAAGTTATAGATAATATGTAAAATATTAAAACTTTAAAATGTAAATATCAATAAATGCTTACATGATTACATAGATAATATTCATACCTTTAAGTTTGATTATAAGTAAATGAACTCTAATATTAAAGCAAACAGCATAAAATGGATTTTGCTGAACGGAAATTTTCAATGATGTATACGGTGTAAGACGGAAACAGCACATGCGGCTATGCTATATGCGTACGGGTCACGGGTGTACGAGTGTGACGCGATGTCTTCCTAACTTTAAGGAGAAAATAATATTATTGATCGTCATTTAAAAAAATCATGGTCTTCTGTTCCATCAATGATATTTAAGAACAATAGCATACTCAAAATATTTTAAAACTACATCAGCAAATTATTAAATAATACTTAAATGTGAAAAATGTTGCACTACTCGTACAAGTTAAGTGTAAGACAGTCTAGAATTTGAATTACGTACAATTTAACAATATACATAATATATACCTAGTAATATAAATATTTGTGAAGTGGTAGACAATATCAGTAGAATTGGTATTGTGAAGGCTTATACATGTATATTAAATTTAGATTTTATTGTGGGGGGGGGGTGGAATTATTAAAATGCTTATAACAATAAAACACAAACACGATAACAAATAGTTTTTGATTGATGGTCGTTAAAAATAAAAAAATGACTTGAAAAAATTATATTTCAAACTACTTATAATATGATTAAAATAATGAGTGTGCAAATGAAAATACTCGTTGATTTGACTAAATATTTATTATTCATATTATTCAGCGATCAATAAACTATAGGTACTTGAATATATATTTTGAACCCGATTTTGTGTGTTCCACTAAAATATGGTTTTCGATTTCAATGGGTTTTGGATATTTATTAGTAAAATACTAAAAATGAATGTTATTAATATTGTGCGCAAATAAAAACAACAAACATATAATAATATAAAAAAATACAGCTTGTAATTTAGAGGGTGATTTACCAAGTATGCTCACTCCCATATTTTCCTTTAATAATAAATTTATTCAAATTCTGATATTAGGAATTTTTAAACGTACTTCAATCATATTTTAAAATTCTTGAAATTTGTTATACTAATTATCTCCTTTGACGCTACAATCTTCTATTTTTCAAATGAAACTCTTTTCTTTTATTATTAATTAAAATGTGTATAGGTACCTACTAAAGTAAATAGTCTAAAATGGTTTTATAAAATCATATGTAATATTGGATCTAGAATTTATTATACTCGGTTCATTTTAACAAATTACAAATGATATTCAATTAACAACATTTCTAAAATTTTCAATTATAAGTACTATAACCCAACCCTTATATCCTCCAAACCCATTGCTATGAATCTAAAATGATCTTTAGTACACACAGTTAAAAAACTACTCGTTTAAAATGTTTGAATATTCATTTTGACACATCACCATTTTTGAAAACATTATCCATTAAATAAATTATGTTATTTATACAATAGACAAAAGAAGTTGTTATCAAAAAAAATGGAGGTTTTTATCTTAATAGGATAAAATCATTCTTTTTTACAAAAAATCTAAAAAAATTGAAATATGATCTTTAAATATATTTAAAATTTAAAAAATCAAATTTTGAATAACTGAATTATTGAAAAGTAAAAAGGGGTTGAGGATGCTTGGTGAATCACTCTATACATCAAGTATAATATTATTGTTTATTATTTTAATATCGGTGTGTGGTTCCCTCCTTACTGGCCGTTGCCAAAGAAGAATAATAATTATAATAATAATGTTATACGGAGGCGGTAGTTCTTACATCGTCGCGTCAGCCCGTGACGATTAATTAACTCTTTTGGCCTCGTCGCCGCTGCCACCGTTTCCATTCACAATTTATAATATTTTATTATTATTATTTTACACGTGTTAGTCAGTATTCAGTAGATACATAATATATTATTAAACCATGCTCACATCTCGTCGATCATACACGTAGCCGTCTTTCTCGTCATGTTTATATGTATAATATATTATTAATATTATATTTTATTTTATTTCATTCCTTCTTCTCTTTACCGTCCTTATTCTTCACATTACGGCCGGTTTTTATAGGATTTGGTGACTTTCTTTCAAAATTCTACATAATATTATAATGAACTATACACGCATCATTGTGTCTCTACGCGCTTCCGAGATACAACTTTAAAATTTAAATCAAGTTATCATTAAATAAAAAATATTTCGAATCTTATAATATTCTCACCAGTTATTGTAGTATTATCATGAAATATTCGTGAAACGTAATTAATGTTATGTATACAAAATATATGACATGATGCATATTAATATAATCAAAATTGGTTAACTTGTTTTACAATAAATTGTATGTAAAAATTAAAAAGTTGATTTTGTATTTAAATAAATATCTATTTGTAATTTTTTAAATACTTTTTCCAGTTAATATTATTGAAATACATCTTATCTTCAACACTTTATACTATAGTATTTGTATTTCTGTATAATTACTAAGTATCATTATACAAGATTGGTATACCGACAATATTCTTTTATTTTAAAATTGTATAATACATTTATTACATTAGCAATACAAATTATTGTGTAAGACGAATAAGATATCGGTACAGCTGTATGGGTGTGTAATGTGTATGTAACATCATAATATACGTTCGTATATTTAAAGAAAGAAGACTGAAAACCTTATTAGATCTAAATAAATAACATTTAATTTACTCATTCCTGATAATTATTAATTCAATATATATTATTTTATCTTATTCATTTTGACGGTTCGGTATAACCATTATTGTAATTTGTTGGAAGTACGGCGAGTCGGTTCCATTACACATCTATGCAGTGTGCACCGCGCAAGTACGTAATAGACTGACAACTGATCTTTACTAATAATATTATATCACGGAGTAGTGCGTGCCATCTCGATTTCAACTCTTCAGGCGGCGTGGATCTCTCCGATTGTATATTATAATATCAACATGCGCTGTCACCATTGTATTGCATGTTATATCGAACGTTATTGGTATGCGTACGAGACTAAATATTACGAAATACGAAACTTGTTTGGCTCCGGTCTCCGTCCGTCCGTCTGGGTCGGACGAGCGCGACCGTGCAGTCTACCCTGTTTCCAGCCAGGACCGCTATAATGCTATAAGGCTATTATTATTATTAATTTATTATACGGTCATCTTGTCCGACGTTTACGACATCGTAGGTATACATGGTATATATATATATGTGTGTGTGTACATCACACACTCGTATTATACATATTATTATGTATACTTCTATTATCCAGTGGTTAAAGTGGCTCAAATAATAAGTGATAGTGGTGGTGGAGGAATATTAGAATCTCGTAAACGACGTAAACACATCCTACTAATGACCCATATATAAATTTATGGTTAGCCTACAAATTTTTTTCGGTGCTATATAGGTACTAGTAAGAGAAATAGAAGTCTAACGGTGTAGTGTGCGATCCACCGTCACTTTTGGGGGATTTTTAGTGCCATGACCTACATAATATTACTTCAGTATAAGTATCACTGTATCAGTATTGATTTCAAAAAGATCATTCATATCCCTATAATATGTGGATAAGCACTACCTACGCGAAGTCGTTGATGTGAAACAGAAATACAAATGCACATTTTAACTTCAATACATTTCAACACTTCTTCATAATTCTTTAATAGCTAGTATATAGTCATAGTGTATACGCTGTGTATTATAGTTGGTAAAATTGGATCTACAAATCCATTATAAGTAATTTTTACGTGTATTATGTACACTATATAGTCCACAATATGGTTTATAAATTATATTTACGAACTAAACATATGAAAATCATTGATTTAAAGTTTTAAATAAATAACTAATTATTGTAATTGGTCATGAAAATTTACATTATATCGATACCAAAATATAAAGATAAGTGATAAGTAAATCCTGATTTTATGTAGTGTAGTATTATTAACTCCAATTTTCGTGAAAACTTAGTACATATTTATAATATTTAAAATTAAAAATGTTTCAGAAAAGAATGCAATTTGATAGTACGAGAAATGTTAACTAAAAAAAGATAGTGAAACGACATCTCCATCTTCTTTCGACCATTGTTTCATAGCCGTTTCAAGAGTTGAGACGATTCGATATTCGTCGAAATCGAAATAATAACATAATAATATAGAATACCGCCTTACCGCGATACCCGTCGATTATCGCGTTGAACTCTTTGAAATTATTATTCGCGTTTTTGTTGTATGTGTATAATATTATATTATATTTGAAGTCACGCAGCTATTTCGGCCAGGCAAACAGAATAAGACTCGACTGGCAATCAAATTGTATACGCATAATGTACATGCGATATGACGTATATTATATACCTACATTAAATTCGATGGAAATCCTTTTGTTGAAATATCAAACATTTATAACTAACTTAGAAAACGAATGAATTGTTTATACTTTATAATCGTTCTTCGTATTATATTATAACAATATGAGCGCATATTTTTCATTTCAACGAAAAGCGTCTTCTAACACATTTCCAGCGTCGAACTGCTTCAGCTGGAAACTAAATGTGCAGTATAGATAATAATATTCAAATCTCATCGGCATGCATGAAATAATATTATATTGTTATTTTTAGATCGTGCAACGTTGATTTCAAAATACACAATAAAGTTGTGCGAGTCGATCTTTGTATGATATATATCGAACGTCATCGGTTTGATCGAATAGTCGGTATGGAGAATATTATTATAATATAATATTATGTTATTATTGTATACATTTGCAGCCGTTTCCTGTCCCTCGACGCCAAAGGGCATTCTTGTGTTCTTGTGTTTCGTGTACAAGAATCATATAGAAGGGAAACCGCGAGAGTACGTGGTACTTTATGTTATACTTAAATTTTATATATCTTTATGTATTATTATTAGATTATATGATTATCGTAACCTATATTATGTACACAACTAAAATTGTGTACACATAAAATTCAAATTGTATTCGAATAGGAATAACTCACCACTCACGGCCCGTTTAGTGGCGATGATTTGATCCCTAAACGGTTAAATCCTTTGAAAATTGCAGCTCACTGACATTTTCGTACAACTAGCACAGACGACAAATTTAAATCTATAACCGAATATTAAGCGCAAGGAAATATTTCCTATTGTATATGTCAACGTAGTCTTCCTCGCACACATTTCTTACACAACGCTTATACTTAAAAAAAAAGTAATATACCATAGATACTATCATGTATCAATTTTAATTTTTTATAATAAATGTCCTTTAAATTAAAATGATTACAATGTTATACAATAGCCGTTTTAATATTATACTGTTATACCGATTAACATGAATACTTAATCCAAATCTAACCACAACGCTACAGCAATGTTACTTCTGTAAACTGTTGACAAATTTAATTTTAAAAATTCGTCCAAGTTCACTGTGATAACCTAACCATTTTAACCATAGTTTGTCGTAATTTTGCACACATATATTTAGACAATTTACCAACGAACTTGACGATGAATATACCAATACCTCAATACCTATAAGTTTGACGTATTTTTTATAAAAGCTACATCATAATATAAGTGTGGGTGATTCTGTATAATGATCAACTCGTATGAAAATAAATTTACGAATGTATCTATTATAGAATATAGGGATTGATGGTGTTTCACAAACTATTTAAATTTCGAACTTGAGAACTGTGACCCATCACAATGAAGTGTAATAATATTGTTTTCGTTTAGTATTTTTATATTTTATTCGTATTATAATATTACTAGAGGCAAATTACAACGTGCGATTGCGAATAATGTACCTATATTATAATATTATGAGCATATAGTTTGTGAGCAGGAAAGGCGTCGTATTGTATTTTTTTTTTTTTTTGATCTCGTGAGATTTCTCTCCAAAACGTTGGAAAAACTTATACACGCGCAATTCAATATATTATACATAATATTATCACTATTATCTATGTACACGTTTCAAAAAAAAAAAAAATATGTATGTCCTGGAGTCACAGCACACATACACACTAAAATCGACGTTCTTTGTGTTTAACCGTTAATCAATGAACTACTATTATTAAAATACATCGTGTGTGTACACACCGCGCATGTTATATAATATAGAATATAATAGTGTGCATACACGACGCGTGTTGAATAATCCCGTAGCTCGATATTATTATTATAATAATACGTCTACGCACCACAGTTGTCGTTTTCTCCGTTGTCTATATTCACCATCTCGTCACGGCCAACACAAAATGGGTTTTGCTTTTGCAAAAAATCAAATTTTGTCTCCTGAACTCAAAAAACGGATACCGGCGTCTACAGAGTATAGGGATGGTGTAGGGTTCTTTATATATAATATGATTAATATGTATTGCACTTACCTGTTACCTCCTAATATTATAATATATTATCACTAATATGACACAAACCCAAACACTTTTCTAGTAGCGTAAGGATTTAAAATGTAATGGTTTCATTTTTGTATTTTTGGTTTAGAAAAAAAAACTAACCGATAATTTGGTAAATCAAATATAGTATTTTGAGAGATATGGGTAACTTAGCAGTTTGATAAACCCGTTCACCCGAGTTTTATTCAGAGGAAAGGTCTTCAAATTGTAACAGTTATCAATCGAAAAATAATATTCCCTTAGGTACTAAAAATGATACGGTGTGTACAGTAATTGTACACGCGTGGAAGCAGTTATTATTTTTTCAACGAAATTCATTAAACCAATTGTGAAAAATTGTTTTGGCAAAGATTATTTATGAGTAAATCATATCACGTGTCTAATTTTAATCAAATAAATATTTAGAATTTAAAATAGGTATATTAGCCAGCAAAATCAAAGAATAATTTTTTTATTTAGAGGATTTCTGCACGCTATTTATTTTTGAGTTTTTGACTCTTTTTGATCCCTAACATAATAAATTTAAATTCAATAAAACTAATCTTGTGTTGTAAGCTATAGTATTAAATTAGTGAATTGGGCATTTTAAAAATCAGTACTCAAATTTGAAAATGCATTTTTTTTTATTGTTGTACTTCATATTGTATGTGATATTAAATTAGTAAAATGTGTAAAATGTTACAATTTAAAAATGATCATATCTTGATTTATAGTTGAAATATTATAAAAAAGCCAACTTAACCTAACTTTAAATTTGATAATAAGCCTATTCGCTTTAAATGCTTTAATATTAAAGCTAACCAAACTACCCAACAGTGTTAATACTGCCAAATTGCATATTTTCCACGTGAACTTGAATGGAAGAGAGTAAACAAATGGTGCGTTGCATATGTTCAAAAATTGAATAAATTGTTCATATGATAATAAATTGCAGTATAAACTGCATGTTTTTTTTTTTTTTAATAGTACGTTTATTATTTTTTCAACATTCACTAATAATGTTATTTAGTATTAAGCAATAAACTTATTTTGTATATATAATATATTGATATTCGACTTGTTTGTATTTTGTTATTTCCCACAAGCCCGAATAAATTGTTTACATTTTATTTTACATTCCTTCACTAAAAGGTTCACTCACAATGCAAGTCTACGGCAATCGATCTGTCATGTCTGCAGCCCCGCCGTTAGGCCTAATACTACGTGGGCACATTATTTAATTATGTACCACAGAGGTAGAGTTTAGAGGTAGAAGTAGAAGTAGAGGTATAGACCCAAAACTAATAAGATCATAACGACATTGGGTAGACAGTTCGATAGGTGTGTGTATATTTGTTTATATATTGGTTTAAACATGTGTGCGCGTGTATGCATTACGGTACGAGGGGGACCACAAAAAAATGGTTTGGTGAATAATAATAATAATAATATCACTGGCGCAGCAAGGCTCGTCCGGTTTTCGAGCGGCTCCTTTGTAATCGTCGTAGTCGTCGTCTTCGTTTTGCGGTCGAGATCTTTGAAAATGGAATTGCATGCTAAACAACAATAATAATAGGTACTACTACCGCCACTAATAATAATGATAGAAACCAATCGTTTATGTGCGAAGTCTAATAAAATAATAATAATAAATCTTGTGATGTTTTCATGGTTCAATATAATACAAGACGGTCGTAGTCACTGAACGAGGGAGAGTGCGAGTGTGCAACGAAGAGCGAGAGCAATAAAAGGAGGCTTTTCATATTATATATATATTGTATAGGTATATTGTCTACCGAGTGCGGTCGCATCTGACAGGTAATAATCGTATAATACGGCATTTTAATGGAGTTAGAGATGGCTTTTTCGGCAATCACTTACATATAATATATAATATACTATATGCAGAATGATTCACCAAGTATGCTCACCCGATTTTTTTCTTTTAATAATGAATTTATTCAAATTCTGATTCTTGGAATTTTTAAATTTACTTAAAAACATATTTTTAAATTCTTGAGATTTTTTACATTACTTAAGAAATATATTTTGGTGATATATACACTTCTGTTTTTCAAACGGAAACCCTTTTTTACTGTAAGTTATTTAGCAAACAATTTGTTTGAAAATTTTGAACTGCCTAATTTAAAATTCGAACCAGTATTTTTTCAATTATCAAAATGTTTATACTAAGAATAATAGTCCTTAAAAATAGTTTTACAAAAATATAGGTATATTTTATAATATTGGATCTAGAATTTTTTCTAGGTAATTTTGAATAATTTTTAGTTATAATTGTTTATAAATTAAAATTAAAAACTAAAATATTTAAATCACCTTAGTCCATACTTCTTCTAAACCATTTATCATACAGACCTATATTATAAAGTTAAATAATTCATAAACTATTCAATTGAATTTTGATTTCTTAACGTCAAAATGTCCAGAAAAATTATCCACTAAATACTTTTTATTATAAAATTCCAAAAATAAATTTTTGGATTGTCGAAAAAAGTAATGAAGATAAGCAGGCTAGGTGAATCAATCCGTATAATATAAATTCATCTTATACATAGGAATAAGTGAAATACCTGGTGTGCGCGCGCGTGTGATTTACTGTGTTTGAAGGAGAGCTGACAAGGTTCGGGGGTGCAACCGCAGTCACCGCCACCAGTAACCAAACGTATCTGTATAATAATATAATAATATTATACGCAAAATAATATTATATTTATGTGTGCGAGTATTTGTTACTTTTTGTGGTTTCCTTTGATTGCGCGACCAAAATGAGCGCTCGTATAATATATACCTACATGACAAACAGCACGCGCTGTATTTACGATCCGCTTTCAAAATTCGTCGTCGTAAATTATATTTTATAATAATATACACTATTCCAGGAAAACCACCCGCAAGTCTATATCTTCGCACTTAACCACAGACGTACAATAGGTCAATAGATAGATACGTAATTTTGTGCCTGAAATCCTTCTTAAACTCGACTCGCCGGTCGTTATATATATATATATACATCGTTATTTGTTTTAACGCCGATGAGTATTATGCTCACGCGAGTCGTCGACGGCAGAATTTGTAAAATTGTACGCCCATACACCTAACCGGCGCACCGGTTTCTAGATTTCATTATTTATTTATTTTAAGTATTAAATAAATATATATAATTTTATGGTTTTAGTTAACGTTTCATTTAAGCGGAGCCTGTACGACGCCAGACCGTTTGTGTATAGATAAAAAACGTTTTATTTTTTTCGTCCTAACCTAACCTTATTAGGTAAACATCAATAATATTCAAAACTGTTTTTTCACGGCCCATGATAAAAACTAGACTTTTTAATCATAAAATAGAAATATCCAGTCTTCCGAATAACTGTGACCTACGATATACATGGTATTTACCTAAAGGGAGTGCCCGCAAGCTATTCTTGCATATTCAATTTGACTCGATTTGATAAAATCGATGCATTTGCAGCATCAGCTGAGTACATGTATTCATGCATATATGATGGCAATTGAAACAAAGAAAATAACGGGAATTTAAAAATTCTACTTAATAAATAAAACGCGTTGAAACATTCAAACAACAATAATAACAAATATATGTATTATAGTTTATAAGATCGGTCCGACACGACGCACACGCAAATCGTTTAACATTTTATACATGTACGTCATGCCATATATCTAATTCGAGAAAAAAATCCGAGATATTGGAATTATCTATTTTTTTTTTAAATCAAGTTACTTATATAGGGTGTGCCTAGTAGAAGATTTTATCCAACTGTTAAGCTATTGTTTTTTAATTCACAAAAAAGGAAATGAAAACATAAAAAACCACGGAAAAAAATAAAAACCAATTATTTTATATTTTTTGATTATGTCGTACTCTATTAGAAATTAGTCGTAATTTTTTGATTAAAAATTTATATCAATATAATCCAATTCACCAGGGAAAAATAATAAGTGAATAAATTAAATACAGGAACAGGACATATAATTCAAAACAATTGTATACAAGTATAAAAAAATGTATATAAAATTACATTTTAATAAGTTTTTTGTTGAATCGTATATAGTTTATATTAAAAGTTAGGTAGGATGGTGAAATAAAAATGTTATCAAATATATACTTCAATTTGACGTTATCAAAATATTATTATATAAAAACAAAAAATAGTTTTAAATATTTTTTATTATTTAAATGCAACTTTAGATAAATACAATTTGAATTATAATTTTTATTGATCTAAATTTATAATTCAAATTTTAAACTAATATCTAATTAAATATAATATAAATGTAATTGTTTTGCCTATTGTTTTTTTTATGTTTGAGTTTGATGTCCGTTTCTCTAAAAGCATTAAAATTAGTAATAACAATATAATATACTAAACAACAGCGATAGGTATACGTATACTAAATATTATACGCCTATAATTATACGTCACGACCAAATAATTATTTAAATGGTAGGTGCATACATGTATAATATACCTACAGAAAGTATAAAATATCAAATAATGAAATTAGTACAGATAATATTCACGTGCGGACCTATACATGTCATCCTTAAAATTTGCCTTAGTTTTTCAATTTTTGAGTATATATATATATACGATAATAAATATATAATATACCGTACCTCTTCAATCGCCTGTTATAGGGATTCCATATGAACCCTTGGCACCAACGTGTTCGCAACCCCTTCTATTCGTGATGTACACCGTTTCTATATAATTTTTTGTTCACACACTTAAGCATACAACTCTTATGGGAATGATAATATAATAGCACTCATAACGAATAAAACAATATCTATCGAACCATTCAAACCAGCTAGGTCCAATGCATTTTAATATAAATTTCTAGAGATATATTATAGGTACCTATACCATTACACGAACTGTGGCGAAAGTCGTTAAAATACGTTAAATCACTATTTTAATTAACTGGTTAGTAAATTATTAAAAGGTTAACCTATTTTATCAGGTGCAAAATGCAAAATGCGTTTATAATGCGATTAGAGGGGTTAGATTAGATTCAATTGTTTTTTGAAGTTGTTCATTATTTGTTAATGATTTAAACTCAAAAATATTATCGAATGATTCGATTCGATAAAAGTACAACCATATAGTTGTTATTATACGGTATAAAGCTGTTGGACTTAAATAATTATAATAATATATAATAATATATTAATATGCAGTATACTCAAACGTTGCAATAGTTCCAATAGTAACTAGATTATTTATTTGTGTTATAAAGACAATATTTAATCACCTTTAATTGAACTTACGAATACGCGCGTGTCCGAGATGTAATTAATTTGAATAAACGTGACTTTTTTTAATACATAATTGTTGCAATCACCAGTAAAAAAAAATACGTCTGATGACATACACAACAATTATATTAGCTAGTGTCAATGACTATGCTGTATGCACACAATGGTAAACACGGCAGATAGTATTAATTAGTCATTAGGAATATCTATTTTTTATAAATTTCATTGCAAGCTGACCCGCAAGAAGTCATAATATTATGTTATATGCATGTTTGAAATGTTTCATTAAATCCGCTATTCGAAATAACATTCGCAAATGTTCTGCTATAAATTCAAACGTTACAACAAACGAATTCGATTTAAAAACAATTTTACAATCGTTATAATGCTTACGTCATAATAAATATATAATATATACAAATATAATATATATATAAGTATATACTACTATTCGAGCTCATCATGAGTCATAATATCTAACAGTTGTTATTATTTTTAATGATGATAAAACATAATTTGTAATTGTTGACGTCCCGGAAAACGTGCAGGCTCCGGAATTCAGGTACACTGACTTTTGAATTTCGACTGTACACATAACAATATGTACCTACATAATTTAGTCTAGTCCACCAACGTAAGGAGCTAAACGATGGACTTTACATGGATGATATTTTTGCAGCAGACTGTTTCTTTGGTTTTAGTACGTCTTGGCTGCCAAGGGATAGATTAATACATTATCTTGATTGGGAGGGGATGGGTATAGAGTACACCATTCTTAGGCCTCAATATAAATGCACCTTTATAGAAACAAATAATAATAATAATAATAATAATATAGATTTCACGCGATCAATATACGCCAGACAACGCGATTTCGCATGTCTCAACCGCATTAATTATCATCTCTATACTCGACACATCATACACACTCGGTTCACCTTAATTATCGCAGCTATTTTTAACGTTTATATTATATTACATTACGTATAATATATTCCTTTATCCTGTATACTCGTATTACATGGTTGTTGGAGGTCAGCTATAGGTGTTGTCTACGATCAAAACACTGCTCCGCAGATTTAATTAATCGGATATACAACAAACACGAATATACAAAACAACAAACAATTATTTCATTTTTGATCATTATTCGGCTCTTTACGCCTAGTAATTTATATAATATAGTTATAAATTATAATAAACGTGTTTTTAAATTTAGATGATTCAAACATTCATATTTTCATATATTATATTACCGGTGTACTTCACGAATTTGCGCAAATTCATCTCGTGCCGCAGTCGATTGTAAATACATACGCATAATGCCTATCGACTATAATTTGGAAGCATCCAGTACAAATTAATATACTGCAACATATAAACCTATATAATAATTATTATTATAATTGTCACATTAGTCAGCCATCTGTAACGGTTCACAAATTGTCTTCTTTATAATATACATATTATTAATATGTTATAATATATTAAACGTACGTTCGAAACGGAAAATTTGAAAATGCTATTGTGAGGCAGTGGTATTATATCGAATTTTTATAAGTGTCATGTAGAAAACAAATACGGATGAACACGCGTCAATACGACAGCTTACTCGAAAAATCGAGTAGGACCTAAACCTATCGATATGAAATAGTCTCTACATTCCATCAGGATGTAAAAAATAAAAAAAATTTTAAATCTCACACGTATTCGTATATCAACCAATTCAAACAATTCTGTTCTGTACAAATTATTAAGTAGCCGCGTGTTTATATTTGCTTCCAAATGTTTGCTATTTATATTTCTTCTGTCGACGACCAACAAAAGTGTACCAAATATTAAAACAGCAATTTTTTCTACTGTAAAAAGTGTTTTCAAACACAAAAAATAAAATAAAAATAACACTTCATTATAAAATAACTCTGCTCAAAATCTAAAACTACCTATTTAAAAAAAACTATCGAATGTATACATCATTGATATCAATTGTATACAAATCTTAGTTATATTTATCTGCATTATATAGTATTTCAGGGTGGTAATGTTTATTCTTTTCATTTCCGACTCCACGACTGAAGCTGTACCGAAATTGTGAAAAATAACATTTGTTGTAAATGTGTCATGTGTGTACAATCTGTATTTTTCAGATTGTTGTCGGTTTTTTGTGTGTGTACCACGACTGTATTGCTGTACTACAAGGTCTTATATGACTTCCTTCCTATTAATCGCATTATTTGACCGGCTAAATAGTGACCGATGTGAAATCATCGTATGAGGTCGACAGAATAATAATAAAATGTCGACCTTTTTTTGTGTCAGACGCCGGATGGAAATTTATCGGTTTATTGTGTGAAAAAACCATGTTTGTCCTAGCGGGAGTCTGAGGGTAAAATATAAGAATAAAGAAAAAGGGAAAAAAAAGAGAGGCATGATGTGATAGAAAAAGAGAAGGGTGGGGGAGAGAGAGAGAGCGTGCGTATGTGTGCGTGAGAGAGAAGAACAAAACGGACGATCAACCCTCGTTAGTATACTTTCTTCAAAGAACAACCGTAACGAATGCATTTGGTACGGAACCGAACATGAAATAAGAATATTACATTATACTATTTAAGAGGAACAGCTCGATCGGGTTACAGTTAAGACGTATAGGAGAAAAAAGTCACCAACAACTCGTTCAAATGGACTATTATTTTTTATTGTGTTAAGTTTACGAGAATAAAACTAAAAGGAGAACGTCAGAAAGTATATTCGGTCGGTCATAATTTTGTTTTTAAATGCGCGAGGTCCATTTCAGACGTTGTAAAATCCAGTCGGACCAGATTTGGGTACATTTTATTATATTACATATACACTCGGTCGGCGCATAATATAATACAATACGAAATATGTACATAATATGAAAATAGAAACGAAAACTATCTTAGACATATTCATAAATGTTGTATATTATATAATACATTTTCAATATTGATGATTTTTTTAAATAATTAGGCTAAACAACGCTAATATTTACAGAAAAAGGCCATAGTGATGCATAAACTTATAACTTATTCTTATTAGTTACTATATGTACATTAATATTTTAATCAGTTAATCGCGACGAAAAAGAAAAATGTAAAGTACGTCATACATTATAGAAATCGGTGTAAGAATTAAAAAATCAAATTGATTAACCTTGTCGGAGACCTTTTTTGTCAGACACGATCCTCCGTCCGCGAGGGGGTCCTCACTCCTTTGTCGTGGGGTCTACGGTTTATACACATGTGCAAATCCAGCGTGTACGCAAGTATATTATATCAATATGACGGGAGGGAATTTGCATAACACTATATAATATAATTTCGACGACAAAAGTTTTCGCATGCGCACGTGAACATATAAAATATAAAATATAAATGTCTCAACTGAACCGCGGTACTGGTATATGCAAGTTACGAGTATATATAATACCTATTAATTATATAATATATATATATATATATATATATATATATATATGCATGCATATTGTATACTTATTAATTATACTACCACTAAATTATACTATGGCTATAAGTCTACACAGTACACAGTCGGTCTTATGTTAATCGTTGACTGCCACCGCCACCGCCGCATCAGCGGCCGCGCGTAGTCGAGGTCGAAAATACCACCAGCCGAAAAGCCAAAGGTGAAAACTCCCTCCGGCGGATATCGCGCGCGCGTATGTGTGTGAGTGTGTGTGTGTGTGTATGTCTGTAATATGGTGACGTGTGTGTACTATATTTCCATTGTTCTGCGGCGTGCAGGTCCCGGAGTCAACTATTATAATATATATATATATAATATTATTATTATATATATGAGCTGCTCGTCTTCTGATCCGGTTATTTTATATTATTATGACGACAAGAGAGAGAGACGGAAACGTTGCCAAATATTCGCTTTTTATCAACAGCGCACGCTTTCTAATCGGTCTTCTTTTTTTCTTTCAAACTCGAACCCAAACCCGTAGTGCTCCGTTCATATCGCGTCCCTCGACTATATAGCATATAGTATAATATATTATATATATATATATATATATTTACGTCTGAAAAACCACATACACGCACACACACCCGAATATTGTTGAGGCGTTAGTGTGTGAGCATATTATATATGTGTAAGTATGCGTATGTGATGACGGTCCGGAGAAAGTGGATATAATATAGTGTCGTTGTCTGCCGCGCGTTTATATGTACTCGGCCGAGTGCGCGGGTGGCGCGGTGCCAATATAATAGACGTTATATTTCTCGTCCTTTTCGGAACCCGTAAAATTCGTATATATATACGGCCCACGACTCGCATCACTAGTATATACATAAATATATTTACACGCGTAGTCTCCCCAACGACGACGACCTATCTATGCAACAGTATATATATATATATATGTGTGTGTGTGTGTGTGTATATCGATGCTGCTGAGCGTCCTTTTTGCCGACTTATTATTATTATACGTGACGATTTAACGAAAGCTATAATATAGGAGAATTTTTAGCCCAAAATCACTCGTCTCAGAGACCGTATGGGTCGCTATCCAACAGGATATGTATTAATGGTATAATGTGGAATAAAGAATAAGTATGCGTGAATCACGAATACAAACAAATTATTTTTTATGCAATTTGTTGTATTAATTTTTCATTACTAATAATTATATATAATATTGATGGAAAAAAACAAAAAAAAAATTACAATAACAATTGTATATTATTGTAAATAGTTTAGAACAATTAAATAATGATAATAATCATATACACAATATTAATAAATGCTTGAATAAGCACTTATACCTGACGCAGCTTTGCAAAATTAGTAAATGCAACTACGCAAGTGTAAAAAGGAAAAACCTAATCTAAGTGCCATTCTAAGAAACCCAATACAAATAAATAAGTACATAATAATAAAATTATAATTAATAATATACTAACTAATTTTTTTTCTGTTTCTCCACCGGTGTTATAAAATTATTAATATCAATAAATTCAATACAAATTGTTGTGCAAAAACACATCGCAACGTGTATATTATAAGTATTATAATATAGATATACATTCGAACACTCTTTGAACACGTTACAAAATATGACATACACCGAAACCTCCGCACGATAATAATATTATACAAAATGGAGAAAATAATTATCAAGTACATTTTTTTTTCGTTTATTGGCAACGTTATATATATATATATATATATACTACTATACTAGGAATAGTATACCTATACACACACCAAAAAGCATTTTTGTCTTCGTACATTATATTGAGGATAAAAAGGTCATTTTTATATAATATATATATATTATACATAGTAGGTATTTTATATTATTATTATAATGCTTTGTTTTTCGTTTCTCGATAAAATATTATGTACTACGCATGATGTATATTTATATCATAAACCGATATAGGCAGTAGACTTAATTATGTGTAATAAAAAATAATATTCAGCCTCGTCGGTTGTAACGAAAAGAAATACTTATTTTTTAACGATGTTTTGTTATGGAGTACACGACTGTATTAAACAAACCGTCAAAAACCTCATCGGCGGCGCAACTAATTGAAAACGATCGAGAATGTGTACGCATTTCATTTTTCTAGTTAGTTAAAATCATTTCTAAGAATTAATTCCAAACGAAACAACGTTATAATCTCTGTAACTAAATATTCAATCCTAATTAACATAAAATAAAAACATTTTTATTATAATATGGATCATTTATTTATAAAAACCATATACCTATCTAATTTTATAATAGTTATATAGCGACGACTTTATCAATTAATTTCATGTTAGATTGATCTTTGCGTTTTGCGTAGTACTTAGACACTTTTTATTTATCTGTACCAGTAATTATTATAAACTATTATTTTGACTTAAACTTAAATCTGATTAACATTTTCGGTTGTGCGTGATTTTTTTTGCATGAAATATTTATCTATGATTCCATTCAAATGTATAATTTACTATATAGATCGTATACTATAAGGTTTATATAAACCTATAGGTACGTATGAGACGATATAGGTTTCGATCCATTTTTTATGTATATTTCCAGGTGGTTATCGCGTCTATAAACATTTCAGCGTGCAGGTGCAACAAACTTGAATAGAATAAGATCCTAACCTTTCAAACCATATAGAACTTGTATTAGTACACTGAAAAAATACGGAAATGTTTTAAAAGATTTTTTATTATTGCTTGCAGGCAAATATAATGTTATTATTTAGGCGCAATTGCGTTCTGAAGATCACGACGTTCATTATCAATCCTTTCCGATATTATGTTATATATAAATATGTTTACGATTGAAGCACGACATGCAGTTTAAGAAAGGTAGGGGAGACCCGAGTCTCCTACCTATTACGACGAACAACAATAATAAAAACAGTTGAGAGATCAGTTACAGACACAATGATTGAAGGTGGAACGGACATACGAGTGTAAATAATGTAAACATAAAAAGGGGGCGAGGGTTGCAAACGATAAATGTATCAAAATGAAGGCTGAAAAAGACATATCTACAGATATTAATGAAAAGATTCAATTGAGAGAAATAATTTAGAACAGTCCATACCATTTAAGGTATACTTATTGGTGTGCCGGAGAAAATTGACCAAACTTTTATATATTATATGAAGTAACATTATAAAAAAGCACCGTATAATCGAAAAGATTTTTTTTACTGTTTTCGTGGTATTTTGACGGAAAAAATAATTTTCCGGAAATGTACAAACAATCTGTGACAAGGGACGATAAAATAATTGTTTTATCGTATAGAATCAAAATATAACCTATACCTACAGAAAACTTCTAAATAACTTTAAATGGAGGACATTAATTTTACTTTTAAAAAATAATATCATTAGTTTTTGGCATCTAATAATTATCATAATAATTTAGTGTAATAATTATTATTGATAAAATATTTTTAAGTAGTTAAATTGATTTGTTGAATCATTATTGTATAACACAAATACAATATGCAGTATAACAGTATAAGCGTACCTAATACCTATTGCTTAGGCCTTTGATCAATATATGGACCACATATAGGCGCAAATAGATTCAACATTTGTAAGGGAAACGTTGGACTAGATTAGTTTTATGAAATCGAAAAATGTCTTGCTTGTAATATATTTACATATAATATTATTTATTTATCCACGGATCTACGTACATATTATGTATATTAATAAAACGATATAAATTATACATTTTTATCGAATAAGCGAATCAAGAGGCGATTTACACCTTCATATATTATAATAAGTAAACCAATAGTAGGTATGATGGTATAAGGAAGTATATGCGATACGGAGATGTACGTAGCTGTTTATGTATTATGTTTTAGGTAATTCAAATAACAATGCGATCAAATTTGATTTATAACTTTTCCACAACAACATATAAAGTCAGTCTACGTAAGCTTAAAAGTTCAGAGTAGCGTGTAATCGGCTTTGTATACTTCACAACTTTGGCCGGCTTTTATTGATTTGTAGTAGCTTTTAACCGAGTAGAGAAGTTGACGGACTCCTCTAAAAGTGACTACTGCACATGTAAAATAATTGCACACAATTAAAAAGTTGTATAGAGTTTAACTATGCTTAAGTGGATAATTTGGCGTGAACTTCGCAGGTTACAAACAGACATAGTATTATAGGCACATACGACAAGTGATTATCGCAGGATCGTTAAGCCAAAATATTGGTGTTAATCGTTACTAAATCTAATTATGCGTAATCCTGTGGCTTTTGACGTGCATGCAAATTGCCGCGTATGATGTTTATTCGAATTTTCAAATGAAACACGATACAACGTTGCGGTGCAATAAAATAACATATTACATAATATATAACCAAACTTGTAAGTTAACAGCCGATTTTTGCACTCCGACGAACAAAATAACGTATATTATTATAGCAACGGGCTAAGAAGAAAATGTTAGATTAGGCTTAGGTGGTATTCATTGCAGCAACACGGTTTAGTGATATTTCCGTCAAAATGTCTTGTTAACCCTTTCCCAATATCGTTTGTATATATAAATGGTAATATGATATATACTATGACTATACAGTCGAGGTTTAAACAGGTTTACGCGTGACAATTATATATTTATATTTATCTTATAAACATATACAAAAAGTAAACACATCTTACTTACGGAATTTTTACGCACCCTAGCTAATATACTGCATAATACGCACACAAAATTTGTTCCCCAAGGCCCAAGGGACACCATAGTAGAAATTATATAATACTTTGGACTGCATGTGCTATTCCATGCGAGATCGATAAACACAATATTATTATTATTCCTCGAGAAAATCGTCAGTGTAAAAAGGATCGGTAAACGTGTTATGGTGGCTGTATAACATCAAAGGTCTGTTTTCCGTAAACATGAGTATTGCAAGTATACCTATGGGTTATATTATATTATACAAACAGTATATATACTCACATATACCCACTCGATTTTAACTTTGTTATCGACCTTTTGATGAAATACAAAAATCGCTCGATATATTTTTCCTTAGAATTTTACGGGAGCAGCACTACCCCCTGATGCGATAACATATCGGTGCTATACATTATATATTAATTTTTCATTGACTTCAGAACGACTGCAGTTAAAATTAGATAAATTGAGCCCGAAGACGTTGATTAATATAGGTATAATACTACTAAAATAAGACATCGTTTTTTGACTTTTTGTTGATTTTCATTACTTTTTGAACACTCAATTGAACAATATATTTTAAAAAAAGTTTATTTTTTTTTTTTTGCAGTAATAAAATATGGGTTCTTTTTAATATTAACTGTAAATAGCACTAACAAGTTTTTAATGGTTTGTTGGAAATTTAAAAAAAAAAAAATACAGTGTTTAATAAAAAATTATTTAATTAAGTACTTTTCTTGTTCTGACAATTTCCGTGAAATAATCAATTCAATTTATTTAATATATAAAAAAAATATTTTCCTATGGCTGCTCAGTGCAATTTGGATAGGTATATAGTATAATATGCATTATACTTTCTAATGAAAATAAAATTAAGTGTTTTTAAGTAAATTAATGTTTTCACAATAAAAATTTTTTCTCGGAGAATCCTTTACACATAATGTCTCATCAAATCATAGATAAACATACGTTTATTTTGAATATTGAACAATGAACAAATATATAATACAATATATACATATACCGACCGTAACCGATACGTAATATATACGGACCTAATAACCTGACGATTTTAGTTTAAAAATTTTGTATTTCGAATTACAAATACACTATATAGGTAACGAAAAATAAAAGTACGCGTCGATCGCATACACACGATGTATACAACAGAATTCAAAAACCAAAACGAAATAACAAAACGGAGATATCTAAAACAAAAATGTGCTATGTATTACATAAAATACGTCTCACACGGCATGTTAATGGGACATCGGTGCGTATATTGTGGTATGTGTATACAACTCAAACATACGTGTATACTGTATACATATCACGTCTCGGAAACGAAATTATATTACATATTATTATTATTATATTTTATTGGTGCGGACCGGAAACGACGATCGATACGAGCGTCCCTCGATCGCGGTCCTGCATGATGCAGCCGTATATATTATTATATATATATAGATAATGTGTACCCTCTTCGAAGACCATAAAACATCGTCGCAAGGGGATGACACTCAGCAAGGGGCGTCGGAGGCGATAAAATCGTTTATCGGCTAAGGAGAAACGGCAAAAGACGGACGACACGCGTATATTATATGTATACATACATATTATATAAGTACAATACGCATATTATGTTTATAGGTACTTACACTCATATATATATATATGAGGATAAGCATAGAATAAGAACGAGATAGGGACCCGCCGATACACATAGATGGTCCCGATACAATTATCGAGCTCGGATACGCGTATTGTATATTGCCGCCGTGGTCACAAAGCGCGAAAAACCAGCGGGTAACCGCTTTCATTAGCCACCGAGAAGCGATCGGTCGACGGGCGAGGGACCCCCGTAGGAACGCGCGTCGAGTATATTATATATTATAGTAGATAGAAGATATATAATATACATCCTTGAATATGATGTGTGTGTACCACATAACATTTAATATATTATATTATGTATATATAATATAAATACGTACGTATGGTGGAACGGATGACGGCTATAATAATCAGTGCCCAGTGGTGTATTATTGCGAGAAGGGGGGGGGGCGAGAGGATGCATCGTATCCTCATTTCTCTAGTTTCTGTTTTTAGCGTAAATACTCTACAAAGTCCAAATGAACAATTATACAACGGTATTTATAACTATTAGAACTATCAGTGACAAAAATAAAATATTAAATAACTATTTGTAATTTTCAACTTTTCTCAGATGGTACCTATACTTAGTAGATATAATATATTAAATGATAAGTTTTAACATCGTCACTTATACATACATTAAAAAAGCGTATACCCACAAGGGCCTAAATATTTTTAGCGATACATAATTAATGATAATTTATAATTATAAGGACAAATACACATTTCTTCAACTTCGTTAAATTTTTAAAACGAGACCTAATTTAGTTCTGTCTGCAGTTTAACAAATTCTAATTAGTACACATAGGTGTTAGTCGTTAGATATCTGGTTACAAGTTAACTTTAATTTAATACAATTTGACAAAATTAATTGAAATCACAAAAATTCGCAACATTTTGGAACATAGAAAGTTTGGTACAAGATATTATATGTTGTTTAACGGAATTAAAAAAAAAGTTTAACGTAAAGCTACATTTATTTTTATGAGTGTTTAAAGTTCAAATGTTTTCCAAAATGAATATTCAAACTTATCTTTAAATGATATTTAATGTTCTATTGTAATATAAAACAATACTAATCGTAAAAAACTAAAATTATTCCACTATTATTTCAAATTTAGTTTAATTATAAGCTATTTATAATGCGAACGTTTATTAACACCATTTTATATAATACGAAATTACGACGACAAAATTATGGAATTTTATTAACTTTATATTTACAATATTATATTAAAATAATTAATAATGTAATATATGCAATGTTTTAGTCAAAAATAAGTTTAACCCACCTACCATATCAATAATAGAAAATTAATTAATAATAGTAATATTAATTGATTATAATATATCCTTGCCCCTTGGAAATAAAAGCTGACAACATGTCTTTGCTCAAAATCGTTTATCGTATGCAATGAACTATATAACATTGAATTCAAATTAAGCACTCGAATACAGTGACTTACTCGGCTACTCATCAATAAGTACACTCGAATCAAACTACATAGTAGATTTAGTAGAGCTTCTTTTTCGGGTTCTCCTTATTAAAGTAAATTGTAATTGGTATATAGAATACTGTGTTTAATATGTACCAATATACAGAGAGATTTACCAAGCAAGCTTACACGTTTGGAAGATATAACTATCTGAAAATTCTATTAATTGGTATTAATCCATCAATTTTTATAATTTATAAAAATAGTTCAAATATAATAAATATTAGATCTACTGTTAAATTTGTTTTATTTTTTTTTATAAAATCATTTTTAAAAACTATTATTACTACTACACACATTTTGAAAAGAAACTACTCAATCAAATTTTGAATTAAGTAAGTAAAGTCTGTAAATCAACATTAAAAAAAAATATATAATTACTAAAAAGGGGATTCTAATTTGAAAAACAGAAGTTTGTATAACCACAGAACATTCATTAAGTGGCTTAAGTAGTATTTATACATTATCTTAAGAATTTAAAAATGATGGTCTTTAAATTATGTTTAAAAATCTTAAAATCAGATTTTGAATAACTATATTATTGAAGAAAAAAGCATGTTTGAAGAATTACTTTATATATAGTAAAAGTAGATACCTTAATATTAGTGAAACGTATAATACATATATTTATCATGGATGAATAATATTCAATCTTTCAACTGGCATTGTAGAGAGTTCAACTATATAATTATAGTTAGTTACCCGGTTATTATTTTGCTCTATTCGAGTAAATATTAAAATGACGCCACTGATCGAATCGCACTTTGGTTAATATGCATCTATGACCTACGTATCTACTAGTTTACTACACTACATTCGAGACTATTGTAAGCGCAGGTGATATTCGATTAAACGATACCGGTCGATAAAACTCCGAACATATTATTAAAATAATTTTGCGAATAATATTTGCATGAAATAAACTCATAATGTTATTATACGTAAACGTTTAAAAAGTTTAATTAATTATTCGACACTAAACTGATATAAGCAATCGTGTATTTTTATGCCTCGCCGATATTTTAATTGTCATAATTGAATTAACAACAATTAATATGAAACAAACTCTAAAAATAAGTAAATATAATACAATTTTCAAATTTCTATTGGACACAGGTGATTTTTTTTATAATAACTTTTTTATTGATAATAATTATAAATATTTCTACGTATAACGGGATACTTTTTAATTAAATGAAACCATAATGTTTATTTTTTATCCCAAAACATTTTTAATCTCAAAGGGAATATATTAGAAGATATTAAGGCTCATTATCTTCTTGAAGAATAAATAAAAATAAAAAAAAAATAATAAAAATAATAATACAGTTTATAACGATATTGGCTGCAAGTAATACGACAATTGCATCGGAATAGATGTGTGAGTATGAATGTATGCATTTTGACATGTTTAAAAAACCAAAAAAACAAAAGCCATTTATAAAGGTAAGTTTTTAATGCTTTCCTATCCCACACACACACACACACACACACACACACACACATCACTAAACTATATCATGTACGTGCAATAGACATATCGTAACACAAGGTATAATATTATACATGCCGCAGCAGGTATGAACACGCGTACGTCGGTGTACGTGTATACACACTATACATATACATAATACATCATATTATAATATGGGTAGATATATAATATACCTACATACACAATGTCAATTATATCCCAAGAGTACAATGGTTGCTTTTGACCGTGAAAAGTATTTTTTGGGACACAATGTATACGGCACCTATGTATAATAATACGCACGGCGCGGTGGCGCCTCCTCGAGCATTTCGGGTTTTTATTTTTAGTGAAAGTATCTCGCATGTAAGACGCGTGTGAGTGTGTAATACTAACACATATATATTTTATATTTTTATAATATACACTAAGATATTATAATGAAAAGCCGATTATTTTTATAAGAAAACCGTGAAGGCATTCTACGGAAATTCCATTGAAAAACTATTCGTTGAGTGAGCGCGAATATTGTCCATAATACCTATCTACGTATTATTATATATTATACCACACTTCATTACGTTATTATTGTTGTACTTATGCAATATAATATAATATTATGAGTTCGTGAAGTTCATTCGTTGTCATCGATTTCTTCATATTTCGTACTCGATAAAATACGAAATCGTACATTTGTTCGATAATCTTACATTATGTAAGATTATCATCTTATCATGTTTTTCTCGTCTCCAGATATCCTCCTACATAACTTGCATACTAACATCTATATTATGAAGTATGTGCGTATCTATTATATACATTTTCCTGCAGTAAAATAATTCTTGTTCACGAAAATTCGGTTTGAATTATATTTTGGGTACATCACAACAATATCCTTTGCAGAGTACCTACTCAACAGTTAACTCTACATCCGATTGCTTTGTATTTCGTATAGTATACTATTATTATTGTTTACATGCGTATTGTATCGTCAGCTTACGATTTGAATTGGTCGGGTCACTTAACGGTGCAGCACATGAGAGCGGTGCTGGGTCTTTAAGCCCCTGTACGTGACGCTCAATAAATAAAATCTAAAACACAGAACCTGCAGACGGCGACGAGTCAAAACGGCAAGAAAATAATATCACACATATGTACCGACGATATTGTTGTGCCGGCGACAGCGGTTGACAACAGGGTCGACGACAAAATAATAATATATATACCGAAATCGTTAGAAAGTGGCGTATACTTATATTGAGTTATAAACATATATAATATACGCACACTACACGTTGTAAAAATAACGGACCATTTTATTATTATTATCATCTCATCTCATTATTGTTTGTGGCATTTTTATTTTTATTTTAGACCCAAATTTTTGGATTTGGTCACTATAGTCTACAATATATCGATATAGTGTTAAAAATTAGGTTTATATATACAAATACACTGAATTGTTATAGCGCAGAGCTACAAACCATGAAATGTGTTGAGATCATTGGCACGTACGTGATCCACGACTCCACGTAGGTCCACAGTAGATTACTAGAGAATAGAGACTAGAAGTTTTTTTATGGAGTAGGGGAGACTTTAAACACACTTCTCTCCGACAAAATCAGTGTTTTCTAATTGCGGATAAAGTAATGTAAACCTACAAACCAAATAGTGGATATTCAATATTGGTTTGTAATCTTAAATCATTATAGGAACAAGAATATACGTATACAGTATACACCAATATGACTTAATGTCATAATACCTATAATTTAACGACGTTGTACACAACTTTAATGCCTTCAAAATGTTAGATCCAATTGCAGCGTTGGACACTTATTTTCTGTAAGAGATATCTTAATTGTTTACAATATACCCACCTATTAATTAAAAATACCTTTTCGTGTGTGTGGTTATAAATGAGGTTATATCCGAGTTAATGTTTAGAACTTTTGTAACTGAGGATAGCTATTGAAGCTTTTTAATTTCAATATTTTTATATAGCCTAGACTCGTACGTTTATCTGCTATCCTTGTAGCGTAAAAAATCAAAATAGTAAACACTTTTCGGTCTTAAAAGTTACTTTAACCAACCACTTAATTTAACCCCTTACTTCACCCATCAAAGTACACATATTTTATATTATTATTATATTTTTGTATTATGCATCTTATTTTTTCCACGCTAAAAAATAATTTTTTTTTTTGTTTAGAACGTTGTTTTAATACCATTGAGATTTTAGATTTAGTCAACTAGAAGTAGCACCCCAGCAGGTTCCAATGTTTTCATCGGGTCTGGCGGGTCTTCTATAGCATTATTTTAATCATAGGTATATAATATTATATATGTTAACTTCTTTAATAAATTTTACATGTCCGAAATCTTTTTTACAATACAGTATTTATTAATATTTATAGTATTGCGTCCATGGTCCATGTTAACTCAACACCTGTCAATACTGCCCACATGTGTTAGTTGCAATACCTAATTTAATTTTTTTTTTTTAATTGAGACGCAATCTCAACGGAATATTTAATTTCATTAAATAATAATATTCGCGCACGCTGTACATATATTATTATTAAACACTTTTAGCGCAATACATGTTGAAATTATGGATTGGTCGTAAATTACGGTACACGGAAAACATGTAATTTCTTTTACACGTAAAGTTGTCGTGTTGACCGTAGCGGACGTCGAAAAGACTCGTTTGCTGTTTGACATTCCCGATTCATAAATAATGTGTGCGGCAAAACGCGACTATAATAAATTTTGTCAATTCTTTGCTTGACATTTAAATTTTGAAACGTAATATCTATGTTATTATTAGTATTTAATTCTAGAGCATAAAAAAAAGTATTTTCCTTTTATACATTGTTTTGACTGCATCACTCCTGTCGGATTTCAAGTATAGATTATTTAGGTCTGCATAGTAATTTGATAATTTTCCAATAAATAAGTCTGCAATTACAATAGGTAATCGTCAAAATACTTCATTTTTAATTATATCTGTTATAATTTATTATTTACTTAATTTATATTTCATTTTGGAATTAGCCACACTGTTTTGTTTTACAAATAGAGAATTGAACCGGTTTAATTATGTGAAAGATATGTCATTTAAATTTATTTCCTAAGTAAATAAATAATTTAAGCTATTTAATGTAAATATTAATTATGAACATATAAATATTAAAATATGTAATATATGTATCAATATTATGAAAAAGAAAATAATTTTATAATAATTGTATACACCGGAATAATAAAAAACAAAATATTTGAAAACTTTCTAATCAACCTCTAAATTATGTAATACTAATGGACTGGACTAATTCCAACTAGTTTTCCTAAATAAGTAAATCTGAACTCAACACCCATTTCTATAAAAGATATTGGGACTCAACTCATCCGGGATTTTGAAATTCGATAACTCTAAATCAAGGTAATCTTTCAAATTATTTTATTTTAAAAAAATATTATAAATTATCTTAATATAGTTAACATCCCCAAATCATAGACCAAAGGTTATAGAATATAGAATATTAAATATATTTTCTATATTTATACATTATCGTTGATTATAATTTATTTTTAAAAATATTTTAACCATCCATAAAAACATAAAATAACAATTATTATATTGTTACTCCAACGGCCTTATAATAAAATACAGTACAATTAAAATAAATAGATAATTATATATAATTAATTAAATAAATTGTAAACCCAATGGCCCATGTAGCTGAGAGTTTTTTACTAATAAATAAAAATAAATAATAATAATATTAATAAATTATAGTATTATAATATGTAGGTAGTGTAAATACGAGTACATACCGGTTTATAATAATAATTATTATCATTAGTATTAGTACGGCTGCGTGCTAGTCGTAGACATTTTAAACTAATCAATCATTACTTAAATATTTAATTTAATTTGGCTTTTGTGGTTTATACACGCTTATTGAATATATTTTCATAAACACTATGAAAAAAATCGACTAGTCAACCGAACCTATGTTTTATACTTATTACTTGTATCTGCCGAATACCGATAATTACCAACCTACTGTGTAAATACATAAATATAAAATATGTATCATTTCTTTTGGACATTAAAAAATAAAAATATTTATGGAACTATATCGATAAAATGCATTAAATAATAGATACTATTGATACTAATATACTATACAGGTCTACGCAACACGTTAATAAACGTGCATTTTTAATACATTCTTTGGTATTAGACGGTCGATTAATGTTTTTACTTAAATTTATTTATATATATGTATTTATTGGAGCAGTGTAATAAAACTACAGTTTCGATTTCACCATTATTATACGGTACGGTAACCGATACAAGTTACAACCATAATCACATGGTATGCACTATATTTATATATAAATTAAAATGCTCAATGCTTGATATCTATAATATATTGAAATAATTCACGACTTTACACACAACACTGTATTTTATTCTATTCTACAATTTATTTTTCTAGTTGTCAACTAAACCAACAAAAATGATTGAGAACATGCTGGTTATAATTTATAAGATATCATCAGTAATAAAGCCCCTCACAGGGCCCGTGTATAAAAAAAATGCCAAACTACCAGACGAACGGCATTAAAACCGTCTTATTATTATATCGACGGTGGCGTATCGTTAAAACTTTAAACAAAAGAAGTTAAACAATAAACGCCCTTTGACGGGGCGTTGTTTCCTGTCGTAATACACCCTAGCTCTTTGGCAGAGCGGTAATGTATATAGGCATATATATGTATATAGGTAGGTACACCGGAGTCGAATTACTTCAGAACAAAAATGAAATTTAAAAAGATAGCTTAACAAATGGCTTGAAAAAGTTTCAAGGTAAAATATGTATACAAGCTGTACTTTGAGTGATTTAACAAACTGCGTTTGATTT
Source organism: Rhopalosiphum maidis (assembly GCF_003676215.2). Lineage (NCBI taxonomy): Eukaryota > Metazoa > Arthropoda > Insecta > Hemiptera > Aphididae > Rhopalosiphum > Rhopalosiphum maidis. Next base: position 87,458,221 of record NC_040878.1, read on the forward strand.
TTCTCACTCGAAAATCAACAGGTCAATTTTACTATACGTCCAACTACATAGCTTGTCCCTACATTGAGCATTGACTCAAAATAATCGTCAACTGCAGCCGCCAAAAAAGAAGTCGAATTATTCGAATTTACAATTTTAATAAGCAATACGTATTCATATAAGTCTGTCACATATTTGTGAAATATAGACTAACCAAACCAACATACCTAGCTGTTATAGATAATAAACCTAGAGACTTATTTAATATTTTACCATTTTTTTAAATTTTTATTTGGTATACACGTCAAATGCTGTGATGACAGACTAACATATGTTATGTCTTTGGAACTTTGAAAGGACATCACATAAAATTCTAGTTTGTATGATAATGACAATGGATGTAGAATAGTTAGTTGAAAGTATGTTATCAAAAGATAGTTGATTAAAAACCATTCATCAACGTTTTTTATCAAAGCACTTTTCATTAATTGTAAAAATATTTTATGAACTTAATTTAAATTAAGACATAAGATCTTATTTATTGTACTAAAATTAAATTAAATTATATTAAAGTATTATGTATAAGAAATAAGAATATATTATATTATTATATTAATATTACTACAGTATATTATATTCAGTCATCAAAAATAAATATTTTAGTAATTAAAATTACTTTTAATAAATATTATGGACGACAATAATTCTGATATTAAAATGTACATTTCAAATTGATATAATAATAATATAATTGTTTTTGTAACTTATAGGCTGCTAATAATTAATATAACTACCAATAGTTGTTCAAAAGACCAAAAAAAAGTTTAATTGTTTAATAAGATATTAAGTAATTTATTAAAAAAATACAAATTGTTATCAATTTATATCACCACTATGAATTACAATAATAATGCATAAACAGCAATAAATTTTAAATATAAAATTATATTATATTACATTATATTATTATATTTTATTATATATTAAATATGAACACTAAAACTAAACCAAAAATAACTTAAATAACTAATGCATTGGACAAATAAATCTTTGTACGAATTGTCTTTTTTGACGAACTGTAGGAATGTCGATGAAACTATTTTAAAGCGGTTTCTATTTGTAATTTATAATTGGAAACAATCAAATCAATTATTGATACACTAATTAATACAGTAATACACTACTTCATGGCTCATTATTATACAAAATTATTAAAATACGAGTATTAAACTACTGTTAAGACTTTTCGCAACATAGCAAATTATAAAAAGTATAAAAAGTAGACTTACCCATTTCTTTTTAGGCAAAACATGAATTGCTAAATAAAAATCATTTTGGGTTCTGGCCTGGTAAAAACACAATTGGAGCACTTTATGAGGCAATAAAATATATTTATAATGAACTCCATAACAATCAAAAATTGTAGTAGTCTTTTTAGATCGAAAGCTTTTGACTCAGTTTATCACATTAAATTGCTTGGCATTTTAACAGATATGGAGATCAAAAATGAAAGTCTAGATTGGTTATAAGTTACTTAAAAAATAGAAAATAGATGGTTTCCATAAACGGCATATTCTTAGTATTAAAAAAATATTAACATACTGAGTACCCCAAGATAGTGTAGTACTGTAGTTCTAGGACCAGTGTTGTTCATAATCTATATTAATGAAATTTCAAATATATATATAATTTGGATATAGACAGTAAAATAGTTATGAACGCAATTGGTAAATGCCTACTTTTCTCAAGTGAAACCTGGATAAGTGTTCAAAGTAAATAAACTGTTGTGGTAAATAAAGTTTTCAATGAATTAAAAAAATTGAAATCAACTCTAAATGTATGTAATAAATCTAATGCGCCATTTGATGATATTATTATTAATATTATTATTTAATAGTTATACAGTCTTGTTATGACAACGGATATCATTTCAAAAAATTGTAATTACCAAAAATAAAAATAGTTGCTATAGAGTAAAATACTTAGGTATTATTGATTAGAATATCATATTAGTGATATGGTTATGCGTTTAAAGTTAATTATTTTTAAAATATACCAGTTAATAAAACCTTACAGAAATTATGTATATAGTATACATTATATTGTATAAATTAATTTTCCAATATGGATTCATAGCATACGGAGAATGACAGAATGTGCAGAATAATGTTTTGTCCCCATGCACGTATGCATTCACCGCTGAAAAGACGTCTCGGTAAAATTATGCACCATATGATATTACAATTTACAATTACAATATTGTTGTACATACGGCTGAAATCGAGTTGTGCAGGACTGGGATGAAAAAAAAAGTCGTGTCGCCTGCGGATACAATTACGGATAATATTGTTTAGTGTTTACCGTAGGTATTACCTGTATACACGTTGCCTATGGATATGTTGAATGTTATTTTATTATTACGAAAAAAAATCGAAAACCAACACTATATACTCTGATGTCTGTCTATACATCAATCTCGCAGACGACGCGCCATCAAAATTTATTTGAACATCGTTTGCCCGCCCATAATATAATATTATGACGTTGTATATTATATTATATAACGTTAAACATTTAATCATTTGTAAAATGGACTTTTGTGTACTTACGAATCTTATTCCCGGCATGCGTTTTGTACAGGGTATTACATTATGTTATTGCTATTATACGGAAAATTCAACACAATATTATACATATATAGGCATTAGGTACCTATGACGAGTATTTCTACGGTCGCTCCGTCATTATATTATTTTGTCGGTGCGTGGAAAAACACACAATATCTACATGGCAGCGGTGTGTGCAGTTTACTTGCACAGTACACATTATTATTGTCGCCGTTATTATTATTATTTGTATTGTACATACACACGTTCAGGTTCCGCTGCCGCAGAGAAATGGAAAATGTCGTCGACAATTTGACATTTGTTTGACCCACTGCAGAAGCAACGTATAATCTATCAATCTCACCAAAAATCGTTATAAAAGTGTAATTTATAAAAAAAATATTATTATCATTCCTAAATTCCTTAAAGAGTCAAAAGAATTTAAGAGGATGGACTGTCAGTTCACCGGTTCTACTCAGTTAGCTTCGGACAGGTATGAACCCCGTCATAAACACCATTATATTATAATGGACACGTCGACATTTTACCTGATAAACGGCAAGTCGGCAACAGACAATAAAATAATACTCATTGTATAGACGGTTTACAGTACTGCAGCAGTAGTTTATATATTATGGAACCTTCGAGTAAGCAAAAACAAACATAATAAACCACAAAATGTCACTCCGCAGCAAAATTCAAAATAATATAGACATGACATGCCGCACACATTTTTTAGATAAAGCCGTTTTTAACATATCGTTAGCAACATTATTATTAATACATGTATAACCGGTTGCGAGTATCACTAATTTACAGAAAATTGTACGATTCCGCCCTTTATTACTTAATTACCTATCGCAAAAATAAGATAATAGTGTGTTGATAAACAAATTGAAATGGCTAGTGCTCAAAAAACGTATTAAATGCCTTTACATACAGTAATAAACTTATTTTTTATTTTTTATTATTCTTTAATTTGTATGATTCTTATGTTTAATATTTTAATAATTTTATTTTAAATGTAATTACATTTCATACATCATCATTAAACGCTTATTATGATCCAAAATTATTTATTATACTACTAGAGAAAACGCTATACATGCCGTACATAATATAGAATACTCTATGTATATATTTATGGCTTGCGTTGAAATTAATATGTATAATTAGTGTATAAGAATAAATCTAATAATCAAAATGAAACAGGTAAATGCAACAAAGTTCGAAACCTATTTATAGACATTAATATAATTGAGTCTGTAGTTTTTGAATAATTTTGTAAAACATAGGAATTAGTAAAGTTTAGATTAAGATAACCTACTAACTTGTTATTCAAAAAATATTGGCTCTAAGAAATTTTTCAACTTTGGGAAATTGCTCTTACAACCCCAACTTATTGATAACCGCGATGTATAAATTATATTTAATATTTATGTCGCGACTCGCTACGCGTGTTACGGCCCGAATTGCATTAGTTAAATTATTCTTGCATTAAGCACGTAATTATTATTAATATATAATAATATCGTATATTCAATTTGGAGATAATATTAATTGTTTATTATTCAAAGTATTGATAGTGGCTGTGAACCATATATTACATTTACTATGAAATATTGTTCACTGCGTGCGTGTAAAAAATCTGATTTCGTGGTCTGAATTTACACCGTATCGGTCATTTAAAATAATTGAAATTGTTGATAATAAACGCAAATACGATAAGTGACATATACTATATAATTATAACGCATATAATATTATATAGCTCGCCATACGTTTAACAACGGGTCCAAATGATATATATATTCGCCAAAAATACTTCGATTCTGGTCCGATTCCCTGAATTCGACAGAAAATGTTTTATACCTAACCTATACATAGTGGTTATTTTCATAAAATTTGGACCCATCGAGATCTGCCAATTGAGTATAGAGACGACCGACTATTATTCACACAGCACGTCCGAATCTGTCTCGTCGAAGGGACCGTCTTAAATAATAATATAATACATATAAACAAGTTTACTGGTATTTTCAAGAAATAATACAAAGGAGATCCTATACTTGTCGGTATAATAATATAGGTTAATCCTTAGGGCTTAGATACATCCAATGCAGTTACTACTATTGAAGGTTACATCCGGTTTCGTACAAACGTCAAAATGTAAATGAAATAATAAAAATAGTTTCGAGTTTTAAACGCAGCAGTTGACTTTTTTTTCGGTCAGACTTTGTTTTGATGTGTTTAAAATTGTTTTCCTTTTTTTTTAGTTAACGTAAATAATTTTTCTCAAGATCGTAGGAATTTAATTTATTGTCAGTAAAGATAAATAGACCTCTGCAGATGGTATTTGGATTTTTATTTTACCCAAAATTCTAACAGAACGCCCAGACATTTATTCAGCACATTGTGATAGCAGTTGCCTGCCATGGAAGGCTCAGTAAATATGAGACATAATAAAAAGATCGTAGTTGTAAAGAACATGTACAATAGTGCTAATCCGACACATCGATCCGTCTTCGGGACCTTTTTTTAAACTCATGAACATTCTAGTGAAATAATATTGTTTTCGCCCGTATAATTCTAACATCCGGGATTAGGTTCCGAATTTCTGATGACCAGTATGATTTTGTTAAATCTGCAGTTGTATAGGTTTATAGAGTGTAGACCGTCTGAGAAAAAATCTTACTCGAAATATATATAACATACGTCATTGCAAACATAATAGATAATATAAATGTTCGGACAACAACAACGATTAAATATTCCGTCAAATGAATATTCGGCGGTGGGCTATACAGCTGTGAGTTAAGATTATTAACCGGCTTGAGGTACCGACAACCGAGGAAAGGGAAACACTCGATGAGACTTAGTGATATCTAATCAAGCAGATTATTATATTATTCACTCAACCATCACCGTTGTTGGAATTTGCGAACGCCGAGCATGAACAAAAATTTATTAGATCTGTCTTCCTCGGACAAATTAAAATGGTTTAATAATATTATTTATAGAGAACGGTTTGTACACTGTTGCCGCGGAGTGCTAGAGTATTATATTACGCAATAGCCCAAAAATTCCGAAAGTACAAATAGACACTTATCTCAATTATAGCAATTACAACGACGGTGATATGTGAACTCGCAATTAATGATATCCGTCATATTAAACCTGTCGGTACAAAGTAATATCATAATATCCTTTTATATAGGTATAAGCGGAGTAAAACAGCTATTATTATTATTATTAATATATAATATTATGACGGTGGGAAAAGTGGAAAATGTTTCCAAAAATAATGACAAACTTTCAAACATACGAACTCGTAAAATATTATTATCAACTACAACGACGACGACAAATACGATAAACGTATGATAATACGTATAATTCATGTCCTATAGTCTTATACACAATAATATGACTTGTCTATATAGTGTTTATTTTTTTACGATCAAAATGCACGACGCGGTAACGACGACGACCACGACGACGATACGGCGCGCACGTCGTAATACGTTTTTATGAATTGTTTTTTCTCCTCAACCGCGACCGCAAAAAGAACGGTTTTTTTTAACCCATGACTTGCATTGCGACCCTAATGAAAAAATAAAGCCCCGAATTTTCACCCTTCGTTTTTATTCCGTTCGCGTAATGAATTAGCGTTTTTTTCAATTACTCTCTGTCTGTTTTTCTGTGTATGTACTCGCGCTCTCTCTCGCTCTGTCTTTCTCGTTTCCACCCCGAGAACCCAATAAATAATAGAAATTTCTCTAACAATAATTTTACCCCGAGTAGTGTATAATGTACTCTAGGGTAGGTATATGCTGCGGGGGATATAAAATATACGAAAAAAAAAATAGTCACAAAACTCGAGGGCCGTTGACATTTTGAGGGACCAATGCCGGACGACGATATTGTAATATAGGTTATGAAGAGGAGAAAGATGAGGTGATGAAATTTCGAGAAAAACAATCGTTTGGCTTTTTCTCGCAAGAGCCCCACATTATCACATTAGTCCTAACCCCAAGGCCAACGCCGAACAAGTGCCAACATATATAACACGATATACGTATAATATTAGTGTTGCGCTTTGTACGATATGTTGTTACTATGGTATACCCGTATACGAAGTATAACACAATATTATGTAATTATATGAACGAAAGCCAACGCCAACGCCGCCGCGACCGGTCATGGACCGTTATCCGGCAGGGTCCTTTACGCAATGAAAAAACATAATATTATATATTATATTAAATTATATATACCGTATTATTACATGTACACGCTTGCACACTGCAGTCTGCAGGGACCACCCATATTCTCGGAGAGATATTCGTCAAAAGTGGACTGGGAATCGGGTTCGGCGTGTCGCATGTGTAACGCCCTCGGTCGGCGGTGTAACAATAAATTGTCGCGGCAGTGGCGTGAGACTGCACGGATATTATATGGAACATCATGATGTATATTATACAATGTAAAATATTGTACAATGTATTATTATTATTATTATTATTCGTAACACTATATGCAGGTAAATATTATAGAATAAATATATTAATATTATATATTATTATTGTCAATCCACCGTAACAGCTAGAAATCGACCTATTGGCATTATATCGCAGATAATCAGTGCTCGTTTAAACCCCTTTCTCTCTGCCCGCCTTAGCCATGACACCACATCTTTAATTTTTCAGTTCAGTTTTTTATTCATAACTATGATAATATATAAGGCTCAGATTTCAGGATTTTAATGCAAAATTTATTATTTTTTTGATTCTCTTTAGGACGACAATGCACTCCAAGTACTTCGTTACACGTAACTAACAAATATTTTAAAGATGAAACTTTTATTTTGTAACTTTCACATTTTTAAAATTATTTTATTAATTTGTTGTACATATATTAATACATCGTATGAGTTTTTAGTGTTAATTAGGAAATTCAAAATGTTATATCAAATATTGTTTTCATAATATTCGCTCTAATAGTTATCACTTTATTAGGTATTTTTCATTAGTACTTAATGTCAATCGTTCTATTTATGAATGCGATAAAGTCTTTATCTCTTCAGTGGTTATCGCCTATCGGATGTGATGTCCGTGTCTTACCGGGACTCAAATAATTAACAACTAATTGGCCAGTTACTGGCCAATAGTGTCACCATTAGAGTGTCGAGTGTCAACATAAAGTGCCCAATATGGCTCTACGTCTTTTGGTATATAACTACAGGTTACCAATACTAATAGTATACTGTTTATTTATTGAGTGTACTCAAGTGGAGTATTTTGTTTTTGTATTATTGTTAATTTCGTTAAGATAAAAAAATATTAAAAATTCTGAAAGTTAAATATTGTTGTTTCCCCATCGCTTGAGTAGATCCATATGATATATATATATAAACAGAATTGTTGACATTTATTTTTTAAGGCATTATTTTGTTGAAAGCCATTTTTGGAGTATTTCTGATAGTTTTTAGGGTATTTAAACGGCACTTAATAATACATTGTGTAGTTTTATATAAATTGGGCGACCATTAGAGTGTCGAGTGTCAACATAAAGTGCCCAATATGGCTCTACGTCTTTTGGTATATAACTACAGGTTACCAATATTATCAAACGAGTAGCTTATTATATGATTATGACTGGTATCAGCCGATAAACTCAGTAGTCACGACGACGACAGCGATACAATTGTTGCTAATAATAATACTCTGTTTTGTAATCGCATTACATGGCCCGTGGTCGAGATCGTTATATTACGTGTACTGCATAGGTACAACATTGCTGAAAGCATATCACACGAACTATATTATATTGTTTACATGACTGCATCACAAAATTTTTTAAAATTTTTCGAATATTTTCGCCAGAGTGTTTTAATGGTGATTCACATTGTCGTCCATTATCGATCGAAATTTCGTTTCCCTGTATCACATAATATCTCGCCATCTACTGACATACGTGATCATTTATTTACGGTGATTTACAAACGGCGTATATCGCGTGGCATATTTCGGCTTCTAAACACGCGCAACGATCTGTACACAAATGCATTGCTTACAATGCAATTAATAACGATATTGACATTCGTCAAAGGCGTCTAATAATAAATAATAATATTACGTTTATAAGTTTATGATATAATTTATTATTGTATTGAGCGTGTTTCACCAAGAATATATGCAAGTGTGCCGGCTGTGGTACACAGAAAAAATTGGCGCATGCAAGATTTATTATTATTAGATCAGAATCTGCGGTGACAGATTCCCGCGGGATAGTGCCCCTCTACTGTGCAATCCTTGTTGTGTGTGGGGACGTGAAAAGCCGCAAAAGGACATATTCGTTTCGCTCCTACCCTATATGCAGGACCAACTGTCCCAGTGGATCATACTTTCTAGAATTATTCGGGACTCATCACACACATTTCATATACGCTGCAGACTGCGATGGACATTGCATTATATAAGTATAGGTAATATTAGTATCCTGGTCGGCATGGTCTGAATTTCACCGCATCATATGATGACTTTAATACGGAGCACATGCAAAATATAATACATATGTACCTACATGACGCCACAACATGTTTCGTAGCAGCTATAATATTATATTAGAACACTCGCCACCCGGTACATAATATTAGGATGTGAATGCGCAGTCAAAAAATATACACCTTCATCCCGCCGCACCGTTAATTAGTTATTGATTATTATACTTTATTATCTACCTACAGACGTCAATTTATCGCTGCAGTTTTATTAGAAAAGCCATAAGGTACTATCAAATATGACAAATTTTAAATTGTAGTGACTCCTGCAAACCATTACTGGTTTTAAATGACAGACGATTATAGTATTGCCCGTTTATCTCGACGGCCTTGGAAATGAATTAATTTATTGAATTATATATTTATATTATAATAATATACGTCAGAAAATTAATTTAGATATTGATACAGTTCGAACATCAAAAATAAGCCGATGATTTTTATAAATAAATTTAAAATGTATAAATAAGATAATTATCAATACAATTATTAACAGTAAATCTTATATTTAAGTTATGCATCCATTAAAGATATTGTTAGTTAATAGTGCTTCCATAGACCATAGTTTATTTAATGTCAACCTCATAATATTATATATAAGATTGTAACTTTATTTATATCTATGTAATCATTATAATATTAAATTGTTATATCTATTTTATTTATTCAACGTCAAATTTAATATTTTTTATTATTTTTTCTTTACATATGCATAGTATATTTATTTTTTATTAGTACTTCATTATTATAGACAAAAGGTTATCCTCTGTGATGAGATGAATCATTAAACACTATATCAATATATTTATCATAGTTAGGTCCTAGGTACTATAGTATTATTGTAATTATATTGTTGACCAATACATTTTATTATAATTATATGTCCGGACTTGTATATTATGTCAATTTTACAATATAAAAAAAACAATATTTGATAAAAATAAATTTCAAATCATGTACAAAAAAAGTATCAAAATACTTTTTTTTATTAGACTGTATTTTGTATTTTATTATTACTATTATTTGATAAAATTATTTATATTAGTGTACTATGTGAAATTCTTATACCTACATAAAGTACATCTATTATATATTATCTATCTTAAATTCATAAAACATCTTATGTAGGCATCTAACTATTAAAAATAAATGGAAATTATTTAAGAAAATTAAAATAGAAATTTCTGCGGACGAAGCATAGTTGGATTTAGATGTTGTAGACCTGTAGCCTTTAAGTCAGGGGTTTCAAATGTACGGCTCGCCAAGGTTCTCGAATCAATCAGCCAAGATAATTAATATGTTGAAAACAATATATTATTTTCATTGTTTTTAATTTATTAATTTATTACTAAAGAATTTAAAAAAAATTGGCCTACGATGACAAGCGTATCTCAGATTTGGACTGCCGTAAAAAAGGTTGGAAGCCCCTGCTGTAAGAAAAACTTGAAAATTTAAAACAAACTCAATCCGTAAAAAAGAACAATATATTTATGTTTGAAAAATTAATAAAAATATAAGTGGAAAAAATCGATGTTAGATCATTTTTCAACACCTGTTAGTCATAATATTTAAAAGTACGCTATACCTGCATGTTGCCTGTTTTACTAACGTACATCATAACAAATTTGCGTTCAGCAGAACACATTTTGTGATGTTAGCTTCAATAATTAGAGTAAATTTACCAATTATCAAATTTATAGGTAAGAATATTATCTAGAAAATGACATATTATGCTTTTATTGATATTATTATTATAAAGTGAGTTATAGCTATGTAAAATATTACAACTTCATAAATTACTTTAAAATGATAATATCACTAAAAGCATCATATGCCATTTTTTAGATAATATTTTTACCTTTAAATTTGATAATTGGTAAATTTACTCTAATATTCAACATTACAAAATGTGTTCTGCTGAACGCAAATTTGTTATGATGTACGTTAGTAAGAGAGACAACACAGCGGGTATGGCGTCCATCCTTTTAAGAAAAAATGTGATTAAATTTTAATTTTTATAAGCTATTGACTATATATTATAATATTATAGATATCGTATTATATCATATATGTACTATACTACTGTATAAAGTTTATTATAACATTTTATTTACAATGTAAGTTATAAATATATTAATGATTTTTATTTTATAAACTATTTACTGTATTCTATTATTAATTTAGTGGTGGACTGCTAAGGAGGCGAGGAGGCAATCGTCTCTCGGGTCCTCGATCATGCCATATTAAATGTAATATTAAATATTATAAATAAAAATATTAAAAAATAAAATATATTAAATATATAATAGTAAAATACCATTAATTTTATTGTAAATTTATAAGAAAACTAATTGAGTGTACGAGAATTATGCATTAATGTTGCCATGGATTTTTAAACTCGAAAAATTTTATAAATTGGATATTATGGACACTGGACAGAATGAACTATTAACGTTAAGCGACGCGCTTGTACGTTTTATAAATTAATATTATTTCATATTATTATGAGACGCGTTTGTGTCGTTCAATATGTAATACTTCAACTTATGACGTACATACAATTTAATAGGTATTTACACTTCACAGAAACTTATGTTCTCAAATTATTCACTAAATGTCTAAACTATAGTTGCACTAATGTATCTACGAGAGACGTTTTATGATGAATATCTTATTTGTGTGTTTTTACATAGATATCTATATAAAGGTACGTTTTCCCAGCAGCGTTATGACACAACGTGCAGCGCCTTAACGCAGAAAAAAGGGACTCCTATAATATAGACGTAGCGTTTACTGTGCAACGCACGCCCATTTTCTTTGCATGCGTATCGACGCCATCATTTTTGATTTTTTTATCAAATTGCGTTCACTTAAATTCTATCATAGTGCTTGCAACCGTAATCTAGTACATACGTAGGTTTTTTTATTTGTTTTTCAAATATCTTTATCATAATGTAACGACAATTAATTTTGAACAAAAACAATATAAATTGCAACATACTCAGAGAAGAAAAAGAAGAATTTGAAGATGAACTACTTTAAGTATAATTCCCAAACAGATAAATGCTAAAAAATATCGTGCATATAAACTAGAAATATTTTTAAATTAATAAAATAACAATTGATAAGGGGTCTTGTATTAAATTTACAAATTGTTTTGGTATTTTGTGTGATGTTGACGCAAGACGTTTGAAACAACGAGGAACAATCGAGCACGACCGAAATAGACGTAAAAGAAACCTATACGTGTTTTATCACTTAATATCTTTATAATTATTTTGTTTAAGGCACAAATACCATATAAGTATAGAATAAAATTCTATATATCTGTGGTTTAAGGTGACAATAAGTTTTAGTATAAACCGTCATTTATACGAAATAATATGTGGTATAAAGAAAAAGCCATGGACACATACGGCTAATACTTATTAGGTACTCGTATCACAGAAACTTTATAATATATCCTGTATAATTTTAAATATTTAAGAATCAAATTCAAATATATCAATACAATTTGCTTATAATTAAATTATCATTTTGAGATGATATAATATATTATGTATTAATGTATTCTACATAATATATTATATTAAAACGAAAAATAAAAGCGCCACCATGATTTTAAATGTCTCTTATTTTTATATCATGTATAATGGAATATAAGGTTAAAGGTTTATCTTTTATTTATTAAAAATGTCTATGACTCAAGTGCAATAAAATCATAAATATTGATTTTATTATTTTTACAGATAAATTTAAAATAAATTTAGTTATCTATATTTTTAATCGAATTATTAGATTAAATTTAATTTTTTTTTTAATATGGGATTATGTATGTGTGTGGTGTGATCTTTGGGGGGAAGGCTTGGTCCTTTGGATCCGGTTCTGCATACGATTTGCTTTCAGACAATTCATGCCGCAATCGCTGTGTAGACTGTAACCTGGTTTCTTTTTTATTCTGCTGACTTTTGTCGTCTATACAACTACGGAACTATTAGTGTGACCATCGGTATATTTGTATAATAATAAAATATAATAAGGAAATTTGTATTATAATGCCCCGATAGACAGACGGAAACACGATTCCACCGGTATTTCGATAAATTATGTTTACGCAACGTAAACCTGATCGGTGTTTCGTAAATTTCATTCGCACAAGTTATTTCATAGTCAATTCTTTCCGTTTTTACAATAAACGCGCCGCCGTCGACAGACGCTTTCCATTCATACAGGTATACTCATAAGTCAATAAGTCATAATGTATACTACGACGACAACGCTACACGCAAATCACATATTATCTTATTGTTATTATTATTATTATTGTTATAGCGACATATACACACATACACAATGTTAAATATGTAAAATATGTAAATATTAATAAAAACAAACAGTGACGAAATCGAATAATTTCAAGGCTACAATTTAGCACCTTTATTATAGACATAGGTAGTAAAGTATCGTCCAGTGTAGCGCGTGGGAATACATTCGTTTTTCCCAGAAAACCGCTGACAGTGGTACGACTCCAATTTCAATTTTCAACTTGATGTAATCAAAAACATTATGACAATTCCGAGATATTTTGTGGTATAAAATTTTTAAATTTTTGTCATAGACGTTCTTCTATCAAAACCTAGTCTTTCTCATATAGTTAAAACAACATACACAACACTCCGATATCCTGTCGTAACGCGATCAATTTGTCCATATAATATTCCAAGTGTACAATTTCACGAATACAATACTGCCAGCGCACGCATCGCGCATCGTTTGCAAAAAATTATTCGGACATCTCGTCAATTTAGTTATCAATTTTAACTATCTGGTACTATAGTTATTCGGCAACACAGCGTGGTACCAATTAATAATGATACAACAATAATAACATTTAGGTTTTTTAAAGTTTTCTTGCGAAATATTATGTAAAACTTGTCTCGTTGTGTCAAGTGATTATGTTGTTTTTGTGGTGAGGAAAGGGAATGAGAGGATTACATCTTGGATTCCCATTAAACACGCAGCTGCAACGGTTTAGTATACGCGGTAGGTACTCAACAATATTACCTATCTACCTATATTATAAATATATATTTTATACGAGTATATGACCCATCGCGCTATCGATGCATTGTGTGTAATGGAGGGAGTTGGGTGAGAAGTTCCTAAACAATATAAAATTTCTATTTTTTCAGTCCAAGAAAAAAATCGGTCGAAAAGATGACTTAAACATATAGTAGCCAGCACTAGCCGACCGGCGAGAGACATGTTCTGATAAGCATCATCTGATCTCCGGACAAAACTTTGTCGGCTCTTTGCTCGTCGGCATAGATCGGCGGCGATAGATAAGAACACACACACACACACACGGCATACTGTCCGACTGGTCTGCCCCCGAACTATGTATATTGTATTATTGTATACACCTATATATATATATAAATATACCTGTGTATATTATACACACTAACGAGTTAACCCGAATTCTTCGAAATATACGTATATGATGATATGCTTAAATATAATAAATTATAGGGGTGAGAGGTACCATACTCGCCAGTTGCCACCGAACACCAAAATCTTATCATTATTATTATTATCATCATATATATCCACTCTATGATATTATAATTGTTATATACTACCTACCTCTATACATATAATACATTATAATGTAGTTTTATTAAGTGATGATGTGCTGGACGAAAGACACAGACGTCGAGTGACCGTCACACATCGCTTAGGGTTTAGGCGTCAAGCCATTATCGCGAACAATGCAACTATATATTATATTATTATGCACTCTCGTCCGGTTTTCGTCTCGTCACACGTCGCGGGGTTTAATTGATTCTGCCGTTTTAATATAAATTCCGCTAGAAATTTGTATAATATTATGTTGATTCCACCACACATTGTATATTTTGATTCCGTAATTCCGTTGGCTTATTATAATACAGATATATATATATATATAGATATATATATATATATATACAATATAATCAGAGGCGAATTTAGAATACATGCGCTCCGGGATGAAATAATTTTATTGCCGACCCCTCCCCTCCCATTTATTTAAAAAGATTATGCACTCAATAAACTGTCGCTGTGGGCATTCGCTCACTCTCCCCCCTAAATGCGCTACTGAATATAATACATAAACAAAATAATATAACTCAAATACCTAAGAAACTTTTGTATTGAAGTGATCGACAAACATTGCGTTCACAATGAAAAAATTTAAATTAGTCAAATATATCTGGTATGGTTAAAAAAAAACAATATAATAAACAATATAAGATTTGATATAAAATAAAATTATATTTCTATCTTTAAAATTTAAAATAATGATTTGATGCTATTTTAATATACGTAAGTGAATTGATCAATATTTTTATTTTAAATAATCATCGACAACTTTTGTTATGTATTTTATTTTTAAATTATATTATTTTTATTATTATACATGAATAATATACACATATAAAATACAATAATATAGTTTGTACTCGTATTTTTAAATTTAATATTTGTGAAAACAAAAATATTTTGGGATGTATTTTAATAAATTGTATGATAATATGAGAACATTGGAAAATGTAAGTATATCTATAAAAGTTGTATCTTTATTTCCAATAGTACCAATGTATACCTACGTTTAATTAATCATTTTTGATAAAACATACGTATTTATATTATATATTATATACAGATTGCAATATGAATTCAACACGATATCTCCGCTAAAATAAATTTAGATATATATATAACATAGGTATTATAGTTACAGTATTCAACATTATTTTGTTATGAATTTACTACAAATATTAGTTTAAGTGCCTATTTAATAATATAATAATAATAATGATCCTGTGGAATCAATATTATTCATCAACATTTGGCGGAATTGATAGTCTGCGCAATCGATAAATTTCTTACAGGTAAAAATATAATTTTAGTCGAATCAATATACACCACTTGTTTAACGAGTCTCGTTACGAATAAATGTTTTCCCAAAAATTCATACTACCAGACTCAGTTCTGTGACCCATCTATGTATATACTGTACCTACCTTATATATTATATTTATAAAAATGAAGTCTGCGCGTGTGTAGAATTTTATTATAATTTTTTTCCAGCTCGGAGCCGCCTCCGCGGACTACGCAAATCGATTCCGTTCGCGGAAATTTTGTACGTGCTTTGAAATCCCCTCCGTTCGTTGCTTAATATAACAAAATAATGCACCTTTTTCTCACTGTGACCCTCGTGGCCTCCGTCGGATTCCTCACTTTTATCTTTATTATAGACTTTTATTTTATTAGTCTTTATACTCATAAAACGTATCCTCAATAGTATTATGTAAATACTCAATATTGCTGTAGTATACAAGGGTATGAGACTCAAATTAAATATTCGTCGTCAACGCGCACATCCCCGACAAGAACGATTCACGGTGCATACTTATATTACACGGAATTAAATATGTATAATAACATTATATGACGTGACACCGACAAAAATTATGTGCAATAATTTGTATCGTTACGCAGTGAAATATAGTGTATACCTACTAAACTACTTAACTACCTATAGAATTAAAAATGATGTACTGCTGTATTTTGAATAATATGGAGAAAAAATTCATGGATTTGGAAAATAAGTCTCAGAAACAACCCCCTCCCTTCGCAAATGGAAAAAAATATGCACGATAAACAATACAAAATTCAGATTGTAGCTATACTTGTTTATTATATAGTAAAGAATATTAGTAGACCATATAATATCGGTAAAGAATACTATTAAATTATTTTTAGTACTTAATTGTCTTATTTTATTATTTTATTTAACTAGTTTTTACATTAATCTATATTATAATGATAATATTAGACTTGTATGCATATTATTGTAACAATACGTATATTACAGAATATATCATAGAGTATACTTAGCTTCTTTTATTAAGAACATTAAAGTGTTTTTTCGGTGATTTTTCCCTAGATTCATACACTTACAGGCTCCCAGGGTGCATCATGTTCAAATGTATAATAGTAAAATTTTTCCTACACACACTGGAATATATATATATATATATATATATATTATATACCTATACTGCTTATCAAATGTTCTATATGATATATATATATATACTGTACCCCTTTATAGAGAACAGGGGTAGAGACTAGAGGCGGCACATCGAAAGCACGCTTACTCTACGTGCTTACTCATCATATAATACCCTAATAGCAAGAACTGTGAAAAAAAAATCCCCAATAAAATTAAATTCTATCATTTAGCGATGTTAAAATAATAAAAAAAAATTTTAGATGTTTAATAATTCAATGGTATTTTAAAAATACATATAATGAATTCATAAACAATAAAACATATATTATAAACACGTACATATTATTATTGAATTATTAACATGTTTAAACTTATATGCGTTATCTAAATTTTAAATTGTTCTGTGTTTAAATTTTTGTATAGGGCTTTGCCTGTTAATATATATAAATAAATAAAACAAATACAATAAATAGATAAATTAACCAACAACACAATATACATTGTTGATGAGCACGACTGGCAATAATATGATAAACGCGTAAAATTGAATTACTTAAGTCTTAAATTATAATAATAACATAACACATCTTAAAACAGTTAAAACTATATAATACTAGTACCATATAACTGTGCATTTCAACTCAATATTTTATTTTATTATTATAATTCCTTAGTTATGATATTTTTTGTTATACTTATTTTTATTTTACTAATAAAATAAAATACATAGATATAATAATACTATTAATAAACAGTTTTGAAAAATGATTAATTTTTATACTGGTTGATTTTTGTCTCAGGTGAAAGAAATGTTTTCTTGGAATTGTTTTATGGATAATTTTGTTCCAATATACAGCCCCATTAGACCTTATGGCTTGTATACGCTATTGTAATTGATTGTTATTATTGTTATGATTGGATATGTCGATGTTTGTACATTATTTGTGAGTTAGTTACGACGATTCGTGGTGGAAATAATAATAATAATAATAATGAAAAACTAAAAATTTGCATTTGTACGGATTAATTGAAATTGACGTCAAGAATTCAATTAAAATTGAAAATAATTTAAACTAGTTTGTTTTTTGATCACCAGTAATAATTGGTTTTCATTATTATTTTTAAACGATTTATGATGTTTTAACTAAAGGTCATGTTTTCAGTTTTTCACGAACGATTATGTTACCTATTAATTTATTATATTGTAATAACAGTGGTATTAGACTACCTATAAACACCGGTATGTAAAAACCAAACACAAATAATAAGTTTTAACACTTTTAACCAAATTAAAATACAAATATTCTTGTTTTTAGTTTAATAAAACAAAATCAATAGGTAACATATTTACTGCAGTATTGCAATTCTGCAGCGATAATGTTACCAATATGTTATACTTGGTATAAAATAACTAACAAATAAACGGACCTATAGCGGACATCGAAGTGTCCATAATGCAGGGTAGGCAGGTATTAATTTAGGTATAAAATCAACTAATATTTAATAGATTATTACTGGATTCACTCAAAGGTTAACAATTATACTACTATAGTATACAATTTATTTCTGAGTCTTGACGTAATGATTATATATAGTTATAATTACGAGAGTACCTAAGTTCAAAATAAGCCATGTTAGCAAAGCCTCTTCATTATCATGGACGTCATTAAAGTTCAGTAGTTACAAGGGTCCTATAAAATCAAAGTTGAAAATAAAACCACGAAGTAAAGTCGTCTGTAATATATACATTACAGAATAAATTAAGTATAATATATATACTATTTGTTTATATGCAAATATAAATAAAAAGTCATCAATAATCTTTATTATATAATTCTCTTTTATATTCGTGAGAGCCCAATCTGTTTTGGGTCATAGCCGACCTGATATAATATATATTTTGATTCCCATACATTTACTCGTATATCGTACATCCATAGTATTAGTATATTATATACATATGTAATTATTAATTATTTTACAGCTATGTACCTCTAGTTACGTAATACATATCCGTAACTCACACGGTGATGAATTGATAAACAATAAAAATAAAAAAATAATATTATTATTTATTACCTACCTACCCGTATATGAAACAACATTTTGAAAAGCGTATTCTGTCTAGATGAAACGGTACGTGCGTCGAGGATGACGATTTAATTGTGATAGTTTGGAAAATGAGTGGGTACCTACATATTATTACAACGTGCCACAGCGGCTATGACGGTCGGTGGAATAATCTCCGTGGACACCCCTCAAGTACATAAAATGTACACAACTATATTATAGCATTAAAGGGGTTATGACGTTGGTGGTGGCGATGTTGTTGTTGTTGTTGTTTCCGTCGTCGTCATTCACGGGGAAATCGATGTGACCTTGAAAAATAAATTCGATTCGCGGCGGGTGAATCCACTCGGGTATGTAGTAATCGGTCAGATGCCTCCGTACTATATAATATTTTAATATAATATATACGGTTGTCCCTCTCGTTTGTTAGCGCGATAACAGTAATATAGTATATTATTATATTCTATTTTCGCGCGTTTCTAATCATTATTTCACCCGTCTTGTCAACGTTGTCTGTGCAAAAATCATAATGTAAATATAGGAGCGTCCCCGGCGTTGGCGCCAAAACGTGTCGGATAAAAACCAATTCGATGCAGCAGACAGACGCCATAGTCCAAGTGAGTGACAACTGACGATACAATAACAATACATGATATATATAATATTATATTATTATTAATGTCGTAGTTTACCGGTGGTCTGATACTCTGATTATGGTTGCAGGGTTGTGAATGGGAACTCAGTAGGACACCGCCATAGAACCGCACCACACATCACAACAGTATACGAAACACATGAGATGGTAGAATTATTGGACTCGAGAGTCGAGACCCAAAGTCTGGCTCGGGGTGGTCCCATCAATATGATATTATATTATTATCATTGCTGGTTATAGATAAATTCAAAGGTGTACGTATAAATACTGATTTTTTTTTTAATACGAGATCTCAAAAAAAAATGTCATTATCATATTCAATTCATTTTAAAATATTCGTCCAATATATTAACTAATTATAAAAACCCATGAAAGCTTGAACAAATTCAAGTGTTCAATAACAAATTAAAACTTTCATATCATACATGATATAGATTTACTATTAAAAAAGGTGCAAGTTGAACTTTTTTATTTGTTTTTTATATGATTTTATTTTATCTGAGTTGCTAGATTAGATACTATATAGTATATACCAATAGTTAATTTCAAGTAATCTACAAAAATGTGAATTAAAAAAAGTTTAACGCTTTATACTGTTTCATTATGGTTGTGATCGCAACACCTATTTTCCATGGCAACTATATAGAAAATCGAAAAACTAATAATATAGTAGATTAACTATAACTAAAAAACTCGTAGAAAACAATTTTATTCCGAATTTCGATTAACTAAATTATAAATTATCAATAACTTTTATTTTCTAAATTCATATTTAAGTATAATACTGTTTTTATTATTATTATTATTTTTTTTTTTTTTTGTTCTGTATTGTGTACAGTAAAGACTGAGGAGTTTACTTAAACGAATAATAAAAATAAATAAAATAATACAACATAATTTAGAAAAAAAGGTACCGACGGTGTGTCTTATGCGGTAAAACACTCAATTTGACATACATGAAAGTCATGTCAGTATTCAGAAGTACATCATGTCCATTTTGTATGCACATGTGAAAATCTGCAGAAATAGTGAAGACAGTGTATATACGTTCCAATATATCACTGGACGTTTTATGAGATAAATGGTGTGCTTATATGTATACACGACAATGGGGGTTTTATGGGTTTTCTTTTTATACTCCATATTTTGATTTGTGAACACTACCGTGATGTTAAACATTATTATTATATATACATCGCAGATAATATTTAAGAACTGTCGGCTCGGCGCATATCTCGAGTGCCGTTTACGTGAATTGTAATATATGTATACGTTGTACGAAAAGGAGGGGCGAAACGCGAAAATAGAGAACTTAGCGTGAAAAGTTGAAGATTTATTCTCGTCCTAGGCGCAAATGAAAAATGCGCGGAATGGACGGCAATAATAAAAAAAACCGACCCGAAAGTTTCACTTATTTAAGATAAGTTCAGTTCAAAAATTAAAATACAAATGTCAATTAAATTTGTTATCGTATCAATAATTATTATTATATTATTTTTTATTTACTGTTTGGTACATCGTAAGGTAATAATAAAGACGCCAATAGTTCAATAGTACCCCTATAATACTATAATAAATAAACCTAATTATACCTACGAAATTAAAGAGATACAATTTAAGATAGGAAATTAATATTTAAAACAATTTTAAATATTCAAATTTTTTTTTATGTGAAAATAATCATTAGTATAAAACACGATAGATTTTTTGAATATATTATTGACATTTAATAAATATTTTAATTATATATTATTTAAAGGGTCAAAAATATCTCTGTAACTTGTAAATATTTAATATAAAATTAAATAAATAATTCATATGATAGGTGGCAGAAGACTAGCGGATATTTTTTGATTTTAAAAATAAATCTTAACGGCTGTCTTAAACTTTCCGAATCCCACAATTATTGTTACCGCGTTCGCATAAAATACTATTATCACAATAACTGTCGTTGGCAGTGTAAACAAAGTGGTTTTTGGTTGTCTTTTAAAATTTTGCCATATCCATTCAAAAATTGCATTAAATCATATAATTTATATGAAAACGAGTACAAGAACAAGATAAGCTTTTTTAAGTCTAAGTCCAAGGTCGTGGTCGGACAATTAATTTGGCAAACTTATCGAAAAATGAAAGAAAAACTATTCATATCAGACTTTATTATTATACAGAATTGTACGTGTGTTTAAATCATTTTTTGTGCCTACATATTATTGTGTTTCTATTTCATACCAATTATCAATACCTACGTTATTATAATGTGTAACGTACACGAATATTGAAATATACCATAACAATATATTTTATATAGTTGCATATTTACTATCGGCCACTGGCCAGTAGATTTGGACTTGGGCACGATTTGATATTTTGGAAAATAATAATTTTAATGTACCAACACGTATAATAATTTATTATACGATGTACGACGCCGCGCCATAATAATAATAATAATAATCGGTTTTCAATCAACAGCAATACCCGCATAAAATAATAATATTTTTCATGGCGTCTTGTACCTATATTATCTGGGATTTGATAACGTTTAATTTCCAAGTTTATTTTAAGTTAGCATCCACTTCCGGCCATACATGACTCGGTGTCTAGACGGCACTCCGTCGTTGTTCCAGGAACGAATAGATACCATTACGATGGTTTCCTGCCGTTGATCAATTCTGTTGAATTACGAATATGACGAATTAATATTGTCATTCACAATAGTCTAGTTTGTAACAATACCGAAATACCGTAAAATATTTACACAATAATAGTACAACTCTAATCGATACCAGACGAAATAATACAAAAATAATATCCGGATCGAGTGGTTATATAACTATATCATGAACTAAGGCTGAGATTTCAATGCTCGTAGTAGTCATATTATACCTACCATTATATTATTTATATTATACATTTTTAAACGTCGTTATACTATGTATTTTGGAATTGGATTAAGTAGTTTTTTTAAAAGATTTTTAATTTGCATTTTTTAGATTAAAATAGGGTTTTTAAGGCAACTAACATGAAAACTTTGGTTTAAAAAAAAATTTGAATTATTAGATTTTTACTATTGTTGGATTCTATTTACAGCATGATAGCTTTCCTCTTTATACCATTTATATTAATTGTTAATATTTTATCATTAAATTTTTTGAGTAGTTGTTAATTTTTATGCTATACAAGCATATTGTTAATTTTCTTTAAAGAAAAACAGAGTTTTGTAGAACTAGGGTTTACTACGTTGATGATTTGTGCAT
The DNA here is from genome assembly GCF_003676215.2 of Rhopalosiphum maidis. Lineage (NCBI taxonomy): Eukaryota > Metazoa > Arthropoda > Insecta > Hemiptera > Aphididae > Rhopalosiphum > Rhopalosiphum maidis. Next base: position 87,481,415 of record NC_040878.1, read on the forward strand.
TTCTATACATTTTAAAATAATAAAAAAAAAATCATTCCATTATTTTTCGGTTTAAAACCAATCTAAAATAAAAAAATCTTTTATAGGTGTCTTATTTTGAATTTTCAGAAAATAAAATCATTTTTTAATAATAATTATATATTTTTATTACAATAATATCGTACTATAATGTATTATTTGCGCCGGTTGAGCTGCGCCGCAATTTATTTGCATGGACGCATATGGCGTCATGGGCGGAACACAATTACGCGCCACGGTCCAGATTTTATTTTAATCGATACTTTTCTGGCAATAAAAATCGCTTTACGAATTTTATCGTCGCGCTCGAACTTCAAGATAATATATACACGCGTTCATAGAAAAGCGGTTTGTTAATGCTCCACCCACTCGCGTGACAAATCGACTGCCAGTTATAATTTTTATTTTAATAAGTCCCCCACTTTTTAAGCCAACTCAGTTAAATAATTATAACTATTCGACACGGGTATCATTTTTGGTTTCATCGAATCGTTTGTCAACTCTTTGTCCCCTATCCGTGAAAGCTGCCTACAATGTTTTTTTATAAAACTATAACCTAACTTTATAATGTGTACTGGAGTAAGTATAAACAATTTCTTAAAACTAATGTTTCGGGTTTATTTAAACGGGAACACAAATTATTTAAGATTTCCTAAAAAAATAAAAATAAACTAGCAAAGCTTTACATAGTATTTACAATAAACTCTTTTGAACCGTCCTTAAAATGTTATCGAAAAATCAACTATTCGAGTAATCAAACAATATTATTCAGAAGTTATAGCTAAAAAAAAAAAATAATACACGAATAAGTGTAAACTCCTATGTGCCAAAATACACAATATCACTCGGTCCACCACCACCACAACACCAACACGAATACCGTGTTAATTAATACAAGAATATTGAAAACATGGGACCGGCGAGCGGCAGAAACGTTCCCGCCGAAAATCCGACAACATACCCGCGTGCGCGACCACCAACGTGCGCGCGTATGCAGCGCCGCCGCCGTCGCGGTGCGTAATCTCACCGGGAGAGTCGCGGCGTCACAGGCGGCAGACGGATCGCCACACTCGCGGCGGTGTTGGTGGTGGTGGATGCAGCGGCGGTGCTCCACCGGGTGAAGGGAGGGCAGGCGCGCGGTCGAGACGCAAAACGTTGCCGGCGCTCGCGCGCACGCACCGGGAGCGTGGCACGCGGCGCACTTATCCTCGTGGTGGTGGTGGGAGTGATGCGGCGGCGAGCATTGTCAACAGACGGACCGGACGAGCGGTGGCGGTTCGGGGGGCACGCCGGCCGGCGTTTTCAGGCGGCGGCGGTTGGGAGGCATCGTCGCGGCCGTGCGAGTGCGCGCGCCCGCCCGTTTCCGAGCGTGTGTGTGCGTGTGACTGTACCGCCGACACCTCGCCCCGGCCCCATGTCAGTCCTTTTACGGAGACCGTTTCGTACGCACTTCCATTGCCCGCGCGCAATACACGCACCGCTCGTGTGTGCAAGCCCACCACTACCACCACAACCGCGGTAGTTGTTGTAGTAGTAGTAGTAGCAGTAGTAGTAGTAGTAGTAGTGACGACGACCGCCGTCGCGAACAGTACTACAGTCTCATCCGCACCGTCGCCGGTAGTGAACGTGGTGCGCGTGTCTGTTTCCGTTATATCGTTGAATGTAAAATTTCGTTGACATTTTTATAATTTTTTTTTTTTTTTCGTTTTCCGATTTCGATCTATACGCGAGATCGCGAGTGTTTCTTACGATAAATTAAATATCATATCGTCTGTGCCTCGAGTTTTTTTTTTTTTAATTTTCGCCGGGACGGTCCCAGTCGATTATAAAATAGACAACCCGTCGTCATCGCGTTTGATATTTTGATTTGATCTTAGCCGTCGGGAAACGAGGTACCGTGGGAATTTCCCGGTTTTTCCACCGACGGGACAAGGATTGTTACGTTTTAATATAATTTTTTTGAACATCTCATCGTGTGTGCGTGCGCGTTGGCGACACGCCGAGTGACCGTCGAAAACGACCGGTGGGATTACGCGGACTAAAATTACGTTGCCGCCGGGTAAGTGGTACAATATTTCTTAATAGTTAAATAGACAGTGAACGGCGTCAATCGACGGGCCCGCCAATTTACATCGGCGGTCTCGTTTCCCGCCAGCCGGCGGCGGTTGGCGCGACCAACGTGGCGCGCGCGTTGGGCGTATGCCGGCCGGCGTCGGCGACGCGCCGGCGCGCCGGTCGCCCTTCACTTTCGCGCGCGCCCGTTATCGAACCTTTTTTCCCCACACCGTTCTCGCCCGACCGGCCGCCGACGCGCCCGGGAAATCGTCACGGTGGTATAGCCGACCGACCACTGGAATTTCTATCGTGTCCCCATGACTCCCGCCGACAGTGATCACGGTCTTCCCCGACAAACGCGTCCCGCCGAGTAGTAGTATTCCCTATTTTCTATATATTTTATTTTTATTTTCGAATTCGTCTTCATCCGGGCCCCGCACGTTAATAACTTACTGATGACCACCTCTGTTGTATTGTCACAGGTGCCGCCGAAATGGTGAACCCGAGCACGGAATCCATACTGAACCAGATGACCAACCTGGCCATGGACATCGCCCTGGACTATGTGTTGCCCGCTTCGCCGATGAGCGACGTGTGCAAGAGCGACTTGTTCGAGTTCGAACGGGACGTGGTGGTCGCGGCCGTCAGCGGCGGAGCGACTGCCGACGGTCTGCTGAGCAGCTTAGTGGCCGGTACCGCGGGTACGGCCGGAGGCTGCTGCGGTCGGCCGCCCACAGATTTGTGCAAGAAGAACAGTTATATGGGCGCAGCGGGATGCGACTCGTGCGACGCGTGCCTGGCCAGAAACGCCGCGGCCACCGCAGCCGCTGACCTCTACTCACCGAGCACCTGTACCACCACCACCACCACCACCACAACCGGTGGCTTAACGGCGTCACCGTCGTCGTCGAGCGCCCCGTCCACGACGTCGTCCGCGTCGTCCACACCGTCGCAACAGCAGACCGCCGAGACGACGATGGACATCAGTTGGTGTCAGTTCGACGGTTGCGAATTCGACACGGCCGACAATAGTTACCTGGACATTTGCGATTGGATATTCTACGCCGACCGGTACGCGCTCACTGACGAGAATCGCGAAAAAGTGCAGAAAGCGTTCCAGATGGTGCCCCCCGGCGAAGTGACCGGTTACGTGGCCGAACCCCCCAAGCACGTGAAGAGAACCAACAACCCGGCCGCCGGGCGTTCGCCGACCGGTGCAACGACGTTGCCGGTCGACGACGACCCGTCTCTGGCTGCGGTGGCCGCTGCAGCGATCGTTGGCGGCGTGACCGTCAAGTCGGAACCGGACGACGACTACTTGTGGACCAGCGATAACCACTTGCTACCGATCATCCTCAAGGCGGAACCGAACGCCGACATACTGCAGATCACCGAACTGGACCACAGTTACCTGCAGACGCCCACCAGCCACGGCGGCTGCGGCTCGACCAGTTCGTCGACGGCCGTGTCGCCCGCTAAACACCATCCCAACCACTTGGTGGACATGCTGGGGCTCGTCACTCCGCCGCCGTCCCGTTCGCAGTCTTCCGGTGAGTACACGCCATTAATATCAATATTATGTAGTAAATATCGGGTTTTGCGGCGAAAGATTTTTTTAGTTATTCTCCGTCGAGACGTCGTCGTTGCGCAACATGCGTGCCGGCGCTGGCGGTTCGTGATGTTGCGGCGACGATTGCGCGCGCATCACCGGTCGTGGTGCGTAGGGGGGAAACGCGCGGGAAACGGTGGCCTAGTTCAAGGCCCGTCTCCGCTCGGCCCCGCTCAGTGGTTTCATTTAATTTCGTTTTTATTCCCCTCCTCGACGCGTCCGCCCGTCCACCGCGAGTTCCGACGACGTCGACGAGGAGATTACTTTACGCCGATGATGGTGGTACGCTCCGTCATAGTCGTCCGCTCGTTTTTATCAGCCGTAAATCCCGCACTGGTCGTGCCGCGTTGTTAATAATAATAATTATATAATCGTTCGATTCATCCGCAATCGAAGAATGTCCCGATAGAGGTGTATTTTGGTCCCGGGCCTGCCCCAATCCGTTTCCGGACGTCCGCCCACAGAAAAAGAGATATTCGTCGTCGCCGCATTGTTATCGTTTAATATATATTATTGTCTTATCGTAATATTATTTTGCCCGGTCGTCGACGGCGGCGGTTATTTTCCCTCTCAAAATAACCAGCGACGTTAATAACGTTTTTATTATTTTTTTTTACGCTGTCCTTCCCTTCCACCGTTCGTCTTCGGCGGTCGTGGCGCACCGTTCAAACGCCGTCTGTGCCGCCGCCGCCGCCACCCGTCCGCGCGTCTTTTTCGTGTCTTCGGTTGTTGTTGTTGACGACATCTGATCCGTTCTTCTCGGGTCGTCCGGGGGGTGGTGTAAACGACGAATGTAGTGGTTTTTTTTTCACTCCATATCGTGTGGTATATTCTGTGAATCGACTTTGTCGTTGTCGTCGGTCCTATTATTATTTATAAAAAATGCGCGCGTGTAAACGATAATAAAAAAAAAAAAAAAAATGGCAATAATAAACACAAAATGATTCTATTTTTGGATAAAAAAAACTCGCAGTATCTTCTATTGGATAGAAAAATTCCAACCGCATCTCTTGCAGCTCATTATTTATTATTTTTTTTACAATAACCGTTAGATTTCTCGGTATTCACTCTCCCGCGCCGCTGCCCGGGCCATCGCGTTGGTATGCGCGCGAATAATAATAACGTTTCACTTTGGACAAAATAATTTTGTTTTAAGTTTCCCGAAATAAGTACTGCATTACACTACTATTACTTCAGGTATTTTTCGATTGCTAAATATATCCACCTATAGGGTATTCAAAGTACAGGTTTATGATTTTACAAATCTTAAATAAGTACATTATCGTTCATTTCTTATTTTTAATTAAATATTTGTTCAATTAAAATTAATGACTGCGTGTTAATACCACCATCCTTCATAAATTTAGAATATAAATACTGATAGTCGCTAAATAACTTATATTTCCAATATTACATTTTGTATATTAAATTCAATAATAACGAGTCCTATTTTTGATTGTACACATTACATAAGAACCGAGCTATTTTAAATGGGTCAAAGTATACATATTCTTATATTTCTAACGATTTTTAATTTGTCTTTTAGACAAGATCTATTTCGATAAATATGTTTTGAGTTCTGAATAATGATAAAACAATAACTGCCATACGTTTTTTGATCAGATCCTACGCATGCGAGAATTGGTTTCTTGAAAATACTTATAATAATACGTAATCGTCGTTCCGGTAACGGCAGCAGTAGTTATATATAAATATATATTATATATATTTTACAAAAAGTAAGAGTGTTCTAGTTAGCGACGGCGTTCTCCCCTCCTGTGCACGGAGTAAAGTGATAAATGATGATATTTCGACGACGACCACGGCAATATTAAATTCTACGTTTGTTAATAGTGACGAAATTGTAGTGTTTTTCCTGGTCAGACGATAATAATATTAATATCCCTCCGCCCCCGTGCGAGAAAACGGTGGGAAAAAATAATAAATAAATAAACCTATAATAGATGAATGTTGTCATCACCGACGGGCGGCGATGGCGTACTCACGCACGCGTATCGATAACGTGTCTAAAAATACTATTACTACAAAACGGCGTCGGTGGTCGTGAGTGAAGAGGGGGTTGTTATGGTGTAGAAGGGTATGTCCAGGAGAGGAGGTGGAAAGTATTTCGGTTTTACGGGCGATCGATATACGGGCGGCGGCGGCGGTCGTGGACTTGCCCTTGAACCCTAACCGGGGCCCCTCGCGGCGTGGCGAGTCGCGACGTGTCGCGTGCGCGCGCATCGCGGCGGCACCGGCGTTGCTGTTTTTCCCGGCAAGAGATTTTCCGCGCGCGCGAAAAACGCCGCCGCTGTGTAAACGCACCGACGACGTCGTCCTACACGCCATTGAGGGCAGCCGCGCACGTTGGCGGGAATTGTCGGCGGCGGCGACGGTCTTCATTTACACACAAGCGCGCGACCCTGACGTCACGGCCGCCGCCCGATCGATCGGCGCGCTCTCGGCGACGGTGTCGTCGACCCGCCCTTGAACGTCGCCGCGCTTTTTCCCGCGCCTTCTTACTCCGGCGGAGGGCACCGTGAATTTGTACTTTAAACTGTTTACCATCGCGACACGCTTCCCAGTCTTCTACACCACAACACCGTTGCGTTATTACTGCACCACTCGCATCGTCATTGACACCTATGTGCTAAAATCCGTATTTCTTGGGAAATAGTGATTGAAAAAAAAAAAGAAATATTCTGGTATATAGAAACAAATTTGTGTGGTATATAAATGCAATTTTATTTTGAAAAAAATTGGGAGCTCACAGGAGGTTTTTCATTTGTTATTTTTTCGTATTTTCCAAAGGCATACTAAAACCTTAAATTTGTAAATTCGACACATACGATTTGGCAATATTGTTGTTGTTATTTTTACGTACCTATACCAAGTTGAAATTATTATTAAATATTCCGTTGTACCTTCTATGTTATTAACGTGCGTTGGATATTTTTGTTTCCGGTTACTTTCACAGAAGAAGAAGAGATCGACGTTGTCAATGACAGCTGGGACACACCGGACACGCCACGCAAGGGCGCCACCATGGCGGACATAATGAAACGCGGCATCGTCAAGAAGCGCGAACCGCTGACCAAGTGGAAGAACACGGTCAAACGGAAGCACAAGACCGCCGGGCAGTCGGCCACCGCGGCCGCCGTGGCCGCAGCGTACCCGATGCCCCCGCCTCCGCCCAAGAAAATGTGTGGTGGACTATCGCTATTGGACCGATACAAAAAGGACACTAACTGGAAGGGCGCCGTCATCAAGGACGAACCCGTCATCAAGGACGAACCCTTGGACGACGACGCCGGTTCGTCAGCCGACGACGACCGCAGCGACGACGAGTACGACAACCGACAGCGACACCGACGAAAACAGCGTCAACAACAACAGAAACAGCAACAACAAAACGCGCTGGCGATGACCATCAAGCCAGAACCGTTGGACGAGGACGAAGACCGCAGAGTCGACGACGAAGACGAAGACGACGATTACGACATGGACGCGGACTTCGAGTCGCTAATGAAGAACGAACCGGACGACATATTCGATGACGATTACGACGACTACGACGACGACCACGACATGGATTGGGACAAAGTGTTGCGTGGCACGTCCACGTCGAGCGGCGGCCGCGGCGGCAAGTCTTCCGGTGGCTCGTCGTCGTGCAGCTCGTCGTCCACGACCACGGGCGGCGGTCGCAAAAAGAAGAAGAAGAAGAAAAAGAAAACGTCGGCGTCGTCCGGCTCGGCAAAATCGTCGGCCAAGCTGCATCACCAACACCAGCAGTCCGGCGGCGGCGGCGCCGGCAAGAAGATCAAGTACGAGAACGTCAACGGCGGTTACAGCTACAAGACCAAGCTCATGGATCCCGTCAAGCGGGCGCTGCACAACGACCTGGAGAAGTCGCGGCGCGTGGAGACCAGCATGCTGTTCATGAACCTCAGCATGCAGGTGTCGTTCCTGGACGACAACCGCAAGATACCGTCCAAGCTGAGCATACTGCGCGGCGCCAAGCGGGAGTGCGACCTCATGATGCTCGACGAGCGGCGTCTGCTGTCCGAGAAGCACGTCATGCAGCAGAAACAGCGCATGCTCCGCGAGCGGCTGTTCGAGCTCCGGCGCGAGCACTACCACCGGCGGTACGGCAAACCGAAACAAACATCATCATCATCATCATCATCCAATCATTCACACAACCAACAACATCAACAGCAATAGTCGTCGTGGTGAGAACCAATCTTGTAATGATATTATTATTATTATTATTATTATTTTTATAACATTTTCTCATCCCCCGCACACGACACTCGCGCACACACATACACACGCGCTCGCGTGACGTACCCCACACTCGTTCGTCCTGGGCGTCGTTTTATTTAATTATTAATATTATTACATTTTTTTTTTTTTTAATTTTAATTTCGAAGAACAGTTGCTCAAATATATTTAAACATATATTAATTTATTATTATTTTTATCAATAATTATTATCGATACGTATTGTATATGTATGTAGAGGTAGTTAAGTAGTTAGACGTGTGTATGTGTGTACGTGTGTACTGGTGTTACAATATTATGTTTATGTACATATAGTTTGGATATACGCATATTATTATTATATTATGATAATTCGTCCAAGACGAGCGAGTGTCCGTGTTTGTTATTGAGGTTTTTTTATTTATTATTTTCTTATTTTTCCGAAATCCACTGAAGTACATTTTTTCCGTTTCAAATCATGGAAAACAGCAAATATACTGTTTTATTTTTTTACAATCGGTAAACAGCCGACTTATATAGTCGGGAGCAGGTCTTACAATAAACTATTGTTTATATATATATAAAAAAAAAATGCGTCTAAAATATTTAATATTTCGTAATATATTAGACACTTTTTTTTTAATTTAACTTTTCTACTATCGCCCTTTCCCTTGCTCCCGTGGCACTATGTAGTTATAGATATTCTTGTAAATACGAATAATCAACATTTTAATTTACTATATATATATAAATAAATATATAAATTTTATTATAATAATCGTGTAACACTTAGGATATTTGGTTTTTTTTTCAAACGTATAAGCCTACTGAATATATTTTAAAATCGTGAAATACAAGTAAACAACGTTTAAACGATATGACATGTTCCTATTGTACAGTTTTTTTTTTTTTTAAATATATATATATATATATAAATGTCTAATGAAAACTTTTAGTTGTATAATATTTTTAACGTTATCCATAAACGTAGACGATAAAATACATAATTTTAAGTATGAGTTTATTGTTAAGTCTACGAGGATATTATTACATGATGCTTCCCCTCCCCACACGTTTTTTTAATGCACAGTACAAAATAGATTAAGTAAGATCTTAAAATGTTATAGTTGGTAGTATTGATAATTATTTTTTTTCTGATGTAGGTATACTATACTTGTTAGTTTTTTTTTTTGTTACGTTTTACCTGATTTCGTTGCATTTCCAAGTTGTGTTTGCGCATTTTTCCTTTATTATTATTATTATTATTTTTATTATTATTATTATTATTATTTCATTTTTAAACATTTCTTTTTTTTTGTTCACTAGACGGCACCTAATTTAAATGCACTTGTAAAAATTAAATAAAATGTACGTAAAACAATATTATTATTATTATTATTATTATTATTATTATTATTATTATTATTACTATGATTATTATTATTATTATTATTTTTATTTTTATTATTATTACAATTATTATTATATTATAAAAGAAAGTAATTTATAAAAGCGCTTATTTGTACATACAGATTAATTAAACAAGGAATCCCCGTAAACAAATAAATAAAAATGGTAAAAAGCTTTCATATTTTTAGATATAAATATTAAATACTATGTATGTCTTAAGTATACATACATACGTATATTGAAATAATTGATAACGCAATTATTTTTAATTAATTATACCAGTGGAAGTAACAGGAGTGTTCATTAATATTAGGTTTTTGTTAAAGAAAAAAAATATTAAGTAAATAAGTCATAGACATTTTTAAACAAATTTTCTCCTACGATACAATATTGTGATAAGTGCTGTTTTTTATAAATCGTTAAGACTTTGTTTTAGTTATTAGGCCACGTAAAAGAATATGTTTGTTTTTTCTCCAAAACAACACGTTTCTGCCGTAAAATAAACGTCCCTAAATTTTTTAAAAAACTTACGTTTTTGGATTTTTTTTTTTAACTCTAGTCTCGAGTGCCATCCTCGTTCATGATATATATAAACCCTTCCCTCTTTTCATATATTACACGCGCGAAAGAGAGATATATTTTTTAAACGCTAACTCTTTATTGGTCGCACATATATTATAATATATACGATGATATATATATAAAATATAAATACATATATGTGTGTATATTATAACTACGGAGGAAAAAGTAAAATTTAGTGAGACTAATTTTGTATTAGATATTATTATTTTTAATAATTAAGGCTGAACGTGATTGTTAACCAAGTGCTGCAAACATTTTATTGGAAAATTAATGATATATATTAAAAAAATAAAAAAATAAAAAAAATACATTTTCATCTTAATTCTAAGCCATAAATTTACCTTATTTATATTTATCGAAACCTAAGTTATACACATATATAATATATATTTTTTATGTACAGTCTGTGGCATTAGCCTAGAAAGTTGTTAGACTTGCTTTTATCTGTTATGATTTAAGTTTGTTTTTTTTTTTACTCGTAATCGAGTGTCGACTTCATTTATGATTAATTTATTTATAACGTCGAGTTAATTAAGAAAAACCCATATGTACCTCTTTATCGTTTTTACACAACAAATACAAAAAAAATTAGTGCATAATTACCTAATTTTTTTTAAATTATGTAATATTTTAAAGAAACGATATTAATTGATATTTTAGAGTCTATGTTTTGTATTTTATTCATACTTATATTAGATAAAAAAAAAAGCAAAAATGAAAAAAAAAATCTTGGCAAAATTGTTTTGTTATATTGGAAAAAAATTGTAATTTGGAATGGAAAAAAAATTGGCGTGTAGAAAAAAAAATATTTTTGTTTTTATTTTAATATCACTATCATAATCTTATTCACTTTTCCTCTGTTTCCTTTTTTTCACACCTATATAAACGGTAAGTCGGGTCAGTGTAGTAACTTTTCCGCTACATTAATCGAATGGGAAACGAATACGTTTTATTATCTATATAAACGAGCATTGTAATATACAATCCAGCTGCAGCTCTGAATCGACTCTGTAGTAGTTCCTTGAAGAGGTAAGTATAATTGCGTAGGTACAGCGATTTCTAGTACCTATAATAATTAATAACAACTCTACGTCACACAGACAATAGACCTAAAAAGAAATTGACAGTGAGGTCTGGAGGTCAAAATTGTACTCATCAAAAATATTCAACTTCATATTATTTTTGTTTTATTTAAAAATATCATAATTCTTAATTAGAGGTAAAAGTATTAAATAAAACAGGTAAATGCTCTGTTGTATAATAAAATGGCCAGTGTAATTCATCATTGAGTTTATGTCATTTTATGAATGTATTATTTTAGTTCTATTATCAATTATCAAATTATATAGTGAAAAATGATATTAAACGAAAATGTTCTGACTTTTTTTTTTTGGTTACTATAGTTACAAATAAATTATTTTTATAGCAATATTGACATTTTAACAACTGTACCTAAGTATTTTTCCCCTTGATAAAATGTATTGAAAAATTTCTACTTTTAGCCCAACTAAACACAAAAATTAAAAACACCATTTTAAAATCGACTCATTCACACCTAATATTATGTATAGAGTACAAACGTTTAGGTCTCGTTTGTGTTCCGAGAATGAACATATGTCACCAACACCCCTAATTGGGCAAAAAGAAATTAAAATATGTCAAAAAAAAATAAGTGTACAACTCGTGAATAGACAAATACCTTCAACCTGCGACGGCTGACCGCGGTATACAGGTGGTACCTACCTATCTTACCTAGTATCTACTCGTTAGAAGAGTTGAAAAAAAGCACTACCATATGTCGATCGCACGATACTTACACGTACCTAAACATACGTACATGTAGATATTATACCTATATACGGCGGCGGTACGACCGGATTTCGTGGAACGCGCCCGGCGACCAGGTTCAAGGTTGTGTCGCGTGGTAGCGGTAGTCGACGTTTGTACTGGAATGGTGGAGGTACGCATCGCGTACAGTCGGTTGCCGTCGCTCACGCACGTCGGTGAAAGAATTCCGAACCGGCCGCGGCGGCACTCCGCTGGGCTAGCGCCAAACGCGTAAAGTTGAAATACGACACCGACCGAAAGTCGCTGCACTACTCATTTTTCCAGCGCGCACGCGTACTTCGCACCGGTTCGCATTGCGACCACCTCTCTTCCGACACGGACGTTTGTCCGTTTCCCCACTTCCGGACTTGGCAATTTATGTATTTTTACTACAGCCGAGTTTATTTTTGGACGAAGTAAGTACTGCATTGTTATGGCAGGGTCCACCGCCACTGCTCATTTATCGTCAATAAAAAAAATATTCCCGACAGACAGCAACACCTTGTATGTTATAAATATAATGAAAGTATGAAGTATATAATATTATAAGTAGGAATTGGATTTAAATACTCTAAAAGCTTTACAAATATAACCAGAAGTAATTTTTATACGCAATAATTCCCATAAAAAGTGGCCGACATTTAATTTATAAGCGCTCAATCAATAGAAAAACGATTAAATTTTCAACATTTTTAACACTACTTTATCTTAGCTTAACTTCCAAGAGTACAATTACTAAAACAATACTATTAAATAAAAACAAAACACCGAACTTAAAAACGCACAATAAATAATAACAAACAAATGAAGTCAAGATATATTTCTAATTGCATAACCAATTATTATAATTATGTGGTGAAGGTATAGATAAAAACGTTATCATATAGAACGATTGATTTTTTGTGCGGATATACTTTAAACTAAATTAATTATTGAAAAGTAGAACTTTTTTAATAAATAAACAAAATTTTTTTTGAAAATTAGGTATATTTAAAATATTTTTTTTAGATACAAACATTGATATAATAAAATTAACATTAAAATTGAATAAGTAAATAACCATACAAAAACCCAAATATTTTAGGGGGTTATTTGAATACCCATAACACCTCCCTGTGTACATGCCTGCTTTAAACTATTATGCAAATATTATGAAAACAATAATATTTCTTGATCAAATAATTTGAAATTTATGTTAGAAGCTTGAAGAGTGTTGTATTATAGGTAAGTACTAAAAATAATTAAAATCACAATGCTAAATATAGAAAGACATCGAATAAGTTTGATTTTTGGAGTATTTGTTAATGTATGTGTATTGTGTATACTTGGATGCATTTTCCTATAGAGCCCCCAAAAAGTAATGCATTATATTATATTATAATAATGCATTTTACATGAAAGTTCGGGCACTAAATCTATAATATATAAGAACCGGTATGAATATATAAAACGTTGTAATATATTATTCTATGTTTTATATTGTTTTATTTTATAGAAGACATCTTTTTACTCGTTTGTGCGGTATAGTAACATACAGGTAATAATGACGATATATACGTATAAAACTTGTGGTGTTTGTAACTGCTCGATTGAAAACTATAAAGTTTCCAAGAAATGAACGACCGTTTACGACTTTTGTCTAGGGTCAGCGGATATATAATACAATTATGAAACTTTTTTTATATATATATATAATGTATCTCGGTGACAGTTGTTCGTCTCCACCACACATATTAGCTAACGGGTAAGGGTATCTAGTCACAATCACTTGAAAACACTTCCGAAAAGTTTATTTAAAAAATTATATATTATACGTTAGATATCTAGTATATAATTTTTGTACGGAATTTCCCACATTGATGTAAGTAAAGAATGAGCAACTCAATGTTACTAAAGGGCCAATTTATAAAACTTTAAAATATAGTAAACCATAGAGTATAGAAAGCAAAAAAAGGGCAATAAAATTTAAAATTTACATTTTATATTTATTTATATTATATGTTTTAATATTAAAAAAAACAAAATAAAATACTAAAATTATATAAAGTAATTTGAAAATGTAACATGGGCCATATAAAGAAGGTACGCGTGCCACCATTTGCCTATCCCTGATATAAGAGAATAGAAAGACTAGAATAGATATTACAATTTTTGAATGAAAATCACTTATTTTTATTATACATTTTTATGCAGATCAGTTAAGTGATTTTAACAAAACTTCAATGAAAAGGGTGAATTTAGTACTACCTATTGAATAATAAAATTGTTTTTTCACCTTCTTATCAAAAACATTCCCAAGTCTACAGAGAACTAACTTCTTATTTTTGTCATATTTTTATACAAATATGACTTATATTGACAATATGGCAATGGTCAATAATTTCTATAAATAATAAATTTGTATTTACATATTTATATATTAAAAGGAATTAAATGTACCTCAAGGGAGTAGAGATTGGTATCGTACGTACCATCGTCTCCTTCAAAACTTTCACTGATGATTTTCTTCACTAAAATTATGGATCGAACTTGAACGAATGGTTTCCTTTTTACCTAATGTATCACGGATGATATAGGGTTAAAAAATGTAAAAACTCTGATAATTTGAAAATTGTTTTAATTTAAAAGTGGTTTTTGTTATAAGCTTATAATACTTTGCACCTTAACTTATAAGTTATAATCTATTATATTTTGTCTTAAATACATAATGTTTAATTAGGTACTTAGAAAATACTATATAAAATTATCCTTTGAATTTTGATTTAGATCAACATTTTGTAAATAATCAGAAGTAATTGCTCAACAGTTTATTTGAAAAAAAATAAGTATGTTTTGCCACTGTAAATGTTAAGTATAAAAATTTCAGTACTTGAAAAAATGGTTTTTAATTAAACTTAAAAATTTCAAAAATAGGAATTTGAATAAATGCACTATGAAATGGTCAATAGTGGATAATTTTAATGAATTATCTTGTATAACTTTTTATTTTAAACCCATATTTGTAAATTTTAGAATATAAAGTAAAGTTTTAAGATTTTAGAAAATATAAAAATGTAGGTACCTAGGCAATTTATTTAATATTAGTGGGTTGTAATTTATAAGATTTTAATCGTGTACTGACTACAAATAACCAACCTTTGACTCGTTTTAATTTATCAAAAATCTGGCACGGCTTAGATGCTCAAGGACAACGGAATTCCAAAGAGCGGAGATCTTGGTGAACAGTGACGGGGTGGTGTAATAACTCTAACAAATGTACGTACCTATATGTGTACCTATACAAAGGGAACCTAATTAAAGTATTTATAAGTTTATACCTGTAATAGACAACTATTTTATAGGTAGTTCACACAAATTATAGATACACTAAGCAACATATACAGAGTGATTCGAAATTTAAAAGGGTTCACTATGATGGTAACCTTTCCGAAAAAATAAAAGCGCGCGTTTGACCCGAAATATTATGAGCGTTGGTAGTTGTTGGTTGTCTGTATATTGCAGGTAGGCAAAAAATACAGTGAAAGTGTTGTACGTGAATATTCATTTGGCGGCAGCAGTCCATAAAGATTATAGACAACTATATATATATATATACTATTTTATACTGGTTCGTAACTATTATTTATATATACATAATGTATAAATGTATATAGTAATAATAATAAAAGAGAGACAAGCCTATACTCGTATAGCTTGTTTGTGCCACCACTGATTGGTTGTACTACCAAAAACCGCTGCCGCGAGCGTTATTTTACCTATATTTTTATTATATGTATATATACATTTTTATATAGACACTCGGCGGTGGTGAGCGGAGGACGTTGTGAAATCGCCCTCAGTGTGTGTGTGTGTGTGTGTGTGTATATAACTGATTTTTGATTTTTTTTTTCTGAAAGTAGTCGCGTGTAAATATGCGGCGGCGCGCGCTCCGGTCAACTAGTTTTATTATATATATATATTTAGGATATTTCAATAAACATGTTCAACCCCTTTATTTCTTCAATAACGCAGTTATTTAAAATCTGATGTTTGGAATTTTTAAATAACCTAAAGTAAAGATTATATTTTCAAATTTTTGTGTTACTTTTAAGCCATAGGTTTATTACCATATTCGGAGATTTTATTTTATTTTAGAGGGGCTATACTTGGCACTATTGTTGCAAAGTAAGTATCTATTTAATACTTTGATAAATGTTCAATAATTTTGATGAGCTAAGCCTCCCCCCCTAAACACCCCCCAATAACCGCCTATGAGAAATACAAACTTTTAATTTTCAAATGACAACCCTCATTTTCTACTACACATTTTTCAGTGGATTTTTTTTTTTGATAATATTATCAAAATCAAAATTTTAACGATATTTTAATTTTCGTTCTAGGCATAATACTATTATCCTATTAAACCTATTATCATAATAGGTTTGAAATTCTTGGTAATTGATCTTAAATTTTCAATGTTATATCTATTTTATATTTTTATAAAACCATTTTTAAGAACCACCATACTTAGTATAAATATTTCGAAAACTGTAAAACCACTCAATTAAATTTTGAATTAGGTTCTTCAAAATTTTCAAAAAAAATATCTGTTTAGTAATTTACAGTAAAAAGAGAACAGGTTTCTTTTGAAAAGTAAAAGAGTACATCACCACAAAAGTACAGGTTAGTTAATTTTAAAGCGAGTTATAAGTATTTTAAGATTGTAAATTATTTATTTTATTTATAAATTAATTGAATTTTGGAATCTTTATTATAGCAGTTTTAACTTTTTCAATGATTTTTAGTGCAATTTTGTTTTTTTATTTTAAGTTTAAACATATAATATTAAGTTCATTGTTGGGTATATCATCGAATTTCCAGAACTAAATATAATATTTATTAAACAACAATCAAATGTGATAAATGGTGTAATTTGTTTAGTTGAACAAGTTATTGTGGGATGTACTTTTTAAATGTATTACATACCAAAGGAAAAAAATCAAAGGGCCAGTTGGCATTGCCAACTTGTCAATCGATATACATATGTTTATTATTTATAGGTGTAGCTGCATAGGTATATGTCTTTAAACTTTATTGCTAGGTAATGTGTTTTTTTATTAAGATTTTACAAAAATTAGAAATAAAAACACGTAACCTTTTTGTTAGACACCGCTTCCGCTGCATCGTAGCGTGTAAAACGGCGGCGTATTATTCACATAGGAGGTAAATAGGAGGCAGTAGTGGCCAATTAGTAGCGAATAATAATATGAAAACAGCGGCGCTGCCGAACCGTATCAATCGTATCATTAAAATATTAAATAAGCCCCTGTGTTGTGTGGGGGCGTGTTGCATGTGTTTATATAATATATATAAATATTATACGCCTGTGCGCCACACAATTGGTGAGCATAATATTATAGTGTTATTTTCTTAAATTTATTTAATACTGATCTAATAATATAATGTATATTTTACACAAAATTTTCTGGTTCAGAAAAGAATAATAAATAATAATCAATGATATCGCCATCACAATTTTGTCTCTTTATGAACCCTAACTATTTCGTCGTAATTTCAAAGTTAACCGATTGTGACTTGTATTAAATAAATTAAATATCATTATATCTATATGCATAATGCATGCTAATCAATATATACTTCTTTAGAAGATCTTCAATATCAACAATATGCACCGGGTCCACATTATCCCCCTTTCTACAAAGATCAAAAATACATCTAAAAAGCCGATGTGTCAGACGTCAGTGTTTACGAGTGCTTGCACCCGATACATAAAGCTACAACTTAACACTCGATTTTCAGTTTGTCTGTTTATTTTTTCTTTCAATTTTTTTTTACATAACACCGCACGTTTACCTATTACTGGCTATACTTATAATCTATATAATATAGGTGTACACGTGTATTGTGTACAACCCCGCACGTAGTAATATATATATATGTAATAACGAATACACGTATTCACTTATTTCTTTTGTGACGTTATTTGCCTTCGGTATACCGACTATATATTATAGTGAAATTATTTCTAAATAGTATACGTGATACGTCCATTGTGTATGTATACCAATCGAATGGGTTGCAAGTAAAAATGGCGTAGAAGTTGTCGAGTGCGGTTTTAATGTGAGCCCTGTTTAGAATGATTTTCCAAACGCCGTAATTGTCATTTGATGATATTTAGTTCAACGTTTAAAATATTATAGAATTTAAATACATATACTGCACGCTGCATCGGTGTTTCGGCCGTGTGGCACCCGCAACCAGTCCAGCCAGGGATTTTTTAATTATTGTGTGGTATGAATTTGTATAATAACTTAAAAAGAAATCCGTTTTATAAGCATCCAAGCAACTCTCCCTCTCTTTTCCCCTGGGAAAAATACACAGTTAGACTTGTTGAATATGTGAAGATTTGAATATCCGTCGCCCGCTGCGTTTCTGCCTCGAGTGGTGCACTACAATGTAGTGAATTTATCTAACACCGGACCACAATAAAAATCACTCAACAGTCAGCAGTGAACAAGTCTGTAGATTTTGATACTCATATGCTTATATGCCCTATATATATATATACATTTTACTTATACGGGCTATTTAATATTTGCGACGCTGCTCATATTATATGCACATGTATTGTGTTGTGATAACTCGATTTCGTTTATTTTGCTGTATTTGGTTTCCCAACACCCAAAGTGCCAAGTGTTAGTGGGAACTCAAGAGGCGGGAGGGTTGTTCGATTTTTTTTTTCAACTACCACTATACACCATTATGCAGTAGGTACTTTTCCAGACCTTTTTAATCGGCGTTGGGCACAATGGAAGTCGTCAAGGGTCGTTAGAATTATTTAAACGTTATTGACTTAACCCATAAACAACAATTAAACAAGTGGGTCGTTTCAGGGAGTATAATGATGACAATATATTCAGCAGCGCGTTTGCTTTCAAAACACATATGACTGAGCGCAAACTATGAAAGGAGCGACAGTTAGCTTGGCATTTTTAAAACCCAGGTTTCGACATAGAGATGCGGAATATGTGTATAGACTTAAAATAATAATGAAAAAATAGTAGATACCTATAAAATACAAGTCAAAAATCAAAAGATCGACGCCGATGATAAGTCAATCAAGATTCTCATACCAAGTGAATTAATTAATTGATTTACTAAGTGTATTCCTATAATATTATTAAACAAAAATAAGATTTAATATTGGTCGACACAATAATAGCACACGCGTGTTATATAATAACTAAAACTGTCAAAAACTGTTATAGTCGAATATAAGTTAAATATATTATAAAATTGTGTTCGACTGACAAATCACAGCATTCAATGAAAGTTTAATAATAAAGTGGAAAACTATTGAAATAATGTGCTTATGTTATATGTATAATGTTTATATATTATATTATGTTTGGTTTCGTGCAACCTGTGGATAATAATGTGACGACGCACGACTACGAGTTTGACTTTGAGTGTTTGTGCTTGTGTTTTGAAACAATTCCAATTTACGCGATCGATTTCGATTAACGACTGCCGCCGCCGGGTAAAAACGAGTTAATAATATAATAATATAGGCATTATTTAATCGAACGCAGCGTGGCGCGGACACTTGTAGAGTAGGTCTTCCGACTTTAATAATAATAATATTATCACAATCGTTAACATTCGAATTCATATAATATAATATTCGGAATGGTGGGAACACGAATTATGTTATATATCGATCAATATACAATATGCATACTGTGAGCTGCAGATCAACGTCATACCACAGAAAATCGATCACATGCAGCGTTACTTATAATCGTTGGCCGGATTATATTTATTTTTTTAAGAAGTTAATGGGCTCCACAGAACAAGTTCCTTTGTAATGGTGTGTTACAGTGAGAATGCTTTTTACGTTTTGAAAAAGTCGCGCTGTAGGCTGTAGCGTATCTAATATATTACTATGTAGGTACATGCATGTGTGTATGGGTTTGTTTACATTTTTTCGGTACTTATCTGCCTTTTACAGTGTTCGAATGAAAGCTGAAAAGTACATCTGTGTATCGTGAACACATTACATTTTGCGTGTATGCAAATCATTAAAATGACGACTAGTATTACACATTACTGTTGTTATTATATCATATGATATTTATACATTATACAATGTATACATGTATATTATAATACCACTATCACATGTGACGACGATATGAATAACTTATGAAATAGGGCTTTAGTTATCAGCGAATATTGATAATGATTATGTTGGTGATGATGATGACGCCGTTCCGTCCGAGTCAAGGATGTTTGAATAACATACTCTCACACAAATAAAGCATTTAATCTAATTTATTATGCTTCCGTGTACGACGAAATATATCGCACTTGCCACGTTTTTCTTTTTATCGATCAGTGGCCAGACATTTAGAGACATTGTAGACATTTTTATTACCGTTCTTCGCGTCTTATCTCCTTTTCGTCACGTGATTTAATATTAAGTGCTGATTTGCTTATAACAATGTTACTTATTATTGTAAAAATTGTACTTGTACCTGTGCGGAAAATCGTATGCTACTTATTATAATAGAGGATATCGGGTGTAGTCATGGTATACATACAAATACCTATAACTATATATATATTATAAATAGTACGCGTGTTGATTTTTTGTTTGCTAGTTTGAAAAGCAAGAATAAAATAATAAAAAAAGACATTGTATAGTCCAGAGTATAATACTATAATCGCATCAACACGTGGGAAGTATTAATTGTTTCGGGAGTATATTTTTATATATATATATATTTGTTTTTGTTTTTGTTGTAAACATATTTTTGACAGAATCAGTTTAATTTCGTAAACAGCAATAATTAAATACCCATACTCCCTCACCGTTGGCAAGACACTAACCTCCGTTTCAGAGTGGATAAAAAAAAATACACACACGAACATTTACGTTGTCATCGCACTAATAATGACGATGAAAAGCTAATAATATCGTCATGTCGTCTTTTTCGTTTTATTGGCGATAAATTATGATGAAAAAAAATTCATAATATCTATTATTAAAATGTTCCATCGTTAACAAAAGTTTTCGTTTTGTACATAATGACGTATCAGGCGAGTTGATTTTTTTTTTGTAATTAAGAACAAACAAAATCTAAAAGTTTTCCGTGATATAAACTGACTGTTGTTTACAAACAGTTATATTTTTTTAATTTATTTACCGTTAACGATGGATGATAACAGTGCATGTAAAATGTATTAACGTGAAAACCGTTATTGACAAACAACGGATCGCAGCGGCGGTGAACAGGGAAGGACTTTCTGGTTGATTGATTTTCCATCTCTCGAAAACCGTCGCAGACGAAAAATAAACACAAACAAAAGCGATGAAAACTATCTTGTACACAGAGACCTCGTTCTATTCTTCGTTGAACTTTTTGTTCTATACCCATGTTTATATACAATATTTATTAGGTACGTCTATAGCATTTTATCGTCTAGAATAGGGTTCAATCAAACGAATTATATTGTTACAGTAAAACCTATATGTTTTAATATTTAATGACACTTAATCATGGTATATACCACACGCGCATAGTAAAGTTAAATAACAGAAATAAAAAGTAATATTATTGCTGTATAAAATATAAGCATGCTAACGGGGTTGTCACGGTAGGCCGTTGAATAGTCTACAAACTTTAAGGCTAACACAGTTACGTATACACAGATATAATATATATATAATATAGGCGTATTGTATTGTAACATTAATTAATAATAAAACTGTTTTACACTCATACATAATATAATATGTTATATTATACTATCCATTTACATTTGATTTGGAAATAATAATAATAATAACTATCTCAGGTACTAACTTATAAATTAAAATATATTTTATTTATATATAGAACTTTGGCACGGCTGGAGTGGGAGTATGAATAGTGGTTATTTGTTAATTTTAGTATTATAATTTATAATCATTCATAATTATTAGTATATTATTGTAAATAATATTAAAGATTACTTTTTTATGGTAAATATTGCAATGATTGAATTATATTGTAATCATCTTATACGTTCATGGTAGATAGTTAGAAATTTAGAATAGTTAATGAATTTGATTGAATTGTGAATAATAATTAAAACAATATTACTAGTAGGTAATTTACTACTGCGGTTCCTCCTATCCTCCTTAATATTTGTTAGATCTGAACTTCAGTTGAATACTTATTTTATATATGACTATTGAATGCCCTGTTGATAATATCTGTGCATACTGTCTTATTTCATACAATATACATTTTTATACTGTACGCAACGAGCAAAAAACAACAAAACGTGTATTCTATTTTAGATGGTTAATATAAAGTATTATAAAGAATCATTCACTGTTAATAATCTTTTCTTTGATTAATATCTTTTAAATGCGTATTTGGAAAAATAGTTCAATAATTGATATATTGGTGAGTTATTATAATTTATAATACTTATTTATATTAATTCAACTGAAAATAAAAATTCTTTTTGTAAATCAGAGCTCCAAGATTTATTTGAATATTTTAAAATTTGAATTATTAATTTTCATTAACCTATTTAAATGTTAATACGTAAAACATATCTGTTTGAATTTCAATCGTTTCAAACACATATAAAGATAGATTTATCCACCCTAAAATTTAATCAAATCTCCGTCGATGGTTGCAGATATGAAACTTTAATTGACGTAGCTATACGATTTACGGAATAATTCGAAAAATTTGTATAAAAAGCAAATGATTGTCGTATTGTGAGGAATAATTTTTTCCTCGATTAATACTATATATATACGTATTTTCTTAAACATATTATATAACATACATAATCGGCTGATTTATTAAATATTTGTATCATACACTCATCATATACCTATATTTATTTATTTTATTTTTTAAATGGCAATCGAAAATTTCAGGTTTACATAGTTCAACTTTAAGTTTACAAGTAATAAATAATACGCAGTAACTTCAAATAATATAGGAAAGACTATTTTATGTAAATTAAATAGTAATATGTTACCATTTTATAAAAAACTTTTTAAAACTGACATATTTATTTAAATATTAAAATAAAAATTAACACTATTTAAATTACGAAGTATTCTATGTAAGTGTTGGTACTTAGAAGAGGGAATGATTTCCGGAGAAAAAGAAAGGGATAAAAAAACTTACGTTGGAGAGGATATTATACGATATAACTGTCCTTTATCAACATGGTTTCACCAATAATGAATACGAGCATTGGACTATACCATTTTTTATGGGGGAGATGTTACTAAAATTCAAGCTAATTCCCTCGTTATATATTAATGGAACATTGTGTCATTATTTATTATATTATGATTATATTATTATATACGATTTCATATAAATTATAATATAAATATTTTATTGTTTATATTACATAGAATAATGTTATTTATTTTATACTAATAAAATTGTAATACTATTTTTATTTTTATCATATTTCTTTGAAAAAAAAACAAGCGTGCAGGAAGAAGGCATAACGATATGTGTGTATATAATACACTTAAAATATAATATTATATATATATAGAAATAATGTTATTAGAATATACATATTATGGAGCATTGGGGCACAGTACCAGCAAATTTATATATTATAACGCTTCGCAGAGAGGTCTTTAAATCTGTTCATGAAACGACGAAACATCCTGAATAATATGAATAAAGCTATAGTATAAATAAATATGTATGTATTATGTAAACCTGCACCACAAAAAGAAAATGTCTCAGCAAAAGGTGGGAGTAGTGGTTTCTTGACGTGTCAATGCTTATACACTTACATTCCCTTTTTTTACTATATACATTATATACAATATACATAATGCGTAATATCCTTAGGAAGCGAAATGCCACTGAAAATAATTACAATAGAGAAGTCACAATTTTATTCTACTCAGGCTCGTTCACCCTAACGATGTTTCTTGGACTTTTGGGTGCGAGCCGTGAATACAACGTCCTTGGGTGGAGATTTTATGGTGATAATATTGACGAAGTCTAAGAAAACAAGCAACGTGTGTAAAACGTAAAAAAATAGCAATAACAATGAGTTTTGTTTATTTTAAAATTACTGATGAATGACTAGAAGTTTTTTCGCATTTCTTTTCGCATCGTTTGTGTCAGTGACCTACCTAGCCTTCTATTCTAGAGTATTCCATCCCCACGCAATAGTTATATTTTTTATATTACGTGCATTTATTTTTATGTTATCTTTTTTTGGGGGGGAGGGGTTGACCTGCTATTTGACATGTAGATCAACAATATAATAATTATGCGATTTAATTATTTAAGTAGTTATTTACTATTGTTTTTTAATAATAGTAAATAGCGCGAAATCTGTAATGACGTGCATACTGTTTAAGTATATTTGAATCTGTGCAACACGTTTACCTCACAATATAGAATGTTACCCACCGTGTGTGTCCATCACCACCGCGCTGTGTCACTGGGTGACCGAGTTACTTTAACTGTTTTGTGGTGATAGCCGATACGCTGGTTATTATCACATGACCCGGTTACCTTCTACACGTCTCATGCATATTAGCGGGTAGCGTAGCTCTGTAATATTATTTTTAATACACGTCTAAATAGATAAGGCGAAGAGGACATCTATAAGTTCTATATTTTCTCCTGCCGTTTATAGGTAAATATTCATTATTATAAAGTTGACAATCAATTTCATTTATTATAGAAATATCTATAACACATATCAATTTATCTTAAGAATATTTGATATTTAAGGATTTAATTCTATCATATTTATCATAATTTTTAAAAATGTTTAATTTAATTTACTAATTTATTACGAGTGTTATTCTGGTTACTGTATTTATGTTATTATTTTTCACATTTTTCAAAAGGGGTTTCAAACCCGTTTATTATAATAAAATAAATATTTGGTATTTCAATAAATTTTTAATAAGATTCAAGATAACAATGAATACATATTTAACCGTACTAAATTTTCACGTTGCTTCCTAATAGAGTCATGACTCGTAATATTGTTGGTTACAGTACATGTCGAATTATGAATTGACGATAATATACAATAAAACTTTATACTTTATATATTATAATTATATTACGTTATACTAAGATTAGTCAGACAGTACATACCGTTACTATGGTGATCATAAATCACTATAAATTGTAATAATGTTTCATAATTATATAATTATATATTATTTCACTTATAGGAAGACTGAAGAGTTTTAGACATATATTTTACAATGAATACTTGTTTCTCTAAGACCTAGATTATGTTACAGTGTCTACAATTTTGTTTTTCCTGACTTAAGAATTATCGATCCTGATACTTAATACATAAATAATAAAATCATAATGAAAAAATATAGTCATTCAACGGGCATTACGGCATTTACCAACAAGGTGGCAATATACAACTCAAAACTTACACACCATATTTAGGCACACTAATAATACACATTTATAAATGTAATAAATTCTAAATAACTATCGTAAATAGACGCACGAGTCTGTATCTATATCCCTAAAGGGAACTTAAAGTACTTATTTTTGACTGTGTGCATCTTACCTTAACGTGATTTGCTGAGTGCGTAATAGACGACTTATTTTGCCGGACTGGTTGTGGTAATGAAATTTGTAGAACTGCAGCAGTACAAGACATGTCTTCGGAATTTGATCGCATTGTGTCTCAAAAATAAAACGCACTCGCGGATCGCAACGTCAAAACAGTTAATTGAGATTTGGACGGTGAGATGAATTTGAACAAAATGATTAACGGCGATCGTTTCGCGTTGACTAATCATTAGAAAAGATCGTGGTTACCCGTTAGCAAGCCCCGCGGTTGCGGGTAGATACATGACTATAATATGGATAGCAACCGTTTGACGGCTAACTTTACCGTGGTAGTTCCAATCTCAAAACTTTGATTGGAGAAAACTGTAAATGACTTGCAGACCAACTTACAGAGAATTTCATTGTTACTACCCGACAGGGACGTACGCATAAACGATTTTTGGGGGGTGTTTTTGAAAATCAGTTATAGAAAAGTAGAACTTTTTTTTAAAAACATACAAAATTTTTTTATGAAAACTAGCTATACCTACTTAGGTACAATACCTACTTTTTTAAGTATAAATATTGGTATAAAGAAAAAATTACAATATTAAATCTAATTTTCACGAAGTTTTAGCCATTATATTAAGAATATCTTCACAGTTGACACCTATGTGGCTATGTCTCTATGTACATTTAATAATACTAATTCATCTAATCTTTCGTCGCCAGTTTTATTACGTAAATACGTACCTATGTCAATACACAAAAGGTATAATTTTATTTATTCAAATTATATTAATTATTTTAATTTATCAACATTAAATTTTTATTTTGTTTTAACCGGTTTTTCACAAACACAATATGTTAACATTTTAACGTGCTAGGTAAACTGAGTCCTGAGTAATAACATTTTTCGAAAGAATAATTTATAAATAACAATGATGACCTATACTTAAAAATAAAAAGTCGATACATTCAATGAGTACTGTATAGTGACTAGTCACCAATTAATGATTATCGATTATCGATCTGCTTATTAAATACATTCAAATAGATACATATATAAAATACGTAGCAAAGAGGTAATTAAATTGAAAAAAATAACAATAGAAAAATTTTTTTTTGAGACAAGAAATGTTGAA
Source organism: Rhopalosiphum maidis (assembly GCF_003676215.2). Classification (NCBI taxonomy): domain Eukaryota; kingdom Metazoa; phylum Arthropoda; class Insecta; order Hemiptera; family Aphididae; genus Rhopalosiphum; species Rhopalosiphum maidis. The sequence goes on from NC_040878.1 coordinate 87,507,919, forward strand.
ATATGAAAAAAAAAATATTTCAAGATATAAAAATAAAATATGTTAAAAACATATCAAATACATTTTTACCATGTACATGATAACAATAAAAAGTAATAATAAAAAAAAAATTGACTTGAATTTGTATATTATATATTTAATTAATTGTGATTTTTATGTACAACGTTGTGAATAATATTAGATATTAAAAGCAAAAAATGCTAATTTTTAACATAACAGATAGTACTATTAGTACTAAGCCTGTAAAAGTGAGAAAGAAAATGTGCTGTTTTGGAAACTAAACCTATTATAACCAGGGACTCCGTTTATCTTAAACCTTTTCAAATTCGGGACTCAGTTTACCACAAAAACGATATTTCGGATTCAATTTATCTACCTATAATATCATACCTGTCTGTCAAAGTATAATAACAATCATGGAAATTAACATTAAAATAGAATAAGTAAATAATCATACAAAAACCAAATATTTCGGGGGATGTTTGAACACCCAAAACACCCCCCTGTGTACGTCCTTGCTACCCGTTGGGAGTATGTATTTACCGAAAGTCGTGTGGTTTGTGAACGTTACTACGCGCTGCACTGACGCACTAGTGCCGTGGTGGGCCGTGAATTTTGCAGTCGGAAAATTTACACTCGTCACCATAAAAGTCGTGTTTTTGTATTAGTATAGTGACTGAATCGAGTTTAGGAAATGACGGAAAAGTTTACGGTTAGCGATGTGAAAAACGGTTTGTTTGAGATAAAGTCACACCGCACTTCACTTGCCTATATAAATATTTTAATAACACGCACAAAAACAGCCGCGACGAGCGTTTTCTCGGAACTACTGTAGATCATCAGAAAACATGACGGTAGTATAAGACATAAATACATATAATAGATTTATATGTTTACAAAATGGATTGCGGTCGTGTTGGCTAAATATTTACCGTGGTCGATTGCGAGTCTAGAACTTCACCGGATTTTGACGATGGACCGCGAGCTTACTGAATTTCGTTTGCGCGTTTTTAAACGTATATTATCAGACTATCACGACTCGGCGGGTCGTGCTTATCACAATGTTGAACTGTATTTAAAGTACTTTTAAGCGTATTTTACGAGTTTTAAAAACTTTATACACGTAATATATCACATTATTATTATTATTATTATTCCATTGCGTCTTTATATATCTGTATAAAGCTACTGTTTTTATAAACACTGTTTAGTTTCAAATGACGTTTGACTGTTTCGAAAAAGATTTTTATTCAATCGCGTCGTTTTTTGTCGACACCACATTATAAATTGATTAATTATTAGTGCGTTTTATTTTAATATATTATAGGTATAAATATCGAGACGTATAATTACGAATGGCAAAGATCGACAATCAAGTCACTGTAATGTATTATTTTTATTATGCACCTCTTAGTAAAGTACGTTCAAAATTCGTTTATTATAGACTAAATTATTTTGTATTCAAAAATTTATAAAATTTTCCATTTAATTACCTAAAAAATATTATTACTAGGTTCTTCACTAGTACTTTTTACTAAAATAAAAAATAAAATTAGGGTAGTTTCTTTATTTGATTATCAATAATTCAAATCAAATTATGTTAACATTTAAACAATAAAAAGCGATGTCCTGTCAAATGATTTTATTAATTTATTGTAATTTTATTCAAACAATATTAAACAAAAATGTATACTGTCAGGCGTCGGCCAATACTTCTATAACAGTTTATTTTATAACAACACAGTTTTTGACTGATTCCTAATTGTTTACACAATTATTATACCACAAATGGTATGAAGTTATTCTACGATACACCATTAGGTATTGAATTATATTCGATTTTTGATATAAAGATGATGATTGGTGATAAAAAAAAAATTAGTTAAAATTACTGAATTAATAAATTATTAAGCCTAATTTATCATAAAATTTACAACATTGAATATTAAAATAAACATAATGTTATCATTTATTATTTATTTCATTTACATTTAAATACCTATTACGTACATCATGTTTGGAAGTAAAATATAGTGAGTAAGTACGAAGTTGAAGGTGAAAGCCTGCTTAATTATGATATTGGGTAAAAATTTCAAACCCAAACATGTACGACTATAATATCTGCCAGGGAATTATTTAATTCAGTCCCAGGTTTAAAATTATATTTATAGCTCTATTCTCTCCGATAATAAGACTAATTGAATCTAATTTTTTTTAGCAATTAATACTTTATCATTACAACCCTTAGTTTGTAAAATTAGAAGAAAAATATTTTTTTTTACTCAATTAGGTTATTTTTCGGACTAAATTAAGTATAAAATAATTGGTCCTCGGGGTTCAACTGAAATCCACTTATCGCCAATGTGTATATTAAAAGGACGCCATTCCCGCACGTGTTGTCTCTGTCTTACCACAAAATATAGGTCTTACTAACGTACATCATAACAAATTTTCGTTCAGTAGTTAAAGCTATGTAAAATATAATAACTTTAAAATGTTCATAACTCACTTTCAAATGATAATATCATTAAAAGCATATGTTATTGTCTAGATAATATTCTTACCTTTAAATTTGACAATAGGTAAATTTACTCTAATATTAAAGGTAACGTCACAAAATGTATTCTACTAAACGAAAATCTGTTATGATGTACATTTGTAAGACAGAAACAACACATGCGGGTATGTCGTCCTCTTAAATATTATAATATTGATGCAGCGAATCATAAAATATTGTATACTTCTTTTAGTCATCGACATTCATATTCTGATATTCATTATTTTCTTCTAATACGTCTAAAATTTTTTTTATTCTTCTTTATATTCATATGTATTGTGAAGGACAGTGGCGTACTTAGACCTGCATTATTTTTATGGGGGGGGGGGTTATCGTCCCTCCCCTGTTAGTATGCCACTGATGACGGACACGGTGTTAGTAATCCGGCAGGTACCATGTTTTGTTCTATACCAATACGATTCGTGGTAAGCCAGTATGAACCAGAAATTCCCGTCTATAAATAGAAAATCTACTGAGAAATTTTGTCATCAATATATTTCGAGTTGTTTCTTACAGCTAAAAACTAAATTCCTAGGCAATAATTTATTTATGTATAAATGCATGTAATATATTTTGTAAAATTGATGGTTCATAATTAAATTTTAAAATAATTAATTATAACAAACTTTTATTTTTATGCACATTTTATACTGTTAATTAATCGAGTGGCTCATTAATTCATAAGGTAGGTACTAGGTACCCACCATCCGACCATCGAGTCCCGAGCCATATCTTTATTAAACTATACAGTATACATGTATATAATATTATAATATTATAGAACTATGGCCCACCCGCATTTCAACGAAAGGCTATTCACGCCATTCACGGCATGCACGAAATGACGAAAATACGATGGACTGAATATTGTAGGCACACTATCGATAGCCGTGCAACAACTATCGTGGTCGATAGAATATTATATTTTACGCGTTGAACGTCATTCGCTGTAAAGGTCGCGCGTGTCATGCGTTATTACTTATAACTATTATAATATTATGTGCCAAGCATATTATTATGTTATTACAAGGTACCGCCTTTGGCTCACTCTGTATACATATATTATATTATTATGTATACGAAAACATAGTACGTGCACGGCCTAGTACGCCTAGTATGAAGTATGCCCAAAAGTTTTCATTTATTACAGCGATGTTCGCGGTCTCTCTCTTAATTTATCTATCCGTCTTCGACTCTTCCGTAATATACAAAATATTATTTTATGCTTCGCGCACCTGTCCTTTTCAGGGTGTAGGCCGGACGGACTGGGCTATAATATTATTATAATGTCAAAGTGCTGACACCGACGGGACTGTCCGTGTGTCCGTGCTTCAAGTCTCGGGGGAACGTATATAACATATTATATACGAACATATAGGGCTATAATACACGCTCTAGTCATTTTATACAATATTTATTACACAATAAAATGTATATACCATGAACATAATATATATATATATATATATATATACACAGGGTGATTCGCCAAGAATGCTCAACCCCATTTTTCCTTTAATATCTAATTCGTTCAAATTCTGATTTTTTGAATTTTAAAATATACTCAAAATTCCATGTTTTTCAATTCTTAAGATTTTTTTAGGTGCTGCTTAAGAAATATCCTGCAGTGATACACACTTCTGTTTTTTAAATGAGAATCCTCCTTCCGTTTTTACTGTAAATAATAAAGTGGATAACTTTTTTGAAAATTATATTTACCTAATTCAAAATTCTAACGAGTAGTTACCTATAATTATTAAATTGTTTAAATGTTTATACTAAAAATTATAGATATAATTCTTATAAATGGTTTTATAAAATTATAAAATAGATGTAATATTGAACCTAGTACTTTCTATATAATCTAGATTCTAGATCATTTAAAAAATATATAAATGTTGATAAATTAATATTCATTACTAACATTTTCATAACACCATGGCTTCTTAAAATCTTCTAAACTCATTATTATGGTTAGACATGGTTATTCTAGTAAACAATTTTATTATTGATATGACAACATTTTCAGAAATAATATCCAATAAATAATTTACAGTAGAAAAAAGAGTTGTTATTTGAAAAACAGAAGTCTGTATCTCTCCAAAAGGCCAAAACACTCCTTAGGTAGTATGAAAAAATCTCAACAATTAAAAATAATTATCTATTAAATATATATTTAAAAATTCTATAAATCAGATTTTACATAATTGTTTTGTTAAAGTAAAAATGGGGGTAAACATACTTAATGAACCATTCTGTATATACTGAGTGTCCCACGAGGATTTACTCATTGCGATATCTCCTGAAATAATGGAGATATCATAATTCTGTTTTTTTAATAATATTCTCAGGAACAAGAACTACAAATATTTCATGTTTTAATTTATTTTTATGTTTTGGTAAAAAAGTTAAAAAATATATTTTTTTATTTAATTATTTAAAAAAAAAAAATTGAAGATAGTCATTTTGTAGAGGTTTTTTTTTCTGAAAATATTGACGTTTTAACATTCTAATTTTATCAATTTCCTGATTTTTAATATTTTTTCTAGTTTCGAAAAAAACTACGAATTATTTAATACGATAGTGCCATAGTGGTATTATTGTATCTAACATGTGTAAATAATTAAATAAAAAAATATATTTTTTAACTTTTTTACCAAAACATAAAAATAAATTAAAACATGAAATATTTGTAGTTATTGTTCCTGAGAATCTTATTAAAAAACCAGAATTATGATACCTTCATTATTTCAGGAGATATCGCAATGGGTAAATCCTCGCGGGACACCCTGTATATGTGTGTGTGCGTATAGGCAGGATTTTATTACTTTTTCCTCGTATAATGTACAATGTTACTTAGAGGCGGCGTTATACGATGTAAGCGTATAATGTACGTCGATAGTCTGCCGGTCGCGTGCCAAAACGCCTTCTTCGTCTTTTCCTCCCTCGCCTCCTCTCATAGATCGTTATTATTATTATTAGGTTTTTTTTATTATTATTACTCGTGTGAATTTTTTCTTGTCCGCCGCCGTCGCTTGGCCAAAAAAATGTAAAATATGTACTTAAAAAACTAAATAGAGTCTAACAAAGCGGATGGTTCTACTACTCCTCCTACTCGCTCAAGCATTATATTATAATCTTATAAATTACTAACCGCATGGCGCTATACATAGTCGTCGTGCGATCGGGCAGCGGTACCGCACGTTAAATTGAACGCTTGGCGTTGGCGGGAACGGACATAAGAACTAAAATAAGTAGAGGAAACGCTGCAAATCTTCGTGGCATATAAATGAATAATATTATAATACACCTATACACGCGGATGGTGCCTCAATTTTCGGGAGCGCTGAATTACAAGTTTTTTTTTGTCATAAACATATTTATACAGTATGCACTTAAGGAATGCATCTATTACAAACGCGTGACGCATAATACATAATTTTTTGTATACCGACTTGATAATGTTTGAAATATTTTGGGGGTTTAATTCCCGTTATAATTACCTTATTATTAAAGCAGGTTTACTCCAAAATTAAAAACACGTCGATTTTTACCAAAAACAGTGTTTAACTCGGCTCTTTTAAGCTCATCAGTCATCATACATTGGTCGGGTCTAACACATCAGAAGTTCAAACATCACGATGAGGTATCCATTACCAAGCGAATAATTCAAATAAATGATTAATTTTAATAGCTTAATTATGTACCTAAGTAGTTAACTCATTATATATTTTTTACTATGTTTACTGGTCGAAATTTATGTATAATTTATTAATTTAAAAAATAAATGAAAATGGCTCTTATCATTGTTTACAATAATGCTAACACAGGTATAATAAGACCAGTCGATATTATTCCAAGTTAAATAATAATTATAAATTAATGGATGCATAACACGAATTAAAAACCGAGTGAAATATTAATTTTAGCGGAAACGATGCATGCCATTATTATTTATTAGCCGCTTGTGAGTCATTGTGGGAACAGAAAATCGGTCGTGACTTTTATGCCCGCTGCAGTATAATATTTATTATATTGTATTCAATAATCGTAACGCGTATAAAATGTAATGTACAAATGACCCGAGTCAATGTCAAGGCCGACTGCACCGGACACATAATATTATAACTCTATATAATATTATTATGTACAGGTTATACCTATACTGAGTGCTCCATTTAACGTTGTTGACACTTTTTATATCAAAAGTTATTAACATTTCTGAATATATTTTGGTTTTATAAAATTTTAAGTTATTAAAAACAACATTTTTCAAAATAATATTTTTATAATATTTTTTTGTAGTTCTTTTTTAATTTTGTTACTCTTTTTAATAATATTATGAATTATAGATTCTGAGTGGAACGATGAGTGTTTTGATTTTACAATGATATGTGTGTGTGTATTTTTTTGTTTGTCCTCAGTTTGTTGGGCAACAATTTTATTAATTTTAAGGGTGGTTCCTGGAAGAAAATCAGAACTAATTGATACGTATTAGGGGATCAAAAGTAAAAAAATGTGTAATACTTTTTTTTTAATCTGGAAAACTTAGAAGGAAAAACGAGAATTTTTATGCTATACCAATTTTTGGCAAACTTGATTTCTTTGTTTTATTCTTTAATTGTTTTCTATAGGTACGTTTATGGTAAAAATTTGAAATATTATAACTCTTTTTAAGTTATTTATCGACAAGTGAAATTTTCTATTTTTTATAAATTAAATTCAAGGTTTGTAATAAGTTGTCTATTTACCAGGGTTGGAAAATTTAATATAAGATTCTTTATACGTTTTACATCTTATATTAAAAAAAATTTCCACTGGACAATTAAATTAATTTTTTAATTTATACAATTATTTACGGCAATGAATAACACATAACCATATAATAACTTTTTTTCCTCAAATATTTTTGTTGTTTGTTGTAATTCAAAAAAAATAACTATACAAACTTGAGATTTTCATCAAATTGCTTGTATTATAATTTGCAATACATGATATCATATTCAAAAACCTTACTCTTTTCATTTTCGATCTTTTTAGTTTTTTTTCTATAAGTGTCGAAAAAAATTTTAAGTTTAAATAATTGGAGTGGTGCTATAGATTACAGGGCCTCAGGGATATCCTGCAAAATGTTAGTTAGTGTACACTACTCTGCTCATCGACATTTTTAATATTTCTAACTAACAAACCAATTAAACTACCTGTCCGAAATTTGATTTTGATAGATTGGAATACTCCGAATAAAATTTTGCTCCAGAATATAAAATTTAAAACATATACTATATCATTCAAAAGAGTAAAAGCTTAAAATAAATAATTTTTCCTAAACATGTTATTTTTTAATGACTTAAAGTTGTTATTTAAAATATATATTTTCAATAACGTTAGTGTTTTTTGAAATAATGAGAATTACATTAAATGAATCACTCCGTATTATAGTAGGTAACACCTAATCCGATGAAACCCGTAATGTCATCGTGTAACGCATTTTTACCGCCCGTATTTTTTGTTGTTGTTGTTGTTTTTATTATTTTATTCTCACCGGAGAATCGAACATCGATCGTTTAATTTGTACGTATATAACACGATAGGTATACCGTATACAGTGTAATTTATTATATAGAGCTTTTGACGAAGGGTAAACGGCAGCGGAAGTACAGGCGTGTTGACATTGTGGCTGGTAGGAGTATGGGTGGGGTTACCTTAAGTATTTCAAGGGTCCACATTTAACATTTCACACTTGATATAAAAAGAATAAAAAACGAGTATAAACCAAAAAGTAAAAATATTTTACGATGAGGTTTGTGTTGGGACAATCTTATCGAATTTATCGCCATTCAGAATAATATATATAATGTATTTATGTGTGTGTCACTTATTTTTAATATTTATTTTTTCAATCTTACCCCCTAAATTGGTTTCAATATGTATACAAATTAAGTGTTCAAAATTGTATGTCGATAGGTTAACTTTAACACGCGCCCCGCTGTCATTAAACTTAAAAAACGTGTTTTTCTTGCAATGACTACGGTTTTTTTAATATTTGATTAATATCTTGTTACTCATTGTCATCGTTTTGTTTTGACTTGGTATTTTCTAAAATAATTTATTATAAAGCATAAAAATTCATAATTTTATAAATTACGAAACATTTAACTATATTATTATACATGACTACATGAGTAATTTTTAGAAATTACTTAAATTAGCCTCCTATAATAGGTTCAGTATATAATAAATAACCATTAATTAAATACGTTAAATTTTATATTTTATAGTATGTAAACTAAATTATAATGCTTTTAAAACTATACTTTTCAAACTAATTTAGGTAAATTATTTAAGGCGATAATCTTTTACAGCTTAAAGTATGTATTGTTTTTGATCTTCATTTTTTGTTAAGACCATATGATTATACCTTAAACATTTCACACGTGGTAATAAAAATAAAAAGACGAGTATTAGATGAAACATTAAAAAACTTTACGATGAGGTTTGCACCGCCCCAATCGCATCGAATTTATCGCCATTCGGCATAGCATATGATATTCCGTGTACTCATGTACACTATACAGATGGTATCTTCATCACTACACCACAACTACTATATAGTTACTATAATACCAACCCTTATTGTCGAACTAATAATATTAATTTACCAATACAATTAATTAACTCGGAACAGGTACATAAAAAACGTCGCGTAGGTACCTGGGCAGTGGGAGCGGCGATATTTGGGTAGATGGACGAAAACAATAAAAAGGATTGTCCGATGCAACATGCGTTTTCTTTATATATATACACATGGTGTGACAATTATTATATGAACTTAAAAATCTCGGCGCACTTCCTTATTTAAGTTAAAATCAATAATTTAAATTACACATTTTAATATAATTTATATGCAATTTGTATCAACGATCGTATGATAAAATCAGACTTGAATAAGATTTGAAATGATTTGGATTTTAAAAATTATTTTTACATTTATTTTTGATTTGATTTTTGAGTAGTCCGTTTTTAACAAATGATATAAAATATATGTGATTATGTTACCAGCAGCTGGTTATCAAAGGATATCGTGTTTAATACTTATGCATTGATACTAAACATTACTTTAAATATAATACCATATCAATGAGTTTATGGCACGATATCAATATATTATGCTATAAATACACAGAGCACGCATTTCGCACCCCCTATTTAAAATTTACAATTATATGTGTACATTTTTATTTTATTTTACTAATTTATAGTCTATACTATATGCTATACGAATAGCCATTATTCTAGTTATATTCTAAATATATTGTGTACAACATTATTTTATAATTCATAAAATTATTACATTTAAATAACTTTATTAAATGGTACAAATGTACAATAATTAATTTAAAAAAATATCAATATAGATAATAAAATAATTTATCGATTAAATGTACTATAATATATATATATATATGTCTTGATAATCAATTTTTAGATGAAACATTTGAATTTGAACATCAATTTTTTAAGGATTTTCCAGGCTCTGTATATTATTATATATATAAGTGACGCACTGACGCGTATCATATTACGTATATATTTCTTTCGGGAACTCGTAAATTTACGATTCGTTTTTGTCGTTGTTTATCGCGATGTACTGATGTTATAATATGCATTTCTGCGTACAATTCTTATGGGTTCACATCTCGATATACGAACTCTGCATAATATGAACAGCGCATGCGTTAAGACAACGAATCCCGCGTTCGAATATGAATATTATTAGTTTTTTCCATATTTTTTTTCTCTATAACCGTAGCTGTTGTCTCGTGTTTTGAAATATTAGTAACGATTTGGAACGTTGAAAAATGTTCTCGTATATACTGTTTGGGGGAATAAAAAAAATAACAGCGAAAGGGTCATTACCGCCCCATCTGCGACCAACATGGTCGATGAGTCGTATACTCGTATATATATACATAAAGAGGGCGAAGCGTAGAGTCGCGCTTATTACTGTATACGGCGGTGGTGTGCTGTAGTAGACCTGTAGGCGAAGAAGACTGTACGTCATATGTAGTTAAGTCTTTTACACAATATGCGAAGAATATCGTTTATACACTGCTCCTAAATAAAAATACTCATAATATTCTACTTAGGTTTTAATAGAACATGTTCTTTACATCCGATGGTGAAGGTAGTTTGATAAGATTAAAAAACTTACTTTATCATATTATATTGGTTAAAACTTAATGCATATCATTATGTGATATCCTGACGGCTGTTTTTTTCTGTGAAATGACTTTAGAGTTTCAACGATTATGTTAAACTAACAGTAAAAAACTTTTCTTTTTTTGATAACTTATTAAAACTTTTTTTTTGGAGACATCATCGGAATATACGTGCAAAAATAATATAACAGTTGATTTATTTTACAATAAAAACAATAATAGTTGGCATGTTATGCATATGATATAACTTTAAAAAAAAATTATTGAACTGAATATACTCGAAAAATAATTAATAAACTTCGTCATTTTATAACTTTTGAACGCGAGTATATTAACATATAGGTAATTAAACTATTTACCATTACCAAATATGTTTGTACTTCGCAAACTATTTTTGCCGCAGGGTCGTCGTACAAAAATTATTGTATAAACTACAAAGGTCGAAAATAATATAAGGATTCGAAAATCATCTCATTAAAAGTTTTAAGTTACAAAAATAATGTTTGAACCGTCCGAATGTCTAAATTTTTGTAGATCGACGAATACATTGGTTGGTGGTCCATAGTTAACTATACAAAGCCATCAATACATCAATAAATGAAAATCAATATTGTTGCCGTTTCTTCAGAGAGTCCGGGAACCCGTCTGGATACGTTGTTCGATTGATATGCATAATAGCTTGTCAAAGTAACCCGCGATCTTTATAGTAAAATGTGTGTAATACTACACAACTTTTACATATTTTGGGCACTCCTTCTTGTCCTATAATGAACCTAATTGTACTTTAAAATGTACGAAATACTAAAATTTGAAAGTATATAAAAATAGTTTAAATATATTGGATCCTGTAAGAATTTGTTTGTTAACATTGTTTTCATTCAATTTAAAAAATATTTCTATAGCCTATAGGTAGCTACTAAATATTTTTTACTCAAATTCCCATCTTAGAGAGCTTTCATAAATAGTATTAAAAAGTTTATTTCCTATTTAACACCTACTTGAAACACATTTTAAAATTATTTTTAACCGCAATTACTATACATTTGTCAATTATCATATTATTCATATTGCGTTACTTATAATAATTTCCTTTATCGAAATCAGACTTCATGGTGGACGGACGTCCACTATACTTTCAGAAAATTATAACACATTGGTATTGGTCTAAAAGAATACTGTTGAAATACTTACATTATACGAATTCCTTTTAAAACTCATGTATAATTATATAATAATTATAATATATTATTATATATGGACATATTATGGTAATAATCCAACAATTCCAAAGGATACGTATATTATATAGTATTTAGAAAAATTACCAACGCTCTAATAATACAAGTCAAACTATGAGCTTCGTAACGACCTCTCCCACAACTATTCGGGAAGAAGCTGTACTTATGATTTTTATTTAGGCGGTCTCAGTGTTTCACAATAGACTATATATGTACTAAATTATCGAAATCATCTCGTTAGCGACCTATTCACCTGTATACCATCGTAATATACGATGCAGTCAGTCCCAGTCACCGTCGGTTGTAGCGTATAATAATTGGTGTCATGACCAATATTATTCCAAATTCAATACTTACATAGTTATTATACATAACCGATGACTTCTTCATCTGCAGACATGATTGGTGTCGGCTAAAAAATTAATTCTGTTCTTGTATACTGTACCCTTGTTTTGTAAACGCCAACCAACAAAAGCCATTACTCAAATAAATTATTATTTATTTTTATCATATCAAATTTCGAGACTTGTATAATTGAAGTTATGATCAATTTCTCATAATATTGATAGAATTTATAACAAAATAAATAAATCGACGTGTCATATATTACCTATATGTATTTAAAATTTATATATTTTATCAATTTTCGTATACTGATTATATATATTTTGTTTTATGTCTAATGAATATGAAAAAAAAAAACTGGAACGCTCCTAAATAACTTTAATTTTCACTGGTATATTGTTCTAACTCCTTACTCAAACGTGTGCAGGAATAGATTAAACCATGTTAACTTAAAAATATTTTAAAACGACAATAATTTATTTAATTACATATCAATATATTATCTAATGTACAACAGCCAGAAAACTGTCATCTGTCATATCGTTGTCAACACAATTTGTATTTTTAATTTAAGGTTTTTATTTATCTATATATTTGAGCTTTATGTAGAAATGTCTAGTTGGTTGTCAAGTGTTGCGCTTAATATTGCATTATATAATATTATTATTACAATCGTTGTAGTTTAATATATACAGAGTGATTCTCTAAGTATGCTAACTTCATTTTTCCTTTAACAATATTTATTTATTCATATTATAATTTTTGAAAATGTTAAGTATATAATATATATCAGTTTACTAAATATCACCAAAGACCATACTTTCAATTACTTCGATATTTTATACCATATCAGATGGTTCTGACTGTTCAGAATCAATACGAACTGCTTTTTAAGACTAGAACCCTTCTTTTTTGCAATAAACTGTTAAGCAAATCATGTTTTTTAAAAGTTTAATTTAAAATTTGAAATAATAGTAATTAAAATATATGTACTAAGGATAATAATTAATAAACCATGATAATATAGATGTAGGTTTAAATATATGGTGGCTACAATGAAGTACTATGACCATTATTTGTGTGTGTTTGTGGGGGGGGGGTTGATTTGGATATTTCATAATTGTCGCAAGTTATAAGGAATAAAACAAACAAACATTTATGCTTCATAATTTATAATATTTATTTTATTTTTCCATAGTAATATTTTTAGCTTATCTCTTAACCATGTAAAAAAAATAAAGATCTGAGAGTGCAGGTTATCACCTCCCCGCTCCCAGTTACACCACTGAGTGACTATAATAGTTCAAAAACAGCAATAATGGATTATTTAAGCTAATTTGAATAACATTTTGTAAATCTCCAATAAACCTTTTAAAATAACTGTATTTAGTATATATTATTTTAACAACGCGATAAATAATACTTGTTAAACTCAATATTTTAAAGAACTGTAGATCGTATATGTCTTATTGTTTACGGCCTTCACATAATAATATTGTAATACAAATATACAATAAACAAACAAATCATAATAGTATAATACAAGCACGTGTGTTATTAAATAATAATTTGTATTGAAATAATTTATATTCTAACATCAAATATATATCTTATTGTTTTCGAGAATAACCACTAAATGTCTTGATACATTTTTAAAACTAAATTTATCAACTTGTACCCCACTCGTCAACTTAATCCGCTCTCCCCAAATTATCTGTATGCCATCATCCACGATATTATATGTGAATTATTATATTATTTATTTTTCTAGTATATGATATTTATATGTTTTGTTTATAAAAATAATTTACATTAGCTAAAACGGCTAATACGAAATAAAAGAGCCTATGCCGATATTATATAAGGCTTAATCCGGTCCCGTAACAGCTTTTCCGGGTAATCGCCCACGACATAATTCAGAACTTTAACGGCCGGAGAGGAAAAAAATTGTTTTACCAAGTTTGACAACGTAATATTCCTTTCAAACGTTCGCTTATATAAAGCAGTTTTATTTTTGGACCGTCTCGGTTTAGACGAGTTAGAATTTATCGTTTTCAGCGTGCATAAAAAAAAGTGTTAAAAGAACATATATTATTATTATTTATTATATATTATTTTGGATGCGTGGTGAATTAATATATTCAGCTCCGTAACAAGTTCGTCCGCCGCTATATGGATGCTGTAGGGGTCACCGGAACGTGCATGCGTGTATACAACTTTAACGCACCAGACCGAAACAGACGGTATATATCATACGACGAGAAGAACTATCACGGTATTGGCAACCGGCGTGTAAGTATTAATTATATACTCGGCGCGCCGGTCGAAATTAAGGGCGGCACGTCAAAATATGCGGAACAAGCTGTATACTAGATATAGCGCAACACAAATCCCTTTGATGTGGTCGAAATAAAATAAGTGCAGACGAATAATAATTGTTGTACATATTATACTTACGCTCCGCGTCCAGTGTATATACGTAGACACGTGACTCGCGCGGCTCCTCGAGACGTAAACACAACATTGTAATTGTTATTGTCTGATGACTGACGGAACAATAATAATGATGATGCGAAGATGATAATAACACTTACTCATAGAGTATAGGTTATATAATCAGTACACGAGATTGTATTTAAGAGATTGCAAAACATTTGGGTAAAATTAGTTTAAGAAATTCAGAATACCTCTGCAGTATTCAGTGTCTCATAAAAATGTACTGCCTGCAATCAAAATTTGAGTTCAAAACGTCGTGTTTTATTATGATGATTTTACCGGAAAAATCTTTTATCATTTAGGCTTTTTTGGATTCGATTACGTTACAATTTTACTCTGACAATAACATAAATTATTTAAATAGTATTAAAATGAATGCTTTAATAATGTCCTTAAAAATTAATCGTAAAAATCGTCATTTTTTCTTTCAGTTGCCTACATTGCAGTAAGTTCTTTATGATAATACAACATTTTCCTAATGAAATGGTGAAAAATATCAAATAATAACGTTTTACTTTTTAAGACAGTACTTCTTTTACGTAAATTTTTTGTCGCACCTCCGTTGTTGTAGGAGACGTACCTCCCCCGACCTTGGGCGTAATATTACGGCCACACGTGCCTTCTTATATAAACGCCGCTCCATCCGCTCCTATATACTATACGATATAAATAAAACGTTTATAGTCTGCGCGCCTCAGGAATGGCAGGATAATACTATCTTCGCAACATACAATATAATAGTGAAATAATATATCGCTACGATATATAATAATATACGTCACAATATAACGTATATTATATTATTATGTATTCCTTCGCCCATGCACACGGCTGTAGATATAGTATAATAATAATACGTCATAATATCGATGCGATTTTATGTCGTACGTATACATTATATTATTTAACGCATACAGGCATAATCTCCGCGAATTTTTATTATAATATTCCACTATAAAAAAAAAAATGTATAAACGGTTTTTTTTTCTCGTTCTGCTCGTTCTTGTTCTCGCCGCTCTTCGTGCGGAGACAGACGCGCGTTTATTTAGTACTCGTAGATGAAAGTGCAATAACCGGCTGCGGCTATGTCAATGACGGCCAAAATAGCGCCTGGGTTAACCGGTAAGCTGTGGCAGGCGGCCGTTCAACTTGGCTCGCACGCTGCACGTGTATAAGCCGACGGCGGCGTCGCAATCGTTTTCGGTGTTGCCGAGGTGTCACCGCCGCCGCCTCCACCTCCGCGTTCTAATTGAGAACCCTACACGTGCCAGTAACGAAAAAAGCTCACCACCACCGACGAAGGATTCTCTTAACGTTCAAATTTTTATTTGATTTTTTATCGTATGGGTTAATCTACGGCGCGCCGACTGCGTTTAAAATAGTTTATGTAATATTAAAAGTATACCTAAATATAACGCCGATTATATTAACTCATAGGTAAAACGTTAAAAATATCGAAATTATGAGATACGTTCTCTCGTCTCCGCATGTACCTATTCTTAAAACCTTTTTACGCGTATTATCTTTTATGCATATTGAACATGCATACATGAAGCTGGGAACAGATTCGTTTCCCCGATTGTCGTAATAGAAGAATCGATCGTGTATTTATATATAACTACGATGTAAGTAGCTGAAGTAGTACAACCGAAAAATTCGTTTTAATAATATTATATTTCACGATAAACAAGCACGCGAGAGTAGAACTACAAAGTGGCCAGCCGAGGATCGAGATTGTAAATAAAGAATAAAGCATGAAAAATCAAACAGAAGTGTTTTGGTTTTCTCGAGTATATTATATACCTGCAGCTTATATAGGTGTAGCGTGACCTTCGTTGCCGGTCGGGAAAACTGAAAATCTGTTTGTCGTTTTCGTTTTCGGTCAAACCACTTGTTTTCAATACGTGCGCATATATTATGCAGATTATGCATATTAGTAAATTACCTCTGTACATGTAATATATTATATATAGATTCAGTCAATCGTGTTTTTATTACTATATTATTTATGTGCACACGCATAACCACCGCGAGTCGTGACGATAGTTTCACGTGCGCTAAACGGTGTGATAATAATAATAATAATCGTTACCATTTAAAATGATTATTCATCAGAAACGGTTTCACGCGGATTTTCGTGTAGCTTTTAAATGTACATGGTAAATAGGTACTAGAAAAGTTTTAAAAACGTAGTTTAGATGATTAACTTACCTATAAATATATTATTAATTATTATACCTAGGTATTCTAAAAATTTATTCGGTAAATAACTATCGGCACGATGAATTAATAACACATTTATTATTATATTAATAAACGTATGTACCTGAGGTAATGTATAATATATATTGCAGTTAACATTATTTTATTTTTTTTTCAGATGAGTTATACTCATAATGAGTATATACTCGTATTTTGCATGTTCGCTATTCCTGTATTATGTAATAAACGATATAGGTATATTGTATATATAATATTATTTGTGTATTTTAGTTTCCGCGGTTCGGTCAATGCCCAATAAGCATACGTCATACAATAAACTCGTTTTATATGTTTCGTTTATTTCGAGAAAAATATTAATACAACGATCATGTCGAAAATCGCATCTATAGTGTGTAAAATAATGACGCTATGCACTAATTTACGAAATATTTCATTTTCACCGAGAGCGCGGGAATGTGGGATTAACAATTTGTAATATAATAATATGATGTACGTAATGCGCATCGTTTAACATTTCCTTCGACCGCCGTACGTTATTAATTATTATTAATATTTCATTAATAATCGGTCGGATTTGATAATAATTATTGTAAACAGCGATCAAACGATACGACTACTGCAGTTATTGCAATATTTATTTATATATTTATTATTTCCCGGTGTTTTTTTATGTTATAATAATTAAAGTAACAACAACATTAGTCTCGAATAGCATTATATAGGTACTAAAGTACCTACATTAAATTATTAAGCATTAAAGTCACTTGTTGACGACGATGACGTGTGTTGTAATTTATTCCGATTGCGTCTCGAAACTATTTACGATCAAGATAGCAACGAATTTTAAATTACACTCTGAGAATTATATTATTATATTATTATCATAGTTTGTACACCCATATAAATATAATACGATACAACGAGACTACGATACGCATAAAATCGAAATCGTATTGCTCGAGCAAATAGAAGAAACTACGATAAAAAAAATAAAAAAAAAACTGAATAAAACACTCGTGCCTCAAAAAACGATGAATTTAAAGCGAGCGCGTGCCGACTTCCGATATATTCATAGACCATAGTAAGTATACCCTCTAATAAATAGGTAAATATATATTATTATTACATTGTATAATAGTGCAGCGCAGTGAGTTTGTGAATACTGTCTGATTATATTACATCCTATCGACTTGTTAGGTGTGACTTTGCTATAGTGCAGCTTTTTCGATCGATAAAAATTAAAAATCATCCTAGAGGTAGATGGATATAATATCGTCTAAACAAGCGCGCTTCGTATATATAGGTATACTTGGTATAGGTAATACGATGCAGTCGGCCGCCGCAGCTATGATATAATAAATGTAATAAAATATTATTATTATATATTATAAGGGTCGTATAATAGTATATCCGTTCGATGCACATAAATTATTATTGCATCGGTTTTTGGGGGGCGGGGGAGGAGGTCTTATACGTTTTTAGTCAAAACCTGTTTATCGATCAAGTTAATGGCAATTACCGGTGAAAAAAAAATAAAAAAATAAATACCTATGCATACACATACACACTCCCCGCAGTGTACGTAAACGCGTATGCTCGTCGTTATATTATGTGTATATACCTCAGAAAATTCTTTTCCACCGACATACCGGTTTTCGGGACACCCATACTCGATATATACTCATACTACCTCCTATATACATACCTATACACGTAATATTATGTATATGCTCGGTGGTACATATTATATTATATACCGATGCTGCCGAGAATGTCGTACTATATATATATATATATATATATATATATATATAGAGAGAGAGAGAGAGAGAGAGACATACAGGGTGATTCACCAAGTATACTCACCCTTTTTTTCTTCGATAATGTAGCTATTAAAAATCTGATTTTAGGAATTCTTAAATATCCTATATTTAAAAACTATAATTTAAAATTATTGAGATTTTTTGTATTACTTACGGAGTGTACTGTTGAATTTTTTTATTTATTTTTAAAATGAGAACTCCCTTTTTAACTATAAATTATCTGGCGGATAATATCAAAATCATAATTCAAACGAAATTTTTTTGAGCTAAAATATTCAACTTTGTGAATTAAGGTCTAAGATAATAGATTTTTGATTTCATAATATATGAAGGTTATAGCGATTTGAAAATTGTAGTAATTAATATTAATCTATTAACAATTATAAATCCAATATTACTAAGTACATGTATTTTATATTTTTATAAACTATTTTTTTTTATCTATAGTATACATATTTTAATAATAACTGGAAAATTACTTACTTAAATTCTAATTTAGATAAATTAATATTTTTAAAAATATTATCCACGAAATAATTTACAGTGAAAAAACTTCATTTTTATTTTTTTATTATCACCCAGAATACATTTTTTAAGTAGTACTACAAATTTAAAGAATTTGAATGAATAATAAATAATTAAATAAAAAATGTGGTTGAACATACCCACTAGGCGGCGAGGCTTAAGTATATATACGTTATAGATAATATTATACTCTCTAATATAGTAATATATATATAAAAAAAAAAACTATATGCTATACTCGGTAAGCTTATTTCTTCAGTTGCGCGCGGATTTCGTGTCATGAGTTGGTAGATTATCAATTTAGTCTATAATAATTCTGTTTCGTATTTATTTGCAGTCCCGTAATTATAATAACTGTGCAGTGTGTGTTGCACAGTACCTGTTGCAGCTTGCAGCATGCCAGCATGTAATGAAATACTACAGCCTCCGCACGTTGTAGGGTAAAGTATAAAGACTATAAATGTATTTTAATCGTATCACAAAGCGCTTGCGATCTTTATGGACGAGATGAGAATAAAAGAGACGAAAAATCCGTGTTTTTTAATAACGAATCGTATAAACCCGACGTAAGCATAATCAACTAAAAATTGATAAAAAGCATATGTCATATGTTAAAAAGAAATCAATATTACATGTAATACAGGAATATAAAAGTATTTGCAATATTTGAATTGGGAAAAATTACAAAAGCGATGCAAAAGTGTAAAAATATGTAGATGTGAGTATCTGAATATTGAAGTGTCTTATTGATTAGCATAATATAATTAGATGAGCTATGCGAATTCCTCTTTTTAAAAAGGAGAGATATTCCATCTCCCTGCACTCCCCTCAATTCATCATATAGGACCCAGTGGACCCACCATGGAAAGGAGACGACACATCATATAATAGAGGTGTGAAAGACTGTAACTACAATATTATAATATATTGTGTAAAATGTGTCCTGACTTAAGCCCTGCCAAAAACGTGAAAAACTTGGGTGGGTGTAAACTTTCTCCGATCCATCGAAAAAGTGACGAGTTTTGAAATGTAACGTTTGAACAAGTGTTTTTTTTTTTTTGTGTACCTATACAATTTAATATAATGTATGTGAATTGCTTGGTGTATGTGTGTGTGTGTGTGTGTGTGTGTGTAGTGTATATAAATAAAAGTGACTTTAAACATGTGCAAACGTTGAATCGGACACGCGCGTTTATGCCACTCCGCATTTTTTTCTACGCATATAATTTAAGTTAATTTTTCGAACGTATCGTTTTTAGGAAAAAAAATCAAGAGCTGGTACGAAACGAGTTTTTGTTTCCCGCAATATACACAATATATATTATTATTGTAATCGGCGCCAACTGGTTATCCAAAAAAGGAATAATATTATTTCACCCGCATATATAGGTAGGTATGGATACGAGAATGTGGCAAGTGTACCTACACGGATAATTTACAATATACATAAATAATAGGTACAAGCATATAGTACAGCGCGCGTAAATCGAATTTTGTTGGTAATGCGATGTCGTCATCGTGGTCGTCGAAAAACCAGAAGATAAAATAATAATATATTGATTCTATATAAGTACTTAACTATTATTTGAAATTAATTATTAAACGTCGCTTCGGTTTAGTATGGCGTTTCGTCGTATACTCGTATACTCGCCTTATTAATTGGTACCTATATAATTCTATAAAAATATAACAAAATCTACACAACCACAGTTGTGCTATTTTTAATCATGTATTATAATTTATAATATCTGCGTCGGTGGATTAGTTTTAAAAGGCTTTTTTTAAATGATGCTATGATGGAGGAGCTAGCTACATCTAGCTAAGAGTCTATTACAGGTGAATCTAGTCCTTTAAGTTAGGAAGGGCTTGAGTCCTGCAAGCATTTTTTGTAGCGAAATAGGGTTTATGGGCATAGATTTTCAAGTACAAATTTAAGTATTTTAAACTATAATATAAGTAGAAACAAGTAATTTTTAAATTGTTTAATAAAAATTAAGTACTTACAATAATATTATTATGTGCACACATTTTAACGTTTACCATACAAATATTTAAGTAGTCTACATAAAGTTCTAGGGTAAACTTTAACCCCTATCCCTCTTAAATTACATCTTTATCTAAGACACCGTGACGCTAATCCACAGAGATACCGACAGATAATGAATATAATACACAGCAATGTGTGATCAACGCAATCTCGATACACAATTTGTTACGGTATGCGAAACAGCTACGTTAAAATGACCAGTTTTCTTAAAATAAAATTTGTATTTTACGGTCAGTATATTAATTGTGGTTTTTATAAATTACAGTCATTAAATCAATTGCGTGAATTTATTTTAACTTTTGATTTTACCTTCAGCTAAATTGCTGAGTATAAAAAACATATTGTTGTCAAATCTAATTTCATTAACATTGTACTATCATATACATAATACATGAACTATGAATATTACTAAACTGAGAATTAAAAACTTATTAAAATGATCAATCAATTAATTAGTAATTGGTTAAACATTTTTTTGTTTTCGAAAAAATGTATACTGGTATTTAAAATTTTAAATGTTAATTTTCTACAATAGGTACTTTTTATGAAACGTCATTAAAACCAACACACAAAAGTATGAATTTGAGTGATGCCTATAAACAAACGAAATAATTTCTTAATTTTCGCAAGCTATTTATCGGCCTAACCCGCGTTTCGTTGCAGTTGCATAGTGCTATATAATATACCAATTATCGGTAAATGGAAAGATCAGTTTAAGCGCAATCGGTAAACTCTCATAACATTAACAGCAACGTAAGTGGGTGGCGCCATTCGTACAACATATTTTGTATCCCCGCGTGCCGATTTTTCGTGGTCTCGGGTCAGAGTTTAAGACGTGTGTTGCGCGATGTGTATTATAATAGATCTCTTCTTTACAGGTACTGTATAATAGTCGTTAGTGATTGTAATTGAGCGGTGCGCGTCACATTCTCCGTGATTATGATCGCTCAAACGCGTCCTGAAAACCATCACGACGACTCCGTCGTCGCCGACAAATTGGAAACGTATAATATGCCTACCAGCTAATAATATATGAATGGGAAGAAAAAAATCAGTGATTCCTATATCGACTCCCGTTTGGTTACCACAATAGCATTAATAACGGTTATTATAAATACTGTTCGAACCGGACAACCATATATGTATACATGAACGGGATAATCACGTCGTCGGCGATGCCGATGGTAGTGAATGGTGATGGCAGTGAATGGTGATAGTGGTAAAGCGCGCGTTGTTATTTAATATTTCTGTAATATCGTCTGTGCCGCCGCCGGGTCACGGACGGGATCAATTCCAAGTGCGGTGCATACAATAATATTATGTTGGAACTCAAACGTCCATCGATACCCGCGTACCAAATTATATTAATATTATTATTATTACCATTAATGTAGGTATACAATGCTATCGATTTGCGCGCACGTGGTGTTGGACCGCCGCACACAACCGTAGCCGATCATCAATCGACGATATAATATATAATATTATACAGGTACGTATTAATTTCTACCTGGTGCAGAGGCTGTGCATTGCGCGCCTCCTAATATCATCATTACACCGTGTTACGGCGATAATACATAATATTAAGCCCACGACCGGAATAACACGTTTTCCGATGCACCAGCGTGTATTATTATTATTATATAATAATAGGTATATATAATAATATATGTAATATGGGCCAATGCAAATACGTGTATATATTGTGTTACGAGCAATTTGGAATATCAGGGCAATTTTGTCTTGTCGGTCAATTTGAATCGCGAATACAAACAAATTATTTTTTGTGCAGTATTATATTGTCATTTATTAGTTTATTACAAATAACTACATGATATCGTTGGAAAATTAATATTACTAATTAAAATTGAAAACGAAAACGTGGGAAAGCAGACAGTTTTTTCATTCAAGTATAAAGAACTATATGCTTGTATAAATCATTTTCAAATAAATGTATATAATTATAGTTCTAAATAATCTTAATGTAATAAATGTATTTTTATTTTTGTTTTTTTCCATAAATATTCTGTAATTGTTATTTAATAATACTTTTAACACGAAATATTAAACAAAAATCATTTTTTTTATATTCGATTCAAACTACCCAGACAAAACCAAATTGTCCGTAACATACGTATATATAGTATTATAATAACCGTCGGGTTATCGAGAGGATTTCAGTTGTCTCGTCACTCCAGGATCGTTTTACGCATTCTGGGGGTGAAATGTGTCAGGTATAATAATATATTCGTGTAAGAACTGAAATGTGTTATTTCCGCTTCGGCGGTCGCGTGATCGACACCGATAAAAAAACAAAACAAAACGAATTTTGCATACACGTGCCGGAAAATCAGGAAACCGCAATAACCGATAATTGTCGACACTTGCAAGCGGGTAGGTTATCACTTATCATATAGCACATCGATTCAAAAGCGTGAAACACATTATTTACAATCGCGATTAGAACACCCGACGATCACCCACATAAACTTATACCAATGATATTCCTCGGGGGGGGGGGGGGGGTGAATACCGGCATCTAAAATCTAAATAAAATAATAGAAGGCAGAAACCTCGATCCGCGGGTGTTAACGGTCGATGAACAACGCTTAAAAGTCGTAAACATCGAACAACCACTATATGACGCCGATTGTGTATAATAATAATATAAAATAATGAACCAACGAAAAATAGTTCCTTGGTAAATAATTATCGAGTGAAAATGAAACTATAAGCGTCTGCTTTTATATTATGTTATGTAAATATAACTCCAACTGCAATCTGCATTCTGTACATTGTGTACATTACATTATTTTATTTTTTCTGGTAAGAAGTCGGTTTCCCGGGTTTTTTCCCGAATACAGTAGTACTTACGATAATATTGAATATTGTCGAAGTTTTGGTGCACAACGAGCAAAAACGCACATCGAATATAGTAATACGCCTAATATGATATTATACTTGACTTCTTTTTTGTCTTATATCCTCGCACAAACGTCTTTAATGTGGTTTAAAATCATTGCAGCAATAATCTAATAAATACAACGAGTATCGCGATAGGTATACGTTTTCTCATTGAAGTTTAGCGCAACACAATATAATAATGTGTATAGATTCCAGTGAGTGATGAGTGATGAAATTAATGCATCGTGTATTGGTATAAAATTAATAAAAAAATTAATTGAAACACAATATTATTAAAACGATACAGTCAGCAGCAGTAAAAATTTAATCACAAAAATTCACATTAAAAACAGCAATGGTGATGGTAAATTATATATTTTGATGATAATAATTAATAAGGACGTGATGTTAATCGCGAAGATATAAAAAAAACACTCTCACACACGCGCACACACAGAAACACACAATATGTCTATCCCATTTTACGATCGACCTCGGATACGCGCAAGTGAAATCATATTGTCGATCGTCATAATTATTATATAGTGACCACTATTATTATTAAATTATTGTTGTCGCATTCAAAAACAACATTGCGTAATTGGCGACTGCACCGGAACTATAAAATATATCACGTCTATGAAAATATTCAGCGTTTCCGGTAATCGCGATTTAATAATAACAATAATTTCGTATACACGATATCGTAATATTATGTTTAATTGCACGTCGGTAACGTCCGTGCATTCAACCGAGCGCCGCCGTCTGCAGTCTGCTGCACGAAGTGCATTTAACAAGTGCATAATAATGTACATGATATTATTATATGGTTTATAGGCGTGGCAATATTGAATTTAATTTCAAGGTCCACAATATTATTGCGCGGCCGCGGTGTTGTCGACCCCAATAAAATCGCACCTATATGGAACTATGAAAGAAACAAGCTGTAGTGAGTGTGAATGGCCCTCTGGATACGTGTATGCGCACGTGTGAGTGTGTGTAGTATAATATTTTACGTCCGGTATTTCCCGTACGGTGATGCGTGTACAAGTGTACAACAGATCAATCATATTATTATTATCTTGTACAATAGTCGTCGTGAGCGCGTCCCGCCGTCGATATAGTCCGTACGCGTTTATTGATTTTTATTATTAATGATTTCGATTATATTATTATTATTATTATTATTGTATCACGCGTATACGCGTTCTATATTATAGTATTTCCTTCCGTTACACGCTCCGTATTTTCGTTCGCCCAGCAATATTGTATACACCGTTTCACCATTCACTTCTGTCGATTTTGGGGTTTTTTTCTAAAATATACAATAATAGCATTCTTACCATGTTATGCGTTTATAAAAATGTAAACAGTTTAAACAACACTTACTTCAAATATGTATATCAATCAAATAACCACTAAAACCAGTGAAAGCCCAAAACTTTTCATCGGAATCGTTTAAAATCGATTTGGCTACGATGGTCCAACCGACATAATTGGCAAACGGTCACGATACGATTTGGAATCCATCACAATTTAAATACAATTTCATACTTCATATATATTATATCTAATTTTATATCATTTTTATTTTTAGCGGTAATCCAACCTAGATTTGATTATTTTATACATTCTAATGATATCATTATAGGTATTAAAATAATTGTCGACATATAGAGAACAATTTCAAAGTTATTTTGGGTTACGGGGTTTAGCAGTGCCATAAAAACTTACAATATCAAGTCCTTTAAGGGACTTAACAGTATATTTTTAGACACAACCCGCAGCTGGTTGACCTGTCGTTTTTCCCAAAATCATTGTTATGTCAAAGTATGCATAGGCCCCTTAAATTGTTGACCGATTTCACACCTGCCTAGCCCTGAAATTTGTCAAGTGGTGTACTCTACACGTACAACCCACTCGTTAATCATATATTTATTTTGCAGTGTTTTCGGTATCCTAATTATATTGATGTGGTACACCAAAAAAATGTCCATAACAGGCGCTTACAATAAATAATAATATACGTATACGGTGTACACATATTTGTATAGGAATTCAGCGAGTTGATCGATGCGACAATGCAGTACTTAATATAGCCATAATAATAGTAATAGTAATAGTATATGGTAATAGTTATGAGTTGTTCAACGCGAATATAATGTAATGATATTAAGTTAGAGCAATTTTCCGATCTTTATAAATCGCCCTAATTTAGTTACTGATTTAAACACAGTAAGGTAGACAATTTTAAAAGGAAGCTTTAAAATTAAAATATAAAAAAAACTTAAACAAGATTCACTAGATAATATTATTGTTACTTTTAAATTTGATTATAGGTCAATTCACTCTAATATTAAACAAAAACAGTACTAAATGGATTAGTCAGCACGTACAATTTGTTAATATGTTGTGCGTTTGTAAGACGGAGACAACGTGCGCGCGTGTTCCGCCCTCTACTCCTCTTAATGGACGAGAATTCAATAATATAATAATTTCGCGCTTCCGAGATATATCATTACATAATATTATTATTATTACATAGTTTGATGATGACCCGGCGGCGGCCATCAGTCATCATTGTCGTTAGCCGAGCGCGTCGAAACGATTTTGAAATCTCAAAATCAACATCGTCGTATAAACATAATATAAACAAACGCGCGGGTACACCCGGTGGTCGCACTATTTATATATATATATTATATACGTGCGCTATATATACGAGGAATGTTCATTCATAAAATAAAAATAATACGAAGTATATACAAATCGTAAACCGCGAAACGTCGACAATGCGCGCATTGCGTACAAACATATTATTATAATATATTTCGTGATGCGCCTCGTCGTGTTTTCCCTCTCCCTTTGGTCTACCACCAATAACGTTTTTTCTAATTAATATCTTTCAAATACGATTTAGGATATCTGTACAATTATTATAATTTATATTTGATAGTATTTTGTGGTTTATTTCAACTCAAAATGTGTTGTTTTCATATTGCTTGCAGGAAATAAATGGACGGTCAAATAATATAATATGCTATAATATTATAATCTCACGGTGTAAATATTAATTTTAAAATCGAATTACTGACTTCGGACAGCGCATAATATCAAATCGATGTATAAATTCGAAACCGAATACCCCGCACGAGCACTATAATGTACCCATCATATTTTCCTATTTTATACCTATATCGTGATAAGGAAGAGCCGTATAGAGCAGAGTCAGTGCCTAATTTACCCCGCTAAAAGCAGTAATAGACTTAACCAGCCTACTTTTTAATTGACAATTTTTTTTTTAATCGATTAATAAATAGTGAAAAATGAGGGCTTCTGTGTGTACAACAGCTAATAGGTTCAATCCATTATTCCAGCCAAAGAGACGATAGAGTCTGTAGAGAAACGCAGCAAAACACCTTATATAGAGGAGCCGGTAAGTTCACAAGTTTCGTTTGACGTGCATATATTATTATAATATTATGTATGTCAACGAGTATCGTACAATTTCGCTATAACCTACATTTTTTTTCGATTATTTTTTTTTCGTCAAACGGAAACATCCGCCGCCTTGTAAATATATTTATAACGCGTGGTCATTATTAATTTCGTTTCAATATATAAAATTCGTACACATCGTATTGTGATGATGATTTCCCGACGAGAATAATTTAATATATTATATGTTCACGTTTTGTTGTCCGATAAGACTTATCAACGCGTCCAATGCCGAAATCTGTTTGTGTAACGTACACGCATAATAATATTATGTATTGTACGTTATTAATTATTATTACATTTACATATCGTAATGTATAAACTATTAAACTATATACAAGGTGATACACCAAACATGGTGTCATTCTTTTCAAATTTTGATATTTAGTATTATTAATTAATATAATATAGTATACTTAAAGATCAATTTTTCAAATTATCGAGACTTTTGTATACTTTATTCTTAAGGAGTACAGATATGCATTGTTAACACAAACATTTGTCTTTCAAAAGATAAACCCTTTTTTACTATAAAATATATAATAGATTATATATATTTTTAAATAATAATGAACCTAATTCAAAATTTGAACGAGTAGTTATTTTTTAAATGATTTTTCTAAGGATAATATGGTTCTTAAAAATGATTTTTTTTTAATATTTTATTATACTTGGAGAATTTCTTTAAAGTATAAAATATGTTGAATAGATTAATGTTAATAACTAAAATCACCATAGTTCCCGTAATTTTCTTCCAAATTCAAGCCTATTATATTTGAACAAATTTAAAATTTCCAAAAATTGCATTATTGCAGAAAAAAATAGGATGAAAATGCTTTGTAAATCACCTTGAACATAACAATACTGCAGTTATAGTATCGCGTATAATACAATTATTGCAGGGCGAGTAATACGACTGAGTATTTTGTTTTTTTTCTTCAAATAATATACATTATTTTTTTAATAGGATGCACATTGCCGGACATCAATGTTAGTATGCACGCAATATAATGGATTCCGGTAAATATTACGATATTATTATTATTATTATTACTGCTGAGCCCTGAGTGAACCGACAGTACGATACAAATCAATGAGCGCGCGCGCGTCCTCGTACTCATATTACGATAATGATTTATAATAAAATATTGTTTTATTGATATTTTTTAGACGACACATATTGACGAAACGAAAATCGTGTGTAAGAATCACGGATGGAAAATTTCATAGATTATCGACAAGCTAACAAAAAAGTTTGTTCAAAAGGTGTATTCTTGTGGCTCATGGGTCGTAATTCCGTCACATAAAAATAGACATTTTGTAATGTGAAAATATTATGAATCGTTTTGAAACAATTTTTTTTTTATTTCGGACCATTTCAAATCAAAGAAAATATATATTACAATAAAAAACGTTCGAGTAGCCCAAAACAAGGAGGCGATGGGTCGCCGTGCATCATTCAAAATACCAACAATTTCACTTACAGATCAGTAAAAAGCTTCGATTTTGAACACAGTTATATTATATAGAGCACTCTTGATCGATTTAAAGTGCTAGTGTTCGGCAGAATTCGTGTCGAAAATGTACACAGAGACTTCCATATTATAGAGGCTAAAATGTATATAGGCACTTATACCTTACTCCGCTCTCAGTGATAGGACGGAATGGCAGCTATGGATGATGATATCCGAATTCGACTGCGGTTACAATTTTTCGAGACAAATAGCTCGTTGGTTTAACATAGAGGTTATTGGCCAGACGATTCGCAGGTGACCGTCAACATGTAATATAGAACATAATGGTACTTGATGCGGTATTACAGTAGGTATACCTAGCTATACGCGTTAACCAATACGTAGGAAGTAGATAGATAGGCAATGGTAATATAATATCATTGTGTGGTTGGTATGTAGTTATGATACATGACCTATTCTGGTATATCAGGTGATTCGTTTAACGTAAGACACTCATTATTCGCTTTATTTACTGAATATATTTTTTTACATTATTTAATGATAACGTTCATTTTTAATTCCTCATTCCAAACCAGAATGATTTTTGGAGTACTTCTATAGTTATATATATAAAAATTGAATTTTTTTATCGTATTGTATTAGTAGTAATTTTGGAGTTAAAGTGTTAATATTTAAGACTTAAGGTGTACCTAAGTGAGCGGAATGGAGTTATAAGGGGTGACTCCGCAAAATTCTTGTCCATTGCTCATTTTAACTTAAAATACTTAAAATTACTAATTAACTACTTGTAGAAATTTGATTTTTGTAGATAGAAATACTCCAATTAATTAAGAATAACAATTCTGCTACGGAATATGAAATTTAAAAAATCAATCACTTAAAAAATGATAATGATATAAAATAGTAAAAAATAAATTTTCTTTCCAAAAACGTTGTTTTTATTGATTATAAATCATGTAAAAAAAATTTCATAATCTTTTCTATAATTTTGCGAAATAATGAATGTCTTACGTTAAATAGATCACTCTGTATATTCATTTGACAACGTCCTTATATATATATATATTATCTTTTATCCATCATAGCTCCGAATCATCAAATATTTAGTAGAATAATAATTTATCGTTTATCATTTTAATTGCAACAAACTATAATATATAACAGAACGTACTTTAAAAAAATACGCCCCTCGGCGGTCGATTGTGTTCGGCTTTTTACGTTTGTTTATGTTCGGCCCGAAAATAAAGTAAGCATTATATATACACCTACATCAAATCATTTATATATTTCGATTAAATCTCAATCTCTACAGTATTGATCGAACGGACTGATAGTTATAATATATATGGAAGGTTGGTACCTCTATCGCATATATGTATATAGTTCGTATATATATATATATATATATCATATTATATTATTATATATAGTTTGTATTCTTTCTGTTTCCGCCGCACGAATCACTGATTCCGGTTATTGCTAATTGGTTTATACTTAAAAAACACAAAAAAAATCTTCCTCCGTAGTCCAGGCTTAATGTTTTGTATTTATTTTTTTAAGTGAATTTAAATACATAATTATATTTTATGTATAATTGTTTATTTTATTTCACTCGCAATGTTCGGGAAATCAACGGTTATAAGAATGTCTAAAGAAATATTTTATAATTAATTCAAGTCATAAAACAAATTTGACGAATCCTATCCATTATAATATAAATATATCACATCGATACACCAATATACGCACACAAAAAAAAAAAATATCAAAGAATTTGGCACATTAATCAATTAATAGAAGGTCGAATTTATATACTGTAAAAACATTGAACCGCGATGATGTCATTGACTCACTGGTAGAATGTAAATATAAGTTCAAGAGTTGATTATTGCGTACAATTTTTTCTTTATTCTTTTTAATAATCACGTATATCTGCAGGTATCTATATTATTTAGACACATCAAAATAAATGTCGTATGATCAGATACATGATAGTGTGCACTTATTACGCAGTTGTGCATGCATTCCGATCATATTTATTCTTCTTATAAGCTCTTCACAAACTTCACAACAGTACACAACCATCACTAATATGTTTTGGGTATTTTGATACTACATCATCGTAACTAAATAACACTATAATATAGCACTCAGCAGTAACGACACTATAATACAGTGTGATTCACTGCTGCAAACATATTCACCCCATTTTTCAATTACGCAGTTATTCAAAATCTGATTTTTGGAATTTTAAAATATACATCTACATATCTACATATTTTCAAAATGTTAACAAATTTGTTCTTCTAAAGGAATGTCTTATGAATACAAACTTCTATTATTCAAACAAGGAACCTTTTTAGTAGATGTTTTTGAAAATTTCCCACGTATCAAAATCAAATCGAGTTAGTAGTTTTCGAGTCGTTTAAAATAGTAAATTAAGGGTAATAAGCTTGGATGATATAATGGTTATATGGTGATTTGAAAATTTAAGTAATTAACATTAATCTATCAACGTTTATAATTTGTAGAAAGTATAGACCAAACATAACAAAATACTACACCCCGCAATATTACATCTGTTCTATATTTTTGTAGAATCATTTTTATGGGCTATTATCTTCAGTAGTGTAAACAAATAACTGAGAAACTGCTCGTTAAAATTTTGAATTAGATATGTCAAAATTTTCAAAATAATATCTACTAAATAATTTACAGTAAAAGAGTGAACGTTTATTTTAAAAATATAAGTTTGCCACATGAGCATGATACTCCTTAAACAGTACGAAAAACTCTATAATTTAAAAACATGGTTTTGAAGTATGTACATTTATAAATTTCAAAAATCAGAATTTGAATAAATTTATTTTTTAATGAAAAAATAAGAGTAATCATACACGGAGAATCACTCTGTATAATAAAATTTAATTTAAAAACTTTAATACAAGCGAAAAACGTTTACGAAATGATTCTTATACTTAGCATCTAATAAAATATACTTAATAGTATTATTATAGTATAATATAATCCGAATACCTATACATAATATAATATATGTAGGTACACTACTATGTATAAAGTCGTTTGGCCGCTGATCGTTGCAGATCTGTTATAGACCAGTTTATCCGGAATCTCGTATTTACCGTACTCGCACAATACATCGCGGTAACGGTAATTATTTGAAAATGTCTATTGTTACGCTATCGACTGTATGAACAATTTTTTTTCGAAATATATTCGCATACTCGACATTGCTGCAGTACATCGTTTTTGGTATAATTTCGCGTTGTCTATATACATACAATATTTACGCTTCACAATGGAAACTTGGATCACTGAATTCCTAAGCTGACAAAAAATACAAAAAATTCGCTTATTCGGCTCTATTGTTTTCCGGTCTCGCAATGTATTTATTTTTGTTTAAACCCGATTCGGTGAGCATCGCCATTGAATTTTTCCACTATTGAATTATTATTTTTTTATTTTCGTTTTCAATCTGTTTTAGAACATTAGATCTGATAGTTACGTGAAGCCTGCAACTTTCGTTGAAACGAAGTTTCCTGGAACTTGATAGTTCAATTTTACGTTAATAAAGTGGTACATATATTATTTTAAAAAAAATAGGTGTTCGTCACTATGGATTAGGTAAATTTAAAATTAGGTATTCTTACCGGAGACTCGGGAGACTATGGTTTTATCATTTTTGACGACGGCGTCGTGATAGCGCCATCTGTTCGACAGGTTACTACATTGTTTGTGTTCTTAACAGGTTTTTAAACTCAATGGCTTACTCCGATACATTCGTAAGCTGTTATGAGAGTAAGTGTGTATGTATATAAAATTACTTGATATCAACAATGGTGATGTAGTCATTCTAATACGATTAATAATATAATAACACATGTATATATGAAATAATATTTCATGGCCAATGACGTGTGAGTACTATTTGTATACCCAAAATTCATGACCATACGGTGAAGAAATAGGCCATTCAGCTAAGTGAAACAGATGTGCTTCATTTGTGTACTTACAATAACTGTTGTAAACAGGTGTAGCTGGTTTCGAAAATATTATAATTGTACGTTTAATGTTAAAAATAATGACAGGATCCGTTTTTAGTTGGCGAGAATCCAAAGAATGAAAAAAAGGAAAATTAAGAATAACGACAATAACGATAAGATATGAAATGCTACCGTGGTTCGAATCCAGTGAGGCGATTACAAAATAAACGACAAATGCCATAAGACAAATAGTTATTAAATTATAACGTTGTACAAGAATGTCATCAACGTACAAAAATTATTAGTAAACGTGAACCGTATCGACAAAGTAGCGGTAACCGAGTGTGTGGTATCTACTACCTACTTATCTTTTTCGAATAAAATATTGGTTATTATTTTATACCACAAAACAAATTTTTTAATTGGAAAATTAAAAACTTTTATGTAATCATAAAATTACGATTTTCTAGAGTGTTGGACTATTGGACTGTATTCTTATGAACATCAAAACCGGAATCAAAACATTCAAAACTTTAGGTTAAAGTCTTAAAGCTAATGTTATTGAATACATCAACTTGCATAACACTTTATATTATTCTATCATCGTCTATGACCACAAATCTATACTCTATAATATTGAAGTATCGTCAAGCCTTTTTGTTTTTGTTATTTTAAGTATTTTTAAACAGTTCAAATTAAGTTTGTGTAAAATAAAACCAACTTTATGTAGTTGAACGTTATACTTTTCAGTTTATTAGTATTTATAATGAAAGGAACACCGTGCAGTGAAAAATTTTTGGAAAGAAGGAAACTTGAATTAAGTTAATAATTGTTTTTCATCAAATTCATAAGAACTAATAAAACGCAGTGTAATTATAAATATTAAAACATTTTCCATTTCTTGAATATTTGTACGATAATCTAACAAGAGAAAAAACATTATTATAAAACAAAATATTTTGTTCAGTTAATAGGTAATTATAAATTTAAATATAAAATAATAATATAAACGCCCATCGCGGTAACTTTGTCTGATGTCCGCGAAGTTACTCACTTCCTTTCAACTGTTCAATAAATTTGAAAAACGTGTTAATATATAAAAAGTTATAACAAGCCGGTTTTAAGAATTCATAATATTTTTTAATTTAATTTTCCTCGTTTTTATACACCAGAAATGGTTTTTATACCTTATAATTTTTAAAATATATTTACGACAAGTATATTAGGGAATTCTATGAACCATTTCTTAATTCGTAAAATATTGGCTAATTTTTGAATAAAAAAGAATTTCGTATAAAAGCCGATAATACGTCAGTAATATAACATAAAAATAAGTTATAACTTAATTTGTTCTTATTAGTATCTATTTACTCATAGATGCAACTAAGGGGTGCTAAGCTCTCTAAATATATTATATTTAATAATAAATCACGAAAAATATTTTTTTCGATGAGGAATAAAATTGGCTTAGAACGAATGTGCGCTGCAAAACTTTTTCAAATTTGACAAATGCTTTGATTTGTTCTACTATTTAAGCAGTGTCCTGTGACGATATCAACTTATTTTTCAAATTTGAACCAACCTTTATTACTATAAATTATTAAACTGATTTTGTAATTATAAATATAAATAATTAAAAATATGCGTGGGTAAATCATACTGTTAAATATTGATGTACGCCATTGCATGAATGTCATACCACGAAATATGACAGGAAAATACTGTTTATAATAAATAAACCAATATTATTGAACACGCACGAATGGTGTAATACATTTTTGATAGGTATATCATCAGAACTTCAAATTTATTTTTTTTGTTTTTTTTTTTTTTGTCGAATTTTTAGATTGTACTTGTAATTAATACATAAAACTATTTGTATAAATCATAAAAGTTATAGTAAATAGAATATTCACATTTAAATAAGTATGTAATTTTTTTAAAGGGATGAAATTAAGCATTTGGGGCTTATAATATAAAGCGTGTGCTCAATTCCCCGTATGGTAATTTGGCTCTGCGACGGATTAATACTGTCTGGCGATTGGGTATATGTGCTGCAGTGAAGATATATACCATGGTGGGTACATGCGTTAACCTAAAGTTGAATAATTATATTGCAAAACCGTGCGGATGCGTAGTGCACCACCGTAATTCGTAAACACGCAACATTTCCCGGAAAATTGTATCATAACATAATATTATAATAAAATATGCCGGCAAAACCTAAAATCGAAAATCGTTAAAAATGTTTCAATAGTCCGGAAACACACATTTTATTTGCGCATTGGTTCCTCATTAGTGCAAAAATAAAGTTTATTAAGTTTATTTCGCACCCGTTGCGCTTTAAGTTTCGTTATAACGTTTTACGCTTATTATATTCAGTTCTCAGGCATAATGTATTTGTATACTTCAAAAACAACAATGTCGCGCGAGTTCAGTTGACATTATTAATAGTATTAAGTATTAACTCTCTAATAATTATGCGGCGGATGATTCATAAAAACGAACGGCGTCCTAATGGTACAATTTACAATATTCGATTATACGCGTCAAATTGACAATTCATAGACGTGATCGTCGTACCCAGAATGTACGCGTGGTCGTTATCGTGCTATCATTATTTTATCATGTTATCCTTTTACAATTAAATATGCGTATTATATATTTACATGTATATGAATATATATAAATGTATTGTATTTGATACTATCGGCACGTCAAAGTACTATTCGTCATTGCACGGAGTGATGGCGAGGGTCCACTCTTTTAATTTCCTAATGTCATCGGATAATACATTATTATTTCATATTATATATTATTATTATTGTTATCGAAATGACGTCGAGCTTGAAGTCGTGAATTTGTTTTTGTTTTTCTCTTATAGTCGATCGATGCTCAGCGCTATGCGCTATACCTACTATTTAGGTGCATATCAATCATCAAATGACTTGATATAAAAAAATTCTCTTTGGCGTTAAAACTATATATATTATAATACAATAGGTAACCTACACTAGGTAATGTTAAATAACCTACCTACACTTATGAAATTAAATGTTCCCGGTTAATCTAAATATTGTATTTTGTAATAATAATAATAATAATAATAATAATGTTACGTGATGTATTAATATACGTTTATTATATTATAATATACGTGTGTGTTATTATTACTATGACTATTTAAGAATGCAAATACGGCAATGTATAATATTATAAACGTAAAACGGTACTAAATTTAGTTGAAAAGATAAGCGGCAACGATGAATTTGAGATGGTGGCGGAGATAGAATGGGGGTCCCGATTGAGCGATTTGACCAGTGATTCCGGAAGTTTAAAATTTTTCATTTCCTGAATATGTCTATGTGCGACATTTGATGGAAATGCGTGCTACTATTATTACTACCTTATAGTGCATATTATAACTAAATAAGTTTATTGTATTTAAAACGATTATATCATTAACAATCGTATATTGTGCAAAACAATAAAATACAGTGTTATATCCGAGTGCTCTGGTTATCTATAATCTGACTCACTTTGCAAACATCATAATAGTATATTATTATAATGCTATACGGGCTATACGGGTGTTTCGTAGTTTACTTCGTATTATTATTTTCGTATTTATTTTTCGTTTTATTTGTGGTTCCCTCTTGCGATGAGTAACGTTAATGTCGTGTACTCGAGCGATGATTTGAACAAAACGTCCAACACGATGACCTCGAGCACCAACTTATAAACTACAGTAAAATAACATCTAATACGGTAAAATAAAAATTACCAACAAATTTGAGGTCTCGACAAAGCCATTACAAGTCACTGATAGGAAATCGAGAGAAAATGCAAATCAAAACTTAAAACGGTTAAAGCCAAATGCAACGAATAATATGACGGAGAATTCAGAACGGCAAAACATAAGAAAATACCCATTCCCCATGTATCGAATAAGATTTTCTTCAAAATCATTAGCATATAACTATGTTATATGAGTATAGACTTCTAAACTCGGCAATGCGGTTGAGGGGAGCCTTCCAGACACTTGGAAACCAGCCATAATCGCAATATACACAAAAACAGGAAAACCTAATAAGCAATAATTCAGTAACGAATTGCAGACCTATTAAGTCTTCTTTCGGTTTTTTTGAGATTCTACAAACGATTTTCGTTCTCCGGAATACCAGCAGAAAACGGCGCAGTACTATTATTAATAGCTTCGCAAGAACAGAACGTGGAAAATTCTACGTATATAACGTATATTTTTTTAGTTTACGAAAATACAATTTTGTATTTTGGTATATTATATAGTTGGTGGACGTTCATATATCATATAATATCGTGGAGACCGTTCGGAAAACAACCGTTCTCATCGTCGTTTTATATATAATATATCTATACGGAATGTTATATTATATTATGCGGACGGCGCTTTGGAAATTTATATTCACGGCATGTCATGCGAGAACGAAAAACCGATAAGTGCGAACGACGTTCGTGCGCCAAAGTCACATCGATCGATGGCGGTGACGGCGCGGTCAGTAAGGATAATAATATCCTCGGCTACAAGGCGCCACGGACTAAAACGGTCGGCTGCAAGGCAATACACGCACGTACTCCACATGCATATACAAAGATAGGTATATAAGTTTGCGTTTAATATATACCATGACATAATATTGTATATTGTACACACTATTTCGTGCATTGGCGTGTCGAAGGGGATAATCGAGAAGCTGCAGTCACCTCTGAAATTTTTAAAGGTCACGGGTGAGTATAGACGGCGGCCAATGGGTATAATTATTTAGTAACAACTATAGTATTTTAGTATTAACTATATACGATAAGTACCTAGTCAAAAATATGTCGATCAATAATTTAATTAGGTTTTGGGTAGAATATTAAATTATAGCTCAGAAATATTTAAAGTTGCGCGATTTGAGAAACGAAACGCAATACACAAAGTACAAAGTTTGCGAATCGAAAGAATCGCCGGAAACGATACGGGTGCTTTTGCACTTTTGATGTGAACACGCAAATTGAAGTGGAAATTTGAAGACAAAAACGTTAAATCATAAGTTAGGTACAACATACCGCGCAAAATGTTTAACGCTTCGAGTAACTGCAAAAACGAATATCTATACTTTGACGATAACATGCCGAAATTTAAAATCAAATAAAAATGTTCAAAAAAATAAAAAAGTGATTTACAAAACGTTAAATACTCTTATCCATTTTAAAGGCGTATTCACACCGATACAATTGCAGACGAAAACGTGCATAGATAATATTATAATTAGTGCCCGGATTTCAATGTATATAGTTTCCTTTTTTTTTTTTATATACTCTATATATAGGATAATGCATTAATGCATTTCAAGTACATAATTAATTTTATGTAGCAAATACTTCAAAGGTGACACTTTTATTTTGTATTTTTTGCATTACTCGATGTTTTTTCATTTTTTAGCATTTAATTTTCAGTTTATTTTTATATATTTACATATATTAATAAATTGTATGAGTTTATAATGTAAATTAGATAATTAAAAATATTGTTTTCATAATATTTTCTTTAATAGTTTATAAATGGTTTGCGTCTATATACTAAATGCCATTCGTTCCATATCACCATATATTATATGAATGGAATAACGTTTTTATCTATTACTAACGATTATAAAATGTTAATTCTTATTACTCAAACAAATAACAACATTAACATTTGTAATTATCAATTGCTTAATTGGAGATACATCATGAACGCATTTATTTCCAGTATATACTGTTAATTTATTCAGAGTTTATTGATTTATTTTCGTATTATTGTTATGGTTTAGATAAGGGTAAAAAAGTTTTAAAAATACTGAAAGTTAAAATGTCTTTTCCTATCGCTTGCGTAACTTCGTGTATGCAAGAAAAAAATGTTGTAATTTTTCGAGAAAATTATTGCATTATTTAGTAGTTTTTAGAACATTTAAATCCGGCCCTAAATGTATAATATAATACCTGCGCATTATTATTACTCAACCGCACGCAAGTCGCATATTTCGGTTTCGGTGTCGTGTTGCTCATGACGTATAGTACGGGACCTGGCAAGGATGCGAGTACCGTTCGCCAGCGGCTATAGGTGCAAAAAAAATGTTGCCGCGACGGTCTTTAATATATAGTCACAAAGTCTGCGGCATTTAAAAATAAAACCGTAAACGCTTACCGTGGTACATAATGAAAAACTGGGGCGACTACGACGACATTTATGTACTATATAGATAGGTATACCGAAAAACTCTCGAACATGTACGATGTACTCGCGCGCGTTGCCTACCCGTGACAGAACAGTCAAAAATGTGGACAGGCGGTTGAAAATTACTGATTTAGAATAGGTAAATAAAAAAATGAACAATATCCAAGTATATAAAAAAAAAAATGATACACACACATATACAATATACATACTTATACATGGTTATTATTATTTAAAACAAAATCAGTTATCGAATGAGACACATTTCCTACGATGAATAAGATTAACTATAATATTGTAATAATGTGTGAAAAATGTACATTATAATAAAATACACTTTGTTAATAATTACGATAAAAATTATCAAAATCTAGCCGCATAAAAGTGTCTCATATTTAGAGGCTTTTCTATAAACAAGTTGTGAAAATGCTCCCGTTCCCGAAAAAATGTTTGCTATTTGGAGGTGTCCACTTTTTAAAGGGAGGTTATGAGAAGTTTATTTAAAAATAATTAACAAAGAAATTTGTCCATTACACTTTATCATTAAGTTTTCCTACATGTTTACCTACATGTAATTTCATAAACTGCTACAACTGTGTAATGTACAACATGAAAAAAATATTATGATGAATTTCAACGAAATAAAAAATTGAAAATTGCAAAATCACTTATGCGAGTGTGACCCAGTGGTAAATTAAGCAATTAACTTATTTTTAATTGAGATAAGTTAATAATTTTCTTCATATTAACTTTATTTTTAATTGCTGAACTTTTAGAATCAAGTATTAGGCATATTGTTTGTATATACTATCAATTTATAACGTTATTGACTTTCGCATAACTTAATTAACTTAGGCTGGTTTTTTTTATTAATTTGGCCAACTTTAAATATAATCCCTTGCCTATTTAATATTCAGTGAAACAGATGTGTGTAATTATACATTATTATTTTGCACATCACGAATGATGAACCTAATTCATTCGATTGTTTTATACAGAATAAAGAATATTATCAAACTCGATATATTCACATGATAATAAAGGAACTTGAGTACTTCAGTATACAAGACATAGTTATAGGTGTGCACATGGGGGCAGCAGAGGCAGCATATGCTGCCCCTGGACTTTCTTTGGGGCTACCGGGGCCGGAAAATATTAAATAATGGGCCTCGGTAAAGTTATATTTCCACAAATTATTTTTTTTTTTTTTTGGTAAATTATAGATAAATATTTTATGATTATAAAATTTAACAGTATAAAACTAATAGACCTGTTTAATATAAAAAAAAATAGCCATGATTTTTAATCGTAACTATTGATCATATTATAAATAATAAATATTAACTATAGGCTTGTGGAAAAGTATACCTTTTAGTGGCTTAGAACCTTATTGTACAGCTTTTTATCCAAAAAACAAATAACCAATTCAATTTTAATTTTGGTACCCAAACCCAATACTCAATAGTAAAAAAGTAAAATTATAGGCCGGTTGTAATGGTGAATTTTAAGAATGGGCATGGGCCGAATTAATCTCTTGCTGCCCTTGAAACCGGAGGCTGAGCACGCCTATCACATAGTATGACCAGGACTGCATATTTAGGGTAAGTGCATGACCTTAAAAGATTAGTATATATATATAGATTATATATATATATATATATATATATATATATATCAAGTATCAACTAATTTATATATATATATATAATAAATATTTAAGCAGTCAAAAATTAAATTAAAATATTGTTATGATAAAGTACATATTAAGAGATATGAATTATTTTCACATAATTTACTGATCGGGTAAATGTTTGCAGGTATCGTTAACTTAGTAATTTATTGTATGATTATTTTAAAAAGGTATTAATTTTAATCAATCATATTTAATTGTCATTAAAATAATATAGTGTCTTAGATTTTTTTCGCAATCTGCTTCGGATGAACAAAAATTAGGTAATATCGATACTCGGGAGTGACATATAAATAGTTTTCCATGAATAAATTCTGAGTATTACTCCGAGTAAAATAATGGTTAAATTTGATTATTAGTATGGCGACAACACACTGCAACGGCTGAAAATTATGTATCCGTTGTATAACTTATAACTCGTGCAGGCGTTCAGCCGAAAACGCTACGCCGTAAATGTGTAATATATGTTTGCTAGCTTCTTTCAGAAACGCAGAAATTCAATTATCTAAACGTGACCATACATATATTTCGTTTCGTTGAAAGTGATAATAAATCGACAAATTAAATTAAATTACGGCTGTGTTCGCCGCCAGCTGTAAAATAATACTCAGAAATCCACCGTAGCATATATAACACAAAGTTTTATATGCGTTTCAAAATCAATTTCCATAGTTTTTTTATACTTATACGCCCGAATAAAATTCCAATAGCGCTTTAATAGTCGACAAGTGTTTGTATACCGTATGTTTACGTCCGGTCGGAACGATATAATATAATAATACGATAATCTTTTAACTTAAAAATCAATATTGTTTTCTTGGAACGGAAACTGCGTTTCCGCGGTCTTTAATCTCTTTAAATCTAAAAACATGTCGTTTTGTAAAACGAAAACGGTATTCATTTTATCCTGGTTAGAATTCAACGATGAAATGAAAATATTTGTACTATTCTCAAACTGATATAAATGTGCGTGTGTTATGTGATCCAATTTCAAAAACTATTGCCAACTACGTTGAACTATAATAAGTGCTAAGTCTAATTTTTTTTTTTTTTCATTACATTTTAAACTATGAATAATTGGTCAATACTGTAATTTGAACAATTTCCAACTAACGGAAGCTGCTAAATAAGCATATATTATAGTACGTGTCTAGAATACGTACGCGTATTTCCTATTAACCGTATTTTTAGATTAAAATCAAATTCAGCACAATTTATTATAACAAATACTTGATATGGAAAATAGTTTTCGTTTTAAGCTTTAAAAAATCGTACAATTAGCATTTTTTTTTTTCATTTACAATAAATCTTCGATCAGCTATAATATTACACAGGAATGCTAAATTAAACAACTACAAGCGCGTCGAAAGCTTTGAGTGCATTGAACTGCATTTGTTGTTATTCGAGTGGATTAGATTTCATGTGAAAATATAATAATAATGTATTCGTATCCTAATCGGGGCAGTGGACAAAATATGACAAAGACGATTATCGGCTAAGAAGTTATTATCATACACAAACTAGTTTTTGATAAAATTGATTTTGTTTTTTGGTATAATTTATCGTAAATACTTCAAATTTTCATATAAATTCTATAAATGAACACAATTTTCAAAATATTTTTTAGGTATTTTCAATTTTTATTTCTATAAACGTTAATACACTTTTTTGGCTTTTTTAAAATTTTGATAAAATTGCAAATTGTTTTGTAGTTGAAAATGTATAAAATGTGCAATTTTTATAGCTATTGCTTGAAAATTAAATACAAAGTTCCTTATAAGTGGTTTACACTGAAATCAAAAGATCCAAATATATATATGAGCTAAATTTTTTTTCGTAGACATTTTTAAGCTCAAATTTCGATGATATCAAATAACATAACTTACAATATACTTAATAATATAGGCCGATAGTCCATCTTCGCTCAGAATCGTTTTTCATGTATAATGTTATACCATTGAACTCAGATTTAACGCATATATTACTGTGATCCACTCGACACCTACCGCACAACAAACCTGTATCAACTTTCCCACGTCTGCATTTTTATAGAATATATTTGTGATGACTATTTTTAAAACGGTGTCAAGTAAGGGTGAAAAAATTGTTTTTCTATT
The DNA here is from genome assembly GCF_003676215.2 of Rhopalosiphum maidis. Taxonomy (NCBI): domain Eukaryota; kingdom Metazoa; phylum Arthropoda; class Insecta; order Hemiptera; family Aphididae; genus Rhopalosiphum; species Rhopalosiphum maidis. Next base: position 87,551,321 of record NC_040878.1, read on the forward strand.
TTTACTTGTAAATTAGATTATGGTTTTTTTATTTGTAAATTTACTACCAAGTTAGAAAAAAACATAACACAATACTTACTTTGATTTACAACGAGCGATGTTCCAAAATCGGGTCGAAATGGGTAGACGGTATAATTATCAGAGTAGTTTGACAGGAACAAACCGTAATCTTCTACGTTTTATTATTTTATGTATACCAATTAATTGTAAATTACCACTTAGACTTTGATTGATACACTAATATTAATTGCCATCAGTAAACAAAAATACTACGTTTTATTTGAAATTGTTTGGAACTAATTCAATATTAATTATCCCATTAAAGTTGATATTTCAAGAACGAAAAATATTTACATTTTAGATAAATTCATTTAAAACATTTTGAATTTAAATCAATTATGTTTGTTACAATATTTACCGAACGAGTTCAGATATGTTAATGACTATAGGACAGTTTAGACGATACATGTGGGTGTGATTATTTGGCAAATATATATATTGTTAAACGGTTCAGTGAAATTATAAGTTATAAATAACATTGAATAGGGCCGTCATTATTATGCGCAAAGGTTTGATACGGTCATAAGATATCAACAAAAATGTCAAGAAAGCATAAAATGTGTTTTGAGTTAGTTCTGCGTTGATTATAAAATGTGTCATCATTAAAATACTCTATTAGAGATGCGGGTTTTTTATACGAGTGATTACTGTAGCGTAGACGATATTTTAGGGTATAACTCAATAATAATACACGAACGATACGATTGAAATTTATCATTTAAAAACGAACATTAATAATAATTAATAATAACGAAATTTCGTAATCGATATCGGGCGAAAAGATACGTATTTAATATCATGAACAATTTCAAAACCGATTCAACCCGTCGCTAAAGTAGTATAAAATATGTTATACATGTATATTATATTTGTAGTTGTGGTTTGTGTTTTTCTTTGGGCTTTTTTACATCTTAAAAACGTGCTCGTTATTTGTGGCTATATCCACGAGAGGTAAAATATCAGTTTTGTCCGTGGTGTTGACGGTCGGTGTATGTATATAATATGTATAGTGTATAAGGTAGGTAATGGATACATATAAAGCGATTCATCAACCATGTTCACCACTATTTTTTTCTTGAATAATGAATTTATTTATATTCTGGTTTTTGGAACATTTAAGTATGTACTTATTTAAGCATTGAATGCACCTTTTCAAGTACTTAGATTACACCGTTGGAGGAGTGTCCTGTGGCGATACCAAATTCGTTTTTCAAATGAGAATCATTTTTTAACATGTTGTCATGTTGATGTATCTAAATAATTAAATCAAAATTCCAACAAGCATCTTTTGAGTTATATAACTCTGTGTATACTTATATGAGTTATGATAATAACTATAATAAATCCATAATAATAGGTTTGTAAGATATAGGGGTTTTATATTAATTTCTAATTAATATTACCTACATATTATATAATCTTTTAATATTTTATAATTTGTAAAAATTGTCTAAATATAACAATTATTACATACAATATAAACTATTTTTAAATTTTAATAAAACCGTTTTTAAGGGATCTAGGGATCTATAAATACAATTTTTAATTTCCAACTCGGAAACAACCCGTCGAATTTTGATAAAATATATTTACATTTTCATATAAAAATCATCTGCTTGACAATTATTGATAAAAAAGTCTGATTCTTATTTGAATAAAAGGAATTTGTATTAACTATAAGGAATCTGAGTATTTTAAAATAGGGTTGTTAAGTAAGTACAGTTAAAAATTTCAAAAATCAGAATATTTGAATAAATTCGTTATTCAAGAAAAAATTGATGAACCACTCTGTATACACACACACACAAACACATATACATATTATGTATGCCTGTTATACAAATCGAACCCGGATCAATTTCGGTGTACTCGTCGTCGGAACATTTGCACAGCGACTGACAGGTTTGGTATTCGGGACCGTCTGGTGAAATACGTGACAGAATTTCTCGTTTCGTTCGTATTTCGATTTTCTACTTACATGGTACATATAGTATAGAGTCTATACTACAGACTATAGAGTAGGTAGTCAACACTATATATTATTGTTGTTTATTTATTTATTTTTTCTTTCCCCGAATGACAATAAGGACACACGTCCGCGTACGCGCGAAGTTAAACTCGTGGTCCCGGTCACTGCCGGTTACACTTCGACGAAATAATATAATATTTGATGAATGCCACCCCAAACGTGTACGCCACGTACCTAGGCACGCATCACTGCAGGACAGAAAATACTATCAATAAATTCCAATCGACAAGACGCGTAATCGCTCTCTACGATAAACAAAATGCTATAATCGGTAAATACACAGAGGATAACTTAGACATTCTAACGGTGAGTCTAAAATAATATCTGTTCTACTATAATTACATTATATTTTGTACGCGCCATTTAAATTTAAATTAAATATGAATATTATTTAAAAATGGATTTTTTTTTTAAAAATTAATGAACCTTTTTAAAAACGTGTCTATATTAATTTTGCCAAATTCCATATCAAAATGTATGTCCTATACACATTATTATACTCGTACCTATTGTGCAAGCAGTGTTTTTTTTCATTAATCGTTGATAAACAGTTTTGGCAGTTTTACTATACGCCACTCAACAATATTACAGACAGATTTCAACAAATGATATGTGAGAATATAAACACATCTACTAATACGCACTAATACGATACGAAGTATAATATTAAGTGTATTTATTTTTATCCATTTCGTAGATAATATGTTAGGCGCAGATAAATTTCCTGGCCAAAATTTCGTTCAGATATTTTTTTTCGTGATTCAAACTGTGATATGAGTGTCCGGGTGGTATATTACTCTAGGCGTACTACTCGAGGTATTTTGTTAAACATTTAGTCGTGTTCCCGCGTCACCTGAAAAAATATGTGACAACATTTGCGGTGGGAGAATAAACGGCTATAAAATGTACAATCTGGCTGGTAACCGTTAACAGCACATGGGACACTGACCGTGTCCGTGTGACATATTATAATAATTAAATAACAAATGACAAGTCGTACACACAAACCGACAATATATGACGAACCACCAGCCGTCGTATACGAGTGAACATAACCGTACCCATGCGACAAGTTATTCTCCAATAGGACAGCGATTAAACAATGAGCAAAAATAGTTAGAATCAGTGATTGTTTGTAAGTCATATAGTACATTGATCACAGTTACCTATTTATTTTAATAATTGGCATGATAAAATATATTACTTAATAAATAATATATAATGAACATTTATAATACTGTCAAAGAAGCAAAACGTTCGATGCAGTACAATAATATTATTATAAAAACAAAAACAACTGTAGAGTATACATTGGTTTATAATTTTAAAAAAACATCATCATTTTTTTATACTTACATTTGCCAAATTAAAAACATGGAAGACAACGCAACGTGTTTCCCAGTTGCAAAATCGAGGATTTTTAACCTGTATAGATTTTATACCTATCTATACTGGAAATGGAAAATCAAAAATATTTTTATTTCATTATAAGATTATCGATTTTTCGTAATAATTATGCGTGTACGCATATTGACGAAAGACTTAACCTTATATCGTCTAATGTGGGAACTAGGAGGTACCACACACAATTAAAATGCTCAAAAAATTATTTTCACATATTTAGTCCTCTTTGACGTGGTTGAGTTAGTGATGTGATGGTGGAGGGGGGGATAAATGATAGGTACTACGATTCACTAATTATTAAGGACAAAAAATGCTAACCATTTTGGTATTTAGTATTTTATAATTACAATCAAAATTATAATCAACCTAAGCTAACCTATTTTGGTACAATAAATATATTACATATCTGAATAATTGCCTCGACGTGTCATGTCTAAAACAATATTTTTCTTATTCGTTATTTTTTTGGCACTATTGCGCTAATATTTTTCAATTTCTTCGTCTCCGCAATTTAGTTTGGCGCTGTATCTCTATAATATCCATTTAGTACCAGCGCAAAATACTACAGCTACAGCATCAGTTGATGCTGATCTACGCATATAATATATCACTGTTGTAAGAAACGCACCTACCCGTTTAGAGCTGTGCGAGATGTCAAGACTTAAGCTCCTACAAAATTCTAACTGCTGCTACACGACAACACAATAATATTATTTTCGCGAACGCGTCGGACCTTCGTTATTGTTGTCACCCCGGCAGACAGGTATAATCCAATTACGCGCCGTTTGTCGTGCAGACAATATTTCACACGCGCACGTACACGGACGCGAGAAATCAAAACACAATCTATATACAGCAACGCTGGTTTCCGCGCTACGTTTGTAATTCGTGTGTACTGTGTATTATTATTATTGTTATATACAGAGTGATTCACCAAGCGTGTTCACACCGCTTTTTTCCTTTCAATAACTAATTTATTCAAATAATGATTTTTGAATAATTTGCACAACTTATAAGTGGTGTCCCGTGACGATACAAGGTTCACACACTTTCAACGAAAAAGTCATAGATATTGGTTTTTTAAAACGCAGATACGTACCTATAATTCATAATTCGAACGAGTAGCTTTTGGAATCCTAAAAATGCCGCCACGAAAATAAAATGTATATGTATGTAACAACATTCATTACATACTTAGACGTTAGACCATTTTTATCATTATATATTTCAAACACCTTATCGTGGGACTATTATCTTCCGTGCACGAATTTAACTCAAACATTACTCGTTCGAATTTCGAACACACATCAATGGTTCCCAAAATAATTTTTAGAAAAGTTGATATGGAGATCCTTTTTAAATAGAAAGACAGAAGTTCCCGCAGGTCACTCCTCCGGCAGTACAAAAAATCTCAAGAATTCGAAAATATTTGTCTTTGAATATATGTATTTGAAAATTCCAAAGTAAGTTTTTGATCAACTGCATTGTCGAAGTAAAAATGGGGTGAGCAATAAGCACGCTTATTACTGTATGCGTCTTGTATAATTGTATATACGGTGCTGCGGGAGTTTCACGGATTTCACAGCCCTCTAGTCGCAACGCGCCGCGACGACGGTGACCGATGCTGCAGGCTCGCCGAACATTTTAACAACAATATATATGTATAATAATATGTATGTGTACACATAATAGAATGATGATGATGAATTCGCGGCATTTGTGCGTGCACCCTGCAAACTGCAGTGGGTACATATACTCTCTATACTCTATAGTATTGTGAGTCTATATATTATACGGTATTTTTCCATTGAACGACGGCAGCGCGAGCGGTATAATAATAATAATAATAACGATGCGATGGAAAAAAATCGAATCGAAATAAAAACCGATATTTCGATTATAATCCGGTACGCGCGGGTATAGGTAGAAAATCTTTTGGCACCGGGGCGTTGTCGGTTTCGGGCTCGGGCGGGGGGGAGGGGGTAGCGGGCACCTATATATAATATATAATATATTATCTATATACATATATATATATATGTGTGTGTGTGTGTGTGTGTGTGAGTGTATTATGTATATATGTACCTGCATACACACATCCATCCGGCCACCTCCTTTGTGTGCCGTAGCGCTCGCACCGAGAGTACAATGAGACTATATACATATATATATATACAAATGCCTTCTTTGTCGAATGTCGTGAAGAAGGGTGCGCGAGGGGGAGAAAAAAAACGGTCGTCTACCTACCTGCCCGCGGCGGTAGTGGCGGCGGTGGCGTCTGCGGCAGCCGGCCCGGCAAAATTCGAGAGAAAACACATCACCTATATTTTAATAACCACCGCGGTATGAATGCGGTATACAAGAGTACCGCGTTATTGGTTACCTCGGGCCGTCGGCCGTCGTTTTGTACAATAAAATATTATTATTACAATATATTGTACGGAAAACGCGCGAACGAGTTTCCGTTCAATTTTCTCCGACTCCGACCTGTAATTGTCCAAATCAGTAGTTTGGCCGGAGGGGTAGATTCGTACCTTTTCCGTTCAATATATTATTACATCCCCTAAATAATTTTTCTCTAGAAAAGCCATCTTCCCCTAACTGGCTGATTGCTCCCAAAAACTAATTGCACCCAACACACAGGAGAACAACTCTCGTTCTCGAGCAGACAATTGACAATTTAGGGAAAATCATAAATCAATGTACACTGTGGAATTATAAGATATTGTACATTATATAATATTATATCGTTTTAAAATTTAGAGCTCAGAATCGGTAACGAATAAAACTATTAATTTTCATTTTAATATTGATAAATAGCTATGAATATGCTTTAAATCCTCGTTTTAGCAGTATTTTTTTTTCCACATTTTTGAATTGAAAAATCATTTAAAATTATGATTATACTTTTATTAATTTATTATTATTTATTATATATTGTTATAATTTTATCAATATAGGTTTAATTATATATTGCATTTATGTATATTATTCAATGTTTTAATTTTTAGACGATAAATAAAGAAACAAGCGAATCGTGTAAACTTTAAATCGTGAACAATTATAGTGAAGGCAATAATAACTCTTGTTTTTTGTGTAAAACGTGCAATTATATCAACAAATCGTTTTCTTTTGCTGATTTAAGTTTTGATCTTTAATATGACACATTTTTTTTGAAAATAATTGATTTCTTTTTTCAATATCGCGTGAGTCAGTGGCGCATCTAGAATTTTTTTTAAAGGGGGGAAGGGTGTCCAAAAATATAAATACTTTAAAGTAGCAAGCAAATTTAATTATTATTTTATTGTTTGATTAATGTAAAAATTGTAATTTTAATGTAAACTTGAATGATAATTAAATGCGAAAAATAAAGGTATGTATACAATGTGTATACTGCTAATAATTTTTATTATTTTAGAAAGATACGACACGATTAAAAGGGGGGGTCCGGACCCGGGAACCCCCCAGGTTGCACCATGGCGTGAGCAGATGTATAACGGAGTTATTGTTATTGGATTTTCGGCATAATATTTTAATCAAATAAATTGTATAGTCAATAAATATAGAACTGTGTGAACGATATTAAGTTTCCAGTCGTTAAAAAATAAAAATATATAGATAATACAATAAAATATGATATTCGCACATGGTGTAAATACTATTGTTGTGGGCGAGACGATGATAAAACAAATAACAATAATTATAATTATAAAAGTATATAACCCATTTTAAATTTTTAACAGTATCACCTATATTATTATAATAATAATATGTGAGAAAATAGTTTTTTTTTCCCGCTGCGCCGGAGTCACAGTTCAAAAAATTCAGTCATAAAAGCAAAAACAGAAACCGAAAGCGAAACGGTCGGGCATAAAGTTTTTCCGTAATCGAGGTATCTCTATATATAAACAACATACATGTTTATAACATTATACGTACATAGCTCTCTTTTTCTTTCTCTCTTTCTCTCTCTATCCGTCTCATCGCCGCCGTCATCGTACCAGAAAACTCTGTGGTTAACTTGAACATATACATCAGAAACTTTTCCGAACCGTCGACGAGTTTTTGCGGCGCAAACGATATAATTGAGACTTTTGGACGCAAAAAATTTAGTCCGGTTGAAGAATTATAACCAGGGTTTTGTACAGTTTTACGATGTGCCCCCGTTTTACGATTTATTATTATGCAAACGTTTCATTTTTTCCGTCGCGGTTGTGAGTCGGTGCGGGCATCCACACGTTTTTCGTATACAGAGTGATTCATCGAGCATGCAAATCTCAATGTTTCCATATAACCACACATTTATTGTTGCTTATTAAAATTGTGATTTTTAGACTTAAATAACTTTTTTTGTTTTTTGTACTTAAAACCCGTGTTTCGAGAAACTTAGACATTTTACGGTATTTAAGAACTAAGAAGTGTCATTACAAACTTTTTTCAAGTATGTTCTGTTTAATATAGTGTATACAATAACTCAGAAACTACTCGTTCAAATTTCGATACATCAAAGTTTTTTTTTTTAAAGTCTTTCGTTAACCAATTCGCAGTAAAAAAGAAGGTATTCTCATCTGTAGAAAAAAATGTTCGTGTCATCTTTATATTACTATAGACCTTTTAAAAATGTCGTAAAACGACAAAGAAACGCATTCGACATTACGGTGGTATTCGTGTATACATAAAAATTCCTAAAAACAGAGACGAAATAAATGCACGATCAAATGAAAGAATAAAAAAAAACGATCGTCGTCGAATCGCTCTGTATAAATTATTATGATATAATAATATATCGTGTATAAAAAAATATTATACATATTATTATGTATATAATTATATTAAATATAATATGTATATTATTATATTCAATTTACGAGCCATCGTTAATATTAGCGTAAAGAGTATGATATCGTGAAAAAAAAAAAAATAAAACAGTAGTCACTAGTCGTTTAATAAATAATAATAATAATAATAATAATCTGGGCGTGTGAAGAACATTTCGTGAGAACTGTGCGAAATCGAAATGGCAAACGCGAACCGTTCCGAGAACCGGCGGATAAGCCACCTCAGATAACGCGTGTTTATTTAAAGACGCGTATGCTTATTGTTATTATTATTATATATATATATATATATATGTATATATTATATATTATATATGCGAGCGTTATTGTAATAAAAATATCTTTGTATTGTGCTCGAGGCGTCGAGATCGGCAATCGGTGACAAATCAGACGTATAGAGGTATACGTAAATCTAATACCTAATTGTCGTCACCACAACGGGGAACAACCAAAATATATGTATTTATTTATTATGTTTTCTATTATCGCGGTGGACATCAACAACCATGATGTTGATATTCTTTTCAAAAAATGATTACAAAAAAAGCAAAACAGTGTTGTTGTTTTTTTTTTTTTAATAATTTTTTGTTAAGTAGCGACTGCAACCCATTGCACGTATTATTAATATTATTTATATTCAACGATGTGTACAGTTAAAAGTATAACATTTTTTCCACCGATACACAGTTATATAGTATATTTTTTTTACCCCACGAAGGTAAAGTAAAATCTCCCCTCTTTAGAGTTATCCTATAGAGTATATAGAGGTATATACAATGTTAATTGTGTGATTCAAGTTAAATTATCTTATTACTATTCTATTCTTGCAGCTGTTATAGGTAGGAGCGGTGATAATTGATGAACATAAGATAATCGGTTGAAGTCTACACTCGTTATTTTAGTAAGTTCAATAAATATTTTTTTTTTTCGTAATTTGATTTTACATAAGACAACATTACTCCGCTAATCCGCTAATCTAAATTTTAAGTACTTATAGATAATTATAATTACTCGTTCTAAATGGAATTTTTATGTATCTCGAAATAAGTAGGTGTAGGTACTTCAAATATTCTAATTCGGAATATTAAATAAAATTGATGTCATTTTTAAAATTAAAAACCTTAATAACGATAGCGACAAAAAATTGTTGAAAATGTTATTTTACATGATATCAAACATTATATGTAAGAATAATATTTTTTAAATGATGAGCGCAGACAGTTAGTCACCTAGTACACCGCGATTTTAAATCTGATCTCGTCGTGGTTTCAAATAGTTTTGATTACTACCTACTAGCTATTGATATCGATTTCCGTGGGTGAAAAACCTGGGCGGGTGGGCGTTTATCTCTAACGGAATACACGGAAGCGTTAAGTACTTTAAATACTTCATAATTACAATGACATTAAATAATATTTTGTACGCTGCAGCTGAAAAAAATTATCGAAAACAATAATTATTGCTAAAAATAATTATAAAATAATTTATTGTATAAATATGTATTGTTTGCAATTGAAGTGTTCTCATGCGTGCGGATGGATATTTTTCTCGACATTCGAGTCGTAAATTGTGTGTATAAATTGTAGTTTTTCGGTTCTTATGTCCATTTCAAAAGTATCACGCTGTTACGTACTGAAACCCAATACGAATAAATCATGTTTATTGATCAATGACTCGAACAATTGAAAATTTATCGTATTGTATGCCTATGTTGCAATAATAAATACGATATAGTACAAAATGTGTCGGGGAAGAATATAAAAAACGACGTACACGTTTACCGCGATCATATTATTATAAAGGTTTCCATTCGTGATACAAGCGCACATGACGTCCAAGCGTTTAATTTAAGATTGTGCTCGACCAACTCGAATCATTCTTACGATGTACCTACATAATATTGTTATGATGAAAATAATTCATTTTATTTAAAGTGTACCTATCCCCCACACGGCCACACGAGCGCAGCTGCCGCAAAACCCGCGGCGCTCGTGATCTTATATATCCTGCTATATCGCCCTCTACGGTGCAATCGTTGCACAACGTGTCGGGTTTTGTACGGTTTTCGTCAAAAGCCACCTACCGCAATCCTGTCGTAATTATTGTATTTTTAAGAGTATTACACGAACACTGAATGAATAAGATTAAATGTACGCAAAACGCGCGGGGGGGGGAGGAAAGAACGATATACCTCGAGCGCGTTTATACCTATACGATGTTATTATATATATTGGATTAAAGCATCGGACGTAGGTACGTTTCGAGCAGAGTTTACTCATAAGTCATAAAGTTATGACATTATGGAAATATACTATAAACCTCACCACGAGGAATCCTCTTGAGAGGGCCAACAGTAACGGATGTATACATCGTATCATACAACAGTATTATTATGTTTGCAGGTATTTATATTTTTTCGGGAAACCAAAGTAAACATTATTTAGCATTTACTAAATAAATATTTATGAAATGTACAAAGTACTGAGTTTTACTTTTATTTGCCTTTTAAACAGCAACTATTAGTAATAATATAAACATTTAACTACTAAATTTTTCTATTTCAATTTAATAATAATATGTAGGTATGTGTCATTTTGACTTTGTTATTCGTCCGAATGTTACAGCTGTTATACGTTGTGATTGACTACAATATAAGGAATACACAACACTTCTGTTGTATTCTTGTTCAGTAATCATTTAAAAATTAGGTCCGAAAACAAATATAAACAAAGATACTCAATTTATCGATAAAACATGTAAACTGTAAATAAATAATATATTGAACACAGAGTTTGAACCTTAGCAAATATCGATTAAAATATAATAATACATATTATCAAAACACGTTACATTACGATCAACCAATATGGGGGTCTGTCTATCCAGAGTCGAGGGCGACTTGAGTGTACAAAAAATATTTATTTGGGGACAGAGACGTAATTTCAGTATTTGATAAAGTCAAACACGATTATGTAGGTACGTTGTTAGCTATATTTCTATAGGTATAATTTTTTAGAGTACAAAACGGGTAAAAATCATTAAACGGTTAGAGGTCTTACATGGTTCACTTGTAGAACAATTAAAAACGTCAAAATCCTGAACGTCGAGTAATTGTGATGCTTCGCGAAAAGAAAATATTTATTTTTTGGAAATCATGTTTAAATTCAAAAATAATATTCATATCTTATACCGATGAATAGTGTTATTTAATTTACACGAGTAAAATGTTAATACATTTTTCACCTATTTTCGCCATAATGATGATTTCAAAAAGAGTTAACGACTTTTCATAACTTATACGATTTGGGTTACGAGTTATTACTATTATTACTATAATTGGATGCCTATAATAGTTTTCTTAAGTACTATTATTATATTTTATTATGATTATTATGGCGTAGGTATAGATGTATTCAATTTTAACTACTTTAAGATGATTTATATACTTATATCAACTTTATTTTTTCCGAATTTCATATAATATAAGTAGGTACATGTTTATGTTTACCTACGAGAAAATATTATTTGGAAAGGGTGTATATAGGCATACGAATAACTGAAGATTACAGATCTCTCACGGGTTATTAAATATCGTAACAACCACATCACCACGATAATACCATTTAGGAGAGAGTTACTCTCCCAAAGGCCAAATAAAATACCGCAGACTGCTTAGACCTGAGTTTAAAGTTTAGTTTCCGTTGTCATCTTAATATCATAATATTTCCGCGTGTACTCTACATATAATATTGAAGTTACACATTAAAGACATACTTCTATGGGGTATGCAAGGTATGTCCATTTATATTCAATTTGAAGATCCTCTTTTTTTTCTTACAAATTAAAAATATAATTTTTAAAAAATGACCTTTGGAAGACGTAAATGGGTATTAAAATTTTGTAGATATACGATTAAAAAGATACAAATATTTTTTTTTATAAAAAATTACTAAGAAATGTTATAATTTAATGTCAATACTAGTTGCAATTTTATTTCAATTTTTTTTTTTTAAATAAATTGTTTTTGACTTTTGTTTCGGTGCATGACAATTAAGTTTCCCTGGGTACGTGTGTTTGTGTTAGTATTTAAAATTTTGTCTGTATAAGTATGAACGGGGTAGTATACGAAGTGGCGTAGTGAAGGTCGAAGGGATAATCTAAAGGCAGCTACCTTGAGTTTTTAGGGGTGATGAGTGGGTGGGTAATGGCCAACGAATAATAATATAGTATTAACTAGTATTTTAGCATTCACTACAATAATTAGTTAACAATATGGTGGTAAATGCTTTTATTAGGTTGAAAGTGATACGTGGAATTTTATAGAATATTAGACTACAGCTTTTGAAAAATGTCAAATTAACCACGCCACTAAGTATACATATTATAGTTGTATTGATATATTATATTTTATTTTATATCACTAAACTTTATGCATTAGATAACTCGCGTCTATACGACAAAATAATATATCATACACGTGATAAAAATAAACACTTGAGCGCGTTTCATTTAAAACTTACACCACGACGACAACGATTTGTACAGGAGAAAAAACGTCTGGAAAATAAAGCCGAGTAGCGTACTCAAATATTATAACGATATTACATCAGTGTAATTATAGTGGCTATAATTTAAACAAGCAAGGAAAGTTCACTCTGCGAGCGTACTAAATTATTTCTGGTTTTTAAACGTATTTTAATAGAATGCACAAAAATACAATTTCATATTCGATTTTTAAAAAAATAGGTAACTTTATTTATATTTTGATATCTTTTTTAGTAGTAGTTAACTGAATAAATTATTTTTGTAAACGTAAATTATTCCTGATTGCTATGCTACAACACTCATAAAAATAGGTAAAAATTATAAAATAAAATATTTTTTTATAAAATTGAAATCAATGTATTTTTTGATAATCAGTAGTACATACTTATGTATTTGCATCTAAGTTCTAAATTATATAAATTTCATTCTCCGGGAGTCTTGTTTAGAAGAAAAAAACTTCAAAATTGTATAAGTATATAAGGTAATTGCCTTTATTTAAGTTATTTTCTTATAGACGTATTCTGACTCTATCCATATTAAGAACTTTAACAAACATCAAACTCAAACAGTAACTATACTAAATAGTAAACACTTAACTACAACATCTATCATTTTCAACACCGTATGTGTTCGTAGTGCATGTAAATGCTAAAATCAAAAATCCTATATCGACGGTTGAGATTTGATAATATTCTTTATAGCATTAGGATTTCATAAAGCTGCCTAAAAGTAATTATATAATATATAATTATTATTACAGTTATAATCTATAAATAGAATTACAAGATTTGAATATTGTAAATTATCGTAAAATATAATGTAATTCAGTTAAATAATATAATAACAACAAATTTTATGAATTTTAATGAATATAAAAAAGACCAATAAGATGGTTTTAATTTATAAATCCGCCCTCTTTCCTACACATTGTACGTAGATCTGTTTATACTGATTTTCCAATTAAATTTTCGTATTTTATCAGAACATTTTTGTAGTTTGAAGTGTTTTTTTTTACATTTTTTTATTTTAAAAATTTGACTGCATTCTATAATATTGTGTTTTTAGTTTTCTTCTGACCATCACAACAAATATATTTTTGCTAAAGCTTAAAGGTTGTCATCATAAACAGAACACTTGAATATCAATGCATATACAAATTGAATACACACAAATCGACTTGGAAAATTACTGTAGCCAGTTAAATAGATCACTATATAATTGTTATCGGCAGTGTATGTATAACCCAGTCATTAAAAATAATTTTATATAATTATTGGAATATTCACATTACATATCCTCTAGACGTTATTATATAATTATATATATAATGCCTATCCAAAGTTAGGTAGTATAATATTTCATCGTTTAAATTTGAAATATCGACAAATATAAAAAAGTCATGAGGAATAAGATATACGACACCCAAATATTCCCAGAATAATAATTACGCTATTGATAGGTATGCACCTATACGAAGATCCACGGTTTACACCAATAGTTTTCCAGGTAAATATTTGTTGTCGGAGAAACATTATTTCCCTTTCGTGGTCCGAAGTGTTATAATCACATTATAATTTTAAAAAAGAAAAGTGTTTACTTTTTTTTTATCAAATTATGTTTTTGACCCGCGATGACAACCTTATATGTACTATACATTATATTAGGTATATTTTATTATTTTCTTTCGTCATCTACGGTGTAGCGGAACACCCGACTCGAAAACGTGACGCATAAAAATCAAATACGGCACAAAAATCGACTCGGAAAATCGTTTCATTACTGACTGACTGCGGTCGGTTAAACGGATCGTTCCGTATATGCTCACATCATGTAGTGCAGCTGAGTACCACTATATATAATAATTATTACTATTTATACGTTATACATAATATTATAAAATGTTATATACTGCTGGCGGTTGACGACAACGCGACGACGACGACGGCGACGGCGACGCAGCAGTTGTAGTACTCGCAGTACGTTATTATTTATTTATTCGATATAAATACGCGGGGCAAGTCGATGGCGGTGTGAACTTGGGACCGCGCGTCGTCGGTGTCGTTGGCCTTTGCGGCTCGGCGTCTCCGCGCGGCGCGGCGCGCGCGGTCGCGACGAACCGTTCCGGAGAAAAAGCGCGCGCGCGGATATAAATATAGAGGGCAGCGGATCTATAAAAAGAAGAAACGAATTCCAGGCGCGTCGGACGAAATGGCGGGATCGAAAACTCTTTGGATCCCGTCCAATATTTTGACCGTACGGTTGCCAATCGCGCCGCGCTTAAGTCCGACGGGCGCGCGACAGTTATAATATAGTGTTTGATATTAAAATTACGATGACAATATTATAATGATATTGTACGACACTACGAAGTGTCCGCGTGGAGTACCTACCCGTGGGCCCCGACTTGTGCTCAAACAGCAAAACAACCCTTTCCCACCCCGTCGCAATACCGCCAAATACCCCGACGGGGTATATCGATTCCGAAATAATAGAGAGTAGGTACGACTTGCATACCTATGTTATAATCGCCTTTAAAATTCATTGTCAGCGGCGGTATACTCGGTGAAAAATTCGATACACGCTTAAAATTTTTTCAAATTTATTTACAAATATTATTATAGTTTTCGATCGCGGGTAACATGTATAACCATTCAGCTGCATTAGTATAGGTATCTATTATTATATAGTAGGTTATAGCTTATATATATAGCAGGTGTCGAGTATAATTTGTTATTGATTATAAGTCACTGCGTAATGAATGTGTTCAATTTACATTCAACGATAAATCTTGTATACGATGAAAAATTATTCTGAGGTCCTATATAAAGAATATTAGGTTTTTGGTATCCTATTAAAACTGTCTAACTTTTTGGTAACCGTGGTAACCAAATAATTTGAATAATAATTCTAATTTATTCAAATTCTATTTTTGTTATGAGTTTATCTCGATTATTTAAAAAAAAAAATTCAAAAAATTCAAATGTATATGCAAAAACTCAAAATCAAGACTGTGACCTATTAAACTGTTCAAGTCGTAAAAAAATGCACAAACAATTCAACGAAAGTTGAATGAGTTCATTTTAAAAGAATAGGAATGCGATTGTCTTAACATGAATATATGTGACTTATAAAATAATTATTGTCAGAAACCTTTGTTTACCGCGACTTGGCTTACATTTCTTTTTACCAACCGTTTTATTTTAAATTTTGAATCTACTGCACCCTAGGTACGCATATGCATACGTATCAGCATATTATGTGTTCAATCATATGACGTGTGTATAAATATATTATATTTTCGGATGTGATTGCCGCGAATATAACACTACAATACTACATACATAATTGAACATCGATGATTCTAAGGGGATAAAAGAAATATTTGACTTGAGTAATTTTCGATTGATACAATGTCGAGTGTATATAATGAGGATTTTTATGAAACAGGAAAATATTCTTTAGTAATTGTGATTATCAAGTTATCGCGAGTTTTAACTTATCAAAACTCAAATGTACGTATATTAAAACGATTGTCGAGTGTGTTTAAACGAAAATAAAACTATATAGTCATCGCTTCAACCGTGGAAGTACCTATATTACATCATCATGTGCAGGTTAAGCGCGGGGGAGGGGGTAAACTCTTTCTAGAAAGTATTTTTATAATGCATGCATTATAAAGGAATTTCATGTAATTAGTTAAAAAAGTTCATGTCACAAAAAATTACTAAATCATAGTAAATTTATATTTGGGACCGCCAAGTGCGTCTGGTGCTTCACGGCCCAATATGGATCTTTAACCCTGACTTGATTATCATATATATTATTATTATTATTATTATTATTATTTATTAATTCGCGCGTAAATGGCGTTTAATATGGTTTTGCATATATTGTGTAGGCACCTCCGATGATCAGTACATATTATAAAATATATAAGTAATTTATACCCATATCCGCCGGTTGACGAGCGCGGTATAAACGGAAATTATTACAATATTATTCGTTTCTTCCGACATTGCATCGCCGCCAACGATGTATGCATCAGGTACCTATATATATATGTATATATATATTGTGCTGTACCTATACTGCCGTTTATACTTACGACACAATTATATATTCGTGCAACGTGAACAAATAAGGGCACGTACCTATAATATTATATTATATGTGATCAGTGATGCATGTATTTAGGTGTATATATTATATGTTTGTCGGATAATAAACGTTTCCATATATATACTATATTTATATAGGTATATATACCGGAGTCAATACATAAAATTGTAATAGCGTGACGTTAATTAATACAAACGGCACACGGACATAATATTTATAAATGCATTTATTTTTTTCAAACATAAGCACATATACGTATTATGCGCGTATCAAACATTTGCCACTAAAAAAATAAAAATGAGACGTATATTATATTAACTACGTGGTGAATAGTGATATTATAGTTAGATAGGTACGCGCGTATAATAGTACATTAATTATATTTTTAGCGCAGTGTACCTACATATCAATGGATTTTAGTAGGTAGAGAAAGAAAGATAGATAGATGGATAGAGATAAAGAGTATGTATATATGCGTGTGTGTGTGTGTGAGAGAGAGAGAGAGAGAGAGAGAGAGAGAGTGCCGATATAGAGAAGTCGCGGAGAGAAAAAACACGATTGCATGTGACTTAAGGCCGCAAAAATTCCATGTAAGTATACGTACTATATAATATTATTTATTAACGTTTTATATATATTATTACTGTTGCATTTAACGTTCGTTTGTCGCAAACTCATTGTGTATTTTTTTTTATTATAAACTTTATTTATTACTAATACAAAACAAAGTATTTTACCACCTTCGAAATCGATTTTTCCTTTCGGTTTTAAACCTTTGGTTATGTCTACTTATCCAATCTGGGCGTATATGCATAGCATCCAAATGTAAATGACTATACAAATAGATAGATCAGTGTAAACAAATTCAATACGTTGATACTCGTTATAAAAAAGTTGAATAAATAATTTATTTAACAAATTATATTTTAATCACTGTTGTGATTCGTTGTATAATAAGGTTATTACCACCTATCCGTCTAAAATACTCATAGTAATTAATTAAGTTCAAAATATTTTTAATATATCAAGTGAGATGCGAAGGATCAAATAATATTATAAGTAGTTTTTAGTTCAATGTACATAATTAATTATTAGGTAAATTACAATTTTTAATTATTAATATCAATATGTTATGTAACTTGAAATATTATAGCAGGTGATAAATTATTTTATTAAATGATTTCATAAAACATATATTCCAATTTGTAATTGCATATAGTAATATTATTAGGAACTACATATTATTATATATATTATAATTTATTACACCGAAGTTAAAATGTTTTAAATGAAAACAATTATTATGTAAGAATTGTAAGCAGTATAACTATAATATGTAGTCTATATAATATATAATATGCAACAGCCAATAGTGACAAAAGTTTAAAATGAATAATTATGATATATGGAAAAAAAATTAAGTACCAATTTTACACAACTCTATTGTTTATATTATATTTGTATGAAAATAAATACACATATAACATCAATGTGTTTATGCGTATATAGATCGAAAAATTTATATTATATATATTTTTAAATACTTGAAAAATGTATAAAACATATAAATACTTCAATTTTACGTAGGTATGACGTGGGATATAATATTATATTTTTACAAACGTTTAAATATATTAACTATAAATTTAAATGTTTATTATTAGTTATTATTATGGATAGTATTTTTTTTTTTTATTTACATTTCAGTAGTGAATGATGGTGGTCTTTTTTATTTGCATATTAAAAATAATATAAAGCATAAGCTACACATTTTTCAGCTTATGATTTCGATTCATTTTCTGTACAATATTTTGAAAGTATACTATCAGATCGTCGAATTTCGTGATATTACGTTATGACTTCGTGTTCATTTTGTCAGCTGAAAAAAAAATAATAAAAATAATAATGAGTTATACAACATACTTATATAGTATATACAAATGCTAAAACATCACTGCAGTAGTTATATCATATCATTAATATTTAATATATACCTACTTCAAACGTGTTCAATGGGACAAATCACAAACGTTTATCACTTTTATCTATGAATGCTTTGATACTCGTGTCGAGTATTTAATTTTATTATAAACAATTTAATCATCAATGGAATAATAATAATAATAATAATATTATACACACGACGAAGTTGAATTGGCGACATTGTAATTATAACATTTGGATCCCATTGGTTCGCGTCGATGTGTGTTAAACGGTTATCGGTTTGCTAATTCGGACAAGTTAAAATAGCACGTCAAAATAATACATATATACATAATCTATAATAACATATGTGTGTTTATATACGTATATATATATTTTTTTTTATGTTGTGAGAGGCGAAAACGGGAGACGTAAAAAAAAAACAAATCGATAACATATCCGACCACGTGATTGCTGTTACAGTCAATGAAAATGGCACATGTGTGAGTGTGTATACGATTTAGTTTTGCATATATTACAATATCATTACATAACGGTTATAATAGTTCTAGGAAAACGAAGTATCATCGGCCAAATTAGGAGGCGCCCATGTGCTCAGGCGGTGTAGTACATGGCGTGGTGTGTGTGTGTATGTGTGTATTATCATCTACGATAAAATAGAAACGTAATAAAATAAACAGATCCCAGACAGTCGCCGCCGCCGCCACAAACTCAAGTACACAACAAATTTGCCGAAAATCGATTTGTGCGATGTGTGTGTGTGTGTGTGTGCGTGTGTATATATATATGCGTAATATCCCACTGTACCGAGTGGTGGGGGGAGCGGATTGGATTTTACGAGCTCCGAAAGAGACGATAAAAATTTTCGAAAAAAAAAACAATAAAATAATAATAATAATAAGTAGAAATAATAAACTCGTTTGTCACGCCTCTACGGCCATTATTACACTACATGTCGTATATACACGCGCGGATTCCATATAGAACACCAATACACATAATATACAATTATACTGTATACATACGTATATAATATATTATAAATATATATGTGTACACACGTTTTCCGGTTCTTTTAAACATGTTTTATGCACTTCGTCGCCGCCGCCGCCGCCGCCGACACACACACACACGAATGCCACTTAATATGGTAGTGTCGTTGTTTTTGCCAAGAACAATGCGAAATACACGAGACGAGACGCGGGGGTGGGGAAATCGGTTTTTTATTGCGCCGAAGTCCTCTATTCATGTGATATTTTTCAATTTGACTGTACGGCTGAAACAGTACACAAATAATAATAATAATTTCCATATTGCATTATTATTGTACAATAAATATTATGCACTGCTGCAGTGACGGCGACGACGATGATTTTTCAGTCGCTATATAGTATAAATTATAATATTTCTACCATCGTCGCTCGAGTCACGTCCCCTTTCGCGCGCGCCCAAACACACGCGCCTCATCCGTCGTCGTCGATTGGTATCACCACGTCAATTGTGTTCACGCGACCGTTATTCTCGCGTCAACTATTCAAATAAGACAATAATTGTTCGTAAAAAATAATAATTTGAAACTACGTTGCGCATAAAATGCGCTTTCTTATTTTTTTTTTTTTTAGGTTTTCTTATCGGTCGCAGGTCAACAATTATCCAGCGTACCTAACCACAGTTTGAAAAGAACTAAATGCTCATATTATGTAAATCCTTTAAATTTTATTTTGATATTCCTGAGAAATTTTCAAAGTAGACTGTTGGTGACGATTTTCTTCTTTTTGATAATGGATCGAATACAATAACAATATTGTTGTTTTCGACAAAAAAAAAAGAGTTTAGAGTTGAATGAATTGAATTTATGAATAATATTGCCCTAATTGGTTTTGTACAATATTATCATTCATTCACGCTGTATATTATTAAAATGTTATTCCTTCTGCTTACGTCCGTGTACCCGATAAAAATACTTAATTACATTTTGCTTTTTTATGTATTATTTTATATATCAATTGATGTATGTGTAAAACTATTTATAAAAAACTAATCTATTGACATTTGAAATTTTTATTATCATTTTTGTAAACTTATTTTTAATTAATAATGTATAAAACTTGTGAACAATAATTTATGCGCGCACAAAACAATATTTTCGTATTTGAATAATTTCATCGCAGACTATTTTCGGCGAATAATTTACGCTTATTCACGGCGATTTGTTTTACGGTATGCGCGATAAGGATAAAATAAATACGCGTGGAAATTGCTCAAATCTGTCGGAGATCGCAACCGACGCCCTCCCCAGTCCCCGACCCATGATTCGTGGGGTTGCTGTTATCGGTTTTCTGGTTTCTATCGCGAATCAAATATCAAATGCCGCACTCTAAGCCATCACATAGGTTATTTTCCAAATTATTTGTATAGGTTGTTTCAAGTCAGATATGACATCAAATCGTAAGGTATGGCACCATCTCAAGCGTGTTATTGGATTGGTTCGATGCCGTTTTATAATTTTTTTTTATGGACGCTCGGCCAGGCGTCCAGGTATGTTGTTTCCTTTGTACAAATTTGTATCATATTAAATTTACGTTCTCATTTAACATTATTAGTAATTTAATGTTAGATTAAGTTTACCTACTATTGAAGAATACGATATTTTTGTGTTTGGTAGAAATTTTTTTCAATATTTTAATTTTGTGTGATTTATGACTTTATGAGCATTTTTTAATTGTTGAGATTAATGTTGTACACTTTATAACTTACTTTAAAATTAAAATATCGAAAAAAACACAAAACTATGGAAACAACACATATAAATGAGATGTCCTATCTAACAGTATAATCAGTGATAAATTTAGACTAAGGTCTAAAATTTCTTTTTAATTTTGAGAAAAAGTACGTCAAAAATAAATTGAAGAAATTTAAAACCTAAAAATAACAAATAGTACTGCGGTGATATTTATTCAAAACAATACAAGTCAGCAGAAATACTAAAAAATAAAAAATACGACCAATATATTTTTCTACAGATACTGTATACTATACCGTTAAGGCTGTCATATTGATCAAAGTATCAAACCAAATAGAATATGAAAAGAATTTGCAGAAATGTTATTAATTAAACATCCTCCTTTGGTTCTACTTGCATTGACCTATCCTGTTTGAATGATATAATATGCACTACTTTTATTTTATTCTCGACATTGCTCATTACATTAGCAGTAGCAAAACGATCATTCTCGAAATTTAAAATGATAATAAATTATTTGCAAAGTATGATGGCAGAAGGACATCTAAACGGTTTATTAATATTATTATTTCCTTTGAAAATAAGCGGGCATGACAATTCAATCTAGAGGAAATCAAGTCAACGACAAGTTCGCTCAACCGAAGACTCGATAAGTTTATTAGTAAGTATATTATTCTAATAAATTTACAAGTAATAAGACTATTATATTCTATCTAACATCATAACTTCTTTGTCTATAAGGGTGCCATTACCTCCTATAGAGTCACCGCGAGTCTTACAACACGCCACTGAGTATATTATATGCATATGTATAATACCCTATACGAGCATAGACTTTCATCTTAAAACTCCCGGTGGCATAGATGTTTGCCAGACAATCTGTAGTATATACGTAAAACGTGTATATATATATATATGTATAATATATGTAAACATAAATTTGTGTATATTATATAATCACTGAATTCGTCACGTCTGCGGCTGTAGTTTACCACCCGCAAAAATATCAACTCGCGCCTTCACGCCTCCCACCACCAATATATCGGCGTTTACTAAACGGTCCACTATATTATGTTAACCGCGTGTTATAAAAACGTGGTAAGTATTTTTCTGCACCTCGTTACACGCCGCACGTTCAGTCTGTATCGGCCGGAAGTCGATTGTTACAATTTAACATATTTTAATATATGTACCTATATAGGTATTATTACCTATGCAAATCTCCGTTTGTCGCTGAGAAATTTGAGATGCCCGCTTGAAAGATTGGCCATATGTCGTTACTTACCTATATAACACAGAATATAATACCAACCGATAATACAATATATAATACGGTACCCAATATTCAAATATAATATGTATACACCACGCGGAAGTGGGTCTTTCCGGTACTGCGGTCAACGCAAATCGGTTGGTGGGTGGGATACACCAATTTTTGTATAATATTATATGCCCGCGCGGAAAAATTGTGATTTTTGCGACGCTGCCGTAATACATCAACTACAGACGTACTAAGATGATATGACCCGTTAGATCTGTCGGTATTGCAAATTTGGTTATCGTTTATCAGCGATATTACTGGTTAAAGGTTATATTATGATATTTCCGGTAACTGAAAATATCGTATCTCGTTGATATTATTTGGACTATATATTTATGTGGACACCTTTTATATTTAATACACAGTTTAAATTGGTCAGTTTGAGTGATATTATATTTATCGTTTGGCTAAAATTATGGTATTAATAACTTACATGTTTAATATATATTTTCCTTCCCATTTTTAGAATCACATCTAAGATTTAAGATTAGCTAAACATTGTATTATTACCATATTTTTTTCTTGTTATACAAAACAAAATTATTATTCTTAAAAGCTACAAATGTGTAATACCTAAAAGATGAAAATATTTTATTCTTCATTTAATTTTTCCTACATTTTTTATAATTCATTTTTTATTAAATATATTGTTGTCGGGATGTATAAAGTCACCCATATTCACTCAATTCACGCAAATAATGTACATAATATGCTCTGCAGTAAATAATAGGTATATGTTCTATAGTTTTACTCGATTAAATTTTGGGTTGATCGCACTAATAATTCATGCCTTTTCCTACTCAGAAAATTTAATTTTAATTTTAAAATTCACAAAAAATATTTTAATATTGCGGGGGAGAGTTTTTACAAAATTATAAAAATGGTATAAACTAAATATAATTCTAGTTTTACAAAATTTTCAAATCTTCTAGATTAGAAATTCCTAAAATGTTTGCAGTTGTGGACCACCATATAATTAACAAATTATGACTTAGGATCATTTAATATACGTCGTATGTGATTTAAATACTACACCAAAAATAAACGTTCCCAACATAATACAGACCGGTACCCTTTAAATCGAGAACAGACATACATCAATATACTGATATTCTCAATTACAAAAAATACAGAACACCATAGCAATTACCGGTACATCGAAAATATTGCCAGCCATAGGGTAACAACAACAACAACAAATTGGTTCGGCTGAAGCCAAACGTGCCATGGTGTAAGACGGAGACAACGCACAAATTATATTGTGCTGGTTGTGCGGTGGCATCCTCTTAAGTTTATGCAACAACGACCAAACAACTGTTGTCAGCACATTTTTTCAAAACATTCACGTTGCAAGTAGATGAATCGTTATAATCTTGACGTCGCACTTGTTGGCTTTCAATTTGTTCGATTTGTTATACAACACGAACAGTAATACAGACTGCAGACAGTGTATATTGTGCGATATAATAATATATTAACCTACATGAATAATATTATTTGTACTATATTGCCCATAGCTATATATATATTATACTGTGTAGCATTTTACCTGTATTTCCTATATAATATATAACATAAACGCAATAGAAATATTTGAAATTCTGTGTTACTCGTAAATATGTTTTGTCGGTTTTTTTCGGATTGAGTGACAGCACTTGAAATTATAGATTGTGTGTTATTGTTGATCCGTTTAATTTATACACACAGAACGGCTTCAGAACAATAAAGGAATAACAAACGTCAATTGTAGCTTATGCAAATATACCGTTTATTCCAAACTAAATAACAAGCACAGAAAATAATTCATGTTTCATTAGTTTTTTTTTTAAATTATATAAGCTGTAACAGTTGTTTTTTTGGAAATTTATTGCCCAAATAATTGTGTAACATGCAATTGTAATTTATGTCATTTGGAATAGTTAATTGTTAATTACCATTTCACTTGACAATTCCGTCTACACTATAGTGGAAATCAGGAAGTTCACATCCGTTTACTTTTTCCGAACATAATAAATCAATGTGTGTACTGAAGAAAATGTACTCAAGTGACGTTTTGATTTTATTAAAATACAAAAAAAATAATAATAATAAAGTATAAAGATAACGTCAAAACTCAAAAGTTAATTTTGAATTTTCTTTTGGAGATAGAGGCTTACGTGCGGTTATAACAAATAATAATATAAAAATTGTTTTTGGATAGCAAAAGTTGTTTTTAAAAAACTTTTTATTGGATTTGTATAGAAAATTGAATTTTTTTTTTAACAATATTTTTATACTGTAATAACCTATAATTGTTATAAAATTAAGTACATAATACGTAATATCATATTCGTTCAAAACCAAATTGTCTTATTTTATAATATTGTAAGTTATGATTGATATATCATATTGTTTGCATGCCTATAATATGATTGTGTGATATATCTAAAGTGTTTATTAATTATTCCTATGGTACAATTATTTTTTTTATTCACAAATGAGTACTGCGTTAACATAAAATTGACGAATGATGACAATAAAAATATGAGTATTATTTTTGAAATTTCTACTCTATAGCACATCTTGTATGCATAACTATATCTAACTATCTAAGTATAGAAGATCTGGAGTGCAGCCACTGGGCGACTTCTCTACGCATGCTTCCTGACTCCTTCCCTCATATCACATTTACTTATTGTACGTATCGCATTTATTTTATACAGATTGTAAACTATAAATTACAATTAAATCATTTAAATTTAAAATTTAAAAAAAAATCGAATCACAAAAATATATACAAAATAAAGTTTGTGGCCAATGACGATATAGTAATAAAACAAACACTGCACCCAAAATCCACATATTATTATAATCATACCATGTGGATTTAAGTATTACTGATCGCTAGTAATCACTAATTACACAAGGTAAACCGTGCCTTAAAGCGGTCACAAAAATTGCCAAATACTGTGTACCTCTACATTAGGAACATTGATTTTGCTATTTTAACTGCAACGACTTATTCATTGACTATAAATTATGATGTACTTATATACGCATTATGTACATTCTAAAATGTATTGCCAATAGAAAATTTCCTGCAGAGTTTTGAATTATATAAACGTAAGATCATTTTTAACTATTAAGCCGAAGTCGTGTATTCTAAATTAATAATTAATATGCAAATATCATGGATATGCACTGATATCGTATATCCAAAATTCGTTGGGCTTAACTTACATTTTATTGTTTTAAAATATCCTAAGTACGTAAAAATGTAAAATGTAAAATGTAGAATGCTGAATGAAATAGTTTAAATATACCTTACTTTATATTATCACGTGTATCTATGTAATAATACAAATAAATATATCATACAAATTAAGAACTAAAATAATAATAATAATTATTATTTTATTGCAGCAAGTATTCCACGCAAACACTAATACAAATATCTAAATTATGAAATTATGAAAACATAAGCTATAAAATATATAAACAGTAAGTTCCACAAAAATTGTACATTTTAAATACTTAGTAAAATGATTTTTACCTGAAAAACATGGACCAAAGTCCAAAATTATAAATTCGGAGTTGAATGATTTTAAAAGACATAATGAAACATCTATAGCAGATTTTTATATGTATGACTATGAATTATGAATATATATTATATACTTGTCGTTAAATAATAACCTCTTTCCATGCATCAAAAGCGGTTTTGACAAAATGTTCTAAAGACTGATTATTTATTCCACCATCTTTAACAAAAATTGTATAATATTTAGAATAGGCCCCATTTTCTCTTCTGAGTAAGCTGACCAATTAAATTCTAGTCATCATTTATATTAAACTCGCAGTCCACGCATTTTATTTTTTTTTTTTATTTAATAGAAAAGTATAATTAGATGGTGGTATCCATAAGTTTGTGAATACCCGCGAAAAATAGCTTATTTAGAATAAAATTACATAATAATTACTATTAATTAGATAGATAAATCAATAAATGCCTAACCTAATTTATATAAATCACTAAAAAAAAGGGGTTCTAATTTAAGAATATTCTCACACCAATATGTTGTAGCAAAAAAATAACAATAAAGTTTTTAAATTTATTTTCAGGTAAATTATTATAATATTTCATTAATTGTATGTAAGGGAAATTTGTACATTATGTTTTTATATACTTATATTATAATCATATCTTGACGTAAATTACCCCGTGATAGCGGTAAAAATGCTTTTATTAGATATTTTACAATATATTGTATTGTTATCAATCAATTTAATTTAAATGAAAAGATAAAAATCACAGAAAAAATCATAAACATGAATTTGTGTTTTAATAATAAATGATGAGAAATAATCAATAGAAAAAATACGTCAAGGAATATTACATCTCCCCACCCGCGAGTACAACCCAGTATAAATGTACCTATGTAAGAACGGAAAACGAAACGAGTCCTCTGGTATAGCCGAAAAACACAAAAATGTCAATTTTTATTAATACATTTTTTTTTATGTACCTATATTCTATTTTTTTTAATATTTTCAACTCAAACATTTGTAAAATTTAAGTTGTGAAAATATATTTGTTATTTTTAAATTATTGCAAGAAAAACTTTTGAGAAACCATATATTCAATTTACTAACTTTTTGATCAATAAACAAAAATTTTATCTACACAAGTAAAAAAGTCTAAAATGTTAAATTTTTACAAATAGTTCAAAAAAACTCAAAATATTTAAAAAATTTAAAACCTAAAGGTATAATATCGAGTGAATATCGTCCATAAAAGAGAGTTCAACTCGTCGATAGTTATTCATTTATTATATCGTTTTTTATTCTTTACAATTGTTTAATTTATAATAACGCACCTATACTACTAATATTTACTAGGTAGTATAAGCTACTAATTTTGGATCCCTCACAGGATGAAGATACCACAATTTTATTAGACTCTCACAAAAATAATTGTATATAGCAAATTAGTGTTAACACACACACACACACACACACACACACACACTAGTACATACGAAGTAATTTTTATTTTACAATGTCAAACTATCGATGTGTATATTGTTATTACATAGTTGTTAATTTGTTACAATCAATTATTAAAGTATAAATGCCTACCGTGAAAACAATAACTAAACCAAATTTCCAACCCCGTATACATCGCCAGTACACTGTATAATAGTCGAAGTGAGGTGCGCGAGACGTATATGTCATCGAGTGTGTGAAGTGTTCACTATAATAATACACATTATTTATAGATAGGTTTATTACGCTCTTTCCGCACAGCCGTCAAAAAGAACTGAATGCATACACGAAGCGCGGAAACATATTTTTTATAATGTTATAGCTACATAACTATATACACTGAAAACAATAGCTCAGATAAGGTAATGTAATCATAATAATAAACAATATTATGATAGCTATAGTGTCGTATGAAATAGGCGTTGTGGCCAATGTTGACTCCATGATTCGGTCGTTGTAAAATTATTATTATCAGTTCTTGACTTGGTGGTGACCATAGACGTACGCAGAGTCTTGTTTCAGGTGTGATTTTTTTTTTTTTGACCACCCACCCTCGTAAAACCCCCCTCTAAGAAAAAAAAATAAAATAGACATAAGTACATAACACGGGTAAGTAGAAGTAAAATTGATTGTTAAAACCGATACATAGTACAATTAGTACAAATATTATGTGAATTAATATTACAATTATATTTTAAAGCATTAATCTCCATTCTCCTGATGCTATTTATTTTTTATTCTGCTTTACAAAAAAAATGAGTATTCTCTTTTTACTTAGGTACCTACCCTATGGCTGTGACTTCGTGAGGAGTATCAAAACTAATTTATCAGATATTTTAACATATTATTTTATATAATTATTTTTCAAATGGACGGTGAACGCTATTTAGTCAATTAACTGACGACCCTCCCCCCTAGATTTATGAAACGATTTCAATAATACCGTTTAATTTTAATAAATATATTTAATATTAAAGTTGTGCCTGATAAAATCGTTAAATTCTTAAAATGAACAAAAAGTTCGTAAAATCGATTATTGTCACCTCGGCGTGTGAGGACGAACGGGTTACAGCAGCCGGGAAGTACGTTGAGCACAAGCTGTTGAAAGTAAACATTATCAATGTACCAATATCGGGTTCCAATAGCAATAGTTATAGTAACAATAATAATAGATATAGTGAAAGACAATATTATAGTGTTACGCTGAATTAATTGTGTGCCACTGTGGCTGATTTATCTTTGGTACCTATATATATTGTTTCGGTCCGCCGTCGAGGGCATACAAATAATATGTGTATAATGAGGCAATATTTGTTTAAAATTTTTATTATAATATACGAGTGAGCGCCGTATATGTATACTTAGGTGTTCCAATGAAATTCATTCGTAAATTTTCTACTACGCGCTGCAGTCGACGATATAATATACACCGCAACGAACCTTGGTGTCAAGTGTGTGAGTTGTGTGTGTACGTCTGTTTGCCGTCGAGTGTATTTATTTAAGGGAAACGAGAGTTCCTATACACTATAGTGCCCTATTACAATATTATAATAATTTTTAATTGTTATAATACATTGTTGTAAATCCTCACAATTATAGTCACCAGAGTTACAAATTCGAGTTCAGACTTCTTTAGATATATTGTTTTAATATTATTATAATACCCGAACGGTTTCGTAACATTCACTTATTATACTTGTGTCGATGATGACATCGATGAGAACCTTAACACCGTTCTCGAAATATTATTACAATAAACTGTAGTGCCTATACATAATGTTATTCGATAAGACGATCGTCGGTTATCAATAATTTATTATTACATAGACTGCAGGTGTTTAAAATAATAGTATAAAATAACATTCGACTTATAATAATTATAATGTCTAACATTTTCATATTATTTTGACGAACATTTCTTTTGGAAACACATTGGACGCAGACATATAGTACATACTATGCACGCCCAGAGACTTAAATGTAATTAACTACATAGATGAAACCGAACGTTCCGGAACTTATTAAAATACGAGTGTTTTGCATAATAGTATATAGTTTTATTATAGGTACACATCGCAGAATAATTTATATATTATATACTTACTATAGCTGTGTTAGTGTGTTATCCGACTCGCGACTGGCCCGGGTTAGAATTTATTAATTTGTAGGTACTTATTTTTATCATTTATCGACTTCCATTTTACTTCAGATGACACACATAATACAAACACAATAACAATGATTGATTTTCTACTTAATAGTTCTGAACATATTTTAATATACAACTAAAAAATCTTCAGACGTAAATCCTACAATATCGTTAAGACCGGTATTCGTTTTTATATGCATATATTAAACATAATATGTCCATAATTTAGAAAACAAATCATTTAACTCATTAAAGCAATCAAATTGTTATTTTGTTCATTAGTCTTAAGATGTTTTTTTTTAAATATATTTGTTAAAAAAATGTTTATACTATATACCATTTTTCCTAATAACTATATAATAATTGTAATATAATCTATAAGACTATAATCAATTACAATTATTTAAATAAACAAAAACCTCCGATTTTCGTGAGCCAAAAATAAATTTATATAATATGATCATACACTCATACCTTATATCAACCTTTAGGGATTGAAAAAAATAAGTTATAAACACTCCGGGTCTCAAGGAAACTATTTATATAACTTATATTGAAAACGGTCCGGTAGTTTTTGAGTTTATAAAGGACAAAGAAATATTCATTTTTCTATACGTAGAATATTAAATTATAATTTTGTAGTAACACAATTTTCTAGGGTTTCTTCTTTGCAACTCAATAAATGCTTCTGAACTTCTGAACAGATATAAATTTTAGAGTTCCTTCTTACGCTAACTGTATATTTCCGTATTGGTGTTTAATTTTAAAAATTAATAAACAGCATATATTTTATGAAAATAAGTATAATATAGTAGTGTTTTAAGTTGCGTTGAATTAATTCCGTTATCGCGCCTTCCAATAGCAATAAGGGCTGTGGGACGGAGGACAATATTCCCGTGGCGATGAAATATCACATACACAAAGTTTTGGCCATTTGCATATGTATAAGTATAAATATTATACGCGTGTATGCAAATTCGCAAGTAGTTCCCCAAAAATGTCTAACTAAATATAAAGCGTTATAAACATATAACACGATGGTGCACTGATATTTTCGTTTTATAATCGAGTTCAAACTCGACTTGTACATAAAAGCAAAACTAATTTAGTGTATATTACAATATAAGCAGTACGTGTTAACGATCTTAATCCAAAATCCTTACGCGCATGCACGTTACATTGTATAGTGTCACACCGTACTGTCAGAAACATTTTTTTTTAATTATCATTATTATCAATATTTAAGAGGACGCCGCACTCGCCGCATGTATTGTCTCTATCTTACAGACGAACAAAATAGTAAAAACCGTTTCACGCGGGCAAAAATTATTAGGATTGTAGTCCAAGTTAAACAACCCAATTTTCATAATACAAAAAGAAAAACATTGGGGTTGTGCAAGCATCGTTTTTAATTTTTTGATAACACTAATACGAAAAAGTTCATATTGTTTCAAAATTCATTATTTTTATGTTTACTAAACTTGAATAACTCTATAATTCTGATATCAAAATAAAAAAATAAAACGATGTTGCAATCTCCTCTTTCTAGTGTGAACATTCGGGTACTTAATTTTGAACTATAGCCTGAGTCATTGTACGCATGAAACGGTTTTTATCATGTTATACGTTTGTAAGACAGAGACAACGCATTGCGCATACCGGTGAAGCATCTTCTTAAACAAAAATTACAAATGTAGCCACGTTTCACAGTTTCAGATACTTCTAGATTCAAGAAAACAAAAAATTATAAATTCTCGTTATTTAAATTATGGCTAGCCAATTTAGTAAGACTATATAATGTGTATCTAAATATTTTATAAGCTCAATTATTAATTTAAATTAGAAGGTACACATTCATTCGCGAATTCATGGTGTTTTGTTTATACAAGTTGTATAGTTTAGATAACGGAGCTGTAGGTAGGTATTTATAATATTATAGTATGCGAGCGCAAAAGTTTCACCACTTTGTAGTTTGTACGGTGGAGACATTTGTATAGGTGTATAGGCGTATACTCTTAAAGCACATCTATGATAGTTTGTTTTGTCAACGATAAGATTCAATATTTCAATGTAGTATATATATATATATATTATATACTAATAGTCAATAAGCTATTGTTTGACACAAAAAGCAAAAATAGTTATAAGTTTATAACTAATTAAAATCTACAGACAGCAGACAACAGTTATCTGTAATGGGCGTTATTCGTTATCGGCAGCACTGCGTGCGCTTTCAATATTTGTGTATAATATAAATTCATAGATGTAAAATGCTAGAACACGGTTAGAAAAAAAATGCTGACACTACATTAGATTACAACAATAATATTATCTAAGTTAGGAAAAATCACTTCGGTTGTTAATCAGGTGTTCGAATAGCATTTTCGCAATATTATAATTATTAATTAGTATTATAATAGTATTATTATATTATATTTTGAATATTATTATAATACATAGTGTTTCCTATACAAAATAATCATATTACTGAATATAGATGTTGTTCCATGATAATATAAAACTGAAAAATTTATACTAGCTGGGATAATTATTGACGCATAGGATTCCATATTAATTATTTAAAGAAGAGTTTTCTGGGAAAACGTTGAAATGATAAAACCACACATTTTACAATACATAAATGTTTTAGACACATTTTTCGAAAATGCATTACTTTTACTTAATCAAGAACCTCACTCTTGGAACACGGTATAGACGATAGTCTAATTTGTTGAATATTATATTGAACGAGTATACCTGTAATTCTCCAAATATAGTTTATGCTTCCCACAGTTCTCATACTACAATCACGAGCTGAATATTAAATTTAATGACTGTATTTTTGTTATTTAGAATTTTTTAAACGTTTGGCTTTAAAATTATTAAGTACCTATACTAGTCTTATTATAGTCCTTATAGTAAAAATATGTATTGTATTTTATAGATTAAAAATAAACTGAATATCATATATACAATATATTTTTATACGACTAATGACTATGATAATAATAATATATAATAAATATAATCGTCACGTTCTTGAGGTAAACAAATTTAATTATTAACGATTAGCAACAATAATAAAAACTGAGAAAATAAGTACAGTTGGAGATGAGTGTTCAAAAAAAAGCACACATCATTGTAAAATCAATACATCGCTCAAATCTAAACAAAAGTCTATAAATTATAATGTAATATTATTATTGACATGGTATGTGCTATATGGTTTAATAATAATTATTGTTGTATATTTAATTAAATTCTATTGTCCTTGTAGTTATATTGATATGAGCACTATTATTATACGAATTATTATGTAAAACCATAATAAAGATACCAATGATATTTTGATAAACGAGTGTACATAAATAACTTCACCAAACTGAAATAACCCGACGGCCTACACAAGCTTTATAACTAGATTATTACTATTTATTTTCGGCTATCGTGAAGGTTTTATAGATAAATTAATTTTTATACCTTAACCCAGAGCATGTATACGATATTTTTAAATACCGATTAACGCAGATTAAAATTGAAAATTCAACATATTATACTTTTGTAGAATAATGTATTTATTTTCTACGAAAATACAATCTAAACAAAAAGGTGCAATATTATATTGTAATTAATTGAATTTATTCAGGGGGATTTAATAAATGATAATTAAATTGTGATGGACTAATTGGACTATTGCGAATATTGTATTCACTTGATACTTGATCTATAAATATTTCTGGTTAATCGTCGATAATAATATATTAATATATGTTGTGCGAATTTTTACGTTCCATTTTGTCGTATTGAGTAGAATACAATTATTACTACTGAATAATGTACCTACGTTCTACGTCATATATATATGTTGACTGAATAAATTTGTTTACTATATTTCTGCCATTTGACGTCTCGAACCGTGATATTAATCGAGTTCTTTTGTCAAGCCGCGAGTCATCCTGGCTCAGAAACGATTTAGGAATGGATTTTTCAAAATTCCAATCCGACGTTTTAAGTCAATGGGAAACAATCAAAAACTTGAGTCAACGACGAACGTATCAAATAAGCGTTATCTAAATATGTATTGCCTTGTGGATCAGCATTCGTATCGTGCCATCGTGGTAAGTATTAGGAAAAATATGATTGTGTTTCAAGAAATGATATCATTGCGCTTCAGCGTATTTGGTTTGTGTTTATACTACTACTACTATTATTATTATTATAATTGTTACTACCGTATAAACGCTTATTATTACTTTATTAGTTAATATTATCTCGAAAAATGATTATACACTTGAAACAAATTTGAACGATTTTAACCAGCAGCGACAGGTTTTGTTTACCGCGTACTTATAACTCCGGTAATAATAATTATTATTAATTAATAATGACTAATGAGTATTATAAATTATAATACGCGGAATTATCGTTAACCAATTACAATTAAACATCTGACAATGTTGTGATGAACAAAAATTATGGAAACTATCCACATTTTCATAATGAACAATGTATAAATTACGTAAGATACTTATCGAGTGATAATATTGTTCCGAACGATTGATACGGTCGCGTAAGTACCTATTTAGTATATATACGAGTGTCGAGTGATCTCGCTGCCGAAGTTCGAGTATAGATTTCCTATCAATTATTAAGTCTTTATTAGTTTTGAAACTGTGCGGACATAAACCAAAATAGATAGTAAGATAGTTTGAAATTTTACTTTTATTGGGCTGAAACGGTTTGCGATGTGTTCTATACTTTTGTAATGACGAGTCGTCGAGTCATTGACGACTGACGTACCTAATCGAAAATATTCCAATAATATGTTCAGTCAGTAATCACTAATCAGTATAATATTATAATGTATACAACTGTACGTGCAATGGGTAATTCACTATACGCCTCTTACTTTTTTTTTTATAGGCGACGAGTGATATGTGATGAGTGATGAATAAATGGCGTACAGATTGTATAAGTACGTGCGATTATAGTGTACAATATCAGCCATGTGCTCAAGTAGTAATATCGATAAATAAAAATTATAAATGTATACTATTATTATTATTATCGATAAAAAATCGCATATTGATAATAAATAAAAATTTTCTAAAAAAAATTCAAATTATAATATATAGTAGGTACCGATCAAAAACCGTTACGAACAGTAAAGTGAACCACTAAAATACTAGATCGTCAATTGAAATATGTATTAAAGCAACAAACTTCGATATCAAATTATTGTCGAGTAATATTTTCGTTATGCAAATTACAAATTATACATAAATGTGTTGATATTATTATATTCGGAAACGTGCTTTATCGTTATCCCGCAGGTCTTTTGTTTTTATTATATTATCACTGCGATGTGCAATTACCTCATTAATCATTATAATAATTGTCATATCACTCGTATTTACTTTAATTATTAAACACATGAATATAACTAATTTGAAATATTGTCATAAGGATAGGTTAAATATTTCGTTTGTATTCCCGAAAAATAGTACAAAAGTGTATTCCGGCTATTCCGTTTATTTTTAGATATCTAAAAGAAAAGTAATTACTTATATTGTATTTATAATAATATATTGATTTCCAGAAATATTTCAAAGTTTAATTATTTCTTTAGGTTATATTAATCGATAATAATATTATATAATGTTTCTTTATGGCATTTAATTATTATTAATTCTTATGGGTAATTTTAAAGTACAAGTGTTGTGATGGTTCAAAATATGTTATTTGGCTTATCGTTAATTGTAATTAGTCAATACGAGTATGAGTTAAAACACTTAAAACTGTAATATTCAATAGTTTTTTAAAAAAAGGCTTTAAATATTGAAGAGGTAATTGTTATTCTGATATATTTTTGTCGAATTATTTTCGAGAACACTACATTTTTAAAACGTACCAATTTGATTAAATAAAAATAATTTAACTACGTATTATTGATCAAAAGTTGCCTATAGTTTTGTAAATGTATTTTTTCACATTTTGTTTGATGTTTACATTTTTTTGGAGCACAGCGACATTACTAGGGACGCCAAGCTGTACCATAGCGGAGTAGTTAATCCTTACCTAAATTTTATTTCTCGCCACCTATTACTCAGTAGCAGTGGCATCATTTTGGGGGTGGCAGGGTAATATTTGGCGTAAATAGGACATAAATTGAGGTGAAATTTCACTCAAAATAAGTCATCATACAGTATAGCTAATAGCATTAAGTATACAATATATACTCAATATACCCCCTTCTCAAAAACTGAAATGACACTACTATTCGTCTGCTCAGTAGTCTAGTTTAAATTGTAATTTTACAAATTTAAACGTATTGCTGTCATTATATTTTGTACATTTATTTTAGTTAGTAGTTTATATTTTATATTATTTATATTATACTTGTATATTATAAATTATAATACATGTTCAAACATTCCCATATTCCCATACTTAAGTGATATTACTGATACGACTTTGAACAAGCACATCAGTAAATTTTGTATTTCTCTTCCATAGATAAATAGGTAGGTTATACGTGTCACAAAATTCGAAAGTAGCTGATACTTGTGAATTATATAAAATAATGTTTTCTAATATTTCGAACTTTAGTACATTCACGGTGTGGTCGTATGCATATTTCCATTAAACTAAAAAAAATCAATTTTAATTTCTAGATCTTTTAGGTAGGTAATTGTGATAACTTTTTTAAGTTTTCTATTTTGAACAAACTTAATATGATATGTGTTATTAGTGTTAACGTTAACTTAACGCGCTACGTATTACAATAATATATAAATTGTTTAATTATAAATGTAATTTATTAATATCATTAAAATCAATTACATCATATCATATCAGTATTTTTGTCATGCCGTTGCAATTATTGTTTTTTTATTTTTAAAATTATTTTTTGTGAAACTACAAATAGGTACTTAGTCATCTATTAAAAGTATTTTCGTTATTCTACTGGGTATATGGAAATCGCGCCAGGAATCGTAGTTAAAAAAAATAATTGGGATTCAAAAAGGTTAAACTTACATTGAATGCACTAAACGATATTGATACATCGTTTGTGCCAGCACCGCATTACCATATACATTTGTTCTATACGCGATAAAATTATAAAAGTACAAACATATTGTAATAAAATTAATAGTATTTAAAAAATAAACGTTGAAGATAATATTACAAGATATAAAAATGACGATATCAATATAATATGTTCATTAAAATCCAATTTGCGAAGTCACTAGGCAGTATATTAATAAGACAAAATGAAACCATGAACGTGTTCATCTCAAGGTATTATTTTATCATTTAATTTTTTTCAACATTAAATAGTTTGTTATTATTTATCATAGAATATAGATGTAACGAAAGAAAGAAATAAATTAAATTACGTTTCAACAATTTAGTAAGACGACTAAGACCACAACATAACATTGACAATATATCTGTATTACCGTTTTAATAAATACATTATAAAATGATCTATTAAAAAAAATTGATACAAATATATAAATATATTACATAAACCATAACATGTAATACAACTATACAAGTACATAATATACATATGTATTAAACCTATATGTATATTTAAAAAAACTAAATGATTTTAATGAGCTCGCAAACTTTACAAACACTATATGCTTATAGGGGTTTGAATCTTTTTATTGTATTTTTTTTATTAAATCACATACATCTATATTAATTGTTTTGAAAAATAATAAAAATTATTAAGATTATTATTATTATCATTACAGATACCTCTATACAATTGTGAGATTAATCTTTGTACGGTTTAAATATTATTGAATGTCAATGTAATTGTACTCGTACATTAACAAGTCCTAATCCCGATTTTTTAAGTTTAATTGTGAGTATTATAAATGTTTAATCCCTGCGTGTAATCGTTAAGCTGTTTGTCGCTTATGTACAGTATAGTACCCACTATAAAACAAATATTTTTCTAAAAAATTACGCGCGAGACACATTTAATACAATAGTTGGCATTTTTTTGGTAAATTTAGTAAAACTTCACTACCTTATATTATTTTTCAAAAACTATAGTAGTCACGTTCTAATTATATACAACATAAACCTTCGACGAGGTGGTTGTCGAAGTCGATATACAGGAATCGTTGAGGCCTCGAGGGAGTATTTTTTTTTGTTTGTAATAATATTGAAAAACAAATGTAAGTAAAAAATGTTTTTTAAACATAAAATATATTTATGGTCATACGGGATGTAAAACATAAAAAAAAAATTAAGTCTATTCAGTATTCATTCAAACAACACAAATTATCATTGATTGATGACCATATGAAAAATCATTGCCGATGAAATACGAAAACGTGTTTTGAATATAAATTTCAAAAGTAATCAAAAGTGGTTAGTATACCAGATACCTATTGGCTATTTGTAAGTTTAAATAATTTTTTTCAACTTTTTTTTCTACTATTTTTAAATTTTGATCTATTTCATCTGTCGTTAGTTTATTATCAAAGTTCAATTTAAATAGGTTTACTTAATTTTTTTACTATTGTTCTCTAACCATTCTTAATTATCACAGTATTATATTATTTTCACAAACGTCAGACTACAGATTCCTTTTAATTTGCTTGTACAATAAATTATACTTAAGCATAAAAGTACAAAAAAATAGAAAATTAAACGAGCTATAAGTTATTTCTAATCGAACCGGTTTTCGACAAACTATATTATATAGAGACTATAGAGTCAACTTTCGGCAACGAAAATGTTATATTGCCAGACACATTTTTTTAAATTCCCGTGGATCCATACAAAACACAGTAGTTACTGTAGTTATATACAATATTATAACCGGTTGTAATGTATACGTTATTTTTTCATCAGCGAGTTTTATTAAAACTAGTAAATGTTAGATATTTTGAAAAAAAAATC
Source organism: Rhopalosiphum maidis (assembly GCF_003676215.2). Lineage (NCBI taxonomy): Eukaryota > Metazoa > Arthropoda > Insecta > Hemiptera > Aphididae > Rhopalosiphum > Rhopalosiphum maidis. The sequence goes on from NC_040878.1 coordinate 87,590,426, forward strand.
TGTGGCTTACACGAGCTATTTAAATTTAAATAATTGTATCTACCATAGTTTACAAGCAAAATAAAAAAATATTAACTATTAACAAAAAAACAAATATATTTAATTTTAGCAGCCAAATATAATATTATGTTCTCAAACAAAGGACACATTGTTACATTCGCCATTCACAATAAACCTTAATCAAATCAATAAATTATCATTTAACATTAAAAAATATACAATCGTTATATGTATATTATTTAAGTTATTAAAAATCACACAAATATTATACATATATTATATTCTTTGATATACCTAAAAATTAAAATATAATGTCTTACAAGTTATATTATTGATACGAATGATAATATCGAGAGTAAACCAATAGTTGTTATTTATTAATAAGTCGTAGATATATTGTACATCACGAACACAATTGCTTTTAAAAATGTTTCTGATGATCTTTTTCCTTTTTTGATATCCTTGATCTATTATGCACAATTTTTTTGTTTTGATATGACTTAGTTGTTTACGCCGTAAACCCCCTTTTTAAATAATATAAAATAATAATTTTTAATGATATAAATAATCCAAATATAATATAGGTAAAATAGTTTTTTCATTAATCACATACATCTGGCATATATATTATGTATTTATAATATAATATATATATATTTTTTCAATACTTGGATTAGTTCAATGACTTCGATCCTATATTCATTACCGCTACTTTCAGTTCTTAGTAAGTGGTTCTTCCTATGTCTCCTTTGATCTGTTTAATAAACGGAGTTCTTGCTACAGATTTATCTGTACCCTGCTCTTCCCTCTATATTTCCATCCATAATTGTTGTTATTCATTCATTGTTTTTTATTAAATGTCCCTTCAATATATCCTTAGTATTTTTTTCGTTCGTTCATCCTTAAGTATAATAGTACTTCTTCGTATACGTATATTACGCGTATATTATATAGGCATGGCTAAATACACCAGCATATTCTCGACTAGGTTCTGCGTATGTAGGCTAAGTCACGCTGTCTGCTTGGTAGTATTGCCCGCTGCACAATGCAGACAGGCTTGCGTCATAATTAAACATAGTAATAATAAAAACATACCTATACGCCGCATGTACGATATTACGTTCAAGTTGAGATCATACCGCTGTATTTAGCAATGTATTAATATATGGCATATATTAATTAAAGTAACGATAGCTTTCATGCTTTACCTATTTCTATACCAACATTATTTTTCAATATTCAGTATATAATAAAAAAATAGGTATAATATACTGCATAACTTGTATTAAGTATATTATACTGTTTTAATTTCTATTTATATATTCTATATATTTGTTATACATATTGTGTTAATGTAATAAAATAATGATAAACACTTGTCATAGGTACACCTGTATTAATGATTTACTAAGTCATAAATTATGTGTTAGGCTGTAGAATATATCGATAATCGATGTATTAAAAAACCGGAGAAGTCGGTCTGTTGTATAGTATGTTTAGAGTGTACTTTGTACCTCATAATTGAATAGGTTGGGTGCGTTAAATTTTAATTCAATGATGAATCATTGTATACGAAAAACGATTCCGAGCGGAGATGGTTTTTCAGCTTCTATTTATGAAGTTATTTAATTACGCATTTGTATTACTATTACTATTTATTTATTTATTAGAATAATACAGTAAGTTTAACTCTTAGATCATAATACCAGAATATGATCTAAGACTTAACTTATATTTGTCAAAAACATCGTTTATATTATATGAGAATATTCTATCATATTGATATATCATATTATTGTTATTATTAATTTAAACTTTAAAGTCAATCAAAGTCAGTACTACGTAAAATTATAGAACATTGCGATTAGGCTCATGGTACATTTATTTTTATTTGTATAAATACATTTTAAAAATTAATCGTGTATAAAAAATAATAATATATCTATGTATTATGTAACGACAAAAAGTCTCCACGATTAATATTATAAAATATATTTATTACGTATTTAAATCTTAATGAGCAATGAACAATAGTTTCAATTATTGAAGAAAAATCGTTATTATTCATTAATATCCAATTTCATTAAAATTATAACTTAGTATAACTAAGTCTATGAAGACAATTTTGATTGTATATATGTTATTTTTTAATTACTTTAAGAATAACTTATGTAAGCAACTTTTTATTAAATTCTCAGTTTGTTTTGCTTACAAACTTAACTTACAATACAATTTTATCATACTATATCATCGTAAAAATCTAGTGAAATTCTAAAATTTAAAATATCTTTAATTTGTACATAAAAGGCAAAGTATTTTTAATATATGTATAAATTATGTATATATATATTATTTAATCATACCTAGAAAATGTAAAAAACTATAAATATATGCTGTAGAAATTTTCAAGCCTAAGCAGTTATTCATTTTTAAGGTACTACTAAAAACAAAATCGATTTTGACAAAAAATTAGTTTTGGGTAAATATAGATGATTTACGTGATATTTTTTTTTTAAAGTACTTACTATAAATTAAATCCAACTATCAGAAACTATCTTTAAAGTTGATGATTAAGTATATTTATTTCTCAAAAAGTTGACGATAGACAACCAAAAAAAAAAAAGATTGGAATTGTAAAAATTGCAATTATTTTCTTTAACATTACACTGTTTACAGTAAAACAGATACCTATACTGTAATTTTAATAAGAATACATAGTTTTCATTTAATACAATTTGTATTCTTTTTATTTTAACTCAAAAATATTAAGATAATTACAGTCTGCAAAATTATGTTAAGCATATTAGCATAATATAAAAAAAGTAATAACTATTTATTTATGTATATATAACATTTTAATACTGTAGTTTTACTATCTGTACAATACATTTTGGCATCAATGCATCATGGTTCATGTGATTACTTTTATAATAGTAACATTTATATTTTATAATTTAATGGATTGAACATTGAACACGGAAAAGTTTCTTCGAAAACAATGCGTAGGTAGTGGTGTTGTATAATTATTTATGATTTTACTCATACTAATATAAAACTAGCTTTTAAGCATTAAAATATATTTTTTAAGAGAAAACAGTTTACTTGTGATGCTATTATAAATTAAATATTATTATATGTATTCATGTTTGTTTTTCCTTACAATCATTTCGCAGTGTTTTTCGATTTTATTTTCGTACAATAATTATATTACATAATACAATTTATTATTAATATTATTATAAAAGTTGTATAGGGCAAATAAAAGTGAAAAAAACTGTGTATTACAAAGCGCTATCCTTTGACAGTTTATTATATTAAATAAAAAATTAAAATGTATTATTCATTCAATAGTCAACATAGTTACGAAAAACTGCATAAAAAAATTGAAATTTATCGAATATTTAAGTTATTAATTGAAATTGGACATCTATTTTATTCGCATATTTAGGTTTTGTATTAAATATTATATGTTTGACACATAGAGCGTCGTATACTTGTTGATATTTTTTACTACAACAGTATACAACATAATGGCATTATATTATTATGATATTTTTTAATATTATATAAGTCCTTAGTCTATTGTCAATGTAAAAACCTCCGTAGATATATTTGATGTGCGTATATTAAAATATTATATTGAGTGTTAATTTCATTTTCATAAGTGCGTGATTGTCTAAAAGCCGTATTTACGTAAATCCGTTGGCGGCCACCAGTTGTAGTTCATGGTGACGTTATTATAACAATATATTTATGTGATCTATACGACTATACTGCCGAAATGTGTACGTACTTTTAAACCCACGTGATGATTAATAATAATTATTGTCGAATATTGTCCAATAATGTATCTACTAATTATGGGAAACAGTCTACGTCTTGGGCCTTGGTGCGTATTTATTATGTAAGTACTTGCTTCGATTAGAAATTATTATTATCTCTAAAAATAATTTAAATAGTGTTCATACATGTATACATAATATTTATAGTAACCTTCGTATTTTTTGCTCGTGATAACAATTTTATTGCGTGTCAAAAGTGGTACGTGCGAATACAATTTTAAAAATGTACAGTCCCGTGGGCTTGGGAATTGAAACCCACTCACTGTCCCGCCCGCCCAAATTTCCCTCAACAATCTGAACCTATATGATATACTATATAGTGGAGTATAGTTCCTGAATGTGTTAATAATCGGTGCACAATATTTTGTTTGTACGAAACATGTGATTCGTGGTTTAGTGGCGACAGAAAACAAGAAACCACGTGTTTGTCCCTTTGGTGGGCTTTTCGTCCGTCCGTTCGTTGCGTGACAATCGTGACATAATACGAAACATTATATTTCATCAAGGTTATACTTTATACTTTGGTTGCCAAAACTATACAATAATATATATATATATTATAACAATGTCACAGACATATATGTCACGTATATCTAACGTTTAGGTGTATACAAGTTATGTACGTGTAGAAAGGATCCGAACATTGACCTGCGCTAAAAGCTTCACGTTTTCGTATAAGTACCTATAGTAATTATATTTTTATCCTTACATACTATTTATTTTAAACGACAATCTACATAATAATAAATTGTGCGATGGTGTGGATTAGAAAGAATAATAATAAATCATATACTTCCAAGTTCTAAATCTAAAACAATTTTCCAAATGGCATGGGTTCTAAAAATACTCGTTTTAAACCGCAACGCAAATCGTAACAGTATTATCTACAAGTTATCATATTATATTCATACTTCTATATAGTTTTATATACTATCATGAAACATGATAATATTAAATAGTTTCGTTGTTCGTTGTTATTGTAGGAGTTATTTATATCATTAAAATACAATACTTACCATAAAATTAAATAGATATTTCAAGGATTTTTTATTTATATACAATTTTGAAAAATGTTTTTAAATATATATTATTATTGTTATTATCTTATTTAGATATTTTATTGTTTTTTATTTAAATGATTATTGATTAATATAAGCTTAAATTTTGTATAAGCAATTTATGCTTACACAATTACACAAAGACAACGATATTATTATCAAATTCTCATGGGAAAATACGTCGATGTTATTCAATAATATACTGATATAATAAATTTAATTTTTGATGCTTTAAAGCAAAAATAATTGTATTAATGAGTTATTGGTCTCACATAAAAATTATCATAATAAGTACATATTGAAAACGATGCGATGAAATGTACAGTATTTACAATCAAGAACTTTATACGGAGTTGAGAAAACTCAAAACTTTTCTATTTTCTATTTTTAATTACGATTATTGACATTATTTCTATGTATATTTCATTATAATTTACTAAATAAATTATCGTATTTATGATAATCTATAAAATTTTTATTTTAAGCATGTTCTACTATTTTTAAAAGCCACACATTGTGTATACCACTTAGTATTTCACAATATAAAAATAGATTTAATCTTAATACATTCAACTGGGGTTACCATACGTTACATCGTATATAAAGCTTATCCAACACATAAACACGTCTTGTATCCAGGATCTCAATTTACAAGGATATAGTTATATTTAATAATATTATTATAGTATAATTATTATTTGTTTATGTTAAAGTATTACTACAGTAATTATTGCATAGCATACATTACATATTATGTAAATGTTGTGTTATTATTTTATTAAATAATTTTACAAAATAATATTTGTTTTTTAAGTGAATTAAAAGAGAGGTGACTTTTTGTATTGCTTATAAGTTATTACACGTACTTACTAATTACTACACATTATTTTTTTTCAAATCTCGAGATAAATGGTAAAATATAATTTTTGTCATTTATCTCGAGATTTGTAAAAAAAATAATAAATTGTAACTAAAAATCAATGCTGCTACATGGTTATAAATTATATAGCCCATGCCCCATTAAACGTATTTTAATAAAAACTTGATTTCAAAATAATCAATGAAGTGGTTGGGATGTAAATCGTATGAATGCAGTCGTGTAACTATTTTGAATTTATGGCGGAATAATATTATGTAATAGTATATAATATTATACACATAAATACCTAATCATATATTATAATAGTAATAATAGTACTAACCTCTTATAGTCTTATTCTCGTAATAATATAATATCATAACGTGGAAAATAAAGTCGACAATATTTAATGTAAAACTTACACATTTAATTTTTAAATTTGTATAGGTAGGTTGTAATTATTACCTAAGATATTGAAACGTAATAATAATAATAAAACAAATATTATTATTAAATACATCATGTAATCACAAATGTCAAATACTTCAAGTATAATAATTTAATACATTTATTGAATCGTCACGAACTTGATAATTTCTGATACCGATGTTGGCGACAACTTATTAGACGCTAGCGTGCGGATTCCAAGGAGGTCCGACTCGACCGTGGTTCACAATATAAGTGTAACTCTAGAAGGAAATTCTATAGCGGAAAACGTTTTGCAGTAGTGCAGCACGAACGCCAAAGTTTGAAACGTTGAAAAGGTTTAGATTCGTAAGCGCTTGTTTTGATGCGGTACGTTGTTCAACCGTGTGCAAGCATAGATTTTATACTATGGTATAAAACACCTATGGGTGTAAGATATAAGATTAATCGTGATAAGTCGTAATAGTTACACCAATAATATAATCTATTATAATATTATTTGTGATAGTAACATACATTAATAATTGATATTGTAACTAATTATTTTGTTAATAATATTATGAAAAAATCATTAAATATTCAAATATGAATAATGAATAGCGATAGCGATAGTGGCAAAAGTATAAACAAAGTCGATCACGGTTTTGGTTACTAAACCAAACGCTGAATCATGTGGCATTGGCAATCATGTTTGTGGACGTTTACAGCTTCGTTTAGCAAACAGACAGTTCCAATTTCTCCGTTATCAAACTTTACCACGTTTACTGCCGCAGAATTTCTTCTAAGTAAAATAAAGTGGGTAATTGTGATATATTCCGTTATTCGTTAAGTTTTTGGTAAATATTATCTTTGACTGTCGTCCAATATCGACCATATTATCCTCTTTTGATTTTTAAACTGTTTTTGCGTCTCTTCCATTGTCTGCGAGTGCAAATTATTATTGTTATTATTTTGTATTGGTATTTTAAAGTAGTGCGTAGGGTGAAAAAACGAAACTTGTAATATAATATTTGTACACTTGTACATATAACAATGTAACTTGTAGTGAGCTTTATCACTTCCGGTCCAACGAAATGATTCGACTGTTTCCCAGGGATTATATATTTATGCCGTGTTGGTAATTTAAGAATTAAAGATGCACATGTTTATGGTATTTTCAGGATTCGTAAAAGAGTATAAATTGTATAGGCTTGAATTCCATTAGAATATTAAACTAATTTTAATTTTTATATTAAATTTAATGTTTTAGTTGGATTTTGAAGTTAATATGTCATATATTCTAAATTATAAATTATATGTAATAGTTACTCTCTACCTGTTATCTAGCTAAAAATGTAAACAACATTTAGTAAAATTGATAAAATATTATATTTTGTCAATTTGTATCGATATTGTTTAAACAAATTAAGAACCAGACGATCTTATAGATGTTTATACCGACACTGAGTATAGACAGTACATCTATGAAAATTATTTAGATTTTATTGTAGTTATATTTAAAAGGTTTGTAAAATATAGGTAAATCTTAGAAGTGGTGTATATGTAATAATATTGTTTTACGGCAATCTTAACTGAAACAGTAAACCATGTAAGAGTTATGCATGTTATGACTCTGTGTGCTGTCGTCGCTTTGTACTATTCATGTTTTAGACACTTTAATAAACATTGATATTAAGCATATGGATAATGCATTCTTATCTTCACTGAACATACGCTTTTTGGCCAAGCTTATGGAGATAGTAACGATGATCTCAGTATTCTCACTCAAACAGCAATAAAGAAATAAACAATTAAATGAGAGCGAGAAGAGATGTAATGATGAAATGACAGTTAACAAATAATGATGGAAATCAGACATCAGTTGTGTTAGCTAACAGATTTTTATACATTGCCGCATCCGTTAGTTTAATAGCAATGGCATTAAACCACGTATTATAATAACAATATATTGATGTATTGTTGTCGATACTCAATAATATTAAAATATTGGAAGATTGGTTAGGTCGTAGTCTTGTTTATTGGATGTGATATATTGTTATATGCAAAATGATAAATATTCGAAATAATGACTTGAATTAAGTCATTATATTTATTTAAAAGACGAATATATTATTATGCGTTTTTATAATATACTATGCTGCAGTCTACCTATATGAGTATATGACTATATAGTTATCACATCACAATACGGGGGAGCTGTCCGTGTGAATTATATCGGAGGAGAATATCCACCTTGACGGCCACCGACAATTGTTAATTTAAATTCTACAAAAGTATTTGTGTGTAAATAATTTCTGTGTGCACGTCATGACCATTTGGGACCGTATATTTATGTTGTACTGACGGCTATGGGTCTTGGCGGTGTATACCTACGGTAAATATTTATAGGCCTATAACAGTATAATGTCCGAGACTTAAATAATAATATTATGAGCTCCGTCGACCCTTACCTCAATGAGAGGGAAAGAGTGTGAGCGGGAGAGAATGTGGTTTGTACCGATAGCATATAAAGAGTGTACGAACATTACCCTTAATTTAAAAATCTTAGACCGCAAATGATTTGAATAAAAACATAAAGCGGCAGGGCGCACATAGATGGTAGTACGGACTGCGGATTGCGCGGGAACAACCGGCGGCGTTTGTAAATTCGGGCGGCGCATTGTGGGGGATCGCGTGAGTGCGTGATCGGTCGGCGGTGTCGCAGGCTGCCAACTTAACGTCCAGCGAGGCCGACCAGAGTGCATCGCATCGGACATTTCCTCATCGCCGCCGAGTCAGACGTTCGTGATAACGACGCGATAACGACATCGCACGTGTTTGAGGTTATGTTATGTTTTGGAAAAAGGTTTTCGCGAATCCGAAAGGTAATAATTTCATCCCGTTTACCGCCACCGCGGTCCAAAATTCGGGATTCGCGTTGTCATCGTCGTCGTGCCGTACTCGTTTCTCGTTTCGTCTCGGCTGCCAGGAAATGGATTTGAAGAGCTTAAAGGACCGACCGCTGTTTGCCGTCGTCGGGTGTACGGGCACGGGGAAAACGAAACTCGGTGTGAGGCTAGCTCAGGAGCTGGGCGGCGAAGTCGTATCAGCCGATTCAATTCAAGTGAGTACCTAGTTGTGTTTTTCCCGGTCAATGTAAATTAGGTCGATAAGACAAAATTTCATTTTGTCCCATGCTTTGGTGTGTCGTTGTGCACTCACTTACAAATCCATGATTCCAAAGTATTTTTTTATGTTTTTGTTTGACGAATTGTTCGTGAAAGTAAGTCCCCATCAAATTCGATAACGCACAGTATTATGCGTGTGGGTGTGTATACTGTGACACTGGGAATCAAATTCGTTTACGAATGTTTTCGGAAGTGACTGAGATAATATTTGTATTAATATTATTATTGTTATTGTTATTGATAACCGTGATAACGTTAAATGCGATGTGTTGAAAAAATATGTGCTGTACACGGATAACGTAATTCGCCTATTTTTCGTAGTTACATATTTTAATAATTCGTCCACGGAACGGTCATTGTGATGATAAGAGGGTATTGTGAATGACATTTTTCAACCAACTCACGGAATCGCTAAAAAATAAAATATATTACGTTTTTTAAGAAATTGAATTTCGTTACTTCTGTGTTAGAACCAAATCAATTTAAAAACGTATTATTTGTGATAACTAAATGGAATTTATTATTTTAATTTAAAAATAAAACTACCTAAGAAGTAAGAATACATTTGACAAAATCACTTTCTACATATTTATATTCATTTAGAAGTTGATAATTTAATAATGAACACAATTTATTATCTAAGTAAGTATAGAAATTTAAAAACATTTTTTAAGATTATTAAGACAGTAATGAGATTAATACTAGAAAATCAAAAATAGTAAACAATTCAAAAATAAATAATTTTGGTTTTTAGTTTTTAAAAATGTTGAATTTTGTTTTGTTAAATGTATGGCCAAATTATGCTAAGTCAAGGTTCAGTGAGATAAACCTAGTGCTCAAAATTAAATTTTTGTAATAGTTTCATTTTTAGATTCTGAACGGAGTGATGAATGTATTGATTTTACAATGCTGTGTGTTTTTTTTTTAAATTTTTTTTTTATTTTTGTGTCTGTCATCACGTTTTGGACTAGTAATAATGCTTTGATTTTTGACTTCTGCCCCTCTTTGAAAAGGAAAATGCATCTAGTTAGTACTATGAGGGGTCAAAAGTAAAAAAATTCCAGTAGTTTTCATAAGCATCGGGAAAAACTCTGAAAAAATAACGGATAAACGGGAATTTTTACGCATAACCACTTTTCGACAAAATCGATTTTTTAATTTTGCTATAACTCAAAAACGAATCATTGTAAATACTTGAAATTTTCACCAAATGTTTTTATTATGGTTATCTATTTACGATTAAATTTTCAGAATATTTTGACCTTTTTTTAAGCTACTTATAGAAAATTGAAATTTTCAACTTATCTAAGTTGTTTTTCTTAAAATGCCGATAAAAAAAATTTGGCTATCCAAAAAATCTTTAAAATTTAATACAAGGTTTATTATAAGTTTTACTTATTGTAGTAAAAAAAAATCATAAATTGTTAGTCACAATTTTTGTTTATAAGCATTTGAAGTTCAAATATTTATGAAATATATCAAAACACGAAAATTTTTAAGGAATTTTGAAGTTGAAAATTCATAAAATTTTTGTGATTTATACCTAAGGTTAAAATACCCAATACAAGGTTATCCATCAGTTTTCCTTCAAGTAACTGTAAACAAAAATTCCATCGTCAATGTAGAAAAAATTTTATGAGCGTATGAAATTTAATTTTTTACGAAATCGTGTAAAATAACGATATATTACAATTTAAATATAGATAATAATATAATATATCCAACTGATTATCATTGATTGACAAATACCCTCCGTTCAGAATCGTTTTTCGTATACAATGATACCCGTCATTGCATTCAAATTCAACACATCCATTATAGTGACCCACTCTCCATCTCTACTATACAGCAGAGCGATACCCTCTTGCCCACTTTTTTGTTTTGCATTTTTAATTACGTACATTCGTCCAATGACTTGCTGTTCGATTAAATAATAATGTATTTTTTAGATGCTTGGTATTAACATCTTTGTATTACATTTGTCTCAAGTATAATATGGCTTGTCGTGATTTCTCAATTAAAAATAATAGTAATTAAACATTGTTGATAAGTATAGAATGTAGTAGGTATGAGAATACATTTGATAAAATAAAATAATTTAGTCAGCTTTTTATTTCTTAGGTTTTTGATAATAATTTATAGTAATACCTAAATAGAAATTGATTAAACATAAACTTCATAGTTAATACCCAGGTGTAAACGCATAGTTTATATTTTAACAACGTGAATTGGGCTTAAGCCCTGGCCAAGCCTGACCTAGTGGCTAATAATTATTTAGTTTACAAACCGAATATTATTATTATATTGTGATAAACATTTTTTTCCTCTAAAATAATGGTTTGAAATTTATTAAAGTACCTCAACAAATTGTGTATAGTGTAATTTATTAAAACGAATTTTTATTGAATAATGCATTGGTAATTCGTAGTATATGATATTAATTTTTTCAAGTTTTTAACTTCTTTAAGAGTTAATATTTAGTTAATATTTTTATTAACTCGAGTTATTATACTGTTTTCTATTGTAACAACGTTTCATTGATTATTGGTGCTTTACATAATTTATTAAGAACTTAATCAGACTACTAATTTACTGATTAGTAATTACAATTATTTATTAAACTTTTATGTTTGTCCTTGAATTATAAATTCTTCTTTTTTCATCTCGAAAAAATATCAATACACTATTCATCTACTGTTCATGACAAGTTTTTTTTTAAATGATGGTATCTATTGTTTTTTTATTAATGTTTTTATAAATACCGAAGTATGGAATTTATTCCAAAATTTATCGAATTGCAGTACCTAATTATTTATTGATGAATAATGTTTGAAAACAATACTTTAAATAAAATTCAAAATGTTTAAACTTATAAATATCTAGTTATATGACATAATAAGATACAGTGAAACATCCATCTAACGAAGTCGCACAGGGAACAAAAAAAATTTCTAATTTAGAGGAATTTATTAAATAGAATTACAAATTTTTCTTTTTACATAATTACATGTTTCATATATTCTATATTGTATTAAAAAATTATAAAATAAATATCAAATACATATCATATTATAAATCTTATTATTTTATTACATATTTATTATATTTACCTATTTAATTTATTATTGAGAAATAATTAGCGAGACGTTTATTTTTATAAATTGTATTTTTTTCGTAAAATGTTTCGATTTCGTTTACAAAAACGGGTTTGTTATCGAATAGTTTATTCGTTAGATAGAAATGTCAGATTCTTTATACAGAAATAAATTTACGCTTGATTAACAATGAAGGGCATGGTTTCTCAAAAATAATTCGTTAAATGGAAGTTCAATTACATGAAAGTTTTACTGTATTTATACAGTATAGGTGTTATATCAATATAAATATTAATGGTTTTAGATTCTATAAGCGGTCTGTGATGTGTATATGACAAATAATGAAAAAATTGCTTCGATTTTTAACTTTGAAGGTGGTTTCTAATAAAAAATTGGATCTAGTTTGAAATTAAAAATTTCCTGTAGTTTTCTATTGAGGAAATATAACAAAAACTTAAGAAAAAACGGTTATTTTTACGGAAAATCAGATTTCAATTTAATCTATTAATTTTTTTTGTATTTAAAAAAAAAATAATTTTAATACTTGAAATTTTATTAAATGTTTATGTTTACGTTTCTTACACATATTATAATTTTAAAAATATTTAGATTATTTTTGAGCTATTTATAGACATTTTCAATTTTTTTCTATAAATTACGATAAAAAATTATTTGCAGGGTTGAAATACTTGAAATTTAATTTAAAATCCCTAAGTTATTCTTATACCTGTACACAATTATTCAAAAGATAGCTATAATTATTTTGATTCAATTAGAGTTCAAATGTTTACAAATTTCATCAAAACCACGAAAAATTACTAGTACAAGTATTTTAAGTATTTTCTAGAAAAAAGTTATTACCAAAATTTCAAATTTTTGTAGCTAAATTTGAAAATTTAATATTATATTTCTCATAAGTCGTTCATATTGGACCTAAAAAAATCTAAAAAATAAATAAATATCAAATATGATTATTTATAACGATGTAAATTATTTTGTTATTATTCAAATACATTATTCAAGGGGATTTAAAACGTTTACTACGTTATATTATGAATATTACCTATTATACCTATTACCTATATCTATTCAACTACATTTCTAAAATATGTAGATTCATATTACCTATGTCCTATTTATTCTATGAACTTATTCACACTGTTTTACCGTAAAGATAAAGATTAACTCGATACTTAATTACAATAGTATATAGTATATACTATATAATTTGGTATAAATACGTACTTATATATTATTATTATAGTAATAATTAAGTTCTAATAATATAATAAATGCCGTGTTTCCGTAAAAATGAAATGAACCAACCGTAATACTAAAAGTAAAATAAATTAAGTATATCAAAAAACATATTTAATTTTAAATATGCTTAGTACCGTGCCATCTATATCTGCTTAGAATCGTTTTTCGAAGATATACAATAATAAATCATTGAATTCAATTCGAACACACACATTACAATGGCCCACTCGACACTTAATGTACAGCAGAGGTACTAACTTATCTACCTTTTTATTATGATATTAATAATATTGTATATAATAATTATTAAATAATTGATATAGCTGTAAAATATATATTATGATAGAGCAATATTTTGTTTTTAGTTACTTTTGGGTCGCGGGTCTTAACTAAATTGTGTAGAGTCGAACACCAAGAGGGCAAATCAGTAGTTAATATAATATAATATCCATGTGCGCAATATTTGTTTTTTATGATTGTGGTGACCATATGACAAAAATACAAAATACATGCAGTACCGTACTCACACACACACAATTACAATCACATGTTAGGCAGTTAAACGTGTACATTATATTTTATTCATAATTAGCTGTTTGTAAATCTTTGCTTGCATTATATATATATATATGCAGAGCCCATACGTTTGTAGAGGCAAAAATAGAACACTAAACATTATCATAAAATCTTTGAAAGAGAAAAATTTTGACTTCGAGCTGTATAGGAAAAAAATAAGACAATATCACAAATTTGTTTCTATTGAAAAATAGTTTTTTTTGGAAATTAACAAACGACGATTCTTGTTTTTTGAATTTGATAAAACGAAGACATCTAGGTCCTTTTTATATAGGTATGATTATTTTAACGTAAAATACTCAATTATTTAACATATATTTGAAAAAAAATGTATATATTATACTATTTTGTATCGTAAACAATTTTAAAATTGTTCTTATTTTTAAATAACTACTTTAGTTTCATACTTTGAAGCAGAATATTTTTAGGTATCTCTGTCACTCCACCCAGCTTGTCTAAACTTTAAATAATTTAATGTTTTAATCATAATAAGTACTCGAAATTTTTGTCAATCGGGTCATATTTCTTTTCTTTATTAGTTCATATATAATATGTTTTCATCCAAAATTTTAAGGAAGTTAAAAAATGAAAATCATAAAAAGGCTAAAAAATATATTTTTTTAAAAACGTCTGACATATGAATTACGTAAAAAATATTTTCAAAAATAATGTTTTACTTTACTAGATTCATCCTGTATAATTTTTTTTTTTTTATAGATCTTCTAATGACATTATTAGTATTGTACATATTAAAATCAACTATTGGTGTTAAATATGTGTTCCCTGTTGTATAATTCAGTTTTACTAGATGTCAAAGTATATTTATGACCTTGCCGCGTTTTGAATGAAATTGCATAATATGAATGACGTAAAACGAGAAATTCTTGTTTCTTTTATCCTATATCCCAAGTACCCTGGGGAATCAATGATAATATGCTCGTATACGATTCAACACCTATTCAACAGAATATAAGTATATTATATTGGACATGTATACATATCAATTTACAGATGTATTTTGAATATATCAATTTTTTGTTAATCACAATCATTTTATATACTATATCGCATGAATTAGGATATTGTTTTTTCTTTATATATTATATAACAGTATGTATATAGGAAATTACTTTGAATCTTTCAGTTTCATTTTTATTGGTGAACGATTAATTTTGAAGTAAATCTTACCTAACCAGGGCAGTGCACCTTTTTGAAACGATTTGACTACGTATATTATATTAGCCAGCTTAAGTTTTATAACATAATCTTGTTTTTTATTTTCAAGGATATGGTAAAGGGTTCATATTTATTTTATTCTTGTAATCTAATATTATGCGTAAGCGATTTAAACTACATAATTACAATGACTTCATATTTTTATGAGTTCCATTTATTCTAATATACATCTTAATAAATGTTCTGTTGTATATTTTATTTTTATATATTAATTTTTAATTACATTTTATGTTATGGCATTTGGATGTTTTTTAATTATTTCAATAATATTATTAATATAAAAAATAAATGCAATTTTATAATTGGTTTTTGTATGCCTAAATAGACAATAGTGTGTTTGTGACCTAAATATGCAAATGAGTTTTTTTTATTACTAAATTCTGTTATTTATTTTTTTATAACCAAATATTGACGTACGGTGTGATTCATAACTAACAATTTAAATATATTCTTTGTTTGAATTGTTTTAAGTACATTTTGTGTTTCCAAAAAATAATTTTTATGAATAGAAATTCAAAACAGATTACGTAGGTATTATTTATTTAACGAATATAACTAATAACTACAAACTAAATTAAAAATATTGCAACTTTATGTCGTATTTTATTTAAACACTTAAAAATATTAATGTATACTATGTATTATTATAAATTATAATACATGCCATTATTATTTTAAAACTTATAAATATGAATGACAAATACAAATTAAAATATGAGCACAAAGGAAGGGATTAAATATGACTTAGAAATAGTTAAATTGTTATTTAGTTTTTACAATTATAAATAAAAACAACATATGAGAATTTAAATTCAAATATAATAATTTTTAATTTACTTATTGAAGACAAGTTAGAAGCGATGTTTCTACTTAAGCACTACCTACCTATAATAAATTATTGTGTCATTCATTAGATACTTATTTCTCCGTTCTATTCATAATAAGAAATAATTTATTTATAGGATATTATGTTGACTTGCTAAATTTTACAAAATAGTACTTGCGTAATTGTGTAAGTTTTTACATAAACGTAAATAAATAAATAAAAATATTTTATAATTATTTAGCAGTTTTTAAATTATTAAAACTAATATATTTTTATTTTATAGATCTTCAAAGTAAATATTTACTATTGTTGAATCAATTTTATTGGCGCCGTTTTAAATATAATATAGTCATATTATTTACATATATTTAAAATATTTTATTTGCAAAAACCAATTATTTTTATTTATTGGCGATATAGAATCGCGTTCCCCTCGAAAAATCTGTGTTCCTATTCTTCCACGAAATTTACCACGCTCCATATGATCCCTCGTGATTTATTTGTTGAAGAAATAATAGCCTATAGTCCTTATGCGACAGAAAAAAAAATAACTACAAACCCAAGAAATATCGCCTGCCGGTTTTCGGCATTTCTATTGAGTGCTGTGGCTGAATACTGGGAAACCGGTTTTTTCGCCTGTTGTTATAACGAGGGCTCCATTTCTTTATTATGTACAATATTTTTTCAAGATAAGCCCCGAGCACACAGCATTGTTGGATACTGCTATACGTATTAATGGTATTTTCAGAACTTTTTCTCTTTCATTTTGTATTTTTGCTTTTTTTTTTAACCATTTGTAAGGTCCTATCTAATGTTTTGTTAACATTGTGTCCTGCGTAAACAAAATACATAGAAAATCTTTCATGATACTTGTTTTATCGCCATACTTAATGAGAATTTGAATTGGTATTTTTATTAAGAAGTAAAAACAAATATGCAATATTATAATATTATTTACAATTTAAAATAGTTTTAAATATGGCAACATTTTTTTATGAAATCGAAGTATACTATGTTTATATATATATATATATATATATATATATAATATCGTATTGTATAGTATTATTATACTATCACAATATTATATATTTTATTTATGCAATTTTAAATGAATCAATTGACATTTAATTCAAAAATATTTTAATAAACTTTTAGAATTTGACATTTTTCAAATAATAGATTATTGGCACTAAAAATTGTTGACGCCGTTCTTAGTATATGAAAATTATGACTTTGGGGTAGGGTTACCATTTATGGTTGACAATAAAAGAGGAAATTTTTTTCAAGATTATGAAAATAATTAATATGTACATTTTATTTTTTTTTATAATGTACAATGTACCTACTGTAGTGATCATATGATATATATGATATAGATCATTAGGTATAAATTATATTTATTTATACACATTTAGACTTAAGAAAATAAATTAAACACTATAGAATTTCTTCGTAATTTAGAAATAAATAATCTGCTGTTTTATTTGTATAGTCTTTATCAAATATTTGTAAATATGAAAAAAAATAAAGAAACTCATAGCATATTAGCATAAATTATAATATTAATCAGGGTTTAGAAACTTTGTTAATATCATTATTTTTCTGTTTTTATAATAATATGATTATAACCATAATCATGATTGTGAACATTGAATATATTATTTAAATACCTTTATACTAATATCGATATATCGGGATAATTATTTAATAAATTCACATTTCTTGAAAAAACCCTGACATTTTCCAATATTTAAAAAACCCCCAGGACATTTTTATTTAAGCTTAAAAAGAGGACATGCCCGGGGAAAAGAGGACGTCTGGTAACCCTACTTCGGGGGCAGTTGCCCCCTTTGCCTCCCTACCCCTTTAGAAACGGCTCTGATTTCTATTAGTTGACATACTTATTATTATAATATTGTTATTTACTAGGTGTATCAAGAATGATTAATATATTTAATAATTTAAAAAACTAAAAATTATCAAATCTTTATAATATAACCTAGAAAATAAATAGATTAAAACAGTCATAATATTTTGAAAACTAAATTATGTAGGCATATAAAATTATAAGTATTTAAAGTCTCTTCAATTATCTTTTTTCTTTTCAAATCACAAACCACAAGCGTTTTGAGCCACTTTAACTCGCTGTATTTCATTAATCATAATTACTTAGAAAAGTATTGGAAATGATCTATTTTTAACCTCATAAAGTACAAACTACAGACTACAGATTGCTGGAAAAACATGTAATGTTTCTAGATCAAATTTCCCTTTCTAAAACGTGATGATAGACAACAAAGGTTATAAAACTAACATATTTTGTACTTTGTTCAGAATCTAAAATTTAGTGAAATAAATATATATTATTATGTATTTTACACAAATTACAAAACCTAGCTGTACTCGTGCACTTCGTTTCCCGTACAAAATGTATCCATGTTAAGTTTGATTGCCTAATGCAAGGTGTATACACCTTGGCCTAGTGCTAAAATTTAGTATGAGGATAAAATCTATGTTTTGTTTTCTGATTTTGTGTATAGATGATATTTCCGACTTCCGACATCAACTTTTCCGCCCAGTGTTACATTTTTTCAATCGATTAACCGATTATGTATCATTCGTTAAAAATAATCTGTTATTCAAATAATCGATTAAATAATCGCCCAGTCCTAAACATAATGAAGAGGTAATATAATATTGAGGTCATTAATGGGAATAAAAATTATCATATCTCATGAAGTTATGACGAAGAAAAAATTACACACATTGATCATAATTTCATCAAAATCGGTTGAGTAGTTTCGGAACGCATTGAGAACATCATACCTAGGAAGAATCATATCGGGAATTATATCTGGTTCATTTATTTTTATGATTCTATGGAATAAATAATAAAATACCTGTAGTTTACAGCTTTGATAAGATTTTTATACATCTATCAAAGTTTTGATCTTTTTCAATCTTCCTTTTGAGACTTAATGGACTATTTCACAATTTTATATGGTTGATTTCGGAAATTTAACGTTGTATAATTTATAGTGTCTTATAAATGACTAACATATTTCTGTATGTTTTTTTTTAAATCTCTTTTCACGTTTGTTTTGTTTTTATTATTATTTATTTAGTTAAATATATTTTACGTATGGTTGCTTCACACAAATGTAAAATTGTTAATCGATTAATACTCATTGAATTTATTCAATACTGGAAATAAAAATAAATATGTATTTATATATAAAAGAATAAACAAGTTTCTTCTTAGTATTAACAAAATTTATTTTTAACATTTTCCAATTGATTGTTTATTACTATGCTGTTAAAAGTACGTGAGATACTATACAACTACATATAATTACATAAATTACTTCCAGTTTTGACATTTTTTTTATTTGAAAAATCATATTAATTTTTTTATATTTATTTTGAAAGGGTGTGTATCCTTTGGTTATTTACATTTATGTTATTAATTTGTATTTTGTTTAAACTATATTTATATTTTAACTTATCCAAACGCAGCGCAAGTATGTACATAATTGTATATTATTAACAATTTCTAGTGCGAGTTAGGTATTACAAATTTAGTTCGGGAAAAGACAACCCCAAGTATGTGTTATTGTTTTATTTTTTTACCGTATTTACCTCGAATAATTTTTAAAATTATTCATACGTGTGGCGATTTAAATACTAAAATTGTAATTTAACTTATAAATAATTAAGTACGAAAAATAAAAAACATTTTAATTGTACCTGTTAGTCATAGGTAATCTTAACTAAAATTAATGTTATTATTTTGGATACTCCACTTGTTCTGGTGATTTGCTACTTCCGAATAGCATATGTGTACTTGACCTGTAACATGCGTTTTTTGTTGCCAATTCAAGTGTTTTTTTGCTATTATCTAAGTCTGGGCGATTAGAGAATGGCGCCAGTAAAATAAAAAAAAAATAAAAAAAATAGAATCGCGTCCTTCAAAAATGGATGTACGCACGTCGTATGTATTTGAATATAATTCGCTGTCTAGCAATAACGGTAAATTGAAAATTAGTGAATAAAAATAAAACTATATTGGTATACATTATTTATCTATATACTATACCTTTATTCGTATGTGTATATGTGTAAATATTTATTACCTACGCTGTGCACATTTTTCCTAATAATATGTGAAATTGTGAGCCATGGAAGTTTGAACTTAAGCCACGTTTAAAACCCGTCTGAAAGTGAAATGTCTTTATCTCTATATTGTATATTATTATCAAAATACGTATCGTTCATCGTTTTTGTGATTATCTCATACATCGTATGGACCTTGGCCTTATGCGTATACAGACGCTTCTCTCCCACTATCAGTTAGTGCTTGTCTTTTTTTCTGTTCGATTTTTCGCCCTTTTATTGTGTATACATATTTTATATTTGTGTATTTAGGTCTAGTAAACACCAAGGCCAACAGCGCTGCGTATTTACGACCGTTTATAAAAAAAAGAATAGAATCATTGCTATTAAGCCGCCGACCTATAACTCCCCTCTTGCATTGACACGCCGTATTGTATTTATGGATATTCTGACATATATGTTCAGATTTTAGACTATTTTAGTAAAGAATTGTATACCTACCGAAAATTTGAATTTTTCTACTCAATTCAATAGTGTTTGTTGGCACCAAAAAGATTTTGTTTTGCTCCCTGTTTCTAAAATGATAGACTACTACATTTCATTATAAAATGTTATTATGTAGGTATTTAAAAATAAGGTTACACGATTTGTTGATTTTATTTTTCTCCAATAATACAACTTTGATATTATTTGCTTACCCATTTAAAATATTATCTTTTGAATAATAACAAAATTAAAATTTGTTTTTAATGTATTTGAAATTGATTGAATTTTTATGAAACTCATTTTAAAGTTCTGTAATATTTTTATTGAGTTGAAGTTTTGAACTGTATTTAATTAGGAATTAATATAAAAATAATTTGTTTCAATTCTTAAGTCAGCGTTATAAAAAAAATATGAAATCGTATTACATATTTTCTATTGAACCATTGATTAACAATTTGTTTTTTGGTATTTAAAAAATATATTTATATCTATATATAAAGATAGCCATTACTCATTTATATTTTACTGATTAATAACATGTTTAAATAATGTTAATATGCATTTTCAATTTTAAGTAAATTAAATGAGTTAACAATAAATGTAATTAATATTTGTAGCTATAAATGAATTTTACTATGCAAATTTTAATTATAATGAGGTAATGACTAACGAACAATAATATTAATATTGAATAATAATAATATTTATCAATTACTCGTATTAAGTTTAGTTTTAGGTATTTGTATGTTATGCACTTCAACCTTGAAATAATATCCCCAACTGTGATTATATACTCTTAAACTACATTGGTTTACTTTTGTCTTCTATTACAATATTCTTGGCTGTTGTTAATACGTAATAACAGAACAATATGTTTAATACCTACCGCATATTTCATTACTATAATTTGGAATAAAAAACAATACAATGATTTGATTTATGTGAAAATTAAAATTTGGATTCGTTTTACTTACCTTGTAATTTATATAGATAATTGGAAAGACTTTTTGTCAATACACGCTACATAGAAAGTGTAGATACTTTATAGTGATAAGTACAGGTAATTGAAATATCGGTTTCATTAATTTTGATATTCTTGATTTATAATAAATTGTATATCAAGTATAAAACATTTACAATAATGTATGCAAAAGTATCTTTTTAAACAATATTTAAATGGTTACTGGTAAAATATTTTATTTGAAAATGGTCAAATATATAGTACAACAAATGATACAGTAAAATAATGTGGCTATAAATAATAGATATGTACATATAAATTATATTAGTGCATAAAATTTAATATTGCTCTTCGGCACTTGTAGTTCGTATTAAAAATGTTTGCCACATTCAGTAATCATCTAACAAAAGATTTTGAACTTGAACTGTAATGGCAAACGATAACATATATTTGAATTATATTATAAACTCTTTATTCAAAAGTCTTTCAAACATTTAATATATAGTATAATAAAATATTAAAAAGTTGTGTATAATTTATTAATTGTATTCCCAATGTACACACGTATAATAATATTTTTTATAAGAAATTGTCTAATTAACCATTATACTAAATCCAATAAAAATTATGATGATTATTATTTTTAACCAAATGTAAATATTTAAATATTCCTTTTATATGACATCGTACATTATTTCACTATAATAAACTTAAATATTCTTTTTAAAAACTGTGAAAATCGTGATATAATATGAGATTAACTAATATTTTATTTATTTAATTTTGTTTTAATATATCCTTAAAACTTGTTGTTCTGTCGATCTGTTTTTGATATAAGATTATGTTCAGTTTAAATTATTTTACGCTTGTGTCAG
The DNA here is from genome assembly GCF_003676215.2 of Rhopalosiphum maidis. Taxonomy (NCBI): domain Eukaryota; kingdom Metazoa; phylum Arthropoda; class Insecta; order Hemiptera; family Aphididae; genus Rhopalosiphum; species Rhopalosiphum maidis. The sequence continues at coordinate 87,613,209 of NC_040878.1, forward strand.
GAGTAAAACAGCGTATGTATGTAAAATGTTTAACTCATCAACACTGTACTGTTAAGCTTACTAAGATGTTAAGATGGCAGATTTTTCCAAATATATTTAGTTTATTTTTGTTTTTGTTTTGTCTTTTTACAGTTTTAAAGGCGTTTATGAATTTTTATTTTTTAAAAATATATACAGATATAGAAAGTTGTACATTTTATTGAAATAGCATACTTCAATATTTAAAGTAGTTGATAATTTAAGAATTAAGGTTTTTATTTTACTTAAATATTAAATTATAATTTGTAGTTACGGTTAACTATAATGTTATTTTTAATTTTTAACTTTTATTGCCTAAAATTTAACAATTTTATATTAGTGATATATATATTATTATAACGTAGTTTGTAAAAAATCTAATGCTATACAAAGATAAGAAATCTCGATGTTACGTTCTTTGAATTTTAAGTTATGAGTAATTTCTTACGTATTTACGGTATTTATAAATACCTATTATTTACTTTGAAAGTTTTCACAATTTTGAGTATACATTTATTTAGGTATTTACTAGCTACTTAGTCGATACTGAAAATCTTCCTACATAATATTAATGATGTGTATACACTTTTTTTTAGTACAGGGTGACACATATTTTTTAAATTTATATTTATATGAATATAATGTAGGTACCTACGTATGTGCAAAGGTGGGAAAGTTAATGGAAATAATTAACTCAAGTTAAATTAAGTTAAGAGGATACAAGATGGATAAGTTAAAAGTTAATATGGAGAAAAATATTAACTCAGTTTAAAAAAAGTTAATCTATTTTATTTAATTAGTATGTAAATTACATAAAGAGTGAATGTGTCTTTCTAGTTTCTAATTTATAAATTATAAAAAACAATTTTATTGAACTTTTATCAATGTATATTGCATGTAGTCGTATATACCTTTTTACTTTTACTTTACTAATATTTATTAATTTATATATATTATATATACAACATTTTGTTATAAAGAAAAAGAATAGAGATTGTTGTCTTATTATAGTATTGTATTATTTTAATTTTATACTAATATAGTAATATTTACGTATAAACGAAAAATTTCAAACGTTTTAACTTGATGGATTTTATTAAAATCAACTGAGAAAAGTTAAGTTATTTCTACTGTAAATTAAACTAGTTAAGTTCATAAGTTGATTAGAAAATAAACTAACTAGTTAAGTTAAAAAGCTAAAAAATAACTTTTTAACTTAACTTTAACTTTTTAACTAGTTAATGCCCATTTTTGCGTGTGTGTACACTGAAATACCGTGCTTTCGACTTTCTTGTGTGCATTTATTAATGTGAACTGCTAATAAACTGTTTCAGTTTTGTTCAAGTCAGTAATAACTACGTACCTAATATGTGCATTTATTAAATGGTTCTTAAAACGTTTAAGAATATGTCATTGAGAACCATTTTATTATTCAAGAATCACCAGTTATACCCTTCAATAAGACATTATTAAACTTCTTTTGTTAACCGGAAGTTGGTCCAATTTTATTTCTGAGAGGCTACACATTTAAACAACTATAATGCTGATTTATATTATGTTATTGTTTTCTGTTTAAAACCAGTTAATATTGTACGAATCGCGTATACAGTCAGTGACCGATATTAGCCTTGTACAGTATAGCCTAAACGGTTACACTCGATTATACCTGTACACGCGGGGCTGCTGTATGTAAATTGGAATTTTTTTCTTCCATTCGTCAATACATCGTCGTACGTTCAACTTCGCGAACTGTTAAATTTTCTCTCGAATCACGTTCAAACACGATTGTAGTTTGTACCCAAATACGTTGTGTACTTCATGGGTTCTCGTTTTCGTTTTAACAATAAATTCTGTGTGTTTTCACACACTTGACATCACCGACACGCATGTGTTAAATTCCAAACCAAATTTAGTCGAATGTTATTTAGGAACGCCGCGGACTACTTTTCACCCGCAAGTACAGACTACCGACATTCATTACTACCGCTATAAACGGTGACACGGTGTGGCGCTTAATCTAAATTGCAGTTACAGCCACGGACCAGCTAGTAAAAATACCTCGAATCATCGTAATGCATTATTTTCTTTTATCACTGAATGATTAAAAAAAAAAAAACCAACGAAGTGAGTGTGTGTATGTGTGAAGGCGACTGTTGTCTATACTACTCTGTTAATATTTGCCAACATATATTATACCTAGGTATCATCTACCTATTGAATGTGTATATTTAATGTGTTTTTCATATCTTAATTTTTAGATGGTCTATATAAATGGATAGTATTTGTTTATTTAGGTCTAAAAATTATTATTGATAAAATTATTTTTATTTTTTACTGAGAGTTTTCATTTTTAGTTTTCAAATACTAAATTCTTTTAAAATTAGTATAAAAAAAAAGTTAATTTAATTTTTGTTTATTGCAGGGTAAATTTATTCATTTGTTTATTAGTTTCAGAATGGGGAGTTAGAATTAAGTAAAATTGTCCATAAGTATAATAAGAATCTCTAATTTTAGGGTAGAAATAATAAAAACAACTGTGACTGGTAGTTATAAAAATCGTATAAATTGAACAATTTTAAAATAGATTGATTTTTGGTTTTTACTAAAGTTAAATAAAGAAAATACCTAATTTTCAAAGATTTTTATTTTTACTAACCATGTGGGATATGACAAAAATCCGAAACTAGTAATTAATTCAAATGCCATGTATGATCATAAAATGAGAGTTGAGACCAGCTGTGCAGTGATGTATCGCTACTTACTATACTCTGTTATATCTAATACTGAAGTAAGGATCAATGTGGTACTAATTATATGAAACCGAGATCGTTTGCCAGTGGTTGTTTCGTTTAAGTAAGACTCCTCCGTTAATAATGTACAAAAAAAAATGTCATTAAAATATATGTACCGTCTCGCAAAGAGGGGGAACATCGACTTGGAAATAATTTCCATAGTGCGGCGGTGCAGGTGAATAACCTCGAGGAACTAATATGTATTGCTTATAATATACCACTTAACTATGTACAAATATTATAATATATAGACACTTGCATAATATTAAAACTTATTTGCAGCGTGATCAATTATATTATTGTGATCAGTAATTGTTTATAAATATATTTTCTCCCGTTTATTAGTTTTGAAAAAAGATAAAGGGTTAATATTTCTCGATGTATACGGTTGAACCGTTATCACACGTTTGTCGCAAAAAATTGTACTCGCGTCCAATTTCCCTCCCGGCTCCCACCTCTTGTTACGAAATCGGCGGCGGCTACAACGGTTGTTTGTAATGCATAGGCCAGCCGTTGGCCATGATCTTTCGAACGAGCGCACGTCACTGTATGTTAGTAATTTGCATACGTTCGCGATGTGGGGGATAAGTTTTTAGTTGGAGAAAAAAAATGATAATCGTAATAAATAAAAAATTCTACATTTTTTATCGCGTAAAAATCGAGATATATTATTTCAATCGCCGGAGCTGAAAAAAAAATTCGTTTACCCCGCAAACCGCATGTAAATTACGCGAGCGGTTTTTCTCTCCTCTCCTCTTCTTCTCACAACATTTAAATACTATCCAGACGGGCCTTGAGACGTTTTCAGGCGGCGATGACGTAGCTTGACATAGTTACAATATTATGTGGTATTCCTCTGTGCCACGCGTACATTTTACGGGGGTGTTAAATTTATTGCGAATTCGTGTATACACGCACACACACATACACACACTATCGTGCACGTTTGGCCTTGAATATCGTGTAGGAAAAAATAATGCCACTAGCATCAGTCTGGTCCGATGTATTTTTACGAATTAAACGCCGCACCACGTTTTAAAATCACAGTTTTTTTCCTTTTATTTATATACACGCAATAGGTTCGAGTTGTGTATAAAAATAGACTAGTTATGATAATATTACGTGCAAAAACTACGTGACCCGCTGGTTTAAAAATTGCAAATCTCGCGCGTACGTCCGAACACATCGCATTGTGTAAAAAACGGGTTTATAGTGAATTTTTGTCTGGCGAAAGTTTTTGATTACAATTTAATTTTGTTGCAGCCGTGGCTAGTTTGTTGTATTTAATAAACGGTTTGGCTGGAATTGTTTATTAGATTTATTCTGATATTTTTATTAAAACTATATCTACTCATCTTTATACATTTGTGTATCTCAAAATAATGTACAACTCTTAATAGTTTGGTACTTATTTCTTATGTTAGTTCATATAAATGATTGGATGTAACTTGTTATAGAACATATTTTGTATAAAAATATTATATTATTAATTGAGTTATTATTTTAGTCTATTTGCTATTTTATTAATGGGTCTGTATATATCACATTATTGTATTAGTTATATCATTTTATAATAGGTATATTCCATTTTAGGATTATAAATAATGTCTTTGAGCAGGACGTTTGATTGCATACTATCGTAAATTGATTAAGGTTGAAAATAATTGAATATTAAATTCATTCAGATTGACTTCAGAATTCTGTTCGGATGTGTGTCTTATTCAGTATTTAAAATTTAGAATTGAATTATTACTGACTAATCAATACTATAGCCGGGTATTATAAAAATTGTATGCATATTTATTGTTGAATAAGTCACCAATTTATTGAAGCAAAAACTTGTTTATAACCTATAAATAAAATTATGTTTCATAATTATTGTATCTTTTCTTTGTTCTTGATTTTGTAAACTAGTTTTGGGGACACAGTCTGCAAAAATTTATTTTTCGGTATAATTTACAAATCTGCGAAGAAGAATAACAATTTTAATGAAACTAAGAAAAATATTATATACTTTTAAAATATACTAGAACAAAAAAAAGTTTTAAAATGAGCGGTAATGTGTAAGAAAATGGTATATTATTATGGCTTATATAAATCAGTGTTCAATATATTCTATGGGTATAAATATTTTAAATTATGATAAACAGATCTTAAGGCAAAACGCCGACCTGGGTCACGTCGTTGACGATTGTTATGGTTTAAGCCTTCTCCATATATTATATATATTTTGTAAAAATATTTATTTTGCGCCATAAAAATGATAATAAAAAAAAATACTAGGTAAAAAAATCTTGTGGGTCTTAACAAGTTCGCGACACTGTGTGCGGTCGTAAAAAAACAATTTTACGACTTTCATGCATATATAAAATGTTCGAAAACAATCGATTTTTGTCTTTGCTGCCTTTTTCTCCTAATTGCTTACTATAGTGTAAACGTTTTCATTCACACGCCGTGTGGTTTTCATTAAAATTCGATTTCTTTTTTTATGTTACATGTATAAAGTCTCAATAAATAATGTTTATTGATTATATTTAAGTGTTCTGTTTAAATTTAAACGGACGTTTATAAACGGTATTTATAATAATTGATTGATTTTCAAATGCATCTAATTATTTTTCCTCCTATAGTGGTGATAAGTCGTATTTACATTTTTTTAAAATTCAAAATTTAAGTTCAATCAATCAAAAAGTAAAAATATTGATTTTTTTTTTAGTTATTGTTATTGGTATGTATTCATTTGAGATAAATTACTGATTATAATTAATTAGATTAGAACAATCTTATTTTAAAGAAAAATATAAATGTTAAAGTGTATACTTGTTCGAATAAATTAAATATTAAGTATGGTAAAATGATAAATTCAGAACAGGTTTTAAAATCGAAATCCAAATTACTTATAGTTATTGTAAAGAACTGGATGGTTAATTTATATATGTAGATACAATTTTAAGATTTATAAAAAAGTATAATCGTGTTAATATTCACTATGAAATGCATACTGAGTGTTAAATATGTATATACTATGGAATATATAATTTCAATGGAGTCTCATCTTTATATTATATTATTTTAGCTAAAGGATTTTTTCAACCGTAGAATATAAGTGATTATAAGCTAATGATATCTGTAATGTATTTATTTAATTTATAGTTTAACAAATAATCTCAAATATTTTATTGTATTATGACTAAAGACAATATTAAGAATTATTTTTGAAAGAACTTTTCTTCAGTATGAGTGAATGTAGACAATATGTATACATTCTGAGTGTAATTCAAAATACTTCAACACGTAATTGCGATTGTAAATTAATATAGTTATTGTATGAAGGTTAATTTAATTGATGTTAAGTTAATTACATTTAAAATTTTATAATATAATAATAGTACCTATCTATTAATTTTAACGATGTTACTAATTTTAATTTAATTAAAAAAAAATATTCTTCTGATTTTCAAGGAAATTGTGTCATTTATTTTATTTTAGGAACTTGGTACAAAAGTTTTTTTTTAAATATTTATTTTAACAGTTTTAAATTAAATGTAAAGTATCTAAGTTTTAGGCCATTCGCTGATAAATAAAATGTGTTATTAATTTTTTCCTTAAATTCTTGCATTTATTGAGGTACAAAAATTAAACAAATATAAAATATTTTATGATTTTTACTGTTTAGTTTATAAAAATTATATTTATGTATCGTAGTTAGGTATGTGTATTTTGAGTATTGCTAAATTGTTTTTTCTGTTTATGATTTTGTATACATTATTGTTATACATTGAGAAATACATTAAAGTCGTTATAAAGATTTTGAGTAACGAATACACATGACTTTTTGGCACAGCCACGGCCCCTATCAAGAGCGGCGCCGGTTTACTATGTGAATCAATGGACCTCTTCCGGTCTAATCGCTTGTGTAATGTGTCAAACTCGTTCATGAATTCGTGAATATGTATGAGAACTATTTGGTATCTCTAATTCATTTTTGTAATAAACAATTATTTTTATTTATTTTATCTTACGTAACCACTATCAGATTAGTCTGTTTTAACTGTCCGGTGGGTCCAAATATATTAAGAGAAAGATGAATTACAATAAATCATGACGACATTTTTATTTCTTATTCTTCTTAATTTTCGGAGAGAGACGATCGTATTTGCCGATAGCATTTTTCGTCACATATGTTTTTTTAAACGTGCATGGATTGATGACTTTACCCTGCAACCGGTTTCATCCCGTCACCACTACCCTGTCTTACCCATCTAATTATTATGCAGTACAAATAACATTTTATTATTATTAACGTCGTAATTAAGTGCTGTTGGTTTGCAAACAAAACGTCGGGGACCTATCTTCAGTACTAAACATAAAATAGGCTATTGATGAGGCGTTTTCGTCGGTGGACTGCTGTTGATCATTAAAATTGTTGAGTCTTGCATAGTCACACACTTTTATGTGTCCCATTCATGATAGATTTATTGGCGGGAACTCTGTGTCTAGAGAGTATATGTGTAATGTATATATATGTATATATGCATAATATGAGAAAATGGCTTAAATCCAATTCAATATGTGTGACCAAAGAATTTATTTAGGCGTTTCCTACTGGGGACTTAAGAGTTAATTTTGGATCAAGATAACAGACAAATTGTTTAACGCGTTTCAGATTTTAAATTGTAATAAATATACATAGCCATACATTACATAATTTTAAGTGGTGAGTTATCAGAAATTCGATAACTTAATCATTTAATATAATGTATTCTAACTTATTAATTCCAAATGTACTTCAAGAATAAATTAAACATTATGCAAATCTATGAATTAATAAAATTATAATTTAGTGTTAAATTCAGAGTGATACATTTTTTTATACGTAGATAATTAATGACAAAATCAAAGTAGAAAAATGTATAATGATGTATTATAATAAAGTATAAAGATTTTAATAATGTATATAAAATTCAGATTATTTTGCTTAGATTTATTTATTGATAAGACCTTTAATTTATTATATAAAATTATCAAACGTGTAATAAAATATTAAAATTGAAAAATTTTTTGTTATTAATTATTTGTTATAAAAAAAATGTATCGCTGTAAATTTTCTATTTTTATTTTGTAATTATTATTTACTAATTATTATTATTATTTAATACATAATGAATGATTCCCCCCCTCGAATTTTAAATTAAACTATTGCTCACAATTGCATAATGTTTAGATTTTAACGATGACAACTCTTTTAATAAATAAATGTTATACATTTATTTAATGTATTATGTACTCGTATAATATAATATAATGATAAATAATTAAAAAACTTGATTTAATAAATATGGTTGTTTAATATAATAGCTAGGGTTGGCAGAATTTAAACCACTGCGAGTTTAGTAACACGAGAAGCACAAATACAAAGGAAAAATGTATAGAAAAATGTATGGAATTGTGTAAACTTAAGACGTCTCTTGTATCTGCGCTGAGTTAAAATCACTACTGGGTATTGGATTTGGGTTTTCGTTTGTATGAAACTTCATTCATAATTCTTTGGAGGCGATATTGAAGACCTATGTCTCATTGTCAGTAAGCGAACACCTGGGCAATGCCGCCATCATCTGTGAGCAATTATGTGAAAGGAATTACCTAAGGTCTTTTTAATAAAATGTATAGGAAACTCATTGTAATTATGTCTACTGAAAAAAAATCATATATCGCTTGATTAAACGCTTTAAGGTCATAAATCTGGACAATTAATGAATGCTTAATATTTTCTCCGTTATTGAAATAAGGTTCAATTTGACTAATAACTGTTATTATTAGATAGACCAAGTGCCGCAATTGTTAAATTGTATAGTATAGGTACCTATAGCATTGATTAAATAATTTAATCAATGCTTATAGTATGTCTACTTAAACCAAGTTTATCATCGTATTGTTATTTACGTGTTCTTAAAAGCAAAGTAAATTTTATTTTATATTACGGAACCAGTTATGAATGGATCTTGATTACATGCATATTATTTAGCCCAGATTCCTCAACGAATAATAGTCGATTAGATATGTAGTATTTTCTCTGCATTCTTTACTGTCGGTTGTCGCAAAAATAGTTTGTTATATACTATTAGAATATCAAATTTTACACGTGTGCACTTAGTTCATGACTATTATTAGTTACTTTAGGCACAATTGATTATATTGAAAACATGTCTGCGTAAATACCTATGGCACCTTTTTTTTACTTAAAATTTTGATGGTGCTAAGTTCATACAAATCATTTATAGAAAATTATAATAATAAGTTATTATCTTTATTAAAGTAATTTTATTGTCTTCAGTTAGCAAATTTATTAATAGTATCTTAAGTTTTTAGTTAATTTGTTAAAAATGTTCAATATTTAAAAGTGGTTGTAGTCTATAAACTGTTCTTGTGTCATGTTAATTGTTAATTTTTATTCGTTGTATTATAGGAATCAATACACTAATTTAAATACATAATTAATCTATTAATTAACAAAATATTTAAGTGTGCTAAAAATCTAAATGTATAGCTTTACATTAAAAAACAGTTTTGAATTAAACAAATTGTATAATTAAACTATATATTAAGAATGTTACATATACGAAGTAAAAATTGATTTTAATTTTAATTATTATTGTTGTGAAATAATGACTATTGCACTTTTTAGAAAATCGAAAAAAATACAAAAAGTAACTAAGACATAATATTAAGTTAGTAACCAAGTTCAGTAAGTTCGACGCTATTTTGGATCTTTTTTGATGGTCGCACGCCATTGAGATTCATATGATAGTGGTACCTTTGATTCGTGTCTGAAATATGAGATCTTCGAGACAATCCTAGGTATGCGGTGTCGTGATTTACTGACTTCTGATGATCACCATTACCACGATGCGTTTATACGATCCAAACGTACACGAATTTCACGCTAATAAGAGTCGACTTAATACCTAAGAATGTATGGTACTAACCTAACATAACCTAACCTAATGAAAATCAGAAACTAAATAGGTAGTACATTTGCTTAAAAACTAATACCAAAAATTAGATAAGTACATATTTGTTTTCCAAGTACTGTAATATAGAACTCATAATAAAAATAGGGTTTTGTTTGGTACACTAAGTTTACCGGATGGGGTTTTTTTTTCGAAAATTGTTAAGTGCTTTCCCATAGTGTTACTGCAGATTTTTTACTTCCATTATACGAAGGGAGGGAGGTGTGTGTATTAAGTCTTGTTTGAACTTTAGTGGGCAATTCCTTATAACACTTACAGTTAAACATCGATGTGTGTGGTACGAATTGTTGGTAGTGGCATGGGGGGTAGTGGGTTCTTTGACTGCTCTTGCGCTTATGAGAAGCGGTGGCTTTCGGCACTGCATATATGCACATTCGTGTGATAAATGAGTCCGGTTAATGACCTTGGTCAATTGCCTGCTATAGATATGTTTCAAGGACTTGACGTTTGGTAACCCCTGCGAGCGGGTAGTGGTCATTCCAATTAAAAAAAAAATAATAAAAACGGAATAATACCTAATAAAATAAATAATATAAACTGGGCCGCGACCGGTCGTCGCGCAGTGGTGGGGATTGCGGAGTTCCGCGGCCGCGCGGGGGCGAAGCATTCGCCTTATGCAAAAATTGAATGGGAATCTCCTCCGCTCTCGCGAGACCCTCTCCCCCTCATACACCCGTCCCTACCCGCGGATCGACGACGGGCGTCGTCGTGCCGGCGGACCGGTTGTGTACCGGCCAGCCGCCGCGCGGCGTGACCTGTCGCCCGGCGACATTGCCAAAAAGCCGCCGCTGCTTGATTGTACGGCGGGCGGTCGGTCGGTCGTCGGAGACTCGCCGCATTCCTGAGCGCCGATCCAGTTATCGCAGCAACGGCAGCCACAGTCTCTTCCACCGCCGCCGCCGCCACTACCACCACCACGTCCTCGTCCATCGGACCGAATTCGATATCTGGTGGGCGGGTCGGGGGAAGTGCAGGGGAATTCGTTTATTCCGCAATATGCCGCCGTTCTTCTTTGCTCGCGCGCGCGCTTTGGACCGCTTACGACGATCCCGGACAATGGAAGTCACGGGAAAGTCATACCTACAGAATAATAATGCGTTTTACGTATATTTTATTATTATACGACGACGGTAATTTACCATCCTGCCCGGGTGTTTATACAATTATTTTATTATTTTAACCTAACCTATAACCGCATATTTTTCGCATATCATGTACGTATATTATATAGGTAATATCAATATGGTACGCAATAATATATCGGCCGGGGGCTCTAACGTATATTATTATATTGCGTGCAGATGTTCGACTTTGCTGTTGCTGGTGCTGCTGCAGCAGGATTCCGCCCGAATCGAAGGACATATTATTGTATGTGCTTATATATTATATATCGTATGACTTTCAAACGACTGCGGATTTCGGGATGGACGGCGAGTCTATTGTTCCCAACTACAGTTTTTAATTTTTGTCTAACCCTCACCAATCATCTACCCACCTACCAACACGCCAACAGTTGGGGCGTTACGTTTTTTCTTTCGTGAATTTCATAATAATATGTTAATAATTTTATGACGCCCCTTTAGCTACGTACTTATGACATCACACACAACTGTATACCTTCGTATTTAGATCGATCGATCGATTTGTCTTATATATATTATTATGTACCTACATAATCACAGACTATACTATAATATTGCAGTATTATATTATCTATAGACGAATAGTTTGTATACATTTATTTTAGCTGCTGTGCCGTTTCTTTAAAATTGTATTTATAGTTTACAAACGTTCCATTCGTTTCGTAACTATTATAATTGCTATATAATTTTCATTACGAAAATAATGATAATGATTAGCATAATATTATACTATTGATAATTTATATAAAAATATGTAAATTGGACATGTAAATTTATTATATGTTTCTTTAATATTGCCGAATTGTATTATTCTGTTCTGTTGTAAAGATTGAAATTACTGCGAATCGAAAATGAAATATGAATAGCATAATTAAATGAAAGTTTGAAAATACAATTTTTCTGTTTTGAATATAAAGTAACGATGTATTCAAATATTTAAGATAGATTTTTCTGAGAACCTCTTAACCTCAAGTATGTACCATTACTGGCATAATATCTGCAGATGGTATTGAGTTCAATAACACCATATTTTTTGATACCTCAATGACGTGTACAATTTTTTTAAAACGTATTACGTATGCAATTTTATGATTTTTAAGTAAAAACTATAGGTAGAAGCAAACGTGATTAAAATATTAACATAAAAACGACATTACATTATTTCCTTTTTATTTCGTTTATTATATTTTTCAAGGTTTAAAATTCGGGCTTAAATTTTAAGCTGAGTGAGTTTATTCTTACAGTGATGTTTTTATTTTATAGATAAATTCCTAAAGTTATATTATGTATTATTATTTCAAATAATAATAAAACACTGTCTTGTGTCAAGGTGAGCTGTATGTGAGTGCATTTAACGCATTATCCGCACGTATATACTATTATCTATACATTTTAATTTTTGGATTTTCTTTTAAATTTTTTAATTAAGACATCAGTGCGAAAAAAGCGATGTCTATAATAAATTTACTTTTTGTACTTAAGAGTAGTATTACTTTTTTAATCTTTGTTGATAAATTGTAATTGATAGTTACCATATACTATATAATAGTACTGTACTACTGCTAATTAGTTTTGAATATTTAATAACTAATAAAGAACGGACACGCGATCAGACTTTTATTCAACATAGATATGTAGCATAAGTATAAAGGTATATTATACATTTATTGAATTATACACAGTTAGCCATCAGGTATAATATTTCTGTTTGAACTTTGAAGGATAACGGCCAACGGGATCAGAAAACAACGGATTAAATTGATATTGAAAAATACCTTATGTTGATTTTTCAAACATTATCTATTTGTTATCGCACTCGTGTGAATTATTAATATTGTTCCATCGTACATTCTATGGCTCGTGACCGTGTGGTGTGAAACGTGTTGAGGAAATTTTAGCTGAATAAGTCGTTCAAATAAGTATATAGTTTGCAAATAAACACTTTTAACAATATGATCTAATCACGTAATATTGTTCGATTAGTCGTTGTATGTAGGAGAATAATATTTCACACATAATATCTTCTCCGTAATACGTTGCCTAGATGAACAAAAAAATTAAATTTATTTTTCCTCGTGTAGTTTTTAACTTGACTTGATTGACTCTGAATGGTTGATATTTATTTATTTCTCACTTGAGGTTTAGGTTTTTTTGTTCAATTCATATTTATGTGTCTTTTGCGTTGTGTGTGCGGTGGTCGGCATATTACACGCTGTGAACTTGACTAAGTTATTTTTTATTTATTAGTTAGTTGGTTGACGTGCATGTTTAAAATTCATTTATAGCTATAACTTCGAACTGTTTAACTGTCCGTTATAATTTAATTATATTTATGAATACAAAATGTATGTACTATAGTTGTATTAATTATCACCAATCACCGTGCAGTATATGTATATTACAATTAGTAAATAAAATCGTAATTATTGGTTTTATAAATTAGTATAGATAATTATAAATAATATATAGGTTTACAGTACATCTGTAATACTAATAATACTATGTTTGCCGTTTTCAGCTTAAATTCCCGTAGTAGATTTTGTTACAGCAGTTAAAAAAACTTTACGTTTTATTAGTCCAATGAAAAATGTCTTTGCTGCATACTACCCAGAGGCCAATGTATTAAGGGTTGTCGTTATTTAAACGATTGGTCATTATATCTCGTAGTTCTATTGTTTTATTTAATACTTCTATAATACTTTTATAGTGAAAAAAAACAATAGGAAAACTGATAAAAATCGATCGTTATTGTATCGATACTTTCTGTATTTGGTTTCTTTTCTTTGTAGTAATTTATTATTTGGTTATACGTATTTAAAGCATGTTGTAATTATGTATGTATAGATCAATTTACCATTATTATTTTGATCGTGAATTTTTTTTAGTCACTTCATATAAACAGATGAATGGAACGAGATATGTTCAAATAGGTAAACTATAACGATAGAGAAGTATGAATTAGTATTTTATATCGTGTTCGTATACGAAATCTATGACGTCGAGTAACTTTTTTATATTTCACTATACACGCGTTTTTGGCGAAAGTAAAACTCATTTTATTTACTCATATCTGTTGTTTGTAATTATAATTATATATAAAAAAAAAAAATACAACGTGAACAATTCGAATATTTATTTTATACCAATCGTAGTTTTTTATTTATTTCGTATGGCAATCGTAGTGCTTTGCATCGGTGGCATAGCCAGGATTTTAAAATGGGAGCGGGAGCAAACAAAAAAAAAAAAAACGCTAGTGCTCTGCATGTATTATGCTATATTATCTGTAGAAATCGTAAATTTTACATATATGTATTAAGTATATACGAATGACTTTTGGACACCGTCACTCTGAACTCAATAACTTTATAATAGATTTACGTACTTTTCGTATAAACGAATATGGTCTATTTTATTGTGTATTAATACAACGATTTTATTTCTTTTTCTTTTTCTCAGAGTCGTATCTAAATAATCATGTTCTTCGATAATATTTTTTGATAATGATGATAACGTTTGGCTTTCAAACTTATAATTTGATTAAAAATGCCCATTAATACCCGCCCACTAGTAAATCTGTTAAAATTGATTCATGCTTTGCCAACAAATTTTATAGAATTTACTTTCGTGAGGAAAATGATTGTGCTCTCTTTTGTATGATATAAATTGCATTGTGGGTATCGCGTATCGTTATTTGTCTCTAATTAAACGATATTTTATAAGCTTTAAATTGTATAGGTATATTATACAATTTTAAATATTTACGTACCTAGGTATTATCTATTATCGGTACATATTAATTTAATACCCGATTAATATCAGATAATTTGTTAGGTATCCTATGGTAAAGCCAAGGTGTAACAAGACTATTTGACAAACTTTCATTACAAATGTTATTATATTTGTTAAATAGTCCTGTTACACCCTTCCACCTTGGGTAAAGCCTACACGACGAATATTTTATTGTAGAATCATATTGTAGAATGATAACTGCAGTTATCATGATAATGTATCTTGTGATACGTCCATACGTTCCCTAACAAGTATAAAGATATTCATAAAAATAGTTTAGTACTGACCCAGTTACCGAGTACACCTGAAAAGTTTTAGTGGCTCAGTTACCGTATTCCTTTTTGAAAAGAGGTTAATTGTGATTCTCAAACACTTATTTAATATATTTTCCATTTTATATATAGCTTTGCATATCAATCTACAGAGTATATATCAGTATAAAATATTGTATCATATCAATATAACATTTCATATTTTACTGTTCAATTATCATGTGTATAGGAGATGTCTTTCTTCCGTCCGACGTTCACAGAGAATTTGTTCGATTAAAATGATTTTTTTTTAGCCAAATAAATACGATAACTCTAATAATAAATAATACATAGAGCTGTACTGCATTCTCATTAGTTGCCTTGTGACCTACGAAGTATCTACGAGTCGTAGGTCATGACCTATCTTTACGTATTATATAATAAGATTTATATAGATATGTACCCTATGTAACGATAACATTTTTTGTGTATAAGAAAAAAAATTCAAAACATAAAACAAATTATCGACACATGTATAGTTATCGATAAACATATTTGTGTCGTGCGGCTACGGTGGCGTTACACGAGTGTAGTTGTCTACACATAAACACTGTATAGTGTGTACAGTAAGTATACAGGGTGTTTCAAAAGTCTTCATCCGATTACAAATTTATATAGCTCGGTAATCTTTAGCCGCAGGTATATGAGTCGCTTAATAGTGGCTAACGTTTGCCGAGCTACATAAATTTGTAATCGGATGAAGACTTTTGATACACTCTGTACATATGAATATAATATTATAATACACACATATATAAATATATATATACAAGCATGTACACACACAACGCGTCTAAGTACGTATTATACATAGGTACGTACGTGTGTGCATGCATGTGAACGTGTTACGCCGGCCGAATGCAGTCGCCGAGCACTAGACTAGAAATAATACGCATACGAGAAGTATTATTTAACTTGGCACGCACGCATCGTGACTAATGTATAACGTATATATTATATGTTAATATATATATATATATATAATAGGACCGTGTAACACCGTCGCCACGCCGTAGAGGTATGGTATAATATGCGCGTATACAGGATCGTTTAATTTTGATGATATACAGTGTGTGTGTATGGGGGGGGGGGTGAGAGGGTAGCATTAAAAAATAAAATAAAAAATGGGCACAATTTGTATGACCCATTTGCGCAGTTTTGATATCTACGAGAGCGTAAAATAAAAACCTAAACTTCAAAACAGCAGCAAGTTATTATTTATAAACCTATCATTATTTTCGTGGTAATTATATTTTATTTTAGCATGTTATGGTAGTACGATTTAATAAACGTTTGTACAGTGATGTCATCGTTTGTGTTGGTAATCGAGTTAAGTTGAGTAATTTTATACCAGAAATCAGTTTTTAATTGGATTATCTTCGGTAAAATTATTTATTGTTTCGTACAAAAATAACTGTTATTTTAATTATAATTATAGAGACGTCTGATAATTAAAAGTCGAGCAATTTGTTGAGAGAAAGTTTTATTAAAAAAATAAAAATTTATGGACATAAAGTATAACTTATTAGTTATTACTATATTGCACTTCAGTTATAACTACAAATATTTCCTGGACAATTAAATTGATTTCTAAAACACACTCACATACACCCGTTTTTTTATTTTTAAATTCGCCTACATATCAATATTTTTTTCCTGTCAGTATAGCGTCGATTCCGCCTGTACAGACTCCGCTAGCGCAGAAGTCTAAATACAGCTTATCGATTACCAACATTTATCTGTGGTTATCTTATTTTCTTTTTAGCTTATACATTTAAATTTGACTTAGTTATTTAATTCATATTTTTGGAAATAATAACTCGAGTATAGGTACTTGAATAGTAATAAATGTACTCTTATTATAAATACAATTTATATACCTATAAAACGAATGATATACATATATTAACAATATATTTACAAAATTATACAACAGTCTGTGGCGTATTTTGAATGTTTTTCTAGGGGGTGTCCAGATAGTATAGGTATATACTTATATGTTAATTGGTTGCAATATTTCTGTTTTACATCCACTACCACAAAGCTCATATATAATATACTCATTAAATATTGTAATGAAACATTTTTATTTATTTAATTAAAAGTAGTAATTTTTATGTAATTTAAATCATACGGGTATAAAATACCTACTGTAAACATAATTATTACAATGTATTTTGTTTGTTAAATTTAATACCAGTGATGCTATAAGAATAACAGTTTTATAAATAATTAAAAATATCATAGGATAATAAGTACATTATTTAAAACTAAATTTATTTTCCTTCCTAATTAGTTTATTACTTTATATAAAAAAAAAATTCAATATTTAATGTCGATAAATTTTAAAAGGAATTTGGCAAACAATAATATGTGATTCGTTATGAGCTAATTTAAAATTAGTTTATGATTTTATATAATATTAAATTAATCAAAAAAAACGAATCACATATTATTGTTTACCAAATTCCCTTCAAAATTTATCGACATTAATTTTTTTTTTTTTTTTGGGGGGTGTCTAGATACCGTGGACACCCTCCAAACCAAAAAAAAAAAAATATACACCACTGACAACAGTTACGGATTATTTAAATATAAAAATAAAAATGTAATAATAACATTAATAATCATATTTTAATATAAACCAGGGTATTTATAAAAAAAACTTTTATTATGTATACTGTGTATATTATATACAATATACATAACCTAATCGTGTATAGTGTATACAGTATTAAATAATATTATTTCAAATCGTATCATAATACTAAATTATAATTTTATGAGCGAAAATATAGTTTTTATCTGGTAAGATTAATTTTTCTATTGTTTGATTAGGTGGCGGAATCGATAGGTTGTTTTTAGACTGTCGTTGTTTTGGTGCAATCGATTAATCGTTTACTAAGTATAAAAAGGTCTGTCGTAATCAATGAAACCCTCGTTAGCGGTTTTTAAGTTAATAAATATTAAATTAAGTACAATATATTGTTAATATTATTATTATTATTATAAATTATAATATATATATAAATATACATTTACACAATACATGATATTTTATTAATAAAACGTATATTTATTTTTAGTATATTATAGTATAATAATTTTTTCCTATATTAAAAAGATAGGAATTTTGGGCAACGTTTCATTAGCGTTTGATGTTAGACCGGATACACACGTATGTATATTTGTTGGACTCTCATAAAAACATACGTGTTTTATTTTACCGCGCCACCACCACCGCGTCAGTGTACGCAGACCTTTGTATAGTCACATTAGGTACGTAAATAAAAAAATCGGGGGGGGGGGGGTACAAAACATAGCAGCCACAATATAATAAAACAATTTTTCCTCGTTACTCAAAATTATTTCGGGGAGCCGATTAACAACCCCCCTTTGTATACGTGCCTGACTCACATAGTATTATATCGATGGTTTTAATTAAGACTTTATTCTTTAGACGTACTTCACTGTTTATAATATTATGTTAAAAATTATATTTTTTATTTTCGTTCAAATTGTTAAATTACGTAATATTATAATCCATATTTTTGCAGGATTCCAGAAATCGTTCTAAATTGATCTGGACTCGGGAGTTATAATAGATAACACGTTCTAAAGATTGTAAAAGATTTTGAAATTAGGCCTAGCTGTTATGTATTATAAGCTGTTGAATACTATTGTGAATATATTTACATACCAAATGCCTTTTGAATTATTTTATGTAAACAACTGTTAATGTTATTACTTATTGTGTTAAATGCTAATAGGATTTTTTCCATTTTTCACTTTCCAGGATAACAATAAATTTTACACAGTTCTTTAGTAACATTTTTACATCGATAATCAATTGTTATTTTCATGTCGATTTTTGTATTTCAAAAAGAAAAAAACATTTCAACGAATATTATAATATAGTTTTTATCGGATTTTTATTGGCAATATCGTCTATTATAATTTCCGTGATTAACTTGCCGTTTAACAAATACTATACGCAATCTTATTTATGTTTCGTTTTGACGTGAACTTAATATCATTGTATCGACATACAGTCACTACCACCACAGACAATTCTTACTCATTAAGTTTACGTGGCTATACTGGTGCAGGAACTCCTTCGAGGCGGAGATGTAAGTGAAAAAGTAGTGGTTTTTGCTCGTAAACCGTATAGTCATTATCATTCGTAATATATTGTATATTATTATTTTCGTAATTTACTGGTACCTTGTGTATATATATATACACATGTAAGAATGTTGTGGGTCGTTAGCCTCGTCGTACGTATATAATGTGTTGGCTAACGAGATTTTTTGAGATATTTTGAGACGGCGGTGTGGGAGCTATCGTTCTCGTTCGTGGAACTGCAGAAAAAAATCTTAAAACAAAAAAAAAATGTGTACTGGCTGGTGAAATGGATTGTTATCCACCGTCGATGGGCCACCATCGGCACTCATTATTACGCTTGACGGCGGCGACCTTAACCCTCGTCGCCGTGTCTGGCGACGGATCCAGTCATCTTCGTCGTCATAAGAAGAAATCGTATGATGCCGCCTAACGTCCAAGGCCCTTGCTACGACCGCTATTTTTTTTCCGTTTTCGTGTTTTATTTATTTTGTTTAGTTTTTCGACTTTTTTTTTTTACCGCAACTGCAAATTATAACGATTTAAAAACCGAGATGATCACGTATCTGCAACACGTACTTCTATTACTATACTATATAACTCCCATCCTCCCACATATTGACCTTTATCCGCCACTCGCCACGTCGAGATACCGACCTAGACTAAGATAAAACGTATTGACGAAAACCCCCGCCTATTCGCCATCATCTACCGCTCGTATCCCTCTCCTTTCTCGTTCATTTCTCACAGTTCCTTATGTGTTCCGTATTCGTTTGTAAAATAATATAGTGTAACCGAGGATAAAATTACATTGTTATTATTATAATTTTTTCTTATCATTAATTATCATTTTTGTCATTACCATCATTATCCAGAAATGCGCTTGACACGTTGATTGGGTTGCCGGGCTGACATGCTGTTACATAAACTGTTTATGTTAAAATACTATTACTATTATTATTATTTTTATTATGCTGCACGTTTTGTTTGTATGTTATAATAATGTTGTATATGTTATTTACGGTCTTGTTACACGGCTATTGTTTCGCGAGTAATAATTGTACTCGACTTTCAGCAAGTCGATGACATTTAAATAGAGTAGTACAACTGTATTAAAACATCCATATTACTATAATTATTGATAGACAAAACTGGGTTAAAGATAGAAATTAGTTTTCACGTATATTCAAAAGCCATACCCTGCTCTCTTACATTTGTTCTAATATCGAGGACTATAAATAATGCGTAGTTCTTGTAGATTGTATAAAGGATTGTTGCCGAATAAAGATGTTTAGAATACGATATTAATATTTGGGTTGCTTAAAGCTTAAATTATATAAAATACAAATTTGCAGCGTTTTATTTATACAGGTGGCTGAGCAGTGGCGGATCTAGGATTTTTTTATGGTGGGGGCTATTTTGTTAATAATAATAGTCCTAAAGTACTTATTTTGTACAATTTGGGGGAAAAAAATTAATAATTTGGTATTAAAACATAATTAAGCAATATAAAAATTTTAAACAATTTAGCATATTATTTTTTTTTAAATTGGCGAATTATTAGTAATTTTTAATAAAAATACGCGGAATGGTGGGTGCTTCAGCGCTCCCAAGCACCCCACCTAAATCTGCCACTGTGGCTGAGTGTTAGTTACGCATGATAACGGCTTAACTGTTTAATAACAACAATGCGTATACATATTTATCGTTACAAATACCATTATATACATATACCAATTGGCGAGCTTCACATTCCATCGTGATAACGTGATCCGCGATTTTCGAAAAACAATTTGACAATGTGATTGACGTGAGTTTTGTGGTTAGTAAGTGACGTATCAGCACAATGTTATTGAGTAAATTCTATAGCGGCAATTGTTGGAAACGTTGGATAAAAGAAAAATTTGGACTGTCTATTTGCTAAACAACGAAGTAAACGTTTGAAACATTGCAAACGCCACGATCCAGCGTTTTATCTGTTTAGTTCAAATAATCCAATACCGTGTTTGAGTTTGTTAATACCTGGTTATTTCTATTAGTATCGCTATCATGATTATTGATTACTGTACGGCTTTATCGTGGAGTATAATTATTAATGACTGTAACACAGTTAATTTACATACCGCACCAAGCCCTTACGAATTTCTACCTTACAAATGTTTCAAACGTTGGCGTTCGTATTGAAAAACGTTTTCCGCTAGAGAATTTGCTCATAGTATTTGATCGTAGTAGGTATATTCTACATACTTCGTATTTAGTAGAATTCATCCTTATTCAAAGTTAAATCAGTTACCATTGTTATTACTGTTTAGTCTATCAATACAAACACTGACACATTTGAATTACTTAAATACAAATCAATATAAATTTTAAAATTATTTTTCTGGAAATCACGGTTTACGTTATCATATTATGTAGTGTGCAATGTGTATTTGTCTTATATAGTCAAATGGATTCTATACAAAAGCGACTCAACGTAAGAAACTATTTCTCCTGCATTCACTATAACGATAGTTATGATCTTTATTTTCTGTGTGGATTTCGCCGCTGATAACAATATACAAACGTGTATTGCTCCGTTTGATATTCGTATTTCACACCGTGCCTGTTTTTATCAAACATTCCGCCAACGACGAAAGTTTGATATAATTACTCCGCGCTATCTTACTGAAAAACGGCGTAACGGTCAGACGCGTTCGTCGAGAACGTATATACGCTGCCCTCAAATTTATATAACGACACATTATTGTTGGTGGCGTTTATGCGAGGTTTCCTCGTTATCATGACTAACTGAGGATAAAACATTTTATCAGTAATTTACACTATAATATGTTAATTTGTCGTATATTATACTAGTCCACGAGTTGTTGTAAACAAATTAGATAATTAAAGTACGTATTTGACGCATAAGTTGAATAAATTATAACATAATATTTCGAAATTTCTCGCGTTTTGTTACACACTAACACTGTAATACTATATATATATATATTATTATATTTTAATAATAATATGGTACGTATATGTGTACATAGTGTATAATATAGTGTATAGCACGGCGCCAACTCGTAACGCTACTTTTGTATCTTTAGTAAATAAGTAGAAGTTGTAGTAATAATATTATAACGTACGCGTCCGAGTGTGTAAACTGCAAAAGTAACGTAATATCTCATTTTAATCTTAACTGAGACGACGGACGTGTACCTAATTTAAATTCCAAAAAACATTCTGTAAAGAATTCATAGAATTTTAGTCTTATTTTCGATATAGATAGATATGTATTATATCATTATGCAACCTCGGAATCGACAACTCCCGAACAACAACACAAAAGTTTAACGAATGAATTCCGTATGATCGCCGTCGAAATAAGAACATACGAACGTGTATAGTCGTAAAAATGTCAGTGGTTTATTGCGGCGTCTTAGTACCTAATATCACCATAATAATAATATAACAGTTGTGTACGACGATTAGGCCGTCATCGTAAACGACGTAAATTGCAAAATATGTGTTGGGCTTTATTGTTATTGACGTTTTCTTCAAGAGACGACCGTCGTGAGTCTAGTATTTAATATAATGCTATTATATAATATCATACATGTGCAATAATATTTTTTTTTTACATAGGAACCGAATGTAAGAATATATAATAATAATATGTATATTGTAGCTGTTACTATGTGCGCGACCATTAATATTAAATTCGACTTCGAAAGGACGATATATATTATATGGACGGCCAGCGTAAAACCATCATCCACATAAATTCCTCTCTCGGCAGCATGCAATCTAATTGGCCGGTTTAAGTCGTTTAGATCACAGATATGATTCACTCGGAGAATTTTAAACTAGAACGCTCCGAGACTGATATAAACAATATTATTCCACATGGCAGCAAACCTATAACGTTTTTAAACCTTATTATATGTTATATTATTATGTTCTGATTAATATTTTCTATATCGCGTATTCGCGCGTGCTCGCGTTATAGTGGACTATTATTTTTTTTGCGTCTGAGGGGAAAAAAAACGTTGAAAAATCAATACACGATGGTTAAATGTATTAAGATTGTGTTACACTGATGTCGGTAATGTCTTATTAAACATCTTAAACCTATAACTGTTGAATAATTGAAATATGGTTAGTGATATATTGATACATATTTATAAATAGTTAAAATAAAATCATTGTTGAGCTATTTATTTTCCTAACCAACCTTTTGTTTAATACGTATTATTAATAATTATATATATACACATATACGTATTTAATAAATGTTTCGTTTGATACAGCTGTTTTGTGTTTCACAATTGGCTGATAATCAATACTTGTAATATTAAATATAGTAAAAACTGTTGTCCGAATGTATTGAGAAAATATTTAATTATAAGCAACCAACTATAGTGACTATACCTATATAAATTATTATCATACTATTAAATAATAATAATAATAATAATAGTGATGACGAAAAAAATAAAATAATTAAAAAACGTTTTTGCGAATTTACTTTAATAGTTTTTAATATCGATCGTTATTTATATAGTATTTATAGTGTTTCATAACTTCGTTTCTTCTACGTCAGACCGTATCGCTAACGTGTGTTTAATATAATAATATTTGTTATAAATATTATATAGTGAATACCATTTTAGACGGTCTGTACATAAACGTGGGAAATTATTTTGAAATAAGTAAAAATATTTAACATGTTCTTGAGTGGGCGTCAGCGGGAAAATTGTGCTCCTATACAAAACAGATATCGTTTATATACTTGTAGATGCAATGAAATTCGACTTAATTATTCAATGAAAACACTATAATACACTCACATATATGCGTTTGCCATTCGGATATTATATCATATTTAATTTTAAATGCATATTATTAAACCATATTTTCGTTTAATATGCCATTTTTATGTATATATTATCATCTTAGATGCCGTTCTGTATACAATTAAAATTTGGTGGCTTACTTTATCCTGAAATATTGCCGTATTATCAAAATATAAAATAATATATAAATATTATAAATGGAAATGTTTCGAAGAGTTCAATGGTATATATAGCGAAAATTTCCACGGATAATCTAATTCTGTTCGGTTAACCACGCCCCGGACATACGTCATGCGTATATAGTATGTATGACAGAGTCGATACTATCATACTTTATTGATATATACGCCCGTTGCAGGTCAGGTTTATATATTTTTAGTAAACTAATGTAACGTATAGTCTTGTGAGTGCACCACGTGCGATAAAGTCCAACAAAATTATTCGACCGAAAACCTGCACGTGTATATACATATATAGTATAAATGCGAACTGCACTAGTGTTGTGTGGGAGGGTGTGGCATACAATATTGAACGTTGGACAACGGTAGTGTATATCTACAGTACATATTTTCCCCTGCAATGGTCAACTCAAAAGGTTGGTTTTATGGCTGAATCTTCTGTATGCCTTTCATTTTTGTTGTCATTATATTGACGTTGTTCCGGAACATCCTTTGCTATCTCTATTGTCGCTATCAATTTTTTCCTTAAGAAATTAGTAGAGTCGATAGCCTTCGGTGTCTGGACGTCTGTTAAAGTACAGTGGTTAAGTATTTACCTAACTATATTAACTTTGTTTGTCTTTTCCACGTCCGATTAACTTTTCAGCCCCTCCCCACACTCTACCCTTTATTTACGAATAGTTTCATTGACATTTATGATCCCGTATGCGAAAATATAATAATATTTTTCATTTCATAAATACATATTGTCATGTCTGCTCGCACAATCATCGATTGTTTTCCAGTTTTTCCATTAATGTTCTGTGAGGGATTATAAATATACACCAGGACTAAATACAAATGTAGTTTACTTGTTTTAAAATACGTAAAAATAAATGAATGTTTATTGTACAGGGTTGTTAAATTTTGTAAAATTTTAATAGTAAAAATGCGGCTAGGGTCGAAATAAATACTTGCCGAAGACCAACCGAATGTGTATATAAACAAAAATAATAATGGGTAAAAAACCATTTCGTGACGGCGGCGGTGCGTGGGCTGTTTAAAATTTTCGTCACCTAACCTACCCCACAGACGGGCCGACAGAGATAGACTGCAGAGAAACGAGGTTTATGTATTCTGTGTTTTGCAGCTATGTACTAGTTATATTATATTATGTACATATAATGTACCGCGCGCGTAACTCAACCGACAACCGACTGTATATAGGTAGCGCGCAACAAGTCTGCCGCCGGCGGCCAGACACACCACCACGCCGCAAAAGGTAGACAAACACACTTACACACGCACACTCATAAAACGCAGACGGATCAATATATGGCATTATGCGCCGGTAGACTACCACCCCTCAGGTCTCGCCGACGATTTTTCCCGCCGCTGCGTCGTGTGATATTGCTGCATTGCTACAACCCGACTATATAAGAAAATTTATCATCCACCTTTTTTTTAAGCTATACTAGGAACCTATATAATATATATAATATAATGTATGCTTCTTAATTTCTAATATCGGGCTAAGTCGACATTGACCGGGCGAGTTCGATCGCACTCGATTTCAGATGCTTTTCATCTGTTGTTAATTATTATATACTTCTAAAAACAATAAAATGTCGGAAATGACGCACAACAACTGCGTGTAGTTCAGTTAATCACTATATGATTGCAATGATTAACACATGATGATGCATGATATAAGTTGAGACAACATTAAATAAAAATTGTTTACAATAAAATGTTAATATCATTTATTTAAAATAATTTAAGTTAAATAGTTAAAGTTTTTTCAATTAAGTATTTGTTACATGGTTTTTAATGTTTTAGGGCTTAGTACCGCCTAATTAATGATTTAAAAAATATATTACATTATATTATATTTTCTGTATTATTTATGATAACTTCTGGATAAATCATGTATCGAGAGTTTCATATAATTTAATTTGATTGCATTTTTGTTTTGATTCACAATTAGATTTAGCTATAGTTTATGTAAGGGTTGCATTATTGCAATTTTCCGTAGCGACGTGTATATATATAGGTATTAGACACAACAATTTCGTATGTATTATTTTATATAAATATATTATATTATCATGACATTTAAAACATTAATTTAAATACCATGTTAATTACGGGTAGATAATCTTGAATTAGGTACCTAAATTAGCAATACAGAAAAAAAATAGCCGAAGCTATGGCTCCCAGCTGGCTTATTTTATCTGTATCTTGTAAAAACCCATGTATAATAAACAAAATTATAACCGGTGTTATTTAATTTTTCTGCAGGTCTACAAAGGTCTTGACGTGGCCACCAATAAGGCTACCAGGGAAGAGATGGACGGAGTCCCGCACCACATGATGGGTACCGTGGATTGGCGCGACGAGTGTAACGTACACCAGTACAGAAATGAAGCTCTAAAAATTGTATCCTTTTCTCGTTATTATTATTATGTGAACATTATATTATGTTGTAATTGTCGCGTAACATGCAGTTAAAATAACGATGAAAAAAGGTTCTTTGCGTTCCGTGGCCCTTCGTATAGCCAATATATTATAGCTGATTAACGACCTCTTGTTCGTGTTTAAACAGCAGGTTTCTAATGAAGTCCTTTTGTCATGCATACTCGAGTGTCACGCTTCGTGCTGTTTGTTAGTGTGTTGTATGTATTTGTTAATACTTTTTCTATATCATATGCGTTTGTGTGATATATGCGCCTACAGCGTTATTATTATTATAATACCGTATATATTATACTCCTCGAAGAAAGTGCTTTTTTTTCCGATAGGGATTCCCCTATAAATAATGCGTCGGTATTCGAGTGCTGAGAAAAGAAGAAGGGGTGGGGGTGTGTGAAGTAAAATGTGTAACAGAAGAATATAGTTTCGGGCAGTAAAATAATAACAGGAAGTGCGGTACTGGTGCAGTGCAGTGATGGTAAAGTTGTATTTCCTGAGGCAATACGAGCCTTAGGGAGAGAGAGAAAGCGAATAAAATATGGAAAAAGCTGTTGCGAGTATTAAATTGAACCTGTGTATGTCGGATTTGTTGAGAAAGACTGAATTGACGTTCAAACTTTTTAAGGATTGATTATTATTATTTATATTATCATACACCGGAATAAGTGTTACTGTATACATGCGTTGTGTACTTGCCACATTCAGTCCGCCGTAGTTTGTTAAATGATTATTATTTATTATATTCAATGACCTATTCAAGACTTGGTTAAAGTTATGTCACGTATTGATTTTTGTTTAATGTTCTAGTTCTTTTTTTGTATGGATATAATTAAAATATATGTTATTCTTGTAACACCATAATGTAGAATACTCATAATATATACCATATAAAATGTGTATAAATAAAATAATTACAAATAACCGGTAGGTACAATATCTTTACAATGTAAGGGCTATATCACATAATTTAACACTATTGAAATAATGTTTATTATACTTGTCTTCTACAATTCATGTTTGGTATTTTTATAAATTTTTTAAAATTTATGTATATATTTATATATTTTTAATTATATATTTACACATATTAGACCGTATACCTAATATAATAATTTATATTATTGTCCACGTGATTAATATATGTATTACCGAAATTACCGTATAGATTTTAAAATTATTTCAATTCAGCATAACATAATATTATTACCAAATACAGCTAATATAAGTAGTGAGTAAAATTTGGTTGTTCGTATTGTATGTTATATATTTTGTTTGTTTAGATTACACGACTTAAAGGCTTAAAAGTGGATTCCATTAATATTTGGTGAAGGGTAAAAATAGGCTGTGGTGAGATTATGTGATCGACTTGGGTTGACAATTTTAATGCATTGTTTCAATCTCGGTTGACGGAATATGCTCGATGAAAGAATGGTGAAGGGAAGAGTATTGACAATGTAATCTGATCAATGATGTTCATTTCAGCTTATAAATCGCATTCAATTGAACATTTACAAAATATTATTTTTTAATCTCGTGTATTGTATATTTGTATAACATATGTTGTTCGAAAATTAAAATACGATGGTAGGAGTTTAAAACAATAAATCGACGACAAATGCAACGTTAAAATAATGATTTTAATGTTGGCAATAAAGAAAGAAAAAAATAACGGTGATAGTAGTTTTTCTTTTGGCGTCTACATGTCGGCTATATACGAAAATGATTATAACAATATGAAACAATATATACGTAATCTTCAAAACTGTAAGAGGGAATCGAAAAAACTAATTAATAAAACTAACATTTACTGCGATAAGGAACGATGACGATATTAAAATGAAAATGAATTTAAAAAAAGAGAGAATTTTTTGAGATTAAGTGCTTTTGGAACCACAAATTGTGTTTAATTTTCTCGATGAGTTTTTCTATTTATTTATCGTAAATTATGGTATTACATCGTGTATACGTATTTTTTTATTTTTTATACGATTTACATATTATATCATACATACTATAAAATTTGCGTAAAAAGGTGTTGTATATACTATATACAGAGGATGACCCTGCTGCAAGCGTTTTTCCGGTGTGGTCATTTCGTTTCCGGTCCATCATTGTGATGCTTATATTGTAGTTGACGTTGTGCTCGTATCTTTACCCCTTTTATACATATGTCATTAAACGAACCATATGTGCTTATGTTATATAGATAGAAACTTGGTATAGCACGGTTTGAGAGGGGTGTCCAAAATGTTATACTTGCAAGTTTCATAAAATTATAGATCGACATTCAATTCAGAATTTTTACTGAATTATCGTGCGTAAAGATTTCACTCAATTCTTCATTGGACTTTTCAACTCACTACAATTATTAATACATACTGTGTACACGCCTTATTATCGCGTGTAAAAATATGCATTTTTCAGTTACGATTACAGTACGTTTTGTCGCGTATATTAATATTACAGTGAGCAATCGCAATGACTTGACATACCCTAACTTGTAATGTGTTACGTGCGTTTACACAACCCTCGTATTAAAATAAATAATGAGTTTGTTTACACTTATGATTAGGTCGTATGATTACGTATACGTACACGCTTGATTAATTTCAATTTTGCTTTTACGGCTCGCCGATTATACATATATATGTATTATTTATTTGATATTAATCAAGCAATATAAATTACAATCTTTTGTATAAATAATTTTTTTAAGCGTTCGAGGTTTTAATAATAAAAAAAAAAAAAATGCCCACGCTCCAAAAAAAAACTAAACTTATTGTAACTTTGGCATGTGTAAGTATTTTATAGATACGATCGCGACTTATGCTTATATCAGTTGTGTGTTGTTGTAATTGTGCCTATCAATATTCGCCTACCTTCGTTTCAAAAGATTTACAAAATTTCTCTTTAAGTAATGAATGAGGACCCGTCATTATATATTTTCTGCAAGATCATGAAATAAATTAATTTGATGTAAAAATTAAATATATTGTAAATTACTTTTATAAAACATTATATTTATATATTACTCTATGTACTTATTAAAGCATCCAAGTATAAATATATTTTTTAAATTATTATTTGTTAATGATTATCGTACATTATACTGTGCTCCTTGACTTTCCGATAATATCAGATAAAAGACATATTCTCCAGAGGAAAAGTTCCGGTGGTGGTCGGCGGCACATCGTACTACATTGAATCAATCATCTACGATAACCTGGTACAGGGATCCGCCGACGGGGAACCTGAACCGGATGTGGCGGACGACGAAGACGAGCAGGACGACGACGAGCAAGACGATGACGGCGATGACTTGTCTGTGGGCGCTTTTCGCGAGTACGCCGGTTTTCGGAACGTTAACGACGTTCCGACGGTTGTGACTGTGGCCGGGGCCAGCCGCTTGTACGCAGACGCGTTGGCCGAGGCTGTCAGGTTCGCGCAAACCATGACGGCCATCGGCCGGCTACCGTTCCGGCGGTACAGGAACACGTTCGTCGGTGTAGGCGACGGGGATGACATACGGGTGGCGGAAACATGGCCACCGACGGTGGCCGAATGTGAGACGGCCGCGTTGTACGCGCACGGTGTCCGCGTGCTCGACGCTGTGGCCAGAGCAGTCGGCCAGACCGATGGTGTACCGGATGTCTGGTACGAAGTGACGGCCACGGACGTGACGGTTGGCCACCGCGAGCGGTATGGGTTTGCTGACGTACAGTCCAGGCTGGACAATATCATCTTAACGCTGGTGAAAACAGCGGCTTTGGAAGTGGACGGAAATGTTCAGGCTGCCTTGTGCCGGGCGCACGCCGAGCTGCAGATGCGGACGCAACGGCTGGCGCTGGCTCTGTTGGT
This sequence comes from Rhopalosiphum maidis, assembly GCF_003676215.2. Lineage (NCBI taxonomy): Eukaryota > Metazoa > Arthropoda > Insecta > Hemiptera > Aphididae > Rhopalosiphum > Rhopalosiphum maidis. The sequence goes on from NC_040878.1 coordinate 87,643,743, forward strand.
CGACCAAGAACGGACGGCCGTGGATCTGCTGACGCCGACTGCCCTCAAGGCGCACGCCGCGTACTTTGACCCGGTGGCGGCCAGCGCGCTCCATCCGCACAATACTCGCAAGGTTTTTAGGTACGTACCGTATATCCTTGGTATTAAACTCAGGTATATGTGGTTACGTGTGTTCACTGCAGTTACGCCGTATCTGTCGTGTCGCGGTCGTGTGGTTTTTATCGTATTCTGAATTCTGATCAGCCGTGGTCATTCATTATAATTATTATGACCATAACTATGATCTGCCGGAAGTTAGTTAGGGATCATCTTTTGGACACTACATTGCAGATATAGCTGTGAATTCGGCTTAAACCAACACAATACTGATACCTGTGTTAATCGACAATATACATCTCTTTTATCTGTTCAAACGTCTCTTTCGTTATCACTCTGAAGCTTCCGTGCGAGTGAGAACCATATTACGGTCTCTCTTTCTCCGTCATGTTGGCCTTAAAGTGTATGTTTAGTGAAGATAGATGAATACCGTATTCATATAATGTATAAATGACCGTAGCTCATTTTATGACTTTGTCGTATTCATAATAGGTTTACATATTATAATATATATTTTCTGAGTGGAAAATCATATTTGCGCGTAAACGTGTTTTATGTAATAATTTTATTGTATGTCGAGAATACTATAACGATAATATATTATTGTGTAATAAGTGTGATAAATACGGAATCAGTTTAATATTATAAGTAAATCATTTGAATTAAATTTACACAATTAACATCATGTCGGTATATTCGTTGTCAATAATTAGATCGTGATAATCTAGTACCTATATTAACAAAACAGTGAGGTTTGAATTTTAAATCAATATTGCTGTATAGTGTTTACAGACAAATAGCTATCGTGGACTATTTTTTAGCATAATATTTGTACAATATTCCTACATACCTGATATCAGAATGCTTATAATATTATTGAGATGTTCCTTTAAAAACAAAACTCGTTTGACGTAAATACCTATTTACAGTGCATATCGACCATAAGTATTTTAATATTTTATTACAACAAATCAATAGAGGATGACTAACACGAAATTTTCGTAAAATCGTTTTCTAATGTGCATAAACCGATTATTATGTGTATTTAATATAAAATATAACATTATACATTGAGTTATTCTGTACTGCATACGATACGCGTAATATCGTGCTATTTCCAATATAATATAATCTACATTGGGAAAAGTACCTTGTTTGGCGTTTTTATTTGTTTTTGTCGGGAGGAGACTATTATGGTTATATTGTATATTATACAATATAACCATAATACAATACAATGTATAATATATTGTAAACTGTAGTTGTATTTTTAAATATTTCAGGTGCATTTTACATTTAACAATTATTATACTTTGGTTCTGTTCACATTTTAATTATTTTTAAAGAATAACATTCAAATTGAAATATATATATATATAATATAATATATAATAATACTAGCGTTGAAATAATAACAAATTTTATTATATACGTTTGTATAATTAAGTAAACTTTTTATGCGAAAAATTAACTACCCGTGTCCTGCATTGTTGTTTATATTATATCCCAAGCGTTTATACGTTTGCATTAAATGCATCAGGCTGTTAATCATTTAGTCTGAAATGCGTTTATTTTCTGTAATATAATAAATAATAATATTATATTATACTTGTGTGTGAGTATGAGTGTGTGTATACGAGCCAGTATATATGTTCAATGTTATTTAATATTTATTTCCCTCTCACCCTATCTGTTAGCGAATAACACTTTTTAAATTAACAACATAAGATTTTTAACAGCACCAAACACATCATTCCCCGGGGAAATGTTGAGTTTCTATCTACATGCGTGTTTGTGTGAATTACTGCTAGAGTACGCTGCTCGTTTTTTAGTTATATATTTGTTTTATTTTCTTATAAAAAAAGAGAGAAAAGCCTGACCCGTAAGACGAATATATGGTAAGGACGTTTTATACAGCACACCAGGAATAAGTAGTTGATTGAAGAAACTTGGATTTTAAATTTATACATAGATATGCGTACCTATATGGAAATTCGAAAATGGTTCGCGCGTAAAACGTTGTATCCGAAACAGCGATTCACGACAAACTACGATAATTATATACATTTACATCCCTAGAACCAAGATATTACTTGCTACTGCGTAAAACCATTCAAGTTTGTAGTAGTATATTATTATAGATTATAATCTATCCACATATACTCGTATAACAAGGATGAATATGTTTGCTAGCCACATGAATATATACAATAAATACAATGATATTAAAATCCAAAATATTTATAAATACATTTTATATAATTTTACATATTTTTATAAATGTATATCAAAATAATTAAAATGCGCATAATAATAATAGGTAAATTAAGACGTGAGCTGTATCTGTTTATAATTTGAGCTTCAAGTTGGTTACCATTAATATATAATATATAAAAGGCAAATGTGTGTATGTAGTTACGTGATGATTAATAGGCTCAACAACTATTCAACTGATTGTAATTTGTAATCAAAATTCTAGAGATTATATTCTGAGAGATATCTAAGTTTAATGATTAGTTTGAGGCTACGTTCGATTACTGAGGCCGAATAAACTATTTTTTAATTTTTTGTCTAATACATATGATTATAAGCTACTCTATTACCAATAATAATAATAATAATAATAATAATAACAATAACAACTGATGGAGGTATGCCTAATCTGATTAGCTCATGAAGTTTTTATACTTAAATCGAAATACATCAAGTGTTCTGTTCAATCCGCTACAATAATCGCATTCCCCACCTCGGTTGGATTTATCCACAAATTGAGTGTTCACTGACATCTACGATATGTCAACACTAAAACTAAAATATATTCAATGCCAATAATTTTGTAATTGTTTTTTTTTTCCCCGTGCAAAATCGTGTAATATATCTAGTATAATATAATTAAAACTTGTATGAGTATAATGCATTGCACAAATTTTACTCATGAAATTGAGTTTGATTTATCTAAAAAAATATATAAATAAAAAATGTGGACAATGAGGTAATCTTGTTCTGTTCTAAATCAGGTATCGGGCGTACTTCATCATTGTTTGGGAACCTAACCTAACCGGGTCCCTATAAAAAATATTTTAAATTTAAATCAAATTATATACTTATCAGTTATAATCGTATATAGATAACAATTTTAAGTGAAGGTAGTCGAACTTTGTACTATATTATCCATGGTTATCAAACGTCTGTTTTCATAATACAGTAAATTCCCATTACAACGAATACCAATACAACAAAAAATCCCGTTAGAACGAAAGTCATAGAAGTCCTCTGCCGGAAAGCAGGGTTTATAAAGAGCTTATTCGAATTTTCGTTACAATGAAATTTCCGTTATAACGAAAAAAAATTCGCTCCCCTGGAGTTCGTTGTAACGGGATTTTACTGTAATACTAAAATGTGAACAAAATGTTCGAATTTTTTTTGCGATTCCCGATTATTTCGACAAGTTATAGTGATAATTTTACTTTTGACTCCTAAAGTACTAGTTTCAATTTGATACCAGAACCCACATTCAAACCTTAAAATCGAAGCATTTTTTTAATTAAAAGTGTTCAAATAAAAATAAAAACCACACGCTATTATAAAATCAATAAATTCTTTGCTCTGCTCGGAATCAAAAATAACTAAAGAGGTTCTTTTTTAAGTCAAATCGAGTTTGTGTTTACTCTTTAAACAGTATGAATAAATTTAAGTATCCAAAAATATAATATTAAGTTAAACTATAAATTCCTTAAATAGGAATTTAAATAAATGTTATGCAATGGAGGTTTAAGCAATGCTAACTGAATTACTCTGCGTATAAAATTGTGTACATTTATTGCAGAATTTAACTTTTTTTATATCGTAATGTTTATAAAGTGTAGTGTCTGTTACTCTGTTAGTATTTAAGTAATAAAATCATCTACCAGAATAATACCACTCTCGTGTGTGTTGTACGTGGTCTTGCGATGATCGATACTGGATAGTGGAGAGTATATCAGAGCAAACGTATATATAAAATGTGATCGATGTAGGTAATCTTAAATACATTTCTTTATTAATTTTAAGTGTTTGAAAATACTCTTATTTCCAAGATGTCTTGTGTCTGTACTATTGTTGTGGTTGTGGCGCTCGCTATTGCGTGATTATACGAAGTTTTATTGAAGAATCGATCAAAACATACTTAGTATCTAGATAAAACAAATATCGGTATAAAATGATTTTAAAGCAATAGTTACGCATTACACGAATCGTAGGTACAATATTATTTGGGTCTTTACTCATGAATTTTTAGTATTTACTTCTCTAACATTAAATATATATTTAACATTAAAGTATTTAATTTTTTTTTAATATTAAATTAAACATTTATTATTTCACAAAAATAATAATATGTGATGCCCTAGATAAATGTATTTTCTTTAATTTCAATAATGACAGTTTTATGCTAAATCGTACTTATTTCCAAATTAAAACGATATTCTCTGACATTAGGTTAATAGGTTATGATGTAGGTACCAAAACCGCGATGATATTCTTTTAAAAGAGGAGGATATTATAATAATATATTATTTAAAAATAATTGTGTAACCAAATGACAATAACACGGGAGTTGTTAAGTCTGAGTTAAAATATTCATAGGACTATATTTTAGTGAACAGTTATAATATATTATTTTCTAAATCACGACGCGTATATAATACATATATATAGAACGGTCGTGAAAATTAAATAAATGATTTTAATTACCGCCGTTGATCTATTTTCTGTGTGTCTGTACGGTGCCGACATAGTATTCTAGATTTCGGATATAATCTCTTCCTAATTTTAATTATTACACCTACCTTTACGAGTTTATAACAAATTTATAGTTTTGTTTAATGCGTTTTTTGTTGTCACCGCCGTCCTTCCGCACAATATGTACATCATTCATATACTCGTATAGTTAAAATGTCCCTAATGTAACTTGTGCCTTTTAAACAGAGAGGTACCTGCTGCAATTATGATTTATTGCTTTTTGAAAAAGTATATAATTAATAACTTATTTGTAATTATAAAGTTATGAAATATTATTTTAGTCGTGAATTATAAAATAAAGGAACAATGAGCGCATAATATACCTACGAAAAAAAAAATGTTTTATGTTTACACGTATAACCTTTCATAAAAATCACCTGTTTACACACTAGACAATTTTCCCATCAGAATATTTATCTTTATTATATGTGTATATAATGTATATATATATTATGCATTTTTTTTATGCACTCACTATTTGTTTTATATTTTGTCAGCCAACAATCGAAACCTGTTTTTACTCGTATTATTATTATTATTATTATTATTATATTCCACTGGAAATCATTTTATACTAGGAAGGAGACATTTAATATTTAATTTACCACTTTTACGACTAATTGATTACGATTGGTCGGAAACAAATAAGTAAAATAGTCTTAAAAATAAATCGTTGCATTTATTTGGTAAACAATTGGACATTCCACGATAGTATATAAAAAGATAGTTCCTATTTATTTATTTTTTATATTAATATACGTATACATGGATACATTGCATGTGTCTGTCTATATTATAATAACGTGTTGGAGAATTTATTATACTTGTTTTAAAGTTTACAACGAGCAATACTTACTCATGTGTTACTATAGAGTTTGGGTGGGATCAAAATATTATAATGCATAATTTCAGTGTTTGATGGCAAACAACCGCGAAGCAAACATCAAAGATAAGAACGTTTTGTTCACCTCTACCATAATAATATTGTAATAATATAATATGTCTTGGTTCAGCGTCTTTGACGTGAGTCAAAAGGCTTATAGGTACTTAGGTACTATACTGGGTGTTTCTTTTATCGAACATTCATTATTTCAAATCTATTTATGTTTTTGAAAACATTTATTTTTCAACTATATTTTATTAAATAAATCATATGTTTTTAAGTTTTTATTTTTTTTGAATGACAATGTACATTTCTAATTCCATATTTCAAAGCAAAATATTTTCAGAGTATTTTAATACATACAAATCTGAATTATTGAGATGAGTAGTTTTTGAGTTACAAGTATTTAAAGTTTAGATTAGCGGAGTAGAAGACCAATACTTTACGAGGTATACAAGTATCATTCCACTCGGCTCACTTAAACTTTAAATACTTATAAGTTATAACTTATAAAATACTCATCCATATTTCGATTTTTATGTATAGAAATACCCGAAAAATATTTTTTTTCAGAAAATGTAATTAAAAATGTATGTTGTCATTCAAAAAAGTAAAGATCTTAAAAATATATAAATGTATATATATTTTTAAATGTTTTATTTCAATTGGAAATTATTTAAGTAAAAAAATATTTTCAAAAATATTAATAGATTTTGAAATAATGTTGTTTGATAAAATAATCGCCCTGTATTGTATCAATAGTTTTACTGGATTTTTGGATTTGAATTTTCCATCGTATGTAGAAAGCCATTTCTTTCTATCTTTATACAACACTTTTTGGTATGATATCTTAATACCTATACTGTTTATCTGTCAAGTGGAAGTATTATATCTAATTGGGTTGAGTTATTTTTTAAAATGTATTTTAACAATAACCGGCCGTTATCTAAATTTCGTGAAGTCGTGCGCTGTGTCGCGTCATTCAATCGCGAATGACTGTCACTTTATACTCGTAATTTATACTATTAAAATATTATCGTCGAACGACCTTATGACCTCTAATATTTGAGTATGACAGATGTTGGCTGAGTTTTCAATATCTCCACTTTAGAATATGTAACTTCTAGTCTGATAAGTGATAACATATTTTAAAACACTGCATCATTTTTAATTTATTATGGAATAAAAAGTAATGCAGATAGGTACAATATTTATATACATAGTTTTTATAAAGAATCACGTTATCGTCAGAATAAACAAACGCGTTGTAGTTGTAGTAGGATTCTTCTAAAACGGAATTGTTGGCATTTATGGTTTCTAAATTTATATTATCAAAATTATTTAAAAATTTATCTGTTGCCTACGAGGTTGATTCTGTATCGATACATTTACGTGTTAATAATAACTATCAATATTACTAACCATATCATTATTATGATTATTTTTATTTGGTTATAATCATTATTTTTACGAATACATAGTGCATACATATATATAATATTATTGCATACATTGGAATAAAAATCATAAGATATATTATTTAAATTTATTTTTGAACAGGAAATATTTTTATATTTTAACAAATCCATATTTTGGAAATGGAAAAACAATCCCGAATATTTTGTTTTTGGGTACTTCATTGGGTGTTTTTATAACAGAGGCACACATTATATTATATTATTTTTGTATTTTATCTTTTATACCTTATGCACATATAATAGCTTTTTATACCACGCAGGACTATACAGATCTATTTGGTGCAAGGCAAACAAAAGAGCAAGCTGTTTGAGGAACAGAGAACCCGGGTGAGCGGATCCGATGTACCAGTGGTTGCTCTGCGGTTCAAAGAAGTGCACATGATGTGGCTAACATGTGACGCGGTAAGTTTAAATACTAATGCTGTAATAGAATAATATGCTATCATGATATACCTATAATATTATTGTAAATACTGGTATTGTGGAAATGATATTTTTTTTTGAACAAAAATATGCCAAATTAATTTTCTCCTATACTAAAGTATGAAACAAGTCTTATCGCGTGGCTCCCCAACTCGAAATAATTTGCGTATAATCATAGGTAGGTAATCAGAATTATATTTTTAATTTGCACATTTTTAGTTGATTCCAAGCATTCTGGTTAAATAATATATTTTATGTAGTAGCATTAAAATAATTTATGTTTATTCTTATCATATTGATAAATAATAATATTATCCTATAGTCTATAGATAATACGCTTTAATGTAACGAATTATAATATGTTCATTGTTCATTATAAGTGGTATATAACTTATGTGCTTTAATACCTAGTCAAATAACGTAGGTGTCTTTAGTTCAGTTAAGCAACTTATACTAAAATTGCGATTTACGCTGTAATCGTATTTATATTTTATATTTTGTATGTTAATTTTAAACGACGTAATCTAATTGATACAATTTATTCATTAATGTGGTGGTTCTCATAATGATTTTAGTAGTTTTATAACATAACAAAATTGTTTTGATGTGTACGCTGTTATTATAGCATAATTTAAACGTGTGAGTGATATAATTGTTTAGAATATGCACATTCCAATCACACCTTAGGGTTACTACGCAAATATAAATTGATTTATCGTAATTTAATTTTTTTAAACACTGTTGTTACAGGAAAACTTGGCAAGGTTTGAATAGAATAAAATATAAATCAAATGTTTTTGTTGAGTAAAAAGTTTATTAGGTATTTAATTTTTTAGGTTTGTTATACATTTTTATTACAACGATTATTTTCAATCACGAGTACGAAATAATTATACAATATTTTAGTCTTAGACTAATTGTGATGAAGTTTACAAGGTATATTGTAAATTATATATTATATTATATAATATACAATCTACATATTTTATAGTATAGAATATTAATCGTTTATAATGATAATCAGACAAAAATAGGTCATAAATCATAATAAATAGCACATATTATATACATTATACATACAGTATTTTGAAGTGACCTTCGATTGTAGGTCATTAAACCCGGGATATGTCCCTATACTCACTAGTGTAATTATATAATCGATTTCTATATTATGTTCTGCACTTTTGGATTCCGATTAGTGTTTTGTTTTCACTGGGAATATAGATTTTTGAACAAAAAAAAAACTCTACTTTAGATATATGACTGCAAACATAGTATTATAAGGTAACATTATACAGCTGCTAGTTGGTCTAGAGAATTCGTATTAGTGGTTTTCGGGGTCTGGAAAGGTCACCGCACGCTACAAAAATTTAATCGGATACATCGTTCTGGAAGTGAAGGATATTGTTCGTTCGATATATTCGTACTGAAGATGTTACCGTTGTACGCTAAGTATTATTAATATCAGTGACTTGAATGGGAAATAAAATTATATCAAGTGACTTTCAACTCGTTATATCATCAGCCGAGGTGTAGGTTTTTGTACTTATTGTTTGTTAATAATAATATCAGAATGTACGCTGACGGCGATGTCTTGAACTTTAAACGGCGTGCACGCTGTATAATATTAACAACTTAATATGATTAGAAATCGCAGGTACAGGGCGCCACCCGAACCCGGCAGAACACATAATATTGTATTATATTAATATTTACGTGTATATTTTACGGTATCCGGAGTTAGCCCGTATCTTTGACTGTGCGGTATTTATGTATCGGCATACGATATGGGTACGACTATGTGTTATTATAAAATATTAAATATTATACACAATGTGCGCGTTTTTCGGGTTGGGTCATCTCCTAGTTTCCGTTTGTCCTTGTGGAATGTGTGTGACGTGTACGAGACGTCGAGAATTTCAGTCGAGATGCATAGAAGATAATAAAAATCATAATGTTATTCAAATTACATTATTATTTGTCTCGCATTTATATTAATGTAATACTCAAAGTTCGAGGTCTGTAATATTGCCGGCTAGCTATAATACTCGTAAAAAAAAAAAAAAATGCCTTCGTTGTTTGCAGTCGGCAAAGAATAATAATTTTCACTCGAAAATGTTGATTGTATATCGCGACACAGCTATTATAGTACGCTTGTATACTGTGGTTGTGATTTGCAGATTTTTTATGTCGCTAATCTGCACTTACCTGTACCATAGAGATACTCTATGACTTGTCTTCTGCGTATCACGGGAAAACCGCAAGGAAAACTACAGTATAACGTAACGTTTACATCCTAATAATATTTTCTTACTGAAAGCAAAACATCTGGAAGTAAATGTTATTTGGTTTATACTCGTATGACTGAAAACCCCACGTTTTCTCCGTCCGTGCACCTAACCTCGCGCCTGTTTCCCGCCAATTGTGTGACGTGTTTTCATTTTAGTTTTACTATTATTATTATTATTATTATTATTATTATTATATTTTCCTTATAATATTGTTATTTTCTCTTTCCTTCTTTGTTTCCATATTTGCGCAACGAATTTTCGTCAACAAAGGAACGGAAACGCTATGGTGGCGATGGCGGTCTGTGCCATAACGGTCGGTCGGTGGGGCGGGTGACTTGGTAGATATTATGATGACCGGCCTTGACGCTGGCCGAAATATATGAAATCGCCGAACCGACGCCCTTGTAAGTGTGCTAGTATGTGTGTGTAAGTGTGTATAAGTTCGCGTAAGTGAGTGTGTGTGAGTAATATGCGAGTTTGTGTGTGCTTGCGAGTGCGTGCGTGAAACGACTATAAGAGAACGGATCAAGGACACGACATTGGTTTTTGGCTAGGTCCTATAAAACACTTCCCCACTCCCTTCCCGTGACCGATTTTTTTTGTTTATCCGCGTTATCATGCTTGCACACTAGACTACTATACGGTAGAGGGAAGGGAATGATTTTATTATTTACAATTTTTTCCACCCCGGTCGAAAAATAAAAATTATTGTTTTTTTTTCATTCATTTACTTCTATTACGTGTACTACTACCCACTCGGTCACTGCCACCGTCGGAACATACAGCAGACAACGTTCGGTTTCCCTTTCATTCATCACTTTCATTTTAGATTTTTATACTTCGGCGGCCGTATAACAGCTGCGCGTCTTCTTCTCTCTCCTACTCGTCATAATCTCGCTCTCCGCCACCTCCTTCACCTGTATGTTGTATATACCGCTCAGTTGGATTTTCATTATAATATTATCATTATTATTTTCATTTGAATCATTTGTATTATTATCATTGATTAGTGTAACGCTTGTATGCTTGATGACCACATGAATTAATTTTTTTTTTCAAATTCCTACCAAAATAAAAAAAAAACATAATCAATTGTTACTTTTTTATGATGGTATTACGATAGATGTTCGATCATTATACCTATAAGTTATCGACCATAAGTTTTTTTTTTACTTTTGTGATTGCCAGCATTATCATTGATTGCAAATTATTAATTCTTACATATTTATACTTATAGTCTTTAAAACATGTTCTGCTTTTATTACTTTTTCAGACCGCAGTTCTTTAGTCTGCACAATAAAAATATAATATGATATGTGTATTGTGTATTATATAGAGCTATGCGTAAGACACGTCTATATAAATCGACTGGAAATGGAATTAATTTATGTTTGAATCATGGTTTAGTTAAAACTAATTTATTGTTATTTTCCGTGATAGTCGTATCAATATTTTAATTAAACTCGTTCATATACATAGGTTATCTATATTAACATTTCCCCGTAATAATTAACAATGGCTGATTTCTTTCTTGACACTTGAATGTATTCCAATCGTGTTTATACAGTACATTTTTTATACGTAGTTCGATTTTCTGTTTCATATTAATATGTAAGTATGTACTTTTACGTGTTATAGTTAATTCCACGTGTAGATAGTGTACAAAAATAATTATTATATTGCATTTATAATTTATAATAACAAATAAATAATTTAAATAAATATTTTTGTTTCCTTTCAACGTGAGAAGTACTAATAACTACATAGTATGTTTTTTCACCATCATCTGATGCCTTCACTGTCTGTCAGTCGGCCACCATGTATATTAACGATTTCGTATACTTCATTCATAAAACAGTACGATGTATACTCGCGTTTAAAAATGACGAGCTAAACTATAACAATGAGCTCAGTAGGATGTAGACGGTTTTAATTGGCATAATGGCGTGTTGCAATAACGTCTATACATATTATTATGATGTATAGTAGCCGGAAATAACAACGAAATTATTACAAGTGTAACGTTGTTCCTGTGTAGCAATTAAAATAGAAATAAAAGAAAGAATTCAAGTTAAACTGTCTGTTATTATTAAATTATTACCGTTTTACGTAAGCGTAATAATTAATTTTTCGTTATCTATACGTCTAATAGTGTGTTAGGACCTATAAAATATATCATGTTATATTTATAGTATACTAGATTATAACTTATATTTATATGATAAATTGTTTTCGAATATATACAATGTGCACCTTTTGAAACGAATCATGATATATTATTAATTATTTTACCTACTCGAGGATTCGTTAATTAAACGAGCTTATTATCCTGGACCTAAATAATATTATGAGCTATAATACTATTGTAAAATGTATATATTGCAATACACGTATGACGCAACGATAATATAAGTATACAATATACATATACATTTAACACCGCGGACCATACATAAACTATTATTACTTTCGGCTGTACAATATTATAATTATATTGAACCGCCGATTCGCGTCATGTGAGGAATATTTGGCGATTTTTTTTTTTTTTTTTTTTTGTTTAACACCAAACCGGTTTTACGACGATTCCATTAAATACCTGTGGATTGGAATTTTTTTCACCCGTCACATGCGACCGGTGCATATATTATTATCAGTGATCGTAGTCTATCGCAGTACTCTATTGATCTGCATGCCCGTAACTCGAGACCATATTTTTCTGTAGTATATTGTATGTTATATCCCCCACCTTTTATTTACTATAATTTAACAATACGATATTTATTTCTACCAACAAATCTACTCTATACTCTTTTATTTATTCATCGTAAATTCATTAATATACATATAATCTCATATAATCTAAACGTTGTGTGGTGACTTTACGCGTATATACAAATTTGCTGGATAAACTCGCGTCGTGGCTTTTAATTTGAGAATGCTCATTCGGGTTTAATATGTTTTTTCTTTCAAACTGGTGTTGGTGGTTTGTTCACTTAAAGTATAATATATGTGTACGCACGCGTTATTATTTATAAATTTCCTATAAATACAAATTCATTGTGACTAACAATAAAATTGACATTGCTATATTTGCGTAAATGTACGTCGTCGACGTTTTAATAATAATAACACTGCAGAATATACGGTATATTGTATGACGTAGGTATAGAAAAGAAAAGAAATTTTTTTAAATTATCACATATAATGTAAATTGTTTTATAACACGACTAACACGCCGCGGACTGCGAAGTGTGATAGTTTTTTTTTTTTAGTATGGCCGCTTCTTGCCTGCACTAACAACTAACAACTCGCGCTCGTGTATTTTATGTATTATAATAAACATGTCATTATAAATATTATAATTAGATTATAAACTGACGGCCGCGGGGTCTGCATACTCCATGTACCAACACACTGACATAATTTAACAGACTGGTTATAGGGGATTAGCGATATCTTGCCTAAGAATAACGCCTAGGTGAATTCCGTCATAATATAATAGGTATAAGCGGCGGTTATTGTACTATGTGCCCAATGTGGAAAAAAATGTGTTTTCCTAGGAGCTGCGAAGGCAGTGAAGTACGTCTATCATCTTCAAAGTGCCTTCGTTTTGTGTATTAAAAACTTAATATTATCGTATATTATGTTATTCTTGTACCTATAATATAACTTAGGTCTAAAATTTACATATTATTACCCTTCAACCTTGATAATATAAACTTAAAATATACAACTACGTGCAAAGTAGAATTTCGTTTATTCATTATAGTGTACCAGTAGTATTGTAAAATATATACATATATATAATTTTTTCATTCTTATATCCTTTTACAGTTTCAAAATTCATTAAATTCACTCAGTCATACTTATTACCTATTTACAGTATACACAATACGGGAAAGATGAATAACTTCGAAAAACCGTCTCGCATTCAGAAAGATGAAAGATTCAAAACTTAAAAATAAATGTACATTTATTTTTCATTTTTTTAATCCGTTCTACATTCAAACTGTATAAATGTTAATATAGTTCATTAAAATTATTGTGGCTATTTCTATAACAAAAGATATATAGTAATATAAAAATGTTGCTTATTATTGTTCACGAGCGTAAGCAATGAGAATTGTATTTTTAATATTATATTGTAGTATTTAATTTAAAAACGAAATGATTATCGTTTTTTTATTTTAGTGGTCTGACAATATTTTACCGCCCTCGTCCGACCTATACTGTCTGACAATTGCAATTAACCGCATATATATTCACGTGTATCCTAGGCGATGTATAAAACTTCAAAAGTTAAATTAAACACGAAAATAAATGTTTAAACTTTCGAATTTCATGTTTAACTTTATTACATGTCTTAAAGATTCCCCTAATACAGCATAAATATATTCGGATGAGGCTTTAAAATAATTTAAATGTTTCAGGTCAGTACAGTGTGTTTCATATATGTAACGTACTTTTAGGTATCGCGTGGAACTCGTATAATTTACAGGAGTAGACAAATATTAAGAATACTTTCTGTATTTCTATTACTATATTAATATGGTATAAATTATACTATTAATTAACTAATTAATAATAATATTTTTATTGCTACAGTAATTTTATGTTGTTTATTTATACATTCAGAGTAGATATTAATTGAAATGGGGCAAAAAATATACCATTGCTCTTCTAACCTTGTGGTTATGTATCAGTTGTATATTAAAAACTTTAATTTAAATATAAAATACGCCACAATAATAATAATAAAAAAAAATATTCTATAAATTAAAAGTTATAGCTATCTATTTGAATTATATATGTCGCATCCAAATAGTGAAATCACTCATTTCATTATGTGGATGCGACATATACAGTACATATAGGTATCTATTTATAAACAAATACGTAAATTAACAATTTGTATTTTAGTTATCAGTAATTATTTTAATTATTATTAAATGGAAATTTCCTGATAAGTGATGTTACTTGGATAATTTTTTATTCAAATTTTTTCTGTTAGTGTTTTATTAATTTAATATACCTATTTATTTTTATTTATAATTATATTTTTTTAATATACCTATTTGCTATGATAAAATATTATACGAAACTTATTTTTTCTTG
Organism: Rhopalosiphum maidis; assembly: GCF_003676215.2. NCBI lineage: Eukaryota > Metazoa > Arthropoda > Insecta > Hemiptera > Aphididae > Rhopalosiphum > Rhopalosiphum maidis. The sequence goes on from NC_040878.1 coordinate 87,658,808, forward strand.
CTATGAGTGGGAAAGGGGTTTGTGATGGAGATACGTCTTATTTTGTACACAAAAAGTCGTTATTGTCCGTACTTCGTATATATATAAACATTATATTATTATATATTGTAATAAGTAATAATATTATTATATTCATTAATTTTCTCGTCTGTTTTCGTCGAGCGGCTTTGGATGTATATTATTTTTTGTGTAAATTTAAATATACGTTTATAGGTATTATCTCGTGTTTAACTTGTGTAAGTTGTCGTAGATTTCCATCGGCGCATCAACGTTTATTTTTCGTACGTATACCATTTTTTTTTGCTTTTGTTCGCCATTATTACAGCAGTTGGTTGAGTATGTGCATGCACGTTATTCGTGTTTTTTTTTATCCTGAGATCGTCGTTTTTGGTTAGAAAAACAAGGAACGTTGTACGTTATAGGTGCTGTGTGCGAAAACTGTGTTTTTTTTGTTGTTGTTGTATCTTATCGGGTAAATGCGCATTAGACAGACAAACGAAAGACAGGGAAGGGAAAAAGAGCGAGAGAAATAAATTTATAGGCGTCTCGTCCTTACATTTACATCCTCACTATATATATATATTATATATTATTATGTGTACACACTTAAATGTATTATATTCGGGGGGTATAAACACACATAATATATTGTATACAAACTAGTTAAATTTATTTTTTCATTTCGCGCTCGTTCAGGTTTTTTTTTTTAAAGAGACTATATCGAATGCGTCTTATTTGGTTGCAAGGCAATTCACTCGTGTAATCAGTGAAACAAACGTAAATATAACGACGATTTCGATTTCAAAAGAATAACTTACAGCGTGTGCGTTATAGGGTGGGCTTGCAAAAATGTACATTTTGAACGTATGAATATACGCAGTGAAGAAACGCAAACTGCTGCAGTATTTAATAATATAACAGTGTATAGTGCAAATAATTTATTACCTACATATGTATTATTATACAAAATTTCGAACTACTACAACGTGTGTGTAACTGTGTAAGGTCCTATCGTTAAGCGATATTGCGCATAATATGATGTATACATCACGCGCGTACTTATACGTACCGTCGTTATTATTGCAATTCGATACTTGGGACACGGCGTTATATATAATATTATATTGTGCTTGGTTACGGCGTGTATACAGCTTACACGGCAGTGGTGGTCAAAGTTTTTTTTTCCAATAAAGTGCCGTGGTATTTTTGTGATGCACAGCATGCAGTTATATAATAATATATAATAATAATACATATAGGAGAGTTGAAACGCGGGCCGAACAAAAAATTCGCGACTCTATAAATTACCTGTTACCCTATAGGTATTATGCAAAGGAAAGTAATGTCTACGCGGTTCTCTCTTATGTATTGGCTCAAAATCGGAATGCTTTCTTAAAAAAAATACCTATAAAATATATTTATATATACTGTTTTATTTATGTATTCGCGGCGATGTGACATAAATATACATTAATATTTTTGTATGTGAACAGACGGAAATACATAAAAATTTGGTTGTTTTCAAACGAAAATAAAAAAATGAAAACCCACCCAATTGGCAACCACTGGTTGGCGTAGTGTACTCGCGGCTCGCTGCAGTAACGATTGGTTGTAGAGGAAGTAGGGGTGGTGTGCGGATTCAGCACACCGATAATATTGTATTCTTATATCATATCATATATATATATATATTATAAAACAGTATCTCTCTCTCTCTCTCTTATATTGCGTATAAAGTACATAATATTATACGCTGCGAACGTTCGTATTATGTCCATGAGAATGATGTATGTATTACTAGGTGTGCACTGTTCATCCTTTCCCGCGACGTCTTTGTAATAAGTCCGACGATATTATACGTTTAATTGTTGAAGTGCAAGTTGAATCGTTTCAGTAGAACGATTTTTTTTTTTTATAGAGGTATTCTATGTATCGACACACTCTTGTTATCATTTTATATTGCGGGGCGTAAACCTACGTATCTTATCGTCAGTAATTTTATTTGCGAGTAATTATAAATTCCGATATTGCGACGGTTTTGGTGGAAACTTTTTAAAAGTGCGAACTGGACTTTTTCGCGGCGAATTCCGATGAACTGCTTAAATCGTTTACTCGACTTGGTATATTATATTCATCGTCGGTGGACAACCACAATATTTCCCGTCGATGTTTTTAGTCTTATGAAAACGTGTCAATAAATATATGCTATGTTTTCAACATTGGTTTTACGGTTACTCTGTAATATACTTAGTTTAATTGCGTCGCGCACTCGCACATCGTCGTCTTTTGAGTGGTTGTTAATAATAATAATAAAGCTACATTTTTAATTTTATTATTAAAAAGGTCCTCTGCAGTTAAAATAATAATAATACTAATGATAATAAACATTCGACGACTACTATATTCATGCATGTAAATATGCGCGTCGCCTTCGGGGATTTCAGTGGGCGCCGTGCGCTACCGTCCGTCAAGGTCCCCCGGGAGCGGTTCGGGTGGAAAAGTGTGGTGTCCCGCGCCGAAAAGGAAGCTGTCGACACGAGTGTAATAATATATATATATATTATAATAGCGGGCACGGGCTAGACAGAATTATATTTAAAAAATAATTTTTTTCATTTAATAATAAAACATACAAAACGTCGTCGGGTGAGCAACCGGACAGCAGCAGACGACGACGACGACAATTGGAATGTGCGTACGGTGAGGAGGGGGGGAGGGGTTCGAGGTAGTAGAATTAGTAAAGTCCACGTGCTGACCCGGGGCGCCCACGCGTTTGGCGGTTGTCCCGCGACGAGAACTCATGGTTGTTGAGAGGGTCGTGGGAGGGGGAGTTGCTTCTTAATAAGTGGCATCCCTCCCCTCCCACCAGTGTTCTTCCTCTCTTCCAGACTTATTATTTAGGTATATTTACTACTATACGTCGCGCGCGCACCCGGAAATAGTTTCACTGTATAATATAAGATTATATCCATTGTAGATAATATAAACTTTATATAATATGTAATTTTATTTTATTTTTCACAGCCATTCTGATTTTGAACGAGTATATACCTACTGATATTTTTTCTTATGGTGTATAGTTAAAAAAAAAAAAAAAAAAAAAATACTCTAGTCGTGTTACCAGTTAAGGGTCCTTCAGATAGAAATTGGTTTTATATGTTAATATTTTTAAGGAATTGTATTTATATGATTATAGATTTTTTGTGTTATAATTGCAGTAATAATAAATTATATTATCAAGAGCACAAAATTTAAATGCTTATATTTGTTTTCAGTCATAATTAAACGTTAAATAGAATTTATTTTCCTTCTTATCAAGAAAAAAGAAGATTATTCATATTATAGAATATATTCCAATTAAAAAAAAATAAGTTTAGTTGATCACTATTTATTACCCTATGGCCTCTGAATATCGACCGTTATAGTTTAATAGATTTTATAAGGCTTATGCTTTTTTATACCATGTTTTTTTTTTAAATTTAACATCTATCAATTTATATATCTTATATATACTTTCTTTTACATCAATGTATTCGATCCATTGAAAAACATTTAACTGCACTTTAAAGGTTTAAAGTTTTCTCAACTATATTTCAATAGTATAATAATACATTATAATTAACAAATCAATGACATTTCACTTTTATGCGATTTAACTTCGTATTCTGATATTAAATTTTACCAAGTGTATACCTACTTCCTATTAATTACAATTAATATATTTGTATGCATTTGAAAATTGTGTGTGGTAAAATAATTTTGAGCAAATATATTAAAGATTCAATATACAATAAAGTCTAACTTATGTAAAACGTTGCTGAAAACCTCTATAATTCTGTTCGAGACACATTAAACCTTATCTGTACAGGAAGGACATAAAAAATAAAATAAAATAAAAGAGGGATGTACATTTTATTATAATTAATGTAAATACAAGTTTGTTTACGACCTCATTCGTACTAATGTGTTCGTGCCTATTTTTTAGATATATTTATTATATCAAAAACTAGTCAATCTACATCCTCTATTAGAGAACCTCTAAAATATACTATTATGTAGTTATGTACCCTGATGTATTGTTATTAATTCTTATGTAACGTTTTATTTAGTCCGTATATTTATATATTCTATTATATTCTATTATATATTCTTATAATATTTTATTTTACTTACAGATTCTAATCTGTTGCATCGTTTTTCGAGCATACAACTTTAATTGTATATTATAATATTAATTATAAGCATTTAAATTGTATTTGATTTAGTGAAAATAATAAAAAATATAGAAAAAAACCTATTCGAGTCGTTTTAGGAGGTAAATATAATATTAAATGTATATATTTTTTCAACAAAACCATATACTTATATCTTTATCACCTCGACATTAAAAATGTTCATTTATTTACATTTTACACAGCTGCAGGATGAGCATATTAATAATCATTCGTGCAGTGGTAATTATTTCGCTCAGCTGCACGGTTATTGAAAATGAACTGTCCGCGGATGTTTATTAATCATCTTTATCGAAAGGTTTACTAGTGGACGTATACCTGTAAATTGTAACAGTGTAAATTATACGGGTGCATAATTTTATTGTACGCGTGTTAAACGTCTATCTCACGGGTCCTGGGAAAATATATTGCTATTTTAGTATTTTACTGATAATGCTGTTGTGTAGCGTTAGGATTTTTATATGTTTACATAAATGTAATGTATAAGTGAAGGTATCTTGAAAACGATAATTATGATAATATACTACATACTAACTGCATTGTATGCACATGCCGTGTGTGAGACGTAAATTCGATTAATTATTAGCGTTTATATATGCGTGATATACACGATTAACGATGGTTTGAATACCTACACAATATTTTGCGTGAAAACAATTAATCGACTTTTTCTTATGATATAATTAAACACAGAGAGAGAAATTAATTAGTTAAAAGTAAGAGTTGATAATTTACCTACACATCACTAGTATATAACACGTAATTTATATAGGTAATAATTATTTACATTTTGTATCTCAGATTGTACTCGTGCGCGCTAATCAGCTCCAGTAGGTAAAAATGACCATATTATGTATGTATAATTTGCATACTATTTTGTTTATTTTACGCAAATTTAATTTGTACAAATGAAGTGGTTACTTCGGCTTTTATTCTAGAACAAAACATTGATTTACCGCGCGTTTTTTTTAATTTTACAAAATTTTTTTTTGTTATTCGGATTTTTCTTTTCAGTCAAAATAACGAATATATATATATGTATATATGTATATATATATTATTTATTTATCTGTTTCGGTTAATAATCGTTAACGGTATTCAGTTTTTCTTATTTGTTACCTAATTTTTTGGTATAATTTATTGTCTAATAAAAAAATATGTTACCTCTTTTTTTCGTACGTCAGGTCGCCAGGACAATATATGAGAAATGAAAAATCCAAAAAATATTCAGAACATTTTATTATTATTACAAAATAGACATACATTATATTGTATTTGAGAATATATTTTTCATTATAATAATATAGAATAAAGAGTCTTATTGTTAATTATAACTGTTGCCTTATTATTTTATCGATTTTTTGTGTTCCAACTATGGTCAAAACGTAATTATTTTATTATATACTTAGGTACTTATGTAATATAAATTAATTATTTACGTTTATTTTCGATGACGTCGATACACTATGTACACTTTTAGACGAGCCGTTTATCGTGATTTACGTATACGTATGAGCAGCATCAATGATAAAATAATAACCTAATTATAATTTAAAATACAGTGATGGCTAGAGTCCAAAATCTCTGTTTCCGTTTTAGTTATTACTTATTAAGGTTTTAATTTATTTAATATTGGTCTTTCATACATGTTTATTAACGCGCTTAGGGTTTGCACGATTAATTAAGTCGCGGTATTAAACTTCCACGCTTCATTTTTCTTTTAGTTTTTGACGGATTTCACAAAATATCTTTAGCAGCCAACAACACTTATCAACAAGATTTTTTAATTTATTATTAAATATTTCATGTTTAAATTTTTTTTTTTATTATTGATTTCCAGCGCATGTTAGATGTAGATTGTAAAATGTATCGAAAGAATAAATTCCTAACCTATCGGAATGCGATTTATGTTTAAAACATAGTTTAAAACTTAAATAAATGATTTCCATTATACAAAAATATTAAGTATTATTAATTCTGAAGATTCAAACGAGAAAATATAATATAATGTAATGTCACTTATTGTATACTTTTTTCAATTTAAGATAATTTACGTACTTTTTATTTTCTTTGCCTCTGTCTCTTTCTTTATTTAAATATATTATAATTGAATTCTACAAAACTATTTGTTGTAAATTATTTTATATTGGCTCACGCTGATATTATACATTAATATATTTGGTAATATATTAGCGCATATATATATATATATATATATTAAGTTATCGACTGATCTTATTCACTGCATAGCTACTTAAAAATAAAGACTTACCTCATTGTTTATATCGGTTGACGTGATTACGCATGATTGTTAAATTTTATGGAGTTTCGATAAAAAAAATTAATTATTATAACTCAAATGTATGTTTTAAACGTTAATAATAACAGCATTGGTGTAAAAAAAGATATAAATTTACACCTATATTACACGTATATTAATCGTATGGGCATGTATAATTTACTGTGTAATATTATGATTCGCTTCTGTTGCAGATTTTAAACAGCTCGGATTACTATAAATCGCTTGGTTTTATTAGTAAGATGTACGCTCTCTGCAACGGTGTATGTACAATCTGAATAATATCGTGTTTTACCGGAATGATTTAGTATACAAAATGATTTATTATATATAAAAAAAAAATTAATACGAGATGCTTGTTTTATATAGGCGTATTTATTTCATTTTTATTTTTTACATATTTTATGTCATTGAAAATAACTAATTTAATCTAGCCGGGAGAATGGTACAAAATAATTTGAAAATTCTGTCTCGATATATATTATGTGTACATTTTATACACATTTAAATCCAGTTGCCTAAACATATTATAATATGTAGGTATACCACAGTTTATGATATAGGCAATCCGCTTTTTGGTGCCAAAACATATGTCACAAACTTGTACATTCTTGGCGCTCAAAACTTTATTCGGTTTTATCAATTATACGGGTGGCCATAAAAAATAAATGACGATGAGCGGCTTTCGATGAAAATTATTGTATACACTCATTCGCGTGCGCACGTCAGCGATGAGACCGTACGTTAGTCTTATACACACACACATACACAATAATAAAGTAAAATGTTGAATTATAGGGTTGTTTTGAATTATTTTCGTGGGAAACACATTTTATATTGCATTACATATGTCATCACATCACGATAGACTCGTTAACCCCGTTCGGCAGTCGCTAAACTCGCAGCGAGCAAAATATATTATAGCAAACTTTGTGTGCGGCCGGCGACTCGACGACACGGTTCCGTTACGGCTCAATTATCGAATCGGCATTCCGGATCGATGAAAATCCATACTATATATATATATATATATTTACTTAAAGCGAAACATACGCGCGGTGTAAAGTTATTCGAAAATACCGTAAGTATACCGCGTACCTGTGTGTACGGTATTTTTATGTACACATGCGTGTGTATATAATATCATTGCGTATATATCCTTCCCCTACACAACTTTCAAACCTGTTCCCAGCGCCGTTTTATCAACCGGTTTACCGAGCGTACCCCGTCGAACAAGACACACATACACGCTTAGGTACACGTTATACATGACGTATACACCGTGGTCTCGTTCGTGAAGGTTTTTGGTGTTTGTTTTTCGATTTTGGGGTTTCAAAGTACTGAACGATAAGTTTCCTCATTATATAGATAAATTATTTTTTTTATAGCGTAATAGGTTCCCCGTATATAGTCATTTTGTTTCGATTAATGGTCGATTCTCGGCATCAATCATAATTATATGTCGTTATTTATACCTTTATGTTATAATATATTGATGACGACGAATGAACATTTAGAGTGTATACATATACTGAGAAAATATACTAGATATAGTCACGCCAAATTCTCGTGCTATATAATTTTGCACTCATTAACTCGGAATTTGAATGTTCACGGGACGAAGAACTATTATTTATTCAATATTTGAAATTTAAGCATTGTCGTCTAAAAAAAAATATAGTTTGTCTTTTGTAAATAAACTTCTTGAGAAATTACTATTGAAAAATTTGAAAATAGTCTACACGAAAATAAGAAATCTTCCAATATACATACAATAAGAAAAATCGAAAACAAGTTTCGTATAGATATCAAACCCAGCTCGTGATAAAATGATCACCATTATACATAATATAGTATATATTATATTAGTACTTATAATACTATATTATGTGAATAACCCGTCCTTGAGCCTGATAATAATCTTGAACGAGTAGTTATAATAATTAATAATACTTATAATAAAATTGTCATCTCTAAAAACGTGAAAATTAATACACTTTGGTCGTAAAATCGCATTCCGGTGCATCGCAGGGGGGGGATTGCGTCTCGTCCGTCATAATATTATAATAAACGGCAGATTAGTAAATCTTAACTTGTATTGCTACCCATTAAAATAATTTAATTTTTATATCAATAAGTTTTTCATAAAAAAAATGTTATAAACCACACAAACTACGTATAGAAATAACAATTATTCAGCATTAAAATATCATTATTTTTTTAATGAACTGGAGTAAATATCACATATATATATATTTGATGCTACGAAATTAAGCGTGGCGTCTATACTTTATTATTAAACTGTTATAAATTGTGAACTATTCATGCTTCAATTTTTAACTTTTTGAAAGTTAAATCGGTATTCATAATGGAAAGTTCAAAATTATCGTTGAGTATTTTTTCAGTTAATATCCAAAAACTACTTTATTAATAATATAGTAACACAATATTAATGGATAAACAATTTTTTCTCTTTCAAAAACAAAAGTTGACGGTGGAACAAACGTAGTATCATAGTCTAAAGTTCATTCTAATAGTTTAATTTATGTATATATGTCGCAGCCACTTGATTAAATTGTGCGTTTTGTAAAAAGTTATCTACAGTTCATGGAATCGAGACCATTTTTTTTTTTTTTTAATGAAATATTTAAAGAATTTTCTTTTCTTGAATATATACTAAAATTTTTACATCTGCTTGTACCGAGAAAACGACGATTTATCCTCGATTATAATTTAAACGTTAAAATATGTTCTACTGTATTGCGGTTGCGGTTACGCTTTTCCGCCAACGCCACGGTCGTTTTTATCATAATCCTCGTCGTCATCGGTGTATTTGTAGCCATATATAATGTTATAACTGTGTGTTGTACGTAAGTAGTATAAGCACACACACACACACGCACACAATGTGCGTCGTACCGAAATTTTCGAATTCGATTAAAAATGTTGACCTTCAGGATGGGAGAAGACGAGTCGGCTAGGTTGGTCGTTGCTGCTAATTCGTAGTTGCCAAATCGCACCGATGACCCGCGCGATGAAAAAGAAATGTCCATATAATATATAACGCAATGTATTTGGTATGCTGTGTGCCAAATGACAAGATTCCCAAATATCTAAATGGTTTTTAATTAGACGCGTTGCCCAAGAACGAGTTTTTTTTAGAGTGTTATAAACCGAGTTATAAACATTCGATAAACGCCCAACCATTCCTTTCTTTCGCGCGTTTTTAACTCACAAAATGTCACAATGTCATTTATCGCTGCTGTTGTACGATTACCGTTTTCAATAATTTTATACTTCGCTCATTTTAAAAAAATATTCCAGTTAATAAAATATAATATCATAGATAATATCGTTTTTCATATGATTCTGAATTTTAAATATTGTTCGAAATTGGGGACCGTACAAATTATTTGTCTCTCGGCTGATTTTAGCTTGTCTGTCAATAAAGGATTTATTTTATTATTACTTATTAATTGTGACTGATGATAAAATTACATTTTTAAATCTAGGTGCATCTATTTCTTACGGCAGTGGAGTTTTCTTTATGATTAAGTTATAAACTGTGTCTCGTTACATACTGCATAAACTTTATTCTTACTATAGTGTGGTTTAAGTTCAATGTTTATTTTGAGATTCATTGTTGCGGCTACATTTCGTCGGCATCTTAAGAAATTAATTGCCTAATGTTAATATTTATATAATTTTTTTTTTTTTTTATGTCTTGAAGCTAGTAAAAATAATTGTTATAGGTAAATCTATTCTTATAGATAACTATTTTGTCACTTTTTATTGATTGGATAATTTATTGGTGTATTTGTCAGATGAATATTTATTTGTCAAAAATAATAAGTTGTAAGTACCACATTTTTAGAAATTTTAATGTCGAGTAACTAAATTATTACTTTTGTTGTTTTATTTAGCTTAATTTGTAAATGTAGATATTTTTAATTGTCTGTACTGGCAGCGCTTAATGCGATTATAAATATTTCCAGGGATAATATCCGAGTTAAGATATTTAACAAGTGTAATAATTTTAAATGGAACTGAGGTGAATTTTTTCGTAAGATAAGGAAACGTATTAGGTAATAAAGTTAATGTGTAGGTCGGAATAAAGTGTACGATTTAAAAAGTTAATAAAATATACTTTCGTTCTAATTATTCTTTTACGTTTTTGTTACATTGAGATTATATTGTGACGTGATCTCTTCGATGTTAGTTCGTTTTTTGTTCTATGTCATATAGTACATTGGTTTCAAATATTCTGTATACTGTTGTACTGTAAACGATATAATAATGTATTATATTAGGTAATCTATTAAACCAATTTCTAACTATGACAAATTAGTGGTGTAAAGTTCTAAGAGGATGAGTGAAGTACATACTACGTCATTTTTTATGTATTTATAATATTTATTAATATATGTAATATTATCGCCAGAAGGGTTTATTTCAAAGTTTTAAGTCGTTAAGTATAGTATATATTATACTATAATATCTATTGACTATTATATTATGTATTTAGGATTTGCTGACCTTTATTTAAAATCGTTTTTGACATCAGAGTGACGAGGGCTTTCCAAGTGCGTACCTGTACGCGTATGTGTTCTAACCTAACGAATATATACACTAAGTTGCGTGTTGGTAAGCGGGTAAGGGTTATCGCGACGAGTCGTCATCATTATGATGTATTAAACACTCGTATAGCCGTTCTACACGTCTGCTCCAAATGTACAATAATATGATTAAATATTAGTATAAATAGTATATTTTTTAATCACTTGGTCTTGATAGTAACGTAATGTAAGTAATTAATTTCTTATTCTAATGACGTTACTTTTTGATTACTGCTATACGGTTGGTAATTTTTCATAACAATAACTTATTCATTCGGGTTAAAACTTATATGATTTTTTGATTTTAAAATAAATTATGTGGTTAAATATAGTAGGAGCCAATATTTCAAAATCAAAAATTCAAAATGTTGGGTTATTAAAATTAAACGATTCTTTTTTTAAATTAATTATATACATAGATATAATATTTTGAAAATATAACTTGAGAGAAGTAACTTTGTGTTACTTCACTGCCTACACTTTTATTTTATATTCAGATACTCAAATACGTTACCGTTTAAAATATAACTTACTCGGTACTGTAACATCATACCTATAATAGTATGCACTGTTGTTCTATATAGTATCATAGATAAAACTATAATATGTTATACTTGTCGGACGAAAACACCGCGGTCTGCAAAACTGCTAGGTAATCGGTATACCGTTCCCGGTATAAGTGCACTGTGTGATATTATACATTGTGTGTATAATATAATTTATATCAGATGTGGTTTCGAATTTCAAACATCTTTTGACTACTTAAGCGCCTAAATAATGAACGCTCAGAGAATGAGAAGTTAAGAACACGGCTCCATCGCCACCGAAATCGCCTCCTAAGTCCTAGTCTATATCAGTTGAATTTGTTTATGATTTTATTAGAATAAAATATGATATTATTTCAATTTTTTATGATGGGTAAAGACGATTTGGGGAGTTTTATTAGGTTGGTTGATTATATGGATCGCGCGCTATCTATCCGATCGAAGGTTATAGGTCACATTAATAGTATGTATGTGATAATGATCATGATCATTTTTGGCCGGTGGACTACGCACGTACATCATATGCAATATACGTATACTACAACAAAAAACTGTTGTATGTAGTATATTATAATATGATAATCTGCATTATATGGGTGCGTGCTGGCACAAATATTATATACTATTAGGTTGGTGTCTACACAGTATTTAAAGGTCCTCTCCGTACGAGACTGACGAGACTGACGATATAGTTGATATTTATTCAAAAGTGTACATTGAGCATACAATATTTTACCGTATCATATATGTCATTACACTAACGTGTTAATAAAACCTTGATCACGCAGACATACATCACAATTATTCGTTTAAATGAAATTTTCATGTTTGACGATTTAATTGATTAAGTACTTTTGTTTTACTATACTTATATGAGTTATAAGCAATATTCTAGGAGCAATTGAAACACTTATATAGGTTTAATTTTTATTTTCCATTGTTTTTTACGAGATAATTTGTAAAAAGTTCTATATGTGTTTATTACATATCATACACTTTAATATACAGTAGAAACCGTTCATAATAACATTCACGTGACTTTTTAAAATTGTACCTAATAACTGATTGTCATTATAACAAAAATGATAAAATACAATTTAAAAACTCGATTATTTTTTTGTATTATAATTTATCAGTAACGTGCATTGTATGTTTATCATTAAATTATGACTTTTATATAGGTATATATATAGATAAAAAAATGAAAGTTGTATTATTATTTATTCAAAATTAAATTTATATCGTAAATAAAATTGTTATATTAGTTTTCTTTTGTATAAAAATCATACTTATTTATATATATTTTTCTAGTTAAACTAATCATAAAAACCGTATAGTTATTATACAGACGTCATAATAATCGATACAAATTAGTACATTTAATAAAAGAATTTTTCCAGGACCTTCAATCTAAGGTTATTATTATTTTTTTTTATTTTATAAATATACACCAAACGGCTTTTTACAAAGTAATAAACAAAAATAACAATGTATGTTTGTCATTATAGCAGCTGTCATTAAAAACGATTTTTACTGTATTACCGTATATGTTTAGTTTATTAAATCACTGGTGGTCTTACAAAAAATTTCATTTTAATCTAGGCACAGGCTATATACAGGACTCGAGTTCCTATGCTTAACTTGTGGGGTCTTCAAAATATCAGGAGTTTGTGAGTTGCCACATAAACGTACTTAGTAGTGTAAGTACGCCTCGTGTGATACAGATTGGTTTACCATACATTCGATCCCTCTCATTTTCTCTTTAAATATCTTTAATATTTGAGATTTATTCGTATTATATAACAAGGAGTGTCTTGTGGTGATACAATATTCTATTTTTTGAATGAGAATAATTTTTGCTCTGTAATTTATTTTTTAAACATGTATGTTGATATATATAATTCAAATTTGAGCTTAAGTTCTTTGTTATTAAAATATTCATTCTAAGGATAGTAATCTTTAAAGATAGTGTTACAAAAATATAAAATATATGTACTTGGATCAATTTTATAAATTCAAATTGTTGATAGATATTAATAATTAATTAATTATTAACATTTTTAAATCACTATAGTCCCCATATATCTTCCAAACCTATTATCATTAGTACCTATGTAGTTAAATAACTCAAAATTTATTTTTTCAACTTTTGATTTTAAAAAGTACGTACAAATTTTCAGAAAATCGATGTGCTAAATAATTTATTGTAGCAAAGGATGTTCTAATTGGAAAATATTAAAAAAGAAGTGGTTGAGCATGGTAAGTAAATTACTATGTACACGTATTTAAAAAGCACCAGTTTCTATAGTATTCAAAATTAATGTCGTCCGCTGACCGGGCTATAGAAATATTGGACAGGGTAAACGTACTCGTATATTTTCTGGTGATAGGTACTTGTATTTTACAGTGTTAGGACATCATAATGTATGCTTTGCGGTGGTAGTGGGGGCGGCTTCCTAGTTGGTGAACACATTTTGGCATCGGTCGTCTATTTTGTTAACAGTCGCGTAGGCTCAAATATAATATAACGAACCGGGGAGAGGACATCGGTGAAAGAGTAAAAATAACACTGTCGTGTATAAGCTATAATATCCGAGCTTTGTGCGCGGGAAATTAATGACGTCTCGAGAAAATTTGGAAAAATATATTTTTATGCGAGTATAATATATTATAATTTTTTTTTTTTTTTTTTTTGAAAATCGTCTATTTATAAGTTTTATAAAATGGTTTATATAATACTGTTGCCAGTGATTTCGAAGACGCTTTCTGATTCCTTAGCGTTTGCCTTCCGTTCTATACAGGGTGATTTTTTTTAATGTAAGGCACACATTATCACACTATTTCTAAAACTATTTAAGATTTTGAAAATATTTATCAATTTATAAAATCTTGATCTAGTTGTTATAACTTTATAAGTATTTAAAGTTATGACTTATATAACTAATTTACTATACTAGTTCAAAATTTGAAATTCTTTTTAATTAATTATATAGTTATATATTAATATGATTTATGAGCATATTATTTTACCTATATATAATATGATATTTTTATGTTGTGATATTGATAACATTGTTCTACCTATCTGATTCACGACAAAATACATTTTTTTCTAAAATCTATTGACGATGGTCATATTCTCTGTTATATAATATGTACAAGGATTTCATAATAATTTTTAACACATGCTATTTATTTACCTATATATATATATATATGTACCTAAGTGTAAATTTGCGTATTTGCGTTAGAGGTATGGTTATTTATTATTGTATATAGGCTATTAATGTATAATGTACGTGTAATGTATATACGATTGTAATGAAGTACGATTAACGAATTTGCGTCCACCGCCGGACGTATCAGCAGACGTGTCGTATAAACGCTGCATTTTATTATTAAATATTCATCGTCGTTTGAAAGCTGAACACTATAGTCACTAATGTCGCTGCGGTAATATATAGATGTAGGCACATCTGTGAATAATTATCGGACCACGACGGGCCCGATTCGGAAATAAATAATAATAAACCGTATATTATATCGTTTAGTAACCCACATTCACGCGCGTATAATATAGTGATATTTACGCGAGGAAAAATATTATTTACATCGAAACGTATTCATCGTGGAAATATGTATTGTGTGTGTGTGTGTGCGTGTGTTTAAGGAACCGACGGTTTTTTTGCATTTATAATTTTTTTCTTACTGTCCGAATGCGTAGTCTGTTTATTAATTTGCTTTGAAACCAAAATGTGTTCATATATCACGCATGAAATTAAATCGATAATGTTAACGTCGCAATTTGTGTGTAATTGTGCTCTATTTATTTTTGCTTTTAAAATGAATTATTTATCATTGTGTGATATGTGTAGTACTCGATAGATTTTAAACTGTTTTTCCAAGTCATCGCAATTTTGTTCGGTTAGGTATAAATATGACTGCTTCTGTGTGATCAATATATTTCAACGGTTATTACTTGCGTGGGAATGTCGTTATAAACAATAGGTTGCGCATTTTGGATTAATGAAGTTACCAAGTAATATATTAGTTACATATACAGTAGATTTCAAACAACAGAAACTTAGAGTTATGTTTATAAAGTTATAGAAATTTGTTGAAGAGGCAAAAAAAAATGATTTTAAAGTTTGATGTGGGGGTTGAAATAAGTGATAAACGTTTTTTGGTTGGAGAAAAAAGAAATTGAAACAAATACAAAGTTTGTCGTACTAAAATGCATAGTTTAGTGCACTGTAAAGGCGTATAATATATGTAGTAAAGTTCGTGAGTTTGTATGCGTGTTTGGAGATCGAGTCTAGGTCGAGTTATGCTATTTTTCCTATGTATGATTAAAAAAAAAAAACGCGACTCACAGAAATTTTCAATTTTTAATATACATTTTAATTTGTTGATCGCTGCATTGAGAAACTCTGTTTATAGATCTTTATATATAATTTAGAGTTATAGAATCTTTAAGGATTTTTTTAATAATATATTATAACACGCATGTATAGTACATAAACGTATGTTCTCCTCGTTTTCGACATGTTATACGTTTTGAAATATCTATTGCCCCCCTCAGGACGACGGGAAGGGGATTATTATAATATATACATAATGCACCATATAGATAAAAATAACTCGTTTACAGACGGGACTCGCGGTTGACTAACAGACGTATGGACGATAAATAAAGTGCTCGGAAGTTAATTATGCGTTGGTCCTGGTGTTATATATTTTATAAAATATGTATTATGTACGATTAATAAATAAATCTGTTGGTGATGTTCCGCCAACCCATTGCAGAGTTTATTTAACGGCGGACTGACATCGACTTCGGTGTTTCGATACTCTGCGTAGTTTATACAAAACTTTTTATTTATCTCTTCCCCCTTCCTCGGAGTATGGTTCAATTTAGAACCACAGCGGTTCAGTGCGTGTTTTGTCATTTAGACGCACTTTCGAGAGTTTGTCAAGGGCCAGCGCCAAAAAACCACGATGTATCGTTGTCATATGTCGTGGATGACCCGACGTACATACTATTTCCGCATTCGGTTTCACCTCTTGATAACAATTCAAAATATGCTCTTTTCTCGTAAGCATTTTATATACACGCGCTCCAACATAACATTTATTGAAATATGTTTAGCCTAATTAGTGTATGATGCGTTTTGTGTGCATAAATCGTCTTGATGGAAAAGAACCGCAACGTGGGATATTTGTTTTTTTACAAAATAATAATAATAATAATAATAATCGGCAATGATGAGGTATTTCGTCGTCATCAAAATAAACACTTGTCATCTCCTCCTGCCCAATCTTTCACCTTTCGTAATCATACACAGTACATACACACATCTCATCTACAAGCGATCGCAGTTATTTCTCGTATAATGCATTATAATATTATGAACGCCGATCATCGCATATATATGTGTATACAACACATGACCGATCGACGACGGCGTTAATTTTTTGAGACTATATTTATCGTTATCAAAAAAAGCCATCTCTCTTGACATTGACATCATCGTCGTTCTTAGTAATTTTTTTTTCTGCGATGCACTCATGTATATGCAATTTTATGTTGAGTGTGTATAAAACGCGTGAGTTTACATATTATAATACAGATATAACTACGTATAATATTACTATATAGTTAACTATTAGTAATAAGTTTTTACAACTATTCAGCCAATTATTTCCACGAATGATTTATATATGCAAAAAATTCAATTACATCAAAAGTAAATATCATATAATGATCGTGTTTAACACATAGCATGATGTACACTATATGTAGCCTCTGAATCATCTTTAAACGAGTCCTATCTACGCGTGAAATATCTACACACACACACACACACACACACACACACACACACACACACACACACACACACACACAGATTTACACATAAATATAATATTATAATATAGTTATTGTTATGCATGTTTGCATGAGTTATAGACGTAAAATCAATATAGCTTTTTGACCTTCAATAAATAATTTAAAATGTAGATGAGCGCGGCAAACCGGAAACGAAGTTGTTTATTCATATCTTTTCGTTTTTCTCAACAACGTAACGCGTTAGTGTATAATGATATGTGTGTGTGTATATTTGATTTTATGTATCGTTAAGAACGATGGTAAAGTATTTCTTGTCCGCGACAATTTTTCCTCACACAATATTAGAAACGCCGTGTGTTGTGTATTCGTTTCGGCTCCGATTCTGAAACCCAACACGAAATGCATTCGTTTCAGTCTCTGGAACTCTCTTGACGGTTTCCCCCCGCGTATAGTATATTGACGTGTATATAATACATTATAACTTATGCAATATTATTGTGATATTTTATATTTCCAAATGCACGTCCGATTTTACTTGTATATTATACAGCGTCTCGGCAAACCGTCATTACTGTAATGGCTTTCACACGAGGTGACAATCCGAAGAGGATGGATGGATGACGATCTGCAAACACATATTATTATAATATAGTATACAAGGTGATCCGTTCAAGTGTCTACACTCATTGATACGGAAAGTTTTTAATTTTTTTTCTATATTATTGTGGTAAAACAAACTTTTTGAAAACAAATTACAATTTTTAATTGTTATAAATTTATATTCATTTTATATTTACTTTTTAGAATGATAAAAAATACATATTTTATTTTATTTTCTTAAGTAGAATATTTTTTAGAGTATTTTGATATGTTAAAATCAAATTTCATTAGTTAGAGTTTAGATAAACTTAAAATGTTTATTATTAATAATTAACTACTCGTTTGAAATTAAATTTTTACAAAATCAAAGTATTCCAAAAAAAATATTTTCCTTAGAAATATGCAATTATCAAATATTGTCTTTTAAAAACGTAAAAATAAAATCGTTTTAACGATTAAAAATATATATATTTTTTTGAAATAATTAGTGTAGATTCTTAAATAGATCACATTGTATAGTATGTACTATGTACGTTGATCGCGTATGTATAACGGTTATAAGCAATAAAACATAGTACCTGTCTTGTTAATAATAGCGATGTGCAGCGTATATCTCGGTTGTGTCAGATGACAAAAATATTATGTTTGCCTGTTACTCGTAACAAATGATGTCTCGTTCGATGGATGGAAATCCTTAACGCATGGATCTCGGTCTTCTAGACCGTGTGCGAATCAACGATACATAGATAGTGTACGACTAGTATGTGACTAACGACGTGGTTGTAAATACAGCTGTTATACACACATTTTATATTATAGATAATCTGTACAGGAAGAAGCAATGAACATGTATGGGGGCCCTACCATGGGTTTCGAATTTTTTCTGCCCGTGAAAATGAATATATATATTATATACACTTTATAGATAATATATACATATTATACAGTATACACCGTGCGTCTGTGCCTTTACGTTGAATTAAGTATAATTTTCTTTTTTTCTTTATATATTGGCTATTATAATGGTGTTATAAATTATGATTTAAATAAGATGATCGTAGTCCATGTACAACAATTGGATCATTGGCGCCATTTGAAAGGCGAGCTTGTAGGCGTAGGTATAGTATACCTAATAAGAATGACTTTCTAAATTTCCAGCTCAAAATGAAATTCAAAGTTTTTTGTTAAATTCTTGGCTTGCAGTTCAAACATTGTACTCACCCGTATGCAATCATCTTATGTATTTTTTTGGTACTTAGTTATTAAATTTCGTCACTTATTTATAATGTTTTTTTTACAGTATATTTCACATTATTCACAAACTCAGGCATTTAATAATTTAGTATGTTGACGCAAAACATTGTAGAGTGGCTTCTAAATTGGAAAAATTGTCGGCATATTTTAATATACTGGTAGTAGTGGTTTTCTGTCCTCTGCAGGTCGTTGTATACGAGTTGTTAGCCTTTGTTTGCTGATTCCGTAGACGACACTCACGATGTATGCATGCGTCCACTCACCGTATAAATCTGTCGGTTTTTCGTTTCCTCTCGGTCATCGTCGCGGGCAATCCCACGCTCCTCCTTCCATTCGTCATACCTTTCTATATACTTAATACATCGACGTCCATATGGCACACATCGCGCGACCGCGGTATTTTCTCGTATAGTATTAACTCCGTTTTCGTAATAACAATATACGTGTACTGTATAGGACGTACCTATACCTAACAAACACACATACACACGATAATTCCTTACATGGTTAGGTCCTATAAGTATATGCTGCTACAACGCGGCCTACGCAGCAACAGTAATCGCCGTTTTTCGATTTACGTTTACAACTCATTCATGATTGTTGCTCCGAGTTCCTCATGATCTATCACCTCCCCTCTGGTACGCCGTATCCCTATATTTATCTCCCTCTCACATTTTCTGACGGTACCTTACGATACTCAGTGTAGGAGTGCTTCAAATTTTGTATGTCTTTTGCCCGCATATTGGTTCCACTGCGGCTAATCTATTCATTTATGCTTCGTATTGCACACACACACACACACACACACACACACACACTATACTATAGTGTGTACTATAAATACTATACTATACTATACTTTACTGTTACTATTACATCATAGTAACGTATAAGTATGCGTCATAAATGAATGTCACGAGTAATGTTGTGGCAAATGTCTTAAATAATATCATAATATATTGTATTATGATGTGGTTTTTCAACGATCAATCGCAGTTAAAAGGAAGGGGTTAATACAATAATGTGACGGAGCACTGAGTAGCGTGGGTCGGTCCTCATCATCGCTGACCGGATACGCGCTTTTATTCCATCCCGCCCGTGTCACGTTGTTGTATACCTATACATTACACGTCATTTAGGATAACCTGACGGATGTATGTGCAAGTTTATAACGACTAGTGGGATAATTTTTATTATTATTATTATTATTAATTCCTAGTTCAAACGCTTTGCTAGAGTGTCGCTGTGCTTCTTCCGAATGGAATAACCGTTGTATAACAAACACGTTTGCTGTATGTTAGTGTATCATAGTTATATTTACTTAAAAATAATGTTTAACTTTGGCTCTTTTAGCACATAAGTCTATAAGTTTAATAAATATTCATGTGTCAAATGAGTGATACCTGCTCTTAAGATTACATGAATAATACCTATAATTGAAATTCTTAAACATAATTTACAAAATAACTTAAATACAATTTTTATAACTTTCAAAGTTGTCTTTGAATAAAATTCTTCTTATCATTAGAAATATGCTTGAAATGCCTTGTATGTATGTATAGTATATAATACATATAGTTAAAGTTTGAGACGTATAAATATAATTTATTATTTTTCTACTAACTAGGTTTATTAAAAGAGGATATAAATAATATACAACATATAGTGAAAATTGAAATATTTAAAAATTAATTTACATATATTTTAAATTTTATTACCATTAATCATTCTAAATATGAACTGAAACATTTTAAAATCAAGAAATATGTCCTTAAAACTAAAAAAATCACATACCTAATAATATTAAAAATTATGTGATATAAATTTTCTTATTATTTCGTAGTATTTATTGAAGCTAATTGCTAGTTTGCTTAGCGATAAATCTAAGGGCTCACCATAAACGTGTAAATGCAATAATTTCCATGTCCTAGTTTATAACTTTATGAATTGTTTCATTTTTTATATAATGTAAATTGAAATGGAAATCTGTGTATTTCTAGTACACCTAACTTATGCCATCTAACATAACTTATGGATCTCTTGGTGATTCGTTTTATTTTAATCAGTCACGTGTAGGGCTGGCTGGCCCTCCCCCGCAGTATGTATATAAGAACAGAGCGCACTTTAGATTGTCCCGGGTGACAGGTGATATTCGCGGAGGCGACTTCCTGTGCGATGGACTAAGGGAGGGAGAGGTGGATGCCGAGCGTTTGATATTATTATATTATACTTACCTACTTAAATATGATAATAAAAATAAATAGGAGAGCGACGGCGACGGCCCCCACGCGACCGGAAACCCGTAAGCGGTGGCGGCGGCGCCGTTTCTGTTGCACTTTCGATATAATATGTATATATTATTCCTATTATAAAATTATTATCGTCTCATCGCGTTCCAGCGTTTGTGTAGCTTGCTGTAGCCTCCTCCGCGGTGGCCACAACGGTTATTAACCCGTTGGAAAATCGTCGTCTGTATAATATATATATATGTTTAATTCCATATGTAACAACAACAACAACAACAATAACAACAATAATAATAATAATAATATTAATAACAACAACAACAACATAGTCGATAACGTATATAGAAGACATGCTATTCCGGCGCGTGCGATCAATCGTCCTACTTGTGTGTACCTAAAGGTAGATAGGCCAACGGATTGCCACAGCATCAATATTATATTATATTAATCATAATAAAAGTATGTGATAGAGGTTTTTTTTTTATTACAATTAAATGATTAGGTACATATTTGTTATAAGATGAAGCGAAGCTTATGTTGTGACGGAAAATAATAAAAATCAATACATAAAAGTGATAACCAATTTATTTCATATTTTAAGTTTGTAAAACAATAGAATTGTTACAACATTAAGCGTAGTAAATTATTATAGAAACTATTCTAAATCTAAGATTATACTATATTTTTGACATTAACTTGATTACCTACAGCTTATTTTTATATGGTAAATAATTTAAATACTCATTGATCCTAAATATTCAATAAAAGATTTAAAAGCATACTTAACAGGAATATACTAAACTCTATTGTATCTTGTATTTAAAACAAATGTTCAATTATATACTTATTACTTGTGATTTAATTTTGATAAAACGTTTTAAAATAAAATTAATATGAGCCTTTTTTGTATAGGTACTAGGAATAATGTACCGAAATATTTATAATCTTGCTTTGTTAATCTTTGTAAAGTTCATTTATTTAGGCAGATTCAAACTATATATTTTTTAATTTATTTAAAATGTATTAATAATATTATCTAATCTCCCTTCTTCTGTTCTATGATATCCATTTTTATTATTTAAAAAAAAACTTAGCATATTTTAATCTTCCACTTAGAACTATGCATGAAGTTGTCATGCTTCAATGTCTATGTATAATAATTAATAATCTTCATTTTATATAAAACTTTAATATAACATTTTTTTTGACCATAGATTTTTTTCTCATTTCAAAATGCTAAGTAACCCTTATGTTATAAGGGGATGTTGAAGCCCCTAAAGCTATTTTCGAACGAAACGAGCAGGGGACTGAGCCCCCTATTAATATATAATATCTTCGTTTGGTCGTACGGTTTTTTATTTCCATTTGCTTTTAATGAACAATGCATTGTATATGCCGTTAAATGCGTCGTTGCTCATTCCTATTCCCCTTGTTTAAATTTTTGAGAAAAAAAACTATTCGTCGTTTCCGATCAAAACTAGTTAAATAGTTTTCGCACAGGTGTCTACTATTCAATATTTTTTACGATGTTATAATAACATTATTATATAGTGGATAATAGTATTAATACTATTTACTAACTATCGCGACGTGCAGCTATAATATTATTTACTTTTGAAATCAAAAACACCCGTCTAATTATTTTAATGAATGGCGATTTCGAATTTTACAAACTACGAATTTAATACTATGTACTTATAATTTATTATTCAATCGTTTTGATTCGATAAAAAAACATTAAACCGGTAACAATTTCTATGTAACTATTATAATATTAACTTTTTCTACGCTTTATAACATTGTTATATTAAATCGTACTACTATATATTATTATATATATTACCGATATTTTAAAGGAGTCGAATAAAAACACAAATTTGTTGGTAGTTAATATACGACTAATTAAATTTTATTGTTATTAATTATATTTGGATAGGTCGATTCAAATCATTTTTCCCATATTAATTTTATCGTTTAGAGGTCTAGTCTGCAGAGAAGACGAATGTGGTTTTCTTATATATAATCCGGAAGATGATTATTTTTATATTGCAACGCTCACGCTTACCTTTATGTACTCGAAAACCGATTTAATGCCGTACAACTATTGACAATAATAATGTTTTATGATTATTATTTCCTTATCATTATTTTAGTACAATATATAACGCATTTTATCAATTTGTTGTTCGTCTGTCTGGTGGTTAAATTAATTTGTCAGGAACAATCTGCGCGTGAACCATACAAACCTTTAAAATAAATCAATTTTAACGTATATTTTTATACGGCTCGTCGATATTTTGACTTAATGATGTTACAAATTATAATCTCGCGTCAAGCTATATAAGCCTTTTAAAATAAAACAAAAATAATACTTAACTACATCATAATATCAAACATTTATGGTGGTGTATCGTTTAGTTATATTTATTAATGTAATTTTCGGGCCTATTCCCAGTACGCTTGATCATAATAGTTTCAGACATTTAGTTTTTTTTTTTTTGATTGTATGTACCTACTTCGTCATCTATATAAAATCGTAGTATTGGAATGATTTTTTTAATAAAATAGTTTATGTATGTTTTTTATCTACAGGTATATATCGCAAAGTAGTGTTATTTTTGACCTTTGGGAATCTGGGTAACGGTACATAGTATAGTAAATTAATATATAAAATACCTAAATTATTTTTTTCTATCCACGAGTGTACTGGATCAATAAAAACCATTTATCTATAAATTATCAAAAAAAAAAAAAATTAATAACCCAATTATTTTATCTATAGAATATAGTACCTATACTAAGTTCATGTGATTACAACTATGTTATATTTATTTAAAGGACTTTTATGAATAAATCTTCAATAATAATATCATTATAATTGTTTTTTTTAGCATAATAGTGGGATTTGGCTATGTAAAAAACGCATATAAATGTTAAAATAGTTATAAATTAGTTTCACTTCACTGTAATAAGTCAATATAGGTATATCATACAACTAGGTAACTCAATTGTCTGTATATAGTAGAATTTGATTATCTAGTCATTAAGAATAAGTCACTGTAATGGATGTGTTAAATTTGAATTCAGTGAAAAACACAATTAAACGGTTAAGGACTAAGCAAACACGTGTTTTGGCATTTATTCCTCGGAGCATAGTGTATATATAGTACTATAGTATATATATTTCGAATTACTGTATAATATTGTCTTAATCTGTCGATTAAATTTATTTTTGCTAAAAGTTTTAGTCTAAAACATATTATATATATATTATATTTATTAAGTTATAAGTTAAGCTTAATGAGCCTTAATATGTGTGAATTTAGGTTCGTGATCATAGTTTAACAATAGTATAACATTTTAAAAATATAATTGTGTAGGAAACGATTGTATACGATTAATATTTTTAAATCAAAACAAAATCAATTTTGTCAAAAACTAGTATTCCATAAATATTCCCATTTTCCGTTGTTTTTTGTTGATTTATTTCCAATTATTTAATAAAGTACTGGAAATTGCCTACTTTAGATACCACTTCCAATAATCTTTTCCACACATTACGGTACTAACCAGATCTAAATTATAACTAAAAACTATCTGGAAGTATAAAATTTTCTGCTTCAAAACGTGATTACAAACTTTTCTGTAAAATCAATATATTTCTTTTGTTCAGAGTAAAAAAAAAAAAAAAAAATCAAAGAAAACCAATCTTACCCAATGACGAATAACGATCGAAATAATGTTATTTGATTTGTGTTTTTAGACGCCATAACAAAGCTGAATTACGAACAAGTTTCAGAGTACCTTGTTTATTGTTGCCTGTTCCCGATCGATCAACTGATCAACAATAATCTACGTACCCACAGTGTTCAAAAGAAGTGAACTTAAAGTAATAGTATAGATTATAATAAAATTCTATTTTAGAGTGTTAATACAGTTATTGAAGTATAAATATTTCAAAAGTAATGTAGTATAGGTATTTTTAAGATTTTTATTCTTGGTCCTCGACTGGTATATGAAAGTTTTTCGAAAAAATATTTAATTTAATCACACACATATGAATAAATATTAATGATAGACGGATAAATTATAAAAAAACATTCAAGTCTATTTTTCATTATTATTTAACATTCTGTTTATATAATTAGTAATGTTCAATTAATAACGTCGGTTTCAAAACTTTTTTTTTTGTCTTGTCTGTATTTTTTAGTGTTTGAGTTTTGAAGTTGTCTTAAGGGCCAAAGTTATTTCTCTGTAGACTATGTTTGTATATGTACTGTATAGTTTGTACTATGTCGGCCGACCGCTAGTAATAAATATATAATTCAGAATTTTTTTGTTCATCTCGTTTTTAACGCAGTTGTTTGTCCAAAAGTTTTACCGTTTTCTCTCACGGACTTTAAACAAGGTATATATACAATTGCGTTTGTTAATGACAGAATCTCCCGAATAACTTTTACTTTTGCAGCACGTTGATATTGCAGCGAAAACGTAAAACAGATGATATCTGGACAAACAAAATATAATGTCGCGAGTTAATAGTAGTAGTTGTTCGAGAAATACCTGGTCGCCCTAATTTCGACCATAATATATATTTATAATCAAACAATGCCAAAGCCTAATGTCTGGATGGCAAGGAAAATATACTTGATGCATTTTTTTTTTGTACAAATTAACATTTTTTCACAACATTAAATACATGTTGTTATTTAAAATTAAATAATTAAATTCAGATTGTTATTGCGTTAACGTAACTACAGATTAACAATAATTATAAAGTTCTAAGCGTTATTACCTATTATACTACTTAAAATTTAAAATGTATTTACGTGTTTCTCATTGGTATTAACATTTAAATAATATTTACTTTAAAAAAATTGTCCGTGGTAAAACATATTGTTTTTGTTATTAATATTTTGAAAATATAATACCTAAATTCCAAGGAATAACTTAAACCTAACCTAAGCTCAACTATAGATTATGTTCTGTGCATGTAGAATTTTCACTTCTAAATTATGATTATACATTACAGCCTTTAGAATATAAGTTAATGAGTGACATTTTTATTGGTAAAATTTTAGTAACAAGTCGTAGTAATATTTTCTTTTGATACAATAAGGAGCAGGACTAATAGTCATAGTTAAACTGATAAGTGGCTTTAGTTATTTAGTAGTGAGGATAAAAGTTACAATAGTGAAGACACAGACGGTTTACTGTGTATTTTACCGTTTAAAAAAGTGGTTTCAAAATTAATTATATGTAAAATATTAATGGGCATTTGTAATTGGACAAAGGATTTTTACTGAAATAATTTGCAGAATTCCACATATTTGGTTCTATAAAAATTAAGAAAAATCATGCAAATATTTTAGTTTGGTTTGCCACTTCCAAGTTAATGCAATGATCATCGAATTTGCAAAATAACTGTGTTCACAACAGAACAAGTAAAATTGCTTACTATACGTTTCACCACAATCTTCATCGTCTAAGTTTTTTCTAGTTTTCTCAATTTTCAAATAATACTCGTATTTTAAATTTTATTGAACTACGTATGTAGGTTTCCCATCTTGTTGTAGTATTCAAATGTTTGTTTGAAAATTTGTTTTATATTATTGATAACTATTATTGTTAGGTTATCAATATTTTTAATTTATCAATTTAGACATGTATTATATTATAAATTACACAATTATATCGGGTTATCGGGGGTTGGATGTATTAGAGCATACAACTGTAAACAATATAAATGGCTTACAAAATACATTTTTTCTTACCGTTGAATTGTTATACTGACTGAAACAATTGGTCATAATATTTAATATGACTTGCGATTAACATACGTTTCTGTACAGTTTGTTCGCATTAATATAATATAAATTTGATTATGACCTACCCAATATATTAAATTATAATAAATACGGTTACGACGTCTGTATAAAATTAATGATAAATATCGCGCGAAACCTCATCCGCCTCCCTCGTCGTTTATATACGTTTGATGACTTTCGCGCGACCATCTTTGGGGACGACCGAAGAGGTGACGACGACAAGTCGCTGCGAGCACACACACACACACACATACACACAATATATACGCATAAAATATTATTATTTCTCGCGTTGTGTACCTATAGTTGTTCCTCGTAAACGGCGAACGACGACGACGACCACTACCGCCCGCCGCCAGAAAGGACTGCAATAAATTCTTTCTCGGTTTATACCCTAAACCGAGTTAACGGTTGACGCTCGCTGATATCGTGTCTGTGCTGCCTTTTTCCCGGTATTATATTATGATTATTATTATAGTCGTCGGCGTCGTGGGCGTCGGCCGTCCGACCGTTTGTGCGTTCGTTCGTGCGTGCGTGCGTGCGTGCGTGCGTGCGTGTGACTCATCGGCGGGCCCCGTCTGTCCATATCGAGCGGAGAACGCCGCCGCCACGCATACTTTCACCACCGCCGCGACAGAACATTGTCGCCGAGGTACGTTTTATTACAATAATCGGACGACTGTATCGCACTCGGCTCGACCAACTTCGCGTTGTAAACGGTGTGGTTCTTCGCGTTTGTCGCCGGCCTCGGTTCCGCGAAATTCGAAATCCCTCACGCCGAATAGTCGAGGCCCCGCGAACCGTACGTTTTACGATCAGACGCCAGAATCCCGTTCTTGTGTTGTATACCGTGCGCACCTACCGTGGTGTATATATATATATATATAACAAACGGTTTTTTCGAAGAACTTTAACAACAAAATAACGTATATTTATATTACTTGGCACAGTATATCCTGCTCCTCCCCAAAGTCTCGAGGAGTAACAGTAGTACTCGGGCGTTTTATGTACCACACACATTATACGCGTATTGTTCGGCTGCTTTGTGTCGACATGACGTCGCCGTAGTGTGTGCAGCAATCCGTTTATGGTTATCGCCAAGCATATTCGACTCTTTATTTTTCCTTAAATAATGTGCAGTTTTTCAAAATCTGGTTTTAGGAATTTTTAAATGTATACTCGATGATCATGTCTTCAAATTATTGAGAAATGTTGCACTATACTTGAGGAGACAGAAATTTCTGTTATTTCAAATACTAACCATCATACAATGAAAACTATTTAGTGGATATATCAATGTTTAAGTTATAGACTACTTTCGTGTGCAAATTTGCACATATATGTCGATTGATCGTCACAAATAATACATTTTATTTTTTATTTACAAATGTCGCACACGATTATTGTTATTACTTCGTATTTATGTCACTCCATATAGCCAGAGTATGGATAACAGGGCTTAGGTGTACGATCTCCAAGCTACATTCTATACAATTATTATTGTCGTTTTATTTTTATTGTGTTGTTATTGGAGCGATTTGTTATTTATTTCAAAAATCATTTTTTTTTTGTTCTAGAAAAAACGTTTATTGAATTTTGTTGACAAACCGCTTAGTTTATTATTGTTACTTTTTATTTAATTAGATTTTAGGATAATGATAAGAATACTGTGATAAGCCTTGTAAAAAGCTTCTAGTAGTCGCCTTTACATAGTTAGGATATTTAAATTTGTATTTTATGTAACAAGCTAATAAGGAGTTCTTTGTTGTACTATATGTGTTTTAGATGTCTGATTGGATTGCGTTTTAAAATAGGTTATTATAATTAAATTCTTATATGAATTTTATTGTTTTCATCTTAAACGTTGTATATATATATATATATCATAAATACATTATAATAATAAATAGTCGTCAAAAATATAAAATTATTTTTCCTTTTAATATAAATGGCTTTGCTTTACAGTAGTACCTATACAATTATTATTCATAATTTAGGTGTAAGTGTGTTATTGTCTTCTGACTTAACATTCAATGATTATGTTGGTACAAAATATTGTAACTATTGTTAGGCCTTACGTATTATTGGGTTTATAAATCGTAATTTTATTGATCAACGGTTTAAAAGTGTTGTATTGCTCTCTTGTTAGGTCAATTTTAGAATATTAATTTGTTGTTTTGAATCCTAAACAAAATAATTTAGTAGATATAAAGTTGATAAAAAATCAGCCTCATTTTACCATTACTTTTAAGTTAGATAAGATTGATGTGGGCTTGTGGGAGTTATAGCTTGAGAAATTCGATTAGAATCGTTAACTTTTAAGCGATAATTTAATGATTTAGCATTTATATTTTATAATGTAATAGTCTATTAATATGTCCCAAGTTCAAGAAAAAAAAAATAATTTCAAAATAACAGATGTTAATTCAAGAAATAATACTTCTTTTTTTTTATTATTGCTCAAGTAATTGAATTATTAATAGTCCGGAAAATTGTATTGTATGCCATAGCAATATTTTATCAAATTTTGATTTTTGTTTTAACTCACTAGCCAAATTAAGAAGTATTTTAAAGAATATCTCTTATATAATGATTTATTTTTGTGTATGTGGCAGTAGTTTTAAGTTTATATTACTTTTAGATTTTGTCTGTACTTATTATCCCTTTGGGGTGTTCAATTTAATAAATAAATAATAATAATAATATTGAGCGTGCGGAAAAGCAATAAAATTCTATGGAATTGTTGAAGTGATGAAATTGCAGCATGCGTACAACTCATTAAAATATTCTGTATGCACGCGTATACCATGTATAATGTATGTATATTATATGCGAGAAGATTTTCGCACGATTCTGTTTATAATCATATTTTAAGAATTAAGATTAATTATAATATTATTTCTTCGGCGGCACATATTTCGACGTCTGGGAACGTATAATGGTATTTTTAAAAGTTGAAAATAAATCGTTTCATATATTTAATATCCTATATTTAAAAATTGTCTAGTAATATAATATACTGTAGTATATTTATTATTTATAGACAATTGAGAAACGGAAGATGATTTTTTATCTCGTGTTTTTTATTATTATGTATTACGCTATAATCTATCGTACGATAAACTGTATCATTGCCTTGGACTATCGAATTATAAAAACATCTTTTGGAATGTCTCTTAAAGTCCAATTTTTGAGAACAATTTTCCTAATAATAATTTCCGTTTTCTACGAGGTCGATTTTCGAGAGCGAGTTTCAATCATAATTATGTACTGATTTACGGAAAACAATTGTTGAAATTTTCTTATCGTAATTAAATATCTGACCTCACTTTCAGTGCACTGCTATAATTTAATTCGATCGGAAATCATTATTATATTACATAGATCGAATGATTAGTTGTTGACGTGTTTACTGTATACATCTATCGTTTTAGGTCAAAAAGTCGATTGTGAGCGCCTTGTTATTTGTGTTTGTTGTGTAAAAAAACAAATTCTTAATCATATACAGAACAATCTACTAGTAATCGGGATGATTGGAACTCAAGGCAAAAGTAAAAGTTATAATAACATGCAACAAGGGAGTCGATTCGACGACGATTCGATAGGTTAAAGTTCGTAAAAAAAAAAAATGTCCTAAACTGAAAGTCAGTAGCTCGCAGCCTTTTTCTAACACAAATAATTTACCCATTATTTGATCGAATACTGTGAACTAATCATTTTATTGTATATAAATAGGTACCAATAGGAAATGTATTCAATATAAACAATTGTTGACATACTATTTAAATAATACTTTTAATTTTAATTAAGGAGTTCATCTCCTGTTTCTGTATACTAATATACTAATATTATCTATTATTGTAAAACTATAAAATATTTATATATAATATAAAAACATGTTCACTTAGAACGGTCTGTCTATTTATCTACGCTAATCAACTTTTTACAGAAGTCGTGGAAAATAATATTATGATGCATACATTTTTAAGCCTAATTTCTGGAACAGTTTTACTTGAAATTATTGACATTTTTTGAAAATAAAAGTAAATTATCTTTATCTTTTTTTAAATTGGATATTTTAGTAAAAAAATTCATCAACTCCTATAGATAAAGTGCGATTATTATTGTTTTAAATGTTAACAGTAGATAATTGTATTTATAAATCG
Source organism: Rhopalosiphum maidis (assembly GCF_003676215.2). Taxonomy (NCBI): domain Eukaryota; kingdom Metazoa; phylum Arthropoda; class Insecta; order Hemiptera; family Aphididae; genus Rhopalosiphum; species Rhopalosiphum maidis. The sequence goes on from NC_040878.1 coordinate 87,690,445, forward strand.
TACTGATTCAATTTCTTAGTTCCTTTGTTGATGTAGATAGAAAGACAGGTGCGCTATAACTCTTTTGGTGTATTTAACATAATATAATTTATTCATATGCCTATTATAACAATATTATTATTTGTTCAAGCAGAGAATCAACTAGTTGATTAATTTATAAGCTAGTACCTAATTTTACTTATTGATTGGTTTTTAATTTTTTAATATTATTATGTTTGAACGTTATTAACTAATATATTAACAACTATTTGGAATGAACCCTAAGACGTCTAAAATAAAACTTGTTGATATGTAATACTCGATGACTTTTGACCTGGATCGTGCAATATATTCCTATTGATTAATAAAATGCTTGATATTGTCGTATTTTTAAATATTTTCTCCGAGAGTACTATTATTTCCACGGATAATTTGTATAAAGATAATAGGTAATGTAGGAAATACAATCATTTTAAAATAGGAAATTTGTTTTCCGCTTAATTAAAAAAGATAGCATTATTCATGTAAGAATACAACTTGAATAATAACTAATAATACAATTATTTTTGTTAAATTATTAAATTGCGTATATTTTTACTCATTAATATAATACTTAAAATTACAAATCATGTAAAAATGAATTATTCATTTATTTTATAATAATTAAAACATTATTTTTTTATAATAATTTATAATAATGATCATTTAATTAGATATATACTCGTGTAACAAAACGATATTATCTTTGTTCATTATTGTTATTTTTTGATATGTTTTATTTCATAAACTTTTAAGTAATATTAAGTAATAATAATCAATTGTATTCAAACTATTTACATTTAAATTGTAATTAATTTTACTTTATTTAACATCTAAATTATTATTAACTTTAAGTAATAAAATAATATTTGTTTGTCTAATTTTTGTAACACTGATTTTAATAATTCATCCATTTAGACACTTTGAATAGGTCACTGTACTACAATGGTTTTTTTTTATTTCCTATACTTTTCTCGTAACGCGCTGCGTAATAATATTGTAATATTGCATGTACGAGTATGTACGAATTCTCGAACCGTCATCCGTTTCAATTGTATTGCGATGTCATTTTGGAACTGTTTTCATGACGTTGCAACTATAATTATTAATTAAGGATATTATAATAATAGTATAATATTATGTTTTCTGTATGTATACAAATAATAATAATAATAATAATACAAAACATGTGATGAAATGTACGAGATTTGCGGTCAAAATCGAAAAAACCTATAGAGTTGACCAAAGTATTTCAGTTTTATCGTAATATTGAGTTACGCGATGAAAATTCGTCGCATCGCTAAGTTGATTCTGCAGCGTTAGAGTTTTAATAAAATCACGCGATGTTTCACCTTAGTACTGCACTGTGGTCGTGGTGATATTGGGAGTGTGGGCCTGGATCACGATTTTTGTCGTGGTCGTTTCGTGACCGGACCGTGCGACAAGGAGGTTTTTATTTTCCTGCATTTTTTTTTTAAAGTTGTGGCGCCAACGTGAACGAACGTTTCTAACTAAAAAGCCCGTATATAGAGGTTCACGCATACTCGAAACCATATAAAAATGCGTAGGACGACTGTACATAATATGTCCTGCGATTTTGTCAGTTCTTTTTCTTCGGCACGAAATGTAAACAGGACACCATTTATATCCTGCGGTCTTACATAGTAATGACGACACGCTGGCTCTACACACGTATTCACTCCTCCGTTTGTTTTTTAAATTTGGTGAATTTAGGAATTCATTCATTTTCCAATGACGTTTGTTCTTTATAGTAGTTTTACATTATTATTATTGTGTAAGTTTTGGCGGTGGGTTCCGCGTAGCGTCCTCACAACAGCGTGTACGATTTATCTTTAAATATTTTCCTTATTTTTTATTTCTCATGTCGACTGTATAGCTTTTAAAGTAATGATAATATTAAGTACCTAGTACCTATGAATCGTCCAAGTGAAGAGTGACCAACTGAGGCAGATGTTTTCTGCCAACGATACATCGTTACATAATATACGTATATCATAATATTGTTGTCGGCTATTTGTGGTATATAGTTTATGTGTTTCCACGTAGTCCATCTGGAACCACAATCTCATTAGGGGAAAAGTTACTGATTCAAAAGAGGGTAAATATACTTAATTTATTTTATCAAAAAACAATTTTTTTAAAGGATTACCGTTTCAGCACTATGTACAGCGCAAAAATTGTAAGTGTTATATCCCTCTCCCCATTCGAGTTGTTTGTAGTATTTGTTTTGGCGAAAGACATTTGGTATATTGCTAATCTTGATTTTTAATATCGTGTATTCGTGTGCGATCACCCTTACGTCGTCATCGTGGTAATAATATAACAAGCTTGGGGTGGTCTATGGCACTTGCAGTTTAGGACTTGAAAAATATACCTCCCACAAACGTTACTATTGATAATTTGAAAGTTTAAATGTGCGTAACTTAATGTGGTGAGTATATATATTACAAGACGAGCTGTGCCACTTTGAAGTCTGTTTCGGTCGGTTACAACGTTAATTGTCATGTAAATTGTATGTATAGTCTAATGGCCGACTGGTCGACAACCGTAATTAAAATTTAGAAATGTTTACGTTAATTCTACAACGACGATTGGTTTAATAAATGTATCAATGGAATACATTTAAAAAATATATTCATGCGCTACATGTATCAGGCTATATTATAAAGTATTTCTACTAAAAATCAACCAAAACAATAAGCAAAAAAATTAAAAATAACTCCAATACATGTTAAAAATTTTAGTTGGATGTTGGAATTTAATAAACTATGCAAACATTGAGGCTATAGATGAATATACTAATACGTCAATATTTGTCAAATGCACGCAGAAGTTTAGTTTACGTATAAGTTATGTAGAAAAGAAAAAAATCACATTTAGGAAATTTTTAAGCTTTATTGAAAGCTATAATAAAGTATATAGATTATAGATAAAGTTGGGGGGGGGATAAATAAGTTAGAAAAATAATTGGTTATCTATCGTTTCGTTTATCAATACAACCATTTTATATATATATTATTGTTATAGTTGAATTTCGCATTGTAAAGTACTTTTTGCACAACAGTTTGACGTTGATAGATTATAAAAAATGATAAGGTATATCATTGATTATATATATTTATATATTAATTTCGATAATATCCGACAAATTCGACGACCCGATAATACTATATAATACAGCTTTCCGGTCCCATATATGTAGGATTACCGAGACTCTACTTTATGCTCACGTATATAACATAATATAGAGTGTAATTGTGGTGAAAGCACGCCGTCCATTTTTCTGAAATATATATAGGTACCTATATATAAACGCCACGTTACATATTTATAATAAACAGACGGCTAGCGGATTAACCGTGAAAGTATGTGCTCTAAATGAATAATTCAAACACGCCGGGCTTTATAGTTGCCGGGGCAGTTAATCATTTACGGTGGTGATGTGTGTGTAAAGAAAATATAATAACTGGTTCAATGACTCTTCGCCGGTTGGCGATAGTAATAATTGTGCGAAAAGACGGACAAATCTCGTGTGTCTACTTACTTGCTATATTATTTTCGAAATGTCGTATTTTTTCCTCCTATAAGATATTTTGTTGGGAAACGTGTTTTATGTATCTATGTATCATTCTTATTCGTCGTTTTTATGTCTTATTGTATTTTTTTTCCAGGACGTTTTAAACAGGCGGCTAGAAAAACGTACGGATGAGATGGTCGAACGGGGATTGATCGACGAGCTTTGCCAGTTCAAAAACGAACTTTCCAAAATTACCGGAACAGACAAGTAAGTCGTCTTGTTACGTTTATATTAAACCTATTGGTACCATCTATAATCTATATCATACACCATTATCGTATACGGTATACAGTAAAGACGAATATTCCGAACTTGCAATCGTTCATATGAACTTTTTTCGTGTAATTTTCATTGTACGAGATCGAAATCGTATACCGCTGGATAAAATTACTATCTACTCTTGTAAATTTTATAATATATTATTATGTATTTATTTTCTATTTAATTTGGATGATAGTTCATAAAAATTGTTTTACACAAATATAAATGTAAAATTTTATCAAATTTATATTTTCATACTTTTATTATAAATTATATAAATTATAAATGCATTAATATCAATAGCTATAATATCACCACATCCTTAATATGATTTAAACATTGTGGACTTATTGTTATCCTCAGTACACAAAGTTAAATAACTCAACAACTATTCGTTTTTTGACATGAATCGATTTATATTATAAAATATTTAAGTACGTTCTACTGATAGTGTTTTATAGTATGCCACATCTTGTCATTATACTTTGTATAACTATATCTACTGATATATTATAACGAAACGAGTCGTTTGGACTATAATATTCAAAACAAACTGAACGCGTTCGACGAACGATTTATTACTTCCGGATACACATATAGAAATTTCTATAGGATCGATTGTATAAATTATAATTATTATTAAACGTTCAGTTTATGATCATTATTATATTATATATACAGTACAACGTGACTACCGTCGATGTATGGATGAGCACTGGGGGGGGAAGGGGCTGGTATACATAGTTATAACTATGTGAGTTTTATAAGTGTATAGGTACATCTGCGAGGTTACTCTAGGCCGGTTTGCATATCTGAGGAAGTCCAAAATGTAATCGTAGACGAAAAAAACAACGATATATATGTATATAATATATATAATATTTACTTGCATTGCGGTACAAATACCCCCCTTCGCTGCAGTATTTGTCGAGGTATGCGTATCAAAACCGTTTGAGGGCATATATTATACAAAGCGTTTATACACATTAAATAAATGCGATTTATAGGGTATACACTACACATAATACCGCACGCCGTACGACTCACGACGTTATATTATATTGTATTATACTGAGAGAGCTTTGCTATGTTCATAGCATTTAATCTATATACACCCATATATACGTATTATATTGTTTTATACATTCGTATTCCGCTCGTGGCGCATAACCGGTTCGAGCGAATTTTTTCATTGTAAAATATGTTCTCGACGCATTATCAACGTGTACTTAATGAGTGTTAACACGATCGGGCAAGTCTTTTTCTCTTTTTTTGTTGATATTAAAATTATTTTACTATTGTATTCTTCTTTTTTTATATCCACGATATAAAATAATATTTTGTATAAATTTGAGGTTATTAATTGGTTTTCGTGTGTAATGCATTATAGCTTCAATTTGGATTTTACAAAGGGCGTGTTGCAGTGCATAGGTCTGAAACAGTTCCAGCAGTACCTGGAGCTACCGGTCGACAACCGTAATACCGAGGTTGGCTGTAAATGTTTGGAGGATGCGCTCGTCGCTATGAAGTACATGACTAAAAAGTACGCCAGACGGCAGATACGGTGGATCAACAACCGTTTCCTCAAGCCCAATGACAAACAGGTGACGATCTAAATGTCTTTATAAAAGCCACTCATATATAGGACTTATAGGTGTTCAGTGACGAAGTCATGAACTTTTATATTTTCTAATATTAATAATATTATGTTACACCCATTACCTACAACATTACCTAGGTACAATTTTTTTCAGTTATATTATTACGTAATGCGTATTAATAAATTTATATATTATCTGGAAAAAGATCAAAACATAAAAGTAACCAAATATTTTTAAATACAGTCAAGTCACAATAACTCGAAGTTGAATAAAGGTAAAAAATTACTTCGTCCAGTTATTAAAGGAAACTTAAAATAACTCGAATTTATCAAAATTAAGTCAAAACTTCTAGTAGTATAAGTTAATACATTTTAAAAGTGTTATTATTTACTTGTATGTAAATTACGCTAAAAAATATAATATACCCAATGAGATTATAAAAAAATATATATATATATATATATATATATATATATGTAAAGACGGTTATAAAGTGAAAAAAAAAAATTTGAAAAACATTTGATCGTAACTTATTAGTTATTAATATTTAACGTTTCAACTATTAATTAATTATATCTTCTTATTGCCCATTGTTTCGAATTTAGAAGTTTATCCACGACTTTGATAGATTCAACAATTTGCCAAACATTTCTTAATGGTTACATTGCTTAGTGGTATTTGAATTTTTGATTTGGAATTCGAAGTTTTAGTAATTTTCGAAACTATTGCTATTTTATGTATTATTTATAGCCATATAATATATGTAAATTAGCATACATTTGTACTTGAACTTCCTAATTATGTGTTGTATTTAATTATAGACGTGTAGTCTCCTGGCCCCCACGCCTGACCCAAAATTTATTGATGTGTATTATATATGTAAATGTGAATGTGATATATTTATTATATATCGACCACTACTAAATAAATAGGAAATACTGAGCATAACATTTTTCTTAAATTTGGAATTAACGCTATACTTAAATTAAAATAACATCATAATTACAAAATAAATACATTATTCTGCTAATTTCGATTTATCAGAGAAAAATATGCGCAATAATAGCCATCATTTAACTTTGTATTACCACATTATTAACGATAACCTTTTTCTTTGCACACTACCTACAGGCCGTCTCGGTGTACCGACTAGACTGCACCGACCTCGGGGAGTGGCAGCGACTAAGCGACCAGGCTGTGGACTTGGCGCAGGTTGTGTTGGGCAGGAAACCTCGCGGTCAACACACGCTGGAGCCGATTGACATCAGTGACCAGAAAATCATTTTACCCGTGTACGGCGACTATTATTGCGAAGACTGTTCCAGACCGTTTTCCAGTGAGTGTTGGACGTCACGAGCGTTAGTTCTATGTGTTTCTACGACAGTAGAGAGAAAGAGATAGATAGATAGATAGATAGATAGATAGATAGATAGATAGATAGATAGAGAGAGAGAGAGAGAGAGAGAGAGAGAGCGAGAGAGAGCGCCAAAGCCAATCTGAAAAATATTTCATGTTTTGTCGATAACGGTGTGATAAATAGTTATAAAATAACGATGCGCTTATTATACACGAAATAATTATTCTCCGCGTTTATATAGGGTGTCTCACCTACAAACGTTAGTACTTATCGATAACTTTTTTCAATTTAATAAGTTTGATTTTGGATAGCTATGCGACGTGCGTTATTATAGCGTTTGCAGTTAACTTAAACTAAAAATAAATTAATTTGTTTTTATTTTTTTTTCAATCTTAGAACTGTTTTAAATTATGAATTATTGATTGTATCTGAGTATTTGAGTATAGTTTGCTAAGTTTAAGAGTTTAAACAGAAAATAACGAACAGAAGAGTGTAATAGACAGATAAAATAAGTCAATACAACATGTTGTGTATAGAACTATAACCTATATAACGTAGAAGTATTAAATGTGATATTTATAATTTTAGAACATGGTCTCGACTATAAATAAACTAAATTATAAAGTTTAATATGTATGGATAGATGTATGAATAAATTAAACGAGTTTGTCAAACTCTAGTTGAAATTAGTAAAACCGTTTTATCGTAAATACCTATTGCTTGTAAAGTTGTACCTATTTATACTGTAAAATTGTATAATCAAGAATTATATATATATATGTATAAAGAAATGCGTGTTTAGTGAGCAGTAAGAAGTTGTATTTAACTTGTGAGTTGAACAAAGGGTGAGTAGGTGGGGGGTTGGTAGTTTGATTTTAAACATTTTTTCGTTTGTTTTTTAGAATTCACTAGTTTACATTGCAAATTCTGCTCAAATATTATATAACAATAAAATATTAGTTACACTTGATATCATATAGAAATATTGTAATCGTCTCTTTCAATAAATTGTAATATGAATGTAGCATTAACCCATAATATATAATGTAATTTAGATGTTGAAAAAAATAATCATGAATTATTAACCTATGGTATACTTGAAAATGATTGTAATATTTTTGTTTTATTTTGTTGTAGATGACATACAGTACAATATCCATATGGGTTCAAAGAAACATGTTAAAGTGATGATGAAACGTAAACGAAAACTTCAGGACACAAATTTACACAACGACAGCGACAAAGAGAAAAAATTGTACGCTCATAGTAAAACATAGGTTAATTAAATTAAATTGTTACCAGTTAGTTATAATGTGATGATGTTATAAACAATATTTTAATGTATAGATTTTTAATACTGTAAAATAATTAAAATGACTGAAAAAGTGTATGACTTTTGGGTTTGATAAAGCTCTAGACTATATAAGCACAGGGTTGATGTTGAAATATTTGTCTTATTATGTTAATGTATAAGATCAAGACTGATTATAGATTTTAGTGAAATAAACAAGCTGTTTTATAATGTTTTGTAATATTTTACCTAATATTTAATGTCATTATAGCTGTTATCATTATTTTACTAATAGATAAATTATTAATATCAGAGATTGTAGACATTATTAATTGTTTTAATGTTCCAAAATCTTAATTAAGTATATATAAAATCTGGGTATGTAAAATAATATTGTAAGCGACAAACCGTTCTCATATTGTTCTGTTTCCTAATTGAGTACAACATGTACACATTTCATTGGGTACTTAATAATGACGCAAACTGATTTAGACTATAGTATTACAATAGCCATATCGATAAAAATTCACACAAAATTTTATTTAAAATAAGCATTTTATTTTTATCATTTAAAAAATAAATTCATGTAAAGATAGAAAATTCATCATAATTTAGAATTGATTACTGAACATCATAATTATGTTTGTTAAAATAATCGAAAAATTAAAATATCTTCTTAATTATCATGCACAATTATAGTTTATAATAGTAAATTTAGTCTTTATTAGACATTTTATACTAATATTACTCAAAATGGTATTTAAATTGACAAGGTTAAAATACTAATGTTAAATTAATCTTACCGATTTCTCAAAATAATATGTATGTTGAACCATTACACTATAGTTGATTTTATATTGTATTTGTTAAGGTATAAGACACATGCCAGTGTACAAAATCATCATTTTTTTTTTTTACTACTTATTGATACTGTAATTAGTGTAACATTCTGCATGTGTGGTTTCTCATTTATCATTGATTATTTACAATTTATTTAACACTATTGTATTGTATACCTACCTACTACCTTACATTTAGGACAATATTTTTAGTTCGTGACATATTGTAAAAAGCACTACTAATTGTAGAGAAATTGGTTTTTATTGATATCCTGTAACCTCTCAAAACTGAGTTATGGTTGGTAAATCATTCATGTTTTATATTCCAAATATAAATGTTACAATACAACATACACCCATATCACCTATCATGTTCAATCTAAGTAGGTTATTTAAGTCTTAATAGTTAGACCACAGTTCAAAGTGATAGTGATATTTTTGGATACTTAAATTTTTTTATTAATATATTATGACAATCGATCAAAGTCAACGGTCGTTAATTAATATCATAATGATAGTTTATTTGAATAATTGAAATGTATACTATGTTTGTACTCAAAATATAGCAGAATATGCAAATATTCTCCAAAATTCGTTTACTATAAAAGTACCGATAGTGATCAATTTTGATGCTCTATTGCACGATTTTGCTCTATTGCTTGTCTTTTGAGACACCGGCATGGATTTATAAAATATTAAAATATTTGAGCTTCCTCTAAAGTATTTTTATTTCCCTTAAATGATATATTGATGAGAAATGTAAAATTACATAGATTTTTTTTCTTTAATTTCATTCTCTATTCGTTTTATTTATTGGTCGTTTTTAATGCGTACGATTATGATGTAAGCACCGATATAAAAAACTTATCGTAGTCAAAAGTTAAAATTCGAACATCATTTCATTCATTGACCGAAATATACCGCCACTTAATTTTTTTTTTCACCCAAAAGCCAGATAAAAGCAATTATATTTTTTATTTTTTCATTCATTGATTATTGATTTGTATTTTATTTTTTTGAACATTACATTATATAATTTTACAATTTTCGAAAAACCAATAAAATATATTATGTCTGTACCAAACGCTCGCATATAAAGCGCATCCATATACGAAACTGACTACACATGTATTTCCGAATTCGATCATATACTCTTGCCTCGAATCTCTGTAGCTTGATAGGTATTCAAAACAAACAAAGAATCATACATTAAATGTATTAAACAAAACTATATTTTAGCTATTTAAAAACTGTACAAAACCATTTTGACCACTGCTTATAATAGACATAATAATATGATGTTAAGCTATTCGTAATTAATGGACAATTTAAACACATTTCCATTCGTGACTTAAGACAATGACAACAGTTATATTATTATAAATAAAGTTTATACATTTTTTTTTTTACCTATAATGTGGTGTCCTTATCGGTGGCCATCACTGGCACGACAACACAACATAACCGAAAATTGTATAATACAGACGGTACCGCCAAGCGACTATCTCTAGTTGAAAATAATGTTTTAAAAAAAAAAATCAGTCTATCGATGAATATCATCGAGTCCGTGTGTCTAAATCCGGACCCGCTCACCGTTTCGTCCTAAACCAGCGGGATCCATCACGATGACGGTGATAAGCGAACCGCTGACCCGACTATAGGAAATCAAACATTATTTTTTTTTTATTAATGTTTTGTTATCGCGGCACAATTATTGGTTGTTGAGTTTTTATTTTCTATGAATGTTTTATCGTGTTGTATTATCGATACACGCGTGATCAAACACAATCAAACTGCTCGACAAGTTAATTTTTTTATCGTTGCGTAATACCTACGTTTTTCCGTTATGGTCTCATTTACGTCATACCGCGACGTCCGCACATCGATAATCGGCCGACATTGCAATAATTATATTTTCGGTCGTATTTTTCGATAACGACGACTAAAAATGGTTTCGAAAACATCGCGGTAAATCAAGACGTATTTATTAGTCGTGTGACACGGCGATATCCGTCATACGAAATATGAATTGGGTATATAATAATTAAACAAATAAACGAGATATTTTTGTATTTCGCCGCGCCCGTAGGTGGTAATGCTCGGCAAACGCACTTCGGTGTTCGTGTTTAGATAAAAATTGGCGGCATTTACAGTTCATGAGTTTCCTACACAGGATCCGTCCGTTGGACGCCGAGATTTAGGCGTTTCACCCGCCTATGTGTGAAATGATTAATATAGCAAAATTGTCGGTTAAAAAGTTCGATAATTGTTGTGTATTTGTAAACGTACCGTTTTTTAAGGAGACTCGCCGTATAGGTAATTTTAGGCCAAGTACGTGGAGTCTGCTGTGTTTCGTATAAGCATGCACGCGTCAGTGCCGTATTTAGTATTGCGTCGCATAGCACCATGGATTATCGAACTTCATAAAGTGATAAACTATTAAGAATATTAAATAATGGCCGAGAAAATTAGTGTTTTCAGAAATTAGTACACACAACAGTTTATTCTAGGCTGTTGTACACTCACGGTTATTTATATAATAAATATTTTTGATTTTTAATTTTTTTCTCTAGGTAAATAAGTATATGTATGTGTATATCTATGTAATATATTATTATATTTATAGTGACATAGTCACTTGGAGACGGCAAACGTTATTGTTATTGGACTTTCTCTGAAAAAAATAACGGTTTGACTTTAGAGTTCTTTGTGATTCATTGTCCAAGACAATATTTAAAACCTTTGCTCGGGCATGAGAAATTAGTCTGGAATTCTTACACGATAGACATTCAAGGGGCACACAAATTAAATACTTTCAACAAAATAATTATAGAATATTATTAAAAGTTACAGCAAATTGTATTTGTGAAACACGGCGTTCTGTATATGCAATAATGATACACGACGTCAATGATATGAACACCGACTTCTACAGTCTACAGTTCTGAATTCGAAATATTGAAAAATATTTATTTTTTTTTTTAGATGTGTTCGGTTGTAGATGATTAGAAATAATATATTGATACCCAATGAATAACTTATCAGTTATCAACCAAGATTTACGAATTACTATGATGATATGATAATGGTTATAAATAAAGTTTGTCAACTATAGAACTGCTTGCAATATGGCACATCACCATATTGGTATTAGTTGTATTGAATTTTCGGTTATAACCTTGGGCTCGGACCTTAATATCCTTTAAAAGTAATAAATATGCATACACTATGTGCCTAAAATAGTACAAATATGCTTTAAAAATATGCACTTCTATTTTATTTTACACAAAATTTTTATTCGTACAAATATTTTATTAAACTATTACTTGTACATTATATAGTAAAATCCAAAGTTACTATTGAGTAATAAATCCTTATTTTTAATTTTTAATTTTTAATCAAAATATTAAATTACAGCGCTGCTGTTTGGTTAGAGTTGAATAGATGATACTAGATGTATTTGAAATCAATGATATATCACTGTATACGAAAACGATTCTGAACGGAGACGGTTCTTTTAGACTATATTAATAAGTGAATTTTTTGTTATGTTTTTTGATATTGCTGTTATGTAAAGTATTTTATTTATTATTTTTACCCTGAGATAATTTAATTTTTGCCAAAAATATTTAATTTGAGAACAATCATTGTGTGTATAAAATATACCAATAAACGTAAAACGTGTATGTTGCCAACGAGTAAGGCTTTTGAACATTTGAACTTTAACAAGATAACGAATAGCGGTATTTGGAATTTAAGTGTGTAATTTTAGTAGTATGAAAAAGCCGATTTACCGTCACCCACCAATCATTCAAATTATATTATCCCGCCCATCTTAAATTTTAATTTTAATTTTTCAAAATAGCCTTTGGTTAATGTCATGTTACTATGTTCTTATTGCTAACATTAATTGTGAAAATATATACTTTATCACAGCGGTTCTCAACCTTTGTGTAGTGGCGACCCAAGATATTTACCCAATTTTTCATGCGACCTTTTTATAAACAATGTTGAAGACTTTATTACTTTAGGGAATTGGTATTTTGTGAGAAAAAAACTCGAAATACTACAAACTAGATCATCTTGTTCATTGTAAGTAACTGTTGTAGAAATTAATATCATGTTATTTTAAATTTTTACAATAGTGGTTGATGGGTCCTATAGCCTTAAGATCATAAACTCATAACAAATCTCGTCAGTTATAAATATTATAATTATAAACACGAGTTATATTTATAACTTAATAATAAATACAATATCTCATGGTTTTCTAAAATCCACCAGGTTTTTATACTATACTTATAAAAATAATATCACTGGATGAAGTTTACCCAGGTTAAAATGAACTAAGCCCCATTTTATTTTACTTTTTACATAGTAATAAGTAATTTTGTCAATTAATTTAAATAATTTGTTCACAAAGTAGGTAGTCTTTAATTCAGTTAGCATTATATTACAGTTAATATTTTAATCAATCGTTTTGAAATGAATTTTGTCATTTTTTTTTTTTTTAAAGAAAAGAAATATAAAAATGTATAATAAATATGCTCTTTTTATGAATAACTATGTTCCTTACAGATACGTAATTGATAAATTATAATGATTAATATTTCTAAAAATTAAATTCACATAACAATGATTGATAAAATGTGCATTACTAATATTGTTAATTTTTATATACTTAATATTTAACACTTAAATGATTCGGTTATTCTGAATCGTGTGAATATGTAAGTTTGACACTTAAAAAGAAAGTAGGTAACCACTCTGATGTTCAATAGGTATTAGTGTTTCTAATATAACGTTGATATTTACATATTTAAATTAATACAATTTTCAATTTAATTTAATTTATGTTTTTGAGCAATACAAATATGATGGTAATCACACAGTTCTTTTATTAATACACAATAATTTAATCAATAAAATCATAATACAAATAAAAATATATTTTATTCTGTGAAGACTATCCATCATTAGCTGTTTGTACTGCTGATAATATTATATTTATCTAGCCTGAAGAATATCTCACGTCACAGTCGATGGTTATTGATGTATAAATATTGTACACGTAAATGGCAAGACAACTGCTCTAGTGCAGCCTCGATGAGCTGTGTATGATCACAGAAGAGTGTCATCGGACAGCACCTTCATTGCGCAAATCCAGTTTTATAAAATACCTAATATTATTTCAGGTTCAGGTCGATGAGCGTCCGCACTTCAGTGGTCAAAGATGACAGGATAACAAATTTTTCTTGTATAATCCGTAATTGCATAGCACGCTCAGCTTCCCGTCTCTCTAGTTTAGTATTTGAGTCGCGCAGCCTACGGTTCTCGTCTTGAGAGTCACGCAGATCTCCACAGAGCTTGCGGTTCACTGACCGCATCATTCGCAGTCTCTCCATCAGCCAACGATTTTCCTCTTCGGCAGTGCACAGCCTCGTGATAAGCCAACGGTTTTCCTTCTCAGCGTCTCGGTCCGCCGGCAACTTTTTCTGCGCTGTCACTGCTGCTATCTCCGCCGCCGCCGACCTTTGTTTCTCGATGTCTGCCTCCAAGATTTTTATCTCTTGTTTTGCTCTCTCATTACACATCAACAATGATTCGCCGTTAGACTCACGAGTCATTTTTGTCGTTCCAAGAGTGTCTGTCTTTTCACTACTAGATCTAAAAAGTTTTTTGTAAGCGCCCGAAAACATCGTGCAATCACTGTTAAGCTATAGTGACTTTTAATTGAATTAGTGTGAATTGACGGAATATACTTCGTGAAAAAAAAAATTGAACACACACAAACAAAAGCGTTTCCAACGTTTGTATATATATATGCCATAGATAATAAAGACTTCTCTTTATTATCTTTGTTGTATACATGTTGATTTTAGTTTTATTTAAAAACATTTAATATTATATTATTGAATAAACAGCATCGAATATTGGAATATAAATATATTATGTGTCAGTGTATTGATTTCAAATACTATAAAAAATTGTCACGATTTAATAAATATAAAATGTATGATTTTAATTTGTTTGGGTTTTTTTTGCATAATATCATAATTCTATGCATTAATTAGAATAAATAATGATAACAGTCAAACATAATTATTATCACAGTTATTGTTTTTAACACTGATTTTCTATTAGAAAAAAAGTTTAAATTAATATTGGTGTGTCAAAATATTAAAATATTGAATACAATAATAATATATCGTAATAATATTATAATCGTAGTACGATTGTTGTGATAACGGCCGCAACAGACTGTTATCATTAGATTCTTAAGACAAAATAATTTTTTATTACAAAGGAAAGTAGCTGAGAGCACAATTCAGCCCCTCCCCACCTTAAAAGTTGTATATCTCAGAAAAGAATTAAGCACAAACGACGGGAATAAAGCACAAATCTGTAGAAATAAAGCACAAACGAATGGCAAATTTTGAAGTTAAAATTTTATTGTGGGTGGGCTAATTATTTATTCAGATCCCCCTTTCCCACCTTGAAAGTTGCATATCTAGGGAAGGGATTAAACACAAACGAAAGGAGTTAATTTTATTTTGAAATTCCAAAGGGCCCTCTTAGAGCTAAATATATTCATATTAAAATATATTCATTTTGTTTTCAAAAATGGATCAAAATACATCATATGAACTAAAAATTTTAGGACAATACGTAAAATACAAATTAAACGACGAATTTATAAAAAATCTTAATTTATTTAGTCATCTAATAATATTTACAAATCCAAAAAATAATAAAAATCAAATTTATTATTTAATATGATTCAAAGAAATTGTCAAATCATTCAAAGCAATAATTGCGTCCGTGTCAAAATTAATACCATTATATCATTATAACATGAGTAATAACCGTACAACACGCATCCAAATGAAACCATTGGACATACAAATAATTTAAAATTAGTTTACTCACTCATTCTCGTATTCGCTATCAGTTATTACAAATCTAAGTTGTCTATCCTTTGGTCGATTATATGAATTTATTTAGATGGTAGTAGTTTTTATAATATTTCAGTGTGCATATTTTCCATCCAAGTCGTGGACTTTAAATGATTGTTTGCGTCAATTGAAAATAGTTTGTGAGGCGTTTATGAGCTGTTTATATAGGTAATAGCTGTTGTAGGTATATTTAAATGTGCTGCGCTGAAGGCTTCTTCATGTGTGGCGTCTTAGTTCCTCTTCTCCTTAGCCTCATGTTCATGAATTGGCCACGCCTTCTGTGTTGCGTAGGTACTTCGAAAATGTTATGGACCAGCACCGTAGTCATAGTCTGCAGTGCAACGTGCCATTACAGTCGAGACTTACTATATTATTATACATGTAGATAGCTCGTAGCCGGCATAAACATCATATTCAACTTCATGTTCTTCGTGAATCGTGATATGTTAATTTACAAGACCTTGAGAGTTCGAGTACTAGTGCTTAATGTAAAATATATTTCACCAGTTCCGTGATAAGTGATCATATTGTATGATCGTCATAATATAGTCATTGAATAGACCCAATATTATGTGCTCGGTGTTTGTTGATCATATTGTGTCTTACATGTTGCTATCTAAGTTTTAAATTAATTAAATCTCTATACACATTGTCAGTGTTTATTGTATATTACTATACCTTAAAGGTAAACTGGCGCTTTTAATAAAATATAAATTGTATATGTTCTTAGATTCGTGATTTCATTAGCACTATCGGCATCAACTACGTATTAGCATCATATGTGTTCATAATATATAATATAGTATTTTACTACACTTTTATGGTTATTCATTTACGGTGAATGTTGTTTAGTGGCGTTCATACTAATGTACTAAAATGGTTTGTCGACGTTTTAAAATATATTTACCGTGATTTCAGCTCTCTATTAGCCATGAAGGTGACTTATTCCTGGTTGACATACTCGTGTTTAATTTTCGGTAAGTAATATCAATTTTAAAAGCATCATAACAGTAATAAGAAAGAAAATCGTGTAATTTAGATATTATATTAATAATATGAATATTTAATTAATATAAAAGTTAGAATACAATCACCTTCCTATTTACCTATACCTTCATATTGTATAACGATGAATTCTGAATACAAAACCTAAATGTACCAGTATTGTTTCGAAATTAATAATTAATAATTCGTAATATTCTATTATATTGAGCTGTCGTTTACACCGATCTCTTCATCGTACACGAATAAACGAAACACACGCAATTTAAACTATATAAACATTCTATCGACAGCCTTGTGCACTATACAGTAACCACATTGAACATTCACGCTAAAAAAACCACGTTTTGACTCTTTTTATATTGTATTTTTGATTTCTAAATGCATAATAATTTTAATCTGTCGTATTATGCATTTATTTTATATAAACGAATATACGAGGGATTAAAATTTAATTTCGATAAAAGCATTTTGAAAACTGATTAATTAAAATACCGTCTTCAATAAATTGTTAAATATTAGCAACTTAAAGATAATAGTTTCTACTTTTAGTAAATATATAAAATTATGGTTTATATATATATATATATATTATTTTTATTGAGCATAAATGTTTATTTATTTAATATAAAAACGTATACGTTAATAGCTAAAAAGTAATAGTATTCAGTATTCAGTGCCGTTTATTGGCTAAGGGACGAGTGCAAGGTGGGCGCTCGCATTATAAATGATTTTAATAGTAATCTGATGGTGAGTGGTTGTTGCTAAGAAAACTGTGACTATTTTATATATTTATTTTTATTTATATTTTTTAAGTTGTAACATTCATGCTTGAATAGTGGATACGTGTCAACCATCGAAATAAAAATACTATAAATTAAACATCCATTCTTAGATTACATTTAATAAATACTTACTGAAGAAAACTTCATTAATATTTAATATTTTATTCTTATCAGTTTCTTTATGAGTATAGACCCTATGAACTAATTGAATTACTTATCGTTATCGAGTTCTAGTACCTATAAAAAATGTATAAAAATATGCAAATGAGTGCAACACCTTTTGTGTGTAGTTCAATATGATAGAAAAGTCTTTTAAAGTGTAGTTCTACATCGAATTTGTATTCCTTTGAAAATACCGGTTATAATTTCTTTTTCCATTTTAAAACTTATTCAAATACCCACTAACATAAATTTAGCTAAATCGGTCGGAGATATAACTTTCAATAAGTAATATATACTTAAAAATAAAGAAATACACCGTGTGTAATATATATATATATATATATGGTATGCATGCATTACAGGCATATTTCTCAACGAACGACACTACATAATATTCTATTTTCGAATTATTTTATTATTTTGTGCAATGTCCACCTTAACATATTATTCTATATCGTGTCGGCTCCACATTGATTTATAATGCAGCGAGGTAAAGCCCGTGCATTGAGTAGAAACCAATACGAAATCGGCCGAATACCATTACTACCCAAACAACTGATCGTGTGGTTCTTAATGATTTGTTAAGTACCAATCAAATGCTTACACATAATGTAGTAGGGAAGCTACGCGCAATAACATATAAATTTAATAAACTCAAAAACTTGATACCAAAAAAAAACTATACTTGTATCAATCAATATATCAATATGGTCTATTAGTATGGGATGGACTGGGAGATGACGTTTTAAGACAGTTGCAAGTCAATCAAAAAATATAGTACGAATTTGTTTAAATAAATGTACTCTGGAAGGATCACTAGACAAAATTACTTAGATTTGGACGTACTACTATTGTAATTATGTTCATTTTTAAACGTCTAATAATAAAAAAGTAACCTTTTTTATAAAGACAAAAGAGAAAATAGAGTCTATAACATTCCTGTTAAATATTCAAAAAAATTTTTCGGTCAATCATTTGTTGACTATCTGGGGCCTACCTATTTTAATTTAATGCCTTATGAAGCAAAAAAAAAATATTCACTTACATCAAGGTAATATTAAACATATTATTTATAACTAGTTATTTTTAGAATTAGTCTAAAGTTTTAATTTGATTTTGTAATTAATGCCTCATTTTTATTGTATGTTAAGTATTAAGTAATAATAACATT
The DNA here is from genome assembly GCF_003676215.2 of Rhopalosiphum maidis. NCBI lineage: Eukaryota > Metazoa > Arthropoda > Insecta > Hemiptera > Aphididae > Rhopalosiphum > Rhopalosiphum maidis. The sequence goes on from NC_040878.1 coordinate 87,709,486, forward strand.
CAAGAAATTGTGTAGTGTATAGATGACAACTTGTTTGTTTTTATTACTTTTATTTTTTTGACTGTATCTATTATATATTCATTTTTTATGTACATAATCTAAAAATTGTTGTTAAATTCTTTTAAAACTGTATACTCTCAATCCCTAACACAAGATTAGCCTAAAAGGGATTGATAATCATAAAATAGTATATAAGTTAATATCTTTATATTGTTAATTTATGATGAAAAAAAAATAAAATGCACACTTACACGCAGAAAATTAAATATCAAATCAAAGAAATTATAATTTGAGTAGCGGCGCAGATTAGTTGACAATTCCAACATATTTTACGTCCGAATGTCCGATACTCCGATACATATGACGACATAATTTGCAATAATAACGTTAAACGTGTCTGTCAACTGCATTTGTACTACCTACTCATAAATACACAAAATGTTTATTTTGTAGAAATAAAATTTTAAATTCTACAAAATTAAATTTTTAAAAGAAAAAAATGCTGATTTTTTTTATATATATAAATACATATCCAATAAACATTGTATAAGAATTTAATGTGTAACAATTTAATATTTCAGGAACTGGAATTTTGTGTGACAGAAAACTCGAAAGACGACAAGCTGGATCATCTTGCTCACTGTAGGTAACTGTAGTTGTACAAATTAATATCATTTTAATTTTGAAAAAAAGGCTAGTTGACGTCCTTATAGCCCTAATGTCATAACAAGTGTCTCAAACAACCCACGGCCAATGTTTATGCATTAGTTAAACATAAAATGATAAACTATACTATAACTATATCAATACATATTAAATACAATAACTCGTGACTTTCAAAATTAAACCTGGGTTTTAAACTATATTTATATAAAAAAAAAAAATCACTGGATAAAGTCCTTTCAAGGTTAAGAATAATTAAGCCCCATTTTATTTTACTCTTATTATTTTATAAAAGAAATATTTTGTTGATTAAATTAAATAGTTTATTCACTAAGTAGTCTCTAATTCAAATAACATTATATTATATTATTCAATCGATTTTCAAACGAATTTTGTCATCTTTAATGAAAAAAAATATAAAAAAATAATAAATGTAATAATAATATGTACAATGCACATTCTATAGGGATTACAACAACAATTATAATTATCATAATTTGTTAAGACTGAATTTCGATAATAATTAAAAAATCATAAATATTTATATACTTATATTATTCATAAAAGAATGGTTTTGTTGTTAAGTATATAAATATCATATTATAATTTATCTTGCAATGGAGTTATTGGACATATCTAAGTAGCTACTACACTATCAATTATTGATATGTAAATTAAAATTTTCTGTAATATTTAATTGGCTTGAAAAAAAAATAGATTTGTTAATGCATTATGTTTTTCCGAACGCAATTTTTTATTTTATAATACATTGTATTTTATAACTGTAGACTTAAATAATAATAAGCAATTAACAATTATTTGTTGCATATTTTAATGAAATTACAGAACCAACGAGGATTCGTTTAGTTGTTCGAATGGACAATGCATCGTATGGTCGACCGTTTGTGATGGTCGGAAGGATTGCTCAGATGGTTCAGACGAAAATAAAGAGTTATGTGCTCGATACGAGTACAGAATGAATACAACAGGTACCTACACAATAATATTATTATTATATAATAACGATGTAGGTACATTACATGAGATTTTATTTTATACTTTATGAACATGTAAGTTTATAATTATTTGTATACCTATTTTATTTTAATATTTCATTATCTTAAGTATTCTTAACTATTACTACATTTAAACATTTTTTTTTGTATTTTAAAAACTAAGATTTTAGATGAACAGTATTGTTTGGTGATATTCAATTGCGTATAGTTTCCCCTTTTAGTATAAATGCATATTATGATTTCTTTACATAATAAATTGCACTATGAAAATGCAAAAAATTTATAAAATAAATATTGCAATATCAATTGAATCTAGTCTTTAGTTATAAACAATAATAATAATATAATTTTAAATAATTCTGATAATTAAAAGTATTGAAATAAAATCAATATTATACTCAATTAAAATAAATAAATATATATATATATATTCAAAGAAATAAAGGGCGGATTGATTCGATCCCAATGTTCGCAAGTCATTTTTGGTGCCTTTCAATGGCAAGTGAAAATCGATTCACTGGAGATTCGGCAGAGTAAGTCAAGAGTGGTGTTTAAAGTTTAGAAATCTGTCACATATAGAAAAAAGTCCTATTAAAAGTTCTTACCGGTGTTATATCACATATAGAACAATAGGCTAAAATGATTGCCGTCATTAAGAGTCTAAAAGTCAGTATTATCACCCGGAGTAATAATATACCAATATACCTTGACACGTCACCTACCCGGAAGGATAGATAGGATAGGTTACGTTAGGTACATTGTTAACCATTCAAAATTATGTTTTATCTTATACTTGTATGTATATTTAATTTATTTATTAAATATTATCTTCTAAAATATAATTATATATTATTTTAATAGAATGTGGTAGAGAATATATCCCTGACAATAACTCAGTATCGAACATCAACGGTGAGAAAGCACTTGTTGGAAAAGTACCTTGGAATGTTGCAATATATAGAAAATATACTTCTAAATATGACTTGACATGTGGAGGATCAATAATATCTCCAAATTTAGTGATTTCTGGTAAAAACAATACAATATATTTAAAAGGGAATTAATAATAATTAAATTACATTTTTAGCGGCTCATTGTTATTGGTACAAAGGGATAAGGTCTAAAATATCAGTAGACGATGATTCATATAAAGTCGCTGTTGGAAAATATGATAGAAATTTCACAGTAATTGACAACGACTTCACTCAAATAATGAAGGTATAAGGTATTAATTTTAAAATAGTTGTGAAATATTAATTAAATCAATTTTATAGGTGGAATTTATTTACGTACACGAAGAATATGTTGGAGGATTCATTCAGCAGTTTTATGATGTAGCTGTTATTAAGTTATTGAACAGAATTACTTTTAGTAATATTGTGACACCTGTTTGTATAGATTGGAGTGGTAAATACGATGTACCAAATGGAACTCAAGGAAAGGTATTTTCCAAGTATTATTTAATTATTTAAATTTTAATATAAAAACAATAAGTTACTTAATCATTCACCAATAATTATTGTCAATTTGTATTGAACAAAAAAATTGACCAGGCAGATTTTATTTAACTTATTACACTCAGTACCAACACCAGCAAAAAGAGATTAGCATTATACATTTATCACGATTAATGTAATTTATAAAATTGAATTATATTTATTAGGTTGTTGGTTGGGGAATAACGAAAGAACGAAAAAAAAGTCCTGTTTTGTTAGAAGAATCTGTGCAATACATCGACCAAAAATCTTGTCGAAAAATTAACAACGATGTTAAAAAATTGGTGACTGATGATAAGTTTTGTACCAGTTCTGCATTGGGTAATAAACAATTTTAATTACCAATCTATGCAATGATATTTATTTATTTTATCTAATTAACTTATACCCTGAATTTATTAAATACTTTATATTTAAGACAAAGAACTTCCAAACATATGGTTATTCTAAATCGTGTGCTATGTGTAGGTTACCGCTCTGATATAACGTAGGTTTTAAAATAGCCTCGTCATTGTGGGTTTAGCCACTGTTTCAAATGATATATATGTGAATTCAGTCAATAATCATTCCGTTAAAAACATGATTTTGATCGAGGGCGGTCTTTCTGCCTATATTATCAAATATATTTCATGGTCTATTTATATTGTGGTTAAAGGTATTTATTTTATTATTAGTAATAGCCATTATGTATGGTAGATAATACTTAGAATTAAAAATATTCATACACCTGAAATATGTTACGTTTTTTGAAATAGTGATCACATTATATATTACTGTCTCAAGCTAGGAATTACATAATTATTTTTGTTTTTACTTGTATATGTTGATATTAAATAGATACTTATTGGTAACATTAATAAATAAATAATTTATTGTATAATATAATATATAAATAATCAGCAGTTTACCAATTGTGCTTAAAATTACTTTTTTATATACTAATTATGCTCTAAATTTTTAGGGTCGTTAGACTAATTGCGCTCAAAAAATTTTACAATACCAAAATAAAACTCATTAGTTAGTTATAATTATATAATAAATTAATACACTACACAATTTTTTTTTACTATTATTAATACATAATATAATTATTTGAGTAATTAGTTAATAAGTTTTTTCTTCACATTTAACAGGTTAATTTACTTAGGTATATTATTTAATTAGGTATTCTCAATAAAACATATTTCATCTTTTAGTCAGGTGTTATGTTCAATAATATGTATATGTTTACTATACAAAGTAATATAACAATAATATTAAAATGTTTGATACATATTTAAATTCACACAATTATTTATTGTAAAAAAAAGTTTTAATTATATTAAAAGTCATATAAAAAATACAAATTACAACAAAATTATAGACAAAAAAATATCGTACTTTATTAAAGATAGAGATGCGTATTATTTTGTGTACCAAAAACACCGTGTGATGAATACTTACATATCATTATTATATTTCGATATGTGTTTGTTGCAATTTTTATAAGCCACCTAAAGCTTAAATGTAAAACTCAAAATAAAAATGCATTAGAATCTTAGGAAAATTAAGTATAACACTTAAAATGTAGTACATCATGATCACATGCAAATATCTAAATGTCATATTAAAAATATTAAAAATATAAAATCACATAATAAAATCATAATTAAAACTAATACATAATATGCTAATATTAATTTATATATCTCATTATCAATATTATAAATTATAAACAATCAGATAAAAATAGCATAATTCCAAAAAGTATTATACTAAATATAAAAATTTCAATTAACTCGTATGGGTATCTACCTAATGTTTCGATCTAAATAGAATTTTGTTTTAAAGGTATCTAACATTAAGTTTCAGATTGTTTTTTTTTTTTGTTGTTTTGATGTACGATCTATACGTTTATTGTTTATTGTTTACCGTTTTTAATGTAGAACTTGTACATTGTCTGGAATGAATAATGTAAAACAACATTTCACGAATTAACCCCAATATTAGTCTATAGCCGTATGCTTAATTTGTAACTTATGTCAAAATTATCATCACTTTCAGGAGAAGGAGCAGTTACTGAAGGTTTTAGCGGTGCAGGATTAAGCTTTATAATACACTACAACTCTTATTATTTAACCGGAATAACATGTTTCAAGGAATCATCAGTCCTAGGTTTTACAGATATTCGGTATCATATTAATTGGATTCGAAACATATATATTAAATATTTGAACAATGTTCGTATATCAAATTCTACCTACGTATACATTTTATTATTATGTTGATGGATACATTTGATTCAAAACTAACATATTTTTTGAAGAACTTAAATTATTTCATTATATTTTTAACATTAAAAATTTTTACAGGACATACCATTTTGTGTTCTACCAGTCGTTGATGGAGTTATATATTCTTACGAAAACTCAAATGAAATTTTAGCTCACGGGGCAATAATTGATCAGTATCGTACCGTAATTGAGAACTGTGATGTTGGATATCATAATGTTTATCCCAATGGTTTTAGGGTTTGTCGAGGAAATGGAAAATGGATCTCAAATTCTGAGAAATTGTGTCTAAGTGAGTTATTTATTGTAATCTGCAATATGCTGTAATAATTATTTATTTAAATATTTTAATTCCAATTTTTGGTTATGTTTGATAATAATTTCTTATGTTTTTAGAAATGTGTCCACCTTTATTATCAGACAGTTTAGATATTAAATGTACTCTTAATGGTAAGTTTGCTAATTGTTCAAATCCATCAATACCCGATACGATAGCCTTGCCATCGTGTAAACCAACGTACATTGCACCAGTTGGACTAGAAGAGACTCCGTTTGAATTAATTTGTCAGTCTAATGGGACGTGGAACAATCAACTTTATAAATGCAATCCATGTAATTGTATTTTTATCACAAAACATAAGTATCTACATTCTACATATTATATTTAATACGATATACGTCATTTGAGGGGTGACATTGTAAAGTGTATTGGTATTGCCAAAAAATGAAAACATTTAGAACAAATGGCGGAGAATCGTTTAAAACCATCGGGTTATGCCTATGTGCATGTACTATTTTCCATTTTAATATCGATTTAAAATTTCACGATTACGTAAAAATGCACTACCGCCAATAATGAAAATTTAAAACGTTTTTCTATCCAACAAATTTTCCAAAGTGTACTATTTCCCGTGGTATTTTAAACTTCAGGCTATAGAAATATCTCAAAATGAACTATTCCTATGATTATTTTCAAAACGTACTATAACCAAAATTCCTTATTACGTACTATTACCCACGTTAAAATTACAGTTTAGTAAATTAGTTATATTTAAAATGCACTATGTCCATATGTTATAAAAGTACAGATTAAGTTAATATGTTTACTAATTATACAAATTTAAATAAATTTATTACTATATCTGTGTGTGTGTGGATTTATATTTATGTAAAGTGATTACAAAAACCATAAAAAAAAAAATTTTTTAGTTATAATACATTACTTAGTCGAATATAGGCAAAATTAAATTAGAATTATTAAACATTATACAATTGCACATGTTATATCTATAATATTTAAAAATTTCAATATTTAAAATTAAAATATAAGTAATAATTAAATTGTCTTAAAAATATAAATTGTAATACAAGAAAAGTTTAGGTTAAAAAATACATATACTATGTTATACCATATTACTTCATACCATTACGTACTATATTACATTATACATGACTATATTTTATATATATCACAAAATTTATTGCTTAAAATTTAAAACCATTGGTTTACACATTTTTTTTTTTTAGCGGAAATGGGTAACTCCCTATAATGGTATACTTTTCGATATAGACTAACTGCTGGAGTATTATATATCATTAAATAATTTATTTAGATACGATACTCAACGATATTGGACACATAAATATACCGTATGCAACTTATTATAAACAAATGGTTATCGCCAATATCAATTAATGACAAACCGACGCGAAACCAGGTGCAGAATGCGTCAAAATGTCATACGGCATCCAACTGTCGCGCGACGAATTAACTCGCGATCAAATTACCGTGACGAAATGACGGAATACTATTTTATTTACTAAGCTATTATAACTGTGTCCGAATTTAATATTTTACTTTATACATTTTAAAATTTAAGATGATAAACCATAATAAGGTTAGATATTTTTGATTAGAAAATACATATGATGACGTTTTTAAACCTTCAATATATGTTTTATCAAAAAGAAGTTTAATTTATCAGTGATTACCTAATAATGTATAAAATATTTAAATATATAATTTAGATTGCGGTAAAGTATATACTAACAGCCATTTGTTAATTGCCAATGGTACGAAAGCTCATGTTGGAACAGCGCCTTGGAATGTTGGAATATACCGATTAAATAAAGGGACTTCCAAATATGACTTGATATGTGGAGGATCAATAATTTCTCCAAATTTAGTGGTTTCTGGTAAAAACTATACAATATATTTAAAAACGAATTAATAATTATTAAATTACATTTTTAGCGGCTCATTGTTTTTGGTACAAAGGGATATTATCTAATAAGATATCAATAAACGATGACTCATATAAAGTCGCTGTTGGAAAATATGATAGAAATTTCACAGTAATTGATAATGACTTTACTAGAATAATGAATGTATGTACCTAACTATTTTAAAATCATAAAATTATAATACTCGTAAAAATAATACAAACTAAAACCATTTTATAGGTGGAAATTATTTACCTAAATGACAATTATTTTGGAGCTAATGGTTACCATGCTCATGATATAGCTATTATCGGTTTATCGAACAAAATTTCTTTTAGTAATGTCATCGCACCTATTTGTATCGATTGGAGTGGTCAACATAATGTGAAAAATGGTATTGAGGGAAAGGTAAGTATTATGTTCTATATAAATATACAGGATGATTCTTCTATCAAACAACACTCATTATTTCAAAAAGTATTTTGTTTTTGAAAATATTTTTTTACATAGTTTCAAGCAGTTAAAAAACAACGTTTTTATTAAAAATTTATATTTTTAAATATTTTTTATCCTTATAATTTTTTTAATTTTTTTTTACTTTTTTGAAAGACAACATAGCATTTTAATTTCATATTCTAAAGCAGAATAATTTTCTGAGTATTTTGATACATAAAATTCGAATTTAGGATAAGTAGTTTATGAGTTATACTTATTTAAAGTTTAGACAAGCGGAGTAGTGGACAAACATTTTGCAGGGTAACCCCGTACCACTCCACTCTGCTTGACTAAACTTTAAATACGTATGATTCATAAACTACTCGTCCTAAATTCAATTTTTTATGTATCAAAATACTTAGAAAATTATTCTGCTTTGAAATATGAAATTAAAACACTATGTTGTCATTCAAAAAAGTAAAAAACTTAAAAAATTATAAGAATAAAAAATATTTAAAAATATAAATTTTTAATAAAAACATTGTTTTTTTAACAATTTGAAAGTATGTAAAAAAATATTTTCAAAAACAGAATACTTTTTGAAATAATGAGTGTTGTTTGATAAAAGAATCACTCAGTATAAAATATTTTTTTTATAAATCTGTAGAGTTTTTACAATGTTGTGAGATGTATGTTAAATTGTCCATTTCGTTCGTTTCTTCATAACCAAGCCCTGAGAAATTTATAATTTTTAATAAACTAAATTATCTATTATTTATACTTGAAACTTTACAATTTGTTTATCTTTGTTGTAATTTAATAAATAATGATAGATAGTGCTCATTTTTCACACATAATATCCCGTGTGTGCAGATATATAAGTCAATTGTTTTTCAACGAGAGTGCTTGTGTTGGTGCACTCACTAGATTTAATTAAACTTTAAAATTGAAATTAAATTTTAATTAATTTATATTCCTATCAACATTGACCATTATAAATTTGAATGAAAATCAACTAACGTAAAATAATTTACTAAGTCTAATATATTATTTATAAAAATGTTGAAATAATACATTATAAAACTAAAAAAAACTAATTTCATAATCGAGTTTTTAAACCCCTAAACCTTATTTGTATTACTATAAATTTAATATAACTTTCATTCTTATAAATTAACTAATTAAACTCAGTACCAACTCCTAGAAAAAAAGAGATTAATATAATATTTTTTATTATAATTGTATATTATAAATTAGTTCTATAATTTTACAGATTGTTGGATGGGGAAGAACAGAAATAGGTACATTAAGTTCCATTTTATTAGAAACATCTCTGCCATACATCGACCATTACACTTGTCGAGATATGTATATAAATGGATTTCAATTATTTGTGACTCTTGATAAGTTTTGTGCCGGTTCTACATTGGGTAATAAAATATTCAATTATCAATATCATGAACTAAATATTTTTTTCGACAGAAAAATTACCTTATAGGTTAGGTTGTATTAAAATTAAACGCTTTTTGTTTAAAGTGTATACATTTTTTAAGCATGCAGATTAGCTTAAAATGTATTTGATCTAAATATTCATAACTGACAATTAATATAAAGATAATTTTACTTATTTACATAGTAATCTAAAATAAGGTGATAACTACCTTAAATTATAATAATATTTTCCAAAATTAACAGCTATAGCTTGAAAAATTACTTTATAAAATATAGATAATGTGTATTATATATGTTTAATTTTTTTTGAAACTTTCTATGGGTGATTTGAGTATGTCCATTACTTTAATAAAATTATTAAAACAGTAAAAAATTTAAATTTTAAATTCTACGACGGTAACGTTGATTATAAATTAAATTAACATTTCATAATTTAAATTATTGTTTTCTTTAATCACTATTTGAAGAGTACTTAATGCAATTCAGTTACATACATTTTTGCCTATGATATATTTAACTTAAATATTTAGAAAATCAGATTTGTTTTCTTCTTATACCGTATGTTGTTGTGGCATTCTAGGCAAATGCTAAAAATTATATTTGTTTGCCTTCACTCAAATATTAATATTATTGTTTTTTAGCACTGTGAACCATAAGGGCTAATTTTGTAATAGGTATAGGTGGTATATCACAGAACCTTAAAATTGTTTAATTTCCCATCATCAATTTTTAATAATGTAAATATTAATTGTATAAAATACTTAATATCATTTGAATGTTTAATTTATGTCTTATGTAAAAAATATCATTAGTTCCAGGACAAGACATGGGCGAGGGTGATAGTGGTTCAGGCTTAACCTTTTTACACTCTCAGTTATATTATTTAACCGGTGTATTGAGTCTTAAGCAACAATCCTCAAATAACTCAATCGCAGTTTTTACTGACGTTAAAAACCACGTTGAGTGGATTCGTGAACAATACAAAAAACATCAATAATTATAATAGTATTATGGTAATTATATAAAATAATTAATTTAATTATAATTGAAATCATTATTCGTATTAATTGTTTTTATTTTTCTCTAAATATTTTCAAATATTCCTAACATTGTTCTTTAAATTAAATTGAATAATTATGAATTACAATTTATAGTTATAGTGTCGAAGTATTATATACATTTAATGTACACAGTCACACGAATAAATCTAATATTTTACAATTAAATGTTTTGAAGTTAATTCAATACTAGTCTATTATACTATCCTAGCTTTGTAGCTCGCTGCTCTGCCAATAAGCTAGGTAATTTGAAGCTTATGTACACATTTTTTTAAAACAAATTTTGATTTTTATTAAGATTATAAATAATAGATTGAAAAATATATCCATATTTGTCATCCATCATGCAATTTTCAGTTGATATTTGTACATGTTTGTCATTTATAAAATAGAGAAACATAATTTTATATTTACTAACCGTGGTTATACAATATTTAAAGACATATCAGAGGACGAGTTCATTATAATATAAAATATATTTATAGTAAATAAAGACGTGAAACTCGTTAACTTTATAATTTTGAAAAAATTGTATCGTTATATTATATTATAGTGTTGATAATAATAAAGTATTATCCTTATTTTAATGTATAAAAATAAATTATTTTAGTATCCTATTTATGAATATATTATACACGTTTTGTCGTCTGTTTATTCAGATTGAGCTGATGACTATTTTTCTTGCCTGATTTTTCTGTTTCTTAAACTATAATTATTTACCTAAATAATTGTAGAGTTTTAAGAGCATTAGATTATTAATTGTGTTTGAGTATTCGATTGTAGTTTGGTAGTTTTAATCTTGAGCGGATAGAGGCGAACAGAGCATACCTACTAAATAGTTAAAATTAAGCCGAGACAAAGTGCAGATCTACAAAATATATAGGTTTAAGTATTAATTATAGTATTTATAGTGTTATAACATAATCTCGACCATAAATAAATACAATTATATTGTTTAATATGTACGAATAAATTGAACAAGTTTGTAAAATTCTAATTAAAAATAGTAAAACCGTCTTACCGTAGAAGCCTATTAATTATTAAGTTGTACCTACTTTCACTGTAAAATTGTAGAATTAAATATTTTATAAAAAAAATGTGTTAAGTGTTATTATCTTTATTCTTTTTATGCACTGCATGCGTTTAAATACTAATCTTATGGATAGAAAATTCAGGTAGGTACATCATGATTCCATTTATTTAATACTATAATAATATGTAATCTTAATAATAATATGGTATGAAGACGAACATGGTGGTATAGGAGCCTAACCTGTAATGATATTGTAATACTTTTATAATTAAAATAATAAATTAAATTAAATAATTAAAATGATTAATAATACACAAACGCACAACCAAAAACGACAACTTAATATACTATATTAAAAGACACCTAAAGAATATTATGAGTAAAAATTCAATTCTTAACCAGAGTTGTACTATGACACTCACTCGATATATTCGTAGCACGAAGTGATTTCAGAAACGACACTGTCTTTATGATCATAATTTTAAATTTTTAGTAGATATGTACGTGTAATATGCACAGTGTAAGCAAATAATATATATAATATAAAAAGTAAAATATTATCTGAGTAAAAATACATTTATATGGAGCTTTTATAGTTTATTAATTAAATTCGATTGACTAGGATTCCATAATACCATACCATATTCAAATAATAATCATACTAGTAAATAATAAAAGTGTATAAATAAGATTCATCCTTTTTCAAATTTTTTTTTATTTAATTGTTGAAATGTATTATTCCTTAGCCATCAATTAATTAATAGAAAATAGAAAATAAAAATTATAACCTAATCATTAATTCACAGAAATCTGAGCTTTTCGTTTGTTTTTTTTGGGGGGAAGGTGACTTTGCTTCTCTTATCTTCTGCACTTTCACCAATCTCATAATATTTTTTCTTTATTTTTATCTTTTTAACATATAATTATTGACTTTCAATAAACGTAAAGAGTATAAAGTCTATTAAATTATAAATTGTTTCTGAGTATTCGAACATAGTTTGGTAAGTAAAATAGATTTAAATAGTAGTATATTATTATGATTGCACGGCGTTATGGTTAGGCAATTCAGGTACATCATTGTTTCGGTTCCTTGATGTCGTGCGTTGACTAAATATGGTGGACGGTAGTAGTCATGAAAATTACGATTGACAATATTGTCCTAAGTTATGATATTGCAGTATTTTTAATATCGAACGTATTCTTCTTAAAATAATTTCCAATTATTGTAACAGGGCTTACTTATATTCGATATTTAATATTAAATGTATGAACGCACAATCAAAAAACACCAATTAATATACATTGAAAGACAATAAACACAATTAAAGAATATTATGAATAAAAAACAATTTATAACCCGAGTTTTACTATGACGTACACTCGATATATAAAATTGAATGGTGCCACAAACGACATTGTTATTACAACTATTATTTTAAATTGTTATCAGTTATGTACGTGTAATGTACACAGTGTGAGTATATCTAAATCAAAACATTATTTGAATTCTTTTTAGTAAAATAATCATATTGTTCTCGCCACTCGAATTATAACTTATTTCTCTTTAGTAATATAGTAAACTTTAAAAAGAATTTGTGTCATTTTTTACTATATTGAGCCGAAGGCCAATAAAATACGTTGCAAATGCATACGACTCGGAGCACAGTCGGTCGGCACTCTGACTGCTTATCGTCGTAAAAAATGCTGCAAGGCGGCAGACAACTATGAAAATATATAAAAAATATGCAAGAATCTTTTATTTATTTAAAATTTACAATAAAATTATAATAATTAATGACTTAAATAACTTAATTTATTTTTAAAATTTTATTTATTACTAAAATGAATAATCATAATATGAATTTCAAATTTTTCTTCTGTGAAGCTTTGTCGTTTATCAATTAACATATTTTTAAAGACTGAGTACGAACGTTCGACGTCAACCGAAGTTATTGGGGCATATTTGAAATGTACGCCGTAATCGATTATTTATCTTATAACTAAATATATATACATAAATTATTATTTAGTGATTATGAAATTTAGTTTTAATTTTTCTACTTGACAAAATATTATTTTATACATTTTTTTAAATTTTTGCTTCAATATGCAATAACCTTTATATATGCAGAAATATGCAAAAAAATTTCATCATTAGCTTCAAAATATGATGATTCGTGGAGATAACTGACAAAAACCCAAAAATATTAAAAAGGAAAAAATATGTAACTTCATAGAAATCCGCACTCTAACTATGTAGATATACTATCTTATCTTATCTATCTCAGTGTCCCAAAGTCTTGGAAAAACTGGGCATTACGTACCCGCACGCACATCGATAAGGTTAGCAGTGGGCGCGGCTACATGGGCTGTACCACCAATCACAGACCACTATGGGCGTTCCTGCGCATCATAGCGACGCTGCAGTGGGCTCGATCGTGCCTTTGAATACAAGTGCAGATTACAGAAGCGTCAGTCTACTCACAGCTCGGCTAGAGCCAAGGTTTATAGATTATACAGGTTGCCTCATAGTCCCCAATATGTTTCGATCATCCCGCACCATTTCTTGTCTACTGATGTCACCCGAAGCATAAAATTTACGGTGGCGTATTAAAAATGCATGTGAACGTATGTATTTTTATTTTCTTATGCTATTATTTTTTATTATTCTTAATTGATTTACTGCTTATTATTATTAAATATCGATGAACTATTGTTAAATAATGTATTTTATTACTTAATAATACGCTATATGTGTAATTATTCATTATTTTTTTGTTATTCTTTTGGACAGGTTTTAATAACACCCATTTAATAATATATTTAACTATTTTTTTAAATTTCACAATTCGTATCTAGACATCCAATTATAATTATATGAAATTATAAGCAGCTACTCCTGTACTTAAATTTTTTTGTGGATCCAAAATTGTAATTCAATTATTTGAACTGAACAAAAAGTTTGACTATTGTAGTTATATTACTAAATTAAGTAGAAATGTTTATATATAATGTGTGTAATTATTTTTTTGTTGATATTAAGAGTGGGTACATTACAGATAAATCCAAAGCCGTATCTAAGGGGAGGTCCAAGTGGTCCGGACACACCTCCCCCCACCCGAATTTTTAAAAGTAGAAATATTTTAGTGGTGAATATAGTTTATTGGCTAAAAATGTTCAGCATTTATATTTAAAAAAAATGTTGGACCCGTTGTTTTAATAATTAAAATAGGATAATTAAAAATAATTATACCTAAAAATATTTTGAAAATTAAATTATCAGAAGAAAATACCAAAACACGTTTCTTTAATTTTTAATAAAAAAATATTACATATTTTAAATCCCCCAAATATTATTAGTAGACTATATTAAATAAACTATATCGCCTGATAATTTTTTACTAATAAATTTACTAATCTTATATATTAAAAAAGCCTACGAAAACATTCAAGACAAATTATATAAAAGTTATAGGGTTGGTTTAACTCAACAGACATTAGATGAATTGCTCACACAATAAAACTATTTTAATTATTTTTTTTCCTTTTTAAAATTTATTATTTGCATTACATATGTAATGAATTTTTTGCAACATTAAAAACGTTATTTAATATACAAAAATAAATTCATGTCTTTTTTACAGTTTTTGTTTAACGTTTTTGATTATTACGCTTTTGATCAAGGTTTTCAAAAACGTTGTTTTTTTATATTGTTTCCAAATATTCAATTTCAATTTTATTTTTCTAATAAAAAATTTATCACAAACTAGTCCAAACATTATTTAAAAATATTCATAATCTGATTTTTTAAGAACGATTTTAGTTTTTATTGTTAAAAAAAGAGTGACTTGAAACATACAAAAACATGTATAATTTTTTTTATAATTATAATGTTTATATGTTAAAGAAGATGCTCTATAATTTTTTTTTATGTTTATATATTGTTAAAGCAAATGTTACAACATTTTTTTCTATGTTAAACTACTTAACTTTATTCGATAAAGTAAAAAAAAATATGTTACAATAACGGGAATGTAGGTATTTTATTTAATATTTAGTTTACCTATTGAATTTTTTAGGTTATCATATGTACTAAGATGATTTTAAAAACCTTATTTGAATTCCAAGTAAAACGTCTGTAGGTTAAATGCTCAAAAACATTAAAAAAATCTTACTGTTCCATGTCACACGAAACTGAATGTGATGACTTGGATCATACACTTTTTATATTTTTTTAACCAATTTATGGTTAAATTTCTTTTTTTTTTCATGCAAATATATTTATTGTGAGCCTAATATTGAAGTCTTAGGAACCTGAGAAAGTTAAAAATCGTGTTCATTTTACCCGTGTTATATGGCAAAAAGGAAATAGTTTATACTTCGGGTGACGTCACAGTGTGGCTTTTACCACTACCAAAATTTCAAAAATGCGAGTTGAGGCAACCTGTATAATCTATTATAAACCTTGGGCAAGATCTACCACCTTAGTTCAAACCAACAATACAGTCTACTCAACATTCTACTAGCCGCCAGAATAATCATATTATATTTAGATTTGTAAAATCTTAGTTCTTAGTAAAATAGTGTTGTTAGTTGGTTCGGACCTAATAGTATATGTAAGTACAATGATATTTGTTTTTTTATCAAAATTAGTGAATGGTTTTATATCTTGTCTGTATGATAACAGTCACTTAACTTTCATATTCCGCAATATCAATCACGTAACTGTCTCACGTTTGAATTTCTTTTTAGTATTTTGACGTGTTTAATATGAGTAATTTATATCCATTTAACACTTGTTTTTCAATGTAATTAAGAGGATGTCAGCGCACTATTTATTTTCTCTCTCTGGCCCACGCGCAACATATAAAAAACGAATTTACGCTGAATCATTTATTTCTATGTTTTTAAGTAATCTTAGAGTAAAATCACCTATTACAAAAAAAGATAGATAATAATATTTTTGAAGGAATGACATATCAATTTTAGATTTAATTGTTATTTTACTTTGCATTTGATTTTCAAAATAAACAATATAATGTTGTAAATTTAAATGATGTTTAAATTATTTTGAGACCATATTTAGACAAATCGATATGTCATTCTTTCAAAAATATTATTCTCTATTTTTTTTGTAATGGTTGTTTTTACTTTAAGATTACCTAAAAATCTTAGAGAAAAACGATTCTGCGTAAATGCATTTTGTCTATGTTGCGCGTGGGCCTGAAAGAGAAAACAAATAGTGCGCTGATATTCTCATAAAATGTATATCTATAATTAATCTAAGGTCTTTTTATATAATATTTCGTTTATTTTACTTTATTTTAATTTACTAAATTGTTGTTTGCAATTCATATATTGTATCATGTACCTATTTTGATTTTGTATTTTATTAATGTTATGATAATAGATATGACCTACTATACTTGAGCCCTTATGAGAATTTATGCTAGGTAATAAATTAATATATATATCTAATGCGGTGAATAGATTCACATGATTTAAGTATCGAAAAAATATTAGATATTTAACCAAAGAGAAGTGCAACTAGTTTTTCAGTT
Source organism: Rhopalosiphum maidis (assembly GCF_003676215.2). Lineage (NCBI taxonomy): Eukaryota > Metazoa > Arthropoda > Insecta > Hemiptera > Aphididae > Rhopalosiphum > Rhopalosiphum maidis. The sequence goes on from NC_040878.1 coordinate 87,726,693, forward strand.
TTTATTTAAAAGATAACATATAGTGTAATTAAATTACATTTACAAAAAAATAAATAAATAAATATGCTTTTAGTTCATTTGACAAACATTATTTATAAATTAATGAACATATTTTTTCTTGCAGAATAGGTACTTGCAAGGAATAAAATAATTAATTATGTTTGGTATAAAACTATTACAAGATAGCAGATAACTACAGATGAAATTTTGTACAGTTATGATTTACATTTCACTGTTATCACTTAGACACTGTATACTAATAATATCTCATGCGTAACATAATATAAGTAACTTTTAAATTGCTCATAATATTATAATATGCCTATAGCGGAAAGACATATTCATGTAAAATTAATAACGATATTGTAAAAAATTAAGAAGACGTTTACAGCGTTAGCACATTACATCCACCACATTTGCGTCATTCATTATGTAATTTTGCTTAACTCTACCTTGCCTAATGTTGTCACAATTGATAATATATTATTAATTTATAGTTTAACTTCTTTACATAATAGAGTACCATCGAAATAATGTGGAAATGGTGAAATATAATTGTTTGAAACTTGTTACAATAGTTTTTTCAAACTTTAAACATTTGACAACTGAACTTTGATATGGTCCTGATAGCCTCACAAAGTGCCACTAATAATTTCCCCTGCTCGCGTCGAAACCAAACATAAAGTTATAAGTAAAAAAAATAAACATTTGTACTCATAAATTTGCTAAATATATTTATATATTTTTTTCCGTGTAAATCACTCACATTTTAATTGATTTCTATATATATATATTTATGTATGAGATATACATCACAGATTTTAAATATTAAGTTAATCAGATACTTTTAGATTTTGTTATTTTATTTCTGTATAAACGAAAAGAAGTCGAAAAAGTATGAATTTTAAACTTTGATAATGTTTACAAGAAAATGTATTAAAAATTTACATATAAATATTGTATACAAAAAAAAAAATTAATAACAAATTAATTGTAAGTAAAGTATCTTTATATTACTATATGAGTATGAGCCTGCAGATCATATGTTTGATAACACTGGCGCTTCTATGGTACTCAACAATTCACAATTTTTCTCTAAACTAAAAAAAAATATCGAAAATCATGAGATTAATCAAACTAAGATGTTGAAACATAAACATTTTCAGAAAAATAAAGTCTATAAAATGGATATTTTCAATTATTTTTTAAATAATAAAATAAATAGTAATTTTTTTAACTTTTTTTCTAAAACATTAAATTTAAATAGAATATGAAATACTCGTTGTCCTTGCCCCTGTGGGTTTCATAAAAGAAAAAAAAATAATATTATGATATCTTCATTATCATTTTGGAGATTTCGCGATGGGTAAATCATTGCAGTTCATTCTATGTATGAAGATAGGTTGAGGCCGGTTTAAGTAACTGGTTATATTTCATGTTATTTGTGATAAAATTATTGACATGACCTTGAGTGTTTTAAAACTAGCGCTTATTATAAAATATATTTTTGAGTTCCTAGTTAAATGATTTTTTTACACTATCAGTCTCAGCTATGTATTATCATAATAGTATAGTAATTTAAAAGATCCAATAGTATGTGTTCAGTGTTGTTGTAACGTTGTATTAGTTTTAACGGCTCTTATATATCATTATTATTATCTTATAATTTTCGTTCTTTCCAGGTATTATCAGTGTTTATTATATATTATATTATATTTACAATATGTATTGCTTTGTCAATTTACGGTCGAATATTGTTGAGTGACGTTCATTTGATATAACTAATGTACTGAAATTGCTTGTTAATATTTAAACATATGCTTACATTCGTTTTAGCTTTTATATTATATTAGTCATGAAGATTATGTATAATTTGTGGTTGACATATTCATGTTTAATTTTCGGTAAGTAATAATAATGTTAATATTTTAGTAATAATAAAAAAGAAAATCGCTTTATTTATTATGATATTATAATATTAAATATTCCTATGTTAAATCTAGAATTCAATTGATTTATTTACAATATAGAGTTATGAATACTAAACACACATAAAATTAATGCGTAATACCAACAATCAAATTTTTACTACGAAAACAGTACATTTATAACTAATATTTTAAATAAAATATTCTACTAAAATACTCTTCAATAATTTCTGTTTAAATTTGCAAAATTGTATTTGTTAAATACCAATCAAATACACACTTACACTCAGAAAATGTAATATCAAATCAAAGAATCACAATTACAATTCGAGATGCGGTGCAGAGCATTGAAAATATCTAACGTTCAATTCGTACGATATGTATTACGACAACGTTTACAATATTACAATAATATTGTCCACTACATTTGTATTACGCACGAATACATGATATATGATATTACTTTATAGAATTCTAAACAGCAAATTATGATTATATTTATGTAATCAGAATATTAATTAAATAAAAATTATTTAAGTATTTAATGCTTAAGAATTTACTATTTCAGGATCTGGAATTTTGTGTGACAAAAAACTCGAAAGAAGACAAATTGGATCATATTATTCAGTGTAGATAACTATTGAACAAATTAAACTCATTGGCGTAATTTGGAATTGGTTCTAGGGTGGGGTTGGGATATAAGTTTATACTATCGTTCTAGTGGGGCTATGCCCCCACTCTCCCACACCATCCTTGACCGTTAAATTTTATAGATCACAATATTATATTAATTTATAATTACAAATTAAGTGAGGTAAATGGTATAATAATGGTTTTCAAAGACAATAAATCAATAAAGTAAACAACTAAATTAAATATATTTTTCATAAATTATAGTAACAAGTCAATTTTCCTTTTTGATTTTTTCGCTAAAATATCCAGTACGTCATCGGGGCTCAACTTATAATGTCCTAATGCATCGTAAGTCCATTCAAGAGTTCCTATTAAGTATTTAAGTTAGTAAAAATTTATTATCATTATGTATTTACAAAAAAAATGATTATTATAACGTTTTATTATAATAGGCATTGGTATTCGGTGTTGCACTGTTGTTGCTCATGGTTTACAGTAATATAATATTCTAAAAATAGTTAATACCTTATACCACAGAATAAATAATATTATGTTTTCATTTATTATCAGTCTATACCACGTTCATATTATTTATTTTTGTAAAAAGTTTTAGTTAAAAAAAGCATCGTAAGTTGTAGATTTTATCAGTGTTATATTTTAACTATGAGCTATACAATTTCCTCATCAAATATTGTAATTGTTGAGCTATCCTAGTCTTATATTAGTAAAATAAAAAAAAATATCTCAACTATGATAATATCCATGAATTCTTATTTCTTATTTTAAAATCTTTTTGATCTTAACATCTTTTAAAGCTAAGTGTTTACGGGAATTTGATTATAATTTTCTAAAAAAATAGCGTCTGGGTGGGAAATATCCACATACCCATTCCATAATTACGTCACTGATTAAACTTAATATTAAATACAATATATCGGGACTTTCTGATATTATATTATATCAATCAATGTTTTTAATTTTGCATTCTCTAAGAAAAAGAAATATACAAATATAATAATCATCATATCATCAATATAAAAGGTATTCGATATGAATTCCTTACAGTATTTCTTACAGATGACTAATAAGTTATAATAATCTTATTGTTTCTTAAAACTTAATTATTTACGTAATAATTAATGGTTATCTACGTTAATATCATATTAATTACATTACATTGGAGTCATTGAACATGCCTATGTAGCTACTACAGTTGATATGTAAATCCCAGGTTTCTTTGGTACTTTATTGGCTTAAAAAAAAAATAGATTTGTTAATGCATTATGTTTTCCCGTACACAATTTTTACTTCATAATCAACTGTAATTTATTATTGTAGACTTAAATAATAATAAACCATTATTTATTGCACATTTTATTGGAATTATAGAACCACCATTTATATATATATATATTACTATGCTTTAAATGTATTTGAATTCTATTGTTTATTTTGAAAATTAAGATAAATAAACAATCGTAAATGAACGGGCCAGGAGCGTAAAATATTGATACGCGCGCCCGGTTACCTAACTCCTTTGTAGTTACTACTCATACGCCGACTGATCTGTGTGAAAATGTTTATGTGTATAGCGACTCATAAGAACTGGACGGGGTTGCCAAAGAGGACCAGTAAGTGCTAGAGTGTGTGGGGTGTATATTTGTATTTGTGTAAGCTTAAGAGTCTCTGTCTTACTAACGTACATCATAACAAATTTTCGTTCAGCAGAACACATTTTGTGACGTTAGCTTTAGTATTAGACTAAATTTACCTATTGTCAAATTTAAAGGAAAGAAAATTATCTAGACAATGACACATGATTTCAAAGATATTATTATTTTAAAGTTAATTACAGCTATGTAAAATATAACAACTTTAAAATGTTCATAACTCACTGTAAAATAATAATATAAATAAAATCATATGTCATTGTCTAGATAATATTCTTACATTTAAATTTGATAATAAGTAAATTTACTTTACTAAAAAGGTTACGTCACTAAATGTATTCTGCTGAACGAAAATTTGTAATGATGTGCGTTAGTAAGACAGAGACAACAAATGTGCTGGTAACTCTGATAAAAAAAAAATGGTAACTCAGTGCTAAACATAGGTACTATAGGTAGAAAATAACTGTAAAATAAGATAATAATAAATAATAAGTTACAGCCCTTTTGGACCAACAAGTAAAATATATATAGTATAATGAGCCCAAATAAAATGCCGGTTCAGCACAACTAGTTATAATAATAATAATAATAATAACAATATATAATATAATGGGATAAATAAACAGCTAAATAGCAATAATAGAAATACAAACAATACGGCCTTTCTGACACTACAATTTAAAAAAAAAATTATAACAGGCAGCTATTAGAACTGTATATAAATGTATTAAACATAAAATGTGGACATTTTGGCTCAATAATAAATACGAATTGATATTAAATAGTTAAGTAATCTGTTGAGCGCAGACTGGCTAGCTGGTTTTCTACTACTTTAATAATAATAATACACGACACACGTAAATAAGTATACATAAAATCAAGTGGCGATTAGCGCACACTTGTACCAGTTGTAACTAATATGATATCATTAATATCTAACATTAAATGTGGATATTTGCATATACAAAATAACCACATATAAAAATACGGCGATTCGCGCACACGGTAAACGCTATAGTGGCGATTAGTGCTAAATAATATGTAATATATAAACAAACAAACAAATAGTTAAAACAGCGCATCGGCGTGTATGTAAAAGACAAATACTATTATTTTGCGTTATTTTTTTGGACGGACTATTTCACGATGACGTAGGGGGAACGTGTAAATTTCGTACACTATAGCGAGCTAGCGCGTCGTCGTAATCTGAAGATTATAAATTCACAAACGACAATTCCAATATAAAAATAAAATAAGCAAATATAACAAAAATAATTTATGTGTGTGTGTCGATCGGCGAATTATGTATAAGCTATGATATTTTTTGCGGCTGCAAGAGTAAAGGTAGATTACTTTGATTAGATGAGATGTACCGCTTTTTAACTTTCAACATATGTTTTATAAAAAGGAAGTTTCATTGACTTATTATTTGTTATATCATTTATTCATATATTACTCTAGATTATGGTAGAGCATATATCAACGGTCAAATACTGATGGCCAATGCTAAGAAAGCACTTGTTGGAACAGCACCTTGGAATGTCGGAATATATCGATTAAATAAAGATACTTCTAACTATGACTTGATATGTGGAGGATCCATAATTTCTCCGAATTTAGTAGTTTCTGGTAAAAATAAATGACGCTTTTTAAAAAGAATGAATGTTAATGAAATAAAATGTATAGCGGCCAATTGCTTTTAGTACAAAGGGATAGTATCTAAAAAAATATTAATAAATGACGATTCGTATAAAATTGCCGCTGGAAAGTTTGATAAAAATCTCATAGTAGTTGACAATGACTTTACTAGAATAGTGAATGTAAGTTGTTAATTTAAAACTATATAATACATTTATAATAGTATTAAAATATAAATGAAAACAATTTTATAGGTGGAAATTATCTACTTAAATGAACGTTTCTCTGGAGCTCATGGTTACTTTGCTAATGATATAATAGCTGTTATCGTTTTATCGAGCAGATAATATTTTAGTAACGTTGTTGCACCAATTTGTATCGATTGGAATAGTAAATACAGTGTACCGAACGGAGTTGAAGGAAAGGTATAATTTTTATTCTATACTATTTAATATATAAAAATATTATTTTTAGGTATACGTATATAAAGTTGTCCCCTTTGTTAATTTTTTCGCAGTATTAAGTCCTGAGAAATTAACATCTTTCGTAAATATAATAATTTAGGCATTGCACTGTACAATTTGTTTAGTTTTTATTGTCGTTGTAATTTAAATAAAGGTGGATGGTGCACAAGTCCACAAACATAATACTTTGGTATATAGCACACATAATAATCTCAGTGGAACTAGTTTGCAAGTCAATTTTTTACCGACGTGAGTGTTTGTCATCCAATACTTACAAGAATGTATTACATTTTAAAATTGTGATTTAATGATAGTTAATTTATATCCCTACAACATTTACCATTGTAAATTTGTTTGCAAAAGAAATACTGTGAGATACTTTACTATACTATTTATAACTGTTGATATTTTTTATGAAAAAACTAAAAAAAGTATCTTACAATTGGATTGTTACACCGCTAAACCTTTTGTTAATTTCATATGTAATCTGACTCAAAAGTTAAAATGATTTAATCATTCACACTCATAATACAACTCATTACCTACATTTATGATAAAGACATTAATATAATATTCTTATAATAATTGTATATTGTAAATCTGCTTTATACTTTTACAGATTGTTGGCTGGGGAAAAACGGAAATGGGTACATTAAGTCCCGTTTTATTTGAGACGTCTTTACCATACATCGACAATAATTCTTGTCGAGATATGTATTATAATGGATTTCAAATATTTGTGACTGCTGATAAGCTTTGTGTCGGTTATGCATTAGGTAATAAAATGTTTAATTATCGACGTATTGATACAGTCTGATCTTATTACAGACTGTAAACCAAACTGTGTTTTATGAAAATAGTGAGGTACGAGATACTCACTGAAACTAAAAAAATGTGTTCGATATTATCTGATGAAACCATTTTAACAAACTGAGAAGTAATTGAATTATTACTTACCCTTAAGTAAAAACACTTAAGTAAGACACTTAAAAATAACCGATACGATCAATCGTCAAATTTAACTATACCCATATTTTATTTAATAAAATTAATTCAGACAATTTTTTTTTCACGATTTATATAGATTGGTTGTGGTTAGGGGTGTATACTCGTATTTGCGCATAACGTATAATGCTACTACATTTTATATTATATGATATTATATTGTTATTTACAATAATGTTTAAAAACATCTCTACCATACTTTGGAAGTTATTTGTGGTATATAAAAAACTCTTTAACGTGATATCTGTACTTCATCTATTAGTGTATGTAAATATATACATTGTGTCAAATGCTCAATAACATTCGAAGTTTTAATTTATGTCTCATGTACTAAATATCTTTAGTTTCAGGACAAGACATGGGCGAAGGAGATAGTAGTTCAGGTTTAACCTTTTTACACTCTGAGTTTTATTATTTAACTGGTATATTGAGTCTTAAGGAAAACTTCTCAAATAACTCGATTGAAGTTTTTACACGCATTAAGGACCACGTTCAATGGATTCGTGCGCTGAATAACAAACATAACTAAGTCTAATAATATTATGGTAATGAAATACGAATAGTTTATTCTAATTTTAATTTAAATCATTATTTGTATTAATTGTTTTTAAATTTCCGTAAACATTTTTGTATACTTCTAAAACTGTTCTTTTAAATTCAATTCCGTAATTATAAACTTCAATTAATATTATGCAGTGTCTTCTAAATAATATAGAAATTTAATTTACACATTTTTCATGTATAATAATTAAATTTTGAGTTTTTTGTTTCAAAATTAGTCTTATACTATTCTATTATTTAAATATTGAACTTGTAGTGTACTACTTTGCCGTCAAACTGGATAATTTATTTTTCAATTTACTAAAGCATCAATTGTCTGGTAAATATTTGTTGTGCATATCTTATCGTACAATAAGTGTAATTTTTAAAATATATGAATAAAGCTAATGAACACATTTTTTTTTGACCAAATTTTAGTTTTTATGTTTTTTTATCAAAATATGGAAAAACGTGTATATATTTGTGAATCATTGGGAAATTGTCAGTAAATATTTATGTATACATTTTTGTACAAATTTGATACTGATAAAAAGGGATATAAAATAGGGAAAAAGAATATATAATTGTATTACATTTATCAATAGTGGTTATTAAATGTTTAAGGTAAGTTGGATTACGCGTTACTAATGAGTAATGGCTAATGAATTAAATGTAATGGTTTTTTTTTTTTTTTTTAATTAAATAATTGATATTATTACTTTGATATTACCACTGTCTAGCCCTAGCCTATCTATCAGCTACCAGAAGTCATGCAGATTGCCGATAGTTTTGAATAAAAGTTAATTTTAGAAGAATTATAGCCTGTGTTTAGCAAAATCTAAGTATATACAATCTCGCGCAAATATTTTTATTTGAATATGGTAACCCAAATACGTAACCAACGGTTCTATAAATGAGTAAAATATGAATTAATTAAAAAAAAAATAATGTATTTTATCAATTTATAATTTGCATAAAATAAAAAAATATATAAAAGCGTTAATACAATACATTAATATTAGAGTACATGATAACAAATAAAATACATGTTAAATTATCAATGTTTTAATTATTTTATATAATATATAAATATAGAATATTAATGTGGACCCGCTTTTGTTTGTGTATTTTATAGTAAAATAAAAACTTATGTAATATCGAGTCTTTTAATAACAAGAAAATTTCTTTTCCAAACTATTGTATTAATACTTTAGAAAACGTCAATATTTATCGTCTCTCGATAGGATTTAACTGGTATTTGATAGATACACTATGTAAGGTATTAAGCTGACAGTGCTGTGTAATTTTCCTCACCACCTTTATTGTTAGACGACAGACAATTATATCATCCATGTTATTTATGAGGTATTACACGAGGTGCGTTTTTTTTATTGTGGTGTCCCCAGTAGGCCTAATCCACATTGTATGCGAGAACGAGCGAACGCCGACCGGACTTTAATAGTTGATAGTCAGATTAGTAACTGCACTTTCTCGCGTAAAAAATGCATCTTATTCACCGATATAAGTAATACACAATATATAGGTACCTAATATAAACAAATAAATATCGAATTATACATTGAATCAGAAGGTGTTAATTGATTTAAATTTATAGTTTTAGTTTTGTCGTAGCACGGCATTCGCCCATTTCCAGCTTACTATAGTGTTGAATTTAAATGCATGTCTTAGGTTTTAAAGAAATGAGCGAGGCTGCAGATGCTGGAGGATTATTGGTCACACCGTATTATAAGTTCAGGTAGTCAAAACGGGTTAAATTTTTTGGGGTTCTTATCGGTTTTTGTATTAAAAACCGGGTAAAATTTTATGGGTTATGGGTTTTGTATTTAAAATCGGGTGAATTGTTTATGGATTTCGTGTCTGAAATCGGGTATAATTGTTTGTGGGCACGGGTGTGAGGTATAAAAGTGCGAAAAATTGTTTTAGGGTTATGGGTTTTGCATTCAAAACCGGGTGAAATAATTGTTTATAGGTTTCGTTTCCGAAACCGGATACAATTGCTTGTGGGTTACAAGTATGGGATACGAAAGGGATCAAATTGTTTCAGGGCTAGAAGTTTTGCATTCAAAACCGGGTAAATTTGTTAGTGAGTTTCTTGTGTGAAACTGGGTAAAATTGTTGAGTAGTGTGGGTAAGGTGCTGTGTAAGTGGGTTTCAGGTATGGGAGGAATAGGGAAATATTTTTTGCGAGTTATCCATTTTTACTTCCTGAATTAATAATGTGATGGAACTGGAATATAGGAATTATGAATTATACATATTGATATAATAATAATAGTTATTAAAATGTAAAAATGTTCGATTATAAATTAGCATGATAAAAAATTAATTATGTAATATAAAAGAAAATACCCTTTATCCGGTTAATATTATTTAAATTCAACACTTTTCTAGTTCTAAAACTATACTTAATATATAAATTTATGTTATCTAATAATAAGTATAGTAATAATATATGAATCAATAATAAATATAACTGTTTATATGATATAATAATATTATATTATAAATATTTAAATTAGACAGAGATCCGAACTATTAAAATAAGACTAATCTAGGGTTTTCTTAGTATATCATAGTACAACAATCAAGAAAAATAAATATTACTCACAGTCACAAAATTATGTATAAATATTTTATGGAGCGCAGACTGGTCAGGTGATTCTCCTGATGCTATTTATCACTATAAATAATATTTTAAAAAAACTCACGCACGACATAATAAAGTATAAACATATTATAATAATTATTTTACAAATACAAAGGTTAATAATAATAATAATTGGGTACACCGTATACGGCGTACACCTTATAAAAATACAATCAATTCCGTGACGTTTCGCACACAATGATATGGATGCGTTAAAATAATAATAAAAATATATAAAAAACTGTAACTGTAAACCAATAATGCAATTAAATATAGTTCACCAATGCAAAAACCTAGAAATAAATATGTATACGGTTTGCATTGTTTTACAAACTTCAACACTGTATACTGTTAAACTGTTTATAAAATATTGAAAAAACGGATTATGCGCATGTGTAGTGTGTGTTGCCGGCCGGCGATAGTCGACGTGTTGGATGTTGGAAGTGTTGAGCGGTGACGCGTAAGGGGACGGCAATTAAATAAAATAATAATAATATTATAGGTTAGCGATACAAATAATATATACATGCGGAGTAATATGTGCCACGGACAATTTTTATTCCGATCTACTAAATCGCCGAAATCCTCTATCCGTATAGAATATGTATTAAACAAGTTCAAAGCAATCAAAATATACCTGTACAATGTATAATACATTACAAAACTATACAGTAAATACTAGAAATGATTTAATAAGTCTATACACCTATAATACTTAAACATAATATTATATTTATATTATATTATTTATATTATATTATTATTTATTTTTATCTTACTTGGACCAGGTACCTAGTTTAACTTAGCCGTGCCGACCAAGACTCGTGGCCGGATTGGACGAATTCTGCCCGACCAGTTTTAATATCAATATCCTGCAATAGCCGTGTACATACTAGGGTCTGTGCAAGCCCAACATATTTTAGTCGTCATTCCTTTAACTTTTAACACATTTTCGGTCATCGAGCTCCTCGCAGTTTTACTCGGTAACTTGCCGAGATAATATGGCCCCGTTTAGACTTACATAAAAGTAACTACTTACCATCACGTGGACTCGCAATAATCTTTCTATAGTGTACGTTAACCGTTGTGTAACATTGGCGGAAGTACACAACACACTATTCCGGGTCTGTGTGTTCTGAAGAATAGCAACCGTTGTTAATTTAAAATTACATTTATCCTTGTTGTGTGCGCAACTATGAAGCTAAAACGGCGTAATGGTTTATATTTAAAATAAAAAGAACAAAATATCATTATAATTGAGCAAAATGAAACGTGGAAACTTTTAGAAATTACAAATAAGAACGGTAATCGAAGAAACAAAAATATTATTTATGAAAATAAAAACTGGTGTGTATTAGTTAAATGGTTCTGAACGACAAACAGTTTATGGGCATAAAGTTTATTAGTTTCTCATATACTTATTAAAAGCAAATTAATAACAAACATTATTTTAGCCAACATATTATTATATTACCATTTATTACAATATGAAATAAAAATTAATAGCTTAAGTTTTATATTATGTTTGCAGCCAGCACACGATAATAATAAATAATACCAACTATTAAAGTACTAATAAGTACCCTTAGGACCAGTGGTGCGTGACAAATACAAATTAGCGAAACCTAAAACTGTAGATTAGTTTTGTTTGTGTATCAAATGCATTCCAATTGTTGTTGTATTATTTAAACGCTTACGTAAAAAAATGTGAAATTATTATCATACTCGAAAACTTCACTGAATGTTTACTACCTATACTTATAATGTCAACATTAAAAAACGTTAAACTTTAAATTTGTTTAATTTGATTATTTTATAATTTATTGTACGTTATAGTAGGTAGTTCTAGTTATAACATCCGTAAATATAAAATATAATCAGCGAGTATATGTTTTCATGCGCAAAGGACGAACATATTTTGTTGAATATTCGTATCTTTGTTAATTCAAGCATAAATTAATAATGGACTATAAATTCTATATTTTATTACGAGTTATATCATTATTTAGTTCTATTAACTCCGACAATTGATTTACGTGTTGGTTGTAGGCCAAAGTTATTTTTTTTAAATCACCATATTATATGTATCAATCGGAGTTGAGTGGTATAATTTTTTAAATCTACTAATTTTAATTTTCTTTTAGGTTTTCTTAGATTACAAATTACAATACCATTTTTAGAATCTGAGCGGGAACGATAAATGTATTGATTTTATTTTGATGTGTTTGTGTGTGTGTGTGTGTGTGTGTGTGTGTACAATAAGTTGTCGATAAAATGGTTTGATGTTTAAAAATGTTGATGGTTTTGGAGAGATCAAACTTATAGATTCTCAGTATTTAATTTTATAATTGGAAAAAACAGACGAAAATATTTTAAAAAAAATATAAATTATCACAGTAAGTGTAATGAGTATTATATACATATAATCAGTCATAATGTTTTCTTATGAACGTTTAAACGACCTAAGTTAGAATTTTGTCAAAATCGGAAAAATATCAAATTAAATTATGTTTAGAAATTCATAAAAAGTTTTTCTTTTTATAACTAAGTTTTGAAAATTAAATACAAAATTCTTCATAAGTAATTCATAACGAAACAATAAAATCTAAAAAATGTACGACAGTTATTTTTTATAGACATTTTAAGTTCAATTCGGATGATTTTATTTATTGAAAGATAAAATAATAACGATGTTATTATTTTGTTATAATTAAATCACATTATTCGTGGAAACATAAAATTGTTAAGTATATATTATTATGAATTTTACTATACGCAATAACATTTTTTACTTGTTTTAAAATATCTATTTATATAGGCACCAAGAATTTATTTTTGCTGTTTTACGGTATTTACAGAAAGATGTTATTAATTTTTTGTGTTACATAATTTTATTTAGTATGGTATAATTGTATAAATATATTATGTTATTAAAATAATATAATAAATGCAATATTTTCGCATAAAATTATACCAAGTTTTGTATTACCGACCAACCTATTATAATACTAAAAGTATGACTTATTTAATAAATTACTTTATTAGATATTTATAACTAATATATTATCGAATTAAAATTGAACACACCTATAAATGTATAATAGTGACCTAAATTTAATGTACTATGTATAGCAGAACAGTACTTACTTATCTACCTTTTCCGAGTTTTTTTTTTTTGAAATATTCAGTATTTATTTAGAAATTAGATAAAAATATTTCTATAACATGGTATGATGAACAAAATATATTAATTTTTGATGTTGCGCCGATTTGCCATTCGATAAATCTTAAACTTCTTTAATGAATTTTATACATTTACATGTATGCAGGTATAACACAAACAATAATCAAAAACAAGCAAATCAAACAATAATAATATTATTATGATCACACGGCGTACAGTACGGGCAATTCAGCTACACCACTGAAGTGAAATGAATCCTTACAATATCATCCTCATTGTAAAAATTGTTAGCAAAATGTATATATTTTAACGTTTGCAGTTTATTTATGGTGTTCTCGATTAAAAAAAAAAATGAAATAATAATATATTCACGGTACTATGATACGTCAATACATATATATATATATGAGTTTTTATTTGATTAGATGGGTAACAATAAGAGTATAGTTATTCAAAATGTATTTTAATATTTTTTAATCCATTACGGATTGTAAGTATAATCAATTGTATAATATAATATATATATATATACACACTGAGACTATAGACAAAGCCATTTATTATTTATTATATTATTACCATATAGGCATGCGTACACATTGTGTAGTACTGTGGTACACATTACTCTTTATAAAAGTTCAGTTGAACGTCAGTATTAAGTACTACTCGAAGAATACTTGTATTGTTTAGCCATCACAGTGTATGTATACAGCCGATTTACTGTGTGATCCATACATCGAGCTCCCGGCCGAATACGTAACAATTACGTTCGTGTGTCCATACGACATTTACGCCGAGTGTGCGTACTATACCGGTGCTCTCCGTCACCCACGTGCTCCAGCGAGATTCAGATCCAAATACACAGCAGCTCCGCCGTCAATCACCAGCAGGTCCAGCAGTTCCGCCCAAGTCCCGGTGCGTTACATCAGAACGGTGTTCCCCGCCCTTGTTACGTTCTACACGCTCGTAGACGCGTACAGTTATATATATATATATATATATATATGTGTGTGTGTGTATATGAATCGTGTTATAAATATTTTTGGTTATATTCATTTGTACGAATAAGTTTTCCGTATTACTCACAAGGCTCAGGAGGACCGTGTGTCCGACGAAAACCTTGTTAAAAGGCTCGTCGGTACAGGCATAGTATATTAACCATGGTTTTTAAATATTTAATGTTTTTAATGAATTTATTTTAATATTTTTCCGAGTTCAAGACTACACCGGACTCTTTAGGAATATGCGCTCGTTCTGTTTAAGTTATTAGTGAAGTATTCTACATGTACACGGACAGTCTTCGGTTATGATATTTTAATCCACAGACATCTAAGCTTTTTTTCCCCTTGAACCGGTGGCTCTCCTCTTTCTTGCATCGTGAATTTTCGAAATTCTTTACATTTCAATCATTTTTCCTTCCTGATTTCTACGTATCTTAACTTATAATTATTCACGTACAATAAATCGTAAAGAGTATATAATTTTTGTAATACTGTAAAAATGTATAGTAAAATGTTATATAAAAAACAATGTGTTAATTGAACACTAAGAAGTTGTTTTTACTTTAGTTTAGGGGAAATTCTCATTAATCAATAGTTTTTATTATTCAATTCCTATATTATGTTCAATTAACTAATTAATTTTATGTTTGGAATTCACATTAAATACTTTGATAAAAATAATCTACGTACATGCGGCAACGTTAAATCGTTTGCTCCAGTGTTAGTATTTACGAGGCATATCCAGAAAGTAAGTGTACTAAGGCTCTCACGACCGCAGGAAATATTTTTTTACTATGTTCGCTACACTGCTGTGCTGCATAGCTTTACTCCTCTCGTTTATAACAAGACCATCACAAGTTCAGTACGTTGAAAACTGTGGTCACAAGAATTTTTCTCGTGAAACATGTCGATCGAGTTTGCCGCCAAGTGCGAAATCCGCGCCGTCATTCATTACCTCTATGGAACGCTATAAACTGGAGGGTGATAATTTTCTCAAGTCTATTGTTACTGGAGATGAAACTTGGGTTGCACACTATATGCCTGAAACCAAGAGACAGTCCGAACACTAGTGTTCACCCTCAACCAAAAAGTTCAAAACCGATTTCAGTCAAAAAAATCATGGCATCAGCGTTTTGGGACCACAAAGACGTCATATTGATTGAATATTTACCTCAGGGTGAGACCAACAAAGCAGCAAGGTATTGTGAAACCCTATAAAAATTGAGGAGAGCTATTCAAAAAAAAGGAAGGGTCTGTTAACAAGAGGAGTCTGCCTGCTGCACGACAACTCCAGACCCCACACAGCCAATGTCGTGAAACAATTTTTGGGCTCATTTGGATGAGATGTTTTGAACCGCCCTCCGTATTCCCCGACCTGGCGCCTTCAGATTACCATTTGTTCACTTCCTTGAAGAAGCACACGGGTGGAAAAAATTGTTTACTGACGAGGAGATGAAGGGGCGGTCGAGAAGTGGACAAAGGAGGTGGCGGCAGACTCGATCGACATTATTCACAAGAAAAATTCTTATGACCACAGTTTTCAACGTACTGAACTTGTTATGGTCTTGTTATAAAGAAGAGGAGTAAAGCTATATAGAAGTGTAGCGAACATCGTAAAAATATATTCCCTGCGATTGTGAGAGCCTCAGTGCACTTACTTTCTGGATATGCCTCGTATATTTTTTACGTTGTTTTTGTTTATGACTTTTATTTGTATATTTTATAATTACACGGCTTTTTGGATAGGCAATTCAAGTAGAACGAGATTCCGTTTCATCGATAACCTATGGTCGTAATAATATTCTACGAAAACAAATATGGTAGTGAACAATTTAAAGTCATATACATTGCACACGACGTGTGTCAATTTAACTCTGTAGCTTTGTTATGATTTTTCGATATTTTTAATATCGAACGTATTCATATCACCCCGAAGAAGTCCCAATAATTGTAATAGTGGTGTTACTCATATTCGATATTTAATACGATTAAAAATATACAAAAGTAATGCCAAAAACGACAATTGAATAAACATTAAAAAAAAAAAAAAAAAAATAACCGAAGAATATTATGAATAAAAATACAATTATTAACCAGAACTGTATCATGACACACACTCGATATATTCGTTTCACTATCGGTTTCACAAACGACAGTCATTACAACCATTATTTTAAATTTTTATCAGGTATGCACGTGGAATGTAAACAGTTGTGAGTATATCTAAAGTAGAATATATTATTGAAATAATTTTTAGTAAAATAATGGTTATAATATTTAAATTTGTAAAACCTAAGTTCTCAGTGAAAAGGTTGTATAAGTTTGTACAAACTAGTATAAATCATATAGCTTACATCATGGCGTGTTGATATTATAAATTATAATACCTAGCGCAGTTAACATATAGATCCCCATAATTCGGTATCGAAATAATACTAGATGTGAAACAAAATTAAAGTGTAACTAAACCTTCAGTTCTCTGAAGTTAATTATAAGATAGGATAGGTTGTAGCCATATTACATTTATATAACAAAAATCTTTAGTTAATTTGAAAAACATTATAAGACAATGTACATATTGCATTTCAAAGTATAAGAAAATTAATTGGGGGATGATTATTCATGGCAGAGTGGTTATGTCATCATTTAATTTTGTCAGAATGTTAATTTAAAAAAATAAAATAAAAAAAACAATAACCGTATTTAACTAAAATAGTTTATCTATATTTCACTCTGAATCCATGCGACAAACTTGACATACGGTGCAGAAAGACTGGTTCCTAAAAAAATATTGTAGTTGTTATCGTAATCTGCCCGAATCGTCGGTCGACGCACAGTTATTTGAAGTAAAAGTTATGGAGAACTTTGTATTGGGTTTTTTAACCATAGGTCAATCTATTTTTAGGTAGATTTTTTTTTGACTACGATAAGTACAACTTATAATAAACATTATATGTTAAATTTTAAAGATTTTTTTGAATGCCAAACTTAGAAAAAGCGAAAAATTCAATAGACTATAAATAGCTTAAAAAAAAAGGAAAAATATTTTAGAAATTTAATCGTAAACATATAACGCTAATATAAACATTTGGTGAAATTTTCAAGTATTTGCAATGATCCGTTTTTGAGTTACAGTGAAGTAAAGAAATCGATTTTGTCAAAATCTGGTTATACGCAATAATTCCCGTTTTTTCATTACTTTTTTAGGGTTTTTCCTGACGCACTTGAACACTACTGAAAATTATTTACTTTTGACCTCCCAAAGTACCAACTAGATTAAATTTCATTTTTTTAAAGAGAGGCTGAAGTTAAAAATCAAAGCACTATTACTCTTCCAAAACGTGATGACAGATTGACAGACAAAAAAAAAATTAAAAAAATACACATCATTTTAAAATCAATACATTCACTCCGTTCAGAATCTAAAAATTACAAATATTAAAACATTTATAAATAAAATAAAAATTGACTGCTTACAAACCTTTTTTTTCCAAAGTTAGGTGAATTGTTTTTATTTACCAGTTGCCCACTAATCTGAAAAACCAAAATATACGTATTATAAATAGGTAAACATTTCAAAAAAAAAAAAAAAAAAATTAAAAATGTATTACTTGTAGTAATAATTGAAACTATATAAATTATTAAAAACTAGTTTACCCACTCACTCGAATACTCATTATCAATAACCCCATACCAAATCGGTTATCCTCTGATGGATTATAAGAATGTATACAGGCGGTAGTAGTAATGTAGACACTACTTTCCGTATACTTTAAATAATAATTTGTTTATTTGATTAATTCGAGTTGGTTCTTTGTGTACAAAAGTGTGATACTTGTAGATGCTGTGTACTCTATAGTTCTCATACTTCTGAATAATAAGCTGTGCTGGGGGCTTCAATATGTGTTGGTTTTTCCTCTTCTCTTAGAACCGAAGTTTATAAATTAGCCACGCCCCCACTGTTACGTTCTTGGCAAATTGTTGTTGGCCACTAGTGGCGTCATAGTCTGTGTGACGTGCATTACAGTTTACTATTATATATGTAGATAGGTCAAAGCCGGTTTAAACAACTTGTTATGGTAAATGTTATTCGTGATAAAATATTTAGTAAGACCTCGAGTGTTCAGATACTAATGCTTATTATTAAACATATTTTCGAGTTCTGAGATTCATAATTTCATTATACCCAAAATGATGTGTTTAACGTTTAACTTTGAATTTGTAATAACTACTCTTTCTTCTTACGAATTTAAATATTAATAAATTACACTCAGGTATTGGCAGTGATATTAAATATTATATTATATTTTATTATAGTTAAATGTTTGTTAATTTACGGTAAAATATTCTTTAGTGTTTAGTGACGTTCATTTGATATAACTTATGTATACAAAAATTACTTGTTAATAATAACAATATATTTACCTTGATATTAGCTCTGGATTAGCTATGAAGGTAATGTTTTCCTGGTCGATATATTCATGTTTAATTTTCGGTAAGTTATCTACATACTAACAATAGAATAATAGTAAAAAAGAATATTATGATATCATGTTAATATATTATATAAAATATAAAATTCTTAAGTGCAAAACCTTGCATATGATGACAAATTATGAATTAAAAATCTAAGTGTACCAATATTATTTCGAAAATTGTAATTTGACATATAATTTAATATACAGAGCTGTTGTTTCTTGTTTGCATTGATAAGTTCGAAAAATTATTCGATTATAATTATTAAATACTTACTGAAGAAACTCAAGTTCTAATTGATATTTTACTCTTAATTAATTATTTATGTTGTATTCTATATTGTGTATCGATTTTACTGAAATAAGTATTTATTGTATTTAGACAATAATGTAAGTAGAAAGTAGCTTGTAAGATAAGTGAATCATCAATTTATTTTTTCCAAAATATTTTTAGCACTACTTACTATTATTAACTTAAGTGACAAAACCATACTTCTTGTAAACAAACGAATACACGAAAGACAACATTCTTTTGTAGAATACAAAACGAAAATTGTTGATTATTTTGTTGTATAATAATATTAATCCAATAAACATTATTTATGCATTTAATATTCAAGAATTTATTATTTCAGGAACTGGAATTTTGTGTGACCATAAACTTGAAAGACGACAAGTTGGACCATCTTGCTCACTGTAAGCAACTGTTGTACAAATCAACTACATTCTATTTTAAATCACAAAAATATGGGTAGTTGGGTTCCTATAATAGTTCATAACAAGTCACATCATATAATTAGGTACAATCATGGCTTATAAATTCCATCTAGGTTTTTCACTATTTAACCTATAGCCTTTTCAAGATTCAGAAGAATTGTATTTTACTTTTTTATTGTGTAAAAAGTTATGTTGTTTTTTAAATCAGTAATAAGTAGTCTAGATTTGGCTAACAAATAATATTTTAATAAATCTAATTTTTAATAATTTTTTCCATTTTTAAAGAAAATAAATTTATAAAATTTACAATAAATTTACTTATTATAAAGTATTTGTCATACTTAGCGAATATTGTTAATATGTAAATTGAAGCTTCTATTAATATTCGATTATCTTAAAAAAAAAATTAACTGTTTATGTAATTTGCTGCCCTGTAAGAAAACTTTAAGTGTGTAATAAATTGTAATTTATAATTTTGTATACATAAAATAAAGTCAATATTAAATACATTGTAGAACCACCAAGGATACTTTTAGTTGTTCCGATGGAAACTGTATTATATGGCCATCAGTTTGTGACGGTCGGGAAGATTGCTCAGATGGTTCAGACGAAAACAAAGAACTGTGTAATCGATATGAATACGAAATGAATGCAACGTTAGGTATATAAACATATAAACTTTCAAAATTATGTTTTATCCGTAATAGACGTATTTTTTACTGTCTTATTAACAAATAATTTTAACACTTGAATTTATATTGCTAAATGTTGTGTTTTATTTAACATGACATTTGATAGATATAACTTTTTTTACAATATTAATAATAATAAAAGTTTGATAAAATAAAGGTTATTGATGTTCGACGGAATATACAGTAATTTTGAATATAATATAATTTCGCGAGTTTGCGATACAACAAAAGAAATGCACGTGAATACGCGGTTACGGTTTAACATTACGGCGGCGGCACTTTTAAGTTATTAGACGCGGCACGGAACAACGAAACTAAAGACGCGCGGCGGTAACAACGGATGGTTACAGCTCACAGCTGATCGGCCGAACACTGACCCTCCTCTAACTCGCTTTTTACAGCAGCCGAAAGAAGGATCAATTGCTAACCAGATATCAGCTGTGAGCGCAACACTGACTGACTCGACGACTCGGCCGGAGTCTTTTATCTGTGCTTGGCTAGGTGCTACATGGTTTATAGTCTTACGTTGGCTGAACGATATGTTTTATTCGGTTGCGCCGATTAGAGATATGTGCTCAAAAGTTCTGTCATTGTTCTGGTTACGAAAATAAATAAAAAAGTTTGTGAAATTCTACCGACCGTCCAGGAACCAAAAACTGGTTGCACGTCAACGCGCTCTGTTGCAGGTCGTGAGCGACTTTGGTAAAATAGTGTGGTCTTGTTTTTTTTTATGTTTATTAGATATTTATTTACTTATTAATTATTATCATCTAATATAAATAATCAAATATTTTGTTAGAATGTGGGAGAGTATATACCACTGGCGACCAAGATAAGAACACGCTTAATGGGATAACACCTTGGAATGTTGGAATATATAAAAGGGATGAAGAAACTTATAATTCTTCCACTTATAATTTTATATGTGGAGGATCAATTATTGGTCCAAAATTCATCGTTTCCGGTAAAATCGTTGCACAATGTATTTAATAAGAAATTATTGTTAATTTAAATACATTTTTAGTTGCTAAATGTTTTTATGTATCAAAAAATGTTAGAAGATTACCAGGATACAACGATTACAAAGTTTCGATTGGAAAATACGTTGAAAATCTCACTCAAGCTGATAATAAATTTATTCAAATAATTAATGTAAGTTATTAATTTTATGAAAGCTGTGAAATATTGTTAAAACAATTTTTTTATAGGTGGACATTATTTATTTAAACGACGATTTTTATGAATATGATGATTTATTTCCCAATGATATTGCTGTCATTGTGTTATCGGACCGAATTACTTTTAGTAATTTTGTGACACCTGTTTGTATCGATTGGTATGATAAATACAATGTATTGAATGGAGCTCAAGGCAAGGTTGGTTAAAACCATATTATTTAAATATTGCAATTATTATAAATTAAAATTAGTTATTTATACAATCCACTATTGACAATTGTTAATTTCTATGCAAAGCTAAATTCGAGAATTTAGAATATTAAATCTTTAACATTGTATGTCAGATTTTATTTAACTAATTACACTGAATACCAATGATTACGAAAAATTATTTAATATTATACTTTATCGTAGTTAATGCAAATGTTGTATACTTTAACAGATTGTTCCATGGACACTAAAGAGAGCTTCCGGGATTTCCTTATCAGAAAAATCTTTAACATTTATCGATAATGATTCTTGTCGAAACACGTACGAATTAAAATATATGACTGATGATAAATTTTGTGGCAGTTCTACAATGGGTAATAAAAATTTGATTGTCAATAGTTACAATGAAATTTATATTTTTTTAATAAACTAACCCTAAGTTTATTATACGATAAATACTTAATAAAATATAATTCTATGGTAAAAGTTAATTTGCATTTAAGAAAAAAATTGGTAGTCGCTCCGAAGTACAGTATGTGCGAACTTTGTCATCGTGTCAATATTGGCCCTGTAATATATGTTGTGTGTATGAATTCAATGATAAATCATTTCATACAAAAACAATTTTGATCAAAGTCAGCCGAATATATTTAAAATTGGTACTAAAATTATTTATTTTATTATAAGCAATAGCCAATAAGTATAGTAGGTAATATCTAAAATAACAAGGACATAGAGCTGAATTATTTCGTGTTTACTGAAATTGTGATCATACTGTATACCTTTGACTATCAAAAGCTTGGAAATACCTTTTTCTGTTTTTTTTTTTTTTTTTTTTTTTATTATTATTATTATTCCTATGTTGATAATAGGTATTCATATGTATTATGTGGTATTGTTAAATAAATTCCTTATAATATATTTTAGAATAAAATCAAGTCTTACTAAGTTATCTCAATTAGTTAATGCTACCTCGTGTACTGTATATAAAAGTATGTATACATACATTTATATATATAATGTAAATATCATTATAATTATGTATTTTCACAAATTAATAATCTATAGATCTTGATAAATCTATATACAAATACAATTATCCTTGTATGATTATACATAAATATTACAAATTCAATGAACACATTTTAAATATAACTAATCATAATTTTATATTTTTGATCAAGTAATACAACAATTTATTATAAAATGTGTAAATACCTTTTTAAATGTACGTGTTTTTTTAATAGTAACTATAAAATTTTATTATTAAATGTTTATAAAGGATTTTTTGTATTAGGTTATTAGCAAACTGTCCATACCAAAATAGTTATATATTTGATTTTAAAAAATAAAGGGGGCATAAAGTTGTTAAAATACATATCTTTTCATTAATACATTTTACTTTGTGTACCATTACTCACAACGAAATTTCGCAGGCATTTGTTCAATATTTAGCTTATGAATACGATATATTTTGTTTCAGAGAAAAGAAAAGATTTGATGTATTTTGGCACAGGCCTTACATTTGTACACTCAAATAACTCTCATTTTTTAACCGGAGTAGCAACAAACGACGGAAAAGCCAATAATAATACAATCGTATATTTGACAGATATTAAGTATCATATTAATTGGATTCGTAAAATGTATATCAAATATTTAAACCATGTTCGTATAACAGGTTCTATCATTTTATACAATATAACTATATTATATTGTAATATTTTTGTTTATTTTTGATTCAAAAATAAAATATTTTTTAATGAATAAAAATTTGTTCATTAACATAAATGTTCATGGTTTTTATAGGATATACCATATTGCATTTTACCAGCCATTGAAGGAATTATATATTCTTATGAAGGATCAGATAAAATATTAGCTCATGGGACAATAATTAATAAGTATCGTACCGTTATTGAGAACTGTGATGTTGGCTATTATAAGGCTTACCCAAGAGGTTTTAGAGTATGTCAAGGAAATGGAAAATGGACCTTGACTTCTGATAAACTGTGTTTTAGTAAGTAATGTACTTTAATTTTTATGCTATAACTATCATTTATTTAAATAATTTAAGTCCGTATGATTGGTTATATTTCATACTTTTAGAAAGATGTCCGCCTCTATTATCAGAGAGTTTAGATATTAAATGTACTTTAAACGGTAACTTTGCTAATTGTTCAAATCCTTCGACTCCCGAAACAATAGCCGTACCATCGTGTAAACCAACACATACATTACCAAATGGACAAGAAGAGACTCAAATTGAATTGATTTGTCAGTCAAATGGAATGTGGAATAATCGGCTATATAAATGCAATCCAAGTAATTTTGTTTTTATCCAAAGACAAATGTATTTAATTTATAAATATTGTACTAAGCTATAACTGTAAACGAATTTCATTTTTTATTTTATATATTTTAATATTTAATATGAACATACACTCTTAAGAGCATATACTTTTTATTAGACAAGTCATATGATACAAATGTATTAACATGATATGCTTTATCAAAAATGAATAATTTACTTATTAACTATTGTTATC
Source organism: Rhopalosiphum maidis (assembly GCF_003676215.2). Lineage (NCBI taxonomy): Eukaryota > Metazoa > Arthropoda > Insecta > Hemiptera > Aphididae > Rhopalosiphum > Rhopalosiphum maidis. The sequence goes on from NC_040878.1 coordinate 87,751,245, forward strand.
TATAAAATATTCAAATATATTATTTTAGATTGTGGAAGAGTATATACTAATGGCAAAATATCGATGGCCAATGGTAAAACAGCTATGGTTGGAACAGCACCTTGGAACGTTGGGATATATCGATTAAATAAAGATACTTCCAAATATGACTTGATATGCGGAGGATCAATAATTGCTCCAAATCTAGTAGTTTCTGGTAAAAACTAGGGAATTTAAAAAGGAATACATTTTAATTAAATAAAATTTTTAGCCGCTCATTGTTTTTGGCACCAAGATATATTATCTAATAAAATATCAATAAACGACGATTCATATAAAGTCGCTGTTGGGAAATATGATAGAAATTTTACAGTCGTCGACAATGAATTTACTCGAATAATGAATGTATATTTTTAATTTGAAAGTTTTATCTTATGATAACCGTATTACATTAAAAAACAATTTTTATAGATTGAAATTATTTACTTAAATGAACATTTCTCTGGAGCTCGTGGCTATTTTGCTAATGATATAGCTGTTATTGTGTTATCGAATAGAGTTGCTTTTAGTAATGTTGTCGCACCTATTTGTATTGATTGGACTGGTAAATACAATATATTGAATGGAGTTGAAGGAAAGGTAAAATTTTGTTTGATAATTATTTAAAAAATATAAAATTTTTATAAATATTTAGAAATTGTAAAAGTAGAGGGTTATATTAGATAAAGTTTCTTCCTTAATTGATTTCTTCACAGTTTAGATCTGAGAACTTGAATATTTTTAAAAAATGAATAATAATTAATTACTTATAAATTGTGCTCAAAAACCTAATACAGTTTAATGGTGCTCACTATTAAATTTTGGTTGACTTGAGTACTTGTATAGGAATACTAATAATTATTATTTAAATTCCAAAATCGTAGTCGAATTAAATTAAATTTATAGTATTGCTTTCAATATTGACCAACAAATAATCTTCAAATGAATTTAATTGCATATAAGAACTGATATTAATATTTTAAATATTCACACATTACACTTACAAAAATAAGATTAATATAATTGTATATTTTTAATCAATTTTATACTTTTTCAGATTGTTGGCTGGGGAAAGACAGAAATGGGTACAGCAAGTCCGTTTTTATTAGAAAGTTATTTACCATACCTCGACCAGAATTCTTGTCGAGATACTTATACGAATGGATTTGATATATTTGTAACTCTTGATAAGTTTTGTGCTGGATCTACAGTTGGGTAATATAATATTTAATTATCAGTATCATGAAATCATTGTACTTTTTTTTTCAATCGCAAACTTTTCTTATAGATTTGCTTGTATTAAACATTAAATGTTAAGCGTGTATACGCATTTTAAATAACAATATTTTTATAAGTTGTTTCGTGAAATAATCATATAACGAGTAGAATCATATTTTATTTTAAAATTAATATCTGCCAATGGTGATCTATACATAATAGTATACGGATTACAATTATACCATTTTAAAAATAGTGTAGTCGCTCTTGTGTTGTATAATTTCTTCTACATTTTTTTGAGTGATTTATCAAAGATTATTGTTGACCCTAATATATAAGTTAAATTTAAAATAAAATATCCAAGAAGAGTAAGTTATGGATGCATTTCATTGAGTTTACAGCTAATATTTATGTTTTTCACTATTTGCACTGCATGGTTATGTTATACAATGTATTATTATTTTACAATCGTGTTTCAAAACATCTCTACCATACTTTGGAAGGTATATAATATGCCACATTACACACTGGTATAATGTGGCGCTTGTTCACTGTCAATTATAAACAATGTAAATCTAGATTGTATTAAATACTCAAACTACTCAATAACATTCAAATGCTTATTTATATCTTATAATTAATAAAATATCTTTAGTTTCAGAACAATACTTGGATGAAGGAGATAGCGGTTCGGGTTTATCATTTTTACACTCAAAGTCTTATTATTTAACCGGTGTATTGAGTCTTATAGAATCATCCTCCAATAACTCAATTGCCCTTTTTACGGATATTAAACACCATATTCTATGGATTCGTCGACTGTATAACAGACTTAGCTAAGTACAATAAGAGTTGGAAGTCACATACAGATATTGCCTTTAATTATATATTGATACTAAATAATCACTTTGTATTATACTGCTCTACCGACAATTACAATACATTTTTTTTTTTAAATATATTAATATATTTATAGATAAGTCGGATATCGAGTTCAAAAAAATAAAAATAGATCTATCTATAATAATTAATGATGTATGTTCTAAGTTCTTGTTTTATTTTTTATAAGATTCCCTAAAAAAATCTTATCGTAATACAATTAAATTTTCAATATTACGAAAAGTTATTCATATCTGATTGTACAATAATTAGTTATTATAATCTATATTATATATGCGTTCGAAAACGAAATTACATCAGACTATTTATGAATATGTACTTATTTTGTTTTGATTATTCGTCAAGTTTTCTATACGAACGTGTACAGTCTTTGGTCACTGGATATGTTAGTATGTTATAAACATCTAACTTGTCGTTGGTTTTTTTTTATTTTTTTCCTTGAGCGGTAGTACTCCTATCCTTTACCTCTTGTCAAGTGCACTTTCCATAACTTTTCTCTTCGATATTTTATTTTATTGTTGTTTTTACCTTATGTAATTGTTTAATACTAATAGCTATTAATGATTGAAATAAAAATGGTTTATTGTTTTGTAAAATAAAAATCGCTTGTTATATTTTAAACTATTTTAATTTTATCAAATAAAAGTTGAATTGTAAAAGAAGTATTCTCAACTGAAAACCTGCATGTACGCCGCAATACGCGTATTCTAAAAAACATCAATCAATACAATAGAATGTATGTCAAATTAACTTTCATTAAATGTATATTCAAATCTGTCATTGATATATTTTGATAAAATACATTGCATTCAATTAAGTTAGTTGTAATCACTATGACATTTGATGTCATCAAATATTTTTTATCTATAGTTTAATAATAATATATATATTATCAACATCATCCCTGAAATCTAAAGTACAAACGAATGCCAGATATTCTTATCTAAACAAGATATATATTATATCGAAGGTATTGAGGTATTAATTTATAACTTTATTCGTGTGTAAGTGATAGATCGTCGCTCCAAGTCGCAGACCAAAAATTATAGTTTACACCACTTATAATTGAAAGTAGTTTGTGTATTTAATTAATAAATTAAGTTAGTTTAATATTAATAGTACCGAACTTATATTGTGTCTGAACTATACAAACGATTTAAAAACTTACTTACTCGCTAAAATACTAATTATCATATACTGCATATTAACTGCGAAGCTTGTCCTTTAGTCGATCATACGAATTTATATAGCTCGCAGCAGTTGCATGATATTGTAACGCTCCTCCTTTTCATCGCTCTGTGTAAGAGACCTAATATTATTATTTAAATAATTATAACTGATATGTAATGATATTCACATTACGCCGCTAAGCCTCATATTTTATATCATCAGTAATAATATTACAATGATATTAATAATAACATGATATAACTTTACCCTGTACTATTTACAATAACAAATATTATACCTATTATTTACAAAATAAACAACAAGTACGAAGGGTCAATGATATAGACAAGACCAAAAGTTCCATTACGGCGTCCTCCAGTTGTAGTCGTGCCAATAGCAGCCTCAGAGCTATTGATTTTATTTTGTTAAGGGTACAACATTTCGAGGCTTATAGGTGCCGAGTACTCAATGACTAGAAATTTGAATGTATTGGGCTGAAGTTATCTATCTGCATGTGAGTGGCGTCTTGATTTGAGGTAGTAAATTTACCACGGCTTTGGTGTTGTGTACTCAGCGATGTTGTTGCGACTAGTGTTGTTAGTCATACTCTGTGCAATACGCATTCCAGTTAAGTCTCACTATATTTTATAATATTTTATATGTAGATAGGTCGAAGCCGGTTTAAACAACTTATTGAAATTAATGTAATTCGTGATAAATGACCTTGAATGTTCGAGTACTAGCGCTTATCATAAATTATATTTTCGATTTCGAGGTTCGTGATTTCATTGAACTATCAGCATCAACTACGTATTAGCGTCATAATATAGAAATTTAAAAGACCCAATTGTATGTGTTCAGTGTTGTGACATATTATTATCTTAAACAACTAATTAATTCTTTCCAGGTATTATCAGTGTTCGTTATATTATGTTCGTTAATTTACGTTAAAATTTGGCTTAGTGTTGAATGTTTTTAATTTTATACAACGAATGTACATAAATTGTTTGTTGATATTAAACCTGTAGTTATCTTGATTTTAGTTCTGAATTGACTATGACGGTGATACATTTCTGGTTGATATATTCATGTCTAATTTTAGGTAAGTGATGTCAATATTAACAATATAAAAACAATAAAAAATAACATCGTGTTATTATAATATTATTTAATATTAAAATGTAAAAGTTAGAACAAAATCCAATGTATAATAATTATCTGTGATTTCTGATTACAAAAAATACTTGACAAGTATTATTTCATAAACAGTAATCAGTAATAAAATTACATCGAACATTTCAACTATCATATAAACGAAAAAGAAAAACAAATACAAATACAAGAGACTTGATATATAGAGTTATAGATTAATTTATGCTAGAAAATGTTAACTATTAATAATAAACTAAGTACTAAATACTAATAAATTAAGATAATTAATATTATTAACTGGATATATTATTTGACAAATTAAGTAAGTAGTAAGTTTTATTCATATCAAACAATATGTAAACGTAGATGTATAAAGTAATAAATACTTACCGAAGAAATTTCAATACTTTTTAATATTGTACTATTTTCTGTTATCTTTTACGTTTATATGGATTATTTATTCAAATAATATTGTATTTTTTAGTATTGTATGTAATCATTCGAATCATTTTGAAGGGTACCGGGGTGCTGGTGTGACTTCACGCCAGCACCCGGAATTAAAGTTTGAAATTCTGAACTTCCTAGTAAGTTACAAAAAAAGTTATTGTGGTTACATTTCGTTATATAATGATTACATAATCTTGTGAAATTTTGGTGTAAAAATCACAACTTGGGGTGCTGGTGTGACGGGCCTCCACATCACACCATTATTAACGGAAGTGATAAAACCACACTTGTAATACGCACTTATACGCGATATACCTACAATATTATTTTTAGAATTGAAAACAATAAATGCTGGATATTTTTATGTATACCTAATAATATTAATCCAATAAACATTTAATTTATTATAATTTATTATTTCAGGAACTGGAATTTTGTGTGACCATAAACTCGAAAGACGACAAGCTCGTACAAGATGCTCAGAGTAAGTAGATAACTGTTGTACAAATTAACAAAATTTTTTTTCTAAATTTTGAGAATAATGGTAGTTGGTTTTCTATATCTCTAAGGTCCGCTATATTCATCCATTAGGTATACTTGATATCAAAAACATGACTTTATAAATTTTATCTAGATTTTTTTTATACTAAATTTATAGTATTTTAGAGATAAAAAAGAACTAAGCCCTTTATATTTTCTTTTTTACTGTGTAAAAAATAATGTTGTTTATAAAATCATCAATATTTATGTTGCATTGGACAAACTTAACTAGGTAATATTGTTGTTATGTTAATTTAAGCTTCTATTAATATTAAATTTTTATCTTTTTAAAAACATTGTTTGTTTATGTAATATTCTGTTTCATAAGCAAACTTTAACACTACAATTAATTTTAATTTTAGACCTAAATAATATGATATACACTTTTAGAAGCACCAAGGATACTTTTAGTTGTTCCGATGGACGGTGTATTGTATGGTCGTCAGTTTGTGACGGTCGCGAAGACTGCTCAGATGGTTCAGATGAAAACAAAGAAATGTGTAATCGATACGAGTACGGAACGAGTAAAATAGGTATATAAAAATATTTTTATGACAATTAATATTATATTATAATTAAGATGTATTCCGTAATATTCTATATTTTATATTTCTTGAACATAAAAGTCTATAATTTGTATATTTAATTTTAATTTTTAAACTCCTTAATTATTATTAAATTTCAATAATTTTGTTTATACTATAAACATTTAGATTTTGAATGAACACTATAGTCTGGGTATTTACGGTTCTGTATATTAGTCTTTTGTAGTAGCACGAAAGCATACGTTTGAATCGTTATGCATGATTTTTTTTGTATTGCCTTAAAAGCAATACCATTACGTACAAACAAAAACGAGTTTTAGTTATATATATTTTTTTGTTGTTGTTTGTAGTGTAAAATTAATATTCTCAGGTTAGATTAGGTATAATCGTTTGATGTACATTTTTAAACCTTGGACATACCTTTAACATGGTTATGTTTTAAATTATAAATATTTAATACATTTATTACTTGGAATCATCTAACATTTAATCAAATATTATATTAGAATGCGGTAGAGTACACAAAACTAGCAATTCTGTATCAACTGACAATGATATGAAAACATTTATTGGAAGAGCACCATGGAATGTCGGAATATATGTGAAAAATACAGAAAATGCCAATTATATTTTTATATGCGGAGGATCAATTATTGGTCCAACATTAGTCGCATCTGGTAAAATATTTATATTGTATATTGTTTAATAATAAATTAATATTAATTTAATTACATTTTTAGTTGCTCAATGTTTTTGGGAATCGGAGTATTTTGCTGCCAAAGTATCAATAAAAGGTAAGTACAAAGTTGCCATTGGGAAATACCAGAAAAGTTACTCCACACAATTCGAAAAAATTGACAATGAATTTACTCAAATAATAAATGTAAGTTATTAATTTGATATTAGTATGAAATATTTTTAAAACAACTGTATAGGTGGAAAGTGTTTACACGCATGAAGATTATAATTATCCAAATAAACTATGGACTTATGATATGGCTCTCGTTGTGTTATCGAACAAAATTACTTTTAGCAATTATGTAACACCTGTTTGTATCGATTGGAGTGGAAAATACAATGTAAGGGATGGAGATAAAGGACAGGTTGGCAAAAGTATTATTAATTAAATACTGAAATTGTGATATATTCCAATTAGTTGTATAAGCTATCGCTATTAATCATTGTAAATTTCTATGTAAAGCTAAATTCGATGATTTCTAATATTGAAAACTTTAACCAGTCGTACTATCTTTAACTAATAAATTACACTCGAACAGTTATAAAAAGTAGTTAATATTATATATTTATCATTATTAATATAAATGTAATATTCTTTAACAGATTTTAACTTGGAGATATGGGGAAGAATCCTTTTTATCAGAAACATCTTTATCATACATTGACCATGATTCTTGTCGTAATACGTACAAATCTGAATTGCGTGATGATCAGTTTTGTGGCAGTTCTGCGTTGGGTAATAAAATATTTTAAACTAAATACTTTAAAAAAATTCGGTTATTCTAAATCATGTGCCAAATTGTCATCTAACAAAAAGTAGGTAACTGCTAGGGGCAAACCTTGTCATTGTAGTAATAAGAAACGTAATAAACATCACAATAATTATGAATCCGATAATAAATCATTTCATACAGTCGGAGACTGTCTGTCAGCCGTATATAGTTCCTATACAGGATCATTATTTTATCATTAAAACACTCATTATTTCGTCAGGTGATGACTTTTTTATTTTTTTTTTCAAAATACCTACTTATTTTGTTTTTATGCTTTTCTCAAGCTGTATGAAACTTTAATTTTTTTGTCTTTTTTATTAAATAGTGAAACCAATATAAACTTTTAATTTTCAAAAAGCAACCTAAATTTAAAATGTAATTAATTAATAGGGCTATATTTTTATGTATTTTAATGTTCAGATATTTTGTTAAATAGATTTTTTAATCAAGAAAAAATTTAAGAATTTAAATGTTTATTTTATATTATACTATTTTACCATTAAAAATTGGAAAGGATTACTAATTTTAGTATATTGGCGAAATTATCTACACCAAAATTGTCACATCTTATACATTTAGAAATTTTTTAAGGGGAGAGGGGCAAAAATATGTTACCCCAGAGCATAAGATAGTTAGATTATAGCACTGTTCATTGGTTCATTTGGTAACGTGTACCATTACTTACAAAAGCCTGTATAGCATATGTTTAAAATGTATCTTATAAAAAGATTAATTTTTGTTTCAGGAGAAATCGTTAATTTGTTTTATTTCGGCTCAGGACTAACCTTTGCACATTCTAATAATTCTCATTTTTTAACTGGAGCAGCAATTTACGAAAATGAAATCAAAAATAGAACAATCGTAGATTTTACAGATCTTAAATACTACATTGACTGGATTCGTCAGCTGTATATTAAACATTTAAACCATGTATGTATATCAGGTTTATACGAATACAATTTAACTTTAATATTATGTTATATATATTATAATATCATATGTTGCTATCTATTTATGATTATAAAAACTCAACATGTTTTTTATTGAATTTAAATTATTTTATTACATTTATAACATTAATGGTTTTTGTAGGATATACCTTTTTGTATTTTACCAGCTGTCGACGGAGTTATATATTCTTATGAAGGTTCAAATACAATTTTAGCTCGTGGTACATTAATTAATCAATATCGTACCGTAATTGAGAACTGTGATGTTGGATATTATAAAGCTTACCCCAGAGGTTTAAGAGTATGTCAGGGAAATGGAAAATGGTCTTCGACTTTCGAGAAATTGTGTATTAGTAAGTTATGTATTGCAATTTGTATACTATAATTATCACATATTCAAATATTTTTTGTCCGTATGTTTGGTAATGTTTGATTATAATTTTTTATGCTTTTAGAAATGTGTCCGCCTCTTTTATCCGATAGTTTAGATATTAAATGTACTCTTAATGGTAAGTTTACAAATTGTTCAAATCCTTCGACTCCCGAAACAATAGCCGTACCATCGTGTAAACCAACCCATACATTACCAAATGGACAAGAAGAGACTCCAATTGAATTGATTTGTCAGTCTGATGGAATGTGGGATAATCAGCTATATAAATGCAATCCACGTAATTATGATTATATCACGAGACAAATGTTTTTAATTAATATAATTTATTTTACTAAGCTATATCTTTATACGAATTCCATTTTTTATTTTATAATTTTAAATTTGAAGATAGATAATTAATCGCACTATTCAATAAACGTATTTATCATTATAATCTATAAAATATTTAAATATTAATTTAGATTGTGGCAGAGTATATACTAATGGGAAGATATTGATCGCCAATGGTAAGAAAGCACAATTTGGAACAGCACCTTGGAACGTTGGAATATATCGATTAAATAAAGCGAATTCAAATTATGATTTGATATGTGGGGGAACAATAATTTCTTCAAATTTAGTCGTTACTGGTAAAAAACCGAATTGTGTATTTGCATAGGAACGAATATTAATTAAATATATCTTTTAGCGGCTCATTGTTTTTGGTACAAAGGAATATTATCTAAAAAAATATCAATAAACGATGATTCATATAAAGTTGCCGTCGGAAAATATGATAGAAATTTCACAGTAGTTGACAATGACTTTACACGAATAATGAATGTAAGTGTTATTGATCAAAAAATAGACATTTATAATAGTACTAAAATATAAATTTAACCAATTTTATAGGTGGACGTTATTTATTTACATGATCTTTTCACTGGAAATCAAGATTACTATGCTTATGATATAGCTGTAATGGTGTTATCGAACATAGTTTCTTTTAGTAATGTTGTTGCGCCTATTTGCATCGATTGGACTGGTAAATACAATGTGTCAAACGGAGTTGAAGGAAAGGTAAATTTCGTGTTCTTTAATGATAGATTATAATATACGATATTTGAAAATGTATTAAAATTTTAAAAGTGTTAAGATATGTTACGAATAAATTTATAAATGGGTTTATCCTCAGAAATTTACTAATTTTAAAAATGAATAATTATCAAGTAATCGGGTATTTTGCTTAACAATTTATTTTTCTTCCTTATAATTTAAAAATAATTATATAAATTCCAATTGTAAACTGGTATGTAAAGCAAAGACCATTAAATACTTTGCTTTATGATTTTTAATGTTCATAATTGGCAAGAAAAAATTTGAAAAATAATCTCTACATAGAAATCTTAAATCACTTTAAACCGTATTTTATTTGCATATCAAATCGGATATTAATATTTTAAGTATTCACTCCTACAAAATCTAGATTGATGTAATTAATTATAAGATAATATAACAATAATAATAATAACATTATAAAATTAATAAATCTTTTTAATACTTTTACAGATTGTAGGCTGGGGAAATACGGAAAAGGGTACATTAAGTCCCGTTTTATTAGAGACTTCTTTACCATACCTTGACCATGATTCTTGTCGAGCTATGTATACAAATGGATTTCATATATTTGTTACTCTTGATAAGTTTTGTGCTGGATCTGCGTCAGGTAACAAAATATTTAATTATCATTACAATTAGTTATTGTGTTTTTGTTCTGCACACTTACTTTATATGTTTAGTCGATTAAACATTGAATTTTTAAGGTGCATTCACATTTTAAATATACATTTTTAATGTATAATTATTTTAAATAATTACATTTTTGCATTTAATATAAAGATATTTCTACTTTTCAATTTAACGATCATTAATTAGGTGTAAATTACTTTAAAGTGTTACAATATTTTCAAAGTTACCTTTTTAAGAATGTAAGGATTTGGATTTTGTTATTTTTATGAGTAAAAAAAAAAAAAGTAAAAAAAACTCATACAATTCTTTGGCATACGTCACTTTTAAAAAGTCTTAAAAATAAATAACTAAATAACTAATAATGTTGAGGATGAAGAGGAGGTGTGGGGAATTGGTTAAATGAGAGATCCATTAAAGATTATTGCTGATCTTAATATATAATTTGAATTTTAAAAAAAGTATAAAATATGTGTTATCGTTGAATATCATTGAGTTATCTGCTTAAACATTTTGTTTTTACAATTTGCATTGAATGGTTATGTTGTACTATATAATCATGTTTCAAATCATCTCTACCATATTTTAGAAGGTATATGTGCTACATCACATATTCTTATAATGTGGTGCTTGTACTTTGTTAGGTATAATCAATGTAAATCTGCATTATATTAATTACTCAATAACATTCAAACGATTAATTTATGACTTATATTATATAAAATATCTTTAGTTCCAGGACAAGACATGGGCGAGGGAGATAGCGGTTCAGGCTTAACATTTTTACATTCAAAGTCTTATTATTTAACCGGTGTATTGAGTCTTAAGCAGAAATCTTCAAATAACTCAATTGCGCTTTTTACAGATTTTAAGCACCATATTCAGTGGATTCGTCGACTGTATCAAAAACATAACTAAGTCCAATAAGATTATGGTAATAACATATAAGTAATTTTTTTTAATTATATTAAATAATGATTTTGTTGTGTACTGCTTTGCCGACGAACATAATATTTTTTTTCAATTTATTAAGGCGACAGTTTACTGTTTTTACATATCTCATTATACAATAATATTAATTTTTGAATTATACATTTAATGTATAAGATTAAAATTGTTGAACACATATTTTTTTACAAAATGTTGTTTATATTAAGATTGTTAACAAAATTAAAAAAAAAAAAAAACATCTACACATTTGTGAATCATTGTGTAATTGTCTGTAAACATTTATGTTTATACATTTGTACAAATTTTTTATTGAAAAAATGAGGATACAGGAAAACACAATGATTATATTTCAACAATGGTTATTAAATGTTAAAAGTCAAGTAGGATAATGTGTTCAAGACAATAAAAAAATATAACTAAAATTATGAACGATGTATTTTTTCGCTTTTTTTTAAAAACTTCTAAAAACATCGTACCATCATAATACAATTATATTTTCAATCTAACGAAATATTATTCATATCTGAATGTATAATAATACATTATTATAATATATACGTTTAAGAACGAAATTACATCATTCTATTTATGAATATGTACTCATTTTGTTTTGATTATAAGTAGAGTTTTCTCTACGAATACCTAGAATCTTCGGTCACCGGTTATGGTACTTTAATCCACAGACATATACCTCGTTGTTAGTTTCTTATTTTTCCTAAATATTTATGCTCTTTTCCGATACTCCTTGTCACGTGTACTTTCAAAAATATTTCTATTCCATCATTTTTTTTTATTTTTCTGTTTATTAAACTAAAATTCCAAAGGTACAAAGTCGACGATAAAATAATAATAAATGAATAAATACAGATTTTTACCATTAAGCAAGTATTATTTTTATTTATTTTTTAAAGTAAATTCTCATTAATATTCATAATTACGTATTTTTTCCATACACGGACGGTTTTAATAAATAACAAGAATTAATACATTAAAAATATGGAAAAAACATTTTAAATTAACTCAGTTAAAAAGTAATAAAGTGTTATTTTAAAATTAGATCGTTATCACATAATGAGTATCATTAACTTTATAGGGCTGATATATAAATATAAACCATTCAGTGCGTCACCAAAACGCATACAAACTAATTCATTCAAATCGGTCCAGCCGATTAGGAGGAGTTCAGTAACATACACACGTACAGTAGAATTATATATATAACTGTTATATACAAAATTGAATTAATAATCATTTAATATCGGTATTTTATTTGTATATAATAATAATTTAATAATCATTAAGAATTATATTTTATAGTCAAAATTTCTGTCATAGATATCTATTGAATAGTATATATTTCTTGGTAAGAACGGAGCTGTGGTTAAATTTAATTTTTTTATTATTGTTCTAAGGCAATAAGGCCTACCAAAGAACCATATGATATGAATAAAATACTTTAAGTGTGAATTTTAAAAATATTAATTATCATAAAATTTTATAAATTAATTGATTGGGCCTTTGAGTAAATTTTTTAGACACATTTTAAACAGCTTAATAAGTATTTATTTAAATAACGAAATGATAAAATTTAAGGTATTAAACCTATCAAAACTGCAAAGCTCAATAAGGTTAGTTAGTTTAATATTATTGATATAAAATTATGTGTGAGTTGTGATTAGGTATACAATTGTGAACAGTGGTGTATATCATTCTAAAAAATAAAAAACACTACCAAATCTAAAAGAAATAGCACAAAGTCAATATCTTTTTCTGAACCTAGTCTGAACTATACGAACAATTCAAAAATTTACTCATTCATTAAAAAATTAATAATCAGATACTACATGTCATTAACAGCGACGTTTGTTCTATAGTCGATCATAATAATTTATATAGCTGATAGTAGTATATTATAATTAAAAATAGTTTGTTTATTTATTTAATATATTAATTTTATTTTATTAAGAGTACACAAGTGTGAGGCTTGTAGGTGACGAATACTCGGAGACTCCGATGTATCTGAATATGTTGTTGCGACTAGTGCCGTTAGTTGTAGTCTGCGCAACGTGCATTTCAGTTGATTCTTACTATATTTTAAATGTTTCGTCGCTCCAAGTCGCAGACCAAAAATTATAGTTTACACCACTTATAATTGAAAATAGTTTGTGTATTTAATTAATAAATTAAGTTAGTTTAATATTAATAGTACCGAACTTATATTGTGTCTGAACTATACAAACGATTTAAAAACTTACTTACTCGCTAAAATAGTAATTATCAGATACTACATATTAACTGCAACGTATAAAATTTAGTCGATCATAAGAATTTATATAGCTAGTAGTAGTTGCATGATATTGTAGCATATCTCTTTTTCGTCGCTCTATGTCAGAGACTTAATATTGTTATTTAAATAATAATAATTGTTAATAGTTTATTTATTTAAGATAATTTTATTAAGGGTGATACAAAAGTGTGAGGCATGTAGAATGTAGGTGTTAAGTACTCAAAGACTTTAGAAATTTGATTATTTTGGCCGAAATTATTCTCATATGTGTGGCGTCTTCGTATCTGTGATCTGAGATTATACATTTACCACGCCTTTGATGTTGTGTACTCAGCGATGTTGTTGTGACTAGTGCCGTTGGTCATACTCTGTGCAACGTTCATTCCAGTTGATTCCAAGAGTCTTACAATATATTTTATAACATGTAGATGGGTCGAAGCCGGTTTATAAAACTTATTAAATTGTATGTTATTTGTGATACAAGACCTCGAGTATTCAAATACTAGCGATTATCATAAAATATATTTTCTAGTTTCGAGGTTCGTAATTTCATTGCACTATCAGCATCAACTACGTATTAGTATCATAATATAGCAATTTAAAAGACCCAATACTATGTGTTCACTGTTATTGTAACGTTGTGTTAGTATTAACGGCTCTCGCATATTATTATCTTATAGAGTTAATTAACTCTGTTCGTTAATTAACGGTAAGATTTGGATTTAGTATTAAATGTTATTAATTTGTTATAATTAATGTATATAATTGTTTGTTGTTATTAAAAATATATTTACCTTAAATTTAGCTCTGGATTGGCTTTGATGGTGACGTATTCCTGGTTGTTATATTCATGTTTAATTCTCGGTGAGTGATATCAATATTAACGATATAGGAACAATAACAAATATTATCTTGTTATCACGATAATTAATATATTATGTTATATTAAAATGTAAAAGCTGGAATATAATTACCTATCTATAATAAGTATCTTTGAGTTCTTGTTACAAAAATTGATATTTTTTCAAAAACAGTCATATTTTATGTAATTTACTTAGCTGTCGTTTACACCGATTATTTCCTATGTACAAGAATAAACGAAACACACACATTTAAAGTATAATCATATAATCATTTTATCGACACCGTGGTGTTCTATATAGTGACCATATCAAACGACCATGCTAAAGAACTCCGTTTTGACTCATCGTATCCTTTATATATTATATTATCAATATAGATATTTTTGTTTTAATGTATACAAATATATGATTTGATATATTAAAGCTGTTATATTAATTAAAACATATAAGCACAGTTTTGTCTTATAAAAAATAAGAAAAAAAATCATAAAATTATAATTAAACATTTAGATATTATAATATCAATACAGTAATTTTATTGAAATATTATAATATATTTTGAGCAATAACTTTCAAAAAATCTTTTATATCTTGGTATTCATTTCTATATGCAAAGTTTTACTTTTATTATTTGGGAGCTACTGTGTGGCTTCTTTAATAGTTTTCCATGTCAATTTAGGGTGGTTATTATATTTTTTATTTTATTCACTGAGAAATTAAATTTTGCTTTTTTGATAGCATTAGTTAAATTGTTTTAAATTTTTTTTAAATTGTCCTTTAAGAGAGTATCGTGGGGTTTTTTCTCGATTGTAATAGATCTCTTTCAATTATATTATTTAGAATATCGGTAGTAATCCAAGGTTTTATTTTGAATTTGATTTTGCGGGTTGAGATATTATTCACCTTTTTGACTGTGTCCTTTATTATTTTAGTATATGAGTCAAGTATTTTATCAACAGGAGTTAGATTGAGTATATTATGCCATTGTTTATTTTTTTATTAGTAAACTAAAAGTATTTTTGTTGTAAGATTTGTATAAATCTGCTTTATTTACATAGTTTTTAGTTATGTTTTTTTAAATAGTATAAGGGGGTTATTTAAAAAAAATGTTGATAAATGATTTGTACTCGAAGAATCTAATATTAGAGTTCATTATTGTTTTTGATAAACAATGAGAGAAATATCATAAGTCATTTATGTGTTTATTTATACTACGGATATTCATATTTATTAAGTTAAAACTAGAATCTTGGTTGTAAACTGTTTATTTATTTTATATAAAAACGTATATTTCAATGGCTTAAAAGTAATAGTATTCAGTGCCGTCTATTTACCGAGGAGGCGTATGCGAAATGGTTATTTAAGAAACCTGTGACTATTTCATATTTTTATATTTACAAGGGAAATATAATTAGATTATGTAGGACCTAGATATTATGTACTGACAACTGAGATACATTTGTCACAATAATAATTATTATTTATTTATAATTTTTAAGTTGGATCATTCATTTTTGGATACGTAAAATGTATTATGCACTCACTATTATTTATCAATTTTCAAAATAAAAATTGCAAAATTAAAATAATCATTCTTAAATTTTAATTAATTAATTTTTACCGAATAAACTTCAATACTATTTAATATTTTAGTATTTTAAGCTACCTCGTAATATGTGTATATGGATTAATATTATTCAAATAGTATTGTATCTTTTAGTGTGGTATGCAGTATTGTTTTCATAATAAAGCATGATATAATGTAATATTCTATAAAGAAAATAATGTACGCGAAAAGTAGCTTGAAAGGCAAGTAAATCTCTCAAATTCTTATTGGCTGATAAAATCATTAGTCTACTGCTACTACTAGTCACCATCACTAACTGAAGTGAAAAAAATACTTGTAATATGCACGAATATACGATATACGATATTATTTGTAGAATTCAAAACAAAAAATGACGATTAAATGTATTTAATATAATAAAAATTTTTTCCTAAATTCAGGAACTGGAATTTTGTGTGACCTACAACTTGAAAGATGATGAATCTAAAAGTTGGATCAAGATGCTCACAGTAAGTAAGTATTGTAAACTTTAACAACATTTTATTCTAAACCGCAAAAAGAATAGTAGTTGGGTTCCTATATCTCTAAGGTCATAACACGTCACGTCATAAAACGCACCAGCTACATTCATCCATCAGGTATAATTAATATTAAATACAATCATGACTTTCTAAATTTCATCTAAGTTTTTTTTATAACAAACTTATAGTGTTTTAGTGATAAGAAAAAACTAAGATCTTTTCTATTTTTATTTTATTGTATAAAAAATGAACATAACAAAATTATTTTGTCAAAATAATCACATTTTGGAATAAATTTAAAAATATTTCTCTTAATGTTTTAAGTTACCTCACAAAATATGTGTAACGTTTATTATTTGTTTATAATTTACATGGTTCAAAAGGTATTTAACATGGGAAATTTGAGTTGTTCACTTACTTTAATAAATTATTAAAGCAGTATTAGTCTATGTCAGTTTGCATCTATCCTTAACAAATCATATTATTTATGGGATTGTATTTTGTTATGTCTATACTCTAAATATTTTAAAGCTGATAATCGAGAAATATATTTTTTAAAAAGCCGATTATTGTTTCACACAAACATTGAATTAGGTATCAACTTAAATTTATTATTTTTTTTTCTGTGCTATATCTACAAACAATAACAATCGTATGAATAATTTATGTTGTAGAAATATGATGGTAGTTTTTAATTTAGAATAAGAAGTGAATGAAAGGAATAACGCTACATTGATGTAGTCTAAACTTAATTATTTATCGTTAAACAAATTGCGTTTATACTTGTACGATATTCAATAACACTAAATTATTGTGTTCAAGGTTAAATCATCAAAACAAACGGATAAAATAATATTGAACTTTAAACTTTAAAACAAAGAAACTAAAAATAACTCGTATAACATTATACAAAAAAAAAAAAAACTTAAAAATGAATATCTTGCCATAATGCTCTATCCATAATATAATACACAATAAAATGATCTCAGACCGTTGTTTTTTAGAATACGGTATTCGTTACAACTGTATTGTATAGTCTGTAAAATGTCTTGTACATTTTTTTGGGAAGTTGATTAATTGAGTGATTCATCAAAGGTTATTGTTGACTTTAATATATAATTAAAATTCAAAATACAGTATCCAAAAATATTTATGGTCGAATTTAATTGAGTTATTAGCTAACAGTTATGTTTTTTACTATTGGCATTAAATGCATATGTTATATTGTATATTATTTATTTTACAATCATGTTTCAAAACATCTCTACCATATTTTAGAAACTATAATATATGTGCTACATCACATATTCTTATAATGTGTTATTGATAAAACAAATTATTATAGTATTATTTTTTTGTAAATGCATTTTAAGGACTTATTTTTAGTTAAAATATTTTGTCTTCTAGAAATGTATTGCTTTTGTCTGTCACCGCCGGCTAGCCCGCACTTGTCTTACCGTACGTTGTCGCGTTAGGACCGACGTGCGCCAAAATATTATATTAGTTATAAATAGGCGTTCATTTTAATATATTATATATTGTCGATTAACTGTATTTTGGTGTTGTCATATTTGTGCAGAGAGCGAATCGCCGTTTAATTATATTGTATTTTATAGGCACTAACCACCTATCTTGTTATATTATTTTTTAGTGATTAGCGTGTGTGCAATTATTATATAAGTATAGCCGTATAGGTTACAGCTGGCCTGACGTGTACCGTTAAATTGTGAGTTGTATGTTATTATTTTAATTACTTTTACTATTAGATTGAGAAAAACCGACATTTTAGTTATACATTTTTTTTTTATTCATTTTAATTTGATATTTAGCTGTATAATATTGATATTTTTATTATTGGTAGTATCGAACTGACATTTATAATTATATTTTATTTGTTGCACCAAAAAGTGTCGAGTACTCAACGACTCTGGAAATTTGAATTTGCTGAGAGGTTGTAGTTATCTTCATACAAGGTCATAAATTTACCACGGCTTTGATGTTGTGAATTCAGCGAAGTTTTTGTCGATTAGTGCCGTTAGTGGTAGTCTGCACAACGTGCATTTCAGCTGACTAGTTGAGTCTTACTATATTTAATATATTGTAGACGGGATGAAGCCGGTTTATAAAAATTATTCAATTGTATGTCATTCGTGATACAAGACCTTGAATGTTTCAGTACTAATGCTTATTATAAAATATGTTTTTGAGTGCCGAAGTTCGTCGTAATTTCATTACACTATCGGCATCAACTACGTATTGAGATCATAATATAGCAATTTAAAAGACCTAATAGTATGTTTTCAGTGTTTTTGTAACGATATATTCGTTTTATCGGGTTTTAAATACTATTATCACATAAAATTAATTAATTCTCTCCAGGTATTATCAGTGTTTATCATATTTTTTTTGTAAATTTACGGTAAAATTTGGCATAGTGTTAAATATATTTAATTTGTTATAACTAATATACATAAATTAATTGTTGACATCAAACCTGTAGTTATCTTGATTTTAGTTCTGAATTGACTATGACGGTGATACATTTCTGGTTGATATATTCATGTCTAATTTTAGGTAAGTGATGTCAATATTAACAATATAATAGCGATAAAAAATAATATCGTGTTATGATGATGTTTTATGATATTAAACATTACAATTTACTATTAAATTACATATTTATAATAACTATGAGTTCTGATTACAAAAATTATTTGTATAAATGTAGTTTCATAAACAGTTATATTTCGTGTAGTTCTACTGAGCTGTTACCTTTTGTGTATATATAAATTAATTATTCAAATAGTACTGTATATTTTAGTGTTGTATGCAATTTTGTTATTATGATAATGCATAGTATAATGCGATATTGTATAAAATAAAAAATATATGTGAAAAGTATTATATAATATTAATGTTGATTATTTGTATGTATAATAATATTAATCCAATAAACATTATTATTGCATTTAATTTTCAAACATTTAATTTATTATAGTTTATTATTTCAGGAACTGGAATTTTGTGTGACCATAAACTTGAAAGACGACAAGCTAGTACAAGATGCTCAAAGTAAGTTATTTATTGTTATTCAAATTAACACCATTTTTTCTAAATGTCGAAAAGGAGGTTGTTCCTATAGCTCTAAGGTTCATAATAAGCCTCGTTGTTCAATATATCCACTACATACATTCATTAGGTATACTTAATATTAAATCTCATCACGTTTTTCATTTAGTGATTATAAAGAACTAACATCCATTATATTTTCTTTTTTATTGTGTGAAAAAAAATAATGCTCATTAAATCATCAACATTTTGTTCACCGAGTATTTTCAAAGATACAAGAAATATACAAATGTATAATAATTGCACATATTATTTATGTTACATTAGACCAACTTTACTATTCAATATTGCTGTTATGTAAATTGCAGCTACTATTACTATCCGATCATCTTTAACCCGTCATTGGTGTCCCTATGAGAATTTCGCTCACACAATTGCCATTTTAAGAACTTTTGGTTTAAATATTATTAGATTTTGACAATATTATATTTATGTTTTCTTGAGTTATTTACTAAAATGATTACGGAAAAATAAAAAAAGTTATAAATAAACTGATAAAGTTATTGAAGCCCAATGTAGCCGTATACGGAATAATACCCTGTAGTTAGTGCTCGCCCGTCACTGATCGCCTTACCGTATATTTTATAATTATACTGTTTTTATTTTCGTTTTTTTTTTTGTTATTTTATTAAAAAAAAAACATTATTTGTTTATGTAATATTCTGTTTCATGCACTTCAACAATATAATATATTGTAATTTGTAAATTATACACCTTAATAACATTAAATAATTTACAGGACTTTATTTATGTTACATTGGACCAACTTAGTTGGTTTAGTTTAGAGTTATTTATTAAAATGATTACGGAAAAATATAAAAAGTTATAAATAAACTGATAAAGTTATTGAAGCCCAATGTAGCCGTATACGGAATAATACCCTGTAGTTAGTGCTCGCCCGTCACTGATCGCCTTACCGTATATTTTATAATTATACTGTTTTTATTTTCGTTTTTTTTTTTTTGTTATTTTATTTAAAAAAAACATTATTTGCTTATGAAATATGCTGTTCCATATGCAAACTTAAACTATAAAATAAATTGTATATTGTAATTGAAGACCTAAATAATATTAAACAAATTACAGGACTTCCAAAAATACTTTTAGTTGTTCCGATGGACAGTGTATTGTATGGTCATCAGTTTGTGATGGCCGAGAAGATTGCTCAGATGGTTCAGATGAAAATAAAGAAATGTGTAATCGATACGAGTACGGAACAAGTAAAATAGGTATATAAAAATATTTTTATGCCAATTAATATTTTATTATTAGGATGTATTCCGTCATATTCTATTTTATATTTTTTGAACATAAAAGTCTATAATTTGTATATTTAATTTTAGTTTTTATTTTTAATCTTCTTAACTATTACTAAATTTCAATAATTTTTTTTATACTATAAAATTTAAGCTTAAGAATGAACAATATAGTCCAGGAAGTTATAATCGCGTAAGTTTGTCTCTTTTAGTAGCACGAATGCATATTTTAGGACCATTTAGTATGATTTTCCTACATTTCTTTAAAAACATAACTATTAAATACAAAAACGAGTGTATAGTTACTAAATTAATATAATATACTATTTATATTTGTACTTATAACATAGTAAATTAACTAATCGTAAATTAAGTAAAAATGTAAAAAGTGTGTGTTTCTATAAATTGTAATACCTATTCAATCAGGTATACCAGAGATTATAAAAATATCTTCTACAAGACTTAATTACTGTGTATTTTATATCGAAAAATATGTTTATCAAATAATATGGATTCTCCCATGACTACGAGCATTTTAAAAACATGACCGCAACTCAGATATAATTACCTACAAATGGCGTAACCTATTATAATATTAACTATAAGTTGTAGACCACATCTAGTACGCAGCAAAATTAATATACTTAGAAGATTAGATTAGGTATAATCTTTTGATATACATTTTTAAACCTTCGACATACCTTTAATTTGTTAAAATTTTAATTTATAAATGTTTTATACATTTATTAATTATTACCAACTAAAATATAACTAAATATTATATTAGAATGCGGTAGAGTATATAACACTAGCAATTCAGTATCGAGCACCAATGATATGAAAAAACTTATTGGAAGAGCACCATGGACTGTTGGAATATATGTGAAAGATATGGAGATGTCCCATTATATTTATGTATGTGCAGGATCAATTATTGGTCCAAAACAAATAGTATCTGGTAAAATCTTTGCACAATGTATTTGCTAAGAAATTAAAATTAATTCAATAACATTTTTAGTTGCTCAATGTCTTTGGGATTCAGACTATATGTCTGCAAAAATATCAATAAAAAATAATTTCAAAGTTGCTATTGGAAAATACCTGAAAAGTTACTATACACATTTTGAAACTGTTGATAATGAATTTACTCAAATAATGGATGTAAGTTATTAATTTTATATTAGTTTGAAATATAATTACAACTTTTTACAGGTTGAAAGTGTTTACGCACATGAAAATTTCTATGATACAAATAAACAAGTTATTTATGATATAGCTGTTGTTGTGTTATCAAAAAAAATTACTTTTAGTGATTATGTGACACCTGTTTGTATTGATTGGAGTGGTAAATACACAGTAAGGAATGGATCTAAAGGACAAGTTAGTTTAAAGTATTATTAATTAAATATTAAAATTGTGATGTAATAACAATTAGTTGTGTAATTTATCGTTATTGGCCCTTGTAAATTTCAATGTTAAACTAAATCCGATGATTATTAATATTAAAAACTGTATCCAATCGTATTTTCTTTACCTAATAATTGACGCCCAGTGCCAACACGTATAAATAAGTAGTTAATGTTATACTTTATTATTATTAATGCAAATTGTATATACTTCAACAGATTATTACTTGGAAGTTTGGGGAAGAATCTTCTTTATCAGAAACATCGTTGTCATATATTGACAGTAAATCTTGTCAAAAAACATATGGATTCGGGCCAACGAAAAAGATGTATTATTTAGCTGATGATAAGTTTTGTGGAAGTTCTGAAATGGGTATTTTATATTTAATTGTCCATAATTACCTTTAAATCTATATATTTTTTAATTTACTTACCCTAAGTTTATTATAAATAATTTATTTAAGACAAAAAACTTTTCAAATGGTTATCACATTGTATATGACCATCACAAGTTAGGAAATACATATTTTTTATTGTTCGTTAATCAATGTTGATAATAAAATAATAAATAGTATCATAGATAAATAGTATCATTAAATTATTTATTTATATGTCTTAGAATATAATTAATCAAGTTTTACTACGCTATTTTAATTAGTAAGTAGATACTCATGAACATATATTGATACTCTATAGATCTTGATTAAACTGTATACAAATATAATTATCCTTATATGATCATACATAAATATTATAATATCAATAAAAACAGTTAAATATTTCTTAGAAATATATTAATTCTTCGATAAACTACTATTACCACAGTATTATAATCATATAAGTTCATCTTTTTCGGTATGATCGGTTAGTTAATACTCATTTCACTGGCATGAGTATTTACATATTATATCATATTTAATTCCTGGTAGAAGTTGTAGCTAATTATCACTTTATTTAGCAAAATTTTCAATGAGTTTTTCAACATTGGACAAGTGGTGCATTTGCACAGATATTAAATTTTAATATCGATGATAAAAGCTAATATTTCAAAAAAAAAAAAAAAAATCAATGATTCACGTTTTTATGGGTTATTATTTCAGACATTAGTTATACTTATATTTTATGATACAAATACCTCCAGGATCCTCTCAACAAACACCATAATGAATCTATGAGAATTAGAAAATACTCCACTAATAGTAAGACCAATCAGTAACAATATTTTGAAACTTTATACAATAAATCCGAAGAAAACATATAGTATACAGATGCTCAAAAAACCAAACGGTAATATGAGCTTCGGTAAATAGGAATAATAGAAAAGTATAAAACTTACACAATATATAAATTATACCTTTCCTTTTCACATAATACGACAGAATATTAATTTAATACAATTTCGTCAACGTGTTAAAGAATTATGCAACGCTTATACGAAGAACATACTATAGGTAGTGAGGTATTCCAGCTAGGGCATACAAAGTGTAAAATTGTTGATAAAATTAAGACAATAAATATGCAATAATATTACTAAATTATATAATTTTTCAGTATGCTTTTATTATGTAGTATAACATTTTTTCATTAAAAGATTATAAATGATTATAAATTTAAATTTATTAGCGAAATTTTCTGCACCAAAATAGATAAATATTACATTTTAGGAGATTTTTTATGGAGATAGGTAGGGGCAAAAAACTGTTGCCTCGAGGCGTAATATTGTTAAAACAAAGCTCTGTTCATTAGATAATTGTGTAATGTATGGGTACCATGACTTACAACAACAGTCATTAGACAAATGTTTAATATGTAACTTATAAAAAAATTATTTTTTGTTTCAGGACAAATCGTTCAAATATTTTACTTCGGCGCAGGACTTACCTTTGCACACTCTAATAATTCTCATTTTTTAACTGGAGCAGGACTTTACAGCACAGACATAGAAAATGAAAATAGAACAGTCGTAGATTTTACAGATATTAAATACCATATTAATTGGATTCGTAACATATATATTAAATATTTAGACCATGTTCGTATATCAAGTTCTAGCTACTTATACATTTTTACTATATTATTGTTATATTTATGTATAGTTTTGATTAAAAAAAAAATATTTTATAATTGAATAAAATTATTTCATTCTAATTATTAACATTCAAAACTTTTATAGGATATACCTTTTTGCATTTTACCAGCTGTCGACGGAGTTATATATTCTTATGAAGGTTCAAATGAAATTTTAGCTCATGGAACATTAATTAATCAGTATCGTACCGTAATTGAGAACTGTGATGTTGGATATTATAAAGCTTACCCCAGAGGTTTAAGAGTATGTCAGGGAAATGGGAAATGGTCTTCGACTTTCGAGAAATTGTGTATTAGTAAGTTATGTATTGCAATTTGTATACTATAATTATCACATATTCAAATATTTTTTGTCCGTATGTTTGGTAATGTTTGATTATAATTTTTTATGCTTTTAGAAATGTGTCCGCCTCTTTTATCCGATAGTTTAGATATTAAATGTACTCTTAATGGTAAGTTTACAAATTGTTCAAATCCTTCGACTCCCGAAACAATAGCCGTGCCATCGTGTAAACCAACCCATACATTACCAAATGGACAAGAAGAGACTCCAATTGAATTGATTTGTCAGTCTGATGGAATGTGGGATAATCAGCTATATAAATGCAATCCACGTAATTATGATTATATCACGAGACAAATGTTTTTATTTAATATAATTTATTTTACTAAGCTATATCTTTATACGAATTCCATTGTTTATTTTATAATTTTAAATTTGAAGGTAGACAATTAATCGCACTATTCAATAAACGTATTTATCATTATAATCTATAAAATATTTAAATATTAATTTAGATTGTGGCAGAGTATATACTAATGGGAAGATATTGATCGCCAATGGTAAGAAAGCACAATTTGGAACAGCACCTTGGAACGTTGGGATATATCGATTAAATAAAGCGAATTCAAATTATGATTTGATATGTGGGGGAACAATAATTTCTTCAAATTTAGTCGTTACTGGTAAAAAACCGAATTGTGTATTTGCATAGGAACGAATATTAATTAAATATATCTTTTAGCGGCTCATTGTTTTTGGTACAAAGGAATATTATCTAAAAAAATATCAATAAACGATGATTCATATAAAGTTGCCGTTGGAAAATATGATAGAAATTTCACAGTAGTTGACAATGACTTTACACGAATAATGAATGTAAGTTTCATTGATCTAAAAGTAGACATTTATAATAGTACTAAAATATAAATTTAACCAATTTTATAGGTGGGCGTTATTTATTTACATGATCTTTTCACTGGAAATCAAGATTACTATGCTTATGATATAGCTGTAATGGTGTTATCGAACATAGTTTCTTTTAGTAATGTTGTTGCGCCTATTTGCATCGATTGGACTGGTAAATACAATGTGTCAAACGGAGTGGAAGGAAAGGTAAATTTCGTGTTCTTTAATGATAGATTATAAAATACGATATTTGAAAATATATTAAAACTTTAAAAGTGTTAGGATATGTTATGAATAAATTTATAAATGGGTTTATCCTCTGAAATTTACTAATTTTGAAAAACGAATAATTATCAAGTAATCGGGTATTTTGCTTAACAATTTATTTTTCTTCCTTATACTTTAAAAATAATTATACAAATTCTAATTGTCAATTCGTATGTAAAGCAAAGACCATTAAATACTTTGCTTTATGATTTTTAATGTTCATAATTGGCAAGAAAAAATTTGAAAAATAATCTCTACATAGAAATCTTAAATCACTTTAAACCGTATTTTATTTGCATATCAATTCGGATATTAATATTTTAAGTATTCACTCCTACAAAATCAAGATTGATGTAATTAATTATAAGATAATATAACAATAATAATAATAACATTATAAAATTAATAAATCTTTTTAATACTTTTACAGATTGTAGGCTGGGGAAATACGGAAAAGGGTACATTAAGTCCCGTTTTATTAGAGACTTCTTTACCATACCTTGACCATGATTCTTGTCGAGCTATGTATACAAATGGATTTCATATATTTGTTACTCTTGATAAGTTTTGTGCTGGATCTGCGTCGGGTAACAAAATATTTAATTATCACTACAATGAAATCATTGTATTTTTGTTCTGCACACTTACTTTGTATGATTAGTTGTATTAAACATTAAATTATTTAATTTAATTTACCTAACTAAATTAAGGTATGGAATAGCACTGTTTATTGTAAATAATTACATTTTTGCATTTAATATAAGGATGTTTCTACTTTTTGATTTATCAATCATTAATTAGGTGTAAATGACTTTAAAGTATATAAAAATTTTCAAAATTAACTTTTTAAGAATGTAAGAAATTGGATTTTGTTATTTTTATTAGTAAAAAGAAAAAAACTAAAAAAACTCATACAATTCTTTGGCATGTGTCACTTTTAAAAAATCCTAAAAATAAATAATTAATAACGTTGAGGATGAAGAGAAGGTGTGAGGACTTGGTTAAATGAGAGATTCATTAAAGATTATTTCTGATCTTAATATATAATTTGAATTATAAATAAAGTATACAATTGAGTTATGGTTGAATATCATTGAGTTATCAGCTAAATATTTTGTTTTCACAATTTTCATTGAATGATTATGTTAACAATCATCTCTTCCATATTTTAGAAGGTATATGTGCTACATCACATATTCTTATAATGTGGTGCTTGTACATTGTTAGGTATAAACAATGTAAATCTGCATTATATTAATTACTCAATAACATTCAAACGATTAATTTATGACTTATATTACATAAAGTATCTTTAGTTCCAGGACAAGACATGGGCGAGGGAGATAGCGGTTCAGGCTTAACATTT
Organism: Rhopalosiphum maidis; assembly: GCF_003676215.2. Lineage (NCBI taxonomy): Eukaryota > Metazoa > Arthropoda > Insecta > Hemiptera > Aphididae > Rhopalosiphum > Rhopalosiphum maidis. The sequence continues at coordinate 87,778,705 of NC_040878.1, forward strand.
TTACATTCAAAGTCTTATTATTTAACCGGTGTTTTGAGTCTTAAGCAACCATCCTCTAACAACTCAATCGCACTTTTTACAGATTTTAAGCACCATATTCAGTGGATTCGTCGACTGTATCAAAAACATAACTAAGTCCAATAAGATTTTGGTAATAACATATAAGTAATTTTTTTTAATTATATTAAATAATGATTTTGTTGTGTACTGCTTTGCCGACGAACATAATATTTTTTTTCAATTTATTAAGGTGACAGTTTACTGTTTTTACATATCTCATTATACAATAATATTAATTTTTGAATTATACATTTAATGTATAAGATTAAAATTGTTGAACACATATTTTTTACAAAATGTTGTTTATATTAAGATTGTTATCAAAATTAAAAAAAAAAAAATCTACAAATTTGTGAATCATTGTGTAATTGTCTGTAAACATTTATGTTTATACATTTGTACAAATTTGATATTGATAAGATAAGGTTATAAGAATACATAATTATTATATTTATTAACAGTTGTTACAAAATATTTAGAGACAATATTTTATGCTGGATAATCTGTGTAAGATTATATAAAAAAATATCTACAAATTAACGGTGACGTATTTTCTTGTTTTTTTGTTATATTTTGTAAAACAATAATATTTTCAAGATAACTTAATCTTATTTATATCTGAATGTATTATTTTAAATAATTATAATATATACGTCAAAAAACGAAATTACATCAGACTGTTTATGAATATGCACTCTTTGTGTTTGGATTATTCGTCAAGTGTTTTACACGAACACGTACACTCTTCAATCACTGGGTATGGATGTACATCATGGTTCCGTTCATCTGATTTTTTCAAAATCAAATAATAGTCTATACGATGACGAATAATTTAGTATACAATCGTTTAAAGTCATGTATATAAAAAGTGTTAATTTAAATCTTTTATGATAATATTGCAATATTTTGTATATCAGAAGTATTCTTTACAAGAAATAATCCCGAAAACTGTAACAAGGCTGTTACTTATGTACGACATTTAATATTATTATTTATTAATAAAACATAAACGCGAACGCATAACCAAAAATGACAATTTAATATACATTTGTAACGTGCCCTTTTCAACGGTACTACTGGATACGTGGCACATGCGTTCACAATAGTAAAGTTATGTTTATACTAACGAGGTGTCGAGGACTCGACCTCGATGTGTAATATTAACCCGATGTGCCCGTGAGTGTGGATGTTATTTCGGGATTAAACCTAAGAAAAGTATAACTTAACTTCCAGTTATCTAAAGTTAATTATAAAATAACAGTATAGAGCGTAACTACTTGATTTAGAAAAATGACTAGGTAGTAGGTTATTTCAGTGGACATTTTGTACATTTATTGTACACTACATACACTACAGTCACATCATTTATTATATAAATTTAATTAACTGTACAATGCATAATGCTTTGCCAGCGATTAACAATATATTAAGATTGTTAAAATAAAAATATAGTCAATTTAATTTTTACATTGTAATTTAAAGTTGAATTCTGTTCAATAATAGAGCCTTATCAAAATAGTGTTGAAATGGTGAATAATCTATATAGATAAATATATTACGTACTTAATTAATATTATTTTATTTTAATTTATATACCTAATTGAATGATATGAATAAAGGAATCGCAGTTTTTTATTAATATACAACACTTCAAACAATAAGCCAGTATTTTTACTAATACATTTTTTTTTTTATGAAGACTATTGGTAATTTGAACTGCAGATAATATAATATTATGTATAATTAATATAATGAACGTGGATCGCAAGACAACTTGCAAGTCATCGTTGTGGACCCAAGTTAAATAGTTTTTCCACTTATAGATAAAAAATGTCTTTTATAAACGCCCACACACATCATTCAATTACGTGACTATTAGTGATTTAGTATAAATTGGCAGAATAATTTTGTCAAATAAAAATTTAACAGACAAAAGAAATATGCGTTTGCATTACTATTGTTTCTAACGTCTATGTATATACATTAAGCATGTAGATTTTCTTTTTGTTTATAACCGTTTAATATTATATTATGGAATAGACAGCATGGAACATCGGAATACAAATGTATTATATGTTGGTGTATCAATTATAAATATTGTAAATAAATTGTCCATTTAATAATCGAAACAATTAAATATTATATTATAAATATGCGGATTATATTTATTTAATATAATAAAAATTATTTACGCATTTCAGGAACTGGCATTTTGTGTGATCTAAAACTTGAAAGACAACCATTTGTATCAAGATGTTCACAGTAATTTGGCGGCACTCTATTCGGATAAAATAAACCCTTTATAATGGATTACTTACGATCAACAGAAGATATTTTTACAGACGTAAAATCTATCAATTGTAGAATATGCAACAATGCAACATTTGTGCAACTATAAAGAAATATGCAATAAATAAGCAATTTCGTTCAAATATGCATAAAAAAAAACTAACCATAGAATCTACACATCACGAAACGTCGACATTTATAAATTATAATCAAAATTATTCTAGGTGTATTATAGGAGAATAATATGCATTTGCATATAAATCCCGGCTTAATAATTACTAATTATACTATATGAAGTGTGAGTAGGCATAAGTGTATTTATCAGCAAATAGAAAAAAATTACAAATATTAAAACATTTATAAATCAAATAAAAATCGATTGAAGTAAATTTCGATTTACTTACGGTGTGTTATGAATAATTTTGCATTTTTGCGTTTTAATAACGAGAAGATATCCGTGTTTATAAGTTTAAATATAAAAAGGTTACCAAATTTTTCTCCTTTTTACTATTTTTTTTATGACTGTTGAATTCTGATTTATAAGTCCCAATATTATGGTAACAAAATAGAGTTAAGTAACTTTAAAACCTTTTTTTTCCAAAGTTAAGTTGATTACTTCTATTGACCAGCTACCCATTTATCCAAATAACCAAAATACACGTATTATAAAAAAAATTAAAAATATATTACCTATAGTTATAATTGGAACTAGATAAATTATTGAATTCTAGTTTACGCACTCACTCAAATATTCATAATAAATAACCAAATATCTAAATCGGTTGTCTGATGGCGGATTTAAAGAATTTTTTATATAAGTGGTAGTAGTAATGGATGTCTACAAATTTTCCGTCGCTCTAAGTTGAATACTTCAAATGATTTTTTGAAAACAATAATTTGTTTATTTAATTAATCAAGTTAGTTCTTTGTGTACAAAAGTGTGAAGCATGTAGATGCTGTGTACTCTATGGTTCTCATACTTCTGAATAATAAGCTGTGTTGAGGGATTCAATATGTGTTGGTTTTTCCTCTTCTCTTAAAATCGAGGTTTATAAATTGATCACTCCCCCACTGTTGCGTACTAGGGAAATTATTGTTGTAGACTTGTGCCGTCGTCAGAGTCTGTGAAACGTGCATTACAGTAGAGGCTTACTATTATACATGTAGATAGGTCAAAGCCGGTTTAAACAACTTGTTATAATTCAGGTTATTTGTGATAAAAAATTTAGCAAGACTTCCAGTTTTAAAGTACTAGTGTTTTGTTCAGTGATGTTGTAACTGAATTTGTATTGACTACTCTTATGTCTTACGAAGTTAAAAATTAACTAGTTATATTCAGATATTGGCAGTGATTATTAAATATTATATTATATTTTATCTATAATTAAATGTTTGTTGATTTACGATAAAATATTGTTTAGTGTTTAGTGACGTTCATATGATATAACTTATGTATACTAAAATTTATTGTTAATAATAAAAAAAAATATTTTCCTTGATATTAGGTTTGGATTAGCTATGAAGGTGACGTTTTCCTGGTCGATATATTCGTGTTTAGTTTTCGGTAAGTTATGTCCACACAAACGATATAATAATATTCATATATAATATTAAATATAAAAACCTAAAATTCAAATCCCTATCTATTATATAAACTCTATAGTTATGAATTCAAAACCTAAATGTATCAGTATTTTTTCAAAAGTAGTAATTTGACATATTATAATTTATTATACTGAGCTGTTGTTTCTTTTTTGAAACATACTCTATCTTATTCATTTTCCTAGGTGCTGTTAATAGTTCAGAACTTTTAGTACTTTGAGAATTGTTTGTTTTACTATCAGGTAACTCATCAGCTTCTGTTTTTGAATTAGTTACTAGTTCATATAATTGTATCCAACTATTTAAATTGTCTTCACCCAGACAAAGTGTACATAAAAAAAAAAAAATGTCTGCAGACTTTTCTTTTTTCTGTACCCAAAGGTAATGAAATATTTTTGCTTTCCTTTTTTTAGTATCTTATTATTTTTTAATTTTCTTCTTCTTACAATTTCTCTTGTCTGCACTGGACCTCAAATAACCTTTTTTTCATCCCAATTCTTAAATGACTAGAACTGTTTGAATAAACGGTTTCTGTCCTCTTCAGAAAAAAGGCCACACATAAAAGTGTTTTTTGAACTTTTTCAGAATGTTTGCACCTAGGTTTTTATTTCTCGACCATCAATTACACACTTTTTAGTTAGCTTTCCATCAACTAATTTATAACCAATATAAGATATTCCAGTGACTATTTTTTGTAGTTTTTTAGAATTACGAGAAAATTGTTTCAAATTGTCATTAGTACCTTTCAATTGTATATTATTCAAATGAATATAAGGAATATTAGTTGGTTTAAATACACTACTGTCATTATTTATGACAATCTCATCAAAAGTGTCATGAAAAGCATTTTGTTTGATAACTCTATTCTCTTCATTTAAATTAACCTCTTTTAAAAACTATTACAATCATTGATAATGGTTTCTTCAAATACAATATCGAAATCGTTTATGTAAACATCATTTAGATTATCTTTGTTTAAATTTATATCTGGTCTAGTTTTATTAATAGCATTTAAATCAACTCCAACGTTATCCTCATTCACATACTAGTTTTCTAAATAGCTTTTATTACTATAATATTTTAATATTTCACTACTTACAGTAGCTTTTGTTGTGGATTTGGTTAATGACGAATAACTTTTTTTAGCTAAAGCTAACAATTTATGACTATTTGTCATGATCTAAAAAAAAAAATTACATCCACATTTAATACGTAAAAAATGAACTAAAGTAATATAAAATACATTTACCTTTAGATAAAAAAAAAAATGATAATTATTATGTGATAACTGTTAATACTCTCAAATGCATATTTCCAAACAAAATGTATAATATCTCTGAATGATAAAACCTCCTATGTGTTCACAAAAATATTCTTGGCATATGAAGGAGAATCAACATCTCAAAAAAATATGTAATGTGGTTATTTGCCGCAATATATTATGATTTTCATAGCATTCGATGGCGATTACTGATTAAACATTAAAAAGATTATAACTTTTCTATTTATGAGGGAAATATAATTAAATTGTGTAGGAATTAGGTAGATACCAGCCACCAAGACAATAATGGTGACAGTAAAAGTGAATACATGTTCATAGTTTTTAAAATGGAAATTTCCAACTTGGATACGTGAGATATATTATCTATTCATTATTAAAATCAATTTTCTAATTAAAAATTCTAAAAAAAAAAAAACAAAAATTCTTTGATTAGAATTAATAAATATTTACTGAAGAAACTCAAGTTCTATTTGATATTTTACTATTTTCAATTACCTTATGAATATTAATTAATTATTTATATTGTATTCTATATTTTGTATCGTTCTACTGAAATAAGTATTTATAATAATGCAATATTGTATTTAGACAATAATGTAAGTAGAAAGTAGCTTGTAAGATAAGTGAATCAACAATTTATTTTTTCCAAAATGTTTTTAGCACTACTTACTATTATTAACTTAAGTGACAAAACCACACTTCTTGTAAACAAGCGAATACACGAAAGACAATATTGTTTTGTAGACTACAAAACGAAAATTGTTGATTATTTTGTTGTATAATAATATTAATCCAATAAACATTATTTATGCATTTAATATTCAAGAATTTATTATTTCAGGAACTGGAATTTTGTGTGACCATAAACTTGAAAGACGACAAGCTGAACCATCTTGCTTAATGTAAGCAATTTTTGTGTAAATCAACTACATTTTATTGTAAATTACAAAAATATGGGTAGTTTGGTTCCTATAGCTCTATAGACATAACAGTTCTCGTCATATAATTATGTACAATCGTGACTTCCAAATTCTTTCTAAGTATTTTAATATTTAACTTATTGTTTTTTCAAGATTAAGAAGAACAAAGCCCCATTTTATTTTACTTTTCATTGTGTAAAAAATAACGTTGTGTTTTAAATCAATTATAAGTAGTCACGAATTGGATAACATATAATATTTCAATTAATCGTATTTGTAACAATTTTTTCATTTTTAAAGAAAATAAATATACAAATAAACAATAAAGCTACTGTTTATTTAAATTTTCATTAGTCATACTTAGTTAATATTGTTAATATGAAAATTGCAACTTCTATTAATATTCGATTATCTTAAAAAAAAATTAACTGTTTACAAATATTATTAAATAATCTTTAGAACCACAGAGGATACTTTTAGTTGTTCTGATGGAAACTGTATTATATGGTCGTCAGTTTGCGATGGTTGGGAAGATTGCTCAGATGGTTCAGACGAAAACAAAGAACTGTGTAATCGATATGAATACGAAATGAATACAACGTTAGGTATACAGCCATATTTTTATGACAATTAATATTATATAATAATAAATATGTATTCCATACAAATGTATTTTAAATTAAGTCAATACACTCAGTAAATTTTAATACAATTTTTAATCTTCTAAACTATTACAGCATTTCAATATTTTTGTTTATAATATAAATAATAAGATTTATAACGAACACCTTAGTCCGGAGATTCACAAAGTTTGTCTCTTTTAGTAGTACGAATGCATACATAAGAATCATTGTACATAATTCCTCTACATTTCCTTTTGAAAAATACGATCACGTACAACAATGAAAATATAGTTTCCAAATTAAAAAAATATAATATTTAATGTTCTGTTTAATTAACAATAGTAACATTAAAAAAAAAAAAAAAACGGTTAAAAAAATATATGCATACTTCTTTATATATATATATAACTGTAATAATGAATAAGCGTTCGCTAACTACTTGGTCAAACTGATTCCACGTCTAAGTTTAAAAGATCGTTTGATTTGAAGCAGCCAACGTGCGTACTATCAAAATGCGCGCTAGTTGGGTAAATGTCGGTTATTCCTATTTCCGCTTTCGCATACCGCACACTCTCTGATAGTTAAATGATTTCGCGTGTATATCATATAATGCTACCTATCATAGTATACATATATTATATTATTATATTTGTTGACCTCATTGTAAATTGGGTGAACTGTCCATTATTCAAAAATAAAACAATAAAAATACTTAAATATTCTAAAAAAATAAACATAAAATTCGGTAATATATTATATATTACCTAGGGTAATAAAATAATTTAACAACTAAAAAAGTTAGTTTGGCGACCAATTCACCGCAATCGCAAGAATACATACTTTAGAAACATTGCGCATAATTTCTCTACATCGCATTTAACAAAAAATACGATCACGTACACGGATGAAGGTATAGTGTATTATATTAATTTGATAACTAAAATATGCATACTTGTTTATATATAACTGTAGTATTGAATAAGCGCTCGCCAACTACTTGGTAGAACTGATTTCACGTATAATTTCAAAAGATCGTTTGATTTGAAGCAGCCAACGTGCGTACTACCAAAATGCGCGCTAGTAGGGTAAATGTCGGAGACTCCTACTTCCGTTTACAGCGCAGTCTCTGCGACCACCTGGGAATTTGGCCTGGTGGGTGATACACCAGTTGTCCCAGTGTCAGCCGTATTTCCGGCATGTCACATTGTCGTGTCACAAACCAGCCAGTCAGAGACTGAAATTCCTTTTTTTGCAATTAACCACGGTGTTAATGGCGTAACATGGCATATCGATGATAATATATTATACGAACGGTATTATGGTTCGGAGGAAAACTCAGAACCAGCGTCTTGGATTTTAAGTCCGTAATCAAACTTACATAATATGTGAGCGTGAGTTGTACTCGCTGAAGAATATCATTGATACTGTATTCGGTGGATTCTTGGCTGGTTCAAGAGGTTTCTGGAGTACGTAGGTATAGTTCAACTAGCCGACCGTGGCCTGTAATCAATGGTAAAAATGTAGTCAATTGATCTTTCCAATGGGTTTCGGTCGTCACAAACACACTTGTTGATCAGCTCCAAAAGATGGTGCATAGTTTTAATCCAATAGGCCCTAAACTCGGGAGAACTCATATATGTATATTATTTATTTTAATACTTGTATTGTTGGTAAATGGTAAAAAATTAATAACTATTATAAAATAATAATGAAAATAAAAATTATTAAACAAGATTAGTTATAACCATTTGATGTATATTTATAAACATTCAAAATTATGTTTTATCGTATAGATATTTAATTTACTTGGTTAATTATTATCATCTAAAATGTAATATGTGATTATATATTAGAATGCGGAAGATTAAATATCAATGGCATTCGGGATAGGAACGCACCTAAAGGGATAACACCTTGGAATGTTGGAATCTATAAAAAAATTCAACATAATTCATCCAATTTTGATTTTATATGCGGAGGAACAATTATTGGTCCAAAATTCATCGTCACAGGTAATATCGATGCAAAAAGTATTTAAAAAGAAAATAATATTAATTTAAATACATTTTTAGTTGCTAAATGTCTTTATAAATCAGAAAATGTAAATGTTAAAAGATTAACAGACTATAATAGCGATAAATTCAAAGTTTCGATTGGAAAATACGTTGAAAACCTTTCACAAGCTGATAATAAATCTATTCAAAATGTAATTAGTAAGAGTTATTAATTTTATCATAGCTGTGAAATATTATGAAAACAATTTTATAGGTGGACATTATTTATTTAAACGACGATTTTCATATATCTGATGATTTATTTTACAATGATATTGCTATTATTGTATTAACGGACAGAATTACTTTTAGTAATGTTGTGACACCTATTTGTATCGATTGGTATGATAAATACAATGTATTGAATGGAGATCAAGGCAAGGTTAGATTTAAGTAATATTTAAATATTTAAATTATTATAAATTAAAATTAGTTTTTGTATACAGTCACTATTCGCCGTTGTTAATTTCTATACAAAGCTAAATTCGATGATTTCTAATATTAAAATCTTTAACATTGTCATGTTTTTATTTAACAAATTACACTGAATTCCAATAAATACGAAAAATTTTATAATTTTATACTTTATCATAGTTAATGTAATTGTTATATACTTTAACAGATTGTTTCTTGGACACTAAAGAGAGATTCAGGAATTTCCTCATCAGAATCGTCTTTAACATATATCGACAATGATTCTTGTCGAAACACATACGGATTAAAATATATGACTGATGATAAATTTTGTGGAAGTTCTGCAATAGGTAACAACAATTTAATTGTTAATAGTTACAATGAAATCTATAATAGAATTTGAACCGAGTCAGGAATGTATTGATTTTACAATGATGTATGTTTTTTTTTTTTGTGCCTCTCATTATGTTTTGAAGTAGAAATAATGCTTTGATTTTTTACTTCAGCCTCTCCTTTAAAAGAATAATTCATCTAGTTAGTATTTTTGTGGGGAAGGGGGTCAAAAGTGAAAAATTTCCAGTAGTTTTCAAAAGCGATACTAACAACCTTACAAAAGTAACGGAAAAACGGCAATTTTTATAAGTAGTAAAAAATAATCAAAAATTTGTTAATCACAATTTTTGTTTAAAAATATTTAAAGTTCAAATGTTTACGATATATGACAAAATAATGAATTTTTTTATGTTTTATTAAATAGTGATAACACTGCATATGACTATTACAACCTTGGAAATACTTTATTCTGTTTTTTTATTCCTATATTTATAATAGGTATTCGTGAGTGGTATTATTAAATAAATATCTTATATACTTTATAATAGATTCAAATTTTTCTATGTTATCTAAATTAATTAATGTAACCTAATTTACTGTCTACATAAACTTCTACATATTATGTAAATATCATCATACTTATACAAATAAAATTATTCTTATAAGATTATAATTAAATATTATAATTCCAATGAACACATTTTAAATATTTCTCAGCATTATGTTATTGATAGGAATTTCGCAGGTATTTGTTAACTATGTAGCTTACGAATACAAAATCTTTATTTCAGAGAAAAGAAAAGATTTGATAATGTATTTTGGAACAGGACTTACATTTGTACACTCTAATAACTCTCATTTTTTAACCGGAGTAGCAACTAGCGACGGAAAATCCAATAATAATACAATAGTATATTTGACAGATATTAAGTATCATATTAATTGGCTTCGTAAAAAGTATATCAAACATTTAAACCATGTTCGTATATCAGGTTCTACCTACTTATACAATATAACTATATGATATTGTAATATTTTTGTTTATTTATGATTTAAAAATAAAATATTTTTTAATGAATAAAAATTTGTTCATTCCAATTATTAACATTTGTGATTTTATAGGATATACCATATTGTCTGTTACCAGCCATTGAAGGAATTATATATTCTTATGAAGGATCAGATAACATTTTAGCTCCTGGAACATTAGTTAATAAGTATCGTACCGTTATTGAGAACTGTGATGTTGGATATTATAAAGCTTACCCAAGAAGTTTTAGAGTTTGTCAGGGAAACGGTAAATGGACCTTGACTTCCGAGAAATTGTGTTTTAGTAAGTAATGTACTGTAATTCTTATGTTATAAATATCATATATTTAAATAATTTATGTCCATATGTTTGGTTATATTTTATTATAATGATTCATACTTTTAGAAAGATGTCCACCTCTATTATCAGAGAGTTTAAATATTAAATGTACTCTAAACGGTAACTATGCTAATTGTTCAAATCCATCGACACCCGAAACAATAGCTGTACCATCGTGTAAACCAACACATACATTACCAAATGGACAAGAAGAGACCCCAATTGAATTAATTTGTCAGTCTAATGGAATGTGGAATAAACAACTATATAAATGCAATTCAAGTAACTACGCTTACCTAATTTACATATATTATACTAAGCTATAACTGTAAAAGAATTTTATATTTATTTTATATATTTTAATATTTAATATCGACAAACACTTGAAAGTGAATGTACTTTTTTTAGTCAAGCCATATGATACAAATGTATTAACCTTTAACATATGCCTTATCAAAATATATATAATTTACTTAATATGCTATAAAAAATTTATATATATTTTTTTAGAATGTGGAAGAGTATATACTAATGGCAAAATATCGATGACCAATGGTAAAAAATCTGTCGCTGGAACAGCACCTTGGAATGTTGGAATATACAAATTAAATAATGATACTTCCAAATATGACTTGATATGTGGAGGATCAATAATTGCTCCAAATTTAGTAGTTTCTGGTAAAAACTGAGGAATTAAAAATGGAATGAATTTTAATTAAATACAATTTTTAGCTGCTCATTGTTTTTGGTACCAAGAGTTGTTATCTAATAAAATACCAATAAACGACGATTCATATAAAGTTGCTGTTGGAAAATTTACTAGAAATTTCACAGTAGTTGACAATGAATATACTCGAATAATGAATGTACATTTTTAATTTGAAAGTTTTATCTTATGATATCAGTAATATATTTAGTAACAATTTTATAGATTGAAATTATTTACTTAAATGAACATTTCTCTGGAGCTCATGGTTATTACGCCAATGATATAGCTGTTATTGTGTTATCGAATAGAGTTGCTTTTAGTAATGTTGTTGCACCTATCTGTATTGATTGGAGTGGTAAATACAATATATTGAATGGAGTTGAAGGAAAGGTAAATTTTGTGTTTGATAATCATATATAAATTATACAATTTTTGAAAATACATTTATAACTAAGTATTCAAATATTGCAATCAAAAATTCTCTGTTTGTGCCTCGTAATATTAACAAATTTTATTAACGCTTACTTGACACATATCTTTTGTGTCAGTTTTCAAATTAAATTTTCGTCCACTTGAGTACTTGTATAACAGTATATAAAATTATTATTTAAATTTCAAAATCGCAGTCGAATTGTTTTTAATTTATAGTAATATTTTTAATATTGACCAAAAAATATTCTTAATCGATTTGTTAAGCTACTAAACTTTATTTTAATTGCATATACGAATTTTAAACATTCGCACATTTATACATACAAAAATAAGATTATTATAATTTATTATAAAATTATAGAACAATAACAATTATAATATAATTTTATATTTTAAATCCATTTCATACTTTTTCAGATTGTTGGCTGGGGAAAGACAGAAATGGGTACAGCAAGTCCATTTTTATTAGAATCTTCTTTACCATACCTTGACCAAAATTCTTGTCGAGATACGTATGATATGAATGGATTTGATATATTTGTTACTCTTGATAAGTTTTGTGCTGGATCAACGTCAGGTAATAAAATATTTAATTATCAGTGCCATGAATTATGCTTTTCTTTCAACTGCATTCTCTACTTATAGGCTTGCTTGTATTAAACACTAAATGTTAAATGTGTATTCGTATTTTAAATAAAACGTTTTTTAAATGTTATTTAGTCAAAATAATCACTTGTATGAATTAATATAAAGATATTACCTCACTTTTTTTTAACAATATTCATGATTCAATAGGTATTTATCATGAGCAATCCGAGTCTTCCCATTACTTTAGTAAATTATTAAAGCAGTATAAATCTATTAGCTACAAATTATTTTAATATTTCTACCAATTCTTTAATTTTGTAATCAATTTTATAAGTGTACTTATGTAATGCGGTTTAATTACTTACATTTATTGAATATTATCTATTTAGCTTTAATATTTTGCAAATCGTGAACGCGTAACAAATGGATTGTATTTTGTTATGTCTATACTCTAAATAATTTAAAGCTGATAATCCATGTATCATAAAGACTTGTTTATATTGTGAGTGTAGCTACTCCATAACTGAGTTATTTAGACTATTATAAGTTCCATTGAAGGATGAAATAATTAACATAATTTCTCATAAAAAAATTTATTCAGAAATTTAGTAGTTTATACAAATCGTTTTTTACTCTGAATTTACTCCAATTATCTCAAAAGACTTAAATACCTACATAATGAAAATATAATATAATATATTATAAAATATATTGACTTTCAAACATTTTTATACTCTTGACAGTCATAAGGTTTTTCGATAATATGGTTAATAGAAGATATAATTAATAAAAACAATTACTATTGTTTTATGATCGATAAATAGATTTTGTAAAAAGCCTATTGTTATTTCAAATAAACATTGAATTAGGTATCAACTTAAATTTTATATTATATTTTTACTGTGCTATATCTACGACCAATAAACATTGTATGAATAATTTTTGTTGTATAACTCAGATAGTAGTTTTTAATTTTAAATGAGTAGTGAATGAAGGGAATAATGCTACGTTGATGTAGTCTTAGCTTTATTATTCATAGTCAAACAAACTGCGTTTAATGGGTTTTATTAGGTTAAATAATCAAAATAGACGAATAAAATAATATTGTACATTCACTACACAACAAAAAAAAAAAAAATAAATATCTGCCATTTAATTATCTCAGATCATTGAATTTTAGAATACGGTAGTCGATAAAACTGTGTTTTTTAATTTGAAAATTTCTTATACATTTTTTCGGAGAGTCGATTAATTGAGTGAATTATTAAAGATTATTGTTGGACATTATTTATAATTAAAATTAAAAATATAGTATCAAAAAAAAAGTTATGGATGAATTTCGTCGAATTATCAACTAACAGTTGTGTTTTTCACTATTTGGATTAATTAGTTATGTTATACAATGTATTATTATTTTAAAATCATGTTTCAAATCATCTCTACCATATTTTGGATGGTATATAAACTGCCACATCACACACTCCTATAGTGTGGTGATTGTCAGTTATTAACAATGTAAATCCGAATTGTATCAACTACACAGAATACTCATTAACATTCAAATGCTAAATTTATTTCTTCTATATAAAATATTTTTAGTTTCAGGACAAGACGTGGACGAAGGAGATAGCGGTGCAGGCTTATCGTTTTTACACTCAAAGTCTCATTATTTAACGGGTGTATTGAGTCTTAAGGAAGCATCCTCAAATAACTCAATTGCACTTTTTACGGATATTAAGCACCATGTTCTATGGATTCGTCGACTGTATCAAAAACATAGCTAAGCCCAATAATATCATGGTAATTTCATACAAGTGCCTTTTTTTAAATTATATTTAATAACGATTTTGTAGTGTACTGCATTTCCGACGAACATAATATTTTTTTTTAAATTTATTAAGGCATACATTTTATGGAAAATATTGTTTTTACATATCTCATTATACAATAACATTAATTTTTGAATTATACATTTAATATATAAGATTAACACTGATGGACACACATTTTTTTTTACAAGATTTTTTTTATATTAGGATTGTTATCAAAATAAACAGAAAAAATATATACACATTTGCGAATCGTTGTGAAATTGTCTGTAAATATTTATGTTTATACATTTGTGCAAATTTGTTATTGATAAAATAAGATTATAAGAAAATATAATTATTATATTTATTAACAGTTATCACAAAATATGTAAAGCCAATAATATTTTTTGTTAGATAATGCGTTTAAATAATAAAAAAATATATCTATAATAATTAACAACGATGTATGTTCTTGCTGGTTTTGTTATACAATAATGTTATTAAGCTAAGTTAACATTATTTATATCTTGGGTCATTTATTATAATATATACATTCGAAATCGAAATTACATTAGATAGTTTATGAAAATTCACTCAATTTTTTTAGTGTATTCGCCAAGTTTTCTACACAAACACGTAAAGTCTCCGGTCACCGAATATGGTACTCGAATACACAGATATTTAACTTATCATTAGTTTTTTATTTTTCCTTTGGCAGTAGCACTCCTGTCCCTTACTCTATCCTACGTGCATTTTTTCTTTTCAGATATTTTTTTTTTTTTGTTTATTAACCTAAATTTCAAAAGGTACAATAGTGGATGATAAAATAATGATAAATAAAAAAAAAGATTTTTGACCATTGCGCAAATACTGTTTTTAATAATATTTTTTTTTGTTAAATATTAAATTTTCACTAAAATTCATAATCCCTTATTTTTTCCATAAACAGATGGTTTTATTAGATAATAAGAATAACCCCATTTAAAAAACCATTTTAACTTGAGTCAGATGAAAAAAAAATTAAAATCTTATTTTTAAAATAGAACGTTATCGCATAAAGAGTATTTTGAATTTATAATGTTATTCATTCTAAAAACGTAACAGAGGTTATTGTATTAGGTTATTTATAATTAAAGCCATAAAAAAAAATAGTTATTCAAGTATAAAACTATTTAAACCTAAACATAACAAAAATATTTTTTTAAATTAAACTTAGTGGGTTATTTTTAATTCAATTGAAAAAAAAAATGTTATGCCAGTCAGTCTTATAATATCATAAAGTATATTTTATGCTACGGTTTTTTGTTACCTAACCTAATCTAAACTAATTTTTTTTCATTAAACAAAAATAAAGATATGATAATAAAAAACAGGTTCACAGTACAAATGACAAAATCTAAAAAAGAAACAAAAATATCCTCGCTTATAGTAAAATTAATTATATATATAAACGTTTTGAAAATAGATTGGTTTATATAAAATAATTGTTTTTGTGAGATATTCTTTACTGATTGATATTCCCTTAACTGTGATTCGGGATATGGTTCACTTATTTCTTGATTAGCATTGCTTATATGCGTGTTTTTAGGTATTTAGTTATATCGTTTTTCTATTTTATCACTGTAACTTGTTTTTTACCACTTTGTATCACTACTTTCTCTGTATGTTAAACTTCTATGTATTCAAATCGGCCTTATCATAATGAACTGAATTTGTTGATTGTGGTTTATCTTTAAGTATTATAAAATCTTTTACCTATAAGTCTTCGCTATGGTGGACTTGTTTCCATAGCGTATTTACATACGTCTTCGTTAACTCATTTGCCTCAGTGTAAGTAAATTAATTTTTACGAATAACATGCATTTAACTGCTAATATTTATTATTTTATGATTACACGGCGATATGGATAGTCAATTTAGGTACAACATGGTTCCGTTTATTCGATCTCATAATCAAGTAATATTCTATACGATGATGAATGATTTAGTTTACAATTTAAAGTTGTGTACATAAATAACAGTGTTCATTGAAATGTATTATGCATCACAAGAAAAAGTCCCAATAATTGTAATAAGGCTGTTACTTTTGTACAATATTTAATATTATTAATAAAACAAACGCGAACGCATAAACAAAATCGACAATTCGATATAGCAACATTAATTATTGTAACATATCTTTTTCAACGGTACTACCAAGTAGGTGCGTTCACAATAGTAAAGTTTTATTTATACTAACGAGGTCTCGAGGACTCGACATCGATGTGTAATATTATTAACTCAATGTGTCCCTGAGTGTGGATGTTCTTACGGGTTTAAACCTAAGAGAGGTATAACTAAACCTGTAATTCTCTGAATTTAATTATAAAATAACAGTATAGAGGGTAACTATTTAATTTAGAAAAATGACAAGGTAGTTAGTATCTACAGTTGACATTTTGTACACTACATACACTACAGTCATATAATTTATTATATAAATTTAATTAACTGTACAATGCATAATGCTTTGCGAGCCTTTAACAATATATTAAAAATTGTAAAGTAAAAAATTTTTTCAATATCATTTTTATGTTGTAATTTATAGTTGAATACAATTCAATAATAGTGCTCTTTCAAATATTGTTGAAATGGCGAATTATATATATATATATAATATATGTGTTCTTTATAACGTACCTAATTGATATTATTTTATTTTAATTTATATAAATATAATTGAATAATATGTAGGTCACAAGACAACTTGAACGATATCGTTGTCGACCCAAGTCTGATAGTCTTTCCGCTACCCGATTAAAAATGCCTTTTATAAACGCCCACTCACGCGTGACTATTAGTGATTTAGTGTAAATTGGTAGAATATTTTGTCAGTATCATTTTTCACAAATATATTTTCAAGGTAACGAAATATTATTCTCATTTGAATGTGTAATAATAAATCATTATAATATATACGTCAAAAAACGAAATTACATCAGACTGTTTATGAATATGCACTCTTTGTGTTTAGATTATTCGACAAGTTTTTTACACGTACACGTACAGTCTCAAATCACCGGGTATGGTATTTTAATGCACTGCGGACATCTAACTGATTGTCAGTTTTTTATTTTTCCTTGGCCAGTATAGCATTCATGTTTCTTACCCCCCGTGCACTTTCCATAGTTTTTCTCTCCCGGTATTTTTTTCCTGCGAATTAACATGAAATTCTATAGGTGTAATTATTGATGATAAAATAATGTTGAAATTATTAGGACCATTGATATTCATAATAATTACGTAACTTTTTCATAGAAGATTTTTATAGATAAAATTAATAAACACATTCAAAATATGGAATAAACATAAGTCAGTTAAAAAATCAATCTTTTTATCTTAAACCTAACTTATAACGTTATCACATAAATATTATATTAAGAAAATGTTTTAAACAATGTACAGTATACATACAATTTCATTAATTATATTACTTCTATTTAATTATTAGGACACAATTTATTTTTATTCTATCATACGATATTATATCCACTCATAGAACTTAAAATAAATAACATATTTTTATTTCATAAGCAAGAATATAAATATAATAATGAAAATAAGTACAAATATGAATCAAAAAATATCTAAGAATAATACATAATTTACTTGCTTATAGTAAAATTCATAGTATATATAAAAGTTAAAATTTTCTCAAATAATATGTTTTTTATTGTTTTATGATAATATAATTAACAGCTGTAGTCATCATTGGAATTATACGGAATTGGGTAGACATTTTTACTCCTACAAATGTTTTTTAAATAAAAATAACTATTTAAAGTTTTTTTAAATATTTTGTTCCAATATGATTTACTTTACTATTTTTATTCACAATTTGGCTAAATAAATGTATATTTACATATACATTTATGAATATCTGTTCCTTTGAAATCAACATGTATTCAAATAATATAATATACTACATTAAATGAACGTTAGCTAGAACATTTATATAAATTATGTTGTAATGAATAATAATTAAACTATTGGAAGTGTTGATCGACATGAATGTATTTATCCACAAATAGAAAAAAAAATACAAAAATATTAAAACCTTTATAAATAAAATAAAAATCGATTGATTTATATTTTGATTTTCTTTCGGTGTGTATGGAAATGTTGGCACTTACGCTTTTTAATATCGAGAAGACATTCGTGTTTATAAGTTTAAATATAAAAAGGTTACCAAATTTTTCTCCTTTTTGCTATTTATTTTATGATTGTTGAATTCTGATTTAGAAAGTCACAATATTAGATTAATTATATGAATTTAAGTAACTTACAAACCTTTTTTTTTCCAAATTTAGGTGGATTATGTTTATTTACCAGTTACCCACTAATTTGAATAACCAAAATGCACGTATTATAAAAAGGTACACATTCTAAAAAAAATTAAATATTTATATTAACTATAATACATTTTTAAATACTAGTTTACCCACTCACTCAATTACTCATAATCAATAACCAAACATCTAAATCGGTTTTCCTATGGTGGATTTAAAGAATTTATTATATAAGAGGTAGCAGTTATACATGCCTACTAATTTTCCGTTGCTCTAAGTTGAATACTTCAAATGATTTTTTGAAAACAATAATTTGTTTATTTAATTAATCAAGTTAGTTCTCTGTGTACAAAAGTGTGAAGCATGTAGATGCTGTGTACTCTATGGTTCTCATACTTCTGAATAATAAGCTGTGTTGAGGGATGCAATATGTGTTGTTTTTTCCTCTTCTCTAAAAATCGAGGTTTATAAATTTGCCATGACCCCACTGTTACGTTCTTGGCAAATTGTTGTTGTCCACTAGTGCCGTCATAGTCTTTGTGACGTGCATAATAATTTATTATTATATATGTAGATAGGTCAAAGCCGGTTTAAACAACTTGTTATAATAAATGTTATTCGTGATAAAATATTTAGCAAGACCTCGAGTGTTCAAATACTACTTATGCTTATTATTAAACATATTTTCGCGTTCTGAGATTTATAATTTCATTATAGTAATTTTAAAGACCTAAAAATATGTGTTCAGCGTTGATGTAACTTTAAATTTGTATTAACTATTCTTTCTTCTTACGAATTTAAATATTAATTAATTATATTCAGGTATTGGCAGTGATTATCAAATATTATATTATATTTTAGTATAATTAAATATTTTGTTAATTTACGGTGAAATATTGTATAGTGACGTTAATTTGATATAACATATGTATACAAAAATTACTTGTTAATAATAAAAATATATTTATCTAGATATTAGCTCTGCATTAACTATGAAGATGACGTTTTCCTGGGTGATATATTCATTTTTAATTTTCGGTAAGTTATGTCTATATTAACAATATAATAATACTAAAAAAGAATATTGAGTTTTTATATGCTGTTAATATGTGGCAAGTTTAATTTTGTAGATTTAAATAATTAATGATAATAATAACAGGGTTAATCTTACAATCAATCATAGGTAAATTTAATAATTATTTACTTGAAAATAAAAACATTAAACTGTCTCAACAAAACTGAACGTATTTACAGTCGTGACCAAAATACCAAACGCTAATAATTAATAACACCTAGCGTTATTATTTTATTAACGAAATAAGTAATTTTAACAACAGTAATTTTAAACCAAACTACAATTATTGGGAATTCGTTTAGAAAATGTATATTTTACTATAAATATCTTAAACACTTTTTTTGGGGGAGGTTGGGAGTCATCAAAACCTATGATTTTTCCAGATTACTCAACACCCGTATTAACCAGTATTAACCCAAATAATAACGGTTTTGAAAACCCAAATGTCTGTTTAAATTTTTTATTCCGGTGTTTGAATACCCTAATACATCCAGCATCTGAAACCCGAAACTCGAATAAATGATTCGAACTTGGAAGAAACTCAAGTTCTAATTATTGATATTTTACTCTTTTCAATTACCTTATGAATAATAATTAATTATTTAAATTGTATTCTATATTCTGTGTCGTTTTACTGAAATAAGTATTTATAATAATGCAATATTGTATTTAGACTATAATATAAGTATAAAGTAGCTTGTAAGATAAGTGAATCAACAATTTATGTTTTCCAAAATGTTTTTAGCACTACTTACTATTATTAACTTAAGTGATAAAACCACACTTCTTGTAAACAAGCGAATACACGAAAGACAATATTGTTTTGTAGACTACAAAACGAAAATTGTTGATTATTTTGTTGTATAATAATATTAATCCAATAAACATTATTTATGTATTTAATATTCAAGAATTTATTATTTCAGGAACTGGAATTTTGTGTGACCATAAACTTGAAAGACGACAAGCTGGACCATCTTGCTCACTGTAAGCAACTGTTGTGTAAATCAACTACATTATATTGTAAATTACGAAAATATGGGTAGTTGGGTTCCTATAACTTTATAGATATTACAAGTTACGTCATATAATTTGGTACTACAATCATGACTTAAAAATTCTATCTAGGTTTTTTAATACTTAACCTATAGTATTTATTACAATGAATTTACTTATTATTAAGTATTCGTCATACTTATCGAATATTGTTAATATATAAATTAAAGATTCTATTAATATTCGATTATCACAAAAATTAACTGCTTATGTAATGTGCTGCCACCTCGTAAACAAAATTTAAATGTCTAATAAATTGTGGTTTATAATTGTAGTCCTAAACAATATTATATACATTTTAGAACCACCAAGGATACTTTTAGTTGTTCTGATGGACAGTGTATTGTATGGTCGTCAGTTTGTGACGGACGAGAAGATTGCTCAGATGGTTCAGACGAAAACATAGAACTGTGTAATCGATATGAGTATGGAATGAACAAAACGATAGGTATATAAACATATTTTCGTGACAATTAATATTACATTATAATTAAATTGTGTTCCATACAAATTTATTTTATATTGAAGTCTATATAATCTGTAAATTTAATTAAAATTTTTAATCTTTTAAACTATTACAACATTTCAATATTTTTATTTATACTATAAAAAATAAGATTTAGAATGAACAGGTCTGGGGATTTACAATTTCGTAAAATTGTCTCTTTTAGTAGCATGAATACGGTATCCGTTGAACCGTTGGGCAATATAATTATTATTATAATATTATCTACATATTTTTTTGAATAAAAATGTATTTAAATATAATTTTCAAGCATAATGCTAATAAAAATGCAAATATATTCGATTTATTTTCTTTCTTTAGATAGTTATATTAATTGTTTCATTTGTAGTATTTTTTTATCTATTATCTATAACAGTATTTATTCAAATAATCTTACTTGAAAATTATTCGAATAATTTTTTTATTCAAATACCTAATCATATTTAAAATGTTTTTTCTTAATTTATTTAAATTATTTAGTTATGTATTTTATACTATTTTATATTATATTTATATTATTATTATTAATACGGTAGTCAGTAAATTAAATAAATATTATTAACTTACAGAGGTCGAAGCAGAACTAGTTATAGCACGAGTGCTCAATTCTAAATTTTGTGTAGCAATATTTTTAATCAGATTAGCGGCTTTGGCTGCTTCTATATTTCCACAATCTGTTACATGGTGATGTGATATTCCTTTAAGTATTTCATCACTGTTGGAGTGAACACGGCCTTTACATTTCATATTTTTATACTGATCACATTTCCATAAAGACTTTTGTCCAGTTCCAATTTTTTCAAAATACACGTATAACCGTTATAAATTAATTTATTTTTGCCTTATTCACTTTTTACAAATTCAAGTCAATAACGGCTGTATAAGGTTATCGAAGTTATTGCCGCGCCAGTTCAATGATCTCGTGTGTATATCATTTAATGGTGCCTCTCATAGTATACATATATTATATTATTATATCTGTTGACCTCATTGTAAATTGGATGATTATTTCCATATTTAAAAATAAAACAATAAAAATACTTAAATATTCTAAATAAATAAACATAAAATTGGGTAATATACCTAGGGTAATAAAATAATTAGACAACTAAAAAAGTTAGTTTGGCGATCAATTCACTAGAGATCAATAGTTCGCAACCGATTCACCGCGATCCCAAGAACACATATGTTAGAACCATTGCGCATAATTTCTCTACATCGCATTTAAAAAAAAATACGATCACGTACACGGATGAAGGTATAGTTATCAAATTAATATAATATACTATATAGTGTTCTGTATAATAAACAATACGATTAGTTATATTTTAAAATAAACGGTTAAAAAAAATATGCATACTTGTTTATATATAACTGTAATATTGAATAAGCGCTCGCTAACTACTTGGTAGAACTGATTCCGCGTATAATTTCAAAAGATCGTTTGATTTGAAGCAGCCAACGTGCGTACTACCAAAATGCGCGCTAGTAGGGTAAATATCGGTGACTCCTACTTCCGTTTACATCGCAGTCTCTGCGACCACCTGGAAATTTGGCCTGGTGGGTGATCCACCAGTTGTCCCAGTGTCAGTCGTATTTCCGGCATGTCACAGTGTCGTGTCACAAATCAGCCAGTCAGAGACCGAAATTCCCTTTTTTGCAAGTAACCACGGTGTTAATGGCGTAACATGGCATATCAATGATAATATATTATACGAACGGTAATATGGTTCGGAGGAAAACTCAGGACCAGAGGAGTCAAGGCAAGGCATGGAATTTAAGTCCGCAATCAAACTTATATAATATGCGGGTTGGCTTCGTGAGCGTGTGTGGTTTTCGCTGTAGAATACTTCTGATACCGTATTCGGTGGACTGTTGGCTTGTTCAAGAAGTTTCTGTAGTAAGTAGTTATTGGTCAACTAGGCGATCGTGGTCTGCAATCAATGGACGGTCAAACGTCGGTCGATCTTTCCAATGGGATTCGGTAGTCACTTATACGCTCGTTGACTAGCTCCAAAAGATGGTGCATAGTTTTAATCCAACAGTTTCTAAACTCGAGAGAAATAATATTTATTATACATTTAAATACTTTTATTGTTGGTGAATGGTATTAAATTAATATTATAAAATAAAAATAAAAATACGTATTATAAGGTAGATTTGTTATAATCGTTTGATGTATATTTTTAAATCTTCAAAATTATGTTTTATCGTAAAGATATTTACTTGAAAAACTATTATCATCTAAAATGTAATATGTGATTATATATTAGAATGCGGAAGATTAAATATCAATGGAAACCAGGATAATAACGCACTTAATGGGATAACACCTTGGAATGTTGGTATATATAGAGAAAATTTTAATAGTTCCAATCATGATTTTATATGCGGAGGAACAATTATAGGTCCAAAATTCATCGTTACAGGTAATATCGATGCAAAATTTATTTAAAAATAAAATAAAATAATTTTAAATATATTTTCAGTTGCTAAATGTCTTTATGTATCAAGTAATCTCAATGTTAAAAGATTAGAAGTATATAACTCCTTTTACAAAGTTTCGATTGGAAAATACGTTAAAAATCTCACACAAGCTGATAATAAATTTATTCAAATAATTGATGTAAGTTATTGATTTTATGATCGTTGTGAAATATTGTTAAAACATTTTATAGGTGAAAATTATTTATTTAAACGACGATTTTCATATATTTGATGATTTATTTTACAATGATATTGCTGTTGTTGTGTTATCGGACAGAATTACTTTTAGTAATTTTGTGACACCTGTTTGTATCGATTGGTATGATAAATACAATGTATTGAATGGAGCTCAAGGCAAGGTTGGTTTAAAGTATTATTTAAATATTGAAACTATTATAAATCAAAATAAGTTTTTTTATACAATCAATATTGACCATTGTTAATTACTATTCAATGCTAAATTCGATGATTTCTAATATTAAAAACTTTAATTTAAAATTTTGACTTTATTTGTCAAATTGTATTTAACTAATTACACTGAATACCAACACTTACGAAAAATTATTTAATATTATACTTTATCATAGTTAATGCAAATGTTATATATTTAACAGATTGTTCCTTATTGGACACAAAAGAAAAGCTCAAGAATTTGCTTATTAAATTCATCTTTAACATTTATCGACAATGATTCTTGTCGAAACACATATGGATTAAAACATATGACTGATGATAAATTTTGTGGCAGTTCTTCTATGGGTAATAAAAATTTTATTGTCAATAGTTAAAATAAAATCTTCATGTTTCTTAATAAACTTATCCTAAATTTATTATACGATAAATTAAATTTAAAAACAATTCGTTAATTCTAAATTGTGTGCTATAAGTTAATCTAAATTTAAGAAAATAATAAGTTATCGCACCGATGTACAGTAAGATTGAACTTTGTCATTGTGTGTGAATTGGCTTTGTAACATATCTTATGTGTATGAGTTTGATGATAAATCATTTCATACAAAAAACAATTTTGATAAAAAATGGTCTATCGCGTCTGCAAAATATATTTAAATTGCTATTAAAATTATATCTTTTACTATAAGTTATAGCCAATAAGTATGATAGGTAATATCTGGAATAACAAGGACACACGGCTGAATTATTTGGTGTTTTTTTTTTAAATAGTGAAGACACTGTACTTAATGTAACCTCATGTACTATATATATAAAGTGTGTAAACATACATTTCAATATATTATGTAAATATCATTATCCTTATAAGATTATTCATAAATATTATAATTTCAATGAAAATATTTAAAATATTTCTTAGCATTAGGTTATATTTTTTATCAAGTAATACAACAATTATATAATCTAAATATATATCTTGTTTAATATTTGTGTTTTTTATAGTATACAATTATGTTATTAAATGTTTTAATTTTAGTTTATTAACAAAACTGTCTATACCAAAAAAGTTATAATTTAGATTTTAAAAATTAACATTATTTTTGAGGGAGAAGCAAATTAATGTACCCTTAGGACATACAATTGTTAAAATACAGCTCTGTTCATTGGACTATTTTTTTATGTGTATCATTACTTACAACAAAATTTTGCAGGTATTTGATTAATTTTTAGCTTATGAATACGATATATTTTGTTTCAGAAAAAAGAAAAGATTTGATGTATTTTGGCACAGGCATCACATTTTTACACTCTAATAACTCTCATTTTTTAACCGGAGTAGCAACAAACAATAATAAAGTCAATAATAATACGATCGTATACTTGTACAGATATTAAGTATCACTATTAATTGGATTCGTAAAATGTATACCAAATATTTAGACCATGTTCGTATATCACGTTCTACCTACTTATACAATATAACTATATGATATTGTAATATTTTTATTTATTTTTGGTTCAAAAATAAAATATTTTTGAATGAATAAAAATTTGTTCAATCCAATTGTTAACATTTGTGGTTTTATAGGATATACCATATTGTCTGTTACCAGCCATTGAAGGAATTATATATTCTTATGAAGGATCAGATAACATTTTAGCTCCTGGAACATTAGTTAATAAGTATCGTACCGTTATTGAGAACTGTGATGTTGGATATTATAAAGCTTACCCAAGAAGTTTTAGAGTTTGTCAGGGAAACGGTAAATGGACCTTGACTTCCGAGAAATTGTGTTTTAGTAAGTAATGTACTGTAATTCTTATGTTATAAATATCATATATTTAAATAATTTATATCCATATGTTTGGTTATATTTCATTATAATGATTAATACTTTTAGAAAGATGTCCGCCTCTATTATCAGAGAGTTTAGATATTAAATGTACTTTAAACGGTAACTATGCTAATTGTTCAAATCCATCGACACCCGAAACAATAGCTGTACCATCGTGTAAGCCAACCCATACATTACCAAATGGAAAAGAAGAGACTCCAATTGAATTAATTTGTCAGTCTAATGGAATGTGGAATAAACAACTATATAAATGCAATTCAAGTAACTACATGCACCTAATTTATATACAAATATTAAACTAAGCTATAACTGTAAACTGTAAATTTCATTTTTCATTTTTTATATTTTAAAATTTAAGATGGACATCAACTCGTAAGAGAATGTATATTTTATTAGGATAGCCATGTGATACGAATGTATAAACTTATGCTTTCTATAAAGTATTCAAATATATTATTTTAGATTGTGGAAGAGTATATACTAATGGCAAAATTTCGATGTCCAACGGCAAAACAGCTGTCGTTGGAACAGCACCTTGGAACGTTGGGATATATCGATTAAATAAAGATACTTCCAAATATGACTTGATATGCGGAGGATCAATAATTGCTCCAAATCTAGTAGTTTCTGGTAAAAACTAAGGAATTAAAAATGGAATGAATTTTAATTAAATACAATTTTTAGCTGCTCATTGTTTTTGGTACCAAGAGATATTATCTAATAAAATATCAATAAACGACGATTCATATAAAGTTGCTGTTGGAAAATATGATAAAAATTTCACAGTAGTTGACAATGAATTTACTCGAATAATGAATGTATGTTTTCAATTTGAAAGTATTATCTTATGATATCCGTATTACATTTAATAACAATTTTTATAGATTGAAATTATTTACTTAAATGAACATTTTTCTGGAGCTCGTGGCTATTTTGCCAATGATATAGCTGTTATTGTGTTATCGAATAGAGTTGCTTTTAGTAATGTTGTTGCACCTATTTGTGTCGATTGGACTGGTAAATACAATATATTGAATGGAGTTGAAGGAAAGGTAAATTTTATGTTTGATAATTATTTAAAAAATATACAATTTTTGTAAATATTTAGAAATTGTGAAAGTAACGAGTTGTTATAGGTAAAGTTTCCTCCTCCATTAGTTTCTTCACAATTTAGTTCTGAGAACTTGAATATTTGTAAAAGATGAATAATAATTAATTATTTATAAATTGTGCTTAAAAATCTAACAAAATTTAATGGTGTTCATTATTAAATTTTGGTCGACTTGAGTACTTGAACAGAAATACTAATAATTATTATTTAAATTTCAAAATCGTAGTCGAATTTAATTTAATTTATAGTATTCCTATATAGTAGTCTTATAATCGATTTGTTAAGCTACTAAACTTTATTTTAATTGCATATACGAATTTTAAACATTCGCACATCATACATACAAAAATAAGATTAATATAATTTATTATAAAATTATAGAACAATAACAATTATAACATAATTTTATATTATTAATTAATTTTATACTTTTTTAGATTGTTGGCTGGGGAAATACAGAAATGGGTACAGCAAGTTCATTTTTATTAGAAACTTATTTACCATACCTCGACCAGAATTCTTGTCGAGATACTTATACGAATGGATTTGATATATTTGTAACTCTTGATAAGTTTTGTGCTGGATCTACGTTGGGTAATATAATATTTAATTATCAGTACCATGAAATCATTGTGCTTTTCTTTCAACTGAATTCCTTACTTATAGGTATGCTTGTATTATACACTAAATGTTAAATCTGTATACCTATTTAAAAAAAAAAGATTTTTTAAAGTTATTTAGTCAAAATAATCACATGTACGAATTGATATAAATATATTACCTCACTTTTTATACTTGATTCAATAGGTATTTATCATGAGCAATTCGATACTTGACATTACTTTAGTAAATTATTAAAGTACTATAACTCTATGCCAGTTACGTTGGCTACATATTATTTTAATATTTCTACCAATTCTTTAATTTTGTAATCACTGTTATAAATGTACTTATTGCAATTCATTTTTTTACATTTATTGAATATTGTCTATTTAGCTTTAATATTTTGCAAATCGTTAATGATTAACAAATCATATTATTTGTGGGATTGTATTTTATTACGTCTATACTCTAAAGCTTATAATCTATATATCATAAAGACTTGTTTGTATTGTGAGTGTAACCAAGTAAGTGTAACTCCAGAACTGAGTTATTTTGACTATTAAAAAGTCCATTGAAGGCTTAGATAATTAATACATAAGTTCACATAAAAAAATTTAAATTTTACAAATTATACAACACTATAATTTGTAAAATGTCTTGTACATTTTTTTGGGAAGTTAATTAATGGAGTGATTTATCAAAGATTATTGTTGACTTTAATATATAATTAAAATTCAAAATATAGTCTTCAAAAAAGAGTCATGGATAAATTTCATTGAGTTATCAGCAACAGTTATGTTTTTTATTATTTGCATTAAATGGTTATGTTATGTAATGTATTATTGTTTTACTATCATGTTTCAAATCATCTCTACCATATTTTGGAAGGTATATATGCTATATCACATACTCTTATAATGTTCTGCTTTTACATAATTATTGTCAGTTATAAAAAATATAAATATAAATTACATCAACTACTCAATGACATTCAAATGCTTAATTTATGTCTTATAATTAATAAAATATTTTTAGTTTCAGGACAATACTTGGATGAAGGAGATAGCGGTTCGGGTTTATCATTTTTACACTCAAAGTCTTATTATTTAACCGGTGTATTGAGTCTTATAGAATCATCCTCCAATAACTCAATTGCCCTTTTTACGGATATTAAACACCATATTCTATGGATTCGTCGACTGTATAACAGACTTAGCTAAGTACAATAAGAGTTGGATGTCACATACAGATAATTCCTTAAGCTATATATTTATACTAAATAAATTCCTTGTAGCAAAACGCTCTGCCGACAATCATTATACATTTTTTTTAAATATATGAATGCGTTGTTTTTTTATCAAATTATATTTTCATATGATATCTCATTATATAATTACTTTCATTTTTTATTCATACATTTTAATTGTAAGATTGAAACTAAGAAACACACATTTTTTTACAAATTTTTGGTTTATATTAGGATTGTTATTAAAATAAACGTAAAAACGTATATATATATATTTGTGAGATTTCCTGTAAATATGTATGCTTATACATTTGTGTAAATATGATAATTATACAAAGGGGAATACAAGAAAATGTAATTATTATATTAGTTATCATCAATGGTTATTAAATGTTTATAGAAAAGTCGTATAACGCGTTCAAAAAAATAAAAATTTATCTCTAATAATTAACGACATATGTTTTTGCTTTATTTTTTATAATTTCTAAAATAAATCTTATCGTAATACAATTATTCATATTTGATTGTACAATAATTAATTATTATAACATATACGATCGAGAACGAAATTGCATCAGACTATTTATGAATATATACTGATTTCGTTTAGATTATTCAAGTTTTCTGTATGAACGCGTACGTCTTCGATAACCGGATATGATTATATACATATATATTTTAGCTATATCTTCCCTGAAAACTAAAGTACAATAGTACAAACAATTGACAGGTTCTTATCTAAACCGAATTAATATTTTATCGAAGGTATTAAGTAAATTGGTAAAATATTAAATAATATTTTTATTTGTATTTTTTTTTTACTAATTTATAACTTCATACTTGTGTATGTGAGAGATCGCAATTCTCAACAGCGTATAAATCAAAACATAAGATTTTATCCGATTGATGAAACAAATAACGGAGTGTTGTAAGAACATTATTTATAAACACTTTTTAAATCTACAATTTAGATTTCATAAAATTGTATGCCTAATGCATTATATTTTGAATTAAATTGGAAGAATCCTGAAACTACCCCGTTTATCAATAAACCTTTTACGGCACCTAAATGAGGTTATAAGTCATCACCGAATTAAACCCACATAACTTTCGTATGGTAATAAAAAAATTGAGAGAGTAAGAAATCAAAAATATTTAACTTTCCTTAACCTTATTACTATATAAGAGCCACCTAACCTAAGATATCTATGTTAATTTAAAAATTGTATCGATAACTATTAATATATTGAGAGTAATAATTTTTGAAAGTGATACAATACTGTGAAAAATACTAGATGTTTTATCACATTTATTTCATATTTTTGTAAACCCGTATTAAAAACTTATTTTTAGTAAAAATATTTTACCTTCTAGAAATGTATTGCTTATATTATTACCTTTGTCTGTTACCACCGGCTAGCCGGTTTGCGAAATAGCACACGACTGCCCGCACTTCTCTTACTGTACGTTGTCGCCTTAGGATTGACGTGCATCAAAATATTATGTCTGTTTTAAATCGGCGTTTTTTTTAATATATTATATATTCTTATTATTGATAATATCGAACTGACATTTATAATTATATTTTATTTGTTGCACCAAAAGGTGCCGAGTACTCAACGACTCTGGGAATTTGAAAATGCTGAGAAGTTGAATTTATCCTTGTACAAGGTCATAAATTTACCACGGCTTTGTTGTTGTGAATTCAGCGAAGTTTTTGTCGATTGGTGCCGTTAGTGGTAGTCTGCACAACGTGCATTCCAGCTGACTAGTTGAGTCTTACTATATTTAATATATTGTAGACGGGATGAAGCCGGTTTATAAAAATTATTCAATTGTATGTTATTCGTGATACAATACCTTGAATGTTTCAGTACTAATGCTTATTATAAAATATGTTTTTGAGTGCCGAGGTTCGTCGTAATTTCATTACACTATCAGCATCAATTACGTATTAAGATCATAATATAGCAATTTAAAAGACCTAATAGTATGTTTTCAGTGTTTTTGTAACGTT
Source organism: Rhopalosiphum maidis (assembly GCF_003676215.2). Classification (NCBI taxonomy): domain Eukaryota; kingdom Metazoa; phylum Arthropoda; class Insecta; order Hemiptera; family Aphididae; genus Rhopalosiphum; species Rhopalosiphum maidis. Next base: position 87,809,886 of record NC_040878.1, read on the forward strand.
GTATTCGTTTTATCGGCTCTTAAATACTATTATCACATAAAATTAATTAATTTTCTCCAGGTATTATCAGTGTTCATTATATTTTGTTCGTTAATTTACGGTAAAATTTGGATAAGTAAATCTAAATTAAATGTATTTAATTTGTTATAACTAATATACATAAATTGATTGTTGACATTAAACCTGTAGTTATCTTGATTTTAGTTCTGAATTGACTATGACGGTGATACATTTCTGGTTGATATATTCATGTCTAATTTTAGGTAAGTGATGTCAATATTAACAATATAATAGCGATAAAAAATAATATCGTGTTATGATGATGTTTTATGATATTAAACATTAAAATCTACTATTAAATTACATATTTATAATAACTATGAGTTCTGATTACCAAATATTACTTGAATAAGTATAGTTTCATGTAATTATAATGAGCTGTCGTTAACACCGATTATTTTGATGAACACGAATACATGAAATACACACACACACACACACACACACACACGTTTTAATGTATAAGCATTTTATCTACTCCGTCGTTTTCAATATCGTGAACGCATCGCAATATCACCTCTAAAGAATCCAATACGTTTATATAATTATTTGTGTACATAATCATTAGGTATACGAGCGATTTAAAAAGTAGTTTACCTCCTTCTATTTAACGAAAAACACATTTATTCTTTATAATAAATATTTTTTTTATAAATACTCACAGTGAGTTAAATTGTTTAGGTTACGCGTGTATTAATTATCAAAATCAGAATTATTTTTGCTTACCTAGAGTAAACTATAAAAACAATTTATAAATTTACCTCACTCACTAAAATATTTATTATCAGATACTACATATCACCGTCGTTTGTCCTTTAATCGATCATAAGAAATTATATTACTAGTTATAGTTATATGATATTATAGCGTGCTTATTTTTCGTCGATCTAAATCAGCATCATACAATAAAGTTTGTTTATTTAATTAATTTATCAAGTTAGTTTTGTATAATGTATAAAAGTTCTGAGGCATGTAAATGCAGAGTACTCGACGACTCTGGTATGTTTTAATCTACTGTGCTGAGTTACTTATGTATGGCGTCTTCGTCCTTCTTATCGTAGACCTGTGGTCATAAATTTGCCACATCTTCACTTATGCCAAATAACTAGTTAAGGAATTTCTTTTATTAGTCATGAATATACGCAACGCACAATGTATGCATTTTATGAGCATGTAGTATTATGTATAAAAACAGATTTGCGGGGCGATACAATAAATAAATACAAAATAAATATTTTGTTGTTTTTTAAAAACTTTTTATTGAGTACGTTGTTTTTTTTTATAATAAATAATAATGAAAACATCAAAATTGTACAACATAATTTGTTTAATAGTCATAAGTGAAATTAGAAAAAAAATATAAGTTCACCAATAAAATATAAATGTATTATTAAAAAAGAAACTCGAATTTTTAGTAAATATATGTTATTTATTTAACACAATTGTTTATTATTATCTTGTAAACGTATAACTAATCAAAAAAATAATTGCATTTAGTGTCGTCTATTGACCTTTGTATGTAAGGTGGTTATTTGCCACTAAATATGATTTTAATAGAAATCTTATATTGAGTGATTGTTAATATGGAACTTGTGACTATTTTTCATTTTCCTATTTACAAAGAAAATAAATTTCGATTATGTAGGTCCTACGTAAGTGCTAATATACTTTTTTCACAAAAATAATTTTTATTTATTTATGGCTTTAAAGGTGCATTATTAATGATTTTATAAGTAAGATGTATACATATGTATGCATATGCATATGTATTATGCACTCAAATCAACTTTCAAATTAAAAATTCTAAAAAAAAAAATAATCACATTTAAATTTTAATTAATAAATACTTACCAAAGAAACTTCAATACTATATTCTAATATTGTACTATTTTCAGTAACTTTTTGTGTATATATGAATTAATTATTCAAATAGTACTGTATATTTTAGAGTTGTATGCAATTTTGTTTTTATGATAATGCATAGTATAATGTGATATTGTATAAAGTAAAAAATATATGTGAGAAGTATTATATAATATTAATGCTGATTATTTGTATACATAATAATATTAATCCAATAAACATTATTATTGCATTTAATTTTCAAACATTTAATTTATTATAGTTTATTATTTCAGGAACTGGAATTTTGTGTGACCATAAACTTGAAAGACGACAAGCTAGTACAAGATGCTCAAAGTAAGTTATTTATTGTTGTACAAATTAACACCATTTTTTCTAAATTTCGAAAAGGAGGTTGTCCCTATAGCTCTGAGGTCCATAATAAGCCTCGTTGTTCAATATATCCACTACATACATCATTAGGTATACTTAATATTAAATCTCATCACGTTTTTCATTTAGTGATTATAAAGAACTAACATCCATTATATTTTCTTTTTTATTGTATGAAAAAAAATGTTGCTTATTAAATCATCAACATTTTGTTCACCGAGTATTTTCAAAGATACAAGAAATATACAAATGTATAATAATTGCACATATTATTTATGTTACATTGGACCAACTTAGTTGGTTTAGTTTAGAGTTATTTATTAAAATGATTACGGAAAAATATAAAAAGTTATAAATAAACTGATAAAGTTATTGAAGCCCAATGTAGCCGTATACGGAATAATACCCTGTAGTTAGTGCTCGCCCGTCACTGATCGCCTTACCGTATATTTTATAATTATACCGTTTTTATTTTCGTTTTTTTTTTTTTTGTTATTTTATTTAAAAAAAACATTATTTGCTTATGAAATATGCTGTTCCATATGCAAACTTAAACTATAAAATAAATTGTATATTGTAATTGAAGACCTAAATAATATTAAACAAATTACAGGACTTCCAAAAATACTTTTAGTTGTTCTGATGGACAGTGTATTATATGGTCGTCAGTTTGTGACGGACGTAAAGATTGCTCAGATGGTTCAGATGAAAACAAAGAATTGTGTAATCGATACGAGTACGGAAAGAGTAATATAGGTATATAAAAATATTTTTATGCTAATTAATATTATATTATAATTAAGATGTATTCCGTAATATTCTATATTTTATATTTTTTGAACATAAAAGTCTATAATTTGTATATTTAATTTTAATTTTTAAATTTCTTTACTATTATAAAATTTCAATAATTTTGTTTATACTATAAAAATTAAGCTTAAGAATGAACAATATATTCCGGGAAGTTACAATTGCGTAAGTTTGTCTCTTTTAGTAGCACGAATGCATATGTTAGAACCATTCTGTATGATTTTCCTACATTTCCTTAAAAACATAACTATTAAATACAAAAACGAGTGTATAGTTACTAAATTAATATAATATACTATTTATATTTGTACTTATAACATAGTAAATTAACTAATCGTAAATTAAGTAAAAATGTAAAAAGTGTGTGTTTCTATAAATTGTAATACCTATTCAATCAGGTATACCAGAGATTATAAAAATATCTTCTACAAGACTTAATTACTGTGTATTTTATATCGAAAAATATGTTTATCAAATAATATGGATTCTCCCATGACTACGAGCATTTTAACGACATGACCGTAACTCAAATATATTACCTAAAATTGGCGTAATCTATCATAATATCAACTATAAGTTGTGACCACAACTAGTACGCAACAAAAATTAATATACTTATAAGATTAGATTAGGTATAGTATAATCTTTTGATATACATTTTTAAACCTTCGACATACCTTTAATATGTTAAAATTTTAACTTATAAATGTTTTATACATTTATTAATTATTATCAACTAAAATATAACCAAATATTATATTAGAATGCGGTAGAGTTTATACCACTAGCAACTCAGTATCGAGCACCAATGATATGAAAACACTTTTTCGAAGAGCACCGTGGACTGTTGGAATATATGTGAAATATAGATGGACTTCCTATTATATTTATGTATGTGCAGGATCAATAATTGGTCCAAAACAAATCGTATCTGGTAAAATCTTTGCGCAATGTATGTAGTAAGAAATTAAATTAATTCAATAACATTTTAAGTTGGTTCATGTCTTTGGGAATCATCCTATTTGCCTTCCAAAATATCAATAAAGGACATGTTCAAAGTTGCTATTGGAAAAAACTTGAAAAGTTTCCATACAAATTTCGAAACAGTTGACAATGAATTCACTCAAATAATGGATGTAAGTTATTAATTTTATATTAGTTTGAAAAATTGTTAAAACTTTTTTACAGGTTGAAACTGTTTACGCACATGAAAAATTACATGATGAAAATAAACAACTTATTTATGATATAGCTGTTGTTGTGTTATCAAAAAAAATTACTTTTAGTGATTATGTGACACCTGTTTGTATTGATTGGAGTGGTAAATACACTATAAGGAATGAATCTAAAGGACAAGTTGGTTTAAAGTATTATTAATTAAATATTAAAATTGTGATGTAATTCCAATTAGTTGTGTAATTTATCGTTATTAGCCCTTGTAAATTTCAATGTTAAGCTAAAATCGATAATTATTAATATTAAAAACTGTATCCAATCGTATTTTCTTTACCTAATAATTGACGCCCAGTGCCAACACGTATAAATAAGTAGTTAATATTATACTTTATTATTATAAATGCAAATTGTATATACTTCAACAGATTATTACTTGGAAGTTTGGGGAAGAATCATCTTTATCAGAAACATCCTTATCATATATTGACAGTAAATCTTGTGAAAATAAATATGAACCAAAAAAAATGGTTTATCCTATGGCTAATGATACGTTTTGTGGCATGTCTGAAATAGGTATTTAATATTTAATTGTCAATAGTTGCATTGAAATCTTTATTTTTTTAATTGACATTCCCTAAGTTTATTATACATTATTTATTTAAGATTAAATACTTTTAAAATGGTTACCACACTGTAAATGACCATCGTAAGTTAGGAAATAACTTATCACATTTTTTATTGTTCGTAAATCAATGGTAATAATAAAATAATAAATAGTTATTCATAGATGGTATTATTAAATAATTTATGTATATCTCTTAGAATATATTTAATCAAATTTTACTACTTTATTTAAATTAGTAAATATTGATTAATATGTATACAAATATAATTTGCACAGCTCTTAAAAATTAATATCGATGATAAAAGCTAAACTTAATATTAAAAAAAAAATGCAATGATTCACTTTTTTGTGGATTATTATTTCAGACATTAGTTATACTTATATTTTATTATACAAATACTTCAAGGATTCTCTCAATAGACACCATAATGAATCAATAAGAATTAAAAAAATACTCCAATTATAGTAAGACCAATAAGTAACAGTATTTTTAAATTTTACAAAATTAATCCGGAGAAAACATATATACAGATACTCAAAAAGCCAAGCGGGAGATGGTAAATTGGAATTACACAAAATTTATATTTTTAAATATAAATTAGAACTTTCTTTTTCTCATAATACAACACAATATAAATTTAATACAATTCGTCAAAGTGCTAAGGAATTATGCAATGCTTATACGAAGAACATACTATAGGAATTGAGGTAGTCCAGCTAGGGCATACTAAGAGTAAACAAGTGAAACAATTTTTGAAGAAATTATCACTCTGTTTTCATATATTCAACCTGGGTAAAAGTTAAAAATATAACCAGATTAATATTGTTGATAAAATTAAGACAAAAATTATGCAATAATAAAAAAAAAGTAGTACTAAATTATATACTTTTTCAGTATGCGTTAATTATGTAGCATAACATTTTTTCATTAAAAATTTAAATTTATTAGCAAAATTGTCTAAACCAAAATAGTAACAAATTAGATTTTAATACATTTTTTATGAGGGGAGAAGCAGAGGCAATAACATGTTGCCTTAGGGCATAATATTGTTAAGATAAAGCTGTGTTCATTGATTAATTGTGTAATGTATGGGTACCATTACTTACAACAAATGCCAGTAAACATAAATTAAATGAGTATCTTATAAAAAAACTGTTTTTTTTTTTTAGGACAAATCGTTAATTTATATTATTTCGGCTCAGGATTAACCTTTGCACACTCAAACAATTCTCATTTTTTAACTGGAGCAGGACTTTACATTGAAGAAACAGAAATTGAAAATAGAACAGTCGTACATTTTACAGATATTATATACCATATTAATTGGATTCGTAACATATATATTAAATATTTAGACCATGTACGTATATCAAGTTCTAGCTACTTATACATTATAAATATATAATTTTTATATTTATGTCTAATTTTGATTCAAAAAAAAAAAATATTTTTTATTAATTAATGTTATCTCATTCCAATTATCAAATATCATGGTTTTTATAGGATATACCTTTTTGCATTTTACCAGCCGTTGAAGGAGTTATATATTCTTATGAAGGTTCAAATGAAATTTTAGCTCATGGAACATTAATTAATCAGCATAATACCGTAATTGAGAATTGTGGTGTTGGATATTATAAAGCTTACCCCAGAGGTTTAAGAGTATGTCAGGGAAATGGAAAATGGTCTTCGACTATCGAGAAATTGTGTATTAGTAAGTTATGTATTGCAATTTGTATACTTTAATTATCACTTATTTAAATATTTTTTGTCCGTATGTTTGGTAATGTTTGATTATAATTTTTTATGCTTTTAGAAATGTGTCCGCCTCTTTTATCCGATAGTTTAGATATTAAATGTACTCTTAATGGTAAGTTTACAAATTGTTCAAATCCTTCGACTCCCGAAACAATAGCCGTGCCATCGTGTAAACCAACCCATACATTACCAAATGGACAAGAAGAGACTCCAATTGAATTGATTTGTCAGTCTGATGGAATGTGGGATAATCAGCTATATAAATGCAATCCACGTAATTATGATTATATCACGAGACAAATGTTTTTAATTAATATAATTTATTTTACTAAGCTATATCTTTATACGAATTCCATTTTTTATTTTATAATTTTAAATTTGAAGATAGATAATTAATCGCACTATTCAATAAACGTATTTATCATTATAATCTATAAAATATTTAAATATTAATTTAGATTGTGGCAGAGTATATACTAATGGGAAGATATTGATCGCCAATGGTAAGAAAGCACAATTTGGAACAGCACCTTGGAACGTTGGGATATATCGATTAAATAAAGTGAATTCAAATTATGATTTGATATGTGGTGGATCAATAATTTCTCCAAATTTAGTCGTTACTGGTAAAAAACCGAATTGTGTATTTGCATAGGAACGAATATTAATTAAATATATCTTTTAGCGGCTCATTGTTTTTGGTACAAAGGAATATTATCAAAAAAAATATCAATAAACGATGATTCATATAAAGTTGCCGTTGGAAAATATGATAGAAATTTCACAGTAGTTGACAATGACTTTACACGAATAATGAATGTAAGTTTCATTGATCTAAAAGTAGACATTTATAATAGTATTAAAATATAAATTTAACCAATTTTATAGGTGGACGTTATTTATTTACATGATCTTTTCACTGGAAATCAAGATTACTATGCTTATGATATAGCTGTAATGGTGTTATCGAACATAGTTTCTTTTAGTAATGTTGTTGCGCCTATTTGCATCGATTGGACTGGTAAATACAATGTGTCAAACGGAGTTGAAGGAAAGGTAAATTTCGTGTTCTTTAATGATAGATTATAATATACGATATTTGAAAATATAATAAAACTTTAAAAGTGTTAGGATATGTTATGAATAAATTTATAAATGGGTTTATCCTCTGAAATTTACTAATTTTGAAAAACGAATAATTATCAAGTAATCGGGTATTTTGCTTAACAATTTATTTTTCTTCCTTATACTTTAAAAATAATTATATAAATTCTAATTGTCAATTCGTATGTAAAGCAAAGACCATTAAATACTTTGCTTTATGATTTTTAATGTTGATAATTGGCAAGAAAATATTTGAAAAATAATCTCTACATAGAAATCTTAAACCACTTTAAACCGTATTTTATTTGCATATCAAATCGGATATTAAAATTTTAAGTATTCACTCCTACGAAATCGAGTTTGATATAATTAATTATAAAATAATATAACAATAATAATATTAATAATATGAAATTAAGAAATCTTTTTCATACTTTTACAGATTGTTGGTTGGGGAAATACGGAAAAGGGTACATTAAGTCCCGTTTTATTAGAGACTTCTTTACCATACCTTGACCATGATTCTTGTCGAGCTATGTATACCAAAGGATTTCATATATTTGTTACTCTCGATAAGTTTTGTGCTGGATCTGCGTCGGGTAATAAAATATTTAATTATCACTACAATGAAATCATTTTATTTTTGATTTGCACACTTACTTTACATAATTAGTTGTATTAAACATTGAAATGTTTAGGTGTATTCACATTTTAAATATTAATAATTTAAAGTATATTTATTGTCAGTGTTGTTCTTATATAACAATGTAGATAATATATTTAGATGAAGAAATTTTCTATATTAGATGGCAGTTAAATACCAATTATGTAATTTATCTAGATATGAAAAAAAAATAAAATTGTCTTATCTAGATAAGGTATTTAGATAATTTTATCTATCTAAATTTAGCCATAGTACAACATTGTTTATTGTAAATAATTACATTTTTGCGTTAAATATAAAGGTATTTATACTTTTCGATTTGTGATGTCTTATTTGTGAATTTTAAAAATTACCCATTTTTTTAAGAATATAAGAATTTGGATTATGTTATGTCTATTAGTAACAAGAAGAAACTAAAAAAACTCATACAATTCTTTGGCATACGTCACTTTTAAAAAATTCTTAAAAATAAATAAGTAATAATGTTGAGGAGGATGAGGAGATGTGGAGACTTGGTTAAATGAGAGATTCATAAAGATTATTGCTGATCTTAATATACAATTTGTATTTTAAATATTGTATAAAATTGAGTTATGGTAGAATATTATTGATTTATCAGTTAAATATTTGTTTTCACAATTTTCCTTGAATGTTTATGTTGTACAATATATTATAATTTAACAATCATATTTCAAATCATTTTTACTATATACCTATATGTACTACATCACATAATTTTTTAATGTGGTGCTTGTACATTATTAGGTATAATCAATGTAAATCTGCATTATATCAATTACTCAATAACACTCAAACTGATTAATTTATGACTTATATTACATAAACGTATCTTTAGTTCCAGGACAAGACATGGGCGAGGGAGATAGCGGTTCAGGGTTAACATTTTTGCAATCAAAGTCTTATTATTTAACCGGTGTTTTGAGTCTTAAGCAACCATCCTCAAATAACTCAATCGCACTTTTTACAGATTTTAAGCACCATATTCAGTGGATTCGTCGTCTGTATCAAAAACATAGCTAAGTCCAATTAGACTATGGTAATAACATAAAAGTTATTTTTATTAATTATATTAATAACTGATTTTGTTGTGTACTGCATTGACGACGAACATAATATTTTTTTTTTAATTTATTAAGGCGTACATTTTTGGGAAATATTGTTTTTACATATCTTATTATACAATAACATTAATTTTTGAATTATAAATTTAATGTATAAGATGTATAACACATTTTTTTTCACAAAATTTTGTTTTATATTAAGATTGATTTGAAAAGAAACAGAACAAACATGTACACATTTGTGAATCATTGTGTAATTGTCTGTAAATATTTATGTTCATAAATTTATACAAATTTGTTATTGATAAGATAAGGTTATAAGAATATATTATTATAATATTTATTAGCAGTTGTTACAAAATATTTAAAGACAACATTTTTTTCTGGTTAATGTGTTTCAGATAATATAAAAATATATCTACAATTATTATCATAAAGTATATACGTTTTTTTGTTGTACTTTTTGAACTCGTTTTTTTTATTTTTATAAACTCTGACTCTTATTAAAAAAACCAACGGTATAAAATCTCTATTATTTCAGGAGATATCGTAATGGGTAAATCCTCACAGCTCATTGGATACTCTGTATAGCTTAAAATCAATTTTTTTCCGTAAATAAAAATAAAGATATGATAATCACAAACAGTTCAATAGTATAAATGACAAAATCTAAAAAAGAAACCAAAATATCCTTGCTTACAGTAAAATTAATTATATTTATAAACGTTTTAAAAATAGATTGGTTTATATAAAATAATTGTTTTTGTGAGATATTCTGTACTGATTGACCTTCCCTTAACTTTTATTCGGGATACGGTTCAATTATTTCTTGATTGGCATTGCTTATATGCGTGATTTTAGGCATTTAGTTATATCGTTTTTCTTTTTTATCACTATAACTTGTTCTTTACCACTTTGTATCACTACTTTCTCTGTATGTTAAATTTCTATGTATTCAAATCAGCCTTATCATAATGAACTAAATTTGTTGTTTGTGGTTTATCTTTAAGTATTATTAAATCTTTTACCTATAAGTCTTCGCTATGTTCTTTTGTACCTTACTGTTGTTTTGAATTTGAATTTATTTATAATTAACTTCACTCTAGTCATTCTATGTGGATTTCGCACTTTTTATTTTACATCTAATACATCGTTTTTATAGGTTCTAAATTATATTACATTTTTTTTAATTATGTGTCCTAATAATCGAGTTTTAAAAGTTCACATTGATCTGGTTTTGTCTTTAAATAATTATGATTTTTTAAAAGTTTGAATACGTCTATTAATTTATTATTGTGATTGGATAAATTATTCTCGTGTATTAACACATGTCATTCAGATATACCAATAATTTCATAACTATTAGTCCTGAAAATATTATGTTATTCATAAGCGTATTATATGTGGTGGACTTGTTTCTATAGCGTATTTACATACGTCTTCGTTAACTCATTTGCCTTAGTGTAAGTAAATTAATTTTTACGAATACCATGCATTTAACTGCTAATATTTATTATTTTATGATTACACGGCGATATGGATAGTCAATTTAGGTACAACATGGTTCCGTTTATTCGATCTCATAATCAAGTAATATTCTATACGATGATGAATGATTTAGTTTACAATTTAAAGTTGTGTACATAAATAACAGTGTTAATTAAAATGTATTATGCATCACAAGAAAAAGTCCCAAAAATTGTTATAAGGCTGTTACTTTTGTACAATATTTAATATTATTAATAAAACAAACGCGAACGCATAAACAAAATCGACAATTCGATATAGCAACATTAATTATTGTAACATATCTTTTTCAACGGTACTACCAAGTAGGTGCGTTCACAATAGTAAAGTTTTGTTTATACTAACGAGGTCTCGAGGACTCGACATCGATGTGTAATATTATTAACTCAATGTGTCCCTGAATGTGGATGTTCTTATGGGTTTAAACCTAAGAGAGGTATAACTAAACCTGTAATTCTCTGAATTTAATTATAAAATAACAGTATAGAGGGTAACTATTTAATTTAGAAAAATGACAAGGTAGTTGGTATCTACAGTTGACATTTTTTACACTTATATATATAATATATGTGTTCTTTATAACGTACCTAATTGATATTATTTTATTTTAATTTATATAAATATAATTGAATAATATGTAGGTCACAAGACAACTTGTACGTTATCGTTGTCGACCCAAGCCTGATAGTCTTTCCGCTACCCGATAAAAAATGCCTTTTATAAACGCCCACTCACACGTGACTATTAGTGATTTAGTGTAAATTGGTAGAATATTTTGTCAGTATCACTTTTACAAAAATATATTTTCAAGGTAACGAAATATTATTCTCATTTGAATGTAAAATAATAAATCATTATAATATGTACGTCAAAAAACGAAATTATATCAGACTTTTTATGAATATGCACTCTTTGTGTTTAGATTATTCGACAAGTTTTTTACACGTACACGTACAGTCTCAAATCACCGGGTATGGTATTTTAATGCACTGCGGACATCTAACTGATTGTCAGTTTTTTATTTTTCCTTGGCCAGTATAGCATTCATGTTTCTTACCCCCCGTGCACTTTCCATAGTTTTTCTCTCCCGGTATTTTTTTCATGCGAATTAACATGAAATTCTATAGGTGTAATTATTGATGATAAAATAATGTTGAAATTATTGGGACCATTGATATTCATAATAATTACGTAACTTTTTCATAGAAGATTTTTATAGATAAAATTAATAAACACATTCAAAATATGGAATAAACATAAGTCAGTTAAAAAATCAATCTTTTTATCTTAAACCTAACTTAAAACGTTATCACATAAATATTATATTAAGAAAATGTTTTAAACAATGTACAGTGTACATACAATTTCATTAATTATATTACTTCTATTTAATTATTAGGACACAATTTATTTTTATTCTATCATACGATATTATATCCACTCATAGAACTTAAAATAAATAACATATTTTTATTTCATAAGCAAGAATATAAATATAATAATGAAAATAAGTACAAATATGAATCAAAAAATATCTAAGAATAATACATAGTTTACTTGCTTATAGTAAAATTTATAGTATATGTAAAAGTTAAAATTTTCTCAAATAATATGTTTTTTATTGTTTTATGATAATATAATTAACAGCTTTAGTCATCATTGGAATTATACAGAATCGAGTAGACATTTTTACTTCTACAAATGTCTTTTAAATAAAAATAACTATTTAAAGATTTTTCAAATATTTTGTTCCAATATGATTTACTTTACTATTTTTATTCACAATTTGGCTAAATAAATGTATATTTACATATACATTTATGAATATCTGTTCCCTTGAAATCAACATGTATTCAAATAATATAATATACCACATTAAATGAACGTTAGCTAAAACATTTATATAAATTATGTTGTAATGAATAATAATTATAACTATTGAAGTGTTGATCGACATGAATGTATTTATCCACAAATAAGTAAGATGTAAGTTATTGATTTTATGATCGTTGTGAAATATTGTTAAAAAATTTTATAGGTGAACATTATTTATTTAAACGACGATTTTCATTTATCTGATGATTTATTTTCCAATGATATTGCTGTTATTGTGTTACTTTTCTGGATAAAATATTGAATAATATTTTTATTCGTATTTCTTTTACTAATTTATAGTTTCATACTTGTGTATGTGATTGATCGCAATTCTCAACAGCGTATAAACCAAAACATAATATTTTTAAATATTTAAATTAGGAATATTCAAAATAATTAGTTAATTTATTTTAGAGCGACTGGAATCAATCCATTCTCATTAAGAAGATCAAATAGTAATTGATGAAACAAATAATGCAATAAATGAGATGGCTAAATATAAGTTTCCTTTAGTTGATGTAGTAGATAGAAATACATTTGAAGATAATTTAGGTGGGAATCAACACTTTTGAACTGTTTGGTAATATATCAATATTATAAGTATAACACTTATATAATAAACAATGTGTTTATTCAAAATTTAGATTATAAGTTAAAGAGTTATTATCCTTGAATAATACATCCATGATTTGGAATGATATAATGACGATATCTATGTTGATTTAAAAATTGTATCGATAAATATTGAAGTAATATTATTAATCATTTTTGAAAGTGATGCTATACTGTGTAACAGTGGACTTGGTGTGTGGTTGAATGCTGCGTTCGAAAGCAAAATTGGTAATCGGGGAGAATTTGTTTTTCATCAACGATTAGTACGATACGTTTGAGCAAAAGTCGACCTAGAATTTTTGCCAAAAAGGGTAGTAGAATTATTGGTCCATAGGAAGAGATAAAATCAAGAGGTTTATTTGGCTTTTGGATCATGGGGTCCATTTCTACGCCACTCCCCCCCCTTTCGGATTTTTTGAATTCTGTTTTGACATATCGTTTGTGCAACATATGTGCACGAATGTACACGAAGTTCGATCGTTTCTTCACAGAAACAGGGGGGGTTATCCCTAAATCAAATTTGGGGATCCATTTCTACGCCCCCCCCCCAATTCGGAATATTTGAATTCTGTTTGGGCAGATCGTTTGTGCATCGTTTGTGCACAATTATTTCCGAAGATATCGCAAAATCATATTCTGGCCTGTGGGTGTGGGAAGGGATATAGAAACAGCACCTTCCCATTTTACAATTTTGAATTTCTGATTGCGCCAAATTTACTTCTGAAGTAAAACCAATCTTGTTGGATGATGAACCTTTAAGCTGGTACCAATTGTTAGCCTATCGTTTAATAATAATTATAATGGAAATTACCTACCTTGTTAGTTTTTGGTATATATATGTATATTATTTTAAATATACCATTTCAGTTACCATAGGTTCGTGAGGTGTAAAAACTCCTACTATGATTATGATAATATCTAACAAATCGTTGAAGGATCATTTTTTTTTTACGTACCTGTATACGTATGCGTCCTTACGCTTAAAAACTATGTACCTAGGTAAATTTTAGCATACCCACCTATACGACACCGATCACGGCAGTTATAGGTTCTTCATATCATATTTATTATTATTAATTATGTTTTATACCAATTAATAACTAATTAAATAATTAGTCATCTATCTTTTAGGCCACTGCCTTTAAGTATACTGTAATTATATTATTTAATAAATAGGTGGAAATATAATATAATAAAATATATACATTTTTTTTGTGATAGATTTGTTATGCGTACACCTATATAATAATATTAAATAATATATTTAGGTAAGTATATGAAATATATTGTTTATATATTTGTCTTACACTCTTACATATAAACATAAATGAGAAAATAAAATACAATTAAAATGTCTGTGTAAAAAAAGTACTTACAATTGGATACGAAAACTGTTTTTAAATCAAGTAAAATAATTAATATAAAAAGTATTAAACATGCGAAAATAAAACACAAATACAATATTAAATATAATAATAAATTCCTAAGAGAAAACGAGTAAGGAGATGACGTTCTGCTATACATTGACTGGCTATAATAGAGTCAATGTAATGGATTGGTTTAATTTGAAATCAACAATATAAAATTATTGTATACGAAAAACGATTCTCGGTTAAAAATGAAGACAGTCGTCAGTCTATGTATTATATAATATTTCTAATTAATTAGGTATATTTTATGATATTATTGTAATTGCACTAATTTATATTACTATAAGGCATTAGACATTAGTACTACAGTAGGTTAAATTTTCTCGAAAAAATTGACTGTGTTTTGAAAATGTCATAGCGAAAATGTGTATTTTCATTTTTTGTCCTTCCATACAAGCTAGTGCTTTATACTATGCAATGAAACTTAAAGTTCATAACTATACAATTTACAATTTGGCTACTAGTGATTGCTCAAATTATTGGTGGCAAGAATATAAAGGAGATTTAGAGGATTCTATTTTTTCCACAATACTTTCTAAGCACTTGGAAAAGAAATGTATTAAGCCATTACCAATAATAATATACTCGGTTGGCTATAGATACCAGAATAGAAATTCTATCATGTCAAATGCCTTAATAAAGTTTTCTAAATTCAAAAATATAACGATTGAATAAAAATATCTTATAAAAGGACATACCCAAATGGAATGTGATGGTATCCACAGCTTAATAGAACAAAAATATTTTTCCCCTATATGACTATGTAAAAACAACTATGGAAGCTCGAATGTATCCTAATAAACTGGAAGCTATACTTTTAACCCGTGATTACTTTTTGAATTTTAAATCGTTAAAAGAATATCATTCAATTAGACCAGAGTATAATAAAGGGACCCTGAAGTCAAATGAGCATTGATCCATCATTAAATAGCATATATTTTACACTTATATTCGATGAACCATATTGCAAGATTCCACAAAAAACTACAAGATAAAAACTATATTTAAATGGCAATATTACAAAAGATATTTTTTCAAGTTTAAACCGTTTGTATAAAAATCAATTACCAATTACTTTATCGAAATGGCAAGATTTACAAAACATTAAGAAAGTTCTGCCAGTTGATGTCCATTAATTGTATGATGCCTTGCCTCATTGTAACAATTTAAAACCTCGGAAAGGAAATATTTAAATTGACAAATCAAATTTATTAAAATGAAATCAAGTCTGATAATTTTTTATAATTTTAAATTGTATTAATAGTATTTTATGTTTTTAATATTTTTAAAACGAAATAAAGTCTGATAAACAATTTATTTTATGTGATACTAAATATTATACTGTTAAAGTTTTAATAATTTCACTTTAAATTGCTATACTATTATTATAATATAATTTAGTAATTATTTAGCTACATAATTACATTTTGTAAACAGTTTTACTAATATTCACCTATTTATTTTGCATTTAATTTATTCTTAAAACTTCTTATTGGTAATTGATTGTAAAGTTATTACAATTTATTTATTTAGTTACGTGGTATTTCATACTATTATTTTGATTGCATCGAGAAATTAAAATATGCAATAGCTCGTAACTACACATGCAATAACACGTAACTAAATATTTGTTTGTGAACATCACGTATCTACCTTAAAAAACTTGCATTGACAGTTATAATTTGGAATTTGATCAAAAACTATTTTAAACCAAATAATTAATATAAAAATACAATAGATGTATAAAAAAATGTTTTTAAATCAAAATAAAACAGTTTTTTGCTTCTCCTGAAAAGTTTCCAAATTGTAGATACGTGAAATTTTCATTAGTGTAACGATATAAAATTAAAATAATATAAGAATATAAGACTTTAGGACAAGAAAAATAAAATTTTATAAATGAAAAAATGTTTAATAAAATAGAAAAGGATCTAGTAACTGATCCGGTTTCCATATAATTCCATATCCCAATCCACCCCTGAGGCCTAAGCCCTGAGTTTAGCTTTTAATTGTTGTTATTTGTTACTTGTTAATATTTATAAATATATAAGGGGCGTATTTAGAAATGTCTTACGGGGGAATGTGACATGAAAATTCTGCAGACGAAACTAAAGTTGCACAGCGTCAACTGGGTACCATTTGATCACTATCGAAAAAGAAAAGAAAAGATTTATTAAAACATATTTGTGAAGAATACAATGATGGCACTAGGGACATTCCAAATTTTTCTTAATTTTCTTTGACAATAAGATACAATTTTCTATTTTTAAAAACATAAAATACTAAACTTTTAGTTTTTAAGTTAGTATTTGAGTATACTGTATATATAAAAACAATTATTTTATATTATTTAACTAATGCGTGTGCATTTTATTTGTCCTCGGATATTTTGACCGATTACCATAATATAACTATTATAAAAGTTTGAATTATAACAAGATAACACGAAATTGAATTTTTGGTTTTATATTTTAATATGTTATTTCGTCCGAATTTAAACAATTATATTAAAACCTATTAATATATATTCGTTTGACTGTTTGGTTACGGAATGAGCTACTATTATATGGAACCTTTTTTTTTAAATTTTAAGAATAAAGTATACCTACCTATGTAACGTAAAATATTTCAAATAACGTTATTCGAAAAATGTATGTGATTTTTTTTTACATAGAACCCATAATTCAACGATTTAGTATTTTTTTTTGTGATAAATTGTGTTTTGGCAGATTATTAGTGCTCCTTTATTTCTGGAATAATACAAATTTTAATTACGACCTCGAAAAGGCCTAGAGGCTGTACCACTAAACATTTATGCACTGTTATAGATACCTACCTCTGAAGCTATATAAATCCTGGTCGATGGGGAGAGCTGTATATCTGTTACCAGATTTAGCGTAATATTTGTAATATTTCATTGTTGATGCCTATTTTTATTTTATGTATGTATTCAAAAAACGATGCCAAACATCACAGGTTTGTGGGGTTGTATGAGCTCCTTATTATATTTCCTAACGAATCCAATATATTATAGGAGACTTATTTTTTTAACGTAGTATACAGTATTGCAGCTCATCGTGTGTATAAATTGTACCTAAAAATTATATTTTACTTATAATTCATTTTTAAATTTTAGTCTGCATAATCTACATTTTGTAGTTTGTTCTTTTTAATACAGTTTTTATTTTAACGAAAACAGTAAGTTATGCGGTAGGTATACCTTTAATATAGGTAGGTACCGTACGTGTTCCGTAAAGAGGACCAACCCAGATGTGCTTTATAATAGCTGAATAATGGGGCTGTATGGTTTACCGGTACCCAACGTCCAGACACACGTACACATATAAAAATCGGGGAGTCATAGGTCATCAATTATCAGTTTTGTAAAAATCCATTCTGTTCAATTTGTCATTTGTCATTTTGTGAAGTTAAGTTATAGTTGCACCTAGTGTTTTTGGTTTGTGTGCTACAGTGAATGCATGGATTAATTTTATTTTTTTATCATAGTTGCTTTAAATGAGTAATTATCCCTTCAATTAATAATTTATTTAATTTAAATAAAATATATACTTATATAATATTGAACTATGATTTTTTTATTTGTGCTAGGTACGCAGATATTACAGAAAAATGTAAAGGGTTTGTGTAGACTGTAGTGAACCACGGGTCGCGGATAATTCTTTCGTTTACAGACTTACAGTTGAAAGGTAAATATTATACTGTTTATACTGTATATATGTATTATTATAGCCAGTGTTCGGAATGTTCACTTAAAAAATGAATTCGTTGACGTTCTCGTTCACATTGATGTTCTTTCAAAAAATGAACGCGTTTATCGGATCATTAATTTAATGTTTAATTTTTTTTTTTATGAATTGTTTACCCACAGTTTATATAAAAACCCATAAAAATATACGACTCAACCAAAAAATAAAAATTTTTATTTCTTTTTATTAATTCTCAACATTTTTATGCTCATGGCACATTTCTTATAACAATGCGTTTTGACGGAACACTATAGTAATAAAGTAATACAAATTTTAATAGAAATTTCAAATTTTTATTTTTAACACCTCATAATACTATACGCGTGTACCACGGTTGTGACTCGCGGCACGACGGTTGAGAAACACTGTTTTAGAGCATATGACGTATACAATTTATAAAGTATCTGAATTATATTTTTAACATGTTATTTGAGTAACAATCAAATAAATACCATAGGAATTTCAATGGGAAAATATTATTATTATAATATATTATATACATATAATTAAAAACATGCAGACTCCTAGAAGTCCCGATCCCTAATAATAATACAATAATTATGAAAAAAAAATTAAATAACAAAATTGATGGCTTTCTGCTATGGGCCCTTCGACCCTGGGGGCCCGGGTGCCATGCACCACCAGCACCTATGATTTTTATGGCACTGAGTACATGCAACTAAAATAAGTTTGTTTTAACTATAATTTTTCTACCTAAATTTAATTAGTTATTTTTTTTTCCGTGAACAACTGGTACTTGCTTAAAGGCACATCATCTAACAAGATTGGTTTTATTTCACACACATAGCAAACTGCAGTCGATTCGATATTAAATAGTGTTAATATTATACACATTTTCACGTTATTTTTCAGCTTAGACGAGTTTGGTGTTGACACAACACCTACACGTCACTTAAATGTCAAGTGTAGATTAAACACTCAATGACTTCTGCAGAAGTAAATTTAGCGCAATCAGAAATTCAAAATTGTAAAATGGGAAGGTGCTGTTTCTACGACCCTCCCCCACCCACACGCCAGAATATGTTTTTGCGAAATCTTCGGAAATAATTGTGCTCAAACGACCGGACATCATGCACATTCGTGCACAAACAATGCGCCAACGATCTGCCCAAACAGAATTCAAATATTCCGAATTGGTGGGGGGGGGGTGTAGAAATGGACCCAGATCATGGTTATATTTGAACATTTCCGAATAATTGGAAAGTACGATAGTCTGATAATTGCATTGTATATATGAGCTGGATGAACAATGGCTTATTTTGGGAGATTTCTAGCAACTTCGGCAGTAATGAGGTCAATATCAGGCGATTTGTTAAGTGGGAAATTAGGTGAGAAAGACTTAATTGATAAAGCGATTATCTCGATTAATCAAGGCCTATTCTTGGCCTCTTTATATTTGCAAACTCACCTGGGGCTAATGGAAAACTGGTATACTAAATGGAAATTTAAAGTAAATCAGTACACACTACTTTCACACTTAGCAAGCCCTTTCTCCAAATGTACTACTCTACGGCATCCCTATCCCTTCATTACCCACAGTAAAATACCTTGGTCTAACGCTTGATAAACGTTTAACTTTGGCTCAACTCATACGTTAAAAAAGACTATCCCTAAACAATAGGCTACGTATGCTAAAACACTTAATTGGTAACAAGTTCACCTCTGTCAATATTAAACTACTTATGTACAACTCCTTATTAAAACCCATATGGAAATACAGGCTCCAGCTATGGGGAAATGCTAAAAAATCCAATCTAAATAAAACACAAGCTTTTCAAAATATGTCATTAAGAAAAATAGTAAATGCTCCTCCATATAATTTATATCAAACCTTACTGTACACATAGATTGTAACCTAAAAGCTATTCATGACGAAGCCAAACGTTTTTATAAAAAATTGCATCACCGTCTTTCTACTCGTTCAAATCCTCTCATCGAGAATTTATTATCCCTCACAATCCCAGGTAGCCCTCCAAGGTGACTTAAACGTAATTGGTGCAGAGACCTAACACATTAAAAAAAAAAAAAAAAAAAAAAAAAAAAAACAATAAGTAAACTAAATAAATCACTCAGGATTTAATTCTAACTGAAAGTGTCATCACTGGGTGTCTTCTTTCCCGAAATGTTGTACTTTATGTTCTGTTATATTTTTCTCTTTCCATCTTATAGCATATATACCTATTATGTCCTGCAATGATATAGATTGAATATTTTCTTGTAAAAAAAAAATATATATATATTTAGCTGTATAATATTGATATTTTTATTATTGGTTGTGTCGAACTGACAATTATTGTAATTATGTTTTATTTGTTGGGCCAAAAGGTGCCGAGTACTCAACGATTCTGGAAATATGAATATTCGGGGGGACTGAAGTTATCCTTGTACGAGGTCATTATACCCCGCCTTTGATGTTGTGAATTCAGCGAAGTTTTTGTCGATTAGTGCCGTTAGTCGTAGTATGCACAACGTGCATTCCAGTTGACTAGTTGAGTCTTACTATAATTTATACGTAGTTAGGACGAAGCCTGTTTAAAAAACTTATTAAATTGTATGTTATTTGTGATACAAGACCTTGAATGTTTCAGTACTAACGCTTATTATAAAATATGTTTTTGAGTTCCGAGGTTCGTCGTAATTTTATTACACTATCAACATCAACTACGTATTTGCATCATAATATAGCTATTTAAAAGACCCATTAGTATGTTTTCAGTGTTGTTATAACATTGTATTAGTTTTAACGACTCTTACATACTATTATCTCAAAAAATTTTATTTAATTCTCTCCAGGTATTATCAGTGTTTATTATATTTTGTTTGTTAATTTACGGTAAAATTTGGCATAGTGTTAAATATATTTAATTTGTTATAACTAATATACATAAATTGATTGTTGACATTAAACCTGTAGTTATTTTTATTTTAGTTTTGAATTGACTATAATGGCGATGTATTCTTGGTTGATATATTCATGTCTAATTTTCGGTAAGTGATATCAATATTAATAATAAAAAATAATATCCTATTATGATGATATTCTATAATATTAAACATTAAAAGCTAGAATTAAATTACATATTTATAATAACTATCTATGAGTTCTGATGACAAAAATGACTTGTATAAGTATAGTTTTATAAACAGTTATCTTTCATGTACTTGTACTGAGCTGTCGTTAACACTGATTACTTCGATGAAAACAATAATATATGCATTTTGTATTATGTATAAAAACAGATTTTCGGGACGATACAATAAATAAATACAAAATAAATGTTTTATTGTTTTTTTAAAAACTCTTAATTGAGGACATTGTTCTTGTTTTAATTAATAATAATACAAACAACAAGATTTTACAACATAATTTGATTAATAGTCATAAATAATATTAGAAAAAATATTGGTTCACCAATTAAATATAAATTAATTAATAAAAAAGAAACTCGAATATAATATGTTCTATTTTAAGTAAATATATATTATTTACTTAACAAAAGTGTTAATTTATTTTATAAAAGTATAATCGATGGGTCAAAAATATTAGTATTCAGAGACGTCTATTGGCCTAGGGGGCGTATGCAAGATGGTTATTTACCGCTAAATATGATTTTTATAGAAATCCAATATTGAGTAATTGTTGGTAAGAAACCTGTGACTATTTTCCACTTTTCTATTTACAAGGGAAATATATTTCGATTATGTAGGTCCTACGTAAGGGCTGATATACATTTGTCATAAAAATAATAATTATTTACTTATTGCTTTTAAGTTGCACTATTTATGATTCTATACGTAAGATGTATTATGCACTCATATCAACTTTCAAAATAAAAAGTTAAAAAATAAAATAATCATTCTTAAATATTAATTAATAAATACTTGCCAAAGGAACTTCAACACTATATTTTAATATTGTACTATTTTCAGTTAAATTGTACGTATATATGAAATAATTATTCAAATAGTACTGTTTATTTTAGTGTTGTATGCAGTTTTGTTTTTATGATAATGCATATTTAATGCGATATTGTATAAAAATAATGATGTACGTAGAAAATATTATATAATATTAATGTTGATTATTTGTATGTACAATAATATTAATCCAATAATCATTATTAACGCATTTCATTTTCAAATATTTAATTTATTATTTCAGGAACTGGAATTTTGTGTGACCATAAACTAGAAAGACGAAAAGTTGGTGTAAGTTGCTCAAAGTGAGTAAGTTAATTGCGTACAAATTAACAACCATTTTTTCTAAATTTCGAAAAAAAGGATAGTTGGGTTCCTATAGCTCAAGCCTCGTCGTACAATACATCCACCACATACATATTAATATTAAATATAATCGTGTGTTTTTAACTTTAACCTAGATTTTATTTTTTACCAAACTTATAGTCGTATAGTGATTAGAAAGAACTAATACCCATTATATTTTCTTATTTATTGTGTAAAAAATAATGATGCTTATTAAATCATCAACAAGTTTGTTCATCAAGTATTTTTAAAGAAAAGAAATGTACAAATGTATAATAATTGCACATATTATTTTTGTTACATTGGTCCCACTTAACTATCTAATACTTTTTTTATGTGAAATGCAGTTACTATTATTATTCGATCATTATTAAAAAAAAATCATTATTTGTTTATGTAATATGCTGTTTCATAAGCAAACTTAAACTATATAATAAATTGTAATTTATATATTTGTTCTAAACAATATTAAATACATTTTAGAAGCACCAAGGATACTTTTAGTTGTTCCGATGGACAGTGTATAGTATGGTCATCAGTTTGTGATGGCCGAGAAGATTGCTCAGATGGTTCAGATGAAAATAAAGAAATGTGTAATCGATACGAGTACGGAACGAGTAAAATAGGTATATAAAAATATTTTTATGCTAATTAATATTATATTATAATTAAGATGTATTCCGTTATATTCTATTTTATAATTTTTGAACATAAAAGTCTATAATTTGTATATTTAATTGTAGTTTTAAATTTTAATCTCCTTAACTATTACTAAATTTCAAAAATTTTGTTTTTACTATAAAAATAAATATTTAGAATGAACAATATAGTCTGGGGAGTTACAATCGCGTAAATTTGTCTCATGTGGTAGCACGAATGCATATGTTAGAATCATTGTGGATGATTTTTCTACATTGCCCTAAAAACAATACTATTACATACAAAAACGACTGTATTGTTACTTAAATAATATAATATACTATTTAATACTTTGTATTGATAACATAAAAAATTAAATAATCGTAAATTAAGTAATAAAGTAAAAAGTGTGAGTTTCTATTAATTGTTTTATCCAATAAAGATTATAATATAAAAGTAACAACAATAATATTATTTTTTAAAAATGTAATGATTAAGACTATGGTAATAGAACCGATAGTAAAATAAACAAAAGTAAATAGTAATTTATAAAAATATATATAATTGTATATAACAATAACAGCAAAAATAATAAATTAAAGCCTTGGTATTGATAACCAGTCTGCTTATAGTTGGAGATTAAGAATAATAGTAACAATTAAGTTTATGGAACTTTATCAAAAGTAAGCAATCATTTCATAAAATAAATTATTTTACAAATTTTTACGATTGCGAACAACGTAAACATCGCATTATATTTGGGTAAGCATATTCAGCACACATTTAAAATAATGAAAAAGGTTTAAACGATGTTGTTAAGGGTTAGGTTAGGCTCATTTCTTCTACAATCAAATATCAATAACACCGAAATACCCCACCGTGACCAACAAATTTTATCATATATGAATCGGTAACGTTTCGAAATTATTTATAGTTGTTTATTTTTTTATTAATTTTAAAATGTTTGTTGAATTTCATTGGTTTTTACATTTTTGATTTTATTTATAATATTAAATTTAAATCGAAAAATTGTAAATAACATTAAACACATAATTAATTTATATTTTTACAGTTTAAACCAATTAAATATAATTTTTTTTATGTTTATTCAAATTTATCTGGTCTATAATTAGATTATTTAGTTATTAAATATACTCTAAATGGTATTTTTTAAATTCATCAATATTAATAGTACAGCAATACATCCAGTAGGTGAATATAAGCTCTATCGCATCCACGTGGACAAAAGTTCCTCCCATTAAATACCTTGCCAATCCAATAGCACGCGGAAAATCGACTTCATGTAATCAATGAAATATAATTTAATACATGTGCTGGATTCGTATTTATTACACTTATTAAGAACTACTTCAGATATTTGCTATCTATCTGAACCGCAGCCAAGTAACTGTAACTATATTACAGTATCGTGCCACACGTCTGGTTGCACGCTCGATCGTTTTACCCTATTTGTCAGTAGCCATTTTACCGATGTCCTATCATCGGATAGTTTACGAACGTTAGCATGGGTCTGGACTCATGGCTAGTTCGAGGGGTATCAGAGATAAGTTGGTAGTGACCAACTAGGCGATCGTGATCCGTATACGATGTACAGTCAGCCGCCTGGCGATCCATCCAATGGGTTTCGATTATTACTTTCATGCACTGTGACTATTTTCATTGATCTTTCCGATTATGGTTAAAAGTTTTCACTCGTCATATTATTTTTGAAACTCGTTTGTATCGCATTAAAATACGTAGCCAAACTGAAATCAATATTTAAAACCACGATTGGTTAGGTTAGGCTAACCTACAACAATTTCATCTATATTTTATACACAATATACTATATAGATAAGTAATTATGTTCCTATGTACGTATATACGTCAGTCTTGTAAAGTATTTGAGTACATGCATTTAAATAGAAATATACAAATATTTATAAAAATAATTATAGAAATTCAAACGAATTATTCAACCTTCACATGTATGATATTTTTTTGAAAATTATTAAACTATTTTATTTATGTCGATGTCTCGTTCATTTTTGAATGTGATCATTACAAAATACAAATAAACTTAAATTCAACAACATTTGTTGGGAATTATTTTGTTTTAATTGCTCTGAATATCTTTTTATTTACATTTTATTAATGGCTGTACAATTACTAGTTAGGTATTTACTACCTAATATTAAATAATTACTATAATATTATAACAAGTTTTATTTATTTTAAATTTTTACTATAAAACTAATTAAATGGTACAAAAAGTTCTAATAGTACCTAGTTGAATGTAACATGACAATTTTAAATTAGTATAACAATATTAATTTGGCAAACTAACTAATAAGACCCAATTATACGCTATGTATATTATAACGAAAAAATATGTTTAACACATAATATAAATTCTACCTGAACTACGGGCATTTTAACGCGGTGACTACAACTCAGATATAATTACCTACATATCAATTATTATATCTTATTTATCTCAATAATCGTTGTGACCACAACTAATATGCAGCAAAAATTAATATATTAATTAGTAAGGATAGATTAGGTAAAATCTTTTGATATAAATTTTTAAATCTTCGACATACCTTTAATTTTGTAATATTTAACAAATAAATATTTTATACATTTATTAAATATTATCATCTAAAATATAATCAAATATTATATTAGAATGTGGTAGAGTATACAACACTAGCAGTTCAGTATCGACTACCAATGATACAAATAGACTTATTGGAAAAGCACCATGGACTGTTGGAATATATGTCAAATATAAAGAAAGTTCCGATTATGCTTTTGTATGTGGAGGATCAATTATTGGTCCAAAACAAATCGTATCAGGTAAAATCTTTGCGCAATGTATTTACTAAGAAATTAAAATTAATTCAATAACATTTTTAGTTGCTCAATGTCTTTGGGATTCAGACTATATGTCTGCCAAAATATCAATAAAAGATATGTTCAAAGTTGCTATTGGAAAAAACCTTAAAAGTTACCAAACACCATTCAAAATAGTTGATAATGAATTTACTCAAATAATGGATGTAAGTTATTAATTTTATATTAGTTTAAAATATTGTTAAAACTTTTTTACAGGTTGAAAGTGTTTACGCACATGAAAATTTCCATGATGGAAATAAACAAGTGATGTATGATATAGCTGTTGTTGTGTTATCAAAAAGAATAACTTTTAGTGATTATGTGAAACCTGTTTGTATTGATTGGAGCGGTAAATACACTATAAGGAATGGAGCTAAAGGACAAGTTGGTTTAAAGTATTATTAATTAAATATTGAAATTGTGGTGTAATTCCAATTAGTTGTATAATCTATCGTTATTAGCCCTTGTAAATTTCTATGTTAAGCTAAATTCGATGATTATTAATATTAAAAACTGTATCCAATCGTACTTTCTTTAACTAATAAATTACACCCAATGCCAACACGAACAAATAAGTAGTTAATATAATACTTTATTATTATTAATGCATATTTTATTTACTTCAATAGATTATTACTTGGAATCTTGGGGAAGAATCCTCTTTATCAGAAACGTCTTTATCATATATTGACAGTAAATCTTGTCAAAATGCATATAGATTCGGGCCAACGAAAAAGATGTATTATTTAGCTGATGATAAGTTTTGTGGAAGTTCTGAAATGGGTATTTAATATTTAATTGTCAATAGTTGCATTGAAATCTTTATTTTTTTAATTGACATTCCCTAAGTTTATTATACATTATTTATTTAAGATTAAATACTTTTTAAATCGTTATCACACTGTATTTGACCATCACGAGTTAGGAAATAACTTATCACATTTTTTATTGTTCGTAAATCAATGATAATAATAAAATAATAAATAGTTATTCATAGATGGTATTATTAAATAATTTATGTATATCTCTTAGAATATATTTAATCAAGTTTTACTACGTTATTTAAATTAGTAATTGATCCTCATGAACTATATATTTATACTCTATAGATTTTGATTAAACTATATACAAATATAATTATCCTTATACAATCAAATATAAATATTATAATTTCAATAAAAACAGTTGAACATTTCTTAGACAAATGTAAAATTTTCGATAAACTACTATTAAAACAATATTATAATCATAAGTTCATATTTTTCGGTATGATCGATTAGTTAATACTAATTTCACTGGCATGAGTATTTTAATATTACATCTTATTTAATTCCTGGTAGAAGTTGTAGCTCATTATCACTTTATTCAGAAAAATGTTCAATGAGTTTTTCAACAATAGACAAGTGGTGCATTTGCACACATTATAAATTTAAATGAAATAGTATAATTTTCTAGACCAAAATAGTTAAATATTATATTTACAGACTTTTTTTTTAAGAGATAAAATTGTTAAAACAAAGCTCTGTTCATTGATCAATCGTGTAATATATAGAAACCATTACTTACAATTACAGTCTGTTATCATATGTTTAATATGTGTGTAATAAAAAAACTATTTTTTGTTTCAGGACAATTTGTAAATTTGTTTTATTTTGGCTCAGGAATAACTTTTGCACACTCTAATAATTCTCATTTTTTAATTGGATCGGCAATTTACGGCCAAGAAATAGAAAATGAAAATAGAACAGTCGTAGATTTTACAGATATTAAATACTATATTGATTGGATTCGTAACATATATATTAAATATTTAGACCATGTTCGTATATCATGTTCTAACTACTTAAACATTATTACTATATAATTTTTATATTTATGTAAAATTATTTACATTATTTATATTCCAATTATCAAATATCATGGTTTTTATAGGATATACCTTTTTGCATTTTACCAGCCGTTGAAGGAGTTATATATTCTTATGAAGGTTCAAATGAAATTTTAGCTCATGGAACATTAATTAATCAGTATAGTACCGTAATTGAGAACTGTGGTGTTGGATATTATAAAGCTTACCCCAGAGGTTTAAGAATATGTCAGGGAAATGGAAAATGGTCTTCGACTTTCGAGAAATTGTGTATTAGTAAGTTATGTATTGCAATTTGTATGCTTTAATTATCACTTATTTAAATATTTTTTGTCCGTATGTTTGGTAATGTTTGTTTATAATTTTTTATGTTTTTAGAAATGTGTCCGCCTCTTTTATCCGATAGTTTAGATATTAAATGTACTCTTAATGGTAAGTTTACAAATTGTTCAAATCCTTCGACTCCCGAAACAATAGCCGTACCATCGTGTAAACCAACCCATACATTACCAAATGGACAAGAAGAGACTCCAATTGAATTGATTTGTCAGTCTGATGGAATGTGGGATAATCAGCTATATAAATGCAATCCACGTAATTATGATTATATCACGAGACAAATGTTTTTAATTAATATAATTTATTTTACTAAGCTATATCTTTATACGAATTCCATTTTTTATTTTATAATTTTAAATTTGAAGATAGATAATTAATCGCACTATTCAATAAACGTATTTATCATTATAATCTATAAAATATTTAAATATTAATTTAGATTGTGGCAGAGTATATACTAATGGGAAGATATTGATCGCCAATGGTAAGAAAGCACAATTTGGAACAGCACCTTGGAACGTTGGAATATATCGATTAAATAAAGCGAATTCAAATTATGATTTGATATGTGGGGGATCAATAATTTCTCCAAATTTAGTCGTTACTGGTAAAAAACCGAATTGTGTATTTGCATAGGAACGAATATTAATTAAATATATCTTTTAGCGGCTCATTGTTTTTGGTACAAAGGAATATTATCAAAAAAAATATCAATAAACGATGATTCATATAAAGTTGCCGTCGGAAAATATGATAGAAATTTCACAGTAGTTGACAATGACTTTACACGAATAATGAATGTAAGTTTCATTGATCTAAAAGTAGACATTTATAATAGTATTAAAATATAAATTTAACCAATTTTATAGGTGGACGTTATTTATTTACATGATCTTTTCACTGGAAATCAAGATTACTATGCTTATGATATAGCTGTAATGGTGTTATCGAACATAGTTTCTTTTAGTAATGTTGTTGCGCCTATTTGCATCGATTGGACTGGTAAATACAATGTGTCAAACGGAGTTGAAGGAAAGGTAAATTTCGTGTTCTTTAATGATAGATTATAATATACGATATTTGAAAATATATTAAAATTTTAAAAGTGTTATGATATGTTACGAATAAATTTATAAATGGGTTTATCCTCAGAAATTTACTAATTTTGAAAAACGAATAATTATCAAGTAATCGGGTATTTTGCTTAACAATTTATTTTTCTTCCTTATAATTTAAAAATAATTATACAAATTCTAATTGCCAATTCGTATGTAAAGCAAAGACCATTAAATACTTTGCTTTATGATTTTTAATGTTGATAATTGGCAAGAAAATATTTGAAAAATAATCTCTACATAGAAATCTTAAACCACTTTAAACCGTATTTTATTTGCATATCAAATCGGATATTAAAATTTTAAGTATTCACTCCTACGAAATCGAGTTTGATATAATTAATTATAAAATAATATAACAATAATAATATTAATAATATGAAATTAAGAAATCTTTTTCATACTTTTACAGATTGTTGGTTGGGGAAATACGGAAAAGGGTACATTAAGTCCCGTTTTATTAGAGACTTCTTTACCATACCTTGACCATGATTCTTGTCGAGCTATGTATACCAATGGATTTCATATATTTGTTACTCTTGATAAGTTTTGTGCTGGATCTGCGTCGGGTAATAAAATATTTAATTATCACTACAATGAAATCATTATATTTTTGATTTGCACACTTACTTTACATAATTAGTTGTATTAAACATTGAAATGTTTAGGTGTATTCACATTTTAAATATTAATAATTTAAAATATATTTATTGTCAGTGTTGTTCTTATATAATAATGTAGATAATATATTTAGATGAAGAAATTTTCTATCTTAGATGGCTGTTAAATACCAATTATGTAATTTATCTAGATATGAAAAAAAAATAAAATTTTCTTATCTAGATAAGGTATTTAGATAATTTTATCTAACTAAATTTAGCCATAGTACAACATTGTTTATTGTAAATAATTACATTTTTGCTTTAAATATAAAGATATTTATACTTTTCGATTTATCAATCATTAAATAGTTATAAAGGACTTAAAAGTGTTACAATATTTTCAAAATAACAATTTGAATTTTAAATATTGTATACAATTGAGTTATGGTAGAATATCATTGATTTATCAGCTAAATATTTTGTTTTCACAATTTACCTTGATTGGTTTTGTTGTACAATATATTATAATTTAACAATCATATTTCAAATCATTTTTACTATACACCTATATGTACTACATCACATAATTTTTTAATGTGGTGCTTGTACATTATTAGGTATAATCAATGTAAATCTGCATTGTATCAATTACTCAATAACACTCAAACGATTAATTTATGACTTATATTACATAAAGTATCTTTAGTTCCAGGACAAGACATGGGCGAGGGAGATAGCGGTTCAGGGTTAACATTTTTGCACTCAAAGTCTTATTATTTAACCGGTGTTTTGAGTCTTAAGCAACCATCCTCAAATAACTCAATCGCACTTTTTACAGATTTTAAGCACCATATTCAGTGGATTCGTCGTCTGTATCAAAAACATAGCTAAGTCCAATTAGACTATGGTAATTACATACAAGTTATTTTTATTAATTATATTAAATAATAATTTGGTTATGTACTGCTTTTCGGACGAACATAATATTTTTTTTCAATTTATTAAGGCATCAGTTTACTATTTTTACATATCTCTTTATATAATAACATTAATTTTTGAATTATAAATTTAATGTATAAGATTAAAACTGATGAAAACACATTTTTTTTTTCACAAAATTTTGATTTGTATTAAGATTGATTTCAAAAGAAACAGAAAAAAAATTGTACACATTTATGAATCATTGTGAAATTGTCTATAAATATTTATGTTCATAAATTTGTACAAATTTGTTATTGATAAGATAAGGTTATAAGAATGTATTATTATAATATTTATTAGCAGTTGTTACAAAATATTTAAAGACAATATTTTTTCTGGTTAATGTGTTTCAGATAATATAAAAAAATATCTACATTTATTATCATAAAGTATATCTTATGTTACGTTTTTTTGTTGTACCTTTTGAACTCGTTTTTTTATTTTTATATTGCGATAGGTTTTTAAGAATAAAAATTAAATTTCATTTATTATATTACTACTAGTTAATTGTAGAAAATTCAATTGTACGAGTACAAGTCTCGCCGCACGAGTACCAGCCGCGTGTTACTAAACCGACTAGAGCCACAATTAATTTGTTTATTCATTAGTTTATTTGGAAACATTGTATGTTAATTTTAATTATTCTTTTTCTACTGTTATTTTTTATAATATATGAGTATATTTATATTATTTGTGAAGTAGGTACTATGATTAAACTTTAAAGATTGAACTTATACAAGATTCCTTTATTTTTTTATTTATGAATCATATAATATGTACTTGCGGGGGTCCTCTTTTTTTTAGAGGTACGGGCTTAACAAACCCACGGGTTCGAGTTATGATGTGCCCTCTATTAATGGTGGTTGTCATGGGGTTGATCACTCCACACATAAAATGACATTGATTTCAGAACAACAACCAATGCCGTGGAACATAGAGTTTACGGATTTATATATTGAAACTTGTAATGTTCGATCTATATGCTGATTATTTTTTTGAAAATAATTAAATAAAAAGATGTATTTTTTATATTTTTTACCAAAACATCAAAGTGAATTAAAACATGAAATATTTGTAGTTCTTGTCTTTGTGAATCTTATTAAAAAACCAAAATTATGAAATCTCCATTATTTTAGGAGATATTACAATGGGTATATCCTCACGGCCCATGGGACATCCTGTATAACTTAAAATTAAAGTTTTTCATTAAATAAAAATAAAGATATGATAATAAAAAACAGGTTCATAGTACAAATGACAAAATCTAAATTTGAAATTAAAATATCCCCGCTTATAGTAATATTCATTATAATAATATGTAAACATTGTAAGTATTTATTAGTTTATATAATATAATCATATTTGTGCGATATTTTTTACTGATTGAGATTACCTTCACAGTCATAACAAAAATTAACCTTTAATATCATAACTTATATTTTTATTAATTTATTAATAACTTTATTCAACCATATTGTCGTTTTAAATATTTTTATTCATCTTTATACTACATCAGTCTAGTATATTCTGTTTTATAATTTCTGAAATCTCCCTAAATAGAACTATAGAATAGATGATTTAAAATTTCCCCACTTTATGTCTTCTTATGACGTGCATAATATGCAATGCATTTTATTATTTCGTGTGATTAGGATTCGAGATATTGTTAATTTATTTCTTGATTAGCATTGCGTATATGCGTGTTTTTAGGCATTTATGTATATCGTCTTTCTATATGTTTAATCACAGTAACTTGTTTTTCACCTCTTTATATCACTACATTCTCGGTATTTAAACTTTTAAGTACTCAAATCGGTCTTTTCATAATAGATCTTATTTGTTTTTTATAGTTTATCTTTAAGTAATGTTAAATCTTTTATACATAAGTCTTCGCTATATTCTTTTTTTATCTTACTGTTTTTTGGATTTTAATTAACTTCTCTCCAGACATTTTATGTGGTTTTCGCACTTTTTATTTTACATCTAATACATAGTTTTCATAGGTTCTAAATTATATTATATTTTTTTTTAATAATGCGTCCTTTTAGTCGAATTTTAAAAATTCACATTTATCTGGTTTTATCTTTGAATTATGAGTTTGTAAATTATCGAATACGACTATTAATTTATTATTGTGATTAGATAAATTATTCTCGTGTATTAACTTATGTCATTTAGATATACCAATAATTTCATAACTATTAGTCCTGAAAATATTATGTTATTCATAAGTCTATTAAATGTTGTGGGACTTGAACCTATATCTTATATGCATACTGCATAAGTCTGCGTTAACACATTTGACCCAGTGTTAGTCAATTATTTTTTTACGAATAACATGCGTTTAACTGCTAATATTTATTATTTCATAATTACACGGCGTTATGGATAGGCAATTCAGGTACAGCATGGTTCAGTTTATTTGATATCTCATAATCAAATAATACTCTATACGATGACAAATAATTTAGTATGTAATCGTTTAAAGTCGTGTACATAAAAAGTGTTTAAACCTAAGAGAAGTATAACTAAACCTCCAGTTCTCTGAAGTTAATTATAAAATAACAGTATAGAGCGTAACTACTTGATTTAAAAAAATGACAAGATAGTAGGTTACTTCAGTTGACATTTTGTACAGTTATTGTTTATATTTATTACATACACTACAGTTACATAATTTATTATATAAATTTAATTTTTACATTGTAATTTAAAGTTAAATTCTGTTCAATAATAATGCCTTATTAATATAGTGTTGAAAACTTATAATAGTGAATTATAAATAAAATATGTTTGTTCATTATTACGTACCTAATTGATATTATATTATTTTAATATATGTACCTAACTGAATAATATGAATATGGGAATTACAGTTCTTTTATTAATACATATCACACAAAACAATAAACCAGAATTGTCAGTAATAAAAATATATTTTTTCTATGAAGACTATCCATTGGCAATTTGAACTGTAGATAATATAATATTATGCATAATTATAATGAACGTGGATCGCAAGACAACTTGCAAGTCATTTTTGTCGACCCAAGTATTATAGTCTTTCCACTAAAAGATCAAAAATGTCTTTTATAAACTCCCACATTCATCTTTCAATCATTTGACTTAGTGTAAATTGGCAGAATAATTTTTGTCACAAAAATTTGACGTTAAAAATAGACGTATTTGAGCTTTTACAAACTCATAATTAAAAAATAAAATCAGATAAATGTGAATTTTTAAAATTCGACTATTATGACGCATAACTAAAAAAAATATATAAAATAATTTAGAACCTAATGAGTTAACAAAGATGTATTCATATTATAAGCTATGGAAACATGTCCACCACATTTAATAGACTTATGAATAACATATTTTCAGTGCTAAAAGTTATGAAATTATTGGTATATTTTAATGCCATGTTATAATGTATAAGAATAATTTATTTAACCAATGACAATAATAAATTAATAGTCGTATTCGAGAATTTACAAACTTATAATTCAAAGATAAAACCAGATAAATGTGAATTTTTAAAATTCGACTAAAAGGACGCATTATTAAAAAAAAATATAATATAATTTAGAACCTATGAAAACTATGTATTAGATGTAAAATAAAAAGTGCGAAAACCACATAAAATGTCTGGAGAGAAGTTAATTAAAATCCAAAAAACAGTAAGATAAAAAAAGAATATAGCGAAGACTTATGTATAAAAGATTTAACATTACTTAAAGATAAACTATAAAAAACAAATAAGATCTATTATGAAAAGACCGATTTGAGTACTTAAAAGTTTAAATACCGAGAATGTAGTGATATAAAGAGGTGAAAAACAAGTTACTGTGATTAAACATATAGAAAGACGATATACATAAATGCCTAAAAACACGCATATACGCAATGCTAATCAAGAAATAAATTAACAATATCTCGAATCCTAATCACACGAAATAATAAAATGCATTGCATATTATGCACGTCATAAGAAGACATAAAGTGGGGAAATTTTAAATCATCTATTCTATAGTTCTATTTAGGGAGATTTCAGAAATTATAAAACAGAATATGACAAACTGATGTAACTAAAATATTACTGATTGTCCTGAAGTTTCCTCAATTTTAACGTTCCTCAGCATAGAACAGGTCTACAAATATTTTTTATATAGGTTATCAAAGAACAAATTATTCATTATTTTCACCTTTAAACAGAATTATGTCATTAGCGAACGTTACCAACACCGATTTATTTAATTTTACATCCTTGGAATCTTTTAATAATTATTTTAATAGATTTTATGTTTCTAATGTATTTTGA
Source organism: Rhopalosiphum maidis (assembly GCF_003676215.2). Classification (NCBI taxonomy): domain Eukaryota; kingdom Metazoa; phylum Arthropoda; class Insecta; order Hemiptera; family Aphididae; genus Rhopalosiphum; species Rhopalosiphum maidis. The sequence goes on from NC_040878.1 coordinate 87,845,661, forward strand.
ATTATTATTATTATTATTGTATTATTGTGGTTATTATTTATTATTGTCATTATCATTTGTATTAGTAATATTATTTTCAATATTTTACTATTATATATTATATTGTACTTGGATCTTACGATCCTTTAGAATTTAAATAAATAAATACATTTAGATCGAGATGCTCACAATATGTGGGCGGCCCCCTATTCGGCCAAAATAAACCCTTCCCCCTTTGGCCAGTATCACTTTTACACAATTATATTTTGAAGGTAACAAAATATTATTGTCATTTGAATGTATAATAATGAATTATTATAATGTATCTATACGTCCAAAAACGCTCATTGTATTTAGATTATTCGTCAAGTTTTTACACAAACACGTACAGTTTTCGGTCACGGGATATGGTACTTTGGATCCACAGATATCTAACTTATCTTAATTTTTTTAATTTTCCTTGGCCAGTAGCACTCGTTTTTCTCTCCCAGTATTTTTTTTCTATGAATTAACTTATAAAATTCATACTATATGTAGATGCTGTTTACTCAATGGTTCTCATATATTCGAAAAAGTCGTTAGTGTTATTACCAATAGCAAAAAAGTGATTTTCAGTAATCTGAACAATTTACTGTATACACATTAAACACATATAACTAAACTATATTAACAAATTATGTTTAACTTTAAATTAATGGTAGTAAATTTACTTAAGTAGCTAAAATGTCGTATAACAGTAAAAATTATGAACTATTTTATGAATAAAATTAGTGGTGTAAATCTGTTAGGTTGACTAATTAATATTTTATTATTGTTAACTTCAAGGCACTAATGATAAAAAAAATTTCCTTTATTACTAGTAATAATATTTTATAATCACATAAACCGCAAAATTAAATCACTAAAAACAATTCGCTTCGGTCCACCTGGTTAGGTGTCACAATGTCACAAAATAACTAACATGACGTTTTCGTCCACTGAGACTACATTGAGTGAAGTAAGTTAATATGATATTTATGCTCAACTATATCGTGATTTGTAAATATTAAATATTAAATACAATACCACCGTTCTTTTTTTTTTCTTTCGGTTATTATTTCCTCGGGTATTTTTTCATGGGTATTTCTTGCTCCGGTAATTTTTCCTCGATTCATTTAATTAATATACAAGTCGGCTTTGTGTGTAAAAAAGTGTGAGGCGTGTACATGCCGTGTACTCTACGGTTCTAATACATCTGCATATTTTTAATAAATATAATATTGAGGGCTTCAATTATACGTGTGGCGTTTTGTTTCCTCTTCTCTTAGAACCGAGATTTATAAATTGGCCACGCCCCCACTGTTGCGTACTTGGCAAATTGTTGTTGTCGACTTGTGCCGTCAGAGTCTGTGTAACGTGCATTACAGTAGGAAGCTTACTATTATATATGTAGATAGGTCAAAGCCGGTTTAAACAACTCGTTATATTTCATGTTATTCGTGATAAAATATTTAGCAAGACCTCGAGAGTTCAAATACTAATGCTTATTATTAAAATATATTTTCGAGTTCCGACATTGGTAATTTCATTGTACTATCAGCGTCGAATTACCGAATTACGTACTAGTATCATAGAGCAATTTGAAATATCCAATACTCTGTGTTCAGTGTTGTCGTGAAGTTGTATTTATACTAACGACTCTTACATATTAATATCTTGTGAAGTTAAAAATGAATTAATTATATTCAGATATTGGCAGCAGTGGTGGTTGTTAAATATTATATTTTACTATACTTAAATATTTGTTAATTTACGGTAAACTATTGTTTGGTGTTTAGTGACGTTCACTTGATATAACTTATGTTTACTAAAATTGCTTGTTAATAATAAAAAATATATTTACCTTGACATTAGCTCTGAATTAACTATGAAGGTGATGTTTTCCTGGTCGATATATTATATATGTTTAATTTTTGGTAAGTTATATCCATATTAATAATATTATAATAATACTAAAAAATAATATCGTGTTATTTTGATATTATTCCAATACATCTATAATACGAAATATGTAAAATCTAGAATACCAAAACTTATCTTTCATTAAAAGATATGAATTCAAAATCTAAATGTACAAGTATTGTTTCGAAAATAATAATTTGTAATATGATTATTCAGAGCTGTTGTTTGCACTAATTTAATCGATACACACAAATAATCGAAACACACATAACACAGTTAAAAAATAATCATTCTATCGAAACCGTGATTTTCTATACACTTATACAGTGTCCGGTTCGGAAAAATACTTCTAAAAAATCCTTTTTAACTCTCCAAATCCCTAATATAATGTAGCTCATATTGTAGAACATAATTTATCAATAACATTATGAGAAATTAAAAACAATGTAGGTTTATCAAATACAAAATAAAAATAATAATAATAATAATAATTGAGAGAGAAAATGCAATTTAAATATTATAATATCTATTTTTAGTTAATATATTAAATTAAGGTTTATATATTATAATTTGTTTATAAAATAAAACTGATTATTTATTTATAAAATAACCTAAATATCAATGACTTATAATTTATTAATAGTATTGAGTGGCGTCTATTGGCTAGAGGGCGTGTGTAAGGTGGTCATTTTCCGCTATATAATATTATAATTTTCATAGCATTCCGATGGTGATTAATGATTAAACGTTAATGAGAAACCCATGAATATCTTCTATTTTATATTTATGAAAGAATTATAATTCAGTTGTGTAATAATTAAATAATTACCGTGATGATAATATGACAATAATAATTAATACATATTTATGATTTATAAGTCGGGATTTCTCTGTTTGGATACGTAATAAGATGTATTATGTCAGTTTCCGAAATTTAAATCCTAAAAATAAAACAATAATTTTTAGAGTAGAATTAATAATTATTACCGACTGGAGATAATTCAATTCTATTAAATATTTTATTATTTTCAGTTACCTTTTGAGTATGAATTAATTATTAAAATAGTTTTGTAGACTCGTATTTTTAATGTTGTACTTTGGTTGTATAATATTGTATTTAGAAAATAATGAAAGTGGAGAAGTCCAATTTCTTTTTTTAAATGTTATAGGCCATTCTTAATTTTAGCCCCCTACATACTATTAATAACTTAAGTAATAATGCCACACTTGTGTTACGCACGAAAACACATTGTTTAGTATAATATTTTTTTTACATAAAATAACGAATGACGGTTACATTCAAATGTTCAAGAACTTATTATTTCAGGAACTGGAATTTTGTGTCAGTATAAAAAGCAAGATGGATCTACTTGTTACGAGTAAGTAACCGTTGTACAAATGTACACTATATTATTCTAAATTACGAAAAAAAAAAAAGATAGTTTGGGGTCCTATATCCCTATAAGGCCGTAACAAATCTCTTTATACAATACCTAAACAAGCTACATCCATCCATTAGGTAAACTTAGTATTAAATACATTATCGCATGACTTTCTAAATTCCACCCGGATTTTCTTTTAGTCTGTTCAAGATTAGGAAGAACTAAACCCTATTTTATTTTATTTCTTATTGTATAAAAACAATATTGCTTATAAAATCATCAAAATGTTGTTCGCTAAGTAGTCTCTAATTCAGTTAATATATAATAATTCAGTCATGGTTTTTTAATATTTTTTTTTGTTTTTAAAGAAAAAAATATAAACAAATGTATAATAAATGTACATTTTATTTACGTTACGTTGGACATACTTAAACTAACTTCTATGGTTGATAAGCAAATTGCAGGTTCTATTAATATTCGATTATCATAAAAATCTACTTATGTATTATGCTGTTTCGTAAACAAATGATTAATTTATATTAAAATGATTATTATAATTGTATATCTAAAAAATATTAAATAATTATTTGTTGCCTATTTTTTTTTTTTAAATTACAGTAAGCAAAGTTATAGTTTTAAATGTCCCAAATCCGATGATAGAGAATGTCTCTTATGGTCGCAACTTTGTGACGGTCGGAAGGATTGCTCAGATGGTTCAGACGAAAACAAAGAGTTGTGTAATCGTTACGAGTACGGAATTAATAATAAAAATGGTATACAAAATATTTTTATGAGAATTAATACTATATTATAGTAAAGATATATTCCATGTGATTTTATATTTTTCATACATATAAGTATATACTAGCTATTTACTTTGTTTATTTTATTAGACCATAAAATCTTCTTAATTATTATTTTTGTTTTTATTATAAAGATTAAGACTTAAGACGTAGAACATAGTCTAGTGATATAAAAGTGGGTACGTTTGTCCCTTTTATTACACGAAGGTATACGTTTGAATCATCGTGTGAACAATTTTAATCATTTAACGTTTTGTACCGTAATTTGTATAATATAATAACTACTTATTGTATACATATTTTTAATCCGTTGTTTGAATATGTTTGATTCTCACTTATTTATGTCTGTTTAGATGTATCTACCTCTATTATCAGATTGTTTAGATATCCAATTCAGTCTAAATGTTAAGTTCACTAATTTTTCAATTCAGTCGGTAAAAGAGCCATACCATCAAGTAAACGGTGTACCGCCATTTACTCGCGGTAATTTCAACTTACGTTAATTGGGCGTGGTAATAATAGCGCATACCAATTAAGTGCATAGGACATATCGATGCGATTTAAATTTTCGAGTACGACATTTTAGCTGGTGACAATTCAGCGCAACAAAATATTAATTTAAAAATATATTTATATATAATCTAAAGATTTTTCGTTAATAAATAGACAATACAAATGATCTGGTATGGGTAACTATTATGAAATAATTTAGTGCAGTATCAATTTTGGTCTTTCAACATACTCCTGTAGAACTGTAACAATATTATAGTATATAAATCATAGTTTTTAACATGCCTTTACATTATTATAACAAGCCGGAGAAGAAACTATTATTAGTATTCAACAAGTCTAGTCATAGTCAGAACAGACAAATTAGAAATAAAATAATTTGGAGGTGTGATAGAAATGAAAATTTCCCAGAGCTGGTGCATTCATCATATATAATCATATAGTAAGTACACGATGATTAAAAAAATAATTTTTCAACCTATTTAGCAAACCGCGTAGCTCCAAGACACCAAATGTATTTAGCAATAAATATATTTATAAATTTATTTTAATTTGGTATTTTAGTATATTTATTACGTTTAATTAATTTAGTTTATTTTATTAAATATAATGCGCTGACTTATTTTGCGCTGAAATGTCGTGCGCTAGAATTACTGCGCTAAATTGTCACTGATCCGAACAAATCATTGATAGTGTAAGAACTTTTAATTAGATACCTAAATCACAGTGATATAAATTTTTAAACCTTCGACATAATGTGTTCAATTGTAATTATCTTATTATTCATTATCATTTATAAAATATTCATGTATCATTTTAGTTTGTGGTAAATTATATAGTAGTAAATATACATTGATGGCTAATGATAAGAAAGCACACGTTGGAACAGCACCTTGGACTGTTGGAATATATCGATTAAATGGGAATACTTCCAGATATGACTTGATATGTGGAGGATCATTGATTGCTCCAAATTTAGTAGTTTCTGGTAAAAACTGTACACTGTATTTAAAAATAAATAAATATTTATAAAATATAATTTTTAGTGGCTCATTGTTTTTGGTACAAAGGGATATTATCTAAAGAAATTTCAATAAAAGATAATTCATATAAAGTTGCCATTGGAAAATATGATAAAAATTTCACAGTAATTGAAAATGAAAACACTATAAAAATGGATGTAAGTTATTTATTTAAAAAATAAATTTTATAATCTTTGTGAAATATTAATAATTAAAACAATTTTACAGGTGAATATGATTTACATAAATGAAGCTTATGAAGGATCTAAATCTAAATATGCTTATGATATAGCTGTTATTGTACTTTCGAACGGAGTTTATTTTAATAATGTTGTTTCACCTATTTGTATCGATTGGCATAATCAATACAACGAACCGAATGGAAGTAAAGGAAAGGTAAATTTTGTGTTATATTATAAACTATAATATAATTATATAATATTATGAAATAAATTATTTGTAATTTTGTTGAATTTGTAAGTACTAGCTAGAGATATTCAAAGATATTAAGTTTATTTTCTTCACATTTATTGGAATTTAATCAAAGTTGAATTACGCTAATTTTAAACATGTAATATCTTATTTGTGCAGGTTTTTAATTCAAAATTGTGTCAACATGATTTCATATGTTGTCATACTTATAACGATTAACACATTCTAAAATTAGGATTTGATTATAGTTAATTTGAATTTCTACCAATATTTACCGCTGTTAATTTGTATGTAAAGCAAATAACATTAGATAATATATTAGATAATAAACTCTACTATATTATTTATAAATTTTGATATTTTGCTTTTGTATTACAAAACTAAAAAAATATATTTCGAATTGTTAAGCTATACAATTTTATTTTGATTTCATTTATGATCGGAAACAAAAATTTAAAAAATTTAATCATTCACACTTGATTTAACTACCTAATTAAACTTAGCAGGAGCCAACAACTTAAAAAAAAGATTGATAGACTAATATTATACCCTAATTAAAACCATAATATATTATAAATCTGTTTTATACTTTTACAGATTTTTGAATGGAAAAATATAGAAAATGGTACACCAAATTCCGTTTTATTAGAAACTTCTTTACCATACATTGACCGTCCATCTTGTCAAAAAATATATACAGATGGATTTGATATATTTGTGACTAATGATAAGTTTTGTGCTGGTTCTAAATTAGGTAAAATAAAGTGATTTTTTTTTTCAACAACAAACTCACCTTACTGATTATAAACTTTATGTTTAATTTGAAAGTATATATTATTTAAATTTGAAAATAAATTAAAAACGTATCTTATCTCAATAATCAGTGGAGCTTAATACACATGATTATTACAATTTATTTATTGTAATTTTCTGTATTAAATTAATAATAACAATATTTTACAATTAGTATAAAGATATATTTAATCGTCTGTTTAATGACCTATTATAATAAGACGATAATATTACCTTATTGAAATACTTTCCTAAATTAATAGCTTAGTTTCTTAAATTATAGCATACTACATGTATAATATTATGTATCTAATATTTTTTTTTAGCAACGTAGGTATAATTTTAAAATGATTCGATAAGAAATTTTATAGGTAAATACTAAATAAGTTATTTAAGTCTTTCAATTTCTTGAACTCAACTGAAATCGATGCCAGTAACCTTTATTACATATAATATTACCAGTTTATAATTTAAATTCCTTTAATTTTCACTAATTGGAGTGTATTTAATGCAATATACACTAGTTGCATAATATAATCTATTTATCTTCAATGTTTATATTTTGTTATGTTTAGGCTTAGAACTATAAGAACAATTAGAGCCAGGAATGTCTATTGCATAAGTAGTTTTTTATGTTTTGAGTTTAGCCAGTCTTTGACTAAGTATTTTAAATATATAAATACACTTTAAGTTCTTATCGGAATATGTAGTTAAAAAGTTAAAAGTATTGTAGTTTAATCGATCAGCTATTTATTCCGAATTTTCTGTTATTTATTTGAATAAATTAAATATAGAATAAATTAACAAAAAAATAAAACATACTCACAAATAATCAAAAAATATCCGCTGGTGATCTCTATCCACACTATAAATAATAAATTAATACAATTATCTCAGACCATAATTTGAGCACACGGTAGCATTCGCCGTTTCATATAACTTTATTACACGTAATAAAATCTATTATGTCTTCTTTCCGTACACTTCATATATATTATGCATATGGTTCATTTATAGAATTAAAATCTAATCATAAAAGATGATTGATGACCACAATATATAATTTAAATTCACAACAAACTAACCGATAGGAGTTATCGTAGAATTGTATCGAGTTATTAGCTAACAGTTATAATTTTCACAATGTTGCATCGAATGGTTACGTTTTACAATACATTATTATCATACTAAAATATTTCAAAACAGCTCTACCATCAATCTTTATTGAATCAATAAATAAATTAAATTCGAATGCATAATTTATGTCTTACGTGAAAAATGTTTTTAGTTTATGGTGAAGACTTGGACGAAGGAGATAGCGGTTTAGGCTTAATGTATTCACATTTACAGTCTTACTATTTAACCGGTGTATTGAGTCTTAAGCAATCATCCACAAATAACTCAATCGCACTTTTTACAGACATTAAGTATCATTTGAAATGGATTCGTGCGCTGAATAACAAACACAGGGACTATGTTCGTATATTCGTTTTTATATGCGTATAGAATTTAATATTTTAGTTGTTATTTTGATGGGTACTTCCGCATCAAAATAAACATACTTTTTGATATGAAAGGTTTTTTTTAGGATATAACATTTTGCGTTTTACCAGCGGTTGAAGGAGTTTTATATTCGTATGTAGGTTCTAATGAAATTTTAGCTCATGGAACAATAATTAAACAGGATATTACCGTACATGAGAACTGTGATGTTGGATATCATAAGGCTTACCCCAATGGTTTTAGAGTTTGTCAGGGAAACGGAAAATGGATCTCGATTTCCGAGAAACTGTGTCTTAGTAAGTTATGTAGTGTAATTTATTGGTTGCAGTCGTTATTTATTTGAACAAATTATGTTTGGTTACAATTGGTTATAATTTGTTATGCTTTTTAGAAATGTGTCCGCCTCTTTTATCAGAGAGTTTAGATATTAAATGTACTCTTAATGGCAAGTTCACTAATTGTTCAAATCCATCGATACCCGATACAATTGCCATACCATCATGTAAACCAACGTATATTACACCAATTGGACTAGAAGATACACCGTTTGAATTAATTTGTCAGTCTAATGGAATGTGGAATAATCAACTTTATAAATGCAAACCGTGTAATTTCAATTTTTTTTAAGAAGCATACGTATCTATTTTATATATATATATATAATCTTTAAATGTATCTGAATTCTATTGTTTACTTTAAACGTTTTAAAATTTAAGATAAAATTATTTACTAATTTTTTTATCTTCACCATGATATATTTTAACAAAACAAAGGTTAATTGATTTATCAATATTATAATGATGTATAAAATATTAAAATATTATTTTAGATTGTGGTAAAATATATACTGATGGAAAAATATTGATCGCTAATGGTACGAAAGCACTTTTTGGATCAGCACCATGGAATGTTGGAATATATCGATTAAATAAAGATACTTCCAAATACGACTTGATATGTGGAGGATCGATAATTGCTCCAAATTTAGTAGTTTCTGGTAAAAACTTTACAATTTATTTAAAAAGGAATGAATATTAATTTTATCTATTTTTTAGCGGCCCATTGTTTTTGGTATAAGGGTATATCGTCTAAGAAAATATCAATAAACGACGGTTCATATAAAGTTGCCGTTGGAAAATATGATAGAAATTTCACAATAATCGATAATGACTTTACACGAATAATGGATGTAAGTGTAATTAATCTAAAAGTCGACATTTATAATAGCATTAAAATATAAACAATTTTATAGGTGGACATCATTTACTTACATGAACAATTCACTGGCACACATAGTTACTTTGCTTACGATATAGGTGTTATGGTATTATCGAACTTAATTTCTTTTAGTAATGTTGTTGCACCTATTTGTATCGATTGGAAAAGTAGATACGATGTTCCGAATGGAGTTGAAGGAAAGGTAAATTTTGTGTTTTATAGTTTTTATTTTTATAAAATCGGTGGGATCTGTAAAAAATGGTGATATTAGAGTGGTACCCTACATTAATTTCTTCACGACAAAAACCTGAGAATTTTACAAATTTTGAAAAAAAAAAATGATTTAGGTGTTGGGCTTTACAATTGTTTTTTTTTTTAATTGTAATAATTTAAATACAGGTGGTTGGCACTTACTTCACACACATAATATATTTGTTGTGCGTTTTTGTAGGTCCAAATTTTTATCGTTGTGATTGCTCATGTTGATACACAAAATAATTCTTACAAAAATTAATTACATTTTAAAATTATGATTTTATCATGGTAATTTACCATTAAGAACTAATATGTATTTGAGAGATACTCTACTATATTATTTATAATTTTTGAAATTTGGCATAATAAAATCTATATTTTTGTGCGCGCGCTAATCGCCACTGTTGTTATATTATAATATTTATATCACAATAAAAACACTTCGTTATAACTCCGTGAAAAAAAAAGCCAAGTAAAAAAAAAAATTCCTGTTGTGACATGGTAATGATTAAACCTTTAAAAGACGTGATATAATGGGGAAACTAAGTAAAATGCCATTTGTAATATTAAAAACACCTATGACTAATAATAAGATCAATTTTAAAGTTAAACACTTTATAAATACAGTATTTATAAATCATTAAATTATTTACATGTTTTACAATTGTGGTTACTATTTGAATTTATTTAATTATACTCACTTGTCCTATCAAGTAGGTAAGCAATACGTTCATTACATTTTTAATTTTACAAATGATTTTATATAAATATCGTCATAGGACATAGGTATTTTTAATATTACAAAATGGTATTTTACTTAGTTTTCATCATGTCATATGACGTTTTTTTAAACTTAGATTTTTGTTTTATACGGAATTATAACGAAGTGTTTTTTGTGGGATATCAGCTACTTTTTGTTTATGAAAAAAGACACGGTTTTATTTGATTTTGTTAAATCAGATGATTAATTTTGATCATTTTTTAGAAATTAGTATGTATAGTATTAATACTTAACTTCGCGCCACTGTCACGTTGCTGTCGCGCCTGATTACTACGTTTATATCTTAAGGTGTGAATTGTCGCATAATGTCTTTGTTTTTTGTAACTTGGTGTTTATTTGTGTGCGATTATCAATATAGGTATTAGTTAGTAGCTGGCCATCCGTGAACCGACCATATCCTGAGTCCTTAGATCAAATGTACACACGCACAAATATGCACATATTCACACACTGCACACTAGCACTCGCATGATTTGCTCCGCGACCCTGTCCACTCGCTCTTGAATACCTACCATATACACATATACATTATACACACATTTTAGACAGGTCGGTCGGCGTGTAGCATAACGTGCGTACGAATTACAGCGGTGACCGAGCGCCCAGGCCGTTCTCGGCTCAAACACTTATTGTAATTTTATATTATTATGACTCCGTTTTATGTTTTTACAGATTGTTGGCTGGGGAAAAACGGAAAATGATAAATTAAGTACCGTTTTATTAGAGACTTCTTTACCATACATCGACCATAATTCTTGTCGAGATATATATACAAATGGATTTCAAATATTTCTGACTGCTGATAAGTTTTGTGCTGGTTCTAAATTAGGTAATAAAATATTTAACTACAGATGTATTAATACAGTTTTAATATTATTACACACTGTAAAACAAACTTTTTTTTTTAATGTATAATCTTTATTGTATACATTTATATACTTATTACTTAAGCCATACACACTCACACTAAAATAATATTGTGTCATATGTTAAAGCATCCAATACGCAGACACATAATTTAACTTTTATTGACACGATGACACTAAAAAATAACCTATAATTATTTGTCATACTTAATTTTTTCAAAATATTTTAAAAATTATCTAACAATAATGTTTTGTCTATTTCATACGTAAATAAAATTATCTTAGACCATAGATTTCGAACATACGCGTTAGCCGCTACTATGCCGTATAACTTGTTTATCTTATTGCAGATTTTTTTTTTTTTTTTAAAAACTAATTGACTAATTAGTTAATTTATCAACTGATCGAGTGACTTATTAAAGACCATTTATAATCACAACAATATAGAATTATTGTACAAAATCCAGTATCCAATAATAGTTATCGTTGACATTTATTGAGCTTTCAACTAACAGTTATTTTTTTCGCAATTTGCATTGATTTTTGTCACCAGGGATGTATTTGTGTGTAAAATATATGCGTAAATTCACTAAATTTTATATTATACAATTGTTGTTCAATTTATCTCTACTATATATTGTGGAAAGTATATGAGCTTTATCAAACATCCGTTTAATGTGATATTTGTACATAATTTGTTATTAATAATGTAAACATGCATTTTTTAAAATACTTAATAATATTCAAATGCTTAATTTCATCTTATGTATACAGTTTCTTTAGTTCCAGAATCGCACATGGATATAAAAATATCTACCAGTGATATTCATATAATACAAATTTATACGCAATAAAATTATCCAGACTATTTATTTTTAGAAAACGGCAGTCTTTACTCTTTTGTATAACTTGTATGATTTCTTGTACGGTTTTTGGGGGTGTTGGTTATTTGAATGATTCATTGAATAATTATTGCTGACCTTTATATATAATTAAAATTCAAAATAATATCTTCAATAAGAATTATGATTGAATTTTATTGAGTTATCAGCTAAACATAATTCTATCGCGATTTATATTGAATGGTTATATTGTAATAAAACACATTATTAATTATAATCATGTTTCAAAACATCTTTACCACATTGTGAACGTATACGTGCTAAATCACGTCATACTCTTATAATGTGTTGCTCATACTTCGTATTTTTTAAATAAAGTAAATTGTTATTAAATCAACTACTCGATAACATTCAAATGTTTAATTTATGTCTGATATATAAAATATGTTTAGTTTCAGGACAAGGCTTGGGCGAAGGAGATAGCGGTTCAGGCTTAACATTTTTACACTCAAAGTCTTATTATTTAACCGGTGTATTGAGTCTTAAGGAACCAAACTCGAATAACTCAATCGCAGTTTTTACAGATGTTAAATACCATGTTCAATGGATTCGTGAATTACATAACAGACATAACGAAGTATAGTAGTATCGTGGTAATGACATACAAATAATTTATTCTAATTGTAATTCAAATCAATATATGTATTGATTTCTTTTACTTATAATGAAATAAAATACATATAGGTAATGTGTAAACATGATATGGGTTTTATTTAAACATTTCATGTTTGTAAATTTTACATCTTACAATTAAATGTTTTGATATTATTTTTATCGCACTGTATTATTTAATTGATGACTTTGTGCTGTACTTCTCTGCCAACAAGTTATATAATTTATTGTTTTTAAATCTATTAATTTCTACTATATTGCGTGGAAAATACATTGTTTAATGTTTACATGTTGTATACACGTTCGAATAAACAACGGATTAAGTGAAGATACTTCGATTGTGTGTGGTGTACCTCAAGGGACAATTCTATTACCCACATTGTTTAATTTGCATATAAACCAAATAAATTACTTGAATACGTGGAAAAATAGTTTGTTATGCAGAGAATACAGTACTATTTATTGAAGGCCAGATAGCTAAATTACCAGTCTTGGGATGAAGCATTTACTACTGTACATTACCACTTGAGTAAAATCCAAAAGTGGCTATGTGAAAATAAGTTATTTCTTAACTTAAAAAAAACATACATAATACCACCTTATATAATTAATTCAATTAATTTGAATTAACCAAATAAACCAAGTCTATGTATACATCAGAATTAGTGTTAAAACCAAAATCAAAATGTATGTACATGCCAAACATTTGTAAAAATACTAAAAAACTGTAAATATTTAGGTATAGAAATATTTTTAAATCTTAAATGGAATGACCACATACAATTTGTAACAAATAAAAATAAAATAAAATTATGTATGCATTTAAAAATTTAACAGATATCTTAGAATATAACTAGAGTAGTGTATCCAGAGTTAATAGAATCCATAATTAATTATGGTATTTTTATATGGGGAGGTACATATGAAACAACCATTGATCTATTAAAAAAGATACTAAATAAAATACTAAAAATTATTCTAAAAAAAGACTCGAGATACCATACAAAATGCATGTTCAATGATATCAATGTACTACCAGTAAAAAAATTATTAATTACTTATATTAGTTTATTTATTATAGTAATTATCGATCAATTTAATATTATAAATATATATTATTGACAATTTTTACACAATACTACATTAGAGTATTATATTATATAAATAATGAAAAAATATGTACTTATTTATACTGATATTTTAATTATGTGAAAATGTTCATGGCAAATTATAATCTTTTAAATTTATATTTAGTTATTATTCAATTTAAATTTTAAATTGCGATCTCATATGCCCCAACACAAAGATGTTTATTGGGGCCAAATATCTCCTTGAAGAATAAATAAAAATATTTGTTTTTTAACGCATGAATTTTTATTAAGATTGGATTGTGTAGAACAGGTTATGTTAGGCCGATACTTACAGTCTGTGCATTATGTAAGTATGCAAGCAGCAGTGCTGATGCATAACGATTTATTGAATTTTGTTAAGTGATGAATTAATAATAATATTGAATTATGGTCAAGAAAAGTGTAATATCATGTTAAATGCAATACACTTTTTTTTAAATTTATCTTAAGAGAAATTCTCATTTAATAATGATTTTTATTAGTTGATTCCATTATTATGTCCAAATAATTTACTTTATTTATATTAAATACTTTGTAAAAAAAAATTACCCGCATACATCAGCGTCAACTCATAAACCCTAGTGTCTGTAAAATTGTTCTAAAGAATATTGCTAACTGCATTTAAATAGTAATTTTATGGTGACACGGCGTTATGGATATGCAATTAAGTACATCATAGTTCTGTTTCTTCGATTTCCTAAAACCGTATTAATATGCTACAACGACAAATATGTTCGTATACAATTTAAAGTCATGTACACAACGTGTGTCAATTGAACTATCTAACAACATTGCGATGTTTTGTTATCGAAACTATTCAACACAGAGAAAATTAAATAGAAATTTAAAAACCTAAGTCTATTTCTTGACTATAGACTTAATGGAATATTACTTATATAAATAATATTTAAGGTAAATTCTTTTTTATTTTTATAGAAATTAAATATATATTTAATAACTCATTTAAGAGAAATATTTACTTACTCTCTGTTAAATCTGTTTATATATAGGGTATCTTATAGAGATGGATTTTCGACACTCATCTATCTAAAAGGTAATAAAATACTTATAAACTATAATACACTTGTTGCATTTTAGAACAATAAACGTTTAATCATCTCCTTAGACCATAATACAAACATAATATAAATATATGTTTACCTAGTTATAATAAATTAAGTTTTTTTCCAAATGAGTGTAATTAAAATCTAGTTTCCTCACTCACTAATATAGGTGTGACACTGTGAATACGTCATCTGCTTCATCCAAAGTTCATAAATTGGCCATGCCTTAAGTGTTGCTGTCGACTGCCATAATCATAGTCTGTGCAACGTGCTATTAAAAATTATACTTGGGTACTATTATACAATTGGATAGGTATAAAAATAACTTGATATATTTCATGTTATTCTAAATATAATATTTGGTGAAACCTTAATATTGTTCAAGCATTGGTGCTCATTATAAAATATATTTTTCGGAATTTTGAAAATCATAAATTCATAATCTCATTTCACTATCATTTTCAACTACATGCTATCACATAGTAATTTAAAATATCCAATAAATGTGTTCAATGTTAATAGATCACACTAGTGTTAATGTTCTTAGATATTATAACTAAGTTGAGAAGTTTAAAAATAATTGATGTTTATAAAGATTGTCATTGTTTATATATAAAATTATAATTTATTTTATTAACAGTAAAATATTGTTTTGTGACGTTTATTTGATATAACTAATATACAAAAAAATACTTGATAATAATATTTACCATGATTTTAGCTTATTTTATTTAATTCAAACGAGATAAAACCAATAATAATTTTTTATATTTATTACAGTCGTGGGTTTAAATTTAATAATATAATGATTTATAGTAAAAGTATATAAGTATAAGTACATATAAAGTAAATAAAGTATATATACAGAGTGTACCACGAAGATCTGTCAAATGAAATAACTTTTGTTCTTATTAATATTTTTATAAAATTTCTTTTAAATATAAGTCATAGGCACTTGCACTACATTTTTAGTATTCATTTTTTATTTTTATTTTTTAATACAAAAAATAAAAAAACTTAAAAATTGATTAAAAAAATTTCAAAAATATTCAAAATAGCCATTTTGTAAATCTGATTTAAAAAAAAAATAATATGGCAAAAACATTAATTTAAGCTCAGTGGCTGATTTTTTACAATTTTTTTAAATATCAATATTTTTGTTAAGTAAATTACGATCTAGTTTCTGTAAAACAATAAAAAAATAGTTAGATTTTAACATGCACCTTTTTAAAAATGTTTATATTGATTTGAATTTAACATATTCACTTTAGTGATTTACTTAATGAAGATGTGCACTCGACAGCAAACCGGTTATCTACTTCCATTGAATATTTTACAGTCGTACGCCAAGACTACAGTATTATAGTTGTATAGTTGTCTCTTTTGAACGGATAGTTAATAATATTATATACAAATTGTCTCTCAGAAATAGATGAATATTATTTATGTAAAATTACATAATTACATAATAATGATTTAAAAAAAATCAGCCTCAAGTACATTATATTAATTATAACTATTGATAATCATACAAATATTATTATTTAGTATTACACAAATAATACACAATCATTAAAAATAATAATATCGAAAATCACATACGATAACACACGCGACGATTTACACGGTATCGGCGTTTTTTCTATATATATTTCAAAATATTTTTCTAGTATCTATTATCCAAGTCATTGATGTCATTACCGCCAGAAAAAAAGTAATTTACAGTAATCTGAACAATTTACCGTTAAAAGACATTATCCGTGCGCATGATCGGATTATAGACGTATCAAACCGGTTGAAAGCTCGTAATAATGGTAATAATAGTACAAAATCAACAGTGATGGAGAAACGAAAAGAAAAATGTATTTTTTTACATAGTTTGAACAAACAGTAGTCAATGACAATTATTAACTAAATTGTTATCATAATAAGAATGAATACAATTAAATATTATTATGTGTAACTATAACGATTTGCGCCTCGGACATTGCTGTTCCACATTATCATAGACATCAAATTTGTTGATTAATTGTCGTACAAAACCAGGACTAAGTCCGGATTTTTTAATTTCAGGTGAACATTTGCAATCCTCGCTGCTCCACAATTTACCCGCGTAATCTGATCTCATCGCTTTTTTATCGAGATGACATTCGGCGTTTTTCGCAATTACTTTATTACAGTTACCGTAATTGGACGCAAAACTAGGTAATGAAGACACATTGCATTTGGCGTCTCTAAATTCTTTTGTAATTTTTTCTTTAACAATGCCTTTGAAGTGTGAACCTGTTATTTCCGGGACGAATATTTCCTATAAAATATATATAATATTAATAATTATTGTTATATTATTATATCGTTAAGTCCTATATAATGAAACATTGTTTCATTGTTATTATTCGTTTCCTTACATTTCGAATACCGTCAATTTCTGTTTTGACTGATTTTTTGAGACAATAATAATTTTGATGTTTTAAAAATTTAGGGATTTCATATAGACTATCAGTTATATCGTTAATGTTCCACTGAACACCGACATCGCGTTTTAAGATTATTACAGCTGTAGGCGATGATATTATATTGACATACATACTATCATTTACTGCCATACTACCATTACCAAATCCGTCTAACAACTTCAACATAACACAGTTTTTTGGTTAATATTGAGTAAACACTAGACACATATATTTTATTTCATTCAGTTTCGAATTACCTTGTCGTTTATTGTAGAGCAGCGATATACATTTTTGACAAATCCCGACGACGACTTGTCAGTTGTTGCACGCCGACTATTGGCCTGAACTAAAAACGACTTATTACAATAAAATATAAAAACATGTTATTGTCTATGATAAAAATGTCTATACTATAGTTCTGATCTTTGTAGTTCAGACATACTACACCAGATCTACATTGATCTATTGCAGACATATCGGGGTTAATTTTTGGTGACCCATAAATCCATTCTTTAATTCCCATACCTCTGATATAATTTAGATAGTATTTAAGTTCATCTAAAAAAATAATAATATATCCGATAAATACAATAAAATATTACACGTCATGACGTTAGTATGAATCATTTTTTTATTTAAAAAAAATAATAAACATTACTGGCATATAAGATTTTTAACTATAGTGATTAATATCAAGTCGACAAAGTTGTTGATGTCGTAGAGAGCATGAACATTTTAATTAGCTTATAAAAAGTCAAAAGTCATACAAGTAACGTAATACGATGTATTATCCTTACGTAATAACATATAAACGCATACGGCCATGATGCAATAAGTGTCTTTAGTTGTACAATGATGAACCGTAGAACCGTAAAACCGTAGAAAAAATCTAGAAAAACACATTAATATTTTAATGGAAAATGTGTCTTATAATCAATTAATATTATTTAGTGTTATTTTGTTAAAATACCCAATTAAAAATCAAAAAAAAAATCATAAATAAATAAAAGTCAAGATTAAGGGCATATTCATTCTTTTTCTATATCATTTAAAGGACACATCAATACAAAACATTAAAATAAAAAAAAAAACTAATCATAAAGTTTTCTAACACCGAAAATATAATATGTTTAACTGTTACATTGTAAAATCAGAATTTTTTTTCAATGTTCGGTGAAAATAAATTTGAAAAAAATGGAAATTTACTTACTCTAAATCGTACTTCCAGTAATGTGCATAATAAGATTAATAATATAATATTTTAACCATACGAGTATTTTACTTTCGAATACAAAATATACAGTATTATGATTTATAAGCTTTCGTTATTTTCAACATAAATCCTCCACACGCCGTAGTATGTTTTCTACCATAGCAATCAT
This sequence comes from Rhopalosiphum maidis, assembly GCF_003676215.2. Lineage (NCBI taxonomy): Eukaryota > Metazoa > Arthropoda > Insecta > Hemiptera > Aphididae > Rhopalosiphum > Rhopalosiphum maidis. The sequence continues at coordinate 87,864,691 of NC_040878.1, forward strand.
TAAAAAGCCATATACATAATAAACACCTGATTCATTTAATAGCATTTTATTTTAAATTCTTTATTAATTGTACATGCAGTGATATTGAATTTCTTTGGAACATTTTTTCTCGTGTGGTCAGTATTTTTTTTTTTTCATGATATTTAGAATAAATTATTATTTTAACTACAAAATTTTATTATAGACAATAATTTGAAAAATGTCAAGTGGTATATTTAATTTAAAGTTTAACTACCTAATACATGTTATGTTCAATAATTAACAATGTATGCAAGGAGCTTTTTATTAATTATTGTTGTAATATTCTATCGTGTGACGATTTTAGTATGATTTTTTGAGTTACGGGCGCTAATCTTCAATTGATATATAATTATTATAATCCTGCAAATCACCGTTTTGTTGATTTTGTAGTTTTTTTTATATTATATTTTTGTGTGTACACTAATAACCACATTTTCTTTACATTGTATTTTCGTGCGCGATAATCGCAACTGTTGTCATATTATAATATTTATATCACACTAAAAACACTTTGTTTTAACTCCGAAAAAAAAGCCAATTAAAAAAAGAATTACTGTTGTGACTTGGTAATGATTAAACCTAAAAAAGACGTGATATAATAGGGAAACTATAAGTAATATGTTATTTTGTAATATTAAAAACACCTATGACGAGAAATAAGATCAATTTTAAAGTTAAACACTTCGTCAACATATTATTTATAAATTATTAAATTATTTATGAATTCTACTGTGGTGGTTACTATTTGAATTTATTTAACTATATTTACACGTACTGTACAGTAGGTACGCAATTTATTATGTTGACTACATTTTTAATTTTACAAAATATGATCTTATATAAATACCGTCATATGACATAAGTATATAACCTAGGTATATATGTTCCCATATTATATCACGATTTTTAAAGGATTAATCATTATATACTAAATTTAATGTTACTATACAGACATTTTTTTTACACTGAATTATAACAAAGTGTTTTTGGTGGGATATCAGCTAATTTTTTTTTTTTTTTTTGGAATAGTCGCAATTTTATTTGATTTTGTTAAATCTGTAGATGAAGTTTTATCATTTTTTAGAAATTATAAAGTATGTATAGCAATAATACTCAACATCGCTTCACTGCCGCGTGCTGTCGAGCTGGATTACTACGTTTATATTTTAAGACGTGAATCAACGCATAATATTTTTGATATTTGTAATTTTGTATTTGTTTGTGTGCAATTATTAATATAGGTATTATAGGTACTAGTTGACCAGCCGTATACCAACTATATCTTGCATCGTTTTTATCTATATATTATTATTATCGGAATATTGGGCCACATACTATTCTGTTGTGCCAATTGTGCTGTATTATTTTACAAGTAGTTTTGTTGAAAACTATGGTTGAAAAAAAATATCGTGTTATTTTTGCAGTCGATTTTTAAAAGTACTGAGAGTTTGCAACCTTGAACTTTCCGTGGTACAAATTATTTTCTTCCTTTTTATTAGAAACTACCTCAAAGTTAAAATATAGAAGTATTTTTCAGCTATTTAACGTTTAAACATACAAACATTATTGTAGAACGAATACACTCATCGATAGAAATATAAACCCATGTTTTATATAGGTACGTTAGTATTTGAATATCACGTTAAATGCAAAACACTTTTTTTTTTCTATTTACCTTAGGAGAAATTCTCATTAAATAATGATTTTTATTATTTGATTCCTATACTATGTCCAATTAATTTACTTATTTTATGTTTATAATTTATATTAAATACTTTGTCAATTATAGTTTACCAACATACGTCAGCGTCGACTTATAAGCCCTAGTGTTGGTAAAATTGTTTTTATGAACAATTGTCAATTATTATTGCATTTAAATAGTAATTCTATGGTGACACGGCGTTATGCATAGGCAATTCAGGCACATCGCGGTTCTGTTTCTTCGATATCCTAAAATCGTAATAATACGCTATGATGACAAATTTTAATATTACGGTCGTATACAATATTTAGTCATTTACACGACGTTTGTCAACATTGAACTATGTAACGATATTGCAATATTTTTATTTTTATTTAAATATTTATATTTATATATATTATATTTCATGTTGTTCTTGATACAATACACGGTGAAACATTGATCAAGTAGTAGTGCTCATTATAAAATATTTTACTCGTAACTAGTATCACATAGCAATTTAAAACACCCAACAAATGCGTTCACTGTTAATTAGTCGTAACCTTCATACATTAAATACATCCATATCGGTTTCGATGACACAGTACGTCAATTTTGACGAAATTCATATTTGTTTAACATACTGTATATTTTATGGTTATAACGATTATTTATTATGAATTATGATAATACAAATTATTTAACGTAATACACATTACACATTACAATAGTCCCGATACGGTCCTATGAAGCAATTTATATTATTTTATATACCTATATACCTATATCTAATAATTAATAATATACAGGATGATTTTTATCATCAAACACTCATTAGTTCGTGAACGTGAAGTATTGATATTTTCGACGAGAATTCAAAAACAACTATTATAGGTATATCTTAATAAAAATTACAAAATACCCCTAATATTCTGTTTAATACAAATAATACACACATTGGATTAAGTAAATCAGGTACATTTCCCTGGCACCTCCACTTCCGAATTTCATATTCAAACCAAGGGCTTTCGTTTGTGCTGCATTGTGCTCGAATTTTATTGTTTGTTCTGTGACCCTTCGGGAGTTACAAAGGATTTGTAGTGGGGGTGCTAGCGAAACGACTGTACCCCTACCATAGAATTTTCAAATTTAAATTTAAATTTAAACCATTCGTTTTTGCTAAAATTTCGTAGTTTGTGCTTCAACCCCTAATTAACTGCTCCAAATCATTAGTGGGAGAATAACGCAAATCCAACTCTACATTTTGGAACTCCAAATGAGCCATTCTATAACAGTTTGCTATTGATATACTTTACTATTTTTTCAACACATCCCAAACAGCTCCCGTCCATTGCTTGCTTATTCCAAAACGGCTCCCGTAGAAAAAAACGTACAAACAGGTAAATTTCCAAACTGCTAATGAATTTTACAATTTTTGTAAAAAAAAAAAATCATTTATTTTGTCATCTATTTAGTATATTGAATAAATTATTATGCATGTTGATTGTTATTATTTTTTTTACCTTAACATGTAGGACGTATATATTACTATCGAGCCCTGTTTACCGGTACATCGTGTTTTTAAATTTAAAATGTATAAAACTAAATATCGAAAACACCGAAAAATTGAACATAATTTCTATACCGAAATTATATATTATACGTATTCGTGTACTCGGCAAAAATATTCGTATGGAGTATACTCGTATAACAAAATTGTGCCAAAGTACTTACTCATAATTTAAATTTTTGATTTTTTTTAAATATTTTTATATATATATATTATATACATACATGTTTTACATTTTTTTAACTTTTAAATTTAATTTTGCAATAATACGATAGTATATGCTTTTTTATATAATTTTTATAATTTACTTAGTGTTCACCAGCACATTTTTAACATTCCTCTTTTAAGACAATCTATATGAAGTGAGGAAGAGTTTGTGTTATAAAATACCGGAGCCCTTTGGGAATTAACTTGTCGTAAAATACCTATATAAATATTTAGTGAGTATACGATTATTGGTTATTTAAGTTTTTGTGGAACTAATTGTATACACGTGAAAATATAATATAATATTTTATCTTATTTTTTTAAATTGTTTTTTATTCTACCTATAACCTATGGGAATAATAATTATTTAAACGTAATCATAAAAAATCAATGAGGACAACAATTCTCTTTAAAAAAAAAAAAATTAATTTAGTCATTGTATATTAAAGTTAATTTTGTTGGACGTATTATGTTAATAGATAGATCATTGTAATGAATTTCGTGTGTGAACTATAAAGGACGAAATGTATTAGCAGTCGCCTTGTTGGTCGCCTCCGAATTGAACACTTTGACGTACATTTGATAGTATCATGAATATATTTAGGCGTTTTGTAATATTTATTGTAAACGAACCGAAAACAGAAAAGTAGTATGGGGATTGCAAACAGGCAATTTTTAAGGAGTTCAATGTAGTCAAAGTGATCAGTGATTAATGTTGCGTGTGAATTACTGAGGTTGTAGTTCTGCAGTGTTAAAGAAAAGGCTTAACTCCCACACATGACATGTACAAACAAGACAGTCAACGGTAAAAAATATAATCAACTCATTTGTATGTACTTTTTGTTAATCGTGCCAATTATTGCATAGTAAATAAATCTATTAACGTTTTTGAAAAAAAAAAAATGTTTAATATTTTTTATCATTATAATTTTGTAAGTTTTTACTTTTTTAAATAACAACATACATTTTTAATTTCATATTCTGAAGCAAACTATTTTTCTGGGTCTTTACATATACAATTGAAATTCGGACAAGTAGTTTATGAGTTACAAATATTTAAAGTTTTGATGATTGGCGGAGAAGTACGGAGATAATTCGCAAAATACTACTCCGTTTACCTGAACTTTAAAAAACTTATAACTCATAAGCTAATCATACGATATCCGATTTTCATGTTATCGAAAGACTTCAAAAAAAATTCTGTTTCAGGGCGTGAAATCAAAAATGTGTGCTGTCATTTAAAAAAGTAAAATCTTACAAAATTATAACGATAAAAAAATATTAAACGCGATTAAGCAAAACAGAAAACTAGATTAAAGTATATTATACATAATGATAAGTACAAGATATTTTAGGAGTGTAGAAAAGTTGGTTCTTCAGTATTAATCGCATTTTGTGGTTCATCGTGCATAGTGTTCTATACATAGAACCAAAAAGCAATAAATCATGATTTTTTAATCGCGTGTAGTGTTTATTAGTGATAATTCGTCGGAAGTAATCGGCGTATACGACACAAATCATAGGCGTCTTTACGGGGTAGCGAACGGTAGTAATATTAATAACCTACCGTTTTTATTAGAGTAGCAAATTTAAAGCTATGCCACCCAAGTAATTTACGGTATAATAATATTATATTATTCTGCTATCATACTTGTAGTATTTTTACTAATTTTAACTATCAAACATGTATACATTTGTACAATTTAAAATTTATAAATTAATATATTAAAATAAATAAAGATCTTACTGTAAAATAAATTATGAGATTTATGATTAATGTTTATCAATTCTTATAAATTATAACCAGTATAGGTACTAAGATATATCAAATATCGATCTAATGATCGTTTAATTGATTAATTAGTTAAATGTTGAACAGTTTTTTAAATTATGATGAACGGGGGGGGGGAGCTAAAGTGCCTAAAGCTGCTGCCTTTACTCTAAATAACGTCCCTGACACAAATACACGACGGACTAAGTAATTCGATAAAATACTTCTAAAATCTATATTTTTGTTGAAATAACTGACCGTTTGATATCCTCTCGCAGAAGTCGTAATAATAACAATGTATTGGGTTTGTTTCAATACCATTCGTTTTGATGCAATGCACATTTTTAACGACCCAAACAATATGCAGCTCTGTTATAGCTAACTTATTTCCCTCATCTTACATGCCAAAAATGATAAGATACTCGTTTGGTTATAACTTAGGTACATATACAAGATACAAATGGGTTATGGGCATCCAATGGATAACGTACATAATATAATTATGTCAGTATTATATGATATAATATTATATATTTCCGTCAGCACTCACTTAACTTCGCGTTGTCAAATAACGTTATCATTTTTAATTTTTTCAACTATTAGCATTAAATATTCATACTTTTTTATTTTATTTTAAATATAATTTTGTTATAACTATTCCTACGGTAAGCAAGATGTAACATACCGCCGTGTATCTACTTAAGTTAATGTTCACTCGTCCACCGAATTTTCAGGCGCAGAGAACGCGTCTTCGCTGCTTAAATCTTAATGATATGTCGTTTTAATTGTCATTACGTCGATCATTATTATCGAAACACGATAACAGCTAATGTGATTCAGACAATATTTTTCCGTAAAATGTATAACCAGTGAGCTAAGCTTGTCGTTACACTGCGTGAATTGTGTGGACACATTATTTTATAAGAAAATAGCAATATAGAAATGACAGGTGCCGACAATTCTGACAATTTCTGACACGTGGCAGTTCTTGCACAGTGTCAGAGTTTTAGTCGCCAACGATTGCGTTACACGTTACGCGTGTTACGTACCAATGTTGTTCAGAGTTTTGTTTTATTATATTATATTATAATGACATCGCCGTAGTCTTGCGGGTGTGTTTCACTTGTCTTAAAAATAATGTTATATTGTCCTACGACCGGTCTTTTAAACGGAACTAAAACTAACGAGCGTGTGTTCAAAATATCGACAACATTATCTGGAAATATTACGTACCTGTAGAAAGAGAGATAAGAAAATTTAATTGTTAAAAAAAATAATTTGTTTACAACTTAGCTGTATCATGACATTATTCTAAAAAATATAAATAATTTTTATACGACTGATAGTTAATGTATCCGGTTGAATTGGGTTTTGAGGTCTGTGCACATTCGAAAAATTGATTTATAATAATAATATTATTTGTAAATTTATAATTATTATTTATTAATTATATATTTTAATACGAAATGTTAATCACAAAAATTTTTAGATTAAATATCTAAAAAATATAGATATCTATGAAATACCAATTCAAAGATACCAATTTTTTGGACTAAGTACTATTATAATATGGGTACCATTGGTATTTTAATATACCTACCTATGTGATTGGAATTTGCTCTCATGATTTTTTTCTCCGAGATCAATTTTGTTATTATATCTTGAATATAGGAATTGCCCGCATTAGCATATAAAATCAAGTATATTTAATGTTTTAAATTTTAAGTTTAATTTCTTTTCAATTTGATTTAATGAATATGGTCTATGCTCTACAGTATAAATTTGAAGCCGATAAACCCATTTTCTTAATACCAAATTTTAAAATAAAACATGGAAAAACTTATACAGATTTGTGAATCACTGTGAAATTTTTATTTAATACTCATATGGATACATTCTTGCATATTTAATATAAAATATTTAAAGGATAATCCGCAAAGGATGAGTTCGAGATAATCAAAATATATATCTATAATAATTGACGACGTGTGTTCTTGTTTTATTTTTTATAATTTATTAAAAAAAAAATCATATTGTAATACAATAATATGTTCAAGCTAACGAAATATCATTCATATTCAAATGTACAACAATAAATTATTATAATATATACGCTTATATATTACGTTCGAGAACGAAATTGCATCAGACTATAAATGAATATACACTCATACTGTTTAGACTATTCGTCATGTTTTCTACACGAACACGTACAGTCTTCTGTCACCGGATATGGTACTTTAATCCACAGACATCTGAACTTATCGTCCTTTTTTTTATTTTTTCTTGGACCGGTAGCTCTCCTGCCTCTTGCCGCGTGCACTTTCAATAATTCCATCATTTTTCTTTCCCGATTTTTTCTTTTATTTTTTCTATTTTTTAACCTAAAAAATTCACATATAATAATCGTTAATAAAATAATGATAAACTGAATACATATGTTGGACCATTAAGCAAATTACATTTTTAAGTATAATTTAGTTAAAAAATCACATCGTCATCGACATTCTTAATTACGTAAATTGTAAATCGACATAATGTGTTTATTTATAGTTAGGATTAAAAACACATTAAAAATCTTCAATTAAATACAAATGTTCTTAATACTTTAATGTTTTAATCTTGTGCTCTAGTATATTATTGTTCTCGCGCATTAATGAAATAATTTTTAAAAAATTGTCGGTACCTAAGCCATTTACGTTATCAATAATTCTCTTTATTAGATGTTTTTATGTTATAAAAATATTTTACACGATATATATTTTTAGGTATTTGAAATCTTGAAACCATATGATTATAATAATTTTATTTTATATTATATAGCGATTTCGTAGTTTTAGATAACGTCTAATGACGATATTCAACTTTATTTTTTATTTATAAAGCAGAGCAAAAAAGTATTATTATAATGTAGGTGTCAATACCAATAATTTAACAAAAAATTAGTAGCAAAGCACCCTAGACCGATTTGGCCCTGAGGAATTAGAAACGCGAGCATACTTCAAGCAACCGCAAGAGGTAGTACAAACCGATCTACACCTCACTAAACCAACCCATCACAATCCTTATTAAGCCAAGTTATATTTAGTATAGTACTTTTTGCGTTACATACAATATAATATGAACAACGTAATATTATAATACTATGCACGCTTATGTTTATATTATTATGACTATTTCCGTTTTTCCTGTAATAATAATATAAACAGTATAAAGTTTATAGTTAAACTCGCATTTTTCAATATCATGAATAAGAACGAATTGTTAACATCAACACATTCAAATAATATTTTCAGAAGTCACTACTTTAATATGCTAAACTTTATTTTAACCTTTAACATTTTAACCCTTATATTATTTTGTTTGTAATGTTTGTATAATCATTGATGATTTTCATTTAAAAGTAAAAAAAAAAAATTCCATCACAATTTTTTCAGTTTCTAAGCTTAATAACTCGATTCTCGAAATAGATACTATAGGAAAATATACAATTTATAAATTCCACAATACATTTGATAGTTTAATTTCATGGATCATTCCTCATAATTATTTCGATATTATATCTTAGCATTATTTACTAAAATGTTTACTGAATTGGTTTTAATTTATCAACACTAATAATACGTTGTAAATATGATTTTAAAATAATAAACAAAGCATCAAATGACGTGACATTCAAATTATGCAAAGGCATATCAATCAAAATTATGATTAAATAATTAAAACGTTAATTATGTATAAACTTATGTGTACAAAGCCCAGATTATAGTCTAAAATTATTTCGCTACTTTTATATTATTTTGTTTGTATAATTATTAATGGTTTTTATTTGAGAGTAAAAAATAAAATATCAGAAATATCTATATTTTTATTATTGTTATTATTATTTTTTTATTTTTTGGATCAAATAACGTACTACTTCTATGGAATTGTGTATTACATTTTTAATTCTTGGCTATAAAAATTGTGCATTGTATACTTAACTGTAAAACAATTTGAACGTTATCGTTTTTAAAATTTCAGTGTTTTAATGTTTAAAAATGAATTATATCAATATAAATATTTTTTTCATCTAAAAGAACAACTTATGTGAGTAAATAGAAATTATTATAGAAAAAATTGTTATCGACATTTGTAGAAATACAATTTAAAAAAATATATAATCGAATGTCTATAAATAACTTAAAAATTTTCAAAATATTTTGAAATATTTCGAGTATCTACGATTATTCGTTTTTTAATTAAAACAAAACATCAAAAATCGTTTGAGTAAAAATAGTTATCATACGAGTAAATATACTAACACACACGTCATTGTAAAATCAATATATTCATCGATTTACTCGGGATCTAAAAAATATATTTTTCTACTATTTATATATCAAGTTTAAAATGTGTACACTTTTGAACGTATCGTAACCGACTCACCAACAATGCCACCGCAACAAGTTGAGTACTTTTATAGACGATGGCATGCACGACATGCCCGGTGGCCAACTGCAGCTCATCGTTTCCGAACGACCGCATCGACCATTTTTTATCCACCTGGGCCAAAATGACTTTCCCAGGTCTGTCCACACGTATTCAACCGGGCACGTGCTCCGGTGCACCAACCACGTACGCATCATTTCTTGGTACTGGGCCGGAAGTTGTTCTGGAAACTGTAAGTTGTCCGGCCCGGATGTCTCCGATGACTTGACGCCGACCGCATCCGATGCGTTTCCGTGGTATGCCTGTAAATTGTGATATAATACTCTATAGGTACACATTATTATACTACAGTCATGTCGTATGCCAAAACAATGAAACCATTCAAAGAATCAAAGCAGGACGGTTTAATGAAAATAACGAACTCATGTTAATTTGTGTTAAGTAAACACAAAAACGTTAAATTAAAGGCAAATATGTGATAATTGACAAAAAATAATAAATTTTACTCTATAATTAATATGGAAAAAATATTAACTTCGGTCAGTTTTAAAATAAAATGAAATCTATTTATTTTAAGAACATTATAAGTTTATAATAAAGAGTATTTATTTTATTGTTGTGTCTATAATATTATTTTATCAAAAAACGTAACAGAAATTATCATAGTATTAGATTATTTGTATTTAAAACCGTGAATAATATTGTTATCATTGTTTTTAATATTTAAAACCATACATTTCAATAATATTTTTTATTTTAACTAGGTGGATTATTTAAAAAATAATCGGAAAAAACTTAGCTGTTTTGACAATCAATTAAACTATTTAAGCGCTTGAGTTATTTAGATGATTAACTAATTAGTTGAGTTAAAAAGTTAAAAAAAAAACCGTTTTAATTAAATCGATTATAATAATATAGATAACCACTTATTGGAATTTAGTATGAACTTTGTAATAAAGGAAATGAATAGTGAAACCCTCCTACTGGGCAACAATATTAGGATGTTAGTCACATACTTTTCAAATTTATTTAAGATCTTATCAATATATTTGGTTATAATTTAGGTTTTAGCCACAATAATATTGTGTTAAATTTTAAATTTTGAATAAAACCGTTTTTTCCTGGTTGCCCAGGACAATATTGAATTCTTATTAGTACCTAGTATTATTCATAGAAACAGAAACGGGTAACGGTCTATTACTGTTTTTGGTTGATAATTTCAACCATATACCATTGACATACAACTGTTATTATCTTCGTTACATCTACGTTTCTATAATATTATAACTGATTAAATTAAATAACAATATTTTAAAGAGTTTATACTTAAACGATTAACATATTAAGTATACTATTACATTGTTTAAATAATTTTATATTTAATAATCTTATCTGCTCAGTGTTTTTTATATTAGTTTGAAATACGGATGTGTTTAGTGAATTGAATCATCATCGGAGGTCGTAATAGGAAACGAGTACCGTAAAGTCGTGTCTGAAATTCTTTGATTTCAATTTTGATAATACGTACAACGATACAACGCGCTTCGTTCACACGTATTGGGTCGAATCATCGAGATGATTATAATATTGTGATTATTGTTCATACTACTGTCGCATCTAATAATAATAATAATAATAAAAAAATACTTATAGTATCCTCTTTTGGCATACGCCCATCGGGTTTACTCATCGTAGTATTATAATACGCGGTGTACCTACCGATTTAATCGATTAGATCTTTTTAACTACGTATGTATATAAAATCACTAATCAGTGTGTTTTTGTCAAAGCTTAAGAAAAAGATATTTATTGCTCTCGTTAAAAAAAAAAAAAAAATGTTAATTTAATAGAATTTTCGCAATAAAATAAACTGGTTTTAAATTGCAAGAGAAATACTATATTTTTTTACGGATCATTATATGAAAATTACAATCGGGATTGGTTTTTACAAATGCGATCAGTTTTAATTGTTTGGTTACATATTATTATAGGTAGGTTATCAAATATTCTAAGTAGTTACTATTACTATTACTCTTACAAAATCAAATTCTTAACTCACTCTAAAACTACCTAGGTGTTAAGAACTGAATTCCATACATACGTAATAATAATTATATATTATACTCAATTTAATTTTTTTTATTAATTACTGTTAAAAAAATGGATATCAATGTATTTATTAACTGTGGTATACTAAGGACTAAGGATTACTTTTGTTACAAAATGTATATAATATTTATAGGTGACTAAAATCTTTATTATTAGACTACAAAAATAATTTATTAATCTCTTTGAATTTTGTTTCGGACTTAATAGTAATATAGTTATAGTAATTGTCATTGACACGGCGGTTATAAAGTACACACATAACACATTGTTTTTTATAACATACACGTACTGGACTGGTGTCAAACTATTACAGTGAAAACCATTACGGTGGTCATAGTAATATAATTTACTAACAGATGGGTTTTGTGTGTGTGTGTGTTTTTTTACCAAACAAATCCAACTGGAAAAATCAGACGGATCCGTTAAGATATTATCTATGGAGAGTGTACATAGGGACGCTTCGTATACGTTAAACGAAACAATAAAACCAGACGTAAAATCAATATCTTTTTATCTTCGACAAGAAGCTAAAACGGATGTATTATTTTACATCTACGGTACGTTAAATTATCAGAGCTGTGTTCACGTGGGCACTCCCCACGCTAGGAAACGGCTATTTATTTTGTTTGTTGGTACAAAAATAAAATAAGACATCAATTTTCTTGGTGAATAAATAATTTTATAGAAATTTAAATTATAACCGCTAATAATTCATAAAAATTTACGATTTATTTCTTCTGTACAACAGTAGGTATTATGTAATACGAGCGAGAATATCATAGAATCGAATAGTACATTTACCGTCGGAGAACACGACCTAGGAAGAAGCCCGTGAGATAACACAATGCGTAGTTGTTTGAGAATTTTTTTAAATTTATTTTTAAAAACTAAAGAAACAAAACAAATAACGTAATCAAACGACAACAATATTATAAAGACTTTACGACGTGTAAAACCTTTTATTTTACTGCAGTAATTTCTCGTACACAATATATATTCGAATAAAGGTATTCGACTAATTGTCAACGTAGAACAGGACATTCGTACCCAGTGGCAGGACAATTTAAAACAACGCCTGTTTTGATATTATTCGAAATGGACTGTTTTTTTCAAGCAAATACAACATATTATTTTCTATGCGACTTAAAGAATACTGATCGATTTATGATTATCGATATGAATTTTAAAAACGAGTTTGGATCCCTTTTTTTTCTCATTTAGATTCTGCTAACAACTTTTAAACAAATTAACTTATCAAATGTTGTCTTTAGAAATGTAAATATTATCGTAAAAGTCTTTTATATTATTTAAAATCTAATTACGCCCTGTTAGGAAGAAAAAAGTTGTTCGTACGATCTAATGTAAATAATATTATATTTTTTATAATGTTCAAATCTGATTTCAATATCTAGACTTAATAAATGTTTGATTTCAATAACCGAGGCTTGGAAATGTAATAATAGATTCCCCGTGAGGATTTGGAGTAATTGGAGTTGAGAAAAAAAAGTTTAATGTAAAATATCTTTTGCTTGACCGTAGTTCAGTCATAAAAAATATAAATATGTATTTATTATTAGTATGAGTTTGCGCACATTATAATATAGCATATGCTAATATCGTCCGCTATTCCTAAAAAAACCCGTCGGGTGGCAATCGACCAAGTTTTGCAGATAAAATTATATAGTTCAGCAATATTATGTATAATTACCCGGGAACTGCGGGTTTGGTTTTTTTTTTCTATTTTGAGAGAGAGAGTAGTTAGCTACACGGGGATGAAAATTCAATGCGACCCGTGGGTAACGGATCTTTAGGCGAGTTTTCGGAAATTCTTTACATCGTCGGTATGCATGGTGTCATACAGGTGGCGGTGGTACCTACAAAATTCGTGTATTATTATATTATTATGAATACGTGTACTTGCTATATTACAGGTATGTACAACACGCTTCTAAAATATTGTAACATAATATAATATAATATAATGGCTGCTGCAGGTATACACATAAAACTGTAGAAGACGTGTATATTGTGTACTGTACAGGCATAGTGCATGTATAGACAGTTGTAGTAGGTGTGCGCATTTTATTCTCGACAGGAGATTATGGCACGTACCTACTTATTCCCATAATAATACTGCCTATATTATATTATAATATAACATATAATGCTGTATGTGTGTACGACGACAAAAGATTTGATCATTTAACGGACACGTTTGGGAACGTGGAAAAAACATATACATCTACCAATATAAGTATATACGTATAATGTATGCGAGCGGTGAGCTCGTTGAGTGTAATAAAATATAATAATAATATTATACAGGGCGATTCCTCAAACACGCTCACCCCTTTTTTTTTCTTTAATCGTGCGGACACCCAAAATCTGATTTTGGGTATCTAATAAGTGTTTACCTCGAAACTATACTTTCTGCAGGTTCTTGGGATTTTTGCGCTATTGAAGAAATGACCTGTGGAGATTTGAGTCTTTCTATCGAGAATCTCTTTTTCTATTGTAAACTATACAGCGCATCTCTTTTATAAGAATGTTGACATACATACCTATCAAAATTCATATTCAAACGAGTAGTTTTAAAGGTATTTTTACTATATGTACAAAGTATATAATATAATAAGCTTATGATAAATGGATTTGAAGATAATATAAGAGTATTTTTATTTATTTAAATATTTTAGTAATTAATACAATAATCAATCAGTATTTATATATTTTTTAAATGGTCAAAGTTTAATCAAAATTAAAAAATATCAAGCACCTAAGCATGATTTTTTTTTAATTTTGATGAATATTTTAAGTTAAAATCAGGACAAAACTATGTATTACTGAAACCTAGAATAAAAATTTTAGTTATTCTGTTGAATTCGTTTAACATTTTTAAGTACGATATAATATAATATTATTAATTGCTAGATTTTATACACGCATTGGCATTTTTAAAATGCAATCATTTTTTGTAAAAATGAATTTTACCTACTTACTATATTGCTAATACTGAAAAAAAATACTTTAGTAGCAATATAATTAATATATCTTGTGAGATAAGTTTAGTAATCTAACAATATTCACAGATATCATTGTAAAGGCCGTCTTTGCTCAGAATCGCTTTTCGTATACATAATGGTTTATTAATTTAAATTTAACACATACATAACAGCTATTTATTCAATGATACCTACTGAATAGCATAGCGGTTTCATACTTCCCCCCTATATTTAAATTAAATTTTTTGACGGAATTTTTCGACGTTTTAGGATATTTTTACGAAATATATTTTTTAAATTCATCTTTCATTGTACATTTTTGAATATATTTTAGGCCATTAACATCCACGCCTTATTTTTATTAGTTATGACTATATTTTATTCATTACCCAATATTACAATCTGATATTCTGATCTAGTAATCGGTAAAGAAACCTTGTGTAGGTACCAATTTATAGTTCATGCTAATACGGCACTACCATGACGTATTCATTATTCATTCGTAGTGTTTAAGAATATAAATTACACTTAATGTTTACGCTGAAATTAAAACGCGCGTATTGTCCCTTTCAGATATTAAAATCGGGTATTTGATTCCCGGGCGGGAGTAATTACACATACTTTTGTCCCTTAGCGGTTTAAAAAAATATTGTTTAATTTCTTAAAAATAACAAATTTATATTTTTTTATTTTACAAAAATGACTGTGTGAAATCTATGTGATATACAATTACAAATGATTTAATATTAAATGTCACACTTAACTTATACGTCAACTTAATCGTGTTTTTTCAAATAATATAAAATATCTTAATTATTATTACACTTGAGTTCTGGGTAGTATAGAGTTAATGTATTTTATTTGTTTTTTTAGAATTCGATTCATCTAATAATTTATTGTTATCGGCACATTTATTATTATTTCATTTTAGTTTTATATTTATTTGATTTCCAAACTTTATATTTTATTCTTATTATTTGTACATTTTACTAAATAAATCAATAAAAAAACAACGTTTTCAAAAATCACGGGACAAATCTTCTATGGCTGATAAATCCCGGAAACCAAATGCCCAATCGTAATATTTTTCATAGAAGAAATGTCGAACGGATTTCCATATTATAAAATAAACATTGATTTCTGGACGCGATTTGTAAACAACACTGACGGCTATAATAACAGTTGCATTGCCTACTCGTATATTATAGACGTTGAGGTACATAATGGGAGATACGCATTATCGCTGACTGTACCGTTACAATTGCCGTTTTGCTCATCCACATCTCGTTGTAATCGGACCCGATGAGTCGATTGAGTTTGTCGGCTTTCATGTCCTTCTTGCGGGGCAGGTCGGGCTCGGCGCGAAACCACACGCTGAACGACTTCTGCTCGCCCGTCTTCCTGGCGGGCGAGTTGACCGCGTCCGCGTGCTGCAGCTGCTCGCCAACCGCCGTCAGGACGACGAGCAGTGTAACTCCGACGTCAAAGGAACGCTGCATAATATTGTAACGTCGTCTCGTCGTCGGCGGCTCGTGTCTCCGTGTCTGCACTCTGTCCGCACACCGTCTATCTATTGTGGAGCAACAGCGAACACAAAAATATTATTACTTTATAATTATTATCGTTATTTCGGAAATATTATTTTTGATACCGACGTCGTCGTCGTCGTCGTATGATATAAACATAATATAGGAATAACATTCAGTACGACGGAACGTATAATAATATATGATCGTGTATAATGTGATATTAATCACATCGGTCGTGGTCTCGCGTAGATTAAATCGTCGGGTTGTGTCGTCCTATTATAATACTGACGAGCCTCGGAGGAACCGGCGTCATTGCGGGGACACGGTTGACGGGGACATTATAATAATATTTGTATATGATATAATATTGTATTATCACAAAGCGAGGTCGGGGGGCGTCGAGTAAAAAAATATTTTGAAATTGTTATGCAAATGTGGGGGTGTCTATATTATACTCGCGCGTGTGCGAGTGGAATAATGTGTGTGTCGAGAAAACGTATAGTGTTGGTCACGGATAGATAGAATGAAAGCGCGCCCGCGCGTGTGTATATGTGTGAGTGAGTGAGTGAGTGAGTGAGTGAGTGAATGAGTGTAAAGACGTATGAAAAAGACAGAGCGAATGGAGGCAGAGGAATAATGCCGAGGAATGCGGGTTAACAGCGCAGCCGTTGAATGACGATGGATCGGAGAGAAAAAAAATACCGACCCCTTAAAATATAACATAATAGCATCGTGTAAAATGATAACGTGTTATTTTGTCGAAAATCGTGCGTGTGTTTTTTCCCCGAAATATTTTAAAGACCATTCGAACGATTTTTGCAGACCACCCGACGCCACTTCCGCCGACGACGAGTATAATAATATGATTTTCATATTTTATTCTCACAAATACTCAGAATCGGAGGGAGGAAGGATTTCAGGATTTGAAGAAAAAACTTAATAAAAGCTTTAAGAACAGTCGTCCGCGTTTTGTAGGTTGGTCGGCGAATGATTTGACGAAATTAAATCAGCGAATAAATTATAAAGAAAGCGACATGACGGATTCAACTATTAAACCACCTTGCAGGACCACCCCGACCCCGTCGTGCGTGTGTAGTAGGATTTCTATGACTGTTATGTATATTACATAATATAATGTAATATTATTGTCATTTTTACACCGTAAAGTGGCGCTGTTTGACGGAGAAGGGGTTGGTTGACAATGTAGAATTTTCACCCATTCTTTTATATAAGTAATCTTGTTATTTATTCATAGAATCGGACAGACATTTCTATTCGTGTTTAAAATTGTAGATGTTATTTTATTAAATGCCTTTTAAAATTATCATTTATCAGATGCAGACATAAAGGAGACTTGTATTGTTGTACACAGTATTAAGTAATTTAAAAACAAGTTATCTATTGCTGTATCATTTTATGCTTTCACATGCTTGGTACAGGTGTCGAGTGTTCAAATATTTTTAAGATTGATATATTATTATGCTTTTTTTGTGTGTTCACAAATAGGAGGATATAAACATCAGACAAAATTATTTATAGTGAAAGTATTAGATGAATTTTGATGTTTTTTCAACTTGTGGTTTGCCTCCCCCTCGCCCTTCACAATCCTGAAATTGCGCCAACGCTGTTTCATTTAGGACTTAAATAAATAGTCATATCGATAACTCGATACCTACTGTACATAACGAATAACGATAATTCAGTAATTGTTTGTAATTGAATTTCACGGTACGTTGCACGGTGAATCGTTTCGAATTTTTCAAGCTCAACAGCCGATAACATTGTGCTCGACGATACAAGACGTGAAATAAAAACGCAGTTAAACGAAATGGTTAAAAAATCATCGCCTTCGATTCGTTCGGAACACGGCGATGGCATTTGCATTTTTCGTCTCGTGTGAAAATAAAATAACACGCTGGCCATTAAATACCTATATGCGTACAATGTAATATTATGTTTGTCTCCTTAAACGTAAATAATTTCGATAAGATAAAAAAAAAAAAAACACACACACACACACATTCAATATGATATTGTTGATATATAATATAATATATATAGGTGCTTATATTATTATAATAATATGTGGTGTCTAAATACCGGTCGACCGCTGCAGCAGATGGGTCAAAAGTCTGCTGCGGCCATATACACATATATATATATATATATATATATATACCTATATGCACATAATAATATAACTGTACAATGGGAGAGACGTTGAGAGATTTTTTTTTAACCATACACGAACGCCTATCGTTTACCGCATCTGGCAAATACTTCGATAAATACTTGGAAATTCTATTTATTTTTTTTATTATTATTATTATTGTTCCTTACGTTTCGGCGTTTTCGGTCTGTTTGTTTGGGGAGTTTTTTTCCGTGTCAACCGACGGACACGTAAACGAGTGTATAAAAAAAAATATATTATATACAGTGCGTATACAATAATAATATGTATATGTATAGGTGGTGCACGTCTAAATTCTTTACGCGACGACCGGCTGCGGGTCACAACAATAATGGGTAAAAAATACCAGAACTCGTGACTCACCTCGCGTATTATACATATCATAATATTTTTTATAAGCGACGAATGCCGCGGACGAGATCCGACAATTTTACGCATATAATATTATTATTATATAATACGGTCTTATATCGTTATAATACTATGAAGTGCCGTGGACGCGCGAGCCGTCAAGTGTCGCGTGTAATATTGTTATATAAAACGATTTGTATATATTATATTATAGTGTGCCGGACCGCCAACACTTGTAACGACGAACGGTACCTATTGCATACCTATTAATTAACGAGCGGGCGCGCGTACAACGATTTTTGGAAACGATAACTTCACGACACAAGTGCTCATTAAACGGTATCATATCATTATTATTATTGTCACGCCGTAACGTAATATAAATTATTACGGCGCCACGTGATTTTTAAAAAATACGAGCACCTATCTATTATAATAGGTATACCTACGACGACGGTGAATGTAAATAATACTGATGACTTCGTTACTGCAGTATAATATACCGTACGAGTGCGTCTCGAACGGTTTTTAAGTGGGTCCCACAGCTTAAGCATCTATCGAATGTCAGATAAAAAGTCTCGACACACCGGCTCCGAATAGAAATTTGCAAGAAAAAAAAGATCTACGAAAATGATTTACTGAAATGGTATTTATCATCTGTGACGAGTGATGATGATAATAAGACATTAATAACCGACTCGTGTGTTGTCTCCGTCCTGACAAAAGCAGCGAATTTCACGTTTAGAGTGATCTATTTTATGATTTTTAACTTTTAATATTACAGTGGATTAACTTACTATAAAGCTTTTTATATTTTAACTTCGAAGCAAGTTATGATGAGAGTTTAAAACCTCGCAATAAACGTATTATATTATTATATTTATAATAACCTGTTTCAATAAACTACCAAAAAGATGAGATGCCCTGGATAATGTATATACCATTAATTTTATAATAAATAAATTCACTTTAATAATAAAAATTTGTTCTTTAATATTGATAAGTTATCTACAAATAAAATAAATATTAGCTATAATATTAATATTATTATATCTTATGTTTTTGACGTATATTTGTGTTAAAAAAATTAAAAATATTTGATTTGAATTTAGTTAGGTGTAAATTATTTGTGTGTGTGTGTGTGTGTGTGTGTGTGTGATTGATATCTCCAAATTTAACTGATATGCCATTGTTACTATTTCCAGTCCTTTAACCCAACTTATTTAAATAATTATCATTATTATGTAATTTACGGAAGCCATTTATTTTATAAACAAAACACTTAAGTGTAGTGGATAAAAATCGTTCTGTTTATGCAACGGTGGCATTTTAATTACAATTATTATTTTTAACCTAACATATTATGATATCATAAATTCCATCAACGGGTCTAAGTTTTCGACTGATGGTTTCGATATCATCTAAGATAATCCGTATCTACGTATTACTGTATCGAGTACACAGATACTTACATTAGCATGTATGGTCCGTCTTTTTAAAAATTAAATTTATGTGCCCGTCGCAGCATAGACAGCAGACTTTACGGCATTATATTATATTTCCTGTGACCACACACTAAGTGCCGATCTGACCTTATGCGTTGTAAATCGTAAAAAATCGAATTCATAGCTGGCGGTAAGTGTAAAAAATTGTTTAGTTTTTTTTTCTCGTGAACGGTTTTTATGGGTCCAGGTCTCGTGGTACAAAAGCGTGGACACGCGCGGAAACCGTAAAAACTAGAACTGCCAAAAATATGGAAATGATTTCAAATGAAAGAGTGTTTGTGTAGACAATAATATTTTCACGTAAATAAAAAAAAATACGCATGAATTTCTAATTATTTTTAACATGATATTTTATAACAGGAACTGTGATACGTTATCCTGGCTAGCACCAACATCTACCATAATACAGAGAAGTGCGCTTGGTGAAATCAAAATAGTTACTAAAGTGGTAATATTTTGATTTAATCAAGTATATTTCTCTGCACAGGGGCTGTTGATGTAACATAATACTATCAGAATAACTTGAGAAATAAATTAATTTTCATTGGTGAAAATTAAGTCGCGATTTTTAAATTTTTAATTACGAATGGTTACGAATTGGTTACTAAATAATTATACAATTTTTCATGAAAAATTCTGGCATAGGAGTGCCAGGCTAACGTGCATTGACTGTTGTTCAAACTTTGAGTTTTTGAAAAAATAAAATATAATAAAATAAACACGACTAATCTCGTCCGTGCGATGATTTGGATTCGATGAGTCATTATAGCGAAGTCCTCCGGATACGTCACTTAAATATATTTATTTTATAGGTTTTTGGGGCAGATACAACATTTTTTCAACCGAATTTTACTGGCTGTTACAGTCGCTATAGAAATCAAAAAATAATAATGATAAAATTCATGTTATATAGCGTTATTGTACATATTAATATGTTGCCCTTAGCAGCAACCGATGGATAATAAAATAACGTTACCATAACGACAAAAAAAACCCCGGACCCGCACAATCTGAGTAACATATCTTTTTTCGTAATTGGATATTTTTTAAAGTTACCCCAAACCGCCGGCGATTTATATAATAATTACGTTACCATAGAACCGTCGAGATATAATTTTTTTTTTATCACAATTTTAAAAATACAAAATACACTATTCGATGTTTTATCTCGCATTGGAGAAAATATTAAGTAGCATGTGACGTTTTTACCGGAGTATTTTTTAACTTAATAACATAACCCGTGGCTACCGTCATTCCGGTGGATTTATGATTATTTTTTTTTATGTAACACATGGCGTTACCTGTAACAAATTGATATCTAACAAATTACTCTTTCTCGAACTCTGTCAACGACAAAGATGATTTTTAACACGTTTATGTGGATCGTTTTGATCAAATACCAAAGACAGATTTTAAATTACAGGCACAACAATACTATAATAATTAATAAATATTTTATTTTATGTAAACAACAATGGGCTAACGTTATCCGTACAATAAATTATTCGTATTTCGTGGGCCGACGAATCCCTGTGCGACCCGACCCCTTCTCTTTAAAATGTTAACTGTAAAAAAAATGTACTTCGAGTATAATATAACATTAATTGCTTACACGTACCAAATTTCAGAACCACGCGAGTGCCATACGTTTGGCTGCGTGAATCGCTTACACACGCACAACAAACATTGCCTTTAAACAAACCGAACAAGGCGCTACCGGATCACAATAATAGCTGATATTATTGACATTATTACTATTTTATGCCATCATATTGTACATCCATCGTATATTATAATTATTATATCCGTGAAGCGGCGGTGTTTAATTCATACTATTGTACGTATAAACACCTACAAAAACGACGACGACCGTCATGTGGCACCGACGACGTCCAACGTCAAAAAGTGCGTTTTATATTATCTACTACAGCCAATATACGAATACCGAAAAGAATAATATCCACCTACCTGCAGCAAATGATGCGTTGTGAGTATACAATGCTAGTCTTGTTCCGAGCAGGTTAACGTAAAACTGTTCGACAGACAGTTCGACGTCCCCCGAACATCCTAATTCCCCACCTCGTCAAACAAAATATAGTTTCAGACCCTTAACCACCGACGACCCTATTGGCAGAGTACGACTGTGCCTACCTACCTACCTACCTACCTATCCAACTGTACTACGCATACTGACGCGACACGTGTTTGCTGCGAGTGTGGAGGCGAAAAAGAAACGCGCGAGTTTACCTTCCCCGAACAATGACTGTGCTGTACAGCCATAACGTCTTTTTCCGGTGCGTTTTATCTGTCGCATTATAATATTATTATTGTTATTTCATACAATGAAACACATCCACGTACGATGAAAATTTCTGCTCTACAAAGTATATTTTACAGAATCAAAACAAAATTAGAACCAAATTTATGTAATTCTTTTTGTCGTCAGTTGAGGTTTTGTAGTGTTGAAGTTTCACTCTATACCATGGTATTGTTTGTGCGAGCACTACACAGTACACACCTATAGGTATTTTTTTTTTTTTTTTTTACTGCCGATTCGATCGATCTCCCGTGATTCGAAAACTTAATCATTTGATTTTTTTTTTATATAAATAAACTAATAACTAGTGCGTGCGTAGGCATGTTATACGTACATTATGTTATATACTTTACATTTTTATTTATTTTCAGCGACTACGCATTTCCCTTCAATTATTCCGTCATAGCTGTTAATATTATCGTACGCGTAATTACGGGTTTTAATATTATTGTAAAATAAATATATAATATAAAAACATTTATTCTCGGTGGGTAACTTAATATGCTTATCCCTAATGCCGTCTTAAATTGATATAAAAACCGTATACGCCTACTCGATCATTAAACTTTGCTAAATAACATTATTATCTATTTATACAACTTTCTAAAAGATTGAATATAGGTATAGGTGTATGCGCGTTAAAAGAAACCATAAATATTTTAATGCGATTTAATCACTGGTCGTAAAATTGTGTTCGGCAATTATTATTCGAAAATATAGTATACAAGCAAAACCTACCTATATTTATTTTATTCTCTATACGTGTCGTGGCGGGATATTGTTATATTGTTCAACATGTGTAATGTATCATCCGCGATATAATACAGGATGATTCACCTAGACATACTCACCCCTTTTTATTCTTAAATAATACTATTATTCAAATTTTTATTTTTGGAATTTTAAGTATAGGTAGGTACACTTCACCTACACTTAAAGACAATACTTTAAAACACTTGGATTTTTTTCTGTCATCTAAAGGATTAAAAACTTATAATCCTATGACCGTAGGACATTCATCTTTCGAATGGGAACCAACATTTTTTTGTTTTCCGTAAAATAGATACTTTTTTATTTTAAACGTCAATGTATTTAAATCAAAATTTAACGACATCGTTTCCGAGTTGTGTATACACTAAGGATAATAATGATTTAGTATAAAATTAAAAAATACAAAATAGATGTTATACACTAATATTCAGTAGTTAGTCTGGTATCCTATAGTATATAATATTAAATGTAGACAATTTACAAACTATAAAATGTACATTGTACAATGATGTACAATGTACGTAGATCAATAAAAATATCTTTATGTTTAAAATCATCATTAATTCCATAGGTGGTCCTATTAGTATAAGCCCATAATGTTTAGCTCACAGATTTAAATAACTCAAATACAACTCGTTCGAATTTTACTTAGATACATGAATATTTTAATAAAATCTATTCGAATCATAATTAACAGTAATGAATAAAGGTTATCTTTTAAATAAATGTGTCTGTAGATTTTAAATATTATAGCTTATAAATTGAAGTATTTGAAAACACAGTTCTTAAGTGTACTTCACAATTCAAAAACACATTATTTTAAATAAAATATACATTCACGAAAAAAAAAAAACAAAACAAAAACTGGTGGTGAGAATGCTTGGTGAATCATCTATTGTAGGTACCTATACATTATAGTTTGACGTTGCGTTGTAAATGTGTGCAGAAGAAATATTTGAACGTATAAAAAAAATAATAATAATTAAAGTCGGTCATTGGAAGGTTGTGTGTTTATTAAAAAAAAAAATAATAATAATAATAAAAAAAACAAACAAATCTATAGTATAATATTATTGTACATGTCTTTGTGTATTGAATACCGAAGATTAATGATTTATTAAAAATGTGAGTATTTTTTTTTTCTCCCACCGACCGTCATAGTCATAGGTTGTATACGATTTATGTTATTTATTAAACATTTCGTTTTGACACGACGACAATATTTTGAAATGCCGTAATGGAAAAAAATATATATTGTATTTTTTGATGTTGTTGCAGCGCACATTGTTACGATGTACCATGCACTAATATAATTCTTTAATATATATCATGTGTACAACTATGATAAATTGATCGTTTTCTTATAAGGAGTGTGATTACTGTTGAGTAGAAAAATAACTAAATCGTTAAAGGAGTCTATGCGCTTTTTAGCACAACATTTTAATTCACAGAAAAAACTCTCACACCCCACGAAATAGTCTAAATTTAATAAAAAAAAAATGATTTCAAAGATGAAATATTTATGCAAGTCAGATTGGACTTGAAGAAACTCTGTTTTCATAAGTTATAATGCTTAAACATCTGTTCTGTATATCACGAATTGTTTATTATTATTATTTTTTTTTTTTTTTGATAGATTTGCCAGCATTGTTTACGGTTAATTAAAATAGCAGAATTCAATGTGATTTGACTACTGAATGCAAAATCAACACCAAGCTTCTCTCAACTCGAAAATAACACACAACTGTATGTCTGTATGTAATATAATTTATACATCAACGTAGAATAAACTATAATATACATTTTTGGATGTGTAAAAATTGCCTGCATTTTTTGCCGCTTAATAAAAAGCCAGTTGAGTCTGTCTTAAACACTCAACCTTAATATCGTAAACGATGAGATGACATTAACGAACGAACCGATTTATTACGTTTATGAAAACGGACGACTGTGCATTACCGACCGTTTACTGGGTTTGATAAATACATATCATATTGTGTAGGTACCTAATTATTATATAATATATTATGTATTGTGTGTGATGCTGTGGTTTATCGACATTTTACAATAAGATTATTATACTCGGAAAGTCGGAAAACCGTCGAAAAGAGTGTAAGAAACAAGTCAGTGGCGCTACGAAGATGTTTGTTGAAAAACATATTAAATTATGTAGCCGCCGCAAAGCTGGTAAGAGCGCCAAACTGAGATTAAACGTTTTTAAGAGACACTCCTCCCACGTGCAAGCGACTCGTGTACATATAAATCACACCCAATAATTATTACCTTTTATTATTTATCACAGTTAATATAAAATCGCATAACTCAAGTCTCAATCTCAAATAAATAGATTAAAAGAATACTTTAACCCTATGAAAATAATAATTTTCAAAAGGAATTCTTAAGCGTTTTAATTACCTAACTAAAATCCTTTAATATATTTTTATGAGACAAAAATCGTTCTTTAATTTATAAATTAAATAACAATAATAACACGTTATGGTATTTTAACACGATATGATCTTCTCCAAGACCTTTTGTATTAAAAAATATACTATGTAATGAATAAATGAGCACTATTTTCTTGTCAATTTTTGGTCGGTAAATTATATTATGTAAGTATCATGTTATTTCATTGATCAGACGAAGGCTCTTCCTCCCAACCTTTAGCACAACCATATGTATTTGTAATGTCTATAAATAGGTTGACGTTTTTTTAGTTTATCATATTGCCATTCTACGAAAATTTATTTATAAACTATATATATATATATATTATATATAATCAAATATGGGCAATAAAAATAACTACTTCAATTAGGTAAATTAAAACAGGATCGTTAAGTAAGAAATTAATAGTTAATAAATAAAATAAATTAACTCTATTAGTTAAAGTTAATATGGAAAAAAATACTAATATAATTCAGTTAAAAGAAGGTAAACTCCTTTTTTTTTTTAATAAGAAGGTTATCATATTATATTGTGGCCTACACATTACTTTATCATGAAACATAACAGTAATTAATAATTATAGTATTTTTACTCATACCAATAGTATTTGATTATTTTTATTTAAAACCGTGTAGCTATATAATAATTAATGTATGAAACCAAAAATTTTAAAATTTTAAACATTACCTTGCTAGTTATACATTTTAAATCAACTGAAAAAAATTGAGTCACTTCAACGTTCAATTAAATTAGTTAAGTTAAAAAAAAAACGTAAGTTGTAGCTATTTTAATAGCGAAATTATGTGCGGATAAAAATGGACGATAATCTACCAATAAATCTCTAAATAGAGTGCAGGTAGACTGATATATTGTGTTTGATCGATGGTTGTATAGTTCATTGTAGATCAGGGGTCACCAATTAATATTTTTGAAGAGCCAAATTGCCCACATTAGGAATCTGAAAACTTTTCACGGGCCATCAAAATTCTAAGTACATATTTACATTATCTAAAAACCAATAATATTTAACAAAAATAATAATTTACAATCACAACACATATTATAATTTTTTCGTAATATGTGTAAATTATTTTTTGTCTGCGGGCCGGATAAAATGAGTTCGCGGGCCGCCATTTGGTGATCCATGTTGTAGATATATCCTAAAATATTCATAATTCGATAATTTTAAACGATCCACAATGTACATTCGACTTTTCATATGATAGGAACGATTAATAGGAGACATATTTTAATAACATAGATTTCCACCGACTAAAATTTGAAACTAGCGTTTTGTTTTTAGCAAAATGTCGTACAATAGTATCACCCGTCAGCGTAAGAAAGTATGTTAAGCATGTAATTTCTACCAAAAAATACACGTAACCAAACTTGATTATAATTAAAGTTTAACTTAACCCAAACATCCTAACCGGTTAATTTGCTCCCTTGAATAAAATATCACATCACTCTGAAGAGCATATGCATATCACAGGTTATATCATATCACAAACCGCAACAAAAATAATATTGCGATCGGTCGGCATTGCCATACCCATATCGTGATTGATAATAATAAATACGTTGCGCACGTTGGACACAACATTCTATTAATACGACCGTGTGGTGTGGGTCGACGAAACCGCCGTGAAAATATTAAAGATTCGTTCTTAAAGACGCGCTTTGTGGTTGGAACAGTTTTCCCATTAGGATTTACGACCCCGTCACACACACACACACACGCGCGCGCGCGTGCATTCCTGAGCCTTTCTCCCCTCATTTATATATATATATATATATATATATATATATATATATATATATATATATAGTTATATACTCCCGGCTATTATGTATATAATATAATGTGCGTCGTCTGAATGCGCACGTTTGTGATCCGTCAAGTCGTAAGACGGTCGGTCACAGCATCCATCGGCGGACTCGACGTACCGTACACACGCACTAAAGATGAGTGTCGCGGGTGGAATCGTGTGTATTATACGTATATATAAGTGCTTATAGGCACCTACGTCGGGGGGGGGGGGGGGGCTACGTGCATTATCCGTGCATTCTTCCGACACCACCACTACCACCGCCCGCCGTCACCACCACTAACCGCCACCGAACGATAAACACGCATAACATATTATTATGGATATTTATAAGCAGCGTATAGGGCCGTCGCACGGAATTTCGATCACCGAGATAGAAATTCGTACATTGTGCACGATCAAGGAACACCGAGGAAATGATATTACATTATATTTTATTCCACGCCACGCACATGCACTGCTCGCCGACCGTCGTCACCGCAATCTTACACATTATATACATTACACGCCTATGTATGTATATGTATATATATATATATATTGTATTCCTTTCCGGCCGGCCCAGGACGCGACTGTACAGCAGGTGGTTAAACACGTAGATACACGTATGCACAGGACAGCGAGAAGGAGAAAAAAAACCCATCACCACTCGCGGTTGTATATTGTATAATATGTTATAATGTTATACACATACCTGTCCCGTAGAACATTTTGTGCGTACTTGCATGTATACGTGTACAGGGTGTCTGACCGTGTCGTTGTCCTCGTGTGTACACCTAAACTTTATAGTCCGAGCAGACTAAGGGTTTCTTAGAAAAAGTTACTCGCCGATAAAATCTACTCTACATTTTTTTATTTTATTAGTTTCAAAGTTTCTTATTTTTCTTCACTCATTAACAACCCGTTCTGTATGTTCCAATAATATGTACCACGCGGTTGCAGCTGTCTCTCGCAACGACGATACGGATTGCCGATATTAAAATCATAATATTTATCTTATTTGTTACATTCTACTTATAAATAGGTAGTGTAGGCACGATGTTTAATATACTTGTGGTTATTAATATTTAAATGTCAAAATCATTTTTATATGCAATCTGTCTTTTCATAAAACCATGAACTTATAATATTATAGGTAGTTGATTATTGGATAATCATTTTATTTCTTTCATAGATACCTCTTAATCGTTGTCATCAAATAGCATTATACATTGTTACGCGGTTATGACGTTATATTAATATACACTAACATCTAAAACTGCAGGTGATAATTTTTCTGAACTTTGATATCGATTGCTCCGAGAACTATACAACTCGATTTCAACATCTTAGATGTCCGTGTACAATGTATTATCTATCAAAGATTTTAGTTTCGGTTCACCGACTTAGATTTGTATAGGAAAATTCTGATCCAAACCGGTCACGTGAGGTGATATAATTGGGTCAAGACTCGCGGAGTATTCAGAATTGGTCCAAAGATCGGGCCTCCCACTTAAATGTCAACACTTGTAGCTGAAAAATAAAACGAAAAATGCCACAAACTGCATCACAATAGCTTGCGCGCGTGTGGCCGTCTGGTGTACGGGGGCGATCGTGTATTATTATCATCGGAAATCGTATTTCGAAAATATTGATCGGAAAATCGTACGTCGACAATGGTCGCAGATACACCCTGTACAGATGCTGCCGTCGGGATTAAAAATAAACAACCCGATCGTACGTGTCCGTGTGATGGTGCGACGGCGTGCCGAAGAGAACGGAGTCGCTTATTGTATTATTATTATACGAACGTGGTGCGTGCGTGCGCGTTAAGCCGGAAATTCGACGGGGTAGTCGATGCGGCGCACACAATACGCGTATTATAATATTATAATATATTATACGACTCGGACACACACACGTCACACGCATACACACATATACCTATATACACCTCATACACCTACCTATTGCTATACAATATAATGTCTATACTTTGATAACGTCGACGGCGGCGGCCGTGGCGGCGATATACAATATTAATAATGCCCTCCCCTCCGCCGCAGGTGGCTTATTAGCACAACAACGGTCGTCTGTCCGCGTGTGTTTAACAATAATAATAATAATCATATATTATATTGCCCCCGTGGAATTTTTTTTTTCCCATTATACGCACAAATGGCTATTATACAGCAGCAGCGAGCTGCGAGGCTGTTGTGGGCATATACGTCTTATTCGGGGCGGACGCACGTCGATTTTATATTATTATGATTATACCGAATGTCGCCGACTCGATATCATAATGGAATACTAATATTAGTTCATTGTGATGCGAACGAAGACGAAACGGAATTTTAAATTATTCGTCTGCGGTGGTCATCGGCGGGGTTGTTGTAAATCATGGATAATATTATAATACTATACGTACCTTATTATATTCAGGACATAATATTATATTACCATCATAGTCGCCTAGACGCACCGAATCGAGCGTGTCGGCACTGATCGGTAAAAACACACGCAACAACGCGTTCAAACTATCCGTGCACGGAAACGCGCTATTTTTTTTTTCAATTCTGTTCGTTTTTTTACTGGTGGAATTGCTGAAAACTGCCTAACCGCGTTCACAGCTACGTCGTCTGTCGGATTGTTAGATCGAGCTCAACTTTTGGACACCACATGACATACGACATAGCATGTGAACCGGCGGGCTTTACAACCGCTCTGGTTAAAAAACCAATAAAACAATATTCACCGTGAAATGAGGTCAGTTTTGACTTTGCAATATTATTTTTCATTTTTTTCACACTTGAATCACTTTTTCCTCATACCTATCTGCTATCAGCGTAAAACAAATTGTGTAATATTCTCCTCGTTATTTTATGGTTAAATTTGTTTTTATCAATAACGACAATATATTGATATGTGTACCTATATCATTCTAATTTTATCCTGAGTGTTTTATGCATATCTTTAGTAATACCAGTTTAATAGTACAGTCCAGATGTGAATCTAATACTTAAAGTTACTTTTAAGTATTTACATTTTTAGATTTTTTTTTTATTATCATTTGAATTGCCTATATAAAACCCCTTAAAATCGAACTAAATTTTTTGTTGTCACTTAAGTTTTAAATATACTATGAATATAGGTTGTGCAATAAATTCCAGAAACTTAGACATTTTATTAAATCTTTTGAATTTAATATTCGATCATTTTTATAGGAAACCACAACTTATAATTGAAAAAAAAACGATTTAAACACAGATTTAGTTTATATTGAAATATTGAAATAATTTAATTAATTAATGTTTAATATATTATATCATATTATATTATAATTTTTAGGTTGAAAACTTTATTACATGTTTAAGAAATAACATTATATCACAATATTATATTATATAGAACACGAAAAATAGTAAAAATATCTATGATTATTTTCAAGCAATGCTCTTGCATATTGTAGCTCAAACAATGTAAAGGCAGTTGAGTACTTATGGACAGTATCCGCGAATAATGCAGATACATATATTTATACGCTTATAATAGAAGTTCAATTGTTATAAAATAAAACTGTTAATTTTATAGTCGTCAGACATTATTACTCCACCCCTATATCGTATAATTTGAAAAAAATATTTTTCTGCTATGTTTTTTATTATAGGTGCGCACATACGTAGTATAATGAGTTGTAGAAAACTCCTCGTCAAAAATGAACAAATCAAACTTACCTAAAGGCCAGTTTTCAAAAATATTATGTTACCAAAACGCAGGCCGGATAACACCGCCGGTACGCGTGGGCCACCGCAGTCACCCATTTATGGCGTATTCCATCGAAACAACGGATACCTATTATGTTTTTTTTTTTTCACATCTGTGAAAAATTCTTCTATCAGTTATTATGAATAACACTTGTGGTAGACATCTGAACATATTGAATCTGATAGCGAAATTTCAGGACGTCGGCGTGAAATTTAATCTCTATAGAAAACGTGGGTTTGAACCTCTTGATTTTTTTTTTTTTTTTACAAATGGCATACGGATCGTTTAACTCGAATCATAATAATATACCTGCAGTGCACATTTACAACGAGCAGCTGCTGCAGTGCTACGATTATTTCGGTACACTCGAGATTTTTCGAGTTTTCAAGTATCGATTTCAATATCAACAAATTCGATCGACGTCGACATTTTTATAATACACGCATTATTGTTGTTAATAATAATGTATTCGTTCGAATAAAACGGGCAGAAGCCAACTTTGTAAAAGCAGATAATATACTTAAATTGAGTCTAACGGGATAGTAGATACAAAATAAAATATATACAAGAGAAACGCATGATTAGTATATGATAAAGAAATCAAAAGTATAATAATATCATATAATGGTAACATTATGTATTATATAAAATAATACAGTATATCAAAAGTTTAGGTGATGTCTATACAAATATTTTTATATCAAATTTAGTGGATTAGATAAATAAAAGTAGGAATATTTATTGTTTATGGTTATAGCCATAAATAGAGTTGGGTTTAATGCGAAATTATTAGATTTATAATTATAATTATGATATAGAATGTATAGAAGCAAATGAGATCTGTGAGACTTAAATGACGAATAAAGGGATATTAAACTAGATATTATAATTACGAAGAGTTAATTTGGTTAGATCGTGGTATAGGAATGATACATAATACCTACCGCTTTAGGACGCGTGATCAAGATCAGGCCAATTTAGTTATGTACGAATTTAACTATGTAATTATATGACTCTCAAATGGAGGTTTAGTTAAAAAAAAAAACTACACATTTTAGGAACTGTTTTAGAACATATTCAATTGACTTGCGTTCTAAATTAAAATAAGGGCTCCAAATAATAGAACCATACTTTAAAATATATGGGTTTGCTCAATTTATGCGTTTGAAAAAAATCCAATATTCTTTAAAATTTTCCCACAACGTGTTCGATATAATAATAATAACGTTTCATTTTATCTTATTGTAGCTGACTGTTAATACTATGAGTTTTTGTTTAACAAAAAAAAAATAAAATAATAATAATAATAATAGTACATGACACAGTTTTATTTTGTCGTAAAACTCGAGGATAAAATATTAAAACAACTTCGCCTACGGCTCGCATTATGATATTTGAATTGAACAACTTATTTTTCTAATCTTCTTATTGGTAATAAGTTGGACACATTTTACCGCCTTGACAAACATATTATTATTGCAATTCAGTACAATATCGTTATAGATATGTTATAGGTGTATGGTCATTGTAGGTATAACAGTAGGCATGTTATGAGTAATGTTTTTTTCGTTAATGTGAAAAATAAATTCATTTTCAGACATAAAAAAATGTGATCCGTGAAGGTTTATTATAGCATACGTACCTGGTACCTATCATAATAATATGTATAAGTATACATAATATTATATAGTTATCTATATTGTGTTGAAAGATAAAAATATGCGAAATTCAGTTCTGATAAATGTAAGATAATATACTTTAATCTGCGGTCCAATACTTATAATAATAATATATTAATAGATACGCCGCAACATAAGAACTTAGCCAATAATGTTGTTTTATAAAATTTGAATCATTAAAAAATGCTATTATAATATATTGTATGTAAAAAAAAAAAATGAAACCAACTCGAAGTGTTTACATAATATTATTATGTTTCTTGCATTGCTGCAAGTGAGTACATAAAACAATTAATTATAGACTACGTAATATGTTACAATATGTGTTTACATTTTAATCAGATACATTGTAACAAATTGTTTTCTTTTTATCTACAATCAGTTTAAAAGATAAATAATATTATGAATAGCTATTGATAAAAGCATAATATGACAAGTCTTGCATAATAAATTCAAAAATTATCAACATGGGACTTTTCTGGGTATTTAATATTTATGACCATTATTCTTATTTTATAAACAATTGTTTAAAATGATATGGGGTTTGCATAATACTTAATTATTACAATATTGTCTGAGATATCTAAATGATATTTACTTCTAATCCAGAAATCTTATTATCGAGATGTCGATATGTCTTCGATTAAATTAATAACACTTTCGACACTTTCGAAACATAATAATGCGTACTGCACACATTAAATTGATTATATAATAAAAAAAAAATGTATAACAAACACTGTAAAAAAATAAAAACGATTTTAACATTATGCTGTGTAACATTATTTTAAAATAGGTTTTGGTTTTCACTTCATTTTCATAAGTAAATCACAACAAATAAAATTATCGGGCTTCAGAAATGCATTATATTGCATCATATTAATTTATATACCCGCTGTAACTATGTTATCGTATTAAGTAGGTACCTTTTTTTAGTGCTTTTAATAATCCACGAATACTTAACATGTATCTAAAATTCATTTTTTTACTATGATTTTAATCATCTACCTGACCCCCCTTCCTCCTTAAAAAAAAAAAATCAAATAATGATGCATGCACTACTTATACTATATTATTATTAAATTCATTACATTTTACTAAAAATCCAACGGATAATAATAAAATTATAACTGCGTATTACCTTTATTACTTTTATTTTAAGATGCTATTATAGCCATTTAACAATATAAAAGTTACACAGACATGGATTTTCTTTATAAATGTTCAAAGTTAAACATTTGTTAAAATTACGATATGTTAGAAATAATTTTGCAGTTTTACAAAACAATAAATTATTTTTGGATTGAAAATGTAATGCAAAGTAGCCCATAAGTATTTTATACATTGACAAAAATTTAAAAATAAACACGGTTTTTTTATGGACGATTTAGTTCAAATTTGGATATTTAAACGAAGATAAACGATTTTAGATATTTTGTGGTAATTTAAAAATATTATTCATGGATACTTGCCACTTGCAACTTTTATCATGTTATATTATTATATTTTATACTCACAATGATATTTTAAAATGCGATGTTTTCGGCAAAAATTAATTCAGCATACCATTAAAAAACAAATAGCAATAAAAAATATATATTACAAAATAAAGGTAGCAGCAAACATATTTTTTTTTTTTTTGAACGGCATACTAATATTTGTTACGAACTAACCAGTTCTTGTAAATGATACCAAACATAACGCTAGAATATTTATAAATTATTTTACTATTATAATACACTTAAAAATTATTATAACAAAACAATTATTAATAACAGTAATACATTTGAAAGAGTAACAAATTATTAAGTTATTCTAATAAACAAGTTTAGTTCTGTTTGTGTTTACCTTTTATTATCTATTTAACAATTTTTTTTTTTATGATAAAGCAATATTTTTTTCAATGTGACAGACTGTCTTCGCTCAAAATTGTTTTTGTATGCAATAATTTATCATTTAATTATTTTAATTTAAAATTAACATATATATTACACTGATTTACACTTCAATGACGAGGTAAACTCGACACCTACTTTCTCTGTTTTTTTTCTTTAATAATACATTTTAATTTATGGAATTTCAAAATAATTTTTACTTATATATTAAAAGATCGTACTTTTAATTATTTAGATATTTTATAAAATTTAAAGAGTCATTATATTATCAACTCTTAAAATTACTCGTACAAATTTTGATTTAGATATATCAATCTTTTAAAAAAAAAATTGACTGCTTAATAATTAGCACGAAAAAAGGCGATTCTTATTTAAACAAATAAATTGTTTTATAATAATATTACTATCTTCATAATACATATTAAAAACAATTTATAACTCAGTAACTACTTGCTTTTTAAAATGTCGATTTAGAAGCATTAACATTTTTGAAAAAATCATTGGTTGAATTGTTCATTAATTAAATTAATAGTAAAAATACAGTAGTTCCAGTATTACAAAATGAAGATAGTATTATCACAAGACTACACAGAAAATTGAATATAAGTAGGTAAATCAAAGTGGTTTAGTGTTTTATATAGGTACCTAATTACAATTTTTGAAAAACCCAAGTTTGTATAAAATCATTATTGAAAGAAAAACTAGGGTATTTTATACATTATTATAAAAAAAGTATAGGTACTATTTATTTTTTAAAGAAGGACATTTAATATTATAATATTAAAATCCAGACATTATTTTTCTCTTTATCCGAGACACATAGTGTATTGGAAATAATATATTTATGTGTAAGCGCACATTTTTTATACTTGGACATTATCCAAGCAGGATAAAGAGTAAAAAATAAATATGATTTTATTGCAGATTACGTGGTCAATAACCAGACTTCATTATGTGAATTGTGTTGTTGGGCTTTTACTTGACATGCTTTCCTACGCGGGCGGGCGTGGGTATTAAAATACTATAACACAATAATATTACAATGATATATTATTATTATAAGATATTTCGTCAAAAACTAAGCACTTGTTTCAAAGTTTAGTCGACGTACCTACACATAACATTTTGTCCTTCTAACGTGTATTATCACAAAAAGTCGAATTAACATTCACGTGTAGTGTACGTTGTTTACCGCTATCAGGTTATACATATTATAATAAAGATATACGATATACCTACTATGTACTAGGTCAAAACATAATATATCAGTCTGTAGTCTGTACTCTGTTTAGAGTCGTATGAACAGATATAGATTAATGTTCATTTTTAAGATTACATTTTTTTACTATTTAGAGTGAACCGCTTTTAAATTGTAAAACGAAGCTGAATTCAATAGTAATATAACACTAGATTTTACTATCACACATATTTTAAAATGAGGTTAATCATAGAGTATTTTGATGTGTTATATTTAAAATATAGTTTTAATCCTTCGGTACATCGTGTAAATATACAATATAAATATAATACCATAATCGCAAATTATCAACTGTAAATTATTATTTTTATTATTTAATATTATCTGGAAACTCACAAAACATTCGCGTTCAATCTTGACGTTTATATTTTCGTAATGTCGTCAAAAGGACTTTAGACTGCAATAGCATAGATATTTTCAGTATGGTTTTATGACGATTTTTCATAAATAGAGGATTTTATGTCGTGGTTATTTGTAAGGATTAATGAGTTTAGAGTAACTTAAATTGCACAATACTTAAAAGGTATAAATTATGATATAAAATATCTATTATTTTACGTTATTTAAATGACTTAACACCCATGAGTAAATTTAATGGTTTAATTTAACTCATTTTTTATTACCTAATTCCTTGTATATAAAAATTGATTTATATATGCCATACATGACTTATTATATAGGAATCATTCATGTTTTTTTACGTATTTTTCTAAAATATTTTTGTATAAATAATTAAATTGAACAATATATTATCTCTTTATTATTACTATTCCAAAGAACATTATTCGCATCAAATGCGTTTAAAAAATTTAAAATATGTAATTAATTATTTGGCGATTATACATAAATTGTTATAGGAGTTAGAAAGTCAGAAACTAATGTTATAACCCTGATTTTTAAGCATAATGAATTAATTTCTAATTAATACATTGATGGATGATTCACTTGTAAGGGATAGCTGTCAGTAAAAAAAAAAAAAAAAATTAACAAGAAAATGAGCATTCACAGTCAAAATATAAATTTAAAAAATCAAACTAACATTAATTTACAATAATAAATTTATATAATAGGTTAATGTATCCTTTTTGATATAATCGACATGTATTATGAAACCCAATAACTTAAGAATAATCATCTTAATTATACATGATATATTATAGTATAATTATTCAAATGCCACTAAATGATCGTTAGAAAATGTATATAAATGCACACGAAAATAAAATACTGGATACACGAGTATTATGAAAAAAAATGATAAGGGTTGCGATAATACCCGTAGGTATATTAGTTTAAGAAAATAAATAAATTGTGATAGTATGTTCTAATCAAAACGAAAATTATGCAATCTATGTCGATTTTTCATCAACAAGACTAAAACCATCCAAGTTTAAAAATGTTTGATAGTTCAAATTTGACTTGGGGCTTACTGAAAAAAAATTATAAATTAATTAACTTGAGTAAAACAAATCTAAAAGTAAAGCAAATTAAATTTACAATAAAACTATATTGTAGTGAAAACGGAGACTAAAGCCCATATTAAACAACAAGCCAAAGCGATTATGTAAATTAACAACATATACATACAATATGATCAGAGGTGGGTTCGAAGAGTTGAAGGCAAAATTAAAAAAATTGCAAAGATCTTTTAAGTGTTACCAAAAAGAAAAAAAAAACGAGAACGGTTGCCGGTAAAGTTGTTTTACACATCAAACAAATTAACAGTAATAGTATGATGTATGACTGCAGTTTATTGCGAATAACAATCAAAATAAAGCGGAAATAAGGTTTTTAAAAGTGTACACAGAAGGCGAAGAATATTGATATAGGTATTATAAAACAGCACGTGTGATTTATCGGGAAACTGACCGATGGATCGTAATTCCAACTCATTTATAATATTAGATGTAATAGGTATTACTTAACATAATATAAATAGTAAATATCGTATTTATCTATTATTATTTATTTTGTTGCATACTGTATAATAGTGTTGTATATTATTTTTATTGTTTTACTAATATTATATATATATACATATTATACCTATTTTATTTTATTCGGATTTTATTTCGCTTCATTAACAAAAACGCATCTCTCGAGCTGTAGATTATGCCCATCATATTTTCTTTGCACGTTGTAATAATATAACAATATTATATAACATATACGATATATGCCCATACACATACTCGTTCGTGTTGTCGGGTTTTCGCTTTGGTGGCTTCAACCAACGATTTAACGCTCGTTAAACGTTTTGAATAATAATAATAATAATAATAATGATTATAATAACGTGTCGGTCGTGTGTTTTTTTCTTCTTCT
This sequence comes from Rhopalosiphum maidis, assembly GCF_003676215.2. Lineage (NCBI taxonomy): Eukaryota > Metazoa > Arthropoda > Insecta > Hemiptera > Aphididae > Rhopalosiphum > Rhopalosiphum maidis. The sequence goes on from NC_040878.1 coordinate 87,903,325, forward strand.
TTTTCTCGCTTGGCCGACTCTCACAACCATCTCTCTCTCGTCTCGGGAATCGTCTGCACACATACACACACACACACACACACACACACTGACACGGGTAGGTGTTATATTATTATATTTGTCATTAATGTCGGCGGAGGCGCCTGCCAGGAAAAAAAAATGTTCCACGATGGGGGCCCCGCGCTGGAGGGGGCGGAGCCGAGTCGGCGCGGGGGCGGACACGGGCCGGCCGACCTGTGCCGACCGCGGACGAGCCGCCGGCCGAGCGCCTGGCGCCAGAGTACTACGGCACACCGGCCCGGGGCGCACACACTGTTTACAGACGACGTACGCGCACGCCACACGGTCGGTCGGAAACGTATTTCGTACGAGTCGGATTACGAGCTTTTATTTTTTATTTATTTTTTTTTTTTACGTCACGGGTAAAATAAATTAAAATATTGTTGGCGGATTTGTTTTTTTTTTCTCTCTCCGCCACTTCTCTACCGCCGTCGTCAATCCGTTTCCGAACAATTGCAGCAGTCCACGGGAATTTCGGTCTGTGTTTCGAGTTTTTTTTTTTCATCGTCTTAATTATTATTATCATTAATACTCGTTGTCGAGTTCTCTTTAAAAAAAAAAAAAACGGACGGGATACACGAACGATTTCTTGCACGTCGACCTAGTGTGTTTTCCAAATCTCAACTTTCGTATATTTTGGATCAACGGACCATGTTCCCTGTGCAAATTTGTCACAACGATCGACGATAAAGGTACGATTTATATTGTTTTTTTTAATCCCGTTTGATGAACATTTTATTTTGTTCAATTATATGACATATTATATAAATTAAAGTTAAAATATGATCGATAGTCGATACGGTTTATTTAATCAGTATCGATATAATTGAACAACACAATTGATCCAATTTAATTATATGAGGTCCAAATTTTAGTTTTATCAATAAAATTACCTCGATGTAATATGTATTATATTATGTACCTGTTTTGTTTAATATTATATGATTAAAATGTTAAGGAAGGGTGTTAAAATTTTACAAAGTTCAGCAGCTGTATTATATTATGTGTTGAGTATAATAAATTAAAAATATGTATAGACGCCAACGGTATAAACAAAATAATTTGTTCAGTGACCGTTTACCTTGAACATATAATATAAGTACTCACATTAGATCTGTTTGATAACTGTAAACAAAACGTATTCTCACCTACGCTCGTACACCCAAGTATTAGTTAAGGTATAATAGATACATATTTTTAAATCAATGTTTTTTACTGTGATATAGTATAGCATAAACAAACTCGTGTAATATTGGATTCGTTTTAAATGGACGCGCGTTGTGTACTAACTAAGTTAAACGCATGATTTTAAAAATTAATTTTAAATATATGTGCATTTTAAATCGAACAGGTTTATGTAGCTTACTGATACAATATTAAAGACCCACGTGGTCGTATATTATAAAGGAAAAAATGCTTTATTTTATTTATCTGAAATGCTTAAACTGTATGTGATACAGCATATTATATTATATACATATATATAAATAGTAATAATAGTATATAGTATGTATATATATTTATATATGGATTTCAACAATGAGTAGTATTAAAACGAATGAAATATGACTATTCATAAAAAATAAATAGTTTATAAAATAAGTATAGTTATAGTTTTAACAGTTCCGTGTTGTGAGACTGCAATAGTAATCTTTGTATATTGTGTTTATTATATTAAACTGCAGTTTTCCTTTTGGCTACTACAGCCACCGCCAGCGTCCATTGATAACGTGTAATCGAGTATACCGTTCATAAAATATCATGTAGACGTATTATCAGGTCAGTTAACTTGGACGTTGGGTGGATTCGTTAAAAATCACATTTCGTCTATATATAATATATATAAAATTATATGTGTCTATACGCGAAGTGCTCAATACAGTAATACGTACATATATATATATTGATATTGTTGCCTCGAGTCAAAGACAATTTTAACGACAAACAAACTACAACAATGGCACGTATCGGTGCAGAGTACACGCATTCCGTACATATATGGTTTTCGACGCGTCGTCGATTCAAACATACGCGTGCACATATATTGCAAATTGTTTACAAAGCAGCGTTACTGCAGATTATTATAATATTATAGCAGCCGGGACACTGCGGAGTAATTGCAGCGCGCCGCCGATAACAACAAAAAAAGGCGATATTTTTACACGAATAACTCGCGTTTAACGTGCGTAAACACTAAATGCCACATTATTATGTTATTATAAATGTTTGACGTCGCAAATAATGATTTATATTATAAATAATAACGTAACGTGCAACTCGAAGCATTCGAAAGTTTCGTTTCCCCTCCGCAAGTTCGGATGACGACCATCGCCTTCGACGCGATCAAATATAATAATATAAACACAACAAATAATAATAAATTATATCATTTCCACCGTTATACCTGTATAACACTCCAACGATAACTTTGCAGACGTTATAGGTACATAGGTATAAAATTCCAAGTATGCACTATTACGTGACCGAGTTTAATGGGGACCAATTTGTCGGTCCGCAACCAGGTAATTTCGAGTAATCCGACGCCTTGGCGGTACGGTCACGTTTTAATGCTCCTTTTATTGTTATAATATTATATATACCTATGTGATGTGTGTGTGTGTGTGTGCGTGTAATATATGTATATAGGTACGTGCGTATGTCTGTGCAGTGTAATTTTTTATTTCGCCTTAGCTGTATAATAATATATGTCTTTTACACAAAAAAATATACAGCTTGGACGAATTGAGGCAGTGATGCCCTTTGTACTGCACGTTAACCGCTGCGTAAAAAAAATATATATAAATATATATTTATAAAGGGGTGACCAAGTAAACTGTCAACAGAAGTTATCATTCTTTCTTATAATAGATTTTTTTTTTTTTTTTATTATTGTTATTATTATAGTAATGTAGTATTTGCGTCACCCAAGGGATGTATGTGCTGCAGGTTCACTTGGACCGTGTGATTAGCGTGGGAATTACAGGAGCATGAATAGTCACAATAATAATAATAGGCGCCTATATAATACATTATATGCGTATAATATAAGAGTAAATCGTCGTTGATGATGCAGGGGATCGTTTAATATATTTTGAGGGTATAATAAATCTATATATAAAATATAATTCCAGACATAAATATCCCTTTCAAGTAGATTAATGTCATGTATCTATTAAACTTACAAACGTTTATCTACAAAACTATTGCTATAGTAGTAATAGTAAATTATTATTATAATTTTTATTTCTATGTATACAATTTATAAGACTTCGTGCAAGCTTTATACTTATGAATAATGTACATAATTAAACTAAATTATATTTTTAAATTAAAATTATATTATTGTATTAAATAATAATAATAAATAAAAAGGAAATTATTAATTATATGAAATTGATATTATTATATTATTGGACTAGAGACCAACTATAATAGTCATAAGTAATTGTAAAAACAATTTCGTATATGTAATCCGTGAAACGTTTATGTAATTATAATTTAAACAGCCGACGAAACTAATTTTATTTTATTTCATCTTCAATTACCCGTTTTGTTATACATTTCTAATATTAAATGGAAAAAAAAATATAATTACTAGTCTTATGGAGCTATATATATTCTTACATATATTAAATCATTTATTTAATTTAAATATATTTCTAGAATCTACACTATGGTATCTAACTTATATAATTGTATACTATACATTACATAGTATATATTATTGTAATAAATACAATATTTGCATTATAAATAGTGTCAAGAATTTCCAAGTACATAAGCTTTTAGACATAAAATGAATTCAGTTATTTTAAAATTAATTACATTTCTATAATATTATGTTTATTACAATAATACATTATATATTGTACTGCCAATGGAATATGACGGATAGTTTCATAAAATGTACATAGGAAAAAATTATTATAAATCTCAAAACGAGTTTAACAGCAAAAATACAATTATGTAATATAATAAAACATAACGAAACGATAAACATGTTGCTATAGAGAATCACCCTGTATACAATATTTTCTAATTTACCCATACCGTTTTACAGACGAGAGTACAAGCCAATTTCAAATGAGCGCGCCGTAACTCATAAATCACCCACGGCAGACGTAATTTAAAAATTATTATTATATTGTGCCTCGTCCCGACGCCCATCGTGGAGCAAATCGGATGATGATTATGATGATGATGATGATGATGATGATGATAATAATGATAATAATAATAAAACTTCACTGGCCTCGAGGAATGATCGATTTGCATTCAATTATTTATATATACATATCAAAAAACGAATTTTCATTTTCAACAACGAATTTCTAGAAATATACCCTGACATTGTTCCAATTTTTGGTTTATTATTATTTTTTTATTTTTTCAAAACTCGTCACTCAGCCAGCAGGCGGGTTAATAATAGAGATTGGCCAATTGTTTCTGGCACCACTTAATAACCATATGCGTGCACCCCATCCGGCGGCTTGATTGATATTGACGTGTGAATCCTAATTGACAAACCGTCAGATTTTTAACAGCTATATTAACAATAATATCCGGTGTGCCGGAGGTCCTAATGACAAAATAATATTACGCAGGAAAACTTTTTTTAGAATGCACTTTTTGTTTTTTAAAATAACGCTGACGCTCCCGATAATTACTTTTTCACTGTATAAAATGCTTAAAAAAAACTTAATATTACATACCTACGTGGATACATATAATGATTATTAACCTTATTCATACCTTTTTTTTTATCCCCCATTGTGTAAATATAGAAAGACTAATTGAATTGTTCATTTTCTCACTGTAATTTACAAAAAATTTACAATTACGCTTTGCATAATATTATATAATTCACTGAAACAACTATTATATTATTTTATGGTATAGTCAGCAATATATTTTATTTGCGTAGGTAAAATAATAATCATAACTCTTTTATTTTACTTCACATTTATAATGGTTTTTCAAACATAAACACAAATACACAATATATTGTATCATATTATATATTTATATGTACGTAGTTTATAAGTACAAAAGAGAACAAAAATTGTTGTCTATAATCATAAAATCGCACAGTCGTATAATTTAGACCGACATTTACTTCAAAGTACGTGCTGAATGCAATAAGGTTGCATTAGAATCGGGAAAACGATTTATCGCTACCAAAATGTGTAATCGTTTTCAATGATGGTGATGATAGACGAACACATTGCTGATTCGTATTAAAATATAATTAATAAATATTTTCACGTTCTTCGCATAATAATTGCATGTGGCAGTATGAAGTATCAATATTATAGTATAGGTGAACCGATTAATTATAAGATGCTGGTCAGTAGTGTCGTGTTATATTTATATAATCCATTATCCAACTATGTTCAAACATGTATTCTGATGTATTAAACGTAAATAAAAACTATATTTCATATTATCGTATTACATTAAATTTACAGGTGTGAAAGTGATTCGAATATAACACTCGAAACCCGTAGACTACCGTTTAGAAATGTAAAAAACTCTTACTATTCAAAATTAAAATGTAATATAGACTGTATAGGTATATTAATTTATGGTTATGCGTAGTGGAAGTCTGTAAAAAACACTGTCAGAGATCGGTAGTTTGGCCCGGACGAAAAACGCGAACTGAAAAACGTCGATTCCCTCCTCGACCGTCATAAAACACCGCGGGTAAAGTATTCATATGTTATGTATATGGGTATTTTAATACATAATAATAATAATAATAATAATAATAATAATATAATGAGGTCATTATTATACAACGACTGCGACGCGTCGACTAGACAAGTTTTTCCAGCGGCAATAAAATTCGAATTAAACGCAACTCGTCGCGAGATAGGGTTAGAAAAGGATTAAAAAATAATAATAATAAAAAATATCACATATTTTTAAGGATTCTTTCTCTGCGTGTTCCATTCATGACTTCCCACGGAGCCTCGGGGTCGTTTCCATTCATGCCCGGTGAACGCACACACATAATATTATTATATATAGACATATTTATACGTATATATATACACACACACATACGAGGACGCGTGGGCGCCCGCATTACCTACGTTAGCCGTCGCTGTCGCCGCCACAGCGGCATACCGTTCCTAAAATTAATAATAATAATAATGAAACGGAAAAATCTCATAAATTCGTGTCTCGGAAAGGCGTTTTGAACAAATCGTCTGTGTGTATATACAACACACGCGCATTCGTGGCGTGATTTTTTATTTAATATTTTTTTTTTTTTTCGCGCGCGCGATCCGCTCCCGACAGGTGAGACGAAAACACACGACAGTCTCTTTTTGTACACACACACACACACACACATGATAATCGCTCAGACATACGCGACAGTACGTTCACCCATATTATACAGGTATAGGTAGGTACCGCGATAACGGTATATATACCTACTGCGCCCGAAGACGACGACGACTGCTGCTGTGACGTTTACGTTGTTATTATTATTATTATTATTATTAATATTACTATTATTACGCGCGTCGATGTCGGCGACGAGACGATATCGGTATAGAAAAAAAAATTAAACCGTCGCAACGATAGAAAATACACATTTGAATAAAAATAATAATGATAATAATAATAGTCGAAACGCCAGTATAATAATATTATATTATGTGTACGACAAACGCGACAGCTGCTGAATTGATGAGTGCGCGCATATATTGCATTATATAGTACAATAATATATTATTATCATACGAGTTATGACATTAATAACGCGATATTATATTGACTGTAGGGCGTGTAGTATAATGTGTGTGAAAAAAATTAATTAATAAAACCGACTTTGACGGAAGTGTGAGTATGCGCGAAAGAAAACATATCGTTATTGTATTATAATATACATATATATATAATATTGTAAATAAAATAAAACTATTAAATTACTAGAGTCCGTTTTGCGCGTTTGCCGCGGTGGCGTCGATGTGTGGTAGATACACGTGCGCGCGTGTACACAGATTTTTTATGATAACAACAATATCATAAATATGATTTACGACCGTTTACGAAATCTGTACCGCGGTTACAGTAGGTACAACGATATTGTAATATAATTATGGTACCTACATAATATGTAACGCGGCGCAGGATTCGCGATTTCTAACGTTTCTTGTAAAATTCACGGCCGACACATGATGGTAATATAATATTGTAATATACATTACGCGTTTAGTATTAAATAGCTTCAAACAGCCAAATATATGTTATTCTATACTATATGACGTATAAAATAATAATATGTTAAGCGATATGGGGTACTCGTCGCGTAACCGGGCAATAGGCCAAACGTCTATGATGTCGGCGCCACTCACGGAGACTTCAATAATAATAATAATAATATAAGAATGGAATTCGCAAGATTATTCGATATTTTTAACCACACTAGTGAAACCGCACTGAAAAACGTGATTTATTTTGGCACGCGCTTTTAAATTCGCTGTCGATTTGTTTTGATTTAAAATATTAATTTTTGACTACACATTATACGTATATGCACGATTTCGAAATTAGAAAAATAAACAAACGGAAGGACAGAAAATCGAACCGATAGAACCGTATAATTTTAACGATAAGAAATAATATTTTAATTATACATTTTATTTAAAAATTATTTACATTTTTCTATTAAAGGTATTGCAAAAATTTAGTTATTTCAACCAAAATGTACAATTTTTTTGTTATTCATACCGACCGACCTGTTTAATGTGATTATATAAATTTGAATTTTTTACTTGAATTTTTCATAATTCGTTCCCCAGTTTCTATAATAACTACTTGGTTTAAATATTTAAATTATATGAAATTTAAATAAAAAATTAATAAAATTCGGCCTTACGGATTTCAAGTAAATATTTTTATGAATTCAAATCAATTTTTAAAAACCTTATTATTATTCCATCAGTATAATTTACAAATAATTAGTATATATTTTGATTAACATTAATGACCGTTTGTATTCTTCTTAAGATTTTTAAATCAGAAAAAACTGTCTAAATGCTGTTGTCTTAACGTTATTACAGATTGTTTCTAGGGAAATAATTTTTTTTCTTATTGTTATAGTCTTGCAATTATTTTTTACATACTGTAAGTATACGGAAAGGTTACAAGTACATTGTTAGGAAAAAATGTATTAAACCTAAAATAGACAATTAAAAATGTGCAGTTTCTAATATTATATTTTGTTGTACTTACTAGACTATGTAGCGTATTCATTTTTTTACTAAACAAAAAATTAGTATTACATTATTGTAAAATTTCAATAATACAGCTGCAATACACCATTGCGATGCACGAACGGTTCAGTTCAATTAAGGTCAAAATATACGAAAGCCGATAAATCGTATAATAAGTTATAATAATATGACTACACTCAGTATAATTTATGTTGTGAATATAATTTTAATGACAATATATTATTATTACTTATTGAAGAATAAAATAAAATGTAAATATTATAATGAATTATCAATGTATTATGAAAAAAATCGTACATTGAGAGAGCAAAATAAGGAAAACACAATTTTATTCATATATAATATTATAATGTAATAACATATTTGCATGTATACATTTTGCGAGTGAGTCATGTGAGTCGTATCTACCTAAATCTACATATACAAATATAATGCAATATGTTTATTATATTTATCCTTGAGTTAATACATTTCTAATCTTATTTTTTTTCTTTTAGTCATTAATAAAATAGTTACTATACTTATAAGTTTTGAACGGAAAAACGTAATAAAATTGTATACTTTAATTCATTCTAGTTAGGTTGTAACATCGACTGTTGTGAATTAAATCATCTTACCCGAGCATAATATATTACCGTGGCTGATGAGGATAATTAATACCTATAGTATAAATGTTTCGTGAGTGAAATAATATAATTGTATAGCATTAAAACTGTGAGCAATTGGTAAAAAACAAAATTGCAATACACAGGTTGAGTTTAGTTTGATTTAAAAATCAGAACGCTTAAATCTGTAAATATAACCATAATAAGTGCTATAAGTTTCTCAAGACATTTTTTTTTTTTGTGTTTGATAATTCTTATTTACGTTAAAGACACTAATATATTATATATAACATTGGTATTCGATACAACTAGAAATTAATTAGACCGTTTGAAAAATAATTCAAAAGTTAATTATAATGTGGATTGTCGGGGACGAGCTTTCCATATCAAAAGCCAAATTAAAAACAATTTAAACTTCACTTTCCGCTCGCTGGTTAAGCTTGAGTAAATACACCACTGAACGTAATATCCACATCGTTCAGAAAAAAATAACTCCATACGATTTTCTTATAGGTTATTGTTATATTGTTATATTACACGTCTGCCAGTGATTCTGTTTCAGGTAAGTAGGTATTAAAGCATCGTCGTCAGCCTATTACTTTTTAGGTATACAATAACAACATTAAAAGAGAAAATCCGAGTTGGATCCCTAGATATTTGATTACCTAAATTAAATACAAGTTGGGTCCACATAGTAATTTGATAATATTCGAATTTGATCCGCAGTCACAACAAGTGCTTTTCAAAATATTAATTTAATTTATTATTTACTTAATTTATATTTTACTTTGGGGTTCGGTCACACAGTCATGCAAATAAAATAAAATAAAATATTTTTAAAATTTATAATTATAAACAAAAACAAATTTTTGTTATATTTTATTAGTGATGCAAACACTAATAATTGCATACTGTACAAAAATAGTAACAAAAAATCAAATTATTGTGAGACTACCCAGCAAGTTGTCTTAGTCAATTTTGATGTGGTATAGCGCTAATAGTCCTTAGCCGTAACTGATTTCCCGAATAATAAGTCTGAACCTAGGGTGTTAGTTATTTCGGTCAGCGAAATTATCTTTAACCACGTGAGTGATATGATGTGAACTTTGATGCGAACGATATTACTATAATAATATATGAAATTAGTAATATAAGATATTTACGATATTGCTATAGTAATATGATCTTAATATACAAATATATTTTTAAAAGTAAGAGATATTCTGCTTATGCGACTTTTTTTTTTAGATTCTGAGTGGAGCGATGAGTAAAATATATCGGTACCCATAGGCGTAACTCAGGGGGGAAGGGGGGCTTAAGCGGGCTTCAGCGCCCCCAAAATTTTCAGATAAATGTATGTGCTTATAAAGACATTAGTATTAATTTTATTTTTGCCTACATTATAAAAAAATATAATGTTTCATACAAACAAATAATCATTTAAGTTAGTTGTAATTGTAAACATCAATAGAAACAATATATTATAGGTAATCTAATTAAAAATAAAATTGGTATAAAACGTTTTTAGGAATCTAGCCCATCCTAACTTAAAAAACTATAGTTATGCCTATGCCGGCATCCAAATTATATCATTTCTGAAATTTGAGACCCAAATCGAGATCATCTCTAAAAAATACTCAAATAATTTACTTACTATTTTACATACTTGATTGATTACGGATAATGATAATATATTATTAGAGCAGGTGCTTGCCGTAGGTATATATCATGATATTATATTATACGGTTTTGTTCGTAAGATTTATAATATTGAAAAACTTTACATAGCTGATTTATTCTATATAAAAATAATATATCGTCAACGATATTAATTTCAATGCAGTCGTGTACATTTATATTTATGTATAATATACTATATACCTATTACCCAAAACCGTAACGAGAAACCAATCAACGTCGGTTATAATATACGTATTTATACAGATTGTTTGTGTATTATTGTGTTTTTATTATTATTATTATTATTATTATTATTATTGAGTATTATAACTATTACGTGTGTTATTCAAATCCACCACGCATTCCTCAGACAGATATAATCGGTATTCTCTCGCGGCCGGGTCTTCTTTCACAGCAAAGCGTTTATACACCATACTGGTACCCTCTTATATTTTTTTTCATCGATCAGCTATATCATCTCGTTTTCTTTCTGTACACGCCGCCGCCGCGGTGTCTTAGACGTACGCTCGTATAGTTTTTCGTATAAAAATAAAATAGTATTGAATAATATGTTACATACGCTGCATATTATACGCATAATGTGTAAAAATGTAAGACCGGTCGTCTGCGAGATAATTTAATATTGTAAAATAATGTTAGACGACGCACTTTTTATCAGCGATTTGTCACAGATCTTCCCCGTTTTGTGCGACGAAGGATTCCGGCCGTTGTATACAACATTTACGCGACGACGGTTAAACACACGCATGTACAATTTTTAATAGTCTTTATGCATTTTTCAAGTATATTCGTTGACATTTTATGTAAACAATATGGTATATTAATTAAAAAAGTCCGCTTAAAAAAAATAATATTAAGAATAGTTCGATTTTTTTATTGAAAAACCGAATAAGGAAGAAAAAATAAATTTTTTGTTTTTTCATTGCACTTGACACAATAGCGTGCACTTAATCATGCTACGTACCTAATCAAAACATTCAAAACGGTAACCACGTAGTTAATTAGTGCATTTGTTACTTGCAGGTCCTATTAAAAGTTTTAAATAAATAAAAAAAAAAATAATTATTATATTATTGCATTATTTTATGTCATAACAAGTGACGCTTTAATTCAAATTTATAATTATTACTTATAGATCACCATTTAAATTTTTTGGTGACATCTATATTATAATTATATATAAGCAAACATAATATTGTTTAAATAAAATCTTCATATGATGGATATTCTCTATTATGTTTATTAATGAATACAGTTACGTCAAAAGCTATCATTGTAGTCCATTAATTATTATATTGGGGTAAAAAAAATGGTTTTCAAAATATTTAAAAAAATGTATTATTCACGTTTTTAATTCACATATTTTACCATTATTTTTACGATTTTAAAACCGTTATTATTATATGTAGACATGTAGTAGTACTATAATAATAGTAACACGTATAATGTATATTATTGATAAGACTAAATGTCTGAAAAATCTTTTTCCAGTTCAAATTATTTTTACTATGAATATGCTGTAGCCGTTGCAGGGGACTCGCAGGGAAACAACGGCCATAATATAAATAATATAAATTCAATCTGGCTACAAGGACATTGCTGTTATTATCTTGAAGAGGTATCTGGTATTTATTTGCTGCACTTTTTACACATACACATATATATTTATACTATAATATGTATTGTGTTTGCAATGTACTGACCGGACGTCTATCGCTGGGACAGCGAAAGGAAAAAACCTACTTGGTAAAAATATATAACACGATAATACAAAGTCCGTAGGCTTACGATACGTTTTATAAACGAGAAAATATTATTTACTAAATATTATTACCTACTAAGTACATAATAATATTATAATATATTGATATATACACGTGGCGCGTTGTTGATTTCCACAGTCTCTCCCGTACAATGTTAATAATCATAATAATAATAATACCTATAATACGCGTAATATCGGAGCGCATATTGCGGCGGGGCCCATCCTACGAAACAACCCATATTCGTCGGCACAGTACGCCCATATGGACTGGAATGTAAATTTAAGTATAAAAAAAGGGTGGGATGACGATATCATTACTATCATCATTTGTGTTTCTCTCCGCGACGGTTTTATATGGCATGTACGCAGTGCGTTGTCGGTGGCACTATTTCTAAGATCGTCTCCCTCGCATCTTCGGTAATTGAATAAAGGTGATTCATTATTTGCCAAGTACGCTCAGCTTCGTTTCATGCTTTAATTATGATTTTTTTTTTGTTTTTGAGTTTTGAATTTTCCAGTGTCTTTCTATAACTCCCCCGGACGTATATTTTCAAATAGTTATACATAGTTTTATGTTTATTATCAACATGTATGTAATGTCTTGCGGTTTAGAAGCCACGAAGAGGCTTATGGCTATTTAATATAATGGTAATTGTTTTATATTTTACATAATATAAATTAAGGTTAAACGTTTTTGACGCTTAACGTGTCAAATAGCCAATAGGTTCTTGATTTTTTTTTCATGCTGTGTTATAGGTTAAAATGATACACACAAAAAAAGTATATGTATATAATTTGTTAATTTAAAATGCATATGATATGTAAGGGTTCCTTGAAAATATAATGGAAAAATGATGGTATCATTTTTTTGATAATAATAAAATGTTTTTATAACGGATCTTGAATAATAATATAATCGGATAATCGGACTACTTAAAAAAAAAAAAAGATAAATTACTCCAACATTATTATATTACTTACCTACTGCAGTATTCGAAATAGTGTATTTGGAATATTAACCATGTTTAGTAATAATCACGACGACCGTAAACTGCTACAACTATAATAGATATAATATATAACATATATATATATATACATGGAGGGGGATAAAATACTATTAATATGCCTGATAGTTTTTTTTTTTATTATTTACTTCGCACATTATAATATTGTAATTTTAACACGGTGTGCGCACGCGATAATCGTTAACTAATCTGCACAAAATTGAAAATAATAATAATCATTATATAATATGCATATTATCCAGATAATATTGTGACAATATTAGGTATAAATGATTTACATACGCGGGAAATCTCTGCGCGAACGATTGATTTCGCGAAGTTATTTGTCATTGCACGACGATTGTTGACACCTATACGTGCAATATAGTCGCATGCCACAGCCAAGATATCACGGAAACCGCAGGTGACTAAAACTACAACAGTGGAACACAAAATATTATTTATATAATACATGATACTGGGTGATTCTTTTTACAGTAAACACTCATTATCTCGAAAAATATTGACGTTTTTGGAAATACTTTCTTTCACATGATTAGAAGTTGTCACGATATTTAAAAACAACATTTTTTTTAAATCATATAATACACATATTTTTAACTTTATATTTCTAAGAAAATTTTTTTCCCGTATATTTAGACGTGATATCGAAATCAGTTTTCTACCGAGTAATTAATTTTCGTATAAGTTAGAGTTGTAATCCACTCAATTATAAATTTGTAGAAATATGTGAAGTTAGTTCGAACTTTGATTTTTATTCATAGAAATATTCTATTTCGTATATTTACGTTTTATTTTACAAAATGTAATTTATTGTAGTACATATCTTCACGGTGTAATGAGTAATATGCGTGAGCAGAATAATGCAGTTTCCTCGTTCTGTAGGTGACTGCTGCAACGCACTATACGATAATATATTTTATTGTATTTGATCGGTGACTTGAGTAAAGTCGTAACTCTCAATATTATAATACGTCAAGCCATAAAATGAAAATAATATAATATATTATTATACTAATATGTAAACTGTTTACAATAGCACTACAGTCGACTGTTTACCACATGTATTAAGTAATGTCCTACGAAATCGGTTATTTCCTCTTTCACTATAAAATTGTGCCTTTGCCGTGATACACGCCATATTGCAAATAATAAAAGGGTACTTGATTTTAACTGCTTGAAACAAAATTACCTGTAGACAATTAATAGACTATACTTATATTATTTTCATTTACACGTTTTAAAAACCGAGACACTATGTTCGTTTAAGTTTTTAATATATTCCATAAATATTTAAAAGATGTGTATCACCACAAGGCATACTCCTTAAGTAGTATAAAAATAAGTATCAATATTTTGAAAAATCTGGTGTTTAAGTATATTTGGAAATTCAAAAAAATCAAAATTCTAACTAATTTAAATTAGTAAAATAAAAAATAGAGGCGATGAGTATTCTTCGCGCCCTGTATAAATCTGTGGTCCACACTCCACACATTATATTGTGATATGACATATATGCATAATGCCGTGTTGCGCGCGTGTGGTCACGGAGTGGAAAATTAAAAATGGTTTTTTTTTTTTTTTGGATCTCTGCCCGCTGCGAAACCGTATCGCGATAATATATCAAATCGTGGTGCGGAAAAGTCCGTGGCATGCGCTGGCCTCATCGTACATGTTTTGATTGGGCTCGGCGGTGGCGTTTAAATAATTATAATAACGCATATGCGCCCGTTTAATGATGAATTACCGTACGTCGTCTTATAACGTCGTGTAGTAGTGTGAATCGTTTACGCGCACGCCATCATGAATAATGCAATGTATATTGCTATTAAACTACATATATTATACCACAATAATAATATTATGTTATGTATACGAACTACGCGACGCGCTTGTCGCCGCTGTTGTTATTACGTCATTAATACGATACAATGTGGCGCACCGATCGTCGTCATAATAATATTATAATATATTGAAATACCGTTTTGATATTAAATCACGATCGTTTAACAGCAGTTGTAAAGTTTGTATATACTATATAAATTAATAATTGATATGAATAAGATAATGCATCGGTGATCTGTCCGCACTCACTACCGTTATTACAAAGATTTTTTATTATAAATCATTTATTGAAGTGAAATACATTTAAGTGGGACATGGGGGTCATGTACGCCCACTATCTCATTAAAAATGTCCAATCACATATTAGAGATTTTACTCATCAGACTTTAAAAATCATGAAAAACTTGGTTATTAAGACTTATCCTTGCTATAAGCTGATATTCCACTGACAATTTTTAATTCAAAGTAACCCACCTAAGTTGACTATACTCGCTTGATATATGTATATGTTTTTTTAAGGTTTTTTTCACCGGTAATATGGGATTACCATCAAAATCTACGCAACCAATTGTGAAGTTCTTAAGTCCTATATATAATATTATTATTATGTCTCAGACTAATAAAGATAAATTTTTAACTAAAATAAAAAATCTAACTACGTGATTATATTAATTTGTACTGTAAGTGAGTGATTGCGAGCATTATTATTGAACTTAAGTATCGAATGCGATGTCGGGAATAAAAATATTCATGAACGACTGGCGAGTCATAATTTCCTAACGTTAAACATATTAAATGTATACAAAATTATGAAAAAATGTATAAATTGAAAAATAGAAGGCCAAAATGTAGGCTGGAGAAAATTGGATTAAGGCTGCAAAAACAATCATTACTTCAGGAATAAACTGCGCAATAAAGCTAAAAATGAAACGCGCATGACCAAATAAAATCAAGTCAAGTTAAAAAAATAACTTTTTATTGATAAAAATATACTTATGTAGCAATGTAAATATCTTAATTATTGGTATTTCAAATCTGAAATATATCACAAACTAGCGAAATATATTTTTTTAAATTTTTAAATTTTTATATTGTTTAGATAGTTTAGGAATAAACATTAGTTATAATAAACATTATTAATAATATAATATTATTAAATACAGATAAGAATGGTAAATTAGGATTATTATGGAACGAATTTTTGGTTTTCTTGCAAGATTTCGGTTTTCGTGGCGAACAAACAATAAGTCCACAAGTAGGGATCACAAAAAACGTAAGACAACTGCAGAATTAAATTGGAACAAAAAGAAAACAGCGTGCATCTAAAAAACCTGGTAAAATAAAAACGTGCTTTTTAAAATATAAACCGCTTATGATTTAAAGGGTTTACTGGTGAATATTAAATCCGTGAAAATATTATAAACGCGTTGTTTTTATTGTTATTATTATTATTATACTATTATCACTGGCGTTTAATGACGGGACGAAAGTAATCCGCAGTTATTTTTCTAGCAATCCGACGGTCACAGCAACTGCGGCAGACCTCGTCGTCCCGCTAGCAATCGGATCGCCGAGATAGGAGTGCAACAACTTCAGCAGCTATACACACTGCCTATAATGTGCACTCGTATAATAAGACAGCGTTTCCGGAAACCGTCCCGCGGCGGCGGCGGCGGCGCGCATCGTCACCGCCCCCGCGCAATACCTACTACGCGCTATATAAATTACATTAATATCTGCAACGGTCCGCCGTAACGCATAATATATACATACACACACACACACACACACACACACCACACACGACTCACTTACGACGGCCACCGGCGGCGGCCACGATAATTTAATATAATGTGTGTGTGTGTGTGTGCGCGTGAGTACCTACATATAATTTTCATTATCATTATACTCGTATAGGCTGCAGTGACCGGATGTGCGAGGCGAGAGAATATAATGTATATTATTATAATATTAAAATGTACATATATATATATATATATATAGAAGTAGGTACCTCCTATACATTATATCGTACGACCACCGCGACGACCATAACATGACGACGGTGTGTAAACGCCTACCGACGCCGCCGCCGCCGCACATCTCGCACGTCTACATATTATAATATATATATATATATATATATATGACATATTATCGTTCCCGTGGCGATCGCGGTCTACAGCTGCTGCTGCTGACGCTGCGCCCGTCCGGACGTATACGCTTACCTGTCCGCGGATCGAGCTGAATCGTTGTCGTCGTTCCGATTAAACGGCCACCGTTCACGGCGATTACGCCGCCGCCGCAGCAGTATACCAGCCTACTCCGCGCACACGTCTTACACGGTATATTATATTATACATTATACCCGGTTACGGGTATACGCGCCGCCCGTCCGCTGTACGGTTTAATGTTATGTACAATACACTGCTGCGTACAGAGCTGGTGCAATACACCCGAGTCGGCCGTGAAATCGTTTGTCACGCGCCGCCGCTCGTCCGCTCGTCCGCGCGCACAATGGCCGGTTTGTCTCCACGCAGGCCTTCGCGACCAGCCAAACCGCAGCGGATAACCTCGGGCAGGGTCCACGGCGTGGCGGCGGCGACTCTGATATTATAATAATAATAATAACGACGACGACGATATTAATAATATAAAAACGTATTTCTGTATAATATTATGTTTTACCTATTATTGTTGTTGTATATATTATTATTATCATCGGCGATTCGACCGGAACGGAACTCGAGCGCTCGCCGTCGCGGTACATTCGTATATAAACCGCATCTCGAAACGCCGACCGGAAAATCTTTTCCACCGACAATGACGCCTCGCACGAGACGTGCGGTACACGAAAATGGCTATTTCAGTGTCATGTTTTGTGACCGGTCGTATGATTCGAATTTAATAGTTGATCGATACACCTACCTGCGTCTTGTTACGGTTGCGATTGGCGAAGATATCTTTGATTATTTCTGTACGAGCAGTTATATATAAGACAATATTATAATTTGAAAACTCTAAGACCGCGAAAAAATCGAAATATCTCAAAAAAAGCCGAAAGGCCAACACATATAATGTTGTCGACTTAAAAAGTATGTTTGTAGCTTATTGCGCCCAAGTATTAAAGCATCGCTTTGGCGGATGACGAAAATTCGGCATATGACGCGCGGGTCGGAGAGACGTTGAACGATGCACCGGGTGCATCCCACAACCGATGGTAAAAAAACCACCGCGGACTTGCAATGACCGTAAACTGATCAATAAATACCAATACAATTCTTTGTAATAAATATTCAAGGTTATCATCAATAACACTAATTCGTTTTTATCGGGACATTGGATCTTTTCACCAACACCGAAATACACCTAATATTATAATATTTACCGATATTCGAACCAATCCCCGTGCACGAGATGGTGAAATATAGCCACTCACACATAGTGCACGGCGATCGTAATAACAATAATAACGACATCGATATAGTATAATAACTATACGCGATGGCGGCCAGCGCAGTGCAGTCGGTATTATACAGGATATGGAGGAGTTGTACCTACTCGTATTATATACACACACGTAATATACGAGTCCGACGGGCGTGTGATATTATTGTATATTATTATAATGTATGCGCTCGCCGGTGCAGCTCTCGCGCAGTGGAATGTGTTAATCTCGGCGATATTATATTATTTAGGTGTCGGCGACGGCCGAAGAGGTCGGGTACTCGGGGTCGTAGCGGGCCGCCGCCGCGGGTATACACCGCGGCATATGATATTATTATTATTACTATATAAAAACGCGTTTCGACCGAGCGCATTCTTTTTCATTGTCGTTAAGTACAATATGTATATACGCCACAGTAAATCGTCGTCTTTTTATATACACGCACATTATTTAGGTATACTGCTCAGTGCAGTGCGGCTTGTGTGTCGGGGGTGGTACGACCCCACCGCCGCAATAAACCTAAAGCGGAATATCATATTATTACAATATTATTGTTATTATTATTATTTTCGTTCGGCATTCCGATCGTCCAAAATCGTATATCATGTATATAGAGGTAGATACGCGTATTATTATACGTTCACACGCACGCCGCCGCGGACCTTTGTGCAACGAACCTGTGGAATTTGTCAACAGGCGGACCCGATGGTCGGCACTCGTCTCGTCACCTCCTCGTCATCTCGATTCTTTGATCGATATGTTTAAATTACGCTCGTTTTGTCCGAAACCGTGTTATTTAATGCACACGAAACACACGCCTATATAATTAGATAAGGTAATAATTTAAATACACACAATAATATAAAATCTCACGTGTCTAGACGGCGACCGCGGTGATCGTTGTTAGTGGTGAATTTGATCTTCTTTTCGAATCGTCCAGCGTCTATTGCATTCTTTGTTATATTATATAATATTACTGTTTTCAAACAATCTAAATTAAAAGAAATTACAAATTTAGCTTACTAAAATTATGTGTTTTGTAGATATATACAAAGCCCTTAAAAAATCAATTTTTTATTACGGTTTAATAGTTTTGGTGTGACTGTGCAGACAATGCAGCTGGGGCTGCTCGAGGTATACAATAAAATCCCACAATAAGAATATTGTGCCTAAATAAAGTAGAATGAGTTGCTTGTTAGATATCTATGTATAACAGATAATTTTTCATATTCTCTAGAACGGGTAAAACAAGTCGTCAGTAAGATAAGAATATGAATTTAGGATTTATGACATATTTTTAAGGTACGCATAAAAAGTATAATAGCGGAAGAATTGTTAGTCGTTTGTTACTTGAATTGTAACTAAATAATAGAAAACTATGTTTAAATATTAGTGCAGTGAGAAATAAGATTCGATATTATAAACATGAATATAAATATACAGTGTATAGATAACATACTTATCTCGCAAAAGTAATACCTTAACAGGGATTAACTAGCTTTAATATTTTAAATTTAAAATAATTTCCAAAGGTACTCGTATTACAGCAACGTATTATTCTTTGGTTAAATAAAAAATAAGAATAAAAAATGTTAGTGTCCAACATAATTTAATGATACGCCATTGCATTGACCGAAATCATCAAATCCGTTTAATATTGTATAATAATATACATATACATCATAATATCTCGTGCCCAATATGGACTGAGATTCTACGGACTGACTGCAATTTATTTTAGTCACTATACTTGGCATCCTTAATGCATGTGTATAAAATAATATAACGTATAGTAGTAATTTGTTGAAGGTTTTAGCCGTGATTAACAAATGTAATATATAAATATTATAAAACTTGAACATTGATTTGAGATTTTAATCCTATGGTGGTATAACAAGATTCTATGAACAACAATTTTATCCGGGAATATTGGATTGATTTCGTAGTATTAATTTTACGAGTGGATAGAAAAATGAACAAACGCTCCGTTTCGTGCGGCTGATTTACTGCTGGGATGACGGAAATTGTACCCGACACAGGCACACGGCGTAGGTACTTATACTCTTTTATATTTTATTTTAAACGTTTCGATTTGCCGTTCCATTATTATAATAACACATTATAATATGTCATTGTGTACGCGTAAAGAAGAAAAAAAAATATGTATATTTGACACGTGAAAACTGGTTCATTCTTATTATAATCTCATCTCGCGTTAATACGTATAGCGAAGAACGAATTAACGAGCGCCAGTTTTTTTTCTATTTAAATATAATATATATATATATATATATATAGGTATGCGTAATAATACGGTCGCGTAAATATTCTGTGCACAATAAAAAATGTTAATAATTTAATAATATATTTACAGTCGCGCTGGTACGTGATCCTAAAAGGTTGACATTTTTATCCCCACGCAATCGTAAAAAAATATATTCTCTTTTAGCATATTATTATTATATATATTTTATATTATTAGTTGCACATAATATCTAGACAACACCCGATTATTACCAAGTGTCAATAACTTTATGCAATAATATTAAGATAATAAATAGTATTGTACACTTTTAGAAAAGAATTTTTTTTTATTATTATTTCGATTTCGGTCTACAGATATACAAAGCCACTAAAAGATCATAATTCATTGGTGTTATGATTATTTTGAAAATTCACCACACGTATTAAATAAACATTATATATATTTATATATAATATTATATATATTTTTATTTATAAAAAATAAAAATAATAAAGGTATATCTATAAATCAGTAATAAATTGCAGGAAACAGATAAAAGTTGAACCGTATGCATATTATAATGGATGGGGTTTTTTTTTGTTTAACTTAATTATATGAAAAAAACTGTAAGACACCAATCGTGAGATACAAAACAATACGTATTTGTTACAGTAACATATTATAATTATACATAGAGATGGTGATTACTGATTACAATGTTAACAATTTTAAATTCTCAAACAACGGGTGATCAACAAACTATACATAATGGTATGCTCTTATGCTCTTCAAAAGATTGCAAATATATATAATATATTGTTATGTAGGCAAAATATAGACATAATCGAGAAAATGTAAATACTAAATATTAGCATGAATAATAATTAATATTCTATCGTATAGATGTTAAAGCAGATTAAACACGTTAAAAAAAATCGAGTTAAAAGTTTTGCCATTACATAAAAATGTAAATATAATATAGTTAATAGTTATTGACTAAATTAATCCTTAAATCTTTATGTTAGTGTACAACTGTACAATATTCAATGAGATATTTAAATATTACTTTAACATATTAGTGGAAACATTTTTGGCCATGAGTCAAATGTAAAAGGTTCATTTACAATGATTGACAAACTTTTAAGCACTTATATATATTTTACAAAAAAATTTGTCACATTACCACAAAGAACTTAGAAGATTTATTAAGTTGTTTAAAATGTATCATATGTATTATTATTATTACAGTTCTCGCGTGATGTAGCAAAATGTTGCGTAATATTAAAAAGTGTTATATGTATCTAAAAATTCATAGAAACAAATAATAATATACATATTTTATATAGGTACCATATAAATCGACATTGACATTCGCATAACCTTCAAATCGTAAAAATACTTTTATTTATTAATATTATAATGTGTAGGTACGTCATGCGCCTTAACCCTTGTATATAGCAAGGCCTTAAAATAATTAAGAATATAATTTCATGATGTCTGATAATACATAGAATCATAGAATAATAAAATATCTGATTACAATAATATGGTATGTTGAAGTATTCATTTTCGACTAAATTAACAATGTCAGCTTCTTATAGCTAAACAATCAGTTTTTTTTTACAATTTATATACTTTTAAAAATTTTATAAATGTATAATACGAGTGCTTACTATAAACTAGGAATTAATTTTTTTTTTTTTTAGATTATTAAGTATATTATATTATGTTGTAAAATTCAGTTTTTTTTTTTAATAACATTGATGTACCCACGTATTTTGGTGTATTTTTGAAACTGGTCTCAGCCTTCTCCTGCAATACGATCCTAGGCATTTTATAGATGTCCAGTTTCTCCGAAATACTTGTAACATTATGCCAGTATATTGTGGTTGATAGTAAAAAGGTTACTTCCCAGGTTTCACACACTGATGGTTGCTTATTAGAAAACCATGTGTTATTCCAGTGTGCCTGCAATTCTAATATGGTCAGTTTTGTATTGTAATTTATTTTTATTTTCATACAGGATTCTGCCATTCGAGTGTTATGTTTTTTATTTCCCTTAGCTTTAATTTATTTGTTATTACCGCACCATATTTGCCATTAAACTTTAATTTTACCTTTAATTTTGCCTTCAACATTGTTTTTTTCATTTTTATACATGTTTTTACTTGTTGGAATGATTTATTTATTAGTTTTGTTGCAGCTTTGCTTCCTTCTATATCACTGAGCGTGTAAACAGTCCCGGTATCCAAATAAATATTAAGTTTATTCTTATACTTTGAGATAATAGAGTTTTTTTTTTTTTAAATGAGTTTCACAATGTATGTTCAAAAAGTTTTTCATATTTCATAAACTTACAATTAATTCTGTGTTAAACTAATGGTATGATTGTGCTTATTTTCTTAGTAATTTGAGTTCTTCAGTTTTAGCTGCTTTAAAAATTACAACGACTTCTACAGCTATTTAAATATAACTGTATTCGTGTAGTATTTATATAAGATTAATTGGTATGAAGGTTTTAATGGATAATTGATATTCTTACTCTTTTTTATAACATCGAGGCGTATATATAGATTTTATATTAAAGAATATATTTCATATTGTTTAAATATATTTTTTTTTGTATGTATTTATATATATTTCTTGCATGTTATTTTATTCGTTTATAATTAGATTTGTATTTTATTATTTGAATACTTCTATATCGTTACATAATATTAGAAGCAGTTTTTAAAATTACCGACAAATTACATATTATTTGGATTTGGATACACCATAGTAAAATAGGTACCTATCTGTTTACACTAAATAATTACTATTTAATCAACCTATTCGTGCACATGCGATATTTAGCAAAATCAGATTTATTCTATACCGAGTTATATACGCTGTATATAACTAGTTAGTTGTTCCGGTGAATTTTTAAACCGTCAATATTAAAATAGACATATGAAAATAATACCATCTACCGCACAAAGAACCTAAATATTATATTATGATTTTCGTATTGCTGTGTTTGTATTGAAACGTGTACATGTTTTAATAGATCAATAATTATTGACAAAGAAGATGAAATAATTCAGCCGTAATTAACTACTTAACCAACAAAAATATAATATTATACAAACTCAGGAGTATAAAATATAATTATGTATAGTTTATAAATAATGAGTGAAACGAGTATTGCTGCAATTCGTATAATATTTTTTTTAGTAAAAAAATCGTTTGTCCACGAGGACATGCAGATTATACTGAGTTCGTTTAGTATACAAATTTCGCGTTTTGTAATCTATAATTTTTTTTCTTGGAATGTCTATTATGAGTCCTGGCGGTTTTATGTATATATCTACAACAATAAAACGTGCACACAGACGTGGCCAACAAATCCACAGCTCTGGACCACGGCCAGTAAAGAAAAAATTGCACTCTGAGGCTTATGTAGGGATCGTTTATACTCTATAACAGCATAGTATTTGAATAATATATTACACACGGTCAATCACACGCAAAATCTAGCGATTAAAATGCTATTATATATAATATGTATCTTTATAAGTGGCGCCAATGTGATTATTGAAAAATTACCGTGTTCAATTTTTTGATAAACAAAAAGCAAATATAAATATTTTAAAAACAGAAAGTCGATTATTATGTTTTCGAAAATTTATAATATAAATTAAAAAAAAAATATGTTTTTGAAATCATTATCACGTATCGTTAAATCGGTAGGTACTTACTTCAAAAATAATTACCCTAAATATATCACGTTGCAGGATTTTGAAAATTAATTTAAAACAACCAAACCATTTAGTAGGATTTTGAAATAGTTATTTCCTGCTTAATGCGAATGCACATGATTTTCACACACAAAGATGGCAAATCCTCGTTCCCAACTCCTTAGTCTTTAAAACCATTCAATTTACTCTCCGAGATTATTTCTAAGCTATTTAATTATACGCAATCGCCATTTAAACGCGTACAACAAACAGTGTATTATTATTATTTTTATATGATGATGATATTCGCCCGCCAGAATAATACTGTCCGTAAAAAACATTTCGCTCGAGTCCGTATAAATAAGTCCTATTTACGTCTGTGGATATTTTAATAGCGTATTATACGGTATACTTATTATTATTATTTTTTATTACCAACGAAGAAACCTACGTCGCGCTGTTCGCCGTCGCAGATCTATGTGATTTCTCTATAAATTAAATCGCACGTTTATACACCTATAATATAAATATATATATTTACAACGCTTTAGTCAACACCTAAAAGTGTTTACGACCGGTAATGAATGTCGAGAACATGCGCTTATTATAATGATACATTTATACAAACGATGTTTTTTATGGTCACTATTAAAATAAATAATATAATATTATTGTCATTTAAAATAATAAAATATTTCCACCGATTTTTGGGACTCTCTTTTAAATGGTGTAATAATATTATAGTATTATTATCGTTGCTCGTTTCAGAATTCGAGACGTTATATCGAGACGATGTGTCGTCTAAGAATATATTAGGTATTATGTAAATGTGCAATAATTACTATTTACTATTACGATATGGTGCGGTGGCGTTCGAGACAATCGACGGTCGGCGGATATATGGGTGTGCGCCGAGAATAAAACAAATCAATCGCGTTCTAATAAATAATATTAATTTATTATTGTCGTCATCGTCGCCGACGTCGTATCGCTACCGTCGTGCCGGAATAATGATAATATCATCACGATGGTATCGTTTGAACGACTGCGGTGAAGAAAAAAATAAAAAATACACGATAGAAATAATATAATGATCGACGGAGCTAATGAATAGAACAGACGAATTTCGTCCGTAAAAATGCGATACATAATAGGTGTGCGTATTATTATAATGATATATTATGATATAATATAATGATCGGGAAAAGAGCGAATAAACCGTTTGAATTCGACTAGTTTTTTTTTGTCTATCCCGCTCGTTCTATTGTCGTCGTCCACGACGTGTTTCGTTCCGTAATTATTTCACAATAGACCGAACGTCTCTGTTACCCGTGAAGTATGTGCAGTCGGCCGAACGTTATTATATGAATCATATTATTATACTATGATAATAACATTATACGGGGCACGGCGCGCTTTTAAAAATGATTTACGGCATCGATTCGACCGAGGAAACGTAACGTGCCGCGATCGAATAAACAATAACGTTATTATTATTACAATGCATCGGACGTAATATTCTAATTATTATTATTAGCTATGTATGCGTTTGTGTACGTTTCGAGGTCCTAAAAACACGTGTCGCGTAGATAGTGCATGCGTACGAAAATCCGAACGCGTGAGCTGTCATATTGTGGCCAATGCGTCATGATTTTTAGTAAAACATATCGCATGTTATACCAACAATTGTTGCATTATTTAAAACTACTATATTTTTATGTATATACGTACAAGTGTACCTGCACCGGTGAGTGCGTCGGAAACGCGCGCATTATTGTCGTCATCCGTTTTATCAAAATTGTTTTGTCTGTGCGCCGGACACCAGATTACAGATTTCAGGTATCGATCGCGTATATCCGATGACGTTACAGGAATAAATAACACATAAAATACGGGTAATAAAAAAAAAAACCGTCAACTAGACAATCTCTTCGCAGTACAGTAGGAAGTACCTGCTACTACTGTTTGTACCCATACTAGTCATTGAGTAATAGATTTTTAAAAGTTGAATTCAATGATAAATCATTATATTGTATACGATGAAAACGATTTTAGGCGAAGATGGTAAACATTTTTGTTATCTAATGTTACCAAGCAATAATTTTATTGATAATACATTAGGTATTGCAACTGTAACAAATGGCCGTATTAGATTTTAAACCGAGTGAATAATGTATTGATTTGACGGTGACGTATGTTTTTTTTTTTTATTATTGTGTCTGGAGTCAATTTTCATATTGTAACAAATACTCTTATCTTGAACTTTGAATGATATTTGTAGTAGGAAATTGAACGATCTAGTTGGACAAAATTTAAAATTCTGAATACGTTTTAAAATAATCGAGAGAAAAAATATGAATACTTTTTAAAATGTTAATATTATAATAAAAAATAAAATTGTTCGTAGGCAATTATGATTACCGAAAAAATATAAATTGTCTTTGTACAGAATCGTCTTTCGTCGGATAAAATGATTCATTGTTGAATTCTAATTTTACCGATCTATTACAGTACCTCCTTATTATTACGTGGTATATTCGATACCTTATGCATAACAAAGACATTGCCTAGCATGTTTTAAATTTTTTTTCCTGATTATTTAAAAAAATAGTGAGAATTTTCAATTTTCACTTGCAAAAAGTACCAACTAGAACCAATTAACTACCAGAAATATGTTTCTATTCAATAAAGTATTGTTAGATGCAATAATTCACTCCGTTTAGTATCTAAAAAACACTAGTTTCCAAAAAAAAAAAAAAAAAAATATAAAAAATCGTCGTCGAGTTTAAAATATTACATCGTCAAATATACTACGATATCGTAGATTTGATCGCGTCGGGACGAGCGGAGATCAAAGTTGGAGACTGCAATAATAATATCGTTCTTATCAAAAATCACAGAACGTCCGATTTTCGAGTATTTTACGTCGGGGTGTCGTGTTTCCGCCGCGAGACAGTATCGGACATAATATAATATAGTTACAAACAAAAAACCACCGCACGGTCGGTGGTTAACAGCAACATGAGGAGAAGGAGGAGGAGAAGTAGGCGGAAAATGACGCCTCCGAAGGCGACTAGAACGGGGTTTACCGGAGCAACACTATACCACGGTAGTGGTTGTCGCTGTCGCGTACGTGTAATAATAATAATAATATAATATCGTATTATTACGGCGGTGGAGGCTGCGTGATGGTGGTCGTCGTCGACGTGGGGCCGAGGCCAAACAGTGTGTTATGTACGGACGCCGTGCAGTCCTTTTGTCGGCTCCGAGATTTTCGGACACGATTTCGGTTGATTGACGCGTTGAATCCGAAACGGAAAAAATAAAAAATAAAAATACAAACCGGACGGGTCACGCGGGCTCCGGCGGCGCGGGGACTCGGGCCGACGGAACGAATTATCGTTAACGGATCGTCGAGCCGAGGTGTTAATGTGCCGGCAAAGAATCCAGTCGGCCGGTTTCTTCTTCTTCTTCTTCTTCTTCTTCTTCGGGTTTTTTCTACTATTTTTTTTTCCGTTTTAATTTTATTTTTCGACGTGACTCGAAATAAATTACCGGCGATTTAGAGAATAATAATAATAATAAAAAGACTAGCTCGACGGCGGCAAAACTCCACATAATATTATATGACCCAGTACGAGCGGGCGCCCGTTCGTTCGTCCGTTTTGGATAAATACCTACCATATATACCTAAGAATATTATATATATATATCTGTATGTGTGTTTAAATATTATATGAGTTGTTACATAAATAATATAATGTACGAAACGTGTCCGCGAGACGATGTCAAATTATCGTGTGTTGCGAACCCGCAATAGCGGTGATATGGTGTTGCATTCAATAGGAGTCTGACCGTAGATCTATATAATATAATATATTATACACTGAATTACACATTCACTACAGTCGTGCTCACCCCCATTTTTCTCTTTATTCAAATGGAGAGTTTTGGAATTTCTATGTATCTTATTTAAGGATCATAATAAATTATTTATTTATTGATAATGCCTCAAGGAGTGAGTTGCATTAGTATGTAAAAAATGGAATATAAACAATTCGTAGTATATTATGAATAAATAACTTCGGTTATAATAGAATAAAATGTATGTAAACTGGAAATAAAATTTAAACACTATTTTGAATAAGAGAAAATTTTAATTTAACTACAGATCAAATGTTCTATTTTAATATTCAATTTTTATGTATATAATAACAAAGACATTTCTTGAAGATTTTTATCAAGATAAAAATCATATTTTTTTGTCAGATATAGGAAGTTAATATTTATGCTTATATTTTCTTGACGGTATATAAAGATACTCTGTATAAAATTTAGATTGATTTCGGTTACTTATATGGGAAGAAATTATTATTTAATATTTTTTTTATAACGTTTAATGAGTGTCTTGTGGAAATACAAACTTCCTTTTTTTCCAAAGAGAACCAATCTTTCTCACAGTAAATTGTAAGCAGATTCTTTAAACATGTGATTCACATTATGTGAATGTATCTAAATCGGAATTCGAACGAGTTTAGAAAAATATATTATATTATTATACATACTAAGGATAAAAGTACTTATAAATTAATAACAGTTATACATACATAATATTATATAATATAAAATTTAATAAGATATTTATTATACTCGGACAGTTTTTATAAATTACGAAATTTTAACAATTAATTTTAATAATTATAATTATTTATTTATCAATGTAAACGACTATGTGTAGCATAAGCATGATAGTAATTCAATGATTAAATTATAATATAATTATTATAAACAGAATGTAATACATGACAAGTATAATAATTGTTTAATGTACAATAATTATTGTAATGATAATTAGGTAGGTAAGGTTATAATTACAATAAATATTATTAAGAATCTACTGTGTTAAAAATAGTGCTTACTGGTATTATTATACTAGTAATTCTTTTTTATATTTATTTTAATGTTGGGAATACATATAATAAACCATATACATTTTTTTTCTAAAACACAAAGTTGACTTAAAATTAGTAGTCATTTAAATGGTATACAGTATAAGTAATGGTGATGGTACTAATAATACATAATATGCGTAACTGGAGGACACAGTGCATAAGATTGATATTTCAAAGTGATTGAAAAATTTCGGTTTTAAACTAAAATAGTAGATAAAAATGAGTTATTAATTTTTAAGCCAACCAATAGGCATGTGACCAATTATTTTAGCAGTTTTGATTTTTTTTTTATCTTTTCTGCTACTAAAATATGATTATATTTAAACTCAGTAATCTATACACAATTTGTGTTAATGCCTATCGGTAGATAATTTATTTTTTTCTCCATTCTGGAACCTCGATTCAAATTATAGCCATTTATAGGTAGTATAATTAGTGTATTTTTTAGGTAGGTAATATAGGTATATATATAAATTCTAAGTTAAGAGATATCATTTTTTTTTTCATCGCTTCCAAACATGTTGATTTGTATTTTTATCCACAAACAGTTCATGTAAACTTCCATAAATTTCCGTTGTTTTTCCGAAAACCTTATCTATGATATTTTTAGAACAAATTGACTACAAATTATAAAACCGATATCGGTGCTTATATTTTTTTTTTATTGTATATAATATTGATATCATATTATACATTCATATGTACCACTCGTAGCCTATAGAAAGATTCAACTTTTTGTGTTATCAGCTGTAATGTTTTTACATAATGTGCCTATAGATTGCTTCGATATTTTTTTATCACGTAAATTAATACAATTTGATAACTTTTTTTTTATTTTCGTATTTTGCACCAAACATAGGTATTTTCTAAAAATAAAATAAAATATTATATTGATATCTTATTTAAATATTTTACTTATTTAAATCTAAAAAATAAATTTAAAATAATGTCTCTAATGGACAGGTTATATTATTATACTATTTAACATTCTTAGATACTGAGGTCTGAGAGGCATGGCTTGAGGGAGCTAATTAGTTTTATAATGATGTTTGTTTATTCGATTTTTATTTTTATGTAAAAAACATTAAATGTTTTCATCTATACGACTTGATTCAATGTATAGTAACATAGTGCTTGTAAATTCTTTAAAAATAATGAAATATAAAAATAGATTGAGTATTAATTACTATATTATTTATATCATAATTTAGCATAATTAGTACACGAAGTTAAATAGCTCAAAAGTTACTCGCTTAAATAAATTTTGATATAGGTGCATCAAGATTTTCAAAAAAGTATTTTTATTAATAATTTTATGATAAAATGTTCACTTGAAAAATTGGTATTTAGTGGCTCAAAGCACTCCTTTAATATCATATAAAAAAAACCAAAGTATTTAAAAATACGACTCATTTTAAGTACATATTTAAAAATTCTTAAAATCATAATTTGAGTAAATGTACTATTAAAAATCACTCTGTATATTAATCAAGTAAAGTTTTTATTTTTAAATTCTATGAATATCACTTTATTTAATGTCTAACTATTATGGTAGCAAACTATAATATTCTTTAAAACTTGTATTAATACGGCAAAGTAGTTTGCTTTATATTTCAATGAATCCTAATAATACAATGATAAAATACAATCTATATACGTGCTAAGAATGAATAATTGTTTTGTGTCACCCACACATTTTAATTATTACCCTAATTATAGGTTAGCATTAGCGCGTTTAAAAGAAAAAATGGTAAATGTTAATATACCAATGATTAGCATAGTGAGTTATCTTATTTTATCTATAAACATAGTATTTCGTGTTGATCAGGATTCAATCTTATCGGCATGTATAAACTATAAAATAATTTTACGTTGTTAGGTGTAAATCCTGTAGTATAACGTCTGTCCGTCACCTGTAGAGTCGCACTCCGCGGTATTTTCTTACAAACGGCGTGAATAATCAAATATGTATGCTTTAAGGTTCTCTTAAACGGTCGTAAAGAATAAACTTAATTTTTTATTATCACGTCATCGGTTACAGCGACGAAGTTTCGTGTCGAAAGTGCTGTACACAAATAATTGTAATATTTCAAATCAAAGCGTATTGCAAAAATGTATTTATTTTTTTGAGTAGCAATATAATTAATAGAACAGAAGTTTTGTAGAACATATTTTTTTTTAAATTTTACCTGTGTATCGGTTAATCAGTACATCGTCCGAGCGATTAAACGTATACGTATTTAGGAATCGGTAGTGCAACGACAGACTAATTTTACGGACGAGTTGGTTGGTGGGTGATGAATTCGTCGTCCTTTAATCGCAGCATGATGCCTGTATACGTTTCAACTGACTATTATAATTTGGCGCCTCTCGCCGGAGAGCACGACGTACAAAAATATAACACTATCCAATAACAACACGATCACGTTCGTTTGCGCGATGTCATACTCACGGTCTTATATTTTTCAGATGGCTGTCAAATGGTGGTCCGTGATGGTCGCGCTGGCGTGTTGCTCGATCTGCCGCACCGTCATGTGCACGGCCGTCCGGCTGGACCTGCGGCCAGTGCCATCCAACGATCCGGGTGTTGTTGATCTCGTCGAGATGCCCAACCCGGCGCTAGATCCCAGGCCCTCCGACCTAAACGTCACGGCACTGTTGGCCAAGCTGGCCGCCAAGTTCGACCCCAACTACATGAGCGTGACCGCTCCCGAACAGCTGGTACCCGTTGCCGACATACCCTTCAGGTGAGAGCATGGTTATTGGATTTAATTTCGGGTTTTAACTTTCAATCGTCATCCGTCGTTGACACGAAAAAACCACACTTGTGCTAAATTATTTACGATTTCGAGGTTTTGTTTTGGTGTTGCTTAATTCAGGAAAAAAATAAGCTATAATTTGATAACATTATCTCCTATGCACTATCAAATTGTAGAATTCATGAAAAATAATAATAAAAAAAAAACCTCCAATGTTTTACTTACTATAAAATGATAAATCGTTTATTAAATATTTTCTATGCGATTAAAAATTAATAACATCATACTTAAACGGTTTTTTGTGTGTCCTGGAAAATCGGTTTTTATCACACGGAAGTTTTTTTTCGTGTCGATGACGAATATTATAATAGGAATAGTGTTAGTATTCTCATAAACTGTATAGATGAAGGTACAATGATGGTCGTAACTCGTGAGGTCCATTAGGTAGTAAAATGAGCAGCCGTAGATAATACACTCATTGTTATTGCAAACTCTACCTAATTAAACTCTTCTCCACAATCACAAAAAAAAAATCATGTGCTTACCATAATGTTGTAATATACGATCTGCCAAAATACCTGCTGGTTCTATACATTATTATGTGTATTATACTTTTGATTGTTCTGGTAACGTATATCAAAGAATCGTTAGAATGAAGATAGAAATACGCATCATTATTACCTAAGATACGCGAATTCATTGGACGTAAAAATATAAAAATGTATTTTTTTCTACTAATTTCTTTATTTTATCTTATAATTTTAAAGTAAAAAAAAAAAAAAAATGAACTTTATTGAACTGAATTTGTTTTTTTAATAAACTGGTAAAAACCATAATATTATGGAACCATTTAAAATAATATTTTGTGGATGTACAGCGTGCAATCATCATGCCTCCGTTTAATAGACATCTAACACTAAGTTCCATCATCAGTTCGTTTTGGTTTTATTTTTTTATTATTTCATTATGTGTAGCTTTTAATCCATAGTAATTTTCATAAATTTCCAACTATCCCACATGTGTGTTCTTATGTTTAACATATTTTTCTACTTAAGTTCAACTGATGTGATAGTCATGTGTTATGTATATTTATTAATAAAAATGTAAGTTTTTTCTTTTTTTAAGTCCTAGTAAAGATGCCAGGACGTTATAGAAAAGTTTTGAGTATATTCTATCTTCACATACCTTATATTAGATATTTACAAACTTAAACCAAATACTGAAGAAACAAACACATACACTATTGAAAGCCTTTTGACAAATTACGAAAGAAACTATGGTTCTATAGATGAAGAGTGATGTCGAACAATATATATACGATGATTCATCTATAATACATAAAACACATTTTTAATGTAATATACTATAGTAATTAGGTAATAGATCGATAAATGTATGTATATATTATATATATATATATGTATGTATTTAATAAAATCCTTTTAACGTAAGACATATATTATTTCAAATTTTTTTAAATTATTTTTGTTAATTTTTATCATAAACATTTTTAAATGTTTATGATAAAAACATGCAGTTTTAATTTTTTATTTCAAAACAGTATCATTTTTGGAGTATTTTGATGCATAAAAATCGAATTTTAAACAATAGTAGTTTGTGAGTTATTATAGTGTTTAAAGTTTATTTCGGTAGTTAGTGTAGTGGTATAGGAATACCCTGTAAATATCAGCCTACGACTATTATGCACTTTTAAACTTTAAATATATTTATATATAATAAACTACTTGTCCAAAAATCTATTTTAAAATTCAAATAATCTGAAAAATATTCTGGTCTCAAAATATGAAATTAAAAATGTAAGTTTTCACTAAAAAGAGAAAAAAACTTAAATAATTATAACGATAAGAAAAATAGTAAAGAAATATGTTTATTTTATTCTTTTAAATTTTGTTTTATAACAACTTATACTTCGTAAAAGGAGTATTTTTCAAAAACGTTTAGTGTTTTCTAAAATAATGAATGTCTTAGGTTAAAATGTGGATCGCTCTGTAGATCGCAAACCGTAGATTGTAAACAAGACAATTATATAGAATTATAAATTATAGGTTATACAGGCAGGACTGCAGGGTATACCAATTCATATCAAATATTAGATTTGACATTTTTTTTTCGTCCCATTTAATATTATCCTGGCTCCCCTCAATATATACAAAAATAACATTATAGTTTTGTACTAATAACACGTCATGTATTTTTAAACCAACCAACTCGTAATTTAATATATAGCTTACGCAGATACATCACTTATTGTTACCAAGTGGTGTAAACTAAATACAAAAAAAAAAAAATCAAGATTTATTTATGATTCGAACGGTAGGTATACATTATATAGAACACGTTATGTTAATTTCACGAGCTAGATATATACTTACAATCTTTAAATTAGCAAAACAATTACTATTCAAACGTTTAAATTCACGTTTATTATATATTGTGTAGCTACTAATTTAAAACGTTTAACGACTAATACAAGACGTATATACAATACAATGTTAAGTTTACGTAAATATAAATAGTTAACATAATGATATACTAAATACTTATTATAATTCATAAAAGTCTCTCCTTAAGTTTGTATGTAGTTTGTATCAAATAAAATATTAATTCATAAACACTATTAGGAGTGTAGTCTCGTGAAATACGCAGATAACGCTGATATTATGTAATAAAAGTAATTTATTTACGTTTATGCGTACATGATAAAAATATGATTTTATTGCAACAGTAGTGCAAATTATAATAATACTAAAAATATACCGTATACTTACTATAATTTATAAGTTTTTCCTGTATTTTCGCAATAATCAAATTAGTATACCTTTATTATATTTTATGAGGTGTGACTGACTCCACGACTTTTGACACCGTGATCAGTTATTTTTTTTTTTAAATTATTTTCTCAAAAACGTCAGCAAAAGATTTTTATTCAATTAATTGTAATAGCGTTCTTTTTATCATACTCACTGTATTATTTTCGTGATGCAAATCATTTAAACAATAGGATTAGGTTTAGTATGAACCGGAATAGATCATAGTTTTAATAAAAAAAAAACTGAGCCGTCGCGGGACGCCTGGCAGATGTGAAACATCAACAATTTTCTTTTTGTAATAATGTTGAAAATTATTATTATTAATTTTTTACCGAGCTTCGGCGAATTGAGCCGACGAGCAACGAGTGTGGCGTCACCACGCAACAGTTGATCTCACTACCGTACCGCGCCATTAGACGTTTCACATCAAAATCGATTTTTGATTTATTAAATGACCATAATATTAATATTTAATTAATCAAATTATTTTCCATATATGTATATAACAATATCGTTGTTATATATTGTTACACATTGTTGTTATTATGTATAATAATGTAAGTTTATATAGCGCAATATTACAATAATTTTTTTTTTTAAATAAGTAAATATGAAATTGTCCCGGTTGGCAGTAGCTGGTAGTATGCAGCCACGGGCTATTCGTATAAATTAAGAACATTGCTACTTATGGCTGTAAAAAAAAAAAAAATTACTAATAAGAGTCAGGACTCTGATGGCTTCACCTCCTGATTTGAATACCTTTAGTTATGATTAGATGCACTTGCTATTATTATTAAAGTAACTAATGAAATAATAATACTAACATTGTTGTTGTCATCCGTGTGTTGAACAGGAGGAATCGACGAGGACGATTGGTACCTACGGGCAAAATGCCGGCGGAGATCCGGGATCTGGACACCAAATATTTTTCGCTGCCAGACGGCCGGCGGCTCCGGACCCGGATATCCAGTCAGTTGCGCCGGAAGATCCAGCAGTACCTCTGGGGCCGGACAGCGTGTCCGATGCATAGGCAATGGAAAGACCTGGGCCAGAGGTTCTGGCCTCGGTGGCTGCTCGAAGGCCACTGTCCCAAGGGCGAGACGTCGTGTTCAGTACCAGCTGGCATGTACTGTCGAGCCACCGGAAACCAGTACAAGACGCTATTGCGGTGGCACTGCCGGGGCCCTAGTGGTCCTTCGGCCGTATTGCAGCAGTACAACAGCTTGCCGGGCGGAAAGGCTACGGGGTCGATGGTCAACCCGATAAAGGTGTGTCAGTGGATCAAGGTGGAGTACCCGGTGGTGACCGAATGTGGTTGCGGTTGCGCGACCGACGTCTCCGAGTGACGGAGCTGGGCGGCACCCGCCTGCGAGAGCGAAACGAAACTATATCATATTATTATTATTATTATTTCATTGTATACGAGTGGTATACCTCATATCATTATTATTTTTCTCCAAGCCTTTATTATTATTATTATTATTATTATTTTTTTTTTTTACGAGTCGGACGACTTGTCGCACACTACTAGTCTTAATATAATAATGTATGAAACACGGTTTTTTTTTAACGACCAATTAGTTGTTAAGAATTACATGTATTTAATATAATTTACTACTCATTTATGTACACCATCGTCCATAACGTCAGTCTCGACGTATCATAATATAATATGATACATTATCATTATATTTTAATGTTCGAAAAAGGAGATCGCATATTATATATATAATCATTGTTATGATCGTCTTCCCGACACTGCGTGGCATCGTGTAAATAATTTGGATGGTCATTAAATACTATTATTATAATAATATAAACCAGAAATATTGCACTAAACGATCAATTCAATAAATTATAATATCCTATAACTGCAGTTCAAAATACGCATATCGACCGATCGGTTGGCGCTAAATCGCCGAGTTACAATTTATAACAAATCAGAGACAATAATATCACGTTGGTTGTGCGCATGCGTAAGCCGTAGGTATGTGTGGTCGGATAAAACCACGGCCGTTAAAGGCTTTTTACCGACGCTCTCATCCACTATCCCACTACGATCATTACTACAAGTTATGATGGTTTCTACTGTATATCATATATACAATCCTATTCACGGAAACGTATTAAACGTCAATCTAGAATTAATTTATATTTTACTGATGCGTCCATCGAGCGTCGTGACAGACGTGATTTTTCGACAAATTTTTTTTAATAAAATATCACTCGTCAGCTGTCCGTATATCATACTATATATAGATTTTAGTATATTACTATATTGTGTAACTCCTTCGCTCTCTCTCCCGCGTATCATTATTATTATTATTATTATTATTATCGACATTCTTTGAGGTTTACATATCATATCGTTTTACTTATTTAGACCATCGCGCGTAGATATTGTCGGAAAATATAATATACGAAATCTGAGTAAGTTTGAAGATTTATTTTTTTAAGTCCACCTACAATAAACGTTAGCGCACATTTGATAATTTTTTTACCAAATCGAATATAACGCATTATATTATATTCTTTCGTTTTGCTTTGAATTATTTTAATTTTATATTATTTATATTTATACATGTATTTTGTAAAAGCTTCTTGATCCTTTTTTTTTTTGCACTCGTGTAATTTCTTTTTCTTTTTTTTTGTTGTACATAATTATTTAATATATAGTTAAATTATAATTAATTCATTATATATATATTATTTATTTTATACAGACCTTTTTACGCCCGAGTAAAATTTAAATTATATATTACCTATATATTTATATATAATTTTAATATGATTTTGTAAATTATTTTTCACGATGTAAATAACAAAGTTATACATAAATGACAATACAAAAACAAAACACATCGTTCATCTTATTATTTATAATAATTAATAATACAATTAACAATGCACCAAGAGTTGGATAAAAATTCATGATTTTTGTCATAAGAAATGTACTTAAATACAACTTTTTGATGAATTCGAACAACAAAATATCGTGAGTAAATATCCACAAAACGGTTTCTGCAGTATTGAATAATATTGTAACCAATCAGTGTATTAAAATATATTTTAATATATAAGTGTATATTTTTTATAGTTGTAGTTTTAAATATTAATAGATTACATTATACATATAATATTATTTATCAGTCGAACGACGTACACAATTTTCTGCAACACAATAATATGTACGCCTCGATCATAATACACTCCTTTACTTTTATTCAATTTTACTAAATTTACGCAAATTCCATAATAATTATACCAAAAAAATAAATAAATAATAATAAAAAAATTTTAAACAAAAGAATCAAGAATCAAGTCAGAAATCTGCTCAAAATAATCAAAATAAAAATTTTATAATTACATATTTTAATCATGCGTTTTGTACCTACATGTACCAGACAAGATTTGTTTATGTGTAAGTGTTGCGACTTGGCGAGATTAGTTTTCTGCAATGCACGAACTTTTACCAATCTTGTTCGTTATTATTACCATCGTCGATTATAATACTGATCAAACAGTAACTTATTAAAAAAGTGAATATTATTATCGTGTACTACGTATGTGACGCGACGTATTAATTACAACCGCAGCACGGATTTATAATAATAGTAATGAATCGGTGGGCGGCGGATCGAGTCGTCTAAAATGCCAGTCTTTTATTTTTGTTTCAATTGTTCGAGAGACGACACATTGTTTGTGTGTGAAAAAAAAAATCAAAAAACTATTACTATTGTTTCTGTTTCATCGGTTTTTTTTTTCACTCGTCGTCGTAAGCCGCCGTAGAAAATATGCTCTCGGTCAGCGGTTCGATTGCAGAGCTGCGTATAAAGTATGTGTTGCGCGTGTGCTGACAGTCGTAAACAATTTTTTTTTTTAAATTATTACGTTTGAACGAGCGCGTTCCTCGTCGTGGTCTTTTGTACGATTCGATTTTTAGAAGTCTCTATATAAAGCATAATATTATAATAATATATTATTTAGAACGATTATTTCCACGTCACGTTCGTCCGTTGTCGTGATTATACCAAAATGTTATGGTATGCTCAAATTTTTAGACAAAAATACTGGACACGTGTCGATGAGCACTTGGACGAATCCTATAGCCTTTTACACGAAAATGGGGATAATCCGTTCGGGTGAGTTTCGTACATATCACGCATTTGAGCGAACAAAATAAACCGTTTTTTTATAGTAATAACCATACTCCCGATTTTGTAGTATTTATTTTATGATGGTTATTATGGCGAAATCGGGTAATATACCGTTTATTCATTTGTAATCGTTTGAAACTATATTATAGTTTTGTGCTTTTACGTTTTTGATACCTATACCACAACTTCTGTGAAACGATAATTAATTCTAATTCTGATTCATCTACTACGTTTTGTTTTAATTTTAATTTAATATGAATGTATTACAAAAATTGATTGTAATGGAAAGCGCTGTGTCGTTATTGACAATTTTTAAGTCGAAGTCAAATATTCCGACACAGACAGTTATAAGTCTTAACACACTTATACACAACTATTATACACGGGAAGAAAAATATTGTCGTTCAAATGAAATACGACACTCCGTAGAAGTTTGTCTGACCTGTTTAAAATAATTCGTTCAAACGGTAGTCATAGGTGATTTTATATCGATTCACCCTAACGCACTACGCGTGTTTCGTAAATTGTTTATACTACCGTATTAATACTCCAGCAAAATAATAATTATTATTATTATTGTGTTAATGATTTGCAATTTCGTTTGAGAACTTCAAATATAACGGCTTATTATACTACGATACGTCTTAAATAGGTGTTGATTATTGTATGTTTTTATCTGAAGAAATACCATAGGCAGTTTTTTAGTTGAAATTGTTTATTTGTTTAATTAATAATATTCGTCATCTGTCTACAATTATCAAGCGAATATGTCAATTGAATTTGATTATTCCTCGTTTTACTAAGATATTGCGGTATTAACGGTACAACAATCGCTCTACATGCACATTTCTGGAAATCTGAAAATAATCTAAATACGGCCAAAGACTACTTGCGGGCTCGTAATTTTTACCCCTTTCTTAGTCAAATCCAAATTTTCGCCTCGACCGCTAAAAGATAATTATATTATCGTCGTCGTCGAGGTAAAATCTCTATATTATATTTATATATACATACAGCATGCGTTTTGTGTGCGTGTATTACAATAATATATTATACACGAATAGGTACCAACATATATACGGCGCGAAGAGAGGAGAAAAATATGAAGAAAAAAACCACTACACACGCGACACCCACACTGTTCTGACGCCCTCACGTTTAACCCGGACGCGGATGTTTTAATAGTTATTTATTGTAATAGGTGAAAAAAGCGTGGGCCGACCCGGGGGATTCTAGATTATTTTAATTAATATAATATATACATAATATTATAATGTATTCCTCGAAAGCGTGGTGGATTTTTTTTTTTTTCGAAAAAGTCGAAAAAAAAATTCGGTAGATAACATCGCTGGTCAGCGTCAATCTCATAACACACGTGTTGTATTATTATATTCTCTACGAAAGAGAAACCGTATAAGTATACACCTGCAGGTACCTACTGCATCTTAGTTTAGTCGTAGCACACAGCAATGGAACGGTAGGTAGGTATGACACTAATATGAGATTGTTTATTTTTTTCGTCCGTTTGTTAGATTTTTGTCTTCGTCGTATTCGTGTATATCGAGGTGCACCACTTTCAAAAGACCGTTGGGCTATATTTTATACGAACATATCGATTGTTCATATAAATAGACAATTATTATTCTAAGACGTCGTCAATTTTAGCTCAAAACTGATTTTTTGAATTAACCAAAAAAACACTGTAGAATGTTCTTCGGAAAACAAAACAAAATCCAACTATTGTAGTTTAAAAAAACTGCTGAATTAAAAAAAAATGTAACAAACAAAATCTAATTGAATTTAAAAATGAGTGATGCCAAATTTAAAATTTGGATTATTGTGCTTAGTCCTTACTGTTTTTACACT
This sequence comes from Rhopalosiphum maidis, assembly GCF_003676215.2. NCBI lineage: Eukaryota > Metazoa > Arthropoda > Insecta > Hemiptera > Aphididae > Rhopalosiphum > Rhopalosiphum maidis. Next base: position 87,944,552 of record NC_040878.1, read on the forward strand.
AAACGTGCTTAGGCACCTACTAGGAAACGGATTTTCGTGACTGAATATTTTCAGAATATTTAAATAAATAAAAATGTTGTTAATATATTAAATGTATCATGATTTTTTTTTCATTCCAACCACCTAAAAAACCCGCAAATTCAACAACACTTTTGGTATTATTCCAACTATACTCGAGTTTTACTGTTCATTAGAACAAACGATCGACGACGATTATAAGGTAGTGGGTATAGATCAAAATGTCGCACGGATCAGAGACCAGATATTTTGTTTTTAGTAAAAATACTGGTTTTTCTATATTATGCAGTATACTGTATATTATTATACTATACGACATTTAATTAATTCGAAATGTTTACGATCAAGCTATAAGTATATTATATGATTATTCGTATACTGTGCGCGGCTTATTATGATTATTGTCGGTAATAAAATCATTTAATATTGCCGTAAAAAACAATAAAAATGTAAACATCTGGAAAACAAAGAATGGACGTTTAAAAAACAATATAATAGCTTATGCGCACACAATAATTAAACACTGTAAATAATACTGTATAATAATAATAATACATAATAATATTATAATATCTCAAATCGGCCTCGTATTTTTTGTTTTTTTTTTTTGTTTTCGTCGTACAAACCTTTGTGTTCGACATAATATTATTATGACCGATTGGGCAGTTCGGGACGAATAAACAATATATTATACTTTTAATATATAACACGTGTTGTACGTATAGAATTCCTAAACCACATTTTTTTTTTTTTTTTGTTCTTCCAAATAACCTCTACTGCAACAGTATTGCGGCTGCGCGAATATTATAACGACATATTATACACTTATATGTATATATCAAAATAATATAATGTAGTTTTTTATGTGCTTACGACAATACTTTACAAATTTTCTTGAAATAATATTATGTATAACGTATTTTATACATGATGATAATAATAATAATAATATGTATATAAGGCAAAAGCGTTGTCAAGGATGACCACTGAGCTCTACAGTACGTTTTGGGTTACCCTTCGGCCACGATAAATTTAGATCACGTCAATTATTTACGTGTACTTATATGTATCATGACAATCATAAAAATCAAAATACACGCAGCACCTGCGTGGCGTAAAAACTAGACGATAAAAAATATATATTATACGTGCGAGTGATAAATAATATTATATTAATAGGTATGGGTTCGCGCACTCACATAATATATATATTATTATACCGAAATTAAGTAAAAATAAAAATAAAATAATGGTAGCAAAAACACATTGTAATAATATAATGATTCAGGCACCTATATCGTGGTTATTGGTTAATACCTTTTGGGCTCAATAGCGACAACGTCTTATAAATCGTTTTTAATCTGTACAAGCTGTCAAGTGAATATTACTATCGTTCGGAAGGATTTAAAAAAAAAAAAAACAATTTCCGACATATACCTATTATATTATAATATTAAAATTATATAATGTTAAAATACTTATTTTATGATTATGAAAATAATTTAATAACAATTCTTTTATATTAAAAAAATGCAATCAACATAGTCTTAAACTGTATATTAATTGTGTTATTCAATATTGAACAAATAAATAAATAATAACAATAACAATAATATCAATTAAAACTGTGGGGATTAGTTATGTTCTTTGTGGTTAACGATAATACATTGAATTAAAATATTATGTACCTATACAAGGAAAATAAAACGCTTCGATATGGTTTGAGGTTATGTATTTACGGAGAACCGACCGGAAGAAGTTCCTGCTGCCGCTTATATTATAGTGTGGTGTTTGAAGATTTCAGGTGATAGAAAAAAATCTCTGACAACCTACACGGTCACAATAATGATATAATATAGTAATGAGCTGATGGTTAGGTGAAATAAAAAGAGAAATAAAAAGAATATATAAATAAACTCTAATTGAAACATATATATCCGACGCGAATATTATAATATTATAAGCACATCCGCTGCAATGATTCATTGATGGTGGCTCGATAAAAAAAATGTATAGACCGATCGATAATAAAAACGTGTCGTTTCGTATAATTCACTATAATTTATATATAAAATATACATAATATAATACTATATTCGAAAAAATCGAGAAAAAAAATATGAAACTGTGCGATCTATATAACACTATATATAACCGTAACGTCAATCGTGTAAATATGTTGGTGGCATCTCAAAATATAAATGAAATTTTAACAACATTCCGGTCGAAAATGTTTAAACATTTTTAATGATATTCAGCCGTAGCAAAACCTAACCTGACGGTCGTACGGTAATACCACATAGGCCCATCATACACCAGATCATTTTAATGTAAGCAAAATACGGATATTGACTTATGGATCCCGAAAAAACATCTAAAGATCATTTTTCTGCCACAAATTTTGCTCGGGCAAAATTAAATAATATTCAATAAGATTAAAAATCAATCACACTTAAAGTGAAATTATTCTATTTATTTCAGCTTAAAAAGCTACTGATTTGGGATTGCGATCAATGAGGCGATAACATAATATTTTGTATAGCTTTAAAAATAATAAAGTGATAATCCGTTCGCCGCAGTCGTCGCTCGAAATAGAAAACAGTTAAACTCGGCAAAAACATAATAATTATAATAAATAATAATAATAAAACGTCGTGAAATTTTCGGCTGTGGAGTAAAGTAGTTTTTGGCAAAAACATAGACAGGGCAGTCGGTCGACACAACGGACCAGCGGACGGACGGACGCCACGATGAAACGCAGTTGGCGCCACCGCCGCCTCGTCAATATAACGAATAATATCGAAATCGTTCTAAAAACATTGGCCACGTGATTTTTCCGCACTTGAACTCGTTTGATCATGAACGTACATATTTTATATTATTATAAATTATAATATAATGATTATTGCACTTTAAACAGCATCGCGAATACGGGAATAAAAACATTCACAAACGTTTTAAATATATAGGATGATTCATCAAAGACGTTCTCACAGTGTTCTCTTTTAATGATGAATTTATTCAAAATTTAATTTGAAACGTGAAAATATATTTAAAGATCACGTTTTCAAATAATTGAGATTTTTTGTATGACTATGAATGGCAGTGTCATGTGGTAAAAACTAAAAAATAAAGCAAATTTCTGTTCTAAAAAATACATGAAAACCGCTTTTTTTACTAATTTTTTTTGAAGATGTTAAAGTACCTAAACCAAAATTTGAAAGAGTAGTTTCTTAATAATTAAACATTTGTTTATTATACTATGGTCTATGAATACTAACCCTTAAAATATTTTTAGAAAAATATAAAATATGCCATTTTAGATATACTATTTATTATTACTTAAACTTGTTAATTACCATAAATCTTATATTAGGTATCTTCCAAACTTATTATCACATAGCTATTTTACACGAAGTTAAATAACTCAAAAATTACTCGTTTGGTTTTTGATTTTGATAAGTCAAATTTTTAGTAAATCTATCTATTAAGTAATTATCAAGATGGTCGTACTTATTTAATAAAACAGTAGTTTATATTTCTATATACATAAAACTTCTTATGTAATAAAATAAAACGTTTAGAGATAATTCTTACGATGTTTTCAAGAATATATGGTATTTAAGTATATTTTAAAATTCCAAAAATCAGATTTTGAATAACTGCATTATTCAAAAAAAAAAAGTGTGAGTATACTTGGTGAATCTCCTCATAATGTTATGGACACTTGTGATAATACCTATTGTTTATTACAGTCACCTTTTCCAAAGTATTCGTACCCAAATTTGTATTATATTAACTAAGAACTTATACAACCGAATAATGTGCTCACTAATGAAACATTTAATCATCGACGTATTGAATTATTGTTCATATTTGTGTTAGAATCTAATTCCTGACCTCTTCCCGCTTCTTATTGCATGCGAATTATAATTTTCCTTTATGTTTTCGATATAATTTTTTAAAAATACCACGAGGAGCCGATTCCAGGTGCTCGCGGTGTCAAAGGCTAGTTGACTTTATCATAATTTACATAATAATATTTTCGGGGTCTTTGTTTTCCGCGTCCAGTACGCATATCGGTGCAGTGAATATATTATTATCAACATAAATGACAATTATTATAATATTGCATTTTACCAATATCTACGGCTGAGAATGCAAAGAATGTCGACTATGGTACCTGTATATACGTAAGAGCCATTGTCTGCACCCGGTCATCAACTTATACAAGTAGTAAAAATACGGTTGCCCAATTTCCACGCACGTTGAAAAAAAAACGTATTACACTTGCTGTATCTGATAACGGGACGGTCAAGAACGATAATATTCTTGGAAAAATAAAAATCGTCGTCAACGTCATGAACGTGAATTTTCACTTTTATAGCTGTTTTCCTATGTACCTATAATTTGTTTAAAAGAAACGTTATGATAAAATGAATAAATCAATAAATCAAATGAACTTAAAAATATGGAAAACACAATAGGAATTTATATACAACAATTATTTTGAACAGACCTAACCCGACCCGCTGCAGAAAATTGATTATGTAAGTAAGTATAAAGTATATCATTATATAACATATTAAATAGGTATTATTTACGGGGAATAAATTTGATCTTAAAAATTCTTAGGCGTATACTTAGGCTATAATATGTATAAGTAAATAAATGAAAAAAAAAAAAAAAACTAAAAACAATTATTATAATATTATTCCGACCTTCGGATCGTTAAGCCGTATGTGCACAGCGAGTGTTGCGTTAAATGCGACCAATAAACAATACGCGTAAAGGATCATCATTCAAGGTTCGTCTTCATCAGTGATGGATCTTCAGATAAAAAAATTAAAATTGCTTTTTATAGCCCTCAAAATACTTCTCACGTTTCAGAGTCTGTGATCGTCGGTAAGGTCGCCGCATAATGTCCGCTATAATGTAATATATTAACCTACCTATTATTATTGTCGTTTATTTCGGCGACGAGCTGGGCCATTTTAACAGTGGAAACATATTATAATTACTAAACATGGTTCGGTTCGAAAATATCGCAGCGGTGTTTCGCGCTCCAGACTTTGGAACTGTGTATAAACTACAAACTCATATAACCGCATTCTTCCGTCTTTGTACGTGATTTTATTATTACCTATATATATATATATATATATATATATATATATAATATGTTTTAATATTAAGTGTAGGTACAATAGGCGATTTATAATTTGACGGCATCACGAAAAAAGAAAAAATGCGTTTCGCCACGGTAATAATAATGATAATAATAATAATAATAATAATAATAATTCGTTATTTACGGCGGTGGTTATCGTTGCAGCAAATATTATATACCTGCTGTTATTATGCATTATAATAAACGTATGCGATATAATAGGTCAATCAAATGTCATTAATTCAAAATCGTGTAAAGGCGGAGGCCTTCGCCGACGTCCGTCCGTGCCGTTCGACTCGTGGCTTAATAATATTATTATTGTTTATTATTATAATCCATACCTACCTGGCTGTGTACCATATTTGCTTTATAATATACGACTTTAGTGTTACGAAACGCATATGAAATAATAAATTCCCGCGAACAAGTGCAGTAATATCGTTTTAATCATCAACAAAAACAGTTATTGATCCGACCATAATGGAACTCGTAACATGTTATACGGTTTATGGTTATCCAGTTTACTGGACGAATGGTAATAGTAATAATTATTTATTAACGTTACAGTTCCAAAAGTAATATTAAGGACCAGCCTAATCGGATTTTCCTACGTGATTAGCAATTCCGTATAATGTTATATCAATCGACAAAAATATTATTGTAAGGGCTATGAAATGTTAAGACTTAAATTAAAAATGTAAAAAGTTTTTACATCTTATATTTATGCTTGTTGCTATTTTCTCAGTTAAACTATCTGTACTGGTGGTTTGGTCGATACGTTTCGTAGTTACCAATGTTATTTAAAATTAGATAGTTTATGAGTTTGTGTGAACAATTTTAATAGTATAAGCATTAGAAGTAAATTTAAAATGTATTCATATCCTTCAATAAAAACAAAAATTAAACATTTGAGTAGGTATTTAATAAGAATATGTTACAGCTAATTTTGTTTAAATTCAAATTAAAAGGATTTTACGGAAATCCAATAAGTTTTAAATAGATTAAGTTTTATATACATAATTACTTATTAATTATGTAAAAAAAAATAATTTTTAAATCGTATTTTGTTATTTAAATTACACATTGAAACACATCTACTTGTTTTTATTTTTTTTTTTTTTTAAAGTTAAACAATTATTTCATTTTATATTTTGTTCATATATACATACATACTGTGTAATATATTATGTAAAAGTATTAGAGGAAATTCGACACTCGCTCGTTTTAAATCACAAATGTTCATAGATTACATCCATAACAGCTGTACTCATCCCCGCGAAACTGTTTTAACCCGTATAAAATACGTTATGATTTCATAATGATCATCTTTTACGCATAAACGTTTAACTTTTGTAGTCTGTAGACCCAATATTTAACTGGTATATTAAATATTCCTTTCGAAAATTGTCTTGAAGATAAATTGAAATATCACTATATCGGAGAACATTCCGATCATAGTATGGTAGTCAAGGCTTACATAATGTTTACAATGTTTACATATTACATCTTTACAATTTTTATCAATTTTTTTTGTTTTGTCTAATAATAAATCTAACATTGTTTGGTGGTGTAATATATTATATCATATCACTCTTAAATGTATGTGTCAATTACCAGGTAATTAAATTGGAATATTATAACATATTTTTTTTGAAATCCAATTTTTATATTATCATACAATTATGCTCAAATATTTGTATGCACATATTTTAAATCTCAAATACTAAAAAACTAACCTTATAAAGGCGATTAATTTCGATTAAATTGCTTGTTATTGTACATCGAAATTTTAATGATGTTTCAAAACCAATCTAGATCGTCTCGGTCTCACTACTTAATAACCCTTAGATTCCTGAATTTCCACACACCATAGCTCGAATACCTAATTAAATGTCCCCAAATCGAGGATATATGTCACAGAAACCGGCTATACTCGAGCCGATAAAAACTGTATCGGAGCTATTCGGCAACAGTCAATTGTTATAGGAAAAACGATCTAGTATTATATTTTTAGAAGATATGATATAGGTTCTGACCCTGTTAATTAGATTTCCAGTATTCTCTGTATGCGGGTTCCAAATTAAAATAGAAAACTAGAATTTACCCTAGAAGTGTACTATTGGTTTTGAGTAGTTAAGAATTCTAATTCGCTGTGAACTATTTTTAAAAGTCCGAGCAATTTTAACTCCTTGCGACGGAATGTTTCAATATTAACGTCAAAGTTCAAGTTACGATAAAATAAACACCAAGTTAAACCAAGATTACCAAGATTTACAAGAACAGCACCATATGTACCGTGTGAAATGTACCTGCAGATGTCGATTATCGTGTTCCAACTTCGTGATAAATACTTCCTACTTTCAACGCTTGCAGAATCATGTTGTATTATAGCTGCATCCATTTTCAGCAGCTATTGTATACAGTGTAGACCAACTTCACAGCCAACTAGTCAATGAAGCTACCCCCGTAAAAAATCTTCTCGTTGCAAGAGTTTCTGCTGGCACCATTAACAGCCACCGACCAACTGTACGCTTAAAACTACACCCGTTGATGATTACGTGCCGTACTACAAATCTTCTTGGTATATCGTAATACGGACCTGTCTCGAGAGATGATGAGATGGCCTACTGTGAACACGGAATTGTAACCTTAGCAGCTTGACTTAGCTTTTTTTTAAATAATACGTCAAATTCAAAAAATCGAAAATGTATCCATTACATTACATACATAGATGCCACACAAACATAAATGTTGTTTCATTTTATTTTATAATTAATATGAATAAAATGTAAAATAAAAATTATAATGTGTATTAGGCAAAAATTTAGATGAAATTATTTTTAAAAATCGACTTTTATTCAGTTCTTAACTCCTGTAGGTACCTCTCTGTTGTTTTTTTTAAGATACAAATCAGTTACCGCTATTTTATTATTGGGACACAACTCGTCAAACTGCGTGGTAGCTATATCCTCCACATAATATAACTTTGTCATAGGCAAGCACTATAGGCAATAGGTCGCTGCTTGCCGCAAGGTCCCAGAGATACGACGCGGACGAAACTAATCACGAAACGTAGGACAACGCGTAGTCGTATTCGAAGAACTCGTGTGTTGATGTTATTGCGTCAATAAATTATGTATGTGCTGCAATAGATTAAATAACAACGCGTGTTCGTTCAAAAAATTAATATTACAATATAATAGCTATGATTACATCGCGATTTATTTAAAATATGATGATGTTTAAAGGTATGAACGATAATTGCTAAAAGTTGATGCTCAGTTCATAAAATGAATATTCGTTGCGGTTGTATTACGTCCACGGAAATGAATTGTATTATACATTAACGAGCAACACGGATTTTCAGATCGCCGACTAGCAGGTATACACAGAGACATCTGACGGAATGCAAAACGGTCTTCTTTACCACGGCGTCATGTCAAGCGCTTGTACTCACTTCTACCGTTTTAAAATGATTTTTTCGAAGATTTTAAAATATTTAATTTTAGTTTCGATAATGATTTGAAAAAATGATCATGCTTATGATTACTAAGTAGGCATTATAAAATTAAAATAAAATTAATCAAACTGACAGTAATTGATGAGACGTATGGATTAATCATCAACATGCCGATATTATATTATTATATTGTACCGTAATGTGTACCTGAAATTACTACGTAATTAAGTAAGTCAATACTATATGGATTTATTAAATTTGAACTCAACGATAAATCAATGTTTACAAAAAACGATTCTGAGCTGAGATGTCAACTGAATTGTAATAGCTTATATTTTCTAAAGATATTCGCTAATATATTTGTATTTCTATATCCGTTAGTAACGCGATAGTTTAACTTATTTTTCAACAATTATTGCATTCATATAAGAAGAATATTAACACAATATTATATCGTATGACGTATATTATTATTATCAAAGTCAAAAACGTTAAAAAAAAAACTATCAATGACACTTTTATCTAAAGTATAATGGTATAATGGGATAAAATAGCTTAAATTAATGAACATTTTTTTTAAACCTCTCCCCGTGTGTGTAAAATATAATATTATACAGGATTATGAAAAGTTTTAAGTCTCTATGGCCTAATATCTTTTTCATTAAAAGAAAAATAATAATAATCATTACATATTTTATCATTTTCGTTAATTTGTTTCTTTATCAACAATCAACATTGATTTATGATTTATTATCTATTTATTTATTTAATATTTAATCATTTCAAAACATTTGGACACTTGGGAAGTACAGTCATGTTGATCTGATCGGTAATCAAAATTGTCAATACACTGACATTATCCATTTAATTATTTTGCAAATAAAATCCAATTGAAATCGATTACACGAAAAAAGTACCTATCTAGCAGAATATTTCAATTAGCGTTGTATTTTTTAAGAAATTTAATTTCGATGTTAAATAAGAACTTGCAGTGTAGAGTTTAATGCATTTTAGTGTTTGAAAATTTCAGTCTCTCCTCACAAAATAAAAACTTGATTGACAGAAAAAACTTTCATGTCTCGTGAAAGTCACTGAATTTAATACAAATTTTATTTTGAAGCCGAGAACTTTCTGCGGGTTAGATATTCGACTCCGATTATAAAAACTTTGTTTTCTTACATTTTAACTTTTAATAAACATCACTATATTATTAATTTTGATATTCTTGAATATAATTTTCTAGCATTAAATTCAAAAATCGCTGTTAAATTCCACATAAATAATGTTTACTTCTTTTATATAAAAATAATCATTATTACATCTCTTATGGAAAAAAAAAACATAAAATCATTAACACGTCTTTTGATAGGCCGTGATACAATATATTACTGATCTTATGTCCTGATCTCGAGGTTTATATATATTTATATCAAAAGTAATCGATTTGTAAGTAATGATATATTAAGATTGAAAAAGTACGAAATACAATTTTGTGCTTGTAAATGTTCACATGTTCGAATGTGTGTAGAGCCCCACGAGTCCTCTGCCTTAGTAATAACTGTTTTTACCTATTTGTATATGATAAGTGTGTACTCGCACTTTCCGTGCGCATCGATTCGTGTTTAATATTATTTTAATCGTCACTAATATATTGTATGCGCTCGAGGTGTCATTATCACCACCCGGCGCAGCACATAGATACATTATTTTATTATAATAATATTATATTAATGTAATAGAGGTCGGGTGTTGCGGATGCCGTGGGTGGAGACGTCTGTGGGTGCAACGGCGGCTATACGGTCGAGGCGGCGGTGTCGACTTGGTATCGTCTCGGTCGTCTTGGTAGTCGTGTCTCGGTCGCCGCGATGTACCACGAGATATTATTATTATTATTATTATTATATACGTGTATAAATGATGATGACGACGACGACGATGATGATGATGACGATGATGACGATGACGATGACGATGATGATAATAACGATAGTATAATATTATTATTGTGTACGTGTGGCCAAGACGTAAACGACGGTGAAAAAAAAACGCGCAGATACGCACACGCATACGCACGCAGACTCCAGCGGCGGCTGTTGGACCGCACGCGTGTGGGACGGCTTCTTGGCGCCTTATGGCCAGGCGACGGCAGCGATAAACCGTGTTTTAATACTGCCGCGCGGCTTATTATCGTGTACATATAGGTATAATACAACACAACATAACCTACCTACCTATACCTATCTACCTACTTATTATTATTATTAGTGCTTATGTCGTCCGTCTTCCGCCGTAGCTACGTATACGGCTGCTACCTATAGTGTAATACAGGGTGATTCACCGGCCACGCACACACCCCCTTTTTACTCCGATAAAACGGATCCATTCAAATGTTTAGATTTTCGGGATTTTCACGTATATTAAAAGACTTGGGTTTTTTGTTTTTTTTTTTATAGTATTTGATGAGCATAACGCTGTTACGTGACGGCGATACAGACTTCTGTTTTCCGCTCTTATTATTATTTTTTTTTTTTATTGTTTTTGAAATTTAAAAAAAAAAATTTTGCTTCGACTCCTATGGTCATTAGCATCATTAGTATTGCATGTATATTATATTAAATACGTTTAGAAAGAAAAAAAGACAGTTTTACAGCTATTTTGTACATCGCATAAATTGGCTAGATTAGATTGAGTATTTTAATTATTCTAAAAAATTCTAAGGTATTGATTTCGTTGTCTGGATTTGGTCCTAGGCTTGTCCCAATTTGGTGGCTTATTTTGAGTTCTTCTCTTTGACTTTCGTACATTCTACATTCTCCGAAGATGTGTTTGATTGTGACTGTGGTGCCACATGATTTGCATATTGGTGGGTCACCTTTTTCCATTAAATAGCTCTTATTTTTACTGTTTCGCTCACTTTCGTTTTTTTCTTTTATACTCTATTTTATATTTTTGTTAAACTATTAATTGACTACTTATCGCGTCATTAATATAAATATTTTGGTAACTTATAAGCTACTCGTTCAAATTCTTATTTAGATACACAAATATTTACAAAATATTCACTAAAATACGAATTGCAATAAAAAATATGGGTATTAATTTAGAAATCATAAGTTTGTATCGCCACAAGATACTTCTTATGTAATATAAAACATCTAATATTTAAATAAATAACATTTAATTTGAAAATGGTAAAAAACAGTACTCGAATACTTCATTTTTCGCAGAAAACAGTTGGGTGATATTAGGCTTAGTGAATTACCCTGTATATAATTTACAGTGTGCTCACTGGCACGCACACTATTGGGAGTACAGTAAATATAGGATATAATCACTACAATAATATTATGTACTTCTACTACTACATTGTTTTTATCCTGAATGATCGACTTGTGATAGAAATGCCTTTTCTTCATTTCCACACTGACCCGTTTACTTAACATAAAGGGAATTATTCTACACTATAAATTTTTGAGTAAAAATAAAATTTTACACCAAAAAAAACTTGAAGATATATTTGAATTTATTATTATAGTTTTTTTTTTTCAGAATTATAATAATAATTTTAAAAATATTGTTTTTTTCTATTGGAATTTTTTAAAACTATAAGACATTTTTCTAAATTTAAATTGGTATTTTTCTCATTAAGAATAATAAATTAAACATTTTAGTCAAAGGATCTAAATTTAGCTTAATAACAAAATAAATCTGTTTTCTGAAGTTATTATCAGTGTAGAACTCCAATCGGTATACTGAAACGTCTGAAACACGTTTATGTCTATAATTTATAATACTTAGCAGTTAACAATAAAATAATTATGATTTTAGGTGTTGTGTTACCACGTCGAAAAATATAAAGTAAACCTCATAATACATTTAAATATGTTTTCAAAATTTTGATTGTATAATGGTTTAAAATATCTTAAAAGTTGCAAGTTTACAACAACATGATTTTTTTTTAACGGCCGGAAACTCATTTTTTGCCCACGAGCAATAGCCGTATTAATATATAATATTACGTATACACACAATATTTCAATAATAATAAGTATGTTTATATACACACCTATGACCGCGTTTACTGAAATGATATAACATAATATTATGACATGAAATACTGTATTATTATTAAATAATATATACTATAAAGCGGAAACCCATTTGTGAGCGTATTATAATATTTATAATGTTATTTCTATAAATATAATCTAATGACACTACCACATTATTTTACGATGGTGTGATATTAAACTGCGAATGAGAAATATATATATATATAACATATATTATGTTCACTTTGAATCTTAATGTACTGAAAATATGATCTAAAAGTTCAAAAAATAAATTCAAAAAAAGTTTGCAATCCAAAATTAAGTTAATATATTTTATTTTTTTTGTAATAATGCAAAATTTATTTTAAATAAATATATATAGTTTATTTAAGTGCGCACAAAATTAAAAATGCAACTTTACTATTTTTTATCGATGTTGATGAATTAGGAAGTAATTACTAAATATTGAAATATTATTTCTTATTTTTTTTACTAACTTATTAAATTTTAATTTACACTAAAACAAAATTACATCAAATTAATAATTCCCTCCTATAATGTAAAAAAAATAAAACACAACGATGCGTAAAATATATTCATAGTCTTTCAGATAGTTCTAATTATCATATTTTTGGTGTTATTGTAAGTTTTATTCTGCCTTTATAGACATTTATATAATATTATACTCGAGCAAAGTAAAATAATCCAATTACTATTTATTTATGAGTTATTATTTAAATGAATATTTATTAATTTTTATTTCGTAATTGTTGTGAATATAGACATGAAAAAATTTGTTTTGCTTATAATAGATTCATTTATAACTGGCAAAGATTTTTTTGTCACTTTTCACTGAAAGTTTAATCTTCAATGCCGGTTGATGTGTTGGAAAATGTATTTTTTCCGTCATTAGACATTTTAATACCTACTATTTTCTACCTGTCAAATGGAAAATATATTTTTCAAATCGTATTAATATACATGGACGTAACAATACTGGTTATTTAATATATTATATTGTTTATAATGATTTTTATAAATAATAATAAACGTGTATTGCAAGTGGAGCAATATAAAATCTATAGAATTTTCAATCCGCTAACAATTGTTAAGCTATAATAAATTAACAAAGGTACTCTACCATTACAATTAAATATTTTTTCTAAATTAATTATTATTACTACCAATTCAATATAAATTATAATACTAAAAAATATTACACCTCTAAATATATTTTTTCTAACAAACTAATTTTTTTTTAACGAATACCTCACAATATATGAATGTTTTGAATTTACTAGTTTTTGTTCAACTAAAATAGATTTTAACACTTTCTTCGGTTTAATAATTTAGCGTTAGCATAACAGTATTACTATTACTATACGTTTCACAGCAACATAGCCCTACATTTTATCTCATTCAAAATAACAATTCGTTTAGAATAACCAAATTCCATATTGTGTCTACGTATAATATATAGACCACGTAAGAGTCGTAAGTAAAAATATTTTTTTTTTTTTTTTTAATAAATTATGAATTAGGTAAGATCCCGATATGATAATATAATTCCGGTTTGAGACGTCTAGAAATAATATTCAAATGTAGCTAAAAATTACAAAAATAAAAATGTGATTTTAAATGCATTAATTTAGCATAAAATATACAGTTGCAGTATCTTCTCGATCGCTGCATATAAATATATCATAATATTATTATTATTTTATTCATTATCATATTTTATTAATAATTTACAATTTACGACGTGAAATCCTGGTACTTATAGTTTCGTAGACATCTCGGCGACGCTTAAAATAGCGGTATAGACCTATATACTATATATATATAATTATAAGTAGTAGTAATAGTAATAGTTCTACTAGTAGTAGTAGTAGTAGTAGTAGTAATAGTAGTATAGATGACTGATACTGACAAATAAGACAGATGCAGGCCAGACGAGAAACGTGCACTACTGCAATGCGAACGCATTACAAGAGTAAATTAATTCGTACGTGGCGAAACAGCTCTGGTCACGACTACAATAATGTCCATATAATACCTAGGCATAGTTTATTGATGGCTTAGCGTACAGTGTATACATGTTATAAGTTACAATATTTTTTTTCACAATCTATATTACAAGCAATAATTATTCGGTAACATTGAATGTAATTTGTTACTATATATCTTAAAAATAATGATTGTGTAACTTTATTTTTAATTTTAAGTATTTTTATTCAATAAACTTAAAAATATGATATGGAGAATATATATATATATATATATATATGTATATGCTAGAACTAATATAAGTAACTAAAAAAACATTTTAAAAGTAATAGGTAGTAATACATAATTCTGGATAAGTCTGGTTAAATAATAATATGCCGGAATAAAAATATTATATGGATTTAAATACTAAATAATTTAATAATTGATTAAAATTGACAGTAAATACTTATCTCATATAAGATGTATTACTTTTCAAACATGTTTTACACATATATACTTGAAATAAATCTTAGACATTTTTTAAATGATTTTGAATCAAATAAAAACATTTACATTTACATCTTAAAATATATAAAATGAATACATAAAAATATTGCATTACTATAATAGTTCATTTAAAATTATTAAAATTCATCGATTGCTATGATTTTATCGGATTATGGTTTTAGTGTATATCTCTTAGATTAAAAATATTATCTTACAAATACAATTTAATCATATATTATACTTATTTATTAGGTATATAATGTATTAAATTTGAAATAAAAAATCTACCGTTCCCGATGTGGACTTTATAATATTATGTACTTTCAAATATCCAACATTCACCAGAGCAGTATTGGTGGTGGGGGGGGGAGGAACAAAAAATAATATAGTGGAATTTGTGCGGTGGGATAGCACCACAATTATTGAGAATACGTTTTAAAGTAAAATACAAAGTATAAAATGATTATTTTATATATTATTGTATTACTTATAAAAATTCGATTAGAAATATTTGAAGCTACGTTCGTAAGATTCTACCTGGTGATTGAGTACATTTGGTCTTGCAGGCTCTGTCCGGCGGAACGAAGACGACGCCGCGCACTTTGCGGTCATCTATGGCAGCAGTTGCTGTGATGACAATAATAATATATAACACCATGATTGCGAATTTTTGTCGTGCGACTCGCGCGGAATGTGCCCGATGATCGGAAATCGAAAATTTCCGACGGATCAAACGTGTTTTATTCCCATAAAGGTCGTCGTCGTCGTCGTCGTCGTCGTCACCGCCGCCGCCGTCGGTCGGTCGGTCGGCTTAATGTATTCCGTCCACGACCGTCGTCGGCGAGCTGCACTCTTCGCATCAGCAACAGCGGCAGCAGCGGCATCGGCATTAGACTGCAACTGTGTAGAACTACTGCGATCGTCGCCGACCTCGTCTGCGGCGTTATTATCATTATTTACACCGTAGGTACTCTGCTTATATAATATTATAAATTATACCTGTCGTTATTCCTTCGCGCCAATGACACGTCGTCCTGTCTACTCATAAGTCATAATATATACGTATGATAGTGTACACTGTATACTATACAGATCGGCCCAGACGCCTTTAAAATGCCACACAACTACCCCCACGCCACAAATCGAGAGACAGATATAAAGGCCGTTCAGCGCATTTGCACTTTAAAGGACTATATTATAAATTATAATAATATGCAAGGCTGGACATTAACGAGTTAAAAAGTTAAATTACTTACTAAGTTACTTAACGAGTTACTTTTATTTTCATAGGTAACTTCTAACTTAATGAGAAAGCCTAGAATGATTTTAATATATTAACTATTAAGCAATAAATTCGTTGCGTCGTCAACAATTATTATTTTTTCATTCATAACATTTTATTCGTATTGTTTCCTGTGACCTTTCATGTAATTAATTTTACACACACGTGAAAAAAGAAAAGTAACTTATTTTTAACTAAGGTAAGTTACTTTTTTTCAAATTAACTTTTAACGAGTTAAATAAATAACAAATATAATTTTTAACTTTAAACTTATATTTTTCAATATTAACTTAACGTAATGAGTTAAAATAATTAGTCAACTTGTAACGCATGGATAAATCATATTTAGTGACAGTTATACGTATAACGATCAAAATAACTGCACAGTTGTTAAAACGTAATACACACAATATATATGAATTTTAATCATTTTGTTAAAATGTACCTAATTTTAATTTTCCGGTTGAATTTTTCTCGGTTATTCTATTATTTTGTCACCCCATCGTTCCCGATACGTCACGCGGATTGTGTCATCGAGACATCATCAGAGTTTGTTCACAAGGTGCATAATTTTTTTAAATTTTTTTCCATAAAAATATGAAAACATATTATTATCAACATAATAATATTGTTACGGTTAGTATACACATAACGCCAGTAAGCGCGTTCCAAAAGTCTCGCATGTATTATTGTGAAACCCGCCGACCGCACAACATATTATGCCCATTCCTAGAAGTAATTATATGGTTCGGATTCTTTAGTCGTTCAGAGGTCAGCGCGGGCAACTCGTAACAAAATAATAATTATATTATGTATCTATGCTATACAGTATACACCACACACACCACTATTGTAGTACACATCACTTTAGGAGAACTATTGTTGTGTTTTATTTCAAAACTACATAATATATCAAGTTATATTAACCAATACGATGTTATTATTGTATTGTTGCGCATTTAACCGACGATTCGTGATTTTTTAATCAATCCTTTGTCATCTACGCTTGAATATCGTAAATAACCTAGACAATATTATTAGGTAGATATTAGGTAGGTACCGCTACTCGATATTATTTTCTGGACGACATTTAAAATCCTATTGACGTAGTACTCGTATGATATATTCATTAAAATATTGGGAAATTTTCGGATTTTGTATATTTTTGAATTTCCACATAGGCATAGATGGTCATGATGAATACCGTTTTCAATAACTATTTATATACACGAAGGCAATTTTTTTTTCGGCAATTCCAGTTAGGTATATACTATAATGCATCTAGTGATGGATGACATGACGAATGGTATATTAATAATTATTAGTATAAGTCTAGTTTAAAAATCATAACTAGGCGTAGTAATTTTATTAAATTATACCGCCGTGTCGATTAAGTGAATGACAAATGCCTTTAATTATTCTGATCTTCTACGAAATGTCGTCAGTCATGCGTTTTCTACCATTTTTGTAAGTTTTATATTATTATGAGTAATTATTAATAAATTTTATAGTATATTATATAAATGTTAATACTATATAAAATTGCACACTACAATAAGTCGACGTTCAATAAAAAATAAATACGCATAAAATAACATCAACTTAATCTTGACTAAATCGTGGATAGTGTATAATATATAAAGGTTACTGTCTTACACCTTAAACGGACTAACCCTTGTATAATCCTACACGCCCGGAGTTATACCTATTATAATATATTTATATTATGTAACTCATCTACCTACAATTTTTTATGTTTTTAGTTACTTTTTTTTTCTTAGTACATTACAATGTATTATACAACACATGTTTTTTAGTTTTAAAATAACTCGCCAATATGCAAATCGTAATAATGTTAATCGCTGTTATCAAATTGCCGCAGCAGTCATGTAATTGACAGTTTCTTGGCACTATTTTTATTCTATTACTTTAATACTCGCGTACGTTATACGTCATATAGTTATTATTGGGGTGACGTAAGCTGCCACGGGAGTTGGTATTCACGGAAAATGAAGGCTTGTGCGCGTGCTATATTTTTCATCGGAAACAAACGATTTGGAAATACTTAATGCGTTATTTGTGTATAATATATGACAGTAAACGAGTAATGATTGCTGCTGCAACAGCAGGGATGATACATGGAAACTGTGCCACTGTGCCAACATTTTTTTTTTCTTCGACTGTGACGCGTGCGTGT
The DNA here is from genome assembly GCF_003676215.2 of Rhopalosiphum maidis. NCBI lineage: Eukaryota > Metazoa > Arthropoda > Insecta > Hemiptera > Aphididae > Rhopalosiphum > Rhopalosiphum maidis. Next base: position 87,963,227 of record NC_040878.1, read on the forward strand.
TGGCTAAATTAATTCGATTTATTCGATGTATAACTATAATTATCGCTTTTTTAACACTGTGCATAGTTACAAAGTGTAGTGCATTTACAATATACATAACAACATTTAGTACTAGTCTACAAGTTATATGAACATTTTTAATCGGAAAAAATATTGTCTGTATGCAGACTACAGAGCGATTCAGCAAGTATGCTCGCCACCTATATTTGTTCCTAATAATGTGAATTTACCCAAATTTTCGAATTTTTATTTTTTATTTACGGATCTGAATTATCTCTTGAATATATTTTTTTACTAAAACAAGAATGTTTTTTTTTTAGATTATATTTTATTTGACTACTAATTACAGTGTATTAATTTTGTTATTGCATTCAATTATATGAATAAAACTATATGCATAAAAGTATTCCATTTTTATTAATATAAATTCTAATATTTTACATAAACAGCATATTATAATTTTAACATATATTATATACATATTATTGGGCTAAATATCTACAATATTTTGTTTTTTAACCGATCTTAGTTACGCCATCTACATTCGTTACAATTTAAACGTTTTAAACCACGACTGTTATTATTATTTTTTAGATTGGAGTTTTTAATAAGTTATTCCAGACACTTAGTAACCGATGTTTAATATAATATAATTATTATTATGTTAAATAATAATTTTAATGAATAAATTATGATTCAATATTTTTGCATTCAGCGTCAATTTTTATACCTAATTAATATATTTTTAATATTTCCAATTGACTACTTATATGATTATTATTTTAAATATGGATAATTCTTTCCACTTATTTTGTCTAAAATCTGTATACTGTTAAAAAATTAATTTATTCACTATATTAAATGAAGCAAAAATTATTTTAGTCAGTAGCTATACATTTTAAATTTCAAAAATAATGAGTATAATTAGTATTATTAAATTCAAAATCAAAATTAATGAAAAAAAAAATGTTCGGATGCATGTCCTGGCTGGAATTCCACGCTTTACGCTCTATTTTAAATTTCGATGATTTTAATTCCATAAAGTGGCGGTATAAAGGTGTTTCATAACATAATATATAATATTATACAATCACATTATTCGATGAAGTATGTGACACGCGTGTGTGCAGTAGCGAGAGACGAAGACGAGTTTCCAATAAAAATGTTGCTGATGTGCCCGGCCGTATATAGTCGTCTCGTCGATACGAATGAAAAAATCGTGCGAATACCGATCGATTATAGAAAATTCAAATCGTATACTCTGAAAATTCCTGTGAAGATTTATATATAATAATATAGTTTATACATTGTCGCTCACGATATAGAATCAATAGATACGTGATATTTAATTATAATTGGTATACATATAAGCAGATATTAAGTATACTGTGTTACGCATGGTTTATAACAAATTATTAGTTTTAATTATAATGTCAGTTTTATAAAAAGAAAATTTTAAACTATATTATACACGAGCAAAAAAAAATAAAACCATGAAAAAATAAAGAAATTAAAAAAAAATAAAGAAATTGATATTTAAAAATTGTATTTATCCATAAATATGTTAGAAAATATATTATTATTATAAAATATTAAAAACGTGTATCTATATCTTAATGTCAAATGAATACATTCTAAAATTTAAAAAAATATTCTTTCACTATCCAATCTGTGTCATCTGGAACGCCACTACTAAAATGTATAAGTCATATAATATAAGTAATCTTCGTGTTGCACACATAGAAGTCGTAGAACCTATATAATAACTGCTATAATCTTAGCTGTTTAATCAGACTTAATACAGTATGTTTGAAGATACACTGAAACATACGTAATAATTTGTACAGTATAATTAGTAATTAACAAAATAACTAACACCGTTATTCCTTGTTTAAATATGTAATTTTGATCAAATTTGAAATTAAAATGTCCATAAAATAAATCGTGCATATTTTTTTAAATTTTTTAATCTTAGTATGAAATATTTATGAGGAATTTCATATTAATTTTTTAAGCTTCAGCTATAAAAATTGAAAACCTTTTAAATTTTTCAACTATAAAGAAAAAAAAATCTGTAAAAATTTGAACTTTAAATGCTTATAAAATAAATGTTTTTTTAAATATTTTTATACATTATACCTATTTTTAAATTTCCAAAGTTTTGACCGAGTGTAAAATATTTAATTGACATTTTATTGAAATAAAACTAAAATAAAATTATAAATGTCAAAATAATTTAAAACATTATCATGAATAAAAAGTTATAATATCTATATTAATTTATTTTTTAATCGCAACAAATTATTAATTATCTTTAGATGAAGAATAGTTATTATTTCAGGGATATCCAATGTTGAACAATTGTATACTTCAAAATTCAAACACTCATTAAATTAATGTAATTTTACGGAAAATTTTTTTATATATAAATAGGACAACTTATGAAGAATCTTTTATTACTTTTTTACAACTAAGATATAAAAATAACATTTTTTTGATATTTCTAACTATCTAACTATAAAATTATTTGAAAAATTTCGAAAATTTACGAATTTTGTTAAAATTTGAAATTTCAAGGCTCTTAAATGAATACTACAATTACATATTTTTGATATATTTTTATTATTGGTAAACCAGCATCTTGTGAGTAACCTTGTATTCAATTTTCAAGTATTTCAAATCGTTTAATCCACAATTATTTTAAAATCAAAGTAAAATCGAAAATTTCTGGTGTACTTATATAATATATAAATATACCTTAAAACAATACAGAACAGTTTGAAAATGATACCTTGGGTAGAAAATACTTACATAAATATTTTAAGTGAATTTCAAATATCTGTGGATATTTGTTATTAAGTTATATAATTATAAAACAAAAAAACGATTTTGTTGAGTACTAGTTTTGCATACAAATTTCTGTTACGTAAAAAAAATTAAGTTTTATAAAACTAAATACGTTTGCATCGCTCCACTCAGAATCCAAAATTAGACGAACAATGAGCATCCCCCGGTGAATCAATCTGCACGTGATGGCGTTAATACCACAAGGGTAATAATATATGCAAATTTTTTTCCGAGTTCATCACACCGTTAACGCCACCACAATACTAAGTACTGCAATGATATCGCGCGCACGTGTTGACGCCGCTGTCGTGGGGTCGGATTTTTTTTTTCATCACATCGTAACAAATTTTCCTCCGACGCGCTAAACACATATTCATATAATATGTATACACAATTTATGTACAAAACGTAATGCGATAATAATACGTATACTATGGTATAACGCTCAGACGGTTCAGCTGTGGACTAACTACCGTTATATGTATACAAATGCGTGTAGCGATATAATGGCGGTGGTATATACGCGAGTTATTATAAAAATATATAAAACAATATGACGACGACGAAAATGAAAACGATACTTATGTATGGCCCTCGTAAAAAGAAAAACGAAAAAAAAAAACCGATCTCGCGGTGCATGCGGGCCGCCCCGCGGAGACAAGACTCGGCAGTCTCTGCAGGTCTGCCGCCACAGCAGTGTGCGTATCCATAAGGTATATTGTATACATATTACTATTATTATTATTATTTTAATACAACGATAGTGATAATGATGATGTTATAATATTTAATATATATATATATATATATTATATCGGCTACGCACATAATAACCATTGTGCGCGTTTCGTGAAACCCGATACCGGCGCCAGTCACGTGTGGTGTGTCTTCTCTGGCGTGATAGTTTAACGTGCGCATGGTCGGCCGAATAGGTTACTAATAATCAAGACTTGAAATCTACTTATTATTAAAAAAATCGTCTATAAAATCAAAAGTAGATAAAAAGTCGTAACCGAATTTGTTTATAATAATATCGTTCAAAATGTTTACTTCGATTTATTGAAAGAAAAACATTAAAATCGATAATTATTTATATCAAAATAAAAATAGTTTTATAATCTGTATCTATATACTATAAATCGATTTAAAGTTCAAAATAAAACATATCTTTCTAGTACAAAATTCAACAATGACTAACTGGTTATAATAATTAAAACGATCCGAATAATGATCATCATAGGTAGGTTATACATCCTTTGCTTAGGTCACTTAGGACAGTTTCCCAGTCGCACACAACGACCGCGACACCTACGTGGAACGAACAAACTAGCTACTGCTTAACATATCTATCCAAGTCTAAATAGACTTATAAAATAATATTATCTCATACATTCTAACTACATATTATTTTTATTGAGATAAAAAGAAAATATGATTAAACATTAAACTATACTCATAATTCATAATGAATAACACAAATATCACTTTTTTAAATAAAAATAAATGTTTATTCCTAGTATTTCGTAATTATTTATAATAATATTCAAATATAAAATTGTCATAACACGGCGCATTAAATAGGCAATTTAGGTACTCTACTCTTCTGCTTTATGGCGCGCTACAGTATTTCTATAGTTACTATATCATTATAATAAGTAGCAAGTACAACAAAATTACTAACAGGAAGTTACTTTGTATGCCTATATTTTTATAACAATTAACAACTGAATTTATTCTAAAATCAAATTAGTTATGTTTCCTAGATCCTGGTATACAATCATTATTTGTTTAAATAACGAGTCTATAAATTACAATATAATATATTATTATTCATTTAGAAATTGTGGTTGAGTGGTTGTTAGTTGACAATGTTTACGAAAATAATATAAAAAAATAAAACTCCTTACAATTTAGTATGTGATATGTGTAATCATCGTTTCGAAATTGGAAATTTATAAAATATTTAATATTTATAGCAAAGACTGGACAATTTAGTACAAACCACAAACGAATAAGCAATATTATTTCAAGTTTTATAAATGTTTTTAAAAATATTTTTCTTACATAATTTCCAGTAAAAATAAAATAATTTTTTTAAATAATATTTTTTATATCATCGAATATCCCGGGATACCACACCATTCTGCTAACCAACTAACCTAAACTAAATATTTACTCGTATAATTCATAATCAACTTGTCGACATTTTGATTTTTATTTATAAAAATACTCAGTAAGATATTGTGCTTCAGAATATAAATTAAAAAATGTCTGTTGTCATTCAAATAAGTAATAACTTGAAAAAAAATTAGAAAAATAAAAAATATTATTTTATTTTGACTGTAAATAATGAAAGAAAAATATTTTAATAAAACGTTCAAAGGTTTTGAAATAATATGTGTTTTAAAATGTCACCTTTTTATATAATATGTTTTTGCAATAATTTTTATTAAATTAATAATTACTATTAATTTATAATTATATAATATTAATATTATATTTTGAATATTTTAAAATTATGATAATTAATACATTATATTTAATTGCATTATATTATAGTTTTTATTATGTACCTATTTTTAATCAGTAATTACTAATTGCTATCAATTGATTTAAAGTATTAATAATAATATAATAAAATTAATTAAAAGTGTAACATTTGTATTCAATACACATATCTCAATCTTTGTAAAATTTTCTGCACAGCATTGTTTTAAATATCACAAAGTCACTCTGTACTTATGTCTTATTTGATAATTTTATTTTATTCAATCTTGTGTATTGAATACTGCACTATTACGCCATGTAAAAGCTTATAAAAATGTATAATAATAATACATGAACTTTAACAACTAATGCTTACAAAACGGCCTTTACTTAAATATTAATAAATTGCTAACCATAACATTTTCTAAGAAACCCACAAACTTGGTTTTTAATTATAACTTAAATGTTATTACTCTCATTCGTGCCTTTATATGTATAATAGGTCTTATGCCTAGGGTCATTCTATAAATGTGTGCTACGCGAGAGCCCGAGAGGGTTACCATGTCGTCATAAGCCACCTGAAGGTTAGTTTTGGTTTAAATTTTAAACCAGTTAGGTACAAAAAAAAGTATCCATCTAAATAATATACTACTATCCACAATTTTCACAAGCTACGCAAAAACGTCGAAACTAATTTTGCAATAAGATTAAAAAAAAAAATTATAAAACAACAAACGATTAAATAACTTAACACAAAAACGTTTATTCGTATAAAACAAAATTTTAAGTACATCGAATGTAAACTGTATAAACTAATATATATTATTGAATCAGGTACAAAATATATATAACATTCTACGCGGTATATTTACTAGGCGCACCAGCAAACCAAACGACGAAAAAACCTTTTCGTACGTTTCCACAACGATCTGCGTTTATCGTTCTTAACGACTTCTGGTGCCGCGTCGTAAGAATAATCTTCGGCCGAAATTTCTATTCCTCTTTCGCCAGACGTCTCGCCTATCTTAATATTCGGCAAGGAAACGCATCGTCTCACCGGCGGACCAATCTCTACGAAGGCGCTCACCGCCGGATCGTCGCCGGAATGTTGCCGCAACGACGACGCGGGAACCGGCGATTCGGCTTTTGGGGCGGGCGCCATCACGGCGGCGTTCACGATGGCGATCATTCGCCTCATCTGCGGCCCCGCGTAATTGGGCAGCAGAATCGGCGACGGTCGATACTCGTCGAGTGACGCGTCTACGGGATTCTGCCGCGGTACATCGCCATCGCCGCCGGAAGTCATTATTTTGATATTGGGCATCGATCTGAAAAACGGTTTGGTCGTCTTTAAACCCGATAATTCCGAAATCTGCTCGGTGGTCCGCGCGTTTGTCGATTTTTTCACGATAGGAATAACCGTCGAACACGGTTTGATTCCACAATCGATCTTAACGTCATTGTTTTCTTGCATCGTGATTCGCTGCGAATACGCGTATAATATACGAAAAAAGAGAAGCGAGGTGACTGCCGTTTTTTACAATTATTCGATATGTGCTTTAAGAAATAACACTGAAAATAAACTGTAGTCTGAGATAGATATTATATTACGACAAATATTTTATATTTCAACAGTATATAATGGTTGGCAATAGCAATAACAACATATTATTATCAATTATTTATTATCAGCCAGAGATTCGGACAAACAGATTACTTCAAATACATACAAAATACAAGAAAAAAATATAATAATACAATAAGGAATAATTATTATAGAATTTTAAAATTAAGTCTTACCTTAATTGCAGTAATTTTTTATTCAAAATATATACCAGGGGTGGCCAACATAACTATGTACGCGAGCCACATATTAGATTAATGCAATTATATCAATAGCCAAATTATCTAATCTGTACTTTTATACCAAACAATTAATAACCATAGCTAAAATCCGATAAACATATCAAATTACGAAATATAGAATTATAAAATAATAACAATAATAAAACATTTTTTTTTTTTTTTTGTAAATGCATGCAAAAAAAATTAAAATTTTGATTTTTGTAAATAAGACCGCGAGCCACATACGTCGATGAAAAGGAAGGTTCATAGACTATAGAGGTTGCCTAATACCGAAAATCTGAAAAAACGGGAGTGGGAAAAATCGGACCGTGACGTCATCTGTAAGAGACTCTACAATTGTTTACATGGTTTACACGTGCGTTTTTGCGAAGTTTATAATTTGTTGTCTGTTTTTTGTTTTTTTTCTCATTCGTTTTTGCGACTTTTGTTATTTATTAATTAAATTTACCATTATTTGCGTCATATACCATGTCTACAAACCCCAAAAATTGTATAATAATATATTAAAATATGAAATTAAATGTATCTAATGAACTATCTTGCAAAATATATATAATACATAAATGTTAATGTTAACAAACTAGTTTAAAATATTTAGGGGTATACTACATATGCTCTCAATCTCAATTTTTTTCATATTATATTGACACGCGCTTTACCGGCTTTACTCCTATGGACCATAAGAAAAATATTCTTATTGTATTAAATGTTTATATTTGATGATATAGTTTACACTCAAAAAAATTAATGAGAATACCACTGAAAATATTTATTATACTATATGTATATTAAAACATTAAATGTTTAGAAGCACCTATAAAACAATATATTGTATTGTACAGTACAATTATTTATTATATATTAGAATATATTGCTAATAAATAATAATATTATTGATTCTGTTGATTCTGACTATGATTATGATTTGGAATATATTTCTCATTTATAAAAAACTGAAAACTTTAAAGTTAGTTTATATTAGTATGAGGATTGATAATACAATGAATTTAAAGTATCATATTTTAATATTGGGTTTAAAGTTTTTGTAGTTTTATACATTTAGTAATAATTACAACTGTTTATTATTAGTCAACACTTAATTTGTAAATTGTATTGAGTATAATATTATGAATAATATTCTTTGAATATATACTTAGTACTATAGGTTTCTACTTTCTTAAACAGAAAATATTTTAATATTTGATTAAAAATTATAAGTACACTAATAACCAGGGCTCGTGACTTAAAGCATTTGCTTATTTTTATGGATTGACTTAAAATGTAGCAGAATGCTATGAAAGTGTATGTCATGTTAAAACACGTTCAACTATGAAATTTGAAAGTGCTTTTTTTTAGTTTTTTCAACGATTTTTTTAAAAATATGCTTATTCCCAGTTTTTTTTTACGATTTTTGCTTTTTTGACCAGTTTTTCTACTTTTTATGGTTTTTTCAGAAAATCTATAAGCAATAAGGCAAAATGCCTCTAATGTGATATTTGATCTTTTTATAATATAAATATTTATTTTTGATTTTTTAATTATAAACTTTTCCTAATCATTTTGTTACAATATTTTTTGTAGTCTTTATTATATTATTTTTAGCACAGTAACAAATTATGTCTAGTTTCTACTTTATCGTGTAAAAAGAAAATTCTTTATTTATTAAATATTTTTAATCAAATTTATCTTTTTTAAATGATTATTTGTGTACTTATAATGATGTTTTTAAGTGATTTTTTAAGCGCTTATTTTAAAGATTTTAAGTGCTATAAGTCCCGAGCCCTGCTAATAACATAATAATAAACATATGTCAAACACAAATTCACATTAATTAGCAAACAAAGATGGCAGTAAGTATGTATATTAAGCTTTGTATTTACATACGAAACTATCGTCGCCCGCGAAACTCCCCTACGGATGACGTCATGCGTAATAAGACGCTGCTAGGGAATTGCTTTATTTACATGATTTTGAGGCAACCGTTATAATTTATAAACCTTGGATAAAGAGAGCCGCAATTTGGCCACCTACACAAATAGTGAAGTAAATCTGTTATAATAGTTAAAAACAAGGCTGTTTATTTTTTTTTTCTAATCAGTATAATAAGTGGCTTAGATTTAATAATAATTATGACGATTTTGATTATTTTCTATGTTAGCGGCTTTGAGTGCATCAAATTTAACACACGATATTGTATAATAACACTAAAAAGTAAAAATATCATCAGACACATTAAATATAATAATATACCAATATAAAAGTTAAATGTTCCACAGTATTAATAACGGTTACGTACCTACTATAAAAACAATGAAAATCGATATTCATAGTTTAAGTGCCTATGTAATTTCGTCCAAATTTAAACTTAAAATAAAATTTTGCTTAGGATAGGTATATTATTTATATTTTTTAGTATTAATATGAACTTCTCATGAACAGCAGAACAACTAATAATTGTTTAGCGTTTAAAAGAAAAATATATTTCTAGTACAAAATTCAACAATAACTAACAGGTTATAATAATTAATAAGATTCAAATAATGTTCATCGGATAGGTTGTGTCGTTTGCTTAGAACCGTTTCTCAGTCGCACACAACGACCGCGACACCTACGTGGAACGAACAAACTAGCTACTGCTTCACGTATCTGTGTAAGTCTAATTAAACTTGAATTTTATAAACCAATATAAAATATTATCACATACATTCTAACTACATATTGTTTTTATTCAGATAAAAAGGAAAAAGCAAACATGATTACTATAAACACATATATGAGTATAACGTTATTTCTTATTTTATATACGAAAAAAATAATATTGTTGCATTATTATATATCATTGTGGTGGTTTTTTTCAGTTGCATATTATCCTTATAAAGCATTTAACTACACTCATAATTCATAATGAATAATTTATTGTTTTAATTTCATTTCATTTTAACTTAAATATCACTTTTTTAAATAAAAATAAATGTTTCCTAGTATTTTGTAATACACAATAATATTCTAATATTATTATGTCTATGAATTTAAATAATAAAATTGTCATAACACGGCGCATTCAATAGGCAATCCAGGTACTCTACATCTCCGCTGTATGGTGCGCTACAGTTTTTCTGCAGTTACTTTATTATTATTATTATTATTATTATTATAACTAATAAGTATAACATAATTACTAACAGGAAGTTACTTGGTATGTCTATATTTTTATAACAATTAACAACTGAATATATTCTAAAATTATATTAGTTATATTTCCTGGATCCCGGTATACAATTATTATTAATTTAAATAATGAGTCTATTAATTACAATATTAATATAATATTTATTTAGAACTTTTTGTGGTTATTAGTTGACAACAATATTTACGAAAATAATATAAAAAATAAAATTACTCACAATTTATTATGTGTAATCATTTTGAAGTTGTAAATTCATAAAATATTTAATATTTATAGAAAACACCATTTCCGTTTGATACTGAGGATCTCCAAAGTCATTTAATACGCTTTAACCGTTTTGTGCTTACAAAACCGTCTTTCCATGAATATTAATAAATTACTAATATATTACTTTTTCTAAGAAACCCACAAACTTGGTTTTTAATTATAATTTAAATGTTATTACTCTCACTCGTGCCGCCTTAATATGTATTATATTTAGTGCTGGATTTGGAAAAAAACTAGAAGGGGGGCTCAGTGGATGTTGGATGAATGAGCGTTCCGCACAAAATTCAATATCACGTTACTGTGCGTACTGCGAAACAAAGGCCCCCCCACATCGCCTTCAGCCACCCAAAATCCCCAAAAATCATTAAATTTATTATATAAAAATATTTTAAAACAAAGAAACACTTATTTATTTATTACACATCATCCAATGACATTATAATTTAAATTACGATTTATAAAGATACATAACATGTAATAAATAAATCATCAATACACCTACACAAAACTTATCATGTTTTATACACACACACACACACACACACACACACCAGTACACACCCATGTACATGAATACAGTATTGTGCGACACAAACGTCGTCGGGAAACGCTTTTATGGTATACAGCACAACCCGCGGTTGAAGATATAAGTATGACGTAAAAGCTTAGCTACCGAGAACAACAAAAATAATATAAACATGTAATGCAGTTTATTGAATAAAATAAAAAACAGTATTGTACATCGACAAATGGGCTTCGGGTCAAACGTATAATTGTATAGGTGTACATTTAAACAGTAACAATAGAATAAATATCACGTACGTCGATCGGCGTCCGCGACCCTATGTGCGAAAATAAGAAGAATGAAGAAAAACGTCCGGCGGGACTGTCGTCGGTGGTCGTACTCGTTACCGCGATCGCCACCGCTATGAACGCAAACGGCGAATAAATCGTATATATACGCACGGCTTTCAAAAGACGTAAATTACGCGAATACGAAAAGAACGGGTTGAAAAAAACTCTGGAAGAGTCTTAAAATCCCGTGAAAAGTTTGTACACAATAAATAATTGTTTATTGTCCGAGAAGGGGGATTTTTCCGTTCGGTGTGGCCGGGGGGGGGGGTGCACGGATAGGGTTCTAGACTCTTCTTTTCATTTTTATTATTCTTATTCCTAATATTATTATTAATATTGCTATTTTTATTGTTATTATAATTATTTTATTCTTATAATAACTTTTATTTAAATTGCGCGTTTATCGGCGATCGCACTATTGGGGTTTCGACGGTTTCTTGTTATCCATCACAAAACACGATACCGGTCCTGTGTAATCACTAATGAATCGAGTATAAAAGGTCCGGCGAAACGACCAGCATTGACATTCACTGTCTGTCCTCCGTCGTAGCAAGATCCACCCCGGGCAGACTTGTGCGATTAGGGAAGGCATCTGGTATCTATATTTTTTTATCCTTAACATATTATGTTGCCTGCACATTACATTGCTTGTACTCGTATTATTAAATAGAGATTTTATTCAAATCTATTCGCAGCTCTAACATTTCCTTAGCTCAAGCTCTGGTATGCACAAATAAAATTCGACCTTGGCAATGTTCCGTGTCCTGAAATATAAGTCTGACACCGTTCGGGCAGTGCGTTAGTGGTTGGTTTGTTGCGTTTCGCGAACACTGTTCATCACATCATAGTTTACGTATTTTATTTTTACTGTTCCCGTTATTCGTAAGTGTTCAAGTATGTTTCCCAAACAGAACGTATATTTGTAAAAACTCGTTCCCCGTGCGTTATCGTCATTATTGTCGACATGCGCATAGCTGCGGCGGGTTACGTTCCGCAGAAATGGCAAGTCGCGCGTACGTCGGGTCTAGCGAGCATATGGCACAGTTCCAGTGACTCGTCAGAGTTCTGCGTTACGGGTGTAACGCTCTCGTTTGAGCTGCCCGTCTTGTGTGCCGCTGTAATGGTCTGACAACGCAGTGCGATTCGATTCTGATCCGATTATTCGGTGGCTGTGACGTCGTTGAATGACATACGAATCTGTTCGAAACATTGTACACATTACAAAAACGTAAATTTTTTTTTTTTTTAGTAGTGTTTGTAAAATTGTAACGTATAATAATAGTCTATTATACAAGATCTTTTTTAATAATACATGTATCCACGTTCATTTGATTAAGTTTATTATTTATAAACACCTAATTATGAATATTTTTATTTTTTTTATAGATTTCGTATAAAATATGAGCAATTAACTCAACTGTGGCCAATCGATGTTAAAAGGGAATTAGTGTGAAATTTGTTGAAAAAACACTCATAGGTTTGACATCTTCTTATATATATTATTATAATAAAAATGAAAAATATTAACGTTCACAATAACTAGGATCACAGCGGTCGCATAGAAAAAGGTTTAGGTGTGGTCGCCACAGCCTAATGATTGATTATATTAATTACCTATTTATTATTAACCAATTTTTTTTTCATAGTCGATACAAATATACAAATGTTATGGCAATAGGTTATAGGTATATTTCACATCAGAAAAAACTGATGATTTACAAATTCACTACAGCAAATGTTGCGTTTCCAGCGTTGCGTTTCAAATAAATACAAGGGGTACGCTAAAAAAAAAATAAAAAAAAAAGAAGACTTACTCCGTCCCCCCCCCATTCCACCCTCAATTCAAGCGCTGCTGCAAGGGCGATGAAAAAACTCACCGGCCAAAGTGCAAAAAAACGTGGCCAAGTCCTATAGCTAGGGTCATTCTATAAATGTGTGCTACGCGAGAGCCCGAGAGGGTTACCATGTCGTCATAAGCCACCTGAAGGTTAGTTTTGGTTTAAATTTTAAACCAGTTAGGTACAAAAAAAAGTATCCATCTAAATAATATACTACTATCCACAATTTTCACAAGCTACGCAAAAACGTCGAAACTAATTTTGCAATAAGATTAAAAAAAAAAAATTATAAAACAACAAACGATTAAATAACTTAACACAAAAACGTTTATTCGTATAAAACAAAATTTTAAGTACATCGAATGTAAACTGTATAAACTAATATATATTATTGAATCAGGTACAAAATATATATAACATTCTACGCGGTATATTTACTAGGCGCACCAGCAAACCAAACGACGAAAAAACCTTTTCGTACGTTTCCACAACGATCTGCGTTTATCGTTCTTAACGACTTCTGGTGCCGCGTCGTAAGAATAATCTTCGGCCGAAATTTCTATTCCTCTTTCGCCAGACGTCTCGCCTATCTTAATATTCGGCAAGGAAACGCATCGTCTCACCGGCGGACCAATCTCTACGAAGGCGCTCACCGTCGGATCGTCGCCGGAATGTTGCCGCAACGACGACGCGGGAACCGGCGATTCGGCTTTTGGGGCGGGCGCCATCACGGCGGCGTTCACGATGGCGATCATTCGCCTCATCTGCGGCCCCGCGTAATTGGGCAGCAGAATCGGCGACGGTCGATACTCGTCGAGTGACGCGTCTACGGGATTCTGCCGCGGTACATCGCCATCGCCGCCGGAAGTCATTATTTTGATATTGGGCATCGATCTGAAAAACGGTTTGGTCGTCTTTAAACCCGATAATTCCGAAATCTGCTCGGTGGTCCGCGCGTTTGTCGATTTTTTCACGATAGGAATAACCGTCGAACACGGTTTGATTCCACAATCGATCTTAACGTCATTGTACTGTCTTGCATCGTGATTCGCTGCGAATACGCGTATAATATACGAAAAAAGAGAAGCGAGGTGACTGCCGTTTTTTACAATTATTCGATATGTGCTTTAAGAAATAACACTGAAAATAAACTGTAGTCTGAGATAGATATTATTACGATGAATATTTTATATTTCAACAATATATGGTTGACAATAGCAACATATTATTTTTAATTATTTATTATCAGCCACATTCTGACAGAGTACATCAAATAATACAAAATACAAGGAAAAAAATAATAATATAGAAAAGAAGAATTATTATAGAATTTTAAAATTAAGTCTTACTTTTGCAGTTATTTTTTATTTAATATATATACACAAACAGTGAAGTTTAAATTCGTTATCAAAATAAAAGTTATAAGCAATGCCGTTTATTTTTTTATTATTATTAATCAGTATATTAAGTGGTTTAGATGTAATAATTTTGACGGTTTTGACTATTAGCAGCATTGAGTGCATCAAATTCAACACACGATACAGTATAACATCTAAAAATTTCATCGGACGCAAAAAATATAATAGTGCCAGCATAAAAGTTAAATGTTCCACAATATTAATAATGATTAGGTATGTAGCTACTATAAAAACAATGAAAATCGTTACTCATAGTTTAAGTAGGTAATGTCGTCCAAATTTAAACTTAAAATAAAATTGTGTTTAGAATATATTATTTAGATTTTTAGTTTTAATATGAACTGCACATGAACAACTAATACAAATTATAATTATATATTTTCGAATTATGAAAAATGTTCTTCTAATTTATGAATATTTACATAAACAATTTACAGTTTTTTGTTATTTTGAAAAAGTTGCCATAACTTTAACTTCAAATGCTCATGAAAATAAATTATCCCTGTGTATTTTAAATAGTTATTAGTTATAGTTATTTAAGAACAACTTGTATGGGTTTTATTAGGAAAAAAATATTAGGTATAGATGAAAATAAATATTTCTAATTAAAATAACTAAAATTCATAGTTTTTGTTAAAATATCTATTTTTGTCCAAATTTAAATTTTAAATGCCTTGCTACAAAAAAAAAATTATGATTATTCTTATTATGATTGTTCCGTATTAAATGATTATAAAAAACCTTCTATTTAAGTCTTCAAGTATTAGATATAAAAACTGAATATATTTTCATACATTTCATAAACTTTGATGATTTTGTACAATTTTTTTTACTTTGGTAGTAAAATATAGAAACAGCCAAGCAAATAAAAAATAATGAATATAATTTGAATTGATTCAAAATAAACATTAAATACAATATGGAAGATTATCCATTCCAATAGTCTATAAAGTCAAAACTTTTGTATTATAAAATGCTACATCATTAAATATTTTAATGTATAAATAAAATAAATAATAATTAAATTAAGAAATCTAGTTCTTTTTTTTTCTAGTTTGTTTAATACTTCTTTTGCTATAATTAAATAATTCTTTTAGCTACCATAAGTGTTAGCTTCCATTTAGCTGTTTCAATAACAAATACACTTTAACACATTTTCAACAATCCCGCAAGTGTTTCTTTTTTAAAAAGATAATTAATGATAGATGTATATTGTGTACTATGTATACGCAATAAATTAAACCAGTAGCGGCCATAATGATAATGATGTAATTTCTCATAACTTAATAACAATGATAATATCCTATAACATTTTAAACATACTCACAGTGGAAGCATAGCCCTTTTAGTTGAGCCTACATACATATTATATAGTATTGTCTCTATAAATAATAAGATAAGCTATATTAAATTATAATCAATTAGTCATTGACCATTTCAAACCAAATAAACATTACTTTGACACAAATAAAGAAAAATACAATTATAATGGCATTCAGTACTAACAAAATTGTTAAAATTCAATAGCTCGATAGATCATATCACAAAATATTACATTATAGTGCATACTTCATAATGTAAGCAAATACAAAAAATAATAAAGAAAAAGCCAATGGGGGAAATCGGCCCCCACCCCCTCCTTGTATACACTATACACCACTGCTTGACTCGTATGCTCATTTCATTGAGTTAATATTTATAATTATATATAATCTATTTATAATAGTTAAAATTATAGTGGTTTTTTTTTTAGGTATTATATATAATACCTTGTCCAATAACTTTGTATATTATCACCACTATAAACAATAAAAAATTTATAGTTATTAAAATGTGTTTTTAACTGGTCTTATATAATAATAAAACAATACTCATCTATCTACCAAATAGTATTAATTTAAAAATCTTAAGACCAACAATTATATTAATATTATGAAGTAAAAATCTGAAGTAATTTAAATCCTTGAAATTAAATAAGTCTCAATGCATAAAAATGTATTAAAAAGAATAAATACCATATATCTTCTTATAAAATATAATTTTAATTACATTTAGGTTGTATTAGTATTCCACATAAATAAAAATGTATTTTGCCAACAAAATACAAAAAAGTTGTGGAAAATGAAAATGTATATAAAATTAATATTTGTGATTGGATCTTAATACATTATATTATAATTGAAAATGTTAAGCATCAACTTCCATGACAGTTTCTTCTGCAATTTGGAATTTTATTTCACTTTTGCATAATACCTTGGTCAAACCAGCTGGATAGACATATTTAGCACTAAAAAATAAATATTTTTTACATAGCCTTAACTTATAAGACAACTAAATATCAGCAAATTATATAGTATACCTAAGTCTCAATAACTAAAAAACTTTTTAACTGAATTTTTTTTTCTCTTTAAATTTTTATAATTTATACTTGAATTTAGCAGTGTATAATTCAAAAATACATGATTCAAATTTATATTTTTTCACCTAGAAATTTAAGTTATTGAGTCTTGACTACTGTAAATAAAAAAACATACGTAGCTGGTTTCTTATTGGGTGTTAGATAGTTTCTAAGCATACGGGTACCATCTTTTTTGATGACACAAAGGTCTACATTACTTCCAGAACCAAGATCATTAAATACACCACCCAAAATAGCATCACATGCCAGTTTCATTCCTTCTTCTTCCTAAAAATGAAATAATCAAGCAAATAATTTCAAGGTTTTAGGTTTAAGTTGACAATTTAAAATACAAAATTATTATTACTGTTAGATTTTCATTCCAGCGACTTTCAAGTTCTGAAATGGCTGCCATACTTCCTGACCCCATAGATATGTAAGGCAATTTATCAATTGAACCATGAGGATAAATTGAGTATAAATGTGCACCACTATTATCAATGCCACCTAAAATCAAAGCGGCTGAAACATATCCCTAAAATCAAATAAAAATAAATAAAAATAAAGATAAATAAACAACGTATGATGCAATATAAACTTAATTACCATGTATTTGAAAAGATACTGACGAAGTGACCTAGCAGCAAATGCAACAGGAACCATTTCATCTGGAAACTTGAATGCTTGTAAGGAAACATTCGCAGATACCATGCGAGTAACTTGCATAGTGTCTGCTGCTGTACCGGCACCACAGCAACTTATCAGTAAAATAATTCAAATTTATTAATTTTCAAACATTGTTTATTTTCAAATTAACATACTGCATGTATTTTCCAATATAATGGATTTTTTCACAATTTTTTTCCATAACTATTGTATCAGATGTAGCGCGAGTATCGGCAG
This sequence comes from Rhopalosiphum maidis, assembly GCF_003676215.2. Classification (NCBI taxonomy): domain Eukaryota; kingdom Metazoa; phylum Arthropoda; class Insecta; order Hemiptera; family Aphididae; genus Rhopalosiphum; species Rhopalosiphum maidis. The sequence continues at coordinate 87,981,293 of NC_040878.1, forward strand.
CCAAAATAACACAATCACGAGTAGTAACTCCTACAATTGTAGTACCAGTTTTTCGGAAACTCGGCATTTTGAGACCCATTTTTTCAATTTTTGCATTTCTAAAAAAAAAAAATAAAAATTAGAATAAATTGTATTGGTAATATATCAATTGTTGATAAAATTTACAACCTCATGTACAACTTAGTATGAAAATACCAAAACTGTGTGCTAAATTGAATAATATTCTAAAATATGATTCAGGTACAATTCATATATTTTTACAAGAAGCAATAAACAAAAAAATAAGGTGATCCACTCAACTGCACACAAATAACTAAACAAATTAAAAATAAATTAAACTCTTGTCAATCTTTCTTTAACAATAAACATAACATATTTACGATCATTTTTAGTAATGGATAGGTATTTACATTTTATAAAAAAATAGGTTACTTATTTTTAGTTTTCTTACAATTCAAATTTATGAAGTCAACAAATATTAAAACACATTGCCTTTTCAAAATTTTTAAATCTAAATATGTTTAAATACAATCAAAACATAATATCGAACATTCTATAATTTAAATGCTGATTCGCTATCACTGAGGTAATATGGGTTACCTACTCAATATATTTTACATTGTTTGATCATTTAAAATTGGCATTACGACTAAATAGCATGATTATGCAGATAATAAAAATGAATATTAATTTTTTATTTAACATGCATTATTGAATTATTATACATGTTAGTGCATAATTATTTTTAATATTAATTCAAGAATTTTTAGTCGAAACAACTCTTAGACATGCATAAAATAGATACCATAACTAAGTGCCGAACTATCTGTAATAGTTTAGTAATAACAATTTATTTAACTGCTTTGTTAATAAGACTTAGTTAGAATTGAGTTTAAACGTTTTAAACATATCACTAAAATTATGATTGCTATCTTAGGAATAGGGATAATATTATAATAATATTATTAATATGATTGTTGTTAAAATGAACGTTATGATTTATATATTAAGTTGAAATAGTTAAATAATAAATAAAATGTATAAACCTTTCAAGATTCCTGAACGAAAATGCTTCGTCGTCGTTGATGGAACTGTAGTTCAAAGCCATCGCGAATAAGAAATAAATCAAAAATCTAAAGAAAATAAATTATTTAAACAATAATAAACCCTCAACAGAGAAAGCGGTATAGCACAATTTCGGTTTTTACTTATCTGCGGCGAACAAATTAATCAAAATAATTATATGAACATAAAGATATTTAGTATTTAAAATATAAAAATGTTTATACTGTACATATACGTAGATACTAGATTGTAAATTCGCTTTATCATTGCCAAAGATATAATACACGCAAACTATACCAGACCTCTTTGATTCTTTATTTTATCATCATTGATAATAAAGTGATTTCAGAAAAGATATATTAAAATTGATAACTTTGTATAATTTAAAAAAAAGAAATTAAAATCTACTAAATTTTTTTATAGTTTACCAGGCACGATATTGGGCCGTATTATTTATTAGTTCAAAAGGTGCGAAAATGTCTGTGTCATTTTTAGCGCCGTCTTTGCGTTTCTCTGTATTTGATCCTACTAAGTTGAAGACCATACATTCGGTTTTTTTTAATGTGGTGAGGCACAAGTGGAATTTCACACATATGGAGTTACCTAGTCCGAAATCTAGAAATTTTAGACGGGAAATCGAATGGCCCGAAAAGTACACCGTGAAACCATTGAATAATAAACACTTGGCAGGCCGAGATCCTATCTCTGGTATTTATAACAATATTAGAACAACAAAAATATTAATTATTGCAAGATTTTTAATTTTTAATTTTCAGGCCGAGTCGTTGTCAAGGGCTTGGGTGGTGGTATCAAACAGAAATATCATTGGGTAGATTTAAAACGTTTTGGACCCACTGGTGAACATGATGCTCCTCGGATTGACCGTGTCTTAGAGATAATGGACTGTGGCTGTCGAACAGCTAAAGTGGCTTTGGTTGGTTGTGGCACAAATTTAAAGTACATTATTGCAACTGTCAATATGAAACCTGGAGATATGTTGGTCACATCTAGTTACATTCCTCGCATTCCAGGTACATAGAAATTCATTATCTTATGGTATTTTATAAATGAAGATTATATACTACTAAAAATATTTAACACTGAAATACCTACTTGTAGTTAATCCAAATGAAGGAGATGCATATCCACTCGGTGCATTATCTAAGGGAACAAAAGTACACTGTATTGAAAAAATGCCAGGTGAAGGTGCTCATTATGTAATGACTGCTGGATCAACAGCTACTATATTGAGACAAGTTGATGACAGAGTTATTATTCAATTGCCATCAAAATTACAAGTGTCACTTTCCAAACATTGTATGGCATCGATTGGTAAGTCTTCAATTGTTATAAAACTTATATTAATATTCAATTTATTGTTTTGTCATAATTGTTGGCTATAAGTTATAGAATAACTCTTTACTTATAATGTTTATAAACTTCCTGATACTAAGGAAATGTTCAAGTATTTAACGGAGATAACATTTAAAAGGAATCTAATTGTTCAAATTTCAATAATCTTAAAAGATTTTACATGTATAATTAATAATTTGTTTTCAGGGCAAATATCAAATGCAAATCACTTTAAGGAACACATTGGCAGTCCAAATCGTAACCGCGAATTGGGTAATCGTCCTCGGTCTGGATTGTGGCAAAGAAAAACTGGTCGCTTTGGCCGTAAAATTAGACCACCACCACCATTAAAAATTGTAACTGAACTTGCTCCAAAAAAATTAGAAAAGGTTACATTAGAACTAAGTGCTTTGTTTTGAAATGTATGTACTTAGGATATTGATCATTAACTGTTATACTAAACATATTGTATAAAATAAAATAAATAAACTAATATAATATTTTAATTTTATTAATGACTAATATACAAAAAGAAAAATTGATAATGATATAACATTACTATAGAATTAAGAATTAGTCTGTGTTTTTTTTACAACATGTGGTAAATCAAATTTTCCTCTAACGCACGTTATTTTTACACCAGGCAAATCTTTACACCGCCCGTTACGTACTAATACAACATTGTGTTCTTGAAGATTGTGTCCTTCACCAGGTATATAAGCAATCATTTCCTTGCCATTGCTTAATCGCACCAAGACACACTTTCGATTGGCCGAATTTGGTTTCTTTGGTTTTCTAATTAGAGTTTTCAGTATAACACCTTTTAAAAATGGATTGTCTCCCAACGGATTCCGTTTGAACATTGGTTTTTTATGAGGGCCTGTCTTGTGCATTTGATAAAGTGATGCCATACATCTAGTTGACTCTCCCACTAGTAGTATGAAAACAAATTCTGACATTAATTCAAAACTTAATAATTATTGGTTTATGATAACACTTACATGATTTATTAAGTACTAAATTTTTCATCCCTTGTAATAGAACATTCATTTTGGAATATTTTCGTTTAATTCGGTTTGAAACTATACTTTTCTCTTCTATAATATTTATTCTATAGTTTAACTTTCACTGAGCTATTGAAGTACTATATCTGATTGCAAAATGTAATTTTGCAAATTGTATAATTCCAATATCTAATGTATAAATGTTTTGAGGTTTAACATTACTGGGTAATTAGTACTAATATTACTCTGAAAGTAATTTATTTATCACTCAATAATTTTTCTATCACCGGATTGATAATAATTTTATATTTTGATAACAAACCAGTGCTACCAGATGAAGCGACTATCGTTACAAATGTAAACATTTTATCTATGATAAATATTTATGTATGTGTCGTAGGCTATATGGGAAATTAGTTTTTTTGGAATAAGACTAAGTTCTTTGCAATGGGATAGCTTGTTTGCGAACATCTTATTACCTATTTTTCCAGACGGCCTGCTGTTTTTCAGACTCATTGCATACAGACTAACAGCAGTTAGGCCTTTTAAGAACTATAAACATTTTATGGTAAAAATCATTTTAATTATTTTATTTTAAGGGTTATTGATAATAACATAGTACAATATATGTAACATGTAACATTATTATTATTACTGTGTAATATTTGATTTGGAATTTGGAGGCAAAGGCAATAATCAAAAACTTTCCTCTTTAGTATTCAACATTTTTAACAATCGGAAACATGCAATAGAAGTATTTAATGAACATTCTAAAAAAGATTTTCATAAAACTAACGTTTAACGAGGTGATAATTTTATAGCTATCTAATCAAAAAGTCAGCAAACTATTGCACAAAAATTAGATTCAGCGCGTGCTGTACAAATAAGTTTAAATTGAAAAAGATTAATACCGATAATTGAAACTATAATTTTATGTGGCCGGCAAGAAATAGCTTTTCGTGGTACTAATGATTCCGGACCACTTTCATTAGAAAATGTCGAACTCAAACACATGTGATATAAGTGAAGCAGTGACATTAGTCGAAACTGTTTTGAATGCAGTTGAAGACATGCGAATCAATATAAACCAAACATTTAAAGAAATATTTCAAAAAGCAAAAAATATGTTAAAGTTGATAGACGGAGAGGATCAGATACAAATGCCAAGACTAGTTGGACGTCAAAAAAATAGAACTAACGTTAATGTTAATTCTCCAGAAGAATATTTCCGTATAGCTATTGCTATTCTTTTATATGACGATTTTATTCAACAACTAAAAGATAAATTTTCAAAACACAAAACAGTTTTGTCTTCTTTATATTTATTAATACCAAAAATGTGTCATAAAGCTGCAACATCAGCTACAGATTTTAATTTATATTCTGACTATATATAGATATTGATTTATTGCCCATAGAAATTAAACTATGGAATAGGAAATGGATCTCACATTCTCAAAACGATCGTCCTAGTACAGCCGTTGAAACATTAAGCAATTGTAATCCTGATTTATTTCCGTGTATATACTTTTTATTAAAAGTTTTAGCTACACTATCGGTTTTAACTGCAACGTCCGAGAAAACGTTATCAACGCTGAAACGGATGAAAACATTTTTGCGAAACGCTATTGGACAAAACCATTTAAATAGCCTAGCATTATTAAGTGTTGATAGAAATATTAAAGTAGATCCAGAAGATGTCCTAAATAAATTTGCTCTTCAAAAAGATAAAGTTATTTTACTTATATAAAATAGTCAACATATTGCATACATATAGACTATAAATTAATAATCATTTTATAAATTTAATATTGAAAAAATTATATTTTACATTTTATAATTTTTTATTTGTACTTTTAAATAATGTGAATAATTTTATATGTATATATATATGATATTTGTGTAATATTATATGGTATGTATCATTTTGTTATCGCTTATCGATAGTGGTATACATCGCGCCGACCCAGGTGAATTTATATTTATTATTACGTGTCAGTCAGTGCCGTTGCGAAGTTGTATCGTGAACTACCATGTCTTATTACGATTCAATAAATAGATCATGTTAACTACGTTTGAGTGCTTATTATCCTACACGAATATTACAATATATATAATTAACTATAATATAAATTTAATATTATAATGATGACTTAAGTTTTTAATAATGATAATAATCAAATTTTATATTTTTAACATAAAAATGACAAGTGTTTAGTATATATATTTAAAAAACGTTGGACCCCTCCCCCCGAAATTTTTATCCAGTAACGGCCTTGTTCTTAATTATTGTTTAGAATTAAAAGGTTGCAACTGACATTTCTTGGTTTGTTCCTTATTATTCATATTTGTATGAGTTAGAAGCTTTTCAATCTGAGTATCTCATTAAATAATCAACGAATGGATACGATTTCAAGACTGATTTATACAAGAATAAAATATTAAATAATATATACAAAAACACAATTTTTCAAAAAAATTGATTTAGAACCTTTTCATTCTGAGTTCTGAGACGGCGTATTATCACTTTCATAAGATGTATATTTATTATACAGTTCACGAAGCCATTTAATGTGGTATTTAACGTTTGTAAAAACTGCTATTGAATTATTTGTACTTGGATCCTTGACACTCACAATTCCGGTTAAATAATAAAAATCAGAATATAAAAAAGTCAATCCTGCACCACTGTCACCTTCACGAACTCCTTGTCCTGAAATTAAAGATATTTTATTTTAACGACAGCAATTAATCATACAACTGTTCTATAATTTCAAATATTAATAATTTATATATTTATTTTTATTACTTGATGTAGACCCGGCACAGAACTTATCTTTAGTAACAAACGTTTCAAATCCGTTTTCATACATTATTCTACAAGAATTTTCATCAATGTATGATAAAGTCGCTTCTAATAAGAAGGGACTTAATATGCCCTTTTCCGTTTTTCCCCAACCCACAATCTGTGAAAGTATTAATAAATTGTATAACGTATAATAATACTCTCGTTTAATGTAATCATGTAAATGTTGCTAATGATTTATTAATATAATTTGGTAATTAAAATCCAACTGTTAAAATTTTGGAAATCAAGCAAATATAAAATAAGAATAATGGTTAGTGGTTTTAAAATTTTAATTATAAGATTCTTTTTAGTATTGCTTTGTATAATTATACGAGGCAATTTATGTATACTACAGAAGAGTATATTCAACTGTTTTCTTTTCATACAAATGGACAGTATTGAATGGTAATATAATACTTAACTGTAATTAAATCATAACTTTGATTTAAAAATATATAACAGACAAACCTTTCCTTTAGCTGCAATCGTTAGATTATAATTACTATTCCAATCAACACAAACTGGCGCAACAGCATTACTAATATTAACTCTGTTTTTTAACACGATAACAGCTATATCATTAAAATAAAATCCATCATTTCCATAATAATGTTCAGCCAGATATATTGTTTCAACCTTTAAAATTGTTTTAATCAATATTTAGTTTTTCATAAATATAATAAAATTTGACTTTTAAATTAGTAACTTACATCCATTATTTGAGTAAATTCATTATCAATAACTGTGTAATCTTTAGTATACTTTCCAACGGCAACTTTATATGAACCGTCGTTTATTGATATTCGTCTAGACAGCAGATCATTTTGCCAAAAACAATGAGCAGCTAAAAAATGATATTTAAATAATTATTATTTTTTCTTAGGCCTTAAAAATATTGTTCAGTTTCTACCAGAAACGACTAAATTTGGACTAATTAATGATCCTGAACATATCAATTTATACTCGGAACTCTCATAATATTTATATATTCCAACATTCCAAGGTGCTGTTCCAATATGTGCTATCTTACCATTATTGATCAATAATTGGTGTCTGACATACGGTCTACCGCAATCTAAAATAATATTTGAATGTAAGTATAGATGACAACATTAATTAATTATCCAATACTTATAAATAAAAATTAAACCAAAGATTATTTGTTCATCTTAAATTTTAACTTTTTTTTTATAGAACAATTTCAGTGGCAGCTATGGAAATTACACGAATATTAATAATATTATTGTACTTACATTATTGCACATTATTATACATTGTTATATATTAAAATACATTAAAAAAAGGTCGGTATATTAAATATAATTATATTTTGTAAGTATTTTAAGTATTTTTGTGAAGAATTTCTTACCTAAATAACACGGATCATAATTGAGGGATTCTGAAACCCGATTTATTTTAACTTTAATAATACATAATAATATAATAATCACTTGGATACAGTAATATTTCATTAAATTAGTAAAATATAAAAAATGTAGCAAAAGTTAATAAATACTGGATGACACATCACACGTCTTTATAACAATCACTAAACATTGAACATTCTTTAAGGTATACTATTGATACGGACAATGGTGAAACTCGAATTGCCTCCCAAATTTAGGTAGGTAACTTTTTTTCATTCAAATTTACTCCGGGTATTTTCTGAGTCATTTCAAGTATACTTTAACGATCTACTCATATTACCTTCTATAGCATACCTAGATTATTAATGAATATATCAATAGTTTGTATACAATAGTTATACATGTAATATATCAATAGTTTGTATACAATAGTTATACATGTAATATCGAGTATTATAAATTATAATATAGATTTTCCAAATGTCCAAAATATTAATACAGTATTTCCCAGAAAGATTAACTTATCGAATACAACTATCTTGTCGATCACTTATTACCAGTTAAAGATCAGTCCATTATTAAACATAAACTTAAGTTTTTGACCGTATAATAAAATGATATATAAATATTTGTTGCACATATGTCAAAAACAAGACGGCAGGAATCAAATTTTAGTGAATCCTGTATAAATTAAACATTTACGTTCATATGATGTAAAAATACAATTACATGGAATGCATTTATATAGTGGATTATTCCACGTTCCATTAGACTGACAATGTAATTCGATTGGAGTTCCTTCTTGTCCATTAAGTAATCTATGCGTTTGCTTACACAATGTTTTTGCTATAGTATCGGGTATAGATGGATTCGAACAATTAGTATAGTTACCATTTAGAGTACATTTAATGTCTAAACCATCTGATAATAGAGACGGACACGTTTCTATAAACATAAATATTTCATCATCAAATATAATAAAATATCGTACATATAATATGTATATTAAAGCATAATAATTTTAATATATAACTTACTGAAACACAAATTCTCAGAATTCAATTTCCATTCTCCATTTTCCTGACAAACCCTAAAACTATTTGGATAAGCCTTATGATATCCAACTTCACAGTTTTCAATAATAATACGATTAGGATTAATTAATGTGCCATGAGATAAAATTGTATCTGAACCTCCATAAGAATACATTACTCCTTCGGCAGTTGGTAAAACACATGCATTTTTGGTAACCTGGAATAGTATAAATTATAAAAAATAAAATTATAAATTTTTCCTAACCTGATTACTTTGAAGCAGAAGTTAACATTTAACATAAGCAAGTAAATTCAATAATAAAAAAATAATAATAATACCTATTAAGAAATAAATATACAGTCATCGTCATAAAACACTAAATAGCTTTTGATATTATTGAATATTTATTTAAACTATCAAGTAGAATCATAATAATAATTGTTATATGAAACAATTAGTTGTAGAAAATAAAAATGTAACATTTATTTAAGTAAAAAATTTATTCAAACGTAAAAAGTGATGGTGAAATTTAACACTTAGGTATTATCTATATTGTATTATGTCATATTATGTTTAATTAAAATTAACGATTATTAAAAATGAATTGTTATGAATCGTTTCACAAAAGTAAAAATCTATTCATATAAATACTGATTTCAATTACACATAGAATAAATGATGTTTATATTATTACCATCTTATTATCACTTTCATAAGATGTATATTTATTATACAGTTCACGAAGCCATTTAATGTGGTGTTTAACATTTGTAAAAACTGCTATTGAATTATTTGTAGTTGGATCCTTGTTACTGACAATTCCGGTTAAATAATAAAAATCAGAATATAAAAACATCAAGCCTGAACCACTGTCACCTTCACGAACTCCTTGTCCTGAAATTAAAGATATTTTATTTTAACGACAACGATTAATCATACGACCATTTTTGAGTGGTAGGTTTAACACTTAGTTAAATGACAAATTATATACACTCCGATTTATTCAGTTTGTTGTTAATTTTATATTTTAATAATAATTGTAAATAAATTGAACAATAAATTATTTTGCATTGACCAAATTGTTCTAATAATATTCTTATATCTTTAATTTATCCAGTTTTTAAGTCCTAAACTCAGATAGTGCCATTTGTGATAATAAAATAATAATTAGGTACTAAAACGTATGGTTTAATAAGTTATATTTTTAATTAAAAATAGTGGTTTATATTTATATACATGATAATATGTAAATAATTGTATTTGTTGAAAAAACATTGAAATATTGGTTTAAGTAATAATAAATATATATTTTATTACCCGATGTAGATCCGGCACAAAATTTATCAAAAGTGACAAACTTTTGAAAGTCATTGGTATACATGCTTCGACAAGAATTATAATCAATGTATGGTAAAGTTGCTTCTAATAAAACCGGACTAGGTATGTCTTTTTCCGTATTTCCCCAACCAACAATCTGTGAAATTTGTAAAATACTTTAATAATAAATATGATTACTCATTTTTAATGTAATTATGTAAATGTTGATAATGCATAATTAGAGTAATTAATTAATTAATATCCAACTGATTAAAGTCGTATTATTCTAAACATTAGAGAAATATGAAATAAAAATAATATTCAAGGGTTTTGTTATTTAAATTATGATATTTTTTTTTGTAGTGTTTTTTTTTTTTATATACAATAAAATACAAGAATTTTACAGTAGTTGCTCATCCTATAAATTGAAAATAGTGATCGGTTGTGTTGTACTAATCTGTAAATAAACTATTATTGTAATATTTATTTTAACAAAAAAACCAACCTTTCCTTGAGTTCCATTTATTACATTATATCTCCCATTCCAATCAACACAAACTGGAGCAACAGCATCACTAATATTAACTCTTTTTGATAACACTATAACAGCTATATCATCAGAATAAAACCGATTATATCCCAAATAGTCTTCTTTCAGATAAATTAATTCCACCTATAAAATTGATTTATTTATAATATAATATTGTACCTATTTTTAGTTTATAAAACTCTACTTTTAAACTAAAAACTTACATCCATTATTTGAGTAAAATCATTGTCAATAACTGTGTAATTTCTATCATATTTCCCAACAGCAATTCTATATAGACCATTGATTATTGATATTCTATTAGATAGCATACCATCTTTCCAAAAACAATGAGCCGCTAAAAATTTTATTTCATTAATTATAGTTGCTTTTTAAATCCGAAATACATCACAGTTGTTACCAGAAACGACTAAAGTTGGACTAATTATTGATCCTCCGCATATCAAGTCATATTTGGAATTTTCTTTATTAAATCGATATACTCCTACATTCCAAGGTGCTGTTCCAACCTGTGCTGTCTTACCATTATCGATCAATAATTTGTGTCCGATATACGATCTACCGCACTCTAAAATAATATTTGAATGTAATAATTACAGATAACCGAAATTAACATGTAATAATACGTATAGAATAAAGAGTAAATCATATTATTGAAGGCTTAAGAAGATATTAGCGCACTTTTATAACATAACATATTACGATAATTATAAAAAATAATATTTTTGAGAGTATGATTATATCGAATTGTATATTGTCTCAAAGCAATGTTTCAGTGTTAATTTTAATTTAAGAACGAATGTTTTTATTTTAAATTCAAGCATTAAGTGATATAGTTATAAAATATAATACCAATGTATATGTCAAACGCTTGAAAATGCCTTCTTTTTAATACTTTTTTATATGAATTTGATTTAATTATGTTGCAAGTCAATTTGAGAGAAAAACAAATATTGCACTTACATCATCCAATGATAACAATTAATATTTAAACCATTTAAGAATACAGATTAACACATTTCTATAAATATGAACTAATCTTCACCAAATATAACCATACATTTGACATATAATATTTCCATAAGTATTAGCTACAGTATATTTATTACAATATATAACGTACTGAAACATAATTTCTCAAATTTTGATATCCATTTTCCATTATTTTGACAAACCCTAAAACTATTGAGGTAAGCCTTATGATATCCAATTTCACAGTTCTCAATAACAGTGCGATTGTGATTAATCAGTGTTCCATGAGATAAAATGTCATCTGAACCTTCGTAAGAATATATAACTCCTTCAAGGCTCGGTAGAATGCATAAATTCCTATTCCTTAAATAATACAACGCTAAGAATTAAAATCACATTTTGACGTCACCTAACCTAATCTACGTGAATTTATAATGGATTGAATCATTATATGTCTAATCTTCAGGGAATTCCCTTCCTTTTATTTGCCTCATAGAATACACGATATTATTACATTATTATAAGTATTTTAAAATCAGAATTTTTATTTAGCACATAGTATCATCAAGTTTTTTTGAAAATACGTCCCATGTTCTTCCTGATGCTTATAAGTTATAATATACTTAGATGTTTAACTTTTCTATACAACAAAATGATTGTAATAATAACATTCCATTTGTTTCTAAACTTGCAATTTCAATAGCTAAAAATCCGAAAATAATTTTTATATGCACTGTGTTTCCTTTTAAAGGTAACACTAAATATTTTAGTCCGGTGAGTCAGTTTCAGTTCTAGGCATAGACGTGCGCCTGGGTACCCCCTCTACATGTTATTGGGGCCCTAAAATTTAAGTTCTATAGCATATATATGGGTCCGTATTTTAACTACTGTTACTAGAATAAAAATTATATTTTTTCTAAAATATGCTGTAAAAAATTATGTTTTAAGATAAAAAAAATAATACAACTTAAAATATTTTAAATTTGCGTGGTAAAACTTATTATGATTATAACAGCTAGATTTTATTGACTACAAAAAGAAAAATAATAAATTAAATATATTGCAATTATCTTGAAAATAGATTTTAGATCCAACTATCTAATGAAATATTATATAACTTGGTACTAATAATACTACTGATTAATATGTGATATAATTTAAGTAATGTTTATTCAGGCATTATAATTTATTAAAATATGTACATGTCTTGTTATGAGAGGGCTCAAATTCCGAAAAGAAACCGAAAAAATTGTAGGCACTCCCCGAAATTCAGGTCTGCGCACGCCTATGGTTCTAGGTCAGTTTGTACGGTCGAGCATCAAAAGTGCGAATCGCGGACACTTTGTACAATAATATACATATACTTATGTATATAATAATGTTAATTATTATTTGGTAAACTTAAGTTTTCTGAGTTTTTGGACAGTTTTACGAGCAATACGATTGGACAAATGTGGCAATAGGCTACAATTTGAGAAGCAAAAATTTAATTCTGGTGAAAATAATAAGCTATTAACCAGCACCAAAACAAAGAAATAATTTTGAATTTTCAAATTCCATGTACTATACATATAAGTTTTAATATTATTTCTCGTTTTTGACATAGATTTTTTTTCAATATTATTTTTTATTTATATCATATTGTACACATTTTTAATTGATTTAAATTGATTATTTTAACTAATAGTAATTAGTTTATAACGTTTTTAATAAATCTACTTTATTTTTATATTTTAATAAATTTACATTATATACACATAACACTTAGGTATTTAACTATATACATTAATATATATTTTATGTATATAATAATACAAAGTGTCCGTGTTCTGCAATCTAAAATTTTACCTGGCCGTACAAACTGTTGCGTTATACAGTTTAAACAACTTCATATTAGGGTGTTTTCAGGAGAAAATAGGAAATATCTAAATACAAATGTTTTGATGTTTTTAAAATAATTTATAAAAATAAATTAAATAATAATTTCAAAAACGAGATTTATCTTTAGCATCGGCGATTCATTGGGCGATAAGATATATTTTTAAGTTTTCAAGCAAAAATCTTTTTATGTTTTCCAAATTTTTATATATTTTAGTGTGCGTATGTGCCTTAAAACGTATATTGTTTTAATACCAATAGGTGTTTTTAATATAAAATAAGGATAAAGAAGAATAATTAAAATCATTTTGGTTTTAAAACCAAAATTGACTCGATGAAAACGATCAAATGTTTTAGTTTAAACTATTGAATTTTAAATTACGCGATATCACGCGAAAATTTGTAAAATCATAGAATAATTCTCGAAAAATTCAATAAATGAATTTAAAGTATTTGCTCGTTATCATTCAGTCAATTTTGGATTTAAAGCCATGTTTAAGAGTTCTAAATGACTTAAAAAAATTTGGACTATCCAAATCTGGTATAAAAAACACCTGTTGCCATTTAAAAATATGCAAATTTTATTGTACATGGGTGCACTGAAAGGTCTAAAAATTTAAAATTCATAAAAAAAATGTGTATTTAGGTGTTCCTTATTTCTTCTCGAAAACCCCATATGATTCCGAGGTCAATGAACTGAAATTGTTCGTGATATTTTCTTTAAAAGGAAACACATTGTAGTATATTACATTTGCTTCTAATTCTGGGGTTTTGACTAAATGTTTAAAGTATTTTATTACCAGTAAATCATATTAGTCTGATCGAAATGCAACATTTTTAATTTGTTGAAAATATTCAAATTAATATTTGATAGCTTTTACGGTATATAGCTTTTAAATAGCTTTTTTAAGTAAAAATAATAAATATTCGCCTATTAAATACTTTTATTTCGAACTAGTATTTAAAAAAATTGCAAAAATAAAAATACTCAACACCCCTCCCCCCACAACACCAAAATAAAATACTTTCGTATTATTGAATCTACTGATAATAAATAAAATTAGCTGGCATAGCTTCGTTATAGAGGAATAGAAAGAAAAATTCAAATGCCAAAAAAATCTGTTGTCTACTAAAACTATGAATAGTTTTGCCTATGATGGTACTTATATGTTTATTGAAAGCTCTAGATTTCATATTATATTTTATCATTTATAAAAATTCACATAATTTAATGACAATATTATGTTTACTTGGGGTCATAATTAACAAATTAATTGAGTTTTTGAATTATTCATAAAGTTAACTTTTGTTTGAAATAAATAGTCTACAAATATAGCGAATGTTATTTGGTTGGCTAAAAAAAATATTAAATACTTTTTATTAGACTCCGTCGTTAGTTGTGTTGTATTATTAAGTTGTAGTGTTAATGGATCTGCTGAGATTGAAATTGAATCAGGACAATTGTCTTCAACAGATCCATCAGCACACTGTCTTACCATCATCACATTTACTTTATTTATTTACACAAGCCCCATATTTACAACGGAACGTTTATTTTTGACACCTTAAATTTAAAATATTTATTTAAGTACATAATTATTTTATTAAAACCAACTCACCGAACTGTATTACATAATGCTAAAGTTTCATCAGACCCATCATTACAATCTCGAGTTCCATCGCAAATTGATGTTTTATCAATACATTGGCCAGATATACATTTGTATTGGTCTTTGCTTTAAAATAAAAAAAAATTGAATGTAAATTATGTGTAAGGTTTTAAAATCAACATTTAATATTAACTATAATATTTTGTATTAAATCATATCAAATATGATACATTTAATTATTCTTTAATAAAGTTAAATTTTGGTCTTCTTCCTAAAACGACGTAGTGTTGGTGTTTTATTTGTTTTTATTTTCAAATGTCAGTCATTATTTACAGGTTAACAAAATAAGTTAAGTTTACAGTTCTGCAGTTCTAGTTTCAAAAAAATACACATTGACACAGAACAATTAATAAGGGCCACTCAATATAAATTAAATGGTAATATATTACTATTCTACAGCAACTTATTATAACTAAAATTTATATTTATATTTATTTTTACTATTTTATTAAATTAAAATCAATACAAATACTGTTTGAAGTACGAAGAATTCGTTCAATATTCAGGGATATGATTAGTTTGATAAAGTAAACCATTTTTCGAGCTCAACCTCACAAAAATATTTTTCTCTCGATCCTGCAGAAATTATTAACAATGTTTTTCTCCAAAAAATGTACTTACGTACTACCAAAATACTTCTACAATATATTCGTATTGACATTTACATATTAGATAAATATGTTGACATTGTTGATTGTTGTAAAGACACAATAACGGCGAACTCAGGACTCAACTAACGACGTGGAATAGTCTATTTTATTATAAGTGTGTGGAGGTGGTTGCACGAGAAAATTCAGATAGCACCGTACCGTCACATATGTTATATTTATTTGAAATTAAACGTATGCATATAATATTATAATATTATTGAGTATACAGAGGGTCCCGTGAGGATTTACTCATTGCGGTATCTCCTGGAATATTGGAAATATATTAATGTTGATCTTTAATAAGATTCACAGGGAAAAAAAAATAATTAATTTTAATGTTTTGGTAAAAAAATAAAATTTTTTTTTTGTATTTAATTATTTTCGAAAATATTCGTTATCATTTGTATCAAACATGCCAACATGTGGCCCACGTGCTCGTACGGCCGCCGAACGTTTTTAGTATTTTTCTCGAAACTAGAAAAAATATTAAAAATCAGGAGATATACATGAAAAGATAGTAAACTAGGATCTTGAGAATGTATAAGTTTGTTTATAATGTATGAATATCAAAAAAAGTATAATAATTTACAATATGTGTCTACTGTTCTACTGTATAGTTTGTGTATTATTTGATATAGAGGACTAGGGATCGTTGAGGTTTTTGAAGTCCACGTCTCCACCTGAGCTACCGTATTTTTGATTCTTATTATAATATTATAATAATTACTATTATTGTATACCAACATTTCGCATGATGAAACAGTTTGTCGTTTTTCAAATATTCTATCACAAAAAACGTCTATTCCTGAAAAATATAATTTGTAATGTTAAGTAGTGTCATATTATAAATCAGAATTTTTGTTTTATATTAATATGTTTCTATGTTATATTAGGTTGAGACAGAAACAGTCATAATTGGTTTTCTTTATTCTTCATCCCATATTTTGATTTTTAATTTTTTAAACATAAAAAATGTGTTATTATTATAAACAAGAAAAATTAATAAAATAATTTAAAAGTTAAATGCAAAACTAAATAAATAATGTTTAATATTCACAGTTGGACAATACAACAAATTTAAAAGAGTACCTATCGAACAGTTTATAATATTCAAACTATTAAAAGTTGATAATTTTTTTTATTATTATTTATAGTCTTAATAAAGTTATTTAAAAGAAAAAATTACCATTGTTTTATGTCAAAGATTCTGTTGTTGAATTAATTATTGGCATCGATTCAATAAAAATATAAATACTTAGATGTGTAATCCAGACATATTATTGAAATTATCATTAAAAGTTTCCGATATATATGAATCTTATAATTATATATTTTGATCTATATTATTAGTGTATGAGAATAACCCTTTTTGACGTATTGAATACATTCCATAAATAAAATGAAAAAATTCGTGATAAGCGTCTCGAATTCGTTGTTTCAAAGTCTATAATGGTCATTTTATAAATCAATTTGACATACGAGGCATCAAAATACATTTGAATGTACAAATAGGTAAGTACAATATAATATACAACCGCATACTTTCATCATCGTCATGTTATTTTTAATAACGAAAATTGAACCCAAGTAAAAGTAAAACAACATTTTTATAATAACTATTTTTTAACTTGATTTATCATGTATTAAATAATAATAAAAATATACTTTAATGTAATACTATTATACTGTGTAGCATACGGTAATAAAATATTATTTTTTTTTTTTTTGACAACATTTTTATCGCATTTAAATTTTGTTTATTTGTTATAATATATTTATATATGACAAATTATTGTTTTCAACAAATGTTATTTTTATATTTATAACAAATAAAAACATTTCAATATAGATAGAAAAATATTTATGTATATATTTTTTTTAAATCACTAATTGTCTTCAATATTATATATTTTTATATCGTAAACAAAGATATTACAAATACGTACCAAAAATTATACATGCATATATTAACCAGGTATACGTCACCTTCATGGCCAATGATGAATTAATATTGAAGCTAAACTTAAATTAGATAAATTATATAAGCACCACTAAAAAATATTTGCATGGAATTAATTAATATTGAACTTTATTGTAAAGTACTTTATTTTTAGAACGATCTTATGTCTTCTGAATAAGTATTTCAAGTTATCAGTCGGTGTTAATAATTATTATGTTTTACGCATACGCAGAGCTATGTTTGTATGATCGACCAAATAACAAATTACGTAGACAGGTATTAAAAATTAAACGAGTAAGCAAAATTGTTTTAAAACTCAGCGTACAGCCCTACTACTACGTCCAACAACTAATTTCGATGTAGGTATACAGAATTAACAATAAAACTAGTTTTGATTTGATGGGTACCTATGCGTATACATAAATATATAAACATTATAAATAATTTATATGTACATACCAGCATAGGCGTAACTAGTCTTTTAAGTTAGGGGGGGGACTTAATTCATAAAAATGTTTTATAGCAAATTTTTTTTAATTTCATTATTTTTAATTGTTTACAACTGATTTGAATGATTATTCGTTTATATGAAACATTATATTGTGTTATAAAGTAGGCAAAAAAAAAGTTAATACTAATATGTTTATATCACCATTCATTTAACCAAAGATTCTGAGGGGCTGAAACCCACCCAAGCCCCCCCTAGTTACTCTTATGTATATCAGTATGCTTTAAAATTGCCATATAATTTAATGTATTATATTTTTTATTTTGACTAATATTTTTATTAGTATGATATCTCGTATCCATTTGTTTAATAAAATGTATTACATTCTCGTATAAATTATTATAATAAAATTAAAAATTATAACTTAATTTTTATGATATTATAAGGATATATAGTTGTAGTAAATATTATAAAAATGTATGTATATGTATTATTTTCTTATTATTCAATAATTTATAAATTCACCTAAACGTTTGGTTAATTACTTGTAAAAATCATATTATATATACTTTACTCATGTAAATTTTGGGTTATTTACCTAAATAAATTTCGTCATATCCAACACCTAATGTGGCAGTTGTATGTATATATACATTATTAATAAATATTCATTTTAGACAGATTAGATTAATGTATTAAAATTTTTATATTTATTCGAAATTCGAATAAATTTTATTCATTGTTGGCATATATTAACATAATGATATTATAAAATGATTTTCTTTTTGTTTTATCGTATGGTTAACATTAAAATTAGTTACTGAAAACTAAACATGAATATAATAACCAGGAATACATCACCTTAGTGGTTAATGGTTCGATCTAATTAAACCAAATACATTTATAAATATAAATCAAAAATTGAAAATACATTATTGGTTATATCAAATTAAAGATAGTTAATACTAAATAATATTTTACCATAAATTAAAAGATATTATAGTATAGTAAAAGATACCATAATTTTATATAATAAACACCGATAAACACAACTTTAAAATTAATAAATTTTCATCTTTGTAAGATAATAATATTCAGTCGGTAATTTCAACATACCACCATAGATTACAACACTATACACAGAAATTCGTGTCTTCTATATTACAATTTCATGATGATGTATGCGAACGATGTTGATTTATATAATATTATATCTTACGCTATAATATGCGTTTACATGATCGATCAAGGACAAACTACATAGATAGATGGCAATGAAAATAAAAGTGAGTGAGTATAGACTTGTTTTAAAGTTGATTGATCAAATTCAGCTAAATTGTTTTTTAACGTATCTATTATATACATACGTGTGTGACTGATTATTAAGATTATTTAAAGGCAAACAAAAAAACAATCATTGTAAATAATTTTTGAATACTTAACTAAGTTTATTTAAGTAAATAAAAATTGTATGTATAATACTATAAGATTTTTACATAGTTCTTTTTGTGCCGAATCTGTTTTTATCGCTCACGAAATAACGAAAGCCGTCGGCTGGTGAAGTACTCCGACGTCTTAGCCGTGTTAATTGTGTTCCGCGGAGGGGTCTACCTTACCTCGTTATTCATTGTATATTTTTCTTATTCTGATCTCTTGAACACGGCCGCTTTCATTCTCCGAGAACCTGAATACATAGCTATTGGCTCTAATTTTTAAAAAATATTTTCCTTTAAGCCCCTAAAATATTTTAACCGTTATTTTATTTATCAATATACAATAAAACACTCGTGATTTTCTATGTGGGAGGTTCATTCCAATTTCCAGGTAATAAAAATATGACGTTATAGTACTATAGTCGATTTACCAAAAAGGCAATAGAAATAAAAATATTTTAACAAACTCGGTTTAAAATTCTAAAATTAAGGTTTTATTTTAGTATCACATTATGCTAACAAAGTAACAACTATATATGTTTGAATTATTGTATATCATCTTATTATTATTTAATATTCATGATTTTAAATTATCAATTAACTATTTTTCTCCAACAGATTGTTGTTTGTTAGTAGGTAGCACATCTTTTTCCCGCAATCCAACCTAACTTGCACTGTGTCAATTTCAATAACAAAAAATTGCGTCCTCTAATGTTTTACTTATGTTATAAGTTAATACCATTCAAAGAAATTTCAGTTTTATTATATTTTTTATTTTTATTGTATTATATCAGTCAATTATGGTTTTTGACTTGTACTGTTATATCTACTCATTGTAATAAAGGAAGTATAAACAGATATTTTTTGTTTTAATATGTGTGATTAATTTAATTATATTACACAATGTAACAGATAGATAATTCAGCTACATGTCGGTGTTAGTAAAATATAAAAATATTCTTGGTAACATTATTAGATATGAGAAACTCGAATAGATTTTTTGGTACTCATGACTCAGAGCTACTTTAGTTTCGATACTTATAATAAAATAATAATAATGAATATTATTATTACTAAAACTGTGAATTATGATACAATTTGTCGTTTTTCAAGTTTTCTGTCACTAGAAACGCCTGATCTTAAAACAATTTATCATCAAATAATTTTACATTGTAAATCGTAATTTTCGGTATTATTTTATTATGGTTTTATTTCGTGCATATTATAAAATATAAGCCATTGATATATCTATACTTTTTTGTTTTTAATAAATAATACAAAATGTCTTAAATGAAAAATAAATATCTAAACCCTACAATAACTACTATATAATAATATTATATCAGTTTGAAATAGAAAAAGTCAAAAAACTATGGTGGCTTCTTTCTTCTTCATATATTTATTAATATTTTATTAATTTATAAATTTTTTCTCATTCAAAATACTAATTTAATTGCTACTATAAGATTTATAAATATTTCATACAATATAGATTGTGTATATAATCTACTCTTTCAGTTAAAAATAATATGCTATATTTAATAAGGATTTAGGACTATTGGTGCCCAAATATAAGCAATAAGCCTGAATAATAATTAAACTGATTCAAGATATTCTGAAGGAAAAAATTACAAGAACTCAATACTTGAACATTTTCACAAGCATATAATATTTATATAATATTTTTAAAACACACAAAATTATAATAATATACATATATACAAAAAACAATTATAAAAAAATTTAAAAGTTATGTACAGAAATTAATAATAATTATTTAATATTTATATTAGGACAATAGATAATATAGACTGCAATATTATAATAGTTATAACTCATAAAGTCATAACCGTCCAAAATTGGTATCTCATATTATCTTAAAAATGTAACATTAATACTATGTTTGTTAGTAACAATTAGTCATAATTTAATGAATTAATACAATACAGCTTCTGTTCATACTGTTGTAGTAAAAAAATTTAAAATGGAAATCAGTTATCCATTCATAATTTTTATGACGGGGATCGATTATTCACATACGACTATTTTTAGACTACCATTTATTATATATTTACTATTGAATAATGAATATAATATGCTATATATTATAAACTGTACAAAATATATACAATACAACACGTGAATGCTTTTATTGTAAAAACTATTATTTGTAAAATTAAAAACAAAATTTTGTTATAAATATGTTGTATCTTAATTTATTAAATAATACTACGAGCATAATTGAAGAAATACTGATACTAATAGTATGTGGGCTGCATACGAATTACATTACACATATAAAAATTGGGATTAGTGGCATACTAATTACATTCCGATTATTTGCGTCCCTGAATTTAGAATGTATAAAAAATATAAGCAATATTAATGACATGAACGAAATAACACGTTTTTAATAAAGCTGTATCATTCAAATTTTTACCAATTAACATTTAAATATAATAATATAGTAACCTCATCTTACATACCTATATGTTTTCATTATTATATTAGCTTAACGAATTAACGACGACAACAATATTTTTGATGTACATAATATTACGAAACGATGAAAAACAATATTTTTAACCTATCATTAGCAATATAATATTTAATGTTGCTATTAATACATTTTAAATCCTAAGTCTTAAATGGGAACGAAAATAATGTATTTATATCGGACGCAATTAGTGCAGTTGTTGAATATTATCAGGACACAATTCGTTTGCTGCGAGTATGTAATTAATATACAATATCAAAATATTATTTTTTAAGTCTTTAAAATTTACAAAATTTTTTTTGTAATAATTTTTGCTTAATTAGTATTAGGTATTTGCTTTGTTATTCAATTAATGTTGAAAGGAAAATTTATAATATATTAGATAAATTAAATGAGCATCACTAAAACCAAGTCAAAAATTTATAGTAAACTATCGAACACGAACATATTATCAAACTTTAATGTATTATACACACTGAAAAATATGTATAAGAAATGACACGCTTCTAAATCAGAAAAGTACATAATTTTTTAAACGATCTTTAAATAATATGCACTGCAATATTATAAAAACGATTTCTATTATCCCGTCAATACAAATACACCATACATAAACATAAGACTTCTAAATTAGTATTGCAGAATGCACGTTATTTTTCGTAGTTGATATTATTACGTACCACCTAGACCCGCAGCTACAGCCGTGTTTGATCGACTAAAGGACAGATTTATGTAGATAGATAATAAAAATTAAATTGTTTTAAGATTAAAAATTATACAGCCCTATTGCTACGTCTAGCAGCTAATGTTATTGTGACGTAGGTAATAGGTATGTATATATATATTACTACATGTAGACTGGTTATTCTTATTATGTTGATAGGCGTATAATACATATTTTATACATAAATATTATAAACAAATTATATTATGTACATAATTCATAGGCATTTTATATTGTATAATTATAAATAATTATACATATATTTGATTATATTATACGAACACAACTTATATTTAAGATTAAATAGTATAAAAGTATAATGGTAAACATTATGGCTAGCGGTTACTACAATATAGCATGTCTACAAAGTTCAAAACCTATTTTTGTTACAATTTCCGTACAATAACTGCACTTTAATCTCGTTTTTCGACCATTTCAAACACCCAATTTAATATTACTGATACGTCATCAGAATTCAAGACCAAAAAAACGAACGTTATAAAAAAGCGTTATAGCCCTTTATACAGTAGATTAAACATATCGTTTTTAAAAACTTAGAATAAATATAATATAATACTAAATGATTTAATCTCATATTCTAACAGTATATTGTATTAAACAGTCTAATTCAATATATTTTTTTTTAGAATTATATGATTGGGAAAAAAGGCTGTAATAAAAAACCCTTAATATGCGATTTAATTTAATTTTATACTAAATGAAAAAAGTTAATGATTTTAAATGTAGAAATTAAAGGATAATTAATAGCTATATTATCATATTTTATATAAGTACTGTATATCCACCCAGCATGAACGCACCATTCCCTAAATTATGATACTGCGAAAGCCGTAACTTAAGGTTTAGTAATAGTCAATAAAAAAAAAAATTTAATTATTTATCTTGGTAAACGTATTTTGATACCATGCTATCATTGATAGAAATGATTCTATACGATTTTAAACAAAAAAATATGAATATAGATTATACATTTCGTAAGGCTTTAGAACTAATAACGATTCATGTATTATAGGTATATATTTTTTATGTTTGAGGCTTATTATACTCATAATAATAGAGTTATTAAAAACTCCATTGGAAATATTTAATTGTATTGTGATTCCCTACACAACTTCTAAACAAACTACTTTTACTGTAACAGTAAAAATATATTCATAACAATTTTAATTTTAATTAGACATAGAATATGTTATTTAAGTATCATGCTATTGGGCTTAGATATAATTATGTTATCGCTTGTTTAAGAAGCATATTTGTTATACAGTTCACGTATTCATTGAATGTGGTATTTAACATCTGTAAAAAACTGCGACTGAATTATTTGTATTTGGATCCTTCAAAGTTAATATTTCAATCAAATAATAAAAATCAGAATGTAAAAGCGCTAAGCCTGCACCACTGCTATGAAGTCTTTGTTCTGAAATAAAAAGCTATTTTATTCAAAAGACAACTACAACTAATCATACAACGATTCTAGAATGATAGATATAATAAAGATGATTATCATGATTATGATAATAATAGTAAAAAATAAAATTAAAAAATAATATTGCTCTTTGAGGTAATAGTATTTTCAACGTAGTTTATTAATAATTCAGATTTGCAGTCCTAAACTCACACAATTACGGATATGATAAGTATTTGCTTACTAGATACTAAATGATAAAGTTTTATAAATTATATCATTGATTAAAAATAGTTAATTATAATCAATGATAATAATCAATGTAGGTTAGATCAGGTTAAGCATCCAAATAATGTATTTTCGTCAAAATTCACAATCTGGACGAATTTCACTATCTGTACAATAAATTTACATTATATTTATCACTCCAATCAATACAAACCGGTGCTACGCCATCACTAATAGAAACTTTATTTTTTAACACAATAACAGCTATATCATTAGCATGGAACCCAGCCGTTCCAGAATAATATTCATTTTGATACATTTTTTCCACCTTTAAAATTGTTTTAGTCGATATTTAGTATTTCATAGCCATAATAAGATTTTACTTTTGAATTAATAACTTACAGCCATTATTTGAGTGAATTCATTATCAATAACCGTGTAATCTTTTGTATATTTTCCAACGGCGACTTTATATGAAGCATTGTTTATTGCTATTAAATTAGACTTAATACCTTTTTTCCAAAAACAATGAGCCGCTAAAAATGATATTTAAATAATTATTATTTTTTCTTAGATTTTAATCATATTGTTCTGTTTTTACGTGGAACGACTAAATTTAGACCAAATATTAATCCTGCACATATCAAGTCCTATTTGGAATTTTCTTTATTAAATCAATATACTCCTACATTCCAACATGTGCTATCTTACCATTATCGGTCAATAATTTGTGTCAAATATACGGTCTACCACAATCTAAAATAATATTTGAATTCAAATACAAATTACAATAATTCATATGTGATAATACCTATTGAATAAATAATAAATCATAGTGTTGAAGGAATAAGTGGGTATTAGCGAACTTTTATAAAATCATCTATTATTATAAACATAAAGCATAATACTTGTACACTGTATGACATATAGATTTATTACAATATTGTTTCAAAACATTGTTCTTATTTTAATTTTAATTTAAAAAAATATGTTTATTTATAAGTTGAATGTAAAGTGAAGTATTATAAAACCAATCTTTAAAATCCGCAACATTTAACAACCTAACCACATTTTATGTAAATACGATTTATCTATATTTCGCTTGAGTCTGAAAAAATTATCAAATATAGCGCTGAAATCCGCTTAAAAATGTTTATCAAATAATTGTACATGACCAATAAATTATTTTTTCATCTTAAATATTAGCTTTTTTTAATTAGAACAAAGTCCGTGTTGTCTATGGCCATTGCACGAATATAAATTTACTTTATTACACATTATCATACATTTTAATATATTATTATACTTTAATAAAATGGTCGGTATGTTATATTTCGTTACATTTTTCTAAATAATTTTGAGTTGTGAAGAAATTCTAAGATACATTGCATGGATCAGAATTGAGCGATCCTGAATGCTTTTAAACTAAAAGAATTAGTAAAACATACATAATCTAGTAAAAGTCAACGAACACTTTATGTCAAACCACACGTTCTTATAACAATCACAACACATATTGATTATTTTTCGAGGCAAGCTACTCTTACGAAAACTACGAATCGCTGTCATTAATATAAGAAGTGCAACCGTTCGTTAAAATTCGTTAAAATTTTAAAACAAGACCGCGAGAATAAACTTTTGCTTAATCCAATAAAAAAATTAAACATTTATGTTAATATAATTTAAAAATATAATTACATTGAATGCAACTATAAAATTGATTATTCAATGTTCCATTAGACTGACAATGTACATCAATTGATGTATCTTTTTGTCCATTCGATTAGAGGGCATATTTTTTTTATAATAACAATGAGCCGCTAAAAATTTAATTAAATTATTATTAATTCCTTCTTAAATATATTGTTCAGTTTTTACCAGAAACGACAATATTTGGAGCAATTATTGATCCTTCACATATCAAATCATACGTGGAACTCTCATTAATAAACTGATATATTCCAACATTACAAGGTGCTGTACCTACTTGCGCTGTATCACCATTATCGATCAATAACTGACGGCTGACGTATGGTCTACCGCAATCTAAAATAATATTTGAATGCAAGTATAGATGACAATAATTATTACGTTATATCGCCTATATAATAAAGAAAAAGTTATAAGAGTCATAAGAGGATGTTAGCGAACTTTTATAAAATCATCTATTATTATAAAATATAAAGAATAGTACTTTTTACTGTATGACATATCGAGTTATTTCAATATTATCTCATAACAATATTCTAATGTTTATTTAAATAAGAAAATATATATTTACTTTAAAGTCGAATACACAGTAAACTAATGTGAATCCTATATATAAAACCGTCAATAATATTATATTATACTGTATAATTTTATTATAGGTGATTTTATTCTAAATTCTAAATCAATTTTACGTAAAACCAATAATTTTTGTAGATTTTATATGAATGAGAGAGAGAAATCAAATATAGCGAAGATATTCTCTTAAAAAAGTATTTTTAAATTTAACTATTTTTTTTTTTTAATATATAGACATTGGACGAATATAATAATTGTACATTAATATACATAGTAATTTATTATTGAATATTAATA
Organism: Rhopalosiphum maidis; assembly: GCF_003676215.2. NCBI lineage: Eukaryota > Metazoa > Arthropoda > Insecta > Hemiptera > Aphididae > Rhopalosiphum > Rhopalosiphum maidis. The sequence continues at coordinate 88,008,301 of NC_040878.1, forward strand.
AAATGGTTAGTATGTTAAATATAATTAAATTTTGCTAAGTAATTTTGTATTGAAACGAAATTTTAAGATACTTTACACGTACCCGAGTTGAGTGATCTTGAAAGCTAATCTGTTTTGACTTTAATAATACATAAAAAAAACATAATAATCGTTTGGATAGAGTTATAGTAATATAGTTCATTAAACATTGTATGTCAACGCACATGTCCTTACAACAATCACAATACATTGATTATTCTTCGAGGCAAACTACCCTTACGGAAACTATGACTTGCTGTTATTAATATAAGTGCAACTGTTTGTTAAAATTCGTTGTGCGTAATTTTAAAACAAGACTGTGAGAATCCACTTATGTTTATATAATGTACAAATACAATTAAACGAGGTGCATGTATATAGTTGATTATTCCACGTTCCATTAGACTGACAACGTAATTCAATTGGAGTCCCTTCTTGTCTATTTAGTAGTCTATGAGTTGACTTACATGATTGGATTGCTAAATAAGATGAACATTTTCGTGGTAAGCATCTCAAATTGATAGCTTTAATGTGTGTAATGGTCATTTTATAAATTCACTTATTGAAATACGTGGCATAAAAATACGTTTGAATGTAAAATAAGATAATATATATTTGTTTTATCAAAATAAATATTACACTTGTTAAAAATTAAAAGCTGAGAAAAATAGGAAGGCCAAATTTCACATAAGACTTTTTTTTACGTTTACCTGTTTTGGTTTAATGAAGCTGTATATATTATACAGATAACATTATCTCAGCTATAAAATATTTTAAACAAATAGGTAAGTACAATATAAAAACCGCGTACTTTTGTCATGTTATTTTTAATTACAAAAATTGAACCCAAATAAAAGTAAAACAACAATTTTATTTTAACTTAAATGGTTTTAACTTAATTGATTAAGTTGATAGTATATTATCATATTATACTAAACAGTAATACAAATATACTTAAATTTAATACATACGTATAGTATACGGTTATAAAATATTATTTTTATTGACAAAATTTTTATCACATCATTTAAATTTTGCTTAATTAATATAATATATTTATGTATGGCAAATTATGGTTTTCAACAAATTTTATTTTTGTATTAATAATTAAAAACATTTCAATATAGATGGAACATTTTTTACCTACATATTTTTTTTATATCACCAACTTTACTATCTATTTAATGTTACATATTTTTATATTGTAAACAATAGTATCAAATATTACAAGTACGTACCAAAAATTAAACATGAATATATTAACCAGGTATACGTCACCTTCATGGCTAATGAATTGATATTGAAGCGAAATATTATAATATATTATATAAATCATATAAACATTACTAAACAATATTTTACAAACATGTATTTATATAATATATTATTATCTCACTGTTATGTATATTAACCACTTAAAAATAGTTGTAAGGAATTAATTAATATTGAACTTTAACAGTAAAGTACATAATTTTTAAAACGATCTGTATGTACTATATGAACGATTATAATATCACAATTATAACAACTACACAACATATTATAATTTTAAGTCTTCTAGATTAGTATTGCAAAATTCAAGTTATCAGTCGGTGTTGATAATAATTATTGTACATTACCTATACGAGGAACTTCGTTCGTATGCTCGACCATATAACAGACTACGTAGATAGATAATGAAAATTAAGTGAGTAAACAAAATTGTTTTAAAATTCAGTGTACAGCCCTACTACTACATCCAGAAACTAATATCGACGTAAGTATACAGTATTAATCAATGTAAAACTAGTTATTTCGATTTAATGGGTATGCGTTTACATAAATACATAAATGTTATAAACAGTTTATATGCATATATCAATATGGTTTAAAATGTATTATATTGTTAAATAATTTATATTTATTACCTTAACTAATTTAATTATTAGTTTGGTACCTCAAATCCATTTTTGTTTAATGAAATCTATTACATTCTCACATAAGTATTATAACAACAATTAAAAAATTCTAACCTAATTTTTAAGATATTATATTGCTATGTAATTGTAGTAAATATTAAAAAATTGTTGTATATATATAGTATTTTCCGATTCTTCAATAATTTATAAATTCACCTAAATGTTCAATTAATTACTTGCGCAAATGATGTATAAGAGGTAATTTTTGGATTATTTACCCAAATGAATAACGCCATATCAAACACCTAGTGTGGCCGTTGAATCATATATTCTTATTAGTTTCAACATTTCATGAAAAAAAAAAATGAATATTTATGTGAAAAAATATCAATGAGCAATCCTCAGTAGATTACGTCAATATGGTCAAGACCAAAAAGATTTTGATTCTCCATTTTTATTTTTACCAATAAAATTATATAAAACAGATTATTGTTTACTAAAATACTGATACGTATACATTATTATTAAATATTCACTTTATATAGATTAGATTAATATATTAAACAATTGTTTATTTATTCGATTTATTCATTGTTGGCATATATTATATTAATATATTGTGTATTAACATAATGCCATTGTAAAATGATTTTATTTTTGTATTCTCGTATTGTTAAAATTGATATAAGTCACTAAAAACTAAGCACGAACATTATAACTGGGAATACATCACCTTAATGGGTAATGGTAAGCTCTAAATAAACCAAAAATATTCTTAAGTATAAACCATAAATGACAATACAATGGTTATTCCAAATTAACGAAAATTAATACTAAACAATATTTTATTATAGTAATATATACTATGATTTTATATAATAAACACAGATAAACAAAATTTGAAAATTAATACATTTTCAACTTTTTAGTATAAATAATATTCAGTCAATAATAGCAACATAGATTTTATTACTATACACAGATTTTCGGGTCTCTATAATACAATGTCAAAATACTGGTATCTAAACGGTGTTGGATTATACATCTCTTACCAGCTATATGTGATTACATGATTGATCGAAAGACAAACTGCATAGATATATGGCAATGAAATAAAAGTGAGTGAGTATGGACTTGTTTTAAAATTGATTGTATACTACTACATCAAATTCCGCTTATATTTTTTTATGTATCTAAATACATTGGTACGCGTGTGACTGATTTTTCGCATTATTCATAGGCAAACAAATAAACATTTACAGTAAATAATTTTTGATTACTGAACTAAATTGATTTAACTATATAAAAATTGTATATATAATACTATAATACTTTTATATAGTTCTTTTTGTGCCGAGCCTGTTTTTATCGCCCAAAAAATACCGAAAGCCGTCGAATGGTGATGTACTCAGACGTCACAACCGTGTTGATTCTTTTCCGTGGTGGGGTCTACTCTCCTACCACGCCATTCATTGACCAGTGATTTATTTTTCTTATTCTCATATCTTGATCACGGTGGCTTTCATTCTCTGATCTTATAATTATCATTTAATTGTTATGATTTAAAATTACCAATTAACTGTTTATCTTCAACAGTTTGTTGTTTGTTAGTAGGTAGGTTATCTCTTTTCAAATTTATTCCACAATTTAACCTGGCCTAAGTACCTTGTAAATATCAATTACAATAATGTTGCATCTTCAAATGCTTTTCTTAGGCCATAAATTAATAGGTACCACTTGGATGATTTTCAGTTTTATATATTCCTATTGTATAAACAGATATTTTTTGTTTTAATAATATGTTTAATTAATATGAATATATTACACGGTGTAACAGATATATATATATATATATATATCTACATGCCAGTGTTTGTATAATATATAAGGTTTTAAATATTCTTACTGATATTATTAGATGAAAGAAAATCAAATAGATTTTTTAATGTACGATGAACTAATTTTAAATTTTGTTCTAAATGTATGATCTGTAAATTGTTTAATTAGTATTTCAATCCATGGTCATTTAATGGTGAATATATGCTGCCGTTACGTATTCTTTCCGTAAGTATAATATATGTTAGATTTACATTACTATTATTGTTATTATTAACACACCAAAAACACTTCGTTAAAACTTCGTGTAAAAAAAAACTAAGTTAAAAAAAAATTATTGTTGTGACATTGCACTTTTTAAATAATGATTAAATCTTTAAGAGACGTGATATAATAATATGGAAAATAAGTAAAATGCCATTTTGTAATATTACCGACACCTATGACGACAAATAAGATCAATTATAAAGTTAAACACTTCGGAATTTTTTTTTAACTTAACGCTAAAACGTTTAGCTATCTAACCAATCTGCTTATGAGTTCCTCCGTTCCCATCTACACAAAATTTCTGATCGATTGATATCTAATGCGTCTTTATATGTTCAACCGTTTGCCCTGTAAATAAAGCCGATAGATAACCGTCCGAAATTAGTACAATAATAATAGCATTCTAAATAGATTATTTAATTATAACTCTGTATAAAAAAAAAATTTAAATATTCCGATTTCAACTATAATATTATACTATTTATATTTATTACAAAAATGAAAATTTGTATGCCGTAATATATGGATGTATTAAACTCACTATTTAACTTATTCAGATATATATTTCTAAATGACTTTTACCAAGCTTTATAGAATACATATTCTGAATAAGGATTCTTAAAATAAAAAAAAATATTGTTCAAAAACCGTACAAAAACTTTTATTTAAGCATCAATAAAAAAATGTAATTAAGTTTTATTTAAACAAATAAATGTGCACAGATGAACTGTCAAAAACTGTTACACAAAAGTAATAATCTATTCATACATTATGAATATTTCAATATTAATTTCGATTACAATGAAAATAAATTATTTGATATTAATCATAATTTGTATACAGTTCACGAAGCCATTGAATGTGAAACTTAATATCTGTAAAAACCGCTACTGAATTTTTTGTTCTTGGATCCTTGACACTCATTATTCCAGTTAAATAATAAGAATTATAATGTAAAAACGTTAAGCCTGCACCACCGTCACCTTCATAAGCCCCTTGTCCTGAAATTAAAAATAATTTTATTTAAACCACAAAAATATACATAAAGAAAATCATTCTAAAAATCATTAAAGGGGCCTTGCTACTTCCATGAATTTTAGCTCAAAAAACCTTAAATTTTGATAAAATTAATGTTCATTTAAGATGTTCAATATTGATTCTAAACAAAATTTGAAATCAGCAAAACATTGTGTATAGATTGTATTTTGTAAAAATTAAATCTCTTATTATAATGAAGTGTAAATAAAAATTTTAAAATATGATTTTTTTTAATTCATAATTAAAATTGAAAACGGAAACGAAAAATATTCCGTACGATCTTCACACATTTTTCTGCAGAATTTAAATGTTTTTTCAGAATCACGATTAGACAACATTAACTGATATTAATTTTGTCAAATCAATAAGTAAGTTTTCGTAAAATTCATATAGTGAATTTATATTGTTATCGAATTGTTGACATGTGCATGAGCGTACGAGAGTGGCATTCGTCAGTGGATCCAGCCGGGACCTTCATTGCAGTTCACCCACACTAATAATTATTTACAACTAATACATAAATCCCGCATGGCTACGACAACATTAACAATTGCCTAAATGTTGAACCTAAATAATTACCGCAGCGAGACCACTTAGTAATAAATCAGATTTGTAGTCCAAAACGCACACATTGTCGAATACAATAAGTATATGTGCTCACTAGATAATAAATTCTTAAGTTTAATAAGTTATATCATTGATTAAAACTAGTAAGTAATATTTATAATCAATGGTAATATTTTAACTATGTATATAATTGAATTTTGTTTGTTGAAAAAAAATTTAAAAAATTATTTTAAATATTAATAATTAAATATTGTATTACCTAATGCAAACCCGGCACAAAACTTATCAATAGTCATAAACTTTTGAAATCCATTTGTATACATGCTTCGACAAGAATCATGGTCGATGTACTGTAAAGTTTCTTCTAATAAAATGGGGCTTGATATGTCTTTTTCTGTTTTTCCCCAACCAACAATCTGTGAAAGTATAAAATATTTTTATAATATTACATAAAATTGCTCTTTTACAATAAAAACATGTAAATGTTGATAATGACTAATAAGTATCTATAATTAGTTAATTGAAAATCTGACTAAATAAAATTTTATAATTTTGATAATCGAACAAATACAAAATAAGAACAATGTTAAATGATTTTACAGTTTTAATTATTAGATTTGTTTTCTTTTGTATAATACATGGAAATTCATACAGAGTCACTTACCTAATATTAACCTATCATATACAAATGGATAATAGTAAATAGGTAATATAGTAACTGTAATTAAATCATAATTTCTATTTATAATTTATTAACAAACAAACCTTTCCTTGAGCTCCATTTGGTACACTAAATTTAGAAGTCCAATCAACACAAGCTGGTGCAACACCAACACTAATAGAAACTTTGTTTTTCAACACGATAACAGCTATATCTTCAGCATAAAACCCATTAGCTCCATTATAATTTTCTTTCAGATAAATTGTTTGCACCTATAAAATGATTTAATTTACAATATTTATTATTATAATACCTATTATTATAAGTTTTTAAGATATAACTTTTAAATTAATAACTAACATCGATTATTTGGGTAAATTCATTGTCAATTACTGTGTAATTTATATTATATTTTCCAACAGCAATTTTATATAGACTATCGTTAATAGATATTCTATTAGATGGCATATCTTTTTTCCAAAAACAATGAGCCGCTAAAAATGTAATTTATTTTAATAATTATCTATCTTTCTGTGGTCTTAGAAATATTGCTCATTTTTTACCAGAAACAACTAAATTTGAAGTAATTAATGATCCTCCGCATATCATGTCATACGTGGAACTCTCTTTATTTAATTGATAAATTCCAGCATTCCAAGGAGCTGATCCAACACGAGCTTTCATACCATTATTGATCAATGTATTGCTATTTGAATATATTCTACCACAATCTAAAATTTAAATGAATACAAATATTGATGACAATAATTAATAAATATTATCACCTATATAATAGAGAATTAAACGTGATGTTGAAAGCTTAAGAGGATATCACGCAATGTTCTAAAATCGCACGAAGCAAAAATTATAAAGAATAACATTAATAAATGTGTGACATAAAAAGTTGTATTGATGTTCTATAAAATTATAAAAATAAAAAAATAAATATTTTTGTTTTAGAAAAGAATATAATGTAATATAATATGAAAACAAATATCGTACTCATATTTTCTTAGCAATGTTTATTAAACAAGTATATTCATATTATACCTGACCAAACAGTTATTTATTCATCTTAAATTTCAATTATTATAAACATACTACAAAATAATTAAAATAATATAGTAAGATAAGTATAAATGAATGACTTGTAATAAAATAAATATAATTACATGGAATGCATTTATATAGCTGATTACTCCACGTTCCATTAGACTGACAACTTAATTCAATTGGAGTCTCTTCTTGTCTATTTGGTAGTGAATGTGTAAACTTACATGCTGGTATAGCTATTGTATCGGGTATAGATGGATTTGAACAATCAGCATTTTTACCATTTAGAGTACATTTAATATTTAAACTATCTGATAATAAAGGTGGACACATTTCTATAAACATAAACATACAGTATTCAAACATAAGACTAATGATATTTAAAAAGATAAGTGAACATTTCAATACAAAACTTACTGAAACATAATTTTTTAACAACCGATATCCATTTTCCATTTTCCTGACAAAGCCTAAAACTATTTAGGGAAACCTTATGATACCCAATTTCACAATTCTCAATTACAATGCGATGGGTGTTAATTAATGTCCCGTGAGATAAAGTTTTATTTGAACCTTCATACGAATATATAATACCTTCCGAAGTTGGTAAAACACATGCATTTTTCGTATCCTGGAATAATTATATTTATAAAACATTTAATTGAAAATTAAATAATTTTTCCAAACCTGATGGACTTGAAGGAAAACTCAACACTTAAAATACCAAGATAATTCGATAATTAAAAATTAAATTAAACACCTATCAAGAAACAAATATCCGGTTATCATCATATAACATATTCTATAACATCATTGTAAATTTATTTAAATTATTAAGTAGAATAATAATAATTATTATTATTGTGAAAAAATAATTATCAGTTGTAAAAAATACACAATAAAACATTTATTCACATAAAAAAACTATTTAAACGTAATAAATAATAGTAAAATTTAACACTTAGGTATTATCTATATTGTATTATGTCATATTATGTTTAATTAAAATTAACGATTATTAAAAATGAATTGTTATGAATCGTTTCACAAAAGTAAAAATTTATTAGTATAAATCAGATTACAATAAATTACAAATAGAATAGATGTTTTAATACAATTACCAGCATATTGTCTCTTTCGTAAGAACTATGTTTGTTATAGAGTTCACGAAGCCATTTGATGTGGTGTCTAACATTTGTAAAAACTGCAATTGAGTTATTTGTATTTGGATCCTTGAGACTCACTATTCCGGTTAAATAATAAAAATCAAAATGATTAAACGTTAAGCCTGCACCACTATCACCTTCACGAACTCCTTGTCCTGAAATTAAAGAAATGTTATTCTAACGACAACTGTTTCCGCCACGAAATAAATTGTATTATTATGTTTGCATTATTTATGAATTATATCATTAATCACACACACACACCATCAAAATTATCGTTAATTTTTATTTTATTTAATTCGTTATTTTTATATCATCGTAAATTTAGTTTGTGTCATGTGAATTTTATAATAATAACAATATTGTATTTATGTTAGCGGCAGTATGTATAATAATCTTGATCATTCTTGAGTGTATACCTACCAGCTACTACACATATAGTAAAATGACAGATGATACACACACCGGTTTGTTTAGTTTGTTGTTAATTTTATATTTAAATAATAATAATAATAAATAAATTGAACAATAAATTATTTTACATTCAATCATATAATTGAAATAATTTTAAAAAGTTTAGATTTAGAGATTTAAAAGTTAAGATATAAATAAGTTATATTATTAAGTAAAAATTGTTAGTTATATTTATATACATAGTTATATAATAACAATGTATACATATAACTACATATTGTATTTGTTGAAAAAAAATTGAAATCTTGATTTCAAATAATCATATTTTATTACCTGATGTAGATCCGGCACAAAATTTATCAAAGGTCACAAACTTTTGAAAGTCATTGATATACATACTTCGACAAGAATTATAATCAATGTACGGTAAAGTTGCTTCTAATAAAACTGGACTTGGTATGTCTTTCTCCGTATTTCCCCAACCAACTATCTGTGAAAATATAAAATAGTTTAATAACAAATAATATTATTCTCTTTTTTAATGTAACAATGTAAATGTTAAGACGTAATAGTTAGTGTAATTACTTAATTAAAATCCGACTGATAAAAGTTTATTATTTTGAACGTTAAACAAATATGAAAAAAAAAACAATATTTAATGATTTTTAATTTAAATTATGAGGTTTTTTATTATTATTATTATTCTATTTTATACTATACTATAGAAGAGTATCTTACAGTAGTTGTCTATATCATATAAATAGACAATGTTGATAAGTGATATACTAATTATATGTAAATATAATATCAGAATTGTAATATTTATTTTAACAAAAACAAACCTTTCCTTGAGTTCCATTGGTTACATTATATCTACTATTCCAATCAACACAAACTGGTGCAACAGCATCACTAATATTAACTCTGTTTGATAACACGATAACAGCTATATCATCAGAATAAAAACGATTATATCCCAAATAGTCTTCTTTCAGATAAATTGTTTCCACCTATAAAATTGATTTATTTTTAATATAATATTGTACCTATTTTTTGCTTCTAGGATTTTACTTTTAAACTAAAAACTTACATTCATTATTTGAGTAAAATCATTGTCTATAACTGTGTAATTTCTATCATATTTCCCAACAGCAATTCTATATAGACCATTGTTTATTGATATTCTATTAGATAGCATACCATCTTTCCAAAAACAATGAGCCGCTAAAAATTTTATTTCATTAATTATAGTTGCTTTTTAAATCCGAAATACATCACAGTTGTTACCAGAAACGACTAAAGTTGGACTAATTATTGATCCTCCGCATATCAAGTCATATTTGGAATTTTCTTTATTAAATCGATATACTCCTACATTCCAAGGTGCTGTTCCAACATGTGCTGTCTTTCCATTATCGATCAATAATTGGTGTCCGATATATGATCTACCGCACTCTAAAATAATTTTTTAGACTTATTTTACACTCAAATATGCATTCAGCTATAATTTTTTTGTGAATGTGATTTATGTATGGTTGCAAGTTCATTTGAGAGAAAAATAAATAATGAATTTACATCATCTAAAGACCACAATTAATATTTAAACCATTCGATGCATATAGATGCATACATTTCTATAGCTATAAAAAAAATCATAACCAATCATTTTCAAACATTGGACATATAGTATTTACTTAAGTAATTATTTAAATATTGATATTAAAATACATAACATACTGAAACATAATTTCTCAGATTTTGATGACCATGTTCCATTATTCTGACAAACCCTAAAACTAATGGGGTAAGCATTATGATATCCAATTTCACAACCCTCGACTACAGTACGATTGCTATTAATCAGTGTTCCGTGAGATAAAATTTCATCTGAACCTTGGTAAGAATAAATAACTCCTTCAAGGCTCGGTAGAATGCAAAAATTCCTTTGAAAATAAAACGTCAAGATTTAAAATCACATTTTTCATAGTAAAAATAAATAAACAGATTAATTTGTCCTTAAAAATCTTCCTAAAAAGCTGTAAAAAAATAAAAAATAAAAAATTTATTTTATTTTTTTTAAATTTAATTAATGTTTTAATTTAATAAATTAAAACATTAATTTCTCATTGTCATTCAGTCGATTTTGGTTTTAGAGCCACAGTTAAAAGATCAAAATGACTTTAATCAATTCGGTATATCAGAATTTAGTATTTAAAACGCCTATTGCTATTTATAAAAAAGAAATTTGTATTGCACATGCGCAAAAAAATATGCATTTATGTATTTCCTATCTTCTTCCAAATATATTATAACAATCTGAGGTCACTACATTGAAATATTTCATGTTACCTTTAAAATAAAACACAAAGTATAATACATATATAATGAGAACATTCTAATTTATCGTATGTCAACTCAGGCACTCGTGCCATGAATCTATCATATTATACAGTACGTAACAAAAAATTAGTAAATAAAAAGTAGTACATTGAATTAATAAAACAATAGATAACAAAACAAATGACGATTACATCGGTACTCTATTTTAGAGTAGTAGCACTAATTGCTTAATTGTGTCTATAGCTATATATTTTATATTATATTTTATAAATTATATTAAATAATACAATTAAATGAAAACATTTTTTTAAAGCCAAATTTAATTAATAAATTCAATTTTTTGAAATATCCATTACTCCCCTTGTTTTTGAAAAACTCAAAAATAATTTACAAATAGTACGCAAATGTTGTTCATTAAACCAAAATAAAATAATAAATACGTATTATTGGATTGTGTCCTAAGTTGTATTGTATTGTTTATAAGTTTTAGTGTCATTGGCTCCGATATTGAATTAGGAACTATACATTTCTCTTCATCAGATCCATCAACACACTGTTTTACGCCATCACATTTACTATCCTCATTGACACAAGCCCCATACTCACACCGAAATGTATAATTATCACACCTTAAATTTGAATGATTTAGTTAAGTATAATGGTTATATTTTGATAATAAACTCACTGAACTGTTTCACATAATGCTAAAGTTTCATCAGACCCATCGATACAATCCGGATTTCCATTACAAGTTAGTGTTCCATTTATGCATTGGCCAGATATACATTTATACTGGTTTTCACTTTAAAATAATAAAAAAATAAATTTAAATGTCAATATGTGTAAAGTTTTGAAATCAACATTTTTTTTAGAATATAATATTCTATCCAACATACCATTTAGGATAATATATTTAGGTTATTATTCTTGAGTTAGGTATTATACAAACAATTAAGTACATAATTATAAATTTATACATTAAATTCACAATAAATAATTATTAAAATTATAATTAAATAATTTATAGGTTATACTTTTATATTGAATTAACCAATGTATTTATATTTGAAATTGTGAACTCATGGGCCCCCAAACGAACATGTTCTTGAAGAATAAATAAAAAAAAATGTAGATTGTGGAGAAAAATGAATATTCAGTAATGTGTTTTTAGTTTGATAAATTAAATGTCTTATAAATATGAATAAAATAAGTATGCTTAAAACCCTCTTACAGGCATTTGGTTGATCCATTGATGTGTTGAGTACTGTTTATAGTGCTTTGTTTACATTCGGGTAAGTTTTCATCAGAGCCATCGACACAATCGCTTTTACCATCGCATTTCGTACTTTTATCCACACAAGCTCCATATTCACATCGATATTCATAACTCTGACATCTATATCATACACAAGCATATATATAATAATTATTAATACAATTGTTATAACTATTTATTGTTGCTTTAAGTTTTAGCCATATTTATTCCATACGTTTGTCTAGCACACAAGTCGTTGGTCTCGTCTGAACTATCTGAACAATCCGCTTGACCATCACAAATAGCCGACGTATCGATACACAGTCCATTTGAACAATTAAACGCATTCTCAGGATTTCTAGAATTGTAAATACAATATCCAATTATACATCAATAATGATTAATAATTACAATAATTTTATTTTCATTTAGACCTCTTTTTAAAGGGTATTTCTTTATAATTTTAGGAGTACTTTAGTATTACGTCAGCCAGTCAATTCCCTTCGGAACACACTGTATAAAAAAAGTAACTTTTAACTTTAAGCATAACTTAAAATCTTCTGTATTAACTTAAATTAACGAGGTAAAATAATTGGTTAACTTGCCCAACCTTGCATATATATATATATATATATGTGTGTGTGTAACTTCACCTATATTGTAACACGTAAAAGATATAATATATACATGAAAAGGTAGTAAACTAGAATTATCGCGTAATATTATCTACAATTATACAAACAATAAATAAAATACATTAATAATGGATTTTAAATAGTAAATAAAGTTAAATAAATATACTACGCACAAGTTATATTTTTACAATACTACAAATAAGTATACGAGAAAGTCATGAAAAATGTTTGTATTTAAGTATGAATACAACAAATGTAAGATAATTTACAGTAGGTGTCTACTTTATAGCTTGTGTATTATTTTATATGAGGGCCTAAGTCTCGTTGAGAGCCTCCTTCCAAATTATCATATTTTCAATAAAATTGTTATAACAACATTATAGTAACCAACACTGTGCATGATGTTAAAGTTTGTCGTTTTTCAAGTATTCTATCACAAAAAATGCCCTCTCCTGAAAAAAAAATAATTTGTATTGTAAAGTGGTGTATAATTAAAAATCATAATTTTCTGTTTAATATTACTATGGTTCATTATTATATTAGCTTAAAATTAAAGAATTATAATTGGATTCTATCTACTAAATTGTGTTACATGGTATAAAATAAAAATTAATAAAATAATTTAAAAATGTATCCATCGAAATGTTTATGATATTTATATAGATAATTTTTTTCTTTATAACTCAAAGGTTTAATAAATTTATTATTAAAAAAATGTTCTCATTGTTTTGTGTAAAAGATTCTGTTTTTTAATTAATAATTTGTATAGATTCAATAAAAATATAAATACTTGTTTGTAAAATACGAACATATTTTTGAAAATCATTGTTAAAAGATTCTGATATGTATATTGATATATATTGTTAGTTGACAAAAATAAGCATTTTTTAACACATTGAATACCTACACTCTGTGAATAAGATGGAAAAATTAGTTGCAGGAGTTTCCTAACCTTCTGTGTTGGTTGCTTTATAAAATCAAATGATGTAAGTGGCATCAAAATACTAAAAATTAAAAACTAGGCAAAAATACAAAGAGAATTTTCTATAGTCTATAGTCTATATTATACAAATGAAGTAATATTTCTAAACTATTTTTAACTAAAAGATAGTTATAATAAATACAAACGCATATATTCGTCATATTGTTTTTATTCAAGTAAAATGAAAAATAGCATTATTATTATAAGTACGTTTTATCTTAGTTGATTAGTATGTTATCATTTATTAAATAATACTACCAGTATATTTATATTTAATATTAGTATGTAGAATACGTTATTCCAATATTAATTAATATTTTATTAATATATTATGAAGTACCCATTGTTGGTTTCAAAATATTTGTATTTTGTATTGATAATTAAAAACATTTCAAAATAAATTGATAAATGTTTGCTTACATTTTTTTTTATCATATCACCAACTATCTTTTTAATGTTATATAGTTTTATATTATAAAAAATATTAACTTATATATTACGTACCAAGAATTAAACATGAATATAATAACCAGAAATACTTCACCTTCATGGCCAATGACGAATTAATATTGAAACAAAACAGTATAGTTTTTTAGATAAATTAAATAAACTTTACTAAACATTAAACAATATTTGACAATTATGTAAGTACTACAATATTACTATATTGTATAATAAACAAAAAAAAAATATCTGTGAAGAATAAATCAATATTGAACTTCGGTAGAAATTATTATTTTTAAATCGATCTCTAATAAATAATATTTATCACAATATAATATATCGATTATAACGTCACGATTACAATTACACAACACATAATTCTAGGTATTCTAAATTAGTATGGCTGATTTCGGTTTATAAGTCTGTGTTGATAATTATTATATACTACCTATACGCGAAGCTACGTTTGTATAATCGACCAATGTACAGACTATGTACACAGGTAATGCAAATTAAGTGAGTAATCAAAATTGTTTTAAAACTAATTGTACAGCCCTACTGCTACGTCCAGCAACTAATGATATTTCGACGTAGATATACATTATTAACTGTAAAACTAGTTATTATGATTTAAATGGTATGCGTATCCAACAGTGACTCGAGTTAAGCTAAAAAAAAAATCGTAGAACCCACTAACGTATAGTAACAGGAATCGAGTTGTATTATTGAAAAACCGTGTTTTGTACAGGCCAAACAACTGAATATAATATAAATTCGTATAAAGTATCAATTTATCAGAATTTTTTACATGGGTACAGGCAAGCAGATTATTTAGATGGCCTAAACTTTATAACCAAAAATGTTTCAGCACTTTTAAGACTAATTTTTCGTATGCGACGATTTTCGTAAAATATCAAACGTCTTCTGATCTGTCGCTTATCCAACCCACTACTATCACTGCTGCTGTTATGGCGGCGATCTTAACGTACGATTACGTTAGATTATTTATATGTATTTTTTTTTTTAAATAAAAAACAAAATAATGAACTACTTAAACCTAACTACTAAAAAACAAGTGTAAACAGATATTATATGCGTCAGGGAAGAAAATAATGTATATATTTATATTAAAAAGCTAAAATATAAAATATAAAAACAATACCACACTGTTCTTGTGTTTATTATAAAAGAATTATTAGAAAACATTTTATAAACGAGTAAACAGTAAATAAAATATATATTTCTAAAAATTGAAATTCTAAAAGTTTTATTTTCTAAAATACAGTGTTTCTAAAACTTGATATTCTAAAACTCGGCATTCAAAAATATGACTTTCTAAAACCTGCCTCAATATCAGCGCGTCTCCCCTCTATGCATATTACATATTTTTGAAGTTGGATATGAATTTGATGATACAGGTTTGTGTTCCAGTAGTATTATGGTAAGCAAAAAGTACCTGTTCTAATGCAAAATAGCATTTTAATTATTTTCCATATTATATCACGTCTTTTAAAGGTTTAATCATCAGTTAAATGTAATGTAATGTCACTAAAGGAATTGTTTTTAACTAAGCTTTTATTTTACACTGAGTTATATTGAATTACTATTGCGGTGTGATAGATAAATACAAAGATTTTATAAAAAAATTATATGTACATCAGTAAATTTATAGTAATTATATATTGTACTTAATTATATTATATTTTAAAATATGTTATTTACTTATATATTATACGTAAATATTGTAGATTGGATAGTCACAATTACATTGAAATATGATTAATAGCTATTAAAATATAACATTTCTAAAAAGTATAAAATCGATTTTTATTATCATCTGAGTACAACATTTATGCGGTTAGAAAAAAGGGCTTAAATATTAGCTTTAACAATATTCTGTAAAAAGCCATTGGTTTATTTTTATATTTTTTTTTTTAGAAATCAAAAACAAGATATTAGAACTACTAAAACTTAACTTATAAGATGAAAAGTATAAATATATATCATATACGTCTGGTATAAAAATAAAATATAAAATATAAAAACTATGCCACATTGTCCAAACTATTTATTATACGATTAGTAAATGGGTTAATGTAATTTCATTAATATTTTAACTTCGAAAATCTATATAAAACACAATTTTTACTTCAATATGAATACGTAAGAAAAATAAAAATATCATACTTCAATTTTCTATAAATAGCTCCATAAAAATATTAAATAAAATGTATTTTATGTGTAGAAAATAGCAATGAAAATATTAAGTACATTAACCTAAACGTTAAGAGAAGTGTCCGTTATATACACATGAAAGTTAAGTCAGGTTTCGCTGTATTAACATAATACCATAATAACATGATTTTATTTTTGTATTATTGTATTATTAACAAGATATTAGTTACCAAAAACTATATATGAATATATTAACCAGGAATCAATCACTTTCTTTGCCAAAGATCCGCTATAAATTAAGCAAATGTTATTATAAATATAAGCCATAAATGGCGATACAATAGTTATATCAAATTAACGACATTTAATACTAAATTTTACCATAAATTAAAAACAACTTTAAAGTATAGTAAAATATGCTTTTATATGCTACTATAATAAGCACTGATAAACAGGACTTTAGAATTAATTAATTTTCAACTATATAAGATAATCGTATGGAGTCGATAATACATAGATAACAACACTAAACACTTAAATTGAGGTGGTCTATATTACAATTTTATGATATACTGGTATGTAAAACATATTGAATTGTATATCTCTTACTAGTTATGATAATACGTTTACATGATTAATCGAAGGACAAACTACATAGATAGATGGCAATGAAAATAAGAGTGAGTGAGCATAAACTTGTTTTAAAATTAATTGTATTCTATTACATAAAATTCAGCGAATATTTTTCTATCCATTATTTAAAGACAAACGTTTAAATAGTCATTATAAGTAAATTTTGAATTTTTAACTAAGTTTATTCAATTATATTCAAATATTGTTTATAATACTTTAATACTTTTACATAGTTCTTTTCGTATAAAGCCTGTTTTTAGCGCCCACGAAATATTTAAAGCCGTCAAATGAATGAGTTCGACGTCACAACCGTGTTGATTGTGTTGCGTGGTAGAGTGATCTTACCTCGTCAACTACTGACCATCGGTACATTTTTTTCCTCAATCTCATCTCTTGAACACGGCGGATCTCATTCACTGAGAATCTGCCACACAGATGCTGGCTCTATTTTTAAATAATCATTTACTTCCGAAAAATGTTCTAACCATAATTTTATTTATCAATGGACTATGATCAGTAAAACACTCGTGTTTTTCTATGGCGAAGATTTATATGACATTATAGTATAGAAGCAGAACAAACAATAAAGCACATTGTGATAATGTTTCCTTAGAAATTATTTGAATAAGGGGTTATTAGATATTTGTTGGTTTACTAAGAAGGCTATAGAATGGTTTAACTATTTTGGCTTGTATATTTAAAATTAAAATCAAGGTTTTACTTTAATATGATAGTTTACTAACAAAGTAACAATTGGACGGTGTTTGGGAGAAAGGGTTCAAGTCCAAAATCATAGTTTTTCAATAAACAAAAAAACGTCGAAATGGTACCCAATCCAAAAATATCCAGGTCTTATATTGAATATAATTATTTTAAGTTATAATTAATGCAATTTTAATTTTTTTTTAAGTAAAATATTAATTTTTATTGTTTACACGGACTCATGCTTAATGACACTTAAATTTAAACCTGATAATGTTGATACGCGTAGCATGCATTTATGCATAAATATTATAAACAATTTATATATACATAAGTATAATACTTATAATAATTTGATATTCTATAATTATTTATATTCAATGTTTATATTTTTTATTATGTTATACAAACGAAATTTATATTTTAGATTAAATAATATTATACAATTGTAATGGTAAACATTATCGTCAACAACTACTAAGCCTTTTTTATTATTGTTTCCGTATAAAAACTGCACATTAATCTCAGTTCTCAAAAATTTCAGATACCTAATATACGGAAATATGGCTATTAAATAATAAATAATCCATTCTAGTTAGTTAGTTAAAAAAAAAATTAATGTTCATGTGAGATTATGCCAGTGAGCAATCCTCAAAAGATTACGTCAGAGGTCAAGTCCAAAAAAAACAATGTGTTGTAGTCTTTTATATATAATATTATAATAGATTAAATATGTTATTTTTAAATACTCAAAACAAATATTATATATTACTGAATGACTTAGTCTCATGTTTTAAAAGTATATTATATTAAATAGCCTAATTCTATATATTTTTCTAGAACTATATGTTTCTAAAGAAAGGCTGTATAAAAAAATCCCACGGATAAGAATCAAAGTACTGTAATCTTTTCAATTTGAATTAAAACTAACAAGTTCAGACTAAGGGCCAATAAAAGCTTTACAAGAACGTCATAATAACCTATAATTTCTTTACACGGTTTGCATTTATTTTCATATAATTTTGTTATTTGTATGATTATGTTAACCTATAATATTTAGGTGTCTAAGATATTTCAAATCATTCTTGTATTGCTATTTAAATTTTAAAATTTAATCCGATTACATAATATGCATTGACACCTTTTGAATAGTTTAATAAATATATTTAACCTACTTATATCTGCCCACTATACCTATATTTCAAAATTATCAATTATACTTCTCGCTTTTAACAATATATTATTTAATATTATCTAAGAAATATAAATTCACTATCCAATAACATAGATGAAATTAATGTTAAAATCTCACGTTATGTTTCCTATGATAGTTAACCCGTGCGTAATATAATTACGTTACTCGACCGATTTATTGTTACAGTGCCTTAGTATCCAATATAATATGTAATATTTTTTTAAATATTATGTTTGATATTATTTGAACAATAACATTTCGTAACACGGCGTTCTAGATAGATTATTTAGCTACATCAATGCACTGAACATTTCTAAGTATCGTTATTAATACTAAACTATTTATTATTAATTGTTGATAATAAAAAACATTAAAGTATCCTATATTGCATATTATAGATGTATTTACCAAAGAAGCTCACTATTTGTTCATGCAGTTATTTGTTTAGATAATTTTTTTTCGAGATACGTATTCTGAGTATTAAATAAAATACGTTTCACATTCTGGTTTTGAATAGTTTTTGTTAATTTTAAGTGTAACATTATAACTATTGCTCTGTATGTAAAATATGCATAATGTTAAACACAATAAATTCAAAATATACTAAACAATTAAACACAAAAAAATATACTAGAAAATGAATTAATATATAAAAACAGAAAACATTCAAATTCAGTAGGTACGTGATATTTTATGTGTTTAAATTGTTTAGATTTAGAAAAAAGTAGGATTCGTAAAACAAAAAAAATTTGTTTCAGCATCAAAAAATGAAAATGTTTTTTTTAGGTTCTAAACAGAGTGATGATTGTATTGATTTTACAATAATGTGTTTTTTATTTTTTTATTTTTGTGTCTGTCATCACATTTTGGATCAGTAAAAATGCTTTGATATTTCAGCACTTCTTTGAAAAGGACATTGAATACGGTTGGTACTTTGGGGGGTCAAAAGTAAAAAATCAACAATTGTTAAAAATTAACTGTTAGCAGTTATTACACAACAGTAAAAATCTATTAATTTAAATATTGATTTAAACTAGACATATAATATATTATTTGTATTTACTGTTGAACTTAGATAAGTTATCATTTGTATAAGAACTATAATTGTTATACAATTCACGAATCCATTCAATGAGATATTTAACATCTGTAAAAACTGTTATTAAATTCTCCGTTCTTGAATCCTGAACACTAAATACTCCAGTTAAATAATAAAAACTTGAATGTAAAAACGTTAAGCCTGTACCACTGTCACCTTCACGAACTTTTTGATCTGAAATAAAAAGAAAATTTATTCAAAAGATAAGAATATTCATCATACGACTATTCTCGAGCGATGGATAAAATATAGATGATTATCGGTTTGTTGTTAACATGAAGATAAGAATAAGGAGACCAAATTCCGCTTCTGATAACTCCCAAAATAAGTCGCACCATTAAACGGCTACAGATGGCGCTACGTATGCTAGATTTGCTACCTTAACCCGCCTAGTATAGGGATTAATTATGTTTCTTGTAAAATATATGCATTATTTCGAATCATGACTCATTATGCATTTTATAACTCGTAAAATTACGCATTCATACATGTGCATATGTGTACATTTCATGTGTATTCTGCATAGAGGTAAGTATCAGATCTATAGTTCCCGACATCCGTAAGAGACTATATTATAGTCTACAAGAAAGTATTAAGACGTATTTGATTAATGAACCGCAGTGAACAGGGTACACGATGGTAATCTGTTAGTGAAAAATATTGATGGTGATAAAGGATTGACTATATAATAGTAAGATTGTTCATATAATAATAAAAAAAACGCTTGTGAAGTCAGAGATCGGCATGTAAACTTTCTTGATTTTCAGTTTTTAGAAATGTATTAAGAGGACGTCTCACCCGCATGTGTTGTCTCCGTCTTACGCACGTACGACATGGTAAATTTTCGTTCAACAGTTTCAATAGTGTGATTTTAATTTTAATATTAGAGTGAATTGACCTATTAACAAACGTTTAAGTAAGAACATTATCTGTGTTCTCTCGTTAGCTTTTTACGGCATTTTAATTTTTAGGTCAGTTATAATAATAACATTATTAAATATTTAAAAATGCTCATAATTCACTTAAAAATTAAGTATTTAAAGATTATACACGCAGAGTAGTAAACAAACATTTTGTGGGGTAACCTTGTAACACACCACTTCGCGTAACAAAATTTTAAATACATATAGCTCATAAACTACTCGTTCTAAATTCGATTTTATATCAACATGCTCAGAAAATTATTCTACTTTGTTATATGAAATTAAAACTATGTTGTCATTCAAAAGAGTAAAAAACTTAAAAAAAATATGAGGATAAAAAAATATTTAAAAATATAATTTCTTAATAAAAACGTTGTTTTTTTAACAATTTGAAAATATGTAAAAAAATGTTTTCAAAAACATGAATACTTTTTGAAACAATGAGTGTTTCATGATAAAATAATCACCTTGTATTAAAAATGTATAATGTATATCATAGAATAAATTGTGTTCGTTGAAAAAATGATTTCAAATATTATTAATAATCATTAATTTTATTACCTAAAATAGACCCAGCACAGAACTTATCAATAGTCACAAACATTTGAAAACTATTTGTATACGTGCTTCGACAAGAATTATGATCGATGTATACTAAAGTTGTTTCTAATAAAACAGGACTTGATATGTTTTTTTCCGTTTTTCCCCAACCAACAATCTGTAAAATTTATGTGATAAATGAATTATAATATATATGAATATTGATTACTCTGTTTTAATATAACTAAGTAAAATTTGGTCATAAATAATAAGAGTAATTGAAGGGTTCTTTTCCAAAACTGCCTATTTCCATTTTCGACAAAAATTAGTTTTACATGGAAATATACGTAAAAAAGTACGAAAAATCGAATGGCGTGATTATTTTTTGAAAAAATGTACTATTTCTTTGGTAAAACTTGATGTAAAAATTGATATTTTGTTCAAAACCGCCTATTTCCGTTATTAATTTATTTCAAAGTGAACCATTTCCGTTTATTGCAAAATGTACCATTTCCAACTTAATTAATATACAGATTAAAATCGTTTTTATATTACATGCCTATTTTTACATGTTATTGGTATAGGCGAAATATTTGCTTTTTCTCAAAACTGCCTATTTCCGTAAGCCGAATTTTAAAGAAAGCTATCTTTATAGTATTTATAACATTTTATAAACAAATATAACGAACATAGTGGAGCAAAACATTTTAATTTATTAGAGAACATTTGAAACGTTTCAAAACATTTTTCGTTATCATGTGTTCTAGGTATCATGTATATCTACTGACATGAGAGGGTTCGAATTTGGAATTCCAGTAACACAACGTCTATAAATAACATTTATTTGTACGTAAGACGACTAAAACGTATACAGCTAATATTAATATCCATATTAATAGTAATATTTACTTATCGTTATAATATTTATGAAAAACTATTTCAATTTTGTTTTTGCCATAGCAGACTATTTCCAGGAAATGGTACGTTTTGCACAAAATAGATGTATAAAATCTTTAAAAAAAGTATAAAAACTATTTTTTTTTAAATGTTATTTAAAAAATGAGTTCAATTTTTAATTCTACCTCTAGGATCATAATTTATTTAAATATTATATTTCCCATAATGTTGTAATAGAAAATTGGTATTTCTGAAAATCATATTTTTGGAAATAGGTTGTTTTGGAAAAGAACTCCTCAATTAATAATTAAAATCCAACGATTTAAAGTTGTATTATATTAATAAACGAATAAATTAATGTGAAATATAAATAATGTTTAGTACAATTTAGTTACAGTTTAGATTATAAAATATTATCCATAGTATTCTTGTACTATAAAAAAAATCATTCGATTATACTATATAAGAGTATCTTACACTATTACTTCTCGTACAAAGGGACAGTATTACATAGTTATTATGTTATATTATATTGTATATAACTTAACTAAAATGAAATAAAAATATTGATTTTAAATATTCTACACACAAACCTTTCCTTGAGCTGCATTTGTTATATTATATGAAGAATTCCAATCAACGCAAACTGGTGCAACACCAACACTAATAGAAATTCTGTTTTTTAACACGATAACAGCTATATCTGCACTATGAAACTCATTTGTTCCATAATAACCTTCTTTCAAATAAATTATGTTTACCTTTAAAATTATTTGTAATCAATATTTAGTATTTGATAACTGTTTTAAAATTCTACTTTTGAATTAATAACTTACATCCATTATTTGAGTAAATTCATTGTCAATAACCGTATAATTTCTAGTATATTTTCCAACGGCGATTTTGTATAGACCATCGTTTATTGATATTCGATTAGACGACATACTCTCATGCCAAAAACAATGAGCCGCTAAAAATTGTATTGAAATAATTATCATTCTTTTCTTAGATGTTAAACATATTTTTCAGTTTTTACCAGAAACGACTAAATTTGGACTAATTAATGATCCTCCACATATCAAGTCATACATGGAACTCTCATTTTTAAATAGATATATTCCAACATTCCCAGGTGCTGTTCCAACATATGCTGTATTACCATTATAGATCGATGGTTAGTGTCTGACATACGATCTACCGCAATCTAAAATGATACTCGAATTCAAGTATAAACGACAAAAATTATTATTTAGAATCAATATTATAAACACAAATTGAATCATAATGTTAAAAGTTTAAAAAAATTTTTTTTTTGTACACAGTTTTAAAATCACCCACCACAAAAATGATAAATAATAATATTTTTTTTAAAGTTTGACATAGCCAGTTGTTTTAATATTTTCTTAATCATTGTTCTAATATATATTTATATTTAAATTTAAAAATTTCATTTGAACTCGAATACATAAAGTAAAATAATATAAAACCAATAAATAAATTCCTTGAATATGTTTATTTATAATTTTTATAATAAGTTATTTATATGTAACACATACATATATAATAACCATTTGAATAGTGTAATAGTCCATTAAATTAGTGAAATATTCAGAATGCAGCAAATGTTTGCTATTCCTCATGGCCAATTATTGTCCGTAGGAGTGGTTTATATGAACAGTAGTACTCGCCGTCATAGTTACCAGTGCACCAGTCGTTAAAGTTCGTTGCGCATACGTCGAAAACAAAACAGCGAGAATCCAATGTATAGGTAAACTAAAAATGCATGAATATAATTTAAAACTACAATTACATGGAATGCAAGTATGTAATTGATTATTCCACACTTCATTAGACTGACAAAGTAATTCAATTGGAGTCTCTTCTCGTCCATTTGGTATTATATGGGTAGGCTTACATGATTGTATAGCTTTTGTACCAAGTATTGACGGATTTGAACAATTTGCATAATCACCATTTAGAGTACCTTTAATATCTAGACTATCGGATAATAAAGGTGGATATATTTCTATAAAAATAAATACATTTTAATTAGAAATAATCAATCATCGGCCATATAACATTTAAATAAATAACTATTGCAGCATACACTATGCATAACTTACTAAGACATAATTTTTGAGGATTCGATTTCCATTTTCCATTTCCCTGGCAAACCCTAAAACTACTTGGGAATGCCTTATGATATCCAGTTTCACGGTCCTCGATTACAATATGATGTGAATTAATTGATGTCCCGTGAAATAAAATTTCATCCAAACCTTCATTAAAAATATATAACGCCTTCGGAAATTGGTAAAACACAAGCATTTGACATAACCTGGTATAATATTAATAATAAACAATTTAATGAAAAATGATTAATTTTTTTTGACCTGATAGCACAGGGTGAGACCATCAAAGCAGCAAGGTATTGTGAAACCCTATAAAAATTGAGGAGAGCTATTCAAAATAAAAGGAAGGGTCTGTTAACAAGAGGAGTCTGCCTGCTGCACGACAACTCCAGAACCCACACAGCCAATGTCGTGAAACAATTTTTGGGCTCATTTGGATGAGATGTTTTGAACCGCCCTCCGTATTCCCCAACCTGGCGCCTTCAGATTACCATTTGTTCACTTCCTTGATGAAGCACACGGGTGGAAAAAAATTGTTTACTGACGAGGAGGTGAAGGGGCGGTCACAAGAAAAATTCTTGTGACCACAGTTTTCAACGTACTGAACTTGTTATGGTCTTGTTATAAAGAAGAAGAGTAAAGCTTTACGGAAGTGTAGCGAACATAGTAAAAAAATATTTCCTGCGGTCGTGAAAGCCTTAGTACACTTACTTTCTGGATATGCCTCGTACATTAAAAAATACAATTATGTGGAATGCATCTATATAGTTGATTATTCCACGTTCCGTTACACTGACAACGTAATACAGTTGGAGTATCTTCTTGTTCATTAAATGGTATAGTGTGTGATTCTTTACATGATGTTATAGGCTACTGTATCGGGTAATCGATGGGTTTGAACAATTAACAAAATTATCATTTAAAATACATTTAATATCTAATGTATATGATAATAAAGGTGGACACATTACTATAAATATAAACAAACATATCCAAAGATTTGACATTTAATATTTCCATAAGTAATAATTACAGTATAAATATTACAATACATAACTTACTGAAACATGATTTCTGAAAATTCGAAGTCCAGTTTTCATTTTCCTGGCAAACCCTAGAATTATTGGGGTAAGCCTTATAATATCCAATTTCACAGTTCTCAATTATAGTGCAATTACCGTTTATCAATGTTCCGTGAGATAAAATTATATTTGAATCTTTGTAAGAATATATAACTCCTTCGACAGTTGGAAGAATGCAGCCTACTATATAACAAGGATTTATCATATAGTTTATCTATAGTAGAGTTATTGACTTTTTTTATTACATCTGAATTGAGCAGAAATGTTTTTCCAGGGTTATCGTTAATATTAAATATATCGGGATTTTTTATTAAAAATACCTATTGCTATTTAAAAAAAAAATACAAGTTTTAATGCGCATGCACACACTGAAAGGTATAAAAATGTGAAAATCATGAGAAAATGCAATTTAGGTATTCCTTATCTCCACGCGAAAACCCCATATCAATCTGAGGTCAGCTAACTGAAATATTTAGTGTTAACTTTAAAAGGAAACATGCTATATATATATATATAGCACATATATATATATATATTAGAATAAAAGTATGCGTGCAATGGATTTAGCATATTATAATGAAAAAAAGTACTTAAAAAACTCCAAAAAGGCAAAATTAAATTTCTTGAATTTAAATCTAAGTAATATAAATCGAATCTATCCGACTTAATAGAAAAGTAGAAAATAAAACAAATGCCAAAAATATCCGTACTCTACTTTTAACAATGTATAGTGGTGGTTATATAGCCTTATTATGCCTATAGCTATAAATTGCTTATCATATTTTATCAATTACAAGAAATAAGACAATTTAATGACAATATTCTGATTAATACAGCAATATTTCATTAATAAATTCAATTTTTGTAAATATTCATTATTTTCCTTGTATTTGAAAAATTGTCATTTAGTATATAAAATATATGCCAGTGCTGTTCATTATAGTCTAAAATAAAATAATACATATTTTATATTGGATTGCATCGTTAGTTTTATTGTATAATTTACGATACCTACATTTTTCTTCATCGGATCCATCAACACACTGTCTTACACCATCACATTTACTATTTTTAATGACACAAGCACCATATTTACACCAAAAAGTACACTTTGGATACCTTAAATTTAAAAATTCAGTAAAATATGATAGTTATTTTATTAAAATAAATTTTTTCACATAACTCTAAAGTTTCATCAAACCCATCCTTACAATCTCGAATTCCATCATAAATTGATGTTTTATCAATACATTGATCAGATATACATTTATACTGGTCTGCGCTTAAAAAAAAAAAAAAATATCAATATGTGTAAGGTTTTGAAATTAAGATTTAATGTAGAACATAATATTCTATTTAACTTATCATAACTTGTGATATATGTATTATGAAGGTAATTATTCTTCAATTAGATAGTATATAAAAAATCAAGTATCATAACATATTTATATGTTATACTTACAATAAATAAATGTCATTATAGAATTAAATGATTTATAGGTTTATAATGTTAAAGTTATGTATATTATGTAAAAAATGTAATATTCAGGAATGTGTTTTTAGTTTGATGATTACATCAAACTAAAAAAAAAAAAAAACATTTATTAAAATGTTTTATAAATATGAATAAGAAAAAGTATTCTTAAAACCCGCTAACAGGCATGTGGTTGATCCATCGATGTATTGAATACTGTTTATAGAGCTTTGTTTACATTCGGGTAAGTTTTCGTCAGAGCCATCGACACAATCATTTTTACTATCGCATTTCGTACTCGTATCCACATAAGCTCCATATTTACATCGATATGCAGATTTTGGGCATCTATGTTATACAAACAGATACATAATATTAAATATTATTTTATAACTATTATTTTTTAGTTATAAGCTATGGTAATATTTATTCTTTACATTTGCCTAGGACATAATTTTTTTGTCTCGTCTGAACCATCTGAACAATCTGCACTACCGTTACAAATAGCCGACGTCTCGATGCACAATCCATTCGAACAAATAAACGCGTTCTCGGAATATCTGATATTGTAAATTCAAAATACGACAAACAATGGTTAAAAACTACAAATAATTATATCATAAAAGCTATAATTAGCTCTTTACACCATTGCACGGCTTATCGTATTATGTATTTTATAAACATAATAATAACTAGTTAAATCAATAACAAAAATTGAAAATTCTTTTGAGGCTTCTAACCCATGTTTTTTTTATAAGTCTTTGTAGTCGATGGCTTAAAATAATTTCTTCTTCGGAATGTCACTATATGTCTTATCGTATTTATAGTCATATAAATACCTATATTTTTGCCTAATTTTCCAATTCATTAAAGTTACTTATAACTGTTACAAAATTGTCTTGCAATTTAAACTTTAATTTTTTTCTTTATTAATTTGTGTATAAGCTATTTGAATACAATAAATAAAATAATTGTTTACATTATTATTTTTTTAATTAAAAATATTATTATTATTTTTAATAATTATATATAAGTACTACAATAATAGAAGACTGGCTATACACACTCGAAGACGTTTGGATTACCGTGACGCTACTGCATTTTGTTACGTCCAATAATTACAAACTCTTCTACAGACTCAGACGATACTCGAGGTATCTAGTACCCTGACCATCCATCAGATCTCAACAACCTCGATCCAACACATACATATAGCCAATACATTTAGAGTAGAATTTTTTTTTTTTTTTTAATTAAATATTTTTTCTAATATTTTCAATGTATTAAATGTATTCTTGTTTAATTTTAAATTATAAATAATCAATATTAAACCTATTTCTTTTTCCTTAATATACATAAAGAATGAATTATATATAATTAAAAAGGTGTATATATTACGCAAATCACGCTATAACTGTTTTTAAATCACTACAATAGAGTATAAGATAAATTAATAGGAAATGTATAAGGTTTTATATAATATATGAGTATAATAAATCTGTAATAATTTACAGTAGGTGTATATTGCTTAGCTTGTTTATTATTTGATATAGGGACTCGTTAAGTTTTTGTGGTCCACGCCTCCCCCGAGCTACCTAATGTCGATACTTATATAATAACATAATAATAGTTAATATTGTAGTTACCAACACTATGCATGATGATTCAATTTGTCGCTTTTCAAGCTATTTTTTTCACAAAAAACGTCTATTCCTGAAACACTTAAGTTGCAATATTAAATTGTGTAATATTATAAATTAGAATTACCTGTCTTATATTGTTCTGAATTTATATCGTGCATATTATGAACTATAAATCGTTGATATATACTTTTCGTTTTAAATAATAAATACCTAAACCTTAAAATAACTACTATAATAATAAATTTACTCGCAGGAGTCATCATTAGTTGGCTTCTTCCTTCGCCTCGTATTTTAATTTAAAAACATTTTTTTTCTCATTTAACATATTTTTTTAGTTCTTACTAATAAATTTATAAAAAGTAGATTTTTATATTAGCTATTCCTTCAATTAAAAATAATTTACTGTATTTAATAAGGCTCTAGGTCAATAATTGGCTCCCGTGAAAAAACGTCGTATGCGAACAATAATAGACCGGTGTAGTAATTGTATACACTCTCACAATAGGTAACTAGCCAAAATGTTGTGAAAAAAAATATGCTTAATAACCACTAAATTTTTGAAAATTTTCACAAACATATTACATTTTCCAAATATAAAAATGCAATGTATCATAATACATAAAAAAAAAATAAGTAAAATAATTTAAAAGTTATATACAAAAAAAAAATAATGAACGTTTAATATTTACACTTGAACAATACAAATAATTTAAAAGTTCATATTTCGAAAAATTAATATTAAAACTATTAAAAAAGATAATTTTTTTTATTATTCATACAATTATCCAAGAAAAAAATCATTTAATTTTATTTTGTAAAAGATACTGCTGTTGAATACAATCCGGACAAAATGTTTAAGTTTACTGTTAAAAGGTTCTAATATTTATTGTAACTGCACGAGAATAACTATTTTTTGACGCATTATAAAATGCGATAATAATAATAGATAAATAGATAATAAAACACCATAATTGTGACAGAAAAATTCATGGATGGGGTCTCAAACTCGTTGTTTCAAATTCTGTAATGGCCGCTTTACAAATTTTATTGACGTACGTTGCATTAAAACACTTAAGAATGCAAAAATAAAATATAATATTTATTTTACTGAAGGAAATATTTCATCAAAAATAGATAGTAATGTCCAGAGTATTAAAAATAATAATAATATTATAGTTTAGTTATAAGTTATAACTAATTACCGATCAAAATTAAATCTCGAGTAAAAAAAAATGAAGAACAATAAAGTTGTTCATTCACACAATTATGATGAGGAACTGATTGTCCAAATAATAGATACCTTTTTTTTTCGTGGATACCAATTATATTATATTATTTACTATCGAATAAAGAATATAATAGATACACATATTTTACAAACAATTTTCATTTTTTAGTCCCAAAATCATTTTTACATAATTGGTAAATACAAATGTACAATACGTAATGCATGCAGATACTTTCATCATGCTATTTTAAATTACAAAAATTAAACTCAAGTAAATAAAATACAAAATTTTTATTTTAAGTACAGTTTGTCCTAATTTATAAGTATATTATCATTTATTAAATAATAATACAAGTATAATTAAATTTAATACTAGTATGTACGTAGCATACGGTATTAAAATAATATTTTTATAAGTTTTCAAAATTGGTGACATTTTTATCGCATTTAAATTTTGTTTAAAAAGTATTATTTAATATTTTAAAGCATATCATTGTTTTCGAAAAAATTGTATTTTTCTTTTAATAATTAAAAACATTTCAATATAGATGGATAATTTAATGAATTATCTACAGTTTTTTTTCATATAACCAACTATTCAATAAAAAATATTTTTATATCGTATCTTGTGAGCAATATTAACATAATTTATTATATTGCTTACCAAAAATTTAACATCAATTTAACCAGAAATACGTCACCTTCATGACCAATAACGAATTAATATAGAAGTTATATTGGATATTTTACAGCAAATTTACAAATACGTGCACGTAGGTATTATTTAACTGCAATGTTCAATAAACACTAAACAAATATAATATGTAATAAATGAATTAATAATCAACTTCATCGGAAAAGTAGATCATTTTTAAAATTATCTATAAATACATATGTATCGAAATATAATAAAAAATACATGCGTATAATATTAATTTTTATCAAATTGTATTGTAATAAAAATAAACAAACGCATTAATATGACCAATAAAAAAAATAATTAAAAATAAAGTATATAAAAAATGTGAAAAGAAGTTGATTAGAATTTTATCGATTTATGATAAAAATCAAAAATACCCCCCTGAATTTTTTTTTAGTTACGGCCTTGCGCCGATCCTGAGTACTTACGTCTCAGTTTTTATTTTTATCTTTTTCATAGCACGGTCGCAGTATTAATCCACAGCTATAGGTGCATGTTTTATACACACCACCTAGATAATATATATATA
Organism: Rhopalosiphum maidis; assembly: GCF_003676215.2. Classification (NCBI taxonomy): domain Eukaryota; kingdom Metazoa; phylum Arthropoda; class Insecta; order Hemiptera; family Aphididae; genus Rhopalosiphum; species Rhopalosiphum maidis. Next base: position 88,039,827 of record NC_040878.1, read on the forward strand.
TATACACATTTATGGAAATATTAAAAATTCAATAAAGTAACAATTCGAACGGTCACGCAAATAACAAAAAAACAAAAAAGAATACAAGACAATTTTATATATCGAAGACAATATAAATTAATTTAAAATTAAATCAAGACAAAATTTAGTCAAAAGAATGGCATTTAAATACCATCCTATATAGATAGTCTAAAAAAAAAAACAAAAAATTGTTGACCCTGATATAATAAATTTTTGTCCAGGCCTTTAAAAAAAGTTCCAATAATACATTTATAATGAATTATTAAAAGTAAAAATACATAAACATTTTAAAAATAATAATGTCTTTTTTTATTACAATATTATCGAAATTAAAATAGAAAAAAAGAGTATATTACAATTTGAATATATACAGAAATTCTACATTCTTTTAAATTAAAATTTTATTTTACGGACTTTGAACACAGCAAACTCAGTTATGACATCGTATAAATTTATTATAGGTTAGCCAGCCAATGAATTCTCTATGGATAAAAAGAGCAAGTGAAGTTAGTCGTTATTGACTTGTGCATTTCTCAACTTACTGAAAGACCTTTCTACTCCTGTTGCACTCATTGTAATAATATAAAATATAATATTAGCTAAATCACTGAAATTAGAACAATTTACACGCAAAGTCCAGTCTTCTATATTAAAATTAAAATTTTAGGATTCTGGTATGTAAATAATGTTGATTTATATATTTCTTAGCTGCTATATGCGTTTAGATGATCGACCAAAGGACAAACTATATAAATATGTGGTAATGAAAATATTTAAATACTAATAAGTGAGTAAACTAGTTTTGTATACTACTACATCAAATACAGCTAACAGTTTTTTGACGTTTCTATACTAATGTATAATACGAGTATTATTAAGATTAGCTACAGGCAAACACATAAACAATCATAAACAATTTTTGAATACATAGCTAAGTTTGTTTTAAACGTATTAAAATTGTACGCATAATACTATTATACGGTAAATGGTGTGCCGAGTCTGATTCTATTGCCAACGAAATACTGAATGCCGTCGAATGATAAAGTTCTGTGACGCCACAACGTTCTGTGTCGATTGTGTTCCGCGGCGAAGGCTTCTATGTCTCGTCAACGACTGACCAGCGTTCTATTTTTCTTATTCACGTCGTTTTAAACATGATGACTCTCGTTATGCGAGACCCTGAACAAAATGACTGCTGACTAAAGAGTATTTGGTAAAATGTATTAAAAAATTATTAGAACAAAGGTGCTATTGTTTATATTTAATACAAATGACCATAAAATGGTTTATGAACTTGGCTTAGACTTCTAAAATTAAAATCAAAGTTTTATTTTATTATTTATACCAACAATAACATGTGTAGAATTAATGAAATTTATTTAATTATTTTATTTTTATAATAACTTTCCATCAACGATTGAGATAAATCTATACTATTTTATACACATTGTTTAGTATGTTTGTTGTATGAATAATAACTTTCTATAACAAAGCGTTCTAGATAAATTATTTAGTTACATCTTTGCATTAAACATTTCTTAGTATTTCCTTAAAATATTAAACTATTTATTATTTATTAAAAAAAAAAACATATTATTCCATAATAATGATATAACAAGCTCATTACTCAATTCATTCGGTTATGTCTTTTTTAAATAATCTCTTATGAGATTTGTTAATACGTAATATTGTCCGTATTTAAATGTAAAGAAAAGGTTGTTTTAGCATCAAAATATGAAATTAATTATCAAGTACAATAATAATAAACACGAATTTAATGGTTGTAAAATGAAAAATATGTTGCAAAATATCATTCCTACTAGTGCAAATCAAGTATATATTGCTTACGTATCACCGTTTTGATAATGTCTTATTATTGTTTGTTTCAACAAACAAATGTCTATTGATAGTTATGTCGGTGCGCCCGATAAGCCGATGGACTGTCTTCGTCCAGACACCGGTCGAGGTCCAGCTCCGTGACTATCCCGGCCCCGCGCGCCTCGCCCAGTCCATGGACTTATACGTGTCATTCGCGGCCTCAGTAAAGCCTGGTATGCGAGCCGTTCGCGACGCTATTTTATTATTCGTTTTTTTGTCGCGACGACGAAACTTATAATAGGTACGCCAATCGAACGTCCTCCGCCGTTGCGAACTCGCCGACGCATGTGTCCGTCCTACCATTCCGATAACATTCCGTTTCGCGTTTATTCTATACTCTATGCCATAGGTTCCCAAAGTGGTCTACATCGACTCCCGTCGATTCTGACCTGTAAGTGGTCTATTTCAATGCAAATTAAAATTGGGGGTTCCGTGTAAGCACTGTAGTCCATGAAAAACATCTAGATAAATTTGTAAAAATTTTATTTTAAGGTTCTACGAAAATGGAAAAAGTTGGCAAGTGGTCTACGGGGCAAAAAAGTTTGGGGACCTCTGATCTAAACACACAGCCGCGAACAATGGTAAGTAACAATTGATACGTGTGTGTTATTATAATATACTTTGCGTTTTCGGGACATTGCACGACCATCTTCATCATCCATCAGCCCACAACAGTACACATTATTCAGTTTCCGTTTCCGTCAAGCGTCTAAGCCACCAGTACGAGTCCGAGCGGAAATTGTTATTCTGTTTTTTTATAATTGTTTATTTTGTATATCGTTGTCGGCAGTCGCCGCCTAATACGTAAGAACCCTATCAATATTTTGTTCTATATTTTCTTATCACGTACGCCTGATTAGCTGCGTGACTATTTTATTATTATTTTTATACATCGAATTATTTATCATTATTATAATTTTGTATTTCGAATTATTATCAATACCTCGTATAGAATATTTGTTTTGTTATTATCAATTTTATAGATTGTGCCTATTATCTTTATAACAATTATTTTATGCCCCCATCCCGTGTCTCAATAAATATTATACAGTCCATTATAATCACGTCACGGCTATCGCCCGTATTTGTCCGGGACGGGTAGTGTAGTCAAAGAGACAATTTTAGCGATCGCCTGAGAGCGGACAATACCTGACGACGTTGCCAAAACCACGACATCACACCAAGTTGTCCCTCCAACAAATTATATATTTTATTACCTCCTTTAGACTCGGCACAGAACTTATTATCAATTACAATCATTTGAAATTTATCTCCATAGTAAATTATTCGACAAGACTCTTGATCGATGGACGACAGTGTTGTTTCTGATTAAACGGGACTTGGTATGTCTTACTCCGTTTTTTCCCAACCAACAATTTGTGAAGTATAAAACAATTTTATAATGTTAAATATCACTCTTGTTTAATGTAATCGTATAAATGTTGGAAATGAATAATTAGTATTTTTAGGTAATTAAAATCTGACAATCAAAGTTTTATCATTTTAGAAGTCAAAGATGTTCTATTATTACAATAACATTCATGTGTACTATAGAAGGAAAAATTACACTATTTACCTATTATACAAATAGACAGTATTGAATGGATATAATATATAATACTTAACTGTAATTAAATCATAATTTAATTTTTTTAATTTAATAAAAAAATGGTATTAGACAAAAAAATGTTTGAGGGTCCGCGAATTCTAAAAATCGTTCATCGGGGGTCAGTGTTCTACAAAAATGTTAAGAACCGCTATAATATGTTATAAATTATATTTGTAATATGCTTGAACACGGCGTTCTAGATAGATTATTTAGCTACACATTTGCATTGAAAATCTCCAAGTATCCGTTAAAATATTAAACTATTTATTATTTATTAGAGAAAAGATATATACCTATTATACCATAAGTTGGATATAATTAGCTCACTATTTAACACATTCGGTAATATATTTTTAAAAAAACATTTTTTTTCGAGATTTGTTGAATACATAATATTTTGAGTATGAAATAATGTACTTTTTATATTCTTGTTATGAATAGCTTTTGTTAATTTTAAGTAATTTTATGACTTTTGCACTGTATGTAATAAGTAGCTTGGTTAATCACTTTTCTAACAAAATTCATCAACTGAATACAACAATTTATATAGTAAAATAAATGAAGTAATTAATAAAAATAGATAGCACTCAAATTCAGTACGTAATAGTTTCCATGTTTAAATAACAAGAAAAAGTAGGAGATTCGTAAAATAAAAAAAATTGTTTCTTCATGAAAAAATGAAGATGTAATTTTTTATTAACTTAAACAATGAAATTAATTGAAAAAAAAATTAATTTTAATTATGAAGTACAATAATAATAAACGTGAATTAATAAGTTGTAAAATGAAAATATTATTCCTGCAACACAAGATTATTAATACTAAACAAATGTAAATTAATTATTTAATGCTTATATACTACTTATAATGATAATTTCGTATTGAATTTAATTTAGATGAACATTTATTTCTAAACGAATATGTTAAAAATTGTTATATAACAGTAAAAATATATTCATAACAATTTTAATTTTAATTAGACATAAAATATATTATTTAAGTATCATACTATTGGGCTTAGATAATTATGTTATCACTTAACAATTATATTTATTATACAATTCAAAAATCCATTGAATGTAGTATTTAACATTTGTAAAAACTCCAATTGGATTAATTTTATTTGCATCATTGAAAATAAATATTCCAGTCAAATAATAAAAATCAGAATGTAAAAATGTCCAGCCTGTACCAGTGATATGATATTTATTTTCTGAAATAAAAATATATTTTATTCAAAAGAAAAATACAACTGATCATACAACGATTCTAGAAAAATATATATAATACAGATGATTATCATAATTATGATAATAATAATAAAAATATAATTGAACAATCATTTTGCTCTTTGAGCCAATAGTATTTTCATTCTAGTTTTTTAATAATTCAGATTTTCAGTCTTAATCTCACACAATATTACGGATATGATAAATATTTGCTTACTAGGTACTAAATGATAAAGATTTATTAATTATATCATTGATTAAAAATAGTTAATAATATTCAATGATAACAATCAATGTAAGATAGGTTAGGTTAAGTCTCTATGTAATGTATTTTCGTCAAATTTCACAATCTGGACGAATTTTTAAGTATTAGTAATTAAATATTATATTACCTAATGAAGATCTAGCACAAAACTTATCAGTAGTCACATACTTTTCCAATCCATATGTAAACTTTTCTCGACAAGATTTTTGATCAATGTACAATATATTTACATTATATTTAAAACTCCAATCAATACAAACGGGTGCTACACCATAGCTAATAGAAACTTTATCTTTTAACACAATAACAGCTATATCATTAGCATAGAAACCAGCTACTCCAGAATAATATTCATGCAGATAAATTGATTTCACCTTTAAAATTGTTTTAATCGATATTTAGTATTTCATAGCCATAGTAAAATTTTACTTTTGAATTAATAATAACTTACATCTATTATTTGAGTGAATTCATCGTAAATAGCCGTATCATTTCTAGAAAATTGTCCAACGCCGATTTTGTATGGACCATTGTTTATATTTGATATTCGATTAGACGACATACTCTCATGCCAAAAACAATGAGCCGCTAAAAATGTTATTTAATTAATTAATTTTTTCTTAGATTTTAATCACATTGTAATGTTTTTACCTGAAACGACTAAATTTGAACTAATTAATGATCCTGAACATAATTTATGATACTCGAAACTAATATTATTAAATTCATATATCACTACGTTCCAAGGTGCTGTATTAAAATTATTGATCAATAATTTTTTATCAACATACCATCTACCACAATCTAAAATAATATTTGAATTTAAATACATATAGCAATAATTAATATGTTATAATACCTATTGAATAATGAATAAATCATACTTTTGGAAGCATAAGAAGATGTTAGCAAACTTTTATAAAATCGTCTATTAATATAAATATAAAGAATAATACTTTTTACTATATGACATATCGAGTTATTTCAATATTGTATCATAACAATGTTTTAATGTTTAATTAAATAAGAAAATATATATTTACCTACGAATATAATAATTGTACTTTATTACATATGATGAAACATAGTAATTAATAATTGAACATTAATAAAATGGTCAGTATGTTAAGTATAATTAAATTTTTTTTGCTAAGTAATTTTGTATTGCGAAGAAATTTTAAGATACATTGAACGAATCCTAGTTGAGTGATCCAGAAAGCTGATCTGTTTTGACTTTAACAACACATAAAAAACATAATAATCATTTGGATAAAGTCATAGTAATATATAGTTCATTAGTAGGGCTAGGAATTTGCAGTATTTGCATTTTTTTTCGTAGCATTCCAGAATATAGCTCATCAAATACAAAATCCAATTCATACGTCATAGAGTGCAAATATACAATTTTTTTTTGCATTTTTTTTTGCATTTTCTTGTGCTATTCGTAAATAATTACATTTTTTGTTCTTTTGCGCCAGTTTTTAAGCATTTTTATTTAATTTTTGTTAATTTAACGCATATTCGACATTTTTGGTACATTTACGTAAAAATTACTACAAATATTTATGGTGTTTACGTATCTAGTGAAATGTTTTCGTCTTATCGGCAAATATTTCTTAAAATAGATTCTTAGAATTTGTCAATGTACTGCGCAGGAAGTAGTGGTTACGTTGACTGTCTGGACATCAGTCTATAAATAATTATAATACAAATATAATATTATGAAACGATATTTGTTGACTTGTTAAGATAAGAATTTCGGTGGTAGGTTCAAATATAATATTGGAGTGTTACCGAAAGGCCCGTATTTTCACTACTCAGTAATCGTTATAAAGTCATGTTGACAAGTGTATTGCGTATATTAAATTGTTTTGTTTTAATCCCGTGTTGTGTTGGAATTTCATTTAAAATGGCTAAACATAAAAAGTCATTGGCTTGCCGTTTACGCACATATGTGTCCGAATTTGGCGATAATATTTTTACCACTGACGGTACAGTACTTTATTGCACAATTTGCAATATAAAAGTTTCGGCTGAGAAAAAATTTACTGTTAATCAACATGTTGCACGTGATAAACATATTCTGAGTATAGAAAAAAAAATTAACAAAAAATATCTACAACTCAGACTCTATTAACCACTTCTTCGACAGCATCAACTTTCAATTACGATCTTTGTAAGGCTCTATTATGCTCAAATATACCACTTTTTAAATTATCACAACCGTCTTTTCGATCATTTTTGGAGAAGTATACAAATAAAATCATACCAGATCAATCAACATTGCGCAAAAAATACGTTAACGAATGCTACGAAGAAACAATAAATAATATAAGAGCATATGCTTCAGAAAAGAAAATATGGGTGTCTATCGATGAGACGACAGATGTAGCTGGTCGTTATGTGGCAAACGTAATAATAGGCACCTTAGAAATCGATAACCCAGGTAAAATATTTCTTTTAAACTCGGAAGTTATAGATAAAGCTAACTACGCTACAATAAGTCGATTATTTGATAAGTCGCTATTAATTTTATGGCCTGAAGGAATTAGGCGTGAAAATATTTTGTTATTTTTATCTGATGCAGCGCCATATATGGTAAAAGCTGGTAAATCTCTTAAAATATTTAATCCCAAAATGGAACACATTACTTGTTTAGCTCACGCATTGCATCGAGTATGTGAAGAAATTAGATTACAGTTTCCAAAAGTTAATAAGTTGATTTCAAATATGAAAAAAATATTTTTAAAAGCCCCTTCCCGAATACAAATTTTTCGAAATATTGCAACAAATATTACTTTACCTCCAGAGCCCATACTTACAAGGTGGGGTACATGGATTAACGCGGCGATTTATTATTATGAACATTTTTCATTAATTAAACGTGTTGTCATGGAGTTAGATGAAGATGATGCTATTTCAATAAAAAAAGTCCATAATTTGATAAAAGATACTAATCTGGAGTGTAATTTAACGTTTATAAAATCAAATTTCAGTGGATTAACTAATGCTATTTTGCATCTTGAAAAATCAGGTTGTCCTCTGTCTGAGTCAATAAAAATTGTTTTGGACGTACAAAATAAAATAGAAGAAGCGCAAAACAAAATTGGTAAGGCCGTACAACTGAAGATGAAAACAGTTTTAGAAAAAAATATTGGATTTAAATCAATATGTACAATCTCAAAAATTTTGAACGGTGAAGAAGTGTCAAAATTGGAACTGCCAGAAGATTTAAATCTCGATGATATGACATATTTGAAATTTGCTCCTATAACATCGGTTGACGTCGAGAGATCATTTTCTACATACAAAACATTATTAGCTGATAATCGCAGATCATTTCTGTTTGAAAACTTGAGAGAGACCTTAATAGTGCAGTGCAACAATAGAGATGCTAGTGAATGGTATGTATCTAATTAAATAATTATTAAATGTTTAAGTTTTTCTAATTAAAAATTGATTTTTGTTTTATAATTATTCTGTTTAATACAAAAAATATAACTGCAAAATGAAAGAACACATACAAACTACACATTGTGCATAATATATTATTTAAGTATTTATATTAATTTTAAATTTGTATAATAAACAAGTACCTACATAAAATTTAATAAAATCGTTTTTAATTTAATGTTTTATATAGATATTAAATTATATTTAGGTGTTCTAAGAATTAATTTATTAGAACATATAAAAATGTGTTCATGGATAAATTGTTTTTCGATTCAAAAAATTATTATCAGTTAATCTTTTACATTTAAAAGTCATTTTTTAGTAGTATTTTTATGGTTAAAATGCATTTTTTTGTAGCATTATTGGTAATTTTTTAATGACTGTACTACAGATTTTTAATGCATCATTTTCCTAGCCCTATTCATTAGACTAGTAACACATACAGAATCTAGTAAAAATCAATATACACTGTATATCGACACACATTTTGTTACAACAATCACAACACATTGATAATTCCCTGAGACAAACTACTCATAGAGAAAATAGGGTTCGCTACCATTGTTATCAGTGAAACCATTCGTTAAAGTTTGTTGCACATACAACGAAAAATAGACTGAGAAAATCCAGTATATGATTAATTAAACTTTTATGTTATTTAATGTAAAAATATAGTTACGTGGGATGCATATATCTAGTTGCTTATTCCACGATCCATTAAACTGACAACGCAATTCAATTGAAGTCGTTTCTTGTCCATTTAGTAGTCTATGAGTTGACTTACATGATTGGATTGCTAACGTATCGGGTATAGACGGATTTGAACAATTAGCATAGTTACCATTTAGAGTACATTCAATATCTAAACTATCTGATAATAGAGGTGGACACTTTTCTATAAACACAAACATATTATAATCAGACGTCGTATATATAATATTTAAATATTTAAGTAAACATTACAATACATAACTTACTGAAACACAATTTCTTAGAATTCGATATCCATTCTCCATTTCCCTGACAAATCCTAAGACCACTTGGATAAGCCTTTTGATATCCAACTTCACAGTTCTCAATTACAACACGATGCTGTTTAATTAATGTCCCATGAGCTAAAATTTTATCTGAATCTTTATAGGAATATATTACTCCATCGGCAGTTGGTAAAACACATGTATTTGACATATCCTGGAATAGTAGAAATAAAAAAATTATAATTTTTTCCTAACCAGATTGCATTAATGCAGATGTTAATATTTAACAAAACCAAGTCGATTCAATACAATATAATGAAAATAATAGCTATTCAGAAATAAATTATCATCATCATAAAATACTAAATAGTTAAAAATATTATTGAACATTTATTTTAATTATCAAGTAAAATAATAATAATTATAATTATAAAATAGTTATTTGTTCAAAACAAATGCAACTTTTTTTTACGTAGAAAAACTATTCAAACGTATAAAGTGTTATCAAAATGTAACACGTTGGTATTATCTATGTACTATTATATCATATTAAGTTAAATTTAAATTTAAATAAATAATTTTTAAAAACTAAATGTTATAAATCTTTACACAAAATTAAATCTATTTATATGAATACTGACTTCAATAAATTACACATATAATAAATGATTTTTGTATAATTACCAGCATATTGTCACTTTCATAAGAACTATATTTATTATACAGTTCACGAAGCCATTTAATGTGTGAACTAACATTTGTAAATACTGCAATTGAATTATTTGGATTTGTATCCTTTAGACTCACTATTCCGGTTAAATAATAAAAATTAGAATGTAAAAACGTCAAGCCTGCACCACTGTCACCTTCCTCAACTCCCTGTCCTGAAATAAAAGATTTATTTTTTTTAACGAAAAAAATTAATCATACGACCATTCTTGAGTGGTAGGTATAACAAATAGTCAAATGACAGATGATATACTTGTTTGTTTAGTTTGTTGTTAATTTTATGTTTTAACAATAATATTAAATATATTGAACAATAAAGTATTTTGTGTTTGAGCAAATCAATCTAATAATTCTAATCATTTTATTTTATGCAGTTCTACAGTCCTAAACTCACACAGAGCTAGTTATGATAATTAAACGCTTATTAGATGCTAAAAGCAATAGTGTAATTAGTTATATTTTTAATTAAAAAAAAGTTAGTTATATTAATATTGATAGTAATATTACAATATTACATAAATTAAATTGTATTTGTTGAAAAAAATTGAAACATTGATTTAAAATATTAATAATTAAATATTGTATTACCTGATGTAGATCCGGCACAAAATTTATCAAAAGTCACAAACATTCGAAAATCATTATTTCTATGTATGGTCCGACAAGAATCATAATTACTGTACGATAAAGTTGCTTCTAACAAAACTGGACTTGGTACGGAGTTTTCCCTATTTCCCCAACCAACAACCTGTGGAAGTACAAAATAGTTTAATAATAAGTAAGATTATTCACATTTAATGTAACTAAGTAAATATTGGTAATTCATAATTTATGTAATTAGTTTATTATAACCAGACTGATTAAAATGTAATGGTATAGTAATTTAAATAATGAGATTATTTTTGTGTTCTATATTATACAATAAAATTGAGGTATCTTACAGTAGTTATCCATCTTATAAATTAAGAATGTTGATTGGTGGTAAAGTACTTATTTGTAAATAAAGCATAATTGTAATATAATTTTAACAAAAAACCAACCTTCCCTTGTGTTCCATTTATTACATTATATCTACCATTCCAATCAACACACACTGGTGCAACAGCATCACTAATATTAACTCTATTCGATAACACGATAACAGCTATATCATCAGAATAAAAACGATTATATCCCAAATAGTCTTCTTTCAGATAAATTGTTTCCACCTATAAAATTGATTTATTTTTAATATAATATTTTACCTATTTTTTGCTTCTAGGATTTTACTTTTAAACTAAAAACTTACATCCATTATTTGAGTAAAATCATTGTCAATAACTGTGTAATTTCTATCATATTTCCCAACAGCAATTCTATATAGACTATCGTTTATTGATATTCTATTAGATGGTAAAACATCTTTCCAAAAACAATGAGCCGCTAAAATTGATAATTTATTAATACTTATCATCGTTTCATATTTAAAACGAAAATACATGACACTTTTATAGGTACCAGAAACAATTAAATTTGGAGCAATAAGTGATCCTCCACATATCAAGTCATATTTGGAATTCTCTTTATTAAATCGATATACTGCTACATTCCAAGGTGCTGTTCCAATCTGCGCTTTCTTACCATTATCGATCAATAATTGGTGTCCGATATACGATCTACCGCATTCTTAAATAATATTTAAATATAATTACAGATGACAGTTATTGATATGTAATTCTACGTGTAGTAGAATAAAGAATAAATGGTTCTACTGACGACTTAAGAGTATGTTAACGCACTATTATAACATCACATATTACAATTATTATAAAGAATGATATTTTTGAGAGCATGATATTTAATGTTTATTTTAATTTACGAAAAAATGTTTTTATTATAAATTCGAATACAAAGTGAAAAATTAATAAAATGTAATACCAATAAACCAAACACTCAAAAATGCATTCTTCAATAATTGTTCAAATGAATGTGATTTATGTATGTTGCAAGTGAAATTGAGAGAAAAATAAATATTGCACTTATATTATATTATCCAAAGAGAACAATTAATATTTAAAATATCTGATAATAGAGATGGACACATTTCTATAAACATAAACAAATTATAACCAAATATAACTAATATTTGATATATAATATTTCTATACGTATTAATTACAGTATAAATATTACAATATATAACGTACTGAAACACAGTTTCTCAGATTTCGATGTCCATGTTCCATTATTCTGACAAACCCTAAAACTGTTGGGGTAAGCCTTATGATATCCAATTTCACAGTTCTCAATAATAGTGCGTTTGTGATTAATCAGTGTTCCGTGAGCTAAAATGTCATCTGAACCTTGGTAAGAATATATAACTCCTTCAAGGCTCGGTAGAATACAAACATTCCTTAAATAATAAAAGGTTAAGAATTAAAATCACATTTTGACATCACCCATCCTAATCTACGTTAATTTATATTAGATTAAATCAGTAATTATCTTCAGAAACTTTTTCTTTGGATATTTCTTTGCCTTTTTGAATACACGACATTATATTAAATTTTAAAATCGGAATTTTACAATAGGATTCTGATAATAACATCCCAGTTATTAAAAACGTGTAATTTCAACAGTTAAATATCGAATAATACTTATATATCATGTGTATATCATTTTAAAGGTAACACAAAATATTCCAGAACGGTGATCTTAGATTCACATGGAGTTGTAATACAATGTAACTTTTGTTAGTTTTTAGTTCTATTAACAATTTATTATAATATCATTGTCTGAATAACAGACACTATGAGGATACAAAACACATACTTTTCATAATTTTATTATGCTATTTGTACAGTTTACAATAAATAAGTGGAATTACAGTACTTACAAGACATAGAAATTTAGGGCTGTATATTTAACATACCAAGGTATTTACGTACCAACAGATTTTATAAGGGAAACACAGGGTGGTGGGTTAATACTAGTTGACTTGTTCTACACAGTAATACGACGCCTTTTACGACGTAGTCTTTGAGGGTGTCGAGTAACTGGTGTCACATACCGATACTTTGCGGATCTATACCTTGGCTTAATATTTCTCCTTTAGCAACAGCAGGCGGTGACTCACTGACGACAGTGATGATCAGCGGCGGCTCTTTTGCGAAATTGCGGCAGCAATGGCTAAACGTCAATAGGGGTTGATCGATTACGTTGTCGGCGTATGTACTCCGAATCGGCTACGGATGTTATAAACACTTTGATGCTTAAATTCATGAGATTTTAGCCGTTTACTATGCTTTTGACTATGCATATTCGGTCGTTCGTGAATTTAGTAGCCAAAATACCTGATCTGAATTGCGAGGGTATGGATTAATGTACCAGTGGCAATGAGTCGTATTTCAGCATGACTTCGTTTATTGCAGTATATCAGAACTCGAATATGGCTATGTATTATTTTATACATTTGTCATAATTTTACGTTTTTAAAATGTGTATGAAATTAATTATAATGATTGGCATCAATAGGTTATGTCTTTGATTTGCATTTTGAATTTGATATTTAAAACACCTGTTGCTATTTTAAAAAAAATGTAATTGTGTTGTGCATGGGTAGACTTAAAGGTCTAAAAATGTAAAATTCATAAATAAATATATATTTAAGATTTTTCTTCATCTTCCCAAAAACCCCATTCCAATCTAAGATCACTAAACTGAAATTGTCCGTGATGTTATCTTTAAAATAAAACACACTACAGTAATATATTATAATATAATATATAAATTATAATATCAGATCCATCAGCACAATGTTTTACACAATTTTATTTACAATTCTTTATTTACACAAGCTCCATACTTACACCGAAATTTAATATTTTCACATCTTAAATTTAAAAAAATTAGTTAAATATAATGGTTAGTTTATTAAAATCAACTCACCGAAGTGTTTCACATAATGATAAAGTTTCATCAGACCCATCATTACAGTCTTGAGTTCCATCACAAATTGATGATTTATTAATACATTGACCAGATATACATGTATAGTGGTCTGCGCTTTAAAATAAAAGAAATTCAAATGTAAATTTTGTGTTATGTCTTATAATCGACATTTAGCATAGAATATAATATTGTACATTACAATATATTAAATATGATACATGTAATCATGGTTGATGATTGTAATGACGCAACAACGGCGAACAGAGCACTCAACTCACGGCATGCCACATAGTCCATTATGATATATGTGTACGCGGGTGGTCGAACGAGAAAATGCTGTTCTCGCAGTGCCGTCACACACGTATTATATATATATATAGACATATAATATATTACACGTATATACCTATATTAAGCTTTCCTGGCCACCAATGTGTTTCATTAGAATGTGAATCTGAACAACTAATTTTTATTTTGCATTATTTGGTGTTTATTATTCTTTAAAGTCATTTTTCGACATTTTTAGGTAATTTTCCCACATTTTTAGTCATTTTTATTGATTTCACAATAGTTAAATTAAGGTACGGTTTCCCTGCAGCGTCCAGACGCGGCTTCATGACGCCGTGCTGTTCCACTCTTTGACGCTGCAAGGAAACTATATTCGTTTCTTGATCACCATAATGACGATAACTTTCTTAAAACTTTGAAATTACCACGGACTAACATTAGTACCTATCCGATTTTATGTTACCCATTACAGTCGTCGTTGTTGTATTATAGTGAATATTATTATACCTATACATTCTATAATTTTTTCCTAATATTCGATTAGCATCCGATCTCGCCAATTACAATCGTCGTGTCGTTATCGTGTTAAAATTAACAATATTGTGCTTAAATGTTATTGTTTTTTCGTAATATTTTTGGAATGCCGAAAATTAAAACGTCGGTTGGTGCGCGTCAACGTCTACTTCATTTGTAATTTTTTTATTTAATTTTAAAGGACATTTTTTGTCATTTTTATGTCATATTTTGAGTAATTTGTAAGCTTTGATAAATGTTTATAGAATTTTATGATAAAACAGAGTACAACTTTTAAAAAAATATATTTTTATTAATTTAAAACAAATATTTGTAATTTTTACGTCATTTTTTGTCATATTTGCATATTATTTTTTAGGTCACTTTTTAATGTTTTTAAGGTCATCAACTTCCAAGCCTTACTTATTGTATATATACATAAAAAGGTACATGTATAAGATTGTATATAATATATGAATATCAAAAATGTATAATGATTTACAATATGTGTCTACTGTTCTACTGTATAGTTTGTGTATTATTTGATATACGGTACTAGAGGCTAGGGCTTGTTGAAGTTTTTGAGCTCTTATTATAACATTATAATAATGACTATTAAAATATACCAACATTTTGCATGATGAAACAGTTTGTCGTTTTTCAAGTATTCTTTCACAAAAAACGTCTATTCCTGAAAAAAAAAAATTTTAATATTGTTAAGTAATGTCATATTATATACTAGAATTTTTTGTTTTATATTAATAAGTTTCTATATTATAATATTAAGTTAAAACAAAAAGAGTTATCATTGGTTTTCTTCTCTCTTCGTCTCATATTTTAATTAAATAACATTTTTTTTACCATACAAAATGTATTATAATTATAATATATAAGAAAAATTAATAAAACAATTTAAAAGTAAAATATAAAAATTAATGTTTAATTTTCACACTTGGACAATACAAAAAAATTAAAAGTTCTTTTATCGACATGTTTATAACACGTATTTTAAGTTGAACTATTAAAAATAGATAATTTTATTTCTTTACAATTTAAATGTGTAAAAATTTATTTAAAACGAAAATTGTATTTTTTTTTTATGTCAATGATTCTGTTGTTGAATTAATTATTTGTAAAGATTCAATAAAAATATAAATACTTGGATACTCGGGACAAATTGTTGATTTTTTTTTTTTATCAAAAGAAATTTTTCATAACAGTTTGCTAAAAATTAAAACCTAAAATAAAAAAAAAAACCAACTCCATATACGACTTTTTTTTACGAGTAACTATTTTGATTTTTAGGTAAGTACAAATCCAGCGTGACGGTAAAATAAAAAAGCAGAGGTGTCACTACTGTAGTAAATTACACGAGCCAGAGTTTGCCCATTGAATGTGTGTAAATTTGCCCATTTTCTTTAGCCAGGGCTATAGATCTAATGATTGGTCGGATTGGTACGTTTGTGGTATCAGTAGATTGGGAATGATGTGAAGATCATATCTTTGTCCTAAGGTGTAACCTAACCTTGGTGCGATAATGCCGAGAATATTGGAAAAAAAGTGAATTATTTTTGACGCATAAAGATATTGGAGACTAGACTCATATTGCCGCCCACATGAAAAAGTATACCGAAATGAGTTGCACGATTAATCGTCCACAGGTGGCGCTGTGTATGCTATGGTTGCTATTTTAACCCGCGTAGTATAGGGATTATTCATGTTTCTTGCGTTTTTTGTAAAATATACGCATTATTTTAAACCATGACCCATTATGAATTTTATACCTGGTAAAATTATGCATTCATACATGTGCATATGTTATTTCATTAATTTTTTTTAATTATTACACACTCAATCATTTATCACTATCAATATTTCTCACTAACAGATTAACATCTTGTACCCTGTGCACTGCGGTTCACTACTCATGTACTTAATATTCTCTAGTAGTCTATATAATGTCTTACGGATGTCGGGAACTGAATAAGAGATCTGATACTTACTTCTATGCAGGGTACACATAAAATATACACATATGTTCATTTATGAATGCGTAATTTTATGAGCTATAAAATGCATAATGGGTCATTGTTCGAAATAATGTGTATATTTTACAAAAAACGCAAAAAAACATAAATAATCCCTATACTACACAGGTTAAAGTAGCAACCTTAGCATGCGCAGCGCCACCTGTGGTCGTTTAATCGTGTGACTCATTTTTGGACGTTATCAGAAGCGGAGTTGGTCTCCTTATTCTAGTCATCGTGTGTATTACTATGCCGGATACATTTTCGTCGCGGTCACTATCTATTAGTCCATAGTCGCGGTCGTACACTGGGCAGCTGTTCCTACCGTTGCCAGGTTGTCCGCGCTTATATTAGTGTTTCTGGCAACATTCAGTGTGCATGCTCATGAGTGTATTCGCTGCCACGCCGTGATATTGTTAATATATTATTTAATATTGTTATGATAATACCCACGTGTAATTGTTGTGCTCCATTGTTGTAATGGGCCGCGTGAATCATCAAAAAATAGGGGGTGTACCAGTTGACCTCAAAAAATACCTTTTTTTATACCTAGAGCAAAATGCACCAGTTGACCCCAACCAAATGTACCAGTTGCCATATTATGTTAATATATACATGATAACAACATAAAACCCGTAAATAGGGGAAAATAAAATATACAAACAATAAATAGAATTATTTATAAATATTAACTATTAACTTAAATTTGCAAAATGGTTTGTAAAGCGTATAAAGAGAAAATACAAAAAAAAAAGAAATATTTGAAAAAAAACACAAATACCATAATATCATGTATGGTTGTAAGTCCAAAATATTATTCCATCACCACAGCCAAAAAAAAAAAAAATTGTAAAAATCAAAATAATTATTTTTATTTTATGGGAGCATAGAAAAACGGACTAATAATATTATAGGTAAATTAAATATGCCACTTTATAAATGTAGAACTAATGTAGATATAATTTTAAAGTAAAAGTAAAGTACCTTTTATAAAAAAAAAAAAAAAATTGAATATAACATTAAATAAACAAACATACCTAATAATAATATAATAAATAAATAAAAACATAAAAACCTGCAAATCATATTATATATTTACAAAAACTACTGATATTCCAACAAAAACACTTCGTCGAACTCCGTATAGAAAATGTTTAAGTAAAAAAAAACTGGTCATCTTCAGCATTTGAAAGATGTGACATCATTAATAATTTACACTAAATTTAAAAAAAAAAAACAGTCATTTATAAGACTTAAACATTATTTATAAAGATCTGATATCATGAATAATTGCTAAATAAATTAAATTTAAAATAAAAGTATTTTATCTCAATAATTTATTTACTTTGCGAGAATTTATTTCGACCAATAAACATGCCTGTTTGTAACTGGACTCTAACAAATTTCCATGACAAATTTTACTAAATTAGTTTAGTAAAAAGGTCTTAATCTTAATTATTAATTTATAAATAAAACAAATTCTTGTAATGTATAGGTAAATAAATTATTGTGATAGAATAAATTGATTTTAAATTTAATTTACTTAACATTTATTCATGATATCAGATCTTTATAATGCTTAATTATTATAAATGAGTGTTTGTTTTTATAATTTAGTGTACTTAGCAATTATTAATGATATCACATCTTTATAATACTAAAGATGACCAATTTATTTTATTTAGCAACTTTTTACACGGAGTTCGACAAAGTGTTTTTGTTGGGATTTATACAATCGCATACTTTCGTCGTGTTATTTTTGATTACCAAAATTGAACCCAAGTAAAAGTAAAACAACATTTTTATTATAAATACGTTTTAACTTTATTTATTATTATATTTTCATATATTAAACAATTAAACTATCTATTCAAAATTATATATTATTATATTGTTAACAAAAATATTACAAAATACGTACCAAAAATCATGTATGAATATATTAGCCAGGAATACGTCACTTTCATGATCAATGATGAATTAATATTGAATCGAAACTTTATAACATATTAGATAAATCATATAAACATCACTAAACAATATTTTACAAACATGTATTTATATAATATATTATCTCACTGTTATGTATATTAACCACTAAAAATTGTTTGTAAGGAATTATTTAATATTGAACTTAATCAGTAAAATACATCGTTTTTATAACGATCTGTATGTATTGCAATATAATATGAATGATTATAATATCACAATTACAACTACACAACACATAGGTCATGTTAAGTCTTCTAAATTTGTATTGCGAAATTCAGGTTATCAGTCAGTGTTGATAATTATTAGGTATTACCCATATGCAGAGTTACGTTCAAATGTTAAACCAAATAACAGACTATGTAAATAGATAATGAAAATTAAATAACAAGCAAAATTGTGTTTATAATTCAATGTCTAGCCCTACTGCTACGTATATCGTCGATCCGAGGCCGTAACTGGGGGGAGGGTCAAGGGATCTGAACCCCCCCCCCCCGAAATTTTGAAAATCAGAAGTATTTTAATGGTGAATATAGTTTATTGAGTATACATTTTTAGTATTTATATTTTAAATAAATGTTGGACCCTTATGATTTAAAATTATCTATTAACTATTTTTCTTCAGCAGATTGTTGTTTGTTATTAGGTATTTCATAATTTCTCCGTTTTTCTTCTCAATCTAATCTGACCTAAGCTTTAATAACAACAATATTGCGTACTCAGATACTTTTCTTATGTTATACTGACTCACAGTAAAAGAGAAAGTATAAATCGGTATATTTTATTTTAATATTTTTGAATAATCTGATATGTAATACGGCTTAACAGATAGACTATTTAGTTACACATCAGTGTTGGGATAATAAATTATCATAATATATCCTTACTAATATTATTAAAAAGATTTACTCTATATCCATTAAAATATATGTCATACATTTTATTAAATAAATTATACGAGTATATATCACAATTCATTAAAGTATTTATTTTATCTTAATTTTTTTTAAGATAATTTAAATAAATGTTCTAAATTTAAAATAGAAGTAGATAGCTTTTCCAGTTCTGTACTTGAATAATAGCTTTAAATAATCTTTTCAATACTTGTATTTCTTTTTTTCAATGTACGATAAACTTAATATGTTAAATTTTATTCTAATGTAAATGTCTATAACTTTGCCAATTATTATTTTAGTCATTAACCTGCTTGGAATTTTCTGCCATGGAGTATTCTTTTTGTAGATTTATATTAGTTTTACATTATTATTTTAACTATTATTATATTAAATCAATATGATACTGCATCTTCTGTAAATTTAGGTTTAATAAAAGACAATTAAAAATAATATAAATATTGATCACGATGGATATAGTTTAAAGACTTTCCATCAACTATGGAGATAAATCTATATTATTCTATACAATTTTTTTAGTATGTTTGAAAAATAACTTTCTATAACACGGAGTTTTAGATAGATTATTTAGTTATAGCTTGCATTGAACGTTTCTAAGTATCCTCTATAAATATTAAACTATTTATTATTTATTAGAAAAAAGAAAGATATTATTTCATAATATAGATATAACAAGCTCATTATTCAACTCATTTGGTTACGTATTTTTTAAATAATCTCATATGAGATTTATTAATACGTATTCTGAGTAAATATAATACTTTTTACATGTTAATCGCTATTTTAACAAAACTAAACAACTGAACAAAAAAAATATACTATAAAATTAATTAATACATAATATATAAAAATAGGAAACACTCAAATTCAGTACGTAATATTGTCCGTATTTAAATGTAAAGAAAAGGTTGCTTCAGCATCAAAATATGAAATTAATTATCAAGTACAATAATAATAAACACGAATTTAATAGTTGTAAAATGAAAAATATGTTGCAAAATATTATTCATACTAGTGCAAATTAAGTATATAATGCTTACGTAAGAAACGATCATGGTCATATTATAATTCCATTGCAATTCCATACAACAATAATTTTAATAATCAGATAAAATAATAATTATAATACATAAAAAATAATTATTTTTACAGATTGAAAAATGCCAAATTGTTTATTCCAAAATCCTATTTAAACTTAATAAATTTTAGTAAAATACATACTTAGATATTATCTATATGGTTAATGGTTATGTGGTATTAAGTATAGACCAAACAAACAATTGTTAAAAATGAACTGTTATAAATTATTGTAGAAATGTAAGAATCTATTCACATAGATATTGGTTTAAACTATGTATAGAATAAATCATTTTTAATTTAATTACCATCATATTTAATTTAGATATATTGTCACTTTCTTAAGAAATATATTTGTTATACATATCATGAAGCCATTCAATGTGATACAGAACATCTGTGAAAATTACTATTGGATTGTCTGGATTTGTATCCTTAACACTCAATACTCCAGCTAAATAATAAAAATCAGAATGTGAAAACGTCAAGCCTGCACCACTGTCGGTTTGATGAACGCCTTGTCCTAAAATTAAAGATAATATATACAAAGTATAAAAATTATTCATACGACTATTTTAGAGCGGTAGATACAAAAAGAGATATATGACAGATGACTATCGGTTTAATATTAATTGTATATGGTAATAATTAAATTAAATATAATAATTAAACAATTTTTTTTGCTTTTGAGTGAAGAATGATTGTTTTTAGATACAAAGAATAACAAAAAAAAGTCATTATTTTCAATGGGGTTCAGTATTAATTCAGATTTGTAGTGAGAGTATGATAAGTAACTACTCTAAAGATACTAAATACTAAGTTACATAATACTAAGTTTAATAAATTATATCATTTATTAAAAATAGTTGGTAATATTCAATGGACAATGGTGACATATTAACAATGTATATAATTGAATTGTGTTTATTGAAACAAATGGCTATTAATAATTATATATTTTATTACCTCCTTTAGACTCGGCACAAAACTTATCATCAGTCACAAACATTTGAAATTTATCTCCATAGTACATCATTCGACAAGACTCTTGATCGATGGACGACAGTGTTGTTTCTAATAAAACGGGACTTAGTGTGTCATTTTCCGTTTTTCCCCAACCAACAATCTGTGAAGTATAAAACAATTTTATAATGTTAAATATCACTCTTCTTTTAAGAAATCGTATAAATGTTGGAGATGAATAATTAGTTTTTTTGGGTAATTAAAATCTAACAAAAAAAGTTTTATCATCTTAGAAATCAAAGATGTTCTATTATTACAAGTACATTCATTTATACTATAGAAGAGAAAATTACACTATTTTCCTATTATACAAATATACAGAATTGAATATATAATACAAAGTAATTAACTGTAATTAAATCATAATTTCATTTTTAAATTATTTAACAAACAAACCTTTCCTCGTGTTCCATATGGTACTTGCCATACTTTGGCACAATTCCAATCCATACAAACTGGTGCAACACCAGCACTAATAGTAACTTTGTCTTTTAACACGATAACAGATATATCATTAGCACGAGCCTCATCATTTCCATTATAACCTCTATTCAGATGAATTTCTTTCACCTTAAATATTTCTTTTAATCAATATTTGATATTTAAATACTATAATAAAATTCTACTTTAAAATTAATAATTACATCCATCATTTGAGTAAATTCATTGTCGATAACCGTATAATTTCTAGTAAATTTTCCAACAGCTACTTTGATTGAACCTTTCATCATTTCAACTATAAATAAACGCGGCATACTTATATTCCAAAAACAATGAGCCGCTAAAAATGTATTTATATAATTATCAATTTTTATTAGGCATAAAAAATATTATTAAGTTTTTACCAGAAACGACTAAATTTGGAGCGATTAGTGATCCTCCACATATCAAGTCATACTCTGAATTAGCTTTATCAAATCGATATATTCCTACGTTCCAAGGTGCTGTTCCAACTTGTGCTGTAGTATTACCATTATCGATCAATAATTGGTCCCTGGTATACGGTCTACCGCAATCTAAAAAAAAATTGCCATTAGACGAATATTATTGTTAATTGTTATACATTATTGATTATTCTATTGTTATATATTATAAAATAGTCAGTATGATAAATATAATCAAATTTTTCTAAGTAATTTCGTGTTGTGAAAAAATTCTTAATATATCGACTGTAAGACTCATAGTTGAGAGAATCTGATAGCTGATCTATTTTGACTTAAATAATATATAAAAACAAAATTATCATTTGGATATGGTAACAGTTCATTAAATCAGTAAGATATACAGAATACAGCAAAATCCAATGAACACTAGATGTCAAACCATATGTTCTTACATAAATCACAATACATTTACCATTCCTCGAGACAAACTACTCATAGAGACAATAGGGTTTTCTACCATTGTTATCAGTGAAACCATTCGTTAAAGTTTGTTGTGCATACGTCGAAAACAAGACAGCGAAAATCCAGTATATAGGCTAATTAAACATTTATGTTTATTTAATGTAAAAAATATAATTACATGTAGTGCATTCATATAGTTGATTATTCCACGTTCCGTTAGACTGACAACGTAATTCAATTGGAGGACCTCCTTGTCCATTTGGTAGTCTGCGTGTTAGCTTACACAATGCGTTTGCTATTGTATTGGGTATAGACGGACTCGAGCAATTAACATGGTTACCATTTAGAGTACATTTAATATCTAAACTATCTGATAATAGAGGTGGACACTTTTCTATAAACACAAACATATTATAATTAAATATAATCAGACGTCGTATAAATAATATTTAAATATTTAAGTAAACATTACAATACATAACTTACTGAAACACAAATTCTTAGAATTCAATATCCATTCTCCATTTCCCTGACAAATCCTAAGACCACTTGGATAAGCCTTTTGATATCCAACTTCACAGTTCTCAATTACAACACGATGCTGCTTAATTAATGTCCCATGAGCTAAAATTTTATCTGAATCTTCATAAGAATATATTACTCCATCGGTAGTTGGTAAAACACATGCATTTTTGGTATCCTGGAATAGTGACAATGAAAAATTATAAATTTTTCCTAACCAGATTGCATTAAAGCAAATGTTAATATTTAACACAAGAAATTCAATTCAATACAAAATAATAATGATAATACCTATTCAGAAATAAATGATGATCATCATAAAATATTAAATAATCCACAATATTATTGAACTTTTTTTTTAATTATCAAGTAGAATTATAATAATTATTATTTGTACAAAAAAAAATGCAACATTTTTTACGTAGAAAAACTGTTCAAACGTATAAAGTGTTGTTAAAATGTAAAACGATAGTATTATCTATGTACTATAATATCATATTAGGTTTAATTGAAATAAACGATTGTTAAAAAAGGACTGTTATAAATTATTACACAAAAATAAATCTATTTATACAAATACTGATTTCAAAAATTACACACAGAATAAATGATTTTTGTATAATTACCAGCATATTGTCACTTTCATAAGAACTATATTTATTATACAGTTCACGAAGCCATTTAATGTAGAACCTAACATTTGTAAATACTGCAATTGAATTTTTTGTATTTGGATCTTTTAGACTAACTATTCCGGTTAAATAATAAAAATCAGAATGTAAAAACGTCAAGCCTGCACCACTGTCACCTTCTCGAACACCTTGTCCTAAAATTAAAGATATTTTATTTTAACGACAACGATTAATCATACGATCATTCTTGAGTGGTAGGTATAACAAATAGTCAAATGACAGATGATATACTTGTTTGTTTAGTTTGTTGTTAATTTTATGTTTTAACAATAATATTAAATATATTGAACAATAAAGTATTTTGCATTTGAGCAAATCAATCTAATAATTCTAATCATTTTATTTTATGCAGTTCTACAGTCCTAAACTCACACAGAGCTAGTTATGATAATTAAACGCTTATTCGATGCTAAAAGCAATAGTGTAATAAGTTATATTTTTAATTAAAAAAAAGTTAGTTATATTAATATTGATAGTAATATTACAATATTACATAAATTAAATTGTATTTGTTGAAAAAAATTGAAACATTGATTTCAAATATTAATAATTAAATATTGTATTACCTGATGCAGATCCGGCACAAAATTTATCAAAAGTTACAAACTGTTCAAATCCATTTTTATACATGCTTCGACAAGAATTATAATCAATGTACGGTAAAGTTGCTTCTAATAAAACTGGACTTGGTGTGTCATTTTCTGTAATTCCCCAACCAACAATCTGTGAAAATATAAATTAGTTTAATCATAAATAAGATTACTCTCTATTAATGTAACTAAGTAAATATTGGTAATTTATGTAATTAGTTAATTAAAATCCGACTGATTAAGGTTTTATTATTCTGAACATTAAACAAATATGAAATGAGAAGAATATTTAATGGTTTTATTATTTTATCGAAGAGATTTTTTTTTATTTAATACAATAGAAAAGGCTCTTACAGTAGTTGCCTATCATATAAATGGACAAAAGAGATTGTTGGTATAGTACATATGTGTAAATAAATCATAATTGTAATATTGATTTTAACCAAAAAAACCAAACCTTTCCTTGAGTTTCATTTGTTACAATATATCTACCATCCCAATCAACACAAGCTGCTGCAACAGCAAGACTAATATTAACTCTGTTTGATAACACGATAACTGCTATATCATGAGAATAGTGCCGATGATACCCATAATAGTCTTCTTGTAGATAAATTGTTTCCACCTATAAAATTAATTAATTTATAAAATATATTTTACCCATTTTTTGTTTCATAGATTATAATTTTAAAAATTACATCCAATATTTGAGTAAAATCATTGTCAATAACTGTGTAGTTTCTATAATATTTCCCAACAGCAATTCTATATAGACCATTGTTTATTGATATTCTATTAGATAACATACCATTTTGCCAAAAACAATGAGCCGCTAAAATTGATAATTCATTAATACCTATTATCGTTTCATATTTAAAACGAAAATACATGACACTTTTATAGGTACCAGAAACAATTAAATTTGGAGCAATAAGTGATCCTCCACATATCAAGTCATATTTGGAATTCTCTTTATTAAATCGATATACTGCTACATTCCAAGGTGCTGTTCCAATCTGCGCTTTCTTACCATTATCGATCAATAATTGGTGTCCGATATACGATCTACCGCATTCTTAAATAATATTTAAATATAATTACAGATGACAGTTATTGATATGTAATTCTACGTGTAGTAGAATAAAGAATAAATGGTTCTACTGACGACTTAAGAGTATGTTAACGCACTATTATAACATCACATATTACAATTATTATAAAGAATGATATTTTTGAGAGCATGATATTTAATGTTTATTTTAATTTACGAAAAAATGTTTTTATTATAAATTCGAATACAAAGTGAAAAATTAATAAAATGTAATACCAATAAACCAAACACTCAAAAATGCATTCTTCAATAATTGTTCATATGAATGTGATTTATGTATGTTGCAAGTGAAATTGAGAGAAAAATAAATATTGCACTTACATTATATTATCCAAAGAGAACAATTAATATTTAAAATATCTGATAATAGAGATGGACACATTTCTATAAACATAAACAAATTATAACCAAATATAACTAACATTTGATATATAATATTTCCATACGTATTAATTACAGTATAAATATTACAATATATAACGTACTGAAACATAGTTTCTCAGATTTTGATGTCCATGTTCCATTATTCTGACAAACCCTAAAACTGTTGGGGTAAGCCTTATGATATCCAATTTCACAGTTCTCAATAATAGTGCGATTGTGATTAATCAGTGTTCCGTGAGCTAAAATGTCATCTGAACCTTGGTAAGAATATATAACTCCTTCAAGGCTCGGTAGAATGCAAACATTCCTTAAATAATAAAAGGTTAAGAATTAAAATTACATTTTGACATCACCCAACTTAATCTACGTGACTATCCCGCATGGGTACACTTAAAAGTCAAAAAATTTAAAATTCATAAATAAATGTGTATTTTAGTTTTTCTTCTTCCTCCCAAAAACTCCATTTCAATCTAAGGTCACTGGACTGAAATTGTTCGTGATGTTATCTTTAAATTAAAACACACTGCACTTTTATATTAACATATAATATTATATATAAATATATATAATTATAGCTTCTAATTCTGGATTTTCGACTAAATGTTTAAAATTTTCAATTTCCAGTAAATCTTCTTTCTTAGAATCAAAGTGCAACATTTTGAATTTGTCAAAAATATTCAAAGTAATATTTGATCGATTAATTAATGATTCTATTAAATTTTTAAATAAATGTACACAGTATAGAACATTTAAAAAGATTTTTTAATAAAAATAAATAAATATTAACCTAGCAAATATTTTTATGTGGAACATATATTTAAAAAAAAAATGTTACAAAATTATATTTAAAAGCAAAAAAAAATAGTAGTCAAAAAACAAACAAGGAATAGAAAAAAGTAAAATTAGTATCATTTAATTGATTCTAAGGAGTAAAAATAATAAATCAAATTAGCTGATATAGCTTCGTTAAAGAGGAATAAAAAGAAAAAAATTAAATGCCAACCAAATCCGTTATATACTTAAAATTATGAATATTGGTGCCTATGGTACTGTGGTGAACCATAGTACCGCTTATCTCCACAACACTTAATGGTTTTTAAAGAGCTCTAGATTTCATATTATATTTTCTCAGGTATAACAAATTACACAATTTAATTACAGAATTAAATTTATCGTGATAATTATAAACTAATTAATTACATTTTAGAAAAATTGCATAAGTTAACTTTTATTTGAATAATCGCTAAATAATCTACAAATAAAGCGAATGTTATTTGTTTGACAAAAAAAAAATAATAAATACTTTTTATTGGACTCCGTCTTTAGTTCTGATGTATTATTAACAAGTTTTAGTGATGATGTATCTGCAGAGATTGAAATAGGACCAAAACAATTTTTTTCATCAGATCCATCAGCACACTGTTGTACACCATCACATTTACTGTCCATATTGACACAAGCCCCATACTTACACCGAAATTTATTATTTTCACATCTTAAATTTAAAAAAATTAGTTAAATATAATGGTTAGTTTATTAAAATCAACTCACCGAAGTGTTTCACATAATGATAAAGTTTCATCAGACCCATCATTACAGTCTTGAGTTCCATCACAAATTGATGATTTATTAATACATTGACCAGATATACATGTATAGTGGTCTGCGCTTTAAAATAAAAGAAATTCAAATGTAAATTTTGTGTTATGTCTTATAATCGACATTTAGCATAGAATATAATATTGTACATTACAATATATTAAATATGATACATGTAATCATGGTTGATGATTGTAATGACGCAACAACGGCGAACAGAGCACTCAACTCACGGCATGCCACATAGTCCATTATGATATATGTGTACGCGGGTGGTCGAACGAGAAAATGCTGTTCTCGCAGTGCCGTCACACACGTATTATATATATATATATATATATATATAGACATATAATATATTACACGTATATACCTATATTAAGCTTTCCTGGCCACCAATGTGTTTCATTAGAATGTGAATCTGAACAACTAATTTTTATTTTGCATTATTTGGTGTTTATTATTCTTTAAAGTCATTTTCCCACATTTTTAGTCATTTTTATTGATTTCACAATAGTTAAATTAAGGTACGGTTTCCCTGCAGTGTCCAGACGCGGCTTCATGACGCCGTGCTGTTCCACTCTTTGACGCTGCAAGGAAACTATATTCGTTTCTTGATCACCATAATGACGATAACTTTCTTAAAACTTTGAAATTACCACGGACTAACATTAGTACCTATCCGATTTTATGTTACCCATTACAGTCGTCGTTGTTGTATTATAGTGAATATTATTATACCTATACATTCTATAATTTTTTCCTAATATTCGATTAGCATCCGATCTCGCCAATTACAATCGTCGTGTCGTTATCGTGTTAAAATCAACAATATTGTGCTTAAATGTTATTGTTTTTTCGTAATATTTTTGGAATGCCGAAAATTAAAACGTCGGTTGGTGCGCGTCAACGTCTACTTCATTTGTAATTTTTTTATTTAATTTTAAAGGACGTTTTTTGTCATTTTTATGTCATATTTTGAGTAATTTGTAAGCTTTGATAAATGTTTATAGAATTTTATGATAAAACAAAGTACAACTTTTAAAAAAATATATTTTTATTAATTTAAAACAAATATTTGTAATTTTTACGTCATTTTTTGTCATATTTGCATATTATTTTTTAGGTCACTTTTTAATGTTTTTAAGGTCATCAACTTCCGAGCC
Organism: Rhopalosiphum maidis; assembly: GCF_003676215.2. Taxonomy (NCBI): domain Eukaryota; kingdom Metazoa; phylum Arthropoda; class Insecta; order Hemiptera; family Aphididae; genus Rhopalosiphum; species Rhopalosiphum maidis. Next base: position 88,069,159 of record NC_040878.1, read on the forward strand.
CTACTTATTGTATATATACATAAAAAGGTACATGTATAAGATTGTATATAATATATGAATATCAAAAATGTATAATGATTTACAATATGTGTCTACTGTTCTACTGTATAGTTTGTGTATTATTTGATATAGGGTACTAGAGGCTAGGGCTTGTTGAGGTTTTTGAGCTCTTATTATAACATTATAATAATGACTATTAAAATATACCAACATTTTGCATGATGAAACAGTTTGTCGTTTTTCAAGTATTCTTTCACAAAAAACGTCTATTCCTGAAAAAAAAAAATTTTAATATTGTTAAGTAATGTCATATTATATACTAGAATTTTTTGTTTTATATTAATAAGTTTCTATATTATAATATTAAGTTAAAACAAAAAGAGTTATCATTGGTTTTCTTCTCTCTTCGTCTCATATTTTAATTAAATAACATTTTTTTTTTACCATACAAAATGTATTATAATTATAATATATAAGAAAAATTGATAAAACAATTTAAAAGTAAAATATAAAAATTAATGTTTAATTTTCACACTTGGACAATACAAAAAAATTAAAAGTTCTTTTATCGACATGTTTATAACACGTATTTTAAGTTGAACTATTAAAAATAGATAATTTTATTTCTTTACAATTTAAATGTGTAAAAATTTATTTAAAACGAAAATTGTATTTTTGTTTTATGTCAAAGATTCTGTTGTTGAATTAATTATTTGTAAAGATTCAATAAAAATATAAATACTTGGATACTCGGGACAAATTGTTGATTTTTTTTTTTTATCAAAAGAAATTTTTCATAACAGTTTGCTAAAAATTAAAACCTAAAATAAAAAAAAAAACCAACTCCATATACGACTTTTTTTTACGAGTAACTATTTTGATTTTTAGGTAAGTACAAATCCAGCGTGACGGTAAAATAAAAAAGCAGAGCTGACACTACCGTAGTAAATTACACGAGCCAGAGTTTGCCCATTGAATGTGTGTAAATTTGCCCATTTTCTTTAGCCAGGGCTATAGATCTAATGATTGGTCGGATTGGTACGTTTGTGGTATCAGTAGATTGGGAATGATGTGAAGATCATATCTTTGTCCTAAGGTGTAACCTAACCTTGGTGCGATAATGCCGAGAATATTGGAAAAAAAGTGAAGTATTTTTGATGCAAAATGATATTGTACCCGTCCGTTTTAATTGTAACGTTTTACGCGCCTGTAACCATATTACTATGATGTTTACATTTTCGTCGCGGTCACTATCTTAGTCCGAGGTCGCGGTCGTACACAGGACAGCGGTTCCCATCGTTGCCAAGTTGCCTTCGCCTTTGCTTATTATCGTATTCGTGTTTCTTGCGACATTCAGTGTGTATGTCCATGTGTGTATTCGGTGCCGCGCCGTGATATTGTTAATATATTATATAACATTGTTATCGTAATAACCACGTGTAATTGTTGAATTCCGTTGTTGTAGTGGGCCTCGTGAATTGTCGAAAGATTAATATTAATTATAAACTTAAATTTGCAAAATGGTTTGTAAAGCGTATAAAGAGAAAATACAAAAAAAAAGAACTGTTTGAAAAAAACATAGATATGATAATATTATGTATGGTTGTAAATTCGAAAAATAATTTTATCTCCATAACTAAAAAAAATCAAAAAAACTATTTCATTTTATGGGAGCATAGAAAATGGACCAATAATATTATAGTAAATTTAATATGCCACTTTATAAATCAATAACTTATGTAGATAGAATTTTGAAGTATAAGAAAAGTATTTTTTATATAAAAAAAAATTGAATATAACATTAAATAAACAAACATACCTAATAAATCAGTAATAATAATATAATAATTAAATTAATTAATTAAAAAATAAAAACCTGCAAATCATATTACATATTTACATGCCGGTACATAAAAATGTTATAAAAAAACTATTTATATTCCAACAAAAACACTTCATCAAACACAGTATAAAAAATTTTTAAGTAAAAAAAACTGATCATCTTCAGCATTAGAAAGATGTGATATCATTCATAATTGATTATTAATTATTCACACCAAATTTAAAAAAAAAAATTCATTTATAAGACTTAAACATTATTTATAAAGATCTGATATCATGAATAATTGCTAAATAAATTAAATTTAAAATAAAAGTATTTTATCTCAATAATTTATTTACTTTGCGAGAATTTATTTCGACCAATAAACATGCCTGTTTGTAACTGGACTCTAACAAATTTCCATGACAAATTTTACTAAATTAGTTTAGTAAAAAGGTCTTAATCTTAATTATTAATTTATAAATAAAACAAATTCTCGCAATGTATAGGTAAATAAATTATTGAGATCGAATAAATTGATTTTAAATTTAATTTACTTAACATTTATTCATGATATCAGATCTTTATAATGCTTAATTATTATAAATGAGTGTTTGTTTTTATAATTTAGTGTACTTAATTAAATTAATTAAATTATAAGTACGTTTAAACTTAATTTATTATTATATTATTATATATTATATAATTAAACTATCTAATCAAAGTTATATTTTTTTTATAGTGTAAACAAGTATATTACAAATACGTACCAAAAATCAGGTATGAATATATTAGCCAGGAATACGTCACTTTCATGATCAATGATGAATTAAGATTGAATCAAAACTTTATAACATATTAGTTAAATCATCTAAGCATCACTAAACAATATTTTACAAATATATATGTATTTTCTCACTGTTATGTTTATTAACCACTAAAAAATATTTGCATGTAATTAATTAATATTGAACTTTATCAGTAAAGTATTTTATTTTTAAAACGATCTGTATGTACTGCAATATAATATGAACGATTATAATATCACAATTACAACTACACAACACATAGGTACTGTTAAGTCCTCTAAATTTGTATTGCAGAATTCAGGTTATCAGTTGGTGTTGATAATTATTATGTATTACCTATACACGATGAGACCAAATAACAGACTAAATAGATAAGTAATGAAAATTAAATAAATAAGCAAAATTGTTTTATAATTCAGTGTAATGCCATACTGCTAAATTCAGCAACTAATTTCAACGTAGGTATATATTATTTACTGTAAAACTAGTTATTCTAATTTAATGGGTATGCGTATACATGTATGTATATTATTGTCATATAACTTATATTTATTATCTTAACCAATTTTTTTTATTAGTTTGGTATCTCATACACGTTTGTTTAATAAAAATTTGATTATATACATTTAATGTATTACATTATCTTATAAACTATTATAATACAATTAAAAACGTTAACTTAATTTTTACGATATTATAATAATATGCAGTTTTAGACGTTTTAGTAAATATTATAAATATTTTCGTGTATGTAACTATGTAAGTATATAATTATTACTTACATATTATTCAATAATTTATAAATTCAATTAAACGTTCCGGTGGAGTACGATTGCACGCGTTTTACCTTTTTAGGTATAGGATGTGCGTAGTGCCAGAAATCAGAATAACAAATAACATGATTTTAACTATTCAAAGGCGTACGTTTGCGCGTGAAATTGGGTGCGATGTTGTCAAAATTTTTATTAAACATACAAACCTTTCCTTGATCTCCATTTTTTACATTATATTTAGAACTCCAATCAACATAAACTGATGCAACACCAACACTAATAGAAACTTTGTCATTTAACACGATAACAGCTATATCTGCACCATGAAATCCCTTAAAACCAAAATAACGTTCTTTTCATATAAATTGTTTTAATAAATATTTAGTATTTTACAACCATAATACAATTTTACTTTTAAATCAATGACTTACTTCCATTATTTGAGTAAATTCATTATCAATAACCGTGTAATCTCTAATACTTAGTACCACGAACGCAGTATATAATAAATTTATATTACATATTAAATAGTATCATACAAGTTTAGTATAATATTATACCTTATACATATAGGTCATAGGTTCAATTTCATTTTTTTACTTAGAGACCCTTTACACATTTAAATGAAGCATACCCGTGGGGAAGTCTGTAATGATGTACGCATAAGCATCATATCTTTTTTAAATTTAAAATATTCAATAAAATAATTATAATAATTGTTAGCCATTAATGATATGATATTACAAAAACATGTACACACACACACATACACACACACAGACAATATTATATTATATAAGGATTCCAGTTTCATGTTCAATGGGCAGACGCGTTTTTTATTGTCTTTTTGTACGGACGGTCAAAGGCGAGTGTAAGAGACTACGCAGATCGTTCATGCAATAATACATAATAATAATTCAGTTATAAACGTCTGTAATCAATTAAAATTCGTCTATTAAAAAGTGTATTAAAAATTAAATAAAATTACTATAGTGGTTCAAAGAAAAAAGGTGTACTTAATTATTTTAAAATAAATCGATCACCTCATATTCCATCTTGAACGCGAACAACGATTTCAACAAGCAAGTCGCTACAAGGATTAGAGAGGTAATATTACCAAACTATTACTTAACAAGTAATGATTTAAAGATATAATATAATAGTCCCCGACTAACTTATTACCTTTTTTTTTTCTCAATCATTACAACTCTGTCCTTCACAACCCCAATTCAAATACCAATAAAATATTATTATTGTCGCCCAATTTATTATATTTCATATATTATAAATTATAATACATCTATTACTAAAATGAAAAATATTTTTACTAAAACAATGAACAATATTTAGGTACTTATACATTATTTATTATAATTAAAACTATCGACTCAAAATTGAAAATTTATCCAAGATAAATTCAATTGATAATTCATTCGATAAATCCCGTTCAATATAAATTATTGAACAGTTTTTCTCCACTAGCATATCTGACTGAAGAGTATTTATATCCATATTTTATAAGTCCTAAAAAATAAGCCATAAAATTGATCAATCTATTAATATTTAGAAACACCAATACAAAATTAAATACTATAATTTATACTCTTAAACAAAAAATTAACTCTTATCATAATTTCTTCAAGTGATCCAATATTTATTATGGAAAACATAAGTACCGACGAATAATGAATCGTCGCTTAAACTTTGGATAATTATTTCTTCAAACAACATTTACTGTATTATGTATATTAGATAAATAACCGAGAATTCAATACTTCTATTGTTGCTCGTTATGCTCCTTTATAAATAATAAATGTTTGTATGAAAAACTCGCGTTATGAGGTTGACTGAACAATAATGGTAAATAACAAAGTTTATGCTTAAATAACAAATAATAATAATAATATGAACAACAATGCTGTGGAAGATAGAGCCGGTTGAAGTGGGGAGGTTGAAAAGTGTGCTCCGACACCAGGCCTCGCCTGGTTTTACCTTACTAAAATAACACAAATAAAACCAAAAATAATTTTATTCTTAAGCAATAAGTTTATAAATGTACTGATATTAACTGTATGGTACTACTTAAGTATTTATAATCAATGTTTACACAATTATACCTAGTAAAGTTAATAATGAATATTATTAGTTTTATTAAAAATATTATTGAGTATTCTATTATCATCATATATTTTATTAAAAATCCTACATGTAGTGATGCTCAACGGGCTATATTGATGGATGGAAAAATAGAACAGACCTACTTCGAGGCAGCACGCGCAAAGGTCGGCGGACTAGGCCGATATCACATCCGAAGAGAGATAGAAACGTTTAACACCGTCTATACTTAAGTACAATTTCGCGAGTCGATCGTTTTGCTCAGGGGGTGCAAAAACGATACGGATTTGAACGACGACTTGCGTAAACAATTTCAATTTAAATAAACAATTTGGAGTTGCTAAGCTCCTTTAAGTCTCACCAAATGGCGCCTATGGTTGTACATATTTTTTTCAAAATAATTGAGTATTCATGCGATGAAATACCGAAGAGCAATCCTCAGAAAATTACATCAGAGGGCAAAACACAATAGGAATTCCTTACGGTCTATATTTGGTAGATTAAACATGGCAATCATTTTTAAATATCCTAAATCAAAGGATAATAATTATTATTTTTATTATTATTTTATATACGTTAAATTCATCGAACATATTCACCCCCATTTCTTCTTTTATTAATGCATTTATTCACATTAATATTTTAAATTCAATTCGTTACGAAAATAGATATTCATCCTTATTATAAACTGTTTATCCTTAAACCAATTTTAATATTTAGTTGAAAATTATCATTTTCACAAAATGTTTTTTTTTTTTTTGAACAACTTATGAATATTTGATATTTTAATTTTTTTAAATATTTTCCTTGTATTTAACGTAAAAAAGTTGTCACTGGAACAAATTCTTATCGATTTTGTACGAAATCTTATGTGCGTTATTTTTACACCTATAAAGAGGTACAACTTTTTTTATATATCCATTTAAAACACAAATTTTTTATAGAATCAATTTAAAACCTTAAATTATTTCCTAGTAAAAAATGTGAAAAATCTTCAACTTTTTAACTAAGGTTTCCAAATTTAATATAATGTTCCTCATAAGTAGTTCATACTGTAACTAAATAACCTAAAAAATCATAATTAGAGAATTTTTTAGTTCAAAAATGTACAAAATTACGTATTTAACCGACAAATAACGATATAATTTATTTTTTTATAATTTAAAAATATTATTCGTGGAAACTTAAAAATTTTACTTATATTATGAACTTAATAAATACTCAATAACATTTTGAAAATAGGTATGTAGATTAATTTTAAAAATATTATTTATTTATATGGTCGTAACTCTCATTATGATTAATTTACCCTAAAAGGCTAAAACCAATGACGTCTAGCAACTAGCGTTCGTACACTTCATGGTAATGTCCTGAGATGCCGGTTAGTTCTTATTAAGAAAGAAAATGTACGATAACCTGCATTGCTTATATTTTGCGCTTTTGATATCTACGGACATGAAATATCAAAAATCATTATAATTTTAAAGTTTTCACTATAAAATACTTATGAGAAATTGTGTATTAAATTGTCAAATATTAGCAATAAGAATTGTGTGAAGAGCTGAAAGATTATTTTTATACATTTTTCTTTAGTAATCCAAAATATTTATAACAATATAAAACCAATATGGTAAAAAAGTGCTTTAATATTCTTGGGCGAAAAGGAAAAACAGTTTTAAAATATTTGGGCGAAAAGAGACGTGGGCGAATAATAAATAATGAGGCTATATATTATGAATTATTAATATATATATATATATAAATATATTTCATTTACTTTTTTGGCCCTAGATCTAATGATCCGCATATCATAGGTAAGTTTATTTTATTGTGGGTCTTCTAAACAGTATTAAAGTTATAAAAAACTCCGCGAAAATATATATATCTATTATCTATGTATTGTAATTTAACCACCCAGTTAAAAAATAACTGTACCTAATAAATTTCAAAGATCAATCTCAAGCTATAAAATAACTTAACATGTATTTGTACATTATCCGTGTAAAAATATTAAATAGTTTCCCTTTTTTTTTGTTATATATAAATGGTGTAACTTACAATATAATTTATCACATTTTTCTTTTTAAATAAAATTATGGAACCACATACAATTTTCATACCTCGAAATCGTACAGATTTTTATGATTTATTTTTAGTGTTTCATGTTATTTAATTTTTAATTATGCAGTAACAAAATAATATCTACTAGTCTATACTATCAATTTTTTTTTATATATAGTTTTAATTAGTTCACAATTTATTTAGGATCTAAGAATTTTTCGAGGGGGGGGAGGCAGCCATCCAAAAAAGCTGTGGGTTTTATAGACTACTGAACACCGGTATTAACCAATATTAACCAAAGTAATAACAGTTAATAACACCCAAACGTTTGTTCAAATTTTTTATTCCGGTATTTGAATACCCGAATACACCCAGTACCCAAAACCCGAAACCCGAATAATTGACTTAGTCGGATACGCGGATACATCAAAAACCTTGGGAATAACCATTTGGGTATTAAATGAAGGCAAATAAAAAAAATTGTAGTTATTTTAATAACCAAGTACAATGATAATAAACATAATTAATTATAAACGAAAAATTTGTTAATGCAAAAAATTATTCAAACATAATATTATATGTATATAATGCTTATGTATCACCTATAGTAATGACGAATTTAATTTAAATTAACAAATGTTAAAAATGAACTGTTAATAATTATTATTTTTTAAAAGTAAAAAAATATTCATATAAATATTGATTACAATTACACGTAGAATACATTATTTTAATTTAATTACCATACTATTAGGCTTGGATATATTATCACTTGCATAAGAAGTATATTGGTTATACAGATCACGAATCCATTGAATGTGGCGCTTAACATCTGTAAAAACTGCTATTGAATTATTTGTATTTGGATCCTTGACACTCACTACTCCAGTTAAATAATAAAAATCAAAATGTAAATACGTTAAGCCTGAACCACTGTCACCTTGATGAACCCCTTGTCCTAAAATTAAAAATATTTTTTCTAAAAATCATTGTTTTTAATAGTTTATTAATAATTCAGATTTACAGTCCTAAATTCACACACAGTCAGATATGATAAGTATATGCTCACTATAGATAATACATTCTTAATTTTAATAAGTAAAATAATTCATTAAAAATAATTAGTAAAACTTATAATCAATGGTAATATTCTAACAATTTATAATATAGTTAAATTTTGTTTATTGAGAAAAAAATGAAAATATGTTTTCAAATATTAATAACTAAACACTATATTACCTAATGCAGACCCAGCACAGAACTTATCAATAGTCACAAACGTTTGAAATCCATTTGTATACATCTTTCGACAAGAATCATGGTCGATGTACGGTAAAGTGGCTTCTAATAAAATGGGACTTTGTATGCCTTTTTCTGTTTTTCCCCAACCAACAATCTGTGAAAGTATAAAATAGTTATTTAAGATTATGTAAGATTACACTTCTTTAATATAAACATGTAAATGTTGGTAATGACTAATAAATGTAATTAGTTATTTATAATCTGACTAATTAAAGTTTTATCATTTTGATAATCGAAAAAATATAAAATAAGAACTATATTGAAATTTGATTTTACAATTTTTTTTTCTTTTGTATAATGCATAGAAATACATACAGTCACTTACCTAATATTAAGTATTAACCTATCATACAAATGGATAGTAGTAAATGGTAATATAGTAACTGTAATTTAAATAATAATTTTGATTTATACTTAATTAACAAACAAACCTTTCCTTGAGCTCCATTTGGTACACTAAATTTAGAAGCCCAATCAACACAAGCTGGTGCAACACCAACACTAATAGAAACTTTGTTTTTCAACACGATAACAGCTATATCATCAGCATGAAATCCACTAGCTCCATAATAACCTTCGTTCAGATAAACTGTTTCCACCTATAAAATAGTTTAATTTCCAATATATATTATATCATTCCTATTATTATTAGTTTTTAAAATACTACATTCAAATTAATAACTAACATCCATTATTTGAGTGAATTCATTGTCAATTACTGTGTAATCTCTATCATATTTTCCAACAGCAATTTTATATAGACCATCGTTAATTGATATACGGTTGGACAGCATATTTTTTCGCCAAAAACAATGAGCGGCTAAAAATGTTATTTATTTTAATAATAATTTATTTATCATCCTTTCTTAGGTCTTAAACATATTGCTCATTTTTTACCAGAAACAACTAAGTTTGAAGTAATTAACGATCCTCCGCATATCATGTCATACTTGGAATTCTCTTTATTTAATTGATAAATTCCTGCATTCCAAGGAGCTGTTCCAACTTTAGCTTTGAAACCATTATTGATCAATGTCGTGCTATTTGTATATACTCTACCACAATCTAAAATCATAATTCAACACAAATATAGATTACAATAGTTTTTAAGTATTATCACCTATATAGTAAATAATAAAACGTAATGTTGAAAGCTAAAGAGGATGCCAACGCAATATTATAAAATCGCACAATACAAAAATGATTTAGAATAATATTATTAAATGTATGACATATTGAGTTGTTTTAATGTTGTTTTAAATTAAAAATATATATATATATATATTTATTTTAAAGACTAATGTAAAGTGATATAATATAAAAACAAATATTGCGCTCACATCCTCTTAAAAATTTATATCAAACGATTGTACCTGACCAGACAATTATTCGTTCGTGTTAAATATAAACTTTTATAATACATACAATAAAATAATAAAATTAATATAGTAAGATATGTAACTATAAATTGAGTGACTTATAATAAAATGCCGTTGTTATCATTGTAACTGTTCGTTCATAATTGTTATACATAAATCAATAAGAAGATAGCGGGAACCGACTTTAGCCAAATCGTCTAAGTATGTAAATTAAAGATAAATGTTTATAAAATAAAAGAATTTAATTACAAGGAATGCATCTGTATAGTTGATTATTCCACATCCCGTTAGACTGACAACGTAATTCAATTGGAGTCTCTTCTTGTCCATTTGGTAGTATATGTGTTGGCTTACATGATGGTATTGCTTTTGTACCATTTACTGATGGATTTGAACAATCGGCAAAGTTACCATTTAGAGTACATTTAATATTTAAACTATCTGATATTAGAGGCGGACACTTTTCTATAAACATATATACATTATAAGCAAACATAAGCAAACATAATCAAACCTTGGAAAAATAATATTTAAATAGTTAAGTAAAAATTACAATACATAACTTACTGAGACATAGATTTTCAACAGTGGATGTCCATTTTCCATTTCCCTGACAAAGCCTATAACTTTTGGGGTAAGTCATATGATATCCAACTTCACAGTTTTCAATTACAGTTCGAAAATGGTCAATCTTCGACCCGTGAGATAAAATTTCATTTGAACCTTCGTAAGAATATATAACTCCTTCGACAATCGGTAAAACGCAAAAATTCCTTTAAATATTTACAATTAGCACCATATCAAATAAATATATTCTCTATATCAAACTAAAATCTAGTTTAGTTGGTTCTTATAAGATCCATTCTACAAGATTTCTTGATTTTAACTATGAATAGTGAAACCAATGGTAACAATAAAATTATTGAAAACTATAGATTATACATCATATTTTATTAATTAAAGTAGTATAAACCGAATTTATATCCGACATAGCTTCGTTATTTCATCATTAGAAGAAAACGCAAATGCCAACTTACTTAACAGATAATTTTTTTTTTAATTCGCTTATATAACACAATAATTATAACAAACAAAATAATTTAATGACAACTATTAAGTTAATTAAGAACAAAATTACCTAATAAATTCAGCAATAAATAGTTTTTAAAGTCTAATAACAATGTGTATGTTTTCGTATAGCTAAAATAAAATAATAAATACTTTGTATTAGTGCCTGCCGTTTGTTCATTTACAGGTGTTGTTGGTTTTAGTGTTGTTATTACAGGAGTTGTATTAGGACCCGGACATTTTTCTTCATCAGATCCATCAGCACACTGTCTTATGCCATCACATTTACTTTCTTTACTAACACAAGCCCCATAATTACACCGAAATGTATACTTTTGACACCTTTAATTTAAAATATTTAGAATTATATGGTAGTTATTTTATTAAAACTAACTTACCGAACTTTTTCACACAATGCTATAGTTTCATCAGATCCATCTTTACAATCTCGAGTTCCATCACAAGTTGATGTTTCATCAATGCACTGGCCAGATTTACATTTATACTGGTCTTCACTTTAAAAACAAGAAAAACTTAAATATAAATATGAGTTATATTTTAACTCGAATAAAATCAATTATTTATATAAAATATAAAATATTACATATCATGCATGTAATTATTCATTAATTAGGTATTATACGAGAAAATAAGAGCATAATATCATTAGAATCATATACATTATACCTAATACCTATCATAAATTATTATACAAAATACAATAAGTTACTATGTTATAAATATGTATATTAATTATATACAAATTAATATTCGGTGATACACATATTTAATATGATTAACTAAACGTCTTTTTAAATATAAATTAAATTAAGCATGTTGAAAAACCACTTACAGGCATTTAGATGGACCATTAGGATTTGAAGTATTTATAGACCTACATTCGGGTAAGTTTTCGTCAGATCCATCGGCACAATCTTTTTTACCATCGCATTTCGCACTTTTATCCACACAAGCTCCATATTTACATCGATATGCATATTTTGGGCATCTGTGTTATACAAACAAACACGTAATATTAAATTTTATTTTATAACTATTATCTTTTAGCTATATAAGCTATAATAATATTTATTCCTTACGTTTGCTTAGAACACAATTTGTTGGTCTCGTCTGAACCATCTGAACAATCCGCACGACCGTCACAAACAGCCGTTGACTCGATACACAGTCCATTTGAACAATTAAATACGTCCTCGGGATTTCTGTAATTTATTATTAATTCAAAATTCAAATAAGCAACAAAAATAATTTAAAATGATAATTATTTACATTATATTTGCTATAGTTAGCTTATGAAATCATCTTTTCACATTAATTATTTTTTTTAATTTATTGGATCTCTAAAATAATCAATAAGGCGATATAGGAACAAAATTTCAACTGACGCCTAATCTGACATAATCACGATATTTGTAACTAACATTAAAATATGATTTTAAAAAATATTGTTTATTAATGTCATTATTATTTATCAGAGGTAAGGAGTATAATAATTCTTGTAATATAATAAGAATATATGAATTATTATATTTTTTTTTTCAATTTATGCTAAAATATATATTATTATAAAAGCATTAATGACATAATTCACGAAAAACTAATAACTGCGAAAAAAAAACCATTAAGTATGAATCGATGCAAAAGTTTACATTTTTTATTCTTAACTCCACGGATAATATTCCACAAAAAAAGTGTTCGTGGTCCGCTAGTTGGTGACTCCTGCACAGAGTATATGAGAAAGTCATGAGAAACATATCAAGTTTGTATGTCATGTATGAATGAGTTATTATGATATTTACAGTGTGTATCTATTATATATTTAATCAATATAGGTAGTTTGTGTATTCTTGATATAATTTTCTTTAAGGATTTTAGAGTGTGCGTCTTCCCCCAAGATACCCTTGTTTAGACAATTATTATAAAATAATTATAATAAAATATAATAGTTACCAACACCGTGCAAAATGTTACAGTTTGTCGTTTTCCGAGTTGTCTGTCACAAAAAACGCCTACTCCTGAAACAATTAATTTGTATACAATTTTAAATGTGTCATTATAAATCAGAATTTTCTGTTTTATATTTATATGGCATATAAACTATAAACCATCGATATAGGAGTAATATACGTTTTTGTTTTAAATAAATATAATATTAATTGTGATGAATAAAAAATAAAAAAATAAACTATTTACTATAATATTATCGAAGTAGAAAGAGTTTTCATTGGTTGACTTCTTTCTTCACCTTATATTTTAATTTAAAAATACTTTTTTACTCATTTCATATATTTTTTAGTTAGTACTATTATATCTATGAATGTATCATAAACTATGTGTATATTACCTACTCATTAAATTAAAAATAATAATATGCTGTAATTGATTAAAATCTAGGACAATCAGTCCCAATGGAAAAATGTCGTATGAGGATCTACGATAGGCCTCCGTTATTCTAAAAAAAAAATTATGTGTACCAATACAATAGGAACGTATATTATAAGCACTTATATTTTGAAAATTTTCACAGATATATTATATTTTTGAAACATAAAAAATGTAATGCAATAGATTAGTAAACTAATTTAAAAATAAAATAAAAAAATAAGTAATAATTGCTTAATATTTTCATTCGGGCAATACAAATGATTTAAAAATGCATGTACAGTTTGCTAAAAATAGATACCGATCAAAATTTCTATCTCATCTTATTCTATTTAAAAATATAACATAAACATTTCGTTTAGTAGTGAAACTAAAATAATAATTTTAAATAATTAATTATGCGACTTTTATCGTTGCTAATAATTCAGCAAAAAAAAAAAAAATGAAAACCAATTATTGAACAATTATAAAATTATCATGGAGTCCGATTGTTTACATAATACGACTTATATTTTGCGAGTACCAATTATGTATTTGTAATTTAATAAAGAACATAATTATATACTATATTATTAAATCAACTTCGGGCTCAAACACGTATTTGAGAGAGGTGGTGGGGGCGATCCCCCCACAAAGCTCGTATACTATAGTCCATTTTAGTATATATCTTATAACTTATAATACAAAATTATAAATATTTTATGATCTGTAATTTTTTATTATAAATTCGTATGATAATTACGAATTTACGATTTAAGATAGTATCAGTTAAATCTTGATAATGATTGAAATAGTTAAAAATATATATATTTTTTTTTAAGAAAAGACGTCGTACCCGCATGTGTTGTTTTCAATTTAAGTGACAATTGTCTCCGTCTTACACACGTACTACATAGACAAAACGCATTTACGCAGTCTGAATAGAACTCGCTCAATTTTGGTTCTAAACACATATTATAAAATACTAAAAAATGACAGTATTTTGAAGTCCGAGACGCTAAGTTTTTTCCATTATTCTCAATATAATGTCCATTATAATCGTTTAAAATTGGCGAAAATTTTTAAATTTTTTAATAACCTTTAACTTTTCAAAATTTTAATTTAAAAAAAAAAACTCATCGTTTTGCCCTTCATATTTTAATTTTATAACAGATATATTTACTCTAGAACTAATATTGAGCGAGTTCTACTCAAACTACGTAAAAGCGTTTTATCTATGTAGTATGTGTGTAAGACGGAGACAACACATGCGGGTGCAACGTCCTATTAATATAAGAGTACACCAGTATAAATGTATTATAGAGGATTTGGACTATTCCTAAAAATAAATAACCGCCCCTCCCAAGGTGAGGTTTCAAATACGTGTCTGATCAACATAATATATTATATAGTACCTATTATATTTGTTTGAACCCAAAATCATATTTACATAAAGGCAGGTTACAAATTTGTACTTACGCGCATATTTTTGTCATGTTTTTGTAAATTACAAAATTTAATTATGAGTACCTACGTTTTATCTTAATTTATTAATATAATATCATTAATTAAATAATACGAGAATAAATAATACTTGTTGTAGATAATACTATATACAGTATCAGAATATTATTTTTATAAGTCTTTAAAATTCAAGACAATTTCATCGCAATTCAATTTTGCGTAATTAGTATTATATGATATATTATTATTTTCGAAAAAATTGTTTTTTTATATTAATACTTAAAAACATTTTAATGTAAATAGATAAATGTATTACCTAAATTATAATTATTTAATTATATTATATTAACATGTAGTTCAATTATTTATTATTATATTGTAAAGAATATTACTTACCAAAAATTAAACATGTATATATTAACCAGGAAAACTTCACCTTCATGGCAAATGACGAATTAATATTGAAACGAAAATGTTTAATATATTAAATAAATCGAATAAACGTCACAAAAGAATATTTTACAAACATATAAGTATTATCTTCATGTAATGTATAATTAACACTGATGAATATCTGTGAGGAATGAATTAATTTTTAACTTAATCAGAAAAGTACATCGTTTCTAAAACGATCTCAAACTAATAGGTATGTACTGCAATATAATATGAACGATTATAATATCACAATATTACAACTAAACAATACATAATGTTAGATCTTCTAAATTGGTATTGCAGAATTCAGGTTATTAGTCGGTTTTGATATTATATTATTATGACCACTTGAGTGCACAGCTACGTTCATTTGATCGACTAAAGATCAGACTGCGTAGATTAGGTTAGGTAGGTAACGAAAATTAAATGAGTAATCAAACTTGTTTTAAAATTGATTATACAGCACTATTGCTACGTCCAACAACTAATGGTATTATGACGTAGCTAATGGGTATAATATTATATTAATGCATGTAAACTGGTTATTCTGATTATGTTGGTATGCGTATACATTTATACATAAATATTGTGAACAATTTATTTGTATGTAGGTACACAAGTAAATTCAGAGGAGTTTTGTATTGTATAATTATACATATGTATATATATATATATAAATATATTACATTTATTATGTATTTATAATGTCTACAAAGTTGAAAATCGATTTTATTACCTTTCCTGTACAATGATCTCGATTCTCGACCATTATAATCACCCAATATATATAGTATAGCTGTTGTATGTTTAATAACATAATATTATAATTAATTACCCGTACCAACACATTATCATAGAAAAAAATAATTGGGTATTCACGAGAGAATATCAATTAGCAATCCTCGGAAAATGTTGTAAAAGGTCAAAACCCATAAAAAAAAAACGTGTTATAGACCTTTATAGTTAAAATATCAATTTTAATTACTCTAAACAAACAGTATATTATATTAAATAGTTTAATTACATGTTATATTCACATTATTATATATTTGGGAAAAAAAGGAAATTTCAAAAAATCCTAAATACAAAAATCAATCCATTTTATACTTTCTGAATAATAAATAACGATTTTAATAAAAAAATCAAAGAACATTAAATTAATTGTTTCATTATTATTTTATATAATTTGTACTATGATACAGGTTGGATTCACCAAGCATATTCGCCCCCATTTCTTATTTTATTAATCAGATTATTTATATTAATATTTTAGATCATTTGAAATTTAAATTCTTATAAAAATAGAAATTATTTTTTTATATTTCATTATATTTTTACATCAATTTTATTTTTTTACTGAAATTCATCATTTTCACAAAATTTTTCTTTTCGAGATATTTATAGACATTTAACATTTTCAATTTTTTCTTATTCTTTTCCTTATTTTGACGTCACAAAATTGATCACTGAATCCGGGGTCAAATTTTTGATAATTCAGTACAAAATCGCATAAATATTGTTCTTATATGATATAAGTTATATTTGTATAGTGTATACAATATAATATATTATAAATGTATTAATATATTAAAAATAAATAGACACGATATTGTTTTATATATATATATATATATATTCATTTAAAACTCAAATTTTCACAGAATCAATTTATTAACTTATTATTAAAAATGAGACACGAATCTAGTTATATAATGTATATATATTATTTTTGAACCAAAAGTATTGAATTTTTTTGAGATCGACCAATCGATTGCGGACAATTTCAAAGACGATCATGCTAGAATTTATTTGGCCACGCTCACGAAAATTAATCAAGGTTGTAGTATTATAATATTATTTTTAGTAATTAGTAGTTAGTTTATAATACTTGTTGTATGTTTATATACACTTTATGCAAGTATGTTTCTTATTAAATATAGTTATTTAATAATAAAAAAAATGTCTACAGAAGTCGATCATCAAAGGTGAAGTATACTTTAATAGATTGTGGATGAAAAAAGTTTGGCTACTCCTTTTGTATACTAACAAAACTGTATACATAATTTATTTTTCTTACAATAGTTAAAATATTTCAAAAATATATAATTAATCCTAATGCGTCAATTCCGTCAATTTATATTATAAAAATATTTTAAATTATCGAAATTCATATTATTGACAAATTAAATGATAATAGTGAATAACAATTAATATTTTTGAAAATTATACAATTATATTTAAAAATTAAATATAAATCATATTTTATGGAAAAATAATGGATTTTATACTAAAAAAACTTCAAGAAACGCATATAATTACAATGGTTAATTCAAATACCTATACATATCATTATATGAATTAGATCAAATTAAAAAATAAACATATTGTAAATTTTACATTTTCAATGAAGAAAATACCAATAGAAAAACAATTGCACATTATATTATCAATGATTACTCTTAAACAACGATATGAAATTAATTTATTATTTTAAAAATGAAAATACAGAAACAGGCTTTTGTTGAAAAAATTTTGAAAATACTATATAAAAGTGGTTAGTCCGTATTCATCATCCTCTGCACAACACAATCGCGCATCGATTCGGATTCGAGTCTTAATAAGGGGCCTCGCTACGATCGTTATTTAAGAGGCAACATTTTAGCCATATGTAATCTTGTCGTAGCCGCCCGGGATCTATGTGTTAGTAGTACATGATCATTAGTGCGAGTTAAATTCAATCCGGCTGGAGCCGTAGACGGATACCAATCTCGTACGCGTGCACAGGTCAACAATTCGATAACAATACAAATTCACTATACGAATTTTACAACAACTTGCGTTGACAAAATTAAAGTTAGTTAACGTTGTCTGATCTTGATTTTAAAATAATATTTCAATTCTGTAAATCGTACGAAACACTTTCCATTTTTAATTTTAACTATGATTTGAAAAAAATCAAGTTTTCAAGTTTTTATTAACATTTCATTATAATATAAGATTTAATTTTTAAAAAGTATTCTGTACAATTCAATTTTCTGCTAATTTCAAATTTTTTTTAGAATCAAAATTAAACAGCTTAAACCAACTTTAATTTTATCAAAACTTAAGGTTTTTTGAGTTAAAATTAATAATATACCCAGGTCTAGAAAACGTATTTGTATGACAAATCATCGTGAAAATTAGTGGTCAATTTCCGAAGCAATAACCGTATAAACCGATTAACATGTCACATGTGAAATAGTAGTTGGTTTCAAAAACAAAATGAAAAAAATTATTTATTATATACTAACATTTTGGAAATCAAACAAATACGAAATAAGAATAATGTTTGGTGGATTTACAATAATAATATTTTTTTTATATGATAAAAGAACGTTCATTTATGCTATAAAAAAATCTCTTACAGTATTTACCTATCATACAAGTAGAAAATAGTAAATGGTAGTATAGTATTTAACTTACTGTAATATCAAATCATAATTTCGATTTAAAAATCATTTAACAAATAAACCTTTTCTTAAACTCCATTTGATACATTATATTTACCCCTCCCCCCCAATCTGGTGTGACAACAGCACTAATAGAAAGTAAAAGTCAGCAAAAAAAAATTGTAATAATAATGAAATGTAAAACAAATTGGTCAAACTCTCAAAAATATATCTTCTACAATTCTTTAATAGATTATTTTCCTTTAAAATTTCATATTAAAAATAGTTCAATATAGTTTAATAAATCTATTACCTACATTTTTTTTCATATAATCAACTATTCAATGTTATATATTTTTATATAACCTAATTTTTAATTAAACATGAATATATTAACCAGGAATTCTTCACCTTCGTGGCCAATGGCGAATATTATACTATTGAAGCAAAAATGTATATTATATTAGATGAATTAAATAAACTTCACTAAACAACATTTTATATTAAATTGACAAACGTGTAAGTATTATTTAACTGTAATTTATTATAAACACTAAAATATATTTGTTAGGAATGAATTAATTTTTAACTTTATCAGAAAAGTACATCGTTTTTAAAACGATCTCTAAATAATATATCCAGCAATATAATCATATACACGATTAGAATATCACTATTACAACTACACAGTACAAAATGATAGATTTTCTAAATTAGTTTGGCAGAAATTATGTTATTTTTCGGTATTGATATTATTACATATACCAGCTATGCGCGCAATTACATTATTATGATCGACCAAAGAATAACTACATAGACCGCTAATTAAAACAATGTGAGTAACCAAAATTGCTATACAATTCATTGTACATCCCCACTACTACGTCCTGCAACAGCTAATGATATTTCGACGAAGGTTTACATTTTTAACTATAAAACTAGTTATTCTGATTATATGGGTATGCTTAAATTTATTTATAAATTGTATAAGTACGTATACATATATTATACACATACAAATTATAAACTATTTGAATGTACATCAGTAAATGTATAATAATTTTATATTGTATTATAATGTATATTAGATTATATTATATTTTAGAATACGTAATTTACTTATTTAATATTAGATATACATTAGTATTGTAAATTGGATAGTTTACAAATAAACACGGTATAATATATTATAGCTAATATCAATAATTACAGTATAGCGTTTTTACAAAATATAAAATCAATTTTTATTGCCATTTTCATACAACAAATTCACAATATGATCTCGATTCTCGATTTTATTACACACCCAATATAATATGACCGTTGTACCTATGTTTAATAATATTGTAATTAGTTATCCCTACCAACATATCGTGGAAAAAATAATTGAATATATATATATGTAAAAAAATACCAATGATAAATCCTCAATAGATTGATTCAGGGATCATAACCCAAAAGAAACGTGTTATTGTCTTGCATGTAGTAGATTAAACATA
Source organism: Rhopalosiphum maidis (assembly GCF_003676215.2). Taxonomy (NCBI): domain Eukaryota; kingdom Metazoa; phylum Arthropoda; class Insecta; order Hemiptera; family Aphididae; genus Rhopalosiphum; species Rhopalosiphum maidis. Next base: position 88,089,696 of record NC_040878.1, read on the forward strand.
TCATTTTTAAATACTTAAAAACTTAAACAGTATGTTAGCTTTGTTTACTAAATACTAATCACGATATTATGTTGTTTGACGTTGCTATTAAAGTAATTTATTTTACAATTAGTAATTAGGTTCATTAAAATATTTAATTTCATCAAATTTGAACTTCAAATATCTACAAAAATAGAATTTGGTTTTTTAATTCAATTATGAATGCGTTACCGAAATCTAAACATGAATATATTAACCACGAACACGTCACCTTTGTAACCAATTGTGAGCTCTTATTAAAGCAAATATATTTTAAATATAAAACATAAAATTAAAGTTCATTAGTTTTATTGTGGGTACGTCCATGTTCATTATTCAAAATGAAAAAAACTAATAATTAAATAAAACAAAATGGTTTACACTCACGATATTATATCTTATATAACTTAATATATTGTAATAAGCCGTACGCGCCACACTAGGCGGACGGTTACAGACATACTGACTCACTGATTTTACAAAATTATAAATAGTAATAAATTGAACAAATATTATCGTTATCGTAGTGGTTGCAGCAAAGGTTGTCGACGTACGACGATAACGCAAACAATTGGTTTATAAATAACTGTGAAATAAATAATATTTGTATATACATTTTTGTCTTAATTAAACAATATCTATCACGATGAATGAAAAATAAATACCTAAATCCTACAACAACTACTATAATAATTGATTAACTCGAAATGGAAGAAGTCAACAACATATTTTGTTGATTTCTTTCTTCTGTTCAAATTTTAAAGTACATTTTTTTTTCTTATTTCGCATATTGTTTTGGTTCTTTCTGTTAGATCAATAAATATTTAATGCGATATAGATTGTAAATATTATCTACTCCTCGAATTAAAAATAATGTGTTATATCCAACAAAGGTCTAAGAACAATTAGCGCCCAATAATAAAGTCATATTATGCAAACAACGAGCCCACGTTATAATTACACTCACAATAGGTCTTCAGTAAAAATATTCTGTAAGTGGATATTGCTCTGCTGTACATTAAGTATCAAAAGAGTCATTGGTATGGTATCTCTTAATTTTAACTAACAAAAAAAAAAAAAAACTAACATAGAAAGATTTCTCCAACACAATTACTTCGGCAATCCGTTCAAGTAGTCAAAGGTCAGGCCCACGATGAAATTCTAGACCTTACAGTTTACACTAACTGTAAACGACGTTGAGTTCTCCATAACCAGCTGCTAAAAAAATGGCAAACTTGTTAAAATTATTATATTAGATTGTCGTGGTGCTACGTCAGCTGTAACTTAAGGTTTAGTAATAAAAATATACATAAATATAACATTCCGTAACACGGCGTTCTAGATAGATTATTTAGCTACATTTCTGTATTGTAAATTTCTAAGTATCTCGTAATAATACTATTATAATGGATAATAGTATGATTTATTAGATAAAAGAAACATAGTACACCATAACTTGAATATAATAAGCTCACTATTTAACTCATTCGGTTATATATTTTTAAATAACATTTTTTCGAGATTATTTTGTTGAATACATATTTTGAGTATGAAATAATGTACTTTTTAAATTTTTGATTTTAGGTTTTGAATAGCTTTTGTTAATTTTAAGTAATTTTATGACTTTTACACTGTGTATAATGTGTACCCGTGTTAATTGATATTCTAAAAAAAAACTAAACAACTGAAAACAAAAAATAAATTAATTAATAAAAATAGAAAATACTCGAATTGAATACATAATATTTTATGTGTTTAAATTTAAAGAAAAAGTAGAATTCGTAAAATAAAAAAAAATGATGTACAGTCTTAAACTTCCGAAAGAAGGTACTATGTATAATAAGTAAATGCTTATTTCACACTAAATCTTAAGGTTTAATAAGTTATAATAACTTGTTATATTTTTATCAATGGTAATATGCTAAGAATATATACAATTGAATTGTGTTCGTAGAAACAAATGAAAAAATGATTTCAAATATAAATAATTAATTATTTTATTACTTGATGCAAAACCAACACAAAACTCATTAATCGTTACAAACTTTTTAAACCATTTGCATACATAGTTCGACAAGAATTATAATCGATGTACGGTAAAGTTGCTTCTAATAAAACGGGACTTGATACATAATTTTCAGTTAATCCACAACCAACGATCTGTAAAAGTATAAAATAATTGTATAATGTATAAGATTGCTCTCTTTTAATGCTATATAAATGTTGGTAAAAACTAATAAATATAATTAGTTAATTAAAATCTGACTGATGACATTTTTATCATTTTGAAAATCAAACAAATGCGAAATAAGAGTAATGTTTAGTGATTTTACAATTTGAATTATAAAATTTTTTTAGTATTATTTTTATAATATTTTATAGAAAAGTCTCTAACATCTTACAGTAGTCACCTATGATATAAATGGACAATAGTGAATAGTAATATATTAAAGTACATGGCTGTAATTAAATCATAACTATAAAATTTATTTTGACAAAAAACCAACCTTTCCTTAAGTTCCATTCGTTACATTATATCTATCATTTAAATGAAATCAAACTGGTACAACTCCACTACTAATATTAACTCTATTTGATAACACGATAACAGCTATATCATCAGAATAAAACCGATCACATCCATAAAAATCGTTTTTCAGATAAATTTTTTTCAGCTATACAGTTCTTAAATTTATAATAAATATTATATCATACCTATTATTATAAGTTTCAAAGATTCAAATTTCGAAAAAAATAATAAAATAAAAAGAGTTTCCTCTTTTTATTATGTAAGTGAAAGCGTGAGTGTAAAATTAATAAAACTTAACTACTGATTTTACTAATCATTCTAATTGCAGTTTTTATTATAAATTAAGTGTACTAAAATTATTATGTAGGTATCTCAGAATAATTTGATATTTGGTAATAGTAGGTTTTAGAAAAGAACCTCTCTCAATTACTCTTTCAATCAATTTTTTTTAGAAAAAAGGTACTTTATACAATTTTTAAGTTATTAAAATATTTATTTTAAAATTAACAAACCTAAAAGATGGTTGTACAGTATACCTAAGGTAAAATGGGTATAATTTTGAATCTTGTATTTAATATTTAGTACTTGAACTATTTGTACAACTACTATTGATACAGCTTTACAACATTCGATTATTATAGATGATGGAGTAATAGTCTAATATTCGTACAATAATACGTATAATTGTATAAGTAAACCTAATAACATTATACAATACTACCATGGACTAATTCTATGGTAAAATTGAATAATGATGGTGTAATTTAGGTAATTTTTTTTTTATCGAGAAACAAATTTTGGGGAATCGGGTGGTCATTGTTTAAGTATAAATTCTCTATTCAAAAGATCGTTTTAAAAATCTCTTGTTATACAGAATGTACTAATCTACAACAAAAAAATGGTTTTGCAGTGTTGATTTTGTGTATTCTACGTCACTGGTACAGAAAATACATAGGAATGGTTCAAAAAGTCATTGAAGCTGGTATTTATTGTGCAAGTATAGAGTGTCCCACCAGGGTTTACCCAATGCGATATCTCCTGAAATAATTGAGATATCATGATTCTGGTTTTTTAATAAAATTTATAGAAACAAAAACTACAAATATTTCATGATTTAATTTATTATTATGTTTTGGTAAAAAAGTAAAAAAAATGTATTATTATGTTAAATTATTATAAAAAAAATTGAAGATAGCCATTTTGTAGTTTTTTTTCTGAAAATATTGACTTTTTAACATTTTAATTTCATCATTTTCCTGATTTTTAATATTTTTCTAGTTTTAAAAAAATTGCAAAATTATTATTATATTTATGCCTTGCCAAAAAATGGGACAAGATAATAATATCAAAACATTAAATTAGGTATTTAAATTGTGGATTATGACATACTCAAATTACCAACAAGCCATAAAATATTAACAATTGCGTATTTATACGTTGGCGGACAAAACACTTTTTTTTACTAAATTCAAAGTAAACAAAATACATTTGTTTTATCTATTTATTATAATTATTATAATATAACCATATTTAATACTAGGTAAAACAAAAATGTACATATTGATATTTTGTACAATAGTTATTAACTTAATTTAAAAATTTAACAATGTTGAAGAAATAAAATATTAAAAATAGATTTATAGTACCAATGAATAATATTTTAAAATAAATCAAAAATATCATTGCGTATAGTAAAATTCATTATGATTAATATACATATAAATTATTTATATATTTTTCGTATGTAAAAGTTTTGAACATAAATAATGATTTGATTTATTACAAAATAATTAATATCTTCACCCGATATGATACAGATTTACAAAATTTGAAATTCTAATATAACGTGCAACAGCACACCAGATAAAATAAAAATATTTCACCTAATATAAATACAATAATACATAATATAATGGTTTAAGATATCGATTAAACAATTTAATTTTACAATAATTTATCGACTTATCTAAATTAATAATATAAGAAAAATAATTAAAATTTATTATAAAATAGAATTGAATAATAATAATAATAAAATCTCGGTATATTTTTATTATCAACAAACAAATTCTCGTTAAACGTTAAACAAAAAGTCTTTTAAGTGCCTAATATCGAATGCAAAAATATTGAGTGACATAAAACCGTCTTATTAAAGTCATCGTTACGATGGTCGGATTTATAAATATGTATAGAATTGCAATTAATTTTTTACCTAGCTCGATTGAGGTTAGAACGGTGACTCGTTGCAACGATCGTCAACCATTGTAGTCGGCATTGCGCATTTCAACGCGGCAGGGTCGACATTTTTTGCGCACACGAAACACTCATCGCTGCACACGCACAATGTCTTGTCATCACACGATGCCTCACATTCAACAATAGAGAAGAACTGACTGTCACCTTTAGGAGAAATTGTGTCACAGAAATGACAATAATACGTATCATTGCTTGAACCGACAACACATGTACATCCCTCCTCCGCGTGGCATGCCGATTTTATGCATTCTTCACACGTCTTGAAGGTTTCCTTCGATTGGGTGGGATCAATGTAGAAGACATTCAACAGTACCATTAGAGAGAACACAGAGACAACGGCGTGCGGCTGAACAAACATTTTGTTTTTCGGTAGTGTGTTATAAATATTACAGTAGGTATTTATAATATTATTTCAATAAGTGCGCCGTATTCCGCGGTTAATCGGCACTGTGTGACAATAAATAATAATTCAATCGAAGTCGATTTCGTACTACGAAATTCGTAGTAATATATTTTATTACCTCAATAAATGGATATCAGCGCACAGTATAGAAAACCAATGATATTGTTGTAATTATAACTTATGTGTTCGATAATGGCTGGTGGACTAACACTCCAATTTAAATCCGTTAAACTTTCCTATTTATATCTAAACTACTGTGGTGTGTATAATGTGGTTCCGTTTAATTGGTCGGATGTAAGCAGTGGTGGTAAATGATTTTGTCACGTGTGGAGGGGATGTAGCTGATTTTTTAATATCAATTATTCAAATGTTACGTTAATGAATGGTACTGGATTGCGCACAAATACTAAAAAAGACATCATGTTTGCACACAAAATACATCTCGTTTGAAAACAGTTAAGGCATAGACATATAGTTTGACATTTGGTTTGCGCACAGATAACTTTAAGTTACATTGCATGATGAAAATTGTTTATTAATAATATTATTAATATTCATTATATGGAATATGTTATATTTAATTAAGAATAAAGTGTCTATTCTTTTCCATAATTACAGTTTCCCAAGTAAGCAAGTATTCAATTTGGTCTATTTCACACTAGATGTATAATTTGTCTAAAAGTCTATACGATGTTCAATTGATTCTATCGACTTCTTTCGGCGATAATATTCTATACATTTTTATTGATTAATGTTATTTTTGATCTTGTTTCCGAATGTATGTTTAGAATAAGGTACAATTATTGTTGTGTGCACAAACCAATTATATATTAAATATCACCCCATATGCCCAAATAAGCCGATTTTTCAGGTAAAAAAATAAAAAAGGGTGGGCAAGTTGGTATTACTCTGCTATATAGTAGATATTATGGAGATTAGATAACTATAATGGATGTGTTAAATTTGAATGCAATGAAAGGTATCGTTATACACGAGAAACGATCTGAACAAAGATAATTATTCAATCTAGGATAATATAATATTATATAATAACCTATATTTAAATTGTAAGATATCATTATTCTATGCGAATTTTGTAAAAAATTAAATTACATATGCTCATAATTTTTTTTATAATTGTCTAATTTACTTTTGATCCCCCACCCCCCAAAAAAAAAAAAAATACCAACTAGATTCAATTTCCTTGTCAAAGAGTGGGTGAAATCAAAAATAAAAGCACTATTACTACTCCAAAACGTGATGACAGATACATAATAATAATAATAACGTTACGTCATCACAGAAAATGATAAAAATACCAGAGCGACACAATTCATAGACATGCAATTAATAATATAATTCGAATGTTCGATCGTTAGTATCCTTGACTAAGTCAAATACCTTTATCAAATCAAATAGCTATGATTTTCACTAGAAAATCAAGACTGCAGAATATCGTTGAAGTAATAAACAAAAATGATCAGCCACGGATCGTGGATCCGCCACTGGTTAACTGACAGACGCCCCTGCGGAATAAAGATTTTTATTTTTTTTTAATTTATTTATATTTTATTTTTTTATTTAAAAACTATAAATGGCCCGGAAAAGTTTCACCGTAATTTTAACAAACAGTTTTATACGTTCCATTCTCCAGTTTCAGTAGTAATTTCTATTTTAATTCAAACACAAGTCGAAACATCCACAAAATTGTATACGAACGCCCAAAAAGGTTTGACTAATAAAATGGCAAAAAAAGATAAACTTTGACTCTGTGATAAAACTATCGATTTATACAACAATTATAATATAAGAATAACAAAACACCTGACGAATTAATCAATTTTATTATTTAAGTGAACTTAACCAATTTTATAAATCTAAAAGTTTATATTGACTGCATACTCATATACTTATATTTTTTTGTATATTTTATAATGAATTTTTATATTTTAATTTGTATACGAATTTAGATTAAATTATTAACTCGAGCCAAATTACATGACTTTGTATCATTTTTTTTTTTTTTTTAAATTTATTAATTCCAACTATTCATTATTCAATGTTCTTTGTCTCATATATCAATATTCTACATCATGATGTAGAGAAGATATCTTTTCTACATCACAGGTGGTTATAATCTACAATCCTTTCTGGCCCACCAGAGAACGCACCTGTGCGGTGACCAAAATGCAACCAATCAAGCGCATCTCCCACCAATTTCACCTACTGATTACGGATGCATCGGTCGCTGCCATCAGTCTATACGCACGAAACAGCTGTTACATAACTATTACGGATTAAAATAAATAAAACATAAATATCGAATGTTCCCCCTATTATATTTAGGAGAACAAATTCACTCATTTCTTTCTATATCATGTTGATCAAGTCCTAAAATAGCTTGCAACTTGATAACATCACCAACAAAAATCTCGTTATTATACAATACTTTGTGCAAAATGATGTAAGTATGATGCGAAAATCCGGTACTTATGTAATTGATCGTCACATAATGAAAGTCAAATATACCTATATCAAACTAAATTGTCACGATTTTCAATTGAAAATCAGGACTGTTGAATATCGTTGAAGTAATAAACACTCACCCAAGATATTCGTTCTATTATGATTTTAAAAATATAGTAATTATGATATATGTTTGAGCAGCAGTTCCGAAGTCCAACAATCACGGTTTCCTGTTACGCCGATGCTTAGAGGTCGAGATTGGATAGTTGAGGAGTGTGATGAGCATGAAAACGATGATGATAGTCAATTGACGATAATATATATTTAATATATCGTCTTATAACTATGGACAACGGATTGGCTAGAGGTTGGAGCTTATGACTATAATAAATACTAACACGACCAGATAATATATCTTAAACGACTTAAACATTGAGCACGCAGGCCACATGTTTGATACAATGATACCACTATGGCACTATCGTACTAAATAATTCGCAGTATTTTCAAAACTAGAAAAAATATTAAAAATCAGGAAATTGATGAAATTAAAATGTTAAAACGTCAATATTTTCAGAAAAAAAAACTCTACAAAATGGCTATCTTCAATTTTTTTTTAAATAATTAAATATAAAAATACATTTTAATGTAATTTTTAACTTTTTTACCAAAACATAAAAATAAATTTAAACATGAAATATTTGTAGTTCTTGTCCCTGTGAATCTTATTAAAAAATCAGAATTATGATATCGTCATTATTTCAGGAGATAATGCAATGGGTAAAACCTCGCGGACACTCTGTATATAGTATATTTAGTATTGTAGCATAAAACCATAAGTATCAAAATGATTTATAATAATATTATAAATAGGTATGATAATATAGATAATAACAATTACTTCAGATAAAAAAATAAAAAAGGTTCGTAAACAAATAACAACCAAATGAATACCATATTATTAGATCAACTTATATATAAATCAAAATTTAATTAAATAGCTCTGTAAATACCTACCTTAAAAAATTAAAAATAGATTTATGGTACCTATAAATAAACAATATATAAAAATAAATCAAAAATGTCATTGCATATATAGTAAAATGCATAAAAATTAATATACATATAACATATTTACACATATTTCGTATGTACAAGTTTAAAACACAAATAATGTTTTTGATTTATAACAAAATAATAAATATCATCAACTGACATGATACAGCTTTACAACATTCGAAATTCGAATAAAACGATATTATGTTGATTAGGCCCTAAAGTAGCTTGCAATTTTTTCACACCAACAAAAAACTCATTATTATGCAATACTTCGTGCAATTAAACGGCACCACATTCTACACACCATAGTAGTTTAGATATAAATAGGAAAGTTTAACGGATTTAAATTGGAGTGTTAGTCCACCAGCCATTATCGAACACATAAGTTATAATTACAATAATATCATTGGTTTTCTATACTGTGCGCTGATATCCATTTATCGAGGTAATAAAATATATTACTACGAATTTCGTAGTACGAAATCGACTTCGATTGAATTATTATTTATTGTCACACAGTGCCGATTAACCGCGGAGTACGGCGCACTTATTGAAATAATATTATTATAAATACCTACTGTAATATTTATAACACACTACCGAAAAACAAAATGTTTGTTCAGCCGCACGCCGTCGTCTCTGTGTTCTCTCTAATGGTACTGTTGAATGTCTTCTACATTGATCCCACCCAATCGAAGGAAACCTTCAAGACGTGTAAAGAATGCATAAAATTGGCATGTCATACGGAGGAGGGATTTACATGTGTTGTCGGTTCAAGCAATGATACGTATTATTGTCATTTCTGTGACACAATTTCTCCTAAAGGTGACAGTCAGTTCTTCTCTGTTGTTGAATGTGAGGCATCGTGTGATGACAAGACATTGTGCGTGTGCAGCGATGAGTGTTTCGAGTGCGCAAAAAATGTCGACCCTGCCACGTTGTAATGCGCAATGCTGACTACAATGGTTGACGATCGTTGCAACGAGTCACCGTTCTAACCTCAATCGAGCTAGGTAAAAAATTAATTGCAATTCTATACATATTTATAAATCCGACCATCGTAACGATGACTTTAATAAGACGGTTTTATGTCACTCAATATTTTTGCATTCGATATTAGGCACTTAAAAGACTTTTTGTTTAACGTTTAACGAGAATTTGTTTGTTGATAATAAAAATATACCGAGATTTTATTATTATTATTATTCAATTCTATTTTATAATAAATTTTAATTATTTTTCTTATATTAAACCATATATATCTTAAACCTTATATCTTAAACCATTATATTATATATTATTGTATAAATATAAAACTATTACTCTATCTCATTTATATTAGGTGAATTATTTTTTTTTTATCTGGCGTGCTGTTGCACGTTATATTAGAATTTCAAATTTTGTAAAGCTGTATCATGTCGGGTGAAGATATAAATTATTTTGTAATAAATCAAATCATTATTTGTGTTCAAAACTTTTACTTTACTTTTTTATGTGTGTTACGTGTGCTCACGAGCTGTCGACCCGATATATTTGACATGTGAAATGCCGGCCACAATGGTTGACAAGGTTCCGTACGTACCTAATAAGACTAGGTAAAAAAATAGGTGCAATTATATATATATATTTTTATATTTATTATTTACACAAACGACCATTAGTAATGATGACTATAACATTATGGTTTATGTCATACAATATTATTGTATTCAATATTCTCCCCTTCAATGACTTTTTGTCAACTGTTCAAAAAGAATTTGTTTGTTAATAAAAAAAAAAAAAAATACCTAAATTATATTATTATTATTATTCAATTCTATTGTATAATTAATGTAAATTATTATTGTTATGTTATCAATTTGGTTAAGTCTATAAATTATTGTAAAACAATATTGTGTACTCGACAGGTACACTTGAACCATTATTATAATAAGTATTGTTGCATGAATACTAAACTATTACTTTATTTCATTTGTATTTGGTACTTTATTTTTATTTTATCCGATGTGCTGGTCTTCGTCGTATTCGTATTAAAATTTTGAATGTTGTAAATCATGTCGTGTAAAGAGTTAGATATTAAAGTACCAGAAAAAAGTGTTTCCATTCGAAAACCGGAACTTGGAATACCGCAGAATACTTATTTAGTAGTAGTGCGAAATTCTCAGCAATTTTAAATATGGTCTTTATACTTATAGATACTAGTACTTATATTCAAAATTCCGTGTATAAGAATTTTAAGAAATTTCTAGTTAAATAAAATGAGATTTTACATCCAAAATGTAGGTATTCGAAAAATATTTTTACTGTCTTTTCTATTCAAATATTTATATAAATGGTCAACATACCTTCTTTGCCGAGTAAGTCAATTCATTTATTCCCAGGTCAGATATGCCCACTTTTAAAGGTTATATAATATATATATATATATATTCAAGCGAAAATCATGACTATTTGATTTGATAAAAGGTATTTGACTTAGTAATCAGGAAATATAATCTAAATTTTTATAATATATTTAAGCTGCATGTTTGCACTACAATTCCTCTCAACACCTAAGCATTCATTAAGTGACAATCAATTATATAAGTATTGGATTTCCGAATCATACTTACGTAATGTTGCATGAAGTATGTTAGTTGGGTTTTATATAAGTTGGTGGTGTTTTCAAGATGCAAGCCACTTTAGAGACTAATTTTAAATAATATAGAAAGTAATGAATGAATTTGTTTCCCCAAATATAATAGTGAGAAATTTCGATATTTATGTTTTATTGATTTCAAGGCATAATAATATATGTAACAGCTGTTTCGTGCGTGTAGACTGACAGGAACGACCTATGCAACTGTCATTAGTGTGTGAAACTTTTGGGGATGATTATGGATATAAAATTTGATTTAGTATGTAAATCTACTTATTTTTATGATTTAGGAAAACAAACAAAAAATTAAAGAAAAACAGGAATTTTTATGCAAACACAGTTTTCTACAAAATTGATTTCAATGTTTGAATTTACCCGATAACAAATAATTGCAAATACTTGAAACTTTCATCTTTATCTTTTTTAAATAAATGTTGAAATTCTTTGCGGGATATAGAAATACTTAAGAATTTAATGTATTTAATGTAATGCTCCTTATGAGATTGTAATTTTGTTAACTAAAAAATATCAAAAATCTAAGGTATCATAATTTTGGTAAAAATTTGGCTATAACTTTATAAGCATTTAAAGTTAAAATTTTGAAAAAATTTTAAAAAATTTAAAAAATTAAAATATTATTTTATAGTTGGAAACTCATAAAACTTATGAGGTTTAAAAATGTAATACAACGTTCTTTTTCAGTTATTTATATTGGGATCCTAAAATCTAACACATAGTAGAGTGTTTCATATTAAGTGCGCAATTTTTGAAATGCGTGGGATTTGTTTGATGAAGGTTGTCAACTTTATTTTAGTTATTTTGTCATCTATTATCACTCAGATTAGAACATATATTCGTTTTTATTGAACTTTTCATGGAAAGATTCAGTAACCTTCCGCGTATTTATTGCATTTTCAAAAATTACGTACTTTATGTAATACCCTATATTTATATATATACGTATTTCAATGTTGGGAGATAATATTAATCATATTGTTATAAATCAAAACATAATTTGTGTTCAAAACTTTTATATACGAAATATGTGTAAATAAGTTATATGTATATTAATTATTATGAATTTAACTATACGCAATGACATTTTTGATTTATTTTAAAATATTATTTATTCATAGGTACTATAAATCTATTTTTAATTTATTAAGGTATTTACAGAACTGTTTAACTACATTTTGTTTCATTTAATTTGATGTAATAATATGAAATAAATTTGGCTGCAACTTGTTTGCGCACTTTTTATATAAAATACCTACAGTGATATTTATTATACAAAACCGAAAACGAATATGTTTGTCCTTTTGCACCCCGTCAACTCTGTGATCGCTGTTGTAGTACTGTTGAATGTCTTTTACATTGATCCCACCCAATCGATGGACACCTTCAACACGTGTGAAGAATGCATAAAATCGGCATGCCACACAGAGGAGGGATATACATGTGTTCTCGGTTCAAGTAACGATACTTATTATTGTCTTACCTGTAACCAAAATTCTCCTGAAGGTGACTTTCAGTTCTACTCTAATGCTGAATGCAAGGCATCGTGTTATGATAAGACACAGTGCTTGTGCAACAATGTGTGTTACGTGTGCGCACAAGCTGTCGACCCGGAATTGGTGGTATGTGAAATGCCGTCTACGATGGTTGACGAATATTGCAACAAAGTTCCGTACGTACCTCAAAAAGGCGAGGTAAAAAAATAGGTGCAATTATATTTATACTTATTATTTATACATACGACCATTACAACGATGACTATAATATCACGGTTTTTTGTCAAACAATATTTTTGCATTCGATATTAGCACCTTCAATGAATTTTGTCAACTAATCAACGTGAATTTGTTCGTTGATAAAATAAAAATACCTAAAATATATTATTATTATTATTATTCAATTCTATTGTATAATTAATGTAAATTATTAATGTTGTATTAGTAATTTAGTTAAGTCGATAAATTATTGTAAAATAATATTGTGTACTCGGAAGGTACACTTAAACCATTATAATAATATGTATTATTGCATGAATATTAAACTATTACCTATTACTATATTTCATCTGCATATGGTGCTTTTTTTTTAATTTTATCCGGTGTGCTCTACCTCGTCGTATTCGAATTTCGAATGTTGTAAAGCTGTATCATGTCGTATAAAGAGTTAGATACTAAAAAACCAGAAAAAAGAGTGTTTTCATTCGAAAAACCGAAACTTGGAATACCGCAGAATACTTATTTAGTAGTAGTGCAAAAAATCTCAAAAATTTTAAATCTGGTCTTTAAGTACTTCTATTCGAAATTCCGTGTACCAGAATTTTAACAAATTCACAATTAAAGAAAAAGAGATGGATAATACATCCAAAATATATTCGAAAAATATTTTTTGTGTATTGTCTATTTAAATATTTTTATAAATGGTAAATGCATCTTCTTTGCCGAGTAAAAGTTTATGCGTTTATTCTTAGGCCAGATATTCTCAATTTTTAAGGTTATATTATAATAAACTGACGAAGTTGGTATTACTCTGCTATATAGTAGATATTATGGAGATTGGATAACTATAATGGATGTGTTAAATTTGAATGCAATGAAAGGTATCGTTGTACACGAGAAACGATCTGAACAAAGATAATTATTCAATATAGGATAATATAATATTATATAATAACCTAAATTTAAATTGTAAGATATCATTATTCTATGCGAATTTTGTAAAAAATTAAATTACATACGCTCACAATTTTTTTTATAATTTTCTAAATGTTTCTAATTTACTTTTGATCCCCCCTAAAAAAAAAAATAGAAAAACACACGTCATTGAAAAATTAATACATTTATCACTTCGTTCAGAATCTAAATTGTGTGCAAACAATTTGCCGCCACATTTATACCATATTATTATATAAAATTATGTAAATCAAAATTAAATTAAATCGTTCTGTAAATACCTCAAAAACTTAAAAACAGATTTATAGAACCTATCAATGAATAATATTTTAAAAATGTCATTGCGTATAGTTAAATCCATAATAATTAATACATGTATAACTTATTTACACATATTTCGTATGTAAACGTTTTAAAAACAAATAATGTTTTTGATTTATAACAAAATGATCAATATCGTCACCCAACATAATTTAAATACGTATATATATACAAATAGAATATTTCATAAAGTACGTAATTTTTGAAAATGCAATAAATACGCTGAAGATTTACTGAATCTCTCCATGAAAAGTTCAATAAAAACGAATATATGTTCTAATCTGAGTGATAATAGATGACAAAATAACTAAAATAAAGTTGACAACCTTCATACAAACAAATCCCACGCATTTCAAAAATTGCGCACTTAATATGAAACACTCTACTATGTGTTAGATTTTAGGATCCCAATATAAATAACTGAAAAAGAACGTTGTATTACATTTTTAAACCTCATAAGTTTTATGAGTTTCCAACTATAAAATAATAAATTAATTTTTTAAATTTTTGAAAGTCCAACAATCACGGTTTCCTGTTACTCCGATGCTTAGAAGTCGTGATGAGATAGTTGAGGAGTGTGATGAGCATGAAAACGATGATGATAGTCAATTGATAATAATATATATTTAATATATCGTCTTATAACTATGGACAACGGATTGGCTAGGGGTGGGAGCTTATGACTATAATAAATACTAACATGGCCAGATAATATATCTTAAACGACTTAAACATACGAATATTATGGTATTTGTAACGTTACGTGACCCTGGGGGTAGTATGTTGGATCTGTACGTGGCGGTGGGTGGAACAGTTGTGAATGTTGAGATAAGGACCGTCCCCCGGCGTGACAGACAACAGTGATGAAGTGGATATTCACGGCAAATTCGCGTATTTTATCGTGATTACGAGTGATGGCCACAACGATCAGGCGACTCGACGGCAGACCTGATTAGCACCGCTTTCAGCAACCAGTTCGTAGACGACACGGCGGAGTGTATATGTATTTATGTTTATATATATATATACTATGAAGCGTTGTTCGATGGCAACGCGTACTATTGCACAGCGGCGGATGGAAAAAATAATAAATACGACGGTAGATTATGCCAGACGTATTGACGTAGTGACGGCGGATATGATAAATTATTAAAAACAAATGAATGCATTTTATGTTTTATGGAATAATAGTATAATAATATTATTATGTGTGTGATATGGACATTTCGACGGCGGCTGCACTTACACACACACGAGTGCGCTCGCGTGACACCTGTACGGACGACAGTGCACACGACGCACGGTGTTAGACTAAAGAAAAAGATAATTATATTTGCATAAACGGAACGGAATAGGCCGATAATAAATTGCGTAACGGCGGTAGTGCGGCCTCGATATTGACCGGACACTCGTTAGCGCGTTTAATTATTTTCATGCGGCGGCAACAATATATATATATATACACATCGAATATCTTCGTCAGTATCATTTTGTTATATAAACTTAATAATTGGGCATATATTACCTGGGAATAAATGAATAGACTTTTACTCGGCAAAAAAGGTACGTACATTTATCATTTATAAAAATATTCTACGAATACATTTTGGATGTTTAATCTCTTTTTATTTAATTATGCATTTAATAGAATTCTGGTATCCGAAATTTCAAATATAAGTATTTAAAGACCATATTTAAAATTGCTGATATTTTTTTACTACTAAATAAGTGTTCTGTGATGTTACAAATTTCGGTTTTTCAAATGAAAACACTTTTTTTTCTGGTACTTCCATATCGAACTCTTTATACGACATGATACACCTTTACAACATTCGAAATTCGAATACGACAAGGAACAGCACACCGGATAAAATAAAAATAAAGCATTAAATACAAATGAAATAGAGTAATAGTTTAGTATTCACGCAATAATATATATAATGGTTTAAGTGTACCTATCGATTACACAATATTATTTTTTTACAATAATTCATTTGCTTAACTAAATTAATAATATGACAATAATAATAATAATATAATTTAGGTTTTTTTTTTATTAACAAGCAAATTTTCGTTGAATGGTTGACAAAAAGTCATTTAAGCTATAGCAATGACAAATATTGTGTGACATAAAACCGTGATATTACAGCCATCGTCGTGAAAGTCGGATTTATTAATATATATATATGTATATAATTGCAATTATTTTTTTACCTAGCCTTATTGAGGTAGGTATGGAACCAATTGACAATCATCGTTAACCATTTCAGTCGGCATTTCGCATACCAAAGTAGCAGGGTCGACATTCATTGCGCACACAACACACCCGTAGTTGCACGTGCACCGCGAAGCGGCCTCACACACTTTCTGGCATGCTTCTGTAGAGTAAAACTGACTGTCTCCGTCAACAGTAGATGTGTCACAGACAAGACAATCAAACGTACCTTCGTCTTTACCGGGAACACAGTTATGTTTATCCGCGGTGTGGCATCCCGATTGTATGCACTCATCACACGACTTGAAATTAAAGAGGAATTCCAGCGATTGAGCGGGATCAAAGAAGAAGACATTCAACAGTGCAGTAACAGCGAACACAGTGGCGACGGCGTGCGACAGGACGAACATATTGTATTTCTCTTGTGTATATTATTATAATAAATAATACGGTAGGTATTAAAATAATAATATTATTTCAATATTTGCGCCGTACTACTCCGCGGTAGATCGGCGCTGTGTGGTAATAACTCAATCGGAGTTGATTTCGCGGTAATATATTTTAGTACCGCGATAAATAGATATCAACGCACAGTATAGAAAACCAACGATATTATTGTAATTATAATTTATGTGTGCGATAATGGCTGATGGACTAACACTACAATTTAAATCCGTAAAACATTCGTATTTATATCAAAACTACTGCGGTGTGTTTGGATGGTGGTGCCATTTAATTGGTGAGATTTAAGCAACGGTGTCAAATGATTTTGTCATTGGTGAGAGGGCGTGGCTGATGTTTTAATGTACACTACTTAGTCATTGCCATATATAATTTATGGCTATGTTCTTATGCCTAATATCAATTTTCTAAATTAAGGTAAATTTGTACTTTATTTATAACAACTGAGAAGTGTATTGTTAATTGTTATTGAATATTCACGATCACCGAGCAGAGTAATTTCTGCATATTTTTTATAATCAACTAAATATTAATAATAGTAGCAGCCTTGTTCCTAAAATGAGTGTAGAGTCTAGATTCTAAAATTCTTGATAATAATAATAATATACGCTAATAGGCGTTTTTTTGAGAAAAAAAATAAAACGAAATTTAATACATTAATATTATAATAGTACAATATACATACATTTATTTATTAAAAATATTAAAGAAAAAGATCATGGGGGATCTTTACTCTACATCTCCCGCCTGTTTGACCACCATTATGGATGTAAGTGCGGTAGGGTTGTATGGGTGGTGGAATGATCACGCAATAAACCACCATATATTTTAACACCCTTTATACAGCGTTTCCCAAAAGTCCGTATCACTCTGATTATAACGTACGTGTCAAATCCATATTATAAATTGATAACTAAACGTGATTTTTTTCAACGGCGATCTATTACAGAAATGTAAAACATTAAAATAAAATATGTAGATAGTAATCAACTGTTGATAAGACCGAATCTATACATTTTATATAGATTGAGGTGCCGGTGATTGATCAGAGATGCTTACAAGAAAAACACCGTGTATTACATGCCATTTTTCTCTTACAAACGGTCTATCAGTCTATAACAAAATATGATATGTTTTTTGGTTATAGTTATTAAAGTCATTTATATTACAACAAGCGTAGTAGGATAACATAATTTTTTCCGAAAATATTGCATTTATTAAATTACTATTTATTAATATTAAATTATTGAAATGTATACATTTATGGGTGGTACTGGATGGTTTGCGCATAAATACCAAAAAGACAACTTGTTTGCACACAAAACTACCACACGTTTAGGAACAGTTAAGCCTTAAACCGCCATACGCATATGGTTTGCGCAGTTACCTTTTAGTTATCTTGCATGTTAATATTTATTTATTAGTAATTGTTAATAGTTAATACTTGTTTAAAATTATTTACACACATTTCCTTTCCACCTTAACAGACTTAGAACTGTCTATGGATGTATCCACGTCATGTTTGTGATTAATACTTGCTTATCACTCTATAATAATATTGTT
Organism: Rhopalosiphum maidis; assembly: GCF_003676215.2. NCBI lineage: Eukaryota > Metazoa > Arthropoda > Insecta > Hemiptera > Aphididae > Rhopalosiphum > Rhopalosiphum maidis. Next base: position 88,108,311 of record NC_040878.1, read on the forward strand.
AATATTTATTATATGAATAAGCTGAATATATTTAATTTGATCATTAGAATTACGTGTCTATTATTTGTCGTGATAACAGTTTCCCAAGTAAGCAAGTATTTAATTTGGTCTATTTCACACCAGATGTATATGTTGTCTATAAGTTTATATATGATGTTCAATTGATTCTATTGACATTTTTCGTCGATAATATTCTATACATTTTTATTGATTAATGTTATTTTTGATCTTGTTTCCGATTGTATGTTTAGAATAAGGTACAAGTATTGTCGTGTGCACAAACCTGCAGTTATTTATTTAAAGGACCATTCAACTCAAAAAATCAATAATTATTTTATTACCATAATAAGAAGAATAGAATCTAACTAAGATAATGATACTACTAAAATTGGTTTATTTTTTTTTATTATTATTATTATTCGCTATAGTTATGGTGAATTTTTTCATTGTGCGTGACGTCACGGATTGGTTCGCCGCGGTGTCGGCCATAATATATATTACATGGCAATATTTATCAATTTTTGGTTTAACTTAAAATAACTGCTAATGAACTTTTTTTTTTTCGAATAAACTAATCAAAATATGTATTTAAGAGGATAAAGTACCCGCATGTGTTGTCTCCGTCTTACATACGTACAACATAGCAAATTTTCGTTCACCAGTTTCAATATTCTGCTGTTAGTTTATTATCCAGGGCCCCACAGAACCCTTTTATTGATATTATTATTATTCTTAAATAAGTTATAATCTTTTTGAAACTGTACATTTTGTTAAAAACTGGTTATGCATAAAAATTCCTGTTGTTCTGTTATTTTTTTAGGGTTTTTCCTGAAGCTTTTGAAAACTACTGGAATTTTTTTACTTTTGAACCCCAAAGTACCAACTAAATTCACTTTCTTTTTCAAATCGGGATTGAAGATAAAAATCAAAGCACAATTAAAACTCCAAAATATGATTACAGCCACAAAAATAAAAAAACACAAATCATTGTAAAGTCAATACATTCATCACTCCGTTAAGAATCTAAAATGTGTGCAAATAAGTTGCAGTAAAATTTATACCATATTATTATATCCAATCATATAAATAAAAATTTTATTAAATCGTTCTGTAATTACTTACCATACAATTTTAAAATAGATTTATAGTACCTATGAATAAATAATATTTTAAAATAAATAAAAAATGTCATTGCGTATAGTAAAATTCATAATAATTAATATACATTGAACCGGCCCGGGACATATAATAACAATAAAACATACACCCAGACACCAACTTACTGATGCACCACTAACACCTAAGACTTATGATAATATTTAATAATAGAATAGCTGGGTAAATATTGGTGTAAATAGCTCAAACAAGTCGATCAGCAGTGGTTGGGATTGCTAGGCAAATACTGTCGAGCTATATAATGCTTGTTATGTAATATATGTATAAATATATTATGTATTGTGTATAAGTGTGTACTCAAGACCGTCTCGATGGGGAGTTTTAGAGGATGTCCCCCCAAGTATACAATATGTATATGTCAGTTGGCATATTGATACATTAAGTATTTGAGTTGGCGCTTGCCAAATAATAATTTTTTTTATACAATTTATAAATAATTTTGTAAATACTACAAAGTACAAATATGACGGCATAATAATTTATCAATAAGTATATTGTAATTTATAATAATGATCAAGGTATATTATAAGTTAATTTTCCGATTACCAATTATCCAACACAAATACTATAATACGATTTAAGTACTAAAATATAGTTTGTTAAATAATTTAAAACATTTGAATTTTGATTTTTCAAAAAGAAAAATTAAATTTTTTAATTAAGTTCAGTTATTATTTTAAATAAATTTAAGTTATGTTCAAATAGTTAAGTTTTAATTAAAACCAGTTACCTATTTTTTAAATTATTATTTTCTATTTGTTAAATTTAACATCGTCGTAAAAAATTAACTCCTAAACGATATAATTATAATGCCACAACTCAAGCTAAATTCACAATGTATCTATTTAATAGAAAATAATTTAAAATGGTTCTCGATACTCTGTTGAAACTTTAACAAATGAAAATTTAAAATCATGTATTTCTTCTATTAATTCATTATTTACTTTATTTTCTCAACCATTTAATAAAAGCAATATTATATTATGTTACCAAATGGCAAATTATAATAGTTTTATAAATATACAACAGTTTTATACATTTTATTATTGAAAATATTTTATTGTAGTATACTTGTGAAAATATTATCAAAATATATTAATATATATATATATATATATGAGATAATAAAGTGGAGAACATAATAAAATATTTAAATATTTAAGAATTTGTAATATTGTGTAAAATATTTTTACTGACTACTATAAGTAGGTAGCAAATAGTTGTCGAGCGAAGCAAGAAAATTATTTTTGAGTTGGCACATTAATGCATCTCACCCCCCCCCCAATTTATTATTTTATTCGGGACGGCCCTGTGTGTACTGTGTATATAATGTATGTATGTGAACTTAAATTAATGAAGAATGTAACTCTAATAAAACGGTAACTCAATGGTATAGGTAATTACAAATATGTATTATAATAGAATAATAATAATTACGGCCCTTTTAGCCCAGGATAAAGTAAAATATAATTATAATTACCGATTCGGCACAACCGATAAAAAATAAACTTAAAATAATAATATAAAAAATGATAACAATCAGCTATTAACACACAAATAATGTTTTTGATTTATAACAAAATAATTAATATCGTCACCCGACGGGTGACATTGAAATACTTATATATTTATATATATTATATAGGGTATATCATAAAGTACGCAATTTTTGAAAATGCAATAAATACGCTGAAGGTTACTGAATCTCTCCATGAAAAGTTCAATAAAAAAGAATTTACCTACTACTCGGAGTTGATAATAGATGACAAAAATAATTAAAATAGAGTTGACAACCATCAAACAAACAAATCCCACTCATTTAAAAAATTATGCACTTTATAAAACACCCAACTATGCATTAGATTTAAGGACTGTGATATAATTAACTGAAAAAGAATTATGTATTACATTTTTAAACCTTAAGTATAAACCTCATAAATTTTATGAGTTTCCAACTATAAAATAATTATTTGTGAAATAGTTGATTTCGAGAAAAATATAATACATAATGAAAAGATTTCATAGATATACTATTAAACATATCAACACGGCATCACAAGATGATAGTTTCTTCGTAGTTCTTTCAGCATCTGATATAATTTTAATCACGTATAAGTTATTCACCTATCAAATTATCAAGAAAAAAAAAAATTAATACAATATTTAAAATTGTGAATGATGATTGCGTAATATTTAGTAAAATTTAACTAGGAAATAATTACCTAGTATTTATTTATTTTTATAGGATTTGATATTGTTACTAACATTAATTTAATATTAACTGCAAACGATATTGTATGAAAAACTGTACAAAGAAAATACTAAATAAGTCATTAATATATTAAAATATTTAAATGTAAAAATATTACACTAAACATTCCAAATTTCCAAGCCGATCCTTTTATTTAATATATGTTTAATATATTAATATCGAAGAAAACAAATAAACACATACATAACTGTATTCTATGTTAATCCGAAAAATGTCATTTTTCATATTTTATTTTATACACAATGTCTTCGGAAAATACGTGTGGTTGTAAAATAACGTAGACTCCAACACTCCATAATATACAAGTGTATACCTATTTGTATATTCTGCGTCCAAAACCGTCGAAAAAGACCACATTGTCGCCGAAATGACTAATACAATTGTGGGTAGTTGATTGGTGTGGTGAAAAATATTCGCAATGCAGTTAATGGCTGGGACACATGTTCGGTCATTATCACAGGGCATGAAATTGATTTTCGAAAAAAATCGTTAAAAATCTTTTAAAAAATCAAAAGTAATATCGAAATCGTAAATGCTTGTTAATGATTTTCAAAATTTCTGTTAAAATTTATAATCTATATCAAAATCAAAATCATTAAATTTTCATTAGATTTTAAATAAATGTAAAAAAAAATTTAATTTTAAATTCAAAAGTATACAAGGAAACAGACATCAGGTTTATTTATATTTTAAATTATTCATAGGCACACTCATTGTTAAATTGGGTAATAACATTGACTATACATATTGCATATCATGCACAATAGTGTGTATAGTAATAACTACTAATAATTAATAACTAATGTCTAATATTTTGTTTTCTGAGAATAGAGTATTTACAATATAGTATACATATTATAGGTTAATACTTTAATAGAAATCGGGTTCGACGAGCGATTGTTGTTGATTTGTTGTTATTGCAAGTTTTATTTTGATAGGTACCCACGTTTGACTTATTAAATAAAATGCTTGGAAAAATATTTTTTCCAATATTGTAAATATTAAAATTTATCATAATATAATTAAATCGATATTCTAAATCAATAAAAAAATCATAAACCACAAAATCAATACATTATTTTTAAATCAAAATCGGAAAAAAATGATATCGATAACCAAAATTGAAATTGAAATCGAAAATTTTTATTTCGATTTCAAGCCCTGCGATCATCAATGCCTATTTCATTATTTGTTTTTTCGTCTATACGACATTTAGTGCGTCAATACAATTGGAAGTGATATAATGTGAATTTCTTGTGGTCGTTATTGTTCCCTTTTTATTTACATGGGGTACTTGTGGACGTTTTCAATTTTTAATTACCCATTTTTTTGTCAGCTAAGGTGTTCTGTGTGTTTTTCTCTATGAGCATTTTAATGATGAGGTTTCAAGTTTTATTATTTTAATAGCCCTGCATAGTATTGAATATGGAGGACTGGCTGTCGATAAGCGGATTATTCTTGGGAAGCTTTTTATTATTATACTAAATCATCTTAATGCGTCAGCTGTAACTTAAAGTTTAGGAATAGGCGATAAAAAAATAAAAATATAAATATTTATCGTGGGGGATATATTTTATTTTCTTGCCATCATTTATGGAGATAGATCTATACATTTGTTATTTTTGAATAAAAACAAAGTTATTATTTAAAACATTTTTTAGAAGTGTACTTCTAAAAGTGGTAAAAATGTGACGAACGGTTTTTTAATAGTTTTTTTTTTTTTAACACATAATAGCTTGTATATTATTTTGGTTTTGTGATGGATAAGGTATTGTTTTCTGACTCCGACTGCTATAAATTACAACAACAAAGATAAAACAAATTTTATAATTTCACATTATATAGTACCTATAAGTACCAATGCATAATAAAGATACGTTACCCGACCGATTATTCATTACAGTGCCTATGTATATAAGACAAAATTATTTTTATTTAATAATATGTTTGATGTTTGAATAATAAAAGCCTGTAATACGGCGTTCTAAATAGATTATTTAACTATAACTCTGTATTGAAAAATATTCTAAATATCTCAATTTCAATAATAATATTATACTATTATTATTTATTATAAAAATGAAAATTAGTACCTATGCCGTAATATATGGATGTAATAAACTCACTATTTAACATATTTAGATATGTATTTCTAAATGACTTTTGTCAAGATTTATTAAATATATATTCTGAATAAGAATTCTTAAAATCAAAAAAATGTTGTTTAAGCATCAATACATAAAAATGTAATTAAGTTTTGTTTAAACAAACAAATGTGCAAAGATGAACTGTTAAAATTGTGTCGCAAAAGTAATGATCTAATCATACATTAATATTTAAATACTGATTTTGATTACAATGAGAATAAATTATTTATTATTTATATTGTTATTTATATACAGTTCACGAATCCATTTAATGTGAAACTTAATATCTGTAAAAACTGCTACTGAATTTTTTGTATGTGGATCCTTGACACTCACTACTCCAGTTAAATAATAAGAATTAGAATGTACAAACGTTAAGCCTGCACCACTGTCACCTTCACGAACCCCTTGTCCTGAAATTAAAAATATTTTATTCAAACCACAAAAATATAGGTATAGAAAATTATTCTAAAAATCATTAAGGGGCCCCGCTACTGCCGTCAATTTTATCTCAAAAAACCTTAAGTTTTGACAAAATTAAAGTTGGTTTAAGATGTGCAATTTTGATTTTAAAAAAAGTTTAAAATGGGCAAAACATTTTCTATGGATCGTACTTTGTAAAAATTAAATCTCTTATTATAATGAAGTGTAAATAAAAATTTTAAAATATGATTTTTTTTAATTCATAATTAAAATTGAAAACGAAAACGAAAAATGTTCCGTACGATCTTCACACATTTTTCTGCAGAATTTAAATGTTTTTTCAGAATCACGATTAGACAACATTAACTGATATTAATTTTGTCAAATCAATAAATAAGTTTTCGTAAAATTCATATAGTGAATTTATATTGTTATCGAATTGTTGACATGTGCATGAGCGTACGAGAGTGGCATTCGTCAGTGGATCCAGCCGGGACCTTCATTGCATTTCACCCACACTAATAATTATTTACAACTAATACATAAATCCCTCATGGCTACGACAACATTAACAATTGCCTAAATGTTGAACCTAAATAATTACCGCAGCGAGACCACTTAGTAATAAATCAGATTTGTAGTCCAAAACGCACACATTGTCGAATACAATAAGTATATGTGCTCACTAGATGATAAATTCTTAAGTTTAATAAGTTATATCATTGATTAAAACTAGTAAGTAATATTTATAACCAATGGTAATATTTTAACTATGTATATAATTGAATTTTGTTTTTAAATTTTAATTAATAATTAAATATTGTATTACCCAATTCAGACCCGGCACAAAACTTATCATAAGTCACAAACGTTTCAAATCCATTTTTATACATGTTTCGACAAGAATCATGGTCGATGTACGGTAAAGTTGCTTCTAATAAAATGGGGCTTGATATGTCTTTTTCTGTTTTTCCCCAACCAACAATCTGTGAAAATATAAAATATTTTTATAATATTACATAAAATTGCTCTTTTACAATAAAAACATGTAAATGTTGATAATGACTAATAAGTATCTATAATTAGTTAATTGAAAATCTGACTAAATACAATTTTATCATTTTGTTAATCGAACAAATATAAAATAAGAACAATGTTAAGTGATTTTACAGTTTTAATTATTAGATTTTTTTTCTTTTATATAATACATGGAAATTCATACAGAGTCACTTACCTAATATTAACCTATCGTATACAAATGGACAATAGTAAATGGTAATATAGTAACTGTAATTAAATCATAATTTCTATTTATAATTTATTGACAAACAAACCTTTCCTTGAGCTCCAGTTGGTACATTATATCTAGAACTCCAATCAACACAAACTGGTGAAACACCAACACTAATAGAAACTTTGTTTTTCAACACGATAACAGCTATATCTTCAGCATGAAATCCATTAGCTCCATAATAATTTTCTTTTAGATAAATTGTTTCCACCTATACAATGGTTTAATTTGCAATATATATTATATCATACCTATTATTATTAGTTTTTAAGATACTACTTTTAAATTAATTACTAACATCCATTATTTGAGTGAATTCATTGTCAATTATCGTGTAATCTCTATCATATTTTCCAACAGCAATTTTAAATTGACCATCATTAATTGATAATCGTTTAGACAGCATATCTTTTTGCCAAAAACAATGAGCCGCTAAAAATGTTTAAACATTTTAATAATTATCCTTCTTTATTAGGTCTTAAACATATTGTTCGGTTTTTACCAGAAACAACTAAACTTGAAGAAATCAATGATCCTCCACATATCATGTCATACTTGTAATTATCTTTATTTAATTGATAAATTCCAGCATTCCAAGGAGCTGTTCCAACTTTAGCTTTGACACCATTATCGATCAATGTCTTGCTAGCGTTATAAGGTCTACCACAATCTAAAATAATATTGGAATAATTATTTAGATGGTAATAACTACTAATTTATAATACCTATACAATAAAAAAAAAACTATAACGTTGAAGGCTTAAGAGAATGTTAGCGCTATGTTATAAGATTACACGTTACACAAATTATAAACAATAATATTTTTGAAGGTATGATATATCAAAATGTTATAAAGTTCATTTAATTTTACAAAATTATTTTTAATTTCAAATTCGAATACAAAAGTGAATTAATAATAAAATTTAAAACCAATATGTCAAACCCTCAAATATGTATCTTCTATAATTCTTTTAATAGGTTATTTTAATCTTAAATTTTGCACAATCATAAAAAACAATTTTATATGAATGCAATTCATTTATACTACGCATGTGTCTGATAAAGAAAATGAATATTGTGCTCACATCCTCTCAAAAATGTATATCAAACGATTATACCCGAACAAACAAATATTTGTTTATCTTAAATTTTCACCTTTATAATACATACAAACAAAACCATTTAGATTCAATAATCATTCAGTAAATTAGTAAAATATATATTTATTAGAGATATATATTTATATAATAAAAAAATACAAGTACATGGAACGCATTTATATAGCTGATCATTCCACATTCCATCAGACTGACAACGTAATTCAATTGGAGTCTCTTCTCCTCCGTTTGGTAGTCTATGTGTTGGCTTACATGATGGTATTGCTTTTGTACCATTTACTGATGGATTTGAACAATTGGCATAATTACCATTTATAGTACATTTAATATTTAAACTATCTGATATTAGAGGCGGACACTTTTCTATAAACATAAACATATTATTAACAAACATAACTAATCCTTGGACAAATAATATTTAAACAGTTGAGTAAAAATTACAATACATAACTTACTGATACATAGTTTTTCAACAGTCGATGTCCATTTTCCATTTCCCTGACAAAGCCTATAACTTTTGGGATAAGTCATATGATATCCAACTTCACAGTTTTCAATTACAGTTCGAAAATGGTCAATCTTCGACCCGTGAGATAAAATTTCATTTGAACCTTCGTAAGAATATATAACTCCTTCGACAATTGGTAAAACGCAAAAATTCCTTAAAATATGAAATATTAACAATTAGCATCATATCAATTAAGTACTAAAGTACATTATATCAATAAAAAAAAAAAACAATAAATTAATTTTCAGATTTAATTGATTCTTACTCAATGCATGCTCGAAAGTTTCATGTTTATATTTATGAATAATGGTAACGCCTATGATAGCACTTATTAACCTTATTGATAACTACAGATTAAATATTATATTTTATAAATTATAATAAATAAAACATGATGAAATGGATTCAATTAGTAATTTTAATAGTGTGAAAGTTTTTTTTATCCCAAGAATAGATCAGAAAGTATTTTGGTTATACAGACTCAAAAATGATTTGTTAATCTAACCATATTTTGTCGTTATGAATAAGATTTAGATTTATTGTGTTGCTGATTCATGCTATAACTTTAAATTGACCCGCACGCACAAAAAGTTTAAATATAAAAATAATATGATTTTTATTTTATTGGTCATACTTTCAAGATTTACAAAAAGATTGTTTTCAATAGATACAATTGATGGAAAATTTTCATAAAATTTTGTACACAGTCCAGTCTCCAGGAAAATATTAGTTTGAACTTGATGAAATAAGTAGATGACCACTTATCTTGATTGGAAGATAAATGATAATTACGAAGATTACCTTGCAGTACAAACTTTTAATTTATTTGTTGCTAATATGTTTAAATTAAAATATTTAAATATACCAGACTTTTGAAACTGTAAAGTTCAAAATCTATCATTATTTATTTATTAATGTGTACTTTAAAATAAAAATTGTTATATATATTTTAATACTAAGCTAATAAGCTATAATAAACAATGAAAATAAATCTAATATACAAAAATCTCGTGCCACAATGGAAAATATATGTCGCCAAACTCCTTCGAAACGGCTTAACCGATTTTCATGAAATTGTGTGTGTATATTCAGTAGGTCTGAGAGAGTAATAAAAAATAAGAGTACAATGAATTCAAAAAATAAATATTTGGTGTATTGTTATTTTTATAGGCCGTCATCGTTCACAGTGCTCCATTCCTCTTTCAGTCATAAACCACATTAGAAATAATTTATATGACAAAACGACGTTTGCCGGGTCAGTAAGTAATAATATATAATGTTTATTTAAAAACTAGAGGTGAAAAAACGATAAAATTTATTCAAATAGGATTATTAAATTCACGTTATCCATTTAACTTAAGATTTAAAAACAGTTATAATAGTTATTTATTGTGGCTTGGTGTGGTGCTATCGTACACTCGACTGCGGAAACGCTGTGAGTGTACGTATCGGTCGGTGTTGCTAGCCCCCGGTTGGGTGACCACCTGGGATTTTTAGTTCTTTGCCACACATAAAAATAACATGTTTCAACCTACCGTTCCTCCCCCCTACAAATGAATAAAAGCCATCCAATGGCCTTTGTTGCCGCAGATAAATTAATAAAAAAAAAAAAAAAAAAAAAAAAAAATAGTTACATAAAGAAGATATTAATAATATGAAGAAATATACAAATGTGTCATCAGTTGATTATTCATTAAATATTACAGGTGAGAAAGGAACACCACGTAAGAAGGTTTGTATTTGGTAAGTTGTTTTATTTACTTAAACCTACATTTGTAAACAACATTAAATGTGGTTTAAAACTTTTAGGTTTTTCTATTAGAGTTAAATTAATTTTCACCATTACCTAAGAACTTTTTAACTAAAATTTTCAGTACAAATACCTCTTAAGCTATATATTTTCGAAGATTTTGGTAATAATAATAAACATAATGCAATGAAATATAAATCATCTATTAAACAGATGTTTTAAAAAAATTCGATTTCATTATCTTACACTGCTAACTGTACTGAAATGGACAATAAAAGTGTTGAAAATATATTTAAAATACGCTGACTGAAAAGTAACCTTGATGATTTATTACACATTGAAGATGAAGAAAAATCAGATATCCCAGATTTTTTAATATATGAGTCTAAAAAATTATCATCATTAGTTATTACTTATTACATATTAGTGTTATTACTATTCGTTATTGTATAGGTAACTGGTTTTATTGTTGGAAAGTTATTTAAAATTATTAAATTGTTCGACCTGTACAGAAAATCTTATAGAACAATCAATTGAATATAGCTATAGTCATAAACATGCCTAATATTGACTGACGTAAAAATGGTGGAGAATTATTGAAGAGTTAAAAAAGTTTTATAAAACTAATTCTTGTTTATTAGCAAATTATATTTGTAGACAAAATTATGATTATAATTTCAATACCTTTAAAAATACGACATGTTCCTATAATTCATTTTTAGAAAATCATAGATTAGATTTGGTAACACTAATCTGTGAGGAATATTTAAAAATACGACTATATCATGTTTCCAAATTAAAAACTTCATCCATTATTAGTAACAGTGTAAAATAACCAAATTAACCTTATTTAATAATATCATGTGATAAGTACTGTATATTTTTATTATAAACTAATATTTTAAAAATGTTAATGTTTGAAAAAATATAATATTTGTGATAAAAATTGTTTTTTTTCCTTAATTATATATGGTTTGTCCTTTAAGTCTACACAATTTGTATAAAAGTCCTTTATTTTTACGAAATCCCCAAATAGTCTATAGATAATGCGTATGTTATTCTTATAGCTAAAATAAAATAATAAATACTTTGTAGTAATCTGTGTCATTTTTTCAGTAGTGGGTGTTGTTGGTTTTTGTGTTGTTGGTACAGTGATTTTATTAGAATCCGGGCATTGTTCTTCATCAGATCCATCTGCACACTGTTTTAGGCCATCACATTTATTCTTTTTACTGATACAAGCCCCATACTTACATCGAAATGTATACTTTGGACACCTTAAATTTAAAATACTTAGTAAAATATGATAATTATTTTATTAAAACCAACTCACCGAATTGTTTTACATAATTCAAAAGTCTCATCAGACCTATCTCCACAATTTATAATTCCATCACAAATTGATGTTCCGTCAATGCACTGACCAGATTTACATTTATACTGGTCATCGCTTTAAAATAAAAAAACTTAAATGTGAATATGAGTAATATTTTAAAATCAATTATTAATACAGAATATTCTATATTACATATCAATATATCATACATGTAAAATGTAATTATTCATCAATTAAGTATCATACAAAAAAATAAGAGCATTCTATCATTTTAAAAGTAAGCATTATACTCGTAATAAATAATTATACGAAAAATAATAAATTACTCTGTTATATTATATATGTATATATACAAATGAATATTTGGTGATGTATTATTTGTTTATAGAAGTAAATATTTTATAAATATAAATAAAAGTAAGTATGTTGAAAAACCACTTACAGGCATTTAGATGGATTATTAGAATTTTGAGTACTGTTTGCGGGGGTTTGTATACATTCAGGTAAGTTTTCATCAGATCCGTCGAAACAATCCTTTTTACCATCGCATTTTGCATTTTTATCTACACAAGCTCCATATTTACATCGATATGCAAAACTTCGGCATCTATATTATACAAACATATACCTACATAATATTAAATGCAATTATCACTTAATAGTTAACTAAGATAATTCTTGTAAGTATAAACTGTAATTATATTTATTCCATACGTTTGTCTAGAACACAAATTGTTGGTCTCGTCTGAACCATCTGAACAATCCGCACGACCATCACAAACAGCGGAGATGTCGATGCATAGTCCATTTGAACAATTAAACGCATCTTCATGATTTCTGTAATTGTAAAATCAAAATTCAAATATGCAACAAAAATGATTTAGAACAACAATTACCTAATTGTATTACAATGACACAATTGCTACAATTAGCTCATAACTCATAAGATATCTTTTCATATCAATTCTTCTTTTAAATTAATGAATTTTTAAAATTGTCAATAAAGTGATATAGATACACAATTTTGATAAATGCCTAATCAAACATAAACACGATATTTTTAACTAAAATTGAAATGTTATTTTAAGAAACAATGGTTACTATTATTTCTCAGAGGTGAATAATAAAGTATTATTAATATTAATTCGTGTAATATAAGAATATACGCATTATTTTTCTACAATTTATAGTGAAATATATTATAATAAAAAGGATTATGTCATATACACAAAAAACTAATAACTGGCCATTAACATATGCAATCATAGATTAAGTTGGATCAAGTAAGTAATAAGTTACTACTTACTAGTAATTATTAATAATAATTAATCATTGATCAAAAAGATAGATTATAACACTTGTTTCAGATATTTAGATAAGAAATTAAATAATTCTAAAAGATCAAAATTAAAATAAATAACACAATAAAGATTAGGTAAACAATGTATGAATGTAGAATAATTCATAGTAGGTACCTAGGTTAGGTTACACTGCTTATATATTATTTGATATAAAGCTCGTTAAGGTTTTTGTGGTCCACATTTGGCACGTTTCCACTCTAGCTATTTTCGATACTTATAATAATATAATAATAATTAATATTATAGGGACATCGTCTGTTTCCGCCAAAAATTAACTTTCCTTTTTCCGCTAGTTATAATTTACATAAGATTTAATAATATATTTTTTTTAGTGACTATAATGTATGTAAGTTGTACATTTAAATAATAATTCTACATTTACAACTACTTAAACCATTACTTACGATTTTTTTCAAGTTATTATATAAGTACAATATTTTTGTTTTTTTATATTAATTTATAAGCCAAGAGATGGTATTTTCTTCCACCATAAAAAAATATTAGTCAAACGAAATATACGACTAATGATATTACTTCAGTAACTGAATTTATAATAAATATCTTTTTCGTAATCAACAGTCACATTTTTCGGCAAAAAAAATCAAATTAATATCTTTTCATCTGGTATTCTTATATGTTTTGTCTTGATCATTTCTTAATAATTTAAATAATATTATTACTTAAAATATTGAAAAAAATCTTGCCTTATGATTTAAATAATTGTAGGTGTATAATTATTATTTTACTGTTTAGCGTATACACATTATAGTTACTAAAAAGTATAATATTATTAAACCATATGTAAGGTCTCCCAAGCTATAAAATTCTATAGTTTATAACTAGCAGAAAAAGTAATGCCATTTTTTTTAATTTGGAAGAAAAAAGATTGGTGGAAAACAAAAAGTTAATATTTAGCGAAAACCGGCGACGACCTATTATAGTTACCAACACTGTGCAAGATGATACAGTTTGTCGTCTTTCAAGTTTTCTGTCACAAAAAACGCCTATTCCTGAAAACAATGTTAAGTGGTATAATATTATTAATCAGAATTTTTTGTTTTATATCATGCATATTATAAGCTTTAAACCATTGATTAATATATATACGTTTTTGTTTAAAATAATTAAAATTAATTGTACTGAATATAAAATAAATACCTAAACCCTACGAAAATGATTATAATAATATATTTAATACAAATCTAGGGCAGGCGGGGCAAACCTTTTGAACACTTCGTGTCAAAAATTTTTTTCGAGCGTGCCATGAAAAATATTATAATATATATATTATATTCAATATTGTAAAAATAATTATTTTAATTTTATTGTATGATTATGTATTCATATAAAAAAAAGTTAATTTAGGTACATAATATAATAATAATATTACTTTGTTAATTATTTTTTTTTCTTGATGTGTTTTAATAACCTATTGTACATAGTAAAAATATTTTAATTTTTCGCGTATCACCTCGGGCATTCAGATTCTAGAGAAATTGATCACTGTCAAAGTGTGACGTCGTTTGCGGACAATAGGTTCACGTAATAATTTTATACACCAACAGTAGGTTGCGATCAAAATATTCTGAAAAAATTTTATACTATGATATAAGCTTTTAATTTTTGAAAATTTTCACAGGTGAATTACAATTTTGAAATAAAAATAATGCTCTTAATATAATAAGGCATAAAAAGAAATTAGTAAAATAATTTAAAAGTTGAATACAAAAATAAATAATTAATGTTTAATATTTACACTTGGACAATACAAATAATTTAAAAATTCGAGAATTTGATATTAAAAATATTAAAAATAAATATTTTTTTTTCTTTATTACTTAAAGATTTCATAAAATTATCTTATAAAACATTTTTATTATTTTTTTTTTTTATCAAAGATATGGTTGTTATTGAATAATTCAACATTAATTATTAATTATTTGATATTTGTATGGATTCAATAAAAATATAAATGCTTGATTATTCTGGACAATATGTTGAAATTTATTGTTAAAAGTTTCTGATATTCAATGTTATTGAATGAAAATTACCCTTTTTTAATGCATTTTATTACTATTAACTTTATAAATATGATGAAAAAATTGACGTTTGGCGTCTCAAATTCGTTGTTTCAATTTTTTTAATAGTCGCTTTATAAATTCTATTGATAAGCATTGCATAAAAATACGTTAGAATATAAAAATAATATATATTAAAGTAAATATATCATTACAGTTTACTGAAAAAGTAAAAATAGATAGTATAGTCTACTGAGGCATTTTTATAGGTACAGATAGACAGGATAAGCAACTGTACATGGCCTCGGTTATTAGGGGTCCTAATGTTTTTAGTGGAACCTTTTTTTTTAGAACAAATCTTTCACCATATAACATATAAGTGAACTATTATATTTACAAAAATAAATTATTAATCCTGATTAGTATAAGTATGACGTAAATTATTGCAGTCAATATCGTTCGAGTTAAAAATAGAAAGTGATCATACATATTTTTAAACTTCAATGGTATACTATAATGGTATAATAAATCAATTTGTTTTTAAAAAAAGTAATAAAAATTGTATTATAAAATAATTAATTTTTAACATAAATATAAAAATGTATTGTTTTAGATTATGAGCGGAACGAAGTATAAATTTATTCTACACTACAGATGTGTGGTTTTTTCTGTATGTGACCTATGTACACCATAAGTAGGTAGTCGAAAAAATTCTCTGATTTTAGAGTGGTTTTAGATTGAAAGACGATTTTAGTTTGTAATTACTTCAAAAAGGACAAAATTAAAAATTACTATTTTTTTATTTTCAAATAGCCCGAAAAATAAAAAAATTAAGGAAAATGAGAATTTTTACGTATACTTCATTGCTACTAATTATTTTTTAACCATGATTACTTTAAAACTTTTACGTATATTATTAAATACAAAATGAAATTTTAAAAATATAAAGATTAATTTTAAGATATTTGGTACATACCTACAAATTTATACTATGACCTTATTCACACTGTCTTACAGTAAGGTGGTATTGACACAAAAATTAATAGCAATAATATAATAACATGGAATAACTATATTTATTTTGTCATAGCTACATAAAAAAAACATATAATGAAATATACTTAGTGATATAGACTGAGTCTCCAAATCGTTTTTCATAATCAATAATATATCATTGAATTCAAATTTAACACACCCATAATAGTGATCGAACCACTCGATACCCGATATACATCAGAGCAGTACACGCTCAAAATTTTATTTGTAAAAATATACTTTAAGTGGCTGATTAGTAAAAATATTTAAAATAATTGTTTAATGAAAGTCAATCAATTCAAGATTTTAAACGTTTTATGCAATCGAGTGACCAAGGTCCAAGATTTAAATTATAATTATTAATCTGTTTTATATAACTCATGAGTTGAAGGAAGCATAGATACATTACTGTTGACTTGAATAGATTCGACTAATAGTAGTTATAATACTAATAACTGATTAAAATGTGCATCTCATCTTATCCTATTCAAATAACGTGACATAAATAGGTACTGTATATTTTATAAGTAACACCTTGTGATAATTTAAATTAATGAATTATACTGCTACTGCTAAAGCAAAAAATGGAGACCAGTTTTCCATTCATAATAATAGTATGATGTGGATTGATTGTCCACATACAACTTTTTTAACAAGTACTAATTATCTACAGTTTTCACTTAATAAAGAGCATATATCATGCTCTACATATTATTCAAATATCATCTTATTTATAAGTTCAAACCCCTGACATTTTTTCGTGTTATATTATGTGGTAGTAAAATAACTATTTCAATCTCTGTTTTAATCAAACCACAATTTTTTTAGCTTAACCCCCCCCCCACCCCCGAAATTAATTTTCAGTTACGGCCTTGATTATAATTACGTATTATCTTAATTTATTAACATACCTATCATTTATAAATAATAATACGAGTATGTAGCTAAATTTAATACAGTATCAAAATATTATTTTTATAAGTTTTCAAAATTGAAGAAACTTTTATCACATTTAATTTCAATTAGTATTTATAGACTTATAGTATGATAAATTATTGCTTTCGAAAGTATTATATTTTTAAATAAATTTTTAAAACACTTGATTATAGATGGATCAATGTATTACTTATATATTTTTTTCATATAACCGACTATTTAATATTATGTATTATTGTATTAACATGTTTTGATGTTTCTCCATTATTTATTATTATATTTTAAACAATATTAAGATAGATATTACTTACCAAAAATTAAACATAAATATATTAACCAGGAATACGTCATTTTAATAGCCAATGAAGTATTAATGTTGAAGCGAAAATATTTAATAATATATTAGATAAATCAAATGAACGTCACTAAACACTAAATAACATTTTACATTAAATTGACAAACGTGTAAGTATAATTTATCTGTATTGTATTATAAACACTAAAAAATATCTATAAGGAATGAATTTATTTTTAACTTAATCAGAGAAGTACTTCATTTTTAAAACGATCTCTATAATATGTACTGCAATACAATATAAACGACTATGGTCCCATCAATACAACTACACAACACATTATATTAGGTCTTCTAAATTAGTATTGCAGAATACATGTTATTAGTCGGTTTTGATATTACTATTTACCACCTAAACGCGCAACTACGTTCGTATTGTAAACCAAAGGACAGACTAAAACAGATGAGTAATACAATTTAAATAAATACCTATAATAGAACTTGTTTTTAAAATTGATTGTACAGCACTTCGTACATCAGGTAATGGTATTTTCACGTAGGTCATAAGTATACATTAATACGTTTAAAACTGGTTTTCTGATTATGGTGAAGGTTTGCACATAAACAATATACGGAAGCATTATAAACAATATATATATATATAGAATTATTCGCGATAATATTATGTTGTTTGTTATAGTCATTTATTATTATTTTGTTATTAGTAGGTAGGTTGATTTAAATATATAATTTTTTCCACATTTGAACTTCAAAATATATCGATAAAAAATAGTGATTTTTTTTAGTTACATTATGAACTATGCATTTGAGAAAAACATCGTATTAAATTACGTTAATCCAGTACACAGATTTAAAAACAAATTATGTGGGATCAAAAAATTTTGACCCAGTCAATAATTTTTTGTGATCGTTTAATAAAGAAAACAAGGTAGACAAGTGTGGTGGGTACCACTCTATTGGGTTTCGAGTGGAACTCGCGATCGAGTAAATCACTATAACGGATTTTATTAATTTACGACGAAATCTAGCGAAACCACAGCCGAGCGAACGAGCGTGGATAATCCAGTCGGTCCCCGTGCCACTGCCAGTCACCGTGGTCTCGCCGGTCGGAGCGACGAGAAACGCGAGATGGCGCGTCCTTGGGTTGCGGATAGCGGAGGCTCTGCGCCCAGAGTAATCGCGAATACTTAATATTAACGACCTCTGACGACCACGAGCAATTATTTACTTGGCGTTCGACGGCGTCAACGTCGGTCTTTCCCACCGCCGCCGCCGTTCGGTCTGTTCGCGTACACGGATATGACGTACCGGACGGCAGGCGAATTCGGCATCGCGCAGTGTCCCAAGTGTCAGTCACGTTTCCGGCTCGCCGGCCCGTCAAACCCGTTTTGGGTCGTCGGTTGCCGCGGTTTCCGTGCACAGAGAACCGGTGATGTACGGTTACTGCGTCGGCGGCGGGTCCTGCTACTTGTCAACGCGCTTTTTATACGCGCGGTCAACTACCACCGCGGCCCGTGAACAACGCGCACAGCGATCGCTAATAAGTCGATTCTAATGTTTCCCCTAGTTTGTACGTGTATTTTTTGTGTGTGCGCACAATATTACAATGTTCGCTCAACATGCGGTATTCGAACGAACATCAAAGAAAATGTTTGGGCAACGCTGTCTTCCGTGTGGACGTGATCGACAACAAATTAGTTATAAATTATAATTTATACATACCTATACAATGTATATTGTAATAACGCAAAAATAAAAGAAATAAAAATAAAATTATAATAAACATATATTAGTTAGATAATAACTCTGAGGTGACAAATACAAGGGACACAAGCCTTGAATAAATGTCGGATCCGTGGAACCTTGTCCCCACACT
Organism: Rhopalosiphum maidis; assembly: GCF_003676215.2. Classification (NCBI taxonomy): domain Eukaryota; kingdom Metazoa; phylum Arthropoda; class Insecta; order Hemiptera; family Aphididae; genus Rhopalosiphum; species Rhopalosiphum maidis. The sequence goes on from NC_040878.1 coordinate 88,127,874, forward strand.
TATAAGTGCTGGAGAATGTAGATACCTATTATCAGATGTCAATATTTAAAATTACTTAAATTTACGGTATTACCTTCCTCCTGATGGTCGGAGAGCTTTCAATCACTATAGTTATTAAAAAGTACTGGACATGACATATGAATAACATAGGTAATATAGTTTAAATCTTACTTAAATATATTTTTCTAGATTTGCATTTTTATAAATCTTAAACAGTTATAAAATATTAATTTTGAAAAATTGCAATCCAAACGTGTTCCTAAACTTAAATTGGTAAAAACTATTTTGATATTTTTAGATTAAAATTGTCAATATAGTTTGCACTTGCTAGATATTAAAATTTAAATAACTTAATTTTGCAGTAACTATACAGTGTAACTTTTAGTTTCTTCATCAAAACGTGTTTAGTTAGAGATGATCTAGTATTTAAAGTTTTAAAAATATCCAATTACCATTGAATAAATATACTTAAATATATAATTAATGCAATTACACTGATGTATAATATGTAGCCATAGCCATATAGGTACGCTTTTTCTCTAAAAACTAACGTTCGAAATAATTTTCTGCACACAAAATAAATATATAGGTACGTATAAATATAGTAACATTTTTAATTAACGGAACTTATTTTATAACTAAATGTTTCCACGATCCAAAGTTCAAGAATATATTGTGAAACAACAACAAAATAGATTTATAACTATTAAACTTATTTAAACTATATCAATGCTGAATGGTAAATTGTAATAAAGAAAACATTATTGATTATGTAGCTATAATAATAATTATAATTGATAAATAGTATACTAGTATTAATAATTTAGTGCATGTTTTTACAAAATTAATGATATAATCAAAATATCTAATCGATAGCAATTACTGGAAACCTAATGTTAAATGTCAAAATTACGTTTTTCAAATAAAATAAATTTATTTCCTGCGCAAAATATGGTTGTTATTTCGATTTATAATGAATGATTGTATTTATTTTGTAAAAAAGTAATGAAATGCATAAAAACCGCTTCAATATCAAAGTATACCAGGGGCGTATTTATATGGGTGGCTGAGTGGACTGCAGCCCCCCCCCGAAAATTTGAAGAAAATCTAAAAAATATTTTCATGGTTTATAAAAGTCACTGCAAATTATTAAATTCCATTTTATTAATTTTAAATTCGTATTATTTTTTTAGCCTAGCTTATCACTCGTGAACAAAACTACCACGGGAGATAATACTAAAAATTATAGAATACTAATTAGTAATTATAAACCTTTCTATAAAGATCACCAAGTACTATAGAGCTGCACAATATGGCAGTATGGCACAGACAACTTACATTAGAGGATTTATTTCTATAATGTTCATGGGCACAGTTGCTCAGATATAAATAATATTATATCTGTCAATGTATGTGATATAAACACTGTTATCAGTTTTGTTCGTGAGTTTTAAATTTCCAATCAGTAAACCGGTAACCGTACAAATAATTTTTATTTAGTACCTACCCAGTACCTACTTACATTGTATACTTTGTGATTTAAATCATTAAATATTATTTTTTTGTTTTACTGTATTACTATTTTTATAAATGTTGATCAGCCCCTCCCGAAATAAAATTCTGGATACGCACTTGAAGTATATATTTGATTTTTTTATTGAATTACATTTATTAATTGAAATCCCATCAATACCTATTATGTTGGGTTACACAATAATTTATATTATATGAAGTACGAACAAATTATAATTTAATTAATAAGTTAAATAAAATATTTTTTGTTATAGGAATTACTATCATTATTTTTTACTTCATAATTATATCAAACGATAATTTAACAATTTTACAGTTTCTTTTTACATATTTTTTATTTTTTAAAACACGGAATTTTAAATAATTTTCTTAATGTTGTTTTGTTTTAATGAAACCACATATTTTACTATATTTCATTACCTATTGTTTAATAATTCTTTAAAATATATGTTTAAATCAAAATATTGAAATGTACATTCATTTTCTAAAATTACCTTATTTTTATCTTTTATATTTTAAATATTTGATGATATGCAAAAATGAGGTACCTAAAAATAATTATATAAAAATTATAGAAAAACAATCAATTTTATAAAAAAAAAGATAAGTACAGTGAGACCTGACTTTAATGGACTCTTTGTATTACGGACACGGACACTAATATTTTAACCCGGTGATTTTATAACGGACGAAAATCTAGTTCAAATCTAATGAACAATATACAAACTACGAAACAGCTTCAATACAGAGCGCAATTAAGTACACGTGAAAACACAGATTACGACCGATCGCATTATCGCCGACTTCGATAACGTTAATTGCGATTTGCGAATACCTATTGGATTTATGAAGTTAAGATACGTTTAATTAAATATAAATAAATCCAAACATAAATTGTAATAATACGTAATAATAGAAAACCATAAGTAATTCTAATAATTTTATTCAGTTTCTATCGGTTCGCAGTCAGATTTTACATATTTTTCTCAGCAATGGCACTTACCGTACCACGTAAATTTTAAATTCAACAAAAGGTGAACATTATTCGTTGTAAAAAGTCTAGTGGTTTGTCTATTCGTAAACATGTTAATAAGTATTAAAATTAAATTTATAACGTACCAATTATATGTAAAATATAATAATATATACAATATTATTATAATAAACGTACAACATTTTTATTTTCCTTTAAACGGATATGTTTCTAATTTTAGTTATTATACACTAAAACCTGTCTAAAACGGACACCTGTCTATAACGGAAAATTATTTTGGTCCCGGACTGTCCGTTATATACAGGTTTCACTGTAATAGGTTTAATAAATTGTAATTTATTATATTGATGTTTACCATTATTTATCGCTTTAAATTATCATAAATAATATTGGTATGTAAATCATTATATTTTTAATATCAATATAATGCATTCCATAAGCTATTATTTAATATTATAAGAGTTTAATTTTAATAAATTATAAAATAATTATAAATAATTTACTTTTAAAAAATATTATAGTTTAAATGCATGGTATGTAGAAAAATTAGTAGGATAAATAACTAGCTATATCTATAAATGCAACTTGGGGGGGATTTGGGGCTTAGCCCTCCCCCCCCCCAAAAAAAAAAAACAAAAAAATATTTTATACATTTTTGAATTCAATGTACAATAATTATTAATTTGTTTATATCAACGTAATAACAAATATTTTTGACATTGCTCAGCTACATTTTAATCTCATACAGTAACATTTATTCAAAACAATTTTTCCAAACTTGTATAAAATGGTTCAAGTTGCCAATATATTGCCAATTTCCTCTATAACATCTGAGGGTGCATTGTCAGCTATGAGGCAAATAAATACTACTTGAGATCTATTATAATAAATCAAGATCGTTTCAGTAATTTATCCTTACTAAGTATTGAAAAATATGTAAAAATTGATCCTGAACAAATTTTACAACAATTTACAATCGTAAATAAAAGAAAAATTAATCTTGAATAACATACTAACAACTATAGTATACTATAATTTAAAATAAAATTTTGATTATTAATATATATATATATATATATATAATTGATATTTTTGTGATATTTTAATCTTAAGATAGATGGAGGGTGGGGGCGAAGTCCCTCACAGCTGACCTTTGATTTAATATTGAGGTGGAGCTGTAGCCCCCCCCCCCTAAGATTTAGTGCTAGTTGCGCCACTGGCTATATCGTATATTGATTTTAATTACTCGGGTATGCGTATGCGGTATGCTACTTCTCATCGTTTGCTCAACGTCTGTTTACTTGTTTCAAATATCATACATCGTTTGTGCATCAACATAATATTATCGAACAATTAATAATGGCACGAGTGTACGACAAATATTTAAAAGTACATATTAAGCTGTACATAACATACGACAAGACTTTTAATACCAAATTCTGGTTAAATTTAAAATTTCGATAAATGTTATAATTCACATAATATAATATTTAAATATAATATTTTACATATTCATATTTTTTAAGTATTATAATACCTATTCATTATTTTAAAATTGAATATTACAAACATCAAATTATAAACTGAAAATTAGTAAACAACTTACGGTTTTGGATATTCCGAATCTCTTCTAGTTATATTGTTGAATACGCTGATGTACAAATGATGTACGGTAGTTCTACTTGAGGAGTTTACTTTGAGCGATGCATAAACATATATACATAACTATGCATAATATATAACTTAAAAATGTTATGATTTTGGTAATATTTTATAAATATCAGTTATAATAATAATCAGTTATAGTAGTTATCTCACCAGTAATGTGAAAACGATACCAATCGATGTAATTAAGATGATCGAAAACCAATATGGTAATCCCATCATAGTTTTTAAAACGACGCACGGTGTGAAAACTGTTATACCAAAGTTGAGTATACTTCTAATAAAATATGTAGCAAACGCAAGTCTCCTTACAAGTTTTAATTTGAATCGCATATCTAAGTACTATTTATAAATAGACAAAAAAAAGATTTTTTTTTAAATATATATATTATATAGATACATGCTATTACAGCGAATAATAATTATTAAGTGTATTGCTATATAGTTTTATAAGCAGGCATTTCAAGAAAAATGCAATTTGTATTTTATAATAGCAGTAAATACGTATACGGTATTATAAACTAAAATGTATTATACAATTAATAACGAAAGAAGTTGTATTCGTAGGTGCCTATAACCAACTTTAAATATTACGTTGTAAATTATTATATGCTTTATACTTGAAAATATCTGAAACTCACTTGATAAACTGAAGTAATTCCGAGATTAAAATACACTGGTAGGAAAAAATAAATAACCAAAGGAAATGCAAGGGACATTCCATATACGGTTTCCCACATTCTAATTCCTCTGTAATAAAACTCAGATGGATACCCTAAAAAATTAATTGTTAAAATATAATATATTAGTTAGGTTTATATAATAATAATTAAAAATAAACTGATTTATAAAATCGGTTTATTTAAAGATTAACGCATGAGGTAAATATGTAGATAAAAAGGTACATCCAAACAATCGCATAATTATAGTATTTTGTGAATAACTGGGGAAATAAGTGATATAATGTATTATATTAAATATTAAAAAAAAATTAGACATTTTTAGTTAATTATTATCGTGGAAATAAAATCCTTACGAATCTCATAATGTTATGTTATGAATAACAATTAAATAAATAATGATTAACAAATGTAATAAATATAAAGTTTTTTTTTATTATGTTAAATCGTGCTAGGTATAAGAAAATCGGAGTAAAGATTTTTCAGTAAATTTTTTTTAAAAGTTAAAGATGCTATTAAAAAATTATTGTCCTTAGTTAATTTGTATTTACCATCAACTATTATTTCTTTTTCAGGTCTGACGGTAAAAAGGCTTACGTATACAATTAGCACGAGATTATTATGATGCATTGGATGTTGCGAACAAAACTTGTATCATATATAAACGCCTGATAGTTTCATAATTACTTTTATTTAAATAAAATTACAAAAAAAATTAAAAAATCTATATTCCTTTTTTAGCATTTGACCACAATGTTAGGTTGCAGGTTTTAATATTATTAAAAATTCTTTAGTTCCATAACAATTTACTAATAATATGTAATATTATAAAGCGATTTCTATTCTAATCACAAATTCTTTAAGGGTTAGTGTACGCTAAGTTGACCGCTTTAATCGTAGTAGTTATGATCGGAACAATAGTCAGCTTGATGCTGGTGATCACACCGTTGTGGCTCATCACGTTTCTGTTGTCTGGCGCTGAACACGGGCACCACCAACGTGCTGTGGAACCCGTTACGCTTGGGCCCGGCGCAGCTGATCGGCGACCACCTGACCACAAACGCGATGATTGTAGCTCGACACAATTCCATCCTGTACGGCGTGGACTTGAGCAAGACGCACACAGTCCAGCTTCCCGAGACCATACCGGTGCGCAGTTCTGTACCTTTGGCCCGTCGGCGTGGCCCTCCGCCCTCACGTCATATACGTCACATATCGACACAGCAGCGTCAAACCGGTGGGCATACACGTGCGGGGCTCGGACCAAGACACCACCGACGTAACCTGGAAGTCGTTGCGCTTAATCCGCGAAGTCTAATTCGGGACGGCCGGTGGCGGTGGCGTGAAAAGTATGACCGTTGGAAGTAGAACAGATATTTACAGATAAGAGATCACCCAGCTGATCGGTAGCGAGCTTGACCGGATTATAATGAAGGTAATGGCCGACGAAGTTTCAGGACGGCCGGTGACGGTGCAACACGCTGGAAAATCCGTTCTTTACTCCAGTCGGATCCCCAAAACGGAGCCATGAAACGGAACTTGGAACGCCAGCCTACCTCCAGCACTCGCAAAAGGTAGTGCAAGCCGGGATTACACCTCACGGAGCACCGACACCGGTACAATTTTACCTTGTGTGGCGGTTTGGCGGGAGAGTATGACACGGTTCGTATCGGTTGCCAGTACAAAGTACAGGTACCGCATCGACCGATCTCAATTGTCGTAACAGCCACCACAAGGTGCACTTGTGCCGGTACAAGTCGTGCCGCATGAGTACCAGCCGCGTATTACCAAACCGACTAGAGCCCCAGTTCATTTGTTTATTCATAATTCATTGGTTTATTTGAAAATCTTGTATATTAATTATATTTATCCATAATACATACTGTTTAGTTTATTTATTTTATTTGTAAAGTACTCGTAGTTAATAATTTATGATTAAACTTAAAAGATTGAACTTATACAAGATTCCTATATTATTTTGTTTATGTAGTATTGTATAACATGTTATACTCTTATTCAAAAATGTATATTAAATGCTTGGCTAAAGAATAAATATGTCTTATAAAATTAAAGTTATATAGGTAGCTAGTAGCTAGACTAATTTCAAAATCACTTTAAATAATAATTAAGGTGTAGGTCCCTATTTAGGTTATATAATATTATCTTGCAAATATATACATTATAAATACTATACGTATAGATTTAGTTGTTTTTAACCCAGAATAGATTTTATTTTTAACAGTTACCCATAGGTTTATTTATAATAAATAGTAATAAATATACATGGAATATGAAAATATAATAATATATTTGGTGGCTCGCGAATCTCTTCTCGCTGGCCACCCTTATATTATAACAAACCTGATCAAGTTAATGATAATTTTTAACTGAGTTAAGGTAAGTTAATAGACATTTTTTTAATAAGTTTTTTAAGTATTTTTCGTTAATTTATACTTATTTGTTCATTAGGCGGGTCCATTTTCCTCCAAAAAAATAAAAAATAATTCTTGACCATTTTTCTCCAATGAAAATAATAAAATCGTCATTCGTTGTCAGAATGTTAAATTAAAAATAAAAGAACAAATTAAATAGGTATTTCAAGTATAATTATAATATAATAATTAATAATACACCGTACGCACCGAACTTGGCGGGTGACTAAAACGAAAATGAATAATAAAAAAAAAAGTAAGTATGTAAGTCGATAAAGATGCATCAATCAATAAATAAAATAATAATAAAAAATTAGATAATAATAAATAATAAATGGTTGATGATAACACAATATGTAAAATATAAGATATAAAATATAAAATATAGTAAAAATCACTATACAAAAACCTATTATATCTTATTCTACCTATTACTTATTGACTATTGTACCTACTATAGGTACTGTATATAATATTATATTTTTTTTATAATTTATTATAGGTAGGACATTTTAAGCAACAAATGAATAAGTACCTGTTTAAAGAAAGAAAATAAAAATTAGACATAATATGAATAATTATTTAACTTTTTGTAATTACGTACTTAGAAATTAAGTGAACAGAATTTAATCAACAGATATGCGCAAAATGTGATCCTAGTCATATTCTAACTTAATAATACGGAACGCGACACAACAGCACAGGAGGAAAGTAGACATAATTTTAGTCAAAAACAATGTGTAGGAAAATGGAAACCAACCTTTTTTTTTTGTAGAAAACTGAAGAATGGACAGTGGAGGAAAACGGTATCTCGTTTTTGGATGAAAATGGCTACAGCCGTTCATTATTGTTATAAAAATTACTTATGTTATATTATAATATAAATAACATTTTTTTTTGTACACAAAAAAAAACTTCGTTTATCATTTAGTAATTTATTATTCACATTGCAGGTACCTTCATGTTTTATTGTTTGAGTTTAAATGATTTATACTCAATAAAAAACCTGACGAATCAATCTTCCATCGCTCTACTGTACAAAAAGTTTCTAGTATAATAACACGGGCCTCAGCTGATCAATATCAAGAGAAATCACTGTAATAGTGTAATGGATATGTTAAAAATTGAGTTCAAGTCGTACTAAACAATAGTATTTTTCATAATTTATCATATTATGAGTATTTAATTAGAATAACACACAAAATAGACTATATTATATTATTTTTTATATCATATTATATCATCAAGTTATATGTTATATACATATAACTATTAAATTAATTTATTTTACTTTTAATATTATAGTAGGTTAGACCTCCCAAATATACACACTTGCAAAACAAAGAATTGATTATAAAATTAATATATTCATTGCTCCGTTCAGTCATAGAAGTTTGTTAAATATTATAATAATGAAAACAAAAATGTTTGAAATTTTACTAAAATATTATAATATTTATATTACCTACTACCTATATGTATGAGTAATAAATTAGCTCAGTTACTCAAGTGTAGTTACCATATTTTTACTAAATTAATTTCATCAATGATGAGTAACTTCATTTGAAAATATATACAAATAAATACAATTAAGTGGCTTATAGTATCTTAATACATACATAAGACTACCTACTTCAATTGTTGAGTGATCAAGAGGAACAAGAGACTCTTTTGAGAAAAATAGATATTACATACAACTATTAAACTATTGTTCTCATAGACATAACACAATAAATAAAATATGTCTGTAATTGTTTTACAAAAAATTAATTACAGTGAATCCAACAATAGATGTTTAAATGTAATATAGAATTATTACAATTATTAGATTGAACTGAAATAGCATGAACAATAAGAAAATAATTTTAAAAATATCTTTAAAATGTGCATTACGATGAGTTAATCAATCAAAATATATACTAAACTAAATAGTTCATAATATATAACAAACTTTACATTTAAGTTTTTTATATTTAAAATCAAAGTTATAGACATGAACAATTAATGTTATATATTAATAATTTGAAATTTCTGAAATCACCAATTATTAAATCCATGAAAATCATAACCAACAACTTTCTTTTTTTTGTTAGGCAATTCTTCGTTTTCAATTCTAAAAAAATAAAAACATTTATTATAATAAAAAATAAGATTCACATTATTGAGAAAAAATAAAGGTCTATTTTGGAAAAAATCATTGCTTTAACTATGCATACATAAAATGGAAATTAGAAACATATTGGGATAATTATAAATTCTAGTACAAAATATCTTAAGATGTCAACACATGTTTTTTCAAACTCAAGTGTGAAACATAGATAAAACACATTTACGTTTTACACATAAAAATGATTTTGTATGAATGCATTTTTTCTATATTGTCAGTGGGAAAAAAAACGGATAGCACCCTCTTAAAGTCAAGTCAATTTAAAATAAAATAAATTACTTGTTTTTTTGTAAAGCTGAAGGGTTGATGTATTTCCCTACTCCAGATTTAAATGTTTTGAGTTTAACACCTGGAATTGCTATACTTGATATTTTATTTTCTTCTGTTTGTACATTTGAAGTTACACTAGTTCCAGGTGTATTTATTAATGCCTCTTGCCTTTCTTCTGCTATCTATATAGAAAAAAATCAGAAACAATAATATAATAATTATTAACACCAACACTTAAACTAACACAATTATACCAAACCATTTAGGATTTATACCTTATCATCAACTTCTTGAAATGGATCAACAAATACATGAGTTTGCAATATATTAATATCAGTAATTGGCCGATCTTTATTATCCACTTCGATTTCTTCGATTGCATTAAGTGTTTCAAAGCCTCCTACTATACGTCCAAATACTGTATGTTTGTTGTCCAAATGTTTACATGAACGGTATGTAATAAAACTATAACAATTGAACACGTGTATTGTTGATTATATATTTATATCTATTTATATAATAATAATAAGCAATATTTATTAGAACACAACAAATTAAATTGTTTTAATTTATGTAGAATACTAACAATTGTGATTTATTTGTATCAGGACCAGAATTAGCCATAGATAATACACCTCGTCCAGAGTGATTTAAATTTTGTTTAAATTCATCTTCAAAAGGCTGTCCCCAATATGATTCACCACCTTTTCCGGTACCTGTTGGATCACCACCCTGAACCATAAAATTACGAATAGATCGATGAAATTTTGTACCATTATAATAATCTTTTTGACAAAGTTTTATAAAATTTTCACATGTCTTAGGTACTTCTTTACAAAATAATTCCAAATTTAATGGTCCATAATTAGTAGTTAATCGAACATAACCTGTAAAAATAAACAATTATCTGTAATACATTTTCAATATCGTTTAACATTTTTCTTAAACAACAGTTTAGAAATGTTAAGCTCACCTTTTTTCTTTATACGCTCAAATCGGATTTCATTCTCTTCTATAATTGCTGATTCATGTTCCAGCACTGGAACCATTGCAGTCGATGTAAAGCTAGCAGCTACACGGCCAGTAGAGTAATGAGCCTTGAAAAAAAGGGATTATCTGTTAATGGAAAATCTAAATTTTATTCAATATTGTTATTTGATTCTTACAGTATTTAATTTATCTGGTTTTTGTGCTACTTCATCGACTTTTTTTGCTGGTTCTTTGTAATCTCGATCCAATGTATCCAATATATCTCTTGTAGTTTTTGACACTGATTTTAAACGCCCTTCTGGGTCCTTAGATTGTGCTTCTTCATCTAAGATATAAAATAAACTGTTTATAGTAAATACATAATGATATGTGATTATAATTTTAATTATGTTTACCGGGATCCACAACTTTAATTTTTTTTACAACATGGTGAAATTTTGCAATATTAAATTTTGTTAAATTAGTTGGATCTTGAAGAGTGATCATGTCTTTACGCAAGAATGGTTCGTCTGTTAAAAGATCTTTCCAATTTTTTGTTTTAATATTCAATTGTTCTATAGCCTAAAAGTACAAATTTTTAAAATAAATCAATGAGAAAATAATCCCAAAGACTTACCTCATACGAAAAAACATTTCCTGTTGTTTTAATTGCTACAATATGTGAATGTTTAGTTAAGGATTTGAACAAGACTGGACAGTGATACTCCCCTGCTGCGTTACGATGGAAGTTCAACTTGATTAATTTTTTCAACTCAATAGGCTAAAATATATAATACAATTTATGATAATAACATAACACAAAATAAATGTTAAATATAATATATTAACCTTTCCTGTCACTGGGTTGTGTTTAAACTGTTTTATATATTCAAGTAATGCTTCATACTCAAAAATATTACCATCAGGGTCGCAATATGGGGTCTTGAAAGCGACAAGTGATAAGCAACAATGGTCAAATGGCAATCGAGCAAATTTCGGCTTTTCAATACCCGGTCTTTTTCCACCATACAATGTGGACCATTCTGTGTACGTAAGGTACCTAAACATAAACAGTGGAAATACATAATAAAGTAATTATTTAATTTAATTAATGTAGTTAGTAGAAAGTTAATCTGTATGGTATAATGATATATGTTTTGAACAATTATATGACAAAAACTTACATTTTATCTTTTTGATGCTGTCTCTTACCCATTTCAAATGATTTTTTTTAACAATAAAATCAAAAATTGTCCAATAAATTTACAAAGACACTAACTTTTTGTAAATATTTCTTAATTACTTTATACTAAATATTTAATTGTTAATTTGTCATCAGTAACTTATATTATTCAGTATTTTAAATTTAAAAAATAATAGAATAAGTAAGTATAAACAAGATGGATAATCATAGATAACAATGGTAAAAAGAAAGATATTTTACTGATAATAATAGTGATAAATATTGACCACTGCGCAGAATATCAGTCTGTGGACCATGGATTTAGATCTAAAGCTGTGTTGTGGACTACTGATATTTATTATCACGGAATATAATGTTCTTATCAATTTTTATAAAAAAACATATCGGCTTACTTTTCTCAAAGACTTGTCCATTACTCGAACACTAGAGTCGAATTCATTCGGGTTAATTATTAATATACTATATTTTTTTCTCAATTCTCCGTTAAACTATTTAATTTTCACTATAAACGATGTACAAAATACCTCGATTAAATACCGTAAGTTCAATAATTGAGCGTTCAAAATAAACTATACAGTTCTCTACAGTTTCTAAAATACCGATACTTGTTTACAGGTCGGATCAATTTTGGCTAGGCAGAAGGCTGTACATGTTGAAACTTTGGGCCATCACCTACGTGCTATTAACACATCTACCAATGAAGTCAAACCCAAGTAATACTAGACTAAGATAAAAATCAATACAATGTAAATAGTTTTGAACTTTTTATTTTTGATTGATACTTACATTTCAGATCTCGATTTTTGTTTTATGTAATGGGCACTGTACTCACCGGTGTTATGGGCACAGCAGGAATCGTTGTCTATTCAAAAAATGATCCTAAATTTCGAGAGCTTCTAACAAATAATATACCAGGCACTGACAAGTTTATAAAAGTCTGTTTATTTGAAGATACAGAGTTTGTAGATAAGAGCAAAAAAATAGGAGGCCGTGTGGTTTGTAAGGTTGCACAGCAAGTAAAGTCAATAAAAGAAAGGCAAGTTATACTTTCAATTATATGTAGAATTGTTATTATTCTTATAATATTTATGACAATTTATGGTGCCTAATTTAAATATGATTTATTTTTCATTTTTAACAGTATTGGCATTGATCAAAAACATAGTTCTGTGGAAAAGTCTGTAGACCCAAGTAAATACTATTTTAAATTTCTTTGTAATTAATAAATTATGGTTAAATATGAATTTAAAGTTTTAAATTGTTGTTTAAATAATATATAGTATTTTTCAATCTATTAATTTTATTCTAGTTTATAGAATACCAATTTAACACATAGTTATTTTTCACAATCTCATATCTTAACATGTTTTTACTATATTTTTTTCTAGTTAAATCAATTACCAATAGTTTTCCATCTTCTGTTTCTCCAGCTTCAAATAATGAACAAAGGATACCAAAAGAAAAACAAGGTTATAAGTTACAATTTATTATAATTTACTAATAAATAGATTAGGTGACTTATTATACTAAAAATATTAAATATTAATAATATTATTATTATTATATTAAATAGATTCTTTTTATTTGAAAAAGAAACTATTAATAGGTATTTTACTTGAATAAAAATTTTAAAATGCTAAAAATAATTGAAATTAATAATTTATGATTAATAATAATTATTGAACCTAGTTCAGGTGTATATTGATAAATAGGACTATTACTTGTTATTTTTGATATTTATATCAAAATTAAAGGTAGTTTCTGGTTATACAATGTGGTGGTGTGTTGGATTCAGTTATGATATACTGACTTTCGATATACACGAATACTGCTATAACACTTTCTGTTATAAAATATAGACTCTAGATGTCATTAAGTTTCTAATCGTACAATACTTATAGTAATGTCATGTATTATAAAATATATATATATATATTACACTTATCTCATAAAAATTATTAAATGTAAAAAATACACCAATATGCTAACAAATATTCAAATATACTCATTTCCTAAAATACCACAATATATGCAAATTAAATCTTAGTATTTCATCTAAACATTTTACTAAATAAATTTATATATTACCTAAAACAATTGGTGGCCTCCACATAAAAAAATGCAAATGCAAGAAGTTCCAAATTTTACATAAATAAGTAATAACTGAATTAAATATCAATATTTTTTATTTTTAGAACCCCAGCAATCTAAAAACCAACCACAAAATGAATCCATCAAAGCTAATTTTGTACAGACCAAGCCTGCTGGTATATTTATTTAATTTTAGTATTATTGTCTATTATAGTCAATTTATTACATATTATATATTATTTAATTTGGTATTCTACTTTTTTAAATTAAAGCTTAATGTTGTTTAGAAAAACTTCAAGAACTTACACCAGCACTACTTGATTTACCACCTCGCCAATATACGTTAGAAGAACTGGAAACTGAAATTCTTAAAAATTCTTCTTTGGGTATTAGCGCTTTAAAAAGTGCAACTGAAGCAATAAATGGTAAATATAAAAATATTCAATTTTATTCAAACATTAATATTTTTATATGTAAAATGTAAAATAGATTATTATGAAAATGTTTATAAACTCATCAATAATACTACAGAAAACATAGATCCAAACTTGAGTGTTAAACTACAAATCCTTGAAGATAAGAAAAATAAAATTTATAACAATGCATATGAAAATGCAAATAAATACAGGTAATATCAATTTCATATGATCAAGAATTTTTGTACAGAATTATTCTTAGATGCTCATGTTTTAGAAAAGAAATATTAGAAATACAAAAACTATTAAATAACTCTAAATTTGAGGAAACTTCTGACAAATTAACCAAGACTATACACAGAACTAATGCAGTATTGGATGAACTAAAAAGTGCTAGTATAATATTGGAAAATGAAGTACATAAGTTGGGTTACATAAATAAATATAAGTCCAGTATCAATGAAGCACAAGCAAGCTTGATTGTAATTTTTTTGTTTTGGACCGTATAAAAATATAATAGTTAAATACTTTAATTCAATTTTTTTGTCTACAGGCTGAATTTGAATCATTGTTTCCAGGTTCAGACATAACTCAACACAAAATTAATATTCACAACAATGATTTTGATATATTTCTTGTGTATGCACTAAAAAAACTAAACTATTATAAAGACAATCTTTCCAAACAAGAAGTGAATATATAAATTAAATTTTAAAATATTTAACAGTGTAAAAGAGTTTTTTTAACATCATATTTTTCAAATAGGCAATTTTAGATCGTAAAATAAACAATGCAATGGATGCAGATTTTTTGAATGTTGAAACTATTAATGAGATGAACTCACGTTTAAATTCAGAAATTCATAAATTAGATGAACAATTTAAACACCAGGTATGACTAAAATAATAAATATATTTATTTTTCTATTTTCTTGGACAAATTAATTAAAATTTATTAACATAACTGTAAACATATTGGAAATTGTAATTTTTATTTAGGATTGTAAGTCAATGTATTAAGAATTGTAGAATGCTCGTAAGTTGTAACACAAACGAAAATATATGTCACGATTTTTTTTTTCCTAACAATTATTTAATTTATTTTCATCTTGTTGTTTTGTCAACTGTAGTCTTATGTTTAAAACGGTTAACTTATTGTGCTCACTTAAATTCTAGTTAAATCAATTTAACATAAAAGTTGATGAAGACTTAAAAGAACAATTGAAGACACATAAAAAAGCACATGCAGATCTTATAACCAAAGCAGTAGACTTTACCAAAGAAGAATTTGAAAACAGAGTACGTCAAGAACTATCGACTATAGAAAAATTAGAGCGTCAAAAATATCAATCACAGTTGGATTCATTGAAATCTGAACTTCAAAGTGTTATTGATAATTTAAACAGTAATTATACAATTTAACTGTTGTCAAATAATGTTTAAATATATTAAGTTAGCTTATATATTATAGAAGAAGTTGAGAAAGAAAAAAAACTATTTGCCAATAAATCAATTTGGGAAGCAAGCAGAAATCTAAAATCTTCTCTTGGTAGTTCCGATAACGAACAACCAATCAATATAAAAGATCAAATAAATGCTATCAAAAAATTAGGAGGTATGACTTGATTTGAAGTATTTTTATGTTTATCATAAATTCATAACATATAGTCTATGCATTGAATTTGTGATCAAGTTTATGATACATTTTTTAGCTTCAGATTCAATAGTGGAAGAAGTAGTGAGTACTGTTCCCACCAAAGCTCTTGAAAATGGTGTTTTATCTAAAGGCCAACTAAAAGAAAATTTTAACCAAGTAGAAAAAAGAGTGTATGAGACTGCTCTTATACCCGATGATAGCTTCAGCTTACCTTTAATGGTATTCAGTTATTTGGCTAGCCTCTTCGTTGTCCATCATTCACATATTTCACCTAGTGAAGTGAACAATGAAGAATTTGATCCCCTAGAATTAAACACTTATGAAATTGTTGAAAGAGCCAGGTACTTATGAACAATTTAATAACAAATATTTATATAATATTTATATTTTTAAATTTACCGCTTTTTATCCTGTTGCAGATACTGTGTTGATAGAGACAATATTTTACAAGCATTGCGATATTTAAACTTGCTGACGGGATGTTCACGAGTCGTTGCTAAAGAATGGATAAAAGAAGCCACAGTTTTTTTGGAAACAAAACAAGCTGTTGATCTTCTATTGTCTTACACTACAAGCAAATCATATTCATCTGTTAATGGCAATTAAATGTATCTGTTATTTTAATATCACCAGTAGCCAAGTAATTAGAAAGCATAATAATACATGTTTCTATTTTGATAGGCTTACATATTATGTATTTGTTATACATTTTCTGTTTATTACTCTATGTCAAATTCCAATGTAAATAAACATTTTAATTATATTTCACTGGAAAATTTTACAAATTAATAATTATTAGCCACTTTTATAAATATTATGATAGTTTAAACTTTAACCTACTCAAAATGAATAGGTTTTATATAGGTGGTTAAGTAGCCACTTATTATCAGGCAGAATAATAAGCAAATGTAACTTTAAAAATTAAAAATCTATCAAAAGAAAATAAACATGATTTGTATTTAGTCATCTATCTAGGTATTTGAATTATAATTTTTCCTAACATTTTAACAATTTTATTAACTTACTAATGTTAGAATTCTGTCTTGGAAAAAAAGTTCATTGAGGCTTCCTTATCATTCAAACGATGATTTTGCATTATTATATTATTTATTTATTTCTAAATATCTCATTAAATCAATACAAAATATAAAAAATGTTAATTTCTATTTGGTGATTAATATTATTATAATATAATAATATAATTTTTTTAAAACCACTACAATTTACATCTATTCAAATAAATTTCTTGATGTGAACAGTGTTGAAAAATGTATTTTTTAAATAAGATAAATATGTAATACCTATAACATTGTTTTCAAATAATAATAATAAATTATAAATTGTAATACAACTAGTGCTACGGGTAAATAAAAATTGTAATAGTTTTCAATAAATATTCAGTTCAATAATAACCAAGTAAAATATTATGTATACGTAGGTATATCATATGACATACATATTACATTGTGAGTAAAAATTATGTATCGAAACTGAATTTATGCAAAAATCAATTATTCTGTTTGTGATAAATATTTGTGTTTACACAATGCATAATACATATAGTATTCAATTTGGTAAGTAAATAATTTTTTGTTTTTGGTATTATAGTGTTCTTATAAATGAAAATGTATAATATATAAAAATACTTCTTAGAACCAATTGACATTAAATTCTATACTCATATTTCTTGAGCACAAGGAATGAGCTTGCTTTGTTAAACTAACCCTTTGATAGGTTGTTACTTTATGATTATATTAATTAACATGAATTTCATATTGGTTCAAATAATAATTTTTATTAATATATTATATAGAATTGTCATTGGTTATGAAAATAAAATTAGTATAGATTTTCCTACTTGTGTTGTGTTGTTATACAATTTTTTTTAAAACACAAAATAATATTTAGTTCAATATTTGTTATTAAAATGTACAATTTAAGGCAATTTCTATAAGTTTGTGACTTTTTAACCAATAAGAAAATTTTAACAAAAGTTTCAGAGATTGTTCTTACTGAACATATCAAGAACTTTTAGAGTAGTCTGAACTACTTTCCAAAATTCATATAGTGGTCGATTGAATTAGTTCACTGAGATCTATATAGCCGTAAAATGAAGTAACTGAAGTTTAATAATACCGAGATACACACCGATACGCATGCCGTCGTATTTTATGTTTGTTAATTTTTCCCAGGCAAAGGTGAGTTTATATTATACAGAAAATTTAGTATATATTTTAATAATTAAAAGAATAATTTATGATATTGTCTTTGAAACCTAAATCAACAAATTGTATTAAAACATATTTAAATTGAATATTTACTATTTGGCATTTGATAATTACCACTCAATTGTAGGTCATTTTAGAATAAGACTAATATTAAAGGGATTTGAAAGAATTATTTTTCATTCTTCAATAGGCTATCTAAATGAAATAAACTTGAACTATAAGTTTAATATATATAAAGTTACATTATACATAGTGTCATAACAGTCACAACTCATACTGTATAAATGTACAATAGACAAAGAATGAAGGAAAACAATAATGTGTACAATAATCTTGAATTCTTGATGTCTATATATAAAAATAAAACATATATTATATTTAAAATATTAAAATCTCTTATTATCTACGAAAGAGTAACCGTGGTAGTAATTCAAGTTTTTATCATGAACATTAAAAATCTTCAAGTTGGACATTCAAATGAATATAAATGTGTTCATTCCACCTATGGCACAACAACCATGGTGATGAGATAATACTGTTGACTGACGGGCGACACTGGGACAGCGATAAGTTCGATTTCAATTTTCAACGAACCGTACTTGATATTTTCGTAGTATTCACTGTTCGTTCAATACAATCGTACTTCGACAGTTCGCCAGTACTCAGTCGGTAGACCTTGATCGTGTTTGACGATTCGACATTTCCAATTCTGAATTCGTATTTTGTTCTTTGCGAAACCCGTCACACGCGTTAACATAAAAATCATAATAATTAGTAATAAAAATGACAACAGAATTAGGTATAATTTTTAGTTACGTTTTGGCGGGCTCCAATTGCGAATAGTATTAAGACGAGTTCCGTCACTAGTTAATCGTTCTAGCCGCTCCATACTGATAGATTTTATTTTAATAAATAATTTATATCGATAGAATATTACATTATCATCCATACATGTCCAGCACGTAACCGTTCACACCACCATGAATGGAAATGGACTTGTTGCCTCGCCGATACTCGAGGAAACATTTTACGCGCTGTCAAGAAAGCAGTACTCATATAAGGTGTCACTGACGAACGAAGGTCTACACTTGACTAAGAAAAGTGACGATGGGACTGAGAAGACCGACCTGATACACATCCGCGATATAATTGGCTGTAAATGCATGCGGAATAGTGGCAAGTCTGGCCACTGTGCCTGTCGGCCGGTAAAAGGAGGCTCAACAAAAGCCACCAAAGACACCACAACAGAAACAGATGAGTGTCAGGTGCGAGTGCCGTATGTAGAGGCCGGTGATTACAGTGCGTACTTAAGTGTATATGCATATGTACTGAAGAATGTTGGGTCTAAGAACGAGAAGCGTGACAAGATGACTGTCACACTGAGGTTCAGAAACTTCAACAGTTATGATGAAAATAACCGAGTGGCAGCGAAGTGGAAATTGGCCATCAAATCACTATTACGGGCTAGGTGTGAGGACGGTACTATTGTTGCACCTTCAGACGACGATTATCTAGGTGAGCACAATTGAAATAATAATAATAAAAACATTCTTTAATCCAAAATGTTTAATGGTACAATCATAGAAATTAAGGAAACCCGAAATACGAATACTTGTTATTAAAGTTATTATCATATAACCGCATAAAACTAAATTACTTTATAAAATATTTTTCTAAACTATTTATCTGAGTTTTACACTTATTTATCAATACAATACTGATATGATTATATATATTTTGATTTTGATTTTTTAAACCTTTTTATGGAAGTATAATCAAACTATTCAATTTTTTTTTTTTAATTTACTTACATTTGAAGCATAGTTATTATTTTAAGAGTATAAAGAGAATATTTATAGGTTTTTTTTAGATCAGACAAACAGCATATTTAAACATTTTAAACATGACTAGTTATGAAGTTTTTTTTTTTTCAGTAAAAATCAAACATTTAGTCATACAGTATCAAGAGGTATCACTAGATATTTTAGTAGTATGACTTCAGATCAAATAGAGTTCTTGTTTAACTTTTCAGTATTCATATGCATTAAAAAACTTGTTTTATTTAAAAAGCAAATCCACTTTTTATCTACAGATTCGAATAGACTAATTTTTAAATAATTTTTGTATTATAGTTTTTCTTAATTGTAAAATTAACAAAGTTAGAACAAGTTGAAATATATGAATAATATAATTCAAAGGTTCCCAAATTTTTAACAGTATGGATTAATTTTAGCAACCTTTAATATACTAATGACTTTTTTTTATAATTTCATTATTAATCGCTATCTTTACAACTTTTAGTCTAACAGCGGCACTGGATCAGTGGTGTCATTGGGGGGAGGGGGGTTGAAAAACTTGGGCATTTGCCCTAATCTAACATTTACATCAACCTTAAGTCGGCACATTATAAGAAGTCTTATTTTTAACTACTAAAGGCCATTGTTATAAATCATAATATTGAATATTGATATTTTATTAATAAAAATTTATTGTTAATTTTTTTGTTGTGTTTTTTAAAGAAGTTTATTATATTATTAATCAAGATATTTAGTATTTATATTACGTGACTGTAAATACTGCTAACTACTTGTAAATCTGCAGTACTTAAAGGTACCTATTACATATTTATTATTTATTTACACATTACTCAATTATTCTATATTTGACTTTCTAATTCTAATAAATATGAGTATTTGAAAAAATTGTTTATATTTAACACTTTAATACTTCAAAATTCTATGTATGACGTTTATATATCTGAAAATTCATAAACCTACCCCCCCCCCCTTACCAACTATGATACTATTCTATGTGAACTGTGTGGAAAAAATTTTGAGTCGGCAAATCAGTTAGTAATTGCCCTAGTCAAACAAAAACTGAAATGACACCACTGCACTGGTGCACACCTAATCATTAGGGATTATAATCAATGATACAACAAATTCCTATACCAATGTACAATATAGTTACACAGAAAATATTATGTATGTTTATTTTGAATTTTATAAAAATAATTCAAAGTTAACATGACTTGTCAAAAATATAATTGTGACCCATAGTTTGTAAACGCCTGATATAGTTAATTATTCGTTTTTAGTACTTTGTTTTCAAAATTTATCCGAATTAAAAAAAAAAATACATTAACACATTAAAAAATTATTTATTTAGATGTTAATTAATTGGCACTAGTATTTAATTGAGTATTTTCTATGTATAAATTGCCATTTAAAAATATTAAGGATACCTCAAATATAAAATAAGGGTTAAAATATTACTAAAAACAGCAATTATTTATAAATTTTAATTTACTCCTCCGAGACTTACTCTAACTTGTCAATTTTTGTAATTATATAAAAGTTTAAAAAAAAATAATAAGTTGTACATATCACATGAGCTATAAAGGGTTTACAATCTTGAAAAGTTTTCAAACTTTGTATTTTGGTTCTCTATTTAACTTTCCAAAACTACATTTCAATTTAACATGAACACGTATTATATCAGATATGACAGCATTAATAAATAATATATTGAATAATTTTTACATCATTGTTTTTAATATAATTTATAATTTATTCATCTAAATATTTATCTGTTTAATCTACTTGTTAAGTTTTTATATTGTTTTCAAATCCAGAGATACCAAATACCTATATCAAAATTTAAAACTTTTAACATTTCTATTCTAAGTACTTATAAAATAACTTTTGACCTTTAGTGATAACCTGTTTATAATTTGTATTACTGATTAGTTGAATAAATGTTAATTAGCAATTTAATCTTTTAATAATTCTAAATTTCAAGAAATGAATGTTTTGTTTTTAGAAAATTAAAGTTAAAGTTAATAAAATGGTAATCAGTAAATATTTAGGATATAAATTAAACACATATTTTAATTTATTGGATAAGAAAAAGTATAATCCATTATTATAACACGGGTGTAAAAAATAGTCATAGTCTTGTTTCATCAACAGCCCATGAATTATTTTCAGGTTATCTGTAAATTCAAATATATTAGGTAAATTTGAATTTTACTTTAATATAAATTAAATTGTTTTCAGTATAACTAAATGTCTTATAAAATTTAATTTCAAAATACTCTTGTAATCCTTATTTTAGTATTTATCTATCACTGATAAAATGTCTTTGAAAGTTACTGCCATAATGATAATTATGAATAGAAATTTTGAGAGATAATATTTATTCTATTTATTTCATATAATATTCAAAATTCTGGAAAAAAAATTAATAGAGAAAAAAACCAATGAAAAAATTAACTAAACATTTAAATATTATTAAATTATTTATTTAAGTATTTTTTACAATTCATTACGCTTATTGTAGGTTCTACATACATATTATATACAAATAATAAATAGATCTATTATTAATTTAATATTTTTAAGAAAATAATAAAACTACTAAGATAATAATAATAAAAAAAAAATAACATTTAAATATAATTAATAACTAGGTTTAATAATTATAAATAGTGTATTAAAAAAAAAAAAGTACATATTATAATGATACAAGGATATTGTTATTAACTAAGTTGTGATTACTTTGTATATACTAAGTACTCATATATTAACATATTTTATTAAATTATTACCATTATACTGTGTATTTTAGGTCCATATTCCAAACATAACAGAATAACATCAGTTGTATAATACTGCAGATAAATTGTAGATTATAATCTGTAAATATACTAAAATTATTTTTTTTATTATTTAAAATATATTTATTAAATCATTATTTTAGTTTTTACATATATCATACATGAAATGTAAGTTTGACAATCAAAATTATATAGAACATAGTGAACATATATACCCATAAGAGTAGAAACCTACTAAAATATTGAGTTAAAAATGCACCATTAATAATTGTTAAAAGGCCTATAAAATACATTAATTAATAACTATAAGGTATGTATACAGTATATGCATATGTCCAATAAAATATAATTTCCTAATATTTATTTATTATTCAACTTATCAATAATGTAGGTAAATAATTTGTATTTACTACTTTGTTAATGATATTTAATTAATAAAAATAGTGTCTAACTTATCACCTACATTATTAATGTATTGAATATATTATTATGAGTTATGACCATATAAATAAATGTACAATACCTACAGCTTCATTATAGAATAATTCTTCTTAACTTATTATTTATATAACTGGCAACCTATCAACTATCAACACCTTAATAAACATAATTATTTATTAATAAGCTTTTTTTAATCTCGTATTGTATTATCTACTATAATATTTTACTTCATAGATTAATATGTTGATTAATTATAAACTTTTGATTTTATATTTATTATTTTTATGTAGACCTTGTTGTCTAACCCTAAAAATGTATTCATCATCTGTCATTACTTAAGATAATTATTTGTTTATTTTAATTTATTCTACTATGTTTGTAAATAACTTTCAATTTTCATTAACAGTTCATATATTATTTTGCTATAAATTTATTCATATATAAAATATATTTACTTAATTTCGTTATTGTAATTTATATAACAAAATAAGAAATTATTTCAAGTTTACACTTCATATTAATGATAAAACTGTATCTTAATATCATGTTGCTTATTGTTGAATATGCAAACATATTAACATATTAAGCTGTCAAGAATCAAAAAAATTATTTTTAAATCAGTTGTATAATATATTTGTGTTATAGTGTATGACAACAAGTGACACCAAGTAATAAATATAAATCAGTTCAATATATTTTTGATCAATGTTAATTGTGCATAACAACTAATTAATAAAGTTCATCAGAGGTTATGTCTAGTCAATTTGTGAATTAATATTGATTAACTTTTCTTGGTTTCAATATTTGAATTAGTAGGACTATGGGACCATAAAATGAGAGTATACTTCATTTTTTCTTCTTTAAATCTATTGATTTTGCAACAATGTGATGTTTTATTATTATTATAGAATATATTAGAGAAATTGTAAAAAAATTCTTTGATTTCCAACTTTGAGAGTGTTTTTTGATAATAAATTAGATCTAATTGATACTTTAATACTTAACCCTTGGATAAGTCAATATTGAAAAAAAATAAGAATTTTTACACAAAAATAGTTGAAATTGAATTTGTTTTTTGATATAACTCATAAACAAATTACCATTAATACTTATGATTAATATCTTGTGTTAATATTACCATTCTCTGTAAACGACCAAATGTTGATAAAAAAATTTGTTCTACTCAATCAAAAAATTTCAAACTGTAATACAGTCCTTAATAAGTTGTTCATATACCAATTAAAAAATATTAAATATACATAATCACAATATTTTTCTTTATAAGCTTTTTCATAAGTAGTTAATACTGTAACCAAAAAAATTAAAATAGTTTTTAAGTACAATATTTTTATAAACATTTGAAATTCGCATTTAGACAAAATTCAATATTTAAACGAAGAATAACAATTCTAGTAATTTAATGATAGAAAAAAGTTTAAAAAGTAATATTTTCAGTCAACTATAATTCAATCTATATTATTACTAATAATAAAATGTAATTGCAATATAGGCTGACAGATCATCTTTTTCAGAATGGTTTTTAATGATTTATGATTGAATTCAATAATGTATATATAATAGTGATACAATGATAGGGTAAACTTGACACCTACTATGTAGCAAACAGTTATCTACTTTCACTCTATTTATATTTTGGTAGATTGCATGGGTATTTGTTTTTAATTAAATATAATTAATTAATAATTATTTATTATTTATATATCTACAATAAGTCATTTAAGCTTCAGTCACATAAATAAATATGTTTTTACATAATATCTTGGCTAGAGTATTTCGATTTCTTATTATTCACTAATTATATTCTATAACTAAAATGCTTACAACTGTTAATAAAAATTGATTTTTAATTTTTGTTTTCTCAAGTAGTATTATATGTTGATAATTATAATTTATAATTATTATATTATATGAAATATACAATTATTTATTAATTTGGATCAAATCCCAAGATAATATAGTATAGCATATTATAGTAAATAATAAATATAGGACTTTATTTGGAAATTTTATGTATTGGGTCAACATAATATGTCCATATCTCCAATCAAATGATTTCATGGTCAATTTTTATGTGTATGAATATCTATTTATTTTTAATAGGTTTGCCATTTTTCTTTTAAATAAATTTAAAAACAATTTTGAAAACTGTATCATTAGATTTTATAATATTAAAATATAGTATACTAAAAGTAAATAGGTTAAGTATAAAAACAACTGGGTAACCATCAGACCTAACCTGGCATAATAATTTGTCATAATATTCATCATCTGTTATGAATTATTATAAACCATTTTCAAGGTCAACACACAATCCTGTACATTATTATGGTTTTATGTTAATATGAATAATTACAGTAATAATAATATTACGGTTCATCGTTATTGTTCTGGTTGTAAATAAACAAATATTTATTAATTAACATTGAGATAATGTCTATTAACATGATATTTGTGATGGTCACTGAGTTATCTATATCCATGATTATAGTATTTTTGTATAATTATGTAGTTTCAACTTGCCAGTTACATATTTGTATATTGTATATAATAGTAAATAACACACAAGACACAAATAATAAAAAACAGTCATCATTTTAAAAAATGTAGTGTTCTTTGGATGAACTAAAAATATGCTACCCAGGGTTGCATTAATATGTTTGCTTTGTCCTAAATACAACCTTAGGCACAATGTCATAATATTTGGAAAAACTTTAAACCATACAAAAAGAGAAAGATTAAGAATTTGAGATTGTTTATAACTATAAAAGTAAAAGAAAACATAAAACTGCAAATTTTTTCTAGTCAATACATTTTCCAATTATATTTTGAAGAACAGTTCATTAATATTGTCTATGTATACTTTATATTTAAACATTTTAAACATTTTGATCAGAAAGTAACTTTTTTACAATATCAACTTCGAAAAGTTTTATTATCTTATTATTAAAATAGTTTTTTTATTAATTTTTAATTAATTTAAAAAATATGGTGAATATTTCTTTGCATATCATTTTAATAAATATTTTTAAAATATTCCAAAACTCGTTCATACTGAACAATTTGAGAAGGATTAACTAATTATCTTATAACATAATATATATTATAATTTCCATGCTAAATTAAATCAAGAATTAATTCTTTTAAAATTAATTTAATTGCACTAGATAATGTTAATATTTTATCAATCAACACCATTTAAAAATAAAACAAATAGGTAATAGTAGGTATTTTTAATTGTTGAATTAATTATATTAATACCTATATTAGTTAAATAAATAATTTATGCTATTTAGTAATATTTATTGATAGCTGCAGAATTGAAATTATATATGATAACTAATAAGCAATAAATAATGATTAACTTTAATAATTGTATGTATTTTTATATTTCAGGTAATCATTTATTAGTGATTGTGAATCCAAAAAGTGGTGTTGGAAAATCACGTGAAATATTTCAACGTAAAATAGTACCTATTTTAAATATGGCTGATGTTGACTACGATTTGCATATTACATGCATGCAAAATGATGCTAGGTAAATATATTTGAAGTATATTTCAACTATACTTACCCGGAACTTGATATAAATCTATATGTACATTTGTCCTCCATTCAATTAAAATTAATCCAGGATTTCCTCCTTTGACATCATCTATTGTTTTGCATTTTTTATCCTCGCTGCATTAGCCCTATATACAATCACTTTACTTATTACATTAAGTTACATTTATCAGATGTTTCTGTTTAAATATAATACATAGATAAACTTGACTCTAAATTCACAACCATTTTTGTCATAAATATTTTATGCAAGACCTTAAAATAGTCTATAAATCAATAATTTTGTTAAATTTTTAAATTTTTAGAAATTTAACATTCAATTATTATAATATAATATAATGATATATGTAATGCTAAATCTTTATTGTATAGACCTATTTTAAAATGACGTGTGAAGGTTGATGACTATTGTCATTATACTTATTTACATTTGTTCAAATATTATTCAGTTAAATAATTAGTGTTAATACAGTCCTTTCAAATTTGTTAAAATCCAGTTCAAAAAACCTATAATTACAAAAAAAAAGAACTAATTTAAGCATTTTACTCTAACAAATCCAAGGACATAATGTTAGTTAATTTGTTTTAGTCTTACTTATTTAATCTTTGTTTACAATACATATATAATTTATTTAATATATTTATTAACATCTATGTTGCATATTATGTTTTATTCTATGCATTTTTGGTACATTTATCAAATTATACCTCAATAGAATTACTATACACCTATTTGTCTGAAAACATTAAAATATTTTTAATTATTCAGTTTCACTTAAAAAATTGAACTTTTTGTTTCGAATTAAATATTGTTTAATAAATAAAAATAATTAGTTTGTATTCTATTCATGATTATATCATATTCTATTACTTGATAGGTCTGGTTTAAATAGTGATATTCACTTTGGAATTAAATATGTGTTAACCTTGATTATTATTGGCTATACATTTACATTTCTCTTAGATAATCACCTGATTATAGTAGAAAAGTTATAATTGTGCGTGATTCTTATTTAATTCGATTTTTTGATGATATTTCACACTGTTTTATTGTTATTGACTATAGTATCATTTTTTATTTAAATATTTAGGTAAATCGTACACGATTATTAATTATTATTAAAAACCATAAATTTGTAGTTCTTATAATGGTTTATTATTAATCATAACTACTAAAGTCATTAAATTAAAATTACTATAATATTAATTAGAACATTTATAACTTATATATAGCTGAAGTATATAGGAATTTTCCATATTATTTGTCCATGAATAATTTGTTCTTATTTAAATCTTTGGCTTTGCTTATCTATTTAAAATAACAAAGATATAGGTAATTGATAATCACGCCGTATCTTGTACAGCTGAATTTAACTAAAATCAATGGTATTACCAACATTTTGTTACCAGCAACATTTTGTATATTAATTATAGTTACTGAACAAAACACGACATAGTGAATTGAGAATGCAACTTTATTCATTATTATGTTTATATATATAAAAAAATGTATAATGATTTAAAATTAAAGTAAATAAAGTTTGATCTATTTTAAGTTTAAATGAAAACTAACGTATGTCAATTGGCAATGGGGTATTAGGGTGTATAATATTTATTTATTACATACATTATGCTTATACTAATAATAATATATATTTTAAATTTTAACATTTAAAATAGTTGTATTACTAACTGCTTTTCTTATTATTATGTATTTTTCTTTGAAAACTTTCGGTTTATAAAAAAAACTCCGAAAATCTTAACGTTGAAAATCGAACCTAGTTGTTACTTATTGAAGGAGGCAATTTGATGATAATGAATACCTACTAAAGTTTTTCAATCAACATATTTGAAATATATTTTTGATAATTGGATAGAATATGTGGGGCATAGAAACTGACGTTCGACGCATATTAAAACAGTAAAATACACGTGGACGAATAATCTCACATAGTGATTTAATATACGTAGGTAACCTGAAAAAAAACCAACAAAAAATTAAATTTAAAAATAATCCAAGAAAAAAAATACAATTTTCATAAAAAAATACACTTTTTTCTTTATACTATACAAAAAAATAAAAATTATAAACAGGTACCTATTGGCTATTAATGTATAAAATAAACAGAAAACTACATACCATATTATACAATAATGCAGTACTATAAACTAGATATTACAGTCCATAAATAATTTATGGTATTAATTATTAATGATGACATTGATTTAATAAACTTTTTTGTGGGTTTTTCTGCAGGTAACTAATATCGGCCATTTAGGTCATAATAAACATAAGTCTAATAATAAATCATAAATTCAAAAAATAAAATGTAGTAGATACATTTGATTTTTTTTTTAATTGATATTTTCATTTATGGCTTTTTTGCCTACAACTAAACTAATACGTATGCTATAAAAACATATAAAAATAATTATTATATAAGAAATATATTTACGTATTACAACTCGATTACCTTTAGTATTATAAATCAAATTTAAAATTTTAATTTTGCATTGTTGGCAATTAGGTACTATTATTATTACGATGCGTTTAAATTTTAAATGTATGTATATGTTTAAATGTTATGTACTTGTAAGAATGTAAGATAAGTTATCCCTGTTGATAATTCCAATTAATTACCTGCAATTATGTATGATATACCTATGTAATATATATATATTATATCCTCCTCCGACCTCCGTTGTCTTATAATATGTAGGTTACGAAACGCGCATTTAATAATATATATATGCTATTAAGTATATCGTAATATGGCGTTTTTATGTAATAAATCTCTGTGTTATCGGTTTGTAAAAATGTATTGTGTACGCGAGTTATACTGGAATACTACCGTATAAACACGTCCATTCACGATGTGCAGAATAAACACGTTTTGTTTTCTATCTATTCTTGCGTACAATATTTTGCCTCGGTAATTTCGGAATTCGACGCTAATTTACACGATGGCGAAAAGCGACGATCGACGATGCCATTTATTACTGTGTGTATTACCCGCAATAAATTCATATACGTGGCCCTTCAGCCCTTTGGGTACCTATATATTATATAAGGTTACCTAACCAATATCTATAGTAAAATATACTATTTTCCATCTGTGCTTTTCTTACAGGATTACGTGTTCCTAATAGATCGTCAAAAAAGTAAAAGTCTAATGATTCTTTTATTTTTTATTTACCGATTTGGAAATGTATAGGACGTATAACACAAATCACACTGACAAAAACGATACTAGTTTGTAAATTGTTTACTATTAATAGTAGCATAATTAACAACTAATATTTCATAGTTACACGTAAAAAAAATAAGACAGTTTTCTAAAGATTCTTAAATATTACACATTTTATTTGTTCTAACAATAATTGTTATTGTAAAAATTGAATGCCAGTATTAAATATTAAGGAAAATAATTCATTTAAATTACTTTTTAACAATATTTTAATAATCGGTACTTATGCATCGTGCATATGATGCTTTCATCTGTTATTAGGAACTTGATGAGAACGAGTAACATCTATAAATGGGGCCGAGGTGTGGTAGTGCTCGGCGGTGACGGGCTCATGTTCGAAGTGATTAACGGTCTCATGGAACGATCAGACTGGCAGCGAGCCTTCGAATATCTGACCCTGGCCGTCATACCTGGTGGTTCCGGCAATGGGATGGCCAAGTCAATAAGTTTCGAGACCAAGTGAGCTCAAATTTTATTTTATACAAACTACTGCACATTGAATGCAACCAGTTGAACATTTATAGCGAACCTTACAATCCGGATCCCATTCTCATATCAGCGCTAAACATTGTCGGCGGTAACAGGTGTCCAATGGATCTAGTTAGAGTCGAGACTCTAACACAAGTCGTATACTCTTTTCTATCGATCGGTTGGGGTTTTATTGCTGACATTGATATAGAGAGCGAGAGACTTAGGATGATAGGTAGCCCCAGGTTTACTATATGGAGTATTGCTAGACTTATTGGTAAGGCTCGTCATTCGTACGCGCTATGTAGTAGCGCAATTACCGATAATTTCCGTACGTAAACGTTATATTTATATTTTTTTTATAGGTCTAAGGAGTTATCCCGCCCGATTGTCGTATTCCAAAATTGACAATCTAGAAACCGAGACTAGAATGAACAATTACGCGAGAGGCTCGTCAGGTGATTTCCAAGAGGTCATCGACGACGAACCAGTATCGATTGAATTCGGAATGGATCCGGTAAATATAATAAAGTAGTGATTACACGCTAATCTGTAACATTTCTAGTTTTAAATTAATAATTTTTTTTTTTATTATTTTTGCTTAGTTGCAAGGAGACTTCGAAATACCACGTGAGCGGATCGAGAGTTTTTCGTCAATAATATCCAAGCGCACGGCGTTCATGTCTGTCAACGAAGCACCGAGCTTTTCATCAATACCAGACGTAATCGAGGGATCCGAAGTTTGGGTGCGCGGACCTATATCTAAACTCCCTCCGCTTTCCGATCCGGTTCCGTCAGACTGGGTAGTCGTTGAAGGTAAGAACTTCAACTACATTATTAATATAATTCAATGATTTAGTTCTCGCTATAAACGCCGTATTATTTTATCGTTCACTTATTTTAAAATCTGATTTTTACCAATTATTATTTTTGTATTTCCGTGTAACAGTATTATTTCTATTGGTTTTAGTATTGGTTCAAATAAGAATAATATTTCAAATAGAAAATAATCGAGTAATAAAAAAAAAAAATTAATTAAAAAGAAAGGAATTTATATTACAACAGTTAGCTTAAATATGTTGGCTGGATCGCATAATATAGGAATATTATACAAATACAACTATTATGTTTATTTTGTAGACGAGTTCGTGATGATACATGCTTCATATCTATCTCACATAAGCGAAGACGTAATACTAGCGCCCAAATCAAAATTGAACGACGGTGTGATCTGGCTGCTTGTTATTAAAAATGGAATATCCAGAACGACTTTCCTACAAGTGAGTGAATCATTATTTAATGATAATATTTACGAAAATCTTTTCAATAACGTATTTACACTACAGCTAGTGATACCTTGTTAAAAAAAAAGTTTTGCCATAATAAATATCATAAATAACCAAGAATTTTACTCACACACATATGTACAATATATATACAGCTAATTTTTATATTTTTCAAAAAAGCAGGTTTTATTTAGTTTGTATAATGTTTATAAAATATAATACTTAAAAATATCTAATATTTTTCATTTTTTCAGAATATTTTCAAATTTTATAAGAATGTTAACCTATAAAATATATTAGATATTGAATGAATAAAATTTTTATTTACAAACATTTTAGTCAAGATAGCCGAGTGAAAAAAAATAATATAAAATCGTAAAAAATGTCGAGTCATTATAGATGCCTATATAAATATATTAGATGTTAGTACTACAAACTACTTAAAAATTGACAGAGATAACAATATTATAAAAGTGTTCACCATTCATAAAATCGTCTATAATAAAAATTATTCATATCTATATCGTTTATACAATTATTGCAGTGTCGTTCAAAAATCGTTGTAAAGCAAATACCGCTCCCATATTCTAATATGTGTGAACTTGGTAGTTGGTTGTACCAACGTAATGTTTCAAGACACGTGTGTTCCTTATATTGAACTTGGTGACCTTAGTGCCTAAGGTGCTTCAATATGGTCAAAATTAATAGACCTTGCAGAGCCCAACTGTCCCTCATCTCTCTATACCCGTAGAGAATAATTAATTGTTTACATGATTTCTAATGTAGAAGAAATGGGTTGAATATCACATTACACTGACATGTACATAACACAGTAAATTCCCGTTACAACGAAAAATCCCGTTATACCGAAAGTCATAGAAGTCCCCTGCCGAAAAAACAAGGCTTATAAAGAGCTTATTCGAATTTTCGTTATAACAAAAAATAATTCGGTCCCCTGGAGTTCGTTGTAACGGGATTTTACTGTATATATTTATACAGAATTAGTTGTCAATTTTTATAAAAATAGAAGTTTTAACATTTATATTCACACATATTGACATTATTTTGGATGTACATCATAGTTATTAGTACGGTACGTTAAAACGGATCAGCATTTTACGTTTTTTTTTATCGAGATTATACCAGTATAGTACTATAGTCTGTGGGCAGTGACGTGTTCGAATGTTAAAGCCTATTGAGAAATCGATATTTTCTCGGTGCCCCTTCCTTTCTATGTACATGATTTTTTTTTAATTGAGACCTTATTCATCGTACAATACAGCATTTTTCAAAGTGTGGGCTGCGGCCTACTGGTTGGTCGGTCGTCAGTCAATTTTTAGTGGGTCGCGAACAATTTTTTGAATTATAATGTTAATGCTGTTATTAGCTATAACATAAAACAAGTACATATTTCGCTACACCTCATTATTAAAAGTACATTTATAAAAATAAATTGATTATAATAAACCTATAAAATATTAAATACATATTCCAAATTTATACATATTTATACAATAGAAATTTTGTTTTTTATAACTACTTATATAAAGTGAAACCATGTAGGTCGATTTATCTATCAAGGTAAATTTGGGTCGTGGTACTAAAAAAAATTGAGAACCACTGGTTTAATGCATTGGTGATTGAATATAGATAATCATATTAAACTTATATATTATATTAAGTTCTACGTTTACTGTGACAGTAGCTAAAATGTAGCTAAGCACAATTTACCGCCGTGGTTAAAGACAATAGAATTTTACCATCACCACTACAGTGTGATAGCGAATAGGGAAAAATGAACGTAAAAAAAATATATAAAGAAAATAAATAATATAATAGATCATCATCAAAATATATTAATAGATAGGCCTTTACGAGTATAAATTATATAGTAACTACAGTATTTGACCAATGACTATAATATTTTAATATAAATTTGAAAAGAACTTAAATTTAGTGTTATTTTGGGTCATTTGGGGCTACAATTACAGGAACACTAGAAATTAGGAAGAACTTTTCTGTAAACTGTTCTGAACTTAAGTTACTATGTATGTGTATATGTAATACGGTATCGTAATATCAACGAAAATAGTAAAACAAACACAAAGAAGAAAGTAGGTATTCAGAATTTATACTCGTTACTTATTACCTATTTATTACACAGATGTTTACTTTGCGTAATCGTGTTTAATGTTTTTTCTTCATCGATTAATTTGTTGAATTTTAAAATGTTGATTTTAAGTACATTTTTATTTTTGATCTTAGCTGTAAAAAATATATAAAATTATCAATTCCAAAAAAATAAAGAGAGACATGCTAATGTGGCTTTCACTTTACTTATAAGTTTATGCTTACATTATCTATCTCTTGCATGGGTTGAATGTGAAGGTACTTTCTTTAAATTCAAATATGTCGAACATTATTTAAGAAATACTTTAGGTCAACACTTACTACGGAGTTTATTGTCAGTGAATTTCTTAAAAAGACGTTCTGAAGTCTGATCCGTGTATACTATCGATTCTCTAGAATTAAACACATTTAATAATAAAAGTTAGATATTGAATAGGCAATAAGTTACAAAAATGTAAAATAAATTTGATGATCATCTAAAATTTCTTTGGTTATTAATGGAGCTTGGGATTGAGTACGCTAAAATTATAAAAATGTACACTTACATAAGCATAAAAAAATATTTAAATAATGATGTGTGTATTTTTAATTTAAAAACATTTAATACATTTATATACCTGTACATACATATACATAAGTATATAACTATATAAGAAATGAATACATATATATGCATATACATTATTTTTGTTATTTTTTTTTTTAATCATTGACTATTTTTTATATTATTGTATAGCCTACAGGTATACATACCAATTTAAAAACAATTTATATCTAACTGATTTACAAAATACGTAATCGAGCAATATTTGAAATTTTTTCTTAAGGCATTTAAAAAAGTAAATACATTGAAAACACAATTACAAATTGAAAACAATGAATATTTTTATGCGATACGCACGATTTCCACATTGATTGTTTAGTGTTTACTGCCATAACCATATAGGTACCTTTTACCAATTTCAACGAATAAAAACCGAGATAAAAATACGAATTAACTAAATAAGTCCACAGTAATTAATCGTGTAATTTAGCATGTTCTTATCTTAGGATATACGTTTTTAATGGAATCGTGATCGTAATAGTAAAATTACTAAAATTTGGACGCACCCGTCAATCCACTTTCAATAACCTAATAACCTAGAATTTCAAATTAGTTTAAAATCAATTAGTAAAGTAATGAGTTTAAAATATGTTTATTTTAATAAAAAATTACATTTTTTTTGTAAATAATTACAAATATTTTAAAATATCAATAAATCGTTAAAATCTATTTTTATAAGTGAAAATTCAAAAATTTGCATATTACGCATAGTCCCGGTCCCTAATTATAAAATATATATACAGTAAATATTATATTTAATAATTGTAAGCAAAATAAATGATTTTTTTCCATGTGGGGGACCTTCATAAAATGTCTCGTTAAGCCAACAATGGCCATCACCGCTTGTGACAGCGTTAACCTAAACTAACTAGATATATTTATATAATATCAAATATCATTGACTACAAATTTACAAATAATGGTATTTATAATCAATGATACTATGTATCTGTTAATATAATATTCCAAAAATGTATTGTTGGTTTTTTTTTCCAAGTATTTACCATCATTTTAGTATCACAATCGAGCTTATTAAAGAGATAAACTTAAAAATCATTTTTTCTTAGCCATTGAATATTTTTCCATCACAACAATACCTAGATGGACGGCCTAAATATAATATAATAATTTATTTAAAATCGAGTATTGGATATTTTGATGTTTTGATATTTTTCAATGAGATGGTTAGGAGTGAAAACATTTTATGACCTATTCTGAAGGCAAAATACTATCTATCTTTGAAATCAATAATTGTTATAAGTTTTCATAAAAATTTCTGTGAAAAATAAAATCTGCAAATTAATGTTTTCAAGCTTTTACGCATTATAATATTATTAACAAACCGCATACATAGACTATGTAATGAATGCATCATAATGTACTTACCTAACTATTGTAAATGAAATGTACCTATTAATCGTTGATTACATTTTGTAAATAAATTAATCGACTATGTGTTATATTTTTTCATGGTTCACAGTTTTTGTTGGGCCTGTCTTCCGGAAACCACTTGGCCGTACCCAACGTCGAAATGATCCCCGTGCGAGCGTTCCGGCTCGAACCACTGTCGCAAGGCAGCCACCTGGTAGTCGACGGCGAAAAGCTGAAACACAGCCCGATACAAGCGGAAATCATGCCCGGCATCACTAATGTGTACGCCCGGCAAAAGTTCTCCTGATGGCTCGTCTCAGGCGGGTGCGATCGAACACGACACAAGAGTGATGAATACATTATTTATAATAATGTAGTTTACGTAATTTGTTATTTTTTTATAATTTTTTAAATCCACAGAAAATTTGTCGATATTATTATCTTGCTCGTATAATAATATGCATACCGCGTTGTTATTTCCCGCCTCTTTTGTTACTCGAGAGGCGTGTTTTATATTTAATTTATTATTAACTATCAATATTTATTTTGAATTATTCGTTCTATTCGCCACTAGCGACGTTACCATAATGTAATATTATATTTTTTCTCTTTAAATTATCCTCGTGTTATGGGACCATTTGTTTATTAGGTGAATAGGTTGTTAAATGTTACGTTATAATTATTAAGGTCAAAAAAAAATATGATAATTAACATATAGTCAATGATTATCGTTTTGGTAAATGAATAAATTATTTGTATTTTTTCTTCGCTCAATCTTTATTGTACCCAGTGCTAACGCTAAGTTTTAGGAGGCTCAGAACTGAATATTTTACAGTACATAAAGCACACATCAACATATCAACTAATATTATTATTTTTATATTGTAATAGCTAATATAAATATATATATATATATATGTAAAAAAATATATAGTATAGATATTTGGTGTTATGAACACATTATAGAATAAGAAGAGATTTTTTCTCACAGAAACATGTTAGTGCGATGGCCTGCTTGTCCGTCCTTGATTGTGCCTAATCGAGAATTATGGAATTACTTTACAATTACAAGTCAATTATGTATGTCTATCATTGTGATTATACTTTTTGTACTACTTAAGTTAAAAAAAAAAATAATAAAGTTACCATGAATTTTAAATTTGCTGTTGTTCTTTACAATAGTTGATACCCACAATTAGGTATTGCAGTTGAAAACTAGTTATTAAATATAATTTCCATGTCTATAAGAAATATTCAGTGTTGATATTATTGCTAACAAATAAATTAATATAAAATATATTATATTGGTATAAGTTCTGTGTACTCGATATTTAGTTTTACTGTTAAACAGATTAAATTATATGAAATTAGTTAATTAATTTTATTTACATCAAGCACATCTATCATTAATAATTATACTATGGTCCTCGCCCTCCATTCTAAGTCAATTTCAAACATCATTTCAGAGCTTACTAATTTTATGAGAAATAATAAAAGTATATAATATTCAACATATAGTATTTACAAATTTATCACATAACATTCCCTACTAATTTAAATACCATACACAGACTTAGCGTGACACATAAATAAACATTATGTAGTTAAATTATTTTTATTGTTTTTAAATGTTTCTACAAATTTAAATATTTACAATTTAAAATTAATTAATAATAAAATAACATAAAAAAAAAAAAAATCACCACCATAAATTAACAATACAATAAAAATGATAATCAAAATTCACAAAAAGTCATAAATATTAAAGAATATAATATTTTACATTTTTCTATAATCAAAAATAACTATCAATAATTAATATGAAAAAGAAAAAAACAAATTCCTTATATTTCCTAAGATATTGCCTGGTGTTACAATGAAACAATCACTCTGTATATATTTATTTGATAAAAGCTTAAAAAAAATCTAGTAAAAATATTTGACCTGCTGCGTTTAATTAAAATACTACATTAGTTTATTCATCATGAGTATAACTACATAATTAAAAATTCTACCACACCAAATATATTTGCATAACCATATATGTACATAGTTTGAAAATATTCAATTTAGTGAGTTTTAATCTAGAAAATATTTAAGGCCTCTGGATGCCAGGTATAAAATAATTATATGGTTTAGGTTACATCTACTTTAATATTAATTGTATTTAAATAACTTATTTCTTATGAAAAAAATATAAACTATACAGTGCATGTCAACTTTTATGTTATTTTTAAATTCATAAAGTGCATTGTAATGAATAATTTTGAAAAAATATATAGGATTGTTTTAAATCAAAATATTATGTCTTATTAAAAAAAAAGTGAAAATAAAATAATTGATATTGGAAAATTAGAATTTTTTCATTTAAGCAAGACAAATAGAAAAACATATAAACAAAGGTTAACATGTATTGTATGAAATGTAATCACTGTTAAAAATATATACTGTGTGCACTGATTTTTTTGATAAATATACTCAATCTCTCAGCCAAATTAGGTTAATTGAACCGGAATCTTTTTGTCAAGACAAATACTTATCTGTAAAAACTAGGAACATAACACATTTTTAACCCTCTTCGTACATGTATGTTCAGTAAAACCATTGATTATCGAATAGTCTATTTTAAAATCAAAAAATTGATTAAACAAGAGCCATTTTAAATTCTATCATAAATATTTCTTTTAGACTAATTAAAATTCAACAGTTTGTTTCTTGATATTTTCTCTGTCATAAAACGTTCTAAATATTAGCTTTACCTATTAGTTAGTAAAAAAACATCCATATCCAACATAACGTAATATGGTCAAGAAGTTGAGTAATATATCTTTTATATATAAAAAGTGTGATTCACCAAGCTTGATTCTGATTTTTGAAAATTTTGAGTATGCATACAACTCGGGGTCTATATTTTCAAATACTTAGGATTTTTTATACCATTTAATGAGTGTTCTGTGGTGATAGATTTATTTTTTTATTATTATGAATGATTGTTAAGATGATGATTTTTTTAAAATTAAAATCAATTTGAATTTAATCTAAGAGTAAAAGATGGGCATATCATGTATATATTACAATCGCAAAATTATTATAATCATTATTTAAAAATATATAATACATCAAAATTATCAGAATATAATAAAATAAATATTAAATAAAAAATTATACTATTTTTATATGTTATATAAAATCATTATTAAGGACTATTTTCCTTAGTTACTTGACATTTAATAATTCAGTAAGTAAATATTTGAAAATATAAACCTCAAGCATACTTAAAAATTCCAAGTCACAATACTTATAATAATAATAAATGCATTATTAAAAGTTACGTTGAGCATGCTTAGTAAATTACCCTATATAATATTTAAATCCGTATAATGAATTCAGGTTAAAAAGGAACCAGCATGCCAATAGAAAGTGAATATAACTGTCACAGACAAAAACTTGTCACAAATATAAATATAACATTATTTGAGAATTAACTCATAAAAATTACTTTTAATACACACTTAAGACTATATAAAAAAAACTATTATTTAAACACATTCTCAAAAACACAAATATGTTTAAAAGTAATTCAAACATTATATCAAGTCTATAGATTTCTTAACAGGGTACTACACCCGTGTGTTATCTAAGTTTTACAACTATACAACATATAAAAATTTCCATCGTAAAACCCAATTGTGTATGTATTTAATATTTATTGTGTTAATAAGTTGATTTTTTAAAATATTTTGAATTTTTTTGTATTTGTATATTATAATATTTAATTACTTATTCATTCATTAGTTAAATGTAACTAACAACACAAAATTGGTTCTACTAAAGACAAATTTTTAGGTTGTACATTAAGGAGACTATACAGCAAAGTTGAGTTCCTTTTATGACTAAAACTAATATAACATATAACTATAAATAAACAAGCTTATCATATTCGTTGTTGTTTAAAAAAATATTATAATGATAATTTTAAAGTGTGATTACTTATTTAGTCTTGAAGTAGAATGGAAAAACTATCAATTAAATATGTTTTTTTATACTATTAATAATAAATAAAATTAATTTACTAAATAACTATGTTTTACAAACTTTCAACAAATTTTTATTTCATTCTTTCAAAAATTATTTTCACAAAAAATGAATATCCATTGGTTATAATTATTAAAATCTACAATCAATGTATAGATCAATAATAATATAAAAGTTCAAATTATAATATTAGCTAATTAGCCTAATTAAATAAATAAAAAAAAAATTTCCATAAGATAGTTTAACCAATAATATAAATATAAAATTGTATTAGTCTAAAAAAAAAATGTTTTCAATGATTTCAGGCTTATTTATTTAGTTTTAATGTAGATAAATTGTTTAAAAGATCTTGAATTTCAGTGCTAACCCTTTCACCTGTATCTGATATTTGTAATCTAGTTTGGAAGGCATTCAACAGTTCTGCTTCATCTGAGCTGTTTTTTTTATCAAAATATGCCAATAGCATTTCAATTACCTGTAATACCGTCTGTTTAACTGATGTGCAAACGTCACTTTTGCAATGAGTCAACAGACGTAACTTTGATTGGGCCAAGTGTAGAGGACTTCGGCCTTGTGCATCACAGCTACTTACATCTGTTCCTAACCACACAAAAGATAAAAATAAAATATTAAAACATCCTCTGATTTTTAAATTTACAATTGTTTATATATTATTCAATTACCACATGATTATTTGCCAACCGTTGGTTTTGAGGGATAGTGAATATGACGAGCGTATTGCTTTAAGGGGATTGAAAGCAATGATTTTCTGTCTTTGTCTTACACACGTGGAACATAGAAAAAATAGCTAAACGCACCGGACAAAAATTTAGGTATTTCTAGTTGTTCGTTTTAAAATATGTAAAGATGATTGAATTGGTATAAAAGTTTACTTTGCATCGGTCAAAGCATATTTTTAATATTTTTAATATATTTAATAATAAAAATTGACAAATTTATAAAATTTAAAATATTTATTCTCATCAAAATATTTATTTTAAATAAGAAAACAATCGAAAAAGACCAATGCAAAGTAAACTTGTATACCAAATAAAACATCTTTACATATTTTAAATCGAACATCTAGAAGTACCTTAATTTCTGTCAGGCGTATAGCTATGTTCCACGTGTGTTAGACAAAGACAGAAAGTCACTGCTTCCAATCCCCTTAACTTTTTTTTTAATTGAAGTAAGATTAGCTTATGAAGAATCTTAAAAGTAAACTTTTAATCTATAGGTATTAAAATTAAACATTTTATGAATTTAAATTTGAATGTCTTAATAAGTTTAATTAAAATCATATGAAAAACTTTGACCAATTATTTATCTAAAAAGCATAGTTAATTGTTGAATATACAAAAAAGTATTCAAAATGTTTAAAGCAAACTTTTGATAAAAAAATGTCCAGATTTGTTTAAAGGTTTATAGACTATAAATAAGACAATGAGGAATTCATACTTGTTTTCAAAATTCATATTGTGTAATTAGATTAATTAATATATTGGAATTAAAATAGATATTTTTAGCATGCAAAGTATTCTTCTGTTAGGAATCTCTTCAAGTGTTGTTTGAAAAAAAATCTTACCACCTGGTGGTTAGATTAAGTTAAATATTCTATTCTTCAAGTAATTGACCAAATACCTATTAACTTACCTCCTTTTAAGAGTAATGTTACTACATCCATGTGATGTGTACAAGCAGCCAAATGTAATGGAGTGTTTCCCAAAGCATCTTTTATATTTGGATTGGCACCATATTTCAATAACAATCTAAACAATAAGTATTCAGAATGAATTTTAAATGATCATTTTTTCGTAATACTGATACTAATGTGAGACATCAATTTACCCCACAGCTTCTGCATATCCTTTGCTTGCTGCCAAATGTAAGGGCGTACGTTTTCTACTATCCCAACAATTTGGATCAACACCGTTCTTGAGAAATTGCTCAAGTAGTTCAGTGTTATTCATGTTTGCTGCTCGACATAGTTTGTGACTGTCTGTAATCATTGAATTACATGAATTAACTGTACTAGTAATAACCACTAAATAAAATACCTCTGGACTGAAAAGCATTTGACCTCATATAGCTACGACACGAATGGGCACGGCACGGGCCAATATTGCTTTTGGACTGAGTGGAACTGCCTTTCTTCTCCATCTTCAACAACATTTCTGTGTATTCTTGTATGGGAGTTAGACACTGGATGAGAAAAAAATCCAACAATTAATAATGACCAATACCGACACATAGATGACATTATGAGGGGCTTGGGGGAACGGGGGGGGCGATACTCACAGATTGAAATCTATCCAACGTGCCCGGAAACGCGGGGTTGGCCAACTCGAATAGGCACTTGAACTTACGACCGGGTATCTCGTTTATCATGGGTCGGGCGAACACAATCGGGGGTTCGGATATTGAGTTCAGGCACAGCGACAACGGAAAATCATGGTTGTTCATCCTCCTCACAGGCACTAGGGACATCTCGGCAGACGACACAAGCCTCTTGTTGAACCTCGGCTGCGCACAATCGTCGTTGTCCGTGCTGCTCTCCACGCCAGAATCGTTGGACGTCATGTCTTCGAATTCGCGGTCTGGATCACTTGTCCCAGCTAGCATAGCGGACAGCCGGAGACATATTCTTAGACATGGATTTGATAACTTTACAGTATTGTAAAATAATTGAGTCGTACACAAAAGCGAAATGCGATATGTGAATATTAAAATAAAATGTGTACGGCACCGAGTCTGACATTACTATTTACTATTATATTTATTATTATTGTTTTTATCGTGTTATCAGTGTTAGTCCGTTGACGTTCCGTTTATGTCGCGGACTAAGATCTTAGTCCGTGGTTTTTGTAACTACGTGACCTCACGGCTCAAACAGCTGATCGTATAATCTCTTAACAGGAATTCCGGTTGATATTAAATCAAGCAACTATAAAAATAAAATATAACTTTTGTAGTCTTACTACTTTTCTAGTCTTGTCTTTTAATGGTAATTGCCAATTGGTAATGGTGAATACTTTAATAGAAATAAGTAATAACTAATAACTAATAATTCTTAAAACTAGACTTATACAATTGACATTACTATTTGAATTTTGCGGATTTGTTAATAACTTTTTAATATGTAAATTCGTAACATAATTAATAATTATGTCACTGCTGATCTGTAATTACTGAAGCTACTGTCGTGTTTGGAAAATAGAATACTGTTAATATACAGATATATCGATTAATTTCCATAGAATCAGTATAATGACTAACCACAATGAAAATAATCATGTTCTTCACATTTGTCTCGCAGTGATTAAATTGGTTGATCAATTAAAATGAGTTAAGAGGCTGATAGATAGACTTACACATGTCACATTGTCTCAAATTTCTAATATAATTGA
Organism: Rhopalosiphum maidis; assembly: GCF_003676215.2. Taxonomy (NCBI): domain Eukaryota; kingdom Metazoa; phylum Arthropoda; class Insecta; order Hemiptera; family Aphididae; genus Rhopalosiphum; species Rhopalosiphum maidis. The sequence goes on from NC_040878.1 coordinate 88,171,369, forward strand.
CACCATGACATAGTATGATCTCAACCTCCACTTATAAAATGGTAACTAAATTCAAAATAGTATGATTTTTTTTGGACCAACTATTTTTTCTTATAAGTTTTGAGTATACTAATTACTAAAATAATAAAATAAATAAAATAACTTTTAAGTGTTATATTTTAAATTATAGTTATATAATATGCAATAATAATATTTTTGAACAATTAATGTGCAGATTAAGGTTGCTGTATTCAGTAACTTTTGTTCATTGAAATTGTTGCTAATTTCAAGATATAGATTTCTTTTAATTCAGTAAATACATTATTTCTATATTAAATATTATTAATTATTATAACATTATAATAATTAGTAGTCATACTTGTATAAATTACAAGGATCTAGATAGTTGAATAACAGAGGTATAACAAACTTGATATACAGTTATTTTGGCACATATTATAAAATTAAAATAACCTATAAATAAGTAGTACTTAGAAATGGCTTTTATTTAAATTTTATACACAGTAAGTGATATAGGTACTAAGTAACAAGTGACAGCAATTCCCATAAAAAAAACTAGGGGTACTGAAGCCCCTCTATTTTTTTAACATTATTTTATGGTTATGGATACATTGATACATACTATTATTATTAAAATATAAATTAATATAGAACAATTTAGGGGTGCTAAGCACACCTACTAAGTACTGGTTAAATAGTACTATCAGTCAACTATTAGCATCAAATTTTGAAATTATGAATTAATTAATATGTCTGTAATGTACTAATGTATATAATATATAACAATTTATTTTACCTATACATATGTAATATTGAACTTATGATAGTTTTTTTTAAATTTTTTTTTTGGCATTTATTGTGATAAATCATAAAAAAATTGTGAATGTAAAGGTAAACAAAATATAGAAATAAAAGATCATGAATCATGAAATTATACACATGGTACACGTAATATGAACTAGGTAAATTATTGTATACCCAATTTTAAAATCATCTTAATTTATTTAATATATACATATTATAAATATATAATTTTATATGTGATGATTAATTAGTTGTCGGATAGCTGGTATCCAAGTGTTGCATTGACGTGTGTGGTCAACCATTAATGCCATTTGTAGTCTATTTGCTTCGGCATAATCATTGATTTTTATTGCTGTAAAAGTTAAATGCAATTTTGGACTGTTATTAATGAATCATAAATGTTTACATAGATATATTTTAACCTTTAACTAATGCAATAGTTTTTTGTTGTACTACATCTGTAAATTGAATATCTTTCCAACTGATTTCCAATCTTGATAAACGTTTACTAATATCCACTTTCTTGGACTAAAATATATAAATTAGATTAAATCATAGATTGAAAAATAAATTAAGTTAATAGTTATTATATTTTACTATTTACATCTGGTAATGTTGATTTTTGGATTGAATCACTCAGAGATGACATCACATACGATAAGCGATCTTCCACAGGAATGTCACATATCGATGACGAAACTGCAGGGATTGTTGAAGTATCATTGCAAATTTCATTGGAAACTATCTCATTATTTAAGGGTATTTGCTTATTTTCTAAATTAAACTGTTCACTAGGAGCATTTGACAAGACTCGTGCAGGTATTCTATCAAATATTTTAGGTCGATTTTCATGTTGGGCACTCACTGTGTCTTCAAATGAGTATGAAGGTGGATCATTCCATCCTGGTGTATAAGCTAAACAAATTTAAAGTATCCACATTAAAATATGTATATGTTTTCTTAAAGCTAATAACAATTAATTAAATTAATAAATAAAACTTAATTACTATAAAATTATAAATCTTATGTTTCATATGCACATAAAACAATTGAGTACAATTAAGAAAATTTAAATTAGGTACCTATACAATATTTAGATATTTCCTAATTTAAATTTTGTAACTTTTAAAATATTTTCTTTAAACTATGTATGTATTTATTAAAGTAGAAAAAGATATGTTATGATTGAATAGGTTAATAGTTTTATTTATCTTCTCTTTTGTATTTCTTAAGTATAGAATGTCTAAAAGTTAATTTATTAATATAATATTATATTCAATAGATATTCTAAATTTATCATTTGCCATTTTTTTAGTTTCCCATTAGTATAAATTAAATTTTTTTATTAATTTATTATATATCAGGCTAAAAAATGTAATGAATAATAAATTAATAACTACTAAAATTTAAATCATACCAAACTCCTAAAAACACCTAATTAAAGTTTATCTCAAAATATTATAATCTTAAATTTTTATTTTGGAAATATGATTAACAATTAACTGGAAACATATTTCATTTATAAATGATATGTGGTACCTAATGCTACCATCATTCATTAATCATTATTTTACAAATAAAACAGAAAAACTTACGTTTATATCCTTCGCTCATTGTATAAAAAATGCGAACAACTTCAACAATAAAGTTTAAGTATATCAATAATAATGGTATTACAAATTATAATTAGTAATTAGTCATTACTTATTAACTATTAAGTAAAGGCAAAATACAATCATTAAATTTAATAATAATTAATAAATAAATATATTTATAAAATTTTCAAAATTCGTGCTTATTGCTTACAAATTACAAGTTTTAAATAAGACCTTACAGTTGAGAACAGTGTGTATGAACACATGAACACATTGAAAAGTCTGACACTGAGCAACTAAACGTAGTAAACGTAGAAAAATGTGAGAAATAAGAAAAGATAAGGAATTGGAAGATCAAACTCGGGCGACTACTGCTGCCCAAAACAAATTAAGAAAAAGTGCATTAATAAAATGGCCACTGGCTGCGCTGCAGTCGCATCTGTAGCTACTATAATACCTATTTTAATCTGTCTAAAATAAGGATTTATGATGTTTTAGTAATTTTTGAAATACAATATGTGGGCTGTTATTTATTATATAGGTTTTTTATTTACGCATTTTGCATAATATGTATATGTGTGCTTTTTAATGATTATTAAATTACTCAATGATAATATTATTATATTCGTGATTATAGCAACAATATAGATTTTGATGTATAATATGAAATAAATAACTTTTCATATTAGGTTAGTTATATACTTAAATAATATAAATACCTAGGTAGGTAATTAATTAAAAATTTATAACAATAATTAGACTCAAATTGTAAATATATCTATGAACATATAATTATAAAATCTACTTCGATGAAGGTTTTTGGTAGCAAATTGGAGTCTAGTTGGAATTTTTAAATCTTTAAATTTTCATTATTTTTTAGAATTATTATAAGAAATAAGTATAAATATTTATTAAAATTTTAATATAATTATCGATACAAATGATACAATTGTTTATCAAACAACATTGGTAACCAAAAAGTTTGACAGTCTTAAATTTTTTCCATAAATGTTAATAAAAAAATATTTGCTAAGTCAATAAATTTGAAAATTAATATAAGGTTTTTTATAAGTTGTTGATATTGGAATTTAAAAAAAAAATTGTATATACATTCACAAAAATGTTTTATTACTGATTGTAAATAGAATTTCAAGCTTTTTACGAATTGTTCTATTTGCAGTTTTTCACATACAAATTAATACCTTTGATAACAATTATTTAAAAAATCCATTTAATTTTAAATTATACTCGTATGATCAATATTCATTATTTAAGAGGATGTTATACCAACATGTGTTGTCTCTGTCTTACTAACATATATCATAGCAAATTTGGGTTCAGCAGAACATACTTTATATTGTTAGCATATTGGAGTCATTTTACTTAATATCTAACTTAAAGGTAAGAATATTATTTAGGGCATCTCATTCTCATATGCTTTTATTAATATTACTTAAAGTGAGTTATGAATATTTAAATGTTATAGTATTTTACTTAGCTATAACTCACTTTAAAATAATAAGATCAATAAAAGTATGACATTTTCAAGATAATTTTCTTACCTTTAAATTTGATAGTAGGTAAATTTACTCTAATATTAAAACTAACACCAAAAAATGTGTTCTGATGAACGTAAATTTGCTATGATCTATATTAGTAAGACCGAGACAATGCATGCGGGTATAACGTCCTCTTAATGATATTATAAATAATAACTAAAAATATGGTTCATAATATGTAGTTTAAAATTGTTTAATATAAATAAGTATAAAGAACAAGTGCAGCTAATATCAATTTAATTTTAGTATTTTATAGTTTTTATTACAGCCTAATTTTGATAAGAGTAGATCCTATAATAGTAGATGACTATAACAGATTACTGATCACAATATAATGAAAAGCCCATAGGCACAACATTTTAAATGAAAGGACAATTTTAAATATTTTAATTTTTTTGTAACAGTTTTATTGTATTAGCCACTAGACAAAAGTTTTTTGGAATAGTACTAATTTTGTATTATAATGTATAATATACTAAGAAATGTTAAATTAATTTTTTTATTAAGAGCTATAGTTATTAGTTATACGGCTTAGTCAACAATTCTTATAAAAAGTCCTATTGATTTATTTGTGATGATTTAACTTAAATTTCCTTTAGGCTTAGTCACTTATTAAATTATTACACAATATACAAGTATAATTTAAAAAAAATTTGTTGACAAAGATAACGTTAACACAAGCAATTAAGTGTTTGACATTTAGGAAATTGCTGAACAAAATATTATTTAAAAAAATTGTTTATTTATAATAATTAAAAAAGTGTAATTTTATGATGATTCTTGACCAATAAAATTATTTATTTATTTTAATAATGTATAAAAAAAACATTGCATCATTTTTAAAGGCTAATATCTTTGGAGTAAAAGAAGTTGATATGAAAGGGGAATTTTTGAATTAATAAAAATTGAAACTGGTAATTAATTTTAAAATCATTATTTATTTAAAATTAAACAAATTAGATACTACTAGAAAAAGAAACTATAGATTTAATTTTTATTTGAATTTTCTCTCATTGACATTAAAAGTTCAGCCTGTTCAGGAAGAATAGGTACTGGAGTTCTAGTAAAGAATTTTGTTCGAGGTAATCGATCGGCAAGTTTTGTACTCCAATGATGAAGATTACATTCCACTGGTATTTTTTCTTTCTTATTTATCTATTAAGAAAAATTGATGAAACACATTTTTTTATTAAAAAACAATAGTAATAATAGTAGAAAACTAAGCTTAACTCACAGTAATATATACAACAAAGGATTTTCCTTCTAAAGTAAGATCAGGTCCACAAATCGACTGTTCCGGCAATTCTATTGAATCGTCACTTAATACATGTACATTCATTTTGCGTAGTGATACTCTTATGTGCCAAGGTTCAATTGTCCAAGGCTCGTCTTTATTCATGCTTACACTAACAACCATTTTTTTTAAATACTTCATTGTCTAAAAAATATAAATTGCATTTTTTTTTCTTTTAGATTAATAAAATAAGATAAAATTTATAATACTTGAAGAGCGTGAATAGAGCTAGGTTTCTCTTCGTCTTTGGTTTGATATAAATTGTTTTTCATACGTTCCAAATTATCAGGGGAAGCATAAATAGCTAATTTAGGCAGGAGCAATTGATCATATGCATATGTTGGTCGAACAGATACCAGTTCACCTTGATGCCCTAAGCCTAAAACAATAAGAACATTTTTATAAACTGTATAATATTGATATAACTTAAAAGTTATATATATATATATATATTAAAATATATGGTTGCAAGAAAATATAATTGTGCATACCTTCGACATATTGAGTTAATATTACGTCTATCTTTTCTTGTTTCATTCTTTCTGGACTCTCCTCAATATCATAAATAAAATGTCTTCCTTTCAAAATAGCTTTATGTTTGGAGTTCTTTTTTTGTAACTGAACTGGATGGCGTCGTTTAAGTATAATTAAAGTCTAGTAAAAACATTAATAATTAATATTTATAATGCATAAATGTCCATATAGTAATAGAATGGCAGACTTAATAAATGTTTTTATTATAATAATATAATATGAGATAATTTAAATAAAAAATGTATTGAATGAAAAATAATTAAAAACCTTACCCTGTTGAACTGCTGAATTGGGCTCTGCACCAAAAGCAATTTAGAAAAATTTCTGAGTATTCCATCCATGATGTCTTCTATAATTTATTACAAAAATCTAAGTAATTTGTAATTCTTAAATAAAGAAAATAAAGCACAATTCGGATAATTTGAATATTCGTTAATTCTAAATTCCAAACCTGTGATCGGAGTATTAGATTTGAGTTCGAAGATTCGAGATTTCGAGCACCACGGTCTGTTTGCAACGCCGTACGGCAAATCACTTATCAAGTATCAATAAAATACAACTACCAGTGATAAGCACTTATCCGAAAATGATAAGGACTCGATAAGGTCATACAATATACAATAAATTGTATAATATGATCTAGTTATTTAAAAACTAAAAAGGGACAGTGCGAATGGTCAGGGGAACAACATTCGCTCCATTGGAGGAAGTGTATCGAAGCACAAATAAGTTTAAAATGTACAAATATACTTATTTTATGTAGATTTATTATTGTAATTTAAAAAAAGGGTCAACGCCGATATATTCATGTAGTCATGTGAATTTTCAACTTTTGATTAGATAAAATTCAACACTTGAACTTCAAATACTTAAAAAAAAATGTATTCTTTTATATCTTTAATATTTTTAAATAGCAACAGTAAAACTAAGAAAAAAAGTTTTTAAACTTTTTGGCTTAGCAAAAATTTTTCTATCGACAATAACTGGAAAATTTTCACACGCCTATGGTTAGCTCAAAAGAATCAAAATATTTTAACAAATTTATCAAGTAAACAAAATGAAACATTTCATTCAAATTTCAAATCTTTAGGTAGTTCTTTATTTTTGAAAATATCAAAAATCGTTTGAGGAGTTATAATAGTTGTATTTATAAATTACTGGTTAATATTTTGCAGTGTCGTAAAATAAAAATTAATGTGACCAGTAAACTTTTTTTTATTATAAATAGATAAACTTATAGATATAAAAATATAATTTTGTACGAATTACAAACTATAAAATAAATTGCAAATTTTTGGACTGGAGTTGCATATTTTCACTAGGTACCTATTTTTCTTTAATTATTTGTTTATTATTTCCGATTATTTTAAAAAATAATGTGTATTTTTAATTTTGACCTGTCCAAAGTAAAAGCTATAATTTATCCAATTTTCCATCTGAAACTAGTAACTACCTTCAAAGTTAAAAATCGAAGTTACTACTTACTGATGTTTCAACTAAAATGCATACAAAATTTTAAATTTTAGTTGTAATTTATCTAACTTTATAACTTTTTAGTACAAAACTCGAATCAAATCTTTTAATCATTGTCACATATAAATTGACAAAAAGTACACTCAAATACATATTATTAACAATATTTCCTAACCTGTGAGGGGATTTTTTTTTAATACAAAACTGTAAACTTTATATCACTTCCAAAAAATTAAAAAACCTCAAACTCTATTAAGAACACAATAAAACAGCTGGATTACAATTAAATTATAAATATTGTAAAATATTAGTAAACTACTTTAGTAGTTCTAAGTTCTTAGTATAGATCTGGGGGATCTATCCTCCTCAATTCCTCACCCTCCCTCCCCCCTAATTACGCCTCTGCGTGACTGTGTTAACGTGTTATAATCTACATGAATATTTTAAACACAAAATTATATCAATGTCTACTGCAACACATTAAAACTTTCATTAGTTCAGGGTGGTCCAATCAAACACCGGGGGCTGCCAGAAGAAAAAAATTATATTATTACCTATTTAAATTTTATTTTATATAATGCACAAATCATTTATTATTATTATTATTAATTATTAATGTGATGATTGGCATTGTTTTTCAGTAGCCAATTTATCAATTTCAATTGAACACCCTGTGGTGGCTAATCTGATGCACGATTCTAAAGACGAATACGGTTTCTCGATTTAGGCTTTATTATAAGCCGTATAACAATAAAATGTAAAATGTATAGTATAAATTCGCAATATGATTGTATATATTTTATACGATCATATTGCGATTTTGTTATAATATTTTTGTGATTTGGGCCAAAAAAAAGGTTTCAAGGGCCGCATGATAATTAGTTTATCAAAACTAGAAGCTAAAAACACATATTATTTTGTCGAAAGATCGAAAATCTTTATTGCAAATAATCAATATAGCTAGGTTTCAATTTTTTATAAAGCTTTACCTACTGATTCAATAATCTGTATACCTATAATAATTGAACTTAATGTTCACTTGATGTTTTACTACAGTTTGCGCATTATATAATAATTAATAAATAAACGGATTAAAAATAATATATTATCGGAATAATAAAACTATTCACATGGCGCATTGGAGCTGATCATCAAATATATTATATATTATTACACATTTACCATTACCATTTATCAACATATACGAAACCATTCCAATTATCTGCAAAAATTCTCTAGGCGGAGAAACGACTATATTGTGAACGCGAATCCAAAAGGGTTGCCGCTATTACACGCCATTATGATTGTTCTTTTAATACGTATAATATGACGTATTGTAGTAATGTTGTACGCGTTGACACGCTGTGAAGTCAAAACGCGTGTGCAGACAGACCGACGTCTGACGGTCAATTATACGCGATGTCCCGCTGACATTGTTCCCATTATAAACACTCTGTGGCACACGCGACTTACAAATTATTATTATTATTAAAACGAAACGACTCTCTTATTCGATTTCTCCCACGAGTCCCACGAACCACGTGGAGTCGGTGTGTGCATGTGTGTATTTTTTTTTGTTTTTCTCAACAATAATAATAAGTTACGCGTACCAATTAAGATAAAAATACGACCATCGGGCCATATAAATATATATATTATAATTATTATATTTATTTTCAGTGATTGTATTGAACAAGTCATTTGGATCCCAAATGTTTGGTCAGAGATTTGTCTGTGAATGTTCACCCCGAACATTTCACGCGTCACGCGTGGTAAAACATAAAAATGTGTATACTTACGTGGAAAATTAATTCTAGAAAACTAGATGACATCTCTCAATAATTATTATATTTAAATAAAACGTTTACAGGTCACGAAAATCAAAAATATAATTACTACAGTCGATAAGAATACCTCAATTGATTGTATAAACCAGGGATGGGCAATTGGCGACCCGTGTACCATCTTTAATTGGCCCGGTGGGGTGGTAGCTTGTGTTACATTTCAAATTAGTTTATAAAAATATAAAATGTTAGGATTTTTTTGTATTTTATTTTATTAAAACCGACATAGTTTTTATTATAAAGCGTAGATATGAAATCTTATCTAGTATTGAACTATAAATGTCAATTGTAAATTTTATTGACCTTTTTTTTTTGTTTTTGCTTTTTATGTTCTCTGGCCCGCTAAATTTTCACTTTAAAAAAATTGGCCCTCTAGTAGCATTGAGTGGTATAAGCAATTTTTCATATTATAATAATTTTGATGCAAATACACCGTTGTATTTTTTATTTTTTGCAGTAATACATAGACTATCTAATTATATTATTATTTTCAATTAAATAATAATATAATATCCTTTAAAAGTTAAAGATTAGGTGCATAAATAGTCAAATAGGTACATTTTTTTAATAGAATTATTAAAGTCAAATAAATAATGTTATCTTATGAGGTATCGACGTGCGTTGGTATATACTGACATAAACGAATTAATTCGGTGGTTCGTACATTCAGAAGAATGCACATTTTTAAATTTTGTTATTGTATTGACATATATTTGTACATAAATCTGATTTATGATAAACGGATTATTAAAGAAAAACTGACTGGTATTGTAAACTTGGAAGTATGGGCTTATGGGTCAATAATCTATAAGCAATAATTTATTACTAATAATTAAAAGTTGTTTTCTAAAAGTCAGCAAAAAAGAAAGTCGATGGAGGGGATATAACCCTTCTCCCCTGGGAACGTCACTAGATACGGTAAATGTTATTGGTATGAACATATCATTTTCCTACGAATATACGTATTAATATAGACAATATAGTATTAAACTTATTAAAATGTTTTTTCTTTAGTTTATCTTAAATTTTTTTATATTTTTCACTATAAAATACAAATATGTAAACAAATTATCACTTAATAAACTATTAAACTGACAACACTATAGTACATAAATACATAATAGGCCCTTTATAATTTATAAATACTCTGGCCACGGAAACGTATGGCTCTCACTGGGGTTAGACTAGGCCACCAGGACACCGGGATTTTCCTGGTAGGTCGCTATGAAAATCAGCCTATGGGGGCTGCAGTAGGCTATTTGGAGCCGGTAATAAGCAGTACGGGAGCCTTTGTATATGTTATATGGTGTTTGTTAAAAAATTATTTCCCGGGTCATTTATTTGAGCTAGTCCAGTCCAACCCTGGCTCTCACTTTCATCATGTCTCATTCGTTATTTCGGTTCTATGTATAGTACGTATACAGCCAATAAATTAATATAATTACGTATAGGTATAGGCAATATCGACTAAAAACAATATATATATTTTTTTAAATGCATGTCTATATTAATAAATTATATAGGTAAAATTATCATAAAATGTACAAATAAATAATAAATAAATATTCTACAGAGTTAACAGGAATAATAAGTATAAATCTACTTATTTATAAATATTATTATAATCATGACGTAAAATTGTCATTGCAAAGACATTATGTACAGTTAAAATTTACTATAAATTATATTATTTTAATATACCTACAGCACGCGCGTATACAGAGTAGCGCCTATTGAGTGTTTTGAAACGGTCCAACTAAAAAGTTTAAGCCGTTTTCGAATACACTGTGTAGCCGATATGCGCTGTGTACGACGGGAGTGTAGATATTATTGACTTCGACGCGCATATAATCCGGATTCCGGACACATTATTCGTCAGACATAATAAATTTTATAAAATCCATTTAAACCCACGAGCGGGTTTTGGCTGTGTACGAGTCACACGTATATTTATTGTAATTTAAGTGACTAGCAACCACACCCGACTATACAAGACTATATAAGTCATAAAAGTCCACGTATAATGGAATGGAATAAATTGTTGTTGGTCGAATATACACGTATGACATAATAATTTGAAAAATAAAATTAATTTTTCATCAGAACCAATTCGTACGTTGCCTATAGACCACTAGGGAAACAAATTCGATGATTGGAACCGACTCGTAGTCGTCGAGCTTTATATAGTATACAGCCGTGAACATAATACAATATATGTATTCGGCGAACAGTCGCACAGTCCTCATTTGAACCATCAACCCCCTTGCCGAAGGTCGTACAGCACGCAATTTATTGATGACAACCCACCCCGTGGTCTGTGTCAGATCGAGCAATATCCCGAGTATAACACACAATTTCATAATATTATGTACAAGGGCGTCTGATATATATATATAGCGGTTTTTATACACTTATACACGCCATCGCTCTACTCGTACATACACAACGAAACCTTCCCTAACGGACATTTTTAAATAGCGAACACCTCCGAAAAGCGGAGAAAATGTCAACAACCGACGGTGTCCGGTACTAAGAGATTTCACTGTACATTTAAAATATATCATAACTATTATTACACTATTATAATCTATACACTAATTTATATGTACACACATATACGTATATAAATATCCTAGTATGTATAGTATAACCGCGGTCGTTCCGCGTTGGAATTTTGCCGCGACAAAAGTACAGCTACTCCGTGTCATGACGTGATACGCGAGTACGTCCGGCGGCGGGCGATCAGTGGACGTACTCGTTGACGGCGGTGTAGTGTTGGGTGTCGACGATGACGCCGTGGTGGTGGCCGACGGCGGTCGCGGGCGCGGAGGCGCCGATTGGCGTGAGCGCCTGGTACGCGGCCGCGGCGTGATGGTCGTCGTGGTGGCCGGTGGCGGTCATGAGCATGGCCGCGGGCGGCGTGTAACCGCCGCCGCCGGCTTGATGCGCCAGCTGCAGCCTATCGCTTTCGTTCGAACTGGAGCAGCTGGACGCAGAGCTGAACGGCCGCGTGCACGTCTGGTCGTACGGGTAAAACAGTTCTGGGTAGATGTACTCATCCGCCGCGTACAATATGTTGGACGCCTGCATCATGTTCAGGTGGGACGGGTGATGGTGGCCGGTGCCGTCACCGCCGCCGACGGGGCCGTTGACCAGCGATTGCGGTTCCTGAAACGGAAAATATGCAAAATGGTTAATTATTGTAACTCGACGATTTACGGTAATAATATATTATAATCAACGATGTGATGCGTGACGTGTATTATAATTTATAACATTTTTCATGACGATTGACGTTGATTAATCATCATCGAGAATAAAAATATATCTTAATTCATTTTTATATCTTTATTATGTATTACGAGTAGGTATATCTTAATTATTAATTCATGTTTATAAGTTTATAACTAATATTATCAATTATGATTTGACGAGTTTAACTGTTCCTCAATCAAATAAATTAAAACGCGATTGTTACAAGTGTAATAACATATAATAAAAAAAGCTTTCGACCGTTAGCAAGAATGACAAACAACACGTACCAAAAACATGTTAATGGCGGTAATGCATCAAAATCGCATGTACGGAGTTATAGTGGTACAGTAAATATAGTGGTTAATTTGACATTTTTTATTTAAAAATTGTATAAAAAAAATATACTTTTATACTAATTTAAGTTGGATTGATTTTAATCTATAGCTTCCAGTTTTATATTAATGCGACAAAGGCCCATCAAAAATCAACAAATGACTGGACTTAAGAAAAATAAAAATAATCAATTTCCTAACAATAACTAAAATTGAATACCCATATAATTGATAATGGTTTATTTTAAGGATTTTTTAAATGACGTGGGGAGGTACAATAATTCTTAACGCGTGTAGAAATTTGTGCGCTGACTATTCTTTTCATATATGTACGTAAATAATGAAAAACATAATCGTATAATTTTATATTATGTACTTAATCACATAGGTATATCGTACGTAATATTATGTTTTTATACAAGAGCAGGAAATGCATCTCTAACGTGATACTTTATGGGTTCAATATCTACTTATACAACGACAAAACATTGTTTAAAACTCGTTAGTGTGTAAGCACACAAAATGTCACTGGCGAAGGGTAATATCGTCCCTCGAACAACGTAGTATCCTCCCAACTACAGCCCTCCGACCACTAATTTTAGCTCTGAGGATCACCAGTAGTAGCGCGGCTATAGCGACGACGAAAACGACATTTTATAAACCAAGTTAAAAATTTAAATACGCGGCTTGTAATATGCGTGCTTATCAAAAAATTTCTAAAACTAGTCGATGCTATCTTGCGACTTGCAGCATTTGGTTTTTAACGATAAGTTAAGGGTTACGTTAGGTTAATAATAATAATATTAATACGCTATATTATTATATTGTACATTTTTGTTTTTAACTTATGTTTATAAATTTTATGTTTGTCAATTTTATATGTAAAAGCGTGTAAAATAATATAATATGCTACCACTATCAATGGTTGTGTGTATAATGAATTAAGAATAAAAATATCATACACCTATATGTTTATTATTATGATAATTTATAAGGTAATATTATATATTATAGAATTATAGTCTAAGACTGCATAGGTATTGGTATAATGGTATAGTATACTCACTATATTCACTATATTGATAGTTTGTGCATAATAATTGTAATTTATAAAATCATGCAAATTTAATTGATTCAAGCAATTTGAAATATCCAATAATCTCACCCGTTTATAAAGTTTAGAAAAATATGTTTTGAATAGGTAATTTAAAAAATATAAATCTATTAAAATAGAGGGATCCGGCGTTTATAGTTTAAACATAATAAGCCTTCACTTATTGCACCTGTGTTTAGCTGTTATTAAGCTCATAAAAAATATCAATTTTTGTAGAAATCCTTAAATTAAGTAATGATTACTTATTAGTAATTAATAATAAAAATTTGAAATGTCGGTCAAAAAGTGAAATTTAACAAAGACATCATAAACGTTTCAGTTTACAGTATTTCTAATCGAATCAAATGTGATTTATATGTGAACATAAATCACTAGTGTGCAAACGACATGTTACACAAATGACTAACCACGATGATTGTATATTCTGCAGCATACTATTTATAGTTAATACATAATAATTAATAGTTTAACATGTATGTATGTTTAAATTTTTGCATTTTCAAATGACATTTTTATATAATTTTCTAAAGTTTTATACATAAACCAAGAGATAATAATATGTTATACGTTGAAATACGAAGATAATACTTCAAATATGCATAATTGTTGTGCACTGTAAACTACATAACCGTTTTTGTAACGGTGTAATACTAATGCGAATACTTAAAAATAACTTTATTCTGTAAAGTTTATGTAGGAAAAATAAACAATAACAAAATGGTAAATCATAACAATCAAATACAAATCGAATCATAAGCCAAGTAAAGTTTAATTATTATGCATTATATACATATAATATATTATAAGTAACATAACTAAATGTTTTCGCTGTATTCATTGGAGGTAACTTTGAAGAAACAATTACAACATAAACATAGTACATAAAAGTTATTTTAACTAATAGTACTTAACTATGCATAAATTGTAAATGTTGTATGTAAACACTAAACGGCTATAATATTCCGTATGTTATGTATTTTAATTTTATTTTTGGATTTTGAGCAGAGCGATGAATGTATTGGTTTTAGAATAATGTATATGTATTTTTTTTTTATTATTATTTTATAAGGTTTCTTAGATTTTCAATTTTAATATCTTTTCTAGTATAAAAGTGAATCTAATTAGTAATTTAGTATAGGTACTTTTAGGAGTTCAAGATTAAAAATTCTCAATACTTTTCAAAATAATCAAGAAAATATTAATAAAAATAATATTATAATGTTATGATATATATTAATACATATATAAAATTATGATAATTAAATATTAAAAATATATATTCCACATATATTCTACTGCATTGTGATTACTTATAATTTCCTTTTATTAAATCAAATTTTTATTATTTTTACTTTATATTTTTTTTTCATGTTATTTTCACTTTTGTTAATTATACAAACTCTATTTTAATATTATAATATATAAATCATAAATTTTACTACCTGCGAAAAAAATTAAAATAAGTTCGTATCAGTAGACTATCGTCTGAGTACTGAGCATACCGCGAAGGTCGTCATTAAAATACACCATTCTATTTTTTAATTTTTATTTTAACAGTTTAACATTATAATATATAAGATACAGTTACGGCTATTATACTACTAAGAGAAGAGAATGTTATCCGTCTAAAGGTTTATTGCGCACAAGTCTATTTTAAATTGGTTTAAATGTGTTGTAATCATACACCGCAGTTTAACGGAACCTATATAGCCATATAGGTATAAATAAAAACCATATACATACGCTCGTGTAGCAATATTGACAGGCGAAGATATAACACATATTACGTCATTGTATAATGTATATTACTGTATTATGTATAACACCTATTGGCGGGACATCCTTTTAAATACAAACAGTACTATTCACTGGTATAATTTATAACGGACAAGAAGATATTTTTTTTTATGTTTTGTTTTTTACACTTACGCTATTACTGCTCACGTAGTCGTTGAAAAGTCCACCACTGGAATCACTGTATTCTTCGTCGGTCACCACTGGTGGTCTGTGGTACCTGTGATTTTGATTCGATTGTCTTTGGTTTTGTTGCGCTTTGCTGGGTTTGTTTTGGATTGCTGTGTCTTCATTGCCGTTCTGTGACGTCGCGCAACCGTTATTACACACAGACAGGCAGACGTCTTTCATCTCGGACTCACTGCAAAATAAGCACATAATATTTAGCTTTGTCGTGTTTTCGAATATATATTTAATTTACTCACCTCAGTACATAATTTACGCTAACTATACAATGGGGCCTCGAAGATCTACTATTATGGACTATGGTGGCGTAACTTTGAACCCATACCCAACCACCGTCTTTGGCCAATAGCCTATAGTACTTTGTTGTTACTTGGCCTTTCAATAACACTGGAACAAGCAAAATAATTAATATTTACTGCAAATTCAACGATTTTTTTTTAGTACTTACGTGTGTGATGAGAGAGTTTCATGTTATGAATATCATTGCCGTGTATGTAATGGTAGAGTGTCTTTTCAATTAAGTCTTGAGGTTCGTATCCTGTCAGCTGCGATACTCTAAAATTTAATAATGCATTTTATAAAATATCATACTTTGTACACAAAGTTACGAAATGAAATGTAAAATAATATGGACAATAAAACAAAGGGTGTGTATTGAAAATTTGTGATAATACGTTTTTAACCATTACTCATCAGTTGAAAAAAAAATGAAATGGAAACCAGGGTACCATGTTATGACGTATACATAATATGAGTGAAATATTATTATTGATTGCAATTTTGAAAATAGTTTACATGACTTACCTGGCATCTAAAAATATGAGTTTCAAGTCCAAACTCGCACGGAACATAAACATATTCGAATGCAATTTAATCTCTGTGATGGCGTGTGGAGGTAACGAATGACCAACTGCTACTAGGCCAACGGTTTCTATTCCGGGCATTCCGGCAGGGTATTGTCTCACTTTAAGGTAACCAGAACAGTGTATAACCTAAAATATAAATTTAAAACAAAAAAAACTTATGATGTAATTAATAATTATTGTTTAATTATAATTATTATTAAGTTTATAACATTGATAATAATTATCAATTGGGTAAAAAATATTTATCGTAAAATGTGGTATTTAGTCATTGTTCGTTACTTGTTTCGAAGTAATAACTAATAAGTATTTAAATATTATAATATAAAATACTGCAAAGAGTAAATGTATGATTGAATTATTGACATTAATACTGCATATTATATTTTTTACAGTGGATAAATAACAATCATATGCAAATCAATTTATAATTGAGAACTGATGAACTATAATATAATAATATATATTTTAGATTTTTAAATACATATAAATAATAACAAAAATATTATGATAACATTTTTTAGACAAATTATCGAAATCTACTAACACAAACACACCTGTGGGCTATATATCTACGAATACAATACGATACTGTTTTTTGCATGTATATTACGAAGGCAAACAAAATAATATATAGTTTACATTCACTTTAGAAATATGATCCCCTTGGGTGTTCGACGAAATATTCAATATGACAATATCGAAACGGATGTATACTTACATATCTAAACAAATACGTCCATTGATAAAGTCGTATAATATAGCCATATAGGTACTGCAACATGCACTAGTCACGACTCACAAACACAATATAATAAGTATATGTATGCGAGTTTGTGTTATTATATTATGCCGTTGAAAAAATACCATTATAAAATATATATAAGTATTATACGTATATACATTTTACGTATATATGAAAAAAAAAACAACAACATAAGACCTGTTCCAAAGGTCGTTGCTGCATCACAATCATCACATAGCCACATGGGTTATAATAGGCTAGGTAATATAATGTGCACGTTGAGAAGGTGTCAAGAAGTCCATTCATAATAGCCAAGACGTGACCACAACCAAAAATACGAGATTTAAGTATTAGAATAAATTAAATACGGGTCTCTTCACAGGTGTGAAATATTTTTTTCTTCACCTCCACCTCGCTGTCTTTCATTTCGAAAAATATACCCAAAAAATTTCAAAATGTACCTTCGGCACCCGGGACAATAGGTACTGAATAGTAATAAAAATCATAGGTATTCTCCGTGGCTCAGACACGTTGGAGCCGATCGTGAGGTATCAATAAGCGGTCGGGATTAGAGACTATTATAATATTGTTTACTGTGTATAGTGGGTACATACTACGAATGCGACCGGTTCGCGTAATCAATCTTCGGCTATCGATACCACATGTGGAGTGTATAGGTTGTTTTAAAACATTTTCACTCTTGCATTCGACATGCTTGGACTTGGACACGTTTCGGAAAATTCACCTATAGCGAGGACGCTCGTAATATTGCGTTACACAATGGAAAGGATTCGAAAATTCCTGTACGTTATTTTTACTTTGACGTATAATTCTCCAGAACGTGACTACCTATTGCGATTCGAATTTTCGTGTATAGTCAGTAGGTCGTGCACATAAATAAATGTTATCACACCTGCAACTGTATACCTATACATATAAATATACAATACACTATTATTTGTATACATTATTAAGAGTACGCTACACTCGCATACGAATTATTTGACTTACAAATACATAAATCGGCAAATTTTAAGTCCTGAATAATCGATTTAAATGATTTAAAATGTTCATAACTCATTTTTAAATTAAAATATAAAAAAATCTTGTGCGATTTGCAAGATAATATTCTTATTTTTAAGCTGTATAATATGTCGATTCATTCTAATATCAAATATAACGAAGTTAAATAAATATTCAGAACGTACAATTTGGTATGTTATGTACTTGTAAGACAGAACCAACGCACGCGAGTCTAGCGTCTTCTAAGTGTATAATATTCTATATTTATGTTCATAATATTTTAATTCGTAAGAGTTGCAAACAGTACAAAATGTTGTACTTCATAAAATGTAATGCTAATAAAGTAGCAACATAATTGCAGATCACATAAGTCATAACATAACAGTATGATACAATAGTGAAGTATTGCAGACTACAGTTGTACTAGCCACTAGGTATCTGTATTCTTTGTATACAATTTTATTATATACTACGTAATTACGTTTATCCTATTCCGATAATGTTAACAATACTACTATACTAGAAGGTAATAATAAGCGTGCTCAATTTTTTTTTTGCTGATGTTGCTAGAATTTCCTACTCCTAAAAAGCGAACCATAATAGAAAGTTCTGCATGTATACTATCACACTTCACTTCACCTATTATAACATTATCCGATTCGAGCTAATATTTTATAAGAATTATATTTATATAATCTTAAAAAAATATAGCAAAACTGTGCGTGTTAGACTTAGTTATTTTATATGGGTGGTATTGTGATAAGTAAAATATGTTTATTTTAACCTATCAAACAAAATAAATAAATAAAACAAATAATGATTTTGACGAAAAAAATTCAAATTTAAATAAAAATTGTAAATGGTCGTTGTAAAGCAAATAGTTAATAGGTCTGTTTTATAGGTATTTAAATATTTTGAATATATTCAACAGAATAAAACAAAATCTATTTCAAAAACCATATATAGGTACTTGCCTATAATTGTATTTCAACTATAATAAATATAAAAAACATGATCAAATATTCTTTATCTTGTATTGTAATAATATACCAAGTGCCTATAAAATCGTGTTAGGATATTACAAGAATCAAAGAAAGAAATTTACAATAGTCTATATAAATATATTATACACATTAATAATAGGATAATATCTCAATATTTGACATAACATCTAATATTATAAAACTACACTTTAACAATGACATTTGTTTTTGTCAAATACTGAAATTCATGTGTAGTATAATACTATAGTCTATAATATATTATGACTATTGGCAAGTATAATATTACAAAATATGAGAAAAAGTTTGTTTAAGCTATATTCGGCAGCCATTGCTGACTATTTCTAAAAATTATAATCGCACATATCGCCTATATGCGTGTGTTTACATCAGTAAACAGAAATATTATGTACCTAACATTAATAATAATATAACAATAAAATAATTCTACATTAATTTTAACGGATATTTTATATATGCGTAGGTATTTATCTATGTATCAAATATTTAATATACGCGTGTATTATACATTATAATAATATAGGTAATGTAGCAACCAATAGATGATTATTTAGTAGTTATATGAACAGTGATAAAAATAACTAGGGGAGGGATAATTTATAGACTAAAATCGAAACTATAGTCTAATTTTTTGTCTTTACACAAATCACATTTTAGGCATCGTAGGTATTTGATATCTTTAAACTTTTAATAATATTAAGTAAATAAGAGATCTTTCAAAATTAAATCAAGAGATAATTTTTAAAAAATGATGCTATAACTAGTAAATAATATAATAATAATCCTGTAATTATAATTATTCATGAAATAATATTGTTGGGATATTTTTGAAACTCAGATAATGCGATAATGATGTTGATAACACGTCAACATATTATTATACAACAGATGAAAAGTAAAATAATTTTTATACATTATATAATAATTTGAGAGGAAAATATTTTAACCTTATAAATGCATGTTGGACGCATTTATTATTAATTTTAGATGATTAAAAGATTTCTGCTATTGGCATATCTGGTGAGAACTGAGGGGTAGCAAATTATTAAAATTAAAAATATTCAATATAATAAATTGACTATACGGTCTCGGCACTGGCTGCAGATCAAAACTAAAAAAAAGAATCTAAATGGCGTTATCCAACGTAACGTCATGTAAACATATTCTACCTGCAATAAATGGTATTCAATAAAGTATTTATTAAATGGACCTCCAATTTTTCAAGTTTTCCTGTGCACGTTAAGACAATAATATGACTAATATGTAATATTATACGATAGTTATCTAAATAGGCCCACCCCTCAGCAGTACACGTACCGACGTACCTACCGCCGTGGTGCAATATGCGCAGCCTCTGTGCGGCTAGATAAATAGATATCGCGCGCTTTACAAATTATTCTGGTGCGCGAACTCGATCGTCCTGCGGAAGAAGATGTAACAGGAAAAAATACTGAAAAGGAGGAGGACTCTCGAAGAGTGTTACGAGGACGCCCGCGGCGAGCGCGGCCAATGGCAAACGGACGGCCGAAAACACAGGTAAATATACGGCGGCGATTAAACTCACTCGCGCGCGCACACCTGGGCCCCCGCAACATGGCGCCGCCGCCCGTTGTATTTTATTATTTCACTCCTTTTTATTTTCCCCGCTCCTTTCATCCCGTATCCTGCCCCCTCGTATGTATATTGTATAATATTATGTTATATTATTACGTTTATTATAACAATCGACACGGCACACATATTTACCGTGATGTGTAGGTATATATGTATAAAATATATTGTATATATTATTATATATACATGTATATTTATTATAATGCTGCAGCAATACGCGCCCGTTTGTTATATGAGCCTATATATGCGTAAGCATTAGCTCCGTAATGTATGCACGAACACACGCCAGGGCACACGAGTGATTTTTATGGCCTACACTTAAGCCGTCCACAACAACAAAAAAATGTACATTATATATATATATATATATATATATCATAAATCAAATGTATGAAACTTTGCTATGTCTAGGGAAAGAAAAACGTATAATATTAAATTATAATATAAGTATACGACCAATACTCGCAGTAACTATACTAATATAGTGCTGTGCTATCCAAATTCGATGTGTATAATATTTTAATGGTTTATAATGTAGATATATATTATAAATCCTAGCATTTAAAATTAGGTATACAATACTATATGATACAATAAACAGCCATGATGCAAGATATATTTTTGATTATAACAAAAACTGGTATTATACCTATATAAAATGCTTTTAATTTTTTAACACGTTCACGTATAATTGTAATACGTACATTTTATACTACGCAGTGTCGTGGTGTAAAAAAAATCCATTTTGATTTTATGGCAGTAGTTAGACACAGTATAAAAATCAATACCGAGCAAATGTAAAATCAAAATAATAAGAAGTGATCGAAAATAGCCTGCAAGGTTGTATACAAAAAATGACATCTATCTATATTTTCAATATTATTACACCTATTCAAAATAAGCCGCGAACAATTAGGATATTGAATTAATAGGTATCTGTACCATATTATTTTATTTTACATAGTATACGCATGTTACGATGTTTATCAGTGCGTATTTATTATGTATAGTACTTTAATTGAAAGGAATAATTTTGGGGGACACCTAACGCTTGTTTTTTTTTCATATTTTTGCGTATTTAATGATTTTTTTAATCTAAATGGGATGCTGAGGACGAAACTATTAGAACTTTGTATTTTCACAGTTTAGTTAATTATACTTTATTAAAAATAATATGCACAAGAAAAAACAAATTGTACACATAGATATTATATTATATTATTCAATTATTGTTATTTTTATAGTATACCTACACCTACAACTGCAGCTATGAAAATAATACTAATGATAGCTGTTTACGTAATATTTTTTTTCTAAACTAGTTGAATGCATTGATTGACAAGTGATAACACACGTTACAGTACTTTTTAGTATTTTATTTTTTTTTATTCATTTGTAAATTAATATTTAAGTTGTGAATTTTTCACGCACCTAGAGATTACAGTAAAATGAAATAAAACTATTTTCTTAGAATAAGCTCTTTTTTTAGAAAAGATTTCGTCCCCCTTACTCTGTTCTTCCAATTCTAACATTGGATATTAAAATCTATATCATTACATTCCACAGTTAAATTAAAAGCAAATGGCAATTCAAAGAATACAGTAACGTTTTCATGTAAATATTTATTTGTATTTCGAATGATGAACTTGATAGTTTATATTGTTAATTAAGTGTACCGATCGTATCAGACATGAAACTGAACGCCAATACGCATAAAACAATACCTATTAATTGTTTAAAAGAAAAAAGTGTTAATGAAGATTAATAGGTACATCCATTGCATGTTTGTGTTATTATTTTCGCTCACTCGCATTTCTTCAATTGCTTATAATTCGACTAGTGGTAGGTAATAAGTTTATTATATCCATCAATATAATTCAATAAATGATATAGAATATGTGTAATAAACGATTAATAGTCGTTCCACGGTTTTTTAGTTTATTAGTGTTTTCTAAGTAATACGCCGTGGAAATTACATACCTACATAAATTATACACAAACGAACATGTCGATATAACATAATAATATAATATAGTAGTTAAGAATTTTACACGGTCGTTAAGACGATCGACACATGACTAATTTAAAAAAACTTGTGTCCGTTATATTTATTTTGTATAGTTAGGAAAATACTATGAACGTTTATTATTGTATAATAATAAATATATTTAAACGCGACAAAAAACTATTAAAATATCTATTTCATATTTTTATATCACTATTTTTTTTTTTTTGGATAAACAATAAAATTCTTATATTATGTATACAATTATTTTAAATGTATAATAATGATGAAGGTTATTGCATATTGTTTACATGCTATATGCATTATTATTGTTTACACATAAAACTATTTTTAACTTTACTTATTATTATTATTATTATACATAAAATATATTATTTTATAAACATTCGTTTTTAATTATTAATTAGATAATGTTTTGTTAAAAACAATTACTGCAGTAAAATTTTACATTACAAACCATACAGATACCTACTACGATTAGTTGAAAATTGAAATTGTTGCATTGTAATAATGATTTATTCGTAATGTAATTGTTTGAATTTAATTAGAGCTAGGTAAATTATTCTGTACCTAACCTATGTTATTTATACGAAACTTTAACTGTGTATCTTAAAGTTACATTTAAAAAAGTTATAATTTATTATAATTTTTATCTACATCCATTTATCGATTGATGCCTAGTGAAAAAATAAATAATTTCAATACTGCAATGAGATTATTTACAATTTAAATATTGATTTTAATTTAATTTAAATATTGATATTTTCGCCTTGTTAGCTTATATACGTTCATTTATGACATCTAAAAGATGACTGAAAAGTAAATTATAAAAGTAAACACGTTCAGGTTTTGTATTGGCAATAAGTGTTTAAACTGCCACCAGACCATTTTATAGTTTTATTGTTTAGGCTGTAGTTAGTGATTCAGTACAACAATAATATTAAATGTCATTAACCCATAGGTATAGCTTTGTTTCTTCGTGTTTGTCGTGATAACTGCAGAAAACTCTTTATCCTTATCATAAAAATTAAAATAATGTGTTAAATTGTTTTTAATTTTTCTTATCATTATCTTACGACCTCACGTACCTACACCAAAGATAGGTAATTTTACATCACCTACGTGTTGATATGTAAGTTACATTTTGAATAAAATTGATGAAATACCTCCGAAAATTGATAAGAACTATTTTTTAAAGTTATTCAACATTATGTTTGTAATTTATACCAATGTATCAATTGTATACTTTGTATTAATATTTTTATAAATCTATGTGCAATAATAAATTTACTTTTTGCTCTTACAATCAATAATCAAAAGAATAATCTTGCTATTATTATTTATTATTAATTATTAAACCGTATCTTATGAGTTTATGATTAATAGGAATCAAAAAATAATATTAACTGTATCAACATTTTATTAACCGAGTCACTGAGATAAATACACCGATATAATGACGTTACATGAAATGGCCAAACTTATTAGCTTAAATTTAAATAAGTAGTAAATATAATTATTCAACTATGATTAATATACCTATATATAATTAAAAGTTACATCTTATTAGGTCTGTAATACTATGGCAAAATAACTATTTTTCTAATAGTTTTCTGTACCAACCCTCTTTTCTAAATTTACTCTATTTTATTAGCTTATACTATTATAGTATTAGCTAATATATTATCATCAACGAGTGATAATTACTAAATGTTCAAACATTAAGTAAATTGCAGAATACTACCATAACCTAACTTTTAAACTTATAGCTTTCAAAAATTAATTTTTAGTTAATTTATAAACATGAAAACGTTTTCTTAAATATTTTTTAAAACATTATTTTTATGCTTGAGACTTAATAAAATGTGATATCACATAACTATTTGACTATTCAAATATTAATCTAAAATTAATATTTTAAGAACAGATCCTTTATTGTCATTAGGTATAAATAATACTAACAATCACAATCAAAAATGAATCATCAATTGTACTTGTTTATGTTCTTAACTTAATTTATTTATAAATTATAACTACATAATATACTTAATATAAATGTATAATTTACCTTGTATCCTCCTGTGGTAAGCCCTGCGTTCCGTTTTGCCAATACACATTTCATTCGTAAAAAAAATACACGTTGAAGTTCAAATACGGTTGAATCTAAAATTTATTTTATTTTTTTTAGAGCCAGCCATTTCAAAAAAAATATGATTATAGTATTTTTTAATAACATACTCATCATCATATTCTCCGCTGGAAGATTTTGAGGAAGAGGTGGACTAAGCACTGATATCATTTCATCATGATCAGCTTGATGGATATATTCAAATATACTGTTGCCAGTCAATTCCACCTTAACGAAATAACATGAATCAAAATAAAAAATTGATTAAATAATTAATAAGTGTCAAAATATCTATTATATTATTATAATACAACAATATATTTTATATACCTGCGATAACCCCAAGTGAACAGATGCTGTTTCAGATATATACATAATCTTCCCATCGCCGCCTACGACGAATATAAAACCATCAAGACTCTACAAATAAAAACATAGGTAAATATTATAAGAATTATTCAATTATAATTTTAATTATAGAATATATAGCTCTAGAAAAACACATGTCAATAGTTTTTCAGAAGCTAATGGTGGTATAAAAACTAAAAAAAGTGGATCAATATAAATTATATATTTATATTATTATTGATAAAAAAAATATGTTGTAAAATATTTGTATAGTTATGATTTGTCATTAGCTTGATCATTGATTAAACACAATCTGCAATAGCTTGGAAAAAATAATTAGGAAATTAAAAACAAACCAGTTATTTTATTTCCGAAATATCATGAATTAGTTTTACCCGTTTTATCTAATTACCTTTAATATATTTACCTGTAGTAGATATGACCCGAGCTCTTTAATGCAAGCTTCTTTCGCATGATTTACTGGAGTCGCTGCACCCCAAGCGTCACCTAAGCCTAAATTATGATAGGTGTAATAAGTATTAGTTCCAAGTACTTAAGAATTAACGTTTCAAACGAATTCTGAGTACAGATAAGAATAAAACGCGTGTTGTTCTTACCGTTAGGGAAGACGTGTCTCATTTTTAAGTAGCTAGTGGTCAACCGGATGACTGAAGCTTTATCTAATTGGCTAGTAATGGCCGCCGGTAATGGCAAGAGTTTGGCCAACTCTAGGAATTCGGCGTTCTCGTTTTCCCTACGTGTCCTTGCCGCATTCCTGCTCCTCTCTCTCATCTCTATAGACCCGAAAACAAGTAAAAAGTCACGAGTATTAATAATCAATTTACCCATATTTACATAAAATGAATCAGTTCTCCGACTGCAGTACATCGAGTGCAATATATTACCACCGGCGTGCATTTTGAATTCCACGTTTTTCCTCAATAATGCACACATAAATTAAACGCTATTTTTTTATTAAATATAAATTTAGATGCATGGCTAAAAATTATGAATTCTGTAGCAACAAAAACCAGTTCTATCTGACACTGACTCACCGAGACAACTACACAAACTATAGGAACTAAAACAATTTGACTACATAGTACATAGCGCAGTTTGTTTACTAAAGCAACCTTGACACCAGGTTTGGACATTGTTTATAAAATGGTCACTTTGTTTAATTTCCTAGTCTTTTACGTATTATATGTTTATATTTATAAATTAAAGAAAAAACGTTGACCTCGAGTCTAAGGCAGGTCATTTTCCTCTGGTATAAAAATAATTAATAGTGAAACACTAATTATAAATATATAGGTACCTACATAGAATAGTGAATAATTTTTCGCATGGAATCTAATGTACATTATTGATAAATAACGATGAACATAAACGATGATCGTATAATTCCATACTATTAAAAAATTGTCTCTAGTATCAATAGTATTATCATACTGTTTTGTTTTAATTAACTATAAGGTATCATATTATTAATATTTTATTATAAAATAACAATACAATAATTCTATCTATTTTACATTTTAGTGTATGGTAATAATTATTAATATTATAATAATATAGTAAACAATAACTACAAATAAAATATGAATCATATACATAATTCTTATTAGTAACTAGTTTAATTTGTAATTTAAGCGTTACACTCAAATTGATTTCGTATTAATAAATAAAAATATAATTTAATATGTACCTATGCATATTGAATTTAATGTAAGATATTTAATCGTAGTACAAATTTTAAGTACATTCACTACCTAGATCCAATGTTTAAATATAGCTGCTTGCCTGACTGTATAGTGTAATACCGGTGTAAAAAATTTAAAGCATTTTTTTTTTTTTACAGTAATATTGTATGACTTACTCAAAACATTATGCGATAACGTCATTTTCACGAGCGCAATAAGGAGAACGTACAAAATGTATATAATGCGATAAAATTAGCTTCGAAGTATTACTCTAATGTGCTACAATGGAAGTATAAATTTAACAACCATGTAACATAAGTGCAAAATATTGTAAAGTAGAAAAATAACCATATTCAACAACAGGTTAATTAGAGGTTTTATTACATCACGAAACAAAAATTATTTGATACGATTATACTAAGAAGTGAAATATTAACGCTATAGGTACGTTGCTAAAGATAAGCTGTAGTTTTTGTATTGGACAGCTCGTGAAGGATAACATTGATTAGGTGTATAGTACTAATAATAAGTAACTGTATTTTGTATAGTTCAATGCTTATAAGTTATAAATTATAATAATTTCCTATGTCAAAAAAAAAAAAAAAATAAAAGATAATTATTCATACATTGTAAAAGTATACAATAAACATAACATTTATATGTATGTGTGTATTTTAGACATTTTAAAAATGACAGAATAGTAAGGATAATGTACACTTTTCTCAATTTCTTATACATATATATAATCGTCATAATTCATGTGTAAACTCTATTATTTCACCTATTATTTTTCTTTTGTTGTTCGTAACGAATGCGCTCATAATAAAAAATAACGTAAAACAACTTTATTTATTCGGGTTCCGAAAAGAATTTAAATAAATCGTTTCGACTTGTAATATTATGTGCGTAAGTAAATTTGAATACAATAATATATAGACCCGATGTGTGTGAACAAGAAAACTTAGGTATTTACTATTTCATCCCATTGGCGTGCGCACTTTTTTTAACGTGACCGACCGACAAAAGTGGGCAAACCGCTAGTGCATCGGCGCACGTGCGACGGCGGTAAACGGGTGACGCACTCGGATCGCGAAAACGTGATTTATCTACTAACAATCAAAATCCATTTAAGCAAAAATGTTTCCAGACCACGTACTCGAATATATCACTATAGGGTACCTACCAGTGTACTGATAAAAAAAAATAATGAATAAAATTATAATAAAGGAGAAGGGAAATCGCAAAAAAAAAAAATTAAATCAAACGTATTATACTAACGTGAAACATACATTATTATTATATATGTACTGTACCTTTGGGCATCGGCAACGGGGATTTTCTGTAACATTTCCTTTTGGTTTTCATTTTCAATTCTTGGCACATAGTCCCGATTGCCGGTGACAGAACGTTTTCCCGGCACATGTATTAAAACTGCGTTTGACGGTCGAAGCACACTCACTCACTGACCACCACCACAGTTCTACAGACCGTCGAATACTATACAAACACTAGACCTGCACTGCAGTGCGGGCACCGCCAAAAACGAATGTACACCTATATGCCGACAGAACGGAGAAATTTCAAAAACATAATAGACGCACACCAGGTATGAACGGCTGATGGCACGGTGGAGGGGGCGAAAAAGGTAGACATTGGGTCGCCGGGACCTTTGGGCTCCTAACAGTCTGGCTGACCGGAGGTATTGTTCGGCCAAAACCTTTCGGAAGAAGTCATTCTATGAACAGATGTGTATTTTATTGATGGTCCCGTCTTTTTTTAAAAACACATTTTTTTTTTATACGATTTTATATTGTAGGGAGGATTTTAGTAGGAAATCCATTGAGTTTACAGGTAAAATTTAGGTCGAAGATGAACAAAACAAAACGTATTATTTGCTCATCGTGTTGCCGCCGCTGAATACAGTATATAAATTATAAGCCAACAGTTATATGACAATACCTAGAATACTATGTATACATATTTATATATGCTATATATATGATCACATTTATACTATACTTACAGTATATACTATATAGTATATAATAAATGGTTCAACAGTTGTATTTATATAGGTACATTTTACTACAACAAGCAAATATTATTATTTTGAAATATATATTATACAACATGAACATTTATACGTTTGTATTGTTACAGGTTAAATAATAAAAGATAATATTAATAAAAAAAAATATTAAATATTAAATATATATATATATTTATATATTAAATATTTAGTACAAAATTATTGTTATTTAAGTACTAATCAGAGCGTTAAACAATAATATGGAATAAATTATTGTGTAGGCGCCTACTTCTCAAATCCTCAATATGTTTATTTTAAATAATCACTCCTCCATATGATTTTAATTAATAATTATATTACGGAAAAGAATTATTATGGATAAGTAATACAACTTAAAAATTATTAGTACCTATCTACCTATATAGTAGTTTATTTAAATATGTTAGTTTTAAGGTGACGATCACTCACAACTCACTGTACTAATTGTTAGAAATTGAATGGCACATTATGTAAATTATTAAGAAAAAATAAAGTATAACTATTGGTATTTGGAATACTTAGAATGTACAAACTATAAAACAATAATAATTTTAAATCGGGAGCTATCACAGAATGTATAATAAATGCATATATGTGTGTAATGTGTATAATACACACACACACACATAAACATATAATTTATATTCCTTTAGAATAGAGCCGTGCTATAGGGGTACTTAAATTTTTGCACATAAAGGGGTGGCTTATAAAATATTTTGTTCGTTGGTTATTTTATCAAAATGCAGAGACCTTCATACTTAATATAATAGATATATGTTATACCATTATATATAGGTGTACGTATATAACAACAATAATAAATTATATTTTTTGGTAGAAGATTTTTTTTAACTTCAATTTTGATTCTAATTTATTTAAGCCATAATGTTTTTAAAGCATATACGAAAAAAAAATGTTGAAAACATTATGAAAACGTATGTTTTTTGCATTCAAATCTACTGAACGAATTTTATTCAGTAGAATTTTGAAGAGTACAAACAAACATACGAACACCGATTCCGGGGACCGAAATAATTCCGGCACACGTCCAAAAGATCAACCATTATAATAATACGGTTCGAGTGTGATGGTGGGATGTAGGGATGTGTAGGGCTCGTCGCGTGCGTATACAGACTACAGAGAGGGACTAGTGTACAAGAAAAACACTCGTACTTCCCTCTCTTATAGAACACGAGTGCTTATGTGGGATTTGTAAAATGTAATTGAATTCAATTGCCAATGGGTGGTAAAAATCTGCTACCCTTTATATACCATTTCGGGTTGTCATACCGTGCGAGACACCCACCCAACGATAAATAAAAGGCTAAAGCTCTCTTTGATCGTATTAAAAATAATCCATGGCACTTGAGTCGCGGATAAATAGTGCTGAAAAAATATTTGTATATTTAATTGCGTTTTATAAAAATATCATGTAAATATGAACTAAAAAAATAAAAAAATACGTCTCGACATGAGATAATATTTCGAAATGGTATTTAGTATTGTTTACGATGACATACGTAATATTAAAAAAAAAAAAACAATCGATGATTTTAAATCAATTGGACAAATTGTTTTTATTTTTTCAAATAAATAACCTTAACTTGTGTAATGATAATAAATAACTATAAATAGGTACTCCGGATGTCGTTAAATAATAGTTTTAAATGAAGCAAGTATAGATAAATTATGCAAGTGTAATATATGCAAATTAAATGCAGTGTACATTGACGTCTGAACAAGGCATATCAAACCAAGACGGATGCGTCAGTTGAAAGATCTTAACAGCCAACACTACAGAAAATAATATTTTTAATTTTGAGAAACCTTATGTTTCGATGGTTCAAATTTATAAGTTATAACGTATAACCATTGATTATAAATATTATTTATACTGTATTTATAATCAATGATAATACTAAACTTTATTAATTTATCTTTTTATTAGCACTACGGTATGTCAAATTTGTACTAATTGTTGACAAAATTAACGCATATATCATATTATATTTTTATTAACTTATAAGTTATAATAATTTTAATAAGTTAATACCATTAATACCGACGTACCGTAGAATGCAAGTGTAGTTAAATTCGTAATACCTATAAATATATTGAACATTGCAACATGCATACAACATAACAATTAACAATGTGTATATATTACTAGCTTTAAAATTTCTACTGCAAAAATTTTTTGAATCAGAATTAAATAAACAAAATTGTTATTTTTCATACACAATTTCTTAAAAATTTCAACTTAAAATGCTTATAGATTACAAGTGTTATAACAAATAAATTATATAATATGTATCATTTTTAAAAAGCGATACTTGATCGATTCGTAATCGACAGTATCACTGATAGCGATTTGTACGAATTAAAATTATGTTAAAATTAGTTACTTGTATACTATTTTCTATTCCATTTTTCCTTTTTTCGTTATTTCTCAGAAAGTATTTAGAAACGTCCTTCTGCAAAACTACATAAATGTAAGATTTTTGGACTCATTCCAATACAAAATGATTATAATGTAGAATTCAAGTAGAGGGTGACGAGGCGATATTTAAAAATAATCTCAAAACTAATAGGAATATATTAAAAAAAAATAAAATATATATAATTTATGCACAACGGTTTATCAAGCCTGATTAAAATATAACGCTGTATTATACACGGGAACTAGAAACGTAGGTATTAATGGGGTTGCTACTGCAATTAATTGCTATAGGGAGTAGGAGATGATCACTCTGAATGACATTTATTTTATGGAATTTTCGCGTTTATAATTGTTATGATAACAAATATTGTAATATGGAATTGTTTTTATTATTATTAACATTTTCTATATTTGCCATCGAGTCGTGTAATGATAAATCGAAAAATTTAAAATACAGTATCATGAGTTCTGCGTCTGTATTCCTATTTAGTTCCTTATAATGACACTACACAACTACACCCTCGTATTCCTCTTATAAGTGCGTAACAGAACAAATTTAAGATCAGCAAATAGCAAATAGCAATTCACGTTTAGTTTCATTAATTTTAATATTGGAGTGCATTCTAACCTAAAAAGAAATTTAATGGTAAGGGCATTATCAGAATTCATATAATGTTATGTCGGTTTTTTATGATAATTCAGCGTTAGGTTAGGTTCGGACGCATTCTTACCTAAAAGTTTAATAATAACTCGGTCAATTCACTCGAATATTAAAACTAAAAGCACGCTATTGAAACTGGTGAACGAAAATTTATTATGTCGTACGTGTTAAGACGGAGACAATACATGCGGGTGAAACGTCATCTTAAGCGAGTTATGATCATTTTTAAATCACACTATTTTATGAACGTCACTCGCTTAAAATTTAACTATCGTAAAAAATCTACACATAAACACAGATATTTTTAAGTTTCGTAATAAGTCGATTTACTCTAATTTTTAACTAACAAAACTAAACCTGAGCGTAAATTTGCTATGATACGCACTTGTAAGACGGAGACAACAAATGTGGGTGTGGCATACTTTTAACCATTTTCGCAATCGTACGAAATCATAAGTAGTGTTTTTGCATAACACCGATTAAAAATAACGTATTAGCCCGTTAATGTTTTATATCGAAATATTACTGTTCACATGCACTCCGAAAACCCGTACGGTTATTTGATTATCGTATAATCGGTTATTTTTTTTATAATTTATCATGTAAGTACGTATTATCGTAATCGCTTATCAAATTTAAATTATAAGAATTTTCAATTCGTCGATTAATGTGTTTAACTGCTTTACCGGTAATTCAAAGCATATGTTATATACATTAAGACAGGTTCACGGCTATATCGTCATCTGTATATGTAATGTCATGTCAAAAAGTTTAGTTCAACTCAACTTTGGAAGTTTTGGGGGTTTTCGTTTTCTTTTTAAGTGACCCAAGATCGTTATCTTCATAACCGTTATCCACTAGAAGTTATACTTCGATTTTTGTCAAAAAAATTTATAAATTATTTTAATATTGTATTAAGAACCCCCGAACCTAAATTTATCAATCTTAAAGATTTATATAGGTATATGCAATATGCATTATTGTATCACAGATATTGATCATAAACTATTATTTACATCTTATATTTACTACTATTACTTACATAGCCAGTGATGTATTTTCCAACATATACGCTATTATACATTTAGCTAGATTTATATTTGATGATACTCACTAAACTCACAGTGTTTGAGTACAACATAGTATTATAGTTTTATAGTATTGTAAAAGTTAATGGAGTCGGAGTTTAAAAATCATTGTTTAAATTTATTATGAATATTAAATGAATAAATAAATTAACGAATAGTAGGTATAATTGTATAAACTGTAATAGTGCAATGGTTACAAGCACCACAAATTTTGTGTCAAAATTATGCATTAAATTACATAAAAAGTACGACAATTCAAACATATTTTAACATATTTGATATATTTACTATATATGAAAAAGATAGGTATTTTTTCACAAACTCGAAACTGATTAAGTGTGCATAAATATATATTCTTCATTTTTTATTTGCCTCAAACTAATTATATTTTGTGAAGATTTTAGTTTCTTCACACTTGACATTTATTTTTACAATATACACTGATCTGTACTTCAATAATTACCAAATCCTAAACCCACGTAAAAATGTATGACGAGTTTTTATGAATAACGGATTCTGCTCGCGATGAAATGATAATAATAATGCGGAATATGACTGATCTAAGGGGCTCTCAAAAAATATCTGAAATAGTTTATTAATTATTTTTTTAACGAAAATCGGATTACATAACCTTTGGCAGAATACGGTCATCATGATAACGGAAGAGTGTCATTTCTGTCCGAAAATTTATGGTATCCGATGGCTTATGAATGATACATCATTTACCAACCACGGCTAATCGCAGAACATGATAAAATAGTTTCACGGCATGGCAGACGACGCTGTAGCTGTGAACCTAACTTTACGATAAAAATATTGACGTATGATTTAACCTACCGCAATGTTTAAATGGCGTTGTGCAAAAAATTCCTTTAATGATACGCGTGGCCGTATGGGTATATGAAATAAGAAAAAACAAAAGATAATAAGCGTCACGATTTTCATGCTATGCAGTATAATACAAGTGGTAGGTTTGTTCTTTATAGCACTCAGACAACTGCAGCGTCGTTTGAAATTTGTTTAGTGTTGAATCAGGTATTTTCCAGAATTTTCATTGTATATATTACTAATCCACACAAACAAACAGATTGATCCATGTCCAGATAGGTCTATTTGCTAATTTATATATATATATATATATATATTTGCTTAATATTATATCAATAATAACTAATAAGTAAGCATAGTTGTAAGCATAAGGCATGTACATATATAATGTATACTGTATATAGTACATGAAAATATTACAGAATTATTATTTTAATGTATTAGGCAGGTATTTCGCTTAACGTTGCAATAAAATATTCTTAAGATGTATATTATATTTAATTTTAAGTCTATTTGATAAAAAAATTCTAGACTTCGTTGTATACTATATCCATTTAAGGCCCGTCAAACGGTACGCTACACTGTACGAGTATGTAGGTACTTACGATACAATTGCAGAGATACCAGAGCCATTACATACATGTACTTAAAACTATTACGTATAAGTTATGAACGGACAACAGTATCTATTTTAGAGTGCATCGTACAGCAGTACGTCACATTTAGAATGTATAGTACGAATTTATAAATGTGTATAATACAAATTTAAAAAAGGCCGGGTAATCCGTTTTACTGTATAGTAAATTTTGAGTGTACCTCACCATTAGATGTAATAAGGTGGAGGACTGTAATAGATATTTAATTAAATATTTGAATTTAATAATAGACCATTGTTTATGAAAAACGATTCTAAGCGTGAACCACCGTCCCACGTGTCAGTTTTGCCTAAGGAAATTTTATAATACATAATTTAAATATATAAACTACTCAAATTATAGTTATTTATTTTACTACTATAAAAATACGGTGTGAGTTGCACCAACTACTAAAAGAGTCATCCTGTATATTTTGTTATTAATTATTTTAATATTACATAACATTTTATTGTTATTATAAATACCGACGTACGTAGAATCGTAAATTGACATAGGACGTGTTGCGTAAATATTATATAATTTATTGCTTAATGATATTTATAAATGTTAAATCAAACTTGACAGTCGAATCGAATATAATTAAACGCTACAAATAGATTATGTGAAAATTTTTGAGATTAATTTTATCGCTCGTTTGGGTTCAACCATAAAAGTATAAATCCTATGACGATACCTAGCTAATACTATGTATTATAGTATAATAGATACTGATACACCGACATACCTATATAATTCACACTGTTTAGCAAGTAAACCATTTTCGACTATAATAATCTAAGACGACCTGTGTAGACTAAAATATTTGTTTCTTCCCCCGCAATCATCAATACTTTGTTTTTCTCCCATTTTTCGTAATTTTTTTTTCAGTTATTATCTTGTTATGTACCTACTCAAAATTCTCTATTATTGACTCCTAAATCATTATTCAATTTTTTACCAAAAAAACACCATAAAAGTTGAAAATGTATGCATATTTTTTACTCAAAAACGTGATAACATAAACACAAAAAAAAACACTTCATTGTGCTCATAAAATGAATAATACATTTATCACTTCAATCGATCAGAATCTAAAACAAAAATTAAATGAACGAATTAATACTTAAATAATATTATAATATTCTGTAAATTGCAATAAAATTTTAACTGCTGCAGTCTCCACGTGTGAATGGAATAGTTTCATATATGATATATGTAATATGTTAGCAATAAATTTCCAATAGGTATTATTGTGTTCTTATATAATTTATTGCTTAATGATATTTATAAATGTTAAATCAAACTTGACAGTCGAATCGAAAATAATTAAACGCAAGTACAATATTTATTGCGTTTATGGTATATTACATCGCATATACTACATATATAACATATACGTACGTACTTCATTATTCGGTTGTCACCAATAGGTGTGGTGCTATAAATTTTTATGTCGATGGCCGGTCCACGCGATCAGCTGCAGGGAAGATTAGATTAGGTCAATGATTATACTAATTTTTTCTTCAAATTTGTTTTCGATCAAACGTCTCTTTATTCCAGCCATTCTAAGTATCAACATTTGCCAGTAATCGACTAATGTATTAAATAAATCTGGCTGAATAGTGCATATTAACTTGCGTTCTCAAAAAAGTTAGGTTAGGATAATTAAATAGTTGTAAGTTAATTATAGCATAAAATATAAATTATCAACAGTGATTGTAAATAAAGTCGATAATCCTTTGTTATTTATTTTTAATGTTACCCATCATATAACATATTTTTATGGCGATTTAATTGAAATTATTATGATTATTATCTATTAAAATTATTATGATTATTATCTATTGAAATTATTATTTTATTTAAGTTTTAGTTAGTAAAAAATACATATTTCAATATTTTTTTAAACATGCATGTACCTATTATGTATAAACAAAGAACTGGCATTTACATTTCAATAGTATCTACCTATGCAGCGATATAACCACATTACCACAGGTCCACGTCTATACAATAATAATTGGCATTTAATTTTATAATTACATAACTACAATTGTTGAAATAAAATTAAGAATTGTAGGTACATATCCTAATATAGTTGATGAAACCGAATTAATGTGTGGCCTACCGAAATAATTTATTGTAGTCTATAAAATATAGGTTATACGTTTCAACTTAAAACTATTATCACCAAATTTAAAAATTATTGATATAACCGATTAGTAATTACGTTTTAAAGTATTAGCATTTCCATTATGTCACTATACTATAATTGTTACTTAATCGTGACTATTATTCATTAGCCGAATTTACAATAATTATAATTACGACTATACGTCTACATGTCTAACGACAAGTTTGAGTGGCAACCTGTCAATAACGCACGCGTCTGCACTTCTGCAGTATAGTATTATGTCTTAAAAACATATTTTTACAACAGATCCAATTTAATTAACTGCTGCCTAGATTGATTTATAGGATTTATGAAATTACTTTAAATCCATTTTACTACCAACTGTGACTGCATATATAAATGTAAATTTATGTAATATATACTATTACAGTATTACAATGCGAACGCATGTAACATTTTGTCATTCGACAATAAATGTACTCCAAGGGGCAAGGACGATAATATTAATCGCGTGTTGTAGAAATGTAGTTTGCTGTAGAGGCGCAAATCATGTTATTTGTATCGGTCACATAATGTATAATATGATGTATCGTTCTACAGTGTGCATTGTCTATAGTTTATATAATAATATATATAATAGGTACGCATCATTTAAATGCTGCCGTGTCACAGGTGTCCCCCCACGGTAATGTGTATATTCATAATCATCATCACCGTCATCAATGTCATAAATTATCGTTTTGTGATTTACCGTACGCGTCAAAAGTCACAACGGTCACTCATAAATCGCGAAACCAACAACTACATAAACGCAATCCGTACAATACGCGTGTGCTATATTACAAAATGCACAAAATACTGTAAATCTATAACGCATGTGTATATAAAGGTGTGCCTACGTCTATGCAATAATAATATTTAAAATCGGTTGATTGCAATTTGTTTTACATAAAAAAAACGAACCTGTCTAATAGTGTCTACAGAAATCCAAACGACGGCGTGGCCAGCTCTACAATGACCCTGACCTCCGTTATTATCCTTAAATTATTACATTACGTTGCTGCATCATTCCCAGAACGCGATTAAAAGTTGACGATACCTATATGATATATTTTCACATTTTCACGTTTATAAATCATGTAGTGCGTGTCAATCACTGCAATACGCTGGTACAAATTGTGCGGTAATAACTCGTTTGGAAGCGACTATGATGACGAGAACCACGCCGGTCACTATTATAACAGAAAACTCTTAAGTTACCCTCTCGTGACATATTTTTCGATCGCCTAACATGCGCGTGTGTGTGTGATAAGCGCGTTAAACTGATTTAATTTCACGTTGCGTTAACGTCGCACAGTCGTTATCAATTATGTACAGTGTGTATACGTATATTATATATATAAATATATACATATATATATATTATGCACAGTATAGTACGGACTACAAACTATTATTATTATACATTATATTATATATTATAATATAATGCATATGATACACGTGTGTGAGCTGTTCGCCTTCGTCGTTCGTCGAACGACGAGGCACAGGTGTCCGAAAATCGATTATGCATACGTTTTGGAACCGATTTGTCATAGTCGGGAAACAAAAATGGAAAACAAAACAACAATAATAAAACAAAATAAAAACCCGTAAAAATAAAAACGAAACAAATACCGTCTGGACCCCATAAAAAACAATGGCATTATATATGTATATAACTCTGCACGTCCCCCGCGCCCATAACCTTATATAACGTATACCTACTAATAAATATAATATTATATGTGTGCAGTGTGTAATGTGTATATTGTTTTTTGTGCGGGTACGTTTTAAAAACTCACGACACCGGCCGATTCAATATTCCGTTTTCAACTCAGCACAGATGTTAATATGTTATACCTTATAAACCCACCTACAATGCAAATATAATATTGCAGTTCAGAGTACATATATATAACATTAATATATTATATTGTTGTTTTGAGAGGCGATCTGTAACTTAAAAATCCAAAAAACAATACATATCACCCATACACTCGAACGCTACAAATAGATTACGTGAAAATTTTTGAGATTAATTTTATCGCTCGTTTGGGTTCAACCATGAAAGTATAAATCCTATGACGATACCTAGCTAATACTATGTATTATAGTATAATAGATACTGATACACCGACATACCTATATAATTCACACTGTTTAGCACTAAACCATTTTTGACTATAATAATCTAAGACGACCTGTGTAGACTGAGAGGGGAAACGGATATTTGCCCTTTCCTCCGCAATCATCAATACTTTGTCTTTCTCATAGTATAAAATATAATATAATTATACGTACGCAGTCGTGCCACAAATCGTTTTTAATAATTTTACATTTAATATAATTTAAATATTTAAATATTATATTATATGGCATAATCATACACTATGTACCTCCATATTCAGGAGTAAATTATTAAAATAACAATATTACACATCGACTTTCTAGATAACATTACTAGATTCACTAAATTTCACTAAAGTGTACCTACTTAACTTGACTTTTATAAATGTATTAATATACAAAAATAATAAATCTTAAACAAATGACAACATCAAAAATCGGTTATTTGAAAAAATAAATGACTGTTTCTTAAACCTTAATAATTATCGTAGAAAAATATTTGGTGAAATAATATGGAAATATTTGATATAAATATACTATAAAGTACAAATAATAATTAATATAAATTAAAAATTAAAAATCGTAATACGAGTATAATGTTATGGGCAAAGTATAATACAGTTTGGGTATTTTCTACAATGCCCGGGCATTATATAAAATGGCCTTTGTATATTGGGCAATATAGATAATATAATATTTCATAATAAAGTATTGTCAAAATATAATGAATAATATATATTTGTATTATTAAAAAATATAATATTTTTTTAACCAAATTGGAAAATTTCCATGGTGTCTCGGTGTTTTCTAATTGCAGACAAAGTGACAAAACCCATGTAAGTTGCGGACGAAATTCAAAAAGGTAGCATACGAATTGCGGACACAAGTATAAAATACTTATTGTGGACGAGTTTCCAATTATTATTTTTGATATAACGATTGTGGACGTTGGAAAATTACTGTTTTTGATAATGACAATAGTTGACTGTCAAAAAATATATTTAATCAGTTTAACGACAACTACCTTACTCGTGTTTACTTAATATCTGTTATCTTTCTGTTCGTTTATTTACTGTATAAAAATATACAGTAAAAACTTAAAGAGTTAAATGTGATTGACGGTTAGGTTCTAAAGTGCTGCAGGTGCAAAGCAGCTGAGCGACTATGCACATCAAAATGTAACATATGTTATGATAATACTTACTATGAAATATTATATTATCTATATTGCCCAATAACGAAGGCCATTTTATATAATGCCCGGGCATTGTAGAAAATGCCCAAATTGTTTACTTTGCCCGTAACATATATAAGTAAAAAATGTTTTCGTTTAACACCGTCTGTTCATAAACTTGAACTGTCATCCTTACAAAGAATTTATGATGCGTGACGTGTGTCTTACCTTAAAGTGTCGTCCTCAGAACACGGGCCTTGCGTTGAACCGGAAATGATGAGGCTCGCAAATATATGTACACAATTTGTTCAGATGGAATGTACTCACCAGTACACTACTATTTATAATACGCTCTGAAAGATGACAACGTGAAAACTGTTTGATCAAGAATCGAACTGCGCATAGCGGACACGGAGAAAAAGACTGACAATGACCATGTTTTTTCTACGAGCTTAATTAAACCGACAGAAAATATTGCGGGTAAATGGTGTACCGGCCGGTTACCCATCATCCGCAATCGGAAAAAAATGGGTAGGATTGTGTAGGAGTGTTCTTGAACGATAACGGTGAAAGCAAATACCCAAATTTCGAGAACACTGCCATCTGTGTAGTAAAGCCGAATTTCCACAACGCCATGTCGACATGTCGCGTGAAGTTGAATATTTTCAATTTACAGGTAACGTCACCAATGCAGACATTGTGCCACAACTCTATATGTAGGGAGCACTGTTTAGATTATTTACGTTGATTGCGATTGAGTTACTGCAATATTTTCGAAGGCGTCAGTCTTAATCTTAATGAAAAAATAGTTACCGACCGTTTACTTCGCGTACGCGACGTCGACTGATTCTTTATCAATTAACACTATCAATATGATTCTCAAACTTTTTTCGCGTCATTTTCGCAAGTATTGTGCATAATATGTGCGATGGAATTTCGTCAAAACAAATCTTGGATATTATACGTAAATTTATAAGCTTCGTCGCCAAACCGATGAAACGCGTCGCCTGTTTCCTGAGAATTATAACTTATTTTCAACATCATCGGTGTTCTACGAATGTTATTTATAATTTAGTGAGGTATTATTAGTAATTAATTATTTATGTACATTTTACGTGGTTACGATAACATAACAATACATATTGTATAGTAGTAGTACCTACGTATGTGTCTGTATAAGTTTATAAAACTAAATAACAAGTACATCCCGGATAAAAAAATATATAGTCGGACTCGATAAGGCTATAAAAAAACATTGAAAATCCGTCTCCGTAGACTTAAAAAAGAGCAATAACCACAAACAGTCCTTACTCCTTAGTATTTTATAACAATATTAACATCGAGTTTCCAGACCACGGTACGTCAGCGAGATGTAACTCGCCGGCTCTAAAAAAAATTTTGAAATTGGTCGTATATGCGCTGTTGCTTATGCAGCCGCGCGAAATATAAATAATTACACGTTTATAATAAGCGTATTCGCACATTGCACGAAATACAGAAAACGATGCCCTACGACTCACGAGTGTACGACGAAGGAACAACGAGCTTTTGACGACGGTTTCCGCGGTATCGTTTGAAATAATATAAAATCGATATTCACAATACACCGAATCTCGTATGACGTGTTGTATGCCGTGCCGCGTTTTCATTGTGCAATGTATTTTACTATGTAACCGTCAACGACAGTTCACCGCGACGACAACGACGATGTAGTTTGACATTTTCGGTACTATGCTAGAAACTCCGTTTTGACACACACACACATGATACATACACCTCATCGACCGCATCGAGAGAGTGAAATGGGACGACAGAGTTTTGTTCAGCAGGCCGACTGCGACTGACGTTCTATAATAGGTAATTACTAGAGGTCGGACTTATATTCTCTTAAAATTCTTAAAATATAATGTTTTTATGTCACATAAAATTGGCAATATATTCTCTTAATATTTTGTTTAAAATACCAAATATATTATGTTTTATGTCCTTAAATATGCAAAATATTCATTTAATATTAAAAAAAAATTCAGTTTAAAATTATTTTTTATTAATTTGGTTTTAAATATATTTAATTTAATTAATTTTACAATAACAATTAATTACTATATATTGTTCAATGTGTTCCGGTGTCATTTTAATACGCCGGTTTGTATGAATATTTTTGCAGATGTAAAGGACCGTTCGACATCAACCGATGTCACTGGAGAATATTGCAAGTCGGCTACCATAGTTGGTGAATAATTTTCCGGAAGTTGTACTGTGTTATTTCCACTAAGAATTTGTCCAATATTTTTAAAAAATTTGTATCCTTTGTTTTTTTGTTGAAGTCGTAATATTTTTGTTTTTACTACTTTTTCTTCTGGTATCTACTCAAGTTGTGTAAAAGTGTTTTCTATAATATTTATTATATCAACTAAGAGAGTATTTGATTTTTTCAAACTTTTAATAGTTGTAA
This sequence comes from Rhopalosiphum maidis, assembly GCF_003676215.2. Classification (NCBI taxonomy): domain Eukaryota; kingdom Metazoa; phylum Arthropoda; class Insecta; order Hemiptera; family Aphididae; genus Rhopalosiphum; species Rhopalosiphum maidis. Next base: position 88,214,277 of record NC_040878.1, read on the forward strand.
CAATTTGAAGAAAAATATATATATTATATTATATACATCGCAATCGATAAGGAATACATGGAGATTAATTTTTATTAGAACCCAGAAACCCAGAAATAAATCATTTAGTGAACATTGTATTTATCAAAGTGTTAATATACGTGAAATATATTCATTATATGCCGATATAACAAAAAGATTCTCAAATATTCTCAACGTGTTAAATATTCTCTAACCCCTAAAATATGCTTTTTTATGCAAAATAAATTTTTTCTTGTGAATTCTATGTTTCATGAATCGTAAAGATTCACACTCCCATTTAACTACATAGACTAGAAACAAATATGAAAAATCATAAAAATTCTACCTCTAGTAATTACCTACTCGCGAGTATCTACCGTAATCACATTAGTGGACCGCGGTTACTGAAACCGCCGTACATATGGTTTATGTTACTCATGATCGGGTAACCGCGATAGTATCCTTTGACGAGTCTTATGATATTATTATCAAGCCGATAGCTTATTGCTTTATTTATACGTCGTCTGTCATGTCGTGTCCAAAAATTGAGCTCGACCCAACTCCCGGTAGGTCGTGATACTATATTATTGCGCGACGACCAATCAGAATACGATAAAAATCACTCGACACGACGGACGACTTGAGCTATGATTACACTACAGCTTAAATCTGTCATCATCGCTGTATTTCCGCGTGTGGTTCGTTTTCAGAATGTTCTAGTTGTTAACCGAATCAAACAATAATACTGTTTAGGTAAAAATATATCACTTAAGTCGGTGTAACCGATATATCGTCTGTTGTGTCGTGTGCTAAAGTTATAAGTTCGGACAAATTTACGGTAGATCGTGGTTAGTCAATGATACCACGATTACAACGACCAATAGTAATATACAATCTTACGATACGACGGACGGTGTACTCGTGAGTCCGGCTATAGTTAAGCATAATAATTAATAATAGTGCGCCTTAAAGGAAAACAGCAGCACGGCCACGCATTTCTCCAAGTTCATCGCGCCGTCCAATTCTCATTAATTCTTTTAATACTGACAAATGGAAAATATTACGATGTATGTATATGGAATAAACTCTCGTAGTTCCGTGGTGGTAACCTCGGTACTTTAAATTATCGAATAATCGTTTTTCTATTGCCCTTCGCAAATTCGTGAAATGATGCGTTGTCGAAGTGTGAAATTTGTGTTTATTTTCAAAATTGAAATTCATAAGACAACCATCACATCGAAAATCCCGGGCGCAAAAATGTTGAATACTTTTAAATATTTCTAAAGTGATACGGGAATTCAGATATTGTACGCGAGACGTGTTTACTGATTGTGTTAAAAAATATATGAATATAGTATGATATATACACTCATTAGTATGCAAAGCTTTATTATTCGTATTTGTTTTTACGACAGGTACAGCACTATAGCGGAATAGGTACAATAAATCACAACGAAAGAAATCGAGGTATAGAGCGAAATCTTAACTAAAAAGTTTAGCAAGTAACAACGCATTACGTATATTACCTATATATTATTATTATGTGTGTATACAGTATGTCAACGTACTGTGTAATTAAAGTGTGTGATATACTGATGTGCCGATTACCTACACATTACGTTGAACGATTATTTTAACGGCTATCAGACTTTGAAAATGTCACGGGTATAATCTGTATTTATGTAGGTACTGAAAAATGTATAACCATACAATAAATTATAAATATTGATTACCATTTATGTTTTTTATATATACTTATAGTATATGTAATACATATATCCGACAACTGTGTATAAGTACGATGGTTAAATTTTTTTTGCGTAAATTCGTATAAATAAAAATATATAATAATATTTAATTTATCGATTTTCGCGTGAAGTAGATTTCGATAATATAATTTTAATACCTATAAGCACTGTACCTAAACAGAGAGTTGAGTTCAACTATAATATTACTTTTTATGTCTTTTTCTTCGACAGCACTTTAACAACATACAATAATACACACACACACACACACACACACAGACACAACGAACGCGTGTCGTATTACCGGTGAGTTTATAATGTGTAATTTTTTTGTTTCGTTTTTCATATTTTTTTTTGTTACTGAAACCGCAGTTGTCCGATACCATATAATCTGTATAGTATATGTTATGTGTAACAAAACGATATGTATGGATTATGGATGTTTATGTTTTATATACGATGGTCATCGTTTTCGTACAATCGTATGATTCTGAACACTGCGTGGACCACAATATATACGGACTTGTACAATAAATATTTAGTAGGTATACGCGTGTAGTAGTATATATATATATGTGTATATAGTGGCAATCGGCTTAGTTGGCAAAAACAAACAAGTCGTAAAAATAAAGGGAGAAAAAAAATGAAAATACCGTAGTCGGATTATTGTTATGATTAGTTTATATCGGTGGTGGGATGGGTGTAGGGGAGGCAAGGACTCGCTGCGATTGCAGTGTTTGCGCTCATTTCTTTTCGCGCAATAATAATGTTTGTCGTAAATGTATTAAAAACGCGACGTCGGCGATGCTGACGACTACGACAGCGACTACGACGTCGACCGAGCACTAATCGTATGTATAATATTACGCGCGCGAAGGGTGACCCTCGTGTACATTATAATGTCGGAGCGGAGACTGAGTGAAAAATTACACCTCTGATGCACACCCGGTCTTGTACAATACTATATAAGTACATAATATTACATTAACACGGCTTAAATGGAAAAAACTGAATTGATACTTATAAAATATATTACACATGATAAACCTAATAATATAAATATATTCATTACATATTATTATATATTATGGCGATTGCATTATTGTTTCGCAGTGTAAAATACGACAGTCGTTTTGGTAAACTGTCTGTCGATTGTATTTAAGACGTACGTAAGTATAATAAATAAATTGTACTTGTCAAAAAATCAGTCGATTAATTGAAATTTTGACCACGTATTAGATGTTTATTCAACGTATCGTTTTTAATGAATAATTCTAAACGCTATAATATTATAATGTATTATAACGTGTATACCAGATTTCATTAGTTGTTATATGTGTCATAAATGGCAAATAAAATGTATGTACTTAAATGTACTTACCTACATGGGCGTTCCCAGGGGGGCAAGACTGGGCACTTGCCTCCCTCAGAATAAACATAATAACATACTATAAATAAAATGTCTGGGGACACCCATGCTTACCTACTTTATATAGATAAGTCGTAGGTAAGTGTAGGTACTTACTACGTCGTACACAATAATTAGTTAAGACATCTTCTTTTGGCAATATTGAATTATTTCTATCAATAGGTATTAACGCCTGAGATTTAACACCATAGTCTATATTTAACTTACAGCGTTTTTACAAAATTGACAAAGTCTCGATTATAAATTAGTGAGATGAGATAATTATGGAGAAGCACCAATGTATGAAAATACGGACAATGCTATTTGTTGGAATATAATGCCAGTTTAATTTGTGAAGAAAATTATTCAGAAATGAAAACAATTTCTGAAACAAAAGAAATATGTAAACCTAAAATAATAACAAAACAAAAAGTATTTTAACAAAAAAGAAAAAAAATTTTACAATTGAAAACAAAATAACGTTAATAAACAATGTTCCTAATAAGGTTTATGTTATTTTTACATAATAACATAAACAACACCTAATTGCTATAAATAATCATGAAAAATTAATAATTAAATATAATATTGTATAAAAAAGAAATGTTCACAATATTATACTCGTATATCGATTATCGATATGTATAATATTGTGTACTCTACCTATATGTAAATGCATTTGTTCATTACTAATCACTATAGGGAATTGTAGCTATTCTACACCAGCTGTCATATATAATAGTATACCTAGTACCTATATATTTTAGGTTAAATACCGACATTCTTGAATTAAAAGAGAATAATGTAGTTCTAATTTTCGAATTACGTTAAAACTTTTTTTTTATTATTAAACTACCTCAATTTGGTTAAAAATTTTAATGTAGTTTGTAAGTAAAAAAATAAATAGTAGTGAAATAAATTATATTTTAATTTTTAACTATATAATTATATAATCTTACAACACTACCGTTACTACTAGATTTTATTATTTATGCATTATTTTATATTTTATAAAATACATTCAAGAAAGTAAAATAAAACAATTTATTTATCCTTAAATCTCAGAGACTTAAAATTGGAAATTAATAACTAGTTGACTTATGTACTAAAGTACAGATCTGCATAATATAAGAAATATACATTTTTTAAATAAGTAGATTAGGCAAAAATACTGTAACTAACTTTTTTGTAAATATGTTTACAAATATTAAAGATATTTGTCCGAATTGTGTATAATATACTTGTTATATATTTTGTTTTATCACACATTACAAAGTACGCAGTGGGCTGTGGGCCGTAGCTATATTAACTATCCGGATACAAAACAGAAAAATCTAAAGCAAATTCTATTATACTATAATATTTTTATACTTAAAAAATATAATATTGTAGAGTGTAATAGTATAGGCATTGCTGCACAAAATCCCCGCCCTATAAGCAAGAGTGTATAATATTATACTTCCGATGATAGTAACTGTGTGAAATGCGGGTATTTTTTTCATTCAAAATCACAACTCTGTGGGAACGATGTATATATAAGATTAGATCATGAATACATGATTATTTAAAATTGAATGCTAAAGATGAACTATAAAAGTGTTTTTTTAATGATTACGCGTGTTATATGATTAAGATTATATTGTTAGAAACAGGTCACAACTATAAGCAAAACTTTACCGTTTTTTTTTTCGATTGGGAGGGTTAATAATCATGTATCATCATTCACCATCATATTAAGGCTTTAATAACAAATTCATAGTGTGTATTCCATTTGGATTGATTTCAATCAGATATGAATTTACTTTATTCTGTTACAAATAATAGATACTTAAGTCCGATTACACAGTGTACCTATAATCTAAGTATTATTATATATTTATAGGTATATACAAAAGTAGGATGAGTTCATATATTAATTAAAACAGGAAAGTGATTATAAACTTCATATAAACCTCCTTTTACGCCTTCATTTACCAGTTGAACTAGTTGTAATTTACAATAGCCAGTATGTTTAAGTTTCAATTATTATAGTATCTAAACAATAATACTAAGTATACATTCTTTTACTATTTATTCGCAGTATAGTGCATTTTAACAGTGATGTTTATAATAATAAATAATAAAACATGCGATCATAATATGATGTTTAACGCCAGATCAAGAGATGATATTGTAAAAATAATGTTTTTCCTCTATTCCAATTCTCAATAGAGAATTTAAAAAAATGAATATGATAATAAATAATAAGTACTTAACTAAACTTATCTTTGTAAATTATTATAATTCATAAAAATTTAGAATTCCAGTATAGAATTACATTAATTGGGTTTTGAAATTAGGTTAGGTTAGATATTTTTATTGTAATTATTGTATCTTATAAAATCATTCTTTCATAAATTTAAAAATAATAATTATTACAATAATTTTATAATAAATTATCCACGTTCAATGAATTCAGATGCTATATAATTCATGACCATGTTTAACGAGCTTAAAAATATATTGTTTCAATAAATTAAAAATCGGTTCAACTATTGTATCCATTTTTAGTATGTTATATAAGTAAATATAACAACAATATAGTTTGTAAAAAGTAAATACTTGTAGAACTAATTTAGAAAGTTTAGGTCTAGGTCGATTTTATGGATACTTAAGAGTTATTAAGACCATCTACAAATTGCTTTGCATACGTTTTCAATTTAAATTTTACAAATTTAAAACACTGGAATATTTTTAATGTGCGATCATTATTTAATGTTTAAACTTTATGGCGTAGATATTGTATATATTTGTTCTTGTTTGTAAAAGAACAAATACTATAAAATGATTACTTCAAAATTAGTTTTATTTTAAATTTATAATTATTTATATTTATTGATTTACCTTTACTTATAAGTTATAATACCTTATATAAATCTGTACATATATGTTATATATGTTATTTATATAACTGTAAAATAAAAATGTACTAAGTATCTAAGTTATATATTATTTTTTAATTTCCTACGCAAAATTTAGACAAATTATTGAATTTAGATGTACATATAACATATACCAGTATATATTAGTAATTTAATGACCACATAAATTATGGACATTTAGAAAACGGTATGTATAAGACGACAAAATATATACACACGCGCATCAATGGTACATCGTAAAAACAAATGCATTCGTCACATTATAATAGTTATTAGTATTTAGTACCATAATAATATATGTTGGCTGTTTAAAAATGTGCTTGGCTACATACGTGACAGCTTTGTATTAAATTATTATAGTTGTCTCTCCTTTACATAGCTATACACGAGTACATATATAATATAATGCTATAATATATATACATATATTATATATTATTATTATGTTATGTGTCTACCGTAGGTATAGACATATAGTAAAATAATAATAATAATAATAATATATATGTGTATATGTAATGTGTGTGCGCACGCATAATGTTCGATCACAATAGTACCTATATAATATATATATATATGATATATAATGTCTATACACAAGTAATGTGTATAGGAAACTCAAATGAAGTCGGATATCCAACCACCGCATCCGCCCGTATGGTATTGTTACTTCTTGTGCAACGCGGTGAACGGTTGTCGTGCGTATGGATCATACACGTATATATACAATATTGTGCGTGTGGGGTACTCCGATAAAATATATACACATTATATAGTGGCGTTCGCGAAAAAAAACACGTGAGAAAGAAAGAAGAGGAGACCCTCTCCAACCTGTCAGATGTAATATTATGTGCTCCTCGATCACGTGCGAGATAAACACGTACAAATATTGCACATAGAAAATCGTCGCCGTTATGATTGTTGTGATTATTATTATTATTATAATATAATATATTGTTGTCCACGTCCACGACATTGTCGTTATTGTTAGGTATTCGTTTATTTATAAAATATATATAGATGCATATAATATATTAGTTTAGTATACATTGATGTTAAACCATAATAAACTCGTCGACATCGCGCGTTTATATTATAATGTCATATTATGTTGAATACTTGTATAATATATATTTATATAATATATTATGTGATGAAGGATGTGATGTACGCACACAAAGTAAGAGAGTATTTATGTTTATGCCGAAAATCAAAATGATATCTCCATCTCGTCGTAGCATCATTATTTTTATTTTTTATATAGGTCGTAAGTATACTGTTATAGATGTGCAAAAAAATTAGACCACCTCGTCATTCCATTTGATATGCACACGTTGATAATATAAAATTCAACAATATGAGTATTTGTAACACAATATAACACATATAATAGTCATGGCATCTGTTTTTAATATATTATTTAATGCCTGCGGGTAAATAAATAAAATCTTTTTTAAATAAGATTAAACTTATAAGAATAAGTTAACTATACTGGAAATTTAGAAATTCACATAACTAAAGGAAGTATTATAGTTTAAAAATATTAATGTATCGTTCATATTCAAATAAGATATAAGATACAATATTTGAAAAATATCTTCAGAATAATATGTGAATATCGGATGTTGGACTACTCACTTATAAAAATCCAGGTTATGGACAGTTATCATGATATCTGAGCTATAATGATAATTATAATATACATAATATTATAATTAAGATCGTGCGTGTATGGTTTACCTATGTTTATACGTATAAAATATAAATTATTCTTTAATAATACTGAAAAGAAACAATAAAATGTTATGTTTGCACTATAGAAGTATTGAATATGGACACATCCTTATTGAACTTTGTAACATTGTATATATTTTGTATACCTATATAGGTATATTATATTTTCTTTGTATTATTGAAATAATAAATTTAGGTACCTAGCTATTTTATAACATATGTAGCCACTATGATTAACCTATATAAAAATTAGTCAGGAGAAAAAAAATCTAATTCGTCTATTGGTTGATATAGTAAAGCCTAAACTGAATTAAAAAGTTTTTGTAATGTTTGTGTTATTTTATCATCAGCACTATATTAACACATCATCATAACTATTTACTACATAAATCATTTTCATGAGCCACGCAAGACACGTGCATGTCAATTAATAGATAAAAATTCCAAAACACGCCTCAAAAAGTCAAAAACACCGTAGTGTTCTAATATTATAAATACTATAGAAATTAGAACAAAATATAATATTAAGTGAGTATGCATTAAAATATATAGGTATTTAGCAACAAACATGTAATAATTTACATTATATACGCGTTACACCGGCTGGAATATTCAATTTAATTTACACGACACGCACTGTCGTATTATATAGTCCGCCGCCGCCGAGCAGCTGCTGTCGGTGTCGCGTTACCGTTTTACTAATACCGATAAAACAAAAAAAAAAGGAAAAGGGAGAGAAAAAAGGACGGATTCCGAACGCGACCACACCAGCGCGTTAAACGATTTCAAACGAACCGAATCGTCAAGTCTTATAAATCTTGTCGGAAGAAATATATATATTAAGTATATAATATATTGCACGTCTTGTATATTATACATATGTTTTGTAAGTTTGTGTGGATGGACGTGTGTGTGTGTAGGGCCTAAAACCGAAATATTTAGGGTATAATATTATATAATATAATATGTGTTATGTATACTATAAATATACATATACTCATGGGTGTTCATCACCTAGAACGGTAATTAATCATTATGTGGATTTGTGAATTCTGCCGTGTTTACTACAAACACAATAATATGTGAAACCAGAGAAGCCGCCGTTACAAACATCCTTTATTGCGACGACGATACCGTCAGCTGCTGTCTGTGATTTGTGTATATTAGAGACCCATCCAATTCGAGCACACTACTATTATATTCGTATTTATAATTCATATAATCGCACGCGTACTTTGCGATATATCATATGTACCTATATATAAATGTGAGTGATACAGTTACTTGAAACGTATAAACTGTTATCGAAATTTTCTCTATAAAATATTGAAGATACCAAAAATTCTAACATTTGTATTAATGTCTTATTTTTGCACTTTTGAGTTTGAAACCACTATGAACATATTTTGATTTGATAATTTAATTTCATAATAGAATTATTTTAAACAGAATATTTTTACGAATACCTATAAAATATTGAACTATTAAAGCAATAAAGCAATACAATATTAGGATTAGGATGTTATAAATAATCTCAAATAATTATTAAAACATAAAACCTCCTAAAATAAAATATGATACGCGTATCAAAAAAGTTGCTCTAATGAGAATAATGACCATAATAAATGAGAAGACCTTAAATATTTTAATGTTTCGAGAATATAATTTCAAATTTTTCACAATGTATATCTCACCCTGTTATTGGCAAGGCAATAATATAAATATTTCAGTATTTTATGATATTATATATTTATATTATAATTTTATTGTACTTATACTATTATTAATGTAGTAGACGTCAAACGACTCATTCGGTATAAATAAGCTTAAAATTGATCTAAATATTTTGAAAACGTCATTTAGCGTAAATTAATTTAATAATGATAAAGGTTTCAAATCCATAAAAATAATATTTTTGAATTACAGCAAAATAACTTTAAAAAACATTATTATTCGTTTATTAACATTTGGAGAATATTTTAAATATCTACCGGTATTTTAATTATTACAAGTTACAACAAAATAAGAAAATCGATTTTGTCAAAAACTATAGTTCTGCGTATAAATTCCTATTTTTCATTAATATTTAATTGTCTTCATGATTATTTTTAAAAGTACTGATGGATTTTTGATGTGAACATTTTAAAAGTACTAACTAGGTCTCATTCGTAGAAACCTTTTTCAAAGTCGAAGATCCAAGTACTTTTTTACTATAAACCGGATGTATATAAAAAAAACCTCACTTTGCTCAGAATCTAAAACATCATCGTTAAATAACTATATTCTAAAATTGTATTATGGACATTTAATGCATTAGTAATATTAATTTGCAAAACTAACAAATTATGAAATCAATTCTATATATTATCATATTTTTAAAATACAAAAAAAAAATGGCATTTTTAAAGTTTTCCAAAGTATATGTATAAGATGAGTAAATATATTTTAAATCATTTCTAATAAACACATGTTATATTATATTATTTGTTATAGATACCGAAAACAATGGAAAGTTTAAATGTCTATTGTCAATTTATAAATTTCTGAATAGCTACAAATTATTTTAAGTAAACTATACTCAAAACAGGTTTGTTTGAATATATTATATCTGCTTATTTATGTTCCAATAATAAGTATTATCATCCATATTCAATTTCCAAATCATATAGAAAGTCGTACCTTTATATAAAAACTTTTTAAGCGCTCATTTTACCCCACATCGTGTTAACGGAAAATAAATCACTGTAAAAACGATAAAAAAAATATAAAACAATTTTCCTCTACAAAGCAAATCATTTTATAATATACATCCACACCTTTTTATATAGAATGTGTAGCGATGTTGGAGGGTTGAGTGTAAATGCGTACTGCGAATAAGAACCCTTAGGGGTGGACCACGCAAATAACGTTGGCTATAAAAGCACTCGTCAACTTTAAAGTTTGCTAATGAGAATCCCCTTGAGGAGGATGCGTCGTTGGGATCCAATACCCATAATTTTGTACAATAATTGACGAGGAAAAAAATGCATACAAGGAGTGACTATATATATATTTATTTAAAATAATATCATAATAATTGTCAAACAGCTACAAAATTTTAAATTAAATATTCTGCCGTTAAGAAATATATTATCACGGAATTAAAATTACTTTTTATTAAAAATCTGATAACAAATTAACTGTAAATACTTTTTCAAAACAATATTATTTCATTATCATGTACTTAGAATAATTACCTTTAAATATTACTGAAATAAAACATACTATAATGTCCATTCTAGATATTTTTATGAATCATATAATAGTACTTCCTTCTTAGAACCAATATTGATACATGATGCCCATATACAGAAAGATATTAATAATTTATGACTTAAGTTTAATCTCTTTTTAAATTTTGTCAATTTTAATTTTATATCATTATGACATTATATACAATATAGATACATGTACCTAGTAGAAATACCTATATTATTGTAGGTACATTTTATTGAACAATTTTTTAAATATTCATTGGTTTGAAAATTCAAGCTCAATTTTATTTTAGCCAATCTATTTTAAGAAGTAAAATATATTTGATATTTTAATTACGCGACGTTAAATAATAAATTGACAAATGCATCATTTTTTTTTTATTAAAATTTATAAAATAAAACTTAAATTAATAATGAACATATTAATATAAATAGTTACTTGACATCCACGCAATTCTTAAATATTCAAAATTAATAATAATAATAATTTTATTTTGCAATTTTAGTTTGTTTTCATTTTTTTAAGTTGACAATTTTTTACTTTTTACTAATACTTTAATTATTTATTAACTACCTATAGTATTTTATAAATTAAGTCCTAAAAAAATAAAACTATAAATATCATAATTTTATGAATCGTTTGTCTATATAATTGAAATTTTTCCATAAATAAATATGATGTATACTTCGAATTTTAAAATTGATTATACTCTATTTAAATGTTATATCCATACAGACAAGCACATATCAACGGTCAATACAAAAAACATACATAATTCATATAAATACAAATAAACAACTTAATACGCCTTAAAACAATTTCATACTTTTGGCGAGACAACAAAAAAAAAAAAAATCAATAATATACCTTTAATGTATTTGCGATAAGGATAATCATTTAATACATAATATGTAAATAATATACGTATACGTAGACATATAGTAAAAGGGTAAATAAGTTTACTGTACAGCTGAAACTACCTAAACCAATCATAAATTGTATATATAGATATAATGTAGACGGATTTTTCGTGTTTTCCGTAAAAATTTTAAGAATTGAGAATGATCACTTGTTAGTTTGAAGTAATACTTACAATCAATTATCAGGTGCAAGCTATCCTGATTAATTTTAAGCATATTGCAATTAAATATAATAACAATATCACAACAATTGTCGTCGTCTAAAATGTCTGTTCTTATTTAGTCACGCGATCATTTACATAATGTACCTATAGACACCATCCAAAATTGAGTGATTTGTCGAAGTAAAAGTTTTGAAGAACAAAAAGTCTCATTTACCTACTAGGAGATTCAATTTTAAAATTATCAAAGCTATACTTCGACTTTACTCATCACTAGTCAGTAGTCACCAACAAGAAATCATTCTCAAAGTTTGTTTAGAATACCCAGAAACATTCTAAATACAAATAAAATATAATAATCACATAATATAAATATAGCCGATTCGATGTGTTGCAGCGATATATGCAGTCGGGATGTCACATCACGATGTATTTGATGTGATTTAAATACGTACAACGTAAATCCGTTATAACTTATTATGACTTACCTACGTGTTATGGAAATAAGGACGAAAACGTCGGTTTTTTCTTTACAAGTCAATTATTACTGTTCTGTTTTTTGTCATTATCGTTTCGTTGTTTCTCGCGCGAAATTTACAATATTATTACATAGTTTTGTCGTGGAAATTGCGAACAAAACTGCATACTGTTAATTACGTATATATATATATATTACTTATTTAATAAATACGCGTATTTGTTGGCTGTTGTACTCACCTAAAAGGTTTGGCGCGACAACGGACGAAGATGAGACTTCAACAACGGTTATCGACTACTACGCTATAAATATAATTATATTTTTGTAGGTATACGCCGTGTACGATCTTCCGCGGTCGTGTAGACTGGAGACAACGACGCGTTCGTCCTCGCGAACTTTATTAGTTTTCGCGGTGGCGGCGAAAGTTTACCGCAAAAGTGCGTTAGTTTTAATTAATATACCCACGAGTGAAGCGCGACAACAATATTCTATCGTACCGACGTTTTTCCCGTACAATATTGTATATTATATCGCACACACCGTCGATTTTTACGCGTATCGTGTATGTACAATAAAATTATGTCGTTAGGACGCGGGTGTTCGCCGCGGTGATGTTGAACCTGTACGAGTGTCGATGACTCGTGAACCTACACACACGCAATATGTATACATGTATGCATATAAACAAGTACACGCGATAACAGCTACTGATGTGCGCGGTATTTAAACGTCCGACGGTAACTCGGGCGGGCGTATATCGGTAGGTATTATTATTGTACGTGTGTTACGGCAGCGCACGTGATCCGTCGCCGTTGGTATCGCGGTCCCGCGGGATCGTAAAAAAAAAACCTCCGGATCCCGGTGGTGTCGTCTGCACTGACGACGGTGGCGGCGATCGTCCGGCGGTGGTGCTCAGCCCGCGGATGACGCTGTAGTTGGTGGCCGGTGGCCGGGCGGGGCGGCGACCGCGGCGGCCAATCGCAATCGCCCGACCGTAATCGCATCAGCCGGCACCGTTATAGTTGACGGTTGCCGGCGGATGCTGCGGCGGCGGCAGCGGCGGCGGCGGCTGCTGCTGCTGCTGCTGCTGCTGCGCGCGTCTCGCACCCGCCAGCCTGCCAGACACCGCGCCGCCGCCGCCACCGCTTTTTTCGCGACGCCCTCAAATGTCGATGTCACACACACAGTCGAATATTATGCTATAATATATATATATATATATATCGATACATAGTATTATACAATATATTATATGGGGGGGAAAAACTCCACATAATGATTATACTTAGCCGCGATGATTACATTTTATGAGGATTACGTTAATATCGGTTATAATTAAATAATAAACTGCAATAATCAAATGGTTGAATTTGGCATCACGCATACAAATATAATATAATGATTTAAAACGTATGAAAATAAAAATATAAACATAAGTAATTGCGGATAATATTATTATTAAATTTGTGTTTTATGTTTTGACTAATTTTACTAACTACATTTTTGCCTATAGACAAATTTTATTTGTCATGAAATCGGCTATAAAAAAACATCATTTCAAACCTAATAAGCGTTAAAAAATTTAAATTAATAAACATTTAACAAATCATATAATGCATTTTTAACTATAATACATGTAAAAAAAAAATATAATAATACTTTTACAAACTTTAATTATCTAGTTATTTTATCCAACGCTGATATATATACGTTTTGGACATGTGCAGAAGAATACCAAAAAAGAAAATTATCGATAACTTTATAATTATTAGACAACTATGTATTACATACCTTTATACTATTATGTATCGAGTATAAACAGGTGCAAATGTATCATAGAGGTTGTAATTTGATTATATTCTTGGACGCAATCATGCTCTATTGCAATAGAACCGTAAGTACATTTATTTATAAATACCCTATAAGCCATAAGGGAGTCGTTAACCCTTTAAATAATTTAATTATCTTAACGATTGTTTATTTATCTAAATATGACATTTTTTCAACGATTAGTTTACAAATACAGTTTAGAGCATTATACAAATGAAAAACAATTTAAATTTAAATTAAATTCATGTTAATTTTATTGAAGATAGCACCTAATTACAAATGATTATGCTTCCGTTGTTACCTGTGTAACATGTATTATAACTACCAATTAGTAATTACCATAGTTACAAGACGATGTGTGCTAATACATGCTTGTGATCCATTTAACATTTTGCTTAGAACCTACTATTAGCATGGTTATTATGATAATAATGACCAATAATAAGTCGTCACCAAAGTACGATAAAAATTTGATTAAGAATGTCGAAAAGACACGATTCACAATTGTAATATCCCACTAATCACGCTATCAAAATTATGATAAATATTAAATTTAATAATAATCTGTAGTTTATTTTTAGAAATATTCATTACAAAATTATAAATAAATATTAAATACCTATTACCTATGACTTTGGCTATATATCCATTTAATATTTATAATTATATTTTGATTTACATAATAATGTAAAAGTCTATACTCATAATATGGATTATTAAGATAGTATACGTCCGTCAGTTGATTGCAACTAGTAGATGGTATACTGAGAGTGTAGATACAAATATAAATTACTCTAAAATGTAAACCAATGAAATATAATCATCTTGCAAACGAGAGATATTTTGAAAAAATTATAAAAACATTAGTTTTTAACTTTTTAAAGTAACCAATAAACTATAACTGCAAATTCTACTGATTATAGACACATATTGATATATTATAAATACACAACTGACATTTGTATCATTAAAAACTATTTTATCGATGAGTACTAAGGTACAACAATATAAGTTGTTGACATTAAACTAAATAAACTAATAATTTCCAATTGGTTATTTAACTTTTCTAATTATTCATAAAATATATAGTGTAAAAAGTGTACGGTTTTAGTAAAAATTTTATAATAAAACATCCACTGTTGTCTGTTCCGTGTCCGTGTGCATGCTGCCTAGGATGGTTGTCAACATCCTTGACTCAATATGTCTTATGAGTTATATAATATACATATGATTCAGACACGTACACAGGGGGTGCTTTGGGTGTTCAAACATCATAGTGATTTGAAAATAAATAATTTACGTAAGGATGTAAGATAGTCAAAATAGTTTATACATATTATAATAACTAATAGTATATATAATTGTAATGATTTTCATTTGGGCAAATTTATAGAAAAAATACAACATTAAACTGTTAAAGTAAAGTATTAATCTGACTTATGTCTGTTTTGTCTCGAGGTGTCTTTTATTGCATAGTAGTTGTATTCCATTACGTCAGAACACTTGTAACTCTGACACTATATATTTATATATCTAATGTCTGTATGCTTTGGCAGTTCTGCGTCACCACAAATTCATACCTGTATACCTGGGTATTTAAGTATATATATTTTTCTGTATACACTAGACACCTATATCTATATTCTATTTATATATATCATTACCTATTATATATTTATTTATATATTATAATATATACACCAATAATATTCAGGTTAGCGTTCGAATATAATTAATAAGTTAGTGTGTAAATGGGCGTGTGTCATGTTTTCTTATTTAAATTGAAATTAAAAATTAAGATAAAACGCATGAATATAAATAAATATTTTCATGTGACATTTGTCATACAACACTCAGTATATAAGTACGAATATTATATCAATGCAGCTCCCGTATAATATTGTAAGTATATGTATGTCGTATACCTATTACTTACATTTAATATTAAAATTTTAGGTGATGGTTCAAATATTTAAAATAACAAAAATCGTTAGGTTAGGTAATATTTCATACAACCCTTATTATTATATATTTATATTTATACTCTATTGTCTATAGTATATTAGTATAAAAATAAAAACATATGTACATTAAACACATTAATACATGCATATAAATAATAGATACTTATTGTATAGGACATAGGTAAAAGAAAACTTGCGTATAATCCATTTCAATCTATTCACTTTTTTAATAATGGTATTTTTATAACATTATAAATTATCAATAATTAAATACAAAAATTGAACATTTTTATGCTATAAATTTATCAATAAGTATATAATATATAAATTAATTTCACTGTTATACAGCTTTATAACTTTAAATCTTATCAATGAAATTTCGATATTAAAATGTAATTTTTTATATACAGATTTATACTTTAAGTTCAAATTGTTCAAAACAACATTTTTAAGAAAATAATACGTTATTATATTTGTTTTTAAATACACACAATAAATTATTGATGTAAGTATATCTAAGTAATAATAAAAGACTAAAGGAAAAATTGGTTTGAACATAACATATTTGGTTTTGTAATATCAACATACCTTTCTCATTTTAAATGAATTCGATAACACAAAATACATTTTGAAAAAGATTTGTTTGTATCTAAAATAGTATTGTTTTTTAGCCATATAATATAATGGTTTTTTTCATACATAATTGTATAGTTCTTGAACACGAACCCTGCAGTTATAGAATATTCATATATTATTTATTTTCACAATACATATATGTATATTACTCGCAAATAATAAATGATTTGTGCAGCAGAGATCGTGCCATGTAAACGATTATGATATGCACTAACCAACATAAACATATTATACAGTCATATATATAATAGGTAGAACTTATAATATAATACGTAAAAGTATAATGGCAATATAATGGCTTGTGCAGTACGGTTATAAATATATATAGTTTCTAAAAATATATCATTTCCGAAATCAATTACCGCGCGTCAGCAGTTTTTGTTAAATCCGGGTGCAAATGTCAACATTGCCCGAATGGGGAGGTATATCCCGGTATCCATGACAACGGCACAAACTGTTTCCCTCTCACCACCCCGTTCCAAACCACGACCCTTATCCTGTCGCCAGAGTCCTTATGCCCGTGTATACGTATGTTAGGTATATAATATATGTATATATAGCGTGTCTGTTTGTTCGGCTATTTTCCAGCAATTAGACTTGTCGGGCAAAAAAATAAAAAACCTTTTTTTGAAAAAAATAAAAGCAGAAGTGCACTCGACTGTCAGTTCTCATTGTTCTAATGAACGGTTGATATTTACGCATAGGGTAAAAATAAAATAAAAATAAAAACGAATAACGACACGGCCAAAAACAAAACGACCAATTATATATTTTTTTTAAACGAATGTCAGGGTTGTATAATGGACTGCAAAAGTCAACATTTATATTATACAAATGATATCTCTAGAAGCTGATATATATATCAGCTTCTGCCATCATTTCACAGATCTATAATATAAATTAATACTACTATTTTTCAAGTTTGTATTTTTAATACGGTAATTTAATATGTTACAACTATCATATTACCTGAAAAACAAGCCATCGAGGCACGTCGACAAAACACGATACACTTACACAACACGATAATAAAAAAGCTAGATTACAAAATACTAAACGATAAGGTAGATAAAAGTGTTATAAATGACAATTTATATTTCAGAACAACCCATCATAGCATTATTCTATTGTGTGGTCACCACTCTACGGTCAAATGATCTAAATAAATTATATCAATACATTAAAACAATAACCATGCAGGTCCATATACCTATTCATTCTAGAACATTAATGGTATCATTATTGATCAAACAGCATACTAATAATTTTATGTATGTATCGGTTTAGTGGTTTAGTAAATGGTTTCAAATATTTAACATGACTTACTGTTTTATGTTAATTATCAGTAGCGTACGCAGGATTTTAGTTTGGTTAGGGTTTTCACTATAAATTGCAGAGACCCGTGGGGGGCTCCGCCCCACACATCCCGTTACCTTATACATAAACTAATAAATATCGCCAACATTTTATAACACAAAATAATTCTTTTAAATTCCTATTTTTGAATTATCTTCTCTTATTCTATTAAAATATAAAATATTTTTTAATAACATATTATATAATATTTAATCCTATTGTACCTATACTTTAAACAAAATAATAAAATAACTAAATAATATTCGTTTTTTTGAAAAAAATAAATAATATTGAGACATATTTTCTGTCAGCACTCATATTATTTGTAAATGGTAGCTGAATGCCAAACTTTAACTATAACTTGGTAGTTAAACTTTAGTCATAAGTTGTAAATTGTAAGTGTTAAGTCAATATTCAAGTGCTTGGTAAAAATTGAATTCATTCAAAGTTACTATAATTTATTATCAATAAAAATGTTATATCTAATCAAATATTTGAATAATGATTTGTCTTGTGATATGAATATGGCGCGGTATTGCTGTGATAGCAATCTATAAAAAAATTGTCGTCTATCGTGTAAGCTCTGGTTGTCTAATGCGGTCGCGCCAAATAAAAATTATTATACCAAATGCGCGAAATACGGAATCATGTACTATGAGTATCTACACCCTGCACGATTCTAAGTATATCTACAGCTACAAGCTTTTGGCGAAGGTGCAACATCGTTTGAAATTGATGTTCAATACCGAATCACGTGTTGCATGCCGTTTCGCGTTTTAATTATATACGAAGATACGTTTCATAACCGGCTTTGGACCAATTATTACTAAGTTTTTGTTTTGAGTCAGTATATCAATTACGCTCGTATTCAAATTTACCTATTTTCAGGCATGAAAATATTGTTGTTCGAATAATTTCATCAACATCAACAATTTACACACAAAAATAATTGAAAATTAAAATTATAATATATTTTTTAACAGTATCAAAAATCTTATTAAACGTTATTATTGTTACGCACATTTGATCACCTCAGTAAAGTATTAAGTAACTTGTTAAATGTGAAGAAAAAAATTATTTATTTATATTTTATTATGTATTAATATTTAATACTCACAAAAAAATCAGTTAGTGTATTCATTTATCATTTAATTATAAATTTATAACTAAGTCACTAACTAATAAGTTTTTTTTAGAAATTCTAATATTGTAAAATGTTTTGAGTTGATTTTCAAGTAAAAAAACAATAAAACTATAGGATTACAAAAACCATTTACAATACACAAATAGTACAACGTTCTTAATAATATTTGAGAGAATATATGCAAATGTTCCATCAGCGAATATGTGAGAAGATCGACTTTACATTTCAAGATTGTTATTAATACAAATAAACATTGCTGGTGTCGAAATCGTTTCTGTATGACAAAATAACTCTCCAGTATTACTAAAAATATTTTCACGCCTATCTAATATTTTAAAGTTTGCCTTTTTAAAAAATCATTTCCACATTTCCTTTAGATATGGTACCTATGTCAATAATTATTAATTTGACTACCAATAAAATTAACGCGTTCAAATTCATTTTATTACTAACAAGTCTTAAAATATAAGTTCACTAACCACTATATTCTAAACGTCTATGCGCTATATCATACATTTAGTGTATAGTGTATACTAAAAACTAATCATTAATATTCAACGTCGATATCGTTTATTAAGATAATATCATCATCTTTAATCTTTATTATTTACTATAAATTATCACCTTACAATCAGGTAAGATTATAAAAATAATTAAAATATTTAACTATTTTAAACAATTTAAAACCTATGCTTAGTGCTTATTCATTTACTTCTGAGTTGATAAACATCAAGTATATACATAATTATTCATTATATACATTATACATGATTATTATTATTTGTATTATAGTATATAATACAGAGCAGTGGCGTATTTGAGATAATTTTTCAGGGGGGAGGAGGGGACAAATACAAAAATCTCTCAGCTGTTAAAATATAAGGAAATTTGAATATAATAGTTTTTTTTTTTTATATTTGGTTAGAGTTTTAGACACTGATTCAAACTTTTTCAATTATAATCCAATGCAAAATAAATTCAACACAATAAAAAGCACCTTTTTAATTGCTCAGAAGTTTAAATTTTAATATAATACAGTCATAGTCATAGGTATCATAAAATAATTATATTATAACTTATAAGGTCTATATTTCTTTTTTTTTGTGGTAGCAAACATATCAATGACATCATCTATTTGAATGCCCCTGCGTGAATATTTAATAAAGCCACGCCCTAATCATAATACTCATAATAATGAGTACTTAAAACTTATAACGAAAAATCATTTTCAAGTAAACATCAAGACAAATTTAAATTCTATTTCAGAAATTTTATCGGATAACCACATGCAGTCAATACAATTTTCTTAACAATAAAATAAAACAACACGTCAACATTTTTTTTAAATTTACACTATGAAAGAAGTATTATAGCAATACAGTATAATAATTAATAGTACCAGTAATGCTATTATACCAGACAGTAGCACACACCAAGCCCGTATACAGAAGGGGGGGGGGAAGTAAGGGTTCAAACCCCCAGAAATTTTTAAGTAGAATCATTTTTTATCATTAAAATAATATTTTTATTAATTCATGTATAATAAATATTTTAACCCCCCCCCTTTCCCCCGAAAATTGATCCTTGATGCTCGATAACACTGAACGAATTTACTAGTTAGTAAAAGTTTTTCTCGAATTTACTCTTTGCAACTAAACTTGCTTCATGTAATAAGTATGCCTACTCTATTCGCCGTTTGTAGTACACTCGCTGCTCGCCTGCGAATTAACTGACAAAATCGTTTTGTGTTTTAGCTATAGCAGTATACTATAGAACACTAGTATTCTATGGCAGTCCTACAATACTCAATAGGTACTGGTAAACAAATTTAATGCATTAAACGTAATCGGACTTCTGATATCAAAGGTTAGATAAATACGTACTTATTACAGAATCATCGGTATAAATTATGAATGGGAAGGGTTCAAAATTTAAATTATTAGATACCTATTTTTCATATTCAAATACCCGGAGCGTAACACCGTCTCAGTGTCTATTGTTATATAGAAATTACTTTAGAGGTGTATAGTAGTTTAGGTTAAGGTAGGTCATCCGAAAACGTTAAAAAAATTTTTAGACAATTTTCTACGACTGGTGTTTACTTGTCTAGTATACCCATAATCAAACGACTAACAAGCAAGTTATTATTAATTTGTGTAATTATAGGAACGATCTCAGAAAAAAATCGTAGGGACTAGGGGGTATAGTTTCAAAATTAAAACTATAGAACTCATTATAATTAGTAGTTCATTTAAGGACTTCAAAATAATAAGCAATACCTACTCAATACTTGACATCTGTCTCATAATTATAAATATAGATAAAGTAAAAAAATTAAATTATCTACCTGTTTGAGTAAACAATATTCATATAGGCCACTTCTGATTCATTTTTATTAATATAAATTATAATCATATGATTAAATTAGGTTACCTATACTTATCTTCTAGCTATGTATTGTCTTAAAAATATTGCAAATGTTATCTAGCATAGAATACATTTTTTTTTAATTGAGCTCATCAACGAAGGAGTCAAACCCTCTAACCCTTCTCTTAGCAATTCCTCGAAGTTCATGTATCTACCTAAAAGTTTATGACACACATTTAGGAAATTGTTTAAATTAAATATCTTAAAAGAAGTTATTATCAAGTATCTGTCAATTCATTAGTTCTGTAGAAAAATTCTATTAAGTAAGCGATAGTACCTGAACAGATGTATAATTTCATTGCTTAATTTTCTGTTGACAAAATATAATTCTATGGATCAATGCCTAAACTGCAAAACAAAAACTACTTCAGTTCATTAATGCTTTTTACTGTGTGTGTGATGTGTCCTTAATATTTTTAAGTACCTATGATTTATGAGAAGGATGTAGCGGTTGCTATGTAAGAATATGTATAGTCTAAGAATAAAAATGCATTGGCTCATTGAAACATTACTCATGCATACTATCAAAGTATACTTAATGATTTTAAGTTGGAAATATTTCACTCAAATTATCCTAAATAAATTTTATAATTTCAACAATATTAAAACTTGAAACTGTTCTAATCTTTATATTTGTGACAAAGAAAGTTTAAGATAACAAGTCAAAAACTATATACAAAATTACCCCAAAAATTGTAAAACAGAGTTTAACCGTTTTAAGAGCACAATTATATCTAGGTTTTAAAAAACTAATATACAGTACTTTCATGATGATTAGATTATATAATTTATGAAAAATAAAATCAACTAAACACAATATTGAATAATACAAACAATAGTATAAAAAATTATATATAAAATTCTTTCAATTTAACAAAAAAAAAATATTTCCTTATTTTCATAATAATTCAAAAATAATTAAAAAGTCGTACATTTCAAAAAATAATAGTTCTGTTACTAAAATTAGTTATATAACTGGGCATATATACATTTAATATTGGTTAGGTTAGTTAAAAAAATGTAAAACAAATCATAACTTAAATAAATATGCTACTAATAACAAAAACTTTATGCAAATACTTTCAACAAACAACATAATTAAATAATTTAAAAAATGTATTACTCTAACTCATAAATAAAAATTACTCCTTGGACCTTTATTGAACTTAAATTTGGTTAACTAATTGTAAATTAAATTTAAAAAAAAAAATATGTAAATAATATTGTCATCTAAAACTGTAAATAAAACAATTTTAATAATCACAAACCATGGTTTTGATAAATAGCTTTGATTATTTCATGACCAATAGCTGTACCCATTGGCGGAGGAACTGCATTACCAATCTGCCTATGTTTGTTGATGATTGGTCCATTAAATATGAAAGAATCTTTAAAACCTTGTGAACGGGCGCACTCTCGTACACTGACCACACGGTGTTGCTCAGGATGAAGTACTCTACCTTGTTTTCCCATTGGCTCAGGATTAGTAATAGTTGTTGAACAAAAACCTGACCATGCTAGACGACCATATAAGCCAGCCCAGTTATTGTGTCTATTACCAGTATGTGGTAAACACCAAGGAATAATTGTATTGATTTGACGATCTTGCGGATCACATTTTCTACCACTAGCGCATTGGCAAACACCACGTAACTCACCATTTGGACCATAACCATTTTTTATATCATTGTGAGTATACAAAAGTTTATTAGTATAACTTCCATCAGGTAATTTCACTTTTGAATTGGGTAAATCTCTCCAGTCACTTCCTTCACCTACTGGTATCAATTCTATTCTAGCTTGAACCAAAGGTGACATGTCCTTGCATATATGATCACTTAATATAGATTCTTCATATCGGTTATTTGGATATCTTAGTAACTTTTGTAAATGAGTAATAGGTTTTGATTTGTATAGGATTTTTTCCTCATAAGCACCATTCAATATTTCGGGTAAATCAGACCAGGCATCATATACTGTGACAGTTCTCATAGGAGCTGATTCTTCATACTTGCAATTAGTTTTGAATTTTTTATCTCCAACCTGGACACTTAAACTTGAACTTTTTTTATTAAAGACGTGTATAGGCTCTGGGTAGAATGGTAATGTTTCGCCAGGAGCTGCTGCCATAATAATTAACCTCCTTCTAGTTTGAGGTACACCAAAATTACCAGCTTGTAAAACACCAAATGTACACTGGTAGCCCATACGTGTTATACATCGAAGTGTTAATTTAAGGATCATGCTGTTTTTAAACGACACAAAATTTCTAACATTTTCAACAACAAAATATTTTGGACGATAGAAATCAATATATGATAAAAATGAAACAATCAAAGAGTTCTTGAACAATGAATATTGACCAGAATTGAACCTATTCATTCCACTAAATCCTTGACAAGGGGGACCTCCACAAATGAAGTCAACTTCACCCTTTTGTGGTATGTTCTGATTTTTGCTATTTGTTTTTTCTCCAGACATTGCTAATTTCAATAAATTATTACAATCTTCAACAAACACAGTTGATCCTGGATTATTTAATTTAAATGCGTCAGCAGCTATTTCATCACACTCAATAGCCCAATTACTTATAACCAGACCACTATCTTCTAAACCTTTTGACAAACCACCGCAACCAGCAAATATATCAAGTCCTCTAAGTGGTTTGATTTTCTTATATGATGGTATATATTGTAATTTATCTTCATCTACATAATTATAGTTATAATTAACATATACTTCTTTTCCTATCAGTTTAGCTTCACATGGGAGTTTATACTCAGGAACAATGGAATCAGTTAAGGAATCGTATTGTTTTGTGAAATAAAATCGATCTGGACCAAGCGAAGACCATACAAGTGGATCTCGGATGTTGGTTCCGTAAGAAACATAACATTTACCACATATATATTCACATGTGATCCTAAACTCTTCTTCTGACCAAAATAACATGTTCATATCTGCATTTCTAGCAGAATCTTCTAGAAGAATCTGTTCAGCTCTATACATACGACGTACTATTAGCTTGACCTTTTTATTGTCATGAGCAATAAAATAAATAGCTAATATTTCTGCAATATCGAATGGATCCGGAGTGGTTTCATTTGAACCACGCATTGTATTTTCTAATGTTTTACGATAATACTCAGGATATACAGTTTCATCAATAATTTTTTGTTCTTGATTACATATATTTTTAATAGTCTCTGTATACTCAAATTGTTCTTCTTCAATCATATTTGATCTATCAGCCATTGAGAATATACCAGGTTGTAAGTAAATAAAATTACCAATTTTATACTCTTCATTTAATAATTTAAATTTATAAAAATATGAAATACCATTTTCTTCTTCAATGAACTCAAGTACTTCAGGTTCTTTTGATTTGTTTTCCAAATCAAAAACTTCACAGTTACTACAGTATTCATCTCTAATGTCAGTAATTAATTCTTCAGGCTTTGGATACTCAAATCGTCCAAATTCATCATCATATTGAAGTTGATAAAAAAATGAGTTTTTATTATTGCGGTTAACAGGTTCTAAGAGATCTTGTAATTTTGAATTACCAAGTTGAAACCAATTATTTCTAGGTATTTTTTGTACAACATCTATTATTTTGACTATATTTTTAATATCAATGTTTGTACATTTTTTGAGAGCAAATATTTCCTGAGGATCTGCTGTTTCACCTAATACAGTTTCATAACTATGCATAAAGAGCTGAATATGAGCCTTATTTTTAAACGTAGTCTGAAAAAAATATTCTATACGTCCTATTAATGGTATTTTTGAGACATTTTTTTTGATAACAACAAACATTTTTTCACAGAGTTTTTGATCATTCCATATCACTTGATCCTCAACATAATTTATGTCAGATAGATTACTAACATTTTCATCGCATACATTGTCAAATACAGTCTTTACAAGTTTATTCATTGTTTCTTCACTTTGGTTATCATCTATATCTAATTGAGCAGCAAACACATTTTCAAACACATCTTTCACCAGCTCTGTAGTCGTAGCTTTGCTGAACTTTCGTTGGCTAAAATCAGTTTTTATACATGTAATTCCTTGTCCCAATCTACCTAACCTTCTGGTTGGTGCATTAACAGATTTTGCAGCCCCTGACAGTTCAGTCAAAGTTTCAACAAACTGAGTCTCAGATAACGGAAAATCATACATGCCAGTTGAATCATAGTCTGTTACTTGATCGAGTACAAACTGTGCATGAGCGATAAGTTCTTCTTCTGAAAATTTATTGCCTGTTGCTGGATTTATAGATGTTACAACATAATTTAAAATATCCTCATAAGTCGAATCATCAGATTCATGATTGTCTAACATTTTTTCAATTACTATTTTGCTCAAATTTATCTTTTCAATCACTGATGTCATATATTTTTTATAATTGGGATGTGGTTCAATTAATAAGTAATCAGCATATTCAGTATTTATACCTATTAATGCCTGAGCACCTCCATCATATGATGATAACCACCATTCTAATATTGGCCCCGCCATACCTGCAATTCCATCTTCTATATTTAGACTGTGGTTATAAATTGGTTTCACATAGCCAGTTATATAAAGCTTTACATTTCTCTCCATCATTCCTGAATCTATTGAGCACATGTGTCCATTTTCATCATAAATACTATAATTTATAAGGTTGTGTTGAATAATATTAAAATTATCAGTGAAAATATTGGCCAAAGCTTCATTAGCTAATACAATGCACTCAGGTTTAGCATCTGAAGGTATGAACACATCTTCTGTTTTAGTTTTATGACAAAACTTACAGCATATCTTACTTTGCAAATGACTAGTTTTATTTAGAACATCATCAGCAGGTGTTGAGCATGGTTCCTTTGTATGTCTTAATGTATACTTGAAATGTTTAGGAGTTATTTGAAGATCTTGTTCATCTTCGGTTATCATCGCTATAATATGTATTTTCTAATATTATAATCTTTTATACATGGTTAATATTTACAAAACATTATTATCAATCTAAAGAATAGAAAAATGTAAAATAACCAAGTTAGGGTTGGGCAAGTTACTAAAAAAAAGTATCATATATATGATACGTGCATTTAATGTATTTAGATACAAGATACATGTATCTTTATGCTTTGATACATGATACTTTTATATTTCCAATTTAATTTTATTAACTATAACATAAAAGGTCTATATAATATACACAATACACTATACTCTATATTAGTTTAGCATTATAGCTTATAGCATATAGGTACAATAGTCATAAATATTAAATAATACAATAAGTCAATACACATTATAAAATTAATACTAATAAATCACTATATGTATTATGTATATAAATACACCAAAATGAATAAATTACATTTTCCATTCAATGATGGTGGAATTTATTTATATTTTATTTAGTAAAATAATCCATTATAAAAAATTAAAATATGGAAAAATTTGAACTAACGGTTTATTCAGTGAAAGTCACACAGTAGACAGAATGAATAAAATAGTACAATAAAAACAGTACACTTGCTTATCTGTACTTTTAATTTGATTTTCTATTTTATGTGGAAAAACATATACAGTTACACTTATATCTATTTAGTAGATTCATATTTTATAAGCACGAAAATATCAGTTTAGTGCTTATCTGTATGATTATAATCTGTAGATAGGGATACGGGCACCTAAATTTATCTTAAAAGTTAATATAACACTGTGTTATAAATTATTATCGTTAGTTTTGGTTGAATTGTATCTGGAGAATTATTATTTGTAAAAATATAATCCACAACAAAATTATTTACAATGCAATACACACAAAATAAAAATTATCATTATTGTTTCATTTATTTAAGTTTTGAAGGTTCTGCAAATCGAATTCAAATTTCTTGGTACTATTCAGTAAAAATATTTACAGTAATAGTATCTTGTATATTTTGACAAAAAAAGATACGAGATACTTCTAAAACATATATCATGGTACATGGTACTTGATACTTTAAAATTATGTATCAAGATACAAGATACAATTGTATCTTTGATATGCAGAGTTGAGCATATCATAGTTACATGTAACTAAATTATGTAACTCGGTCACAATTGTAACTTGTAACTAGTTACACATCTTCCTGTAACTTTATATTAAAATTAATGTTACAATTAAAAGTTACATTGTATATAATATTTATCACTGTATGATTATCATATTATTATAAAAAGATCTAAATTAAAAAAACATTTTGGTGCTGTAATCACAGATAAAAAAACATAATATTAGATCTGTTGATATATCTTTGGCCGTAATCGACTGTATTTAATATTTATAACACAGAACAAAATGTTTATAACGACAATTTTTTTAAGGTAAAAATAAATCATTATCAGTTTTAAATAATTATGCCACAATAAAAAAACTATTTGTAAAATTTAAAACAAGTCTCTATTCTTCTACTCCAGTTGAAAGGTTATTTTCATTTTCTGGATTCATTGTCCTACTACAAGAAATTGATCTGACCAAAATTTTGAAATAAGTAGTTTTTCTCAAAGAAAATCAATCATATTAATTTTAGTAAAAAACAATTAATACAATTCTTTTATTTAATTTTAAATTCAATTTCATGATTTTAAATTATATTACCTATCATAATATTATATAAATATTATTGACTTAGTTAATAATAAATATAAATTTTATTATTACTATACCTATGTTGGATGCATTTATTTTATAAGACTAAATACTAATTTTTGGACTGTTACATTAGACAATTGACAAATGTTTAAAAACTGATATATAAACATGTTTTTTTATTGTAATTTATTATGCGGGTAGATTGTCTTATGCTTAATACATTAAACTTCTAAAATGTGTGAATTGTATTATACTACAATATACATGAATAAATATAAACATATTTTAATTATCAATGCAACTTTTAACTTTAAATAAACTTTTAACCTAACTTAGTTACATAACTGTATGCAGTTACACTGTATTACTTGTATCCAGTTACACAACATAAAAGTGTCAAATATCTTGTAACTGGTTACAGTTTAGTTTTAGATCAACTTGTAACCAGTTACAATAATTTAAGTAACTTGCAAAACCCTGTTGATACGTATCTTTGATACTACCCAACCCTGAACCTAGTAAAAGTAGTAACACTTACCAGAATTTTCATTTGAAATCATCGATTCCATAGCTGAAGACAATTTATAAATAATTTAATTTAAAATATAATGTATTAGATAATTAAAAATGTTTAATAATAATTAAGTCACAACTCGCGAGTAACAAAATAATTTTAAAATATTGAGTAGTATTTAGGCAATACTTTGTGACATCCATTACGTTTTTCCATATTCTTTTTTAACTGACAATAATGTACCGTGTGACTGAAAATTAATTGTTAAATACTTGAATTTTTAGTATAAGAATAGAATATTTTAATTTCTATGAGATAATTTTTTTTTTTTTATTTGTGACACGTGCAAACGAATAACGACCAACGTCTATCAAGTACCAAACTACCAAAGTAGTACTTTAGTACTCTACAATAGTACCATGCCATAAATAATGCATATAGCATATTTGATATTTTGATCTTTGATCATACTTCACGTCAGTGTTGCCAGACTTTCAGTTGAAATCGAAATTATGTACATATTTTAATTCGTTTGAAAACAAAATTAGCTTTAATTCAGATTCCAGACTAAAATCAGTTTAATGTTTAATTAGTCTTTATTCGTTCATTGAATTGTTTAATTCAAATAGAAACAAAATGATTAACAAGCAAATAAACTGTATAAGTAATAACCCGATCGTTTTTTTATTTTGTGTCCACTGTCCACCTTACGCTAATATATTTTATCATAACGATGATGGAACTTATTTTTAGTTTTATCGTGTTACGCACGATTACATCCACTCATAGACATATAAAGATTTAAGATATAGATAAAGAGATCCTTATAATATGCCTATAATCTATACGATAATTAATATTTAATAATAATTATATAAGTTAATTTGATATTTTGACAATTTTGTATTTATTTTAATTTAATTTTACTTTTACATTTTCAAACCTTCTAAATACTTAGTTTTTGTATAATTCAATGATATTTTCACTACCCTGACACTGTACAGTATACAAATTGTAGATCTAAACATTCTAAACAGTTGTTCTCCTTAGATGTGGTTTTCATCAGTCGTTCATAGTCATTGGATACAACCTGTTTGCGTATTATGTAGATTTTATTTTATATAACAGTGTAATTAATTCTATGTACAATGTATCAAAAAAAAATTCAAACCATTGCAAAAACTTAGTTAAACTTATGCTATCTACAACATTCACATTCAAACCTGCATTACTAAAATCATGTAAGTTCTGTATAGTGTTAAAATTCCTATAATATATTACTCATTTAAGGTGTATTACCTACTTCACATCTGAAACAACTTAACAGATATACCGAAAAAATAATGATGTATCTTATAATGTAGTCAGGTGTGAATTGGTTACCTGTGATTTTGTAATTGTTGGCTATTCAATTTTATAGTAATGATAAAATGGCAATAGAATAATTATTTCAAAATATTAAAAAGCTTATATATTTATATTGTTGTTTTTTTTACTTTTGCTAAAATAATAATAAATAATATAAGTATATTATATAGGTACACAGATAGACATTATATTATGTCTATGGGTACAGAACTATAACACAAGGACGTTTGCTATAATAATATTGATTGATTACACAGATATGTTTTATATATCTGTGATTGGTTACTATTTTACATTGAATTTTAATATAATATTGAGCTATTGATACAATTTTTAAAATAATTTAATTAATATAATTGTTTTTTTTTCAATTCTTGTCAGCGAGATACAGTAACTGATATATGCATGTATCCAGGTCAATTAGGAGATTATTGTGTCTGGAATCTTCTGAAAAAATTTTTTGCTAACATTATTGTTTATCCAAGGTAATGTAGAAGGTAATGTAGAAGAGTTCATATTATCAAAATTACTATAATGTGTCTCTTTATTATTATAAAAGTTATTTTATCAATACTATCTATATTGTATAAGTCTTTATATTACAATCTTAGCCACATAGGGAATCAATGCAAAATGTAAATACATATTTGATACTACTATTAATTATGTTCATAATTTTTTAAGTTTTAATTTCACCCGAAACAATTTTTATAGTAATATTGTTACATATTCAAAATTAAAGATTTAAATAATATTTTATAATTTACAATATTCTTTTTATTATAAAAAATAGAAATAATAAAATTTTATGTTCAATATACATATACATTATCAACATCCATTTAATTTTATGTACTTACTCAAAAGCAGTATTGTATTCCCCGGCATCTGGTTAACTGTCTGTTATTTGTGTGTTACTGTTTACCTATGTTTCATTTTTATCACAATAGTTTAACCCATTAAACAAAAAAAGATTCTTATAGCGTTATCATAATTAATAAATAAATAATACTAAATTAATGATGATTATTTTACATTTATATTCATATGATATATTTTTTTTTATAGTCTGCAAAGGAGAGATTCCAGATAAATTATAATAACTGTGACTAACATGGACCACTCAATAAAGATGTGTTGTTCACGAACAAACTAATTCAATTGAATGATTCACCATAAAGTACAATATATTCAGACTGAATTAATATAAAATTGAATGCTGTTCAGCACTGATTCCTCAAACACGGCATATACACACACACAATATATAAAAAAATGTTTACTTAAAATATTATATTTTATTTTTAAACAAATAATAAGAACAGATTTATAGGAAAATAATTAATTAAAATACAAATTACATAAAAATTCCATAAATAAAGAATTATTAAAACATTTGAAGAAAACAAACCAATAAATTTAGTATTTTTTTGAAGTAAATATTTTTGACTTTAGTTAAACTCTATTTAGGTGATTTAAATTGTTTTTATTAATAAATAGGTACAATACAATGAAATATGAAATGCTTAAAATTTAATTTAAGAAATCAATAATTTACATTTTTAATATACTAAAATATTTAAATAAATACAATTTCCTTGGCTGTTAAAATATTTATATGATTTAAAGATTAAAATATATAACATCACTATCTAGCCAGTTGTCCATATCTTTGATTACCAAACAGTTTGTCGGCTTAAAATAAATAAAAATAAAATAATTACTTGATATGAAGATTATTTTAACTAATATTATTTCTTTTTACTTAACTCCTTAAAAGGTGTAGAAAGTTTTTATTTATTGTCTTTGATGTGTCAACAAACTAATTATTTTTACACTATTTAAATTCGTATTGCATTTATAAAAACAAAAACAAAAATATGGAAACTTCTTGTATAGTAAATATTTACATTCCCATAACTAACTGTTTTATATTCAAATCTTACAAACTTTACAATGGTTTATTAAGTACTTTTTTACTTACTAATTTTAATACATTGACACATTCCATGTACATTTATCATCTATTTAACCTTTCATATTATTATTTTAGTGTCAAATACAGAGGACAATAATGACAAATCCGGAATGGAACATATTTTAACCAAAACTCCAACAAACGCCGGTATCATAATAATATGGTATTTCTTAGTTCTACAGAATATATATTATTACAATAATTTTATAAATACATTTTAAAGTATAATTATTGCCCGGCATTAAACAATACACATTGCCCATTTCTTGCACTTAGTTATAATATGCGAATAACAGAATAAATCAACTTTACATGATTTCAATACTGGTATCTAAGAAAAGTTTAAAAATGTGTTTAATAATTTTCCACTTACATGCCTTTCTGATGTGGAAATGGAAAAAAAGTTAAAAGATTCAGCATCATATAATTTAATGATATCTAGTAAAATATATATAATAAATATATAATTTTTATTAATAACTTATTGATTATATAGAAAACCAGATTACGACAATGTGGGTGTTCTGTCAACTTAAATGATACAGTAATATCAATGCTTTGAACCCTTTTTACCGATGTGTGTGCAACAAATTACAATTTTGATCGAAAAAATAACTTGAAAAATGTTTTTAAACACTTAACTATTTATCATAATATGATTATTGGTAAGTCTTTTATTCAACATTTACTAATTGATTTATAAATTGTAAATAATTTTGTATGAGTGTGTGTTAAAATAGATGTTGATTTGAACTTTCATTAAGATGGAGCTGAACATGATGTTAAAAGCAGAATAAGAACCTGGTTAAGATTGGCATCCACAAGGATAAATAACAGAGAACTTACAAAAAATAAAAATGTTATTTGTAGACAATTGTTTTATATACCTACCTATATAATATTGTAATTGTTTGACTATTAAGAGGACGCCATACCCACATGTGTTGTCTCTGTCTTATTTACGTACATCATAAAATGTATTCTGCTGAACGGAAATTTGTTATGATGTACGTAAATAAGACAGAGGCAACACATGTGGGTATGGCGTCCTCTTAAGTACCTATACTGGCTATATTTTTAATACTTAATTTAATAATAATAACTTTTCATATACTTATTTACTGACTGACAGAACTGACTAATAATATTATATTATTGACTGATTAGAACTTCTATTATTATTTTTATATCTGATATTATCATGTATTTATAATTTTTAAAATGACTACAAAGTGATTATTATTTTTCATATAAGAATTAAATACTCAAAATTATTTAAATATTTCAAGTAAATTTGTTAATTAAATATCAATTTAAGAGCAACAAATAAAAATAACAGTTAATAATATCCAAGTTTGTAAGTAAGTTTTAAATTTTATTTTAAATTTTTAAACATAGTTATGACTTATTTCTCATCTTTTATAGTTATATTAAACGTTGGTATTAAAATATAATATAAATGAGGTGAATTGCGAGCGCACTTTGTAATGCATAGTTTGTTAAAGCTTCTCATATGTGAGGCAGACTCACAGTACTAAAATCCTGGGTTCGCCACTGCATAGGAAATTAAAAACCCAATATATAAATAATTATAATACTACAATAAAAATAATGTCAAATAAAAATAATTAATTATTAAATAATAATATTATATTAAAAGCTTATTCTGGATTTATCTAATAATAATTATCTATATTCTGGATTTATCTAATAATAATTATCTAACGAAAAATCAAAATTTGTTACTGTTTCCTCTGTAACTAAAATACTTAAACTTTCAACTATAAAGTGAAGTTACGAGGGTTCTAAATTTGTAATAACATCCATAAATAAAAATTAATTTATAGAAATGTATTCTACCCAATGGCATGAAACATGTCTACCCAAAAATATCAAATAATTTAATTTTAAAAATTAGTTGTTTATTTATTATTTATTAGCTGTATTATATACTAATATACTACTATACTACATAAGTATTTAAATTTTATTTATAAAATTATGTTTACACTGATTCGTTTCGTCTACAGTTTCTGTGTTAGTTACGAATGTAACTAATAATATATTATTATGTACAATTTTATTTATATCTTATCTATACCGTAATCGCTGTTCCGTCGAATCGGTCGAGACATAATTTGTCTCGCTATTGATGACGTGCGTATGATATATTAAACGAGGGACGTAGTGGGATATTATCAAAATTATACTATGTTTGGAACTTTGGAAGAGACATGCCTTAACGTAATATTTTAATAATTTAATTGCATTCCTACTGTGGTTTAAGAGCTTATATATATGTGTAATGTTTTTTATTTTAAAATAAATTTTAGGTATATAATACCCTATTAAATTGTTCACGCGCCGCCACTGACATTACCTTTTTAAATCGTGACTTTTTGGATATCAATCAATAATTAGTGAACTCATGATTTTTACACGGCATAAGTTTTAATGTGTATTATAGAAATTTTAATTATTTTATTAGCGTTATCTATTTACAATTAAATTTTCGATTTTTTTAATATGCCTGTAAAAAAAAATTTGTCTCACCAAAAAATCTTTAAAATTCAAGGTTTATTATAAGTTATACTTATCGTAGTAAAAAAAATCGCGTAAATTTGCAAGGAATTTTGAAGTTGAAAATTCATAAAAATTTTATGATTTATATCTAAGGTTAAAAACCCAATACAAGGTTCTTCATAAGTTTTTCTTCAAGTAACTGTAGAAAAAATTTCTAGCGTCAATATAGAAATAATTTTATGAGCGTATGAAATTTAATTTTATACGAAATCACGTAAAGTTACGATATATTACAATTTAAATAAGGGTAATAATATAATATATCCTACTAATTATCCCATACTGACAAATCATCTCCGTTCGGAATCATTTTTCGTATACCTATCATTGCATTCAAATTTAACGCATCCATTATAGCAACCTACAAGGAGTATCTCTACTAAACAGCAGAGAGGGTAAACGGACATTTTGTACGGTGATAATAAATTGGTAAAATTTGATCGCGGACGTTTTATAGTTTTATACTGTATAAATAAACCGGAAATACATTAAAACTTTAGATTGCGAATGATGATCACGATTAGTATGAGACATGTGTTTGGTATCACAGTATTAGATAACCTATACACTCTAAATTCTAAAGTAAAATAAAATTTACAAAAACTAAACAACTAAATTAAATCCAAAAGTATTTAAAAATGGGTATGAATATACCATTTTAAGAAAAAACAAATCCAATATTCGTTGGAAGTGAAATATGTAAAATAGTTGATATGTATTTAACTTTAACTCTAAAACTATTTCCATTAATATTTTATTTTGAATCAACATATATTAACGGAAAGAATGAGATACCCACTTGCCCACCTTTTTAAATTCTGAACGAAACGAGGAATGTATTGATTTTACAATGATGTATGTTTTTTTTTTTTATTTTAAATGTATTTTGTATTATTTTATATATTCTTTTTGCCCGAATGGCCGATAATCGATCAACTAAATAAATAATAAAAATATGATGTTATTGCTATTGTCAACCATATATTGTTGAAATATAAAATATTCGTCGTGTACTTAATATCTATTTAACTGCAGTTGATTTTCGGTATTGTTTCAAAGAGTACACATCGAATAATTCTTTAGAGAGCGAACTCGTATCTCTTTACGTTAATCTTTCTTTAATATTATACGCGTATTCCAAATAAATCATGCAAGATAATAATGATATCACGATCGATAGATTGATTGCAAAATCAAACCGGCCTCGATGGTTCTCATTGTGATTACAGTGGCGTCATTTGGGGGGGGGCAGGGTGTGCGGTTGCGGTATTTTTACATTTGAGTTAGGTTTCTGTAGACATTGTCCGGAACTTAGCGAAAAAATAGTGCCCTGTCGAATAGTAAATTTTTCTGACTTTCGAAATATGAAGGTTAAGTCCTTCGACTCTTTCCGGAACATGGCAAAAAAAATTAAAAACTACAGACGGATATCCGTTACGGGCGTTATGCGTCTAACGGAAAACAGTCCTCTGGGTTTACGGAAAACTGAAAAATCCTATGATGTGCATATAGTGCGTACCGAAGACAGAACAAGAAAATATTTTTGGAGCAATATCTTTGCGCTATCTTGTGGTTGGAAAATAGAAGTAGACATCACAAAATTTAATGGTAATGCTGGGCGCCTAGATTATACCGAAATGCAACCGGGTAGACAAGGTTTCTCATCACTAGCCGTCCGTGGTTAGGTAGGTAGAAGGGACAATAATATCTTTTGGGATTAATATTTGGAAGGATCCGTTATTTTCTAGTATAGATTTTCTCGGGTTACTTTTTTTACGGGACTAGGATGCATGGAAAATATTTTTACGGAATGGTACTAATCGGGAAAATACAATATTACGGTAACTCGTCTGTCTCGATTCGGTAACAGAGTGATAAGCAGTAAGCACTTGTCCGAAAAATAAAATAAAATAGATGAGTAAAATAACTCATAAGAGCACAGCACTATACATATACTATAGTATATCTTAGACCGTGGAGCACAGATATATAAAATCGAATTTTCTATATCTGTGCATAAGAGTGAGTATAACAGGTTATTGTTCTGTGGTTATACGCATGGTTATATGGTGGTTACCTAGTAACCAACTTGAGGCGGTGTTGCATAGCAAGTCTAAGGATATTTTCGTTTTTTTTTCACGTTGGTGTTTTAAATATGTTTCTTAAAAAATATCGTTCTCACATTAATTTTCCTGAAAACTAATTTCCCATTTTTTTACGGGCCAGTCGCGCTTCTAAAATATAGAGCTGTGGCCATAGATAATAAAGAATTCTTTATTATCTATACCAGCTGTGGCTCCGTCATAAATATAAAGTGATTATATCAAGTTTTATTGATAACACAAATGATATTTTCGCGCCATTTTTTTTGGAACAGTGGCCGGAAATCATAATAGTTTATCATTGCAGTACTGTAATTTAACACGTCCTGTGGAACCGTAGTGAAACGGTCTGGCGGAACTTGGAATTACCATTTGCTATTCATCCTATTAATTTGTTGGTGATGATTTTTAGTGTATAGGACAATAACTAGTACCGGTAAGCATACCAATAATATTAATCGTAATTTTACGACTACATTACCATAATAATATGACCATTATTCGTAATAAATATTTTTATTTATTTCATTAGATTTGATAATCACATAAAGGTCGAGCACATGGCAGGCGGTACAAGTGGGGACCCAGAACCAAAAGGCGTTAAACGCAAATTGGAAGAACCATCAATTACAGAAGAAGAGAACGATTTTCCTTCTGATTATGATGAAATTCAGACAGATATCCCAATAACCAATTCTAAGGTACGCTGCAAGTTTTGTAATAAAACAAAGACAGAAGATGTAAATATTCCTTCAGATGCTGAACCAGAGTGTATTGTGTTAACAAATGAGATTTTAGCTAATATTTATACTGATAATGATGATGTAGTACAACACAACTTAACAAATTACAGCATTTATGATGAAAATGGGCACATGTGCTCAATAGATTCAGGGGTGATGGAGAGAAATGTCACAATATTCATGACTGGCTATGTAAAACCGATTTACAACAATAGTCCTGGTGTTGAAGATGGAATACCTGCTATGGCGTTGGGACCAATATTGGAATGGTGGTTATCGTCATACGATGGTGGTACTCAGGCATTAATAGGTATAAACACTGAATATGCGGATTATTTGTTAATTGAACCACATCCTAAGTATAAAAAATACATGACATCAGTAACTGAAAAAATACATTTAAGTAGAGAAGTAATTAAAAATATTTTAAGTAGTGAATACGATGATCCAACTTATGAAGATATTTTAAATTGTGTGATAGACTCTGTAAACCCAGCAACAGGCAATAAATTTACTGAAGAAGATCTGATTTCTCATGCTCAATTTGTCCTCAATCAAGTATTAGAATATGATTTAAATGACACTTATCATTTACCTTTAGCAGAAACTCAATGTATTGAAACATTGACCCAACTTTCAGGAGCTGCAAAACCTGTCAAAGGACCGTCTAGAAGAGCAGGACAAAGAAATCAATATGTGAAAACTGATATTAATAAACGAGAGTTCAGCAAAGCGACTACTACAGAGTTAGTAAAAGATGTGTTTGAAAATATGTTTGCAGCTCAATTAGATATTGATGATAAAGAAAACGAAGGAAACGTGAATAAACTTGTTAAAACTATGTTTGATGATGTTTGCAACACTAAAGTAAAAAAAGAAATATCTGACATACATGTTAATGTTAATCAAGTGTTATGGAGAGACCAAATATTGTGTGAAAAAATGTTTATTGTTGTGAAAAACAATGTTTCAACAATACCTTTAATAGGACGCATAGAATATTTTTTCAAGACAAAGTTTAAAAATAAAGCACATGTTCAACTCTTTATGCATAGTTATGAAACTGTACTAGGTGAAACAGCAGATCCTCAAGAAATATTTGCTCTCAAAAATTGTACAAACATTGATATTAAAAATGTAATCAAAATTATAGATGTTGTACAAAAAATACCTAGAAATAATTGGTTTCAACTTGGTAATTCAAAATTACAAGATCTCTTAGAACCTGTTAACCGCAATAATAAAAACTCATTTTTTTATCAACTTCAATATGATGATGAATTTGGACGATTCGAGTATCTAAAACCTATAGAACCAAATACTGTTATTAAGGAAGGTTATTGTAGTAATTGTGAAGATTTTGCCTTAGAACAAAAATCAAAAGAACCTGAATTATATGAGTTTATTGAAGAAGACAAAAATATTTCATATTTTTATAAATTTAAATTAAATGATGAAGAGTATAAAGTTGGTAGTTTTGTATATCTACAACCTGAAATATTCAAAACAGCTTCAAGATCAAACATGATTGGCGAAGAACCATTTGAGCATATAGAGACAAATAAAAATGTAAATAATCAAGAACAAAAAATAATTGATGAAACTAAATATCCTGAGTATTATCGTAAGTCATTGGAAAATACAATGCGTGGTTCAAATGAAACCACTCCAGATCCATTTGAAATTGCAGAAATATTGGCGATATATTTTGTTAATTGGGATAGGAAAAATATCAAAATGATTGTAAGACGTATGTATAGAGCTGAACAAATTCCTATAGCAGATTATGCCAAAAATTCAGATATGAATATGTTATTTTGGTCAGAAGAAGAATTTAGAGTTACGTATCAAAACATACGTGGTAAATGTTATGTTTCTTTTATTTCCAATATTCAAAATCCACTTATGTGGTCTTCAAGTGGACCTGATCGATTTTATTTCACAAAAAAATATGATTTCATGTTTGGTTCTATTATTTCGGAACATGAACTTCCAAGTGAAGCTAAACTAACTGGCAAAGAAGTTTATGTTAACTATAAATATCAATATGTGGATGAAGATAAATTACAGTATATACCATCATATAAGAAAATCAAACCACTCAGAGGACTTGATATATTTGCTGGTTGCGGTGGTTTGTCAAGAGGCTTAGAAGATAGTGGTCTAGTTATAAGTAATTGGGCTATTGAGTGTGATGAACAAGCTGCAGGTGCGTTTAAATTAAATAACCCAGAGTCAACTGTGTTTGTTGAAGATTGTAATCATTTATTGAAATTAGCAATGTCCGGAGAAAAGACGAATAGCAAAAATCAGAACATACCACAAAAGGGTGAAGTTGACTTCATTTGTGGAGGTCCTCCTTGTCAAGGTTTTAGTGGAATGAATAGGTTCAATTCTGGTCAATATTCATTGTTCAAGAACTCTTTGATTGTTTCATTTTTATCATATATTGATTTCTATCGTCCAAAATATTTTGTCATGGAAAATGTTAGAAATTTTGTATCGTTTAAAAGAAGTATGGTTCTTAAATTAACACTTCGATGTATAACACGTATGGGCTACCAGTGTACATTTGGTATTTTACAAGCTGGTAACTTTGGTGTACCTCAAACTAGAAGGAGGTTAATTATCATGGCAGCAGCTCCTGGTGAAACATTGCCTCTGTATCCTGAGCCTATACATGTCTTCAATAGAAGAAGTTCAAGTTTAACTATTCAAATTGGTGATAAAAAATTCAAAACTAATTGCAAGTATGAAGAGTCAGCTCCTATGAGAACCGTCACAGTATATGATGCTTGGTCTGATTTACCCGAAATACCAAATGGGGCTAATGAGGAAGATATCATTTACAAATCTAAGCCCATTACTCATTTACAAAAATTACTAAGATATCCAGACAACCGATATGCAGAATCTATACTGAGTGATCATATATGCAAGGATATGTCACCTTTGGTTCAAGCTAGAATGGAATTGATACCAGTAGGTGAAGGAAGTGACTGGAGAGATTTACCCAATTCAAAAGTGAAATTATCTGATGGAAGTTATACCAATAAACTTTTGTATACTCACAATGATATAAAAAATGGTTATGGTCCAAATGGTGAGTTACGTGGTGTTTGCCAATGTGCAACTGGTGAAAAATGTGATCCGCAAGACCGTCAAAACAATACAATTATTCCTTGGTGTTTACCGCATACTGGTAATAGACATAATAACTGGGCTGGCTTATATGGTCGTCTAGCATGGTCAGGTTTTTGTTCAACAACTATTACTAATCCTGAGCCAATGGGAAAACAAGGTAGAGTACTTCATCCTGAGCAACACCGTGTGGTCAGTGTACGAGAGTGCGCCCGTTCACAAGGTTTTAAAGATTCTTTCATATTTAATGGACCAATCCTCAACAAACATAGACAGATTGGTAATGCAGTTCCTCCGCCAATGGGTACAGCCATTGGTCATGAAATAATTAAAGCCATTGACAAAACACCTAGATATATTTATAGACAGTTTTTATGAGCAACCACTAACAGACTTTATTCTGTGTTAATTTACAATGTTAAAAATATATTTGAATACACCCATCCTAGCACGAGTTAATACTCTGCTTTTGTTTTAATTTTTAGTGGTTCATCTAAAACGAGTACAATGTATTAGGCTATATAATCATCTGATATGATATTTAATTTTACTATTTTAATAATATTTTGTGTTACAGTTTCTATGTTAGTTTTAATTCATTTTTTTATTAGTATTATTGCATATAATCATTGATTTATTTTTTAATAATTATTGTGATCCTTTCATAGTGAAATATTTAAATATAATTTTTTTGTGGATTTTAAATTATGATATAAGCTTGTACTAGATTACGGTTTACACAGTTTTTATAATATTATAATCTTACATTTATTATTAATTTATAATTCTTACATTTATCATTTTATTTATCATTGTTTTATTTTTAATATGCATTATTGTTTATACTTGAATACATTCCAATACAATTAAAAAATAATATTTTGATACTGAAAAATATTTTTGTTATTTATATAAATGACCGGTAATTTTTGTATGTTTCTAAATATGATAAAAATCCTGTATAAGTGGTTACTTTCCAAGTATTTGACTCTTATTGTTAATCATTGTTTCAATAAAAATATAGGTACTGATTATAACTGATTAATATTAAGTGTGGGATAATGAAGGTTATGATTTTACAATACATTTTTATTTTTACTTTCAATCTACAGATAAGATTCAATTTTTTTTCTTGAAATTAATAAATGGATCATTTTTACTACTAGAAAATTTGTATTTATAAAGAAAAAAATTAATAATTTAAATATTTGTTTAAATATTTATAGTATTAAAATAATTTATTGGTTAGGTACCATGATTACTAAAAAAGTTAGACTGTTTTTACTTAAAATTGTTTTTCATCTCATACAACTAATAGTTGAAATCATATTTAATACATCCATTATAGTCTTCATTGAACATATATACGTACACCTACTATAAACCATATTTTTTAGCAAATTGATTTTGTGTTAGTCAAAATTTTGAAGTCATATTATTAAAACAGTCATTATAAATAAATATTTTTTTTAACCTCTGACAATTTTATAGTCTGTAGATAATTCAAGATTAAATTGGTATTACTATTAATTATTAAATATAAATATAAATTAATGAAGTTACATTAAAATTATATAATTTTATAAATTGTATGTTTTCTGATAATGGATGTAAAATCGTCAACATTATTGACAACAATAGTTTAAAAAATAATTCTTCATTATATTATAATTTATTATTTTAAAACAAAATGTCATCAATCAATTATGGACAAATTTTTCATGGGTGAATTTGTTTAATTTTAAAGTTATACTATAGATATACTTCAGATTTCAGAGTAATATCAGTATTATTTGTATTTTTAATTAACAAAATTTACTTAAATATGACTAATTTTAATCTATTAATAAAAATTGAATAAGAAATAATAATGAGACTAGTCACTAATGTTAACATTTAATATAATAGTGATGACTGATGAATCATGAATGTCTAAAAAGTTGAAATATTTGTGTCATTTGTATACTATATAATTAATGTCTAATGCTAAAGATGGACATAATAAGTGTAATAAAAAGTGCATGGAAACCATAAATATTGTTATCATTGAAACTCAATATAACAATTACTAATCAATTATTTTTTAAACATTATGTTGATATGTTTCTCTCAGATGACAATATTATGTTTAAGTTATTTATCAGATAATTAATATCACACTAAGGACAACTGAATACTAGAACATAATGTAGAATTAAATATAAATTTTTTAAACATATTTTGATTAATTTTTTCGATATGAACTACTATAAGTGCATTTTTTTTTATTTATTTATTTTATAATAAAGCAAACATAAAATCAAATTTTGTTATATTTAAAAAATAATTCTTCTCACATTATTAGGTATGTTATAATTGCTAAGATTTCAAATAACCAAATAATAGCTGCACTATTTTAACAATATAATATTAATATTTAATTTACATATTTTGATATTAGTC
This sequence comes from Rhopalosiphum maidis, assembly GCF_003676215.2. NCBI lineage: Eukaryota > Metazoa > Arthropoda > Insecta > Hemiptera > Aphididae > Rhopalosiphum > Rhopalosiphum maidis. The sequence continues at coordinate 88,257,764 of NC_040878.1, forward strand.
GTGTATCACAATATATACAATAATTTAACAAAACTGTGATAAAAAAAAAAAAAAAATGTTAGTGTACACATTGGAAATATTTTATTATCAATACACATAATATTTAATGATATTTTAATGTATGAATACAAAATGTAGAAAAATATTTAAAAGTTAATATGAATCAAATAAAAATTATTTTATCTAACATATTATTATAATATACGTTTTTATATCACTATAAATAATGTAAAAAGTTTTGGCACGTCCATGAAACTCTACATTGAAATCGACAGAATTTAAAGAAGAAAATAATTAATTTTAATAATTATAAACTCAGTCAAAGTTTACCAGTCGATTTTGGTGTATACCGTCATTGATACATTGAGAAAAGCATTAAGCAGTAAAATAACATTATAAATAACATAAAACAATCAAAATAAATATAAATTTATATATAGTTTTTGTTTTAATGAGACGATTTTTGTTATTAACAATATTATCTCTCATCATTTAGAACACAAGTTTTGTGGATATACAATTTTGAAAAACTATTAAGTATTAATATTAATAACTTAACTAAAACTTTGAGAAATGCCTCAGCAAATTAACTTTGTAAGTCATGGATGAATTTGCAATTAGAAATATCCATTTCATTCATCAATTGTATTTTTATAAATACACAGTTTAAGTAATCATTTCTAAATATTTTTGTTTATGTTTGTTTAACATCTCTGTGACTGTGACCAATTTTTTCAATGATGGTTGACTTTTACTAAGATTTTGTAGTTCAATTAAATGTGTCTTACAAATGTGATGTAAGGTGCCTAAATTACGAGCAGGATCACCCTTGATTTTCTCTCCCTCTGATTCTGGTTTTTCAATAACATTGGATAACTGGTCTAAAAAGACAATCATCCTTTCTTTGTTCTTCAGTATAAATGGATTCACAACTTCCATATAAGGCTCTTTGCCACCAAACTCTACCAAGTTGGCTAAGTTTTGCAAGCATTTTGCTACCATAATTAGAGATCTAGCTGCCATGGGTGGTGGAGGTTCTGGAATTAAATTGAACTGTCTAGGGTTTAAGATTGCTGGGCACAGGAGTCGTAAAAATATGAAACCAGAAACTACCCGGGTCCTAACTAGTCTTTCATATGGCCACTTATTCATTACCATTCTCTGTAGACATCCACATATATATCGTAAAGTACGAGGACAAGCATCGGCTGACATAAATATGGATTGAGTGATCTCATCTAATACTAACAAAAGAAACTCGGCATTGTCACAAGCATCGTCTGGGGATTCCATTTTACATGGGTTAAGTTCACATGATTGTTTACTCTCCAATAGTTTAAAAACAGTTTGTTGGATTGCGGATTTTAAAAAATCTGAACAAACCGATTTCATATAAAGGTCCATTAAAGTTGTAGTTAATGATGCAGCCCTAAATAATGTAGTAGTTTCATCTTCTTTCATTATCTCCACATCATTTAAACTTCTTAATAGATCAGCTTCTTTTTTCTCATGCCGGAAAATTCCCATTAAAGATGTAGCCAAAGGCATGCGATCTTGGTGGCATAGATCTGCTAATGCTCTTACAGATTCTAAATCTGGATCAAGAATTAGCTGTTGCATTGGTGAATATTCTTCGGTTGGCATGATGAGATCATGCAAGTATCTAGTACGCAACCGCAAAGAACCCCATTCCCCAATAGGTGTTATACCACTTAAAGGATACCAGTCTTCAACTTCAGCTCCATTGTTTAATGTATTCAAGTCTACAGTCAACTCAGCTACCTCAGTATCCTTAGATCGTTTTCCTTTATTGTAAATGCTTACAGTGAATGTCAATACATCAGGAGGTACATCATCTAAAGTAAATTCTTCATCAAATACAGGATCAGGCCCACTCTTAGCTCGAGTTCTGGCTACTTTTACTTGATTCAGAGATATTATACAAAATGGGTTTGGTACAAGTTTGAATGGTAAACGATGGGCATCCAGAATGTGCAGTTGTAAACAACGTAATTCACGTAATTTTTGTGCTTTTGGAACTCTTGACAATTGAGTCACACAATACATTCTTAAAGAGGAAAGCCATTCTTGAAATAAATCTTGTGATGACACAGATAAATAAGTTATGGTAGCCAAACATGGTAGAGCTCTTTCAACTAATTGGAAACAATTGGGCCTATCAAACACACTTTCATGAACTGGATATAAGTAGGCACAACTCAATTCTATCAAACCTTTAGGTTTAGTTCTTTTAGGATTATCATAAAAACATAAATGAGTATCAACTCCATCAATTAATAAGACAAAGTATAATGATTTCCATTTCTTATTCTTATCACTTTTCTTAAACATATATCCTTGCATTTTTATTCCTTTTACTTTTTTGATCCCCACCTGTTCTCGGCATTCCCTAAGTGTTGCATATATTTTTTCAGCTTGCTGTACTTCTTTTTGTTTGATTGGTAATTCCAATAATTCATTAGAGTTTCGACATACAGGCATTACAAGAGTGTGTCCCTCAACTATCTGTTCTTTACGATATCTATTTATAACAGCATCTAAACATTCAAATGTACGACCACCCATTAAATAACGAACACCTTTCTTCTCAATTCGAAACCTTTGGATTTGATTGTTGACATGAAAGAATAATGAATAATCACCCGGAGAATTATCACTTGGTCTGACTAAAAAACTTCCAGGACCAGATTTGACTAACATGTCTACAGCTTCATTTTTTGTTACGCCTGGATGAAACCAATCAAAAACTGTATTTGGATCTATGTTTTCGTCTAAATGATCAACCTGAAAATTTAATTTTTATATTTAATAGTTAGATACCACTTAAAACAAATAAGAAATATTTGTTGTAAATTAATATCAACTGTTTAATGTTCGTTTTGTACGTATACCGTAATATATATTTAAATAAATATTTATCTATAAGCTTTAACAAATAATAAGATCAGTCATACTATTTTTCATTCATCTAATTTTTCACATTTGAAATTTTATAAGTAACATAAGTTACAATTAAAGTTATAATTAATTAAATTTATCAATTAACTATTTTTGTAGGTACATATTAAAAAAAAGAAGTTTGTAATAAAATTAAAATGTCTATTGAATTAAATAAATTAATCCAGAGGTTCTCAAACTTTTCAGGCCAGGCCCCCCATTTTGGTCAACTCCATAAAAATAATTTTCATAGTCATGTTTAGAGTAACAAAAAGTTAAAAACAAACAACAAATACCTATAGGCTAATATTGATATTAACATTAAAAATTTATTGTGTACGTTTTGATTGTTGCTGCGTGTATGTGATATATAAATATACTGAATTTTATACAATACAGAATGCGTTTATTATTACGGAAATTTCACAAATCTTTTGCAGCCCCCCGGAGAGTTGTGTCTGAATTAATCATTCAAATAATCACTGTGGATTTACATGAAAAATTAGAATTTATAACCACTGCCGGATTGACGAGCTATCGGCCTACCGAGTTTTAGGAGTTTAATTACAGCTACAACTACTGTATGATTAAAATAATTAAAATAAATTATATTTTCTACCAATGTTTGTAATGATTTATCACAAAAATAAAAATAAATACGACCAAACGCTCAAATTCAGCCCATATTTTAAGCGGCTTAACGAGTTTTTCTTGGTAGCTCGCCAGACCAATCCGACCCTGCTTATAACCCATTTATATAGTTGTGAAATATTTTGAACTAGGTAGTTAAATTAGATTATACAAAAATTAGTAATTACTCACAAATATGTTACATGAATACTAAATTATCCATTCATTTTATATTATAAGCCCTAAGTAATAATATTAATGATAAATTAATATATAACTTACCAAGTCTCTAAAAATCATTCCTTGTTCACCTGTTCTATGAGCAGTTACCCATAGCCATCCATCTCCCATGTCATTGTGTACAAAGAATATGTCACCTTTTTGAAATGTTAGTTCATCTGTATCTGGCATTTTAGTGTAAGGTAAAATTGCTACAACACGTTTTTTATCATTGACCGGTTCAGGAGGCGCTACTGGATATGCAAGTCTTTCTCTTTTCAATAAGTCTGAACAATTTGTATAATAACCAATTAAATCAGACAAACTATCAAACTGTCGACCACCAATGTAGAAATCGCCACATACAGCTGTCACTCTAAAGTGATTGATACCAGTACGTCCCAGATAGGATAATACATATGAGCCTGGTTTACGATCACTTTCGCGCACCAGGTAACTACCCATTTCTGATGTCTGCCACAATCGTTCTTCTGCTGCATAACGACTCAACCGACCATGATACCAATGATTTTCAGGTGGTGCTTGTAATAACGATACATTATTCCTACCATCCAGTTCGTCTTGTTCTATGAATGGATCAAAGTCTTGATCGAGTATGTCCTGGCTGTCTTCACTGTTAAGACTTAGTGTAGCATGTACCTTATCGCGCAACACCACACCTGGACCTCCTCTAATGAACTCAGCCATAGTTTTCTTTATGAAGTCAATTGTGAACGGGCTCAATAGCTAAAATCTATCATTTCATTTCTCAACCCACCAACCGTTTAATAACGATCGTGTTGACAGATGAGCCAAAACACAAAAGTTTTAATGGTGTTCACGGAAAACCACCGTCCCAGCACTTAACGTTGACGATGTAAAAAAAACAGAAGAGTGAAGAATAATGAAATATGAAAACATTAATTTTTTAATAATTGATTAAATGAAAATATATTATTCTGGTGGTGCCTGATAACGGCGATTCATTAATAATGATAATATAATAATATTAATATATTATTATGTTATCAGACTTTATTCAAACACTGCGGTTGTTACCACTATCAAACCTATCTACAACACTGTGGTTATTACCACAAATCAAGACATGATCAATGATTTGCTCACCGCTGAAAAGCAAATGCCAATTTGCCGGCTATCATACTATGAATTTGTGATAATAACGTTTACAAATACAAAATCCAGTTTCCGAAGTTTCGAACGTTTAAAAGTTCGAAACTCGGCTCGTTAGGTGCAAACAATGTTCCTTTTGTGAGGCTAAGATTATACTGTATACTGCGTTAAAATGGAAACAGCCGTCGAAGAATATCCGCCAGTGGTAAGTGTGATTTTAGTGTGATATACATTAAACATGACGGTCGTATACGATGTTACAGAACTGGGGTAATGAAAAATTGGAAGAGGCACAGGATTCGGTCAATGAAAATCCATGGGACGTAGAGTCATGGGCTATACTGTTGCGTGAAGCGCAGACTCGATGGATCAACGATGTACGTTCGTTTTTTGAAAAACTTGTTACTACGTTTCCAACTTCTGGTCGATACTGGAAGTATTATATCGAAATGGAAGTATGTATAATAATATTTATTGTTTATAAAAAAAGGACTTAGATTGGAATACTGTTTTGTATAGTTTTTGATATTGCTGTTGTCAATACTTATTATATTTTTGTGTTTTAGATGCGTGGTCGGAACTTTGAAAAAGTCGAGAAGGTATAGTAATGTTATATCTGACACACATATTTTAACTACCTATTTGTTTTTATTAATCTCAACATATATTCATCAGCTCTTTCAGCGTTGTCTCGTCAAAGTACTTAACATTGAACTGTGGAAACTTTATCTAGCTTATGTTAAAGAAACCAAAGCGCTTTTACCAACTTACAAGTAAATAATTTTACTTTATATTTAAATTTATGATATTTTTCTGTATTTATACTTAAGGAAAATAAATAACTCAAATTTACTTATTGTACTGTACTTTATCATAAAAATAATTGTTATTAAAAAAAATATATTTTTAATTGGGTAGAATAATATCTTTAAATAAAACATATTTGTCAATTTGTTATGTAACTTTATAAAAGCTATAATATAATGCATTTCCAATCTGGTAAAAAAATTTTTAATAAGATTAAGTATACTTATTTTTAACTCAAATAATCAATGATGAAATCTTTTAAAAAACATAATCTCTCATAAAATAACTATTCATAATTATTTTAATTTAATAAATATAATAATATGCCATATAACAATAAATTTATTATATTAATAAGTATAATTTTTATATTACCAGTTAATTATTGTTTTAAAATATATTTGTATCTACTATTTTATATAAATAATTATTTTAAAATGTAAAATATTTTTTTTTAATTTTATACATTTGTATATAACAAATAACAAGTAATTAACACAATTGAACATGACAAAAATTAACATCAGGTTATTTGTTTATTTTTTTGTAATATGGTAACTAGGACTCAGATTTAAATTCCCTAAACACTCTAAAAATATCTTTTCAGAAAAAAAATTTATGACTTAAAAGCGCTAAAAATTTCCCACTCAAAAAATGAATTTAAACAAACATTTACATTAAATCATTTTATATTTTCCAAAGAAAACAAATTATGTATTAATGAAATAAATAAATAATAACATTTAGTAAAAAGAAAATATGCGTATTTAATATGTAATATAAAAACTTAAATTTGACAAATTACATTTGTATTTCACTATGTATTATACATTCATACTATAGTCTATATATACTATATTTATATTTCAATTTAGTCAAACTTTTTAGTCATTATACAAGAAAAAGGTCAAAATTAAAAAATGTCAAAAATGCCCCCCAAAAAAAAAAAATAAAATAAAATCTGAGTCCTCACAATAAAAGAAAATACTAAATTTGCATTAAATAACTTCTTTTAAAATATATTATAGAGAAAAAATGGCTCAAGCATACGATTTTGCATTAGAAAAAATTGGCATGGATATACATTCACATAACATTTGGCAAGATTATATAACGTTTTTAAGTAGTGTTGAAGCAGTTGGCTCATATGCTGAAAATCAAAAAATAACAGCAATCAGAAAAGTAGTTTAATTTGATTATTATTTCTTTTATCGCATAGTATTAAAAATCAAATTCAAATCTTTTATTATAGGTGTATCAACGTGGTGTTGTAAATCCTATGATTAACATTGAATTGTTATGGAAAGAATATCTGGCTTTTGAACAAAGTATTAATATTATGATTGCTGATAAGATGATGATTGAACGAAGTAGAGATTATATGAATGCCAGAAGAGTCACCAAAGAGTATGAAGTAGTTATAAGAGGACTGAATAAGAATTATCCTAGTGTACCTCCAACTGGTAGCCTAGACGAAATGAAACAAGTAAGTGTCCAATTTTGTTATATATATACTTAAAAACTATTGTTTATTTCAATAGGTGGAATTGTGGAAAAAATACATTATTTGGGAAAAAGCAAACCCTTTGAATACTGAAGACACTGCACTGATTACAAGACGAGTTATGTTTGCTTTTGATCAAGCGCTATTGTGCATGACTCATCATCCTGACTTTTGGTATGAAGCTGCTCAGTTTTTAGATGGAAGTTCTAAAATTCTCTCAGAAAAAGGAGTAAGCATTAATAAACAATTATCTGAAAATTATTTAAATTTATAATATTAAAATTACATTTATGTGTTTAGGATATATCAGCAGCTAAACAGTATAGCGATGAAGCAGCTAATGTTTATGAAAGAGCAATTGGTACTGTATTGAATACAAGTATGTTATTACGATTTGCTTATGCTGATTTTGAAGAAGGTCGTATGAATTATGAAAAAGTCCATAGTATTTATAAAAGTTATTTAGATAATGAAATTACCACTGATCCAACACTGGTATGAATTTTAAAATTTGTGTTGTATCATCTAAATAATTAATTTAATATTTTTATGGTTTGTAGACATATGTACAATATATGAAATTTGCTCGCCGTGCTGAAGGAATTAAATCCGCACGAGCCGTTTTTAAAAAAGCAAGAGAAGACCCTAGATCTAAGTACCATGTCTATGTCTCTGCTGCTTTAATGGAATATTACTGTAGTAAAGATAAAAACATTGCTTTTCGTATTTTTGAGCTTGGATTAAAAAAGTATTGCGACAACCCACAGTATATTATTAGTTACATAGATTATCTTTCTCATCTCAATGGTAATTAATTCATATATAGTTATGATAATATTTTATTAATTTGTTATACTAATATTTTTATAGAGGATAATAATACAAGGGTATTATTTGAGAGAGTTCTATCAAACACAAGTCTTGAACCAGAAAAATCTGTGTAATTATTGCTATTTTTATATAATAAATTTTAATTTACAATAATGTAAACACATATTAATTTAATTTGTATTAATTTCAGAGATATTTGGAATCGATTCCTTGAATTTGAATCAAATATAGGAGATTTATCAAGTATACTGAAAGTAGAAAAACGGCGATCAGCTGTTTTTGGCAAGGTAATTTAAAATAATTAAATAAAAACATTAAATATAAATACATACATTTTTTTGAATTTAGCTAGTAGAATTTGAAGGAAAAGAAACAGCACAACTTGTGGACAGGTATAGGTTTTTAAACCTATTTCCATGTACAAGTCCTGAATTAAGATCTATTGGATATAATGAAGTTACTAATACAGTATCTAAAACAATGCATAATTCTACACAAAGATCTGCTGTTATTGATGGATTAGATGACTTAGATAATCGACCTAATGAAAAGCGATTGCCGCTGCCCGATATTTCTCAAATGGTACCTTATAAACCTAAATTGAATGCTTTTCCAGGCGAACATATTGTACCAGGTAATTTAAGTTAATTATTTGTTTATTTTCTAATTATTATAAATAACTATTTAAAGGAGGAACCTTTCCGCCGCCACCACCTGCTTGCCAGCTAATGCAAGTATTACCACCACCTGGTTGTTTCCATGGTCCATTTGTATCTGTAGACATGCTTATGGATATATTCCTTAGACTTATACTTCCTGACAAAGGTAAGTCCTTTTACTAATATATTTTTTTTTCAATATTAAAATACTATATAGTATATTTGATTTGAGATTATCCACCTGACACTATTATGTAATGAAATTAAATTATTCCATTGCTACTTGTTAACCACAAGATTTTTCAGATACTTTTATGTTTTACACAGTAGTGTCATTTGGACCATGCGATGTACACATTTTTGTTTTTTAAATTTATTATTATTATGATTAGCCCAGTGTTTCCCAACCTATGAGTTGTGACTGGCTAAACTTCCCTATAAATAAATATATAATTATACTATACAATCACATTTTTTTTTTTAATGAGGGTGAGTCGCATAACCAACAAGGGGTAAATTTGTAGGTCACTATTACAAAAAGGTTGGGAAATACTGATTTAGCCCACTTCTTAAATTGGTTGGCCTGAAAAATGGATTAATTCTATACAGGGTTTGTAACCTATATAAAAAATGTTTAATAATAAAAAAAAAATTAGTTATGCAAAAGTTGTATATCTTTAATGCAAGCCATTTTTTTAAATTTTTATTTTATGTTTTGATACATACATTATGAGCAGTTGCCCAAGTTATACTTCTTAAAAATAAAATATAACCACATAATATATTACAATATAATGTTACAAATAATTTTTAAAAAGAGATACATTTAAAATTATACATATGAAGTCATGAAGAATATATTTGGATAGGTTCACATTTACTAGATAAATTTGTTGATGAGATTTGTTCAGTTATAACTGTTATAAGTTACAACCATAATTTATTAGTCTGATATTGAGGAACATAAAAGGTTAATCTGGATGATCTATCATAGAAGTTTAGGTGCATCAATACTAAAAATTTTGCTAAACAAGTTGCCAAACACTCTTTGATAGGATAAACTACTAAGCTTTATATGGTGTAGAATAGGGAAATATTCATGTTGTAGATACTTATTGTTAAGATATGGAAATAAAACTAAAGAACTTACGCTGAACATGTTTGGGTTAGTAAGAGTAGATATAGTTTAGGGATTCCATATTATACCTACATCATAAGGGTTGTGGTTTCCAGATTTGTATAACTATCATTAGAACAATCCCTTAATAGTGATATAGTTAAAAAATTAAATCTCTCTAAAAGACTAAATGTTTCTAATATGATTATCAATATTTTTAGTTAATTTAAGCACATAATAGTTTGCTAGCAAAAACCTTGAACATTTTTTAAGAATAATATTTTAATTAAGAAATTATAATTTGTAACCATCTAGTTATTCTTTAATATATTATTATTTTAAAAGTATTTTATTTAACTTTGAAATAATTAATTAGTCTAAAAGTTTGGCAGCTTTTTACACACACGACCCAAGTTTTTCATTCTTTCATCGAAGGTCACATTAAATTATTAAAATAAACAATATTAAAAAGTGGGCAAGTGAGTAACTGCTCTTTTGTACGTTTGAGGCCAAGCATACCTTATCTCTTTAATGGATATGTTTAAATTCAATAATATGTTATGTATAAGAAATTATTCTGAAAGGAGATAACCTAAATTTGTAATTCATTTTATTATTAGTAATATACTATAAATTATAAGTAGGCAATAGCTAAAAAATTAATTTAAATTTTTGAAAACTTTATTAAGTATTGCACATAATAATTTAAGTAGCATTTAAAAATTTTATGGTTAATACTTTTTTTGTTCCCAAATCTAAAAACCGTTTTTATAAAATATAAATAAAAGTGCATTTAATGAAAAGGGGATGTTTAGTATTGGTAAATTATAAATCTGCAACAGTAAAATTTAATAATAACAATAATTACGATATGTTGTTCGCATGAAACAAATTATTTTAATTTAAAATAAAGTTAAAAAATAAATTGAGTTAATATTATTTTTATTATACTTTAATATTTGATAATGAACAATGTACTTATACAAATATGAGCATACAAGTATGTTGAAAAAATAATACATTTGTATTTTGTTTAATTATATTACAACAATATAATATGCATTTGTTTAAAACGTATATTTTATTCTATAACTTTATTTCATTAAATATTATTGTTTGTAATATACCTAAAAAAATACATTAAGAAATATGGGTGATGTTTTGATGCACTTTCTATTAGAATAAATTCACTTATTTAATATTTTGAAACTTAAAGGTTAAACTATTATTTAGTGTATCTAGTAGGAAGTTTTTGTTTTAAAGTTAGTTATAAATATGTAAAATATTACGATTTTGAAATCCTCAAACGTCATTTAAAAATTAAATGTCAATAAAAACCTTCAAAACTCCTTAAATAATATTCAGAACTTTAAATTTGATTATATTAAGAAAATTCACTCTACTACATAATTAAATTTTAATAAACTTAACTACTCAAAATTCATTCTATAAAATGCAGATTTTCTATGTAGTGTGTTTTTAGCATATTTTGCAAGTGTGATATCCTCTTGAGATTATCTAATTATAACATCAAACTAGTAGCTATTAATTTGTAATAAATACCATGTTTAACACGTGCATTATGTATTGTAGGTATTTGTTATCGTAACATTTACTTATTACACTAATTTATACTCAAATATTTATAATTTCTTGACTTGGTATGATTATAAAAATGTTTGATGTATTAACTACAATACTAAATAATAAATTTATATTGTCTTTTATAGCACCAATGCCTAAAGCTGAGAATGGCTGTGATGTGAAATTATTTGACACTGCTATGTCAGTGCAATGGGCAAATGAAGATACAGCACATGGTGGCTCCAATAAGAAAAAACGTAGAATAGGAGGACTGTCTGGTAAAGGTGATGACAGCGATGAAGACATTAACTTAGTACCACCACCATTTGATATATATCGTTCAAGACAACAAAAGCGTGTATCCAAATAAATCATTTAAATTATATAATTAGACTACAAAGTATAAATACTATTTTTGATCCTTGTCTACTGGAATTATCATTTTCATTTATTCATTTTAATATGGTTTTTTTTTTTTAATTTGTAAATAGTTATTTGAGTTGAATAATTATTTTAGCATATTTGTTTATAAGCCAAACCAAGACATATAGTATACATTTATAAAAAAAAAAAAAATTATTGATTTCATAATTACATGAAGCTATCATTAATGTTAATAGAAATTCTTGAATCAATATAATAGGCTCTTCCAAAGTCACTACTTGTACATAATAAATAATTTACATCACTAAGAAACATAAAGTGGCTCTCTTACCACTAATAAAAGGAGCAACACATCAATAATTTATACTTCCTATAATATGCTATAATCATGTTTTTGATATGCAAAGAATTGTGAATAGTTTGTTTGCTATTTATCTTTAAAGTGTTTACATTATCTCTAGATTATAAAGTCTCGAATGATATGTTTCATATTTGCATATCATATTATTAATAACTGTATTATTTATTCAATGAAATGAGGTAGGGCCGTGTCCCTAACTAAAAATGTCCTGGCAATTGGCATACCACTGGCTCAACCCTTTTTCAACCAAAACAAATTTGTTCATAAGTATTTCATAATTTGAAAAAATTTTAATAGTTGACTGTAACCTGCAGTTACACAAGAATATTATGTAACTAACAATGTATTATTGTTAGTTACATAATATTAATTGTCAATAATATACTACTAAATTTTAAATTATAATAATATTAGTTAGTAGCTACAACAAATTTATACCTATTTAGTATTTGCAATTGATGGTATTACCTATGAATTATAATAATTTTTTAACACATATGTACAGTATACTGACTAAACTGTGTATATTTTTTTATTTTGTCAAAAATATAAACATATATTTCAAAGAAAAACAACTTTAGTGATGTTTTTGTTAAACCTAAAAAATAATTTTAATTAGGTTATATTAATTTTTTTTCTCAGTATAGGGCTGAAACCTAAAATCTCATTTTACATAGTCAAATCATATAATTGTTGACCTCCCTACTTAGATAAAAATTCTTAGCACTACAAATTTTTTTATTGACTGCAGTTTGTACCTTGCACAATATGTCGAAATCAATACATTTTAATACATTTTTATCACTATATAATAGAGATAGCCATCTCTGAAACCAAAACACTTTACCTTTAAACAGCTATAAATATGGAAAACTGCCTAAAATAAATGCTATTATGAAAATTTTGTTTTTTATAAACCATATTCAATTTATTGTTTACGCCATGAAATGATCAACGTTACTATTTTTTGAAAACATGATTTTTAATGTTGATAAATTATTGACTTAGAAAACAAACTGCACTAACTGCAGTATTATAATTTAATTGTTTAAGTACTCTTAAAAAATAGTGATCACTAAGCCATGTAGGTACCAAGACTATAAACTATTAGATATCAAGACTTAAACTATTATGTCTTATTTTCCCTGATTGTGACAAAATAGATCTCATAATATTTTCATATCCACTATAATAGATATATTATAGAAAAATAAAATAATATGTGTTATTTTAATATTTGCATTAATCACATTAATAATTATACTGATGATAAATAGTGAAATATTATTATATTATTATTATTTATATATTTGTATATTATTTTCATTTTTCAGTGAACTGTCAAAAAGGTTGTCAATTTTTGACAATGAGATTTTAATTAATAATGATCTAAAAAATTTGAACTTTTTTCCGATTCTATTACAATAATTTATTGAAGAAAGAACAATTGTTGTTTAACTTAAAATTTATTAAACCGTCAAAATCTCTTTTTAATAGCACACCAAAAACATATGAATGGAAAACCTCCAAAAATTAAGAAATATTTGTAGTGTTAAAATAAATACTCTGGCCTCAGGACAGGTATATCTTCTACAGTTCTACATTTTAAAAGTTTATAGTTTATAGCTTTCTATAGTCATACGGTCATACGGACCTGAAACCAGTGAAACCAACAGGATTGTACATAATGATGATAGATCCTCACAGACGCGTAGTCAATAAAAAAATAATTTTACTTGCCTAAAGGTTATATGTCCCCATCAAATCCTGTTTCTTGTGCATAATCATCGGCTGGGAGCAACGGGAAATCCGCATTGGATAGTCCAGAGGAAAATCACGAATAACATTAATTTTGTCGACGTTTTATCGTTTTCATATTCAGAAAAATTAACAGTATTATTGTAATCCTGTAATCGCAATTTATACCATTCGCCGCTACGTGGTATGGTTAAAGGGCTGGATTGGATCGGCGAGTTATCGAGTAAAACTCGTACAATAGTCATGAGGGGTTGCTGACTGTAAATATGTTAAAAGTTAAAACTTTAAAAGTTGAAGAAATGGAGACTAAACGGTCTAAACGTTGGACTTGCACAGACCATTGTACATGATAGTTGTATGGTATGGTATTTAGTAACATAGTAGTTATGGTATAAATACAGAAAACTCATATTCGTTTCGAATTTGTTTAATCTGGCCCGTGGAGCTGAAATAACTGAACCATCAAAAATCATTTTTGATACTTATATCTGTCGCACATAATAGATATTTCAACATTTGATCTATTTTATGATCGGTGGCGCAAATATGGGTGGGGCTTAGCCTTTATACCAAAAAATAAATCACTTAAAAACTCTTCAAAAAAAAATAGTATAATATATTATGTAAATATTATTTTAATAAGGCTGAGTTCTAAACACGTTTCCTATTTGCGCCACTATCGGAGATTATACGATTGCGTTCATCGTTTGTCGCTGTTTACAATAATAATCACGATAACACAACAATTATTTATTATTAACTAATAATTAAATTTTTTCTGACCAACGAAATTTTTTTTAAAAATCTTTTGGACCACCATAGGTATAATTTATTACGGCAATAACAAGAATTTGGATTTGTTTCTCGCGCACCCCCGAAATCAGCTCTCTGTATAGTACAGAGTATTATAAATTATAGAGCACGAGTAGGCTTCAGCTAGGATGAGGAGTTATGCGTTTCGCAATCTGAGGCTTTTACTTTTTATTTTCTCTATTAATAATTATTATACAGAGACCAAGAAATGTATGTAGGTACCTATATGTATCACACTATCACCGTATTACAGATTAGATCGTTCTCGGTTTTCGTTATGTCGGTGCCTCGTTTAGTAAAAATTTAATTGTTTATTACCTAGTACCTACTATTGTGATGACATTGCGTTATAAAAATTATATTAAACCTACCTCTACGTAGTTTTTGTAAAATTGCGTGCGCACGCAATACCAAATATGGCCTTGGTCGTTTCGTTCTCATGGCGCTAAGCCGCTAACGATATAAATATAAACAGTAATAAACACGCGGAAAAAGTTAAAAAAAAGTCAAACGCTCATAATATTATTATTATTGTTTTAAAATGAGGTTCGTGCGCACTAGATATATACATGCAGAGGCCGGTACTTCAATAGATATTGCGTCGAACTGTAACCCGCCAAAAAAAAATTTGTAACGACTAACAATCATATTATAGATATAATATTATGTACCTGTATACAGTAGCACAACCAGGATTTTTTCAAGGGGTGTGTCCGCCAGTAGCGTGTACAGTAGTTCCCCAATACATTTCTAAATTTGTTAGTTTACTATGAACAAAAGTTACGGTTCAAGGGGGTGTCCAGACACCCCAAAACACCCCCCTTGGTTGCACCACTGTCTGTATAGTTGCAGTATATATAATATATAATACACTCAGTGGCGTGGTGAGCGATGTTTGTCTAATGTAATTAATTAGCACTAGAAATTTATGTTGAGTTTAAAAATTAAAATTTGTGTGAATGAATGTATAGTTAATTAGATAGCATTTTTTTATTTTAAATTGTTGGTGGCCAATGTTCTGTAATGAAAATTCTAGATTACTATAAACAGTTTTAGATTATATATTATATTGTAGGAGGTATAGTGGGTGGGTCATTGTTTAAATACTTTTCTTAGGGCTTGAAATATGCTCGCCACACCATAGGTAAAACCGTATAGATATCCACGTTAGTCGGTTAACGTGTAGCCGTGTAGGTATAATCGGGTTTCTACTTGTGTACCTACCTATCGTATGGGTCACCAAATGGCGGCAAATTGAGGAGAATTCTCTCGGAATCTCTTAAATTACTAAAAAGTGTTATTAAAAACCATTGTCCAATATTGTAAAGTTCTATCACTGGATGGATTCTTCGCTCAAGACTACAGCCATTACTGTCCCTTTATATCACTTTACAGTTTACACTTATACTTATTATAAAAAAAAAATATACATTACAGATTTTATAACAAACATAAAAAAAAATAAAGTGTACTTAGCTGTATAATAATAAACAACAGAAAGTATTTATATATTGCCATATTATTTGACCCTTTAAGCTCTCAACCATTTTAATTAAGATCCGGAGTCGCTATTTTAATTTACTATTAAACCTATTTTGCTTATTTTTCAAGTATATAATAAATATGTACATATTATTTTAAAACTACCAATTCGGCCGTGACTGGCAGTTGCTGTGATCGATTCTATGTTGTAGATATCGTGGACTGTGGTCTATGTACGATGGACGATGGACTAGATCAGTGTTTCCCAACTGGTGTTCCACGGAACCTAAGGGTTCCATCAGCCGGTGCCATGGGTTCCGAGAGAAATTTGGGAAAATATAAATTAATTAATAATTTTTTTGATTTGAACTATAATTCCAACATTGAATAGCTCCAAAATTTGTATGGGGGTTCCACAAAAGGTTCAAGCTCCTACAAAGGTTCTACGAGTAAAAGGAGTTGGGAAACACTGGACTAGATTACTAGAATAAGCTCTTGGATTTCGGTATGACGATTACGGTGCCTATGTCACATTATAATATGATGTATCATGTATGATATAATCTTTTGGCCGATACCGCGTATTATTCATAATAATTAATAACACATATTGACATATTGTGATATTGTTGTACCAGAAAAGTAATAATATCGATAATAAACAAGTAGTACGACAGCACGTGTTTACAACACGATTTCCATAATCGTTTATTATTTACGTTTGTTGTTTACCTATCGAAAACGTGCAAGACCGAGTTCGTGGGGACTACCCATAATGATATGATAATATTATAATAAGCATAATATTGTAGGTATGCTGAATATGTGATTAGCAGCTTGCCTGCTATAATTTATAATTTTGTTTGTTTGGATTTTCAACGTAACAACTACGTTTACAGTAAACACTATCAGACAGTACTATGAAAATAATAATAACAACAATAATTTAACGGTTTTTTTGCTGGACAAATAAAACACACGTAAAATGAAAAAATAACATTTTTATCAGCCACAGTAATGTTATTATGTAATACCTATACCTATACGATTTACCTATAACATTAAAGTTTCAGCACTTGTCAATAAATGCATGGTTCGTGTACCGCCGATAGTGCTGTTTTCATCGATATAAACACCGATGTTTACCACATTTTTCGGTTGTATTTGTTTGAAATAGGTATACTTATACCTACATAATATATTATTATTCAAACACGCAGTTTATGATTGTACATTAGTATATATATATATATATTACTATATATATAGTCAATATCAATTAGAATATTGTATCTATTTAATAAGCAATAATCAATACAAGCTGAATTCCTATAACGAATTACTCGGACTAGTCTGCACGTGCAGAGTGCTTGCTCTGCTTGTCCTATTTGGTAAACACCATTTTACACAACATGTTTTTATTATTATTATTATTATTATTATTGATTATTCAGTTGGTATAAGAATAAATGGGTCTAGGTAAACCATGTAATATGGTCATTGGTCAACATAATATTATACTAACACCAGTCAGTGACTTACATCTTTTTATATACTAAATACAAATAGGTATGGCAATATATATATATAAGTATTAACTGTTAAGTATGTTGAAATTATTAAAGAATACTGAAAAGTGACTAGTGAGTACTTATAGGTTTAACCTATATCGTATACCTACCCGTGTATGGTAATTATTTATGTATACTTATGTGTACGCCACGATTGTAAACTCGAAAAAAGTGTATTATCTGATGATGGAACTAGCAGCAGTCAACAAGCCTAGTGCCTACCACTGGACGCACAGATCGCATATCGTCGAGAGTTGGGACAAGTCACAACAGCCGATCACAACCCATGGCCCCACATCAGCTATACAATAAAAGTGCAATGACCGCAATACAATGCTGCGGAAATCTATAACTATAGAACAATAATTAATAAATAATTAGGTATTACAGCCTTACAGGTATGTTTACCTGTAAATTATACCTAATAATTTAATAACGTAGGTATTTTAAACTTGTCGGGAAATAACAGATATATGTTTCTAGTAGAATACTTCAAAAAAAGTACTTTTATCGACTATATCTACCGCTAGTATTCTGAATCTATATAATAATAATATATATTGTATTTTTCTATGGATGATGAATTTTGTTTTCACCTACGAGGCTACGAATAATATTATTGAAACTGTTTACCTATATTTATAATAACGTAGATAATAAATCAATTATATTACAACATACACGTGTAGATACCTAATTCCTACATTAAACTTTTGACTCAAAACAACAACAAAATCGGTACATATTTATATTAACACTACATCTTGTGTGTTGTTGATGTTATTGTTGTTGTTTTATTCGAAATCATTTAATCCAAAACTTAGAAATTTACATAATAATTATAAAGTTAGAACCAAGTGTTTATTTCGTTGCTGTTGTATTAGTATTATTTAGTTGTGCATAGTTATATACTGTACAATAAATATTATAATTATTATTATTCTGTTTTCGCAAAAACATATAATTCAAATAACTAGACACTCTAGTCAAAAACAATCATTAAAAATACCATCAAAATATTTATGGAACATTAATTTAATTGCAATAAACATAATCATACACAATAAACACAAAACACATACATACATAACAATATAATTCTATAGAATATACATTCACATTATAAGCAACAAAATTGTTGTGGACTATGTATTTGGATGCCTGCAGCAGTGAAATGATGAAGAGGGTAGCCAAAAAACAGCCAGTCTAGCCACCCTCGAGTTTTTGAAGTGGCGTTGTTTGGCAAATGATTATAATTTAGTGTTAACTAATAAGTTATTAATAAGTTAACTAATATTTTAGCATTTACTAAAATATTTAATCTAGTAGGCAACCAAATCTAAGAATTTAACTCAACATAATCTACAATATATAGTTAACAATAAGTCAGTAGTTGTTTTTATTAGGCTTGGTTGAAGTAGTACTTAATAGTTAATACAATGATAAGTGAAGATTTTTTAAATAAGAAATAAGAAAAAAGCGGTAAATTTCAAGTATAAGTAGAATAGAAGAAGTCAAGTATTATTTTACTATTCCAATAAACAACAAACTATAACTTTGAAAATCAAGTAAACATAATTTTGATATAAGACAGTTTATTAATTTTAAAAATCGGGAAAGATTATCACAGCCAAACGTAAAAATAATTGATGAGTGATAATGAATAAGGATAATATTATAAATTCTAATAAATGTAAAATTAAAAAATATTTATTTAAATATTACTCGTATTTTAACTCAAAATATAAAACATATAAACTTAAACTATTAGTTTGTAATAAAACACGATGTTTTTATCGATTAATATCAAATAATACTAAAGTATTAAATATGAAACAATTAAAATATATTTTTGAATTGCTTTAACCCATTACTATAATATACTTAATGAGTTGTTTTATTATTTTTAATCACGACATTCCTAATTATAAGTTCTCATTTAAATTTGTGGTTAGAATTTTGCATTTTGTCCTCGACACTGCATACATTTGAAATTAGTTATACAATATATTATAAAAAAAACAAAGTCGTAAAAATTCGTAAAAAACAACAACGCATTTTGTATATAACAGACATACATGAAATATTAAGTATACAGAAAAAAAGAGTGAACAAAATAATTATTAAATATATTTAATGCAAAAATAATTAATTTAAGACACCGAATATAATATTGTGCTAAATAAAGTATATTTTGTATACAAATCGCAATGAATAATAATAATTTTTTTTTTACTACGAATAACTTCGTCAGATTTATCTTAACATCGGCTGGTATAATATTAATATAATAATATTATGAATTGTTTCGGTTGCACATTTTTCAAATACAAAATAAAATAAATATTCGTTATGCATATAGCATATAGGACAGTGACGTATATAGAAATGAATTATAGGGGGGAGAAGGTGGTTAAAAAAAATGTCCATTCTTAAATTCCAATTAATTATATAATCAAAATCAATGCTCGTACTAACCATACATTTCGTGGGGGAGGGGGGTTGAACTCCTACCCCCTATATACGCCACTGATATAGGATATAGCTATATTGCTCATATTGGTGGTATCTAAAAATGAATAAGCATAAGCGGATATTTACTACACATGCCACGTTCATCAGCTAACATTGCACTATTGTCAGGTTGCATGAACAATCACTAAACATTTAATGAATTAATAGTGAACGGATAAAATAAGTTATAAATTAATAGTAAAAAAGAATACGGACCCCTAAACATGATTTAGTGTCCCGTAATTAGTGCAGGTCCATCATAAGATCATAAAAAATCAATAAAATTAATTAATTAAGTTAATAATAATTTGTGCATGCAACATAGCATACATATTTAGTGAAGACTCTAATTTATCTCTGCAACAATAATATTAAAGAAAGGGAAATATCAAGGTTTAAAAATTGACAATTTTAATGTAGAAAAAAATATTATCGTTAAATAATAATTGTAATTAATCAATTTATTAATTAATCATAATTATTGTTTTAAAAATTATTTTAACATATTTTCTTACGTACATGACTAGGTATAATAATATAGAATCTAATATATAAACCAAAAACCTTGGCCTGTATATATTTAAGAGTAAAAATATATTAAATTTTAATTAGGAACTAGGGAGTGAATATATGTCTATCTATAAGAGATTGAGGTGGGTATTAAGTTAATTAATCTCTATGCATATACATAAATGATAAAATAATTGACTATATTTTAATGATACCATTTTATTTAAAATAAATTAATAAATTTTTACCTATAGGTCAATCAAGGTTTAAAATATAAAGAAGGAGACAACATAATTATATATTATTAAGCTATTAACCAGTGGCATTGAATGTCCAATTTTGAAGTAATATTATGGCTACAAAAGCTTATATTATTTCAATGAATAAATAGGTCTCCATTTTTTAAAGTTCATCCTGCCACTCAAAAGCCCATATATTACAAAAGAATATATTTTAAGAATTTAAAACCAATAAATGTGCGAATTGTTTTAGTTATTTCTAATTACAAACAATATTTTTCTATCTACCTATTGTGTTTATTAATAGTTGTCAATAACTATCTCTTTTATTCCAAAATATACATTATAAGTAGGGATCGGGACTTCTAGGAGTTTGCATGTTTTTAAATAATCATTAAAAACATAGCTAAGTAATATAGACATTTGTTTCATAGCATTTCGAGTTTTTATTTAAAATATATAGTTGCATATTTTGCATATTTGACAATTATTTATGTGAACGGGTAAGTTTTTAATTCCCAATTTAAGAAAATATCTAATAGTCCAATATAATGCTCAAGATAATTAGTACTATATTAAAAATATACAAATGTATTCAATTTAAGTTGTTTTTTACAAATATTTTAAAAATTTAGTTTTAGATTAAAACTCAATGTAAGATGAAAACAAATCTAAAAAAAGGAAAATAATTATCTCAGATAATTAATCAAATTTATCTATTTATGTATCATATCTACAAATATTATTATTATTTATTACAAATATACTTTTTTTTAAATGTTTATTTTAATAGCATATGTATTTAGTGATTCCTTAGGGCATGAAGTCCCTAACCCTAATTATAAGTTATTAATATAATATTGGTGTTACCTACATATTATGTGTGTTAGTTTGAACGATTGTTATCGGAAATGTGATAAATTATTCTGGCGATTGCCTGATATGGTACCTATCAATGAAAATTTCAAAGTATAGAAATATATTGGTAAGTATATTGGTACTGGTAAATGATATATATTATACCCTAAGCATTTTACATATTTCCTATTTGATTTAAATAATAAAATAACTTATAAACTACAATTAATTAACTATTAATCCAATATTTGAGATCATACTATGAGAAATAACAGGAATTTAGAAAAAATATTTTTAAGAACTAAAATTATGATTTTCTATTTATATCACTCTGTATACATCTTTTATTACAAGTAAAAATATCAAAAATAAAATATAGGTAGTCGATATAGGAAATTATTATTCTGTACCCAAAATGCCAAATAAATATACAAAAATAACTATACTAAATATAGTACAAGTTGGGTCGTCACCATTTAAAATGAAACATTACATAATATTATTATTTCTTTTTCTCAATAATTATTTTATTCATTTTTTGACTGTTTTCTTTCATATAAAAATAAACTTTATTAATAAAGTGACAGCTTTATTACATATTTCATCAGCGAAAAAGAATGTCATTAACTCAAATTTGGTAACTGAGTTAATCACTTAAACTTATAATAATTACTATTACTGCGGTTAATACTTATAGTACACCCGCATCAGCACGCTTATCGCCACAATCTTACGATAAACTTAAGCCATCATCCACTATGATAAATAGATAATAACATCCTAAAACTTTTCCTCCACCTCCTGTTAATAATAACAAAAAACTCGTATACAGAGTGTGCCCAAGCATATTCCAATTCCGCTTCCTCAATAAATTGATACACAATTTTATGTTCATTGATCATGATTCCTATAGATCTAAAAGACTCATTTATCGTTGCCTCTTCGCTGAACGGTTACTACTTACTAGTGAAAAAAACTTATCAAAATACTAAAAATAAAATTTATAACCACTCTTAAAAATGTATTCGTCGGGATGAAACCCACTTGTACAGTAGATTTCAAAAATATTTAAGCCAGGTGGACATTTAGTTACCAGGGATTCTGTACTCTACAGTCTACAATAAAAAAAAAATCAACTTTCATTAAAAACTTAGTTTACCAATTTTTTAATGCTTATCAAAATATTGTTAACAATCACTTAAGTATTGGGAAATTTTATCTTTTGATTTCCTCGAGGTAAAACTAAATCCAATTTGCTACCTACCAGAAACTAAATACAGAATGTTTGTCAAAAGATCCTTTAGCTATAAAAATGTATATATACTATAAAAAATTGATTTTAAAACTTTAAATATAAATAAACAAACAATCATTAAGATTTAATCTTAAAAATTTTACGACGTATCTTAATTTACATTATATTAAAGTTATAATATTTTTGTTGCTGACTCAAGATTTGAATTAAAATATTTTATTCGTCCGTGTCCAAACGATATTAATTTACATATTATATTATTATGACTATATATTATTGTATATTTCTAATTTTTTGCTTTTGTGTCATCGAACGTCGAATTAAAGGATTGAATGTAGGTGTAAAACGGTTGTTATATGCAATGGTACATCTCAGTGTTTTTAAATATGATTGGTTTTTCGTCATGACCTGTCGTATAGAACATCAGAAGTTGCAACAGATTTTTTAATAGCAATTCGAATTGATTACAAACTCTATGCAAAAAGTTAAGAGTTTATATAAACTAATTTTGTTTCAGATGTGTGGTATATGCAACCACAACGACTATACTTTATCTGTTTTCCATGAAAATCTGTAGAGGTAAAAAATACTCGATGATGGATACACATTCACACATTGAATAAAGAAGAACATCAAACCTATAGTATGAAATTATAACACATATATTATTTACTAGAATTTCGGTTCATTGGCCACAACAAAAAACATAAAGTACGCAAGACAAAGGTTAATCGACGCTGCATCGTCGTTAAAGGAAATCATGGATCCGTTTAATCAGCTAGTCTAGACCTTTCGTTAAAAACCAACGAATGTCAGCAATACAATGTCTATTTACAGTAAATGCAAAAGCCCGCAGCAAGAATATTGGGCACGCGAACGCGCTAACAATGTCCTACTCTCCCATGATTGATTCCGATTCTGAAGTGGCGGCAGCGGAGGTTATAATGGCCGCGAGCTTTCACAGTTTTGGTACACACAATAGTACAGTGTATACTGTAATACAAGTACATATATAATATATATGCATTGACGAAAATAATGCGATTCACAAAAAATTTGAAGGACCATTCTTCTGATGCTGTATTTTCTATACATATAGTGTATCTAAAAAATAATCTCGTTATTGAGTAGGCCACCCTCAGTGGATGTAAATGTAATAAATTTGAATTCATTGATAGTGCTTACACAAAAATAATGATTCCTGACAAAGGAAACGCAAAAATAGCATCTAGTAATACAGACACCTAGTTATTTCTAAGGATACTTTATGTTATAATATGTATAATAATGATTAGGATTAGGTATGAAATTATTAATTTTTTTTATCAGACATCATTGTTAATGATTGGTACTCCAAAATGTAATGATAGATAATATAAAATATTCTCGTAGACTTGGAAACTTGAGACTTCAGTATTACACTTTTCTTTTTTTTCAATCCCTAGAGGTTGCTATAAGGGAGCTTCACGAAAATTGAATAACGTTTTTGTTTATATAATAATATAAAAGGTTGTTATTGAGTATAGAAATAACATTAAAAAAAGAAAAAGAAAAATGGTATAGACTAGTTAATATGTGCATTGCTATGGGTTTTTTTGTGTAATAAAAAATAATAATAATAGTAATAATAATATATTTTAGTTACCTAATTGTTTATTATTAAAATTTACAACAAAAGACAATGTCCGTTTATAGATTATAGACTCAAAATCTATTTGATTAATTTTGATGAAAGTTACAGAGATATTAGAACAATTTAGAGAATAGTTTAAAGTTTAAACTACGTTCATATAATTGTTATATACCAAGTGCTATATCGAATTCGTCACAAATGAATTATCCATCACGGTCGAATTAGTTCAAAAAGCAAGGTACACACTGATGCCAATTTGCTTGTTATTGAGGTACACTAAAGCTGAGATACACCAATATTGCGCAGTATTTTATGTTTGGTAATTTTTTCCTCAGGCAAAGTTGGATTATACAGCTGGTATATTCATAAAAAAAATAAAAATCATATATAATTATAAGACCAATACATTCCTCCTGTGTCACTCCACTTAGAATCTCGAATATAAAAAAGAAGAAAATTTAGGATTTTGCTTGCAGAGCTCCTGCAATTGTTAAGAATTAAGTACCCAATTAATTGCTGTATAGTGTATACACCAGGATACGTAATATATTGAAAAAATCGCAGTGTATATTTTAAACGGTTAATTGCAGCTGCATGAAAATAAATAACATAATTAATTATGCGAGTTTAGCATAGTATGTAGTAAAATAATACTATATATATCTAATATATAATCTATGGTGATAACGGAAATTCTACAGAGTAGATATACTATAGGTAACTGACATTAATATAAAGAATGTTATTGGTTAAGTATTGATTAAAGTTTCAAATTACTATATGTTAATATTATGTTATTTAAGTTGCACTAAAAATACGTAAACTATTTCCAGCATAAAGACAAAAATCCTGGCTTTATAAGACATAAATTGCACTTTTGGTACTGCTACAGTGACACCTATACTTATTGCATTATACCTGTTGTAGTATATTAATTAAAATCGATGCATAATTTATATATGTAGAATACAAATAATTGAAATGTTGAAATGAAACGTAATAATATAATAATGTTAACATAACAAGAAAGTTATAAAATTGTACCTACATATAAATCAAATATCTTATAATTTACCTCCCTACCTACACTTAACAGAAGTTATATGGTCATCAGTGTCATAAAATAATAATTCCTATGATTTTTATTTAGTGATTATGGCGTATATAGCTGGTTTATTCTTCTAATAATATATTAATATATTATTTTATTATATCATTAGGTATTTGTTTTATGACCTATTTAACCCGATTGAAATAATAATATATCATGTAAAATATACCTTTATGGCCTGAATAACGTGTTAACAATATGCTATAGAAATCCTAATTTGCATTCAAATTTCAAACTCACATTCTCGATGGGTGGTTCATAGTTTACTTAGGAATTTAGATTTT
Organism: Rhopalosiphum maidis; assembly: GCF_003676215.2. Taxonomy (NCBI): domain Eukaryota; kingdom Metazoa; phylum Arthropoda; class Insecta; order Hemiptera; family Aphididae; genus Rhopalosiphum; species Rhopalosiphum maidis. Next base: position 88,283,980 of record NC_040878.1, read on the forward strand.
ATGACTTTTAATAGGTACAATATAACATTATAGTGATAGCGGTATTAGCTTACGAAAAATTATCAGAAATTACTTATATTTACAAATGCGCCATAATGCCAAACAAACTCGACACATAAAAAAATACACACAATAAGCTAACAATAAAATATAAAGTGTATAAAATATTTTACACAGGGTTATAAATAAAAATTGTCGAATTCATATTACAATAAATAATAATTTGACATTGGTAATATAGATTATATACATTAAATATATAATATACCATTTACATTTATACTATTAATAAAGATAACATGAATAGTTAACTAAAATAATAATTATAATTATATTTTTGAAGTTCTCTAATGTAGTAATATATTCATTTTTCGTATACTAGAATAGGTACATTAAACATATTATTTTTGAGTAGATAATCTAGTTTTGGCATTTACTAATATCTAATTAATATAATAAAGTGCAAGAAAAGCTTTTAACAAATTGTATTTTATAAAGACAAACTATAAGGTAAAATGTACCCATGGTGTTTTCAAATAAATGAACATTTTGAATCTATATAACATTAAAACGAGTATTATTAATGTACCAATAAAAGGAAAAATTATAAAATATAAAAGGCATGTTTATACACCCAAACCCTTGGGTATAATACATTTATTTTTCTTTCCTAATATATCGAACAACTTTATAATATGAATAAATAGGTACCTGGTATTTACTTAGTTAAACAGTTATTTGTAATATATGAATGCATCAGAATATGAATAACAGTTTAGTATGTAGATTTTTTTACTTTCTATTAAGAGTTAATTCCTTAGGTAATTTTTCTTACTAGTATTTTTCCTCTAGTAATTTTTACCTTGGGTTTTTTCCTCTGATATTTTTTCCCTGATTTGTATAATAAATAGCATATTTCATAATATGTATGTATATATTATGAGAATATGATTTTCTGTCTAAAAGTTTATAATTAGTTATATCATTATACTATATTTTTAATTTACCTAATTATGTACTCTATATGTACAATTTATGCCTATGATTATTGGTTTACATTTTTATACAGACTTTTTCTGTGAAAATTTGCAAATTATACAATCTATAAAGCTTATCTAGAATAAGTATGTAAGACGTAGATACATAATATTTGATATGTAGGAAATAATTTTAAGATGTATAAGATATCCAGCAGTATTACGCCATTGATTATAAATATACTAGCTAGTATTTATAATTAATTGTTAATACTTAGAACATAATATATTGATAAATATATTAATTTATTAAACAAACACGTAAGTTCAACGACTATAACGAACAGAATCGCACTGGCGATGTCGTATCTTGATTAAATTTTTAAATTTTGTAATCTAGCTTCCATATCATTACCATCACTTTTACAAATCTAAAAATATGTAGAAAGCATTTTAAATACCTTGGTATAATTTATAATTATTAGTCTTAATGTTTTGAAAATTGTTTTCAGTAGAAAATAATAATTTAAGTAACAAATAATATTTCAAGTTTCTAAGATTATTATTTTTGAATAATAATAAAATTACAAAAAACAAAAGATTATTGTGACTTTATATTGACTTATACATAACCTTATGATGAATATTGTATCAAATTTTATGAATTTTATACTAGATATATTTTGCAAATGTTTGTGATTTTGAATAAATTAATAATTTGAATTTTAAATGATTATATTAAAATTGTGATTGTTTTTTTTTTGAATTTTTATTTGCTAAGTATAACAAAAACTTATGAGAAACTTAATGTTCAATTTTCAAGATTTTTTTTTACAACAAATACAAATTTGGTCATATATAAAATACATTTTTTATTTTAAGTTCGAAAAGTTAAGCTATCTTAACTTAAATAGCACAAAAAGAGATATAACATTTTTAAAACTATATCACGTCTAATAATATATACTGATATCGATTTATGGTGAAAACTAAAGTCTCTAAAATTATTGATATTTTTTTTTATATAACTAAATAGATTTGAAAAGTACTGAGTATTTTTACTTTTGATCTTTCCCAAAAATGAATAAGATAACTTAATTAGCTTAACGAGTTTGAATACATGCATTTCAGTTAAAACTAGAATTGACTGACTGTTTAAAATTTGGGATTAATTCTAGTTTTAATTAGTCAAAACTAAAATTGATTAAAGGGATTTGAGGAAACTAGTTTTGGTGGATTTGGGGTGTTAACTGTAACAGATAGAAAAAATTAATATTAATACTAAAATGATGGAAGACCATATTGTTCTTCTATCTAACCTATGCACACGGGGGGCTGCTGGTGCACTTAAATATACATTATACATTTTATTGTTTTCCACACTATGTTGAATGAAATACATATTTTTTTAATGAAGTTTCTAAAATGGATATAATAGTATTCAAAATTTATTTTTCTGATGTTATAACTGTTCTGTAGTTTATTATTATTAATTTTACTACACACCTATATTGTAATAATTAATTAATTGTCTCAAATGTAAAAGAGTAAATCCTTTATATATAAAAAAAAATAAAAACTATAAATTATTTAGAATTGTACCATGTGTGCGCTGTTATTATTACTATTATTTTTTATGAGAATTGAGAATACTGTTAAAGTGTTAATAATCAATATTTTCGTATAGCTTCCTATCGGAACAATATAATATGATTATTTGATTATTACGATATATTATATGGTAAATTATTATATAATCCTCGTGTATAAGTAAGTAGGTAGGTATATATATTATTTAAATATTATCACACATTATAACGATAGCATTGTGCATTTGTGCATAAATTGATAAATTGAATAATAATTGATAACTACCTATATTTAAAATGGTTCAGCTGACTACAGTACATGCATGTATTACACTTTTATAAAAACATATTTACAAGGACTTTTAAACATTGCACTCTTTTTCCCCGCGATTATATTTATAACAATTGCGACCAACTCGATCGTCGCCGCCGTGTTGCCATTCAAACGCATGGCTCCGTGGGTTGCAAACACACAGAAAGCGTAAATGTACATTGTACAACAACGAAGTCAAAAATCATATCTGCTTTTATTATAGTTGTTATACTCATAATTGTACTTGCATAATTATACTCAACTACTTATAATAACAAAGACTAAAGAGTTTAATTTTCAACTCAAGTATTCACCAAATAATCCTTTTTTAGAACATTAATAGGTAATCTGTACCTACATCCTATCCCAAATAAAATGTAACAGACATTCATACACATAACACATTCGATTTCAGCATATTAGAATGTTTTTAACTAAACAGATATTAAAATTGAATTGAATTAATATTTTAATAGGCGTCCTTAAAAGTGTACATAATACTCACTTGGCTAGCTATATTATACATGAACGTAATAAATACACACACAAAAGTAAAAAAATACAATTTAATTGAAATTTTAATTTTAAGTATTTAAAAATATATCGTGTATTAATTATACTATATAATTTACATAGAAATAAATTGTTTAGTTAGTCATAGGTTAGGTCACATTTGACTTCAAACACTACTTACATCACCCCGAAGACATTATAGAACCATTGTTTGTCCTATAGGATAGTCCATCGGGCTTCTGTTCGCGGCAATACACACAGACAGGACAGTATATAAACCATAGCAGCAGCTCAGAATGATAGAAATGCATTTTAGTCTTTCTACCAAATGGTGGTGACTGGTGAATTGCCTACTCTGTCGTAAAGAGCAAAATGAGAGGGAACATTGTACAAACATATCTTTCCTACTACATTTCATAACCTAACCTAACGTAGGTCACAAACACGATGAGGGTGGTGGATGACGTGACACTACCCGAGAATAGGTTGAAGCGACCGGGACCTTTAAACCAGTGATATCTACCAATCTCAAGATAAAGATAAACGTAGAAATGTAAAAGTCATTAGAACTAGGTACCAAGGCAAGCTGATACTGGGTGCCAAAATTCGAAGCGGAAAATTAACTATATATAATCATGACGATATAGGTAATCGGATTTATTAAGTATAGATCATTTATAACGTATAACTTGGAAGTTGTAGTATACATGCAGAAATGCATTGAGACTTAAATAGACTGATATATGCATCATTGAAAGTTTTCAGTGCTTTGACCATTCAATAGCAATGATGATGGGTAATGTAGAGTATATAGTGATCCTATATTCCTCTACGATACACATCACGACTACAAGAGGAATCAAGAAAGTTCAATCGACTGTGGAACGTGGAACTATATGGATTAACAAATCAATAGAACATATGTAAAAATGTATTATGTTCTCATTAAATTTTTGATAATATAAATCGAATATTTATATGAGTTATTTTACTTACAATCAATGAAATAAAAATATTTTGATATAATCACTAATAATAACTTTACTACTAAAAACAATTTTATAAGCATTACAATAAGAAAATATACAATAATAGTTCCTAAACGCAAATATGTTTTTTTAGTTACACAGGGAAAAAGATTTGCCAATTATATTATCGTGTATTACTAAAATCCACCATTTTGGCACTCCTTACAACTTGTTATAGTTTTCAATGACGTCATTCAAATTTACAAATTAAAACCGTTCCTGTTTGACTTGATCAGAAAAATTATGTTAAATGGTTCATCATAGCCTCGCGGGAAAAAAAATAAAATATAAAATTGAAACAAGCGCAAACAAATTACAATTGAGTAAACATTTAAATATTTAATAGTATGATAAAAATTAATTTAAACTATCAATTTTGTTTTTGTTTTTGATATCCATTGACCAATGCAATGGTCGTTGCTATGTACGTATATAAAGCAATATATATAGGTATATTTATACAAAATATTGGTGGTAGGAAATTTTTTATTTTCCGGGATTATTTTAAACAGTGTGGAAAAAGAACTCTAAAAATAGCTTAGCTTAATTATGTAGGAAAATGTTGATATCCATTTCAAGATGTTTGGACGAAATGTTAGTACGAGATTATTATACGTCAAAATAGCACTATGCTAATTGTTAGTGCATGTTTGTTTCCAGCGAATAGAAAAAAGGTATAGCAAGTTGTAAATTCAGATGATAGTAGAAAAACATGTTGCAATCTTTTTAACAAAATGTTGATCTAAAGTACCTACCACCAACTTGATGGACACTATGCAATTTAATAATTATCACGTCAATACTACGGCTTATACTAGATTTAATATAAATTGTTTTACCGTCTGTAAAAGCGGCTTTAGAGTCTAGAGATGGATTAAAAAGTTAAAGATTTTGTTGCTTGCCCGAGAACTACCTGTTTGAAATTAACTATAATATCATTACATAAATAAAACTTTCGTATAAAATATTATCACTCGTCCTTACTTAGAAATGTCAACAAAAATAATACCTGAACTCTGAAGTAAGATAAGGTAGAGCTTTTCAATTTAATTAAGTACTAATATATAGATATTATATTCTATTACACCAAAACGTAGTAGTAAATTTTATTTAAATATTTTAATTTTAAAATAAAACCCCTGGGCTTTTAAATAGATAAACACGATAAAATCGCATGTGTATAACTTCTTCAAATATTTTTGATAAGAAAGTTAGTTGACTTTTCAATCTATTGCTATCAGGATTAGTCTTGTCCTTTAAAAAGTTTTTTTTTTATAAGTATTAATCATTATAGGTTGCAGTTGTTGCTTTTTTCAGTCAAGTGGACTACCGTAAAAGATACCTAATGGACTATGTATTATAGTACCTACAGATTATAAATTGTTATAAATTATAAAATATAATATGATAGTAAAATATTATGTTTTATCGACAGTGCAAAAGAATTTTTGAGTGGCTCATGATGATCCAATTTTATTTTCAATAATAATAATATATATTATATAATAGAAAATATTATTTTATTAAGCCTTACGTCTAATATAAGTTCAATCAATTGGATTATAATTATAGTTTAACGCATATTTATAATTTATGAATGTTTATTAAATCGAATACATAGATTAACTGATTATATACCTACTAATGAAAGTGTAGACAAATTCATGATTGATTTCGGTATATGTTGTAATATAACTACGACGTTGCGTAATGTAATCAGTTTTAAATGGACATTAGAATTTATGAACATATTTATATAATTTACATATTTTCAATATGGTTTAATTCTCCGGTCATTTAATGTCATGGTATATAAGTAGCATAATAGTAACGACAACGAACGGCGACGGTTTAAATATAAGATAAGAACCCCCTGTTTTATTTACAATGAATTTTATTATTTTAATATTTATATAAGTATAGTAACTAGTAAGTCGTAATTACTGATACAGCTAACCAAATCAATGGTAATCATATAATTGTTATATTATAAAAAGACAATGTAAGGCAAAGAACAAATTCAAGATAAAATTATTATTGTATATTAGTAAGTGATAAACTGATTAGTCTATATAATGTCAGCTATAATATACCTGTTATTGATTTAAAATATTAATTCTTAAACAACTATTTTGTCCAGGACAATAAACAATTTGATAAAGTTTCCCAATAAACAATAATAATAATAATATAAGTGGTATAACAAAGAATACTATCCGAGTTAATACTATATTAACAAGTTCAAAACAGATTGTTTACTTTCAAGTATAATAAATGAAAAGTAAACATTGGAAATTGAAAATTAGTCGATAGATCAACAGAGAGGAACTATACAATAAATTGTATCATTTCATAAAACTATACGTTTGAGTTGTTGTGAATGTGTGACATTTATTGAACATACCTAATTAAGTATGCGTGATTGATACATTATATTATATTTAAATAAATTAAACTTAACATAATTTCATTTAGTTTAGAGCAAATTGATTTCAATATCATATTGTCTGAAGAAAAAGTAACCTTCAGGAATATCGACAGTGATTAATTACCACTGACGAAATAATAACTTCCATGCGTCAACACCTTCTAATATAAATATATTTAGAATTTAATTTTGAACTCATTATCCCTGCTATTTAGGCTGCGTTGACCTGCAGATAACTTTTAAAAAGTCATTGAGTTCGGAAGAGTACCTATACCTATTGTATACAGCGTTACATGGTAGAGAAATCATTTAAAACGTGTAATAAATAATAACATGCATCTATACGCCATGGTTACTGATTTTTACATATTATATACAGAGGTTGGGTGTAATAGTTTTGCTATCCTAACGTAGCAATTTAGGGCATAATATATATGTTTACATCGCAATACCCGTTATAGTCCTTCCGGCGACTATGCATTTACATATATTTCAATATAATATTATGAATGATTTACTATGGCGCACTATTCGGGTATTCCCATCAACGTGAAGGTTTCGGGAATTTTGATAAGAAACGTTTGCATTTTGTATGGAAATGCAAAAAAGAAAACAGTTGCAGGTTGCTGTCATACTTATTAAACGTGAACGTTACACCAAGGTTTGTCATCTCTGTTTCTCATCATCACTCTACACAACATGGCAATGGCATATTAATACGGTTTGTGATATCACCGAAGATATCTGCCGTTAATTATTGGAAAGTGATTAGAGAGCTAAGACTGTCAATTCACGTTGATTCTTTCAACAGTAGCTATTATTATTTTATACACCTCGAAAATTAATAACATTTTTGAAACTATTTTTTTCTATACAATTTGAAGTCATTACTTAACAAAACAATGTATTTGAAAAAAAAATTTTTTTTTCATTGAACCTAATTTCTAAAATTGGTTAATTTTTTAATTTCATAATAATTGTAAGCAGAATATTTTTTAGACAAAATTTAACTTCTAACTTGTAGTTAATTATTTATAACTATAGGACTCAAATTTCAATGCAAAGTGCATTTTTTTGTTGTTGTTTAGAACAATGTACCTATTACAATTTCAAAGTTAATATTTATAATTTGATTCTATATTACACTAGAATATCTGTATACTAGTATAGTAGTATATACTATATATACTAGTTTAAAGTATTATCTCATAAAATGTTTTTAGGGTTAATGCAATGATTATAATTTAACAGACATAAAATAATTGTTCATATAATTTAACATAATTTAATCTAATCGTAGCTTTATATTTTTTAGTAATCAATTGTTTGCAATAAATAATGTAGCCCCAAGGTGATGTTGTTTACCGACAAAAACCATCGTCGATGAGTCATTTTCAATTTTTTGTCATAATTTGTTTAATTTAAAATTATGAAACTTGAAATATAAAAACATGTACTTATTGAATTGGTTATATTATGTAATAAGATCTAAATTAAAAAGGTTAATTAAGGTTTTAAGGTATTTTTAAGGGCATTGTTATGGTGAAACGTCATTTTTGACCATTTTGTATAGAGTATTTTTTTATAGTTATCAGGGAATTAGCTTATGTCATTAGCACACATATTGGATAAGCTTTATGAGAAATAAAGTAGATTAAAGTATATTATATAATAATAATAAATTACTTCCGTTGTATTAATTTACATAACATATACATTTTTCTTTGATATTAAAAATTAACTTATAAATATTACAAAGAAAAATGATTAGAATGATAGAATTTGTTTAGAAAAAAATACCTTAGTAAGTTCGACTGGAAACAGTTTTAAACTATTATTATTACTAGTCGATATCGTGTATAGAGGGTGACTATTTTATATATAAACATGTAACAAAAAATTATGAAACATTTTTAGATATGGAAAATATAAGAAAAAAGGGAAGATAGGGCATTTGATTTTAAAATAAATTATTACAAAAACTCATTCCATCAAAAAACATTGATGATTTAGGTGCAAAAAAATACAATTCAATGCCATTATATATATAAAAAAACTCATATACTCTTCAATTACTGAAAATCTCAAAATAATATGTATAAAAAACAAATTAACTTAAGGTTATTTTCACTAATAATTTAAATGTAGGGAAATAGTATATATTTATGAAGAATGGTTTAATATAAAAGAGTTTGAAAATTTAACATTATTAATTTTCGTGTATTATTTTATCTTGTTATTTTATGCTATTCTATTTAAATTAAGTTGTAATATTTATTAGTATGTATTCTAATTTTATAAACTATAATGTAATGTAGTAATAACTCTCTACTACCATCACAAGCATTGCGTTTAATGGAAGTAGATATTTTATTGTAAACATTTTAATATATTATGTAAATTATTTTATTTATGTATTACAACTCAATTTTTTAAAAAAAAAGTTATATTATGTACATAGTATATAATAATATCATATTAATACAAATTCCTATTATAAATCTCACAAGGTGATCTTGTCGACTCTATATCAACAAGAATTTTGTCAATAGTGATTTTTTTTTTTTGTGAGTAGATACGTTTAGAAAAAATAAAATGTATAAAGTCATTCAATAAGAAATTATTTTAAGTCTCTAAGTCCCTCCAAAATTGAAAAGCTTTATTACTTTAATATATTAAAAAAACTTAAAAACTATAATAAATAGACATTAAATCAAAAAATTTAGATAATGCCTAGGCGACATAATATTCAAACTTATGGTTTAGGAAGAAATATATTTTTAACAAGTTAAAAATAATGCATTTTTCTACAAATTCTATATTCTATTAGTTACATCTAATTAATAATCACTCATTAAAAATGTGATTATTATATTTAAATATATATTTTATATAATTATGTAAAAAATTCCCAAAAATATGTTAAAATTCTGCTTCGGAATATGAACTAAAAAACATATTGGTATTATTGTTGTCATTCAAAAAAGTAATAAGGACCAATAAAACACAATCTTTATCGAAGATAAATTTGTATCAATTAAAAAATTGATAACGCGAGCTGGTTTTTCGAATATATCTCGACCACTTACACGTTCCACGTGCGGTTATAATAAATGTACAGTGTATTGATATTATTTAATAATAATATGATATGATATATTATTATAGGGATGGACGGACGGTTGACTGCGGAGACCTTGCCGGTGTGACGCGCTCTTTAACCGCGCGGGCCGACGTGCGCCAAGCGTTTATGCCACGCTACGTCTACGTGGTCTCAACAAACGCAGCACGCAGATTCTCGGTATGCACGCCAGGGGCCGCCCGCGTCCGCGCCGCTTAGCCGTCGTCACACGAACAGCACCGCGACCCTCGACCGCTTCCCCGCCAAAACCGACGACGAGACGACCGCCCGGGCGTGACGTCACGCATCGGACAGCTGCTGCTGCTGCTGTAGGTATATTGCACATCGCGAGCACTATAAACGTACCTACACGAGCATAACTTAATAGTTCATCAATTTCGTTCCAGCCGCTTATCGGTGCGGTCGTCTGTCGTTATCGCGCCTTTTCCCCGCTCAACGCTATTGCTTATTAAAGTTAAATAACTGTTCCGTTCATTGATATTCTCTAAATTTTTTTTTCTACTTTTCGTTTCGATAAAACGAACACGTTTGTTTCGTTATTATTTTCATATTCACACACACGCGTGCACTCAATCCGACGTCGACGTTTCGGCAAAACCGGCGTCGTTATACTGTCCAATAACATCCGTCGTACCGGCGGACGGTGGTAATATTATCTCAGGACCGACGAGTCCGATCCATCTCATTCGCCGCCCGCCAGGCCGCAGTATACGACACGTGCACGTTTGATGTTCGACAGCAAGCGGCTCGTGTCTAACGTACGTCCGTTCGTCCGGCGGATGAACATCTTCAAGACTAAGAATTTCGTCATCGCCGTGGCCGTCCGCTTGTACAAAGTGGTCGCCGGCAAAATGGGTGTTAACGGTGCCGACAAACAGGTAACAACGATAACAGCGATAATGATAACGATAATAACGATGACTACGACAACGATAATTGATAATGATTGACGTGTTGCCGTGTTGGTACGGCAGTCGCGTTAGGGTAGAGGGGTCTACTTTGAGCGCTGAGGCGAATTTTGAGAACCTCCGGCCCTAAGCAGCGCGCCGGCGCGACCGGTGCCGTATTGTCCTGGACTCCAGCTCCATATCCGGAGTGTCACCACGTCGCTCGCGTTTTCCTTTCCGTGTTCGGATTTATGTTGCATTTTTTTTTGCCCCTTACCGGCGTCGTTAGGTTAGATTTAAATCATTCGTCCGACCTATAGGCGATAATTTTTAATTATTATACGAGACATTAATGAAAAAATTACATTTACAGAGCGTTCCTCGACGATAAAAAAAAATCGAAAATTTTCCGTAACGGTGGTAGACGATTGCGCGTGAAAGTTACGGTAGATACGTTATTATGCGAGGCGGTGACCTATATTTTCGGTTGATAGCCTCGCGGAAGTCGAAATATCTATCTATTGATTTTGTACGATGCATATTAATATATTATTTTCTAAGTTATAACTTAAAATATACTTGTAACGAGTAAAAACTCTATTATTATTGTTCGGAACAATTGGAAAACTCGAGTCTTCATCGGTCAAGGCAAGTTTAATTGAAACGTCGATAAAATATTCATTTGGTATTCGTCATCATTCATCATTCATCGGTAATGTGTCATCGGTTTTATCGTTTGAAATATATTTTTATTAACTATAAATAATTAATGAATAATATTAATGTGAAACCCGCATCGTGTCTGTTCTGCGCAGCGAGAAACGACCAGTGTTATGAGTGCTTTCAGTAGGGTTAATATTAGATGGGTGATGGGTTAGTATTTATAGCTCTTTTCATTTCGAATAAGAATAAATTAAGCTCCTACCTATGATGTACTTAATTGAAAGCGTCAACAAATTGTATCAATCAATTTTTGGTTGCTATATTTTTTCAAAATTCTGTACAGTTATGGTGATTATCTAAGATGGTACTTTATTAATTGCTACCTAGTATTGTAATGAATATAATAATGTTATATGTTAAATAGAGATCATTAAGAAAATACCTACTTTTGATAAAAATGTTCCCTATTATAAAACTAGTTTTTTTACTGTATATTTGTTATTTTGTTTATATAATAAATTGGTAATTTAAAAATCGGATTTTGAATTGATCAAGTATATGATGGTAATTAAAACGGTTTGGAACAGGATTATGAACAGTTAATATACATGAACAACATTAGCTTAAAATTTAAGAGATTAATTTCAAAGTAAAAAGCAAAGAAAAAACAGATATTCTTATTTTTTTCAACACAACACAAATAGGTCAAAATATAAAAAGTGATATTTTTATTTATTATTTTTTATTTTTACCCAGATGTGTAATGTATTTAATTAAAAAATATTTGTAAAATTATTGTTATGTATATTTTATTAGTAATTAGAGTATCTATTATGTAATATTAAAGTACACAAAATTAGGAAGATTGTTGGCACGCCCTTTTGTATATAAATGATATATATAGGTAGTACATCTAAACGTCTGGCAAAGTGGCAAACCCTTCAAATTGTTAAACAGTAAATACTGATCGCAAGGCCGTTGTACTTTGAATTACTATTACCTAGGTCAACATAAAATGAATAGATGACGTACTTCCTTGTGAATTAGTTGTTTGGAAAATTGTTATTCGTTTTAAAATAATTTTTAACTTTTTATATTTATTGTAAAATTTCAATGTGCTACCAACATAAAAACTATTCATAATGTAGTCTGTTTTTGCATGCTGAACGTCTACATTATATACGTCGTAAACATATAATTAACATATTTATTTTTCTAAGTAAACAAATATATTTCATTAATTTGACACATATACAAGTTTGAGGCCATCGTATTCATTTGTCATCTCGGTTTATACGCATAACAGACAATATTATGTTCAGAAGAATTGTATTCTGTTATTTTTAGTGCTAGAGGAAATTGACCTATTATACAATTTAAATTTAATCATATTATCCAGAATCTTATTTGATTTTGAAGCAAGTTATGAGCATTTTAAAATGTACAAAATATTTATAATTTCTTATTATAGATACCTAATACTAATAATACTGTTATTATTCTTTATTAGATGTTCCCGGTGTTTAATACGTTATACGTGTATAACTAAGTATAAATTTTTCAAATATTGATTCAAACAGTGATAAAATATTAATTATTGTTAAACATAGATATATTAAAAACTATTTCGATTCGTTTTTTTATTACATGATAGCGACAGAAATTTGATTTAATATGCTAATAAAACTTATTTTTAATATTTTAATTGTATATTTTTACTCGCAAGTCGCAGGTTATGCAAAAAGCTAATTTTTTCTAATGTCCATCTCTAATTTACCTTAACGATAATTACTTAGGGAAGTAACTGTTATAATAGTTAAACCAAGGTATAATATTTAGCTGAAATATTGTTTAAAACGTTATTGTAAAATAATATGTGTATTGTTTAATATTAATTTGTGTAAATAGCTGTAAAAAGTATAAAATACTCGCTTGTTTATTATTTTACGCATTTGAGCAAAGTAAAGAAAAAACGTTTATAGTAATCAACGAATGTTTTTCTTAATCACAGAAAACCTCTGAAGTTCTTTTACTTTGGTCGTAAATAATTAATATTGCCTGATATTACACAATTTTGTTCAATTCTCTATAATTGAATAATTTTATCAAAATGAAATACATCATGCTATAAAAATAAAAATTCTATAGTATAAAATTTGACATTTATTAATTGCATATTTACATATTATTATCATACATATATTAATACGTTAAGATTCAAATAACTAAAAAAAATAATAAACAATGAATTGAATAATGTAATGTACCTGTACCTGTGTTAAAAAAAATTATTTAAAATAATCTGAAACGATAAAAATATATCGATTAATATATATAAATAGTAATGTACGTTTATTTTTACCTAACCAATTTTTGCATACTTATTCCTCGAAACTTGGAAAGAAAACTATATTTTTTGAATTAAGGTAGATAGATACACTAACACTATAAGACACCGTTAAATGCCATATTTTATGTTTGTTATTTTTTTACCGGGTAAAATCGGCTTATACAACTAGTAATGTACTAAATATTAAATACTCAAATTAAAAGTAATCATTGAATGAATTAAAATTTAAAAAAGGGATAAGTAGGAAACCGCTCTGATGTACAGTAAGTTATAAGTGTACCTCGTAATGGAAGAGTAAGTCAGTACTAAGTCACTGTAATGTATTATTGTGTATGTGTTAAATTTGAATTCAATGATAAACCATTGCACATGAAAAAAGATTTGAGCGAAGATTGAAGTTGAAAAGTTTCAACTTTTTTAGTACCCACAATTTTTAAATTATAACAAAATAACTAAAATTTTTATTCTTTGTTTAAAATCTATTTTTGTCCTGATTTGAATTTAAAGTTTTTATTAAAAAATATTTTAAACATTTTTAAAAATATCGATATAAACATTTTATGAACACTTAAAGTACCTACTAAGATTATTCTTAAGAAAAGTACTAGTATTTTTTTACTATTGACCCCCAAAAATACTAACTAGATCTAATTTGTTATTAGAAACACCACCCCTAAAAAATATTTTCTTCGAAATATCAGTGACAAGGTTTATACTGTTTTTAAACATTTTCTTTATTGTTCGCACTTTTCGAGGCAGTAAAATTAAATATTTTCATTCAATACGGTAATATAAAAATAGATTAAAAATTGAATACAAATTAATTGCTTATGATAAATATTTTTCATCAATAAAATTAATTATTCAAAATAATGAGCGTATTATGCATAAGGCATAACATGATAATAATTATTATTTCTCGAAAATTAAAATTAAATCGGGTATTAATTTGTGCGTAGTATTCCTTGGGACAACAACAAATAATTTTAAATTCTATTTTCATGTTTTCTTTTAAGTTTTTACTATGATATTAAAATAAGTAACTATAAAATGTTTTATTTGTTACTTAGTGAACACACTGTAAAATAGCCTTTGAACTATTTTTCTTATCTTAGTTTCTACCTATGAATCACGTTCTGCATAATTTATTTGATTGAAAAATTATACTTAACTTATTTAATCAAATAATTGGATAAATTAATATTCTTTTATATACTTAAAACATTTAATCTGATCAAACACATATTTATATGTATCTACCTGTTGACCGTTATACCATTCTTTCTCAATAATATAATATATTATGTATGTTGTATGTGTATTTATTATTTTTTAAATATTAAATATTAATTACATAATGTGATATTTTGTTTAGGGTCTTGCACAATACAACGATATGTTTGAAATGGCGACCAGACTTTGCAGGAGTTACTTACCTGGATCTTGGAAGAAGATTACAATTAAGGACATATGCGTAAAGCGAATTAGGTAACTATTTTCGTCAATCTTAAGTATTAGGTTTGGCATTCATACAATATAATTTCTTTGGCTAAAATTAAATCAATACTAGATACTTATAGTTTTATTTTTAAAACTGCAGAATGTGAACCACTTCTATAAAAATCAAAACGAAAAACATGATTAAGTTAGTAAGCTAGTGTATGATAAACGGTATTACATAGTAATATATTTATATACTGTATACGATAGATTGAAAAAATATAAAATACATATTTTCTGTTGAAATAAAAAAAATCGGTAATAAAAATTTAATAATTATATTTCTTAGAAAAATAATACTAGCTGGATTCTATGAATTTGCTGGCTGTTTATAGTAATTCAATTTATTTAAATACAAATATATTAATATACCTATATTATATTAACTAGCGTATATTTAAATGTATTAGTCTTTTCTATTTTCTTCTAATTTGATGAATTATTCATTGTAATATAAAATATAATATATAGATAGGTAATCAATAAATACATAGATGAGGTTTCTTCTGTATTTATTTTTTAGAAATGAGTCTTTTTCAATATTTCTTGAATATAACGATGATATTATTTATTTATTTATTTAAAGTTGTTAAAGTGTTTAAACAAATTGATTATTCTTTTAGACTTTTAAAATTTTTACTCAGTATACTCGAGCAAGCTAATGTATAATAAACAATTCATTCTCTTGCCAGACGCAGTTATGATTCATACTAATTTTCTGCTTTTATTAGCAATTTTATGTATTTTTATGCTAATATATATTTCGTTCGAAAGGCGAAATAATAATATATAATAATGATATATTGTTGAATACAATAACGTTCATTATTACGTAAATATTTGGTTTAAATAATGTAGTCATAATATTTTGTGAAGTTCGTCGTATAATATTTTATAATAGTAGTACAAACCAAAATCGTTGCTTAGTGACTGGGAGAGGGAAGGGCTGCACTGCTGCAGGTTAATGCGGCGCAGTATTATTAACCGGTGGCGGTGGAATTTTACGAGGTTTCATTCTTCAGTCACGTGTTAGTATATTATATATAATATAAAAATATATATATACATATAATATTGATTCACAGGAGACGACGGTTTGTCTGAGACGCAATAAAAGAAGACGTGTGTGTTTCGGAGTCAACCACGTATACGCATATTTGGCGTATTAAAGCTATTAGGCGTCAGGTGAAAAACAAATATGCATTGGCATATATTATACAATTTAAATATATATCTTTTGGTGTCAAAAAGAAAAAGAAAAGCGATACATTATAAAATATAAATTATTATTGCCTAACAAGCCATACTTATAATATGTTTGCAATGTTTGCATATAAAATGGTACATGTCGACATTTTATTAGGTACATTTTTTTTCACATATGCAAGTTATTGTATTATATAATAAAGTCACGTTTACGTGGCTTACATTAGGTGATCACTTCGGATGAATCATTCACAGCAAACAAAAGTTCAACATCGACACTGCCTAACTTCGATCGATCATCGTTCAATACGAATTAGAGCTTTTGATGTTTTCGTGTTACCACTGTTTATTTTTCATTTGCTCTGGGTGATTCATCTTAAATAATCATCAAAAATAAATCATGTAAACGAGGCTTACTGAGTTATTTCTTCTATAATTTAAATCCGATATCATAATATTATTGATTATTGATTAACAATAATAGTATGGACTCGTAAATACGATAAACCAGAAGTCAATTGTGATTATAAAATATTCGCTGATGAGATTACTGTGATATTATTCTGCTACTTCAGTACAATTTTTAAAATTGATTCACGTGAACTTGCACTGAAGCCCGACGATATTCATGTACAATGTATACGTATGATTTGAATTTTTTATATATTACATCTAAGTTATATCTATTTTAAAAAATTTAAATAAATTATTTTTAATTTATTTTACACACAATACACAATTAATTATATAAACAAAAGCAACATTAGTTATGTGACAAAATAGCAATACAACAAAATGTAAAGTAAAATAATATGAGTATATTTTATCTTGATTTTTAAGTTGTATAATTAATTTTTTTTACACTTTGTTTGTATTCCTAAACTATTCTTGGATATCTGCTATTTTTTCAGAAAGCCAAAATTTTTTAATGTGTAGTATCTACATAATAATTAAATTTGGAATTTTAACATCCTGCTTAAAGCAGGCTGCTTCTTGTTCCATGGGTTAGACCTGTATATTTTACGCAATTAATGATTATGTAAGGAAAATCGTTTAAAAAACATATTATTACAATATTATATAGCAAATTTCGAACGTGTCCACCTTTAAATATCCATAATATTTATAATATTTAAATTTTTATTTTAAAAATTAACTCTACCTTAATAGTATATATAAGTTAATAGCTATGTATAAAAAAATCATCAATTTTAATTTTGCTTTCAACAATAGTCTGTGTATTCTAAATTTTAATGTTTTCTAACGTTTTGTAAAGTATATAATTGTATGCAAAGATGTAACAAAGAGTTTTTGTTTTTGCAGTGGTGGTTTAAGTAATTGGCTGTATCGGGTGACATTACTTAAAGGTAATGCCGAACCTCGGGATGTATTGATGAGGTTATACGGACAAACGCACGGTGAGAATGCTATTGAAAATATAATCACAGAGTCTGTGATATTCACATTGCTGTCGGAGCGTGGTTTAGGGCCTAAGTTGCATGGAATATTCCCTGGAGGCCGTCTCGAAGAATACATTCCGGTAAGCTCGTTCACCTTCAGTAATGCATTTTGTAGTCATCATTATTGTGATTTTGTATAATTGAACTAGTTAATTTAATTTGATGTGAATAAATTATTTAGTTTGCCATAAAAAAAAAATAATAATGCCAATTAAACATATAAATAAGTAACAGCCAGGTTTATATTTTTACAAATATTAAAGCCGTTTTGTTTTACCTTTAAACTGCATAACATTCTCTTGATGTTTAAATTGTAAGTGCCCAATCTAGCAAATGTGTATAAAACATAAATAATATACATACAATCAAATACGTGAATATTTTTAATGGACATTAAATATTATTATTTTAAATTTTTACTTATAAATTATCAGAATTCCTGTTGTAAAGGTTACGTCTTTCAGTCTTTGTAAGGACTTAATATACCCAACTCCCTTTATACAAAGACCAACTTAATAGATTTACGCGTAACTTGTGCCTGTAATAATAAATTTGTAAATTAAATAATTGAATACCAATAAAACTGTTTAATATTTTTTATTTCAAAAACATGATAAATAAAATTTCTTTTAATAGTATTTTTTATTATTTTCATATGAATCAATTTTGTTGACTACGGTTTATGCTAATTTTTGTTAATCTTAGATGTAGATAAATTTAAATGTATTTATAACAATATAGTACGAATGGTTTATTACTGAAAATGTCAAAAACGAAATTCCATTATAATTGTTTTATCTATGCACACATGTATTTATTTTACACCAACACCGTTATTTTGTTTCAATCAAATTTATCAATTTTATAATATAATACAACTCATTTTTTGAAATGGCTATTAATTAATTAATTTAGAAAACAAAAAGCTTTGTAAAGTTGATTTAATATATTTTGCTATCTATGTGATTAAAATAATTTATATATATATATACACACTCCTTAATAACCTAACCTTTGAATCATCTAATGTTACTGAATACTGAGATAAATTTTAAGTGATAGTTATTTTTTTTTTTTGTGGCTCCTTGCCATTTGGCTATAGATATAAATAAAATATTTCATTCAATGTAGGCTATTTAAAAATTTAGGCCCACTGCTGTCATTATACCGGTACTCGTCCTTGGGTTTTAAATGAAAAAAAAAATGCAAATATACCTATATATATATATATCAACATGCTTGAATGACGTTGACATAACATATTCTAACAGCTTTTGGATAATATGTTGATATTGTTCTAAAAGTCGAGCATAAATTTCAGACTCGTGGGTCAAGTCCAACAGTATACAAATTATGATGATAGTCATAGCTGATCAGTAAGTTAAGCTTTGAGTACATTAAGCACTTGATAGGAAAGTTTCGAGACATTAATTATATTGTATAAGATATGTTTTATTCACATTTAATGTATTTTTGTCCTAGATTTAGAACAAGTACACAAATAAATAAAACGTCCAATATTTAATTCAGAAGTCAACTATTGTTTAAAACAACATTCGTTTGGAATAAATTTATTATATTAAGTAAATTATATATATTGTGTGTCTATGAAATCTTACAGGCTCGATCATTGAAATCTGAAGAGTTAAGCGATCCAAAATTAAGCCTTATGATTGCAGAAAAAATGGCTGAATTACATCAGCTTAACATTCCAATCAATAAAGACTCAACGTGGTTATGGGACACCATGGACAGATGGTTACAACAGCCAATTAAAGATGTTAACTGGTCACGAGACAACATAGAACTTGATCAGATACTATCCACAAATCTCTGCGATGAAACCCGCTGGCTTAAGTATGAATATAATCCATGTTTTATTTAACTTTAATCATATGTTAAAAATATCTGAATCATGGTTATTTTTTAATTATAGAAAACATTTGTCAAAGTTGAAGTCACCTGTTGTATTTTGCCACAATGATCTTCAAGAGGGTAATATTTTAATGAAGGAAAATGAACCTGGCTGTCGATCATTGTGCCTAATTGATTATGAATATTGTGCATACAATTATCGTGGTTTTGATATTGCTAACCACTTTGTAGAATGGACTTATGATTACACAAATCCCATGTATCCACATTACTCAGTCAACCGAGAATTGTTTCCAACAAAAGACCAACAAGTAAATAGTGATTTATGAATATTAATTTATGAACCAACTTTTATTTAATTACTATTGATTATTTTAGATTGAGTTCTTGAAGCGGTATTCTCAATGTATGGAAAATGAAGAATCCATAGAATTGATACTCAATGAAGTAAATCACTTTATTTTGGCATCACATTTATTCTGGGGTGTATGGAGCATTGTCAATAGTCGAATGTCAAAAATTACTTTTGGATACAGGGTAAATATTTTTCTTTTAATTTTCCCTATTATGAATGAATAGATTTATTTTATTATTTATAACCATTTAAAATTGCATGAGCTTTGATTAATAGTTCTTTGTTATTTTTAATCAAAAGCTGAGTTTATTATTTTAAATTATTTCTTAAGAAAATATCAGCATAATATATGTTTTATCTATCCAACCCACATGCAATATTGATAAAACACTTTTAGATAAAATTGTTTTTTTTTATTATTATGTAATCTTAGAATGAAATTCTGTATAAATATTATAGATATTATTATTTTTAAAAGTTTAATATATTGGTTTTATATTTTGTTATTTTTTGATTTAATATTTGACTATAAAAATAAAAAAACATTTTGTAAATTGATAAAAAGTGATTTTACTTTAAGATAATAATTCCAAAAATTAAAAACAATGATTTTACATGTATGTGTTTAATCTATATTGTACATGGGTTAAAAAGAGAAAACAAAAAGTATGCTGCATTCTCTTAACATTTTACCATAATACATATTTTTTTTATTTTTTTTAGGAATACGCAATAGAACGGCTCAAATCATATTTTAAGCTTAAAGAAAGTTTAATAAATAATAAATAGTATGTAACACAGAAATACTTTGAGTACTTATAAAAGGAATAGGTTAATTGTAGACCAATATGTTTCAATATTCTGGGGAAGACTGATTTATATTTCAAAAGTTTGGTCCTTAATTTAATTAGTCTGATTATTTTGTCATTTTCACATACATAATTTTTATTTAAGTGTTCTTAAACTTATATTGTGAGCTTCTTTTATACATCTATGTTGTATTAAAAATTATAACAAGAGTTTTAATTTTTGACTAATAATAAAGACCAGTATTTATTGTTATTCATATTGTTCAACATTTGTAAAATTAATGAAAACCAATTTTTCTTTATTCTGGTGCTAAGTACTCATACTCTGATAATTATTATGAATTTGTGAAGTTACAAATTTTATTATATAAAAAAACTGAATTATAAATTGTGCAATAATAATTATTATATCAAGAACATGTGATTATTGTACTTAAACATATTTAAATATTATAACTATGAAATCCATCCTGTACTTTTTATATATTGCTATTGTGTGTCCTATTAGCTGTTATTATGTGTAATTGAAATGTGATTTACTATTTTTTTTTAACTTAAAGGCTTTTTATTGTGTATTTATGTCTATTTATGTCTTTAGGAGTTTTTGGTTTTATTTTGTTTAGATACATTATCCTGTAGTATTTATTTATTAGTAGCCATACATTTTGATGGTTTATTGCCTTAATTATTAAAGAGAGAGAACCAAATATTATGTTATTTTTAAGAAATAATGAATAGCTTTGTAAATTATTATTAAAGAATATTAAATTTGATTAAACTTATTTATAAAAAAGTACAAAAAAATTTATATAATATATATTTATACACACACATTATATAGTATAAACACATACATATCAACATTTTAAATGTTTTATTTTGTAATTTAATCTTATGTAAAATTATTGAATTTCTGCTAAATAAATCTATTTATCTGATATTTTACTGTTTGCACCTGGTTAAGCAAATTTACGTATTTATTAATCAAATTATTATTTTTTTTTGCACAAAAGTAGATTCATTAATGTACAAGTTTATATTAAAATATGACATTTGTCGTCATTAATTTTTCTAACACACATTTTTCAATGGTTGCACCATTTCTCATCAAATCACATCAAATAACTTATAATAAAATATAAAATTTGAATATGTTTTAATCGATAACTAAATAATAAAACTCAATTATATTTTGTTAACAAAATAAGATGTTTGTTGGGTTTGCACATATTTTTTTATAATTACATTATTATTATTATTATTATTATTATTATTATATATACCCCATCATAATTTATACAAAATCAAAAATATCTTTGTCATGTACTGAATTACATATTACATAATATGAATAGCTTACAATTTGGGTTATTGGGCAGATATTAATTTTTATTCTCCTCATTTTATTTGTTCCTCATTTAATATTACTATTTATTATAATCAATCATACTTTTTTATTCTATGGTTTCTCTGTGGTTGAACTAAACTTAGCTGGCTTACTATTATTCTACCTTCAACACATTTATTATGTTTTAATCTTTTTTGTTATAAGTACTTATAATTTTTTTTTTATTATATAATATTTGTGTTTAAATTTAAGTTTTAATTAAAAACTCTTGTATGATTTAAATACTGTTGTTATAATTTATTTGTAATCATAATTTAATGCTGTGTATTCCAATAAATTCTCGAATCCAAAATTATCCAAAAAAGCAGTTTATATTTATAATCTGTACTATAAACTGTTATATACTATAATAGCTAAAAGTTATATTCTATTTAATATTTAAAACATAAATCTTACAAAATACGTGTAATTTACATGTATATTGTTTTGTTATTGAAGTTAAAAATGTAATATTTTGTATTAACTTTTTTGTGGTTAAGCATTAATATTAATATGGACACATTTATTGATTAACATAAGATTGAAATGAAATTATAATACTTTTGAATTAATTATACATCCATTGACATTTATAGTTATAGTCTCATCTGTAGTTAGAAATTTAAAAAATAACTTCTTTTTTTTATCTAAGTTTTTGAAAATTTAAAATGAGTTTCCTCACTAGTACTTCATATTGAGATCATAAAATCTAGAAAATACATATATACCGAACAGATATTTTTTATGGACATTTAAAATTCCAATTTGTACGATCTACAAAATTACTTATTTAAACGATAAATAACGATAATATTTTAATTATTTTGTTAAAAAAATAAACATTATTTGTGGGAACTTAAACTTTTATGTCTTTTATAATATTATGAATTTTACTATACATAATATGCAAAATTGTTTTTGATATTATCTACCTATTTTTACTCGTTTACGTAATGAACAAAATGGTATTATTAAACTTTGAATTATACAAGTTGATATAATATGATGTAAATATATATTATTATAGCAATTAAATACTAAAAGTAAAATAATTTAATAGCTATATCAAAAATACATATTGTGATATATTTAGTCATATATAGCCTAACAGACCGTTTCTGTTCAGAACTGTTTTTCACACACAATGATGTATTATATCAGGGGCGGTATTGGGTCACTTCCCCGTCACCACTTTTTTTGCAAATTTAGAAATATAAACACTCAATAAAGTTAATAATTACCGCAAACTTTCTAAAATTTCATATATTAAAATAAAATAAGTTATGTATTGTTACATACAAATAAAAGAAAACGGAGGAAATTTGAAGTTTTACTGTAGTACATTTGTGATAATAATATAGTACAGGTATATTTTTTGAATTTATTTTGAAATCTGAAATATAACATACTATCTATATTCAAAAAATTTTTAGCAATAGTGCAATACTTTCCTGAAAATATGGTAAAAAAAATTAATGGGTGATCGAGTAGCCATACATAAATGCCTCACCAAAAAAAAATTTGACTTGGTATCGTCCCCTTCGTCCCAATAAAAAATATCTGGCGGCACCATTCCTTTGTACATTCATTATTGTAATTTACAAATGTTATCATTATTTGTTTGATGAAACGCTGATGCCTATTTTATGATGATTACGTATAGGGTGACATTTGAAAGTTGAAGGTAAGATTGTACAGTTATGTTCATAATCCATATGTCACCTATACCTATTTTAATGACAGGTTCTCAGAAGGTATAGACAATATTATTCAATATTAAAAAAAAACGATTTTTCCACACTTGTCATCTGTTGTCATATATTATGATACATGCATGTCGGGTGATCAAATTTTTTTTTTGGGGGGGGAGGAGGGCTGTAGCCCTTCTAGAAGTAGGCATGTACCAACTAGTGGGGTAAATAGAACTCTTACTTTAGATAATAGCAATATTATTATAGTGTACCTATCTAGATTCTAGGTATTTAGTTATGAATAAGTATTAAGTTAAATAATAACTTATGCATCAAAGGGTCGTTCTTACAATTTCCCCTAAAGTGGTGATTAGCGCTACTCGGTGAAATTAATTTAATTTGTGTGGTGTAATAACAAAATATAGAAATTCTTTAGGAGGATGTCACATCCACATGTGTTTAGTGTTGTCTTCGTCTTATACGCGTAGGACATAGACAAAATACGTTTACGCAGTCTGAGTAAGACTCGTTCAATTTTGGTTCTAGGGTAAATAGGTATACCTATTGGCTATTATAAAATTTAAAAAAATAACAATATTTTGGAGGACAAGACGATGAGTTTCATCCATCATTCCCAATATAATATTCGTTATATAATTTAGAAATATCGAACATTTTAAAATGTTTTAATAACCTTTAACTTTTCAAAATTTTAATTTTTTTAAAAATCTCATCGTCTTGCCCTCCAAAATATTGTCATCTTTTAATTTTATAATAGGTATATTTACTCTAGAACCAAAATTGAGCGAGTTCTACCAGACTGCGTAAACGCGTTTTGTCTATGTCGTACCTACGTGTGTAAAACGGAGACAACAAGCGTTTGCGACGTCCTTTTAATAAATATTTAAAATAAACACAATTTAACCTGAACGACATAATATTGACAAACGAAAATCACACATAATTGTATGATATTATAAGAAATATAATGGATAAAGTGGCATAAAATATGAACAATTATTTTTACCGACATAATTTTTTTGATCAACGACAATAATTATTAATTTTAAATACCGTAAAATTTTTTGTTTTGAATATTTTTAAAATTTAAATGGCCCAAAATTATTTGGGGGCTGATCCCACTAAGCCCCTCTAAATGCGCCTATGGATACAAGTTTAAATGTGATATTAGTTTCTAAAATTCAAGTTTTCAATTAGTTGATCTTCAAATTGCCTACCGCAAACTCCTTTTTAAAATCGTTCATACTGTTCTATGAGTTTATACTAGTATATTATGTACGTATGTTGGTATGTATTGCGCCACAATAACAAAACATATTATTGTAATATTAATTATTAGTTTATATGACTAACCGCGAAAGTCTGGTTTTTAATGAATTTTTTTGTACACTTTCAATAAGTAACCTATAAATCGATTACGATGATTGGTCATCTTTTAGATATGGGTGATTACTTGTTATTTCTAAGTACTTACCTATGACTGTTAGGCGGAGCCTTGAAGAGTATACATTATGCAGATATCGAATATTTAAATGTATAAATCTGTAATAATCCTATTATAAATCATACTAATGTTTAATACTTTAAATGGTCAATTTTAAGTGATTTTTTTCATCTTTTGTAGTAGGTAGGTAATGATATTTATATATATATTTCAGTATTTTGATATAGATAAATATATATGTCATATAGCCAGTAATAACTAATAGATACTACTGACTATGTAATATGTAATTATAATTTATATTATACAGGTTGTAATACTCTCCAGTTATTATTAATTTTTTTATTACTCGTTCAGGTATTCAAATAATCAGATGTAGCGTAATTTATTTTTATGAAATAAATATATTCAATTTTTGCGAACAGCACAACGTCACGCTGTAACAGGTGCAGCAATTAATCTCTACCACCAACTTTAGGTAACAATAATAACGTCACCATGTCGGTTGACATTATTTTAATTTCAATTCCATGAAATTGCTGGTTTTTAATACCTAGGTAATAAAAATTAATCTATTTTAATTGACCATCACCAGAGGTTTGGACTATTTAAATTGTTTAAAGTATAAAATATTAAATGGATATACTTTTAGTATAATCATTAATCGTATATATAATCATATTAGTATGTATGTTGTATGTAAGACAATTATAAATATTTATACATTGTATACAGTTATTGACTTTTGTGTTTCCTTTCTCCAGATCTAACTGGGGTAAGAATTTGGTTATTGTTAAGTTTGAATAGTATAAATTAGGAGAAGAAAATCTTCGAAAAAAATATGACAAAAAGCTGAAATAGCACATCTTTTTTTATTTTTAACAAAAATATAAAATCACTTTTGAGTTTTGGGTCATTCGATAGAAACTGTTCGAAATTAATTGATTATTATTTTGATACCTAATTTGGTATAATATACGTTCTATGATTCTCTTACGTTTGATTGTTTAAATTACATAATTAATAACCTAAATACTTTTAGACTTAGAGAAAATTCAGAAATCCAAATATAGTAGGAATAGCAAGGAATACTTTTATAGTTTATTAGTATTCAAATTAGATTTCCTATTTCAATATAACTTAATACAAATTATTATGTTGTAAATCATAAATTATCATAGTTAATTATTTGAATTAGATGTATTTACGTGTTTAAGAACCAATTAGGTACATTTATAATAACTTGACAATGTTTCAATAAGTAATTTATTACGCATTGTATATAATGTATAAATGTATAGAATAAAATTAAAAATGCAAAATTAACAACTAATTTACAAATATTTAAACATTAGTTTAAATTTTAAATTTTCTCGAAGAAAAGTATCATTTTTAAATATTAAAAAAAAATATTTTTAAAGAAATTATAATATTTTAGTAGGTATCTATCTATTTTAAATACTTTATTAAGAATGTGAGAATATGATTTTTGATAAGTATTCAAGTATTTATTCCAAAAACTTTAAGTACCTTTATTTTAAATCTTAATGTATTTTACCTAATTTTGAATATATGATTTTACGTAGATACATTATTAGTTTATTATCTACATGGCTACATATTTATCTGTGTGTGGTAAAATGACAAACGCATAGTCATAAATTTACCATGTTAGAAGGGGGTGGGGCTAAAATTAAAACATATCATTTATTATATAAAAATTTCAAAATTATTTATTTAACGGTGTATAATAATACATAACTTTTTATCGTTGTCATCTTCTTTTTGTTGTGTCCGAAAACGGTAAATGCCGAGGCATTAACTGAAGTTGGTCCTGAAATGGACCGTTTTGAGGAGCTATATGGCAATTTTAGCACCGGTGTTGGCAGAATTAGTTAGCTGTGAGAATACATCATTAATAGGGGCACCACGTGAAAGTTTCTGCCACGCCCTCATCGTTGTTGTATAGCTCAATCATTTTAATTTTATTACAAATTTACAATACAAAATTCATACATGAAGTTTAAATGTTCACATCACACATATCTATCGGATATTTTGATTAAGAATTACGTTTTAAATTTTATAATTTTCTTTAATAAATAACCTTAGATTTCTTCAAAAACTTTTAAAAAATGTAAGGGGGCAAAGCCCTCTAAACCCCCCCAATTTACGCCTATGAACAAATGTAGTCATACAAATTATCAGCGCCTTGTCCATTATTATAATACATTTTTAGTATATGCCTCATATCTCGTACTCTCGTGTCTCGTGACTCGTGAGTGTATTAAACATGTTACATATATCGGATATAAATGATGTATAATAATAATATAATAATATAATATATATAATTACATTTATAATAATATCACAATTTAATAATAATAAAAATAAGTAATTATATACCGTAGTGCTAATAGTTCATCCAAATGCTTATACACAGTATAAATAAAATAGTTTTATATAATAGTGGTGTCATAAATTAAGATATATCTAATATATATAATTCATGAATGGTGTAAAAATTGTTCGGGAACGACTGACGTATAGTTAAAGAGTCGTTATCAAGCGATCCATAAACTATAATAACTACGTCGGTAACATTTTGAACAGTCTTATAGATAGTACCGCAACCACGGTAACTACAGGCTGTTATCTTTTCCGTACTTTTTCGCTCATGTTTTTCTGATTACGAATTAAGTAATATTTGTTATTTTATTTGTTTTTAAAGTTGCTTGTTCGTCGGTTGTTTTTGTTTTTGTGTTAGATTTTCAACGGCAAATTCTTAATTTATCTACATTGAGTCACATCGAACATTTAGAATTAGTTTACGTTCCGTCGATCTTCGCCATTGTCGGACAAAACAAAGACACAGCGGGCGTGTATGGCTTTAGCCGCCGTACAGACGTCTCCGACTATAGGGACTTCGCAACAGAATTCGGTGAGTTCCTTAAATCATACGAGTATACGATTTAATTCAATATTCTAGATATAACAAGGTAAATGATAGATATTATTTGTAAGAAGCCATTACGAACGAATGTAGTTTTTTATGTTTTGACTTAACTAGGTAAACTAAAGTTACGAAAATTAATTCTAATTTCATGTATCTGACGATTTTTTTTGCGTAAGTTTTGAATTATTCATTGATCTAAAAGAATATTAAAATTCTTGTAAATGAGTGTTTAATGAATTTACTATCTTGCAGAGCACCTATCTATTTTAATATTTTATTTAAAAAATGATTACCTATAAGATTTTATCTATGTTATATAAAATACAATTTAATTATTTCAACTGATAAACAAAAATTAATATCATCAATTATATTTACTACTTTTATAATAATATAGTATTTTAATCAACACTAATAGTAATTGTAAATATAGATTAATGGAGAAAATATTATTGTTTTTGCTAATTCAGTAAATATGATATTATTCGTTATTACATTTTTCTATTAACTATGTGTTACCTAGTAAAAAGATTTTATTCTAATATTATTGTACTTGGTTATAGATTTTATATTTAAGTATTTTTATATAATTTTTTCAAGCATCATATTTTAATTCTGATTTATAATAATTTCTGTTATGACCTTTATTAAAGCTTCAATAGTTATCATAAAAACAACATTTGAATCAGTAAATAATAAGTTGGAGGGACAAAAAAGTACTTCTATAGTGTATTTCTGTTGACTAATTTAGAAAAATGGTTAGGGGACA
This sequence comes from Rhopalosiphum maidis, assembly GCF_003676215.2. Classification (NCBI taxonomy): domain Eukaryota; kingdom Metazoa; phylum Arthropoda; class Insecta; order Hemiptera; family Aphididae; genus Rhopalosiphum; species Rhopalosiphum maidis. Next base: position 88,313,346 of record NC_040878.1, read on the forward strand.
CATGAAATGTCTTTAAAAAGTTATCAAGTTTCAATTAATTTAAAAACTATACAAAAGTGTTAACTAAGTATTAACCTATCTAGTATAAAAAGATTCATATATTTTGATTCATAAAATGTGATTATTATTTGTTATGTAAATACACTTTACAGTTTGTCGAATAAAAAAAAAATTAAATGAGAATTTATAGTGTAACAGGTTATAGGTATGTAAACAAAGTTGACCTAGAATAATTAAATAACTAGAATTCATTCAGTGTAACTGATTTGGTGTTTATTTTGTTGTAATTACATGTTAATTATCAGTATATGTTTTGTTTTAAATATTCAAAAGATAATTGTAATATTAATATAATGTAGTAATATACATCTAGATATGTATTCCAACTACTGAAGTACTTATACATTTTAGACAATGGGTAAATATATTTATTTTCGGTTATAAGGTTAAATTTGGTTATAATTTAAGTATTTATTATACTTGTATATTCGATTTTTTTTGTTTTTGTCATACATTTTCCTCAAACTAGTAATTTAAATAAAACTTAATATTATTTAATACAAAATATGACATATATATGTTGTTATTTATTACATATTACATAATTATTAAAACATAGCATCATAAGATAAAGATTTTGTTAGTGTGTCTGTGATGAGTTAACTTTAGATCTCAACTGATAACTCATAATTACAAACTATTTATTATTGCATGAAAATGTAAACATTATTTAAATTCATCAAAATACTGATTTAATAAGTAGTTTTATGGTTTGTCATATATAAGTAAGAGGTGGATGTTTATGTTTATATCCTTTTTTAGGATAAATGTTTAAAAATAATTTTTTCATAAATAGGTGATAAGATTAGATTTGACCACACATTTTGCCATTCTCCCTGAAATTAAAAAGTTTTATGCAGTATATGTTATTGCTGGCGAGTCTTCTTTGGAGCCTTCTTTCATTCTATTAATACAAGACACAAATATATTTAGTATTTACTCTATAATGTTATATCATTGTAACTAAAGTTAAGACTTGTGTTAGTGTAATAATGTTGATACCGTATTGTCTTTAAATACCTAATTCAGAATGAGCATTTATGTATAAAGTACCTTTATAACATAACATATTTATTCCTTACTTATAATGCCAGATCTCTAAAAAACTGGAATTTATTGTTTGATATGTAAATTTATATCATTCTGTGAAACAATAAAATGTTAATGTTCTATTAAGAATTAAATCAGGTACTATGTGTTATACTTAGTTAGATAAAAAAAATATATTTACTCTTGGGGATGTGGGTAATATAATTGTAACATTTTCATAACACGAGTACCTAGTAACTAATTAATTTATAACTTACTATTTTGAGGTATAAATCTTTAAGAATTAGTCTGTTTAAAATTTAAATTAAAGTTTAAAACCTAATTATTTTGTTAAATATAGGAAAACAAATGATTTATTAGTCATTGACCTTATATTCACTTAAGATATTGTCTTAAACTCATTATATTTTGTATTTAAAAAAGTGGTAAATGATAGGCTTATACTAGTATATATGCTTACTGCTTAGTGTTAACTATGTAATTTGTGGTTAAATCTAAACAAGTCATGAACTTAAAAGCTTTTAAAATTTTATTAAAGTTTATAACATTTTTATTAAGCTCAAATATGATTTCGTTGTTTCTTTCTTTCTTTGAATCTCACGCAAATGTATTTACCCAACAAGAAATTATAGTCTGATTAACTCATTTTATTCTAAACATTCATATTTGGTTATCTATTGTTGTGACTCGTATGAACATGAGTTATTTATTGTTTCATTACTTATATTAAAAGTTCAAAACTTTTTTTATGAATACTTTAAATAGGTATTATTTTGTTCGTAGGTACTTATTTTTGATGTCAATATAATTTTGAATCGTTTTTAGTTTTATATAATATTTCGTTTTATATAATAAGATTATTGTGTTGTATTTTATTTTACAACAACATTAAAACTAATAAACATGATTTTGATTATCTAACTTTATTTTGAATATGTAGTCATTATCTTATTTTTATTTTATGCGTAAGATTCAGTAGCTATTATTGTTCATAGTAAATACGTTTCAAGCGTATCCATTGTTGTCCGTGTTATATTCTTTAAAATACGATACCTACTTTACAATTTCACTTGACTCACAACAATGATTATTCGTTATTATTGTTATTTTTTCTTTGTTTTATTAAAAAAATCGATTCATTTGTTAGTTCTTTGTTTCCCCCCAGGCGTCAATATGGGTAATTTTCCGGATTAAAATCACGTGGTGATAATCGCGACGGCCGTTAAAAATAATGGAGACCTGAGACGTGAACATATTATTTTTATTATATTATAATAATAAACTGCGCGTTAACGCTTATAGGCTTCTCGACTAAATTAAATAACAAAAAAATCTAAAATTAATCCTAAACGATGAATTATAAATTCGATAAAACCTCCAAGGAAAAACATATAATGTTATTGAGGTGTCACTATCGAACTCAGCGATAAATCGAAAAATCGTCTCGATTTCCGCGTAGCGCGCACCGTGTGGTGACGACAAAGCATGATTCCCTGTGGTGGTGGTGTTTGCGGCGGCGGCCTCGTCCAGCTGAACTCGCAGGTCCGCAGCGTGTCGTTGCCGGTGCGTCAGTCAGTCGTCTGCGTGACTGCCGTTGCGTTTGGGTTGTGTGCGCTCATTAATCCACAATCGCCTTGACACGTGTGGTTGCGGCGTGCGCACGAGTGTAATTAATCATGTGCGGATTTGACCGTTTTTCGAATAATTGTTAACCGTAAACGTATTTAACTTATTGTGTAGTAGTCGTATTCCGAATCGAATTTCTCGAAGAAATTAATCCGTTCGCCGCGATGAACCCGTCGTCGTACCGAGTGTCCATCGCGGATGGCCTCTTTTAGTCTGTGTGTTGAGTTCGCGATCATACGGCGCGTTGTTACCATACTATTTCACGTATCGTACTTACGAGTAGCTGTGGCTGTTGTCGTACTGCGCTTAGCGTTAGTTTCGGGGTGCGTGCCATTCGCAGTGCTATGATGTTGTACGTCTTGCCGCCACCGGCGGCTGCTGGGCCACCGTCACCGTGGTCCACGATTCTGTGCGACGATGGGCGACCTTCGTCGGTACGTAGCAGTGATAGTGGCCAGCAAGAACCGGCGTTGGCCAACGGTGGCCGGTTGACGTACAAACGGAACGCTAGCAACAACAGGCGGGTTAAAGCGTGGCTAAACGCCGTCCAAAAGAATAACCGTCCGCCGCCACCTAGGAAACCTTCGGTGGACGCTGCGGGTCCTGAGGTACGTTCGAAATGTTAGATGGTTTGCCTGCTACCCCCGTTGGGGAGTGGGGATCGCACAAGATTTTATGTCTGACACCATACTTGTTTAATATAATATATGTATTATAGATGGATTAGAGCTCGCATGTTTTAAGTCACAAATAAATATATTTATTCAGAAACATCAAGCAAAGACTTAAATTGCTTTTTAATATATATTATAAATAATATAATTAAAAAAATATATATTGAAAAGTACTTAGAGGCATCTTTGGATACGACTCATTTGCACAGTTCCGATCGCAATGGTGTTCTATCGTTTTATTACATTCATTATTAAAATTATTTTATATTATACACAAATAATATATATGGCCAACACTACCTGTACAGGCGTACAGATACTCTTTCCGATGACATCATTATTTTTTTATCATAAAGTGTGGCTTCTTGATACCGATTTAAAACGAACTTCCATAACTGTTTTACTATACAATGTTTATGTTGTTTTGCCCGTTTCAGTTTTGATTGTATCTTAATTTATATGCATGTGTTTGTATAGCTATTTATTTTTTTTATAATTTAGAGAATAGAAACATATAATATGTGTTTATGTTTTCGTATAATTAAAAAAGAAGGTTGACACATGGTTTGGAATCTCGTTGTCTTTGTAATATAAATGCGAAGACATTTGAATAATTAACGGTTTTTTTTTAGTAAACTATTTATTCCTAAATATTCTAATGGTAAACAATTTACATCGTGGTTCTTATTTTGATGCAACATTAGCAATTTTAATTTTGCTATAATTATGAATTTACATGTTTTCTTCTATATTGTTAAAAACTTTAAAATTTAGTATGTTTGATTTTTAATAGTATTTAAAAACGACTTTAATAATTTAGTAAACTGCCACATTCCAGGGTTATTGTTTACTTCCAAATTATCAGATATCGTACCCGTGATAGTCGTACGATATTTTGATTATTTCACAGTATTATTATTGTACAAACTAAATGTTGCTCATACACAGACTTTCAGTGCATAGATTAAGTGTAACTATGTAAAATTAAAAATTATTAACACTAATTACTATCGTCTACGTTATAATATAAGAGTTGTAATTTCCAAAGCATAGAAATGGTATTCTAAATTCATATTACTCTTCGTTTATGATCAATACATTCTCTTATATTATGAATTTATGCACATATATATTATAATATAAAGTATGCTGTTTGAAGAATTTTGTACTGTCAAGTAAGATTAAATAATAAATTATTCAAGGTTGGTTGATATATTATAATAAATATGAATATGTCGAAATCATATTTGTATTATAAAATAGATCCTGTGTATATAAACAATTTTAATACTTAAAGTTTAATCATCTAGTACCTATACTTTAAGCGAAATAAAATGTATAGATAATATAGGGATGTTTAGTATTATAGGTAAATATTTATTTATGTTTACAATTATGTTACTTCATATAAAATTATCAGCAATTATCAATTGGAATTATAAAAACGTTGTTTATAATTTTTAATGGTTCAAAAAATAATCTAGGTAATTAATATTTTTAAAGATTCACTTTTTTTTTTTAATTTAAGAATATATAATAACTTTTATTGTCAATTGTTTTTCAATATAGTTGGATGGAGTGAAGCGTATCCTTCCTATCCCCTAGTTCGATTTAATTTATTATTGCTACATCTTCTTCTAAACTTCTGGACCAATCTTCATGATACTTCAAATCTATATTATTTATTATCTGAAGGGTACATGGATTTTTGTCTACAAACACACCTATATAGTTATTAATTATTGTACTTAAAATTAAGAACAGTTTAAATGTTGGATTGGTATTCGCAGAACCTAGGTTAGTTAGATTATATCGACTTTTATTCTATTTAAATGTTTACAGTTATAATAATTTTCGTATATTTTTCTATGTTGCTCGATCATTGATAGAATTTCTTATTTGTGTTTTACCAATTTTTTGTATTTACTATATGTCTATGTAGTATACTTACGAATGATGAGCGTGATACTCAGCTAGTTTTATCAGTTAAGTAGTTTCATGTTTACTCATCGTAAAAATATGTTATTCAATTTATATTGTATTTCTATAGGCATCAACCCTACATGGCTACATACTCTATTATAGGATAGTTGATTGGCCATTTTAACTTTAATCCTTTATTAAGATTTCTTGTACATGAATCAATTTTCATGATTAGGCTAAGTCTTTTTTAATATTATTTTTTTTTGTATACCTATAGGTAGCTGGTATATTGTTTGAAAATCGTGACGCAACTTTTTACTTTAAATTTAACCATATATATCACTATGACACTTATTCTTGACCATATAGTTTTTAAATTTTTTATTTATTGTTTCTATAATTTATGAAATACAATTATGTATATTTTTTAATTCTATCTATAATGGAGAGAGAAAGTAATTTCCTTTATAATTTTTTATACATGAAGAACATTGTCGCAAAATATTTGTTTATTATTTCGTGTATATTAATCGTGAAAATATTATGCGAAAACTCAAACACTTTCCCTGTTTATGAAAATGATCCCTTTATAGTGTAACTTATAACTGCTTAAATAGAGCGAACAAACTTGTTTTCGTAACATGATACATCACACATCATGGTCTACATAATAACTCTTATACTTTTAGTAATTGGTTGCTTAATAACGTTCGTAATCTACTGCTATGCTGAAGAGACTACTAAAAACTATTAATACAAATATTTTATGATTAGGGCTCGGATTTATATGTAAATACATATTTTTACTGTGACTTGATAAATTAATTTAAGTGAGTGATAAATTCGTTTCCAGGGATTTCCAATGAAATGAACTATATTTTATTTTACATGTTTTATATATTTTTCAAAAATTCCATTTTTTCCTACATATTTTGACAATTTGTTCATTTACGGTTTTTTTAATAATTATTCATTAAATACGATTGTATTTTTCAATACAAACAACTCCCCAAATTTCCAAAAGTACGACATAGTAACAAAATAATACCAATTATTGAACTTAATCTACGGTAGATATAACTTACTCCTTCAGACATAGTCAAAATGCAATACAGTCCAATAACATCAGTAGAAGCCGAAAGATCATTTAGTCAGTATAAGGCAATTTTATGACCAAATCGAAGATCTTTTTAATTTCAAAATTTCAAAATGGCTGTTATCATAAATTGTAATCAAGATAATTAAAATTTTTATTTTTTTTATTTCTATTGTATAATTTGTAACACCTTTTAGATTCTGAACGGAGTGATGAATGTATTGATTTTGCAATGATGTGTGTACTTTTTTTTTTTATTCTTTTTTTTTGTGTCTGTCATCACGTTTTTTAAAATAATTTTATTATTTAAAATATAATTTGTTTCATAAGAAACTCATATGGATATGTTAAATAATTAAATATTAATAATTAAATCATATTAGTAAAATACATATTTTGATTTTTTTAGCACATGATTATGTACATATTTTGCTAACGTAAATACATATTTTGGTTTCATAAATACATATAAATCCGACCCCTATTTATGATAATAATTCTGATTGTTATGTAGGTAGTGGTGTCTAAATTAGTTTTTTAATAGCTATGGTATCGTAGTACAATACAATATATTGTCACTTGCATAGGTGTAACTAGAGTTCTATTTCTGGATAGGCTAAATTGTTATCAGTAACCCGTGGGGGCTTTATCCCACTAGTATTAATTATTAACACTAAAATATAAAACTGGGTGGGTTAAGCCAATTCAAACCGGCCCCCCCTAGTTGTACCTATGGTCACTTAAAAATTATTTTTTAAATTAAGCATTCTATACAGTATACACCGTTAATATTCTTGATATTAAATTTAATAATTTAGTAATATTAATTTAAATTATCTTTGGTCTCGTTCTAAAACTTGTATAATATGTATTCTTTTGTTGTAATATATATGTTAAGAAAAAATTTTGACAAAATTATGTATTTAAAAATATCTTAAAGAAATACGACACATTTAATTAATTTAATAGTGTGTTATTTTTATTTCTTGTACCAAGATTAATAATAATTAATTAATAATTTGATAGAATCCTCTAGTATTAATTTTTTAAATAATTTCAATATTTATTATTCATAAAAAAGCTTATTGTGTGGAATTGAATTAAGTAAATAAATAAAAACCTATTATCAATTTTGTTTTAATAAGACAGGTGTGTTTATGTCGTTTATGAAGATAAACTATCTTTCTGACATAAACATTTTAATTTAAAAATATATTGAGTTTATAGAATTATTGGTGACTATAGATAAAAAAAACCTTTTCGTCTTCCGTGACCTATAAAATATATTTATATTTTATAATGTAGTTAATTCATCTCGAATTTTCTATTTATTATTACTAACCATCCAACAGATGATATAAGAACGTGTCCTGTCTAACTTTTATAAATCAAACGTGAATTGTGTAGTATGTATTTGTATTTTCTATAATCAATTTCTATGCCATCTGCATTTTATTTATTTGTAATCGGTACTCTATTATTTTAATTTGACTTTATTTAATAATTTATGAACAATATACCTAAATAGTGTGCATAGATTTTATATTTAAATAAAGTACATGATTATTCTTTACTTGTTTATCGGATAAAATAGTTACATTTGGCAAACATTCATACTGAGTAAAAATTGTTTAGAATGACGCAACAACAAATTTAAGTAGGTATATAATTTATATATTGGTAAACTGTGTTAAATAAATAATTACGATTAATGTTAGCTTAAAATTAATTTGTAAATGAATACAGGAAAACAGGTTTCTTGAAAAGAGAGTCAAAAACCATTTGTGACGAGAATGTTTTATTTTACTTATTCATGAGTACCTATACATAAATAGGTGACGTAAAAAATTGTATGTTGTTATTTTAATCTTTTTCTAAAATATCTATGTGTCAATTATTCTTTTTTTATTTTAATCATATTATATGTATAGTTATGCATATAATAATTTTATTTTTTTGTTTAAGCTTTACTGAGTATTAATTTATTTTTTTTAAATGATAAAAAATGTAAATCGAGTTATGTATTGTAAAACATAATATTATGCTCTTTGTATATTCTGGACTTGTTTCTAATTATTATGTATAGTTTATATATATTGTGCTAAAATACGTAACAAACTGAGTAACGCACACTGCATTGTAATCGAATAATACTTGACGTGCTTGTATTTATTAATAAAAATGATAGTTACGCCTTACTCCCTACGCGTATTGCATTATTTTACCTATAGGTACCTATTTATTTATTTATTAAATAATTGTGTATATATTTTTTTTAATTTATGAGATTGCTATACTGATAATTTATATTATCTTAAGAGGACGTTATACCCGCATGTGTTGTCTCTGTCTTATTAATGTAGAATGTAGATCATAACAAATTTGCGTTCAGCAGAACACATTTTGTGATGTTAGCTTTAATATTAGAGTAAATTTACTTATTATCAAATTTAAAGGTAAGAATATTGCATAGAAAATGTCATATTCTTTTATTAATATTATCATTTTAAAGTGAGTTATAGCTATGTAAAATATTACAACTTTAAAATATTCATAGACACATGCGGGTATTATGTCCTTTTAATGATATAAAATAAACATTTAAAATGTATACATTGTTCTTATTTCTTAAAGCGTAAAACTATATTCTTAGTTGTCACCCATGATGCTTTTAATCCTCAAATAGTACGGCTGTCTAATAGTATGTATTATGTATATAGTACCTATAACAAAACTAAACCGATTTTACACGGGTTCTTGTCCAAACACCGGCAAATAAATTATGTTTCGAGAGCATTTATTGCTCGTTTTTATTCTTTACAAAACGCCTTATTATATACTTAAAAAACTAAAAGTATACTGTATGCATAAAAGTTTCATGGCCCATGACGATAAGGATTTAATCAATTTGCATGTCATACTTAGACAAATGATTTTAATAGTTTTGTTTTACAATTATAGAGGTATAAGATCATCAAAATTATTAAAGATGTGTTTTCATCTAATTAAATTGAATGATACAAATATTATATTGAATCAAATTAATATGTTAATGGTGTTCGAGTATTATTATAAGATAATATTGATAATATATAATATAATCTGTAAAACAAACTATTGAATAACATCTATAATGCCGATGAACAATAAATTTTTTAACTATTCATATTTTAAATCCTGATTGGAATAGTGGAGCTATTTGTTTTATAGTATAACTATTAACTATGTATTATTTTATATGCGTTATTTATTTTATTGAGACAGTAAAACAATATATTTACCTATAGGTTATAAGAAGTTATATTTATAAGTTAGACCTTAAACAGTTTAAACCCTTATTAGATAATTGTACTTTGTAAAAGTTGATTTTTTTTTAATCAGAAGCATGACTGGTTTTGGATCTAAACTTTCAAAAATATTTTTTAAATGCCACGATTTATTGTAGTTTTTTTGAACTCATTTAATAATAATAAAATAATGGCTTGCTACATCGAGGTTATAGCTTAACGAAGTCACTAATCAGCAACTAAGTTCCCCATCATTTCATTGAGCATTTACGTGAATATAAAATTATTTTATTTTAAACGTTGACTATATATTATGAAATGAACGGTTTAACTACAATTATTATATTATAATTTTCTTACAAAATTTGTGATCACTTCAATTGAATCTATATTATACTATTCTAAAATAATGAATAATAATAACATTACTAGGGATAGGATTTCTATGCAGTAAAAAAAAGTAAAATATGCAAAAACAATTTTTTTTAATATTAGTTAATATTATTACATGCTATTATTAGATTATGTTGTTATGACCGGTGATTAAATCGAAGATTTATATTGGCTAAAACTGCTTTCCACATTACACGATGTTGTTGGAGCATATTTAAATGACGTGATTTATCCCTGATTTTAAGTAATATTAACATCTTTTTCTTCCGTTTTATAATCACCGTTTATAATGTTAAACATTTTTAGAAATGTTTTGAATTCCTTATTCTTCTTTAGTATTAAGTTCATTTTAGTTTAAATAGGTAGTAATATTTACGATAGTTTGATAAATAAACCAATAATTATAGACGTTTATTCAATAAATACCATTTAAAATTAACAAGATTCTCAACAATTTATATAATATATGCAACTATGTACATAATGTTTAAAATATGCAAAAAAAAAGTGTACTATTTAATCAAGAATAACCTAACTGGTGGACATATCTGACAACCAATTAATTTGGACTTAAGGAAAAAAACATGCAAATGCATTGAAATCCTAGCCTTAAACATTACCTATATAAATATATATTCTATGCTGTATATGTATATATTCAGCTACGTCGCTATCAATACGATAGAAAAATAAGCCAGTCCTGCTACGATGATCTGAAAACAAAGGGATAAGATATTTTTGGCAAGCGTTTGCAATTGAATACTAAGGGATTGGCGTTTTTCATATAGCGCTGCCATAGAAGATATGCTGCGAAAGAACGAACAAGATTGACGCGTCTCGTTTTGCGTAATATTTCAATCCTTGTGTTATAATAAATCTTAAGCAGTTGTAGTATTATGAACTGTGTTGCAACTAAGTTGGAAAGTTCAAAGAGTTTAGTTTTTCGTTTTTTGACCGCTGGTGTTCAAATATTAGGAGCTATCAGACCTGGATTTTTTGACTACAGGATAGTGTGCTAGTTAAGGTTGTACAAGGCAACGATCCAAGGAAGGTCAGAAAAAACATGTAAAACAGCAAGTGACTCAAGTCTTGAACAGCAAATACTCTGCATGGCAAAACGAGATTTTGATTAGGTTATAATATTATATTATATTTCGAGAAGAAATATGTTGTGGGTGATCGTTTTATTCTCAAATATTTAAATAAACGAGAGAATAAAATGTTTACAAAATATAACATGTATTTGCTTTACTATATTTATTGAGCCGTATATATTTTAATTTATAACTTCAGCTGACCAACGATTCTTAATCGAAAGATCTGACGACGCGACATAAATCATAATATTACGCGTCGTCATGGGAACCACCATAAGTGACTAGGACCTGGTTATATACATAATATTTAACTATTTAAGTTATTTTTCTATTTCTTATTTTTTTATAATCGATTATAAAATTATCATATTTTTATAGTTTTTATTCTCTAAGCCGCTAAGGTAGTATATTATATTTTTATTTTTAAATTTAATTTTCCATGTTTATCAAATTTAAGTAATTTTATTATAAATTAGAATAAATTTAAAATTGATTCTGAGTTTAATAAACAGTTTAATTCTTGTCGTATACCTTTTTAGTCAAACCTAGCTTATAATACTTTGAATACTTTGATGTGCGAAAAAAATATTTATTTTATAAACGAAAGTAGAAATTTAATTATACATCATAATGATATGTTCTTAAACGAATAATAATTGTACATTAGTATATTATTACTATGTAGTTACAAATAACTATTTTTGACTTTGTATTTTGACAATTCTATTCGCGCAGTTAAAATAGTTTTTACTTTTTATCTTATTGAAGTAATAAGAATTTAAAATAATTTAGTTATATTTCAACTGTGATTTGATTACAAAAAATTAATCTAATTTAATATTTTTATATCTGTTATATAATTTAAATTTATTATCCGACTCTTGATTAAAATAATTATTTAAATTAATTTTTTTATTATTTTTATATTATAATATAGTTATTGAAAAAAATAGTTGTTATGAAATTAACAGTATACTTCAAAAAGTAGATTACTTTAATTTGTTGTCATTTATTCAAAATAAATTTTAAATCCGTTCTTGACAACCGTTCCAATTCTTTAACTTTTTGTCTATATATAACTGCTCCTAACATGCATTCTCAAATCATTGTTTTCCGCTTTCAGACAAATGATTTCCCGTCCGCACAATTGTCGGTCAATATTTCGTTGAATAATTTTTGTTTCTCTGCCTACATTATACATTTTTCTAGGCGTCTATTTATATTGTTGTATTGAACAAATATACATCTGAATTCTGATTGACTGAATCTGAGAAAACGATAGCGCGATGATTTCGTTCAAGTATATGTATAGATATATAACTGGACAATATTTTTTATTACCTTTTTTCTTCTCTTCAATTTTGACGTATATAGTAAAATTTACGAAGGAATATAATTATTAATTATTATTTATTTTTTATCTATTAATAATAGGTGAACGACTTAAAAGAATAAAGCGTGTAAATGCATCTGACGTATCTTTTATTTGTAGGTAGATTTTATATACACTGCATCAAAATTCATACAACACTAAAAATAAAAACAAAAAAACTTATCATTGTATGTCATTTCATATATTATTGTTCCCACGTAAATTAATAGTTATTTTCTTTTATGCATATTTTATATTGAAGACTGCAGCACTGGTTGGTTCGACGTAGCGGGGCCGTGTCTTATACGATGAGTCGCGAATAACAATATTTTATATTGTATTCTATTTAGTGCGGTATATATTATATTTCATCTAATCCGTCTGTCATCATTGTGCTGTAAACGTTTCGCAGACCTAGTTTTAAAAGTAAAATATAAATTATGTTCGTCAGTGAACAAAGAACAAAAAAAAATCCACGATTAAAAAATACGCACCGGCCGATATCACTTCGTATGTATATAATAAAATGTTGTGTAAATAACATTGTGTTTGTAGGTACTATTACCACTGATATCATATCATTCAGTCGTATCGTTGTCGTGTGGAGGGCGGACGACTTCAGATCATTATTTCCGCATGCTCGCCGCTGTAGTATATAGTGATTTAGGTAGAATGAACCTATATACAATATTAGGTACAGGCCGTGTATATTAAATGACAGCCAGGCGACCCACATCCGCGCGGACAACTGTCCGTTATTGTGTTTCGTATTCGTTTTTTGTAGGTGCGATGCACTAGTGGCTTCTGCGGTAGTTGTCAATTTGTTATTGTCTGTCGGTCGGATACTCGGATTTCTGTAATTCGCTGTTGGTAACGATGATGTATAATAATGTGATATTATCCTTACGTGTTTTATAGGTACAGCTACAGTATTATTCTGTGGTACGGCTATGATGCGTATTTTACATTAATACATATAATATAACCCGATACTAATATAATACGTAATAATGTCTTACGCATCGACGACGACAAACGTGTTTGTATAATATTTTTTATGTATAGTATATTATACACTATACACACATATATAATATATTATGGTACTGGTATAGTTGTAGTTCTGCGGCAGACATAACTCATAGTTACGTGAAGACCACTATATATTTTTTTATTCTTATAAACAGAAAAATAACGTTCATATAAACGCAACAAATTATCGTCCGATGATCATATTTCAATATAATGTATATTTTATTATACTTTTTTTAGTGGTGCAAAAAATTGTGAATTAAGTTTTATTTTTATTTTTTTTTAAATTCTTGATCGTATTATTATTATTCAATTGATCTATTTTCTTAATTTTTGGGATATAATATTCATTTATTATTATTATTAATTTTTATATTTTCTTGTGTTTATAATATTGAAACTGTGTCGATCTATATTTTTATTGTAGATATTGCAGTGTACATATCTCGGTTGCCATGTAAAAATATACGGTTTATTTAAAATGTTTAATTCAAAATGAACAAATAAAAATATAATACTCTTTTATTCTGATTTTTTAAATATTTTCAATTATATAGTATTTTGTAGTGTTTTCAGTTGGTGATCTTGTTTGCAATTGTAAATTATTATTATTATTATTATTATTTATTATTTAAATATTGTCATCGTTTCTTGATTACATTGAAGTCATGTTTATACATTTTAATTTAAACGGTAAACTGCATAGTAGTGCTAAATTCGTATAGACTATAGGTTAACTTAGATTCCAAACTATTAATTTGTTGAGGTTAATAAATATAATATATATAACATAGTTTATACATTATATTTATATATTCGTGTATGAAGTATGAACATTTTTCAAGATAGACGCCGTAGTTATTTGGAATGCCTTAACTGAACTCTGTCATAATTTTTATAAATTGTGCAGTTCTTTCATTAATGTGTAGTATAATGTATAATTTTATGTATTTTTATTTAATATTCTTTATGACTTTTAGCGTTCTGGTATTTATATTTACAGCGAGAACGAAAGTGCAATAGAATTAAACTACTGCATTTTATACTGTTTCAGTATTAACCTATGTATGGGTTTTACGCACTATTTTTAACTTAATAATTTATTGAACTCTTTAAAAAATAACTATATGATGGTATGTTAATTCGTTTTATATAAATACATATTCGTAATCATCGATTTTTTTTCACCATCGATGTCGATTTTATTTATTTTAATCTATACTATCGTGCCGCATCGCCCCTCGAACGGTATTGCCATTTTAAGACATGCCGCCGACGTACGCGCGACTGGGATTGTGTTTTTTCGGTCGTCTACGTATTTCATTCACACTGTATGTATACCAGCTACGATGCCCAGTTCAAATTTGTATATATATATATATATTTGCACTACGTACATAGGTACACATATCGGGTATTTGAACTTGAAGGTCTTTGAACGATATTTTTCGCTTTGTTCGCCAATTACCGATTTGTTCTATTGGTGTAATACGTTTTTCTACATTCGTTCCATATAACAATATTATTATTACAACATTGAATCAAGTCGATTAAAAACTAGCGTTCGGCAATTACATCGTTATCTAGACGAACAAAACGTCTCAAAGACGACACGTCAACATTATATTTTTAAAGCCAATTATTGTTTTTAGTATAAATCGATACTTAGCTTTTTTTGTGTTTTGATTATACTTTCAGAATATTTTTGTAGTAAATTCAAAAATGCCTCGTTAAAAAAAAAAAATATTCATAGTGTTTTTATTAATTTGATTAGTATGTAGATATCTATAATTATAATACTGGATTATAGGTAGTTACCTATATTAAAGATTGAACTTTATAGTATAATTTTAGATTTTTATAAACGCAAGACGTAATTTGGGTTAAGCGGAACCAATTTTGTCTTAAACGAAAATGTATTATTGTATTTTTGTAAGACAGAAATAACACATGCACGTGTGACATCAATGTATTGTTTTTGATACTTAATTTTATGAATTTTCAACTATATAAAAATGATGCTTGCATTTAAAATTTATATTTTATCAATATACTCTCAATCCCGTTCTCGATCATTCATAATTTGCTTATAGTAATACAGTGCAACTGTGCTAGTTGTTTTTGGTTATACACATTATATTATGCTGTATACGTCCTTTAGTTATGTGTCATTAATTATATTTATAAATACAAACTTAAATCGTAACTCATAGGGGCGTATACTAATTCCATGACGTCGTTTCGCAAATAGTTGCTGATATAGATATAGATGTTCGTACCACCTTGTGTCAGCGGTACGGCGGTCGACAGGGTTTCAAATAATATATTAATCGTATAATTCTGTTGTTCTGTGTAAGAGTAAAATAAAAAATACTGTAAATTAATATATTTGTAAATCACACAATATGTTGTATTTTGTAAAGTTCTTGCGTCATTCGTGTTTAACAGTCGTTATAAAAAAAACGTAAAAGACACCTTTTACAAGGTCAATGTTATAATACGCAATATTTTTCTATTATTTAATTCGTAAATGTTCAATTCAAAACGGCGCACTGTTCGCTTCCGCGCGTTACACATTGACTGGATCGATTTGCCGTTTTGCGCGTAGTTGTGATTTATTCTCCTACCTATAATTAATACAGCTATATAGTCCATACATCAATACATCACACAATATACCACAGCAATACTTGCTGCAGTGCAACACGCATATGTCTCCATAATAGTAATTATTACCGTCACAACAGCGATAATAATATCAAATACAATAACCGTCAATTATAACTCGTGTGTCTGTGTTTACAATATTATGTGAACTCATCTCGCATTGGGCTCAGTGTGCTGCTGCAGCTTTGCAACGAGTTAACCACCACAACAACAGTCATCAACGATAATAATAGTAATTGTTTTATACACATAGTGTGTCGAACACGAAAAACGCATCAGCAGCACCGGTACACCACACTGTATACGTAGTGTATATACACACCTAAATATTATATTATATGTTATAATAGATGTGTTGCATTACTCCGTATTTTTAATATAAATAAAGTATATCTATATCTGCATTCTGCACCACCGCGCGACGTCGGCAGTGCATAATAATATATAATATATTATAATATTATATTTTAAACGTGTACAGCTATTGTATTGTAGATTTTGCAACCGTATAGTTTTATGGCCTCAAGCTCGCACACGTAATATACAGCATTGGGTTCGCGCATTATATTTTTCATGAATATAAATACCTACGGGAGTAAGCGATTTTTTTTATGCGAATCGATCGGTATCTTCAGATTTTCTGGGTATATAAGTATTTTTTTTTTTTGTAACCACTTTTTGCATATAATATACCTACTGTATTTTATTGTGAAGTTTTTTTTAATGTTAAACTTGCAAACCTGAAAACTTCTCACTTTTAGTGATTGTTAAACAAAGACTTATTAATTAAATAAAGGAGTAATTTTAATTTTAAATTTTCAAAGAAAATATATTTGGGGCCATTTATTTATTGCAATAACGCAAATAAAAATGTAGGCAAAGTTAAAATATAGTAATATTTATTAAATATTTATATTTCTTATTTCTTATTTATATTATTTGTTTTAACAAAAAAACATATTTAGTCAAATTTAAAAAAATTGTTGAACTAAAAATTGTCATGTGTATAACATTTCTATACTAGTTATTTTTAAAGCTGTAACTTTAATAGATGGGATTACAGAAGGTAGATTGGTCAATCGTGACCAGAAAATCCTTTTAGATATTCCCTTATACTCCTTATACAGTGTCGCAGGGACTGTTACTTTATTGTACATAAGTATCATCATTATCATCGTAGGCTATATACCCTATAGCTGTGTAATGTGTATATTATGAAAATTTCAAAATACTATTTAAACTAAACAAACTTGAAAATATGTATGTTGAATGTCAATTATGTGATAGCTTTAATAAGTAGTGTGTTATGATAAAATACAATTTGATAAACTGTTATTGACATATTATTGAATAAAAGTAAAAGCACACACACACACACACACACGTTCACTAACTCTTACACCTATACGGGCTATATTTTTTATAATGTGAATAACACTAAACAACTTATAGAGATCACGGGTCAGCTGTGGCACGTACCAACGTAGTGTGTATGGCTTAATTTTGTCTACTCAATTTTAACCTTTTTTTTTGCCTCTCCATGACCTAGAATTGAGAAAATTGTTTCGAAATCGTTTAAATGACTATAATTTCATTTTTTTCTTTATTTATTATTGTTATTATTTTATTATCTTTGGTAGTGTATATTAAATACAACCCTATCCATTATAACCGTGTTTTGTCGCGGTCGTGCAAACCGGGGTCGTGACAGTGAAAGTGTCTGTGGAACACAATCGTTTGTTATTATTGTATGAACGTGAATCTTCTACCCACCAAATTAAATTTGCAGATTTACCTATGTTCAATTGTAGGCCACGATGTCATGTGCCTAATCTGTTATCATATTTTTAACACTGTTACCATCTCAGCTGAATTTTGTTGTGAAAAATCTTATAAATCCTATATAATTATGAAAAATTTATGTTACTTGTAAATTCAAGTTTAAAAATATTACGAAAAAATATTTTATTTTATAAAAAATGTAGTAGTTTGAGTCATGAGCGTGGCATTAATTTCAGACATGTTTTCATTTGTCTTATGATCTTGTTATTGTTTTGCCCGGTTTTCGTAAGTTTTTGCAACTTTTTTTGTTTTTTTATTAAGTTGTTTCTATTTTTTTCTTTTTTTTATACATTTAATAGCCTTTAATCCGCTTTAATCATTAGATACAATCTGTAGGTATACAAAAGTAAACAATGATTTAAATGTAAAACTTCAAATAACATTATGAGTGGTATAATACTACTTTTAGGACTTAAAAAACTTTTATTATATTATTACAATTATTACTTATTATTACTTAAGCTTTCACTATATTATACTTGTGATGAGTCATTTATTTTGAATAATTTTTTTTTAAAGTAGAGAACCCATTATGCGTTAAACTGATTTTTATAAGTCATAACTGTTTATGAAACTGAAGTGTGTTGAAATTGTGGTAATGAGTTTTTCTATTATCATAAAAAAAAATAAACAATTAATATTTTAAATGCATTTGTAAGTAATAATTTTATAGTTAAATAATAATAATTTAAATTCATTTAAAACAAAATCTTATCATATCCTTTAATTACATATTTTATTGGAATATTAAAAATATAATATAAATTTAATTAATTTAGAAGAAATGAGGACATTACAACTAGAAGTATCAATGAACATAGTATATACTATATAATTTTAAGTGTTCAGTAGAAAGATTATACTATTATAATGTATTTTTATTTTAATGACAGGAAATATAAGTCGTTATTGTCAAACAATAAAATAATACTATCTTATTTGTAATTAGTAATTACTAATTAACGTCTTTGTATTTACTATACGAGATACTATATTATATTGTATTGTTCAAAATAAATAATAATTATCAACTATGATTTTTCTGATGAAATGACTCGCATTCTTGTGTTTAAGACATCATAATATTATGTTTAATTTTTTTAAATTATAGTTTTAATTAAAACTGTTTATTATGTATTTATATATATTTATTATAACGTGTATTGCGTACATATATAAAAGTGCATCATATCGGCGGAAAGTGATATTGTAACCACAAACTGTTTGTAGTTAATATCTCTTTTGTTAACTGATACAAATACATTTGCAGTATATAGTATTGTGGATTGCTCGAAAGCCTGACAGTAATACCAATAATGAAAATAAACTTCATAAAAAATTATTTAGGCTTATGTATTGCGGTTAGTTGCTTAGATACGGTGCATTACAATTTCCAGCGCTCAGTAATGATAATTATTATATTGAACGATGGAGTCAGGCTGTGTACTGTTATATACAATTGTTTGCAGTACATTGAACTTGGCCCATACATCACACGAGGGAACTATAAAAATAAAATAAATCTGTTTTTTTTCCACTCCCGTGTTAAATATAGCTGCTACTGTACTGTACAGTTAATCATTTTTCGTTAAAAAAAATTGGATTCAATAAAATTGTTCTAGTTAATTATACACTACAATTTTGTACAACTTTATCGTATTCAATCTGACCTTGAAATAAAGTCGAATGTAATGTACAATAACGAAAACAACAGTTTCAAATAACGGGCAATCATTTAACTACATTAATTATTACTTCTTCACGTTTTCTTGTAAAACTTGTTTTAAAAGTATAGGTCAACTGTTATAATTAATATTTTTTAGTATTTGCTATTCTTTACAATATAAATATATTATAATACAATATAAATGATTAACTTAATAACGTTTATATAAATTTGTATGATTTAATTCATTAAATATAAAGCTCATGAGTTTTAATTGTCTAATGAATTTTTATTTATTGATTGTTGTAGGATTCGGGAGCCGGCAGTTCGTTGGACGAAGATGAGCCGATTAAAACCAATCGCAGGTAAGAAAAAAAATTGTATAAGATAGATCTATAACACGTTGATAACTGCGTGCAAAATACGTATCCTTATGCTTTTGCATATAATAATATGTGTCTGAGTGGAACTTTGCCAAAACGGTTAGCCGACAAATGTCCATAATGCGACCTACGGTTATAAAACCTCTATAGCGTGTGCGCGTGTGTGTGATAAGTATTTGCTACTGTTTCATCGATTTTCTAAACAACTCAAGGATACTGTAGCCTACGCCTAGCACCAAAAATAAATCTAAGACTTTCACCCAAAATTGTTGTTACCGCGTTGCCTTTATTGTAGCAAACAAATTTAGAACGGAACTAATTGCAACGGTTTTTTATTTTCCTGACAATAGTGCTCTTTACTTGAAAGACCTTGAGTGTGTTATAACTAAATATATATGTACTATGTAACAGATTATATTTGTCGGAACTTACATGATCTAGTCGTAATATAACTATAAGTACTTGTGGGTATATAAAATACAGATCATTAATACGTATCTGTACATTTTTCTTCAATTTGTTATTTTGTCATATTATAGTTGTAAAAGTAGTACTTACATTTTCATTGAATTTATCTAATCGTCTTATATAAAAACCTAAAATTTCTGTATATCTGGTACAGTAGTACTATTTATAATTTATTTAGTTATATCAACACTATAAAAAAAAATGCAATAATTCAAACCAAGTTTTTACAATTATCCGCTTCAAACGTATAATTATTATGTCATTTGTTTGTTTTTGTTGATGTTATTATGATAGTTATATTGACAGTACCTGTTCTTTGGATGTATTTAGGAGTTGTATATAGTAATTGTTTTTTTTTTTTTGGATTGTGTCTGCGTTTGTCATGAACTTTTTAAAACATACATAATACACATGATGTTTAAAGATATGTAATGTGTTGAAATGAATCTGCACGTGACTATATTAATACTAATAAATTGTTGAATATTATGATTAAAAAATGTATTGAATATTTCAAAAAAAAAAATACATAAGCATCATTTAAAAAAAAAATGGGCATGGGTAATGAAAGTCAACTATTTTAACATTTTATAAAAATAGTTACATAATACGGAATTTTTATACATGAATTTTCGTTTTACATATTTACATATATATATTAGTTAGATTACCTTACTGCAATTGGCGATTTATAGCTTTTAATCTTGATTTTAAATTTATAAGGGTTAAGCTAAGTTAGGAGTATAATGGTTGTGATAATACCATAGTTACATAACATTACAATATTATATTTTGTATTGGTAATTAAATTATTTTGATTTTATCATATTCTCGGGATTAAAATAATTAATTTACTCGATATTGGCGGATATAATGCAAAAGAAAAAATATCTAAAAATCTGTATTACGAAACATCAAGTGATCGAATTCAAAGCGATAATATTTCTATTTTACCTATATATTTGGTAACCATTTCTTTTAGGTTCTGATTTAATTTTTTACCATTTTAAATTACATAATTTATCTTATATTCTTAATTATATTCGTAATATTCTAATTTTGACGAACACATATTTTATATCTATACGTATATATAATATATTAATATAATTTAAAGCTAAATAATTTTTAAAATATCATATTATATCGTAAAGTATATACTATTTTGTTAGTCATATTTTGAATAAAAAATACTGAAAAACACTTTATTATGTTGATTTTGAAGAACGAACTCATTAGTTATTTATTTCACAAATCGTTGCCGCAAAATAATAATGATTTTCCATTCAATAATAATTTATTTTGACATAATATATCTGCTAATAATGACCTTGTGGCTTATGCACATTAAAACAGGTATCGACCTATAATAATGTTAATAAAAGTGTTATACCTATTCGTTATTATTCATTAGCATATTTTCCTTTTAAATCGGTAGGTATTATCTAGTACGATACTCCGAGATGACGCTAATTCGTAAACGGTTCGTTTGAAGCGACGTCCTTGGTCGTTCCAAGGTCTAATATCGTTTAGGTCTAAAGAGCAATAACGAAGGCGGTAGAACAGTGGGTACTTGATCAGGACTACCGAATTCAATAAATTTTAATTTATTGTAAAACCGTATCGGTCACTGTGTTTCTATGCAAAAAACATTATACATTTATACATAAATAAATAT
This sequence comes from Rhopalosiphum maidis, assembly GCF_003676215.2. Taxonomy (NCBI): domain Eukaryota; kingdom Metazoa; phylum Arthropoda; class Insecta; order Hemiptera; family Aphididae; genus Rhopalosiphum; species Rhopalosiphum maidis. The sequence goes on from NC_040878.1 coordinate 88,335,660, forward strand.
ATTAACCTATACCTGTATGTAAATATGTTCATGCATACGAAAATGCGCACTCAATACTATGCTATGCGTGTACTTACTATCTAGAATTGTTAGCTTGAGTTTAATCGTTATGTAATATTTTTACATTGGTATTTGTTATTATTATTATTATTAGTGTTTTTTTACCGGGAATAAAGATACTCGAGAGTCGAGAACATCCGGAGAAATCTGCGTGTCTTAGTCTTGATAATGCTCATATACATTAATGTAATAATGTATATCGTGACAACGATTTATTAAGTATACTTATAAGTTATAGAAATATTATGTCATTTTTAATCGATTGCTCATCATCATGTTTAATATATTAAGCAGCAGCATTTAGAAAATGACCGAAATTAAAAAGTACCCAATACTTATATTTTCAACACTTAAATATTAAAATATTTTATTATAGCGTATTATTTAAGTTATACCTACCAATTAAATTTCGAAAAGATTATACAAATTATCGACTCTTATATTATAAGAAAAACCAATTGAAATATTAACTTTACTACAAGCTTTATTTAAAAAATTTTACACACGATCACGAATATAATATAAATTAAAATTTATATAAAATTTATACATAATTTTCATTAAGATATGTATCAATTTTAATGAATATTCTATAATACTATTTATTATTTCCTAACTTAATTTGTACATCTATTAAATAACATAATTTTAGCCGTATCAATTTTCATGATATAATAATATTTGTTGTGTAGGTTTTTGCCTTGGAACCATACAAATTCTCCAATAATAGGTTGTCACCGTCATTCTTATTATACTATCGTTAAATTTATAAATTTCAGTCAAATTTTTTTTATATATAATTAATCATAAATGATAATGTATGTATGTCAGATAGATAATTGATGAGTTTAGGTTAAAAGAGAAGTTATACATAAACAGTAGAAAATAACCAGTTGTGTTAATACGGAAGGTAACAGTATTCTGATATACATTATATGGCTAAAGACTTTTTTTTTAGATAGATTGTTTTAAAGGAGAGAAATTAGAGATTTAATACTACTGCAGCTAAAAAAATCTTCCTTAGTTTAAAAGGAAATTTTTCTAATTTAATTCACTCTGTCGAATGATTATAATATAAAAATCGATCTTTTGTAATAATCCTTATATTTTATATGTAATATAATATGCGTATTTTTAGTACCTTGTTATTTATCAGTACTAACAGGTTATAATTATTTTTTATTTCCACAAATTATGATGTTATATTGATTTTTAAGTAATAAATTTCAATATTTTCAAATTTGAAGGTTCATAATTATAAAAGGATGTTTTACCTGTATGTTTTGTCTCCGTTTTACAAACGTACAATATACGTAATAAAAACAGTTTCACACTGGTAAGGACCACTCAGTCTGTAGCCCAAATTAAATACATTTTTACACTAAAATGTAATTTTTGACTTTGTAACATAATCGTTTTTATTTTTTCGATATCAGAGTTATAAAAATAGTATTCAGGTTTGAAAAAGACAAAAATAATAGATTTTGAAACGATAAGAATTTTTCGCATTAGTGATATCAAAAAATTAAAAACTATGTAGTACAGCCAATGTTTTCTTTTTCATAGTATGAAAATCGGGTTGTTTAATTTGGACTACAACCCTAATGGTTCTTGCTTGTGTAAAACGGTTTTCACTATGTTATACGTCTGTAAGACGAGATAATACAGCGTGTAATGCATCATCTTAATGACTATTGTTAAAAGATATTTATACACGAATAGACTTGTGATTTATTAAGTTTGATTTCATATTTCAATACTTGTAACAAATTTGTTTTTTTATTTAAACAATACCACTTGCGCGTATTAAGTCATGTGACTTCTTGAATAAACAGTTTAAATTACTGCACCTACAGGTTCTTTTAATTTATTATTACAGACAAGAAACGTTATCTTAGATTGTGTAACCGACAATAATAATTGCTATATAAAAACAGTAGTTGACCAATTCGCCATTTTAATAATTAACTTTATGATCAATGCCTTTCTTAAATTTGTTAATACTACTGTATATAATATCTACACTTACTATTAGCTTTCGTAATATTTTTAACTAAATAATATTAGTGTAAAAATGCTTTGTTTTTATTAAAGTTTATAAGATAAATATACCTACAATTTAATCCGTATAAAACAAAATCAATGTCCTTGTTTTGGATTTCTAATTATTATTTTAACTTATAGATTACCGGTATTGATCAATTTGATGGTTGTGGAGTCGTGGAGTAATGTTCTATTCGTTTGTTTATGTGACAAATGTTTTTTTTATTGCTCTTTCACTATATTTTATAAAGCAGTAAACGCTTTGGGTAAAATGAAAAAATAAATGACAAGTCTGCCCTAGTTTTGATTTGGTTATATTTCCGTCGTTTAGCTACACGTCAATGAGCTTGATCAATCGGGTCAAACCTCTATCAATGATTTCTCAACACCACTACCTAATGTATAGTTCTATATAGCTATTTTAGATATAAGTAGACAAGTATTTATTTTTACCATTTTTTGCCGTAATACTAAAAACAGTCACGGTGTATTTCATTCATTTACACTTTGGTTGCGGTGAATCCGGTGGGTTATTTTTTGTGTTTGATCGTTCAATGATTACTTTCTATCGGAAAAATACATAGAATTTCATTTTCTGCGGCCTAAACCCCGTGGTAGCAATTATTCAACGGAAAATCATTCATATAGTTGTAGGCGTTCGTCGCCAATAAGACTTTCACGTTCCAGGGTTGATCAACAACAATAGCCAATGATAATTGACGAATTTCACTGTATTTTTATTCCCATTCATACAACTGCATGGTTTCTATCAATAGATATTTTTCGTTTTGCATTTCTCTATCTGTCTTTGTTAAACGCTCGGGATAGCTGATGTCGATTTCCATGGTTGCGCAATTGACGAAAGCAAAATCATCATTCACCAATAAAGTCCTTCCGTTGCTATTTTATATATGAATATAATAGGGCTATATCTATATCTTATTTCACCAGTCATTTCATATATCAAAGCGGAAAGTCGCATTCGTTTTGCCTTTTAAAATAGTTGTCAACAAAAAAATCATTTTAAACCCTGCATCTTTATCCATACAAGCCAATTCACCGATTAACAAAAAGTTTTGAAATTTTAAATAATATATATAATATATATCTGTCAACTGTCGACTATTGTGATAATTTATAATTGACAAATGGCGATCCTTTATTTTTGAAAAAACTAAATATTCGTAAATAATAATCAATAACTACAAATAGTTTCTAATAATTATTTACAATTTCTGTCTTCATCAGTTGTTATTGAATAAATGTTTTAAAATTACATTATCATAAGCTTACAATAAATCACCAATGCTATATTAGTATATTTTGGTGTTTGTTATAACTTGTATAATATACGTGCTTCTTCTTCTTTCATAAAACACGAAATGTCGAAATCTACTATTAATTGATATAACAATCACATTTAAGTTTAGGAAATATATACTGAACACTATATATAATGTATATTATTATAAGAACTCTAGTACGCTACACCTGCATGTGTTGTCTCCGACTTATACATGTAAAATAGGTACAGGAAAAACTGTTTTGCCTGGGATAGAACCACTCAGGCTATAGTGATAGTTAAGACTCCAAATTTATATACAATATAGTTGTGATTAATATCTGTGAAGTATCGTTTTTATTTTTTAATATCACTTATACCATAAAAAAGTTCTTATTGTTTCAAAATCTATTATTTTTGAATTTGAATAACTTTTTTATATTTCCGATATCGAAAAAATAATGATATTTTACAGTTAAAGTTCTTCTTTTTAAGTGGTTTTTAGTTTTTAGTTTCAACTGTAGCTTTCCCCGGTTCTTTCCCGCACAAAACAGTTTTTGCTATTTTCTACATTTGTAAGACGAACTCTTAAATTTATGAGAAATAATTAATTCGTATAATACTATAAGATCATTTTTCTTTGATTTTAGTATTATATTTTATTCAATAAACATCATGACATTCTATAAATTTATTAAATTTAAACATATTTTTTTTACCTACAATCTTCATATATTTTGAGTTACAATAATAATCTTACATTTTTATGGATGGTATATCTTTTAAATTTACAAATTATATTTTGGTAATACCATAATAACATTTATTTTATATAATTTATAATTGAGTTAATCGGTGATCGGTGTTTTACGCATTGGAACAATTCATATCCACACGCCGATAAAATACACACAAAAAAAAAAGGTCAGGTTACAGGTAGCTGGAAACCCTCGGGTCGTCGTGCCGTACCGTATTCCCGTTATCGGCCGACTGCTATTGTTATTATTATATGAATGTAGATATACAAATTACATGTAAAAATTTATTTTCACCAATTTCAACCCTTTAAAATTAAAATTTTGAAAATCGGGCGACCTGGCATCACTCAGACAGGTATTTGGAACAACTCTGTGAAAAAAAATTGGAAAAAAGTTAAATGGCGTCGTCACAAAATTGGTACATAAAAATGGCCTGTTCTTTTATATATATAAGGATATATATTGTACATATAATTTATCATTATAATTTCTTTAGTTTTCTAAAAAAAAAAAAAAAATAGAATTTTATTTGTATACCTACCTACATTATTATTATTATGCTTAGGCATGGTATTTTTATAACATGCTATAGATTACTTTTTCATTTATTTATTTTCATTGTATATCTTGAAACATGAAACTATAATTTAATATTTATTATAATTCATAATTGTTATTGCATATGGGTATGGTTTATGTAAAGCATTGCATTTACAAACATATAGATAAAACTATATATATATTTAATAGGTTAAGTATAGTAATAGTTATTTAACTTAAATAATTATAATTATTATGTATATACTTATTTATATTTGATTTAAAAAAAAATACATAATAAACTGTTTATTATTTAAAAAAATTAATTAAATATAATTATAATCAAAAAATCAATCTAAAGTACTTGGTTTACCCAAAAATAGTAAAGATTTTACCGGCATGCAATTAAATAAAAATATCTTTACCGTTATTTTACTGGTTTTCGGTATTTTATCGAAATCTACTAAAATGTTCAAAAAATAATTTCTGCTATACTGCTGTATTGTCCGTATTCAATTTTAAATAATATCTCTAAAATATAAAACTGTGAAAATTATGAATTGTATAATTTATGTCAATATAAAATCTGAGTATTCCTCGGTGCAGTGCATCGAGTGCACACACAATTTCAAAAATATCGTTAATCTGGATCATGTTGTTACTGTATAATTATCTAATTTTTTTGCTCTGATATGCGATGGCGAGATTATAGTTAATACTACACTTGTATTACAGGTACGAGTAGAGGTATATCATTAATATTTACAAGAATAACTCAAGCGAGATAAACAAAGACGACGATGAGGTCATATTATTAAAATTTAAAGTATATTTCCTGCTGTTCACAATAACGACATTACTATAACATAGTTATTGTCAGTCAGATGAAACTCATGTGCTGCGGCTTCTATGTTACTACCGAAATAAAGCAGTGACATAACTTGCGCGTGCGCATACACACATGTACATAATATTATATTTTTGTATACTACATACATAAAAGATTCGTCCGTAAATTCGATAATTAGGGAAAACTTCCAGTTGCGCAATATGACCTATTGTATATTCGTCCGGACACCATGCGGTTGACGCCTGCGACAAAAATTTCTCTTTTCTGCTGAAGAATAAATATTAATATATATTTATACTGTACTGATTGTGCCTATTCCATTTTCTTCGCGAACATGCAGTGTATTTCGGCCTTCGTTATACTGCCAGAGTTCCTGTTTTTCAATATTGTTATTATTCCTTTTTTTTTTAATAAATATTATTTAATTTATGTTCCATATAAGTTATTTTGTACTCGATCGTGAAAAAAGATATATTTCACACACATGTAGCGTGATAGAACATTATTTTTTATAATTATTTTCTACCAAATTCGTCGTGGTATTATAATAACAGTACATATAATGCATAATATTTTTTTTCATTAATAATAAACTTAAACCTTTTTATCTTGTATACGCTTTAAGTTCGCTAAGTTTTTCCCTTATTAGTCATTGTGTACATCACTACTATAAGTCTCCCATTCATCAAATCTAATGCTTTGAAGAATAACTTCATTTATCGTCAGTTACTCATAACAATGGGCCTCTTAGGTTAATTATTATTATGCTCATTGTTTTTATTTCAATCTAAGTCCATTGACCTACGTCCATAGAGTCCATAGTCGTCTATATTATACTATACAGCGTGATTCACCAAGTAGCCTCGTCCCCATTTTTCTTTTAATAACAAATTTATATAAATTCTAAATTTTGTAATTTTTAAAAATACTTAATTTTTGAGATTTTTTTGTATTACTAGAGTTTCATATAGTGAAACACACTGTATCTGTTTAAAATGAGAACCCCTCTTTACATTGCAGTAAATTACTTACGGATAATTTTTCTAAAAGGTTTGATCTATCTATAGGATTTCTATCTAATTCAAAATTGAACAAGGCGTTTTTTAGATGCTTATACTTATTAGGATAAAAATCCTTAAACATTATTTCACAAATATATTAAATAGATGTATTATAAGAACTAGTGCTTATTTTACTTGGACTATTTTTATAAATTATAAATGTTTATAGATTAATTTTGATTACTAAAATTTTTAAATCACCATAGTTATCATATGTTCCTTAACTCCCATTATGCTGGATCCTTAGTACACAACATTAAATAATTCAAAAACTAATTGTTTGAATTTTGATTTTGATACGTTAAAATTATCCGTTAAATAATTAAGTGTATGTGAAATAAGAGGTTCTTATTCGAGAAACAAGACGTTGGTATCTATACAGAACACTAAGTAGTATAAAAATTTTGATAATTTTAAAATATGATATATTTGTATATTTAAAAATTCAGATTTTTTGAATAATTTGATTACATTTTTGAAGAAGAAAAAGTGAACATGCATGCTTGGTGAATCACTGTATATTATCGTACCTAACGTTCTTTGCACATGAATGAGTATACAATATAATAATAATAATAATTATAGTATTATGACCTTTCACAGTTTATTAGTTGTAGATATAAAAATAAAATACATTTATTAGTTTATTTTAATTTCTTATTAATTTTAATAAAACACAATAAATAATTAGACTTTGTAACTATATTTATAAATATTAAGTTTTATGTTAGTCATTCTAAAAAAAAGTGAAGTCTTTTGTAGGATAAATTATTATTTACTTTAAAAAAATAAATATATATACAAATTTTGATAAAAATGTAAAATTATAGTCATAATTATTATTTATTGTCTCTTATTTTAAAATACAATTTGTTCTTTGGTTTAAACTTTGTTATACTTAAGAAAAAATACCTAATATTATATACTTTTGTACTTATAAAATTATTACCTATAGTAAGTACTTATCATATAAGCTAAAAAAATTTTAAAAATTTATAATTATAAAAATAAGGGTATAATAGTTTTAAAACTATTTATAAAAATTATAGTTATTATTTTATATCTGTTTATATAATTTAAAAAAATACATATAGACAGTAATTATCGGAAATGCTCAATAACATTATAATATTGTATAAATTATAGGAGTACAGTGGTGAATATTAATAAAAAATTATATGCGTGCGTATAAATGACGTCAAGCTAACAAGTTTTTAATTAATACCCTATTCAAAGCACATTATAACGTCAATTTCTTTTGATATCGTCTGATTAGACTATATGAAAACTACACGCGAGAAAGCTGAATACCCCCAGGGTTGAATAAACAAAGTATATTGTAAAGTAGTAATGGTAGTATTTGACATCTTATAACCTTCCGATTGTAATCTTAAGTGTATGTCCGTACTTGTATCTGAAACGTGTTTAGATGTTATCCTATATCTATATGTACAATATCGTAGTTCTAAAAATATATGAGAAAATATTAAAAGTAAAATATGTATTATTATTATTATTATTATTATTATATGTTTATAAAAGAACATCGTCATCATCCTGAAAATTGCCAACTGCGTTATTACACTGTTTTCGTACAAATCTAGTTTTATACTTATTTTGTAAACTTTATATTCTTGAAGGACAATCGTAACTGTTTAGTACGTGAATTTCTATGTCAAAAAGAAATCGCGAAATTAGGATAATGAAACTAAATAATGTATGTATTATAATTGTTTTTTTACACCTTATTTTTGGCATTACTAATTCTTCGTATATTGGAAATCATTGTTAACCGCTTGAGTAAACTAGGGAAATTTAATAAATATAACACTGTGCTGAAATAAGTACTTTTCTTTTTACTAAAAACAATGTCATAGTTCTATGAGTGCCAACAAAAAAAATAAAATTTTTGCAATCGATACATAAGATAAAATTACTCAAATCATAACTGTTAATATCGTCACTTTAATGTGGCCGTGAGACAATGAATTTGAATGTAATTAATACATTCAAAATTTTTTGTTTAATAAATGAATCACTGTTATATTTACAAGAAACTAGATATAAGTTTTATTTTGTAATATTAAAAGTGCGGTAAAGTCAATAATAGTTGTAAGTTAATTAATAATTTCGTCAGGTGGATCGTATTTGGCGATTCATAAATTTTAAAAATAGCAATAATAATAAATTATGTAACCGTTTCAATTTTCCCATAAATAAAATATTTATTCATTATATAATTATTGTATGTAAACATATTCTTTAGAAATGGTTTTTTACAGCAGCTGTTTAAAACTAGTTTTAACACTATAAAATCATCACTGCGTGTTGGTTTTTGATTCTTATTGAATTAATAATGCTGGTTGATAATATAATTATGTAGACGTAAGTAAGACTGATGGTTTTATCTCTAATAAATATAAATCTGACAATGTTAAATAATATTTATTTCATTAAATGCCCTATTATTATATAAGATTAAAGTTTCAATGATTTTATACCTATCACGCTTTTATTGGTACTTTTTTATATTCCATCCGTTGTATATTTTAAAACGCTTTGATTTTTTATCGGTTATTATTTTGTGTATTTATATTAGAATAAATAATACATTTGTATAATTTTTACTATTAGTGTTGTATAATATGCAATTCTATTTGAATATTTTATTTGCGTTGATGTGAGACTAGGTATATTTTATGATTCTAAGAACTGTTCTTTCTAAAATTTAAATCAATATAGTTATATGTATAATGTATTAGATAGGTAAGTTTAAATATATTATCATTAATATACAACATTTATATTTAACTTGTGTAACTTAAATTATACTTATTATTATTAAATTTAATTTGATGATCAAATTTAAAGACCTTGGCCATGATCCAGGCGTTCTTACTGAAGACTATTAATTTCAATATATCTTGTTTTTCTTACAACAAAATCTAATTTATGATGAATTTTTATAAATCTAAAAAACCCTACATTAATGCGTCAAATGTATATAATAAATATTTCTACTTTTCGGCTCGTATTTTCGATTCTTTCTCACTAAAATATGATCGAAGTATTTGTTCTACTAATTATGTGCTTTTTTCAATACTATTAATAGTAATATAATTATTATTAACTTATAAGATTTGAATTAAATGATAGATATTACAATTGTTTATACATTGTACTGTATTATTAAAAGGCTTTTGAGTTCGTTTTAGGCAATACCATAGTATTTTATTTTATTTTTTTATGAAGATTGCGTTGTTGAAATTGTTTTATGGTTTTGTCATTTAACATTTTGCAAATTAACGGCGCTCAATAAAAATGTGTTCAAACAGATGTTTTGAATTTTTCAAATAATTCACTAGAGTCAAACTTATTTAAACAAGTGTAAACGGTTGTCTGTTAGTACCCCTTTAAATATAAGTTATAAATTGTAATATGTATTCGATTTTTCCTGTTTAATTTTTAACAATTAATATTATTTAAATGAATTTTCCTTTCTAGATATCTAGTTTTTATTTTATGTAGTTAGTACCGGTATCTATACAATTCTTACTCTGTTATATCATGTTCAACCGAGCTCTCTAACCTTAACCTATAAAGTAATAATGCCAACACCTTGGTTCGTCAATTAATAAAATTGACATTTTACTATCTAATAAGTCATAGACGTCTTTTCCATGTTTATATCCACCTAGATATATTATGTATACAATTGAGCAATTTCCAAAAAATAAAAGTAAAATTGGCAACATTCAAAAGCGTTTATCCCTCGTAAACTTAATCGTAATTGAACCGTTTTTTAGTCCAGAAATATTAAGAGGACGTTATATCCGCATATGTTGTCTCTGTCTTACTCTAATATAGATTTTTAATTAAAGCTTTAATATTAGAGTAAATTTACCTATCATCAAATTTAAGGTGAGTTATGAATATTTTAAAGTTGTAATATTTACATAGCTATAACTCGCACTTTAAAATCATAATATCAATAAAAGCATATAAAATTTTCTAGATAATATTCTTACCTTTAAATTTAATAATAGCCAAATTTACTCTAATATTAAAGCTAACATCACAAAATGTGTTCTGCTGAACGCAAAAATGCTATTATCTACGCATTAGTGAGACAGAGACAACGTATAACTATAACGTCCTCTTAAAAACGCTTATTCTTATTGACTGTGTCATATACTTTGTTTAGGGACGATAAAGAATACATATAAATATATTAAACGTATAACAACAAAAATATGTATGGAATTTTGAAATAAAATATTGTATACTCATCTACTGCAGCTTCTCTTGTGGTTCAACTATTCTTATTTTTATTACATAACTAATCTTAAATATAATAAATAACATTAGTTTCCGTTATTTATGCGCATAACTTATGACTTGTGATTATATTGATATAGTTTATGAAACTAGCTATAACGAAACGCGTACAGTAATATAATAATATTGCATTAATACATTTATCGAAATTAGCATTTGATCCGCTTCAGCAATGTTTCCATTCAGTTAGAAATTGACGCTAATCGCATTTTTCGATTCGGCTGTTTCTGGTATTTATGTAATTTGTATTGTTTTGATTCGCGCGGGCTTAACGCGGAAAAAAGTGTGTAATAGTAATACTATATTATATGGCCGTTGCAATCGTATATAATATGTAGCATTGTAGCATATAGACTTTAGCTGTAAGTAGCAGGAAAATATTATTCGACAGTCTTTGGATTATACAGGCTGATTCTTTTATCATAAAACATTCATTATTTCAAAAAGTATTCATGTTTTTGAAAACAATTTTTTACATAGTTTCAAATTGTGTAAAAAAAAACGTTGTTATTAAAAAATTATGTTTTTAAATATTTTTCATCCTTATATTTTTTTAAGTTTTTTACTTTTTTGAATGACATCATAGTGTTTTAATTTCATATTCCAAAGCAGAATAATTTTCTGAGTATTTTGATACATAAAAATCGAATTTAGGGCGAGTAGTTAATGGGTTATACGTATTTAAAGTTTAGACAGGCGGAATAGTGGACAAACATTTTGCGGTGTAACCCCGTATCACTCCACTTCGCTTGTCTAAACTTTAAATACGTATAACTCATAAACTACTCGCCCTAAATTCGATTTTTATGTATCAAAATACTCAAAGTTATTCTGCTTTGGAATATGAAATTAAAACTTTATGTTGTCATTCAAAAAAGTAAAAACTTAAAAAAATATTAGGATAAAAAATATTAAAAATTTAATTTTTGAAATAATGAGTGTTTTATGACAAATGAATCACTCTGTATATTGTGTGTGTGTGTGTTTATACTGTTTATAGAGTCCTTCGGTTTTCGATCATGCTTTTTTTCCACCATTACCCTGCAACTGGGCATCGGTGTTAGTGTATTATAATAATATAGGTATACTTTTTATACATAAAATACATCAATACGCATATAACAGCTCGCAACCGTCGAATTTGCTGTTGTATATTTACACACACACACACACACACATATATATAATATATATATATATATATATATATTTACAACCGGTTTACCTACCAATCGGGTAGAAACGAGTTGTGCTGCCGGGTTAAGGCCTCGCTGTAGCAGCCGATGTTTTCTTGCAAATATGCACCATGGCATTAATAATAATAATAATAATAATAACAACATTACCAATATACGAGTATGTGTTCGGAATTGGTTCGCTTTTCAGACCGTTCCCCGTTATGTTGTTTACTGCAATTTATATTATACATTTATGTTCGAACGTAGGTGTGTTGTAGTTTAGGTCCTGCGCCGAGTATACTAAAAATAAGAATACAAGAAAAATTGGACATCGTGCCAGCCGATGTTATAACACGTCCACCGTTGCGGTGATCGTTGCTAGTCCAATTTTTTTAACTGAGTAACATTTTAACTCTAAACGCCTATTTTTTGGGTATCGGTAGTTTATATATTTTTTAAATTGTTAACAAAAAAAAAGTTTAAGTAGGAGACTGTTGAACCAGTTGACTATGTGTTTTGAAAGCAATTTAAATTCGAATCTGCAGTTAAGCTGAATTGCTCCGTAAACGGACTATGGAAAAAATACAATTTATGTAGAAATTTGAATCCTTATGTTGGTGTTAAGATAGCAAAACCATAAGCGGAAATTTGGTGAAATTACTGGGAGAGCTGAGCAATATATGCTCATTAAACCTAGATAATGCTAAGACCTGTACTTTAAACATTTGGGGGGGGGGCTTAAACCCCTCATGCGGCTCAAGCCACCCCCCACCGCCTATGGTGACAACCCATTTAAAAGTTACTATTGTAATATATAGTTAATATTTTACAGTTTCCAGTTCTCTTAACCATTTACTCGTATGATAGTAAACGACCAACATAAGTTAAGTAGATAGTTATTAAAAATAAATTAATTTGTTACTGTTATTATTGACATTAGTATGTAGTACTCTATATTCTGTATACAATAGTAAGAATTCCTAGCTATTTGTAATAAAAATTATATCATAAAAATTTCAAAAATATGTATACAATTATGTATTACTCATTTATTAACTTCGCACACTCGTATATTATGTGTACTTTCCTATATCTGTTCAATTTACGATATTTATTTATAATTCATAGACATTTTTAGTTTTCAGATACTATACATTATGATATTGAAAAAATGTGTTGAACAAAATGTTATATTGTAGTGCAGTACGTCGCACCATAATAATGGATAGACTTGTGTAACTTACGAGTGCCACCTGCTGTGTCTATGATGTGTATATAAAATATTCAATATATCAAGCACAACAGGAAATACTTGAATACACAACGGGCATTCATGAAAAATATATATTACACATATAAAAGGGGGTTGATGTATAAAAGAGATTTCCTGGGAGTCGGACGATAGGTATACCTAGTTATTTATTTTATTAACTAACCCGTTTGCTTTTTTTTTTTAATAACTGCATATAATGACGAGCCTAGTTTTTATTTTGGACGAGATAGCTTAAGATCATATTTATTTTCCTTTCTTTTTCTCTCTATCTCTCTCTCCCCTCCTCTTTTTCCTTTATTTTTTTTATTAAAGTTAATGATTTTATGAAAAAAATTTGTTATTTTAACTCAAAATGTTAAAATATATATATTATAACAAATTCTAAATATTTTTAATTATACATTCATAATAATCATGAACTGCTTAAAAGGTAGAAAGCTTACTGAATTATTATACTATTGCTATTGGCATGTCTTAACTTTATTTTTTCATTATTTAAAATAATTCAGCGTCTATATTACATTATTTTACATTTGTTTTTTCCTTATTTTTATTACGTGGTAGTAAAATAATAAAAATATCGTAGTTTTTTTTATCTATAATTAATTCTTTAGCGTGAATAATTTAAAATTGTATAAAAATATAATAATAATAAAAAGAAAACTCGACTACTTTATTTCTCAATTTAATTATATTTAATACAGTTATGTCAATTTTCGGTGTATAAATTTAAAAAAATTAGGATAAATATTATATGATCATAAATAATTAGTTGCAGCGTTGTATTCGTAATGCGTAATTTATTATTTATAACATTTTGATGTTTTAAAATAGTAAAAGTCAGGAACGAAAACGATATAATTATAATTTGTTTAATAATCTATCAATTTGTACCATAACGATTGTGCAAAAAAAAAAAAAGATAATAGTTCTTTTATAATTTATTTCTGTATGTCGAAATCACCCGCGCCATAAATATAATATTATAATATAGTTTTCGTATAATTATGACAATCATCGTAATATTTAAAGAAAATGTAATAATGTATAGTGTATGTATTCGCTCTACACGTGATGCGTAACACGCGCCTGCCACGTGGAATAATAACTATATCTATTAGGTACTTGTCAGGATAATATCCTATATTATTTTTCTCTGTTACGTAGAAAATTACTAAGATTACGTCGCATTTATATTTTTTGACTGTGTAATGTTTACCAATATAGCTACCGTTCTGCCGCTTTCTTCACGTTGCGTGTGTGTCATTCACCAATAATCGTCCAATTGTATATTATGTTTTATAAAGTAAATCTTATGCGATAATGTATTATTGCTCACACGCACCATCTTTCCTTCTCGGTCACCACATTCACTTACAACCGTACGAAAAAAAATTGATTTGCGGTAACTATCGGTTGGCAATCCGCTAATATTATCTGGTGTACCGTTACGTAAAAAGGGATCGAGATTTTTGTAAAAATTATTTAGAACTAACAAACTTTGTATAGTGGTTGGGGGTTTAGTACAATCAATATATACCTTGCCGCTGTAGTAATAGCAGCTATAATACATAATATATTAGTATGTGTAACACGATAGGAACTGCACGCATGGCCTGACGACCGACACGATGATGAGGAATTCTGTGCGGATCGAATTTCTTGTATTATGACGATCGCTGCAATTCGTGATTTATACCCAGTGCCTTCGTGTGGTAGGTACCCACATCGACCACATTATTATCATTATACGTCTGTATACACGTATATATATATATATAATATACAATCGTTTCTTCATCAATCACACACGCACACACTCACATACACACATACTAACACACATCCCCCTCGAAAAAAAAAACAATAACATGATATACCTACAACTGCTGTGCCTACCTATATAGATGATGTTGAGTGTATTATTATGATTCTCTACAGACAACACGTTATAATAATATTCTGTAGCGTGTACCTATTGACGAGATTCTACTGAGAAGGTACGATCCGTGACGTTTATTGGACAATAATAATTTGTACACGGGATCTACGATGCACGCCGATCATTTTGTTTTTCTATGAATATCCAACGAAATATAATAATAAATAATAAGTTTAGTATAATGTTTATGTACACGTTGTACACATATATGACATGTATTTAATGTTATGCGTTTATGTATATTATGTGTGCATTATAGTATAATAGTCACCTAACTAATTCGTCCGTCTTAACTATGTCCCGCAGGCTTAGCGAGTGTTATTTCGCCAACAAGGGTTCAGCGGCGGTGCTGTGTTCGCTCACGTCACACCAGCAACAGCAACAGCAACCACAGCAACAGCCTCGCCGTAAAAGACACCATCATCACTCACTGCACCCGCACAGACACCAGTCGCTGTCCGCCCCGGCGTCTAGTCGGCTGTCCTCGGGCGAAGACGAGATGCAGACCCGCGCCAATGACATACAGGCACATCTACAGTCCATGTTCCACATACTCAGGCCCGACGACAGTCTGAACATGGTAAGTTAATACGGATCCGTGACTGTTTGAGTACCTATAGGTATTTATTATTGTTACCATATGTTATTTAAAAAAACGCAAAGAACGTTAAAATATAATACTGGTAGATCTATAAACTTCGAATTGTTAATGTGGAAAATGTATTTTACTTAATTTAGATAATGATTGTAGTGTATAGCTAAATTAAGTTAGTGACGTTTATTAATAATTAGTTGGTTATATCAAATATTTTTTAAATTATAGGTACTTCAAAAAAGTGTTGGTTATTCTTTTTTTATTATCCCGCTGTTTCCAAATTTTGTACAGAATATACAAAAAAATGATTGTAGATGGGAATCCATATCACCATATCACTACCCCTGCAATTACGCCTTTAAAATGAAATATCCTTAATTATAATGCATTGTTGTATTATATATAATATAACTATATATTGAAAAGCGTCACCCACAAAATCATATAGTATAACAACACATATTGTGTCATGTAGATTGTATAATTATCCTGTTAGGCAATGCATTCAGTAAAGCACATTAATTTATCCTACTATATAATTACACTGGACTGAAATCCTTTTACTTCACGATTTTAAACTCGTGTGTAACCTTCACAAGGAGACTGACGATCGTGGTTTATTTTCTTAAGCGCGCAGTTAACGATTTTAAATGCAACTAACGTATGCCGCTTATATTTTCTACATCCACACGTTCGGACTTGGTGTATGTATGAAAAAAATTACGCATTCCTCATGTTATATTATATATTTTGAAATTATATGATATGTCATTTAAATAACTTGGTTTCCAATAAAAAAGTATTTTTGTTAATGCTAACATTGTATCATACTGTGTTTTCGATGAATTGGAAGATAAGCTACATATTTTATTTTTTAATAAAAAACTAATTAATAATTATACCGCAAACATTTTTCAAAACTGCTTACAAACCTAATTCAAAGTGTTACATATTTTAAAATGAAAATAAATAATTATTTCAATTGTTAAATAAAAAAAAAAAATCATAATTTAAATATAATATATATTTAGGTCGTTTTAGTAATACTTTACAATTGTCGAAAATCTAATTGATAGTCGTACAGATGTCGTACTGGCAAGTCGATTTTTTATATGCATAAAGTTTTTTTTTTTGTTATTAAACTTTTTATGTAGGTGCATTTAAATTAATTATACGAAAAATTAATGCAATAAAAAAATGCAATTTAGTATAATATACACTTAAATATATAATGACTTGCAACGACGAGGGTCAACATTTTTATACTCCTAGAGTAACATAAATAACAAGTAATCAATCATAGATTTTTTTTTTATATTTGTCAAACTCCCTTGAATTTATATACACAGCGTATTAAGTAATTCGTTTATAATTTTAACCTAAATCAATATTATAATTTATAATAGTTACACTATCCCTGCAAAACGTCTTTAAAATACCTGTATTTTATGTTATTTTTTCAAAAACACCAATAAAAAATTCATTAAGAGGCTTCCTCGCATAGCAGCTTATTATCTCTTAACACATAAATGTTTAGCTAATAGCTTATTATAGCGACTGTTTGCTGGAAGCAATCATTAATGTAGGGGTCAAAATCGTATTATCAAATATCAAGGTCATATTCAACTAACTTGTCTGTCCCGGATAATTGGTTGATTTTTCACTGTTTGCACGTAATTGTATGCGTATATGTATTGCGCTCTGTAGGCCAAGGTGATTTTGGTTTTTCATGCAAACGTGTCATTATTGTTGTTGAAGGTCTAGATAAGAATAGTAACCACGATCGATGAAAAACAATGGATTTAATATACCACAATAATTATTGTTAAAGCATAAAGTTCAAATTAACAAACAAATTCTCAAATCGTGGATAATCGACTTTTAGACCAAAACTAATTTGTGGATGACGTTATATTATATCTCATTCAAAGAAAGTTTAAGGTCTTCTGGTTTAAGACGTAAGGCGATATTATTAACGTAACGCCTACCCATCAGATAATATCAGTGATGACATAAAGCTCTTTGATTTTTATCGTTGATAGTTAAACAATTTATGAAACATTTGAAGGGTGTGCCCACGTAGATTTCTAATGGGGCACAATCGATACCTCTCAAACAGATATATTATTATATAGTGGGGTTGACACATATACGAAACAATCGAATTCACGGATGCAAGACCGTGGTTGTTTTAAAAACAAACAAAAATATTACCATATATTTAGAGTAGGAAATTCAGCGGTCGAATTTCATGTGTATTTACAATACATTTGTTGTGTATTATCAAATCGGTGACAATCATCCTAAGAATCTGATCAACTAACTAGACTTATAATATGTATATGAACATAAAACTTCACACGACTCAATATTTTTTATGTAAAAACTCTATGAAATAGTGATTATGTTCAGAAAATCTCCTAGTATCTATAAATATATTATGTCTTTGTAACATTATATCTATTCTATTGTTTAATTAGTTGATGTAATGAGATCTAAATTTATAGTCATTGTCTAGTTACTAGTGTATAAAACAAACAATTTAATTTATTTATTAAGGACGAAAACACTATTACTAATATATATACCGTGTAAAATTAAAAAGCAATATTGACCTTCATTTTATTTTATTTTTCCTATGGTTTAAAAGATCTATTTACCAGTTATTATATACGATCTGAGTCCAAGTTTTCATATTTTAAAAATAAAAAAACTTCTTTGCAGCTATAATTCTGTAAGTGTGTATAAACTAAGATTATCATTTGGAAATTAAAATCATTTTACGGATTAAGATTAAAAAATATAAAATATCGAATATGGTACAATAATTTAAAAAATAAATAATTATGCACTTTGTGCTAAATTATTTTCTAAAATACTTATCTGAAAATCTTACACAGTAGAAGGTCAATATTCAATAATTCGAAATTATTATGTAAACGTAATATAAAATGTAATTAATAATGTAATACGTATATGCAATAAATATAATTAAAAACTATAATAGTTTAATTAGTTCTAATCTATTAAAATAATAATTTTATTGATTACATTTTTCCATTATATTTTTATGATTGTATTTCAATTTATTTTTACGGATAATATTACTGCTCTATTTTTTTTACATTTGTGTAAATATAATTTATTTATTACAATAATAATAATTGATAATCGGTGCATTTTACAAAATTAAACATATACTGATAACCTCAAATAATTTCTAGTTTCTAAACCTGTAGAAACTTGATTTAAAACTAATAAGAATGTATAAAATATTGTTGCTCCTCAAGAGATGGTAGTTATGGGACATGGGCATATTATTTTTGACGGACGCTATTTACTTGTCAATTTAAAAATATCTCCTTAATGGTGTTATAATAGCCTAATCACCCAAGTATCCGAATAGCGTGCATGTTGATCCGAAGGGAAAATTAGACTTATCGACGACCGATTTCGCTTGGTTGATTGCGCGTTTTCACCTCTTAACGCCAATAGCCTCGAGGGATCCGCCGGGACATGTTATTTATTGTTCGTCACTATTTGCATCCGGTATAATATTATACTTTATACATATATACTATTATAACATTTATAACGTTAATAGTGTTGATAACCTAAGCCAGTAGATGTTTAGAAAGATATTTTTAAGTGTCAACTATAAGAGTTATAACTCACTTGACCATTTATCTATCCATCAAGTCCATTTAACACATCATACTTTAGTAACAAAAATACAAGTTTTATTTACACGCACCAAATTGTACTGTAATAAAAATTCTTGAAGAGATCAATTATCACTGTAAAAAATAATATCTCAATAAATATATCGAATATCGAATAATGTATTCGAAAAAATAATTTTCATATAACCTATATTTTTTAATAATTTTATTTTAAATGTAACTTAATCTTTTTTTATAAGTATTAATTGCAGGTGTGCAGATGTTTTTATTTTCATAATATTTAGAAATATTTATGATTAACTATATATACTTACCTATTACATACCTATTGCATATTGTTTGTTTTATCGTTATTTTTAGTTTTTTAATTAAAAGCATGGTCATGTTTTTCGGCAGATAAATGTTTTTAAACATACTTTAATTTTAAAATAAAATTGTAGCTATTATATATTATGAACTCAAAAATGTTTTTATATAAAAACATAATTTCATGTTAAATATCATGTTTGGAATTAATAACTACAATAAGTTATCAACATGAATTGTTAATAAGATTTAAATAAATAAAAAAAACTTTAATAAGAATTAATGAACTAATAACATTATTTTTTTATAAGCAACCCCAATGATTTTAAACTTGTTAAACACTAAAAGAAACCACAAATAATGTAATACTTAACTGTTATATATTTTTTTTCAGGCAGTAAAGCTGGAAAGTGTACATTCCGGCCGTACCAGATATTTAGTAGTAGTTTCTTGTATAAATGGAAATTGTCAAGAAGAATCCTGTCTTTTGGGTCTTGACTGTAACCAAAGTACTACTATTGGGCTGGTGCTTAGACTTCTGGCGGATACCACGATCACGTTGGACGGAGATGGGTAAATAAATATATATTAAGCAATACACGGCTACTATTAGATATACTGTGTATTTAAAATTTGTATACGATATCGTTTTTATTTTGTCGTAACTTATAGATTGAAACAAGAAAAGTTAATTTTTTCAAATTTTTTCTTAAATAAAAATACTAATTAAGATAGTATAAACATTTTTTATTTAAAAATTCATATATTTTAATAACCAATCATGAATTTTTTTTAAACATAAGATATAACTTTGTATTTTTGTATATATTATAGGATATATATATGTATAAATTATACCTATAGCTACTTATGTTATATTTTAACGTTAAACTTTTTAAAAAGGTTTTTTATATAAAAACTTAAAGTTGTTGTCAACGCTAAAAAAATATTTTATTAGTTTTTTCTATACTATTATGTTATTAAATTTCATAATGTTCTCAATTATACATTTTTTAATATGCCTGATAGATTCCACTCAAGATATTTTAAATTACAATTATCGGATTGCATTTAGGTTTCGTTATGATAGTTATTTTATGGATAAACAGAATACTTATTATCTACTTATATAATCTACAAACGATAAAAATATTATCGAATACATTTTTACTATTAATTTGCATAGTAAATTAGGAAACATTAAAATTCTTAGTTGGTAAATAATATGCATTTTAAATAATAAATAATGTAAAATTATAATGTCCATACTGCAATCAGTTTAGGTTAAGTTTTAAATATTTTTATCTGTATAATAATTAATGATAACAACTTATACTTATTTAATCATTTTAGCACTTACTTGAATAAAAATTATCTCATAGTTATGTAATTCGTTAATTTTCATTTAAATTGTCAAATATTGACTTGGTAATATTTTTAATAATTTCCTTACTTAATTTGTTTTAAATTTTAACAATGTGCATAATGTAGGCGCGATTGTATGAGTATAATATTATTTAAAAAAATATACTATACTATTAATATCTTCAATTTTATCTATATTAATTTTTTACTTTACTCATTTAGTGTTATTATATTATTTTTATTATTTAATTTAGTATGACAATATAGTTCATATTTTATGAGACCTATTGTAAAGTTCCTTTTCTTTACATAGTAATTTTTATTTTGGTTTTATTGGTGAATGGTGGCTTTTGCCAGTGGACTTCCCTGAGTAAAGCTCCATTATCAGTTTCCAGCTATATACATCTCGGTTTCTATACTGTACAAAAGAAAAATAATAATTTATACATTTTTTTATTACTTGCATCTCAATATTTAACGATGTTGCTCATAATCGACAACAATAGTGTTCTCGAATAACTTTCTTTTATTTCTTCGTCAGCTAAATGACATTTGTTTTATTTTTCAGAGGATTTAGCGTTAGCGTATGCAGCCGCCAACATATTTTTAAACCCGTCTCGGTACAAGCCATGTGGTAAGTTAACGTGTTTTATAAAATTATACCTACCTATAATTGTATGAAAATTGTTTAAGAAAATATTTTTATATTTCTTTTCGTTTATAATACCATTCTACCATCAACTTTTTAAATACTTACTAAAAATAATTATTACTAAAAAGTATATATCTGTTATAATACGTATACAGGATGAATGTGTTATAAAATATTAAAATGTTTATTATTAGTGCATGAAACCAAACCATGATTAAAATAATTTTAAGATAAATAGCATTAATAAATAATTTAAAATAAATTCGTATTTACTACTACAATAATAACTTATAAGTAATATTACTTATTAGTATATAACCTTGTTGTGGTCAATAGTTTCACAAGACGTATAACGCAGCGGACCGATAAGACTATAATACGTTATGTTATCACATAACGAGATACACAATTTTCGTATATTTTATAATACGCAAATACTTATATAGTTATATATCTTAAAATTACGATTTTCGACACATTTAATATTATGTTACTATGCTAGCTAGTCCCTAAAACTACGTTTCGCTCGACGTACCACTGCGCAGTTAATGGAGAAGCTCTAAGGCGGCGGCGGCGCAGCGTGACACGGTTCCCAAATGGAATTATTATGTAATTCAGCCGTGAGACCAGTTTTATATTATTTTGCAATTATCATTTTGATAACAAAATGGAAAACAACTTCGGTACACATGTTTCACCTGTAATAGATTAATGTAAGAAAAACAATCAAACAAAACTGCATTTTTGGAAGCCAGTTGATTCATACTTAAACGTCTTTAATTCTTGTTTGGTTACGTAGTGTGATTTAAATTATTGATACTGTATCGTTGATTATAAATACCAATTTATTATCAATATAGTATATGCCTATTTATGATTCATTAATAATTCATTATCAGTTGACAAAATATAACTATTACATTTATTCATAAATTACTATAAGTACTTACTAAATATATTTTAGATTTGAACGAAGTGAGGAATGTATTAATTTTACAATGATGTATGTTTTTT
Organism: Rhopalosiphum maidis; assembly: GCF_003676215.2. Lineage (NCBI taxonomy): Eukaryota > Metazoa > Arthropoda > Insecta > Hemiptera > Aphididae > Rhopalosiphum > Rhopalosiphum maidis. The sequence continues at coordinate 88,358,600 of NC_040878.1, forward strand.
TTTTGTGTGTCTATCGTCACGATTTGGAGTAGAAATAATGGTTTTTGACTTCAGCCCCTCTTTGAAAAGGAAAATTCATCTAGTTGGTACTTTTGGGGGGGGGGGGGGGGGGTAAAAAGAAAAAAATGTCCAGTCATTTTCATAAGCGTTGGAAAAAACCCTAAAAAGATGACGGGAAAACAGAAATTTTTACACATAATCAATTTTTTTATTTTGCTGTAACTCAAAAACAAATCATTGTAAATACTTGAAATTTTCACCAAATGTTTATATTAGCGTTATCTATTTACAATTAAATTTTCAAAATATTTTAACTTTTTTAAAGCTATTTATAGACTATTGAAATTTTTGATTTTTCTAAGTTTTTTTTTTGAAATGCCTATAAAAAAAATATGGCTTTCCAAAAAATCTTTAAAATTTAATACAAGGTTTATTATAAGTTGTAATTATCGTAGTAAAAAAAAAAAATCAAAAATCGTTAGTCACAATTTTTGTTTATAAGCATTAAAAGTTCAAATATTTACAAAATATGTCAAAATCACTAAAATTTGCAAGGAATTTTGAAGTTAAAAATTTATAAAATGTTTGTAATTTATATCTAAGGTTAAAAATCCCAGCCCAAGGTTCTCAATAACTTTTTATGCAAATAACTGTAAAAAAAAGAATTCTAGTGTCGATGTAGAAAAATTTTATGAGCGTATGAAATTTAATTTTTTACGAAATCTCGTAAAATAACGATATATCACAATTTAAATATAGATAATTATATAATATAGCCTACTAATTATCCTAGACTGATAAATCATCTCCATTCAGAATCATTTTTTGTATACATGATACCTGCCATTGCATTCAAATTTAACACATCCATTATAGTGACCTACTCTCCTTCTCTACTATACAGCAGAGTGATATCTACTTGCCCACCTTTTTTTGGTCTGTCATCGTCTTTTAAAACGGTAAAAAACTTTTGATTTTAATATATTTCCTGATATAAAAGCGACGAAATTAGTTGGTAGGTACTCTAGGAAGTCAAAATAAAAAATCGCAGTACTTTCAAAATACAAAGGACCTAAATAGAAAAAATGAAAATTTCTACATAAAACTAATTTTCGACAAAATCAATTTTCTTATTTTGGGATTAATTTAAAAATAATAATAACCATAGATACATTTTTACGAAATGTTTACACAAGCATTAGCATTTTCTTTACATTGCATAATTTTCAAAATATATTGACTCTTTGAATTATTTATGGCCGTCGTGAGAATTTTTTATTTTTTTAAAGATTTGTTCAATAATTATAGATAAAAAAATTTAGTTTGGTCATAAAGTTTCCTGTGTGCATAAATGTGATTTTAACATGTCAGAAATTGTATTTCTAAGTCTCAAATGTAACATCACATAACTACTACTATGTGATTTCCAATAGATTTTATAAAATAACAAATTTAAAAAAATTTATATTGTAATAACAAATAGAAATTAGTATTTGACTGCCTATATAGGTGTTATTATATGTAATTAAAAAATTTAATACACGGGGAATCATGAGTTGTTATTAAAACTATATAAAAATATTAAAGGTTTATATGCCTGATTTTCTTTATTACCATGTTTGAAGTTAAAATATTAACAAAAATCACGAAAACTAATTGCAAAAAAATGTTGTAGTTAAAAATGTATTAAATGTTAAATGTTAATAGCTTAAGTTTGAATTTGGCCATTATAGTTTTTCATATGTATATTAATATATCATTGAATTCAAATTTAACAACACATTAATTATATAGTGGGTGGGTCACTCGATACCTAATATTAAAGTAGTTCTCACTTGTCTTGTTGTCCACTTTTATGTACTTAAAGTTAAACTGTCTATGCACAAAATGCAATTTATAAATTACAAAGATATCCTTAAAAATCTATTATTTTTGGAAAACGCTAAATACCGTTTTTCTTTAGCTATTAATTCATAACAAATTCAATTTTACTTTTTGAATTTTTTACTGGATTCTATGAATATAAATAACTATATACATTATACATGCAATGTATTCCAGGGGAAGTGACGGGCCGACGTCATATGAAAATATACCTAAAATAATGAAGAAATACCCTTTAAAGAAGGTCTAACTTTTTATTTTTTAAGTTATGAGCATTTCAATTTTTATTTAATTTTAAACTATAAATTATGAAATATCCTCTAAGCAAATAAATATTCTTAAAATTAACCACTCTGCTTTGATATGTTACAGCATATCAATAAGTATTATTGATGTTTTGAAAAACACACTTTTATTTTAATGTATATTATAAAGAGGAGTTACATGTCAAATGAATAATAATTTTCTTACGTGCTTATCAATTTCTTTATTTTCTTTTTGTGTAATAACTCTAACACACTCAACACTAAAACGTTTTTTTTTTCTCAAGCTATTAGAAGTAGATTATTACACCGCAACATAAAATATAAGTAAACAAAATAATGAGGTATCTGTTGCTCTGTTGCAATACCATAGATTTAAAAACATAATAGTAGTTGCTATCATTTTGTTATGCCAGTAAATGAGTTTATTTACCACGTATATAAGCTGTGTATGGTGTATCGTTTGTTAATAGCATCATAATTACATTTTTTACTGTAGAAGAAATTACAAATATTGCTGACAATTTTATATACCAATTGTATTATCAAATACCATATCATTTTTACATTTTGTGTTTTTATCGAGCAGAAATACAAACAAAAAATGTACTGTCGTAAAATTATCCTCAAAAAGTTTAAATAAAATTGTATATTTTGTTTGTTATAATATGTGTGAATTATTGTTAAATTTTTGTTTTTAAAGAATTCTTGGAATCTTGAATCAAATTTGTTTTGCTTTAATTTACAAACAAAATGGACAGTTTTATCATAATATTATGTGTATAGATAATAGATATGGTATAATTCAACAATTAGGTTTAATAACTATCAACATCGTCCATATTATATTATATGTATATGTATTTTATTATTCGAGTCTTCACAGACATTTATCACGGACAATCCTATAAAATTAAAAAAAAGTATATTATCATTTACTACATTGTACTACTAAAGTATTATATTTTTTCAATTTGTTTTTTTGTTCTTAACGCTGTGCAACAATATTCTAATATTATGTTCAGTAATTAAATTAATTAATTCTACCTTACACAGGTAAAAATACAATTTAGTTTCCGACTATTGTGTTTTTAAGTTTTAAGAAAAATAATTTTTGCTTGCTAAAATATATAATAATAAGAAAAAAAGTAATTTACCAAATAAGGTCAGATAATATATTAACAGTTTTATACAACCTAACCTAACCTGTAAATTTGAATAAATTTACAAGTTTGTTTGTTAAAGATAGAACGAAGTAAAAATTACGAAACCTAAAAGTTATTTATTCCGATTTTCCTATGTGCCTATATACATAAATTATCGATGCAATTTTATGCATTATGCATAATATGCAAAACATTAGTAGCATTTAGATTAGTAATACTTAAAAAGTGTATATACATTACACACTTGTCAGCTTTGTTTTACTTATTTATTTCTCTGTAGGTTCATATAATTTTCCTGTTGATATAACTTTTTTTTTTTAAACGTCTTTACAACAATACACATATCATCTTAAATAATGCAGCGTAGATGTACTTGTAGCCTGCAAATCATATAATAGTCTTTGGAAAAGATTCATTCATTTAATCAAAAAAATTTGTCATGAAACATTACCCTTTCCAATGTTATAGAATTAGACTACATGTATAATAATATACTAGCTATAGTAATAATAAATAACCAATGTGTTACGTGTATCGATTTGAAATTGTTTTACTCGAGTTTAACGAACTTTTTATGTTCAACAATAAGAATAACTACGTTCTATAGGTCATCTACACTTCCCTGTTATTCCATGTATCATTTAGGTAATTTTCATCTGGGTATTTGATAGTGGATTTGCAAAAGAACAGAGAAAAAAATTATAAACCTCATCCATCAAACGATTTGTGTAGAATAAATAATTTTAGCTGCATAAAACCGACAAAACAGTCGTTATACCTTATATGGTATGTTACATACGTGATTCCATCTCTTTAATATAATACTGATAGTAATAAAAGTAGTACTATTAGTAGTAATAGTAATAATAATAATAACATCAGTAATAATGGTGAAGAGTGTTATCTCGATCGAGTGCAGTAGTTTGGGGATACCTGAATTTAATCCATTTATGGACGTCAGCACGTCGCGCGTCGAAGGTACACCTCAATCATAATATGTAGTATGAATATTATAGGCACGTCCTCCGGTTGGCTGTCTTGATTGACAAGTGATGATTAAATATAATTTTTTTTTCTAGATTATTTGCTGGAAATGTAATAATTAGATTTAGGCATATCGTATGTATAATATTTATGTTGTATATTTATTAATTTATTAATTAATTCTTGTAATAATCATTGAGATCAATATTTAGTAATATATATCTTGAGATTTTTTTTTTTTTATTAAAAATAACCTGATTAATCAAAACAGGTATCTAATTAAAACGAAAATATAAGTACACCTATAGAAGTTAAATTTTGAATTTCTCCGGTCGTACATTATCCGCATATAATCGAAATTCAGATTAACTACAGGTGGTGTCTATCATAGGGATAATGACGATCTCTGCTTATAATGCAGAATAGGTATTATAAAAGCCAGCCAAACTATCAAGTGTACAATAGATTGCACGTCGTGCAAAAATTAAACTTATAAATTGTATAATATATTATTGTTTGATAAGATCGCGGCTATACAGAGATTTTATGTATGGTGATGTCTAATATAATAAAATAATATATTAATTATGATTATAAACTTACAATATGTACATGACGTATCAGTGTATCACGTATTTTATCTCTAAACTAGCAATTTAAATCTTATACTTGATTGTTTCACAAAAACATGTATTTTACATATGTCAAGTATTGACAATATTAAATCTCATTAAGTGTTATCTTCGACCCAAAGTCTGACATTAAAATATCACCACGTCATTATTTGATAAAATATAAGTAAGGATTTAAAAAATAAAAATAAAGATTTAATGTAATCTCTATTTATTTTTTCAATAAGTCATCTGCACATTAGGTGATGTTTTTTATAAATAAACATATATATAAACGACACAAGAATTTTAAAGGTTCATAAACCTATAAACGTGTTCGAGTATTATTTGCATATTTATTTTTGTCCCAATGTTTATTATTTTCATAAATATACACATATAATGAATAATTCGTATTTGAATCTCAAAAGTAATGAAATTGTTATAGCTAGAACGGACGTAATCTATCTATTATATTATTAAAACGTGAGGCGATTTCTTATGACAGTTATATCTGAAGTTCTACCGGGCCGATTTTCACGATTTTTTTTTTAAACGCAAGTATTTGGTGTTTAAATGAGCCATCTAAGTCCGAAAATGTATCAATTTAATAGTTTTTGGAACTATTTAGTTTCCCCTGTAGTTACGTATAGCAGCCTGCGTTGCCTGCCGTGTGCACACACACACATGTTTATAACCCCCACTACTCTAGCGGCTACTGCAGTACTGTTGCGTCATCGTCGGCGGCGGCGACGACTGTACTATGTGGGTACTATCTATACCAGGGGTGTCCAACCTTTTGTTAAGACTGGGCCACATCATATAGGTAGAAGTTGTCGAGGGCCACATTCTTTTTTTTTAATAATAATACATTCAAATTTAATGATTAAATTATATTTTATAATACAACAATACATTTTTTTATAATTTTACAATAGTGAATAATAAGCAAAAATATTTTTACAAGTATTAATATTTAATGATAAGTACACAGAAAAATATATTTATTTATAATAAAAAAAAAGTTTTGGTTTAAAAAAGTTATTTAATGGGAAATTTGAAATTGCTTTTTTTGTGAAAGTAATGAATCAATATCTGGATCGATTGAAGTTGCGGCAATCCTTAAACAGCTTTCAAGGTGCTTGTCTAGTATAGTGCACCGATTCTTACTCTTTGTGTTTTTCATTCTTGAAAACAATTGTTCGCAAATGTAGGTACTGCCGAAAAGCGAGAACATGAATAAGGCATGGTCATGAAGGACTGGATATGTTTCTTTGGGTAGATATAATTTATAAAAATCTAATAAAGATGACTGATTGAATTTTTCTTTGAGTTGAATATCTGATTGCAGCTCAATGCATTCCATTAGAAATTTAGTTTCCACAACTGTAATATCAACCGAAAATGATGTTGCAAAAATAGCAAAGAGTTGAATATTCTTACGAAAATCTTGAAAACTGGTTTCAAATTCATTAACTAAAATTAAATTCAAAGAAGCATATTTCTCGCTATTCTTGGGGTTGTATTTGCCCAACACAGCGAAATACATAAAATGCCGCAACGGTAAAAACACGGACGTGTGCATCGGCTCTTACAATTTGTTTGATGTTTTATAATTTTATATTCTTAAAATAAATTTGTTCTCGTAATATTAATATATTATATACAATTAATTCATGGTTTTTAAACTGAAGTGAGGGCCGCATCAAAATCTACCGCAGGCTGCGGGTGTCCACCCCTGATCTATCCCCTTCCCACTACTCCTACATAATATCATAGACCTTATATAAGGTCTATTGCATAATAATATACTACTACGTTATCGTTATTTTCGATTCCGTCAAAAAAAATCGTAAAAATCGACCCGGTAGAACTTTAGATATAACTGTCATAAGAAATCTCCTCACGTTTTAATAATATAATAGATTATTTACATGTAACTATATTTATATTTAACTATTAATTTTATTATTTACAAAATGGAATATCAATTAACTCCCATATTAGGCAATGGAAATTGTTTATTTCGTTCCTTAGCATTTGCAATATTCGGTACACAAGAAAATCTTCGACAAATTCGATCTAGAGTCGTTAACTTCGTAATAAATAATTGGGAAATGTATAAAGAATTCATTATTGGTGATCCTTCGTATAGATTAACTATTTATAATTATAACGATTACGAAAATTTAATGAGCACTGATGGTAAATAGCCTATTTAACCAGCCTGGTCACGTTGAACTTGAAAGCATTAGTCGTCGTTATCCAGATTATATATTTCGTGTGTATAGATCTAATGATCTTACTGAGTTTGTTGATTATAGTTCAGGTGTTACAATGTGTAATTTATTTTTTTCTGGCCCTGTTGACGCAGGACATTATTGTGTTTTAGTTTTTGGTAATAATACAAATATTAAAAATGAATTTATTCTACCAAAAAAAAAATAAATGCAAACGCTAAAAGGAAGCGTAGTACTCATTCTTTAACTGGGAGACGTGAAAGAAAAAACTGCAATGAGAATAATTTAAATCAAAATCAGAGTGCATTTCAATTAGGTTATATATGCGCTTTATCTCATAATATATCTCATGTTACTTCCTATGATTTGGGTAATTTATCATTTAAATGCGAGCATTGGTTATTCTTTAAACTTCGAATTCTATAATATTAATAAACATATTCATAGACATTTTCATTAGAGCATTTTTATAAGTTATATTTATATACATATATACATAAATAAAAATATTCTACTATCCTATTTTTTTTTTTTTTTTTTACTATAACCCGGCAGTAACGGGTCATTCAGCTATCTTATTGAAACAATGAAAAATGTTAATCAAATAGCATAAACAGTAGCGTCGATTACTGGGTTCCTATTATTATAATACATACATAAATACAATCTGGCGGGAGCAAGATCATCGAAAATATATCGAAATAAAAATGTAAGATTCTAGTGAAGGCAACAAACTTCGTAAGCACGCAACTAATCAAAACTAAATTAACAATTTATATACGGAAATAGCGATTTAGTGTATTATATATATTATATGCGTAGGTATACGAAATATGCGATCGCAAAACAATATTATATTAGGTATCTGCTGTCGCGTCTAATTTTTGCAGTGCACGATCTCTTCCACTATTTCTCCTCTCCTGCACCACGTCCACGGATCGCAATATTTCGGATTTCGATCATCCTTCGTCGTTAGAAAGTCGTCGTGACTGTTCGAGATGGGATTCTACGAGCGTTTATCGTGACCGGACGTCCACTGTGCGTATATTCAGTATACACACATGCATTCGCACGAATAGGATCTATTATAATATTATGCGTATTGCGCTTATCGTTGGTATATTACGAAATAATTCGTCGAGCCCATCTATCAGTCTTCGCTAGCGTACTGTATTCGCGGCCTTGTTTGCATTGATCTCCGCGCTCTCGAACTGCTCGCTCCGAGAGAGGTTAATCTCGTGCGTGCACTACAATATTATATATAATTTAATATTATACACTATATCATAATATTATACGAGTCTTGTACCATCGATCTATACCTCCGTATCACAATGTCACAGTTTCCAACTCGTCTAGGTACTAAAACAGACCGATTTTCTACGATTTTATTACCATATACGGCCATCTACAGCTAGAACATATATGTTGTTATTTATTTACTATCCGTGCGCTTACAATACAGTACCAACAGATTTAGTAAAATAAAGTAACGTTTTTAATGGAACTTCATTCCCAGTTCTAAACACCACTAGAGCCCTAAATACGTTACAATTGTTGTTGACCGTCATCGCTATTAAACTTAAACGTAATAATATATTATTAAATTTGGAACGACGGGCGGAGCGTGGATACGACGCTAGTATAGTAAGCGAGTTTCATCGGTCGCCGATGTAGCACACCGCGCAGCGAACCAGTTGTGGCGCGCGCACGCTTGTTGTGTTCTTTTTATCGCGATATTATAGTCGTCGGCGGGTATACCGTTAACCGGTTCGGTGTGTCGGCCGTCGCTCGTTATTGTATACGTCATTTTGTCCTATCTTTTACCTACAATAATATAACAGTGCATAATGTGCATAATATTATACATTTTATACGTATATATTATAAATTGTGTGCTATCCAAATGAAAACGCCACGGATTCGTACATAGGTATAGAGGTACTTATATTAATTATCAGGCCCTGACCTCTGCATCGTCAGTGAGCTTCTCCGTTGGCAGCATCGTCGACAACGACTCTCGTCTCCCGCCTAACATTTAACGCGTTGACGAGAAGATCGGTCTTGCCGATACAGAGACACATAATTGGAGACCTACTAATCGCTGCTGGTGCCAAAAGCCAATTCTCAAAGTTCGTCAAACCCTCGTGACATATCCCAATCTCTATATAAAAAAAAAAATCACTCCTTCGCCTCTCTCTGCCCTTCCATAATTCGTATTCCCATCTCTGTTCATAGGTGTGTACTAACTGTATAATATACTAAATTAAGAACGCGTTAAAATTAGCCGAGGAGGACTGATTAATATGTATATCATCGGTATCCCACCCGCGCCTCCTCGTTGCCTGTACTTAAATGGGCCTTTGGCACCGATTTTTATACTCTCTGAAAAGGTCGGTTACCGTTTGTTTTCAACACTATCAGTAACCCGACCACTCTATTATTTCTAGGTTCGCCCTTGCTTTGCCTCTCCCTCCACACCACCTCTTCAGATTTCTAAATCTGCACCAGTGTTCGACCACTTGAAATAGTTGGATTGTTATTATTTTTATTGATATTATGTCGTCTGAAATACGCGTTCGTCAACAAAAACATTGAGGTCGCCGGCTCAAAATCAGACCATTTTTAAAAATATATATTTTCTGCGGTCACTAATCGTTTTAAATAAAACATTTAAACGCTGAGTACTACAAACGACGCAACTATAATGTATAACATTATTTTATAACCATATAATTTACTACGAAGCTTGTAATTGTCACGCATTAAAGCAAATAAGCGAAATATTTATCACTGCAAGACGACATCTCATATTATATTACGGTCCTTAAGTTATTTATATTATACCCCAATATTTTACATTTTTGTATAATATACGCGTTAATATCTCGGTCTTACACAATACGATTTTACTATGTTGAATATATTACATCATTAGTATACCTTTACCCTTTGTACTACTCAATATGTAATGTATTCCATACCTACATTATATATGTATATTGCGCGCCTACGCAATACATCCGTGATCATAATTTTTTTAAGTTCAAAGTATCATCTGTAGTTGTCTCGGTAAAAATAAATATGATGTTTTCGCTTAATTTAATACTCTATAGTTAATGCATATCTTTATGAGTATTATTTACAATAAATAGTTTCCTATTGTTGCTCTTATTTTACGTTTTTAATATTTTTTCATTTAAAATACGCAGGACTTGCTTCTGCAGTTATTATTGTTTGCTGTCAACATCCTTCGTTTTCACTGCAACCGTGAATCAGCTGTAGGCTTTGCATTTAATAGGCCTAATTCACTCGACCCAGTTTCGTTGAAATATCAACATGATGTTCAATGCACAAAAAACTTAACTTAACCATTGTATTCTCAACAAATATTCATATTTGAATTATTGCTTAAGTTTATTTTTCCAATATAATACTGCACTGCAGTATAATGTACAGCAGTAGTCGTGTGTAAATGAAATTGAAAAAAATATATATATATATCTTCTAAACCAATTGTGAGTCCGGTATCGTGTAGGATCTGGAAAAGCCCTTTTCATCGAGACCCCCACCATTAAAATGCGATTAAAGTGGCGCCTGTTTTGCGGGCTTATACATACATATACAACCCCTATATACAATAGCTCGCCCTTCATAAACTTCACCCCTTCTCAGTGTAATGACTGGATCGTGTACGGATTTTACGAGTACATTGGCTTTTTCCAATTGCTTATTATGTAGAACCACGCGCCCCCTGTTATAATTGAAACGCAACTATATATACAGTATAGACTGTAGGTACATATATAAATTTATGTTTAATGTATATAGAGTGATATTTTTAACAAAGACCAATTGTTAAGAGTATATATGATCAACTTTTTTTAAATATTGAATAATACACAATTCTAACATTTGATTATACTATCCACAGATTATTCGTAAGTGAAATCATAACAACACTATTACATACAATTTCGATTTAAGATGAGATTATAGATCTAGAATACAAAGAATGTTAAGATCACATTCAGTTTTAAAAAAAGTCAATATATTTTGGAATTACGATAATTACTATTGATAGTATCATGCTGTTTATAGCGTATATTATAACCATGCGGGGTGCGACGAGGACGTAATTTGTCATAGACTTAAAACGAAATATATATATATATATATTAACAACAACCATTGCGAGCTGCGACGACAATATATACAATTCGTTCTTGGCGTCGTATTATATTATTACTTATTACTATATTATTATATTCTTCTTATGTAAGCATTCCCAATTTTCTGAACGCGACACTGACACAATAAGAAAATGTAGTTTATACTTACCCGGTTTTCTCTTCCTTTACGATTATTACGGGATTCCATTTAGATTTCCATTGTCGGCGTTTCACGTCCGAACGACTGGCCGTGAACGCAAAAAACTTTCAGATAACAAATAATAAAAATAAATATATATAACGTACGCGCTTTAAGAACTCTAGTATTGTATAATAAATAATAACATGATGTATATAATGTATAATATATTGATCGAACCATGCGCTATTCGTCACGCGCTTAGAGCCGATAGAATTTAATTTTAACAATCGCCAGACGCCAGGACACATTATTTATTAATGTTACGGGATGTATACGTAAGTAAATATATAATATTCATTTTTGAATTGCCATGTGTCCAACCACCGTCGACGGATCATTTAACTGTTTGTTATAAAGCCATCCTGTTTTCAAAAGAAAAACAAAGACTTTAATATTTACACACCTATGTAAACTATATTGTTCATGCTCAATCGTTTTTATTGTTTTAACTTCTTGGTTTTTAAATTGCCTTTTTTAGCTATTACTTGGAATATATTCAAAATATTGATTCGGTAAAAAAATGCGTTATAATTTCTCATCGTATATACACACACTGCGGAACTGCAAAATGATTTGACGCGTTATTGCTGCGTTTTAAATTTAAAAGAAAGTTGTCATGACTGAAACATATTTTAAATCCCGTAAATCATTTAACGGTTATACCGTAGCAAAATCATACGACCAGAACGACGAATATCCAATGTAATTATATGTATATCTATACTCTTCGACTGCAGGTGTAAACTAACTGTTCGTTCGTTTTTTTTTTTCGATTGAGATTTATTTTTTTTTTTGTTTCCGTAATATTCTAATCTGTGTCAAATCCTTCATCTAATGTCGTACGCAAGGCTAGTTGGCCTTTATTATACCTACAAAACGTTAAAAATGCATATTTATACGTGTTACGTAGCCTATGTTGTAAATTTTTTTTACTACTACAACAAGATATAATGCATAGTGAACACAATATTATAAAACAACATGAATTACGTCGTGTTATACATCCAGAATAATTCATTTAATTGACCACTAGTTTTCAATTCGATTATTATGACAACCAATATTTTGTTAGATTTTAATTGAGTGTAATGGCATGGGGTACAAACTTTACAACCCCGAAAGTTGTTATCCACTACTCCGTTCTCTTTTCTATCGCGGTAAGATAAAAAATAAATGTTTTGTAAAAGGACATATTATTATAATAAATACTCGAAACCATATAAAAACATTTATTTAAAAAACACTAAAAAATACTTGAAAAATGAATGTAGATATAGATTAATGAATATTATCCTTCGTAAATACATTCATTGTATAGGCTATACATATCTATACAGGTATCAATATTATACATTCGACGACCGTCTCAAACTCTCAACACTAATATACGCGCGCAAACTGTCCGAACCTGTTCGAGTCTAAATTCAATGCACCATAATGCACGCGTGCAGCATCTACAGCTCATGCATTAATCATTTTACATGTCGGCGTATATTACGCTGCAATTGTACTCGCCGTTGTTTCCTTCGAGACGTCTGCCAAGTACGCGCATAATATATTTTTCTCGGAATAAAAAAAAAATGCAATCGCACTATTATATTTTAACTTACACGAGACCATATGTATTGCTTATATAGACAAGCTTATCTCTCAGCAATGGCGCGAGGAAAATAAAATGACGTGCTCTCGGGCAAACAATATCATATAAAAATAATGTACGAGCGCGCTCTCGCGTTTATGGCCACTAGCCAATTCGGAAAGAAACGTTCGTCGGCTTTCTCTGCACCCGCACAAGTCTGTTATTATTTGATTTTTTGGCCTTACGCACAATCTGCAACACAAACAATAAACAAGTGTCTGGTCCTCCTGTGGTACATTACATATTATATTATACCTGCGACGAGAAAGAAAGCTGGTTTATTTATTTAAATTTTTAACGGTTGATGAATCGTAGTGCTCTTTTTTGTTTTATTTTTATTTTTTTTTTGTCTTCGATGATTTATGATATGTTGACGATTTCGTTGTTATTCAAACTATATGCACAGGTGTACTGGCACCATATAGCTGACAGTAATGTGTGTGTGACGGCTTTTATTCTTCGATAGACGCCGAAGACAATAGTTGCAAAAAAAAACGATTGTGGGCTTCGGCAAACTAAACACTTTCATGTATACTCTCTTCGATTGTACTATTATATCTGGTTGCTATATAAAAGAAAGCACTAACCATATAATATGTTAAATATGAAGTCCTTATATTGCGGCGTGTCACGATATACAGGATGATTCTTTTATCAAATAACACTCATTATTTCAAAAAGTATTAATGTTTTTTAAAATATTTTTTATCCTTATAATTTTTTAAGTTTTTTACTTTTTTGAATGACATCATAGTGTTTTAATTTCATATTCCAAAGCAGAATAATTTTCTAAGTATTTTGATACATAAAATTCGAATTTAGGGTGAGTAGTTTATGAGTTATACTTATTTAAAGTTTGACAGGCAGAGTAGTGGACAAACATTTTGCGGTGTAACCCCGTATCACTCCACTTCGCTTGTCTAAACTTTAAATACGTATAACCTATTAACTACTCGCCCTAAATTCGATTTTTATGTATCAAAATACTCAAAAAAATATTCTGCTTTGAAATATGAAATTAAAAATCTATGTTGTCATTCAAAAAAGTAAAAAACTTAAAAATTATAAGGATAAAAATATTTAAAAATATAATTTTTTAATAAAAACGTTGTTTTTTTTAACAATTTGAAACTATGTAAAAAAAATATTTTCAAAAACATTAATACTTTTTGAAATAATGAGTGTTATTTGATAAAAGAATCATCCTGTATATAATCATTTTATTTAGGACAAAACTTATAAAATAATTATATTCATTTATAAGTGTATATGTGTATTCAAGACTCGAGCACCGAGAACAAAACTCTCAAAATGAAAAACTATTAAATCTTGAGAAACGGCCAAATATTATTGAAACGTTTGCACTTATAGCAGTCGTTTTGAAACTGTCAAAACGCGAACTCGATTGTTATTGTTGTTGTTATTGATTAAATATGTTATATAGGTGTATAATGTATACCGTGCCTCAAGTCCTTAACAATTATTTATTTGTTGTGTACAAACTCTTAAACGTTTTCAAAATTCTAGTACGTTTTCCTGATTGACATATTATAAAATAAATAATTGTTAAATATTTATTATTTGTTATATAATAAATGTTACCCTATATATATATATATATATATTACTATTATTATATTACATTTAAAAAAGAAACTATTATAGAGTATAGACCCGATTTTAAATTTTATTGTTGTCACGTATTCAGTTAGAAATTAAACAATTTTTTTTTTTGGTGGGGTTGTTAATTTTTTACTTAAAATATATGTTTTTTTTTTTATATTAATTAATCCGCGTCAACAAAAGCCAATGGATGGTTTTTATTCATTTGTTGAGGGGAGGAACGGTAGTAGATTAAAACAAGCTTTTTGTATGTGTGGCAAGGATTTGTCACTAAAATCCTGGGTGGTCACCCATCCGGGAGCTAGTAACACCGGGCCGATACGTAGACTCAGAGCGTTTCCGCAGTTGAGTGTACGATCGCACCACACCAAGTCATAAAATATATGTTTTATTAGCAATATTGTTAATAGATTTCAATTCTTAGAAACATAATTAATTCATATTAATTAACATTTAATTGTATCCTTAGGTCGGCTCTCCAATCTTTACATCGGGTAAGCGCTCAAGCCCGCGAACACAACTTTTTCGAAGGTGGCCTTACCCACGATTGGATAACGCATTACGAAAAACAAATCTCCTCCGACCAGTCATGTCTGAACGAATGGAACGCTATGGATTCAATCGAGTCGCGTCGTCCTCCATCACCTGATTCACTGAGGACGAAGTAAGTCCAATCGTCTAAACAATAATAACTATAATGCTAATCGTATAATTGCATAAACTTGTATTTATCACCCGCATTTTTCATCCGTGGTTACTTATAGACCCAGCGAACGCGAAGAAACTGAACGCGTAATACGCAGTGCCCTGAAAGAAATCATGATGAGCGTAGATTTGGACGAAGTGACGTCCAAGTTCATCAGGGGCCGTTTGGAGGAAACGCTAGACATGGACCTAGGCGAATACAAACCGTTCATCGACCAAGAGATGCTCACCGTGTTGGGCCAGATGGATGCGGCCACGCAAATATTCCCTCACGTTTACCTTGGTTCCGAGTGGAATGCATCGAACCTCGACGAACTCAACCGAAACGGGTATATAAGCACAGTACTAATAAACACAATGCACATAACTTATTATGCTATGATATTGAATCACATACATGGATAATATATCGTTTGTATATATATATAATATATATTTTCCTATATTGGGAGTAAGTCACGTGTTCAACTACCGTCTGTTCGAATAAAAAATGTTCAAAGACCGCATATTTCGATATTCATGTCATATTATAACTTAAGTCAGCCAAATTTAAATGAATTAAATACATAGGTATTGGTTATTTTTCAAAGCTGCGAATAAGTTAATGAAAATAATTATCTAACTAGAACAAAGTGAGGTATAGTTCAACATTATCAATGTTAAGTTAAAAATTAATAGTAATAAACAAACAATAAATTAAATTTTAAAAATTTAAAATTTGTATAAAAGAAAATAATAACGCGGTTAAAAATAATTTTATTTTTTTATTACCATCTTAGATACAAATAGTAATTTTTAAATTATTTAAATAACAATTTGACATTTTGTTTAAAATCCATTCTGCAATATTTATTTTTATCTAAAAAGTAAAAAGTCATTGTTCGTAAAATGTGATAAAATAAATAAATAATTAATTCGTTTTTACTTCAATTTTTGATTTATCATATGTATAACGTATCAAATGTTTTAACTTAAAGTTTTATTTTTTAAATTAACCGGAAAAAAAAGTATTTATTTCTATAAAATAATACTTCAACTATCTATAGTTAAGTTATTATAATAAATTTAACTCTAGTCTAAAATTTGTTAAGAAAAATATTTAAACGTTTAACTTTATAACTAGTATATAATGCACATCTGTGTTATTTTAATAATAAATTCGATTTTAACAGTTAAAAAAATAAATATTTTAAATTTTATTTTTTTTTTTAAATATTTTTGAACATTATATAATATATATACATATATAGGTAGGTATATTGTTCAAAAAATTCAAACACTTGATATTCAAATAGATGAAATTCGAACAGCTGTCTCCTACCGCTATAACATATACATTATACATACATAATGATATAATATATATGTATATACATATATTATATTTTCAGTGTACGACACATACTGAATGTGACGCGGGAAATCGACAATTTTTTCCCCGGTTCGTTCAAATATCTCAACGTCAGGGTGTATGACGATGATAAGACTGATCTATTAAAACACTGGGACAACACATATAAATACATCACAAAAGCCGAGTATGTAAAACTTACACACATTTATAAAATTATAATATCAACGTCACTTTACTTAATGTGTATTTTATTTTACTTTTTCAGACAAGAGGGCTCTAAAGTCTTAGTACATTGCAAAATGGGCGTTAGTCGGTCTGCAAGCGTCGTTATCGCGTACGCTATGAAGGCTTACAACTGGTCTTTTAAAAAAGCGCTTGACCACGTACAATCTAAACGCACCTGCATTAAACCCAACAAGCACTTTATTCTACAGTTAGAGACTTATCAAGGAATATTGGCCGCAATGAAAAACCGCGAGAAATTACAGCGTTCCAAATCCGAAACAAACTTAGTGGCCACGTCGGGCCTTATCACACCCCCTAATTCACCTAAAAAGCCTTTGGATACCCCGAGGTCCCAAAGCGAAGGTGACAAAGACGCCACGCCACCGGATCGGTTAGACAAAGAAGACGAACCCGTCGTACCTAGTCCGCCGACACGATTAATGCCGCCAAAGTTATTAGATATCAGTGGATATGATTTGATGAAATGCGGCGGAAGACCAAAGTCATGGTCACCAGAAAATAATTTTGCCACTGACATTTTAACCAACTCTAGTAAGTTAATTTATTAACTATTTATAGATTGAATATACATTTAATAAAATACGGTTTACTCTGTTTTTTCAATGTTTTAAATAACTTCTATTTAAAAAAAAAACTAGTTAACTAGTACACAATTTTTTATCATACATATTTTACTTTCTTGATTTTTAATCAAGTAAGTATGATAATTGAAACAAAAAAAGTCTGAATTTTTAAAACTTCAAGAATTTTTGTTAAATAGGAAAATTATAAAAATGTAACTCAGTTGTAATAAGTATGTGGATAATTAAGCTAGCTTTAACATAAAATATTAATGAGAGAGATCCGATATCACCTCCAAGCGGTATAACGATTTGAATCCACAAAAATGTCGGCGTGAACAGTCCCAAAATTAATATTTTTTAACTTTTCTCCAAAACTATTATAGCTAAAAAGTTGGTTGATAAGTCATTAAAAAGGGATTATCAAATAGATACAAAATGTAAGATTAAACATTTTCAAAAAAAAATTATTTAATTTTTCACAGTCAAAAAAATAGTTTTTTTTGCTATATTTTCATTTAGTGTGGTAGATTACCGAAACTGGAGAACGGATTTTGTTATTTGGGGTCTTGTTAGATTCACATTGGCTAGGAAAAGTGTTTAACTTATTACAAAGCTATAAAACTGAAAAACATAAAAAAAAAATGCCCAATAAAATATGTTTTAATTTTTTTTTGAAGCTCTGTAGTAAATTAACTATAAAAAATAATGTTCTGAAAATCTTCACTGCACTTCTCATAGCCAATGTGAATTTAACAAGACACCACACGACAAAATCCTCTTTCCGGTTTCGGAGATCTATCTCATTAAATGAAAATGAAAATAAAATGCATTGTACATACATATTGCATACAATTAATAAATTTCTAAAAATTGAAAATCAAGAAAGTTTGTATGCCGATCTCTGACTTTGCAAGTGTTTTTAATCCGTATTCATTACATTTTATACTAAAAAATAATTATTTACACAGGACAGATTAAATTAATTGACCATGTTGTCGATATACTAGGCTATGCATTTAACTCTTAAAGAAACCATTGATGAGTCGAGACAAAAACCTAGGAAAATAGATATTGTTTTATGATGAATATAATTAATAAATCTTAGTTAAACAACATAATATTATTTTGATTTATTGATGTATTAAGTATATATGTATATCATTTTTTAAATGTCAATCCCCTCCCATTGAAAATAGCTGTATACGCCACTGTATATGTATAATACATATATATGTATATGCATGCAATCATATTTGTATCATTACATTTGTATTACCTTTGTGGTTCGAAATTACTACTTTTAATACCAATGTTAAAGGTTTGCAAACTTCGTTAAATATCATAATATGTTATTAAACAATTTAATAGCTTACAACTACTATAATGAGTAAAATTATTACATTATCATCATATTTAAAGCATTCGTAAAAATAATCTGTATTAAGAAAACCAAACGAAAATTATTATAGTCATCATATACATTTTATTGGTGTCTATAAAATACAGAACGCGCACCATCAAAAAATATTAGGAGGGGTTATTTATAAAAATAATAAAAATTTATATGAATATTTTCAGCATCATTATCGCAATCGTTGGAGAAAATTAACACGGATAAAATCGCTGTTGAAGTGGAAGTGGAAGTTCCAAATATTCCGCCAGCACCACCATTACCTCCATTCGAAGCCCATAAGTACAACGTCAGCGTGTTCATGCCGTGCGGAAACGGACTAAGATCGTATAGCGTGTCGCAGAACAAAATCGTTCAGTTGCAACCAGCTACACCACCACCCCCAAGGTAACGTAAATTATTATACTTACCATTCGATTCCAAATAATTTATATTATCTGTGGAGATTTACGTAAAATGTATTTAGAAGAGTATGAAGGTATCTGGATAGTACGCTGAGTGTCTAAAAAGTCTTTTTAATAAGTATACGATATTCGTATAATTACCTATATTTATTTATTTGTACTCTTGTGTGTGTAAGGATGATTAGGAAAAATGTTATATCATATATTTTAACCTACAATGTCTTAGTGATAACTGTCATTATTTATTTTTATCATTTATGATAATCGAAATATCATAGAATTATTGTAACAAAAGTATCGATATAGGTACTTGGATTATACTTGATATGTACTCTAATTGCTAAATAATTATAATAATGAAGACTACACAAAATACAGATAATAGTTTAGTCATTGTAATTTATACATCATACATATAACATTGTGTTGCAGACCGTCGTCGGTTAAACTACGAGTCAACGAACTGGAGTCCAGCGGCATCAGCGGCAGCACTATCGTCACTAGCAACAGCACCGGTGGTTGCACGTCGAGTCCTGACCGCAAATCGACAACGGACCCGGGCCGAAATCTGGTGCTGAATCTTACCACCCAGTTCGAGGGCGTGGTGACATCTTCGAGCGCGGTTAATTCCCCTTCCGACGACAACGTTCTAGTCAAACCTTTGCCTGCGGCCGAATCGCCAAAGTTCAGCCGGGTGGCCGTCAACAGACCTCTCTCTATCGCCATTTGCACCTCGCAGAAACGGGACGGCGGCGATTTGTTCTCGTCCCGACTGGACAGGGTGTTCGATCGCGAAGAGCGCAAACAGTGTCGCGAACCCGCGGCCGACCATCAAGCGACGGCCGTGAGCGGCGGTGATGTGTCGCGACAGAACTCGTGGAGCTCGTACGACAGCGCTGTCGTGCTGCGCGACGTCATATCTAGACACAGTTCGTGGGGCTCATGCGACACGCGAACGCTGCCGTCTAGGAACAGTTCTTGGGGCTCGTACGACATCCGGCCAACCATGCAGTACGTCAGCGAACGCGGCGAGAAGCCAGCAGTAATCTCTACCGCAGCCTCCACCGCCAAAACGGCCGTGGACGAATCGTGTTACCGGCCGGCCAAGAGGCCGAAGCAAAAGGACCAGCAAAAGTTATTGCTGCCCAACTGCTATTCGAGTTCGCCGACGCTGGGTTTGCAGGGCGCTTCACACAAGCTGGCCAACCGGGCGACCGCGTCTCAGCCAAACATATCCGGTCTGGGTAACACCACCGCCACTAACACCGTCACCGCTGCGTGCAACAACAAGCACAGCAGTCTGGTGAGAAGTCTGAAAGAGGAGTTCGAGGCCAAGGCAGGCGACGCGGTCGAAAAACCGTCGAGGAAGAACAGCGGTGGTGGAGGTGGTGGGAGTTCGGCCGATGACGACGGTGTCGGCAACGAACACGTCAAAAGCCTGCCTACGTCGCCAGTCAGTGAACACCCAAAGGTCACGCAAAGGCCCAGCCCGGCCGCTTCCATGGAGGACATATCAGTCAGGAAACTTGTGGGCAAATACGAAAACGGCAGAGCCCGGTCTAAGACGTTCGTGCAGGACAGCGGTTGTCCGCGCAATCCACACCACCTGCAGCAGCCGCCTGTACCGCCACGCATGTCTAGCCTGGATGTGGCCGCAATCGGCCCCCGTAAATTTGAGTGCAATCCCGTCGTCAAGACTGTCGTATTGCCCATACAGCAGAGTGATATCCGCGCGTCCGTCAACCGGGCAGCCAACAACAAACTACAACAGGGCAAATCACATCCGCTGACGAAATTGTCGTTCAAACAGCTGAAGGTGAACAGCACCGTTTACAACAGCATGTGAGCAAATGGGCACGGAACGCCGAAAACCGTAAAATGCAAAACGCGTTTGACTCGTGAGTCGTAATATTATTATTATTATTATTATTATGACGTACTATATACGTGTTGACTCTTAATGAATATGTTTTGTTTTTTTTATTTGTACCTTTGAAACTCTGTTATGGTTATATCTATTTTTACTTTGACAATTCATCTGTGTAACGTTTTTTTTCAATTTTTTCTAATCCGTTTACTCCCAGTATAACAATAAATGTATAATAGTAAACACTTCTTTTCATCCCCCCACCACCACCAGACTTTTGTTTTTGTTTTCTAGTCTAACGCGCAAAACCACCGTATCAACTGTGTACATAATATATATTATAATATTATTCAATTATTATAATACGAGAATTTACCCATACCTACCATTGTTTACAAGAATCTCTACGTCGCTTTACTCTAAGATACGCTATTCAAAGCAAAAGCAATAATGAAAACGATATATTTTACATATTATAACTTAAGCACAAGAATCAAGTAAAAAAATTGTTTTTGTTTGTTTTATAAATAGGTGTGCTCTCTCGTATAATAATATATGCTATCTGCATTTTAAAAAAAAAAAAATTACAATATTGTCTTACAAAGTTGTAGATCTCATTTTTTTTTTTTTTTTATCGCTTACTCAGGCGGAAACATTTGCTTCCTCGTGTGTTCCGGCGATCGTAATAACAATATATATGATAGTTGGTCGATCCGTTGTGGGCACCACTCTCCTCCTATATTTAAATAATATTGTGTATATAATTTTGTAAGCTTATTATATTGTGTGTTGAATAAATGATTTTAAAAAGTGTGTATACATTTTAAAAATATCTTGCTTTGTTATTGAATTATTTATTCATATTCCCGGCAATACTCCAGTGTCATACTGTCATCAATTCTTCATCAACAACTACTAAGTATGTATTATGGAGGTTTACATTTTTTTTTTTTTATAATTGTTATTATTTAGATAATTTTGATTTGATTTGTAATAGTCACATATTTTCCTTTGTCAGTCACAAATAATAATTTAAAAAAAAAAATTAACATAATATCAAAATAAAATAAAAATACTAAATTAATTCTATGGAAAACGGGAAACCTTAGCGTAAATACTCGCATTTCGCAGTTAAGTGTATAACCAATAACACTTATTTATTATCGAAATATAATAGTCAATAGCATAATAACATATAAATACATAATTATATTTATAAAAATAATTATAAACACATAAAACTTATATAATATATAAATAATCGTTCTGTCAATTGCGACATCTTCACACTTTTGGATGGTCAATTGTTTCCTTATAGTATATTATATATTATATCATGGGCGCCGCAAGGGGGGTGCAAGTGCCCCGCTTGCAACCTGGCGGCGCCTATGTATTACAAAAAGTGAAAAACTACTATAAAAACAAAATGGAGGAATGTTTTAACGGGATATGCATTAAAAATTAAAAAAAGTACCTATAATATATTGTTAAAATGTCTCACTAATTATAGTGACTGCAAATTTGTTTTAATACTTTAACTACGCAAATGGTCTCGTTCGTATTAAAATAAGTCTGTTAAATCGTGTTTTAGTGACCACCTGTTTTATTAAGTATATTCGAATAATTTTTTTTAAATAGCAGTTAACACGATTAAAGATATACAAAGATATATAAAGATATCTTTAATCGTAGCAGTTAACAAAAAAACTAACACCAGGTCGACCCCGAACCTGAAATTCTTAAATCTACTTAAACGTTAATATAAACACTAAATAGTAAATAGTAAGTATAATAATTTAAACATTTATAAAAAGTTATTTATTTGTAATTAATGTACATAAATATTTCAATATCAAATGTATTGGTCTAAAAACAATTTATTTATAAACTATTTTAAATATCCGTCCATCTAGTCTCCCAACTATGTTTTCATTTATACCTTTATTCATTCATTTACATCAAATTAAATGTGTATTGATAATATGATTAAGAATTAGAACATCTAGTATCAATTTATTACAATAATTGTTATTCTCATAGTCACACCCTTGTTTTTCCATCTATACCGACTATTCTAACGCACTCACATTAATTGGTTGGCATGGGTACCAAATTATTGATAAATTCGGTTAATATAAGTACACATTTAATTTCTATATATTTTATTATTGTTAATTAAATAATATTTTTGTTGATGAATAGTTTGATCATTAAAGCAACGTCAACAAAGTTGTATAAAAATTAAAATCAGGACTTATTAAATAATAAATATACGATGAAAAACGTATAGTTACCTACTTACATATAATATATAGAAACATAGTAATTTAATCACTCAAACACCTAAAACTCGGTAAAAAGTAACCTAAATTGTTAAAAACTTCCTTTATACATTATATTAAAAATATTATAAGCTGATCTACGTAAACATTGTTATTTGTTACGGGTTTATTATTAACTTAAAATTCGTAGATAATAACCTCGGGCGTTACAATCCATCACAGATACAATATCCACAATCATCACTCCGTGTCTTGATTTGTCGCCATTAAAAGGTCGGGTTCATGGCTCATAATTTTCCGAAGATTGTATTATGACGGCGTATGATGGACGATGTCTTTTATTAACATTTATAAATCCTGTTTACAGCCCGCAATCCATCTGTAAAAATGATAAAGTCATCATAGTCATCAGTTTCTATAGACTTTACTACCAGTTTCTACT
The DNA here is from genome assembly GCF_003676215.2 of Rhopalosiphum maidis. Taxonomy (NCBI): domain Eukaryota; kingdom Metazoa; phylum Arthropoda; class Insecta; order Hemiptera; family Aphididae; genus Rhopalosiphum; species Rhopalosiphum maidis. Next base: position 88,382,658 of record NC_040878.1, read on the forward strand.
CCGTTTACATGTAAGAAAACTTCTGCGCCATTTTAGGTTAGATCCAATAATCCATCGACAATCCTACGTTGTCGAATTAGAAGGTTGAAATTCTCACAGATAATTTTCTATTTAGGTGTATATAATGCTTTATATAACATGCAGTAGAGTTAGTAAAATCTAGGTAAATACATATCCCCCCTTCCTAAAAAGACAAAATTGTAAATATATCGCTACATTCCATCAAGGTCAACAATAGTGATAATAGGTAATTATATCTACTTTTACATTTTTAAACAATATGTACATAATAAATTTATAAATAACTAATAAAGAATGAATGCCTGTTTTTTTTTTTATTTTTGAATGGGTAAGATTTTTAAAACCTGATGATAAATTAACATAGTTTAAAATATTCCTATATAAATATTTTATATTAATAGGATATTTTTTTAACTTTACTAAATTTTAGTAATTTTGAGAATATTTTTACATGTTTCTCATTTCTAGCTAATTTATATTTGCTCTAAAAACTTCTAGCTATATGAATGATATAATCCACAAAAAAAATATCTAAAAATTAAAATTCGAGAGACAAGAATGTACACTAAAAATTGATAAAAAAAAGCTGATATTATAATATCGTACCTAAATTATTTAATTACAAAAATGTGTAACAAATTAAAAGATTTAAATAATACTTATAACACTTAAATAGTTATTAGTTTTAAAAGAATTTTACCACCCATATTCGTGGTCTTAAGGTATTTTTTCAGATTATAAACCATAATAATTTTTATTTTTTGATTAACAAAATAAAATACATAATATCTAAGTGGATATATTTTAAGGGATTAAGCATAGGCAATATATTATACGTGCTTTCATACGCGAAATTCGCGAATTCTAGCAGTTTTATTATGTTAATATAAAAAAAAATAGTCTTTCCGAATCAACTACGAAATGTTCCAAAAAGAGAATAAAACCTTACACAGCTTCAATTATTTCAAAATACATGTACAGCCGGGAACCCGTTGCATATTAAATAGTATGACGTTTTTTTTCTTTTTTATATGATGAAAACATAAATTTGGACAGAATACAGGTCGACAAATTGGATTTGATTATACAATTATAACCTAATCTAAACAAACTTTAAAAACGTTGGACAACAAAGGTAATTAGTCAGCACTTAGTTTCAAACAGTGGCGTAATCAGTGAAATTTTGTGGTTCTATTGCCTATATCTATAGGAAGTGAAGTCCTCTTCAAAAAATGAACTGAAATTATTAATTAGTGATGTTAGAAAGAGTGTAATGATAAAAGCTAATAACAATATTTTAAATAATTGTTAGCTATACGCTATACTATACTTCAAAATTAACTTTTTAAGCTTTTGTTTGATGAAAAAAAGATTATTTCTTATTTTTTTTTTTTTTAAGTCGTGATATAAGCACTGTGATTCACCCACTTGAGCGGACCTGAGGAAGAGGGTCGTATTAAACGCTATTGGCTCTAAGGATCAGTCACTTCCGGACTACTATGATATCTCGAACTCTCGAATAGCACGGAAGAACAAACACGTAGCAGAACAATAATAATACAATTAATTATTCGACATAATAATATTTCGATATTTCGGAGTAATACATTTTGAGCGTAATGTCGTTTGTCGACACAAGCTTGTTGCGCTCTGTGTCGGCTTTGATAAGGACGGTATCACTACCGATAACGAAATGAAAACAAACTCCAGACTCGAGACTGGAGTGGCCGAATAAATATTTATTAGAATGTGCGTTAAATTCAAACATTTGATTTTAAAAAAAAATTTCTACAGATAGTCAATGCCACCGCAACACTTTTAAGTTCTTAACGTGAAAACGCGTGACCACAAAAAAAAGAAAATGAAGTTTTTCATCGACGAGTTGGAAGTTTTATTCCCGTACGAGTACATATACCCCGAGCAGTACGCATACATGGTGGAACTAAAAAAAGCGATAGACGCCAAGGGGCATTGCCTGCTCGAGATGCCCTCGGGAACTGGTAAGACTATCACTATACTATCGCTGATCGTCGCTTACATGATGAAGTATCCGGCGAAACTCGCCAAGCTTCTGTACAGCACCCGAACGTTGTCTGAGATCGAAAAGGCGGCTGAAGAATTGCGCGTGCTGTGCGACTACTACAAGTCGAACAAGTACGATGCCAACGTGTTGGGAGTGGTGCTGTCGTCCCGCAAGAACTTGTGCGTTCATCCGTCAATCGCCGGCGAAATAAACGGTCGTGTGGTGGACGCTCGCTGTCACGCGCTGACCGCGCCGTTCGTACGGGCTCGCCATGCCGACGGCGAGACCGTCAGCGTGTGCGAATTCTACGAAAAACTCGATTCCCTGGGCAGAGACACGATTCTACCTCCAAACATCTACAACATTGAGGACTTGAAAGAATTGGGTGTAAAACAAGGTATTTGCCCTTACTTTATGGCCAGACAAACCCTTATACATGCCAATGTCGTCATATACAGTTACCATTACCTCTTGGACCCGAAAATCGCCGGTATAGTTTCCAAAGACTTCAACAAGAATACGATAGTGGTGTTTGATGAGGCGCACAACATTGACAATGTTTGTATAGACTCATTGAGTTCGCACATCACTAGCAAAAATCTGGACAAAGCTTTGGAAGGACTCAATAAATTGGACACTGAGATCACGGCTATGAAAGAGAGGGATTCGCAGAGATTGAAAGAAGAATATAGAAAAATGGTCGACGGCTTGAGGGAAATTTATAGAAACCGCGAAGCCAATGCAGCCCTAGCTAATCCAATTGTACCCGATCAAGTGTTAAAAATCACCGAATTGCCGGGCAGCATCAGAAGTGCTGAACACTATATTGGTTTTATGAAAAGGTTCATTATGTACCTGAAACTCAGAATGAACTCTACCACTGTAGTACAAGAAACTCCTATAATGTTCATTAAAGATGTATACCAGAAAGTATGTATAAATAGAAAACCGCTAAGGTTTTGTACTGAACGGTTATCGTCGTTGCTGAGGACATTAGAAATATCTGAAATCATAGATTTCTCTCCGCTTATCACAGTTGCTCAATTTGCCACTTTAGTTTCTACTTACATGAAAGGATTTATGATAATTATAGAACCGTTTGATGAAAGGTCATCAACAGATAGCTGTGTCATGCATTTTAGCTGTTTAGATGCCTCGATTGCCATTAAACCAATTTTAGATTATTTCAATACTGTTCTTATAACTTCTGGAACTTTATCGCCATTAGATATGTACCCCAAGATTTTGAACATCAACCCAGTTATAATGACGTCTCTAACCATGACGTTGTCCAGACAGTGTTTCTTACCAATGGTGGTTGGTCGAGGTAATGATCAAGTAGCACTAACGTCCAAATGGGAATCAAGAGAAGACTCCTCTGTTGCACGTAACTATGGACATTTGTTATTGGAAATGGTAAAAGTGGTACCCGATGGTGTCGTGTGTTTTTTTCCATCATATCTATACATGAAATCTGTTGTAGCTGCTTGGTATGATCAAGGATTAATTGAAAAGATTCTAGATTACAAATTGATATTTATCGAAACACAAAATATTGTTGTTACTAATCATGCAATAAAATGTTATGCAGAAGCCATAGAACGAGGAAAAGGAGCGTTGTTGTTGTCTGTTGCTAGAGGTTTGTTATTTTTATATTCACACATTATGTTTTAATAATAAAATATTGTTCAAAAATATATTTTAACCAAACACCATTTTCATTATTTATACTTAACTAAAAGTAAGCTATAAATAATTGTATAACTATTTAACTGTTTTATTCAGTTTGAAAATATTAAGTACATTTATTCATATTTATGTCCAATTTTAAAATAATTTCTTTAAATCTTGTAAAAACATAACATTTGTTGAAACAAAAAAATAAATAAATAATTTTTGTGTTTTATTTTTTTAAGTAATACAAATTATCTTTGTTTTCAGGTAAAGTGTCTGAAGGAATGGATTTTGATCATCATTATGGTCGAGCAGTAATTGTTTTGGGTATGCCATATGTCTATACTCAATGTCGTATATTAAAAGCTCGCATGGAATATTTATGCAGTCAATACCAAATATCAGAAGGTGATTTCTTAACATTTGATGCGATGAGGCACACTGCCCAATGTGTTGGACGAGCAATACGTGGTAAAATGGACTACGGCATCATGGTGTTTGCAGACAAAAGGTTTGCCAGACATGATAAAAGAAGTAAATTGCCTAAGTGGATACAGGCATATCTAACTGACAATGTTTGCAACTTAACGGTAGATGAAGCTGCACAAATGTCTAAACGTTGGCTAAGATATATAGCACAACCTGATCCAATTGAAAATCAAATGGGAATATCATTATTAGATGTAAATGGACTGAATAAAACTGATTTCTTAACAAAAGTGGTTCAAAAATGTTGAATTGGTATTCCAATTCCATATCAAAATGTATAGCTATGTAATTTATATTTTTTGTAATTTTGTCTAAACTTTATTAAAGTTTATCCTTTTAAGTGTTCAAATTATTTTTTATTTGTAACCAAAAATGTATTATATTATAGTTTGTTATAAGATTTTTTACAAAATTCCTCAAAAACAGAAACTTTTCTACTATTAATAAAATAATAAATTATATTTAAATTGTATGTTAGTTCTCGTGAGAATCGCAGAAAACACATTTATTTTATTATATTAAAGTGAAAAAATTGAATTTAAAACATGTGTACTCTTAACAGACTTAACCATTGTTCATTGATATATTAATATGTTAAATTATATATTTTCTATTTATAGTTGATCTTCCAATATTTTTTAAATTTTGAATGTATTTATGAATGTTTCGATTTTACAATCAGATATATTTTTGTGTCTGGTAACACTATCTACAAGAAAAAATTCACTGCTCGTCTACTTTGATAGAGATTTTTTGTAACTAATTGGATCTAGTTGGTACTTTTGAGATTTCAAAATAAAAAATTCTCAGTTCTTTAATAAAATAATCAGGTAAAGCTAAAAATGATATGAATATTTGTTAACATTTAAATATTATCATTAAAATAATAAATTGTTGGATGACCAAAAAGTTAAATTGAATTAAAATTTAACACATTCATTATTTATGTAACTATGTAAGTAATAACAGTGTTTATTCAATGTCTCAATGACGAGGTATACTCGACTCTTGCAAATTAGTAGTTACATATGAAACAGAGCGGTTACCATACTTTCGGGATATAAATATAAGTAGAGTAGACACTTATAACCATTGATTAAATATACAAATATTGGCGAACGCCAAACAGTTTTGTTATTTGTTTAATCTTTTACCATCTGTTCTGTGGTGCATATCTATGTATTTATATTATCTATAGTAACTTCACAAAAAATGATAATAGTATCAAAAACCGACAGCGGACAAATCTTTAAATATATTTTTTCTGAGGAACAATAATTATGAACGTTTTTACTAAAATGTTCAACTATACTTACTAGTGCTCGCAAATCTCGCACTACTGTCATCTGTTGAGGCCGGTGGGCCCTGTTTACTGTTAGTAAATGTTTTTAATCAAATCCACTGCGGAGACGTTTTCATACGTAGCGGAATTGAGCCGTTCGTGATATTCGATTGACCATGCGTAAGTGTACTGTGCACTTAATTTTTCAATATAATTTTATGTATGACGTGTTTGACATTTGTCGTTCACTAGTACAGTAGTGCAGAGCTATTCATTTAACTGCGATGCGTGAAACTATCAAGAGAATGTTTTCTAAAATCACATTTTAACGCAGGTTTATACTGCAGGTTGGTCGGCTGCACGATGCGCGTACCAAACTATGTTTTCTGGAAAGCTGATGTGCCCTACTACTGTCGACGTCATGACACTGCGGAGCCACGGTTTCTGGCTGAAATGTTGGCGGACAGACCTAGCCATTGTATCAAGAAAAAAGCTGATGATATGTTTTGCTCCCAGACGTTGTTTCAATGTTACTATCCCGTTGAGAGCGTCAAGAAATTATTACGATGTACTGGGCGTTCCGAGAGATGCCAATTCCAAGCAAATCAAAGATGCTTATTACAAATTGGCAATGAAACACCACCCCGATAAAAATCAAGGAGTACTTACTAAGCAGTTTAGAGACATCAAAGAGGCATACGATATATTGAGCAATGAATCTAGTCGGACGAAGTACAATAACAGCATGGGTACAGGTACTTAAGACACTGACATACTTGTACATGTATTTCATTACATATATTTTTTTCTTGTTAATTATCTGACAAATTCCAATGTAACTTAATTCTTGATCTTAAAAATTAATAATATTATTTTTGTATAACATTAAACATGTCATATTTTTGAACAAATTAAAAGTATGTATAAAATATTTAGGAATAGGTAACAATAAATAAATAATTTAAATTTACTTTTCATATAAGCATAAAATATATACACAGTATATATTTGTTTATTTCTTTCTTGTTTGTTTATTCAAATTATAGATGATTAACATTTATTTCTACATTTATATTTAAATATCTAAAGTAGTAAAATATTAACCAAGAATTATGTTATTTTTTGCAGGTTCTTCAAATAATAATTATAGAAATCAGAATAGTAGTACATCTAGTGATTGGACATCCAATTCTTTTTATGGTCGTTATAACACAAATTATGAATATACATCTAATAATAAAAACTGGTCAAGAACTGAGTACAATTATACAAGAAACAGACACGCTGGAGGCTTTGATTCACTTAAACCTTTTAATGTATTTATAAACGTAATTACAGTACCCAAGACTATTGTAAAAACTCAAATTGATTTAATGTTATTGAGTTTTATCAAAAACCGTACATTAAAATGGATTTTGTTTCATTTATTTCAATATCTATGGACATGGGGATTGAATAATTTGAATTATAATGTGCTGATATCATCGTCATCACCTAACAGTGCATTAGGAGAGTTCATCAGGAGTTTGCTCGAAAACCGAACGATAAGAATCGAACTAACGGAATTAGAAGCAATAAAGGGTAAAGCAGTCAGAGTGAATGTTAGTGAAAATGAAAAAGTGCTCGTGGTCAATATACCTAAGGGAGTACAAAGAGGTCAATCATTCTACTTGTTTTACCTGGTTGACAACGATAATAATGCCAAATTTAAAGGCTAAATTTTGTTACCATTTTACTGTTTATTAATTTTTATATATTAAAAAGTATTAATCTACAAAATTATGTATTATGCATGCCCTTTTACAATATACTAACATCAATGATATAAAAAGCTATTATCAAATATGAATGGCACAAGTGTGTATGTGTAAATAAACTAGTATAAAAATACACTGTCTCTAGACAGCGATAAAAATAACAAAGTAGTGCATACTGCTTAGATTTACAAGTATAAGTGTGGGTAGGAAAGAAAATACTTTAATTGATTAAATATTTTGAATCATCTATGACATTTTGACTGTTTATAATAATATTATAGAAGAAAATATTCTTTATTATTTTTTGTTTTTTGAACTACCTAACTTTTCTTAGAATCTCAATCTACACTTTACAATAGTGAACAGTAAACAGATATATATTTTATCATCCATGCTAGCATACACTCCTGGATATAACCATAATACTTTGGTTTATTACACTATTAGATATATGAATAATTCTGATTATTTTTTCTTAAAAAGCAATATGTTAAAATGTATAAATTAATGTACATACAAAATTATACTATACTATACTTAATGAAAATTATAATCCACAAAAAAAGATCTTATAAATCAAAAAAATATTAATAGAATTGAATTAATTATTTATCTATTATATTATTTAGTTTTAAACCTTGAATTATAATTCATATATTTAATTACCTAATTTCTTTAGCTTCAATCACTTAAATTTACTTGTAATTATTTTAAATGTAAATAAAATTCATGAGACTATATAATATATATAGTAAGACTAAAAAAAAAATAACTTTAAATTCCTAGTTATAGTCAGGAAATATACTGATTGCCTAATTTAGCTAATTTTAATCAAACATAAGTTCATAATTATAGTTTTATATATTTGTGAAATAAACTTATAATTACTATTTATTTTTATTACAAATTATCAATGAATTATTCAACCTATGCTGTGTTATGAACCAAATTAGTGAACTAAATGAAGTTAATAAAATTTACAATTTTGTATATGTGAAATAAAAGAATCAAAATAAGAACACATCAAATTATATTGAAAATATTATCTTATATTAATTGTTTTTCAATAATATAAAATAAGTACAGTCGTTCAAATTATAAGTTACAAAACCAGTAAACATATAGTTGAACAAAGTTATTTGTGTAATGTGGAAATGTACAATTTTTATCAATGTGTATGACAAAATGTTTATTATAATGGACACAAAAACATAATTCTTTGTCTTAATTTATATTTAGTATTTAAACACTTGATAGTCTATATTCTTCTAATTTTTCTGGTTCTATTTCGATAGGATTCTTTGTAACATCAACATAATGAAGAATTAATGAATCTCCATTAAATATTAATCCATCAGCAACCATATGACCTATTACAGAGTCCATTTTATTCGATAAATGTTCACCATCTTCTAGTTTGAATACACGCAGTTTAGGAGTGTTACTTTTATCATTTCGATTTTCAATTTTCAAACGAACCGCAAATAAATCTATTGTTCTACCAACTGTCCAGGTCTTACTGGTGAATAAGGGCACAGGTGAAATAACTTTATTATCTTTCATCGGTGGGTGAACAGTAAAATAAACTCTCTCAATCACTGGTATTTTATTATCACCCAATGCTTTTCCCTTAAGTTTCATTAAACGAATCTGTTGAGCCATACGTCTCTTTTCTGGTTGTAATTCCGCTTGCCTTAGACTTGCTTCAATCTAAAATAAATGTGATTAGTACTCATTGAAGTGATAAGTTTATTTACCTACTTTTTTATCAGCTTCTTCTTTAGCTATTGCAAATTGGTCTTTGGATTTCTTAGCAGCGTCTCTTAAAATTTTTCTAGCTTCTTTCCCCGGAAGTTCATCAAGACAACCATGATGTCTATGTGCAAGACAGTAATGTTTATTACACTTAGGACATAGCATTTCACAAGGATTTTTCAATATACAACTATCATATGTACATTCAAACCAAATTGTTTCCTAAAATATTATAAATAAATTAAATGGAATTGTTTACAATTTTTAAGTACCTTAAACTATCATTATGATTTATCAAGTAAAAAATAATTGTAATATTTATTATGATTCAAATTTTAAAGTTTAATTATTATAAAATTAATATCATGCAGTAGAATACTGAATTTATTACCAACTTTGGTGCCAAATCATTAGTAGATTCTATGGGAACACATTGATGATTATCAAATCTTGAATGGTCTTTACAAAACACAGCATGGCAATTATCACATTTGATTGGCAAAAAATCTAATTGTTTGCAGTCCTTGTTGGCACATTGTTTACCAAAATCTGGAAACTCCATGATAAATATGTTAAACTCGGGGTGGTGGAGGCAATGGATTGTCACTAAGTATGTTTGTAAGAGCCAAGTCTGTCCACTTTGTGTCCTGTTGGGTAAGCGTCAAATGAGCATCAGTGGCGTCTGCCTCAGGATCGGGAAGTTCTTTGATGGGAACCACTATTTCGTCAAATGATAAATTTTCTTGACGCCAAGGATCATCAATCAGTATTTGTAAACGACAGTTGGCTGGTGGGAAACTATCCATAACATTAAAAATTTACCTAAAATAAAAATGTTATATTAAAAAAATAAATCAAGTTCTATTATGAGGTAGAAATTACATTTTAATTTTAAGATCACTTACTTACATTCAATAATAGAATACAAAATACTATTTACTTTATTATTTAGAGATGATCTGGGTTCACAAGCTTCTTACTAAAAATTGTTAAAAAAAAACCGACAAAAATATATTTAATCAAATATCTTTAAGTTATTATTTTTTTTTTTAATAAAGTATAAACGATTACTCATTTTACTGTTACAAATGATAACAATCATTATGACCACGAAGTCTAGAATATTCTATTCGTAGTTACTACTTTCTATACCATGGTTAAATTAATACCGCGTTTTTAACAAATTTGAATTTATTTTTGTTTTTTTTCGTCAATCCAGGATTAATTAATGAATTATTAATTATTATTATAAGTTCTTTATGAATTCATGTTCATACATCAAACCCATAGCCATTTGTCAATGTCATAACTTAGATTTATAATTTGTTTTTCGTTAGCCAATCAAAACATTAAGCTTGTAATATATCGATTGAATCCTTGAAATTAAATTTCTGCCTGAATAAATTTTTTTAATTTTATAACAACACAAAAAAGGATTAATTTTGTATTCAATTGTGTTAAAGAAATTTGCAGCTAACGTCAAGTCAACCATATGCATTAATAATTACGGACGTCGAAGATTTTCAACGATTTCGATATACTCGGAACAGGTTGTGAGGGTGGAAATGTAAAAGTGACAAAATAGACATGTGCACAATGCACAGACCCGACGAACTGTGTGTAAAATTTAAAATTAATTATAAAACGTTATGATTTTGAACATCTCGACAAGACGGCATATTATTTAATATAACGTATACCTACAGGCCACAAAGTGTTTTTAACGTTTGCAATTGCTTTTTACCTTATACGGTTATACCCCTCTTCCATGTGTACAAAGTATTCGAATTCGAGAGTGATAAATTAAATCTAATAGATTTTTATATGTTTCTAATAGGTACATATGTAAAATATTATAGCCATTAGACCTTGCAACTATCTCATTTTATTATTATACTTTTGTATATTGTATTCATAGACCTTGATATTGTATTGTAAATACATACATTATTTGTATTGAAATAATAAAAAAACTTCGAAGTACGAATTTTCTATTGCTGAGTTAAATTATAGTTGATAACAACATTTTAATCAGCCATTCCTTATTTAGAAATAATCACCTTATAACTATAAACTCCAAAAGTTATAATTTACATTGACACCTACGAGTATTAAGTTCTTAAACGTATAAATTATAATTAATATACCTGAAATAAAATTTCTCTCAAATTGTAGTTATAAAATCATAGAAAAATAACTTAAAAGTTAAAATATTGAGCAATAAAAACAAAAATGCATGTACATTTTAATTATAGTATATTATACAAAATTATTTTGGAGTAGATTTTTAAACAGGTTTTTCTTGTTTTCCAAAATTTCAAAAAATGTTTTGGGAATAAGTTACATTCTGTTCATTTAGCACCCGCATGCTTATCGTTTTCAATCATTCGTCTTTCCACTTCGGCATCCAGTGACTTTTGCTTTCTCCGACCGAGAGGAGTTCTCGAATACCACTGATTGAACGCTTCATCTTCTTCTTTGTAAATTGGATCGTGACGAGCGAGTGCATTTAAGATTTCTACGTGCATCAAAGGTCGAATTGTCAGCTGTAACACTCTTTTGCAAGTCATCACCTACATAGGTACAAATTAAAATTCATTATAAATATTATAAAATATTAAATGTATTTTATAGAAATGAAACACAATATAAATAGTGAAAATACTGTGAAATTTTATAATATGTATAATATATAATAAACTCTAATGAGCTAGGTGCCTATAGGTACATAATATTTTAAAAATTTTAACGCTTCAGAAAAAAAAAAACACAATACCTCTTGGAGCACTTTAATGATGGTTCCGATGCTGTAGCCATCAGATAATTTTGCCAACGAGCTAACATCAAATTTTCGGCTGAGTCCACTGTATTGGAATAAAAGATCGTTCCATATGTGATACAGACTGGCATAATCCGGGCGAGGTATGACGATTATTTTCCCGTACGTGCCGGTCAAAGATTTTTGATCGCAATCCCAGGGACAGCAAGAAGTGCCAAGCAACAATATCTGAAGCGCGAGTACGTCAACATTATAATTATTATACAAGAAGAGTTTATTATATTAGTTAATATTTAATAAACAAATAAACATGCATAATACATAATACAGAGCGATAAATCATCACAAATAGCTCAATATTCAAACCTAACTGCCCAACAGCCCAATTTGTTCATCCATCATTAACTTGACAAGATATTTGGTAAAATAGTAGCTATAGAGCACCCCTTAGTACAAATCGGTATAGTGTATCGTGTATCGTATAATATGAAAATAATTCATGTAGATTGTTGGTATTATAGTTGGTAGCTGTTAAATAAATATACTGAACCCTGTCTGTCGGAGCGATAGCCTTGACAAGCTTAGGCAAGTCTTTTTTCAGCCTTTTCGGATCTGTCTTATCAGTTTTCGGTACTTTTTTCATAAACGTCTTCTCCGCGTCTTCGATGAATATTACTGACGGTTGAAGCAACCTATATATAATAGTATAAGTATATAATGTAAATTAAACATTTGACATTTTGATATAATATATAATATGCATTAATATATATATTAATATAATATAAATAAATACTGTAGTTTGATATATGAACTTTCACTTACACATTAAACATTTTAAAAATATTTTTAATTAATTAAAACTTCAATGATCAATACATTAAATTATAATTCTTTAATAAATTAACTATTTTATGTCTTTTAAACATCTAGCTTTACAATACTTATTTTTTTCACTATTTTTATCAAGACCCCTATAAATTATCTTTCCGCTACAATTCCATCTTTCGCAACCCCGCGCTCCTGCATATTTATACGACGCAAGCACAGCATTAAAATGACAGCCCCGGTAAATGGTATAAGTATAATAAATAATAATAACTCGGTGTATACACATAAATATAATATGACGCGACCTAGCAACTTTGTTGACGAGATGGAGCAACATGGTGAGTCCCGATTTTCCGGGATATTTTCCCACGATGTTGGCCGAAGTCAAGTCGAACAGCGTGGCCCCCAACTCGGTGCATACTGCGTTGATCAGCGTATGTTTGCCGGATCCGTGCGCTCCGGAGATGAGCACAGAACGCACCGCGGGCCCGGCCTGATGGATCTGGTCGCTGAGCATCGGCAGCACGCAGCTGTCCCTGACCGCATGTCTGACATCGCCGAGCGTTGGGCTTGGGTCGTTGTCCCATCGCATAACATCACAACCAGCGTACGATGCGTCCCCCTTGAACGAGTTCAACCGGGTGGCTGGATACTTACGTATGATACCGTTCATAACCAGCTCTTCGAACAACGATTCTAACTGTAACAGTATATTAGTATTAGAGTCAAGGATGGTTATTTTGAATGGTGCCTTCTCATCCCTCCACTGACTAAAAATATAAATTTATACGTAAACTAAATGTATCGATATAATGATTCTCAATATAATTGTTATTTTATAAACCATTATTAAATAGTGGTAGGTATTTCAGTATTTGAAATAATAATATACATATATGACAATAAATTTATAATTTAGTTAATTCTATTTTTCTTTCTCGTGAATCACCAATATAGGTACCACTGTACCAGGAAGCCAAGTAACTATAAACATTTACATTATAGTAACTACAATAAATAGAATACCTATATTTTTTATTTTAAGATAATGTTTTCAACATTGAAATATTTTGTTCTGCAGAACGAAAAAAAATGTATGCAGTAATACACTATTGATGATACACCGATGGATTAGAACTGCTTACTCAATAATAACAATATTAAGAGAACGATACACCCGCATATTGTCCCCGACCTTTATCTTACAAATGTAAAATATAGTAAAAACTGTTTTGCGCGGTGCGAGGGATAGAACCGAGAAGGTTACAGTAATACAGTCATAAGTAAGAAACAAAATCTTCACCATATAAAAAGGAGAACTTAGGCTATGGAATATCGTTTTTATTTTTCGATATCGGAGTTACAGAAAAAGTTATTAAAGTTCAAAAATAATGGATATTGAAACCATAAGAGCTTTTTTCGTATAAGTGGTATAAAAAAAATAAAAACGATATTTCACAGATAATATTCTCCTTTTTATGTGTTGACAATTTTATTTCCTTAGTTAACTTTGGATATGACTGTAGTCTTTTTGATTCTTTACAGCGCTAAACAGATTTTACTGTTTTACATTTGTAAGACGGAGACAACAAATGCGGGCGTTTCTCTTAAAAATTCATGATCTAGGAACTCTAGGTTCTATAGTAGTAAATAGTATTTCTTTAGTTTAATCCATAATAAAAAAGACAATGGAATTTTTTGATTTCAAGTGTATCTTATGGGCGATGGCCGATGGGATAAACGCTAAAGACGTTTTCATAAACACACTATGTATTACAGAAGCAATCGAAGCCCAACTCGAAAGTCGGGCAATTAAAAAATTAAAAATCACACTCCTTTGAGTGCACCCCTCCACGGAAATCTTTAGTAAAAGGCGAAAGATTTTTTCGATTTGAAAGGGCACCGGAGTAAATAAGAATATGTTGTGAAGATGTATTTAAGCCATTGTATGATTGAATTGGTATGTAGAACAAAATATGGATTACCACACTCAAGTTCTTTTTCGTAATGAATTCATACCTTTTTCTTCGTTTCAGGATATAAAAACTTGCCTTTAACATATAATGTAATAAAAAAAAATAAATTTTAGTTGTATGAAGTGAACTTAAATTAATTTATAAGGATGTAAATTCATATTTCTAAACAAATATATTATAAGCGCCATCTACTGGGGATAAAATATAACATTAATCTTCATTCTATATTTTTATACTAAATAGTATCAGAGAAGGTATTTAAATTAATAATATGTATGTTATTACAATATTACTTAATACTTAATATTTATATATTATATATGTGTATTTAAACTATACAATCTATAAACTATACTACACTGAACACAAATTATTAATGTAATAATGAATGTTTAAATGTTGTAATAATGCATAGCCACATAGGTAAGGATCCAGTAAATATCATTGACCAATCAATGAAATATTAATTATTATTACTACAGTAGTCATTATTCACTAGATAATCAAGACCCCCTAATATATTATGAACAACAATTGTATGACCAAATAAATTAATCAATTAGGTTATTATTTAAACCAAACAAATCCTATGCTCTGTTTGAAATTAGTAGCGATTACTATATTAGTAATTAGTATCTAACTTATTTAAGTACTAATCTGTTACAGACGTTACAGCACTATACATTTCATATAAAATTATACTGTATTAGGCTTATGACTTATGGGTTAATCATATTATAATTAAGCTTGTTTAATATCTTATTATTTGTCCTAAAATATTAGCTTATCAGCTTAAGTATGTCCTTTGTTGAAAATTCAAAATAATAATTTAACTGTTAAAAAAATATTTATAACTTTATAAGGTACCTATTATAATCGGGTTTATTACTAAATTCATAAGGTTCACTACTAGTTTGGGAAAATAGATACATATTATAATCTTATAAAATTATAATTGAAATCAAAATAAATTATTTTAAGTTATTATTTTTGTAATTAATATACAAATATTTGTGTCATATTATTTGTTATATACTTACATAGTAGAAGAATTAGGTAAAAATAATAATGGATAATGGATATGCATAAATTAATTTGAAGGTATTAAGCATAAAGAGAAATCTATTGGTATTGTTACTATTTTGTAAAAGCTATAAGGCGTAAACATTAAATAAATAAATTATACTAGAGATATAAATTGTACAGAAAAGGAATAACATTAATCTTAGTATACTTGAGCTATACATTCATTATGATGTAAGTGTACTTACTACTTACTTACTTAATTCAATAGTCTGTACTGTGCATTTATTGATATTATAATAATAATAATTAATAGCAACTAAATTTTACTTTTAAAATATTTACAAATCATAAACATTTATTAACAAAATTAGACTTAAATAATACTACACTTTACAAATGTTTTAGATAGCAATTGAAATAAATGTTTATGTTTTTAGAAAATTATTGTTTTTCAATTTTACACAATTTTATAAACATTAAATTGAAAGCCCATCAATTTTTTTTTTTTTTTACCGTATTGCAATATAATAAAAGCTATTTTAAAACCAAAACCAAATTAGCAATAAATCAATGTACTGACATATAGCTTAAACATAGACACATAGTATATTTAATCTTTATTAAGATTACTATTGCCTCTATTCTATGAACTCCCATATTCAATTACATTATTACTGTTTACTGCTTAGGCATTGATAATTTGTTTGCTGTTTAAATTATAAAATAATACCAATTATTCTTAATATTTACAGTTCTATCAGGAGTTAAATCCTTGTCCCGTTTTTTCTTTGCTTTTTTGCTACTTCTTTTTACTTTTTTCTGTTTTTTTGATCTTTTGATACGAATAGCGTTATCTTTATCGAGTGCATTTTGCAAAATTTCAAGTTCAGCTCTCAAATGCACATCAACTATCTAATAATGAAAAAAATAACATTTTTTCAATCCACTTTTTTGTATCAATTTAGCCATTAAATTACCTTCCGTAATTCACGTTCTACTTCGGCTACTTTTTGAGCCTTAACAATACTCTTAATAGGCATTTGACTTGTGTTTTTTGATTCATCCATTCCTTTCCATACTTCTTCATATTCTGAACTTGCTAACATGAGTTCTTGGAGAAAATTTGAAGGTCCCATTTTGAAACCAGTGTCTTCTTCATCAGCTTTTTTTTTAACTTCTTCCTTTGACTCTTTTCCCGCAATTGATTTACTCTTATGACCTAATGAAAGTCATTAATTTTATAACATTATTTATGTACAATTAACTCTACAATTTGTTACTAAAATAAAATCAACAAAACTAACTTTTGGTTCCTTTAGATGATGATTGACTAGTTGATTTACTATGAGAACTGGCAGTTTTGTATCTAGTATAAATTACTGCAGACCCACCACTTTCTTCTGATGGTAAATCTGGAAATTTACCAGTTTGTGATTTGACTCCCATGTACCATGCTCTTACTTCATCTCTGATATCTTCTTTCATTTTTTCCTTTACATGGTCTTTAATCTTTTAAGTTTCAATGTTTTATTGTCAAATTATTAAATCATAAATAAAGACATAAATTAAAAAAATTAATACTTTTTCTTTTTCCTGTATTAGTGCTAGCTCATATTCCTTCTGTCGTTTTGTTTGAACAATCCTTCTAGCACTTTTAACCTCTTCGGCTTTTTGTTGTTCTTCGGTGTCAATTGAGTTTGGGGGTAACATGCCAATCAACAACATTTCTTCAACAACTCTACTTCTTATTTTTCTCCGTGTTATAAAACCTCGCCATACTCTCTGTATTTTCATTGCAGCTTTCCTTGCATTATCACTAAGTTCCACGTCTCCAGCATCAGGTTTATTCATTGCTCTAACCTCCTTCATGAATTGAGCTCTCATTCGTCCTTGACGTGCCCTCTCATGCTTTTGTATCAATAATATCGCTTGTCGGATGGGCATTTCAACTTCAATTTTTTCTTCTTCATAAAAACCTGTTTTCTTCAATACTTCATCAATAAAATTATTTTGCCATTCAATTGTCTTAAGCCTTTCATTTCGATAATGTGATGGTATTGCCAGTTCTACATCTTGTGGTAATAACCCCAGCTGTGCAGTGGCTGAGTCTAAATAAGTAAATTCATTGTAGTTTAAATTGACCATGTCGTTTTTTAGTTCTAAATAACGCCCTAAAGATAATTCTAAAATGTTTCTAATAAGTATTCGTTTCTGAGGTTGAATAACTTGATCATAACACTCATCCAATTTATTAATAGCTAATATATAACTGACCATGACAGTGGACAACTCTTTGAATACAACAACTTTATCTTTATTAGTTTTAGATGTAAGTAGGTTTGAGTCATTTTTGGTTGCCTCGTCCAGTGTTAATTGAGCTTGTGCCCACAATTCATTATATGTTCGGTAAGACATGATCAAACATTTAATAATGTTAAGTTAAACAAAAACAAAGTAAATTTTATTTTTATTATCAACCCTTCAAACCTTTATAGTTGTTCATGTTTAATCAATAATAATGTGTAACTATGTCTGTGTTCAGTCAACCATGACACAACAAAAAAAGAATACTTATATAAAAGGATATATGTTTTATAAAATTATTCAGGTATTTATTATTCACAACATTTTTTTAAATCAAAGAAAAACAATTTAATGTCATACTTTTTATTGTATATTAGATTGAAAATATTTCATACATATTGAAACATAACCAATATCCTTATTTTGGATGTGTTAACATAATAACACATAAAACATAACTAAACTATAATTTAATTACTATCATCTTTATCGAGTCCAAGATCACTAATAAATGCTTTAGGATTAGGGTCCCGTCCTTTGAAACGTCTGAATATTTCTCCAGATGGACAGCTGCCACCAAATGCAAAAAAGGTATCTCGAAAACTAAAATTATTAAATATCAAAAATGTAAAATATGAAATATTGATGATGATGATGAGATTAGAATATTACTTGTTTCCTAAATTTTTAGTAGTTTCATCAGGAACTTTAAATGATTGAAATACATCAGCTGCTATTATTCTAGACCATAATCCTGAGTAGTAACTTGCCGCTCCTTGTTCATTAGACATAACCTCAGCAAACCTACATGGAAAACTGTTCCATTTACTTAATGGAAATCCATAATAATTACTCCACATTTCTTTCACCAGGTCATTCCAATTGGTTTTGCTAAAAGATAAGCATATTATTTGTATATATAAAAGAACATAATAAAATATAATTAAAAATTAAATACCTAATATATCAAATTCAATAATATAAATAGTAATGATGGTACAAAAAATATTGACACAATAATTATTTGTTAAACAAAATTTAAATTATAGAAAGGTGTAACTTTTTATTCTCTTACTCTGACCAAAATTATTTTAGAAATTAATGTTAAAAAATTCAGTTAATAAATAAATTGTAAACTTTAATAGTTATTTTTTGCCAAACAAAAGAGTTTTACAAAAGTCTTGTTTAAAAGTTATTTATTTACAAAACATACAAAATATATTACTTTAAGACTTTCAGTGGCAAAGCATGATTTTCTAGGTTGAGAATATGTTGATAAAAAAAGAAACCGGCATAATTACAATCATACTTAGACAATATCATACCAGAAATAAACAAACAATAAATTAAAAATCAACCACACCTACAAGTTTACAATTGTTGACAGTGATAACGGAGTTCATAATGATCATTTAAAAATAAGTGAACATCAAAACATGTCTTATAGCAGAACGTTAAACACCGCCCATTTTCTAATTTCCCCTGCACATCAAGCTTGGCGACTAATTTCACATTGTTTCATATTTATTTTTATATTGTATTTGGATATTTACTTGATTAACTCACCATATGGGACACCACTGACTCGAATAATTAGTCTATTCTAAAAATACTAAATAAACAAAAAGTTGTTGACAAATAAATATATTATAATTTAAATTTGTAATTATTTTCTATACAAAACCAAATTATTTGTCTGTGTTATAAGTGGTAGATATTGTCTCATTATCTCCTATGAAATTTTGCCACTGAAGATTATCAATTATTAATTAATAATAAAATATAATATTTTTATTTTTAAATTTCAGTAATTTCTAAATAATGCAAATTATTGTGTAATAAAATTATAATATTATATTCTTACATAGTATGCATTTTAATGTCAATCATAGATTTATATAGTTCATCACAAGTATTGAATCCAGCCATGTGTTGTTTGATTTCAGTCAATTGATCATTTGGTAATCTTTTACCAGTTTTGTAGTGGCTATTAATACTGTCAAATGTATCTTTATCATACAACCTACAGAAATAATTAACATTTTAAATGAATATAAATAGCAATATAGATATTTAACCAAATATTAATTACCAATGAATCATAAAATTACTGGTTATTCCGACAGCATCCCATTCAACATTATTTAAACCAGATACTTCAGCATAATGTACTTGACAGAGAACATTTTGCAGTAAATGACCAAACTAAAATTTAATTTTGCAAAAATATTATCAATATTATAAATTATTGAATTATAAATCAAAAAATAGAATATTTACTTTTCCAAATAAGGTTTTCACTTGATCAAAACTCAATAAACTTGGGTTTTTATTCTGTACTGATGGAAGGTTCATAATTAGAGCTGATAAAGGTAATACTTTTTTTGGTATCGATGAAGCAGTCCTATGAGTTACTAACCAACCAGGTTCACCGACAGCTTTCATTTTTTGTGGCCTGAAAATAACTTCTCATTATACATTCACTACCAATTTATAAATAATTAACTAATTAAAGTACATACCGAGAACAAAGGTCTAAATAAAATCCAGCTACGATAGAAGGGTCATTTTCATGTAATATTTCATAATATTTTACATCAGGATGCCAGAGGTCAGCTCTGTTTGGCATTTCTAGAATGCGTATTCCATAAAGTCGTCTACATAATTCAAACAGACCATCTAAAACTCGGTCTAATGGGAAATACTCAGACCATTGAACTTCATCGTAACTAAAAAAAAATTTATAAATTTTATATAAAAATGGATATAACATGATGAAGAAAAAAAAAAGAATTTAATTGGATACATAACTTACCCATAAAGTTCTTTTTTTTGTAATCTTGCCCAGTAACCAACATCCCACATTTGAATAGGGTATTCATTACCCTTTTTATTTGAAAAAAGTTGTAATGATTCTATTTCTTTATCTTGTAAGGGTCTTGCTGTAAATAATTATTTATTGAATAATAGTTTCATGTACATAATAAAATAGGTGATAAATATAATATATCAAATCTAAACAGTTCAAAAATGTATTTGTTGTACAATCAAGCAAAATATTAAATAATGAAAATAGTAAAGTATTTATTGTACAGTACCTTTATCCAATATTGTCAATAATGTATCTTCTATAACTGAAATTGAAGGTGCCATTTTTGTAATCAACGATAGTTCACCGTAATTTTTGAAACCCAATTTTTCAGCAGCTTCAAGTCTATAATTTATATAAATATTAAACAAAAATCAATGAAATAAATAATAATAAAACTAATCAAATATTTGAACAAATACATATATAAATATTGAATTCTTTATTGTTTTTGAAAATTTTTGGTAAGAACATAATTATTATTTAACTTACCTTAATTTTCGGATTTCTTCAACTTCTAAACCATTATTAAGTTCTCTTTTTTCGTCAGCAGGTGAACCAGCTTTTTCATAAGCTTGCCAAACATTCCAACGTATATCTCTGTCTGGACAATACTTAATAAATCTATCAGCAATACCCCATGTCAAGGCAACTTTCCACGGACGTTTCTTAGGATTATCTCTATAAAATTAATACAAATAATAAATATATTTTTCTTAATTACAAAATAATTTAAAATACAATTTTACTTATTTATTGCCATTAATATCAAAAGGTCTTCTGGAAAATCCTTGACTAGTTGTGGATTATCAATTATTTGTTGAAATTGACTCCATGCCATCTAAATACATAATATTAATTTAGATAGATAATTTGGAAGTAATTACAGATTTTATTGCTACCAAATAATGTATGATATATATTAGGGGTGGGCAACTGACGATCCAAAAACCTTTTTTATCTGGCCCACGCTACATTTTCAAATTACATCATAGAATTTCAAAGTTAATCGTCTATAGAGTCTATGCTACGTTTATGCTAAATTAAAATGCATATTTTGATTGACCTTTTTTTTTTGCTCTCTATACTATGGCTTGCTAAATTGTAATTTTCTAAAAATTGAGCCTCTAATAACTTTCAGTTGCCTATCCCTGGTATATATTAACACATGATTTTGTGAAGCAATCATTGACTAAACCAGAATTCCCAACAAATATAATGCTTAGTTATGCAAAAATAGATTTTTTTAGACCACAATGATTAAGCTTAATCCAATTCAGGTAATCATTATAATATAAATATTATAGCCTACAGTTAATAGGTATATTTATTTAGTTTAGCTAAAACAAAATCAATATTAAACAGTATAAATAGCTAAATCTTACTTCTAAACGAATTTTAAAGTATTTTTGCTTAGCACTGCATTTTTGCTTATTTGCTTTAAATGAATAATCTAGTTTTTCACTAAGTTCAAGTCCATTGAGTTTTCCTTCTTTAATAAATTTATTCACAACTGCTACTTGTTCTTCTGTCAATTTAGACAAATCAGCTTTCTATAAACAACAAGGGTATACATTTTTGTATACTTATTCATACAAAATAATTAAGTTTAAAAAAAGAATACTAACTTTACATGCTTCATAAATAGGTTTGCTGTTGTATTTTGTTGTATGAGACATGCACGCTTTATTGTGTATTGGATAATATATTCTAGCTGGCATTACTGACATATCAGCCAAATATAATGTTTTTAATACAGCCCATATTTGATCAAATTTAAGACTTAGATTTTCTATTGGTTCTAATACATCTTTAAATAAGTCGTATTTTCCATCTTCAACTAAAAAGAAAAAAGGTTCAAAATTTAAATGGAAAGGTTTTTAATAATCATTACACAAAATCATTTACCCGAGTTAAGGTAATCTTCAATATCACGTATACCACATTCAAAATCAATAAACTGATTACTAATTGTGTTTTCACATTTTTTTATATCTAAACCCGTAAAATTTGGATGGTCAGCATTTACTTGTAAAAGGCTTTCTGTCAAATCTTTACTGATTTCTGGCAATCTAAAACAACAATATTTAATAATTTATTGAACTCATTTAAATACTTACACTATTTAGATAAGAAAAATACAACAATAAATTACAATAGTTGTTTTATTAATATTTGATTTAATCAAAAATAATAATAGCTAATTTTGCTCTTTTATATAAAGAATTTTAAAATCTTTTTATAAGTACTTAAATTATTTTTAGCATTCATTTGTTGGTTTACTTACAACACAATATATCCATTTCGACTAGGTACTCTGGTTAATGCACAATTCTTGTGTTTTGGTATTATGTTTTGACACAATCTTGTGCAACGTGAAACAAACAACATTTTGAAACAATAATTGATTGACTTAACTATATAAAAATTTAATTTGATACGTTCTTATATTTAATTACTCAATTATAATACAAAAAAAAATAGCAACACTTTAATTTACATTTATAAATTTTCTATGTAATAAATTAATGCTTGGCGTTTGCTCTCGCTTTTAAAAAATAGAAATGAACTTTCTTATCATTTAGAAATTATCAATAATATTTTAAGGTTAATACAATCATTATTATCACCATAGACCTTTTGATATATATTATCATAAAAATTTGGTAGGAAAAGGTAGGATATGTAATAAATTAATATAATATGTATAATTATTATTTATTAATAATTATCCCCTCTAAAGTACCAAGCTCATTATATATTAATATATTAATTCATATAATATTATATTATGCTATAATTTTTAAGTTTTCATTATTTATTGCTTGCTGTATGCACCAGAATCTGCAGGTTCACATCAGAATATTTAAACGTATTTATTATTATAATTATTTTTATTTTAAAATTATATGCCATTTAGAAATATTAATAATGTTTGACAAAAAGATATTAAATGCTTTTCCTCAAATATCCCACACAAATTTAATTAATATACTGAAAGATATGCCCGGACCCAAAGACTTGGTTGTAGAACATAGACTTTTCAAACCTCTTGAAATGTTCATCGATATGAAAAGCTTAAGGTATGATTTTCTTGAAATTATAAATAACGATGATTCATAAATTGTGTTTTTATTTTAGGCTTTACGGGGTAGAAAAGGTGTATAAATTGCAAGAGTCAGTCAACCCAATTACCAATCGGCAGTGTGTCTTTTTGGTGTCATCTAATTTACCAGCCACAAAAATTATTTGTGATCTCATTAATTCATGTCTAAGTATGACAAGCTTAGCTGAAGATATTATTAAAATTATTCTTGTTCCTAGGTCATTGATTACTATTGAAAAACAATTTGAAGAGGAAGGTGTCTATGGGTACATTCAAATATTTGAATTTCAATGGGATTTCATTCATTTAGGAGATTCGTTACTTTCATTGGAGATGATAGATTTCTACAAAAACGTGTTTGTTGAAGAAAATCAATCATTGTTAATGCCTGTTGCTAAAGCTCTATGGACAGCTTTTATGGTTTTAGGGTTTCCTAAGACTGTATGTGTAAATGGAAAGTCATCTACTGCTGTTTATAAATTATTGAATAGATTTTTCACAGAAAGAGGAAAGCCTAACATTAATAATGGATCGTGTTTTTGTATTTTAGATAGGGATTTTGATTATGCAAGCGTTCTGTTAACTCCTTGTACATATGCCAGTCTTTTAGATCAAGTAGTCGGTATACAAAATGGTATAGTAGAAATAAAAAAAAATGATGGAACTACATCTATAAAAAACTTGTGTAATCCTGATGAAACTTATGAATATGTCAAATATAAGCAGTTTGGTGATGTATTGAATTACTGGAAATCAAAATCCAAAGAATTGCAAGATAAATTGGAAAAGAGCAAAAAATTGCAGCTTGACGAAATGAAACAGTATGTCACTCAAGAGTTACAAAGTGTCTTAATGTCAAAGAAAAACCTTACGTTCCATATAGATGCATCTGAAGTTGTATCAAAAGTAATAGGTGATAAATTTATTGACTATATTACACTTGAAAAAAATATGTTAGAAAACAGAAGTCGCAAAGAAAACTTAAATTGTATAGAAGATTTGTTAGCCTTTGGAAAAGGTAGTGCCAACAATATACTTCAGCTCATTTGTTTATTTTCACAATCCCAAGATGGATTTACATCAATAGAATTAAATAATATTAAAACAAAATTTTTACACCAATATGGATTTAAGTATTTTGAGACATTCCACGTTTTAGAAAAAATGAATTTAATAGTAAAACATGATAATAGCTCAGTTTTAAACAGTAATTTAAATAGAATTATATCAATTAATAAAACTAAGCAGATGATGCAAAACATGATGCAGAAATTAAGGCTTGTAGACGATAGTGAGCATTGCATGAGTGCAGCATTTGGCGGATCATATGTTCCTGCTATTGGTAAAATAATTGAGATTATCTGTAAAGAAGAAATGCCTGAGGAAGAAATTGTTAAATTATTATCTAACTATTCATTCCAAGTCAATGACTTTAAGACAGGTATAAAAACAGTATATGTTATGGTAATCGGAGGTATAACATATGCTGAACAAGCAGCGCTTTATTTTTTAGAAAAGTCAATGAATATAAAAATTATTATTTTCAGCACAAATATAATTAATGGAAATATTTTAATAAACTCTTGTTTATAGATATTATTTTATCTATATTGAAACTACCCATAAATAGCAAATTATTTTTAACTTTTTACAAAGTTTGTTAAATTATAATGTTCAGTCCCTATTTTGTATTTTCCTTACAAGAATTAAAAGACTAAACAAAAAGTATTAAATAATGCATAAAAAATTAAAAATTAATTTGTTTTAGAGAATTTTATTTTTAACTCTATTATCAAAAACTTATAGAATATTAATATATTGTGCAATAGTTGGTATATGTGTATCTTTATAGTTTATAGTGAATAATAAATCATTGTTGATGTTTAATTTTTATTTGATTAATTTTAAGATGTTTATATATTGAAACCAATATTAAAAATTTATAATATATTATAACTACTTATTTGTTGTAGAGATAATTGTATAATTTAGTATAATATAATTTATTACTTTATTACTTATTAAATAATAATTTTTACGTCATAATATAAATTACTGAACATAATTCAGTATAATATTTTGTGAAAATAGGGAGTGAATCGTTCATAATGAATTACAAACAATTTATTTTCATTTAAAATGAATACATTAGTGAATTACAATTTCTCGATAAGAACTATACAGATGTAGAGAAAAAGTAAAATTGTATCCCTGACCTCTGTTGGCTGTTTTAAAAAACTATGCAGAGTTGTTATATTCATGTCTATCAAGTATCGGATGACTTAATATAATCTATAATACAACTTAAAACATTTAACTATATGTTAACACTAATTAAGCTTTCAGTAGGTATTACAATAGGTAACAAAAATGCATTATTGATTATTTATAAAATCACGATAGTATATTTAAATATTTTAGGAAAACTTATAGGAATGTTATTGACATTTTTAAAAATATTGAAGCTGTATAAGAACTAAGAGCATTTTATTGTATAAACATATTTATTTACTTGGATAACTACATTGTTTTTGATCATTCCAAATTGCTTTTGTTGAGTAGGTATTTGTGCAACATTAACATGATAGATAGCTACACAAGTAGTAATGTACTATGCACAAATAAATTTTTGTAATTAATCGTTCAACATTTTAATTAATACATTATTCATAATTTTTAAAAACCGTTGCATATGCATCAATATTGAAAAAAATTTAAAATAAGCAAAATAAAATTGTATATTTGAGTCTCTGTATAGGCGGTATTAGTAACTAATAATTTGTATATATATCGCTCTGCTATGTTTTACTACATCTATGATTAATATTCAAATGCTGTAAGTCTTGAACTCTAGTAAATACTAATAATTTGTACTAATAACAATATGTTAAATATGGTTGTTATAATTTTAAATTTAACACATCCATTAGAATTAATACAATGTGGTAGATAAGCAATTTTAAAAGAAATATTTTTATAAAAAGTACTTGTTAATTGTTATATAAGTATTATTTAAATGGAATAAGATAATAAATGTACTATTAAATTCGATTTATGGGTAGGTAATATGTCAAGTGTGTGTAATACAACATTTTACAACATTTATAAGAAAAAAAACAAATACTTTTTATGAAAAAATCTTAATCTTAGAAAATTAATACTGAGAGATTATTTTTTTTTTTTTTATTGATAATAAAAAATATTTACAATTTGCATTTTATGGACAACTAGCTGTATAACCAGATTTCGTTTGGAAAATAATGAACGAATATAAAATACGGTGCTAAGTAAATTATAGTGTACAGTGTACTTCGGTTATATCTAGTTATAAGACAAATAATTGAAGTCTGTGAACCTAGGTTTATGAACTAATATGACTGAGATTGGCAATTCATCTGTCATTTGTCCAGAAAGTGTAATTGAGTATTTTTCAAATCAGCGGCGAATTGACCCATCGGGGTACCGGGAAAGTTCCCGGTGTGCCGATAATCATATTATAACTCTAGGCCGATGTACTTTGTAATCGGTGGGCCTGTCACACGGTAATTTCCCGGGCCGGATATTTTAGTCAACCCACAGTTGTTTCAAATTATTTAATGAAAATCAAAGTTCGACGATGAAAGCGTAACATGATTTTCGAATTATTTAGTAGGCGTATGTTTGTATGTATAAGTAAATATGCTCAGTATCCACCTGAAATATGAACTCAATAGCAACAGTAGAGCTAACTTTAACTACTGATATGCAATATTGAATATATTATATATACTTAAGTCATTTCATTCTAATTGTAATCTTAGCTTTTATGCAACTCGTTCAATATTCAATATTTTTATAATTATAAAAAAGTTTAAAGAAATTAAAATAGAAATATATTCGTATATTGAATTAAATATTAAAAATGAACCCTAAAACAATATTCCTATGTATGTAAAAGAACAGGCCTTTCTTATGTTTCAATATTGAGACAAAACTATTAAATTTTATTCATAGAGTTGTTCCAAATACTCACATGAACGTCAGCACGTTGTCAGATTTTTCATTTTTTTTTTGTCTAATGGGGATTGTATTTAAATATTAGTTTTTTAGCGTGTCAATTAAATAATTTAACGATTTTTTTTCACAAAGTTGTCCCAAATACTCTACTCCTACAAGTGTATTATTTCCAATTTAATTTTGTTCATCATTTGTAAATATCATAAATTAAATTAATAGTTAAATTATAAAAAAAAATCAATGTATATACGAATCAATTATTCAACATACCAGCAAAGTTGGGTTATTCAGCTAATGTAATAATGTATACAAGCAAGCGCGGATTCAGGGGGGGGGGCACTGGGGGCAAGTTGGAAAAAAATAATATTAAAAAACATACATTTTTATCATATTGTTTTTTTTTTTGTGGGGAGGCTATATCTATATTATATAATTTTTCCTATAAAGTTACCTGACCGTTAATACATGTGCTGGATCCGCCCTTATATATACAAATGAATAGAATGTGTGTATGAATAGAAAACGCGTGTACTTTGCACACAGAATAGATACAATTTTATCTATTCTACTGTGCTTCGCATTTGAAAAAAATCGCGGATGAATATCAAACGGCGTGCTGTAATAACACCTATACGCCACATAATATAGACGTATAGTGTTTAACATTTACACCAGCCCTTAACGGTCTTGTCGCTCCAGACATAATGGCCTTTGACGTTTCGTTCACCCGCGGGCAACAGACACAGGTACACCGGAACTTCGGCTCCTTGTTCAGTGGTCACCGATACCTCGTGACGGCGCATGTCTGTGTCCACGTGCCCGGGGTGGAAGCTGTTGACGACGATGTCCACCCCGGGGGTCCGCGTCGAACGCGCGCTGCTGTATGGATGTCAGCGCGTTGACGCCCACTTTGGACACGCTGTAGGCGAACGTCGGCCATCCGGCCTGCGCGTGATCGCCGGCCTTGGCTCTGTCCACGAACGTGCGCATCAGCGCGTCCAGCTCGTCGACGGTCAACAGCGGCGAAGACAGCTTTTCCCTGAGCTCGTCGCCGGGAATCAGTGACAGGCGGCCGGTGGAGCTGGACAAGTTGACCACGCGTGAGCCGTCCACTAGCAGAGGGAATAGCGTGTCGCACACGGTCCGCAGTCCGAAGTAGTTGACGCGTACCGTTTCCTCGGCCTGCACGCTGAACGGTTCGGCCGAAGTCTCGTCGAACGAGATTCCCGCGTTGTTGACCAGCACGTTAGGCCCAGCCCGTTTAGTCGCCGCACCGCTGCCTCGCCCCTGCCGGCGTCGCGGGCCGTCAGGTAAACGTCGCCGTCGAACCGCTCGCACAGGGCC
Organism: Rhopalosiphum maidis; assembly: GCF_003676215.2. NCBI lineage: Eukaryota > Metazoa > Arthropoda > Insecta > Hemiptera > Aphididae > Rhopalosiphum > Rhopalosiphum maidis. The sequence goes on from NC_040878.1 coordinate 88,411,890, forward strand.
TTCACGATGGCGTACCCAATGCCCTTGTTGCCTCCCGTCACTATTGCCAGTCGTCTGATGATGGCCATATCGGCGGAGTGCCGTCTCTTGCGCATGCAGGTCGGTGTCCGAGTGAACACAAATGTGATATGTGGTGGTTGGGGGTCGGGGTGAATCGGTCGCGCGGCTATGGTCGAATGGCGAATAATGATCTAAATCTTTCGCGACAATTTTCTATAGTACTAATACTGATTGTTGTAAGACGTCAGTCGTATTTATTATAGTGACGAGCACTATCGAACAACTACTATCGAACAATTCGATATTATTCGCATAATTCAATTTCAATATTATTCAAATAATTCGTTATTATATTGAAAAATGTATTCGCCGACATTTAAATTAATAATATGATGAAATTTAATGTAGTGTTACGAATATAAAAAATAATATAGGTACGTATTAGGAACGCCGCTATTGTTATTACTCTGTTTATATTCACCATATTTATATAATAAACTTTTATACTATAGTATGGTGATGGGGTGTATGATTTATAATTAAAATAACGTTAAAAAAATATAGCATATTTTCGTTAGTATCGTTTTTCGTAAATATGCAATTATCATTTAATATGTATACATATTTTAATTATTAGTATAACCCATGGGCGAGTAGGTCATTTTTGGCAAACCGGGAAATTTTAAAAAAGGGTCCCCACATAAAAAAAAAAGTCTTAAAAGGGCCCCATTATGATGTGGGGCCCACCGGGAAATGTCCGGTTTCACGGTAGGTCTATCTGCCCACGGTATAACCCCATGGGCCATGGTCTCCACTCCTCATGTCAGTATGTAGACAAAAGTGTACACTGTATGACATAAGTGTATGTGTTGCGGACTATATAATACCTATTTATATTTTATTTTATCCACATATTATATTTATATAAATGATAAATGTTATTGATTAGGTATTTTTTATTTTGTTCACTCGTCTGTACTATGTGGGTTGTTTCAGTTGTATGTAATAGTCGTACTTATATACTGGGCGTCTATGGGCTTATAGTAGGCCCTAGACGTGTTTTGTGGCACATAAATAGTAGGATACTAAAATTCGATACAAACATTTGTTCTCATAGCCCTAAAAAGAAATCGTGCTTTCAGTTATAAACTATAATATATCATTTAAATCCAAACTTGGGAGTACAAATTTAAGTTTTTGAAGTAATGAATTTAAAAGGAGAAACAGCAGATATTTTATCATCAAATTATGTAATTGAAAGTTTGTAAAAGCATATGTTATCATTTCGTCAGATACATATATTGCATTTTCTGACGATAATATAGTAATACTAATATTTGGAGGAGTTTTGAGAAAAGGAAAAAATGAACGGTTTTTCAATTTAAAAACAAATGTGGGATAAGTTGCACAGCTTTTATTTTGCATATCGCAAAACAATCAAGTGCCGATATGACAGAATTAACACCTATTAATGTAATCGTAATGAATAATATTTTAAATTTGCATACAGCAGTTTGGAATGAACAATTGAAAGATTTTGCGACTATGTAAATATTGAATATAAAAATGTTCTCAAGAGTGTACAACTCATTAGCTGTCGCCTGTCATTGGTGACAGCCATTAATTTTATGGTTACCCTAAGGCCTAAATTAGTTGCAGTTGATAATACATTAATACTTAAGCGCATCATATAATACTACCGTTTTATAACCATTATTTTTATGGTCATTCTCAATCCTCAGTTAGTCGTAGATGATAATATTTAAGCTCGTCATAATACTGCTATTTTTATTTAGCGAATAATCTGAAATGGGACTTTGGTCAACCACGTCGACTGAAGAGCGTTTACACGAGTGTTTGCAAGAACGTGCACACATGTCATCATGATATTAATATTAATAATAAAACTGTAGATTTGTGCGTCTTATTATAAAGATCACGTGATAATCGTTATGGATATAAACAAGAATACACAACTTTATACAAAAAACAATGACTATAAAACATTTTATTATATAATAAAATATGTATAACTATTTTAATAAGAATCGCGATATAGGTGGTACATTATATTATAGTCATGTATTACCATTGACTATACATACTCATGGTATATTATGCTATGATCGTGAATAATTTTGATTAGTGTGATGTAAACTGTATAAGCTAAACTATAAACTGTATAATAACTATAATAGACGGTTTAAAATAAAATAATAGGTAGTATTATATATATATATATATATGTATAGCTAAAAAATAGAAGTGCTAGAACCCAATTTGATAATAGACACAGGAACAACGAAACGAAAAAAAACAAAAAAAGGTGCGTAAGATGGAGAGTAGGCCACTATAATGGATGTGTTAAATTTGAATGCAAAGGCAGGTATCATTGTATACGAAAAACGATTTTGAACGGAGATGATTTGTCAGTCTAGGATAATTAGTAGGATATATTATATTATTACTTATATTTAAATTGTAATATATTGTTATTTTACTCGATTTAATAAAATAATTAATTTCATACACTCATAAAATTTTTTCTACATCAACGCTAGAATTTTTTTTTTACAGTTATTTGCAGAAAAAGTATGGAGAACCTTGTACTGGGTTTTTTAATCTTAGGTATAAATCACAAAAATTTTATGAATTATTTTTAACTTCAAAATTTCTTGCAAATATTCGCGATTTTGATATATTTTATAAACATTTGAACTTTTAATGCTATTGTGATGAAACTAACGATTTTTATTTTTTTTTATTACAATAAAAAAACTTATAATAAACCTTGTATTAAATATTAAAGATTTTTTGGAAAACCAAATTTTTTTATCGGCATTTGAAGAAAAACAATTTAGAAAAATCAAAAATTTCAATGGTCTATAAATAGTTTAAAAAAATTCTAAAAATTTTGAAAATTTAATCGTAAATAGATAAAACTAATATAAATATTTGATAACAATTTCAGTTATTTACAATGATTCGTTTTTGAGTTACAGCAAAATAAAAAAATCGATTTTGTCAAAAAGTGGTTATGCGTAAAAATTCCCGTTTTTTCGTTACTTTTTCAGGATTTTTCCTAACGCTTTTGAAAAATACTGAAAATTTTTTACTTTTGACTCCCCCCCCCCAAAGTACCAACTAGATTCAATTTCCTTTTCAAAGAGAGTCTGAGTCAAAAATCAAATATGTGATATTACGCGAATACGTGATTATTATTTCTTCAAATATTGGAACGGAGATGTTAACACCAAAAACGCGTAAAAGTTTTATTTAAATTCGGTAATTTTTATACTATAAGATTTAATAGTACACATTAATATTACAGTTTGCACGTTTGACAACTCCCTTTTCCACACCATTGGGGTGGTTTTTTGCACAAAATAGTACTTTGTTCGTTTTCATTTAATACGGTATATTTTATATTACTTAAAAACCTCGAATAGTCGAATCGTGGCTCAAATTTGAATCATAGATAAATAATACTTTATAAGCATTAACACCGTTCAAAAATTTGATGGCTCAAAGTCAAAATTTCATATGTATGTTCGATCAATTGTCCACTATTATTGATTGTGCAGTGTAGTATTTTTCAACAAAATTATTTTATAGCTTATTAAAACAATAGATATATAGTTTAAAACTATCGGGTAGTCATAGTTCGATAGTTTTTAATGTTTTTACTCGATAGTGCCCGTCCCTACTCAGTACTCACTATATAGACTATTGCCACGTACTCGCACTATTGCACTACTTTTTATACCGACGACCGTTGCGTAGGTACCATGTCAAATACTTAAACGTATGTCATTAATTTAAGAGGATGTACGTAGAACCCGCATGACAATTGTATTGTCTCCGTCTTATACATGTGGGACAGCAAATTTTCGTTCACTATTTTCAATATTGTGCTGCTAGTTTTGATATTAGACTTATTTGAGTAAACTGACCTATTATAAAATTTAAAGGTAAGATAATTATCCAGGGCTTATTAACGTAGCCTTTTATTGATATTATTTTTAAGTAAATTATGACCATTTTAAAATGTACAGTTTCAAAAAGATCATAACTTACTTAAAAATAATAATATTAAAATTATAAATCTCATAATTTAATGAATTATTTTTATTACTTTTTATTTTAGTTTATATTAATATAGACATTTTAATTCAAATTTATTATTTTAAGTTTTAGAGCACATAATTTTCATTTTAGGGTTATTTTTTACGGTGCATTTATCCGGGAATCAATAATAACAAAAAATTGTACTTAGACCTTTCTCGAATCTTAATAATATATTAGTGTCTTATTAATTATGTAAATAAATCATTGATTTTTAAGAGCTTAATCAATGGCCAATGAGTAAAATCATTGATTATAAATACTACTATACTAGTATTTATAACAATGGTAAAATAAATAAAACTAGCCAGATATGGGAAGCTATAGGAGCGGGGATTTAATGCTGAACAAGCTACAGGATCTTCATGTAGGAATATGATATAACTATATGTAAGAGACTAATATAATAATATTCATTCAATTGCGCGTACCTACCGCGTATACCTGTTTAGGTAGGTCGTAGGTATGTAAATAAATGACCTAGTATTCTTTACCTTTTGTGTGTTGTTTATTGCAAACACGTATCCAGGATAAATTTTCGAGGAGGTTAAAATATTTTTAATACATCATGAACTAAAAAGTGTGTAGTTAGTTTTTGTTATATTATAAATATATACCTATACTTTAAAAATTTCGATCGAGGGGAGGTTAAACCCCTAACCCCCCCCCGTATATGAGCCTGGTTTATTGATGGTACTTTTATAGTGTATAGACACACAATTTATCATTTATTTATCTATATAATAATATAAATAAAATATTATAAATCATAATAATATATATAGGTAACCTCAATCTATAGTATATTAATATAATATGTAACCAACTGTATTAGTGTATTATGGAATATGTATTATAGCCTTATAGATACACAGGTGTTCTATATGGTATATAGGTGTAAATGTGTAATCATAGAATAGTATAGTAAAATTAATTATAAGGGCATAATTAGTAATTACGATCCATGGACCACGATACGAGTTCAAACACCTCTATCACGCTTTTTTGTCCGTGACCTCGGCATGATGACGTCGTCTATGTATAATCAAACAGTTACCGAAAATATAATCATTCATTTTTTAGTTATAAAATAAAAGCCGGTGATAAGGAAAAGATTGGGGCATTGTGTAGCCGTGGAGTGATATCGCGAATAAATTTTTCTTGGTTTTAATTTAAAAGATAAGTTTTTAAGGTAAAGGTAGATAATGTCTATGATTAGATTGTCGCATTTAGAATTACGTAAGAAAAATGTAATAATAATAAAATTACAATCATTTTTGTTTTGTTAAAACCACCAACAATATTATATTAAATACCAGTTGGCAGTTATCTGCAATAAATTAAATATATATCAAGCATAGACAATAGACATCACTTAGATGCTAGAATTAAGTTCTAAGTCATAATAGTCATTTAAATATACTATATTACAACAGAATACGACTAACTTGTGAAGACATAAACAGATACCAAGTCTCCGACACAAATACGCAATATTAATAGAAACTTGTTAATCTTAAATTACCCACTGATTTATTTAAGAAGTCAAATTATACTATTAAATCAATTATATAACCAATTATCTTTAATACTTGGAAAAGTATTTGATATAAGTACATTCTTTCAGAATGTAAATAAAAATATTTCTCATATTATATATAGCTCATTGTTATCGATGATTTTTTTTGCTCACGCCACTCGAACGACCTATAACCATTAACAAGCTCCCAAATACATATTGTGTAAAAAATAATCTACAGATTATTAAAAAAAAAATATATATATTTTTTTTTGAATGTTATACGTAAGTACTTGGATGTTCAGAACAAAAAAACAATATAAGTAGTTGTAGACTTGTAGTAGATTTTATCGTTAAATAAAGTGATAATATTATAATGATACATCTCAATAAATTCAAATTGCCGTTTTATATACAACGGGTTTGTATTTTCAGGATAATCTATGTTATTTATAGGACCATAAGCTCTATATAAGAACCTACACAACATCTATAGGAGGCTGTAGGTAATTAAAGATATGGATAGACCATGTTAGCGTAAATAAACACATTAGGGGGTCTTTTTTATAGATGAGAGGTTTATATCATAATGAATATTAATATATTATTATATTATTAATGCTATTAGATTTCTCTTTTTAGCAAATTATATTTTCCTGGGCTTCAGGAACACCAATAGTAAGGGTCTATTAAAAACAATTAAAATAGGTATAAATATTATCTACAATATTATATTATGAATCTAATCATTATTAATATTATTATAATTCATCATTATCCATTTCCATTTGTTTGATTACAATAGTTTTTGAGCATGGCCTATCTAAGGCTGGAGCTATATAGTATAATTACACGGTGTATTCGTCGTGTTTCGTACGCCGCATTTTCCGACTATCCGTCATCACTCAGCAGTATAACTCATCCTAATTTAAGACAATATAACATTAAGAGTTTGGGTTTTTAATAATTCAGTAGTTCGGTTTTCTTCAGCCAAAATGCAAGTCCACTGGCGTTTTTCACCGCGAAAGGAAACGTGACGTGACGTATAACATCCGTTGTATTAATATACCTATATTCCGATGTAAAAATAATAAAATATGAATTCGACGGGTAACGCCGTGTATAGCCCAGCCTATAATAAATTTTGAGTGCAAGTATACGATCAAAGCCAACACATGAATCTTTAGTAAAAATAACTTTTCAGAAAGTCGCAGTACATTGTACACGTTTTATAGACTTATAGTTATAGTAGATATATGTATGTTATTTTAGTTAAATTACTTTAAGGATAGGTACACAGTACACACTATCATAATTCATAGAAAGCAGCAACTAAATAGTTTTTGTTCCTAGTGTTGGTGTTCCTACCGAAAAGTTGGAAAAACTGAGATTGGCAGTGATGGCGTGATGGTTCTTAAAAAAAATGTGACTACCACCATGAGGTCCATGACAAAAGACGAAAATATAAGTCGTACCTAGTGCAAACTGGCAACTGCGCATAGTGAAATATATAAAAATATTTTATATATACGTATATAATTGTCAGAACCACGTTCGTAAGCTTTGGTTGGTAGCACTGTTTGAGTGTGGTACGTCTGTAGGTGTCGCGCATGCGCATAAACGTTTGTTCGCGGAAATACGTCATCGATTGTCCGATAGAATTGTACAGAGTCGACGATCGAACTACGTTCTTTCTTTCGTTAACAGGCGTCGACGTAACACTATATCTGTCGTCGAAACGAATTTTGGTCAATCCTAACCTTCAATCTCAACGACAATTCAACGTCGTCATACAGTTTTAACACGTTATCTAATATATTGTAAGTATCGAACGTGTGGTTTCCTTAACGTTCACTTTTAATTAAATTAATATACGATTACAATTAATTTAGTTTAATTTATAATGTTTGCTCAAGGATTGAGAGTCGTCAGGTCCGCCATATTGAATCCGCTACACATCAAATCTTTATCGAATCGTCAACAGTTGCTTACAGAAAAAATAACAATTATGTAAGTATAGTTTATAACCATATATGATCGTTGGTGTGTAGGTTATTATTATAATGGAACGAGAAATTGGATACTATCTTTAACGCGCTTCCTTTTTGCGTGTAATGATGTAAGGTTAGATAATGTGGAAACAATGTGGTTCAAAGTTGTTGTCTTGTTTATCCAATTAATATTGGTTTACTTTTTTGGTATTACCAAATTAATTAACCCGTAGTTTCTTGTAGTCTACGAAACCCTTGAGTTACGAACAACCGGTCAGTAACGTGGCCTTGAATTAAATTCACAATATTGAATTTGTTAGGTTAGGACTGGCTTAACCTTAATTATTATGAAACTAATGAACGTTGACTTTTAGTTAAGACATGGTTAATTTTTTTTGATCTCTTTTCTAATAAATTTCTTGATTTGTCGTTTTCGACTTCGGGTGTATTGTAATTAAAGTAATATTACATGCTTTCTACAGTTACATAAAACGTGTTATTGTGCTGCTCTCTGGTGCTAAGACCATTGGGTTTATTAAGTATATTTGTTCACAACTAAATCCATAGAGTTTAGGTTGGTTTTAGTTCACACTTGTACAAATTATATTTATCGGGAGTTTTTAAATAAATTAAATTAAATATTTGTATCTAACTTTATTTATTATTCATCATCTGTTTTCAATAAATTCAAGTTGAATATTTAATTTATTAATAACTTGTTTTAATAATTTAAAAGGATTTTTGTTTAAAAAAATTAAGTATTACCTTATATGTATTTGCATAGGGGCAATAATATGAATTATCCTAAACCAATTTTGTTGTATCTACATCTAAAATTATATTTGAATATAATACATAATTTAAGTATTAATCTTGTTTTCTCTAAAATAATTGTGTTCTTAACCTACATCAATATAAACAAAATAATATTAATTATCATTTTAACCCGTTATTAAATGATGTTAATTTTTATAACAACTGATTTTTGAATGAAACAATCTCCTATTAAAATACATGTGTGTGCGTACAAATATATATATCATGGTACTGACAAATATTAATATCAAACTGCTGCTATAGTATAATAATATATTATATAATAAAATGATAAGAGAATTAAAACTGTATAATTATAAAATACATGGTAAGGAGATTAGTGAGGAGCGAGTATAATGTTAATTATACGATATAATTACAAATATTGTAACATTGGGCTAATAACGTTAGTTTATTTATAAATATTAATATTTTTCTGTATTCATTTTCGTAAGTAACTCAATGAAGCATTTATATAATATCATGATAAATAATATTTAAACCAGTGGTTCTTAATGGCGATTGTTTGAGCAAAATTCTCATAGACAAGTTATAGAAATTATTTCAGTTAAAATTTAATTAGTGGTGTTATATTTCATTTGATTATTTTATACTGTTAAAAATCAAAATATTTTTAATAATACTAATGATTAGTATACCTTGATTTAGCCTTTAACTAATAATTTAATAATATTTTTTTTATAATTTAAACTAGGTCTTATGCAAGAAATGGTACAGGTGGAGGAAGAAGTAATGGTTCTTATGGAGGCCAAAGATCATCATATGGTGGTGGTGGTGGTGGTGGTCGTGGTGGAATGGGTGGTGCCAAGAAAAACCCTGGTGCCAATTTACAAGCCCCCAACTGGGACCGTGTCCAACTAAGACCATTTAAGAAAGAGTTTTATGTTCCTCATCCAACTATTGAAAGAAGGTAAGACCTTGATATAATTTTGAAATTTCAAACGTTATATATATTTTAATTTGTATAGATCTTATGAAGAAGTTGACAAATACAGAACTGGAAAGGATATTACTGTAATGAGCTCAGACAGGAGCCCTGTTCCATATCCAATTCAACATTTTAAAGAAGCAAATTTTCCCGACTATGTTATGACAGTTATACGGTAAGATTAACAATTGGTAAATTGAATTATAATAAAACTATTTCATTTGTTAATAATATTTTTATGATTATAGCAATGAAGGTTTTACTGAACCTACTCCTATTCAAGCACAAGGTTGGCCTATTGCAATGAGTGGAAAAGATATGGTTGGAGTAGCCCAAACTGGTTCTGGAAAAACTCTAGGTGTAAGTATTGTCTTATTTTGATATATATTATTAAAAGTTCAAAATTTAAGATATCTGACATTTTAAATTTAAATACTTTTTTAGTATACATTGCCTGCTGTAGTACACATAAATAATCAAGAGCCATTGAAAAAGGGTGATGGCCCTATTGCTTTAGTTTTGGCTCCAACTAGAGAGTTAGCCCAGCAAATACAAAAAGTTGCTGGATTATTCAATCAGTCCACATATTTACGGTCAACATGTATTTATGGTGGTGCTCCAAAATCACATCAGGTATAAATTATTACACTTGACATGAGGTAATAAATTGATAACATTTAAATGTTCAATTTATTTATACTTATTATTTCTCTAATCAGTTGTTCTGTTTTTGTTCTTTGCAGGCCGCCATTTGAAATTCGGTTTTGCAGAAACGGTTTTTTTATTACATAATGAAATAATAACGTAACCTTAATAACGCACAGTGTTTTTGGACCATGACTAATAATAATTATATAAGTCGTGTTCATGCATTTGGAGGCGCTGCAAACCGAATTTAAACAATTAATGTATTAATTGGCGGCCATATATTTTTCGGTTCAACGTGTAACCGATACATTTTCTTCCTAAGAACTCTCATCCTAGATTTTTTTCCTTAAGACACCGGAAAATAATATCGTCAGCATGTTACTTCTCGCAGCACTGAAAAAACAGTAAGTTAAAGCTCATCAGTTTTGAACGAAGAGTTTTCAGTGCCCAGCGATGAATGCATTATGAAACTGTTACTTCCTTACATACTCATCAATTAAATTTGTAACTTTATTTATTGCCTTTACTAAATTGTTAATTGAATTCATAGGCTAGAGATTTAATGAATGGTGTTGAGATTGTTATTGCTACACCAGGTCGTCTATTAGATTTCTTAGAATCTCGTGCTACCAATTTGCAACGTTGTACCTATTTAGTATTGGATGAAGCTGACCGTATGCTTGACATGGGTTTTGAACCTCAAATTAGAAAAATCATTCAACAAATTCGTGTAAGTTATCTAGATATTTAATGTTTTGTTTGCAAATATCCTTCAAGTGTATTTATTATTTGTAGCCTGATAGACAAGTTTTGATGTGGTCAGCCACATGGCCTAAAGAAGTTCAAAAGTTAGCCAATGATTTCTTGAGTGATTACATTCAATTGAATGTTGGTTCTTTGACTTTATCTGCCAATCACAATATCTTACAAAATGTGGACGTATGTCAAGAACATGAAAAAGAAGACAAATTGATGGATCTATTGCAGGACATTGCTAATATGGAAGAAAATAAAACTATTATTTTTGCAGAAACCAAGCGCAAGGTTGATACAATCACACGTAAAATAACCAATATGGGGTAAGTAAACAATTAATTTCTGTGGTATTTAACATTATTTAAATAATAAGGCTAAATTATGTGATGATATTTGTTTTAAAAAAAACATACACCTGTGTTGTTTAATTTGTCCTCTAAGAAGATCTGAATTTTTTAGCCCTTATTTTTATTTTGTTATAAAATTACATTTATTCTCTGTAAGCTACATGATGATTCTACTTAAAAAAAACATTCTTTGTGTTGTTTTATCTGTCCTCTAAGAAGATCTGATTATAGGTATAAGAAATATTTATAAAATTATATAAATTGGTGATAATTTGCTTTACTGACAATATAGAGTTCAGATTTATCTTAGTATTATCTTGTCATTTGACTTACGTGTTTTACATTAGTCACAGCTATATTTTTAATGTGAAGTACTGTTAACTTATTTTAATATAATAATTTAAGGGCAAGAGCTGTTGGAATTCATGGAGACAAATCACAATCCGAGCGTGACCATGTATTAAAACGTAAGTTCTATTTAAACTATTTAATTCATTTTATTAATGTTAAATTAATTTTTTAGAATTCAGAAATGGAAGAGCTAATATTTTGGTTGCTACTGATGTTGCTGCCAGAGGTTTAGGTAATTATTTGCGAATACCAATGCATGCTGTACACATGTTATTAAGAAATAATTTATTTTCAGATGTCGATGATGTCAAATTTGTTATCAATTTTGATTACCCCAACAATTCAGAAGATTATATTCACAGAATAGGCCGAACTGGACGGTCATCTCAGAAAGGTACCTCATATGCATTCTTTACCCATTCCAATAGTAAGCAAGCTAAAGACCTCGTGGCTGTTCTTACTGAAGCCAATCAACGTATTGACCCCAAATTAGCTGCCATGGCTGCACGTTCTTTCCGTAAGTTTTTACTCATTCTTCGTTTTGATAAATGAAACATAATTTTTATTTTTATTTTAGCGAGTGGTGGTAACAAATGGTACGGCGGCGGTGGTGGTGGAAACAGATCTTGGGGAGGTGGAAGACCAGCCCACAGAAAATTTTAAGTGTAAACAGTATTCAGTGTGTATTTAAATGATCAATTTGTGTCGAACTTGACTTCTGGTTGGATATGATTCTGTTTAATTTGTGTTGTAAAGTATGATTGTTCATTCCTCCTTATTCCATCCGTACGGTTTCAAAATTGTAATTTAGAGATTTGACGTTGGGATTAACTAATATTAAATGAGTTTTCTATTCATTTCTTTTTTATTATTTCAATCCTTAGCTAAGAAACTTATGTTTTTTGGTGTTTCATTAGTTATAGAAATAATATAGTATTTCTAATTTAAGTAAAAAAATAATTCATAAGGATTACATACATATTCGTAATTAGGTTTCTTATTTTTATAAATTAAAATTTCTATAGAATAGTAATTTAAATTCTTAGATGAAATTAATAATTGTACTTAGCTTAGAGCTTTTCATCAATATTTTTTTTTTATTAATTTTAATTTTAATCATTGTTTATATTGATTAATTTTACATTGTAAGTGGAATTTTCAACAGTAAATAATGTATATGTTAAATAACTAGTGTCTAACATAGATTATATTATTCTATACAGTTATATAATTGCATTTAAGGAACTCATATCCCAAAATTTATTACTCGCTGTAATATTAGTAAATCAATTTTTGTTCATTTATGGTAAATATATTTTAATAAAATATATTTTAATTATTTGTACAAAATTGTTATATTCTACTATGAGCATTATCAATCTTGATCTTTATGGATGCAGTATGTAATTTTCTAACTATGATAGTGGTGTTGTTTGGTCCAATTGATATATTTATAATTCAATTTTTACCAAATTTTGTTACTAGTGAATATTTTTGGAATTAACAGACATCTGGTTTACTATCTAATACTGTGAATCTTACGTTATCTCCCCTGTTATTTACTATTTGACAAACATTCCTTTTAAAAAGCAACTATAGATTTAGTACTAGGTCTTGTACGTATGACTTAATGGAAATTCGTCGTCTCTACTAAAAATGTCCATACTTGATCCATTGTAGAATTAAGGTGGATTTATGTCTCATACAAGCCAAGGATATTTTCGAGTTTTAAACAACAAACCAGGCAGTGAAAATTAAATTAATTCAATGAATTTAAAAACTTGAAAAATTGACTTACGGTGTTTTGTAGATAGCTGATATCAAAAATTTCCGAAAAACTAAATATTACATGAATGAAATTGTTAGTTGACTTTGCCGATGATTCGCGTTTTCAAGTCATTTTTGTTATATAGTGAAAACATAAATAAATCCTATTAGCTTCATATACAACTGCATTGAGTCCCATTGTATAAATTAAGAATAAAATAAAAATAATTAACTTGGGCCATATGGGCATGGAACACAGCATACAGATCCTATTTTAAAATTAATGTGAGGTTACTTAGCTTAGCATACCTAATCCACGCAAGGACACTAGGTAGAACTATTTAAAATAAGATATTGAAAATATTTATATTTAAAATAAACTTAGCCCGCTCGACGCTCGACATCGGTAATTCAACTTCATGTGTAAGTTTAATATAATATTTGTTATACCCATTGACAAAAATGTACTAGGTTAGTTTATTCCCTACTTAGTTACAGAAAACAAATATTGACAAGACTCAATAAAAAGTTGTCGATCATGACTTTGGTTCATACATAGATATCAATACATTTATTAACAAATTATTGAAAGATATTAATATATGACACGTGTAATATTTTAAAATTAATTTATGGGAGAGAGATTAAAATATAAATGTTGAGCTACCTTTTTTATAATTCGAATTGTATTAATTAAATTAAATACAGTAGTTAGCATGTTAAAAGTCAATTTACAAGCAATCGGAATATAAATAACTATTCTTACTTATAATTGCCCATCTATAACGTTTTATGGTCTATTTTTATATTACAATATTTTAATATAACATTAATAATGTAATTTGTTTAATTTTTTATACCTAAGATGAATAATAACTGATAATTATCGTCGACTTACTGTTATATTTGGGTTGTCGGTGGTTAATTACGATTTATGATGACAACGTCAGAGATAAATTAATTGCTGTAACATACGTCACAATCAATTCTTCTATGCTGTGGTTAGAATATATTCTATTTATACTTTCTCCTATTTTCCAACTCGTCTACCCTGTTTATAGTGTTTTTGACCGCCTAAAGACTAAAGTACCACTATCGACATTAACGACTAGACGGTTAGCTACCAGAAACCAGAACTAGGTACTTTCAAAGTTGTATGTTAAACATAGTTTACCACTGCTAAACGTAATGGCTGATGTAAAAAAAAAGAAAAGTAGTACATCATAAAACCATTAGAATATCATAATTTATAGATCAATAAAAATATGCGTTATAGTTTTATTTTTTATTTTTACGGCAGCACTGTTCACGCACTCTTCCACGGGCTGTACAGGTGTTGATGATTTTTTTATGGGTCTATTAATATTATATATTTATTCTGTGGTACGGACCTGTTTCGTGGGTGGCCGTGAGAGCGCGCGTTTGATAGTCCCCAGTTTCTTATCAGTGTCCATTTTTATAAAAAAACCTACGCGGACGGTGGCGGTGGTCTAGCTAGCGCTGAGCACTAGTCACTAGCTGCTGGCGCCTGGCAGTGACTTAAGTAGTGCCGATAGATATGTATTATATTATGTATTATATATTTTTATAATAGTAATAAACACTAAAAAATAATACCGTTGTTATCGTAGCTGTTTGTTTTTTTGGTGTGAATATTATTGTTTCGACAAACTGATACTTATCGTTAGGCACCGAAGAAAACGTCGGAGTGAAACCGACTTGAAAGAACTCCGTCGAAGTTAGGGGTGCTACACCAGAAGAGTCGGTCGCCGGACGACGATGGATTTCATAATAAACCGCGATCGTTTCCGTCTGAAACGTTAAGAGGCCTGTCTGCATAGATCAGTGGTTGTTGGGGTGTGTCTGTAGATCTTGCAGACGATGCAACACAGCAGCGGGGTGATCGGCAAACCGGACACGATCAGACCCGCCAAACATAATGGTGGCAATATCGCCGGTATGTACGATTTGGAGCAGACGCTTGGAAAAGGCCATTTTGCTGTCGTCAAGATGGCCAGGCATGTGTTCACTGGTGAACAGGTAGCCGTCAAGGTGATTGACAAGAATAAGCTGGAAGAAGTCTCTCGTAATCATTTGTACCAAGAGGTGAGTGCCATTGGGTTATATCATTGTTGCAGTCTTGCACTCGTTCGTATGTTTGTTCTCGATGCGATTGATTGTGAAGACATTGTTTTTGATGCTGTTTTTGCCTAATATCTGTAGAACGACACTAAATTACTTTAACCTGACCATAATTGTGATATGGTTACTCTCCTCTTTTTTGATTGACTAATACTTAGATTAAACGGTATCTTATTAAATTTTTGTATGCAAATCAATTTTGTATTGACTTTACTTCTATTAATTTATCATTTTCCCGAGTAATTAATTTCTGGTTCAATATAATTGTAGAATTATTATTGTAACCATTGTGATATCAATCAAAAAAATATTACAATTTTATGTGGTAGAAATATCACCTACACCAACAACTGCCTGTTATGTTTAGGGCATAATATGTATCTTTAATAGATGGTATTTAATTGTTTAAAATTTGATCTATCAATTATTATGGTATTCCCTTGTTTACTAACCACATAAAATAATGTTTATATAAAGTAATCATATTACTTATTGATTTCAGACATTAGTGATTTCAATCAATTTTTATCTTTGTTGTGTGGATACTGGATAGGTATTGTAATTCTTTTTTTTTTTTATTGATAATGAATCACAGAATGTGAATCACTAGTTGTTATTTTATCCATTGTGTAATAAATTAATGTTCTTTTGAAATTGTAGTTAGGTATTCATAGTTTAGTTATGTATAAGACATATTATTAACAAGTTTTCAACAAGTAGGTATGTAGTTTTAATAATTTATGCAATTACTAGATAAGTAAATAGAAAATATTGAAGTGGGTAGAAAATTGTTACCAAATGCTTTAGATATGATAGTTTTTATCTTGTTACAACTTACAATTGCTATCTATATTATATATTACATAAGTAGGTACTTTTAATTTTTAATATGTATAAATTAAATTATAACTAATAATTTAATTGTTAATGAATATATATTTATAAATATTACATTTTTAACAATCTGAGTCATTACTTTTTATTTTATATCTGGTATTAAGTTTTCATCAATTATTAATTATTAATTCAAAAGTTAACTATGCTGATTTTAATTGTGTATGAAATAGTAAAACAATAACCTTTGTATGCTCATAGCAATTTAACATTTTTGACAATGATTGTTTATTTTAATAATATTATAAAAAAGTTTGAACTACTTATAGGTAATTAATTTAATGGTTCATAATTCAAAATTAAATATAATATTCTCATGCATTATAATTTATGACACTTTTATTATGATAATAACAATTAAAATATAATTTCAATGTTCATAGATATTTATCATTCTTGTGATTCCACACACATTTATTCGTAGTAACTTTTCTTTTAAAATCAAATTATTTTTAATTTTAAAAAACATGTATATATTATATATATACAAAATGTATCTTTTATTAAAATAATTTATATTTGAACATTTTATTTGAATAAATTAGGTATCTATGATCAACCTTATTTATAATAACTATTTTCTTATTTAGTAGTGATTGAAAAATTAATAACTGGTTTATTTATGACTTGATTAATATTATAAAGAAAATTATTAAGAATTTTTTTTTTTAACAGGTTCGATGTATGAAATTAGTGCAGCATCCTAATGTCGTGAGATTATATGAAGTGATTGATACACACAGTAAATTATATCTAATACTTGAGTTAGCTGATGGTGGAGATTTATATGATTACATTATGCGACATGAAGGCGGATTGTCTGAGCAATTAGCTTGTGAATATTTTGCACAGATTGTTAGAGCAATATCGTACTGTCACAAATTACATGTTGTCCATAGAGATTTGAAACCTGAGAATGTGGTTTTTTTTGAAAAACAAGGGATTGTTAAACTTACAGATTTTGGGTAAGTTATATTGTTAGTTTTATAATTACTGTATTTCGTTTATTATTTAATTATTTATTTTGAAATTAACAAAAATATTTTTTTGTAGTTTTAGCAATACATTTTGTCCTGGTCAAAAATTAGAAACATCATGTGGTTCGTTGGCTTATTCGGCTCCTGAAATTTTGATTGGAAATTCATATAATGCTACTGCTGTTGGTGAGAACAATACTTTATTTTTGTTACTTACTTTCACAAGTTGATTTAATGTGTAGTTAAGTCTGTAGTTCAATCAATTTAAATTACATATTTATTTTGAATGTAAGAGAACTAGTGTCAGTAGTGTCACTCATTGATGACTTCTTGCTCACACAATCATTATTTTATTCTTTTCTTATCACATAATATTTTGACAATTATACAGTATTTATATAGATTGTGTAATAAAGTCTTATCATAATAATAAAATAAAAATATGAGAGTTCAGTCTAAAGATGAGTCATTAAATTAGAAAAGTTCAAAACAATTAATTTATTGAACAGTTATTTGTTTTGTATATAGTAACAAAACGACAAGTGTTGTCGTATGCAGTGTGCGCGCTCGCACACATGTTTCTTAACTTCTATTACTGCACAGTCCTCGACACTGTTTTTATATTAATAGATGGCTTGTTGTATTGTCATTGATTCAGATACTGTAGTTGAAGCATTGTCATGAGTTTTATTATATGAAACAGTTATTATAAAATGTTTGCATAGGTTAGCTAGAACTTAAAATATTTTATTAAGATATTTTTTAGTCGCATAATTTAAAAATAATCAAAATTTATTTTATTTTTGTGCAGACATTATCCATAAGTTATAGCTACTTTACTGAAATTTTGTTGAATCTATATAGAATTAAAGTATTATTAATGTTTCATTGGGCATTTTAATATTCAACTCGATGTAACTTTTGAATAATTAATTAAAAAAAGTTAATGACATATGTATATTTTACTTCAAATATCACAAAATTGGTGTATTCTTATTTTATTTAGACAAATCACTTAGATTAGAAGATAATATTAGAATGATTTCTCAATTTATATATATATAGTTATACTTATGATATTCATACAATAAATTTATAAGTTATACAACTAATATTGATAATTTGTTTGTTGTATATTGTTTTGTAGATATCTGGTCATTGGGTGTAATTTTGTACATGTTGGTATGTGGTGAAGCACCATTTCGTTCAGCTAACGACAGTGAAACTTTAACAATGATTATGGATTGTAAATACAAAGTATCCAGTCATGTGTCTGAAGAATGTAAAGCACTTATTGGTCGTATGCTTGTGAGGAATCCTGAGAAACGAGCTACTCTTGATGAGATCGCTGCAGATGTTTGGTTGAAAGATGTCAAGGCGATAAATGACGACGAGAGTCCATTGGTGTCTAAACAGTTAATTAACGAAGACGACCATGCATTAATTATACAAAAAATGATTAGTGGAAAAATAGCTACAAAAGAACAAATTGTGGAGTAAGTTGGCTAATTTTTCATTTTTCTTTAATCTTTATGTTCAAATTATATAAGTATTTAATGTAAAGTTATCAATTAATATTTTTATTATTAATTCAGGGCTCTAGATAAAAACGAGTATAATCATATTACAGCTACCTATTATTTACTCGCAGAAAGAAAATTGAAGTCTGCAACACCTAAAAAATCTCAAGCTATTAAAAAGTAGATTTCTTATATTTTTAAATATTTTTATTGTTCATTTTTATAATTTTTTTTTTATTTTTCCAGTGATATGAATGTTCCTCAGTTAAAAGTAGATGATAGTTCTAATCAAAATAACGTTTTGACGATAGTCAATGTAGCGCCTAAATCTGCTATATTAGGATCATTGCATTCTGATCGACCTAAAGTAATAAGAAAAATTCATCTGTTTATAAACATTATTAATTACTTCTTTGTTGATTTAACAGAGAACACGGAAGTGTAGTGTTGTAGTTGAAGAAGAAGATGAAAAGGAAGATGAGGAAGAAGATGATGATAGTAGTTCATTAAATCGAAGGGGTTCTCGGTCAGAAGGAAAATTGAATACAATAGCTTCTGAACTACGAACAAAACAACTTTCGATCACTGAAGTACATGAAACAAATCCAACGTCTGCTTCTGTTGTGTCTAACAAAATCCCACCACCCTTTGTGTCTTCTCATAGTTCACCACAGTTACTTGACGATAAGCAAAACAGAACTGGCAACTACATAACATATGAACAAAGGCGAAGCAAAATGCATAAAAATCGTACAGCATCCTGTAGTAGCTCTGAAACCAGTGATGATGATACTGATGGCCGTAAAAAGCGAGGCAGTAGTAGGTCATTGGCTTCATTTAAGGGTAACGATAAAGATCCTGATAATGATGGAATGGGAAATGCTGGTGGGCAAGGGACAGAGCCCTCACAAGAACATGATACTGATGTCCAAAAAAAAGATGGGAAAAGTGGGAATAAAACAGAAAGACCAGGTAGTAGTGCTGCAGGCAGACGACGATGCATAAGCGCGAATGCCAGGAGTCGAAGGGGTAGATCAGCTGAAACTAGATTAAGAGAGAGTCAAAGTTTGAATCGTATCACTGAAGTCCAAGAATCTGAAGTAAATACCCCAAGTTTAACTGCTAACTCGGATAATTTTGAGTTTACCAACAAAAACTGTCAGGTGAGAACCGTTAATTAATAATATTGATTCCGAGAAACTGTAGTCAAATTATTTATTATTATTATTTTTTTTTAGGTATCCGTAGAGAATACTATTGCTGACAAAAACCCTGCAACCATATCAACTTTACCCCAATATAAAAAACACCAGACATCCAAACGCATCTCATTGTTTAGTAAGTATTTGAATTTACAAAAAAAACTGTGTACACAAATTCTGTTTAGCAAGAAGAGTACAGATAACCGTTTATATAAGGCAAAATCGTGTTCAGAAATGGCTAACTCCAAAATTGCTGTAAGAGAAGTAAGCACTGACAGGTGTTAATCCCTTTTCATGTACCGCACAACGAATGTATTATTATTTAGTCCAGGTTTATTATGTCAAACAATAATTAAATTTATTACCTTTTTTATCATTGAATCCCTGCAAGAATATTATTTATAATTTTATATGACTCCTATTGGCGATATTACGTATGATGACAGTGATTTTTATTTAATTTTGGCCTTTAAACACAATAATCCCTAAAAACTAATCTATTACTGACTAAATATACTTACTATTATTATAATTATTAACTTGTTTTAGTTTAGAAATACTTTTTTTCTTTAAGAAAATTTGTTAATTATTTAACCAAAGTTAATTTTTACACGCATATATTTTTATACATGAGACTTGCTTAAATGTGCAGTACAATTATTAAGACGCACATTGAACTATTTTTTTTTGTTTTTAAGTTTTTTAGTCAATACCAAATTGTTATTATTTTTGATTGTGTAATGTATTGGTTAAAAGAAGAAACAATAAGATTTTACTAGATTATTAATGAAATCAGACTAGTCAATTTTACCCTCAAGAAAGGTCACGAAGAAATCAATTTGTTTTATATATTATTTTATTTAAATTGTTTATTATTATTATTTCTTTTTGATTAATGTTTAAAATTATAATATTTAATAAATAATATCTCTATAGTTGATTTTTACATACATGTAGACAAGTAGATAATATTTATCATTGTATTTTATTGTTATCCACAAAACACTATAATTACTATTGATTGGTTGTGAATTAAAACATTGAACATACATATTTTTTTATGTTTAAAATCTTACTAATATCATAACCGTGTTCTCTAAGTAGAATACTATTAATAATTACAACAATAAAATCCATTTTCATTTTACCATGGGCATAAATGTTAGAAAAATAGTGCCATATTATTACATATACATTAATAATTATATATTATATCATTATAAGATATAGATAAGTTTATTATTGTTTAACATATTAATTTTGTATACCAAAAACTATGTTATTATAAACATTAAACAATGTATAAGTGTGCAATATATTTACTATATATGAATTTAGAAATTTGAAATACATTAAAGTTGACAATCGAAGGTTACATTTTTTTTTCTCACTTACCATAAATTTATTTTAATTTTGTTTTTAAAACTGTAAACATCAGCATAATATAACATAACTATGTCTGAGCTAATATTATACTACAATAACAGTAATAATAACAGTTCCCTATTTAAATTGGTTTTTTTTTATTGATTAGTTGCATTGTTTATGTTTTGTATTATTATTAAAGTAATTATTTTTATTTATAAAATTACATTTTTTTTTTCATTTATGTGAACTCATAACATTATGTTTGGAGTATGTTATAAATATTGATTATGTTTAAACAAAATTGAATTGGTTGTGATTATCATGGAATTAGAATATAATATAAATATTACAAAAAAATTGTTTTCATTTAATCTTAATGTGTATTTTTATATTTTCCGTACCATACCAAACTGGCTTTGATTAAGAAATTACCTAAAATCCTAATTTCTTGTAATCATTTAAGAATGATTAAAATATAACATTTATATATTTTTGACATATATGCCAGGGTTGAAGGTATATGAACAATTTTTAAACATTTAATGAATCAATAGTAAATTAATGGTTTTTTAAATATATAATGTAGTGGTCTTTTAATACATTTTTCATGCAACACTGTAAATAATCAATCATGTATTGTTAATACAATAACTTTGATTATTTTTAATGCATTCTATGGCATATTCTCATTTCTCCTTATTGATTAATTAGTATGCATTTTGTTTTCGTACACCACACATCACTTGATTTCAAACATGAACTAGTTCTTCTCAGTTCATGATTTAAACACTAATACAGCTACATTTTTATTTAGTAATTTTGAAATTGAACAATTTCAACAATAGTCAATTATTTTTTACCTGTTATTTAATATACTTAATATAAATAATATGAAGAACCCATTGGCTAATTGTGTTTTACTTAAAACAACATTTAGATTTATACAAACAGTATTATACAGTACCAAGGGTCATGTGCTAATCGGTACAGTATTTCTAAAGATATCAATTTTGTAATAAACATATTTAATAATTAATGCGTAGGTGGTGGAACTGGATTTATTGGTAGAAACTTGAAAGAATTGCTGTTGAGTGAAAATTACGAAGTTACAATATTATCTAGAATTAAGACTGGAGAGAAACACATCATGAATTGGGTAATTTTTTAGGATTTCAAATTACATACATATTTTTAAAGTAATATTTTTAACGTGTAGACCGATTTAATATTCCATGGTGTTCCCAATAACATAACTGCTGTGGTCAACTTGACTGGCGAACCTATCATGGTTCCTTTTAAACGTTTTGGAAGTAACTTTAAACGAAAAATTTGGATTAGTAGAGTTGGATCCACAATGTTACTTACTGATTTATTAAATTCCACCAAATGCAAGCCTGATGTGTTTATTACAATCACTAGTACTGGTAGTATTGATTTTAACAAAAAATCTTATTTTTAAATATTATAATTTAAATTAACAAACAACAGATATGTATCCATCAAATGGAGTTCACACAGAAAAATTTATTCCTTCAGACCAAATGATAGACTGTAATTTCTTCACTAGATTAGGAATGGATTGGGAACAAGCTTCAAAGAAATTTCCTTTTCGTAGAATATCAATTAGAACAGGTCTGCACTATGTGATGTAATATTTAATAATAATAATAAAAACATTGCAACGTATAACTAATAAATATTTCATAATACAATTTTAGGCTAATTTTAACCAATCAATTTAATTTACTTTAATTTGTATCAATTAGGAACAGTACTGGGTCACAATGGTGGATTTCTCAAATGCTTGAAACAATTAATTGCTATAGGTATAGGGGCCAAGATAGGAGATGGGTGTCAGCATCAGCCTTGGATACACATTTGTGATTTACTGTACCTTATACTTTTTTCAATAGAGAACAAGGAAGTATGTGGAATATTAAATGGAGTATCGCCAAAGGTAATGACGATAAAAAGAATACTATTTAACTAATCTACTGACTATAAAAGTGTTTCCTCCAATTCGCTATTAATTTTTATGATAGTAAGATAGAAAAATAGCATTTTCCATAATTTCTCATATCACAAGGCAATATTGACATTTTTTTAATTAGATATATCGTTCTAAATATAATTTATACTATTTAAATTAATTAAAGAGCATAACTAATGAAGAATTAATTACTACTTACAAGCAAGTATCAAAAAAGTCATCAGTAATGTTAAATACACCTAAAATATTACTTAAGACAATGTTTGGAGAAGAAAGAACAAAACTAATATTGGGAGGAAGAAAAGTTTTACCAATGGGGACATTGGATTATGGATTTAATTTTCAATATTGTGAAATTGAAAGTGCTTTAAGAAATATTTTGAATCGATGAAAAATAAATAATACTTACTTTGTCAGATGTTTGCAGAACATTATTAAACTTAGAAATTATTGAATGGTAGTTTTAAAATTTAGCAGTATAATTAATGTATTAACACACTGTTGTAACCAAAAAATAAGATGCAATTGAATACCTCATCTATTATCAATTATATTTGAAGTTTATAACAGCATAATGTAAAACATTAAAGAATTTTACATAATAATTGCAAATTAAATTTTCTCAATTAACTAAACCAAAATTCTCATGTTATTTAAAATCACAGTAAAGCATGATATAAATTAATGCCTGGTACATATATATTAACTAGCATTTAAAAAACATGAATTATTCATACTTATATTATATAAAAAAAAAATTGTATTGAATTGCTCAATCTTTACCTTTTGTTATGAATATATAACACATGAAACACATAAAGAACTTAGCATAAAAATCGGTCAATAACCTAAATAGTAACTTATACGTAACACGCTATAAAAAATATTGAAGTTAAAATAAGCATGTATCAATAACTTCATTTTTTCTAGAATCTTGGCCGATTTTAATGACAAATAGTAAATTCATTCGTGCAATAAAAAAATTGATTTGAACATATACACGAGGGTTAACTCATTAGTTAACCTAAAAATGTCTAAACGACATATTTACTAAAATTGGAAATAATTAAAAAAAAACAAAACAAGTGGTTTATATGTTGAACAGAAAGAGTTTATTACTGTTTAGATGAATCAATATAAAAGTTTCATAATCGCTTAATGTTTACCAAAACATGATAGTATGTCCGGTGCGGGCCACGAGGTTTACTTGGACCTTGCACGCATCTTCCTCCTCTTGCGCTTCAACCTACGCATACGCTTCTTACGCCATTTAGCCCTCATAATCGGGCTAACGACAAATCTACAAACAGAAATAAAGAAATAAAGCGGCTATCGAAATATGCAAACACGTGTGAAGGGTGGCTATACAAAAACGGCAATTACAGAAAAAATTAAGTTGGTCCAAGAGAAATGGTTAAAAATAATTACTGTAAATAATTTAACGAATAAATGTTAACGTTAACGAATAAAGTGGAGAAAAATAATTTTAAAATAATATATTGAAATACTTACCAAAGGTGAGAATATTCGGAGCGGAACGGAGAGTTCAGCTCGATTCAGGAACAAATTTGTTTGTGACGGAATAAAAGATGACGCCGTGGCCCGTCGAACAAGCTAGAGAAATTTCTCTCAGACGCAGTGTATCCAACATGATTGACAATGATTTGAGGTTATTTACGCATAAACGAAACGTGGAACATGAAGGAAAAAGCATAGCACAGAAACGAAGTGAAAGTATAAGAGATCAGAGTAAAGTTGTCAGCACTGTATAATTTGATGGTTGTCCATATGTTTTGTACAGAAATAATGATAATAGTAATGTAAATATAAAATTAAAAATACGTGATATCAGAAGTTTTTCAAGTTTAAAAATTAGATTATTATTTTATTTTTTACTTAAAGTTTTTATATACCAATTACCAGTACCATAATGTAAAACTATAAAAAGTATGATTATACGGTTTTACAAACTACGAAGTTAATTAGAAATTTAGTTTTTGCCACTGACTCTTTTCAACCTTTTCCTTTAAATTTTAAATTTTAATCATAAATCTAGTTGATCATGATTTCTATAAGCCGAAGTTATTCAATGACAAGTAAAGGGAGAGTGTTAATCGGTATGTTATTAATGTTGGTTTATCAATTCATATATAATGTATTTATATATATTTTTTTTGTGTATAAATTATAAATACCTAGGTCATATAGTAAATTATTGTGTTGTATTGTTGTGTGACTTAACATTTTAAATTCTTGATTTATTCTCAATAAGAAATTGAAATGCATTTCCTACAATATCATAATAGTTTTAAGTGATCACATTTACATCACTTATATGTTCCAAATTAAACTTTTTTTTACTTTTACTGTTTACAATATTAAATTACTTAAATATTAGTCATCATAAATTTGATTAACCTATTTGTAAAATGCAAATATTATAGTAGTATGTCGAATCGTTCAGTTAACAATATTTTAAGAAATTCATATACATTCGCGCCATCTGTAACTTTTGTTATTGTTTTAGATTTTGGCTGTTGATAAAATTAATTATATGATTGTTGTTTTGTTTAGATATAAGTATTGTATACATTTATTTGCTTAGTTATGTGAACAAATATTTTAGATCAAAGTTTTTACCATTAATTATTTAGTTATTATTTATTTAGTGAATTTGATAACTGTGTGTGTTGTTTCTGCCTTACAAATAAACAATATATTATTATATTTTTGTTCAGTAGAATTTATTTTGTATTGTTATTTTTAAAATTTTATTAAAATTATGAAAGGTAAGAATATTATTTGTGGTTTTGCTTCGATTTTCCTTTAGAGTTTAATTATAAAACAAGTTATAAGTATGTAAAATATTCTTTTTTAAAAAAGCTCATTAAATATTTTAAAATATAATATTAAAAAAATCAATACAGATAATAATAATAATATTTATTACTTTAAATTTACTAAAATATAAAATCTAATAACAAGAAAGAATTCTGCTGAACCCATGTTTGTTATGATGTAAGTTTATAAGACAGAGACAACACAAAATACATTAAGTTATCTCAGTGGTACTTTTGTTCTTACTACTTTTATTTAAATGATCTGTTTTATTTTCCAGGAGGTGGAACTGGATTTGTTGGAAAATATTTAAAACAGTACCTTAAGAACCAAAACTATGATGTTACTATCATATCTAGAAAAAACAATGATATTAATAAATCTGAGTCTGTTATAAGTTGGGTAAAAACCAAATCAATTCAAAAATATTAATCTGATGTTTAATGTTTTTTTTTTTTTTATAGGATCAGATAAAAAAAAATGAAATTCCACTTGATACTGTAGCTGTGATTAATGCTGCTGGCGAACCAATTCTCGAACCTACACGATTCTGGACCAGCAAGTTCAAGAAATCTGTATGGGATAGTAGAGTAATGACTAATCAATACCTTGTAGATGCAATCAATAATATGAATACAACAAAACCGAAATTATTTATATCTTTTTCCGGAGTAGGTGTGTTTCAATTAATTTGATGATTTCAATTAATATTTTGCTGCCAATGATTCTAATTGACCTTGTTGTAGCATAGTTCAAAATAATATGCTGGATAGTAAAAAAAAGAATTATGTTTCTTATTATTTGATGCTTTATAACATGGTCATTATTACAATTTAACTATTTGTATTTTGTAAGCGTTACCTATAATTATTTTTTCATGGATACGAGCAAAAGTTGGACATCAATATTTTTATTTTGTGAATCTTTTTTAAAACCTTATATTTTATTCTTCACAGGAATTATTTGTGTACAAAGTTAATCGTAGTAAACACGTTGCTTTAGAATATTTATTTTAATATTATCTTTCAAAATGTTCAATAATAATTTATATATAAATCAAATTAAACAGTTATTTTTATTTAATTAAAATTGTTTGTCGATAGTTACACGATTAAATAGTCATATCAGTAATTTTTTTAGTCTTAAATCATTAACTGATCGTCATTATATCTCCAGTTTTCATTTTATTAATTGGCTTATTCAAGGAAATAAAAATATACCCTGTTTGTTAAAATGACTCGATATTCATGTTCCTAGTAGCATCAGGTTTATAGGATTATTTTACCTACCTGCATTGATTATATATTATTGTAGTCTTTATAATCAATGCTACCAGTTAACCATACTAATTTTGCTAATAATTCTCCCCTTATTAGAATGATGTCGATAGCCAATAGTAATATATAATTTGTTCGTACCCTGGCCAGCTTCAATACCTCATTATTGGTAATCCACTGTAATCTAATTGTAAAATAAGTTTTATAATATGTTATTACAACTTATTTTGTTATATCTTATTTTAGTTTATCAACTACAAGAATATTCATTTTTATTACTTTGTTTATATCATTCCAAAACCTGTTAGATGTTTGATTTTATAAATTAAATAAATATATTTTTATTTAATTTTTAGGTATATATCCTCCAAATACAGACAAGTGTGAACCATATACAGAGAGTTATGATATTAAAGAGTTTGATTACTTATCGAAATTAGTAATTGGGATTGAAGAAAGTGCTATACCAAAATCAGATGACGTACGTTCAGTAATAATTAGATTAGGTATGTATAATTATTATTTTTTTTTTCTCAAAAACATGTTTGAATTTCATCAACTTATATATGATTTTTAGGGGTTGTACTTGGCCGACATGGTGGATTTATAAGTCAGCTTTATCCATTCTTTCGTTATGGTTTAGGAATATGTATGGGCAATGGTTCTCAATTCTTTCCTTGGATACATATAGACGATGTTTGTCGTATAGTATTATTTGCTATTGAAAACAACAGAGTTGAGGGTATTGTCAATGGAGTTGCACCTGAAGTAATGTTTAACTTTTTTCTAAATTTGAAACATTATAGTTAATATTATTGTTTTTCAGATTATTACCCATCAATACTTTGCCAAGAGTTTTGTTGAAGTCTTTGGTCATAGTTTTGTATTTAAAGTTCCAGGAATTATTTTTAAGTTAATATTTGGAACAGAACGCGCAAAAATGGTTTTAGAAGGACAAGCTGTTGAACCAACCAAATTAAATAGTTTAAATTTTGTATACAAATTGCCTGATGTCAAAACAGCATTGTGTCGTGTATCTAAAGAATAATTTGATGCATTGGAAACAGTATCCAATATAGATAGTTTTAAAGATGAGGTATAATTAAATGGCTTATTTTATTACTGTTTGTAATAATAACTCAAATTTGCAAATTTAAAAAGTATTTTTTAGGTATTTAAATTAGTAAAAGTTCATAATTATTATGTAATTTACATAAATAATGATTATTACTCGTTTTATTATAATAGACATTGGTGTTGCACTGTTGCTCAAGGTTTACAGTAATATAATATTAAAAAAATAGTTAATATCTTATACCACAGAATAAATAATTTTATGTTTACATTCATTACCAGTCTATTTTAATTTTTTCTTCTATTTATTAAAACTTATTATAAATTATTTTTCTCAATCATGATTTTTTTGATCTAGTAAGAGACCCAGGACTATAGTTTGTGTTGGTGGTAGGTTATTAGAAATATTTACTACATAATGCCCATATAATATCAAGTAATTACTTAATACATTAAAAATTATTTAATTTGTTTTGTATACAAATTTTTTCTATAATCTTTTTTACAATTACATTTTTTATGATCATTGGCTATTTTAAATTGTTCAACTAGTACACAAAATAAAAAATGTTTAAATGTATATATTAACCTATATATTAATAGAAAAACAATCACATTTTTCGTAATTATAATTTTTTGATCCTTGTAATGTATGGTAATTTAAACAAATTCAAACAATATTATTTTGTTTTATTTAAAGTGCATTTATTAAAATTTGACTATCATAAAATTAAAGATAAATTATTTTAGTTATATTTTTAAATTTAACCAACTTGTATACCACAAAATGTAACTTTCCTATTAAATTATTTATACACAAATGCCATCTCAGATTAAAACATAATACCTAAGTAACTTATTATTTTTATTATTTTACGAATTCTGCGGATTACAGTTTTTATTATTGTTACAACTATTGATTGTTATACTATTATAATTTAAATTGGATTTACTAATAGAGACCGGGGTAAAAAATTTTTCCTACATTTATAGATAGATTTCTACGATTTAAAATTACTTTCCAAAAACTTTTAGAGGCATTTTTATGTACTTTACCCCATGAGTTATTTGATTGACAGAGATAATATCTCTATATTATTATATTATATCTCATGCATATGCAATTAAGGTTATTTTTATTGTTACATTGCAAATTTTGTAAATATAAAAAAATAAAATTAGCTTCATTCATTTTGCTATTGTACATCATATTTAATTTCACTTGTATTCTCATTTACTTTTTTACATTATTTTTTCTTTAAACAAGATATTGCGCATAATTTTCTATATAAAAAAAATATGTAAGCATGTTTTTACGGTAAATCTTTTCTACTTAATAATAATAAATGTAATCAACTAACATAAGTTGAGAAATAAATATCCATATGAAGAAAAAAGAAAACATTTATTATTTACACTTTATAATTTATTTTCAATTAAAAATAAATCAAAAATTATCAGTCATTATTAAAATAAGTAAATTGAATATTGATAATTGTTTAATTTCACAAGCATAAATTATTGATATCTTATTAAGTCATAGTTAAAAACTTTAATTTTACAACCGAATGTTAATTTTGTAAAAAATGAAAATGCAACTCAATTTACAATTTTTATTTTAGACTAGAGCGTTATAATTTTAAAACAATATATATTTAATTCATTTTTGTAAAAATAATTACTCTCAAGGTTTAAGTACAGTTAATTAATTAATAGATTCATATAATAATTTAATTTACAATAAGACTAAAATTTACATTATTATTTCAAAATGTAAGAAAATAAAACAAATGTATACATACTATTTACAAAAAAAACATAATATATAATAGTTATTTTAAAATATTTACAAAATAAATTATAACAAATTAATATCAGTTAGGTGGTTTAATGTGGCGATTTATATAAGTTCCAATCATATTTATTTTAATTTTTAAATCTATTTTTTTTTAGCAGAAAAAAAGTTGGATGTTTCTACAAAGCTTCGTCTCCTGTTTGATAAAGCTCTGCCTGTCCATTTCTGTGTGTCAATGGTTGTTTTTCTGGTGCATTAGATGGCCGATTGCGTTTGAAAAATCCACACTACCAAAAAACAAATTATTGAAAAAAATGCATTTTACACATGTTTGATTTGTAAAATTAGTTTTTATGAAATAAATTATAAATTATTTTACATTATTTATTTATACTATTATGTATGTGTTATGACATTTTATTTGTTATCAATTAAATAAAGTTCTATTAATAATATCAGTTTGTTTTTGAAATAAAATAAAGCTTTAACAAGTTAAATATTATAAAGGAGCGTCATGATTGCATTATTATACATAAAGGTAAATTTAATCATTTCTTTTTTAAAATTTGTTTTAGAGGTATCTATTGAAATTTTTCTTCTAAATCAAAATGAATGGCTACTTATTACTTCTACAGCTATTTAATCAAATTTGTGTGTGTTTAGAAAATTATTATTCTAACTTTTAAACTACATAAGCTTATATTATATTAGTTTAATCTTTAAATTTTTTGGTTTAATATTGTATAAAATATATTTCAAATGCAAAACAGTTCTGTGGTTGAAATATTTTGACTACAATAACCATAAACAGTACTAGCATTTTCATCTATTCGTTTCTTTTAAAGTTTTATGAGAATTGTGTCTGGAGCAATGTTCGTCAATGTTTTTTACTTGCAACCCACTTTTTTACCATTTTACGATTTGCATGACCTATGAGAGCGTAAGTCATAAAATGAAAAGCAAAAAAAAAAAGTTAAAATTGCCTTATGTCATTGTAGAAGTGCTCTTATCCTGTTTTCTATTGATATTATCTATCTATATCGTACTAGGTAACAATAGTGTACAAGAAAATATTTAGTATACGTACAGTCGTACAATTATGTTAATAAAATATTGTATATTATTGTTCTATATTAGTAAAAATTACTTATCGGGAATTCAGGACCCGTTTTTAAAACTTAACTATATTTAATTTCTATTCAACCCATCAGTTGAAGACCACTGTTTTAGGGAATACTTATTTTAATATTTTCACAACAGGCAACCTATCAAAATCGTTGAGCTAGGTACATGGACATTTTTTATTTAAAAAAAAAAAAATGTATTATGAGTAATTTTGGGGAAAAAGTTTGACATCAAAACATTGAGCTTCGTTCGATTTCACACTTTTATGATCTATTTATGACGAAATTTACCTTGTAGAGCAAGTACACTAGCAGCAACAGGATGGCCGTTCCAGCGACGGCGGCCAAGACAACGATCCAAAGGGGAATGATGTCCGGTTTAACAGCCAGGTCTCGGGGGATGACTTCCGTGAACACTTCGTAGCTTCTGACCTGGGCGAGTTTACTTTCTGGCTTGCCGATGTATTGCAGCTTCGTGACTTTTGCGGATAACGTGGAACTCAGCGTTACCGGTCTATTGAGCGCCACCTGCAAATGGAAACCAGATATATTATAGTCGTGTAACAGGTATCTGCCAGGTTTGAAGTAAAGGTTCTTTATTGGTCCTTTGCATTGTCAGGTATAGAAGTTTTAAATGTAGAAAAGTAAATACTTATGTTGATCATCACTAAATACCTTTTTCAGAGTGCTGACCCAAGCCCTGGACCTAAATGACAGCCACACCTCTTGATCTTTGGACAGTGGTCCAATCTTACACTTGACGGTCACGCACCTCGTGGGTCCACACCGCTTGGTTTGCGTATCCCTCCGGAACCGGGTGTACAGCTTGAACTTGCCGTCGACGTCGGTTGGTTTGACGTAGTTTTGCGGACTTAAATCCTGCGCCTCGTACACGTCCGTCGACCCACTACCGTCGGAAGTCATGTGCAACGTGTCCCATGTGCCTGCTGCGTTGGCGCGGTACAGTTTTCCGTCTACCGTCCGCCACCTTTGCACCGTTTCCGATTCGTCCACTTTGGTCTGTCTGAATCCTTGGTTCTGCCTTTCCGTGACTGCAGTCCCACCGGTCAGGCTGATCGACAGGTCGCTGTCGTCGCCTGTCGTGCCGCCCAAGACGTTGGTCACGCCGCTCGTTCCTGCGGCCATGTTCATCCTGTGCACCGCAGCGTCACGGTAGTCCAACGCGTCACCGTCCACGACGTGCGACGAACTGCCGTTGCGCATCACTCCGTCGTTGTTGGTCCTCCATCGGTCCGTCACGTACGTCTTAGGCATACCACCGCCTGTAGAGTCGTCCCACGTCGTGTTGGTCACGTGGCTTTTTTCTGATTCCCGGAAACTTGTGAAGTTTTTAGCGCCCTGGTGCCAGCCACTGTTGCCCTGATTCCACTGTGTGCCGACCCCATTGTCACGGGACCATTTTTCTCCTCGTGATTCGGCGGTCGTCTTAGACGTTTCCCAACCATTAACTCCGCCATGCGAATTCACCGACGATTGACCGCCAGACGACCATTCGCCGCGTACTTCCGAACCACCATATACTTCCGATCCACCGCGTGCTTCCGAACCACCGTATACCTTCGATCCGCCACGTACTTCCGATCCGCTCTGGATAACAGTCACCGACGACTGACCACGGGAATCCGATCCGGCGCTATTTTCAAACGATCCCGCAAAGCGAGAATCTGTGTTCACGGTCTCGACGCGTGATGTACCCCCGGACGATGACGCACCCATCTGGAAAGTCGAACCGCCCGACGACGACTCGGACTCGTCAAAGTGAGCGGCGCCGTACACACCGCGGGACGATGAACCGTATCGGGAGTCACTCTCCGCTCCACCAGCCACGGACCAACGGTTGCCCTGCGCACTCGACGCGCCACCCGCGGAACCCGAAGACGAGGACTTTGACTCGTACTCGTTATGCACTACGCCACCACTGCTTTCAGACGACTCGACAGTGAACGCCGGCCCTCGGTTTGCGTTAGTAACAACCGAAGTGCCGGATACTTCGCTGCCACGTTGACCACCGGTCACCACGCTCGTCGACATCGATCCCGAATACTCGCTGTGGACTACGCCTCCGCCTCCGCCACTCTCCGATGATCCAATCATGAATTTTGGCCCTCGGTTGACGTCGGTAACGACCGTCGCTCCGGAACCCTCATTACGGCTATGGCTCACACCGCCGCCGTTCACTGCCGTTCCGCTCGATTCGTGTTTGGAGTTTTGGTATCGAATTTTTTGTTCGTACGAACCGTCACCCCACTGCAATTTCGATTCTTCTTCTTCCTTCTTTTGGATTTCCATGAAACGTTTCTTTTCTTCCTCCGTCAGTTCCGCAAACGTTTTGATTTTTGTAACGACCGCATCTGCAGAACTCGAACTAGTACTTTCTGAACCCTTAACAGTGACCGACGCACCTGAGCCACTAGAGATCAAACCACTAGATTCAAAATACGATTTCCTTTTACGATCGATCTGCAAACGCATAAAAAAAAGCATTAATGCCGATAAGTGGGTACTTGTTTATGTACTCGTCGAGTCAACACTTACATTTAATTTTAATGGATTAATTTCTTCAATAGCTTCACATTTTACCTGTCCATTTGTTTCGGGCATTTCAAGTAAGTATAACAGTGGTTCTCCTACGATAAAACATTTTTATTAAATTAAATTATTCTATTTTGTTTTTTTCAATTAAAGCAAAAAAAAAAATGTTAATTGTTTATAAATTAACGTTAAATTTCATATTTTATATGTATTGATAACTCGATCAATTTAGAGTTAAATTAAAATGTATTTACCTGCCAATGTGAACATGGGCCAGTCAATGTAAGCTTCGGCTTCTAATATATCTGAAGGACCTTTATTACGAATCCCGTATATGTGAATAACTTGTGGGCCGATTTGCTTTTCGTCGGTAATATTTAGAGATTCTTCCATCGTTATGTTATAATGTACGTCCACAGGTTTTGATGATCCTACAATAATCAAATCGGTTTCCGCCCAAAGAGGTACCCCTAAGTATTTTGTGTTATCTGATACGGAATCAAAACGTTCTGGATTTGTGCTGTTCACCACCATGTTGAATTCGTATTTGGCCTTAGTTTCAGTAGTTTGATATGGTTCCAAAACAACTTTAAATTGTACCTAAAAATATTTAATTAATAAATAGCAAATCGTTAAGTATTATATTATATTTCTATTTAAAAATGTGTAAGTATAAAATATAGTTATTATTAGTTATAAATGTAACTAACATATTTATCTCGGGGCAATGGGTTCCCAATGTCACAATGTAAAGTGTTGTTTGTCATTTCTGATGGAGCTGAACATTGTACAGGTATATCGTTTTCATTATTATCTACTCTTTCTATTTTTACATAATTGATGCCTGGGGGTACAGTCATGTCAAAAGTGGTCTCAAAAGAATCTTCACCTTCGTTTTGTACTATAACGTCAACTTTTAATTTTTTATTTGAACCTAGCAAGAAAGACTCGGAATCCCTAAAACCAAATAATAAACAATTGATAAAAATTAATAAAAAACATTTTAGTAATGTGCTCTTACGGTGTAGCAATAAGTCGAAGATTTGGTATGCAAATATTATCTCCTCCACAATTCTTTTGTATACTTATAGAGTCTCTAGAAACGGCAAATAGTTCGTTATCCAGATCTATTACAGGTGTTAGAGTTCTAGTAAATTTTCTATTCTCCTCAATAATTCTGTATCTTAACTCTGCTTCTAACGGCGTCAACTTGTCTCTAACATTGTTCTAAAATTTAAAAAAAAATGTGGTTTTATTTGAAAAAATATTTAAAAAAATTATTCAAGCCTAATACCTTTAAGTAAACGTTGAACGTCTTACAAGATTGATCATTCTTATCTAACGTTAAACTATGGTTCAATACATTTCGGTTTTCGTCCAATAAAAAGAACATTCTCGGAGATTTTGGTTTCTTAGCATCCAGTATCAGTTGCATTTCAATATCTTCAAAAATAAATCATCAGTAATGTTTGTATACGCTAATTTTTTGTTTATATTATTAATATCTACCGTTTACTTACTCAGTTGATCATCGACGCCAATTCCCGTATATTGTAAACAAGTGGACAAAAATAAACACGGGACTAGAGTACCGTCTCTGGTCGTACACTCTCTACGTTCCAGCGCTATTTGCTTATTTTCAGACTTGAAATATACGGACGTGGTCATTTGAGCTACGGGTCTAGATTTCATGAAATAAGCTATGTCTGATTCGTAAGCACCGATAATCAGATCTGGATACTGATTGTTGTCCAAGTCTGTTCCGCCTGACAATGAAAAACCAAACGTCGATATAGGTCTCGCTCCAACGGATACGTCTTCCGATTTGATCACTTGAGAATACTTTTCCCGAACGCCAGTTTTAGTTCCGTGGTATATATATACTGCACCCAATTCATTGGGTCCGTCATACGGAGCACCCACGGCAAAATCTGAATTTGTAAATTACTTTATGTTAATAATTTTTTCGATAATGATAATTAAAATCAATGAACAACTCACCTCCGTATCCATCTTTGTTTATATCGCCTAAGTTACTCAAAGCAAGTCCAAAACGAGATTTTGAGTTCAATCCCATTCTTGTGTTCCGTTCGTAAAATTTATATCCCTATATATAAACACATTAGTAGTTAATACATTAATTTGATGTATTATTTCGAACAATTAAATATTTATTTCGTCAAATTTAAACAAAATTATTTCATATAGGTACAATATTTCAAAAATCAGAATTTTATTATTTTTACTTAACTATACGTACTGTAAGTTAAAATATATGTACAATGTACGAAATAATAAATATTTTTAATTTTTAATGAATTATCAATTACTTTATAAAATTATCACATATAAAGTGAAGCGGTCAGTGTAAAACAAGAACCGATATTAAAATAATATCATAAAACTGATTAAAATAAGAATTATAAATGCATTGTTATTATCATGTACCTCTTTTTTCAAATACACGTAAACTTTTCCAGTCTCATAGGATCCGTCGTTTTTGGAAAACTCGCTGTATAGCGGTGCACCGATAATTATGTCGTCGCCACCATCACCGTCTACGTCTGACACACAAATCGAATAACCGAAATATGCACCGAGTTGATCGCCAGTGATGTTGTACAAATTTATCAGGTCGGTGGAATATAAAAGGACCTGTACGTATTTAATCAATATCAATAATCTCAAATTAAAAATCGTTATGGTAGTTAAATTTTACTTTTCCAAAAAGTCCTGCGCCCCTGGGCATTCCAACGGCAGCACCGGATTCCGAACCAAATCCAAAAGCACCGACGGCAACCGAATAACCGAGATACGAATCGTCGTCAGCTGGCGGTCCCTCGTTGGTCGAAAGTACATCCGGTCGGCTATACAAGTTTTGTGAGTAAAATTGGCCTATAAAATATAAATTCTTATTATAGTTTTTCATTTTCGATCTTGCGATAATCCGCCTTTCTCCAAGCTTAGTGAGTTAAAAAAAAGTTAAATTTTTTCTTAAAAACGATTTAATCCACCTTTGTTTTTTGTTATCCTATTTAGTAATGTACTAATGTATATATTTAGTGTTTTTATTTTTAAGTGAATTAATATATTTGTTCTTTGGTACAGGATGTTTCGACTTTCGAGTGTCTATCGGATGTTGTCATCTACTGCAGTTGCACGTGTTACTCTAACGAGCATTTGTCATCAGCAGTACACCTGTCTCCAAGACTACCATATAGACCATTTATAGAACGTTCGCTTAAACTCTTCTCCAAACATTTATGCCTTTTATTTTATTATTTTTCCAATTAATTTTTGGCTTTGAAAGATAAAACTTGCGAGTTCATAAATGCTTGAATGGTTATTTGAAACACCCTGTACCCATTAGGTGCGTGTTTTTAAGTGTGTCATTAGGAATTATTTGGATTAAAATATTATTATTTCATTTTTATTCTCTGGAATATTATAAATTATTAAACATTTTAACAAAAACTAAATACAAGTAGTAAAGATTAGTATAATGAACACAGGCAACAAGCAGCAAACGTTAGTATAGTGACCAAAGCAAAGCGAAACAGGAAAGCGTCAAGTAATTTTTACAAAAATGCAATTTCCCGACACATCCTAATCATGCCAATTAAACCGGGCTTGAAATTTACTTTAAGATTAATGATTTTTTTTTTGTAAAAAAAAAAAAATCATTTTACGTTCCTTAATTAATATAATCCTATAGGTTTAGCAATTTAACTATTTAGATACTTTGAACGGTAATAAAATCATTTGATTAGAAAACAATAAATTTAATGAATAACGTAATTAAACTTTTGAATTAAATTAAAGCATTTAAATATGGCTGAAATGAACTTTTTACCAAAAATATGATGTCATATAATACTCGTAAGTATGTAGATGACCATAAATATATTCAAAAACAATTTAGTGTCGTTTCTGTTTTTATTGCCAAGTTGCTTATCTATTTATATTTTAAAATAAATGAATAGTTTAATAGACGTTAAAGGTATACTGGATATATATGATTAAAAAATAAATGTACTCAATTAAAACGGTAATCGTTTTATTTAAGTACATTATATTATTATGTTCATGGGTTATAATTTCAAGCCCCGCGATTAAATTGTAATGGGTTAATATATGTCATCAATGACTTCCGGAGGGAGTATATACGTATATAGGTATATATTTGTAGTTCCGTTTTCATTTTCAACACGTGTTTACCTTCGTCGATGTCGTCGATGATATATTGTATTGCCGGTAAAAACGGCAATCGAGCTGAAGAATTGACTGAGTATAATTGGCCTGCCAAATAACATTAAAAACAGTGTGTTTTACATCCGAAAAAAGTAAAAAAAAAAAGCGCCCCGACAAATCAAACATGCCCAAAACGTTCGGTAGATGTAAAAAAAAAATGCACATTGTTGTTTTTCCCGCAAACAGTAATAATTATTTAGGAATGATAAATAGTGTTTTCGCCAGGATCGTATACTACGAGTATGTAGTTACGAATCCCAAAAATACAGACATAAAGCAATAACATAAACTACATGCCGAATTGTGAAATTAACAGTGCATGCATAGGAGGCACATCTTTTCTAATAACCTGCAGGCATAGGAAAAATACAATTTTACATAAAGGTATTACATACTGTGATATACAAAATTATAACTTATAACAATAAAATGAATAATTATACTATGGCGTTTATAATGACTAATTTTATATTAATTTATGTTCAGATCGTATAAATATATTTATATGCATAGTAGGCATACATTATCACATTTTAAAATAATTCGGAAGAAACTATCTCACCTTGCCAATACCAACTTCCGACAGCACCAATGAATAATCGCTTTCCATCCTAAAGGAAGAAAGAAACAAACAAACAAATAAAGTGAAAACAACGTATTTAAATGCGGTTTGAAGACCAAAGCCAAGTAGTGTTTTCAAAAGCTCGGGTTTTTAAATATATACTTGAATTACCTTAGAAACAGATGCCCCGAGTCCAGCTTGGCAAGTACCCTGTTTATGGTGACCCCAATTCCCTGAAACAGACCAACATATAGATAATATATACTATATATATTACAGTAGACTTCATTCTAAATCACTATAATACTCGTATATTTGCGTATAAATGTGTGTGTATGTGTGCGTGTATGCGCGCGCGCTTGAATATGAGACTGATATATTTTGTTGTTATTATTATAGATCTGACCTATTTAATAAAGTATGTCTATATAACATTTTTTTTTAATTTTTAACTATAATAATATACTGTTTTGTATGTCGAAAACGATACGATGATTTTTATCTGCATTTAAGAGATGAGAATACCTAAGTTAACTCAATGCACGATATATGCGCATAATAATATAGAATGCATTGGTACATCATACAATATATTATGTGTAATAATATTTTTAGGACCTGAAATTGTTTTACTGAGTAATGTAGTATGATAATAAATAATAATAAATCTCGTATATATATGCTGTACAAGCATTCATAAGTAGCTTATACGATATTCGTTATATAAATTTTAAATAAACGACAATACATTATTTAAAAAAAAATATTAATTCAGCAAATTATTATGCGATTATTGTTTCAGGGTTTCGTGTTTAACTTAACCATTATTGTTAAATCATGATTATTAAATGGTGAAGACAAACAATAAACGCATACACATTATGCAACTTAAGTAAAAATATAAAGTTGTCCATAGCCAAACATTGATGTCGTTTGAGTAATTTCTCATTTATC
This sequence comes from Rhopalosiphum maidis, assembly GCF_003676215.2. Classification (NCBI taxonomy): domain Eukaryota; kingdom Metazoa; phylum Arthropoda; class Insecta; order Hemiptera; family Aphididae; genus Rhopalosiphum; species Rhopalosiphum maidis. Next base: position 88,451,680 of record NC_040878.1, read on the forward strand.
TTGTATATTACTTATATTTTTTAAAATTTACAAACAAACATTATATATTAATTCAGATCATACCTTATCATACCATTGTTATTATATTTTATTGTTAATGCTTTTTTTACGTATGTATATTGTATAAAGTATAATTTAATACTGTTATGAGCTCTCACTTCCGTACAGTCAATGATTTGGAAGTAACAAACTTCTCCAATGTAAATTTTTTTCTCTTATAATTTTTTTAACTATAGTTGGAAAATAAATAAGTAAATTTTGTTTAGGTCGAATTTACTCAAAATTTGGTATTAATGCCGTTCGACATTATTAATAACATACGATTAGTTTAAACTGACTTATCCTTATTCATCATAACGAAATTGTACTGATATACTAGTAAAGCTATATTTATATTATATGATAAATTTGTCTTCGACACAATCTTATTAATTTAAATATTTTTTTATATAAGATAAGAATTTAAATCGATTTTCTTTTACAATGGTTTTTTTGTTTCTATTTAAATCGTATAATTACTTATATCATAAACATTTAAGTTGGTCTTATAGCATTATTAGTCTTCTTGATTATTTCATTGATATTTCAAAAGAACAAATTTGATTCACTTACGCGTTCGACACGGAGAATACTCGGCAAAATCTGTCGTAAAGTCTGAGGTGGTGTAACACGAACCCACGGGTTCTCTTTTGTTGCCGTTGCTAGTGAAATAGACGTACCTCGGAGCGCAAGCCTGAAATATAAAAAAAGAGTCAATTTTCAAAACGTAGTTATATAAAAAACGAATTGGTACGAAGTGTAAGTGTTATAGTAACTACAAATACAACCTACTAATTTTACGTTCAAATCCCCATTTATCCCTATTTTTTTTCTTAATTATTAAGAAAAGTTATGTGAATTTTTTACTTTCGATCTTTCCAAAGTATCAACTAGATTCACTTTCTCACCAAAAAAAAAAAATATTTAAGCTGAAAATCAAAGTATATTTTTTCTACTTTAATCGCTCCTCTTAGAATCTAAAATGAATTTAAATAAAACAGGTGCATCTACTACAGATGCATTTCTTTTAGTAAACTCAATTTTTTATCACCCTGTTCCCTTTTACGACTGTGATCTAACTATAACGCGCGCGCAGTTTCTCGCCGATGACTATGGAAATAATTGCGGTCTTTTGATTCCATTCAGTCGTGCCTTAACTGACAGACAAATTAGTATAGTACATATCCAGAGACGACGAACGTGTGATGTACGAGTGTAACAATAATGGTCTCGTTATATGTATTTTTTTTTCATTCCAAGTAGCTCTTAGATTTGAAGACATTGATTAATCGACCGTTACAAATACGGAACAAGACCATTTATTACGAAAATTATTTTATCTCAATTATGCCGCCCGATGTAACTTATTTTTAGATTATTATATTTCGTTAAAAAGAAAATGCAGCTAATGCAGTGTATATACGCGTATGGGTATGTATAATAAAATAAGTACAATTTAACGCGCATTTCGTATTTTCAGTAAAGCCATTAATAATATTGAGTCATTGAGATAATAAAGATATTATGGTTGTTATTCATGAACCATTACAATGGAATGCTATTGCCTATTTAATATACTTAATACTTATATAGTTATATATATAAAGTTTCTCGAACACATAAATCGCATCATTTATTCCTTATACCTTATACGTTATACCTTTGAATGTGTAGTCGCAGGTAGTATAAAGATACTATTTGAAATATATTTTCCCTTCAGTGTTCAAATTTCAATAAAAAATGTGTGCCCATGTTGTTATTAATGTTATTTTTAATTTCGATTTGGTTCACGCGTGACTGTGTACTGCTGTCGATTAAAATTTAAGATTTAAATGTTTATAATAAATAAATCAATGAGTATATACAATTATCAACATTTTACAATCAAGATGGATACATTTACCTACAACAAGCTTATAAAATAATGCTCAAATCTTATGGAAAATTAATGCTATCTGTATTTTGTGATACGTATAATAAATAATTGGCGAGAGTTTTATGCAGATCTAGCGTTGATATATTTTTTATATTATAACGAAATATTTAATATTTATTTTAATTAAAATTAAATTGAACTAGAAATTATTTTCTAGGTATTTTCTTAACGCAGTGTACAAAAAAAAAGAGAAAATTTAAATTAAATCTTTTAAGTACGATACGTCTATAGCTTACAAGTTTCTGGAAACAAACAGACGAGCACGAGGAGTAGATATTGTTTAACTCCTCCTACCAATAAAAATTAACATGGACATAAAAAAAACACACAATTTTGTCATTGAAACACGTATGCATCCATTGCTTCGCTCAGAATCTTATATAAACTGTAATGGTGAGGCCCAGGAACTCGGAAAACCGAAAAATTTATATGCCACGCGTTATACTTAGGAATGCGTATGCCGAAGACTAAAAAAATCAAATCGAACGAAATAAAATAAAACATCGTTCTAATATGGGTAATAATACATACATCCAATTTTATTTTATGTACACACTACACAATATACAATATGATAATTAATGCACACATATATTATTTAATGTAGTCGCTCCGTACTATATATTATTATAATATCTTGGAAAACAGTGCTACTTCTTCGTGACCGACATAATCGTGTGCGTTTAAAGCCGTTTTCGATAATGCAATATTATTATAATAATATACGAGTATACCTACGTCGTATTCGCCTTCCCGCGCACAAACGGGTACGTCGGGGTTTCTTGCTTAAATTTCCCCCCCGTCAAGAATAGGTGTACAACAACGATGTTTATGATAATAATAAGTTTTTATTTCGTATCGACTTCCACGCACGCGTTTCGACTATAGTTTTAATTTTTTTTTTTTTTTGTTCATGAGTTACAAAATATACTATTCCTGCGTAGGCGAACCGCCATTCCGCTGCCCATCGTCAGCGGTGGAGGCGCGTCATTCATCATGCGAGTCATCTGTGTCTATATAGGTAGGTATATTAAATTAGTGCCAGAGCCAGACTGCTCGTATCGGCGCAGGTATAAGTAAATAGCCGTATGGCAAGCAGCCCTGCAGGTAGATTAGGTTTTGAGAGTTGACCGGTGATTTATTTTTGTTAATATACATTAGTGGGTACCCATATATTTATATTATGTACAGAATGTTCCATAAAGAATGTTATAACTTAAAAATGATTATTTAATAAAGTTTTTACTATTGATTATAAATGATAATATTTAATCAGTGGTAATCTAATTATAATACTGAAGCAGATATCAATTAAAACTGTAAGTTATCAAGTTCTTTTACATTATTTTTTTTTCACAAATATTCAATATGTCCCCTCATTGATGGTTATGAGATCGTAAAGATAACCAAACTTGGCTGAATCTTGGCCAATATGTTTTAAGCGTAATCAAGCCGACAGCCATTTCGGTTCTTTTTCTCAGTTATTCAAGAGTTGTTGGCAAAAGCAAACAATTAAAGACTCATTCTGGTTTATTTAACAAATGATAGTTGAACACTGTAACCAAACCTGCGAAGTTATGATTTTTGAAACTCACAGATTCTTTATATAGAACCCCATGTATTTCATTTTTTCAATATCTTGTCCGTTATTCGATCGCGACATTATCGGAACCCACTAATTTTATTATATTATATGACGTATAATATAATAAATAATAATATTAACATAATTCGATTCTAGTTTGCATTTTTTGTAGTGTATACGCGTAGGGTAATCCGTGATGATATAAACCGGTCACATGAGTGATCAACATCATATATATTACATATTATAATATTGTAACATATTATTTGTAACTAAATCGTCTTTGAGCCAGACATTTCTAAATTTGGACCTCTGCCTTTTTTCTTTGACAAAATTGTATGCGATATACAATATATTCGAGTGGGTGTTTCTGCACATCCGGTTATCCTGTCCTTAATATATGCTTAATAAGCATTGCTTATATTAATCGTCCATGTTTATAAAAAATGAGGGTTAGTGCTGAATTCACTGTATTAACAATTACTTTTTAATTGATATACAATCGGGAAATCATCAAAAAATTATCGAGAGTTGTAGTCATGCAGCATCATGATTTTATTTTTAAAGATTGTACATCATAAAATATATTTTTAAACTGTTATCAATCAAGTTTGTAATTCGTTATCGTTATTGAATCTTATTATTTATTAGTTATTATATATAGTCTTATTACATATATGATATGGTTGATATGCATATTTTTAGTTCATGTATTACAATTTATAATACGGTCTTAAATGAAACCTCACTCCAATGATTTACAGTCCATAACTTATAAAAACTTGAAAATAAAATGTAAATATAAAGCTTTAACATATTTATTGTAAAAGTCATAAACTTATAACCACGTAGGTAAACATCAGCAAAGTGATCGAATTTTTAGATTTTGATAAAATGCCAAAATAAAAATCTAACTGTATAAAAGTGCTTAAAATAATGTGTGTGGATGGATTTAAAATTTTAAAACGAGATAGTTTATGAGATTATTTATTAAATCTAAATAATTTGTAAATTGTGTATAATTACGAAACGTAAAACCTATCATTGATAGTATTTGCTATTCGAATAAATACATTCCGGTGTTTATTTTATGTTTATATATATATATATAAAGGTTGATTTATTAGCATATTCTACCTACTCACCTTCAAATTTTGTGTAGCAAATAATTTATTATAATTATAATTTTTGAAATTTTTACATACTCTTAATACTTAATGTCTAAATGACCATATTTAAATACTTAAATTTTATATACCATTTAAAAAGTATCTTGTACTCTTGTTTGTCACATTATCTTCTTTTTTTAAACGAGAATCAACAATTTTGATTGTAAATTAATAAATTATTAAACAGAATAAATAATTTTTTTGAAATCGGTTGACGTATGCAAATAAAAATTCAAATTAGTAGTTTCTCAGCTATATTAAAATCTATATTCTACGTATAGTGTAAGTACTATAAGTATTTTAAAATAATCTTATAAAAATAAAAAATAGCTATATATTATGTCACATTTAATTTAGTACTTATTGTAGGTACACAAATTATTTTTAAGAGTATAAAACGTAGATAGATTATTATAAATTATTAATTATTATAATTTTCAAGACCCTAATATCCTGTTTAGTACACCAAGTTAAACAACTCAAAAATGACTCACCCAAATTTTGATTTAGATACATCAGATTTAAAAAACAAATCTTCCTTTTGACATTTTACAGGGAAAAGAAGTTGGTTGGTTTTCATGTGAAAAAACAAATTTACAATAAATATAAAGTAGGTGTTACTCCCCCTAGCTTCTGCATTTTTCTCCTATGTCGCAGGATCGCGAAAAGGGCATTTCTATAGGTCAAACACCATATATATTGTTGCTGATTGTTGCGCTCGCTATACAAGCTGGCGGTAAAACCTATATATGGATGTAGCCAGGTATATATAATATATATATATATCAATATTATCACGGGAACGAACCGTATACGCAAGTGATTTTTTTACGCACCGTACAGTTGATTCTCATTGGCGTGTAATCAAATCGAACGCGACAATTTGTCGCGCAGACCGACTTCTGCGGCAAGACTGCTGCAGTGTTCTCGGCAAAAGAAAATGTGAATAATATATATAATATAGGTAGGTACCTACTGCGCGCGGTGTTCAGCGGCTATATACCGTACAATACGACACGTCTCGTGTGGACGGGGGGGGGGTCATAATATTATTATATATCTAGCGGATATTGTTTGCACGACAACCATGACTTATATATCAACTTAAGCCGCACTAGGAGTCGTATATGTTTTTTTTCTTCAAAACCGCACACGACCGCGAGGCGTATTCGACTATACGTTTACATATTATATATATTATATATTATGTTATGCGGTTATACGTATTATATAAACGTACTTACGAGTAAAAAGTATTCTGCGCGCAGTATACTCGTATATTGTGTAGTACACATCGGTTGTAATATTTATTGGTTTTTATTTGTTATTATTTATTTATTTTTTGCGTCTTATATTTAAATACGGATTTTTCTGTACACCGCGGGTGAGTAAACGTATCGAATACAATGGACAGCGGTGTATAGGAAAAAAAAATCGCCTTTTACGTCGTCTTAACGTCATACACGCGCGTGGAGGAGCTTTAGGCGTGCGACATGCTCGTTTTACAATCCACTTTGACCTCGTGCAAACCGGATCGGATGCGTGGCGACCGGCGTTCTGTTTCATTCAGCGTAATATAATATAATATCGTGTGTATAATACTATGCGCTGTGCATCTGCGTGTGCAAGCGCGTGTATGTGTGCGGCAATACCATTTTTGCAAGTACATATATTATATACATACGCAATGAATTTGATTCCGATGCGACGAATTGACGCATATCCGCTTATACTATATATGGAACGTTATCTATGTATAAAATTAAATATAGTTCATATTATATGTGACCAGACGAGTGCAAAAAAGGAGTGAGATGTTAAAAGTTTTCAAAATTTTCAAAATGCATATTAAAAACATTTTTTTTTATGTAGACATTTAGTCAATCATTGGGATAATAGTTTATTCATATCAGTTGTATATTTATCTGTCAAGCACCTGCAGTATTATAGTAGGTACTAAATTTAATTTTCTTAAAACGAAATCGATTTTCAAATTGTTATCGTATTTACTGCGATATTTATAAACATGCACCCTAAGAGCGATAAGTTCATTACATTATTAGTAGCGATTCATATAGATTATATGTTTTAAAAATAAAAATGCATCTACCTATTTGATATTTGTCATATATTTTATATTTTGTAATATTATTGCACGTAGAAGTAAAAGTATACTATGTACTTGACAAAAGTGTTCTTTAACAAGACAGTCCTTTGGGTTATTTGTACCGTTTTCGAGACTTTATTACATACATACTATTATGTGTGTACACACGTCGTTTATTATACAACAACGGCAGAATATAAAATGATGATAAGAAGACCTACAGGGTATAAATTATACGCACAGTATAATACAATATTTATGTATCATATATGTTATATCTCCTATATTACATCGAATATTCGATCGCACATCGTCCATCGTTAAAAATGTTGTACATTATTATAATATGTAGGTAGCTCTTGTACTCGGATACATTATAATATTATATACGTTAATAATACAGTATTATGTTATATTATGGTCATCGGTGCAAGAGTGTCGGGTTTCATAATCGTTTATTCGCCACGAACGGACGACACATAGTACCACCATGTGCGCGTGTGTGAGTGTATGAGCTATGCACAAATAAAATGCACTGAATCAGCGATTCTGAAATGCATATATCCTATATACACCTTCGACATACACAACATTAACATACATTTTGACGATCTAATTATAATAATATAATAATCCATATAATACGACCGTTAACAATTATTTTAATGTAGTCTCTCCTATTTCCTATACGTATCCGTCACCGTTCGCCCCCTTTATTTTTCCGTTGTATACTGTAAACAAACGCGACGAAATGTAAATAAACGTTTAACTCGTTGTTATGCGTGCAGTATACAAAATTTGAAATTTTCATCCGGAACATAGCACGTATTTATGTAAACGTATTTATGATTGGTGGTCTAGAGAGGAGACTTATAGGAGTTCGGAATCTTTTGTGTGCCTCCAAATCGGGACAATCGAGATTGTTCCGAACCATCACGTGTTTAAACACATACTCCTCGGTTTTGACAATAACCACCTGTGGAGATAGAGACCCCAACGGATTTATCCTAGACAACGCATGGCGATGCGTGCACATTATATTATTATGTGTAACAATATTATACATTATAGAGCGGTGCGGATATCGGATTTATCTACAGCTAAAATATTTAAAAACGGAAAACCGTCATATAGTCATTAATCCTCCTTATATAAAGCTATACGATAAAGTATACGTTTTTAATCGTGTAGTGTTTCTATCAGTCTTATCTATTTTTTCCTTCTAAAGATCGATGCGTGTCGCAGTAGGATATGTATACTATATTATAGTAGCTGCATTCTTGTGTACACCGTTTAATTCTTTGAAAAATAAGACTGGTTTAGACTCGGACAAGACCATAACATTTTATTCGACGTGACTATTGACAGTGCAGTTTTCCAGGCAGATGTATCATACTATTTATACTATATTCAATCTACTGAGTATATTGGATACATCGGAAAATATTTATTTAAACGTATATTGTAAAGAATATATCGTTGCGATGGTAAATTATTAGACAAATAGTGCCTTCTTTTCAGTTCTATCTTATGCAACATTACTGCAATAGCCACAACTGCTGATTATTTTAATACTTAATTAATTATGACAAGGAAACAGGAAAACAAACTGAATATATTTAAAAATATCAGTTGTTCGCGTTATATTATGAAATAAAATGAAATTAAATGGAAAAAAATATTTCTTGATTAGGAGTTGGAATAGCCAATAGGTATGTGTATAACAACATATAGAAGTCGGCAATGGGATCTGATTTGATAGTTATTATAAATACAAAAGATAATTCTAAGCAATAATCATTATATTATCCCGTGAAAACAATCGACGAATAAACACTACATTCAAATCATTAAACAAAACTATATAAAAATAACTTTACCTTTTTTTTTATGAAACTGTAGTTACTATATATATATTATATACATATATAAATATATCCCGTAATTGATTTATGTACAAAGTCTTTGTCGTAAATACAAAATAGCCTCGAGATTTTTATATTGTATACATTTATGTTTGTTATCTTTACAAATACGAAATAGCATTTAAATAAAATTCAAGACAAATATACGTGTGAATTTCTATGCCACCTGGTGTTAGGTATTAATTACTTCACACGTTTGAAAGAAAGCAAACACCTTTACCTAACTTATAGAACATACGTAGCACATTATAATAATATATTATATTAAACGCCTACGGTGGGAAATTATCGATCCTGTTATACACGCGCACAAGACACATAGTATAAATTGTTTTAAACGATTGTAAATTCCTCGGTGCATTAAGCACACACATTATAATGTACGGTAGGTATTTATTTTGTAATATATTATGTTTTTGCGCTTAGGCTTATTAATGAATAATTAGCCAGTACAATAAGACCGCTAAAATACCTGACTCGCTGTAAACTATAAACGGTTCACGTACCTACACGCTTACACGTGATTACATTTTTTGTATGGCATAATATTATAAATTATCATAAGTTCCAACGACGTATCACTTGCGAAATAAATGTTTATGAATTTTGATATTATACGTAATAGGTATACTTATAATTATAAATAGATATTATAATCGGTAAACGTTTTTTAAACGAAATTGCATTATTGTTTGTTCGTGAATAGGTCGGATATCAATGCAAATTTTTTTTTTTTATTCTTACATTATACTTATGTTAATTGGCAAAAAATTTGTAATTATAACAATATTGATAATTTTTTAATTTTAATCATAGGGCCTTAGATAAAAATATGATATAGAGGTGACTTTGTCCTGTAGACAAAAGACTCAAGACACAATATATAGATGAAAATATGGTAATATTAGTATATTTTTCAAATCGATCGGAATAAGTACCCGGACCACTTCTCGGACATTAGCAGCTGCACCACGAGAATTAAACAGCGTGATGGACTTGAAGAAAAAGGGCCAACGATGACCTTAATATTTTCTAACTGACTGACGTGCAGATGACATGTAAGATTTGCTCGCGATCCTGCCGTTAATGATACAACATGGTCAACGAATTTATATCATGGTCAAGACGATCACTTTCCATGTTTATGGTTTTCGTTACTCGCAATCACTATGAGTAAATCGCGATATCGTTTATGTTCATTAATGCGTACTGCGTAGGTATTTAATAACATTTATATGTGGTAATATTTTTCACGTATTTATTTTCGTCTATACCTATATTTATTATTATTATTTACGCTAACATATAGTATTGGAGTATTTTTTGAAGTATTTTTTTATGTTAAGGCCTATTAATAATTAGTCTCATTATTAAATTAGGGATGGGATTTCGATCTTATTAAATAAAAGTTCGATATTGATGACATTAGCATTATAAATATAGCTATATCCTAGAAACTAGAATAGGTATAGGTACTATTCTTATTTCTTGTATTTCTTGAATGGTCCTCTAATCAGTCTTTATAATTTTGTAATCATGCAGTAAATTATTAAAGTTTGATATTCCAAAATTTTTAAAAATAGTCTAAGAAAAAAATCAAGCTCGAATTTTAGTTAGTGAAAATTAATGTTCTACTCGTTCCTAGTAATGAAGTATTAAATTATGTGTATTTATTATTTAATTCTAATTTTCTAATCATTATCAAAGATACATTATATATATATTATGATTGGTTTTCAGAATATTCGATTTACTCATAATATACAACCAATAAGTGACTTACCTAAATGTGATACGCGAAGTATGTTCATCTCTTTTATTTGCGAAAGTGATAAAAAGAATATTGAATGTGCGATTTTTAAAATTTATTTTAAATTATTGCTAATAACAATAAAAATAAATAGCGAAATGTACAGAAATGAAACAATTAAAAATCGTTTATTAGTTTTGATACATTGTATGTCATAAAATATTATACATATTATACTCTTTTACTTAATTTATGTTTTATTCCTTGATAATCAATAAATAATTATCTTTTAATCATTAAATATTAGTAATACGATTAAATGAATTCTTCGTCATCTTAATACTCGTAGAATCGATGAAAACAAAAAGACAATATTATATTCTGTGTTAATATATTTCCTTTATTATTGCTGGTACTTACTCCGTGGGAAATTATTTAAAATCCTATTATAGGATAATTAGTGAAACGGTGAAATATTTGTTTGTCGTGTAGAGGTAAATTAATTATGATATAATTGAAATGAATTGTATATTCACATAGAGAGTGCATATTCAAAGTGAAATTAAAGGAAAACCAGTTCAAAATGAGTAATAAACACTATCAATAAACGAGCAAACGAGTCAACTTATAAATATATGACTTCATTGTTGTAATAATTATTTGAAATTTGTAATATTGGAGTAAATTACATTTAAAAATTAAAAAAACAATAAAGGCAAATGAACATATACTATTGAACATCATACCTATGACTTTCTAAACGACGAAGTTTAACTTTTGAGAATTTCGATTAAGTTTATTAACTTCTGATATTTATTAAAATAATGTATATAATATATGTATTAAATTTTATGTTTTTACTTCATTAGTAATATTTAGTAATAATCATAACTCCCTATTTTCAGTACAAGCTGTGTAAGCTTAAAAGAAGTAGGATAATCAAACCTGTAACTAATTATAAATTGTAATCTATAAATTATGTTTGATTTTTCAAAATAAAAATATAAAATCTATATTCCTTGTCAATGGGAATTTGAATAATTAAACTCCCTACATTTATAATATACTATATTATATAATATATGTAATGTAATATTTACATAAAATATAATATAGCATACATAGCTATACTGTTAACAAAATGTAATTTATATAGTTCGTAAATGGAAGGATAATGAAAGCATGTAACATGTGGGCTAGATGTGGACTTAACTGCAACAACAACTCAATTAGCGAAGAAAATTAGTATTATTACATAGACCTCCTGTGATTCTCCGTCCACGCCGATAAATAGACAAATTGAATTCGTGCAGTCTATACTTAATTAAAAATGAAAATCGAAACGACGTTTTATTTAGATGCGTGTTTAATAATAATAATATAAGGCGGAGTTTAATTATAATTTCGTTATGCCGAGAAGAGTAAAACATTAATAATTATTCGGATAGCAAATCGATGTTGATTGATTGCAGTAGCCAACGGGTAGCAGATTATATATATATATATATATGTATACGTATAATATACCTATGTAGGTACAACTGCCGACCGCTGCAAGAAAGAAACCTCCCGAACTCATGACAAATTTCGTAATAAATCACTCATACCTACAGCGCGCTATTATAAATATTAATGAGTCATTAGCATTCCATGGCCTTTATAAAATCTACTGATGACAAATAACGATGAGTGGCGGTGCATTTGTACATATAGTGAACTTCACGTTCGAATACGCCAAAATAATATTGTGTTGTTGAAATGTGTGTATATACCATTCGCAAATTTTCGAAGGTGGGTATATATAAATATTTTAAAAGTTTATTCGTAAGAGAGTCAATTTTTGGTGATCACTTTAAATTAATGATTATTTTAGTAGTTACACGAACAATATATATATTAGGGTTTATATTTTATTAAAATCGAAGCAGACATTTTACAGAGCGATTTACTGAAGTCGAAAGGAAATACTGTTTCCACATGCGATCACAATTCGACGGCGTGGGGGTTCGTAAAATGTATACACGTTTAACAAAGACTGGTATATAATATTATGTTTACGCGTGACGGAATTTGATATAATACGTACCTACATCCTTTGTGTGACACGAAAAGCAACCTAATGTTTTATAGCACTATAATATAATAGCCATATAAGTTATAGTAATAACTTTTAATACAAAAAGGGTGGTCGACGGATGTTGCATTTCGATATTTATCGAAATCAATATAAATGGATTCACTTAAAAATAATTTACAATATATACTAATGTGTGTGTTTAAGTAAATCACGCTTTTATTACAAATATTCTGAAAATACAAATAAGCCATATATATAGATGCATTTACAGTATTAAGACGCCAGACTTCAGATTATTGTATAATTATTATTATTTATAATTATCAAAATAATAATAATCATAATTGAAATTGTGGATATTTGCGGAGTATTGAATGACTGAATATATGTATGCGACGACATAAGGAGATAGCATTTTAAGCTGATTAGGTACCGGTAATTGGCATGAAAAAGTAAATTGAACTTAATCGAATAATCGAAAAAAAGAGTGAACAATTGAATTAACTAATGAGGAACAATCTAATAATAAAACGCTGTACACACCCTTTGGGCTTTGAATATATTAAGTAGTTAAACTGTTAATACTGTTAATAGTCACGAATGTTTAATATTTACCAAAACTACTCCATTGTCTCCGGAGCTCCTTACGGTGGCGCCGAACCATTGACGTGACTTACTGTCTATTTGAATCCATTTGGATGAATTGTTGTTTCCTGTTTAAAAAAAAGTATATATTTTAATTATATTTGTTTAAAAGTTTGATAACAATATAGCCTGTACAATATATTTTAAACATTTTCAAAGAATTGTTTAATTACAAATTACTCGCACTTCAATCTACAGACTTTAATTATATGTTTATAGTAGACTGTAAACCACATAAGTGAACGACCTATTATATTATTACAAAAAAAAAAAAAACTGTTTTGTACTGATATTTATAATACTATATAATATGATACATAACGAAAACGGCTTTTCATCCAACGTTTGATTTTTAATATTTATATATTATGATTTTTTCATTTTATAATACATAATAATGTATAAATAATTATTTGTAAATATAAATTAATCGAAAAATATTGATTGAGTTTGTTATCGAATTCTTAAATTTCATTAAAAATTAAAAATCGGGTATATTTAAACATTAAAAACTTTTTTTTTTTAATTAATTAAAGTATTTTATCTCGCGGCAGCTTCTGATGGATTTTTTCAAATTGTTTTCCGTTAGTGATATATTTTAATAAATCAATAATAATCTACCTACGATAAACGCCTACGAATACCTATAATATTTATACGGAGTGATTCATTCAACGATATATATATATTTCAGAGAACAAAAAAGTTTTTGAAAATATTTCTTTTGCATAATAAATTTTAAGTTATTAAAAAAAAAACATTTTTAGTAATTATTTTTTAAGTTTTATTATTCTGAATAACAACGTTCATTTTATCTCATATTCTTTAACAGAATATTATTTGGAGTATTTCATTCAGTAAAAATCAAATTTCAGATTAGTTGTTTATAAATAATAACCTTAACTTTATAAATACCTATTTAAACTTTAAAATTTAGGTTAGTAGAATAGACAATAGTGGCTCATAATTTTGCGGGATATCCCTTTACCACTCCACTCCTCCACGACCACACTAATAAACCACTCGTCTAAAATTCGATTTTTTTATAATACTATCAAATTACTTCAAGAAATATTTTGTTTTGAAATAATGAATTTTAAAAAGGCAGGTTAACATAGAAAAATTGTTTTCAAAAACGTAAATAGTTCTTGAAATAATAAGGTTTTTGTGTTAAATTGATCACTCGGTATAGTTACACGCAGAAAATATACGTAATTTACGAGTGTAAATTTGTAATATAGAGGAAAAACTGAGTACACTATATCAATGACAGTGATGTAGATATCGGGATGTACTATTCTAAACCGGTATAGACGTATAATCCTGATCAAACTGAGACTTATGGTGATCCTATAGTTGATTAATGTTCTCTGCACAAGTTAAGCAAATAAAAATTATAAAAGTTTAAATTATATTTGATAATTAAGGTAGATGTTCATATAATTTGGGATTTTTTTTTTATTGTTTGGTAAAAACAAATAGGTACTTATAGTTTATAGTAAAATTTGTCGAATGGCATAATGATTGTGTATATACAATTTTAATTTGTATATTTTTAAATAAATAAGTTAATAAAACATAATATTATAATTCTCGGCCCTAATAATAGTAATAATGGTATTTATAAATGTATTTACTTTCACATATTCTACAAATAATTTTTAAATTTCCATTTAAAAATCGATACCTACCTAGTTATATAATATGCCATACAAAACATTTTTTAATTACGTTATATTATATATAACTACATAAAAAATAATCTCATAATAATAATTTACCGCTCCCGAGTTCCGTCAGAGTGAGCGGACGATCGCTCACCCCGGACTCCGCTTAAGGCTTAAATACGGGCCTGGATTCGCGTATAGCGGGTCATAGGTGTTGATATCAAAAGCCGCAGGTCTAAAGCATACACTGCGATCTACGACAATAACAATTTGCTAAACAATAGGCTGCGGCCATATGGCCATACATCTCTGCAGTATAGGCTGACTGTATATAATACCTGCAACAATTATTATTATATATTATGCACCGTGGCGAGTACATATCCGTCTGCGCTGCAACGGCCTGCAGCGTTTTGTAGTTATGTATATATATATAGGTACGCGTATTACCGGTGGCGACAAAATTAATAATAATCGAATGCCGCCGTGCAGTAGCTGCTGCTCTATAGTGGGTCAGATATGGACTTGCGGTGCGGACGGTTTGTGTGTATATTGAAAAAACAATACCTAAATATAGTCAAGCCACTATATAAACTATACGAACTCACGTAGAAGAGACGAATATATATATTATGTATGTGGTGGTGTGTGTTTTTTAACACCGAAGAACTCGGTCCGACCTTCTCTCTGTCTTTCTCTACATATATTGCAGAGCCCCGCGCACTATATAGCTGCAGCATCATCATCATCCGGACCACTTATGCACGGTCGACGACGGTGTATGACATTTTATTTTTTATATTTTTTTTTCCATCTTCTTGGAACGCGCTTTTCCTTAACCGGACGACTAGTTGTATTACGTACGCAGAATAAATAAAAAGAGTTTTGTTTGCGTACAGACGTCAAACAACCATCCGGATGATAATGTTATACGACCGCTGCTGCAGATCCGTTACCGGCAAGTGTCTATATATATTATGTTTTTTCTTCTTCTTCGTCTTATTATTATTATTATTTTCAATCACTTCTCTTATACATATTATACTGTTGTTGTTCTATCGTCCTATAGAGTACCCTTTCCTCGGCGAGGTTAACGAACCCCACTTCCAAGTTCACTATAAAATGTACTAATCGACATATTAAATAATTCTACCTGACCCATATAATGTGGCATAATAATGCACATTATTTTACTGATACACAATTTATAAAATAATAATAGGTATATAATATATTTTCTATGTGTTGGTATTATAATTTCATACAAACTTATAATGCTATACAGATATAAAGTGCTAAATTTAATAACTAAATATTAAACAATAAACCATAGTATGCAGTAAACTTTTGTTATTAGTAATGTGTTTGTAGTAAGTATGTACACTTTATTTAAGGGTATCTATCGCGAAAAATGCAATAAGTTAATTTTTATTACACCAGCGTTCTGTGCGTGTGTTCGTTAAAGGTCTTGAAATGTACCTATGTATTGAATGACTATTGTATTATTAGTTATTACCGTTTGATTGATTTCACGTGAGATACAATTCAATACAATGTGTTCAATCATTGGAACATAAAAAACCCTTCATTCATTTTCAGCTGTCAACAAGAAGGAAGAAGAATATCGTATTAAAAAGTATAGGAGGTATACAGGGAATAGTTGCCCTAAAACTAATTTAAAGTATAGGGTGATTTTTTTTTTTTTTATAGGGATAACTTTTCTCACGGACTGTTTGATTAAATATCTTATTTAATAAAATATGTTCAATTAGATAGAAAACTTAGGCTTACAGAAAAGTAAGCGATGAAAATAAAAATTGTCAAATTTATAGAACAATTAAACACAAAAAACTAATTTTTATTCTATTTTAAAAATTTGTTTTTATGTACGTAATAATGACTAAAATATAATTATATTAAAAAGTATGAAACAATCATGTTGGAGTTTATAAAAATATATGCTTATTTATGAACTTTATTGGCACCTTTGCACCCTTAGACCTTAATTTCTTTGTAAAATATTTGAAATTAATACAAATGCAAATAATGAAAAATTACAAAAAGATATTGTACTCATAATGATTTAAATATTTTAAAAGGGAACTGCAGATAACTGAACAACAGAACGAATGATATAAATTATTTCTAATCAATTTAAAACTAAATAACAATTAATTAATGTTAAAAACTTTTTGTAAAGTTTCCAAATATTTGTTACAGTATAAAATAGGTATTCATTATTATATGAATATTTTATTTATTTTAATTTAAATGTCTTTGTTTAAGTTCCATTTTTACACAACATTTTATTTTTATAATGCGTATGAATATAAAATGTTAATAAATATATATTTTTTTTATTCTAATCAGTAGCTCGTTAAAGTATCTATTATTTTTTTATATATATTTAAAGCATATTCATAAAAATCCACATTGATCATGGTCTACAAGTACATTGTATAGGGATGTACCGTATACACTAGGGTTGAATATGTATAACTATAATGAACATCACATTATATAAAAAACTTACAATGATTTCTCATTTATGAATTTACAACAATACAACTTATTTACTACTTAATAGTACTTACAATTGAATACTAACTCACCATTCACGATATACTTGTTGATGATTTATTTACTTTAAATTCAATGTAACGCAATGCGTGATTTGTAAGTATAATAGAGAATTGTAATGTAAATTAAATAATTCTAAGTCATCGTCTTGTTATGTGTATCATTTTTTATGTTAAAATAAAATATTATCTAGGACGTTAACTGGTTTAATTGCTTACAAAACTAATAATGAATTATTAATTAATAATAGGTAAAATTTATAAACAGGTACTTAAATAAATATTATGGTTATTTCCCATAATAAGTTTATTGATAAGAAATATTTCAACAAAAGCCAAAAATCTAAAGAACACGGGTTTTTTTTTTTTAACAATTCATTCGTATTTGTCAAATTTATAATTAAGTTGGCCTAAATCAACACAAATCGTGAAACAAGTATATAAAATATGTGAGCAGGTATAGAGTTCACTGCAGTTATAATATGAATGTTATATAATGAACGATATGCCGCCCTAATAAATCGAAACGGTTTATTTTTTCAAGACCAGTTCAAAAGTATTCCACATGACAGAGTGCAAAAACTGCGGAACCTTGAAATACAGACGTAAAAACGGGGTGTTCACGAGATGTATTTGAAAGAGAGAAAAAATAAGAAAAGAAAAACACACAGTCACACATTTGTATAGCAGTCGTCCCTTGTGTGTGTCTTATACACACATAGTATATTATACAATATATATAATATATATATATATATAGCTGGTACCTCCTTTACTATATTCTGTATAGAAACCAATTTGTAATTTGTCTCGTGCTTGATCTATCGGCCAACGGAATCGATTCCGTGTTTGCGTCTGGGACGTGATTTTTTTTTACGTATAGCCATTTCGAGAAAAAACGGACATGCTCCACCACCGTAAGACGCATAATATGTAGTATATCGTCACGCGGCAGCAACAGCAGCAGCATCAGCGGCGGCGACAGAGACCAAAACGGGTTTCTATACATATATATTATGTATAAGTATATCCACGGCCCGGGCTTTTTTCCTTGTTTTTTTTTTTATTTATCCCCTCGTCACGCCGCCTGGCCATCCGCGTCTCCTTTGCCCCACATATTCTGTTTATCGGCAAAATTTACATTGAAAAAGAATTACAAACAAAAAGAAAATCTCGGGAGGTTTGATAAAAAAAAAAATAAAAAAAAAAAAAATATTGCATTCCGTTTGATATACGTTCGGTGCGGTGGCCCGACGACAGTTGAATGCCGATCCGTTCTTGCCTGGAAGCAAGTGCCGTTTCGCGTTTTGCTAAATTTTTTTTTTATTATTTTTATTATATGCGAGCGATTGCCTTCTGTTGTACGCCGAAAGATATTTTTTCCCAGACTATATTATTACATCCCGAGTATCTACGATAGTATGCGACATTATGCGATTATCGATGTATATATACGCACCGCCATTGAAGACATTTTAGACACAAATATATGTATATATAATCAACCGCACGATGATCGATGTACATATAATGTATTGGCACACCATCGAAGACTAACACTTATAAAATAAATGCTTTTTTTCCTCATTTAATTTGCCACTTATGCCATGGAAATTATTCCGATATATCAGGATGTCAAAATCTGAATTTGTCGAATCGATTTTATTTAATATAAAATTTATCTACCGATAGTTTATTTCAATTGTTTAATCTATTATAATTTTAATCAAAAAACAAATTAAAATATTAATAGTTATTCGTTGAAAAAAATGTATAATTCCAAATAAGAAATTGTACCCAACTTTTAAAATTGTTCCTATACATTATACGTTTAGGTATTAACTATTACAACTATGTAGATAATAATAGCAATTAAATAAATACTATTGAAATACTTATATTTATCAATAGTTTAAGTATTAATTAGTAATTTTAATTTTAATTATAATTGCTATTTAATTTGATTTTAATATGAGAAAATAAAAACGAAATACCCATTAATATATCCATCTTAAAATTAACAATAAAATAAAATCCATTTAAAACGATATTAAAAGAGAATTAACTAAGATAGTCATTGGGTCACTATATACGGTATATAATATATATACATATAGAAAAAATAGATTAAATTATTGAGTAATGAGTATCAAATTTTCGTGTTTAATAATATTGACTTCTGCATTAGAATTTGCAGTGATATTGAATATAAATGTGTTTTATTTATATTATGTATTTATAAATATATGTGCATCTTTCAGTTTTAAAATTGTATATTATATTATACACCAGCTGTAGTTGAAGGATTTATACGAGTGAACAATTATGGTAGACATAAATTAAGATCAACGGACGGTGATTTTGTCGTAACCATGTCACCGAGTATCGCGGTATACCGATATGATATTGGCGATATTGCTATACTCGTGTTATAATATAATGTATGGTTAACTAAATTGTACGCGTGCCTATTCCTCTGAAAGCGATAAAGCATTGCCGCCATACGTCAGCGTTTCAGATCGACAAGGGTTTTCCGACGTCTCGTTATTATAGGTACATACGAAATACGATATTATTATTATAATTACTATAACATTATATAGATAAATATAATAAATAACTGTATTACTCGACTCAAACTGGTTTAAAATTAATCTTTATCTTTCTATCATTCACCGTTTTATTTCAGTTGAACTAGTTGAAGTTTATAATACAAATAAAATTGCAACAATTATGTTTAATTTATAATTATAATTTTCTTTTTAAATTCTAGACATATTTTTGATTTTAATACAATAAACTGGAGATAGATTAAATAAATGTTTAAAGGCTAGTATAAGTTCAATATAAAATTAATCTTTATATATTTACGTAAAAAATTTGACCGGAATTAAGAAATCAATTCTTAAAAATAATCATTATTGTAATCGTGCATTTTGTTTTTTTTCTCTATACAGTTTTTAGTGAACTATAAACCTATAACCCCTAAAGTAACCTATAATAGATTTAGGTTAAAAAATATTCTATTAACAACACCCTCCGAGTACTATGGGATCTAATGTTATAACTTTAATTGAAAACGGTCCTGTAGTTTTTGAGGCTATAGAAAACAAAGAAACATTCATTTATATATAGGTAATATATAGATTATGCATTGATGACGACGACCTCAGCGTTGACGAACGTCCCGAATATATTTTGTGTAATACATTCCATTTGACTATGACGTAAATACTATGCGCATATGGCATATCCATACTGATACTGTTAAGATAATATGATAATATGGATAATATGTGCGCGGCAATTTAATAAATAAACAATTGTTATTGTGTATTTCAACGCGGAGACTTCAACGACCATTATATGCGTTGTATAACGACGATTCTTATAAGGGAAAAAAAAATCACATAAAAAATATATTGTATAGGGTGTCAGGGTGACTCTTTTAAAACCAACCGTACGTAGGTTAGGTTGTTGATTGTTACAATTGTAGATTTTTGTGTGTTAAAAAAAAACTTTTATATGATTTCAAGTAAACTTAAATTATTCTTTTATAACCTCTACAGCTACTTAACACATTTTACTTCATTTTAAACAATTGTAAATGAAAAATAAATATATTAGCTAAATATATTGTGAAATATCACATTTTATTTTAGGAACGTTACTAAGCCAAATCTAAGAAATATCAATAAAAAAAAAAAAACAGAGGTAAAAACCAAAAGTAATCGTGTGTTAAAAATGTTTATTTTCTCGCAGAAATACCTGCACCTATGTTATACGAAGTATATATATGGGTATTTAAAATATTTTTTTTTTTAAATGTAATTATTTTTCACTCTAAAACGTACGCGCGGGGATAAAAAAATTCACCCTGTACCGTTTGTATACAGGGGGTGCGTTATGACGGGGTGTCGAGAGATATTCCGCAGATACCGCGTATATAATACGACCGACACCGTAAATTTACGTAGGCACGCTGCAACGGGGATAAACGGTGTGCATATCAATGTGTGCACGGGCCCGGCTGATGCGTATATATTTTTATTATTATATAAATTATAATATATTTATGTATATATAAAAATGGGTACGGGAAACGTCCGCGGTTCACGACGACGGACGTTTATACCGCGTGTGCGCATGGAATACAGATGACTCGTATTATATGATTATATATTATATGTACGCTTTATTTGTCTTTCGGACTTTCGACGTGTGTGTATAATGTTTATAATATAACAATATTATAAATAGGTATATACTGCAACAGCTACTATACGCACTATACGTCAGTGTACACACACATACACACACACACATATATATACATAATATAATAAATATATTATTATTATTATTATTTACGTTTAGGTACCTACCTACTGTACTTATACTTGTTATCAAGATCGGAGCGGCAAATTTATTTCATATAATAGGTATATGAGTATATTATTTATAGCCGGAGCCCAGTGACGATGTTTTTACAGTCAGGAGTAGAGTCCCGTTTGACAAATGCCCGAGTCAAGAAGACGGGAAGTGCTGGTCGATTATAATATGCACGCAGTACATACATATCGGGTATGACGTACAAAAAATAAATATACACCTACATTGTTATTATTACTATTATTTTATTTTAGTTAAAAAAACAATCTATGCACAAACGGATGATAATAAGTTATGATTGTACGGAGGTACACTAAAACAAAGATGCTCTGATATATAGTGACATAGCCATAATTTAATATTTATTTATTTGTTCAATTATTGACTATTGTAGAGTTATACAATTAGTATGGAAATAAAATAAATAAATGAAAAAGTTGATTAGTTATTCTAGAGTAACATTGATAATTAACTCAAATCTAGTTTTAGAAGTATTATGATGATAGAGATGATACTTATAGTAAAAAAAAATGGTCCCTCGCTCGCGACAGTAACACGTGTATGTGCTTACAGAAGTTACGCCTTATGGTGCGCGAACATTAATGATTAAAGGACTTGGAAGTTATAGAAGTTAAAACCAATAAATATAAGATATGCATAAAAATATGCACATAAAACAACTAAAATATGTTAATTAAAATGTTAAATAATATGCAAAAAAAAAAAATACTAAAAATAAAACTTAAGACCAAATTGTTTTTACCAGCTTATATTATTATTATATTAGCGGGCTAAAATATGCGCCATAAATTGATATGATGATACTATTTATATATTATAATACACTAACCTAACCTAATCTAACCATAGTGTATATTTAATAATATTTACCAAATAGAAAACTATAAATATAAGTAACACGGAACGGAAAAGCGAACTTCAACTCTTCAATATGTCTATTTGTTATATGACAGATGTACAAATTATTTGTATATAATAACAACAATAAAAACTTGTATAAATATACTGCTCCGGAATTTGTATAATAGTATTATTTTAAGTTTCCGTTGGTCATTTTAACTATTTGAAATCTCTAATATATACATCTAATTATATTCGTGTACATAAAAATGAGTTAAACTTACTCGAGAATTGGTAGTTTTCGAGTATTTTTATGATAAAAATTTCATTTAAAACTTATGTATTATTTCGATTAAATTCTTCTTCGGAATATATTATATTGTTTGTGTATTACGGCCATTACGGGACAACATTTGTGACCATTTTATTTGTACAATGTTTACTGTCAAAATTTATTAAACAAATGACGTGCATGACTATTTTTTGATGCCTATCTAGATGCTACCTAAATACAAATAAATTATTTAATCGGGAAAAAATTAAATAAACTAAAATATTATATTAAAGTTATCAGCTTAATATGTTATATTCTCCACCTATATGCAAATTAAATGCAAATTATAAGTCTGTGTCTAAATTTTTATTACTTTAAGACTATAAGTTAAGTTATTAGGTGTCAGTTTTTCTTAGACGAAACAATGTGATAATAAAAAACCATTTCTAATAAACGTACATATATATTTAATTAAAATTCTATTATGTTTGTAAGCCATTAAAAATAAACTTAAATTATACTATTATTTAGAATAATCAATTTGGACACGATAATATTATTTTGATATTTTGGTACATTCTTTTCATGAATTAAAAAATACACAATTAGAATATTAAATTTTATCACATTCGTTAGTTAGAATATTTTTATTCGATTTTTCTAACGATAATATTATTTTTTATAGAATTATATTGCTTGCATATACATTCCTATGGAGTTTAAATGAAAGAAATAACGCATAACAATATAACATTATAGTTAGAGGAGCTCTTTAGTTCGCATTAGTGAAACTCATATTATAGTGCCGCTGCCACCATTAGGTACATGAACATAGGTAATAACCGCCTGTTTGATAATATAGAATTTATCGTTAAAGAGGTTAGCACTCCACCAGCTCAATCAGACACCCATGCATATGTATTATATATGTGTATACATAGACGGCGAACAGAAGTAGTCTGAAGCATCCTTATAAAACGTCATTAATTACGAAATTATATATAAAAGACTGTAATAATATTATTATGTATACGTAAAGGTATTGCCGCCAACGACTCTATTTAATTTAGTAACACAGAGATACGAATATTATCATAGTACGTATACATATAGGTACGCTGGTACACATTAAAACTAAGATTATATTTTTTTTTTTCATCTCCTTCAGCGTCGCTTTCACGCTCGTTCTTCATCGAGTCCATTAACTAGTGATCCACATATATAGCAGCAATCATAAAAACCAGACTATCGGTGCGCTTTTTTTCTCTCTTTATTTTGTCTTTCTATTCAATCCGTTTCAGTTTTCCTGACCGCAACCTTTTATTCGTTACCGCGTACAAGCTTCTACGTAATATAATAATAATAATATTGTAGTAATAATCATAATAATAAATTTCACTTCGTTTTGGCCTACGGCCTCGCGGTGTGTATACCGTGGCACATTCCGCGGCCATCTGTTCAATCGTATATTATAAATGTACAATATATTATATTAAATGCACATACACGCGGAGCATGTACATACGCACACAAATATCTATAATATAAAATAATAAATAATAATATATAATATAGCACCATAAGTCGTGTCATTTCATCTGTTCGCGCGCGACGATTCTGCGCGAATTATTTACCGCACCTCCTGACGCCCAACCCAACCACGCGGCGTCTAAAGAGGCGTTAAATTTCATAACACGCCCGGCGAGCACCTCAAAAATAGAACATATTATTACAATATGTATAAGCGATAGATGTCCAAAAATGTACCTATATAATCCTATATATATATGTACCTATATATAATGGCTATATAATCGATACATAATAAGTAATAATCAAGTGCGAGATTATTCTATAGTACCAAATACGCATTATTCCAGTCCCGTTTGGTAATTGCGTTATTGCGAAAATGAACCTTACATAAATATCAAATATCTTTATATCACCTAACAAAACAAAACCATATCTAGCTTTTTTACTTTTTTTCTTAAAATTATAGTCATTATTCTTTAATTTCATTACCATATTTTAATATTTATAATGTTTATTACATATTTTATATACGTTGCTATATTGCATCTTTATACCTAATCATCTGCTATTTAAATTATTATAAATACGCCTATGATTTCTAGCAAATGTATTTTCTGCTGTATGTAGGACAGCATAAAGAATAGGCCGATATACTTGTATATATGGTACACATATACATATCGAATATTGTAAAAAATATATACTCATTCATTTTTACCTTTTAATAATGCATTTATTTAAATTTGGTTTTTTGGAATTTCCAAGTACACAAGGCTATATTTTTTAAATAGGTACTCAATTTATTATTATATATCAGGAGTGTCCTTTGACGATATAAACTTTTTGTTTTTAAAATAAGAACCTACTATAAATTGTTAATGTATAGATTGCTTTTTTGAAAATGTCGAAGTATCAAAGTAATATTGAAATATGGTATTTTAATATGGTTAGATAGTACTTAAAAAATTCAAAAAATCTGGATTCTTATAAATTCATTAGGTATTTAAATTGAAAAGGAGGATGTGCAATATGTGCATGCTTAATGAATCACTCTGTATATTTATGTGCCGTAAGTCGGGTAACACAGCGCGCGATACCTATATTGGCTATATTGTATATTATTTAACTGCATAACCATTTATACACTTTAAATATATATATAGATATATATTATACAGTAGGTATATTATATTATAATTTATACATTTGGTTAATGTCTTCATATACGATTGCGACTCGTATATTATGTACGACACGAGTCGTAAATTATACGACGGCCGTGTCCAATAATAATGGCCGCGGCGCTTTTTACAACAGATCGGTCGGTCGGTCGCGGTCCGTCCGTCGGTTTGCTGCAATATATATAACGCTGCTGGCCGGCGTGAGAAAACTCACCTCTCGTGTCGAACGGTATCTGCTCGCAGTCGTCCTCCCTGGTCGTGCCGCATTTGAACACGGCGCCGCCCTTTTCGACGCCCGGCTGTGCCGTCTGCGCCTCCGGTGCTCCGATCAGCAGCCTGGAAAACCGTAAACGAATGTCATTATACGTACATATATACAACATAATAATAAAATACATAATGATGATGTAATTGAATTATTATCAAAGAATTTTCTGTGTTATTATCGTATGCAGTTATGGGGGACGGAGAAGATATGACTTTAGGTTAAAAAAAAAAAAAACGTTAAAATTGCTCAATCCGAAAAGAATGCGCGTATACGCATCAGCAGCATCTTCATATACGTTTAGACGCGTATTATATGCGCGTAGTATTATAATATATAATATGATTACACGTTTCGTGTTTATTGTATAAGCCATTTTGTCAGTCCTATAATACATGTATGTATACGCTTTAGGCTAAAATTCGGGTGCAGGCATGCAGGCAGGAAGCATTGTAAATTGCTAGCAAGCACGGATCATATGAATATATATATATATATGTATATATTATAGACGCACACACTGACGTTAGACTTCTATATTGGAGATATAAGACGAGCATTGGACCGTAACTCGAAACGTCACTGTATAAACACACGACGAGACGCATACATAATATCATAATATATACCTATAATAATAGTATAACAAGCCAAGGATCGGACGTTCGTCGTTTCGTTACCGGCATTATTGAAATTGAAACGTTACCATTCGGAAATAGCTACCGGGCGATTGGTTCAAATAGCTACACTAATCTTCTAAGTGAATTTTCATGATTTTGAACCAAACACATTTTTATAGTGGGTACACAAAGCATTTTATACAATGATCCAATATTAATTAATTAATATTTTTATTTTAGTGGTTTTTTTTTAATTTCATTTTCAGAAATAGAATACTGGTACTTTTATACAATTTAGATGAATGAATATTGAATTTTGTGTACAAATATTTATTATTATTTTTTTATATTAATTTTAAGTTGAGATGAGAAGGGGTGGTCTAATACTATGTACATCTAAACCTTAATAAAAATAAAAATAAAACTATTTATCCAATGTCCGGTATTAGTAAATTTTCACATTTTTAAATACAAGTATTTTGTTTCTGAAATAAAAACATTTATTTTCTTTTAAAACTTCAAAAAATTACCTAAAGAATAAGTTTAACCAGTAAAATAGATCACCTTGTATAAAATACGGAAAAAAATTAATGCGATCGAAAAAACGATTTTTAGTGATGTAAACAAACACGAGTCGTTATATTGGCACTTGAAATATATGTCCTATATACTAGAGATTATAAGAGTAAACATAAAATCACGTATGTAAACATTGTACGTTTTTATTCTTGCGTATTATGTATATATACGATCGCTGGATAATACGGATTATTATTACAGCGTATATATGACTAAGTTTAATATGACTGCGGATTGCACGAAGTATTATAATTATTATAATGAATACACAATATCGTATATAGTTGTATAAAGTGTATAAACAACATACATAACGCGAGTCGCGGACATCATAATAGTGCTCGACGACCGTTTACTGAAATAAAAATTCTTAATCGTTTTTCATATAATAATAGCGTAGGGCCTGAAAACCGCATAAACAATTGTGTGTGTGCGATGGTGATTATATATATATAAGTGCAATCACAGCTGTTGTACAGCACTGCAAAAAGAAGAAGAGTAAAATCACGATAACACTGATTTAGTCGGCGCGGCGTCTTCGCATAGGCACATATATGATATTAAATGCATTTAAACTCGCACGACAGTCGTTAATTAATGCAACGCCGGGACACGCGTAATGTGTACACACGACGTATTATATGCGTAGTGTGTGTGTGTGTGTGGAAAATCGCGTGCTCGCCGAGGAGAAGATGCCAGGGCGCTAATAGCTTCAACGGCGGTAATAAGTGGTTTTGTCGGCCTAATACTATTAAAGCTGCTAAACGATTATCGAATGAATTTATAAAACGCGTACCACATAATATTATTATACGACAATATGATATTATTTACGTGTATATACATATATATATATATATCGGGTCTCGTTTTCAACGCCCTGCTTAAACACAGCACCGACCCGACACCGTGTATACCTATCGTATTCGTTTATATTATGTAATAGAAAATTTCTATTTAGTTACGGGATTCTAATGGAAAATCGTGATCGAATTACCAACATATACGAGTTGTGTATAAATACCCGGTATACAATCTATTATGTGTCTTGTGTATATATATATATGTATATACATATATACATATGATACCTATTCATAATATACCGCGGTACTGCAGTAGGTATAGTATACCTTACGAATTTCAACGCGTGTTCGATAAAGCTTCTAAAATATTAATGTACTATAATATGTATAGATACGTTGCACATTTCCATTTACGGGCACATATTAAATTATATAAGTACACGTGTATTAGAACCTAGAGAGTAGAGGTTATCAGGACTTGGGTACATGTAATATTTTTTAGTAACTACTGCAGTGCGTATTATAATATACATTTATCGCTAGAATTTGTTTATAAATACATAGTTTATCATATCATTGCCATTTAAGTAACAACAATAAATTTATAAAATAAAATAAACTCTGCTTATATAATATATACATGTGAATTTAAATTGAAAAATCATAAATATATTCACGTATAAAGAAAATAGAGATATAACAATTAACAAAAAAAAATAAAATTAACTCACGTAGTTGATGAAAATCCAACCAAAATATATCACTAAATAATAATATTATAGGTACCTATATAATATATTATATTTACTACTTTAATATACCTGTCCAATGTCCATTATTTAACGAACATAATTTGTATTGTTATTTTTGTTATTCCGCTTTATACGTCAACGATAAGTTTAATCTGTAACTAATGATTTTTTTTTCAAAAATTATATCTCCAAATCTTACACCGTTAAACACTTAACGTGATATGGTTTTACTAAAAATATATAATAAATATATTACTTGTATACCTACCTATGTACTTAAGTCTTAAACAGTGCGGTACTGCTGGTACCTAAGGCATAATTGCACATTAATAAGACGTAAGTACAAAAGTTAATTTATAACCATTGTTATTACTATATGGTCATTATTTAGACAAATTAAATTATTAGTAATTAGAAAACCACTATAGTATATACAGTACTATATTGAATAGAGAAAAGTAATTATAAAGTAATTGAAAAAAGGTTATATTTATATTAAGTATAGAACTATAGAATATAATATACGTACCTATATGATAAAATTATTGTATTATATTATTTTAGATTCTAAGGAGAGTGGTATTTGGCATTTAGAAAACTTTCTAACTTATTTAAATTTATTAGTTAATAAATGTCTTATAATATATGTATCTGTCAAATTGCAAAAGGCAACAAAAAATGATCACATTTAAACTTAATGTAATAACCACTTAATTATAAATTAATATTGTACATAATACAGTAACACAGAGTTTAAATAAAAATAATTTTCTTTAAATTTTTACTACAATACTTAGTATGGTTTACATTGTTTACAATGTCAATAAATATATTATCTATTAGATCTATAGATGATAATTACAATACAACACCAAAAAGTAACTACTATAGGCATTGGCAAAATATCTTCTTAGGTATTTGAGTAAGTATAAAAATGTAATTATTATTAAGTTATGCGTGTTGTTTTTACACATTGTTGTCTGATTATTGTATTCATTTTATTTTATTTTCAAATTACACGCAATTTACAACGAGTTTATTTTCAGACCACCCCGGAATTTCAATAATTTAGCAAACACCGGTAACCAAAGACAAAGGACCCTTCCGGCCGTATTTAATGACTCGTGACCCGGTTTCCTGTGGTTAAAAAAAAATCGAACAAAAAATGGATCACTGGGTCTATATAGAGGTAATAAATTAAGAGAGTGGGGAGTAGTAACAAAGTAATACCGATCGACTGTTCGTAGAGTGATAAAATCCCGTGCTTAGAATATTCACTGCGGAGAGGTCAAAGAAGCCACACCCTGATGTTTGTGTATATAATTCAGGGCGTTTCAAAAGGAACCCTTTATTGCTATGCGTAGGTATATATTATATATATAAAGCGCTCATGATGTCTTCGATACTTAATAAAATGTTTTTCAAATCGATTATTATGATGACGATGATGTAAAGCGAGTTTAATACATAATATGTTATTATAGTTATTAACTTTTGGTTATTCGACTTATTCTTTGACTATAACGCGCACGATGGAACCCTATATAATACCATATATTGTTTCAACAAGTTTTTGGTAAGCACAATAAAAGTTATAGAATCGCCGAGTTTTGTATAAAAGTGAATACCTAATTATCTATAATTTGATACCAAAAATATCATATTGTATGCTTATAGAATATTATATTCATACATTTGCTCTGTGGGTGTATACTATCCATGAAATGTATTATAATAATGATTTAAATATTTAATACTCGTATTTTCTTACGATATCTTACAAAAAAACATGCTTGGAAATATGTGTTTAATTTGATTTAGATACCTACATTATATGACCTATCCTATATGGTCTATATAATATATATTGTCTTTAGGCATTTTTAAAAGTGGGAAAATTTTACTATTCTGAAATGAATAAGGACAAAATCAATTGTGTTATTTTATATTTTTTTATATTATCGATTTATAATAATCTTGACATGGTTTAAACTTGATATTACCTATATAAATTTTAATTTTTAAGTCATGAATTTAAAGTGAAGTAGGTATACTGTTATTTCTTATTTATAAATCATTATTAATCGAAAATTAGTAGACTTTGTAGACACTCGTGATCTTATTATTTGTTTTATGAGTTTTACGTATTTTTACAGACAATTGTTTTGTTAACTACTGTTATTAATTATTATTTATCACTATTTCCGATAAGTCTATCATATAATCCACAGCACATTGGTACTGCACTATTGCCACTATTAAATTGATATTTAAATATTTCATCTAAACACTAAATTGTCTATACTAATATATGTAATTGTTTGAAAATTATAAAGGTCATCGATATATAATATAGTCATTGCTTTGCAGCATGTTAAATTTGTGTTTAACAGAGCATCGTTATTTTTTGCACGTATGTAAAACCACGGTAGTCGACAAAGTACCATCTGTTTTTAATTGTGTAATCACATAATATATTGCCTTTCAATATTAAATCTATACGCATTAGGTGATCGTAAAAATCGTGTGATCAAAAAAAAATTTAATTTCGCGTTACTTACCAATGGCAAGTTACCATTTAATTTCAAGTCGCGTCAATTTATAACTACACACTTAATTATTAATGCTCTAGGCATGGTGTAGAATGTTAGTATTGTGATGAATAGTATATATAAGCTACCTAATATAATCGAGTGTAAGTATGTATATACAAAACGTTTACAGATGTTATTCGATTGTTATATTTACAATTAATATACGACGGTTGATGTTTATATAACTGCTATTTAGGTAAAGTATATTAAATATAAAATATCTTTAAAAAAAGAATACACTTATATACAGTATACATATAACACATGTATGGCCTTGTTTGAACAATAATTTACTATACATAGGTATATATAATACATACACACAAACCTTGACCCTGTAACACATTTATCTTATAACAACTGATTAAATTGGAAATATTGAATCTGTCATCTATCTTTTGTATACAAAATATTTTACTATATAGTTTTATGTTGATATTTCATATGTATTTGGCACTTTTATTGAAATCGTTAAGATAACAGTTTGAGATAGAATAATCTAATCGATTGTTATCAGTATTGACATTTTTCTTATTCTAAATTGTACATGTTTTTGAATAAAATCTGTCAATACCTTATAAAAGATAAGTACCTCATATATTATACAAACCTCAATAAAGTATAGGTACGTATACCTATTGTGTCAGGTTTTTAAAATTTTTATTTTAAAAATATAATGTTCGTGTTTAAATCGACATTTACAGCGGGTTGTTTTAGTAGGATAGCACACGCAAAATTTTCAAAATTGCCAATTATAATAATTTTGTAAGAAAATAGAGGCCACATATATATTAGGTGAAAATATTATACTGTAACAATACTATAATGTTATTTAATATTATACTTGCATATTAAGTGTGTATCTATTAACCCATTAAATATATATATAATTTACTATATGGTATAAATGTCTATACATATGAGATATATTATATTTTATTATAATAACACTATATTACAATGAATCACAAGAAAACCATATGAATATTACGAAGTTATTATATTATGATAGCTTTCGATAGTGAAAATAACAATAAAAAGGTTTTCTTATTTGTATAAAACTATACTTATCTCAAATACATACATATTACAAAATTAAAGATATCGCTGAGTTCATATTAATTAACATAATTGAGAAATTACATGATATTGCATGTATTTATCTAAAAAATCATCTCAATGACTGTGACAATTATTTAGATCTCGGAAAGATTGTGGGTTTGAAAACTCTAATAGCTTTTTTTAGTAACGGAATTTAATAAGATACATCGACTAGTGACTACCTATCATGCTCTATATTTTTCTTCTGGGTATTTTTATTGCTCCTTTGTCTAAAGACATAAAACGCGTTTAATAGGAAATAAACAACTTTTCCATGGGTAAGCAACGCAGACACTCGACGTAAATGGTAACAATTAATAGCGTGTATTTTTTTTCTATCGATTGTACTTGTAATTATATAATGCAGTCTATAGGCATAGGTACAACAGCCGTGGGTACATGATGGAAATTGCAGAATTTCATAAAATTCTTTTTTCTTACTTTCATTACATTTACGTTAAAATAAATATGGATATTAATCTTGTATTATACATATATATGTCATAACTGCATATATACTTAAAGATATCACAACATTATGACGTAAAGAAACGTCTTAATGAGTGAGAGGGCAGACGACTTTTTTCGCTATAACTTTTTCAGCTAGTGAATTGTAAATAATGATACTTATTTATATATCAAATATAACATATTTTAATTTAATTTCTATTTCCAGGAACGGATATTGAGTTGTTAATGTTAATGCTATATATTTACCAATAAAAATCTTAATTTTCGATACATTTGATTTGTGAATATATACATATTTTAATACAACTAAAAAGACTAGCGTTCATATTTTAACGTTTTTAATAGTGTGCTCTAAGCCCTTTAGTCCCTAATGTTAACCAGGCCTGCCCAATCCTTGTCAGTATATGTGCTGAATTAAATTTATAATGATATGACGCAGTTTCAATTTTAGACTAATATATTTGATTATAGTTACAGATAATTTTTGTATACATAATTAACTCATATAAGCTTCTTTCTTGAGCAGACTTATACTGTGTAATTATCTAAAATGTTTTTTTCGTGATACATCACTGATATAAGATTTCTATTGTTTTTTAAGTAAACGAGAGTACGAGACAAAAAGAAACATATTTTTTACACACGAATTTCATACAAAATTTATTGTTATTGACTATAATGATATTATTAAACATCTATAGATAGTGAGTTCTTGTACAGTGTCATAGATATTTGACAGCAGTCACATAATTTTGGTGTCCTATTTCGCCGCCAAACCACCCAATGGGTCTTAAATATCAGGTTTCTAGCCCGGTTTTTAATTTCAAGTATACCGTAGTATCTTGCAACCTACGCTTCTATAAATGTAAAAAAAGTAGCCATAATGTTGTTCTTTGAGTGGTGCTACTGAAAATACAACACATTTCAGTATTACAAAATAAATTACTAATAAGTATGATTTGGTTTTGGTGATTTAGAACAGGAAGAAAAGAAAACTATTTGATACTATCTAGGAGTATACAGTAGTACAAGTAGTAGTTAGTAGGTATATTAAAGGTATATTAAATATAAATCGAATGGTAAAACGTTACGACGGCGACGTCTTGAACAGATTAATTGAGGCCCATGTAATAACGAATTAGTACAACACAACTTCGTGTCAGTTCGTTTCTAACACGGTTCAAAATGTTCAGTACATAGGGGGTGAGAAATGGTCCAAAAGATATACACTAATTACACCATGTGTTTAAAGTTGGCTCAACAGCGATGGCACAGCGTTCTACAACCGTATATGAGTATATTATTAGAGGCGGAAACACTAGTATAGTCGAGGTTAGTATTAGTTGAAACGCTTTGGGGCAACAAATTATTAATATTGCATGCGCCTATATATATAAATACTCATATAAAAATTATTTTTATTTTTACACTATTAAATTAAATTGTACGTTCAGTTTGACGGGCGGTAGAACGCACATACATCTTAAAAAATATGTCAGTGTAAAAATAAAGAAGCAATGAAGATAACGTTTTAAATATTACATAAATCAATTCTTGATTAAACCAAATGCTCACATTTTGACTAGAGATTTAATCTTAAAGATGATATGACTACGATTTTCTTAGTAACTAATTATATGTCATCTAATGGAAAAAAAAAATAACCCAGTTGAGAATATATTGTAATTACAACTATTATAATTTGCATACTGATTACTGCATTTAACATTTTTTAAACAATAAAAACAATAATGAAATAATAATATAACAATGAAATAATATTGAAAACAATTGGACTCGCCCATACTAAATCAAATATTCTACATTATTTTTGGCAATCCCCTTCGGAAAATTACTTGTCAAGTGCCCTCAAAACATGTAACTTTTAAAAAAATAAAATTTTTCGATTTTTATCTTAAAACCGTTTGACGACGAGACAGGCATCGGAGAATATACAATTAATTTTTTTTCATTAAAAATCGTTCAATGCGCGTTAATGGTCATTTTATAAATATCCCGTATTCTCATAACATCGACCTCCAAATCAATTAATTTTTTTTGGGCGAGTCGCGTTCGCTGTAATATTATACACATCGCAATTCACAGCCCACTTCGGATATGCACGCCTGTACCTCCACACATTGCCACTCTTGCCATACCAAATAAACAATATTATAGGTATATATACAAATATATATATTTTTACGATATGTTAATAATATCGTCTGCCCCCGTTCGTTGGTTTATGTGTTATTATATCATTCGCGAAACGGAAATACAGAATCTTTGTTTTTATTTTCGAACACATATTTTATAAATTAATTTAATATTAAAATCAAGTGCGTAGGTATTTTTTGTCGGTTGTGTTGTTTTGAAAAAAAAAATGTAGACGTCTCGAAAATCGTTTCGGCCAACACTGCCGCAGTGACGCCGTTGCGTACAAAAATATACTGTACAGTCGTAGCGCTAAATCATTCGAGAGCGGCAAACGCGGTGACTGTAGCGTCGTCGGTAATCGTGCGGGCGGCTATTTCCGTCGCAGACATACACACGCGGTCGCCAAGTCCAAACTTAGCGCCATGCACGCACGCGCCCGTGAATGCGCGCGTTACCAGTGAAACCTGCGAGATTATATGTACCTATAATAATTAAAGGTTACGTCGGCGTCACGGAGAAGAATACACTATTATATAATTATTAATTTATGAAATAATATATTTTACAACACTTATTTTCTTCCAAAAGTTGAGATTTTTTGTCATTTAACCGTGTCAGACCTTCAATATTACGTAAAATTTATAATTTAATTTTTTCATCGATTTAAATAAGAAACCGAATCAAATAAAATTGTTTTTGCTCATCTCATTAAATTTAAAATGTGACAGCATTTGATATTTGGCTATAATATACTGCAGGATGTTCCCGTGTTCTGCACCCTATATAAAAGTATTTTGTTATTTTTTTCATACCAATAACATCAGGATAACCAATTCATCGAATTATTATAATTTTATTAGTATATATAATGAAAAATGTGTTTTTTATAGATGATTTCGAGTCTTTGGTAAAATTGTATTCATAAATACATGAATAAATGAGAAACTTTTTAAGCTATATTTACGCGTATTTAAAATAGTAGTTAAAATATAATATTTCGAAAAGATGATTTAAGTACATATATTATACTATTATAATAATAAGACTTATAAAATAAATACTGAATTAAATTTTTGTATTGTTTTCAATTGTATATTTTAGTTGAAAGAGAGTGTATGAATGGAATGTACACCGTACGCAATTCATTACAAATCACCGAAATGATTAACGTTTTGAATGGCAGGGATCAATACAATCATAATAATATAATTATGTTAATTAACATTTATTGCTGATAATAACAAAATATTTATCTATATATACATATTACTGGTATAAAGTTGATTATTATTAATGTTAAAAAAACGTTTAACATACCTATTAATTTATTTAATGATACATTGATACCATTTTAATCGATTGAAAGTTTTAACAAATATGCCATTCAGTATATTTTAGCTGTTAAATAAGCTATTCATAAGTTACGGATCCGAGGTCAATTTATTTTAATATTAATTCGTATACACAACCTATTATGTAGCCATACTGATCAACACATGATTTTATAGTAATCTTAGATACCTATATTTAAAAAGAAAATAAACTTAATAATAATTTGATTGACGGAAAAATTTTCCTTAAATTTATTTATGTCAAAAAATGTGACTTGTCATCTAGTCTTTACTTTGGAGTAAATTTTCAAAACATGAAATTTTAGTTGATGAGAATATATTAATATTTATTGGTAACTTCCGGTAGCTGACTGTCTTTTCTGCGTCCGCCGCATTGTCTAATTATCAACAATTATAATTGTTGAACAAACTTCGAGTTGCCATTCTAAAATTTTAAGTAAGTGAAGTGTTGCACCTATACGTAAATATGAGAGTATCCAGATCACTTCCGGTCTAATGAAATATGTTGTCATTTTCAAATAAATGAGTTGAATGCAATACATAAAAACTACAAAATGCGTCTAAGTATACATATAAATATTATTATATGCACAGGCTCTTTATCTATAAAATGGATAAACGATTATTATTAAAGTATGTACATGCATATTATATAATGTATGAAATCTAAATAAAACTTAAAAATTAAAATTAAAATTAGGGCCCCTGCTATATTGTTTTACATTTTACACATTTTATTATATTTTATATCTTATCTTATTTACGATAATAATTAAGAACCTTTATTTCTGCTCTTGAATTACATATTTTTCATTACACTGCATGGCTCACGACTCATCTTATCATTTGCCACCCCTGCTATATAGTATAGAGGTAGTTTCATTTTGCGCGCTATGCGAAAAAACATTTAAAAGCGATTATACTGTTACGATTCTTCCTACACCATTAATAGATCACATTCAAGCATCTCCGTAAAGTTCAAACCACTTGTTGTAAGCACAAATTATTTTTGTCCTGCGGGCTACAGCAACACTGTTTACAACGTCGCTTACTTCACTTCAGCTTCGTTCTAAGCTTTTTTAAAATCAAACATTAGAACTAATACAATTCTACTCAGGCGCATGTGGTTCTATTATACTCGCTACACTCAACACTTATACAGTTTCAAGACTAAGTAAATGAAATATTAAAATGAACAACGTTTGATTAAACAAAATGATATTTAATTTAAATAAACAAAAAAATACCACACAAAATTGTAAAATCAATAGAATCAACTTTCCACTCAAAAACTAAAATAAAATCAATATTATGACAATTAACATGAAAAATAAACTTAAATACCTAAATTATTAAAAATAATCCAGAAAAAAAAATTATGCCAAACATTACAAACAATACAGCAATTAAATTTATTAAATACCTAATTTTTATTTTTTATTTGAGTTACTATTGAACTGAACAATAAACTTTAAATATTAAATTTGACAAAATAATTAAATAACTTTCCAACGAACTTTGCCTCACTTAACAGATCACTTAACTAACCAATATATACAATTATTACACATGCATTGAAATTAGATAAACTATTGCTTTTCCGAACTGCAAAGAAAATCCAATTAAAGTTTCTACATTTAATAAAACCCACTT
This sequence comes from Rhopalosiphum maidis, assembly GCF_003676215.2. Classification (NCBI taxonomy): domain Eukaryota; kingdom Metazoa; phylum Arthropoda; class Insecta; order Hemiptera; family Aphididae; genus Rhopalosiphum; species Rhopalosiphum maidis. The sequence continues at coordinate 88,489,750 of NC_040878.1, forward strand.
TTCATCAGTCTTTGATCTTAAATCTAAATAAAAGCCAGGTAACTCGTTTTAGTCGCCTGAAAGGTAACCGATATCCATATTATACTCTCTCCTCAAAACTTGTCTTACACTGAGGTTAATACTTTTTTCTCTTGTCTTTCCTTATTTGTCAATTTTTTTGTTCATTGATTACTTTTACTTATTGTATTACTGACTATTATAATAGTATATGCACAGCACAAGATAAAAATAAAAAATGTTTAAACAAATATATTAATTCATATGTTAGAAAAAATACGTGTATTGTATTTAAATTAATCGAAAAACAAATGTAGTATCAGGACGTAGCGGTTTATATAAACTTAAGATTACAATTTATATAATTATATTAAATATTACCTATAGTTAGTCTTTGTATGAATTTAATTTGGTTGATCTGAATGGAATTTGGCTAATACTAAGATTATAGCCATATTAACACGTAATTAGAAATGTTTGATACCTATAAGTTATTAATGAACTAAAACGTATACCTAACATACGCTAATTTCATACAGTTCATACAGGCGTACGCTTACATATTTGTCAATTTACTGCAATAACCCGACAATGTCAGCAACAAAATCACAAAAATGAGCTAATAAGTAAAGTGAAGGGCGAGGCCTATTTTACCTACACCTTAACCTTATATGGAGTGCTCCGTGTGGCCCCCGATCGACCTTCACCAGACACCCACTTACATAGGCCAAACATGAATGAACAACTAAAACTTTCTACAACATTTCGAAGAAATACTTATTGTTAGTGCAAATTTAGAATAACGATCATATTCTATGAATAACTTTATACCTATTATGTAAGGTTAATTCGCATACATAGCAAAATTGTTTACGTCTTTTAACTTTAAGGTACTTATATCATTAGTAAAATATCTATCTAATAATATATATTATAGCTACAATTAATATTGTCGTACAAATAATTAAAATTAAAGAAATCATTCAATAGGTAATTATAATAGTTACTGGGTAAATATAATTTACAAAAATATTATAAACATTTAAAACAAGTTGAAATTTTCTCCGATAACAAATATTAATTTAAACAAAAAACTAATCAATTATAATATACATTTTAAGTCAAAACTATGTGTTTCAATTTAAATTTAAGATAATAATATTATATTATACCGGATATGCAGTTAAATTTATATCTAATCTTATAGAATTTATGCAAAAATAATTGTTAACTATTTGTTTTACATTTATCATCTTTATTAAATTTAAAAAATAAACGCTTTATACATATAGAGGTACTTATCCTAACCTATCTATATTAATTCAAAACTTTTTTTCAATAAAGAAAATATTACATATTACAATTACATCATACTATTGGAATATTTTTCATTAAATGTTCTAGCTACATTCATGTTGTAGAGACTGTAAAATAAAATTATCAATGGTTGCGATATTGGTAAATGTCTAATTTATCACGATTTTACTTGATCTATTAATGTATTTTAAATAATGATTTTCATTTTTGTCATTGAGTAAACGTCAACAATAACAGCTGTTAGATTTTTATCGAGGTCGCTGTCTTTACGGTTAATATGCAAACTTTATAGCAATTTATAGGATGTACATTGTACATTGTACGTAATATATATACGTATTATATACTTATAACTTACCTAATAATTGACCAAGTAACCTTTAATGTTTACCCATTTGTATAAGATGTCCATAAATAGAAAAATAGAATGTTTTCTTTTCTTATTTTAAAAATTAATCAACTACATAGTATTTTGTAAATAATTACTTGTCGCGTCCCCTGACCTAATAAACTATCATTTATTATATAGTTTTAACACTGCGATAGCATGCTATCAAAACTGTAAATTTCATTTTTCTTTTTAAGTTTAGCTATAGTGCTTTTTAAGCCACAAAAGTTTTTATTTTCAAAATTTATTTTAACAATCCATGAAAAAGTACATTAAGCAAATATGTATAATGTATATATATATATATATATATTTAATTTAATGTATTTTATCACGCGAGAAATTTAACCTAATCTCACTAAAGCTAACCATACTTATGATGGGCTATGATTAATCGTTTTATAAATCTATATTCTAGTTTAACTATAAATATATATATATATATATATATATATTTTATCTTTGAATTTTAAATATGTAAGATTTCTGGGTGGTCACAAACAACTGTAATAAATTAAGCGATTTTGAATATTATAGGGGTGTCTAATTTATTTTTTACTTAATGAACCTTGTAAGATTAATACGACACCGACAGTGAGTTATACAACCAGGGGCGGATAGCCATATCGGGAAATCGGGAATTTCCCGATGGGCCCATGTCCGTACCAAATTATAAGGCCCCCAGTCTCAACACAGTATTTTATGTTTTAAATGTTATCAATAATATAATAATAATAATATCGAACTATATACAATTTGGAAATAGTTTATTAAGTTTATTTTATTGGTATTTGGTTTATAATTAAAAATGAAATAAATACTTTTGCGTTCACGTTAATAATACATGACATTGTATATATAGATAATAGACGTTTTCTAGGCAGTTTACCAATTGCGCTCAAAACATTTTACAATACCTATTGGTTATAAATTATAACTTAAAATTATTATATAATAAATGAAAACACTAAACGATTTTTTATGAGTATTAATACATATTTGCGCCTTGAGCCTTGTGCCCTTTATATAATAATAAGTAAAATAAATAAATAAATAATTTTTTTTCGCATAGTACAAGTTATTTTTTGATCGTTAATTATTCAAAATTAAATACCAGTTATATTACATTATAATTCGTTTCATAAAAGTCTCGATTCTGTTATAAAATACCCAGTCACTTAAATCAGTAATCAATTGATCAATAAATAAGTTTTAATTTGCAAGCATTTTATTAGTATATATTATCAAACACAATTATTGGTATACTGATCCTAAACAAAAAATTTGTTTTAGGCGCAATTGGCCCATACTCGTTTTCTATGTATATTACGGATAATGAATATATTACTATTACCTATTATAATGCATCGTATGTATGAGTGGTCCTCAGAAAAGAAAAAAATAACAAGGATGATCCTTTAATGACAGCGCTTCTAAGTGCAATAAAATAACTAAAATTATTCTCTTAAGTATGTAAAAAATTATTTAAAACATTCAATGTCACAAGAGCATTTAGAAAGTTTAATGTTAATGGGTATTGAAAAATTAATGTTAACTAAAATTAACCCAAATGATATTATTGATAAGGTGGCTGCATAAAGTGATGCATATATTAAAAAAAAAAAAAAAATAATGTATTAATAATTATGATTGAATAGTTTTATATTAAAATAAAATAATATTATAGTAAGAATTATAGAGACTTAATTTGTAAATGTATTGCGAGCGAAGCGATCAAAAAATGTCTGGGCCCATGAATTCAATTCGCGGTAATATAAAACAGCCCTATCCGCCTCTAATACAACCAGTTACATATTATTATGGTATTTTAAGACAATTATTATGAATATAAACCTAGTATAAAACCTAAGCTCTTGAAATATTAATTTTACAATTTTATTTTAGTAATACATGTATGTAAAAATAATTTATTGAATATTTGTACTATATTTTATCTATAAAATATTTTTTTTTAAATACTCAAATACATATAATACAATTATTTTGTGTTTATCGTTTTGTTAAATATGTTTGGCTTGTATAATTTTCACAGATACCCTCGTTATATAAGTAATTTAAACGTTTTACGTTTATCTTATATTAATTAACCCTAAACATTTTGATGATAGGGGTCTAAAACAGGTTTGAAGACATATGTGTATATATAACCATCTAGTTATTTAAATATGATTTATAAATTAATATTTTTGATGAGTTCCACTCAATACCCATATGGATAAAAATATATAATTACATACACCGACATTTACACCTATTAATTGAATATCGAAACTGGTAGAAGTGATTTGAAAAAAAACCCAATACCCTGGGGTCAGGGTCATCCCGTCTCGCCCACGTGATATATCCAGGCGTTAATTGTAGATGGAATATAATTTCCGATCACAATCTTATCACAATGAAAATGTATAATGGAAGGAGGTATAACTGTATTGGAACCAGTTTTTTCTTAACATTATATGAATTTGCGAATCGATAGTGAGAAAACAATATGCATTTTTCCTGTCCCAAATCCTATAATAATCTATAACAATACAAGTAATACAACCCTCAAATTATTGCCACTTGATTATCTTTTATGTTATACATATTATATTATAAATCGCGAGTACTATGGAGTCGCCATGATAAAATATTTTTATTATTATTTGATCTGTCATACTACGTCATTGTTCTAGAACTAGGCATCAAACGTCTAGTTAAAATATAAATATCATTTACATATCATTTCATCACCTATCGATTACAGAGTGGTTATAGTGCATTGTCATTATTAAAGCCGTAGGATAACTTTGAAGTTTGAACTGTTAAGCCTAATTAATGTACTGTTATAGTGGCAAAAGACCTCAATAATTCAAACCAAATTTTACAAATCCGTACACTAATAATATTATTTGTAACGAATAAATACGTCACCGACGACAAACGTATGAGCCGTTGAGTTATATTTTATCGTTTTTACAGACTATTAAAAAACGGTATAATTATTATTAACGTCTCGTATTATTTTTCTCTCCCAAAATATGTATGAACGCTGCGCTAAACATTTCCGCCGCCACCGCTTTAACGACGCCCAGCTGTGTGCGACCTTTGTCCGCGATCTACAACCACACACGCCATACGATATAACTCGTAAATGTACGCAGTATGTTCGATACATAAAAAAATTGGTATAAATTTGTCGCCCAACGACCCAACGACGACATACATCCCCACAGGAGTTGTAATCTTTTAAAGTACTTAAAATTATATAAACCTAACAATCATTTTAATGAAAATAATGTGTTCGAGTTTCGTACGAATTATGCTCGTATATAATATATATAATATCGCGTGTGCAAAACGTGTGGGTTTCGGACGGAGAGCGGCTTACGGCCGTGTGCGTGGGCCTCTGATTTTACGGCGCTCCCATCTTATTATATATATTTGCCCATATGGTTTGTGTGAGTGGTTTTATATATATATATATATACATACACAGTACGGAGACCGTCACCAATATACAACTATTATAATAATATAATATATATATTATATATGCGTGCAGTGTGTTGTGTTTCCTGAGGTTCCAAGTAAACCCCGTTCGGTCGATCCTATGGACGATTTTCTTGTGTGTGTGTGTGTGTGTGTGTGTGTGTGTACGTGAGTTTACTATACATATACAATATATTCTACTGCCGAGGCTCATCCCCTAACAGATTTCGTGAGACACACGTGGGTATTTTAGAAATGTCTCGATGAAACGACAAAATATATTTTATTGCACGAGTATATACGAGTATACACACTGCAATTGCAGTATGTCAGAAGGCCTAAGACAGAATTGGAGAACAGTGTTATTAAAAAAAACAAAAAAGCGTAATGTTTTGTTTTAAAGGACCATTATAAAATCGTAAACAGTATAAAAATTCGATTTTAGTCTGTTTAATCATAATTGATGATTTAATAACTCATTATTTTTTCCATATTACTGTGCAGCGGTGCGAAATCGGATGAATTTTATAGTCGTTGTTTTATCATTATATTATATATATGAGTTTCTGTATATTGTATGTGTTTATTGTGCGTATACAATAATATTATATATGATGAAAAAATACAAATGGTTAACTGAAAAACAACACGTTCCTGTGCTGAAGTCGATTGAATAACAGTATTATATAGTACTAATTAAAAAATGATTATTAACAATCGATTGTAACATATATAATATTGTATTATGATTATGAATATCGGATATATAATAATATAATTATATGTGTACAGTAAAATATAGTGTGATAAGATCACAGAACAATAACTCTCGCATTTTTTTTATTCATACAATATAAAACTTATTTCAAACACAGTTAATTGTTATAAATTAATATATTGTTAGTTTATCGGCTCTTTACCTAATCAATTAACTTAATATTAAGAATAAGTATATTATATAAATGTGCACAAGAGACACATATTAAAATGTTCGCTCATTATTTCAATAAATCATAATTTTTTATCATTATAGTATATTTTACCTATACCAATAAGATTATGGCTGCAGTTAATCGGTGTACATAAATAATAATTATTATTACAGCATTTGACCGTTCATTTCCTATACGATTATTGTGTATATTTGACTCCAAATGCGCCATATTTTAGTATTGTTTATTTAACTATATCCAATTATGAAATAAATATAATATTTAATCAAAGGTTTATATTTCATATTTTAGATTGCCTTTAATTAATACATTTTAGACTTTATTATATCGTTTTAATTTCTTAAAACACGTCAGTATATATTAGCATTATTTAGTTAATTTAAAAATATAATATTATATATATGTATATAATATACATATATAAAAAATATTAACATAATGGGTGTGCAGCTAACTAAAATTGTCGAAATCATGTTCAATCCATTTAGTAATTAGCAAACAACTACTGTGGCCCTAATTGGTTTTTATTAACAAAATTGATGACATTTCAAGCTGAGCTCGCTTAAAATGTATATTTGGGTCAAATCGAAATGTCAAGGCTACCGGGGCATTTTTATGACGAAAATGCTCAATATATAGTACGTATTTATAGTGCCACATGTGCCAGATGGTAATTTAGTACATAATATACATACACCAAGATGTCATTTTTTTCCTTCGAAACTCCTGTTGAGAGGAGGTATAGCCGTTTTTTTGTGTGTGCGCGAACTCGTGTAGGTGTTTTCTCGTGGGTTGATTGTGTGCATTTAAATAATGTATGCGAACGCGGCCGGAAGGATCATCTGGTCCGATGGCTGTGACCGGTGGAGTTGTATAATAATATTTGTAGGTGTATATATATATATATATTACAATTTTGCATCGCTAACCGTTCTAACGAGATTTCCGTGTACAGACGTAGTACATGCAATATATTATTTTCATTATTGGATTGTTATAAAAACGTTAAGCCGATTAATTATTTAAGTTTTATTTGTACACAATGTACACGATACATACTGCAATGACTATTAATGTATACTCGTGTAACGTGTAAGTGAAGTCAATGTTAGTATAAATTATATTTTAGAAATCATTGATAGAATAATATAATGCCAAGCGGCTTTTTCTATTGAAAATAAACACAACGTATACTTACTCAATATTATATTATAATATACATTTTTAAAACATATATTTATCATTAATATTTTAATATTTTACTGGATTACTCAAGAAAAAATCCAAACATGTTTTCAATTATAACATACTATATATTATGGCCCATTTTTTTCTTGTTATTACCAAAGGGTCGGTCCTAAATTTTGCCTAAATAACTCAACGTGAACAACACGTGTATGGTAATAATAATATCCGTCCTTTTTCTCCTTAAGGTTTAAAATAGTAGAATGGTTTTATGTAAAAATTCTTGCGTTAGATTACCATTTAAACAAAGTGTTGTCATAAAAAATAATCTTTACTTCATACACTAAAATGAAAGAGTTATTTTTGAAAACCTTTAAATTTAAATATTTAAATGTTTTAAACGTATATTAGTGTATTATAATATAATATATGGATTTTGTTATAGATAATATACCTATATATTGTTGACTTAAATATGTAATGAAATAAATTTAAAAAAATAATATTGTATCTATTATTTTGATTTAAACGTTTTTTAACTGACTTTTTAAATGTATACTTATTTATTTTTAATAATAACCAATAGAAATATACGAATGTTAGCCAAAAATTATGCTTTAAACGCCAATAATAATAATTGAGAAAATGTTTTTCTAGTCTTTGCGTGCAGTTTGTTGTCATCGTCAGCTGTATCCTTAAATAATCCTAACATAATACACATGAGCGTCACATATGGTTTTTTTTTCAACAGTCATGCTCTAAAAATGATCATCTGGGTAGTGATATAAAAGGTAGGTATACGAATTGATAAATTATCCAACATGAATTTTTTTTTTAAGTCGTGTATATTACAGCACACTATCAACTATTATTCCATAAAAACCTTAATAATAATCTTAAATGTAATTCAAAAATTTAAAATTAATAAAAGTTTAATTGTTTTGGAATTATGTCTTTAAATATTTACGAAGCGTAATGCAGTTTACAACACCAACATAGTGGATAATCAATAAAATAAATATTATACCACTAATAATAGTATTAACCACATATTGTGTAGGTCTATGAACAGTGAATACAATCATTATGAAATGTAATATGCATATTATACCCTATGTTTATTTTCTATATTTTAATTTATACACGCGCTCCAACCAAACTGGAAATCCTCTGACAGATATCCATTTACATGTGACAGTTTATTGTTTCAACTGCGCACTGCAAAAAATGCATATAGATTTATTTATAGTGAAACACAATATTGATTTGCATTCGTTTGCTAGTTAAATTCCAGGCACCATATGTTGTTAATATAGTTCCTATTGTGTAGAAAACGAATGTAGTTGAAAACTGTTTAAGTTTTTTTTTAATACATATTTTTTTCCATAGTCCATTCATTTATTTAAATCAAACTTAATATAATAATAATATAGTCTGTTTCAGGTGCCTATCTGGGTACCTACGTAATATTAACGACAATAAAATAAGCACGTAATGCGTACCTATATAATAGTAGTACGCCATATAGGTACATGCATAACAAATAATAATCCACGGGGCAACTACCACTCACTTCATCCTCATCAGCAACCTATTGAAACGGCTTCGCTACTATTTTCTACCCCTCCCTGTACGCTAATGGGTTCTTCCTAGTTTATATATTTCAATCAGGACGGTGATTGATGAGAATAATATAATATGGACTAGCATCTGTCTGTAGAATTTTACTAGCTAATGATTCGAAGAGACATATACAAACAAAATAAAAGAATGGGTGGCTTCATGAGGTGGTTAATAATTAATAAACATCTGACTTCTATTAGTTTAGAAAACATTTTATAATTTTTAGTTAAATATCATTAACTCCGGCGAGTCTATGTCAAGGATAAAAACATATTCAGTAATGCTAAAATTAAACGTTTGACTCAGTGCACTGGCAACCCGCACCTTTAAAGTACCTGTTGGTTTATATTAGTTGTGGTTATATGGCGCTACTATATAAATTAATGCGTATTATGTATATGCAGCTAAATGTTTACAAATATTGATATATACAACTACAACAGAGCAGCTGGTTATGCATTTTTTAAATTATGTTTTAATTTACTCATATATTATAAATATTGTATATAATTACATTTAATTATTGCATTTGTTTAATAAATAATGTTATTATATTAATATATATAAAAAAATTAAATTTATTCGTCGTACTAATTTACATTTTACAATATCGATTTATACACGTTTATTTATTGATATGTAGGTATGTTAAAGTAAGTCAATATTTTTATTGATATGTTATAATAGTACTTATCTGACGTCTGTTAGTTTTAAAATTTAAATTATATAATATAATATATAACGTTTTAATATTGTTAAGTATAGAATTTAGCACTACTTTTTATGTTTAGAAAACTTCGTTGAAAATAAACACAAACTATCTATAGTAACTAATAATATTTTCTTTAGGTCAGAAACAACATTGTGTCTGTTACATAAGAACCTACGTGTAGTGCAGCAGTATTTCATATCTCAAAGTCACCTCCATCCCGACAAGATTGTTATTTACAGTTAAAAAAAAATATTAAAATTTTAAACAAATAAAAATTTAAAAAAACTATTTAAATTCAAGTGATATATTTAGTGTTCCTATCGTTGGTACCTATATAATGTTTACTTAACACCAGACATACCATAGGGCTGTTTGTTAATGGTAAAAACAATAATGATGAATAATAATTTCAAAACGGAAGGAATGTGCGTAAGGGTTTGGTTTATATGGATAAAGAGTAATTTACATTCAGTTTACATAGCAAGTTATGCAATGCAACATCATTATCGTATAGAGTTAAAAACTATAAATTATAATAGAAAAACCCTTATTATGACCAAATAAAAACTACGAATTTAAATATATTTTACATTACTTGCAACTGAGGTATAAACATAATAGGTCTAATAAAAAACATTGATTGATAAGAAAACTAAATTGCCTATAAAAGTATATAAATCTATTTATCATTTAAGAAATAATTGAGTTAAACACCCATTTTATTGTTCATTATTTTAGTCATAAAATCATTTTGATCAAATATTATCGTATACAATTTAAATACTTTATATACGAGTATATATATATTAAAATATTATAACTTCTGGCTACTATTTATATTTTTTTTCTAGTACATTTTGTCAACGGCTATCGCACCAATAATGCATAGGGGTTAGGGTTAACTTTATATATCAGAGTTATCAGACAATTTATTGACTTAAAATTAATATTTTATTTCTTATCCATGTATAACAGTATTTTAACTCAAAAATATTGTAAATGAAAAGTTGTAAAAAATACTTTTTTTGTTGTCTATTGTAAGGATCAAAGTATATTATCACATAATCAATTATTATCTCTCAAAATATTTTTAAACAGTTTTACAATAGATGTCTAATTTTCATAAAATTTAGCATCATTTTTATAAATATCTATCTAGTTTATCATTAATTATTTAATTGGTTATGTACCTATATTCGTTTAATGTAACACAATATTCAATTGTAAATATGAATCTATATAATATCAACGCGTATATTATATATACTCCCTTTTCACTATAATATACATAAATGATAAAATATACATTATATAGCCCATTGACATGAGTCCAGTGTGTTCAATTATAATAAATATTCATCTGGCGACGTTAGAACGGAAACAAAAGACGTCGGCGAGATGTTCCGAGTCGTATCCATAATATTATTTAAGTGGTACAGTTGAAAACGGCTTCTTTACAATTGAACAATGATATTATAAAAAAAAAAAATGAATAAAAACCGCCATTATATGTTACATTAACTCCATACGGACGAGTGTCGTGGGTATCATAATAATGAACAATAAAATAATATAATAGTAAAATAAAAGCGTCTATATAATTGCAAGTCATTCGTAATGTGTCAATATATATATTATATATTTATAATGTACGATAGTGTCAAATGTCAATTGAAATGACAACGGTTTTCTGAACTAATGGAGCTTGCCACTTAGTTGGAATTACGGACGTACGTATATAGTAGTTTGGACTTAATGATAGACAATAGTACATATCTGAGGGGATTTCAGGCGGCAGTGTTGACTTTTTTATTCTATCCCCGCCAATAACAACAGAAATATAATCATAATTTAGAATTATTAACATCGAATTTGTAGGACCAAATTTAAGGAGAAGGAACGGTGTTGTGTTACGCCTATGGCATAATTCAACCAATTCAATTATAAATTGTTTTTTTAGTAATTGAAAGTATTTATTAAATATATGTATATAGATGGATGTTTTTTTTTTGTATATATTTTTGTAAAATTATTTTTTTGAAGGAATCTGTTATCTTTGTCGTTGCCCACACAGAGCCGTGGTCTAAAAGTGTGTCTGCAAATTGGCATCTCTCATCAGTACTTAACTTTATACCGTATGATGTGAGAAGCGTGAACATTTCTTAAAACTAGTTATTTATATATATATATATACATATAAATATATTTTTTTTTATTTGTATACTTTCAATTAGTCATTTTTTTTTCATCCTAAATTAAAACTAGACGTATTCAAATAAATTTATTTTACCCTAATTACAATCTATAAGTTATAACAGACATAGCCACATAGGTACATACAATAACTTATAAGTGTAGGTATAATCACACAATATAATAAATAGCAAATTAATTTATTTCTTTAGGCCCAATATAGCTTACAGCAACATCATATTATGCATATGGCATATCAAATGTTTAGTTCATATTGCTCACACTAATATTTACATAAAAATGATAACCACAATATAATATATATATATATATTTGTTTACTCAATCAGTGCATCGCAACTTCGCAAGAACACGTATATATGTATATTGTATAGCTTATATAGGTACTCTGAAGCCTTATATAAAAAAAATAACATATTATCGTTACGAGTCACCTATATATATATATATATAGGTATATATATATAGGTATATTTATATATATATAAAGAATTATGGATACTTAATCACGTAATATAATTTATAATATATATTTCATCCCGCGCAATGTTAAAAAAAGTATTTTATTGTATTTATTATATTTACACTGTCAAGACCATTAAAGGTCTCGGATTAGTAAACCGCGAACAAAATGTCATTTTATGCCCTATAGAAAGTGCAATACCTATATACTATAATAATATGTACATTGTACGTCCTATTGTATGAGTGTAGTTGTTAATTTTAAATGTCAATACAATTATAGAATAAAAACAGTTAAATATTATTAAACTTGAAAAGATAAAAATGATTTAGTCATGTCGAATAGTGTACATCCCCTCAATAGGTCATATAGATAAGGTTATTATTATTATTATTATGTAATAATATAATACCGTACGAAATACTATTGACGAGTCATACGAAATAAAATTAAATTTAAAAATAACTTACCATGACCGACCATGCTCTTTGTGCTGAGCTACACTAAACCCGAACATAGACCCTTCGGGTCCCCGATGTCTGATGCAATTTTTAACGTCCACATTGAAGCCAAACACTGTGTTGCAACACAATGCAATCACCAGTAGAGTGGATAAGGGACGTGATGACGGCAGAGTCATCTCGATTTGCTATGCCCTTCTCGTGGTCATAATATACACGCGTCTGTCATTTGAACACTGAAAAAAATTGTAAAAAAAACCGATAAATTAAGATTATAAAAATAAACATTTAATATATATATATATATATATACATATTTATTATTATAACGCAGTATTGTTGTAAATCCATGCGTAATAGTAAGATGTCTATCTCTATATAAGGTGTGAAGTGGTAGTTATTTAAAAATGAACAAATACAACAACGCGTGCAGACGACACGCATGTATACGATTTACACGGCACTCACGATTTCAGTCTGGTTTGCGAGAGTTTGCATTTATCACCGAACACATCTATATGCACCGGTTGCAAATTTTAAAATATTTATCAAACAAATTTAAATCTCATATTAAATAAATACATCCTATTTCACATATTATTTACATTCAATATTATAATTTAGTTTTTTAAACGTACAACTGTTCAAAGATAATTATTGCAAGTGACGTATAGGTACCTATTAATCGAATATTCGGAAACTATATCATATAAATTAAATATTAAATATTAATATTATTATACGCATTAATTGTATAATAACCTTGTTATTAGAGATAATATCAATTCGTCGATACATAAAAAAAAAAGTTGCTTTCTGTTTGAATAGAAAAGAAAGATTATTGAAAGCGCCCTACATATATGATTATGATTATTATCATAACGTAATATTCGTTATACGTATTATATATTTATATGTAATATTTAAATGCGACAGTAATGAAAACGACAGAAAATGTATAATTTAAATCGAGTAATGAATATGCATTCGATGCATTTAGGCGAAGATACTGCGATAGTGTGATGGACAGAAGAAATAAAAAATAAAACAACCTAGACTTTTGAGAATTGTATACAGATTATAATCATAAACTGGATCAACAGTATTTATAGGTTATATATTAGGCGTATTATAAGTAGAATTATAAAAAGGTATTTTATAAATATAAAAGTCATAATTCGTTTTTTGACTATTTTAATTAAAAATTGAAATCAAAATATAAGTATTTTTCATAACTTTGAACCTATACCACGTATGAACCCAACGTGTGTCTTGTCAGTTCCTATAACGTCCATAAAAATTAATTATTATAGGGCTTATTGTTGAGCGTTTAATCCGCAACGATGGTGCATAACGAATCGTCATCCTCACCCTACCTCGAATATCTGTATACTTAAAATTGTACATCCATCAGTCAATAAAATATATATAATAATATAATTTAATATATACTGCAGTTGTTCTATACTCTATAGTGGTCGAAAACCACACAAACTCGTACGTCATCATCATCATCATATAATAACATATCTATCTATATTCTATACCTATGTAATTTATACTGCAGGAAATCACTTGTTATGACAGTTCAGATAAAAATTACATCTTTATAAATTATATATAAATATAATATCCATATATGGATCAATAACGCATTAATGCGTACGTCATACAGTGACGGCGGATCTACTGCAGCTATCGGCGAGTGGTAGATATGGGATATGTGGTATATGGGGGTCATATCCCCCGGTGCGCTTATAAAAATAAAAACCATGCTCTTCAAAAAATTGTATCTTGTTTTATAAAAAAAAATTTAAAACCTTAAATAATAGGTATTTATAATACGAAAGTCTACGTAACAAATTTTATATCTCCATTCGGCATTCCCCCGTGAGAAATTCCTAAGCTCACCATTGAGGTCATAGTGTCACATAACTATTATAATATAATATTATAATGCATTTTTTAATGTATATCAAATAATGCACACGCCATCGTTATTATTATAATGTGTATATGCACAATGTATTTTATACGCACACATGATATTAATATTGTAATACTATTATTATACGAGCAAAGCTCGTTACAAAAACAAAACCACCGACGGACTACGGGCGCGCGTGCGCGACAACCGCGGCCGCCGTGCAAAGGAAGATGAGGATATATTATATTAATATTATATATATGTGGCTTGTAAAACACGTTTTACGTGACAGAGATCGCCGGCAGTCGATCGAGAAAAATTATATCCGTTAGGCATCTCGCGAAAACGTGTGTAAGGCAGCGGCGCACAATATTTCCATATTTACCGGAGAAGTGAGCGTTTCATTCCCACGGGCCATGTACAGCGATCGTTATCGAGCTATCTCTGTCTGTATGTGTGTGTGTGTGTGTGTGTGTGTGTGTGTGTATGTGTGTTGTTGCCATAGACCTTATACACTCGGAGCCTATGATGGTTGCAGCAGCCTTCGTCTTTACCCCCGGACGCCCACCAACAGGGACTGCTGCTCGAACCGAGCCGTGCATAATAATAACAACAATAATGATAAATAATAAATAAAAAAAATACAATAATAATAATAATGAAATATCGTGGTATAGTCGGTATAGTATAAGTACTACGGTTGTGATCTGCGACGTCGGGTAGGTACGTACACATTCGCGTATAACGGGTAATACGACGACGAGGACGACGGTGCGTGACAAGCCGCAGCGCGAGTATCCAGAACTCCGACTAGGTATATGTATTATAATATTATACACAATAATATATATTATTATATATGTATATATATTCTGAAAAAATAGACGGGCACTCCGGTTTCGCGTTTGCATATTATAAGTTCACGCGAATCGATAGACGGCTATCCGGATTGAGATTTACAGAGGATAACGCATTATTTTATTGCTTATTGCAATATCGCGCACGTCGTTAGATTATCATACGTTTTATTTATACACCAGCCATGTCCTGTGTATGTATACATAAACACATTGGTAGAATGGTAGATATAAGTACTATTGACTATTGTTATAAGGTAAATTATTTACAATCTCTGTATAGTAACACGGCGAGCATAATATATAATAATAAATCAAATGTACGCCATACGCAGAATTCAATATTCATTACCTACTTACCACATCACAATTTTTCTAAATCAATCACTTTCTCCCAAAGCTTTGCCTTTGATGTTATCGCCGTGTTTAATAGTAGAAAAACAAACTATCGTTATATTCATTGACCACTTATATTTACAAATTACGTAATTTGATTTTAACGATTAAAATATTATTTCAGCCATTTCAGGTATACAACTATACATCATACAAATATACAGCACTTGTGATTCATTTATTTAAAATTACAGATATTTAAGTGCACATTAACTTAATATATCATACATAAATACACAATATCAATAATATTTTCATGTGCATAATACAAATTAATACACCTAAATCTTGACCATTTATATTCTAAAGTGGGCTTTTTGTCTTTATATCAGATCATACCTTATCTTTGTTATAATAACTCTACATTGAACACACTCCGCTGTAGGTGTACTTCCCACACATACACAATTACAAAAATATGTCTAATGCCATGTATGGGATTTGTCCATTCAATATAAGTTGTTAGTTCTAATGGATAGTTTTTTATAAATTATTAAAGTTGCACCAAAATTTAATAACATACAACTAGGTATAAAAACTTGAGCTATAAATAAAATATTTAAAAGTTCAAGTTTTTAAGATATTATGTGTACCTATAATTATGATTTGCAGGTATAACGACTTATTATTCTTTATTATAGATATTCTATTTGTTATTTAATAATTATACTGTTTATAATTTATTTGATTTATACCTTTATATTGTGTATGAACACTTTTTCTCAAGCCTTCAAGGCCATTTGTTTTGCCAAGAACATGACACTTATCCAGCACAACGACTTTTAAACATTTTTTATCAACTACATACGGCTTCTTGTTCAATTGACATTTCAAGATATATACACGGCTCCTACTGGATAGGCTTATATTTCATTCATGATTATTTGTGCGGTTTGGTCATTTTGGCCAAGCACTACTCTGTTTGGCATACGTCCATTTCGCAAAAATCTAAATTTAAAACGTGACTCAACCTGTCCACGGACGAAGTCTTGGAATACAACAACTAAAACCCTATGCAAGATACTAAATCTAGACATTATGATCCATGTTAACGATTGAGAACTAATAAAATGTATGCGGTTCAGTTGATTTTATGAAACCTTGACAGTTGGAAATATGTATCATAAAGAAAAATATGGTACAAAGAAAATATTGTTATGAAATAATAGAGTTAATACGCCAGTCTTATAATCATTATTATTATTGAATATTTGAATGAATAATCTATTATTAAAATTAAATTCAAAAACGAGACAGGTGTGATACTACAGCTGTTGACATGTGTGCGCCCACTTGGGTGTGCAATGCGTTCATTTTTTCGTAGACATCAAATTCTTTTAGACGCCAGAACTCGATCGTCGTTGGATTATTATTATTATAAACAATTTAATGGTTCAGAAAATTACACAACCGAACGACCAGTGTTTTACTTTTTTTGGTTAAATATAAAGCGATTAATGACACTACTATAAAGTAATATATAGTAGGTAATAATATATATATATATATATATATATAAACTATGTAAACCACCAAAACATTAAATGTCTAAAATAAAAATAAAAAACATTTTAGTCTACAAAAATACTAATGTAGGTAGCCCACTAACGTTTTTATTCGATTGAAATGATACATTATCTATCGGCAAACCTCATAAAATTTCCGTGAAATAATTGAATGAAAATACGTTAGACCGAAAACGTAAAAGTTATTTAACACATCTTCACTTTATTTTTATCAGTTATCAACAACCATAAACGAAATATTTGTAATATAACAATATAACGCGGGTATTATTATATGTTAAACTATAATAGTAATAATAAAAGTGTATTTAGTCATGTTATGAAAATGACCGTTGTGTACCTATATATCAATAAATTGGAAAACATGGATGTCGTATAATTAAATAACAATTGAAAAAATATTTATATTTTATATTTTCAGTGGCAATATTCTATTCGCTCATCACCACATCTATTATCTCAATCACGGATTAAATTACTCGAGCATACCGACCGTTGGTGGTCATATTCAAGTGACAATAAATCAATTTGAGAATTTTTAGGTACCTGTATGGCTGTATGTATACGAACGACCGTAAGCGGGTGATGTACTCGATAAGAAGCTCCATACTTAACATTTGACCTAATCGTGACCAACACAATATTAACCCGATCGGTGGACCTATCCGGCGTACATGCGGCGTAGACGCGAAGCGCGAGGTCGGGTATATCTCTACACTCGATATTTATGTGACTATGTATTTTACTTTGACACTGCGGTATATTATATTATTTAGCTGTGTAATGTTTATAAGTTTCCTAGACGTAAATCATCGGTTTGTTTGTTATTAGTTCAAGAATGTTTAGAATATTTTAACTAACTGGAGTAGAACAAAGTTGTTTTGAAATTAAAATGTAAGATGTCAGATAATTATATAATGAACATATACGTTTAAATTCCTTATTATTAATAGGTAGTTATATTGGTACATACACTCAACAAGTATCTTGTTATGTATTTATAATAATTAATAATGAATAATTATAAAATAATACTATATATAGGACGTCTACTATGCGCAATCGAAATGATTAATAAAAATTAAATTTATAATAAGTAGGTAGACATAGCTACTTTGCGCCATGGCTAGTTGATTAATTTATTATAATTAATATAAATAATGTGTAGGTCCGGTTACCTATACTAAAGTTTAATTTTTGTAATTATTTCAAGAATCCCATATTTTAGTACCTATCATACATTTTATTTAATAAAACTAATTCATAGCTGATGTACAGTAATATATGTAATATGTAGTTATTGAACAATCTAAAGAGAAAATGAAATATTCGTCGAAATATACGACGTTCTTATATCCATTTGAATTTTATTGACAATTACTAAGTAATGTGAGTATTTACTATTGAGTAATGAGAATTTATTGAATTTTTTTGTAATTTATTTACATAATTACACAGCGAATATTAGATTTGGCACAGTCATATTATTATACATAAGCTAAAGATAAAATTACATTCATTTTATATTATTTAAAAATTATTATGGCCTTTCGTATGAAGTTAAAAATATTTTATTCTAACATAATTTGTTAATTATTTTTATACTTCCATCATAGTTGGTATCCACATGTTTTCTTATTAAAAAAAATCAGTATGTGTACGTAGATTTAGTTTTTAATTAAAAAAATACTTTTATAAAAAATTTTTTATTTAAACGATTCATTTAACTTTATAATATAATTAGATTAAAAAAGTTTATGTACATTAATATTTATTGAAAGTATATGCTACTTAATAACATCAAATCAGTACCTACTTTACAGTATAGAATTAGTTACAGTAACGTAGGAGTGTGCACTAACCTATTTATACCAATGATCTATTCATGCATCAATTTTACAGCAATGATGACAAATCCACTAGATACTAAAAGAAAAATATTAAAAATGGTATTTAAATTTTAAATAGTACAGACATTCAAGAAATATGATTTGTAAACAATTCATATCAATAATTAATTTAAAACTATTTAATATTTTAACATTATATATAGATCACATTATTTACTTATTAGATACACAATTCACATATAAAATACTTTAAAATGTATAATGAGTAGATTTAATAGGCCTCGATAAGTTGACATAGTTGTAAATAAAAACGTAATCTAGAATTTTTGACCCAACTAAAGGTTAATAATAGTATACTAAAAATGTATCACGTTTCATAGTTTATTCGAAATTTTTCATTAAAAAAAAAAAAATTATTAATAATAATTTTCAAATGAAGACCAATTAGGTATTCACAATAATAGGAAAAATGACCAAAAACAGGTTATAATTAAACTATTTACGAAGTTTGAACTATATTTAAGTGACGATCGTGAGATACGAAATTATAAAAAAAGGTCGAACCTTAAATATTATACTGTTTAATACAAGTTCCGTGCAAAAAATAAAATGGTTGTAAGGTTGCACATAAGAAAATAGGAAATACGTGTGCCGGGCGTTGGATAACTTCCGGAAAAAAGTCGGTCAGCGTTAAAAATTTACGCGTAGGTATCTATATTATACAACTACGCACTTCCGTTCCCGTAGTCTTTTGTATGACTAATGGGTTATGACTATTAAAGTATTATAATAATGTCGATAATGTACCTTTTATTTATATTAGATTAGTATGTATTATATTCAAATCGATTCTGATCGCCACCCGGGGACTTATCATCTGGGATGTATACTGCGAGTATAATACGTATGACTAATGCTTTAACGAGTATTATCGAGGTGCGGAATAGTCTTTTAATTCGTTATTTGCACATTTTGCACACGGTTTTTCGTATTCATCGTTATATGTTATGAAAATGGATTACCTATTTAATAAACTATTACAGATTGAATTACGTACCCATATAACGATAATACGATATAACATTTTGTGTAAAATAATAATTATTGTCTCTTTAAATATATGAATTATGTATTATGTATTATGTAGTTATTTATGTATATTATATAATATTATTATACAGTGTATATCTCTAAATGTAACTTTTCTACCAATGATTAGAATATCAACCGAAAACGTCTTGACGTAATTGTCAGCGATTAAGGCGCCTGCCGCGGCGTACCTTCACACATAATCGACGCCGAGAAAATGACTTCATCCCGTGACGGAGCACGATGAGGTGCAAGGCTGTTATGTTAGATACATAAAATCCGAGTTTTTGTGTGACAGGTGACGAATAACCCATATAAATTAAAAGAAACCGCCCACGGAAATTTTTTACCGATGAACTTTTTCTTGAGTAAATCACAATATAATATTACATATTTTGGTGCACATTTGGATATGATAATATCCACGCAACAAACCCGTAATTAATAAAAATACTAAAACGAATGTGTCAAATAACGTACGTATGTTGTACAAAATGCATACTTAATGGTATTAAACGTTTAAGTCAAAAAGTAAACAAAGGAAGCAATTTTTTTTATATATATTCATAATTATTTATTTTTAATTGTTCGTTATTATTCTGGTTTTCTTGATTATTTGTGATTTAAGTGTACAACTACAAAGACAACCTGTGTAAATATTTAATCATAGTGCATTAAAATGATAGATAAAAACTGTTTTAGAAATTCAAATTTCAGTGATTATTGACGATTCAAAAAAGTAATCCAAATATTTTAAGAATACAAAGTATTATATTTAAATTTAATGTATCAATATGCAAATTACTTACACACAAACTGTTAGAAATTCTATAATGTTCCACTGATCCACAATAATATGCCAATTAAAAATATTTAATAAGTATATTTTCATTATTTCTATTAAAATAATTTTTTCTTATCTAACTCTTTTTTTCTGTTCATAAAAAAATATGCAGGTGTTTTTAAATTTTTATATTATTAAAAAATAATAAAAGTATAGATTTAAAAAAAAAAATTAGGTACCATCACATAATACAAGTTTATAATATACCTATTAGACACAGACATTATAATACGCTGAGCACGACAATCTCAAAATATTTTTCTTATAAATCCGTTAAATAAGTTTGCAAATCCATTTTTTATTGATTTAAAAAAAAACCTACAAATCCTCAGAAAATTTGAGATGTGTAAATTTAGCAACATCGATTAAAAAAAAAATATATGGTAGTCGCTATATTATAATGTGCGGTTTTGACAAATATTAACGTAAATCAAGTGAAACTGCAATACGCAAATCAATCATGTCCGAATTTATACTTATCTATATTAATATTATACATGTAGACCTACTTTGCAGATTGGGTCGGAAGTCAACGACCACGGCGAACAAGATAAGATTTTGATTTTGCGCTTTTCACGTCTTTTCACGTTCGTCGAGGGTGAAAAACGATTAAAAAAAATTTTCACTGGACTCGAAACGCGGTCGCGGACACCTCGGGTAAGAATGCGTTTTAATATTATTATTTAAGATAATAATAAAAATTAACAATTACGGCGATACGTACACGCACGGCGCACGCGGTAACGGTTTATAATTAAACACTCGATTATTATTATAATAATATATTGAATTTTGGCGCGCGATGCAACACACGAGTTAAAACTGGCGGGCTGTTCGCCGCGGTACCGGGGACACGGGACGTGTGATACGCGCGTGTTCTCCTACTCTACGGACGCCGACACACCAAAGACTGAAGACGGCGGCGGCGGCGGCGACGACGATGCGTACCGACAGAGCGCACATCCAAAATAATATTATACGTTCCCCCTCCCCCCACCAACCGTTGGATCACGTCGTTCGTTTCATTTTCATTTTCCGTCGTTTTCAATATAATGTTATTGTAATTAATTTGTGAACTGTCGTGCGACCGTAAAGATAAACAATATATTGATTTATGACGACAACTTTCGAGAATCCCGAAGGTGTACTCCGAGGTAAACATTTTATAAATATCGAAATTTGCCATTTTTTAATATTGCGGTAGTACTTTTTGTATATTAATCTTGTACTTTTCGATTTTACTTTGTGTACTACACTATGTGACGACACTGGGTAAGTGTATCGATTATGCGAAGTTCAGGTTTAAAAATTATCGGTTATCTAGATAAGGTATAACATTATGTTGGTCAAGGAGAGAAAATTAAATTAAAGTGCTAAACAATAAACCCAATAATTCCTTGCAATAGATTATCGGACGGCATATCATTTTTTTCGTTTCTACGGGTGTTTTATGTTCTGTTAAGCAGATTGCACATAACCTCCATAAAACGCACGACGTAAGTTCATAATTATCACGTCTTTCGATATTCTTATTTCATTTTATATAGATTTAAACGGTTATAGAACTCTAACGAGTAACGAACAATAATCATAATATTTTCCAACACGAAAAAAATGTTTGAATTTGAATGCGTCATTCACTATGAAAACCACTCATCCTTTTATTATACACTACCACGCGAATAAAAATAGAGGTAATATATTTTGATTGTGAAAAAAGCAATTTATATTGTAATTAAGTATTAAGTACTTATCTGTAGATTGAAATTTATCAATATTGTACTAATTAATAATTTTTATGAAATTTTAAATTATAAAAAAATATTTTTTTTTTTTTAATTAACACATAAATCGAAATTAATACAACAAACACAAACAATGGTAGTAGGTAAGTAGTTAAGTATATTTATTTTTTTAATGTTTTTAATTTATTTTTCGTAATATCATAATATTTTACATATTTTATTCAAATTAATAAAATCAATATTTTTCGCCGTCTTGTGCACATGCAAGATGTTATATTTAAACGAGTGTTGTATTGCCTATTCACCAAAAAGTAAGGTTACACTGTTAAAAGTATTTATTTTAAATTCCCAAACTACGAAAAAAAAATTAAATATAAAAAAGATGAAAAGTAGATAACTACTCTACAATGCAGTAAGAATGGAGTGTACCTATTCAATGAGTAAATCACTTTAATGTAAGTATTAAATTTGAATTCATGGATAAATCACTGCATACGAAAAACGATTCTAAGCGAAGACGATTTGTCGACATGTTACTTAGTGTATTTTATGATATATTTATATGGAGTGATCCATTTAACGTAAGACGCTCATTATTTTAAAGAAATTCTCTAATTTTTCTTTTACATTATCGTAAGCCGTTGAAAAACAATAGTATAGACTATAGAGCCCGTACATTGTAAATAGAGTATTACCTACTCACCGGGTTTTCTCAGATCCGCTGTAGTCTTATGATCGCTGTAGTCACCAAATTGTCTTAATCGTTTTCCCGTTCTATTGCTGTATCTTACAATATTCGGAGCTTGTGACGGCTATAAGTGGACCAACTCAGCAGACCGTCCTTATAATATCTGTACATGAACAATGACAATTACCGTTGAAGTCGAAAATAGACGTCGGGCAGACAGACGTCGTAACGCGGACATCGTGTGCGACAGCTTTCTATCAGTTATAGGCCATGTGATTTATGATTGCGGACACATCTATCGAAAATCAACCTCCGAAACATTCACAAAGTTCCCGAAAAACTGTCATTGGTCTTCGAGCGTGTCAACACTATTTGGCGCGCTGCTTTATTTTGGAAAACGGTGTTACCAGAATATGAATGACTTATTGTGGTCGCTGGGATATTTTTGTCATAATATGGACGGCTGATAAATTGAAATTATAAACCCTATTAAATCGGAGTTATATATTGTGTGTCGCAAGTAATATGAATTACAAGCTAATCGGTACTGTGTTAACCCAAATTGTTTTTCTTCGTGCGAATTATTATAACGGTAATTTTCTGTTTTATCTTAATACAGTTTGTGGCTTAATTAGTTAATTATAATTATGATTTTTTATGAACTTCGCAAAATGTTGTGTTTGTATATCCAACGACCAAAATTATGCAATAATTTATTGCATGTACAAAAGTTCATACTCACATATTGTTTTAAAGTCTGTCGACGTATATAGAATTATAGAAGCTATATGTATTTAGTGTTCAAGATAAGTAAGAATATTTTTTTTTAAGTAGACCATGGATTATTGTATATGTACCTAGACACTTTTCTATTTTATTATAATACAGTATAATACACACACATATATATGATATAATATAATGTATTTATATATCCCGGATATTTGTGTGATCTTATATTAATCGTTTATTTTTGATTACTTAACATTTAACAAAATTTATAATATAAATAATATAATAATCCTTATAGAATATATTTCTCAATTATAAAAAAAAAACCCATTAATTGGTGAATAATAAATGTTGATTATTTTATTATTATTAATACTATAAATCATAATAATTATTGACATGTCTTATAACAGATATTTATTTCAAAATCAGGAGATTAATGAAATAAAAATTTTGAAACGGCAATAATTTCAGAAAAAAGAACTCTACAAAATGGCTATCTTCAATTTTTTGAAAATAATTATACATAAAAATATATTTTTTAAGTTTTTTACCAAAACATTAATATAAATTAAAATATGAAATATTTGTAGTTCTTGTCCCTGTGAATCTTATTAAAAAACCAAAATTATGATATCTCTATTATTTCAGGAGGTATCGCAATGGATAAATCCTCACGGGACATCCTGTATATGATTAATATAAACACTTGATATTTTGTATTTTTGTGAGTAGGCATTCGTTAACCGATATTATTTTATTTGTTTTTTAATGTTATATTGTACCGGTCCAATTATCCACGGATTCATTAATGTAATTATAATAACGAATACCTACAACAAAACATTTTCGTTCGAACACAACATATATATATTTATCATAATGAGATTGTAAACAAACCGTTTGCTTTATTATGTGTACAATGTACAGGCTACAGACATATAATAGTATAATAGGTACATATGTGAGTATAAAATATATAAGTCTGGGAGAAAGTTCACCGGGGGGCACTAAGTATACGTAAACGTACTCATGTGTATAATATAGTTATCGTGAGTATACCTATATTATACACGTTTAGGTAAGTTATTGTATGTATAACTATAAAATAAAAATATATTGTGTTTGTTTAATTGGTGTACTCACTGCTGCAACCGACAGCCCCTTCAAGTCGTGTTATATTGTTACGGTGCGCTTTTTTTATTTTAATGCACAAAAACGTGTTTAATATATAATACGTTTTGTACAGAAAGTCGAAAGATATTATGCACAAATGGGTAATGGGTCGTGACTATGTAGTAATCGACGAATATAATATTAAAGATGATACATTATTACATGATTTAATAGTACGTTATTGAAGATTTTCAAATTGTGTGTATACTCTTTAGGTATATCTAGGGCTTAAATTGTAGGCATAAAGTAGCTATAGATATTATTCATAGTGTTCATTATTGGCCCAACTAGAAATATTTATTTTTTTTTTGAAGAGGCAGGGGTGTAGCCCAAATACCCCATAAATAAATTTGTGAAATCAGGGACGTATAGAACTACTATACAATCTTTACCCCTATAATTCCTTTTAACAGATTTTTTCTATACATAACTATAGATAAAAATAAATCAGAATAATTAGATGATTCAGATGGTATATTATATAATCATATTAAAATCATATTAATTGTATGACCTTAACATTTAACAGTAATAGTCAAAATATAATATACAATATACGTCATGATTCTTTTTAAAGTACAATATTGTTTTCTCAAAAAGTATCATCGTTTTTGTAAATATTTTTTTAATCTTTTTTAAAAGTTATTAGCTTATTACAAAACAAAATTTTTGATGTCATATTTTTGTTAGTGTTATCTTTTTATATTTTTTTAATGATACCATTTTTTATTTCATATTCCGCAACGATGGGAGTATATTTTTCTGAGAATTACAATACAAACAATTTTAGTTTTGAACGAGTATTATTTAGGAGTTTATTTCATTTATTTCGACATTGTACAGTTTTTATAAAAAATTTTATAACTCTAAGGTAATATTTAGTGTTTGTTATGGCATATTTCACTAAACACTTTCTAGAAAAAAATAGATTTTATTAAAGCAATTTAGTAGATGTAAAAAAGATGAAAAAGTCTACCGATATCTAACATTATATATTAAAAATAGCATATTATTTGTGTCACATAACTAACCATTATTGTTTATTATGTTAAACTATTTTGTTCATAAATTAATAATTAATAAACATTGATATAACTTGTTTTTATACTTATTAATAGGACTCGGATTAATATGCAAATGCATATTATTCTACAATTCACTTAAAACAATTTTGATTATAAATATCGACGTTTCGTAATTTTGGATTCCATGGTTAATTTATTTTCCATTTTTTTGCATATTTGATAGAATTTACGTCTGTAAAGACTAAAGATACCTACTGTCGATTATAAATAACCCATTATAATAATGTATACATCGTTAAATGATCGACATCGTTATCGAAGGTTAATGAATGACAACAAATATTGGATTTTCTTGTGGTAAACTTGTTATTACCCAAACACGTCCACATTAGATATCAGTATATTATATACACAGATATTGTATAATACGTATTCGAAAACTTGAAATCGATTTTTATAATTTCATGCTAGATTGTACTCGTCAAATAATAATAATTTAATATAAAACATAATAATTTATAATAAAACATTTAAACACAATTTCATTAAAATAATGTTATTTTGAATTTTAAAATAATAATTTATACCTATAATACTTTTATACTTACACAATGTCATTAAAAATTGTATTTTGCATTTTTTTTTTTTAACATTTTTATACATTATATATTTATGTAATATTTTTGATCAAAACCGTAGTTTGCTAATTTGTAAAAAAATCATTTTGCATATTTATGATATGAATCTGCATATTTTATAGATTTTTATTCTATATAAAACCGGACCGTACTTATTAAAAACAAAGATCATAAATTTTTTTATGTAAAACATGGTTTTTACCAGTATATTTTACCGCTCATTAAGTGTTTGTGTTTTTATGAACATATTTCGTGATTTTATAATACTTATTAACTCCGGCCACTACAATAATAACTAATAAGTAATATCAAACAAATAATTTTAAAAATTTTAAACCAAAAATAGCGATTTCTTAGTTCCTAATTTTGTTCAGAGGTGGAAATATACCCATAGGCGCAAATAGTGTTTGAAATTTTGGAGGGTAGTAGATCAAGTCTAGGGCGTCGCTCGATTGCGGCCCAAATTAAACTTTTTACCTTTTCACCTATCCCAATTGCGACCCGTACATAATAGGTAGGAAATATTATTTAAGTGGTTATCAAAACTAAATAAATATTCGGATTGCATTCGATACGTATTTTGACATTAATATAACTATTGATTATACACAATTTACACGATCAGCAATACTCGCCACTCGGTACTGCCATATATTTAGCTTCTATACAACGGCTAAAATACAAACATTTTGTGATTATTTAGTAGACACTTATATTTATGATGATTCTGATTTTCCTCCTGAAATATGGGCTACTTGTAATTCCAGTATGTATTTCACAACGACGTGTGTGAAAGTTTCCATTCGAAATTAAATTCACTTTCCAAGCAGGTATATAATTTTTGGAAATTTTGAAAGAACGCCAAACAGATGCTAAAATACAATTGTTATCTATTATTTGGACTCAATTAATTGTATTTTATATTTTTTTTTATATTGTAAATAATTTATTATTTTAATATTCGACTATTTATTTATTGGTACATTAATTGTATTTCATTTATAATTTTAAATACAAATACCTCCAAATGGCTCCAATACAGTATTTAAAAATTTAAAAAATTACTTTATTTTATTAATTATAAGCTATTTTGTGAACCAATATGTGCTAAATCGGGATACTTATATTTGGGATAAAATACGAATACCTGAATTCGGACCGCAATCGGGCAACTCCGCAAGTCTATACTGGATACTTTTATATTGCTTTTAAATGATGACAAACTATCGTTAGTTTTTTTTTGGGGGGGGAGGGGGTGCTATAGCATATCTACAACATGATAAGGTACCTGCATGTTATGTGACTTGATAATTATTATCACGTATACCATCATTTTTTTTATTTTTTTTAGCGTGACTATTTTTCAAACTTGAATTACTGTTATTATTAGGTATAGATACGGCACCACGAACAGTATTGGTTTGGTTTACCGTGCAATATCTATGCAATCTGCATATTTAATAAAGATCGTATCTATCAGCCTGATAGTATCAGAACCCCGAGTAAATTAATATTTTTTCAATAATAATACTATCTCGATGACAAACATTTGACAGGACTAATACAAATATAGTAAGATCATATTATATTATAGATCTCACGCCATAAATAACGATAAAACCGTCCTGACACAATACATTATAGGAAAATAAGAGAAATATGATTTTAAAAGAATTTGCTGATCAATCGACCATTTTATAATTTTAAGATAATATATAGTGTTTTTATGGCATATTTAACTATACAATTTCTAGAAAAATATAGATTTTATTAAAGCTATTTAGTAGATGCAAAAAAGATGAAAAAGTCTACCGATATCTAACATTATATATTAAAAATAGCATATTATTTGTGTCACATAACTAACCATTATTGTTTATTATGTTAAACTATTTTGTTCATAAATTAATAATTAATAAACATTGATATAACTTGTTTTTATACTTATTAATAGGACTCGGATTAATATGCAAATGCATATTATTCTACAATTCACTTAAAACAATTTTGATTATAAATATCGACGTTTCGTAATTTTGGATTCCATGGTTAATTTATTTTCCATTTTTTTGCATATTTGATAGAATTTACGTCTGTAAAGACTAAAGATACCTACTGTCGATTATAAATAACCCATTATAATAATGTATACATCGTTAAATGATCGACATCGTTATCGAAGGTTAATGAATGACAACAAATATTGGATTTTCTTGTGGTAAACTTGTTATTACCCAAACACGTTCACATTAGATATCAGTATATTATATACACAGATATTGTATAATACGTATTCGAAAACTTGAAATCGATTTTTATAATTTCATGCTAGATTGTACTCGTCAAATAATAATAATTTAATATAAAACATAATAATTTATAATAAAACATTTAAACACAATTTCATTAAAATAATGTTATTTTGAATTTTAAAATAATAATTTATACCTATAATACTTTTATACTTACACAATGTCATTAAAAATTGTATTTTGCATTTTTTTTTTTTTAACATTTTTATACATTATATATTTATGTAATATTTTTGATCAAAACCGTAGTTTGCTAATTTGTAAAAAAATCATTTTGCATATTTATGATATGAATCTGCATATTTTATAGATTTTTATTCTATATAAAACCGGACCGTACTTATTAAAAACAAAGATCATAAATTTTTTTATGTAAAACATGGTTTTTACCAGTATATTTTACCGCTCATTAAGTGTTTGTGTTTTTATGAACATATTTCGTGATTTTATAATACTTATTAACTCCGGCCACTACAATAATAACTAATAAGTAATATCAAACAAATAATTTTAAAAATTTTAAACCAAAAATAGCGATTTCTTAGTTCCTAATTTTGTTCAGAGGTGGAAATATACCCATAGGCGCAAATAGTGTTTGAAATTTTGGAGGGTAGTAGATCAAGTCTAGGGCGTCGCTCGATTGCGGCCCAAATTAAACTTTTTACCTTTTCACCTATCCCAATTGCGACCCGTACATAATAGGTAGGAAATATTATTTAAGTGGTTATCAAAACTAAATAAATATTCGGATTGCATTCGATACGTATTTTGACATTAATATAACTATTGATTATACACAATTTACACGATCAGCAATACTCGCCACTCGGTACTGCCATATATTTAGCTTCTATACAACGGCTAAAATACAAACATTTTGTGATTATTTAGTAGACACTTATATTTATGATGATTCTGATTTTCCTCCTGAAATATGGGCTACTTGTAATTCCAGTATGTATTTCACAACGACGTGTGTGAAAGTTTCCATTCGAAATTAAATTCACTTTCCAAGCAGGTATATAATTTTTGGAAATTTTGAAAGAACGCCAAACAGATGCTAAAATACAATTGTTATCTATTATTTGGACTCAATTAATTGTATTTTATATTTTTTTTTATATTGTAAATAATTTATTATTTTAATATTCGACTATTTATTTATTGGTACATTAATTGTATTTCATTTATAATTTTAAATACAAATACCTCCAAATGGCTCCAATACAGTATTTAAAAATTTAAAAAATTACTTTATTTTATTAATTATAAGCTATTTTGTGAACCAATATGTGCTAAATCGGGATACTTATATTTGGGATAAAATACGAATACCTGAATTCGGACCGCAATCGGGCAACTCCGCAAGTCTATACTGGATACTTTTATATTGCTTTTAAATGATGACAAACTATCGTTAGTTTTTTTTTGGGGGGGGAGGGGGTGCTATAGCATATCTACAACATGATAAGGTACCTGCATGTTATGTGACTTGATAATTATTATCACGTATACCATCATTTTTTTTATTTTTTTTAGCGTGACTATTTTTCAAACTTGAATTACTGTTATTATTAGGTATAGATACGGCACCACGAACAGTATTGGTTTGGTTTACCGTGCAATATCTATGCAATCTGCATATTTAATAAAGATCGTATCTATCAGCCTGATAGTATCAGAACCCCGAGTAAATTAATATTTTTTCAATAATAATACTATCTCGATGACAAACATTTGACAGGACTAATACAAATATAGTAAGATCATATTATATTATAGATCTCACGCCATAAATAACGATAAAACCGTCCTGACACAATACATTATAGGAAAATAAGAGAAATATGATTTTAAAAGAATTTGCTGATCAATCGACCATTTTATAATTTTAAGATAATATATAGTGTTTTTATGGCATATTTAACTATACAATTTCTAGAAAAATATAGATTTTATTAAAGCTATTTAGTAGATTCAAAAAAGATGGAAAAATCTACCTATATCTAACATTATTATATTTTAAAATTAACATATAATATGTGTCACTTATTTTACTACAATCGTTAATGTTAAACTATTTTTTTTCAAAAATTAATAATTGAATAACATTGATATAACTTGTTTTTATGCTTATTAAAAACAAAAATTATAGTTTTTTCTGTAAAACATGGTTTTTACCGCACAAAGTGTTTTTAAAAACATATTTCGTGATTTTTTAATGTTTATTATTTGTTAACTCCAACCAGTTCAATAATAATAAGTAATATCAAACAAATAATTTAGAAAACTGCGATTTCCTAGTTACTAATTTTGTTTAAGAGCGGAGATATACTGCACTACCGCAGAGGTAATAGAAAAATTAACTTTTGGATATACTGTGCATATATACACATAAATACATTATATTATAAAACCGCCATCATGGTATTATAATAATAATAAATAATATATATAATATAACTAATAAACAACACGATAAGGTACCTGTATGTCGTGTGACTTGATAATTATTATCATGTACACTATCATTTTTTTCCTTTTTTTAGCGTGACAATATATTTTTCAAACTTGAATTACTGTTATTATTAGTTATAGATAGGTACTGCACCGCGAACAGTATTTGTCTACCGTGCAATACCTATGTAATCTGCATGTTTAATAAAGATCGTATCTGTTAGGACCCCGAGTAAGTTAACATTATTTCAATAATATTATTTCGATGACAATAACAGACAGGACTGACATCAATATGATGAAATCATATCATATGGAGTGCCGCTCGTACCGATTGTAAACTGTACTAGATCTCACCTCATAAATAACGAGAAACCCGTCCTGACAATACATTATAGGAAAATAAGAGCAATGATATTAAAAGAATTTGCCGATCAATCGACCATACACGGTCTTCACTATGTGAGCAACGTCAAGTGTCACTGGACGGAAAGGTGAGTATATTATAATATCTATATAAGTGCAGGGGCGTCATTTCGGTTTTTTTTCGGGTGTGCGAAGTATCAAGCAGGCCATTTTGAAATTTTACCAGGCCATATAAAAATAGATAAACTACGTATATGTACATTATTCTGCTTCCAATTATTTCTATACATCAAGGACCAAATCAATGCATTAACATAAATATTAAAAATCAATTAAAAAACTAAAATACAATAAAAATGTTTAGCATAATATTTGTATAGCATAAAATATAATTTAAATTATATTAATAATCGTGCATTATTTCATCATGGTGCAGACCAATTGGAACTATTTTAAAAGCAAGGGGTGCAACCGCACACTCTGATCCCCCCCCAAATGACACCCCTGTATAAGTGTATGGTATGCCACTACTGTATTCATATAGATTTAATAAATATATTATGCATGTATTAGGAACCAAAGTTGAAAGTTGTATAAGAAGTAATAATAGGGGGACGTATTTAGAAAAAAGTTTTGGGTGGTGTTTTTGAAAATCACTTATTGAAAAGTAAAACTTTTGTTAATAAATATACAAAATTGTTTTATGATAACTACGTATTCTTACTATACTTTTTTTAAATATATAAACATTGATAAAACAATATTAACATTAAAATTAAATAAGTAAATAATCATACAAAACCCCAAATATTTAGAGGGTTGTTTGAAACCCGAAACACCCCCCTATGTACGTACCTGATAATATAGGTATAGAATTATATAATCCGATGTCTCTATGTAATTTAACAAAAGTATTACAGAAACATTTTAAGATATAATTAATATTTATTAGTATTATTATTTATTGAGGAATATTATTTGATGTACGAGTACTAGGTAATAGATATATAGTACACGTATAATATCAATATAATAAATAAAAGCCTGAAACGGTAAAAATGATAAAAATCGAAAAAGAAAAAATTATAACCTATATAGATACCTATGTATATACGTACATACATAATAAAATTATTTTGGCTCCATATTTTACTTAAAATTTAATCTTCTGTCGACTGTCTGGATTTAATAATTCAAGTATACCTATAACCTAGCTAAATTAGAGCTATTAAATAGGTAATAAATGATATATTTCGTTTTTCTATCATAAATTTTGTAATATACATCATAAATTTACCTTTTAACAATTAATTTATTAAGACTATTTAAAACTTTTAAATATACTTAAGAACCAAATTTTCAAATTAGTTTTTTATCATCTTAAGAATATTCTAAAAGAAAACCTAGAGAATACCTACAAACTTTTTTGTTGATTGAGATTAATAAGAATCGTTTTTTCTATTTCTTATTTAAGTATTAACTATTAAGGAATAAGTATAATAACCCAATCACAGTATTAATACAAATAATTCGATTCGTATGATAAAATAATCGAATTTTATTACAAACAGGTTATTTTGGTTAGTTTGTTGTATTCTGAGTTGGTTTGGTTCCGCGTTATTGATGATGAACTCCTGGGAAGCGTATCAGACAAACGCTATTAGTTTCGTAGTGGAAACCAGCTCGTTGGAGTTTCAAACGACTTTTCCGGCAGTCAGCGTATGCGAAATGAATAACGTTGCTAACATTCAGAAATTGGCAAACAAGTTAAATCGTTTTTAATTTTTACACGTTGCACCATTGATTATCTACTATATCTATATCATATCCTTTAATAATACATGAAATAGTCGATAAGTATAATATATAATAATAATATATTATTAATTTATAATGAATAATTTTCGGTGCTTGACTTAGAAATAAAAAAATAAGATGTACTACTCTGATAACACAAAAATTTAACTAAATAATATAACCGGGCATCGCCCATTTACATAAAAAAAAATTAATTCATATAAATATATTATAAAATATATATAATAAATTCATTTATAGTATAAACTATAAATTGTTTTTAAAAACTATAGACTATAGGTAATATTAGTTAATATATACAAAGCTTTAAAATCTATAGACTTATAAAAATAACTTTATTATACATTTATACGTTACAAACACGACGTATTTAAAATATATGAATTAACCAAATCGTTAATGTAAAATGTTTAAGCAAGTAAATTTGGCACAAATAGGTTGTCAGAATATACATACCTTTAATACTCAGTCAAAATTGTCTCAAGTCAAGTACTTAGTAGGCTAGTACCTACTGGCTACTAGCCGTCGTATTAATATTATATACCTAATACAATTATTGATATTGCGTTTAGGATATTTGGTAACAATAGGAATTTCAATTTGGATGAAATTGTAAAAGAGATAACTTACTTCAAAGGAACTTCCTATTATATCAATGAATTTTGTATGACTGGAAAATATAATTGCCCGAAAAACAATTTCAGTAAAATAGCAATGTCTGTAAGTGGCCGTTGATTTTAACTAATTATTTGTACACGAATAACTAAACAAAAATAGTAATATCATACTATACCTATAAGTATTTTGAATAATTAATAAAATAAATGTATTTAATTTTTATTCAGACGAGAAGTACTTGCGATGAAGTGTTTTTAAATTGCACATGGAATGACAATCGTGAGTTTGACTGTTGTAAGCATTTTGTTCTTACTGAAACAGAACTAGGAATTTGCTACACACTTACAATGGAAAACGAATCGTTAGTATGGCACATAGTATGGTGATGTAAACATGTAGTTATAAATGAAAGACTTACATAGCATTAAAATATTGTAATTCTTAATGTACGAATTATTACAGGCCAGATTCTGATGATTATATTAACATGTATTCAAACCGGGATACAGGTCCAAGCAATTTACTCATAAAATTGTCATCGCCTAGTCAGGTGATTCAAATTTATATTATGCCAATTATAATGATTAATGACTGTTCATACCAGCCAAATCGTTGTACTGAAACATTGTAAAACTTAATACTTTGAGCTATGCATTGTATTTACAAGATTTTAAAATATAGGGTTTTAATAATTTTTATTATTAAACCTCTACTATTTTTGACATAGGTAGTGTTGGTATTAGTATGAGTTTTACAAATCTCAATTTTAGTAAATACTTAAAAAGTGATCTATATCACCTTTATGCGTTTTACAATCATCTTATTCTTTAATATGTATATTGTGCATAGGTTTTTATTCACTCAGTAGTAGACGTACCATATTATAATACAATAAGTACTGACATTTTACCTGCCATGATGGGCATTTTTAAACAATATAAGTTTGTTATTAAAGACATTGAAAATGAAGATGAAGTCAAATTTGTTGGCATTACGCAACGCAGGTGAGAACATTTTTTCTATGACAAAAAAATTATATCAAATTTTGTTACATTTATGGTTAACAAATAAATAAAATTAGTATAACAAATAGATTGATGTTGTTAACTATATTTATTTATTTATAATAAAATATAATTTTATTTAATGATTTGTTAGTTTAATAAAATGTGATAGTAATGTTACAATATTTTTACACAAGTTTAGATGCAGATTTCCATTAGAAAATGAACTAGTTGTCAGTTCAAAATACAGTTATAGTTCTTGCATTGTAGACTGCCGCCGTCAAAAGCAACTGCAGATATGTAATTGTACTTCTCATTTAATGCCTAACAGTAGTATGTCTTCCTAAAAATTATAGAATATAAAAAAAATTATAATAATAATCAAAATCATATGAAATTTATATAGAAGCAAATGAACAATGTGATATAAATGGACTTATATGTTTAAATATACATTATGCAGAATTATCAGTGTTAAAAAAAAAGAAAAGTAAGCGCCCCGGTTTAGAATGTCATTGTGTACCTTCCTGTATTGAACCTGAAATAAATATCATAACAGTTGAATCATTTACGTAAGTTTGCTTACACATTTCAAAAACAAAATCTTAAATTATTTAATTTTATAGAACTAATGAAAATGAATCAATTATACAATTAATGATGGACCGGTTACCAGCAGAGCGGCTTAAACGCAATGTCGTTAGAGGAAGATTAGACATCTTAGGTAAAGTTGTTTAAATGTAGTTAAATCAAATGTTTAAGATTGTTTTATCATACATCATTATGAAGTATGATAAATAATAGTATAGCCACACTAAATAAATTTTAAGCAAATGCATTTTACTATTTAAATAAATAATTTATACTTAGTATTAAAATTTCATTATGACTCGGGTATAGATCATTTAAAATACAATTAATAACATTATTGATCAATGAATAAAATTTTTAAATTAAATTAGATTCAAAATGTATACTATTCAATAATATTATAATATTTTTATAATTCTCAAATCTTTAATGTATGATAGATTGAATTAGTATTTTTTTTTCTAGCTTGACACTCTAATTCATTTAAGAACTATTTAATTACTTTACCAATCATTTTATATGTCATAATTCCACAATATGCAAAAATTTACATAAAAAAAAAGTGTAAACTTATATTTTTTTAAATTTATTTATTAAGATGTATTTTGCAGTTTCATTGGGAGGTTCTGTTGCATTATTTGTTGGAGCAAGTATATTAA
The DNA here is from genome assembly GCF_003676215.2 of Rhopalosiphum maidis. Lineage (NCBI taxonomy): Eukaryota > Metazoa > Arthropoda > Insecta > Hemiptera > Aphididae > Rhopalosiphum > Rhopalosiphum maidis. The sequence continues at coordinate 88,526,872 of NC_040878.1, forward strand.
GCTTTTTGGAAATTATTTACTATTTCCTTATACGTATGCGCAATGTTAAGATTCCTAATTTAAAAAAATCTAAGATGTCAAAATGTGAATTCAAGATAAAATAATAAATTAGTAGAATAATAGGTAAAAACAATCTCTTTTTCATTATAATATGTCTAACATTTATTTTATTTATTTAGGACAGAACAAAATTTAGATGCACATATTTTATTTTTTGAATTTATATCATACAAATGATTAAAGTAACAAATAATTAATGTTATTCACATAATAAAATATTAGTTAAATCAAGTTTAATTAATTATTATATACACTTTATTCTATAAATTATTTAAGTATAGTTATTTTTTATTTAATATACTTACTTATGTATTCAAGCATGCAAGTAAAATACGCTCAAGATGAGTCTCTAATGGTAACATTAAATGAGCTGGCTCATCAAGTATCTATATAAAACAAACAAAAAAATATTACCAAATTTAAGCTTATTAAATTTATAATTAATATTATAAACTTACCTCAAATGCTGATTTATCTTCATCAATTAATGTTTCAAACTCGGGAATTTTTTTTGTATCATTGGTGGTGTAGCTAATTTCTTTGTTAGAAATTATACGTCCTAGAGGTGTTAGATTAGTAAAATTATCATCTACAAAAGTTTCAATCATTTTTTGGAGAGTATCAGTCTTCTCAAACTTTAAAAGTTCCTAAGAGTAGAATTATTAGTACATTTATCCATTCTCAAGCATAAAATACAATAAATTACTTGTTGGTTGGTTAACATGTACAATGTAGAGTTGTCCAACCAAGACGAATGTTGTCCATTCTGATGATTTGACTTTGGGGCAAATAATGCCCACAAAATAGAAGTGCTTTTGTCATTGATGCCAAATATATTTTGTTTTTTATACACTATATTTTTGCTATTTGGAGTGAATACGAACACTAAAAATAAATAATATAATAGTTAAATATGAACTTCATGCAAATCATAGTTTACTAACAATCATTATTAGTTGTAAAAATAGCCATATATTCTGACATTGGATCAGCAATTAATCTTTCAACTTGAACCCAAATAGTTGTAAGCAATGTCTCACTAAGCACATTCCATATTAAAAGTCTCGTGCTTGATGCAGCAACAAGCATCCAACTGCTTGCGTTTTTACCAAACTCTAAAAATCTATATGTATCAAAATAAAAGTATATAATTGATAACAAATAACAAAACTTAAGAACAATACTATATTATTTTATGGCAAAAAACAAAAGTTAATATAATAAAAAAAAAAAGATATAAAAAATGGGCTTGGTGACGTTAACCCAGTTACTGTTCAATTTGTATGCCTTTAACCAATCATGCAAAATAAAAAAATACTAACAATAATTTTACTTGAATAAATAGATAAATTTACCTAATATGTTCAAACCCATGAGTAAGGCTTGTTTTGAAGTCATCTGAGTCATCGAGAACTTTTAAAACTATACTTGGCCCAAAAGCAGCTGCCAATATACAACCATCTTCAGAGAAACTAATTGCATGTAACAGTTGATTATGATAAAGCTTGCTCGTATACTCATGTTGCCATGATTTAATTGGATCTAAAAATTATTAAATATAAATTTATCAATAATAATATAGTAAATAAAGTATGAAACATTTCAATATTTAATTTTAATACATTAATTAAGATATCAAAAAATATTTTCATATTTACTTTTTTCATCTTCTGATAAATTATATGGAGACCAAAGTTTATATACATTTTCATGTAATGTGGCAACCATATATAAACCGTCAGAATCTACTGATGGACGAAAACACAATTTTGAAATTCTATCTACAGAACTTGTGTAAGTATTTAATTTATAGCTAAAAAAATACAAATTTAATTTAAAAACAAATTTAAATAACAGATATTACTATATTAGTATATTACATTTGCAATTTTTCATTAAATGTCCAGAACTTAAGAACATCATCTACTACATATTTATCGTCAATTGGTCTTCGTTCAACTGTTGCCAGCCATGAGCTATCATCACTTATTGCCAATAAACAAACATCAGCATTGAATACATTTTGATCTCTTGTTCTGGTCGTAAAATTTTGACACACAATATCCAACTATTAAAATACACAAACATAAATGTCATTACCATTGCCTACATATAAAAACAATATACTTAAAAAGAACAAACACTAACATTGAATGCTAGTTGTGATTGGTCGAGTGAAAAAAATTGAATATGGCCAGGCAATCCATTTGTTACAAGGGATCTTGAACGACTATCAAATGCAACACCTGCTGGGAAGACTTTTTCAAATTCATCAGCCTAAAATAAATTAAAAGTATTGATAAACCTTAAAAAAAATATTTAATTAAAATATTTACATTTGAAGCATGCACTCCCCAAGTGAATGTCTGTATAACAGAATGTATACGGTTTTGTGAGTTCACTATTATAATGCCTAAAAAATAAAAATTAAATGACAATAAATACTTTGACGTTTTTATTTAAATAATATATAATATATTTGATTAAGTAGCATTACTATTGCATTGTGTAGACACAGCAACATATTGACTATCTTCTGTAACAGATAAATGAACAATATTGGCTGATAATCTAGGTAAATAATGTCTAGTTTCTGTATTTTCACAAAACCATTTGACCAGCACATTTTCAGCACCTCCACTATAAAAATTGTTACCTGAAATAAAATGTATTCATTTTACTATGTATTTTGTTTTGTTAAAAAAATGTTTTATCTTACCACTACTGGTAAATATAACATCATTTACAGGAAGTGTATGCCAATGGTAAACAGTTTGAGACCTTGTATTTTTATGTGTTACATTATAATACAAAACAATTCTTCCCGTGTTATCTCCGATTGCAAGAGTATTAGAATTAGGATGGCATTGTACGACAGTTACTGTTCTGTCTGACCCTAATTTAATTCTATCAAGAGACATGTCGGTTAATAAAAACACCAATTAAATATTTTTTAAATAATCTTATTTAAAGCTAACATACTTATTTTTTTTATAATTCGATAAAATATAAATATATATTATATTTTTATTAGCAAAGGCAATATAAGGTACATCTTCAAGACCTCCTATTGACCAAATATGTGGCAAATTCTCCAAACTAAAATAAAATTATACATTAAATATGATATTTTTTTTTTATATAGTTTTATCAGTTACTTTTCATCAAACTTGTGTAATAGTGTCCCTTCTTCCAATGCAAATAAACCAATATTAATATCATTGTTATTGGTTTCTAGTAATTTATATGATACAACAATACAATCCACATTATAAGAGCAATAAGTTCTTGACAAACATTTTGCACTTACTACATGATATTTTTTTAAATCTAATTCCTTTTAACAGAAAAATGGTAATAAATAAATATTGAAATTATAAATACTAAGTTTAAATATTATTACTTGTTGCTTCAAAAGTTTGGCAGCTTGGGTTCCAATCAAATTCCAAAAAACAATAACAGCATTCAAGTGAATAGCAACCAATTGCTTATCATCAGATGGATGAAAACATAAGTTAACAATCCTACCAAAATTTTGATCAGCAGTGTAACTGGCAACTAATTTACCAGAGCTTACACTAAAACAATTGATGTCTGCGCCACAGCCCACATATATGAATCTATATTTAATATTTAAAATTAAAATTTAATAAACAATTAGAATAAAAAATTGTTTTCTAAAATATATTATTGGTTTACTTATTAAAGTTGAAAAATGATTAGGTTTATTCTCGGGTATATTATAATTAAACATAAAATATAATTAAAAAAAAAACAAAATTAATATCAGTTAAGTGAAAATAGGAAATTACCTACAAGATTTTCAATGTTATTTTAGGGGGGGAGAGAACCAGTAAAAACTAAAAATGCTCCAAATCTTTAGATAGAAAATTGAATACTAATGTGATCATTTAAAATGTTTTAATTTTTTCAAATTTCCCAGTGGTTATCTAAAAATCAAAAAAATAAGCATCAGGCTGATATTTGGTTTTAAACAAAACTAGATATCTTCATATTTGATTGGAATCAGGTATATCAAATGTATTTAATAGTTAAGAATCATAATATTTTTTTTGCAAATTCTATACAAGTTTCAACTTGGTTCCTAGAGCACAAGTAAGAACCAATACATTTGTATCAAGAATAAAAACCAGTTTGTAAATCAGATAATATAATGTCATATAGTCGTACAATCCCACGTCTATTTATCTACGTAATACTGTTTAGTATTTAAGATAGAATGAATATAATCTATTTTTACTAACCTCCCATTTTCAGAAAACAGTGGCGGATGACTTATGATACTCCCGCCTTCGACTTTTTTCACGACTATATTGTCTTCCATTGTGATTGTTTTCACTTCCTATACAAAACAGAAATCTAAGCGGTGAACAGTCAGCACTTATTTGAAGACATTGTATAGTAGTCACAATATTAATATCTAATAGGTAAGTCGTTACTCGTAAATAGTAACTACTAACTAGTAAGTATAAATTGTTTATAAAAAAAATTATCAACTGAATACTATTTCAATACCCAGTACCCACGTGAGAAGACGGGATATAATCACAAGATATGTCAACATTTATCAGTTTCTTATCATCAAATGATTAACATTTTTGGTTTTCGTTCACACTGTCACACTGTAAAATAACCAAAAAAATATTCATGCTTGATTTTAAAATTCGGATAACAAATAACAATATCGAAAACATTCAAAACAATTAAACAACGTTAGACACTATTAACAAGTTACAATAAATTAATAAATTAACTTAATTAATAAATCATAAAAAAAAAAGAAATTTATCTTCGCAAATTTCATTCCATATTTAATAGTTGGTCGATTGCGGTAAAAGTATGAGTTCATCGGAGACGGAAAGCGAGTTGGAAGGCGATGATGGTTACGATCAACTATATTCGGATTCCGATGCTGATGACATAGACTTGCCCAAATGGTACGAAAGCTTACCGTCGTTCGGAAATTGCACCAAACTTCCGGCGTCTGAAATCGAAGCCCTGCGATCAGAAGCGGAAAAAGTGTTGGAACATCAACCACAGGCCGATAAAAAGAAATCATGGATAACCGAGATCGCGAAACAAGGTACGTATTCAGACAAAATTGCAGCACTCACCATAAAGATCCAAGAAGATCCTTTGCACAACATCGCCGCGTTGCAGAATCTTGTGCACATGGTAAAAATTGGCAAAAAGCAACAGTGTTCTCTTGTCATTGATTCTTTAACAGAATTATTTACCAGAGTATTATTGAAAACCGAACTGTTACCTTTTGAACATCAACCGTTGAGCGAATTGTCAAAGGTGGATGACTTGAAACAACGTAAGTTGTTGCTTAGCTCTTGGTTGTTTGAAGAAAAACTGAAAAATTTATACTCTGGTTTTGTCGAAGCTTTAAGCACCGTTGGCTTAGACTCAGTGCCGGTAAATCGGGAAAAAAGTATCTCAGCCATGTACAAATTATTAATCAGTAGCACTGAATGTGAAATACAGATTATTAAATATCTTGTAAATAAATTTGGTGATACAGTTCATAAGGTTGCTTCAAAAGCTATGTATACATTGCGGCTTGTTTTGAAACATCGATCAAATCTCAATCTAACTATTTTTGAAGAAGTAAGAAAATTACTATTTCGTTCAAACATCAAACAAAGAGCTCAATACTATGGTATTTGCTTTTTAACTCAAATCGACACTAAAGAAATAGCAAAAGAAGTAATTGAACTTTATTTGTCATTCTTCAAAGCATGTGTAAAAACAGGAGCAATTGATTCACGACTCATAGGAGCTTTACTAGTTGGTGTTAATAAATCGTATCCACATGTCAGAAGTGGTATTCAGTCAGAACAAATACAAACAATGTACAAAATTGTTCATTTAGCTCCATTCAACATATCTTTGCAGGCTTTGTTGTTGATCAGGCAAATAGAAAACAATGATAGGTATTATAGTGCACTGTATAAGAAAATATTTGATGAAAGATTGATCAGTACGTCACATCAAGCTATATGTATTCATTTAATTTACAAATCCATTTGGGATGATAAATGTCCCGAACGTATGGTAGCATTCATGAAACGTATATTTCAAATGTGCTTATATTGTCCAGTTCCTATGGTTACTGGAATATTTTGTATGTCATCGCGATTAATGAAGAAACATAAAGGTATACTTGGTAAATCTAAATTTGAAGACATTGAAGCTGAAATTATTCCAAAACCATTACCTATTTTAAATGATACAATTAAAGATGAAGAAATTGAAGAAGAAAAATATTTTGATGTACAATCAAATTTAACAGCCTCAACTGAAACACCTTTAAAATCTTCTTGGTATCATGTTAAAGCTCCTCAAATAATTAAAGAACCACAGTTACCAGAAGAGCCCAAGGAACGAGAAATTAGAAATTGTTATGATTATACCGCTAGAAATCCAAGATTTTCAGGAGGTGAACATGCAGTTTTAGCTGAACTTATTCCTCTAAGCCGACACTATCATCCTACTGTTGCAACTTTTGCTAATAGACTAATATCTGGTAAATCTATATATTATGATGGTAACCCTTTAGCAGATTTCACTTTATTACATTTTCTTGATCGGTTTTCATTCAAAAACCCTAAAAAACCAAGACAAGGACAGGGTGAGGGTGAAGAAAACGAAGAACTATTTAGATCGGTTGGTACTTCTAGAAAACACTATGCCCCTAAAGGGTTAAAAAGCATGTCTGTAGTAAGTGAAGAATATTTAAGACATGAAGAGAAACAAATACCTTTAGATGAAGTATTCTTATACAAATACTTAAAACAAAGACCAAAACAGAATAAAAATGTTGAAAATCCTGACGAAGATGGGTTTAGTGACGTTGACAGTGTTAATAGTGATGATTTTAATGAGTTATTAGATGGCATGATGGGTGCTAAAAAAAAGAAAAAATATGATTTTTCACGTGGTTTTGAGAAGGAGGCTAAATCTAAAAAAATCAAGCAACCCATAGAAGAATCTGAAAGTGACGATGACAATGATGATGAATTTGTTGTTCCACGTAAATCAAAGAACTTGGCTGACCTAGCTGTGCCTGCTGAAAAGTTTGCAGCCATGTTGGATGCAGCTGGCAAAAAAAAATCTGGCGGAAGAGATGACATATTAATAAGAGACAATGCTTCAAAAAAACAACTAGAATGGGAAAAAAAGAAAAGTGGTGGAAAGCGGAAAAGATTAGAAGATGGTAGAAAAAACAGAAAACGACATCGTATTCAAAACCGATAATTGCAGTGTTATCAATTAATGTTAATTTAATAAATATTTGATGTTTTTTGAATTGATTGTTTTTTATTATTAGGATCAGGTATAAAACAAATAAGTGTGCGTTCTCATTTGAACTTAGTAGAATAATAACAAACATACATAATATAATTATACATACAGTTCTTTAAAAAAATTGAAAAATATATGTATGCTGATGAATTTGTGCTTATAATTTATAGAACAGCAACACCAGCTTCACTTCTGGATTCTGGAAGTGATGGTAGATCTTCCCATTGTTCAGTTAAGGTGTTGTATCTCTCCACTGAAGAAATAGTAACTTGGGACCTATATGAATTACTTGTGTACGTTATATCCCCGCCAATTACATATAACATTCCATCAGCAGCTGCAACAGCTGGACTTGCACGTTGACCCTTCATTGGGGTTATAGAACTCCAAGTATTCTATAACATATTGTAACAATTAAACCAATAATATGTCTAAAGTTTGCTAACGATTCTTACTTCTTCAAAGTCATATTGCTCAACCAAATGTAACACCTCATTATTGCTGGTAATACCACCAACTACATAGAGATTTTTATGTAAAACTGCAACTCCCATTTGACTACGTGGAACCGACATTGGTGCTAAAATAGACCATTCTCCAGTCACTGGATTAAAACTCAATAAGTCTTGAAGATGTCGTTTAGTGCGAGTACACCCGCCCACAATATAAATCAAACCTAATTATAATTGCAACAAGTTAGTTACAATACATTATTAAATCATTATTTTTAACACCTTCAAATGACACAGCTCCCATACTAAATCGTGGTTCAGGTAGCACACTATTACACATTGTCCATTGATTTAATGATGGTGAATAGCTGTAGACAAAAGTGAATCTTAATAATTTTAATCCTAACAAATTTAAATAATAATGTCAATAAAACTCACATTTCAATAGAACCACCTATGTCATCTCCAACCCACCCTCCAATTGCATATAAATATCCATTTAACGCAGTCATTCCAAATTCACATCGTGGAACAGTCATATCAGCAACTTCTGTCCATTTGTCTTCAATAGGATTATAACATTCCCCATTTGAAAGGATAAGTGATTCGTTTTCTCCTCCAACAACATATAAACATCCGTTTAGTATAGCTACTCCTGGCATTATCCTACCAAAATTCATTGGTTTTATGTCACACCATTCCCTAAGATATAAAAAAAAAATAGGTATACCAATTATAATGAGCTTAAAAAGAAAAGGAAATTATACTTACTTTCTAAAGGTGTTGAATTTGACAACAGTTTCAAATGTAGACTCAGTATATCGAGACCAAACGGAACGTATTTCTCTCTTAGATCCACCGAATATGTATATATCTTTTTTGGCTCCTAACCGTGGTTCAACTTGCAAAGCTACTAAATTACCAATGCGTTCAGCTATGTCGGTATAAATAGAACGTAAGGCAACTCTTAAGCTCGCATCTGTATTATCATTAATTTCACGTTCTAAAAACTGGGTACTCATTAAAGGTATACGTATGCATGAAAGAATTTCAAAAATGTAACGACGGCGGTCAGAGAGATCATGTTTAATCCATTTCATAGCTGCACGAAACACCTAAATAAAAACAACTTAGTATATTAAGTAATAAATTTACCAAATAAAATAATAAAAATAAATGATTAACCTGTTGTTCAGAATCTACACAAAGATATTCACTATTGAGAAAGTTAATAAATTGGTCTTTAGATAAATCACCCAATTCATCTTCTTCACAAATTTGAACAAAATTTCCATAAATAAAATCTTTTGATAACTTGTGCAAAGCAGTAAAATTGTGCATATCTGCAAACCTTTTAATATATAATACATATAATGTAGTACAACTTGATAAAATTATTAAAACATTATACAGATATATAATTTTTATTCATTACCTAAGTAGTCCAACGGCATTAGATGAATCTAATTCACTTTTCATAAATTTAGTACAACAATTTACAGCATCATTAAGTTGTAACATATCTGCTGCTATCATTAGTTCTTCTACATTTTCTTGATAAATATTTATTTCTCCTTAAATTTTAAGCATTGAATTAATTATTATATTCAATAAATATTATTTATAAGGATTTTTTTACCAGAATAAATAAAGTTAATAAGTGTTTCAAGTACATCGGGAGAAACTGAAGGAAGTTCAATAGATTTTTTACCAGCTTCCAATAATCCATTAGTAAACATAGCATAAAAATATGGACTACTAGCAGCCAAAATTGCTCTGTGCGCCTATAACAATGTTTGAACTTATATTAAGTATAAATTTGTAAATATATTTTAAAAATAAAATCAAAAAATTAATTAAATTCCTTCATACATTAATACAAAATCCTTTGGAAACAAGTTGCACATCACAGAACACATTGTTCTTTCTTAAACTATTTAATCCTCTTAAAAATGCTTCAATATGTGGCTTAGAAAAATATTTGTTTGGAACATCAAAGGTGGGCAAGTTGGATGTGCAACCCAACACACCATTTTCTTCTCCAGCTGGTGCCATTAAGGATAGTTTAAGAAATCAATGAACTAAAAGTTTAAGAAAGTATAATTATATTCATAAGTTAAAACATGATTAAAATAGTTATTCATATTTAAACTTGAATTGTATTAAATGTTATATTTAGGTTAAGAATTTGTCCAATGGGATAGCTTAAACAATATGACATAGAACATGCAAAATCTATGTAAGAGAAACTTATTTTCATACACTACTACACTAGATACCTTATCTAATAGTACATATTTGAACAGTTCACAAAACAATAATTAATAGTTTACTGCAAATAAGCAGAATTATTGTTGAATAATGAATTATATAAATTTATTAAAGAATAACTATATGTGGTTAATGTTCAAACGTTATTATACACAAGAATATGACTATTGATTTCAAAGGTGACAGTAGAAAGTTTTATTTATACATATTTAGATTTGCAATTGTCCAAATATGTTAATGCAGGAACATTAACGAAAAAATAAAATGTGGACATGTTTGTGCTAGTGTACCCATTCATATGTGTATCTATATAATAACTACATACATTTCGAATATTATTTATTACTTAATATTATAGTTCAATACTGTAATATACAAGTGTTAATAACAATAATTGTTACAAACCATAATCGTATGCTAAATGCTTGATTTGTACATTCAATATTGATTACTGAGAAGAATAATGCGTGTGAACAATGTTATGAAATTCGAAAAAAAAATAACAATTACGAATATTATTATTTATTATTATTATTATTAGGAGGTGATAAAACGTATATGTATAAATAAAGAAATGTAGGTGTATACTGTATAGTGAATACAGTTAGTACACTGTAGACTTAAGTAGAAAACAACGTTAGGAAAAAAAATTGTACGCCCTAATTACATTACATTATGTTGCCGTGTTGGTGAATGGTGATACGAGTTATCAGTGCGCATCGTAAACATATGGTCCGGAAAAAAAGAGTAAAATCGTCGGCGGCGGCGTCGTCGTCAATAAAAAATTACAATGCAAAATTAAGTATCAATGAACACCCCCGCGGACGAGTATACCGTGACTGGGGATTCCTCGGTCGACCCTTGAAATCGCGAAATGTCATGGAAGAATAGAGCGGGGCGCGTGATTTTTTCATCCATTAGCCATCGCGTTACGTCACCGGGAGGTGATCGCTGGTGTACGCAGGGGCGAGAGCGCGACGTACGTCGAACCCGAACGAACGAGCGGTAGACGACGGACGTACTTTCAAACATGGCCGCTTCTCCGTCTTGAAACGACACCCGTTCCGCCGTACCCATTTGCAACGAAACAAGTCAATCCGTGCGTGATCCGAAAAACCTACCGAACAAAATCCCCCCTGTCCGTTTTTCACCATTCCCGGTGAGTTATCTTCGGTTGTCGACGCTTTGTCTCCAATAAGTCCAATAAACGACGCGTTACATTCGGAGCGACCATACTCACCTATTATAATATTAATAGTATCATATCCCCCCGTCTGGTCCTTTGTCGGCTCGTTTTAGTCTTCTCGACATTCAGTTTGAAACTGCATCGAAATTATGTATAACAACACGGGTTATCCAATGTGAGTATTACACACGATTTAAAATATTATTAATGTTTCATATTATAGTACTATTACGCCGTGGTGACGGTTCAATTGTCTTGCGTATAACGCACCCGTCAAACACGCTGCGGTCATCATCTCGTCTGGGTTATTATAATAACATTTGTAATTTGTAATGTTTGTCCCATTGTTTGTATCGAATCTTTTTTTTTTTTATGATTAGTATTTTCATTTGTTGAGACCAAAATTTATTTCGTGTTACTGACAAATTTTAGCCAAACAGTAGGATTGGTCTTTTTTACTATTTTGGGAGTATTCTTACCTACTGTTTCTTCCCCCCCGATACGAATTATTACGTTTGTGATTCACAATGCCGTATCAATACGTTATGATGATTGATATGTCGAGTGACACGAGACCCTGAAATTAAGTTGATAGTTTTAAAAACATTTAAGTACTACCTATACTATTATTTAAATGGTTTTTCTATTAAAAAATGTTAACAATCGATTCTCTTACTAATAACGAGAGTACCGTGAAATAATAAATAATTACTATTTACTATTAATGTTGACCATGATATTAAAGGTTTCTTAACAAAGTATACTTTAAGTATCTATAAATAGTCTAGATATAAAATTAGAATTATGTATTGTGTATGTCATTTATTTTATATACCTGATTTTTTAAATGCTTTATTATGGTGTTGTATATATAACAATCATTCTACTATATTCAACATTACCGGGTTTATTTTTACTTGATTATTTGTTGAGAAAAAAAGTTTTATACTTCAAAGTTATTAATATAATTTAATTCATATTTATTAGACTATTTAACATATTTTTCTTAATTATTTTCATAATGATTATAATGTATGTAATCAGTTTATTTGGTGTCGTTTTTATTTACTAAGCTATAAATAGATCATTCTTTTATAGACGATAATATTTAATAAAGGGAAATAGGTATAGCCTTAACTAAGCATGAATAGTGTACTTAAAAAATATTTTTTATAATGTTTAGTCTAGTAATTTGATCGTAAATATTTCATTTATTTCACTAGTTTCAAAATCCACCTATTAAGTCCAGTTATTGAGTTTAATAATTAATAACTATATAAAAAAAAGTTAAAGATAAACTAGGTAGCTTTAAAACTAAATTCAATCTAAAACTGTCTGCTTTCAATGCTTTTATTTCCCTTAAATTAAAATAATTTTAATAAATAGATAATTATTGAAATAACAGTCTATTTTTAAATATTTATGGCATTCCCCTTTAAGACTAATTTGTTTTGATAATTTATAATTATGCAATGTCATTAAGAGTCATATTTATTATTTATGTTTTTATTAACAAAGATGTATTACAAATTCCCAAAAAATATTAAAATATATTTAGAATATTAATACATGTTTGCTTTTACTATTTTTATTACTAAAGGTATCAACAACCACGTACAGCCCAAAACCAAGGCTATGGCAATCAATTTTGGAAATCTCAAAATGGCAACACAGAAAATGCAGATTTTGGTGGTGCAATGTTTAAACCAATGAATAAAGCCCCAGGTGAATTATTAAGAAAACCAAACTGGACTCGTGAATCTCTACAACCATTCAAAAAAGATTTTTATGCTCCACATGTAGACACAGTTAACAGGTAAATTTTTATTATAGGTTTATCTTGTAAGATTAAAGACTTTGTGTTATGGATAAAAAAAGGAACAAGTTTAGTTTAGCGCCCACACAAATTTTTGAATTTTTTTTTGTAGAAACCTAGGTAAATCACGTTTTAAGAATAATGGTACAAAAAAAATTGGCAGAAATCAATAGTTTTTAAGTTACAGCTGATCAAAATTTTCGATTTACATTATAATCCTTAAATACCCTGTATGTTTTTAACAAGATACTTCAAGTGTGGTGCAATGGTACATTCAGACCTTACGATTCTTGATGAGCAGAGTCGATTATGTCATACAAAAATTGATTTTTTGCACTTTTTTTATAACCTACCGCTTATGCTAATTTTTAATTTTTTTTATGCTGGCTCGTACATTTAAAAATGAAAATATCCCTCAATTTGTTATACAACATCTCCCCAAGTTAGCTACAGGTTAAATAAAATACATTTTTGTTGCATCAAATCACCGAGGGGGTTAACTCACTCGCTATGCTTGCTCGAAAAATTAAAAACGAAAATATCCCTCGATTTGCTATGCAACACTACCCCAAGTAAGCCTAGTCAACTTTGGTAAATCAACTTTTTAAGAATGATGATTCAAAAACAAATTGGTAAAAATCATTTCTTTTTAAATTATTGCCTCATAATGTTCGAGATTATACGTGTTTTACGCATTCGCACAATACTTTATTTACCTAATATACATGGAATATAATATTGAAAAATTAAAAAAAAGAATAAATATCAATGTATGATAATGTACTAATAACAGTGCCTTATTGAGTTATTTAACATATTTACAACATCAAAATGTTATAACTCAAAAACTAAATTAGATCGCTCAATTCTGATTGTACCATCGTTCTTAGCGTAGAAAACCCCATCAATGTGGTAGAAAAATATTTAGAAAACTGTGTATGCTAAATTAGATTTATACCAAAAAAAAATACCTTTTTATAATTTTAGGAGTCAAGATGAAGTAAATTTATATCGTGTCGACAAAGCTATCACCATTCGTGGGGCAAATGTTCCTGATCCTAGTCAATTCTTTATTGAAGGTAATTTTCCTGAAAGTGTTGTTCAAGAGTTGAAAAAACAAGGATTTTCTGAACCCACTGCGATCCAAGCTCAAGGATGGCCAATAGCATTAAGTGGTCGCGATCTTGTAGGTATTGCTCAGACAGGTTCTGGAAAAACATTAGCGGTATGTATTCATTTTCTAATGTATTAAAACTTAAATTAATTTGTTTTAAATTAAAAATGTATTTTCAGTACATGTTACCAGCAGCAGTGCATATTAGTAATCAAGAACCTCTTCAACGTGGAGATGGACCTATTGCTCTAGTATTGGCTCCAACAAGAGAATTAGCACAACAAATACAAAGTGTTGCAAAAATGTTTAGCTCAAGTATACGTAACACTTGCATTTTTGGTGGCACTCCTAAAGGTCCTCAAGCTCATGATTTACAAAATGGGGTTGAAATTGTTATTGCTACTCCAGGGCGTTTAATTGATTTCTTAGAACGTGGATCCACAAATTTAAAACGTGTGACCTATTTAGTACTTGATGAAGCTGACAGAATGTTGGATATGGGATTTGAGCCTCAAATTAGGAAGATCATTGAACAGATAAGGGTAAATAATATTTTGTAATAAATATTTTTATTGTATGTATATTTTTTAAATTTGTTCCATATTAATTATTTTAGCCTGACCGACAAGTATTAATGTGGTCTGCAACTTGGCCAAAAGAAGTTCAAGCATTAGCTGCAGATTTCTTAGTTGACTACATTCAAATCAATGTTGGTTCTTTAGAACTTGCTGCCAACCATAATATTCAACAGTTAATTGAAGTTTGTGAAGATCACGAAAAAGATTATAAATTGTTTGATCTCTTAATGAAAATATCAAATGAACCTGGCTTTAAAGCCATTATCTTTGTTGAAAAAAAAAAGAAAGTTGATGAGTTGACTAGACAAATAAAAAATGAAGGGTACTTAATAAAAAATTTAAAATGTACTTCTACTAATATACTAATCATATTAATTTCATGATAATAGATATATAGCAACATCTATGCATGGTGATAAATCTCAGCAAGACAGAGATCATGTATTGAATGAGTTTAGGAATGGTAAATCACCTATCTTAGTTGCTACTGATGTAGCTGCTCGAGGCTTAGGTAAATAAAATTCTATTTCTATTTATTCTTAATGAAGTTTTCAAATTTCTGACATTTGTCTATTTATTAGATGTTGATGATGTTAAATATGTAATCAATTTTGATTACCCCAACTCTTCAGAAGATTATGTACATAGAATTGGCAGAACGGGTCGTTCTAAACAAGCAGGCATTGCTTATACATTCTTTTCCACAAATAATATGCGACAAGCCAAAGATCTTATTTCAATCTTGGAAGAAGCTCATCAAGTAGTCCCAGAAGAACTCATTGAAATGGCAAATATGGCAAAAAATCATATGTCAAGTATGTATAAATAACCTCAACACTCTTCTGGCTAGTCTTATTTGAAAATTAAATGAGGTAATAGTATTTTTAAAATTATTTGCTGAACTATGTCCTAAACTTTTATAAAACATAATGAGTAAAATACAAATATATTAATACTTTTCAACGACATAAATCTAATATGTCAATTTTTTTTTACAAATATTGATATAAGTTTTGTCGTAATAGTAGTTGAGGATTTAATTAGCCCCATTTGTACTTTGCAAATTGGACCAGTCCTCCTCAAACAGTATTTATTTTAATTTTAGTTAATATCAAATACATAGAAATTATAAATGAGTAAAATTATTATAGTAACGACTTAAATATAATTTATCAATGTTATTTTTTTTAAATCTTGATACAAATTTTGTCGTAATAGTAATTACTGAGGATTTAATTAGCCCCATTTTTAGCCACTTTTCAAATGGGACCAGTCCTCCTCTAACAGGTTTTGTTTTTATTTTAATAAATATCAAATATATAGTAATCATGGATAATGATTGTAACGACTTAAATATAATTTATCAATGTTATTTTTTCAAATCTTGATACAAATTTTGTCGTAATAGTAATAACCGAGGATTTAATTAGCCCCATTTGCACTTTTTAAATGGGACCAGTCCTTCTCAAACAGATTATTTTGATTTTACAATCATTCAGTTGTTAAAATAATTTATAACTTTTTATTAATAATTGTGTTAACATTTAAAACTAATTTGCAATTTTAAACTTAAATTAGTGTAAATAAATATTTTTTATATTTAGCTATAATAAATATATTGTGGTTTTAATTAGCCTTATTTTTAATTTAAAAATATGTGTGTAAGAAATTGCTGCCATTGGAATAAAAATACTCAAATAATATCAAATGTTTTTATAATTTTCAAATGCAAAAGTCCTTCTGTGTTATTTGATAATATTATTTTAAATGCCGAAAATAAATGCTCATTTGGACAATTAAAATTAATATTATTTATTACTATTAAATTTGTTATTTTTTAGTTTAATCTCCTAGCTGATAACCTATATATAAAATATGGGCGAAAAATGTAATGGCACTTCCATGAAAGTGAAGGATTAGTTTTCATACATTTTTTTTTTAAGAAATCATCTGGTTTTTAAAATAAATAATTTATTAGTTTTGATGTACTACCTTATTTCATTTTTTTTATGGTTAAAAATAAAAAAATATTGCTATTTTATTTTTTATTATTATTATTAGGTCGAGCTAAGTGGACCAATCGTTATCGTGATGTAAATACACCACTGGCTACTCAATCTCCTTATGGACAATCAAATAATGCTAGAACTGCTAATCCTAATTACACAAATGGATCTGGTTATGGAGGAGGTAGCGGCTATGGAAATAACTTTAACAGTTATAGTAATGGAGCAACCAATTATACTAATGGCGGAACCTTTGGAAATGGTCAAAACTACCAAAATAAAAATTATAATAATGAACACAAAAATGGAACATATCAATCAGGGACAGGCAGTATTCCTCGTAATGTCCCCAAATTCCAAAACCCACAATATCAAGCACAACAGTATAATGGAAATCCTGGTCAAAAATACGGACAAAGTCAGGTATGATAATTGATCATTATTCAATATATTATATTTAATTTTTTTTTGACTATTGATTTACTATATATTTACTAAGTGAATTGATTGAAGCATCAATAGTTAAGTGTCAAGTTTTTTCTTGTATAATACTTAGTCTTATATTTTTTAAATCAATTACAGAACACTGTTGGTTATAACCGTGGACAAAACGGCTACACTAACAATCCACGTGCCAACTATCAGCCAAACCGCTTTAACCAACAACGTCAGTTCTCTAATATGGCTGACATGTATGCAAGTACTTTGCCACCACAGTATGTGATGAATAATACCGGTGATGCTTCCATACAGCCTCTACTTACACACAAGTTCTTCCAACAGAACCGCCCCCCAGCAGCTACTCAAGAAGCATTTCCAAATGGCTACACCACCGTGCCACAAGCAGGTTATCCATACTATGGTCAACCACAAACAGTCCAACAGTAAACTAAATATAAAACATAATTTAAATAACGATTGTGACTTCTTATAAAAATTTTTTGGATTTAGGGGCTAATTTTTTTTTTCTTCCAGTGTTTAATTGCTAAATGAAGTCACATTCCAAATTTAACTAATAAAGTTAACTTTATTGCTAATTATCTATTATTATAATCTAATACTTTCTTTTGAAATGCACAGTAAACTTGAAACATCCAGAAGAAATGCATAATATATATTGACAAAATATGGTTACTTCCTAACCTAAAATTAAATATTTAAACTAGTCTTATAAAAAGTATAAAAAATTGTGTTTTATACGAATATTTAGACAATTCGAATGAGTTCCTTTTTTTTCTTTTTGCCAAGGGTCAATTTTTTATAACAAGTCCATGTAAATTGTATAAAACTCGATAAAATTAACATTATGATATTAATTTTTATTTGTCTTATTAATTTATATTGTAAAAAATAATAATACTCGATCTGTGATATTTGTTAAACGATGTATAGCGCGATGTTCCCTAATTTAGATTTTAAGGGATTTATTTAAAACGATAAACAAAACAATTAAAAGAAAAATGTGTTTTAGATATATTTTTCTGTGGCATCTTTAACAAATCTGGGGGAAATGGAAAGACTGATGTGAAAAAAAATTCGTATTTCTATTTATTTATAAAAATGCGGAAAGCTACTAAAGTTTTGCGTAGTGGTGCAATATAATATAATATGTCGACCAATGAAAAAACGTCTCGGATTTTTTTTTTCTCCAAATAAATCATATTTGTGTATCATATTGTTATTTTATTGAGATGTTTTCTTTTTATTATTCTATTTTTTTCTTTTTATAATAGTGATCAAAGAAAAGTTTTAAGGTTTATATTATTATTAATAATAATAATAATGTGTAAGTTAACATTATTATTTTTTTTTTGTTTTTTGTATAAGCTCTATATTACGTGACCCAATTTGTCGATAATAATAAAGATAATGGCGTTTGAATTAGAACCAAGAACGCATATTATTAAAATAATAAAATAAAAAAAATACTGAATGTTCTTCTGTAAGTTTCTACATTAAAGTGCATTTCTTTTATTCATGCTATTGTTTTTTTTTTTTTTTTTTTTTTACATATATATATTACATAATAATAATAATATATTTAAGTACGTAAATCTGTTTATCCTTTGCTCTATTCATCGATATCTATAATTTCAACTGTGTTATTAAAACACGAGTAAAATAATATATAATATTATAATATTGATTGTATTTAAGTAACCACATTTATATATACATACATATATATATATATATGATAAGTAAATATATGTCTCGACTTATGTTTTAAAATTTACTATCGTTTATTGTTGTTAATGATGACGATAAGACAAAAACTTAAAATTATATAAATGACAAATCCCTTTTTTTTTCTTTTTTTTTTTTTTGTTGCTTAAATAGACAGGGTTGATCATTTTTACATAATTCATATTTGCACTATATTATTAATAGGTATTTTTTGTGTTGAGATATTAATCGATTTAAACTTGTAAATCCGTCATGAAACTTGAATTTAATCTCTCAAAGAATGATTATGAGAATAAACTTTGTTTTGTTTTGTTTTTTTTTTTTTTTTTTTATTACGGATTAATTAGTAGTCATATTCGTAAGACACGTCTTGAAAATATATTATTTATTATTTTATAAATCTTGTTGTTTAAGTTGTGTTCATTGTGTTTATATATACACTTTGGCTATATACTTTTTAGAATATCTTACGACACTATGAATGATAATTATTTTTAAGTTTTAATTACTTATACATAAAGTGATTGGTAATATTTGTAATGGTGATTCGTTTTTTTTTTTTTTTTTTTTATGTTAAGAGTAGAATATTATGCACTCAATAAATTTCTATGATGTAAAAACGGATTTCCGGTATAGAGACTATATTTGCCAACATTATATATTACGATATAATAAATCATAACTATTAAAAGTGAATACTATTTGTTTTGTTTCTGACCTTAAATGCCAGTTGTCCCTCGTTTATTATTGTCAAATTTTAAAATTTTGAGTGCTTATTCAAAGAATGTGGAAACACCTGTGTTTCTGTCAACGCTATTTGAACATATTATTGAAGTTATCACACAGCTCATCAAGTTACAAAATATAGCTATTTGGAAAGTAAATTAAAAATATCCACTTGACATCTTATTGTACTGATTCATGGCAGTGATTCAAATATCTGTGGTAGCGATAGATAGAAGTGTTAAAAATGTAATATAATAAATCTATTAAAAGCAAATAATCATGTACTGATTAGTGCTTTGTCTTATTTCTTATTTATTTTTTTTTATACTGGAAAAGTTCAACATAATATATTAATATTGACTAATTCATTCTTTGTATGTATTTACTTATTATTTGAATGATCAAATTATTAAGTTTAAACCATTTTTGTTTAATTTGTGAACTTGTGGCAACACAAGGGTTTTCAAAGAAAAACAATGTTTTCTAATGCCTTCTTTTTATAAAAGTTTTAATAATTCTAATTCCATGAAAATTTCAATCTCGCAAAATATATAAATAGTAGTCATTTTGGTGATCATTGGAAATTGATTTATAGTTTGGTATATATAAATATTCAAAACTACATAAAATAAAGATAAATTGTTAAACAATTGTCCGAGCTGAACCAGCTGTAGTGTAAATGAATATTGTAAACATAGGCCGTAATTACAAAGTCATGGTTCACGAGTCAATAAGAAAACTTTCAAAGTTTCAAATGGGAATAATGAGCGTGGAATTTAAAGAAGTTCGAATGTTGTTGACTCTTCCCTACTCTTCCTCTCATCTTCTCTTGCCTTCTCTTATTTACGTCGCCGATTGAAAATCAGATAATGAACTATATAATTATGCTTTATAGATATCTAAAAGTTATGTTATCATATTTTTATATTATAAAAATATAATATAATAAGTATAATAATATTGAAATATCTTATTTTAGTACCTATAATAATCACAGATTTAACTGTTTAACTATTGGTATTTTAATTGCTAAGATAGGAAGTTGTTGCAGTCGCTTATTGTTTAATAAACTCACGGTTAATAGCAAACAAAGCTAAAATTCCGAAAAATACCATGGTAAATTTAAAATGCAAATCTTTCATGATTTGTCAATTTTAATGGAAAAGTGCATATTTCAAGATTTTCATACGCATTTTCTAAAAAAAAAAAAAATGATTTTCTTTATTAATCTATTTAATATGTATTTTAAATAATATTGAATTATGAAAATCAATATTATTTTACTTATAGTTAGATATTTATTGTTATCGCGGCAGTCGAATATTAATTTGACGACAATGCCACAACGGTGCGTTGTGCATATTTTAATCTATTCGCACTTATAGGCCGAAATATTATCTTATCGTCGATAAGTTATTGACCTAACTTATGGCAAATCTATTGTTTGTTCGTTAGTACATTTTTGTACACAATTGACATTTTACAGTATTTAAAAAAAATGTTTTTACTTTTGTATAAAGTTTTTGTATACCTATTTAAAGTTTTTCGTGTATACCTACTCTACAATTTTTCGTGGATATTTTACCTGTTTTAACTAGTTAGCCTATATAATTCAAGATCCCTATTTCCTACTAATTGCTAAGGATAATCTGTCGATCCGTGATAAAATGGGTTTGAAAAATTTGTTGACGATAATGATATGATAATTTTAGTAAAAAATATTTTTCTATTATCTACTCTGTAATTTGTATGTAAATTTGGTCCAAGTATAATAAATACTAGATCTAATATTTCATACACCTACCTATTTTATATATTTGTCAAATCATTGTTAAGAAATATTATCCTTAGTAGTTATTATAAAGATTTTAATTACCAATAAACTAGTCTTTCAAATTTTGAATCGAGTACACCAAAATTAAAAAAAAAATTATCTATTAAACGATCAGAATTGTTTATGTATACAGGGCCGGTGTAAGAAGTTTTGGCACCCTTAACAGCCTCCCCCTAGTTTGAGTAGTAGTAAAATTAAGTTTTGTAAATTAAATAAAACTAGTATGTAGTTTATATCATATCTTTAAACTTTATAACCTAAACCTAATCATACAATATTGTAATAAGGTTATACATATTATTTTATTAGCGTATAAAATTACTGCATTGTGTAACGAATCTAGACGTAATCGTCTAGTTAAGTGTATGAATTTATTTTTAAATGGATAAATATTATATAAAAATAATTATTACAACACATCTATATATTTTATTGACACATACCAATGCGGTGGTATGTAGGCATTATTTTTACATCAAAACCAGCGGTATCGATGCATTGTTATATTCTTACATTATACAAATATATGCAGGGGCGGACTGGGTAAATATTTCAGGCCAAAAATTAACAGAGGATCAACGATTTGGTCATAAGTATGTAAAAAAAATTTATAATGATAAAAACCTTTATTATTTAAAAAATATTTTCAACATTTTATGTAGATATAAAAAATATTTTTATAATATAGATACAGTGTACACATTTTAATATAATATATCTATATATTAAAATGAACTCTTAAAGTAATTCCTTTTTTACATAATTAGGTTTTTTATATACATAATGTATATAAATTATAAAGTATAATATATAGAGTGATAAAAACTTCAGTAAATAACAATTTCCCATAGACATATAAAACAATAGGTATAACGGAAAAGTGTTTTGTTGTCATTATTAATACATGCATACCTACTGTAATAATTATTAGGTACTATCATAAATCATAATATTATATACAAATAATAAAAAAATTATAAGTACTTATTAAAATGCTATTTTTTTTTACTTTTCGTCTAGTTGAATAGTTTTAGTTTTTTCTAAAATATTATAATATAATATCTAAATATTATACCTACTTAATATAATAAAATCAATCATTATTTTATATAGGTACAGCCGGTACAGGAACACAGTTACAATGAGGATCCACAATATTTAGTACATACGTATTTATTAGTTATTTCTATATTATGTGCATATAGTACCTAATGCCCATATAATAAATTAGATGAAATGAATAGGTAAATAATTTAATAATATTTTTGGTTTTTATTTGGGATTCCATTGAACCACAACCCTTAGTCGATAGATCTATAAACTATAAAAATAATTAGCCTATCCTTTAAGCATTGAACTTTTATGCTTTTAAAGTTTCATTTTCGTGAAGTTCTAAGCGCTTGTACACGACAGTACGACCACAGACTTCTATAGAAATAAGTTTGTGAGTACACACGTCGTTATATTTGAGGTTATTGTTACAATATATTTCTACCGGGATTATGAGATGATAATTTATTATCAAGACATTCAAGATTTTAAATCGTAATCAATATATTATTTATTTACTTATTTATTTATCATGTTTAAATTAAATTATATTATTTTCAATATATTATACTTTGACAGTTTATAAATTTCTCGTAATTTAATTTGTTGTCAATATCTTGTTTTAATTAGGCACTTGGAAATGGTTACTTCATGTTCTGTTAAAGGTTGCAAGTCCAAAGCTGGTCAAGGTATTAGGTTTCACAGGTAATTTATTATTATTATGCTTTATTTTATTAGTTAATTTTTATGACATCTTTCAAAATGTTTAGGCTTCCTAAAGGCGAAATTCGAGAGTCGTGGATTACATTTCTCAAAAAATATAATCCTTTGTTCATACCAACAAGTCATAGCACCAATGTTTGTGGGCTACATTTTTTATCTGATTCGGATTATGAAATTACACCTACTAGTATTTTTCAAACTAAACGTTTAAAAAAAAATGCTGTACCCAGTATTATAAACCAAAGTAAGTTGTTTATAAATTCACATAATATCCAGAATTAGAAAAAAAAATTTTAAAGTTAAAAATTAAAAAGTTAATTTTTAACAAATTATGTTTAGATGTTTGCAGATCATTATTTCACAAGTCAAATCCTGATCACAATACAGAAGAAGTTGTGACATTGTCATTGTCAGATGTATATACCGAACAACCCTCTGTGACACCTGTTATACCTTGTATGCTTTACAATATTATTTTGTATTTAAAATTGTGTACCTACTATCATTAGAATATATTATATAAATATAATTTCAGTAAAAATATTGTTAGAACACGTATCACCAAAAACTGCTGTTCAAAATATGAATACAGTTTCACATGCACCTGTTAAACAAAATATAAATGAAATTCCACTTTCATTTCTACAAAACACAGTTGAAGAAAAATTTAGACCAAATAAGTGAGTTTTATAGATTCATATGTACATTATTTTTGTGTTTACACATTGTTAAATAAAATATTTTTTTCAGTAAAAGAAAGTGTTTTATGGGTGATTTTAAACACCCTAGTGATATTGATAGCCCAAATAACAGATTAAAATATTGGATTGCTTCACAATCAACTGTGACCAAACAAAAAAAGAAAATTAAGTATTTATATAAACAAACAGTGGATTTAAAAAATAAAATAAAGAAATTAGATAATTTAATAGATCAACTTAAAAATAAAAAGAAACAGGATTCCAACAATTGCATAACAGTTCTTAAAGTATTTATTTATTTGATTAGCTCTTTATTTCTTCTCATTTAATTAAATTTTTGCTAATTTTTCGAAATATTTAGGAATTAATATTATCATCTAGTCAACACGAAATTTATATGTCCATGTGTAAACCAATTTGAAAAATCAGTTTATGACAACCACAATAAATAGAACAATTCAACTCTGTGAAGATAAAATATATAACACTTATTCTTAACATCGGATTAACTAGTAACTAGTACAACAGCAAGTGTGTAAGTTTAAAAAAATTTATTAAATTATGAATTACGATTATCAACATAGTGACTGCCAATTATTTTTAATTTTACTTTAAAATCAATAAAAATGTTACAAAGAGCTGAAATTACATTGATTACAATATTGTGTTTGTATTACAACTATTACACATAATAAGGTACTTGTTTGTTATTACCCCGTCATCTCACTGCAATAAATTTATCACCATGCCACTGATATTTATTATCATTCCATAGCTCCATTCTTATTCTATCAGAAAAAATATTATTACCCATCTTACAAAAATTATAAGACCAAAATTTATAATTTTATCAGACCGTTGGAAAACCTAGGACCAGCTGGAATATATTATAATACTATACTCATAATTTCATTGATCACAGGGGCACAATTTCAAATTATTGAGACATTTTTGGGGTTCTGCTAACGGGGCAATAAAAAGCATGGGAAACTTTCTGGAGTTGTATTTGACAAGATTCGTGTTGATAATATAACTTAATGGGAAAGATGATTTTAAAACTACTTCAAAATATAAACCCATCAGTCCTAGCCTCCATTATAATTAAATACTTACAACAATTAATTTCTTATAATTTTGTATTTATTGATAATAAGTATACATTTTTTATTTTATTATGCGTTTTTTCTATTATTATTACAACATATTAAGAAATATTGGAATTTTCAATTTATTCTTTACCTGTGACTGGCTAGTGGTGGAGCAATAAACATATTATGGTAAGATGGTAAAGCAATAATAACAAACAAGTGTTCATAATAAAAAATACTAAATAATTTAAAATGAAGTATATTGAAACTATTTTTTTTTTTTTTTTTTTATTAAGGTTCTATTGATCGATCTCGTAAAAATGTCAGTAGATTGGATTAGCTTGATTGTTCACAATGTTTCTATTTCCTTTTTGTTCTCATAGAACTTAACATGAATATTTTGGTAAGGTTTAGAATTATTTTTATTTTTTTTTTAATAAATAATTAATTTTGAATTAGCTACTTTACTCCTGTAAAGCCTTAATTTTTTAGATATATTGAACATACAACCAAATAAACATTTACAAATTATTATGTTAATAATATATTTTTACTATAAACGTTTGTTTATAGAATGTAAGTATTTTCATTTGCAATGAGAATTTATTAATGGGAATACTTACTTACTCAATACAGTTGAAATGTAGATTAATAATGTTTTTAATAGGCAATCAATTTTCTATCTGGATAGATAATCATGTATAAAAAAAAGACTTAAATTATATACAACTCTAATTGTATATAATATAATATATTTATATATTTAATTGCAGGTTCCTGTATTTGACTAAACAAACAGTTGACAACTATAGCAATTTGCTATAATTTTTAAAACACATGAAATTTAGTACATTTAAACAATATTATCTGCAAAAGCCAAAATTATTGATGCAGTATTATAACAATAAGAAGGTTAATAATAAATAAGAGGAGTTTGTAAAACTACGAAAATAGTGTATCTTTTTTCATTTTTGTATTTAAAATATATTGAAATAATTCAATTTCTGAATATATTTTCTCAATGAGTATTTTTTACACCAAAAACTTTAGATTTTCAAGTGAAAACCGTGATATCCATGTCACTAAACAACTTAACCTTTTTATTTACTCAAGCATTAACTATGTATATAATTATGATTATCTTGAAGAATAATACCATGTAATTTTGTCAACAGTCAAGCTCTTAATAATTGTATTTTGTATAATTTAAATTTGTATAAATTATCAGCAGTTGTCTTATTGCCAAAAAAAAAAAAAATAAATGCAAGTTAATTTGTTTCATATATATGTTATATTAACTCCATTATATGTTATGCTAGTGTAAACTCATATGTACTATGTAGTAGTCTAGACTCTAGACAATGCAAAAATTACATTAATTACAATTTCAAGAATATTACTAATCACAAACTTATTAAAATAATTACGAACTTAAATTGTGGTACTGATCAGATCAGGAATAATTATTTGCATCTCATTGTATTTTCAATCAAATTTACAATAATAAATTATTCGTGTATCGGTATACAAGTATAGTATACGACAATCATTTTATAATTTACAATAATTTAAATAATTTCCTTTAATAGTTAAATCAATTATGTCAATGTGGCTCAATATTGTTTAATGTTTTTACCTTTTACAAAAAAATAAGATAACCAAGATCTTAGTTAATACTTTTCATCAAATCTACACATAAATCTTATCTTTTAAGTGTCGAACACTATTTAATTAAGATATAAATGAAATAATTAATCAAATTGTTCAATTTGTTCATTTTAAAAAATCGTGGTGTCAAAAAGACGTATTTAACACGTCCAGCAGCGCTGTCCTCGGTTATTTCAAGGTCGACTCGATTCGTCTGTTGTTGTACCGTGTTATCACCATTACCACAATCCGTTATCAACGAAACGGCGAACCTAGTCGATGAATTAATTATTTATATAGCCAACATCGTGCTTAAGTTTTGCGCGTTGAAAATTTTCAAAATTTTTGCAGCCACCAGACCGCTAGCGGCCATCAAACCGCCAGACATTCAGGGGTCTAAAACAACAATTTAATTCAATCAACTCAAAGTATGTAAAATCATCGATAAATAGTATGAACCCATTTTTTTGTACGTTAGACAAATGCGTTTTGAATGATATTATTAATTTTTTCTGTATTATAATTGATACCTACTTATATTATTAAACGAATTTATAGATTAATTTTATACATTTGCAAAGAGTTCTGTTAACATAATTCTAATAAATATATAGTAATATTATAGACATCGTTTTTGATAAGTTGAAAAAATATATGCTTATGATGATAAATAAAAAGTGGCGAAGTATTTGCAAAACCAACAAAAACACTGTATAGTAAATGTCAGAAAAAAAATAAATATCTAATAACATATATTGCTTGCTTTTCAAAAATCTGTTTTGATTTGATTTTTTTTAATCTAAAACATACATTTAATTAGATATTTGATTTTTTCATTATTAATTAGAATTTAATGTAAATAGAGGAATAATCTTATATATTATGTGTATTTTATTGTTGAATTTCAACTTATTTTTAGAAATAAAATAGCTATTTGTTATCTATAATAAGATTTTATAAAATTATAAACAATGAAATCAAAAATGATATACCCTATAGTCTCAATATGGTGTATTATTAATCTGTATATGTAAACAAATAATTCATGCACTGTTATTTATCATATTTAAAACAAACATTAAAATCATTTTTATCTTTTAGAATATTATGGATGTAAATTGGGAAGTTAATTCTATGATGGAGTTTGATCACCATCAGAACATTGCTAGAGCAGCTTTTGGAGATATGCTCTATGATAGTGATAGAGTAAATATGTTATAATATGTGTTAAAAAAGTAATTTATACAATTCCAATTTTTCCCTACAGAATCAGTTGTACTATAAAGCATTAAAAAAAGAAATCACTAGATTACACAAAGCTAACAAAAAAGTCCACGTCCTAGACATTGGAACTGGCACTGGTCTATTGGCAATGATGGCTGCTAAATGTGGCGCCGATTCTGTTTATGCTTGTGAAGTATTAAACAAATGTCCTATTGTAACATACTCAGATTAATTTTTGATTATTTATAGGAATTTGAAGAATCCTATAAATGTGCAAAAGAAATAATCAAGTCAAATTATTTAGAAGACAAAATTGTTCTTATACATAAGAGTTCTCAAAAGTTAAAAGTTGGTGTAGACTTACCTCACCGTATGAATTTATTAGTAACAGAAGTTTTTGACACAGAATTGATTGGTGAAGGAGCTATTTCAGTGTTCAATCATGCTCATCAAGAACTATTAACGGTTAATATTTATCTTCTTCTTTTTTGGTTTCAGCCTTTAAGATCATACTGCTAAATACAAATCTTGCCATCTGTCTCTGTCCTCTGCAGTTTCCCTCCATTTGACTCCTGGTTCTAACATTTTTAAGTCCTTTTTTACATAGTCTTCCCATCTCAATCTGGGTCTTCCTAAAGGTCTTTTACCTATAGGCTCTCCCTCTATTACCTGCCTAACTAGAGATCCTTGCTTAGGCCAGGCATACCCCCCACATGAGTCTTTTATTTGTGATCTCCTTTACTATATCAGGTCTCTGAAACTGCATTTTGAGTTCATAATTATGTAATTTTCTCCATCCATTTGTTTCACTGTCAAAAACCGGTCCATATATTTTTCTTAAAACTTTTCTCTCAAATACTCCTAGTCTTTGTTCTTTGGCTTTCCTCAATGCCTACGTCTTAGAACTATACAGAACAATAGTTTGTAATAATGTCATATACATTCTTATTTTTAAATTTTTAGAGAGGGTTTTCGATTTTAGTTCTCTTTCTAACCCATAGTATCCCTTGTTAGCTAATTGTATTCTTGATGACACCTCTGTCTTAAGTTCATTATTTTGAGTAATAATCGATCCCAGATATTTAAATTGTGATACTTTCCTAAATATATGTCCTTCTAACTCAATATATTGTTGTAGTACATAATTTCTGTTAATTCGACTAACAGTCAAGTATTTTGTCTTATCATCGTCAATGGTTAATCCTACTTTCTCTGCGGCCTTTATAAGTTTCTTTCCCGGGTTAATTATTTATAATATTTATAAACATATATTTTGTTACTCTAAAAATAATAAGAACAATATATATGCCACAATAACTAATTATTTATTTAATCATTTTGTTTTAGGATGATTGTATTGTAATACCCTCGGAGGCTATTGTTTATGCTCAAGTAATCGAAAGCAACTATATAAGAAATTTTAATAGAGTTAATGATGTGTATCATAATAAAAAGTTATTGATTAAAATACCCGATAACATAAAGAACTGCCAAGGTATTGAAAGTGTATTTGATTTACAACTCAGTGAACTACCAACAGAGTCTTTTAAAACTTTAATTCCTGCTCAAGTGATGTTCAGGTGATAAATTATGAACTGTTACTATTTTGATTACACATAATACCGTTTAAAAAATTTTCATAGATTTAATTGGAGTGATAAAAATGGTGTTATAACTGACCGCAAAAATGCTATTCGTTGTAAATCAAAAGAAAATGGTATTGCTCATGCTGCATTTGTTTGGTGGGATTTAGCTATGGACACTGATGGTGATATTATGTTGAGTTGTGCTCCTAAATGGCATTTGCAACAGAATAACGTACCTTGGAGAGACCATTGGATACAAGGAGTGTATTACTTTGCTAATGAAGTGAACCTAAAAACAAATGAAGAAGTTAATCTAATTGGTTACCACGATGAATTATCGTTTTGGTTTGACACCAATAAGTCTAGGTAGGTATTATTTTTAATGACTATAAAGTTTCATTATTACTTATTTATGTTCCTTTTATATATTTAATAATTTATATTCACACTATTCTGTTTCAGTTCATATTTAGATGTTCCTTTTCCATACTGTGAATGTGATTTTCATAGAGTTATCAGCAGGACTCTTATAGGACAAATGAATGATCATTATCTTACAAACAATTATTTAACTGCATTGAAAAAAAATGTTCAACCAAATAGTGTTTGTTTATTTGTTGGCAATTTGTCATTTATGGGACTTGCAGCAGCTGTATTTGGCGCGGCAAAGGTATTTATTTTCATATTATAACCTATTAATTATTTAACAGTAATTGCTAATAATATTGTTACATATAGGTTTATTATTATGATGTTAGTGGGCCTCAAAGTTTTGGCAAAGTTTTACATTCATATATAAGGTCTAATAATTTGGAAGAAAAAGTTGTTTTATTAAAAACATATAAAGAAGTATTGGAAATAATTTCAAAACAAATAGAAGTATATATTTTCAATTTAATGTTATCACATAGAAATAAATATTATAAAATGCATTAGTTTTATAATAATTAAATATTTAAATTGGGTATTAATTTAATTTTGTAATAGAATGAGGAAAAAATATGCACAGTATTTATGGAACCGTCTAAATGGATTTTACCTGAATGGATTGATATTGTGAGACATTCCTTGCAAGTAAATCCAAAAACTAATATATTTCCAAAAGAAGGAACTGTGAAAATACAAGCAGTAGAATTTGATGATTTATGGAAAATTCGAGCTCCGTTGACTGAAGTTGAAGGGTTTGAAATAATACCATTCAATGAAATTGTTCAGGTATTAAACTCTTAATTTTTTCACTATTAAAAATAATATAGTTACAGAAGTAAATACAATTTTTAATTTATTTAAGTGGAAGTGTTTATTTTAAAATATACAAAACCTAAGTATATTTTTTAAAAATTTATATTTAAGTATTTTTGTAATTATGGTAGAATACCATTAATCTAGGCTAATTGGGACTCTTAGTTGTCCGGTTTATATGGTTTAATGGAAGTCTGGATTTTAAATTTAACAAAATAACCAAAAAAACGAGTATTATAGATTTAATAATAATAGAACATTTTATTTAATATTGTACATTACATTAAAATCAGAAATACTATATTTATCTCATTAACAGGCAATTTTGAAAATTTTTTGTTTCCTATTTTCCAGTACAATATGACCAATGCTAAATAAAATATATTATTATATTATTTGTTAAGTATAATATAGTAAAATGATGTCAAAAAAAAAAAATTCTGAAAAATTAAAATATTTATTTAAGATTTTAAATTAATACTCATAAGGTATGCTGACAAAAATGAATAGTTTAATCATAATGTTGACCAAGTTACAGATGTTACAGTATATTGAATAACAAAATACATAACATCCAGTATTATGTGAATATTGTGAATGATATTAAATAACAACAATTGGTGTTATATGCAGTGATTAGGAGGTTAAAGGGTAGTTTTTTCTTTTATAAGTATTTAAATTTTTCTTTCTCTATAAATTGACATGAATTAGTCATAACATTTTATTATTATTTTTTTTTTTTACTTAAACTTTGTTATTTACAATTAGTTTTAACAGTTAAATAATAACAAGCAAGATTAAAACATGAGTAATAATATAAGAATTATTTACATAAAGTAAAAAAAAAAAAGAAAGAACAAGAAGAACTTAGATTAAAAAGCCTGTTTGATTAGATAATATGTTATCAATGATGTTTTTTTGTTGACAAGAGAGAATATATTTGGTGTTGAAAAGGGATAATAGGTGGTTACGTTGAAGTGAAAGGCTGGGGCAGTTGAAGATGAGGTGGGTTATGTCACAAACCATTGGGTCATAGTGGAGTGTGCAGAGAGGAGAATCATTTAATAAAAGTTTGAAGGCATGAGAAGGAGTAGGGTGTGGCCAAAGCGTATACGGGAGAATGATACTATACCTTTCCTGGAGATATTGAGGTTGTGAAACCAAGGTAGTGGTGAGATGGTTGGAGAAATATTTCTGTACCAGGTGGCAAAGTAATGAGGGAATGATTCCTAGTGTTTAAGCATAGGTTGGTTGTGCAAATCCTAAGATTGGGGATAAAGTCAGACCATGGAATTTTGGAGCTCAGAGGGCACTTAATAGATGTTGAGGCTTTTGCTAACTTGTCAGAGAATTCATTACCTGTGATGCCAGTATGCCCTGGCACCCATAAAAATTGAATGTCCATACCCGCCCCCGTTAGAGAATATATAATTTGCCTGATAGTGATTATCAGCGTTAGAGGAGCGAGCTTGAAGACAGGAAAGTGAGTCAGTGGCGATAAGATATTTGTTTGGCGGTAAGGAAGAAATATTGTTAAGAGCATCAATTATGGCAAAGCATTCAGTGGTGAATGATCTTAGTGGGTGGAAGATTTTTAGAAAAGGAGATGTGAAATTCTGGTATATAGAAGGAATACCCTGCTCAAAGGGTCTAGAGCTGTCCATGAAAATTAGGATAAAAAGTGGAAAAGAGGTGTGGATAAAATCGAGAAAAATATTGTTGACATAATTAGGTGGTGCAGATATTAAAATTTTATTATTAGAATATGGCTAATAGTCATAACATTAAACAATAAACTTTTGAAATCATGGAATTTTATGTAATGTATTGTTTTAGGAAAGCATAAAAATATCAGATGGATTACTTGAAGAAAAGCCGTTGTGGGAATACCCAAGCAAAAATCTATCAAATGCTTATGATTTGTTTACTTTGAATTTTAAAAGTATTGCAAATGAATCCAGTTTAATACTGAAAAACTTATTATCTGTAAAAATCAAAGAGTAAGTCTAAATTTGGTATTTATAAATATAATAATAAAATAATAAATAAATTATATATTAAATAAAATAAATATATCAGTTGTATTATTTTTAAGTAGTTTATTTATAGTTTTTGTTATGTTAAATAGTATACATTTTACTAAGTTAAATATTTTTCATTTACCCACATAATTTGTTTTTCATTATTTTAACACATTTATCATAACTTCAGTTTTTTTCTCTATTCGATTACTTTTATTATTGACACACTAATGTATGTTGATTATTATTTACTATTTTAAATTAATGTGATAAATTCCATCTGTTTACAGTGAAGGTATTTGTCATGGACTTGTTTGTTGGGTAGATTGGTGTTTGGATACGGACATACATATTTCATTTGGTGCTTCAAACAGAAAGATCTATAACTTAGATTGGTATCCTTATGCACGACAAAGGATTTATTTTTTAAATAAATATAGAAATGTTAGTTCTGGTGATGTTATAAATTGTGATGCTATTTTGTGTAAAAATGGCAATTTGTTAGTTAGTTTTTGTAATACCTATGATCATTAAGTTACTAAATTCATATTTTTGTATTGAAGTTTATTTATTTTTTACCATTTTAAAACAATAACAACAGTATTGTTTAGTGTATAAATGTTAAATTTTCTGGATGACCATTTATATGTTTATAAAGATAATACTATATTAATACCTTCACAATAAAAATTAAATCTAGTGTTCTTTTTTTAAAAAAGGAAAGTTATTTTGTTAAAAATTGTAAAGTATGATAAACTGAAACTAATGAATATTATAACTTAAGACTTAAGTTATGATTTTTAGATTCAGATATTTTGCATCTAATTTACTTATAAAAAAATGTTTCTTACCAACAGAATTTGCATATTTGTTCAAAAGTTAATAAATTTTGAAAATTCAGAAACACAATAGTTATATTAGACATTGATTATGATTATAATTAGGGCTCAGAAATTATAGGAGCAAAAACAGAAAAGTATACACAAAAAAATTACTCAAAAATCTAAAAAAAAAATACATCAATATATTAATATTGTCGATAACTTATCTACGATAAGATAATATATTATGTCTATAATTAGTGCAATGTGGGCGAAAAGCTCATTACATTGTTATCGTCAAATTAATATTTAAGTGCAACATGACATTAAATACTTATATAAAATAATATTGGGTTTTATATTTAATATTACATATTTAAAATACATAATATTAGGAAAAAAATCAATTTTTTATAAATTATTAAATATGCATATGTGAATCTGTTAAATATGCTATTTTTTCTTAAAATTGACAAAATATGCATTTTACTTTTTTTTTATTAGAAAAAATAAAAGCAATATTACAATCTGTATTCAATATGATACAATAAGCAAAATTGTATATTAATAAACAGTGTGATGACTTGATAGAAGGCATCCCATTGATACTACATTAAAAGATACGATTTTTTTTTTAATTTTTAAACACTTTCATATGGTTTGGATTTTAATATTGGTCTGCTTTAAACCGAGAGTATATTATAGAACAAGATGCAACTTCCTAGATCAAAATTTATTTTGTCTTGTAGATTATTCAAAACCGTTTCTTTATTCTCTAAATCACGACAAAAAACATTTTCGCGTTTACAAGTAGTTCAAACTGACAGTAGTTTAATATCTAACCGTGATCAGAATAAATTTGTTAAATGTATAGTTTATTCAGTCAAGTAGCTTAAAAAATAATTTTAATTTGATTTATCCATTTTGCTCTTTCATTTAATGCTTTAGATATCATCTATCAGATGACTAAAATATTGACGATTAGCAATGTTTTAAGCTTTGAATTGTAGGCCGTAGGATAATACCATAATATAGTCACATAGACAAGAATACCATGACAAAATACTAATGTCGATTCGATCAACTTAGCAGTTTGCAATCAAATTGCATATTCACGTTTCGCATAAATATTAATTATTTTTAATATCTGTCCTAGCACTTAGCAAGAAATATTGTAAGAGGATTTTGGTGTTGTTCACTTGTTTTATAATGATCGTGATCATTAACAGTATTTACTATTTACTATTGATTAATGGCAGTGGTTGTAAATTTGTAATTTTACTATTACTACTATTAAAAAAATTTAAGCTACAAGCAGTACAAACTTGACAAGGTCCCAAGTAAGGAGTACCAACTTATGCAGTTATAAACATTCCAAGGAACGATATGCTCTGGAAGAATAAACCACGGTTATTGACGGATGCTCCTTGGCGTGTGCGTGCGTATCCCGGTGATTGTATCTCCTTGGTGGAACGGGAACAGACCAAACACCATTCTTTTTGGTTATGAGGAGTTTGTCAAACGTGTGTGTAGGATTTCTTTTTTGAGATTTTACATACTTCTCCATTGTGGAATAATTTTTTTATCGTTCTTAAAGTGTAAAACAAAAACGTCAACATGGGTCGGATGCACACACCCGGGTAATTATTAATATAATTCGATATTTGTGAAAAATATAGAACGTCGACATCGACACGGCTACGATTCACGATACCAATCGCACGGCATTATATTTTAATCGATCTGATCGACTATTTGTGCCGTCAGTGGTTGATGGTCGATTTGATTCTCGTGACTGTTTTTTTGGTTTCGTTGTATATCGTGTGAACTGACTTTTACGATGTGTTTACAGAAAAGGTATTTCCAAGTCGGCTCTTCCATACCGCCGCAGCGTAGCCACCTGGCTGAAATCGTCGTCCGAGGATGTCAAGGACCACATTTTCAAATTGGCCAAGAAGGGTTTGACACCATCTAAAATTGGTAATGCTCAGGCCTATAGACTTTCTCACTTATTAAGCACAGATATTTATTAGTGTTAATGGTTAAGTCGCTATGTTGTTATGCTGGAGAGACAGTTTTAAAAGCCTCGATTTTTGCCGTTGATTTACAGCATGGTATTAATATTGTCGTTTGCTATACAGTATTGTTCAAGACAAAGATTGTGGAATCAATTAGTTTTTATTTATTATAATGTTGAAATTCATTGTCGATCTATAAATACTAAACTCATTGATGATAATTTTAATATTTATTAGTGCTGAAAACATACTTGAATTTTTTTTCTTTGAAGCATTTGAGCGATACATTTTAATACTATACAACTTTCATTGTTTTATACTTGACTACCTATTATAATCAGAATTGTAAAATATAAATTATGAAAGTTAACTTCTAAAGCACTATTAAATGTATTTTATGCATATTGCATTTAATACATAAATTAAATACTGGTCGTTAAGCTTTTTTCTAATAGATTGACAGTAGCTCCATGATGATTCTTTTACAATTATCTGAACACCTTTTTAAATTGGTTTTCAGTTTTTTAAGGTTTATTATGCAGACTTATCGAGGCATTTGTCTGAGAGCTGCTTATCACTCAATTGAAATTGTAAATATTTGTGTATTAAAATTAATTTTAAGAGAATATAGTTAGTATTCAATTTTGATATTGGGAAGTTGAACGAATTTTAAGTAAATGCACATACGTTTCTCAACCTGAATTAATATTTAATATACTTTGTTTATTAATACTTTTTTATCAGGTAATACAGTAGTATATCAATATAGATCTTGATTATTCATTTATATACAACTGTTATTCAAATTTAATGGTCACCTTATGTTTTATTATCAATAAACTAGGCATTTTTAAAAATGTAAAAAGAAAATTGCTCGATGATGATCACTATACATATTATTTCCGAACAACTTATTTAACTGGTTTTCAGTTTTATTAGTTTTACTATGCAGATTTATCGAGGCATTTGTCTGAGAGCTTCTGTTTGATATATTTTACCTATTTTATTACAATATGTTTTTAATTTTATTGTTTAACCGAAAAATTTATTATATAAATAATTATTAACTAAAATAAAAATTTACAGTTGTATATTACATCAAAATATTAAATGTTATATTTTATGGATCACTTAAACTTATATGCTGTAAGGTTTTCAAATTAAAAAAGACAAAATGCTCTATGATGATTTTTATACATATATTTTCTGAACACCTTTTTTAATTGGTTTTCAATTTTTTAAGGTTTATCGTGCAGACTTATCGAGGCATTTGTCTGAGAGCTCTTAATGTCTTAAATCAAATTATTCGTAATTTTTATTGTAAATATTAAATATTAAATTTTTTAACAGGTGTTATTTTACGAGATTCCCATGGTGTTGCTCAAGTAAGATTTGTGACTGGAAACAAAATTCTTAGGATCATGAAAGCTATGGGTTTGGCTCCAGGTCTCCCTGAAGATTTGTACCATTTGATCAAGAAAGCCGTAGCAATCAGAAAACATTTGGAAAGGAA
The DNA here is from genome assembly GCF_003676215.2 of Rhopalosiphum maidis. NCBI lineage: Eukaryota > Metazoa > Arthropoda > Insecta > Hemiptera > Aphididae > Rhopalosiphum > Rhopalosiphum maidis. Next base: position 88,564,068 of record NC_040878.1, read on the forward strand.
CAGGTAATGATTTCAGTACTGTTAATATATCTTATGTATACTGTACAGGCTATAATATTGTTTTTCTTATTGTTTTGTACAGGAAAGACAGAGATTCCAAATTCCGTTTGATTTTGGTTGAATCACGTATTCATCGTTTGGCAAGGTACTACAAACGCAAATCAAAGATCGCTCCCAACTGGAGATACGAGTCCAGTACAGCTTCCGCTTTGGTTGCTTAAGTAAACTGTTATTTGTACGGACATTTGAAAAAATACAATTTACAATTTAAGTTCACCAATGTTCTTCTTTTTATTTATTAGTATTCTTTTTGTTTTATATGAGTCCTTGAAATAATTCTTCTCTTATTATCAAATTGAAAATAAGTTACCTGATGCCACATTGGACTGTTCTCTTAGATTAGTTGTAAGTTTCTTTCTTTGTACTTCTGACACATTTTGCACTGGTCATTCTCATTGAATATCATACCCTAAATGTTGTCTTAGTTATAACATAAAAAAAGTGTGTTAAGATAATCCTTGATAACATTATTACAAATTATAAATGATACACGATAATAGAAAAATATTTCTCTCTTTTGCATATATTGGTGATTTAATTATGTATTAATATTAGTATATTACATCAGCTTATTGAAATAATTGAAAATCCCTTAATTGGATCATAATGTTTTGAATATTTAATTTAATTGTCATAATAAAATATGGTATTTCGCTTCCAATAAGATAGTTGTCTTAGTGACTTGTACTACTATCTGTGTCTAATGTGGTTTACTATGAAATTACTTGAATATTTTTATAATTTATTTTATTTTATCTCAGCATAACTTAGCTTCTTCAGTACTTATTAGGTCTGTTATTGCAACCAAATATTAATAAATATTATTTGGTGAATCAAATTAGACAAATATCAATAGATTATAGTGTGGTTAAGTGCTCATGTTCAGCATATTATAGTTACATTCTCCCTTTTATTTTATTGTATTATTACTAACAGTAGTGTATTACTTGGATTTATCCATAGTCTATAAATCATGTTCATTATGTTTTACAATTCACACAATTCATTATAAATTACAATGATGTACTGAACGATCAAAGATACTTGAATATAAGATATAGCATGCTCTAAATAAATGGAAATTCTAGTAATACCTTAATGCGTTATAAACTTATAACTTATGCATTCTACCTATTTAATTTTATCATAAAATTTTTAATTCTGTCTGATAGGATGCAATGCAATTGCACACCCATGCGGCCATGTACCCCGAAAATGATGTCTTTGTACATTATATTACAATAAATAATATACATATAGCTGTATAGGAGTATGTGCTATCAAAGTATCAAAGTTTATGAATTTATTTTAATATTATATACCTATTAATAAATACAACTGATACAATAAAAATAATAATTATGACATAAAAATATCAAACAAGTTTTAAAGGAAACATTTCTAATATAAGTGTGAATGGAATAATTTGAAATATCGACAAAATAATAATATGTAACAATACATAGGTACCTAATACATTACGATGACACGCGATGTGTGGTTATAATTGTTATTACTTATTATTATTATTTTATTTATTACTGGTAATATATTAACGTTAGCTCTGTGCAGTAGATACGTAATAAACGTATTGTTAGTTATGCCGGAATCTTCAAGATGGCATCATTGATACCTCGTTAACACAAAACACACACATAACGTGCACATACACTATACACACATGTATTTAGAAATATGATAATAAATATTATTATTTTATGAGACTGAGAGTACAAAATAATAATATAATTCAAATTCAGTGTTCAATGATCGGTCTAAATTTTAAGACAATTCCGTTTTTCGGTGTAATAAATCCCGATCCGCTTCTTATGTCGACGGGAATTTCAGTTTGTTCACACGGCAAAACTTCGAACTTTGACAATACGTTTGACAGGGCCAATTTCATCTCTGATTCCGCAAACCGTTTGCCTATATGTATAATATTAAATAAAATAAAGGTATATAATATTATTATGTACGTACATGTTATAAATAAATTAAATACGACGTAATCATACAAAGTAGGGCGTCGTTCGAATGAAATTTTATTTAGATGATTATTTAGAAATGTAGATACCTAATATTTTATTCGAATAAAAAATTATTTGACTAATTTTCAAACATATAATTATAAAAACGTTAATACTTTTTGAAATAATGAGTGGTTTGTGATGAAAGAACCCCTTAGTATATAGTTAGTAAGTTGTAGCCTTGTAGGTATTTAAACTAGGGCCTGGACCAGTACGAGATGCTTAGGGCGGTCAACATAACAATTACATATTAATATTAATAACATAACTGTCTAAATGTCTAGTTACTGCAACTGATAGAATGTAAGGGGGCAAGTAACGGGGACTTTCCCGACTGTCTCCATCATAACTTATATTCTATTGATTTCCAATAAAAGACGATGACGGCTCCGTGGAAGTAATGCAAAAGCAGTTTAAACTAATTAAAATTATTCTATAATACATTTGTATTTTGTATAGTATTTTTTGGAATTTATTTGAATTTTTATTCGAATAATAATTATAAAAATAGTTAATCTAGATAAAATTTATAAGTATAGATTTAACCTATGTCAAATTGTACATATAAGTTATACCTTTTTGACCAAAATGTGAATGTCATATTGTGATAAAACAATATTAAAGTACGAGTACATTATATTTTAATATTATATTATTAGTTATTACCTATGCACAGACGAGGCCCGTCACCGAACGGCAAGTAAGTGCCATTGGGTCGTTGCGATTTTTGTTCCGTAGAAAATCGTTCCGGATCGAATTTCATCGGGTCGGGATAGTATTTTGGATCACGATGTATGCTGAACATCGGTATAATAATCTTTTGTCCTTTTTCGATAACAAACGATTCGTCGGGCAGAGCGTAAGTTTTTGTAGCCACTCTCATTACGCTAAACGCAATGGAGTACTTGCGAGCGGTTTCTGAAATACGACAAACGACTATATTATAATTATTGAAATTAACGAAGCGTTACGCAATATCAATTGTTCACAAAATCGACTTTGATCTAGATTCTAGGTATTGTTTTTATTTTATTTGTTGAAGTGCATAAAAGCTGCAAAAATATGATGTTTCGATAACTGCAAATTGATTTTTACCTCGCCAATTTTTATAAGGATTATTCACCTAATGATTGCATGACATACATAATATTATAATTATTGTTTAATTTAAATAATGGATTACTCTAGGCACGCAATACTCGACAAGTCGTTATTATAAAATATACGACGCATGCTATAACGACCTTGGTACTAAGAGATGAATAATATAAGTATTTATTATAACTTTGAACTTTAAAATCATTATCTTTAATGAATAGCGTTTAATAACTGGCCAACTGGACTTGACTCGTTTAAATTTAGAAAGTTTAAGATTTACAAAAAAAATCATCCGCTGAATGTTTTACACAGCGAAAAAGAGAGGTTCTGAGTTTTAAAATAGAAGTTTATGTATCGTCTGAGTGTATACTCTTGATGTGGAACAAAAATGTAAGTATTAAAAATATGGCATTTATGTGTCATCTAAAGGTACCTTGAATATTTTCGGTAGGAAAAAAAAGAGTTGTGACGTCGCGACGAGGATGCTGAATCACTTCGTTTATAACAACTCATGATATTATGTCATACCTTCCAACACCATGTTGGTGTAATGGAGATCCATCAAATAATCGTTGTTCAACTGTCCGTCGTGTTTTGCTTTCGCCGACCATATTTCCGCACGTAATTTGTCTTGGATTTCTTTGTTCAGCGCCAATTCGTACAGGCAAAAAGATAGCATAGACGATACGGTTTCCGAACCGGCAGTGAACATGAGAATAGCGTTAGCGATTATATCATCATCGGTGAATTTGTCTGCAAACGAGATATTAAATATTAAAAAAAAGTCTTAAATCGTCACGACTATATTATTATTTTAGTTGTTATTATTGTATACATCTGCGGCAAGACCGTCATAAAATATAAATTGATTCTATTATTATTGTGACGTCGTATATACTTAATAAATTCTACATTATACGCAGTGCTGAAATTTGTATAGAAAAATATCCTCGTACTTTATATATTTCCCAAGTTCACGTTTTTAGAACAAACTATAAGTATATTGTATTATAATTACATATGAGTGTTGTGTTGGTATATTTTTGTACACTATAGTCTAAAACTTAATTTTTAATTTTTGAGTGTTTAAATTTGCTTTATTTTTGATAATAATTTCGTGAATTTTGAATTTAAGTGATACATAAAATATTTATAGATCTAATCAAAATTCAAAATGATAAACAGTAATTTCATAATGTTATTATAGTCTCAGATGTACAAAAATGTATACAATTTGTATAACTAATAACTTTTTTAAAGTGAAGTAATTTAAAAAAAAAATAAATAATATAATATATTTAAAAAATTTAAATATTTTTTACAACTTCTTAAGTATTTTAAATGGACAATGGTTAGATAAATAATATTGTAGTTGTTTTTAGAAATTTTTAATAAGCTTAGTGCTTTCCTAATTGATTTTAAATTATGTATAAAAATATATTATATTTTATTTTTCCTGTATAATTTAACATTAAATAAATCAGTTGTTTTTAAAAGCGGTGTAGTGGACAAACATTTTGTGGGATAACCCCGTACCACTCCACTTCGCGTATCTAAACTTTAAATATTTATAACTCATAAACTACTCGCTCTAAATTCGAATTTAATATCAAAATACTCAGAAAATTATTCCGATTTGGAATATGAAATTAAATCTTTATGTTGTCATTCAAAAAAGTAAAAAACTTAAAAAAATATGAGGATAAAAAATATTTAAAAATATAATTTTTTAATAAAATCGTTGTTTTTTAACAACTTGAAACTAAGTAAAAAATGTTTTCAAAAACATGGATACTTTTTAAAATAATGAGTGTTTTATGATGAAAGAATTGCCCTGTACATCAACAATGATATTGTTACCTTCGACGGTCGAGTTCTCCTTCAACACTAGCTCTTTACGTGCCTCCATAAGGGTCTGTGTTAAATCGTTTCGGACCACGTCGTGCTCTTCGCGGTACTTGATGACGTCGGTGAACACGTCATAGAAAAATTTGGTAGCCTCTTCCGAAAACATTTTAATTTTAAATAGTTTCATCACTCGAGGACAGGTCATCATCAGCATCTGTATGATTAGTTGCTTCGGGGTGCTCTGGAAAATCATCTTGGTGTACCGGCGGAACTTCGAGTCGTCGTTCTTAATCGCGTCCAGCTTCAGGCCGAACGCGCACGTACCGATCACGTCCGTGGAAAAACCTCCAGTCATCGTTTTCACGTCCAGTCGGTCGGTTTTCTCGAGCGTCTCGACGATGCCGGACACCATTTCGTCGCTGCACTCGTTGATCTGGCAGTATGTGTCCTTCAGCTTGCCGGACGTGAAGCCCGGACTCAGCTTCTGGCGCATCGTCCGCCATCTCTGGCCGTTGGAGAAAAACAGACTGCTGGCCAACACGGACATGGACGGGTCCAGGTCTATACCGTGGTCGGTGAAGTACGAAAAGTCCTTCACCAGTATCGTGTTGATCAGCTCCGGGTCGCGGACCATTAGCATCGAATTTCTCATTTGGTAGTACCCGAACAGTTTGGCGTCCGGAAATAGGTAGTACATCCTTTCGAACATGTCAATCGGATGTTCGAGTCTCGTCAACATTTTGAACGCGTTGCCGAACAACGGCACGGGCGGTACGTACGGGATGTTCAATTTCCGCCATTTATCGTACGTCGAAGTGGAATAGTAGTAGATGGCCGCGAACACGGAAATTAAGCTAATATAGGTGACGTTGTCGAACAACAAGTCGGCGAGAAAAGATAACATGATCGACTTGTCGAGTCACCGATTCGACCGTTTATCGACAAAATATAAGACAGCCGTAGTCTTAGCGTGTGGAAGTTCAAACGAGTACTGACGAGCTGCGATGTACGCATATTATTATTACGCACACGTGGGTGTCAAGAGCTTATATTTTATTTATTTGTTGTACTCCGTCTCTTTTGCGATTATTTATTTAATTTTGCATGTTTGCGGAGTGGAAGGGATACCACGTTAATGATTACAAAATATCCGAACCAAGGCCATTCGTTTGACCGATACGGTTCGAGAGCACTGAATACACAAACACTTTGTGCCAATTGATGTTTTACTCGGTCAATAAACGAACTTTCATTTTGTTCTCCGTATAATATGTTTTATCCATTATCTAATGTACGTTTGATGAGTAATTATATTTAGACACATAGCTTAGTATTGGAAATATAAACAGAAACATTTTTCACTTATAAGGTAACATAACACAAGTGACTAATCATCTCAATAATGTATTTGGTTTTTGGCCGACAATTGGTTGTGCAATGCCTGTTTATTTGTATAATTGGTTTTCCGCGTTCACGTAGTTTTTAATTACATTTTAAAAATTTGTTCTATTTTTGTTAGTTATTTGTTGATGAATGATGACGTTGTACTGATTATAAAGTAAAAAATACTAAATAGCAATTGGTGATGCCCGCCAACGATAAAGCACATAATACAATATTGTATTATGCTTGAATCGTGTCACTGATCCCGAATAAATGGCGTAGTAAAATTGCAATTTACATTTACACATCAGCGAGAGGGATCGGGTATTAAACAAATAATAATAAAAAATCCATCATGTTTTACTTTTGATCCGAGAGATACCCGTCGGACAGTTTAAACATTTTTTCTTCTGTATATACAATAAATAATGATTTCTCTATAAAACATTTATTGCCCGAACTTTTTTTTTAAGATAAACCATTAATAATCGTTCACAAATCTGTGTCTATCCTGTACTGAACTATTTGTATCATCTAACATACAACAACTCACAAGTCAACCTAATTCATAAAACCTACAATCAAGTTTCAACGTATTATAATCGGCAATACCGTTGTCGATTTCATTTATTCGGCGTATAATTTATGTATATATTTTTATATTTATGTAGAATGATTTTTCTATTTTTTGAAGTGCCATCGACATTTCGATGAAAAATAAAAACATATTTAATTGCGGTTTTGTTTGGTAATTAAAGCCAAATAAATAATTATTGTAATATTTCACATCGTAACACTGTAGAGTGTAGAACGATTTCCGTGTTTATTGTTATCAACTACTCATCTTTGTTGTTTTGATACTTATAAAAATATAAACCGAGTACAGAAGAAAAAGTCTGGCCTCGTGGTCGGGGATCTAACTGGTGAGGTCTATTAAGCCGGCCAGCATAGACGAATGTCTTAGCTCTATTTACAATGTTATTGAGCGGAATAATGCATCCATACAATGGTAAAACGGGATCACATTTCTTGTCGCGCCTGTTTGGAAAACTTTTGGCGCGGAGACGATTGCTTGAACAGGCCAGTCGAATGTGGGCCACGACGATGATGGTCGTTCTGAAAAGAGTATTTATTTTTCGTTAATCGATCAAATTGATATTTGTAGATTTAAGCTCTAGTGAGACCGGCGAGTGATTATGTCTGCCAACCATTGGTGTCCGCAGCAGGTTATAGTTGCCGGGTAGGCACTCGAAACTGTACGGTTGTGTACCGGCACACGGCAATGATCGTCGGTAATTATTAGTCTGTACCGAAGAACAATTTCCGGATAGGTAACCGTAAGTATTCGGTGACTTGGTGCGCTTTCGGCCGCTGCTAGCGACCCGCCGCACTTTGGAATTTTCGTCGGGTATATGCAACTACTTGTGCACGTGTTACGTTAGCGGTGCTTACTTTGCGCCGTATTTTATATTTTGTTTATGAATCTACATGTATTAATGTGTATTTTAACAATGTTGTATAAGTTTACCTATACTTATGCTTGCTATTTTCATTTTATAAAATTTGTATAGTTATATTAATTGTTATTGAGATTTAAAAATTCAGTAATAAATTTTATTTTTATTACCCTTAAATTTATAAAGCTAGGTAGATATTAATATAGTTTTTATGAAGTACATAGTAATAATTAGCAATCTATAAATAGGTTAGCTACCCAACCGTGATTTTTTTTATACATATAACAAAGGTAACATTTTTTTTGAAAATAGAGAGTGATTCTTTTATCATAAAACACTTTATGATTAAAGTATTCATGCTTTTGAAAAATTTTTTTTTACATAGTTTCAAGTTGTTAAAAAATAACGATTTTATTAAAAAATTATATTTTTAAATTTTTTTTTATCCTCATATTTTTTTAAGTATTGCTTCACGTTACAATCGATAGTTAAACTATGATACATAATTTACAAATCTCTAATTAAGCCCATCTAGACATATGGCGTACAGCTCTGGGGTAATGCTAAAAAATCCAACATCAACAAAGTACAGACCTTCCAAAACATAGCGCTCAGGAAACTACTTAATGCTCCACCTTGTGTCTCCGACCACTCCATACACCAAGACCTCAGGATGATTTCCGTTAAAGATGTAACGAAACTCTACTATAAGCGTTTTCACAGCAGGTTATTCAATCATCCTAATCCTCTCATAAAAAACCTAGCGGTCCCTTCGATTTCGGGTAACCCCGTCAGACGTCTCAAACGTAACTGGTGTCGTGACCTGTAGATGCATGAATCCTAGATTAAATCCTTCTACTAACTCCTAAGCAAAATAGATAGTGTCATCATCGGCTTCTTTCGTCATACTACTAATGTTTTTTTATATTACTCTTATCTAATTTGCTTATTGTTCTCTGAATATAAATGATAAATATCTTGTGAAAAAAAAAATGATACATAATATATTGATACGTGCACTTGTGTGCTTACAATGTATGCATACCAATATTAATTGTATATTTCAACAATATTCAAATAAAAAATTAGAACAATAACGATGAAATACAAGTTGATTTTGATCGAATTTTCAATGCAATTGCACACCCATTATGCATCCCCCAAATTATGTCGTTATATTATTTATATTACAATAAATATAGTTGTATACCTATGGGCTATCAAAATATATGAACTTATTTTAATATTATGTACCTATTAATAAATATTAAATAAGTTACAACTGGTATAATAATAATAATTATGAAATAAAAATATCAAACAAGTTAAAGGAAAACATTTCTAATATAAGTGTGAACGGAATAATTTGAAATATCGACAAAGTTATATGTAATAATATATTGCTACTTAAAATCACGATCAATCGGTTTCATAAGATACCTACTTTACATTGCGATGACACGCGATGTCGACGTGTGGGTATACTTTTTATTATTATTATTTTATTTATTACCAGGTAGGTACAGTGCTTGATTTGGAAAAAAACTAAAAGGGGGACTCAGTGGATGTTGGACGAACGTGCGTTCCACACAAAACTCAATATCACATCACCGTGGGGAGCAAAGCCCTCACGTCTTCTTCAGCCACCCATAATCCCCAAAAATCATTAAATTTATTGTATAAAAATGTTTTAAAATAAAGGAACACTTATTTATTTATTACACACCATCCAATGATATTATAATTTAAATTACGATTTATAAAGATATATAACATGTTACACCTACAAAAGCTTATCATGTATTATTACATTTACGTATACACGCATGTACACGAATACAGTATTGTGCGACACAAACGTCGTCGAGAAACACTTTTATGGTATACAGCAAAACCCGTGGTTGAAGGTATGTGACGTATATATCACGAGCTTATATTTTATTTATTTGTTGTACTCCATCTCTTTCTTTATTTATTATTTAACCAGTCAAATACATACTTGTAATATTTATAGAACCGAAGTGCAGTGATGTAATAAATTGATTTTATAGTCAAAATAGCTTTTTGTGCTATTTGTGGTAGTAAATCTAACCATCTAACTAGTACTTTGGGAGGATAAGTGTAAAAAATTTGTATTCATTTTCAAAAATATCGGGAAAACCAAATAAAGTTGAGGAATAGTGTTGGAATATGTTTAACTTTAATAAAAATTTCATATCCATACCTATAATTAGATAAGTTATGATTCATTTATGCAATCATGTATACATTTTTTTTTCTACGTAACATTCATTAAGACGTATTAGATTTAGTGTTGTAAAATGTATAAAATGATAAAGATACTTGGGTTTCTGTATAAATATAATGTAAATAATATATTTTACCATATTAATTTTTGTTTTAAAGAATGTGGATTGTTGTATTATTTTAATCTGGTAGCACATTAGCTGCTATGCCTGCATTTTGGTACAGAGACGGTCTCTGTGCATGGCCAAATACCAAAATCAGTAAAAATATTCAAAAAAGGTCTAAACCAAATGAGATAGATTTCTCCAATTTTAAGGCAAAGATATTACATGAGCACGTTGGTGAGTATATTAAACTAATAAATAGAAAATAATTATACTGTAGTTGTAGTATTTTACTGCCTTATTATTAAAAAAACCGTATTCAACTGTAAAATTTGGATTTTGGTCTTTGGATCGTTCTATTTTTAGTCATTAGTAATGGTACGCGACTGATTGATAATATACCTAAGTGGTACGTAAAAAAAAAGTTTGAAAACCGGTGGTCTAAATCATATCATCAAACATGTACAACAGGTATTACGCAGAAATAATTCATATTGTATAGATTTTTATTGTATTAAATGTGTATAAATATATTAATTATGGTACACTACAATACATAACAGCCTTAAAACATTTTGTTTGTTTGGTTTTTTTTTAAATTATCAAGCTCGTACAGTATATAATAAATATAAATATAAATAAGCTCGTCGTTTAATTCGTATAAAACATTCTAATATATATTATCACGTGGGGGCGGGGGCGCAGATTTTAATGACATTGAAATAATAGCCAACATTTGAACATTTATAAAAGTAAGACAAAAAACAAAGTAAAATAATAACATTAAATTATATTTTATTTTTATGTCGACGTGCAGTTAGATATAATGTTGTACCTTAAAATAACGATACACAGCTGCAGAAACGATTCTTAAACCTGGAAAATTTCGCATTGAAATCCATACATCCTTCATATTATAAATGTCGAGAAACCACAATACACACACTTAGTATATCACATAACCTCTTTAAACCTACTGCTTGAATTGTATAAAAAGGGATGTTTAGAGTGATCTGCAGACTAGAGGGGATGGAGACGAATAGATGATCATAATATTGATTTGGTCTAATTTGTTTGGTAATGAATAGTTATGTAGGTAGATTAAATACAATCACTACATCCTTAACGACATATCGTTTTTCGGAGGGGCCCTTCGCCGCCGAAATCATTTTTTATTGTTATACTAAAGTTTGGTACGAATAGGACTTACAGGTAATAGGTATATATTATCACCACATACAGTCGATGTGCTCTATCCGTAGTGTAAAATTAAAATTATTTACTATAGAATAACGTGATAAGCAACGCACGCTACCTACACAGTAATGTCTTTTTTATCGTGAGCCATCTGGTATTATGTTAGAAGATACAGGGATTTTTTAACGTTCAAGAACAAAATATACTGATAATATAATAATCATAAAAAAGTCTAAAATAATATGTTGTTGGATATTGATGAGAATAATAATAATAGTTGTGATTTATTTAAGTATTCTAGCATATGATGGTCCACGATAAAATAATCACTCTGTGTAGTTTTCATGCTTATATATTATATTATTATATTACGATAAAATACAAAAATTATTAAATAAAATATAGTTAATTATAATAATATTATCATGGTTGGTGGGGGGGAGGAAACCGTATACGACATGTACGTATGTCGTATATGTATATTATAATATATTATTTAGGGTAAATAATATTTATATATTTTTTACGAACACACGTGGCGGCGTCGGCGGTGGGTAGCACAAATATATATGGGTTTATGTATATTGCATGATCGCATATACAATGGATGATATGTTAAACATATTATATAAATCATATCGCTTTGTCAACGCGTTGAAAATTACAGCACGTTTTTCGTTCCCAGTATGTTCATCAATTTCCGTGACATGAAGTACGGACGATCAGCTGATCCGTCGTTGCGTTCAGAGTCTTCCACTGCAACAGAAAGAGAGATGAAAACGGATTTACACATTATTATTATTATTATTTTCATGTGAAAAATATTGTAAATGTAATATTTTAATATTTTTAAAATTTAAAAACGTGCAGCAAACTAGCTACAACGTCTTTATCTAAGTTTTGTCTCGATTTATGCATGATATAATTGATACTATATGAACTTACGTATAAATTTATTCAAATTGGCGCTATATATTTGCATTAAATTTCGTAAATTTTTATTGATTTTATTGTCAGTGAAGCTTATACTGTTTTCGATAGCAAATTATAATTGAATTGTACTTTAGAGAGGATTTTATTTTTGGTTTTTTCACATTTTTATTGATTAACGACATAAAGATAACTGAGAAAAAATAATTCAATAATTACAACACGCTCGTTTTTTATCGATTCGATTTTGGTTTAGTTTGATAATTGTTGACGGCATAATGAATAAGTATTTAAAATATGTTTATAATTGAACTTACAAAAGCATAGGAACAAAGTATCGACCGCGATTGAATACACATGGAAGAACGTGGACGATATCACCCAAGAGCTCGCGGCTATGATGACCATTGGAAGCCACTTGTAATTGAGGACGGGCTGGTTGAAGAACTCAAACTTTCTGATCGGCTCTAGTGGTTCGTAGAACCCGAAATAAAATGCCGCGATGGTGGTGCCCATGATGACGATTTTGCCAACGAAAAATATAAAATCAGTCACCTAAAACAGTATGTTATAATATTAAAATCAGTATAGGTACTTTTTTTTCTTATTTTAAACCATTGCATGAAAAGGAATCGGGTGACTATTACTTCCTTCAAATAAATTACAGTACATCACTAAATATTATACATAAGTGTATATTTTATGTTAAATAGAACAATTCTTTATATGTTAAAATGAAAAATTAAATTATTATCGTAAAAAACTATGCTTATTGTACCAACCGATGTATAAATCGTATGTTCCAATAAAAAAATATGTAGTCACATCAGATAATGTGACTAAAAAACCATTAATAACATCACACAAAAATTAAAATAATAGAAAAATGTTAATTTCATAATAACATATCATTATCTATTTTTCAAACTCTTGTATCTATACTCGAATTTATACTCGTCCGTTTAAATAAATACACCTTAAACGCATAGATTTTAAACATAACAACGATAACACGTGGCAATATATTATATAATATAATATATGAATATATGCACATACAGTGTCGTATTTTAGAATTTTTTTCTGTAACCCGGGAGATTAAATAATACTTTATATGGTAATTTGTATTTTAAAAAATAGTCATTTATGACTTTTATTAAACTCAATTTTTTGATAACATTATCTGTTGTGCTAGAATTTGGAATCTACACCTCCCCCCTCACCCCAAACATGTTCAAATATATTATACATCAGGGGCGGCCAAACGGTGGATCGTGATCTACCGGTCGATCGCAAACGATTTTAAAGTCGATCGTGTTAGAATTTATTTTTAGGCTACGCACACGAAAATTAATCATGGTCGTTAGGTTTTTTATGGAAGCCGATCCTCAAAGGTGAAGTACATTTTTAGTAGATCGCGGCCAAAAAAAGTTTGGCCACCTCTGTTATACATGATTATTGCGTCCTCATTTAATAATAATATTATAATTTTTTTTTATTATTATTGGGGTTAAGGCTTTGACAACTCAGGTCATTAGCCTGTGGAACTGTGGGAAAAAGTACTATAGGTTTTTAGGTTGGATACTGGATAGGTTTTTAGGTTGGATACTGGATAGGTTTTTAGGTTGAATACTGGATAGGTTTTTAAACACGTGACTGTATGTGTGGCAAGAATTCGTCGCTGAAATTCCCGGGTGGTCACCCTCACCCATCCGGGAACTAGCAACGCCGGCCGTCACGTATACATCCAGTGCGTTCCTGCAGTTGAGTGTACGCACTACGCCATACCAAGCCACAATAATATAATTTATAATTGAAATTGACCAATATATTACCTTATCTAGAACTACTAATCGCATGACGTTTCTCAACAACAGGTCGAACGCCTGTTTTGCCGAAGTGCAAAAGTTCTTCCCGTACATGGCACACATGATGTACGCGTTCCGGTTGACGAACCGCAAGAACTTGTTCAGTAGCCAAAAGAAGCACCGCATGCATGTGAATATGGCTCGAGTGAATGAATTGTCGTACTTCTTTAGTTTGGTTTCCACCCATTCGAGTATTGCACGTATAAAGTTGCAGATGGCGATGATCAGAGACCCGTAAGCGACAGTTCCCAAGTGGTATCTACGCAGATATTATAACAATGCAGGAGGGCGATAAGTATACTGAAATATATTACAATATTATACTTGTCGTAGATAGTGTAATAATAGATGAATAGTTCAACATAAAAAATTTTACATGTCTATAGATGGTCTAAAATTTAAATTTTCAATTCTATATTATAAATAGAATAAAATTAAAATATAAAAATAAGAAATAATTAAATGTCACTATGTTAAATTTAATATTAATATATTATTTGCATGAATCTAAGCATAATGACTCAAATAGTACTTATTATTTTTTGTGAGGAGAGAGGGTTACTAGTTAAAAATTGTTTTCGTGTTAGTTGCTTATAGGTATGAGTAAAATTCTGGTAAAGTGTACGTTCTCCTCCCCCATTTGATCGCTCCACAATTTAGTTGCCAAAAAATTATCGTTATAATCGAAAAAAATAAAATAAAAATATTTGTTGGCGTTACAATCTTTATAAACGGAATATAATATCCTCGCTTATATACACCTATATTTTGATCAATGACAACATATATGTTAACCGCATGGGTATGCATATCGTTAACACTTGCAACAGCGATCATATGAAATACACTTATACGGGGGAAAAGGGGGAGGGGTTTATAGGAATAAGCTATAATTTCATTAATTTATAAAATTTATCTATAGTACCAATATCCTAACTTCGATCCAATTTCTGTACTAAAAGTACCACCGATCGTGGACAGAGATGAAGTGTAAACGGCACGCACCTGATTGTTTTATAGAAGGAACTCGTGAGAGAGAAGAACGGTAAGTCCCTCTTGTGGAACGTCCAGTACCATGAGGTAAACGTGATGGCCAGCACCATTTGGGAGAAGGCCGACACGAAGTTCATCAACCACAACATTCCGAACACGTTAAACAGCTGAAGTCCAGTGATGAAGTCCTGTGACACGCTGTGGTCGTATGCACATTTTGCAAATTTGCACATGGTATTGTTTTGGTCGGTCGCACTGCAGTACCATTCCCATTTGGACTCAGTGCACCAGTCACCGTCCTTGTAAACATCAAATTTTAATTATCACAATAACATAACGATGGATGGTTATTAGTTAGGTTAAGTTAATTGTATTATAAACAAAATATATCTATACAGTCACTGTGCTATGTATATGTAGGTATATAAAATAGTTTATTATTTATTTTACATTTCGGAAACAACAAAATCGGTAGTGAGTGAGGATAGAAAGGAAAGGATCGAAAGGTAATAACCGAGTTCGAAATTTGTTAAGCCACGTTGATCCATTTTAAAGTATAGACACACGCTAGCTTGTAATCTTAATAATATTTTCTAGTGAGGCTATTTATTATTTACTTATTCTTATACATAAATTATCAACTGTCACGCGCTAATAAGCTATTTAATATATTATAATGGATTATTTACACATAACACATAAACATAAGTATATTAACATAGAGTGCTAATATTAATTATACCTTGTAGTAACTGTTGTTGCACACACATTGGTGGTCGTTGGCGAGGCCTTTGACTTTAAACACGTACAATTTCATGGACGACAGGTAAATGGCAACACCGAAAAACCAAATAAGCACCACCAAGTATAAAAGCCATTGAAAAATCGGGAACGCCAGTGATGTTTTTATCTCGAGTATCGCTCTAAGAATAAAAATAAAAATATTATTAATAATTTTTAAACCAATAAATTATTATTATATTATTATGTTATTAAAATGTCGAATAGTCATTCGAAATTGGGTATATTCGAATGGGAATTTCATTGTTCGCGTGCCACGGTTTTGATTATACAAACAACTATAAGTATGTAGATTGTAAAACGCGCGATGATACATTATTATTATATTATCATCTCACCGACTTCCTTCCACGATGAGCGCTATGGACAGTCGTATCCGTTTGCGTAAGAATATGATTATCAACAGCAAAACAACCAGCGCGACGGTCGACACGATGGTGAACACCAGCCAAGTAGACTTTTTGTTCAGTTTGGCGTTTGCGTAGTTGGACCAACTCTGCCGGCCGCCGCCAGTAGCAATGTCGGTCGGTTCTCCGTCTTCCGTCATCGTAGAAACGGGATCGGCGTCACCGAAAGCCACGTATCTCGCGTACGATTCGTAGCTACCTGAAGTCCACATAATAACAGATGCATCATAAAGCTTATAAAATAAAATAAAAAAAAAATCTATTCGATGTTATTTACAACACTTTTAAAGTATCATTTTACGCGTGTTATATAAAAACAGTCACCCTTTGTCATGGTACACTTTTTCGATAACCGTAATGCTATCGGTATGGTTTGCTCGGGATAAAGACGGCCACTATTGTTATAAAATAATGCATAAACATAATAAATATATGTTTTATAACCGTAAGAAATTGCATTTAATTTTATAATAGTTTTTCGTGTTCGTTATAACTCATAACTTACATTTAGTAAAATAAACCTATACACAGCCATGGAAAAGAATGGTTGCTTATATAAGTACATTTAAATAATAAATTAATGCCCGAGAAGTTTCCTAAATAATATTAAATAAGTATTTTGTCTCGTGAAAAGTGAATTGACAGAACTATAGTAAACTGAAAGTGCACTGGAAATTTCTACTCACCAAAACCTAATAGACCCACGATAGCCCACAATGACATCCAAACCATTATCCAACTGAACCACCTTAGCAGTAGAATGTAAGTGAGACTGAAGAAGATGGCAATGAGCAGACCAACAAAAATGTGTTCATAGCTTTTTTCCAAATCTTCTATTATGTGTAGACTGGTCTACGTGTACAACGGGCAATTTAAAATAAATCGTAATTATTGTTAAATATTGACTGTATTTTTTGTATGCATTTCTTATTTATGTTTTTAAGATATGGACAGTCGTATAGTTTAATGATTTCGATTACTTACTTCTTTTGATACTTTTAACCAATCGACCATAGTAGTACCGTCGATAAAGTTGCTCATCATGATATTGTTGGAATTCAGAATTTGTTTCAGACTCTCCGGGTCACCGCTCAGCGTAGGAATGCAATAATTAAATACTGAAATAATTTTAAAAATAAACTAATAAGTTATTAGTGAGTGATATAATACACTTGTAAACGGTAATTCAATGGTAGGCAATACTACCGTTAATTATATTAATTAGTGCACGTTTAGTCGTTAAGTGTTTATAATAAATGGTAATATATTTAAAAGATTCCGCCGAATCATCTAAGAATACTTAGTTGTTATTGAATGGATACTGTAGAAAATGGAATTAAAATGTTATTCACTTGAAAATTATTTAAATATATGGACAAAATATTATATATATATATATATATATATATATATATATATATATATATATATATTATTAGTGTCATATTAAAATATGCAGATGAAACTGAACCAAAATTCACTCAATCCATAAAAAATAAATAATTATATCTGATCGAAAAATGTGCTATACACACGTTTCATGTCTATAATGCGTGTATTTGCAGAAGACATCAATACACATTTTAGATAAGAGTAATAATTCCGAATTTTCAAAGTACAAAGGTACTTAGTACAGAAGACAACAATATTTAGATGTATAATCAAATGTCTTAAAATATAAACAACTTAAATACAATTTAGCACATAGTATTAAACTTAACCTGCTGGGCCCTGTATAAATTATATAATACATAATTTGAGAACACAAAGTATACAGGTGTAATATATAATATATATTAGCATTTAGTACTTAATACTCACGGTTTTCACTCTTAGTGTAATATTTGGCACATTGGTTGGACGATGTAAAGTTTTTCAGCACTTCTTTCGAATTGACCAATTTGTTGAGATCAGGAGATACGCATATCAGAGCCTTCTGTACGGCCGGCCAGTCGACTTGAGAGTCTTTGGTGTCCAACACTTCTTTGACGGACCAATCCGTGTTTGGACAATTTTCCACACATACCTAACACGAACAGAGAGAATGATTATTGATTATATTATACGTATTATTAGAGGAGAATGGGGAATACCGGTCATTAATGTTAGTGTGTTTTATTATATTAGTAAATATTAGATATCGTTATCTTAAATTTAATTTAGCATAATTTTTTAACCATTAAAAATGAATCGACAATTCTTATTAAATTTCAATATAAAAATTTTAAATTTTAACATTATTATAAGGTGGGATATGAATGGTATTTTTTTTTTTAGTTAATTTAAATGTAATAAAATCCATAAAAAATATGTTTTTGTACTCAAACTATAATTATACATATTATAATAGTATTAATGTCATAAATATTTTTTTTTAATACATATACTAATAGAGTTATATAAATTACAACGTATGGGGGGTATTTGATAATAATAAAATGAAATATTTTTTAGAGATGTTTAATTTCTCGCTTAGGTGACAGATATTTCCCCAATCTCTCATTAAAAAAAATTGTTGTGCACTTAACGCGTATTAATATATATTGTATGATAAGAAAGCCCAGTTAAAATTTCGATGATATAGCGACTGGAGTTCACCTACCCTGCGCATAAAAAATGACCATTTAATATCGCACTTTAAGAACCACAGAAATTTTTTTTTTTTTTGTTAAATACCTAATGATACCTATCTACATAATCAATCGATTTTTCTGTGTAAACAAAATTGTCAACATTGTCCACCTGTAGTAGACATTAAGGTTATATCTCAGTTATAGTTGTTAATGTATTAACGAAATATTTAATTTTTAAAACATTGCATTGGTATATTATTGTCTGTTAATTTTTAGCCATTGAAAATATCGTTTAGTAAGTAATGATATAGCAATTCACGATATTGGCTACAACTGGCTAGGTAGTTACGTTATTAATTAAATCACACAATTAAAGACAACGTACAACGTTAAAATAACGCGTGTGTCGAATGATCTATTATTTATACCTGAGGAGTTTGGCACCTGTGGACGAAAATCATCGGCGACGTACATTCGGTTATGTCGAAAAAGAACAGGTATGGATTCTTCGACACGTTCTTGTTTCGACCGCATACTTGACCGTTTGAATCTGACGGTGACAGCTCCAAGTCTGAGTTTTGATAAGCTACAAATGAAAAAATAGCATTAATATAAGACGAATCATTTAAAATAATATATATCACATATACACATACGACTTATTATATTTTATTATGAGCGGTTGAGTGACATCTGCGTGCTACTTTAAATTATTCAAGTTAAACATAGATTATATAATTTAATAAGACATATGCAGTCAAAAATAGACATAAAATAGATTAGTTCTATTTAAAATATTTATTTATGTATAATGCACTTTTATAAAGGTAGTTTACAACTGATTTCCGAGGTTTTAGTGCTTCTTTCTCGAGTGAAATTCCCTATTATTTATAAGCTACAGAGGTGCAGATTTCTGGGATGAAAATTACTATAAATATATTTTCCCGTATAAATTTTTGTAATTTGAATTTTTTGAATTTATAAATTTATCAATTTTTTTTTAAAATTACAATTTTTCTGCTGTGATTAACATATTAATTTACGCTTGAAAAGACTTTTCTATACTTCAAAGATTTAGTTTAAAAGTTAAAAACGAAGCTCAAGCATATGGTTTTCGGTGGCTAACATAATGTTATAATTATAATGTAAATTGTATACGTACCATAACTGGCCAACGCCACCCAGCAAGCTATGAACAAGCTGAAACCGATGAAGCACAAGCAATCCGTACACGATCTCTTCTCGAGAGGTTTCTTCCTGTTTGGACTGTAGGAATCTGCAAAATAACGCAATCGCCGCATACAATTAGTGAAATTCGTTATGTTATTATATTGTAGACTGATAATATATGTATAAACATAATTTATTGTGTTATTACCTATACGGTGTCTATTCGGATAGCAATAAAACAGTTTGTTTTTTTTTTAACTGTCAGAAAGTTAAACCTTAGTATATTGAATACGTTAGCGCAATACTATTTGTAACTAAATACATTTTAAGTACGAAATAAAAATATACGGATTTTAAGTTAAAATAATCGTGTTTTTCATGAAAATAATATCCCCCCGGTACTGCCCCGTATGAAATATGAATCTGTCACCAATATGATAGACAACGTTCTAGAGTCATACTATCGCATAACAACACTTACTCTGGTCCATTTTTTCTCTGTCTTAACGCTGTCGTTCTTTAGCTTTTGACTTTCATCGGCATGTTGTTTTCAGAGGCTCTTTGAATCTTGGCCCACGGTTGTCCTGCAATCACGCATTTCGTGTAAGAATTAATACATGTTTTATTTCGCACGACGTTGCTAAACGATATTGATATGATATATAATAATTTTAATTTAACGAACGGATCGCCCACAAATATAACAAATTGTTAAACATTCATTGGAGCTTTGCAGAACCGCCATACAACGACTCGCGACGCATCCATTCGCCTGAGCCTCGTGCATTATGTAATTTATCACAACCGTTACAATAGTTTTAATTGCTAAGACGTCACCGGAGACGAGTCTAAATAATTATTACATTTCACACCATCGCGCGTCGTGATGATCGTATGAGGGAGGTACCGGCGGAAATGTGAAAATAATAATAATAATAATAATACGATCATAGGGACGTCCGTACCGCGATCAGCAACTGCGGTAGGCAAAGACTACTACATCAATAGCGGCACATTACTAAACGGACGAATTTGTCGAACAGCTGTTGCAAAGAACTTTCATTAATATAATATTATCGTGGACAGATAACCGTATTCATGTAATGAGGTTCCGTTAAACCGCAGTAGCGCTACTCTGTATTAACGCGTGTAAAATTTAACATCTGATCAATTTTTTTTTTTTTTTGTATAATCTCGTCAGAATATTGAAACGCTTGAGACATTCAATAAATAATAATATCTAACGGCCTAATACGCTGATATACTTAATATTTTATGGCGATGAATGATTCGTTAACAGGTTATGATCATACCATTATACATCATGATCGTTTTATCGATTCAAACAGTGTAATGTAATTTATGTGTTTACGCGATGAGTATAGTTAAACGCACGTGTACGCGGCATAGTACGATTAATAGGTATACCGCCGCCGCTATAGTTAATTGTTATTGGTTCTAATAGACTCTTTACCGTCAGTGGCTGTACAATATACATGTTATTATTGTACATTACTGTTAGGTTAATAACAATTTGCTGCTGTATTACCCGACATCGCTCGGGTTAAAATCAATCTATATATCTATGGTTTTCCGTTTCGCTTCGGTTGTAAATATAATATATACAACTGTACAAGCACTGCAATTATTACAATTATAATAAATTCATGGATTTTCACTTCTTAGTTCTGAACATATTTTTGATGCAAACACAATGAATGCCTAGCAAAAGCCTACGTAACCGTCCAGAGTTGACTAAATATAATATATTTCGTATTCCGGAAGACACTGACCGCGTGCCAGAACGAAGAGTAATCCAGAAATAATCGATTTATACGTCAAACTCGTACAGTAGTATGTACGGCGTAGTAGTGTATGCCGCGAATCAACTATACACCGTTAGAGGATGATTTCAAGGAAACGTCTATATATACCTGTCCGTCGAGAAACGAAAATATTTTGGCTGTCGACCATTATTATTCTCGTTTCGTATCGAGTTAAACGTATTGTCGCACCTCATCGATCCGTCGAGCGTACAATAATATAACGTAGTACGCTATTAGTTATTACACTAATTTCAAATGATTAGAACTTCCGACGAATATTACATTTTATGTAATACGTGGGTACCTACGCTTTCGATTTCAACGTGTGGCCGCTGCACAGTTATTATAATAACGACTCTACAGTTCTACAGAAGTGGCACGATCGTGTCTTTGATTTACTATCTGTGTTTTCCCCGGCTGCAGTCGACATGATTGGAAAATCGTACGAAATTTACAATTCGTACAAGAAAACTGAAAAATAACTCTATACAAAATAATCCAAAACCAACAAAATCAAATTTTTAATATAAACATGATCATGGTGCGTGGACTAATTTTTTAAGAGTTAAATTTAAAATATGTTGTTTACTTCGAATTCACCTATTAATTAACTCAAAAAAAGGTTACGTGTGTCAAAATTATAATAAATTATAATATTATACTATTATTATGCGCTGCACTATTAATACCTATTCGATGTGTTATATTGTTACATGCTATTAGTAATCAGATCATATTATTACACGTCCAGGAGAAATAATAAGCAGCTATATTATATACTTATATACACGATGTTTTTGTCGGTGGCGTCCAATTGAAAAATTCTTCACGGTTATTGAAGATCGTTTTATTATATTAAATATGATTATATAATTTATAATTTAAAAAAAATACTTTACTTTGGTAATCGTATATTTTCTTTATTTCGTTAATTGTTATATTGCATTCAATTCTTTTACAATTTAATTATATTACTTATATAATGCAATGGTGCAATGGACATAAAAACACTCGATTATTAATCGGATTTAATTTATTTTATTGTCGAAGGAAAAAAAAAGTAATTAATTCGAACAAAACCTTAACGAGAAAAAATAGTTTTGATAAATTATTTTAATTATTATTACGTTATTGCAGTCGTTTCACAACGACCGCGGGTACACACTCGATACACAAGACCTCACTCGACCGTCGTATGTGTTAAAATGAATATTAATATTATATTGTTTCAATAAAATATATCAAATAATTTTAATTTTACTTTAAGTCTGAAGGTCATTGATAAGACGATTAAACGTCAGTGAATTGTTCTTTGTCGCGTGCCTTTCTTTATAAGTCGACCATAATTATTGCATTTCGGAAAATATGGATAATGTATAAAGTTCAATAGTTATTATTTATTATTGTTTTAGCATGCAAACTAATCATATAATTATTTATCGATAAGGGAAATACGAATAATTTGTTTCAATTTGTAAATTTGTCATTAAAATATTTTCAATACGCACAATAGAGTAATTTTATTATATTAACACGCAAGTTACTAGCTGATGGTCATCGGAAACTTATGATAGGCGTGAAAAAAACGATAGGTGTGCAATGTGCAGTAATGCAGTAGTGTAGTTATTTTAATATTCTATTAACTGACAAACAATTCCATCTATATCTGTCATTAATTTTTAGTTGACTTTTTAATATTATCCTAAATAATTTATGTCAAGTTAAATTGTGGCATCACCATTAGTCACAATATTATATTTATGTATTTTATAGTCATGTTTAGAATAACGGAAAATACCACTTCAAATTCAACTTTTAATTTTTAACTTATCTTAATTTTAGAGTAGTTCAAAATAAATAATATACCTAATATATTATATTCCTATACCGCTATACCTACTATGTATATTTCATCCTAACAGACCTGTACAAGTGCACTCACGGCGTAACCTGAAGAAACAACGATGATACCGATTAGACTTACCGAGTAGTTGCATAAAAATATTACTGTAACAACCGTATCCAGTAAATCGTTTATTCGTATGTATGTATTGACTTTTTTTAAAAATGTCGATTTATCGGCCGTGATTAATTTAAACGATCTATATAATAAACGATACTCCGGAAATATGAAAACATGATATTCTTATGCGTACCAGTAGTATACTGTTTAAATGTTTAATAAATAATATAGAATGCATTTCAAGTACACCGACGGGTTATTATATCATTAAATTAAGAAAATTAAATATACTCTTCTTTATTGAATATTCGACAAAAAATAAAGATAAATACCAAAAAACACAACACGGTATATTAATATTATATCATAGTATAAATCAAACAGTGAACTGTAAACCTTGCGAAGTATACAAATATTTGTTTTACTCTCATCCACTTGGGATTAAAATTCATCCAACTGTGCGTCTGTGCGTCTTTCGTTTGTCACAGTTTAAATTATAATTACATTGTTACACGTATTTGATATTTCTCCTATATTTTGGCAGTATTCAATAAATTACAAATATAGAAATGTTCTGTATTTTACTTTCCGAAAGTGGCTTAAATTATAATTATTAGGGATATTTGTACAAAACGGCCTTCGAAATTTTCTTCACAACCGACTTGTGTGATACTTCTAACATATTAAATATACCTATTTACAGTACCATTATATTTGTTTATTTTTTAGGCAACAGATGGTTTGTCCAATTCACAATGTGGATAACAGATATGCCATAGATGTGATGTAGAAACGAAATAATAAACATCATATTATCTTTCTATACACGTAAAATTAATAATATAAAATAAGCAATTAAATAACAATTATGTTATTATACACGCTGTTGGCCTTTGATGACAAAGAAGTTACATACACTCACGTTTCACTCTCCCCTCCTCTCTCTCTCGCTAAACAATGACTTTAAAATATATACAAATAAATAATCAGTGTGCGATTAACGTGAATTTGTATGGTCATTATCAGTAAGTTCAATGGGGTAATGTGTATTTGTGCAGTAGAAATGTAATGTAAATTTATTAAAGTAAAGTACGTTATTACTTATTATATTTTCTACTTTCTGAATAATTATAGCATGCTCTGAAACATTAAAATATATATACAGTTTACAATACACATAAATCATATTATTTAAATTTTCATCTCGCAACGCATTCATGTTGACCGTCGACCAACAGTGTTAATACGTTAATAACTGCCTTTTAAATGGGTCTCTGGATACTCCGAATCTCCTCGGAAAAATCACGTTTGGAGTGCCCCTCTTACCCTCTTACTTCCAATCAAATTTCTTTCTCAAATCATACCACTAAGTACGTCCATAATCAACCCCTTCACCGCACACCGAGAATCTATGTTCCATGAACAATCTGTATTTTTGTATTTGTTTATTATGTATCTGCCGTTTGGCGTTTATATATTCCAATAAAATAAATAAATAAAATTATTATTACACTGTAATCGTAATCATGGTTTAATAAATAATTATAAATTGGTGTCCGGTATTCGAAAAATCTTGCTGCCCACTGCCCAACAACAGGTAATATCCATTTTTTCAAGACATAATATTTAACCCTTATTACGATATCGCATCAAATAAGGCCCATCATCATTTCAGTGTTTTCTTTAATTTATTTACTGATTTCGTCAACTAGTTCCTTTCTTTATATTCTCTCCTTTTTATGTTTCAGTGAATAATATTTTATTAATATAGCTGCTTGCTAATATTTCAATAACGATGAAAAAATAAAAATAAATCTTTTCCGTTCGTAAGTAACTGTAAATAGGTAACTAATATACGACTATTAAAGGTATTGTAGTTTAAGGTTTAAACGACTACCACGACGAAGGCGATAGGAATATTGTAACGAATATAATATAACGACTATGACACAAACAAAAAGATTAAGAAGAGAAGTTCGACGTATATATATATATAATAAAGCCTCGCAAGACTCGTTAGTTAACATAGACAAGTACGGTCATAATTTCAATAGACGTTGTCATGATGTAGACTTTTATTGTAGTGAATGCGTATAATTTAGCCGTTATTAATAGTATAGTAATTACAGCTTTGCGGCCGGCAATGCGTCGTGCGAATTATGTTGTATTTAAGGATCGTTCCTGCAGCACGCCGATATTACTTCGACGAGGTAGAACGGAAATACAAATTAAAGCTTATTTAATTCTGGGGTCATGTTGCCCGCGGGAATGGCACGTGGTAGGTCAACAATAATAATTATCAGCAGTGGCCGAGAATAAATTACTAAGAAAACAATAATCTTACGTGACTGTACATAAAAGATCTAATTCTAATATATACATCAATTTCGTTGGAACAACGTTTTCGGGCACAGAAGCAGCACGCTGTTAGTTATGTACAAGTATAAGGACATCTCTGTAGACGTTTTAATTCAAATGCCTTTTTTTTTAAATACCTGTATCGAGTAATCCATTTAACGTTAGACATTCGTTATGTTAAAAACTATTAACGTTTTTGAAGCATTTCTTTTACATAATTCCAAATCGTTTTTAAGCTCTCAATTTTATTTACTGACAATATAGGTACTTTTTACTACTTCTACTAAAGTATTTTTTTTTTTGTTTTTTTAGTACTTCTATAACAATGTGTGAAAACATTGAAATAATGCGATTTTCTAAGATAATTTTTAATATACACGAATAATGTATATTATAATTATTATGTCTACATGTATACGTAATATAATGTACGTTTGTCATATCATTATAACTAACTTTTTTCTATACGTGTACAATTTTTTTTTTAAATTTAAGGCTTTAATGACAATGATTATTAATCTAGGATAACATTTAAATACTATTATGAATTATAATACTAGATAAAACATACGATAATTAAAATTTTTTATATAAGTCTATGTCTATCTGTTTGAAAAATTTAAAAATAAATTTGTTTTGTATACAAAGAAATAATAGGTAAAAAGTAATACTTAAAAATTGTTATGTAATGTTTTATAAACCCGGTGACTCAAGAATTTCTTGGAACAAGTGTTTATTATAGACCAATATATAATTTGCTTATAAAAAAATTACGTATTACTGATATAATCGCCAAAGTCATCGAAAACCTTTTAAAAATTGTTAGTAATAAAACGTAATTTTTACGGTTTTAATAAGCAATCAACTGATAAAGATATTAAATAAGTATAAACAATTCGAGTGGAATAAATGACAACGACTTGAAATCAATCGACTATTTATGATCTCATCAGTTTTTTATCCAATTCAATTTTGGATATTACATTCGCCTACCGATCACCAAAATATACTACGAAGTGTCGTCGTAAGATAAAAAAAAATCACTCAGCAGGATTTTCTATAACCAGTACAGTGTACTTAAGCCTAAATTTGGGGTAGGGGTTTAAATATATAAATTAAAGCGAATGACCTTAACTAAACAAAAATAGTATTTCAGAAAAATTTTAAAGTAATTGGTTTTACCAAATCTTAATGTAATTTTATTTTTATTTTTTTTAAATTATGTATTGAAAAAATATACTGTCTGAGAGAGAATCAGATTTTACTACTGAAGAAAATAACGAGCCAGAAACCGAAAAAAATGTGGTTTACACCCTCACATTTAGGTTATAAAGTAATCGAACCAAAGCGTTAGGAAAAGAGCGATTTATAATTTTAAATTTTGATTTCTCGTTTATATTTTTCATTAACTAAAGTGTTGGTTCATTCATTCGTAATATATTTGAGTCGCATTGTATATAGTTATACCATACTGTTCCGTGTGATTTTGTTTCTCGAGTCTGTATAACATGTCTTTAATGTTTTTCTAGACTTAGGGAGAAAAATTAAAAAATGACTGAAAATCGATTTCAGTAGATTTGATGACAAAATTAAAACTTCAGAATTTTTATTGTTTTTATATGAAATAATTAGTACCTATATTGAGAATAAATGTATCTAAATAAATGCCTGTGTTACATAAAGATGGAGAATAACCACCTCAATAAATTATTGAATTTAATAATAAACTTTATTGCTACAGCTATTCTCGCATGATATACTTATCGACATATAAATGACGGATTATTAATTGAATGATGAGTACTAGCTGTGTCACGTATATAATATTATACACCTATAATACCGATTTAATAACGAATAATTAAATTTTTAAATATAGGTACATAATATTTAAATCCCATTGTATTGTTATATTTGTATTACAAATAATATATGGCAGTGTATCGATAAATCATTATTAATCATAAAATCAATACCATATTCTTTACAGAAGATAAGAGAAAATCTACCTAATTGATATATTATATTTAATAATTTATTGGACGATGATGGT
The DNA here is from genome assembly GCF_003676215.2 of Rhopalosiphum maidis. Taxonomy (NCBI): domain Eukaryota; kingdom Metazoa; phylum Arthropoda; class Insecta; order Hemiptera; family Aphididae; genus Rhopalosiphum; species Rhopalosiphum maidis. The sequence continues at coordinate 88,592,434 of NC_040878.1, forward strand.
AATTTGTACTATTTCTAGTATTTCTGACATTTCTTATAAGTAGATAAAATAATATATTATTTATTTAGTGATATTTGTGGCCGGCTAAAATGATGATTTTACGACAATAAAAATATTGCGAAATAAATAATTTAATAGATATATAACGTAGTTAAATAAAATATAGTGAATATACCTATATTTGTAAAATTCGATGATAATTAATTAAACTGTTAAAATATTTTAATATTTATAAAATGCGTAAAGTAGGTATACCGAACTTAACTACACGGCAACACGTATACAAAATCAGTAGTACGTCTTTCAGTTTTTCAATAAATCAATATAAGCTTTAGTGTATCTAAAATAAAAAAGCTTACAAGATGATTATTTTAAAATATCTATTAAGATTAAGTTTTGCGTGAATTACATACTATTAATTGTTTTCTTTCGTAGTAGCACGTAGAATTTTACATTGGTTTTTGGATGTAGAACATAATATTTCATAACATTACCTACCCTTTTTTTTTTTGGTCATTTTTCAACTATATACACACAATATATCATAGATGCGCACGTGAAAAATAACATTACTGTTATAGTCATACATATATTACAATATAAACACATACACTATAAAATGATATATTCGTGAATTAAAATTAAAGTAACATTTATACACGTATCATGTTATTACGTACGAGAAAACAGATATGTCATCCACCTTGTGCTGTTTAGCTCAGATAGTTTGAGTGGCTTGTATGTATAACACAATGTAAAAGACAATTAAATTAGAATTAAACGAGCATTCGATCGAACAAAAGAAATCAATCACGTTATATACGTATGAACTTAGAGAATTTAGAGAAAAAAAGAAATTCGTAAAATATAATAGTATGTTATTTTACCAAACACGACAATTTATAATTAATAATAATACGGCCTCCGCGAACAATGCGGCGTAGGTACCTGTTTAATAGTGACGACTACGGATTCGACTGCAATGAGTTAGTATGTACACTCCGTTAAGTACTTCTTTCGAATAAGAGATAACAATTTTAGTCATACGAAAGATAACTATTATTGTTATAAAAACGAAAACCGCGTTAATCCGCGTGGCGATGCGTCATTCTGCTGAACGGTGAGAAAATCACGGAAGGAGAACAATATTGTTACGTTATACTAAACACATACAATTTTTTTGTTTCTTGTTTATAAATGCGCAAAACATTTTTTATTGTTATTATTATTGTTACGTACTTACGTAGTACCTAAATTAATATCTTTCTATGTACAATATACTGGCTATTTCGCGCGTCTATACTACTATTACTAATTTTAGTAAGATTATGTAACAGATGAAAAATTTTAAGAACAATATTACGAATAAGTAAAAAAAAAAATTAAAATTTTTTTAAAAATCAAGCAACTTAAAAGATTAAAATTAGACAATATTTTCAATTTTAAGACAGATTTCTTTGAACCATAGAAACAACCTATCATTTATTACTTAGTACCTATAAGAATATATGCTATATAGTTCAACAATATTCGTATTATTTATAACGACTAAAACTTAATAAATGTCATGTGTATTATATGTCTAAAGTCACTGTCATTAGGTTAATCTCGTTATGATGTCCATTAATAAACTTAGAATAACCACAAAGTAGGTATATTTTTATAACTCATGTGTTTGTTTTATAATATAAATGATCAAAATATGCGGTTTGATTGTAAGAATAATAAAAACCATTCTTAAATTAGTATATATACCACATTATATATTTCACTTCTTGATTTGTTAGTTGTTTTTATAATATACTATTAACCAAAAGATTTATGTGAGCAGGTGACTGCACGTCTCGAAAAGATAATAAAAACATTGCCATGTTAAGTCGGGACATTATACATTTACGAGCGCTTATGTACACATATAGCTATAATATTCCAAACAGAGCCAATATAAATAATAACAATAGAAATTCAAGTTAAAGCCTTCCGAAAACAAAATAAGTATACACCACACATAGTGAAAAAGTCGATGATCTTCAACAGAAATTGAATGCCTAGTAGGTATATATTATAATTTGTAATATATATTGAATGAGAACAATACCGGGTGTTTCGTTTAACGTAAGAAAGTTAATACTTTAATAACTATTGGCGATTTAAAAAAAAATGTTTAGTGTATAATTTTAATTCATTGAAAAGTAACATTAAAAAAATTACATATATGTTTTTCAAATTTGTTATCACTATCATTTTTTAATTTTTAACTGTTTGACATCAACATGCATTTTTTATTTTTTATTTCAAATCAGTAAAGTTTTTGAAGTACTCAATTATAACATTGAAATACTAATATGCAAATTAAATTTTGGTTAAGTATGAGTTACTATGATTTAAATTTAGATGAGCAGAGTGAAATGGCACAAGGATATCCCGCTAAATTGTAATCTACTATTCCGTTAATCCAATCTTTAAATATTTAATAAAATTAATTAATTACTTGTCAACAATTTGATTTTAATTCGATATACAAGTACTTACTCAGGATAATATTTTTCCCAGCGTATATAATTACAAAACATGTATGTTGTCATTTAATTGGGTGAAAAACATAAAAAATTACTATGTTAAAAAATGGTATAAAATAATTTTTTTCCATTGTTTCATAACGATTTAAATTTAAAATTACAAATATACTCAAAAACATTGGTCTTTTCTTAAATAATCAGTGTCTTACGTTAAATGGATCACCTTGTATATTATATTCAATGTTAGTACTTTTTATAAATATATTTTCAATTACGTTATTAACTTTTAACTACATATTATAGTATATTATATAATTGTCATTAGTGATTAGATAAATACTTATTTGAATCTAAGAAGAAAAAAAACTTTGTGTTATAATAAAAACATAATTTATAAATTATATAAAAAAACATTAATTTTATAATTATCTATATTATGATTATTACGATACAATCACTACGTCAAAAAAATTGTTTTCTCACTTATTCGGGTTAAAAATCTCTACTCCGGACTAAATTCCGCTTTTACAACGTTATTATATGTATTATAGTAAAAATGGGTTATATTTTGTTCTAGCCACGGCTTTCTTTCAATTTGTTTGTGTATATGTACAACTAAGAGAAAATCTCGATATTGGAATTGTTTATATTCTTTTTAAAAAAATACGTTGGTTTGTAGGTCAACCGCAGCATAACTATACATATTATATAACTGCACGAACTAAATTAAAAACTAGAAAATAAGTTAAACGAAAATCGCACATTAGAATCATACAAATATAATGTTAAATATCTTCAGTGCAACGTTTGAGAATATAATTAAACAAATTTAAACGGACGTTGGCCGCATGCGTTGTCTCCATTTAAGAAACGCATAATTTAATATGGCAAATTATGCGTTCTAAATAATATGTATAACCCCGTTATGATTAATTAGTGTTAATTGGCCTATTATCAAATTTAAAAGTATTAATATTATCTAGTGAAGTTTTCTATAGATTTTTTTTTTTATATTTTAATTTTAAAGTGAGTTATGAGCAATTAAAAATTATAAATTGTCTGTACATTTTAAAAAGCTCATAACGGGGTTCTAAATGTGTCATACATACTCATCAACGTCTGTTAGCACGTCTTAGTTTTTCTGTTCCGAAATCGAAAAACCTATTTTGTCCGTGAAAAACCTATGATTTAGGTACACCTGCAATACATATACATCATGCAATTAGTTCATTAATCATATTTTTACCACCAATTTGATGCGCACATTTATAATATTTTGACATTTTGGACAATTTATCGATTGTATTATATATTTTATGTAGAATTGTAGAAGAAGTGCTTTATATGTGTACAACGATCGCAAACACAATAAAAACAGATTAACAACGGTGAAGATCACGTTGTACAGTGGTGTTTTATGTTATGTGTAATCCCTATTCATTATATGATATATAAAAATATCGAGAGTTGTTATTTTATGTTTCCGACTATTTACTAGTATAATGCATATTTTTTGCATAATTGCCTTAAATGGCTATACCCGAATAACTGTCGTCACATCGCATTACCCTTATTTTCGTTTTCTAGACGAATTATAGACATCAATTTTGAATCGACACATGAGTACAAGACGAAATAAACTAACGTAATTTATTTTGTTTATCGTTGCACCATCACATAAATCTTGATAATTTAAATACTTGTGATATTGAAAAGTGTTAAACCGTAAATACTTAAAATATTTTATATGTTATTATTTGTTGAGGACTAGTTATAACTAAGTATTATATTTCTTCATAAATCAACTATTAAACGAGAAGGATATCTTTGAAATTTTACTTGATGGGTTGGGAAAGGGGTGTAAAGTTTTTTTTTTAATTTCAAAAATCAGCATCTCATCGTGTTTACGTATGTAGTGATTTTTGTATCAGTCGTATCACCTAGTACTTACTTATATTTTATATTATATTATACTATCTTATTTACAACCAAGAAAAATGGCTTTTACTCCTTTTTATTTTGTAACTATTACCGAATGCAAAATGGCTATGCGCGAATAACTTTTACCGGCAACAAAATATTATATTATAAAATAATATTATTATACACATAAAATATCTTTATAAAGTTAGTTCTAAGTGCCTATACCTATTATTATTGACTTAATAACTGTACAAAACAATATTTGAGTAAATTTAGACAAACCTATATAATACCTATATTCTGTATATGATGTAATTATGGCATTTCTTATCAAACAAGTATGAGTCGTACCGACAAAAAGCATTTTTTTTTATTGACATATAATATAACAATATTATATTGTATAGATAACTTATTGTATGTGTCATTCAATACATCACACTACATCTTGAGTGTTTGAGTGTTATACGATTATCTGCTCAAAATGTATTGACAGACATTTACAGGGACTAATAGAGGCTAGCGTAAAGCCCAGCCCCGTTGCAGTAAATGTAATCCTTTGAATACATATTGATGTTTGTATCAAGTGCATAACGTGCATTAAAAATACTATCTGTTATGTGAGATAAGTTTTTATAGTCACTTGTTTGTATAATATATAATTTAAACAAGTTCATTAACGGCAGTGTACAAAAATATTTATAAAGGTGAAATTGAAAATCCCGAAAACGACACGTTCGAGAATAAGTGTTTTAAATCTATAAACAAATTGTTCACAAATACCTAAAAATTAAAATATGGCAAAAGGCAAATCATCACAATAGACTTAAGACCAGTTGAAGACCTCCGTACTATAACATATACTGTAAAATATATTTACTGAAATAGAAGTATCAATAATCCATTCCGTATATGCACATCGCCCCCCGAGCAATACGGTATAAATAAACATAAACGTGGTGCCCTCAATTTATTACCGTTTTGTTTTTTGGACGACGATTAAACCTTAATAGACTCGTATATGTCAAATAAATGCTTATATAGTTATCGGTTATTACTGTTATTAGTGTGGTGTGCAGTCTTTTGTAGTTTTGTACAATATTATTTATTTATTATAGTATAATATAATAGCTGTGTTATAATAAGCTTACAATAGATTAATTCACTAATAAATGATTACCTGTATTGTTTTTGCGCCCCCTATAGTTTTACTGCCCCTAAAGATGATGCCCAACACCGTATATTCATATATATTATATCTCACATAATACTGTGAATTGAATACATTAAGTAACCTTAAAAAATTAATTTATAAATTCAAATAATGTACTAAAAAAAATTATAATAGATGTATTGAAATCTCAAAAAAATCAGTATAAAATATACTATATAAATGATTCATAATTATTTAAAAAGTATACAAATCTCTAATTTACACTTGCAAGTGTAAACTATTATTAATTAAGTACGACGTACGTCGTGTATATAGATCGTATAAGATATAAATTATAAGACGAAAAGAAAAAATAATACATAGAATGTTACGTAAAAATTTCCAATTAACAGAAATTATTAAAAATATTAAAAAATATCAACAAAGTGTAGGTAAAAAATCCCAAAAAACCATTAAAATTTAAAATTGAATTCATTTGTATTCAATTCAAAATTTATATTCTATTAAAGAAACTATATTTTGTAATAAGATAAAAATAATTCATTTTTTATATAAATTCACAAACTATAGTCATATAATAGGCGTACGCGTCTTGTCTAACATCGTACTAAATGTCCTAACCTATCTTTGTAGCTGTTAACTATATTATTTATACACACACACTCAATAGTTGATCACATTCATCATATTGTTCTTTTACTACAGTTTTGATTCTAAAGATTGGTATTTCGGTTGCTACAATATTATCAGCATAATACTGTATATAATGTATCATAAAAATACTGACACGCGGCACCCCTGTAGGCGTGTAAACAGTAGAGGTAGTAGGGGCAGCTGAATTTTTAACTCTTACAACAGGCCACATTTTTTCTGAAAATACATGATTAGTATAAGTACATATTATATAACTTTCAAGTATTAGATATTTTTATATTTTGAATCATGACTGTTAATTTATTAAAATTATCTCTGGAAATACAATTATAATACTGACGACGGATTATATTTGCGCTACAAAAAACTACATCCTTCTCCCCTGCCATCAAGGTTTTCGCACGCTTGTGGGCACCCTCCTGTATATAACACCTCTGTACCCTCGTATACATTTCATACGATACTTACATATCAGTCTGTATACATATTACACTATTATCTAATGTGACATAGCGAACCCTTCGAAAAAAAAAAAAAAACACAACCTCAGCCACAACGTCGTGGCAAGTTGTTTTCCTTATAATTCATAATCTCATTGTGTATCGTACAACGTGATAATACGATATGCCCGTCGTATTGTTATAAAGGAAGGGATTGTGCGGATGGTTCGCGTGTGTATACATCACAGTAAATTGTATACGGTAAATAATGCATACCTGCTGAATAAATATAGTAGACATAAATTAAGGTAAGTACTCGTAGGTATTCATGTATGCGTTGTTTAATATTATTATATTATATTGTGTTGGTGTAGGGGACTTTTTTTTTTTGAGTGAAAGTAATATTACCTGTTGAGAGCCCAAAATAAAATACTTACGACCCTCACCCTATGTAATATAATGTGTTCAGATATTAGAACGCACGTGAAATCGCGAGGCTGTAGATGAATAATTAAACTTCGATAGCTCAAATAAGCTCGATTTTATAATAATTATACTACGACTATACGTATACGGTTCTGTTATAGATGTTCTGCGCAGAAACTATAATTACGTCCGGGGTGAATATGTATTAGAGGGGGGACAACGGAGCCTGAAATTGTATTTGTATATTTTATGTCGCTTGATGGTTAGGTTAAATATACCTTCTTATTTACAGTGCTTTAAATATTTTATATGCGTATCATCTTCTATAGCTCTATACGATAGTTATTTAATTTACTTTAATCTTTAAATTACTTAAGGAAATGTACATATTTTGTATCTAGCCACCTCTCTCCTAGGAATGGCCTAGATCCACCCCTAATTACGGCGCGTATTTGCATGTCTACCACAAAGACGATATAATATTTATAGTTGATTTATTAAATTGAAATTAAAATAAAATAAAACGTACATTTTTTAATAAAGCGAAAAATTAAATAAAAAAATTTTAACTCAATACGATATTCGTTATTTATTGAATATTATGTACTAGGTAATTTATAAAATTATGTTTTATAAGAACAAGAATGCTGAGATGACAACACTTTGAAAAAATAAAAAATAAAACCACGATTCGATACACATTTATACTGATATCACGGTTTTTTGAACTATATGCTTACCTATTCAAAAATCAAAATATTAACAGCACTATTGATGGTAATTATTGATTTAAAACGCATTTACCATATCGATATAATATATAATGTATATCATATTTTATTTACACAGAAATAAGGAAAAAATTATATTTTTAATTAAATATGACTGACACACGACATGTTTATAAATATTGAAAAAAAGTTAGCAACATTATATATTACCTATATAAATATAACATTTCAATGTTCTAGAATTTCTATAGTATACATATATGTACCAATACATAGTATAGCATTCTATTCACTGTATATAATTTATAAATATATAAAAGAATTTTTATAACTTTAAGATATCTATTACTTGTTTGTTATGAATATTATAATCAGAATTATAGATATGATTTTAGATTGAAATTTAAAAATTCAATTTTCACTCACCCTAAAGCCTAAACAGTAGTTACGTATAATATATTTTTTTTAAAGTTTTTGACCATAATTTTGTAAGAATAAAGAGTGTCCAATGAAATATAAGAAAGGCAACGCTTCACCGTATATAATTATTATAAGTAGCCATTAAACTTATATGTAAATAGGTACATCATTTTTTTGAATATAGATTTATTCATTCTGATTGAAAACGAGCTATTACGTTTCATAACATGTCGCGCGAATCTTTTAGAATGAAAGCTTTGTATATTATTCAAACAGATACCTATTTAATTGTTTATAAATGTTCATTTTATTATGTTTTAGTACCAATTTAATCTATACTATGTATTTATATTTTTATTTTGTTTGTTCTAGATTATTATTTTATTATATGTAAAAGGTTTTTCCCGTAAAATTAACATAAAAATAAAATAACTACCTGAATAAAAAAAAAAACCATATTATTTATTTTTATAAACTCTCGCATATTTTAGGTAAATGATTGTTTTTAAATATTTTATTAATAATTAAATATTTCGTGTTACTTATGTATAAAATATATATATTCACAATAATCACAATTCTGTTCGAATTATGCTGTTTAACTGTGAAAATTTAATAAACAAACTAAGTTACATTCACATTTATATTATTATTAAGTATGAGTGTATTTAAACTATAATATACGTTAAAAAGATAAGTCTTGTGAAAAATATTTTTAAAATTGTACTTAAATACAGATACAAATATATCCATTAAAAAATATTTTTGTAATTTTACTTACGAAACGTATAAAAATGTTGAGATGTAAAGAAATAAAAATTCCGCGAAAAAAGATTCCAAGCAAAAATGACCGGACAAAAGATCGAAAAATACAATGTATAAGATAGATTTAAAAAAATTCAATTATATTTTTAATCATCGAATAAATCAATAAAACAGATTAAAACTGTAGCACGTAATTATATACACGACTATTAGGATTATTTATGAATCATAGCGGTAAACTCACACACACATAATACACATGTATGATAATTGATAAACAACACAAATCATCACTAATTGAAAAACGGTTCAACGAAACTTGTCGAAATTATAAGCGATTTCGAAGGCGCTTATTAAGTACGCTTCCGTCCGTATACGTAATATATATATATAACAATATTATTTACTAATATAATTATGTATCGGCAACGACTGTGGTTCGTGAGACAAAAATCATTTTCCCACTCTTCGACGACTGCAGTCAAAAATTATTAATCATAACATAACTGCGATAGTCGTTATCGTTTTCGGCATTAAAATGTATTGTCATCATATTATATTTATGCTCGTTGTAATAATATTATTAAAACGGCATCCCACGATTTTAATTTTTTGCAATTATCAACCTGCGCGCGCAATAATCACACTGATTACACATTATAGCGTACGACGAAATCACAAAAATATGACGAAATGTCTGCAATACTGATGGTGGCTGGTTATTGTCGTCACCTGCAGCAGCGACATATTATATTGCAGGTTAAACGCGTTGTTTTGTTCCACATTATTTTATTTTGTTGTGGTGTTTGCGACGATGACACACGCCCTGCACTGTTTGATATTTTAGTGTAGATATATATAACAGAATATGGTATTGTATATGGTTCACCGTGTAATAATAATAATAATTATATTATACGGAATAAATAACGGAAACCGTGGGTAGGTACAGTGTGTATTGTATGATATTACGATATATACGCTGTGTTGACATATCGTTTACGGATTATGAGAAGAAGATAAAGGGGTTTAAATAAAAGTGGACGGTCGCGCGGAGTGGAACGAACGGATCTTGTTGCAGTACTACCTATACTGCCGTACAAAAGATAAATGTCTAATATTATATTATAACACGCAGATAAAATATTTTATAACCAAAAGCTGTAATAGCGACTGAGTAACGCATATGTATTTCGACATTTATTTGAAAACGTTTTTAAATTTCGTAGATTTTCGACCATTATTCAGATGTTATAATATTATATAATACTTACTACTACTTCGTAGTAATATTATCATGCGTATAAAATATTATTTCTTGGCCTCGATAAAGATTTGGGAAATGTTTTTTGTTATTGTTATGGTTTGCGAAAATAATTTTTATCCTAATAATATTGCATCGATATAACCGCGGTAAATTATAAAACAACTAGATAAAATGTATAAAAATACATTTTTAACTATGACTTAGTTTTTATTAAAAATCAATATGAGTTTCGAAAATCCTGATTTCGAATAATCCACATTCCACATGATAATGAACAGGAGGGGGGGACTAACGAGCTTTTATTTTGTTTTCGTATATTTTTTTGTTTATTTTATAGTGTTTATACTTAATTTAATTAAGAAATAAAAAGCAAATATTTTATTTTTCAAGCCAAAAAGCCTGTGACAACTGATTAATTATTTATTCTCAAGCCCGGGGGGGGGGGGCATTGTAAAATCCTGTGTACACCACTGAGGGGGGGATATGGCTCACTGGATAATAAAATGTAAAATGTTTAGTAGAAAAATACTATTGAAATAATAAAATATACAATCAATTAAAATAAGTATTTTAAAACTGAATCCATAATTTTCATTGCAGCGGTTAGATAAATCTGAAATCTAGTTTTGGAATTTTAAGATTTGTCGATTTGAAATCATATGTTAGCATACTTAAACATAATCCACGCGTGACGACATGCAATAAGAAATCGACGATGGTTAAATAAATTATATTTTACATTTTATACATAAAATTGAATATTGATAGGGGATTGTGGGTTACGCGCTTTGAATTCACAATTAATGTACATTATTTTATTATTATAATTTACTTAATATTTCAATAATTAAATCATATATTGTTATATCTATTAATAAAAAGCTATTATGCCATTTATGCAATCGGTAAATCGTGCATCTTACCATTATAAGTCCCTTTTGAAAACTCTCGAGTATATCATCAGCAACATCGCAGTGCCTGATGTCAACAAAGGCACAAGGTAAGGGTTTCGTGGGCGATCACAAAAAGTAGACGGAATCATACAGACTATTGCGACGGGTCGGCGGTGGAGACTGCGTGAAAAAAACTAACGAAAGACGTTTTGTTAGCGGCGGTGAGATGGTGAAGTCGAAACGAAAAACAACAAAAAAATAATACACACGCGCGTGCGCTGAGCGTAGGTTTACGATATACGTACTTTAATATAATATATATTAATATATTAAACACATCTATATACATCTACCTACGTCACAAAATCCAAAACCCGTAATAACGATAATAACTACATTGAAAATATAATTTGTGGGCGTTCAATTATCACCCAAAAGCACCATGTGACATTTTTTTTCATTATGAATCAAGTTTTTAAAACTACACGATATATTACCGAAATGCTTATATATATATACTATATAAGAGACAAGAATAGGTATGGTTTTTTTGCGAGAACGTGAAATGTAGAATAAATGACACCTATTAATAGCCTTCTGCAGTTTTTAATTTTAATAAAATATTCACAGCACCTGCTATGTGATATTAAAATGAACAAGATGCGTTAATCTATTTTAAATATTGCAGGTTTTGATTGCATTCAAAATATGTGAACACTTGCATAATGAAATATTATAGTTGATAATTATATTAAATCTAATCAGTTTTTAAATACGTTACTGCAATTGCAAGATAAAAACCGTATAATTGCACTTTGAAACACAAAAAAATAAATAATTATTCTATAAATATTTTTAAAACGCATTATAAAATTTAAATATCATAAGATAACTTTAATTAAGTGGGACATTCGTAAAATATTAAATTATAATTATTATGTTAATTGTTTTTAATAATATTTGCACGAACTAATCGGACTATAGTAGTATTGTCATCAACATCGATCGTATGATACAATAAAAAGCGATTTGAACGCAGTTAAATCAGTCTTGCCAAATTTTATTTTGTATGTATTATAGGCAAATTTGAGACGGAGACTTTAACATATTCCTGCTGTGCGATGGGTATAATAATATATTATTATATTTATTTTTACTAAAATTTAACCAGCAAATTTCGAACATTCACCGATTTCATATTAATCAAAAAGCAACTGAATGTTACGAACTTTTCATTATACATTCGTCCAGACTCGTATTAATTGGGTTTTCATTTTGTTTCAGCTATATATGTTTATTAATTTCTATATATATACCTATACATTTTTCAGGTAGGTGCCATAATATACAACACGAATTTCAATAATTTTAAATTGTATTTTTTTTTTATTACCTATGAGACAATAAATTGTTTAAAGCAATTTTTCATATTTTAACATTTTTTATAATAATATTATTTTGTTTATCTGATTTATAATTAATTTTTAATTCAGTAAATAGCTTTTATACATAATACAAAATAAGCGTTGACTTTTGGACAGCGCACTGCAATAATAAATTGTAACATTTAAATTGACCTCGAGACGTGAAAAATAAACGAACTCTAAAGGTGACCATAACGCATTAGCGTTATACTTTAAGTGGTAGACCGGTCATCAAACAACCCCATGTATCACTATTGATTGGTGCACAAAAAAAAAAAAAAAAGAAATACCGGTAGGAAAAAACAAAAACTAATGGGCAGGGAATTTGTCATAAAAACCACATGACTCTTATTTTATATTATAATAATATTACGTATTATTAATTTATACATTTACGATGATCAACAGTTATTGCGGAAAGAACATTCGCCAGGTTTGTGTGTTTCAGGGTCACCCGCAGAAACGAAGGATCGATGATTTTTTTATTACTCGGACATCAAATAGCGTAAGCGTAATAATATAATAACATATGATACTGTTATAGTTATTATCAGTTTACCGAATCGCAATGAATACGACCTCGTTAGAACCACGGGCTACTGCGAGAATAGTATACATACAATGACATATTGTATACGCAACCTTCTCACTACATCAATGTGATTGAGTGATTCATCCGATTGTCGGAAATTTCCAATCATCATATTCGTATAAACTATTACATTACACTTCGTATTCCAATATAATATATACACGAGAAAAATATATAACATACAGATTGATTAATCGAACACGCTCAACCACTTTTTTATTCAATAATGCAATTATTTAAAATCTGATTTTTTGAACATATTAAATATATCTATAGGACATGATTTTAAATGTTTGAGATTTGTATGTATTATCGAGGAAGTGTCTTGTGGAGGTTAGGCCACTTATCACTCTATATTGTTTATTATTAATATTACAACAAGCATCAAATCTCAAATGACAAAAACATTGTACTAAAAACAGTATAAAAGAATATTCAAATATGGAATAAACTACTGTCCAGATCTAAAATGGATAGACTTAACTATTATAACTCGCATTCACAACACACAATATTATCTCATGGCTAAAAGTGACCCACCCATATGTGAATCATGTGCAGTGGATTATATTGTTAAGAATATCTTAATACCAAAAATATGAAGGTATAAAAAATAAAAGACAGAAGAAGCGTTGCATAAGATCTTTAATCGGAACATAATGTATATAAACAATTTCTCAAAGAAAACTAAATTATACAATTTAATATTTTAATTTGAGTGCGTTTATTCTAAATAAGTTATAAAAACAATTTTTAAGTGATGACCTTAGATGCTATAACAAAGAGGAAATAAAATAAGTAAAAAATAATAACATTATTGTGTTGTATTTAATTACCTATTTATTTAATCAATTATTCTTATCTTATGTTGTATTTTTAAATGTTTTTAGTTTAAAAAAAAATCATTATTGCCTAAATCAATTATTATTTTTTTATATTATTTATATAAAAAAAATTATCATACTTGGCTCTTATTTTTTATAACTGCAAAAAAAAAAAATTATTGTATTAAAATTGTAATCTTTATTATTATTATTTTTTTTTTTCATAACTGGCTAACGAAAAATTATCAAATTATAACCATTAATATTTTAGTATATATTTTTCCGTTTCTTTGTGAGATATTATGTATCTACGTTATACAGACACACCGTAAACAAAGAATATATTTACGGTACTGTTGACAAGGAAGTCTATTTTATACATGTCTTATTACTCGTAATGATCATAATATATTGTATGTATAGTGTACTGTATACATATTATATTACATATACAGTGAATACACATAGCAACGTACATCGTATAGTATTTATTCTTACGTGACATCCTGCAAAAACATCAAAACTGTCACGAAAAGTTCGATGGACGCACGAAGACGCGGCTGAACGTCGTGAAAATATATAACACTAATAATACATCCAATATAACAAGGTTTAAGTTGCCCATTACAAAGTATGCTGTCTACGAAATTGTTTTTCGATAATTATTCAACGCAATCGATATCGTAATAGTGGGTGGTATAATAATACATTTTGAAAAAAACAATGATTATAATAATATATGGGTAATATAATACGACAGACGACAAATTTACGATATCTCAGTTTATTATGACGTATTATTATCATTGTTGTTGTTTATTATTATTGACTATACAGACGTAAATAATTATATATATATATATATATATTATTGTGACCTCGTATTATTGCAATATCGCGAATCATGCGATATAGTATATAACTATAGTATTTCGAAATTCGATTAAGGCGTCTTCGATGTAGGTAACAACTTTTTATCGTTAATATCGTTCGAAAATCGCAGTTAGATTGGCATTTATGCCTAATTAATCGCGAATAAATGTCTCTATAATGTAGTAGCTAATGAAAAACAATTATTTCGACGTAATTTTACTCACAAAAAAAAGGTCATCAAATCAAATACGACATTATAACACCATTATACCTGTTATAATGATATATATATGCCAAATAGGTATACCAAACGATGTATCTTGAAAAGACAATAGGCATTTTTAAAGGTCGGCACGTTTTAACACAATATTGGTTAAAGAAAAATTAAAATAAAAAAGCGAATAGTACTAAAATGTGAACTAATACAACATGTAGGCGTAATCAATTGTAACACGGAATTTTAAATTAATATTAAAACCATATATAATATCAAGACACATCTTTTTATTATCAATGTAAAACTTTGAATACCGTGCCTGGTTAAAATAGTATTGTTATAATTAATCATTGTTAATTACTATTTTAAAATTGATAAATAATTCATTCAACTATTCAAGTAATAGCGACTTCACGGTGATATTGAAAATATCGGTTGGAATGTATAATTATAAGCGGTTACAGGACAAAACTTCAATTTAAAATATATTATTAATTTAATATTGTGCAGTTATAATATTATTCTGTTTTGATAATGCGAACAAAGCGTAATATTACATTTTCCCAACATTTAATTGTGCGTACAAATTTTGATTTTATTTTATTAATATCAGTAGAATTTACATTAATTTATAATACCAGCGGAGTTCACATGTTGCAGTAAATCCAACCCTTACTCGACTATCTGTAATTTAATGGAATTTACATGCGACCGATACTAGATTTAGGTACAACAAATAAACGACGTTTTCAACACACTCACCGTACACTGCCCATTATGTCTGTGTACGTACACGTAATTTATCTAAATACCATTTGACGGTTGGTTTTTAATATTAGTGTGAAAAATTTCGTTGCACGAAACAATGGAATGACGAAAAAACCCAACGAATCACCCGAACATCCTGCAGGTAAAAGGACCCCCGCCACAACTATCAAAATATACGATATAATAATATATTGTAATGTAAACATCACGGTAATAATACGACATTCCGTCCGGAACGAGGAAACCGATTTCACGCGGCCCATCGTCGTCGTAGTCGGGTTGAACAATCTCGGCGACCGGTGGCGGACGGCGGCACTATGCTCTCTTTGAAACGCATACGCGTGTCCTTAGAATAGGTCTTCGTTTTATTTTGTTTATTGTTGTAAGTAACCGCATCATACACACACGCACACACACTCACAGATATTCAATAATAATAATCCTTGGACGCGATTGTGTCCCTGTACACGCCAAACAGTATGAAGGAAACGACGACGCAGCACGTTCAATTTTATATACACCACACTGCCGTTCACACATGCCTCTATCCATGACAATAAAGTATGACGCTACTACGTCACTATAAAGTATTGTATATTATTATTGTATTTTATAAAAATGTGTGTGCGTGTGTAGTGTTTACCAGTCATGTATAATGCATAATAGACATACATTACAAAACGGCCGAAACGTACAGAAAATCATAATCGGAGAAAAGCGGTGAACGTTTTAGTTTCAGTGAAATATTGTTACGTATTGTAATACGATATTATAGACATTTAAATTGAAATTGGGGATATGTAGGCACAAATTGATTCTTAAATTAGGGGCGAGGGATACAAATTGTTAAAAAAAATTAATAATTTATTATTTTATTAACAAATTAAGTACATGTAAACATATTCCAATACGTTTTTTTGAAATTATATGTCCTGATTTTTTTTGGTGGGGAGGGGGAAGGGAGTTAAACTTTCCCTCACCACAACTATCAATTTACATCTATGTACGAGAACTTATTCTAGTACCTCTTGAGACGTTTCGAATTTCCAACTTTCGAATTTCACAATATTTGTTCGTATACAGTGATGCGCATACGTATAATATGTATATTGACTGTTCTTGAACTGTCATCGCAGCAGTATACGGCGTGTGTTGGATTTCGGAGAAAACGTATTCATTACAGATGTAAATAATAATTACATCTAAAACTAAAACGGGTTTTGCTTAGGTAATAGGAGATTGAAACGTGCTGTATTTAAATATATATAATACTACCGGCTGATTAATTTAACGGAACATTTTATTTCAAAAACTGTTAATGTTTTTGAAAATATTATTTTTATATGATTTTAAATTGTTGAAAATTAATTTTAAAAAAATTATATTTTTTAATATTATCTATCGTTATCATTTGCAAAATCTTTTACCTTTTTTTATTGATAAGATACAATTAAAATTCCTTATTTCAAAGCAGAATTTTATTTGGAGTACTTTGATGTATAAAATCAAATTTTGGAAGAATATATTTTTTCAATTATAACTGTAATTTTCACCATTACACCACTCAATGAAACTATAATTAAATATTAATATATATGTATAATTAATAATAAACGATAGTCGAAATACTTCAATAATTATATCGGCGAAGCTATAACATTGTCTCTGAATAAATTGTTGTAAATTAAATACGACTATTCAACATAAACTGAAGTTATTGAAACAAACTTAAATTATATTAATAATATTACTGGGTCTTGTTAAATTTCATTAAGTTTAACCTTTCACCTAATTTTAAGTATTACTTTTAGTTCTATTTTTTAGAAAAAATATCATGACATTTTGTTTTTAAAGTTGGCTTTTTAGAGTTTAGGATCAGAAATAATCTAAATACTTTCTTCTAATTTCTTAATTAGAAAAACTTTAACCGCTATATCTTAAAAGTGATTTGTAATAACTGGTGTATTATCACTTTGATTTGACTATAATTTTCAATAAAATATGCAATTTTTTTTCAAATATTTAATCGTATCATTTAAATCAAACTAACATTTTGTTGTTGTTACTCCAATTACTAATTAGTATGATTCGTTAAGGCTATTTGCAGCAATACAAAAACACGAAAAGTAAAAAATATTTAGTTGGCAGTAGTATATAAACTCGCATGTTCTATACTAATATTAGTAATATTATAATACATGTTAAGTCAGATCACTTGAAAAACCAAAACGACACGCGTCGTCTGAAATTGGTTGGTATACATTCGACTAGCGTAAAACATTTCTGTCCCAATGCTATTATATTGTAATTATATCGTATTATGTCACGTTCGTACATAGAACTATAGCAGGAGACACGTGCAGGCAAATTATACAATAATATTAAACTCGTATAGTCAGTGACTGATTTATGAGTCGGTATGCGTTAAAGTTTCCGCAAGTGATTTAATTTTATCGTTTTTACCTATATGAGTCGTTATATTTCAGCTATTATCGACTCGGCATGGTTATAAAACATAAGTACAAACTGCACGCTGCATTCGTGGGTTCGTTTCGAATCGGATCGCATCCCCATCGTAGTTGTGAGCTTGATCGATACATTTTCGCGGATTCACTATATAAGCATATTGCAATACGCGCGTGTTATACGGTAATTATTATTAAGTTTTACATTATATAGCTAAATAACGGTGAAAAAATAAATGTTTAATGCTATTTTGTAAAATACTATTTTATTTGCGTATTATACTATTGTATGCTGTACGTGTTGATAATATATAGAGTAATTCATACTAGACATAGGTATTAAACATTGCACGCCCTCATTTTTTTTAAATAATACATTTATTTAAATTATGATTTTTATAATTTTTGATTATATACTTAAGCCATATTTTCAAATTCTCGAAATTTTTTTATATTACTTAAGAATAGTATCCTATAATGATACAAACTTATGTTTATCAAAATTTGAACGATTAGTTTCTCGGTTATTAAAATATTTATACTAAGATAATTTATTTAATGTTTTACTATTATACTAACTGTTGTACTATTACTTTAATGTTAAAGGGGAAATCTGTATATTTGTAATAAATAAATATTATGGTAAATGGACATAAACCTTCCCCCCGACTGTTTTCAGTGTAGTCGAACATCCCCTCGATATATTTTTGATGCGGACCTTGTCTACCCATTTTTTTTTTAATAAAATATACAACATTTTTTTATTTTCATATAAATATAATAAATTATAGATGTATGCATAATATATTTTTATCAACTGAACTAATAAAAATTACTATTAAAATAATAAATAAATATAATAGGTAGTTAGCTAAAAGATTGTCAACATATAATATATATAATTAATAATAATAATATTAATTATTAATAAAAATGGCTAAAAATTTCGACATAAAAATGATAAATTTAAAAAAAAACATTTAATTTCTAAATAGTAAGTTTTAAATAAAAATTGGAGATAAATGTTCGCATCAAAGATATATCGGCGGAAGGAGGGAAAGTCCTAACCTACACCGAAAACGGTTGAAGGAAAATGTCCACGATTCGATAATATATAGGTGATCTTTAAAAATGATTTAAAAGAAATACAAAATATATTACTATAACTTACTCGAATAATTTTTACAAATTATAAATGTTGGTAGATTATAATATTGATTACTAGAATTTTTAAATATTTATTTTGATACAACGATACACCAAAATTTTTTGAAAAATTATTTGTTAAATAATTTTGTCGAAAAAGAAAGCGGTTCTTATTTGAAAACAGACATTTGTACCACCAAAATATTGAAAACCCCTTAAGTAGTGTAAAAAACCTAGTAAAAATTCTTTAATTTTAATAACTGCATTATTGAAAAAAAAAAAGAAGTCGAACGTGTTCATTGAATCAACTATTGTATATGAACGACGAAATAGCGACGCTATAATAGAACATTTATTGGTCGGACGTGAAGGGCATGGGCTTTTATTGTTGTTTTTATTCACAAGTTGCGTCAATCTATACAGATGCAGGAACTCGATTTTCTTTTAAAACGCTATCTCCTCTCATACACAATCGATTATTATGGTACATTAATTGTCTTATACACACATATATATATATATATATTATCATATCCAACTTGAATAAAAAGTTAATACCTAGTTTTCGTTAGCCGCAGTAGCTATTTTGTCGATACGAAGTGTTGGAAATTGATATTTTTTTAAAAATGCATATTATATTTTAGATACATGGTACGTTAATATTAGTAAGAAGGCTTATCATTATACTTCTACCGTTTCGAACTTTGTTGGTGCGCGATCCTATTTCGTTTTAAAGATTATATTATTCCTACTACATTTACAAGGTATCAATATAAATGAATAATAATATATGATGTGCAATAACAATTCGACTAGGTATTATTTTGATTAAATGATATACGCGTATATTGTGAACCGTTGGTGATTATTAATCGCATAAAACTAGTTACCTACCTATTGTCAAATGCGACACGTGCGATATTAATACATTATTATAATTTTTTTTATCGTTGTAAAACTGTGCAATACATGATCGCGTTGGAAAGTAAAACAAATTTCTAAGGCGATCTATTGTGTCTGTTACACATACATTTTCTATCTACATAAATGTCAATGACTCAGTATAGGTATACTACATTGTATGTGATTACATTGATGTAATCACATCATAAATCGTTATACCGTTTTATATACGATGTCAATACGTTAATAGTTGTTCGATCCGACTGGTTTGTTGGCTACAGTTTACTACGCTTAGGTAATTACCTATACTATAGTGTACAATCCTAAGCATATATTATAGAAGTGATACATTTTTTCGAAACGACAATAACGGAAAAAAATGTCATCAGAAAACATCTTCTTGATTCAAAACAAAAGTTGACGATAATTATGTTGATATTTATTATTGCTCGTTTATTGAATACATAATATTGTAGGAATTCCATTACATGTATAACTTGCCCCCGAGGGTATTAAAGTAAAAAAAAAAAAAAAACGCATAAAGGACGCGCGTATGAAACATATTAAGAAAGGGGAAAAAAATCAATGTTCCAGCGACCCTCCAGCGAGTCCCTTATTATTTGTAGGTATATAGTTTTGTTGTGTACACCTTACATGTATATACTACACCTGTTCACAAGCCTATAAATATATATATATATATATATATGAATATGTATATGTGTGCAGTCGATTTCGGTTAAAATATTCATATTACGATGAGTTTAGTTTTTTCGAAAAAATACCATTTTAGACTTTCTCCCTACCGGTTACCACCATCGCCACCCTGTTTCTATCATCGCGAATCCAGCACTTAATTATACGCACGCACCGCCGCAAATGACTGTGGCGATTTACCATTGTATAAAATAGGCTGAAAGTCGTCGCGATTCCAAAGCCATTGCATGTCTGGGGGACCCTACACATAAAATAATATATAATAAGTCACTCTACGCAAAATACATCACACGCACACAAACGCGCGTTAGGCATAGTTTTAAGGTCTAAAAGGGGTTGCCCGACTATAAAAATAATATACGGAAGCACGAAACCTACAGCGGAGTATCTGTACATATATATAATACAATTCTGTTCCGCGTATATGGAAAATAACGCGAATAAGTGTTTTCTGTGCGGTCTGCTGACCAAAACAATCCACAATATAACGATAATAAAACACTAATCGATATTTTCTGATACAGTGTATGTTGATACACTATCAGCGCCTATTATAATGTGGGGGAAAAAAATCGGCAATACATTTTCATACAGATTTACAGTGTTTACACGTCACGTACGCTATACATATACATAATTTCATTGTATATAGCAGGGATGGTCAAATTGCGGCTCGCGAGCCACATGCGGCTCTCTTCATCGACGTATGCTGCTCGCGGTCTTATTTACAAAAACCAAAATTTTAATTTTTTTTGCATACATTTATAAAAAAAAAAAATGTTTTTATTATTATTTTATAATTTCATAATTCGTAATTTGATATATTTATCGGATGTTAGCTATCTTTGTTATTTTTGTGGTATAAAAGTACAGATTAGATAATTTGGCTCTTGATATAATTGCATTAATATATGTGGCTCGTGAACATAGTCATGTTGGCCATCCCTGGTATATAGTAGTAAATTGTTCAAAATCAATGTGGCAGCATTTTAATTACGATTGAAATAAAAATTTACATTGAATGACCGACCATGGTATGATATAGATTTATATAAACGTAGAAATGTCTATTTTTATAATAAAGGTACGTATGTGCAATTATAATATAATATTGTTTTAATAGCTGTATTTTATTATTTTCATCAATACAAAAAAGTCACTAAAACGTACAACACCATTAAAAAAATATAATATACATTAATACATTATAACAAACTAGTAATTATATAAATTATATTTGAACTGATTTAAACGTAATGAAATATTGTGTACAATACATACAAGAATTTAGAATTTATAGTTTTGTCGATTTTATTTTTTGAAGGGGAAGACAGCAAAACTCTTATCACCACCTCTGGCTGTCAAGTCTTACATACATAACTGATGTATACGATTGTAGCAATATTCTGTAAAGAATTTTGAGTATTTTGGTGTACAAATTATAAGATAAATACTACTAAAATATATTTTATAATTTAACTAATACGAATTTAAAAGTGGTTGATCATGTTAATAATTAGTTGTTTAGACGTTTAGAAGAAATTGAACGCTCGCGCATGGACGATCTATACCATATGATAATCCAACGATATATATATAGTGTATATAGTATATACCTACCATCACCGACTGTCAAATACTACAGTACTGCACGTGTGTCAACATAATATATATATATACCTCACAAAGAGGCACCAAAACACCACCGAGTGCATAATGTATGTAGACATTACAATTGCTGGTAAACTATTTCATAACAATAAAATTATGATGAAATGTAGAATTATAGAATAGATAAAATATGAATTTAAAAAATATATACCTATTATTGCGGACAATATGTATATTGTATAATATTGTAGTATAAAAACTAGTAAGTAAAAACATAAAACACTAATAAATTTACAAAATATAATTTCATATGTACGTAACTGGTTATATTTATAATAACAATAATATATTTAAATGTTTTATACTACATAATATTATAGTTAGGTATTAATATTTCGACACGTGTTATAAGTCAAAATATGTACTAGTTGCTAAGTAGCAAAGCTAACGGGAAATAATGAATGTCCACTTTGAGGTTATTTTAAAAATATATATTCTTATAAATATAATCAATTATCAATAGCAGAGTTAAAATTTTATTTTATTTGTTATCCTATTGTACTTGTTAACAAACATCGGTAATGTTTCGTATTTTGTTATATTATTATTTACTATTTAGTAAAACTGCCAACGATCATCACTCACCAACAATTGTGGTGAATGTCAACATTCACCAGCGATTTACAATATTCACTGCTATGCCATTGCACTTCTCAGCAGAATATTATTTTCATATGCATTATATTAATAATATTATACTCGACAATAAAAGGTAATATATAATATTATTATTATTATATAATGCCTGAATAGTCGTTTGTAAAAGTCATCGCGGTTGCAGTGAGCATGCAATCCACCACTGCCAACGATTAAAAATAACTTTTATATATATTATTTCACTATGTATTATAAATTATAATCAAATCTTTTTAAAAATCTCTACGTTAAATCTTTTAGAAAAATAACTTTGACGTACGGGACAATAAATATCAACGAAATGATGATTTTACATTTTTTTTTTTTATATCATAAATGTACTTAATTGTTATAAACTTGTATTAATACAAGACGTACGTGTATTGATACATTTTATAATGTCATTATGTCATCACTCAACAGTAATTTGGTATATAATTTTTTTGTTTCATTCGTGGATCATACACGCATGAATAATCCCTAACATTTAAATATAATGTAGCAGATAGAAGAACAGTATTATATTGTTTATTATTATTACCACTTTTCGCGCGCTCTGAAATGTAACGATGATGATGTGCGGTTACAGCAGAGTTTATAAATAAATCGCTCGAGATGTTTACTGCGGATGCGTTTGTATATAACTCCTCGGAAAAATGAACGAATTGTTTTCCATACAAAATATAAATAGGTAATATAATCAAAACGGTTTTATGACAACACATAACCGTAATATTGTGTTCACTACCGTTAATGAGTTCAATTCGACTTCGCCATTGAAAATCTACATGATGAACGATATGAGTACATGATATCTCGCTGGATGGTCTCAACATTATCAACTCTGTGTTAACATATATTGACAGATAATCGCTGTAATAATAATACTATATATAAAATGTGTTTGTATAGGTCACGCGATGACGATACGCTCCCGTTGTAAAGCAATAATGTTTATATGCGATCACCAGAGCACATTGACCGCGCACGTTGTATTGTTATTGTTGCAGTACAACAATGTACATATCATATGCATAATAATGTTCTTAACTGGAATATTACCGATGAGAATGTTGAAATTCACGTATTTTATTCTGGGCATAGTCTACCTACCAGTTCGATATCTATACATAAATTACTAATTTCCATAAAAAAAAAAATAAAAAATACAGTCACCGCAGCTGTATAATAATAGTTTGTATGCATATACTGAGAGGAGACGGAAGTTCGTATCGTTTTTTTCCCCCATAAACATACATTTTGTAACGATAGTTCTGGACAAAATGCACTTGTATAGTTTATATACATTGTGTAACAGAAAGGGCTAACAAATGAAATTAATTAATATGTAATAATTTTTAGTCAATACAATTTGTCAGTTTTTTCAATCATCATACAGTACATACATAGTAATTTTTTCATTTAATCTACACTACGTATAAATGGTTTAAAATCATTGTTTTCAGATCATTTGAAATTAATATTATATTTTTAAATGAAAAAAATATACATTTTTTTTTTATTTCCGATTTATACTAATTAAACATCGAACTGGTAGTTAAATTATTATAAATTTATAAGTCAAAACGTATAAGCTTCTAAATTTTAGTTAAATGGAGTACAGTTAGTGCACAGGAGTATTTATTATGTCAAATGCTAATATATATATATTTTTTTTATCTAAACGTTCTAAACCTTCAAAACTGTCGTTAAATTTCAAACAATGTAAATTTAACAAAAAAAAATGTTTTTAAAAACATACGATTAGAGATAATCATCCAAAACGACCAAGCAATAACTTTTACCGAATCGGTGTCATAAAATATTTAAAAGCCATAATAATATTATTATGTCGATACAAATCGTTTGTATCATTATTTTCATTTATTAAATGCATGTGGCTTGTGTGTTCGTCATTAACTTTCAATATCGTTTTACAAATCGTTTAAGATATAAATTCTAAATAATTCCTGGTGATTACGATGATAGTATCAAGAGTTCAAACACTTAATACATACATTGAAAAACGAGTACTGTAGGATGATAAAAAATACCTACAACATGCTACTTACACACGTTATAAATCATTATTATAAATTAAAAATCGTATTTTTGTTGTAAAAAGTGAGATTCTTTAAAATTCAGCCTAAGACTTCGCAAGAAAGAACGACGACTTGCTTAAAATTTAGCGAAAAAAAAACCATTAAAATTTGTCAACCTAATAAGATTGAAAAGCATGGTACAAAAATAATTGTAAAATCTTGCTTACAATAATGTTGATATATTTATAAAAAAAAATCTCACAAATACAGTACAATATTGTCGTTAAATTATATAGGTATATTGTTTTGTCATCGAAAATCACAACAGTGAGAAGATAAACACGCAATTTTGTCGTCCTTATTGATATATATTGACGTTTTCAAAAAGTCACATTTATTGCATACAAGTCTTATACACGAATATTACTGTAGCCTTATATAAGTATATATATAAATTTAATCGATCGACGTGAATCTTAATCATAAAGCTATAATAAATCATTTTCTTTATCGAAAAAGCCACACACGGACGTATGATATAACAAGCGTTCGTGTCTTATACTCTAATGCAGTAGCATAATGTATTTTGGGGATAGTCCAATTACGCTTTTTGTATTATATTATTATTATTATGACCTGCGAGTTCGTTTCGACCCATTTGGCCGAGTCTTTGAGCAGCCAATATCATTTGTGGCGAAGTGCACGTTAAATAACAATTAAAAGTAATTACGATAGTTATTGCTTTAGAACGCGTTTGTAATCCCGTTCTAACTAACAATTTCTCAAAATTGTGAATTTTATATGTCGTTAATGACAATATTTTTATATTTTTAATTTTATGAAAACAAAACAGATAGATCTGTTGTAAAAGTGTTATTGATTTACATAACATGTCAAATATTAAAGCATAGGGTATCATTTATATAAATAACATCACTGAAAATTAAAATTAATGAAGCGGACTAAATTGTTTAAGTTATCAACTGTTGTTAACTTTAAACTATAATTTCAATTGCATGATTTATAATTAATTAGCTATATATAGGTCTATATGAAAAAAAGTGCCTAAATATTTAATGTTATAAAATTAATAGAAAATATTTTGTTACAGGTTATGAAATTATAATTACAAGTTATCATTGAAATAATTAAAAACTTAAAAACTGCCATTATAAAAATACCTAATTTCTTACTTTTTATATTTATTAATACAATTAATGTAGCATTATAATTATTTAAATAGTTATAAAAGTATATAAAATCATTTTTTTTAACTAAAAAAAATTAGAACAAGATCATAAACGTTAAAAATAATTATGCTGTTTAATAAATATTGTATTTATGCAAAAACTGTTTGATACCTATTATATATTGAACACTAATAAATACAACAATTTAGTAGTATCCATATATTTTGTGGGAGATAAAAATGGCTAAACGGAAGACACATAAAAAGTGTCACGATTGCTGCAGGTGGTAAAGAACAAAATATTTTTGTACGTAAATTTCAACGGCTAAAATAGCATGGTCGAAAAGAAATACCTCGAACCTGCAGTAAAGTAGGAATACTCATTAGTACATTACAAGTTTAATGTCCATACAGTTTGTAACAGTTAATTTGTAACGTTAATAACAGTTTAATAATATTAACAACATACTATACTAAACGACTAAATTCCTATTTAACAAGCGCGTATGTTTATATCGCAGATCTAGACAACACCGAACAACGATCAGGTATGAAATAATAATTAATAATAATTTTTAAATTTTTTAAATTGCGACTTGATCTATGCAAGCTATAACTGCAGTATGTAAATACATTCTCATCATGGCAGTTCATTAAATTTATAAGAAGCTAACTCATTGTTAATTTTTTTATACAGTATAATGCATTATAAAATATCTTAATTCTGTATAAGTACGATTTATTACTAATACTATCAGCATGATGATTAAAAAAAAATTTGAATCAAAAATAATATAACGCAACATATTAAGCACGACTTTTATATTTTATAGTCGAGTCGCGATAACTCGAAGTCGAAAGCAGATAAAAATTCGCTTCGAAATATCTAACTCGAATTTATATTAATTTATATATGATTTATATTTCTAGGAGAATAAAAAAAAATTCGAGTTGTCAAGTTATTCGAGTTATTGTGACTCGAGTACTCGATTGTATTATTATTCTATAAGAGTTTCATTGAATAATACATAAACAAAAATATTTACCTTAAATCGGTCGGTGTGTCAAACGCGGATAGGCTCAGGCCGATTGTAGCGCAAGATCGGGGGGACAAAAAAATGTCCGTAAATTTGAAATTCACAGCGAAAATAAAAAATCCCGTTGCCAGTCGACCCGCTCGATCGCAGCGTGTTGTACGGCACGACTTCGTAGTATATTATATTGTATTAAAATTTAACAATAATATTGTTATCATAAATATTATTGTCGTTATTAAAATATAAACGTACACGCGCGCGTTCGAACGATCGACTGACGCGGTCGCACGCGGCGCTCAAGAATACACAAGCGCACGCACACACACGAAGACGCACGCATGAACACGGTTAGTGGTAATAGAGGTAGTGGTAGGCGGCGGCGGCGGCGGCGGTAGAGGTGGCGGCGTGACGGATGACAATGAGACAAAGACTGGGCGACGACGACGGTTTAGCGATACAGTTTTTATAAGCCGGTTCGCGGGCGTGACTCCCATCGCGGCAGCAACCGGACCGGTCGAAAAAACGAGACGTTTCCGCACAGAGAACTTTATCCATACGCGTATACAGAGTGTGTAACATAAATCACATACAAATGTAATTAACCGTAATTATAGGTATAACCAATAGGTGACTAATGACTAATGAAATATGTATAATGACTAATGGATAAGACTGGTTATTAGTTTAAATATATAATATATAATCATCATAATAAATGTTAATTTCTCTGTATAGTTGTAGTATAGATCATACCATTCATACCTATAATTCGTTTCTATAAATAGGTATACTACCTTGATACGCTTTGAGCAACTGTACAAAAAAAAAAAAAATAAAATAAAAACCTAATTCTAACCGTTACTCGCAATTTTTCGGTAAATAATATCAGAAATACAGCGAAGAACGGCAACAAATTAAAAAAAAAAAAAAAATTGCGATTAAACGTACGTAGACCGAACAATACACATACTCGCGTATGATATGATACGCACACATTTTATCTCGACGAAACGCGAAATGCTATGATTTTTGTTTTAGTATAGGGGGAATAATGAACTTCATCTTTGTCACTAGAAAACGTATTTTCATATGTAGACGCATATTCCCGTTTCGCGGACAAAAGCGTAACGCTCTACTGCAGTTGCATTAACATTATATGCATCATTGCAACGGTGCATGTGCATATATTTCCGATGCGTAGCTATATAACTGCGCAAAACCAACGTGTTTGCATTGTTTGTATCTATCTTATAGATATATACTATATAGTATTTTTATGCTATTGAACTCGCAAATCGCGACAATTTAAGAAATTTATAAAAATTTTAAACATTTCTTTTAGGACTTGATTGCATTGCGTTGCAATCCACTACTGTGGTCAGTATCTATATACTAAACACCAAACGTTTTTTAAATTCAAGAATTTTTAATTTTGTAAAAACCATGGACATTTACAACTCGTATTGTACATTGTAAATCTGTACTGAAATATGTTTCACGAATATATTATATAATGTAATAATTTATAAGATATGTATTATGTTATTATAAACCTGCTATAATATTATGGTTATTTAAATTCATTTTAAATTTTAAATTTTTAACCTTATTAACTTTTAACTTTTTTGAACATACAATATTTAAGTTTATAATAATTTAACATTAACTAACTAGATATATTTCCAATATTTTTTTTTTTTTTTGTACAATTTAAGCCTTTTTAATTTCCAAAGTTTATAATTAATCATTTTTATATCAATCATTTGAAAAAACGCCTTTAAATAAATATTATACAATCTTTACTATATAATGTAGAAATTTAAAATTTTTAAACATTAATATTTTTCTAATTATTTATTATTTCCTAAAATTTCAAGCAAGTAACAACCTATTATTAAATGTACTCGTATAGGTTTTTTAAATAATTGATATTCGTTAATAAGATAATATTTCATTGAATAAGATATATTATACATTTTTCTCTTAATTTTTCATCATAAACGATGTAATGTCTCTAAATAATAAAAATGATGTACAACAAACTGATCCAAGCTATGTAGAATCTTTTATCAATTAGTTTGAAACCAAAGACAAATGTGAAGCCAGGTAAGTCTTGTTTTATGATTAGTAAACGATGAACAATAGGTAACTCGACAGGCAATAAGACACCAGCAACTCAAGAAACTGGAGATAGCCCCCCTTTAGTCGTGAGCTAAAAATATGGTCAAAGTGAAATTAAATCCAAAGGTGGATGGGTTTTTATGTTGGAATTTTCCGGGGTAAATATACAAAATATATGTCAAATTTATTTTTGATACGAACAAATTCACGAGCGGATACAACTAAAGAAAGATCATTGGTGGATCCAAAAAACCAATCGACAGACTTGTATATCGCGGAGTAGTATATTTGCCATTTAATGATTAATTTATGAGGATTCTCTTCACTAGACGAACCCAGTCAATGTAAACCGTAAAATCGGTGACTAAAATTGGACACATACGGGAAATTTTCGAAAAATTGTCGGTTCAGTGATCTCACTTAGGTACATTTATATATATATTAGTATGTTACGCGAATACACGATATTCACTCTGGTTGAACGCTGTTAAACTGATCTTTCTACGTTTCTAATAATCACGAACAGTTTTTCTAGAACTATTTTTAAATACTAATTCATATATAATATTGAATTTGGTATGTAAGTATGCTGGTAATGCTTGGTATACATACATGAAATCGAAATCTGCCATATAACTGTAGCTGTAGATAGAAAAAAGCCGATAGGTAAGTATACTTTTTATCGACAACGCATTGAATAATGTTACACAAAACCGAAGAAAAGTTGTTAGATTAAAAAAACTCATGATATAAAATGTATTTTTAAAACCTTCGTTATTTTTGCAAACTTATAAAATAAATACCGTGGAACTTAGATAAGTCGAAATTCGACGGAAATCCAAGTTTTTTGACTTATCGAGGTTTTCGACTAACGAAAATTTTCGAGTTATCAAGGTTTTAGAAAAATAAATTCGATTTAAAGAGTTTTTAAACTGTAGGTACATATATTATAGTTTAGACATATTATAATTACACCGTGTACTGTTATTGCTATTATTTTAAAATTATTATTAAAAATTATGATAAAAAATGGGATTAAATAATTAATAATTTTTACATTCGAAACCACCGTGTACGTATAACCGATCGATCGCAACTGACAATTTCGAATGTAGTGAAAATAAATCGAATGAAAAATACGATAATAATAAATATAATAAACGCGGTTAGATTAAATTATCGAAACGCGAAAGCAGATTAGACAAATGGTTATAAAAAATTTCCGTCATTATCTGTCTATATTCGGAATTCAAAATGTTCGAGTTATCTATAATTTTTCTTTCGCGTAATCGAGGTTTTTTCAAAGGAATAGCATTTATTTCGACTTACCTAGGTTTTCGACTTATCGAGGTTTCACTCTATATTCATTAATAAATATTAAGAGTACGTCATACCCACATGTGTTGTCTCTGTCTTACGAACGTAAAACATAGCAAATTTACGTTCAGCAGATTCAATTTTATCGTGTGAGCTTTAATATTAGAGTCAATTTACCTATTATCAAACTTAAAGGTAATAATATTATCTAGGGCATCTCATAGGCTTTTATTGATATTTTAATTTTTAAGCGAGTTACGAGCATTTAAAATTTTTAATATTTTACATAAATATATCTCACTTAAAAATTAAGATATCAATTAAAGTCTATAAGATGCCCTAGATAATATTATTACCTTTAAGTTTGATAATAGGTAAATTGACTCTGATATTAAAGCTCACACGATAAAATTGAATCTGCTGAACGTAAATTTGCTATGTTTTACGTTCGTAAGACAGAGACAACACATGTGGGTATGACGTACTCTTAAGTACTCGCCATAACTCTTATAGTTATAAGTATTTCTTATTTAACGGTTTCCAATGTTTTCATACATAATATATAAAATACAGTGTAACTTCAATTATGTGTAAAATGCCAGACTAAAGCCATAACGAATAATCAAATAGACGGTTAAATGTATAATTTAAAAAATTGATTTTTCCAACAATGATACATAAACCCAGGCCCCCACATCATATTTTTTGCCCTGGTACAAAACTAAATTCGAACCTCTTTTAAATAACAATTAATTTTTTGACATAAATATACCTTAAATATTAGTTTTATGTATAGATTATAAGAGAAGGTATAATTAAAAAATGAAATATCAACAAATGATGTATACAGGTATCCCTTAAAAATTTAAAACATGAGTAATGTACTAATATTATATACATAGTACCTATGATTGGTTATAAATACCATATAAAGTATATAGTATTTGTGATTAATGATAGTATATACACAAAAAATGTATGTTAAAAGTTAAAATCTCGAAAAAAAAGTTATAAAACATTTGTTAAGTAAAAATAAAATAATGTGATTGTAATAACTTATACTGTAAAGTTTATGATAAACCACTTGACTCGGCGATCATAATCAAACTGATATAGAATGAATTTATCACACATTGAATGAGTTTATGCTGAATTATCGAATTCTATTTTCTGTAACGATAAATATTTTTCATTTATTTTTGAGTATGTCGCCAATCGGCAAAAAGTTCCCCATTATATAATAATTTATAAATACATTGCTCATATATACATAATAATAATAATTATTATTATTTGACATCAGTTTAGAATATATAATATATCGTATAAAATACGATAAAATATAATATTATAGTCTTTATACGTATATACAAGATGATTAACCTGTAAATATGTTCGCATCATTTGTTTATTCAATAATGCACTTATTCAAAGTAAACTTAAAAACCATACTCGTATCTTAAAATTCTTGGGATTTTTGGTACAATTTAAAATGGAAATATAATTTATCTAAATAAATTTAAAAATATGGTCCGTTAGTAAATTTAAAAATCCAAAAACAGAATTTGAATCAACAAGATGAAAATGGGAGTGAACAAGTTTGGTGAATGACTCGATCGTCCTTTACAACTATTGTATGAAGACAATCATAAATATTAAATATCTTATACATCAACATTTTTTCTGTGTAAATGACGTTATTATTAACCATGAATGTCGTCGGGAAATAATATAATTGTCCAATCAACTGCTAAAATATGTGCATTAAAAAATCAATTATTACTCATATAATACTCGTATGTGATGTAGGTATGTATGGGTAGCTACAACGTTAAACGGGAACTGAAAATCAAATATATGAAGCCCACAACAATTTAAGTCAATTTTGAGACTAATTTACGTATGATAATAACAATTATGTAACCGGAGCGATCGTTTATAGCATGGGTTGAACTAATATGGTAAAACGCAAACCGCAGTCCTTCTTATATGACACGCATTATGTCTACGTGTGCAATATATATATATACATAAATACATGAAAACTGTAGTACTAGAATATATTATAATATTGTAAATAAATTGTCCTTAGAATGATCATACAAATCGGCTGCTATAAGTGTTTGAGTTCATAAGAACTTAGATACATGATTTAATGTCCAATAATGTGGTCAATATGTCTCTATCTATGTTTGAAAAAAATATTGTGGATTCATTTCGGAGAAATTAAAACTAAAATTATGTATCACGTTTAAATATCAGATGTCTTAATAATAATTTCCCTTTTTATTTTACGAGTCTTAAAAATTTTGTTAGTTTATGTTTGAACTTTTGTGTGTATATTCACAACATTTTTAGAAAAAAATATAACTCTTAAGCTTCTACTGAGTTTCCACTCAGTGGACCTCGGTAATCATTTTGATATTGGACAAAAAATATACATGACCAATTTATTCATGTTTATAAATAACTATCAATTTTCAACAATACTTGTCATCGTAATCATTCGAGATAGATATTATATCGTGTAATTACTATTTACCAGCTTTTTTTTTAGTTTTAGTCACGGACAATTGTTAATATCTATTACCTTAAGTCAGTATTCTACAATGTTGAATATAAATAGAGACATGAAAAATAATTTATTTTGTTAATTTAATAGCATTTAACACTAATAAAAGAAACACTAATAACAATAATATTGTACCATTATTCATATAAGTCACTGACATCATCATTGTTATGATAAGTGTTTTAATGGGAGAAAAACCCATTCGGTTGTATATTTTTTAAATTTTAATATAAAATTATAAAAATGTCACCACAACCACTTTTACACGACGACAAAAATATACGATATACCTATGATAATATTATTACTTATTAGCGTATTATACAATAACACAATTACGTCCACACGGCGTTGTGTGTAGGCTATTTCGCTACACCACCGTCGCGAAGTCAATATTACCGGTATTTTAAAAATTTGGTTTATTAAAAATTTAATTACAGTAAATTAGTGTGATAATATAAATTATAATAATACAAGGCAGTATAACATAAAACATAATATAAGCAAGTTTTTGGTAGTGAATTGGTTAGTTTCCGTGTTAAGCGTGGAGAAAATCACAGGTTAAGATTGTGTGGAAAAAATCGAAACTTCCGTCCAAATATGTTTTTGCGGAAATTACCACTTATAGTCAACTATCAAAAATATACAATTTTTAAAAAAAATTACGAAAGCTTAGAAAATAATGGATCTAGCAACAAAAAATTCGAATATTATATTATGTAACACTATTAAATTAGTATTCCTAGAATAACTCAAATAAGTCCTAAAACCACGTTACATACTTGTCTGTTATCCAAAATACCTTACGTAATATTCTTAAAAATATTCAACTATTGACAGCAAAAACGACCTATTTTCTCGATTAATAACTATCTACCGATTTTAAAAATCTAACAACCGTATAACTTATGACTACAGTCATTAATACAATTTTAGTGAGAAATGACAAATAATGATAACGGATAATGTAACTTTTATAATATTAACTATTTATTTCAGATGTACCTATTATCATCAGAGGCTTGCCCGAGGTGGGAGTCGGGTCCGGACCCCTCCCATTAATTGACAGCATTTAAAATTCTTAAGTTCAAACCACTGATTGTATAATACTTTTTACATGTTAACAATTTTGGACCTCCCTTGAAAAATTCCTGGATACGCCCTTCCTACTATTATAAGGAGTAGTTTCACTCATCCATATTTGTATATTAATAATTTTCACTTATCGATGACTATAAAAAATGTACTTATTTGATAAAATTTAAACTGTAGACATTTTCAAATGTATTTTTCTATTCTTAAACAGTCATAATAATAAGATATTGCAGTTTATTCTCATTATTAATTTCTATCCTACGTAGTGTACTGTGTATGATGTATATCTGACTTTATTTAATTATTAATCTACTGCTGTTAAAAAAATCATAAACCGTTTAAAGCTTTTTTTATCGTAGTCTAATGAGTAATAACAAACTATTATTATTACTTTGTAAACTTTTTATCGTACCACGTGCAACTTGGTACATGGTTACAAGTTTGTATTATTTTAATATAATGCATAATATTTTTATACAATATTATATAGTTTGGGCCAATCACGGTGACTCACAAAGTAAATAAACGAACGGTGATCCAAGCCAATGGAAAAAAAACTGTATCGTATAAATATAAGTATAAAAATTAAGACGATTAAAAATTACAGTAAGTTCCCGTCACAACAAACTCCAAGGGACCAAATTTTTTTTGTTATTATAACGAAATTTTGAAAATTTGAATAAAAAAAATTTAAAAACATAATGTAATTCAAGTACAAATGAATAATTCAAATGTAAATAATTATATAATTGTATATAATATTTTAGTTCTGCATGCCACAAAGTATTATGTGTATATTTGTCTTATAAATAATGTCTTGTTGATATATAGTTAATTAAATATTAAAATATTCCCTATTATTTAAAAATATTTAGAAAAAAATACAAACGTATTATATAAAATTTATTTCCATCAGAATCAATTTTTTATTGTCAGGTTTAATATTAAAATTTTACAGTAAATTGATCCGATGATGTAAGTTTTAAAGTTTAAGAACCGCTTTCATTTTAATTTGATATTAGGTAAACTGGTGAATTAAATATGTTATACAAATTCACTGATTTTT
Organism: Rhopalosiphum maidis; assembly: GCF_003676215.2. Classification (NCBI taxonomy): domain Eukaryota; kingdom Metazoa; phylum Arthropoda; class Insecta; order Hemiptera; family Aphididae; genus Rhopalosiphum; species Rhopalosiphum maidis. Next base: position 88,628,321 of record NC_040878.1, read on the forward strand.
AAATACTAAACACTAAATGTATTGGATATTTATAAAAGCGTTTAGTAAAAGTAACGAAAATCATTAAATAAATGTATTTTACATTATTATAAAATAAAAAAACGAAATTTTGTAATATTATTTATATTAACAAATATACGCTTATATAATATGTTATAATGTACTAATATAATATATAATATGAAAATCTGTTTTTTTGACGCAATAGTCAAAAACGGAAATTTAATAATGGTTTCAATATTTTTGCAGTGTTTATGTTTAATGTTTAATACGGCGAAAATTCGTAAAAAATTACACGATCGCTCCCTATATGTACGCGTGCTATAATCAAAAAGCTTGGAAAATTGTATGAATTTTTAAAATTGGCATAGATGACTAAATAATGATGTTTTTTTATTTGATTAAGTTAAGTATAATTATAAATAAATGTTTATTTTTATTCATTTGTTTAATACTTTACTGTTGATAATAATACAAAATGAACACTATATATTTTATGATTGGCTATATAAAGATATTATTTTATAATATTCTATGCTTATTAATGCATGGTTATTAATTTAAATAAATATCTTCAAACATTTTAGTTAAGATTTCAAGTTTCTGTGGTTAATCATTTTTTAATCATAAAAATAAAAAAAATGAATATTGTCAAAAATTTATTTAATATAAAAATGTTCGTTTTTCCTTAAGTTTATTTTATTTTTTCCAATTTGTAAGTAAAGTAATGTAAAATGTTTACTCTTGACTACCCAAAGTATCAACTAAATTTAATTTCCTACCAAAAACCACGCCCAAAGTTGAAAATTAAAGAATTTTTACTATCTTAAAAACTGATGTCACACAAAAAGAAAAAAACACATAATTGAAAAAAGTAAATAGGTAATAGGTATATTCATTTCTCCACTCAAAAATTAAAATTCAAAAATAATATTATCTATATATAGTAAAATTATGTTATTATTACCAAATATTTTAACAAACTCCTCATGACCTGCATCCCGCTCATGGTTATTTCTTTGAATAAAAGTATTTATATAATATATAATCTAAAATATGATCGTACCGTTATGGGAAGTTTCAAAAATACCATTTTTATAATGGATCGCATCGGCCGCTGCAATCCACGAATAGGAACAGACACGTGTGTTGTACAGAACAAAATGTGTTTTACCAGTAGACGTTCGGTGGAACCAATCTTATGTTTGTGCATAGTTCGGATAGTGTTACCATTAGGTTTTATATTCCAAAACACTACGGCCATGTTGAAGACATTTCCAATTTTCGTAGTATTTTTTTTTATGACTGTGTGATGTTACGTAATAATAATCTACAATATTCATTAGTATGATGGTAGCTCACATATTTATGATTTAATAATCAATATATACAGCTAAAGCAGAATATTTTTATGGACAATTAGTCCACGAACTGCAGCGTATATATCAAATACTTAACAATAAAGTTATTTTATTTATTTAACTATATACTTAAGTGAGAAAAATATAAATCACACAACAGGTACCCCGCAAAATGTTTGCTACACGGCGCACTAAAACTTGGTTCATTAAAAATTATATGGACGTTGATTAATAAAAAATAAACACACATATTTGTTTATAGAAATTGCGAACATTTTATCAACAGTAAACATGTATCATATATATATATATATATATTATACACATACATGCACACGTATAATAATAATATATTAAAGATTTATGTATTCTAGATGGTATATGTTTTAATGAACGTCAACGTTTTTATAAAATTATTTTCTACTTTTTAGAATATTAAATTTAAACCATGGCCCGTGGGTTGTCTTAAATAACGCACTTAATTTTTTTTATAAAAAAAAAATACAAAAAATATACCTTATACATTTTCTTTTATTTTTATTATAAAAATACATAACTTGTGACCGGCTTGTGTAACAAGTGCTCGGTATAATGGTGGCTCTATCTGGCGTCCACTTCTGCAGGTATATTTAAATTGCTGTGATCCAGTATCGCGAAAATGAAACGTTAAAATATGACTTGTAGTAATGGACTAATGTCTGAAACTTTAAGCAAACGAAAACGCCTGAAATACGCAATATAGGCAATAAATAAAGACAAGCAATGCATACAATATGATATTAACTTATTTGAATGGTTAGAATAATTTAATATTTAATTAATAGACTTATTTTAATTGCTTATATTATTGTTAAACTACATAATTGAAAATGTTTAATCTTTACATTATTAGAGTTATTAAATAATATTATTAAATGCGAATTGATGACGATTATTTATCAATTATTATCAATTATATTAATCATAAGCCCACGTATCGAATTAATGACTGAATTTTACATGAATAGATATAAAGGTAGGTACTACATTATAATACATATTATAACGTCGGCATAACTTGTGCACTGATTAAATAATCAGCTTCAAAACCGTAACGATAAGTGCAGATGATCATGTGTGTGATTTATTAAAAATTATAATTTTATAGTTGCATTTGTATTATTATTTATGACATTTTAAAATATGTATTTAAATACTCTGAATACAAACAGGATACGAAATATACTGATATACAATTACATTATAGATTAGAACAAATACATTTTGACGGAAAAGGGAACTTGTTTTTTAGTCGTATTCCGTCCCGCCGCCAATTAATTCCCATATAGCCACCTGGCGTTATAACCAATTTATTTTAGTTAATTATTTTTATTATTATTATACATATACCTGTAGACTATTTTCAACAGTCATGTAAAATCGACCGATAGTATATGTTGTTTTTCACCTTTACAGTTGTAAGTTTCAGCACTCTGTGCTATAACACACTTCCACACACACACAGTGCCATAAATAGACTACTTGAGGCCTGTGTGCAAACCAAAATCTAAAGACCCTGTGTGGCCATATTATAATTTTTTTTTTTTTTGAGGCCTGTGGCCTGTGACGGTGCACACTCTGAACACCCGGTTTTTACGGAACTGCACACACGTCAGATGAAAATTTTACTGACGAATCTTCACAATAATATGTAATGTTAAAACGTCATCGCGTTTCACGATGAGTATGAATCTCTGTAATATCTATATATAGTCCAGAGACTACGTAAAAAGAGTCGTTAAAAAAATGATCGCTCCGGATCCAAAATTATGGTGGAGCGAGACTTGGGCGGTAGCAGGTCGTTTACCGAGGTACACATATTATATTATATTATGACCATGTCACGACAGTATACAACACCGACAAGGACTGCGGCAAATATAATAACATTATACAACAATAATCTTACTGTTATTATTTCGTATTTTATTATAATGTGTATATATATATATATGTTTATAAAAATCGCGAACATTTTCCTAACAGTAAACATTTATCAAATATATATATATTATACATATACATGCACACGTATAATAATAATATATTAAAGACTTATTGTTTTTTTTTGTATAAATATTAAGCTAATGTTACACATATATAATATATATATATATATATATATATATGTATCATGTATATATAATTTAAAAGTATGCTAAACTATACAACGTATGTATCATTTTTCTCAAACGCCGTTTCGCGGGCGTCGCTAAGTATAAAAACAAAGAAATGAAAAAAAAACATATTTCGTGTATTTTACAACATATAATATAATATTTAAATAATCAATTCTTCCCTATAGGTACACAGTATATATTATAACAATTTCATAGAAAATTTGTTTTAAAAAAAAAACATTTATTCGATTAGTTTTTTATAATAAATCACATCTTATCTATATATATATATATACCTATGTATATAATAAATTCCTTTCGATTTCTCGTTAATTCAATCACATGCCGGTTCACAGTCTCTAACGGAACGTAAAATTTAAAGACAAATAAAAGGAGAAAACAAAAAAAAAAAAAAACATAAAAAAACCTTCCTACAAATTCGTCACCAGCATTATATATATATCACATATATATAATAATAATAATAATAATAATAATAATTTAAGATATATTATAATAATCACATATCGATGTATTACAATAAAGGCCTTGCTGTTTTCCGATCAAGATTTAATTGTTCGTTTTGTCTAGTTTCTATACTGCATATAATACGTATATGACATATAATATTAATCATGTACAATCATCCGACAAATACTTCACCCTCCAAACCGACATACCCCAACAACATCACGACAAACGTATGCGCTAAACTGGTTCTAAACAGACACGGCATAAAATATAATGAACTGCAGCACACTGTGATCAGTTGACTGAAAAAAAAAAATTACATATCCTAACAATACGACGTTAAATGACAAGTGGCGAGCATATAATAATATAATATTGTATAATATAAAGAAAACAACGAAGGAAATAAAAACAGAACATGAAAACGTTAGAGTGAAAGAGGCAGAGAAAAAATTTCGTTTTCGTAGATTTTGTATTTACTTGAGCAACATCGGAAATATATAATATAGGTACGAGCAAACCGACGACGGTATAATTATTTATAGTAGTATAATAACAATAATATTAACAAAATTATTGTTATTTGCAAAATATATGATAATGATAGTAATAATAATAATAATAATAATTCGCTATCGTATAATATCGGTGCTGTATATTATTAAGTAAATGGTATAATTTGAGATTTTTCAAAAACGCGTTTGTTACGAAAAATTGACGAGACGAGTGATAATAATTAATTAAGAATATAATAATATATTGTATGTTTTCCTCACGTCGTGCGCGTCGACATTATGTAGATACGTTTTTGGTGATTAAATTCATTTTTCTCTTTTTTAAAAAATTTTTTTTTTCATACAAATAACATTGAAATATTTATTAAGTCATTACTATTATTATTTATTAATTTGTTTAAAGGACGTAACAATTATAATGGTAAACAGTTTCGGTGTGATTACCACTATATAGACCGTGTATAGTAGTAAAAATTTTTATAATCAAGTCGTGTCTATTTTTTGAGCTTTATTGAGTAATTTCGCGAGCGTTATTAAAATAAAAATATATAAATATACATAATATATTATCGCATTATTATTAAATGTGTTTAAGTACGGATTATATTAAAAGTCTGTTTGTTTTTCATTTGGTTTCGTTTGAGGCGACGCGATGGTAAGATATTCGATACATAAACGTCCGGTGCCAACGGTTTTGTTCACGTTAATGATTCACAAACACATTAAATCCTTAAAATTACATACAAAACAACAAAATAAATAAAAGGAAAAAATAATAATAAGTTTAACTTAAAAAAGCATACAAAAATAGTTCGAAAAAAATTTTATACAGAAATATTATTACACATAACATTAGTACCTATATTATGTAATATATTGTGTATATATAATATATATATATGCACTTGAATAATTAAAAACTTACACCAACAATATAATATATTATAACCTTAAAGCTATTCTTATAAATTATGGTTATGTACAGTAATAAGGGGTTTCGTTGACTTAAGTTGAGAAAAAAAACGCGTTCTCGGAACAAAAATAATATATGTATATATATATATATATATATATAAAAAAAAAATTACAATCGTAATAATTATATTTATGATAAATGGTAAAAATGAAACTATACACACACGTATATGCGCCGTGTGCATATAATAATAAAGTTTTCATCTTTTATTTTTTGTTTTTTATTTGTTCCGAATCGAATTTATTTTCCTAATTAAAATATTAATAATAATAATAATAATTAAAATTTTGTACACGTTTCGAGATTTGTTTTAAATATATATAATATATACTAAAAACGTAGAGATCGGTCAAACTAACAATAATTAATTTATATGATATATATATTATATATATTTCTGTTTTTTTTTTTATTTTTTTTTTTTTAATGTTATTAAATATAATATATATATTATTTTTTTTAGTATATTATATCATAATATCTTCTCGGTTAATTATTGTCAGTCTTTACACACACACACACACACATACACATGCACACAGACGACGGTTGCAGCAGCATCAGCTACAACAACCAGCAGGGAGTACATCAAAATATATTATTATAATATTATACATTGTTCAAACGGTAGCAGCAACGATGGCGGCAGTACACGTTCAGGAGAAAAAAAATATAATACGAAAAAAAAGAAACACAAGTTTTTGCGCGATATTTACACGGCGGACGAGTTTGAACTCGAATAGTGCAGTATTCTATATACTAACAATATATAATAACACACGCACGCACATACATTCATCTTATATACGTGTTATACACACCATACGCAGGTTGAATTTGACCTACGTATAGTAATGATAATAATATTAATAATAAAAATAATAATAATAATATGACGACGGACTGACGACGATGATTCTGCAACCAAGGCAGAAAGAATAAATTATAATATAGCAACTGCGATGATGAAGATGACAATATATTTATATATTATTATCATGAGGTCTTTGGTCGTTTTTGGGTTTACATAATCCTCATGCGCCGGAACAATCGATTTCGACGATGTCTTTGGGAACGTCGACAAACTGGTACACCAGCCTTTGGCCGTCTACTTTGGCCAGGATTCCCCTCTGGTAATAATACCTGTGCACAAACAAATGAACGAACGGTTATTGATGTGAATACATTACATTAAACGTTAAGATGAATTTAAAAATAATAAAAATTTATTCAGTTTTGTATACATGAGTGTAGTATACTTTTGAGTATTGGTACGATTTTTAACTTAGTTTGGTGTTTAAACATTATAAAGGATGGTTTTATGTTTCAAGTACCTATACGAGACAACGCGAGTTCAAAGTTCAATCAATGATCGTGATGGTCAAATAAGAATAAACGAGCATATTATAATCGCAGTTTGTTTGTTTATTATTTTGTTTAATTGAAAAATATCTAAGCTGGTAAGCGATAACATAGAAATATTACATTTTTAATAGGTGGTATATCATTAAGTAAAACGATATTTTAATGTTTTATTTATTGACGATTCATTTGGAGGGTGGGGCGAGTTGGCGATAGTTAAATATTTAAATTTGATCCTTTTCTTTAATAATTAAAACTATCTATAATATAGTTTAATGTGTATAAGGGCACGCGTAAAACAAACATTGTAATCAAAGATTAAACGACAATCAGTGTCCAGTGACGTTTCGGCATTACGGAATATGTGTATAGTCCCTATGCGTATTATATTTTAAGATCCGGAAATGCTAAGACTTTGGAATCTACATACCTCGCATGTTACAATGTACTATAATATTAATAATATGTAAAGTAAATAATGTTATAATATAATATGTACGATCGGTACAATTAATTACATATAAATAACCCAATGTAAGCGTATTAATTAATTAAAAAAAAATAAATTCAAAAACGAACCGATAACAGAATGATCTATATTTCGATAGAAAAAAAAATCAATTCGTAACGAACATATTAAATTATTATAATAATATATAACGTACAATAATACATTATACGCGTTTTTGCTGACCGCAGCATAAATTAATAAGTAACTTTATTATAACATTATTACGATATTATGTTATCTGTTGCGGCATAGCAGCAGACCGTTTGTAGGTATATAAACGCAACGGTGTTTACAAACAACGTCTGGTCATCGTCGAAAGCGAATTAATCGATTTATCGATATTATTACATCTCATGTAGGTAAGAAGCCGGTATACCGATGCAGCTAATGTTTAAATGTTTTATAATGTTATTATTTATTACACACCGATCATTACTGATTTATACGAACGTTGCACGCCGTGCACGTGCGGCAGTACCGATAAAGTATAATACATAATCCAACGAATATTCTAATAGAATACCGCCGGTGAGCAGTAATGAATATAACATAACGTATAATACAGCATAAATAGTTATTACTTGTTAATTTAAACTTCAGAGACCGGATTTTTAATAGAAAGGTTAGGTTAAAATGGTAAAAGTAAGATGTTTTTATGCATTAAGATATTCTTATACGCATGAAAAATATGGGCATCTGTTCTTTTATCCCAGCCTGTGGTACGAGTTTAACCGATGCAAAAAAAGGGTATCAAAAATATATGTCTCACGCTTATTCATTGACGAATTACTATTATCGCGTTATTGTATTTAAACCGTTTTTTGTACACTAAACAAACCATATTAATAATAATATATGATGAGATTAATTTGTACCTGAGAGCACGTCCCATCGTCTCATAGTTCATGTCGGGTTTGTTCTTGTGTTCTCCCCAAAGTTTGGACACCGCTTTGGAGTCGACCAACTTGAAAACGCCCTTTTCCCGGTTCAACCACTTGATGAACCTCGGGCAGTAATCGGAGTTTTGCAACAGTTTCAGCAAAAACTCCCACAGGTACGTCGTGGAACCTGTATACGAAAAACGTGCTCCGTTAATATAATATAATAATAACATAATAGCTGCACACAGATCATATTAAAATAAATACGATTTGTCTTGCATATCGTCATAAATTATTGTGCGTGATTCGATCGTTAGGTCGAATAATTGTTTACCTTCTCGGCTCTTCCGCTTGGGTCCCGTGGCCGGACAGGACTGCTGTTGGATGGCTCCGGGGGAACCGGCAGCGGACGGCCGTCCGACGCTGCCGTACTTCTTGGGCTTCTTGTTGCTGCCACTCTTGTTTCCGACTGCCTTCTGGTGGTACATGGCCGCAGCCGCGGTTGGGGCGCCAAAGTCCATGTAGTATAGGTCATTGAGGTTGGCCGCCCCGGCGCCGTTGGGCTGGTAACAGTTGGCCGCGGCCGCCTGGATGACAGACCCACGACCGACCACGGTGCCCGGAAGCGCGGCCGTGGGCGGGCACGGTGGCATGGCGAAGTGGCCGCCGGATGTGGGGCTGACTGCTGATCCGTAGCCGCCAATGGCCGACGGGTGGTAACCAGCTACGCCACCTCCATAAGGATCTGCGTACGACAAGAAACGAAAAACTTTAGTAAAAAATAATAATAATATAAATTTACCTAGTACCTAGTCATTTGATACAATATTATTATTTTTTGTAATGTAAAATCATATTTTATTAATTATTTACAACATGATGTTAAATAGACGCGACCATACATGTAGCGGTCGTTTCAAGGGCGTTCGTGAAAAACAAGCGCGCGCGTCGCAGCGCGTGGTCGCAGATGAAAAGTTGGTCTGGTAGTGACATACTATTATACAGACTAGAAAAATTAATGAGTAACGGAATAAAATAAAAAAATACCTAAATATTCGATTTTCATGGAATTGTTATATTAAAATATTATACGGTGGTGTAGCATTCTCGACCTTGATTTTATTACTAATATATAATACCACGGTACGGCGGAAGTGTCAATCCGAAGAACAATCTGCATAAATATAGTCTATAGTTATTCAGTTTTACTCATATCCAGGAATTAACTATCCACTATCAGATACAATATTCCAACTGTTCGATTGCACGCTATTATTGTTTTTATCATATTACAAACGTGTATTAATAATATTTCGCTTGCGTTCAACTCGTTATACCTTACTCCCGATAACAATTTCTAAACATTCCGAACGCGTTTCCGTACAAAAAAACAAGTACGGTCGTTGTGTACACGATATAAGTATAGTTACTTCATTACTCGTTATTATTTTAAACAGATCGCGTCGTATAATAATGTAATGACGTAGAACGTAAATACTTTTCCCGGTTTAGCGCACGAGACGTCCTTAAAAGGAGACGGACAGACGGACGACGAACGCTATCAAAACGCATACAGCGTATACCACACGGTGGCTATAATAATACTTGGGTAGTGTCATTTCGCAGCAACTCGCCAATAGAAATTTATCACGTGCGTTTCGATTTTTCGATTAACAAAGTCCGGGAAAAGCGACAATTTTGAAAGTTTCTGAAATCTGAAGGGTTCGCATCACGATAATATTTACAATGTATGGTTTTTGACATACGTTTCAGACTTGTGTGTGCTGTACTTTACAATACGTTATGATGTGTATATTATAATATAAACGAAGCGTTTCGCAATCTCATTATTTACTATATACGACTATACGAGTATATATTATGAGCCGCGTGCGTAGACTATAGAGAGCAGGAAACCGTTGTGGGAACGGCCGACGACGACGATGCAATTTCTCATTCAAAAGGAGATTAAAATATTATTATATTATTAATATTATAATAAACGTCTTCTATTTCCTATTATATATATATGTACATTATATACGTCCGGGTGTATTAAGATATTATTGTTGTACCACCGTCGTTCCGTAAACGGATTTCCGTTTCGTCCAGTCGGTGTATTCATTTTTTCTGTCGAATATCATACCTCAGTCCGCCCGGACTAGAGAGGCTTATTCGTGGACCAGTTTCGGATACCTACATGGACGATCGCGCTTAGGTATACGAAAAACGTTATTAATCGTAATTGTTACGACATATATCGTGTGCATGTCATGTATAATAATATAATATTGTTTTACGGACGTTTAAAACGGCAGATCTTACAGGTTTATATATACGTGGTTACGGCGCTTCCCCGCGCTATCCCTCACCAACTATTACGGCGATGGACGAACCGGTGTCGAAACCCAGACGGTGGTACCCATATATATAAATGTATTTTTTTTCGTTCACCTTGAACTTGATCGACCTATCCTTCTCTCAATTTCAATTTCTCTCTCTTAAACACACACGTATGTCGTGTATACGTCACGCTCGGCGCGATCGCGGCCGTGTGTGTATTTGTGTGCACGCCACAGTGCAGTGTTTTCGTACGTGCGACTAATATTTAATAATATATCGCGAAAAACCGAATCGCGTGTTACGTGAACACGGAAAAGGAAATGTGAAATGATTGTTTAAACTATAGGTACTTGCCTGCGATAAAAATTGATGATACGATTACAAGCTTAATGATAGGCAAACTGAATTTGGTCGCTTATACATTTTCGAATTATATTTAAAGCATAGACGTTCTTCTCGATTTTATTTTCGTTTCAGACGTACAGGCAAAGATCAGACGATAGATCTAATCTAGAAGCTTCTGAGAAGTTCAAATCAATTTTATCGATTATCGTTTTGTTATTTCATTTTTGCTACTCTAAAATAGCAATTGATAGGAATTTGAAACAGTTTCGATATATCGTTCATGTGGTAGTTGGAGGGGAGGCATATAGGTGGTGATTGTGTGATGCTTTTCTTAGCCGTCTTTAAGCCACTCACAAAATAGTTCAAAGCTTACCTCAAAATTAAAATAATAATTTTTTTATGTTGTCATTTTGCATATTTAGTTCCTTTCCCCCTAAAATCCAATCAATTCTCCACTTATGACACATTACAATATTTTTAAGAGTATTTAGTAACGTGCTGTATTCATTTTTATATTATTTAATAATATTCGAAATCAGTCTATTGTTTATACCACAGCCACAGCGGTGTATTATATATTATATACCGTCCGTATCGTCTTTCCAGAAATGAAAAACGATCGACTTGCGCGCGCGTGGCGTCCGCGATTTCCGCGTTTCGCGCCCGCCTCGCACATATATAATAAATAATAGTTGCTGCAGCTGCCGTCGCTAAATACATCCGCCTGCGGCTCACGAGTGCTATTTTCAGACATAAGCACGAGCCCGGCCCCCGACGCCGTTATTCGCATTCCGCGGGAATAGGATGGCCGCCGCAACTGTGCCGGAGCCTACCGCGCGATAATTTACGTGCACCGTTCGTCTTGTACGTCTCTAGCGATAAGCCGCAAAAAGTTGTAGTCTAATATTTTATACATATATATATAAATATATTTATTTAGAAAAAAAAATGTTAATCCGAAAACCAAAAAAGATGGAGATTATTTCGAACATTATATAGAATAAGTTTTTATATATTTTATTATTCGTTAATTGTATTACTCATTAGTATAGTCATTACCCATATATAATAGATATCACTAGTTATTACAATATTATCAAGTTGTCTAAATTTTGTATTTTATCGCCTTATAACGTCGGCACGAATAACACTTAAAGAATATAATGGAAAAGAAATATCGTATTGTAAATATTTGTAATTTATATTTATTTTTCTATTTGATATTTTAATTCAATAAAAAAATCAATTTAATTATAATTTCGGTGCCTACATTATCGCAATAGTATAAGTTGTCATTATAGTATTAAAGTGTACCAACCAATACAGGAAGAAACCAAAATCGATTAAACTGAATTAATATGTATATCGTTGCGGTAGACGAAAAGCGTAGTTTGCTAGAAATAAAAACGGTGTGTCAGTGTAGGTGTAGTCGATTTCGACAGCGTTTATTAAACGTTTTCGACTACCAACCCGCCAAATCATAATAATATAATATAAAAAATATTATATTATACTTCCTGGTTTTAGCGGCGCCGAATCGTCACAACAAATTCGTACTTGAACAATAATTGTCGACGTAATAATATTGTATTCATAGGTATCGTTGGTCGTAGGGAAAAAAATAATGGATATCATGATGAGGGGGAGTGACGCGCGGGTATACAATATTATTATTGTATGTAGGTTCTTATAGTGTTATTATGTGAAGAAGGAATAAAAAAACCAGAGAACACTCGGCGACGAACGCGGAAGTCATTTCGTGTATAAAAATATAAATCGCTATTGAATGGAACGGAATTTGCGCATGTGAGACGACGACTCCCGTGAAGCATCGTCGAAGGTCGGCCACGGCGGCAGTGGCGGCGACCACGTGACCGATGGGTTCGCGACGAGTGGCGGCGGTGCCGGCAACGAAGCGTTACGCAACAGCCACGGGAGGGGCGAAGCGAACACTGGCTCGCGCGTTTTTTGAATAACAACATCGTCGTCGTACCTAAATTATTATTTTGGCGAAAATTCATACTCGAGCCAAATGAACGTGTGCGTACGAGTAGACAAAGTATTATAAGTAATATGTAAGTGCATGCGTTTTATATGCGTTTTATAGTATTAATAATTTTTATAATTCGTTTCATCATAACAATTGTACGCACACGACGTGTGTCTTTTTATCTGAATACCTACTCTATGCCACCACCGACGCCGCTTCTATTGTCCCCGACGACGAATAATAATAAGACAAAAAAAAATTGTAAGTCACTCGCCAACGTCTACAACCTTTACGGTGGCGGTGATTATATTATTATTAATATTATCATCGTACATTCGTGCTGTGTTTGTGTGTTTACGTGTTGTACACTTCCTGAATGCGATAACGCAACGTTATTATTATATAATTGCACGCGGCGCTTCTTGTTATCTCAAATCGAGAGCGCGCACGTCGTGATATTATAAACGCGTATAATTTATTAATCACTTTATTTCGACAAACACGCCCGTGCGTACCTACTACCTACCTACAAAACGGTTTAATGTGAATGATAAACATCATGGGATCGCGGAAGATAAGGCAGCGGAAACGATAATATTATATTATTATAAACATATTATATTCAAACATAATAGACGTGCGTTATCGATACGGCGAAAGGTCACGCGAGGCAATCGCATATTGAGCATTTCGCGATGTACGAAAATCGTAAATGATGGATCATTTTTTATATTTAGCTATATGGTGTATGAGATATCCATCTCCAAGTATGATAGTTCATGTATCGGGTATTATTGTATTGCTATTATTATAGTGTGCGCGCGAGTGAGAGTTAACCTTGAAGTGTTAGTATGTCATTGCTCTATCTCTCTCTCTCTCAGTCTCTTTCCTCTCTTACGCGTCCATGAGTCCGTCTCGCTCACATCTGCATATCATTAGGTTTTATAATATATAAATATATAAATATATAAATATATATATATATATATAATAATACTCTCTCACTCTCAGTCTTTTGTGTATATAAGTACATGAATACATGATATATCCACCTCTGCACTCATTTCGATGTCCGTCGGCGCGTGTGTGTGTATGTATATAATATGTATGTATCAGTGTATCTCTATCTCCTTTTACGCGCTACACGAGTTCACATGCATTCGAGTCGAGGTGGTCACGTGACCAATGCTCGGCGTCGGTTCTCCCTTTCCGCAAATCGCTATAGAAAACGAAATAAAAAACCACCAATCGTCCTCAAGCCGCGCCACCGCGACCGCATTGGCAACACTGCCGAGTGTAAACTCGTTTTCATCGTAAAGATTTTTTTTTATACATATTTATTATATTGTTTCAACTCACACATAAACAAACTGCGCACACACACACACTCACGACCCACACAGAGTGGTCGACTTGCGCCAAAACGGCTATTACTGACCAACCGCACGACCAATAAATTTACAACGCTCAGCTCCACCTTCTCCTTCAGCAAGCACACAAAATTGTCATCATTTTCTGCAACGTTTGCGAAAGAGTAAAATAATACAAGAGACACACAGACGACGAGATAGAGAGAGATAAAATATAGATTGTCGAACGAAATGGTAAAAATATTTTTTTGGAATGAGTCATTTCGAGTAATCTTTGTTTTTTATTAACTTCGAGGAATACATTTATGCATGTCCCGCAAAACAAATAAAAGTTAACCCGATTTCTGCATTCAACTATATTACACGCGTACTAAGTGGTCGTTTTATCTGTGAACGGTTTTTACTGTTTTGAACAATAATTTTATGAAATACGAAAAAAGTAAAATAATATTGTACCCGCGAAATGTAATTATGATAATATTGATAACACTCACGGTTGTTTCGCATGAAAAGCGGATGTTTGGGCGATGGAGGCGCGGGACCGGGATGATGGTAAGCGCCTGGTGGCGGAGCGTTCACTCCATATATCCTGGAGAACAAGTCCTGTTGTTGCTGCTGCTGTTGTTGCTGCTGTTGTTGCTGCTGGTGACATTGTGCGATACTCGGCGGGTCCGGACTAGTACGACGACCGCAAGAAGAAACTGATACAGCGTACAGAAAACAATGAAAAAAACCAAAGGCCCAAAAACATTAATCTCTTATCTTCAGAATAATATAATAAGTTAATGAGTTAAAGAAACAAGTAAGGTGGATATTGAGAAGTGTTCAGAGTTAAAAAAGATTGAGGACGATGGTTGGACGGGTTAAGTCATTACAATATTATAAAATATTGTATTTTAGTCTATAAAATAGATTGTTAATTATAATTCGATAGTATCGTAATAAATGTGGATGAAGAGGAAGAGGAAAGACTTATCATTATTATAATATATTCGGTTATTAATGTGAACATAATCTGACCTTGGTGGTGATACTGGTGCGGTTGGAGCCGAGCCCTGAGCTCGGTATCAGTGGACGTGTGCCCGCTGCTGCTGCTGTCCACGTCGGACACTCCGGAATCTGCGGGGCTGGGTGGCAGAGAGCCTGAAACGAAACAAGAAAACTCGTTAATTTATGCACATATACATACATTATAATAATATATTATATACACGGCGCGTTATTCATACGAGATCCACACGGGTTTTATACAATATAATATAATATCGTACACAATATTGTGTACATGTAATACGTTAAGTATAGTAGTATAGGTAAATATATGTACGCGTACCTAAGTAGATATACATATAGTATTGAAATATTGCATAATATATACAAAGGTAGGAAAAATTTAATTTGTATAACAAGTTAATACATTTTTAGTTAACTTAAGAATTTAATTGTTAAAATAACTAAGTAGATGGTATAAACTGCAAATTGCAATACAAAACTTTATAGATATATTAATTATTATAACCTACTTTAATAATTTATTGTATTCGCGTCGTAATTATAGTTTTACAGGTCAATTCTTACTTTAGTAATAATATTATGCCACAACAATATATTATTGTTTACGGGAAAAAAATGTGATCGTCGCACCGCGGTAGCTTATTGTAACAGGTTTTCGAGTACCTAATCATTTTATTTTACACGCCGATGACGCCGAGTTTCCGGGGTTTTCGTTGACCAGCAGATTAAATCCACGATTTGCTGTCAATACGCGGTGTGATAATATTTAATCAGCGCGTGTGTGTATATAATACTGACACGTAACGTAACTTATTGTTATAACCTAATATACAATATTTGGCGCGTGTCGTGCGTGGGCAATGCACATAATATATATATATACAACACACATACCTAATACATATCGTTATAGGTATTACATATATATAATATTGTAAATTACATTTATCATTATTACGGGTGCGGTATGGGTAGTTTTAAGTATTATATTACAATCAGTTGTTTTGTTCACCCGTTTGCAGCAATGGTCAATCGTGCTGATCGAAGTAGGTTTTTGCGTAAAACAGTGTCGTAAAACTTGGCGTTACGAAACGCGTTAGAAAATTATCCGTACATTATACACGACATCAGCTGTTTAATAAACACATTTTGTGGATATATATGACTATGTACGATCGCGGTATCTGGTTCACCGCTAATTTCCGACGATGTTTTATTATTATTATTTATTTTTCTATTTTCCGCCGGCAGAGATAGAACACGAGGTTTTTGTAAACAAACGGATCATTATATAAAATATGTATAGTATAAACGATACGCCCAATTTACGAGCAAATATTGAACAATTTTAATTTTTCGACGACGTAGTAACATTTTAACGAGTCAACGGCCGCGCGTAGTCATAAAGTATAAATACAATAATAATAACTCTCGTTTTACCATATTGTATATTATGTACAGGGTAATTCAATAAATATGCTTAAATCAATTCTTCATTTAATAATGAATTTATTCATATTCTGTTTTTTAGAATATTTAAATATCCGTTAAATAATTTAATGCGTAAAGGGGAGAGTGGTTCTCATTTGAAAACCAGAAGTTTATTGTATCGCTACAGGATACACTTAGCAAAGTAAATTTCAAGTATTTGAAATGAAATAGTCTTTAAATATATTATAAATTCCAAAAATCAGAATTTGAATAACTGCAATGTTAATAAAGAGTGAACATGCTTGGTGAATCACTCTATACATTATTATTGTTTTTTCTATGGCGTAAATGTGTTCATGCATATCATGTGACTAGAAACGCATTTAGAAAGGAAACGTCAGGCTGAGAAAATAGTCGACGGAAAGTCCCTATCTATTATAACATTTATACCTATAACGGCATAACACGTATACATATAATATATTATCATCATTATACGCACGTCAGTTATGACCGTTGGGTGTATACGATGTATTACTTATATAGAAAGAAAAAGGTTAGGATGAGGCGAAAACGAGTTTCGGGCCGATTAAACGCGCGAAATAGAGATCCATTAATCACTGCGGCGGATTGACGGGCGTCGACTAGCCAGACATCGGACTGACCGGGTCTCATGCAAATGTCACGTCCGCGCACAGGTGTAAATCACACGCGGTGGTCATCGCTATTAGTCATCGTGTCCGCCAGTCGGTCCCCCGGACGACGGCCGATGACGGACAATGATAATAATAACGCGCGTCCCTTCTATATTTTATATTCCTCTCTACATCCGCGTACACCGTATATCATTATTATTATTATACAGTATAATATTGTAATTTCGTGATACGTCCGAGCACAGGCTATTTATCAGTCTTACTGTGGTGGTGCGAACCGTGACGATATTGTTGATATGTTAAGTATAATAATTATTATGCGCGAGTATTTTATATTGTATAGGAAACGGCGGCGACCGTTACAGACAAAAGCAGGAAGAAGCAGCCGGATGACGACTATGACGACGACGACGACGACGACCACCACCACCACCACCACCATCATCATCATTGTATAGTGTATGCGCTTCCTATAGGTACGACGCCTCTTCTTCTGGCCTGCGCTGGTCTTCGCCGTTCCAGGAGAGTCTGACGACGACGGCGAAACCGGTTCGGCGAGCGTATAAATTCACTGACCCCGCGCCGAGACCTTGGGAGTTTCTCTACATCGTGCCGGTTATTTTTTTTCATTGGTTTTACACGAGTCTTTCAATTTTACTCTGCAACGGCGGAAAGCATTCCAAAAAGTGAAAAAAATTGATATAATGTATAAAATACGGTCGTCCGCGTCCCCAGGAAACGATAATAACTCATCGGCGGACCGCGCGAAAAGGCGTAATCCTCAGGATTATAATAATAACAATAATATAGAATATCAAATATACGCGGTGTATACCTATTTAAGGGGCTACGAGGGAAATGTACCCTGCGGAGCAGCTGCTGCTGCTGTATAATGTGCGTACAACTCTTTTTTTCCTCTTTTCCGATTAAATTTTTTTGCCGCGTCAAAGATATTATACAATATAATATATTATTATTTTATTTTTTTTTTGTGCTGAAAACGCGGAATTTCAACCCAAAAAGGGTGACGTAGGTTCTTCTCTTTGTTGTCGTCAGCGGTGCGAGCACATCCTCATCTGCGCGGGTCGTTGTGCAATCGCGTGCATTTTATATATACAGCTGAACGACGGCAACCATCATAATGTTCACCTGCAGTAGTCCCTCATCGTCCCCGCGGTGCACTCGCAGCCACCGTCATATAATACACGGTCGGTGTGATTTTTGGGGCATTTCCACCCTTTTTTTGTGCAAAGGGTTAGCCGGCAGTAATATCGACGACGCAATTATTGCGTTCATAATATATAATACACTGCAGCAGTATAGTGTTATAAAAGGGTTTTATCGTTCGGCGTAGGGTTTTTGACACTTTTGTGGAAACCGGTGGCGCGTGTCGCTCTTTGCGCAATTTCAATGGGACCGACGCCTGCTGCTGCGGCTTTATTATTTGTATTTATATACGATTGCAACGAAAGGGTTTGGCGCGCGCGATCACGAAAACAACTTCGCGGACAAAGCGCGTGCACGTAAACACACAGATGTTTCCATAATTCTGATGTTTTCGACGGAAATCTAATACGCAAGGGTTGTCACCGAAGAGCAGTTATTATTATTATTATTATTATTAACGACGAGTTTTTCGCGACCACCGACAGGAAACATGCGGTATAAACAAAAAAAATTATAAATAGTTAGCGAACAAACATGACCTATAAATTAAAGAAGAACGAATAGAAAAAAAACTTGCGGATGTGCTTGCACAGCCCCCGCGGTTCGTCCTGCTGAGTATATTACGTCACGATGGGTAGTTGTGCGCAACGACCGCAATGACGACAATATTGTATAGTTGTGTTTGTGGGACGTAGACAGATTTTTATCGCCGTGCAATAGTTGCAATAATAATAATAATGTATACGATTTCAACTTACAAGACCAACCGACGACGACGTTACATCGCTAAGTTCTTAAATTATTGTTATTATTATCCTCGTGAGAGTTTTTCTTTTATAGATACTAATAATTAATTATAAAATATTCAATAAAGATACCAATTATAATATTATTATATTTTGCTAATATCACCAAGAAAAATCCGTTTATTCTTGAAAAACGTTTGAAGTCGCTGCAGCGATAAAAACACTAACCACAAAACTACATATCATGGAATATTGATATCATTTGTAGTTTAAAATTGAATTTAATACTAAAAACTAATAAAATATGTTTTATCATACATAGGTACACTAATATTAATGTATATTATAATATAATAATCATTTTTATATCGTGTTTAAATCTATTGAAGTTCACATCGCATAATGTGATTTTGTATAGATTAAATAAAATTTACGAAATGATATAAAAATATGAAAAATAAAACCGTTCATAAATTCGAAAATATCTTATTTTATAATATTAATACAGTTTTAAATAAACTGTCGAAACTAAAAAGTGAAAACTATTCAAATTTACTTGTTAGTTTTTGTAAGTTAACAAATACAATAATAATGAATGAGTAAACTATACTAATTACTAAATAGGTATAAGTTTTCGTACAAGTCATTTATACACAGAACTTAAGGTACATAAAGCGTTTTCAAGAGTTTATACACTGTAGGTACGTAGGTCGTTATATGATATAATAAATGTTCTTTAATTTCAACGGACATCCGGTTCCGGCAATACGCCCACAATCGTATAATGTATACTATATACACGCTATACTGTTTGCAATTTCTTGTATTTATATCATACAAAATCAACCATACGCGTTTATACCTATACTGGCAGAGTTTATCAAAACACTGAACATATACTTTTTTTAAAACCTAATATAATGACGTGTTTTGAAATTTGACACGTACAACAATATTAGTATGACGTGGTTTATTTTTGTACACATATAATAAATATAATTGTTGTTAGAATTTTTTTTCTACCTGAATCACCAATATCTAAAGGATTTTACATTGAACATTTAGAGGCTTTTTTTCCCGAGTGCTTATGTCCTACGTTGTGATATTTGTCGACCTAGATTGCAGTACGATCTATTGACTTTTTATCTTTAGAATATATGCCTGTGTATTATATATGGTTTCCGATTCCGGGGGGTATATTGTTTTACTCCACGTCTTCACGGTGACAATGACACGATTTTATAGTTTTTTTTTTCCGTTTAACGTGTTTCTCGCCGACAATTCGCCTTGGAGGATAAAGAAAAAAGCTGATTCTCTGAGGTCGTTGAATAAATCAATCCTAAGGGATTATAATAGGAACCTGTTTTTCGCGTTGGTTCCGATGGTCAGTCGTCGCCGACTGACCATCGGTCATCTACATATACGTATAAGGGGAGACCGATGACCTTTCCCATAAACCTATAACTATAAAACCGATTTTTTTTTTTTTACTAACAGCTGAACGACTGGAAATAAATCGGTAGTAATTTATTATTTTGTACGTCCGTTATGTCAAAGGTCGTAACCGAATATCAAACTGACCAATGCACTATTATACATAAACAGCAATCATGAAGAAGTATTTTACAAGTTTTATGTGCTTAAATTATAGCAAAAGAACTTTCATATTGTATGACAGTTTATGCGGAAAACAAAATTTTTCGAAAATAATATAATATAGTTTAATTTAATAATAATAATTTAGCGTTTTCCTATACACATAAACATAATAATAGTTATAATTGTTATTTTGCATGTGCCTAAATATCTTATATTAATTATAATTATAATATGGTTGCAGACCGTTTGAACAGTTATAATATTATGATTGTATAATAAACGTTCGGAATGTCATCATGATTGCAATAAATTGAACGCAATCGGAATTAATAATCCTATTCGATTATCTACAATATGTCTATAGATGTAACACGATTTTTTTTTTTTTTACTTTAAATCACTACATAGCAGCGCGTTTCGCAATTGAATCAATACGAAAAATAATTTTATTCATCGGCCAGGTGTGTGCGATCTGCACATTAATGTGCACACGACATCAAACGCACATTTATAATTTAATCGCATATTTTACACACAAACTTTGTCGCACTTTATGCGCTCCGCGACCGGACAATGGTCAGGGGGAGGCGAACCGGTTTCCGGGGTGTATACTTATGTTTTTATACCGGTCGTGTCCGGTGATGTCCACATCGTGTACCAAAACATGGTCCGCTAACCACGGCAGTGGGGATAGCGAAGAAACGATATCACGGGCTGGCTATATCCCTCATCGATATTGACCATCGTCCAGCGGTCGAACGGGTTTGACCGCCACGCAAAATATAATGTACGCATACAATATTGTAAAATATAACCGACGATTCCCAAGGAATGACCAGTGGTCAGAATTTTTTATTGCAAGCAAACCCACGATAATCGCCGTTACAAGCGGCAGGGGTGTGTGCTACAGAAGACGATTTTTGATTGACCCCGCGAATAATAGAAATAATAATATTTAACATATACATACGCGGTGGTTTCCGTCGATCGGACGAATATTACCGATGTGGTCAAGAACAGGGGGTAATAATAGTGTTTTCCCGGGAGTGCGCCGATGGGAACTGAATTTAACGATAAACTATTTTCTAATACTATTTAATAAACGGTTGACGGGGTCGAGGAAATCGGCTTTAACGCCTGTGTTGTAGTCATCGCGCGTCGTTATAATATTCGTTAAAAATACACGATGCAAAAGTGAAATTTTATTTTTACGAAACTATTTGGCGAGAAAATCATGTATACGATTCGTGGTGTCTTGGGTTTCAAGGTTTCGAGTATATAATTGGCTGTATTAACGCATTATATTCTATATTGAACGTGACGTTTGACATACATACGTTTAATATATTATTATAAATTAAAAAAATTATGTATTATCAAATCATAATTTAGTACCAATGGAAATTTTCCTAATAAAATATATAATGCCATCCGCAGGACAATAGAGCTATATGATGCGATAAATTATAATACAATATAATTCGTTGAATGCGGTCAAAGATCATATTATATATTATTATTATTGCTATATCATAATATTGAATATTGATGCATGCGTATACCGTATTATAATATTATCTGTCCGAATGAAATTCTAATGGCAATCAATCAAATGAATAAAATATACATTATAATAATGCGGACGAGTTATTCATCATATAGGTATACCTAATATATTTTTATTGTCGTCGTCACGGGTTTAATGCTCCGAAAAAAACCAATAGCGAAAGATCGCGTCGATGTACATACGTACCGGAAACTTCCGAATCGCAAAGTGAAAACGGACTTTCTTTGAACCGGCTCTTCCGGTCTCGTGACGCGGCAGTCGTAGCTAGTTATGTGGAATATATAAATAGATATAATTTTATGCGCGAGAGTCAGGTTAAGGATAACACCATCGCCGCGGTGTAAACAATAGAAAGTCACTGGTCGGAATCGAAGGGGTATATATATATTATATTGCTTAAACATATGCATTTATTTATTATAGGTGTGCACGCGCTTCGCCCGGCAGATTTAGGTCACGACGACGAGACGTCGTGACGACACAGCAGCGCGTCGTTTTGACAAAACGAAATCGTAATAATGCAGTATAATATATATATATATATAATATTATGCGAATACTCCGTCCGCCGAGATAATGAATTACATTGTGATAGACGACCCAAACGTAATAGTTTATGCATAAACTGAGATTTGATGCTGCTGTGCGAGCACCAGTTTTGGTTTCTGCATCACATTCATAAACAATGTAGGTACGATAATGTGTTATTATTATTAATGAATGTATTATTAAACCGTATAAGTACCTATATACTCCGTGTGACCTACGCCTAGTGACCTACATAATAATATGTACTTAAGTAATATTTTATTTATGGGATTGTGATTGCTGTTGCACTATTAAATTATGGTCATTAAATACTCACCAGCATGATGGAATCCGTGCGGCAGGGCAAATGACAACTGTTGCCTGGGCGGCAGATGGTCGGCCGCTCCCGGGTTTCCTACACCGCCGTTGCCGGCGATCCGGAGGTGATCCAGGAAATCGATGTTCTCATCCTTTTCATTACCTGCAACAAAAGAACATTTACGTTAGGTAGGTATTACAAACGTGCACATGAATAATAGTATATAATAGTATATCATATGATACATGCTGTCAAAGGATACTATGAGAAAATGTAAATGCTGCGGTGATCTACAATACGTATATATAATAAAATATGGATGAGATTTTATTGAAATCGGCTACATATATAATTATAATTTTTGTTGTGCTGTTCGAGCAACCAATATGATATTTAATCGTTTTTCGTATAAATAACACGTTAGTATACCAATTATATGATTAATAATGTATGTATATGTACTGCATCGACTGCGTGTATGATGAGGTTAAGTTTAATAAATTTCACGTTTAATAAAATATAAAATCGAATTCAATTCGATAAAAATAATTAATATATAGGTACATAGACACCGCCGCCGACGTCATATAAATCGCAGACACTCAGGTCCCGGCACCGTAGCGACCCTCACTTACCGCACCGCCAGGATTTACGGCCGGGATGGGTGGTGTGCTGGGGCCGCCGGTACGAGGGGGAATAATTGACCGGCAGATACGGCACCGGAAGGGAAAGTGGGTTGAGGCGCCGCCGCAACCGCCGCACGGTTGCCACATCGTTTCCTTGACCCACATTTTCACCTGCTTCCCAAAAGACACGTCTCCCCCGCAAACGCACGAGCGTACATATTTTAATAATACATATACACTACTGTCGGACGTTTTATTATAAAGTA
Organism: Rhopalosiphum maidis; assembly: GCF_003676215.2. Lineage (NCBI taxonomy): Eukaryota > Metazoa > Arthropoda > Insecta > Hemiptera > Aphididae > Rhopalosiphum > Rhopalosiphum maidis. Next base: position 88,652,524 of record NC_040878.1, read on the forward strand.
CTTAACCAGTTATTATATACATATACATGCGAGTACACAATATAACATATAGTATCGAATGTTTACGAACAATCGATATAGATCACCCCCACTCCACACACTATATTATAATAACTCGATCGACCATGATTATATTATTATTATTACCAATGGTGAAAATTAGATCGCTGACGATTTTTTTTTTTTTTTTTGGTTGCCCCGTATATACGATCCGGAACAAAGAAAGTGACGACGTCGAATTTCGCGTTTGTTCCGGTATACCTCTTTATATGTATACAGTATTAACGCACACTGAAACCGCATAAGGCGGTCGTTTTGAAAACGAATCCACTTTCAATGTTTATAACTCACACTACGCGCACTTTTCGTCCGCTCCACTGGCACGTATTTTATCGAGTATATTATACCTACGTCATTATATTATATCCTTTCAATCTATTATATGTATAGATTATTATACCGTCGGTGTCGGAAGTCGATACAATGTTAAACGTTTTGTTTTTCAGTGTGATTTTTTTTTTATTATTAATTTGTCGTCTAGCCTACCTATATTACGTCGTGACATTGGTTGCATATTGAAATATTAAATATTAATATTATCTATGTATTACATCAAGAGGTTGTAAAATTGCGGCCATTGCCGTTTATAAGACATTGTCCATGCGTTTGTGTTTGTGTTTTTTTTTTCATAATAAAGCGTATATTATGTTCCCCGGCGTCTTAGCCTTGAACGGCTTAAATATATAATTGCATTATGTATCTATTATTGTGTAGCACTATAGTCTATAGTCCCCACCTATAAGGGACCGGAAAACCTATGCCAGAAAATAGTGGGCGAACACAATTTATCGCGGCAATCGGGTCAGCGCGTGTGTTTTGGCATGAAGAAAAAAAACAAAAAAAAAACGAATAAAAAAGAAGAGTAAAAAAAAAAGAATGAAAGAAAGAAAAATTCTGATTCTCTCCGAAAATAAACGTGCGGGAGGACGACCCATCAACGCGCGGTATACGACGAATACAAAATTAGGTCAAACGCCCTTAGACCCAAAAAAGAAAGAGGCCGACTATACAAAAAATACCCGTGACCAACTGTTGTCTCGGAATTGGGTCACGTACACGTAAGGGGCTAAATCATCATTGTAGACAGTTTTTTTTTTTTTTAACTCTTTTCTCCGTGCACTAAACTGTTGTAACACGTGTGTATAATATAATATAATATAATATTCTTTCTTAAAACGGTTAAATTGACCGGAACAAACGAGTGTTTGAAGAAGAAATCTTAAGAATACACGCATATTATGGGATACCACACATCTATTATAACGTATAAGAGAGATAAAGGGATGTGACCAATTGTCGTGCGAGTATGACCCATATATTATTATCTCGGTATACTATTTGTTTTATATTACGATCGTCGACGATATAACATAATAGTCTCGTCGTTTGGGGTTTGAGGTCTACGGCCTCACGCTCGTAAATGTCTTGCCACGGCCTTGGGGTTGAAAAGGATATCGGTTTTGGGAATTCTGAAGCAGACCACAACGTCGATAAATGTAATAATAAATCTTGTAGGGGTATTATTTTATTGTACATAACATTATATACATCTAAACATATATTACCTATATTATGTATGGATTTATGTAACTATAACCCGTGTGTATTCTGAAAAAAACCGAAACTGTGATCCGAAAAACGTCGTGGGACGACAGTGTATTATGAAAAAAATAGTGTGGTGGTAGGTATTTCTTTACATATATTTTGGCGTTAAGCGTTTTTTTTCTTTCGTAGAGATTCTACAATTGTTGGAGGTGGCGTCGCATAGGAATATAATAATTTATTATAATACGAAGCATTGCACGGCATAGTCGCAGTGAGATAATAACACTATTATACTGTAGTGCTAAAAAGACGATGACGTTATATAATAACGGATTGGTTATTATGACGTTGCGACACGCCACCGACGTCGACAACGACGATAGGGACGCGACGGACCACGACACGACACAATCCGAGCACGTCGATTATACGACGATGGTGTTGTTTTAATGGTGTTAGTTGATTTTTTTTTTTTTTTGACAATGCGCTTACGTAAGGTTCTATATAACATAACCACCTGGTCGTGGCGTCTAAGTAGTTCACGCGATTAACGATATATAACAGTGATATATACATCACGTTTGAATTATAATATTATAGGTGTTTTAGGAAGGATCGCGGACCGGCTGCCGCACGCGGGAAGAGGGACGCGACGGCAAAAAAAAATTAAACCTTATGGTGCGCGCGGCTGACCCAATTCTCTATCTCGTATATTATTATGTGATAGGACGTTATGTATACGCAAACACGAAGAAACGCCCCGTCGTACACCTATATGTGTTATATTAAAATATTATGTATTGTAATATATACACGTACAGCGGTAAGCAAGTTGTCGTCGTCGTCGTTATCGTTACGTTATGCATGTAGATATTTTCGATTTATATTATGTACGTCGAGATGTCGACGCGAGACTGAACGCACCGCACCGCATATAGTGCCAAGTCCATTAAAAAAAAGCAATTAAAGTAGATATTATGTATATTTGTATTTGAAAATTATTATTGCGAATTTTAATCGACCGAAGTGTCCGGAAAACGGCTTTATTATATTATTGACGTTTCCGAAAATGGTTTCATACTAATACAATATATTATGAACTCGGTGCGGTGCTGTACCTTAATAAAACTATCGATGTTGTTACAATAATACACAGTATATATATTATTTATAGAGATAGTGTATAAATAATATACACGCGCTACGATTCTACTACAGTTATGTATCGTAATAATAGCTACGACGTTATTATAGTATTACTATCGTCGTCGTAAATCGGAAATGTCGACTGGGTCATACGACGACGTTTCGCAATAACCCCGCATATCTCCACAATGGCACAATCTATATATAGTTATATATATATATAAATCGGTCCGCGGACTTTCACTGAAACGACTTTTGCGTGGGAGTTTTCAGCGAGCAAGCGCCCCCCGCCGCCCGCGCGAGTAGACGCGTGCCGCGGGGTGGACGAGCGGACGAACGGGCGACGACGGCAGGCAGACGCTAGTCTCAAGGCTGCGTTCCGCCCTCGCCCTATTTTCGCGCGCGCGGGTCAGACGTACCGGAGACAGACGCGGTGTGTGGGTTACCGTCGACGCCGACGCCGCCGCCAGCCCCGTCGTCGCCCCCGCCGCCACCGGTACCTACCCTTCGAGCGAGGCGTTTTTTCGCCGGCAATCGATAACAGCTGATTCCGGTTCGTCCGCCCGCCGCGCCACGCGCCGGCCCATTCAACCGGTGCCCGGAAAACGTCGACGAGGCCGCCGGCGAATAAAATTATACATTTTATACATATATATATATATAAGCGCTCATCTATGATATCTGGACGAGGGCGTACGACACTTATTTATATATTATATATAATATTGATACCCGCGCCAGCCATCGCACGTCGTTGATATCGTATAACGAAAAAGGAACGAAAACCGTTCGCGGAGTCGTAATGATTGTGATAAAATATATTATTATAATACAATAATTTATGTAAATTGGAGCAAAAGTGAAAACGGCCTTGTTTCGCTAGTCGCGACGGCGGCGATGAGCCAATGGTGGCGGAGTTGACGGAATCCGTCAACTCGGCGATATTTCTCTCGGATTTCGGCGCCCGCAGATACGCGCGTGATATATTAGAATATGCGATATATATATATTATATATGTTGGTATAATAGTATTGTACGCGTATATATTATGCTGTGTACATTTGGTTTAAAAAGAAAAGTAAATATATGTTATATTCTTACATAATACTTTATATTGTGAACACAGCGACAATAAAAGTGAACTGACGATATTATACGATGTACAATACGATGCGAGTGGCGAGTCATACGATGACGTCAATGTGAGCGCGAAGGTATAATATTATATCGAGTGCGGTGTCGCGCAAGCTGTTACGGCGTAACATATATATGTGGATGAGGTAAAACGCTATATAGGCATCGTACGATGACGGGTCGGTCCGGACGCGGGGGTAGACGCCCGGTGATCGATCCCTGTAGCGGCGTCGACGGCGGCAGCGTGGTGGCTGGCCGGGACGAAGGGGGCATGAGCCGGGCGCCGGCGGACGGCGGCGTCGGGTCCGCCGGGGATGACGACCCCGGCGTGTTAACGTCGTACGTCGGCGGGGCGGCGGTGGTGGAGACTTTTACGTTTGCCACGAGCCGCACGTTTTGTGTGCTTGATAAAGTGCTCGTGGCCCTGGGACGAACAAAGGTCGTTTACTCACTTTATACTCTTGCACACCCCCACTACTGCCACGACCGAAACGACCTATATATGCGCTTGTATGTTTTATATATATATATATATACGCCCTCACTTCTCTTCTACTTCTCCTTTGACTTTAAGTCACCACGAGCGCCTCCCCGCACTCGCTACAAGCCCGTCCGCTCGAAATGGAAGGAAGCCCTTCGAGACTCCTTTTATATATAATATGTATCTATTATAAGTGCGCGCGAGGAACATTGTACGTCAAAATGGATATTTCCTGTGGTCCTCGCATTTTAATATATTTTCTAGGAAAAAATTCGGACTTACTGCATACCACGAGTCGTAGTATACCACTCAGTATTTCCGAAGTTTTATCATTGCAACAATTTATTATACATCGATCCGTAGTATCTTTTATAATTTATATTCACTATTTAATGATTCTGAGAAACAACTGTAAGCACATTGCACATATATATATACATACATACATTTGTCTAGCTTTTTTGTGTAATCGCATAATGTATGCGGCATAAATATGTCTATTAATTAAAATATAAGCTATATATTATTGAATTAAATTCGATTGTTTTCACACACAGAGTATATTATATATTAGTTATTTCCTAAAATTGACGATAGAATGAAAAAAACATATAATCTGCACATTCTTGTTGGTTGGGAACGGAGAACGATACAATTTCGTAATAAATACTCAAGTAGGGCCGCAAAAGTACTTTATCTAAATAAACTTCAGCACAAATATACAATATATTATACAATAACGAGTTTCGAAGAAAAATATTTTGCAACTGACAGCAACTACTACAGTGTGCTCGTAATAAAATAATAAAATATACGTTATATAATAATGTGTTCATTTTTAGTGTTGTATATATTTTATAGGACTGTTACTCAAAAAATGATCTCGTTCGAATTGAATTAAAAAAAAATTGAACCCTCAATAATATTACGTTTAATCGTAAAAAAACCTCTTCGAGTCGATGTATTATAAACGGAATTCATGGTAAAATAAATGTTGGTTTTGTTGTATGGGAGGATGCGCAAAGATCCGACGAACGAATAACGAATTCGAAATAAGCTTGCACCGCAGCCTAAACCGTCTACATAATAAATTAATAACGATATAAAACGACAGACGCGCGTGGGCGTATATATTATAATATAATATACGGTTTTTTTTTTTTTTTTGTTTTACTCTTTAGAAATCCTATTCGAAAACCGGCGGAGAGACAACGTCGACGATAACAATAAACGGTCGGGGAATTTTTTTACGCGTGTAAAAACAATGACCAATGCGATGCGAAGGGGAGCCGCCACCGCCACAGCCACAGTCGTTGCCTATAATCGTGACCTATTTCCGGGACTCGATGTACGAGCGCACACACACTTCCTGGACGAGAGGCGGACACGAAGACGCCTGGGCGACTGGCCGTGAACTTTCACGCGCCCGATTGTTCAAGGCCACAGCGATTTCTCCGCCGACGGTACCCCATCGACCCCCGCCCCCGCCACTATACGTCAGCTATATTCGTATACACGTACACATACACACACGCGCGCGCGCGCGCGTTTACGGCGACGGTTTCGTTATTGTACTTTCACTATTTTGGATTCTCTTTGACGCGTGCGCGTTCGTCTAATTATAATAAAATTCGTATCCGCATATATTACATACGCGATACGCCGTCGGTTCAACAAACCCCGCAAATGCACCACATTTTAGAACATTATATTTATGTTATTATCGCTGTCGAGATAAACTACGTCGTCCGAGTGACTTTTGAGCAAAACGTGTTTGATAAACGAACGCGAGAACGTCGCGAAAACCGTTTGGCCTGGGGCCAAAAGAACTTCGGGGAGGCGTAAATAATAATAAACGCGACGGAACGCCGCTGCAATATTGAAGCTGCCGCAGCTCATACATGCCTACGAGGTTTTCGGCAAAATATTTTTTACGATCACTATATACCGTACATGTCTATACAGCTAGTATACTGTACGGAGAAAAAAAACAGTCGCGCGACGATGACACGTAATCCTTGTGAGAAACCGATGGGGGTAAAACGAACGGATGGACGTTTTTGTCGGGTAAAAGGTGTTTTTACCCCCAAAAAAGAATCCTATATAATGTATTTGTATGAAATAAAACGAAGGCGAAGAGGCAGATGTGTAGGAAATGATTTCGCACAAAACATCGATGATGAGTGCGTATATACGCGGTTCTGACGAGGGTGCACACGCGATTGACCCACTTTAACAGGTTACCTTGTTTTCGCCTTTCTCCGCGGCGGTACAAAAGAATTTTGCGTCGTTGTGTTATATTTTTATCCTTTTATTTAATACATTTTTTTTTCATTTTTTTATCTCCTCCCGTCGCGGTAGTTGAGGGTAACAGGTATAACGATATAATATAATAAATAGAATCGGAGATTTGACTTGGTATAATACAAAGATGATTTCCGGTTTTATTATTTATTATCTATTACTCGCGAAATCCTGATGACGAGTTAACGCTAGTCATTAGGAACACTTAAGGTCCAATATCATAAAATCATGTGCAAGACTTACGGAATTGTTTGATAATGCATTTTTTGTAACCTTTGTAGATTGGCTTAATATCTTCAGTATCGTCCGATTCGGAGTTTGTCTCGTCCGGTTCACACTTTACCCGCAGGTCCAAAGGTTTGGCCTCGATTTCACTAATCATCGCGACGATTACGTCTTTATCCGTTCTCGCGTTTAGTACAATTTGTAAACCGATATCCGATTGAAAAAAAAAACACACACGAAAAACGGTCACTGTATGTAGCACGCGCGCGCAAGTGCGATAGTAATAATACTACTAATAATAATACAATAAAAGTCGGTATTATATATTTTAAAAAATTTTCCGACAAATAATGAATGAAAAAAAATTGAATACAAATACGAAAACAAATTTTCCTCTGGATAATTTTTTTTCTTTATCGTACGCGGTAATTCATATAAATCAATAGCGAAAACTAAAAAAAAAAAAATCAAAAACCGAAAAACAAAATTATAATATTATAAAATACTACTACGTTCGCGAGCACCGCCAATAAATTCACGTACTACAACGCATGACCAGCCGGTAGGTACCCGACGTCGATGAGCCAGCGCCGGAATATGAGAAGCTATACAAGACCACGGGCAACCGGCGGCAGCGTCGGCGACGGCGGCGTTTCCCCCCCGAGCAGTGTGCACCGGGCGGCGCGACCTAAAAACACCGTATGCGCGCGGTAATTATCGTATCCACTGCTTCTCGACGGTATCTGTTTCGCACAATGTACCTAATATACATTTTTTTATACAAAATAAAAATAAAACATTTATTACTTAACGCGATATTAAAAAATATACGTAATTCGTGTAGTTGTGTTATACATATATTATATATAAAATATAAATAAAACAATGAATATTATACATTGCGATAATATGATATTTTTAATAATTAACTGTCGATTTCGTTCGCATAGATATGATATTAAATATTATATTAAGTACGTAAGTATTGTAGCAAATTATCGGATAAATTATAGTATTTATAAACCATACACACCAGATTATGAGTAATAGGAAGAAAGGAAGATAAAAAATTATCGAGTTGTTTCACGATGATCAAATTATATTATTCAAATAATAATAAACGTGTGTGATGTTGCAATTTTACCAATGAACAGTGTTTTTCATTGAACACATGTACACGCAGTGTATAGCTGCGGAAAGGCCGCCGACCACCCGACCTGCCAGTTATTTTTAAAATGTCATTTTTTATTTCCGAACGCCATAACGTACACAAAATAATATCATTGTAATGTGCAGTATACGATAAAACGTATAATAATTATCTCATAATTTCGTCCAAAACGGGTGTCTACTGCATAATAACGTACAGGCAGCCGATCATTAATTAATAATAACACGTACAAGGGCACACGTGTTCTACGATTCGTTTATAATAATCGTTACTATATCGATTTGATATTATTACATATTTCGATATGTGCAACGTTTGTCGTTTATACTATGATAAAACTTTATCGTTTTGTTTCAACTGAGCACCAAATGGCGAGAAAAAAAATTTAAAAAATTGATCCATTAAACACCTATTATCATCTACTGATATATTACTATCTTTAAATAGAATATCAATATTGTATCGTATCTCAACGATTTTACATTTATTTTGTTATTAAGTGCATACAGTTAAGATTCCTGCAGGATGTGTATAACTGGCGTGTTTGAAATTTAATATATTAGCATATAAAATATGAAATATTTTAATATTTTAATTTTTTAATTATAATACATAATATTGATGAAAAAATTAAACCGCTTTTTTTAAAAAAAATACTTTATTATCTATACACATTAATAATTTTATTAACTATATTTTATTAAAAAAAAATGAAGTGTGAAGTGTTATGTCTATATGACTTTATTATTTGATTATTTTTGATTTACATGTCTTTAGTATATTTAAGTGTTCTATAAATTAAGGCAACAACTAGAATATTTTGAAAAACCAAAAGTTTGATTGTTCCTATTTTTAATTGTAATATCAAAATTATTTAGTTTATTTCCATTTACTATCGCTTCTACTTGACACACTGTACACAAAACACGTATAATGTATATGTGCATTCACACATTTTAAACGTTCAAAAATGTTATGTACTTCTTTTAAGTTTATGTAACCTTTAAGTTATTTAAACAATACTCGGTGTAAATACTTAGAACAAATTAAAATATTGATAACTATAAATTAATAACGATCGATATATTATAATATTATTATAGTTTATAAATCATAAATCATAGCGGCTGCAGGGCTAGTGTATAGTGATTTTGCAGCGGTTGCATATTTTCGGGCTACCTCCTGCGGTCAGTAAAGAACCAAACCAATGATTATATTATTATTATACGATTAAAGTATTTCGTTCTCGCTCTCATTTAGTCTGAAACTAGGTCAATATAATAGAGATCTACGGCCGAATCATCGTTGTATTTCGCGCGCGGATTTACATCCAACTATATACATTTATAATAATATACGTCTGGTCCCGAGTCCCATTGGTGGTACCATGTTAAACCATGTTAATCGGATTGTAGATTATACGTTTATTATTTTGACATCCCAGAGTGTACGTCAGACCGACGAAACGAGTAACGAATATTAATTATCAAGCATTAACGCCGCAACGAGAGTCGTCGATCTCGTCTGGGATTTCACTTTTTTTTCGTTCGTTCTCGTTTTCGCATATTATCTCGACAGGAATAGGTACGAGTCGTTAAACGCGCGCGACTTCGCAGCAGCAGCTTATTCGGAATCGACACATTTCCGTGGTCGTTTGTTGAAAACAGTGTAAATAATGTATACTAGAAAAACGCATCGCGGTCGTCGCAGTAAGGCTATTTACGTATAATAATATATTATTATTATTTCTGCTGTGAAGTATTCGCGTTCAGAATGTTAAATACCTACTTAATAATAATAATATCATTATATTATTATGCCACCGAAAAGCTGTTTCTGTATAAAATAATAATACATAAGCTGCCCTGTGTATACGTAATGAAAATATATTAATGTATTATACTCTGTATTATACGCATACCGGATTCGATAACGCGCGTTCGACTTTATTTATTTTTTTAAATTTTACTCCGTTTATGCGGGCCAAATAAAATTAAATTTTCGCCTACCGCTGCCGGTCCAAATAGTGTACGATACTATGATAGTAGTATAATAATATATTATTATTTATTATATATAGAGGTAAACATTTTAGACGCGTTGGTTGTTCAACGCGCGAGTATAAAGGAATTCAATTTTCAAATGCGTAACACATACGCGTGATTAACTATAGGTGGCGTACGACTGCAGAGATATCGGACAACGCGATTTTAAACAATAACTATAATTATAAAAATCAAAACAATAATCGTTTTCAGACGAGTAGCGAATAACTAAAAAAAAATTAGAACGATCGACCCCCGACGGAAACGACGCCAGTGCGTGCATAACGGCTAAAAACGGCTCGTTGCAGTTTACATTGCGTTCGACGATTATAATAATAATAATAATAATAATAATAATATTATGTACACGACATCATACTGCATAATATATACACGTCACGTAATTATCATTATTATTATTCACACCGATATTTCCTAATGACCACGCGCATGTTTATTTGATAATATCGCTCGTTCGCAGTATATTATTTCTTTAGTGCTCTTTTTTGGTGCGGGATATTAAAAACAAACAAACGCACAAACAAAAATGAGAGACAATAGAGCGGATAATTTTCTATAAATAACGCGTGTAAATAAGAGCATTAAAAAAAATCGTAATACGCCGACGCACCACCGTCTGAATCCTTCACGAAAAAGGGCCCGGGCGGTAAAGGGATACTAAATGAACGGCTACATATTATTATGACATAGGTATAGGTACAACGGCGCAGCACGGGATCGTGTTAATTTAATATGCATTGTTACAATATAATAATAAGTGAACGTATATATTATTATATTATGCGACCTGCACGTCATATTATCTACCTGTTGTATAGGTAAATAGGTATGGTATGCATGTACGCTTATAAATGTATAATAGTCGCGTATAAATTATTATAATGTGTTATTTGGGTTTTGTTTTGGTTTTTTTTTTTTTTTTTACTTATTACGTTGGGGGAAGAAAATAGTGTGCATATAAGTGTATATGGAGGTGAAACAAAAAACAAACCGGTTACGTCTTCCTGCCCCCGCCGGGCGCGGGCGTCTCTTCCGCCACGAACGATATTCGTTTTAAGTTATAATAGATTGTACACATATATAATAATATGCTAATTTAACCCTTTTATTTCCATTAATAGTGTATATTTTATTATCGCTTGTATAGCGCACGCGCGTTAAAATAATAATAGCAAAAATACGAGTATGTGCGATTGGCTCACATCGATTTGCATTATATTATTTTATAACATTATCATATTATGCGGACGCGCACGAAAATAATAAATACACACGTCGTAAACACCCTTAAGGTTCTGTTTCCATACGAACAAGCAAATTAATAAAAAAACTAGGAAAATAACATATAACTAAATTAAAACATGATTACATGATTGTAAAACCTCAAATCCAAAAGAAAGAAGAAATTATTGTAAATCACATCCGAATAAAAACATTTCTGACTAATCCATGAATTTCTTATGGTCAAAAAAGAAGCTCCTCGATGTATATTTTCAGATCAAAATCGAAAAATAAAGAGGCAGTCATACTATTTCTATAAAAATTACCATTATATTATAATATTAAATTCAGTGGCGCCGAAGTCCAAAATTTAACCTATGACATTAGACACCTCTATATAAAATGTTGACACTCACCTAGGTTAGGTTAATGTAAATTTGTACCTCGCTGAAAATTTTTATTGGATTGTGTTCCAATAAATGTTCCGAACATTTATGAAATTATTTCAATGATAATATCTTTTGTTCAAAACAATGTATCGAACAATGTTTGATATACACGTGTTTTTTTCGTATAGAGGAACAGGCTTATAAAGAACAGATAGTGAGACAGATTCTTTCGAGTAATCTTATGTTAAAATAATTCTAGGAAACAGGCTAGATTGATTGACATCACACATCAGGCTCAATAATATTTTCAATAAGTAGCGTTGCAAATAATGATAGCTACTGTGTAACATTTTTCACACAAAAAAAAAAATCATAAAATGCTCAAGAGAATTTTCCTCAGAATCGAGCAACTACACCATTATCCGACAAATTATTGCACGGGAAACACAGTTAAACATTATTCATAGGTAGAGGTTAAAAAGACTTAGATCCCAAATAATACATTCAATGTTTTCCAAAAATTAAAATACTAGTAATTTTTTTTATGTTATTGATTGAAACTTTTTGTGTAGGAAGATTTTAGTCCCCCTAAAATGCAATTATTGCCTATGCAAACACTGCATGTACGGTTATATGGAAATCTGCAATAACATACACTAGAAGTTAGAACCTGTATACCTACGTATAAGTTTAGGTATTATAGTATGTATTAATATTATATTTGTATTTATTACGACTTGTTTCTCCTACGGTGTACGAAATATGTGCGACTTCCTGCGATATTTGAATATAAACAAAAATAATAAATAGCATGTCTACGCCATGGGAAAATCGACGAACATGGTATCGATTTAGGCATACGAGAGTTAAAAAAAAGTAGACCCATATTATTATTGTTAATATTTTTATTATTATTAATATGACTAATGTTTCGAGCGATATACCGACAATCGCCTGTATACGCGTTTTCTGAATGAAAAAAATACTAAAATACTAAACAATACTTGATATCCAATACACGCAACAAGCGTATTATTATTACACTCTAAAAATGCCGTATAAATATAATTAATACCAGACGTAAAAAATAAATGCTGTTTGGCAAAAAAAAAATCGATAGATTTTTGAATTATATTTTCCGACCTACATGGCCATACATGTAAGGTAGATACGCAATGTGTATTACATTGTTTATAGCCAACGGATTGTAAATTGTATTAAATAAAAAAAATATTAATGTTATCAGGAAGAACGTTTATATTTATTAATATATACTGTCATAAATATAATAATAATAAAAAAATAAATAAATAATATAAATCGAGCATGGTGTCCGTGTACTATAATTTTTTTTACATACGCTATAATAATATAAAGCGTTTCTAAATCGAAAAAATCGTTATAGTTTTAAGACAGTATTTTAAAAATTTAATTTCGGATTGTGCCAGATCACCATAGTCATCATACATACTTTAATATATTAATATACGAGTGTTGTGTATAAATCGTAGGTGCATTTTATTTTTTAAGACCTCGGCCCATAGATTTGTATGCGCAGTTATTACATTTTTGATATTGCCGGCAATATCGTACTTTTTTTTGGTTGCAACAATTCGATACGGTCGTATTCACTCATTTCACCCCAACATCGACGGTTAGAAAGGGTGATTTAATATGGTTACATTCATCTTCAATCAATTTTTGTTTTTGGAAAAAAAAATGTTTTTATATAGGTAGTTTAAAATATATATTTAAATAAAACACAAAATTTTTGCCAAATCATAAAAATGTTTCTAGTGTTTTTTTATTAATTGTATAAATAATATAAATTACAGTTTACGTATTTTTAATTGTAACATAATCAGAAGCTAAATATGTTTCAAAAAGTTTTGATAATTTGTTTATTATTTTATAATAGCGTTTTAAGTGCATAACAAGCTTAGGAAATTCAAGAATAAATTAAGGACCAATTAAATGTGTATAATAATATTTTTGACTAATATTTGTACAAAACATATCGGCAGCTCATAAATACTATAGATATTTTATTACAGTTTTTCTTTTCCTTAACAGTATTTTGTAGGGAATTTAGATTGATATATTTGTTGAAAAACCGCGCAATTAATCCGTAATGAAATTGATTTTAGATATTGTTTGAAAAATAATAATATTAATAATAATGTATTTTATATATGTATAAAATATGTAATATATATATGCATAATATAGTGTCTTCCAATTTGTGAGTGACAAAAATGGTGGAGATCACGTAAGAAGTAACAAAATCCACACCATTCAGGTCTCACGAAATTTGAAAGACCCTGTTATATACCTATTCACGCTGCAGCACTATATTTCAGTACACCTATACATAATATATACTATTATACCGTTGCATCTAAAGACGCGGCCGACGACCCGGACACGATGCGCTGCAGACGAAATAATCTTTTGTCGCTGCACAGTGCACACGTATGCGATTACACCTACCGTATGCGCTTATAAAGTATAATAAATATACTGTTACGTAAGCAGTATTGTACGAGTAATAAAATATGTGAAACGAAAAAAAGGGGAAAAAAGGTCGAGATGATAATATGTACAAAAACAATAATTACCGACAGTAGTGGTGGTGGGCGGTGGGAATGATGACGGTTGGATGGTTTGCTTACCTGAAACAGATGAAAAAAAAAACCAAAACATTAATAATTGTTATATTTACGATTATTATAATATATTATTGTCATGTATGTATTTTGTTAACACGCTAATTATCATCATACATAATATATAATACTGTAGTAATCGTGGCGCGAGAGACGTTCATTATATAGTTTATGTTTATAATATAAACATCGCTCACGCGGTATATGTACATAATATATATTCTTCTTATTATTATACGACACACACACATCGCGCTGGACTTAACGAACGCGCATTGTTACCGATTATTCCGTCAAAAACGAGTCGATATACATATATATAATATATTGTATACTTACCGAGGGAAATGTTTCGGGCGGACCGTCATATAAGCTATACTATTATTATATACACATTATATATATATATATTGTTGGTGTGATGACGTACGTACACACCCCGAGTCAGTCGTTCACATGGAAAAAGGGTAAAAAGACAAAAAAAAAATGTATTATATACCTATCGGCATTCCCCCAAATTCGTTTGAAACGCGTCGTAGTTCCATGACGTCACCGTGCGCATCTTTTCAAAATATTAGAAATAATAATATTATAGGTAACGTGCTGCGTTTATTTGCAGATTTTCACGAGAGCTTGCAAATTCTTACTTAGGATATTATAAATACTTTAATAATGTGTACCTACTGCAGTTATCACTTATTATTTATTAGAGGTTTCACTTTGGTGGTGACCAATGTAATATTTTTTTTTGCTATTTGTAATGATGTTTATTTGTAAAAAAACACATATAATTCTAGAAATAAAAATATATTATTACTATTATAAAAACGTATACTTATTGTTATTTTAAAGTTCGGTCCACCACATCTATATGCATTTATTGCATACTTTTTCAAATTATTTATGTAGTGTATGCCAAGTCGGCGAGTGTCGAGTTGTACCATTAAATGACGTATATTCTACAAGTTTCACGGCATAGTGATTAAATTACTGTTTTTTTGGCATGTTTCATTTAGGGCGCGTACTTCAAGCGTTTAACGATATAGAAAATATTTCTGGTCAACATCATACATCATTTGGTCAGCAAATTTTAACGAGTCTAGATCATAAGATCGCCACATCAACACCACACCACATATAACGTTGTAGTTCACACTTCACACTAGCATTATTGGAAAACAATTGCCAATTCTTTTTTCATGTATAATACGACATTATTTAAGTGCGTACATTTTGTTGGTAGGTAGGTTATTCTGCATATTTCGAGGCAAGTATGAAATTATACACATCACGCGTAGTTAACGCGATGTTTCGAAAAATCGAACGTCACTGCCGTTGCGCAGGTCTACACTAAACATAACAATAATAATAATAATATAATAATATATGTAGTAACATTTAAAAAACACTATGTGTATGTGTGTAAGTCGCTGTGCGGCGATTTCCAAACGTTGTCGACGCGTACACGCCATCGCCCCAGCGTAAACAACGTGTTGATGCGGTAATTATTTATTGTGTTTTGTACGAATTTTTTTTCATTCCGTTCGTATCGCGTAAACAACCGTTGTGATTATTATTATCGACCGTCAGCGAAATCCGGAGACGTGCGCACATGTTATACACTATTGCATACTACACGCACTCACTGCCGATTGTTTATCCGATTTATTTTTATTTCATTTATTTTTGACGCTCTAAACTCGCCGTAAACGGTATTATTGTTATTTATAATAATAATATCATATTGTGCGCAGCTAAAATACAATATACAAATATTATAATACTATTAAACTGTTATTATTTTACATCGTTTCCGCCGGTGCGATACTCACTATGACACTATTATTATTATTAAACAATAAACATGCAATCGATAATTAATTAGGTATATTAATTCTTTTATAATAATTACATACATAATAGATAATATTGCTGTCCAATCCGTAATATTTATTATTTAGTACAGTCAGTGGCGTGAGCAACGACTTGATATGGTTGTGAAATGGGGAGTGCCATGTTAGGGATATCATAAAGCAAAACACTAATATTTATTACATTTTAAATAAAAATATTTCATTATTAATATCATCATTATTTTGTTCCTACTATAATTCTCGTTTCATAGTAGTGTAACCAGTAGTTATAAGTAGGTATACCTATTTATTAATTTTAATAACAAATGTATATAATTATTAAATATTTGTATTTACTACTAATACTTATTTATGAATAATGAAATACGTAACTATATTTGTGGACCAGAAGTTGTGATTATTGTCATTTTTCACTGAGATAACTTATCAGTTATTATTACAGCAAACGTTTCTGCCGAGAAATTTCATTTTTAATAGGCACGTACAAACTAAATATTATGTAGACAAACTGGAGGTCTAAATATCGAAGTCGTGTTTAAACTATATAAAAAAAAAATGGTACATGGGGACCCCCTCGTTATTCCACACGCTACTGGCTATAGTATATAGGTGAGTAGTATCTGAATACGATCTCTGTGGACTCTGTTTACCCAATAAATGATATCACTATATTATATGTGTACGTCGAATGTAATAATAATAATATAGGTAGGTGCTGATATCGCGAAATTACAGTATGATAATATTTAAAAACGGATAACACTTTTGCATAATACAGTAAAAAACTAGGTTGCCGTCGTTACGCGTTGTTGTATATTATCATCGCAATATGTGCTGCAAGCGTGGGGTGTACGCATATAGCATACTAGGTATGAAATTAATATGTGCGAACCGACGACGACTCTGGAAATCTGGTTTCATGTCAAGGAAATCTGGTCGGCGGAAGACTGTGCGCGAACGTTGTATTTGTATACATTATATTATTTTATAATAATAATAATAATAATAATAGTAATAATAATATTATATATTACACTCGCGTTGTCGTCGTCGTCATAGATACGCACACACGCACACAATCATCGCACAGACACACTTTCTTTTTCTTCCTATAAAGCGCACGCAGCGCGACCACACGACGACGCGATTTGATTCGCGTACGCGTGGCGCCGGGTTTTCATCGGTACCCTCAGCCGTCGGCTGTTTACAGAAACCCCAGAGTTTTTCATCCCTTATTTCCAGCGCCCACGTGTACCCTGGATTTCCGAATAAAATCCCAAACGACGACGACAAAATGTACCGCCCACTGACCGCGGTCATGGAAAATTTTTTTCTCCGGACCGCCCTTCCTCCCACGTGTGTGAGGGTTTGAAGAAAAAATAATGAAACGTCCGCTGTCGCCGTATGTGGTATGTTTATACAATATATTTATGTATATATGGTCGTCGTTAAGGTGCTATTGGCCTTGAACGAGTTCTGTGATCTTTCGCATCGACACACGCACAAGCGCGCGACTCTCCGGTTCGATTTTTCTCATTGTACACTCGTTAGTAGTTTTGCGCGTCGCTATTCTATAAACCAATACATATGTATATAATAACGTATCGCCTCCGCCGCACACACCGTCAATGCACATTGTGTGTCCGCAGTGTGTCTAGTCCGTAGGAGCTGTTGCTGCTGCTGCTGCGGAGACAACAATACACCGGACTCCGGAGTCGAACAATCGCGCCACTGCCGAAGTGCACATAATATTATTGTATGCACGCCTCTATACGCTTATAACATGTACCTATATACGTATTACGTGTAAAAACAGTTGCGATTCATAATAATAGAATATATCCATTTTCTGGTGGCGAGAAAAATCGTATTGTATATCATCGCCATCGTCATCGTCGATGTAACATAGGTATAACTCGTCTAGCGTACACACACACACACACACATATATATATAATAATATATAATGTAATATGTATCTATTATAGCGGGAGGTACCTTTGTAAATGTTCCTTTTCACTCGTCGTTGCTATATAATTGCATTGTCAACTCGCCACACCTCCTTCGTTGAAATATTATATATATATACATTCAAGGACCTTCAGTATCTATAATAATTTAATATTATACATTACACACGGCGGTTGAGCCACTGTATTTTCCCGTTTTTTTTTTTTTGTGGGTTCAATACGGAAACATGATGAAGAATATATCTAGGTGGCCCACCATATTTATGTGAGCTTTGCCTTGTTTCTTGAAAGAATGACATCAATAAATCATGCAACAAACAGCAAAGTTAACACTCGTCCCTCTCGGAGCTGGTGTAGCAAAACAGTCGATGATATGTTTCATTTCCACCTATCATAATTTTTTACAGCTGTACATTCTAATACGTGAAGTAAGACTTTGAAAAAACGTCACGTGATTCAATGAATTCGACGGGTCTCGTTTCGCTCGCAGCGTACATTTTTCACCGTATCGATTTTCAGCATTTCACGTACGCTTTTCTGTACAGCATAGTCTTTCCCTTTCAGTGTACTTATTACTCTTTCCAATATATATATGAAGTGGTTCATTAACGCGTTCACTCTTTTAGCTGCAGTTTAATGATAAAAACTTGATAGCAAACGGTTTCGCATATACAATATACCTATACTACATATTATACGAATCAATATATTATTATATTACATTATAATATAGTTATTAACGCGTCGAATGTCGAACAATACACCGATGGAATACCACATATTACATTGGCTTGCCAGGAAGTATGTAATATAGAAAACAGAGTGGCACTACTAAATGATTTTTTTTATTATTGTTGAAATTGTACAACACCTTTAATTTATATTGGTGGCCTCTTAAAAACGTCTAAATGATTCTATTTTTTGTAGCATTCACAACTTAAAGATAAAGATTAGAGAACGTATACTGTTGTATTTGTGTATACGTAGTATAATAGTGTTTAGCACGTGGGGCTTGAACACAACAAGGAAACGCGTAAAGATAATTCACATACAACAATATGTAATGTATAATACAGTAATATATACGCATATACCTTTTAGTAAATAAAAGGAAATGAGTATAAGCGTATATAGGTTATAAAGACGGCATACGCGTATCCTTTTACCGCGAACGGCATTTGAAGTTGTACTGTTATTGCACAAATATATGTATGAGACCTTACCCAACTATTATCTACATATATGAGGAATAACCATAAAACGGTGTTTGAGAGTGTAAACACGACGGACGCCGAAAAAAAGATTTACAACTGTACTCGGGAAGGGTGAAAATATTTTCGTGCGGTATTGCATTGTTGTACTTTGATAATTCGAAACGGACGCATAAGAGGGAATATCGTGTAGGTATGAACATAATAGATCGCTCGCCCCATTGACTGATAGAAAGGGGTCCACAATTTTTTTACCAATTTTCTGTATTTTCTTAATATATATTAATTTTTTTTTTTTATATATTCTCAGTCGACAATTTGACATATTTTATATAATATCACATAATGTACCAGTTCGCTGCAGTAAACCGCGATAATAAATAATAATAATCAATATGATATTAACGTAATCAATATAACCATTATTATGCTTTATATAAATTATATTATTATTCGTGTCTTTCGTGATCACCGACAAAATCATCGACGCGCAATGTTCCATGTTATTTTTTAAACAATTCGGCGAAATATTACAAACTATACAATATTATATTATATTGTATTGAACAATTGAACGCCAGAACGCGTATATATTTTTACCACAAATGTTTTTTTTATATTTATTTTTATAGGTCACTGCAGTGCGCATTTCCTGACCGTGGAAAAAATACTCAAAAACAAATAGCGATTTCTTTCGCGTATAGTAAAAGTAGTACCTACTTAATGTAGACGAATTATACGCACGCGTCAATTTTCGTCGCTATTGGTTTCGGTGACGCAAAATAAAAAAAAAACAGAGAGGGAAAACTATATCATCATCGTGTATATTACAGAGTATTGTCTACCATGATGCTCGTCTCCTAACCTAACCCAACGTCCGACTAATAATATATTATGTAATCATTTAATACATAGACTTTTAAAACTTTCTCGACCATTTCACGCACCAAACAACACTCAAAAGTAATCGGTGATTCAAGTGAAATATGTCCTGAATTTTCCACGAGGAACGTGCGAAGGCACCTATTTATTTGTTTTTTTTTTTTTATTTCTGGTATCGAGAGTATGACTGTATGAGCGTTATAGTAACTGATGTGATATATGGATACACCAGATCTTAGTATGATTTTATAAATTTTGGATGAGAATACCGTATTTTTTTTTTTTTATCAAGACTGTGACAAACTCAACGAGACGGTCTATGCTTACAATAAAATATAAATTAACAGCCGGCCGCGTCTTTTTTTCTTTCTCCACAAAGATTTGTTTTATTTCTTGTTTTTTGTTACTATACGCAGATCGCCCGCAGTATTTTGTTCGTTCAGCGGTTAGCCGTAAGTCGCAACTCATAGACCGTAGTAATAATAATAATAATAATAATAATAGTAGTAGTAGTAGTAGTAGTTGAAGCAGTAGTATTTGTAGTAGGTAGTAATAGTTTTTGTAATAGGTAGTACATAGGAGTCGACCTAATTATAGTCGACGATATTATAATGATAATATTATTATGTTTATATGTATGTGTATAAATAACACATGAACGACAAGCTAATTCCTAGTGCGCGGAGAATGTATACATAGGTAATACATACACACACAAACACATTTCATATTATTATTATATAGTGAAAACGACTGTGGCGACCGGTACACCTTGACACGGGCGCGCGCCGGCTCGGTCGGCAGGTATGGAGCGCGCGTACCGTATATACATGTATAATATTGTTAGGAAACTACCTGGCCCGTGGAGGCCAGGAAGTCGTCGTGCGGATTATGACATCGATGAAATTGAAATGGGAAAAATAAAAATGTATACAAATACAAAAACTGCGTGCGCCGCCGCAACACACTCACCGGAAAAAGGAACGCGTTGTGCGCGCGTCGCCCGCACGAGTTCTGTTGACCGAGTGAAAAGTAAAAACATTAAACTAGTATCACATGCATAAACATGTGATCAGTCTACGGAAATTATTTAAAATGTAATCTTTATCCTTCGAATCGGATCGTCAGCTACGGTTCGTGCTGTAGATATCATTAAAATACACGCGTAATTGAGGGGTTCTTTTCCAAAACGACCTATTTCCAAAAATATGGTTTTTCAGAAAGACCAATTTTCTATTCCAACATTATTGGAAATATAATATTTAAATGAATTATGACCCTATAGGTAGAATTAAAAATGAACTCATTTTTTAAATAAAATTTAATAAAAAATTAGTTTTTATACCTATTTTTAAAGATTTTATACATCTATTTTGTGCAAAACGTACCATTTCCTGGAAATAGTCTAAAATATTTATTTATATATTATAATAATGTTAACGATTAATAATCCATAATAGTTTTTCATAAATATTACTATTAATATGATTAATATGAATATTCAATATTAGTGTTCGCTGTATACGTTTCAGTCGTTTTACGTATTAATAAATGTTATTTATAGACGTTGTGTTACTGGAATCCCAAGTTCGAACCCTCTTATGTCAGTAGATATACAACACATGATAACGAAAAATGTTTTGAAACGTTTGAAATGTTCTCTAGTAAATTAAGATGTTTTGCTCCACTATGTCCGTTATGTTTGCTTATAAAATGTTATCAATATTATAAAGATAGCTTTCTTTAAAATTCGGCTTACGGAAATAGGGAGTTTTGATAAAAAGCAAATATTTTGCCTATACCAATAACATGTGGAAATAGGCATGTAATATAAAAACGATTTTAAGCTGTATATTAATTACGTTGGAAATAGTACATTTTGCAATAAATGGAAATGGTTCACTTTGGAAATAAACTAATAACAAAAATAGTCGGTTTTGAACAAAATATCAATTTTTACATCAAGTTTTACCAAGGAAATAGTACATTTTGTCAAAACATAATCACGCCATTCAATTTTCGTATTTTTTTACGTATAAGTCCGTGTAAAACTCATTTTAGTCGAAAATGGAAATAGGCAGTTTTGAAAAAGAACCCCTCAAATATTAAAGTTTCTTTTGAGTTTATATTCGATTCACGCCAAACACACGCTGTATATAATATGTAATTAAATGCATTCTAAAGGTGTTGCAGACTATTAATTATTTATATTTTATGTAAAACTATTAAAAGTAAATACATACATACATTTTAATAACTCAGAAACTGCTCTTATTTGTATTTTTATTTAGACGCATCAAAAATTTACATATAATTAATCTGTTTCATAATTCATAATAAAAAGTGGTGGTTCTCATTTGAAAAATATAAATCATTAAATTACAGCATAACATGTTAAATGGGTATAAGATATCTAAGTATTTTAAAATATGATCTTTATGTTTACTTAAAATATTTATAATATAAAATAATTCTTAAATATTTCTGAAATTATTAGAATTTGAATAAATAGATAAGAAGGAATTGAAAAAACTGACAAATCACCCTTCTTCTTGATGATACACTGGTGATGTTTGAATGTGTGATGGAATATGATGGATTTTTAATTATTATGAAGTGTATAATACGTTGTTTTCTATATATAATCGATAAAATGACGAAATTACTGAGCAATTGATATAATCCGGTTAGATAAGGTTAGGACGTATACTGCAAATGTCTCGCCGTTACGTACGCACACTGCACATATGTCGACGATTGTGTCTTCGATTACTTTTCACACATCTCGTTTGCAGTTGTCGCGTAAGTCTACGAGTCTGCCCGCGGCTATACTGTGGACTGGACCGTTGCAGTTCGTAGTGCTTTGATTTGCACATCATAATAACTATTAAATCTCGACAGAAATTTTCATACATAATATTATACATATAGGTTCTAAAATGTTATATTTTAACTTTTCGGCGTGGTCATTGAATGGTCGTATTTTCCAAGGTATTGCACCGCGGTTCATGCCGTAAAATAATATGATACCCCTATTCACAATAATATGATTAACATAATGGGTTGAACACGAGGATATTATACATTATTATGATTCATGAGTTTATGACATACCGCGGCTGTGTTAAAATGTTCAGCGAATATGTGATAAACACTGCATATATATCTAGGTACCTACACAAACTGGTCTTCATTCGATCGCGCCGTGATGCATATGCAATATAATATTATAATATTTTGCTCGAAATAATATTTGGTCAGATCGTATATATAGTACATATAATAACACAAAATAAACAAACTATAATAACCCTAAGACGAACTCGATTGGAATAATAATTTCCAGCGCCAACGGCGTCGTACTTAAGAAATTAATTAGTTGTTGGCATATAGTATTATTATTTATTCATTCTGAAACGGTGCACATGTAACACGTAAATAATCGTAAAGGTGCAATATGTATCATATTAATATTGCGTATCAATGTATAATATTGTTTTTAAAATACATTCATACACATAAGATTGTCATCATTTATTGCTGAAAATGTGCGATACTGCGATAGTATTGTTATTTTAATCATGCCGACGGTGGCTCATTATATACGTCATGTGCAAATATCTTTGTAGTTGCCATCAGCTGTGGGGTACGATCAGCGCACATTTCTCATACAACCGTGGAAAAATAATGTTGATTACAAAAAACGTGATTTGGGCGAGTCGCTACTGCCGTCGTTAAACTGCACCCATCATGTTATAATCATATTTTACTCTGTACGTAATGTATTATTATATATTTCGCAACGCATTTTGGAGAAAAATTTAAAAAAACACGACTTTAAACAGCAATTGCGCGTGCAGTGCATTATGTGTTAGGTAAATTGAGAATAGACAGTGCGCGTCTTCACATCAACTGTAGGGCGCGAAGGACGTTGGCATTAACTAAATAGCGTAAATATAATATATTGTTAGGACGCAAATTTGAAAGTATAACGGATTTCTGAAATTATGAAATGAAAGCTGCTGTAGTAATAGCTACTCGTACGAAGGTTATGTTCGCGCGGCTTGACCGTGTTTAAAATAATAATATTCGTTCGACCCGCGCGGACCTTTTATCTATTTTTAGTGTGATAATAATTCATGTCATCTTGCAGTAGTATAATCATATTATTTTATAAATTTGCAGTGGATTATTTACGAAGAGGTTATCATCCATTATTCATATTTAAAAATTATTTCAAATACTTCATAAAAATTATTAAAATTTCTTCGATTTCAATAAAATGTAAAGTTGCAATCACTATAACTAATAATACATAATAATACTTTCTACATTTAAATTACAATATATAGTTGTACAACGATAATTTCATGTGATTAATTATCAGAAGTCATACATTTTAAGCTGTTACAGTTTTAAATTGATGCTGTACATTTATCGTACCTATATCGACTATCATAGTAATGAATTATTGAATAAGCACCAAATATTAAAATAATGGTCTCTGCTGCTATCCGTCCTGCCCATATGGTACAACTATCATTAGCCTACTGATTAATGTCGTATATATATATATATATATATAGGTAATACAATATGCCCATCACGAAAATATCATAATCATAATAATGACATAATTACGATAACATAAAACGCGACGACGTCGTCCTGAATGTGTGTACTACGATTTGCCAATCTGCAGCAATACTACGCGTAAAAGTGAATGTTATAATACTCGTACGCTGCAGGTCTCTTGTTATAATATACACAATGCACGAGACTTAGTATTAAAGGTACGATAGCAATGTCTTCTGTAGTTACTCCTCCTCTCTATACCGTTGACGTTGATTAAGAAATTGAGAAAAAATCAAGTTTATCGCGTATATGTTTCGTTTCGGGTGTGCCCTCATCTGCTATGTAGGTGGGTAATACATTATTATAATATTGTTGTATTCTCGCCGTATCAAAACGCGGAACGCTGCAGCGCAGTATATATAATATTATGATATAATAATTGTCGGTTTAGCTGGGGAATCGTGTTTACGTTACCAAAAAATCACAGAACGAAAAATTATAATTTTTATTAAGCGAATCGACCGTGACACATATACTGTATAATACGATGTGTAATGTACAGTGCTAAACCTCCGCCAATTATGTATGTGCGTGTAAATATAATAATATCGCGTGCGACGGGGCTTAGCCACGCAATAAATTATTATTTGTATATATTTCCCTTAACTTCGCGCGGTAACGAGAGCGAGACGTGCGGTTTTGCGCAACGACTGAGTTTTGCGGGGTTTTTGCGGAAGGGTGCTGTGCTCGTTGCTTCTGCGGGTGGTTAGGAGAACAAGTAGTGGGGACGGGCATACACAAAAACGTGTGATGCGAATAATATTAGGTTGTCGAATATCGCATTTAAAGTCTGAATTTTCAAAACCTCAGCACTATATTACCAATATATTCAGCAATTGTACTTGATGAATACTAAAACGAAATAATAATAATAATAAATGATCAAGTGATACGTATAAAAAATTGATTATAAATGAAACGTGGTGGGGATGAAATCGGTGGAGTATGTATGTAAAAAATATACTAATAAATTATAATATGCTTAAAATTTTATAAGATATGTTATCATAATACAGTTCTACCGATCTTATTTTATATTATCATTTATTAGTATACAGATTGATGACTAGCGGAGAGTGTGTAAAACCCCCAAAAATTATATTTAAATGAAAAATTAAAACACGTTACTAAAAAAATCCTACCTATAGCTACTCACTTGTCCCATTATAATAGACAATTATTTATATTTTATCTGTACAACCAGTTTACACGCAAATATAGGGTTATAGACGCGAATGCACTCGACAAAGGCATTGCGGTCATCGACGTCTCGTGCAGCCCGCCACATTGTAAATTTATTGTAATAATAATAATATACATCATACAGTGAATGGTGCGATGTAAAACATTAACGGTGCACCAGTCTGTGAGTAGGATGCGTACAGGAGACATACAGGTACACCGCACCGGAATCACCTACCCACATAGCACGCATACGGAGTGTTCGATTTCAATGCGGCTCGCGAATTTCGTACACACGATTACACGCGAATACGCGATGTTATATTAATAGTATTAATACGATAATCCGCACGGATCGTAACTATTTGTGCGTGTATATATTATCATAATATACGTCATAATTATACTTCACTATCGCTGTTTCGAGTATATATGTATATTGTATATAATACTATACTATTATGCGTTATATATACATATTATAATACAGGAGTCTGCGGCGGGCTACGCTCAAAAACCGCAGACGGACACTGACCGAGTTTCGCGTGAACAAACGTACCTATTATTACGAAAGTACTATGTTTACAGTATTTAATAAAATATTATAATATGTTTAACAGTCTTATAATCGTTACAATGATGTAATAATGTAACTTTATTATTTATTGCAATATTATGTTCGCTTGTCCGCTAATAATTTGCAGTTTTTGATACATCGTATTCAATATGTATATAAATATATATATGCATAATAATATATGTTTTCACCCGGTACATTGTCACGGTGCAACGTACAGCGAGGTCGCGAAGAAATCGCTTTTTTTATTATAAGATGGAACGCTGTTGTCCGTAACGCGTATAAAAAACCGTGGTGGCGGAAACAACAAAACAACAAAAAAAATAATAAAAAAATGAAACGAAACGAAACAAAACAAAAACCGAAAACTAGGACGAGCGAACGGAAGAAATCCGGTCATAAATTTTCATCGTTTCACGTCTATTATTATATATTATATTATTACATTAACGAGCACATGGGTGATGTACCAAACGTGATCTTAATTATTTTAATGTCACCCCTAACCAAAACACTGAAGAATACATCATAATCAATAATGAAAGTCGTGTTCTTTCTCGTTATTATATTATGATAACACCAAACGATGTTCGTTTCGTTTAATAATAATTGCCAAAATCCGATTTTGTTGTATACAAACATTGTTAGAAATCAGTTGAAAAAATATACTTGCCAATTTTTGAGGAGTTAACTAAAGTGACAAGCAAGGAACTGCGAAGAAATATGTTGGTTATACATACCATGTATACTTAACAATAATATATGATATTTGCCGGTCGCGGATCGCCCTATATACAACCACTTGCCTGCTACCTATTAGAACGATGGAGTACACGTTTGTGCGATTGTGTAACTGCGGTGTCATGTGCGCGCGCGTTTTAAAATACACCAGACGGCGTGCGAATATCCGTCCCGTTTGCGTTTATACGGCGACGTTGTAAAAGTGAAAGTACCGCGACGACAGTGTAGTGTGTTCGGACGTGAGCTGCACAGTCGTGGTGTAGCTTTTTTTCGCTTCTATTTAAGTATGCCAAGGTTTATAGCGTACACGGTGCACACACACATATCGCACGTGTATTTATATATATATATATATATATATATATATATATATATATATAATAACTATGGGAATAATAATAATAATCTACTATGCCACCGCAGAGTTTGTAAACCGCGACGACGAATGTGACCCTATCCGGACATCTGAACGCGCGAGATTGAAATGCGTCACACACGTCTGCGTTAATAATAATAAATAACAATATTATACTATAACCGTAGTATCTTCCTTATAATTAAATATAGGACGTACGGAGCTAATGAAAAAAAAAATGAAACGTTTAAACGACAAAAATCGCACTCATTAACCTGTATGAATTATACGGCGATGATGCCTGCAATATTGTTATAATGTACGAGCGCCATCGACGCAATCGGATTGCGACATGGTGTGTATATTAAAATAATATTAGTGTGAACTGTAATATATTTTAAAAATTTAAATTTTCAAAAATTCATGTTGTTTCACAATATAATATTATGTCCAAGCTAATGAGAAAATCTCACCAATAACAATAATAATATATAATAATTGGCGGTATATGGGTTATTTCTGGGACTTAGCCCCCCCCCCCCCCAAGGGAATTCTACACATAGTAGTGGATTGCTAGATGAATAGCACCTAATCATCAGAATGAGGGCATCTTTTGTTTGAACTGATGCATGTCTCTCCAAACATTTAACTACCTAATTAATGTTCATTTTTAATATTTGAAAATTTGTTTGCGGATCCGTACCATCTAGGATATATTATATTATATAGTGAAAATGTATTGAATAACCTTATGTGTATGTAACTAAGAATCTCAAATTTGAGGAAGAAACCTATCATCGAGTTCTTAAACTTTATTATTACTATGAACGTTTTGATATATTGTAATATGCATTATAAGATAATACGCCATGCAGCGAGGGCCAGGTAAACGACTGTCAAAGTAATTCTACTATTATCGTAAACCAGGCGAAATCTGATAGGAAACACGGGGAATTTAAAATTTTTTTTTTTAAACGTTTAAGAATATTATAAACTACGACGTATTTGACATTTTTATATGATTACGTATCAGTATTAATTGTTTTTTAAATTTAAAAAAAAAATTAAAAATTCCATGTATTTCCTAAGATATTGTCAGCAGGTTTATCATAAAAGTTCGTTCTTTTTTGTTAAAATTTCCGGCGCACATATTACTCGTCAAATTTACACACATACAACACATAAGTAAATAAATATATATGTATTTTATAATATGCTGAAGCATACGCGTTATTATATGTACATCGCCGGACCAAATGAAATTATTAATGCGATCGTGCCGCTGCTGCAGCGGTCAATACCACGAAGCATAAGTATACGACGGCCGGTTGGGTGGAAAATTCAGCCGTCGTACACCGAACGCATCCTGAAAGAAAAACGTCTCCAATACATGCGTACAATATATAATACACCGTACATATACTATATACATTATATATATGTGTATATACCGCTAGCGATGTATATAATAGTAATAGTAATAATAATAATAATATTAACGTACACAATATTATAATAATAAATATAATTTTGTTTGGTCGCTGTAACAGTCAATCAGTTGAGAACGACAATAGTTTGCTGGGCTGCACACAATACGGTTATTCAATACCTATTATATTCGATCATATTACAACAATACCAACAAGTGTAGACGATTTTCTTCTCCTCCTGCGGCAGTTAGACAGGCAGTTTGACGTGTACGTATTTGTATACATTCATATACCTTTAATACAGGTGTACACTGTGCAAAGTCGGGAAAGCCCGAGAAAATCGCACTCATGTATTTGTAGATAAACAAAATCATTTGATATTTACGCGTGTCGTGGATATTAAATTTAAGCTTCTTCGTCGTTCATGTTTGCGGTGAACAAACGCAAAATTTAAGACAGTATCTAATTAACGAGCACTTGCACACATAATAATATTATATATTATAATATATGATGTCAACGGCTTACAGTTATGCAGTGTTTTTGTTTTGATTCGTCATTGTAGCAGTGTATCACTACCATTCCAATGTTAAGGCTAAGTCACTAGGATCCATGATTGCGTAGGTATATTATTAATTATTAGTTAGTGATTCATTATGAATGATTGCGAAAATGAAAATGTTTGTAGTAAATCATCAACAAATGCGTAAATATCTGTAAAATTATTGTACTAAAAGTTTAAACGTACAATGTACTATATTGGTCGTGACGAAAAAAAATAGCAAATGAACTCGAAATTCAACACTTAGTCGTTCGCGCGTATCCGGTTCTATGATTAAATCCAAGTCCAAGCGATATATAATTTTAAACAACACGCAGAGCGCACGTACGAATATTAAAATAACCATAAAAGTAAAAAGCGCGTGGCTAAGAATATTTAGACTACCTATATTATAGTATTTTTATATATTGTATAAGTATTATGTACAGCCAGTCAATTTAAAACGTCATTATAATTCGTACTATAGGTGTATCAATCATCCAATTACGATTGAAGCTTAATTATTGTGACAGTTTTATATAAAAACATAAAAAAAACCCAGTGGTATGTTATTTATAATTAATATAACATTATTAAATTATTATATATATATTTATACTTTTATGGTTCATATTTTAAATATTTAAATAAGATACTATAGTTTATCATATCATATTTTTTGATTTGAAGGTATAATTATGGTGGAAATTAATAAATTATTTTGTACACAATTTAAGAAGAAAAAAACATTTAGAACAATGACCGATAAAATAAATCAACGTAAATTTGGCATCGTTTTAGCAGTTACCACAAATGAATAAATATATTAAATTGGATTTAACAGTTTTTTCGCTAAATATAGGTGGTTATTTTTCAACCAAAAAAATTAATTTTATTATTTTTGAAATTCAAATATTGACGAAAAAATATTTTGTAATTTAAATTTGTATGGAACAAAAATTAAAACGACACAAACATTAA
Source organism: Rhopalosiphum maidis (assembly GCF_003676215.2). NCBI lineage: Eukaryota > Metazoa > Arthropoda > Insecta > Hemiptera > Aphididae > Rhopalosiphum > Rhopalosiphum maidis. Next base: position 88,683,312 of record NC_040878.1, read on the forward strand.
ATTTTATCGTTTTTTTAACCTAAATATAAAAACAAAAACTATAAACCAATAGATCATAATAGTTTTTTTTTTAAATAGTATAATTTATGTATTGTGTTTAGTGTAAAAACGGAAGAGTATTGCAAATATGTAGACGGAAATATAAAGCCAACACAAATACAAATACCATCACAAGATACAATATAATGATGTATTACATAAAGTTAATAATAAGTAAATATAATATAATATACAGACGTAAACACGCCAAAAAATGGTATACTACTAAGACATTTAATTGGCTATACAGCAAACGTGACATTTCCCAACAACACGTCGACACACGTGTGAAGAATATTAAACTTTACAGTCACGTGATCTACAGGTTTACCTATATATGCTTTAGCAGTGTCAATTAAACATCAAAATATAGTACTATAAAACAAATGCTTATAAATCCTTCATTAGTTTGTTATAAATTAAACCGGTTTACGAATGGAACAGTAGCACAACGACGTTTTTATATGGCACAACCTATACTGAAGTTGAGGAAACGACATAATAATTACATTTTTGCGAATAATTTCAACAAAAACGAAATTAAAACAATGAAATATTCTCAACGAATATTGTACATGGTTTTTATTCCACGTAAATCTATATTGAAACAAGTATTACTTTTTAAACTAAAATTATAAAATTGTAACAGATACCTATAGGTACCTACAGGTATAATTGTGAGAAGGGTAGTTGCTTTTTTAACGTAGTTAAGTCGATAACTTTTTAAGATTTTAAATATTTTTAAAATCTAACAATTTAACTATCTTTAATTTATTGTAATATAAAATGATTTAATTATGAGTTGCTGCCTTTTGAAAATTATAATTTTGACTGTGTCTGTACAACATAACAATTAAATATATATTTTACAGTATAGTAGTTTCATTGTATTATAATCAGCTAAATGCCTAAAACATTTAAATACCTGCAGCTGTGTTTAGATACTTATTTATTAGATACCAAACTGTATATTAATAGTCTCGATTGCGTGTGCATACAATTTATTGAGAAAATAAAAATAGGCGTTTTGATTTGCGGGAATTGTATGTAATAACGTATTATTTTGGCACACACGATCGTCATCATCAGGTTTTAAAACCGCGCGCGCGAATAAAATGTCAGCTCGCCAAATAAATGGCATGTGCGATGCGCGTACCACATTATTATAACATACACGATTGCTTAAAACTATTATAACAATATACATAATATATAAATACCAAAATTCTTACTCAAACACAGTAGATGACACAATGCCGTGTTTTTATTTCTTACCTGAAACAAACGAAAAATAATAAATACCATGTATTTAATACATTTATATTCAATTATTGTTTAATATCGATATAATTATGTTGAGGATCAAATATTGTTATTAAGGATTAATTGTTAATTTTGATCTTTTTTTTTAACAAGAAAATTATTAAATATACATTAAAATATTATTAAAAAAATATTTTATAGGTACTTGAAATAACAAACAAATCCTTACTTAATGGGACAATGGGATATAAAATATAATATATTATATTCTAAGTAAATAAAAATAAACTATAAGATGCATAAACTACAGTAATCTTTTTTATTTAATTTGTGCGATTTCCACACTTAATCTTTTTTATAAATTACTTTAACTCGTATCGACGTGTTAAATAAATAACATATACTAAAAACAGTATTAGAGGGTTATACATTTATGATAAATAGCGTGAATTGACCAAGCGCTACAATTGAAACGCGATGACATATAGATTGCACCTAACTCGCTTCGAGACCTGCGGGATTATTATAATGGACAGGCGCACTTGATTCACAAAAATTATCGTAAATTTAATAATATTTTATATGGGCGTGAATGAGTGAGAGAAATGTATAATATTATAACCGCCGATCGTTCAAACCTTGTTCGATTTTAATGCATAAAAGAACAGAATTTAGAACAATATGATTGTATACTAAATAATAAGATAACTAAAAAAGACAACTGTGAAATTTTAATTTATAATAATCAATTATTTTAATTGACTTAATATTATATAGGTGTCTTTTTAAACTATGAAACCATACGATATCGGATATCTAACGCTATCAGACAAAATCACGTGAATATTTCCCCTTTTCGATAGTCAATACAATGCACAAGATCGCAAAAATACAACAAGTGGTCTCTCATTATAACGTAACTACCTATAAAAAGAAATATTCCATCATCTGGTTTATTAAGTTAATTTAATTATCTATTGCTTTAGATTTCGTATTTTACTATAGCTTATTTACCTAGTAGATAATTCTTTTTTTAAATGTTGATGTGTTTAATTTAAAATTCGAAAGGTTAGTATCTTAGTTATTAAAATGTTTATGCTAAGGTTAGTATTCTCTAAGTAGTCCATAAAAATAATCTTACAAAAATATAAAATAGGAGAAATAGATTTTTACAAATCATGATTAATGTTATAAATTACTATTAGTTATTAAAAATATTCAAATAATCATATCCCCAAATACACCAAACATATTTATCATGGATATATTATTATTTATCCTTAGTTAAAAAAGTAAAATTATTCAAAAAGCACTCTTCTACATTTTCGGTAAAAATATCTGCTGAATAATTTATAGTAGAAAAGAGGAGTTTTCAATTAAAAAACTGAAGTTTGTCCACAGCCCATAGAACACTCCTTTAATAGTGCAGAAAATCTCAAAAACTTGAAATTTTAGTCTTAACTCTTAAGTATGTATTTTGAAATCATCAAAAATCAGATTATGAATAACCCAATATATTAAAAAAAAAATGTGTTCACAACGGTATGTCAAATGATTAAGTGGCTGCGCAAATTTCTCAAGTAGTATTATGTTGCGTTTTTCAACAATAAGAATCTTGATATTTTATAATTTTTTACGACTTTTTTAGTCTAGTAAAACTTTCACGGTGTCTAACGACGATATTATACTATATAATACGTAACGACGCGCGACGATGAGCCGGCGAAGAACGGCGGTAGTGCATATAGTACGAGTATAGACTTGCGTAATATCATAGTAGTCCGCGGGCGCCACCGCCGCCGTCCGAGCCGGGCACGTGCTTCTGCTACACGACCACGAAGGGATGACGTCCGCGAAATGGGTCAAAGCTGTCGGGCGTAGGGTACGCCGTAAGCCGATCGAGCTCGCGATTTATAATTTATACCCGTGCGCGCGCGTGTGTGTGTGTGTGTGTAATAACGCGCGCAGACAAACGACCGGCCTGGCGCCCGGCAATTATATCGACGTTCCCCGCGAGATTCAAGGTCGCCGTCGTACCCCTCCCGTGGTTCTAAGTGTTCGTTCGAGTGTTACCATAGTAATAGACGCGTGTATGTGTATGTATAAGTTCGGCATACGTGCACGTGTACGCGTGTGTGTGCGAGCGCGAGGCGGCGCTCTCTTCCGAATCCGAGGATTCAACCCTTTTACATCCATTTACACTTTCGCTCGAGCCAAGGATTCTTCAACCGGACAGGGGGTGCAGCAATGCGTATTTCATGAATTTTTTCGTTTTTATGTAAAACGCTCTCCACATCGCTACCGATCTACGGAAAATAGTATATATTCACGCGAGGTACACACCCCGCACAATAACTTGATATTCATCGGTGCCATATCAATTATTTGACTATTAAACGATTCAATAATTAATATAAACATAAAATAAATACTTTTGAATTAAGTCATAAATTATTAATAATTATAATTATAATAATCTTATACAAATATATGGGTATCATCTAATAAATAAAAAAGAATTGGAATAGTATCTATGATTATACCTAATAATTATGAACTTATAAAAATATGTACTTAGTATATATTATTCATAAAAAAAATATAAATTATGTAATATATATGTATAAAAATATAATAAATATTTAATGAGTTACGGTATATCATATCGTAACTGGTATCTAAGTTACTAATACATCAGAAAAATAAAGTCCGATAAATATCAATAATACATTATCGTGCTCAAATTATCGGTCGACTATAATTATTAAATTAGGAAAACGTTGGAAAAAAAAATAAAAATCGAGCGCGCTCAATCATGTTGCCAAAAATGCTATACTCAATCATATTTTACACTACGATTTCAAGCAAATCGCTTAATTTTAATTCGAAGTTCAGATCACGAGATATTGATTGTATGTTTATCAAATGGTTATGTTATGTTTGCTATTCAGTTATCCACCGATTAAGGTGACTGTGAACCAATAGGTTATCATTATGATGTCGGCGTGGAATTACCGCGTTTAATATAAATATTAAGAACCTAACACATGTACACCATTGTTAATGTCTTAATGTTATGAGATGCGTTTTAAATCCAGTTTTAGCTTAACATTTAATTCGTACAATCGTGGTAATTTTTCAAGCATCTTTAAAATTTTTAAAATATTCCATTTAATTTTAAAAGTAATTAATTTATAGTTTTTATTGATATATACGAGTGTACTTGTAGGAAGTACTAGATGCTTCGAGCTTGTTTTAAAGTAATATTAGTAATATTGTTTATAAAGTAACGAATTTAACAGGATTATATTAAAAGAACACATAATATAAACGAAATACATGCTAAATCATTTTTAAGAATACTATCTACACTGTAGATTCTACAGCATAAAGTATCAAGCTACGACTGGGTGTAGTCTGCAATATGTGCATTATATATTTAAAACTGAAACTGTCCATCTTTTGGAAACTTTTATACATTTGAAAAAGTTATTCCAATCGGGCTTGGTTTGAATAATTTTCGCGGGAAACAATGTGAACCTCTGATACTTCGCTTTTTTCCACTAGGGATATTTTTTGAATCTATACAAAGCTGCTGACGTACAATACGTATATTTACCTAAGGTAACATGATATATATATATATATATATATATATATAGTATAATAAATATATTTTATTATAGACACATAGTCTAATACAAGTACACTAAATATGTTATACTTTGTAATGTATCATACAAAACATTTATTGTAAAATTTCGCACTATTATATCGTAAATATAATTTTATAGTAAGTCCGAAAAAATACTCATAAAGCATAATAATATATAAGTTTATTTTAATACGGATAAACAAAGAATTAATTTATATTTAACACATTTGACAATAAAAAACGAACTAAAATTAATTTTTTTTAGTTTTCAAAAATAACACATTAGAGTATTACGTAAACAAGTAAAAAAATTAAATTAAATTAATGTCAATTCGACTAATAATTATATTTGTTGTATTTGAAAAAAAATCATCGTTGACTAAAAACATAGACTTTATCCAGGAAATGGTTTGAATGATGTATCAAATTGTATATATATACGTTATTTATTTGTTAAAAAAATTAATAATTATAAACATATTTGTATGTTTAATATTTAAATTTGTCATACTAAACGATATAATATTTTGAACATTATCGTAGTTCTATAAATACTAATATTAATTATTTGAATGTATTTTGATATTATAAATTCAACAAAAAATACGCTTAACTTTATCGAAATATTTAAATAGTTTCGTCCATTAGAACCAATGCCAATTGGTATATTATTATTTTGCTATTCTTTAATTAGGTACGTGCAACAAATACACCCATAATACACTCCCATACGTGAAATGTAAATTGTGATAAATCGTTTTACATTGTATTTTGTAAGCACCAGTGTGCATTGACACGTCATTAATATTAAGGAATTCCCAGAATCAACCCCAATACCGTCCTTGAATGACGAAAACAATTCAAACATAATCTTTACATGAGCACAAAATTTGCAGACTATAAATTTAAGGCATAACATTTTTACAAATGCAAAAGAGCTAAATTGAAAAAAAATATATTTAACTTTACCGCAAGAAGGGTTTCAACAATATTTCATGGTAAATATATTTCATACCATCTAAAACTAGTCACGTTTACGATGTGTCATCGAAACTTCATTGATATAATTGTATAAAATATATATTTTTAATGTCTATTATAGTAGGTAACTTACACGTTTGATATAGGTACATATCAATATTCTATCACATTGATATGTACATATTACCTAGTTGATTTATAATATACATTTTATTAAACATAAAATAAATTTATTTGATGTGAGTATTTTCTGAGTTTGAAATTTAATTAATATAGGTGCAAATTATACAATAAAATAGCGGCTAGCTAAAAAGAAAGTGTATAACAAATTATTTAATTTTAAATACAGAAATGCAGAACTGTTTTAAATGTGGGGTAATACATTAAACAAAACGGTCGTGTCTATTTAAAAACTAAAAATGTATTTAAACATTTAATTTAGATGGGTAGTTAAATAGTTATGAGTATTCTATATTAATTATGTAAAATTAATGTCATTAACTATAATAGTTTTAGAAGAATAAATAATGATAAATTAATGAAGATTGTAACAAAATGACGTTGAACAATAAAAGCGTATAACACTATAATAATATGTTATAGACTCGTAAAAATGAGAAGAAACTATGTATTATTGATTTAAGATTTCTGTGCTATGCAGTACCTACACACCCTCAGCGATTTTTGTCCTAATGGTATTATAATCATAGACACAAAAATAATTGTTTTACATAACAAAATGTTCAATAGTCTTAAACTATTATAAATAAATGAAGTTCAGAAATGTATTAAATGAGTATATTGTTATTTTATCATTTCGATACATTACCTATGTATAGTTATCGTTTGATATTTAAAATGTGTTTGTTTAATCTCCATATAAATAGAATCAATATTTAATTCGTTAAATTAATAATTCACAGAAATATAGACACGTTGTACGTAACATTTTATAAATCAGCTGTCACTGACTGTCAGCTGATATATCCATCATGACGTGATATTTAAATGTAAATTGGGCAAATCGTTAGGAGTAGGTAATACTCGTATCATAGTATACTCAACAAGTGTTCATAAAGTATATACTGGATAACTGTATATCCTGATTTCTGGGCGATTGAGTGTTTCACTCTTAGGTTTTCATAAAAAAATATTCGATGGAAAAACATTTACAATAATTATCATGTTAAATTCAATTGTGGACGTGATATTAATAAATAGACATGAATATTAAGATGTGTTTTGGATATTTATTGAGTTGGATCATCAATCAATTGGTATTTTTCACACAATATCGAAAATTATTTTATATTATTTGAAATACAGTATAAATGTATAATAATAGATAAGATACTTTAATAACACTACTCAAGATAAAATGTATAAATGTTTTTAGGAATGACGTCTAACTATTATAGTTATTAGTTATTAGCAAATAATAATAACATACCTATTTCCTACTTATACGTATTATTATATTAGTAAAGATACTAACAATATTCGTTTGCATTTGTAATGTAAAATATGGAAAAATAGGGTAAAAAAGTGAGATGGAAAATAAAAGAAAAAGAATTGGTATTGACATTAGTGAAATTTCATCCTGCAGGGCTGTTGCTATAGCCGAGCTCGGAGCTGTCGTCATGGCGATGGCAAACCAGCGCGGCACGGTCGCAATCGAAAAATCCCAAACTACCCGAAGCCGAGGTGATTGCACTCAGGTCCAATATATAACGATAATGATGTAATGACGAACGCGCCGAGGCCTTGACCCTGAGCGTGCGCTTTCGCTTGCGATGTAGAAATTGATCAAAAGCTTTTCTGCGCGGAAACTTGCAACTCGCGGTATACGCACGAGGTGTTATACCGACAGCTGTTCAATCGATTGACTTTAAATTTCTCTCATTTTTTTAAAATACATTTTTAAGGGTTTCAAAACCGTTATTTTAAATTCGGAAAATTTTTAGTTAAGTTACATGGCGGTAATACATGCCATTAAAAAATTTAATCGTTTCAGCGATTAAAAACGATATTCTAGCCTAAATGACTATATGCCTCGTAGTATTGTCAGATTTTAATTATAATTTTTTTTTTATTTAAAAGAGAAAAACTTAATTCAAACTGCATTTAACTATTATCATCAATATATGAGATCATTTAAACTTTATAGAGTTTTTCAGGCGAAATTCGATTTGTATAAAAGCTTTATCTTTAAAAAATGATTAATATATGATTATTTTAAGAAACGTGAGTGTTTTTTCTGCGATATAAGTATTTAAACTAAAAAGACGCCCTTAATTTAATCGAATAAAACGTATCTTTGAAATTGTCTCCAAAATTTCAGTAAATTTTATTACCCGGATTTTATATGGATGCTTATAATATAATAATATGTGATTTTATATGCAATAATGAATTAATTCGAATTATACAATATATCTATATAATATTATCATACATAATATAGCTGTTGCTTATATTGATTTTATCACTTTTATCCAGTAGAATTTAATTACATTTATTGCGAATTAATAAAATATATTTTACTAATTCAATATTGTTATAATTAATAATAATATTCTTCTTTTATGACATTAACACTGCGAACTGATAAAATATGATGAATTTCCTAAGCGTATTACAGTTTTACTATTGTCAATAATTATGTTAATTTTCGCATATTTTCATAACTCATAATATAATTCCAATTGCTAAATATGTATTTTAATAAAGAGACTTAACTTATTTGTGTCTAAAAATAAAATTTTAGCTGTTTGAAATAGTATTATAGTAATGAATACATATTTATAATACTGAATACATCCAATACAGCTTAAGAAAAGTATATATTATATTATCGATAAATATCATGTTTGAATAAGCTGGACTTTTTAAAAACGATGAAAACATAATATAATATTAATAACACTAGAGATTTATGACGAATCTTATCGGACGCAACTCGCTGTACTATATTGTACTTATGATTACTTGATAACATTGAAAATCGAAAAATTATTAAATGATGTATTATTACATAATAGTATCAATAGTTGACTTGGAACGTTTCTCGAAACATCAGCTCAGGTGGTGAAAATTCTGGGTTTCATCGCTGGTCGGAAAACCTGTATGCACTTGTGCACCTCTATAGATCTGAGGAGGGTAATGACCGAGGTGCGAGCGTATGTAACGAAGATGAAGAGAAGAAGAGGAGAGGTCTGAGTGCATGATCCGGTTGTGCACGTGTGAGGGGCGGCGGAGGTGGTCGCTATGTGGCCGACGACGAAGACGACGTGACAATAAAAACCGCACACAATAACATGCGTATGTATAGCAATATATAGTTATAATAATGGGATACATGTGAGTGGTAGTGTGGTATTGAGAGAGAGAGAAAGAGAATAAGCGAATTTAAAATAAAAATCCATTTCCAACCGCGGACGAGCCACACGGTAATAAGACGGCGATGACAGTGTACCTCGCTATAAATATATATGGGAGACGATGAGGAAAGGTGTAAAGTAGAGTTTTGAACACTTTTCGGACGATTTGAGATTGCATAATAGAAAAACGTATAGATTTTGTTGATGATTCCACTATTATACATATTGTATAACTCAGTCAATGTCATCTCCACTAAAGCTTGTTAACGTGCAGGCTGCAGTCAGAGATGCGGGTAGGCGACCGATCTGCTCACTGCAGGATGTAGCAGGGGAAGTGTGATGTTGAAGAAATTTTAAGGTTTTTTTTGACTATTTTTCAAATTGATTTCGTACAAAAAAAATAATTGCATCTACGTACTCGTATTTCTGACAAATACGATTTTATGTGCACGTTACGTTGCAGACATTTTTATGACGGTCAAATGGGTTTCAGTCGTGATAATAGGCGATGCAGGAACGGTAAATTTAATTAAATTTATTATTCAACCTTAGAGTATAAGCCACAAATAATTAGACTACAAAAACTTTTACCTATAAAACTACCTGTTTAAAATATTATAGTCCAACATACGATCATAATACTATTCTTTCGATTACAAGTAAAACTCGTAGTTAGACTCACGTTTGATGATTGTTATAAGTGCGGTAGTAGAACCCAAAAACTGTATAGAAGTTAAAAAAAAAATTACAGTATACCGTATTAATATCATAGGCACTTAATAAGAAAAATGTAAAAAAAAAAATATGCTTAAACTAATTTATTATAATATACTCATAATATAATAAATATTATCCTTGGTTTGCATACACTCGAAAATTAAAATGGTTATTACTAAATCTTCACAATTACTCTAAGTATCTATAGTTTTTTGGCTGTTTGTGACGTGAATTTATATAGAGGGATCCTCATCTGCTCACGCATTGCGCAAACGACCCAAAATGGTGATAAATTGCGATGTATAATATAAATTATACAGTGCGAGTTTTAGACATGACTACACGACCGGTTTTTGATGTACGTTGGCGTTTTCCAAAAAATAAAAATTAACCCGATTATATTATAATCTTTTGAAGTTAAAATTTTTAAAAAGTTAAAAAAATTATTAGATATATTATAGAATATACATAAAATAATAAATATGGATATTTTAATCAAAAAAATACACGAAACATTTTTGCTATTTTTTTTTAACACGTAGCATGAGATTTGAATATTTTTCAAAATAATTATTATAATATATAATATTCTATAATATTGGATACTGTAGTAAATACTATTCAATAGTCAATTAATTAAAGGTACACTATGTATGGGACTTAAAAGTTTTTCACCGAATTTTCAGTACGCAATATATCATGGTGTACGTACTCGCACACTACATTATATATAATATTTTAGTTTTCTCAGCACATGATTTTGTATACGTAAACTATATACTATAAAAATGTTACATAATATAATATTAAAATATATATTTTGTTTATTGGATTTTCAAGAAAAAAATATTTTGTATCTGGTCTTTAAGCGTTTGTTAAAAACATATAAACTTGTCTAACTCTAAACATCCGGGCAGTGTGATTATTGAATATGCTGTATATTATTTTAGGTTTCAAATGGCGAACAACTAAAAATTATAAAAACATAAATGTGCGTATTTGTGTATAAATCAACAAAAAATAATATTTATAAACACGATTCTATTACTTTTTTTTTCGATGACCAACAAATAAATGATCACGAATGTTCTCGCTAATTTCATTTCAGTTGATAAAATATTTGTTTTTAATTTTTATTTAATTGTAAGAAAAAAAGCTTTACGATACGCACTTATCGATCAATTTATTTACAATAAAAACTATTAGTCACATGATAATGATATTTTTTATTAATTTGACCAAAGTTTATTATCTAATTGTTATATCTCATATAATACGCATATAGACTAAATTATTATGTAATAACACAAAATTATCGGATTATCAAATAACGACAATAAAATAAACGAACGTTTCATTGTTAACAGTCATACAATATAGTTTATGAAATTATAGCTTAGTATTTAGAAATTTCATGGAAATTTATCACAAATAATTTTTGAGAAAATTTTTCAAAAAATATGAGCAAAAATAGCATTTTTATCATAAAACAATTATTATTATTAAAATATGTATTATTTCGCTTCTAAAAGTGTGTGTGATTACTCATGTTTAAACAACCTATATAAATATGTATATTATATGTACATGACCTACAAAATACGTTGTTAAAATATTGACTGAAGTAAAATGTCTGAAAAGTAATAATATTCTGTTGGCTTCTTGAGCTTCTTCAATAATGTAGGTACACGCGTATTTTATCTGACAAAGTAATCATGAATAACATGTACAAATATGATTTTAATACATTTATAGCTATCAAAATATAATTAAGTAAATGATACCATTAACAGTGGCGATTTTTTTGAAGCAATCATCTCAAACCCTATATGAGTAGGTTAGTGAAGGAGTGGGAACCAGAAAACGGATTTAGTATGATAAAACGATTTTAATAATAATTTTTGTAGGTACTATTAAATAAAAAAAATGTATATTAAAAGCTGTGGGTATATGGGTGATCAAATGGTAGTTTGCATCATGTCTGAAAATGGTTCAGTACGTCACTGTCATAAAATAATTGATGGTTTACCTATCTATTTTTCCACACGTGTTTATCGTCTGCGGAACTGTTGTAGAGTCTAATAATAGTATACATACAGATTCTTACTAATATGGTAGATCTGCGTAAGTACAAAACATTTTCAATGCGATTTTTCTTACCTGTAACAAAACAAATAAATTTATTAAAATATTATGTTAGAATGATAAAAATATTTAAACTATTAAAATACTATTTATTTATTCAAGGTAGTTGGATACAAAGATAAGTACGTTTTAAAAATGAGGAAGTTAACATCAGCTTATAATTTATTTCTATATAGGTATTATAACTATATAGGAAATATTTTTTTTAATATTTACGTCGATAATAATACTAACATAATTAATAATTATACATACTACCTACTTAGTCATTATTATTTTAGTACTACTTTACTATATCAGTATATAACTATAACATTTAAATATTTAATTTAACATAATATAATTAATGAGATTATAACAATTTTAAATTTCAAAACAAATTGTAAAATTCAATATCGTTTATTAAAAACCATACAAGTATTAATTCATCCACTTTTTATCATTGCGTAAACAATCGAATTACAAAAATTTAACTTAAATATCTAGTCTAGTAATATTAAAACAGTCGGCCATGTGCCCAATAATATTTCATGCATTATACATGCATAATATAATGTAAGCTGTTTTTTTGAAACCATATAGAAACCAGTTCCTTATTACTTTCGCAAACACGAGGTATGTCTACACTAAGGCGCGTATATAACTATACAAGTAATCTGATATCAAACACAAAGTGTTTAAACCCGTGCTAAAAAATTGTGTAAGTTCCTTCATAACATTATTAATTATTTTAACAAACGCATAAAAAAAAATGAAAATTCACTGATACTAATAAAAGGAAAAAATTACTATTTTAATGATTCGCTTTTTAACATTGACACAATGCTGCTTTTAAATGTATAATATATTGATAATATAAATCATTGAAAATACGACAAAATCAGAAATTAGAATAGAAAAAAATGTATGAATATAGTATGTGAAAGAACATTATAATATTATCTTTAGTTAAATTGAGATTAATAGTATCAATTAAATACACTTTGATGGATTTGAAATTAAAAATGATTCAAAAACTATTTAACATCAAAAGTATAGTTTACTATACGATAATTCGGTTAGGTTATTTACCGAAGTCTTAATTTCTGTAAACTAAGTTTGCTACATAACTAGCTAGTATATAATGTTGTGTAAAAATTATCGTATGTTTGATATGTTGGCAAATATTATAGTCTTTTGTCTTTAAATTGAACAATAATAACAACAATCAAATTACCATCGTAATTACGGATAGGCACATAATAAGTGTAGGTACTTAGTGAACGCGCAAAATGGCCAGATGAAAGGGAAAGGATATATTATTTTCAATAAATAATCGTTTTGGATGACGAGGAGGTAACGAACGGTATAGGTATAGAGAAAGAATATACACTTATTGTAACTAACAAAAAAGTTCCGCAAGAACCAAGAACCCGAAGTCTTTAAAAAAAATCAACTGTAGTTATCCTTGCCCCAAAATCTGCTGGCTTTCACCATTAGTCTCAAGGTAATCGTTATTTTAGGAAATGTAATGCATGTCGGTCGGTGTTGTGCAAACACACGCGGATTTTACGCCTATTAATCACGTTTGCGCCGCGAAGTCCTTCCTGAGGCAGCATGCGCGAAACAAAATAATCCCACTACAATATACACATAGTATACAGTCATATAGGTATAATATGAATAATACATAACATGCGTCATGAAGAACAAACGGAAACAGACCGGAACAACCCGCTGCAGATGTCTGCTGTGCGATACGTAAAAAATATTGATAATGACCGGGTCCATTGAATAAACAACTACACTGCCGGTTCGAGGGCTTAAATAAGATGACGTAGGTATTATCGCGCAGGTTGTAAAAACTAAAACGACGTATCGACCGCTACGGAGCTTAAGAATATAACATATATATTAATTAAACGCTGCTGTAGACGCGTTGGCATAGATGTATATATTTGCATAATAAATATATACATAATATTATTCTTGAATATGCGAGTTTGGATTTATCTTAATTTTACACGCGTCACGTGTAATTTAAATATTTGATAAAAAACGAAATTAACATTAAACAAATAATTTGTATATATATGTTATATATATATAAACAAGAAGTATACACCCAGTAGGTTTGACGTGAAACACAAATCTCACAGAACAAGGAGATTCGGATAAATTAATGTATATATATTTATATTATTTTTGAACAGTTTGGATAAATCAAATATCTCTGTATATAGCGTAAACAGAATCAATATATATATAAGATATAACACATATCAAGTGTTTGGTATCGTTCTAAAAGCTTATTAACCCTCGTGGCATTCGTAAGCATTGTATAATCACATATTTGTGTATACATAAGCAAGCTTTCATATAGCGTACGATACATTTTTATAAAATCCTCGAAAATGACTTGGTGCCTTATCGTGTGTATACACACGTTCGGTAGACATGAAACAGGGTTCGTGTTCTTAATATTCGCTCTAACAGCTGCGTTAAATTTATGTAACGCCTATCTAAGATGTGAGTTCGATTATATCAGTATATACGCATGCCACATTATTACACAAAACATAGGTATAGGCGTTACTGCTAATACAGCCACTGTAAAGCCCAAACGATCAAAAATGTATTACATAAAATTTATGGGACCGGTTTAAGATAGTATACCGGCTATAGAATTTTATAAAAAGTTCTTTCGCCACGATGCCGAAATCTTGCAATATTTGTGCACGTGATCGAGTCCGGCTTTTCCGCGCGAATTTCAATAAGTGCCTGAAACAATTTGCGGAGGTAGATTCGGTTTTTAATTATTTAAGAGGATGCACATACACACTCGTACTAATAACATAATATAGCGGTTTGTTCTATTATCAAACTTAATAATATATTTATTTTATGTTATTTATTTTTTTTTAAATTGTACAATATTTTTTAACATAATATTTAAATAAAGCATAATAATATACCATGAAATTAAGAAGAGATACCTTTCAAAATTTTATTATCTTCAATTTTAGTAATGCTAGTTTTATCTCTATAATTATTAATTTCTCTAATAGCAGCTATGCTATCCGTTATATCTCATTTACGTGTACGTGATTATGTACCGAATATTTTTTGTGAGACGTTTTTCAATTCAGATGGCTATTGTGACCCTTCACAACAGCCTTTCACAAAGTAAATTGTTTTACCGTTTTAAAGATTGACCGATCGAAAAATAAAACAAAAAAAACTCTTTACAAATAAACTACAAGCGAGTAGATTATTTTATAACCACCGTAGTTTATATTATCGATTTGTTCGCCTTTTTATGCAACGACGTTAATAAGAACCTGACAAGATCAAACTCATATTTATGCGCGCACGTGTGTGTACCTATGTGTATACTCGATGTTGTATTCTTTCGATTACTGCAGCAGCAGACCCCGAGGCAACGAATAGAATTTTGGTTTATTGCAGGGTCATCGGCACCCGGGCATCTGGTAGCCCCCGCGCAAACGCGTGTTACCGCGATACACAATGCGAACATATTATATTTTATATACCACATACACACACATACACGAATAGACGACGAAGAAGAAGCAAAGAAGATTGTAATATGCAGCAGCCGTTGATTGGCAACCGGTTTCTCATGAATCTAATCACGTGCATGCGCCACCGCTAGCCGTTGTCGTCGTAATGTGTATCCATCGCACAAGGAATAATAATAATAATCGCTCCACGACGGTGCGGCAAATCGAAATCGAACGAAACCCATTGTCCGCCAGAGTCCCTATTGTGTCCACCCGATTGAAATGGATTCCGTCCCCGAGGCGAATTACTCGCTAATTAAACCCGACGCGAACGCCACTATTCTTACATGGCGTGTATATTGCACATAGAAAATTCAAGATGAATGAACTGATGACGAACGTGTACGAAAAATATAGACACGCTGCACATTTTCAATACTCGGTCCAGCAGACTGTAGTCTGTAAGCATCAAATAGGTATAAGTAATAAGTAGGCACCACCTATATATTTTTCGTAAGTGTAGAATATAATAGTCGTATTATTTATTGTATATCGTATAGTGGCGCGTGTATGATACACTGCAGTGAGAAACATTCCGGACGTAAATAGGAAGCCAGACGAAAAGTCGTTAGCGCCAGATCCGGCGCACTGCGAGTTCCGGTGAATGGCTGCGTGTGCACATATATAAGTATTGTATAGACGATATTTGCAGACAAAGAGCTGCAGCGTGAGCGGAAGAATTTTGCAATCCGGCCATCTCGATTTATTCGAATCCTTATGCGTTATATAATAATGAACAGTCTTGCGCGCGTCTTATCGATAGATTTATTCCAAACTTCTGACAAAAACTAGGCATAACACCTTATTCTATATTGTACCATCTAAACGTAATTTTGTTGTTCATAGTCCCTTTAATATAATTTTACATTATAACAATGAACATTTATCTAACTGATCTTTTCTTTGATGACCGTTATAGGTTAAAAAATTGTTATTTGTTCATTAGTTGTATACTATATGTATATGGTTGTATTTCTAACCTATGTTATATGTATCGACTGTATTCTTCGCGCTAACGGGTGTTACTAACAATAAATGAATAAATAAAAAAAATCGTATGTAACTATTATGTATTATAATTTCAAACCATTGTAAAAAAAAAGACGAAGTAAAAAAGATAGGATACGCTAAAAATAATTCTAATAAATACGATCATATAAGGTTGTTAAGTAAATCAACATTTATTTAATGGTGATAATGTATTACTGTACTTATACACAAATTCATGCAATTCCCATGGCCAATAACGTATATAATTCAACTGTGACGAAATACGATTTTTCGGATAATAAAGTATCAATTAAATAAATGTATGGTGCACCTTATTCACATACCTTTATTATTAAAATAATGCATGCTGATTAAAAAATGATAAAAATGTAAGGGAAGAAATTATTTTTAAAATTAATATCATTACATAATTACCAGTTATTATATTCACGATAACTCTATAAATTTAATAAACAAGTTATAAGTAACGCACGATTATAGATAAACAATTAAATTAAGAAGTTATTAATAATAATTGATTAATATGTATACCTAATGTACGAGTATTATAATAATATAATATTAAATATATGATGATTTTATGTATGACATAAAAATGTGTTTGAATTATACTATAATATAGTATATGGAAATATATATAATATATACAAAAAAAAAAAGCTAAGCGCATTATCAAACTTGGCCAAAGGGCTTGTTGAAACTCATAATAAACTCATTGGTATACTGTAATAGTATAATATATATTATAGTTATATGTACTCGGATAATGATGCACCAGATGACTGTTGCGCGTGCCGGCTACTTAGCTGTGATGATGAATTGTGAATGATGATGCATATTATGTTAAACCTTAAAAACATTGTTATTTTAAAACTCTCGTCAAAATCCTGATAATTTTAGTTCAAATCTATTCCAGAACGTAAAGTGTATATAATAGATACGGGTTTTTATTTAAAGACCGTAATTTTTATTTTTTAACGATAAAGTATAAACAACTGTGAAGATGAGATAAATCATAAATAGTCATATAGAAACAGAAATTATTAAAATAATGAATGATTAAAAGAATTAAGCGGATATTATGCCTCGGGGCATCTAGCCTGTCTTTTTATAAACATATTATAATATTATAATAAATTATAATATATATTAAGTATTTAACTATTGTGAATGTCAAAATGTAATAGACTGTAAATATTATCATTATATTTTAAATTTTAATACTGACCAAGTAGATTTTTTTTTAAACATTCATGTAACATTTTCGTTTAATGTTAGTAATCAACACTTACAGTTTTTACAATATTTTGAATATAATTCACAAGTAGGAAATATATGTATACTATTATACTATCTATAGGTATTAGGTAGTATATTATTAAATATTAAATAAAAAATTCCGTGCAACTAATGGAAATTTATATTATACTATAATTTTTAATGTGAACCCTGTAACTTATAATATTATAAATTACAATTCTCTGATAAAAATACGAAATTATAGTAGAAAATACAAAATTCAATGTTTCAATGTAAGAGCCCAATATCATGTGGCCGATTTAATTCAAATCGGAAATACGAGTATTATTTAAAATCTTTGTTAGGGATAATAAACTATTAACTGTATTATATTATCGAAATTCATTCTTAATTTATATGGACTAAACGTTTTATTATCACAAAATATATTATTTAAATTTATATACATACTTTGAATTTTCGAGTGTACTATACTATTGTATTTATGATTACGGACGAATGTTTTTTTTTATGTGCTTAATTCTTTATTATAGAACGAATGTCACTGATTTTAGTAGAACAATCATTAAAACCCAATCATAGCCAAACAAATATTAGTTGTGTACACAATCATTATAATATTTATTTTTGTTTAAATGCCATCAGCACATCATAACTTATAACTAAACTGTTAACTGAATCTAAATTAAAATCAATTTCAAATAAACAAATTGAAATAATTTTCTATTAGCTTAATCACATATAAGTATATGTAGTATATGTAGTAGTAGTAATTTATTAATTGGATTCTCATATCGGGGTAATCAATAATCAGTATTGCAATTTGCAACGAAGTAATCTAGGAGTTAGAAAACATGTATATAAATATATACATAGCACATACGATGGATGTTATGAGGTTAAAACCTACTACTCCAGAACTAAAAAAAGTTATGATTATTATATAAATACCTAACCTAACCATAGACGCCGCGAGAGGGGTGCAAGGGGGTGCACTTGCACCCCCAACTTATCAAAAAAACAAAAAAAAATTAAAAAAATTAAATGGTATTAAAAATATTTAATTTTGCATAATTATCTATATTATATCTATTATAAAACTTATTTTAAATATTTTTCTAATTGTAGCCACTAGCCTGCATTACTTAGTAACCGTTGAAAAAAACTAAAATAAGTTTTTATCGTCATTTAATTTGAAAAAAATATTTCTACGTATTTAACTTAAATAATTTAAGCATTATCTAGAAATCAGCGTATACTATGCACGATGCACCCCTCTGACAAAATTCCTAGCAACGCCTATGAATAATATATAATGTGTCAAAATGCAAGAGCAAAAAAAAATAACATACTTCTAAAAATCTACCAATAATTAATTTTCATACTATACAAATACCAATGAAACCTATAGGTTTGAACTTCACGCATTTATATTCCAATATTGGTAAATTCTAATATAATATCAATCAATAGTAGGTACACAGTTATATGGTCGATTCTTCATACTAATAATTAGTCAGGAAGAAAAAGAATTATAATTTGCCATAATAATAATCATATAATTAATAAATTATCTTATAAAAAGCAAAGTAGATTTTAATTACCTAATAAAATTAATAAATAAAATAAAAATAAACAATCAGTATTTTATTTATTTTATTAAAAACTATAAGTACGTATCGCTGTAGATAATAGTTTATCTATCAATTATCTACAATGATGTATAGGCGTGTAGGTTATTATCATATGTAACGATATTATCAATTAATTTTAAATATAAATACACATCTTTAATTATTTATGATTGGTAAATAACATAAAAATTTCTCACTTCCCAAATAACAATCGTGTTTATATCGCTAATAAATTATAATATTTATTATTTAATGTTAATAATAACAAAAAAGGTTTTAATATATAGAAAATAGAAACTACCTTTAAAGCTTCAGATAATTTAAAAATTTCACTCATAAATAGATAAATCTAACGATCAAATATTTTGTAAAAACATGTATACATAATTTTGAAGTATTTTACAGATTTTAATACACTTTAGAACAACTAGCGCTATCTATACTTTATTACTGAATACGATTAAAACGTTATTAAATTATAACCAACTGTTATTAACTACTAATTCAATATTTTTGTGATTTTGTTAGATATATTATTATTGTTACTAATTTGTTTATGCTTTTATATTATAAGAAAGTAAGAATATATTGAGATAAGCAGCAGATTTAACAAAAAGAGGATTATCTTTGTAATTCAAAAGTTTATTAAAGTCTGTTTACACTCAAAAAAGTTAAATAAGATAATTTCACTAATGGTGTAAGGATAAGATTCTTCAAATAAGTTTGCTAACCAATTTTTAATATTTAAATTCTTACTGATCAAGACAATCATTCAATTATTTATAATATATAATAAATCGTACCTGTATCATTTATTGAAGGTTCTGTCTTGATGTACTTGTTTTGATTGATGAACATATCTGAATTTTGGTTTAAACTTGGATTCAGCTGAGACACGGGATTCAAAAGTTTTTCTAAAACATAAATCAATACACGTATTAATTTAATTTAAAATATATTGATTATTATATTAACTAAAATAATGTTTAATGACTGTTTTCATAAATTGTAATTTTATATGACCATACAATAATAATTCTAATACTTAAATTAAAAGTACTTAACTATCTACAATTGTTTTTTTAAATTTTATATTTTTATAAATTATTTAATTTATGGTAACTGAGAATTATAAATAGCTATTTGCTCTTTGTATCTACATAATTATACAAAATATATACAATAAAAAACTAGGTAAGTATCTATAATGTGTATCCAGTATTTAGTTGATGAATGATAATGCATTATTGCAATATACATTAATGTGAAAATGATTTTTAATTATATGTAATTAAATGTATTTAACATAAAGCATTCAATTAAAGTTCAACAATACTATGTCTAATTAATTAACTATGTTTTAATATTATTACCTCCTATATCAGAATAATTTATACAATGTCTCAATAACCATGCTCTCCCATTTTATCCTTTAATTCCCTATTTTTATATACTTAAGATTTTTTATTATTTTAGGAATGTAGGACGTAGGTACTGTACTGCTGTAGCAATACAAACTTATTATTTTCATTCTTTTTTTCTGTAATTTATTAAACAGATGATGTTTATATATGTAAATCAAAATTTGAACAAGTATTTACGGAATTATTATTTATTTTACTTATATAGATTAATGATAATGTTTAGCGGATAAATATTATTATATTGAAATTAGATATGGGGGTTTGAAAATATTGATTGGTAAATAATATTATTAATGATTAATCTTTTATGTAAGTGTTTATTTGTAAATATTTTCTGAAGATAATAAGTACTATATTCCTTAATCCTTATAATATTAATATAAAGTTTAATAATTCCGAAAATAGGTAAGTAATTGTGCAAATTTTTAATCTGTTAAATTATAAAATCTATGATCTACAAACCACAGAATAAAAGAAATATTTTCAATTTATAACATTATATATAATATAAAAATCTAATTAGGTATTTTAAAATTCAAAATATCAGAATTTGAATAAATGCAGTATAAAATGGTGGTGTTAAACTTGCCTCGTATAAAAAATATAATTACCTTTCATTAATATGTACTATAGTTAGGCATATACTTATACTTGATGTTTTGTAGATTAATGATTTCAAATTGAAAAATGTTAAACCATTTTTAAATTTATTAAATTTAGTAAGCATTATAAAAAGTTGTAATTAATTTAAATTAACTACTAGCAAAAAATGAGCACTTAATTATAACTCAATAGTTTATAATTTTATTTTTAGCTACACATACAATACTATTTATTATAATTAATAAATAAAAAATTAAATACCTATTATAATAATATGTTTAGACTGTTTAGTGGATAGTACTTAAAAAATTTTCCCCGTTGTTACTAAATTTATGGCAAGTATAGGTAGTTAACAATTTAAAAATGATTAGGACATGTTATTATGCTATGCTATGCTATTATTATTATTATACATTAAGTTCAAAGTTAACTGTTATGATGTATATTTTAGAATATTGAACTCATTACAAAACTATATACCTACCTATTAAATTTCTGATCAGCAAACAAAACAAAAATAACAATTCTTAGAACTATTACATAACAATTATGTTTTCTTAATATCTATTAGATATAATATATTATAGTAATAGCCAATAGGTAATTATTTTACATTCAGAAGTGTTGACCAAGTTTTTTTTATAACCGTCTTACATAATTGTTTACATTATTGTTTTATTTTCTATCTTATTCAAATTGCTCTTAACCTTTTGAATTATTAATTATTATATTTGGGGATAGTAATGTAAGTTTAAACATATATGAGTTATTGATTCCACAAAAATAAACAGTAGACTAAATTACTTATATAAGTAAATCTTATTGGAGTTGAATACATTTTTTTTTTAAAATTATACATATATATTTACTGGCAGGTACATTGTAGGTTTCAAATTGTAGATTTGAATTTTGAATTTTTCTTTATCAAAAATTAACTTTTTAATTTATGGGTACATATTACATAACCGTATATTCGAATATGTACCTGCAAGCAAAGGATTGGCAGTGGTTATGTTGAATTTTTTGCCAGCATTTGTGCGTTGTAGTTCTTGAAGTAATGCAACTGCAGCATGGTTTTTATTACCCGTTGACATAACATTGTTGTTATTTTCTTCCTGTAAAATTAAAAATATATTTTATATTAGTTTATTTCAAAACATAAATTTAAATAGTTGGCTTTATTAATTAAATTTAATGGCACAGTAAAAAAATATATGATTCTACATTTTACAGTTTATAAAAGTGGTCAAATAAGAAATCTAGATAAATTAATACAGGAAATAATATTTACAATTAAGAGAGATCAAAATAAATCATATTATTTTAAAATCTAAAATCTTTAATAGAAGAGTAATAATTACAAAATATGTAATGTAGCCATATAGTCATGTAGGTATTGAACAATATAGCAAATGTTCATTGTTAGCTATAATTTAAAGTAAGTTGATCTATTATTAAACTTAAAGATGAGAATATTATCTGTTTGTACGTCAGTTTCTACAATATAAATTTTTAAATAAGTTATGAGTGTTTTAAAATTTTACATACACATAATCGTTACTTAAATAATAAAAACAATTTAAATTTTTAAAAACCTAACCTACAGGTAATAAACTTATTTTTTATTTTATAATAGATTTTTTTATTAAATATAGTACGTAAAATTGGTGCAGTTAAATGCAAATTGTCTATGCTTTATATTTATAAGGTGGAGACATCATAAAAAAATTTGACACTGGAATATCATATTACTCATATTAATTGTAAATGTTTTATTTTCTATTTTTAAATTTAAAAATAATAAGATTCAAAATATAAGAATTGTATAATCTAAAATCTTTTAATGCAAAGAATATTAAATTTGTTAATTGGTATACAAAATTAAAAGTATTTTACTCAATTGATGAATTAGAAGCATATTATAATAAATTATACTAGCTGTATTTAATAGTCAGGCGTTGGGTATAGACAATTTAAGATACACAAACAATAAAAATGTATTAATATAGTTTTAATTTTTAGATATCATTAATGGTAGTAAAAAAATGTATGATTGGTAATTAAAAGATAATAGTTTAATTTTTTTTTTTAATATCCGGGTAATATGTATTTTATTGTTATAAATAATTTATAATTATAAGAGATAATGTTTTATAATAAGGTATAAATATAGGCAATTTCATGACTTGACTATTTTGTACTTTTGGTGTTAAAATATTACAATAAAAAATAACTAATAATAAAAACGAAAAATAAAAATAACGAGGACAGAGAATATAAAAATTATAGCTATGTTAAATAATAAAATATTAATTATATAGGTAGGTAGGTGCAATCAAATTATTAAGACGTTAATACAATAATGGTAATATGATCGGTTATTTGATGAACGATTAAACATAAATGAACCGCTGTTTACCTTTATATCACAATTAACAAAATCAAAAAACTGTTCAAGTAACGCGGACGAGTCGGATAGCTGCTTGAAAATGTCATCATCGCCAGAGTGTTCACCGCCATCCTGGCTACTTGCTCCTCCCCCGTCCAAAGCATTGTCTAATTCACTGGATATTTCCGATTGGAGTAGTTCGCCGAGACTGGAAACCTCGTTACCCTAAAACAAATATGGAAATTCAGCTAATACATCGATAACGTCGTCAGATATATCCTTACAATAGTGTTTAATTACTTACAAGACATTCGGTAAAATCGTCAATTTTCGTCTCGGCCTCTGGACACCAGAGTAACACATCGTCCATGAAAGGCATACCTGAACCTGAGATGACCGATGTCCTGCCAGCAACCACTACACCAGCTGACAGTGGTGGATCGGGTAGTGTGGGCTTCACAAAAGCCAGGTTGATTATTACTGAGTCGCAGACCCACGCTTCTTCGATACCTATAATTTAAATCACAATATATTCAAATAAATGAACCAATTAAATTTAATGATAAATATAATACGATTAAGTATAAGTGTACATGTACAATTTATAAGTATTCTATTTAATTTTATAATAACGCACGAAAATATTATATTACTAAATAACAATAATATTTTCAACAAATTCATTGATTTTTTTAATTTTTTAAATTTTTTTGATCCATTAGATTATTATTTATGAATATTATTTTAGTAAAATAAATATAAGTCCGTAGTATACATAATATATAGATAGTATAAAACACAATAGATCAATAATGTGTAAAAAACATTTATTTACCATTATTTATTTTGTAAACAATTAAATTATTTATAAAAAAATATAAAATTTACAAACAATCTATGTGTTTTTAAAGATAGATAAGTTGTATGTAACTATAGAATATTCCATGCATATATTTTTAAATCGTCTACCGCCTATTATATAATACTAAATATTATAGGCAGTTTCATTTTGAATAATTTTTTTTTGTGATGCTTTTTTATATACAATACAAATATTGAACATGTTTGACACTAAGTAGTATTTATCAATTTAATAACAACAGGAAATAAAAAAAATGAATAATGCAGTAACGTACTAACGTTCAATTTGTTTAATTCCAAAACATGTTCATAGTTTTAAAATAAAACTGTCATTGTTTGATCAACTCAATCATATAAAAGACTAACATAAATGTTCATTCAGTACAAGATTAGATAGTCTATGTACAAATTTTTAAAATTTAATACAGTGCAATTATTAATAAAATATTTAAAGAAATAATTAATAATAAATTGCAAACATGATTTTTTAATTTTAAAAATATTACCTTGTTTTTGAGAGTTATTATTTTTAGTATAACCTAACTACTAACCAGTAGATTGACGGGTGTATACATTTTTAAAATTATTTGCCTTTTAAGTTCTAAAAATATTATTAAAAACATAAAGTTAGTATTTATAAAATTACTTAAAATTTGGTTTTAGTTTTAACTGTGCGATTTGGACCATCAAATATCCAGCCGTTTACCTTGGAAGATTACCATACCAACATAATATTATGTTGGTATATTGTAGTACATTATACTACTTACTATCTCACTATCTTTATTCAATTTAAGAACATTAACACTTTACGTTTGAACGTCCTCGGCTATTACTAATAAGTCATACACGTTATAATATAATCTAGAAAATTTAAAAGAAAAAATCCCATCTAAGAATGTATTATTTGACTGAAATAATTAAATTATAGATAAACTTTATAATGTTTACAGTAAATTAATTTTTGATTTGCATAATTTAGAAGTTAAGAACTTAATATACTTTAAAATAGTAATTACAATAATATATTATGTAACCTTGGATTCGCTTGGTTTTTTTTTCAAATAATAAATTAACTCACAAATTTTATTTTTTAATAAATATATAACTTTGATTACTCTCTAGTCTATACTTAAACTGGCTTGATGTCTTACAACAAAAAGTAAATTCTTATGTTTGTGATTGTCCATTAAGGACTTTATACGGTTTTAATTAAATAATATAATGGATAATCTACAACAATAATAAGTAATTTAAACAAAATTGTTTTATATTTATATTTGTATTATAATTAAATTACTTTTATTAATTAGTCATTTGTAATTTAAATATTTATATATTTCCAAAAATTTGTATTTCTTGTCTTAAATGTATGAGACAGTAAGTAAGAACTCATCTTTAAATTATAAAAAAATAATAATAATTGTTGAGAAATAAAATTATCAAGATAAAAATAATATTTAAATTATCAAACAGTAGTTAAAAGTCACTCATTTATTTAGCCAATGGACCCCTTTAGTTTTAATAAGAAAATAAACTACCTCCATACGCATTTCAATAATTGCTGTTTACTTGTATTAACATAATATATTTTTATATAAAATATACTATATATAATGCTCAGAGTATATACCCACGATGGCCATGTGTATATTTTAATCTTTCAGTTTATTTATATAGTATTGTTGTCAGTTTTTTATATTTTGAAACCGGTATCATGATATTTTCGTACTCGCCTAATACAACCATGATGTTTTATTTTGCATATATAAATATATGTGTTTTATACAACAGTAATTTATTACTTATTACTTTCACGTAATACTCGTACATATATAAACATTTTAGGTACAAGATACATTAGATACCGCTTTCGAAAAATAATTTTTTTATTTCGGAAATATTGTTTGATAAAAATAATTTATGTTTTACGTATTATTGTTTTGATATTGGTTTTTTTTACTTAATATTATAATTTAATATTAAAGCAATAAAAATACCAAAATATTTGTTGATTGAATTGTAACAAACATTCATCGGATTAATATCGTAATTTATATGAACCGTTTTATATAGTAGTTGTACCGATGCTAATTATTTGACACAAATCTTTCATAATTAAATTTCAATGAAATACGCGTGGATGTTAGCCAAGAATTGAAGAACATGAAACGCGTTAACCAATCCAACTGCTAAACAATATTGTATTTACCGTTTGCCAGAACGCAAATGTCCCTTTAAAAACTACGATCATGGTAATTGACAGGGTCGGTGTGTTTAAAACGTGTTTTTTAAAAAATATATTTTCTTTCGTGAAACGTTTCAAGGCTAATATATATTATAATATTATAATATCTATAGTTATCTATCCGCTTTTTTTTCTAAACAAGAATCATAGACTAATATAGACGTATTAAAAGCGGTTTAATGTATAATTGAGTTTATAGTTTAACATGAATATAATTATCGACATTGACATACCTAGACGATTCGCCGTTAATTTTTACCGATAATTATAGTTTGTTGGCCAATTTTTCATAAAACCAGCAAATTTTTAGATGAAAAAAAATCAGTAGAACCGTAATGTTCGAGAACGATACCGATCGACGTAAAACGATCAGATGTTAAATAATATATAAATAGTAAATAATACACGTTACGGTTACAGATAACTTAATATTCTGCACAATATTGTGGTATATAATATGTATCTACTCGGGTAGATATTTTGTGGAAGTCGAACGATAGAATTTTTACGTAATATAAAATGGTTTTGGGATATTAATTATTAATGTTTATAATCCCATCGGTACAGATACTCTGTAGTATAAAACGTTAAAAATAAATAGTTTCTCACCTTATGCGATGTTCCACTTCCGTTGTGGTTCATTGTCTGCTCACGGAGATTCGTTTCCATTTTTCTTTTAAGTACATTTTCGTGTCTAAAATGAGAAAAAAAAGGTAAATGTAATTTTTTAATTGTTATCACAACGTGCTCTAACGGTCCGTCATTCACAGACGTCCGTCTGAGACTGAAGTACTGAACGCTCCGTATAGATCTCGCTCTCGGGTGTCTCGACAAAACGTCAGCCGTGTTTTACATGATAATTCGTTATCACTGTGTTATCACCTATTGTCGGACTGTTAAAAAGGTTTTAAGCGTTTGCAACTTTTATTTTTTTGAAATCGTTTCATAAACGAATAAATATTAAATAATAATTATACGCTTCTGTAAATTAAATTGCCGTTTGAAATATTCGAAGTTTTATAATTCCTGTTCAACTGGTTAGTAAACAGTTTTATGTACTCTGAACAGTGATCCGTTTTTTTTTTATTTAGACACCTACACAACAAATTTTATATAATATGTTAATTTTATTTCAGACGAAAACGCAATGTCATCTAGTACAGATGAAGAATTGGACATGTTGTCGCCCTCATTCAATCCGATCAAAGCTCTGTACGCAAATGACGTAAAGGTGCCTAGCACGACTGCTCAACCATTAGACAATATATCAAAATTTGAACTTGCTCCTTCAGGAGAAGTCTTAATCAAACCTGATAGACTCAGAGTAATTTTAAATTGTATTATCTAAATCGTAACAAATCAGTACTTTTTAACACTTGAATTTTACAGAAAGTTAACGAATATAACATCAAACCAATAAAACGTGATTTAAGTGGAGGTAAGTTCTCAATAAATATCAATAATTATAAAATACTGCAAATAGTTTGTTTTAGTGGCCGGCACATCTCAAATATCATTAGTTCAACGGATTATTAAACAGAGACGAACTGTATTGGCACGTATGTCAGAAATTAGCAAATCTCGTGGGCCACTATCTCGTATTGCAACGTTTTGTTACTCAAAACAACGTGTCAGAGTTTACATACGGTCGGCTGTGTCTGTCCGAGGTCACTGTGAAGGGTACATTATTGCTTATGACAAACATTGGAACTTAGTGATGGATGATGTAGATGAAGTATGGACGAGAAAAAACAAATACAAATCATTAGCGTTCGGTAAGGTTTTATTTTATATACTACCTACCTACATTATAAATTTCAATAATAATACTTAAATTATCATTTTTTTACTTTATACTGAATATTGAACTTTTTATGAATTTAGCAAATTAATATTCATTATCATATTAATATTTAATATGTTACTTATAATAACCAACTATACTTTAAACTTTAACTATACATTAAATTGTGGCAAAATATTATTTTTCAAATTAAATGCATAGGTAGTAATACAAAATACTAATAATCAAGACTTAAAATATGAATCTCAAATGTTTAGTAACAAATAAGAAGTGTGTTGGTAATTTAATATGCATTAGTAAGATAGAATTTAATGGGCACTATATGTGCTTTATGCACTAGTTTCAATGTATTAATAGGGGAGTGGTATATCATAAAATTGTGTGAAGAATATAATTTTGTTTTAGAAATATTTATACCTGAAATGGTTTATTGGAAAAATGCTTGGTTAATCTAAGATTAATGACATTAAAGATTTATACTGATTGTAATTTTGATTGAACTAGGTATTCCATATTCTTACTATTTGTTAAGAAATTATTATTCACTGACAACATTTGGATAAATACTTTTATTTAAATAATATACAACAAAATTATAAAAAGTGCTTGATTTTGAATATGTATTCATATATAACATTTAATTCTATTTACATGATAAATTGTGTTTTGTAGGTACATAAAAAATGTTCACAAAATTAAATTTTTTAAAACAAATGCAATTTACAATGCATTATACAATTTAATACAATTTAATTTTTTTTTATCGTTATTACATAAAACTAATTTTAGTTTCATATATTAAATAAATTTACTAACTTTATGATATTCTATAAATTTGCATTTACTTATATAATAATTCATATAAAGTATATATCAGTAAATTAGAAGTATTCTGGTACTGCATTTAAAAATTATCAATAAACTTTTGCTTACTTATAAGTAGTATAAAATATGCATTACAAACTTGTTCACCTAAATTCGGATCACTGCCCTATTGAGTTGCCAACAAAAAAATATAAAATTACCATTACAGTACTCTACTAGGGTATAATGCATTATTTATAATTTATTATGTGTGTATTTTTTTTTATAGTTGCTTCTATTTACGTAGTGCATTTAAATTGATTCGATTGTTTAACCTTTTGGTAGCTTAATAGAATGGGACTGGAAATAGAATGCTTTAAACATTATCATTAACATTGATGACTTGCACTTGCTCATATGACCAAGTAAATTAACAATTTGTTATAATATTAATATTTAATAATAATAGTAATATAGTAGGAATGCTGTTTAATTAAGATTTATTGGCTTGGACAATTTTTTAAAAATATATTCACTGTTTACATTCTAAAAAAAAAATGGTAATGCACAACACCACATTTTCAATCTGAGTAGGTTGACATAATTACTGTGTTTGAAAGGTTGAAATTCATCTATATCCTGTGTAATGTACACATTTTTTTTTTACAGTTATTATTGTGTATGTATATATACAATAAAACATATGCAGTTGTTAACGACATTCAATTGATATTGTATTACAAAAATTGTATAAGCATATGGTCAGCAAAATATTATTTGTTGGTTTTATTTTTTATCAAAGCGATTTTTTCACCATTTTTTTTATAACGGCAACATATTTTTTGTTTTATGTTAGGTAGGTATTTAATTAGAGAATATTTTCTGAATGTGTGTAAATAAATCGAATATTGAACCAATAGTATTAATTATTTATAACTTTAAATGTTTATAAATAATTACTTTGGTACATCTATTTATTTCATAGATCATGAATAATATGTAAAAGTGATCGTCGATGAGAAAAATTAATTAAAAATATATTTTTAGATTATTTAATTTAAACAATATAAGACAAGTTATAACTGTACTCATTAACACAAACTTTCTGTAATGTGGTAAATATTAATTAGTTTTAAAAATAACTTCTATTATCGATTTTTATGTATAATACAGTGACAATATAAAATTCAATTTGTAAGTAAAAAAAAATTTCAATTATAAAAATATCACCTGATACATTAAAGGCACACGGCTTCAAGATAGGTTATATTTTTCATTTAATAATAAATAATAATAATATTGAAACTGAATTTAAACTTAAAACGTTTTAATGCCTGCGTGCTTAGCTGTACAACTGTTTCTTTAATCTGCGTGAAGAATACATTTGTGTTTGTCTGTTGTCGGTAGGCTGGTGAGGAAGGTATAGATGATACACAATTTATTGTGCGCGTGTACATAGGTACGTAAAATAAGTTAGAAACGTAATGTTGGATGTCGGCGATCGGGAACGATTATAATGTGAGTTTTGTGCGCTATTGAACTTGAAGGCTATAAGTATAACATTAAGCGCGGCCCGCGGGGCTCGAACCCGTTCACAGAACGTCGTTAACATTGACGATATGCAAGTGAGACGACTATAATATACGATCAATTCTCGATTGTATCAGCACAAATATCATATACCATTATATGCTTAACCGCACGGTATCTACAAGGTAGCTGCAGATGATAGTATATGTATTATTATTATATCTATAGTATTATAGTAATATATAGGTAATATCATTATTTATTTATTATAAGCACTACCGATTTCCGGTAAGATATTCCGTATTTGTGTTCGCGAAAACTACTCATAAATATTATCTAGGTCAAATTCTAGGGTAGTGGTGCGGGGAAAGGTTTAGAATAAATAGTGATAGTAATAATAATAATAATAATAATTGTTGTGACTTATGTGTGCCACGTGCAGTGGCCCTCGCTTCGGCCATTATATTATAATAATATTGTTTTGTACATTTTATAAAACGACGTTAAACTGTGTTTACTCATCATTAGGTACTATATATATAATTCCTAACTACCTAAATATGGTAGGTTGGTCCAGTAGCGTAACTTTACATTTTCCGAGGAAGATAATATTTTATACATTTTTTTTTTTGTACCTATAGATAGGTAAATAATATCATTATTTCCACAAAGTATACAACGTACATTAATACCTCTATTACAAAATTATAAAATATAAAATGTATCACTTGTTGCTATGGTACTTAAATACGGTTCTAAAGTGAAATATAGCTTAGACCTGCAGAATAATCCACCATTAGATCAGAAGTTATATCTGTATGACTTTAAAAGTATACGTTATACCTTGTAGTAAAATATGTTATAATTCTTGACGTCGGTATAGCATACATAATATTATGATTGTTGTTTACTCCGATTTTAGATTTAAAAATATAAAATGACTGTTATGTAGAAACTACTAAATGATAACCACAACTCTGATGATAAAATATTTGGCAATATATATTTTTTTTATAACAAATTATAATATTATAATATAATATTTTATATTACATATTATTATAGTAATTTAGGCGACAGTGCCACAGTGGTGTGTGCCAGCGCTGCATGTTACCATTTGATAATAGCAGCAGCTAAAGCTCAAATTAAAATTTGGGGTCATAGACCGTAAAAAAGTTATCAAATTCAAGACATTATATAATGTGTATAATTATGAAAAATGAATAATTATTTTATAATATAAATATTCGATTTCTTAGGCATATATTTAACGCGTGAATTTTACATTTAATTTTTTTTAATCAAAACCGTAACATTTTTACTAGATAAATAATAAAATATGTGTATACTGCATGTGTGGATAAAGAAAAGTCTGTCTTCTTGAGACACATCTTCAACTCATAATGATAATAATAATAATAATAAATAATATTATTATCGTATATAATCTTTAGTATTACACTACTACTACCTAGTGAATCCGTTTATCTCTGCTTGTAGGATATCTCTTGTTTTTAAATTTCGAATCTGTTGGGTTTTTTTTTAACTCTTTGTAATAGTTATGGAACATCGTATACAAAATTATGGTCTTATGCGTACCGACCATTTTTTTGTTTATACAATTGCTATTGAATCTAATATTTCGGAATGCTACGTCGGCGGTTATATTATTATTGTAATGCGGTGTTTATTTGCAATGTACATCGTCCTGGAATTGCGAATAAAACAACACTACACATGCATAATATTATACAGAGTGGTCCATTGAATTTTCCTGTGTTAGCTAAATAAAAAAAGTGAAAATATGGTGACCCCCCTGTATAATGTATATTACCACTAAAGTATGATATACGGTATGCATGCGCCGGGTGTACACTTATATTTGGGTTTATTTTTGTGATGTTTTTTATTATTTTTTTGTTGAATGTGTACAACGCACACGCGATTTCTAGAAATCCTTCGTTGACCTTGACACAGTGCGTAGGTTACGGGCGACGACGACGACGACAACGACGTGCGGCGGCGTTGTCTCGCGCATTATGTTACATATTATTTTATTAGGTATATTTTAATATTTCAAAACCGTTTGCCCGGCCAACGATATTTTTCGGAACATTTTCACGGGCGAAATTATATTAGGTATATTATTATTATTCCGCTTTGGCGCGCAAATGCCTTGCGTACATATAATATGTATATTAGTATATATATCAAGTAGGTATATTATAATCATTTTCGCAACGACTCCGTCACTTTGACGGCCGCAATCGTTAACCTTCCGCGGAATACCTTGACAGTGTTGGCTGGACAATTTTGTTTTAATTACATATTATATACTGCAGTCGCAGTATATTTGTTTCCAGTTTGCACAGTAGTCGACCTTAAAAACTGTAGGTGGTTTTTTCCTACCTGTATCGTGTATGCCCGTTTGTTTTTTCGCACTTGATACATAGTAATATTATAGTATAGCATTTTAAAACGATAGCGTTAACTTATTGCACGTTGGATTTTATTATGGTTTTTTTTTTATTATTATTGTGTACCGTGTTGTATAATAATATTTATAATAATGGGATTTGTTTTCATCCTGTACAGGTGACGTGAAAAGTCTTGTCGATCCAGTGGAGAAACCATACGCAGTCGTCAAGAGGATTCGAGGACACCAGGTGTGCCGGAGGCACGTACCCCGATTTTTGGTCCGTGGAGAGCAGATTGTTCTAGTGGCCAAATGTCGATCTTGAATAACGATACTATACAACAATATGATTATGTTAAAATAAATGTATATTTTTTATTTTTGCGTACAGTATTTTAAGAGTTTGGGACGATAAAACAAAATAAATCCCATCGAAAACCTATCTCTTTAGTCCAGGCAGAAAGAGAATAAACTGATGATAAATTGTATGCAGATTGTAAATATTGTATAATTCATACGAAAATATACGTATATTTCAGATGTCGTAATATCTTGTTGAATGAAAATTTCTGAATTTTGTGCATTATTATTGTTTTTGTTGCAATGTCAACGGAGAAAATGTACCATTGGGGGAGGGGGCTATACGATGAAAACAGTATAAGGTAAACGGTAAACCGCTTTTGATAATAATAGTATATAAATGGCATGGTCGTCGGACCCCTATAATATATAGGCGGAAAATTGAATAACGGTACTTTCTCCGCGCGCTGCAGAAGAAGAAAATAAACCAGAATAATATGCCCGTCGCTGCTTGTTCGCATTCTGCACAGTTGGGATTATTCGGCGACCGTCAGTGAAAGTAAACGCGCTAAAACTTTCACCGGTTTCGGTCTTACTATAACTGGTGTGATATCATATTATTATTATTAATGTAACGGCATTCACGGTTTTCACACTAAACGTCGATTATACATTTATACACTATAATAATATATATACATTTGCCGGATAACTGGAACGAGATTCAACGAAATATACATACCTACTGCCACTAGGTACCTTCAATTCGACCGTAGTGAATTGAAGGTATTTGTTTTCCTACTAATTATTCGAAAACGAAATTTAATTAAGCGTGTACGCCGTGTGATGACTGAATATATTCGTGACTTTAATTATTCCAAAATTTTACATTTATATATATTTTTTTCGAAGATGATTTTTCGCAATAGATACCACGAAAAACGGTATTATGGAAAGCCTTTGACTTCGTTTTTCGATTATCATCCCTAACTACGACAACAACTTACTGTATACCGTAAAATTAACGCGAGGAAGGCACGTGCCTAGGGCTATGCAATGGGGAGGGGGATTTTCTCTAGTGTTAATTAATTATTTTATAATTAATAGTAGGTACTCCAAAATTCAGTATAATATTGTTTTAATTTTAAGTTGAAGCTTATCAATAGTAAATTTTTACCATAGCCTTTTTATGCAGCAATAGAAAATTTTATGTAGGTACCTAATAAGTAATAATACCAGTTGTATATTATCTAATAATATTAGTGATATAATAACATACAAATAAAAATCGTTTTAACAAATAACCCTATTCATAAATCATAATGCTTATAGATACTTCGTACCTGATACATATTCTTACTAACTAATAATACTTGAAGCTATTCACTATAATATGCGTCTATATAATATGTCAGATGAAAGATCGAGCGCCTTTCTTTACTTACTATGATTCACTATAGGTTATAGATATACCACTGATTTAGATAAAATTATACCTATAAATGCATTTTAAATGGGTTTATGCTTACTAAAGTCAAAAAACAAGAAAAAGAGGATGTTTAAAATAATGTAAGTATTTGATCCTACGCATGTGGTTTGTTTTCTAACACTAAACGTTTTTTAAATAGTATAAACTTAAATTAAATTTGTATTTAATAAAGTACTGAATAGGTAAATAAAATGTTAAAAATGTGTTTGAAAATTTTTCCTAGATCCCTTTAAAGTTACAGGCTATTAAATTTATGGTAAAAATCCTTTGAAAACTGGCGCCTATAACAAATTCACATTAAATGTGTTTATTCATATTATATTATGTATATCAATTCGTAAGCTTATTTACGAAATTACAATTTAATAATATATTAATTATGTCAAGCATCGTATGTGAGCGTCCCAAAATCTTTGCTTTATAATATGATTTGTTTCATTGTATTTGTTGTTAATGTATATAATATAATATTAAATAGTATGAGCTGAGTGCCGTACCGTGAATAATGGAAATAAAAGAGGTATATAATATAATATTTTTATAACGATGCCGGGGGCCCAATTAAGTTAATTGTACAAATGTTTAATATACAATATAGATTAGAACAATACTGTATAGTTATAGTTGTTTTTTTAGTAATATATTCTCTCACGCGCGCGCTCGCGATAAGTGATGATGCCGCGAACCGGACGGGTCCGAAGAGCTTTTTTTTACTCGGGTCCGTCGGCTGTGCGCGAAAGACGTTTCCCGTTAAATCGCCCGCCAGATGACCCATGCGGCCCCCGACCAGACTATTATTGTTATTATCGTCATCATCATTATAATATTATAATGAATATAATATATTATACAATACACATTATTGCGTTATCATATGTAGGCATAGGTACTACAGTCATTTATATTATATTAATATATATAGAACGATTGTTTTTGTTGTTTGGGTGATTCGAAATATAAGATTAGGAAAAATAAATAGTTTTTTACAGTCGACTTTTGAGCTGTTTCAGGAAACACTGCAATATAATTAATGATTCTTTTTAAAATTGTATGTTAATAGGTACTTTTTTATGACAATATAACCAGAAACATATATAAAGATTTCTTATGTACCCAAGTCACCTTAAAAATAATTATCTACTTCAGAATAGAAACCAATATTAGATAAGTTACCAAAAGTCCGCGGACAAAATTTATCTGGAACGCTGATGAGGAATAATTTTTTTTGTGGTGAATTAAATTAGGTTTATTTTATTTTGGTGATTCGTATGATGCTGCCTATATTATTATATTATATTATATGCATTTCAGGGGAGGTTTTAAGGATCGCAATGAAAAAACTACCATCTCGTGAATATAATTATAAAGCGGGCGTATTGTGGTTCATTTGAGAAAAATTTCAAGAATTTGTGGTCGTGGTCGCGCATTCAATTATAATAATATGTACATTGTACATATTACACGCGTGTTGTTACTTGTTTTATTATCGATATAATATAATTATTATGCATTATTGGTTGGTATATAATATTATTTTAATATATTCTCTTTTTGTACGGAGAACAATAATCAATTATTCGGATGGTTAATTAGTCGGTGGTCGCTCGTTGGAATACCTATTACAATATATCGCTGAGTGCGGGAGACCGTGGGTCTATTCTGTAGCTGCGGTTGACCTAAATTTGTGCAAATGTGGCAGCAATGTTCTTATAATATTAAATCATTCGGTGGGTTACAAATTATATAATACATAATATTTGGTATACATAATACGCGAATCGTTTGCAGGGAAGAAAAAAATCGGGATCTCCGCCGCCGGGCAACTTATTCAATTTTATAATAAATCCGGCGGATGATCACGTTGCTTGTTTAATGCGTCGTCGGAATATTGTATCTATATTATTATAGTGTAGTACTGAAATTGTAGTGGGAAAAAAATCGTCACGTGTCTTACCGCACGAAAATTAGTATAGGAAAAACATGAAAACTAAGAAAAACAGTTAGAAACGCAAGCATCCCCCGGCACAAAATCCGATGAACGACCGACCGTATTATTTTTTTTCTCTCCGCGATACGCGTATACGCGTAAACGAAATCGAAACAAATTTTACTGACTTTCTACATAACGGCACACTACAATAGCAACTCAATATTATTTTATTTTGCCTATACCTATACTTTAATTATCATTCTCGCAATTTATTGATGGGCAATACATTATAGTAGGTATATAATAACAATAATATAATTAATATTATATATAAATTAGATTCAGATAACTTATCGTTTTCTTAGGTATAAGACTACGTATATTACGCATGTGTAAAATAATGAATTAAAAAAAAATGTTTTTATACTAATATTACTCTCGTTATTCCCACAGGATAAAGTTCGAGAATGCGAAGATTACATAATATGCCTAAACATTTAATCGTGAACATATCCGTTTGAAATCGCCGCTGCCGATTTCCAATAATTAGCCTTCTCGATAACCCTCCACCAACCATAAACGTGTGTATTTTAAATTTATTTAGCACGTTCCTACAACGTCGATAATGCGTCGGTTGATGAAAAACATCTTGGCCGGGTAATAATACAATAATAATATTGTAATTATATTTTAATATTTTATTATTCTATTTGTATTATGAATTATGATTATTATCTAATTATCAAGGGCTTGCAAGATGTTTCCATTTGTTTCCTATAGGTATCTTAATGATTTCTTGTCCACCATAAGATAATATTATACGAACCGATTGAATAAACAATTATTGTCGGAATAATTAATAATTTATAACAAATGACAACACCATGCAGAGTCCTTTGTGCGGTTACAAACGCTTCATATCATTTTCGTTTAAAAAAAAAAAATCAAACGTACTTCGTTCTCTGATCTAAAAGTAAACAATATATATTGAGTTGGTACTGACATCTCAAAAACAGTCTGTGCGATGCGTTTGATACGTCCATGTACACGTTTAATATTCTATAATGTTAAATAATGTATTAGCTCTTTAAACATGGAATGAGATATAACGTTTATATATCATACACAAATAAGTTAAATTTTATTCTGCATTATATAGAAATACCATAGGAAATACCCGTCATGTCATAATATGCCCTATATTATAAATTATAATCACAACAATATTAATCTCTTGCGGACGCATGCAAAAACTTTTTAACCGAGAAATACGTTTCTAAGCGTACAGCG
The DNA here is from genome assembly GCF_003676215.2 of Rhopalosiphum maidis. Taxonomy (NCBI): domain Eukaryota; kingdom Metazoa; phylum Arthropoda; class Insecta; order Hemiptera; family Aphididae; genus Rhopalosiphum; species Rhopalosiphum maidis. The sequence continues at coordinate 88,722,048 of NC_040878.1, forward strand.
CCAAAATGTTTTTATCACATATTTATTTAATACATAAAACTATATTATTAAGTATAATGAGATGGTTTTACTGCGTGTAAAAAAAATGTATACCTACATTATAATATACATAAATATAGGCACAAACACGTCTCTTTTCTTTTCCGTATCTGTTTTACAATAATTTAATATCGTCAAAGTGCATTTGTACCTCTCTCGTAGATATACCTTATCTTGACCTACTTATTAATTATTTTTATGAAAGAAAACCAAATGGTCGAAATTCTCTTAAACTGCGAATTTAAATTCACCCGACAAGGATGGGATAGGGCAATCAGAATAGTTTTTTTTTTCATTAAAATATCTATAGCAGGATTATCTAATGCTAAAAATTGTATGTTAATAATATGAAATAAATGTTGTACATTTTGTACAAAAAAAAACTTTCCAAGATGTTCCTTTCAACTTAATGACTTATAATGAGTGTACGTGTACTGCAGAATATATAAAAATGATTACATGTAATTTATGACTCAATGTTGTGTGTCCGTAGCTTTCATATTAATAATAAATAATAATTAATATAATACCTATGTGGCTATGTTACACCTAACATTACAAATAAGTATATTTATTATATATATAATATAGGCATGTTAAATGTTATTATAGATAATCAGATTTCCATTTTTAAGATAAAACCGTTCAAACTTTATGTCATTTTTATGTAAAAAAAGGTTTTCTTTGACATTGATATTTGTTACTTATTATATCATACAAATACTAATGCAACTGACAACAAAATGACAAACTGAACATAAAATATTTTATATTTGCAAAACAAAACAAAAAGTACCCTATAGTATTTTACATACTGCGAGTCATCTGCTATAAAACAATTTTACCTTAAGCGCACGCGTAGGTATATACCTATATATAATATATAGGTATATGTACATTTAACGTACCTAGATAATGATTTTTAGTTTTTTATTTTTATTTAAATGGCTCCAATCTCTAGCACTTTATATTATATGATATTTAATATACAATTTGAAAGTGGAATATTTTTTCTGAGAAATTCCGTATACAAATAACGAATATTGAACCCGCAACTTTATTTATAAACATTTAAAGTGAATGTGGTGCTCCAAAACGGTTGTGGGTGAATTAAACATTACTTCTACACTTTGACTTAACTTTAAATTACCGAAGGTAAATAATTAACTATTGGTTCGATAGTCAATATTTAGATTTCCGAAATTCCAAGAAAATTATTCTGCTCAGGAATATCACATTAAAAAGAATAATATGTAGGTCAATGCTTAAAAAAAATGTTAAAAAATGTATTTCTATATTAAATATCGGGAAGTGATGCGATTAAAAATATAAAATATAATAGGTAATTTAATATTAAGTACATAGTAACTTAGTGCAAATGAAAAAGTTTCGTACTCAAATATTCATTGTCGGCGAGTCAATTTTCGTGAACAATTAAACCAAAAAAAAAAGGATTCCGTCGGTCAATAAGTGACGCACTGGCGCCTTACTTGAGTAGGTAAGTATTAAGGACCATATTTATATACCATGACGTATAATAAAGTTTACATTGAGTACCTTTACTCTGTAGTGATGAAAAGTTGACAAAGTGAGCCAAAATAATATATTATAATTTCGTTAAAAGATGGCGGTGAGTAGTTACGACGACCTCAACACCGCCCGTACAGCGTAGTAAGCGGTGTCTGATAGTATACGTATATAGTGCTATGGCCTATACAAAAATAATATAATATCATCAAGTGGGTGCAACGACGGCGGCTGCAGCGGTCGCAACACGAATGCCTTTGACCGAGGTCGTCGGAAACGGTATACTACGTTTACATTATTATTATTATTATAAAGCGTGCACGCGTATCCATGGCGACAACGGGGCTATAATATTTAATATGAAACGAGTCATCGCGGTTTTGTTGTCACTGAGTTTTTGCAGATGTAATTTGTTTGTAATATAATATTATGTACTATAATATTATATAATATTTGAGAAACAACGATATTATTTTTATATGGGTACGTTATATATGGCTTGTTTATTTAGCTAAGGCTAAGTTTAGTTATGTTTTACTAATTTATCGTCTTGGTCAGACGTATTTACTCAAAATTCACAAACGAGGGTTGAAGAAAAAAATTGGAATATTCGATTTAGGAGGACTGTTGGGGAAAATGAACCTATTTTAGTTAAATAAAATAATAATTAAATCTATAATTGTAAAAATCTAATAAAAATTAGAAAAAAATTATTGTTATATTTTTTTCCGGTACTCAATTTGAAAAACACATATTGTACATAATATGTAAAGTGTCTTAACGTCGAATAAAAATTACCTACAAATTATATTGATATCGAATACCGATTATATATTTGCATATCTATATTATAATAATAATATAGTCTATACTCTATATTATTTATTAATTATAGTACTATTAGTACTTTATATTGTTTATAATACTTTTTAGTTTTTAGTACCTATTTAATTCTACTACTTAGTTTATAGACGTATTTATTCAACGATACGAAGAGGCGGAGTGTCAAGGGATACCAGACGGGTTTTTTTAAACTATGCATATAAAATAATAGGTACCTCGAGTACCTATACAATAATTTTAATTATTTAATAAAAACAAATATTCAAAACAATCGTGACTTGCTTTAGTATAATATTTTAGTATTAGTGTATACCCTTCAACACTAAAACTATTTAACTATATAAGTATAGTTAATATTTATTATCCGAAGTGTTTAAAGTGCACAATTTTATTCAACTCTATTGTACCAATAATATTGAGTACCTATTGAATATAATTGTTAGATATTCAAATTGTTCAGAAATCAATGAAGAAATGTACTGGACTGTGGTATATTGTGTAAAATTACAAGTTTAACTCCACCTCAAAATACGATACGGCATCATCTCGCACGAAATAAATGAGTGAAGAAAAAAAATCTCGATTACGTGCGTGATGCTTCACGCTATATATAAGTATATACTTATTATTATTTAACGCCTAACCCGAACATCACGAATAATTTTATGATGACTTAGTATGTAGTGATACAATTTTATAGTCACAATAAATTAACAACTCATAATATTATTATTTTATGTATATTGCATAATATTATATCTTATGTGTACCATAACCATACATGTGTGTCAGGTTAGTGTAATTAATATTTAGGTTAGGTAAGGTTAGTGTATTTAATAATTTGTGTGCACACAGATTTAAAATATTTAATAATAAGCGTAAATAGTAAAAAGTTTGAAAATAATAGGATATTATGCAAAATATTGTAATGCCTATTCATTTATTGGCCTATTGCGTTATTGATGGCGAGAGTCGACAGTCCAGAATAATATTATGAGGACTACGACGACAATATTATATTACTTGGTATCATTTTTGGCGCGAATTAATTAATAAATAATTATGTTGTCAGTGTCGACGATTTGCGATTACCTACCGATGGAAAAAATGATTCCAAGTAAAATGTCTAATTCGTCGCATCTCGTATGCTGCGAAAAAGAAAACGGATTATTATCCATTACATGTCTCATAATTCGTTCGACTGTCAAATAATTGTTTTGTTAATATTCGTTTCTCGGAACCGATTTCTCATCATACAAATCAATACACGTATATTATTACATTCTATCATTAGATAAGTTTTTTTGTACACTCATAAATGTTAATAATATTATAGATAACTGAGGTTGAGGTAGTGTACTGTATATGTATAGTATACTATCTAACCACGTTTATCTCCGCAAATGAATAAATTTCAATATTATAATAACTATGAATAATAGTATAATGTGGGGATCTCCTATGATTGCAGGTTTCAGAATCGTAGAAACGAAAGCGTTTTTACGCTTCTCGGGCAGGTGAGAAAATCGAACTAACGTGCATTTATACGGCGTATAATTCGATTTTGGCCGGGATGTATAAACTTGTATTATAAAACGATAATCAATTTCTATGCGTGCACATAATAATAATATAATCGTCGATAACTCGTCAACCCAACCTAACTCGTCTTGCACGTCATATTCGTAACATAATTACGCCATATTACCATGTTTACATGTCGTGATAGATAGGTCCGCTATAAAATATTCATAAACGATTTCAAATTGTTATATTGTATTTGTTTTTCAGCTGCGATGCGAATTCACATTCGGGTCTGCAGCGCTTAGTCATTGGGTCGATATTATTGTTTTGATAAATTGGGCGAACGACTTGAATTTTAAGCTGGCCATTATTCCGACACGGTCAAAAATTAAATATACAACAACAAATCCGAAAACGGTTTTATCGTGGCAAACTGACGTGAGTGCACACTATTATTGTATACCTCAAATCATAGATTATAATAATAATAATAATAAAACGCGAGTACCTAATATGTGAGTAAAGTGCGAGTCCATCACATAGGTAATTGGGTTATTTTAACTGTAAACAGTCATTATTTTAGATAACTATATTATTGACTTTTTTGTGGCTATTATAAAGATTTTATCTTGGCTTTTCTTTCTAACCCAGTGCAGTCTGTTGATGACGGGTGAACCCACTATCGACTTTTGTGTAACGCAACATTTCTGGTCCACTGTTCTTTTATTTTTCACTATATTCGCTACATATTTTACTTATAAGTAGTTAATACGTCTTAAGTATTTAAGGTTAAGATAAGTAGTGTAGTGTGGCATATGAGGGGAGAAGGGTACGTCGAAAAATGTTTGTTCTTTAATCCGTTAATTTTAACTTAATTACTTAAATAATAAATAAACTGCTTGTCGAAAACAAATATTTTGTTTTTATGTCTAAGTGTTCTGGAAAATACATTCTCATTCGTAATATGAAATTAAAAATGTGTATGTGTTATTGAAAAAAGTTAAAAAGTTAAAAATGATACTGATAAAATATTGTAAAAATATAATTTATTATTCAAAAACGTTGTTTTGCAATAACATCAGTTTATGTATATGAAAATAATATTGTCAAAAAAGTTCAAAGTTTTTAAGGTAGGAAGTAGGTACTTAATGTGTATAGACACTTAATATGGATCAACCCGTATTATGCGCGTGTGTGAGCGTGTATACGTCATAAGTCATAATTAGAACAGTTACAGACGCAAAGGGGATAGAGTTTACTCGGAATATGTTTTATCTTAATATTTTGGTGAAACGTTTTCGATCTAGGGTGGTATATAGTGGGGCAGTGTGATGGTGCGCATGCGGCTCGCGGCTGCAGCTATATAATATATAATACGTGTGTGTGTGTGTATCATTATTTTGACGCGAGTAAAACCGCTTGGGTGATAAATAATAATTAAGTGAATAATGATTTTATATTTTATAATCACAACACCAATTTCCAATGTTTTTTAATATGCAAATTAAAAAAAAAATGCGATAAATTACGATAGATACGATACGATTGTTGTTGTTATTATTATATTATTATTATGCCAGTCCGGTCCGTTCAGTTCTTTCTAGCCATACCACGGCTATGATGACAAGAAGTTTAGTTGTATAGAATCTATGGAACATAAATATTTTATTGCATACATGGATAATGCACGTCCTGAAAACTAAATAACTTAAAACATTCATAACATTGTAACGATCGCGCAAAAATCGATCAACACATATAATTAGTTATTAATTTACGTTTAATCTTCGACCGGTATAGAAAACTGCCATTCCACGAATAACATATTAAAGACATTTTATTTGATTACAACAAATAAACAAATCAAGGTATGCTAAATTAATAAAATTATCGATAGTAATATTATTAATAGTAATAGTAATAATAATAATAAAAATAAAAAAATAATATCAATGGTAAAAAATACGAATAACGTATAATTATTACTACATGATAAAAATTGTAATTTAAATTTGACGTACGAAAAGTTACGAGTTTATAATAATAATAATAATAATATTAACAAAATTACATTAATTTGTATTATAATTTATAATGGTTGAGTTTTGAATCCATTTGTTCATCAGATAATCACGTTGTGATATTTTGCTTGATTTCTATTTACTTTACATTTCTATTATAAATTAAAATTTTGTCTCTGCTTTTTGTCATTGGGGAAAATATCGATTTTTTATTAGAAACATAAATTATTTTCTATAAAAATTACAATAACAATCACAACTATTGAAACATGGTCTGTGAGCACCTAATTAATGTGAATGACAATCCAACCACCTTACACGATCGTGTTCGATTGCATTTATTCGATATGTGTCTTTTAATCGTATATGTGTATATAATATAAGTATAGTAGGTATCGTTCTCATTATTGAGAGTTTGAACAGCCAAAGAAATATATATTACGCGTCAGTGCAAACAATCTTGTGATTTTTAGGTACAAAACACAAATATTTATGCGTCTGCGACCGTCCATATAATGTCATTGGTATAATATAATATAATATTAATATATATATATATGTGGATTGATTTATATCGCAACAGAATAAAAACAAATATATTTTGTGTATACAGACTTCCGGAAAGAAAATAAAAACTTTTAAACAACAAATTAATTTTAAAAAGTCGAAACTGATGAAAATAAAATGATAAAAGCATAATAATGAAACGTTTATATTATACTTATTATTTGAATAAATTGTGCGTAAAAATATTCACTTTAACTATAGCATGATTAGTTTTAAATTAAATTTCAATCAAAAACAATACAATACATTTTTTATTGAATAAGTTGTTCCGGTCGCAGTGAACGAACCTTTCCAGAAAGTTAAAATAATAGGTATAAATAATATAAGTGTACGGTGCACTTGTTAAATACGGGTATACGCCGTACCTGTTACCTATGTACCTAAATATTATGTATATGTATAAAGTATGCATATAGCAGCGCGGTTTTTTGTATTAAAATTCGTATCGGTTTCAAGTCACATAATGGTGTAGATTGTAGAGTGTAGATAATTATATACGTGTTGTTATGTACGGTGCCAATTACATACAATATAAGGGAAACGATAAGCACTTGCAACCCCCAAATAAAATATTCTGCGTATGGCTAACCACGGTTATCGCTCCCGTAAGTAGCTGGCACCGCGGCGCAACACTTTCCCGCGAGTTCGTTCAACCCTTATTTATATAATAATATATTTCGTACGTATTTTATATTACTATTTTTGTCACCGATGACGACGGTATTGGCGTTAATCAATCATCGCGCGTGCAATAGTATTATATAGCCACAATGAAATGTATTAAAAATAATAATAATTATTATCGGATGGAAGAGTGAGAGGGTGAAAATAATAATAATTAACAAATAGAAAAACGAGGTATACTGCATAGTATATATGTATATTATTAAAATACCTTTACAGTGTGAGTGTGAGGTGCGCAGGGAGTACGCTTTATTGTCGTTTGTCTGTCAAGAGGGTGTAATGGGTGTATATTATGTAGTAGTCACTAGTAGTTGTAGTAGTAGTAGTAAAATAGTGCATGTATATAAATATTGTGTTGAGTAAGGGATGTTGCAAGGTTCAATGACCCTCCCCGGCAAAGGGGGTGGCGGCGGTGGCGGCCGTGGGCGCTGTCGCACCACCTGTACACACCACCGTGCCAGACGGGTGTGGAAAGACGGTTGTGGCGGTGGTGAAGAAAATAATAATAACTACGATAAGCCATTGAACTTTTAGATGAAGCGGTGCAGCGGTTGTGCGACCACGACGAGACGTTCCACAAACAGAGTTTGATATTATATAAAAATATTGTTATTATATTATTAAAATTATTATTCCTATACGCGTCGACAAGGGTGCGTGTGTATAATGTATGATAAGAGTGTATTATGCTCACCACCGCGGCAGAGAGTAGCTCTTTTGACGTGCGGCAGACCGTTGCAATTATACATTTTATAATATACATTATTATTGTATACAAATTCACGACTGTCTGCGCCCGCGGTTCACGCTGTAGTGATTCCGGTATAAGTATCGTAAAATAATATGATAAAAATAAGAATAATATTTGCGAATGTCGCAATCACGCAACCCCATAAAGCCGATCGGTTTCTTAAATAAAAAAACTGCTTTTGAGATATTAATTAACGCCCGGTGAATTAACGATATAATTATTTTTATAGTACTTATCGTGCAGTATATATATATATATATATATATATGCAGCATAACATTATATTGTTATTAACCTCGTGAAACAATAACCTTGTATTCAAATGTCTGTATAGCAAGTCTATTATAATAATGTATGCTGAAAACTAGAATTCGCCGCCCATACCAATCGATAACTTTTGAAAATCAAATATCATATAACATAATATCTATGTGAGTATCATACATAACAATATAAACGCGTTTGTCGAAAAACAAAGTTTGGTGCTGTACAGACTGTTCGGCGTGGGTTTTTCTCACGGTGCATAAATGTTCTCGATTTTCCGCAGAAAATTTGCGTCACTGCCATTTATAAAATAAAATACATTTTCTGTATATGTAATATATAATCGGTATGAACAATTACAATAGCAGAATACATGTCCCTATAAGTTGTTTTTCGTTCAAAAACTTGAGAGTCGTTTACAAAATCGTGGAGTTTAAAACAGACGTTTAAAAATAAATTACTTGTCACCTTAAAATCAATTACATAAAACACACATTTTACGTAGGTGGAGTATATTTAGCTCAACTTCAAAATATTTTTCATAACCTATACTAAATTTTATATTAAACGCATACGGGTAGCTGAAATTCGTCGTGTTTTGCTTGTCCACGAGGCATGCGATTATAGTATAAAATGAAAAAACCGGCGGACGAAAAGAAACCGAAATATTATGTTATTTTTTTTCCTAAACAAAAAAAAGAATAAAATTGATATTTTCGAAACGGATGACCCCAAAAGAAGGTCGCAGCCTTCGGCCGGATCACTTTCACGTGGACAAGGCCGTTCGGTGTCGGCGGCAGAGTGGTGAGAGGACGTGCGTGCGTGTGTGTGGGTGACGGTCGTGAATATTCGTCAGATTCAGCGGCGGCGGCACAAACGCGAATTACCATACAGGGTGTCCCCCGCCGCCGTGCGTGCGAAGATTCGTATATACGCGTTTGGCGCCGAAGGCTCTCGAAAAACCGGCAGCTATAGTGTGGGTACGTGTGCGGGTGCGTGTGCATTGAAAGGTAAATGTACGGGGGAGGGGGAGAGTTCGTCGAGGTCCGCGTCCTTGTTCGTTCAATGTCTATGCCGAAATTATAATATCACTATTCGCACGCGCCCGGAGATAAATTTTTTTCCTAATTCATAATAGGTTCTTTTCACATATGGTATATTGTATATTATAATATACTCGTATTATTATTAATATTATTTATAATTATCATTATCGTTATTGCGATTTTGTTTTATACTCTCCTTGTATTAGTCTTTGAATATGAATTCGAAATTTTTTTTTTGCGAACGGGAACGACTTGCAATGCATTAAATAAATAAATTTATACATATTATTTTGTAAGTTGCAATGATAATTTTTGTAACAGTATAAATATTGGTTTTTATTTTTCTGTCGTTCCATAATCTATATATTATATCATATAATTAATATTTAATATATAAGGTACGTTTAAATGGTTTTTATTTGACGTGCTTCGTCTAGACCGGACGTCGGGATGACGCATCGTGTCTCGTACCTACATGTTGTTACATATATAGTTTTACCGAAAAGCTATATAGCTATATTATAGCGTCAATACTATCAAATAATATACGTACGTCGATAAAAATATAATAATCGCCTCTGAGCTACACAGACACGACTATTAATAGACGTTTAAATATTACAATTTTATTTTTTAATTTTATACTTTTTACTATTCTTTTTTAACAATATTGTATTTATCGGGCCTTGAACATGTATTAATATATATATTATACGGTTTACAAAAAATTACATTTTCCAACTTAGATTAGGCTTGCAGAACTTCGAAGTTTATGTAAGTAAAAGTCCGGAAATTTCTTTACAAATAGTCTCAGTACTAAACCAGTGTGGTCTAAGCCGATGCAGTATTTAAATCGGTAGAGACTATGAAAATATATATATATATGTATAAATAATCGCTATTGGTTGTTGTATGACAACTATTTGTACTTAACCATGTATATAGTTAGCTACTTAACATAACAACGGTCTTCCCTGACAATAAAGAGAAGTGAGGTACAGTTGCGTTGGTTTATATTAGCATTAAAGCACTTGCAAAATTTGAAAGCAGTCTAAAAACTATATTTACGGATTGACTGTGATACGCTTGACGAGATATACAGAACACGAATCTGCAGTATAGATAACAAAACGAGAGGACAAAAGGACAGAAGTCAATTTAAAATGTTAAAAAAAAATAAATGTTCATAATTCCAAGGACAGAACTCTTATGAGTAAAAAGAAAATCAAAATATACGGTTCGACGGTCTGAATAGTACCTATATAAAATATATTATAACAAGTTATAGTTTGTCTGTAGACGCATGGTAATTATACTCATCTTTTATCCGACTAAAATAGACTGTACATGTAACAAATTGATATACATCTATCTTGAATCATGTGTTTAGATAAAATTAATAATTTATTTTTACTTTCAATTTAAAAAAAATTTATTATAGGTACACGGATATTTTATTTTGAATAAAAAGTTTTTTTTTTTAATTCACACGACGTTTTATAGTTGATACGTGATGCTGATTTCACTGTTATTGCAGTAAGTTGTACGCATAGGTATATTAAAAATAATATCGAAACCGAACATACATTTTTTGGTTTGTTCGCGACAACTATATAATAGATAATAATATATTTACAATTTATGACCATGCGCTGTCGCGACGAACGTATATAATTGTTTTGATAATAGTGAGTGATTTATATATCGTCTTCGGTGATGACGACGACAACGACAACGCGTTAAACCGTGGTAATAAATTATGTATTATATACATCGGGCGGTATACCTACTGTAATAGATATTAAATGTCAAAATACCTATAGGTGAGGTTAGGTTAAGTATAGGCATAATGTATAGGTTATCCACAATTGTGTATACAGACCTGGGCGCAAATCTATAACAGATATGATTGCCGGAGAATAAAGGGAGCAACTCCACGAATAAAATAATATCGAACTATCAGGAGAGCACATTGTTAGAACCTAAGTAAGTATTATGAATCGTTTTGAGATATTTAGATATAAACATAAAATAAATAATTGACTAATTTATACGTATTTAATTAATTAACCTTGTATAAATAAGCACAATTAAATTGTTGAATCAATGTGTTTAATTGATTCAAATCAAAATAACTGTAATTTGAAACCATATAATATAAAAAATTAAAAAACAAACATTAAATGTTGAATCAATATTTTCCGGTTTTTTAAATCTTAATATGCAAATAAGTATGAACCCTCTACATATTATACAGCGTGACATTGTGATGTCGGTGAAAATATCAAAAAAATTGGACGTCTTTTCGCGAAGACCTTCGTGAAAACTTTGGCAACCGTCCGGAAACTTCCAAAAATTAGTAAAATATGACCGCGTTTTTATGTTAATTAATGTATTATTAACCGAGATTCCGATATGCGATTTAAAAGAAATGGTGTCGAAGGAGCGTCCTCGTCGTCGCGGATGCAGTGTCCCCAGACGTGGTTCAGCCCGATTGAACGTCTCGTCCGAGACCCACATTTTTCATCTTTCGGGCTGCACCAACAGGTACTCGATCAACCATTTGACGATTATAATCGACGAATTTATTATAATATATACATACATAATTACATAAATGTTGTGAATATAGATGTATCTTTCGCGATTTTCGTCCGTCAATTACTGTATTTGTATATCTACTGTTTAGTGTTAACTGTATTCCGACGCTGCGGTGGTGGTTAAAGATGCCACAGAGGTCGCACCAACGAAACCGACCGAAGAGACGAAAAATAAATGTATAAAAAATTAACAAAAAACGAAAGCGATCATTGCAACGGTACATTCGTTTGTAAAAAAAAAAAAACTAAAAACAGAGAAGCAAATTTTCCGTCAGCCGCATTACTGCAGTTGTGCGCGTGAGTACGAGTAAAAGGAAAGGTGTATAATATAATATATATGTATATACCTGAGACTCTTGTGCCGAACCGAAAACAAAATCGTGTCGAAGGTGAAAGTACCTACATTTACTCGTACGCACCGGACAACTGTTTTTCGATTATATTTTCGCGTTTCTCTTTTTTTACCGTTTTAATTTTTTTATTATTATTATTATTATTATTTAGACTCGGCCGCGGATGGTGGCGCACGGTTTACCGTCGAACCGGTGAGTTGATATAATAATGTCCGATGATAATATTATGTTTACGAAAAATAATTTTCTTTACAATATATAAAAATGTAGGGTATCCATCAATTACAAAAGGTTTTCGCAACAAGCTATATAATAATATGTGATATTATATTATTATATAGTTGTATAGACGTATAGCGCATAGACAACATATAATATTATGTGATGTAATCACGCGGGACAGGACTTAGCTAGTTCATGTGCGTCGCGGTGTGGTATAGCTATATAATATAATGTATACTAACGGCGTAAATGCATTTTTCCGTCGTCGCATATTATACATATATATTATAGGTGCAGAACATACCTGCTATTTAGCGTTGCCGACTTACTACCGTATTTTATGTATACACACCACCGGACGAGACGTGCGTGGTATCCGCGGTTGTGGTCCCCGTGCAACCGTAAACCGCTGGGGCGGTATATACGGGTGGTGGTGGACACCATCCTCAGATATATCCTCTCATATAATATGTAGGTCACCTAATTCACAACCGTTATACTATATTATCCGGACGTCTTCTTCGTCTGTACACATGTATACGACTTAAACACGATCATATATACGTATATATATATATATAGGTACTCCGGACGCTGCGCGTACGTGTTTTTCGGAGCTCGCGAATCGGGTCAAGTCGATATATAATACAGTACCGTGCGCGACGTATAAAGTCGCCATCACATAATATATAGTGCACCCTCTCACACACATGTTTTTTATTACACGTTTACTTACGTTAGCGTATACACTATACACATTCGTACGATATTATATACATATACGTACGATAAATTCACCACAGCGAAATTCGAACGTTGTATACATATATAGAGGTGTAGAATAATATAATACACACGCGAGTCCGACGGAGATGGAAAAAAAGTACATAGAGTGCAATGTGTGTGTGACGACCCGAGACAGACACCCCATGTCCCCATCCCCTCGATCATAGCAAAGAAGATAATAATAATAATAATAATAATAATAGTACCAAATACGTATAATAATCTATACGTGTACAGCCATCGTATATTACAACTGAACGCGTAATTTTATGGTATAAAAACGGGCTATACGTATATTATACGGGCTGCAGAATATTAAAGCTGTACCAATATATACCTACAAATATATTATGTATATATATATATTGGTATGTAATATTGTACGCTCACAAGATATGATATTAACATTAATATACACACACACGATCCACACACATACACGTCATTGTCCGGTATATATTATGTTGCGTGTACATAATAATAACAATAATAATATAGCCTCAAAATTCAAGGTGTATGTGAAGGTGACGCGCGTCAAACAGACGACGCCGCCGCCATGAACGCATCGAAGGTTGTCGTCGTCCGAACAATGTCATTAGCATTAGATGGTAATTCGATTAGAGTAACGTTGTTTTATTTCACACGACGCGTATATACCTATATATATATAAATGATATAATGTGTAATAATAACGCACGCGAAAATTTCTTCTCTGTATAATGCAATATCTTAAAGCCTCTTGGCTCTTTTAAGGTCTATATACCGTCAATGACTAACAAACTTGAAATAATTATATAAAGTCAATAATCCACCCGACCTAACTATACGGAATCCGACTTAGGGTTACTGCACCAAACCGTCCAATGAATCTGCCACTTGGTGAAAACCTCCACTAATACCAATTCACTCGCTAAACTGGCCAAATATCTTTCAAATCTAATCACGCACACATCAATTGTTTATTCGAGCAATTGTCCTCCGTATATCTAAAAATTATATTGCTAAAAAAATACCCTTGGTCGAGTGTCAATGATGGATATATTCCCGTTCAAGTTAATTTGTCACCTTCTAGTCATCTCATCTTATTACATTACACTCATCGTGAAGGCAGTAAATAACATTTTTTTTCTAATAAAATAATAATAATATTATATCAGATCGTCTCTAATACCGCCTACGATTGTGTATTGTATACTCCGGGTTATCACAACAGTGGTGGTATCATATATTATATATACACGTGTATATGCTTGTCGCTAATATGGTGTGCGTGCGTCCGTTTACACATATTTCACGCCTCCGTCGTGTTTAATTATGATAATATTATAATATATTATACTACTGTCAGAAAAATAGTAAGTTTATAATAAACGCCCACGCACCCGTCTCCTCGGTGTGTTCGTGTATTCGTATCTATCATCAAACTTTTTACGCCCTCCGAAACTAGTGCAGTAATTATTTCTTAAAACTCAAAACCGTCAATGCAGCACTTTATATTAGGTATATATACGGCACAGCGTGTACTTGCTAATATATTATTGTTTCGCCGTTCTCGTAGTGCGGTGCGAAGGTGATCTATGTGATTTAAAGTGTGTTCACTGCCCCAAGGCATTCGCGCGTATACCTATACAATAATATTATAAGTGACAAAATGATATAGGTATAGGACAATGGAATTGATTTGTAGGCTATTAAAAATCATCTATTAGGTTGGGTGGGAGGGAGGTACTACAAAAATAATTTCTGAGAAGGGGGACTTGAATCCGGAAAATCGCCGTTTTGAGTAGAGTGACGAAATAATGTATAATATATTGTATTATTCGAGTGAAAACAATTTTCGTTGGTTCAAAAGTCATTACCCTATAAGAAATCGTACAGCTGTAATAGTTATATACCGTAATAATTTATAGGTGGGTGGTACGTATAATAAATTTAAAGTATAAAAATTACGATTGTTCGGGCATTGTAACAAGAAATACATCGATTGATTTCGGTGGTAGAATTAAGATTTTTGTTCGGTCATTGAATACATTTAACAATGCGTCTACAAACAATACGCGTATAGCCTCTAAGACCCTTTTCGAAGACATACATACCACGGGAGATCCGTTTAACGCAAGACACTGATTATTTTAAAATCTATGAACGATTTTGAATTTTTTTTTACATAATTTCGAATTGTTAAAATAATCCTTAATCCAAAGCAGAATATTTTTTGAAGTACATACTATACAAAAACGTATGAGTAATTTACGAGTTAAAAATATTTCAAATTTATTTTAACTTAGTAGAGTACAGTTAGTACAGTGGTATCTCACAAAATGTCTGTTCTATACATTACACTTCGCTCATCTAAATTTTTAATACTTATAACTAATAAACTACTCGTCCAAAATTTAATTTTTATACGTAGAAATTTTCCGCTTAGAGTATTAAAAATATACGCTGTCATTCAAAAAGTTAAGAACTTAAAAAGATGAAAATGATAAAAATAGTAAAAATTTTGTTTTGTAACGACTTAAAATTATGTACAAGTAATATTTTCAAAAACGTTCATGTTTTCTGAAATAATTAGTGTCTTACAATAGATGAATAACTCCGAATATTATATGCAAATGCCACATATAGGTACATACAGTGACTACTTTCGGCGACTAATCTATCATATAAACACAAGTACAGTTTAAAATAAAAATAAAAAACACATGATATTTAAATATATACGCAAATCGGATTCGTTCAATGTGAAAGCGCAAGTCTTCGTCTTTACTATAGCCAACAATATTCTGGTTACGGTCGAGTTTTAATTGCATTTTGTATACTTTCATTTTCACTCTCGTCCATGTGTTTTTCATCTTCTCCGTGAGATATATACCAAATATATATATATATACGTTTATATTATATACGCGTGCTATCTACCTGACACTTACAATCGCTAAGATGTTTACAGTTTTATTTTTATTTTTGCTTATAATTGTTTTGAGAAAAAAACAGCTTTAATAATAATAATAATAGCTACTTTCTGCGCAATTGTTATTGTCATTGTTGATAACATTATAATATATACTTGTTACGCGATATGAGCGCATAATATTAATTTTAATATTACGATAGACATACTGCATAATATGATAACATGCATCATGCACTCGTACGATGTGCATATTATAAGAAAGGATACATTTTTTCTGTGCAGTGTAGTCTGAAATTTGCGTGTGGCGATGTTTAAAGTTATGCAATCTTATAATAATTTCCACTTTTAGATTTTTATGGAAACGGAATATTTATCAATAATATCATACCTCGTAACGGATGCACCATATGTTGGGGTCTAGGCTATCATAATATGAGCTCTCGTCTTCCGCACAACAACATTAAACATTTAAAATATAATATTATAATGTTTATTTTATTTTTGGTTGTACATAATACTATCTCCATTATCGTGCATTTTATTACCACCGTGAAATAAATATGCGGAGGCGTACACGTGAAATTAACCGTTTAGTTGAGTGTCCAACGTAGAATGACAGTAGGTATCATAGTTTAGTTTAAAAAGAGGATATATTTTTCACTTCGACATCACGAAAATTTACAGACGACCGTATTACAAAATAATTTTATGTTTGTCATATTGTACATTGCATTAAGCCATCGGCAAAGCGCAAAGAATAACATAATGATATACCCATGATGGCGTTTTCATGATGAATACCATAAGTTACGCGACGCCCACTGCGAACTATTCATTAATATTATTTTGTAACCAGCAACGAGTATGCGTTATCTTATTTTCGATAAGTCAAAATGATTCTGAGTTCGGATGCTTTCAGTTACTCTTAATTTTTCATAAAAAAAAACAGCAAATCGGCTGGCTGATCGATACGTATTAGGCACTAATAAACATTACACACCGATATTGTATCACGTATAAACGTGCCATATGATTTGATAATACATTATTATATAGTATGGTGTCGTTGTAAACCGCGGTCGACGTGTGTAATATTCATAACAACCGATAATACATTAATTTATGGTATACATAACGCATATATTATTATTCTTCACATTACATTTACAGGGTGATTCACAAAACATGTTCAAGTCCTTCAAATCCCATAAAATAATAAATTTATTCAAATTATGAATTTTAGAATTACTAAATATACGTAAAGACCATAATTTTAAATGCTAAAAAACCTTATTACTTAAGGAGCACTTTATGTCAATAAAATTTTTGTTTTTTGAATGAGAATTTCGCATTTTATGGTAAATTATTTTGTGAATAATTTTTTTGAAAAATTTTATGTGTAATTAAAAATTGGAACGACAAGTTTTTCAGTTGTTAAAATTGTTATACCAATTACTCAGGATTGATTAATATTAATTACTAACATTTTCAATTCGCTATACCTCTTAATCTTTCACTATCTGCCATTATCATGAACTTATATTATCCTTAGGGTATAAAGTAAAATACATCAAAAACTACTTTTTTGATTTTTGATTTGATGCTTTAACATATTTTTCAGAAAAATAATCTACTAAATAATTTCTAGTATAGGAAAGGAAGAGACATTAATTCGAAAAACAGAAATTTATATATCCATAGAATACCCCCTAGTAACATCGAAAATCTTAAGAATTTAAAATATGATCTTAAAGTATATTTAAGAATTTTAAAAATCAGAATTAGAATACTTAGAACTATGTTATTGAAGAAAAAGGGATTGAGCATGCATGGGGTTCCACCCTATATAGTGTCACGATAGTATCTATTTCAAGATTTTTCAGAATATTTACGACTATTGATATACTATATATAATGTGATATGCAACCGAGGGATGAACTGCTGAATTAATTTCTTCAATATTATATGCGATCGTAATCGAAACTCATGTTTGTCGTTGTGTGACGATCAATCTTCGGCTTGTATTTTAGAAATCCATTTCAATACATTTCGCACGAAGTCAGACATTCATTTACCGATGATAAGACTATCGAAACAAAACAAAACAAAAACCGCTCAATAAACGCTATCGACCATATCGTCGCGACGGCTTTCTCGAATAGTACCTACATATACAAAATAATTATAATGTATTTGTGCAACGAATACGGTGTCAATATTAAAGTGGTATTAATATATATATTATTGTTATGCGCATATTGTTTTCGTATACTCATACTGTAAGCAGGTATAAACATATATATAGAACGTATCTATATAAGTAAAGTATTCAATAATTTTAACCCGACGTCAAGAATATAATAATATTTCTTGATTCTGTACGCCCGACGAGGGCTGGTAAAAGGGAAACAAATATTTATTTACTCTCACGAATGTTTAGCTTTTTATTTTCGAAGTCCACACACGACCGTGTATAACGACATAACATAATATCATATTTTTGTACGGCGCTGCAGTAGCAGTAATATGTGTATACAGTATATAATAATATAGTAATAACAGTAGGTAGGAGGTAGTCGTTGTAAGGCGACATTCGGGTTTATTTTATGGTTTTATTTCGTACCTATATATATATATAAATTTATATATTTATGAAATAGTAATACACTATATATATATATATATATATATATATATATATTATTAGCGACTGTAATTTATCCGTTTAATGTGCACGTGAGTTATAAATCTTCGTAGTATTGTCTATTTTACTATATATTATAACTATCTATATGCTGTACATACTGTATTAATAATAATAAAAATAATAATACTCGTATAATAATAATTAATTATAGATAGTTGAAATAAATAAATTATGTTTAGAAAACGAATAAACTATTAATATTAAACTTATAGTAAATAAATGAAATTAACGAGGTCGTGGACTGATGAGGTTTTTTTCTGTGTGTGTGGTGTCTGCAGTACACTATTACAATCTATACGCGATTCTGTTAAGTATTAGCGCACCTGTATGACTGTGAACTTTAAAATGCTTATAATTTGCTTCAAAATTGAAAAATAAAAAAAAGACCTGTGAGGTGCTCTGTACCTTTAAATTTTATAATAGGGCAATTCACTTTTACATTAAAAATAAGATAAGATAGGATTCTTTTAAACGTTAAATTGTTCATCTTATGCGTTAGCAAAACGGAGATAACACATGCGCGTGGATACAGCATCGTATGATTAATGTCCTTAGATTGTGATGATTGAGTAAGACCCTAGTCCTTGACGTAAAAAAGGTGATCCATTTACATGGCTACACTCATTTTCGAGTAAAATTAAAGAAAAAACTCTATTTCTTTGTAAAAATGTAATATTATAAATTCTTTCAGCTGTATAATAATAATAATATGCAAGAACTTATTTTTAAAATTAAAAAACTTGACTTAGAATATTGGTGTGGTTAGTTAAAAAGAATCTGCGGTAAATTATGTCAGTACAAACTGTATTTTTATAGGTATTTTTTTTATACGCCAAGGATATAGAACATATTATAACGAGTAACGGAAAATTGTTTAGGTATATCAATCAAACGATGGAAATTGAAAAATAGTGTTTTTTTTATCGGGAGCGTACGAAGCGTTTCAGTTTTCTCGCCGAAAAAAACGTTGACGAGAATGAGAAGAAGAAGACGAAGAAAAATCGCACAATGAACGGCAAATATACGGTTCTAGCGACTATATACGTATATTATTATACCTAACTATTTATATATATATATATAATAATATATAAATGACGTTCCCGGTGGTTCTGTGTAGCGGCGAGCCAACTTTCACTCAACAACGCCATCTCGTTAAATCGGCATTTTTAACGGTGTTATTAGCGTTTTCGCTTTCACGTCTTTCGAGAGAATTAAATAACACGCGGTCGAGCACGCGTCCGCGACGGAGACCGACCGATCTATCGCGGCTATATTATAGCGGAGTCCACCGCGGTATATCTTTCTCCTCGCCACGCGTGTGTGCTTCTCTCGCCGCCGGTTCACCGTTATAGATCGCCGTGTAGATTATATAAAAAGAAACGCGTTTACACGGTTGTGAGTGTAAGAACAGGTGTAAACGGCAATAGGCAATACGTATACGAAGAAAAGCGACCAAACGAAAACGGCGTGTGAAAAATCGGTAAAACGGTTAAAAAAATTAACGAAAAACGAGAGTTTGGATTGCTTTGTATAATATTATGTGTAATGCATGTATATTTTATATGTGGTATATATGTTGTTAAATACATTCAAATATATACTAAATAAGCTCTACGTGTTTTAGAACAAATCGTGTGCGTTTATATAGGCACAATATGCTTATTATTTAAAAATAAATGAAGGTTATTATTTATATTTTAAACATTAAAACTTCGGGTGAATCACCCAATAACACTATTATCTGGAGACTCGGGTGTCGCAAACGAGAGTCGTCAATATTGTTAAAACAAAGACTTTATTAAATTAAACTTGATTTTTATTGAATGTTCTAAGAATATTTTTTAATATTCATATGTTTATATAGGCACTATATAGGTTTTTGGTGGAGCGCCATCGGTGATTCGACAAAGGCGAGAATTTCTGTTTTAATTATGATTGGCGTAACTAATAACTATTTAGCATAATATTTGGTAATATTTATTGCAGATAGTTAGATAGACCAGACAACTGCACGTATCATCGTCAAAAAAAAAATTACCCCGAAAATGTCTAGACGCAAACATATATAACTATGTTATGTTAAAATATATGTGACTTAGTCAATGATTAGTTGGTATCAACGGGATGGATATGGCGCGAGAGTAGTATAATAATTTGTATAGGGTACCGGTACTTACACAGAATTATCTGCATATTGAAAAAATGATATGGTAGAACGTATGCGTCTTGGCACTTATGATATTGTTGTCCTATTAAAATTTTTGTACCAGAAATAAACGTGGTTTTAATCGATCTATGGCGCCTATTCGTATCGATCGGGATTTATCTCGCGCACGTTTGGAGGACATTACGTGGTTGTGCGACGTCTTTGCGGCCGTGCTGTCGATTAGATATGAGCAGTATAACGTGGCCCAGAAATTAATTTTGTAATCGCCAAGAACATATTTTTTCAGCAAATGATCGAGGAAACCGTTTTAAGATCTTCCAGGCATATCAAATAGTGCAGCAAAAAAGAAATATTATTTATTTCTTACCGAAACTGTTGGTGAACTATATGTTTTAAATGCATTGTTGTGTAAAGAACACTTCAATTTACTGTTGAATAGATACTTGCTGTTTACAATAAAAGTATAAAACACATGTTTACGTGAACGTTTATATAGCGTGTATAGTGTGTATACCTACATTTTAAAATATTATTATACATGAAAATAATAATTATTATTATTTAAGAGTGGTTGTCAAACATTTATCGAGTTCATTTATTTTACACTGTAATAATGTTTATTGATTTTAGTAATTAAATTAGAAACACAATTTTATAATGTACTTACATAGTAATTTATATAAATTACGAGTATATTATGTTTAATCGTGATAACAATATTAGTGGTTTAATAACGTGTTATGTATTACCTAAAACTTTGGTTAAAGTAAACAATTTATTTCACATTATTAAATTATTTTACGTACTATATTGATTTGATAATCACTCCGAATATATTTATATTTAATTAATAATATCAACCTCGAAGTTTATACACAATCGTTTATATGAGCTAGTAATGTATACAGTTATGTGTTTTAGGTTAATATAAATATCAACAAAAGAGTGTATTAATTTTAATATCATAATTTTTTTTATCCATATTTACGATTCGATTTTTGCGATAGTTTATGGCGATATATAATCGTTAAAAATAATAAATAACGAGGGAAATCGTGTGTGCTTAACGTTTAGACAAGTTCGTGTCTTCGCAAATGTACACAATAAAAAAGGTAGGCGGATAAGTCATTCGTGATACTTTCACGCGCACGACATTATACGTATTTAAAGAAGAAGCGACAATTGATCTCGATATATAGAACATTAGAATATATATATTAATTGTAAAACAAAGTAGAGTAAAAGCATTAAATGTGAACATTCGACTGGTTGGTATTAAATTGTTATAGAAAAATCGCCTGAAAACGGTATGTTTTATAAAAATAGTTATGAATTTTAATTTTGAAAAATGATGTCGTGGAATGTATAATATTATTAAGTAGTTTGAATGAATGTAGATTAGTTGGGAATTAGTGGTTGAAGTTGTACCGTTTAAAATAAAATTTGAAGACTTTTGTACAATATGACGTAATTCGATTATTGCTCTAGTATAACTTTTAAAACTTTTATAATATAGTGACTTTAGTCGTTCGAAATAAATTTTGTTTCAATAATAATAACAACGATGGAGGTATTGTTTATATTGTATTGCAATATTATATACCTGTTAATTTATAAATGTTAATTAATTAATATCGTTTTATATAATGATCGGCTGCACCTAATTGAATTTACGAAATCGTAATTTGACAGATAGAAGTAAAATCCTCTATAGTCATATTTTACGGTTGAGCTAACAACACCAAATACTGTAATATGCCATACGAATATATGTATATTTATATAAGGATTGATTTATATTTATATTAACGGGGAATCCACGTCGTACTTCTGTGAAATCTGGCACGTCATGGTGTTCAATATCAGTTTTCACGGAAATTCAACAGAAAGACAAACAGAAATAGAATTTTCCATATAAATATAAGAGAATTAAAACAAAAATAGGTCAATTTAAAAAATGATTTTACCACCCCAAAGGTGGTGTATTGTACTTATGCAGCGTATTATTTATTTATATACCACCGTCACTTAACGAAAGGATTATATATACTTTTGTCAAACGACGTCTTGCTTTTTGTTTGCACGCCAAAGTTAACCAACCGCATATTATATGCATTTGTATTACGCACCCTCCAATTTGAAAATAGCGTAAGAGGTATTTTTATACATGAAATTATTCCTGTGCGTTGTCTGTATTTAACTTTAAAACGACAAAATGAAAAACCTCGTATCGTACTTATTTGTTGGTTTTTTATATTCTATCACCTTGACAGTTTCGTGGTCTCTAGGCCACAGTTTCTCGATCCGTGAGTGAACCAGTGTGCACTGTAAACGGTTCCGCAATTTCACCAAGTATTTAGTATACGTCATCGAAGTTAGATGCTTATAATATTATATCCGTCACCTATGAAACCGTGTGATTAAAATACTATGACGCATGCATTTTGTACAAATTGCTTTGAATATCTTTTGGTGCATCAGTCGTTTGTCATTTTGCATAATGCACTTTAAACTTTATTTTTTTTTTCGTATTTTTCCGCTCATTTTCAATCCGTCAAAACGTCTTGAAACGGTGATACAAAAAATGTGAAAAAACAACAACTGTCTGAAAAACGAATCAAAGAAATCGTCTTATACACAACCGGAGATAAACCATACATTAGCACCACTTATTGTGTTTTCAATACTTAAAGAAAATACATAGTATATTGTTATTACGTGGTACAGGTATGAAGTGACCAAAATATAATTGTGTTAGACGTTAAGGAAGTGATGACAGGAATAATATAAGTGTTTTCGGTAACAAAATCAATCGATATTACGTCTTTCCCAGGTTTATAATAAAAAAGGTCAGATTTTACAACTAAAAACAAAAGTATCGAGAGTACCTATATTTTCATCAAACCATTTTCGTTCGTGACATCGTTTAATTAGCTAATCGGGGAAAAATAATGCACACCATACATAATTCGATACAGAGCAAGGTCTCGTATTCGTCAAGGCCGATGGAATGAAAATATCGAAAAGAGGCTCTATATGGCGAAACGATTACACTTGGTGTATTGTTTTCAAAACAAAATTTTTATTATAACCGTTGTTAAGTTAGTACATGCACCTCCCCCACAAAAAAATAAAATAAATTCGTTAAATTTTAAAAACTGTCTATTTTAAGTGTGTCATGCATCTTCATAACACGCTCAAGGCCCAATATACGAACGATCGAACATTTCGAACCCATATTATAGTCACGTTCTGTGAAAATTGAATTGTTTTTACAAACATTGACAAAGATAGAATGATAACAAAACGCGCGGGATATATAAAACTGTATCGGTCTACATTACGCGAAAACATCGATAATGCATTGCTATGACCTTGACACTAAAAATCAAACCCGCGTTGGTCAAACACTGCCGTTTTTGAGCTCTTAACGAATCTTTATTATAATATACTATACATATTATACATTATTTTATGCTATACATATTATTATACCAACATAAGCATTCGTGTTTTATTATAATAGTAATTATTACTAATGCGTGCTATATTATATGCCTATATATGTATATAATAGGTATCGCGTCGTATTGTTTGTATATATTTTTTCTGTTCACACTCTCGAACCCATGTAATAAGAGATAGACTATCTATCAATGATAAAAATGTAAAAATTGTATAGCGATGGTGGTAATCAAGGTAATGTTCAAGGTAGAACTCGAGTAATCATCAAGGCGACCATTCCTTCCGCGTTGTTAAACCTTGTGAAACTTGCTTGGAGGTGGAGCGGAGGTATAGGTACGCGGTGCTTTTTTTTATGTACTCGAATAATATACATAGGTACACACACGTCCAAGTGCGTGACTCAAATATCCACTCTACGAGCACATATCAATTCGATTAATATTGAGCACTGAAAACTAGTTGTTGTTTACATCAGTGACGTCATGGATCCTTTTTCTATCATTCAAATCTCATGGAGCACACGAATCACCCCCAAGGACATGTATATTTTGGAGACCACCTTGGGGTGCGAATTCGCTCATGAGTGTACCTACTAGTTGCCGCTAACTGTGTATATTCGTCTCACACGTGTATGTGCGTCTTAAGGTCTTGGACGGTTGGAAGTTCAAGGCACCCTCAGCACGAAGGCGAGCCGCGATCGTAATACGTGATATATATATATATATATAAATATAAGACAACCGTTTTACGAGGGAAAATTATTATACAAGAATAATATGGTTTACTGTGCTCAAGGACGATCGCCGCCGCCAAACACTCATTTGTTTTTATTTTGTTTTTTCGTCTATACGCAAGAACAACAAACTTCAAACTTTAAATGAAAAAAAAAAAGATAGAAAGAAAAACTAATTCTAGAACTCCCGAGTACGGCCGAATCCATTCACGCACTGTTCTTATCATAAACGCGTGCGCGTGAATAAAACACACCATTGTCGTTATCAAACAACTTAATTAATATTTGCACTAATGACTCGAATATATTCGTAAAATCGACTGAATGGTAGACACACACAAATACACACGCACATACACACGCAAAAGCATACACTTACACCGTAATTATCTACATTTTCAAAGGTTATTGACTCGTGAGGGTTTATTGACTAAGACACGACAACGGGATATTAAGAGAGTATTACTACGTTTTCCGAGATTTTGACCCCTCGGTGGCACCGATATTTGTCGGTCCGAATGTTCACCGTCGTCGTTTAGAAAAATGTTTCGATACATTTTATAATCATAGTTTAGAGAAACGAAACGATTTATTAATTAATTCTTGTCACTAGCTGATACACTATTAAAGTAATTTGGAATTTAAAATATTTTCACCCTAACGGAGCTTAAACCTACGCCGAGCATTATTTACAATAATATATGAACGATCGAACTTACTCAGATAATAGATCCGGTCAATGTGTGTAGAATCAGAAAATGTGTTGTATCCAAACGGCGGGTGGTTGTAAACCGCGCACAATTAAAAAAGATACAATAATATACAGAAAAAAATACAAAACAACACTGTGGTGAAATTCAAAAACACAGAAAAACGCACTTCTTAATAATAAATAAATAATTAATTAATTAAACACTATGGTAAATGTATGTTATGATGATATGAAAATATATTATTTTAAATAAGATTATATTAAGCGAAAAAAATAAATTAACAATAATAATAATAATGTAATATAAATAATTAAACGGTTAATAATATTTCGTCGGAACCGTTCGAGTACTCGATAAGCGGACGAGTGGTTAGTCGGACACGGCGCGCACACGGAGCGATCACTGTGATATGAAAACGCGGTCGCGCGGTGGCACGGCGGCGGCGGCGGCGGCACGTCGTGAGCAACGGGGGAATCGACTGGTCGAGTGGGGCCGACGAAGGCCGGCAACGGACGAACAGCACTACCTTCTATTTATTTATTTTTTTACTTTTCCGTTTCTCTCTATACTCCTCCGCACGCTGACACTCGTCTAATTCATTATTATTATCAATATTTTATTTTCGTTGTATACCGTCGTGCTTTTTCAATAATAATAAAAAAAAAAAATGTTCACGTATATCCTCGACGAGAACAGCGGAATACACTTTTCTCTCTTTACGTCTCTTTCTTTTTACCTGCTCGGCTAATGACTACCTACGTTTTTTACTACATTTCGCGTCGATATCAAAACAATCTGCGTCGGAGAAAAGGGACGAAGGAACGACCCTGCCTAGTATAAATATTGTTTTAATTTAGTGGCTGCAAAGGGTGTCTGACTAGTGACTGTTGGAGTTTACACATTTTTAATACATAAACTGGCCTCATAGAAAAACTCTGTCAAGTCTCATGGAATAATCAAATTTTGTTATTTATTTTTTTTTTTTTTGAAGATTTTATACATTTTGTATATGACTTCAATTTAAAATAGTCTATTATTAGAAGTTATAATGAAATTACAATTCAATAATCGGAGTCAAATATGACCCGGATTTAGTTTTCTCTTTAAAATATTCAAAATCGAATTATTCTACGAGGCGTAATTGTTTTTCTGATAAAGTCGTTTTTGATTGATTAAATGGTATGATTTGATTTTTTCCAGGTGGCTTATTTTCGTAAGACCACAGCGAATTATGATTTTAAATTCCCTCAATTTTTTCCGCTTAATCATTTAGCCGAATCCAATAATCTTATGTTCAGTCAAATATATCATAGAAACTTTTATAACTCATAGAAATAATGTCCACGCTCTGCTTGAATTAGTAGTACTATATTATGATTTAAGATATACAATATTTATAATTTTTTTTTACCAAAAACAAATAATGTACCTATTAATTACAATAAAAAATATACTTATACATATTAAGTTATAATAGAACAATTATAATATTTTTATTAAATTTGCTTTTAATATTATTTCATATTATTATCTATTTTAATTTTAAATTTTTGGGAAGGCTAAATCGGTAAAAGTTATTAATTATTATGACGTCTGCACAAATCGCCAAGATGCTGATCAATGTATATTATGATTTATAGTAATACAGTTTATATATTGTATACATAATAATATGATTAGTAGGCAAATTTAGTATAAACAAAATATACATAATATACAGTATATTTTATCAATAATTTATTCTAAAATATATTTTTCCACTCCTTGACATCCTCGCTAAACAAAAAAAGAAAATCAATATGGAAAAGTGTGCAAGTTCTTTTCGCTTCATATTTTTAACCAAATCAAATTCAATATTCAATATCGAAAAATTTGACATTATTCATGAATTTAATGATAAAATCAAGTAATTTTTTTCAAACAAAAAAAAACACTTTCATTTGAATAAGGTAGAGCAAAGGTCTCTAACCTAAAATCCGTGGGACGGTTTTGATCCACCAAGGTTTTCGAACCGTTCACCAATTCACCATGCTAATTTATCTTTTAAAAATAATATATTAGTTTTCATTGTTTTTTATTTATTAAGAAATTAATTACTAAAAATAAATAATAAAATACAAGGTGTTATTTATAAAAACTTATAATAATCAGACTAATAATATAATATATATCATTATATACTAACACTAATTAATAATAAAAAATTTTGTTGATCATACGTTCGATAGTGGTATCAATAAATTTATCATTGTTACGTCATTACGTGATCGATTGTTAACTGTTTAGCTAAAGAACACCCAACTGCACTAGTGTACTGTATAGTAGGTACAATACCTGTTAGAGTATACTAGTAGCTCTTAAAAAGGACGCTTCATCCGAATGTGTTGTCTTGGTCTTACAAACGTACAACATTGTAAAAACCGTTTCACGCGGGCAAGAACTGTTAGGGGCTGTAGTCCTAGTTAAACAATCTAAATTTCACACTATAAAAAATAAAACATTGGCAGTGTAAGAATGTAACATCGTTTTTAATTTTTTAATATTACCATTAAGTACGAAAAAAGTTCGTATCGTTTCAAAATCCATTATTTATGTGTTTTTTAAATTCGAATGACTTTGTTTGTAGTTCTGATATTGAAAGAATAAATCTGATAATGCACAGTCTAAAATTTCACCTTCTAGTTTGAAAATTTGATTGCTTAATTTGGACTACAACCTAAGTGGTCCTTGCCCACGTATAACAGTTTTTACTTTATTGTACGTTTATAAGACAAAGACGACGCATACGGGTGAAGCGTCCTCTTAATACTATTTCAAAAATAGGTAACGATGTTACTAAAAATGACGTGAAGATTGTTTTATATACTAAAGAAAATTATAATATTTCTTCAGATGGAAAATACAATAATTTTAGATTGTATTAATATTATTATTCATAATCTAAATTAGAAGTAAAAATAGAAAATTGAAATTAAAATAATTAACCATCATATTATTTAAAATTATAAATCATTTTTAAAAATGTGAAATAATAATAATTAAATAATATTTTTCGAATTGGTAGTTTAAATTTTCATGGCCCTCAAAAGTTGTCGTCCTGGACCAAACGCTCCTTTAGCACCTGTATTAATTTGGCCCTGAATATAATCGTTATAGCAAACTTCCAGCTTACTTTCGTAATACCTACTGTGTATTATATAATTCGTCGTTTAAACAAACTATAACATAAACAATAATCGTTTGTTTTCGCAAAATAGTATAATATATTATAATAGCAATAATTATATTATTATTATAAATTACAATATTATATTGTTTTGTACATTTGTAGGTATAGGCGTGTACTGCGTGGCGTTGGGTGGGAGTGAGTTAATGGCACCAGGAGCCCTTGACATTGTCGTGCCTGAATTGCCTAATCGGAACGCCGGCCAAAGAATCGGTCTCGACTAAACGGCTAGTAAACGCACGCTGCAGCGATATTATTTATTATTAGTAAGATGTTTTAAGTGGTTTTATGATCTTCATTGCTACTAAATTTTCAATACGTACTATACTTCATCGTTTTTTCCTTCCATCGACGAATAAATCGTTTGGATCTGTTTTATTATTTCATTTATTTAAACGAATATAATATAATATAATATACCTATTAAATTGTGTAGGTAATCATTATTTATTATTGATACAAGAACTACGTACTCTACAGTGTCCTATTTGCTGCCGATTAAAATTCCTAACCCTTTGGCACTTGACGTGCCCTTTTCACTCGGTTGATAATTATTATCAATTAATAAATAAATCGTAGTCCGGTAACGACTATATTATTAAAATGTTCAATAAACCTACCTAGTATTTTTGTCCGATAACGGATAGGTAGTCAACAAATATTATTATATTTAATACATAAACATAATATTACTGGTCATTTTCACGTTATCGTAAACCAATTATACTTATATAAACATGATTACTAGACAAATTAATATAATATTATATTATACATGGAGTGCAAACTTGGTCTAATGAAAATTTAAAAAAAAAAATCATCTCTTATTATAGCTTTTTTGCAAACATCGTTATTTTATTTTTTATCTGAATATTTTAAACTATAACTGTATTGGATTAAATCATATTTACTAATGTTTTAGTTTTTGTTTAATTTGTGTACATAATTGTACAAAACAAACATATGAAGATTAAAATTACACTAATGGATATAATGATATATATTGCATGAACTAAACGATTAAAAATAATTATACTAATTTAGTATAATTACAATTTTATAAATATAAGTCAAAATGTATTGCAAATGAATAATAATTGTAATTATATTTGCATGAGGTCACACTGTAGTAACTTGTTTAAGAATTCTCAGGATGTAGAATAATTTATGTAATTGAATGTCCACACTATGAAATTAAAAATTTCATTTTTTTAGATGTTTTAGGTGTTTACTTCATATAAATAGTTATATATATAATGAAATATTAAAATATACTATATAGTATTGTTTTGACTTTTAATCAAAGCAATTTTAAATTTATTCAGTAAACTTTGAATGAAATAGTATTTTTATTAATTTTTTGATTTTGAGGTACCTTTTTACTGACGAGCAAAATGTAGATTAATTCATTTAAAATAATGATTAAAAATTCAAACTATAAATATTTATAAAATGTCTCATTACAATATTTTCTAGTCAACTTTTTTTTATTATTTTCTTAAAGTAAATCATTTTTTATTTTATTAATCAATCGATTAAAATATTATCTTATAATATAATATTAAACCTTGGCATTACATTTATATAAGTAAAAAGTAATTTTATAAATATTTAAAAATTTATTTTAATTCTAAATTTTGTATTAAATTATTATACTTGACAAATTCAGTGCTTAATTAACTTATTAAAACGAGTTATCATAAGTAAATTTGTTTCTGTTACCTATAGGTTTGTTATAAGCGGGGTAATAGAATATTATTTATCAAATTACGTTTTCTTGTTATACACTTTCAATTCAACTATAAGTCAATAACTATAAATAAGATAAATTGTTTTTTTTTTTTTGTATCCCGTGAATAATGCGTTCTCGAGTATGATATTGAGTACTATTTAATAATGCATAGTGCAATAGTGCATAATGCATTTTTCTAATTTGTAAAGAAAAATTATTTAGAGTGGCATTATATATAATTTCAGATTTTAAAAAGATGGGATTGTGGGTAGATTATAAAATAAAACGTGATTCGAGTGTGAAAAAGTTTGTAAGTCGTCTTACTCACCTTACAAGGAATTATTATAAATACATATACACAGCAGTGAATACAAATTTACATTCGTTTATATATAATACATTAACATTATCTGTACATATCCTAACCTAACCTTCAAGTTATTAATTATACTGTGTAAAATATATTATAATATACCTCTAATAACTTATATAGCAAAAATATTTATATAAAAAAATGAAAATCATCAATGTTAATTGATACGACAGGTTAAAATTGCAGAATTTTTGAGTAGGTTTTTATTAAATTCTTCTATTGCCGCACTTTAATAAATTAATAGTAAGCATTATATTTTCCAATTTTTCGGTAGTATGTTATTAGTTTATAATTTATTAATAATTTGTTGATTTAGTAAATTCGATAAAATAAATTCAATTATAACTGTATAATAAATATAAAAAATACATAAAATATATAGGTACCTATTGTTACTGGTCGTTTGTCCTTTGCCAATAATAATATGAAATTAAATTTAACAAACTCAATTATATTTTTATAGTGATTTTTTTCCACGTAATGTTTTTATTTATAAATATTTGATTATTACTCAGGAAAAAGAATTTCCCATTTTTGTACTTATATAAATCAATCATACGTATTGAAAAAAAATTATAATACATAAGGTTGTGCAAAAAGTAAAAGGGTTCAGTCTTAAACATTTTAAAATTAATTATTATTATTGTAAATTCGTAACTAAATTAAAGTATGGTATAGTATAAGTATATGAAGTACTTTTTCAAATATTTTTTTTTAAATGTATCATAATATTCACAACAACTAACAGTTGTAACGTGTAGGTTTAGCCTTTTGTTATAGCTGAATTGTTTTAGGTTACTTATTGATAAAGTTTTTCATATATAATATATTATGTTGCCTATAAATACAGTGATACCTGAAAGTTGTAATATATACTTTGAGAGAGTAAAAATTAATTTTCCATTGAGAAGTTAATAAATAATTCATTAGTATCAATCTCTGAGCTAGAACGGTTCATACTTCATAATATTACTATTAAAAATAATCCTTTAAATACAATAATAAGAGAAACATTTTGTTCCAGCTTTATTGGTTGAAAAATGGTAATTTATAAAATATTTATTATCAATCAGGTTTAAACTGTTTATTTTAAAACATAAAAACTTGTTTTAACTTTTATAAATTTCATTAACTATTGAAATACATAAAGCACACTTCATATAATGCAGTTTATCGTACTTATGAATATCCTAACCATCCATGATGTTTTTGATTTAGACGTTTGCATTTTTAAACACTTTATGTACTTATGAGTTATGAACATCTTTTTTTAATTATATATCTGTCTTTAGGAAAGTAGTTGATGAATAATAAAACATTTTATCAGAACTCAATTCACATAACTATTGAAACTAAATAAAAAGAATTTTAATGTGCAAATTACATGTACATTTTGTTTAAATTTTAGTCGGACCAATGCGTATTTTTTGCTGGAGAAACTATTATTTTAAAATAAAAATCATTTGTCTGGGTGATATTATAATATATTTATAATATACAATATATGTGACGTAATTTATACGTATAGGTATTAGTAAATTATTTTCAATACTGTATACAGTTTAGTTATAAGTTCATTTGAAGTTCAAATGAGAACGTCCAGTTTTTTCTCAACAATACGCCATATTCATCCTATTGAATAGTATCGGTGAAGGTTAAGATCGAACATCGGTTATGGTTATTTTAAATAGATTTCCTTCAGTTTATATATAAATGTTTTTTTTTCTTACAAATAAATAGTAAATCCTTTTTTTTTGACAAAAAATCAAGACTATTGTGCGAATAAAACGTTTTAAATTAGATATAACATTACATAATATTATGTTACATACTTTCAACGGAACCATCCCCCTCGACCCACGTGTATGGTCTAGCCAATTTTACCACGTTTTCGTATATGTACACTAGATACGTGGGAGTCTATTGGCTGTACGCGTGATATTAATAACCCACGTACGGAATTATAGAAGTTACAAATTGATAATTTAAAAAACCATTTTAACACACGCCTACACTGAATGTAAGTATAATATGTAATATGTATTAAAGGTATAGTATGCATATATGTATATATATAAATATAAAGATAAATTAGTACTAAAACAAATAAAGAGTGAGTCTATATTGTATTTTCCACGAAATTTCTAATAAAAACACAGGTTTACAGACATTCTGTCTATTATGTGTTCCGGAACACACTTGGTAATGCAACGAATTGGCGCGTAGATGAGAGGACGCATGTTTTATAAAGGCAGACCCTAGTTGAACAGTTAGAAAAATCGTATTTTTGAACAATTTCAGTTCAACTATGTTTACACGGGAAAATGATGAAAGTTTAAAATGTTCGATTGACTATTATTTATGGGGAGTATGATAAAAAGTAATTTTTTACAAATATTCGTTTTTTATCATTATGATTGTAAACTTTATTTTGAATTTTTTTCTCTGTCGCAATTATCAGAATACAAGTATATAACTGATTATTTTAATTTTATCAAAGTGACCATATTATTGACTTTCGGAAAAGGAATAAAATTCAATTTTTTGTATTTTTCAAGCTTAAATTAAATACTTAAATGCTTTTTGTTAAAATAATAAATAGCATACTATGATTCACCGCTGAATTTAATTTTGACATATCTATTACAGTACCAACTTAATGACGAGGTTTTTTCGACATCTACTGTACATCATAGTGGTTATAACTAAATGGGTTTTTTTTAAATGTCGATAATTTTTCGTAGAATTTTTCATAAATTCTAATAGTCAAAACAACTTCTCAAGTTATGAATGAATAATACAAATAGAACATATAACTTAACCTCCCCTACAGTGAGTATACACGGTCAAGCAACGGATATTAAGATTTCATACATTTATAATTGTTCGAAATATTATAATTTTTGGCCTCATAATTTAATGGGAAAGTTACATAGTATTATTTGAACTACAAGGGAATTTTCAAAATAAATTCAAATAAGTCGAATCAGTAAAAGAGGTATCTGTCCATGTAACCAACTCTGGTGAGAAATAATCACTAGCGAATTTGAAAACCGCTAAAACATGTGACGTCATTCATATGAAATTATAATTCAGCTGTTTGTTGAAAATGTGACGTATAAATCTAACCGTGGAATGCATTGAATGCGTTAAGGGTGAAATGCGCGCAGAAGGTATATAAAACGCGTCACAATTTATATTCAAGTGTAATTAAATAATACAATAATAACTGAATATCAAAAAAACTATAAAACGAATGGGTGTTATTTTATTGATGACGTCATTTCTGTGTGACAATATTATTTGGCACTTCTCATTTTTGAATTACGGTTTTGACCGCACTTAATACACGTCAACGAATTCGCGTACAAGAGTGTATACAAACGGAAACCGATGAGAATCGTTAAAACACGCTACGTAAATAACTAAGTTTCGGTACCATAAGATATTAAAATTTTATAGACATCAGAAGATTATTTCATTGTCAACATGCGTACAATATTGTTGATGCTGAAATATATAACAAACGTGTGTGCGGCTCTGTTTTCTATAATTTTCCTGTCATTTTTTGTAACGTTTTTAAATAATGTAGTGATGTTAAGCACATATGGGTTTATTCTATGATGATTCCTAATAATATGATGTACTGAATACTGATTTTTAGATTATAAGTGGAGTGTTAAATGCGTTTGTTTTAAAACTATGTGTATTATACGTTTTTTATCAAGACACTGTTTATAGTCAAAAGTCGTAAACTTTGAAAACAGCTTATGGTAGAAAATCGGATTCTAGTTGGACTGATTCAATATATCATAAGTGTTTATTAAATTTCATTGCACAATGGGTAGTGACTATTCGGTGACTAGGAACATACAGAATGTGTAATTGGTTCAGAACAAGTTTTGCAGGTGCTTCCAAATCCAAATTATGTATTAAAAAGAAGAAAAATGATACATGTTTTTGAACATGCTAAAAAAGAAAGAGCTCTAATAGTAATTTATAATTTTACTGTTTATATTAGGTAATTAAAGACTAGTCTTCGGTATAACTAGATCTCACTATTAAAAAGTTTAAGTTGTTTTTGTTGATTTTTTAATTTTTATTTTAAAATTCTACTAAACCAAGGTAAGGCCTTAAGTTATTTATTTTGTAATTTTTATTTTAATATTCTAAGCCAAGGGTTATTTGAAGTAAATGTTGATCTCAAGATGAAAATATATATAAGAATTACCTATTAAAAAAATGTAATAATTATTATTCTACTTTTATACAACTGCTGTCAAGATTAATTCGACAAAATATATTTACATATGTTCTCATATTCGTATATTTTTTAAATCTATTTTTCTTTCCCTAAATTTTGAAAATATTAAACTTACATATAAATCCAAAAATATCAATGATTATGTGTGCATACTTTATAAGGTTACAAAAGGGTCCATACAAATAGATAGTTTACAAAAAAAAAAAAATTGAAAATTGAGTTTTTATTATAGGAAAAAAGTGAAGCTTGAAATAACTCATATTTTTGAAATGACCCCCCTATATTACAACGTTTCCTTGGCTTTATTTTTTAATATGACATATTAGCTATTAATTTACTCTGGACATTTTATAGTTTTTAAACATTTAAATAAATACATCACAATTATTTTAACAATAAAATATGAATTAAAATCCATTCAAAAATAAGTGCATTTCAACTGCGTTTTATGCTGTAAGTGATAAGAGTGTCAACTGACAGGGATGAAAAAATTTATGTTTTTGAAAATATTATCGATAAAATATCCGAATTCTGTAACGAAATTTAAAACATTAACGAATAAATATAACAGATATTAATATTGCCACATGGTCGATTTACATTTTAAGCTACATCGCATATTATTATATTGATAAGAACAGTAGAATACGATGAAATAACAAAAAAAAAAAAAAAAAATGAGTAACGTAGTAATAAATAATATTATACGTACTAAATTATAATGAAACATAAAGATATTTCGTTTACGATATGACCTAGTTTTTTTTTAGTCTATAAACGAATAATGTATGCTTAATATACTTTAACATATACTCGATCAAAATAAAAAAAAGTTTACTCGATAACTGCGTACCAAAGGTGTGATACGTAAATTTATTCAAGGTATAATAACACGGAATGTCCCAGCAACATTCCCATTTCCTTATGTAAACTTTATATAACATATATATCAATCAATCAGGAAATTTTAAAAACATAACATTCTAACAGTAAATTTTAATATTTAAGTAAAAAAATGTCATTGATCGATAGACTATAATTCGATAATATTAAGCGCGCAACTATTACCTTACAACGCACAATAAATTACGGGTTGACCATTAAATAAAACAATATATTTTTCAGGTACAAGCACAAGATACCATTATAATATACTATACAGTAGTAAGTTATAAATAATAATATAAATCATAAATCATAATTGATTAAAACGTATGCGCTTTTTAGAATTTGAATGGACCGATGAAAATATTGATTTTACAATGGTGTATATTGTATTGTGTGTGTGTTTTTTTTATTGTGACTGCCGTTGCCTTTTGGAGCAGTAAAAATGTTTGAATTTTCGAATTCAACATATTTTATAGAAAGAAAATGAATTTAGTTGGAACTTTGGTGAGCCAAAAGTAAACAATTTCAAGTACCTACTTTTTATAATAATCGGAAAGGGAGAACATTTTTACGCAAAATTGATTTTCTTTTTGTGTTGTAATTCGAAAAATATAGCTGCAGAAACTTGACATTTTCAAAAAATGATTAAATTAGAACCTTATAAATTCTCTAATTTTCAAAGTATTACGACTCTTTTGAGCTATTTATAGACATTAAATTTGATCTTTCAATTTTTTTTAAAAATCCATGAAAAATTTGAAAATTTTATTCAACGTTCCTCATAAGTAGGTCATATGGAAACCAAAAATTCTAAAAAATATATAATAACATTTATAGACTTTTTGAAGTTTAAATTTAAATTAAATGAGATACTTATTTAAATTAAGAAGAGCGAATTTAGTTATTTTGTTGAATTTTAAAAATATTATTTTCAGTGACTTGAAAACTGTATATGTATTATTATATTATTTTATATATTATAAGAAAATTGTAAGTATAAATAATATTAATTATAAAATATATATTTATACCTAAACAATAACATATAATTTTTGATTCATTTTATGTTATTTTCTATTTTTACCATAAACTTTTACACTTCGTTCTACGGAAAGTAGGTATTGACTCAAAAGTTAATAACAATAATTATTTTTTGATATATCAATAATAATATTTATAGATAATATTATTATACTTAAAAATTTATAATAAAATAAATGTAACTTTTTCGGAAAAAAAACTTACCGTATTACTACTAGTAAAATAATTATAATTGCAATTTAAATACATCATACAATTATTTGATGTAGGCTGATTGCCCGTTCTCGTTCAGAATTGTTTTTGGTGTATAACGACTTGTCAATAAATTCAAATTTAGTATAATATATATTATGGTGACTTAATTAATTATATAAATTACACTACTATGCAGTAGTGATATTATTATCTACTTTCCGACCGTTTTTGTTTTGAATAAACCGTATTATGTAAGTACTGTTGTACTGTGTCTACTGTCTATTACAATACACTATAAATTCGTTGCGAGTTATGTTCGTTTCATATTGTAAAAACGTCGTGTTTCACGAGTATTTAGATTATCTGTAATTGTATTATATTATACAGGTGAATTTCAAACAATAATAACTGACTTCGATAACATAATTTATTAAGAACTACATGAATATTTTCGTATTTTTACATAGTCAATAACCATTAAAATCGATATTTATAGTATAAATGTCCTTAAATACCTGGAGAAAAATTTTAATAAAATACAATTTTTATAGTGAAAATGTTTGTTACATGATAATAACTAATAATTAAGTTAGATGTATAATGTAATAAGTGTAATGATACATAGGTGTATAACATATAATAATATATAAGTAAGTATTCGGAATGCTGTACTTATTCAAAAATAAAAATGTCCCCATTAATTACTTTTCGTAGATATATAATACAATATTTTATACTCCGGATTTACCCTTTATCCTTTTTATCCTGATATTCAAAGAACATAACAGATTTTTTATTTTGATATGACCTAGAACACGCTCGGAATTTTATTGAAATACACATTCCTATGGTGCAGGAGTCTTCGGTCGATATACAATTCTATACTAAATAGTTTTATTGTATATCTCGATACCATCGAATAAACGAATGCGAACGGTTAAAGCTACAAGCCTCAACCCTAATTCGGAGAAAACATTTTCCAAAGTAATCATAACAAAACACACATTTTTATTAATGAAAATCGTCCATTTTTTTACTGTACCTACTACCTATATGGTATCGGAGTAACCAAAATTTATAGCATAGTGTATACATTATGTGGTTTTTCTCGGACTAGGTTCAAACAATTTAAGTAATATAATATAATTATATATAAAAACGGGTATTTTTAGATAAAGAAATAAATTTGAAACGAAAAATTTTTATTTTATTATTATTATTTTATTTTTTTGAGATAGATAAGTGAAGATAAGTAAAAAAGTTAAATTTATAATATAATATACTCTAATTTATTATAATATATAGGTAGACCATAGATATTGTGTTCAGACAACCTAACTTGACGCGTATACTTTGTAAACATTTTTTGGTAGAAATATGTAAGATATACCTAACAAACGATATCATGGATGTTTATGCAAGTTAGTTTTATAGACTGATTTTGAATTTTGTTTGATTTCTGGATAATCTACAAAACGGATGAATAAAAATAAAAGACTATTGAATTTACGAATTTACTTATTTTTATGTACAAATTAATTGACGTGTAATTGTGCTACATGGGTGCAATTTATTGTACCGTTAACATTAACATAATGTTTGAAATTTAAAACCAATTTTACAGTGTATTCAATATGTTTTATGACGGTCGTATACATCGATAACATTGACACGCCGCAGTTAGAATACGACTACAAACCGCTAAAAATTAAACTCGAATTTGGTTTTCAATATCATACTTAATATTAATATAAAATGTATACAGTTTGTTATATCGTTACAAAAATATGCTATGGTGGTGATATTATATTTCATGGTCACAATAAATATGTAGCAAAAGATAAAAAATATATAACAATATAAAAATATTGTTAATCGCAATAGAAAGTTGATCAAACAATCACATTATCAGCTGTGAGTTGGTACAATACCGTTGAATTATTATTTTTACTTTGTACTTCTTTTTTAATTTAATTTTAAAATTTCTCCGAATTATTTATCTAAAAATTAATAACAATTTATAGCATAAAATATATAATTCTAAACATAAAGTACAAAAAATAGAAATTTAAATAATAATAATAATAATACATAAAAAAATAATTATAATAATTTTAATAATTTTAATAATAATAAATAATAGATAATAGATATACGCAATATAGAATAGGGATTGATATTAATGTATTTTTGATTTTACTTGTTTG
The DNA here is from genome assembly GCF_003676215.2 of Rhopalosiphum maidis. Taxonomy (NCBI): domain Eukaryota; kingdom Metazoa; phylum Arthropoda; class Insecta; order Hemiptera; family Aphididae; genus Rhopalosiphum; species Rhopalosiphum maidis. The sequence continues at coordinate 88,761,908 of NC_040878.1, forward strand.
TGTTGATAATATATAAAATATTAATTTTAATTTTTTTCTTATATGAGAATATCATGGGCGCCTCCACGTTTAATCCGACGAAAAGTAGACTTGTTGTTTCGGTGATAGAAAAGCACACTGATGGCATTTTTATTATTTTATCGAAGAAGTTAATTGTAAGCGTATTAATAAATGTTTGATCGAAGGTACTTTGAGGTCATTGTGAAGTGCTTCGTTTTGTATACTAACCAGAGAGCATTTGAAATTATTCTTTATATTGTCGACTGAAACACTTGAATTATATTCATGTGCCTTGGTACAATAACCCCAAATGGGCGCTGCATAGAATAATAAGAAACGACAAATATTATTGTACACGAGAAGAGAGAGAGGAAATGTTCAGAGACGTTTGCGGATTTGTTAAGGGATAGAGAATTTAAGTCTCTAATGACTTATTGGCAATCATTTCGAATAATTGTGCCAGATCCGAGTACATAATTTTTTTTATCTAGTACAACTCTGATGTATTTTATGCTTGTTGATCAAAATATGTTGATGACGTTAAGTTTTAAAGTAAGTATAATCATTTTATTTAGATCAGTTGTACGTATTTTCGGTAACAATATTGACATCGTTAGAGGTCAAATTATTATTAACTATTAAGTCGTTAATGGTATTATAATAATTAATAATATTTCGAAAAACTCGTACATAAGCAATTTGAGTCGTTATTGACATTATATTATTTAGGCTGTCTTGCTACCGTTTATACGAGTATCATAAATTATATCAGCTTGTTAAGTACAATAATTATACGTAGGTAACGCAATTATTATTTTTGACGAAGAAGGTAAGTATAGATAAAATATTATCGACAAGAAATTAACAATAATTATATTGAACTAATAAATTTCGTTCAAGATACTCCGTTCGACGTTTATAAACTTTTGTAGGTATCGATTAAACGAATACCAATATTAAATAAAAATATAATTACTAAATTATTTAAAAAGAGTCTTCATTATTGCGATTAATTTATTTGTTCTCTTAATGTTAGCATGCAATTACCATTATTTTACTATAAAATAATGATGTATATGCTTACTTATTTTAATAAACATATGAATTTGAACGGTTATATAATACACGCGTCCTCGACAATTGATGATTTTATTAAAAAAAAATCTTATAAAAAATAACCATTAAATAATAATATTTGAAAAAAATGACTACCTACATAACAAATGATGATTGATTGCTTCGCGTTTAATTGTGAGTTTTTTAAAAGAGAGTAAATATTCACAAACATACAACAATTAAACAAAAACTTCTAAAACTCATTAAAATATTCAAAATTATAATATATGTACAATATGAGATAGATATCTCCCTATAACATAATGAAATTCTTCAATCTACGTTATAATATACACTGCGTACAGTAACCACATTGTATACAGAGTGATTCTTTTATCATTAAACACTCATTATTTCATCAAGTATTGACTTTTTTTCATTTTATTTTTATTCAAATATTTTTTTTTATGCTTCTCTCAAATTTAATGAAATTTTTAATGTTTTCACCCTTTAATTTAATAATGAAACCTCTATCAACTTTTGATTTTCAAATGGCGACCTACATTTAAAATGTTTAGAAATTAATAGGGATATATTTTTATAAATTTTAACGTTCAATTATTATTTTTCGTTAATTTTTTAGTGAGATATAGCTTTTCAAAGTTGAGCGGTTTTCGGTTACTATAATATTTCTGGTTTCTGAAGAACAGTAGTCACGTGGGTAATAGATAATAATAAGAGATACATATTTTCATACTTAATAGACTCGTTATCGACTATTAATGCAGTAAAGAACTTTGTACTTGTAGTTACCAACGCCTAACAGCCGTAATAACCTGTTGGACGAATTCCTTAAGACCTCAAACCATTCAACTTTGAGTAGCTATAATATACTACCGGACGCGTGGTTGAATGAAATAATAATAATTTTAACGTTAACATTTATAAAAAACATAGGCCTATTATTTTATGACATTTTAAAATAGGTTGTCATTTTAAAATCAAAAGTTGATAGTGATTTCATTATTAAATATAATGGTGAAAAAAATAAAAATCCTATATTTTTAGAAAAGCATGAAATTAAAAATTTTGAAAAAAAAAATTGAAAAATGTCAACACTTTTTGAAATAACGAGCGTTTAATGATAAAATAATCACTCTGTATAATCTAAATGTATATCGTATACATACATACATATTAAATTAATTATTAACAAAACACATTTTAAAATCAAAATTTTTTATTATTTAACAAATATGATACTACAATATTATAAGTATAATTGATCAGTGACATTATTTCACAAAATATATTGAAAATGAATATTGAAATACCTATTAAAGTATAGGATTGCTTAAAAACTATTACAATATACCTAACTATTATTTTATTTTAACTTAAATTCTAAAAACTAAACTAACATAAAAAAAATCACAAAATATGAAAAATTAGTTTAGGTTATTTGTAAAATAAAGAACTTGTTCAAGTAGGTATAGTTGGTATAGGTAGCTAATCTGTTTTGAATTGGATTAAAAAGAAACCTGCAATCGTTATGCTTATTTATTGGATCAGAGTAAACTGTTTTGGATACGAGTTTGGATCAAAAAATTTGAAAAATGCGTAATAGTTATTGCGAAATATTTAATGTTAAATAGCGCATTATTATAATACCTATAGTTAAACTGAATAGTGAATAGAATTCGGATATAAGTTAAGCTATGTTAGGAATTCTAATCTAATAAAATACACTTGCGATGGTCGTACATGGACAATATTGTTAATAACATATTACATTGTTATACAATATATACATATTATCACACCAATATATTATAGTGATTGACGTAAAAAATATTTACGATAGCTATATGACATTGGTTGGTCTTTGGTGAAGTAAAAATGACGTATACAATTATTAATCGTAATAATTTATTCATATGTAATATAAATACATAGGCATATTGTATATATCGGTATCATCGCGTCACGCTATCGAAATTTGCATTCGGCTAATTAAATTCAGCGTATTTTCACCATAATTAGATTCAAAAATTAAAACTATAGTCAAAGTAAAGACGAGAATTAGTGCAATGGCGAACAACGTGTGGTCCCTGACGCAGAGTTTCAAATCTAAAAACCAGACGACTTTAACCAACCAATTAAAAGACATTTCAAAAAAAAAACTTGTTACGTTCATTTTTTTCTAGGGTGAGTCATATCGGTCTTCCTGTTAGTATTCCATTGCACTAATGTAATCATTTATAATACACGCTTATAGATACTATGCATTACCATTAGATATAGTTATGTATATCGACATAGGTACGATGAATTGAGATACATACCGACCAGATGTTGTGCGTAGGTACCTTACGCGGAGTTCTTAAACAGTTATTTTCGCCGTTTTCGACTTTTTATTTTGGAGTATGTGTAGCGGTAATATTTCGAGTATAACAGTATAGTATCCGGATAACTCAACAAGCTGCATTTATACTAAATCGTTGCATAATAATTATATAAAGTCTACCAGCAACTAGCAAGCTGTGATTACTGCAAAATTAACACAGGTAAGATACCTAAATATTCGGTACTTTATGAAAAAAAAAACAACTATTTTTTGGATTAATTATCTTTTTCTCAGTAAATATTTGGTTTTTCGAGTAATAAGCCAAGCACAATTTTCATCTTTATTTATTTCCATTAAGAAGGGTTTGTTATAGCAGTATAATTACTCGGTATAATATACATTCGTTCTCTTTCAATCTATGTCGATTAATAGTTATTAATTAATTACGTATCAGAAAAAATTAAGTTGATACATCTATGTTTATGCCAATGTTTATTATAATGTGTAGAGTTTTTGACAAATAATTTATTGCTTTTTTAAGATTATAAAATTATAAATTTAAATAATGACGATTTACTAAGAAATCGTTAAATTGAACTACTGATGATCATTTGTTATTCTAAATAAATTGTTCATATAACTATAACAACATACACGTTTTAACGGAGGCTTCAGCGGTTGCATTTTTATTTTACTCGTATTATTATGTTGTTCGACGCAAAGGGCTAAAAAGTTATTTTGGCTACTACAGCCAACAGATTTGGTTAAAATACCTTTTTGGACAAACAATATGGGAATATTATTTTGTAGGAAAAAAATTCAATATTGTAAACTTTTGCAGTACATTCGGTTAAAAAAAAATACGTATATATACATAATAACAGTTATATTATATATCAGCGGTTCCCAAACTGTGAGGCACGCCTCCCAAGAGAGGCGCGAGCTTTTGGCAGGGGAGGCGCGAGCCGCGTGGTAAATATTTACTGTTAACTTATATTGTCATAAAAATAAAAATTTTTGTATATTTAAATACTATAAATTTGTAATTAAATTTTTTATGGGAGGCGTAATTTTTTTTTTTATTTTTTTGGGTAGCATGAACTAAAAAAGTTTGGGAACTGCTGTTATATATCATAATTAATACGTATAATAGTATTATATTTTAAGATCAGCCATTATTTCAAGACAATTTATCTATTCATTCTTTTAAAATCATCAAATTCCTTTCACTGTATCTATACATTATAAATAATTACTGTAAAGAATTTTTGCTGTGACATAGTCTACATAAAAATAATGTGCACTACACAATATACCACAATACCATAATATATAATATAATATGTATTGAGATGCACATTTTAAATCTTTTTTGGAATTTTTTAAACAAAAAATTTATCTGTAAAGTAAATTGTTTTGTGTAATGTTAGCATTATATATGATTGGTATAGTACGTAAATATCTTTAAGTACATTATAAAGGTAATGAATAATAAATAACGAAATAATTCATGTCGCCCGCGTGTTAAGTCAAATTATTTATAATTATAATTTGTAAGAAACAATGAATAATGCGAATAACTTTATTCGTGTATACTTATTTGTGATAATATTATGTGTACTGAATTCATACATTTATATAAACTTTGTTTTAATTAAAATTTTTAAGTCGATTTCAGATTCGCCCGATACAAAGGAACTACGATAATAATTACTTTGAACACCAACTCGGTTTATAACATTTATACGTACCTAATATATAACGTCTGTCGCTATATCTTAATTACTTTGTCGTTTTCCATGTAATTTAATTATAATATGCTATGTATGTATAATGTATTATATATACCTATCCTTTGATTTACCCGTTTGATCAGCTATATTAGAATGATGTCTTAAAGCGACAACGGTTTTACGAAAGCGTCGGGTACGCGTGTGCTTTTTGAGTCAATTGTATAATATTGTTTGTGGTATTTGTGATTCGTTAATTTGTTTATGATTTGTAAATGATGTCATTTTCACCAATAGCGTTCTCTAAATATTATTATTTATATGGTATGGTTAGATTTTACTTGAAAAGCGTGCATTTACGTGTTTTGTTGTGAGATAAACTCGAGATAATAATATGTTTTATTAGTGGAGCGGAGGCATTTGATGATTAAGTCCAATTGTGTTAATTGAATGGAATCCCAGTAATTTTCGCAATGTCATATTTAATTTGAAGATATAACCATAATATGACAGACGATATACTGCACAGTTAATAGTAGTGTTTATCCAATACAATTGGTGAAGATTTAGTCGTCATTGGTTAAACGAAATTTACTACTACAAAACTGTCATACGGTTGTATCTTTAAATTAAATTTGGTATTTTTTTCCAAAAAAAGTCCGGATTTTTATCATTTTTGACATTTATTTATCCTAAAATATATTTTTCTGTAAAATATAGATTCTAGAAATTTATTTCTTGATTCAGCACATTCCTGAATTTATTGCTCTGAAATCATGTTCCTCGAAAAAATATTTTTGATGTTTATTATTTCTAAAGTTGACTTTCCTAGAATCATATTATATTCCAATAAAATTGTAGCTGATTATTAACTTAAAAAAAAAAAAAAATGGTCGTGAATTATTTAATCTAATTTTATTTTCGTATTGATGATTTTCCCTTCATTTTGATGCGACCTTGAGATTGTTCTAATCTCTGATTTTGATTTTTTTAAATAAGTTCTAAAATAAAATCAAAATTATTTTTATGCAGGTGTAATGTTGTTATACAATACCGTTTAGAAGATTGAAGAAAAATCATTGCACCTTATATAATTGTATATACAAATGTATTTAACATTATTTATGGAGGGAAACTTTGATCATCATATTCTATATATGTAGGTAACATATACGCATGGCTGTTAATTACTTATACATTTTGTCTTCGTACTTATCCGCTTGCCTATATTATACGCGTATACTTCTCTTTAGTCTTAACTACTTTCCAGTAAATACACTTTAAAAGCTACATTATTAGGTGTTATTATTCGAATAAACTTAAAAGAAATTAATAATTCAACATTGTCAACAACACAGACTACAGTCATGGTTTACCAGGGTTCATACCTGCAGGTTTTAGTGAAGGGGACGAACACGTGATGCAACGTTTAGTATATTATATTTATACTCTTTATAGGTATGAGATGATGAGAGTGTTAGATCTTATTGATCCATTTTCATTCTCAGATTTTTAAAATATCCACTGCTAGAGTTCTAGGATAAGTTCAACGCGTTAAAATCATTTCCAAAAACAAAGTTCGTAGAAAAATTAAAATAAAAGTTGTCTAATAATAAAACGAGAAATAAACAATACACTTAATAATAGAATTTTTGGGTATAGATACCTTTTAAATAATCTTTGTTCATAAAATATTTTAATCAAAATTAATTTTGCGAACCTTGCCTACCTTATTTTATTATAAGTAATCACTAATCAGTGTGTAATTTTTCAATGGTGAATGTGGAAAATTGAAATACGTATTGAATTTAGGAAATCAAATCTCTCCTCGTAATGAATTTGTAGATACGCTACTGATTTGGCTAAATTATATACATGTTATCATATTGTTATATTTATTTCCGCATTTTTCGAATGCACTGTAAAAAATACCCAGGTAATGTAAAAATAAATTGTATAGTATATAACATGATAAATAAGAAGTATTAATGAAGTCGAATCACGTAAGATCTTAATGCAGTTTTTTTATCACATTAAAATTCTATAGTACGATTACCTGTACAATTTTTTAAATTATTAATTTCATAATTTTATTTTGGTCTCACGAAATACTGAGACCAAAATAAAAACAAAGTAAAATTTAGATGAAAAGAATAAATAATTTATTTTTTTATCTTTGACATTTAATATTTAGATAATTATTAAACTTTTCTTATTTATCCAATTAAATAAAATGAATAAATTCATTAAGATTTTAGTTTGTTCTTATAAAGTTACGAAAAAGTAGGTGCAAAGCAGATACATAATAATATATATAATTATATTATATAAGAACAAAATGATTAACAAGCACGTATAGTGTAAACAAAATGTACCTATGTAATGTATGTATACGTATAATAATAAGCACGAACGCAAACGAATAAAGTTCGCGAAAAGTAATCATTTATTTACGAATATTTTCGACGAGTTTCCGACGAACTAATGATTCACATATACAAATATTACGTCCTGTACAAGGTAGTTATATAGATAAAAGCTATAGCAGTAATAATTAAATACGATAATTCTCTTGGCTGAATTCCCAGACACGAAAACCGATCGACAGCGTTTTCAGTATCGTGTATGTGTGTACAAGTGGGTATAGACATATTATTAATATTCTTTAGTTTTCGTAATACAAATTAATTTAGTTCTAAAAATTACAACTCACAGCTAGGGTTGCCAACCGGCCGATATTTCACATCCATAAACTTAAAAAGCCGGTATTTTCAAAGTAATAATTGTAAAATTACAAACAGCAGCCAGTATTTCCATCTGTTCGAGAGTTTCGATATAAATATATTAATATTTAATCGTTTTTGTGAAAATGGTTATCAGATATTGCTGTCAATAAATCGTATAATCTTAATGTACTGTACAGAACTGTACGAAGAGCTTAATTTGATAAAGTTATTACCAAATGATATACTAAATAACATAGAATTCACTAGTTCGGAAAAATGGGTACCATTTTTCCGATCATCTACTGCACAATTAAAAAATATTAAACAAATTGTACAGTATGTATTTTCGGTTGTTGAACACGTTTTTAGCCACATGAACAATTGGTGGACAGACGAGCGCAATCGTTTAGGAGTTGATATGGTTAAAGCCGAATTAGTTATAACTTATAAGAAATAACTTAACATATAATTGTTCGGAGTTCTTTGGAGGAATGCAAAAAGGAAAAAAAATTATTAAACGCTATGAAAAATACCGCAAAATATAAATTTAAATGTTTATAATTTACTTTATACTTTATTTAATTATTTTAACATAACGTAATATTAATATTATTAAATTTATTATTTTAAAATTATGTAATATACCTATTATTAAATTTATTAATTATACTAATATTAAAACACTGAAAGTTATGACCTTTTTTTTTTTGGTACACTTGGACCGGTATTTTCTAAATTAATAGTTGGCAACCCTACTCATAGCGCGAAATCATTGGATTTTATCATTACCCCCCCCCCCCTCGAACGGGGTTTACACACGCGTTATTAAAATATTTTATAATAATACATATTTAAAACGCATAAATATCGACAGATTAGTCGATTTATTGATTTAATAATATTAACGAATGAAAACCGCAACTCCTACCCCCGGCTGCTGTTTGAAAATATTGTTTCCGAATAAACCGCTGAGCTATAGACGAAAGGTAACAAACGCACATACAGATTAAATTGCATTTACTTTATTATTATACATTATATTTTAGCGCGTTATATAATATTATTATACAATATAATGTGTGTCAAATATTCGAGTACACCTATACACAATCGATTGTCATAGATATGCGTTAGTGGTGTTTGACAGGTGCCCTAAAAATGTATATGTAGACCAGTAAATCGATGGCAACATATTATATCATGTGCGTATTATCGGCACCTATATTTACCCTTGTGGCTTGATTTACGCTGGCGATTTGGCAGAGGTGTGCCAAAAAATCGCAAATATATTTTTAGCATCATATCATGTATGGCGGCACTGTCCGTCGCTATTCAACCGTTTCAAGTTCAAAGCGGTATAGTGCGTAAAATGCAAACGTATAGCACACGCGCCGAAAAGCATTACTTAAAGTATATACTGTGACAACAGTGCACCTACGTATCTACCATAATATTATTTACACGGAATTTGTTCGATTTGGCTTAAAAACGAGGTTCGGCGATCGTCGATTTATTTCGACTGGTTTATAATACGAGTTGAGTTTGTACTATAATTGAATTATTAATTATGTGGGAAATTACAAAAAATAAACATTACTTGGTTGTCTCTATTCACATTATTAAAATTATATTTTTGATGAAAAAAAAATGGTAAAGAAATAGATCGTCAATGATCAAATTAAATTTCTATAACGCTGTGGATTTCACAGAATTAGTCAAATTAGTTTTAGAAGAGCACTCAATACTTTTAAGTTATAGTAGAGTTCTGTAATTGTATCTTATGTAAATTTAATAATTTTTCAATAAATGCTGTATCATTATTATTCAGTTGTATGACGAAGATTTTTTTATGTTAGCTTAGCCGTGTATTAATCTGGGAAACACTGATTGTAGTAGGTAATATTGAATTAATATTTAGTGTAATTTCTTTTAAAAATCTGCACTCTTGAATTTTCTTTTAAAAATATCTATTTTACATTTGAAATATATAGGTTGATCAACTCTTGGGAAATGTTTCCTATTTGTTTCTGTTACACAATATATCTAGTGCGCTAGTGCTACACATTTTACGTGTTCCGTTTTCGAACAAAATATTTTTATAGATTTTCATGCTTTCGCCATGTTTATGGTGCAGTGTCACTTAATAAAAGGAATATATTGTTCTGTTATATTCCGTTCAGCTTAATAACACAAAGAGGTTAATAAAACGTTTTTGAATAGTACTTCGATCGGTATTTTTTGAAAAATATTTATCCAAAACCATCTAATTCCAATGTCCATAATAATATAATAATATATTTGAAAGTATCGCCCTTCTGCAGTGTAGTATAGATTCGATAATTATTGACATTCAAATCGTTGTACTCTCTATGAATTTTCTAGCTTTTTTTTATACTATCTTCATAGTATTCATTAACGTAATCTTTTTTTTTTTAGGAATTTTCACATAGAAAATAAATGCGCACATTATTCAAAATGAGATTGTCCCATTATTATAAAAAAGTATTAAACCACAAATACACTTATACCGTTTACGAAAAACTTGAATTTTGGATATTAGATATTTTATGGCACTATTACACTTACTGCTAATTGCAACAACTATTCGCCACTTTTATACTACAAGAACCAAAAACTGTTATACAAATAACAATAACATGATCGATTATCACAAGATAGTTAATACAATTATTATTTAGCTGACAAATTAGTCCTTTGTACTATGGATTAGGTAAAATATTAAGTATGTGTTTGTTAGTGTTTTTATTGCTAATTTAAAAAAGGAGAAAACTTAACAATTAATCAAAGAAAAAAATTTAAACATTTTTTCGTCATTTCGATTATTTTTTTTTGTTTACAGAAAAAGAATAACCCTCAGCATCATGGCCATTGGGCGCGACTACAGTTTTTTTCTTTACTTTAATATTACAATTGGCTGTGTTGTAAAAATTGAATAGTTATAATATAATAATAATAACTAACAATGTTAAAAGTTATAAAATGAGTTTAATATTTTATATATTGAGTATGTATATTATGTTAAATTTTGATTTGTACATATGACGTATGTAACTTCTATTTTTCGTACTGAATTTTTTTAATATAGTAAAAATATAACGATATATATATATTCTCTTAGAATATAAACAAATACATTGTATGCATCCAAAAATTCTAAGAAAATGACCGTAAATTACAAAATTGTATTAATTAAATTTCTATAGAATGTATTGATTATTTTCAAAATATTAAAGCAAAAAAAAAAAATACTAATTCTTCAAGTTCAAGGCCCTAATTATTAATATTTTATGTTTTTACAAGTATTTTTATCATGTTGAAAAATATCTCGTTAAATAAATTGTCATTTTTTGTAAAAAGTAACTATCCAAGTACCAAACTCGAAAACATTTAAAATTTAAAAGTATAAAATATTCAAGACAGTTTTTAATTGTGTACAATACTATATTGTGTCAATATCATACTTTTATAAAATAATTTATTTCTAGTTTCAGTTAAATTATTACACAATTTAATAACATTATGCAATAATTGCACACACAATATAATGAGCAATACTCACTCATTAAAAACATTTTTTTTTATAAATAAATAAAGGGTTATATTTATTCATTATATACATTGAAAAATGATAGTGTATTTTTTATTAATTAGAAATTTAAGTTGTGATTCTGATAAAAAAAACATAATTTTCGCCGAAAACTTTAAAGGATGGAAAACGTCAGGAATCTGACCTGGATCTTGGATACGACAAACCGTATTTAAAAAGTAGTGTAATTTATATGTATGCTTATGTTTCATAAAAAAGCGTGGTTTCTATTAAAAAAAAAAAATATGTTTGTATCATCCATGCTTGGATATTGTATAAGATATCCAAAGTATTTGATATTATTAATATTATACAATCATATTCTATGCATTATTAATAGGAATGATCAAGCTTGATGATCAAATTTTTTTGTCATTTGAGATTTAGGTACTTGTTGTAATATTAATGATAAACAATATAGAGTGATAAGTGGTCTAACCTCCACAAGATACTTCCTCAATAATACAAACAATTCTCAAATATTTAAAATTATATCTTATAGATATATTAAAAATTTTCAAAAAAATCAGATTTTAAATAACTACATTATTGAATAAAAAAGTGAGTGAACGTTTTTGATTAATCAACCTGTATGATGCTATACATATAGTAAAAAGTAGTAATGCAGTTAGTGTCTATTAATAATTATACTTATAATATATTATATACATAATTAATGATATGATTTTGCACGAACGCACATATTATAATTATTATTATGGTATAAAAATAACACATTGACGGAAAGGGGGCAGTGAAACAAAAGTTTAGATTATATTGCATAAAACTAGAAACATGAAATTAAAATGCACATTTACATGTGTTAATATTATACATAAATTACTTTTCAAGAAGAGCTTACAAAAATTGATTCATAACACCTAATTGATCATTATCGTTTATATTATTTAATCTTAGTCCATATCTCTGCTGTATGTAATATATAGGTTAATATCTATATGTATATTATAGAGTTATATACACACGTATTTATATAATGCTGGTATAGGCATTATATACTGTTCATCTATTGCAAGAATTAAGCAATTAATGAAAATTTGTATTTTTATTATACATATCTTATTCCCGTGTAGAACATAAATAATTGGTATTTTATCGATGATAAATTTTATCGTGTATGATGTACATATTATTATATTATACATTATCGTTGTTTAACAATAATAATAATTTACGTTTGAAAGAATATAATATTGACCTGTAATAATCATTATAAACGTTCGAGAATAATAACAATAATTAGTATTATAAAATATAAAGCAAAAGCTATTTGAATTTTATCACTTATTAATTATATAAATTATAAGTATATAATCTACATGAATATATTTTGCACGTTTATTTATAAAGCCTAAACGTCTAGCAAGTTCATAAACAAATATAATAAAGTTAATATTAAATTTATATTGCAAAGTTTAATGCTAAACAAGACGTGTAAGTAGTTATTATGGCCTTATGGGTAGTATACGCCTGAACGGCGTTTATAATGTTTATATTAAACGGCATTTAAAACGATCATCAATTAATAGTTGTACTTTGTGTTGCGCGTCTGTATAAAATATATAATTAAAGTAATTAAACCAAATATTCGCAAGTGTGTTAACTGATATGCTCAATTATTTTTGTATTGTACTTACTTCTTTATGTACCTCTGTAATTGATTTAATACGTAAATTGTGTTAAGATTTGAACACAGTGATATATTATGTTGAATCTTCACAACATCGGGATCTCATACGAATTACTCGTACAATACTAGTTGACTATTTTATTAACAGAACACAGTCATCGCGATGATTGAAATTTCGAATATTTTAAACTATTTAACAAACGACGTTTAAATTTAAAAAAAAAATAAATATCTGTGATAAAATAGAAGAGTAACAAATAACAAGTTGAGAGAGTCATCTATGTTCACTTATCGGATAGATTTAGGTATACGTTTTTAATAATTGTATAATGCAATCGATGGCTACGATTATGAGCGTTTAAGAGAAACCGCATAGACACACCCCTCGAGTTCGATGTTATTTTTGGAATCTTAATAAATTGATGATCTCTTAAGTAGTTAAGTGTATTGAATTTGGCGATTATTTTTTTACTCTAGGAATTATCCAAAATGTTACCTTTTAAAGCAAGGAGAAGTGGGGTTACATTATACACATATTGATATTATAATATTATTAGTTTCGTGTAATAACACTCAAACTGTCGATTTATTTTATTCGTCTTGGGCCAAAGTTCGTGATTGTATTAAAACCTATTAGGTCCGTTGTACTATTTAAGTTTTATATCATTATATTTATTTGTATGCATATTTAATAGGAAAAATAATTCTTATAACACTTAAAACGTTTAAACTATTTTATTTTATATATTTATTATCAATCTCGATAGTTTTTTATTGATTCTATAATCCATGATATTCGTTGTATTTACATTTTATTGTATTTTATGCCTTCTGACGTTTATTAAATAAATATTATTAGTATTATATTAATAGTTTACACTTTACAGGCGTCCAACCAAATACGATCATGTTACTTTGTTTTTAAGTCTATTAAATGAAAAATAAAATATAGTTATAGTGAAACGTAGAGGAATTTACTTCGGCATGTAAGAGAGAGAAATATCGACAATTTGTTAATCTTTAAATTATTTTATTAAATAACGTCGAAAAGATTAAAGTTTAGTTTGTGGTGTGCATGTCTATATGATTCAATGATTGGATTACTGAAATATAAACAATAACAATATGGTGTTTTGTTTATTTTTTTATATCTCCACAGATCAGAATTTAATGTATTTTAAGAATAAAGTCACATTAAAATATATTGAAATATAAATTATAAAACAAAACGACTGTTTACTATTCCGTCGGTAAGCTTAACGTTAAAATAGTCTTTATTACTACTGTTGTTGTTTTTTGTTGTAAATCCATCCTAATCTAACCATTATTCGTAGATAACAGCCGATGATCATTGACCAATATACATCAACATGGGCACGCGAGCAAAATATAATACTAATTACCACCATTTTGATAATCGCAATATTATTATGTATATTGAGTATAATTGTAAACAAAATCTATACTGATGCATATTTCTGTGTTATTTATTGGATGATAACGTATTTTACTGGTGAAATGTGAAAATTCTAATGGAGTGATTATAAACGTATTGTTAAATAAAGTACAGAGGCTAAATGTTTTCCATATTTTATTATTATAATTTTTTATCACGAATAAGTTAGCTTTTAGTCGTGAAAAAACGAGGAGACGAAAATACCCAATCACTAATGAACTATAGTTTTGATCTCACTGAAAATCGTTCGACTCATTTACTATTCTGAAGTCTATCTATAATTTCTTCGTTCTTTTATTCCACGTTCAATAACGTACAGCCGCTCTTAGTGATGAGACACCTCTCTTCGTAACATGACGCCATCCCTACTCTTTACTCTTAACGAATTAATTTCTTAGTATATAGTCACTCATCTGCACGTCAACCTAAATATTCTCATCTCTGCTACACTCGTCTTCTGTTTGGTTTTATTGTTTACTGACCAACTTTCCAATACACAAAACACGAAGCGTCTATTTTGAGTATTTGATGTATAAATTGTACTTGATTTAGAGTTTGAAATTATGAGCAAAAATACTCGAAAGTCTTGGCTTAAATCATCGGCTTTTGATTTTAATGCAATTATGCCTAAACTTGTATTTATAAAAAAAAAACATTGAAAACTAAATCTGTATAAAATTTAATAAAATAGTACAATATGTAAATATGATACAGTGTATAAAAATTTGATTCAAGGTAGGAGAGGACAAGGTCTCTACACCAGTTTCTTTTCATGTGTTCAGGTGGGTTTTAAGGAATTTGTCTCAAGGCGAAACTATACATAAGTGGACTGGAGTGATTGCTAATAACCTTTTAAATTTTTTTTTTTAAAGAAGTAGTTTTATTTAATGTTAGAAATCAAAGGATTTTTTATATTAAGTCATTAGTAATATATACAAGGGATCTACATTTACATCAATTATTTGGAGTAAATACATTAGTTAAAAGCCGATTTAATTAATTCAATGTTAGAAGTCTTTATAGAAACCCAAAGTTGTATACCTAAAGTAGTTATTAAATTATGATTATGTCATATTAAATATATTTGAATTAAAAATTATTGAAATGGAACCTATTTTTTGGACTCATAAACCCGAAATATCTTAAGAATAAATTATTAATTTTTACTCATATGATCATAATGTCCCCAAATTCTTGCGTAGTATGGTTTGACGTTAAAAAATGCTACTCTACGTAAATGTTACGCAGTTATGGGACATTAATAGTTTTTTTTTTAAGAAGAAGAATAAGGTTAGAATATTTATTGGGTAAAAAAGAGGGGTATAAGACGCTATGGATACTTCTGACAAATACAATCTAGAAAATGTTATTATTTTAATGATTTAATAATAAAATATTATTATATTATATAAAATGTTTCAATTGTTTCTGCGTTGTTGACAATTTATGATCATTTTATTTTTTTTCACGTGGTATTTAAAGAACAAGGTCGTGATATAGGTTATATGAGATGTATTAATAATTGTTGTAAGTACATATAGTACGTTTAGCATGATACTCAAAATCCTATTATCCTTTTTTTTGCAATCATATACTATGATTACTACCATTGTATTTACTCAGACGTGTATTGCTAGAAAAATAAAAATTTTTAATAATACCTATTTACCAGATTTTTGTATAATATATATATTATTCAAAATTCTCAGACGAAACACTCAAATAATTAATTATTTACTAAATGAATAATTTCGTTAGTATTAAATATTCTATTTCAACCGTTTATATTGAATTGACCTGACTTGCAACTATTTCAGTCTGCAGTACTCGGTAGTATTTCAAAGGTTTCGTAGTGCATACAAGGTAATGAACGGACACATTTGTCATACGTACAGTTATTATAATATATCGGCTTACATATTGTATATGTGTTGTTTATGAATATAATATAGCGAGATTAATCGATTGTTTAGTGTTATTCAATAATTTCATTTTTATCATATACCTACTCGAAATATTTGTTTTACAGTACTCTGACGTATTCTTTAAAATGATTTTCATTTTCGTCGACTATTATATTAATAACGTACAAAATATTTAAGTATAGTGAAATATATGTTCTCCAACAGCTTTTTCGGTTTTGTTCTGTAAACCATATATAATTTCCTATTATATGTGGGAACTAATTATATACATTTCTAAAATTCTAACAAAAAACTTTCATCATTTTTTCCTCTTACTCTATTCGTAATTATTATTATATGGTAATATAATCATACGGTGAAATTTATATTATCAAAGAATAAATTATTTGAAATAGAATTAAAATAAAAAATTACACGTAATTTAATACGAACATAAAGGACGGTCTTAAGAGAATTTACCGATAATTTTAAAGAAGACGATAAAGTATAGAGTAATACTAGTAATTTTCTAGGGTGAAAATATTTATAATACTATTAAAATTATAAAAGTAATATATATATATATATATATATACAGTTATTATGTAATTATTATTATTATACTATAATGTAGGTACATTTGAAACCAAAATAAACATCAGTTTCCATATTAAATGTTCTAGAAAATACTTTTTTAAGATTGATTGTAAAAATAAACAATCAGATTGCTTTATCATTTAAACAGTTTTATACAACACAATGTAGTTAATAATAATTTTATTCAAAGAAAATAAACATTCGATACATTTTATATATTAGATACCGATATCAGACTTAACTTAACAACAAATTTATTAATACGACGTACAAAATTTTTAACGCTATATTTTTTCACATTGAAAATTTATTTTTAAAATTCGATGTATACATAGGTAGTTTTTATATGCATTTATACTTTATATTAATTCATTTCTCATTACAAGGGAGATTTTATATCTAAAATAAGTATATTCATAATACTGTCTGAATGTGCTTAAACGTAAGTCGGCATCAGTGCAATCCTTGAATTTATACAGAATTTTTTTTTCGAATTGAATCAAGTAATTTCAAAACAATTAACGAATAAATAGATTTTCAAAGCACCTATATTAGCATTAATATTAGTAGATGCATAATTTCAAATCAATAAATATTTGAGTATGGTTTGAATAACTTGAAACTTTGGAGCACTTCTTCTACTTTAAGATAATATAGTGCCTATTTGTTTTTCGCTAGTGTTATCGCAACTGAGGTAGAAACCGCATTAGTATTAGTTCCACTTCAGCCCCGTTGTTTATTACACCACAAAATAAACATACAATAATATAGCATCAATTATAATTGTAATAGTTACATATTATAATATTAAAGGGTCGAGTGGTAGACGGGATAAGCTCACTGCAGATGTCGATTTGACTGGGAGCTTCGCGGGCCCCGTCGGGTCCATTGCCCTCGAAGTCTCGAAACCCACCCACCTTTCTCAAATATCATGCAGAATCTTCCGTGTATGTCATCCCACTCGTGCCGCACTAGGATCAGGGATGAAAAGACTTGGTTTGTGGCTTTAAGATATAGTACACAACATTTAATTAAAATCTAAAAATAAAAATACAATAATTATAAACTGTAATATTTTGAACTTAAGTTAAAAATACTATTACAGGTATATTAAAAAAACGTTAATGTTATTTAATAGTTAGCTGTAACCGATAGGTTTGTACCTATAGTAAAAATAAATTCGTCGATAATATATTATGTTATTGAGATTCCAAGATTTATAAAAGATCTTAATGCAAACTAATTATTATCATTATTATATTATTATTGTTATTACTAATCATAATTAATTGCTTAATTAGTATTATGATGATATTGTGTGTACAGAACTAGGTACTTGTTATATCAAAAGTTTGTTTATATTGTCGATTATTGAACAATTTATTTAGACATATTTAATTTTTTATTTTTTTATCATCATAACAATATAACACCAATTATCATTGATTATAAATATTAGTATTTACAATCAATAATAATAATAATAATATTTTCTGAAACATGAAAATAACAATGATGTGTAAAATATATACTGCTCAAAGTTAATACAAATTATACTATATTTTGAAAATGGGTATAGATATGCATTTCTACTGTGTAGAATGAACTCGAATATATATAATGTAATTTTAAACTAAAAAATAAACACACTGATTATAACTAAATAACAAGCACTAATCGTACTCATACTTAATCACGTTCGATACACATAAATAATATTCATTTTTTCGATTTTTTTACTCAAAGTATAAATTATATATTTATTACTCATTTAAAATGATGAGTAATTAATAGTTACTCGAACAACTCGTTTGTAGTAACCGTGTTGTTTTAGATAAGATTATTTTTTAATGATCTCAATTATTTTCAGGTCAAATGATCAAGTATAATAAAGATACAAAGTACACATAAAACTTAAATGCATTTCGAAATACTTGTAGAAAACTGCTACACAAATCCATACAAATAAGTTCACAATAAGTACGAAATGCTCTCGTCAAAAGGTATAATAAAAAATAAAAATTTAAATTTAAAGATAGTATAGTATCTTTATTCATCTATGAACGTGACTGGTACATCAGCATTAATAAAGATTATATCTAGATTATAAACAAAAAGAAACAAGGTTATGAATTATAACGATCATAAAATGTTAACAGTGGAATAAATTTGTGTTTACAATAGTGGAGCACATCGGTAAATGTACAGTGTACATGCATCGTACTAAAAAACAATATTATATAAGCTTAAAAATAAGTTATAACTATAACGCTACGTATATTAGGTTTGCTCTTATTCTGATCAAAATTATAAAAACAATAATGAAAAACCAAAACTTTAAGATAAAAATATAAAGTATCTTTATTCGACTATAATAAACGTGTGTCTGGTAGATATATATCAATATTATTTAAGTCAATAATCTAGATTCTGAACAGAAAATATAAATTCGAGGTTATGTATTGTTATGAATTATGATGATCGTAAATTGTTAGCATTGAAATTAGTTTATGTTGACAGTAATCGAGTAAGTATGTAATTTCAATTCATTAGGGTTATTAACTTTTAATTATACTTGAAATGCAATTTCCTTGTATTCTTTGAGATACTTTTGTAAAAATAAAAATAAAAAAAAACATAAGTAACAAAAACAATAAGTCACCGTTGAAAACCAACAGAACAACAAGAGACACATTTCAGTCTGTGGACAAATTAAGCGTGCGGGAACTTCTAAAAACCGTAATATAAACGAAATAAGAACAAATTAAAAATTAAAATCTAAAAATAACGCAATAATATTTGGTTGTAAATAATCTCAGAAAACAGGTGGTTGGGTACGTTGTGAAAAATAAAATATGTTAACATTAAGTGATTTTCATAATGAATTCTACTGCACTGCTGCTACAGTGCTAATATTATAGATTACCGACGTCCTGAGTTCTGACGATAGACATCTGTGCAATAATTATTATACAATTGTACTAAATCGCATCTCGCTTTACGAAACAATTAAACATATATAAATAACAGAAAATAACAAACAATAGTAATAATTACTTATTGTTTTATTTTAATCAAATCATTTAACTAGCAGTTGTACACGATATATACGAGTAAATTATTTGATGACTATATAGTGGAAATAGGAGATTATGGTCGGTAGTAATGTGATTCAGAGGTTTTTCGTGAGTAATAACATAAATCCATTCATTTTTAACTTCTCTATAATAACTTCCAAAAACTTTACCCACAGTTACAATAAAATATTTAATTAATAATATAATGACTTATTAATAATACGATTTACTAAAACTTTTTCAAAATATCGAATAATCCCCCGGTGCAATGCAATAGGTACACCAAATTATAACTATTAAGACCGTTCGAATGAAATTCGATTCTATAATGAAATGTGCAAACATTTTCTTATATTTCACTCATACTTAACACAAATTTCGAATGACTCGATGAAAATATGTACATGCATTTTATTACGATATATGCATCATGTTCTTATTTATACTACTGTAGATATTGTTATATTTACGTAATTCGTATTGTATTATAATATTTCATTTTTTTTTTCAATGACTTAGCTGAAATATTATCCTCAATATTAGCTGTATTAAAATAAAATTATATGTTACCAAAAATTTTAATGCGCTCACCTACTTAACATTCAATCGATAATGTTCATATTTTAAATGTCTTTATTTGTATGATGATGTATATAAGTTTATGACGGTATAACATTGTCTACTTTATTCAATTTTTCACAAGCATTATTATCTCCAACATTGGTGTGAACACTTCAGCTGTAATTTAGATTTCGTTACAATTTGTTGTACTAATTTTATGAAATATAAATATTTTAAATACTCAAGATATTATATTCAAGTGTATGTATTATTTTTAATAATTAAATTGTTTATTATACAAATATTGAGGTATGCAATGACGTTATTTGTATTTTTCAACAATGGAGATAGTATTTTAATATTTTTTTAAGATTGGTTACATTCCATATCAAAAAAAAAAAAAAAAAAAATGATTACCTTTAATATATAATATTTAAAATACATTTTTTTTTTTTTACAAAATATGTATTCATACATTGCAAGTTTCTTTTTGAAATTTCATTTAAGTTTTTAAATATATAAAATTAATTTTTATTATACACAGCAATTAATATTTTATTCTGTTCTAACATTCATTGCAAACTAATAATTTATCAACCAGTTTGTCAATGGACTATACATTTTTTATGTTAATTAATAATTTGTAAAAATATTTAAAATTGGTAATATTCCATTTTTTTCATTTATATTATTAAAGTAGGTCTCATATGAAAAATATATTATATTTTAATTAATTACTTATACATAATATACGAATCAGTAATCGTATATTCTTATGAAGTACTTGTAATAAAAAATCAGAACAATTATAATTCAATAAGTTATAATATTACTTAATACACGAGTATGATATGCGTTTTTACACGTTAAGTGTATTAAACAGTTTAATATTTTACACTTGTATTACATAATTAGATCTCTATTTAAATTTTAAACCCTAATTTACATTATTTAGAAACCCATTAAAATTTATATTATTGATTATGCTTATAAAAGTACCTATGCGTTCTGAATCGACATTTAATTAATAAATATAGATCAATATAAATAATGTGGATTTTCTATGTTTATTAAATATTATTAATTTAAATATTTTATATGATTTATATATATTATATCTGTATACACTTTCATAGTAAATGTTATTAATTCATAAATTTAAATTATGGTCTATTTGTGGTACCTGGAATGTTATAATTCAGTGTAGTCACATTAATAGATAGTTTTAATTAAAAATACGAGATACTAACAAGACTTGTATTAGAATAGAATAAAACTCAAGACACCTTAACTACCTCTTACTTATCATAAAATATTTTTAAATCAAAATGTAAGAATGGACAAAATTGGTTTTTCTAGATTTTAATAGGTCCAATGTCCAATTATACCCGAATAATGATTCTGCAGAAAAAATTTTAATAGCATGCATCATATATGAAGTTCTTAAAATATATGTCAAGACTATAGTTTGCAGTGCTCATACCATTGATTTGAGTGAAATGTTTAACAGTGTATATCTGAACATATTAATATTGACACATGAATTCGAAGTAGGTAAGTTTAAAAAAAAATTAATTGCCAAGGTATTTGGCTATTATTCAAGAGTTCGAGACGCGTCTGCGTATCGTTTTGCGTCGAATGGTCAAATGACGAATGGTATCTTCTTCGAAAGCAATTCACAGACAGCTTCATACTGTCTAAATGTACAAAAACGACGGTTTTTTCTTTTTATTATTTATTTGTTTTTACCAATGAATGAAAAAAAAAATAAAAAACCAATTGCCATCCAGAGACAATGCCGAACAGGGGAAGTTAAAAAAATGACCGCATATTGTCATATAGCGCCCATTCCGCTGCAGTCTAGTCGCATTTGAGTAAGTTCAATCAGCTGTCCACTCCCTATTCCACACCACTACGAGATAATATTATAATTTATTATTACGGTAAAATGTCGTAAGATCATAGTAAACTCGTGTATACAGCGGGCGAGTAGTGACTCTATAATATTTAATATCGCTATACCTACGAGTAATTCGCATAAATCGTCTTATACGCGTGAACGGGCGATGGTATTAAAGTAGATAATTAAAATGAATAATTAAATAATTAAACATTAAATGTTTTAATTCGCATTAAACATAATCGTTTGTAAAGTTACCCTTTATACACGATTATATACACTTGTATATGATTACATTATACCTCGACTTTCGTCTTCGTTACTTCACATACACATACACATAAACACACACCTTTCACATAAATTATTAAATTAATTTTTCTCCTGACGACGCCGTGCATGTGTAATGAACTCCGTGTATAATACAGTTATAAGTCACTATATGTAGCCGAATAATATTTTTTTCCAGACATCCTGCAAGAGAGTAGGTATCTAATTAAAATTTAACGACCTTAACGAAAAACAACCGAAAATAATCCTCACAGCAGCGAAGACTGATGGCAGCAACGGCGTCTATATAATATTGTTATAACGGCGGCAAACGCAAATTCGATTAACAACTGTATAATAATAATTCGTATAAACGGTGAAACGTATCGATCGCTCTGTATACACGCGTGCATATAGTGGATTTATTGGCTTAGTGTGTCAAAATTAGTTCATCAATCGGTAAATTATGTTACGTAACGTTACACCACACTGCACACACCAATATAATATGTACACGATGATGATAATATTATTGTGTACAGTAATAATAATAATAATACATATATTAAATCCACGATGTTTGCTCGGAGCGGATGATGGTCACTGGTAAGATACTAATATATGATAACACGATAGAAGAATAAAATATATATATATATGTGTATATATTGATATATTGGTATAAAAACAACAAAATTAATAAACAAATAAAAATATTTACTCTGTCGTAAAAATATATAACGTATTAGCGGGGCAGCCATTATAATAATAATTATTATACGTTATATCGACGGACGGCGGTTGTTTGAAGTGCGATACACCGATACTCGCAACACTACTGTTATATTATTAAAATACAATTTTTTTTCATATACAGGGCGATTCACCGTACACGTTCACCTCGGCGCGCGGTTATTCTAAATATCCTTTAAGACAATTTAATACCGCCTGTCTTAAAACGATACTTGAAATATTGTTTTACTGCTCAAGATGGTCCTTGAGTGTATGGTCCTGCAGTGGAGATACAAACCTGAAACAATATTATTTATATTTTTTTATTTTCAAAGTTCAATAAATACTAGATAGTATAGAAATTTCAATGATCGAAATACTACTTGTATGAACTTTGAATATTTAGAAAATAGTGTTTTTCCTGGTTCTCATATGTAAAAAAAAAAAACAGAAGTTTTTTTCGCTATAGCATACACATATATCCACAAGAATCTTAATATATGGTCTTTGTAAGTATATTGAAAAATTAATATTATAAAATAAAAAAAAATGGGGTGAACATGCTTGGCGAATCGTCCTGTATATATATATATCTATATCATTAGTCACTATACACATTATAATATGTACAGTACCTATAGTCGTGTTATAAGTACCCCATAGTGTTCGCGTGTTAAATCAATGGCCCAAATACTAAACGAATAATCTAATCGGTCGTATATATATTGACACATATCGAGCAGCGCTAATAAACGGGTCCCAAAGTCCGAAATGATTTTTATTTTTATTTTCATCGTTCCTATCACTGAACAGCAACAATACGTATATGATAGTATTATTATCAGAATGATAACGATGAATATTCGTCGACCAACGTTGGAAACACACTCACCAGCGCTGTAATACCGTTACGCGTGTTTGCATATAATATTATGTTATTGTTATGCATCAATAATATTGTGATAATAATATGTGTTATAGTTTTTACGATGAAAACAGCTTCTCGATTTTGCGCACAGGCTTTTGACAATATATTACCGCAATAATCGCTACATTGGCCGAGGCGAATTAATTGTATGGGTACGTACCGCCCAGCCAAATATTGGGTTGTTTTCGATGTTTGTTTTTTAGCGAAACAAATCTCAGCGAAAACATGACCATATCATTTGAATCCACATAACAGTTAATACTACAGCGTGCACTGTATATGGACAAAATATCATAACCAACCGTGATCCCCGAGTACGGGATGAAAACATCGAAATTGATCAATCTGAACGTTGAAGTTGTACAGAAACACGAGCTCATATTTTTATGCATAAACGTCGCGATGGATATATTTTTTTAAGTAATTTATCGTATCAGTATAATATTTCAAACAGCTAGACTTCAGCTTTAAGATGACACAACAACACCCATATGTGTTGTCTCCGTCTTACAAGTGCCCATCATAGCAAATTTACGCTCAGCAGACCACGTTTAACTCCAATAGTTTAAAAATTAAAGTGATTCGACCTATTATGAGACTTTGTGGTAAGAACATTATCTGTGTTTGCGTGTTGGCTTTTTACAATTATTCTGTTTTTAAGTAAGTTATGAGCATTTTCAATTTACGCTATATTATAATATACTTATAACTCGCTAAAAAATTAAACTATCGTAAAAAACCAACATATAAACACAAATAATGTACTTACCATCAAGTTTCATAATAGTTAGATTCACTCTAATTTTTAAACTCTTAGAGCTAAACGTTTTCTGCTGAGCGTAAATTTGCTATGTTGCGTACTTGTAAGAAAGAGACAACTTATACTCTTATATTAATAGCCCATATACTTTTTATATAAATGTAAAATAATATTAAATTAATAACATAAACAAATAATATTTGTTTTATATTGTTGTTTTTAAAAAGTCTTTGAATATTAAATTATTACTATAATATAAAATTTTAATAATAATATTATTATATTATTATTTATAATTTTTTTTATATATATCAGTTTCAATAATAATAACCATAAAATAGTTTTTTCAATATTCATGATAAGAAAGTAGGTAGTTTAAAAATGAAATAAGTAATTAGTGAACAACGTTGATTATTTTAAACTTTAACTTTACAGAACTTATAATAAATTTATACATTTTTACATCCATGTTGATTTAATAATAAATTAAATCAAAGTTCTAAAAAAAAAATAAGAAAACGTTCTTTAAAAAAATTATTACGTAATTGGGCGAGTACTTATAATTTCTCGTTTTATAAATACAGCTAATATACATTAGTAATTTTATTAAAAAAGAATGAATACCAAAAAAAATATATTAAAAATAAGTGGGTGGGTTCCTATACACAACACAATATATTATTATATTATCTATATCAGTGTTTTAAATCATTCGTTTTTAATACAAAATAACTAGGTATCGATTAATTTTTATTATACTTATTAGAACCTATCAAAAAATTGTATTGAATTTTTGTAATAAGTATATTTTTCAATGTTAAAACCTAATCTACTAAAGAAAAATTAACAAAGTTTATGTTACAACTAAGATTAATAACAAAATTTTTTGGTTATATAGTTAGGTACTTTATAATGTACCTATATTACTATAAAAATTTAATATTATGAATATCATGAATTCATAATAACATTAATTATCAATGTTGTTCATTTAATGTTCTGACTTGAAAATCGATCCAAAGTTTAACAATGAATAAACAATGAAGTACCTATTTTTTTTTAACCAAAACAGTGTTAAGAGATGCAATAGAGTTCTCCGTGACTTTCTAACCCCATAAACTAAATCCCATGTATTGAGGGATAGAGGTATCAAGAGAACGGACAAAAATTATGTAATATTGCATTTGCATTGTATTTTTACTCCGACTTAAAATGTTATTAATAAGTAAATGCAATTTTATTGTTACAAAAACTATTGTACTATACATCCCGATCAGTATCGTGAAGGCATAGCATTTGTTGTGTTCAATCGATTTTCGAATGTAATATGGTATTTTAGCGTTAAAGTTTAAAAAAAATTAATTATTTATTTACTGTTCATCACCCAGTATTCTGGTCCCAATGATACTGAGTTAAGCTGTACACACGTTCTAAACATTGAATGGAATATCAGTCTTACAATAATAATAAAATAATAATACTACTTACCTTGTATCGTGACGCGTGTAATGGTTATTATATAATAACGTGTTTTTATAAAGTTTCTTTCAAACGGTGTAAATTAAATTTGTTATTAACTTCAGTCGACTGTCGTTATATAAGCTAAAAATACATTAAATGCACTTGTATTGTGTCTGTATTATTTTGCTATAAATTTAACATGATTTTTTGCCAATACTCAATGTACTCGTATATTACAATTGCAATTCGTTGAATGTATGTTTGTTATAATAATAAATTGTAGTTCAAAAGGTTAGTGCATTGGCTATTTGGCTATTGTAAAAAATTGCAGTCTATCAGACACTCAATAAACTGAAGGTTATTAATACATTTATTTATTGTGTACATAGCTGCATGTTAATATTACGATCTGAACATTTTTTATTGAAATTCCAAAATAACGGTATACCTATAAGGCTATAACTATCTAAGATGCGAGTAAACCGTCATCATATTATTGATATAATAGATTATATTAATAATTGTTGTGATATTGTAGCGAATAGCGATGACTAATGTATATCGTTGACCGACAATTCAAAACAATATGAGCTAATTATATATACGTTCGACTAAACCAGAACAAAATTATTGGAGTATTATTAGTAAAAAATAATAGCAATAGTGAAATATTAAAAATCTAAATAGTTTTCTATTCATAGCTGTTACCAGCCGAAAATTCCTACAAAACATTAAATTTTAAATACTGACTAGTTCATTATTATTATACACAACACATACGTATTTTTTATAAACAATACCATTTATAGATAAGGTATAGTGCACTCAATTGTTATTATAATATTTATTTTAAGCCGTTTTAATAAGAATATGTAATTAATGACCTGTATGGTCTGATCTATGTTATTATTCAAGTTTTTATTAAGATTTATAAACGAAAAAATTGTATGTTATGATACTACAATAAAATCGAAATCACTTGAGTAACACAACGTCGTCCAAACATAATTATTATTGACACACACACACACACACACACACGCGCGCGCGCGCGCGCGCACGACACAGTTGACACACATACATTATATGAATGCGTATTATGGTGTGGTTGTTATATGCATTTTATTATGTCGTTTCTGTGGTCCACAGTCGGGATCCGAGTGATAAATACGAGAAATAAAAATAATAGATAATAGAAATTTAAGAAACAAAAACACGCGTACTACTAATAAACGAACGAACAGAGGGCCATCGTTATTAGCTCGCGGTCGTGATGGAAAAAAACTCGCGTAAAAGCATAACACAGCCATTGTCGGGTAGGTACTAGGTACACACAATATGTATGTATATTTAAATAAAATATTATACATTTTGTTTGTGTATGTGCGCGCAGAACGCGTCTTCTCCGAGGGAGATAAACCCGTTGGCAAGGCGAAATCGCAACGGGTCGTACAAGGTTTTTCAGCGTCGGAATAATGAAATTTCCAAGTATTATAGGTACTCCGAGATTTTTAATATTTTCACAAACTGATGACGTTATTATTATTAGACGCAGAATTGCGAACATAGGATATGAAAAATTCTCCGCGGTTGTTGCTATAATTATGTCACGCATAATAATAATAATACAAAATGTTACGTCACTGCAGTTTTTTTTAATATTTTCGTGAAATTCTCCGCGTGTACCTGTACAACGAACACGGGTATAATATGTTTTAAATCGAAAAGGGCCGCCTTTAATATTATTCTCTTCCGTACTCTGCATGCTATTAATTATATTATTCTTTTACAGTATAGGTACTTTTATTTACGATACATAAAGTGATTAATTATTTTTCCAAATCGTTATTTATAAGTAGGATTTGAGACGTGCAATATACATTTTCAAAACACACAATTAAAATTACAAAGTATGCTCTAAAAAATGCAACTAAAGTTATATGTGGTTGGGAGTGTGGGGCAGTGGAAAATTGTGCATGTATGAAAATGAGCAATAATATTATAGATATTTCGCAATAATATTGTTAAAGGTGCTTAAATTTATCAAACATGGTTTTTGTAAAAAAATATTTAAAAATATACTTTCAAACTTCATGTTTCATTATTTTAATTTCATCATTTCACATAATCAATTTTTATTTTATATACGATATTCTAAACACACCACAAAAAACAACATGGGCATATGCAGAGGCTTCGAACTCTAAAGTAAGAAGTGTGTTTGTAGCGAATTCCTAGGTATATGATGATTTACGGTTGGATTTGAATATAGCCCATCCTACATTGTAATGATATTCACAATCATATTATGTACACTCGACACTTACAAAAATACAGCATACAGAGTTCCCCAATTTTTTTTTCTACTCATTAGATGATGACTGATAATTATAATTTCCGTAACTTTCAAATACTTTGAATAATCAGTATAATATTATGTACAATATAAATACGTAAATTGTAAGAAATTTACTTCTTAAATGTTTACTAAGCATTTATTTAGATTATGTAAGAATATAATTAAGATTTATTTTCATATATTATTATGATTTATGGGTATTTAATTTGAGAAATTTTATTTTTGTAAATATTGTAGAATAAATAGTTTATAAATAAAATTATTTTAAGTTATTTTAAATATGTACTTAATCAATATTTGATAGATTTAATGCAAAGTTATATTATTTGAATGCGAAATATGAAATACGCATTTATTTAAACAAAAGAAATCAATTAATTTTTAGTCAATTGTTTTGGATTTTTTCATTTATATTTATTCGTGTAATTTATATGGTTTTTTTAGAAGATTATAATAATATATTATATTCACATTCCTATTAATACAATTTAGTGCATCATTGGACGGTAAAAGGGTGTATTTCGAAAAAAAAAAACAATCAATAAACCTTAAAAATTTAGTATAAAATACTGCATACACGTTTTCTATCGAGTAATGCCAATTGAGTGTTTGCGAACATTTTGTCGACTTCTGGAAGTGACAATAGTCTTGTGCAGCACTGGCTATAGTGGCTACAACTGATTGAGTTAATACATTATTAATCGTACCAGCAACAAATTTCTACATTCACTATTGCATATAATATGATACTTATATCATTTATAATTAATATAAAACAAATAATTTACTTTAAAAAGAATTCTCATACGAAAAATAATACTAATTATTACAATACATAGCGCCGGTTTTTCGTTAAGACGATGCAATATAATTTTATCCGCGTTATATTATTATTGACAGACATGTGTCGGATTAAGCATAGACCAAAAATTCATAACGTTTAGTCTCCAAGTGTATGGGCTGATAGTTGTCAAAATACTAGAAATTTCTTAAATTATTACGATATCCTAGAACAGTTTATATACACCTGAGTAGTGAGTAGACTATGACAAAAATATAATCTCAAAATTGTTACACTATATTCTTTATTACAGTCAATGAGAGTTATTATCGTGTAGACGTTAATCGTTTAATAGTGTGCAAAGTAACTATTATTTGTACAAGTGTAGATTATTTTTGTTGTGTGTATATAAAATATTAATTGTTTTACCAATAATAACTCTTGAAGTTCATTTATTTAAAATAAATATCAGTGGCTCATCTTCAAGTACTTTACGTACATAAACATGGTATAGGTATGTGGTATGGTATATATACATTATTATAATATTCAAACTAATAAAAACGTAAAGATTATTAAATAGTTTGATTTATTTTCTTTTTGAAAGCATAGCTATTGTTAAAGGTATACACAGAACTAGTTAATTAACCGTATCCAAATGTTAATAATCATTGTGAGTTGCTATTTATGATGTTTTTCTAATTTTATTTCTATTCTGTTTTCAGACTTCAATAAGTTCTTCTAAAAATATCAAAAAGGTATCATCGAAAGTGCAAAGCAAAATTAAAGTTGAAATGGATACAAACTTTGTTTACCAAAAAATTATTGTATTGGAGACTTTAAGTGTCTTTATTTTCAGAGAACCAATAGTAAGTATCTGATAATTTGTAATTTTGCGTGATATTACGTACCGAAAAAAAATGTATGTATTACAATATCATATTATTCGTTATCAGTTTAATAATAATCATTATTATTATTATTATATGTCAGATACAATATTATATTTATTGTTTATTTAAATACGCATTAATAAGTCTGAGTGACTGAGAGTGGAGAGAGAGGGTGAAACTAAAAAAAAAAAATGATATTATTTAATAAACGTATAAAAACAAATAGATAATAGTATTGTATTGATATATAAATTATAATACCATAATACAATATATAAAACATTAAAACGACTGTGCAAACACAAAAAAATGTGTTTATTAATTTACTATAATAATATTATTATTCATTATTTATATATACGGCGGAGTACCCACTAAAGTAGTACTTTAATTTTTCATACCTACTCACTGGAACGAGATCTAAAATGTATGGAGGTCGAGGACAACGCTGTTACATTGAGTTGACAGTCGTAAATATTTTAATTCGTATTCTTAGACGCAATTCATCCAATCATAATATACGATATTGGCAATTTAGTTTGCTTACCAAATACACACACACGTACCTATACCTACACATTATCGCTATTGTTATACCTTTTTACGATCACCGATATTAAATAATATATTAAAGTCCCGGTGTTTTTGTTGATTTTTAAATCACTAAAAAACGTTTATGCATGTCATTTTTGTTGATTTGCGAAAAAAAAATAATAATATGATTTATAATATGATATATTTTATTTTATTTTATGCATTGCATAAATATCTCATCTATACATACTTTTAAATCATTAATCGTTCTAATTTAAGTGTGTGTGCCTATTATCGACGTGCATGTGGTTTTTTTTTACATAATAATATACCTATAAAACATTACCCACTTTAGTACTTTTCTATGAACTGCTCGCTCTGAGTATTTATATATGTGTATCATAGACGTATATCTATGTAATATCATGTACACGAGTTCGATTATTATTTTGTACGTAATAAGATGTACTTTGGATGCAAATAGTATATTATTATTTGTTTGTTAACCGTTTTTAATTACTATCCCAATAACTGGTTCAATGTTTTATTAATCGTAAAAAAATGATTATGTATACGTACTCGCGCATTACTATGTATTTATACACACGATATTCATACGTAATATATAATAACACGAGCATTTCGATTCCGACAATCATTGACAACTATTGTGTAGCATTATTTTTTACGTTTTCAGATCCAATATGTACTATATATGCATATCTTATATCTACTGTGAATTATATCAAGCAGCTTGTGCTTTACACCGTATAATAATATTATAAATGTAACTAGTTATGTTATAATATTATAATTGTCCTTGAAACAACTCGTACAGATTGTTTAACCATAAAATGTGTATTTTATACTACCTGATATAATATGTACACGTATATTATACGTAATTTTATGGTAATCATTAATAGTTGTATTTTCATACGGTACGGCGACTATCGACTCTGTTTGGTATTTTTTCTGTCCATTATTATATAGAAACGCAGAAAAAAACCGTCGTCGAGATCGCCGACCAAACAATATAGCCTCGAACCCTTAATTATACAATATTGCTAATTAATAAAAAAATATTTTTATTATTAATTGTTTTTATAATTAGTGCCGCGTATTTTATACTAATAAGTTTATAAGTATATATACATATTCTCGATAAAATATATTAAGACATGAAATACATATATAGTTTATAATAATACTAATAAACTAAAATCGACAAGGATTCCTTAACGTAATTAATTATAAAATTATACTTATTTATATTTTATAAAACAATTTGGTTTGTGGATACGGACTCTACTACGATAAAATGTGAATAAAATATCACGTTATGCTCAGGGCCACAGGGATATAATTATACTATTTTGTCAAAACGAAAAGTGGTAAGAAACAACATGCGTTCAAGATATAAACATTTTAGATTAATTTATACCTACGTAATGACATATATTAAAATTTTCATGCGCTTATAGTGTCATAATATACAGCGTTTATATTTTAACAGTTTGCATTCGTCATTGATTACTTTTTTCAAAATTTTCTTCATGTAAAATTCTGACGCAATTTTAATAGTTTACACATTACTTTTTTCTTGTCATTATAGGTATTATATTTATCAAAGAAACACTGAAACCAATATTAAATTTTATTTTTACATTTTACCTATTCTAAACTAATAACCTATACATCACAATGATGCGTCGAGATGGTCGTCTATAATATTAATTTAAAACAAATAACTTGAAATTAAAATTAAATGATGAACTTACCGATATCAATATATGTTGATGCATGGGTTATTACTTGTTGATGAACTTAAACTTTCAGAAATTTAGTCAACAACTTTAAATTCAGATAAAGTATTCGTATTTACTTAAATTTATTACAGCGTAATAATTACCATTTTTTTTGTTTGATCACAACTAAGATGGGAACCATGATAGTATTATTTGCATTTCGGCCGCATCGTTTGCTGTACAATAGTAATAGACAAATTATGCAAAATTACCTTCACAGTAATGCATGACCTGTGGTGGCCGGAGCCCACATATTATGAAATACGAGTATATGCATATATGATACACAAGATGCGATAAAAGTACGAGTCTCCGACAATTATCAGGTACAATCGAAAAAATGGATCTTCCATGATCATCGTTTAATCCGTGATTTTATAGGAAGTTTGGTATGAAAAGACTGGATCAGCGATACCTCCAATAACATTGTGATAGCGATAATGCTTTGCGGCTTCATCTAAACCGCGAAGCAATCATTACTCGGAAAACACAACCCTTATTTCCATTACCTGTGTGCACATAATGTGTACACAACACGTTATATTCATACATATTATACGATATTACACACCATGCTAAAATATTATTATTGAGAATTATTTTTTTTATTAGCTATACAATATTATAATTTAAAATACTACATTTATATGCCAAAAATAAACCGATTCAACACCCAACCGATAACAGTGTTAGTTAAAACTGTAAAAATAATAGATATTTTCACTAATCTAAACATATTTCGATATTAATTTTCTGTTTCTCTCGTACAAAATTGTTGCACGATTCTTGTTATATCAAAATTTAATATTATATTATATAGATGTACAAGGTGAATTCTTTCGCTTAGGATACTAATTTGGTACCTTAATATGTTTTTTTCAAGTTTGAAAAATTCCCTGTCAAATATTTTTTTTAAATTTAAGTCTTAGAAAATAAAACTACTATAATTTGGCTCTTAAATATTTGATATTTATAAATAATAATAAATATTTTTGAACAATTTGAGTAAAATATTAAAAAATATAACAAAAAATTATAATAATATATAAAA
Organism: Rhopalosiphum maidis; assembly: GCF_003676215.2. Lineage (NCBI taxonomy): Eukaryota > Metazoa > Arthropoda > Insecta > Hemiptera > Aphididae > Rhopalosiphum > Rhopalosiphum maidis. Next base: position 88,796,097 of record NC_040878.1, read on the forward strand.
ACGAAGAATGTAGAATACTTTTTAATAATGTCATAAAAAAAACAAGCAAAATCATTACCATAGAAAATAGGCACCTAATAGGAAACAGATTTTTCGTAAAAATTAAGTGTTCATTTAACAGTTACAATGTACACAATAACTGACTAACTGGGTATTTTTGCTCATTTTTTTGAACCACAAAAATTGACCAAAAACGAGTTTCTTACAGTTGAATTTACCCTGTATATTTAAAACTTCCATTTATCAGTGTATTGATATTTACGTGCAATAAGAACATAATAGAGAAAGTGTCCGATGTGTCCAATTAGAAGTTATGCCACAAAATATGTTTTAGAATTTAATGTTTACAAATTAGTCATTTTTACTGTAACTATATACCGTACCAATTTAGATATAAATTTTATATCTTAATTAAATTTAAAAAAAATATATATATATATTCAACCGAATAATAATCACAATATAGTTATTATGTTGAACAAGGTTGACGCTGTTGAATGCGTAATTAAAAAAAACCTAAGATCCGTTTCTGTGAATATGATACGACGAGGGGAAACGATCCTCACATCGAGTCGAGTTTAAAATAATTATTCATTTTAATACGATGTCTAATATTAAATTTAATTTTGTATCTATAAACTAAAATATACTACCCACCCACCCCAATTGAACATTTCTGAATTCGATGCCTGCAATGTTTTTTTTTAAATAATAATAAATTTTCATTGTAATAAATAAATAAATAAATGCAATTGGTATCGTATACCTTAATATTATTGTATAAATCAGATGCTTCAAGGTCCTTGTAAATTATGACGTTGGTAAATTACTTTGTTTTTAACAAAATTGTATTATCATCATTATTTTTTCAATAATAATTGTTTTTGTGAAACGAAAATATGTCTTAACACAGAGAAATTCTATTCGGCGAGTATTCCCTTACATCGTACGCACAGCAATACAGCACGCACAATGTACATCTATCATTATATTGATTTATATTGGTTTACGAGTTATTATTTTATGTCTAATTTATTCAATTTATAAGCTTTAAATTCAAATGTATAAATACGAACATAGTTTCTAATAATTTTGGAATTTATAAATATCATATTTTTCGGTTTAATTCTACTTTACTGGACACACCACCCTTATTTTAAGTTTTTTTCTCATTCGTACAGTTTTTAATCACCTATTATAATATAAGGATATGAAGTATAATTAATCATGATTACCATAATTTTCCCGCAGATTATCATCATAATATACACTTTTTTGTTATGTTTCTACCCCCGTGATCTAGTATTCCTTTTAGAATTAAGTTAACTATTTTTAACTATTATTATTATTATTATTATTATTATTGAAATATCAGTAAGTATAGATATTTATTTCTAGACAGTATAGTTATAAGGTACGCATGTGGAAGAGAATTAACACAATTCATTAAAATTAAACACTTAAAAAAGAGAGAAGAAACGGAAAATAACTAGATATCGAAACCGGTTTAACTAAAGAATAAAAACACTGATGTGATGATGAGGACGAGAAGTTGCTTAGTATATAACGGTGACATTTTAAAGGTTAAAATTATGGCTATATAATAGAAAGAATTATGCGCGTTACTGGGTAGTGACATCGAAAGTAAAACACCAAAAGATGAGAGGTACAAAATCGTAAATATCATCTTTAACGCGGTCTTCGTATTGGAGAGATTCTACACTACTGTTTTTTTGGATAAAAATAAACCTATAATACACGTTCAACTCACTAAATTTGATTCGTTTTTCAATGATAATAATTTGAAAATTGATTTTATTTTTTTCGTTAACTAAACCTCATCAACTTAATCAGGATTCTTTAAGCTTATTTTTTTTTTATTATTATTAATATAGAAAATATCAAGCTTGAAATTTAGAAAAAAAAATATACAATATTAAAATTATTGTTTAAATGTTTTTTTTTTTTTTATTATTATTATTTTTTGAATTCTGACTCAATTATTTAAAATAGACTTTATAATAAAGTCGAATATGCTTTAAAAATAAGGTATTATTGTAGTAAAGCTCAATAACTCAGTACATAAATTGAGACGTATGTATAGATCTATTTTTCTTCAAAAACAGTAGGATGAAATAGAATTTCTTTAAAGTATTATTATTTCCTAGTTATTTCTTATCTTGTCGTTTGAAAATCAAAAAATAGCGTACAGTGTATCGTAAATAGACGATTATAAAATTATATAGACTGTTATATAATAATCAGATGAAAAAAAAAGCATTTATTAGTCTGGAGAATTCGATTTTAATGAGTGAATGTCGTGCACCGGCCATCGTGTGTATACTATAGAAAAACGCACTAAAACACAACTGCCCACATTAATACTTGTGATTTTAAGACCTTTATTAAATTATTGTGTCGTTATAAAAACGTATTTCTCTAATTACTATTTCGATCGTCGTAAAATAACCGTCAACACAGTTTGTTAGTTCTGAAAATCATTAAAACAGGAAAATCACGTACAGATTAGTGTAAAGTTGTTCCACTGTTATCAAATTAAATCATATAGTGAAGTATTTAAACAAAATGACAATAATTGACAGTTTGTGAAAATCTCAAAATCAGATGTAAAGTCTCATTACACGGACAAACACAATATTAAGGTGCACGACGTTTATTTAATACTCCGATGATCCGTGTTTACAATTGTTTTTAGAAAACATACTGTGTATTTGAAATAGTAACACGATAATATGGTTTTGTCATTTATTTATTTCGCTCGTCAAAATCCTTATGATTTCGCTCAGTATTTCTCCGACCAAGCCCTATTAATTATATTACATGATTATAGACGATTTTAAAACAATACTATAAATCTAATTATGAAATACGTTTGAATCGAATTGTTATTCATGTCAATGTATCATGCAAATTTATATTTATTATATATTTAAAAATAAATGATGTTTTGAAATTATTGGAAAGGAAAATTTTAACCTCACGTCGGCAAGTGTTGCAGGTACCTGTCATAAACGGACAAACGGTTTACCCGCGACCTACCAACACCGTTAAAAATATTTTATCCGCAATGTTATGTGCGCACAGATTTGACTACATAGGTACATGTGGACAGGTGTAATACAAATATTATTAATAAACATATGTAATGATGAGATAAATGTTCTAAATATATAATTCATACGAACTAAAATTATAACTATAATGTAATCACGTTAACCGGTAATCCTTCTACAAACATCGAGGGAATATTATAATATTGTGTTAATTTTGCCCGTTCAAAGACTAAGATAGATCTACACTATACCTACAAGTATATGTTGTTATCAATAAGTAACCCCTTACGCTATTTGCACAGTCTAAACGTTGCGTTTATGTTATAGACGTGTAATATATTACCTATTTATACAGTATACACTGGTATGAATAAATTAAAACATAACTTTTTAAAACTATAAGTGAAATTAACATGGAATCGTTGATCGGACGTGTATTATATATAATATGCTTCTAATTTTAATTATTTACATGTTTAATATTTATATGATAATGATTTATGAACCACATATTTTATGATGTGTGTTAATAAAAACTAATTATTCGTATAATTAAAATTTAAATTATTATATAATATTTGATAGAGTTTATTTTATTACAAGGCTGATACAAATTTAAGAAATATATAACGGAAAAATTATTTTAAATTTGTTGAAAATCTTATTGTTTTCAAAATAAAATAATATATATTATTATATTACCATTATTACCTGTATGCACATTTAAACGCGTTTTCGCATACAGAATATCATATAGGTATTATATTATATTGTATACAGTCATAATTGCATATTTTTGCTATAGACGATGCGTACGTTTTAAAACTACAAACTATATATAATATTATTTTAAAACGCTCTTGAAATATCACTTGTTCTAGAGTATATATAAAAATTCTCGGTTGTATGTGTAATGATTTATGTATATAAAAAAAAAAAGACTGTGAAGAAATGTTTTTAGTCAGAAACTAACAACATGTTTTACTCAATGTTTTCGATAGTCTGACATATAATAGCGTAAACATCATATGTGTTGATAAATTTCGAGATCGGATGTTTAAGAAACGCGTGTATTATTGTTTGGTTTCAAAACAAAATATCGTCTAATAACCGAAAATATTTGTATTTCTAACGCTGTGTACCAGGTACGACGTACCCCGTGGCTATATGATATAACTTCTATACCTACTCGGAATTTAGTTCGTAATCAAAAATATTTGCATACAGAGTTTTATTCGCATTAGAGAACACTCAATATTAATATGATGACATTTAATTGAATATTTTTGCATTTTAAGTGAGTTTATAACATAATAACCCAACAGATTTCGTCTGACATTGAACAACGACGATAATACGGTATAATATTATTATGAGCATCATAATGTGTGTCTGCCAAAACAAGACGTAATTTAAAAAAAAAATAATAGTAAATAAGTATAAAATTCCGATAAACCGTAAACGTTATTTATTATTATTATTATTATTATATATAGATTCGAGAGCTGTCGAAACGATATTTAAGAGAATTATGTAGGTCACGAATCGCGACTCATTTTTCGGTATGAATTTTTGTTTGATTAAATTGCTTATAACACATAAATACGAACATAATATATTATTATGTCACGTGCACTTTGACGTTAAAGAAACATTGTACCTATACACATCAAACGGAATGAAAAAAAGTAGAATGCATCTTGTTAAAGTTCTCAAAGTTCTCTTCCGTTTCACTCCAAATGCGAAGAATGAAATAATCGAGTATATAACAATATACAGATTTTATACAAATAAATTATGTATGTTTAGGTGCAGTGTACCTAATGTTTGTCGACGCACCGCTGCAATGCCCAGTTACTCGTAAATTCCCCTTAGCCGACTGCAAACGTTCGTGCATTTTTAACTTTCAATTAGTGAACACTTTTTTTACCTTCAAACAAGTAAAAAAAAGTGTAGTCAAATATCATCACTTACAATCCGCTAGAATTTTACGATTATTTATTCAGCACTCGGGCGATAGTAATACGATGTTTATTTATTATTTAAATTTATAATATGCATACATTTAGCAATATGAATAATATGCCATTGTAATTAGATATATCACATACGTGTTTGTAAACAATTTACAACAAACATTATAATATTTTATGACGGATCGTACGTAATTATATGGCCGAGTTTATAATTAAATACAGGGTGATTCTTTTATCGGTTAATTTTTACACTCATCATTCTAACAATATTATTGACGTTTTTTTTCTCGTTACCCGCTTGAAATTATTACGAAAAAATATTTTAAAAATAAGTGATTATAATAAGTATATATATTACGATTGGCATCCCAAAAACAAAGAAAAAACTGGAACGAAATTCACGCATTTTAATCAGGGATACTTAAAAAACAAATAATTAAATAATAAATAACAATTTATTTGTTGAATTTGCATTGTATAATTATGATATACCTATGGTGTAACAAAAAAATCAAATAGACGTTGAATAGCTTGAGTCCAATAAAAAAAATTAATTATTTAATAAAATAAATTAATATAATCATTAATCATAAATCAAAATAAGGTTTAGGTATAATTTTTTCAAATTGTCACCTCGTCATTTTTTATTTTCAATTAATTTTTAATCATATTTTCAATAAATAAAATATTGTTTCGTAAATTGACATGATAATTAAAAATATTGTATAAATATTCAAATGGGAACTACTACTAATAAAAAAAAAAAAACTATTGTCGTTTTATGAAAAAACTTGCACTCATTTGTCGTTTGCTGTAACTTAAACTCATTTCTACCCACATTGATATGGAAGAAATAATGATTTTTCTGAAATATAATTTTTAACTAAATTATTAGCTAAATTTATATAATTTTAGAATTAACAGGTTATGTTTTTGATAACTTTAATGAAAACAAAATCTCAAAATTCCTTTAGACCAAAAAATTATAATTATTTAAAAATATATGAGATAAATATATTCCAGATTCTTTATTGTTCCATATATTCTGTAGCTAAACTTAGGTCTTGTATTTTCCATCTCTAAGATTGTTCCATATGTGAAGTCAATATTTTTGTATTAATTTTTCTGGACAAATTTCTGAATAATTGTGAATAGATACTGCAAAGTCAAAGTATCATTTTTTTAATGTTGACATATTATACTTTAAAGCATCAATCGAAATCAATAAATCTAAATGATTCAGTATAAGTAATTGTTAGCTTATTTTTTAACAAAAAAATGTTCTAAAGGCACGTAATAATTGTTTACAAGGTCGTGAACTGTAAATAATTGGCAAAAGAATATTGTACAATGTTTAAATATGCCATCAACGTACACTGCTGTTTTATTTTTATTTAATAATTCTAAATTTTTATTTTTTTAAACGGTTCATTTTCATTTATATTATAATTTACAGTCAATACAAATAACAACAATTTTCAAAATTTCGTTGGTATTTTCATTAGTTTTTCCAGTCGTGCTCGATACACATTATTATTAAATACCTAGCGTACATCTGCAGTAATAATTATTGTAGATGCGTTTTTAACACTGACGATGCAATTTTATTTTCATTGCATTAGTTAAGTCGATGTTTCATATTGTAGAACTTGAGTACTTTTTCGTTGAAGAGAATTACTTGTAATGTGTCGTTTTTATTTATGCTTCGAATAGTGCGTAGTTGTCGTGATATTTTGGATAAAGTTACTGACGTCTTATGCTTTAGTCGTTTTTACGGTATATTTTCAAAGCTTAAAATTAATCGCCAAACATTTTTAAAAACTGAATTTATAAGTTATAACCATCAATTATTTTAAAACGCTTTTGATTTTCAATTTTAATGTTTTGCAATATACTCATTATATAAATGTAAAAACAAGTCAGTTGTTGCAGCTACGCAAAATCGAGAAAGAACTAAAACTGAACAGCAAAATAAATGACAAACATTATTTGCATTTAGTTACAATATCGGTTACTACTAATATTATTTATTACATTGTACCTAATCAAGTGATTTATATCAGCTTGGTAAATCTAAAACAGTGTGAAACTAAATATTAAACCTATACTTTATTATAAAATTTAAAAATATATAGTAAAAAATATAGTGTAGAGGCCGAGTTTTATTGACCGTAATGACGATTAACGACAACTCGCTTATCGACCAGGAATCGATAATTAAATCCATTCATGTTTATATCGTAATTTATAATATTACGTAATATATCTCACAACATAATATTAGAATCCAGGAACCTCTAATTATAATACTCCGAAAGAGGTAAATTTCGCTCCCCTCCCCCCCCCAAAAAAAAAAAAAAAATCACGATCATATACTTATCTAACGTAAATTGCGGGCCTGGTATTTTTGAAACGTACATATAAATTGCGTCCCGAGACACATAAAAAAAAAAAAATACGAATTGATACAAAGTATATTAGTTTGAAAAGTCAGTAAAACAAAATGGAATATGATGGAAAAAGATGGAAAAAGATACATAAATAAGTACAAGAAAAAATGAATGAATTATTGCCAAAAAAAATATATTCGTTTATGTTTTATGCAGGAGTTCTCATAATATATTCATACAAATTTTTAACAGCTGCTTATAATAACAAATTATTCAACCATAAACAACATAAACAACAAAATCAATATTTTTAACCATAACAACATTAATGCAATCATATTTTGAGTTCTAAGTCTGGAAAACGAACACGGAACATTGATTTTTCAATAATAACCCTGTATATGTAATATTTACATATGAATAAAAAATATTTAGGCCGCAATATTTACATACATACAAAATTTAACCAGGTCGAAATTTGCGTATGGATAAAAATTTATACTCGCATACATACTCGTGCTGCAATTTATATAAAAAATTAAAAGTGGTATGCAATTTATAGCGATTCAAATACACTACGGTGAACCTAAGAAAACGAAAAAAAAAACTGTACTACCTCATCAATACAGCGATAAAGTATTTCTTAGTCCACATATCTTTACTTTTTTCCCGGGATTCCGAACAATCCCTACGAAATGTATTTTTCTAAATTCGATTTTTGTATACGATATTGAAATTCTCGAAAAAATATGCCGCTTTGGAAATTAAAAACGCATGCTGTCATTCAAAACAGTAAAAAGTATTATAATAACAAAACAAAAAATTCTTGTGTAGTTGTTTCCTAGTGCCACTAAATCGTATACAAAAAGAGTTTGGTTTTTGTCAAACAATCGATGAGTCAATACATATCCGATATATCGCAATGATAATAATCTTCAGAAGAATAGAAAAAACTAAGCCTTGAAGTAGATATAACCGCTTCGCTGTACAGAGTAAAGATGATGTCGAGTGTACCTCGTCATTGGGTATAGGCACTGCGATGGATGTGTCACATGTGTTTAATTCAATGATAAACCGTTGTACACCGCGCGAAAAACGGTTTTAAGCATAAAACGATTCAATTTATATATGGTAATGAAGGTTACACAAAACAGTTAGTTTAACAAATGTTACAGTCTTCTTTTATTTTTTTGGTTTTTCCTGATTGTTTTAAAAAGTACCTATTACAGTGAATGTTCAACTTTGACCTCATTAGAGTACCAAAAATAACCGATTTGCCATCTAGACTTCCTTTAAACTTTATAAAGTCAATGATCAGAGTGTTCAGAAACAAAACTAATAAAATAAATAAAATATTACACACTACGTATATTGCAAAATCAATACCATATAATAATTGTTAATTTTCACGGACGTTAATACTTTTTGATATAATGTAAAAATAATCATTCAGTATTATTTTAATACACATATAAAATATACAATTGTCGATTATACCATTGACTATAACATATTGAATAATTTAAAATTGTCCGAAAAGCTGTCATAAACCTGCCCTGTGTATTAAATAGGTAAAATAATTTACCCGTGATCTTAATCCGCGATTTATCATAATAAATTATATTCCTAAACATAAAGTTGTATACACGTGACAAGTATTATATTATGCTCAATACGCCGTACAAAGAATCCTAAACACGTTAAATTGACCTTAAGGTTAAACTATAGGACAAGTAAAACATAATCAATTTATAAAGTCTTGCGGATTTTTATAATAAATAACCTAACCATTATCGATTGTAGTACACGAGCTTCATAATAAAATATTATTTTATTTAAATTAAGTAAATAATTTTTGTTTTTGAAAATCGTTCAACATTAATTGGATGAGGAAACGAATTCTCATAACACTCCAAAAATGTTTTGATTTTTGTTTCGTTTCATTAAAATTTGTAAATAAATAAGTATACAAATACAATGCATTCATTTATTTATATAAAAAAAATCCTTGCTCTTGTAATTATAAATTTAAATATTAAATGTTATGTTCATTTAATGAACAAAAAATATTTATTTAGCCGTAATAATCACGCATTAGTATTGAAATATTACTTTATTCCCTGATTTCCCTAATATTATTTTCTTTAAAGCATAATAATTTCTTGAAAAAATTCTTTTTTTTCTTCAGTTTATTTTAATAAAGAATCAATTTGAATTCCGCGTAATTCCTTAATTACGGAATATATTATATAATTCGGAATTTGGATGTGTATTTATCTTAAATTAAATAAGTGTGCATGGATAAGGCGACCATAAATTATTATATAGATACCACTAACTATTACATTTTAGTTTTTTGTATGTAAATTCCACCAGTACCTACGATTTTAAGGCCAAAATTAATTACACGATGCATTCAATGTCACTGACTATCATTTTTATTTCTGAAATTATTATGATTAGTCGTTATAACATTAATTTGTAAAGTCAACGATCGATTCCGATTAAGCATTACCTAATATCTATCAAGTTTATCGAAATTATGTTGCAAGCTTAGACGGTAATACAAAAACAATATTATTATAAAATTTATATAAAATTTGTAACTACTAATAATTAGTAAATAGTATAACTAATTGTAATAATATTGACAGTCGTAGTGACTGGTGAATAGTGAATGTGTGAAAATTAATATTCGTGTTGCGCCGTGATGTGGTGTAAACTATCAGCGCGACATAATACGGCTTTGATTCACGGCTAGGTTGCGCTGATTATACCGTTTTCAACCGATTCCCCAACCCGACTGGACTTGTGATTATCGGTTTTATCGTATTTTAGTCAGAAAATAATATTATATTCTGTACTATATCAATTTAGATTTCGTAAATACCGAATCATTGATTATTTAATTTTTACACTTGATTTATATTTCAATGTTATTTTTCGGCAAACTATTTGTAATTCCTACAGTCGAGCACCATATTATACCATATAACTTCAATTATAGTCGTAAAATCTGAGAGGTTGAATGTGCTACAATTAATATTTTGGAAAAAATACTTATAATTATGATCGTTGTTAAATATCGTATAGTCTTATGGTGTTCATAAATTTCTATTAAACAAATGAGAGATAAAAAAAAAATTGTCGAATGATTACTACAGAAACCGATATCAGAGTTCTCTTTTGAAAATTTAAAGTTTGATAGAAATAGAGTATTCAGATATCAGATATATTAAATTATTGTATCCATTAACATACAGCCTAATAATTTTGATTGATATCAATAATAAATAAGAAGTAAACATTAACAACTTCATTATAAATTATATATCTATATGTGTACGAACAATTATTATCAATTTAGTTATATCTCGAATAAATTAGTTCAATTTCGTAAGTATTAAACTTTAAGTAGTTTAAACCAATAATTAATTCTCATAATATGAATATTTTTTATTTGAAAATAGTTTTATTAAAATGTATTATTTTTGACGTGTTTCTTAATTTATAGACTGTCTAATGATTTATTTAACTGCCTGTACCGAGTAGGAACTGTTCTGCAGAAAGAGCGTTTTCAAAATTTGAAAAAAATAGTAATAATTTTAGAACGAACAACACACAAGAAACCTTAACTGGACTTGTGAGATTGGCGACAGAAAATTAAATTTTATAGTCAATACACTTTATATTTTAAGATATAATGCAAACATTTGCTTCAGAAAAAGCTAGAAAAGTATTTTAAATTAAATATTCATATAAATTATATTTAATATTTAATGAATATAAATACAAGTTTTTTTTATTTTACATTAAAACCATCAAAATCATATTTTGAGCTTGTTAACACATGGTCAATTATACGTTGCATGTTCACAATGTAAGGTCGTGGTAGTTGGAATTGAAGAGAAATCTGTAGAAAATATTGTATTTGATGAGAATATAAAGTAATGTGTGTATTGTATTTTAATTAAAATGTAAATGATTTATAATGTGTATATTATTTTATATTTAGATTTCTATAATAGAACCATAAACTCTAACTCACAAAAAAAAAGATTAAGCGACGGGGGGGGGGGCTGTTGAGCGAAGCGAGCGCCGGGCAGAGTCCTTTAGTACTAATTTATAAATTTTTTATAATTTACGTCAAACTATGAAGCAATTAAAGTAAAATATTTGATTTAAAAAATGTGACTGAAAAAATACATAAGTAGATAATTGAATATATTATATACGTCTTATAATATACCTATGTATGTGTACAATGTGGTCACGACTTCACGAGGAAAAACGAAGTGAAAAAATACAAAAACAATTACCGTAAAAAAGTACACACATATTAGTAAATTAGATTTTGAGTCCAATAGTGCATCGTGAGATGAATGAACCGTATGCACGATATTTAATGTTTTGAAAATTCTTGGAAATGATCTGAAGAAATTCATTCGAAGAGTACGTGTGGTTAAAAAATATAACACTAATCAATATATTGCGTATAATTGTCTTTATTATATATATTATTATTTTAATACAGCCAATGCAGGTGAAATAAAATGTAGTGGGTCGGTTAAAAACTTAAAAAGCATTGTATGTAGAACGATGTTTAATATTTTATGAATAGCATATAATTAATAATAATATATTAATACATTTATATAATTGATTTTTATCGTCATTATTATATTATAACTGTAGGTGTACCATATTTATTCTATAAGCCATAAGGTATGAGTTTATGGTTCATTCACAACCTTTGTAATATAATATAAATAATATTTTAAAAGTAGTTACATGTAGCCGTATAGAAGTATATTGTTTTAAAAGTAATATTGTCCCTAAAAAGAAGATAGTTAAATATTGTTATGCTATTTTTTAATACAAATAGTTTGAATAAAAATGTATTACTAAAAATTAAATTGAAAAATTACTTTAATATTGCTATATAAAATACATTTATAATGTAACACTTGTTCAGTCAATAGTTATACAAAAACCATAATGATTTAAAAACATTATTGAAACATTAATAAATTCTTAATACACGCTACAGAGTGAAAATAAAATCATTATATGCACATTACACAGGTAGATACGGATAAAATAGGAGGCAAATTTTCTCAAAAATAAAATTTATTTAAAACATTAAAAAATTATTAAATTTATGAAACAACAATAAAATATATGACGTATGTTAATTTGATCCATCACTATGAACATAACTACTTCGATACGCCTTCAAGGTACGATACGGTACGAGTCATTGAAGAGGGGACGTTACAACGTCTCGACTTGAAATTTGCATAAGTATTTTGTAAATTCGCTTTCAAAACTTCTCGAAGTAGATATTTGATAGTTACAGACAGAATATGATTGAGATTATGATTTTGAAATTTGCGAGTAGATTTTTGCCTACAAATCCACTTTTTAAATGTGAAGTTGGCCTGAAATCTACTTTGTTCGTTCACTAAAAACTCATGCAAATATTTTGAAAATAACTACTACGTGAAATAATTATTTGCAACATGCATTTGAAGTCCGTGATTAGAGTTTAAATTTACACAATCTAAAAATGTCAATAACGTGTTAACCGGAAATAGACCCAAAATTGAAAGTGAAGAGACTTTGGAAATTTATTTGAAGTTGCATTAGATTTAAAGAGTTACGTAAACAAAGTAATGTAACATTATATAAAATTATGAAAAAAATAAAATGCTCGGAAATTACAGATTTTCGATATCGTTCACGTCATACAGACCGTAGTATGACATCGCAATTTTTCGCCGTCCACTATAATATTATCGTCCCGTCTCACAGCCATCACGCGTTATACGCGACGTGTTTTAAGTCTCTTTTTTTTTCAGTTTAAATCCGTATCGATAAATACGCGTCTTGCGCGATTGCCAAATTATTATAAACTTGTAAAATAATTTACGAGCCAGTGCTCGCAATACGCGTACACAGTCGTATAATAATATAATAGCCGTCCGCAGTCAAACGTTGAAATGTTTCGGGTGGCTCGCCGGCAATCGTATATACCGCTGTACGATATTCGACGACGAGCGCGTCCATATAAGCCCATCGCCGTTTAAGCAGTCGCACAGTAAAATAATATCATATATAGTTGCACGTGCACCGCAGAGAAGCTATCGGCTCTGCACAGGAGTGTTTGGCGGCCACACCCTTCCGGCGCGTCGGCCGAATAGACCTGTTTCCAGTGTTCTATCACGTCGTAGACGTTCGGCCGGCGGGCGCACATGCCCCGTAAAACACGTGGAAGCGATTTTTCAAGAGTCCTCACACACACACACACACACACACACACGCGTTATATTATTATTACGCGTTTACATTCTTTTTCTATATTTTCCCGACGCGGTCCACTCGTACACGGCGCAGAGGTCGGTCGATACACGTGTATTATTGTGTACACACACACACATTTATATACGTATATTATAATACATCATCATCACGCGCGCGTGTGTGTGTGTGTGTTATAGACTGCGCTGTGGTGTACGTAGTCGTCGTCAGAGTCTGCGTTTTGTTTTCTTACAGCCCCGTGAAAACGACGCACAGCAGCAGACTTATTAATTTCGGGATTTATTATCCAGACGTGACCGGCGTTTCTTTATTACCGCGTTTAGGCCCGGCAACGTATAGCGATCCGGCCGACCGCGCGCAGTACACACGCCGCCGCCTCTGTCGTGAACTATATACATAATGTAATGACGTATAACAGTCGCGCGACACTGTGTAACGTAATATAATGTAATGTCGTGCGTACGGAGTAATAGTACGGAACGCGTTGAATTCATAATCGACCGTTTTTACGACGGACTGCCGACGTGTTTTGACAACACCGATATTTACGATTTTCTTTTCGGCGAGAAAACACGCACACCTACCTACCCGCCTATATTATAGTACATTATGTCCCTTTGCGCGGGACCCGAAAACGCCTCCTCTCGAACAGTCAAAGCGCAGACAAAACAATAAAACATCGTCTTTAGTTCTGGAAAAAAAAAAATAAATAATAAATACAAATCGTTTTTCTATTTTTTTTTTTGACCAAAAATAACTTTACGGGCCGGATTGTATTACAAAATTAACAGTTTTTTTTTTTGTTAAGTACGTCGTTAATTCAAAATGAAAAACACGAAAAAGAACTCCGGGGGGTGGTACAAATATCGATATAATGTTATTACTCGCCGCGTGTACACCGCTGACACTGTAATACGTAGTATTTACATACGCGCGCGCACACCTATAACGCCTACGCACGTCAGGTATACGTATTATATTATATTATCGGGGTAGGTAGGTATTATTATTATAAATGTTTATACAGTTGTAGTAGTTTAATTTTTTTTTATGACAATCGTTTCTCGTTTTTTGTCGAATATACATGACTATTGTACGTTCGAAATGCATCGAGATCGACGACCAAAACGTATACGTTATATACGACTGTTGTGGAGTGCATTTACGCCCATATCGAACGGTTGCTGTGTCTTTTATGTAGGTAGAACACTGTTGATATAATCGTTTTATTTACGGAAGAAGAAAATATAGTATTGTAATATATCATTTATAACGGACGGAACGATCGTATCACAGAACCGCGTCTATACAATATGAAACTGCAGCGGGTGCATATATTATGATGTAGGAATAATTATGAACTTCTCGTCAGAGATTTCTGTACGGCTTGTGTGCATTTAAAAAGTACAAATCCGGAATGAAAACCACTAAATTCGATATTATGAAAACACATTGAGACGCGAGTACGTGACGTCTCTCGTGAAGTCTTAACAAAACCAATCATTATAAGGCCGACTTTATTTTTTTTTTTATTATTCGAAAGAAGTATATCAGATTATACAGTGTGTCAGTGTAAGCCGTATACGGCTAAAACACCGTTAAATTAGGTCTGGATTTTTTTTTAATTTGTTAATAATTTAAACCTCAATTATTTTGTTCAATTTATCGAATAAATCGATAGAAACCGTAAATTTGTAACAACAGCTACTTGCCCCTTATTATTAAATATACACGATTTCTTTATCAGTCATGCATATATATTGTGTCGAGAAACTGAGAATAAGATTATATTCTTATTTCCATGGGAGTTCGACGTAGAAGTGATGAGTGGAATATAGATACATCATTTGAAAGAGAAAATATTGTCATCTTTTTAGTATGTGAGCTATTAAAAACTTTCAATCTATAAAAATATTTTTTTATAAGTAGATGAGTAAGTGTGCGTTCAACCGTTTTACACTTCTACCTCTTCACTATACAGTATAGGTATACTTATACATATATATATATATATATATATATATAGATAAGCTATATGTTTATGGTATTTGTCTGTTAGCTGGGCCGCATTAATTGTCAGTTAAACCATACCAAATGGCGCGTTCACACGTGTTTCTTACCTCGACCCAGGTAATAACTTATATAAATCGTTGAAAATGTTATGTTTTGAAATATTCTGCATTTCATATCATATAGACAAGTCGCATATACATTCATATCTTCCGTGCTATACTTATAGTTATTATAACCAACTGGCACAGTATTTTTACCCAAATCCAAATGTCTCTGGCATCGCTTTGTGGATTATTTGTTAATTTTTCGGTCCAACAAAACCAACACCGTAAAATGTTTAAAATTAAATTGTAGCCGCTCCACTAAACCAATTAACTACGGACATGTTTATTTATTTTTTGGCAGCCTCTATAATATGTTATTATATCATTCGTGTGCAGTGTTGTGCACCACCTATGGATACACGCCTATCTTACATAGATACAAATAATTTAAAGCATCTTTTTTCTATATTTATTTAAAAAAAAAAAATAATTGTTTGACTATTAAATTATTTAGATGATTTTCAATTTGATTTTTTTTAATTTGATTTACTGTTTTAATATAGCAATTAACACTTTCAAGAGAATACCAGTTTCGTTAGAAGCACTTTACTTTACAGTGCATAAAGTAAGAAATAATCATTTTTTTATCTGATATTGATGAACATTGATTGTCAAACACTAAACGTATTTTCGTTTATGATTCGTTCAATCTTACACAGTTGTCGTTTATAATATTTCTTATAAACCGATGTATTATCGTGAACTGCAAAAAAATATCAATACTCAAATGGTCTATACGCAATAAACTTATTACCATTCGTATAGTATTATAAAAGTCTGCTAAATTTATGACGATTCTATAAAGTTAAAGAAACGTGGTCGTCAAGCAGGACGATCTATGGAAAAGCCAGTTTACACAGATACAGTAATTTGAACTAAAAATGTTGACAACAACAACGGTAACGATTACGGAATTAATATTGTGGAAGATTGATGAAGATTGGTTTGAAGCCATGAAAAACAAACATAAGTCATTTGCTTCGATTCATCGGGTAGAATAATAAATCGACGTGTTGAACTGTTGGTTGCCACGGTTGAATAATACGTAGGTGAGCGCTGGAGACGTTAATGATGGTATAGAGCTGACCATGGTCAGCAAACCCATGTCGCTCAGCTGCGGAATCAGAGGGTCGTCAGTGGCGATGACCATTACTCGGGTAGGCGATCAAGACCGTGTCATCGACCGTCAAATACGAGATGTGAAGAAATAAACTAAATATTATTTGAATCGTTGCCACGAGGGCGTGATAGAATCATATGCAAACGAAACGACTTCCGAGTGACGGCCCAAAACCAAATATTGTCTCTCTATATAGTACGCGCGTGACGTAATGTACGCATATATTATCAATTACGGACCGGCGTATCGACGCGATCGCCGACGGCAGCTAAGATGACGAATCGTCGTCATTTGACGCAGAATATACAATACGATATATTATTATACTTATCGAGATGGTATAACTGTACCTATATAATATTGTGCGTGTGTGTGTGTGTACTTACGGTTGTACTGGGACGAGACGTGTCAGTCTGTCCGAGTACGGAGCGGAGACGGCTAAACGAGTTTGGATATGCGTCCGGCCGGCGGTGTCGGCCGGGGAGACTTGGATTTCCATTATGGGTTACACACCACCTGGACGACAGCGGCGACGGAAGACGGAGAGAAAAAAAAAAGATGATAATAAATTGTAGTCTTACAAACAAGGAAACGTGCGAGCGCGCGCGCTAGGCAGGTATAGATGAGGTAGGTAGGGTACCTCTACCTAGGTACAGGGCGAGGAGTATGATGCGAGGAACACATGGCGATCGCTACCGGTGCGCGGAGGTCCTGACGCGGCGAATCGCCGGCCTGTCCGCCGGCCCGGTCCTGGGCCGGGCCGGAAAAGTGCGAAGGGCCAAAGTCCGGTGCCGATATCGCGGGAATTGGCGCGGAAAAAACGGTTTTCGCCGAGCAGTTGTTCCGGGCGGGTGCGTACGCGCGTACGATATTATATGTGTTATAATAATATTATATGTGTGTGTGTGTGTGTGTGACGATCGTAATAGTAATAATAATCGCCCGCCGCCTATATACGTACCTACATGCGTAGCGTGTTCCGTCCGACCACATGGACGCGCGCGTCACATATAAGGATAACCATCTGTTCGGGCCGTTTTCATATATAGACTTGCGGCGGAGAAGAAAAAATAAAACCGATTATCATTGAGACAAATTTAGAGTAGGACGTGGTCGTCGTCGGTCTGCGCAGACGTCGTCTATAATAATAATATATATAAACATATACATGTACGTATAAATACATAGGTACCTTTGTATACACACACATATATAGGTATATATATATATATATATATATATATACGCGCAGTGAGATAATGTGGCCTGCGAGTGAAATCAAAAAGTCCTACGACAAATTCGCCGGACGTGTAATTACATATTGTTGTGTATTAATATATATATAGTAATAATACGCGTGTACGATCGAGTGTGAGTGAGTGTGTTGTATAGGCACTCATACCATAATGCGTGTGTCGTTGTTTTTTTTCGTCGTCGTTGTCGTCGTTGTTCGTTAACCCGACGAGGAGGTGTCTGTGTCTATCTACGGTAATAGACCGTACGGGTATACGCCCGCGGGGAGAGGAAAAAAACAAAATACGCTTCAATCCGACCGAAATCGCCGAGACCCATTACTTAATAATAATAATATGACGTTATAACTGGGGCTCGCGGGTTTATAGTGATTTTTTATAGCGTCTAGATCGTGTTCTTGTAATATCGCGCGTTTATGCCCCGAAATGGCCAAATACGCGCAGTAAACCGACATGATACTAAAATCCGTTTTCTAAAAAAAATAAAATTTGATTTGATTTGATGATACATGCGACGATTTACGGCAGTGCTCAATAATTATTCGTTTATTATCTATATCGTATGTCTACGTGATTATGAAGTGTCCGAGAAAAAAAAATGTTGTGTGTGCGTAGACAACATTATTCGTAAAATGCAGAAAAAAAATAATGACCGGGTAGGACTATGGACCATATGAAATTTATCTTTTTTGCTTTCACTGAATGTTTATTTCTTATTTTCCCGAAATCACTGTACGTTTGGTTTTCTTTAAATTGCAAAACAGAGCGATGTGCCACGGTGAAAAGATCACAATTACAAATATACGACCATAAAATTGTAAAATGCGCTTTAAAAAAAAATTCATATTTTTCTTTTAACTCATAACGGTGTGCGACATGACGATGTATACTACGATGATGGTTGTAGACCGCGGGCCGAAACCGTAGGTGGTATACTTATCCAGACATAGGTTTGTATCTACACAACGATTTCGCAAACATCTTCGCTGCAAATTTCGCACTACAATTAATTATATACGCAAGCCGTACACTAATGACCAAAATGACGTCGTCGTATTTTTTACGCCGTTAACTCGCCGATATATAATAATAATATGTGTACTATTATTTTACGTTAAGAGAGGACGTCGCACCCGCGTGTGTTGTCTCCGTGACGACATGGTAAATTTTCGTTCACCAGTTTCAATAGTGTGCTTTTATTTTTGATATTAGAGTGACCTATTATCAAAAATTTGGGTAAGAACATTAACTGTGTTTTCTCGTCGGTTTTTTACGATATTTTAATTTTTAAATGAATTATGAACATTTTCAAATATTTATATTTTTCATACTCATAACTCGCTTCAAAATTAAAATATCGCAAAAAACCAACGACAGAACACAGATAACGTTCTTACCTAAAAGTTTGATAATATATCGATTCACTCTATAATATCAAGACTAAAAGTACACTATTGAAACTGGTAAACGAAAATATTCACTATGTCGTATGTGTGTAAGACGAAATGGTTCTGATATTATTATGTTTTCGGTGAACGTATACGGCCGGCTGTAATAGCGCAACCCGATTAATATCTACTACAGATTATACGGTTTTCGAGTATTACAAAAAAATCGTATAGTATCGAAAATGATAGTTTTTCACTAAAAAATAATTATTACCTATAATGTTGCTATTATCCTATACGTTTAAACGTTGCAATCGTATTTTCGTGTGTTTAACGCCATAACGGTACCTGTATTGTGTGTATATATGCATATATATATATATATTACCTATATGATATTTATGACGGGCTTTCGGTGAAAAACCCCATCGTGTGTCTGTTAACAATGATAATTCTAATCTTTTTATTCCCACGGTGTGCAGGTAAGATAGCGACAATCTCAAAGTGTACCTACGGTATTTATAATGTTTGCGTAAAAAATAAAACGTTTTTACTATTGTTATTGTCTCAAAAATAAGAGTTTATATAAATATTATTGATCACGAAGACTAAATTGTATTATTTTTTTCGAGTTTATTATTAGTTACTCGATTAAATTTCAAGGAAAATTATAAAATTCTGTTATTCGGTTTTTGTTTTGACTACTTATGTAATATGGCACTCAACATATTTTCGGTAAAAACGCGTACCCCTGTTATTATAGTGAAATGACTCACTTAGAGGGTAAGTACCTGATACGTTGTTTATGACCTTTAACGTTTAACCACACGTACTATTTATTATTGAATAAACAATATATATATATATATATATATATATATATATATATATATTTTGTTTTTTCTTTATACACTATACACACACATTAAGACATAAATAATACGAATATTATTTTAACAGTTTAATTTATGATTTTCCCACGCACTTGTAGAGCATAATAATTTAAATCCTCTCAGCTCAACTTTGAACGATGCAGCAGGCTGTTCGCCTGAATAGGTCCACCTGAACTAGATCGACGGATGAAGAGATACTCAACACCTGCGCATTTTTAATAAAGTATTAAAATCATTATGCACGCAACGATTGTAAATCGTATCAACATACGTTGCAACCAACCTACTCGATTTATTTATTTATATTATTTTCGATTGTAATATGCAATTTGTATATCGGAGTAAAATTGATTTCTCAACGCTACTATAGGTATATTATACAGTGTAATACAGTATAAGTTACGAGTGTGACTTAGGCGTAGGTAATAATAGTGCCTAAAGTCATATTTATTGTTAATAAATTGACTATACGCATATCTTATAAGACCACTCAAGGGTTGATTTCAGTAGTTAAATGTTTTATTGCTCAATATACGTTTTTAAAAACTTTGTCGATTTTTCAAAAAATTTCCAGATAGTTTTTGAAAAAACGACCAAATGTGCACGTCTTGTAATATAATATGTATCAAAATGAATTCGAACTTAAAGAGCACATAATATTTTATGTATTATTTACAATTGCATTCGATTGTAAAAACGAGACTATAAAAGGGGAAAAACAAATCCACCATACCGAGTGAATACAATATGTTTTCCGAATAAAATTCAAAAATGTAAATTTCCTACAAACAAAATTACAGCGAAGATTTATTGTTCGAACAGACTAATCTTTCAATTCAATGGAAACAATGTTGTTATGCCGAATCGTATACTACTATATAGATATACCTAATGTATTAAAAAATAAAAATAATGGTTCAGATAATATTAATCTTATTTTATGCTAACCTCTGTAACCAGTGTAACCTATTATACGGTCGTCGAGTAAGAGATATGTATACAATGGTTTACGACGACTAATACAAATGCCATTAAAAGGGTTTATAAAATGCGCAGTATAAAACCAGTTAGTCGTGAAAATACATAAGTAGGTAGGTATATAATATCTTTAAAGTAACATATATAATATACCTACATAAGTGAACATTTTTGAATAATTTATAAGCAGTTATTTTTATGCACGATATGTTTCTATATTTTTAATCTTTATGAGCACCTAAACAGAGATATTATAATCATTAAAACAGCATATTTGCATGTGAAGGGGGGTGTCGTGTACTCAATACTCATATAACGTAATATATTATTGTGACTTCACAAAAAATAAGAAAACTAATTTACTTAAAAGAAAAAATTACGTTAAACTTTAAATAAGCAAGAAAACGATTGAAAAAAAAACACGCTTTTTTAACTTTCAGAAGTAAATGTTTGAACCGTGAGTTTCAATAATCGTATACATAGTGAATGAACAAACAATAAATACCAACGATTTTATTTCAATATTATTATATGCCAATATTATATAAAATGTTCATTTAAAATATTTGGATGCAATAAGCCGATAATCGTGATAAATTATGCTGGGCATTGAGAAGGCATAGAGTGACCGAACAATAGTCGCAAGCATTCAAGTGTAACTGATCTCAATAACACGAACAAACGTTTTAATTTGGCTACTCGATTTGATAAGTATGCCCATGTATCATTTACTCCACATATAGGCAGTTTCTAATCACGCAGACGCAGACGATTGTCCAACAATTTTATAACGGTATTCAATTACATTCGATTATACAGGCATTTTTTTCCAGAGTATAAGAACGGTAGTTTTAAAATGTAATTATTAAGATATTTTATTTTTTTTTTTTTTAATGTACCTGTAAACATCCATATTATATTCTCATACGTCTCGACTTTCTTCGGATCGAGTTCAAGGGCATTGCATGCGCGACCACGTTGCTACGACGTCGATTCATCCCCAATGATCTATATATATATATATATAATATAGATCTATTCTGTACCTACGCGCGAAGAATGTATTTTTACATTTCTTTTACCCAATCTATTTTTGGTGTATTCTATATTTTACATATTTATACAAGGTGTGTCTGTTAAATAGCGGTACGCTTGATATTTTAACGATTATGGTTCGGCATAATTATATGAAATAAAAGAAAATCGCTAGTGTTCCTCGTAATTTAGAAGTTTATTGCGATGAACGATAGATATTTAACTTAAATTCATTAATATATTTTGTTCACTTTAAATGAAAAACGATTGTCAGCGAATACGAATTATTGATCTACATTTCTGAAAAATATTGTCGTATGGATGGTTAAACTGATTTATTTATGTTAAAATAAAATTGTAAATATATTATATAATATTATATTATTATTTCGTATAATATTACTACTTATTAGCTGTTATTATGTAAATATAAATATCTGAAGTAATAAAAAAACGATGTTTCTAGGTTCGTAATATAAATGAGCTCAAAACTAAACAAAATATTCATAACCACTAAACTATTTATAGGCAATAATTATATGCTTAATAGCGAAAAGTATAGATTTTAGTTAGGGGCATATAACTACCACCATACGAGTGAAGAAAAACAGATCGACTATGGAGAAATGCATTCCCGTGCATGCTGCCGTGAAAGGTAAAAGTCCTTATGGCCGCAGCAGCCAGAAAAGGAATACGCCGGTCATCAGCCGCACTCCCGACTTTAAAACGACGCCACTGACGTGACACAACCACTTACGGCGATACAATAAAGTTGTAGACGCACATTATTGATCGTTTAACTTTTTCACACCGCGTCTATTTTAGATTATTTAATGTAACGCTGTTCTCACATGCGTAATTCTAATAAAATACAGCGGTCGTTTTAGTTCAACGTGAAAATAATACAACCAAATGTTAATAATAGACTTTCTTCAAACGACTGTTGAATAAAAAACGACGTAGGACGTGCATCTTATAAACGTTGGACGGTCGATCGTCGTGTTCTGCGGATTTAGGTCCAGTGACACTAAAATATTATTAGAAATCTAGTCGCAATAATATTACGTATTTATTTATTATTTGTCATTTTTTAAATCATTCCAATCAATGAATAAAATGTTAAAAAACAAATTCTTATTTTTATTATGTAAAAGCTATCATACATTGTGATCGAAAATTATTATAATAAGTGAAAATTAAATTTCAAGAAAAAATATGCAACTTATTATGTTATTAGGTTTTATAATTTTACTGTTTTAAATTCAGAGCGTTTAGATGAATATAATATTGGTTTTAAAATTAAGTATATTTTTTTTATGCTTTGATTTTCCACTTTTAGGTTTTTAGAAGAAAATTAAATCTATTTGATACTATACGGCGTGTAAAAAATAAACAATGTCATTATTAACATTTAAAAATAATCTTGTAAATACGAAGGAGGAAGAAGGAAAAGTATGAGAAACAATTTCAAAAAAATTGTTTTTGTTATTGCGTTCTAATTAAAAAATAGATCAGTATATAGACTTAGACTTTTCACCAAATATTTGTATTAGCATTTATTAGACACGAAAATTAAAATAATTAAAATAATTAAAATAAATTTAATTAATATTAATCAAACACCGAATTAATTAAAATTAAACGAGAAGAGGGTGTGTACCTATTACAGTGGTGGCTCGTGGGGTTCATTGAAGGTGGGGCACAAATATTTCTTTCTTTTTCCATTATGACAACTTTGAACTAACCATCAATTCCTGATGATTTTTTAAATTAAGTAAAATAAATTTGTTGGCACCTTTGATATTAAAACCTATACGCTTATAAAGTATCTTGCACAACAAATAATTTAAAAAAAATTATGGTTTAAAAATGAATATTAAATATAATTATTATGCCGTTATAATATTTAATACAATATAATTATAAGTTATAACATAATATTATGCAGTGGTTATATTTTTGAATTCCAAATCGATCCGTCTGTCTTTTTTCTTTATGAATACTTTGATGACTATTGGAATGAACAAATAATGATTAACTATTATGATGTTTTCAAAATATAAATTTTGTTCCACGAAAGACGGTTGACAAATAACAATACGAAGGCGATAAGACCGACAAAATCTTGTAAATCGTGATAAAAATAGAATTCGGGCATTACCCGATTGTGCCCGCAATGCCGTATTAATTCGTGTCGAAAAGTGGGTGATATCTAGTACTGTTGATCGGGACATCGCCCAATGCATATAATATAGTATGCACTTATTGTATCTAGGAGCACCCGTATTTGATAAAAAATTATTTTCGATAATATACCAACTATTATGATGGAAGAATTATCTATTCAATTTTAATTTTAATAATTTAATATAAATTTTTCTTCTTTCTTCTCAATTTTTTAGATGGGACACGTGTGCCCGTGTGCTCTTCAGCACGAGCCGCCGCTGACATATTATATACAGTGCAGTTAACAGCCGTAATCGATGATTCGACCGTTGCAATTTTCAAAAATAAAAAAAGAGTACCGGAATTTAATCGAAAAATAGCCGTCATCTCAATTCTATTGCCAAAAAAAAAAGATAAACTTGATTTAGCCGACGGTGTGTTTAATTTTTTTTGTTTTTAACTATCATAAAAAACGATTATCGCCCTTAAAAATAAAGAACTCGTGCCTTTTTTCGTCGTTCTTGGTCGTTTATTTTGAATTCCATAAAATTATCGGTTCACAAGGTAATTACTAAAAAATAAAAACCACGACAACGACATAAGATACACTATGCACCGCGAGGTGTGTCCGAGGTCAAGGAGCGTGATGAGTGCGGCGTATAAATATAGCGCACCTGGTCTTTGCAGCCAACTGAAAACCTATCCCTGTGAGATAATACACGAAACACAATGTTTACCG
Source organism: Rhopalosiphum maidis (assembly GCF_003676215.2). Taxonomy (NCBI): domain Eukaryota; kingdom Metazoa; phylum Arthropoda; class Insecta; order Hemiptera; family Aphididae; genus Rhopalosiphum; species Rhopalosiphum maidis. The sequence continues at coordinate 88,821,547 of NC_040878.1, forward strand.
CTTTACCCGTCATACATTGTACGTATATTATACACATAATAATAATAATATCGCATAATTTCTCGTGTATAACATTATGCGCCATTTCGTTTTGGAAACAACGACGAATCACACACTATCGCACGGCCATTCGAAATCCCATCGTGCGGTCGTGCGGTTATCAACCCGCAGGATTTATGGACGACGTGATACGCGTCCGCACACACACACACACGGACGGACGGTCGCGCGGCGGTGTGGCGGCCGTGATTCCTGTTTCATCCTCTCACGCCCACCCAAGCGTCCTGCGGACCGTGAAAACTTTTTTGTCTCTCTCCGGTCGTTCGTGTCATAATATCGTGTGTGTGTACATATATATATATATATATATGCACACATGCACCGGTATGATATTAATTTTTGCACCTGTTTTTCTCGACGTCGATTACCCGCCGACGAATGTTCAACGGATTGCATTATGTTTCCGTCGTTATAATATTATATATTGTCTGTGTGAGATAATATTATAATATTAAAAAACGTACAATAACAAATGTGCGTTTAGTTATCGTGCGAAATCCTATTTTTTAGACGTCGCGCGTCATATAATATTATTGGTACACGTTTGACGTTTAATAATATAATAAAATAATCAGATCTCAAATTTTCAAAAAATAATTTACTGTCGTCGGAGAGAACTTTTTTATGTTTACTATATCATAGATGAAAATAACGATGGTTGGGTTTGGGAGAACTTACCTACTCTCTTTAAATTTGTACGTGTTTAGTTTCATCCACTCAAAATATTGTTACTATAATTCAGCTCTATAATCACAAGTCATTTTTGACATTAATACTGGACCCCGACATCAACACCTCCCGTCAAAAAACAATGTTACTACGTGTCGATAAAAATCAGACTGCGGGATCGTCTCATTAAATGATTTAGTATATTATATTTTAATTATTATTTTGAAATATGACGAACATTGCGTTTGAACAAGTTGAAAAATAAACAAATTTCAATATTTTCATAGGAAACGACAAAACAACGTACATTTAAGGTATAAACGACCTGTCGTTGTCAATATCGTAATGATAAAAAAAAGTGCAACAATGTAATTCGTATTTAAAAAAAAAAAAACCAGATGAACTCTGCCTTCGGAGTGAGATATTATGTTATAATAATATGGTCACCCTCATAATCCGTATTCACGCTGTTCCACCCCCTCCCCCCCTCGTCGTAATTATAAAAGTCTCGGATCGGCGCGTGATGATAATATTTATAAACCGGCTCATACCTATAATAATAATTGCATGACGTACCTTCACCAGTGTAATTTATATGGCCGTTAACCATTCCGCCGCAATGCAATGCAATATAATAATATTGTAAATGATTTTCTAATAATAATAATGTAAAATCGCACGCTTCTTATACAGCCGACCTATCCGTCGTCGCGCGGTATTTATCGAATTACACGCGCGCGCGCGCTCGCGCGTCCGTGATTTTCCGACAGATCGTACGGATCACTTAAGATCTATAAATAATACCTTTATAATACCTATATACATAACAATTATTTAGACTCATTATTCATGTCATGCACATTTGTACATGCAACACGCGCATATACTGCAGGGCTTGTGCATAATAATAATAATTGGTAACGCATAATTGTATGCGCGTGTACCTATGTGATACTCATTATAACGCGACGAGCCGTACAGCCGGAAGGATTATAAGTTCCCGTTTCGCGCGTATAGCACTGTATATTATGTTTAGTACGTCATCCGCCATTGTGTTATTATTTTTAAATTTTAGTTACTCGACGCGCGGATCGCCAATTAAAATTAACACCGTAGGTGATGCACAATATTATAACGAACGAGATGTACGAAAAGCGCTGCATATTATTTTCGTATTCCCCGCGGTAGACGTTTTGGCAGCAAAACATTTTGACAGTAATATTATTCTAAGTACCTATACGACGAATCATTACCGTTTGTCGTATGATTATGTACCCGCACTTTTTAATGTAATCTCAATATTGTTATTATGTCACGGGCTACTTTTGTCTGCGTTCAGTCTACGTCCGCGGAAATAAATATTATTCTACACGGATACTATTAGAGACCTATGCTGCAGCCACCGACGGCATAAAAATATATTCGGTTCGTTACAGCCGCCATTGGGTACGGTTTATTTTCTCTACGATCAGATAAATTCTTTAAACGACTAACGAGTTACGACATAAACAAAGTAATCCAAATTTCGCGCTACAAAACCGGTAGGTAGAGGGTATAATATATCAGGTGAAATCACATTCAATCCCATTCCCTCTACCGAATTTGTAGCGTAAAATTTGGGCTTAACGGATTTACATTTTTGCGCGGCACCTGCAACTGCGTACACTGTCTTTGTACATACCTATACGCCTACGAGTCCAAGTCACGGCGGCTTTGTGCAAGACAGAAAAAAGGGAGGCTGCACGACGAATTATATTATGCCTATATTAAACAAGACGCGTTCGGGTCACGAGGAAAACGTGACTGTAGCCGCCGGCTCGGGTTAGGTGGCCGCGGCTCGAGATCACAATCGACTGTGCTCCGTCTGCACCGTGTGAATCGTATTGGCTCGCGAGTGCCTACTTAAGTCGCCGCATAGGTTCTTGGGAAGTTTTCGAAACGAGACACAGTACACCCATGCGAGTTAGCGCTTTATTTAAAATACAAACAAATGTTTCTTGATTAAAATATCATTTAGCCGACAAAAAACGCGTAATTGTCTAAATCATTACAGCCCGCAATTATAGTGTGCACTAATATAATGAGCAATAGTGTGGATTGTATTTTTAACAAAATACTTAGTTATTATTTAAAATAATTTAAAGTTGCAAAATTACTAAAAATATTAGGCCCAGATATGGTACCTGATTAAAATAAAAAAAATCAATTTATTTTTAACTGAATCGATTTAATATCTTTCTCCGTCTTGACTTTCAACTTTTATAAACTTAAAACGCTGTTAGAACGTTCTAAACGTTGACTTTTAAATTTATTAATTCGTATTAATTGTTTTCATCAACTTGCACGCCTTTACTAAATATAGTGCGTTCCCGATTCGGACAGTGTTCTAAATCTATATGAGATTGACAATTTTTTAGGTGACTTCGCATCACAAAAAAACGTATGGTGTACGGGTATAGCTTTTTATGCTGCAGACAGTGAAACAACATAACCACAATCACTCTAGACTATACCATATAAACCACGCCCCACCTAATAAGTTGTGTCTGGAGGGCCCAGAGACATAATTAGTTGTGGCGTGGGCGGGGGGAGGGTTGTTGGGCAGTATTTAGCACTTCTGATTGAAAATTTTTGCACCCCCTAAAATGTATGTTTATGGTTTGGACACTGCAACGACAACGTACATCTTAACATTTTTAAGTGTTTAAAATATTACGACCTCGTTAATTTTGAAACGAATACCTCCTGTTTAATATGTGCTTCCTGTAACACGATCATAAGGACGGACGTGTGATGGCACATTCATCTGCTTCGTATAATTGCGACAACGAGCGTTGTACACAAATACCATTCTACAACGGTCCGGACAAACGTTTAATATATTCTTGTTTTATAGTAGCTGGTTTCAGGTATATGCATATTACATTTTTGGGTATTATAACGATTTCGTTGTTTCTGTTTTTATTTAATTTTAATTTTTTTTAATCGATTAACAGTCGTTCAAAGGTGGTAAACACATGACGACGGCTGGTCTATATATGCACACACACTCGCATCGGACAGGTGTGTGACTGCAGTTAACAACATCTGTAGTGTCGCGGCAGTCCGAAAACCATTGGGCCATCGGCTCTCGGGGGTAGATATAAATATATATATATGCGTGTGTTCCTAATATATATTATATTATTATTATATTGTTGTCCGTTGGTAAAAAAAATTTAAAAAAAAGCAACTAATAGTTTTTAGCTCGTCGAGTAGCTGGTGAGTTCGTAGTCGAATAACACCGTAACACCGCTGCTGCTGCTGCTGTTGCTGCTGCGTCGGCGTTGGGAGGAAGTATATACAATATATAATAAGACTTCGCCGTGGTACGCATATGCGCAGCTAATAACTGGCAGCAAACATGTGGGAATCGAAACGCCATACTGCAGTTTCTATATATAATATATATCGTATTGTGGAAAAACGATGATACAATATCGCATACGGTGTAATTATAATTTCAATCTATCAAAAGTCTGAAATTTAAATAACCTGCAGCAACCCATGGGAACCCCTAAGCTATCCGTCCGAATTTAGATTTAAATTTCTCACGACCATATTAGGTACTATATTTTAGACGTGTAAATATGTTAATTTTAATTTCAATCGCATAAACCGCTGTTTGGTTGTTAACCATTTCCACTGCGTAAAAATTCAAATAAATTTGTTTCGTATACCACGACGTTTTGCCTGTATTAAACCATATGTTTATTCTTTGGTTTGTCTCATATGAATACTTTCAAGATTTTATAATTTGACTATAAAACTGCGATTTGTCTGCATCTGTTAATTGTTTCTGGTGTATAGCACCATTGTATTGCGCGTACTGTAAATTTATATTAAAACTGCCAAGTGTATATTTTTGCGCGGGTACCTATATTTTAAAAATTTTATAAAATTATGTACCTGTATTTCAAAATTTGAACGAGTTATTTTACATTTATTTAAATGTTTATATTAATGACAATAATAGTCCTTAAAATAATTTTAAAATTTATTATACTTAAAACATTTTTATAAATTATAAATTTCGATGGATTAATAACGTTGATAACATTTTCAAAACAATACTTAGCTACCACATTTTCCAAACACATTATCAATTATCACGGAACTATAATAATTTTTGGTTGCTTAGTACGCAAAATTTAATATCAGTTTGAATAATATTGTTGCTTAGACATGTCAACATTTTTAGAATAATTGTTCGCTAAATAATTTACAATTAAACGATTTAGTAAGATTTACAATTAGAAGTTCTTATCTCTACCAGACACTATTTAAGAAGTAAAAAAAATTTAAGAATTTTTTGTTATAGACCACAAGTTTAATAAAAAAAATTCAAAAATCAGATTTTGAACAACTATACGCATTATCGATGAAAAAAAGGACTGAGCATACTTGGCGAATGACCATTCACCGTGTGCATAAAATAATATACACGCGCCAAATACGTATTTTTGTTTCTTGTGATCAGGCACTAAAAACATGTTATTACGAGTATGAGCAGCTACTCGAAACGACAAAACACATCGTTATTCGTTATAATGTGCATTGCACGCTGATCACGAGTTTCGGCCAAATGATTAATGGTCTCTGGTCGTGTGTTTTTTTCGCAGGTACACGTCCTATAATATATTATTATTATTATTATTATTATTATATAATATTATGTACGACAACGGAGAACAAATTAATCAATGCGTGAGCGGTCTCGATCCGATGGATATTGTGTTGTAAACGAGCCAAAGTCTTACGCGCTGCTGCGATGTCGCGAGAGGGTCGTGAGCGGTAGGGGGTTGCGCTACTCTTATATATATACATAGGTTATGTTCTGTTCTATAGACAACTATTGCCATAATATGCGTTAAACACAAAAGGTTAATCACTACAAACACACACACGTACACACACACACACACAGTAGGTATTCGAACTGACCGCCAATAATTTAACGTTTGACGACGACGACGACGACCGTCGCGGCCGTTGTGTATATAATATAATAATTTATTGTCTTATTATTATTATTACATTTTTTTCCCGCTCGAACCTTTTGATTGATTAATAGATCGACTATGTCGAATAATCGACAGAGTGCGCGGGTACGTATGCATAATAATAATAATCGATTAGTAAATAGAAAAAACAAACCCGTCCGCGCACTGTTCCGCGGCGGCGGGAGCTCGGCGCACCGCCGCAAGGTATACAATATTATATTATATTATACGGTCTCATCCGGAACAATTGTTTTCGGTATGTTTTTTTTCCCCCGTATTCCTTTTTAAAACGATTTCCTCACGGGCGAGACAATTAAATATGTATAATAAAAATACAATAATATACGCGGTAATGTGATGGCTGCAGGTGCGCGTGTACCGTTTCTGCGCGTGAAGTGTATGTAGGTACCTACCTATAAAATATAGGTATATGTGTGTGTGTGTGTGTGTGTGTGTGTGTGTGTGTATTACTATGTATAGACGCGATAATCTGGTAATGGTAATGTTTATTATTATTATTATTTAATTATTTATACACATCACATGCCTACCATATCCGCCGCGTTGTTTACTGTAGCGGCGTTTAACGCGCACATACGTAATATAAATAGTGTAATAAAATAATATAATATGGTTTCATTGTAATATTAATAATAGTAATAATAATGGACTATTGTGCGGATTATTTATGTGTACACACTATGCACCTATACGTTTATATTATCCTGTGCTATAAAATCACCGCAATCGCGAGGGTAAAGAAAAGAAATAAAAAATCGTCTCGTTGGATATTTAGGTTTTTCAAGGATGCGGACGTTTTATCATTTGGAAGTAGGATCTCCGTTCTTCCGTATTAAATTGAAATACCTATACAATCGATGCCGGAAATACACACGTTGGCCGGCAATATTATAAACGCGCGACGAGCTTTTACTTTTTTACAACGACATCATCGTTGAAATAGGATACCCGCATAGACAGACATTTGGTTATATTTTTAGGGAAGCTAGAACAATCCAAAATGAAGTGACTCGCAGGACAATTACATTTCTAATAAAGTTTCGATGCTGGAGGGCGGTTGAAATCTTCCATTGAGACGGTTCTTCGACGACTGCCTAGAGAATATCTACGACCTTTGATAGTATTTTTGAGGTTCATATATATACATATTGAGTTCTCGTTTCTAACTTCCCTACATTTGTTTTCCGAATTGAACACTGTTGTTTCGGCCATGTGTTTTTAATTTTTAGTTACCAAATAAATCGAATATAATTAATGGGATTTCTCACTTTTTATGTTTAATAACAGTCAGTACCTGCAATGGGTAAAAATAAAAATATACAAATGTGCCAAAATTAGAACTTTTTTTTGTTATTGCGTTTTAATTTTTCAACAAATGATCTTATTTTCCAGTAGAAATGTAATTTTAGTTTAATATATTTTTAAACGCTCGGTACTTCGATGGATGCCAACAGTCTTCCCGCAGGGTATATAGTATATCATCGTGCACATGGAGTATGGACATCTAGATATATATATATATTATGTACACTCTAATGATTTTTGTTTTCAATTAAGTCCTGCATGTGTCACACACCACAGCAGTAATAAAATAATTTAACCAATAATTAAGGCTCGATTAAAAAACAACATATGGACTATAACATTTGTTCAAGTGGTATAACAGTTTGACAACAAATATTAAACACACTTAATCAGACACTTTATATTCACGTTATGGGTTTAGGGTATCACCTGGATCGCATATCGTTATTTAAATAAAACAAACCATTTATTATTATAATATATTTATCTATTTGATTGGTTGGTTTCAATCCTAATTTTTATGATGCTATTTAAGCCAACAGCGCATTAGGTTGTTTCCTTGACTTTTTATACATATTTCAAACCTAAACGTCTGCCCCCGCGTTGAACTGGAATGCGGCGATCGTTTGTTTGGGGGGGGGGGGAGAAATTTCGACCTTGTGGAAATATTTCTCATTCGATTTGACCACACAAGAGCTATTCAGTTCATCAGTATGCCCAAAGAGCGAGTTAAAAATAATTACGGTAGGAACCTAAAATATTATAAACCAAAAAACAATTTCGTCTGACGCGTATACGCTTCCCGGCTGCCGAGTCCAAAATATCCGAAACGACACGTTCGCTATGAATATTCGCGTAAAAGTAAAACCAAAAAAAATGAGCAGAAACTATTATTAAAAAAAAAAATTGTACCACTCATAATATTTATAGGTTTGTACATACCAACATTCAGTAAGTATGTAATAGCAATATATATATATATATATATAGATTGCATATAATTCGATGTATATTGTATATTTATGAAAACACCACCGCCATCACCGGGTCCGGTACTGTTTTGCTTTGAAATCTGATAACCCGCCTAACTCGTTTTCGAAAAAGATTTTTTTTTCATTTGCCTCGGGTATGTGTATTGGTACTAAATTGTATGCTGTAAAATAAAATTATAATAAAATAAAATTCGGCAAACGAGACCCCGATACACGGCGCGACCATATTATTACAATACCGCAGCTATATTACACCATATTATATGTATATTAAAGCACGTTAAATTTTTATTTCAATAATGTTTTTCGTCCAACTCACGGCCTTGAGACTGCACATATATAATATATGCATATATAAATGCTGTGGTCAACAGTATTTCTGTAAAATATTACATTCATGAAGTCGACTTAGAGTTTCTACCATCATTGTATGTATAACAATATATTAATACGTTATATTTATGAATATATAAAATGTATTTTAATTGCAATTAAATATGGTGTATGGATGACGATTGAAGCAATTCGAGATAAGTTTGACACTAACGCGTTACCAGTTCGGAGTAACAGCTCTACATAATTTTGACTACAGAGACAGTATAATATAATTGATTTGGATATGTGAAAATATTCACAATAACTTCGGCAGGTATTTGAAATTTTGGCGTTTTAAACTAAACGTATTTTGTTGAATAGATTTCACGTTTAATTTATAAATTATTTGGGCATAATTTATTTTTAGAGCGCATTTACTCTGCAGTATATTTCATATCGTCATAGTAAATGAACGAGTGATTAATTAATAACTAATTTTCGAGTAAAAATAAACTTTGGTTTTTTATTTGTATCTAACTTTTCAGTATACCAACTTATATCAATAATATAGCTTTTTTTTAAAAAAAAAAAAAAAATAAAAAGTTTTCAATAAAACTAGTTTTTTTTCTATTCTTAAGTATTTAATTATTTTTCTTATAATTGAATTTAAGATAATTCAATCTAATGGAAAAATAATTACTGTTGAATAAAAATTAAAAATTGTTTATTATTATTAATTATTATTTATTATACTGGAACGTTGATGTAATTAAAATATATTGACGTAGCCTTTACTAGTATATGTTTTCGTTCAACCAAATTTAAACACAAACCATTTGCTTGTTCAGAAATATCGGAGTAAGAAAAATTAAAATGTACTTGTTATTAAGAAATGATTTTGAATGAGTATTAACATATTATATGCGTTGATAATAATATAATTACATATATTTTATAGTTTTGTATCAAAATGTCTATGTATTCGAATGATCGTGTTGAATTTAAGTCTGAAACAAAACAACATATATTTAAATATCTATATGCTTCAAAATCAAACGGACTAAACATCATGTTGTAAAGGGTGACCGCCAGATGGAAAATTAATTTTTTTTCGTTAACGTATTTTCCTATCGAATAACCCGAGCAGTCTATCAGATGAAATTTCTCACGCGCCTCCTCTCTATAATATGCATACTATACATTATAAAGGTGGTAGGTACGTACTATCGCGGGTTTATATAATAGTAATAATATATTTAATGATAATAATAATACAGCGCAAGACAACATTGTTCACCGTGGCGAGTGTATATACGCACAGTCGGTATGCCCATATACTCAAAATACCTGTCTATTTGAAAGACCGACGCACCGCCGACATAAAGCATTCGTCCGTCTACAAACCGCATTGCACACAACGGTATAAATAGGTATACGTACTGCGTGAAATGTATATATTATGATATCATACACAATATTATTGTAAATCACGACTGCCGTATAAGTTATTATCATTATTATTATTATTATTATTATTATTGTACAACCCGAAAATCGTGAAGTCTTCGTATCCGCCGCGGCGGCGTATCGAAATTCGTTTCCGGCGCGATTCGACAATATCAACAAAACATTGCTCATTATATTATTATTATATTCCGTTTTACTGATCCATAGCCGCTGTTGCAAGGTCATCACATCGTTCATTATAACAATTATTATTACGTCCGTCTTCCGCATCGGTAATACCGCGGATCAGAAAGTTTTAAACTTTAGACGTTTGATTATGTGTTTGTCGTTAACTATATAATGCAATAATATTTGTACACCAATAACTTGGACGTGACCAATCCGACGTGCGCGGTTCGGGGTACTTGGATAATATAAGCCGCGATCACAATATTGATATATTATGTCACATCAGGCACGTACACAGGGGGGTGTTTTGGGTGTTCAAACGCCCCCCGAAATACTTGGGTTTTTGTATGGTTATTTACTTATTCAATTTTAATGTTAATTTTGTTATATCAATGTTTGTATTTAAAAAAAGTATTTTAACTATACCTAATTTTTTTGCATATTTATTAAAAAAAAGTTCTACTTTTCAATAAACGATTTTTATGCGTACGTCCCTGTGTCACATCACACATAGTGGTACTGCGTGTACTAAGATAATACAAAATTAATTTACCCGAAAGCTAAAAACGTTTTACTACACTACGATGTACATAACTATCTCGCGACAGACGATTAAAATAAAAATAAGTTTATACGCATATAACTTATCGTAAAAATACGTCCCTACGATTTTGGCCCTCGTGTGCGTGTGGCCATGTATATTTTACTCGTTTATTTAGTCGACGGACTCGTTTCCTGATATGTGTAGCATATGATATTACGTCTTATCACACGATTAATCACACGGAACTCGACGACCGCGAGCCGGCCCGGACTAACGACTATTTTTACATAAAACGAGAAACAAAACTCGGGCTACGACATCGAGGAATTCGGCCGTGTATACCGGTACAGTCTCCTGTGCGGTCCGAAAAATCGACGTCTGCGTTATACCTAAGCGTGTAGAAGTACATATATTCTATACTTATACTTGTATAGGTATTTGAGCGTACCGTATAACGGGGGTCAAAAAACAGAAATACCTCGTATTTAATTTTGTCAAACCCCTTCTCGGGTCGCTCGGCGGGTTTTTTTCCCTTTCATCACACACACACGCACACACACACACGCCTATTAATACATTATTATAACATTACACAATACCGTTTTGTCGAGTTTTTACTACGGCGTGTGTGTGTGTGTGTATCGTTTTACTTAAAGCGGCGCGGCGGCGGCCCCGTCGTTACGACGCACACACACGGCACATACATCACTAATAGCAGAGTTAAAAAAAAAAAATAAAATATCAAATCAAAGGAGTACGTATGGAACGCATGAGTCACGGGCATACCATAAAAAACGATTCGGTATAGGAGGAATGAAAAAAATAAAATCATGTTCGACTTGATGCGCACCTGCCCTCTGCCGATGCTGCTGCTGCTGTTTGCCGCTCGTCACACACACACACACACACACTCTATAAATGTATATATAGGTAAGCGGCGGTGCGATGATGGCCGTGGAATCCGTCCAGTCCATTACACACACACACACACACACACGCGTAAACTACTGTCTGTCTGTCTGTCTTTAGTGGCGAGTTCTCACGGGCGCACAGGTGCGCGTATATAACTTGCGTCGGTCCGTATACAGCAGTTATAGTACTTAATTGTATAATAAGTCTTCGGGTATAGCCGAGACGGCGAAGGGTTGCCTTCCGGATAACTCTCGGTGGGTCGACGGTTAAAGTCTTCTATCGACAAAGAGCTTTACCACTCATTCCTCATTCCCGACTACCGTCCGACTCTGTACTCAACCGCGATATCTTAAATGAGTACAATATTGTATGATGACAAATACCCCTAAAATGTATGTTTTAATCGTATTTGAATAGATATATTTACTCGCAGGCGAGTATACCGGGGTGGTTTTGGGGGCTAACTACCCCCCCTACACCAAAATAAAAAATACCCAAATAATGTTTTGTATACTTGCGCTTCACGTTTATCTGATTCATATACCTACTGCGCGGTGCCTGGTGTTCCTACCTATATGATGTACATCTAAATTTAATCAGAAATTAATTCTACAGTATATTTTAGTCGTTATATTATAATATAGTCCCATATATAACAAATTATTTTATAGATGTATGCATTTTAGTTAATTTATAAGTTTTGAAATGCTTATTGATATTATCCACTAATTTCTGATCCCGTAGTTAATATTATGTTTCTTACTAACCGAGTAAGCTAATGAAAATGCTTTTTAAACATATGATTTAGCTTAAAAATAAAAGTATATTATTTATTTGTGCCTTTGAGGTCAACTTTTACTCGAGTGCATTTCGGACATAATATTACCTTTTTTTTCTCGTGAACGCTGTTGGACTAAAAAATATTTGCGATTTGACCTTATCCGTCTGCATGACTTGTACACATTATTCATGCGTACGACCAACAGTAATAATTCCCTTTAGAAATTTAAGTGCATCGAAATGTCACCAATGTCGGCAAACTTAAAACAATGCAGCTTATTATAATATATTATGATCCATTTAACGCGCAACAATGCAACCTCGTACGTCTACGTTTATGGTTGTTGCTATTATCATAATATACATTTTGTTATATTATAATATTTTATATAGGAATACGCGAGATAAACACATAAATCTCTCTACGTGCGCCATTCGTTTCGCGGTATATACCTAACCTACCCATACGCATACATAACGCCCGTTTAATTTCTGCTAAACGTACGCGCTCAAATTATAAATGGCCAATTTTCCGTTCGTCCGTTCACGGAGACAATTTTACACCACAATACTACAGAATTAGATAGTATTATGAACGCGCATATCTCTGAGGCCATCGCCGGTGTAATACCGATGCGCTGCAGCGGCCCGGAGCAGGTGAAGTTGTTTATATAGCCGCGCGCGGGTAACGCGCCATTTGACGATTTCGTAAAAAAAAAAAAAATAATAATAATGAAATAAAAAAAGATCTCACGCGTCACGGTCGAATCGGTTATTTTTTACGAGGTCTCCAAAATTGAATACATATACACATGTAAGTATTATAGTATACAAAAATCAAAAACCACCGCTCGAGGATAAAATAATATTATGCGCATATCATATGCTCACCAGTAAGATCAATCCCTCGTAATTTATAGGTAAATGACGTAATGTGGTCTCTATATTATATTTAGAAAAACTTAGGACGCATTGAAAATTTCCAAAAACGGTTTCTTTCTTTTAAAAATTAAACACTCGCTACAAGGCTATAAGATATACTGTCCAGTTTCTGAAAATCTTGGTTTATCAATCCTAGACGTGAGAATACTTAGACAGGAAAGAATTGGACATAGGTTTAATCAACACAACTTAGTCAAAAATAAGATAGATAGATGCTACTCGTCTTTTGAACCACATCTATTGTACCAATGATTGTGCTGTGATTTAGATACACATTCCAGGACTCAGGACTTAAAGCATTTGCTTATTTTTACGGATTGACTTAAAATGTAGCAGGGTGTTATGGAAATGTATTTCATGTTACAACACGTTCATTTATGAAACTTTAAAGTGCTTTTTTTATTTTCAACGATTTTTTAAAAAGACCCTTATTTCTAGTTTTTCTGATTATTTTTGTTTTTTTGACCCGTTTTTCTACTTTTTATAGTTTTTTTCAGTAAATTCCTCGGAAAATCTATAAACAACAATAAGGCAAAATGTCTCGAAAGTGAAGTTCAATTTTTTTGTAATATAAAAATTTATTTTTTAGTTAGAAACTTTTCCTAATCATTTTGTTTCAATATTTTTTTAATATTTAATTATATTATTTTTAGCACTGTTATAAATTATGTCTAGTACCTACTTTATCATGTAAAAATAAATTATTTTTTTTTTTTATTAAATATTTTTGCTAAAATTTATGTTTTTTAAATGCTTATTTGAGTGCTTATAATGATGTTTTTAAGCGCTTATCTTAATGATTTTAAGTGCTATAAGTCCCGAGCCGTGCACATTACAAATTAGCAATCGTACAACAAATTACTTAAAATGTAAGAGAGAATAATGCATTAAGTCAATTCAGAACCTAATCTCTTAGACAATTAGTCTTAGTGTTTAATTATTTATTAGGAAATTTTAGTCTTAGTACTATAATCGTTTGTCATCAATGTTTCACTAGTCGTTACTTACATGTTATGTAATTGCTAATTTACTTATTATATGTATTTTAAATCTGTATTTACTCGAAAAATTCGTAAAAAGTAATCAGTCGTAAACAAGTATGAATAAAAAAATAATATAAAAATATATACTTTATTAAAGCGCGTGTGTACGGTAAATATCTGCTGGTGCAGTTCTGGCGCAATTAGATATACGGACGTACCTACATAATATACGATGCGTACGAATTATGCGATATCCGCGTGTACATGTAAATTACTGTGTTGCGATTTTACGACGGTCGAAACCGGTCGAAAGAATAAAATGTAGGCGTTCGTCTAATCCAACTCGTACGTATAATATTTATAATACAGTGTTCGTATATATTATCGAGATTGACGTACAATACAAGATCCCCTGCAATTCTGATTTATAATCGTTTTGTTAATAAATTCAGCTTTAGTGTTATTATTTGGGCGCGAAAACGATATTCGACTAAAAGCAGTCTTAGAACATGTGAACGAATCAAATTTGGCAAACGATCGTTTTACATAATATATCGTATTATACATATCACATCATCCCGGTCGATTCGCTGAGCTGCGTTAAGCTCACCACTATTTTAGTTTCGAAATCATTATTTTCGGTGTTTTCAGTTAGTACATTTGATTTTTTTTTGTTTTTATAGTCTGTCCCGCGGGGTCATACACTTTTGTGATATCATATAAGTAAAAACGTGTACATTGAAAGTTTCTATTATGGCTCTACGTGTAAATTACAGATACTAAACGTAATGGCTACCGACTACTGTAGATACTTAATTAACTTTGATAAAATATACATTGAGGAGTAGAAAGATTACGTTGATACCAAAAATCGGCCACTATCCAGAATAATCATCTTTATTATTTTAAGCGCTGCAGGAATTAGGTGAATTACGGGTGCTATATAGCTATTTGAAATTCGTTTTTATCGTAGAAGATCGCAAACCTATAAATATATTACATTTCGTTACATTGCAATGAAATATTTTGATATTAAATTATTTTTATGACGGTATGGATTATAGTCAAATCGCTTATCTTTAGTTTTAGCCATCTAACTTGCTATAGAGTTTGTAGAACATTTGAAACTTGTTTGGTTTTTTTTCTCTTATACATTTTGATAAACATTATTGTTTCGGGACAAACAACTTATAAATGTAATACAGGATATTAGAGCGGAATATGACTTGTTTTTATTGCAATTTAAAAATATAGGAAATATATTGGTAAAATTGTTTTTTATAAAAAATGTAATCAAAAACTATAAAATTGTTATCTATTTGTAAAATACATTTCTAGAAAATTCCTAGAAACGTCTGCCTAATATAATATTATTTGTAAGGTCATTAATTTTTTTACACTTTTTGTAAATTTGTTTTCTCGGTATTTGTCTTTATTTATTAAATGCGTTATTTAAATTATCCACAATATACATTTTCACGTGGTCAATGTGTAATATGAATGGCTAAGTCAATTGTTTCTGTTGAAAACAATTGTACGTCACCGTACTTGTACATAATATTATGTGATGTCAGCGTACCCGAGCATCGATCTATCCCATCACTTGCTCTATAGCTTGTAGTGACCTATATTAATCAATACGTCTTGTTATCAAAAACGTTGGTGCTGTCCATCAACTGTTCATCTTCGCGTAAAAGTTTAGGCTCACGACTTATAACCAAAACACGATTACGTATAACAATAATATTATACGTGTTGTGGTATACCTATATTCATATGGTTTTATACGTACCTACACCTCGCACAATAATATTAGTCCAGTGCGCAAAAACAAACATAAAATCGCTTATTTATTTATTTATTTTTTTTTATGATTATTATTATTATTTTAAACCCGGCGCCCACGCCGGCTAATAACGCGAGCAGGTGGAATGATAAAATAATAACACCGCACTGCACAAGACGTTCCCACGGATCCGAATCACCTGCCGATTTCGCGCCCGTTCAATATACGTGTGGGCACACACACATACACATTTATCTGCGGAACACGGTATATATTATGCTGTCGTTTGCGTGCGTGTGGTTTTTTTTTTTTCTCATTTCGTTTATTATACGACGTGATTGCCGTTTAATATAATATATTATAAGTGAGTTGCGAACGATCTATGAAAAAAAAAAAAAACCGTTCACGATGAGAAGGGTTTCCCTTATTGGGCTATCTCGTGAGTAGCGAGTACCTGCATATCACCTATCACGCAGCGCGATCCGTGTCGTTGATTACACTAATTGTCCGTCAATTTATGTGACTTCGGAGAAAATGAATTACATTTTTAACGAGTTTTTTTCGCTATTTTTTGTCAGATTATTTTGAACGCGTCTCATATTTTTAATTTCATAATCAGTACATAGATGTATGAATGCTTTCTTAAAAATGAAAATCTACAATTATATCACTTTATATCTAATAAATAGTATTTTTTTATTAATAGACGTTTTAAGATTCAACGAGTTAAGTAAAATTACATCTTTTGAAAAAGTTTGATCGCTCACTAATATCCACGATAAAAATAAGCAGAAAAATTTGTATTTTTTTTTTTATTATTTATTAAGTTCATGGAAAATTAATTCAAGCAAGTTAACGGACCAGTGGAATCATTCTGTACAGGTGCAGTGTATATTATATAAATGCATTCTGTGTTGTTTTTTTTTTTTTTTTTGGTTACGATTAACTCGTCTCGTTTAAATTTATTATTCGTTTTTTTTTCCTTTCATAAAGCGTAAAATTTAAAGTGTTGTTGTTAATACGATTTATTTTTATGGGTTTTTTTTTCGCTTAAACGGCCTTTACAAGACATCCGATACATCTATAAGCTACTGACTGCTTTAATACACATTATTTGTAAGCCGACGATATACGTCTTTGGCGGAAAAAAACTGTTTAGTGTTTACTATCGAACGTAGTAACAAACAACAACAATTACCAACAGCTATTATCGCGACGCGGCAGTGTGTGTTACGAGGCGTATCTTTTCGCGCCTTATAACGTATATTATACGCGCATAATATAGTTAGATAATCTGTTTATTATTATACGCTATTCGAAGTGTCAACTCGACCAACGGTCAAATCGCACAATGATAGTGGTACTTAACTGTCTCGCCCGTAATTCAAAACAAAACAGGATCGTTTGAAAGATTCGAAATCGCATTCAATACGTTCTATAGCACTACAATTATATACTTTACATAACTTATAAGTGCGGTTCAATGTACTTCTGTAATTCTGACCGGTCAGAATCGTTATATTCAATTAAAAAATTATTATTTTTTTTTTTTAGAGTTAATTGTTCACATATTTAACTGTAATTGAAAAAAATGAAAATAACACATTCATCAGTTAGGAATATTAAGCGTCTTCGACTTTTAAATGTTGAATTCAATTTTAGTAATATAAATCGTAATATTTGTTTGAATATATTAAAGTTGCAATAATCCATATACAAATTTAAAACTGTTTTACTTATTGAAAGTTAAAAACGGATGCATTTATGATAAGGGCTGGAATTTATATGCAATATAATTGTATAAAATAGTAAAACATACATTATATTTTTTTTTCAAATATGAAACAATCAAACAAACTATAGCTATGCAATATAATATACAATGAATTTACCACTCTAAATTAAACACTATAAACTATCATAAAGCATTTTATAATTTTAAAATCAATTGAATAAAGTCACTATGTTATCCATTTAAACAGTATGCGCTCTATAATTTTTGTTAGTAATACCTACTTTTAAATAATCCATAATCTGCTAATCCATTTTTACTTCTTTTTTTTTTTTTGTCAAAGACACAATCAGTGGTTCTATTAAATCGAAATTATAACCGTAGTATGATTTGGCATTTAGATTTTACACTATTTCTATTTAAATAAAACATGCATTTTTCATGTTTGCGTAGTTAAAATATGCAATAATAATATGCATTACACTAAAAATATGTAAAAATATGCAAAATAAAAAAAATAGATTATATGTATTAATATAATGCGATTCCCGGACATTATTAAGCAAATATGTAAAAGTACGTTGCACAAAAAAATAACCGTGCATATTACTTATACTTAATAATAATCAGAATTCTTACCATCACTTTACATCTATTTTTAATACCAGAGAAAATATATTAACACTTTTTATGCTATTTTTTTGTAACGACGTCGTGTTAATATGTACACAATTTATGATATCATATTAATAACCGATGATATTTACATTATTTGGTGACGAGATTACCCCCAAACCGTATGTCATCGTATCTATAATATTAACATTATATCTACTAGTCTCGACCGAAATAATAAATTCAACATAAATATACGGATAATCCGATTATCATTATATTATTATCATTGTTACACAGTATTATATTCGAACGGCGCGAGGCTGCAGGTTTTAATCGGAGATCGAAGAACGCAGTGGCATTTTATAAATACAATTTATTAGTTATCATACGCGCACACTTATTATAACATGCTGTGTATTTCAGTATTCTGTAGACTTATACCCGAGCCGTATTATAATTCTGATGGATGTTTTAATTTTTATATATCGGATTTCGTGCCAGTGCGTTTTTCCCGTTGCCAGGTCGTTATTTACGAACATTATTATCCATCAAACAATATAATGTTAATGTATAATATATTTAATCTGCTACATACACACATATACATGTAATTTACTATATATATATATATATATATATATATATATGGTATATACCATAATATATCATGTAAGTAACTGCATACCGCGGTACGGGTTAAAGCCGATATTGTCGATCGGACAAGTTGTATACACACACACGCACACACACACACACACACATATATATATATATATATATATATATATTACCGATTTAACGAGTTAACCGTTTTTTTTTTTTTTGTATTTCTTTACAGTTTTTTATTTTATTGTTATTAATATCATATCTATATGCGCGTAAACTTTATACTTATGAGACGGAAAAAAAAAAAATAACTGAACGCGCATTTCTTAAGAAGTCGCGCATAGTGTAGATACACCATATACCTATTACCTACTATACATTCATACGTCTTATAGGTATATTGTAATAGCGCTACTCGTGTATGTAAATGTGTTGTTATAATAACCGTGTCAACACGCGCGTTTATTATTTCCCGCACACGGCGCGGTGGCAATCGGTAGTCGGTAATATAATATACCGCAGCAATACACTATATCATAATATTATTGTAAGTGTTCTATGTCGAGACTTTAACGCCCGTACATTACAGAAACGATACGATAAAGTCGCAATAAAAGTAATAATAACAGTACGATGTATATTGTAATCGCATGTTTTGTGTACGCTTTCTACAAATTTACATTAAGTGTGTTATATTATACCTATTGGACAATTTTATAGGTGTACCCGGGCCGTGCTATATCTGTCGTGTGTATGTTATGATATGACGGTACATGATACATCGCTATTGTGTTTTGCTGTTGTCGTTAGAGTTATAGTTTATACGAAAATATATATAAACAACTATATAATTTATTTTATTTCAGGAGGTAGGAGGGAAAATACAATTAAACAAACAAGTATTAACACACGTGGATACGACATGGGTACATAATATGATATATGTATACCTACTGAAATAAGCGACCATTGATTTTCCGTTATTGAATACACTGTAGTGGCATGCAACAGCTAGGATAGTGATTAGTAGTCAGAGGATTACCTTGTAGTTTTTCGTCATTTTAGTCATAAGACATTATTATATATAAATATATTATGTAATAGTTCCGATGAATAGCTACAGTGTAATATAATTTTACAACCATTACGGCATGCGCGTCGATTGATTTCAAACAAATTAAAACTTTAATTTGAAAAATGAAACATAAAAAAGGGGGAAAGGAGATAACCAGAATGCTATATAGTAGGAGTCGAGTGTACCACGTCATTATCCTTTTATAAAATCAGTATGCAAAACATTATTACTCAAATTTCAACTCCGCGTACCTTTTATGATACAAGAATGTCTATTTTTCTTTTACCCCGCGAGAGTCAGAATGTATATGACAGTGACGAGACCATCATTTATAATATCGTCCAAAACCAGTTCATATTTATTTACGTTAAACAGTAATTTGTTTCTCCTTAATAGTCTGCCAGGAATATATATATATATATAATAAGTCATGAACAACCCCTTTAATTTATAGCCAACTCTAATCGTCTTTAGCACACTTTGAAATGAAAAAGGTGAAAAGCATCCGTCTTTTAAATTACGACCGATTAATTATACGTATGTACGATATCTATACTAACACTATACGACCGCGTTGACCAAATACCCTATTATAGACCATTATTATTAAAACGCGGGTGAAACACAAAAACGATTTAAAGTCGTTATCCGCCCTTAAAAAAACACCTGGGCGTTAAATATTATATTACATAATTTATATATATATACAATTCTGCAGTCGTAAACAAGGCGATGTGTACCTAAAGCAATACATTATACATATATATATATACACCTATGCAGTGTACCGATGATGCTGCAGGGTGATTTTTTTTATCGTGAACCTGTAGGCAACGTCATCTTATTCCAGTACATTATTCACACTATTCGGATGTATTTATAGTTTAATTTTCTTAACTCGAAAATCGCGTCACTCACCCAACTATATTGATATGTTTTTTATAATCAAAACACTTTTTTTTCCCTAAAAGTGGAAAATAAATAATAATAGCTATATAATTAGAATATTGTATAACACGAGCATTTTTGAACGTTTTCCGAACGGCATTAACAGTGCGTACACACCTGTTAGCGATATTTCCTGCCGCAATAAGTTACCAACCACCGTATAAACCTGCAGCTACCAATCCACCAATCTATATAGGTAGGTACACACGATAAATCCATACGCAAATATGTGTATAGACGAAATACGATATCGAGGGGCGACGGTTGTGCGCGCATTCAGGCCCGCGGTTATTCTTCTCCTCTGCTCGCGCCCCCGTACGCCGAGACAGGCCGTATTAGGTACCTAAGTAATAATTATAATCGTTCAAGGGTATTTATGTACATACATATTATATACATATAGTTTACGTCAGATTTCGGGATTTGTTGTTGTCGTCTCCGCCTCGTCGCCACCAACCGCGAGACGGGAAAATTATCGGTGGGCTGCCCCTCTGCAGCTGAGTACAATATAATATATATTATGTGGTGGTGTGCTGTGATATGATGATGTTTTTTATTATTATTATTATTATTTTTGCTGTGAGGTGGTGCGGGAGAGAATGGATGGTAGGAGGAAAAAGAATTAAGAAAATAATAATGAAAATATTTGCACCTGTACGTCGCTAAGACCCGAAATACCTGCCAACCCTCTTGTTCTGCTCGCCGACACCGCGTCGTACATTTCGAAGGCCATTATAATATTATTTTAGTATATGTGTTATAATTCATTATTAATATTTAATAAACGCAGTGAGCGTATCGTTTATATTATAAATATCTCTACTGTATAATTACAGTAAAAAAATATTATAAATAATAATAATAATAATAGCAATAAAAGGCAAAAAATAAATAAAATAAGTAAATCCATCTCAATTCCCAATGGAATAAGGGTTACGTTAAAAAAGGTACTGTTCTGCAATGTTAAACAGACCTCGATTATTAAAGCGTGAAATTTAAGCATACCTACCTACTTATATTATTGTTTACGGATCTATATTTTTGTTTACAATTTTGTCCGCTGTACCGAATCGATCAACCGAAACACTTATTCCTATAGTTCAACTATTCATTAAAAGTGAAAAGCTTAGAAATAAAATGATGTCGAATTGCCAAATGAGTAACGGGCGTACAACTCACTTGGGCAAATTGGTCTTAGTAATTTTCCATTAAAATCAACCTAGGTGTTTGAAACAATTGTAAGTGGTGTTATTTAATGATTTTGGTGACTTAAAATCTTATTTTTTTTTATGTTATCAATAATCCATTGGAAAAATAAGATTATTTTAATTCATTAAAATATTAAATTAATTTTTTCGTACCTAAATCTTGTTATAATACAACATTGACAAGAAGGCAATTATTTTTATTCAATATTTGTTTTCTTCGGTATTTGATAATTGGGCGATAATATGTACACGATAATATACGTTTTTATAAGTATGGGGCTGGCTCATAAGTAATAACAAAACAATAACTAATAAAGATATTAAGTCTATACGGGTTTTTTTTTTTGTAGATAACTCATCCTTCTTGTAGTAATTGTAATAAGAGTTTACGAGCAATACATTTATTAGTTGAGATGACTTATCAAAATGTTTAAATTTGTAACACTATACCTGTTTAGGATCACTTATTTGCTCAGATTGTGTACTTTGAAGTTTGAAGTCCTAAATGTATAGTGAAAATCCTCCCACATCAGTGACGTACTTGAGTCGTTGAGGAAATTTTCTCTCACCTCATTTGTAGTATATTTTCTATTTATACATTATATTATTCTATTAGTTATATTGTTACAGACGTATATAATATAATTGTTTTCATTAGTAAATTGTCTTTATGAACTTATAAAAAATATTTCTTAACTAAAATAAATGTCAATAGGATTTCATATAGTTTTCATACGTGGTTATGACCAGCCCCCTACCCCGACCTCACCAGAAACGGTACTCAAATTCGCGCTTGTTTGTATGACGTATACACCGTATAGCAGTTCAAATTATAGTAAACTGTTGATTCAATAATATTGACGTTATTGTGCCGTCGGCGTTCTGTGCACTGCAGAGTGTGCAGAGTCATCCCTATATATTATACAGCCGCTATTCCGATTATAGGGGGTGTCAAGCCGCCTGCGACGGGTCGAACGGTTTTCTGTACAGGTAAACGTGTCTGAGAATAATATAAAGCCACACACAAATAAGTAGTTATATAATAATAACCACCACCGATTATCATCTATACCTGTTAGGCCTACCCGCAAGTACTGCTGTAGCAGACGCCCCTGCAGACACGCATACATTATCCCGTTCTTACTACGTGAAATCGCGGTCGCGGCTTAACAAGTATTATTACAACGAGACTATATCGGCTATACGCAAATATTTTGATTTGTCCGTGTGAATTTTGCACTACAACCGATCATGGTTATACGAACACTTCAAAGTGAAAAAAGTTGTGAATAGGCAAATAATAAAAATATGCACATTGCCAGAGAAAGCCGGTGTCTGCGGCGTTGAATAAATATAACCCCGATTACATGTTATAATATGATATACATACATATACGCGTGCGTGTAATAACACTAGTTTATACGTAATAGTATAGTGTCTACACAATGTCTTCGGTATAAATTATATCGATGATGAATATTATACGAATATAAGCGGTGTACATCGGAGAGTGTTTAATGTGGGTACGCACTGGACGGATTCAGCGCTAACCGATCTGTCCACACGACCCCCGAGGGCCGAGGTCTATATATCATGTGTTTAATATCCCATCGTCGGAATCAATGCGTATTTACACCTGTCCGCACATTTGCATAACATCTATGGCTACCGCCTCCATCACCAAAGCCACCGTGACATTATAATAATGTGTTGTATACGCAGTAGTGTATGATATAATATAATATATATATAAGTGGTGTATTATAGAATAACGTGCCTATATAGGTATACGATTTTACGATATGCATTACATTATAATACGCGTGTTGTACGGCCGCCGGTCGCCACTCGTAAAATGCGCATCATAATATTATTATTATTATATATATATATATATATATTAGGGGCCTACGAGGAGAAACCGCGTCGACATAAAACGTCCCTTCGTCAAGGTTGCCGACTTCCACTTTTGGTCAATACCTATAGATATATATATATATACACACGGCTAAAATATATCGTTACTATATAAATAGGCGTGTTGTATCGCTCCAAAATATATGGTATTATTTATACCTATGTAGTATAATATATGTATGAATATATTAAATAGTAAATATATTATATGATAGTATTAAGATTTATTGTGCACATTATGTAGTTTACACGTTGATTCTATAATACGTATAGACAGATTCGTTTTCGTTTGTCGGCTCGACCAAGTTTTCGGTAAAATAAAAATAAATAACACCCTAAATATTGAGCCATCATCGCGACTGTTTCACCTGTTCGTTCTCTAGTTCTACACCTTAGTCGATGCGACCGATGCGTGCTATATATTATGATAAGACAGTGGCGGTCCTTGACAAAATCCAGGGGGAGGGGCGAAATATTTTTCACATTAAATACAATCCTCAAAAATAGAAGTCATAAAAAAAATAATGTAAAACATCAGGTTTTTGTTTTAATATAATAAAAGGAGCCAAGGGGGACACTCATCCCCCCGTAGGACCGCCACTGTAATAAGATTTATAATAAGATCTTATACAATTCAAACGTCCACGTAATTAATAATTATATCAAAGTTTCGCATACGGGAGAGTTCATTGAGATTCTTATTTATAATATTAGTCTCTGCCTCTGGCTGTGGTTTGTATTTTGCACTCTATTATTGACTACTATATGTTATAATGCCCACGATGCAGAGATATGATGACCAACACCAACATAATCGAAATTATCCGCAGAGGTCAGAATTTTTTCCATCCTTATTCTTGTCTCCGCCCCCATTGGTCAGTGTTCAAAGAAACGCCTCAAGTATATTTAATTTTTCATACGTAAATGTGTAACATTGTCATCATTATACCAACAGACCTTTGGATCAGCTAATACGGCATAATTTAAAATCTAACGGAAGAGACTGCCTTCATCTTACCAAAGGACGTGTGGGCATATTATATGTAATCAGCATCATCCATAATACATAGATTATGTCGTAATAATAATATGAGATATATTGACATATTGTGTAATAAATGTGAATTGAACTTGACGATAAGGTAATTGGTATAATATATACAAATACGAAGGTAAAATACATAAAAATATAATCCGAAACGTTGATAAAATAAATATTTCAAAATTAATATTATGTACAAAATAATACGTACGAGTATAGGTACCTTGTACCTACTTATTTAGGATTAAGAAAATTTGTATGTACATAAATTATTATCGATATATTTTATATCTTAATTGCATAATCCTTTTATTATTTACAATATCGACTACACATTTTAAATAACTGTTTAAAAAGTTACCATAATACCAAAAAGGTTATTGCAATTTTAAATTTACATATGAATTATTATTGTGTACAGTAAAACTAATTTATGTTTTGGATATTTTAAGTTGCGAACATTCTTTCATAAAAGTCAAAATTTAAACAAAAATCATCAAAAATCAACAATTGAAGCTAAAAATGTTACGATTCTATAGTAATCATCCATCAATAAATAGGTACTTGAAGCAGAAATACGAGACGAAAAAATAATAAGGTTAATAGCTGCAGAAAGAAAAGATGAATGAAAATACATTACGTATTATTTTCAAGTAATTCTCAACGGGTTAATGAAGAACTCTCAAACATTTAATAGTTATAAAAACGGCATAATTTTGCTAATAATTATTATGTAGTGACCATCAATGGAAAACATGTTAATTTCTAAATCAAGATTTCTATTTTGCATACAGTGTTATGATATAAATTATGTAAATTTATCGTCTATGATAAAGTTGTTGAAAGTTTAAAAACTTTAAATAATCTAAAATTTAAATGGATCGTGTATAAATCATTATTATTATGTTTTTAATATTTTTTAAACTATTTAACAGTTTCCTGTGGCGATATTAACTATTTTTTTTCAAATCAGAATCACCCTTTAGTATAAATTGTTAATGTAAGTACCTAAATCGAAATACAAAAGAGTCGTTTTTGAATTACTTAACTAAATGTTATAAGGATAATAGGTTCATAACAAATGTATTGCAAGATAAGAGGCCTAAGGATATATGATCATTTATAGTATATGATAAATTCATTATTAAAGAAAAAAATGGGAGTGAGTACACTATAATATGTATATAATATTTTATGACTTATTGTATAACAATCAACAATAATTTTTAAATTAGAATTTTAATTGAAGTTTTTTGGGCTACATAAAAAGCTTTGTGATTTGTAGATTGAGTGTGGCTATTCTTAATCATAAAACCATTATGTAAGGTCATTATACGTGAACAATTTGATATATTTTTCTGATAAAATATGTTAAAATTATAAAATTAAACTTGGAAGCTTACACATTAGAAAAATAGTCTAACCTAAGTGGAAAATATTAAAAAAATCTCTTTTATGCTTAGTTTACTTGATTTAACATTGTTTGTATGTCGATTTGTTGAATTGTTGTAAACCGTACGTAGACATTCTGACTATTAATTACTATTACTTTTATTGTTTTTAGCTTATTGTTCGAGATAACGTTCGATCAGTAAAATTTCGTAAAAACCCATATTAATATTTCTATATTTGTTTGTATTATTTAAATGTAACTACATATTATAATATATTAAGATTCACCCGTTTAAACGCATAGCAGGCAAATGTAATAATTAAATACGTAACAGTGATATTGTATTCCACATTAAATTATATTGATCTGGTTCACCCTGGGTGATGACGACGTATTTTGTTATATAATATTATTATATAGGTCGTTCAAAACGGGCATACATAGAACATTCCACGTATGACCACAGACATTTTCGGCAGATTAGGGCAAAATCAACAAAGTTTCGTGTTTCGTTACGTCAAACGAATATACGTTATAATATATATCTACAGCGGCCAAAAGTTCACGTCATGCTCCGCACCACTAAACCGTACACGGACTATACGCGTAATATACGTAAATATGATAACTATGCGCCATAGTAAGCAATTATGATAATATCGTCGCCACGCCGCAGGTTCCTCTCAAAACGGCCGTTATTTTTTGCCGTTATAAAAAAATAATCGGCGGCCTGCCAGGTATACGTGACGCGTACACACGGAACGACACGACACCCCGAAAACAAAAATATATTACCACCCCATCGCCAAAGTTGGCTCTGGCCGTGCATTATATATATATGTGTGTGTGTGTGTGTATACGCGCGTGCATGTTCTTTTTTAAAAAGAGAAAACAGATGTTAAAATAATAATAATAATACATATATACACACATTATATCGGTGGACAGCTGACACACACGAAGACCGCGCGACCGGCGACGCGGCGAATGTGCAGCTTGTGCGATCGACTGCTGCAGCGGCGGCGGTGCAGTCCGCCGAAAACGACAGTAGCGGCGGCGGCGGCAGTTGTTTTCCCACACGCGCGCGCGGGGCGAAATCGTGTATAATATTGTTATAATAATATAATGTGTGTGTGTGTGTGGGGAAAAAAAAGCCAAAGCCCCGCCGCTCTCGCACGGGCAGCGGCTGCTTTTGCCAACGTTCGGCCAGCTGTTTTCGTATAGGCCCTGAGCAGCACGAGTCGCCCCTATGATACACACGTATCCCAAATGTGCATGTGCATGTACTCTCACACCTATGTATAAAACGTCAGTCTATGTGTGCGTGTGTGTGTGTGACACGCGCTACCTTTTAACCCCCTCCCGACCGAGAGCCTCCCCGCGATCTATATCACCTACCACCCGGCTGATGTACATATCAATTATTTATATATACACACACACTCGCGCATAATAAAATATATATATTAATATACGAATTGGCAAGCAAACGCCCCGCCACCCTTCGATTAACAACGGCTGCCGCGGCGGCACCGCGGACGTACGAGTGATATTTTAACCGACTCTACGCGCGTATTATTATGATGTCGCGACGAGAGATCATCACCGCGTGTGATACACGTAAATGAGACTAACGTTTTTTAGACGTAGAATCGTCGTCTCCAAGTTGTCTGGACAACGTTCGTTTAAATTATTTGACATTTGTTGATGATGCAATTATTGGTGATTCAAACTAAACCTATATACAGAGCGATTCGATACTTACGTTACAGCCATTTTATCGTAAGAATATTCAAAATAGCAAAATGTACGATACAAAAGCGGTTTTGTGCATATAGAAACGTCTAAAATGATTTGTACATTTTATATTTTTTTACAACAATTTTTTTTTCTTTTGGGGAGAGAGGTCAACTTTAAAATTTAAATGGGAACCTTTACTTTTTTGCAACCCTAGTGTAAGCACATTGATTTTAATACATTTTATTCATTTAAATGATTCACTCAAAACTTTAGGCTTAAGGGTGATTTAAAGATTTTAAGAATTGTATTTTTACCACACGTGTGATGACGCTTTCATTAGGTCAGCGATACTCAACCCGCGGCCCTCTAACGATTTATATGTGGCCCAAACAGAACTCATTGAATTGATAAAAAAAAATATAAATTTCAAAACTTTTAAACTTAAGCAAAACAATCAAAGTGTGTCACGCGCACTTGCGATAAGGATGATTATGTTTTTGGTATTTTTTCTATTTATAACGATTTTGATGTATTTTATCTTATCGCTAAACTGGCCGTAGCTCGAAGGTAAGTACGCATTATGATTATATGAACGGTTAGTCACGTTGTAGATGTGTAATAGCGTCGGTGTCAGGCACATTTATTTATTAAATATTTCAACCGCCAGAGGCGTGAAACATACATTTTTTATTTTATTTTTTTATATTTGTTGTGACATAATGGCAGGCGTATCTTTGAAAAAACGAAAAATATCTGAAGAAAATAGACTGTTTCAAGACAATTGGGAAGAACAATATTTTGTCGTACAAAATAAAAAGGATTCAGCTATTTGTTTAATCTGTCGAGAAACTGTTATACTTAAAAAATATAATATTTTTCGTCACTACACTACAAAACTAGAATCATTTAATAGTACTTATAGTCCTAATGATTAGGTACTTGGCGGTGTATTGTGAAAATGCAATTTTTAAAAACTTTAAACTGCTCTCGTAAGTAAAGATTTTTGCGTTATACCATATAGTTAAATGTTTCAAAAGAAAACACTTTTATACTGATTATATTTTTTTCCTAATTTTACTATTTATTTGATAAAATAAATGTATCTGAATACATATTGAGATGATGGTATTACGGTGAAGGAGATATATCTTTGTATAATGCTGTGAGAGATTGTAGTGGATTCATCGTTGTGGGGATTTTTGAATTTTGATATCGATATAAGAATATACTATACGCCGTATACAAAACATATTTACTATAGGTAAGTCATGAAATAAATTGGTATGCGTAAAAATACGTGTGATAGATTTTCGCATTCATGGATTGTTTCAATTTAATAAATTTAAAAAAGGACTTACTTAGAATATTTATTAATTATCGTAAAAAATACAATTATGTTAAAAGTAGGACAATTTGTAAAATTAACCTCGCCGACCATTTAACAATTAGACATAATAAGTAATATTGATTTGTTCCTTCACAGCATGTTATCATTTTTCACTACAGTAATTACATCAAGTTTGACAAACAACGATACACTCAATAATTTGTATTTTACTGTAATCATATTTCTTGACTTTGACTAGAAAATTAGGAATTTGTCAATTAAAAAAGATATTTAATGTATATTTATTTTCACACGTCAATACAATCATTGTTAGACAAACACGCATACCGTACTTATGTAAGTACAAGCTTTTAGTTGTTTTAAATCTTTTCCATAAAAACTTCTTTATTATATTTTTCAAGTTGAAAAGAACAACATTTGATTAAATTAAAATTTTTTTATTCTTATCTATTATTTATTTAATGGACAAAATATAATTTTATAAATGTGTAATCATTATTTTTCACAATATATTTTTAATATTTTTTGTGCGAGTAAAAAATTGAAGGTTAAAGATTGAATGATTTCTAAAAAATGTTGAAGGGTAAAATAAAAATCGTCAAATGTGGTATGATTGCCAGGGTGAAAAATTGAAACTTGTTATGAAGAAACAAATAAAATAAAATAGACTACCTACTAAAATAATACATTGTTATTTGTTGTTATTATGCACATTGTAACAGTTATTAGAATCACAACTCAAAACGATACAATAAAACACTCAAACGCGCATTCCTGTTCAGTATAGCGAATGAAAATCGTAAACGTTTTCACCGAGTACCTTTTAGTAATAATGATGCATAAATACGGTAAGGCCACATACATTCATTTCAAACGACCGTATACAATAATATTATGTACACAATATGTCCGATTAAAACCGTTATATCGATCAACATATTATTATACTGCAGTATAGTATGTAATGAGGAAACGTTTTTTTTTCATCCCAGATGGGGATAGGGGGGAACAGAGGGCTATTCAGATTATATAGTAATAAGGGTGCCCGCATTGACCACCTTTCCTATTTTGTTCATTCATAAAAATCTGTTTCCCACTATTATAATAGTACTACATAAATGTATTATAATGCACGCGCAATGTTAAACGCCATGCGACCCGTTGAAGCCTATGGCAATGAACACGCTGTATAGTGATCATCTGTCGTCGCCTCTGTAGTTTAGAACAACACAGAAATAATGTACTGCCCGTTTGACAGGACTGAACGATTGTTCGGCGAAAATAAGACGTGCGAAACTCTATTAGCGGGTCGTTTACAATGTTATGAAGAAGATTTGAATAACAATATTTTATCGTGCGAATAACATGAGAAACAAAAAAACAACAACGGTTTTTGACAAAAAGCTGATCATTTATTCAAAAACAAAATAATGTCGTTGATATTTAACGTTATAATTATTATTACAATTAATGCAAATGAATACAAATCGAGTAATTTTTGATTTGCAACAATTGTGTGAATATTGTTTTTCTTCATTGAAAAAAAAAAAAAACTTAATTTAAATGTGACACGCAAGTTCGATTATTGGTGAGTTGATAATGCACGCGTATAGATTATAGGCTTTATTCCAAGTACTCGTACGGGAATAGATTGCGTAGGGCAGAATTGCATGTTATGGCGATGCAATCGAACGTGTATATTATAATATAATATTTTTACTACGGATTTTATGTTCCGTAGTAAATTTATTAATATTCCATTTCAACGACAACGATAGTAGTATGTATCTCATATATACATGTATATAGATAGCCAGATAAGTTCATTGACTGCACAGGTACGCGAGATTTCATTGAGAAAACACACCGCCTCGTCCCATTCATAACGACAATGACCACGGGTAGAACTCTTTGACCGTGTTTCCTGTCCAAAAGTGTGTTATCATTACACGGCTCTCTCGTCCGTTACGGCCCGGCGAACAGTGCGTGCCTATGTACTTCGGTCTCTCTCTCTCTTTCTCTCTCTCTATCTCTCTCGCTGTCTCTCTCTCTTAGAGCAAATCATTATAAATCTGGATACAATCGTATTATTTAGGTACCTAATACTATATTATATCATATATATAAATATAGGTAAATATAATATGAGTACATATAGTACCTTATACCTATTATATGGGCATTCTCACCGCCAATATGTCATTAAATAATTAATTTATTCAAGTTAAAATTTTTGAGATTTTCAAATACACTTAAAAATCATACTTTTGAAATATTAAGATTTTTTGTACTACCTAAAGAAGTGTTTCACGGAGATATAAATCTCTGTTTTTCAAATTGAACTTTCTTTTTTTTTTGCTATAAATTATTTAGAGGATAACTTTTTTTTTAAGAGTCGATATACCAACTTAATACGAAATTCGAATGAATAGTAATTATTTATAAGTTTATATACTATAAGGATAATAGTCCTTAAAATGGTTTTATAAAAATATAAAATACGTAGATGTAATATTAATAAGAAAAATTTTCAAATTACCGTAACACCTAACACCCATGTTCTATATCTTTCAAACTCGTTATCGTGGACCTATTATCCTTATCAATAGATACACAAAAATAAATAACTCAAAAATTATTCCTTTGAATTTTGATAGACTTGGGTGTTTTTTAACACTTTCAGTAAGATTATCTACTATAAGTAATTTACAGTAGAAAATTAAATTTCTCATTTGAAAAGCAGAAGTGTTTATCTCCACATAGCATTTCTCAAGTAGTAAAAAAAAAAATACCAACAATTTTAAAGTATGTTCAAAAAAAGTGGGTGTACTTGCTCGATAAATCACCCTTATATAATATCTACATTGTACCTATACCCATATAAAAAAATCGGTTGTCATAGTTTATATATATCATTATTACGTGTTTTCACGTGCGTTATTCTTCCTGTACAATATAAATACCGTCAATTTAAATAGCGTATCATAAGTCCACGTTATATTACAATACAGTCCATAACGCACGGTCTGCATCGTACCTATATTTGTAGGTAAGTATAGTATTGCCCACTTGTATTAGGTTATGTATAGTATTGTTGTACCATTGTAATATTTGTGTGTTACACACAGTATACGGTCCACTATACCAGCCAGTGGGTACCCGGTTTATTGTAAATACCAGATATGAACAATGTTATTACTATATACATAATACACTTGAACGGAGCGGACGGACGTCCCGCGAACAACGGACACCGTCGCGGTCGTGTCGTTTCGAATGTCCGACGGTGAACACAACAATAATAACAACACGATAATTTATAGCTGGTCGTATAATATTACCGCTTCGGCGTTTCGCCCGAACGAAAGATTTATCGACCGTACACCGACTGCTGCGCGGTTTACAATAACATAGGTACACACGCGTGTAATGTGGATGATTTCTATATAATATATGGATTGGACATCCTTTTGTGGGACAATTTCAAAGATTAAACTGTTTCATTTTACTGGCACTTTCGTATCGCCCTGTCGCTGCACAGGTGGAACTATATGACTATATTGTGGCTAGGGGGTGTTTTACCCCTCTCCTCGCCCTTAACAACTCTATAATGCGACAAATAAAAAATTGGCGTTCATTTTGGATCCAGTTGGATCAAACTTTGAATTAAAAAAAAAGTTAAACAAATAAATTAGCAATAATCGAATATTAAATTATATTGATATTATATTTTTTAAGTAATTTATTATTATTAAAAATATTGTTCTTATAAAGAAATAGAGTAGTCTGTATCGTTACTTATTTGTATGATTTTAGCACTCTCAAAATGTAAGGTCCAGTTCTGCTGTCGCATCATAATATTTTCAAGAACGATACGATTTTATAAGTCGTGTGTGTGTGTGTATTGCACAAGATAATTTATTGTCATTTGATCGATAACATGAATAATATCGTACTGTTTTCGAAGACCGATGGGAAGAAATTAGAACTAGAGGTTTTGCATACGACGGCGCTGTCATAATGATATCGCTTACGATTAAAACGGGTACGATGAGACGGGGCGTTACAAGAGGGAACCTTCATCGGTTTACGTGTGACGCAATCGATTAATTATTGATTAACATACAATTTGGGTACTGTCGAAATTTTCGTAAGACGGCGATCGTCTCACACGCGAGCTATATTATAACATCCATCCAGATATTATGTACAACCGGTCTGCACTGATGATTGTTATTACTACCGATTATGTATGGCTCTGCGCCGGGCAGCGTGTCGATATTTACATAAATTATTGTAAACGAGAGAGAATATTGATGTATCGCGCAAGGGTTATTATATATTATTTTATACGTTACCTACATTTTATGTTTCATGTACTTATAATAGTATACGAAAGTGAAATTTCTATATTTTATTACGTATCGTAATCGTACGCAAACCAAAAACGACATTAAAAATCAGACATCACTCTTCCATCACTAGTCTCCTCGTAGTTTCGGGTGGACTCACCACTCGGTACAAGACTACAGTCTCTTGCAGAAAAATAAACATATATATCGTCACGAGTAAAACGTCCAATTTTTTATTTGATTTATTTCAATAATTTAAATTTAAAAGCCGGTTATTTTAGATTCTGAACGGAATGATATGAATGTATTGATTTTACAATGATGTGTGTTTTTTTATTTTTGTGTCTGTCATCACGTTTTGGAGCAATAATAGTGGTTTGATTTTTAACTTCAGCGTCTCTTTGAACAGGAAAATGAATCTAATTGGTACTTTGGAGGGTCAAAAGAAAAAAAATTTAGAGCGTCAGGAAAAACCCTAAAAAAGTAACGGAAAACGGGATATTTTACGCAAATCGATTTTTTTATTTTGCTATAACTCAAAAACAAACATTGTAAATATTTGAAATTTTCGCCAAATGTTTAGCGTTATCTGTTCACGATTAAATTTTTAAAATATTTTGACTTTTTTAAGTCATTTATAGAATTGAAATTTTCGATTTTTCTAAGTTTTTTACATTTATATGTTTATATTGTAATAATTATCGAGCAATTAAAAATAATAGAGCACCAAGAAGGTGAGGGATAAAATTTAGTTGGAAAAATACAAATAATCGTTCAATATACAATGTCGGGAAATAGTCTGCAGTCAAAGAGCATAATTTAATATATTTATAAAACAAATTATATTTTTGATATGATTCCTATTTATATTAATGCATTTAAATATTTGGAACACGAAATTAAAACGAGCATTTGGAATTTAATTTAAAAGCTGTCATAAGATTGTGAATTTAAAAAAATGGTTGCAAGCAGAATTTGGATCATTCAAAATTAGCTACAACAATAAGCACATAATGTTTTAAAAACCATATCGTAGTTTCAATGATATAAAACATAAATATTAACCGTTTATGACACTTCTAAACTTTTTTTTATTATATAAATCAATTATTTAGCATTTAGGATTTGTTCGCTAATGGTGGTGAATTGACTCGAAAGACTTTCAAAATTGGTTCCGAGAATGCATTTTCAAGGTTAAATTTGATGTATGTGTTTTCTTAAAAGTTTAATTTTTTTCTACAAAGACCTTAATGGTAGTGTTTTCTATACTTGAGAATACCACGTCTATGTTGTATGTGATGTATTTTGAAATATATAGACGTATATACAACGACAATACATTAACATTTAAAATGTTATTTTTCGACGTCGCTAATATAATCGTTATTATTCTGCAGTTATTTTTTTATTTAGTTTTTAGGTTAACGACGGAAGTAGTTGTACACTGTGGAAGTTCCTTTTTGGCCATTAAGTAATCGTGTTCTATTCATTACACTCGTATTCTTGAATAATGTCTGTCCAAAAACGTATTCTTTTTCTTTTGCGTTTAGATTTAGAATCGCGGATTAGGCCATTCGTAAAAGTCTTGTTTTTTATTTCCCTGAAATTCACACGTTGTCTCACTCAGCGTGTTTGCCACTTTATTTGTATTGAATTTTTTATTTGTTCTGATGTTAGAGTAAGATGGAATGTTTGCAATTTTTTAGTTAGCAATAAGCTGCTGCTTGTATATGCTGCTAGTTTACAATATTTATTAACCGTGACATATTTGACAAATTAGTTCTTAATTTGTATAATTAATATACATTTATTTGTGCACCCAAACTTAATAAGCATAATTCATTGTTTATTTCACTTGTATGAATTTCAATAATAATGTAAAACTTCAAACCACATAAAATGTATAATAGATAAATATTAGGCATAGACTATCACTATAAAATATGTCTTCTATACTCTATGGCCTATACGGTTTGGCCGTTCCAGACGTGTTTGAAATATATACACTGATCCTAATACCACTCTATGCACAGTCGTATTTTTAGTTATCACAAAAACAATAAATTGTACTCAATCGTTTGACCATGTTCATTAAATTTATTCGTGTTATCAAACAAAATGTGTGAATAGGCGAAGTTTATTATCGCCGCGACGATGAAGGCAATACATTGAATACACTTCCGATGTCACAATATAAAATGTAACAATAAGTAATCCCTTCTGACAAGACCATAAGTATTACAGGGACGAGTGGTATATGTTTATTATTATAATTATTTATATTGGTACTCATTATAATAAGGTCGTTTGCTCATATTTTTTCATAATACACAACAATAACTGTGATCATAATAATATAATAGTTTTATTGTGATACAACAAAATCGGCTTTACATTTTCGAGTAGATAGTATACGCTGTACAAACATTATTTTAAATTAATACTTATAGTCTATTAGCTTCCACTCTCCACTGACACGTTTGCCAACCAATAGGGTGGTGCCCTTCAGAGAAGCATCAAAAATATAGGATTTGTATGTGGTGCGATTAATAGACGGCTGTTCGTGTGCGTGTTTTGGTCAAACATATCCGTAAAATAATAATACTATATATTAAATTGAGATTTGAAATTTAATCTTTTTTTTTACGATTTTGCGTAGAGAACTGCAATTTGATGGAAATAATAAATAATATTAATTTCTTCTTACTGTGTAATGTTAATTCAAAACCGTGAATAATAAATACGAGTGCAGAAAACGATAGACGGATCATTCGCAAATAACTAGTCGTGTTCTGACGAAATTCTTGTTACATTTCACAAGTAGTTGTACTTCGTTGATAAAATATATGGTGCACGAGTTGACGTTTTATAAGAAGAAAAGTCTATTAAAAAAAATATCATTTGAATTGCCGTTCAAGACGTAATTATTTTATATTTATTATTGATATGAATTATAAGCCGTTGCGGGTCAGGGGCGGAAAGAATAATATATAGCATTATATTTCTGATTGCTCCGCCAACCCAAATTTCGTCCCGAACCAACAACAATATTATTGTAAATGTTCGGGTATTAGCGATCAATAAACGAACCGAAACACCTCGTCCAACAAACTGCATTTTCCATTGTTTACGCGCAACGATGCGCTTTACCGTACCTTATACCATATACCTTTGTTATACCTATAATAATATGTTTTATATTGTATAATTCGACACCCGGCTCGTTACCACAATCGAATATATATATATATAAACGCGCGTATTTATCTGCGGATTCGCGTCCGACATCAATTCGCTAATAACACACATAATATACGATTCGGGTGTGGATTGTATCGGAGTATAAATATTGTATATTGTAAATTATTATATCGGGTTCGATCTGGTCAGACGTTTTCCATTGTGCGTGCCGCCTCGTATTGTGTTGTGACTTGTAAGACTGCGGTAAAAGGTTTATCCGCAAACGAAGGCATAGGCAAGGTACTCATCGAATAATTCGCCAAAGCGGCAGGTGTGTGCGAGCGGTAGCCCGCGCGGTGGGTTTTATGCACGTATTATTATTATATTATGAATTATTATTATTATTATTATTGTACACCGCGTGCACGTCAAGTGCTTTATGTTATTTTAATAATAACAATAATAATAGCAATAGTAATGCGATGGCGTCGGGTCGATGAGACGTTGACGCCTGCACAATTGCACGAGGGTGTTATTGTGATAAATCGCAGCGCCGAGTGTCTATACATAATGTAATATTATTATCATACCTTTAGGTCGTCGCCGTCGTGCAAAAAAGACCGCGTGTCAAATGCGATAAAGCGAATGCACTCGATGAGTGAAAATTGATTGAAAATTCAAATGTTATGAAGGTTAATCTAATATAATATTTTAACAGCCTCACATATTCATTAGTGTCATATTCTGTGATTGTGGTTGGTGAGGAAGCGTCACGCAGGTATGTAACAATGAAAAAATTGTTCAACTGACTGCTATACTATTATCTAAGGTGACTTTTATTTATTCACTTTCTTTGAAATACGATCATGTCTTACGATACTGAAAAAATGTAATCGAATACTTTTACTTTTTAATTTTCGAAGATTATTCGTTCGTGTTGTGACCGTGGGTCGTATATATATTATTTGAATAATATGAGATGATTCATTTGACGAAACACATTTATTATTTCAGAAAAACTGGGGCTTTTGAAAATATTTCGTTCACATAATTCATAAGTCATCACAAAAAAATATTATTTGTAAACGTTATAATTTTTTAAGTTTCTACTTTTTTATAACTTTGATTGTATTTAGATCTATTAAAACCAACGTTTTAAACAAAAATTATATTTTTTACAAGTATTTAAAGTATTAATGAGCGACGAGCGTAATATTAGACAAACATTTTACAGAGTACCCTACCATTGTACAACGACAAGTGAGTGGAACTCATCTAACTTTAGATACTTAAGACTCATAAATCATAGACAACTCGTTCAAATATCCATTTTTAAGTATCGAAACACTTCAATAAATATTCTCCTTTAGAATAAGGGATTAAAAAAACGTTGTCGTTGAAAAATTAAAAAATGATAATAATTAATAATAATAATAGTAATAAAAAAAAATAGTTAAAACAAAATTGTAACACCTTATTAATATGACGTTAGACAAATGATAAAAATGAGTCTTTCGTTAACAAATCAATCGGCATATAATAGATCATGACGTCCATGACAATATTGTTGTGGGTTGAACAATGAATACCTACATAATACCTATTATCTGTATAGGACATATAGGCATTGACTTTTTTTGAGACTTTATTGAAAGATTAATCGTGAATTTTTTTCAAACTAAAAATTGTACATAAACGGTAATTAATAAGTATAGAGGACAGAGCAAATTTATAAAATTTTCCAGAAAGTTTACAATATATTTTATATTAATATTAAAAATGTGCAAACAGAAAACTATTATAATATTTTACATCATATAATAATAAGATTATACTCGTCGGTATTCAATATAGTTGTATTCAATTTCTATCGTTTTGACGTTTTTTCATAGGATGTTACACTTTTGAAATTTACAAGTTACACATGTAGTAAATTGATATATTACTATGAATTCGAATATTCAAATAATATTATTTTATCGTATAGAGTACTACATTATATAATAATAATAATAATAATAATAATTAGACAGATGCAATATTTGTCGTCAGTATCGGACGTTTCCCACGATCAGCGTTTCCACTTTTCAGAATCTATAATGTAAATCGTAAAAATAGGAAAAAATCCTACATTATTGATTCAGAAATATGAGTTTATTGCTCGCGGAATCGTATTCAGAAATGGTAATCGACTATTGTGCTGAAGTCAATAAACCTATCACCAATGTAAATTTTACGTATTTAAATAAAGTTATATACTCTGGCGAGGTTAAAAATGGACACAATATGACGTGTCTGTAAGACGTTACCTATAAATAATAAACGACTCACTTTTATTGTGATTTATGACATTAACATTCAGTTGACATACTGCAGGACAACATAAAAACCATATTATAATACTCCAATGTAAGTGTGTGTGTGTGTGTATTTCTCGAACGAAGAGTCGGATCAATGAGTTTGCTAGGATGCATAGTCGAACTAGTGAGCTGCGTAACCATATTATTGTATCGAATAATCAGTGGTTAGGCGAGTTAGCATTGTATTTATTCGTCAACACCTGCAATTACAAAATATTATATACCTCTGTATGTAATATTTTGGAAAGTTTTGATTGCATACTACGGCAACTGACGAAGCTAATTAATAATGTTTAATATTTTGTTATATAGCTTAGTCCATAGCGTTATACGTGGGTTAATGTCGGCAATAAACTACTATTATACTTACCTATACCTATGCGTATACAAAAACGCGGTAAAATTCGTCGGGCTATTTACGAAGATCGGGCGTGATCACGTTATGATAATACATTCGATTCAAAACACTGCGACCATGATAGTTCTGATTTTTGGTCAAAAAACAATTTATAATTTAACTATTTTAAAAATCAAAAGAATGAATGTATAACCAAATTCCGACTTTAACCGTTTCCAAAACTCATTTTTTTTACCCAGACAAAAAATTAGTGCGATAAAGGAGTGTTCACAACTAAACATGTCGTATCTTGATCTATTTACTTTATAGGTGACACTTGTATTTTTATAATAATATCAGCAATTACCTACCGATTTATCCAACACCGTTCCGATATTCATGTAGACGAGAAAATTGTTTTGTTGTCGGCATTGTCATTTGTCACTATTGTAGACTGTAATAGTATTGTATACAAATAATCGTTTTTTTTTTACTAATTATTTTGAATTTTCAACAGTCCGTTTATTTCTTTTTACGTTACAAAAAAATACGACTATCCAATTTATCAGACATGTACATTCATACTTTTTTTTAATATCTATGATATTTTAATAGTTACGTTATTAGAAAAAAAAATGTTATTGCAGTATAATGAAATGCTTACTAAGATTTTTTCCTTAACTCTTGTAACACGCGTATACTAAAGTAATACTTTAAAATTCAATCAGTCGTTCAAACTTACCGGCTTGCGTACAACCGTAGGTTATGATATCTACCACATACAGTCAAGGTATGATATATTATATTATACAGAATGATCATCGTATTTTTTAACTAAATTAGCTCTTTTCCTAGTAAATTGTTTCAAATAATATGATTTTCTTTAAATAAAACCCGAATTGGATTATAAGTATCAAATTTTTTAATTAAAAATACACAATACAGTTCGAAATTAGATTAAAAAAAAAAAATTATTTTGGAAAAATTGTTCGACTGCACACGAACCCTCGCGAGACACCTTGTATATATTACGTTTAAGTACATCGCAGTATGCGTTGGAATGCGAAATCGTGAGGTCGCATAAAACCCGCCGCCGTGAAGACGAAACGAAACGCGCCGTTTAAGTATAATATAATATAATGTTACAGTATATAGGTATGTATATTATATATTATACGGTGTTACGTCGCGTATAAAAACACGCAGTGATCATATTTTATTGTAAAACTTAAATCATCCATTGCAATGATGTTGTCACTGCAGTTGTTAGAAAATTATATCGAACAAAAATCAGTTGGTGCCGTTTTGATGTTTATAAATAATACACAATAAATGTAATTGATAGCGACCTACCTGATACGAGTAGAGGTACAATCCTGCTTGGTGTCATTTTTAAATCCAATCTCCTTTTTATGCTTTTTCACTCTCGTCAAAACATTAAAAATTTATGTATACCTACCTAATGTTGTTTTACGATCATTATAATAATATGGTATTACATAAGGTTTTATAATATTATTACAATCTATACAAAAAACACCGCCGACAAAGCGCGCGATCGGTCGAGGTGGCATCAATTAAGTCGGTCGGTGGGAGGATGGGCGACGTTAGAGTATAATTTCAAAAAAAAAAAATATGGTTTGACGACCGTAACGCGGTCTAATAAAATAATAATTTATTACTTCGGGCACACAACCCCCAGCATTGAATCAGGGCTATTAAAGCACGATCACCCGATATAATAATCATAATAGTATTGTAACCAAAGATGGTATTTTAAAAAAAATGTCTATACTATATGCTCATATGATTGACATAAAGACTACCTATTAATATTACACAGTTAAAAAGTTTGTATATTTGAACGCGCTAATCTCAGAAACTAATGGACCGATTTCAGTAAAAATTATATCAATCGATTCTTTGACACTTTGGCGATGTTTTTAGCTTTTTTTTCCAATCTATAGTTAGATAGGTTCAAACATAAATTTTACTATGACTCGAGGAAATTGAATATGTTTTTGCTTATGTGCTGTATGGTTTCTAATGCAGATTACAGAAATAAAAAAATCGGTATAAACTAGATAACACATAGTGCTATGTGATTTTTTTTTCAAATAAAGAAAACAATATTTAATTTATGTACCTAAGTTATTGAATTTCGTCGCTTAGATAATTACTCAAAAACTACTCGTCCAGTTCTAAAGAAAGATTTAGAGAACGTTCTGAAAAAGTTATATATTTTTCAAAAAATAGTTTGAACCACTTTTGAAAATATACGGAGTTCTATATCAAATCCACCGAAAAAGATAGCTCATATCGGTTAAATAAGTTTATAAAGTTAAGTGTATCAATATCGATTTACTCCTTGAACTGAAGTAGGTACACTAAAACTGATATCTCAGTATATAACATCATATTTTATGTTTATTTATTTTTTTCAGTTGAAAGGTAGGTACGTCTTACTCCTAAAATAAAAAAACAAGTGGTTAGCATTTCAAAAGTCTATTCAGTATCAAAAGCTGGAAGAAAAAGATCTTTTGAAAATATAGATCAACCTTTCCCACGTTTTACCCACGGCAAGCGGTGTTTGTTCCTGTCTACCGCTTTGCATACTTGTACGTTTTACGTGCTTTTGCGATTTCAGTCCAAACTTGTACACTGCATAGATTATAGAATAATGGCAATATTATTAAAGTAAGTACTTGTTTTATTTGCACGGATATTATTTATACACGACGTCTCGTCTCATCTCATCCTTCTGTGTTTTTTTTTTTGCAGGTGCACACACATATTGAGCGACTCTGAAATCTGAGTGGCTTTTTTACGCGTACGTCCATTATATTATATTGTTGTCGCGACGACGGTTCGAAACAATAATAATATTGTAACAATATAAAATATTATAACTCGAGATGCGACGTAATACAATGGAATTCAATGGACACGCGTTATGACGATTTGTTATGGTCCCACAGGTTTAACGAGCGGTGACCGCGACCATGGTGTATGGTGGACACTATTGCCGTATTATACCTATGTGTATATAATATATATGCAGAGAGACGAGGCTGCGTGCACACAACCGAATACGATAATAATATGCATACTGACATACTGTAGAATATAGAGTGATAGAGCTTATAATATATACATATAGGCAATAAACTGCAACAGCATCATGCAGTGCGCCTAATTAATATACTTTAATTTGCTTTTATAGATCGATTAATTTAACGAGTAACGAGTCAGTATTGAATATTGAATTAAAAATTGGCTTTCACAGTCGCGTATGAGTATTATGTGCACACTGAGCATATTTTGTTTATGGACAGGTTGTATGCCGGAACTAGGGAGCGAGTGCGGTGTATAACGTGCAACGCTTTCGCGTCTTACGTTGCGAAAGTTTTCAAAAAATTTCCCAACATTATAATAATCGTTATCATGACACGCGTACATAACGTATAACGTGTACATTGTCACAATATTTATAGAATCGTAGTGAAGACTGAATTCTCTATTCTTAAACAAACTTCCGATGTGATATTTAAAAATTAATCAATATCTATGTACGAGTACGTTGAGGAAATGTACTAACCCTGTGGCAGATTTAGTTAATGACTGCAATGTGGCCGAAGACTAGGTAACTCGGGGGGGGGGGGGGGTAACCTAACATCACACTACTTTTAACTGAAAATCGAA
Organism: Rhopalosiphum maidis; assembly: GCF_003676215.2. Lineage (NCBI taxonomy): Eukaryota > Metazoa > Arthropoda > Insecta > Hemiptera > Aphididae > Rhopalosiphum > Rhopalosiphum maidis. The sequence goes on from NC_040878.1 coordinate 88,865,092, forward strand.
CACAGATTAAAGAGGTCTTTCTCTGAAGTAGTGGATTTCAAAAGCACAGCACGACTAAAGTTTCAAATGATACAGTATTTTGAGTAGACAACATCTAAACAAGCCCCTCACCTCTCAAAAAAAAAAAAAAGGGGGCGTATAGTTGTAAAATATCTCATATAATAAAAATAAGTATAAAATACGGTAAATGGGGGGGGGGCACGGACTCCATAGGCCCTTCCCTTAAATACGCGCCTGAATATAATATAAGTATTTAGTATATACATTGTTTTGTGACTAATACATTATTACGACGATGATGTTTTTATTTTTTTTTTTTATCAATGAAATAATCGATCTGCGTTGCCTCGAATCTTATCGTATACACAATTATTAATCTGTATCCGACATAATAATCAAATAGTTTATGATTTATGTAACTGGTTGTTAGGTCGCGGCCGATCGTAGGCCGTCGCCTCTGATCGATAACGAGACGATAAAAATAATAATTCTTACTAAACACCGTCTGTATCACGAAAGTCGAATTAGTGGTACCTAATTGTGTGTTTGTGCGTGCAAGTAGTGATGGAAGTGGGAAATCCGTAAGGCTCGGAGAGGAGTAGGCGTTACTGCCACCCGTCTCTAAATTTGACCACTCGACCGGTGTCTGTCGAGTCCACGTCCGCCGATGGGACCTATACTTACCACGAATACTATACATCAGATTCGCTCCGTGCAAATCGATTAATATTATTACTATCGTATGTATAGGCACTCTTCTTTCGTATACACACACGCGACGGTCCAGAAAACGATATTGCATGACATTACATAGTCTCGAAACAGTCGAAACCGTCTTATCGTCATTCACTTATGCGTATAGCGACCATACTATATATTATTATCTCGTATTATACACAACGTTATTGTCACGGCCGTACGACTGTTCGACTTTTTATTTATTTTTCGATCGGAATCCGCTCAACGCCCTGTATACCGGCACAATGGTCGCGTTACGTAAACGGATTGTTCCGAGACGGTGGCGGGAGCAACGAGCCAATGTGTCGTGTATATGTGTGTGTGTGTGTGTGTGTATGTGTGTGTGTGTGTGAGTGGCGACAGAGTGGCGGCCGTGCACCTGCATACTCGTCGCTCTGCCACCTAGTGGAATGCGTTCCCACAACAATCTGATACACTGGCCACATCCACTGACCCTCCCCGCCGAGTTCCCTTACCGTCTCGTCCGATGGTTTGCCGCCGTCACAACTATATATATACATACGTACATACATTCATACATACGTACATACGTACGCACATAAATAGTAAATACCGACCGACCTCTGCGATACGACCGTGTCCATATTATTATAAATGTACGCAAGTCCAACTCCGTCTCGACCATCATCACACATCCTTGCGCGTTTAAAATAATATAATAATTTCTCTCTTTCGATCTCTTTGCCGCCGCAGAGTCGCTTTGACATAACAACGAAATTGCGACTTTCCAACCCGAATATGATGACTTATGATGTCACGTAGCTATGCATTTCATCCGCCACATTACCGTCGGTCGATCGCACTGCAGCAGATTGAGCACAAAATGTGTTTCGAGAAAGTTTGATTGAAAAAATGCAAAATCTTTTGGAACAAAACGTGTTGTCCGTATCTCAACGTTTTAGACTATTCAGAGCCAATTTTACAGTTTTATCATCAGTTCATATCAATTGGTATTTGGTAATCTTATTATGGTATATTCCACTATACTGTAGCTTTATAGTAAACACTTTAGGTACGTACAATTTCGACTATATAATTTATAATTTTTTTTTCGCATTTTCCCGTTTTGTTTTTTTATAAACTATAATTACGTATGTATACAATAATAAATTATTATCGGCGTGACTTGTTATGATATATAAATTTAAAATCAAAATCAAAATTTTTACGAGCATATTTTTTAGTCATTTCTTTTGCATCAACGCATAGTATTTTATATGTCCTGCGATCTTTTAGTGCACTTAAATCCGAGCCCTAAACTCGTTACAATATTGTATATGATATATGTACTGATTTTAAAACGCCACCACCGCAACCGTACTAGACTTGAGTAGTACTTTCCTTCCAGTCGTCCTCCTCATCGTCCTCATATACTCGTCCGCCGCCACCGCCGCCGCCGCCGCCGCTGTTGGCGCCTTAACCGAACAACAATTGCGTTTATTGTACTCTCCGGCGCGCCGTGTGAATAGAATATTATTCACATAATTTTCATCGCGTCCCCTTTTGTCCCCGCGTTCAGGTATTTCATATGCGTTCGCGTGAATGTGGTGTGTGTATGTGCGTGTAGTTTGTTTTCGATTATATTATTACTATTATTGTAAGACACCGCACAGTGTCAGGTGTACGCACACCCACAACACTATGTTTTATACGTATACGTTTAGTGTGGTCCGAAGGAGTGGTGGCCGAAATTCCGTGATTTTACGGGTTGTAAACGCAGTTATTTAACGAGATTCCCGCGCTCAGACAATACACCCTCGATACCAGCGACGGGGGCCGCGCGATTTTTGTCTTTCCCTTTTTTTTTTTTGTCTTTATGACTCACTCGAATGTCTAACTAAATATCTACAAAAATGCGTTAATAACAATACAATATAAATGCATCATAAAATCACAACATTACGAACATTTCCGATACACGCGGTATAGGTTTTTTTTTTTTGATAATATTTTGTAGATATGTATATTAATAATGAATATGATTAATAAAAGGTTTCTTAAAATCTAAATAAACTGGTCGTATTACCTGTGTCATGATATTTATAATAATATATCATACAGCGTTGAATGGTGAAAATATCTAGTATACCTATAAAGATATACTATTAAAGTATCTAGCAGTATATTATATTATTATTTGATCACTACTTTATCACTAACGAATTACAGAATAAAAATCGATTTACGTTAATGCATTAACATATTGGTTATGAATATTACCGATACTAGTATATTAATACTTATATTTTAATATTGGTAGGGACTTGCAATGACAAGAATTTTAACAACACATCATTAGTTATGAGTTAATGGTATAATTATAAGTTATAACCTTCGAACAAGTGACTAACGCCACAGTTGAATCTGCTGAATACAAGTTAAGTATTTGTCGTCTGTTTCGTACGCTGTAAACACGATAAAATAAAACTTAAATTACATAAAAAAAAAAAAAACAACATGCGCACCATTAAAAATAATTGTTAATTCATTTTAGTTGTATAAACGGAGAAATACTATTTTAACTGTTCACCCGGTTTGTTGTGTCCACAATGTTCAGCTATAATATACCTAGAACGAGTACCGGTGTACGTATATAAAATAATACTGTTGTATAAAATTCAAAAAAAAAAATATTATACTCTTATAAACTAGTGAAATATATTATAGTTGTATACAATTTTATCGTCGTTGATTTTATTTATAAATAGCGCGTAGGTAGATACTATGAGTTAGATCTATGCTTTGTTTGTCACTAATCGCTTTAAAGTTGATATACTATCTTTTTGGATCTCGTTGACGAACAACACACCATATATTGGTGTACCTAATTATTATGTTAAACCATGACGATTATATTATATATTGTATGGGTACACAGAATGCCGAAAATTGGTATACATTCTCCATAAATCGCGAACAGACGATAGAATATATAATTCCGCGCTAATACGGTGCTCTCAAACTGGCTTACATGTGATTATAAACGTATGTATAAATCAATAGATTTTCGAACCAATATCGTTAGAGACGTATGGTAGTCTATGAAAAACGAGATGTATGTTTATATATATATTATAATAGTCCTTGGTCTTAAACGTTCACAATAGGAAAAATCGTAGACGAGGTCGTAAATCACGACGGTTACAATATTATATTATCAGGTATGGGTATGCGTGCGGTGTATACCTATATCGTGGTATGTATTATATTATTATAGATGATTGCGGGCGAAACACGACCAGCAGAGACGGTCTATGAATCCACGATCGTATTATGACATGTAATATTATAATAAACGGTTTTACGTATACGATTTAGTAATAATAATAATAATAATAATAATAATATATTCTACGACGTTGTTTTATTACGTTCAGACGTCCGCATTCACTGTATTATATGTATACATATCATGATGTACAGGGCTGGCGACCGACCGCGTTTGCCGTTTTCGCGTGTCAGACCATATTCCGACGCGGTGGCCCACCCTGTACACACAATAGAGCGTATAGGATAATATTTTCAACGACCGATTGTATCTAACGCCGCTCGGCGAATTTCCTACACATGTAATATGATGAATATTAATCAGTGATTACTGCGAGCACTAATCGCGTGCATTAGCTAGACGTCCTGTTTAATAATATGCGGTTTGCAAAATATTTCCACCTCCGTTATATTTTTACATTTGCAATGAGTAATATAATAGATACGAATAGGTCGATTTCGCGAGCGCGCGTAGGTGTAACCCCCGACCCCCGAGGCTTTTAAATAACCGTACGTTTTCGCCACGAGTTACTACTACGTCGCATTGACTTTGACCGTTACATTTAAAGCCGGACAGATTGTTTAGGTGCACACGCTCACACATTCACTGTGTGCATGACACATTTTGAAAACTGTGCGTCGCGGTCGTGTTTGAATACGATCGCGTATCTCCGCTCGGCTGTTGTCGACAGCGTATGTAATAAAGGTGTGATTTCCTGTGATATCTTTGTCGTCGTATAACCAAACGGAGGAGTAGTATATCCCAAACGTGAAAACCGTAATAATAACACGTAATACGCTATAGAATGACACACGTATAATAGAATAATAATATTATATTATATTTATATAAATATACGCGTTTGCCGGATATTCGCCTCCGCGTCCTGATGGTTTTCTTTGTGACTGCTGCAAGCTGTTGACTGTGGAATTCCTCTGTATGTAGTCGCCAACGACGCACATCCTTTATATATATATATATATATATATATATATATATATAGTAGTCTATGACAGTGATCACCGATTAATATTTTTTGGGAGTCACTTTAGGGATTCGTGAAGTTTTCGGGAGTTATCGAAAAATAATTGTCTTGTCTGCGGGCCAGATAAAGTTCATCCAGAGGTCGCAGGTTTAAAACTGTAATACACCATAAAAACTTCCAAAGAATATTATGTATTTCTTATCATATATTCTGCTCTTCGCCTCACGCCTATATTGTCGGGTATATGTTTTTTTTAAAACGTGCGCAATCTTGAAACAAGCGATAAGAGACATCACCTTTTCTAAATCATGACACATAAACATAGACATATTATAATATATGACGTAGTTAAAATATTCGTTCGTATTCCGAGCAAGTCGAAATTACTTTGCCCGGTAAATAGTGTCTTGGAAACGCTAATCAGCGGAATACATTAATCGCAATAAATCATAAATTCAATATTGTTGTATTGTGATATACACGATCAGTGATAAAACACAAACGGTCAATGCTTAATGAATGAACTACGCAAAAGAGGACAAAATACGAGATATTGTATTTTTATTTGTATTTATTTATTTATTTCGTGTTACCCACAATCTGAAAATAAAGTGTTACTGGTCACTTAAAAGTGTAAATACCTATTATACAATAAATTATACACAAACCACGGGTATATACGATTGTATTGATGTTATAAAACTTAGTGGAATTATTATGAAATATGCAAATACTTTATGACGTACTTAATTGGTTTTTGTAATATATACTCTCATACGGTACCTATCGGGCGATAGCTATAGTTCTTTTAGTTCTATGTCACACACTCATGATGTTAAGTGTAAATTGTTTGTTTTTTTAAAAGGTACCTATAAGTATTATTTGTACAGTATTACCACCGTACACACGTCGTTCGATGGAGACGTTTACTCGCTGGCTGCAATAGCAACACGGGAATTATGCAAATTATACTTTTAACACTTTTTCATATAGCGCACATAAATCATGTATGGCGGAAAACTAGGCGCACGAGCCTTTTAAGATGTTGTTTACACGACTACACGCGACGACGTTAAATTTTCCGAAAATCGCCAATCGTAAAAACGATAATTATTTACCTGTGTATAGCCAACTATTTGTGCGGCGTACACGATATTATCATGTGAGCAACGTATATAATAGGATGATGATAATATATGTTTACGAATTTTGAACTTGAAAACATGACGTACGGTGGAGATAAGTCGCTACGGCACTCGTGAATATTTATGAGGCCATTAAAATTCGAGTCCGTGAGTGGAATATACATACATGTTATAGAAATGATATATACCGGCGTACCCTGTAGTGTATATATATATATAGGTACATAATATTATGTTCTATAACGCGCGTACCTATGTCGTTTCACTCATTAACGGACCATCGAGATCGGTTGTGAAAAACGTACAGGAATAATGAAATATTACGTACGGAAAAGTTTAATGATTTTTAATATTATAAACACAGCACATTCACAGGCCATGATGTCGTGTTTGGCGGCTCATAATAATAATAATAATAATATATTATAATATTGTATGGTATTCACGTATAGGACTGGGACGAACGCTGTTGCATAGGTCGGTGGCGATGCAGGTAGATTCGTATAGTAGGTATACGTATACTGATAGAGTTAATATATTATAATATTATGGTGAACTAACAAGTAGGTATAATAATATCGAGTAAAAAAAAATAACGCGCCCGGGAAAACGGGCGCTAAGAATATCGATATATATATATATTATCTCATAGCGTTGCACGTGTTCGGAATATAATATAATCTGATATTTTTTACAACAATGATATTATTACTATTATTATGTCGTCTGTCGTCGTCGTGCCAGCGCTCGTACAGCGTTTTGTCGTAGTCGTCGTGTTTTCTGCGTTCGTTCGAATAAAAATCACAATAAGCGCGTTTATATAATATTATTATAACGACTGCGCGTATAAAATACAATAATAAAAAATATATTACTCGTGTGTGTGTGTACCTACAACGGTGGAGAAGAATTCGTAAATGTATATTCATACAGGGTGAGCCGGGCGTCTCGCCGTTCTCAGAAGTCAGCCTTTACGGGAAAACTCGAGGATACCACTCTGTATACTATAAAAATATATCCGGCATTGGCGCGTATGATAATTTTTTTGTTTGTTTCTTTTTCTCTCCTTTTTTATGTTTTTTCGTTGACGACTACGACTACGACTACGACTACGGCGCGCGGTCAAGTACGGGGTGCCAGGAGACGTTTATCAGTGACCGTGACATGTGGCGGGTTATTATTATTATTGTTTGTGGCGCACACGTGTTCAACAATCATGGCTTGTTAACAAAATATTATCTACCAGGCAATTCCACACGAACAGACACAGACATACACTCACTGACACACACACACACACACTCACTCGCGAGCGAGCATACCGGCACCGCACCTATTAAAAAAAAAAAAAAATACATATACTAATATTATTCCCTGTGCCACGCCGACACGCTCGAAGTGTATATACACACCACCACGATACGCGTAGTCGTACGGGGCAAGACGTTATGGAAATGAAGTCGTTTTCAAAAACGCGTCGCACACCTGTGACCTCTTTACGGGGGAAAAGAGAGAAAAAACCGGGTACGACGGCGGTCAAGAATACAATATGATATAAGTATAATAGTACACGTACCTACGGCGTTTACACCATATTATATTATCATATTATGTATAATATATGCCGATGACTGCGTCGTGATATAATAATGTTATGTTATCGTATGCATCATTGTCCAATGCGATATGGGAAAACGCCGAAACTCGATTTTACACAAACGTTTTCAATATGTATTATATTATCGTGATGAACCGTATGGAACGGTTTCAACGTTGGTCGGCACTCGGCACTCGGGCGGAGAGTGGTTCGCGTGTAAAAAAAAAATGAATATTTATTAATAAAATATTATTATAATACACGTCGTTTTAATATCGCATAAAAAATGTACGATGTGCTTATTAAATCATTAATTGATGATGATATTAGTAAGTATTACAGCTTATTAATGGTTGTTAACGGTGTTGAAAACACAGATTTTTCTGATAGTCTGTATATACGTTATTTACAACTAGGGTAGTTGAGCCATTAAATTTTATGTTATCTCGTTAATTCTTCAAATTTCCACCACGTAATTCAAGGTCCATTACCCAGCACCTGTGTCTTAAAAAAGTCACAGATGAATTCCATTTATACTGTTTATTAAACCTCTGTATAGTGTAGTGTATATGTGAGTTTCTATAGTACCTATATACTATGTACCTAGTGTATAAACTCATCCAAATTTCTGAAAAATAATTTTTCCTTTCAAGTCATCCAGATATGAACAATAATAAGCTATATTCTAGTAATTCTAGTTAATAGAAAAAACTTAAAACCCATTTTGAGAAGTTTGGCTGAGTTCAAATATATTATTATATTTTCTATTCGTCAAATGTATTGTACGAACAAAAAGTACAATACTAATATGCATTATGTGCTTATTTGTGATTTTAATTCTTTTTTAGACATAAGACTACTAATATTGGTCGCTCATAGACCACATACTGATTTTGTTAAGGTAGCCTTAATTAAAATGTCATAAAGCAAACGATTACGAATATTATTAGCTATTGCATCATGCTACTCACTTACATTAAGAGCGTAAAACCGAGCACACCTATAAATTATTATGGTGTCGAATATGTTAAATACTTAAATACTTTATATTTTATAAAGTTTTCGGCAAAAAAAACCTAACTGAGTCACGTTTTTGCTGTAAAATATCGCGGTTAATAATAAAACCTAGTACTATTTACATTTTAATATATTTAACTGTGACGTAAATTGAATTTACTGACAAAACCATAACTAAACAAATTCGAAAGTGTTCGAAAATCAAATTACACTTTGAAGGGTAATCTTTTTTGTTTAACGTTAGCAGTGTTAATAACTTGAACTAAATAGGTTTATAGAATAGTAAAAACTGTAGCGTACACAACATTATATATTCAAATTAGCTAGGCAACACTTTTTTTTCACCATAATATCATGTTTTAAATATTTTCCTGCGGGCTGTTATACGATTATCTTATGGATACTTGTAAAATTTAAACATTTTAAACTATTCTTTTTTCACAACCATTAAAACACTGTAAATTATATCTGGAAAGTACTGTCGGTCATTATTGGAAAGTTATAAGAATGATGTGCCTATTAAATTTGTTTAACGATCATGCTCTGGCGTTCTATAATGCTGACCGCTCAGCCGTTTCTATATGATGTGTTTGATACCTATAAACTTCAAACGAGAGACAAAAAAAAAAAAAAAAATCATAGTTTAATTATAAAAAAATTCCGTTCTATCCTAAATATAAGTATCGCAATCAACAGCAGTGTAATACACCAATGCGGTTCGATATACACCACACTGTAATTATATATAAATAGTATACACGCGAAATCTATACACAGCTGCATGTGCTGGAGCTAAACGACGCGATGGTCGCGCGAGTACATAATAATATATATTCGACATTTTTTAACGGTCGCGACACGGAGCCCGGTGGTACAGGGGGGCTGCGTGGCGTTAAACTCAGTAGCGACATATAATGTATAACGATACTATTATTGTGTATATATATATATATATATATATATATAGTGCGTTTTTCCGGGAAGCGCACACGAGAAATCACGGCGCAGCTGATCGACCGGACTCGCGGGGAAGCGCTGCTGCAGATGTACACAAAATAATATGCAATAATATTATATTATATTATATACATATTATTCATATTTCATAATATATACACACACGGAGGAGAGGTGCGTATAAACAGTGTTTTCGTGTGGGGTAGGGGAGATGGTGCTATATTATAATATTATGTCTAGTCGTCGCGCCCGATGCATGCGCAAAGGCCCCGCGCGTGCAGTGCAGCTGCATCGGCAGCAGGAACTCTGCGTACATACGTGTGTGTGTGCTGCGCGCATTTCTATTATGGTGGCGGTTCGACGTCACCGGTGTGGTTTTGTCGGGTTTTTTTGTCTTTCGGGGGTCGCGTTTCCCACGGCGGCTGCTGCAGCTGCGCCGGTGGAGGGGCGCAAGCATGGCATTTCACGTATACGCTGCAAGGGCAAGGTGCGCGCCTCCGGGTCCGGTCGCGCGGTCTGTGTGTGTGTGCGTCGCGAGTTTCGCAAGCTTTTTACCCTTGTACCATACGCATTATCGTAGACAATAAACGCGACTACGCGGGGGGTAACCCAGTTCCTCTATGTATAATGTATAGTGCGCAATACTCGACCGACATTACGGTTCACGTGAACCCGCCAAAATCGATATGCTGCGCAGACAGCGAGTGTATGTAGGTACGTATAGGTAACATAACATACGTAGGTACTACCCCAACCGGCTATTATTTAATAGTATTTTGTCAAGTTTAGCCGCGTCGAAACTAGGATTTTACGTTTTCCCGCCACAGTCCACAGCTGCAACAACCCTGCACCGTCCCCGTGACTGCCGACTGAACACTATCTGTTCAATAAATAATAAACAGTCTTATACATATAAGACATAGACATGTAGTATATACATATATACTATTCCGGCCGATCATATATAGTATTTAAATTTTCTCAATAATTAATACGATTATAACAATATTTTTCAATTGGATGTATTCGATGTGTTTAGGGTTCGTGGTTATTAAAAGTCCGAGTAAGCAAAGTGCAAAAAAATATGTTATTTACAATTCCTCATCCTTTGGCCCTAACCTTGGGCAATTGTAAATCTTATATATAATTCACACTTGAGACTATTAAATTTAAAATGATCAGGAATCGTGTATGGACTCTATACCATAATACACACATGTCGCCCTAAATACAATTGAATGCTATTCAATAGGAACAATTTTAATCGTTTTAAATTACAAATAAGCACATAAACAAAAACAAAAAAAAAAATAATACGGGCAATATTTATTTTTTTCTAAATCATCTATTTACAATAATTATTCCTCTTCGCTCTATTTTTAACATTTCATTCCAAAGGTCATTTTCATGAAGTAGTCCGATATTTATTCCAAATAATTTTAAAACTATTTTACCCAAGTCTGCAGACATTAATATAGTATTTCTTAACACGAATGAATGTAATACACAAAGACCGTCTTTTACATTGATATAATAATATAACAGACGACCCCAACTGTCGCGGATGTGTATGTATTATTATATAATGTTGTATGGGACGAGGATAACGAAGTCACATGTTTGATTTATTTATTTGATGTTTTTATCTATAATATTACAGGAATTGACTGTGCAGCGTATCAAAACATATGGATTCGAGACGAATACAAATTTATTGGGGTTTATCCTCTATTTTTTTTCTGGTTGTCGTTCAATTTTGTTGTACAGATGTGTCGGAAGTAGTGTTTCATATGTGTATAAACATTTTACCGTTTTATTTATCTATTGCTCGACGCTGCTGCACGTGCACTATGATTGTGGCGCACATAGAAACGTACTGTAAATTATGACCTTTTTGGTCAAACGCTCGGAATGGACGGAATGATAAATAATATATTTATATAGCGAATTCGATCATTTTATTCGTAATATAATACAGAAAACCAACTATAGTGTCAGTACTCGTACATAGTTTGGCAACAACAGTGACTATGTATGACTGCTCAATAATTAATTTAGCGCGTTCCTACGGCAGAAACGTTCTAAAATCAATTCCAATAATATTGTCATCGAAGGCGATCGGGAATCCTTGTTATTGTTTAGGTATACAGCCGATAATGTCGTCTATCATTGATTAACAGGATCCTTTATAATATAATATACTAATTTGGAAACCGTTGGAGCGAATATCTGTTATAATTGTGTAAAAAAATGTAGTTTTTTTTCTAGTCTGCTCGTTATTTTTGCCGTTTTCCCTTGTAAGGGATTTCGTAAACGTGATGTGTACAGACATTATTTTGCTATACGTCACGTGTGCATTGCTGCGGTGATCGTCGAAATGTGTTTTTTCTTCGTCGCTCGCTCTGCACGCATATTCCATGAGATAAAAATATATATTATGTAAAGAGGAAAAACACGTGTCTCCGTCGTCATTATTTGGACACCGTAAATTTCCGAAGACGGCGACGGGTGCGCCGCACATATATTATAACAGCACATATTATTATTATCTAACGTCTCACAGCAGTTAGGTACAATATTATATATACACACTATAATATTATATAGCAATAATAGCTGAAACTGATACTTTACTTAATACGTTATTGTCGTTATTTATGCATGTCTACACTGAAGCTGCGTTCAGTGTCGAACACTGCATGTTGGATTCAGGTGGGGGGAGAGGAAGTGTTGAATCTATTCTCGCGTGCATTTAATCAAAATTAAACAGGATATAATTAACTAAATAGTTGTAGAAGAGAGGTAAAGCTCACAATATTGGGTTAAAGCGCTATAAACGATATACAAAAAGTTCATATCATCATTTGCACTAATATCATAATTTTATGTATTTCAAAATATTTAATCGTCAATGATCTATAAAATGTACGTAAAAAATCCTACAATATTAATTAACACATTTATTCAGCATAATAATTGTTTTTGTAAAATCTATTATCACTATGGTACAAATACTACGAATTACGGTAGTGTTATTTACTATAAGTATACTAACCACTAACAATATAATATGAATAATATTATATTGTGTATAATAAGTTATAACACACAAATGCTCTAACGATCTATCATAATCAGCCATGACTCATGACTGATATAGTATGATATTATAATTGTTGATAATTATACATTGGTCGGTTTTAAAGGATAGAACTCTACCACATTTAATATCTTATGAATGAAGCACACAAGCATTATAGGGATTTTGGTGATTTTTTACGTTACGATTTATTTTTTTTTTCATTTAATTTTGGCGTTATGTCTTGCGCCTAAGTTCCGCTACAATTTTTTTTTTATCCCATACTTTTAAATCCTCCGTGACTACTTCAATTACAGTTTTCTATACATATATATATATATATAATCTATGTTTTTAATGCATTTAATATATTTCATAGTTAGCTGGTATATTTGGTAAGAAACGCACTCAGAAATACCGCACAACATAATATATTGTGGCTATATTGACTATGGTATAAGCATATGCATTAGCTATGCTAGTTTATATACAATATATATATATTAATTCTGATAACATATTACGGCGATAAGCCATATAAGATATAAATATTATGCATACATACGAGTTCAACAAACCGCATTTAGTATATGATACTATTATCATTATTATAATGACGAATAACGATCGATGTTGTTTCACTACGCATGTATGTGTATAATATAATATACGAGCTATATGGCTATAAAAAAAAGTGCATAACAATGAACTCAATGAGGTCGCTGCACAAGAATTTCACGATTCACGAGAGATTAACATTGAACATTGTACAGTATGTACAACAATAAACAAAACTCACAGTAGTGTTGTACCGGACGACACCTTTTTTGTGTAAATTCTAAATAGGTATCGTATAATAGGTATAATATTATGACGATTTGAGGAATAATATCGTATTATGTAATGAATATTATCTGATTATCACGGTGTATACCTATTTATTATACATTCCGCATAGAAATAATGTTTAAAAAACTGCGGTTCGTATAGGTTTAGGTATACGTGTACATCACGTCTTATCACAAATCTGTTTCGTAAAATTTTGGAATTCTCTTACAAATATACAACTCCAGAGTCCAGACGATAATGATGCATAAAATATCACGGCTGTTGCACCTATTTGCAGCACATTAAAATGATGATATGGGTTTGACGTAATATAATATTACTTTAATAGTTTAATAGTATTTAGTTATACTCTCTCATGGTCATGTACATGAATATTGTTCGTTGAAATTTGTTATTGTTTTATTGCTTCCCAGTAATATTATAATGCAACTGGCATGCAAATAATTACGGTATAATATATTATACATTTATACACCTCAAGGAAAATCTACCTATAGATGTTATAGGAGTCTACATATTGTAATACACTCGCGTACGGCGTATATTACATTATCATGCACATTTATAACATAGGATGCATACCTATACAGTATTTCACAACGAAATAGAATGTTGGCGATTCGAAGTAAAATATAACTTTTGCATTAACATTTCAAATGGATTCTGACGTCTTCGGAGAAAATACTTGAGTCGTGTATTTACGCGTATGATAAAGCGCCACAGAGTTTCCTCGTATGATACAGCAATATTGTGTTTATAATGACCACGATATAAAAAAAACGACCTACATAATATAATACATGCGATAATAATAAAATATGAAGAATGAAGACATTGCGTATATATTATCAAGTATTTGGCAGCTTCCAAAGTTAATATTGTTATACAAAACGCGATAAAACTAATTTATATATACCTTATATGTAATGCACTGATAAAAAAATGATTATGATTATGATATGCAAAAGTAGTGAAAAATACGCAGAAATCTAAATATATAATTATTATATCCATTACAAATATTATTTAGGTTTGAATTTTAAAATATACATTTTTATGTCATGTTCGTGTTCCATAGATCAAAATTAAACAAAACAGATTAGTTGAATGCATAACATAATTTATACTTCAGAAATCAATAGTCCATTTCATGTGTAATTTATTATGAACAAACAGATGAATCATTTTTTGATTCAATTTTTTTTTCGATAACAATACTGAAATATTGAAAAAAACAAACGAAATTAAAATGCATTCGTCGCAACAACGTATTATAATACTATTACAGATACACATGTATAACACAGTTTTAAGTGACACCGTGTCGTTACGTATGTACAATATGTATGTCGTATAATATTTCCGATTTGACGATATAATTTTAAAAATAAAAAAAAAGATCTACATTAGGTATATGCGCATAGTTCGTACCTATTAAGAATCCGCATGTTATTAAATTATATGCATTTATATATTATGTTTATTAAAAACTAATAATAAACCAAAAAAAAAACCATATAATACTTATCTCGTACGTTTATATTATAATATACATTGTACACGAAGGTCGAATTCGCATAGCACCGTCGGCGGTGCAGTACACAAGTAAAAGTGACTTGAGGGGCAACTTTACACACACACACACACACACACACACCGTGAGTCCCGTATATCTCTTATATTAAATCGGATCATAATAATCTAATAAAAAAAAAAAAAATAAAAAACGTATATAATAATATAATATGAGAAAAACAGTATACGTTATAGAGAAGAGCCTCATCTACACACACACACAGCTTCGTCGTACACGTGCACACACATATTATGTATGCTTATAATAGGTATATATATAGGTGGATAAAGTGTATATACCAGTTGGTGTTCCCACGCCAACTAGCCCGTTCGGTCCGGTCCGCTCTTTGAGATAACCGGGTATACGAGTGCGGTGACGGATGGGTGGTGGGTGGCGGGGTAAAAATCCTCTGTGGTATTTTTCGGTGGCCGCCGCCGCCGAGGCAGGTGTCAGGTGTGCGCGTCGTCGTCGTTTTTGTATAGGCGGCGGCGGCGGCGGCGGCCGTGCGTGCGAGCGCCGCCGCGCGAGTCTCTTTGAAATCCATTCAATCTCGTCCACGGCCGCCGCGACGGGCGTGGCCTCCACCGGCGTTCCCCCACCCACCGCCGAGCTCTATAAATACCACCCGACCGGGACGGGCCGACCGCAGTCGCAGTACACCGTTCTTCGCTCTCAGACATCGTCCGTCACCTACAACCGTATAATCGTAATATTATTATTATTAGCGAAGGATCGATTTACTGTGTTTAAATATCGTCATATTTGTTAACGATACATAATATCGTCGAAAAGTTTTGCGCACAGTGCTATCGCGTGCGTTACTCACATCGTTCGTGTCGCATTCTACAATTTTTTCGAGCGTGAATTATATTTTTTTCGCGTACCCACACGAGTTCGTTTCGTTTCGTTTCGCTTCAATCCGAAAACAGCAGCGACCATGAAATCCTTACCTTTGTGCCGCAACAACAACAACAACAGCAGCAGCAATAACAGCAACGGAGGTTCGACCGGACCCGCGGTGACCGGCGGCCGAGTGCACCGCAAGCGCGGTGACCTGGAAGACGAGAAGATCCAAAAGTACCTGTCCAAGCTCAAGGACTTGGTGCCGTTGATACCCAAGGACAAGCGGATATCCCGGTTGGAAGTGATCCATCACGTGATCGATTACATTTGCGACCTGGAAGACATGCTGGAGAATCACAGGTCGGTGAACGCAGACGCCGTACACTCCGCTGCCGCGGCCGTCATGCTGTCGTCCTCTGTGGCCGCCGTCCGGCAACCGTTGGGCATCATATCGACGCCGAACGCGCTGGCCGCCGCCGCCGCAGCCGTCGCCGTGGCCGCACAACCGCAGTCGTCCTCCGAATCGGTGAGTTGAGGTCAAATTATTATGCGAAGGCAATAAAAAAAAAAAAACACATCTCCACCACGACACTCTTCCTGGGGCACTCGCGACAACGCCGTCGTCGTAAAACGCTCATAAATAAATAATCGAAATATTGTAGTTTAATATTATATACCGCGATTATTTAGGTGACCGTTGTACGCATCAGGTTGGGTATCATGATGGTGGTATCGCCCGCCCGCACCACTTTCTCTATTTGGGAATTTCACCGTTCCGTCCGCCTGATAGAGTTTTAATCGTTGTCCACTTGTGACCTCTCCTACCACACACACACACACACACACACACAATTATCACGACCATTGATTTTGTTGCGAAATTTTGTGTATTTATTTTTTTGTTTGATATTGTGTTTTCAGACCATGTCCCCTTCTTCTCGGGCACAAGATAAGCTGTCGAGTTCGTCAGACACGAGGGCCGTTAGCTGTTAAACAAAACGAACAATTAAATATCAAAGAGATGTATCGTCATACTATTTCAAAAAACAACACTCGACACACTGTACGTAAACCAAACAGAAAATGAATGATTAAAAAAAAAACGTCGCCCGTCTACGCCGCAGCAGCCTGCAGTGACCAGTAACCGTACCGAGCAACACCGTTTGTCGAACATACAAGTATATAATATACCTATAAATATATATATATATGTCTGGAGAGAGAAAATACGTTATGTATACACATACATTCCAAATAGATTCGCCATACTCTCGGTAGTTGACTCGGTTCTATCCGTTTCGTCGGATAGCGCGTTTTTTCTCGCCCACCCCCTCCCCGACACTGTACAGTTTAGGTTTAAGTCCTAATTGTTATTATTATTTATTATTATTTTATTATTATTATTATTATTATATCATTATTTTTTTTTCGTTATGACTGTGATCCTATCAATATGTAGTCTAGGTTTTAGTATTTATCTATTATCATAATTATATTATTATATGTAGACGTCTAGCTCTAGCAGGTATATAATCTTACTACGGTAAAAAAAAAAAATTAACAAAATGTTTATTTAAATATAGCCCTATTTATATGTCAACCGGGTGGATTTCGAGACCCGATCCTATATAGAAATACTATGAAGAAGTCCATTATATTATGTTAAAAACAAAAAAAAAAAAACAAAAAAAAACCATAACACAATATCGTATTATATTATTGTATAATATATTATAGGGACTACGCGTATATATATTATATTCAATAAAACATATTATTATTATATATATATATATATATATTTATATAAGCCCACGGCGTACCTTTGCGTTTTTCTCGTCTTTGTACATTATTATTTTTCTCTTTTGTTTTCTTTTATTAAATGATTTATATTGTTTGGGTATATATTGATTACTTGAGTTATTACTTAGCTTTTAATTCAATCATATTATAATACGATTTATTACAAACATAAAACTTCGATTTGTTCATTATTTCTCGCGTTTCCTACATGTGTTCGTTCCTGTGTACAGAGATAATGGTACGGTTTGCTACTACTAATGATTATAATTATCTCGTTTACTATAATATGTCTTATAATATTCATCCAATGCACTCCACTGTGATTTACGTAAGTACTATTTCTTCTCCTTTTTAATATTATATACATATAGGTAATGTATCCACGGGTTGTGACATTTTTGACGCATGACGGTCAATTTTGACGCCGGTTTCGGCCTCTACGGCTGCATTATAGACAGTTAAGTCGTAGACGAGACTTTATGGCGAATAATACATTACCTATATTTTTGTGGTGTCGTTGTACGTTGTGGCGCACATAGCAGTCGTCATCGTCACTCGTCTCACGAAAAAAAATCGGTTCGAAGGCGTTTTGCACGCGTGTTGGTATACACCTATTGTGATATTGTATACATATATCGTGTATATCCGCCGCCGTGTCAGGGGTTCGCAACTTTCTAAAAAAAAAATAGGTGTGTCGCAATATCATAATAATAAACGTACATCATCGCAGGTAGGTTCTTGGAGGTATATTATATGTGCAGTGTACATGTATACATTTACGCATAGTTTTATGCCGCGTGTGTTTTGTACGCCTTCGTGAGTCTATATAACATATTATTGTGATATCGTGTTGTTATTAATTATTTTTGCGTTGTTGCCTGCGAGTCGCGACTCGTTTAAAAACAATTTCCCGCCGCGGAGCGTATCGCCTCTACACCGTAGTCGTCGTGCACGGCAATAATTGGGCCTGCAAGCATATACCATAGGTAATACTTATGCCGGAAGGTATATCGGCACGAAAAACAAGACGATAAAACGACGTTTCCGACACGCTTGCAGTATCGTACAGGATGTTCGTTTTTATTATTTCACCGGACGCTATTCGATTTTGATTTTATATTGACGTATACGTTCAGTGTAAAATTTAATAGACAGACGAGGGAAAAAATTAATAGGATATAGCGCAATATTCATTTTCTCTTTCTCTCGCTCTCAGGCTCGCGTGAAACATAGATAAACGCATTCACGTATAAAATCATGTTGTACGATTACATATCGGTATTATTTTTTTGACAATAAAAATTAAATTAAAAAAATCTTTGATTTAAATAGATGTTAAATTTGATTTGAGACGATGTTTATAGACAAATCAACGTGACAAATTAAAATATTATTCTCTATCATTTTTGTAAGAGGTGACTATAGTACTCTAAGATCACTCAAAAACGAAAAAAATATGATTTCGCGCGAATGCGTTTCGTTTATGTTCCTCGTCGTGGGCCAGAGAGATAAAACGAAGCATTACAAATTATTAAATTTTTATTTATGTATACATTGGACATTATTCTTTTGATCAAATCGTTACATTATAATTAACTTTGCAACGCATAACACGATTACGACAAACTATATGGCGCTATGCTATATTTGATCACCACTAACATAAATGGGTACCAATCTCAGTGATTTATAGACTTGTTCCAATACTCAACCACCACCTTAGTCTCTTTTCTCCTCAATAATGTTATTGCTGACTCTGCCGTTACTGATTAGTAAAAATGTCAAACTAATGTAGTTTAGTTGTGTATAGAAAACCGTTAATGATGCGATACAGTTAAGTCAGAAGACTATAAAATATTGTATTTTATATAGATCAGGCGTGTTGTTGTTTAATTTATACCTATATAGGTATAAAATGTTATACAACGTCTAAGAGTGACTTGTTTTACAGACAATACATGGGTATTTTGTTATTTTTATATTCTGGGAAGAGTGATGAATATATTGATTTTATAATTATGAGAATTTTAATTTTTCAATATGTCATCACCTTTTGGAGCATAAATAATGCTACTCTTCAATTTAAATATTTTTCTCCATTGGAAATAAATCTAGTTGGTACTTTGAAAAGTAAAAATACCCAATACTTTTATAAATGAACGATAAAAATTAAAAAATAGGAAAAGACTAAAAATGTACCCGATACTAGATTTTAATATTTTGATATAATTAAAAATTGATCAACAAATAATCTAAAACATTTCAAATTTTTGCCAAATGATTATTGTATTAGCATTATTTATGTATAGCAAAATGACTCATTTTGAGTAATTTATAGACTTTTAAAATTTTATTTTTTATAGATGTCAAATAAAAAGTGATTTTTATGAATTGGAATTTAAAAAAAAAAAAATCTACTGTAAAAGTAAATGCACACTATTTTTTGTAAACGTTTGAAATTCAAATAATGCATAAAGAAATTTATCAAAATTATGAATATATGAAATATCATTAAAAATATATTATTTATTTATTGTTTGCTTTAAAATTGATTACAAGATTTCTCACAGGTAGTAATTATTAAGTAAAAAAATCTAAAAAGAAATAAGGTCAATTCGTTTATATAAATATATTATTTATATATTAATAAGTTTTTATGAAATTGGATATTTTAACAAGAATTACGATTTTAGTTATTTTGTTCTAATAAAATAATACTATTTACAGTGGTTTAAACTTTTACATAATATATTACTATATTTTACTAAGCACAATGACATTTTCAAAATATTTAGATTCATTTTAAGCTGTTGTCTATATTTATGTCACGGACCTCATAAGGTATAACAATAATTCACGATATAAAATATATATTATTATTATAATTAATAATATAATAATATATAGTAAATGTGAATATTTTTGGTAAAGATAAATATAACTCACAGCATTAATTGTTAATAGTAAAATAAATTACGATAATGTCAAAAATGATATGATAAAATATCTTTATAGAATTATTAGTTGACAGACTGTCTGTGCTCAGATTAATTTTTCATAAAGAATGATTTATTGTTGAATTCGACTTTAACAAATCAATTACAGTGACCTTTACCGAATGACAAGATACAATTGACACTTCACGTATAAAGCGATTAACTATTTGCCGACCTTATTTAGGCATGTAGATCTTTCGATTATGTTTTTAGTTATTTTAATGTATGATACAACATTTAAGTAAAATACCTTTATAATTTAATACAAGTTTCCTCATACGTTTTTATAACAGTGAATAAAAAATATCGAATCTAATGGTTTTTATAAGCATCTGCACAATTAAAATGTTTATGAATTTAAACTGTCACACAACACAGTAAATATTATTTTGCAGTTTAATAAATGCAATATATATAATATATTTGCATAATAATATAATTATGTTTATAATATAATATATAATTTAAAATAATTCTGTAGCTCTCCAAATAATTTATATTATATTAAATTCTGAACGAAGTGATGAACTGATGAATGTATTGTTTTTTTAATTATGTGTTTTGTTTTTAAATTTTGTGTCTATCATTACGTTTTGAAGTTTGATTTATGAATTCAGCCCCTCTTTGAAAATCTAGTTGGTACTTTAGGGGTTCAAAAGTAAAAAAAAATCCAGTAATTTTCAAAAGCGTTAGGGAAAACATTGAAAAAGTAACAGAAAACGAGCATTTTTACGCATAACTAGTTCCAAATCATTTTTTTTATTTTGCTGCAACTCAAAAACGAATCATTATAAATACTTGAAATTTTCACCAAACGTTTTTTATACTAGCGT
Source organism: Rhopalosiphum maidis (assembly GCF_003676215.2). Lineage (NCBI taxonomy): Eukaryota > Metazoa > Arthropoda > Insecta > Hemiptera > Aphididae > Rhopalosiphum > Rhopalosiphum maidis. Next base: position 88,886,799 of record NC_040878.1, read on the forward strand.
TATATTATATTAACGAATACATTTTCAAAATATTTTTACTTTTTTAAGCTATTTATAGACAATTGAACCATTTGCTTTTTCTAGGTTTTTTTTTCGAAAAGCCTATAAAAAAAATTTTGGCATACCATAAAATCTTTAAAATTTAATAGAAGGTTTATTATAAGTTTTACTTATCGTAATAATAAAAAAAAATAAAAAATCGTTAGTCACAATTTTTGTTTATAATAATTTAAAATACAAACGTTTACAAAATATATCAAAATTTGCAAGGAATTTTGAAGTTGAAAACTCATAACATTTTTGTAATTTATATCTAAGGTTAAAAAAACCCAATATATGGTTGTCCATAACTTTTTCTTCAAATAACTGTAAAAAAAATAATAATAATATTATAATATACATAATATGTATTAATGTGTTTACATCTCCTGCATGTAACTTACATGGATGTGATTTTTATTTATTATATGCATGCGTGTGTTATATCTCATATGATATTATTGATCAAGAAAATGATTATTTAAAAAAAAAAAACTGATGTCGAATATTGTGTTAACGTTTCACGACTGTTGATAGATTACTACTGCATGTATGCCATATGTAATTTATAGTTAATATTATATAGATTACAGATTATACATACATTTGTACGGGTATAATATTATACAAATAATATAATGATACAGTGATTTGGAAATTTTAAAGTATTTGATAAACATCAAAATAAAAACATATCGCATAATGTTAGAAGTAAAAATTACAAAATAAAAAAAATATAGTACATATTATTATCTAATATCTATTCAAATTCGACCATTTGTCGTAATCGGATGACTAAAATAAAATATTGTACAAATTTTATAGTGGTATGTATATTGTATTTAGTCGAAAAATAATGCGCTGGCTATAATACTAATTTTATTTGTTGTCCTAGAAACACTTAAATTTTTGCAACCTATATAAAAATAATTGTTTAATTCTGTCAGTTAGACTAATCTTACAGCAACAGTTCATGTTTTGCAATCAATCGGACGTTCTAATTTTCTCTGCTTCGAACTTTTCTGTTTAATTTAATTTCTATTCAACTATGGACGGCGAAGGTGATGGTAATAGAGAAACGCCACCGACGAGTAGCGACAATCTATTGATTGTTGCTACTTCTTCGACGGGATTGTTGGGCGAGTTCTTGAACGAGATACGTGCGGAAATAGAGCTTCACTCCCGGGACTTGACTTCGTCCGATTCATCCAGCGACAGCGAAGAAATCGAATGCTGGTACCTGCCCCGGTTCGACACTGCGAGTGAGATAAGAGCGGTTAGCACGAGGTACTTTGGCCAGGAGAGTGAGAGGGAACTGGTGACGGCGGCGATGATGTACGAATCGACGGAGAGCCTGGACGAACCGCCGCCGTCGACATCGTACCGAGTGGTTCACTTAACAGCAGAGCCACTGACGTCGGACGGAGAGGAGGAGACGTTGGTCGTGTCAACGGCGATGGACGAGGCTGCGGGCAGTGACTCGGTGGTGGTCGATCCCGTACCCGAACCGCCCGGACCGGTGCCCAAAAAACGAAGATCTTGGTTGTCGGCGCTGGGGAGAGCGGTTCTGGGTTTCGGGAGGAAGATGTGTTGTTGCGGTGGCGGTCGGCGAAGAAGACTGTCTTCGGAGTAAGACATCCCTTTCCGTACGTACCGTAACCGTCCATAGTTTATTTCGGAAAGACTAGTGTTTCGTGTGTTGTAATTTCTACGAAAATATCACTTTGTTGATACATCGTTAATGTGATCAATTGTTTATTTACTTAGAATAATTACGATTGGCCTGTGTAGAGTTTAATTATTATTAATAATGTCTTTGGACTTGTTTCGCAGTCAATTATGATGGCGTGTAAAAATATGCAAAGGTTTGACCGTTGTATGTTTTCACCGTAGATCACAGATATGTATATATTCTATATACCTGTCGTATAATTGTCGTCGACAATAATAATAGAAGTTCAATGTATAAACTATGTTAATAAGTTCGATTTATTTGCTCTGTTTTTTTTTTCTTTTACTCGACCGCGATCGGTGACTCGGGAGGTTGGTGACACTGACTCGCCCGCCGCCCTGTTTCGGGCAACGACGCGTACGACGCCGTTTCGTGCTTTTTGACTTTTGTACGTCGTCTGCCGTCTTAATTCGGTTGTTGTGGCTCGTTATGCCGTAGGCTCTTCGAGCCCCGCGTAAGATATACGCGCACCGCTCTCACTCGCGGTGCTCGACATTCTTGCAATATTGTTATACTGCACCCTTTCAGGGGCGTACCCAGGATATTTTTTTTTTTTTTTTGGGGGGGGGGGCTAAATTCAAATCATTTTTAAATATTAATAGTATTTATAATTATATAAACAGAGGTCTCTCTCGGGACCCGGAATGACAATTATAAATATATATTATGTTATACTCGTACCTAATGTTTCAATTTCATTAGTTGATAATTTATTTTATATAATAATTTAAATTCAATATACCTAATCAAATTATCAAAATGTTTGGGGCCAGCCATTTCTTTTGGGCGGGGGAGGGCTAAAGCCCGTTGGCCATCCCCTTGGGTGCTCTCTTGCACCTTTTTAACCTTTAATCGGTTATGCTTTAAAATAATATGTACGTTCGTTACTTTAATTCCGTTCCGTCGTGCTCGACGTGTTCTACCGTCGTTACTTATTAATTACGCGGTCTATGCTTATCGCTTGTTCCTACGGTGATCGCCATTTTTATGTGCTTTTACGGTCGTCGTGCTCAAAAGTTGATCTCTTAACTTGTATGAGTCTTATAATGTTGTATCGCTCAAATTTGCTGTCGAGCACTTGTGTTTTATATTCACGCTGCTCTTGTACCACCCGTTTCGGTAATTGTGAATAATATATCGCAGCAGAACGTTCAATCCGGTTCTTGGAAACTTTGTACGGTTGGGTAAAAAAGTACATTGCAGAACGCGGACACTTTGTACTACTATATATACAATTTTATTAAAAATGTTATTATGTTTAAATATTATTTGGTAAATCTAAGCATTTTATATATTCTCCGAGTTTTTGGACAGTTTTGCGGACAATAGAATTGGACGAATGTGTCAATAGGCTACATAATAGAAGCAAAAATCTAATTCTGGTGAAAATAATAAACTATTAACTTTATGTAACCAGCTCAAAAACAAAAAAATAATTTTAATTTTTAAATTCCATGTATATTATATATGTTGGTTTTAACATTATTTCTCTTTTTTCACATATGTTTATATTGTACACGTTTTTAATTGATTTAAACTGATTATTTTGACTAATAGTATAATACACTACATTTTATAACGTTTTTAATAAATTTACATTTTTATATTTAATTTTTACATTTTAATAATTTACGTTATATACATATTACACTTAGGTATATTACTGTATACATTAATATGTATTTTATGTATATAATAGTACAAAGTAACTATGTTACGCCTTACGCGTGTGTAAAATATGGTCATCAGTCAGCATATGCCGGTGTACCGCGTTCTTAAGAAGATGTCAGCGCAATATTTGTTTCCTCACTCAAAATCACCCGCAACATATAGATAAACACTTTCAAATAAGGTTTTTCTAAAATTATAAGTAGCTCTTCAAATATATGTTTTTGCATAACTTATGATATCGTCTACATAATTAACGATGCATAAGTACAGTGGTCCAGAAAGAGCCATTGCTTTAGAAAATTGTCTTGGGGAGTTTTTATATCCGAATGGAAACTTCGTTCATTCATATTACCCAAACGGAGTAATAAATACTAATATAATATATCGGTCTGTTTTTCTCAGTAGAATGTTCATTTATCCTCGCTACATGTCCATTATATTAAAATATTTCGATCCTTCTAGACAACCAAATACTTCTTGTAAATTTTTGATCGGGAAATTATGTTGTGGCACTTGCTTGTTTATTTGTCCGCAGTCGATTACCGATCGTTTTCACTTATGTGTGTTATTAACTAAAAATGCCGGACAGCATATGCCGAATTTGATGGTATAATTATTCAACCTTCGTTTAAAAGATTATTGACTTGTCTTTGTAACTCATTTTGTTCACATAAGACCAATCTATATGGTGGTAAATTTACCGGGTCTTCAGTTGATGTGAAGGGTATTTGTGTAATATCACCTATGTCAATAGCTCTTACGTCCATGTCGTGTTGCGCGCGAAACGATCGACATATCTTGGCAATAATTTTTTTGGTTTTATTTGCTGACTTGTTTCTAATCCTGAGTTAATATCAAACTCTAATTCTTTATTATTTTTATAAACTGTTTAGGTTACGCGTGTTTATGTCTTTTCGTTATTTTATACGAACGAGTTCTGTGACATTTGTAAATTTTTGTTGGTTTCAGTTGGTCTTGTGTGAGCTAGATTTCCATTTATGTTTTCATATACCTATTTGTTCTACATGATGTGTTAATTCATCAAAACCGTTTCGTCTAGTATGCATTTCGTAATTTTCAATATGTTGTCGAATGTTGCTATTTCTTATGTATCGCTTTACCTGTCTCTTAATACTTAATAGTTTTTGGGTCTGGTATTATTGTAAATATTATTGCATTATGTAAAGTTAATGGTTGGAGTGATGGTGTTTATATTGTGCCCGAAGTCCAATGATTATCCCTGATGTGAAATATTTCTATAAGCGATCAGTTTATTTATTATTCTTTTGAAAATTGGTCCCGAATTTTTAAATCCTTGAGGAATTCGTTTAAAATGATATCGGCCAAAATCTGTTATAAAGACGGTTTTGTATCTGTCTTCAACCTTTATTGGTAATTGATAATAACCTTGAGCCATATCGATTGATGAGTAATATTTTGCTCCTTCTAGGCTCCTAAACAAGTCTTGTGACCTCGGTATAGGATGTTTATCACTAATTGTTTCATTATTTAATTTCTTATAATCGACTAAAAATCGATATTTCCCTTTTCCTTTTTATATATTAGAAACACTGGAGCAGTATAATCACTTCTACTAGGTTCAACTATATCAGAAATTATCATTTGGTCTATTAAAATTTTTAATTTTTCTCTTTCGGCTGGTGCTACTCGGTAGGGAAGTTGAAAGATTGGTTTGTTTGATTTTAAATTAATTTTACATGGTTCTATATTTGCACAATCGATGTCTAGTGGGTCAGATGTAAATAAATGTTTGTATTTGTTTATTAGACCTTTCGCTTTTTCCCTTTGTTCCTTATTCAATTCGTTTGATATTTTTATAACTGTCCCTTGTTTATCAATAATTTCATGTTCTGATTTAGTAATCGTTAATCATTTTTTCTTATTTTACCTATTGTTATGCCTTCATAAGTTTGTGTATATAAATTTGGAAAGCTATTCTCTAAAATGCCCTTTTCATTTTCTTTAAAGATTTGAGTTTCTAATTTTAAATCATGTTTTTATTTGTGCCTATATAAGTATTATTTTTATTGTTATCTCAATTCTAAATTCTTTAGTATTTATAATTACTTTAGTTCCGTATTATCTGCACCTGTTATTATGATATTATCTTTAGGTTTAATAAGCTGTTAATTTATTGTTAATGAGTAGTCTATACAAGAAAGATTTTACCCTGTGTCTAATATAGCATATTTTTTGTTTCCCTCAATTTCCACCATCATTGATAATACTCTTTGTCCACATTCTGTATTTATTATTATGTTGCCGTGATTTTTGTTTTTATTTTCTACGAAGTTTTGATTCGATAAATGCAAACAAATGGATGTTCGTTTAAATAGTTATCGATGTTTATTTTTTATTTTATTCAGGTCAGGAAAAATAGTATTGACTGTTATGTTTTTAAATATGCGTGGGCTGTTTGTTTCGACGGAAATACCGGGTATCCAGTGACATTTTTTATGAAAGATACCGATATTTTGGCGATTGGGTTTCCAGTAATCTATTGCATTAGAATTTTCGTCAATTTCATAAATTATAAAATAAATTAATTTTGAATTGGTCACAAATAAAAGCTAAGTCGTCGTTCTTAAGGTAATAGCCTGATCTTAAATTAGCTATAGCTAGCATGTTCAAGTTTTCTATAGTTGTTTTATTAATATTATGATTTTCTAAGTATACGCGTAATGTGTATGCTCCACAATCACCATCGCTTGGTACTTCTTTTCACTTAATGAATGAGCCGGCAATAAGTGCTATCTTAGTTTTCAAATTGTCGTTGATATCAGAGTCTGAGATTATATTATAACTGGTTATTGAAATGTTATCTTTTTGATCATTCTCGTTTTCGGGTAAGGAGTATAAACTAACTTTCATAGTGGAATTTTGAAAAATAAATTGAATCATATAAGATATTAATCCGATTGTTTTTATCTGAACCTGTGCATATTTTTGGTAGGGCCAAAGTTGTAATTTCATTTTCAGTACAAAATTGTTTAGTATTATTCAAAGTTTTAAAAATATTTAAATAGATTGATTTATCATAATAATTGTTTTTTGTGATAAGGTATAAAATCCATTGTTTGTTTAGTTTTAAATGAGATACTTTGGTAATATTTTTATGTTGATGAATCAGTTTGTAATAGTAAATTAAGTTGTTTTTTTAAATTGTGCGGCTATTCCTTTTTACACGGTAAAACATTGGCTATCGCTGTGTGTGTTCGTATTTAAAGAAAATATATCACCTGTTGTTTCTGTGTAGTCTGTTGAATATTCCAAATCTTTTCCTAACTCGGTCCTTAATTATTTTTTGATAAAGTGCACCTATCAGCGTAATGTCCATTTTCATTGCATTTGTAACATGTAACTCTTTTTGTTTCTTTTTCGTAATTGTCTTTATACCGTTCAGATGTTCTTTCGCGACTATTATCCTCACTGTATTGACGTTTATAGTTATGATAATTGTTACCTCTATTGTCTCTATCTCTAGAATTTGACCTATTTCTACGGTCTTTATTATTATTTCTATATGGACTAGATTCTCTTGGTCTTCTATTATAATATTCTCTGGATAGTGACTTGTCTTATATTTCTTTTTTTTTATTAAATAAAACAAAGTCCATGGCTTTTATGGCCATTGGACGAACGTTATATTATACAATATTATACATGATTAGACATTTTTATATATAAATACAATAAGAAAAGACTGTGTTATTATTGATTAAATTCCGGAAAGGGTAGCGGTAGTGTGTGCGTTGTGATTTTTTCTTGCTAAATCAGTTGGTTTCCACTGGTTCTGGATGCTATTGAGGATGGAGAGGGAGTCACTAAGGATAATAATCTGGTTAGCTTGACTTTTATGTGTTGCAAACTCGATGGCTTTGAGGATAGCCAGTGCTTCAGCAGTGTAAATAGAGAATTGCTTGATAATTTCCATTGAATTTGTGTGTCCTTGTGGATGATAGCCTTTCCGACACGATTTACCATAACAGAGGCATCCGTGTATATGAGTGCGTGATGTTGTTTATGTGACAGTATTTTCATGAAAAAATTTCTGTAGTGATTAATGCTGGTAAATTTCTTGGGGAGTTGGTGCAGATTCAGATTGATGTTCATCGGATGAGCCATGGTAGGGAGATGCTAATATCAGTGATCAATATGTTATCCAGATAATATTTTTTGTATTTTTCGAAAATGTGATTGGGGGAGGAGTAAACACCTTGGGGGGCACAGGCCATTCTAGCTGCGATTTTGAATGTTAGTTCGGACCATCTAATATCCAGTGGTGGAATGTCAGGAATGTTGAGTATGCTACTGATGGGGTTTGATCGGAACGCACCTATGGATAGTCTGACCGCTGAGTTATGTACCGGTTCCAGTATTCTGAAGTGGGAGGGTTTGGCGGTGGATATTAGAGGGGCTCCGTAATCAATTTTGAAAAGGATAAGTGATTTGTGGATTTTCAGAATCATTTGCGTTTGTGCTCCCCACTCTGTGTGAGAAAGTGTTTTAATTAAATGAATTCTAGAAAGACGGGATTTTTTAATGTGTTGTAAGGGCGCCATGTTGCTTTGGATTCGAAGATTATCCCGAGGATTTTTACTTGAGTTTAGTTTTTGATGGTGTGGTTTCTAATTTTTAATACTATATTTTCCTTTTTTCTTTTTTGGTTGATGAGTATGAGGCTGTTTTTATTCGGCACGAATCGGAAACCAGACTTTTTGGACAAGAATTCAAGTTTGTTGGTTGAATCTTGTAACAATTGTTGAATACTGTTGCTATTTGTGCTGCGGCAGATGATATTGAAATCATCAACGTATAACAGAGGGATATTGGGATTGTGTATTCCTTCGGAAATGTTATTGATGGCAATTAGGAATAGCGTCACTGAAATAGTGGATCCTTGGGGAATAACATTGTCTTGTGTAAATGTATCAGATAGGACGTTAGAGGTTTTAACCTGAAAAGTACAGGTGCTGAGGAAGTTATTTATGAAATCTAACATGTTACCTTTAGCTAGAATTTTATTGAGATTGTGGATGATTCTGGGTCTCTATGCTGAGTCATATGCCTTAGCGATGTCAAAACTAATCAATCCTAAGCTTTGATTGTACTTTAAGGCTGTTTGGATTTCGTTTTTAATGTTTAATATATTCTTGGTAGTGCTTCGATCACGTCTAAATCCATTTTGTGTAAGAGTGAGGTAATTACACATTTCCAAGTACCACATTAGGCGATTATTAATCATTTTCTCAAGTAGTTTACAAAGCGTGCTTAAAAGACATCTAGAACGATAGCTATCAGGTAAAAACTTATTTTTGTTAGGTTTTAGAATCGGTATGACATGACCGTGCATCCATGAATTGGAGAAACAGTTGTTGTTCCAGATTGAATTTTAAATTTATGGTAAATAGGTCCTTGCGTTCACTGGGAGATTTTTATAAATAGGTAGGGTATTCCGTCTGGGTCGGGACTTTTGCTTTTGCAGTAACGGAGAGCTTCTTCCAGTTCTATGATGAGAAAAGAGGAGTTGAGTTGTATTTAAACATTATTACGAGGGGACACTGTGTTTTTAGAGTTGCTGTATATGTGTGCCTTGGATAAGAAATCCGGATCATAGTTGGAGTTGCTTGAATTCTCTTGGAATATTATCCGCAAAGTATTGGAGATGTTGTTGTGTTAGAGTCCGTGAGGAAATTAATAGTGTTTCTGTTGGTTCCTCTGATGGATTTAATTTTTTTCCATACAATTGAGGAGTCAGCTCGGTTGTTAATGCTGGAACAATATGTGTCCACAATAAGGATTTACTGCTCTTAACCAGATATCTGGTTTGCGCTCTAACCTTTTTTAAATTAATAAAGTCTGCTTGCGATAGGGAAATTTGGAATTTCTTGAGAGCTTTATTTTTGTTTTAGATGGCTTTTTTTATATCGTCATTTCACCATGGGGCGCGAGGTCTTGGGGAGCTGCTTTTAGATATGCCTATTGTGATTGAGGCTGATTCTGTTATCATGTCAGTAAATTCCTTTACGTCTGCATCTATGTTTTCTGGTGATGGGGTGGAAAGGTTTTTGGTTTTTTTTCTATTAGAGATGAGAAGAGATTCCAGTTAGGTTTTCTGATAGAACAGCGAGGTGGGTAGACCAAGTCTATATTATCAAGTGGGTGGTTGATGGGTATAAGTATAGGAATTTGATCGCTACTGTTGATAGTGTATGGTAAGGTGCATCACTCCGATTTATGTGAGAGAGATGTTTGAAATGGAGAGATCAATTGCAGAGGAGAGTACGTTAACAGGGTTGATTCTTGTAGGCTGTTCATTGTTGAGAAGCACCAGATTATCTCAAATAAGTAATTCGTCAATGATTTTCCCTAGGTAATCCAATTTGTAAAATCTCCAAGTCTCACTATGACTATTAAAGTCGTCGACTAAAATGAATGTGTTGGGCTGTTGATGTATGATACCTTCGATGTCATGAAGGGAAATATCACTGTTATTTGACATATATATATATTACTTATGGTTAGTTTTGTGTGAGGTAGATTGGCTGAGACGGCAATTACTTTGAGATCTGTGATTAAAGGGAATTCAGCACTGGGGAAGTCATGGTTAATAATTATTGTGATATCTGGCTCTAGCGCATGAGAGGCGATTGCGTTTATATATGTCATAGTGCGTGAATGAGGAATTGCTTTTTTCGTTAAAATTGGTTTCTTGGATGCATATTGTTGGGTTCAGTTCTTTAGTTAGTATCTGGAGCTCTTCTATTCTACTGGAGAACCCGTTGATGTTCCATTGTATTATTTTTGTTTTCATCTGAATTGTATAAGGAGGTTTAGACTGGCAGTTTGAGATGGTTGATGTGTAATGTAAAGGATCTGCGAACATCATTTGAGGCGTAGGGTACTTCAAGAATCTTGAGGTGGAGAAGCTTGGAACAGTAGATTACCAAATTTGGTGAGGTGGGTTTTAATGAAGATTTTTGCGATTTTGAGACGGATTTCTTCAATGAGTTTCATGAGTGATGGAATGTCCGAGTCAATCTTTTTGCAGAGATTATAGATACTGTTTTTGTTTGTATAGTTTTCTAAGATGTATTTGAACTGTAGCATAGATACTGGGGGATTGATGGAGTTGTTAGAAAAAATCTCCACGGCTGGGTTGAGCCCTTCAAATATTTTGTCCTCGAGACTAGATGACGAGTTTGATCTGACATTGATCTTTGCTTTTTTTTGTGTCTTTTTTGTGAGTTCGTTGCAAGGGGTGGTAGTTGTTGAGTCTAAAACTCTTGCAGTGGTGGCGTTTGCTTCAAGAGACGAATATTCTGAAAGGTGCCTTTTGATTGGTTTTTGTTCTACTGTGGTAGGACTTTGGTGTTGATCTGAGGATCTGGGGAGTTTGGGGTGGTCAGAGGAAGAAAGATGGGATTTATGGTGTTCGGGGCGGTCTTGGCTCGAGTGTTGAAATGTCTGAGGATATGAGGAGGTTTTAGAAGGGGGTTTATTGCCATTACTCCCTTGGTTGAATGTGGTGGAGGCCGCTGTTGATAAGAAGTTCTGAATACTTGGAGGCAGACTATGGGTCTTCAGGCACATCAGGCCGAGTTCCAGTGTCCCCCGAATTCTTTGTTGTGGTTGTGTCTGTAGGAGTTTCTGAGAAATCTATGAGTGTGAGGAGAGACGAGGAAGGTTGCACTTCCTGGTCCGTATCTATAGGTTGAGTATAGGATAGGGCGTTGGAATTATTTTTCTTGCATGTATTCGAGGTGTGGCCGGTTAATTTGCATAGGAAGCACATGATTCTATCATCAGTGAAAAATACTCTGAAACCTGTTTGATTGTGTTGTAGGGGCAGTGAGCCGGGGAGCTTTGGGCATCTTCATGTTTAATATAAAGCTGTCGGCGGAAGCTCAATATGTAGTCATAACCCTCGATGTTGAACCCAGCTTTGAGGTAAAAAAATTGTAGCATAGGAGTAATATTGATATTTTTAAGTGCATCAAACACAACTTGGTTGGGACAGAGGGACAGACATTGGATAAAACAATCCTCTTAGATGAGTTTATGAGTTTGCGGATTTGGATTACTTGTTCGTTGATCGTGATAGTTTGAGTAGATTCTAATAGTGAGTCGAGTATTTGTTTACTAGCGAGAAAAATGTAAAACTGATTATTGGATATGCGGGATACGAAGACGATGTTTTTTGGGGAGATTTTTTTACCTATAGCAACGATGTAGTCTCTTTGAGGTATGCCATTAATTGAGTTGAAGACAAGAGGCCTGTTCTCTGCTAGGGGTATTCTCATAGGCTGTCGCAGATGCATAGTTTAAGCGTGTGTTTTGAAAAGGTATGCTATGTTGTGTTGGGCTGTTGATAACATTTGACGGAGAAGGTGTGGGGAGAGTATTCGTGCAAAGGGTGGAGGAGCGGTGGTTTTAGTAGATGCATTGGTTGAGCGACGAAGAGTGGGTTGTATAGGCAGTGTATTTTTAGGCTTGATTATTAATGGTAAATTCGTTTTATTAGGTGATTTGGACGTTATTGGTTTGCTAATGACCGACGGTTTAGACGGTCTAGTTGTCTTATTGTCGTTATTCATAACGCGATATGGGAGGTAATTACATATTAATAATATTATATTACTCGTATATGTGATTCAACGGTGATGTGCTACGAGAGCTATAAAATGTGCACTCACGATTAATAACACACATGCTACACGGTTGGCCGTCATACACGTACTGTATTTATTATTTCTTTACATTTATATACATATATCTTCCTCTTTCATATCTTAATTTACCTGTCTACACAAATTTTCTATATCAGTGACGCAACTCGTTGCTGATTCCTCGTGAAGTAATGAGCCTACGTTGGGCGCCACTTTGTCGTATACGTCATGCAATGGTTTGACGTATAGAATAGGTATCTCGGTATCGAATTCCCAAACCATCAAACAAATAGTATCAATACCTACGGTAAGCGCTGACTCAACAATCCTTTGGTGACCACAATAACGAGTACTACACAAAGGATAATTTAATAAGACCTCGCAGGGTTTATACGTTATAACTCTAAGGTTGCTTTACTCTCAACCAACTGAAAACGATACTGAGTATACTGGATGTTTGTGAGTGAGATCTCTTTAACCTGGACAAAATCGTACTATTTCTCAACTAACCTCGATAATGAGTACTGGAAGAGAAATGAAGTATTATAGTGTCTTGTTATTTTTACTAAAGTGTTTCCTTTCCACAAATGCTTTGGTGCGTACCTCGAAAATAAAAACAAATAGTTATTAATTGAAATAAAATAAATATATAATAGCACAATAAAAAAATAATTAAAAAATATTATAATAAACAGTTGTTAGCCTTAACACACCACGACTGCCCGATTACTCCATTCTTGTCGACGCCGTTGACAATTTTATTATTAATTTTTGTTGAATCGGAATTTATTGACTCCCGCTCTATATATAATATAATATTTCGTTATATATACAACATTACAACACTTTTTAAAATTTTAGCTGATTCTCTATCAATATCCGCTGCAGTATCTTTGTTGAAATTATTTATAATCTCCAGTACAATAAATTGATGGCTCGAGTTTTTTTTAGAAAAATATCGTTAAATAAAATATTTTTAAGTCAACGGCTCATTTTTCTATTGAATGGCTTATTCGATATGTTTATAGCAATATTTATAAAAAAATTATTGAACAAATTGGATGCTTTTATTGGATCATTTCTGATATTTATTTTAATGTCATTATATTTCAATTTGGTTATTTCATCTTTTGATCTACAGTTACCTCCAGTAACTTCGTTTATTAATCTCCATGTTATTTTTGCATCAGAACTTACATTTTTAAATTTCTATTCAAAAAATTTAATTTACTAACAACAGTTTTCGTAAAATTATTTTTGAATTTTTATAATTCAGAACTTTTTTTGGATTATTAGGATGTTTTATGTATTTCATACAGAGATGTTGTTTATGGTTTGTATTTAAATATTACTGTTTTTTAATGTCATTTAAATAATTTAACGATTTTTTTTTATAGGGTTGTACCAAATGAGCCTACGAGTAAATCAATCTTATTATTTCCAATTTCATTTTATTTCAGTTACGAATATCATAAATTAGGTTAAATTATAAAAAATATTATGTATTATATGATGGCTAGGCTTTAAATAGTATAATTATAATAAAAAAAACCACTTTAAATACGAAACGATTATTTAACACACAAGCGAAGTAACCAGGTTATTCAATTAGTATATTATTATATTACGAATAATTTGATGAATACTTAATAGCAATGTTACATTCGTCAATATTGATAAAAAACAGAAACACGATTATTGGCTAGAAAAAAACAATTTTTATGTTAAAATCTTGAATTTTTTTGAATTTTTAGATAGAACTGTATTTAGTGTACCTAAACATTTAATTTTAATATGAAAAATGTATATAATAGAGTTCATAATCAAAATAATAAAATACAATTTCTAGGACCCATGAATAAAATCTACCCTGGGTCCCTCATAACCTCCACCGACGCTGATTATTATCAATTAAAATAATAAATAAATAAATAATATTTGAATATTAAAAATATTATAATATTAATATTAATTATGTATTAAATATTATCATAAAACAATCAAACATAATAAAATCATATTGGCCGACTTGCCGACAACTATGTAAAAATTAAAAATTTTCCGACTAAAATGAACCAGATATCTTAAGTGGGGAGGAGTGTAATCCAACCCCTTCTCACGCTGACCCCTTAATCCGGCACCGAGCCTGAAATATAAATATAATATAGTAAATAGTTATACTACTAAATCAAACGTGAAAAAATATGAATCATTTAGCTCTTTAGGCAAGATATTATGTTAGATTGTTTTTTTGTTTTTGTAAATAATGATTGTTTAATAACCTTCTTTAGAAACAAAAAACTGTTTAAAAAAATTAACTGTTTGTTACGACGTATTATAATAGTAGGCTTGTCGTTATAAATGACGAATATTATAAGAGTAGGTATAATTATCATTAAGTATACGATAACGTGATATTATGTAATTAATATTCGTGTTTTTCTATTATTCTCGAAGTTCGCATGTCATGCGTCCTCCGTATTTATATCATAGGCAATAGCGTACAAGGCAAAATTGCGGACAAATATTCACAAATCAATTGTAAAATAATCTCGTACGACAATTTTACCTCGACGATAGAATAATATGTTGATAATTTTTTTCGATTTCGTCTATTTCCGAATTCTGGGTAATCAAACGACGCTCGCCCATCAAAATTGCTCTGCCCGAAAATCTTTTAATATTAAATTAAATTTATCTTCTTATTTGCAAGGCTGGGAAAATTAATGATTTTTTTTAACTCAGTTAAGTTAAGTTAATATGCATCAATAAGAAAAAGTTAAAATAAAGTTATTTTTTTTTTTATTCGTTAGCGTACTTTATTTCTTATCAACACACAACTAAATTATAGACTATCATGCTTATACTTCATACAACATACAGTATTTTTATATAGTATGTATTTTATTTTATTTTTTTTTGTTTCTAACAATAGTCATCTAAATAATAGTTAAGGTGCCTTAAAAATGAAAATAATTAATTTACATTATTAAATAAAGTTTTTCATACAGATATTATTTGTGTGTTTGTAATAGAGTATTAGTGTATTTATCAATAAAGAATCACAAAATCTTTTATTAAAATTGATAACAATGTATACATATTAAAAACTGTCTAGTTGTTTCTATCACTATATCATTGTATAAATTCACAATAAAAATATTTTTGACATGAAAACGACTGAAATATTGAATGTAACAAACAAATAAATTAACTTAACTTATTTCTTAAAATGAAAAATAAATTTATTAATTTCACGTTAATTAAAAAATAAATTTAGTAAGTTAATAGTTAAGTTAATGAAAATCCAAACATAACTAGTTAAATTAATAAGTTAAAATTAAATTAAATTACTTTTAATTTAACACGTTAATGCCCAGCCTTGCTTATTTGTAATGCGTTTATAATGAATTAACAAACGTTCAAAATATAATATAATAATATAAAATATTAAACACGCAAAATTAAAAGAATAATATTATCATGTGCTACGGACCGAGACGGTGTTGTACCTACATAGACGTCGAACCACTCGAATCCGTGTCAAGTCTCCGTCGTCGCTTTGAGTTCGTCTGTTCTAAAGGATGGCATTTTTCGACATTCGGAACTGACGCGATTGGTTGGTTCATCGTTGGTGCGTCTGTTTTGTTACATTCGCGGTCTAGTGCCGAAGGAACACCGGGCAGACGTCACTGTAGAACATATAATATATTCGTATAATTTTGACTCACAGGATTTGTTTATTTATATTTTGGGTGTTTCGGTGACCTTCAAACGGGGTCCTTTAGGTACATGGCAACATGGCAACGACGGTAATATATTTCGAGACGGTCGTTTATTGAGTTTTTTCCCTTTTTTTTTATACAGTCGTTTTACTTGACAACGGCTCGTTTAACTCGTCAAATACTTCAAAAGTAAGGACGTTTAAGTATAGGTTAAGACGGTTAGGTACACTAGCAGGGTGAGATACTCGTGACTCGTCATCGTTATTAATAACGCAATACTGCACGCGAGTACAGTTAATATTAACAAGCGCGTTGTTAAATATGTTAAGCGACCTTTACAATATTATCGTATAAAATATGTATTATTATATTAATATGGAAGAAAAGAAAACTTTTTTCGGTACAACAATTTATTATATACTACTCCACGCGTAAGCCGTGATAATTAATATTGTCATGTTATTATATAAAATTGAGATGTTTTCGATAACGCTTTTATTTTGTAGGTACACACTCGCCGAACATTCCCGAATAAATGATAATAATAAAAACGACTATAACTTTATAATATCATGGCACCATCACGTCACACGCCTTGCACGCGTTGCGTTATACCTATTAGATGAACGCAATGACGTGTACATACTACATGGTTCAGAGGTTTTAGGCAGTATGTTGTGTACGACTGTATATATATATATATATTTGTATTATATAAGACTGAACGAAAGCAGATGTAAAAAAATCCTAACTACACACCGCGGGTGTAGTACGGATTACAATATTGTTATCAGGCTTCGTAAGATCATGCATCAGAAAACGCGTAAATTAACACGCTGCACTATGCATTAAAAAGTTCTTTGATTTGAATTTACGTGCACAAGAATTTAAATTGTATGCACTCGAATTAAAATGCGCGGTTAAAAATCGAAATTAAATTTTAAAATAACAAGAAATACCTATTAATTTTTAAAAATATAAATTTATTTTCTATGATTTCAATTTATAACATTGTTTTTATAATACTGCCGTAGAACCGATAATTATTACAAGAATACAAACAAACCTGAGCAAATATCTAAATAAGAAGATATTTACGAAATGATAAAAAAAATCCACTATGTACTGATATTCTATATAATAACTGAAATATCTAAAATGTAAAAATATACTTTGCCTACCAATTAATAACATTAAATGTTAAAATGTTAGGTATATGAAACGGATTTGTACCTCATATTCTCTTTAAATATATTTAAAACATGCAAATGCATACATTTGTGAGCCCTAATTATTATTATTGTTCTGTGTGATTTCTTAAGATAAGATGTGACAAAAAAATAATATTGTAAGGTCAATACGTTAATTTCTCAAGGTACATGATATAATATTATGTAGACATATAAATATACTGTGCGCACATGTTATAATAAGTGGGTACCTTACCACCGCTGCTGCAGCAACACCATGATAATAATATAATATATTATATATTATTTTAGCCAGTGTCATTAGGAGGCCTCTTCGGGGTACCGTACATACATTATATTATACTATTATACATACCTAGCCAGTTACCTAGCTATAAATGTGTATAGCAAAATAATAATTATTAAATAAAAATTATTATCTTGACGTAACGCACGACGACAATATTTATGTACCCATGTCATCGGGACTACCAAGGTATACGGTTTTATTTCCTTACGGAAGCTTCGCGTTTAACACAATATACTATTATATACTTATGTCTATTTACTTTATAGAATAATATGTGAACTTTAAATTATTTGGGAAAATTATGCGTTCCTGCCCCCCCTTCAAGGCGTGACCTCCGACAACGCACACCCGTGATTCTCGACCTTTTTAAAGTTACGTCCAAGTGACATTGAGCGGGTAGTAAAAAAAATATTGTAAATTGCGCCCTGGATTTTTTGGTTTTTTAAATAGGTAAGGCAAATTGCACCCATAGTGTAGAAATCATTCAACAATAGAATGAAAACACTATTGCTAGATTTGAGTATGTGAAGATTGATGTCTTATCATTATGCAGATAACTTATAACTGTATTTTTTTATTATTATTTACTATATAAATTAACCTAACAAAATATATTTAAAACAACTGTTATTAATCTCATAGTATATATATATATATTTTTTTTTAAATTAACTTTTCTATTTGTATTAACTAAATCTTTATTAACTTAATTATTTTTGGAAGACAGTGACAGTCGCCTCCTCTTGGTGTCCTCTGTGTAATGCTAAATGATTATCACGAAAATAATATTTCTATTGGGTGCAATTTACTACACAAAAATTTGTACCTGAAAAATACCGGACGCAATTTACAATATTTTTTCTTCATTGGGCGCAATTTACGTTTGCCCATTAAGAAATTTAATATCTTACGCGACACTTAAAAATGTTTTTTCTCACGTGCATGGAACACACTTATAGATTATTTTATGCGGTTGTTATCCTAAACAATCAACGGACTAGCGCTCAACATTGAGAACTGCTGATTTATATGATTTAATGCAACATTATTTAAATATATTTTACTACAAATATCACTCCAAGTAGCTAGTTCGCCATGATAATGGTTTATCCGAACGATGTTCATAGTGAATAAAAGTTAAAACTATAAATGAAGACAAGTTTTACAAACACGTTGATTCATGTAGATAAATGCTATACATTATGATCTTGTCAAAATGTACTAATTGTAAACATGATAGTATCACATGTATGGTAACAGTGTAAATTGTGTATGTATAAACTCGTATAATGAGAATTTTTTTTGTTTAAAATTTTTATCGTTTGCTTAAAGCTCGCTATATCAATAGTGTCATGATACATGAATAACCTAACTTAATCAAACTTGCACAGAAATACTTTTTGTCCGATAATCTGTCAAAGCTAATTGATCGATGGGAAAAAATAAACGCGATTTGCGACTAGTACCATTATTTTTTAACCAAAATACCAAATCAAAATAGATGCCCATCAAAACACAACCGATAGGGTGATGGCCAAAGGTCATCCGAGCTCGGAAGACTTGTAAGATCCAATTGGGGTGTTAAAGCATTATAAAGGGGATGGAGAACAGCTGCTCTTACGCAGGACATAGAGAATCCCGACAGAAAGCCAGTGAAATCATTGGAACTTGAGAATTTTGAAACTTAAGCGGCATGTATGACTACTGTAGTACCGTGGAAATTGGTACCTAATGAAAACAAAACTTAGCTCGATAATAATAATGTTATAATTCACTAGGTTTTTGTTGACCGTATTAATGTACTATTGATAAATAATGATAATATTATGCCCAGGTTCATTGAAGTGGTATTGCGTCGTCGTCTACATCAGGTAGGTACGAAATTGTAGTGGGAATGGACGGACTATTGAGAAAGAGAGGGAGGGAGAGAGCGCGCGAAAAAGTCGTATTTACAGTTTCTGTTGCGAACATCGTCGTCGTAGTCGGTGCCGCCGTGCGCAGTTAACCGCAATGCTTTATAATAATAATAATATAATGAAATAACGCGACGGGTCGTCGGGAGTGGGAGAGAAAAGAAACTTCACGGCGTGTACAATGCGCGTTCTCGAATGACCTGAAAAGGAGAAAAAAAAAATTAATAAAAAAATCACCGCACACAACTGTAGACTGCGAGTAGTGTATCTCATAATATATTATACCAGGACGGCGCACAACCGCACAAGACAGAAGTAAAAAAACGTTATTCCGATGACGACGACCAGTTTTATGTACGACGGCGACGACTTACACGTATAATAATATATATTAATATGATATTGGACAACGCGATAATCCCAAAATCCTTTTTCGTGACCCCCGTCGATTATTATTTTTATTATAATATAATTACACGCCGCCCGCGATGACTGCACACGGCGAACGGTAATTCATAACACTATGACAGTTGACCTAATGCGAGTGTAATTGGTCCCTCGGAACTACGTTTACCAGAATCTTTGACGTAGTCACGGGATACCACTTATTACCGCATGCTTCGCAGCCATCGGTCTATATAATAGAGTAAAATTATCGATTAAAAATGGGTACAACATTATAATATATTTTAATTTTAAAGTCGCGGGATTATTGTGGGCGTAATAAAAATACATTATTAGACTCTCTCGAACTATCTCGACGACATCGTCAGACGTTCGAAGAGGCATAGTATTACGATCACATCATGGTCTAATCGAATTAAAAAGATTATTTTTGTTGTATTATTGCAGCTGTCGTATAATGTTATTATACTATTATTATAATACTTATTAATTTATTATTTAATATATTATTAAATTTAATATTTAATATTATATTTTACAATCAGTTTTTCCCGACGAGAATATTCAGTTCATCTCTTTGTTATCATCCTTAAACAAACAACCGTTATCGCTGAGTACAGTATAAATTACATATTATTATTATATATAACATGCATCGTATACTATCGCGTATATAAATATAATAAACAACCGTTGAAATTCTCTACTGCACGTGTACAACGCGTCCGTTACAGTCATCATCGTATAAAATACATTACGATTGAATAAATAGTATTATAAAAGTGTGTACATTTTTATGAAGTCAATCCAAAGTGTGTGTGTGTATAATTTGTCGTTAAACCCATTATTACAGTTCCGAGAGACATAGAGACATCTCTAGGCCATGAGCTCAAAACGACGGTGGGGAGGTGTACATTTTTCATTTTTATAATGAAGGTACTTACTATTCTCGGCAATACATTCGAAATTAAGGTTTTAAAATTATTAATAATATTATAGTAGATAGTCTATGATTTAATTATCTGGAAAATATATAAGTAGTCTAAAGAAAGTGAGAGCTTTTAGCATAAATGTCACAATATATTGTACTAAAATTTCAGAGTTGTAATTAGTAAAAATAATAGTTTGGAAGAATAAATAATAATATGCGCATAATCACTATTATAAAATGTTAATTAAAATTAATTATTCAACTCTATATCTATTTACTGTCACATTTAGATATGAGCTGAATTTGAATTACTTAGGAAGATTTACTCTGTAAAAAAAGTTCGAGAGGAAGGTGATGTTGGTTAACAGCGAGCTTATTTTCACGTAAAAGTTTGAAAAATTAGTAAATTTATAAAAAGTGGGTCAAGTTTATTTATTTGGATTTAAACAATTATTAAGACAACTGTTGTAATGGTTCTCAAAAGCATTAAGAAATATATTGAAGATGTAAATAATTATCTAATGTGTGTGTGTCACGTGCTTGTGTTATCATTAATTGTTTGTATAGGTAATGTATTACTATTGAAACGCGAAGGCTGTAAACAATACAAGCCGCGCCAACAACAATTCTCCAAAATATTAAGTAAAACAGTATTATATTGTGTTACTTAAATATTATATTATCAATGTATTGAAAAGATACATTTAAAATAGTTTATTTGAGATTAACAATTTTTTTTTAAATATAATGTAAATAGTAATCCATTTTTTAAAACAAATTTAATTTTTCCCTGTAACCAAGATTCAAGAAACAACCAACAAGAAATTGACAAACCTAAACGCATTATTTTAAAACATAAAAAATGAATACTAAAAAACCAATAAATTATCATTTAATCTTAGTATAAAGAAGATTTTTGATAATAAAAACTAAGATAATCTATCTACTATAGTATATAAGTATATAACTACATAACCTTAAGGTAGCCAACTTAAACTGCTCATCCTACGTGTCTGAGAACCTGTACAAAAAAAAATGTATAATTAATGTTTTACTTCTTGTATAATATATTATTATTGATAAAAAAAATAATAATATTTTGGTATTTATAACGGTCGTTGCCATGCAATCCGGCAGCACAATCGCATGTCGGTTACATCCGTTAAACAAATGTCGATAAAAACATCTGAAAAAAATGCTTACATAATATATTATATAATATAATTTAAATTAATAAGAATTTATTTTTTCACTGAAATAACAAGACAACAATAATAAGGTGAGTTATGTTACGTCATGGAAAAGTCACGTCAGTGGTCAGTCATGTATAAACTCGCTGTACTCAATCGACAATGAATTTATTATTATTAAAAAAAATAACGAAATTTAACATTGAATAGTTAAATCTTATAAAGTCTATAGACTTTCATAAATTAAGTTTTGGTAAGTAAAATTTTTTGAATTAGATATAATACATTTAAGTGCAACACCACATATTACGTATATTATTAATAAAATGCCAAAAAATGTCTAAATTATAATTTCAGTATATAGAATTGTACTTACTTGGATTTCCTACAAAAATCCTCGCTGGAAGTAGTGAAGTTAGTATACTACAACTACTACAACTACTACTACCACTACTACTACTACTACTACTACTACTACTACTACTACTACTACTACTAATAATAATAATAATAATAATAAGCGACTCAAATTTTATTAATATTTCACCCACAGACAAGCATTTTTTTTTTTTCATAATTATTCTAGCAAATAATATAAGTTACAAGAGGTTTTCATTCATTTTCATAATTTTATTTTTTATTTTAAATTTCTTAGTGGCACTCCAAAAATATTAATTGATGATTCCTAAAAATGGCATGTTTGTATAAGACTTTGACGCATTAAATACATAATGGAATGTTTTTCGTTAATATTTAATAACATAGACATCATTTTTTAAGGTAAGTTTCCAACAAAACCAAAAATAAACTTTCCCATAATTTGTCAAATTTTAACGCCCCAACACGAATCTTATAATAAATTTATTAAGCTCCTCAAAACTCGACTATAATGTATATGATTTCTATCAAACTGTTCCCAATTCAACTAACGAAGAACGCTTAAAGTAAAATAAAAAATCCATAATTTGTTTATCACGTATACTATTTGATACTCAAGCATCGGCACCATTTGAGAGATCCATAAGAGGTATTTAAATCCCCTGAGCCCCACCCCCTAATTGCAGGATCTTGTGCATGGGATGCACAGTCCGTTTCACCCGAGGTTCACGACGTACCGACGTGGCGTTTGACGAATCATAATAAGGACCTAGGATAAGGGTTGGCCTTAGATACGGTTAACGTATACGAGCGCCAAACTCAGAAGGGCACGCGAAACGTGTCAAAATGAGAATTTGAACAGAGTTGGAGGAGGTGTCAAAATAATTCTTGCACTGCAGTGCGCTGAAAGAATCAAAGCTGTCCCCGTTGTCCACGACAACCTGACCCGCGTACCAACAAGATGTCAAGTCTCAAAACGAACAGTATACAAGTTATATATATATATATATGTATATAATAAGATCCCAACATAATATACGATGTGCCTATGTATAGACGACAACATTGTATTATAGCCGTATGTGTGCAGATGATCATAATAATTTTTATCCGTATAATTAAACGGGCGTCGGCACCGGTCCGGCCACCGCCCCGATGAATTTTATAAAATGCGGTGTGCACGTGCGGCGGCGGACTCGCGTCAGCTAATTTTAAAACGCGCGTCGCGCGGCTGCTGACTGCGATGACGACGGAGCGAGCGCGTTATTCAGACGGATGAATATCGCCGTTTCAATGATATGGTTTAATGTTACACGAAGATTTTTACTGCCCTTCGCTCTCATTCCGAAACAGTACAGTATATCCTGCAATTCAGCAGCTGATCTCTGCTCGTAAAATATAATTTTTATATTGATCTTACATTGCAGTACGAAACTCGGCGAGAGATTTTGAAAGATTTATAATAGAGGTCCGGATTTTTGTGTAAAATTGTAGACAAATATAACTTACCCAGCAGGTCGTAATAACTCGTTACAACTTACTGTCGACATTTGAGAAAAATTAAATTATTTTACTCAATATATATAGAAAGTATGCAATTGTCTAGAATTAAATGTACCTTATATTAATTTAATATGCAAAACATAATGAAAGATACGTGTCACGGAACGTTGATATATATTTAATCAATTTTATTCTAAATCAAATTGTAGACGTAGAACAATTATGCATTTACATAAAAATTTGGTCCTTCAATTTTATAACAGACTGAAAAAAATTTACAATTACGTATATTGATTAAAGTTAAAATAATATGTTTAAATTTGGTCACAAACATAAAAATACTTATGTCGAAATAGGTGATTGGAAAGGGAACGTGAAACTTTGGTGTTACTATCAGATTATAAACAGTATAAACTACGAGTATATAGAGTATTATCACGAGAAAAACAATAACAACGAAAATTATCCCGATGAATGAAATAAATCTTTAATAATACGAATTATTGTCATCGACGATAATATTGACAAATCGTCGGTACCTATTTTTCCTAATTAAACAGTTTATATTCTAAACGCTAAGTCGTCTGTTATTGGAACAAAATCAAATCCCCAAATGAAATCGACGAGCGTCGTTACTACAAAAATATGTACTCTATAAAGTGGTGTAACGACTTTGAGAGATCGCAACAATTATTCTGAAGTGTCGAGTGAAAATCGACGCCGCGCACAATATGTGATTGGCATCGAGGAAATTCGTAGTTTTCACGTATTGTCTGTGTGTGATGCTGCGCGCGTCGAGCACGCGGTGGAGGAGTGTGGACTATGTTTAGAGCTTAAGACGAGCGACGGGAGGGTACTTCAATATTTTTTTTCCATATATTTTATTTTTCACATACACGCACACACATGTACACGCCGAGATAATACGACGGAGCACGTGGTACGTATTATAAAATATGGTGTGCGGAGCGCAAGTTCTGCTTCTCCGGTCCAGGTGCAGCGGCAGTGTAATTTTGGCAGACTTTCATCCGGCGGCGGCTTCAATCCTCTCCCGCTCGCACGCAATATATATATAATTGGTGTCGCTTTTCAAAACGAGCGCACTTACACACACACACACACACGTGTCCTCCGAGCTATTTTCATAGTCTATCTTATTCGAGTCCGACACACACGCACACACGCGCGCGCACATGTACACGCATATAGACTTATGTGGTGTGCAGTACGCGTACGTACCTATATATATATATATATATATATATATGTATATACACACATAATACACGCACATATTATTACATATTATATACGATTGTTGTGTGTATATATTTACGCGCATGTCTATGTGTGCGTGATGGAAACACTCGCGCGGTGACGGCGACGCACATGGCGACGTTATTTGGATTGGGCTCAGTGCTGCGAAGCTATATATACATGTATAAATATTCGTGTATTCGTGTGCTGTGCGAGAATAGCTTTTTTCGGCGGGTGAAAACTGTTGGCCTTATGTACTTAACTCAGTACGATAACCGTATGGGCACAGCGCGTATAATATTACAGCGATCGGCTACGGGTGGGGGGGAGGCTCTTTCGGGAAAACGGCGAAAAGCTGCCCGCTGCGACGCTGCGTGCGTGTATATATTACGTCTCGCGCTGCTGTAACGGCACAATACGTGCGTACAATAATAGTTTAAGTATACCGTAAACGGATAATATTAAAAAAAAAATAATAAAACGTTTAGGTACCGAATGGCAAACATCTCGTATTATAACGATATATACGCTATCAGATTATTGCTGTATATTATTCATTTTCGGTGCCAAACAGTCCCTAATGTCGTTGCTGAAGAAACGCTGTTTTGTACGACATAGTTTGCGCGTGTAGCAGTCGCATTATTATTTATTTAGCTACTGCACCGGGGACGCGCTTAAAACGGTTGTATATTATAACCTGCAATAACCTATAACGAGATGTTTGTTAATAATACAGCATATAATATAAATAAATTATAAATAATATAATAACATGTACTGCGTCTCATAATTATTATGCCGTTTAAAATGTCGGTCCAACGGGCGACCGAGAGCTAGTCACCACGATAACACGTTATATTTATTGAACTATGGTGTGTTGGGTTATGCAAATCCGTCCGAAGACGACTGCAGCGGGTCTTGTTAGGGAGTCGTTACGCCAATACTGCGGCGGTCAATTATAATTTATAAGCAATACATAATTGTGAGTGTACAGAGTGTTCGAGAGGATATCGAAGCGGTATTACAATATTATTAAGTAAAACGGTAGTTATGTATCGATGGCGGGGCGATAATCGCGGCGAAACCCGTAAAACACTATATACGCACCCGAACCGGTTGACCGAATCGCGGGTCTAAGGTAACTCTAACCGCGATAGAATATTATCCGCGTGTATATAGGGTTTAACGTAAAAAATATTGTGCAAGCGAGTCGATAGACGTATTATATTAATATTATATTATATGCGCGTAACGTTGGTTAGGTCGGTACGCGTCGAAACGATCAAAGCCAAAAAAATCGATAATAATATCATAACGACGGTTTATAATAAAAAAAATTATCGCTGTCAAACATATACGATTTTCGTTCAACAATAATAGTTCGGAGTATAGTGGGCGCGTGTACATTGTACATCGTATCGAATATATTTTTTTAACGCCAATGTATCGTGTTATTTTTTATTTTTGTTGTTTAAATAACCGTAAAATAAATATAATATCGGCAAGCCGTGAATGTTTACCATATTAAACTCGAAAACGAAATACAATATAATATATGGTATAAAAATATGCAAAGTAGTGCACAGGCTATAATACCATAGCATTTTCTCCGCTACATCGACACAGTGGCCGCAAAACGTAACACAACGATTTTTCTCGATAATAGTTGAAAATATTTACCCAGAGAGCATTTCATTACAATGATGTAGTCGTTTTTTATAAATACATAATTTATCCGAAAAAATAAATCTATTCGAGTCGTTTGATTTTTATTTTTACGTTTTTAAGTACCTATTGCCGAAGGACCTTGATATAGAATTTCTATGGCACAAAACATTTTTGTTTTATTTATCGATATAATAATACGTTTTACGATTTCGTATAATTCTAATATTATAACGAAGCTTTTTTCCAATTTTTATTGTTTAAGTGTTACAGTAAGCGAGAAATTGCTCCACAAACCATAAAGTCGCTATCAAAACGTAGTAAATTATAAACATGCAAATAATTTTAATAAGCTAAAAATGGACTAAATATGCACTCAAAGAAGTAAAAATATGTGGATATTACTTTTTTATTTTTGAATTAGCATGTTCTGACATTTTGAAATATGTTTAATTAAATTTATATACATGAAACGGTTTGCAATAATGTGCAGAACTGGTGTATTATTAATCTTTACACAACTGCAGAAGTACCTCCTACAGTAGCGTATTAAATTTCTTCTAGCGGGAGGTCATTCTTCTTGTAATTTTTATTAAAATATTATTTTTGTCACTGTATTATTTTCTGGGACCACATTGTGATAATTTTCACATTGTTGCTTACATACATTGGTCATTGTATATAATATATACAGTTTTTTACTTTTACCGCAACATATAATATACACCGCGAAAAAGCTGTTAACAAAAACCAATTAACGATGAGAGATGCGAAGATAAATCATTTATTGTTGAAAGGCTACGACGAATATTGTATTATTTGGGTAGTTCACTCGACGTTAAATTCCAACAATGAGCCAGATAGCTATAATATGATACGATAATATAGGTAGGCGCGTATACACAATACCCAAAATATAAATATATTTATATACGTACATAATAGTATATCCTTCGAGGATCGCAAGTCTCCCCTTTTGCCGATGTACACTTCAATATATATATAATACAATGCATAGGTCTATTAGTGCGGTCCCTGCACGCATCAATACATTGATACAAGTATATATATATATATATATTATATACAGTAGTACCTATATATCGACCTACCTGTGTGTGTGTGTGTTGTTCGTCGAACAAGAGACGAGGGGTTCTGCACGTGTGTATATGTACGTGTAATGTGTTTATATATATATATATATATATACCGTTACGGTGTTTGTGTGGATCTAAACGGTATGTTCCGTGCACACAACAGTAAAAATATTATCGTGTACCCAATTTCGAAATAATATAATGATACAGAAGAAGAAAAAAAATAATATAAATAAATAAAACGCGATGACAATGCGTGAGTTCCGTGATACATACACTTACTGCATCACCGCAGTGAGTGCGCGCACACACACACACACACACACACATACACACACACGAACTGGAGTCAGGGTGGTACGGAGAGACACATAATACGGCGAAGAGAGACCCTTCGCGGGTGAATAGGAATTATAAGGCGATACAATTTACACAATGTGTACAGGTGTCTCGGCGGTAGTTAAACGTATAGGTATACAATATAATATGATATATATATGTGCATTTATTTTTTCTTCACAAATTCCAGCCCGGCGGCGGAGTCCCCCCCGCCGGGGCGTTTGTGAGTGGTACGGTGTAGTAAATATATATCGTCTTGCGAGAAAGGATTGAATAGACGTGTCTATATATATATATATATATATATAAATCACATGTAGAAACTGCATCGCAGCTGTACGCAATTTAGATGTGACAAGTACGCACTGAGAGGTTTCCTGCAACGTCATTGTGCAGTCTTCCTGCAGTCGCCGGAAAACGTCCATAAAATATATTATTATCGTAAAAGCCAATCGTATAATATAGGAAGGCATTAGATACAGTACGGTATTATTATCATACGATATAGTGCAAAGTCTGAATAATATACGATGGGCTAGATGCTTTTCGAGAGCTTTTTAAAAGGATTTTCGTATAGATTAAGCCGTCGTCCGAAAACGCTTTGCCTCCTGACTATCATTCAGTAACTTTCGATTTCGGTGGTGTGCTTAATATTACGTGTTTGGCATTTTAACATTATAGTTTTTTTTTTCGATGATTGATGGCTTTTATCGATAACTGTGACCGAAATTCGAGTGTGTTGCGTACACATTTTTCGCATATCACAATATTATAATATAATGTAGGTTCGCGGGACCCATCATCATCGAAGTCGTTAAAAAGCCAATAAGAACAGTCGTACCGATGAAAGTATAATAATAATTAATAACAATAGATGACGTTCGAAACACGCACTCTTTGTTCGCTCCATAATAATATTCGACGCCACCCTTGTCCACTGATGCCACCGCACTCACAGACCGTGAAATATGGGGCTAATATATATATATTATATTATGTATGTGTAGTGCGTATAACAATAATAATATAATACACCACGTTTGGGTATTTGACTTTTTGAACACACCGTACGTTACGATGACGTGTTTTTTATGTCCAATTTTACAGTACATGTTTTCTCTGAAAACGGGTATTATATGTGAGTACAGAGCAAATCGGTCATGATAAAATTCACGACAATAAACCATGAAAAGATTTATAGTAAAAATGATAAACGTAAACAAGTGAAACATTTCAAGTCTCTAAGATTATTATTTTTTGAATTGTACAAAAAAAGAAAAAAACCAATATTTATTCTCAAAGAAAATCATAATTTTTTGTTACTTCGAACTTAAAACGCTTAAAGAGAAAATTTTAGCAAACCTTTTATTTAAAGATTTTTAGTTCGTAGAAACAAACATTTCATCAACATAAATCGTCAAAAATTAAAGGCTAACTGTCCAATCCAAAAAGTGATGGCATTGTCTTGTTCTATACCATAATAGTATAGACTATATATTGTATTAAAAACGATTACGACGGACGTAGACAAAATAAACCTGTCACGGAAATGATACATTCTATAATATTATGTTGTTGTATGTGTATCGCTTCGCTTTGTAATCTAAAATAATGAAAAATACCATTCATGCCCGTTTTATTGGTCCCATTACACAAATAAGTAAATCTCTAAGCAAACGAGGGTCGGCTGTTGATCGTTTATATTCGACATACACACGATTATAATAATATGTATACAATGTATATATATATATAATATAAAATCGTGTAGGTCAATCCAGACAATTCAGCACTGGGTGTTCTATAGATCTTATATAAACACAGCGCCCATGTGATATTATATACTATATAGTAATCCGTGTGGTTCGGGACGGCGTTCGAACCGATCGAAAAAAATCAATCATTAACCGAAGGTTATATACATAATATATTATTTAAGAATTAAAACACGCGTCGTGCCACCCATAATACGAACGCTGCGATACACAATATACTTCACGTAGCATACTACGGCTCGTCGCCATTGATTTTTATAGGCAGTAAACCTAAGAATTAAACATTTTAACGGTATAAAATTTAACGAATACCATCTGCTAACTCCTGTCGTATCTGTTTTTATATGCGAGAAGACTTGGCGAGTAGATTCGAAAAAGAGATAAGGCACAAGCGATCGACGCGGTCTTTTCGTGTAACAACGTTTCAGACGTTTCGATTGTCTCGTTATGGGGGTAAATATTGCAATATTATAATATCCACATCAGAGACGTATTTAGATATTTTGCACCCCGGGTGAGAAAAATACCGCCACCCGCCACCCCCCAAGTCTGGCTTTTTATCAGTCAAAAACCCTATACAATATTATATCCGAAACGCTTTTCAGAATTTACCGCTCGGGGCCCAATCCCCCCTTTCCACCTAAATACGTCACCGATCAACATTCAACACCATGTTCTGTAAAATGTACGTATATTATAATATGACAAAAATTATGTTATTGGGGTTGTATATACGTATAACCAGTTTGAAAACTGTAAAAATATAACCTTTTTCAGTTTCTCCGCGCATGTCCATGACTTTCCGATCGACTCGTCGAACTTAGGATTAAGTGTGGTTGCAATGCGTTTCTGACTATATATAGGAATTGCGTACTAGCGTAATGTTTTGTCAACTACTGTGCATGTTGCATTTAATATTATGTATTATAAATTATTGATAAACGTTCGTAATGATTCGATTTTTCGTAATAAAAAATCTAAAATTATAAAAAAATCTGAAACACAACCGCGGTTATAGTACATTTTGTAAAAATATTACGAACACATAAATACATTACAAATAGATATAATTTACGATTCGAATGAAAATATATGAATTGTAAACTCAACTTTCATAGCAATATTATGCGCAAAACCTCTCAAATATATTAATATTTATTTGATTTGATTTTTTTTTTTTTATAGGTTATCAAGTAGTTTACTACGTTAGTAAGTTTTATTTATATAATTAATACATAGATTGATACTCGGGCGAAAATCGACATGTAAAAACGTGTAGTATTATAGATTATTATTATTATTTCTGTAAAGTTTAACCAATTATATTATATCGAGATGTTTTACCATTATATTAATGGGTATTCGCTTATCATGTGTACATTTTCTTGGTCCAGATGGTACCGATTATAATATATTAATAATAATATTTAACACTATCTTAAAAAATAAATAATGAGCTATACACGTGTTTAATGATAGTATATTATAAATTATTAATTTATTATATTATTATTCAGCTCATAAATATTACACGAACTTGTGATGACGTTGTTATGACCGCGTCGACGTCAATCCGTCGGTCTCATAAAATATCAATGGTATGGCTATACGCGTTGTTATTTTTTAATACTTGATAATGATATTGGATTATTTTTATCATTATTATTATCAGAAAAATAATTTGATAATTAATTTACATGTGTTTTCTGGATTCCGAACCACTCGATGAAAAAAGAAAAGAAAAATGTTTGGTCAAGTCGGATAGTTAATTGATCATTTGGAATATCGGGATATAAACCTGCTACTCAATTCCAGTGAAGACATTTGAATGATTAGTAAGGTCTCAGTCATGATCTTAGTAAGGTCGGAGAACATAGTATACTTAGATATAACTATATGAGTATGCTTTTAGATTTATATGACTTATGCTTGACGATGAGAAGGAGGTAACTATAAAGTTGATAGAAAAAAATTTCCTTGTAAAATGTATGACTACAATAACTATCCCGAAATTTAGTTATTGGAATAGATCCAGATAACTGGTAAACTAAGACAAAAATACGCGTGATAAACGACGGGGAGTACCTGTATACGTATACATATCGTATGTATTGTTGATTCGCCAGCGACGATAAATTTAGTTTTTGTGCGATCCCAAAACTCACATGTATTATGTATATTATGCAATTTACTAAAACATATATAATAATACATAAAAAGTATAATTAGAACATACTACATAGTTACTTATACTCACAGTTTTGCGTTTAAAAACACTAAATACGATAAATTCTACCTATAGTACGAAATAAAAAATCTATGATCCATTGACTTCAATCAATTTAAACAATTGTATTAAACATATCTTATAAATGTGTAAATGAACCAAAAACAAATTACAGAAACATTTATTATAGTATTTAATTTAATAGTCTAAGTGTTTTTTAAACGTATTTAAAATTGAAATACCTACCTATTTGAAGCACATTCAAAAATATTTTTAACAAATTATAACAAGTTATGGTAAATGGTACATCTGAACGTGGGAGGCCGATCGTAAACTATTTGATTTTGAACGTGTTGAACGTGGCCGTATACTTTCTACAAACGAGTGAATTAAATTAAATCAGTGATTTGTCGAAGGCGTACACGTCGATCATTAATATTAAATATAGCCCATATAGGTACTCAAATTATAAGCGTGGCGATGATATTATATTCGATATTATTATTTTTTTTTTTTACATATACGATATAATACCTTGATAATATTTAAATGCTCGCTATGAGAGTACCCGCCCGTAACATAAGTTATAACTTTATATACTAATCATTTAACGACTTATCGATCGGGCAGGTGCGCGAGTGTATGGAAATCGTGCGCGATTGCCGACGAGATAAGGTACCCATAATAATGTTCGTATACGCGAACGGGGACGACTTTACCGTTCTATTCATATTGTCGTACCTACTACGTACCTATATATTATAATATTATTACGCTCACAGTGGTTGAAGAACAAAATAAGGCGGACATAAACGATAATATTATTAAATATTGGAAAATCGTAATTTACAAAAAAAAAAAATTTGTTTTACTTTTTATTTTTTTATACACCCTGTGGTATTTGACAAAACACTAACTTTTTGTACATCAAATGATATAATAAATAGCATAACAATAATGATGATAAAACTCCGGTTAGTTCTAGAAAATTATAATATAATTAGGATAAATGCAATGATAAAAATTTTATAAGATTGAGTAAATATCATTGCATCGGTACTTATTAATATCAATATACCTATAAAGTACATAATATTATACATTTACGTTTAGGCGCGAATAGTTGATTATCGATTATACTTAGGTATTTTTGGGTTAATATTATTGATAAAACTATATACTTAAACCTAGGTATGTACTATATATATATATTTATGGTAATACACAACGACAATTAAATCAGTCCACAAACGTCATCAAGTGATGTCTGGCAATTAAATAAAAACCCACTCCAAATATTTGCGACTTTTCGTGTATACCTTATTTTTGATATAATATTTTTTTGTTGTGATATAATATAATTATTTTTAACCATAGCTTTATTATTTAAAATTATACATCATGAAAATCTTCTTAAATTAATACCAACTAATAGTATTAAACATATTATCCAGGAGAAAAATATTGAACATGTAATGAGATGTTTATCAAGCAGTGTTTATTTCAGGTAACCATGGGGGGCTAATATTTATTATTTACTCCTATTGCATATCCCCTTGAAAAACCGGGATATAAGTTAAAATGTATGTGTATTTGTAATTTAAATGTGTGCTTTTGTCAAAAATATATAATTTAAAATACTAAAGGATGTGTACAAACAATATTTATTTTTTTAAATTTATATTTTTCATTATCTAAATTCGTGATTTTTGGCCACATTTTTTCGTTTTTCAACAACCGTGAAACGGCCAAAACGGACCGTTTCGCATCGGTGGTAAATAAAACTTATATTATATTAATAACATATAAGCCACGACACATGCGCTCTCGTTAATATTGTGTATTTTAAATAAGGGTAAGTTATAACAGTCAACAGATATTACAGTTACCTATTACAGATATTACTTATTTATGTCTGTTTTTACAAGACGATTTGAATCGATTGGCGATTTGCGTTCAATTACCGACACGGACGCTCCGTCAAATTAAAAATCGTAAAAACAATAACGAACAAACAAAAACGTGTCACACGTTTTTTCGGCAGGATGCAGGATGAATTTAATAGTTTACTTTAAAAAAAAAAATATTTAGGTCATTATAGGTACGATTCTTGTGCCGTTATAGAACCGCATTTCCGTGAAAAAAATCCAAAATGGATAATAATTAATGTTTAATGTGTACATATTTTAATGATTGGTTAATTGGATTTTAAAGTGTAAATAATACTATTGTAATATTATGTAGGCATATATTAGATTTTAGAATTTAGAATAGCATTATTAGAGCGTCAGGAGGTCATGTGTATATGTATAATGATTGTATGAATGCATGATTAACATGGCTGAAGTCTTCGGAAACAGTAAAATAATGCATTATACATAAATAGGTACACCGTGCGCGCATAAGCTTGTTTTTATAATAATAATAGTTATAATACTGATGTTATACTTGTTAATAGTTATTACTTTACTATCGATTATTGTTAATATATTTAATATATTAAATCGTAAACCTATTTATTGTATTATAATTACACATCGGCATACAGAGCGATTCACCATAATCGTGTTTATCCTTTAAAAATGCATTTATTCAAAATCTGATTTATAATATTTTTGAGCATAATTTAAGTTTAATGAACACAATATTCTCACACATTAATTTTACTGTAATTCATATGTGGAATATTGTTTTTTGAAAATTCTGATGCTTCAAAATCAAAATTCGAATGATCAATTGTGAGTTATTAAATTTTATATTATAATAGCCTTTATAATAGCCCTTATTAAAAAATAAAAAATAAAATTTTTATATATTTATATTAATGGCCGTAATTTTTATTTAATCTTCGTTATATTATCATGGACTACATTATTATTTATCATCCTTATTATTACTTAAATTTTAATAGCAATAATAAATTTAATTATTTTATAAATAAATAACTTAAATATGATGCAATGTATATTATACAATATAAAAAATAATGATTTGAATAAATTAAACAAGGATGTAAGCATGCTTGATAAATTTCCCTGTACAATATGATGTACAATATATGTATATATATATATATGTACCTATACCTCCTGCATAATAATCTTTGACTTTTGTTCACATAATTTACTGCGACTTATTGGATTCTAAAACTATAGGTAAAGAACAAAAGTAAAACACACAGTAAGACATTTTTTAAAGTTCATGAAATTCTATTATAATTTTTATAATTTTTAATACATTTTAAAAGGCAAATAAAAAATGAGTGATTTTTAGCTATCAACGTTTTCGAAGTAAACTGTAAAAATTAAAGGTGTATGGTGTAAATTTTGAATTTTATGTTGTACCATTCGGCAAAAAGTCTTGTCGTTCCCGACGATTTATCGATATGAAATTCTTCCTTACGCTACTGAAAAGCAATGTAGTGTTCATCGTTTTATAAATATACCTAAAAATAAATAATAATAAAATTAATCCTAAAGGCACGGTTTAATAAACATCAAATCAGTGGCGCCGAGGACAACCCGCACTCAATAATACTATTAGTTGTTTTCCAAAATCTTCGGCAATTAACTGCATTACTATAACTATAATATTAGAAATATTTACGGGCGCAGTCAGTGAGTCCCGATGGCCGATAATATAAACATTCGGATCCGTGTCCGATTGTCGAAGGTAAATGGTTAAACGCATGTTTATTTCAATTTTTTTTTCTCGAATGGCAACTGTTACCTATACAGCTATTATACTATATTTCTTAATGGGTACTGGTTTGTTATCGACCCACCCGAGGGCGTAAATATTTTATCGCTTTCCACTCTGGTTTATTATCGTTCGGTCACCTATAATAATAATAATAGCGTAAATAGGTGATAATAATTTAGTTTTTTTGCAAAAACGTCGTTTTTAAATTGTATCAAATAGATTTTTCTTTACTCGGTATATGTGTGGTCCCATAAGTCAAGGTCTATAAAATTGTATATATAGTTAACTTGATTACAATATTTAAATTCTCGCAATTGTTGAAAATTAGCATATAATAGCTTTTCAGCTGATCGTAAATTTATTATTAAATTACTAGACAAGTAATTGATGAGTATTATACGTGATATCATACCAGATGATTTATTTAACGTAAGATACTCATTAAAAAAAAATCTATTAACATTTTTAAAATTTTTTTCTAAAAAAAAATTAAATAATTTTTTTTATTGTTATTAAATTAATTCAGATGTTTTAGTTTTTATAATGAAAATGTTATACTTTCTAATCCCATATTATAAAGCCAAATATTCTTTAGATTACTTTGATACAAACAAGTTGAATTACAGACTAATAGCTCATAAGTTATAACTTAGAACATTGAATATATAACATAAGTTATAACAGTTATAACTTATAATTTATACTTGTCCAAAATTTTATTTTTATAATATGTCGAACTATTCTGAATAGTATTTTACTTTGGATATGTAATTAAAAATGTATACTTTCATTCAAAAGTTAACAAAACTTAAAAAATGATAGTGATATAAAATAGTAAAAATGTTGTTTTTTAATGGCATAAAATTTTGTAAGAGTAATAACTTAAATGTTTTCTTTAATAATTAGTGTTTTACTTAATTGATCACCCCGTATAAGTTATATGGACGAAAGCTAAAATGATCATATGTATTATTATATTATAATATGCTATAAAAATATTAAAAATATTATTAAAAATATTTACTATAACATAATGAATTAAAATATGTCACAATTATAAGTTTTCGTGGGCCTCTGCACAAGCATGCTAAGTGCAGTTCATTATTCTGTTCAAATACCTAAAGAAATGAATACTAAAGGTACTATAGTGTAATTTGTCATGGAGTAGACCACTGCAATGTGTAAAAGTTTGTAAAATTTAAATTCAATGATATTATATCATTGTATACGAAAAACAATTCTGAGCGGAGGAATGTTGCGGAAAATATTGTTTGTTTTTGTATAAATTAAAAAACCTTACCTATACCTACCTACCTACTCATATATTAAATGTTTGATGAAAATCGATAATTCAATGTTATTTCCACATCGCTCAATTATTAATACAAAAATACCTATTACGATTTATTTCGTGTAGAAAATAATTAAACGATAATATGTTTTGTTGATTTAATTTACGTAGACTTTCATAACAATAAGTGCGAATTTTAAAATATTTTCAGTAAATATTTCAATTAATATTTATGATGATTTATTTAAAATGTACATTATACTTGTGTATATATACAAATATATTCTTGACTCATGTGTATATTCTGTAGACACTATGTGAATATGTGATACGTTAAACCTCGGCATAGATGCATTTACCTAAAACCTATAGGTTATATATATATATACGGCCTATAACAAATGGAGCAATGGAGTGATTCCCAAGTTCAGTACTTGTTATAAAATTTGTTCATATAAGAATATACCAGAAGGAAATTTTAGAAAATATGGTATCAGTACAGGCACGTATAGAGGAGGGTTTGAAGATTCAAACCTGTGTAATGCTTTCAAAAAATATTTAATTTTCGACATAGCTATGTAAAATACAATTATGAATTTGCATTATTAATTATATTGTGTATGATCTGATTAACGACATTCATGTTCCACATAACACATATAACACATTTATATCCCTTATTATACTTAGTTTTTTTTATCTATCTTTGCTGTATCCGTCAGTGTTGTACTGTTTTATTTAAAATTCACAGCGTTTAATGTTTACGATGTTTCAATATCTCTCGAAACATTATTTAATACGTATTTAGTATTTATAGCGCATGCAGTTCAATACATCGACCATGAACTTATTGTTGTTCATGTAACTCTCTATATACAAACGAATATTCTTTTAAGTATAGATAAGTATTGTACATCAACGATTTTATTAATCATTATTTCGTTACTTAAATAACATAATTTAAGTATTATATTCTTGAAAATATAAAAATAAAAAAACAAAATTTTATTATATAATCAGACATTTTATTAACATTTTTTACATAAAAAAAGTTGGGTGCTCAAAATGGCACAAAATTTAGTACAGAAAAAAACAAAATGTATTAGGAAAAAATTGCTAGTGGCTTTTAGAATGATAAACAATGAATATGTTGTAGCCAAAAAATTTTGAGTAGAAAAAAAATTGCCAAAGTGGCTTTTACATAAGATGCCAAAAGCGGCTTATTATACAAAAACAAAAAATAGGTTTATAAATCAGAAAAAAGTAGCAAAATATAGCTTTAAGAAAAACAATAAAACAAAAACATCGGACAGGACGACACAATAAACAAAGAATGAGGGGGGGAAGGACACGAGATGGCGTTTTCGGTGCGAAAAATTGCAAGTTAATGACCACTGGTCGCCTCTGCAACATTCACACGACCGGACCTGCGAGCAAACGACGAATGTCACGGGTTCGTTTACTCGGGCGCGTGATGCGTCGACCATAACGGATGGCGAGGCTCGGTTGGCTCGGTCGCGCGGAAGTGACGGTAGACGGAGATTTTGGAGCTAGTGCGCGATGTTATGCGCTACGACATCGGATGTGACAATTTTGACGACAAGCGGTGGCGACCGGAACACGGGAAGAGCTTATAAGTCGGAGCTACGGAACCGGCGGCGAGACTCGGCCGGCGGTATTGCCCCACAGGATGAAATAGAGAGTCGGCGGACTGCGCCACAAAGCGCGCCGCAGTCCTAATACTCTCCGCGAATCCTCCCTCGGGCAACTCGTCGGCCGCGTCCGCTTCCGGTAGCCGCCGTCAGAGTCACACGCGCCGCCGAACCCCGGAACGTCGAGATTCCACGGGTCCGGCGCCGCTGACTTTCACGTTTCCAACTCCTTTATAAACTCACCCCGCGAACTGATAGTCACCGCCGCCGTCGTTAATAGTCGTCATCATCACCGTCGTCTTCGGTACCGCCGGGGCGGGATCGTTGCCCACGTCGGTACCACTAGCCACCGCGTCTCCGTCGTCCGTCGTTCCACGCGACCTCGGCAAACGGGCGTCCGCACAACCGCCAGAGGGTCGACGCATCACGGCGACCGCGAGTTCACGACGACCGCAAACCCGCCGCGTCGCTGCAGGTGATCGCGAGAACGTGCTCGGGCGACATACCGCCTGACACCGTCCGTGCACTTTCTCGTATCCTTCCCCCCCCCATACTTTGTCGCTGTCGTCCTGTGCACTCGCCGAGAATGGGCCAGCTTAACGTCTGATGCAACACGCTCCCGTGACAACGCGTTTTACCCTTCGCCACGCCGATTTAAGACGACGAGTGAACCGGGGAGTGCATCGTACCGGGAGTGATGGGGGTTCATCCAGATCCAGCCAGCCGACAATATGACCGAAATTATCTCTTACTACGACTTCATTGACGACCGATCGCAAGATGTTGTGACATTCCACCGCGGGCACTACCGCGGGCACTACCGCAGGCACTACCGCAGGCACTACCGCGGACACCACCGCAGGGACTACCGAGGGCACCACCACGGGCACCACCGCGGGAACTACCGCGGGCACTACCGTGGGCACCACCACAGGCACCACCGTGGGTTGTTCATCGGAAGTCATATTATTTTTGACAGCCTCATCCGCCTGGTTCATTACTCTTTCGATAGCTATCGCCTGGTCCATTATAGATTTCAATAAATGTGATAGGTTGTACGAGAACGATCTACCGTTGTGTCGCGATGTCATTTTGATGTCCGGAAAAATACGATGGTCGTGGACACGCGTCTCGGAGTTTTAGATAATAAATAAACAAACTTATTTAGAACGTCGTCGGTCACAGCGCTGTGCCAGACGATATCGAAAATCACCAAGACGACCAGTTGTTTATTACAAGCCAGCGACTATCTACGTTCTCCAATATTCTAATCGCGGACCACATATTAGGATTTCGCGGGCCCGTTTATTTTTCAAACATTATTATTTATCGATGTAATAATTTATAATAGTGATTTGGTGTAGTATATGTTTTATACAAATCTCAAAATTGTTAATAATACAATAATACTCGTTTTTATTTTTGTTATATTTTATACTAATGTGAATTATTAGCTTACGTTTTTACATTAAGTACTAACAAACGTAATTAAATATCAAACTGTGTGTTATAATCATATTCGTGATATGAGTACCTAAGCCATCAGAGGTGCCAAGTTTTGAAAATGTCATGGGGGGTTTACTATCTTATAAACACATGTACAGTTTTACCTAAATAATTACTAATAAATAGTTATTTGTTGTTTTGTATGTTATAACATTTTAATTGTATTAGCAATTTCAATTTTAAAGGGCTGAGCTTCACCTTATCAAGCTCATGGGGGGAGGGGCTGCAGCCTCCAAGCCCCCCCTGTACTCGAAGCCCCTGAATGCCATATTAATAAGTCTGTCATAATTTAAATTTTCGCTCCAAATGTATAGACCAATCTCAGGGACGGAGTCATTCGTAGGTTGTATTCCATGTTGTGCAAATTGTTAAAATATGCGTCCAGAACGCAATCGACATAACGTGACTGTATCGCATAACTTATAGTTTGCGATCTCGCGATGACCACAATACGCGTAAAAATCGCTCTCAGCCGCTCATCGGATTCGTTTATTGAGAAATAGAGTTTTACAGGGAAATGACGATAATAACGTCGTCGTCCGGTCGGCACATGTGGGTAGTTATTCGTACCGGACATGTGCGCGCTTCTTTCTGTGTGAGTGTCCGCGGTCCGTGAACGACACGATTTCAGAAATTCCATCGGCTGTTGTCGTCGGGACGTCTTACCGTACACAGTATCATCGTCGAGTTATTATATTTTCCGATACAATAATACGTCCCGGCCGGGTGTCGGCTCCGACGGCGCGGATTGTGCTTGCGACGTATATATATATATTATTACCTATACAACATCACGGGTATAATATAATAACATTATATTTTGGTGTCTGCGTGGACGGTAATCCGATCGTCGGCGAACACCGACCAAAACGTTCTGTAGAATAGACACATATTTTCACGCAGCGAACGCCGCGGGTTTTACGACGATAATAATAATAATAATAAATGTATCAATGACTGTTGCAACTGCCGCCGCCTGCGGGACAATGGCCGCGCGAATATTTTATTGCGATTTACTCGATTGTCGCGTACTCGTGTAGGTATCTCGACGATGTGTATATAAATATGTATGTAGGTATATATTCTGTGAAGTATTGACACTCTGCAGCCGCCGCCGTCGGTGTGTGTTCGACGGCCGCTACGGCGGTTTACTCACATATTTTGTTTCTCTCGTCATTTTCTTTCTGGCGCGATACGTGTCGGAAAATATTCGCGCGAGTAGGTATTATATTATTATTATGTGCGCATTACCGACAATGCGACGGGTACAAATATGCGAAATATATATAATGGCAAGCCATAGAATAGAATACCGATCGGCGCAGGTCCGCCGCAGCTACCTATATAGTAGGTACCTATATAGTAGGTATATATTATGTTCCGTGGAGGTCTTCGGTGCAGGTGTCCTATATGTATAGCGTTTGACAAATATGTGCAGCTATACGTTTATCGGCGAAAATATTAAATGATTTTTAAAATGTCGTATCTCACAATTTTTCGTAACCACATGCCCGTATGTGTACGCACTATAATATTTATGTATATTCGGATGCGCATCCGTTACGGTAACTATGTCGTCTATGTATACCATGCGTTTTTCGCTTTTTATTTTCTTTATTTTCGACTGAAATGCAGTGCTAGAAATCCCAATTAAAACAACAGGTGACTCAAAAATTTTGGAAATAAAATCATGATTTATTCGGGATTGTTTGATAGCGGGAAAGGGGCATGTTCACACGCGTTAAAAATGGTCTGCGAACAACTCCACGAAGATTTTTGACATAAAAATAATATATTATATTAATTTAATAATATATACATGATATCTTAAAACGATTTAACTGAGGCATGAAAAAAATAACATATATGTATGTATATAAACATTCTTTGACTTTATCGATCGGTAAATCTTCGACTAATTACTACAAAGCCCCACCTCCCATCAGCGTGTTTATAATAAAAATATATATATGCCGACGACTGTAAATTATATCATATACGCTCCGCAAAAGGATCTCGACGTCCGATCTTCACCCGGATTAGCCTCCCAAATATATACGTTTAATAATATTGTTTACCACACGTGTGTGGCACCATTACGAAAAGAAAATTTCACGGTGTTTTACTCGCTTATAAACCGTCCAAATCCGCTAATCTCTGGCTCCGTCCCGTAAAAACCCCACACACCGCGCCGCCGCATCACGAAAGAAACCAGCCGCCCGTCCGGAGACCTGTTTGTCCCAACAGTATTATTATACACGTACATCGAT
Source organism: Rhopalosiphum maidis (assembly GCF_003676215.2). Taxonomy (NCBI): domain Eukaryota; kingdom Metazoa; phylum Arthropoda; class Insecta; order Hemiptera; family Aphididae; genus Rhopalosiphum; species Rhopalosiphum maidis. Next base: position 88,929,257 of record NC_040878.1, read on the forward strand.
ACACCGTCTACTATATGAAATATTATTACTATATCACGTGTAATGTGTACGAGTATATATATATATATATATATATATAATATACGATGTAGGTGCCTAACACGGATTAGTTTTTTCGAAGTGATGTCCGTCGGGACTGCAGGACGCCCGTCGTTCTTCCACGGGGCTGCACGTGTTTTCGCGTTGTGAAATTTATGTCATCACATATTTTACACTTGTTAGTCGTTTTTTTTTCCATGCAGTGTAATGTTTATAATACGAAACGGAAAAAAAAATACGAAAACAATATATAAATCGTAAAACACTATTTATATTATTATCTACCAGCCGTCATCATTATTTATTGTATTATTATTATTATTGTTTTTGTATAATAATATGATACCTGCTATAATATTGTATATTATTTTAATGTTCGATAACGTTATTTTTGTATTTTACAGACAGGTTCACTCAGCATGACCTCTGCCGAATGCTGCCTTTCGTTGTTTTCATCGCTGTACAGGTAAGACAGCTCGCGACGTTGGAGTTTTCGAAAAATATTATAAACGACGCGAATATAAATTCCATGGGGTTAAACAAGAACTCTTCGGCTGCGGAAAAAAACAATGGATAGAAATCAACAATCCTATAGTTATCTCATTTGTTAACCGGCATCCCTAAAGTAGTATATAGTGTATTATTATATCAAAATGCTGAAAAATTATATTTTGAAAACCTGTAGACATTAAATGTATAATAGGTGTTTAATTTGTCGAACCCTTATTGTTTCAAAATATATTAACGTTTAAATAAAAAAAGAAATTACTTCATTTCAAGTCGAATTAAAATAACATTTTGTTAAGAAAACTTATATTTTTTGTCGTTATAATTTTTAAGTATTTTATTTTTAAATCACAACATACATTTTAAATTTCATATTCTGAAGTAAAATATATTTCTAAATATTTTGATATAATATATAAATCAAAATTTGAACAAATACATTATAAGTTATAAATATTAGTTAATAAAGTAATAAAGTTTAAAATGTTTAGATAAACGTTTTGCGTGGTATCTCATCCGTACCTTTGCACTCCTCTACCAATAATGGGTACTTAAAATACTTATAACTCATAAACTAATTATCTAAATTTTGATTTTTATATAATGTAATACTCTCAAAAGTATTCTGCTTCAGAATATGAAATTAAAAATATAGGTTGTCATTAAAAAAAATTAAAAAAATATAATGATAAAATAAATAAATTTTTTTTTTATATGTTGTTTTATTTCGAAAGATTGGAAATTAAGTACATAAAAATAATTTTAAAAACATAAGTACCTATATTTTGAAATAGTAAGTATAATTTAATAAAATAATTTCCCTGTACAATATAGAGTCAATTACATATATCGACATTTTAATAGAAAGAAATATTGAATAATTTTTTTTAATAGTGTTTAGTATTTTAGGTATATTATAAATACCTGAAAATAAATAGTTAAATTGAAAAAAAATCGAAATGTATTCATTTATTGTTAATGTGTTTCTCAGTAAATCTGTGATAGCCGATTTATAGACATATAATTTACGTACAAACATTTTAAATGTTGAACTACTTATCATATTGCCGTCTCTAAGAATAGACGTAAGTTTTTGAGTTAAGACTGTTGACGGGGTCGAGGAGAATAATTAGTAATATCATCATACAAATAATAATGTACTAGCACATCACAGCAATAATACCAATTATATAATATAATACTACTTTGTCGTTGAGTATACATCGTATAGACTTGATCGGTTTTATATTTCTCTTTACGGTGCATTTTTTTTTTTTTTTTTTTTAATTGTACCAATATGGGTAATATAATGATTTATTGTACGTAACACTATGTACCGCATGTAGAGTATACACTGCTGGGATATGGAGTCCATATGACAATATTATTATATTTCGAACAGATTTTCGGAGAAACCGGGAGGACCTAGTTCTGAAAGGAACAAAAAACACATAAACACATAATAAGCCGGTCGAAGCGAAAGTAAACGAAAAACCGGCATTTATTATATTATATAAAGACATATAATAAACTAGTTACGCATCACGATCCCGTACACATCCAACAGATTGACCAACTCACAGGGCTTATACATTATAAAATACACGAGTGTCATGAGTACATAATAATGTAATGTATTGTATAGTTGTCGCCGACGGACCGGATGGGTTCCGGTCTTCGCCCCCCCTCCCTCCTCGCACCAGAAAAAAAGAACACCTGTAAAACATATTCATCACATATGTATAATATATTATCGTGTAGGATATTACCCACGACAGATTTCTTCAAAAACGTGTCATTTTTTTATCAGCCGAAATGTGGTCTGCACGTTTAGCACTACGCGTTAACATACCCCACCCCCTATGTACCATATCCTCCCGCCAACCTTGTCAGCCTAGAAACCCCCTGCAAACCATAGAAAGCCCTATTGTGGTAAACGCTCCACTTACAGAATACTCAATATTGTATCGTCGTTATTTCCACTAATATATTATTATAATGTATATAATGAATAAGCGGTGTATGCACACATGTGCACTAAGAGTCTAAATGTCTATACATTTTTTAAAAAAAAGGTTTGTATTTATTTAATATAATATATTGTATTATACCATGTCCCGATCGTAAATAGTCGTTCTTGAAATTCCCAAGACAAAAACAGTATATTATTATGCCATACGGTCAATATTGATTATTTTAAATCGAACTCCGTTGCTGCTCGTATAGTAGGTGTTATGTTGTGGCGCGCATACGTCGCACGTCTGTTTCATATAATATTGAAGATTTCTTAGGAACCAGATTGCTCGATAGAAGTGTATTTTAAAAATGACGACTCGCACAGTGTATTATAAATTAAGTATACCTAATATAAACGAGTGTCTGCAGCTCTGTTTCTCGGACGTTCGCATTTTGTATATCATAACATATTATAATATACTACACGCGAGACGGTTTTTTTTAACGATTTTCGCGTGGTGCACGCCATAATTTTTTGGAAACATTTCCATCTAAAAATATCGGTCATTAAAAATATGCTTGATTATAATAAGGGGGGTACATAAAAAAAAAAACTGTAGTATGTCATTATATCATAATATGCAACACGCGCAGTCCGTCGCACACGAGTACGTTTCTTAGTTTCTTCAAAAAGTATCGAACTATTAAATAAGATATTACTTTAAAAAGTCAAATGAATTTCACCAATTTTTAAACGTACTGATGTATTCGTATAACATTAGGATCATTGTATAGCAGGTTAAGTTGTTAAGTATAATATATTAGTTATAAATTTATAATATTATAATAATTAATATATAGTAGATAAAAAGGTAATTTTTTTTGTCGAACAATCACGTAAGGCGTTTGAGTATATAATAAAATATGATCTAATCATAAATTATTAGCATATTGATTACGATATGAGGCCGTTCGTTGTTCTCAGAAAATCGAGTGGTGTTGTATAGAAATTCAACTATTTTGTATATTCCTTTATTTTTACATCAGTATACCTATATTATGTGAATTGATTTTATGTTTCATTGATTTTAAATAAATGTTCAAAAAATATTTTAAATATTCACAATTATCATAAGATACCCAAATAAATAAGTATAGTATCAAAACCATGATGTGTCTAGTATTTCTACAGCAACTCGTCGAACCTATAATAATTGAGCGTCGTCAGTAGGTATTAAGTTTCCCTGTTATTTATTAAGGGGCAAACTGATGGCAACTTCCAACACATTATTGGTACGTTAGAAAATCGATCTCTACGATTATCGCCAGTATAATATAGCTTAGTATTATATATTATTTAATTACAGTATCGTATAATAAAGTAAGAACAAAAAGAAAAACAATTTTTTTCAAATAGTAATTTAATTGTAGATTCCGAACGAAATGATGAATGAATTGAATGAATTTTTCAAAAAATAATTTTCTATAAATAATATGTTTATATTTCAAATATTTCGTGTATATATTTATAAACTTTTCACATTTTTTATCGATTTATGTATCATAACATATTTTTTTTTTAGAGTAAAAACTTTGGAATTTTAATATACAAGATTCTAAAAAATTGGTACAGAAACATAAAAATTTAAAAAAATACATATTATAGGTACAGTATTTTTCATAGAAACTTAACGTTCAAGATTAAAAAAAAACCATATCTAAGATTAATATTTAGATTAATTTTAAGTTATTAATACTACGAACCTATACACGTAGCGTTACGTCGATATTGACTATTGGCTCATAATTCAATACTATGTTATATATGCTCCATTGTATAAAATAATATTATTGTGTGTATAATATATTTGATTTTTCATAACTTTTAAAAAAATTTAGTTTAACCACTTCAACCAACTGTATTAGGTACTAATTGAAAAATAAATTACTAATAACAGTTTAGGTAATTAAAAGAACCAGTCTTAGAAATATAGGATGATGGACAGTCGGAATCGTTTTTCATAGTTTACAATGGTTTCATTGCATTAACATTTTATGGTGACCTACTCAATGATGATTTGGCGTTTACTATACAGCAGTGAAACTTTCCTGGGTTTCTTTTTTCACGTGTGAATTAATAGTTAAAATAAACCCCTGGAATTGAAAGTTTTATCGGGGTTGACGGTGACCCGTAGAAAAAAATTAAACCACCCAGGTACCTAAATATACGGGAGCGATTGCATTTCGTATGTTGTACGTAAAAGTTTTGTCGTGTTACATACTAATTTGAAGCATACGAACAATATACATTAAGCCCATTGAGGTAGATCATACGAGCATAAAATGGATTTGAAGAAATCAGTTGAACAGTTTGACGTTTTAAAAATACGACTTTTGACGACATAAATAATAATTATTTATTATCATAACAATCACAATTATTACGAAATTACGGATTCGCGGTGTGTTAAATTCTATACTGCAGTTTTTATTCTTATTAGGTAGGTACTATTTTTTTTTTTTTTTATCCAATTCAGCTGTCTTGCGCAGCTGTAAGACTGTTGCAAAAATAGAGCTTTGTTCGAAAAGTCTCGCAAGACATTTGGTGGCTGCCCCGCGCACCTTTTGCAGATGTTTTCGTCGTCTGTATGCAGCATGCCACGGCGATGACGGCGGCGGCAGTGGTATAGTGGCGGCGGTGCGCAAAACGAAGGAGAGAAACGTTTTTTTGACAAAGGGTCCCTTGGTCCAGGTGCCTTCGCCGGTGACCATCTTTACCTTTTTTTTGTGTGTACACGTGTGTATGTGTGCGTGCGTGTGTAATACGAGGGCATATACTATATTATGCTATACTAAATATAATAATATATATGTATTTATACTTCAGCTGCCACTTTTTCCCAATCCCTTTCGGCCGTGGAGCCGCTGCGGCGCATATTAGCATTCTTCGATGTTATTATTACACAACGAGTAAAATTCCTAACCCTTTAAAAAAAAAAAAAAAAAAATAAAGGAAAAGAAAAAAATGTGTCCTGGCGGTGTTCTGCAGTGGCGGCGGCCACATGTCGACGCGAAACAGCCGCGCGTCCGGGCCTATATATGTGTATACACGAGCGTATTTATGATCGAACGTTACGAAACCGTTTTTGTGTGTCACGCGGGGTGTGGTGTTTCAAAACGTCTTCCGTCACTATGTACGTATCAATTAAGCCACCCCATACGATCCACCAGAGCCGGATTTAGGTGTGCGCGTTGACTCCCAATAGACAATCAAGTATATGAATACAATATTAATAAATAGGTCCAGAATAATTTCAACACAAAGTATATTATTTTTTGTCGCTCTAGAAAACAGTGCATTCCAATAACATAAATCGTTCCACGTAACGGATATACTTTAAAGGTGAAACTTTTATTTTCCGTTTATCGATGTTTATTTGTTTTTATAGAGAATTTTTTATAAATTCCAAGTAATTTTATTTATTTTTAATGCGTATATCAAAATATTTTCGAGCTTTTGGTGTAAACCAGGAAATTCAAAATAATGTATCGAGAAATATCGTTTTAACACAATTTACTTTAATAGTTTTTACTTTTTTTGGTGGTCATCCGTACCAAATGCCAATCGTATTATATATATAATAATAATTTTGCGATAACGTCTTTATATCCATCTCCAGTGATTATCGAACGTGGTGTCTTACCGGAACTCAAACAAAAAACAACTAACAACTAATTAATCAGTTTAAGGTATATGCCAATAGCATTTATATCTAATATTGTATATTGGTTATTGTACATGATGCCTATAAGCTTGATATTTTGTTGTTGCATTATTGTTAGTTTATTTGGGATAAAGAAATGTTGAAAAAAACAAAAGTTAACTACAATATTCCTATTGTGGTATAGTTATGTACTATGTGCTTATAAAAAATTAATAATGACAAAAGGTGACAATTAAAATTATGTTTTGCTATTTAGAAAAAGAAAATCTTGCAAATTCTAGCCAGTTTGTTTTCGAATAGTGAAGTGCTTGACCCATTTTTTTCATAATTGTACGCGATTTAAATTAAATAAAAATATTCCACTGCTGCAACTATATGTACAAAAAAAAACTATTTTTATTTGGATCCACCGACATGTATATCAAATGTAATTATTTCCCTAAGGGAAAGTAGGCGGACGGCGTATACACATGGTCGTCATTTATGAGAAGAAAAAAAAAATAATAATAACGGAAATACAGAAAAATCTCGAGTTTTAATACGATTGCGAAGAGCAGGTCGAAAACGCGCGATACCTACGTCGTCGTGCACGTGTTTAGTCGATCGACGCAGGTGTGTTGCAGAAGTCAATAAAAGATTCTGGAGGTTAGGTCCGGCGTCTTCCGGGCGGCCGAGGATAACGCAGTGTTATAATCCGTACGTATAGATATAGTCCAATGAGGTATATATTATATATATATATATATATAATATAAATGTGTGTTTGTGTGTATGTGTGTGCTCGTTTGAACTATATATATATATGTGATATAACTATATGGTACGAAAATTCTTGTGCATATATAGAGACGAACGACCGCAGCGGCGATATATAATGATATACGTGTGTGTACAAGTTATAACAGGTTTGCGAGTGAATCACACGACATATAGGTAATATGGTATCGAATATCTGTTTGCGCGAGTTAACGCGATGAGTATGCCATCGAGTATGCGGATTGATGAATGGCGAGTTCGCAAAAAAAAACCGCAATTATTTAAGGTCCGCCGGGGGATGGTCTGGAGGATGTTCCGTGCGTCGACGACGTAGGTAGATCGCGTGTTGTTTAAATCGATCGAAAAATCCGCGATTTACGGTCGTTCTTATTTCACGGGTTTTTCAGGCAATTTTTCAGTTTTTTGTTACGTTTACCGCCGGAAACTCGGATAATGACAAAGTAAACCATAGTTTATTAGATAGTGACTAATAAATGTACGAATAGGAGGTATAACTGTATGACATTAATATTATGATGTATTGATATAGTACTGATCCTAGTAAATTAGAAATAATAATTAATACAATTATTGTAACATATTTTACAAACGGTATAAAATTCATATTGGACTGTGATACAACCGGTTTTTATTTTTTATTTAGTTTTATAATAATATGCAGTGCAAACGAAAAACACACAATTAACTACAGTTTAATCATTAGGTATATCATATTATGTAAGTTTATAATAATCCGTATCCTAGATAAAGGTCAACACAAAACGAAAAACGGGAAATTTTGATTACCTATTATATATAAAAATAATAATACATGTGAAAATCTCGAATATAAATTCTTAATTTTATTGATTATCGTACGTGTCATAATATGCAATATTATACTATATTAAACTGTTAGATTTTTGGCCACCGGGAACGTAAAACAATCGGATTTCCGACTAACGGTGTGATTTATATTTATATATGTTTCGTAAGTCGACTTTAATAACAGTACCTGTTTACTGTTACCGTCAAATAATATGTAAATATTATGGAATTAAATCCAATAAAAAGTCAATAACGATATTTTCGATACAGCAATATTAGATTGTATACGATTTTGACTAAAAAATAACGTCAATGCGAATACTCATTATTTTCAAGTAATAGCGCGTTTTGTAATTTATCCTAGGCGATGACGATAATTCCGGTCGTTATCAGCCATAATCGATAACAAAATATTGATTGAATTAATTGCTCGTTGAATATTAGAAACGGCCAACGGGACTGCGTTGTAAAATCGAATTAGTCGATGTATACCCCTCCCCCCCAAGTATAGAGTATTATTCAGAGTACACGTATTTTACTCAAATAATATAAGTCGATCAACTATATATATACTAGGGTGACCATTTTTAAAAATTAAAAAAGGGGACAATTGTTACACCCCCCCTCCCCGCTAAAAAAATTATTATTGTTATTTTAACCTTTTGAGTTACTTAACCTAATCTAAATAATAAAAGTGTTTAAATGTTTATGAATATTTATTTTTTTTATTATCTATTATCTATCATTAATCAACACAATAATGTTGCATTTCAAAACTAATACAATTTTTTTAAATAATTAGGAAAAATTTCTTTTTATTATTAAACACTACCGCTAATTTAATTGCTCATTAGCATTGGTCCTTAACTGTTATCTGTAATTTATAAATTTGGATATAAAACTATTTTAGATTTGTTTCATAGATCGATTTATTTTAAAAATATAATATAATAATATGTAAAAAAAGAGGATTAAACAGGACACCATCTTCTAAAAAAGTGATAAAAAGTGTCCCGTTCGAAGTTTGTCGGGACAACGGGACACGATGATCAAAAAAGGGACAATCCCGTTTTATATAATATATACTGCAGATTTTTACAGAAATTCGTCTGTTAATGCCTATAGGCGTTGACGATACAGTTTACTTTTAGGTATCAATTATATTGGCTTTGGCGTATTTCCGGTACTACTCATCGAATCACATCGATGACGGCGACATATTATTATATAGTTGCATTCTATAGTTTCAAAGCCGCGATTACACGTGCGTTGTGCTCAAAATGTTATACTATAGATTTGGCCGCGGGGCAGGTGGACGGATGTCATGCAATAACGTGTCTAATAAATGCGCTTAGGGCGATTGCGATCCGAAACCAGATTTTTATTAACGAGGGACGATGCGGCTGTGACCACGAGTGGTGTCGTCGTCGGTAGGTCCACCGCGGGAGCGTTCGTAAACGGCGGTGGCGGCGGCGAGAGAGACCGAAGCTCGAGCGTGGGAACAAAAATAATATCAACTAATCCGAGTGCATATATTATTATTATTAATATTATTACGCTGCTGCTGCCGTTGTTAGTATAATGTATTATGTTCTCCGCGGGCGTGTTATGATTGGCCGGTGATCGCGCACCTGCGTATTATCGTAAATTTATTAAAACATGCGATGACTAATAATATTATATTTTAGTATTAATTAGACAAAATATAAAAGCATAGAAAATTTTTTCTCCATCACTCTGAAGTATAAAAAAAATAAAGCTCTAAAGTGTAAATGTTAGTATAACCTAACCTAACCTCTCCTAACCATCTAATCAACTTTCTATTGCAAGTGTTCTTTCGTAGATTTCTTTTGAAGGGTACAGGAGGGTTGAATTATATATAATACATCTAAACTCTATAATATAGTTCAACTACATTAAGCAAAGGTAGGTTTCCAAGTAAAATGTGCAATGATTTGTCCAAAAAAAAACTATTAAAATTAAAAATAATATAGAAAAATTTCTTTATTTTGCATTTATTTAAGAAATTTATTTTTCATACTTTGAAATATTTGATGGTTTAAGCATATAATAAAAGCATATTTATTATGAATCATTAATTTATATACTATATTATATCAAAGAGATCTATAAAACTATTGCTTACAAACATTGTAGGTGTTATAGGTACTACCTATATATATATGCGCAAATCTGCATAAAATATAATTATTGTATTTTATAATACTAAATTATACAAAACTACTTAATGTTTTGTATCAATATAAATTTTATTTTTGAAATTAAAACCTCTTTTTTACCGTAAAATATTTACTAAATAATTGTTTTGAAAATTTCGAAATACCTAATTAAAAATATAAACGAGTAGTTACTTAATAATTGATATGTATTTAATAAGACTAATAAAGTCCTTAAAAATGGCTTATAAAAATACAAAATATATCATGAAATATTGTATCTAGTATTTATTATACTTACACTAATTTTATAAATTATATATTATAATGTTAATAGATTAATATTAATTAATAAGAAATAGTATTCAAAGCTAATAACTTAAAAACTACTTGTTTGAGTTTTGACTTTGATGCATCAAAGTGTTCAGAAAAAATAATCTGCAATAGAAAAGGGATGTTATCGTTTGAAAAGTTTGTATCTCCATGAGATACTTTTTAAACATCTCAAGAATTTTAAAATATGGTCTTTAAGTGTATTTAAAAAAAATTTGAATAACTACGTCATAATTTAAGAAATAAGAGGGGACGAGCATGCTCGGTGAATCAAGCTGTATATTGTATGCTGTATTTTTATTACTGGCATTCAAAACGTGGTTTGATCGTCTAAATCCGGCCCTGACAATATTATGTTTCGTGTTATTTGGTTTTTCCAGTTTATATAACAAGATGTATAACCGCTTAGAGGTTCTGATCCTCCTCTTCCCCTGAGTCCATCAAACGGCCGTGAACACTCTGCCATCACGCAACAGCCGCCTCACTGCTCGTCTCAGGATAACGATCGCAAAAACGACGGGAAGACGATCAAAGGTTCTCCGACTGCTGACGGAATGACGGACGTCTAAATAATAGTAATTACTATTATTATTGCCCGACTATAATATAGTGTCTATAATATGTGAGGCGTGCAACAACAGCGCAGGACGTAGCGCGGGAAAATTGCAGTTCGATTTCGATAGATCGACGGCATTGCGAACGGCGGTTAAGCCGCCGCGAACGATTTATCGCCGTCGTGACACGTTGCAGACAGTCGTCTCGGCGGGGTGTAGGGTGGACAACAACAACTACAAAGAGTAACGACGACGACGACGACAATACAATCTACTTCTGGACCGGTATCCGACAGTCGGGCGCCGCCAAACGGCAATTATAAGACAGATACATGTACGGTGTAGCAAAACCTCCCGACAGCGGACACTTCCAAGAGACCACACAAAGTGCCCGCTGCGTCGAGAACGATATAAATAAAAAGAAAGAAATTTATAAAATATATTGTATTGGCTGTTTCACCGATATGACTATAAATCATATGGATGGCTATCAGAAGTATTATCACTTTAAAATTAAGTCATAAATATTTTTTGAATTTGCATGAGGATTGACGTGTGCATTAAGTTTCGTGTTCGGAGAGATAAGTTAACTCACAAGAATTAAAATGTATGAGGTTTGAGTTTTATGAATATAAGTCATACTATATAAGTAAGTAAAATTTCATAAATTGATAAAATAATTATGTTTTGTTATTATTATTAATTAGGTACACAGAAAATAATATCATTATATTTATTGAAAATTTTAAAAGAAATAGCTTGCTGTAGTGTACTATATTTCAGTTTTTTTCAATTGTACTATATTTGAACTCATTAAAATAATATATTTTGAACGTTTTGTAAGTAACCATATAGATACCTCCTATACTTTTGTTTTGGTTTGATAGAGAAGTTAGTTGATCTTTTCAAGTTCAGTATAAAATGATATAGACGAGTAGACGACTTTTTTTAATTCTGTGGAAAAGTTACTCAATCGACAGCAAAAATAATGATATAATTTTAGCATAAATCGGTTATGCACTTGTGCACCCTAAAAACGTTGACATTATATAATACAATTATAAACAGTGGTAACAAACCATTTCATGTATTTTTTAAAGTAATTTTTATTGGGATGGAACTTTACATTATGTTATTTATTAGTATTATTATAATATTAATTTTTACTATATTTTATTAACATAATATATAACTCAAAATGAAATAACAACTTTCTGTAAATATCGTAAGACTGTAATAATAGATTTATCGTATAAATAGATAATATTTTAAAATAAATCAAAAACGTCATTGCATATAGTAAAATTATTCATAATAATATCATATACATAAAGTTGTAAGTTAACACAAACGTTTTTTTTTAAATCATAAAATAATTATTATCATTATATCGTTTAAATAAGTAATTTAGTCTAAATTTGAACTTCATGTCAATGTAAATTATTTTCTTCGTACATTTTCTTTAGATTTTATAATTGTAAACTACCTATTAAAATTTAATATTCTTTTATTAAATTAAAATGTTTTCAATTTTTCTTATACCTTTAAATAGCACAAACAGAGTTTTAATATTTGAAAAAAAATCTTATCCTTAGTAAAAAATTATAATTTTAATATTTGATGAAAACGTCAAAGTATCTAAGGTAATTTATTTCAAGTTATATAAAAAAAATAAAATGAACTTTGTCAAAAATTAGATTTGTGATACAATTCAAGTCATTTCTTAACTTTTTTAAATTTATCGAATGTAAAAAAAGTAATCTGAATTTTTATTTTTGACTCTTTCCCCTCCCCTCAAAAAAAAAAAAATCAAATAGATCCACTTTGCTATTAGAAACCACCCCCATTTATTTTTGGAAAATTGAAGCATTTTTACTACTCAAAAGGCGATAACAGACAGAAAAAAATAAAACACAGCATATTGTAAAATCAATACTATACATTCATCGTTCCGCTCAAAATCTAAAATGTTTCTTGTATACATTCTTTACTCTCGGACAGTTCTGGTTCAGAAAATTTCCTTCTTCTCTCTTTAGACTTTTTAGAAACTTAGCGACTGCAAGCCTTACATCATACCTATAGTGCTGTTCTTATTGCAATTCCTCGCCGAGAAAGATAAAACTGCTCATATTAAAAGAATAACTGCTTAATAGCTAAAAAACAGTATTTATGTTATGATTCCAGCGACGGCCATTATCAACGACGTCAATTTCAGTGCACTACTGTAGAGGAAAACTATATCTATATCTATATCTATATATATATATCTTATATAATTATTTATTTCATTGAAGTAACTTTGGTCGTATTGAATTCATTTACGTGATTTGGCTAGTATAGCGCGATCGCCTAGAGGACACTAGTACGACACACCTTAAAATATTTTCTGAAAAATACGTACGTTACATCATAGTATTGTAAAGCATGTATATAAAAGTACACGCCACAAATTCAAGTGCGCGCACATGACGGATACAACGATAGTATACGGCGGTGCGCCGTTCTTCCACCCCCCCTCCCCCACCAACCAAACTCGAAAACCACGAACAAGTCCAATCGATCACCGATCCTGAAAACGTTATCAAACGATTATATTATTACATTAATATATTATTGTATAGGCGTACCTGTTGTAATACGCGTACGACCGTCGCATTACCCGAGCCTCGGCATTATTACAATATACCTATTCCGGAACGACGACACAGACGGTATATTATGTTGTTGTTATTATTATAATATTATTATCGTAATAACGTTATTCCAGTCCCACCCACATCGACGTCGGGAGATAACTACGTCGCGTATCGCCCGCCGTCGTCGTCGTAATACAATAAAATATATACCTATCACACGTTATGCGGTAACGTATTGTCTACGATTGGTACGCCGCGACGGCCAGCACACTCGAATATACGGACGCGCGGTAAAGTAACAATATAATATAATGCCTAATAACGGTGTGTGTGTGTGTGTATCTGTATACAGTTGTGATCAGATCATCATCGTCATAGACACCCTATATCGTGCGCGTGTGTGTTCGTCGTCTCGTATACGCATAATTATGGCGTAAAAAACGAAAAAACCACCGAGTAAAGAAGACGAGCAGACGACGATTATATATATATAAAAAAAAAATAAAAATCGATACAATATATATACATATTATGCGTAACCGATCCGTTTGCCGTGTGCGTGTGTGTGGCCTCAGACCGAAAACTCATTCGAGTCAATTAGAATAGTACCTATACGATATTATAATATGTATATATGAAAATAAGATTACAATATACACACCGTGTGCCCGGGCTCGACACGTATATATTGTAACGTAGGTATATTAGGTATACCTACGACGTGTCATATATGCACTATATTATATAGCCGTATGCGCACGTAAATATGGTATACACGAGGTATATAATATAACGGGGCGCGTTATAAATCGCCTTTTACGCGTCTCGACCGCGATGTTATATTATATATCGACTTATAGAGGCATACTACATATATTTACGTCTGACGCGCATATTATAATATATATCTGTCGCACGCGCGCGCTCGTGTTGCATACAATATAATATAATATAATAATAATATATTAGGTATCGTGTGTGCGCCTAGGTTTTTTTTTTTTTTTTTTTTTTTATTGATTTTTTGCTTGTAAATTTCATTTTTTCTTTTTAATTATCTGTTGTAGTCGGCGTGTAGCTGCAGCCGACGGGAACGGTAGGACGCTGCCCGTCGTGGACCACCCACGTTATACACATACTGTCCGGACGCCCACCATGGCGTGCAGCTAGGTATATAGCACAATATACAGGTATATTATTGCCTGCCTGCAACACCCGTCCCGCGAGCTCCATCGCGATTAACGTGACCGTATATACGTATTATTATTATTATTATTATAAGGTACCTGTCAATATATATACACGACATAAGAGTGTATGATAAAAAAAAAAAAAAAATAAAGGTCGCGGGGACTCGCGGGCTGTTCAATGCCATAATTGGTGGCAAACAAGTTATATATTATACGATAAAGATATATATATATATATATATATTTATTATTACGATAGTAAATTTTCGTGGAAAAAGAATAAAAAAAATATCACGTAGGAACACGCAACCGACTGTCGCCGCCGTAACGGGGAGCGAAGGAAGAAAGACCATTACTACACGTATATTGTATATCTGTAGATATATGATGTAGAATTTTCGCATCAAATGAGCTTATAAGAATATTTTGTAACGATTATAAAGATACAAAAAACACTTGATTTTTGTCTAAATATATTTTTAAGTGCAACATAAAGACGAATATATCGTTTCAA
Organism: Rhopalosiphum maidis; assembly: GCF_003676215.2. Lineage (NCBI taxonomy): Eukaryota > Metazoa > Arthropoda > Insecta > Hemiptera > Aphididae > Rhopalosiphum > Rhopalosiphum maidis. The sequence goes on from NC_040878.1 coordinate 88,944,469, forward strand.
ACAAATAGTATGTAAATAAGCATACATGTAGGTCTTTTATAATCGCTGCAATATTTTATCATTTATTTTTGTACTTTTAATATAGATAAATATGAATTTTTTTTTATCAAAGTCTTATTTGGATTTTCCAATGATTTAAGATAGATAGGTCACCGCTTTATAGAAATTGGTCTCCGGAAACAATACAATAAGCGTAGTCCACAAAAATCAAATTCATTTTCCCGTCACTATTCTGTCGATTTTTAGTGAGTCTATCATAGTGAATGTAATTAAACATAAAAAGTAGCGCGCGTGCTTAAAAAAATCATGCCGTGTTTACAAAAATGAGTGTTATTATTAGAACCTTGATAGAGCAAACGTTTAGAAAAAAAAAACCTAAAAGGACATACATATTGGTTATTAGGTACAGTATTACCCGCACTCTGAATTAACCGCAGTAAAGTCTATCGTTACCATAAAAAAACCACAATAATTATCAATGCCAGTGTCCAATATAGGTACTAAACTGCTAACTACTAGAAGGTATGTAGCTTGGCATATTTCAATTTTATCAGTGAAATCGGTGCTTCATTGTTATTAATCGTCAACACCTGTTGTAACGGCTGCAACTACCACTTCCGCGTCTTTGATAACGGCAATATCTATCAGTAACTATCTATAGTATTGCAATATGTTCAGTGTTATTAAGTACTTGACTATTCGAGTAAATGCATTTTATATTTTGACGTGTTTTGAAGACAATAGTATTTGAATATATTTTATTGAACTTTTTCCTCGGAGTACTTTTTTTCCACTTTCGATTACAAATATTAAGTATTTTAAAAATAAACGACTTTTCAGTAAATCTTACCTTTCACGTATGCTTTCGTACATTTATATTGACAACACGTGCCAGCGCGATGTGTGCCGAATACAAATAATCGGTTCTGGTAAAATAGTTTTAATTTATCAATATACGTACGATGTACCATTATGGAAAGATGCAGCGTGATATGTTCGGTATTACTGCATTTTTAGATTTATTTCATAATATTATGTCGATGTCGACACTGATATTTTGAAAAAAATAATAATGTTTTTGAAGTAGTAATTGCTCATAGCTAATAAATGACATTTGTATGATTTAATATGGTCATTTTAATTTTATTAAGGGACAGAAGGTATGTTCTATATAATTTATATAAGTCACACAATCCAAACATGCAGATACTATTATGTTGCGTTTATTTATTAAAATATATTTCCAGATAATATGGTACAGGATAACCTTATGTCTCGTTTTTGAGAATCGTATTCCCTTGTCCCGATCAACTTTGAACTTTGACCCGTTATTAAAAAATAGCCTCGTTTTAATCCCGTTATCTTCATATTATTGCATCGCAACGAAAGAAATAAAACAAAACAGCTTACAGTTTTATGTTATTGGGACCATAGCAAAAGGTTAAAATTTATTAACAACAATTTTTGTATTACAACCATCGAGTACCGACGAACAACATCGTAAGTAATGACTATGATAGTACGAGACATGTTGCATTGGCGTATTGTACAATGTAATATAATAATTATGAACCCGCACGGCTGTCACCCTTTATAACAATTCACCTTCATCTAACATACAAACATTAACTGCAATTTTTTTTTTTTATATATTACAATTATTAAACAATTTTTTTTATAAAATAAGGCAAAAGTCGTTTATTCCGTTTTTGTATTTATAAATACGCTACCGTACTTAATATATTATGTACTTTACAAAAAAAAAAAATCAGTAGAATCATAAACTTAAACCGTGAATTGTTTACTTTTAAAACCAGAGGGTTTGTACAAATCAACCGTATAATAGTAGTAGCCAGTAGACAAAAAAAATAGATAAAAAAAATGAAAAATGAAAATTAGGACTAAAATTGAAAATGCTGATGTAAAACTAACGCATAAAATATAATATTATTTATAAAATGTGCACTTATATTCGTATAATACGTTATATCCTTGTACGACGATCGCTCCTGCAAACGTCCGATTTGAAAAATGACTATTATTATACGTATATTATATATTATAGCTATTAATAATTATATTATATATCGTGAATAATGAGTATAATATATATTATAATGTGTCGTACAGTGTAATTTGTGGAAAACGTACAATTTTCAAAGTCTCTCTCTCCGTCTCTCTCTCCCACGCGATCCCCCCATTCACGGACTATACGAGCAGCATGATATATATACACATCTCCATTATATTGTAAGTATATCCATTCGAGCGCGTCCAGCGGCAGATATTACGGCTGTATGGGAGTCAAAACACGTTCAATCCTATTGCGGACGGATTTGACGCCGGGTTACACGATAGAAAATTTACATATTATTATATTATATATTATTATAATGACGTTTAAAAAAAAAATAAAAAAAAAAACACGAACGCGCACACATACTGCACAAAGTGAATCTGTGTTTCCGATGCACCTGGCTCTGCATATATACTATATTATTATTACACGCATGCATACATACATAGCATATATTATACGCAATGCGTTTATATGTGTGTGTGTGTGTCGTCGAATAATCGAAAACGAAATCTCGTCGTCGGTTTCACACGAGGGTGGGTCGCACGTCCGACCCCTTGCCCGCCGAGTTGAACATGCAGAGTGTGAGAGAATCGGAAAACGCGCGTACACCGAGTGATACTGCAGTGTACGACGTGCTTGTGCGTGAGTGTGCACCGCGCTCTCCGTTTTTTCGCAACGATATGCCCAAATTATTATTGCTATATGCGATTTGATTTCGGGGTTAAAGAGTTTTTATTTTTTTACTCTCTATATTTCAGTCTTTTATTTTATTTTTATCACGAGAGGGTCGTGTACAATATACACACACACACCGCGTGTAGATGTGTTACAACAATAATAATAATAATAATGGTACCGGTGGCAATTTCTTCACCGGTGCCGGTGCAGCCCTTAAACGATACGGGGCCAGCAGCAACGACAGCAGCTGTACACCGGAACATCTGTTTTTGCGTAACTTACCCCTTCGGAAGACGTATACGGTAGACGAAAGAAAGAATACATAAAAAAAAAAACCGGCGAGAAAAGCTGCATTCGGCCGCCGCCACCCCAGCGGCGACGTCGTCGTCGTAGGCAACGGCTGCGGTAGGTTTATAATGGGCATGTGCATAATACACGTATATTATGTGTTTTATACTACCGATATACATACAAATGGGTACGCACACACGCGCGCGGCGGAACACACCACCTCGACCGACCGGTGAGCTCTGAGAAAACATAATAATAATAATATCATCTGTCCGTCCGAAACGCAAGACGCTTCTCGCGGTTAAATACGTATCGTATACAACTATTATTGCACGCGGCGAAGGCCTTCTGCGGGGCGAGTGCACCCGCCGTGAACATCATCATATATATATATATATTATTATTATTATACACTATAAATACGTAAAACGTAAACGCGCAATACCGTACACACGACGACGTGTGTGCGCGCCGTAGTAATGTATTGTTTAACCGAACACCTTGACCTAACCCATATATTATTATGTATGCGCTTTTCTTTTGTCGTCGGTGCACCGGGTTTTCGGAAATGCCGATCCAGTCTGCAGCAGCCGTCGCAGATACCGCCTGACGATGATTTTTCACACACTGACATAGTCGCCATTGTGTCGTCCGAATGGGGTGCTGCGGGCTTGCGCTATGTACGCGCGCGCATCTCTCTCGATCTACACATACGCACACACATTCACAGACATTAATATGTTATACAGTTGTTTGTGAAAAAATCGTGAAGGATCTAATCCTGGAAATAGCTGTGTTATAACACTGCCGACAGCTTGGAAACTTCTGTTCAAACTGTCGATCCACTTATTAATCATGTTCATTCAGATTGTGATGGGCATCTACTAATTCCACTACGAAAAGCATTGCGGTCCGCTTTGTAAGTGTGCTATAGTAACTACAAAAAGATCAAATCGCTGAGGAAATCAACAAAGCGGTTTCACAAAAAATTCCCACCTAATATGTGTTTTACATAGATTTACTGATCAGACGAAAACAGTAGTAAACATAGATGAAGTCATCAATTAACCGATCGAGTTTCCTAATTCACTCAACCCTTCGGGGCAGTCTTACGACATTAAAATCACACTATTTTGAAGTCTTAAATCACCGTGCAGATTTTTCAACAATACAACACTATCGACAAAAAATAATAATAATAATAACAGCGAATATATTTCCGATGTGAAGTTTTCTCTCTCGTGATCTATTTTATACAGAACTATCAGTGGAACAGTTCACCAATGATACGCATCGTCGATACACACAATAATACTTTAATAATCACAATGTTGTTTAACAAAAATGCTAAAAAAATATTCAAAAGATCTTTCCCAGCAAGTATTATATAAGATAATAATATATTAGTTTATGGCTTTTAAAAACAAACGCATTGTCATTTCGCTATTGAAATGACAGGTAATATTTTGGAAATATTATATAATATATTGTGCTGTAAAGAATAGAAACGAAGTCCACTGCATCCTTAAATCGGGTTCACGGAGACTTGAGCGCGCGCGGCTGAAGACGATAAGCACAATTATTCTTTTTATTGCTAATTGAAATAATTACGTGGATTATTATTTATCTTTATTGTTAATGCTATGATTGAATTAAAATAATTTAATCGAAGATGGTATTGTGATTTGTAATTTAGTAATATATATATATTGTGTTTAAAAATACGGAATTAAAAATGTATGCTGTAATTCAAAATAATACAAACCTTAAAAATTCATAACAATGTAGAAAAGTAAAAATATAAATATTTTTTATAAAACGTTGTTTTGTAACAACTTAAAATTATGTAAAACAAATGTTATCGAAAACTCAAGTGTTTTCTGGAAATATCGTGAACGTATTAGGTTAAATAGATACCATGTAAAGTAGAGACAGTACTATATACAGTCATCACCTTTATATTTTAAGTATATAGGTATTTTCGTTGCTTTCAAAATTCAAATTCAAGCCGTTGTTAATTTACTTAACCAGATTGTGTCAAATCCGAAGACACCTGTGTGGTCACATACATATTATAGTTATACCGATGAATAAATATTTATGAGACATAATATGAATAAATTAGAAAATTAAATAATTTAAAAAATAATCGCTAACAACACATAAATATACGTTATAATTGCATGCAGGAGAATAATTACGCGCTTCAGACGCAAACGGTTCAAGTTTTCATTCATAATTATTAATGTGTTCAAGACGTTAACGAGACGAAATTATACACACCCCAATTAATATTCAAAAATAATACAAACAGCATTATTACAGAACGTTAGCTAGCTTTGGTTCGTATGTTATAGAAATAACGTACGTCACGACACGTTTGGGTTCCAAACCTCAAAACACACGTGCGACGGGCGCGTGTATGTATACGCGCGTGCATGTATACTACGTCAACTTGATATAACTTACAAGTCACATTTGTTTTATGTTTGTGCGTGTGCGGTGTGTCATCGTTGCGTATACATATAAAAGTCATAGGGTCCATGCGTGTAATAATATAATACTATTATGCATAGGTACCTACGTATAAATTATTTAAATGCACGCGTAATTAAATAAATTGCTGCGTTTCATTATCGTTTCAGTTATTATCCGTATTATACTTCAATTTGTCTGCTTCGTTACAATATACCTATATAGAAGACGTCGTGTTAACTGCTAAGCAAACGCCACATAGTAGGTAAAAGAGCTTAGCATATTGTTCGATCATTATTACTGCATAAAGCGTTTACCGAGGAAAACATTTAAAAATTTGGTGTTATACAGTTGTGTATTGAAATACTACATAATACTTATATGCAGGGCAGGGGCGTATTCAAAGTATGATTTCAGGGGGTGGACGCTGTTAAAAATAATGAATAATATGCACCTAAGTAAAAAGTATAAAAAGACAGCGTCACGCTTCATTTTAGGACAAATGTTATTAACTCATTCGTGTACCTCTGCGTATAGAATAATCAGGCATATTTTAATTTTAAAAAATATTACATATTTTGTGCATTTGTAACAGTAAAAAAATAATTTTGAAAATATACAAGTAGACACGACAGATATTTTAGACAAGATTTGTAAATATTTTGATTTAAAAAAAAATTAATATACTCGTATGAAGAAACGAATATCATTATTTACTAAGCTAAAAATATTATGTCACTCGATATAAAATATATTTTTGTTTTTTGATTGACAAAATATTAATCACATACGCATGGTAAATTTCTTATGTAAATTACCGATAGTCCTATGCCTGTTTACTGCAGATAAATTTGTATGATATTATATTGTTTTGATATGAAAATTGACGCATATAATAATTATACATTTTTTATACCGAATAATAGGTATTCACATAAAAAGGAGTTGATGGATAATGACAAAATTCTATTGTCTTGACATTGCATTGCGATACCGGTAAATTGTGTATTGCTGCTTAGTTTTAGATGTACAGTATAATATTATGGTTACTGTGTTTTATTATTAAATTTATCAGGTCGACCTTTATTTTTCTAAAAAAAACTATAATGGTATAAAAAAAATATTGTAATACCAATGCATATAATATATAAAACAGTAAGAAATTTTTTAAATAGGAAAGACCAATATCTTACTCAGTCCCGTTATCATCCACCCAAAATATACTACCAGAATACAGTGTTGGCTTATAAATTCCATCGTACTTTTTAAATAAATGTTCATGTAATAAACGACACAAAAAAATTGTTGTCATAAACAAAAAATTTTTTTCCGTTATTATTTTATCAAATCAAGTTATTATTGTATTCGTAGTATAAATATATTTTAAAGTTTTAAACAATATTGATAGTTATATAATGATATTATGTTTATTAGTTATTGCACCTCATACAGTATAACATGAGACTATTTTCTATTTATAATATAAAACTTTTTTAAATTTCTCATTCGATCTCAATTATAAAATTTAGAACCAAACAACTCATAATTATTTTATATTAAATTCAAACCAAAATTAATAATATTCTAAAAGCAATATTACGTTCCTCTAATGATAATTACATAATTTTTTTCTAATCGTTCACAATCTAAATGAGTACGATCAATTTTATTTTTTTTGAACATTAACTGTAGGCATTTATTTTGGCTCCGTAGGCACAGTTTGGTTTTAACACCGAATAGTTTGTAAAATTACAAAGTATATAATCATACATGCATTTCTTTATCAATATTATGCATAGTGTAATGTTAACAGGTATAAAAAAGATTAAAATTAGGTAAACACGTAAAATGCATATATTTTGATATGGGACTATTGGGACCATACTTGTAAACGCATTTGAATTTTCATTTTTCCGAATATAAACTGTAAAGTTGCCTATTTAAAACCCCTTATAAAGGCGGTACATATATACGTTTTTTGACTCGTCGATATTTGATTTAAAAAAAAAAATGTTTTTACAAACATTACAATATAAGTTATAATTATTCAAAAAAATCTTATTGTTTACAATTGTTTATTACAGCATTTTTTAGTTTTTTTAATTATATTCCTTTTATTGAGGTTTTTGGGCACTAAGAACCACCTAGTCTCATTACTATAAGTATGCATCATTTTTTATAATTGTTTTTAAAGCCTTAAACTATATAATATTTAATTAAAACATTTTAAAATGATAAAAATAATGACCGTATTAATTGTTAAAATAATCGTCCTGTATAATATAATAATATATATTTCAAGTGTGTTTATACAGTATATTATAATGTGTGCAGTATATACTTGTATAACTGAAAAAGGGCGTCTTCCTTCGTTATCGCGGGGTCTGCACTTTCGTATAATGCATTGCATACACATATACATGTATATTAATATTTAAGTACATATTATGCATCCATAGACACGCTATATAGTATTATATCATTATTTATTATAATCGCATCGAGTTACTCGCGTTCGTGACTTATCATACTCTAATTAATCGAAAAACCTCGATCGGTGACGATGATAGACCATCCACGAATTTATTATTATTATTATATTTATCCTTGAACACGTCATAATATAGTACAATGCCGGCCATCTCCAAAAGACAAGAAACCACGTACCAAATGTACGCAAAGGTCTTAATTGAATTAAAATTGAATATTTAATACTGCATGTGTTTTTTTTTTTTTACAAAATAATTGTTGTTCAAATAAAAATCGGTTGAAAAATATTGAACACGTGAAATTTTGTGATTTTAAAAACGTACACACGTTCGACAAGCAGCGTGTCAAACTGTTCGGCAGCCATTCGGTAAACATTATACATATTTTTATACGGACGTCAGTGTAATCGAATGCAAACGGCTTCGTTATTTATACAAACGGCCATATTGTATTATACAACCTTGCGGTGTTGCATCAGTTATTTTAATATTATTATAGCGAGGACGCGTTTCATTTCATTTCGTCGGAAAATGTCACGAAACGCCACAGAATAAATCGGATTCGGACGCGCCTGCACTGTTCACAACGGATAATATAAACGGGCCAACATCAAAAATAAAATTATTTATTTATAGAGGATGTGCCGCCGTTTTTAAACAGCCAAACGGTAACATTATATTGTAATAATAACATGATAATATTATAGTCGTGTAGTAGACGTCGTGTTATAAGAATACATCATCGGGCAGGCGCGTATATCGCAAGCCAGCGCCATGAAATGCACTGCGTTTGTACTCGTGTATTATAATAAACGTAGACTCAAGATGGAAATGAACACTGTAAAACAACAGTGATAAAGACGTTAAAAAATATATCGGTTGATAATCGACAATTGTGTTGGGTTATCAACGATTTTCGCCTTGTTTAAAGAAGAAGCGTCGTCCCTGGGAAACTCGTGGGGCCCTAATATAATAATTAATAACTCTTATTTTAATAATTTATGTTATTCATACTTTATATCGTAATAGCACGCGTACTTGACCCGTGTGTAAAACCATCGAAATTATTTCAAAACAATAAATTTTACGTTATATTGTTGTGAATATAATAATGTGTGTCCATATGAATGGATGTCTTTAAAGTTGTTGATAAAAAATTAAAAATTAAAAAATCGTCGAGTCTATAGTTTCTACTTATATCACTGATATAACGGAATTGCATCGGAGTCGGGAAACCTGTCAGACATAAGTAAATCAGTGCGAGTTTTCAGAGCCCTTTGAATTATAATGTCATAACCACAGTAGCCATAGAGAGCTATAATAAACATGTAAATTAAAATCATACGGTGTTCCTATCAGTATGTTGGTGTGCGGGCTGCTGTTAGGACTATTGAACTATTGAACTTTACATGGTTTTTTTATGAAGTTTTAATAATAGTGCATTGTGTGTAAGTGTACTTGGATGACAGTTATAATAATACGTCTGGTATAAGCATTATTATTTATTTATTAATATTTCGTATTAAACGTTCGTGCTTTGTAACGGTCTCGCACATCCGTAATCCGTTATACCTTATGCAGTGTTATGATGCATAACAATATCGTTAACTCATATAAATAATTGTGGTCTTCCCACGTGGGATTGAAAAACATAACGAATTTGATTTACTCGGAAGAAATCTAATTTGCGACTACAAAATGGCCACTCCTTGTATATTATATTTTCGAAGAATTCTCGTCGGTTCATCATATTATCGACGGGTGACGTTTCTGCGACACTTTGACGGAACAGTGAGGCGGTTTTTCTTTTCTGTTCCGCGAAATCTTATGTGTAAAATTAAAAACCGTTATGGCGGCCAACCGTGAACATTATTTCATATTATCATGTTATTATATTCTCGTACATATTATATAAGTAGACACTTCCTATACTGTTATACGTGTGAATCGCGCAGACTTACACTGCCGCGTCGGTCGTCTTGGGGAGGAGGAGAGGATAAAAAAAATTAAATGGCGATAAATTATAATATTATGTTTTAATATCGCCGCTACAAGTGCATATACTGTTCAATACGTGTACGGGCGGCGGCAGTTATTAACTGGTTCGCGTCTTGGTCGTGTGTGCAGCGGGGGCAGCCAGCGATATCAGTTTCTCACGTGCGAAAGAAAGGGGTGGAATGGAATACCGGATAGAGTAAAGCGCTCGCGAGGGCGGCAGCGGGCCGACTGCTGCAGCACTACTATTTTGGATTTGTGAACAGCCGGTGCGCGGCGTTATAGCCGGAAGCCGTTTCCGGTTTCCACGCGTTTTGAAATTCAAATCACGAAATTTGTCTTTCTTATATAATATAGAATAGTATTATAGGTATAGATGTAACGCCGTGCGCGTTTACCTGCGCGTATCCGGAAATACGTCGCGTATGTGTACACACCGCATGAGACACACATAAAATGTTTACGGAGGAGTGCGTCCAGAAGGCGGTGGCGGTGACCGTCGTCCTGTACGACATAATAATAATATAATACACGAGCGTATACACGCATATATATATATATATATAGCCGCGTACGTATATAATATATTATAATAATATAACGCGTACGCGACGACCATATGACGCCTCGACGGGGGTTTAGCCTCGGTTGACAAATTATTGTGGGCTATCGATTTTTTTCGCTTTTTCCGTCTTTCGATGCGATACGCGATACGATATTTATCACCCGATAATCTACTCGACGCTCACTGTATAATATATTGTAAAATATGATAATATTATAATATTTTATGTGTCATTGTCGTGTTATAATATAATACGCCTTCGAAAACGAGCTGCATGTGCGCTCGTACGATGCACTTTACACGCTCGGTGTCTATATATTGAGCACGGAAAATGGATGATCAGTTATTTTTTTTTTTATCGTTTCTACAACAACAAAAAATGACAACTTGTTTGTGGACGACCAAAACGTAATAATTCGAAGTCGACTGCAGACAAGGTAGGAAAGTCAACGCCATTATAATACACGTGCATTACAAAATATTATAGTGTTTTGCACTATACTGTTGCTGCTACTCCACGATAATATCAATATCATAGCTATAGTATTAATTATTGTCGACGTCGAACATTAAAGCGCTCAAAGTTCTTGGTTTTATCCAACAAATACGTTTCGGATTTAAACTATGGTCCTGTCGTGTAGGCTCCATCCAACATTAGTGATCCTTAAAATATGTTGGAAAGAGCTTAATGTAAAATCCTTCGTTTAGAATCATTGATTTTATGCGTTAACAGCCCTGCACGTGACTACTCTCCTATCCAAAAAAGCTTTAAGCTTATCTTCTATTTCAGATGGAGTACAAGCCACTATATTAAATTGTTCAAGAGAATTTCTGGCAAATTAGGTTAATATAATATTAGAATTTTCCTTAGCTAATTGAAAACCAATTTTCCTTTCTATGTCCCCTTTCTTTAACATATCTTAAGCGACTTAAACTGTTTTTCTTTTTGAGCTTTTACATTTTTAGCGCTTTAATGTATAATATGTATCCTTCATTTTTAACATATCATCTGTTCTTAATTTATTTTTTACTGTTATAAAATAAAATATTATATTATGTACTCGTATTATTCAATTCAAATAAGTATCTATTAAACAGTATATTCTCATTATAATTTAAAAAAACAAACTAAGCTAACATTTGCTTGTTGGAGAATTAATAAATTATTATTATTGCTAAGACTTTTAATGAGTTAAAAGCACATTTTATAATTTATAATACACCTATTATATGCGAATAATGGTACAAGATAAAAAATAACTTTTATTTGACTTGACACGTTATTTTGATATATTATCTTTGTACACGATTACACGAGACAGACGTCTTCCGTATATATATTTAGTATAATAAACCATTATACCGCAATATAATAGATCATTTTAAGATTTCCCACGGAAAAAATTGCACAGATACGTTTTACAAAACTCGTGAGCTAGTCCAGATATTAATAAATTATAACAACGTGACCGTTTCACCATATAAAATTAAAAATGTTTATAATACTAGACGCTAGAGCTTTCATACGTAAAATATTTCATATTTTCATTATTATGTACTGATAATCATGTAATTAATTAATATTAATAATGATGTATTTTTTATGACGTGACTTTGGCGATTTAAATTTTTTGAAAAAACCATATTGTGGCGAAAGGAACTTTCACTTAAACTGTGCCTATTAATATGAAAATGTATAGTTTATAGTATCGATGATTGAAAAATAAGAAGCCATGATTTGATACTATATGGTAATCAGAGTAGATTTTATCATTCAGTCAAAAATTAAATATTTATAAACTATCATTTTCTACTTTCATCGAATTGAATTTCGTTTAATCAGATCTATAAATAGTATAAACGTATTTTTTGATACACAAATTTAATTCATTGTCCTAAAAACTAAATATACGACGCTTATAATAAATATTTTTAATAGAATAATGGTAAAGTGCACAGATAATGTTGTGAAAAATAGAACAAGCAAATTTGAACGTATAGATTTTGAACGGAGTGATTTGTATATTTCAATTTATTCTAAATTTTCCATTTTTTAAATTAAATTAAAAATTTAAATACATAAATTGTTTTAAAAAAAGTATATACAATCTTAAAAGAAAAATAATCGACGCTACCATAATTAAAAAATTAAGTTTTACAACAAATGCTCGTACCGAAAGGGTACGTTTGAAATTGTTTTAAATTGTGTGTTTCGCTACTCGCTTCTACCTACCGTAAACCGTATTAAATTCAACGCCATCTAATTATTAAAGTATTATTTTTTAATACGAACACACTACTCTCATTGATTAAAATATATAAAATGACTTGATCGGTGCAATTGTACCTAAATAATTCATTATGTCTACGGTGTACGAACACATTATTATCCTTATGTCAACGTGTGCATAAGGGATAGGTAAAAGCTTGATGCGCCTCTATATGCCACGGCGTTTCTCCTTAATAATATTGCGCGTGTGTTTATATTATTATGATGTGGGCGAGTATACAGTTTTACGGCAGTTTGTCCACCACAAAAAGGCGTCGACCTCAGGGGATCGCGTGTCATGTGCGAGTATAAGGGCAACGCGTGCGGCTGTCCATTAGTGAAATGAAATCGTGATTGACACGTCCGTATGTATAAGGAAAAATATATAAAGCGATATGATAATAATATTATCATTATATTGGTGTTGGCGATGTGTATACAGAGTGCTACTGGATATATGTGATGTTTATCCGCGTTAAAGTCTATTTTTTCAAATCTCCCCGAATCACATTTTTGTAAATTACTGTGATCAAACATGTCAATGAATTTGACAGGGATCTAATCCCTGCACTCAATTAAAAATGTCTTTATAAAATTAACGTCCAATAAATTATTGGACCAATATAGTATCGATTAACGTCATAATAATATCACCAAAATATATTTTTCAAAAATATAAACCGTTGAATTTTCTCTGTCGAGTATTGATGCTTGACGATAATTGATCTTTCGATACGTTTCAATGTTAAATTTAAGTTCACATCGCGTTCGTAGATGAATAATTTCTATAAGATAACTTTTAAAGGATTATAGTAGTCGGTTAGTTTTTTCAATTGAATTAACAAAACCTATACCTAATCCTATGTAAAATGATGCTGCATGTCTGTAGATATGCACGTTTTTAGTAACTGATTATAATAGTTATAATAGCTAATTGTTTTTAAAAGTACAGCTATATTTAAACTTTATAAAGCCATACAATTAGGTTTTAAAGGAGTACATTCAAATTATGATTTTCTTAGCAAATTTTTGAGTACAACGAATACAATAAAATATGTAATGGAGTATATTAATATATTTACACATGAATTTATTTTTGATTTTTTTGGATCATGAAAATCGAATATTTTTTTTTTGTATAAGGTTGTCATTGATTACAGAAATACAATACTATACTCAACATGCGTTGCAATAGCATTTGTTTTAAATAAAATAAAATTATATTTAATTAATTGTTTGTATTCTAATTTGTATTCTTAAATACAACAAAAGAAACTTGTCCTTATGTTTATAAATTATAGATCCAAAACTACTATACAATTTTAAATAAGTCTTAAAACAATGTTTTTAGAGGTATATAGGAAAGTTTAAAGAGTAAATTACAATGAATTCAACCAAGTTTGAAAATATAAAAATATATAAATTGCTGTATCCAATCCTCCTATTTCGTTTGAATTAGGTCTCAAACTATACCGATTTGGCATGAATTAAAGTACACTGAAACGGAGATACACCAAAATATTGATGTATTTTATGTTAATTTTTCCCAAACAAAATCAGGTTATACAACAAATATATTTTTAATTTTTAATTCTTTGTAAAACCGAGTGGTTGAGAAACAGTCGGTCTTATTTTATGGTAAAATTATTAAAGATAGAAAATATGACAATATTATGATATATTATGCTTGTACAATAATAATTTCGATAGGTCGTTCAAACTCTAAACGACCAGCACATAACAAGTCGATTTCGATAAATCACTACCTATGTGAAGTAATTGGCTCGATAATCGATTTCCGTTCCAATTCAGAGAATTTTTTTCTTTCTACATTATATTATATACTGTCGTTTGAGAGTGCGGTAGCAAAACATTATAATATTGTATAGGTACTGATAGTGATCGCCGTGTTACCGGATGTGGTAAGTCCGTTTCACGAACAATAGGCACTGGTGGGCGCGCAATTGTAATTTTGTTCGAAATCCAACGCTATTGTTTTTTCCAAATATTATGTTTTCCCGGACAAAACAATGGGGTGATTTTATTCTTTCTAGTTATATGCTTCGCATGTATTCTTTATATACTTATCCGTCTTGGCGAGTTACATCACACGTAAATTAAATTATAATTGTTCATATTTTTATAAATATTTACGATTTAACTTATTAGTATGTCCAGCGTCAAAGTGAATTTATAAACAAATTGAATCAAAGTATGTTTTGTATGAATTAAATTAATAATATTACTTAATCATTTATACCACACAGAGTACAAGACTTTTTATGTATATGAATTTAACTATTTAAGTTAATGTATTTATAAAATACAAAAATAAGTATTTATTTAAAAAAATTAAAAAAGAAGCTTATTTAAGTATGCACTTAACAGGGTACAGTATCTTATTAATTTGTATTTTTTTTTTTATTATTCGAAGCACTTGAAATAGAACAACGAGTTGTAATAACGGCTGTAACCATTTCATAATATTCTTACCTTTAAAACAATCACGTCGTTAGGGTTGAAACTTGAAATACGGTCTTACACATACAATTTAGGAACTATTAACAGCCCAATCTCCTGATATGACTTAAACAAAAAAAAAATATCTAACCAGCTCTTACTTACTTGAATACCATAATATATCTATATCAATATAACATTTACACATTTCCAGTTTAATTTAAATAAATATTATGAAATTGTTTAATTATAAAAAAAAAATAAATATAAAATATAATTATATTATTTACGTGACGGTATCTAAGTTGTAAAGTTGTATCAGAAAGTTAGGTGTTTCTAATTTTTTCATAATATGAAAGTGCTTCTAAAAGTTAAAACCAAAGTAAGTGCGTATTTCTAAGATATCTAACATGAAATATATTGCAGCCGTAGTCACGGTTCAGTTTATATAACCATTACAATACACTTGAAATAAACCTTTTTTTTCCCTAAATTACTTATGTAGTTATATTTTATATAATATGTTTATTTCATATCATGAAAAATATTAAATAATACAATGTGTTACTTAACCGATCTTTATGTCTAAAATCGTATTAAGGAAGTAGCCGCAGTATAAGTATTAATGTATATATACTGTGTCATAAATAAATATAGTCGTTCAATACGCACAGGCGTCGCACCCGCATACAGATCATAGCAAAACTGTATTGTTTCGAAACAACACTAACACCCTTAGTCCGACTCGGGAGACAATAATTTCATTCTCATGTCGTAGACGTGTATGTTGTGCATATCGTACATAATATATATATATATATATATTATGATATACACTATTATCGTGTGCGAACGGTCGCGTATACGCTCGCCCGTAAATGTGCAGTGTGCGCGCGCGAGTGTAGTTTAGGTCAGACAAAAATGCTAAACAACAATAATAATAATAATAATAATATTATGCAAAACACGCGGTGTATGCGCCGTGTTTCGCTACGTCGTGAAAACAAATTTGTATATCTGACCCGGCGCGTATTATAATAATGTCTGACCACCCAGATGGAATGTTATATGCAGCCAGGCTATAATATTATAATAATACATTATAATAGTCGCCGAGTCCGATATATTAAACGAGAGTCCGACGAAAACATAACCGCTGTAACATAATATATATATATATTATGTGTGTGTTATAACGATATACATAATGTATACGTCGCGTATGTAGGTATATATATATATAATGTCCGACGACCGCCGTATTGTCTCTCCGACGGAAAAATGTCTTAGCGCATATATTATTATTATTATATTGTTTCAAATGTAATAGACCTATATGACTATAATATGTATAATAATATATAATAAATTCGTGAACTTTGAATTTTTTTCCCGTCGTCTCACACTTTCTAGCGCATATTTATAGATATGTGCATATATTTTATTGTTTGCGTGTATGTCTGCGCTGGATGGAAAAAAAATCGAAGAATTATGAGTCCGCACCGTACAGTCTGCAGTACTGTTGCGACATTAACGTAGTATATAATATGTTTTATATAACAACTCGTAGTGAAATTTAAAGGAAAACTGAAAAAAAAAACAAACGGTCACAAAGATTTCGTTTGTTTGCGGAGCCTTTAAAGAGCAGCTGATGACTCGTGTAAAGTTGGAAAAACATGTGATGTGTAAAGCTGTATCAGCTAAAGTATCAAATTCTCGAATCTTAAGGTAACACGATTTTCTGCGGTTTGTTTGATATTCGTTTAAGATATTGTTTCGATATTTTGTTTTTTAAGCGAGTTATTAGATATTTTAATGTTTAACACGTTTATAACTAGTTTGTGGGAAAAAAAGGATTTTCTAAACACGTTGCACTTAGAAATATGATATATTATTTTATAGAACTTTTATTTATTATACAATATGAATTCTATACCCAGCAATAATCTGGCTTATGGTTGTGCTCCTATAGGCTTAGTCGTATGCAATGTGCCCCAGCGACTTATATTGTAAAATGTAGCTGCCATTTGACAAATTGGAATACATTTATTTTTAATTCAAAAATTATTTATGATTTTTTATAACTACCTAATTATATGAAATAATAATCAACAATGTTTTACATACTTTCATTGAAATAATATTCCTTATTAAAATAAATATTAATAATAATAGTAAACACAATTAACATTAATTAAATACATTTTAAATTATTTTTAAAATAGTAGTTTTTTAATTAGTCGCTGGAAGATCCTAACGTATTATTATTAGCTATTTTCAATTATCTTTGTGAAAAATTTGATGATATATTTTTATTAAATCTAAGAGTTCAAAGATCAAGATATTGTTACATTATCAAAGATCTAAATTTGGTGCTTTGAAAATACTTGCTAATACTTAACTTCTGTGCAGGGAAGTATGAGAATCTACCTATTTGAATGTATTTATGGAATATTTTGAATAAACCAGACAATATATTCAATGTTTACAAATTGATTAGATAGGATCCCGAGTCACGACTCATAATAAGTAATTTAAACATATTATATTTTTCCATTTGGCTAGTATGGGCCCCAAATATTGAAAAATATCCAAGGGCACTGGTCGAATATACCTATACAATTATTGTTATTATTATTTTTTTTTTTTATTATTTTCTCATATTGAAATATAAAAATAAAATATACCGTTTTTGGTAAAATATTTTTCTGTAAGATAAAGACATTAAAATAGGAAATACCTATGCATTAGATAAAAATAAAAACAAAAACAACGACCTAAATATTAAATTTATATTATATTTATACACATATCATTACAATATGTTTTTTTAACGACAACCTTAATTTATATACTTTGTGCCCGCGGGATACCGAAATGGTTAAAAGCATATATTCCGGCAATAAAAAAAAAACAAACCGCTTTTCTGGGCTATTTTGATTTTAGTGTCTTAACACTGTATAATATTATTATCGTGGCGGAAAACGGATATGATAACACAACCGTACCTGTACAATAGCAAATACGTATATTATTATGCATTTATATGTATATATGGCGTAATATAATATTTTTTTACTGTGGTTATTCGACTCCGACGTCTGTCGTATACCTCCGCTGCTGTACAGCTCCATAATCTCGACAGAAAGATACGAGGAGAGCGCGAGGTTCCTAAATAGTATTCGACACTAATGTCGTATCGTATATTATTTTGTATTCGTATATACACCGCATTATAATAATACGTACGCGGAACGGTAATATATATATATAGTTTAAATAGTATATAATCGTATAGTAACTCGCGCGTTTTGGTGGTCGTCGTAAAATAAACGTTCGCGTGGGTTGAAAATTTCAAATACACGTGTCGTACGAACGTTTTATGGCCGGTAACTATACATGGTATAAATATTTTTACGATTCGATATTTAAATTAGGCAGTTCCCGGCTGCTATAACACGATATTTTGTTACGCGTTCCCGATACATTTAAATATTAAAACATGATATTATTATATTACGTGTTTTTTGTGCGCACAATGGTCCATTCGGGAAGACGTCAATATACGTACGCCAGATTTTTGTAAATAAGCTATTTAAAAATAAAAATGTTCACAAGACGATTTCGCGATTCAGGAAATACAAAAATACAGACCTGAGAGCGTTAATAATTAACATACGCCTTTATGATTTAAGTGTTCCCGATGTATGGCCAGCGCCACTATTGGTTATTGCAATTTTATTGATATTTAGAATTGCTTATTTTTTAGCTATCATATCACAAAATATCGATTATTTTAATTAATAAAAATGAATTTAACTGGTGAAATCGAACAATTTTTAGTCAATCTTTGGTTGTATAATATACAATTTCGCGGTTAATAATTATTATAACCAACTAGTATCTATAGTCTATGTATATGTTACAGTAAAAGAAGTTAAATTTATTCACGTTATTAACCAACAATTAACGTTAATAGATATTAACGATTATTTTACTAGGTTTATAACGTTAATTATTAAGGATTTACGTTAATATTCCAAACAGTATTAGTTAATCATGTTAATTGTATTTAAAGTTTTGTATTTTAATTATTTATTTTCACGCAATGCCGTAGTCAATTATAACTATGGCAAAATAACGAAGTTAGTTTGATGTATAACATCGTTTACTGTAAAATGTATACACCAAGCGCTGTACCGCGCGATAAATGCAAAAATACTTTACTATTAAGCATGTATTTCACTGTATTCAACGAGGGATAACGAGAAAATTTTATGATATGAATTTTAAACGTCGTTTCAGCTAAGGCATTTATTATTTACGATCTGTACATGTTAGTGGTATTTAAAGAAAAAAATTGTTACTGATAATACAATATAATATCATATCATATATACCTGTGTGTTGTATTATTTTAGTAGAGTCAAATGAAAAGATTGTTATTGTTTTTTTTTTTTTAGTCGATTACATAGTTTTTTCTGTGATAAACAAACTTCAACAATCCAGAAAAGTAGAGGAAAAAAATTGAAAATTGTCAAATGCCTGTAAATAGCGTTATGTTAAAAAATGTTTAACATGTCATTGACTTTAGACAATTAAAAGTTAAGGTAAGGAGTTATAATTTAATGTTTAAAATATCATAGTTAATACGTTTGATTGACAAATGAATAACTAAAATCGTTACTCGTTAGGTATATTTTTACAAAAAATAAATTACATAATATATCAATATTTTCACTTATGGGGGTTTATGTTATTTTTTTTTCCAATATTTTACGGTTTTCCACATGGTTGTACTGAAATCCATAAAAGCTCGTGCAATATTGTCTATTAATTTCGGAAAAGAATACGAATGATGACGTTTGGTCAAATAAAAATTAATAATCGATTGGATTTTTCAAACAACTCATTATTAAGGCTAAGTCGAGTGATTATTATTTTTTTTCGCAGACAATTTCGCGTACATCGGACTTGGCAGTTTTACTTTCTGCAGCGCGCAACGACATAATAATTATTACAGGTAGTTATTACATTCACATCCGTTTATTATATTATTATAATATGTTTTTCACACCGCCGCGCGTCGCCGCCGTCGTCGTAGGTTGGCACCGGGTTTGCCGCAAAGGCGTCACATGACGTACTGAAAATACGATAAATTTTAAATGAAAACGCCATATAGTATACACGTCATATACATAATATACCTACGTGATTATATACCTATTTTTTTTTTACGCGCGCACGTTTTAAAGACGTATTATTTAAATCTGGATTGCTCAGTGTGTGCGTATACACCTATGTACACGCGTATATATATATATATGTGTGTGTGTGTGTGTGTGTGTTATATCTTTATGTACATACATAATAAAACGTACAATATATTATGATATAGGCATACACCACACGCGTGTACCTATATAGAAAATAACACGTCAAAAGTAATAAAATCGCGTTCCCACACGTTTTTTAATAACCCCGTGCGCGCTAGATTTCGAACGGAAGTAGGTATACCTATATAAAATATTAATGATTTACGTGGAACAGACTTAACCACGGTTAGTGTTGAGTAGCTTATAGAATAATGTCGTAGTCTTTTGACTTTTTTCACTCGGGCTCCAATAACCAAGAATATCAGTTTCAAACATCAATATGGTGATCATTACAATGCAGATGAGCAATAATATTGGATTTGGATATGTTTGCATAGCCCACAGATCGCTCTCGTTAAACCCTGAGACTTCAAAGAGTACAATTTGAGAACAGTTTGTACAACGCGTTTATTATAGGACTTGTATATAGTGTAGGTATAACAAGGTGCACGAAACTTTGTTTTTTTTTAACTTAACTCGTTCGTTCAAAAAGTCATTATTTTTTGTCAAATTTTAATATTTGAACAACAACGAATATTTTTAATTTCAGAATTTTAATCGCAATATAAATTGCTTAAAAACGTTTTTGTACTAATACATTGTAAAATATTAGTTTGTTTGAGTCTTAGGTATTAACAGCTATAATACACAACACTGCGATTGTATTATGTAAATATGTATATACCTATGTATATTATATGAATGTGAAATGAGTATTTACTATGCGTATGACTGTATATATTAGAAATTATTTGATTGATTTTAATGAAAGTTATATCAATAGAGTCTTCGAGACTCGGAGACTGTTTTAAGTTTCTTTTTTTTCAAACTCTTTAGATTATTGTAGAGTGGCTCGTCGCTTGTAGATGAATTGCGTTTTAGATCATGAAAATCAAATAATTTTTCGTTTATATATTGTATAACCACATAGGGCTGACAATGATAACATAATATAGTAACTATCTTGACATGAGTTGCCATGGGATTTTTTTTTTAAATGTAATTTAATTAATTTTTTATTATTCAAATGTATGACAAAAGGACATGTTCTTACGCTTTGTAACTTACAAACTCAAAAAAACTACTTGAGATCTATTTTGACGAAATTTTTAAGAGTTATCAGAAAAGTTTAGAGAGTGGTTTGAACCACGTTTCAAAAAAAAACTAATTGGTGTATTGTCTAATCTCGAACTGTCAATTTTGGTAGATGTAGACCAAACGAAGTACATCATTGTGGATTTGTTCATGAACTGAGAAACACAGATATTCCGTTATACCTATTTGATGTTTGTTCATTTTTATATTGGTGAAGTCAGATCTTGTGTAGCACTGGCATATTAAATGTCTGAAATATATAACTACAGTTTGTAGGTGTACATAGAAACATTGTAGTAGGCCTAATAAGCATATGTGTACCTAATTTTTAATAATATTTACGTAGGACTAACGAAACATAATATTTAAAATTAGAAAACCTGCGTTGATCTGTGCTAGTAGACAGTAATGGTATGATACGAAAAGAGAACATAATACATTCTAATAAAATGATGGTTTCCAAAAATGTAAAAATCAATAATCTCAAAACTGCGGGCGTATACTGGGCTGCAGGTTTCAAACATGGACAGAATTCGAGATGCTATATCTATGTATCGTAAATACCCAAGAGAATAACAGATGGTCTGCTCTTTGAATGATGTGCGAGGGTAGGTGTTTTTTAGTTCTGATACACGCATCGGCACTATTTATTTAATTAAAGACCATATACCTTAAACGAAATTATCATATAAATGTATATATATATATTGTACGTTATGCATTATTTAACGACGAAGTTCGGTAACACCGAAACTTCACACCGACTTACGCAATTTATATTATGTATAATGATAAATTACTATTATTTATTTACTCTGCCGCCATACAGTCTCGCGTACACTATTACATGACAAATCCGGTTCAATGTAATATGCACATTTCTATAGCCAATACATATATATATATATTATAATATAGTATAGGTGCGTTGAACCACTATATATGCAGTCATCACAGAGTGAAATATACTGTACACTTGTCTTACGGGCGCGCCTACTCGCAGTGGCGCAATTGTTGCTGCAGGAGCAAATTTCCGCGAGGTGGAGTGGGCGTGTGCCTGTACATGTTACTGGATTGAACTCTTTTGAACCGAACAACACCCCCTAAAATACACGTACTTCGTCTAGTGCTGGAATCGGAAAAAATGTAGCCGAGTGACGCAAAAGTGATTGGAAAATTTGCGATTTTGCAGCATTCTAGTTGATATAATAATATAGGTTGAAAAATTAGTGACTTGATGTATTTCGTCGTTATATACGTAAGAATTCAATTAAATCCATTAAAATTTTTTTTTTATGACCATGATAATTTATGATAATATCTACATTGTTTCAGTGACGAATTAAGTCGAGTAATAGCTGTAGCGCCTGTAGGTATAGTAAGGTAATAATTGTACTGAAAAAAGAAGAGGTATACAAGTCAGTATAAGTCAGTGGGTGCGCTCAATGCTCGCTG
Source organism: Rhopalosiphum maidis (assembly GCF_003676215.2). NCBI lineage: Eukaryota > Metazoa > Arthropoda > Insecta > Hemiptera > Aphididae > Rhopalosiphum > Rhopalosiphum maidis. The sequence continues at coordinate 88,967,696 of NC_040878.1, forward strand.
AACAGCATCAAATGAGAGTTGACCTATTGCACTTAAATTACATTTTCATATACTAATCGTGTTCAAAACATTTGAGGTCAATTGAGATGGGCTCGGTAATTTTCAGGGTTGACAGACCAATAATCGTACTAAATAATAGTCGTTGGTCATTTAAATTTAAAATATGTAAACAAATATTGTGTAGTGTAACGAATTGAAATTCGATAAATATAATATTTATAACGTACGATAATGACAATTTAAATTTTTCTTTCATTAGAAACGTAATCTACAAAAGTTATGAAACAGTGCGACGGTTTATCTGTAAACTACACCATCCACGTTTAGTATTTTATATAGTGCGTGCGCTAATATACGAGTTAAATAAGTGTATTATTTTAATAAGTATATTATTGGAAGTTATAATTTTCAAGAGAGGAAAACATATTGATTTCTAGTCATTACAAATATTTTTTCCTGATGGCGATGTGCCAAGAAAACATGTCCAACAAAAATGTATAGAATTGCATTCTGTAATTAATAAATGTCATAAATTCATATATTTTTGTGTTATACATTTGAGATTCAATCTCTGGGTATCCTTTAAAAATATATATTTAATTTGTAACCCAATACCTGTGCCATACAAATCAAATAAATATTGCATACAAAGCAGGAAGATAAAATGTGACCCAATTACCGAACATCCGATATTCTAACGCGTGAAGTGAATTGTATTGGACAAAAACATAATTTTCCACGCTGAAAGTTAAAGTAAATGCGATAATTGGTTTATGGACCGCAAAATATTATAATCACATTATTTTATCGGTACACTAATCTCAAAACACAAATTTTGTTTTAGGCGCTATTGGCCTGTGGCCCGTGAAATACCATTAAAACGTTATTTATGTATGTTACCTCGACCACAGCGAATGCCTAATTTCCGTTTAATTTTTTCGACCTTGAGCTATAATATTATAAGCGTATTTTGTTCGGACGGATTAGCTACCTACACTTTTATATACCACGTAAAATCCCACCCCTGGGGATAGTAGCCGTGGGGGGGATTTAAGGGGGTATAGTGGAAAAAGGTCTACACGCGGCCACGGCTACCATCTTGGATCCGGCCGCGTGCATTTTTCTTCCGGTCCGGGGGCATGCGTCATGTCCGGCACGCGAGCGGCGCGCGGTCTTATGATGAGGGTAGTATTATAGTGGCGTGGGGAAAGAAATTCGAGATGCACCACTGCCGACACCCGCGCCCGCCTGCAGTCACGTCCCCCAGTCGAGTTCCGGATGCCATGAATATTGCATTTTCAATTCCGGTCGGCAGCCGCCCGTCCGTGTACATATACTTTATACGCCGCACGCTCGGTCGTTATACCTAAATGTAATGTATATACAGCACGTATGCACCATCGACTTTCTATACGTCTCCGGGGCGGAGGGGTAGAAGGTACACCCCCGTCACTCGAGGCTCTTATGGTTTGAAAATGTTTTCCCGAAAAATCAATTCCCTTACCACCACCGTTCCAACGTATAGTATAATACGCGTTCCCACGCGACAGAATGTAATACAGCGCCGGGTTGTAAAATATTGTACTCAGTGCTCTATATAGTCGCGTATATTATATTATTATTTAAAGATAACTCTTCTTGGTAACGAGGATTCGTACTGTGGGTGCCGGTGAAGTGGGAGCTGTGCTAGTGTTAGATTGAATTTTTGATTATTAGGGGTCAAAAAAAATACCATGTACATCATCGATTTGATTTAAAACGAAAATAAAAGATGAATAATAAATAACAACTCAAGAACTACTTCGTAATAATATGTTAATAGTATGGTTACTGGTTAGCACTGGTTTCGCAGTATTATGCTATATCACTATAAATAATAATTTTCTATTGATGTAGTTTGTCATAGCCCATCAATTAATAACAGTTTAAGTCTCGAAGGCGTTTACAATTATAATTATATGTTAGTTTAACTGTTCAGTATAAGAAGTTACAGGTTAGTAGTGTATTTTAGTAGGTTTTTAGGCCTTCGCTAATCCCATTAATGATTATAGTTTCAAACACCATATCCAAGTATAAAGTTGTAATTTTTAGGTATTTTTTTTAAGTATTAAATAACTCCAATTCCTGTTATAAAAAAAACTCATAAAAGTCAGTGATATTATAATTTTAATTTATAAATAAATGTATATAAGTACAGTATACATATTACATTTTGCTTTCTGTCGTAGCGCAAATTACCAAAATTAATTTTTAGATGTGGCGTAAAATACATGTTATATTTTTATATTTTGACGCAAAATACTATCTCCCATCAGTGCGTAGTTACTATAGAGTCTCATTATTATAAATATTTTGATACTACAGTTGAATAAATAAATAATTGCAAGTCGGCACTATTAAAAGTAAATGTTAGATAACCAGCACAAAAAAATAGATATTAAAATATTAAGGTTACCAAATTAATTTTAATTTGTGAATGGAATTATAGTTGTTGATTGTGTTGTATTAAAATAAATTTATATTTAGAAGCCAACAATTTTGTACACTCAAAAAGTGATATTGAAAAAAGCTATGATATTGTCGTTCGTTAGTCGTATAGTGCATATTATATATCATACGAATTGCTTAAGTTAAGGACGAGCTAAAAATATAACACGGAAATCTTTCGTAATATTAAGTACAATGTGTATCGTGACTGTGATGTGGACAAATGCGCGCCTTGCATATATGAACACCTTTTGAATTCGGTTAGATTAATGAACTACACGCACGAAGCAGTTATTATTATTATTATCATAATATTGTATTATTACTGTACATAAATATATGCGTGTAGGGTTGTGCGTGTGTTGGTGAAAAAAAAAATAGCCGGAAATATCAAATCACGCCGCCGCGACCAAGTCCGCGTACGACATACGGCCGATCTCTCAAGATGTACGTTATTTGTGCTGTCCCCGAACCCTCGCACTAAGAATAGGTACTTCAAGTAATGGTATATAGTTTTTTAACCAGTGCACTAATATAACGTCTAAATACGTTACAAAACGTTTTGTATTTTTCTTTTCTGTTCAGATGACACGTTAAAATACGGTATAATAATATCTCCGATTGTTTTTTATTACTGCATAATATCACGTCATGAGGATTAATAAAATATATTTACTGTAAATAGCAATATTTATGGTTTACACAAATTTCAAACATAAATGATAATGGTATCTTTGAAACGGTGTTCCATTTTGAAATGGCTCCTGGAGTCATATAATTTGGCATAGCGGTTTGATAAAAAAATATTTAACACACATAATTATGTGGAAGAAAGGAAAAATTAATAGTAACCGCTATGCTTACAGTAAGAGCGAGTGTACTTCATCATAGATTATAGGTACTGTATTGAATAACGTATTAGTTAGAATCATTGAATACGACGAAAAACGTTACTCGGGGAAGTTAGTATAGAAGTTTTTGTAACCAAAGTTACTGCAGGTAATCAAATGATTTAAAAAATACTGTTATAACTTTAACAAATATTCGTAATTTATTAGTTTTTTTCTCTTTATTTTCAACAGTACTGAGAATTTTCTATTTTTACCTCACATAAAAATACAAATACGATTCAATTTTTTTCCGTCAAAGTTGACGATAAAAGCATTTTTTTTCTACTCGAAAAAGTGTTTTCAAACACAAACATTTAAAAGACGCTCATCATTATTGTAAAACTAATACAATCATCACTACAATCAAAATCTAAAAGAATTTTCAAAGTAAATTAAAGGTTTAAATATAGGAGGTATTTTGTATCGAATTGATCAACGTTGTTCAATTTGTTACATTTGCGGAAATATAAGAGGGAATAGGAATATAAAATTTACTATAATATAATAAATTGAGTCGAATATTGGAACACGTTTAGTAAAATTAAAAATAAATAAGTACAACAATAATAGTATAATACCAACGTCATCCAATTATTGCAAAAGTGAATGGGTCATTTTATGTTACCATGGTAGTTCTTCCCGGACAATATGGCGTATATTGTTTATAAATAATATTTCAAAAGGATATTTTTAAATCTAAATTGAAACCGCTACAAATTGTTAGTTTTTGACATGCAGAAGTGACTTTTGTAACAACTTACTATAACACGTATATATAATAAATATAGTAATGAACACGAGCGCACGCGTATGTCTTAATGGTATTATTTGTATACAATCCAAACAAATGAGTCAAGATTGGACATTTTCAAAAAGTCTAAAAATAATTGTAGTCAACTTGTTTAATAAACATCTGTCGGCTTCGAACGTTTTTACTCGTCCAAATTTCATATCGCTCGAGATCGTCACTCTTTCGTAACAATTATGTACACATAATTACAATAATGTGATCATAAGCTGTTCTTGCCGGTAGTGGTATAGGTTATAAAGTGATGCGTTGGTTAATAATAAAAAATTTTTAATGACGATGGAAATTTTAATATTTGTATAGTTTTTGAATACTTTTTATATATACTTAATACAATCCTGACTTATTCCTATAATGTTAAAATATATTTATAAAAAATGTTATGGGTTACAAATAATGACTATATTTTTTAAATTTCAGATTTTTCGCATCAGGAACTTCAAGATCTGGTGAATAAAAATTCTGTTTTTAGATGAAACTCAAGGCACTTACGCTAAAATTGAAAAGAATATTTTGTTTTTTTTATTATTATTTTAATTAGAATGGTTCCTAAGAACTATTGTGTTACATTGTATTATGTAAGTAAAAATTTAAAACCACTAAAATAATTACTTGAACATATATTATATTGATCGTAATATATTCAGTGTGAATAAAATATTACAAATAACATCAAGTGAATTTTGTATATTAAGAAAAATATGTTATTTATACTGTTTAAATTTTAAAATATAATATTGTGAATTATTATACATTAATACATTTTTTAAACCAAGTTACGGATTCCCTTGGTACGTTTTCTAACTATAAGTATCAGAAAATATATATTAATTTATTCTTTATCGTAGGCAATCATTGAAAGAATTATTCTATCAAAAATTGGCAATAAAATATTAGCGGAAAGCTATCGAAGATATTATTTAACAAATACTGAAGAAAATTTTATTAAGTGAGATTTAAATTTATTATTATTAAATTTAAACTCTCAAATTATTAAAGTTTTATAGTTATTCAAATAAAATAATAATAAAATCATTCAAAATAACGATTATAAATATACATAATACATGTCAGACAATGCATGTTGGTTACAATCACGTACAATATAATATCGTACATACCACGTGCGTAAGCGTGTACTCGATATACAGGAAGATTCACCAAACATGCCAATCCTTTTTTTGTTTTAAAAAAAATGCAGCTATTCAAAATCTGATTTTTGGAATTTTCAAATCATTGAGATGTTTTGTACTACCTAAGGAATATCCCTCACGGTATAAGAGAGCTCACCTTATTCAATTCAATAACCGAATAATTTTCTCGAAAATATGGACATACCAAAATCAAAATAATTTTAAGAGTAATTTTCGAATTATTTAACTTTGAGCACCAAGGATAATTGATAGGTCCACGATAATGGGTCTAGAAGGTAAGGGATCATGATGTTTTAAAAATTTTAGTAACTATAGTATTATTCTACGTATTTTTTTTTTCGGCGCTTACAAACCATGAAGGGTATTTTGCCGTTTCCACTAGTTTTCTCCAAACTACTCGATCATCGGCATCATCAATTCGTTTAGTTCCAAGGTCTCCATATATTATTTGTTCTCCCTGTCAAACCAATGCTGGCGGCGCCTGCCTCTCCTTCGGGTTTGTTGATTAATACCTTATGTATTGTAGTTTTTCATTTGTCCGCCATACACGTGGGCATGACCACTCTAGTCTTTTAGCTTTCAGATGTTTGTATATTTGATGTATTTTTTTTTTGTTTCATTCATAAACGTTTATAATTTGTAAAAAAAAAATGTCGAATTATATAATATAAATACTCGATCCAATACACCATACTATCTATTTTATAGTTGTGTAAGGACATTTTTCAAAGACTGCGGTCATACCGTTCTTGTACTATTATCGTGTACGGATTTAAATAACAACTATACGAAACAACTGCTACACTCGTTCGCGCTATTTGACGTGCTCTGGCGCAAAGGCGCATCAAACCGTCGGAAAAACGTGGTTGTTGCACGGTCGGCGAATAATCACCCTGTACATAGTACAATGGTATAATGATATACTGTACATTATTATAGTGCACATGTATTGTATAAATGCATTATAGATAGGGTCGTATCCGTAATGAACGGTTTAGTTTTAATGGCGGCCGCGGGATCAAGATATTTTGCACGTGCGCGTGCACGTGCATCGCGCCGGGGCCCCCTCGACGGGCTATACAGAGCGCGTCGTGTACACAATAATATAATACAATTTATAATATTAATATAATGTGCATATACTACGGCGGTGTTGCAGCACTATAAAACGCGAGACGGCAAACACGTGTACGACGGTGGGAGCGGGCGGCCGTCGGTCGGTCTCGTAATTAAGCGCCGGCCCGGGGGAGCCGCGTGCCGTGCGCGGCAGTGTTTTAAAAACAAAACGGAAAAAGAACGAAATGAGACTTTGTGTGACATGCGACTTACGAACGCATACGATATGATATTATGTAAAACATTATATTGTGCGTACGCGCGGCTTAGATCACTATCGACGGGATATTGGACGGCGGCGGCGGCGGTGATGGATCGAACGATGTCCGCACGATATCCGCCCCGTTCGCCGTGTAACGCGCATAATATTATCCTATCGTTTATAGGGCGTAACCGTATGGTGTGATGTACACCGACACAGTTTTATTGTGACTATTATCATGTATTATTATTATTATTATTATTTACTCATATAAGCCAACTTTTCAAAAATAAGATAACTGTACAGGTTGTTAACAATATATAAACTTACAATTTTGTACAGTTTATTTAAGAGCATATAATTCATGTATATATATAAATATAACAGAGAAAATCATAAAGAGACCTTAAATACTCAAATTAATTATAATATTATTAGTTATTTTTATTTGATGTTTAACGGGCTACGTGATTATTAATGAAAACGTAGCATACGGTCTAAGGGATGATGGATCGTATAGGATTAAGAATAAAAGGGAATATGGTAAGAGAATTGATTTCTACAGTATAAGTAGAGAAAACGGAAATTAGTGTTTGAAAGCATCCATTAGGGAAGTCTAAAGACTCATTAAGAATAGAAGAGACAAACCAGTGATCGGCATCTTTGTGACGAGAAGAGAGAGTTTGTATATTAAACATACTTTATAATGAGCGAGTAGTCGTACCGCACATGATTAACATATATATTTTAGTATAGGCTAAATGTTATATGATTATGTATAATAGCATCGCAATCGTTCTATACGAGTGACATTTATATACTAATGTAAGTGACATTTCATAAAATATATTATAATTACATACTTTAACCGTGTAACCACTATAATCGATATCATATAAGTATACTATAGTAAATATAAAACGTACAGCTTTAGGAAAGACGAGCAAACTAACCATTTTTATAAAATCGTTAGTATCTAAAAAAAATGTAAGTTAAATTTGAAAATATAAGTAAATTTTATTTTAAAAATCACAAATTTGTAGAACCAAAATTAACTTATGGGATCACAAAACCAACGTCCCTTTAAACTTTGGAAATGTAAATACATTTTATTTGTATACGTTAGTTTGATTTATATTAAAATATAATAATATAAAAATTATAAAAGTAGTGCATTTAACACACATTTATCTTTTAATTGATGAACAATATTTTCGATCATTTTTTTAAAATTATTATTTATGAAAAATGAAAATAATAAAATAATGTAATTCAATAGTTTATATCAGGTTTTGTTATTAACGTAACATGAACATATTGAACATGTTAACTTATTAGTTACTGCATATCATAAAACAAATTTTAACTCTGAAGTTAGATACTACTTTAAAATAAATTGTTAATTTGACTTAGTTAAGAGAAACGTCAATTTTGAAATCATTAATATCAAGCACCAGCATTGTATGTACTATATAATGCACTAGATAATTCGAAGGAGGCGAAAATCGAATAATTTCTTAAGTTTTCTGTAAACGAATTACCTATGTAAGACGTTTATGTATTAAATTATTGTAATTTGTATGAAAATTGCAGCAAAAGCTTCAGATTTTATTTATCTAACTCAACGTCCACTATATAACAAATTATCAGCTTTTCTAAACAAAACCCTGGCTTTTATAATGTGTGTCGGTTACATAATATAGAATATAGTAGACCTACAACGTACTACACTCGTTATAACGTGAAAATTCATAGCAAATATAATTTAATATTACTTTAAACTGACAAAATTTAAAAAAAAAACGCTCGCGAAATCGTTGAATTACGACGTATTTGATAAATAATAAATAGGTTGATGAAATTACAAATGTGAATCTGAAATTCTAAGTCATTTCCCTGTGTATAATATATTATACATGGTTGAATAAAGAAGACGCAGAACGATACGGCTTAACCAACAACAAAATATCAAAGTCTGTAATAATGTAGAAAATATTATTATACCTCTATAACAACACGTATAATAATTCTAATAAAAATATAACCTTTAGAAAGGTTATTAACTGCTACAAATTATGAATTTTTTTTATAAAATATAAAATATTTGATACGCATTAAGTCAATCACTCTGTATACGCGATATGATATTTATGGCATTGGTGGAGGGTGTTTTAAGTTTGTTTCTATATACGGCGCGGCGGCTGGTATATTGGCGAGCCGGTCGTGTTTTTCCATTGTTTTTTATTCCCCGATAAATTCGATCGAATCAAACGCCAACGGCCGAAAGAATAATATTGGCACGAGACGACGTATACGCGCGTGCATACAACCTAACTAAATATTATTTTTTAACGATTGTCCGATGTCGTTTCTTCGCAATTCATTACATTACACCGTGTGTGCGATCGGTTATTGCTGTGGACTACGGAGAGAAGTGTAGAAAAACATGCAATTATCATCAAATCATAAGAAAAATTAAAACATGACCAAAAAAACAGCTACATAAATTTTCACAATTTTAAATAAAAATTAATTAGTTGGCGACAATTTTTCGGTTAAGTTTCTCCGGTGAATATCGTTTGAATTTTGAACGCGGCCACATTACAAGTTCATCCGATACGAGACTGCAGTATATCGTATAATTTATTGCCATTCTTTAATAATATATCATATTATACGTATTAGTAAAGTTTCGATAAATCGCAAATCGCGTTCAGCGGGACAAACGTGGCCTTAAATGCGCTGGTTTTACTCCTCCACGAGAGTCCGCCAAGGTCGAGGCTCTCTGGGCGCGAAAAAAAATTACGCCATATAAGCCGGCGAAAAAAATCGTAAACGAGATCCGACGACGCGTCCATATAACACACGCACACACATTAAGTATTGCGTGAGATTTTCAAACAAAATAATATTATATCACGGTGATCGACGGCATCACTACCATAAATCGCCAGATCGCCTTGTATAGACCTCGCTGCGCATGGGTCAACCGGCCGGTTTTTTTTTTTTATATTTTTAAGGCTGTCGAAGCACCTCGTATATTTATTTATTTTTTCGGTCGATAAATGTCGTATTGAGCAGCCTACACCGTATATTGGTTCTCAATGTTTCCAAACTCTTCACTTTAGTATTTTGTTTAATGAATATTGAAATGGCGAGCTCAGCTTTTTTAATAGGTCTGGTAGTAGTTACACATTTTTGAAAATTCATAGACATCGTTTTGATGGGGAAAAAAAATGTATTCTCGCATTTACCGCCAAATAACAATAATAATTATAATTTTTAATCCTGCAGAATCATAATATAATTTTAATACTAAGAGAGGATACGAAATACTTACTCTAATACTTCGTAAAATGTTAATAAACTTCTTCACTCATCTAAACTTCAAACATTTATAAATAATACGTTCGTAAAAAATGAACTACTCATTCTAAATTCAATATTTATATACATCAAAATTCACAGGAAAAAAAATATGGTTTAAATTTAAAATAACATTAATAAAATTAATGTTTTTGGTAAATGTATAAAATATAAAGAAGTATTATTAAGGTTATAAAACACTTTTGACTGCCTTTCCCCCTTAAACATGGTTGCAGACCCACAGTACTGTTTACTTTATGTATACCATACCATACCAAGAGCTCAAAAATATTTTAATTTTCTGATCACTGCGATAAAAAATTCATGACAATATTATAATAATAATTTGAAGCTCTAATTTTTTTTTAAACTACTTAATCAAATATTAAGAGTTCAAACGTATTAAAGTTATTATCGTTTATGATATTCATTCGCGTCACGTTATTCCACGATTAGAATTATTTTGTTTTAATCCCCCGTAAACGGATATCTGAAATATAATATTATTATGAAACCGCTGTGATACACCATATCGAAATGTCTACGTCATCCATTTTTATTATTATTATCGTTGAACTCAATACACCGTCGAGAGTTTGACGTACCAGTGAAAAACCGATACGGCGATACGCACATCGGGTAAAACAAATGAGAATTATTAGAAGGTGAGATCATAACATATTAGTTATTGTCATAATATATTTAATGCATAGCGAGTCATTTCAAACGTGTTTTCCATTCTTACCATAGAGCGACATTTTTTTTCTTTCACTAAATACGTTTGAAATCGTTTCCTTAGAAGTAATAATAACTAAATCCTAATATTTCGCATTTATGAATCATTTCAAAATCCGATTACACATTATTCTACAACATTTTTGAGATCCTGTTTATACTCGCGAATCTATTACAAATTATACTGCATATATTATTATAACATTGATTTTATGTCATGTACATTATGGCGATTTAGGTTCCTAACTTATTTAATTTCCCATTTTAGGCTATTGTTATAAATTATGAAAATAAAATTGTATTTGAAATCTATAAATTGTTGCATCTAAGTACAATACGGTGAGCTATGAAGCATAAAGTTTAATCTCCTAGGACCTAGGATAACAATTCGTATACAGGAATTATAAATTTAAAGTGTTCCTTTCAATATCGTGTTCAATGAGTATCTACCTAAAATGTATTTCATGTAATGTATAATCTACGGTTATACGTATATATACAGTAATTAATAATTTGTAAAAAGTTCACAGTAGACGAGTATATTGGGTATAATTTTATTCTAATCTACATTATAATATGATTATTATGATATATAATAAATACACGAACAAAATAACTATATTTTTAAGTTCCTCGTCGATGTAAAATAAAACTTATTGTATACATTTATTATTGGTATAATATTTTTATTAGAATAATGTTTTTCATTTAAAATAAAAAATCTGAAATTTGTATGCATATAGTTAAATTCATAAGTTTTATCAAACAAATTCACAATAAATTATTTTTGGAAAAATGCATAAATTTAAAGTTTGTCGAATTGTTTTATCACGAATACCGTTTAACTTTAGTCTTTTCAGGGTTAAACTGGAACGATAACAATTTTATTTTTAATAATATTTGGATCTTTTCAACATGATGTATCTAAATTTAATATGACTTTATACACTTTATAGTATGTAGTATGTATTATGTTTACTGCAACAATATAATGTAATTACTATATAAGTACATATGAGAATTAGTAAAGTCTTACGATGTATTATTTTTATTAATCAGTTTTTAATATCATTATACAGAATAGATAGTACAGACAGTACAGTGCATGTTTATAAACGTTACAAACGTCCAATTAATTCATATGGTAAAAGGGCGTTTAAACCAAAACGCCCTTTTGACAAAGACCACCCCCTCGTGTGTGAGGGTATATCAGAAAAAGCTTTTTGACTAAGTAAAAGAACTACGATGCAATTTATTTAATTGTATCTCCCACACGGATTTCCTGATGAAATAGTTTAGTATATAGTGTGCGTGCGTCATTTGTTCGGCGTACATTTTTAAATTACAAAAAAAAAAAAAATAATATTTCTCTCGCCGCAAAATAAATGTACAATGTACTTCATGAGTTTATTTAAGACCGGGTTTTCGATAATAATAAAAAAACCTTACATGCTATGATAATCACTATACGAAAATTAATTACCGATAATATATATATATATACATAATTATCGTACAATTATATAATATAATATGTAATAAGTAATAAACTATTAACCAACACGGTCGTTCAAACAAATTATTATAAATATATTTTAAAATTAATACGAGTATTATGCATATAGATATTATAATATGTATATAATATGTATACATTGTATACTAATGAAATTAAATCTATGAGCAAGTCTAACCTTTACACTTAAACATAAAATTATTTAAAAAATATTATTTCACACACCTAGAAGATAAAACACGAATTAAAATACTTGAAATAATATATTATTGTTTCGAAAAAATTAAATTTGAAGTTATTTGAAGTCAACGCTTGATAGACTAGTCAATAATTATTCATTAAACTGGCCAAAACAAACTGACTGTAAAAGAAGGTTTGAGTTAATAGGAACTCAAATACTCAGTTTAATGCCTCGTAAGGTAGACGACATGTCTTTACCCGTGTTTAAATATTATATCAAATGTTAGTTTTGTAACTATTTTTTTTTCAAGTCACAGCCAATAATCATCATCATTTAATCCACTATGTACACTGCTATTTAAAATAAAAAAATATTTATTTTACTTTACTAGAATTTAATATTTAATGATACATCAGTACCTATAGTAATTACACTCATCTCGACTTAGCGTTCTATCCATTCTACATGATAATATATTCAATATCTCTTTGCGTGTCATCGTTTTGAGCTAAAATAAATATCACTTGGAATTCAATCGGAAATAAGTAATGACCTTCGTGTGTGTTAATTGCAGCAGGTGTTTTGTCTTTTGAATAATATCCTGTAGATGACGGAATTTATTAATACAAAAAAAAAAAAAACGAGAGCGTTGAAAATTTGCCAAAGAAATTCACCGTACACAATATATTTTTATAACAACAATATTATAGTATAATGTGGGCACGTGATGATGTACACCGCTGCGTGTGATGGTGACACGACGAATTATTTCACGGAAATCGGACGGAATAAAAAAGTTCGAGTGGCCGAAAACGGGTTTGGTACGGTTTTTCAAATATTTTTCGAACCGGGCTAACCTAACCAATGTCACTATTATTATTATTATTATTATTATTACAACGCGTATCGCATATTATTTTACTGATTATCACACGACGTCAACACGCGTGGGAATACAATATTCTCAGCCGTTCATCTCTCGTCTCTACAGCTGTACAGGTACATATATTAGGCATACGTTATTTACATAAATCATTATTTATTATGATTCCGCGTGAATGATCATTAACGACCAGCGGGGGACGTCGGTGATGATCATTCGTTTGTACAATGCATATATACGAGTATACGTATTATAAGATCATATTACACTGGGATGTGCGAATTGCCCAAATCTCACACGGACCGCATCGTAAACCTACGTAAAGAATTTATATAAAAAATGGTTACCTGAGTATTTTAAAAGTGTAAAAAATGGTTAGTCTATAAAGGATACCACTACATATGCTTGCTGCAATTTAATATTGCTAGACGCCAGTTTTGTTATTGTATTACAAACCATATAGGTACAGTTTAATATTTTATACTCGTAAAAGAATAAATCATTATTATCAGTCTACGAACTGTTGTGATTTACAATTCATCACGAGATCAGGTGTTATCGTTTTCCATAAAAACTACAAAAAATGACAATTGTGTTTTTTTAAATTTTAATATTATTAATAGATTATCAATTATAGATTTCCGGTAGATTCTATAACAAATTTTTGTTGCATTATAGCTTACAACAATTTAAAATGTAGTCCTATGCGCGTATATTTATTTCATTCTTTGGCGGTTCCGAGATGGATATATCAGACTTATTTAGACTCAAAACGGATGGAATAGTAAATAGAAATTGTACATCCTTTTTTAATAATTAACACGCGAGTGCGACTGCTGCAATATTTATAAAGTATTGTGTACGGACATACTGCACTATTAATTTCGTATTTATTCGAGTATATCTAAAATGTTTTACAACGGCAGCGGTACGGCGAGTCCCTGGATAGAGTAGCTTTTGTGTGCATAAGTTATATAGATATTACTCGGGTGGATGTTTTTTGTGGAGGACAATTTCCCGAGATAGAAGAAGACACGAGAGGAATACGAGTGGATAAAAGTGCAGTCGGGAGGAGAAGAGCGGAGTGAAAGTCGAGTAGGGGTGCAAGATAGAGAGAGAGAGAGAGAGAGATACAGGGATAGTGCGTCACAAGGGACCTCGACGGAAATCCTATAAGTCAAAGCCTTTTGCCGGCGAGGGTAAAGTCACGACGCGGGCGCACATACAATATTGATCGGCGGGTGGAGCTTGCCGGAAAAGGTTTCCGCTAATGAAACGGCGCTTGTGGGGTTGCCCCGGGTACACACATGCGCAGGTAAACGCTGTTAGGGCCCAAAGTTGGGGTTGCTAGTGGTGGCGGCGGCGGCGGCGGTGGAAAACGCACTGCTCTGCTCGGTCGACGGCGTCGGCATTGTCCGTATGATATAAAGTTATTTGTTATTATCGTCTGCGCGTGCGCTTTTAAAAGGCAAGGGAATAAGGTTTTTACACCGACGACTCGGTGATGAGATGGCAACAAAATAAAGCGTTTGTGTTCCATTTATATGAAACCGTCAGTGTGCTTCTATAATTATTTATAACATTAATTTTATTTCTATTATTGTATAACATTAATCTGGAGGTAGTTGTTTATCTAGCATTATATAACAGTTGGCAGTGTTGGCACCCATATAAAAAATAATTACTACCATTTGATTTTGAAATAGATACTGTGATTAATTACGTATTATGAATAACTGTGATAGATTTCAAAATGTCTTTTAGAGAATTCAAAACTTTTTTACTTCGAAACTTAACAATATAAATGGTAAAAAAAAAATTGAAAAAATTAGCAATATTTAAAATAATACACTTATATGCTACAAATGAATTATATGATTTAAGTTTAAAAAAATATGAATTAATTAGAATTAAATATAATTTAGCGATATAATACAATGACAGGTACAAAAATTGTATGCTGTAAATCGTTAACGATTACAAATTTATGATTGTTGTGGAACCTTGAATCTCATTTGTACAAAGCAATATTTAACTTTAACCGATCTCGTAAATTGCCGTTGATTATTAAAAAAGATTTCATAAAAATTAAATCGACGCACTTCACAATATTATTATACTTAAAACCGGTTTAATTATTAATTTAGGTCTCAGTAATAATAATTGCATAAAATACTGAATGTGGCTTCCTGTGGCTTCTTCGCGATACAGTTTCATTAAAATTTTCTATGTGGCAATTGTTTATTTGTTTATAATAAATATAATTTTTTTGATCGTCTGTCACGGGAAAAAAAAAGCATTTAAGTATATCATATTATTTCGCAATGGATGGCTAAGTTACTTAATCTAACCCACCTATATATATATATATTATTGTACTCATGTCGGGTTTTACTATGTTTTTTTTACATTTCAGTATTTTGCAGACATTACCGATTTAAAAATATCTATAGAACTTTTTTTTTTTTTGTGTTAGCATAAATTGTACGGTAGAAACATTTTTCAATGTTCAATAATACTGTGCGATGAGTCGTTACATCGATTATTATTATTCGCGTTGTATTTTTTTTTGTTTTGAATACTTTTCCAAGGCCTATTGATATGATTACGCAAAAACAAACCATAAAGGAAATATATTTTTAATTTTATAAACAGTCAATTCATTTAACTATACAACTATACACAGTTCGTATAGTTTTTGTTTTTGACTTTTAAATTTTTCACACACTTATGATCAACACTATAATATAAACGCAGCGCCTATAATATATTTTATAATATTATTACAATATTGTATAATGTATATATATTATTCGCTACACCGAATTTAATGCACATTTCTCTTCGTCTTTCTACTTATAAATTAAAAATAAAAATAAAATGTTATTAATATCACGTTAATAATAATAAACGCTTGTTACGTTGGTATGAATAATATAGAATATTATTATTTCATCGAATTCGCTTTTCCGATAACGCTAAGTATAAACAGTCGAAAAATATTGGAACATAATATATTATTATCTCATGTTTTACATATAGCATATGATGGGCCGTTCCCGTTATACAAACCATTTTTTTTCCATCGATCGAATATTGATTTTCAAAGCATTGTTGCGGTTTTAGTCAAGTGTTCTGTTGTTCCGAAAGTTGCTAAGTCAAATAACAACAGCAATGTGTTGCAGAAATTCAATTTGATTATTTATAATAGGAAACATTATAATGTATTGTTCTGTTATTTGCTTAATTAAGTTAATTTCAATGTTTCTCGAGTAAAATAATCTCGTCTTAATAATAATATAAAATCGCAATAGACGTTTGAGAATAATAATAGAGATTAAACACGGCTAATTATAATAATAATATTATGAACTACGGTTTTTCTCGTTGCGGGTAATTATAAAAAGTAAATAAGATATAATGTCAACACTTGTGATTTGACCTATGTGTTTGTATTACAATCGCGGCAATAAACGCGTGAAATCGTATTCGATCATCGGAATGTAATTAAAAATAAATGCACAGCAAATATTATGAGATTATATTGTACGAAATAATAACGGATAATAATGGTCAATGATTCAACTACGAGTAACGTGAATAAAGACGTTAAAATAATGTTCTATTATAAGTACAGGCAACACGGGCATATTTTGCGCATTAATAATATTCCATAATCGTATTGTCATTCAAATATGTGTACAGCTGTGTAGTGTTTATAAGACGTAGGCACATACTCACGAGAATACATAAATTACGGTAATCTTGTATGTGTCGTGCTGACGAACTAAAATACGACGTTGTTGGTATCGATTGAAACATTCAAACCATATTATTATTCCATAACGCGATAACCATTACTTTTAAAAAGCTTACAATTTTTTCTATGCTCAGTCAAATATGTTGAGTGTATACCTCACATAAATGATTAAGTATCCATTAGCTATATGCTCTTTACCCTCCATAGACCACTAAATACATACATTTACCGGGGTGCAATTCTTGTCCATTTTTTTTTTTTTTTTTGTCAGATGAAGCTTATCAGTTATACAGCCGAATCGCTGAAAAAAGGACAGACCTCGCAACATCATACGATCAACAGAATAGTAATAAATAATAATATAATATTATTCGCGAAACACAAACAGATGTCGTGTCAGCACCTTTGTCCGCAGTTGGGATTGATATTGCTGCTGAAACGCAGGACATCTGTTTGTTTTTTGGTCTTACCCGCTGTCGATATCGTAGTTTTTTCGGCTCTCATTATTATGTCCATATTATAATAATGAAGTTCATTCAATTTTTTACGCATTTCGTCAATATAACGAGCCCTACATCGCACGACCGGTGTCGACTGTTTTTATTATAATTATTCTTAATTGAAATCAATCAATAGTACAAAATGTTATTTTGAATTACATTTTTTGATTAAGTTACCTTTTCTAAATTTCTAAATTATAGTTTATGTTGGAGATATATACTGATATATAGCAATATAGTATGTAATAACACTAATAACCATATATGTAGTTAAACCAAGTAAATAAATTATTAATTTATAACAATTAAATAAATATTTATTTAATATTACTTTATTTAAAGTTATTAATAATAATACAATAAAACAAAGAGAAAAAAATAAAAACCGTCTTACAAATTGAATTTTAAATGGTTGTCATTAGCACACGTCATTATCTAAATCTAAAAATAAACTTTATATTATACTATAAGTATTTAATGTTTATACTTTTACGGCCTATCAGTGTTTGTAGAAAACGCAGAGGACGTAGACCATATAAGTGAATTTAGGTTTCGACCAATATCGACTTTTTGATTTTCAATTGTTTTCAATTATTTTCTTATGTAATAGTTATATGGAGTGGAAGAATTCTGTGTCTGAGAAATGTATACTAATACTTGACTAAAAATAATATGATTATAACATCATTGTTTATAATCGAAAATTGAATATAGTATGATATTATGGAAACAGGATAATACCCGACCCTATATGAAGTCTGCCCACGTCGAGAAACACAAAGAAATCGATCCCTCAGCACAGTCGGTCCTAGTCGGCGCCAAACGGACCTTATATAGTTATAGACGGAGGTATAGAGGACCGTCGACCTCATATCTCAATATAATTTGTATTCATGTCACAGAAATGATATACAAGTACGTGTTATTATTAAGATGATAAATGATAATAATTGGTAATTTACTAATATACATACATGCCAAATTGCCCGGCTTGTTTTAGTTATGTTACGCGTAGGTAGTATGACGTATATGTATTATACGTAGTGTAGATAAATATGTTTTTTGGTAAAACAATTTCGAATAAATCGCAGAACGGACTTTACCGGAATACGTAGTATGCCCCATATTATTATATCGTATAATATGGTTATAAACAACGTTTAAGACTTAAAGCGCATGTGTAGGCTAAAATAGTAAATAATCGTCGTCCTTGTAGCGTTTTATAACACTACAACACAATATGATTAACCTCAGATGTCGGTATTTATTTTTATTTTTTCGTTAAAAATCGATATTTCGTTATTCGTACTTAATAACGTATACTATGTGTGCGGTAAAGTATTACGAATGATTTATCTGCATCTGTTCCTGTGCATAGTTATCAAGTTGAGATAATTCAACATAACAAACGCGTATATTTTGGTTCTTGCAGATTATCGTGAATGGGTTTTAAAAAAAAGGATCTTTGAATTTTCGTTTATAACGAAATAACGTATCGACCGCAATAAAAGTCCGATCGCAATATTTATCTACTTAATAAAAAAAAGCCATTTTGGAAAAATATCTAATAAGACGCCGCACGGGAATCGATTTCGACGACGCGTAATCGTGTGATGATTTGTGATGTGTGATTGACTGCGATTGTATTAATAATATGTTAGAATGCGCAAGATGAGGTCCGCCACAAAGATCGTCGTAAAATAATGTACATTATTATTATTATTTATTATACGCTGTAGTGCTAGTTTTATGGAGCCGATTCGGAAAAAAAAAATAATTGATCAATAAAAATAAAACGCTAATGCGCGGTACACGTATAATATCGGGACCGGGATAATAGAAAACCGTTTAATTACGTCTAATATAATAATACCTTATTATATTATTTTACGACGTCGTTACACTCGTAATATTATTATATAATATATAAATTTTATTTTTATTTTGTCGATAAATTCAAGTACCGGTACATTTATACATAGCTAGGCATCTTCATGTCATAATTTACGATAATAATAAAATTACTATTGTGTCTTTAAACGCGATGCAAGTACCGCGGTGCAGGTATCATAATATGATTGTGTATACGCATTTTACGTGTGCGAATTTTTTTTATGTGTTTGATTTCAGACACTGATATTGCGTTGTATATGTACATTATTGTTCTAAGTAATGGACCGTTCGTCGCGTTCGGTTATACTTAAACGACGTTTTTATCGAGACCCGACGAATAAGTCGTCTTTTTGACCGAAAACCATGTCTTAACTGCAGCTGGTCGTTAAATGTTGTATAACTACAGGAATTAAGTCATATAAATATAACATAATAATAGTGTATTTGAATTTTGAGGTGAAAATGTATAACTATAAAAAAAACATTAAACTAGATTGACGAGAAATTTTCAAGTTTTTAAAAACTGCTACTGAAAAGGTTTGATTACAAGAAAAAAATCCAATACTGTTTTCAATTGAAATTTTAACCATTACAGGGTATAACTACAATTATATATTATAATAAGTGTTGCATAAATTTTCTACCTCCGCTGTTCACCATTTAAAATTGGTAATCTGTCGTGACCATACATTTGTATACATTAAATCATATGCGTAGACTTTCATACCTGAAATACTGTTATATCATGTATACGTAGTGCATAAGTATTGTAAGTTAGGTACCTACTTTTATACACACAATATATTATAATATAACGAATATAACCACATGATATACGCGTGCACGCTATTTGATATAATATTATATTGTATTTCATATATTCGCAACAATAATAATTATGTTGTATTATGATTAATAGGATTCATTGTTTGCAGAAGTTCGTATGTATAATATGATAAAATAATAAAGTCTTTTTATTTTTTATTTATTTATTTCCAACAATTCACGTGCAATTGACAAAACGGTATGACGAATGGAACACTGAAGGTCCTAGACCTTTGACGAAATTTGCGCGTTAAGGCCAAATCCGACAATGTACAATACATTATATTGTTTAGTGCACTACACGCGACTTAGTGTCCTTCAATTGGATATATCTGTATAGTGTTTGTTTTTTCGTATGTTATGTATTTGTCTTACCGTCTCGTGGTGATTTATAATATACCATACAGACGAGCTGGTAGAAAGTATTCGGTTATATTCACGTGTTACAATTACGATTTGCAGTACAATAAATCATACAAAGTCAAATCGAATACGTTTCTGTATAAATATATAATAACACTATATATACATTTCCATTACGTAACAATATTCATGTATTTAATTTTTAATTTCCTTAAAGATAAATACTGGGCTTCACTGGGAAAAACTCATTTCGAGGCGCAGATTATTAAAATACGTTCTTACATACATATAAATAGTCATAAATAAATCGCATATACGATTCCATAATAGTGAATAAAAATGAATACAAATATATGCATATAATTTTTCGCTCAAGAGTTAAACTTGTACAATAAATAAATTTACACATAAATTAAATATTTATGTACGATTTATTTATTTTATAACAATTTGTGGTGGTAATGAATGTCTCCTCCAAAAAACGACGAATACACGACTACGCGAGTTGTATTTTATTTAAATTCAATGATCACGTGTAACTGTCTGGAACAATAAATAAAATCAAAAGCTTATATGATTTAGGTAGTTGCGTGTAATTTAATTTAACTAAATATATGTATGGAAATACAGTTATATTATGTGTTTCGACTTTTATCGAATTATGGCAATAACGTTAATAATACTAACCTATGTTTGGATTGGTAACAAACAGAAAAATGTTGTGATGTTGTTTTTCAGTTTTCATATCGTCTACCTATTTTATCACGTTGATTAGATACATACTGTATTGCGATAAAAGAAAGAAAAGTCCGAGGAAAACAATCCAAAAGTTAATTTGAACAAAGTATAACAATAATAACAGAGCTTTTTGTATACAAATCAACGCTTTTTATAGTGATATGCAAACGATTAGTTGTGTGGAAGAGATTTTTTCCAACCCTGAATTTGTTTACGATTATTTGTATAATTAATAATTATAATAACTATAAGTTAGGTATAATTTATAGTTTAAAAAATGTATTATAAATAATTATTTTTTTGAAGTTTTGCCGTGTGCTGCAAAAGTCGCGGGTCATACAAAACGCATTTATCGTATTATGCAGTTTCAACTCTTCGAATCGTCTCGATATTCTTTCGGCGATTTTATAATAGCTGTCGTTTTCACGCGTGAATTAAAAACGGACAACGAGGGCCGTAGTGGTTTTTTTCGCCGAAAAGTCGTTTCGGGGCGCGTAGCAGTCTCTCGTGGCGCTTTTATTCCGCCCGTCCGATGTCACGGGTACCCATAACCCGCTATCTGTACGATGTATCGCGTAGCTTATCGGCGCGTACATCGCGCGGGTGACTGACGGACGCGTCGCCGTTTTGATTTAGGAGTCGGCGTATAGTGGTTTATTCGTTCACATAATAATACACGTTTTCGTGCGCGCACATAAACATCATACGGCGAGAGGAGGGTGTTTTTCGATAATGCTGTTTCGCCCGTCGAGTGTGTGTGTGTGTGTGTGAGAGAGAGTACACGGCAAAGCTATTATATTATATCTGACGGAAAGACTTGTACACCCGGGGTGGTGGTGAGGGGGTTGTAGCGCCGATGTGTGTGTGTAATAGTGCGGCGGTGGCTGGAACAACCCTCAAGAGGAGATCGTACGCGCCGGGATTAGCGATTGTGTGCGAGCGTATTATGTATAATACTACGCGATGCTGGTCGATCAGCGTGCCAAATGACGTCACCACTCGGGTTTATAAACTCGTCACGGTGTCTCTGTCGTCCTCGTGTGTGTGTGTGTGTGTGTGTACTCGTACGTATGTATGTATGTATACATGTATCTAAAATATGATGATGATAATAATAATACAAGCGTATAGATAGAAGTCGGATAGACCTCCGCCGGCGATACCGTTTTTTTTCCACCCCTCGCCGACGTCGCATTTATGTATACGTAGTCTCCTCTCGAGCTTCGAAATACTGCAGCACAAGCCGAATTTAATGACCTATAGGGTCTATATATTATAATTTAAGTTATATCCCTCCCACCGCCTCCCGACCGTTACTGCCCTCCCGCCCCCTTTTGCCGCGACCGATCGTTATACGAAATGTACTTTTATAATAATGACGTGTACCTATCGCAATCCGATACTCTGATTTTACACGGAGCGCGCGAGATGATGGTAATAATGCAGTAATGGTGTGATAATCATCATTACGATCGATCTTCTCCTGGGAAACATAATACGGTGTACCCATCATGACGACCGGGCCGAGAAAATAAACAGACGCGCTTACCTGATACACGGTGGCGGCGGACTTTGTGCGATCGTAATACCTACTGACGGACGACGAAAGGACGAGGGTTGTAACGTGGGTGAGGGGCGTATAATACATCACGATAATACGGTATAATATTGCCGATAGGTAATTTGAAAGACGACACTGTGTACACGCCGTAAAGCACGCGTTGTGCGTATCATAACGGTGTCTCAATTAAAATTGTATTTAATTGGATCTACGTACAAGTGTAAGTCGAGGGGGAGGGAGGGATGCAATAAAAAACATCGGAGGTCTCTAATGAATTTATTATTTACAATATTATAATGTGTCTGTAATACATTTTTTCGGTGTGTTTGGACTTGAAATAGGAATTTATTGCGAAATATTAAATCGACAATTTTTGTTTAATATTAATATATAAATTAATTGTTGTAATTTATAAAATATAATTTAATGTGCATTGTGGTCGCCGGTCGGTCTTTGTATTTTTTTATTTTACTTCGTTTCTATTCGTTACTGCAATATAGAATGTAATCGAACGCGTTTTATAGTTAATACTCATTAGTTATTGTATTATCGAATTCGTCAAAGCTCATATTATTACTGCACGTGTTCATTGTTCAGCTAGTCGGATTAATAATAATAACGATTTTTCGAACTAGTCACGTGCTATATACCCGCTGCGATGAATAATGATTTTGAATATATAAAAAATAATTGAGTATTATATATATATTATATATATAGACTAAATGAGCCCGTATCCTAAATAATGATCAATCTGAGGTTTGTGATCGATTATTATAGTATTGCATGTTTATTTATTTTTATATTTAGGAACTGTAAATTACCAAGTAGATGAGTAGTTAAAAAATATATACAACAATAAAAGTTATAATAAAAATCAAGTTAATGATGAAATAGGATAGAGAAAAGATGACTTTTTTTAAACGTAATATATATTTTTTGGAGTCTATAGTTACATATTATTTTGTTTTTGATCGATTTTGAATTACATTACTATGTTGCCTCTAACAACCGATCCATAAACTACGTTATAACCACATTGATACATCTTCTGTTTTAATAACAAGTTCTAATTAATTATATCTTTTTAATCGTGTAATACATTTACTAATTTTACTAATTCGAGTTTTGATTATAACCTTTAATATAATTGCACATATTTATAATTAATTCTAAACAATAAGCATTTAATGCTTTTGCACGACTCTTTAAAGTCTTGCCATCTGTCATGATTTCTTTCCATTTCTATATAGTTATCCTATCCTTTTTTAGGCGCTTTTTGTTCGAGCTCTTAACCAATACATACAAAGCTTGCAAACATGACTAGCTCAACCCAAAAATTTTGCTTTGAAATACTTTCCAATGATTGGTTTGCTTTATACTTTATAGATTTTCTAGGCGTTTTTTTTTTTTCATTTGTTTCGATCATCAATTTAACATAGATATACTAATATAATACAAATACTCGAAAAACCAGCATATGTATCACAGTATTACATTTTATGACGTACTGTTTGACATATATTATATTCCATACATACAAAAAATCAAATGGCATTTGTAATTATAAATAAATAACGCATTGTTTAATAAAAACATTTTGTTTTTGGAGAAACTTTTCATTTTTAATCGTTTTGCTAACTTGGAGTTTTAAATATGATTTTCATATGGATATATTGTATTTTATTTAAGCTACCGCTACTGAAAGGATATTTAAAATAGAAATTTGGTCATTTTGTCGAGATGTTGACTGTAATCTTATTTTCTTTTGTAAATCCACGTGTATTATAGTAATATATACAATATAAGCCTACCCGGATTATCGTCAAAACCATTCAAGCTAACGCATATATTCTCCGCTTCGTTCGAAACGCGATAGTAAAAAGTAATAACTGCAGCAGCGGGTGATGTAAAAATCGTACATCTCGGAACTCGGGTGTATACAGATTGGTACGGCACATGTCAATAATTAAGCTCCGCAGACACGCGGAGTATAAATTATTGTATAATAATATTATCAAGCGTGTGTACAGTGTGGAATTGAACACGTGTTCAATGCAAGTAATTGCGTTACACTGCATAGCGTATATATACATACATACTATATTTATACAGAACCTCAAGTCTCGACCCCTACGCGCGCGACACAATCGACAATTTATTTAGCAGCTTCCTGTGTGTGTGTGTGTGTGTGTGTGTGTGTGTGTACATTTTGAAAACAAATTGATGCCGAGAGGTGGACATGTGGCGGCGACCGAACCGATGCGAACATCGAGGGACATTAATAAAAATATATAATAATATGTACGACTAGCTATGTACGGGCGCGATCGTAATAAGATTTCGCAAATCAAATTCGCTGGCAACGAAACTGCTCCGCGGTGCCGACGTGGTGGAGTGTAGTGAAGAGGATGCTTTGGGGATCGGTTAATCGGGTTAAACGCCGGCCCGACGTTGTATCACACGATGTGTATACATATAGACATAAAATA
The DNA here is from genome assembly GCF_003676215.2 of Rhopalosiphum maidis. Taxonomy (NCBI): domain Eukaryota; kingdom Metazoa; phylum Arthropoda; class Insecta; order Hemiptera; family Aphididae; genus Rhopalosiphum; species Rhopalosiphum maidis. The sequence goes on from NC_040878.1 coordinate 88,993,166, forward strand.
TTTTCATCGCGTTTTGGTCGAAAACGCATTGGTGTGTGTTCGTATTATCCAAAGTAATGTATTGTATGTGTGCATGTGTGTGTGTGTGTAAATTAAGCGACGGAGGCTGCAGGCGAACAGTCCGGAACGGATGAGCCGTCGTTAACCCCGACCTAAATGGTGGGGTGTTTGACGGTTTTTATACAGCGAACAAAAATACACATAATATTATTGTAATAATCTGACGATTTGTCCGCGAACATTATATATAATATGTAAGTACAAAGGGATTCAACAAGCAAGCTTAACACACCCATGTTTTCATATTTTGGTAAGAAATTAATTCAAATTTTAATTTTTGAAATTTTAAAATAATATAATTGCAGGTTATATTTGAAATTTATTATGATTTTTTTGTTCTAGTTAAGTACTGTTCTTAAAAAAATAAAAATTCAGTGAATATTGTTGTTTTTATAAAATTTGAATTTCGAACAAACAAATGATACGCACAACATATTAAATGGATAAGTCTTGAAATGATTTTAAAATCGGACTGCAACCAACTGAACGGTTTAAAATTACGTCATACAAGTATGTTGGATTGTTTTCAGGTTACCAAGTTTTTAATATGCTCTATAATTTATACGTTATAATACATATAAACATAAAATATTTAATATAATATTCGATGAATCTTATTTTAATTCATATAAGTCGTTTGACCGTTAAGAGCTCCGTGACTACACCTATAAATTATATAGCTGTATAGTAATATTTTAAATAAAAATAAATGTCAATATTGTTTAGTTTTTCCATCGTGTACCTGAGCAATACTATTTATATACAAATGACGTTTGACCTATAGTAAACCACACCACAAGCCGTTGCGGAAACCGGTCGGATTCTGTAAAAGCTGTGGCCATAAACACACAATAACTGTATTATATTATATGCATTTGTAATGTAACTGTTTTTTGTAGGCCCCGGAATTGCTTTTTTACGTGGTGTAAAACAATAATCGAATAAATTGAGTCCTAGCCCGTTGCACAATATTAAAAAACGATAAATTATTACATTGTATTGTTCTATAATATTGTCGTATATATTACAATAGCACCTATACGCCGTCGGTCCGCGTCAAAGAAAACGTATAAAAGGTAAACTATTATATCCGTAGGCGACGGAGAAGACGCACCTTTAAGATTTAAAACAAATACCGTGTAGACGAATCGTATATACGATATTAACACTGATCGTTTTACTATTATAATTGGTATTTTATAGGCAAAACATGACTTTTACCGGCGGAACTAAAATGGCTGTGAAGTAGACGGTTAACTGGTATCGTCGAAGGGATTAGAAAGAAGAACAGATACGTTTTTAGTCTTTCGCCGCTACATAAATAAGACCAATAAAAATCTAACCACTTAAATATAATTCAACACAATATTATTCTTTTCTAAATTCAAATTAACAAGACGGTCTACGTTCGACTTAATAACCGTTTAAATGAATGAAAAAAAAACACAGAATATTCAGTTATCCGCATATATATATATATATATTTTATAAGTAAAAATTCATTTATGAAATTTTCCGGACCACATTTGCCACTTTGACCCCATAGAAAATAATACTACATTGTATTGTAATAACGAGCGATTCGCTGGCCTGCGAGAGGTCACTCGAAAGAACGAAAACCACGCGAATATTATATAGCCGTCGCCGTCGTCGTCGCCGCAGTAAATATGGCCGTTGTTGAGAGGTCAAATCGGGTCAGTATTGTCTCACCTATCGGCATAAATCACGACGTACTTTCCATTCTACGGTTGCATATTTCCACGTCATTTATCATTTGTTTTTTTTTTTTTTTTTTTACTTCTGATCAAATGCCAATACAGGTCTCGGGCTGTATATCACAGCGCATATTATTATTATAAAATGTGTCGTATATCACGCGTTCATAAATATACGGGCAATCCTGCGGTGTGCATTTAATAGGGCTATATTTGAATACTGAACGCGTACTGGCGATAACTATTGCATTTTATATAGCGTCAGGTATACGGTCATTTTTTTTTTTTTTTTTTGTTCCAATAGTCGTATATCAGTTATAGCTGCAGATTATTGTCCACCGGACTTGAACGTTATTATTTCGTTTGTGGTGACGAATATCGGATATAATAATATTATAATTACATTTTATACGTGTGTTCTATGTTCTATCATACGGCAGCTTTATTTAACTCTAAATTTATGTACTATCATTGGTTACACGTTATTTTCAGATACGATCCGACTTCAGCTCACAAAATTACATAATATTTGTAATTTAGATATACACAGTAAGGACTTTATATATATACTTTTTTTACCCCATTTTTTCATTATTCTAAGACGTTATGTTTATCGACAGGCGTGTTATGTATTCAACTCTAAAGGATCCATTAAGTCGATTTTAGGCCTTTGTACGTTAATATGACATATTATAATTAATATTTAACTTAATTTAATATAATTATATCAATTAATCGATCCTATGCCGTTTGAGTCTATAGTCAAAGGTTAATGCATCTCGTTTAATATAATACAAGAAGAAGGTGGTTGCTCGCATGCTGTTGTAGAACTTATCGAAAGCTTAACTGCTCGTAATAACGTCTAAAAAATTTTTAAATCTTAAAATTATTTTATTTCAACAAACACAAGCAGAAAGAGCGCATAGTCCTGTCTGATGCACTTTTATATGATAAAATATAGTTTATTTTGTTAGGTATTTAAAAAGTAGCACACATAATATAATATGATTAAAACTCCTAGTAGAAGAGACAACTGGGACAAGAAGTACACCGCCAAGATTAGCTAGTCTCATATCGGAGACGATGCTTACACAAAAGAAACCCGTTTTGCCATTCACGTAGAAAATTTATATATTATTATAGGTACGTAGCCATCAAGTGATTTTAGAGCTGTAGAGACTTATTTATATGGTGAACAAATCAAAACTGCGTGTTCGAGGACATGTCATACCGTGCGTTTTCAAAAATACGTACACCTTATAATTTATATATATTAGGTTTAATGTATATACATAAGTACACAATAATAATCATATTATCATATTCGTGCGGTATACCCGTTAAAACGAGTTGTCGAAAAACGTTGTTTATAAAACGTCGGGGCCCGCAGCTGTGAACCGGTGACGCAGTAAACGTCCAGAAACGCATAAAATGTTTGCAAAGTGATTGTTTTTTTTTATATTTTATTTGTCAGTCGATAACTGTGTAGGAAAAAAAAATCATTGAATTCCATATTTTAGTAGTTTAGTAATGACATAAGTGACGTAGTAGTAGTTGTAGTTTTGGTAAAAATCAAAATTATTTATATATTTTTTAAATGTCAATTTTTCATTCTTCGTGTTTCGAGTTTATTTATTGGATGCAAATCGAGATTTCCAATGTTTAATGGCACTTAACATACGCATACTATATACTACTCAAAATATGATACTCATTAATACGCGCGTGAGTACACGAAAAAATCACCAATACTTTTACGCGCATTTCTTTACACATCCTCACGCCGATGATTTATTTTTTCCTTCAAATTTATTTAAATATCCCGATCATCGAAATTTCTAAGGGATTTGACGAACAACTTTGCCAAATACTATGACGCTCGACGTCGCCGGATGTGCACAATACCAAATATACCCGGAAAACCATAACAGGTGTCGTCGACGTCAATATAATGATTAGGATTTTTTCCAATTCACGTATACACCATATCCGCGTATAATGTTTTTTTTTTTTTGTTTGTTTATTATATATATATAATATTATTATGTAGTCGGTCGGTCGGCCATCTGCGCGCTTCACATTGTCGTATTATTTATTCACTGGTGTGCGCATACGCGTTATTATATATTATTTCACGGCGCTAGCCGGACACATTGGACCGAAACACGACGACAACGACAACGACGAGTTGCGTTTCAATATCGGTAATGATTGCACTCGTCGCGTCCATTTGCCGATATTAAAAAGCCGCGGAAACAATGGCACCGCGCGCGGGCCCTCCGTCGCCGACCGGGACCGGTGCTGTGATGCCCGCGCGACATGTGCGACGGATATATTATATTATTATTATTATGTACATGTATGTATAAATATACACGCGTATATACAATAATGTACATATCGTGCGCATGGCGTTTTATTTCGTCGAGGGTGAGGCCAATTCAGAAAAAAAAAAAATCATCTCGACGAAACAATATAATATAAAAGGATTGACAACATAATATATTATTATTATTATACACGTATGATATTATTGTCCGCGCCAATTTATAACGGCGGCGGCGCGGCGCGTTGACGGGAAAACGTTAAAAAGGTTTAATCCGCCACGAGTACCTATACCTACCTATATGTCACGCGATAAATAACATTTTCAGTTATATAATACAGATATAATGCGACGATTTTGTATAATAGTCGCTTGTAGTGCCGACTACACGAGCGTATTTAATATGTATACATAGGTATCAATCGCTTTTGAAAACGCCAAGCGCAGTCAAGGGGTGAAGGGGTCGAGTGCAAGCCCGAAATGTGGGGTGAACTCTTTTCACCCAAAAATGTCTTTTCCCTTTTCCCTCGCGTCTTCTTTTTTACCGGACGTGATAAAATATAGTTTCTTCGTTTTCACAAAAAATTATTGCATTCTCTTAGACCACGGTTTCACGTTCGACATTTTGGGACACAACGCCTGAAAATCAGCTTAATAAATCCATTGCGTTCTGAGCAATTTCTTTTATTAATAATTATTTTTTTGGTCTTGTACAGAGGTTGCCTAAAGATTTTTGTTTTCGCGCTGTGACTACTAACATGTGCCTGTAATTTATAATATTCATTGTGATTGTGTTTTATGACTACTGTTAGGTAAATGCATTATTTTTATTTGTTTAATATTAAAAATAGATATTTCGTGTAAACAAAATCAATAATTTTAAGCGTTATTCTATGATCCAACGTGTGTTAGGAATTTAGGATGCAATCAAAATACTCATATTAGCGACACAAAAACGGTATATTCATTTCGCCCGCTATTTCGAGGGTATGACCTCTATTTGATAGTGTTTTGAGTCATTTTGAGGAGATTCCATTTTATATATATACACATTAACATGCTGCATCTAGATAAATATATTTTTATTTATTAAATTCGATACTTTATTTAACGTAATTTCGTCATACGGCAGTTGATAGCAAGACACGGAGGAGTATAATAAATTAATAGTTTAAGTTCGGAAAATAGAATTATCAAATAAATAATAACGATTGTCGAATTGATACACTCTGTGTGCGTGAAAATAATAATATAAAAGTACATAATCACAAACACTAAAACAGAATACTTTGAATTGACTGTCAGAAGCTATAACGACTAAATAATAATAATAAACAAGTTTAGTAATAATAGTATTATACAAAATGTATAGTTTTAACTTGGGTGTAATTATTATACCTCTAAAATTACTTACATCACCTATACTTGTACAATTTATTTACTTATAGTACATAATATAACTATTAGTATTTTGTGGTACTTTTGCGGGATTTTCAGTACCGTTTACGCCACAAAATCAAACGTGTAACTATTGCGTATGCCCACAGTAAAGGGTCTAATAATTTAAAAACCGTCAAAAAGTGTATATTTTCCTAGCTCTTCCCGTAAACTCCATTTAAAATTTAAATTCGATATTATTTCGTGTTACCTTAAAAGGAAACACACTACAGTATAAAACGTGAACATCAAACAGATTCTTATTTGGAATTTAATTATATTCGGTATTTGCTACAAGAACTACAATAATACGATCATACGATTAATACGATTTTGCTACATCACGGTACTTCTAATAAACGAGTCTCGTAGTTACAACAATATTATGATATACCTAAGCGGATTAAAGTTTAGTAATTGCATGCATTTTTTTTTTTTTTTTTTTGTTATATCACGGTGCTACGGGAAGGGTGACGAAGTAATTGCACAGAAAGAACGTATATCTACACACGAACACATTTGTTTACTATCTTACTATTTTATTATCTATTCGAATAATCTAATCACGAATATTTTTTAAATTATTTTTCTGATTTGTCCGATAGGTGGTCTATTGAGGTATAATGTGTACCGCGCATTATCACTACCCGTAATGTTATAATGATTATGTGCATTATTATCAAGACCCCTCGAGGCGATGTTCATTGACCGCATAAAGTAATAATAGTATTACGGACACCTTAATATTTGAATATTACAAACATTTTAGTCGGCGTTGTAGGTCAGCAAATTCGCATAGAATTACACTACAACGCGTGTTTGCCAATTTAGAATATATTCAAACTAAGCTACTCAGTTCTAAGAATCTGCACCTAATAAAAGTAAAACCGACTTCCGACATCGTTTGATTTTTCTCGTCAGATATTTATTTTTTAGTTAATAATTATAATATTTAAAAACTGCCAGATCTTCTTAGTACCACCTGTTGTTTACTATAGGTATTATACATATTATATAATTATATTCTCGTTTCGCAATCTGAGGATGAAATATAAAAATATAAAATAGCAACAAATCATAAATTGAAATAATGTATACATGTATTGATATATTTTGACTAAATAATTACACCATAATAGTATACGTTATCGTCTGGGGTTGGTGATATTTAAATAATTTAATATGCCGGGTGCGCACGAACAATGCGAAATATGCACACGTTATATGTATTATGAACATAATATCACATGTGTAATACTTATTGCCACTTCAGCGGCATTGTCGGACTTCAAAAGCCGATATTAAAATTTTTTCGACAATAATTATTAACGGAAGTCATATAATACCGCGCGCCGTATATTATACATATTATAGTCTCTCCCGGTACAGCTTTTCCCCGTGAGTCAGACGGCAAATATTTGGTGTATGCTCTGCGCGGGGGCGGATTGATGGGCATATTGGCTTACGAGACATTTATTGGGTGGAACGTATTAAGTCCTGGTGCGCGCACGATGGGGTCGGTCACCCTTTTATTGCAAATTCTTAACCACCTTCTACCACCCGCCCACTCACCATCAACAATCCCCCGCTGCACCCGCCGGTCGGCTGCGGGACAGATGAAAAAGCTGTATACACACACATATATATATATTCATAGTATAAAATGCAATATAGCCGTTTCCCGGGCGAAATGTCACGTGGGAATAAAGTCAAAAATCGTGTTTCTCGCGTGCAAGGGACGCGCGCGCGCACACATATATATATTATGCATATAGTAGAAGCCGAGCCCTCCTCGATTATCGTAAGGCAAAAACAAACTCCGTAATCACACGCGTCGAAACAAGAAAATGTAGGTATTTAAGAGCCACACAACCGTGACACACACGCCGAATCAATATTATAATGTGTTGTGTCCATAATAATGTTGTTGTTGTTGTTGATAAGAATACAAAATATACATACAGTATTGTTTTAGAGATCGCATAATGTGTTATGATTAGGATTACGTTTGCGGCCCTAAAAGACCCACGGATAGAAATTTAAAAAAAATTAAATAAGCTTTTAGTTTTGAACGAGCTAAACATACTGAGAAAATAACCTTAAAATCAAAAAATACAAAGTAAAACTTCCTATTCTCATTCAAAAATACACGATACGGAGATGTTATAATATTTAGTAAGCTAGATTTTGAAAAAATTGAAAATTACGTCGAAATTCCAGACCTATAGTTTCTACATAAAAATATAATATTATACGCAAAGCTATTATAAGTCTCGATCGACGAATTTTGAAAACGGCTCATAAAATCAATATAATATTACACTTTAGAGTTTATACCTCATTATTGCTACAATAAATATATTTTCCAATGGAATATATATTATAAAAAACTAATAATCAATGTGTAGTGACTACCGCATAAAATATAAACCTACGTATACTGACTTTAGGTGTTTGCAAAACGTTTCGTGAGATGATTGTTATAGTTATTCCTAATAAGTAATAAGTAGTTTATAAGAATAACTTAACTGGAGAAATTGAAAATAACTCTTTCGATGTACTTACAATTTAAGATAAAGAGAAAAATATTATTGTCAAATGTTATTACAATTACTGTATTCCACAATAATAAAAAAAAATAATGTTAATTACGGAAACGAATAAGATTGCCACTAAACATTTAACGTTGCTAAGAACTGTACCTAATTTTTGTATGGAAAAGATTCACTCTATTTATAGATAAACTGCCAGTAAATGTAATAAAATGGTACATTCATAAAAAAAGATTTAAAAAAAAACTGCAAACGCATTCAAATCTCTTAATTTTTTTTCCATTGAATCATATTTTAAGTCTTAAAATAACTCTTCAAAAAATGTCAGAAGACCTGTTTTTCGAGTAGGATATAATGCAAAACGTTACGAATTTATATTTTTTATTACCGAAAATATATTTATTGCACTCTGCAGTTATTATTTGCACAACGTTAATTAGTTTTGAAACATTATTATAATATAATAAATGTCCACACGTCTATAAACACATTAAGAAATGTATAGTATATGTATCTCTACGTTAAATCTACAGACGCGATAATATTTCGACGGCGAAATAAGTGTTTTTTTTTTTTCAGCGGCGGAACAAATAAACAAAAAAAACTCGTTCGCGTACTTCCGTTTTATGATTTTAATAACACTCCGTAAAATAGCATAACATAAACACATACACATACGTTAATATTGTATAATTGTATCGTGCAGTTAATGTAATAATTTAATGTATTCAAAACCCAAAATTACTTACCCATAAATATATATTTGATTATACCTAATATAATATTCGTATTACAAACATTGTGAAAGCATATTTTAACACACATTGACGTGTGTTCGACGCTGAGAGTTTAATATCCGATATTATAGTATGGTACATCTTAGATATATAATCAAGTTTATCGAGATAACTAACTCGAATTTATCAAAATTAAGCCAAACTTCGGGTAATATAATGAAATTAAATTTTAAAACTGTTATTAAATAACATGTATGTAAATCATGCTAAAAATAAATTGAAATAAAATTGTATTAAAAATTAAGACACGTTTATACAATTATCATTAAAAATAATGTTTGACGTTTCGGCTGTTTTAAATTTTCTAATAGAAAAACATAAAAGAATCCACGACGTCGATAGATTCGAAACATTTCTTAACAGTTCATAATGATGAAATTGTTTGGCTGACCGTCGTGACATTTTTTTTTTTTTGAAACTCGTAATAGTTTTCTAGATTCTCCGGAATTCCTACTATTATTTGGTATTATTTTGTTGTAGGTACTCGCGATTTCGTCATCGGTCAACAGTCAAATAACTCGAACGTTATCATCGACTCAAACATACGATTGCATACAACATGTCATCAAGTCCGGCATCACTCTTTCTAAAAACAATATTATAGTTCCCGCCACACTGAAAATTTTAATACCTAGAAATTATTTTACTTTGACTTGAATATTCATTACGATCTTATCTTTGAGTTGATCGCGGATGTCAAATTTTCGAAACCTCGAATATATTAAAACATAAATCCTACTGTATAATACCTGTAATATATTATATTAAATATATACTTACCTACGCTTAGTAATTTCGGCAACAAACTCGTTGCAATCAAACAATTACGCCGCGAATCGTACCGATACTCATTATAGATTGTAAATTTTAATGTACACTTATTATACAATATATAATGTAATGATGATGATGATAATTATGAATAATAATAATAATAATAATGTACCTAATGTATAGCAAAATGTAGTAAACAAAAACAACTCGAGTATTTTATATTTGTGGGATGACCTTATATTATTATTATTATTATTATTATTATTATATAAGAGCACACCTGCGACATGATATAAATACGATTTTCTCCCGGGGCGCGGGAGACCACCTAGTCAGAATCTCGCGCGCAATATTAATATATAGTTACCTATGACGCGTCGTACAAAAAAAAAAAAAAAAAACGTAATAATAATAATACGAGTAATATTTATTAATATTAATATAAGGAGAATCTTTGAAACCCGTCGGGCATCGCCGACCACTATCGCTTTATTGTACATTGCAAGTTATTAAAATATATTGTTATGTATGTAAAGAAAAATCGAGTATAGTTACAATTCGAAAAAGTGTCGACTATCGGGTCAAATTCATCATTATACCCGCCAGAAGCGAAATTACACTTTCTTTAGGGCGAGTGATAGCAATTCCAGACTGGTACACTAAACGCTCTCTCGAAGCATTATTTTTAGGGCCTTCGTACATAAATATATAAAATCCTGAATACATAAAAAAATGAAATCAAAATATAATCTCTTCATAATAACCCCCCACCCCTCATAGGCAATTCGTACGCAACCATAATCTGTCACGGTTTAATTTTCAAGTCCGAGTCATTAATATAATTATGTTCATATAATAGGTGGTAGAAAAAAACCTTTTAGATTCCGATCGAAACTGTTAACTACAGTCGTCGATTAATATTTTAAATGTTGTATCTTATTATAACTTGAAATTATTTTAGTTAATTTTGTTATTTATATTTATTTATTTTATTGTTTTTAATAATCGCACAAGGAAGGAAACGTATCCACTAATAGGACACAACATGGTTATTAATAAATCATATTATGTATTCATCGAAGTAAGTCATCATTGACACATTTTTTTTCTTAGAGAAAAATTAGAGTGAGGAAAATAAGCAATTTAAATGTAACAATTATTTTGAGTGAAATTTAGAGTAGTATATGGAAGTTGATTGTCGTACAATTTCAATTTTAAAACCATAGTAAAGTGGATCGTTGGACATGTACCTGTGTGCGGAAGTGAAAAAATGGAAGGTAATTATGACATTTTTAACTTGACTCAAAGAATTTTTAACAAGTTTTGGTCTTTGCTAATTTGTTAACCTATGTATGTATATGTTTTTGGAGCGCATCATGAAATAACAAGTTCGAACCAAATCGCTATTTATTTTCACGAATTTGTAAAATTATAATCGCGGACTGTATTTGTCGGATCGCTGGCACGATTATTTGCGTGGTTACTCGTCGGCTGCGAAGAGGTTGTGTCGTCAACTCGGTACGCACTGCAAGCAGCGGTCGTTCGTGCACTTTATCCCTGGCGCCGGACTGCAGACTCGCCACCGCCGGCGGCGATATAATAATTTAATATTAAACATCGCATGATCGCCAGACGACGAATAGGGCGGTATAATATACCAACACGACTATATGTGTGTGTATATATATATATATTATACTAGTCATACCTAATTACTCGGTATTTTTTTCTCCATTCGGACCGGTCGGCATAATAATATTTATAATGTACGGCAATTGCAGTAAGTTATTAAGGACAGTGTATTACCCGAAAAACGCGTTATAATATTTTAGTTTTTTTTTTTTCCACGTCATTCGATACCAAGCCCTCACACCACTACTCACCCGCGCACAGCGATGCACGTCCGCACAGCAATCTCGGCGCGGCTTTGAACGAGAACGGACAACTGCGAAGAAACGAAACTAACGATTTTTTTTTCCACAAACATTATCATAATATTGTGTTCTGATGTGGTCAGCTAAATTGTATTTATGCTCATTATTGTTCGTATTCACAGTTCACACACACACACACACACACACACACATATCGTGACAGAGAGCCGTTTATTTTTTATTTCCTGCAGACGCGCATTGAATGCATAATATATTATAATATAGTTGTGATTGCAAAAACGAAAAAAAAAAACATATTTATATTCAATTCTTTTTCGACAACGATGAGAATTTGATGTATTTGCATATTCTTTTGATTTTTTGTTAATTATTTATACGAACAATTCAATTTAACCAAAGTAATATATTGTACACGGCAATAAACTATAAATCAATAATTAAAAATTCTATCTCGTCTAATAGTTTATACAAGCAAGATTGACGGAATATTAGGTAGTATGCTATTTCATTGTAATATCTACCTACACGTATTTATTTTATCTTATAAATATCAAATTATGAATTTATATGGTAAATTAATGGTTTTGAGCGTTTATTGATGATAAACAATAAATATATTTTAAACTCACAAACCCTGGTAATCAATAATCATTAGGTAAGTCTAACGTTGTACACAAAATTTTAGAAACATGGTTCGAAATCCGTTAATTGTATTTTGTTTTTATAAAGTTCAGAAAGCCGAAAGGTGATGTATCAAAATACAACTTTCGTGAAAAAAATACTGTACTTGCTACAAACGTTTGTATGTACTCGTATATCGAGTATACGTAATAAACGATAATATTGATCACATACATTGATTACCGTTTAAATTTGGATATTTAAAGGTGAGCTAAATTGATGCATGTGTTAAAATCCGATATCTAAACAAATTGAGTTTGAAGTTTTCTTTGAATTTTATGTAATCTATTAGATTTTTCTCTACCATTACTGGTTTAAAGAAAATCTGTAAACTCAAATTCCAACTTTTGATCACTATGATACTAACTAGTTTTGTTTTGAATTTGGCTAAAGAAAATACGAGAACATAAAAATGTCCTACCTCGATAATACTAAAAAATAAAGTATAGGTATAGAGTTGTTTAATTATTTTGGGCAACTTTTGAATGTAATAAAAAACTGATCACAAAAAAAAAAATGTTATCCACTCAGAGAGCGTGCTAAATTACCGGTTTCTAAACGTTCTTTTTAAACAATAAACTATAATTTAAAAGTAGGTATTTGATGACCTAATATATACTTATGTGTAAGTATCTATAAAATATCCAAATAAAGAAAACTTCTATAAAAATTCGTTTTAGCCATATTTTATTAGTTATAGCTCCGATTATAGCTGAATATTTTATTAATAAAAACAAATACATTATATTTTTATAACGATATTCTGTTTTAAGTAAATTAATAATAATAACAAATTTATGTTAGCGAGTATTATTAAAATATGAGTATTGTTTACAATTTCATATTAACCAATATTAAACAATACAGGACAGAATAAAAATACTGGTTATCGCAGTCGATCATCTCACTACGTTTCTCACTGTATTTAATAAATGGAAACATTATAATAACCGATAAACTACTATTTCGATGTTTGAACTATATAGGTTTGTACATCAACATTTTCAAAACATTTACTCAATGAAACAGTTATTGAAAAAAGCTGGGTTTTCTTGAAACATAAGTTTATACCGCAACAGAATATCGCTCAAGTAGTTTGAAAAATATCAAAAATTTGAAAATATAGTCTTTATAAGCTTGTACTTTTAAAATTTTAAATATCAAAATGTGCATACATTTATATTATTATTGATGGAATAAATATGGGGGCCAGTATGTTCGGTGAATCACCCCGTGAATAGGTTTTCCGACAGTCGCGCGCGCGATCGTATCTGCCGATCGTCCACGGGCGCAAATGAGTTTTCGAGGAAATTAAATTGGAAACGCTCCCTCGGGGGGGAGCGGGCGAGCGATCGTGCCCGCCGTACCAGCCGGTCGCGCAAAACAAACAACTGTCGAGTGTAGCGCAGTGCGTTGCCGCCTGCAGTGTATAATTTCGCGTCGGCCATCTGTCGGGACGATCGCCGCGAACCGCCGGACTTTGTGCGCCCCGCCCCGTCCCGGCTAAAGTGCGCGAGAACCACAACTACGCGTATCGACCCGGTCGACGACTACGCCACCGCACGCAGTCCACAATATTACACTGTACGTCTTGTCGGATCTAGGACAGTTGGTCGAAAACATTTCATCAAAACATCTATAATATAACAGTTCGACAAAAACGATTCGTCAATAACACACACATTTGTTCAAAATACCTACTATTTTCACCACTAGTTTATAAGTCTATAGTATATTATATTATTGTGTACTTGATTTCCAATGAAGTTTTTATTTATTGCACTGGAATTAAATTATTTTAAATCAAGTCATCGACATTTATTAATTCGACACTTATAAATAATAATCAGGGCTAGGAAAATGATGCACTAAAAACCTACAATACAAGCATTAAAAAATTTTCAATAATATTACAAAAAAATGAATTTTAACCAGGAAAATTCAACCAACAAAGACTTAGCAATGTAAAAGTTTAGCCGTAAAACATTTTTAATATCAAAAAATAATTTTTTAAACACATTTTTGAATGTTTAAACAAATTAATTCTTAGAACGACTAAATACAATTTAATAAATAATTAAAAAGTAAATTAAAAACTGTTTTATTAATTTTAGGTATCTGTTTATTAAATAAAATTCAATAAGACAATAAGATAATATAATTTTCTTTGATATTTTGTAATATTTTGAAAAAAAAATCTATACAAAATCACGAAATATACATAGTAATTGAATTAAACTAAATTAATAAACAATAATTTAGATAAATATGTACGTAAATATTCTAAAAAATAAATGTCGAATATGCATATAATTAACAAAAACTAAATAAAAAGCTAATAAACTGATAAATTCCAATTATAATATCATAAGAAAAAGCAAAAACAACAAAAGCAACTGGAGTACTGTGAAAGAAAATGCAAATGCTACAAAATCCTAGTCCTAATGATAATTAATATACGATATAGTATATATAATCACTTATTTTTTATACAAACAATACAAATGTTTTTCATTTTAAATATCGTAATAATATTATTATACTAAACAATATTTAGGTTAAAATATATATGTATAATATGACTGTGACTGTGTGCAATTCTACCTGTATACCAATTGAAAGATAATAGAATGGTTTTGTTTGAGGGAATTGTCAATAATTGAACGCACACGTTAGTTGTGAAACTAAAAATAGATAGAAAGATAAACAAAAAATAAGTTTTATATTATATGACAAACTCTATTTTTGACGAATTATGGATTTGACCAATAAACCTTTTTACGAAGTGTCTTTTTTATAGTTTTTACGAATAGTCACTGTTGATCAATTCGCCGGATACCCGTCGTGCAATCATAAATTGTATACCAGCGATAAATTATTTTGATTTCGAAACAATCTATGTACAAAAATACAAAATTGTCATGCGACGTTCGACTATATAGTTATTTGTCTTTCAATTTAAGAAGTTATTTATAGCACTTCATTTTTAAGTTAATAATTAATGCTGTGACTTTAGTTTAATTATCATTCTGTTGTTAAAACTTGATTTTTCAAGTTAACGTTTTGAAAATAAATGGTCTATTTAATTTAATTCAATTACAAAACAATATAGAACATTAAATAAAAATCAACAAATGTATAATTTATTTATATAATATTACTTAGTAAAACAATCGACTGTCGATAAAAATTTGAATTTTATAATTAGATATATTATTGTAATCGAAAACACATGCATATTCCTTTGGGAAATGGTATAAAACAAATATTTTAAAAATAACTAGAAAATTATCATGAAAAGCGATCAAATAAAAACCGCACACATATTAAAATACTATTTTAATGGTGTAAAATATCATTATAACGCATGCATATAGTATACCATTTAACGTAAGATACGCATCACCTAAAAATTATTGATGTTTTTGAAAATATTTTTTTTACATAGTTCTTAATCGTGTTATTATCAATTTTAGTTTCAATTGTTTGAAATAATATGTTGGCCATTCTAGTTTTATATTGTTTTCTTGCTTTGATGGTTTTTTAGATTAGACTTAATTTTATTAGGGAGCATTGGAAATGTTTTAAAATGTTAAGCAATCTTAGATCTCACTTGAACTTTCATTAATATAGAAATTCCATACTCAATCCAATGTCTATATTCCAAATTTTCTATTCCAACTGCTTTAATCAATATATTGTATTATAAAATTATTTTATTATAGTTAATTTTTTTATTCAAATTGTTATTAATATTTTGTTAAAATTGCTCACAACAGCAACGTATCCTAACCTATTAACAAATCGGCATTTTCGACTTCCCATTTACTCTATAAAATGAATGCACTTAAAATAATAATAATAACAACAACCGTGCTTGTTGCAGCATAGCAACAATGCACTATATATGAACGGAAGCGAATATTTTTCAACGCCGGATTTCCCGTCACCGTCACGCCCAAGTTTTATTATTTCTAATTGACGCACGACAACGCGTGACTCTCCCTCGCGTTCACATCGCGATATTCTGAATTTTTTAAACTGACATTCATTTATGTCTTATGGCTGTCGTATTATTTTCTTTTGTAATGCAAATTACTATTTTACCACAGCTTTATTAGTTTATCGCAAGCCAGGCAGTATCTTGTCTACCTATTTTAATATTCCTGTATTTTACATTTCTCAAGGCTACACTCAATTTAAAATAGGTAGATATTAAAAATATTAAATAAAGATATAAATACAGTGTATAGATTATAGATTTATTCTCCTTTACTATTATCAGTTTTATCAAATTAACAGAAAAAAATTTAGGGACATAATATAAGTGTACTTACCTATATTATAAGATAGCCATATAAATATTATATTGCCATATTCTTTGACGAATCTTGAAATCATAATGAAATTTTTTAGTTTTAATTTTATTATTATGCTTATAACGATTTTAGTTTCTTCTGAATTTAGTTTAAAATAATATTTTGTTTTTATTTTTGTTATTCTGATTTTGTAGTCTTATGAATTTATGATTTTTTATATCGTTAAAATATGTTTATTTAAATTTTTTTGTGGTTTTCTATTAGATTTTATTGATTTTAAACATAATTTTGTTTGACTGATTTTATTATTATTATTTTTTATTTTATTTCAATATTATGCCATTATCTACGGCATTAAAAAATTTAAATTTTGATATAATTTTTGATTTCTCATAAGATTTGTACATAACTCAATAACATAATTTAGAGGCATAAATATTTATAAATCTTCTCATCACCCACATTCAATGATTGTTTAAATTGGAAATATAGAAAATTTTAAATAATATTTTTTGTATTACCCAAAACTGAATAAACACTGTAGAATCTCCGGATTTTCCACATTGTTTATAACACAAATATTCATATTTAATATATTATTTTCTTTGCTTAATTAATATTTGGCATGAGTCAAAATCATTAAATCTAATTTTCCTAAGCCTTATAAGTTATAAATGTGATATAATTTATACTTCATGAATATAATACTAACATTGATCACACGGCGTCGTAGTTAGGCAATTTAGGTACATACTTGTCGTAAGGATATTTTTTGTGGAGATTTCGTATTTAAATAATAATATAATGTAATGTTATAAATGATAATAACATATGTTTTCGTTTTTAATCCATACATAATAATACTATATTATTATAAAAATATAATGAAAGATAATAATATAGATGGCTCGATGGTCATGAGTATTTCCTACCTAACCATTCATCAATAGTATGTCTTATTACAGATATACATTTTTTATATTGTTTTTTATTTATTTTTTTTTTTTATTGAGCAAATTTAACAAGATGAGATCAGAGTTTAACTATATGTTTGGGGTGATTTTTGCTTATTTTAAAATCAACTTTTTCACTTAATACGTCATAAATTTGTACTAAATAAAAAGCTTAAATTAAAATGAAATTTTTTACGTTATATTATACATTAGTAATTATTAATGCGATATAAAAATAACATAAAAGAAAATATTGTATTCATTGAATAGTATATTTGAACATGCTTAATGATCTCTTTTTATCCCGTCTAATATTAAAAAATATAATAAAATTAACGATTCGATTAGCTACGTAAAGGTCAAAGGGTATAATAGGTAAAAAAGAATAATATATATAATTTATATTCACAGTACACAAATCCGTAAATACATATCAATATATTATATAAGCCTATAATAATACTGTTGTGAAGACCAAATAGTCTTTAAAAACCGATCGGTAAAATACGTGGGGTCCCGCGGAGTGTGCACGAAACTGGAACCGATATAATACATAATAATATAAACTAATGTTATATAATAATATATTAAATTGAACATCGGTGACGGCGACGGCGCGACGACCGTCTAAGGTAAACAGAGTGGGTCGGTAATTACTATTACTTTAAAAATCTGATCCCACTGATCCGTAACACGGAGTATAACTCCATCTGTAGTTCGTATGTATAATATTATGTACATACGGACTACAGAAGAGTATAATAACCTTGTCGACTTTTTACAGGTATTACAAATATGAGTTACTACTTATTTATGATGTCTGCAGAATGCCAAACAAATACATATAGTCGTACAAGGCACATAAATAAAAGCGCAGTGAGGGTTGTGGTTTTCATACTAAAATGGACATTTTTACAAGAAAAATGTGTTGTATAAACATTATCTACATAAAAATTTTCATGATTTTTACATAAAAATGATTTTGAGTGATTAAATGTGTTAATGAAAGTTAAACTACGATCGCCCATAATACTCAAACAAAATATAACATTATTATTAAATATAATATAACTGAAAAATATTATTCATAATTTTCTAAACCATTAGTCTTCATTATTCGTTTTTTCAAGTAAAATTTAATAAATACCCATGTAGTATAAATATAATATAATAGTAATAGTTATTATTGTCTATATTACTTTAACAGTTTAAACGGTAAAAATGGCGAAATTATTTTACAATATATTTTCGTTCAAACTGACTTACCCTATACAATATTTTCACGTTTCAATTTCATTCAATTTACTCTTATCAACATACACAAACACACAATTACAATAATATTATATTATATACTCCAGTAGCGTCTGTTTTAAATAATAATAATATGATGCATATTGGAAAACAGCAATTCTCAAAACACGAGGCACGCACATTGAGTTTACCTATTGTGTAAAAATTTTAAACACGCTCATCGTTAAACAATGACGACGATAATAATAATAGTACGATTTTATATTCTTATGTAATATATAAACAAAAATACACCATATAGCCATTTACTGCAAATCCGGCAAATCTGTTAGACGTAGGTAACATAATAATTATATTTAAGATAAAAGTACGCAAGAAGTTCGACAACAATATAATCAAATATAATAATAGACACCATATAATTAGTTACATCATTATTTATAAGCAATGTGTTTTTAGCGACCACTTATTATATAAAAAAATTTGATAATAGCAATACATATTGTGATATCTCTTGTATAAAATCGTGATGTATACCTACAGCTGAATTCATTATCAGAGGCGTAATGGCAATGTTTTTTTTCCGGGTGTGCCAGCTTTACAAGGCGGTCAGATTTTAAAATTTCACTGGAAAATTTCATAAATAAGTACAGAATTTTTAAAAAGTTTATAAACATGGTCATTATATTAATTATAATTGGGATGGATAAACGATAATATAATATGATTATTAATTAACGAGGTCACTAAATATTTTAAATTATTAATGTACAGTTTGCACGTTTGTGGGCTACCTTCCTCATGTTATTTCATAGTATACAAGTTAATTATAACGATGGCCTATACAGTAGGTCAATCGTTTTCAATACTTTTAAGACTATCCCTTCCCTCTTCCCCAACTGACCGATCAAAGGACTCCCTGCGAGTTATTATGATACAACGGCCGTAGATCAACATGGTCTCGAAAACGCACTGCGCGTGGTATAAAATAATTATTATAATTTGTTATTTATATAATACCATATACCTGCTTGTTGTTTACCTAACCTTGTAGGTGTACATTATATTATTATTGTATATTACTCGAAAAATTGCGTTCAGCCACCGCCTGCGTGACGTTTAATATCACTACGTAATAATGATATGTTATTATATAGGCACGCCAATGGTGTACAACTTTTTTTTGCAAATATATTATACGGAGTGCGTGCGTGGTATCGCGTCGAAAGCAACATAAGGTGTATGCTCAACAATACGAGCGGGCGCGATGCGATTTAATTCGAATACGCGAGCACATATGGCGGGAATACTGTACATAATAATATTATAATACATAAATCGTGTTTTTGCGTTGTGCGCGGCAGACATACTTGCGAATCGTTGTGCAACGCTCTCTTGCAAATAAAATATAATATGGAACCTACTCGCGCGAATCGTCTCTCTACTCGTCATAGTAATATTATACGTCGTAGTTTTATCCGAATAATTATATCGCCTGTAGGCGCGATCGCCACCACAATATAATATAATATGCGCATGTAGGTATTGTACGCGCGTGTAAAGGTAGGCGAAAAGAGAAACGATGATATAAATTCAAAATCGATTTCTACTCGACATCGCTTACCTGTCACATACGTATATCAGCGGCGAGAGTACACGATAATAATTAATCACAAGATTTTCGAATGATTTTCCCAAATTTTCATATTTATATTTTAACTATCTGGGAATCCGATACATTCTAGTTTTTATTTTTAAAACCGTTAAGTACACTTAAGGAACATATTATTTTCAAATAATATTTTTAAATTATTTAAGGAATTTCCTGTGGCGATACCTGCAACTTTAATTTTTTCTAACAAAAAGCATCTTTTTTACTGTCAGTTGTTTAACATATGATCTTTTAGGAAGGTGTTGGAATATATATAAACTTAAATTTTAACGAATAGTTTCCGAGTTATTATCAGTACGTATGGTCTAAAAATAAGGGAGATAAGTTTAAATTATTTAAAGATATGCAAGATTTTAATGATATAATAATCATAGTAGTTAATATATTAAAATTCATAATTTATACAAATATCTTAGTTTAGTAAGACAATAATTACTACATTAAATATTACATCTATTTTATATTTTTTTAAATTATTTATAGGAAATGTGACTATATATAATCTAATTATCAGTTTATTGTGAAAAAAATTATGGTCTCATTTTAAAAACGGAAATCTATAAGTATATAGTCTAAAAAACACTCCCGATATTGTAAAGAAATCTTTAAGTATTTAAAAATATGACCTTTAAGTTTTGTGCTTGAAAATTCTAAAAATCATAATTTGGATAAATGCGCATTATTAAAAGAAAAAAAAGGAAACGAGGTGAGCATACTTGGTGAATCATCATGTACATTGTACTTATTATAATCGTACAGTTAACTAAAAACAATATAAGGCTATAGAACTAAAATTATCAATAGTTAATAAAAATTAGTGATTAATGTAAGTAATGGAATAATCCTATACATTTGTTATTCGTCTATAATTTGTTCTTGCAGTAGTTAAAATGTAAATTATTTTTAAATATCTTAAAACAATTAGCTATAGGTTGATTATAAGTGTTATAAGTGCCTAAGCTTTGTAAAATAATCTTTCGGTATTATAGTAGTACATTCATATTGTCAAACAATGCATTGCTTGTGATATTTTTAGCCATTTTTTTTAGAATATAATATCTACTTGTACATATTGTAGACTTCCCAGAGGCATGTGTAAGATTTTCTTGAGGAGGAGGAGGAGGAGGATATGAAATAATTTTTAGTGCTGTTGCAACCTTTTAACTTCAGTTATCCCATATAAGACATTTTATAACAATTACTGTACTGCTTATACCTGTTCTAAAACAAAAAAAAAAAGGGCAAGGAAGTGGATGTATCCCCCTGTTCATAAATAAGTCACTGAGGTGTCCTATATATATAGTTTATACATGTGATATTGTTTGTGAAAACTGTTTTTACGAAATAGTTCTAGTCGTCGTCGTTGTTGTTGTTTGTGCGTTCTCGTCCAACGAAAGTGTATTTAAAACGATTCGCACCGTTTAAGTACGCCTACGACACAACGACGTGTGCGCGTGTGTCGGCGAACACGAGATTTTCGCAAAACACCATTCGTGACGCGACCTCGCGCGGTGCGGCGGGACCCGGCGACAGACGCCCGTGGGTTTTCGTGGACCACGTACGCGCGCGGCAACTCCGCGAGGCGTAAGTTTGTGTGTAATAACTGTCCGTCGACGAGTCTTCGTCGGCCGTATTAATATAATACGTACGCGTACAGTGCGTGTAGGTGTGCATGTAAACTCGTACGACTCGCGAAATATAATATCGTCGCCGTTATTAAACCGTAATAATAATAATAATAATGATAATAAGGTCAGACGAGAATATTATTATTGCGACGGCGGCGGCGTGTCGTATACGAAATAATAATATTGTAATGTGCGAAACCCTCGCAAAACGTCGGCGACCAACGCGCGAAAAGAGCGTATATTATTGCGTTGTCGATATTACATTATTATGCGAACGTCGCCGTGTAAATAGTAATATATATATATGTATCCAAAGCTGGCAGCTGTTATGAGTTATAATATGCGATCGACCGATAAACGACGACGGGAAATCGAAATCGCCAATAATATATCATATACATTATGGTCGGTATGGGTATAGGTGGGTGTAGGTACGCGTCGTCCTCCCGGCTACCGTTTAACGCGATTTTTTTTTTACAAGTCTTACGTAGTTTTCGTTTTGGTTTTTTACAACGCCACCGCGGAGAGAAACTTTTTACGACGTGCGTAAAAAACGCGACTGTAATACACTATAACATTAGATACGACCAATCCATATATTATCTATAATATTTTATTATAATATATACGAGCGTAATTATATGTAAAAAATATAATCTCTCCCTGCGGGCCATAAACTATAATAGTAATAATATTGGATCAACAGCGTATATCTAGGTATATATATATATATATATGTACACGTTTGGACACGTTGCGTTTATTATTAAAATAATAATATGTACATAAACACCGGTGTAATTATTATTACTATATATAATATAATCGATCGAGATATGTATCTAAATGTAATGATAATATGTCAAATTAAACGCGTGTGTTTAATATTAATATATGTTATATTATGACGTCTTTCATATTTGCAGGTACCACCTACTTGGACCAACTAAACCCGAAATTTCTCAACGATCGATGCTAAAACCGTGGGTAGGCTTATCAAGATATTATATTGTAAAATTGTATTTGTTTGTATACTGAGTAATTCGTACCGCATCCATTCCATTTTTTCGTTAAATAATGCATTTTTAAAATTATGATTTTTAGAATTGTTAAGTCTACTTAAGGACCACGATTTCAATCGTTGAGATATTTCATACAATTTAAGAAATATCCTGTGACAAAACTAACTTCTTTTTTTCAAATGAATACCTACTAATATAATATATTTACCGTCAATTAATAGGCAGATGATGTTTTTGCAAATTATTAGTATGTGACAAATCAATATTTGTACGAGTAGTAGTTTCTGAATTATTAAAATATACCTACTTATACACTATAAGGATAATAGCTCTTAAAAATGGATGGTTTTTCGAAAATAAAAAAACATACAATATTATTAGATCTAGTATTAATTACTATCGGTAAATGTTTTGAATTATAAAAAAATAATGTATGAATAATAATTACAATAATTATATAAAATTATAATTTATAAATTCAAATCATCAAACCCATTATTATGAACCTGTTGAACTGTGGACCGTGATACACACAATTAAATAACTCAACTAACTTTGAATTTATGTTTAAATAAATATGCGTTTTCAAAAATTCATTTGATAAATAATATGTATAGAAAAACAGGCTGTGATCATTAAAGGACATAAAAAATGTACATACTTATTTGAAAATATTATCCTTAAGTATGTTTAAAAATTCAAAGATCGGAGCTTAAATCAATTTATAATTGGACGAAATAATCGAGATGAGCAATACGCATGCTTGGTGTCATATTATAATGGTTTTACTGGCTTATACGATTTACTATTAGTAATATTTCAAGTACAGCTATATATATATAGTAAATTATTTAAATAATAATATTATGTATATAAATATAACAATTTAGATTAAACTATATATTAACATATTATATATTATACAAAGTCAAGTATAGACTTATATAGACAAATATAACAGTATAAATAAATTAGCCAAATCGAAATAATGGAAAAATTCGTTTTATATTCACAATAATATTTAATTTCAAAAAAAAACCATTTATAATTTAAAAAGATTAAAAAACCTAAGTATAACATTTTTAATTTTTCAAATTATGGGCTCTGAGGCGCTGAATTCTTCGTCGCCATTCCATATAATACTATAATTATGGCACGCACTAATATGTACGCAGCTTACAGTGGTTGTATGCAATATAGATACATCGTGTTTCACGAATTTAATATGTATCGTTAAAACTTCAATATGAAAGTACATTAAATACAAAATGTTATAAATATTTTATGTTTATACAATACGTCAATTCCTCGATAATACGTAATTCATAATATTTCTACATGACGTACGTATATTTGCTATGGTAAATTTTAAAATTTTTCTAAGAATGTTAGTTAAAAATAAAACACTATGCCATTTACCGCAGGAACAACTGTTTTCAACGAAGTCTATTTTGAATTTTCTACTCGAAAGTTCTACGAGATTTAATTTATTTTATATTATATTTTAATGTGTACGCGCATATATTATTTAAATAGACGCAAATACGCGGTATAATGAATATATCCTTAAATATCGATAATTCATTTCATTCCAGTTTTGAGTCTGTAGGTATATGATGCATTCACGTTATAACACAATTTGCAATTTTAATTTCGAAGACCCGACAATCGAATACGAGGTTAATCGTATTCTTATATTATTAGTTATTCCGTGACTACATTATTATAATTAAAAAATCTACACATGCTTCCACAGGTTTTTATATTTATAAATACTATACACACCTATTACCTATATTGCGAATAACTAATTTACATACGATAAGTCTATACTATAATGAAATAAATCCAATAACCAAATTATTCATGTTCAAATTTATCACATCCAATTACAACACGTCCGTGATAATAATTATTAATTAATTGAGAGGCGTTCAGGTGTTGGATAGATATACTCAATAACTGCTGTATTAAATATAATATATTATTATTATTATTATTATTATTATTATTATAAAGTTAGAAATTTTAATTTTAATTTTTAACAGATTTTTTCAATCGTTTAATATATTTTATATACTTTTGTTTTTCATTTTTGGGCTTATACTAGCGCCCCTCCTCTCTGGTATCCACAGCAACCACTTTCTAAACCACCGTCCATCCCTATTACTATTGCTATCCCTTCAAACGTTGCTATGGATACCGATACCTCGCAGAAGCTCCGAATAATAATCTGAATTTCACATGTATTATGAGAATGACAAAATACTGAACGTAAACATAATATATTTTACCATAAACATATCCAATACTGTTGTAGATGGCCACTTAATCGCTTGCTAAAAGATTAACTATAGAATATAAGTATAATATTACAATATAAACATTTACAAACCATAATATAATTTATAGCCACCTGTTCAGTTATTTTCCAATTTCGTATGTATATTAACTTACCAGTATACCGCTGTAACATTGCGTCACTATTATATGAAACTTGTACCATGTTTGTATCGCACGGGTTTAAGACTTACTTTCGGCATCAATGCCAATAAAATCTAATACATATTTGATATATCCTATTACACAGGATCTAAAACAAAATGTCTAAAAGAAAATACTCATTTAGTATACAAACATCCTGGAAGAGATTTTTTATACATCATTATTACATCAATATATATAATCATTAATTCTAAATAGTACTGTAGTAATAATATAATATTACACACAATATGTTAATAATATTATAATATGTAATATTAATAATAATTTCCATATTATTCTATGAGTGGCTGATCTATTGATCTATATACAATCGTATGGAAATCGGTAAAACCGTATTCACCTGTACCTGTAAACTGTTCGGAGTACCTATCTATAATATATGTATATCTTATTTTTGTTCACATTACTATGTTTATTTATATACGACAGATTGAAGGTTCAAATCAATGATTTGTAAAATAAATTATATGATTAAATAAGCTCTGCATAACAGCAGCTAAATTATAATTATATACTACGACAATTGTTCAATCATATGCAATGTGGCTATTTTCATAATATTTTAATGAATAAATTGTATATTATATATATATATTTTTACTTGTAACTGACCTCGTGTACTTTGTCACTCATTAAAAATACGCCTATTATATTATGTGATTCAAAATGTTTTAAATTGGTTGTTTAATACTAGTTGTTCGCAGACAACAGAGCATTCCTTTTAAACCTTTATACATGCATATTTGCCTTTTATTTAAAAAATTAATTGTTACTTAATTTATAAGTTAGGAAAACACGAATTTTCCCACCGAAGAATGAACCGCAGCACATGGTGCTACATTATTGTGTATCTCAATTTTAGTATGCTTATCAGTTCACTGGAAAATCGTTAATTTGTTTAATACATTAATATATATCGTTATTTTAAAATTAATTGAAAAACTGTAATTTTATACAACATTGATTATTTGTCTAGTTGTATTAAGCTCTACTTCGACAGAGAAAAACTCTTACCATTTTTTACATTTAATTTTCTCCTGGATGTTAGTTGGATCCATAAAAAGACGTTTTTGCATACATAGATATATACAGAATGTATATACAGGTGTTTACAATGATGATCTGACACATTCTAGGGGGTTTACCTCTATGAACTGTTTTCATGTAAATGTCTGCGATATATTACTATAATATGTGCATATTTTATTATTGCGGTATATGATATCTTATAAATTATAATGTTAATATGATTTACGGCGAGTGATAATACGTATTGTTATTATTAGGTATGTTTGAAATCGTGATGCCGTTCTCATATAATATAATATTATTTATAATAAAGGCTAACGACTCAAAAACTCGCCCGCCTGACCAATTCACAATATCGTAGAACGTGAAAAAGCTCGAATTGCAAAATTAAAAATATAATAATCATAAACTATTATTTACCATGCAGCAATGACTCGTCCGCAAATTCCGCACTCGCCGCAACCCCGTGAGGCTGTAGGTAAGTGGCTCGTATACAATTACTAATGCATCGATAATAATTACGCAACATAAATAAGTTCCTTTACCTTTGGAACTTCGTCGCACACGTCTGTGATGCTGCAACGAGGGTCCTAAGAAAACGAAATAAACAATCGGTGAACAATAAATACTATAAATACTATTGGCGTTTGACCTGTTGGCTACTGTCAAATTTTGAATCGATTTGAGTATGAACATCTTAAGACGATTATTGTTTCGATAAATGTAAATTGTCGATTTTAATTTTTCTTAATTTCAAAATAAATGTAAAATATCATCATAAAACAATCACATTTTTATTTCATAGAGGATTTTTAACGATATTTATATCGTTTTCAAGATTTGAGATTTATATCGAATTCATAATTTATATTATACATCACACAGGGGCGCGTCGTATAAAATTATTTTGTGAATTATTTTTTCCCCGTGATAAATATACCAGCTATATAGGGGGAAAACGGAAAATCACGATATGGGTACTTGCGGACGCAGAAACGAAACATGCCACGTCGCCTCGTGCGATGATTTTCATTCTTAAAATAATAATAATAATATTGTATCGCCGTGTTGCGACTGTTGTGCCGGCTCGTCCGTCGTGCTCGGCCGAGTGTGACTTTTTCTTCTTCGTTTTGCTGGAGTGTTTGCCGCGTACATAGTAAATGTACGTGCGTGTGTTATGTATATATACTCGTATATAATATATTTGTCTATTATATAGGGTGATCTATAGCATTAAAACTCTTATAAGTGTCTGTGCCAATTTTTGTGATTTTGAAAGTTACTGTTTGAAGCCAATATATTAAGTATAGATATTTTGGTAACTTTAAAATATCTTTTGATTTAAAAAAAAATTTAATTATTTGTTATCTATTAAAAATTTAAGGAACCTAAAATACAATTTCTGATTAGAAATCTTTAAAAATATTAAGGTTGTCATTTATCAACTTATTGTGATTCACACAATATTAAAGAGTAGAATTAAAAATTAGATTTTAGATTTTGAGCGGAGCGATTATGAATGAATTAATTTTACAATAACGTAGTGTGGCTTTTTTTCGTGTAATTTAAACTAATCACTAAAATCTATATAATATATAATATATTGTATATTTTATAAAAAATAATTTTTGTCTCTTTGTTTCTTTCTCGAGAATTTATAATCCTTCGTAGAATTAAAATTATTTGAACGTTAACAATAAAAGTTATATCAATAATTTCTTTGAAATTCGGGGAGAAGTTATAGCTTCATTTTACAACCTATACTATAGGGTAGTTCTCACAGAAATTCAGTTTTAACTCTTAAGTTTGTTATTTTTACTAGAAATGCTTATGTACAATATAATATTATAAAAAAATATAAATCTCACAAGTCACAGCTATTATGTATTTTTGCAAAATTATTTTATGAACTATTATCCTTAGATTTTTATAACTGAAAAACTACTTTTTGAATTTTAAATTTAGCATAGATATCAAGATTTTCAATATCCACTAAATAATTTGTCTTAAGAATTTAAATGTCGTCTTCAAGTTTGACATTTGTTAAGAGATTCTTAAAACCAAAATTTAAATTATATACATGTACGTGTATGTATTAGTAAATGAGAAAATAGGGACGAGCGTGGCTTTTGAATCACCCTGTTTGGTACCGTATCAGAGCTATAAATACGTAGGTATACCTATATAAATATTATATAGGTGCACGATGTGTATTGTAGGCATGTATTAGGTACAAGTAATTATTTTTGTTTTTTCATTTTTTATTTATCATTATTATTCGTTCGTAGCTAACGTGTTTCATTCATCCTGACGGAATAGAAATCACCGTAGTGTGACGCGCGCATTCACTATGATGGGAACAGGTCGCCCAGGCGATCGTAAATCGTTTAAATTATAATATATATTATGGGTAGCGCTGGGAGTCGATATTATTATTATTATTATTATAAAAGGACGCCGCTTCGCGTTCGTGTTGATTTATATAAAAAGATTTATACCTAAACATGTTGTACACGTCGAGATATATATTGACGCGCCCTATCGTCGATCTTTCAAACGGAACGAGCGTATTTGCTTTTTTCGTTGTTTTTTATTCCCCCGCACAGGTAGCACAGGTAGGCGGTCGTCTGTCTTGGGCCTACGCGAGACCACCGAACGATTTAATAATATTGTGGCCGTAGTAATGTATAATATTATAGTACTAGGTACAATAGAATTAGTATTATTCGTTACGTCCTAAAATCCTTTTTAATATTGCATGAATTGCGCCCCAACTCCCGGCGATAATAGGTTCATGAACGGCGTCCGATGTAAAAATCATGATTTCCATTTCCAGTTATTGTATTATACAGACCGACATTATAGTAATTATAAAATATTCTGGTAAGCTGCAAATGGTGTTTTTCATCAAGTATTACAATTCGAGTGAAATTTGACGTACTCGAATATTTGTTTAAATCGACCAAAACATTTTAATTTAAAATTAAAAACTGTCAACAATTTGATTATGTTTTATTGAAATCGGAAACAACTCAACGACGTTTGACTAATTTGTATTATATCATAATAATATGCTATTGTATAAGGTGCTTCACCAATTGTTTTCACCTAACCAAACTTAACCTAACCCTAATACTGATTTTTTTTTTTAAATCCAGTTGATTTAAATTTGAAAGTTTACCTACTTATAAACCATATATTTTCAAATATTTAGTTTTTTCTATACCGTTCAAATAGTATAATATACTTATTCTATGGTATAATAACAACTTATTTTTTTTTAAATTATATATACTCTGGTCTTTTTCTTGTAAATTATTTATCAAATGATTATTTTAAAAATGTTAATTTATCTAAATCGGCATATTTTGAATGAATAGTTCTTTTAATTAAGTTACTTAACTAACTTTATTATTAAGGCAATAATGAGCCTATCATAATAATGGATTTGAAAGATATGGGTATTATAATGATTTAAACTTCTATAAGTAATTAATTTTAATCTATCAATATTTTATAACTATTTTGAAAATTATCTATGTAGGTTAGGTATCAGTGTGGGTCCAGAGGAGGCTAAAGGGCTTAAGGCCTCACTCTTCTTTAGGAAATGTTACATATATATTATATATTTGTTTATCTAATAAATTATAAATAGTTCATTTATCTTAAAAATGTAAATATAATACTGTTAATATTTATATAAAACCGTATCTATAAATAATCTGGAAAGTATATGCTTAAGTTATAATTATATTTTTTTCCAAAAACAATAAAACTCATAGTTGAATAAAAAGAAAAATAACAATTAACTTTCCAAAGAGTGAAATTGAAATTCATATATTTTATTAACCTACCAGCAGTGTCGAGCAGCACAAGCAGTATGTATCATGTATACTTACACTCGGACGTAGGTTTTATATCTCATATAGTCGTATACCTAATAATATTAAGCCACGTTCAATACTCTAATAATATTTTATTAAATGCGCTAGCCGATAAATGATAATAATAAATTGAGATCATATCGTGTGGAATTCAAGAGTGACATTTTAAATTATAATAATATCGCCTGCGGTGCAAGCCCTCGAACCGGCGCTTTGGTCACGAGTAACATAGACACCACAGTATTTCGGGGGCGGACGGAAAGTAAGGACTTTATTATTGTAAGAATAATATGTTTATTGTACATAAAAATACACATGTAAATGTATATACTTATTTCATGATATATTATATACAGTGCACAGAAGTGCGTGGTCTAAACGTGCATAATATATTAATATAATGATGTATCTACATTGTATGCCTGTTATATGTATGTATTTGAATAAGTGACCGTCACTGCCATATGCTATATTATATGCTGTAGCCTAATCAATAAATCTATAGTGTGGCAATGTACATTATATTACGTTTATTTAAATGTAATTTCAGTGTAAAATCGGTCAAATCTCTAAATAAATATTTACTCTGTAGATGTATAATGCGGCTGTAAAAATAATATCTAATAAATATACTTAATAATGTTATTCCAAATTAGATAGAATTTTACAATTTTGGTGCCCTTAACTATATTATTATATAATATAGTATTAACAACGAGGATACATCAAAATTATAATTTCATACCATAATTATACCATAGTTGTACTAAAATTGTAGGAGGGGGGTGTTAAGAGCTTAACGTTAAAAACTATGTACAATGATTTATATCGTGGAATATTAGGTATATAAGTATATTAAATTGTATTTTTATATTTATGATAATCAGTTCTTTTGTACATACCCAAGAGACACCCTGCCATCGAGACCGGTTCCACTATGTCATGTGGGGATGCGCAGAATAGGATGTTCTCTCGTTGGTCAGAGTATAACGTATAAATGCAATTTTTATGTATGAAAAAATAACTATTTAAGTCATACATTATAGGTATAACGCAATTTACAGCGATCCATAATTTTATTTAAATGTTATTATGTTGTCGATTAGTTTACGGAAAAATAAACAGATAACGAAATTGAACTGAAAGTTTATCGATATTGTTATCGGATAGTTGGAAGAAAAAACATAGTTTTGTAAATTGTACAATAATTTGAGGTGACATTAATCCAAAATCGATGGAAAACAGCTATATCTGTATTATTATATTATTGAAGTTCAATAGTTATATAATTTCAATAAAACATATAGTTGTGATACAAGTTTTACATCTCTTTGTGTACATTTTTTAATCACTATTCGACAATCAGTGAATACGATACTCACATAATATAGATAGCTTGGTAGGTAGTAGGTACCTACTCAGCCCTATCGCCCTAACAAAAAACTATGACCAAATTCATTATTTGGAAATAAAAACTAAAATTTAATACCAATGGCAAAACAGCAATTGAATATTTCTATAAAAACCAAAACCGCAATATTGTTATTATTATTATTATTTGTTGCTAATATTATTACTAAACATTATTAGCCACCACAGTTACTACTACACTCAGTTATTATTATGTGTTTTTCCCGGTGGAAAATATTTTATTTATAGGTACCTCACAAATAGTTTGGAAGAAGTATATTTATTTAACTCATTGTTTGATAATTTTGTTAATTTAATTATAGGCAAAAATGCAAAATAATGTTTCACTTGTCTTAGGGTTGTGTTTAATTGATTTTCCATACAAAATAGTTTTTATTTACAAGTATTAACATTTATCAAGAAAATTATGTTTTTAGATCATCGATAGGTACTTATTAAAAAAATATTTATTAATAATAATTATTTTAAATTTCATAGTACTAAATTACTAAATATATACATAAACGGTGGAACCTGGTTATCTCGAAGTTTCTTATATCGAATTTTTTTCAGTCCCGATCATTCTGCATTAGATTTATTTTAATTACAAATCGTAAAATCGTAATCAATTTATCTATTATTATAATAATTTTTTAGCTGTGTTCGTACATTAAAATTTAGTTCTATGTTTTAAGTACAGCATGTAAAATATTTGTTTTTTATCATAAATATATTTTTGACTTTATTTCAAGTTGTACTAATTAATGATTTAGTCACATCTTAAAATGTGGTGACACAACTTTAACATTAATTTCCATTTTTTTTTATTTTTATTCACTTATTGTAGATAAATTTTGTATAATTTGTTTTGCCTAAAACCTTATTCATTAAAAAAAAAAATTAATTATGCGATGGTAATAATCTAATCATTGTTTCTATGAATAATTATTATCATATCACATATTATGTGTGACACTAGTTATTGAGTTTTTGTAAACGATAATCGTTGAAAAAACCCGATATCACGAATAGGTGACATGACGTGAAACAACCGAAAATACTTGATATTTATATTTTAAAATACCTATAATATTGCTATGAATTATAATGAGTTCATGTTTAATTTAGAGCCATCTCATGAGAAAGTTTATTTAAAGACTTCCCAAATTTACCCCTTGGCCGTGAACGTGGTAACTGTTAAATTACCTCGGTTACCCTAAGTTTCGATACGTCGAATTTTTTTTTTATTCTCTTGGGTCTCCGAGATTCCGCTGTATAATATTATGGTGATTCATATCTGATCATTAAATTTCATAATCTAAAACAGAAATTGAAAATCTGCAAGGTTCTCAAGCAAAGACAACTTTTGATTCTAAAATCTAAACGGTAATTCATCGACAGCAAAAGGTTGTTTTAAGCTTGTAGGCAAGGTTCACACCTTTAGATACCTAATTTTAATAATTGTATTAATTCATATTTGTTGAAAAAAAAATGATAATACGTTCATGTTTTGTGAGTCGTGATAACTGATAAGAATATATTTGATATTTTGATAAATCATGTCTTATCATTTGGCAAATATTATCGATATTATTAATGTGTTATCATGCGTATCCATGGAGATTGTCTAGAAAACAAAATTTCCTTTTTTTTTTATAAATTTGTAAAGTAAAAATTCAATATGATTGACCATTAAAAGTTAAGTAGCCAGTTACTGTTTTTGTTTTATTTTTCCGCTTTACGATGTTTTAATCATTATTATTAGTTTACTGTTTAAGTATTGTTTTAAGTACTTTTTTTGTGTACTATTTAAGCGTTCTTTCAAGAGTGTTGTACAGCAATAGTATATTTGTATTACACTGACGTGGACTGTATGTATAGACTTTTTTTCCATTTATTAAAATGGACGACAATGATTTGGAAGTACTTGATTGTTCCGAAACACCTCGTGAAACACCGGAACCATCTGAACGGACGTCAAATATTGCTGTAGACTTGGTAGCTTACAACATATACCTTTCAATTATATTAACCAAAAACCTATTCCTATTAAACACAATATGTATTTATATAATATTTGTATGTGTTCAGTGAATGTTAATGTGCATTTTTTTCTTTTAGGCTATGAGTCCAGCCAGCGTGTTGGGCAGTCGTAGACCATCGATTGATGGGATGTCCAGCACGTGTACATCACAGTCAGAAGTACGCTCATTTAAAGATCGTCTCAGAGAACATGTTAATCAAGTCAAGGTAAATTGGATAATAATTACTTATTTTTGTGATTGGTATTTGACAATCCATATTCCTAGGAAAGAGCCTCCAACACGGTGGTAGTGGAACAAACTAAAACTAAAGTTCAACAAAATATCAAACAACCTGCTGAACGTCTAGCCCAATTGGTATGTTTGAATATTTTATGATTGTAAGACTTGTTAATTATTTATTCTTATAAACTACCTTACTCAAATACTATTTTTCATAACTTTGTTTGATAAATCTAAATTCTATTTCTATTACATTTGAGTGTAATTGAATATGATTTTGAGTTGAGCAGATGTAGCGTACCTAATAGTTTGTTATGAAATCTGCAAAGTTTAAATTTGTAAACATAACTGCACTTATCGGGACCTATAAATAAAATTAATCATCTATAGCAGTCATCACAATCCATACATAATAAAAATCAATAGTAATACAATTAAGTATTATATTAGGTTATGTTCTAGCCTAAACAGAGGACATAGGATTTTTAGTCTCTATTTAAAAAAAAATGTATTCATTATTTGATTAGGTACTTTATGATTTGTTGTTAGTATTATATTAAGTAACTATTCATTAATTTGTATAGATTTAAAAATGTTTTTACATTTATATAGAACATACTTGTATTATTTTATTGTTATGACAAAATAAAAATAGGTAACTCATATTTTATATTTATTTTTCATCATTCGCAGTTGCGATAACATATATCGCTTAAAACATTAACTCGTTATTTTATTTTTAAAACAAAAACATATTTATTCTTAAAATTATAGTGAATAAAATAAAAAAAATAAAATAATACTTTATAATTATTTTGTATTCACAATAACAATTTAATAAATAATAATATGCTTATAGTTTCTATGTCTTACACCTTAGTATATGTTATTTTTATTTGATAGAAATTAATTGATTTCTTTTTTTGATATCATTTATCACCTATTTATTTTGTATTCAAAGTTTAATTTTGATTTTCAGATGAGTTCAGAAAATCAGGCAATTGCTGCTGCATTAGAGAAACATGAAAAGGATAAGATCAGTAAAAATGTGGTCATAAACAATATGCAAGAGGTACCTATAAAAATAATAATATGTACACAATTTAATGTAGTTAAATATATTATTTACACAGCCCCAGACTGATAAATTGTACAACAGTATCAACACTTGCACTAATTTTGTTAATGTGCACAGATAATCAATAAACAAATGAGTAAGAAATATCACTTAAAATCTCCAACTGATTTTTGGTAGGTAAAAATAAAATAATTTTTTTTTTTTATAATTATAATGATTCCCTCTAATTATTGCACTCGAATTCCATTGTTAGTTTTACCATTAAGTTAAGTTTCTTTCACGGACTGTTTCATCCTTATCTATCAACCATAGTTCCTGCAACACAGCACCTGCATTTCCTCACCTGTCTTGGACAGGTGTACTTTACGAAGCATGGACTTAACTGAATCACGTCATGAACATATGCATTTAAGCTTTTGCATCTGCTTTTTTTTCTCACATTTTTGTATTAATTGAAATCTTATTTACATCAATTATAATTAAAAATTAAAATTAAAAACTAATTTGTTCATTGGAATAAATATTCAGATTTTAGTACATAATGTCTAAAATTGAAATTTATATTATTTTATTGTATAAAGATAGATCATGAAATTGAAAGCTACAATTTTTTCACTAAAGTATGGGATCTTCCTTCTAAAACTGAAGAAATACA
Source organism: Rhopalosiphum maidis (assembly GCF_003676215.2). Taxonomy (NCBI): domain Eukaryota; kingdom Metazoa; phylum Arthropoda; class Insecta; order Hemiptera; family Aphididae; genus Rhopalosiphum; species Rhopalosiphum maidis. Next base: position 89,029,079 of record NC_040878.1, read on the forward strand.
TGAAAAATCAGCCGAATCTAGCGGTAACTGTCTAAATTATTATTATTTTATTTATACATATTAGATCTAGTAGCTATAAAATGTTTTAATATAAACTAATTTTATAAAACCTATCATTACTATTATTACATGTTAATAATAATAAAAAAAATAAAATAATAACAATAGTATCGTAATATAATTACCTACAAATTAGAAAGTACTAATTTTTGTTATTTCTTTAAATTAATTGCTAATTTAATGTTGTTAATTTTACACTAAAAAAAAATTTAATCATTTTATAGATGCAGAAGTTGGATTTTCCAATGAAGAAAATAAAAAACTAGTCACAGAAGATTATTTAGGACTGACAGATGGGGAGGATGTCGATGTCTTAGATCATTCGTTAGTACCATTTTTGGAAACATCAATAAAAATAAAAGAAGCAGCTGAGAAAATTTATTTTATTCCAGATGGATCACAAGGTAAAAACCCCGGTGATTAATAAAAATATTGTATTTATCTATTCATTCAAATATAATTTATTTTAATTTTTTTTTTCTAAGTTGACGTTTTTAAATTAATTTTCTTATGGATTTTTTTTTAACTTTTAAAATAAATTCTAGTTCAATGTTATTGAAAAAAATAACTGTAGAATAAATCATGTAACTAAATTAATGTAAATAAATGATTTTAGTGGATCTTGCAAAACGGCTGAATTCGAGACAACCAAGATATCTAGAGAGAGAAGGAATTTATGTTGGTACATATCCTCCAACCCATGAAAAATGTCTAAATAAACTTCAACAAAGACTTCTTAAGGCTAATGAATTGTAAGAATTGTTATGAATATTAATATTGTATAGTTAACTAATAATTTTGTATAATTTTGTTGTTAGCCATTGGTTTGGTGAAGATGGTGAACCAATTAGATTAGCTGATCCTTTGACTAGCCCATCTAGCAATTTTTTAGACTCAACTGAAAACAATGGGTATTTGGATATTAAGTACATAAGCGTAAGTATATTATTATTATTGATGCCTTTTATTAACAATGACAGTTCACTGTTTATATTGTGAGTATTTTTTCTCATAACAGTTTATTATACTTTCAGGCAATGCCATTTAAGAGCCCCTACAGTTTCAACGATGACTCCCAAGATTCTAAAGAAATAAAATTTCTTTTAGAATTAGAAATTTCAAAAATTCAGTTTAGTCATCATGCTCTTTTTAGTCGACAACATGTTTTAGACAAGCGATTGTTACAACTGTATGATAAATATAAGTGTCGTCAAGATATTGCAAGAACAAAAATGTTGGCTGGAAGGTTGGAGGCGTTACGCAATGCTAAAGATACTTTGGTTAAGGTTATGGCAGAAGAAAACAATAAAGATTTGCTGGAAAATCATGAAAATCGTTTACATAGGTTCAACAATTTATTAAAAATTGTGATTTTGTTTTAATACTTTTACTTTATATTTAGGTATAAAACAGAAATTAAAGAAACTCGAGCTCAGAGATTGCTGGAAGGCAAATCTGATCGATCTCTAGTATCTAATATTTTGGAAACTTGGAGAGACTTAAAAAAATTAAGAGAAAGGCAAGAATATGTTGTTACTAGCACTAAATTGGAAATAATTGTTGATGATCACGATAATACTGAGGAATGGGAAACAGAGTTCAACAGGTAAGTTTAAAAAATACTAAATCGATAGAAATTTAATATTTAAATAATTTAGGTTAGTAGCAGAGACTCTTGAGGAAATGGGGGAGAAAAAAATTGAAACTAATATTCCTAAAGTCCGAGATCAGGTGTTCAGTATTCTCTCAGATTCATTGAGATCACCAGGAGAACCGATTATTACATTTATTATGTCTAAAATTGAACCTACTTCTGAAGATTCTATTACTGCAAAAGAGTAAATAACAATTTGATTTACATTTTTTCATTTGTATACATACTTAAATAATATACATGTGTTTTCAGCGAGCTTCAACGAAGATTGACATTGTCTAAATATTCAATTTGGTTTGATGTGATATTCAATGGTCATATAGTATGTGAATCTACTTTGCTACCAATCGATGACAGTTTTTCTGTTGATGTTAATCAGAAATTTGTTGTTGAAATTCATCAGTGGCCTAATACATTGTCATTGAACATACATTGCGAAAACCTCAGTTCAAAAAATATGTTTACAAAAAATCCTATAGCAGAACTTTACATACCATTTCCCTTGAGGTATTACTGGTTAACCACTGAAAGACTAATAAAACACTTTTAATCATATTTTTATTTTTAGCAATACTACATTAGATGTTGTTGATATAGAAAACTTGGAGTTCAGTTGTTTTGGCAATCAGAGCTTTCAAAATGCTGGTGTTGGTAGTGGTGTGGAATTTAAAGTATTTCCAGAAGACATGGAAACTCAATGTTTGTATACATCTGGTGAAGTTTTGTGTAAGGCTGGTTGGGGCACATTTAATGATAAAATATTATGCCCTCCTGAAAATTACTTTAATAGAATTTATTCACAAAAGTAAGTATTATATATATATTAACTTACATAAATAGATTATAAATTTAATAAAGTATGTAATTCATTTAATTAGTACCAATATTTTTTCAACTAAAACAGAGAAGATTTTGAGTTTGATGAATGATTTGCATCCAGATCCAAACGATCCAAACAATGTATCATTTTTTGAGGCTCTAAAAGTATGTAAAATACAATTTTCCAATCAATGTTTTTCTAAATGTATTGAAAGTATTCTTTTCTTTTAGAATGTCGATGAAGAAATGATTTCTAAAATGAATTCAAAGTTTAGTGTTAACATATATAAAAAAATGTTGGAATTTTGTTCAGAAGAAGAATTAGATTCTAATCCTAGGCTAAAGTTATTAAAACTACGTGATCGCGGAGAAATAGAATTTAGAATGGCCAAAGCTGTTCCATTAAAAGAATGGCTTATACCAAAAGACATATTTAATGTAAGTTATAAAAGAGTTATTCTTATAATATTTTAACACTGAAGTTAATTCACCTAAAACATTTTTGTAACTTACAAATAATATGCATTTACACATATATGTGTATATATATATATATATATATTCATTATTGATCTAATTATATTGGCAGCTGCGGTCATATTTAGTATTAAAATACTTTATTTTACCATACACCGAGAAAAGTGTGTGATGTATTATTATAATTATCAAAAGATTTTTTTTTTTTAATTTATCTTATTTTTATAATCAATTGTTTAAGCTTCTTTTGTTTACAAATTGGAGGACAATTTAAGTTTGTTGTGGATTTTAAACCTAAAGTTTTGGTGGGTTTGGAAGGAACTTTTTGGAGGTGGGTACTATCAGAATATTTAACGAAGAGGATAATTTGTTTGGTTGTGAGTTGAAAATAAGATTGAGCTATGACTATATTATTATTATTATTATTATTAATATTAATAGTAATAATAATAGAAGTAATACAAAAAAAAATGTTTGTGGAATAACATGTTTCATTAATTTAATTAATAATTATACTAATACTAATTAAATTATGTGAAATTAACAAAAAGTGATTTTTTCTTTAGGAATTTGAAAATCGTGTGGCAACTTCTGAGCTAGCACTTGAAGTTGCTGGTCTTGGACCTTTGGAAACTAGTAGAATCTGGGGGCGTTATTCAGTTATCAAACTTTATGACAAGATCCTAAAGCAATGTAAGCTTGGTAATAGGAATAAAATAACCAGAGACATCATTGTTGAAGACACTGTACCTGACATTGGGTAAGGTACATTTTTGTAATAAAATCTGTTGTAGTGTCAGGGCCGTATTTAAAATTTTGGTACTTGGGGGTACTAAATTCCAATGCTGTTTTATAGTCACCTACTGTTAAACAATTACAATTATAAATATATGAAAGTATAAAACATTTAAATTTAAGGTTTTAATTGGACACATAATTTTAATTTGAAAGAAACTTATGTTAAAATGTATAATTACAGTTAAAAATGAAGTCTTTGAAAACTTACATAATTAAAAAAAATAATTTAATATACTAATATTATAAACAATTATTTAATTATTATAATCTAATTTTGAATAACATATTTGATTAAAAATTACTTTAAATGATTATTATTTATTTGTTATGTGAAAATTAATTAATTTTAAGGAGCGGAAACATATTAAATACTCTCATTGTTTTAATATTGCTAAAACAACAGAATACCAAAATATTGTTTTTGGATTTAGAAAAATTAAAATGCTCAGAATTTATTTTATTGCATTAATATATAATGCCGGTGTTATATTATAATGTTTGTTGTGACTGTAGTGATATAAATTGCAATTAACAAGTAAAAACTACACAACTACTAGCTATTGACTTTGTCATACGTAACACTATAATCAGTTTTTCAAGAAATCATTTGTTTAAAAATGTATTTGAAAGAACATTTCGTAACACTAGGGCCGGCGCTAGGTTTTGCGAGATCCTAGACAAAATATTCCTGATGGCTTCGAAAAAAGCTTTTAAAAATCAACAGTGAAAAACAAAAAGATACATTTTATTATTTTACTATAAATTCATAAAATAATCTTTTTTGTTGATGTTGAACATTTTTTTTTTTGCTCATCACTAGGGCTAGGATTTTAATGTCTTTAAAAATCAAGAAAAATCCCTAGAAAAATGACCTTAAAAAAATGCAAAAATGTATTAAAAAAATGTATTTAAAATAGCATAAAATTTAAAAAAATTTCATTACATGTACATAAATATTTTATTTTACTTCATGTACTAATAATATATATTAATAATAATAAATAAATAATTATTCTTTACTGTTACACTGAATCATGAGAATGTGCTTCAGGTTTTTAAATAGAAATGCCTCCCTGTTGTCTGCTAATAATTTTTTGTAGATAAAAAAGCTCCTTTTCATATATTGTTAGCATATAAATATTTTATATTATAAATCTATAATCTATATAATCTTAAATTTTAAATTCAAAACACCAAAAATGACTTAAAAACCCCTAAAATGCCCTAGAAAATTAGAAAAATGACCTTAAAATCAAAAAATGCAAAATTAAATTTCTTATTCCAATTTAAAAATATTTAATAATGTAAAAACAGTAAAAAAAAAACGTTCAAATAAAATATTTACAGATGTATAATAACTATAATAATATCTATATTTATTATAATTCATAATGTAATATTTAATAATTCATTATAGTAGGTATAATAACCGCTACTTACGTAATTTTGACAAGCCATCTATAAGAAAATGAAATTGTGTATTTTTTTTTCACTTGTGTGTTTATTGATAAAGGCAAATATTGGCAAAACCCATCAATATCAAACAATTTGAAATTATTCCTTATCAAGATTGGACTATACTATTATTATACTTGTATATATTTAATGACTCTGTTGGATAAGTAATTCAGACACAAAAAAAATCCTCACATATTATTCATAGTAAAACTCATATAAAAACGCAAGGCCCCATAAAGCGCTGGGCCTCATAAAGCGTAAGGCCTTAGGCAGGTGCCCAGTTTGCCACCTCCTTCCACCGGTCCTGTGTAACACATTTCAGTTATTACAATTTTTAAATTTTCAACTACAAAGCCATAATACAATATAATGTACAAAGAAAATATTTGGTTAAATAAAAAAAAAAAAAAAAACAATTTTGTGCCCTCAAAGTTTTACTAGAGGGGGTACTTAAAAGTTATTTTCGTTTTTCTTCTAAATACAGACCTGCATACTGTTATACTGTTTTACATTGTATATTTGTCAATTATTATAATATTGTTATTATTTACAGAACCTTAGGTTTGACATTCATGAAAATGTTTCAGCCCAAACGACCATTACGTCCTAAAAGAAAAGAAAGAAAGAAAATACCTGCTAAAAGCTTATCAGGACAAGAAATCAAAGTAAATTCCATAAATATTGTTGATTTTTAAATGTTAATTTTGTATAATATTTCATACTAGGTTGTTATCAATGTTATGAGAGCTTTTGAGGTACCCGTGAGAAAAAATTCTGATATGATGATGGGAGATATAGCAATGATTCCAGTACAGCCATTTATTGAAATATCTTTTAAGAATCAAACAAGTAGAACAACTACAGCTGAAGGCTCTAATCCAACATGGAACCAAGATTTACAACTGATTGTGAGGTTAGACATTTTTCTAGCATGAGATTACTCGTTTTTATTATTCCATCACTGAATGACTACTTTGTGATGGTATTTATATTTATGAAGAGTAAAAATGTATATCATGTTCATTAATTATAACAAAAATATACCTGTTTGTTGTCTGACGTAAATGATCTGATGTTTAACTTAACACACTAAAAACAAGTAAACAACAATGTACAATGCACACTAAGTAAATCTTAAATATGCAGTAAACTTTTAATATATTTTTTTTTATTTGATAAAATATGCATTTAAATGGAAATAAACTTAAAAAAAATAAATAATAAAGTTCCAAACTCTGATTATGATTGATAGACAGGCATATTGTTCATTTTTATATGTGCCAGGAACAAGTTTATAATAATTATCACAAGCTTTAATGGTTTTTAAATAATTACCATATTATGACATATGTTATTGTATTTAATTAAAAATGTTATGGAAATAGATTTCCACATGAAAATTGTTTTCAGTTAAACAAATTAATAATAATAATAATAATGTATGTGAAAAAAATTGTTAATACAATTTTTAATTGCTTCTAAGTTTATTGATTACTTTTAATATATTTATTTACATGTTTATAAACGTTTTATTATCTTCAATAATTATATATTTATACCTATTATTTATATATTATAGTATATTATATAAAATAATTATGGTAGTAACAATTTATTTTTATAAAAATTATATAACTATTATAAACAAAAAATATATCATATTTTTAAAAACTAAATTAAATATATTCAAAATTTACAAATTATAATGTTTATTTTTAATAGTATTCTTGTAATGTAATATTATATTATTGTTGTTAGTATTTATTAGGAATACTTAGATTTTAAATGTTAAACTAATAACTGATCATAATATCAATATTGAGTAAGTGATTATTAAAAAAATAAATCCCACTGCATAAATAATTATACACAACTTAATAATTTAAAATACAACTTTTTTAAACAATTTTATTTCAAAAGGTTTTAGTAAAAACTAAAATATTCTACGGCTTGCTGTTGTACATTAACTACATTATGTAATATTGTAGTGTTATTTGTCAGTTAAATCAAACAATTAAACAAAACAAATATAATTAAAAGTCTAACAAAAATCTTAATATTTATTTTTTTACAGATCAAATTCAGTTGATTTATGTCCTAACGAAGTTCAATCTATTGATGACTGCATTCATATAAATATGTATGATGAAATAGTTATTGATATACTAGAAGATGGTAGAACCCGAGAAACAAACATACATCAACGTTTGGAGAGACATTGGTTAGGAAGTTGTGTAATACCTATATCAGCATTATTCAATAGCTCTCAAGTAATTGCATTAGATATACTTATATAAGTAATATAACATATCTTAGTATAATAGCACTATATAATATTTAAAGTATCATTTTATCATCATCATACTTTACTTACATTAAGTTTCGGTTATTTTTCAAGACTGTATAATAATTATAGCTATTACTAATTATGTATTCGGTTTTGATGTATTTTATTTCTAGCAATGGTTGTTTGATACTTATCATTCTATATCAATTTTAATAATAAAATTGTTGTATATTTCTGACTGGTCCTAATATTATTATATTTAAAATATCTTTATTGAAACAAATTCTGTTTATTTTTTTATAATTAAGTGAAAATGAGGATCAAACGAATCAATTATGTTTAATAAATGAATTATTTAACAATAATCAAATTCAAAGTTATCAATATTATATTAAGCAAAAAAATATCAGCTATCTAATGAAATTTTGTTATGAAATAATATTGTGAAGCGAAACTTTTGAAAAATTATATTTATATCAACTACTTTCTTATTAGTTTGTTATCATACTTAATAAGTGTTTTGGTTTTTGAATTTCCTGTCAATTTAATTTTGAATCAGAAATATTAACCAATATTTAATAAGTGATAAGGTTATATGAAAATGTATTTTTGTATAGAGAATTTTTTATGGTTTTTATGAAATAAATATGTTTTGTATGCTATAATAAATCATTAATTTCTATTGACTTATGTTTGTTCTTAATAGTCCTTGTTTTCAACAAAATTATTAAAATTAGACTAGGAATTTTTATAACTTATATTTCATTATATCACTCCCCACAATATTAAAGACATTTATTAACTTGTTATTTGCTATGTAAGATATTAATAATTATTATGGGCTAGCATAACTAATATCATCTTAAGTTATTCTAAAAATACTATTAACTATGTATGTGTATTGTGTCCTTATTTTAAAATATTATTCAGTATATTTATTTTATTTTATTTCAATATTTTTCCAGATTGAGGGAATATTTCAAATGAACACACCTAGACACCTCTTGGGATATGAAAGACTTGTGTCAAATTCTGAAAGCTCTCATTATAGGAACTCAACTTTTCTGAGCTTATTTATTATGGTCCAGCCTCCACTGCATCATCCTGAACCTATTATGGTAAGTAAAATCTTAAGACTAATGAATGATATAATATTTACTTGCATAATGCATATATTTATCAGGCAATTGTTCCATTTTAAAATGTTTGTCAACAGGTTTGAAAACTATCTTTCTTTTTTTACTTTAATTCTAAATATTTTAATATTGAGTATTTAAAGTTACTTATTTTAATAATATATTAAATTATTTATTTTTAATCATTAATACATATGACATTTTTTAGTTTTTTTTTTATTATTATTATTTATTGAATTAATTTTAGAAACTACATAATTTTGTCATATTTTGATTATTTGATTTAATTTTCAATGTAAATCTATTATTTTATATTATTATCTTTTTAATTACAAGGTATACAATTGAACTAATTTAATGTGTATTTTAACATTATATTTTTACACAGAACCACTAAGATAGCTTATATAAGTATAAACTATACTTAGGACTGAATAGAAACATGTCATTAGATTTATAAGCTGAGCACGTATGACTGATTTATTCATTATTTTTATTTAAAAAAAAATATATATATTCAGTTATTCAATGGATTTATAAAGTTAAATGCGTTTAATGGATTACAATATAGATATTTATTACTTTATTTTATCCTTTAACACATTTTTTTTAATTTGCTCTTTACCTAATTAATAGTCTTGAAAATCTCAGCCTATCTAAAGCATAATAACGTTAAGTTGTTTTGTACCCTTGCTCGTTTATTAAACCGTTCAATTTTCTCTTCTTTTTAATCAGTGTAATTGAAAAGTCTTGCATAAAACATATGATCATATAATTAATATCGTTATCGTTTGATAAGTTCCTATATTAATTATATAATATTTTTTTGGGATTTAAAATTATTATATTATTTATAATTCAATTTTTTGTTTTGTTATAATTTTATAGGAAAGATTGGACTGCAGCGAATCGTTTAATTTTGAGCGATATTTAGAGTATTGGTCTGCAGAAGGGGCTAAACAGTTTCCCCGAAGGCCCGTGAAAACATTAGTGATACACTGCAGCGGTAAATCTGTTTGTGTAACTAGATTCTTTAGGCCGTTGCCGCTCCCTGGTACGTAAATGATACATTTTCATTATCACTTGCAGTATTATTTTAAGTTGCACACAATTTTTAGCTATGTGGTAGATATATATATATATATTATACATTTAGAGTTTAATGTGGCACAAAATTATAGAGGGCACTGTGATTTTTATTTTATTTCTAGCGTTCTACGAAAATTTGCCCTATCTTTAAAATTATTAAGTTAAGAATAGGTTATTTATTGATTTTCCAAACCAATAAAATATGTTTCTTTAATATAAACTATATCAATATAATAAAAATATTAATTATATTTTCCTAGGGACTTCATTGTACACAATAATTGTTTGGCGTGTAAACACTGTAAACATAAAATATTATTTTATGGGATGTTGCGTCCGGATGGCGAATTTATCCGGCCGATTATTTATATCAATATTTTATTTTATCAAATAAAAAAATACTATTAAATACTGATAAATCTAAAAGAATAACATTTCGAAAATAAATAATTATTAATTTTAAACGGAGAAGAAATTATTTTGATTCAACTTTAAAGCCTCTGCCTATCGGCTACCAGCGTACCATTTGAAAGATAAGTTAAAGGGGACGCTTTTTAAGCACAATCGGTGGTTTTAAAAAGACCAAGTTTTCTTATGTCTTCCACTTCAATCCCTGTATACAGTACAAAACTATAACGATAATATCACTAGGTTTTTTTATTGAAAAATTACAACGATTGACTAATTATTTGTTATATGAAGTTTTTTTTTTATTTATTTCTTTTACTCAATTTTTTTTTTCTTATCAGTGATTTCCGAGGACGTAACAAACACCACTGCCGAAATGGTCGCCCGATTTGTATCGCTCATACCTGTGGTCAACAGCAACGTTTTGCTCATCGGCCGTTTTGACGTCTGGTTGACCGGAGATGTGAGTCTTATTAATAAAATTTATTTACGTATTAGTTATTTTATATTTTCTTGTCTGGAATACATATTTTGAAGCTTAAGTGGACTACAGTCAATCGTGTTTTAAGAAAAGTAGCATAGTTAATTTAAAATTATCGTATTCAGGTGACTATAATTATTGTTAGTGTGCGTCAAGCAAACAAACATAATTAGTGTGTATAAGTCTAATATGTAAAATAGTTATTGCTCAATAATCACTGTAAACAGTGTAAACTGTCTCGTCGTTGACGCCCAAACATCATAAACAAGAAACAAATTATGAGGGTTAGTATTATTAGATACATTTTAAATTCTTAATGCTGTGATATAGTCTAATTATTTTTAAAATTAATCGATTTGCCATGTTCAGTTATTTATTAACTGTAAAAAATCTCTGGCGGTTATTCTCATAACCGTCCATTCAACGGCTGTCATCGATTTGTTTTTACTTATTTGTTTAGGCTATGTGAAATATGGGAAAAATAAAATGTACTTCACGTACAACTGCATGTAGCTGCGTAATGCATTGGCTGCAGCTTTTACCACGAGTATTCACAAATAAAACAAATTTATAGCTGATATCGAAGGTCGTTAACTACACAACTGATTCTTTATACGGGACATTTATATTTTATAATTTATAGCCATCGAGATACATTGATTTCCAAATGTATATATTTTTAATTTATTAATTACTTTGAATAAAAACTTATTTTAGATACTGGCCTATCATATTTTATATCATGGTCTACTTATATATATATTTGTATTTAAATTTCATATGTCAGTTCGTTAAATGTGTCACTTATTATTTGTAATTGCTATCTGTATGAGTATTTTTTAATCAGTATTTTAATACCATGTTAAAATTTGGTTTTATTTAGTATTTACCGTATTGAAAATGATCGGTTCAGTGTCAGTACAATTCGATTTACATATGTCTGTTTTAAACCTGTTCAATTTTGTACTGTTAGTCGGCGCATTTATGATTTGTATATGCATTAGTGTTATTCTCTGTATTATTCTAATGGGTGTTTTTCTACTGAAATTGTTTTTATTTCTAAATTTATTTTATATACCTACTAATTATTTGAGTACCCCTTTAAAATATATAAATATAAATATAACTAAAACATTGTAGATTTAACTGTACTTGCCTGGTCGCTGGTGTTATGTCGACATCTCATTTCAGATATTATAATTAACAAAATATGTTTCTTGTTAATATTCATCTGTTTTGTATTTTTATGTGATAAGCAAACATTCAATATACTTTTTAGTTTTTTAGAAATAATAATTTTTATTGATATTGTCCTGGACGCCGAATTAAAATAATTGCTAATCATAGAAATAAAAACAAAAAATGCCGACCATTCATTAACAATTTTTTACTGGTTGGTGAGTGGTTGGCAAATAATTTGGCATTCTTCCCCACATCACCCTTTAAGATTGACCCTGCAATATGTATGGCGTCATAGAATGGATAAAGTACGTTCGGATTAGTTGGAAAAATTATATTTAAATCGTAATCCGATTGGACCTTGTTAAATGCTAGATGTAACGTCTTTCCGCCGATTGTTCTAGCAACTGTTGGGCTTGCTGTTCGGCGGCGGTTCCGGTATCGATCATGGTCTGTTGCTGTGCTGTTACTTCGCCAAGCTAAATATCCGGTCTTGGCTGCTGCTGGGCACCGGCGTATCCCGGGGCGAAGCCGCTTACGTGCTAACATCGCGCCCGGCGCCTGACCAACCGACGGCCGGGCCTGTGTACGACATCTGGGACCCGCTCACCGGTCAGAAGTACTCTACTTGCGATAGCTTTTCACCCGTACAGGAAGCATACTGTTTGATTAATGCTGAAAATGTGAGTACTTACCTATACACTATAGTTATAGGTATTTTGACTAGATATAGTTATTACAGATTGTTTTTTTTTTTTTTAAATAAATGAGAGAAGATTATTTATTGAAATGGTGTAGTATGTGTGATTATTTATCTATACCCCCAAGAACTTCAACGCGAAATGTGTGACACGCTTTTTTGAAATATATTGGTAAATTGTTCAGTTATAGCGGTCTTAGGTGAATCATTTGAATTTATTTTTATCCGTTCATTCTAGTTACTGTCTTTTCAATTAGCCAAACGAATTGATGTCTTATTTTATGTACCATGTAATAAACTAAACTTTCGACTAGAGAAGATAATATATTATTTAATTTTTGAAATAATAAATATTATACTTCTCTTCGACATATTATTATATATTTAGCTATCTTAAGATATTCATTGTAAAATAATGATTAAATAATTTAAAAAAAACATCCACATATCCCCATATCTTACGTTGTACTATAGGAATATCGTAAATAATCTTATACCGTTTTTTTAAAAAAAATTTTATGTTTATTCGTTATTAACTGTTACTAATATACATTTTAATATTATTTAATATACAGCAGAATATTTATAATAAAAAAAACAAAAATATTTATCATGTTGTTATTTATTATCATTGTCTATTTAAATTTAAGCATACCCCCTCCTTCTATAATTTGACAAAATCTTTGACTACCTATTTATATCATACGTCTAGACCATTGTTTATGCTATTTTTTTTTTGGTTTTTACCATTAAAATAATTACTCATCTGCGCGTATATATACTTACTACCTACGTATAATATATGTATAGATCTGGCTGAATGTCCAGTACGAGAAATCTGTGCCCAGGACCCGGTGGGACGTGACTCAGACACGGGACTGGAACCCAGCTTTCGGTCGATATCAGGCGGCGCCCACGGTAGCAGGTTCCGTGCAGCCAGACACTGTGGACTATACGCCAGCGGCCATAGCGGACGCCCGTCTCCTGCAGGACAAGCTGGAGACTACGTTGCGGAACGCGTTGATGAAGTGGCGGGTCAAGTCTAAGACCGTGTGGAACAGGTATTGTGTATCAGTGCTGCGAAAAATCCTGCCAAACCTGGAGCGGGAGACGTGGAATGGCGGATGTAAGGACATTAACGCTGTGGACAACAGTTACCTGGCCGAGTTACAACACTTGCTCGTTTCTCACAAGGTACAGTGCTTATTTTATACGAGTATATTCACTATAGACGGACTTTTGCTGTTTGTTAACTATTCCTCGAGGACGACGAGGTAGTTGGCAGACAAAAATGTATAGGGTGTCCCAAAAAGAACACTTTCTTTAAATAAGCTGACAAAACACTTTATTTTTCAAACAAATACAAAAAAAAGTATATGAACAGTTTGGGTATAACATCTGGTTTACGTATGAAAAATGAGCAGTGTTCCGTCCGTGAAGATACGAAGTCGTCGCGCAGTCTCCGCACCACTTTCGTTAGATTGGTAAAAGATCATAACAACCAACACGTCACGTGTTTCAATTGATATTCGGTCCACGGTGACACTTGACAAAAACTGATTACACAACAACAAACCGAAATGATAGTAGATTAAAAAATGATGAGAACAATGTTGTAAAAAAAAATGGCAACCGATTTAAAAAAAGCGTTATTTTTGGGACACCCTGTATAGTTCATGAGTGGCAAACCTATTTCGGGTCACGTGCCGACCATTTGTTATCAAAGTTTCAAAAAAAAAAAAAATTGACGTGCCAGTAATATGCTGATATAGAGTTTTACTACATACTAGTTTTTAATGAAAAAAGGGTGTTTTTGCCTAACATGCGCTAAATTGTATTCAAAAGGTGTATAGCCGTATAGGAGCTTTAGTAATTTGTTATTCCTATGATCGATTGTATTTGGGATATTAATATCGATTTGAAATCTGAAATGTTCTCTTATGTTTTCACTTTTGCTAAAATACTCGTATGTTAACAATTATACGTTTTGTTTCATTCTAATAGTGTAGTCGCACATAATAATAGTCATACAAACATTGCTCAAGTCCCCAGTGTATTGCTATTATAAGGGTTATTATAACAATATAATGTCACGCCCTTGTGTATATAATTTCAGATGTGTGGTTTCCCCATCAACAGACCGTATAGTAACACCGAAGTTTTGGTTGACGCCATACAGTCTACGGGCATGCACTTAAACGAAAACCCACTGGTGGAGTTCGCGTTAGCCGTTTACGTGCACCCTTACCCGAATCAAGTTTTGTCGGTTTGGATTTACCTGGCGTCCTTGCAACCCAGGCGTTGATCACATATGGCGATGTATATAATATGATTTGTGAATAATTAGTATAATTATTATAATATTAGATATAAGAAAAATTATAACGAAATAATTGTGTTGTTCGTTCAGTAGTCACATTTTGAAATAAAGGTTAATAATAATATACTATAAGATGCTCATCAACTTCTATCTGCCTTTGAGTTTCACTTCAAGGATTTCCCTTTTTGCATTTTGAAATTTTATTCTTGGTAATTTAAAATATCAAATAGAATATCGCGAAAGGCGAAAGGTTATAGGTTAACCTAAATATGTCAAATTCTTTTTATTCGATCTTATCAGAGTTCACTAATTTCCTAATACTATTGACTGATGTACGCATGTTTTAAATAAATCTGTTTATATATTTTTTTAAATACCTTAAACTTTTTATTCCTGTTAAAAATTTAAACATTAATTAATCGGATTTAAGTCTTAGAAAACCGGAGTGCAGTTACTATTTATCGGAGGTCCTTAAAAAAAAAAAAAATACAATTTATATTTAGTACTTGATAAGTACTTAGAAAATCCAGGACACTAGGTAGCGTGAGGACTCTTAAACAACTCGGATTTGAGGCTTCGGTACATTATTACATCCTTAGCAGCACTGCCAAATCTGACACTGATTACTACATTAAATAATATATCATTAGTTAAAAACGTCGATTTTATTATACCATTCACTAGCTGTAATATTTTAAAATTAATGATATTAATTACGTTGAATATAAGTTGTTTATCGTAATAAGCAGTAATATAGCGAACGGACTTTTACAATAAGCAGGTTAGGTTAACTTTTGTTAGTTAGGTAGTTTTTAAATTTCTACACGAAGACTTGAAAAAAGTACTTTTACATTTTCTCACACATCTTGTCATTCACATGGATACGTTATAAACTCTATACATAGATACTTACGCCTATGCGTATTTATCTTCTATATATTATTATTATTATTATTATACTATATTAATTTAGCGATACCGCCGATACCGGTTAAACGCGATTACACCGAATGGAACTTAAAATTTTACGTGGCACGATAATATCAATCGTTATTATATCGTGTACATTGTGGTGTAGTGCGCAAATCTGTGAAAAGCTCTTTTATGTATAGTATTCGAAGGAGAAAAACCGATCCGATTAAAATGTATAAACTGTAAGATTTGCGCTGACGTTTGCGTGATTATACGGATTAATATGATTATAAATACATTTAGGCGTATTCATAAAAAAAAAATTGAAACGTCGATAAGGTGTATTACAAGGTGCGTACTTGTAATAGAATATGACGTGATATATATATATATATATATATTGTAATATGAATATGTGATGTGTAATTATCTACACTTGTATATGTATGTAGTGAAATATGTATAGATAGACGAAGACGGTGCATTTTTTTTTTGCATTTGAAAGTCTGTTGTGTGTTTTTAATATCGTATTTTTTTAAGTACTTAAAGTTGTAAGGCTCTATATCTTTCTTAGGTAACAAAGCGAAATTTTGGATTTTTTAAATGAATAGTGCCCGACTAATTTTACTTAACAGGGCATCTGCGCGAGCTATTTGTTTATCTCTACGACTCGCATCATTAGCTACGCGGAAAATTTGCGAATAATCTCGTATTTTTAGCATTAGTGTAAATATATTTATGTATAGCTTTGTAACAGAATGACTCGACCGTGCTCTAAAATTTAAAGTTAAGAATATTGTTTATGCTCTCACGTTGAAAATTTTCTACGATGTTTAAATTTTACTGTTTACGCATGAGCGTTTTAAAATCGTGATACTTGACACTCTCATTACTTGCGTGCCATTCGATTGAAAAAACCTATCGTAAGAAATGCAACGCATGAACACTGAAATACCGATAAAGTTCTTGCAGACTTAAAGTTTGATATTAGTTCAATTCATATTTCGTACTAATATTAATATTGGCAACACGAAATTAGTTCTACTGGACGCAAATTTGCTAAGTTTCGAGTGGGTTTTTTTTTGTGTTTAGCATTTGTTTACCCGGTAGTGGGCCGCTAAATATTAATTTTCTCTCGGGCCAATAAGATTAATTTTCTCGAAAACGATTTATACATTATCACAGAACGCTCGTAGCTATACAACTCGAAAAAATCTGCGGCAAAGAACAACGGACTTCGTAGTCGCAATTTTTATCATTATTTTATCTTAGTAGCGTTGAGGGGGTTATTGAGCTGATGATAAGCACCCCCAATTTCGAAATTAGAAACTGAACCATTTGTGAACTGATTGAAACAATAATGGAGAGTGAGGGGGCTTCAGAATCACCAACTTTTCCATTGAAATTTTACCGCTGCCGGCATACTCTATCGTAAAACCATCAGGTTCGTACTGTATAATAATCGTTATAATATCTCGTTTGGTTTTCTCGTCAGTTTGAAATCTGCGTTTTCCGCGCGGATTTATTAAATTGGTATTACCTATATTAATATGATTATTAGTGTTATCGGAACTCGCGGTCCCGGATGCACTTAATACTCTACGCTCGGTGCTCGTTTACACACACACACACACACACACACACACAAACGAAAGCACTTATTATACCTATAAGTGCATTATATTATAATATTTAATAATATATGGACGATGTATATTATATTTGCATGTGATATTACACGCAGACGAGTATCATCTGTGTGCACTATACGCTGACATGATATCGCGTTCTCGTGTACGTTGGATGATGGAGGGATGGGGGGGGGGTTATAGACGTATAATAATATATTACATATATATTATTCTACGCGGTCGAGCGCTTTTTTCCAAGTACTCTCTTGACCCGAGGACTAACTTGTAGACAAACTTAACGTTTTAAATGGGGAAACAATGGGATGCATAACAATATTGGCGTTACACTCAGGCGCGCACACACGCCCGCGATGTATACATAGCTATTATCCCAACTGCTCTCGAAAATGGGTCAGCGTATTATATACGTTCGACGGTAGAATAGTAATAATAATGTTGATAATAATAATAATAATAGCATATAATATTGTAGTATAAATATATGTGTGTGTGTGTGTGTGTGTGTGTGTGTGTGTGTACAAACAGACTAAGTCGCGTCGATGAAAGTGGCGCAGAACACTATTTGCGCCCGGCAATGTTTTAAACAGATACGCGCAGGATAGGTGTAATAAATATATATTCATAATTCAATGCGAGACCTCGTATAGGTGATAATCGTCGTTTTGCGAACCCGTCGAGGACTTTTGATTGTATGTGCAGATGATTTATGAAAGTGTTTCTCTGCAAAAATGATGTTCTCGTACGGGGACGTGCGCAGAAAAAAGTTTTTTGGGGGGTGTTTTTGAAAATCATTTATTGAAAAGTAGGACTTTTTTTAATAAATATACAAACATTTCTTATGAAAATTAGGTATACTTAAAATACTTTTTTTAAATACAAACATTGATATAACAAAATTAACGTTGAAATATTGAATAAGTAAATAACCATTCAAAAACCCGAGTATTTCGGGGGGTGTTTGAACGCCCAAAACACCCTCTTGTATACGTTCCTGTTATCGTAGGTATGTGATTTAAAAATACGAATAGTTATTATAGCACTAGAACAATATGTGTTGTTCTAAATTTTCTAAATCTAATATATTATGTATTTTTTGTATTTTTTTTTTTTAAGTATCCACGACGAACGTTTTAAAAACGTACTTGATTTTGTGCACAAATTTAAAATAAACTTGGTTTTTAGCAAATATCCACATGACAATTTAATATAAATTTTCGATATAATGGTAATAGACGGAAATTTTAAAATCGCGTTTCTCACGTTTTGCTTTGCTCTTATGTCCGGTTTATCGAGGTGCTGCTGCTCAATCAATATTATTTTATCTATTTCGGCTTCAGCCATAACAAGCAGAAATTCATAATATTATTATTTGTGCGAACAGTCCGCTGTAGTCCACTGCAAGATATGACTCGACTGAAAAAGTACGAATAGACCGCCACTGCTAGTAAGTATACATTGTACCTACCTATAATTTTATATTATTCGAAAATTTTCGATTAATAATAGAATGATGATTAATGTTTGAAAGGATTGTGCCATTAACTGTGTTTGATGATTAAAGCGTACTCATTTTTCGCGTAAAAAACTGTATGAAACGCTCTGAATTTGTTTGGAATCTTCCCATAATATTAGAGGTAAAAATAATAATAATAACAATTTTGTTAGTTCAAAATATTTATTGTGGTATATATAATATGTTATAACATAATAACTAATATCTATAAAACATATATATAGTTACGGCATAATTATGTATAAAAATTTAAAATAAAAAAATATAATATATATACATTCAAAAAAGTAAAAAATACGATTGAAATAGACAATTAATCAATAACAAAAAACAAAACGAGTGATTTTTAATACTTTTAAAATACCGTCTTATTTTTGCCTATGTTAGATAATACTCTATATGCATCGTATGTTGTAAATCGACATCCGTTGCCTGTCATCGATTTATTAGCATTATAAAAAAGTTGTTTTAAAAAAATAATCAATATTAATTTAAGTATACGTCTCATTTTACGTCCGCTATTATTGGATATTCAAAATTAGTATATTTAAGATAAAATTATTTATGTTTATTTCTGAAAATTCTAAAGAAACCCATATCAACTATATCTGTTTCATGTCTCGACCGTCATTGATTATTTTTTATTAGACATTTTAATACTTCCTCGTTGGCTGCTATAGCTCCATCCATCGTTTACACGTGAAACATTTATCTAAAATTAGTGGGGATTACATTTCGAATAAACTCATAAACTCCGCCTACTTTCTAACGTTAAATTTGGACGACCATATATGTACAATAAACATATTGTATAATATTATACAGTTGACGAATGATAGTACGATCGAAGGAACAACGCAAAAGGACTCCTATCAAATTATGTGGTTCTTATCGTACTAATTCGTATGTTGTTATTTTATAAATGTTGTTTATACGCGGAAGATATTATATATTATTGATTTAAATTATATCATCAAAAATATTAAGTGTCTATCAACGACAACAGCAATGATACTGCAATATAACCACTAATCACACCAAACTTATTTGCATAAAATATAATAATGTATAAAATCGTTAAAAAAAATAAACAAAATAAAACCACGAATTAAAAAATGAAATTATATTTATATAAATACGCATATTATTATAGTATATTTTTTGACACACTGGCTAGAGGACTTGGAGATTTTCACAGTTTTTCATTTTCGTGTCCTCTTTGCCAAACACCCACGTGAGCATCTGTCTAGCTTTGAGACTGGCTTTTAGGATGTTCCGGTTTTTGTACCAATGGTCGTGTCCCACGCCACCGTCGGCCCTCTTGAGTCTGATCTGCGTGAGGATACCCACCAGCAGCTCGTCGACGTTATGATTGATGCCGACCGACACTTCGATGTACTTGGCCCTGCACGTACACGCTAAATATCTACCCTCTGTACGAAAAACAAAAAAAAAAAATGGTATTGTTATATATTAATATTTCTATAGACAATCGATCCTAAGTTTTTAATCTTGAATTTTTTGTCTAAAATAATTTTAAAAGAAAAAAAAGTTACTAGCAACCGAAAGTCTAATAAAACATTCTGTAACTATAATATAGTCGTTTCGATTTTGTAAATAGAGTTTCGGATAAACGTCCATTAAGTGTACCGACGTAATTTAGAAAATAATTTTCTTGTTTCGAAACCTGTATATATTTTTTAATTTTCGAATATACCATATCGAAAATATTTTTAAACACGTAGTATGAATATATTTTTATTTTGTTAAAAGCAAAATCTGGCTATAAAATCAAATATATAGTAGTCGTTAATCGTAATATCAATATAATCAGTTAAAACGCTTAAAAGTTGATGGTTAACATACAAATTAAGTTTGAAGAAATATTAAATGTTTGAGTTGCATGTATCTTAAACATTTTTCTGAAAGAAAATTGTATAACAGAAACGAAATAATTTAACTTTGCGAAATAATGAGCGTTTGTCGTTAAGAAATTGAATCACCTCGTATACACACTCCCGTACCTCGTACAGAATGTACGATGACCCGATTACTATACAATATATTATAACTACTTTAACTAATCTAATTGACTGTTGAAATAAAATAGCTTTTTCCGTTGATTCAAAAATAAATAGGTATAGTTACATGATTTTAAACAATAATAATTATTTTTGTAAAGCATATAGTATATACTAACTGAATGGTTGAATGTCACAGTTTCCAAGAAGAAAGCGTAGAAGAGAGGGAGGGCTCTTCTACAACCTATCAAAATCCTCTGCCTGAATTTTACTGTTAAAATCTAATTACGCAAATACTTCATAATGGTCAATATCTATAAATAATCAATACAAAACAATAATGTAATCTTCTATTTTATTTTTGAGCTCATCTCTGCGTACGAGTATTTTTTTATATATCCAATAGCTGGTGCTGTCGCAAATGTATATTTAATAATAATAACAAAATCCAAACACTGTAAGTTCTGTTATATTTCTTAAATTTCTTATTTTTAATTATTTCCTAAATAATATTATACTTATAGATAGGCACAGCATACTCTGTACGTGATCTATAATATGTACTAATTAAAAACAAGTAAATAAACTTTTTAAACTGAATTAAGTTAACATTTTTTTTTCATATTAACTTTAAAATTAACGAGCCAAATTTATGATTTTTCAACTATCAACTTCTAATTTATTTTAACGTTGAGTTCACTTAACTTAACTTAAATTGAGTTAATTATTTTCCTTAACTTGATCATCTTTGAATAGTTATGTACATAGTACTGCTAAACAATAAATAGTGTAATCGGAATTTTTTCAAGGAGCGGGGCCTACTAATAAGTTAAATTTATGTGCTGAATGTTAGAAAATATCCTTCATAGCTATATTACCATTTTCGTTATTATAATGACCATAATATTAAGTTATTATTAATAACTAACACAATCGTTATTATTATTATTATCATCAATAATTTACTCGTCATATTACGTATATTCCTAGTTATAAATAAAAACCTATTTAAAAAATTATTTTTTAAATATGCTTTATATTAATCGTTAATTAAGATTCGACAAAGGAAATATCTAAGGTTTTCTTTACATTTTATAGGCGGAGTTTACATGGTGATTCTTATAAAAGAGTATCTAAACTTTATAGAAGTTAACATTTACTAGTCACTAGTTTTTTAGCGGCCTTAAATAAGCAATCTTTAGAAATGTCGAGGAAAAACAACATTTTAACAAAACTACTAGTAGTCACTTACGTCTGTAATTACTATTGATGTGACACGCGTACTAACAGAACTGTGTAGAGTAATATTTAGTGCCAACCAAAATCATCACTCGGCATTTTACCAAATTTAAATTGTAAATATAACTTTATAAGCGGTGTTGAGCGTTTTAATTTTAATTTTTTCGATAATAGTTTGAAAACTTGAAATTGTATTGAATATACTATAAAAAAAAAAAAAAACATAAAACCAAATAAACGTTTATAACTTAATTGTTTGGAGTTTAAAAAAAGTTATCCAATTTATTGTTATTATTAACGTCGTGTATTTTACGAAGATGACTACAATTAATTACCATTTGATATTATTTCATTTTCACGTTAAATGAAAAACACCATAATTATAGTACATAGGTACAACGTATAACCATCACGAATTCATTAATTTGGTTTAACAAACATTTTTGTCGAAATCTATTATTTAAAAGTACGCAGAAATTGTAACATAATCTAATATCATTAGGAATGTGAATATTATAATGCACTAAAAAAACAGTATAAAATGCATTGAAAATTAAAACCAACAACGTTTTTCATACTTTATATTTAAATAACAGCTATGTGGCATAAAATATGTCAACAGTTTCAGTTAACTAGTTAAACATTCTAAAATACTTTACAATGCATTTAAAGAAACAACAATTATTTATTTATAGTTATATAAAAATAAAACAAGTAGAATAAATGCATTAAATGTATTATCTAATCGTAAAAATTTGTTTAGTGTACATTATGTGACGTGTAAAAACTAATATTGTATTAGTTTTATAAAAATACAAAATATAATGAAATTCACATATAATAATATTATAAAGTATTATATGGCAAAAAAAAATTAATAGTTTAAAAATTATATAATGGGTTAATTATATGATGTTTATTCTACAATAAATACTGATTGGACGAATAAGTATGGATAGGTTTATAGGTAAATCAATTAATATATTGTATAGACGTATAGTTATGAGTACATTGGAAATTCAAAAAATAAAAACAATTAAATCAAATCACATAGGTAGATATATAATTAATAATTAATAATGAATTGATATTGTAATATTATAGTAATATCGCCCGTCTTACTCACGCGGGTAAAAATAATTTCACTCGCTCAAACGGCTTTCACCCGAATAAGATTACACTTCTATATAAACCCAAATGTTTGAATATCACTTCAGAGGGTAGGAAACATCATGTGTAGATACCTACGAATAAATAGTGCGTGTGATGTTCACGCATTCGTCACGGACGCGTTAATCACGTCCGAGATTATAACTAATATAATTAATAATAATTAATTAGTAAAAATCTATATTACACCATATCGTCGGGTGCGTATCGATTTATTTTGTTTCTGGACGCTGTCGTGCGTACAGGTTTTTAATTGTTTCACAAATCTTCTCGCGCTGACTATTAATTAACGGTGTGCGTACTCAAGACTCCATATATGATATATTCTCTAATTATTTGCTGACATTATTATTGTTGTTATTATTAAACAATCTATACAATATAATGCAAAATAATATAGTATCGTTACGGCACAACCGTTACGGGTTTCTTTAATGTCATTTTGGAATAAAATGCGAATTCTGATGCATAGTCATTCCATTTACGCAGTAAGTGGTAAGTACTGCTACGTGCTCTGATATTCTATAACAACGTAACAAGATACCGCGGCGTAAGCAACATATTCCAGAATATGACGAGGCAGAGTTAAGTAAAACAATATTATGTATGATGATTTGTAGGCCTGGTATATCCTGGTACTTATCGATATACATCAATTATATAAACAAGGATTATACTCTCGTTTTTTGCAAAACGCATTTAACACAGGAATAAATGCGATGCGTAGGTTCAAGAAACGCTACGCAGTAGACTTAACCAGGTATGAGCAGCTGCGCGTTACAATGACCTTAAGGATTTGGACGTAAGAGGTATGTCATCCGGATGCCATAAGATAATAAGGATTATCGCACATACCTACGCACGAACCGTGGGAACACGACGCGCGACGGTGTGCATCTCTTGACCAGAAGGGCTATGACCGAGTATAGACAGTATAGTGGGAAAAGCACCTATATAAAAGAGTCGGAGATTGGACTTTTTAAGACGTGACGTACAAGAGTCAGAGCGAGCAAGATCAGAGAAACTTCATCTGATAGAACGCCGATTTTCAACATGTTTACTGAGAGAGGAGATCCTGAAAATTAATATCTACCTATTGTACCTATTTCAAAAATAATATTTTTATTTTTATTAAAAACAAGTATTGACGGTATTTTTTTTTAAATACCTATGTGCTTATATTGATACGATATTGGTGTCTGAGGGGGTTTAGTAAAAAAAAAAAAAAACTTGATGTTACAAACAATGAAGTTTCTACTTAGTATTAGTATATATTGATGTATTATTATATAAGTTGAGCTATTATACTGTTATAAAAGTTGCAAAAGCATCTCAGTGCCTATAGTGATAACTAGACTTTGTTAATACTTATGCAAATCATTGGATTATTTTTACCTATTAATTTATTTGCTTCGGGCATTGTTAAAAAGATATAATTTGGAATGGATACATTCAAAAACATCTTAGTAAATATTTATCAATGAAAATATTAATTTTATACAATATAACAACATTATTTGTTTAAAATCTAATACTTCATAACATGCAGCATATTCAAACAAATTATGAAAAATATAATAAACTTATGATTGTATTTTTAATTTTTAATATTATAATAATTTTATTATCAAAAATTGAAAATTATTTGATGGACTTAATTAGATCCAAAATATTGAAAATAGTGTATCGGCTATAAAATTATATAATATACTTATAATAGGTGCCCATCAAATTTCATTCTATTAATAATGTTATTATTTTGATGAACTATATCATTAGGGATCACTAGAACGTATTTGTATCTTGATAACTAGATAACTAGGTCTTAACTCTATTAAAAGTTATAATAAGTGTTATAACATATTATAAACATGAACTAATAATTCTTGAGTTTTCAACGAATTATGAATAACTAATAAGTTTTTATAAATATTAATAATAGTTAGATGTCATTATTTAAAGAAGAAGAAGACAATATTTTAGAATATTTAATACTAAACAAGAAGAGAAAATCCACAAAAATTATGTTTTTAATGAGAAAGAAGAATTTCTACGACTTTTTATTTCACCGCGACTTTTGCACAGCTCCATACATTGTTGCATATACTTGAACCACTATAATACCATAAATTATTGTTACGTGTGATTTACCTATCGGTATTCAATGGTACATATGAATTATTTATTTTTTTTTTTTGTTTATATATTTATTATTATTATTATTATAATATTACAAAACCCAAATCAATATTAAAAAAAATTATAAATAATAAAACAAAATAAATGGTAAAACCAATCATTTTCGTTCTTAAGATAATATTATTATCAGTTTTTTTATAAAAACAACTTCTAACGTTTATTATTTTATCTTAATTATAGCAATAATAATCATGTTATGCTATAGATAATATATTTTTAAATACAACTTTTTCTCAAACACTAGTAATCACTATTCACTAACGTGTAACCGATAGATCACTTGCGCTAGGTAGATCACGTATAACAATAATGATACCTAGTAAGTAACTCGAAACAAATAAATCTATATCTAGTTGATCACGATTTTAACAATAGTACTTTTATATAAGGGGTATTTTTAATCAAGATTTTTTTGTTTTTGCGAAACTAAAAAACGCAACGATTAATGATAGAATAAGTGTGACCGGTAGAATGGATTACTCTAAATGTGATGTAATGAGCTTGCTTGAAACTCCTCAAAGATTGGACATTTTTTAAAATTCCGTTAGCTCTCGATTTAACGAGAGGCTTTTTTTAAATTCTGAGTGGAACGATAAATGCACTGGTTTTACAATGATGTGTAATGTGTATGTGTTTTTTTGTGGTTGTGTACACTTTTTATAGCAGGGTAAATGCTTCGATCTTCAACTTCAAAGGTTTCTGATAACAAATCGGATCATATTAGTACTTTGAGAGGAAGAGGAAGGTAATCAAAAGAAAGTGCTTTTCAGAATAATCGAGATAAATAAAAAAAAATGAGAAAGCTCTCTTTGCTGTATAGTAGTTGTTGAGTTTACCTCGAAATTGAGTCGGTCGGTGTAATGGATATGTTAAATTTGAATTCAACGATAAATCGTAGCATACATAATACGAGTCTCAGCGGAGACTATCTATTAGTTTTTTTTGTCATATTATTATATATTTTATATATAAGATTAATAATTTATTTTACTATTAACAGTTGTAGGTTGAATTAATTTTTATTAAAAACTTCGCTATAAAATAAAAATTATACATTTAAATCATATAAATTGGTAGTGTAAAAGTGGTGTAAACTAGAAATAGGCTAGAATTGGACTAAATATTTTGAAAATGTCAATATGTATAGTAAATAGTAAAATCATAATATATGTAAATGTTCTAAGCTCATAAATTATATTTTTGAATTACAACAAAATAACTACAATTATTCTAATTGTTTAAATATTCAATAACGTAAAAATGGTTCAGATGTCTTTTTTATTGAAAAAAAAATTATCAATGACATTAATTTACATAATATAATATATATAATATAGAATGATAGATTATCTTGGTGCACTAAGAATCTTCTTCGTATTCAATTATTTATCATTAAATTTATATTTCAGCAGTAACTATATCTTAATGCTGAGGTACATAAGTACATTCGATGTCTATTATATAGTAATAGCAGTGTGTCTTTCGCGGTTTTCTTAACTTCTAATACAAACAGTATAATAACGTGGAGGATATGTAGATAATTATCATTGTCAAATTTACTTCTGATGTTTAAAGACATATTATAAACGTTTTGGCGATCAAAGACTGTGGTAAATTTGGGATGTTTATAATACGCAGACCGTCGTTGTTATTATCAATTGACCGTGCATGTGTTGGATTAGCCAATTGTTCGAACAACGTTGTTCTCGAAGGCGGATATCAATGAACAGTGAATAATCGTTTCCGATTTGATATTGCTTTAAACATGTCTGCGTAAATATTATATTTATTATTAAATGATAACAATAATAATGTATTAAACACAATTTTTCGTTCGGATGTTTTTATAGCGCCCTTGTATACGGACTTGTAAAATGTATTTATCTTGTTCGTCTCGAAGGGTAAACAATAATATGCAAGAAAAAATGGGTTTTTAATCATACAACTTTTGCAACGTGTAAATAATAATGTAAACAATATTGTTCAGATTGTTTGAAGTAAATTTGTGGATTATGCTTAGCATTTAGAAAAACAACAAACAAACTATAAAAACGCGAATAGCTTCCGAAGTGTTACGTGGGTGGCGGGGAGGAGTGGTAAGATCTTACTCGAGTGTCGTATATGATTTTTTTGCTTCTTATTAAAGTTATTGTATACGAATAAATATTTAATTTTTGCATCAATATTTATTATTTGACCATCCCCGAACAAGCATCCAAACCTTACAAACGATTCCATAAAAACTAACATCTTAGTTAAAATCTTTTGATTTTCTATTTTCTCTTTTGATAGTATTTAATATCTGTTACATAACATATAATATATGAATGCATATATATACCTATTATTTATTTATACAATTATTAAGCAAACATATTATTCCGGTTGAGTTATTACTACAACCTCTAAGGATATTTGTATTATATATTATATATTAGGTATTATGTATATAAATGTTATTGGTTAGATATGTTTTTTCGGTTCTAAAAATCTAAAAATTATATCTGAACATTTTGTACACTATCTGATAATTCAACAATAATAATAATTTTAGTTATTTTGTAGTAATTCATAAATATAATTTAATACCAATAGGATTTTTCTCAAACAATGTTATTTCATTTTAATATTTCTTATTAAATAAATCGCATTAAAAAAAATATATTTACTTAACAATTGATCATTAACATCACTCGACTTTGTATACGACAGATAGTCGTAGAAAGTAGGTTAATATGTAACTGATCATCTGCTATACAATAGGTGTCAAGTGTACTTCGAAATTCGTTGAAAAACCGTTGCATATGAAAAAACGATTCTTAGCCGAGATCACCTTGTATTAGTAATTTAATATATTAATATTATTATGTAGTAATAATTTATTTTACTATAAATAATAATATTGAATTAATTGTTGACAAAAAAAAATGTTACAATATTATATGCATGTATCACATGATTATAATATTAATAGCTATTAATTTTTAAATCAAAACGTATCCACTTATCATAGAATGGTATGAATAAGCTGCAGTAACTTAAAATTAATCTAAATATTTTGGAAATGTTATTGTGAATGTTGAAATAGAAAAAAAAGCAAATAAATTTCATTCTCTTTGAATAATATTTTGAATTACAACAAAATATTTAAAATTGTTATTATTCATTTAAATATACAATTCCATCAAAATTTGAACAACTAAAAACAATTTTTTTTAAGATTTTTAGGTATCAATAAAAAATACACATGATGACATTTGTAATACATTTTAAAGCCTTAACAATAAAAATTGAACATTTTATATATTTTTAATTATAATAAATGTTTTAATATTTAAACTTCAAACGTTTGGAAAAAAAAATCATGCCTTTGTCATTTAAATATTTTTTAACTCTTTTAAAAAAAAAAAATTGTGGTACTCGTGTTTTATATTAAATTCTTATGATTTTTAATCGATAATGACATTTTTTATGAATTCTTTAAAAAAATAAACCAACAAATAATGAAAACTTTAAATAACTCTAAATAGTTTAAATTTAGTCAACATATTGGAACAAAATTTGTTGTCTGAAATTGTGAAACATTTTTATGTGACCCACGAATAGGAAAAGTATTGGCGTTTGAATATCACGTATTGTATAATGAAAGAATCTACTTTATTTCATCCTTACGCGTTATGCTCTTGGTCACTTAATTCATTTTTTTAGCTTTGCGTTTAAAACATTTTTTTTTATGAAACTTTAGTTATCTAGTTTAGCTAACTACAAAAACGTTAGAATTATTATTTTATCATTAATATCGATGTTGACTTTATTTTAAATAATTTCAGACTCAGCATAATAGAGATAAATGATGTTTATAGATAAAAAACTTATCCTCTTCCCTCGTATTAAATTATCACTAAACTAAGATAATTAATATATTTGTACACTTTTTGTAAAACAGGAGAAAGAATATTAATATAATTTAATGTAATTCCTTTCTTTATCGGTAGCTCAACAAACGTATACAATATATGTTCACTGAAATGCACACATTTCACACTTGAATATTATGTGAGCGCACAAGTACTAAATAATAGTAAACACTATATTATATAAAATATTGTTATTATTATTAAGAGGCCGATTCTTGGACTTTGTCTCGATTGTTGTTCAGTTAAATAATGTATATTCGTGAGTATTATTTTCATTTTTAATAACATTGGTTTCAATAAGAGCCTTTTGTGTAGTGTAATATACATATATATCCTAAGTAACATTATTAAATATATTAAGTGATGTGTTTTAATAGATTACACTACATTTTTCAATCAAATTTTTAGTCTATCAAAAACTGATTTTGCATTTTAGTTTGAAATACTTTTAATACTAAATTTTTAATCATTTTCCGTAAATATCTATGGCCTCGTGTACAAATTTATTTTTAATTCAAAATGTTGGTTTCATATATTGTGAAAAAGAACCAAAAAATAATCTTGATAAGAATATTAAAAATCTATATCTAAATAAAATATAAAATACGGCAAAATGTATTTATATAAAAACATATATTTTAAAACTTTTATTTGTATAAATAGATAGTTTAATATATATTATTATATGATATAATAATGTAATATACATACCCTGGGCCGCCACTTCTCTGCTTCTGGCCATGTCGACTTTGTTGCCGACCAATATGACTGGTCTCGGTCGTGACATTTCGTGTTCCCGGAGATTTTTCAGTATCGTCTCGGCCATTTCAAAACTGTTTTTGTCCACCACTGAGAAGATTACTAAGTACGCGTCTGCGGGTTTGCTCCCAGTCATGTCGATCTTCCTTCGTCTATATACATACATAATAATATAATATTCTGTATTATAAGTTTTTTTGATTTTTTCAAATACTATTTTAACGTTGTATAGTGGCAACACGACAAAATATGTAATATTAATACACATTTTTTTGTACACTCTGCATAATAGATGTCTAACATTTGACGATATAATACTATAATATAAGCATTTATAAGCTCCATGTATACCAATACAACAACGTGAAATCAATATTATTGTCTACGAAAGTTATTAGCAGCTATTACTAATTTAGTTATGAATAAATAATATAATATATTACAGCATTATATTATGCATGACGATGGACAGTTCATTGACTATGAAAAAAACGCATTAAGTAGATTTATTAGGATTGGCGCAAAATCAAATTTCGTTCTGGGCAACTTATAAGAAATAAGTACTCTCTCCTAAAAATCGTTAATATACAGCTGCATTTACATTTACTCATACACAATAATTTGTACGTGTATGAAAGTAACTTTGGATATTATCATTGAACATTAATGAAATTCGATTGTATACACAGTTAATTAAACGTGATAAGCAAACATTCGTATTTTTATCTATTTATTGCTTTTAGAAGATAACGAACAAATTCGTACTATGAGTTTAAAAAGAGCAATCAAATATGTGATTTTATGTCAAGCCTTACAGTTACAAAGAAATTATCTATAAAACTGTGCAATTGTTCTACATAAAATAGGTAACATACTAAACTTCTAAAACTAAAATTATATCTTAAGAAAAACAATTAAATAAATATTTTGCACAGGTAGTGGATTATTATTTTAAATATTTATATTTTGTTTTTCAATAGGTATCAGAGTTAAAATTTTGTGTTTAAAAATTACAATTTTTAACGTTTTAATTTAACACATTATAATTTATTATATAATATTTTTTTTTCTATATAAAAGCAGCGAGTTGTATTAATTTTCTATGCATAAAAGGTACATTGTATATTATAAATATAATAAATAAAATCATTTTACCAAAATTTCTCCGTCATTTATAAATCTCAATTCAGATTCCTCGCCGTTTAACATTATGCACACCGATTGCATTGACGATTCGTAGTTGTCTGAAATAACACATACGATTTAATAGTATGTATATTAATATAGCTTTGGTGTGATATATAGCAATGATTTCAAGTGGAGTAAAATACACATTTGTAATTCAGCCTGGCTAGCGTAAATACTTGTCTCGACCAGATTTTGAAAATTGGTAGCTTTTAAAAAAAAGTCTAAAATCACGCCCCCCACTATAATAAAATATGATATATAATACACAACAATAATATATAATATTATTATGGTTATAAACGTTGTATACAAATATGATATAGTCACGTCATTGGTCTGGTCGGAAATATAATGTCAAAATTTGAAACGCGAGTCGTCGCCGAAGAGCCGGGCAACTTATCGTCGTTGATAATTTATGATAGTTGTCGTACTTGTAGTAGATGAGGTGGTGGTAGTAATATAAGTATTAGTTGTAGATTGTAGAAGTTATATAGTGACAGTGCTATATTGCCAAAGGATTTTCTGCCTCGTCGCAGTAGGGTCGAGAAAATAGTTTGAAATATTTGAATGCCGTTTATCGGAGAATAGGTCGTATCAGCCTCGACGGTGTTGTCACCACCATCTAGGCGAATATTAGTAAAATTATGACAACAATAAAAAATGATAATAATATAATAATTGTTATCATAATTATATTATATTACAGCTATTCATATCACGATTTTTACATTGTCATTTAATACACATTAGAGGAGTCGGGAAAATAAATAGATAATTCTAAAAGAACTATTTCGGAGAATAAAGTATTTTATGAAATCATTATTATTGATTTTTGATCTACATAAAAGTGCCAACATTATCTTAACTTTTATAACTCTGATTAAAAATCAATATTATATTAAATTTTTCAAAAATAAAATATCGAAATAAGTTAATACAATATATATTATAATATATTGCACTTTTGCACCGAGTTCAGTTGCAGTGGAGGTACGTAGAGTTTTAAACTATACTTACGAAACATAAACTTTTTCAATGGCTCAAACAAATATTATATTATATCATATAGTGAAACTTCCATATAACGAAGTCAAAAAAGCAACAACAAAAAATCCATAATATGGAGGAATTCCTTAAATAGAATTATGTATTCATGAACAATGAAGGTCATAGTTCTTAAAAATATTTCGTTAAACAAAACATTTTGTAAAATGGAAGTTTCACTGTATAACTTATTGAGAAATATGTTAAAATTTGATACATCTATTTTTGTTTTTGTTTGATTATTATTACCTTATTATTAGGGCTTTGCTGTGTTTATAATAATATATTATATTTTTATATTTAGCTCGGTCGATCGCATTATTATAATAATATAATCTTGGCGAAGATATATAATAACAATAATTATAGTAAAATTCGATGAAAAATAGTCGACCTCAATCAAAATTGTGGTAGTGTAGCATTAATAATATTATATTATTCTTATGGACGGTGGCATGTATTTTTATATGTAATATAGTAATATACCAATATACGTATATATTATACTATTTATACACTTAAACCGTATTGGGACCGACTGCGATAAACTCGAAGACGAAAATAAGCGTCAAGCATTCATATTTTTGTGAAGTTACGATAGGTATATATTATTTGTCTATTTAGGCACTTAGAGTACTTTTAATAAATGGCCATAACTATACATTTTGAACAAAACTAATTTTACTCATAACTAAATTTAAATTTACGATTGTATATAATTTATTTACTCGATAGTATTGAATGATTTTGGAGAGAATAAAATATTATTAGAAACATTAGGCACCTGTTTGTAAATAAAATTCTTCATTATTTTTATTCATTTGAATATTGAATCAATAATTTAATTTTACTTTAAGTATGGTAAGCGGATACTTCACTATAAACTTAATAACGAAGAGTTTCTCGAAAACTATTTTCTATGAATCAAGAATCA
Organism: Rhopalosiphum maidis; assembly: GCF_003676215.2. Lineage (NCBI taxonomy): Eukaryota > Metazoa > Arthropoda > Insecta > Hemiptera > Aphididae > Rhopalosiphum > Rhopalosiphum maidis. Next base: position 89,062,493 of record NC_040878.1, read on the forward strand.
AGACATCGGATTGTATGTTTATATAAACTTATGCTAAAAAGAAAAATTATTTGTTCAATTTGCAATGAATATGTATCAACTTTCTTCATAGAAAGTATAATACAAAGATACTATGTTACATCTTTAAGTATACAATGAATAGGTAGTTTTAGTTTAAAAAAAAAAAATGTCGGTATTGAAAAATAGTAATAAAAATTAGATTTTCTTTTCAAAGATGAAGTAGTTAAAATTATTAAATAATAAAAAAACCTAGTGTTGCTTATTAAATAGTTAATTTAATAACTCTTAAATATATACTATTAGATAAAGAGAGGCGAGGACGCAACACGAAGCTTATACAAATATGTATAATGTATATATTATATTAATGTGTTATAAAGGAATTCCACGACAAACCTCTTTGCTTCTCATAGGCATTAATGTATTCTGAAGTCATAAACTGACTTATGAGAGTGGTCTTTCCCACTCCTCTTGATCCCATAAGGGATACTGTGTACGAAACGATTTCGTCGCCGCTTTCGTTTTGATGGTGTTGCTGGTGATGCTGATAATGAACTTGCTGTTGTTGCACCTGCTGCTGTTGGCTATTATTGTCGTACGGGATCGGTGGCGTGCATTCCTTAGGGTCGTCTTCTCGGGCCAGGCTGTTGCTCCTCGACCTGCGTTTCCTGAACGAATCGCCTCTATTGACGATACCTGTGAAATAAACATCATTATCGTCTTATTGAGTTTTTGGAAAAAATATTAATTGTGTTCACATAAAAAAAATTGGTTATCTTAAAATAAAATGCATTCATTGTTCTAAAAATGTATAAACTATTTTATAAAAATTTAATTTTTTAAAATTGTACACGATATCAATACGTTTTCTTTTATTTAATTCTTATTTAATTTTTACTATTAAAAACCATAATATGGGTAAAACCATTTTTGACAACTGACATCTTAAAATTTATATAAGTAATAAAAGAGTAAAAGATTTTTTTGAACATTCTTTTAAAATACCTATTCTAATCATTCTTTTAATAATAACTATATGAAATCTTCTCTACTAATTGTTGTAGTTTTAGAAACTTTTACTTTTTCAATAATAGTAAAAATTGATTAAATTTTGAACAACACATTGTATCTCAAAATAGTTTTATTTGATACGGTTTTTACATTTTACCAGTTACCACTATCAGTTTATCAACACTATCTCACCTTTTGATGTGAAACTAAACGACCTAAGTCTGTACGAGTTTTCAGGATCTTCGGGTTCTGCGAGTTTTTTGTTTTCACCCGGCGGCACGTCTAAGAACGCTCCGGATTTCCTGTGGTTTGAGTTGACTTTCCTGGAAGATGGTTTCCGTTTGAACGCCGTTCCATCTGAAAAAAAGAAGAACTTTATTTTTAAAACGATTTATACTCACCGAAGAGAAATATAGCGCATTCACGCACTAACATATTATATATATACAAATATGAATGATAAATAAAACCTTAGTCGGCAATGGATCAATGGCAAGGCGTTTTGCCAAAGGGCCACTCCAGTCATGTTTCTATATATAAATCCATGAACCGACGATCCTTTGTTAGTGGCAATAGACAGAGAGTAGAGTCGTGTGCGCATATACTACGGTTCAAGTTATCATATATATATAAATATGAACATGATTTGATCTTTCCGCACGCATAAGAGAGACGGTATATGAAGCAAGATGGATGCATTTTACACACATGCTATACGTGTCTTCACATATTTATTATAACAAATGTAAAATGTAGATTTTTGTATGTATAGAGATTTCAGCGATTGAAGAGACGTCCGGAAATCCGTTTTATAAGCGTTGTAAAAACGTGCCGTTGCCAAATCAAAGATCTATTTCCAAGTCTATACGCTCTATTATTATAATTTTTATGTTTTTTTATTCGTCAAAACATCGAATTCATATTGTAATATTCGATATGGATTGATATTTTGTTCGTCGCAGAAATGAATAATAATAATGATACTGAAAATAAAAGTGAAAACGGTAGAACCAAGCTAGTGCTCAATGTTTGTCAAACCTGAACGAAAATGTAGTAAAAATATTCCTAAGATTTAAATTATTTGAATGTAAACCTATTATATTTGTTAAAGATATTTCAATTTTTATTTATATTAAACTGTCTACAATTATAAGATACTAAAATCACCAAACTGTATAGTGAGATTAGATTATAGAGTTTAGAGTCCAGTGTATTAAATATGACGTCTTGATTAAATATTGCTAATATTGGAATATGTGAATAGAAAGATACATTTAAATAAGTTTAGATAATATTATTTTAACTATTAAAACTAAAAGAAAATAATTGGGTAGTAAGATACATTCAAATAAATCCTAAAAAGAATACGAGTCACATTAAAACAAGACAACATTTTTAGGGGGGGGACATATAATATATTTGATGGGGCCTTATCCCCGTCTCCGCCCATAGCACCACCGATTTTGGCTTCCGTTTTCGCCATCTAATAAGTGTACGATCTATAATATCGTATAGGCTCTGATGATATACATAATACACTGCTGTTGTATATATAGGTACATCAGTAGCGTGCTCGTTCGTATTTGGCTCAGCAGAGACGAAAAAACAACAATCGTTGTCGACGATTTTGGCACGTTCCCATTGTAAATCACCACTCTTACTGCGTGCGGCCGTGTTTCTGTTAATTGCCGTGCGTTGTATAATATTAAGTACAACGTATATAGGGTGATCTGTTCATTTGACTTCATTAATTTTCTAAATAGAAAATAATGATTTTTAAACCTATTTTATTATTCCGTAATCAATGCCCAACCCTTTTTACATTATATACGTTGATATATCTAAAATAATATATCAAATATAATTTAATGAATAGTTTTTTTTTCTTATGCTTGAGAATTTTAAGTTTAGATCTACAGAGTAGCGAATCAAATTTTTTGCCAGGATACCTATCAATCGATATTTCAAATTAAGAAGTATTCACCTTTTGTTCCCTATACAAATTAAAGGATAATTTGTTAACTTAAAAAACGACTTAGATGAAAAAAAGTAAAAGATAATTTTTTTTTTTAACAAGTATTTATAATTTACATAAAATATATTCGGTATAATATGCAAAAATACAAACAATGATTTAGGAAATACATGATCATGAATTATATAGGTATATCTCCACATTGAAGCTGCGCAATGAACGTGATTCAAAATAGTTTAAAACGGAAAAATAGCGAATTGAATCTTTTTTGACAAATTTTGGGGTTTTGACCTTAGCAATAAGTAGGTAATGTGTGTAATAATGTTGCGTCTTGAGAAAAGACTGTGATGCGAATGTTATATAATTTATGTAAGACAGTGTTTTGTATTTACAGACTATATTATATGTACAGTATAGAACTTGAGTTTTTATTGAAGCGCAATGGCTGTGTACTGCCATATGACATCATCTATTCAGTGTGTAAACACAGCTCCATACATGCTTTTCGAGGAATAAAGCTTATATATAAAAAAAATATCTCGTTTTATTTTGAGATTTTATATATAATCTTTTTTTTGGAATGCATTCTACAAAGCGCTTGGGTAATGTTTGATATCTAGATGTCTTGACTAGAAAATATTATTATTGTGATATCGTATTTTTGACTTGTAGAAAAAAATATTTTTTAAAAGTAATATAGACAAATTATATTAAAATTATATTATATTATATTATTATATTTTAAAAAAATTACTTATATATAGAGGATATTGATTACTCTAAAATAGTTTCATATTTTTTATACAACTTTTTTATTTTCTTATAAATTAAGTATTAACTGAAACGTTTTTTTTTTTAGCTTATTTCTGTTCTCGATAATTGTATAGAGTATTTTTTCACCGTATAATTTGGTGTTATTAAAAATTACTATCTGTTTTATTTGTCAAGGTATTTGAGTTGAGTATTTGATTGGGTATAATTTACAATAAAAAATATGTAATATACTACATAATATTATACACAAATATTATACTATAACTAGCTGTCCATGTGCACTTCGTCGGCTAGTCGCTCGTACAAAATGAACTCGTGTTGAGTTTGGTTGCCTATAATGCTAACAGTGCTAACATTTAGCGTAAGGATAAAAACTATTTTTGGTTTTCTGATTTGGTGTGTAGATGATACTAACATATATCAATTTTACAGAACTGTCACGCCTAGAGTTGCATTTTTTCAATCGATTAACCGATTATGTATCATTCATTAAAAATAATTTATTATTCGAATAATCGATCAAATAATCGCACAGCCCTAAACATAATAAAGAGATCATTAACCGGAATAAAAATGTTCCTATCTTATGACGAAAATAAAATTACATAAATTTATCATAATTTCATTTAAATCGATTGAGTAATTACGGAATGCATTGAGAACATCATATACTCGTACTAGTTGAATACCAAATTTTCAAATATATTAGTTAAGTATTTTCGTATTAGTAGGTATCTATCTTTATTAAATATTACTTAGATTTAATTGACAAACGATGCAATTGGGGTTATAAAAAATAAAAATAAAATAATATAAATATACTATTTTTATTTATTAATTATCAATATATTATTTGAGGTATACAATTATACGTTAAATATTAAAAAATATTTGTGTAGTGCCACCCTCAGTGGTGGGGCGAGGTAAAATTTATATGTGAGTGAAGTAGATTTAAAAAGGCCCTTTTTTCAATTTTTTTAGTAAACATTATTTAAGTAACAATAGTTATTTAATAAATATTAAGATTTAGAATTTTTTTAAACAATAAACTCTAATTATTAGCCTTTTATTTGCAAATGTAGTTTTAATATAATTTTATTTACATATAATTATAAAACTAAATACTTACATATTTTTTTAAATTAATAATACTATAAGAAGTTTTATTTTATTTTTTTATTTACAAGAAATGGACTTTTCGGTATTTTGCTTCACTAAATGTTTTAAGTATATCTTCGTAATTTAAATTATTCGCAATTTTCGTTTCAATGGACAAAACTGCTAATGCTTAGATAACATTCGGTAACGAAAGTAAAGGTACACAATACACGTGTTGACTATAGAGAAATTCCTAGAAACGATCATTATTAGACATTAATAGTTTAATACTGACAACACTTTTTCTGTCAAATTGTTCTATGATTTTTAGAAATAATAAATCAAGTTTCCAATTTTAACTGACGCTCATATAGTGTATTTTCAATTTACAATAGTAACAAAAAATAACTACATGGGTACAAAAATATATTCTAATATGATGAGTTATTGACGAGTACCTATACATTTAATTATTATATTTATAATTTTTTTTTACAATAAAATAATTTTATAGATACAATAATTTTTGTATAGATAGGTACTTCTCCCATATTTCTCTAAGGTTAATTATAAAGCCCTTTAGAACGCGAGGCCCTTTGAGGTGCAAGGTTGTGGGAAATGGCCCACATTGCCCACGCCTAGCGCCGCAACTGGCCACCCTTTACACCTATGGGTATGAAAAATAGTTAATATCACTCTTTCAGACTTATTGAATATACATACAACATTTTCGATTGTGATACGAGTATTTTATATATTAAATTATATTATCGATATACTTTTATATTTTATTTTTCATGATTAAATTTAAAATAAAAAACTTGTAAACTAAATAGAAAAAGTATTTGAATGTTACTCGAGTATTTTATAAAATTGATATAATTAAAAACTTTTTCAGTAGGAATAATTAATAAACGTGTTATTTAGTATGAGCTTATAAAATATTATAAAGGACATATTCAGATTTTATATAAAAAAAAAACGTCATTATTACGGCGCGGCGCTTGATGAACGAGATTGTATTTTAAAACTGTAGTATTAACTGATTTGAAGATTCTTTTCTGGACAATTTGAGATGCCCGCATAATTGAATCTTAACATTTTATGTTGTTGACAGTTAAGCCACTGTCATCTTTTGATTTTTAAGTAACGTCTACAGGAGAATATTCGACGAATCGTTTAAGAAATTAGCATAATTTTATACGTTATGCGTACAAATTATAATATATTGCTACGGTGAGAAACTATTCATAGAAATCAGTTGTAGATGATTTTTACAAAAAAGACTCATTTTTTTGTTATTTATACTTTTTTTGATCATACTATGAAGTTATAATATTTGAACACTTCGAAGAATTTTGTCTTTTACAATTATGCAAAAATAATTGCTGAGTCATAAAATAAAACCAAAAGTTTAAAATAAAATATTTACATTATATAATATTATTATTATATTTGCTTACATCGCATTAAATTCTTACATACATTATAATGTTTAGCAGTTATCGTATTGGCGTCGTCACAAAGATATACTTTTTTACGAACCCAATGCTCACGTCCCGTTATACACGTATAGCTGCAGTGTTATACTTCATATTATGTACGAGTTATACAACTGACGTAGAACTATAAAACATCTTACCTACAATAATTGCCGCTCAAAAAAAAAAAATTAAAAACTCTATCATTGCAGTAATAAAAATTACCTTTTTGCGTGCCAAAAATCCGTCGCGTGTAATCGTCCAAATCTACGAAAGTAAATGAAAAAAAATGCGTATCCAAATACCGGAATTAGAATGTGCGGAGGGTGTTTTCTTAACGTGTATTCGGACGAATGCAATGAGTAAATTATATACGAACGTTTTTCTCGTCCATTGGACTGCAAAAATACTCTAACGTCAACGAAGGGACGGTGAGATGGTGGAAAATGGAATAAAAAGTTCACCAGCGCTTATCGGATGGTTTCAATCGGTGAACCGACTTTTTCACCGGGGTCATTTGCCTACTAAACGCGACGGTGCAACAGGCGTTTTTACAAACAAAACGGGAATTTGACAAATGTGTAATTTTCTTTAACATATTATTATAATTTTCTTGCCGAAGGTTTTATCACCACAGACGACGATAATACACATCAAATCAATAAAGTATACTCGACTACTTCTTCTCATATGCTGCTGATAGTTTTTCGCTTCTGGTCGTATAATATATTATTATATTATATTACGCTTTTCTATATGTGTTTAATAGTAGCGAGTTCGGCAGATTATTCTCGTGAGCGGAAGTATAATATTTTACGACCCGCGAGGGGCATTATAATATAATGTGTGGAATAAAATCGTTTTTCCGCCTACCGATTTTGCAGACACTGCCAAAGTCTCCGTTGGCCGATTTTCTATTTCTACGACGCATATTATTTTACACACGTGTATTATATTATATTTTATAAACGCGTGACGACGACCCGACAGTAGTTAAATTAATCTCGCAAAGTTTTTACGACTATTTTATCGGATGGAAACGTATAGTATCTTCTATTTAATATGTATACGATAGCTCATCCGTATTTAACTAACTTAGTTGATTTTCTAAGTAATTTTTTTGAAAATTAAGTTGATTTTTATAAATAGGTATATTAAATCTTATACAATTTATAACCATAATCGTTTTTAAATTCCTAATACCCACGTATGCTGTGTCCACCTTACAAGCGGACAACAAGTTTGTGTTCAGAATTTTAAAATTTATGTTATTAACTGTAATATTAGAATGAACTGACTTATTAAAAAACTAGGGTATAATTTTCTTACATTATCTGTATTCTTTTGTTAGTTTTTACAGTATTTTAGTTTTTATACAAGTTATGATTATTTTTAAATATTAATATTGTACATACTAATTATCACTCGGTTAACAACTAAAATATTGTAAAAAATCATCAAGAGAACTTAGTTAATATTTTAATATGTATCTTTAAGTTTGAAAATCAGTCAATTTAGTCTTATAATAGCTAAATACATAAAATCGGAACTGCTGAAAGTTAATTTTTGTATGATATGTGTTAGGCGCAGACAGCCTAATAATATGCATTTGAAATGTGCGATGCCTTCTTAATATAATTTTTATTTTCATAAGGTTTGTAAAATAAGCGCGCGTGTCTGTGGAAGGTTAAAGTCATAATATTTTTACTTTCTTAATTTTTAATCAAGTAAGTGTGGTAATTGAAATGAAAAAAGTCTGAATTTTTAAAACTTTAAGAATTTTTGTTAAATAGGAAAAAGATAAAAATGTAACTCAATTGTAATGAGTAAATGGATAATTAAGCTAACTTTTACATAAAATATTAATGAAAGATCTGATATCACACCTAAGCGGTATAATGATTTGAATCCACAAAAACGTTGGCGTGAACAGTCCCAAAATTTATATTTTTTTAACTTTTCTCCAAAACTATTATAGCTAAAAAATGTGTTAATAGCTCATTAAAAGGGATTATCAATTAGATACAAAATGTGAGATTAAACATTTTCAAAAAAAACTATTTAAAAAATAAAAAATAGTTATTTTTATTAGATTTTCATTTAGCGTGGTAGATTACCGAAACTGGAGAACGGATTTTGTTATTTGGGGTCTTGTTAGATTCAAATTGACTAGGAGAAGTGCTGTGAAGATTTTCAAAACTTTATCTTCAATTTTTTACTCACTATACAAAGTTATAAAGCTGAAAAACATAAAAAAACATAAAACTGTTTTTAATTTTTTTTTTTGAAGCTCTGTAATGAATTAACTATAAAAGATAAAATTCTGAAAATCTTCACTGCACTTCTCCTAGCCAATGTGAATCTAACAAGACCCCAAACAATAAAATCTGCTATCCGGTTTCAGAGATCTATCTCACTAAATGAAAATGAAAATAAAATACATTATACATACATATTGCATACAATTAATAAATTTCTAAAAATTGAAAATCAAGAAAGTTTACATGCCGATCTCTGACTTGGCAAGCGTTTTTATTTTATTATTATTACCTTGAGGCGAAGACTCGTGGAGTCTCGGATCACTGTAACCACTGCGAACGCTCGACCTGCTGTCGCTAAAATACTGTCCGTGTTGGGCGCCCACGGCCGCGGCCACCAACGCCTTTTTCCGGATAGACCGGCCGCCACTGGTACGGGCGCTCTGCGACCGAACAGCCGGCCGACGGCGCTTGTTGTCCTCGGCGGCCGCTATAGCGGCCGCACCGCCGATGTGCCTGTGTGGTGGAGGTGTGGACGCGGCCGCTTTAGCGCAGGCCATCAGGTGTTCGGTGCTACCGGGTGGGAATCCGAACGCGCATATGGACGCCGATCGAGCCTTGTTGTACAGCAGACCGTTTTCCTCGGCTGCCATCTTCTTTATCAGCAGCCCTAGCCAACAAGGGCGTAATAAGTAATTATTAGTTGAATATTATAGTCATCACTTATAACAATAAGAAAACTAAAAATGTATTATATGTGCTAAGGGCGTAGCCAGGGGGGGTTCAGGGGTTAGACCCCCGAAAGTTTTTCTTGAAATAAGATTGAATATGTTTAAATGCCTATTATATTTAAAACTTGTATAATATAACATATTTATTCTCTAACCCCCCCACCATCACCATAAAAGGCTACGGCCTTGCATATGTCATAATATTATGTAAAATTTAAATTTATTGTACGATATTAATATTTTGATCTATTAATCCAAATATCATTACCTTTTCACCACACATATACAAAAATACGTACATACCCTGTATTTTTAATATTTTTAATTTATTTATATCGATTTTCGGATCTTGAATTTTACCTTGCTCTTAAAAACTAATATTAAAAAATCTCAACATTATAATAATATATATTTTTAAATTATGCGATTTGATCGACATAGTTTACAATCTACTTGTCAGGCATCAGTATTTTTATTACGTTTATATATTTTTCTGTTGAGGCTAAGATTTATAAATTATAAAATAACATTATCATAGAATATAGATAGATATAATCATTCTTTACGGGCTGAATATGTAGATAGGTGATGGATAGTGAAGGAGCTAATATGTTTGAAAGTAAAAACGATATCGCTGCCCGGAATAAAGAATTGATGTTTCAAATTTATCTAACAACCGTTTAAAGACGCTGTAAAATATATATATGGAGAACTGAAAAATATTGTTACGTGACGTATTGCGATCAATTATCGTGCAAAGTATATTGTATACGATGTTCGCTTTGACGGATAATAAATTTCAAAAAAAAGCAATAAAACGTCAAGACTTAAAAACTAGATTTATAAAAATAAAAAAAACTAGTACATATTAACAAAAGTATTATTGATATTATTGAGAAAAAACATATATTTTATTACTATGTTATTCTGGTGTAGTGTGTTTACAATACTAAATCAGCGATTGAAGCACGTGGAATTGGATCGATTTTAGTAAACGATAATTATTCAAAAGAAAAGGATAAACATTGATTTTGACTAAGTGATGAAAAAAATTAACAGGATACCTATTATTATGTTTACAAATGTTTGACCCCAAATTGTCATTTTTTTTATATATATCTTACATGTTGCTCCTAGCTGCGTTTTGTTAATTTTTTTGGCTCGCCGTATATTGTTGCTAACCAGTTAGATTTATTATGCAATTTTATGAAATACAATTAATTATAAATGACGATATATGATAACTAATATTGTTTTGGAGTTAGGTGTATTATATAAGTTTATCAAACAAGCCTATGTTTGATCGTGTACCATGTAATATTATTATTTATTTTATGATGACGGACGGTACTTAATATATTTGTTTGACATCTATTCTGTCAGCAGATTTATATAAATTATTATGCGAAACATCTATAGATTAGTTGCTTCATAGTCCGATGGTCGGTACGTTAAACCTTGATTTCATGAATTATGTACCTATACTTTTTTTATTTTTTTTTCGTCAAATATAGCTACAGTAATAATTAAGAATTATCTCGTTAAATTTTATATTGACTGTTTGGCGCGAATAATATGTAATGTACATATTTTATGGTATTGTGTTTTTTTTTTGCTATAGTCGTCATAAAAATGTTAAGTACACATAGTATTGCATTTGAATTACTATAGTTTTTATATTTTTAATTGTTTGAATGTTTTTCTGAAATATTTTTAACTCTGTTTATGCGTATTATTGGCGTTCGGTGCATTTATTTACAATGGGTTTCTGTCACAACCGCACTATGATCATGCAAATATTATTTTGTTTTTGTGTTTTTATTTTTTATTTTGACCTATGTAAACTTAAGTGTAGTTTCTTATTGAATATAACTAATATCGGTACGGTTTGAATTCGCTTAGTCGAACATTTAACATATTTTTTACTTAAAAGTTAATATTATTATTGACAGTAACTTCTACACTGCGTGTAAATTGTTCATCATTCGACAACTTTGTTTTTTATTTTTAAATTCTAAAAATGGAAAGAATTTTGAACTATTTTTACGCGTGAAGAAACTGTGTGGGATTGAAAATATTCGGTGTTCACTATGTGCGTTGTCAACAAAATATTATTTAGAAATCCCTACATTGAAGCAGCACCAGCAGCAGTTGACTTTTCTTTGTCGTATAATATAGTTTCATCATAAAACCTTTTATTAAAAATAAAATGAATCTCTAAGCGCGATGGTATTATTTCATCACCCTACCATTAAATTTAAAGACGTTAATATTTTATAAAAACAGATTATTTATATTAATTATATTATATATACAACCGTATATTTTCGTCTGAATTTATCATCGAGAAGTCAAACACACAATTATTGGCCGAGAAATTGAAACAATAATACGTACATGCATGTTGCGAGTGATTAAAAAATAATAATAAATCGCTTTTAATTATATTATTAACTTACTGTTTGTGATACAAGTATAATGAGTATATTATTGTTCATTTGGCGTAAATGTTACTAGTAAGATAATTTTTTAATAAATTCTAGATACTCATATATAGGTATTGTATTATATTATATTATATTAATTTGGGAGAATTTTGTTTTATATTTATTTGAATATTTGTAATGTCTATAAATTCATATTATATATTGTAATTACAATTTTAAAACTATTTTTTGAAATTATATAACCGAGTGATTCGAAAAGTTGTACAGTATATAGTGTATGAGTTTTGTAAATAGTAATTTGAGTAAAAGAAAAAAGCTAATGGAAGAGACTTTAAAAAAAATATACAATCACTATATGTTCTAAATGCATTTAGAATTTAAAACGTTAACTAGTGCCAACTGACAATTACCGTTTCGCTTAAAAACGTGCATATGACTGGTTAGATTGGTTATACATTTAAAAATAAGCTTATATCCACCGTTTAACGACACCAAAAAAAAAAAAACAAAATAATTTTCCATGTTATATAAAAGTACTAAATCAATAAACATTTGAATTTATTAATTTATTGAGTATTATATATTTATTTGTTAAATTTTGGTATAAACAACATCAGGGCAGGGGTGGCGACTGGTGTATTATTGACTATTTAGAATTGTATTAAAATAATATTTATATTTTTGCCAGATATGTGAATTTAATGCAATTAAGTGTTTGTTTTTTTACTCTCTAAAAATAATTTTAGTTTGATCAAAATTAGTTACGCATTCACTTAATACTATAGTACAGAAGTGTAATTAAACTTGACATTTTTTTTTTTTGTATAAATTCTTGCCTATAAATACCACTATGATTGAATACAATACAATAGTAATATTTTTTACTTATAAATGATAATTTATATTTTGTATTATTGATAATAGTAAATATTAATTAAAATTTTTGAATTTTTTTTTAAAAAAAGTTATTTTACATAAAATTACATGTTTTTTATATTTTTAGTGAATATGTGTTAAATAGTTTATTGGGTTTATAGTTTGTAAAATTCACATATCTGCAAGGTACCTATATCAGAAACATTTGGTGAACGTAATACATTTATGTAATATATATTTTAAGCAAAAACTCATAAGGACGTATATTATACAATTATAATAAATGAGTTGCACACCAAAAGATGATGAAAGAATATCATTAGGTTGATATATTTTAATTTTTAATACAATGAATTACAAATTTTAAACCGAGTGGTTCAGGTGTTCCTGAGAAATAAATTTTATAATACACTCATCGTCTTACGACTTGATTTAATACGACGTCAAACGGCATTATACAAAGTCGGGTGCTACATTACACGCACTCACCATAGAGACACCTATACGAGTTATATAGGTACCTATAATACAGTAGGAAGAAGGGCGGTGCACTTAAAAATTAAATAACCGGTCGTGTTGGTTGAAGAATCAGTTTAGGGTAAGAGCAAGAACGATTATATTTTTTTATTTTTGGCATAAACATCACGTAATATAATTTTTCCGACGTATAGACGAAACTTATTTGGCAAACCGTTTTCAGGTTGAGGTCAAGTGTCTTATATCGAAGAAATTACATATTGACCTTGCCGAGTTCATAACGCCGTGTAGGAAAAAAATACATAATGGCACCGCCAAAATATCGCATTTTCTCTGTTAGCGTATGTATTATTGGATGCACGTCTCGTCAGAAGATCATACGTGTTGCACGTCATATAAGTTTTAAGTTGTAAGTTGTACAGTATAATTAATAATTATATTATTATTATATTTTATACTATTTGTATTATTATAAAGGCGTTACAAAGAAAGTAGGTACTTAACGATTTTATTCAAAAACACCACGAACACTTGAGTAAAACTTACATTATAAGTACTATTAAGTTTTCTATGTTAAGTTAAATATTTTACTAAAAATATAGAATAACTTTATATATATAAATAAATTATTGTATTAATAAGCATTTAAAATAAAAATTGTTTCAGTACTTTTTGAATATATATTTTGCTTAAAAAAAAAATTAAATAGATAAACAATTTTTTGTTGAACTTTAGTGTTCTAAATAGTAAATGAATACTATTAATAACTTTTCCATAAATATAAACTTTCAGAACGGTAGTTGCAATTAAATAGGTTACACCCTTTGTTATAGTAAATACTAAGTACTAAGTACTAATTATAATTGATATAAGTAAAAATGTAACTATCTATAATTATTACTAAAATATTATATATTATACATAATACTATTATTAAATACATCCTGATTAATAAACTATTAATACGCGTGTCATAATATACCAGGAAAAAAAATATTACTATGAAAACTGATAAATTACCTACAGATCATGTACATGGCGCGAACGTGTTGAACTCGATTTGTATCGTTGTTAAAAATATTGAAAAACATTTGGACGATCAATCAAGCAAAAATCAGAAGCGTATAAACCGTTTATAGAGTTATTTTTGTACCTGTATGTTGTGTTTACTCTTTATATATACGTATAAAAGTTCAAATCGTAATTAATTGAAAAATTGTGAGTTTTTTTTCTCTCTCAAAAATACAAAACAAGCGCGCAACAATTGCTTGAACGTAATGCGCGATCGAAATTTCACCACCTCAAAATAGTCTGATAAAGAGTACCCCCAATACCTCACTTTAAAACTTTCAATGCGTTTTCAAACAATTTATTCTTATTCTTTAATACTTACACAATATGTATAGTTATATAGATTTTGTTTAATGTTCTCAAAACATAACTTTTTTTTAATTATCGATGTAATGATTTTGAAGTTAATTCAAACCTGAACTAAATCGAACTTATATTTTATCTTGAACTAAAGTATATTAAACACTAATATAATGATATTATTATGCATCGTCTATTTTTGACGATGACGAAAAATGCAAAAAAAAAAAATAGAATATTTGACATACATTAATTCTGTTTTATTTATTATTGTCATGTCAGGAAACTTTCTTTGACAAATCAAGTTAAAAACTTGAACAGTTTGTAAAAAATTTGGTATCATAGGTGATTACAATATTGTTTTTATTTTTAAGTAAAGAGGTGATTTACAGAAAATAATGAAAACCAGTAAACAAATCGTTCTAAATAAAGGGCTTAGTTAAACTCGGGGAGCATTATATATTCCAGAAAACCCATATAGATGAGTCTTATTTCCACTATAAAACTAGGAGACTTAAATCATAGATTATTAGATTAGCGGGGGTTACCTGTAGCGTACGAGTGTGCGAGAATCTGCTAATCGTACGCGTTATACGTACCAACATCAGTGTAAGCGTAATAATCGATATAATATTTCACTAGAAAATGATGTGATTATGAGGCAACAAACGCAGCATACACCAGAATGTTTCCCATTTTCAGGTGAAAAGATGATCAGCAAACAGATCAATCTAAATAAAGGGTTTTGTAAAATCCTCGGGGCATTTATACCGTAAAACCCCACACAGTAAACCCGTCACTCCGCCATAATATTATTAGGAGACTTAAAGGTACTATTACTCCTGTCACCGTTACCCGTGTAATCCGTGTTCAGAATTTTCTCGTTATTCACCAAATTAAATAATATCGATCCGGCAAAACGATTTCACTATAGTCATTACGCATTACCTATTATAACCATTTTTATTTTTTTAACTAACCACTTAACCCACGGTCGAGTAGTTGCATATTACTCATCTACAATTTGTTGTTACAATACCATGAAAACGAGTTAACTCGCGACACGGTTTACACGAAATACGGCGGCATTGCAAAGCAGTACGTCTACCTCAATCGCTAATCATTATTAGATCGGCCATCGTTACCTGCAGCGAGCGCGGGTGCGCGAATCCGCTTCTCCGCGACCACCGATCTTACAATCAATTTTACACCGAAAACGGTAAATATGACGGCGACTTGGTCTCGTCGGGTCGGCGGACGCTATAGGACGTGAATATTGCCCGCCTGCCGCAGTGAGCGACTGCGGTAACCGCGCAGTGAGCGACTGCGGTAACCGCGCGCGGTTTCGCCGCCGGAGAGACGCCGCGTCGATGAGCCGCTATGATACCGCGGTCACGGGCGTACTCGTATATTGATACGCGCGCACGCCGTCGTCCCGTAATGCGTTTCGATTGTACGCCCAAGTACAACTCCAAACACTAAAGTCAAACTACTGATGCGGCGCTGCAACGGCCGGTACGGACGTCGCCGGTCCGCTGCAAGTGGCCGCCGTGACGAATCGCCGTCGTCGGGCCTGCGCGCGTCCGTCTCGCGGTTTTCCGTACTCCCCGCCGTACGCCGTCCCGTCGGTCGGTCGGGCGTTTATAAATAATCCACGCGCGTATGCGGCGGCCCGTCTTCTCGCAGCGCGTTTAATTTTAAATATTTTAATCCATTTCGAGTTCGCCAACCCGGTGGCGGGCGCCGCCGAGTCGTTGTCGTCGTCGCCGTACGTTACATAATAATAATAATAATAATAATAGAATAACAGTAATAACGAAATATTTTAATGTGTACAATATTATTATGAAATTTACGTCGTCGCGTCAGCGCCACGCGATTTCCAACCGAAAACGTTTTTCGCGTGCGTCTCTTCCCAACGTTGTCCGCGAGAATCACATATATCACGACGAAGCTTACCTCGTTGATAAAAATAATAACAATAAAAAAGTCAAGTTTTTTATTGCGTACGCACAAAGAAATTCAGGAGTTATATTCGCCCATGTCACAAATGGGCTAATATTTAAAGTCAGTGGCTAGTGATTTCAAAATAACTCTCTGACAGCTTTAACTCAAAATCATTTATATCATGACAATAATCGGAATTCATGACAAAAATTGAGAAGAAATTATAATTTAAATTTGTTAATGACATACAAACAGTAGTAGGTGTTATGTTATCAATCTGCAACTTATACGAATCTAATACGCATTATATATTGTAAAATGATGTTACACTAAGCGATATCAATCGACTACGCGAGGCTGACAATAAAATTATGTCTAGTCGACTAAGACGCGCGAAAAACGAGTTTTAGGAAATTTAGACAGTTATTGTATTTTTCTTTTTCTAACGAAAATTCTAAATTTGTTTCTGGTTTAAGGTTTAAGTGATAACTATTTTGATTTTAATAGAATATATTATTACGTTTTTCACTAATCGTTTAAATTCGGTGTAAGACGTCTGGTGTACACGTCCTAATTGTCTACATCGATCATTCGAATATCGCAACGCATTGTACTATAATTCACGATAATCATGTTGACCGTAACATTTATATATTTTTACCGCTCACGCAAAATTTTAAGTGGTTATAATTTAGACGCGAAACTACTCAAGTAAAACTAAACCGAGTGCATTTCACGATATCAATTATTTTTTTCTCTAAAGTTTTATTAAATACTTAAACGTTACCAACCACATTGGTAGGTACACCATTAACGCATCATTTTTTAGCTAATTTTTTCTAAATGAAAGAGAGAGAATCAAAGAAAGATAGATGGTCAAATTATAATAACCTGATTTCTTTCAATACTCACCGTTGTCTTCAAACCTGTGTATTTTATAGAGCCATGTACCTAATATGATGATATTGGGAAAAAAAATTCTAAGAAAATAATAAGCCAATAAAATATTATAATCTTGATTATTTATAATTTGTTGTTGGCATATATTAAAATATATATTTTTATTCTAGATATTTTTTTCTGTATAATAGATAAGTTTTCCAATCATCATACAATGCAACTGTTATATTGGCATTTAATAGTTAATTGTTTTGATTCGATTCGTGATGTTTATAGATATTTGATTTTTTTTTTTTACTCTTTTAGTGTATGTTTATGATTAAATCTTTGTTTATGAGTAAATTTTTTTTTTATATAAGCATCCAAAGAGTGTAAATTCACTATTATTATTATATTTAAAGAATATTGACCGTAGAAACATTAAACATTTTAATATTATTTCAAATATAATTTATAATAATATTTTGTCTATTAACAATTCTATTGAATGACTACCTAATTTTTATATAAATGCAAATTTAAAATTTCCATATTTTTAGTTTTTGTTTAAGTTTTGATGAATTTTTTTATATCACTTATTTTTTAAATTAATATACATTGTATATATTTTTGTTTGTTTTTAATAATAATAATAAAAAAAAAAAGTTATGATAATGCAGTTTTAGGCTTGATCCAAACTCTATAACACTTAGTATCAGGTTAATTATAATTTATAAGTAAATCGTAAAGAAATCTAAAAATCTTAAAATAACTTAATTTAATATTTATACCCACAATATTTTATTTATATTTAAAATTTTGATGAAATTACAAAAAACTGAAAAAACATCGATTTTATTTATACTGTTATAATTCAGGAAATCTTGTTTATTAGGACTTGAAAATTGTTCGTTATTATTATATTTTATTATTGTTTTTATACATAGATATTTTCAAAATATTCAATTTGATTTTATGCCATTTTTGCCATCCACGCCGTTATACCGCTGATACTTTCATATTGATTTGTTATGTTAATAAGAATTATTCAAACAATCATATAATAATAATGATTATTTAACAAAATATATGGTATTTGATTTTACCAAAAATGAGTAGTTAAGCTAAGATATTAATTTAAAAAAATATAAAATAGACTACAAACAGATATTATATAAGTAGGATATAGGTAATAAAATATCTTTAGAATTTAGACTGACAGAACCATCTATATGCACATTGCACATGAATATATTATTTTTTATCGTTTAACTCAAATTTAACACATTCAATACAATGACCAACCCACTGTCACTCAACTGAGAAAGTACCATTTTTTTTTTCATTTATTAGGACTTTTTCCTCAGACTTTTTTTTACCGTTTAATACATGGCATATAACAAGACCGAATCGAATTTCACATGTGAATGATTATTTTTATCCATTTAGAGTTTGCCAACTCAACACCGCACCGATTCATCGTCGTCACGTTGTATAGCGATGTGTGTGACAACGACGACGACGGCGTAGTAATAATATTTATATCGTCGATGACGCGATCGTAGGTCCACAGCTGTACAACACGATTACGCATCCGTTTTTCACGGAATAGAATTATTTAAACAATTCCGTTTCTCGTAAATGTTCTATATGTATAATTGATATAAATACTATACAAACTGAGTTAGTTGAAATGGATATGTGATACGTCTTTCGATTATTTTTTTTTTTTGATACTAATAATTGTTAACAAATTTAAGTAATATTAAAACCTCGATAACATTGGGTGAATTTACTCGCTACATATCCGTGAATTAAGTCACACATGAGCATGCATGAAACGGCTATTCCAATTTTTACACTTGAACGATTCAGGTCGCTTGTTCTCTTATTTAAAAGTCGTGTCTAAAGTTCTAGGGCACTAAATTTTGCTAACCATCACGAGTTAACGACTATTACTCGAAATTATTTCACTCGTCAGAGAATATTAAATAGCTAGTGATTAACGAAAAAGTATAACGATCGTTTACTTTATTTATAGATGAATGGATGATCTGCGATAGTCCTCAAAACGCGAAAACTAGGCAAATACTGAGCAGCATTTGACCAATATAATGAAGGCTTAAAAGTATTCAAGTATACACGTCATCCACTTATTTTTAAGGAACACAAAATACAATTTAAAAAAAAAAAACATTAAAAATGATTATAATTTTAAAAGTATAAAATACATTTGCAATAAAGATATTTATAAATCATAATCAATGGAAAACTGTGTTGATTTACCACGTAAATGTACGAAACCGTATTTAAAAAAAATATTTAATTGGATTATACCACCACGGTATAAAGTATATTTTATTATATTTACAATAGTTAATATGATGTTTTATACATAATATATAATATATATATACATATACAAGGTGAAGAGTAACTCATTTTTTTCTTAGATACAATAAATTATCTCTTGTGATATAATGGTCGTATTTTTTTTACGACAATCCAAAAGTCAAAACTTATTATTAATGCCGAATATTTATTTCTATCACTTCATACTAATGGAATTCCATTAAATATTAGAGTTTTTAAGTGGTTTGTAATAACACTGATTACAGATATTATAGTGCTTATTATTTATATTTAATATAAAATCATAACTTTTAGTTATTACATGAGAAAAACAACTGTCTGTGTTATTACTTGTCTATATATACTATAATATCCATAGTATGTTTTATTATTGTTAGTTATATTTTGTTATACAAAATAGGTAGTTGAAGGTTCTAGGTTTATTATAAAAAAAATCTCGGCAAGTGGGTACCGCTCTTCTGCACATTAAGTGTCGAGGGGATCACTGTAATGGATGTGTTAAATATTAATTTAATGATACATCATTGTATACAAAAAACGATTTTGGGCAGGTATAATTTATTAGTCTGTCACTAAGTATAACACGTAATATGTTTTTTGATATACTTATTTAAGTTATTTTTGTATTATATAGTAGGTTGATATACAATTTTAAGTTTATTATATTGTAAGTATTTAATTAAGACTATAAAAATTGTCTTTATATATTTTTCGATTTTATGGTTGCAGTATAAGCATTTTTTGATGAATCTTGTATTAATTTTTCAAAATTTATATGCATAATAAATACAACTTTTATACATTTCAAATTACAAAAGAGCTTGTAATTTTTTGAGATTTTGACGAATTATTTCAAATTAAATTTTTTAAATGGATTTAAAAATAAATGTGCCTATTATGTGTTGTTATAATTTTTATACTGATGTGAATTTATGTGGATCTTGTATTAGATTTTCAAGAACTTTGACTTAGCGTATAATTTTAAACTGACATTTCATGTAAACAAATTTAAAATTTAAACATTTGGTAAAAATTTCGAGTATCTACGGTATCAAATATGTTATTGAAAGAAAAATGTATTATATATTTATATGGGTAATATCATTTGTCACAAAAATTTGAAATTCAAACCGTTATAAAAAATGAATTTAACTCCGGTAGAATTATTTTTTTTTTAACATAAGTCACAATACGAATAAATGATATTATATTATTTTATTTCAAAACCTAAGTATAAAACTAAAATCTACCTTTTAGATTTTAACGAATTTTTCAAAATTTTAACTTTAAATGCTTATAAAAAACTATTATGGTTTTAAATTTTCGATATTTTTTAATGAAAAATAAACAACTTACAAAGAGTGTTTCATTAGTTTTCAAGCATTTCCACCCAGCGTGGATAATTTCTAAACGATATTTCTGGAAAAAAACTAAAATAAAAAAATTGAAAATTTCTCATTGCTCATAAACAATCAAAAAAATTTGAAAATGTTATCATAAATAAAAAATTATTATAAAATAGCTTCATGAGAATTATAAGTATCTAAAGTTATTTGCATTTAAGTTACACCTAAAAAACAAAATAAATGTTTACAAAAATTGAATTTGTTTAAAAATATCTTATTCCTAATTATAATATAAAGTACTAGGAGTTTTTTTTATAACTTTTGACACTCTAAAGTACAAACTAGATCCAGTTTTCTACTAGAAACCTGTATACCATTTAAGAAAACTGAAGCATTTATTACACACACACACACACACACACACACACACACACACACACACACACACACACAAACAACACATCATTGTAAAATCAATACATTCATCGCTTTCTTCAGAACATAAAACACTGTAAAAAAGTATATCATATATTTACTCAATTTTGATTCTTGATTTAATGTACCTATAAATAAATATATTTATATTTATTATACGCGTGGATTTGTGTACAAATAATATAATAATAAAAATATGATCATAACTGTTTATTTTTTAGATAGCTGAAAATAAATAATTAATATGCCGATGGTCGGTTCCCATATAACGGTATACAAATATTATTTATAACTTTAATAGCAGAATAGATTAATTCTTTCTATATTTATATATTGATAGTAATAAAAATATGATACAGTTTAGTATATCGTGCTTGGAAGTTTCTATAAAATGGATAACGAGCGCAAAAGTAAATTATAATATTGACGATAATCCTAATGAAAAAAAAAAAATCATGTTACCGAAAATAAGAAGTATCTCAACATTTTCGCTGTTCAGTTACTAAATTTAGCCCCCCTACATTTTTTTAAAATTTTTAAGAAATTTAAGGTTATTTATGAGAGAAAATTATAAAATGTAGAACGGAATTCTTAATCAGGATATCCGATAGATGTGTGTTATGTGAAAATTTAAGTTTTATGTATGAATTTTGAATTATAGTAGATAATTATAGATATATTAATTATATATATATATATACACAACGTAAATTATTATGTTCTACGTTGCAAAACACACGCTTAAAGACGGATCGTTATCGATCATCATCATTACCGATACTTCTGATGAGAACACATAATAGGTATAAGGCGTTCCATTCAAAAAGAAATATTAATCTTGTTTATGTTATTAAAATTGAAATAAATGACCAAAAGTGCTAGGCATATGCAGTAAATATATATTTATATATTAATCATTCTCTAAGTTGATTCCAATTTATGATTATATTGTATAGTTTTTAATCGTTTTTTTTTTTTTTTTTTTTAATATTTCTGTGCAGTCTAAGCAAAGTAAAGACATAATTATAACTATAGAGGTCAGGACTTAATATGCACTAAAAATCCTTAAAATTTAGTAATGCACACAAATACTAATCAGCCTTTATGGTTGTGAGTAAGGTAACTATTTTATATCAAATAATTTCTGCCCTATGTCGGCCTAGTGTGAGAATCTCATTTCTCAATCAATCTGGTAAAGATTTGAGGTAGTCCAAACTATCGAAATCCCATGTACATTATAGTTTTCACATATTTTTCTTTAGATAAAATTCTTTTTACTTCTGCTCAAATCACCATCGTTCAACAATCTATTTTAAAAACAGCAAAATACTATTTTACCGAAACTGTAATCCAAATAATAATAAATTATCATTATTTTAATACCTTATTAATTAATAAATATTTTTACATAATTTTACATAAAACAATTACATATTAATACATTTTACATATTTTAATTTTATTTTAAACAACATTTTAAGTGCATATTTAAGTACATAATTAAAAATAAATACATATTTTATAATATATTACAGTATTTTTATAAGCATATTTTGATGATTTTTGTGCATATAAATCCGGTCCCTAATGATAATATAAGTAACCTAGTCCAGTCAGTGTAAACTGGAATTTAAACAGTTATTGATCAAAAATCATATCCCTTGGAACCAATCAAAATAAACCAATCCTAACACTACTCAAATTATACAACTTGTCATAAGCAATTGTCTGAAATAAGTGCATTGATGCCTTATTGTTGTCGTTATACAAAAAATACAAAACGATTAATTTCCACTAAATTAATATTTTTTTTTTATTTTATTCAATTTTTATTGACTGTTAAATGTATATTATTACATTATTAAAAGTTTTAAAATATATATATTATTATTATTGTAAGTATATTTACTAATTTATAATATAGTGTGATAATTAAAATATATTCTATTATATATATATTATATATCTTCATATTAAATATAATATATTTTCTTAATGTTTTAAAAATATTAAAACGATGAAGATTTAAAGTAGTTATGACAAGTATTTATTATATTTTCTCAGTAGATGAGCGTTATGCAATTGGTGTACGCGTGGGATACATTTTTGTCAAACTATACCATTTTGGTGATCGATTACTTACGTACTGGTGTAGGGTTCAAATTAATCCCCATCATCTTATTTTTGTGTTTCAAGTGACTATAAGATAGTATGACCCACATCAGTATGGAAAATCCAAAAAAAAGTTATAGCATAACGCATAAGTATTAAAAACTAATCACCTCACGCACGGTCACTAAATGTTAAAATATGAAACTAAAATTACTAAAATACAAATCTCTTGTGTAGATACAAGTAACTTTTACATAGTTCACTTTTTTTTAGTGGTAAAAACTAATGTATTAAAAATCATCATCTTGCATTTTCATAATAGCCTTTTTCAATACGTAGAAGTATATAGTATATTATGCGAGCTATAAATCATAATTTATACACTAAATATATTTAGGTATATTATGGAAAAAGAATAATTGTCTTTGAAATGCAAAGGTACTATTAAAAGCGTCTAACTAAAACAATTTAAACTTATTTAAGATCTCTGGATTTTCTTATGGGATCATAGACCATAGTTATTCATATATAGATAACATATATATACATTTAGATGACTGAACAGTATCGAAAATTTTTAGTAGTGAAAACATTATATTTTTTTTTTAAACTAGCCAGACTTAGAAAAGTAGAAAATTACTTTTTACCATACTGTTCAGAATATAATATAAACTAAAAGTCCTTAAAATATTTAATTTAAATAAACGGCCGTTTTTATTAATAAAAAACCCACGATACATAAAAAATATAAAAAGTCTAAAATAATTTAAAATTAATAATAATCGTTAATTTATGAAATTATGATGAAAAATATATGCATGTTAATTTTTATTTGGTTAAACGTATCAACTGATTTCCGATGTATTAAATAACCTGTTTATTCTATACAATTTCTGAAAAAATATTAGAATTGGTAATGCAATCTATTTTAAAACGACTTTCTTATATTTTCTAATAATTAATACCTATTAAATAATAATAAAAAAATCATTATAAAATCAATAGGTTTATTTTTCTGCTAAAAATCTAAAATAATAAAATTATTAAAATGGTTTCCAAACTATTGGTTTTGGTTTAACCCTAATAAAAATTGAGATGTAAAAAAAAAATACCATAATATCTGCATGTGACTGGTGAGAGGGGTCTTGGAAGGACGAAAATTGGTATCGGTCTGAAGGGAGGGGGTGCCTTGGCATCATCCCTGAATGACAAACCTATATATTTTAAATTTCATAATGTGAAACAGAATACGGTTGTACGAGTACATTTTTGTGTAGCATATATTATAAAACAACACAATTATTAATAAAAATAATATATTTTAAATGCATTAAAATAATAAAAAATAACACTTAAAATTATATTATTGAAAAAAAAAAATGAGTATTAACAACATTTTTAGATCAATATTTGACTATAAACTAATTTTTTTTCTATGCAGTATCTTGTTTCTCAGATTTTCTTTTTTTTTTAAGTTCTGAAAAATCTATTTAATTTGTAATTTATTTCGGTTGGTATATAATGGATGTTACTATAGAGCGATCAAACTTCATTTACAGATGACCCGATCAAGTATTCACGATTAGTGTATAAATTTATGATTTAAAAAACTTGAATGTATACAGAGTGATTTTTTTATCAAACAACACTCATTAATTAAAAAAAAATAATTTTTTTCAAAATATTTAGTTTCACACTCTTCTAAAACTATATAATATTTTAATTTGTTTCACCTTTATATTTAATAGTGAAATCACTATCAACTTTTGATTTTCAAATGGCAACCTATACTTAAAATGTTATAAAATAGTAGGAATATTTTTTTTATGATTTCTAACGTTTAAATTATTATTTTAAAATCTTTGATAAATATTTCTAATCATGTGACTGTAATAATATGTACATCACTTTTTAAATATGAAAATAACATTTAATAATGTGTAATACCTTTATATTTCCATTTGTGTATATGAACATTAAAACAATATAATGGTATTATTCCAAATGCTCTACCTACTGAACTTTTAACGTGTCATTTATGCTCCGTTATATTGTAATGTCTGTTTTAATACTTTTAATAATTTGACATTTTACATTAAGGGGATTGGGTAACGATATTTGTTTTGTCTTTTATATGTTCTGTAGAGTAAAACTATGACGAAAGTATGATCACATATTATGTTGGTTCAGCAAGATCATCTCTTACATACCCGGGCTTGTCATAGTGCTCTACTTTTGATTTGCTAATAATCGTACTTAATCAATAAATATAATAAAAACCTTTTTGAATTAAGCATAAAGTTTACTCAATTTATTAGACTATTTTTTTTAAATTCCACTCTCATAATCAAATTCAATTTCCTAAATTTTGATTTAATTATTTTTTATTTGACGTTAAATTAAAGAAAAGTATATATTTATCACTTTCTAAAATATTGCGGTTTAACTAACCCATAAATTTTAAATCCTATTAATATAGACATTATAGACACTATACTTAATAATTTAGTTTGACAATTCTAAAGATTAAGTGGTGCCGAGATTTACTAAAAATAACATTAATTATTACCTTAAATAATTAATTATAACTGTTCAATCATTCATTAAATTGGCCTTTTCCTTCTCTATAAGACTTAGAATGTAACAAGTGGTCTAGCTAAGATTGTTCACTTAAACGTAATATTCTCTTTAAACTTAAATTTTATTCATGATAATTATTATGATAAGTCAAATAGGTATTCAAAATTCTCTAAACATTTATTGCTATTATTTTTTATATTTAGGTTTATTGAAGAGCATACAAAGTAAAGAGCAAACAATATTTTATACTTCAATTTTTTAAACATAGGTTTATTTGAATAGTTAAATCAGATAGATACATTGACAAAATTTTTATATTTTGTTTAAAACTAGAGTTGTATTTTTATTATTTTTATTTATTTTATTATTATATTATTCAGTTATCAATTTATAAGGTTAATTTATATTAAAAAATATTTCTTTTTCTAAGCTTTAAATAGTATTTCTGCATATTATATTTTAATTTCTAGAGCACTGTAGGTATAGGCATATTTTTCTGATTTTTGCAAAAAAAATGTTTTTTTTAACAGTTTTTGATTTTGATTTTAGTGCATTCAGTTTAAAGCACTATCTATTATTAAGTACTTACCTTTCCATTATATATTGTAATTTTCAATTAATATTACCATTAATTCTAAAATCTAAGACAAATATTAATAGTTTATGCAGTTAAGCTACTCCTACGTCAACGACGATGTTATATATGTTTATTATAATATTATATAATACCTACCGATGACGAAGATGCGAGACGCAAGGAGAAAAGAATGTATAGCACACGTTGCTATATTTTTAAAATATTATCATCAGAATCTTTCTTCATATACATTTTATTATGAGTTAAATTTAAATATACATATATGCTAGAATTAAAAAGAAAAATAATTTGTTAACTTTGTATCATGAATTGCGATAAATGTAAATTCATTAACCTCAAGTTATTATGGTCTTTGATTGTAAGACACATCATAGGCCAATGATATTTTAACAGTAAATTATTTAATTTTTCAACGTCTATGATAATTCTATACGTTGTATTATATATTATATATTTTAGGAAACGATTTCGTTTAAAAACAATGAAAATATTTTATTTTGAGGCTAAAATAATAGTAAACAGTTTTAATATGAGGTTTACCAATAATTCTGTCAATTAAAAAGTTTTAATTTGTGTTTAATATACCTTATTAATTTCTGCTCAATAATATATTAACATGTATTGATGTTAATAATAAAAAAATCCCTTTTATAATAGTTTTATCGATACTTTAAAATAATTTATTAGATATAACTTTATATATGAGTTGTACTGTTTATTAATATTGTATAGTTATATCGTTAAAACAATAATAAGGTATATTAAACAGTCGAGAAAAATGTAGGTGAACCGCATACACTATAAACTTTATAGTTTACCTATTTATAGATAGATAATATAATAGGTTGCATCCTTGCTACAATATATATTCAATTAAATAATTATCTCTGATATATATCCAACTTCATTTAAAGATCGGCTTGTAGATTCCATTTTTAAAATGGGTAATAAGCAATCATTTGAAAATATCTAAAATCTAAAACATTTGAAAAAATGACTAAAATATTTAGAACCTTAGATATTTTTTAAATAAATATATTTTTTTGCAAAATTAATGGACAACGTTCGCAGTGCCGTCAAAATGTTAAATAGAAAACAATCTACAAACGTTTATGATAGTGATTGTTTAGTTTAAGAACGTTTACTTTTGTCCATATTTTCCTCTCTAATAATTAATTGTGTTATCATATCCATTGTTTCATTAGATAAATTCATATTTTCATTACACATCAAATGTGGCACCTAAAATAACGCACAATGAATTACGTAATTTATAATATTTATTAGATTCTAAGAACCGCTGCTATAAAGAATAAACAAATATTTGACTAAAATTACAATACAGGATAGGATGAGTATTTTTAAGTGATTCTCAACAACGAGTGTTAAATTCACGTAAATATGTGTATATACTCGTTATTAGCACCATTGAAACACGACCAAACCCAATAATGGTAATAATAATTTAATGGTAATATATTATCTCGTTTAATATTAATAAACGATGAGTGGCGAAAGAAAACACTTAATGAAACAAGTCATGACGATATTATGATATAATATAATATTAAATATAATGTATATTATGTTATATTATGGCTGTACATCATTGCGGTAAAAGAGTGATTAATTTAGACGGCTACAGACGCGTGAGCAATACGATGCCGGGAAATGACGCGTCTTTACAGTAAACGTGATATCTGCAGCGCTGTTCGCCGAAGACGACGCGGTCAGTCCGAAAGAAATTTATGTGTCGTCTCGTGATTAATTTCCTAGTCGGATGCGCCAAATGAAAATAATTACTCGCAATTTTTTTTGTTTTTTTTTATTTTTTTTTTGTTTTTTTTTGTTTTTTTTTTGTTCTCAGGCGTAACATAAAGACACCCCCTAATGAGCTTTTAAAGTTTCGTAATTATAATAATGAATTTGATTGTTTAATACTATATATAATGTATACGCGCGTAATATTACTGAACTCGGGTGTATATATAAATTAAACTTTTGTTTTTTTAAATATTTTAAAAAAAGCCCACGGGGATAAAAGAAATGACGACAATTTGTTTCAAACCAACGATTGATCTTGGTTTTAGAGAATACCGAAAAAGATCGTTTTAAGAGGCAAAAAGGCCCTTAATGCTTATCTTATTTTTATCGGAGTAGTACGTATATAGCTTATATGGAATACAGCGATACTATAAACATTTTAATGACGCTATTGGTTTGAAAGTTAAAATATTACATCTTAAACTTTTGTTTTTGAGGTGATCGAAATAATATGCACATTCATTAATATTTTACAATATATTTTATATACATGACTGCTGCAGCTGCAGGGCTGGTGACAGAACAGTCGGTTTCTGGATTTAGGGTCTTGTTAGATTTAACAGTACGGGTTTATTACCACAATCGAACAGGCGAGTGTACGTGTGTTTGTAGACATAATATATAATAATGACAACTATATACTATTAACTACGATCGACTATCACCATCTACACACTATACGCTGTACTTACACTCGGAACCGACAGACCCATCAAGTCCTGCTCGTTACAAATCGACATTAATTCGTCTGATCTCCCGCTCGACCATATATTTACAATGCTGCTGCCGTGACCCTAATAAAATACAAGTTGTAACCTGCGTGTTCGTCGATACTGCTATCGTACGTACGAGTTTGTGTATGTGTGTATATGTGTATGTTCACAAATTGTCAGAACCTAGCCTAACCTAACCTAATGTAATAATATTATGTTTGTTTTTATGATATTATATTTTAATAGAAATTTTTATGGATTTTATATTTCCACATTATCTGTAACGAGAATAATTTTCTTAAAATAATTTACTTATATATTTTTAATACAACAAAAGTAGAACTTCGTAATAATAGCCTTGTTGCCACTTTTAAAAATGTAAAAGTATCCTAAATATTGTTATATTAGATATTCAAGACTATGAAATCAACAATATATTATGTGGTATTGTGGTTGTTAAAAATATAACACTATAAAATATATTAATTTTTTTTCAAATTTTACTTTAATCATAATCTTAATGTTTAAATTCAAACTATGTAAGATACGTGCAGTTTTCATTTTAATCTGAAAAAATTGATTTTGAAAACACTCATCCATTGCGATTGGAATTTAGGAATAATGATTGGTTCTTAATAATAGTGATAACGTAAAATAATATTGAAAATGATTTTATTATTAGAGTTCAGCAATATCTTATTAGTTGTTAACAAATGTCCAGTTTCATATTACAATAAAATGTAATTAATTACAAAATATAATTAAACATGATAATTTATAATTTAAATATAATATTTGTATGTAATGTAATATCGATTATATTAAATTATCGTTATGTAATATTTTTTTTTATGAAAAATCACAAATGTAACAATTTTTTAGAGCATGTTATATTTTTAAAAATGACATTATCCGTTTTTTTGTCGAGACGAATTTCACAAATTATACAAAACAGTATACGTATATAATATCATAAAAACCAATTTTTAGTATGTCATTAAACTATACGAGTAATATTTTAAAGACGAATAAAACATTGCAGCGACAACAAAATAAAACGACGAGACAATAAACATCTTCGTATTCATGAATATTTATAACATAATATATTGGGAACAATCCAATTTTTATTGAACCAAAGGATTTCAACTTAAGATTATAATGTTCTTGTGTAATAATAAATTATCAATTGAATATTGAAAAAAGTTATTTTATCATCGATACATATTATTATAAAATAATTATTCTCGTGATATTTATCCCAAAAATAATCACATTATAATAAATTAATAATATATTTTCAATTCGTATTGTACTTTTAGTAAAATATAATATGCTTTAACGTGACGTGTATTTTTTTTAATTTATTTATTTTAATAATAAGAAGAAAAATTCAAATGTTTTATTTAATGTGATTTTTGTTTTTTAGATACATATTTAAATACACTGATTTTCAGATTATATAAGCAAATAAAAAAATATTTGTCAAAAATACTTTACCCGGGAATATTAAACATATGTAATAATAGAACTGGATTAGTAGGTAAGTGATATATTTGTTTTTCATCGTATATTATAAATGTATAATAAAATTATGCAGATGATAGATACTATAAACACTAAACATTGTTCTGTAGTTACGCCCAAGCACGGAGTAGCCAATCGGAGCTCATTTTCATATTTCTACTGTCGTGATGCGATGTCACCAACAATAATAGACCCTCCAAGTTGACTTTATCTGCCTGTCGCAATAATGGGTAATCGGAAAGCGTTGGATGACTGTGGTTTGGTAAGTAAGTTTAGACAGTTTAGTCAATAATTATTAATATTATAATAAAGGTACTTTTTGACGGGTATAAATAATTGTTGTAATACAATTACTTATCTACCTATTTAAAAACAAAACTTATCAACAGATGAGTAATTGGTATTGCGCAATACTTTAATTTAACTTTATATTATTAATTTACAAAGCTGTATATTTTATGTATATATATGGTTTTTTTTTTGTTAATTTATGGGGGTAATAATTGAGTTCAGTTTAAATTGGTTTTTCATAAATTCAACGTCCTAATACACAAACAAAAATTACACTTGATTGCATATTAAAGATTTGAGAATATTAAGTAGGTATTTCATATTTTTTTTTTCAAAAATGTTTATTTAAAAATTGTTATGTGTCTTTATAATTTTTTGTACATTTGGGAACCGTGACTATTTATTAGTATCAGGTTTGATTTTAATTTTGATCTATTATTTTCAATAGTTATCTGTATAATTTTTTTCAAGACGAATTATTTTTAGATTTTTATTTATAAAAATATATTACGCAATGCTTTAATATTTATTTGCTATTTATTATATAATAGGCAACATACATCGCGTTTCTAAATAATTAATAATTTATATAAATAAGAATAACAATAAATAATATTTGGGATTTCAAGATTATGCTTTGCAAATCGTTCATCCATTTATTGGATAATTTTTTAGTACATGCACAACTCTTGTTTTCATCTAATCACAACAAGGCATGCTTTCATCTGTACATATTCAAATTTAAAAAAAAAACGTTAATGATGTGGTTGGTAAACGTAAGTGAATTGTTAGTTGTATAATAAGATATGAAATATTTACAATCAGTTGTTAACCAAAATCATTCATGCTATAAATTATGAACGTTTTTCTTAACTGAAATATTTTTTTCAATACCTAAATTGCTTATCGTACCTAAAATCAGTCCGTATAAAATCAGTTTAATTTCCAAGCTATAACTCGGTAAAAATTAACATAATCAAGTTAAATAATAAAACTATATTGCAGTTTGTTATTTACATAATGAATTTTGGTTTATATTTACCGTGACCATATAATAATAAAAATATAATATATACACCGTTTGCCATACACCAACACACTGTTTTTTGAAGAAAAATATTGTTATTAAATATATTTCTTAATGACTTTAAAAATTGTAAATCGAGATTTATGTACTCTGTTTTATTTTAGTCTTACGTGTGCTTGGCATAGTTGTGTGAAAACCACCATATACTTACTAAAATGTGTTCCAAATCAGAAGAAATATTACCAGAGCTTAACGTGAAAATATCGTACAAGTATAACCGACGCTGCGGTATACTAGCAGCCATTTTAGCGTTTTCTCGATAGCTAACAATAGTATATGCGATTGTCATACGATATGATATAATGGGACAATGATTCGGATCCAATACAAATAACAATACTTTTATTTTGTTTATACTGCAGCAAATAATAGTAATAATAACATGTGTAAATATATATATATATATATATATAAATTATAAATGTTTGTTTGCTTTTAACATCGAAAGTTTAATAGTAACGTTTTTGTTTTTCAAGCACTGCATTTTTTCTCCATTGCCAGATTTTTCAAAATAATTAATTTCACAAATGCATCGCATTTTAAAAATGAGATTTGATACATGAATGACATTCTAAATAAAATTGACTATAATATACACGTGGAAGCCATGTGCACCATGTATCAGTGACTGCCTACAATTTTTCCATTTTTTAATAATTTATATTAATGTTTTTTTTTATTTTACTAATTATAGGCATGTAAAGATTAAATGAAATACACCGTGACATGCATATGACGCGTGTAATAGTTAATTGGTCAGACACTTTTTATCATTGTTTTCTCTTTAGCGCCGAGCTTAGCACATATAAGCTTTTGCAGGATAGTCATGGTTTAAATTAATTTTAAATTAAAATCACTGTTATACATTGTTTATTATTATTTCATAAAAACACCGTTACGGCTATCCAAACTAACAGTCTATGTCAGTTTTCCTCCCCTCTCCACTACTAAAAAATCTTTAAATTAAACATTTAATATAAAGCCGGTGGATATAATAATATAGAAAAATATGTAAGCATAGAGTAAAAATATAAAAAAAAAAAAATCGCATTATTTTCATATTTTAAGACCTTTCACAATAAATCTCATACACGACGACATCCCCTATTTTAATCTTTTTACAAATGGAATAAACGTGAAGGATTTATTTTTCAAGATTTGTCATAATTTACATGTCGATTTAATATCACGTCAAGAGATCTATTTAATACTTATTTGACTGTGATAATTTCATATTGGTGATGCCGCTACAGTAAATTTAATCCATCACGAGAAACATAGGTCGTTGTCCTTCATAAGAATATGATTGTAAGAACATTAGATCTATGCAATATTTCATTAATAATTATTTTTCTATTTATATAATATATGCAAGTATTTAACGATTAATCATGACTTAAATTCAACTAAATTACTATAAAAGATAATCGAATCATAAAATTGAATTACTCATTCAGCGCGCTTTAACTAGTATAAAAAACACTTAATATCCAATTGATACTATGAGATATGTACAGAACATTAGTTACATAGTCCAAAAAAAAAAACAAATATATCTCTTTTTTGTGGTTCAGGTCAGAGCAACAAAATTGGCAACGATTAAGCCAATAATTCGGCAAAACTCGCACACGTTTCACCTAATACATAACCTGTACCCAGTTTCTTATATCTCGACGTTGAAAAATGTAAAAATAACCTTCCTTTAAACATTTGACAAAATTATTGACTAAATTAAGCGAAACCAATAGATCAATATTCTCCTATCTCTTGTTATCCTCCGTGCTTAATACGTATTTTATCATAACTATAGACAATAAATTAAAATTGTGAGGGAAAAAAATAAAACGCTATAGGTTGTTCGATTAAATCAAATAATAATCTTTATTTTTAAGATGAAAAAATAAACATTTAATATTTTTTAACTTTTTTGTTTTTTTACGTCCAACCAAATAATTTATTGAACTGCTCATTTTTTTAGAATTTGTTACTCAGATTGTAATAAAGATATGTTTTTTGGAATGAATACGATTTTTGTTTTTGACCAATTACACGTAACGGTATTTATTTATGAAATTGTTTACAATATAGCGACTTATCATTCTTCGTAACGATCTAAATATTGATTTAAAACTTATCCGTGATTATGAATTTATACAACTATTATAATGGTTTATACCTTTAATTATATCTACGTTTCCTTAATTTTCCTTTAAGAGAAAAAATATATAGCGGAATGTTACTACTACTACTACTACATTTTTCACACTGTCTACCAATCTACTGGCAGAGTCTTGCATAGTTGCATAACTAGTATGCTATTAGCTGAGGGAACTCGCATCATCTTACCTCATTTTCAACGCATAAGCATCACACCTCCGCCGTGCTGACACTTTTGATGACCCTCTGGGACTGTCTCTTGGGAACCTCAAACTAAACTAAAGCGTCTCATCGAATGCATTATACGCGATGTTCTGATACTATTTCACGGTGCTATCGACGTTGAATATTTTAAATTACTGAATTGAATTGACTTAATACAGGATTTTGGCCGTCACTATATACATGTTGAGTGTCTGCTTTGCTTTGGATCTTCATTGGCCAAATTTGTTTAGTGACCAGCCGTGAAATTGCTTCGATGATTTGCTGTGGAATTAAGACAGCGAACTTAAGCTAACCGAATAGCTGCGGAGACTGCTGCACGGACAGTAGTAGACACCACTTTACAGTATGCCGATAATCTGCAATTTTGTACGAAGAACCATTGAGAGAGTTAGTTTTGGTGGGTAGAGGGCAGGTTTTAGAGTTGGGCTGAGATTAAACTTAATTATAAAGAGGTCGTGAAAATCGTTTGATGAACCGTGGGGAATATAAAATTCACCGGCCGGGCCAAATGAGAATTACAGGCTGTAATCACCTGTGCGGCTGTGGTGGTTATAATGAAAAGTGCAATAGTCTGTCTGTCTATCATAAACGAAGCAAACAGTCGACTAGATGGTCTTACGGCTTAGTGACTCATTTAGCAGACAAAATGCACGACGACAGATAGACAGCTAACGTTGTGAACTGCTGTCTTGCTGGTTAGCGAGTACTCCTCATAATTATCTGATAATAAGACTGTCGTGGCTCGCTAAAATTCGTCCAACGTCTGTCGAACATGGACCTATAATCAGCCGCTGTAACTAGCATTTACAAATACAATGTTTGGTCATATTTTTATCAAAAATCACTTAAGTTACTTTTGACAAATACCGAAATGGTCGCCGTAACCGACAGCGCCCGCGGGACAATCCATGGCCCAAAAAAATTGTCACGACACTTCAACAGCTCAGGCTCGAGTGCTTGACCGCGTTTATTATACATAAATATATTTTCTGTCAGAAATCTCGTCGTATTATTTTGACTGTTTACGAGCTATGAGGTTGAAAATACGATATGTCTAAACAAAATACACAGCACTAGTTACATAACTGTTTTGTTAAAAAACACATTTTTTTTTTTTTAGTTAACATTTACAATTTACATTTTTATTAAGTTATTCTGGAGAAATTAATTTCAATAAGAACATATTATTATTTTAATATAAAATAACATTATAAAAGCGTTAATATTGAAGATTTTTTAAATTTATAATAGTTATAGAAGAAATTTCTTAGCATTAATCTAAAATAATAACTAGATCTTGCTGCCAGTAAGAATCCCTAAAATTTAAAATAGAAGTATTTTAATGCCCCAAAATGAGAAGCCAGACAGAAAAAAAAACACAGATAATTTTAAAATCTAACATTCATTGCTCTACTCAAAGTTTAAAATAAATAAATCATTATAGATCATAACTTGTGCTTTAGAACCATCAAAACTAGGTAATGTACAAGCATCATCACTATTATTGATAATTCGATTGATTTTTCGCGAGATATTAAAATGAGTAATTTATGTTTTTATTATTATTATTATAACGATTGTTTTTGTAATGGTTCCATGTTGTTTGTTTAATTCAGTGCGTAAACAAAACAGAATTCTGCAAAAGACGTTATAACTATATATTCGTATATAGGTCACGCGCGGGTAATAGTTAAACTTATTTACGCAAGCCTGATAAATATATATATATATATATATATATATATATATATACATATGCGAATATTATGTAAAATAATTATCTTTCGTTAAAACACAAAATAATATTGTAGATAGGTACACCATATTATCCGACCTGACCTCGCGAAAATATAATTTTTTTATGAACTTTTATACGGTACTTCAATTTAATTTCTCTGAGTCTATTAAAAACTTTTTCACGGGGGGCAAAGTCATCATCAGTCATCACAGTCACCCATAATAGACGTGCATAAATTACATTAGAGTGGAAATTTCGAAAACTCTTCACTGAAGTAATATGCGCGTAAACATGCATAATGTAATCATTTTTCCCTTATTATATTTAAGCACACTTTTTAATAATTTATTTTATAGTATGCAGTAAATATCCTAATTAAAATATTTATATTTAAATAACATATCACTTGCAAATCGATAATTAAACAATTATTATTATACATTATTAACGAGTATAATAATATTTGCAGTGTTACCGAACGTTGATCACACCATTTTAGGAATAGCATTATGTTATGTTTTGTATTTTGGTGTTATTTGTAGTTTGAATTGAATTTTAATAATAAATCACTAAGTCATAATATACTGGAAATTTCAACGTTTCTTTATAACAATGCAGTAGATAAGTAACTATAAATATATTATTACGTACCTAGCAAATACCTATTTTTTATAGCTTATATTTATATAAAATAAACTGTAGCATGTGCAATCTCACAAAACCAATCAATAGAAGAGCACTATAATATCATTGATACTTTATGATTTGTATTTTTTTTTATACAATACTGATATTTTATATCAAAACCGACTTCAGCTGTAAATATTGCAAACTAACTTTATCTAATGATTACCTTGTATTTTAATACGGTTTTCAATCTATTATATCGTATATTATTAATAATAAAATCTTTAAAAAATGATAATAAATTGACAGAAGTACAAACTACAAATAACTATTATTTAATAAGTCATAAAGTATAATTAATAGGTAATATACTCCTCAAATAAAATATTAATGTTTGTTTTATTTTAATAGCAGTAATAATTATTAATAGTATTTTTTATTTAAATAATGTATAGTGTATTAAACATTTATTTGAACTCTGAGTCTTATTTAAAATGTTGGTTTGGGTTGGGTCTAACTTTATAAGTCAAGATTCTTAACACTACTATTATATTAAACATAACGATATAAATTTATACAACATTATGAATAGGCATAATATTAACTATAATAAAATAAAAACTAATATTATTGTGTAAGTATTTCGATTTAAATATTTATCGGTACAAAACGTCGAAAATATCTACAGATTTAAAGAACATTCGAAATTAGGTTTGGCCGTCGCACGTATAATAAGTATATATATGTACAAAATTGCGCGTTTAATAATTAGTACGATAATAGTGACTATAATAGTATATAAATTGTATATCAACACCTGTACGAGTGGTTGCAAATTTCATGCATATAGAACTGTTGTTAATAAGTGCGTTGTGAAATTGAACCTTCGTCTCGTATAATATAATAATCTCGCGCGAGTATATACATTATAATATATATATATATATATATAAGCGATTTGTTATTGATACGATTGTAAATAAATTGTAAACATAGAGCATAATTTATAATCAATAATATTAAATTTACATCACTATTCGATTTTTATTGTATAATCTTACTAATCTTCTTTAGTATATTTATGATAGCTCATAATATAAAGTTTCTTTGTGTATAGTAAATCCGTTTTTTTCATGCATGTATTGTAATTTTATTAGTGTATTAAAATTCTCATCTCCGCACAGCCACTGGCTTGGAGGTGACCAACTCTGTTTATTTGTAAAGATATTTTGTATATGTAATATTGTTATAGTTGGATTTATATAAGGATATATATATATACATGAATTTCATTGGATGATAATTTTTTTGTTTAGCAACATCGATTGTCCTCGATCGTCGTCGTTGAATCTCCAACTACGCGCGTATATACGTTTAGAACGGATTAAAAAACCAACACTGCTACACAATATGAGCTGTATATTATAATATAAGAAGACAAGTGTTTTATGTTATGATTATTAGTAATTGTGAATTTTAATGTTATTGGAGTTCAATATTATATAATGTCTATCATTCACGCGCTATCCCTATGCAGAAAATACAGTAAATTGCAATGGTAAACAAAATAACTCACCTGAACAAATACTGCATATTGGCTATTACTATAATATAGTATGATATAGGTGGGTATCTATGTACTATATACTGAGTGTTAGGGTGTTTCACTGTCAATAAATTATTACTCTACCAAAATAAATTTTTAAAACGCGTTTTAGGATATTTGCCCCCATAATATTGATTAAAAAAAAATGTTAGTGTATAGACACTACACCGATCTCCCAACTATGGTTATTGGTTGGTATATCCTATTTGTATACAAGTACATATTTATTATTACCACAAATTGTACATACGATGTATATTTTATGTATATTTGTTAAGCTAATAATGAGTATAGCCAACAAATTAACATACTTGTAAGATGTTAAAATATTTATGTGATCTAGCCATATTACAACCTTACCACATTTTCTATGGAAAATCAACAATTCTTATCGTTTAAATTTGTTTCACACTTATAATTTTCAATGGTTTTGTTTTTAAATTATTGGGATTGGGTTTAATTTCAAATTTGTAAAAAAAAATGATATTTACTTACTACATAATTGATGAGAACTCGATTTGGGGAGACTTGGTGTAGTTTTATGAGGTTTAAGCCCCCACTCCCAGTCATCTCAATCATTATATATGCTTTAAAGTTGAAACTATGGGGGGGGTGAGTAGAGGGTTATAAACCTAGAAAGGTTGGTTTGTATGTCGTTTATTGCCACAGACCGCAAAACGCGTATACGCTATATAAATATTAAATATAATGTATATTATATCTGCCAGAGTTGAGATCCAAATAAACTTAATTTTGTAAAAATACAAAAATAAACTTTTTTTTTTTTTTACCATAAGACTTGTACATGCTATATTATATGGGTATTATTATAAAAATTGGTAGTAAAAAGTGTATAGTGTGATAAAAAAAAATAAAATAAGAACACCATTAACGCATGTGATAGTTCAATATTATTATCGATTTTAAATATAGAGTTAAAAACTTGCTGTCCAGTAGAAAATCGAGTGGTTTATATCTTGTATTGTTATTTCAGAAAAAAATTAAGTTATAATTCAATAATAACGCTATTACGAATGTATTTATTTTTGTCGTTGTATCTGAAGAATGAAACAATTAATATTTATAAAATGTACATATTTGGGTATTTCAGCGATTCGCTGTAATATATAAAAACAACGTACTATTAAAAAAAAAATTCTTTTGTTGTCTTTAAAAAATTTCTGCTTGGATTGATCGTCCAATTTTCCACCTTTCCACCATCATAAAAGCGGCATCGAATTGTCGATTTATCACAGTCGTCGTCCGAAGCTCGCGTGTGAAATATTTTGATTGAAAAAAACAATCACACACATTTTTGGGAGAAATGAAAATTAAAACGTTAATTAATAATATTTGAACTGGGAGCTGGCAACGCCGAACGATTATTGGATTGTATTGTTTTTAATTTCGAAACGAAAATGTTTGATTTCGTTCAAATGAAAGAACATAATTGGTTTAAAAGTGATTTTATCGATGCTAAATATAAATTATTATATATATCAGATGACATGACGTAGCGTTGTATTTATTATGTGCGTTCCTTAATCCGAAATATTTCGAACACCGTAGTACGTATACAAAATAATTTCGTGTTCGCGTTGAACCATCATTATTTATTCAAAAGTAATTCGAGTAGGTAGGTATAACGAAGATGAATAAACGAAATAATTAATAAATAAACAGCCTTCGACGTTTGCGAAAACGCTGCACAGAGTGTAACACAATAATATATAGGGTGTTTCTAGTAGATTTGATGGTTTAAATTGTCACGACACTAAATCATATAATTTAACACTCGTAATTGATACGTCATAGTATATATTATGATTTCATCAATGGAAAATATTAAAATCATTCGTATTATTTAATACAAGTATAATTATATTATATTTAATACTGAGAAAATAATCATTTTATATCGAAATCATAATAATTCATATTATAATCATATGAAAATCGCCTAATATGACGGCATAGCGTACCGGACAAGATGACATACGTACGTGTTTTTAATGTCGTAATACGACAGCAGAAAATTGACGTGCAAATGTACCTTTAAAGTTAATAATCTGCTGTGGAAAATTAATATGTTTGATTTTTTTATTTGAATTAAATACATGTAGATTTTATTGAGGTATATCATAAAATATTATTATTGTGTTGGCTATATAGCGTTTTCGAATCGTAAACAATTTTGTCGCAGCGGTGCGCGTGTAAAAACTGAAAAGAGGTTGATTTTTTCGAAATCAATAGTTGCTGTGAACTTTTTAAATTCTCTGAGAAATTATTTGGCAATAGTTAGTTCAGGAAACCGTCGTGACGTATAATAGAGTGGTGCAGTAAGTATAGTAGTAATAGTGGTGGTTGTAGTAGTGGTGGTTGTAGTAGTAGCAGTTTAGTACTAGAGTAGTGGTTTTTGTGGCGTACTCAGTATTTTAGGTCGGACAGTGTTTTTATTTATATATTTTTTTTTATATAAAGACTTATCGCAGGTCTCTGATAAGCTTTGCCTCCAGTCTCTCTTCACATTATCAATATCAACAACTTATAAACGCATTTATTATTTTATTCCTTCACATTTTTTCATTATTAAAAATGAATAAGTTGCATTGATATAGCAAACGAGTGAAAATGTGAAATAAAAATAATATATTCGGGACCACTGAAGTATTATATAAAGGTAATATAGTCGATTGGGACTTATAGTCTTATAACTTTATATGACACTATATTATATATATAGTATCCAAATATATATATATATATATATAGGTACACTTTGATTTTGATCGACGATTAGTGTCATTACCATGTAAGACTGGTCATGTACACGCAAAAGAGTGATAACCAACGATACAATTTTAAATATAAAGTTCATACGTCCCTGATACTTAGTAATTTTATACAACTAATAATATTTGAATATTTTTTCGATTTATCTTGATAAGTAACATCGATTTAAAAAAAAAAATAAACAATATAATATTCATAATATTACAAAATCAACGGACATAACAATGAATCCGTCTTCTAGCAGTGTGTGTGACATGTGTGCTATTTTTTTTTTTTTAGCAACATAGTGTGTAAATAAAATATTATTTAAATAATATATGCTCCTGTTCATAAAACTGTTTTTAGTTCACCAAGCCACTGCTCCAAGAGTGGGAGAGGGGCGAGCGGGCGGATGCAAGTGCAGACGGCTATAGGCCATCGACAAGAGTTTATTCACCTAAAACACTATACAATATACAACATATATTATACATGATACATATGCATAATATACCATGTGATACTGTAGACGCGTATTACATCCGCACGTGTGTACGGCGGCGGTTTTATACGTTGTCTAATGGACGATAATACGTGCAGACCAGGTACGGCACGACAAAATAACTGCGATATAATATTTTAATAATAATGGACTGTATTCCGTAAACGCATATTGTGTAATCATAATAAAATAATAAAACAGTACAAATAATCGTTACCGTGTCGAACCACTGTAATGTAATATATAATATATCGATACTTAAAACTAATAAATATTTTGTGATTTAAAAACATAATAAAATACACATAACAAATACATAAATGAGTCTGACTGGACCAGCGACAGCAAAGTACGACCGAAACGCATCGAACCGGATCACCGTTGAGCCATATTATCATATACCATGAACTATATTATAATAACCGAACCGCGAATAAGAATATCGAACCGAATAATATAAAATATCAGACGAATCGCGTTGACACTATATAATATTATAATTGTACAGTACACACCGTGTGCACTGTGTAAATAATTACGAACAGCGAATAATATTAATGTACACCGCGTACAATACGAAATACGAATAAAAAATGTCGTCGGATAACGACGACAGCGACGCGTCGATGCCACGGATGACCGGCACTGTGCGTGTTGTTCGGGCGGCCGGTGGAAGCACCATCAGTCCATCAAGTCATCGCTGCCACATTACAATCAATTGATAACGAATTTCGATAACATCGTATAGTATCAAACGGAATAGATATATTAATCTAAAACAATACTTACTTCAAAAATTATTGACGTGTTTAATATAATTTCAAGTCGTTATAACATTTTTCTTGAAAAATAATACTTGATTATTTTAT
This sequence comes from Rhopalosiphum maidis, assembly GCF_003676215.2. Lineage (NCBI taxonomy): Eukaryota > Metazoa > Arthropoda > Insecta > Hemiptera > Aphididae > Rhopalosiphum > Rhopalosiphum maidis. The sequence goes on from NC_040878.1 coordinate 89,105,200, forward strand.
AGTAACCGTTAAAACGTGTTATGTAATAGTATTTCACTTTTTAAAGACGACATGCGTTTTTCATTCCTTATTATTCCAAAGCGGAATAATATTGTTGAAATACTTCGAAGGATAAAAATAAAATTTTGGACGAATATATAGCTAATGAATTATTAGTTTTTAAAATTATTTCAGTATAATTGGGTGATACAACAGTGGTACCCCACAAAATATCGATCCACTATAATATTTACTCAGCTAATCAAATCATTAAATACTTTTAACGAAAACAATATAATTTGTTTTTCAAAAATGATTTGCTCAAACGACTTAAAATTATTCAAAAGAATTAATATTTTGAAAAACGTCAGTGTTTTTTTTTTAAACAACAAAAGTCTGACGTCAAATGGATAATCTTTTACACTGCAGTATTATACACATTGGTACGCACAACGATTTCACGTCGTATTATTATATAACGAGTGAAATCATTCGTTTCCGCGTCTGATAGAATATGACAATAATAATATTACGCTTGAGCTCGAAATAGATGTGCGTATGTCCACGTGTTTGTTTTCGCGGTATGTTCGTCTTTTTTGGCGAAGGGATGACAGCCGCCGAAGCCGACGGGGCAGTATTATATATGCGTTTGAACACTACGAGCACTGATTTATCGTGTTCCGGACAAGACCGCGCAATGTACCACTGTATAATAATAATAATAATAATAATATATATACGTCCGCGCCTGGATGTGTGTATAATACATATACATATATATATATTGTAATACGCTTTCGAAACGATCCCCAGTTTTTCGCGAGGTTATAATAATAGCTGGCGGCGTTGAACGCATAAAATAAATAAAATGCGCGTGCACCAAACTTCCCCGCCGGTGTCTTCTGGATGATACGTTTTTGGCTATACATACGGCCGCGGCGAGTCGCACCACCCCGTCGTTAAAAATATGATACATACACATGTGCGTGCATAATAAAAGCCGTATTTTTATAAATATTTATTTTATTATCATTCACACCTTATCAGGAACTACGTGTACACGATATTATTATTATCGTCATACGACATATTATTGTGCGTGTACGTTCGTCTACGCGCGTATTATGACAATATTATCGTGTGCGCATTGGCGTAGGCTCATATTCTATATACATGATATTGTAATATACCCGTTGTGTTTTTATATAGATTTTATTATCGTCGACCCTTCGTGGCCGGTTTACGCCGGAGCAAATTCTGCAGCATCATCATTATCATTGGTTTTACAGAGCGACTATTCCGGTTGTCCCAGTAAATATTATATACTATACAGAATATACGTTATATTCCGCAAAAGTTTCAAGTGTACCAGTCGATATCGATATCGATTGAAAATTTCATCTGGTCGGTATATAATATATTATACTCGTATACTGGGTGGTCCATTTAACGTAAGACATTTATTATTATTTCAAAAACTATTTAAAGTGTTAGAAAACGTTTTTGTTATATTATTTTAAGTAATAGGAAAACAATATATATATTTATTTACTTATACATTTGATAGTTATAGGGTTTTTTTTAATGAAAACAATAACTTTTAATTCCTTATTCTAAAAAAAAATATTTTTTGGAGTCACCGATATATAAAAATAAGTTTTGGAAAAAGAGTTTATAAGTAGACTCACAAGTTTTTAAGATATTGGTGAGTGAACCGCAGCGATTCAGCTATAAGGGTACGCCATTACTCTATTACTCAGTTCGAATACATTTTAAATACTCATAAACTAATTGTCCAAAAATCAATTTGTATGATTAAAAATATTAAAAATAATATTCTATTCCAAAATTTCGAAATAATAACGTATGATGTCATTAAAAAAGTAAAACACTTAAAAAATATATTATTATTTATGAGAAATTTCAATAATGCAGTTTTGTTATGGCTTAAAATAATATATATATATATAATATATAAAATATTTTCAAAAATGCAGTGTTTTCTGAAATAATGAGTGTCTTACGTAAAATTGATCACCCCATATAATATATACTTTATAACATATATTTTATGAAGATGTCACTATTTGGATATATTATGTTATATACAATCGTTTAAGCTATATAAACAAATGCGAAGTTTTATAAGGTCCTAACTCCATAATGTGGGTCTCATTTATTACTGATAATAATATGTTAGTTTAATATGTATTAATGTATTATAAAATATTTTGAAACTGTATGAAATATTTCAATTTGTTGTTATTTATTTTCCCGGAAAAATGATAATAAGAATAATCATTTTTTTTAATTCGTATAAATGCTTTAATACAGTATTAATATAAATGTAAATTTTTTTCTTGATGTAATTTATTAATGACTTGTTTATTTATTATGCCTTATATGAAATACATTCGGTTTTTTTGTTTCTTTCTAGTTCAATCTAAAGTTGCTCAACATAATATACCAGAATGAAAAATAATAGGTGCAGTACTAGAATATAAGAAATGTTGTAATTTAACGTTTCATCAGTTACTGGTCTACTTTGATTATGTTTATTCTTAAAATAAATAATTCTGATTTCAAACTCTTAATATTATATCATTTATCAAACCACATTATGATTCATCCCGACATTATACAGTTTAATACAATATATTTTGAGCATTAATATCTATATCATGATCAAACAGCACGACAAAAACTGCACACTAACACGTGGCATATCCAAATCCTGCAGCTGTATTTAATCTCGCAAATAGACAACTTTTTTCTCTTTAATTTTTTTTTTTATATATATAAATGTATCAAATCACTACGCGTATAAACTTTGCACTCGAGTTTCACGATTCGCCGCGTCGGCTTCCGCAGTCTGTTGAGCAAATATTATACGCTCGAGTTTAAACGGTTTTAATATGCTACTATACATATAGAATTATATGTATTTATATATATATATATATATATAATAGTGTATACGTTTTTGAAATATTATCATAATATTTCCTAAGCAACTCTTCTTCGCGTGGCTATAATATTATATTTTATAGTCTAATTTTTACCACGTACACTTCCTATATACATTAAATATAATAATATCAGTATCTATGTTTTATATACAGTGGTTTTGAACGCAGGCCATCTAATGATTTTTTAAATTAATAAATTATAATTTAATATTTAATATCCAAGGTACTGCTAAAGTCATTTCGATGATGGTTTATTTAATAAGAAAGAAAATTATCTTTAAAAATCAATACTCTAGTTTTTTCATGCGAGTAAATCATTTATAATAATTTATTTAGTATGTTTATTATAGTAACTATAATATAATAAAATTATATAATAGGTTTCTCAAAATATAAAATATTTTTTTTTACATTTTATTAATTAATTAATATCTATTATCTATTTTACATATAATATTTTGAAATAATATTATTAAACTACCTGCTTTTACAGGGAATGGTAGATTATTATAGATATTCTATTGAACAAGACTGTAGCGTTTAGTGTCAATAAATGCGCTTTTATATTATAATATTTGTGCGTACATCCGCACTTTAAAAGTGACGAACGTCAATTGCACGCAAACATAATATATACACAATATACCTACCTAATATATAGGTACAATAGGTACTTATGTACTCATAGTTACCACGTGCCCTAACTACCATCCAATCGACTTTTTTTTTAACCGTTCACTATCCAATTTTATGTTTTTACATTTACCTAACTTAAAACCATAAACGTACGGTACACATAATTATCTATTCTATAGTATGATTCTTTTTTTTTTTTTTGTTATTTACTGAATTTAAAAATTATGGTTTAAACTAAACATTGTAAAAAATATAACCAACAATCAAACATCTCAAAATAAATTATTAACATTTCGATCATATCATATTATGTAGGTACATCATACTGCATATTCCAATTAAGTAAAGAACCATAATTGTTTACATTAATACATTCATAAAACCTTGTGATAGTTTACATTTTGCTAGTATAATAATATGATTATGAGCTCGACAAAGGGATTTTTTCTCCAAGAAAGCTTTCACGATATTTCATTTACTACGTTGTCAAACTTCTCATCGTCGGATACTGCAACTATTAAAAACGTTGTTTATTTTTTTTCAATGGACCTAACACTCGCTCACCGTACTATTACGGAAACAGCTGGTAAAAGTTGTATTTATAATAATGAAGCACATAATATAAAATATTTCGTCAACATCCGAAATCTTATTATACTATTATAAAAGCATCGTCGTCTCCGCGCGCTGTCTTATAATATTTAATATATGATATAATAATAGGCGCGTCGTCTTGAGTATTAAGTATAATAAAATAATATAGAAACGCCTCGAATAGTCATCAATTCAGCTGAATGAAAACGAATTCGATTATCGTCGTTGTCGACTTTGTATAATATATATAAAGCCAGGACGGGCGTCAAGGACCCTATTCGTCGTGGACCCGACCGATTTATGGTGGATTGGGAGAGGGAGAAAGAAGCATTTATACGATATTATTAAAACGACTGCAGCCGATCGACCAGGGGCGGATTTCGAGATTTTAAAAAAAATGTATTTACTCTGCCCTTACAGTACCGTAGATAGTGCAAACTTCAATATTATAATAATATACAATATATATATATATATATGTACTACAGTTCGACGATTATTAAACCTATTGATTTGCTTACATAGTAATATGTTATATAGTTAAAATATCACATCTGCTGTCGTCGGATGTAATCGGCACTAAAAATGCGCAGTGAATTTTTAAAGTCATTTCCTGATGTGTTATTGTGGCAAGGGTGGTGTAAGAAAGTATGAAAATTAAACAGCCGTATAAACAAATTGTTTAAATATATACGCGATTAAAATAGACAAAAGGACTTATGAGAAAAATTGCACGATATAGGCGGTTTCGAGGCGGGCCGTGGGAAACATTAGCCTCGCCCCCGATCAGATTTCAGCTTCAGCTTGACCAATTTATTTTTAATTAATTACTGTCATGCAGTTCGATTTTATAGCATCTCCTCGAAGAAGACGAAATAACGTGTTCAATAATACAATTGATATGTTAATTAAAGGCGTAAAGACGTGTTGAGGAATTTTAAGCTGGTTGATGTTTTTCTTTTATAGATCCTTAAAAAGGACGGTAGTGAGAAAGGGGAGGGGATTAAAGAATGAAAATTACACTGATTTTGCAATATTTTGTACAAAATATATATAATAATATCAGTTTTCTATTTAAAAAGAAAAACAAGGTTTCTAAATTTTCACAGATTCATTGCGAGGGTTATGGGTGGTGGACCATACTCAACCCCAAAAACGTTCACGGATAGAACACGTTATATGTTATATAAGATAACACGAGAAAATGACAACATATTTTAATAACAGTTATATCGATTTATTTAAAAAAAATCCAAAAATCGTATTAAAATATTTAAGTATATGCTTAATTAAGCCCGCGATAATATATCACTACGTTTATTAGATATACGTAATATTATTTTATATAATATACATTGTGACGACGATAATACAAACTCGACAATATTATATTGCGAGGCACGGCGGCGAGGCGAACGCGTTTTCGTCCAAAGTTTTGGGCCGCGAGCGCGCCCGCGTGCACGTGTATCGAAAAAACCTATATAAGGTAATTGGGTGGTGTCGGCGGCGGCGGCGGCGGCGGCGTATGTGAATGAGCGAGCGCGACCAGAGAAGAGAAAGGGTCGAAGGGTGGTTAGTGGTTTAAGGCAAGGCGAGGCGAGGCGTCACAAGGTGGCGGCGGCGGAGGTCGCGAACGAGTATTACGCGGGTGTAGGTGGGTGACGAAGACGGGGTCGCTACGCGGACTGGGTGGCGGGTGTCGGGTGGCCCGTGCCGAATCAATACGGCGCGCGCGGCGTACAACTATGCGCGACCGCCGCCGCCGCCGGCCCGCCTCCCTACCGCCGTCGCCGCGACGCACGCGAGAGTGTCGGTGCGCGCCAAGCGGAATACCCGGGCGGCGGCACGGGGCGTCCCGTCGCCCAGCTGCCGGAGCGCGCAAACAACCCTGGAGAAAGCTCTCCGGGACCGCGGCGCGCACGGACAATTGCGCTCGCGGACGGACGGTCGCTCGCGCACCACACACACGCGCGCGCACACTCGCACACCCACAAACCCACACACGCACACACACACACGCACACACACACACACACCTATACACACCAGCACACGTAATACGCAAGCGCGTGCGAACACGCTTTTTCCTATTTTTCCGGTCCTTTTTATTCCACATCTACTCTCGCTCCGCGGCATCTCTCTTTCGGCCGCTCGGGCGCGCGCGTTCTCTCTCGCGCCCTCGTCGTCTCTCTCTCTCGCTCGCCGTCCGCAAGGCGCACGGCGCGCGCGTCGCACTCTGCACCGCGTATAGGTACGTCGCGTACGTGTGTATACGCGCGCCCGGCTCCGCGGACATATCCCGGCCACAAAGTCGTCCGTCGCCGTTAAACAGGTATTGAAAATAATAATAATAATAACAATATTGTGATACGCGTTTGACGCGCCAACGGGCGGCACATTGATCGTGTGTCGTGTCAGTGGTTTTTCGTACGTTTCACACCGACCGACGAGCCCGGCCGACTGAACCAGCCCCGCGAGCGCCGGCAGAGGAAGAGGCGGCGGCGGTCGGACGATCCCACGCCTCCACCGCTCGTTATCGCCACTACGACGACCGCAACGACGTCGCCGTATATGGTGCTCTGGCGACGGCCGTGCCAGATCGGTGGTTGGCCCGCGGGACGACCACGACGACGCGCCGACAGCACCATAATCACCGCCCGTACCAGCCGGAGCGGCCACTGCCACGATGACGTGTGGCGGCCGGCGGCTATCGCCGTCGTATTACCGACACCACAGGCGCCGGTGCCGGCACACCGGCGACCCGCAGCACCATCGCCGTCTGAACCATCAGTACGATCACCGCAGCAACCATCACCACTACCACCACAACTACTACCGTCACCATCACCACCATCATCGTCACTACCACCGTCACGATCACCACCGCCAACACGACCGAAACGGGCGCGGCCCGCCGCATCGGCCGCGGGCCACCGCGGCCACCGATAGCCGCGCCCGACTGCCGTACGCGGCCACCGACGTCGTGGTCGCGTCAGACGCCAAGTCACCGTCGCCGCCGCCGACAATGAGGCATGCGACCAACCACCGTCGACATTCGTCTTCTTCGTCTCTGTCGTCGGCGGCCGCCGTCCGCCGCATGTCCGCATGGCTGGTGGCCTGCGTCGCCTTTTGGGCACCAACGGCGCCCTGCACGCACGCCGCGTGAGTATACCCTTTTCGTTCCCGTTTGTACGACAATTTTGTTTTGTTTTTTTTTGCGCAAAAACCTAATTGCGAGAGCGCATTGATCGGTTGCCCTCCCCCCCCGTGATTTTTGATATTTATCTGTCCTCGTGAGCACGTTCGTGCATCGCTTATGCACACCGGTTGCCGCCGTTTGTGCGCAAATACTCGCCCAGATACACCGCACAAATACCAAACGGGAAGTACCTTGTAAGTCTTTGCGGGCAAACACTTTTCGCACACTTAAAAACCTCACGCAAAGCAGAGTGTCTTTTCGGGGCGAGCTGTCTTGTTCGAGCACCGCAGACTACATTTCGAGAGACTCGGCGGAGCTCGTGCACACGTTAATTTATATCATAATAATATAATAACAATAATAATATAATACAATAAACGCGATGAACAGCCACTGTGTAAACGGCCCCACCGCTGTTGTCGCGTCCTCGAGACGCAAAGAGCTCGTTCGAGCCGGGACTTTAAACTATATATATATATATAGATGTAAACAGCGAGGGTATGTCCTCGAAACGCGTCTCCCTACACAATGCCCGGGACTCGAGTGTAACGCACCACTACACATAATATTATATTATATAATATTGTTATCGCGTGTATAGATTATAATATAATATTATTGTTGTTCCAGTGCTGCGGCTCGCTGTCACCGTTCGACCTTATCAACCCCTTCCCCCTAATCACTGGAATAGCCTTTACCGCGAATAGGATACTAATGTCAGGCGCCGTTTTTCTGTACGAAAACGAATAAAACACTAAAAATACAAATAAAAATATAATAGGTACCTACAGTAAATTTTTCTCTGAAAATGCAATAATTGAAATGTAATAATTACATCTATCTACTCTAAATAATATATTAGAATTACATGTTCATTTTTGTAACCGTAGAAATTATTAATTTTATGACATCTATGTTTTATAATGTACGAAATCGTGACCCACATTTTTCGATTTGTATGCGTCTATAAATATTAGTAACCCTCCTGATATCAATATCACTCGTATACAAGTACACAATTGAAAAATCTACGATAGCTTATTATAACTATGATATTATAGTACAAGTATTTCGATTGGGAATTATTAAAGTACAAAATTATGATACGAATTAATGTTTTATTTTATTCTATCGCAATGATTTTAATTTGTTCATTTGTTTCATATTCAATGTTGATATAACCTTAATGTGTGGGACAATATTTTTTGTCAGGAAACGATAGAGACTTCCTAATCAAATTAATGTGGTGACAACTTTTTATCTTGATAACAGTGTAAAATGGATTTTTAAATAAAATCAAAAAGAAGAAAACGATTAGTATATAATATTATGTTAATTTTTATTCTTTTATACACTTTTATATTTCTTTTTTTTGAAAAAAAGTGGTCGCGGTTCTTCTGGTGAGGTTAAGTTAGTATAACGAGAACTCTGCTTGTTTCGAAATTTCAGTGAATTAAACGAGGCCTGATGTACATATTTTGTTATGCGGTACAAATAGTGCACATTCTGATTTGTAAACACCTACAACACAAATTTAACTTAAACGGATATGCGTGCTTAAGACGATTATGGTTCTCGTGGCTAAGGTGTAGCTTTATCATAACATATTGTATAGCTCCTGTAATATTATATTAATTAAAAATATGAATTCCACTGTTGTGTCCGTCTTTTGATTGTCTTCTGGATGTGAAATCGTCGTCGTTATCATTCCAATTTTTGTTTTCAATCTAGTCTCGAATATATGCATGCTTTATACAATTTTATCGACATTCTACAGTGATTTAGGTATTTAGATTTGGGTTCTTTTTAGTTTTAAAACTAATTGTGTCATCAATTATTATTGTACTGCCGTGCTTATAAATATTTGTATGTGTTTGATCCACATACGTATATAATTAATTATATAATGAGATAGATCGATTTTCAAACGGTACTTTAAACTTTTGTGTTATGAGTTTCTATTAATCGAACAAAACACCTTGTACCAACTTATAAAAGTTTATTTTTATAATTTTGTTATAGTACATTTTGAATTACATAAATTTTATTTACGATAATGTCTTGGTGTCTATTAGTATTTACACATAATGTTATACACTAATTAATACATACGGCGTTTTTCTCTATTTAAAAATCACTCAATATCTTATTCAGCTGTTCTTTTCAATTTATTAAAATGTTTAAAATATTGAACAGTTTATAATATCTTTACTTCTTTATGGGCTTATTATTATTTAATACTATTTATAAGTTACTGCCGTTACTACTTAGGCTTAGTCCTTTTTACAAACTTTATTGAGCTAACACGTCCTAGAAGTATACAACTTTGAAATGTGTCTATAAATGTTTGTTAAAGTTATTCATAGCTTTTTAAAGAAATTCTAATTCAATCCAACGTAAGACGACCAAGGAATAGTTCCTAAATTAATGAAACATGGTATAAATACATAATATATATATATATTTAAAATATAAAATTTTTCTAACATAATCCATTGGTAGAATAAACAGTTTTGTGATAAATGCAAGAAGTACTTGAGTGTATTTTACCGCGTTAGTGTGAATATAATATTTCATTATACTATGTACACCGAGCGAAACGATTAATATTGCCGTTGAGTATGAAATCCGACAGATTCTGAAAATTTAAATTTCTAAAAAAAAAACAAAAAAATAAAACTTGACGTAACGCGTCCAACGCCCAAGTTTATGACACCATAAATATACGATAAATGATATTGCGGTATTGGTGAAAATATAATATAAAGCCCCGTCCGAGATATAACACAAGGAAAACGGTGTTTTCACCTCCAATGATGCCACCTGGTCTACTATTATTGAAAATTATTGTTATTAAAAATTATTTTTAATGAAATAGTTGGTCACGCGAGTCATAGACTACATGTTTGATCGTTTTTTCTCATCAGTCACTCATTTAACTCGATTTCGAATAGTTTTTGAGTTCATAATACACAATATATTAAAATAAAATTACCTATTTGATACATTAAAACAATTAAAAAATAACAATAATCCATCAACGAATACAAATAATAAAAAAAAGTAGTGGTCAAATGACAATTATTTATAATTAAATAATGTAAAAAGTAGGATTTGATATTGTTTATTTTTAATTTTTCATATTTACATTTTATAAACTAATATTTGTACATAATCCTTAATAAATGTTATTTAATTATAACACAATATTCAGGTTATTTTATTAAATATTACGCGAACCCCTTAAAATTTTATTGAATCATCAGTATTGTCAAGTGTTCGATGGTACGAGTATATATAAAAAAATAAACTGTGGATTGTAATACATTTATATAGAACTTAGCAAATGTCACTATTATCGATAAGTGTTTTTAAATAAAATTAAAATTAGTTTATTGGATATAAAATCAATTTAAAAACTATTTGACAGAAATAAACATAATAAGTCATCTTTGGACGTTGAGCTATGGAAATCGTGTTCAAATTATTTCAAGATAAGATTGCGACAAAAACCGAGAGCCAAAAACATTAATTTACTCCTCCACTCGTCACATCATTGCAAATTTCGGCGAGTTCGTTTCAAATTTTTGAACATTTTAATTTCGTCATCGAAATTTACTTTACAGCTATTATTTTTTGTTGGTTTATCCGGACTGAAAAAAAAAATCATTTTTTTGCCTTTGTAATAAAAAATCGATTAGAGATAGCTGCTAAAAAAAAAAAAAAAAAAACTATATATACGCAGCGGTAGATGAATATTAATAATATCCGTATTATAATATAATATACTTGGTAGTAGCTTATCGAACGAGACTCGTATATTTTTGACAGTTCAAATCCGTCGCTGGTCTGGCATAATAATATATTATTATCGCTGTATTTGCGCACCTATAATACCTATACAATAATAATATTATAAATACGTTCGAGAAAAGTCATTGAACACCATTTGCGCCGCACACAGTACACACTTGCACTCGGAGTAGAATGTCAGTACCAGCAACAATGTTTTAACACTATGCTGTCAATCGATGCTCTTATTTCCGTCATTTCCATAACACTCGCGCACACGCATATCGGAGTGCGCATTTTCTATTTGAAGTGCCGTACTTTTCGAGTGTTTTCGCGCGTGGCTTAATATTATGGTGTCTATTCATTTTTCAGACCAGAGAAATATCATCATAATAATATTATGTAGCGTTGTGTACAAAACGGCGTTTCGCCAACGTATGCAATATTGTTATTATATTTTATATTTCGTGTGTGTATCGACGAGAAAACGACGAGTATAAGTACGTACAAAGTTTTAACTTTCGAGCAACACGTGTGCTATAGCCGCACAACTCTTCCGATACATAAAACTACGCGAAATTTGTTACAGCATATTATTATAATATGACACCGTACACATAATATTATTGTTATTATAACATAAATCGCTTTTTTATAGATAGATCTATACATGGTCTTTATAAGTGCATTATTTTTTCTGACTACTGCAGCGCAGTGTAATGATGTTAGTTTATGTATCGATGGCTGTTGCGAGGGACCAAAGGTCATAAAATGTTAACTATAATATTCCTAGACTAGTTCCGCAATGCCTTATACTCACAGTTAGACCATCGTGAAATAATTCATTTTACAATATTATTACCTTAATAATTATTATACGATGTCTAAACGTTAAACATAAGAAACCATAAAACGAGAATCCGTACCTCTATTATTTAGCATTCATATTTAAAACCTGAGTCTATCGATTAGTAAATATTTGAATACTTGTACTTGAAAAATCTTCAAAATCATTTCAGGAGTGTTCAACTAAAGCAAAAAAACTTATAGTATAATGTATTAATGTGTGTGTATATATACATGATATAGCAATAAATATCATACTATTGCAGGTTATCGAGAGATAATTCTCTACACTGATTAAACACTACTCTTATCGTCGTCAAATAATAACGTTGTATCGATTTTTCTCAACTCCTGTTCTGCTTTTCGATAAAGTATTGTTTTATTTTTGATTATTAGAATTTTATGCCTTCAGTCTTATGCATTGTTTAATGCAATATTTTTTTCCTTTTCCATTCCTACAATTGAAAGACCACTTTAGTTTTAGAGGAATTATAATAATCATTTAATTTATAAGATGATTAATTAATCATAATAAATATCTTATCGTCTTTAACTGATTGACTTCATTTTTTAGATTTATATGTTTTAATAATAATAATACGGTGGTACATAGAGTCCATACAGTGGTCGCAGAATTTATCTAATAATAATAATAATAATAATAACAATAACTATAATATATTATTATTGTATCGACAGACGAGAGGTTTAAATCGTAGATAAAAATAATATCACGTCTTTCATAAATCTATCAAAGCGTGTTACGCGAACTTTTCTATTATCCGTTTCCCGCGCCACATTGAGTACATATAATATGGATACAATAAGACATGTATCGGTGGCCGACTCCATACACAGCCTTTGCCAATCTTGGCAAAATCTCAAAAAAATAATAACAACAAAAAAAAAAAAAAATGAAAAGAAAAATCCAGTAAACTCTGATGATTCGTATCTCGTATTTTATTCTGTCGTTTTCATTATGCGGCATGTGTGTACTGTGTGGACTTTGGACGTCGATCGCCCGACCAATAGCTCTTCCGTATATAAATAGAGATTACGAATTTGACGGTAAACCTGCAGCGCATAACCTCGGGAAGTATTAAACTGGCTTAACATCTTTTCCCCGGAATAGTATTGCGCTTTGGAATATTAAAGTAAACGTATACTATGTAGGCTATACTTAAAAAATAAAAATAAATAAGTAACTAATAAAAAAATTGAAAATTACAACAAAGTTAACACTAATGAAGATTAAACGCCACCCGATACAATATAATGTTCACCATACTATTTATTATCAAAGCTATCGACGGTGGCATGATTTTTGAATAATTTATCGTTAAAATTAAAAAAAGATTAAATTATGTACACAAATAATAATAATACGATATTATATAAATTAGACATTAAAAATCATTATGTCATATTTCTCAACGAATCCATATCGAACGCAAAGTCTAGACGAAATTCATTTCAAACACACTTTGTGTTTACAGTCCTATACATACACATACATGTGTTTTTTCCCGGAAAACACGCATCGCGTATCGAAACCTTTACATACAACATAATATATATAACTATATGGCTAGACGTTGAGATCTAATAACTTCGTAGGGAAGTAAATATTTGTACGGCATGTGATGACGTGTCGGCGAAACGTCATTTCAATCACCGCGCCGGTATCGGAGCTCTCGTTTTTAAAAACGATGAACGTAAAGTGGGTAGTTTCATTCATACGACGAAATCGAACGGAAAAAAAATCGTGTTTTACGCTTATACGCGGAGTAAATTAGCCACTTATTGAACAGTTGATTTGTAATTTTAATAGTTTGGAAAACTGTTTCAAGTGCACAACGTAAATTTATTGTATTATCGTATTATGCGGTCGTTTACCTTTTCCAAAATCGCTGTTAATTAACGCATTAATATTGTTTTTTTGCTTTATTTCTACCCACGGTTAGTTGATTCATTGTTTACACTATACGTTTCATATTGTAAGACAATAGTATTACAATTATACAACAAGTAATTATTTTTAAATACACATAGTACTTCGTTACTTATTAGATTCACAGTTAATATATTTGTTTTGCTATCGGAATCAAACAAGCCGTTCTTGAATTATACCTATATACTCACACGTAGGAAAAATTTATCTATTATTCACACTACACTAGTTGAAGGCATCGGTTTTTATTTTTATGGGCATATTTATGTTTATATTTATTTTTTTTAATCAATTTATTGCATATATATTGAGGAACTATTTTATTGACTTAATACATCAATACTCAAACATAAAAGAATAGAAAATATTTTTTTTTATATCATTTTAATTTTTATAAATATACACATTTTTTCTTTGTAGACAAACAATATACATTTAAAATACACTTAAATTAAATTTTTTATTACAATCCATAAATATATATTATTTTATTCTTAAGACATTCGTTTTATTGACTCATCTGAGTAATAAATTCAAATACTCTGATTTAAAAGTGAGCCTATTAAACGGTGACTATTGTATATAGGTTAGTTCCACCCTCAAGCTATCACATATAATTTATAATCTATGAATTTACTGTCACTTGCTATTACAGTTGTCATAGACATCTGTATAAGTAGTTAGGATGTAATTATCGTAGGACCGAACAGAAATATTTAAATTTAAACAATAATAAACCTTTTCTAGCATAACGATAACTTTTGGAGTTAAGTTCTTTAATTTTTTATTAAATAATCCGTTATGTTCAACTATAAATATTAAAACTCGATATAATAAAGAATGTTATGTATCTTTTTCAATTAGCAAAACTGTTTTTTTTTTTACCATCGTAATATTGTATATAATTTGAAAAATAAATGCTTTTTTTTTAATTAGCCACAGTTAATGTTTAACTATTAAAATTGGGATTTAATGATCAAATTAAGTAGGTAATATTGATATTCGTATCTTTCTTTTATACGAAAAAAAGTTAAAATCAAATAGTTAGTTAATTTTTTTGTTTGTCAACAGCTACTATGGCAACCAAACGGTAAGCAAATAGTAGTTATGACAATTGTAAACAAAATAAATTAATATAAATATATTTTTTCCAAGAAATAATTTTTATATTAGATCTTTTGTAATGGATAGGATGATGTTTCAAATATTAGATGAAGGGTGCGCGTTACAAAAAACAATATTAAAAAGAAAACAAAGAAAATATTATCACGAAAAGAAATCAAAGAAAACAATTAAAAGAAAGAACAAACAGATAAGCCTGAATATTTTGCGTTACAAAAGGGGGTTTGTGAGCTAATCGAGCAGAGAGCAGAGAACAGCCTCTGAGTTGTTACAAAAAATTTAAAAAATTAAAATATTTCCATTGAAATAATTTTTTTCTACCTTTAATATAATATTTAAATTTATTAAAAATATGGTACGTTTTAAAACGCGTTTCCTAATGTCATCATTGCGTGATATATTGTTAATAAAGCGATTAATAATACATAATAATATAATCATAACGATAACATCTAGATGATAATGTAAAGAATCTTTTTATCCTAAGTTGGACAACATATTAAAAAATTAAGAAGTAGGTTGGTAGCAAAATATGTTTTTATGAAAAAAATAAAAGCTTGTTAGAGCCAGAAAGGATTTTAGATTAATCACACGATTGCGCGTCAAAAAGCAAACTACACAGTGACGTACCCAAATTGCCTATACGATGCGCCGGCTGACTAATATAAAATCGTCGTTTTATTGTTAATAATATTTCATGTAATTACCAATAGATACGTATAGAGAATAATATTTATAAATGAATGTCTATTTCTTAAACGGTAAATCGTATACCATATATTACACTGTTCACTGTTTCGTATAAACGTTTCAAACTAAGAATAAGCTGCAATTATTTAATTCAATTCTCTAATATTATCATAGGGCTCACTAATAAGCGGTTATGTGTAATTTTATATCTCGTCCCTATAATGCGAGTACGTTGTTTGAGAATTATATGAATTATAAGATTGTATAGTTATTGCTATTATAATTATTTATTTTTCGTTTTTACTTTTTATTGATTCACTAGGAATTTCATACATTAAGTGATTATTAATTGAAAAATGCTGATTATAATAATATATTCATATTATATTCCTCGTTTTTTTTTTCTTTACAGCATTCAAATTTTTTACTTAAATTCTAATATATAAATTCTCAGTAATATTATAATATTATAAATAAAGTGTGTCTATTCTTATAATTTTTAACACTAGATAATATATTGGTCATATTATTGTTATAACTTTAGATTCAAATCTGGTTCGTACAATAATTAATTACCATAGTTCCCAAAAAAACATTTAGGAATTTTCTTATTATAAAGATTTTTCTTACATTTTTCTCATCATTTAATACATTAGTCTCTATTTATTTATTTATTTTCACCATATATTATTATACAACATATATAATTTGTTTAAATATTTTTTATCCGTAAGCTTATTATAATATTATAGTTATATGCTTAAAATTAGACGAGGAACAGTTATTTAAAGTTTTAAAATAAATCTATTGTATAAGTATAGTCAGAAGAGGGAGTTATGTTATATTAAAAATATAAAGTTTTCTCTTTTTTACAAAAAAAAAAAAAATATATATTTACCTATTCAAATCCAAAAATTAATTTATAAAGGTTTTTATTTTTTTTTTAAATAAAGAATTCGATATATTTTCAAACTTTGAAAATATGTAATTTATAAAATTTTTGATTTAGAACATGTTATGGATTAAATTTACTTAAAATAATAATTTAAAAACCCATAAAATATAAAAAAAAATAGTGTTGATATAAAAATATTAAAACTAAGGTGTAATGTGTGCACCAAATTTAAATATTATAAACTTGAAATTTTCTTAAAATAAAACATATTATAAAATGAAACATTTGTTAATAATATTTTGTTTATTAAATTATTCTTTTAGACTATATTATTACATTTGCTGCTAGTAACTAAAATTTTAACAATAATAAATAAATTAATAAAATAATATAATAACTCAATTTATAATTAAAATTATATTTTAACAATTAAACAAATAATATAGATTGTAGTTTATAAAACATATTATTCTAATTTAATGTAATACTTACATGGAAATTAAATTATTAAACGTGATGTTTGAAGTGAATTCTATTTAACGATGTTGTTGAAAATTAATAGTAGAAATTGGTTTATGTTTACCTTAAGTTAGTCAAAGGATTTGGAAATTGTATTTTATAATGAAACTAATGGTGAGGAATTAGTTGTGATATTGAAGTATGGTTATTTATATTTTTTATTAAAGCTGGCAGTAAAGTCACTTTTGAGCATTACTGCCAAGGTAGGTGTGAAACGCTTTTTGTATTTGACCGATTTATATTGTATACGAGTTAAGATGAGGTTTTCATAAAATGTTTTTCCTTTATACCAAGCATTATGGAACCCCGATCATAGCGCACTACAATGATCGCTTGAGAAATTACCGGTCTCACATTTAACGCGACGGTGGTTGAAGGAGAAACGGTGACAGTAATTATTATGAAAATCAATGCGCTTTGAAGGGACGGGTTTTTATGTTTGTTTTTCCAATTTATTACCATTCCCTATCATAATTTCCTTTTTAGCTTATAATAATTAAATATTCCGTGAATTGTATGTAATTGTCTGTGGACTGTTACAGATATTATAAGAAACCAACGCCATTCGTTTTGTGTAATATATACATACAAATATGTTACACCACATTATAATAAATATTTTATAATAATGTACTCTAGATCATAACATAATAATTCTTGCACTTAAGTCGTTTTCTTTGTCAAGCAAACTGTGACGATTGTATCGCTTTGTTTCAGCAGTAGTATGTTCGGAGACGTGAACATTTCAGCCATACTCGATTCGTTCAGCGGCAGTTACGACAAAAGAGTAAGACCGAATTACGGAGGTGAGTCAATAATTTTTTCATAAAATTTATATGTAATAATAATATTATTATCTTATACATTAATCAATAAAATAATATGTACCTACTTCGTATATATTATATTATAATGCCGTTCATAATCACTTTAAACCTAACACTATTGTTGTGTAATACGTAATAGTATTGTGCAACCATCATCCTTTAAACTGCTCACATCCGGTGTTATGCAGTATATTATAATAAAATATAAAATATATGACATTAAGGTATACAAGATCATTTTAATTATTACAAGGTGTTATACTTTATTTATGTGTAATATTTTCATTTAACCGATAGATTGGTTATTATTTTACAAGAGGTGATTTTTTTTTTTTTTTTTTTGAAGTACTGTTTTTTGGTAAATCAATTCACTATTTACTTTTTATACACATAATAAATTATGTCAGTTTCTATAAACTCATTACTATTATTTAAAAAAAAAAAAAAAACACTGATCCAATCAAACTGAAATTTAATAATCACTTATAATCAATGATTATACATTTCTATGGTTGTTTTAATGCATTTGATATATTTATTGATAAGAATTTAGTGATAAAATAATGTTATATTTTACTTTAACTAATTACGGAATCAGTATACGAGTGTAATTTTAAAAATAATTTCATATGAATAGTTAAACCATAAACTGTTCGTAAAAATTTAGTTATGTTACGATAACAAAATATGCTAGTAGTCTAGTACTATTCAAAGAAATATATCATAGCTAATTTATAATGAAATATTTCGTTTTTTTTCAAAAACTCGAGACAAAACTGATGAAAATACGAATTTATTAATACAAACAATTAAATTTAATAAACATTAATACATAAAAATTAAATAATTACCTCGTTTTATATTTATACAATTTTATCAAGGTCGTAACCGATAGAGAATTTTGGTATTAAACCTTCTTCTCAAACTCGATTTCATTTTTGTCTCATTTTCAGTTTGCCCATATACAATATAATATAAAATAATAATAAACCATGATCTCTATTTTTCAACAACTCACCCGAAACGTTTTTCAATTACTGCTTTTACATCACTAGTTCATGATATTATTATTGTACTATTGTGATACTTCGTTTTCCGAAATTGTTTTACATTGTTAAAATAATGATATAATAAAATATTATTATTACAAATACTTCTCAGATATTAACGCACATTCATTAATGCATATTAGGTAGGTGTTATGATTTTCAATATTCAGCGGTATAATACAATGCACAATATTCTATAACTATACTCAATTCAAATTCTAATTAAACACACGAATAAAACGTCATTACAATATACTTCATCGTTTACGTGCGATGTATATATTATTATTCGATATGAGTTATGTACAAAACCCGAAAGAGTATATCAAACAAACAGTAGTGCGTACCGTATAATGTATATGATATTATATTATATTTATACCGTTGTATGGTTATGTGTTTATAGTAGATCGATATATGCGTTTAAAGTCTAGGCGATCTAAATGTGGAAATACACACATACAAAGTTATATATAAGTGCATGCGAAGAAATTGTATATATTTTCCTCCGCCGCCGCTCTTGTGAAAAACTCGTCTAAACTTTAAACGGATCTCACACTCACTCTATCTCACTCTCTGTATACAAATTGTGTATATATATTATGTGCGTGCAATATGCGCCGTTTGTAGTATAATATCATATCGGTACCTACCTATTCAATACTACAAAAACATTTAGGAAAAAAAAATATCCATTTAAATCGTTTATTTTTCCACTGTATTATCAGATACGTCACACTAGTCCCGTGACCTTATTTTTTTAGGTCTTTAGGGATTTTCATAAAAATACAGTGCAAATTGATGGTGAAATTTGTTTTTCAAACATTTCAAATCGGTTGGCTGGTGTGACGTACGTTATTACATCACATATATACGATGTACGACGAAACCTGTAGTGATCGGAATATAATATACCTACATATTTTGCGTGCGTGTGTGCATGCTGCGTGCATATTGGGGCGGTATATGGTTTGAATTACCGTGATCTATTTATACATGATGTACGAAACCTCGAAAAGTTGATAAGTAATTATAAATCGTTGAACATTTAACGTATAATTTTTTTTAATTTGCGCGTGTTCGATCGTTCTTAAAACATCGCCTTTCCTCCTTTTAAAGAATAAAAATAAAATGTGTCCAATCTCTTATTGTCAAAAACTCTCAAGAACGCTTTACCGCGTACGTTATACACACGCCAGACGATTTTATTTATTGATAAAAGAACGTTTTTAACATTCAGCCATTTTGATTTATTATTTATAAATCGCCCCGTATACGAAATGATCGCACGCCGTCTTCGGCAATTTACTTTCAATATACACTCTGTATTATAATGATAGATCACACCTAACCAGACAGGTCGACAGATATACACTTCGTCTTACGTTTTATTTATTTGATCGTATATTTCTCTCTTATACGATTGTGTTTCGTTCACCAGTCTATCCGTAGAGCATTTTTTTTCCGATTGTTATTGAATATTTAAGTTATACGGGATAGTGAGCGTCTGCTCGCAGAATCGGCCAGACGTGCCACACAGACACTGCACACGTGCGTAATGACAAATTAGTTATACGGTCCCCGACCTCTCGCGATCACGTGACCACGTCTTCTCTGTTTATCGATACTCCTGGCCTGGAGCGGTCGGATCTGGGGGGGGGGTGAGAAAATCGGGTCACTCGCCCCGGAAGTTTCGGTAGGAGGGCGCCAAATCATCGAATAATAAGCGAATATATTTACAGTTATATAGGCGCGTGATAATAGATGAATTTCGAGAGAGAATGCTAATTTTACGCTTTGCCCCGGTTAAAAGATATACACTAGATCCGCAACCGCACGTTACAATTGCCTATATCATGTTGGCGACGATACGGCGAAGACGACGGCGTACGCGGACCAGTTGACCCACATTAGATGCGGCGGCGCATGTGTAATGATATATAAGTATAATAACGTATTATGCATTATACATATAACATTATACGTTCGTATGAATATACGTGTATGGTGTGTGTATACCTTTGACGCGACGATATGGTTGCCGCGCCGCCGCCGCCGCCGCGATTGTGCTGCTACGACGTCGGCTACTTTCTGCCGAAGCTGTGGCAAGGCGGCGGCAGCATGGGTCGTCGGTTTGTCGGACACCGGTGCAGTGGTACTCGGAGTCGGAGGCTGCAGCTAGCCAGGCCGACATGTCGCGGGTGTGCGGAACGCATAGTGTACACACCCTCCGGTCGCCATACACACATCCGACCCCACTCGACCACACCGTCACCCGTCCCGCCACGAGGATAACTATACATATATAGGTCACGTCGGTACTGTACCGGATCTAAATCATACACGCGATAGAATATATGTATATATGTGCGTATACCGTGTGATGAGAGAGAGTGTGTGAGAGAGAGAGAGCGGTCTAGAAGGGGTGAGAAACGGACGGTGGGGTGGCAGGACGAGTTAAATACATACGTTCATATATATATATATATATATAATAGCGCACTGTCGTGGTGTTGGGTGCTTCTGGTGGCGGTCGTGTACACTGTACACAATGTACGGTGAGACAGCAGCAGAAGTAGCAGCAGCAGCAGCAGCAGCAGCAGCACTATCGTAGACCACTGTTACACCGACACCGAGTTTGGGTGTAGGGCGCGGTGCGGGTGGGGCGCAGAACGAGCGGCGGCGGCGGCGGTGTAACGGTGTGTGGGCGTGTAAACTCCGGCCATCATCTCTCCCGAAATCGATTTGACCTGTAGCGCCGTGACTCTATTTTCGATTTCACCGGCTCTCGGCTTTTTTAGGCTAAACACGCCCCGGAACACGATATATACACACACACACCTAGCCAGTAAATGCACACGCGCACTTTAGGCGTGTAAGACCTAAACTGTACACACACATGATGCACACACGCGCGCGCACTTATTAACGAAAATATATATATGCGTTCACTCGTGTACGCGTTATTCGACTTACGTTGACAACGGCGACCCGAAAGAGATCCGTCCACACGCGGTATCCGATACACTACGTCTACGCGATATCATGTCCTGCGTAAGTTTCATCGGCAGTTTTCCGTCGGTGTACGTCATCGTTTTCCTTTCCGTTTTCGTTAACCGCCCCCCCCTCCCGAAGTCTCTGCGGTGCATAGAACGCGTACACCGTAACCGGCTCTCCGCAGTCTTGTAAAAGATACTTTTTAAAAGTGCAAAAAATTATCGCCGTACTAATACGGATAACTTAAAGTATTTCCATGGATGGTTCCATATAATTTCGGATGCTTTTAAATTGTTTGCGTAACGTTTTGTTTTGTCTTCTATTATAAGTAAACCGAACCGAATGCTTTCATTTTTATCCGATGTACGAGTGCTTTTTCCGAAAGTATTTGAAATGCGTATTTGATTACTTAAAAAGTATTTGAATACTTTAACTCGAGTATACTTTACAAAACTGTGTATTATATAATATATATATATATATATATGCATGCAAAGGTTCGTTTAAATTTAAAAAAAAAAAACAACACAAACTATGGGCGCACGTTTACGTCATCAGCAATGCGCATTTTACGGATTTGAAACTTTGAACTTGACGATACTTAATTTTATAATAACTATATCAGCTTGCGTCGTACCATTTCGTGGTATACAATCTAAAATGTATAATATGTTTTATACATTGTGTTATGGATAATGTATACAAAAAGGAATAGTGTACATATTACCCGGTTAATGTAAACCTTATTCATATGAACTGTGTAATGTATACATTATCTACCTTAAATATGTACAATGTATACATTACTTACCCGGTGAGCTATGGATAAAGTATTACTATATAATCGTAAACGACAATGTTGGCACAACAGGACCAACGCACTGAATACTTCAAATACTTCATTATACAGATTTATTCTAGTATTAAAAATCAAACCGTTCTGATTCGAAAAATAATTATTAATTAGAAAATGTTATAATTTAATTTAAATGTAAAACGAAATACGAGTTAGTGCAAATATTTACTAGAGAAATTTAAGTACGAGTGACATTTTGAATTGCAAAGTATTCCCCAAGATTTACATTAATATTTATTTGATTGGCATTTGTTTTGACATTTTTTAAGCTTTGACTGTCGGAAAAAGATTGTAAATTAGGCATTTCAAGAAAAGATTTTTTTTTCGGTAAAAATTCTACAATATTTATAATTGGTTCACGACATACAGTAAATTGATTTCTTGAATAAAGCTAAAGAAGGGTGCCATTTTTATTTTTGAGTTTCCAGTGGTGATTACCGCTAATAGACACAACTGCAAATAGCAGGTACCTACATTTTAAGGATCATCTCAGTTTGTGTCTACTTTTGGTAGTTTGACTCGACCTGTATCGTCTAAAACGTATACAATTGTTATTTTTGTTTCAAAAAATAAATAATATTTCTACTTTATCTAATAGGTTTGGATAGTTTTTGGTAGTTGTTCAGTGTTCACCTTACCTAAATGTATACATTATCCGACTTTGGTACTTTACCCGTAACATAAACACATACATACACAGACGTCCGCACGCATGCACGCACGCACCACCCACCCGATCGCGTTCCATACCATTGCTTCGGGAACACGATTCACGTTTATAAATATAAAACAATTATATACATAGTCAACATGGTCTGGGCTGAACGCTATTTGCAGAATTTTAATCATCGACGGGTCGTTCTGCCGTAGTTGTTCTCCGTTAGATATTATTTCATGTCATCAGCTAAAAGTGTTCTCTTTTCTAAAATAAACGTTGATTTACGAGCACAAGTATAGTATCGATTTTTATCGTAATCTCAATCGAAATTAATTTATTAGTGTTTTGTTGATACTTTGTTTTTCGTCTAGACCTTTACAATGCGTATAAAACCCTTTCGAAGAAAACAGTACCAAAACAATAACGACGGCATATTCTATTATAACATTGCTATAATAATGTAGCTACGTCGTCTTTTCGGTAACCGCGTTCAAATAGCGCCGCGACCTCGGCATTTCAACCTCGCGAAATAATGATAAATCGGCTTGGAAAATATATATAATATATTATATTATATTCACGCGGTGGCGGCCTTTGAACGAAAAAAAAAATTTAAAAAAAAAAACTACAAAAAACCGAAACCTTTATTATTATCCGACGTCATTAATCCTCTCCCCAGCCCTTAGCCACTTCACCACCATACGCGACCGGTCAACCGAAATAAATTAAAATCTTGCGGATTTCACCAGCAAAACGTCGTGAGGTATGCATACGGTATTGTTGAACTCGGTTTTATTGTTTTAAAATGTGTTATACAGAGTGAATCGTCAAGCACACTCACTCCAATTTTTCTTTTGATAATAATTATTTTATTACAATTATAGTTCTGAAAATTTTCAAACACACACTTTATATTTTCAAATTCCTAAGATTTTTTTTGTACTTTCTAGAGTGTCTTGTGCAGGCAACACATACTTTGATTTTAAAATAAAAATTACCTTTTTCTAAAAAGAGTGGTTATTATTTAAATAAATATAAGTTTAAGTTAAATAACAAATCTTAAGAATTCAAAAATACGTATTATGCTTATGTGAGTATTTAAAAAAAATGCTTATGTTGAGATTTAGAATAATTGCATTATTGGAAAAACAGAGAATAATTAGCGTGCTTGGTGAATCACCCTGTTCATTAATTATCAACTGAGTTTAATGTATATTTAAATAATATGTAACGTCTAGATTTCTCGTTCACAAAAAATAATTAAAAATATCGAACGTTAAAATATAATGTCATACAATAATAACTATTTATGTTGAATAATATATCTTTTCAAAACAATAATATTATAATTACCCTTGGCGGTGCTAATGAGAAAGCGTTATTTTTTTGCGTTTTATTCAAATCACATTTTGTTGCTCGATAATCATACTTGGTTTTCAACATTTTATGATAATTTTACTTTCATCGCTACGACGACCGCGACGACCCGTTGATAATTTTTCAGACAGGTATGCGTTCCATTATACTATATTATATTATGTATTATATAGCACAGTACACTTTTGACGTGTGTGTGTGTGTCGATAATATTATAATATAAATATTATAAAAATATGTTGTGCCTTTAATATTTTTTTAATCGTTTAGTAGAACTGTTGACGTTTTTAAGTGTACACGAGTATTTAAGTAGGTATTGAAATATTTTAAATTAAATGTACAAGCCTGCGTGAGCTATGGTTTAAACGATTTAACGTCGACCGAGTTGAAACTTTGAATTTTTATGTAGAAAAAATCTAACTCGGTACGTACAAATAACGATATTGTCATACTTACCTATTGGTTCATACGTTGTTCAGGTTACGTGTATTATACTGGCCTTATAACCATACAACATATCGTATAGGTTTGCAAACGAGTACATTTTATACAATATATGCACCGTAGAAATAATGAAATATGTTTACATTCGTGTACCTATGTGTTAAAGCCAAGGACGTGCATTTGGTGCTTATAATATAATAATATGACGTACGGATATAATATAATAACATTATGTAACGTAATATTATATCGTTTAGCTCATACATCGAAATCGTAGTATAATTAGTGTTATATAGTATGATATTTTACAGGCGCATAGTCGTCACTTTAGTTGTTATTTTTATAAGGTCGTCGGTAACCTACACGATGTATGTTACTATATTATATTGCCGACGAATTTTACATTGACGATATACAATGTGTGTAGGTACTTATCGATTTAATGTTATCGATTTATTATAATTAATATAATGTGTTTTATAATATCTTATACTCGTATTTACCATGATAATAAAATGTATATTTCATTTGTATATATATATATTATCGTCGCTTCAGAGAATTTCCAATATTTCGTATCATTTTTGATTTTGATTTTGATTTTTTTTTTTTTTTTAATCTGCCGGGTTTCAGGTACTCCAGTAGAAGTTGGTGTCACCATGTACGTGCTGAGCATCAGCTCATTGTCTGAAGTGCAAATGGTACAATAAATATATATTTTTAAGCAAACTACATAATATAACATTGTTATGCATATCGGACCATTTATATTATAATGTGTTTATTTATTACTATTATATTAATTTTATTATTTTTTTTTTTTTTATAATTTAAACATTTTTAAGTAACTCAAATACACACTATCTATTATTATATTATATTATATTATCATCCTAGCTGAACTAGTTGCATCCAAACGAATATATTCTTAAACCATTAACCTCATCTAGTCTCATTATTGTTATTATTATTATTATGTTACAAACCATTTGAAACGCTTTGTTGTAATACATAAACGTTGGGTTTGAAGCACGTTGTAGACTGTCGTTTTTTCGTTATGATATATATGTATATATAGGTGTATACTATACATACATATATTGTAATGTAATAAAATTTGTCCCAGAAATTTCGTAATATATATACAAATATATGTATATAATATAATCTTACAAACCCAAACCGACAACGACAAGAGTATTAAAATGATATAGTATAAAACAAACTGTAATATAATCATCCAAACACGCTGCATTTGATAACGCAACAGGTTTTATTATTGTAGTGAGCTTTACGCGTAGCGTGTACTACTTAGACGTGTGCACACTAAAAATGGACAGAATAGAGTCGGATAATAGTGTATTTATATATTATACGATGTTTAACGGAATGGTTTATTTTAAGGCTATTCAGAAATGTCGTTTTGTCAATATCATGTGTTTGCGCGTTTATTGTCGTTAAAAATAATAAAGTATTCAAGTAAAACTATGGGGTAACATTCGAGGAACCATTGATATGGGAGGGGCGTCTCCTGCGTCACGTTATAGTTCGTAAAATTCAAAAAACGCTAAATTAACTTAAAAAAAAAAATGCTAACTTGTATCGGGCGGCAACCTTACAACAGCACTTTATCTCACTAAAATGCAGTTAAACGTACTCATATTGTGCGAGAACGCACTACGACGAGAAAAAACAACCATTGACCGACGCCGCGCCCGGACATGGAAACAATAATTATTGGCACCGAAACGCTAGTACTGTTATAGTGTGCTGTGGGTGTACTATTCAAATAACGATGATCGCGGACAAATGTCTACCAAGCGTTGCGTGTTGTATATATGCGTTCATACATTATCGACGTACCCACACATGCGCCACGTCGCATACCCGCGAGTAAATTTTGTACGCCGTTTCTCTGGATTTCCGCAGAATAAATTTTTTTCTTTTTTAACCGCCGTATCGATCTATTTCTAGGTTTCGGGCCACACGTACCTAGGTTAGGTTACCTATAGGTACATGACGTATAGTTTACCGCACGGCTGTCGGCGGCCGACCGAGAATTGCGGTGAAACGATATTTACGGAAAATCATTTGCGTTTTAGTACGTTTTTATGTAAATCCAGCGATGTTCGCGTCCATATATTATAAATAATATAATAACACGTGAGGTTTCTCGTGGGAATACCAATGAAGTTTAATGGTGGAATAGTGGTGCCGCCGCTTTTTACGGATCTCGTGTCTTCTGTAGCGCGAGAAACCCCAACTGACTACATAATAATAATATTATTAATAGCCGCATATAATATTTGTATGTATATAATATACAATATAATATATTGCAACGTGTACGATATTATATTATAAGGATCGTCGATTTTTTTTTTTGTATACTATTATTTTATATTTTTTACGCGCTCTGCACGTCGTATATAATAAACATGGAACACCAGCGATGTAATATGTTTAATTGGCTACACACTTATTTTCTATAACTAGTTAAACATTTACGCTTTTACACCATTTGAATAATAGGTATACTACACATTCGCACATTTTTACCAAAAAAAAAATAATAATAATAATAATAATACTCGGAATAATATTTTATTTCAAAGTATGCAATTAAAAACGTTTGTTATTTATTCAAAAGAGTTAACATTTTAAAAACAATAACGATTAAAAAATAAAAAATATAGTGAAAATGTTATTTTAAATGACTTAAAATGACACAATAAAATGATTTTAAAAAGTAAATATTTTTTATAAAATCAATTATATAATATCAGGGTTCAAAAATAGTATTAAGTTTTGTCAAGTATTTCTGGCAATTTCATTTTAACATCAGATTCTTAAAATGTATGCGTAACAAGTCAAACTAAAATTCCACATTGCATCCTATAGGGTCAAAATATAAATAAATATAATATATTTTAAAGCCATAAAAAATACGGTATGTTCATCTGAAAGCGATGCGGGTTTCTGTATAAAAATCGGAAGTAGTAGCGGTATCGTTCACCGTTCGCAAAGCATAAAGTTGTGTACAATATAATTTATAAGTGCAATGAATGGTTGTCAATAATAAAGAAAAAATACGTTAAAAGAATAATATCACCTCTTATAACGAGGCGAAGATTTAGCGATGGGAATTTCCGATGAAAACAAAAAATCGATCAAAACACAAACTAACCGGGAAAATATCACCAGAACGGAAATGGGCGTTATTATTTTTGTTTTTATTATTATTATATATGGTTATGCAACACTTTCCTCGGAAAAAATCGTTTTTATAAACGTTTTCATTTTTAGGATTGTACATATAATGATATGTTATACTTATAATATTATAAACACGCGTATGATGTATATAATATTGTAGTTTTTTTTCCCGGGAATTTACCGCTAAAAGTGAACGACTTTTTTCAGACAACGTTTTACATCTGCTGTCTAAAATATGCCATTTTTTCGTATCGTCCAAAAGACGGACGTAGGTACCCTATGATATTATGTTCGGACGAGGATGGCTTTGCATTATTGAACACGGCCGACTGTTTGGTATTCATGGGCTGTACGGCGGCTGCGTTGGTCTGTGCCGTTATTACAATGGAAACCTGCGCGCGACGTATATATATATTATTACGATTACAATATAAACATATTATGCATATATATTTATGTGATGTACAGGGTGACACACTTCAGCCTCCTTCCGGTCGATTTTCGCGTCCAGGCGTTTCATCTTGTCCGGGTCAATAGCCGTTTTTCTCAATTCAATGTTTTCGTAACGATATTTCGAAAAATCTTTATTTTATCAATTGGCTTTGTCCGTTTGCGCGTTTATTTTTTCCCGATGTTTTTCGACCGACATGATATTATATGTGCAACAACCATAATGGTTTTGCCGTAAACCAGTCTTCATGATATATTATACGGTAGTCGTTCCGAGACGGAGGCATTTTATTAATACATATGGGCGGGTATCGTTCGGAAACTCTGGTGGTTTGTGTGTTGTTATCATACACCCTAAAATAATGTCTTGGTAACTGGTCCATCCGACGGTCTAACTAGTTAATTACGATGTAAAAATAACTGATGAAAAACTATTTACCATAATCAGGTCAACTCGCGGTTAATAAGTACAGACGACGACGTAGTCAAAACGCCGCGGGGAAATAAACAGACTTTACTAGTAGGTACATTATTATTATTTTATATAATACACGTCCTAAGTGCGGCGATGGCGGTTTTTGTCGTTTCATAATTAAAAAAAAAATAAAAACGGGTTCTGATCGTTTTTTCACTCTTTTGAAAATATATAATAACGACACTCGCGGTTGAGTGTTGAATAACAGTCGTGTATATGTATATATATATATAGGTATTCATATATCGTAATAAATATTAAAATATACGTTTTTTTATTTTTAATTTATTTTCTCATTTAAAACTTATTGTCGTAAGTCGTAGGTATAACAACGAGCCACTGCGGCACTCCTCTGTAACTACGTGTAATAACGAGTCAAAGACGTATGTAATGTACAGGTGCCATATACCCGTGGCATACAGCTACAGACGCCTTTGTCTGACGGTCATGTGTTTTTTTATACCCCCTTATAATCGCGTTACCAGCACAAAACGATCGGTTTTATGCGCGCTCACGACTCATAAAATCTATCGGGTTAATTTCACGAGGTTTTGTGTTTTTTTTTTTATTATTATTATTATTATTCCATTGTATGCGTTTCTCTAAAGCACAGAAATATTATTAAATTTTTATGTTCATACCATATTATTACTTTATATAGTGCGATGAATAGTCTGATAAAGTCGTTTTTGTCCCGTCATCTAAGCAATTTATTTATAATATAAAAAGAAGAAGATTCGCCGATTATGTTAACCTTTATTTTTACTTTTAATAATAAATTTATTCAAATTCTGGATTCCGAAAATGTTGATTAATTCAAAATCAAGTATTCTTGGGTACTTTTTCTGCGTGAATATCAAGATACTATTTTTTTGGTTGAGTTTTTCAGCGATTTTCGATGATCGAATACTTCATATTTTTACTATGAGCATCCTACAGCCATTATCGTTTTAGTTTTCGTAGTCGTCTGACAGTCGTAATTGCATTGAACAATGAACAATAACATTAGTGTATACTGACGCAACAATATACCTATTCTTCCTAAGCCAGATCAGACGTACGATATTGGCCTGTAATATTGATATTATTAATCATTCGATTTTATTAATTCAATCTGTAATATAAGTCGTAGTATGACGAAAATCAATCACCATATTTTTATTTTTCTGAAATCGTATAAGCAAAATATCAGACAATATGGTTTATTTGGTCCGATTATTTATTTCGATTAATTATTAGTATCAATATACGGTTACTCGACTTCAAACAATTGAACTTTTTATTAAATGTACTATACACGATGGCGAACAGTGCCGAAGGCAGAAAAATAATATAATATTTTAAATACTTATTATTATTCATCATTAATATATTAATATAATACACAATGTTAGATGATTACTCGCTAAGTCCGGAGAACTGGTTCGATATTAATTTTACCATCAGCTTTCAGTCAAAAACACCATATTATTCGTTTTCGCCGACGATTATATCATAATAACAATATATTTCATAAGTGTTAACTATCCCGTTTGCAATGTTTCGTATCACCCGTTATTTTATGTTGTTACGTTTGCTAAGTTCGGTGGAACTTATTATTATTAATCAGTCGTCGCCGAGCACGTCCTTATTCGATTATAATACAAACGTTTTTAAAACACATTTGTACCAAAACACGACACAGTATATCGCAAACTCGAAATCGTACGATACAAACATATTTTAAATTCAACATAATCATATAGGATAATATTTCAAGTTTAGTACCTATTGCAGTAAGCAACTAACGTGGAGTTTTTGTGAAGTATAAATTAGTTTCCGGTTCCGGTTACCGATAATTTTTTAGTCGTTTTTGGACCGCGACGGAAAATAATGTGCTTTTATCTAAGACAATCATAGCGTCAGTTGATCATTTTTGGAACAATTTCGCATATATTATTATGTAATAACATATATTATGCAATGTACTCCGTATAAACGCACAACGACCCGGGTGGGCCCCTGGTGCAACGTTTTGGGAAAATGGCGAAAAACATTAATCAACGTTTCATCGTACTATTACACACGTCGTATATATTATAATGTTATATATCATGCCTTCCGTAACGAATATGAAGCCGTTCGTTATAACAATAATAGTAATAATAATAATAATAATAATATAATATACTGTCGTGAGTCGTATATTTATAAATAGGTATACATAACAATATATTATATGTGTATAAATCCGTGTTGAAGACGATGGACCCCGCCGTCGATTCTATAATAATATGTGTGGTTCGTCGTATTATACATGTTTTGTATTTTCAACTGTGGTTGCGGTATAATTACTTTATTTATTTATTTATATCAATGATATAACACACAATCGTCTTGATTTGGATAATTTTCAAGATTTTGTAGAATTCTAAGAACGAGTATTATCGTTTATTATAATACAATCCTACGTGGACGTTTTTTTATTATTTCGGTTATGAAAGTTAAAAATAATATAGTGTTATATTGTAAAAATGTTTGTCTCATTTTAAATATAGTCGTTCGTAAATCGTGATGGGAAGCAACCGGAAATGAAAAACTAAACGAATCAGATTCATACCACGAATTTTTCGTATTCGTTAAAGTTTCAGACCAAAAAAAAAAAAAAAAAAACCAAAACGTTATTGGTTTCATTCTATAAAAACAAATAAATTAGGTGGCTCTTACATAAATACGCATACGCAGGGTGATTATTTTATCAGTTAACAAAATTATAATAATAACAATAAATTTCTCTTGGAAAAAATGCACACTAACAAACTATGTTTGCGCGTCAACGGGATCGACAAGAAAAAGAAATGGTTATCTTCATTATTTTTTTATAGCAAAGAATTTATTAAAATTTTGATATTTAGATCTTTTGAGTATACTTAAGGACTACATTCTTAATTATTCAGATTTATATGTATTAAAAACTCTTTTAGTGTACAAAAATTTAAATTTCGAATGACAGATAACTATAATATAAATTATAATATTACAATAAATGATCTATTTTTTTTTTTATTGAAATTTAATTTTTCAATGTACCCAAAGCTTATCGTTAGTATACGCGTTAAGGTCTTGAATAGTCTATTCGCGTTGAATACGAACAGTTATCATTTCAACAACTGCTAAAAAAAAGAATCCCTTTGGTACCTTTCTATCTATACACATTCGTATCGTAGTGATCAAGAACACGAGTGAAATTAAATATTGTTTTTGCTCTTCTTTAAAACGTACCTATACACATAATACGATATATTATTCATAAAATCATAAAACGCTGCGAAGTGACTTATTTATACCTTTAAACTTTCAATAACGGTACGCCCATAGTATTATACATATAAATATAATATTGCTAACAATATTATAACGTCTTCGTATTAATCGCAAACCTATATAATAATTATAGCATAGGGTTTGTGAGTTTATTACTTTGCGTTATTAAAATGTCGCACTTTTTTCACTCGTTCTGTTCACGCTATCGTAAGCGCTGAACTTGTTAGTAACATATTGGTATTTTGTAATTAAAATATCACGACGTTCACTTTTGAGTGTTACATTAACGAACCATGATATAAAACATAAATAGTTTTATTATAAATTAATCAAATCGTTTAAATTGAATAATCGTTTAAAATGTACGTATCAGAGGTTTACCTAATTGGCCAGGTTAGGTTTATAATATAACATAACTAAAAGCACGAATTTTAGTTTGAAATCAAAATTCGATAATAGTTTTGTCGGCAAATAATAATATTATAATACCATACCGGTGACAAAAACACGATGGGCCAAAACAAAACGTTCGGTTTCACTTACGTTACACACTTTCCGAGTAAAAAATGTTGAATAAAGAATTGTAATTATCTAGTGTTTAACATTAATATTTACCTTGCAATTGTCCTGTATGTACGCGTGTATCTCTTGATGAATGTAATAATATTTTTATAACGTATCCGAATTTCTTCCCCCGGCAAAATTAATTAAATCTGTTTCGCGGTAGGGTAGTTAAAGCAATGTGATAAAATAATTTCATAACATTTATATTATTTACAAGCGTGTAATATTTGATTTAGTATGTGTTTTATGTTTCACATTACTCACAAAGTTACGTTGCAACGGCGTCAGAGTAAGTAAGTAGAGGAGATCGCGATGGAGAGATTGGAGAAAGAAAATATTATGAAAATCCTACGGTGAATTCGAGCGTTAATAACTGGTTGTTTCGATAGTGAGGGTGGTGGCGAAAAAAAAACCGTAAACAAAAAAACTTGTTGTCCACGTGCGTAAATTTTTCCGTCAGACTTGTTCACACACGCTCCCTTTGCGACGGCCCAACAAGTCAGCGTAAAACTAAAACGAATCATTGAGCACCATCGTATACGGTGTATAATTAACCAAACCTGTTTTCCCCGATTTTAATAGTTTATAATGAATTTATTTAAAATTGTATTTGATTAGAATTTTTAATTACATAGATAATTTGAAACTATAGAAATTTCTACTATTATTGCTACTGTGTATCTCGTAGTGATACAAACTTCTGTTGTAAAAATATGAGCCCTATATTTTACTGTACGCGATTAAGTAAAAACCGTTTTATATATATTATTTAAAATTTGAACCAAGTATCTCAGTTATTAAAATATTTATACAATCATAAGAATAATTATTCTTTAAAATGGCTTTAAAATAATATATTATATTTATAATATTGGATCTGATATTTATTAAATTAAATTATAAATGTTGATAAATTAATATCAATTAATACAATTTTCAAATCACCATTAGTGCCTATGTTTATATTTTAAACCCATTATTATTATCATTATCATTATTATTACAGACGCATAACATTAAAAAACTCAAAATCTATGCGTTTGAAATTTGACTTTTTTCCCCGAAAATTATTTACTTAATATTTTATAGTAGAAAAAAAAGTTCTCATTAAATTAAAAAAAAAACAGAAGTTTGTGTCTTTATATGATACCACCTACAACAATAGATTTTAGATATATTTAAAAGTTTCGAAACTAAGATTTGAATTATTGAAGAAAAATGGGATGACCATATTGGTAAAGCTTTCTGAAATAAATTAAACAATTGCACTGTTTAAATTTTCGGGATCGATGCACTTATAATAATTATGAACGAACGCGAAAAATAATAATTTAATCATTAATTGAAAAACTACGGTCTGAGATCGACGACAATAAAACACGCTGTTACAATAATATGATATAGACGGCTGCTATTTTTCAAAAGCTTGCTAAATGTTTAGTCGATTCAAACTTTTCAATCACCTTGGCTCGTGAACATTCTCATTTTTTTTTCAGAATTTAATAGATGTTTTTGCTTTCAACCGAAAACACGGTGCTTATGAAGAAATATGTATTTACTAAATTATTTTCCAAGACTCAATACTTAATATTATTACATTTTTACTTTTGATTTTATTATAATATGAATTATTTTAATTGTGGTTGTATTCATACCAGACTTCAATTAAAGATGTCTAATACAGTACTTCAATGCTTTTAAAATAGGACTACAAATGTATTCTCTAAGATACCCCAAATATCCCTTATTCTAGTCTCTATAAGGGTATATAATAAAACAATGTGATCGCATTTTTCACGTACGTTGCAAAACATTTTTTTTTTTATATATTATTATATGTATATAATATATTACGTTTCCTATATTCTGCTCTATATTATATGAACCATAGTTTTCCATAGCACAAAGGTTTAAAACAAAGATTAGGTTAACCATA
Source organism: Rhopalosiphum maidis (assembly GCF_003676215.2). Lineage (NCBI taxonomy): Eukaryota > Metazoa > Arthropoda > Insecta > Hemiptera > Aphididae > Rhopalosiphum > Rhopalosiphum maidis. The sequence continues at coordinate 89,140,544 of NC_040878.1, forward strand.
TTTCAAAGGCAATTTAAATGTAGACTTAGAGTTACTTATCTGGTATTAAATAATTTACTTTAAATATTGTTGATGTCTCATTAAATGGTTTTTGCAAAAGCTTAAGAGGATTGCAATTTCCTATTGTTTTGTATATAATCAATAATTAAATAAATATGTATATATTTTATAGAAAAATCAATCTAAACGATATACAATTCTTCTGGTTTGATTGTTGGTCGGTGAGTGTATGAGGGAAAAAGAGAAATGAATGGGGATTAAACCCAAATCAGTGTATAATATCATTGTATTCCCTATTCAAAGATACTAATTTATAGTTTGTGAAAATATTTCAAAATTCAATCCTATAAGAACCAATAACAATTTACAGTAAAAATTGTTTATGATTAAATTTAAAAGACTAGAAAAATAGGCAATAATAACCGATATGCATAACAACCAAAATTAAAAAATATATATATATATGTGTATTAAAAACCATAAACATTCTATTACATTTTAATCCTAATTATTTACATTATTAAATATAAAGCACATTCTTATAACCAATTGAAAAAAATTCCTCTATTTTGTTTATATCAATACATTGTTGTTATATAAAAATCTTGTTATATTTATGTTTAAAATTTATCAAATTTGTTTTTGAAGTCATATATTTTAGTCAAATAATTTGACAATGATTATTAATTGGTTATTTACTTTTATAACGTAGATACAATATTTGTCTAAGTTCGCCAATAATTAATATCATAACAACTAATAACAATTAGGATATATTAATAACATAGAAGTTTTGCAGAAATCTTTGTTTTTAGGTTTTAAATCCAGAATTTCACTAAAACCAATGTAATTTTAATCTATTTCTTCTGTTAAATTGTATACCTACAGTTTGTAATTTAAGTGCGAGGAAGAAATATAATCTATGGGTTTGTGCATATACTGGAATCAACGGATCTTAAAAATGTTGATATCATGAGGGGAGGGGGGGAACTCAACGTCGAGTCTTAATCTGCGCTCTTTTATAAATATATCGTTTTTAGTCCGAGTTGATAGTATTGAGTGTAGAGTTTTCTCTCGGTAATATTCTGATTTTTAAACGATAAGAAACAGAAAAACCTATGTCAGAATTTTTTTTTTTCATGACAATACGCGCTTATTCTACCGACATTTTACAGTAGCAGTATATATAATATGTGCTCAATAATACTAATACTATAATATTGGATAAGCCTTAAAAATTATCTTTTCGATTTCTGCTGCTGACGACGATGGCTATAATGATGTCCAACTTGTGGAATTCTGAACAGACGTAAAAAACTTAACTCCGATCATATGTATCATATCACGTACATACGTTTTTAGTTTGAATACAAGTATAACTTTATATATATATAAATATATAATATTTATATACAATATACATACATGAATTGTTATATTGTATATTATATTATGTATGTGTGGATCGTATTAATATGTCACGTTCAGTAGTCGATCCGTTCGCAACTGAATCTGATGATTTTATTCAAAAATTTCAAATAAAAAAAAAATTTAATGTATTGATATTTAAAATACGACATTTAACCTTTTAGGTTGATTATGTTTGTCAACGGGATCAGAGGGGAATAAAGGTAAAAATATGAGATTTGTAATTCTAAACGATACAAATATTAAACGAAATTCTTTGTTGTTTTAATCTTTTTTCGTTTCGTTTTTGTTTTTTTTGTTTTTTTTTTTTTTTAATCATACTATATTGAAATTGTAAATCCATTAATATTATAATACATAGAAAAATAAACCCTTTTATGTATACTTGTGGAATAGTCATACATAATTAGTATTGACGTTTTAACCTATCATTGCAGGTCCCCCAGTAGAGGTCGGAGTCACCATGTATGTTCTCAGTATAAGCTCCGTGTCCGAAGTACTCATGGTACAAATAACCTAATAATAATAATAAAATATTTTTTTTTGTTTTAAAACGTTTTTGTTATTTTTAAATTTTTGACATTAATCATATGATACGAAATAATATGATTTTTTATTTTTAAGAGTGTTTCTATATTCATATAATATATTATGTTGTATTAATCGATATTATAATATGTCTTAAATATAATATTAATATCTATGTATTATATTATATATTATGTAATACGCATACATATTTAAAGATTTACATAATATTATGTGTATGCTATATATACGTGTACTGGCTGATCGGAATTTCATGACAGCAATTTTCTAATGGAAACATGCAAAATTGAAAATCGTAAAAATATAAATATAATAATATCATATTAATCAAAAGTAATGAAACTTGTAAAAACTTAAAAAAAAAAAATCCTGATTTTCTTAAGTCAAAAATATGTATTATTGGTTCTTAGCTGGTTATACATAGTTTAATTAATCTAACCTAACCAGACGAGTTTAAAAAAAAAAAAATCTTTTAAATAATTATTTTATTTATCATACCTAACGCTTTAATCAAATTATAATAATATATTATTCTCCATTTCGAATATCCATGTACAAGAACATTGCTGGAACACGAAATCTTGATGACAGTGTATACATATGTATATATATATATACACGGGCGTATAATACTATCATTGTTTTTTAATTGTTTTATTATTTTGTGTTTCAATAATACGTCCGTTTGAACAGACGCTTTCTTTTGCTTATTGTTTTGTTTCGAAACATAATGTTTGAACGACTCGTGGAAACATGAAACAATATAATATTATATTTTATTTACAATGTCGATTTTTTTTAGCGAGCCAATTTTACCGTTATTATTGACTATATAATTATTTAAGTAATGATTCGTCATAACTAAAACTCGCTACGAAAACTATGAAAGGAACCAAATGACGTTCCCTGCATGCAATTCTGCTGCTTGACAATTGCGGTGTCTATTTACATACCTACCCATCTGCGTCATTATAATATGCGTACGGCGTTTTGTTATTATCTGATAAAATGTGTAAATCTATGTGTCCACTACGCAAATAATAAATACCATCATATTGTCATAATATGCTGTACAGTAGTCGAAGTGGATAAAAAAAAAGTTGGAAGGATGATTACTTACAACCATTTAGGCTATTATTTGTGCCCTATGATCACTGTCGAATCAAAATGATATTACAATATGCAGTCGTAGCAATATATTTATGTTTCGTTGCATTGAAAAAAAAAAAAAAATCGATGATCAATGACAGTATATATTACTGGCGAAGAAAATGTTTGACCGGCGCGTGATACTGTATATATTATTATCGTTGTACGACTGCAGTGGTGTGACTTCAAATCAGTACATTAATTATTTAATTAATATGAACGAATGGAAAACTAACAAATTATTATGACTATCAAATTAATAATTTAGTTCGACCGGCGACTACGCATACTTGAGCTGCAAAAGGGTAGAAGTTTAGATAGCACAAACGTGATTTGTGTTGATTTAATACATATTTATATTACTTAGTCAATTATCTTTTGTCATATTTTTTTTTATATATCAGTATATCCATTAGCGTGCAAGAATCGTGACTAGGAAATTTGTCTATTCATCAATGGTAATAATATATTCCTAAGAAAACTGACCAATTTGGGGGTTGCCGATGTTTGTCTAACAATCAAACTGCACATTAAAATAGTGTCAAGGTCTCGAAACTCGTTAAGTTTAATTCAAAATGTCTGTCACGTCTTGAGGAGGAGAGATCGAATTGAATGACATCATGACGAGAGTTTTCGTATAATATTTAACTTACAGGTAATATTATGAGATAGAAAATCGGTCACAAAAATAATTACAATATAATATATAATATTATGTTATACAACACGCGTGTAATGAAATCAAAACGCGTGTCACCGTATGTAAATATAATACTTACGATAGTTTTCCGCTGAAATATCCGAACGATTTGTTTTTGTTCCGTAGAATGGCATTTAACACGACTCCGTGACAAAAACCCTGACTTGTATAATTATTTACTCTCCTCTATAATACTATGCAAACGGTCTCCGTAACGTACATTATTAAATCGTTTCCAAAGAACCGAATGATCGCCGTCACTGGACCTAATCTTAAAACAATAATATACGAACGGACACGTCACAAAAACTGGCGTGGTGATCGTGTTAAAATCGTATTCGGATCGTCGACGATTTTGTATGGACCGAAATTCTACACGTCCTAATTTATTATTAACAGCAACCCTTAATCTTTCTTAGAACTTTTTTTCAAAGACAATTTCGTTTGGTACCTAATTATTATACTCACGCGTGAACGAGACAATAACTCTGCCTGTATATTGCCGTTATTTAAAATTTGGAGATTTCACACTATGGGCATGTTTAAAAAATAAATTCAATCTATAACCGGGTGGAGGGTGGTGGAAAAATGTATATTGTTAAATTTACTCTAAACTCCGGTATAATGGTCTTTTACACGATTATTTGAAACATGTTTACCTGATGCTATAGATTCTTACTCTTTCTTCGCACGTCATCTCTCGTCAAAACAAAACTACTGATACGCGGCAGTCGCGGGAAATGGCTCGCACCATATTATATTTTTGTATCGTCCCGTTCGATGTTCCGAAAAAAGCACCAATGATATATAACACGGTGTATATATATATATTCTTATTGTTATTGTCATAATATGTATGCAGTATATATTATAATATACATGTGCATTTGTAGGGTTTTTTTATTATTATTATTAGTTTCTTTTGTCGCAATATTTTCTCGAGTCTCATTATTATTGCGCTGTCGAAAAGCTTACCAGCACGGAAATATCACACGCGAGACGGACTCACGGCGCCTAAGACACAATGCAACAACACACGATATTGTTATACGGCAATAATAATAATAATAATATTGCATTACGGCGTGATTTATAATATATATATATTATACACAGTAGTCGCAAACGGCAAACGTCATGCTATATTATCTGCGATCACATCACACGCCGCAGTATAGTACATTGTGTACACGTATAACGGCTCTTTTATGGGTCCAATAACGATGTTATGCATCATAATAATAATATCGTTATTATAATTTTATTTATAACAACGTCGTGCATCACGTCGCAATGCTCCGACACGATTTGTCGGGACGCGAAGACCCGCAGCCGAGACCGCAGCGATCTCCGCCGTCGGAATCCTCTCAGGTGTACTTTTTTATTCGCGCGCTATGCTATTTATACATTCGGTATTATATTATTATGTTCAAAGCTGTAGTGTGTCGTACGCGAAACGTGTCGATCGAGTTTCGTCGTCGATCAGATGAGCGCGAGAGACGTGTTACACGATATTATGACGTCTAGCGCGTTTATATTATGTACACACAGGTAATGAGTAAAGAGACGCTCGTGAGTGATGTTTCTTTCTGTTATTCATATTTTTTTCCCTCAGCTCTTAACCCCCGATTCAAGGTCGTGTTTGTACACCGAATAAACGTGCCACCGACGACCGAGTGTCAAAAAACACAAACACCCTTCACTCGAGTTGTTCTATATAATGTGCGTGTGTAATGTACACCGGCTTTGCGTTTGTATAATATTATATTTGCGAGTGTTGGTTTCTAGCGAGACTCTATATTATAATACATCGCACAAGCTTATAAAAGTGACATCGACGTCAATAAGCGAAAGTCTCGGGCACCATGATTTTTGTCATTCGTATTATAAGTATTTTATTGTAATTGCAAGGGTGGGCATATAACCTAATTTTAAAATCTCGTCGGAGTTAAGTTTAAAATAGCAAAATTTAAGTCGATTAACCAAACATGACAATTAAACTAATTTTCTAATTAATTACTTACATATCATAGTTAGAAAAAAACTTGTTGGGCTGAAAGTTACATTTAAAAAAATATAATGTAACGCAGTATAACTTAGTTAAAAGAAACTTCATTATTCAACTTAAATTTAGTTTTATAAATTGTTATTTTCCATTTTTGCTTACGCATATAAACTTATCGAATTAACGACCTACACGGAAAGTAATATTTTAATAATACTTCAGTTATTGCGTACAATATTATTAAAAATAACCGTAGCCGACCGTTTTCCATCGATATAATATTTTACTTTTGTCATTATTGCCGCAATACTGATAACAATTCGCATCTATACAGAACGTTAAGATTTAACACCTCAATACAGCGTGGTGATTGAGATATTCCATAATCTATTAAAAATATAAATGTTTGATCAACTTGAAAGCCAGTGTAAAGGGAAAATAGTTAAATTATTTTAATATTAAACGAACATTAAATACAATTTAATAATTTATAATTAAAATAAGCATTTATTTCAAATTTTAAAGATTCAGGTAAATGAGTAATATTGGAATCTAACAATTTTAGTTCATTGCATTTAATTGTACGTCGTGTAATATCGGTAATGTATTTTAGTTAGAAATGATTAAGTAAAGTTCGTCAGCGAGACTGACCTCAAACTTATTTTTTTTTTATCATTTCATCATTGTCTAGTCCGCCATTTCTAGTTGCGGTACCTTTATAATTATATATACAAGTTTCAATTCGAAATCCTTCCTAACACAATATTTTATGTAAAAATACTTTACAAACACGAAAAACCTACCGATAAAGAAACCGTGACCGTCTGACGTTAAAAAAAATGTATACCTTTGATTGCACGATCGAAAAAGGATGCACATCTATTATAATATAGGTACAATATAATTATATATTTTATACCGAGAAACGTGACAAACCGTAATCAAATAGACGTATAGTAGATTAACGCAAATAATACTATACGCATTCGATAAACTATTAGACTTAAATATTAATACCTAAATCGTAGACGACAATATAAGCCGACTCCATTAAAAACCATTATACATTTTATTAAATAAAACCTGGTATAATATGTACCTATATATTAGGTCGTGTTAAGTAGGATTAACGGCTACGTCACCTGTCGTGTAGTATATGCCTTTTATCGAATGCTGATTGATTTCTGTAGTAATGATATCATTTACACTAACCACGATCTACTGAGAAATTTCCAGAATTGGGCCGTGCTTAACTCTGAGATACTACGACACGACAGACCACGTAGCTGTGAACTCAGCAGTAACTGTAATATATAATTTTTCATAATATCTACAAGAAACTTTCCCCCATTTTTCATGTTGACCGTGATTTTTGTGATGCGTTAGGAAGTTTTACAGTAGTATGTTTAAAATCAGACGTATAATATCTCTTAAATTCTTACGTTTTCTATTCCACCAATTATACCAATAGATCGCTCAATATTTACAGTTCGACAACTCTGAAACACCTACATTTATAGAACGTAAAATGTGTTATAATATTAAAATAATAAAATTGTGTACATAAACGAACATGATTTTGTCACGAACAATCGGTAGGTATATTATTGTTATTATGGACGTAGAGTAGCCCGCTCGTGGACCAAGTCGGCGATTCCAATGAGTGCACAGTCACAGATTTGAACACATGCGTCATCTCTATCTAGGCAGGCAACCGTACACCCCCTCTCAAACATAACCTAAGTATACGGTTGTCTAAATAAAAACTCTCAGAAAAATAATAATTAAAAATTATAATAATGAACACTGTCTAAACGTTCATTAATTTAGGTGCATTTAATACAATAGACAATTTGTTTAATTTATGCGGAATAGCAGAAAATATAACGATACACAGTAAAACTATACCTATGTATATCATATTAAATGATGAAATAGCATGTTTTGATGCATGACGTAGATTGCATTTAATACACGCCACGGTTTTTCGCGTCAAAGCATGATGTCGAAAAAATTAACACAATAAGTGAAAACTAAAAAAAATCGTTTCAATCTGCGGGAAGTATACGATAATACGTATAAAATATTATTAAATAAGGTGATTCTTTTGTCGTTTTTATATCTTAGAAAATACGAGGGGTTTTTAGATTTTAAGCTATAAGGATAAATTATACTGATCGACGAAGAAAATGTCGAATGATATAACATCACGTCCTTAAACGCTTAAAAAATAAATAATTGATTTGAAAAAAAATTCTTCGTGTATGCTCTAAGATATATTGGTTCGTTTACGACGAGAGCATCACCACGCATAAAATGTATATACACACATACTTATGCATAATAATATACGATATTATTCCTACGAAAGACCTTAGCGTGTGCATTTTAAATCTTAGCCCTGTTGCATGTATTACCTATTTATTATACTTGTATTTTACATTGTTATCATTGTTATTATTATCATTATTATTATATTATTAATTATTATTATTATTATTATTATTATTATTATACTTGATCTCACAGTAATATTTGTTCACTTATATAGTATAACCATAATATAATATTATTATTACGAACGAAAATATTAGTTACGTATAATTATCATTACGTTCTATATAATATTATATATTAATATATAATATATTATACAATAATATTATAGTAGTAATAAATACTATATTTTTGGATACATTCAAACGTCTTAGTGAAATTTCTGCGTACGATTCGATTTTGAAAAAATGAATTTCTTTTCCTACATAAATATTACTTTGAACTTTGGACGGCGAATTAAAAAAACCAACGTCAACGTAGAGCACAAAGATACACACCTATACGCGTATTTCGCCATTGATGAGTACAAATGCAATTAATATGATTAGCGAATGTCTTGTCGTTCTGTGAACTTTCCAACACTTTATTACCGTTCGTTAATTGATATAATAATATCATCATTATGATTATCATTAATAATATTTGTGGTGACATTGCTACACGATGTCACGTGTGTGAGTTTATATTTAATATATAATGTTTTTAAAAAGTTTTAATATCGTGTATTCAATTTTTCTATCCATTATAATTCAACAATAATAAAACAATAATTGAAATTTTTCGTTAAAGACGAGTAAAATTTGAGTCTAAATCTTCGAAGCATCAGCATGCTAATCCTTTTGGTGACCAGCTGTTCAAGAACCATTCGCGATCTCCTAAGACGTTTGATCGTATCCGGTCCGGTCGACCAATGGCTTAGACGATCGTAGATCGTAGTTTATCGTATAATTGCATAATTATATTCAGTCTTGTAGAGTACTCAAGTAAAGGTATTCAAATAATTCTTAAGTACTCAAATTAATACTTATTTTATATACTTTTGAAAAAATACTTGGATAAAGTATTTTCAATATTTTCTAAAAGTTTAAAATTATATACTAATTTTCGAGTACTTTTTCAATATTACATTTTATATTTTCAATTAAATCATGTAAAATTATTACAAAAAAAAGTTGGTTCAATTGATTCTTAAATTAAAACCAAACATTATCAAAATATATAAAAATTTTGAAAATGCAATACATACATTTTGTTTTTAAGTATTCATATAATATGTACCTACTCAAATACTTTTAAGAAGTACCTTTTACAAGACTGTTATCATAGTAATATATTATATTATCATTATAATATACCAATACGCGTATACAATAGATCACATGAATATACATATACCTACCAAATACTCACGGCCACCGTCGTTGTGCGCGCATTTTGCAGGACTTTACGCTGGATTTTTACTTCAGACAGTTCTGGACCGATCCCCGGTTGGCGTTCACTAAGCGGCAGGGTGTCGAGACCCTGTCCGTGGGATCGGAGTTCATCAAGAATATCTGGGTGCCCGACACGTTCTTCGTAAACGAGAAACAGTCGTACTTTCACATAGCGACCACCAGCAACGAATTCATTCGGATACACCATTCGGGGAGCATAACGCGGAGCATTCGGTAAGCGTTTACGACTATAACAGTATAATAGTACGTGGAGTATTATTATAACAGGAAGGGCTCATATCGATTTCCATTTCCTACCGTCACTGACTTTCTCCGTGACCCACGTTTCACTCTTCCCCTCTGCACCTTGAAATTTAATATCTATAATTCAACGTATATATATATATATTTATTTTTATTTTTGCTTTCTACAGCTTAACCATCACCGCGTCGTGTCCCATGAACTTGCAGTACTTCCCGATGGACCGACAATTGTGCCACATTGAGATCGAGAGCTGTAAGATTATGATTTTTTATTTTATATATATATAACAGTCGTCGTACAAATAACAACCACTATGTGCATTGCATTACATAAAAATTAATATGTATACCTATGGATAATAATAAACGGTGTTGACATAAATCTTTAATAGTAACGTGATATTACTATTTTTGTACAATAATAATATAAATATATAATATGCTATAGCTACGACGGACGACGGTTTTAAACTCTATAAAAATATAAATTCTAAAAACTTGTTATAATACGTGATGGTAAATTTCGCTTTCCACCTGAGGAGTGTTTTTATTTTTTTTTTATTTTCAGTCGGATACACAATGAGGGACATCAGGTATAAATGGAACAAGGGACCAAACTCGGTGGGCGTGTCCAACGAAGTGTCGTTGCCACAGTTCAAAGTGCTCGGGCACCGGCAGCGTGCGATGGAGATAAGCTTGACGACGGGTATAATAAACGATCTATAATAATAATTGATAGTTTATAGTTGGGGTGGGGCCCTTTAGGCGATTCTGTAATAACTGTTTTCGGCTAGCACACTATTTTTGTCACCAATATAAGATTTTATTTCTGCAGTCGATTAATATTATATGTTTACATAAATTTATTAGTTTATTTTTATTTTTTTTTGTTTTAACTGTGAATTTAGTTAATCTAGGAAATTTCTCTACTATAGTATTTCAATTTAAAAACGTTAGAACTTTATTCTTTCTATTACTATTATTATTATTTATTTATTTAATAGATAGTTTTAAAATATCCTAATCTGGAAATATGGGAAGTCTATAAGTATCAAATTTAATGAATACAATCATAATATTACAATCATATTAAATGGTCATTACAATTTTGATATTTTAAATTATAAACAACAAACAAAATATTTTACTGACCGAGATTTTAGCCAAAATCGGTTCCGCTCGGTGATTAAAAGCGTTGCAGTGTTGTAGTGACGACAACCGTTGGCTGTTACAGGAAATTATTCGAGACTGGCTTGTGAGATACAATTCGTGCGGTCCATGGGATACTACTTGATCCAGATCTATATACCCAGCGGGCTGATCGTCATCATATCGTGGGTGAGCTTTTGGCTAAATAGATGCGCGACGCCCGCTCGAGTCTCGTTGGGTGTTACCACTGTATTGACCATGACTACGCTCATGTCGTCCACCAATGCTGCGCTGCCGAAGATATCTTACGTCAAGTCCATCGACGTCTACCTGGGCACGTGTTTCGTCATGGTGTTCGCTTCGCTCTTGGGTGAGTGGTGTTATTAATATTGTACACGATATAGATGCTGCGTGATAAGCGATTAGGTTTTTTCTCACTGTGTTTCTGTTTTTGCATAATACCATCACTAAAACGATGGCAGATAATATTTATAATATATTTTTATGATAATACCTACGCTACAACGTCGTTTACGTGTTTTCATATGATTTCAAATTAAATTTAATCATACGAATTGTAATCTCATAACCAGTGGTTTTGCACGCGAATTAGCTTCAACCCCTAAAATCCTTAAAAATATTAAAATCTGGTATAAACTTAAGTACGTCACGTGTCTCTCTTTTAATTTTTCTTAGGTTTGAACCTAGCTTATACACCCGTTTAATCCATATAACTCGAATAATGATGGTTATTAATATAAAAACGTTTGTTCAAATGTTTTATTCCAATGTTTGAACACCTGGATACAACCAGCACCCGAAACCCAAAACCTGATAGAATTATCCGAGTAAAAAGCCCTATTTATAACAATATTATTATATTAATCTTATTTGTTCTCCTCTGCAGCTACGATTTTTGTATCATTATTATTATTATAATTTTAACTAAAATAATATAATACAATATTGTTTTTACGTCATAAATTATTATTGGTTTCTAATAATAATTCCATTGTTTCAATTGGTATTTTGTAAATATATGTTGATTTGGCGATAGTTTTCAAAAAATAAATACAGAATGTGGCGATAGAAACTCATTGATTTATGAAATTCAAAATAAATAAAACTAGTCCAGTATAAAAACATTTCTTACTTATAATTTGTCCAAAGTATAATAATATTTCTTATTAATTATTTTTTAAAAATTGTGGATAAATAGTAAATAACACTTTTGCGGGTCGTCATGAATATAAAAACAGTGTCTATGTCGGATTTCATCATGAATACTATATCGTTATGCGCTTATGTTTACCTATGATTATGAAATAAAAATGTTTGTCTCGCGAACCAATTAACGGCCCTGTGTAAAATTAGTTTTGTACATCAAAGCCCGCATAATGTTGTACACACCTAAAACCAACACCCATCCCCTCCACACAATACGCCACTGGTCACTACTAGTTATTTATCACCGGAAATTCGTTAAGGGCGAATGATACATTGGCAAAATAATAATCATTACTAAAATGTCAACACTGAGAACAATTAATTATCAAGGGTATAAATAATGAGATATTTATCTATGGCCTACTTAATATAATAACTTTGTGCACTTATTTAATATTTTTTCGTAGGTACATATTGTTTATCGCATAACACAAAATCGATTAACAAAATACTATATATTTATTTGTTATTATTTGGTTTCCATTATAAATATAACACTAAACACGATGAGTATGCTACGCAAAATTTTATGTTTAGCACCATTAAACGAATTCTGCCGTAGACTATTATTATTACTATTATAAATGTTATATTAAATCCAATTTTTAACCGTAAATGATTGCCGTTGGTTTCCACAGAGTATGCCACCGTAGGGTACATGGCCAAGAGGATACAAATGCGGAAGAACCGTTTCTTGGCAATACAAAAGATTGCCGAACAGAAGAAAGGTGGTAGGCGGAGGCGGTGGAGGAGGAGGTGCCGGTGGTCACTCCGCCCACGACGGCCACTCGCACGCCCATCCTCACCACACATCGCGTCACGGTCACGGCCACGGCTCGATATCCGGTCACAGCACACTGTCTGGACACGGCACCCTGTCTGGTGGCCACGGTCCCCAGTCCGGCCATGGCACGCTCCCCCACGGAATGTCCAGTCATGGTCTGGCATCGCATGGAACCATGTCTAGTCATGGTTACGACGGCAGCGGTCACCGGCACAGTCATATGAGCCACGGGGGCACGTTGTCCGGATCGCTGATAGCTGGAGACTTAGACCACATGCCTCGACAAACCGTAAGCGTCGCAAATATTTACCCCCGAATTTTGTAGTTAAAGGGCTAGCCTAAAAAACAAGACAAGCTTCACCATTTTTTTTTTTAATTTTTAGAAGAATTAAAAAACAATTTTATGATTTGAATTCTATATGAGACACTGGACGTGTTAATGATATTGTTTATTGGCCTATGTTCTATAATGATGAAGTATATAACCATAAACCAATGAAACTTACTACCCCTTATATTTTGTCAATAATGCAATCATTATAGAAACCCAATTTTGAAATTATAGATTTAATTTATAAACAAAGAGAACTGCATTTTCTATTGTTAATTATTTGGTGAATAATTGTTTTTAAAATGTCTAAAAGTATCTAAATCAAAATTAGAACTAGTTATATTTGAATTTTTTTAATAAGAGTAATAGTTCTATTACAAAACCAATTTCTTTATTTTGTTATAAGTCGAAAACTAATATCCCCAAAAACTTAAAATTTTTACCAAGTGTTTATGTTATTATTTTCTACATATTATATAATTATTTTCAAAATACTATGACTTTTTAAGTAGATAATAATTGTTCAATGGTTTAAAATAATGAAATTTGAAAAAATATATTGCCACAATATAAGATTTATACAATAATAGTTAGAATTTTTTTCAAAATCATAAAAATAAAATATTTTGTAGTTAAAAATGTTTAAAAACTTTCCGTTTTATATCTATGTTGACACTGAAAATGTTTTTTAAATATTTATTATAAATATCTCATACTGGAACCGTAAAATCTAAATAATATATTATAGACTATTTTTTTTCGACATTTTACTTTTAAATTTTGATGAAATTACTTATTTATGATAATAATGTTACATGTTAACTACTTTTTTATTATTTTTTGGGAACTCAACATTTTTTTTACATTATATTGTTTAAATTATTACGAATTTTACTATACAAAATTATATTTTTGATCTATTTAAATATATTATTAGATAATATATATATATAGATTAAAGATTATTATAAAGATGATATTCATGCTGTGAATCTTTTTTTACTTTATTACGTTGTTCACAAAAAGATTTCATTAATTTTCAAATTATTATAAGTCAATGTAATATGGTAAAAATATAATATTATACTATCATAATATTTAAATATTAATAATATAATGAATGTAATATTTTCGGAAAAATTTATATTTATCTACCGTAATCGATCCTCGATTATGACATAGATTGCAGTGCCCCTTGTAAGTGATTCCCGTTTGTTCCAGGAGGTGCGGTTCAAGGCCCACGATCCAAAAAACTACCTCAAGGGTGGTTCGCTAGAGAACACCATAAACGGCCGTGGGGATGACGACAACATAACGCCCATCCCCACGCAACATGTCATGCACCCCAACAAAGACATCAACAAGCTTTACGGCATTACGCCCAGCGACATCGACAAGTACTCGAGGATCGTGTTCCCGGTGTGCTTCATCTGCTTCAATCTCATGTATTGGATTATATACCTACACATCAGCGACGTGGTCGCCGACGATCTGGTGCTGTTGGGCGCGGACTGAACTCATCGGTTACCGCGTTTACCGGACCGCCGTTTTATACACCTACATACATACACACACACACACATATATATATATATATATATATATATATATATATATATATATATACTATATTATATACTATTTACATGCGAATAAATAATCTATATTGTACACTTAGACTTAGTGGTGGAGATAAGAGCTCAAAGAAATACAAATTCCGTAAGATTTATATATATATATATATATATATATATATATATATATATTATACTATACGATATTTTAGTAGTGTTAACGCAATTATTATTATTATTATTAAATTATGTCGTATTACGTATGACGTAATATTCTCTATGTGTATATTAATATGATATAAGTCTATAGACAGGATCGATCTAACACCTGCAGGGTTTTTCACAGATTCTCATATGCGTAGGACTAGACTACGTTATAATAATAATATGATATTATTTATTATTATCAACTAAAATGGAATAACAATTATTAATATATATATTATTATAATTATTATGTTGAACGATATGTCGATCGCATGACAATGATTTCACTATACGCACTCGATGGACGTTGAAGGCGTGGCATTTTGTTCATCGCGTTTTAAAAATTGTTAGGTAATCAAAGTATAATATTATTAATTATTATATAATGATTTTATTATTAACGAAGGTATACCGGGTACCTCCGCGGCGATAACCTCGTTTTTTACAAGTGAAATTAATTTCTCGCTGAACGTCCACAGTAATGATGATATTATTTATGATTCATGCGATACAAAATCAAAGTTTTTTGTCCGAAAACAACGAAATTCACGAAAAACAATAGCAATAATTATTATGCCAATGAACAATAAACAATAATTTGTAACGCGAGAGCAATAATATAACAATATTATGTTGTGGTCGTCGACGCCGGAAACGCCCAAAACGGAGACTGATATGAATAATTATTATGATGATAAAATAATATACTGAAACCTATAACATGTATGCCAATACATTGGTAAATAATTCATCGATTACCGTTATTTTTCCAAAAAGCGTGATAATAAGAAAATTAATAAATATTATGTGTTATTAAAATTCATGTAAATTAAACATTAATACTTATAATTAGATGACAATACCTTATAATGTTTTTAACAACTATTTAAACCAATATTAGCTCACAATACATAATACATAATATTTATATAGGTATATATATATATATGTATTTTATAATATGTACGATAACGTCTATGTATACTATATTGCTTGTACAAAAAACAAAAATATCATCATGAGAACGACATTTTAAGACGCGAAATCGAATGCAATGCACACACCGAAATTCACACTCACGATTTATTTCGATAAATTGTTTCTCTAAAAAGAATCTGTGACCCAAAGAAAACCTCTAACCCAATAATAGTATAATGTAAGGGCATAAATTACTACCCGTGCATTATTAATTTACAGGATGATTTGAAAAGCATTCGTATTTTTTTGATTTTTGAAAACTGTTAATTCACTTAAAGACTATATAATCGGATTCTTGTGATTTAATTTATTAAGTAAGAAGTATCGTGTGGTGATTAAAAATACTGTTTTTCGAATGAGAATACACTATTTATATGGTAATTTATTGAAAGGATGACTTTTTTGAAAATTATGATCTATCTGCCGAATTCAAAATTCGAACAAGTATTTTCTTAGTTATTTAAATGTTCATACTTAATATAAAAGTCCTTAAAAACAGTTTTACAAATATATAAAATTCCTGTTAATTCGTTTGAATTTGTATTTTCTTATATCGACATTTTTAGAAAAAATATCCGTTATATAATTTACTGTTGGGGGTCCTTATTCTCATTTTAAAAACTAAAACAGAAGTTACACAAAACAGTCCTTAAATAGTACAAAAAATCTCAATAATTAATATTTAATTGTAAAATTATAAAATTATGGTCTTTAAGTGTATATAATAACTCCAAAAACCAGATTTTGAATTGCATTATTGAAAAAAAAGGCGAGCATGCTTGATTAATTATCCAATATTATAGTAACAAAATGCGTTAAAAATAATTTACTACAGTGCATAATAATTATACTACATTGATATTCGAACGATTTCTGGTTTTTGCGATTGCCTTCAGTTTATCTATTATCTGAACGACTCTGTATACCTACGTGAAATGTACGTATTTATTAATTATATATTATATAATATGTGATATGTGTATCATCGTATTTCCATGGCCGCGAAATGCACCTGCGACTGTTTATAAATATTATTATTATTATTATAAAATAAGTACTAAAATTCTATTATATTATTATTATTACGTTAAGTTTATGTTAGGACTGAAATTATGAAGATTAAAGCAATTTATGTAATAATTATTATATTATAATACTATACAAAGTCGACTATTTGTAGTGTTTTATACTGGAAAAAAAGCTAAAAATTATATATTACACTAATGTATTATTATGTATATGCTATGTGTACATAAAAAATACATACTTGACCGTAGTTATTATATATTAGGGTAATATATACATATATATATATATATATATATATATATATATATATTTATAGTGTTGCCCAGTGATTAGCTCATTGTTTCAGTGGCATATTTTAGTTTATATAAAACATTTATATTATTATAACATGTATAGGTATAATGAAACGTACTATTATTACGATTGTATTGTAATATTAAGAGGAAACGAAAACAAGTATTGTAATAATTAGTGATAATGGTAAAACATTTTTTTTTTTTTTTTGTTATTATTGATTCCCAATATTAATTATTATTATTTGATTAGGTGTCACCGTTCTCATTTCTCAAAATTATTTTTATAAGTCGCAAATTACATATATATGTATATATGTACTATTACTAATATGGTATTTTATCCACGTGTACAAAACTATTATAATATACCTACATATGATACAACGTGATATGAGAATATATGTTTATATTATGCATTGTATGCGCGTGCGTATAGTAGGTATATGCGCATGATGGTGTACGCCCATATACTACCGTCTATAGGTACATGATTAATTAATATTATATAAAATGTGTTTATATGACGTTTTATGCATATTATTAATATAATATATTGTATTAAGGTCGATTTAACACTATTAACCGTGTTTGTATTCGACGGTATTATATGATATTATATCGAGAGAAAACAAACAATTAACAATAATATAACGAAACGTACAGTAATATATATCTACATAATATAATTATACGATTTGAAATGCTTTATATTTTGCCGTAAGTAATAGTAAACGGTTACAACGCGCAATTTCCCAATTGATCTTTACGACGGTGTTAGCTTAGTCATTGATAACACTAATAAAATACAATCTTAATAATCGCGTGGTCACCGAGACAATTTCACTAGATGAGTAGCGACCAACCAAAATCAAACGTTAGTAGTATTTGAAGGCAATGGTAATAATCACGGTTAGTGAAAAAAATTTTAATATTCTTAACATCGTCAATGCAAAATATAATTTCTAAAAATGTGCACCTCACAAACCAAAACACTGTAAAAAAACACCATCGATCTGATACTAAAATATCCAGTCCATGTCATTTTGTCTCGTAACACACACAATTTAAAACATGAAATCAAAATAAATTATTTAGAAAAAATTGGGTGGTCAGCAGTGTCCCTTTTAGTATAATATAATAATAATATGATCTAGATTTCACCCATTATGAACGGCAAAACGTAAACCCAAATCGTATTTTATGTATATTTATTTGTATACCTCCATATTAATATTATATAATAATATGTGTACACGCATTGTACATTGTGTTGTCACAATAACGGTAAAGGTACATTGTTATTATATATTATTAAATACGATATAATATTATGTAATATATTTATATGATATCGCGTATGTTTAGAAATTAATAATTATTTAACGAAAATATTTTTAAAAGCACTTTCAGATTGTGATTCGCACATTTTAAACGATAATACAATTTGACTTCCTTAGTGTTTAAATCAGCAAACGGTAGCGCGTTGTTATTTGAAAAGATAAAAAAAAAAATGAAAAAAACTAAAAAAAAATTGTAAAAATGTGAAACTACCGTCGTATATTCTAAATCTCGTTAGGTAATAATAATATTATTATAATATATTAAACTGTTATTATTTTAAGTTTTTGTAGTCTATTATTGTAAGACCGTTATTCGTTTACGTTGATAAATAACATAATAACAATATATTATTATTATATTGTGTACTATGATAATAATATATTTATAATATGTTATATTATGTTTCCCCTTATTTATGTCAATAATAATTATTAATTACATACAAATAGTTTATATACATTATTATTATTGTGATTATTATTATATTGTTTGTTTTAATTGTATGCTTCCGTTATTTTTTTTCATTCTTTTTCTTTATCAAATTATTATTATTATTATTATTATTATATATAATATATATACATACATATATGTATATTATATACAATATTTTACACGTCGATTAAGTTACAATAAATATAATTAAATACTCAATTGAAGTGTATGAAAAAATTATATTAGTCAACTGAATCTCAATACGCTCAATAAATATGGTGAAGCAAATATATATGTTTTGTTTTTTTCGTTTAATTAATAATAAGCCTTTTACTCTTTTGTTTATCTACGATGTAGATTCTACATAATATTATATTATATCCAAATCAAATCTCCCCTTAAAATAAAAAAGATAAAAATAATAATTCATATTATAAAAATATATATTCTATATATTTAATAATAATATTATTACCGTTAAAATTATATGAATATTATTAAGACAATGACAGTAATAATACGATAATAATATAATATGTACAAAAACTAAATAATTTAAATCATATCCATTTTACGTGTAAAAAAAAACGTAGATATATCGTAAGTATTTTATTTTATTTGGGTGAACATGAGTGACAACAACATTAAATTATTATATGACGTATAATTTTTAAGTGAGCGTAGGTAAATCTAAAAAATTTTGCATAAAGATAAAATATAACATTTTAAATCATTCATATTTAAATTTCTACCAAAGTTCTATCCGTGTATCTTAATAATTTTTTATTTTAACTTCAAACATCGATTATAACCTGGAATAAGAAGACTTATCAAACATAAAGTTATTACAACCAAGCTTTAACTATAATAACCATAATGGTGATTTTATTATGAATCAAAAAAATGGATTTATACAATTGATAATAAATAAAATAATGATTTATATTTCTTGTTAACATAAATTGAGGTTGTGTAAAAACTTATATACCTATACCTGTTGGGCAACAAAAAGTCATACAAGGGCAACACAACTAACTATAATGTGTCTTGTGGGGCTTTGTGAATTCTGACCTCTAAAATCTATCTCATAATCGAGTAGTTTTCAAACTTTTATTATGCACGGCACACCGTACACTTCAAAAAATTCTCACGGCACACTGTCCTTTTTTTAGATGAACATAATTGTTTTGAAATAATCATAATTATATATACATTTAATAAGAAATATGTGATTAATGGGCTAACAAATATTTTTAATTATTGGACGAATAATTAACACATACCCGCATTTTCTTATATCACAATTCAATGCAATCGGTAATTTATGGAAAAACCACGGCACCCAGTTTGAAAACCACTGTCATAATCCAATACAATTTATAACTAACTATTATGATTCTTACCAAAGAAATAATTATCATAATCTATTTAATAATTTTCAAAATTGTTTTATATTTTAATGTATTGATTTTAAAATGATATATTTTATTTGTACATGTGTTGGCCCTAGTTTGTCCTTGGAGAGGTCTAAATAAGTCAAAATCTCAAAAATTACAATTACAAATTATTTTGTAGCTAGAAATAACAAAATTATTTGATAAATGTTACATATTATCAAATGTAATTTTCATAACAATAACGAAATAGATATTAACTAACCAACAAAAATAACAAAAAATACTTAAAAACTACCTTGTTAGGACTATATGAACAAAAAAGTGGAAAAAAGAACTGATGATGGGATTAGTGCAAATCAAACGATCCTGGTCAACGTTTATCTTATTCATAATACCTCAGTCGCTGTGGTGTACTGGAAGGATACGTGCAGTGTTGGACATAATATTATATAGAGTTGCCGGCACACGACGAACGTGACTGACTAATAGTGTCGGTGTGACTGCTATGGACTGCGACCGGTGTGATATTGTGCACTTGGATGGCGGCGGCGGGCGATGACTGATACTCAGGCAAATGCAAGTGTACTTGCAATAGAGTGCAACAGTTAGGACGTATGGGGGACTGGCTGACGATATGCCGCGGTGAAAGTTTGATGAACCACTGCACTGGTGCTTCGCCGGTCGAGATCGAACTAGGAAACGCTGCAGCTGGTTGCAAGTACGTCTTGCAACCGACCGCAGCTTCATTTACACTACACAAGACACATCCGTTTCGACGCCACTCGCCCAAATCTATACCACCACCGTCGCTGCCGTCCGTGGGTACTAGTAGGCCATTGTGGACTTACACGATTATGCACTCTCGGTATTCTTACCCTTTTTTTTTTTGTCCACCTATCCGATCGTCCGTTAAATTTGAGTAATTTTCAGCTTTTCATCTAATCATCTAACCCCAATCTTGGGGCATCGTTGTACAACCGTAAAATATGGTCCTCTCCTGGAGACCACTCCGGAGGACCGACAAGAGCAAACGTCATTGTCAACGTACTAGATGATCATCGTTATAATTCGCGTGGACTGCAACGTTACAGTGTTTAACTCTTGCGACGCTGCGGTGGTTTCAGTTTCGATTTTCTCGATTTGACACAATATCTATCGGGCTTTTATTTTTAATTATTTTAAATACTATAAACAACCAATAGGCGTAATATAACTATGAAATAAAATATTACCTTTTTTTTCTTCAAATTATTCATTGTTTTGGCAAATTTTATTGTAAAAACGTTTGTAATTTGAATTATAAAATGGTAAATACCTATTCACTTGTATAATAAATATTTTTTCCCAAACAATTTTTTAATTTTTTTTGTTGTAATTAAATTATGAATTGAGTTACAAACAACCGTGGCTAGGTACTTAGAATTTTCGTCAATTATAAATTATCGTTTTCAAAACATGATGACATTAAAAAAAATTAACTTTTTGAGTTATTTATAGACATGACAAATTTTCAATTTTATTATTTTTTACTGTGTCAAAATTATTGAAAATTTATACAATATCCTACATAGTTGTTTTTAATATATGTAAAAGATATCAATAAAATTCATTAAAATCACAAACTATTGCAAACTATTTTGTAGTTAAAAATTCATAAAAATGTTCGTTTTATATCAAAGTTTTTAAAATTGAATACAAGATTCCTCATAAGTAACATAAGTTAATACTGAAACTATAAAAATCTAAAATATATAAATAGACAATAGTTTTTTGCAATATAATATATAATTTTTTAATATATTATTATTATTTAAAAACATTCGTAGGAACTTAAAACATTTATGTATATTTTATTATAAATTTTATAATAATTAAAAAATGTTATTTTTGATTTATTTAAAGATATTATCTATTTATATCACTATGTACCTACTTTAGCTATTAAATAGTAGTTACTGCAAAATATTATTAAAATTTGAGTTGTATTAGTTTATATAATATGGTATAAATATAAATACATATTATTAAATAAAATAGTTATTTTAATAATATAATACATTCAATTTGTTCAATAAAATTACATCGACCTACTGTTATACTAAAAATAAAATAAATTACTATAATATCTATATCTGTATCATGAAATATACTTAATGATGTAGGCTGACAGACGGTCTCAGCTCAGAATCATTTTTCGTTTACAATGATATATCATTAAATTCAAATTTAACATACCCATAACAGTGATACATTCGACACGTCTTAATAAACAGCGTAATGGTGCTCACTTGTCTACCTTTTTAAAATTATTATTAAAAATAACGTATAATTAAATGTATTTTTGTGTTCCGTTTAATCAACATTAAATCTCTATGTTTTATTGCCGCTACTCGCGGAGTTCGTTCAAAGCGATTGTTGTAGACTTCGTCCTAGGTGGTGGAATAATTCAAATGATTTAACGTTCGTTATTGGATTTATTACAGCATTGATGATGTCGAATATAAATTAGTGTTATTACCTAAGGTTTATCATTGACACTTTGACAGCAAAATATACCTACAGTTTGTTGGTTTGTGAGGCAAAGAGCCACCTCCAGCCTGGTAATTAAATACAGAAAACCCATACAGCAGAATATAAGATAAAAGCGAGGACTAAATTTATTTTTATATCATTTTCCGTTACCGTGACCGATGAAGATTAAAAAGTTTCTATGGGCGTCAATACAGACGAAAGAAATTTGATCGTTGTTTTTATATTATACTGCCTGAGGATTTGCGACCACCACGAACACCAAAATCCACGGCATAAGACTCTCATAAAACCTCACGTCTTTGAAAAACCGAAAGTTTCCATGGAACTAAAATAACACATATAATATATATACATATATACAGCTATGCGTGGGTACATTTAATATATAATAATGTGTTACACGCGTGTGATATACTTCCGGTGCGTGTTATTGCTGTGGATTTGCGGACAAACGCTCGTAACAATATATCCAACGTAATGCCATCGTTTTCACGTTTTGGCCAGACATAGTATTTACAAAATATTAATATAGTGTGATATAGTGGTCACGACTCATGACTCATATAGTGTGCAAGTGAGGGGAGAAGTACAAGACATATCATGTAGTAGTTACATTTATTATAGTTTTATAATTTATAATATTATGTTATATAGTATTATCTAAGTTAAAATTAAGAATATCGTCTCTGTATTTGTATATTTTATTTTGTAAAATATTTAAATCTTTATGCGATTTATAAATATTATATCTAGATATCGAACATGCAAAATATTAATATATTACAAATTACGATTTAACTATGTTCATATTACTTATTATCTTGCTTTAAAATTTAAATATGGTATAAACTCACGTACCGACATAGTACACAGATAATGTTTCAACAGTAAGTTCGATAATAAGTAAATACACTATAAATCCATATAAATAAGTTGACATTTCTTTTACTTCAATCATTCCTAAAATTGTCTCTAAAATTATTAATTATAAATTAACTCCTATTTTTAAAAATATACTTACTACTTACCTAACCTAACCTAACAACATTATTGTTATACAAGTAATAGATCAACATTAACAAATCTTATTAATTTTAAATACTGTATTTTACATTTACAATCATTTTCACATAGCACTTAAACTGAGACTATTTTCACTAACTTTGAAAAGGTGTTCAATAATATTGATAATACTTCATTAATTTTAAAATTAAAAAAAAATTGCCTTCTCTAATACTTTATCATATTGGTTCTTATCCTTTATTTATCTATGTGTGAGATTCAATAAATCATTATGTATCTGAAAATATTGTGCTATTGAAGTCACTTCAGGCGTTCCACACAAGGTGATCACCTGTCTCCTTTTCTGTTTTATTTATTTATTAATGATATCATTTTTTCCTTTAACAACTCTAATGTCTTACTTTTTGTTGATGATGCCATCATTCGTCTGTCTGATACTGAGTATCTCCAAAGTCATTTAATACGCTTTAACAACTGGTGCTTACAAAACGGCCTTTCCTTAAATATTAATAAATAACTAATTATTACTTTTTATAAGAAACCCAGAAGCCTAGTTTTTAATTATATTTTAAATGTTATTACTATCACTCGTGCCTTGATATGTATAATATACAGTGCTTGATTTGGAAAAAAAACTAGAAGAGGGACTCAGTGGATGTTGGTTGAACGAGCGTTCCACACAAAATTCAATATCACATTACTGTGCGGACTGCGGAGCAAAGACCCCCAAATCACCTTTAGCCACCCATAATCCTCAAAAATCATTAAATTTATTATATAAAAATATTTTAAAATAAAGAAGCACTTATTTATTTATTGCACATCGTCCAATGACATTATAATTTAAATAAGGATTTATAAATATATATAACATGTTATTAATAACTCATCAATACACCTACACGAAACTTATCATGTATTATTACACATATACACCAATACCCCCATGTACATGAATACAGTATTGTATATCGACAAATGGGCTTCGGGTCGAACGTATATTATATACGTGTACATTTAAGCAATAACAATTGAATAAATATCACGTACATCGATCGGCGTCCTCGATCCTATGTGCGAAAATAAAAAGAACGAAAAACAACGTCCGGGGGACTGTCATAAGCGCTGGTACTCGTTACCGCGATCGCAAACACTATGAACGTAAACGGCGAAAAAATCGTATATACACACGACTTTCAAAAGACGCAAACAACGCGAATATGAAAAGAACGGGTCGGAAAAAACTCTGGAAAAGTCTTAAAATCCCGCGAAAAGTTTGTACATAATAAATAATTGTTTAATATTTTAACTTTTAATTTTTTGTCCGAGAGGGGGGATTTTTCCGTTCGGTGTGGGGGAATGCACGGATAAGGTTCTACATTCTTCTTTTCCTTTTTATTATTATCATTTGAATTATTATTCCTAATATTATTATTATTATTATTAATATTGCTATTTTTATTATTATTATAATTATTTTATTCTTATAATAACTTTTATTTAAATTGTGTGTTTATCGGCGATTGCACTATTGGGGTTTCTACGGTTTCTTGTTATCTGTCATACAACACAATACCGGTCCTATGTCATCACTAATGAACCGGGTATAAAAGGCCCGGCGAAACGACCAGCATTGACATTCACTGTTTGTCCTCCGTCGTAGAAATACCCACGCCGGACTGACTTGCGCGATTAGGGAAGCCATCTGGTATCTATATTTTTTGATCTTTAACATATTATGTTGCCTGCACATTACATTGCTTGTACTCGTGTTATTAAATAGTGATTTTATTCATACCTATTTGCAGCTCTAACATTTCCTTAGCTCAAGCTATGGTATGCACAAACAAAATTCGACCTTGGCCTATAAAATAGATTTGACACCGTTCGGGTAGTGCGTCAATGGTTGGTTTGTTGCGTTTGCGCGAACACTGATCGTCACATCTGTGTTGAATATTTGCGTTAATGCATATTTTAGTTTTTCTGTTTCCTTGTTATGCGATAAACAGTCATTCGTAGGAATACGTTATTCGTAAGTGTTCAAGTATGTTTCCCAATAGAACGTATATTCGTAAATACCCATTTCCCTGCGCGTTATCGGCATAGTCGACATATGCGTAAAGCTATGGCGGGTTACGTTCCGCAGAAATGACAAGTCGCGCGTACGTCGGATCTAGCGAGCATATGGCACAGTTCCAGTGACTCGTTAGGGTTCTGCGTTACGGGTGTATCGCTCTCGTTTGAGCAGCCCGTCTCGTGTGCCGCTGTAATGATCTGACAGCGCGTGCGATTCGATTCTGATCCGATTATTCGGTAGCTGTGACGTCGTTGAATAACATACGAATCTGTTCAATACATTGTATACATTACGAAAACATATTTTTTTTTTTTTTGGTAGTGTTTGTAAAATTGTAACGTATAATAATTGTCTATTACACAAGATCTTTTTTAGTAATATATATATCCACGTTCATTTAGTTAAGTTTATTATTTAAAAACACCTAGTTATAAATATTTTTTTTTTCAGAGATTTCCTATAAAATATGAGCAATTAACTCAACTCTGGCCAATCGATGTTAAAAGTGAATTAGTGTAAAATTTGTTGAAAAAACACTCGTAGATTATATTATATTATATTATTATAATAAAAGTGAAAAATAGTTACGTTCTAGGATCGCAGCGGTCGCATAGAAAAAAGGTCTAGGCAGCCTAATGATTGGTTATATTAATTACCTATTTATTATTAACCAATTTTTTTTTTTCATAGTCGATACAAATATACAAATATTATGGCTATAGGTTATAGGTATATTTTGCATCAGAATAAACTGATGATTTACAAATTTACTACAGCAAGTGATGTGTTTTCAGCGTTCCGTTTCAAATAAATAGAAAGGGTATGCAAAAAAAAGAAGACGTAATCCGTCCCCCCACGTCCGCCCCCCAAATTCAAGCACTGCTGATAAAGCGATAAAAAAGTCATCGGTTAAAGTGCAAAAAAACGTGGCCAAGTCTTATGGTTATAGTCAAAAAAAGTATCTATCTACACAACATACTATTCACGATTTTCACAAGTCATACAAAAACTTCAAAAACTTATTTTACAATAAATTAAAAAAAAAAATTATAGAAAAAATAAACGATTAAATAGCTTAACAAAAAAAACGTTTATTCGTGATTAAACATAATTTCAAGTACACCGAATATAATGAACTGTATAAACTAATATATAATGGAATAGGAACAAATCTATAACATTCTACGCCGTACATTGAGGTACTAACCGCAGCAGCAAACCAAACGTTGAAAAAACCTTTTCGTACGTTTCCACAAAGATCTGCGTATATTAATCTTAACGATTTTTTGTGCCGCGCCATCGGCCGAAAATTCTATTTCTGTTTCGGCAGCCGTCTCGCCTATCTTGATATTCGGTAAGGAAACGCATCGCCTCACTGGCGGACCCATGACTTCGACGGCGCTCATCGTCGGATCGTCACTGGAATGTTGCCGCAACGATTCGGCATCTGATGTGGCAGGTGCCATCACGGCGGCGTTCACTATGGCGATCATTCGCCGCATCTGCGGCCCCGCGTAATTGGGCAACAGAATCGGCGACGGACGATACACGTCGAGTGGAGCGTCTACGGGATTCAACCGCGGTACATCGCCATCGCCGCCGGACGTCGTTATTTTGATGTTTGGCATCGATCTGAAGAACGGTTTAGCCGCCTTTAAATCCGAAAATTCCGAAATCTTCGCGGTGGCGGTCGGCGCGTTTTTCCACTTTTTCGCGATGGGAATAACTATCGAGTCCGGTTTGATTTCGCAATCGATCTTAATGCCACTGTTATCTTGCATCATGATTTGTTGCAAATACGCGTTCAATAAACGAAAAAACAAAAGCTAGTTCGATAATATGTGCTTCTTGAAATAATATTGAAAATCAACTGTAGTCTCAGATAGATATATTACGACAAATATTTGATATTTCAACAATATATGGTTGACAATAGCAACATATTATTTTTAATTATTTATTATCAGCCACATTGGGACAAAGTAGGTACATAAAATAATACAAAATTCAAGGGAAAAAATATAATACAGAAAAGAACAATTATTATAACATTTTAAAATTAAGTCTTACCATTGCAGTAATTTTTTATTCAAAATATATGCATAAACACAGTGCAATTTAAATTCGTTAACAAAATAAAAGTTAAAACTAAAGCTGTTTATTTTTTTTTATTCATATCAGTAAATAAGTGGTTTAGAGTTAATAATAACATTCTGATGATTTTGATTATTAACAGCTTTGAGTGTATTAAATTCAACACATGATACAGTATAATAATAACTAAAAATATCATCAGACGTAAAAAATATAATAATATATTAGCATAAAAGTTAAATGTTCCACAATATTTATAATGATTAGGTACCTACTATAAAAACAATTAAAATCGTTATTCATAGTTTAAATACCTATGTAATTTCGTCCAAATTTAAACTTAAAATAAAATTGTGGTTTGGATAGGAATATTATTTAGATTTTTTAGTTTTAATATGAACTTCTCATGAACAACAGAACAACTAATCATTCTTCAACGTTTAAAAGAAAAATATCTTTCTAGTACAAAATTTAACAATAACTAACAGATTATAATAATTAATAAGATTCATATAATGTTCATTGGTATAGGTTATGTCGTTTGCTAAGGACCGTTGTTCAGTCGCACACAACGACTGCGACACCTACGTGGAACGAACAAAGTAGCTACTGCTTCACGTAGTTTATTTAGACTTGAATTTTTTAAACCAATATAAAATATTATTTGATACATTCTAACTACATAAAGTTTTTATTGAGATAAAAATGAAATAGCAAATATAATTAATAAAAACACATATATGTGTATATCGTTATCACTTATTTTATGTACGAAAAAAACAATATTGTTGCATTATTATACATCATTGTGGAGGTTTTTTTCAGTTGCATATTATCCTTATAAAGCATTAAACTATACTCTTAATTCATAATGAATAATTCATTGTTTTAATTTAGTTTCACTTTAACTTAAATATCACTTTTTTAAATAAAAATAAATGTTTTCTAGTATTTTGTAATTCACAATAATATTCTAATATTATTGTGTTTACGAATTTAAAAAATAAAATTGTCATAACATGGCGCATTAAATAAGCAATTCAGGTACTTTACATCTCTGCTTTAAAGTGCGCTACACTTTTTCTATAGTTACTATTTTATTTTTATTATAATAATAACTAATAAGTATAACATAGTTACTAACAGGAAGTTACTTGGTATGTCTATATTTTTATAACAATTAACAACTGAATATATTCAAAAATTAAATTAATTATGTTCCCTGGATCCTGGTATACAATTATTATTAATATAAATAATGAGTCTATAAATTACAATAAAATATAATATTTATTTAGAAATTGTGGTTATTAGTTGACAATAATATTTACGAATATAATATGAAAAAAAATGAAATTATTTAGTAATTTAGTGTGTGTAATCATTTTGAAGTTGGAAATTCATAAAATATTTAATATTTATAGCAAAGACTTTACAGTTTAATAGAAATCACAAACAAATAAGCAATATTATTTTAAATTCTATAAATGTTTTAAAAAATATTTTTCTTACATAATTTTCAGTCAAAGTAAACTAATTTTTTTTTAATTATTTTTTTAAATTGTTGAATATTCCGAGGTAGCGCACCATTTTACTAACCAACTAACCTAAACTAAAATAATACTTGTCTTATAAACTCATAAGCAACTTGTCCAAATTTTGATTTTTATGTATAAAAACACTCAGAAAAATATTCTGCTTCAGAATATAAATTTAAAAATGTATGTTGTCATTCAAAAAAGTAAACATTAAAAAAAAAAATTAAAATGATAAAAAGTTTTGTTTTATTTTGACTGTAAATGATGAAAGAAAAATATTTTAAAAAACGTTAATAGATTTTGAAATAACGTGTGTTTTAAAGAATCACCTTGTTATATAATGCTACTGTAATATTTTTTATTAAATTAATTATTACTATTTACTTGTAATTATATAATATTAACATTATATTTTGAATATTTTAAAGCAATTATAATAACTAATAAATTATATTAAATTATATTATATTATGGTTTTTATTAGGTGCCTATATTTAATTAGTAATTACTTATTGCTATCAATTAATATTAAAGTATTTATAATAATATAATAAAATTTAGTAAAATTGTAATTTTTGCATACAATATACATATGTATCAGTCTTTGCAACATTTTTTTATACAGCGTCGTTTTTAAAATCACATATTCACTTTGTACCTATGTCTTATTTCATGATTTTATTTTATTCAATTTTGTGTATTGAATATTGCGCTATTCCGCCATGCAGAAACTTAAATAATGTTGTAATAATATATGAGGGGTTTCTATTAGATAATATTTTATTTGCACACCATTTGATAGATATCCAAACGCGCAATGTGTTTCCTCAGGTCAAAAAAATACCAATTAAATTATATTATTAGACAATAAACAAAATTAACTAAAGAGTATTTAAGTTAGCGTTCTATTATTTTTCTCTCTCTGTAACATAACGAATTTGTGGTCTGTAGAATTAATATTGTATCA
This sequence comes from Rhopalosiphum maidis, assembly GCF_003676215.2. Lineage (NCBI taxonomy): Eukaryota > Metazoa > Arthropoda > Insecta > Hemiptera > Aphididae > Rhopalosiphum > Rhopalosiphum maidis. The sequence goes on from NC_040878.1 coordinate 89,171,388, forward strand.
TATTACACTCAATTTACCGACATAATATGTATATGATTATAGAATATAATATCGAAGCCCAAATCCTAAACTGCAACAACTTTCAAAAAACTTTTTTTCGAGTAAAAGGATTTTAAAAAACAATCAATTTTGGTAAAATGCCGTAAATAATTATAAATTTGAGAAAGAATTACTGAATTCGATTTGTATCATTGACTAAACGGCTCATTTTAAACTCTATATTGATTGTTTTATTTTATTTTATTACAAATAATAAATCTTAAGTTCACAAAATGTAGGTTTTGAATGGTTATATTACAAAAACAAAATAGTATATATAACCTTATAATTTGTAATTGAACTAAAGTATTTAAAAACAATAATATACTACTAGATATTGAACTTAAATTCATAAACATTTTATTAACATAAAATATTATTATCACACATATAATAATTTTAAACTTAGATAAATAAAAATAAGAAACTATACATAATATTTAAATTATCAATAATTTTAAAGTAATAAAAATCTACAGCTTAGTATTGTTCATATTCAAAATTAAAAAAAAAATAATTATAAGATATTTTACACGTATAATTAATATTTTTGTCTATAATTGAAGTACCTATTAAAATTAATTAGAGAGAATAATATTGTTATTTTTCAATATTCCAAATCACAAATTTTATGGAAGGTAGTATCTTAGATAATTATTTTGATATTTCTCCCAAATCATTTAGCTATGGCTATTTTTAGTAAATCAAGATTATTTTAGAATACCATTCTGAATATTAGTATGCAACAAATATGACTGAAACCACTATAACGGTGTTATAGTGCCGTTTAATTATAAAACATGCTATGTGCTTACAATCCCCATTATTTGAATAATAATGATAGACAGTTAGTAATCCATATTCCACATGTATTTAAACAAAACTGTTATATTAATTGTTACGATAATTTCTATTGTTTATTATAATTTTTACCGATAGGTAACTACTAAATAAGAACAATTTACCAATAATTAGTAGAACTTACTCACCAAATATCTAATTTACATATTATATGTTATACTGATTATCATACTTGTATTATATGTTTGATGTAATTATTAAATACAAGACATCATCACAAAAAAAAAAAATGATATAAAGAGATATGATTAATTATTATACTATAATATTATAATATTTATATACCAATTGCATTGAATGATCGATGTGATTGTTACAACTAATATTCTTAATCATCAGTTGTCAAGTCAGTAATGGACTATAACTACTGACAATTTGAATGATACTATTAATATTTAATCAAAAATTAATATTATAAAAATAATAAATAATTAAAATGTATCATTGATTTTTAAATACTAATATACTATCGTATAATGTAAATTGTGTAACTGTAGAATAATAACAGTATTAATATTAAAATTTATTAATGTGCCACAGAATGTTATTGATTATATTATTCTAAAAATGTATAGGTAAACATTGTACTATAAACTGTATGGTGTACAAAACCTACTGTTTAATCTTTTATCGAACATATTATCACGTGGATCCATTAAATTCTACATAATGTAATTTCTTTAGAGAAATGGCACCAATTAAGATACTAACATAATTCATAATACATATATTATTAATTATAATAGTTTTAAATTTCGTAACCGATATTCAATATTGATTTGAAATTATCGATATTATAGATACCTTCATTTACATAAATACAATATGTTGTAGGAATACAATAATTTATATAATAAGTAATACATATAATTAGAAATATTAAATAAAAAATAATTTTATAGGTATTAAAAAGACGAAAATTAAATACCACTATGCATTCCAGACATGACATAATTAGATTATTGTTCATTGGCGATCTTTTTATAAAAAAATTAGTTATTAAAATAAAATTTTTACATCAGACACAACATATTATTATTATTATTAAAAAAAAAAAAAATCAATTGTTATTTATTTGAAATGTATTTAGTTTTATTTATCAAACATTTAATTGTTTATTATACCATTTTTATATAATAGGTATATGTAAAAAATTATAAAAATCAATCAAATTCAATAAATAATACATTATTAATACAATCCTTAATGATATACAATATATAGTATTAACTTAATTGTATTGTTTCGCATTTATTGTTAAATGTTTAAACTATACTACCTAAATAATGCTTAACTTTTATTAACTATATTATACGTTTTTAATTAATTAATTCAAATTTCAAAATAAATATTATAATATTATAATGTACTAAGATTCAATCACAAATATTAATTTTATATACATTTTCTAGTTATCCACATTTTCTTTGTATTTTGTTGGCAAAATACTTTTTTATTTATGTGGAATACTAATACAACCTAAATGTAATTAAAATTATATTTTATAAGAAGATATATGGTATTTATTCTTTTTAATACATTTTTATGCATTGAGACTTATTTAATTACAAAGATTTAAATTACTTCAAATTTTTACTTCATAATATTATATAAATGTTGGTCTTAACATTTTTAAATTAATACTATTTGGTAGATACTTGAGTATTGTTTTGTTATTATATAAGTCTAGTTAATAACACATTTTAATAGCTATAAATAATTGTTTATTGTTTATAGTGGTGATATACAAGTTATTGGACAATGTTTATATAATACCTATAAAAAAATCTACTATATATTTAACTATTATAAATATATTATATATATTATATAATATATAATTATAAATTTTAACTCAATAAATGCACAGAGCATAAGAGTCAAGCAGAGGTGTATAGTGTATACACGGATGGAGTGAGAGTCGATTCCCCCCGGGCTTTTTATTATTTTTTGTTTTTGCTTATATAGTGAAGTATGCACTATAATGTAATATTTTGTGATATAATTATCTATCGAGCTATTGAATTTTAATAGTTTTGTTAATACTGAATGTCATTATAATTTTATTTTCCTTTATTTGTGTCAAAGTAATGTTTATTTGGTTCGAAATAGTCAACGACTACTATGATTATAATTTAATATAGCTTATCTTATTATTTATAAAGCCAATATTATATAATATATAATATACAATATGTATGTAGGCTCAACTAAAAGGGTTATGCTTCCACTGTGAGTCTGTGTTTAAAATGTTATAGGATATTATCGTTGTTATTAAGTTATGAGAAATTACATCATTATCACTACGGCCACTACTAGTTTAGTTCACTGCGTATACATAGTACATATAGTATACATCTACCATTAATTATCTTTTTAAAAAAAGAAACACTTGCGGGACTTTTAAAAATGTGTGAAAATGTATTTGTTATAGGAACGGCTAAATGGTAGCTAACACTTATGGTAGTTAAAATAATTATTTAATTACAGCAATATAAGTTCTAAAACTTTACAAACTAGCGAAAAAAAAAGAGAAAACTAGATTTGTTAATTTAATTATTATTTATTTTATTTATACATTTAAGTATTTAATGATGTAGCATTTTATAGTACAAAAATTTTGACTTTATAGAGTATTGAAATGGATAATCTTCCATATTGTGTTTAATGTTAATTTTGAATCAATTCAAATTATATTCATTGTTTTTTATTTGTTTGGTTGTTCCTATATTTTACTACCAAACTAAAAAGTTTTGAGAGGGCGGGGGATTTTCCTACTTTACCCCTCCCATTTAGTTATGTTTTTTTTTATTTTTTTGATCCCCCCTTCAGAAATCATATCTACGTCACTGGAGTCAATAATGTTTTTACTTTTAAAATCTTACAATTTATATGTACCTAGCAAAATAAATGCATGTATCTATTCCCTTTTTTAGACAACCAAACAAATTATTTATTTAATTTATTATGTTGATTAAATAGTATATTTTTTTTTAAGCATCATAATTATTCTTTTACATTTTGCTATTAAAAACTATATTTATTATAAATGAATTTAATAATTTAATTTTCTTAAATTATTATTTATTCTTTTACCTTATATTTGTATTAGATAACAAGTTGTGCTAGGAGATATTATGAATGTATGAAACATTTATTTAAATTTAACTATACCAATCAACATTTTTTTGTTTATTTTAGATATTGTTTTTTTTTTTTTGTGTGTAATTAAGTGGTAAAAATGCTTCAATTTTCAACTTTGTTGGTGATTTCCGGTAACAAAGTGGTACCTACTTTAGGAGGTTAGATTAAGTAGAATTCATATTTTATGAGCGTTTGTAATTTATATTTGTATGTTATTGTATATTCATCCATACAATAGTTATTAATCCTTAAATGATATCTATAATTTTGCTATATCTAGTTAAAAACCAATAATAATTGTAGAAAATTGAAATTTTGAGCTTTTTATATGCATAGATAACTGTAGTTTTAATTTTCTTAAAGTTTTCTTTTCTATATATCTTGTTAAGAATTTATTTACTGGATAAAAAAACTTGAAACCCTAATTCAAGATTCCACATACATTTATCATATAAGAATTAGTTAAAAAGTATAAAATATACATGGTTTGTTTTTTTTTACAAAAAATAGTTATTAGCAAAGTACAAAATCATCAAAGTTTATGAAATGTATAAAATATTCAGTTTTTAAATTTAACATTTGAAGACTTAAATAAAAAGTTTATTATAAGCATTTTATATGGAATTCAAAATTTATAATCATAATTTTTTTTATAGCAAGGTATTTAAAATTCAATTTTAGACAAAAATAGGTATTTTAACAAAAAACTATGGATTTTAATTATTTTAATTAGTAATATTTATTTTTATCTAAACCAAATATTTTTTTCTCTTTTAATAAGCTTGCAATTTCAATACAAGATAGAACCCATAAAAGTTGTTCTTAAATAGCTATAATTAATACCTATTTATAGGTTAAGTATTTATTACACAGGCATAATTTATTTCATGAGCATTTGAAGTTAAAATTATGACAACATTTTCAAAATCACAAAAAACTGTAAATTGTTTATGTAAATATTATTAAAGTAAAAAAAAAACATTTTTCATAATTTAAAAATTTATAATTATATTTTGTATTAGTTGTTCATGTGAAGTTCATATTAAAACTAAAAATCTAAATAATATATCCTGAGCATAATTTTATTTTAAGTTTAAATTTGGACGAAATTACATACCTCAACTATGAATAACGATTTTCATTGTTTTTATAGTAGGTACTTACCTAATCATTATAAATATTGTGGAACATATAACTTTTATTAAGTATATTATTATAATTTTTGCGTCTGATGATAATTTTAGTTGTAATTATACTGTATCGTGTGTTAAATTTGATGCACTCAAAGCTGTTTATAATCAAAATCATTAGAATGTTATTATTAACTCTAAACCACTTATTATACTGATAAATAAATAAAAAAAAATAAACAGCTTTAGTTTAAACTTTTATTTTGATAACGAATTTAAACATCACTGTTTGTGTAGGTATATATTTTGAATAAAAAATAACTGCAATTATGGTATAACTTAATTTTAAAATTCTATAATAATTGTTCTTTTCTGTATCATCATTTTTTTCTTGTATTTTGTATTATTTGATGTATTTACTCTCTTTGTCCCAATGTGGCTGATAATAAATTATTAAAAATAATATGTTGCTATTGTCAACCATACATTGTTGAAATATGAAATATTTGTTGTAATAATATCTACCTGAGACTACAGTTGATTTTCAGTGTTATTTCTAAAAGCACATATAGAATAATTGTTAAGACAATATTCACCTCACTTCTCTTCGTTTACTAAACGCGTGTTCGCAACAAATCATGATGCAAGATAACAATGGCATTAAGGTCGATTGCGAAATCAAACCGGACTCGATAGTTATTCCCATCGCGAAAAAGTGGAAAAACGCGCCGACCGCCACCGCGAAGATTTCGGAATTTTCGGATTTAAAGGCGGCTAAACCGTTCTTCAGATCGATGCCAAACATCAAAATAACGACGTCCGGCGGCGATGGCGATGTACCGCGGTTGAATCCCGTAGACGCTCCACTCGACGTGTATCGTCCGTCGCCGATTCTGTTGCCCAATTACGCGGGGCCGCAGATGCGGCGAATGATCGCCATAGTGAACGCCGCCGTGATGGCACCTGCCACATCAGATGCCGAATCGTTGCGGCAACATTCCAGTGACGATCCGACGATGAGCGCCGTCGAAGTCATGAGTCCGCCAGTGAGGCGATGCGTTTCCTTACCGAATATCAAGATAGGCGAGACGGCTGCCGAAACAGAAATAGAATTTTCGGCCGATGGCGCGGCACAAAAAATCGTTAAGATTAAGATACGCAGATCTTTGTGGAAACGTACGAAAAGGTTTTTTCAACGTTTGGTTTGCTGCTGCGGTTAGTACCTCAATGTACGGCGTAGAATGTTATAGATTTGTTCCTATTCCATTATATATTAGTTTATACAGTTCATTATATTTGGTGTACTTGAAATTATGTTTAATCACGAATAAACGTTTTTTTTGTTAAGCTATTTAATCATTATTTTTTCTATAATTTTTTTTTTTTTAATTTATTGTAAAATAAGTTTTTGACGTTTTTGTATGACTTGTGAAAATCGTGAATAGTATGTTGTGTAGATAGATATTTTTTATTATTTTTATTTTGGACCTAACTGGTTTAAAATTTAAACCAAAACTAACCGGCAGGTGGCTAATGACGACGCGGTAACGCTGTCGAGCTCTCAGCGTAGCACACATTTATAGAATGACCTAGTCATAAGACATATTATACATATCAAGGCACTAGTGAGAGTAATAACATTCAAATTATAATTAAAAACCAAGATTGTGAGTTTCTTCGATTATGTAATAATAAGAAATTTATTAATACAGTAGAACCCGTTTAAGACGCTCTCCAAGGGACCAGTTAAAAATAGTGTCTGAAAAGGGAAATCGTATTACGCGGGTACAAAAATTGTTTATTATATTTTACAATATATCCGTGTTGTATACATACAAATTATATTTTTCACTTTGCAGAGTGAATTATAACATATAAAAATAATAAAATAAAATTAAAATATTACAATTATAACCTAACCTTATCGTCCGATAACCATGTAGTGGTTACTATACTTGTACAGAACACGTATACATTATTTGTTATCGTTATTATTAGTGAGGTATTTCTTTAAATTGTATACAATGTCATCATTGACAATACGAGCGTCTTATCCAGGAAAATAGAGCGTATTATCCAGTGTTAATTACATGTTAAATGTTGTCAAAATCAAGGGACTCATAAAAATGAGCTTATTAGCCGTGAAATCGACTTAAGTAAGAACGTCTTAAACGGGTTCTACTGTATTTAAGGAATGGCTGTTTTGTATGCAACAGTTGTTAAAGCGTATTAAATTACTTTGGAGATCCTCAGTATCAGACAGAAAAATGTTTGCATCATCAACAAAAAGTAAGATATTAGAAAGGTTGAAGAAAAAAATGATATCATTTAATAAATAAATAAAACAGAAATAGAGACAGGTGATCACCTAATGTGGAACACCTTAAGTGACTTTAATCTTTTCAGATACATGATGATTTATTGAATCTCACACGTGGATTTAAAATTAATAAAATTGGTTAATGTTAATTTATTACTTGTAAAACAATAATGTTGCTGCGAACTAAGTATATTTTTAAAAATGGTAGTTAATTTATTGTTAATAATTTTATAGAAAATTTAGGAATGATTGAAGTAAAAGAAATGTCAACTTATTTTTATGAACTTGTAATACATTTACCTATTATCGAACATACTGTTGAAACATTAACTGTGTGCTGTATTGGTACGCGGGTTTATAACATATTTAAATTTAAAGCAAGATAGTAAGTAATATGAACATAGTTAAATTGTAGTATATTAATATTTTGCATGGCTGATATCTAGATATAACATTTATAAATCGCATAAAGATTTAAATATCTTACAAAATAAGGTATACAAATAAACAGACAATATTCTTAATTTTAACTTAGATATTATGTCAGTAAATTCATTGTAATTTGACTCGATATTGATTCTATGCAGACCATAAATTCGTTATGTTACAGAGATAGAAAAAAAATAGACCACTAACCTAAATCTTCTTTAGTCTATTTTGTTTATTATAATGTTAATAATAGAAATATTGTGAGTAACGTACCAAGTGGTTTATCCACTCAATTTTCCAAAGTATAAAAAAATTTCCTAACATAGTTCATAATTATTAATATAATAATAACGTATTATTTATAACCTATAATCTATCTATGTAAAAAAAAAATAAAAAAAAATATATCCTTACTATTTATTTTGTCGATGGTTAAAAATTAAAAATAGCGTAACCACGGAAATTGGTGATCAGTTCATTTCAACGTTCAAATTATACAAACATTCTCAAAACAGTTTCTAACATTTATTTTGTTCTCGCATTTAATTTAAAATATTAAAATGACAAACAAACGCAAAACAGACTACGATGACGATGAATTTGTTGAGCTTGTGCTCAACAAAAAAAAATTAAAATCCTTAGGTAAATGTATTAGTTTTGTTTAATTCCCATCTTATGGTTCTTCTGCAAGAAAACACGAGAATCTAACGCATAATAATAAAGAAACACGAAATAACTTAACTTTATATTAATTACTATGTTTTCTACTCAACAGACTATTACGATGATAATGTGTGTACACCCGAAGTCGGTGTTTCAAACTTCGCACGGAAGACGCAAAAAGTATGTACCTACCTAAGTATTATATAGGTACACTCTCTGATTTATTATTTAATTTTATATTTTTAAACTGTTTTTCAACACTGCAATATAGTATTAGAGAAGTAGAAAATAAGATATTAATAAAGTTAATCAGGACTTAGTGTACAATTAAAATATTTTGAGTATAAAACTAAAAATACCTAGATATACGTATTCAATTGATTTTATTTGAAAAAAAAAAATCCACAATCGTCAAAAATATATTTTAAAATATCTATTTCTTTAAAAGAATAGAAAATAAAAAAAAATAGTAATAGATAATTTATGAGCCAAGAACGATCAGGTCTTCACGGCTATTAATTATTTTTTCTCAATTAATGTATATTTGTTTTTCCAATTATATTAACTAACTTTTTTATTATACACAATTCTTGAAAACAAATGTAAATTCATCATGCAATTTACTCGTGTGTGCCGCCCCGTGTATCTGTTAAATGTTTATATGTTTAATGTCGATACATTTTCTGTATTATGATTGGTTGGGGTGCTTTTGTGATCCTGAGAAAGACTATTTTACCGTTTTATATGGTAACGGTTGTACCGTCACAAAATCGACCTAAAACCAGGCTTGAATTAAAGGGGAACAGGGCTATGTGGACTGAAGCACCTCCCTTAGGCCTTAGTTACCTATTTACAATATTTCAAATCTTAAACTTAATGCTTATGTTTTTATGTGCTTAAAGTAATTTTTTTTATTTAGTCCCCTTTATTTAATTTCTAGATCCGCGATTGCGTCTAAGACATAATATGCTATACAATGACACATTTATAAATATTAAAGTAGATATACTACATTGTCATTGTTACATTAGAAATGCATAAAAAATATAGGTTTGTATTCACATTACGTTATTGCAAAAAACAATATGATTTTCACAATAATTAAAGTTTAAAATTAGAAAACAAACTAATTTTACTTATATACAGTATCATTTATTTTAAATTGTTTTTATTCACATTCCAGAATATTCTGTCTAATTTATAAATAATTCCGGTTGGTATAATATGATAGCCTCATTAATCGTCATTTACAAATGACACGCTAGACTTTTAGAGTATTCATAATCACTAACCAGCGTTAAACAAATTAAACGTATATTGTCTTCTTTAGCAAAGTCAAATCACATCTTAATCCATTTTATTAGTTTAATTTCAAACACGAATCTTCAATTTTGTCATTTTATTGAGCTGGTTTATAAATATTTTAAATTTGTTTTTCCTACATAGTTTGTTGAAGCGATGGCTAAAATCGATGCTTGGAATTGTGATCCGTCCGTTCCTTTTAGCTATTATTGGGACGAAGAGTTCATCGTTCCCGCAGAAGAAGGTGACATTACCTAACCTAATCTAACTTAACCTAATATTAATTACTATTTGTTCTACAATATAGAGTATTCGGATGACGAATCGACATTTGTTTTTGAAAATTCGTTGTCACCCGATGTCGCCATTTCACCCGTTTCCGAACACAGTGTCGGTTATGATGCAATTCAAAACGACGACTTCGCACAGCAGACACAAAAAGTATGTACCTACTCAAATATTATACAATCTCTGATTTTTTAATTTAAAATATTAGATTCTGAACGGAGTGATGAATGTATTGATCTTACAATGGAGTGTGCTTTTTTTATGTTTGTCATCACGTTTTGGAGTAGTAATAATTCTTTGATTTTTTTACTTCAGCCCATCTTTAAAAAGAAAATTGAATATAGTTGGTACTTTGGAAAGGGAGGGTCAAAAATGAAAAATTTTCAGTAGTTTTGAAATGTGCCAGGATAAACCCTAAACAATAACTGGAAAACGGAAGTTTTTAAGCATAACCAGTTTTCGACAAAATTGATTTTTTTCATTTTGCTTTAACTAAAAACGAATAATTTTAAATACTTGAAATATTCACAAAATGTTTACATTAGCGTTATCTATTGACAATTAAATCTTCATTTATCAATAATAGTCAATATTTTAACTCTTTAAAGCTATTTATAGAAATTTAAATTTTAAATTTTAAAAATAAATCTTTAAAATGTAATACAAGGTTTATTATAAGCTATACTTATTGAAGTAAAAAAAAAATCAAAAATCGTTAGTCACAGTTTTTATTTGTAAGCATTTAAACTTTAAAGTTCAAATGTTTACGAAATATGTCAAAATCGCGAAAATTTGTAATGAATTTTGAAGTTCAAAATTCATAACATTTTTGTGATTTATATCTAAGGTTAACAAACCCAATACAAGGATCGCTATAACTTTTTCTTCAAATAGCTGTAAAAAGAATTTCATTCGTCAATATAGAAAAACAATTATGAGCGTATGAAATTTAATTTTTTTACGAAATCGCCTAAAATAACGATATATTACAATTTAAATATTAGTAATATTATAATATATCCTACTAATTATTCTAGACTGACAAATCATCCTCGTTCAGAATCATTTTTCGTATACAATGATACCCGTTATTGCATTTAAATTTAACACATCCATTATAGTGACCTACTCTCCATCTCTACTATACAGCAGAACCTTACCTACTTGGCCACCCCCTTTTTTTAAATTGTTTTTTAACATTTCAATATCAAGAATTTTAATGATATAATTATATTCCCCAACAGATTGAAGAGTCCGCGATGGTTATAAAAATACCGTTAAGCAAGTTAAAAATACCAGCCATTCAAAAATTAGACAATCAGATGAAAATTACAATTATTGATCAGCATCTTACTCGAGAGCAATTAAAAAAGATCGCTCAGTGTTTTAGAGAAGAAAAAGCAAAAATAACTAAGTATAAACTAGAACCCAATTTCACTTTCCCAAATACAATCAAATTGAGTCGTACGAGTTTATAGGATTCCAACAACACCACAACGCCCAAATCCCCGAGAGTTTCGGTGCATCCGCGTCTTAGATACCGGCCCTGTCTGGGAAAGTGAAGGTGGGTTCTAGTTTTTACATTTTTATTTATGATTTTTCTTCTCCAATACACATAGCGGTATATTTTAATTGTACTGCGGCACGATGAACACTTCGACCCAATAATAGCGAAAAGGAACGGATGGATCACAATTCCATGTCAATGATTCAACGTCATAACTATGACTATAACTATGACGTTATGACGTAATCTGTTGGATCTATATAATTATATTGTTACAACTATCGTTGTGCATGGCAATACTCCGGTTATCACCCCAGTGATGGAGCATGTCGCCATTGCAAACGTGCGACTACCGGAATTTCGGTTTCAATCCCCCCTCCAATGGTTCGTTCATGCAGACGTGACTTTCACGAATCACCGGATGAGATCAGACGCGACCAAATTCAACTACGTAATGTCGGCGTTGAACGTGGTATCCGCATAGTCTCCGACCATCCAACAGTCGCGTGGCACGGGTGATCGCACGCCATTCCGATTTCTGAGGGACAAGCGCGATGTTTATCCCGATGTGATGGGTGACCCCGCTAACAATTTTGGCTGAATAAGTTACCATTGGCGGGATGCACCGTTATCACGGGATTGTCCGGCACCCTGGACCAACTAACATAGTGTGCGGATGCGTATTTACGAACCGTAACTGATTTCGGCCAAACGGGTATGCACATCACCCAATGCGCATGCACATGATACAACTGTCAATTAGATACGTTATCACTTATCAGTTATCATAGTTTATAATTTAAATTTGATGTTTTCTTGTTCTGTAGTTCTGTTTATTGTGAGTTGTATTAAGATGTCTAAAACTATTTATTTGCCGCCAGGCTAGTTCACCATGTGACATATTCTTGTTAAAAAAATTGCTGTTTTGTTTGATAACTACATTTTTTTGTATATGTACATAAATACAGAAATAAAAATATTATTGGAAAGCCGTAATTGTACCTTGCACATTTTTCACAATTGTTGTTTCCGTAAATTTCGTGCCAATGCAGCAATATAAATGATCACTTTGGTCATAAATGTTTTGTCAAAGCCTTGTTAATAATTGGGCTATAATAAACGATATGTCGTCAAATATAGTCTCAAACACTCGAAATTATGTTATTCTAAGCTCAAATATTATATTCAATTTCAATAAAATATTTCAATTTAGTAATTTTGGAAATTATTAAGTATGTCTAAGTAAGATTTACTAATTTAATAAAATAAACTCACTTGTATTATATTTTCATTGTTATTATATTGTACATATCATTTAAATTATTATTTAACTATATAACTTGTATAAGACAATGTTTCAATGTATTTTGTATAATAATAATAATAAATGTCTTTGATAAAGGGAGTTAGACTTCGAGGGGGCATTCGGTACACAACCTAGCCTTGACCCAAGCCTCTTCAGCCCACAAAGGTTGGCCGAAGGTATAGCCACTAGTTGCAACAAAGTCTCGTCAGATACTGTACGGTAGACTCTGATTACTCTTAGGACAGCTATCTTTTGTGATCGTATAAGATTTTCAATGGTCCTGGCCAATGCAGTAACTGGTTTGATCCACATTGAGGTGGTGTAAAGAAGTTGGCTCTCCACAACAACTTTTTTTAAAGGATTACCGCCTCTCTCTGCTAGTGAGCCAGTTTTAAATAACTCCTTCCTAGCGGATATGAAGTTAAACCTAACTTCCTGGGCTCTGAGTTGACCAGGGCATTTCAGGAAAGCATGGTATAGTCTGCGTAGAGTAAATAATAAGCGGCGAAGGCTCCGCAATAGCGTTTAACCACCAGTAGATAGAAGTATTGCTTGGTGGGCCTGCACGCTTCCTCTGTATTGACGTCTTGCAAGCATCTGACAGGACGTATTCGTCCATCACTTTATAAAAGGCAAATCTGGACATCTATTGTCCCATTAGTGGTATCCATTGTGTTATTGTGTATGTATTTAAATACATGTAAAATTGATTTTATTTGAAAAATAAATTAAATGTAAAATACAATTTTTTTAATATAAGGACATATATATATATATATATTTGTACAACATATCCACGCGATAAAAAATTACTTTCGACCAAAGTCGGCGTCATAACGTTATAGTTATAGTACTTATAGTCATAATTATGATGTTGAATAATTGACATGGAATTTTGATTCATCCATTCGGCCATTTCTATTAGCTATTATTTTCACGCCCACAGAAGAAGGTGACAAGATGACATATATATAAATATATATATATCATTAATCGTCATTTACAGATGACGTGCTAGACTTTTAGAGTATTCATCATCACTAACCAGCGTTAAACAAATCTTCTTTAGCAAAGTCAAACCATATCTTAATACATTTTATTAGTTTAATTTCAAACACGAATTTTCAATTTTATCATTGTATCGGGCTGGTTGGTAAATATTTTAAATGTGTTTTGCCTACATAGTTTGTCGAAACAATGGCCAAAATCGATGCATAGAATTGCGATCCGTCCGTTCCTTTTAGCTATTATTGGGACGAAGAGTTCATCATGGACGTATCCTAGTTGGGTCAGAGATAACATTTATGATAAAGATAAACAACTAATTGGGTCCGTCTATAAAAACGGTAACATACTAATTGGGTTCGAATATAAAAACAATAACACACCAATTGGGTCAGTTATAAAAACTGTAACTTACAAGTATTGATATACGATATTGTTAAAAACAATAAAATTAACCCATATATCAAAATATATTGCCAATTTTCACTTAATAGCAGTATTCCAGATGTTAAACGTTATACTATGCTAGTATCACTTGACATTCCAATCTAGTTGTACACTTGTACCTTTAATTTCTGTCTAAAATGGAACAATTTAGTGTAATGTTTAATGAAAAAGGAGAATGCATGTACGTTACGGCCGATGGATTTAAATTTTCTTTTCACAAAACTCTATCAAATGATGTGTGTTTTTATTTTAAACATAAAAACATTCTCAAAACAGTTTCTATTAAAATCCATTGTTCTTTCATTGTATTTTTTAAATTTGATATTCGCATTATTATAATTTATAAATTTAAAATGGGGAACAAACGCAATCAAACAGACCATGATGACGACATTATTGAGCACAAGCTCAACAAAAAGAAATTAAAAACTTTAGGTAAATATATTAGTTTCGTTTAATTCCTAGGGATCACTCTCTAATTTATTATTTAATTTTATATTTTTAAACTGTTTTTCAGCACTGCAATATAGTATTAGAGAAGTGAAAAATAATATATTAATAAAGTTAATCAGTACTTAGTGTATAATTAAAATATTTTGAGTATTACTAAAAATACCCAGATATACATGTGAAATTGTAAAGGAAGGAATTTGGGTGTCGTCTCCCCCTGATCTACTGAACTACATTTATATACTGATTTAACAATAAATAATATTATTGTATATAAATAATATTTTGTTATTATATTTTGTTTCTCTATGATTCGTATCACATGTGTACCTATATTGACTATACTATACAATTTTTACACTGAAAGTAGATGCTTATGATTAAAACATTTCTCATGAATTTTGACTTACACCATAGTTGAAGACTTTTGGGTTCAATCACATTAAGGTACCAGCAACTAATAGAAATAGTTATTTAAAAAATTGTTTTATTCGTGTTTTTTTTTTTGCGTATTGTTTTCTAAGAGTTTTATTTCAATATTATGAATATTTTATTTTTAAAGAAACTATTAATTTACAATAATTATGATGATAATTGAGATAACTGTTAGCTGTTAAATTAATTCGCAGTGAAATAGAAAATAAAATTAATTATAATATAAAGGCAATTAAACTCAACAAAACTATTTAAAAAAAGAAAAGAAAAACCAAAATATTGCCCTACCCTAATTATTTTATCAGACTGTTTTACAATATTGTAGGACTGGGCTTTTTCCCTTAAATCAACAAATGCCATATTGACATAACTGCAATATTATAATGCATACAACAATGTTATATAGAGATTTCCAGTCCTCTTGAGCCAATTATGTATACCGTACGACTCATGACGCACGCACGCACGCACCTATACACATATTATATTATATAGCTCGGTGGGCATCTGGATTTTCGTCCCATTTCTCTCCATGGCAACATATATATATTCGGAGTAACCTAATTATTGCGTAGTGCGGCCGACCATTTTGTCATCCGCCAGAACCGTGTCACAGTTATATATATAATATATATACTTACATATATTATTGTATTGTACTCGTAGCCGGTCGTCGCGCCAAAAGTCTGCACTATAGCTAAACCGGCGGCGAAATAATTTTGTAACTCAATTATTTCTCTTATCTACAATCCCGCAGACATTTATATATACCATATAATATATAATATATTACGCGCTTAAGTGCATTTAACTACATTAGACATATTATATTATTATATTGTAACGCGTTTAATACTTATTAATAATATCGTTATCATAATTATTAATATTTATTTAATGAGCGCACTCTGGACCGTTTTAACCGTTTTATTAATTATACTATAATACTGTATGTACAAAATGTATTATTTAATACTTACTTAACTTTATACCATTTAATATTTAGACACAAACTCTTCATAATCTATTACAAGTTTATTCTTCATTGCATTGTATGTATCATTGACTTTAATGTCTTTAGTCTGGATATTATACGCATATTTATCCACATACACGATCTGGACTAATGCTAATAACGAATAAGAGCAAGTATACTATTTTCAATTATATATTGCTTAACATATTAAAACATAATATGTATGTTATTATTATTGTTTATTGTCTAATAAATATAATATTTTATTTAATTAATAATTTCATTAAAGTAAGTTAAGTCAGTACTTCTGATTTATTTTTTTAAATTAATGAAGGTGAAGGATGACATGAGTAAGGATTTAGCTTTATCAACTAGGAGTTATAATATTGAACAACAGTAATAGTATTATTAAACACATTTTAATACCTTATTAACAACATATTAGTGATAAGTAGGGAACGAATTTAAATGCTCAGTAGTAACATAATTTAGATTATAAACAATTATTTCTCTAGTAGGATTCATCAGTAGATTGTAATTTATTGACAAAAATCTTGTTCTCATAATGTATTAATAAATAGATGAAAACGGATATTTGGATATAAAATAATTTTTTTTTCTTCTTGATTAAAAGTTACTTGTTCTCTAAAAAGTAAACTCTTTAAAATAAATTTATTTTTCATTGCGCAGACTGTGCTTAAACGTATTATCGAAGTTTGAGAAAAGTTCATAGAATCGGACGGACTAAGTAGTACATTTGAAGAATCAGATCTAATGAAGGCAGTCATCGATTTAAACATAAGTATAACCGTCGCTCAAAGAAGCGAAGACAAAATAGTAGAACAGGTAGATGAATTGCATACAAAATACACTAGCTTAATCAGCGTTAACATATTGCAGGTTCTACTAATAATATGTGCATAATAGAATACATTAATTTTTTTTTAAATATTTTTTGTTTCATTATTATAATTATAATTTTTTTATAAATAAAGTTTTTACTATTTTTACAGTAAATAGTTAAACATAAAAATTAAAAATTTCAATAAAGGTTTAATTTTTTTTTAAATATTTTTTGTTACTTACATTAATAAATACAGGCATTTTTTTTACAAGAAAGTGAATATGACAATATTATAAAATTGTATTACCACTGTAAGTTTTTAACGGCTTTAAAACAATTGTGTTGATAAACAGTAAATATAAGTGCAAATTATTTATTTAAAAAATCTATAAAACGTTTTGTCCGTTTTTTTAAATTTAAAAGAATATAGTTGTTCAAACATTTTAAATTATATTTAAATTGTACAAGTCAACACATTCTTTACTGTCTGTTAAGTGTATTTTTATATTTTTTTCAGACTTACTTTTTTTGAAATACACAGTAAACTTGAAACATCCAGAAGAAATTCATAATATAATATATATTGACAAAATATGGTTACTTCCTAAATAAAAATTAAATATTTAAACTAGTCTTATAAAAAGTATAAAAAAAATTATTTTTCACACGAATATTTAGAAAATTCGAATGAGTTTTATTTTTCTTTTTGTGAAGGGTCAATTCTTTATAGTAAGTCCATGTAAATTATATAAAACTTCTATTTTTTTTTTTTTATATAAGTTATAGTGATCAAAGAAAAATTTTAAAATTAATTAATAATAATAATTTGGTATAAGTTTAAAATTTTTTATTGTTTTTTGTGTAAGGTCTATATTACGTAACCCAATTTGTCGATAATAATAAAGATAATGACATTTAAATATTCTTCTGTAAGTTTCAACATTCCAATAAATTTCTTTTATGCATGCTATTGTTTTGATTTTTTTTTTATAATATTTATAATATTGATGTTTTTTTTTATAATTTAGTGTCGTTTATTGTTAATGATGAAGATAAGACAAAAGCTTAAAATCATATAAATAACAATTTTTTTTTTTCTTAAATGAACGAGGTTGATAATATTTACATATTTCATATTTTCATTTTATTATTGATAGATATTTTTCAAGAATGATAATGAGAATAAACTGTTTTTTTTTTTTTTTTTAATAAAGATAAATTAGTAGTCATATTTGTATTCACATATTGTCTTGAAAATATTTTTTTTATTATTTTATAAATCTTGTTGTTTAAGTTGTGTTTATATATTATAATATATACACTTTGGCTATATACTTTTTAGAATATCTTACAACACTATGAATGATAATTATTTTTAAGTTTTAATTACTTATATATAAAGTGATTTGTAATATTTATACTAGTGATTTTTTTTTTTTTTTTATGTAAAGAGTAGAATATTAAGCACTTAATAAATTTCTATGATGTAAAAACGGATTTTCGGTATAGAGAATATTTGCCAACATTATATATAAGAATATAATAAATCATAACTATTAAAAATCAATACTTATTGTTTTGTTTCTGACCATAAATATCAGTTGCCCCTCACTTATTATTGTCAAATCTTAAAATTAAGTGTTAAGTTCAGTGGCGATCGCCCCCCTTCTAAAATTATCATTTATCACTAATATTTATAAGTCTTATATCAAATTTCAAATTTATATTGTAGTATAACATTGTCAAAATTAAAAATTTTGTTTTCTAATTGGCTATATTTACACTAATAAATATTATGAAAACATCAGATAATGGGAGTTTAAAATTTCTGAGAATCGATAATCAATAACAATATTTGCCGGGACCCGCGAGCAGCGCTTGCAATGCTTAGCCAATGTTAAAAGTCGCTCATCATAACTATGATCGGAATAAAAAAACTAAGAAAGGGGAACACAATAATAATACTGCTGCCGGGACGATGATTTTAATCGGCCCATAGCACGGATTCCGAATTTGCGTATTTGCTTTGTGCGATCGTAACTCGTTATCAATTATTATTTCATTATCATTATATATGTATTAAATGGATTTAATTAAATAACTATTATTAATATTATTTGTATTCTACTTTCAATAGATATGAAATTTTATATCGCCCTCTTACTTTCACGAGCCGCCACTGGTTAGAGTAGTTAAAAAGAAACCAATTATATAAGGGTGCCCTGGAGAGGACTCCGGCAGCACGAGCACTTTCGTCAGTTAACATCACCAATCAGTCCTTACGACTTAGTCTATTTCTCCTAATTAATTACACTGAATATTTAACAATAAAATATATACACTTCGAAAATATTTGTATCATCTTATTTAATAATGTGATTTTTCTATTATTACAACGTACTAAGAAATATTGGAATTTTCAATTTATTATTTACCAGTGACGGGCTTAGGGACGTTCCTAGATAGTTTTCTAGGGGGGGGGGGTGAATCTATTTTTTAAATCAATAATTACCTTATGCGTATTTTTCAATAGTTTTGGCGAACTTAAGTCAATTTTACTGACATCATTTTTTGTTAATGCGACTACATTACAAATAAAATTACGTAACATAGTATCGTCCTCTATCGACTAATTATTTCTTATGATATATTAAATATTAGTAGGTTCATAAAATAAATTCAAATACCTATAAAGTCAATATTATAATATAAAATAGTGACAATATGGTCACAACAAAACTGAATAACGTATTGATAGTCGTAGTTGTCATCAAATACAAATAAAGTTAATAAGTAATAATATCTAAGCCAGGTATTATAATTAGTACCTACATTGATTATAAATAGTACCTAGTATTATTTTCCAACTAACTTCTTAAGCAGTATTATTATATATAATTTAATAACGAATAGGTATAGTAGTTGCCAGATAAATTGAGACTCGTATCGTACTTCGTGGCTATATTTCTCAATTTGGAAGATATTGGCTCAAACCGAACATCGTATACAACAGTTCTGGTGGCAGCGGTACTCTTTTGGGAAATTTCAACACTACACAATCTGTCCAAAGGTCAGGTGACTAAATCAAAGTGACCCGTAAGTTGCTTTGCCCCCACACCCCCTGTCGATCGTACATACCAGACATAAATTAATTTAATTTCAAATAAAATTATAAATTACTACATTAAAAAAGTACCTAGTGAATTTGATTTTCAATAAACAACCTTTTTTTGTCAAATATATTATAACCGACACTGATCCATGGGAGAGGCTCATTCTTCCACCTATTATGTAATGTATATTTATTATTTATTTAAGTATATTTTTATTTTTTTAGTTTCATACATTTCAATTAAATTCACCATACATTGTCCCACTAGTAAAATTATTATGAAATACATTCACAAAGCCATATAAAAAAAAAAAAGAAGAAGTATATTCAATTATCCTTTAAGATTTAATTGAATAGGAGTTAAAGTAACAAATTTAATTTAACTTTGTTCTAGGATAATTTACTGAAAACTTTCAAAACATCATGTAACATGTTTAATGAAAAACATTTCAAGCTTTGTATAGATTTTATTCACACCAACTTAATGCAATCATACAGATTTTGCACGATTTACAACCTGAAGTTTAATGCCCTTTAACACAATTGTGTTAATAAAAATAAATATATAAGTACAAATTATGTAACGTTTTATCCGTATTTTAAAATATAACAGAATGTATTTGTTTAAACATTTTAAATTATATTTTAATTTTACAAGTCACCACATTTTTACTGTCTGTTAAGTGCATTTTTGTTTTTTTTTTCAGACTAAAATAGTATAATAATGAAGTTTTTTTAAATTTAACTAATATTCATTATATATATTATATATTATATTATTTATCTATTATTATAATCTTATATTTTCTTTGAAACTATGAGTTTTTGTTTTATATGTAACATTATTATAAAACATTTTCATAATGCTATTCAAGAGAAAAAAAATGAAGTATGTTCAATTGCCTTTAAGATTTAATTGAATAGATATTAAAGTAACAATAATTATAATTAGTGATAATTCTGTTATTTGTAAATGATTTTTGAAAAATAAATTAATAATTTACCACGACTGAGAAAAACAACACATTACTGTTCGATATGTAAAATTATACTTAAACATTTTCATAATGGTCTACAAAATTAGAAAAATGCGTCAAATCGAGTATGTTATGCTTGGCTTACTCTTTTAAAAGATATAAACAATATTGAAACTGTATAAAAACGACCAACTAATTCAGTATCATACACCTATCATGGTTAGTCAACATTAAATACTTGGATTAGATTCTATCAAAGATTCCTTAAAGAATTTCTTTGAATATCTTTTATATGCAGTATATCGTTTAGATTTTTAAAATTGGCAAGCTAAGGGCGAAAATAAAATACAGCAGCTCAGTATTTTAATTAACCTTTTATAAGGCATCAAATAATTAAGAGCGTTTTTTTTACTAATTTATATGTGTGACGACTAAGCGTAGTAGAGTATATAGATGCAAGTTGCTCTGTGGATCAGTAGTGCGATATAATAATAACAGTGATCACTAGCTGTTAAGTGTAATCCTAAGTAACTGAATAATTAACAAATTTAATAAGTGGAATGTATACGTATTAACAAATTGAATAAGCTAATATAACAATGTAAAAAAAAAGGTCTGTTATCTCAATACAATAAACTAATATAGTAATATCGATGGCCCGGTCGGCCGTAATAACATTAACATTATTAACTCAAGAACAAATGGTAGACTATACTCACATGCGACTGTGTTGATTGGCGGATTTCATCCCAACGCGATCGTACCGGGGGATGTATAATTATCATAGAATTAAATTATACAAATGAACCAATACAACCCCCCGCGTACGTGCGACCACTCGGCCAAAGCCACGGACGAATAATTCACTAGTGCTTACGATTTTGCTGCGACGACGGGAACGATGTAATGTTGACACTGCCGTCGCTAAAAAATATCGCTAGCATATACGTTGTTGATTTACAAACATTTCGCTGGCAATGCTGACCGTCTTGAAATGGGAAACGCAATATGAATGCGGACAACAACTAGAAAGAATATTACTACACGACGTACACGAAAAACACTTGCAAACAGCGCGGTGTTTGACAGACGCAAAAACGGAAAATAAAACACAAAACGCGGTAAGGCCGCGAGGGGCTGAAAGGGCAATAAAAAAAAATGAACGAAAAACTGTAAAAAAAATAATTCGAGAATTCCGAACTCGATTATAGTAGTCATTTAACGGCCGATCAAGACATAGAGCACATAAACTGCGAAACGGGCTTTCAGTGACACCACAACAACATAATTACTTCCTAAAAGACTATAAACAATTGGTAACACTATAAAAGTGATATAGATACATACCGGAAAATGAAATACCTACATGAAATTCACACATATTTTTACACCTTTGTGTCAGACGTGATAAGAGTTGGATGGTCACTGGTCAGCGTGAATCAGCGTTGATAACACTTCTGTCAACCGCACTGTTATAGTTACCACGTATCCGGTTTTATATACTTACTACAAACTCTATGTTGATGGTGTGATCAGTTTTTTCTCGTTTGAAAGCTTTATTCGCTTCAAGCATATACATAGACATCTACTCAGGCACGTATACAAAAAAAAAATCGGGGGGTGGGGGGTTTACAAAATTTAGCAATACAAATTGTGCCGCAACATAATAAAACAATTTTTCCCTCGTTACTTGAAAATATTTCAGGGGGGGAGTGGTTACCTCCACCCCCCCCCTGTATACGTGCCTGCACCTACTACATTATTTAAACACACTTACATAAACCTAATTCACACGAATTAATACATTGGGTTCAGAATTTATGATACTGAGAACTATTGATATATTTGGTGCTTAATTCTCGTTGGACTTGTATAGGAACCATATTTATATTTGATGGGAACTAAACAAAACTAACTGACTTTTGACGTGGACTTGACGACGTTGGCGATAGGTCACGAGCAGGTCGCTGTTGAGAACGATGGTGAAAAATACGACACTAACACGCTATACTTTTGTTTAATAGTATATTATGAACCTGTAATATTATATTGACTGTGGAATACATGATAATATATTGATAGCAGTGTCATAATTTTAGTGATGAACGAAAAAAAATTGACCAAATGTGTAAGTATATTATCATTTTTTATTGTGTGATTAAATTTTAAAATTGTTTAACTTTTTAAAGTTATTTATAAGCATGAGAAGTTTTAATTTTTTAGTGTTTTATTTCTATAAATGCCGATAAAAAATTATTTGTTAGGTTAAAAATCTTGACAATTTAATACATGATTCTTTATAAGTAGATTTTTTATAGACATTTTAAATTTAAATTTGGACATGATTACTTTAAATTACTTTTTTTTTCATTATTCGCTGGCACTTGGGACATTTATGTATATTATACTATTACACATTTTACTATTCGCAATAACATTTTTGATTTATTTTAAAATGTTATCATTTTATTATTTATAGGAACTATGAACCTATTTTTACTGTTTTACGATATTTACAGAAAGATATTATAAAATTTTGAGTTGTATAAGTTGATACACTATGGTATTAATATTATATATTATTATAATAATTAAATAATATAAATAATAATATAATAAAAACCTTATCACTTGGTGAAATAGGTTGATGGACCATTTCGCTCAGAAACGTTTTTCGTTTACAATAATACTTCATTATTTAGTACAAATTTAATACACCTAAAGTAGTGACTCAATTTGTACTGATGTGCAGCAGAGCGATACTCTCTTACCTATCTTTTTATTATTATATTCATAAAGATTTTAAGTTATAACACTAATTGTTATTTTAAGTATAAAGCACTACTAGCAAATTTATTTTGTACTTACAAGATAAACGAAGAAACCACCCAAAGAAAACATTCTTGTAATGTACTCATCAAATCGTGTGTATTTTTAAATAACAATTAATTAAATAAAATATAAAATATCAATCAATAAAAGTTCTTTACTCTTTAATACTGTAATTTTAACTTTTGACACTAAAAAAAAATAAAAAAAGAATATAAAAGTTAATAATATAATATCAAGGGCTGTGTCAATAATATATTTTTATCGAATTTAGTTAATATAATATAATAATAATAATTTAATTTAGTACCTAATATAAATTATGTTAAGCAATTACTTTTTTAAAAATTAAATTTTTTATTAGTCGAATTGTATTTTTGAATATTAGGTTTTATATTTGATCGGACTGCTTTAGTTTTAATTTCTAGCCAATTTTTCCATAAACAAATCGCAGATGAACAAAAATCTAATGAAATCATGTCTAGTAAGTTCAGGACCGCGTGTCAACTATAGTTGACACGCTGTATATTTAAATGTATAGGGTTTCCAGATACGTGGGTTTTACTAACAACCATAAAATTTGCACGGTTTTATTCAACACATTTTTCTTTATCATTTGGTATCATTGGTTTTTGAATATCTCCACTAGATCGTGTTTAATTTAATTTACAAATTTATAAAATGCAAGTTATTATCCTGGTTCCCGGGTTTTTATAAGGATACCCAATTTGGCATGCGATCGTGAACGTGCTAGACTACATGTTGGTTCTTTGATTCCCACTCTTAGAATATCTATAGAATTATCTTAAAAATACAATTTAAATAAAATGTATTACCTATTGTTTAAAAATTGTATCCATAAATTTATTAATTGATAATATTGACTCCTTCACATGGTATTATTTTAAAAATCTGAAACTGGTTATTTTTATATTATATCATATATGTATATTAAATATTATGGTAGTTTATACTACTTCTTTAGATATATTTTAATTTGAGTATTGAAGAGAATTGCAGTTCACCGTATTATGTTATGTATATAATGTTGGTTATGACGGTTAGGTAAATCGCTAGAAACCACTGATTACTTTTTTGGTTAACTGTAACTGTTTTTAAAATTTTTTAATTTGTTCATATTTGCTAATTGGTTTATGATTATTATTATAAGTTTATGGTATTAACATAATTCATTAGTATAATGGTACATTTTGTCATATACTATAATTTATTATAAGACTGGTAATATATAACTGGATATAAACAAATAGAAAGCTTAGATTTTTCATCATTTACAAATCAAGGAAAATTTAATCTTGTGTCATTAACTGTGTCAATATTATTCTAGACCTTGAGAAATATTTTTAATCTGTAGTTTTTGTAAATAAAAAATTACATCAAAATTTGAAACAAAACATTTAGATGTTAGTAAAAAAACAATATATTAAATAAGAATCTATTTTTTCTCATTAATGTCAATATTGGTTTCCAATTCACGGGTATGTAGCCTCTTCGTTGCACTTATTAGTCAAGGTTTTGTAAACATAGAGTACAATATTATGTCGAAGAAATAAAATCTAAAGAAGTTTTAAAAATAAATCGTCATTAAGGCAAACATTAACAAAATTAATTTTATTTAATAACGGTATAAAACTATTTATTGAGTGTATTACAAAATATTTGTTATATCTCACAAACGGATTAATAAAAATTGTAACATGAGACATGAAAGTTCGTATTAAAAATATTTGTATTAACTTATGATATATTTATGTATGTTACCAACTCAAAAACAAATGTTTATAGTGAATTAATTAACATGTATAAAGGTGGACAAAATTTAAATATTATATCATTTTAGAAAACGTGTACTTAATTTTTTCGAACTTAAAAAAGTTAATATATTTTTTTTAATATTTAGCGTAGACTGTGAATCGATACTTTAATAGACACCTATCCTATTCATAATATTATAGGTATTTTCATATCATTCGTATTGAGACATATGCGTAAACCTACGATGTTTTATCCTCGTACACTATAAGCGACAAAACTAATGACTATAATTTAAAGTGCGAAATTGCCAGCTCTGTAATTTACGTAGATGTACGACGGCGTACGTTTACCGTTTCACGTTTGTTCCTTTTAGATCTTATGCATCATGACAATAATGATATTAATATCCCTGCGCTGTAAATTCGTGAAGATAGAACGTCAAACGATTATAAAGAAGTTTAACACAATTTATGGTCGGAAACACTTTTATTACATAAAAACAAACATACGATAATCCACTGAAGTCCGTATGACAGCTTTTCGCCTCTACACGTACGACCATCACACATACAGACACGGGGGTGCGCTCTTGCTGATCTCTACGATAGCACAGCAGTACTCTTTTTGAACGCACGACAGCGGCATTAAAGATCATAATATTATTATATTGCTTCAACACAATTTGATTTTCAAAATGTATTATTATATATGTATATCTATTACATACACTTAGTTATAATTATATTGCGTTCTTCTACTACATATATACCTACATAATATATTAGAATAGCTATAACGTTAATGGTTATCTATATTATATGACAATATATTTATTATTGTTTCCAAATGATATATAATTTGGACCTTAATACATAGAATACAATAATAAGATTTGTGACAAGTGAATGAATATGATGATAGAAAATTGCTTGATGGAAGAAGCCATTTTTTATCATTATTATTGTCTTATTAGTTTAACAAGTTTCCACAACATTTTCGCTGCAGGCGTCTTGGAGGATTATCACAAATTACGTTGACTGATTGTTTTCGTATTTTCGATATGAAACGAAAAGCACACACAACTTGCACGTGAAGTATGACACCACATAATTTACTTTTGTTCTTAAAATATCTTATACAAAAATATCATAAAATACAATGTTTTATTCAAATTGTAATACAATTGGTTAAATCGTAGAAAATAAAATTAATCTAATTAAAAACTACAATCAAATTGGACTAAGTTAAGTATTTTTACGAATGATTGGTCCGTATCATTAATTTATAAAATCATCAATAGGTTTATAAGTTATAGGCAATATTTTATTATCAATTTACGCGAAACAATATCAATAATGGCAGTATTATTAAATATTGTCATCAATTATATTATTTGTAATTTTTAAGCCAAAGTCGATGTTATTATTATTATTTTTTTTTTTTATCAGTACAATCATTTATGATCACTATAGCTATATGTGACGTAATGGTCAATAAAGTTGCAGAAAAAACGGTAGTCGAGAGTAAGTTGTAAAAGCTATGGCAAGTTATTATAACATATTATACGTCGACTACTTACGTATATACTATATTACACAATTTCGTGGCACGCCTCATTGTCACCGTTGTATTTAGCGTTCATTTATATGGAGTGATAAATTGTTTAACCAACTACACTAATTTTTCAAGTAGATTTTACGTGTTTTGGAGAAAAAATAGTTGTTAGTAAACACTGTTTAAATATAGCGTTTTTATAACATTGTATTTTACAAAACAATCTAATTTTTCACTTTTATCATAATAGGACAATAGGTACAAAAATAGTATGTTGGATGTATATGAATACATTTTTTATTCATTTGGTAATTCATAACATTTAAATTTTAGATGAGCAGTGTTTTAAACCCTGAAAATATAGCTATTAGATGGTGGATGGCGTTTGTGCGATATGAATAAAATAGTTCTAAACATTAATTGTACAGAGGTTGGAACACACAGTTTCAACCGATAGTAACATAATATTACCACTCAGCATGAATTAAGTTTATATAATATTAATTTCAATTAAAGCGAGTCCAAATTAAAATAGTCAGTTCAAAACCAGAAATGGGCAAGAAACTTGAAAAAATTAATTAAATACAACACAATAGATACGCCTAATTTAACTACTACCTACCTATATATAAGATCCATTCAATATTTTTGAAAATATACTAAATATTTTTTTTCTTTTTAGATAAGAACAAAAATACTATATTTCAGATAAATGATACTTTTTAAAATAATAATTGAACATAATATAATTAGATGAATGCAATTAAACTTAGGCGTTTATTAGTATATCATATAATTTAAATTTAAAATAATATTATATCATCATCGACTAAATATTTAATAATATACACTTAAATTTAATCATAGGATATATTATAACATAACATGTTTAATAATAATATAACGTCTTGTATAGGTTTTTAGCTGCATTTTAATCGCATGATTAGTTATGATATTATATTAAATAATAATTTATCGTGTTTTGAACTCATATAATATGGCAAAGTAATAGTGTAAGTATATTAATATAATATCGCAATCAAATCATCGGCTTGCTATACTAAGGCATACTAACTTCACTCTTATTTTTCCCGTAAATCTAATGAAAAAAAAATTTAAGAATTTAAAATGTTTATTTGTAAAAATAATAGAACGATCCCTTACGTCCACGAATTCTATATATACCAAACATCTGCATTTAATACTAAGATGGTGCTGTAAAAGACCGTTTTGTTAAAAATAACGTACAACCGTTTTTCACAAATTAATTTGGTTTTACTGGTCTATACTTTTTGAAAGTATAAACCATAAAATTTGTAACCATTTACAGTTTGTAAAAATCACGACCTTCAAAGTATATTGAGTTGGGTGGTAGTTCTTACATTACATTTTTTAGGAGATAAAAACTTGGCGTCCTTTTTAAATATATAGATATAAATTTCCCACGTCCAAATACTCCTTCAATGTGTTAAAAATCACAGAATTCTGGACAGAAAATTTCCACTAGCTATTAATCGTACCTAACATAAAAACCAAGAAAAAAAAATTGAATATCTTTGACACAGAAGATAGTTGAAAGAAATTAAAAGTCAAAAATTTACATCAACATAATACCGATAAGCGGCTAATGGCACTCGAATCTCAAATTTAAATAGCTAGATACTTGAAATTGTAACAGTATTTTTATACACCCATATTATAAGGACGCAATAAGAACGGATTTTTTAAATTATCATTTTAAAAAAGGTATTCACACGAAAACATTTCGGCTCACAAAGACGACAATTTGTTTATATGTGAAAAGGATTGCTATGTTACAGAAAATAAAATAGTTAATTTTATGATTTTATTAAACATAATTTTAAACCTGTGTTTTATATTTAGCCAAAATCAACCAAATTAGTGTACTAATTTTTGAATTTATTAAAGTTTAAGACGAGGTAAATCCATAAATATTTAATTTGTCGTAGGAAACGCAGAGCAGGATAAACTAGTAAAAATATAAATCTACAATATTTTATACCTAATTAAAATGACATAAACCATTTATTTTCCATTATTTTCGAGAGACGCGCCACCATTTTTATTAACACGCGATCATTTGAAAATTACGTAGCAATGAGTTTTATGAATTTTCTGATCACCCTATATGCGTTTCATAAAAAAAAAAACCCGCAAATGTGAAAATATTACACGGTAGATACGATTTGTTTGAAGAATTTTCGAGATCGAAAAACACGAAATAACCGTAACGCGTGGGTATAAATATTATATTATGTCTGTGCACAGCAGGCCATGCATACGATATACGACAACTACTATACATGGTATATATATACAGTGGAATAATAAAAATAAAACGGCGGGACAAAAAATCGAAACAACTTCGAGGACAAAACTGAGTCGCTAGTTTTTTTTTTTTTTACCGTCGAAGTCTGGCGGGTATTATTTCAGCTGAGTATTACGAAAAACCTCCGACGAAACTTTACCGTTTTATACCACAACGTTTAGACAATGCGGGGAAAAAATAAGTTTTTATTGTCAGCACTTATATTTAC
Source organism: Rhopalosiphum maidis (assembly GCF_003676215.2). NCBI lineage: Eukaryota > Metazoa > Arthropoda > Insecta > Hemiptera > Aphididae > Rhopalosiphum > Rhopalosiphum maidis. The sequence goes on from NC_040878.1 coordinate 89,201,340, forward strand.
ATTTATATATTATTATATACGAGTGGTTTGTTTTAGATTCTGAAATAATTTAATAATGTGTATGTGTGTATTGTAAAAAACACCGTGTTGTTGAAAAAAAAAAAATACCGAAACAAACAAATCCTAAAAATGCCATTTTCCCGATGTAATAATATATTTTTATAACTACTAAACAAACAACAGCGACAATGACAGCGATAATAACTGCGTAAGACTGAATTATATTGTATCGTTCCTTATTACGTATGTACGTATAACTGTACATCGTTAAATTATAATAATCGTGGTGTCGCTTATTCTACGTTTTAAACCAACCAAAGTCAATAGCCGAATAACATATTGAGTAATTATTTCATTGAACTCATTATATTATTAACTTTTTTGAAATATGTTTTACTAAATTGTCAGTGAATATAAATGAAACATTTTTTTTAAGTTTTTTAAAATTTTTTATGTTAACATGTATTTTTAATTTAATATTTCAAAGCAAAATATTTTCCAAACTATTTTGATGTATAAAAATCAATATTCGAAGGAGTTGCTTATGAGTTATAAGTGTTTAAAGTTTAAATGAGCGAAGTAGTAGACCATCACTTTGCATGTATACTCGTACTTACATCATTCTGCTCAACTGAACTTTAAATACTTAAAACTTATATTATGTAATCGTCTGAATTTCGATTGTTATATATCAAAATACTCCAAAATAATACTTTAATTCAGAATATGAAATTAAAATGTATGTTGTAATTCAAAAAAATAAGACATTAAAAAAAGTATTTTTTCTTAATGTTGTTCCATTTCAACTGGATACTAAGTAAAATTATTTTATGAAATGTTTATAGATTTTAAAAAAATTAGTGTTATTGATAAAATGATAAAATAATCATCCTGTATACATATTTGTAGGCCGGCTGAGTGTTTTAGTTTTGACTAGCGATTTATATAAACATATAAACCCTTCTTATCTCATACTTAATTTGGAATTAGTAAAATAAAATATAATCACTAAGGATAATAATTTGTTATTCATTCGTTCAGCAACATTAAGTCATTAACGGTTACATTAATGCATTACCGCCATTACTTATTATTATTATTTTTTCAGAAAAACGAGACCGGTATAGAATAAGATTAATAAGAAGGGGAAAAATAAACTTTATCAGAGATTCGATACGAAAAAGTTATCGATGGCGGTACGAGGTGTAGCTTGTATACACACATTATAACGTATCCGGTGTTCCACCCGGTGCTAAAAAAATGTCGATACTTATAGTACACTGCTATATATATATATATATAAATGTATATTATCAAACGCCGCGAGAGTTCGCCAAAACCATTTTATTTAAAATGCATTTATACAGGGTGTTAACCGAATTTGACTTTGCACGTAGTTTGTTGTCATACATATTAAACAAATATACAAATATACTATATGCGGGGTGGGCCATCACGTCTACCCTCGAATAAGCTTAACATATATTTATGTATTTATTTTTAACTAACAATCTGTAAAATTAAAAACAAAATTTGTAATTACAATAAAAATCAAACCAAAAACTAGATGATGTATTGGATCCTCCTTCCAGCGATACTACTTCAACATCTTCAACTGTCCATCCACACAGGAAACTACATTTATTACCCACATTGTATTACATACATTCCCAAATTTGGAAATATTATTTTTCCACCTAGTTGATTGATGTCTTTAATATATTATTACACATTATTATATATTGTCTCGGACTAAAAATTCTACTTTAATAACTTCCATTTCGATAAAACATTTATACAAAGCTACGGGTGTTTTTAATTTTAACTATTCTGTTAATCTGTTACCAATATATTCTAAACACAGTGATAAATACCTTACAAGGTTTTGATTTATTATGGCTATTTAGTGCCAGTGTGTTTGATTACTTTAAACAATATAATGTAATAGATGGTCGATCGGGTTTGGTTATTGGTAATTTGGAATAAACCTATAACAAGGATTTTCAAATTATTACGATATAGTGTATGCGTAAGAAGATAATACATAATATGTTTTAGCCGATTCTATCAATTAAAATAGTATACAAAAATATGAATTATCATAATAATATTATGAACAGCTACGCTAGTATCAGGTACCAACACGACACACTTCATTTTAAACAGGTCTTGATCAACCAAAATGGGGTTCGAGTGTTCAATTCAAGTTGAGGCTTTAGTCTATATTTCTAGATTATTTTAGAGTTTTTACTCAGTAAATAATGCTCTCTTGCTCTTTTTAAATAATCCTCAACATAGTTCACTGAGTAGCTTCAAAACACCTCGCTTACTACTACTTATATAGTTTTTATTTTTTATATTACTTAGTTATACTTCACGGAAATATTAATTCTTAACTCAGCTTTTAATTATAATACCTGTCTAATGTTCATGAAAAATTAAAAAATATTAAGCGAACAACATTATTTTTAGTTTCATCCTTTATTCATTAGTTTTTTAAACATAAAAATTAAAATAATTCCATGACGATTTATTTTTAGTAAAACATTAGACTAAATATATTAACAAATAAAAACATAATATAAATATCGTATTTTATTTCATATAAATAATTTGTTGCAGTCTTATGCAGAAGAATATTTTTAAATGACTTCATAAAAAGTATATAAAATATAACATACAATGGACAACAAAGACAATTCATCTAATCAGTCCAGTTTAATATACAAGACCTTAGTCATATTTTTATTATTTTAAGTACATCAAAATATCAAAATAAAAATACAATTCATACCTATTAATTATATTGCACAATCAAATATATTTTAAACGGTTCTTTAATATTATTAGGAAATGTTATATTGGATTTTAGTGCAAGCGTTAAAGAAAATAATATAAGCTTTTCTTATGTAATTCTGGTTACCAAATTAGTTTATATCATTGCACTATGCGATCTCATACTAATTATATTTATTTATTTTACTTGAATATTGGCTAATTTATTTATCGTTAGATTTGAGTACATATTCTTTTGCTAGTATAAAACAATTTGATGAGAAAAATCATGATTTTAAAGTTAAGTTAGGTCCACTAGTCTGAATAAATAGCCATTTCTGGTTCTATTTCTAGAATTATTATAGGTAATTATATTTCTAGATCTCATTTATTATAATATAGCAATGAAATAAAATCGATTCACATTATCATCTGTATTCAAACTAGGGCTGACGGTGTTTTCGGTATACCGATAATATTTTTTAAATTCCGGTATCCTGTATGACTCTATTTTCATTTTATAAAATGTTGTGACTTTTTAAACAATATAATGAATAATTATCAATTATTAAAAATATAATTCTTGAAATTTCTTGGATTGAAATCACATCCAAGCTTACCAAAAATAACGAATAACGGGTGGTAATACCACATATATCGGTATAGTAAGCAAATACTGGATATCTGTATCAAAATTTGGAATACTGCCAGCTATAATAATTCATACAGTGCATTTACTGAAAACCCATAGTCCTCGAACTCGACTTCTATCCACCCGTTTTACTATTACAGTATTACACATATGATAAATTATAAAAATCCTTCAACGGGCACCGAAAACATACTAACAAAACCTTTAGAGTTATAAGTAAAGTTCATAAATTATAAAGGTATAAAATCAGTGTATAAAATGGAAGAAAAAGTAGATAGCCACAACAGTTATTGAGTGTAGATTACACAAGACATCGATAAATCGACGGTACACACGACACGTTTGCCATCTTATTGTTTACTAAAATCGAATTCGTTCTCTTAACAAACGGTTTTCCAATATTTAGCAGTCAGATGTCGTCGGCGTAGTTAATACAGCGTTTTTATTCAGTGTAACTTTTAGAACATTGAAAAACACTGTATTATAAGCTCAGAAATATCGCAAGAAGAGGTATGAGTTTTGCGTGGATTTCAAACTTTTGAAAAAAAAAACTTTAAAAATAAGCATAGTATTTAAGTATTTTTAGTACCGCGTCTAAAATAATCCAACCCTTACAGAATTCATAATAACAATAATATATTATAATATCGCCGTCGTAACGTCATTCTCAACTGTTGTTCCGCCGCCGCAGTTTTCTCTCTCTCTCTCGTTTTCTCACTCTCACAGCGCTCGCAAATTATATATTATACCGGACAGATTTCGAGTGCTGCTTTCGGGATGTGTAGTGGGTGATTGCGGCTGTACTCACTTAGCTGGTTGGCTTATTTTCCCGTTAATCATTGGCACCCGTGCGAATATTTTTACCCACACAGTATATAATATACAGGGTGATTCACCACCAAGCGTTTTCATCCTAATTGTTGTCTATAATATTATGCATTTATTCGATTTCCAACAACAGTATAAATTACTTAAATTTTGTATGTAATTTAAAAAGTGCCCCGTAGTAATACAAACTTTTTTTTTCAAAAGAAAGCTACTAATTTTTAATGTAAATTATTAAGTATTTGTTTTTTTTTTTTTTTTTTTTTTAATATTTAAGTATCTTTTTTGAAATGCAAACGAGTAGTTTTTGAGTAGTTAAACTTTGTGTTATTTAAGGATGATAATTAATTTTAAGATTTTTGAAGTTAAGGGTCCTGAGTAAGATTAATACTAGACTAAGTATTATTTTTTTTTTGTATGTAAAACTATTGTTAAGGACTATTTTGTTAAAATTTATATTTAAATTCAACAACATTTTCAGAAAAAAACTTAATCAAAATGAATTTAAAAAATAATAATAATATGCAATAATTTTGACTGAAAAAATTAATTTGTATTATTACAAAACACCCATAGATTAAAAAAGATCTAAGTATTTTAAAATATGGACCTTAAGCATACTTAAAATTTAATGAATACATTTTTAAAGGATAAAATGGTCATGAGCATGCTTGGTGAATCGCCCTTTATAATACTATTATGTAAATCACATTTTATAAGTACCTCGATACGCCTTTGCGTACGTTTTCTTCCACGTCGTTTTATTAAACATAACATAATAATATTATAATATAATACTTATTTATTATATCATTATCGCGAGTATTGGGGCACTGTATTACAGTGTAATAATAGCTGTATTTATATTAATAATATTAAAATATAATGTTTTAATATAATAATATACTCACTCGCACGACATATCACGCACGAGAGACGCTTTAATATTTGTAAAACATTATTTTAATAATTTATCAAGGTTTCTATGACACGTATCCCTTACATAATATATTATGTCATAACTGTTAATTGTTTCGTTTCTTCAGCGAATTAATGAATTTATGTGCTAATTGCGATATCGCGGCGTGTAAGGTGTAAGACACAGCTTACTGTGGGCGTCAGTCTTATAATTATCTCTTCCGCGAAGATAATCGTGTTGGGTTCCAAATTTTTTTTTTAGTAGAAGGCATAAACATCTCAAAATTCGATTCTAGTTGATATATTTAAAAGAATAACATACATAAGACCTTGAAAATTCCACTATGAATAATATAAAAATAAAAATATAACTCCAAGTGGTGTATAGCGTACACACATTTTTTATTGATATCGTAAAAAGAATTTTGCTGGCAAAATCCGTTAGTTATAATTTAAATTAAGTTTGTGACAGAGTTAATTAAATAATAATAATATTTAATAGTATGTACCTAGCTGTGAGAGAAAAATATAAAATTTTGGTAATAATATTTTTATTCACAAATCTATATTTTTACAGCAACTGTATTTTAGCCGACAGTCGTCCGTTGCAGGTAATAGCAATTTAGGTTAGTGCGTAATTTATCCCAGGCAGTCGTTGACTGCAGTCTTGCAATCCAACTACGTGTTATGATATGTAACTGATTCTATTTATCATATTATCAACCTACCAAAGAAATGATTTCAGTTCAATATGGCCTGAAGATCTATCGAATCTACCAAAACAACGACGGTGGTGCCTTACGCGCCACGTTGTATAATATAGTAAAACGGTTTGACAATAATGGCTTAGGTTTTTTTTTTTTTTTTTTAATTTAAAAATCAGTATAATCGTTTGACTACCGACCGATTTTCCGGAAATACCGTTTATCCTAACTTCATTTTTTTAGTCACGTTCTGACTTTTTGTTTATATTCAGTGCGCAGCAATAGTTATTGGGGATAAACAAAACGTTGTTATTGATTTAAGTGTATATATTTTTATCATAATATAATATTAAAACCACTGATATACAAAATAATAAGGCAAAACTATATTATTAATAAAAATATAGTTTTGCCTTCTACCTTAGCTTCAAATTATGATGATTCGTGGAGATAACCGACAAAAATCCAAAAATATTAAAAGGAAAAAAATATGCAATTGCTTAGAAATCCGCGCTCTATTTATTATTTAGTATATTAACTATTATAATTGGACGAGCTATGTTTATATACGTATTTAAATTTAAAAGTTCCTATCAAAACTCGTATATTGTTTTTGATAAATTAATAATAAACGTTTTATGATGAATGACTATTGTCAAATAGTCGAAATTCTAATGCAACTTTGAAATATATTTTTGTTAATTTATGTGGATAGTTTAGAAATTTCATGTCAATTTCCCACTAACTGTAAATATTTTATTAATTCTCCCAAAGATTTGTTTTGACAGTAATTTCTATATAGAATTTTACTGTTTTTGATATTTTTTGAACAGTCATAATATATCTAATTGAATTGTAGTGAGTTATAGCAATGTTTCTGTCTGAGTTTCTAGTAATGTTTGATTATCAATGAAAACGATAACAATATTTAGCAACGTTGCATAGAATTATAAAAACCAAGCGCACTCAATCTTAATAGTCAAAAAGGTCTCAAAAAATGTATTGACGATAAGAACTATGCTCAATCATATTTCTATCTTTAAAAGTTAATGAAAGGATGACGCTACTATTACGGGGGCCAAGTAATTATAAAAACTTAATAATTATGATACAATTTTATTAAATGATAATATGTAATATATCAATCAATATATATAATATAAATATATACATATTTTTAAATGCAATATTATCATTTTGTATTATTAATAATTAATTAAAATTGAAAGCGACACTGTTTGCCGTTGTCACAGGTAAACGTCAACGCAAGGCTCTATATTAATAACGTTTGATCTCAATAAATATTTTTCCACTTCCTATTTATGTTCTCTCGTATCACTAGTTGAAATACTTTGTAGAATTTATCAAGCATAGTACTATCATTAAAATAATTATAATTTAACTAGTCCGTTTTCATATTTTTAGCACACTTATTTTTTTATTAATGCAGCAACAACATTGGTTATTGGTTTGTTATAAATTATTTAAACATAGGGAAATTGCTTTTTATTAAGTCACATTATTTTCAAATATATAATTATTATTAGTAATAGTATATTAATAATTTAATATTATTGCATAAGTATTCCGTGTGGTATCTAGATATGCCACAATTTGTGTGTCAGAAAATATATTAACTAAAATAATATAACAGCTTTTAATTTTTTGATTGAAATTTTATAATATAGTATAATAATTATCATTTTATACATAAATGTGAAATCAAGTTTTGAGGCTAACGGTTAACTACTTTACCATTTTATTGAAAATCGAAGTTATATCATTAGATTCTATATTGCTTTTCAATTGTGATTTTGACACATTTAATCATACCTGACATACCTATTATTTTAAGCGCAAGAAAAATAGGCTACAATTAACTTTTTTTCAAAAAGCATACGGTAATATTGGTCCACTAAAATTTCACATTTATTGCTGGTAAATTCAGTAATTGGACAACTATTTTAAACGATATGTATTATTTAATCTAGTAGTTGGGCAACCACATTTTAATACATTTAAGAATTTAATAAAATAGTATAATTTAATTTGTTATATCACTGCAATGAACATGAAACTTTACTCCAAACGACCGTACGTCTTAGGTAATATATTATCCCATATTAAATAATACAGAATTATCAGCTTCAATAAAGGCTATAGCTTATCATCAAATTAAATAAATAAAAATAGCCAAAAGTGTAATTATTTACAAAGATTATAAAACATTGCGATCGTAGAGTGCAAATTACAAGATTCACGTTTGAATATAATTTACTAATAAATGAGTAGGATAACCATTTTTTAATAATTACATTAAGAGTTGTAATATCTGAAAGAGGAAAACAAAATTATTGATTTTTTTTATTCTTTTGCTCACGGGAGTCGATATGACAAGATGTATTGGCAATGTGCCTAGAAAACACGTCCAACTAAAATATATAAGTACTATTTTATTCTGTAATTATTATATGTAATATATTTGTATAATTTTGTGTTGTACATTTGTGGCCCAATCTCAGAGAATGTTTCGAGTACATCCAGAATAAGGTATCATCCGAGTGCGTCCCAAGAAAAAAAGGTCATTTTTGACGTATCCTGGATGCGTCCCAGTTAATTTAGAGTTACCCCTGAGAAACAGAGTGTACCATGAGGAAGTGATCTGGCTTATATCCTAAAAATATTTGGTTATTATTATTTATTAATTATTTTGGCTTACAACCATTTTTAAAAACTGAGTGAGTGTACTAATATTTTAATAATGATTATATTTTTGTATAATTTTTTTATTTTTGGTTAGTTTTATAATGTCATAATTTTCACATAATTGAATGTAGAATTATTTTTAGTTAAGTATTTTATTATATTACCTTAAACGAATTAAATTGTTTTCTCAATGCATAATTTAATTTTTTTTAGATACTTATATAATTAGAAGTTTGAATCATTTTTTTTTGCATCTACTTGATTTTTTTTTTAATATTTCTAAGAAGGTAATGTTATTTACGAATAGTAGGTACCTAAGTATGGGCTTAGTTTCAATGTAAACTAAAATAAAGTTATAATAAGTGCCGTTATAATATAGTATATAAGTATTATTAGTGATAACATTACGGATGCACTGGGGGTATATCAAAATTACTATGGCGGACGTACTTGAGCTATTAAAAAGGTATGGTATAGATAACAGGACACACTCGGGCGACGCCCATCTCAGAGTACTCTTTAAAAATATATATTTCATTTTTGGCCCAATATCCGGGTAATAAAATGTAAACAAATGCTGTGTACTGAGCAGGTAAATAAAATGTGGCCCAATTACTAACCACCCATTATTTTTTGATGTTATAAAATGATGAAAATAAAATCCAGTATTTTACGCATTACACAAGGGGTAAAGAGATTTTGTTATGATTTGAAATATGAAACGACTGCCAATAGGAAAATCCGTAACGTTCATAAACGTTTAACACATTCTACATTACAGCAAGCAGAAATAATTGCTCTCTATCAAAATAATATTATACAACCATAAATTCTTAATTTAACACTCTCTTTTATACGACGGAAAAATTTTCGAATTTAAGTATGATGTTTCAATTGATTACACAAAAGATGCTCATATTTCTACTGGAAATATGAGTTAGAACTGACAGTATTGCCAAGCAATAAAATGGTCTTATGAAAACATTCTTTGATATTCTATATGAAAAGTTATATTAGTTGAAAATTAAGGGCCACCAAAACCATTGAAAAGTGTTCTTGAACGCACTCATCGTCGGTTTATAATTTTCCTCGATAATAAATGGAAGTTTAATAGTCTGTATTTCAATTGAAAAAATTATAGTGCAATGGACATTTTATAACTACATTAAAAATTCAAAGTTAGCTCTGTGATGCATTAGTTCAATATAACCAAGCACTAATAAAGAACAGAAACTTATCTTTATGTATTTAAATCAAAAATATGTCCATACTTAAGAAAGTAAATCATAAAATTAATCATTGTCATATTATTGTAAGGATTTTTATTATATTTTTCAGATGAAGAAAAACAGAAAATGATAGACAGATATATAAGTTTTAATTCAAGTAGATTTAGGTAAACGCAGCTAGAAAAAATATTATAGTTATTAAAATTCAAACGCACGTGTGGTGTTATAGCTAAAGAAAATTATGAATAATATAAATATACTGGCAATATTATATGACTTATACGAGTAGATTAGTTTTAATCTACCCGCCGAATTAAAAACAAGTGTCGTTTTCTCCTAAACCACTTTCGAGCTGCCGAGGCACTCTCCTCTCTTTTTCAACACAATGTAAAATATCTCGTGGAAAATATAAGGATAATAACAATAATAATAATAAAACGTAGGTATATATATTGTTATGTACAATATAAAATGATTAATGACCGGAACTTTCTTTTTTTCGTGACCGTGGCGTGGTAAAAAAGACCCTGCAGGATACGAAACAAATGGACATCGTCGCCGTCGCCACTCGGTTGTTGAATCGTCTGAATCGTACGACGCCAGCCTTTTTATTATTTATTTACTTTTTTTTTTTTTTTTAATATGGTTCGATCATATTTTATTCCATCCACCGCTGCGAACGTTTCGCACATGGCACGTCACAAACGAACGACTCAGAGAAAAAGAAAGAGATAGCGAGAGAAATCCAAAAAAAAACTATTAGTTTTGCTAAAATTGGTTTCGAATTTTTATAATATATATTTTTCGAACGTCTCGATAATACAAAATATCCAATCTGTTTACAATATTTTTAATATTTAATATATTTATAACTATTATGTATATTTATGTGTAATATATATATATATATATATATATAAATAATACACAACAATCATCACTGAGTGTAATTGTCATATATCATTGTATTTTGGTCAATAATATATATGCTAGAAACCCTGAACGACATTTTACAATGCCAGTTTTTGGTGATAAATTATATAATAAAAATAAATTGATAATAATTAAAATATAAAAGCAACTTAGTGATCAATTAAATAATGTGTATAATAATAATTAATAATATTAACACATTTTAAGATAGATTAAAAATATATTTTAGTTTTAGAACCAGTAGATTAACTTTGGTCTTATAACGAATCGTGGTTAAATTGTTTATAATAAACTTAATATCAATATTTTCAAGTATTGAAATAAAATAAAATGTATTGAATTACTTGAACATTGATCACGAATTAGATAAAAGACACATTCAATTATATTAGACTCAATGTATGTGCGTAGAGTAGGCAAGCCTTTTATTTTTATATAATTATGTGGTTTAATAATTTAAAAAAATACCTATTTCTGAGATATTGTTGAAAATACCTATCTAAACGTATTATTTTTGTAAAAGTCATTAAACAAAAAATAAATAAATACATATATAATTATACTGTATTCATCAATTTTTAAGAAATAAATATGTTCGTAAAAATAAAATATACAGTTATTATTAATACGTAAATATATTAATTTTTAAAATTTGCATACAAATCTTAAAAATACCTTAATATAATAACTGCTTCGAGGGGACAACTTTATAAAGTCTCCTGAATTTGTCTGGTCGTTACAAAAAATGTGTTAATATTTTGTAAATTAATTAAAAATTATTGTAAATTGGTTTCTTGAATTTGCAAATTAATACTTATTCTTTTGTTAACTTTACAAATTTGTTTATGACAGATATGGTTTTCAGCTGAATATTATAACATTCTAATGACTTATTTGTAAATTATAAAAATTAATTTAAAATTAGTTCAAAAATATTAAAATATTGGCATATTCAAAGTTAGACGGCTAGCAACTTTACGGGCATACAATTTCAATATAAATAACAATTATTATTCTTTTCAAACACTTTACTTATAGTTATAAATTTATAACTTTATCGTGCGTGTGTCTATATTATGTTTGGTCGATTGTTACCTATATAAGTCACGCAAACGGTTTTAAACAGACAAATATATAAACATAGTATAAGGTCGTGTTGACAGACACCGGACATTTTACTATAATAATAATATGCACTATTATAATCATTACAAACGATATGGATCCAAAACCTAGAAATCCTGACAGCATTTAGATTCATAGGATTTACAACTAATAAGCATATATTATACAGTTTGAATTATGTATTAATCCTTTTCAAAAATCATGCATATTCGTTATGTGAACTTAGTCCTACAGTATCATATAGGTACTTACACGAGTAACACGTCTAGGCGCAAATGAGCCGAATACCTGGGATGAGTGAGATTTTTAGCCATGGTAGTGCGGGTCAGCATATGTGTGGGTGTTTTTAGTATTCGTCAAAAATCTTCGAAATCTGGATTAACGCCCGATACGGGTGTCCGTGTCAATACAATCGTATTGTATCCCCGGAGCTTGCGCGGATTAATAATATTATTTAAATATCACAATAAACACTAAGGGGGTTGTAGTATGAACAGTATCAGCTGAAGCTGAAGCTAGAATATTGGAGATTATTAAAAATATATATATAATTCACTAGAATATACTTAAAGTAAACTCGTATGGTTTTAAACACGCAAAGTAAACATTCATATTTTTGTCAATAATAGATTTTTATTAATCAAGCAAAAGCAAAAACACGATAAAAAATGACAAGAATATAAACTATTTTAATTTTAAAATAATAATATAAATCCCTTTTATTTTTTATTTGTAAACTAAAATCTATAATTGCTTAGAATTCTACTTCAATGTCTTTATCATAATACCTATATTTAATAAATCCAAATTCGTTGGCCTGCATTTAAATAAGATGATATTGTTATCACTACTATTTGAATTACAAAAAATTTTAAATATTATACTCATTTTTATTTTTTATTTTTAGGTTTTCAAAATGCCGAGTAACTGTTACACTAATAAAATTAACCATTTTCGTATTGATAAAAAAATAACACGTGTAATATTATGAACTGCAGTAAACTTGTTTGTTTATAATATGTACTCTGAGTATAATGGTCGTGTGTATTAGATGTAAATATTTTAAATAATAAAAAGTATTAAGTATAAAGTTGTATAGTGTTTATACAACATTGCTCATTATTATAAAATATATTATAAGATATTATATATGTTTTTTTCACGTTTTGTAACGAATATGTACTATATGCATCACAAAATGGTCCTGGTTACGTCACTGATCAATAAATATCTATCATACTATTGTAATAGATTAAAATTTAAATTAAAAAAATAATTCTAACACCGGTAAAGCCAAATATTACATCACAATATAATTCAACGTACGCGGGTGGCCTTGTGTTAATCTCAATCGTGACCGAAGTGGATCCTGTTTTTAAAAGTTGAAGCGCATATACGCGCGTCTGCCTAACCCAAACGACGCCACCGTGTTCGGACTCCGGCAATTGTATGTGATTTAACAAAATATTTTGACAACCGAATAATTATTACTACACACAAATGGGCTTAGCGATTTCTCGAATACCGTTGCCCGCATGCGAGCTCGGAAAACATTCGCTTTGGACAGTTTCCAGGGGTATGTATATTTTTTTGGTGAGGGGGTGAGGGTAAATGATAATTAGATAGGTTTCGAATGGAGAGGAAAAATGAACAACAGAAAAAGGCGGTCACGATGCGACGTTTCCGAGGCAGTCATTTTATTATATAGGGTGTATCTTATATTCCCTTGTTATAACGGGGTTTTTGATTATTATGTATAAAATAAACTATTATTTCTTTATTTTCAACAGTCAATTTGTTAGGCCAATCTTATTATTTTTAAACATGCAAAAATACGAATCAAAAACCAACTTTATTTTTCGAATAATAATAACTGTTTTTAATAGTCTTACTTTTTTTAAAATTTTAATGGTTAGATCATTAATTATGCTTTACTTCTTATTAAACACACTTTCTTAATTTTACTAAACTTGTAAATTTATGAACAGTTTTTATTAAAATAGTTTAAGTTATAATTATATTTTAATTTACTAACTTGGCAATCATCGTTATTATGATACGATATAATATATTAAAATATGTACCACCTATCATTTATGATTGCATTTAAAATTTTTTTTTTCTACAAATATATTAATTTTAAAAAATTACAAATTTTTGTATTTTGCGTGTGTATTTAACTAATAAATAATAACAAGCCAATTTTTAATTATAAGATTTCTTAGTAAAGTTGAATAGTTCTTTCTTATTCTAATTTTAAACGCTATTAATTGTTATTTATAATTCACACCACACTATCGTATTAAACCATGTAAATCATATATTCATATATTTTGAATTTGTTTTGTTAATAATATATTATTTCATATTCATATTATTATGTACCTCAACTACTACCCGACAACCAAATCGCTGTCAATTATAATATTGCACGCATGTACATATATGTAACTATTTATTTGAATTTAAAGTAAATATAGATAATTAAAAAATATACTTTTAATATAACTCTAATAATTAAGTTATTTCCCGATGTATGTACATTAATATAACTCAAATATATATTTAAATATTTAAATGCATCAACTATAAATACATTTTTAATTAACTTTGATAGTGTATGAATTATATCATTCATTAACTCAAGTTTAGCCTGAAGCTAGTCTATATGGTTTGCGGACAATTTATTAATATTTACGTGTGCAATGAAAAGTTCATTGCATATAAAACATGCATACATAGATGCAAGCAACAGTATAATTTGTATTATTTATGCCAGACATAACACTATGGTTTGGTCACCATACTTGAATTATTAACAAATACAACGTTTAGATAATTTTCAAAATCGTTTTTTTAATATTTATGACTTTCAAATGTAACATGGCTCATATGCAAAATTGTCTTTATCAAGCACTATTAAATTTGTTTGATATGCAAGTTTATCAAACGAAGGTAAATAACGGATATTAAATTTGTATTTAAGCTGAAATTTTAGGTTTTCTCTATTTCGATATCCCTAATAGTAGCACTATGTTTTATGCATTAACATAAAAAAAAAAAAATATGCTCAGCTTCTCCTATATATAAGATAATGTAAATAGCCAATGAAATAAAAATTCAACTTGGATTTAAATTCCGTTGAATCAATTAACAATAATTACGTAAACACATTTTTCTGTATTTAAATATATTTTGTGTTATTGTATAATTATTAATTATTGTATGTTAATGTTGAGCTATTAGATATAAATTATTGTAATTGAATTATATGATCTATTGGAATTTAAATAAATAGTATTATAATATAAAGTATAAATCTACAAACGTTTAAATGATTCAAGTCGAGTGGCAGATTTACGGGAAAGAAACCAAACGTTACTGCAAAATGCTTCGTAGAATTCATTAAAAAAAATTCTATTTTAAATTAAATTTCATGCTAGATGGAATTGATTGATAATGATTACAGTTCATAAAAACGAAAACTGTTTAACAACTGATTGACGGAACCTTGTAAAAATAAAAAAAGGATCGATTTACTTTATATCTAAAATATATATTTGTTTAAATTTTAATTAATTTAACACATATATAAAAATACCGACAATGTTATTTAGAAAAAGAATCTAAAGTATAATGCCTTTGAAAAATATATTAAATTTCAGAATCTTCTCCTCCAACTTAGCAAAATGTTAATAATCCGTCACTGGATTCTACTGTAGTATTATTTGATTTTGGTATTTCAGAAATTGGACAAATTTTATGAGAATATACTATTACAAAATATAGTGCCCATGTTAATTTAAAATCAATTGATAAAATTACAAATTTAAATTTTTGTACGGGAAGTTTTTCTAATATATTTTGGTTCCGTCACACTTACAATTTTAAATCAGTGGAATCAATAGTTTCAAGCGGTATACTAGCTTTATCAACCCCCTTCATCCTTACTCTACCAAACACGGCTCTTCGGTATCTACTTTCATTTGAAACATTGAAACGATATAACAATATTGTTTGGCTTATTAGGCGGTCCGTTGTTACTCGCATTGACGGAAAAATCATAATTCTATTAATTGTAGTTATTTAAATTAAAATTCTCTGTATAATATATTTCAGAGTTATTATTTAATACTAACGGTACGCAGAAATTTCAATGATGGTAGATAAATATTTCATAATTATGTAATTGTTAATAAAATCTAATAAAACGTTCCGTGCAAAACAGATAATGAAAACAATTTTTTATAAGCGTAATCGTAGGTTATACTAAACCAAAAGGTAAGTGAATATGTTCAAAATGTGTAGATGGTACTTAAACGTTAAAATGTTGAGAACCACTGATGTATTTAATATATGTTAAGTTGATCTCCCTTTCCGATATCGTATAACTTATATCGGACAGTTTATATATAGTAGCCGTTTATCTGTAAGTAAATCTGTAAGTTAAATTTTATGTATTATCATTTATCTAAGTACAGAGTGGCATACGGTGACCTAACGCGTTCTACGAGTGCAACTTTAGGCTGGACGAGGTTCAAGAAGTTAAAGCTTTTTGGAGACGAACACTCGGACTTGGCGCTCCGTCATTAAATTTCCCGTTCGACTCGTTTACTATCCGGTCCGCCAAACGTTTAAACATCGTGTGCCCAAACTCGCTTTGTCCAGCACCGGTTGTACGTATGTTATGTAAAAACATGAATGGTTGTCGACGAACAACATTTGTCCGTGCGTCTTTTCTTCTATTTCCGACTTCGGGTCTGCGATTCATAATTTTTTATTTTTTTATTTATACGATTCTCATTCAACTTTAATTGAACCGTTCACTGTCGTAATGGCTTACATTGTACAATTCATTATTATTATGAATATCCAACGTAATTAAATTTATGACCGAACGACAGTATTACCTAATCAGTCACCTTTTTTCAAGATTTATACTTTTTTATGTTAAAATAAATGCAATTAATTAATTATTTGTGATCAAACTTGTTTTTATTATTCACGCTAAAAATAATAATAAGAAACTATTTCACAGGTATTCAAAAAAAAGAATAACATGTTTTTTTATGTGTTTCCCTAGATATTTGATTCAATTTTAATAAAAAATAAAAATAAATAAATATTATAAAATATTATAAAAATATTATATAACTCGAATGAATATATTCAAATTATTTTAATTAAAACTGTTAATAAATTGACTAAACTTTTAAGGGCTATAGTTTGTAAAGTACTGAAACAAAGTCAATGAATTTGACAATCAAAATTTTCAGGAAAAAAAACACTAACAGAATTTATTATAAAAATTATTATTAGGTAATATTATGATAAATAACCGTTTTGATTTTTTTTGGTCGGTGTAATTGCGTGTTTAAACATTTTTAATTTGTCATAAATTTTCCGTTAAAAATAAAGAGACTGATATTTTTTTAAATTGTTTGAAATTATATTTTATCGATTATATTATCATTGATATGTTTACAATTTTACATATTAATATTATCATTGAAAACTACATGAGATATATCTTTTATAATGATAATAAATATATTATCTATTTCAGAGGAAAATACAGTTTATTCATTCATTAAAAAAAATTACTTAATTTTTGTATCCGTCATTACTCTGCATAAGGCCTAAAGAAATCGTTCTTAGAAAAATCATTATATTTTTTCCAAATCTCTATAAGTAGATACAATAGAAATTCGATTAACCACTATCGATAGAATCTGGACTATGATGGTTAACACATATTTTGCAACAAACGTACATAATATGTTATAAGCAGATTTATAATTATAAATGTTTATTTTATTATTAACTACATTAAACATTCAATAATAATAGCTAATAAGTTTATAAGCAGCAGTGATTTCTGTTGGGATAAAAACACTTTAGGAAACCAATCTGAAAAATCTGTTTAGTCAAACGCTTATTTGTATATAACAGTTCGTAATATATATATATATATATTGATATTTTATATAACAATATAACGCGTTCAAATTTAAATGTTTGAGTGCACATGTTTTTTGGATTTTCCATTCACCGGAAAGGGTAATCTAAAATTTGCATATTTTTTGCGTGTACCGTACAATAACAGCATGAAATAAAATTTACAAAATATATAGTTTGAAAATTGTAATAAATCAAAAAAACAAATATGAAAACGAAAATATACTATTATATATTTTTTTAACGTACTATTTATTTGAAGAACATGGACACAATTAAAATATTTACTAAAACAAAGAAGTCAAAAATTGTGAAAAAAAATGCAATACAGAAACTACAAAATCGATCACGCTGGAACAATTTTTTAGATATTGAAAAAAATAAATACTGTAAAAATCTAAACTAGTATAATATTTGAAGAAACTGATTTAACCTGACAAAAAAAAGAATAAAGAGAAAACTTAAGAGAATTAAAACGAAATATAATATCCTGGGTAAATTATAATAAATACACACTATGAATCGGCCTTACCCGACAAACCCACGGGTACTTAACGGGTAACAATGAACCCACAAACTGTGCACACCGTTTGGAGTAGGATTAACTGTAATACATATTATTTTATTACAATAGTATATAGTGACCGAATGCTTGACTTCCGAAGGAGATAGAAAAAAATGCAATATTATACCGACCCGTGATTTATTTGAAACAATTGGCGCCGATTCAACATTCTATTATAATATTATTATCTCCTAGCTCCTTCCGCGAGGTCGATTGACTGGACCAACGAGTTAAAACAATTGAAACAATTAAAACAAAACAATTTTATCAATGTCTATATTAAATTGTTATACACCTACCTATTATCATTTTACTAGGTATAATATTGTATAATATTTAAGCAGCAATATATTACATTTAAAAGATTAAATGGCGCTGAATGAATTGTCATTGAAATTCAGCGCGATAATGCACGAGATTATAAAAATTTCATAATATTATGTAGATAGTTCAACGTGTTTGTAATAGGTACAAAGAATGCACTTGCACACGAATCACGATTTAAATGAAAATATTGAGTTTAGCGTATCCTGTGCGCATTATTAATCTGCGCTCGAGAACCATCCGAGCATTATAGCTTTATACCATAAAGCATTTTTAGACTGAATCGATAAGTCAGGTTTTTTGAAGTTTTACTTTTTTTCGTTGTATAATAACAGTGTTATAAACCGAGTGTGAATGCATCTAATGTTACAGTAATAAAATCATACTCATATGACATCTGCCTTATAAATATTTAATAAATTGTATAGCTTTAAGTATTTTTTAAACTTTGAATGTAACTAATCATCATTATCTTCTCGGTCTAAATTAACAATTACGAGAGTACACATTTTCATAACGTTGGAATGATGTAATACAATAATAGGTGTATACACATTATAAGGTTTAAAATGCGAGATACAGTCTTGTGAAAATCAAAATACATAATATTATTGTTGCGATGAATTTATTCAAATCATTATTATTATTATTATTTTAAAATTTCAAAATGATTTCATATTTTTGAGTTTAAGGGATGTTTTAAAATTAATAAAGTTGTTTATGAGTGGAATATCATAATAGTGCACCCCAATGATCCCGTCGTGACTTTAATAACTATAAGTAGGTAATATTGTAGTTTTTTAATACATTTAAATAATTCTGGTAGTTAATTTATTCATTGTATAGACACCGAAATGTTTAACACTTATGACCAATCATTATGCAGCGTAAAATATATTAACGCAGTGCAGTAAGAGAGTATTTAAATCCCAACAGTTAAAGAACGCAAAATATTGTATACCTAAACCAAAAATTAGCCTGTTTAAAAATATGTGATTTATTGTATTACATATATTGCTACTTCAGATGTATTATAATTTATATGCAAATAGGTACCTGCTACCTACAAAATAACTATAATTTACTTACTGCAAATAATATTATGCAAAATACTAATACCATTAGAAATAAAGATTTACACAACACTGAACAACAAAATAAATTGACGCATTGAGTACCATATAATTGTAATATTGTATAGTCACGTGAATAAATACAGTTTGTATAATCATTTGCGCTGTGTAATGTTAATGTGTGTTTGATAGCATAATGTAGACATTTCGAGTGAAGTTTCGGCGTAAATATTATATTAATATACGTAAACATTGATTAAAGTTTGACATCCTAAACTACTCGACTGTTTACACTCTAGGTCTTGGTTGTTTACGGCGTGTCTACATGAATTGCTTCGATACGTATTTTGGGGTTTATTTTTAACTCGAACTGCCCCAAGAGAATTGTTTACTGCATACTGCAGTATATATGTGTATTGTTATCTATACATATGTGTATTGTATATATCGGCTGTAGGTAAGTACGTATCTTATCATGTTGCATGATTATCATAATAATTATTAGGTATATCAATTTTTGAGATAAGTGTAAAAAAAAACTTTTCAATTTTTGTCACTTCTGCGATGTCAAATGTAAATTTAAGCCTGCATATAATCTATAGGTAAATATGAAAATTGTATTGAATTTTTATTGTCTAACCTAATAATTAATAGAAATATTAGATATAAAAATGTTTAAAAATATAGTTAAAAAAAAACAAATCTTAAAATCGCATGTATGCAAATATATTGCATTTAAATTAATATAATTCAATGTTGCAGTAAAATATTGGGAAAAGAGTGGGAGTGGGTGCTAAAATGTATGTTGTAGGAGGTGTTGTAGGAGAGGCTCACGGTGAATGCTGCATGCAGGTGTTGGATGATGTTGATGGTGAGAGCGAGAGGTCATGCAGGCCGCGGGATTATGGTTTTAAGGAAGATATAGAAAAAAGGGTATCGATAACTGTAGTAATGCTGAATTTGAGAAGTATCTGCTAAATAATAGTAAAAACTCAGAAAATCTTAATTATAACAATTTGTTTTTTTTTATCAAACATCACTTTAATTATTATACAGGAAATAAAGAATCCGTTATCTTAGTTTTAAAATGTCGTTCTTTTATGTTTCAGTTGTGTAATGTGATAATGATTCAAGTAAAACTGGTAAGTAACTTGCCGTCCTTAAATTGGTCCATACTATCACATGTCATCACCATAGCTTGTCACTCATAACTTATGGCAATATTTAAAGATAAATCAATAGTATTGTATATTTTTGGTAAAATAACTACAACACAATAATTGAGAAATAAAAAAATTTACGTTGAGTCAATCTTTTGAATTTTGCCTCTCTACCAAAAATTTATTCGGATTAAATATTAGATTCCAAATTTTCTTGTGGAGATTGCAAAAATGTTTCAAATTAGTTTTAAAGGCTAGTACAAGCTGTGTTAATCAAATGGTTAAGCTAACTTCACAGAATTTATAGCTTAATGCAGAGTAAGTGTATCGTATGTATAATTTATTATTATTATGATTTGTTTTTTTTATTTAAAATTATTCTCGCACCAGTGCCTATTGGGAGTGATTCACATTAAAAAAATATAAACTATCAAAAGTTCTTTTGAGAAGCAAATTAAGAATATACAGATGATATTCTGATTAAAACAAGAAGATAAAAAACAAAATTAAATTTCAGAGCGATGACGTCGTATAACATAAGTACATTTTAAATAAGTATATTGTATAATAAATTCATTGGCTTAAAAGATAAAATAAATAAAGAAAAAAACATTGACAGTGAAAATGCGTATACACGTTGAATGACATGCCAACATTTTTAAAGACGTAAATAAACGTCATTTCTCGTCAAAAGATTATTATATAAACTACATTTAAGCATGATCAGTACCTACCTATACTTTATTTTTTCGTGTACATTTTCCGAGACGGCGAATTTTATACTAGCATACTGTCGTAAATGTATTTCTGTCGGAGCCCTGATTGAACAATACCAGAATATCTGAGTAGTGAGTTATATAGTAGTTGTAATATTGTGTTTGACACTGAGCCACGCCATGCCATTGTTTATGTGAATTTAAAAGAAAAAAAAGTTTTTATTTAATGCTAATATTCTCTTTGGGTCGATTTTGGTCGTGCTATATTTTTGAATATACGAATGAAAAATAAAAATATTATAACTTTTCTAATAATTTTAAGTAAAAACGATAAAAATACAACACCTAGTGGATAATGTTGGGTCAACGATAGCTATAACAAAGTTTTTAATAACATTGTATTTGTTTTTTTTCGATACAGATATTCACAAATCGTTTTCAACGCAATAAACGAAAAATAATTGTACATGATATTGTGTGTGTGTTTAATAATTATTATGGGCGTGACATAGTTATTTATGCGATAATGTCCGATGGGTATTTCAATCAAAAACAAATATTATTTGATCTAATTTTGTTATAGAATGACAGGCATTATAAGCTATATTACAAATACCAAAATAATTTTAACTTATAGACATGCATTACCACGTAGTCGTATATTATTCAAATAAATAAAAATGTACTTTCTTCGAGGTTGATTGTAAACTTACTCAGTATTAAGTATTTCGTTTAAAAACAGTTATAGTATTAGCTTTTACTTGATTTTGATTTAAACTATTTTTTAAATATTTGATATTGAAAAGTAATTTATTACTTTGCATAAAAAATTAATTAATACGCATTTTTAGGTTAGTTTTATACGCATCTCAACTTCAATAATGTTTTTATTCAACTGATTTAATCGAAATATACTATAATTTTTAATAGTTTATTGTAGATCTTTAATATACCTATCGTGATGAATTTTCAAATTGAAATGACATTTTAAAATATTGAATAAAAAAAAATAATTACGGTGACAAACACGCACTACATCACTATTCACTTCACAATATACTATACACGTCGTTATACATATTACATTGTCGATAAAGTAGTAAAAACGTTCTGTTTTTCTATTTAGGTTATTCGGACAAATGGTGAGAACGTGAAAAAAATCTGTATAATTATCGTAATTACAACGATCAAACGTGTTTAACTTTGTTCAAAGACTAAATCATTATTCGTTTAATGTTTATAGGCTTCAATAAATTTTCTCTGAGAGCCGTAGTCGTTACTATGCATTTTGTTTAAAAAAATAATGTATTCGGTGTTATCGACGGCATGATTTATTTATCTAACCGACCCTCTGAGAATCGAAATTATAGCGAGTATATGTGTAATATAATACCGATTTATTCAAGTCGAAATTCATAAAATATTGATTGTAACTTTGCGGGGGTGGTATGTAAATACGATTTTAATTTAATAATATGATAGTCAAATGTATTTAATTCCGTAGTGGCTCTCGTATTGTTCACAAGGAACAAATATAGTTCGATAACATTTTTGAAATATATTCGAATTTATCATAAAAGAAATTGCATATTTACATAAATGTTTCAATTTATTCGACAAGTTGAGACTTTACGTGTATAGTCAATTAATATTTTTCAATTTTCAACGATGTTATTGAAAATATGTGTACTATATTATGTAAATGGTTATCAGTTGTTGAAATATTTTTGAAAATGTTCATTAGCCTTTTATTGCTAGTAGATGAGCAAAATATATATGACTAATTTACTTTGACTTGTCCAAATAGCTTATATATGTTCCGATAAGAAATGTCGAAAATCAGGTTTTTCTATAAAGTGTGTTATTTTTAAAACTGTCGAAGTTCAAAAATTTAAAACATAATATAGATATACCACAATCATATAATATATAGCAATAGTTTTAATTGTCATAGTATTATTCTAATCGAATGCTAATATGGTTTTTATTTATTTTT
Organism: Rhopalosiphum maidis; assembly: GCF_003676215.2. NCBI lineage: Eukaryota > Metazoa > Arthropoda > Insecta > Hemiptera > Aphididae > Rhopalosiphum > Rhopalosiphum maidis. The sequence goes on from NC_040878.1 coordinate 89,224,999, forward strand.
CTATGCTAATGTTATAATGTAACGTTGTTATATTACATTTTAGATAAGTTCTGAATTTAATGTTGATACCTATTGTGCTTAAATATTGATGGAAAATTTAAAAATATATTATAATGATATTATACTATGAATTGTTTTGACTTTTGTGTTATAAAATACATTCTGGTAAGTAACAGTGGCCTACCTGTACTTGAATTCTTAAAATAAACCTAAATGATAAGTATAAAAGTTTTTCATTTAATATTTAATTACATTTAATTATGGGCAGTCACAATATATTAATATGGTATAAGCAAAATAATTTTTATTTTATACCTGCTATACAATGTTCCAATAATTATTTAAAATTTGAATCTCTAAGTATCATATGTAGAAATTTCTTTATTGGGTAATTAATCTTATATTATAAAATATATAATATAAAAAATGTTTATACAAGCCCCAATATATTTCGTGACTACTTTATTATTATTATTGTTGTTGTTGATTCGACGTGTTTGTTGTACTTATCTGAATTTAAAATTAACATCTGATATTAATTACGTTTTTACTTGCGAAAACTTTAACGAGTTGAGTTTATAACGCAACATATTTCCTATATATTATAATATAAAACTTTGTCTATTCGAAATTAAAATAACAACACAAACTTCAAAAATTGTTGGTAGGAAGTTATAAGAGCAAAAGTTTAATTACTGTTATTTTTCGTTATTATTATTTATAAATTATAGCCAATAGATTTACGTGCGTAAAACTGAATCAAGCGATGATTAAATAAGGTTCTTTGAAAGTTTGAACGCACATCATATTAGATGATTTAGATGTATACAATTATTATACAATTTATACGTATACTTATAGAATTTTGATTCGTTATCGATATTTTGTAGATTTAGGTAATATTGATTTGCCAAACTGTTTAATGTTTCATACAGCAGTAATACGATTTAAAAAAAAAAAAAAAAAAATGATATTCTTATATAATTACAATATACGGCAATTATGTCCGTCCGTGATACTATAGCTACCTATTATGATATTATAATATTGTAAAGTTATAAATGATTGTATGATGTATAATAGAGTAGATGTTTATATTCAAACGAGGCAAACTATTATATCAGCTATCGTGAGACCTTATGCTTCCCCGAAGTACTATACTGCCAGGTATAGCGTGAGAAGTTTACTGTCGTACTTCATGATGGATACATCGTAATCGGTTAGGTTTCGTACACGTCCGTGGTAACCCTTTTCTCGGGTTTCAAATAATAATTGATTAGATAAACGCGCCAAAAGGACATCATAAAATAACGTGTCGCTGCGTTTTGAAATACTAATAACGACGTAATAATGTAATATAATATTATTTCTTTAAACATTTTTTTTTTTTGTAATAAAGAAATATTTTTCATAATTTCGTGAAACTGTGAGTCTATTAACTTATATCATTACATTATTTTAATGAATAGCGTAGAGTAAAGTTTGATTTTAAAATTAAATTTTAAGTTATAAAATAAAATAAATTTTTAACTTATAGTAATAATAATTATTCAAAATGTTATTACAAAATTATTATTTTGCAGTGACACTATATTAATATGGCGTAAATATATTTTGAGTTTCTAGTAAGAATTTCCAATTCCAAATGTTTTTAGAATATCAGCAGCGTACGTGCATGGTCCATTCTGTATTCTATACTTTACTACTTCACTTATAGTTCGAAATGGATCACACGTATCTCGTTTATATATTTACACCGTGCCTATTATTTATTTAAATGCATTACCTTAATCGTGGTGGAATTTGACAGAATGAAAAATACTAGTTTAATATAAAGAGAAATGTATTAAAGTGGAAATGAACTATTTAAAAAAATAATACATCGTTTGAAAAAAAAGGTGTTTTCAAAATTAATAATTAATAATTAATATTTGTTTCGTACATCTATATAATTATTACCATACAGATCTATACATATAGTCTACACATGTCTATTACTAGAAAATTAAATTGTATATAAAGCATGAAGTATTATATTATCCTCTCACTATCAAAATATAATACATTTCAAATAACTTGGTCAAAACAATATAAATTTGTAAAAAAAATAATTTTTTTTACTTTTTCCACTACGTAAATGTTTTATTTTTATGTCGTATAAAATTTAAAATTATACATTTATTACATCATAAAGATATATACATTCCAAAATCGCATTTCTCGTTTCCTATAAAGTTTGTAGTATTATATGAACATAATATTATTTGTTTTGTAATCGACTGGAATATAATTTTGTGATATACCGTCGAATTGAAAAAAAAAAAAGTATTAAGTTTGAATTAATTAACGTAAACCGTCAGTTGCGAAAAACCCGTAATACAATAATTAAACTCGTCAACTTTTGACACGACCTCTCGAGCCGAGTACGATATAATATCACGTCCATTATTATTAATGCGTTGAATACTGTACCGATATTCACAAGAGAACAACTCTCAATAATATAAAAATTATTAGCGTCAAGAAAACCGTTTTCTTTTCCTCTCGATGAAAGAGTACTCATACAATAATACGACGATTGAGTATAAGTGCTATAACCATCAAACACTTATTATACACTGCTATATAGTACAGACAATGTCAGACGGCGTGCCAAAATGGCCTAAAATATATGCGACATTAGTGCATGTGATTTATAAATTAACTTTCGTTAACCTATCCAAGTTCTTATATTCACATAGAATGTGCACAAACATCGTAAGCCGACAACAACAACAATAACAAAAATCGATGTTATTTTTTTGCGGATTGCGTTTGTGTAAACTTCAATGATTTATCGTGTATACGTATAGGCGTTTGGGCAAATGACTTTAAAATATTACCTATGTTGCATAGGGTGACCTTTTTTTTTTTTGTGTTTTTTTTGTAATATGGTGTAATGCATTTGGCCAAATTGTTCTAACGCATTTTTCTCTCTAATGGACTATTATGTAGTATTTCAGTGAACGCTACGGGCTTGAAAAATGTATTATTTTTCTTTAAAAATAGCGAATAGGTAATTAAAGATAGTTAATAGGTACCTATAATGTGTATTTTTATTTTTTTTTTATTTTTTGTAAACTATCACAAATCAAGTAAATGTTCCTTGTCGATCATTAATTATATTATTTTTTCGTTGATAAACAGATACGTAATCATCACATTTAATTATCATTCGTCTGAGTACATTGCCCTTATTATTTGGACAATGATGGACATGTGTATGATTTTTAATGATACTATATTTAATAATTACGTCTTGTGAACAATATGAACGTAAACGTTTTGTTCCGAATGAGTTATATTTTATTAATATATTTTTTAATACTACCTGCCTATTAATTGATCACTTTATTACACACTGCACACGCGTGGCTTGCTATCCAAATTGTCCAATCATCATCCGATCGCACATATTTTTATGTAATAGAGAGACCTAAACAAATTGTTTGCTAAGTTAGGTAATTTTTGAATGAAATGCGTCCGAGATATGCGTGCGATTCATGTTACTTTTTTAGCTACCAGCTACAGTAATATTATTTATAAGTAATATTGCCTAATACCAAATAACTTTTAATTTGCATTACATAGTTAAAATGTAATATATTTTTAAAATCAAACATACAATATAATAATATTACAAAATATCTTATAAGTAATATGACTTATTAATTAAAAGTAACAGATAACTACAATTATTTATGACATTTTTATTTGAATAACATTTATGGTATCCAAATTTAAAAATCTTATCTATTTTTTATTTTGGAAAAAACTAAAAAATATATATAATAATTTAACTTGGGACCAAATTTATATTTACCTTTATTTTAAAATTAGAGTGAGACACATTCGAGGCCTCGAAGGACTATTACGTAATTCATATATGTACATCGGTAACGTATTCATTTTTATAGTCGATTACCTACAAACATATTAATTGTTTAAATTTAATGTATTCCGATTCGTGAACTAAATTATTCGAAAATCATATACTATCTAACAAAAACCCGTTTACAATGTTTAAATAAAATATTTACTGCGAATCTCCTCCGTTCTCTATATAACATTTATTATATCCTCGTAAAGTATAAACTTTATAATTTTTTTTTTCGTACAACGCACAACAGCAATGAATTCCTTCGAGTCCCGGGAAATTCTGAAATCGCTGCTGGTAACGAAATATGTAACCCACCGATATATGATACAAAAATCGTATACACAAGATTCGTAATCGAAACACCTACTCTTAAAATAGCTATTTCTTCCGCAACTATATTTTAGGTATAAGCGAATTGAGCGTTTCACTTTACAACCAAAATCGACATTCCGATTTTCCACCAAGGACGTTTATCACCGGTATAAAAATATTTTATATTTCCATTTTCCACCACAATACATTACAAATTTTAAAATTTGGCGACCCTTAGTATAAAAATATGAGAAGTTATTGATAAATAACAATAATATTAAATTTAAATAAAATAATTAAAGATAATCGATTAATATTATTTATAATCAAAATATTGAATGTACCTAATACATAAAATTAATATTTACAATCTAAATATATTCATAATATTCAGAGTATTTCGTATATTGAGTTATAAAAACAATACAAAAATCCATTTACATTTACGTACACAAAATAAATAACTAATTTTAATTTTTTTAAACCATATTAAAAATTATTTATCTTAATATTTGAAAATGCATTGATAACGTAGTCTTTCATCTCTTTCGTAAAAATACTATTAACGTGGTTTATAGTGTTTAAATTCTTAGAAAAAATACTGAATCTTTTTTTTTTATCGGAAAATTAAAATTACATTATTTTCCTATATATATATATATATATATTACTATATTGGTAATGAACTTTGCGGTAAACGTAAAGATTGATTTTTAAGAAAAAGAATGACATCCGTGGCCGTGAGTATAACACAAACAGTTTTCTTTAACAGCTATAATACTCTTCGCACCGTATAAATATCTATAAATATATTACGCGCATACAAAAATTATAGACACTTGGACTCAAATACAAAATATTATATTACCTATATCAAAGCCGGTGTCAATTACCCTAAATAATTATTAAAACTATATTTTGTTTTTTACGGACTACGACAGTCAAAGGTTGAAAATTATATTATGTGATTTTATAATCGTACAGTACAAAACGAGTCTTCCACCAATGCAAGTTTCTTCTCGTTATATTATTATTTTTTTAAATTCATAATTCATTGGGGACTAAAACCGTATAAAAAAGTAATAGTTCTTAAATAAAAACTTTTTCTACATCTTATTTTAGAACCCGGCACTAACATTTCGAGAGCACTATAAAAAAATTGTTTCATGTTAATGGCTGGCTTTGATCGTTTTAAATATTTATATTAATCCTTTTTTATTAACACAATTATATATTTAAACTACTTAATATCAGGTAACATTTTTTGATTTTGAAAAGTGGATCAGAATTATTTATAATTATTAAAATACTGTAACTAAACCAAAAATTGTATTAATACATAATATTAATTAAGCCTATATTTTTTCGTTTATACCGTAAATTCTTAGCTGTAGTTAATTAAGTCAAAGAAATAAGAATCAAATAATAAATTGAAAATATTTCTACTAAAAAAAAATGTCCTCAATATAAAATATCCGAGTGACTGTAATTGTATATTTTTATTATTTCCAGTTTCATAATCTCTTTGATGTAATATTGCTAGTCGTGCTTCGCTCTCGGCCAAAAATGAATCCTTTTATTGTACAATGTGATGATGCTCCATCGTAACGTTTCCTACTGCATTGTCCATCCACAATTTGTCATATGACCACAATCACCGTATTCAGAACGACCAATTATTCTTCACGACGAGAACCCCGCGAGTACTTAAACTTATCCACCCCGCATCCCAACTTTTAAGTCATAATTTCTTTCATGGGGTCTATTCTTTGTCTTATCTGATTATTTCTTTGTTCCTTTTTTTTTCAAAGTTTAATTATTATTATACTCAGCTGTTACGCTCTGCAATTGTTCCACGGCTAATATTTTATTTCGCTGTTTTTATTTTATCATTTATATAAACATAATATATATTCTACATCTTCACAACAGGCCGCACTGCTATTATAGAATATTATACTTTTTACTCGAATAATAGAAATTATTGAAATTAAAATGGATGAAAAACACGTGGTAATCTATAAACTATTTATATTTTCTACCTTTGCATGTGGATTCGAATGTAAAAGAAATTTTACGTATATACCTTCATTGTACGACCTGAAGAACTGATTCTCTGAATCAGTCTATATTATAATATAAAAGTTTAAAGTTGTATATATTTAAATTAATTATTAAATTTAATGCTATAATATTATACCAAATACTTTAATTAAATATTACAATGTGTTAATTTAATGTCTGTTTCTACCACTATTCTATATAAATAAGAAAATTTTTTTTTTGGAATTCAACTATAATTTAAATTATAAAATTGGCGCGATCCTGTCTAACTGTTCCCATATTTTTATTCCATTAAATGAATAAATGTATATTATGATACATATTTAATAGAATTAATAGTAGCCTATTTAAAAATGTCACTGTTAATCGGAATTAAAAATTAACTAGCGACAATACCGCTGTTATCGATATCGTACGAACGAATAACTTTTCTTTTAAAGAATTTCAAAAATACTTCAATAATAATAACAGTGAAAACGCTAACGTCTATATCTTGGAATTGAAAAAAAATCCTTATCGTGATGCGTAAAGCAATAATATACATGTGGCGGTATCGTTGGTGGCATCGTTGGCGGCAGACGAATTCTTTACGACGAGGCAATAACGATCGAAGCGATAAGAATTGTTTCCTCTATAATATAAAAGAAGCTATTTCAAAACGATCAGCCGTCGCGTCGTGGTTCATTTATATATATTCAAAACAACTAGTAGAATGTGTTATATTATATCATGGAAAAAATTTTAAATGTCTACATTAGCGAGTTAAGAAAATAATAATAAAATGTTTGTTGACAAATTAAAATATTAAGGTAGTATAACATGTGAAATATTGACAAATCCAAGCTATAATTATTTAGTAGGTACATATATTACATCCATTACCTATTTGGATTCTTCATTTTTTTCAATATTAACAACAATATAATATTATATTCTAATTATATATTATATATTTTTTGTGGTAACATATTCAGAAAATTGGGTTAAACTTTGGCTAAAATCGAGCTTACTAGTGAATCAATTTGTTTCATCAGATTAATCGCAAATGGCGTCCGTTATTCTCTAAAATTATAGAAAATCTGATAGCAGTTATATTCATTGATGTTTGCGAAAAAAAAAAAAAATTGCTTCAGTGAAAATCTTGCTTGAAATAATCTCGATAAGCTTAAATTTACCTATGATCTGCGAATAAATTATAATTACATATATATTTAAAATTCCACGATTTTATTAGATATATGTATAAGTAAATAATAGAAAATATTGCAATAATCATATTAATATATACTAGTACCTAATACCTATATATGAGTATTATATTTATAATTTTACATTAATTTTTATCTTAGTTAATTTTATACTATAATAAAAAATACATTAACGATGAGATCATAAACGATAAAGTTACAAGAACATAATTAAACCATTTTTCAAAGAAACCTATAACTCTACTGAACTTCAAGTAGCAATCAAAAATATTTTATATTTCGTAGTTAACTGATAGTTATTAAAAGTAAGCAGGGAGTAAGCTATAGACATTTTAATGAAATACCAGAAATTAGTTTGTCCAAAAAGTCTTAAAAACTATGATATTAATCACCACGCGTAGGTATATTATTATAATCACTTATATTATATTGTACTGTCATTCACGCCAATAATCATAAATATTAAGAAGAGGAAAAACATGAACAGTAAACTGTACATAAATCCAGGGCTACATCACTTTGGTTTTACTTCTATTCTGTGCAGATCCAAAATGTAAAACGAGAAATGCCGGTGACACTGAGCACGTAACAGTGCAGCGAGCATGTAACTATATTTTAAGTGCAGTTAACTGTTGAAAAATAACAAATAATAATTGTTCATACGATCACTATAATATTATCGTTTAATTTGTCGTGATATTAAACAAAAATAATAGTTATTATATTAACAACTCGAACCTACCTTCCCTGTGGTTTATTCAAATACATGCGTCATAATAATAATATGTTTTATAATGTATATTATAATATCATACATGAAAATAATAATGATAAAAAATACTACCCTTAATAAACAAAAACAAAAACACTAAATTTATACAATAAAAAGATTCTTTTTGTAGGTACTTCGTTAACTGTGAAACGTTTATCTACATATATAATATTATATTTTCGAAGAAACATCTCAGACACGGATATAATACAATTTGTGTAAACTTTATGAAATTACTTATTTAATTACGGCAATTTTGATAGCTACACACCGCCAACGCTTCTGCGTTTTCATAAATGTTTATAATAATAATAATAATACCGCAGTGCATTTAATTAGGTAGGGCAACTCAATTTCTTCGCGAACCGTCACGCCGATATAAACACTATGAATGTATCCGAACACTTAGTTGCCAAGCATAATATTATAACTTAAATTCCAAATTAATACGACTTTGTATGTGTATGTGTTGTGTGTATAGCAGCAGATACTTAACAATTACCTGCAGCCTTTGACCTATATTTTTATTTATTTTTCATCTTTTACCATATAAAAAATAATAACGCTATTTTGATACTACAAATTGTTATAGTTTAATTTATCAACCAGTATTCTGTAAAAATTGAACAAATCGCTACAACTTAATATATAGGCATAGATTGTATATACTTTTAAATATAAACATTATAAATTAGATATGTATACATGAGTAACGTTCGATTTTAAAAAAAAAATGAACACTTTTATTTATAGTAGAAATGGCATTTATCTACTAAATATAATCGTTTTGAATATTTTTAAATGGTCCGGTAATGTTCCGGTCACCACGTCAGACACATACAGAATATCCATTTATCATTATCGTTTTTGTTATTATTCGTGGGTTTGGGAACAAAAGGCCCTTTCACAAAAATTAAAAATAATTTTTTTCAGTTGATATTACCTATGTAAGTATGCTACTACCAATATTTTTACACAGAATAGTTATAATTTTTCATTTTTAACCGGTTTTATCGTCAAGTGTTTGAAACAGAAAATTGAAAAAAATGGATGCCTGCTTTACTATTAAGTTCCTGTTTATATAAGCACGTAATATGTATGTTTTCACGTTCATTTGTCCAATACTCAATTGTATCTATTGTATCTATTTAAAATGTATTATTGTAAAAAATCAAATCAAATTAAAAAAAAAATTGTCCATATATATTATTGAAATGTATTTCGAGAACTGCATTCGTAAGGTTATAATATACTATATTATAAAAAAAAACATAATGATTATGTTAAGTATACTGTTTTTTTTTTTTATTTGACAATAATTGTCAATAATAAATATAATAATTATTATAATATTGATTACGCTGCGCGTAAATATAATATATATATTATACAATATTTATTTAAAAAGCGGCTATAGATTTTTCAGTGAATTAAAGTTATTTTTATTTGTAGTATTTATATTTTTATTATTTATAAATATATTTTAGTCTAGATGATCAAATAATTATGTATTTAAATTATTAATAAAAACAAATCTGTATTTACAGACAATGTGACAAAATTTCAAATATGAAGAGAAATTTTCAGAAATTATGCAATTTAGCCAATAAAGGTAATCTAAAACAGAATTTAACGCGTAGAAATATGCATTCGCACAACCGCAGGCTAATGACCTAGCTGTTGAAGCCTTTATCCTCAATAAAAAAAAAAAAAATATGCATACAATTTAAAATCTTAAATTGTAATAGAATCAATATCAACACTATTAGATACACAATATCATTTTTTTTTTGGTAAGAAAATGTATTTACTTGCCAATCAGTATGTCAGAGACGCACATTACATTTTTATTTAATATTTACGCCACAAAGTATACATAGTTGCTTATATTTCCGAAGCACTGATTACGTATACAGCATTTAGTTCATTATAATTGTTTGAAAATATTAATATTTATTTAATAAAGTTAACACATTGCATCTTTTTAATGCAATAAAACAGACATCATAAATGTAACAGTACAATATTATTATAATGACAATTTATAAAATACACAAATAGTATTTTTTCCTCACGTTACAATTTACATACCTACTTTAGTTATTATGTTGTATTCTCCATATTCATGATAATTGACTATATCTGTGCGAGATCTAAAAAGACCATCTACCAAAAATCTTTTTTGACTGGAACTAAATACTTGTAAGACTGAGCGTTAAGGCTGGAAATTCAAAAAAAGCAACTCGCACAAGAAGAACTTAGGGATCAATAGTGTTGGACAATTATAATCCTCTGAGAAATTCACCGTTACAGACTCTTTTCCTATTTTTAAGTGTAAACTGATCAAGTGCGTTAAGAACTGGTCGATAATCACGTGGCTCATGAGTTATACCAATAATTCGAAGAATTATATTAAGATTTCTATTGCTCACGTTAAAGTTTGACTATATTACAAACGACAGACAGACTTGTATTCTACTGCGATTGAGTGAACTAGGGAAAATTGCCGACATGATAGAGCATTTTGTCTTATAAAACCCAAAATCTGCAATGCTATACCTACTGCGCAATCAATACCGGACTTGAACAATGGAATATACTTTTCAAACCTTCTTGAAGTATTTGTTTTTCCATTAATTGTATGTATTGTCGTAGGCAATCAACGCCCGGGATGCAAATTGCACTGACGCCTACAAATAGATCCGACCTGACAGCTTTGATTCGGGTACGGTTGCATGTCATATATATAGTCTAACGTCTTCTGTAAGTGATTAACAATGCTATAATAGAACGAAATACACAATACGATATTATATACTCCAGTAAAATTCCTATTCAATTAAATATATTTGTTGATTCTAATTAGTACACGCGTTAAATTATGTGTAAAGATTTAAAATGTGATCAAAGGCGTTTCAATTAAACTGAGCAAAAAAATAAAAAATTAATGAATGATTTAAATGCAAGAGTTCACAGAAAAACTTGACGTTAACGCGATGGACTTGGATCTTAAAAAGCTGCATTAATAAGGTAAATAGCTAATTTAAAAAATGTGTTAATCGATAAAAATAAATTAATAAATATCTATATATATAGGCAATAGACGTCCAAAAGTGTTAATAAACTCACTAAAAACACGGGACATATCATTTTTGAAAATGTTTGTAAACTACGAACTATGAAAACATATAAATACTTAAATTGTTAATTTTACAAAATTTTTTTAAACGGTAATATCAATCATAATATTTAACTCTTAAACAGTTGAATAATTGATAAACCAATTATTATAAATAAATATTTTTTTCAGGTCGACTTTGGTATTAGGTACAAAAATCTATTATTTATTTCCAAGACAAACCTATGCGTGCCACATCATCTAAAGAATATATATAAACTTTTTTTTCGAAGAGTTAGGCCGATTATTTTCGGTTATAAAAATAATATTATTCTATTACGTTTTCTAAAATAAACAATGTTTTTTCTGCGATCGAAGAAGTTGATTGATAGCGACGAAACCACTATATTATAAAGTTTTTGAACAAAGACGTTCGTCGAAAATATTGCTCTATTGAATATTATTAGCTCATTCATATTTTACAGTCTTACACTATTTAATACGTTGAGTAATAGCAACAATAATAAAATAATGTTCAAACAAGTGTTTCAGAATAAAAAATGAATCGATTGCGGTTGAAAACGATTTTAAGGGTGAATGATAATATATAATGTGCTTTCTCATACAATTTGTTTACAATATTCACAGAATTAAATATTTCCGAAAAAATTAGCATAATTTGAGTGCAGTTATTGTTAGAATATTGATTCGAAATGCATTGTTTTCAAATACTTGCATACGAATACATTATTATTATTATTATTATTATTATTATTATTATATGTTATGAATAGATAAGTGCATTGAGATCCAAGAGCACAAGACGTGATCTAAACGAAATTTTAGCCCAGAAAAACCTAATTAAATAATGGTGTGTACTTAAAAAACACTAAAATACAATGAAATATTATTATAAGTATTTATTTTATACATTTCAGTAAGAGTATAAATTTTCGGTAAATTTGTTGAGTCAACGAGATCGGTTACTCAAAACTTATTTTAATTGAACTACCCGTGAAACGTAATAGGAAACGCGTACGCACTCATGTTATAATAAAAATCTTACGAAGATAGTTAATGTATAATTAATTATTATTAACCAACTTTAATAATAATAATAACAATATTAAACGATGCGATATAAATATAACATTATATTGTAGTAATATGTACACAGTGAATTCTTGTATTAGGGAATAAAATTTTTTTTTTGAAATTTCATGTCTTAAATTAGGCCATGTGATATATATGTAGTCCATGACACTCACCAATGGATATTTAAAATAATCAGCGCTGGATAGGTAAGGTATTGGCATACAAATTTTTAGGATTTCTAACGTTTGATTACAGCTAAAGATTAATAATGTATAATAATAATATAATTATTTACCATTTAATGATCTGATTTAATTATATTTTTCGATAATGTTCGTGAATTAATTTATCGTTATCGTAAAAAAAAATAAAATCACAACCAAACATATATAACTATTTACTAACCAGTTCATACTTTGAACGGTTCCCCGTGATTTTCTAGGTAACTCGATGGCCAATACGGGTCTGTAAAATTATTATGATTAAAATACATGATAATAAATATGTATAATTTATCCAGAGTATAACGTGACTTAAAACTCAAGCCCAAATAATTTTTTTGTTAACAATTCAGACAAAGTAATTAAATTGTTTTTAGATAAAATGCTTCGAAGTTAACTGATTTGTGTACAAATAAGACCCGTGAGCTTAGGGTAACATGTGCTGTATGATTTTTTACGTTTACTTTACACATAGTCGATATTTGGATCAACAAACTATTTGGTAATGGAAATTTTTAACCGTAAAATGATAATTTAAACAATATACATATATCTATTCACCACAGAACTTACGCGATATTATGCACTACGCGCATAATAGTCAATTCTTCCGTTATTGTTATTTTTGTTATTATTAATGAATAGCAATCGGCGTAGGTAACCTAACCTTTATTACTCACTTTTTTTAGTAAAATTTGTTTTAAAGTTTTTAACGATAACGTATACACCATTACACTGCTACTGCTACTACTACTACTGTCTTTATTGTATTGTATTAGCGTTGGAATTGAGACGCAATTTATACATTTTATCTCTCTACGACGGTTTATTATATCGATCACCGTGCGTTTATATTTGCCGAGAATTCGTAACAATGTACGCGCGCGTGTTTATAAATATTTTCGCTCGGGCTCAGCTTGATATAGCTGCAGCAGGGGTGTCTGTGGAATGACGTCTTTCGTCATATACACTAAGTATAATATAATATTATAGATTATCGTCGTCATCATTATTGTTATTATATAGGACGCGGTGCGTGAATTTTCACATTTCGAAAGATAATATTATTGTTATTTTCCTTCCAATAAGTCCTTGACACGTCCTCGATACATCCTTATTGACTAACGTGCAAGGCATAGATAGCTGGTTTAATATATCATCAATTACAACGACCTTGTATAATATGTGAAAAGTTTTCGGTTTTACGAGGGTTTTACGTGAGATGTAAGATGACAATATATTGTGTTTCGTCGTTTTACCGTCCGATCCTGAATATAATTGAGATATAATATACGTATAGTAACATCATAAGTACATACTTTGTATCTCGATAGACGGTTTATCGTGTTCACTCATTTTTTAAATATTTTTTACAAGAGAAGCATCGGTAAAAATTATGTAATTCGGTAGTAAACGTAGCGCGTTACTTGATATTTTTGTTTTATGGAAAAAAAATCAATCATAGATTTATTATTTTTAAATTATGATTAAAAAAAATGTATAAATGAAGTCGCTATGGTAACGTAATTATATTATTTTGTATTGGTTGCTATAAGTATAGTGTTTCAAAATCTCCGATTACAAATAAAAAATTGTACTCAAATTGTGCAGGTCTATTTTATTTTATTTTTTTTTGTTGCTTTGGTAACGTAATTATAATATTATTCGTAGGTTACTAAGAGCAACTTAGATATTATAACGCGAAATTATAACGGTTGTAACATTATAATATACAACAAAATAAATTGTTATTATGAAAAAAAAATTGTTCAACTCAAAACATATATATAATATATATAATATTATAATTACGTTACCAAAGTAACAAAAATAAATAAAATAGACCTGCACAATTTGAGTACAATTTTTTTTTCGTAATCGGAGTTTTTGAAACATTATACTTAAAGCAACCAATACAAAATAATATAATTATATATTATATTAAAATATAAAAATTAATTAATTATCGACAATATATTAATTATCAAAAGGGTACTTACTTTATTTTATTATAATTATTTCCGTATGTCAAGAAAATATACGATCATATCCACGAGTCAGACGAACCGGTAGCAACATCTTCTGCAAATACATTAAAGTAAGGTGTACTATGGAAATACTTATATGTAAAGTACACCTCATAAAATTATCAGACTTTGAACAATTTGATATTATAGTTTGCTTACTTTTTATTTTTATTTTCTCAATAATCATAAATAGCCATCGTGCGATTAACCATCTCTAGTAACTAACACACGTAATATTATTTGAACAGACATGATGATGGATGGCAATTTTGAGATTATATTGGTTAAACCCATTTTTTTTTATAATTCACAATCTTATTTTATTAGCGTCTAAAAATAAACCATGTTATAAAATTATTTTTTCAGAGGATTTCGAAAATCCCGTAAATGTAGTCCCCATACGCCGAGCATACTGCAATGTAGTACAGTGTGTTAATATTATATATTTTTATTATGACAAATAGTTCCAATACAGTTATATCATAGAGTGATTTTGGGTGAGCTCTGCAAACATAATCTTTCTGACAGATTGGTTCTCTTCTTCTTCTTTGCCGCCAATTCACTCGTATATACTTATATGGCTGAAATGGCACATTTCTATGGCTGGAATGAGAAAACCTCGTAGCATCTCATAAACCTAAGACAAGAAATAAAATCTAGGAATTGGATGACCTTGACTGACCAATAAAAAAGTTGTTTTAAAAAAATGTGTCCACGTACAAAAATGTCTGGCAGGTTATTCAGTGATTTTTAGAATTTATATTTTTATAGTAAGTTAATCATTAATGTCACCCCAACCTCATGAATTGGAATCGTGATCTCACTGCAGTTTCTTTGAATGAACAGACCGAGCAACGGTAACCAGCTACTATAGCTTTATTAAAAATGAAAGTTCATCACAGTGCAACGCTGATGAATATTTATGTTAAATTATTTTAACGACGAAATAGACATAGCAGTGGATATTCATTTTTATTTATTAACGCATCAAGTGCCAAGTGTTTATGCATATGTTTGTAATGTTATTGTGTTGGCAAAATTTTCACGTTTTTATGATAATTATTATACTTTATTATTTTTTCTATTGACGAAAATCCAGTGTTGGGTAATAACGTGACGTGTAGTATGAGAAAATTATCATAGGCCCACCTCGAATTAATGTACTGTGTATAATTAAATATTCAACAAGTGCTAATAATATACTGTTCTAAATAGTAAATGTTCTGAAACGGTAGAATCTTATGGAGTTAATTATTAGATTATTATTACATAAATCATTTTTATCAACTTATTTAAATACATTTTATCTGATAGTCTTATTTTATGTACAAAAACTTTTCGACATCAATAGATATTTGCAGTTCGTTACCACATTGGTTGATTCGCGCGGTTACACAATCCTATTGCATTAAAAAAAAAATATTATGTTTATGTATTTTAAATGTTGTAACGGTGCAATA
The DNA here is from genome assembly GCF_003676215.2 of Rhopalosiphum maidis. Classification (NCBI taxonomy): domain Eukaryota; kingdom Metazoa; phylum Arthropoda; class Insecta; order Hemiptera; family Aphididae; genus Rhopalosiphum; species Rhopalosiphum maidis. The sequence goes on from NC_040878.1 coordinate 89,241,195, forward strand.
ATTGTTCAGATAGGGAATGCTCAATTAAGTAAAGTATTAAAGTATAAGTAACCTGTATATAAAGTTAAAAATTAATGAACTATTAGCAATCAAATAGCTGCCAATATAGATATAAGATCTCCATCTAAATACTTATATTATTTGTTCCATCTACTATAAGCAAAAAACAAGACCTTATTGATTCTGTAAAAAATTAGATAGCTTTTTAGATTAAATAATTTTGTATCATTAATTTGAAAACTATTAAATACAATTTGAGATAATATGTTTTATTGTTACATATTATCATTAATAAAATTATCAATGATTGTCATTTTTTTCTGGTATTGAGCTAGATATAAAAATAAATAATCAGAAATGGATATAGTATGATTAACCATGGTAATCACTTTAATTCTATTCAAATACATTTCTACACAATTTTCTTCTTCTTCAAAATTATACTTTACGAATTTTGTTACATTAAGTATAACTTGATCAATATTTTTTTCCGGTAGGTATAAAATCAAATTAATTAAAAAAATAAAATATTTGGTTCTAAACAATCTAATTTATTTATTTTTATTATATTTTCAAATATTTTTTTCTATTATTGACATTTAGAAATCAATCAAAAATCATTTAGTGATAGATTACGATATTTTTTACGAATCGTGCTTATTATACCAAATTTAAAAATATCAAGTCAAAAATATGACCAAAAAAACTAAAAAAAAACTAAGTAAGATTTTATTTCTTAATAAGTTGGGTATGATCTTGCCAGATAAGCCAATTTTTAATCTGGAGATAACTTTCAAAATATCGTCCGGTATAATAATATCAAAATGAGGTATCGTGTAGTACCTATATGATCATCTATATTATTTAAGTGAAGCAATGCGATGCGATGGTCACACAGCTGGCCATAACGTGCGCAGTCATCGGTTCAAACCTTTGTACAGTGAAAAGAATACTACTTCATGTTACTCCACCGTCGTTTCGATTGCTTTTCCCTGCTCCGCCAGTTCCATTCCACTGGCAGTGACGTCCGCGCACGTGGAAATTCTCTTTTTCAGGGAAAGGGATGGTAGTGCATTAGACACATTCTACCCCTCCCAAGTGATAAGACATTGACAAAGACTAAGAAAGTCGTTTCAACGAAAAAAAAAACATTATTTGAGACAAACGATACAGCACTAACATCAGTAGAACGGAAATAACAAATTTTACACTTCCTTTAGTTGTGCAACTATTTAATTGATACATTTGACATTTATAATTTAATTATTAAATTTTAAAGTTATCACTTATTTATGTAGATAAGCTACTATCTCATCTTTGATAAAACGTGATTGACTTTTAAAGAAATTACTAAAAACTTAGATTTTTCTCTCTTCCCAAAATATCCATGATAATAAGCTACTATCGATTTTCTTCGGCTATTATATTACAATTTGTGCGTAAATAGCAAGCAATTTATTATTGCAAATATTTAGTATAGGTATTTAGGTATTATTCTACGTATAACTGTCAACTGAGTCCTGAGTTCATAAAATCGATTGATTTTATGTTATAATTTATGGAAGTCTGTTTTGAGTTCTGTATGTTTATGACGTTGCTGACGATTAAGATTGACGGGCTTTAATACCGAAGTAATTTAAAAATACACCTAAATCTTTGAAAAATGTAAATAAAATAACTAAAAAAGTCTAGATATAAATAAAAATTATCTAAATTCATATTTAATTAATTAAAAAATGTTAGTAATATATTTATATATATATATATATATATATATATATATATATATATTTATAACACTGTGAACCCGTTTTATTATTTATATTATGTACAATTTATAAATTATATTTGTATTTTTATTTAATAGTGTTTTTATAAGTTTTTAATAAGTAAAAATAATACGGTAGCCATAACCATTTGTTCACTAGTCTGTATATAATTTCATAAAATTGTTTAGAAAAGTATTCTGTTTAAAATTTCGCAATATTAAAACATAGATTTGTTATCAAAAAGTTTTAAGTTGATAATTGTTTCACAAAACTAACGTACCTCTTATATCATTCAAAGGCAATATAAATTGTTTGGAAAGTTAAAAATAATAAATGTAATATTCATTTTTAAAATAATTAATAACGCGTATTTCGTATAATCCATATATTATACGAAGCTAATTACAATTTTTAAGTATGATTTTTTACATTTTATTATAAATTCCTCAGTCCACGTATTTTATACTTGATAAGTATTCTTCTTTTTCTAATTATTTATCACTGGAGCAGTAATAATTTTGTATTCTCAAATAGCAAACACTATTTTTTTTACAGATAATAATAGAAATATAAAAAAAATATTTTTTCTAATGGTAAATATACATTTAAATAACTTCAATGCTATGTACCAATTTTATAATATTTATTTAAATAATAATTTATTTATTTTTTCTATTTTTTATCTCAATGTAAAATAATTACGATAAAGTACACCTATAACATATAGAAACACCTTAATATCTTATTAATATAAAAATACAAACAGAATTACTTAAATATACGTACCTACTTTAAATAATAAATATTTTTGTATGAATAGCGTATTATTTGAGATATTAGGTAGGTTTTTTGTAAATAGTTTTGATATAATCTGCAAACACGAGAACATGGAGATTATCACATTATATTTTATGTATTTGGTATATCAGTAATTGATTTCTGATTTAAAAAATAAAATACATTCCTATTTTAGTAATGTCATATTTTTTGCACTGAAACACTAATATTGTAAACAATAGATATATTTTTATATAACAATGTAACACAATAGCCTATCCAAGACGCTTTATGATCAAATTATCGTTTACTTGTATTTATTTTGAAATCATATTTTGAACGAGCGTCAAATGCATGCTCCTGGTATAGATAAATATTTTTAATAACATCCGTGTAAGTTGTCATAGAATACAAAATGCAGTAAATTTAAATTATTACATTATCGAAATTATTTGCAGTTGCGGTTGGATCACAAACACTTATTTTTTTCAGTGAGCACTCGCAACACTTATAATAATAAACACCTACTACATACGCTAACCGTACATAATAATATTAAATCTACACGTGATTTCAAAAACTAGGCAGCTATGCGTATAATCGCATCGGGTCGGATTTTAATCGTTGATATAATATTATAATAATAATATGCAAATTCATGAAATCCCGAGCTCCGATCATTAGTCATACTGCGCTTCGCTCGTGTATGGCTTTGTGCTTTAAAAGCCAAAAACGCGGACACAATAATGCGCGACGTGGTGAGTCCGATATACGTATAATACTATACAATATATACGCTTAGTATTATTGCTGCCGAGCTCAAACCATTTCGCCGGTTTCCGACAAGTCGTGTGTATGTGTGTGTGTTTGTGTGTGTATATAGGTACCTCTATATATTATTACGTTTTGTTATCATATACAGTATGTATGTATTATATTTATACGCGATACCTATATATTATACAGAGTGATCCGTTTGACTGCTAAAATTATACAAAACTATACAATATTAACTCGCACAATAATTAAATCGTTGTATCATTGACGACAACATAGTTTACCTCACAGTTAACAGTTTACTGACTCGCCGTTTAAGTAATTCATCAACTTACCGGATAGAATTAGGTATAAATAATAAATATACATATATACATTCCCTCTAATTGAAATCATGAGAGAGTTGTGTTGGTTGAGTATTCAAACTACACGAACCGATCCCGTTGAATAGTTCATATTTTAATCTGATTGAAGTTTTCTTAAATTATATTTCACTAGTTCCAGAAACTCATAAGACTTGAAAAAAGTTCAATCTAACACGATAGGTGTAGCGACGCACACGTAATGTCTGAAACACGAATACAATAATGCAGTACACTATAGCCTGAGTATTACTCGGTGAGTAACCGTGTTGTTGACGGTTGTACCGACCGGTGATCAGCGGTGAAGATCACACGAGTAGCAGAGCACTAGTTAAACAATTAAATGTATTAATATAATATATTATATATTATATAATTGATATGACGGAAAAATGCATTAAGATTTGTCTATCCGGTAGGTGTTATAATAGCAACTGTTATAATAGTGAATCGATTTAAAATTATAGTATTTAAAAACTGTTGTTAATCTATATTACACAACACAAAATAAAGTGTTGTTATTAAAAATGTACCGTTATAAATATTTAACAGATAAAAATGGCTTGAAAAATTAGTGTTCGTTGTATAGTATATAGTTAAACGAATCACTCTGTATATATGCACGAGTTTAAGGTGTGGTATAAAATACGCCCGAGATACCTATATCGTAGTTGCCTTTTTACGATATAATATATTATATTTTATTTTTTTCCAATTTTCTCGCAGTATTGAATATACTATTATTATATTAGATACCTCTGGTATCTATTATATTATTATATCATATTATACGCATACAACGCTGACATAGCGCGTGTTATGCAAAGACATCGAACGCGTTCTTACATAGTCGTAGTCAGGATACTGTCAGATAACCTACAATCTCATAGATGTACCGTTCTCAACAATTATCCAATGCTTTTAGAATTGTATAATATTTTACGATAATAATTTCATTTTTATTTTCTTGTATTGATGTTTTATACAACGACGCGGCTTCATAGAACACATTTACAGTATAGACGGTTAACGAAGGATAAACGGGGTCGCAAATCAAGCAATAAAATAACAGACGAAGCCCAAGTTAATGTAATATAAGCTATTATAATTCGTAATGTTTATATTGGCACTTGGGCGAGGTCACAATAATTCACAGGTAATGAGTTGTAACTGCAGTCGTAACTATGGTTATAAAGATATGACCAATATATAATATCATATGACCACAGGATCATGATTTTATATAGAAGTAAATAGAACTACACCCGCGGATAAGACAAAGTCGTATGCTATATATTTTTCTAAAAATGTTGTTAAACTTTGCTTTCCCTTTTTCTGTATCTCTCGTTATTTATGGGAAATGATAGACGAAGTTGTATGCTGTTTCCCATAACTGCTCTCTTTACGATCATTCCATGTTTTATATGTCTACGAAATCTCACAGACCGTTTGAGAATCGATGTAGACATTTTCGCAATACTATTCGCGGAAAACATTTGTAAGACATGTAGGTAGTTATCAAATGTATACAGGATAATCAATTGCTATATCAAGCAAATAATATGGTTTTATATTTTTATTAATTTCGTCATAATTAAATATCAGCCTACCTATATACTACACGTCATGTAATTCGGTATTACATTACGAATTAATGATGATGTCTTTTTTAATATAATATAGTTTTCGGACCTTTGTTTTTTTTTTTTTATTTATACAATAACGATCGTCAGTAAAGCCGAGATAACTCGACAGCGTCAAGATAAAGTGGGTTATACCTAATGAAAAAATACGATCTTCAACCATATAAAAAGGAGTGGTCACGTAATAATATTATCCTAATATCTACTATCGAGATAATATTATTGTGAGCTGTAATGATATTATTATTTTCACTCGTTCACTCGTAGACGTTTCTGCACGATGTGGAGCACATACTCGTAATTTACCATTAATGTTCTGCTCTATCTTCACCGATTGTGTACATCGATAACACGATGGTTCGTCTAAAAACGATGTCTGATAAACCTTGAACCCGATGTCGGGAAAGTTACTTGTATTTTATTAATTAAATGCGTTGCGAATCACCTTTTAAAATTGTAATTAAATTATTTTTTATGTTATTTTTTATTTAATTACAATTAAGTGACTTTTTATTGTCAAAAATATTACTGGAATTTAATGATTTAAATGTGGTCAATAAATTAACAAAGGCTACAAGAATATTGGTCCTATACATAAAGCCCAATTTTTATTTAGCCCCACTATCAGTGGTGTCCTAATATACAGTTTTGGTTCAATGTAAATTATTTGTAATATAAAATGTACTTTTATATATTATTTTATAAGTTAATACACATTGTACGTATGCAACAACTTCGACAATGCTTGTATACAATGTATCCATTGAGTTATCGAAAAAATCTTGCAAATGTACTCTAATGGTCTTAACGGTAAAGCCATTAGCTTTAATAAATTATTTCTTATAGTTGGCTGATTATAGTTCAAATACTCTTCTATTAATTCATGGTTCAACGACTGATGCCATAAAAATTGTTTAAAATGAAAAGGACAACCTATTGTATAACATGGGCTCATTAAATATAGTTCTAACGCATTTATGTTTGTTGACTCATAATTGCGTAATTTTAAATTGAAGATTTAAAGTCAAGTTGTACCTTTTACAGAATTTCTAAATTCTCGATAAATTATACTATAGATTGGTTCATTTTTATGAGCAGTCAATGCATACCCCAGAGGAAATAAATTATTCATGTAAATTTCGTGTATAACTACTCGAAGGGTCTCGATACAGTTTTAAAAGTTCTATCGAAGAAAATAGTGTAAATTTCAACCAATAATCGTATGTTTTCTACTGCTAAAAATATTATTAATCTATTGTGGTAATTATTCTCACTATCATAATATAATATAATAAATGGTTCATTACGTGTCGTAATATTTTTTTTTTTTGTAAATTAATCATTCATTTTAATCTCATATTCGTTCATTACGTTTAAAAATAACCAAATTTTCAAAATTATTGTTTGTTATACACCTTGCATTACAGATTGATCATGTTTTCAAAACTCTGATATTGCGTGGTACGATTTTTGTTAAACAATTAATTATGTTGATGACAAATTTCATTGTTTATAGGTAATAATTTGTTCTTTTTTGAATTAATTATTCTTGGTTTAAGTCTTTGAATCATATTTAAGTAGGTGGTTTTTACGTTAAAATTGTTATTTTAAAAGAAATATAATTATTAATCAAGAATAATAGTTTAAATTGAAAATACCCATCAATAAAATCCAATTTTTGAACCCATAGCAGTTAATTAAAATGTTACCAAATAATGAATTTTTAAATTAAGTATTTTGGACTGCATGAATCGAACAAAAAAAAATATCATACTATATCCCGGCCTTTATTTTATCAACATTCTATCTAACATTTTCGGACTATATATATGGTTTTTATGAACCGGACTAAAATTCTGTTCGCCTTAACAATCATCAATATGGCATCATGTAAAATGTTTATAAAAGAACCAAAAAAAAACAATAATAATTGCTTAACAGGTTATGCATTATTGCATTTTCCAAATTACTACTAATTAAATATGTGGATACTGTGGATTACTTATTGAAAAAATGCTACTATCAGAAAAAATGTATATTATAAATTAGTTCTTAAGATGTATTAAAAAAAAAATTTAAGCAACGAGTAACTTAATAATTGCATTACAAAAAAGTAACTTAAATTGCGTATAAATTGCTTGTACAGTAAAACGTAATTAAATTACCATCAAATTAATTAAAAAGTAATTTCGTTACGGTAACTTGTAACACTATTAAGTTGAGTTACTCGTCTATATACACACATCACGCATTGCCGCAAGAGGAACATGTATTTATAATATATAATAATATATTACTATAACTATTCGGTGTACATCATCATATTATAATATTATTATTATTAGCCTCCCCGCGCCGCCGAAAGCGACGGAAAAATAAATTATGTCTTGGAACACTCGAAACGGTTTTTTTTTTTTTTTTTTAGAACGACGAAAAACCGTGTTTTTGTAAACAATAATAATATCATTATGAAGGGCGTTCGCCGGTGGGGAAAAAAAAAAGCAGCGTCGTCGAGGAGAACGCTCCTCGTTGGCCATTGTTTTCGTCTGTCCATTGATCGTTTTGCCATTGAAGACAAAACCGTTTCGGACGAAAGCCGGGTCGAACCCGGGCGACGGTGGTGGGTGGCGACAAGGGTGGGCTCGGCGCCTGGGTGTACCTCTCGCGGGTCCGTCGTCGTCGTGGTCGTCGCCGATGCCGCCGCCGCCGCCCGAAACTCGTTCCGTATGAATGGGCCCGCGCGCGCGACGCGGAGATGCGAAATTTTCGGTTTCGCCGCCGCCGCCACCGCCGCGCATCGCGTCTTCGCTCTTCCCGCCGTATATTATCGTATGTCATATATATATAATGTATACGACAAATAACTGTTTGAAATATTACGAGAATAACGCAGCTATGATACTGCCCCGTACTGACGGCCGGACGAGCAACATCGCTTAAAATCGTGTGTACCGCGTTGGAAGAATGATATGTTTTTCCGTTTGAAACGATATCGTTTTCGCTCATTTTTTTTTCACGAATTATCGGCCACGCGCATCTTTAATTTTTTTAATTTTTTTCTATTTCATAGTTTTTGCATATTTTTTTTTTTTTTTTCGAAAACACTGCAGCTGATTCTAGCTCGCACGATCGTGCGTATTACAAGAAAAATAAACTTTGCAAAGTGCAGCATCTCCATAAAAAAAAAAAAAAAAGAAAACGTTCTGTATGTACAGGACGTGTACATATACCGAAAAACCGTTTTAGCCGAGATTGCTAGGTAAATATGCATTGGGAAATCAGTTTACTAAGAAAATATGCAGTATCTCCACTGTAAATACTGCTTTATTCTCTGTGTACTACGTTTTCCCTAGTATTAGACAACATTCTGATCGATACGATGTTCTATGATTCCTTTGAAACTTTAAACGGCATTTATAGTGGATTAACTGCGTTTCACTTAAGCAAAAAACTGCAGAATTATCCAATTACCTCGAATATGAAAAGACCACGATTTTTAAAATTCGACATTTACTGTTTATTTCACTAGTATAAACACATATCATACAATCGTGGTAATACTTGATCACTGATTTTTATTCAATAAAAAAGTCGAAATCTGTAAATATTTATGTAGTTATTTTTGTCAAAATATGTATTAAAAAATATGAAATATTTAACAAAAAGTTTTAATTCAAAGTTTGTTTTTAAAATTGTAATCACATAAATAATAAAACCATATTAAATAGAAAAACAAATAAACGTATGAGAAAATAGTACTCACTAGAGTAATAGATTGTAAAATATGTTTGACTATATCAAAAATATTTTTACTTATATTAACATATTTACTAGGACTTTCTCAGTTACGATTTATGTAGATTGAAAATATTTCTCACAGAAATATTTTTGCACATATGCCCGAGAATAGGTTAATATAAAAATACGACGAATGTTTATTGAAACAGTATATTATTATTATAATGTATTTATTGGTAAAATCTATTTAAAATAATATATAAAATATTCAATAACATTACTGATCATGAAATTTTTATAATTTTAAACAGATTAAAGAAAATCTGCATTCAATACAATTATGTACAATTAAATAAAAATAAAGATTCTATAATCTTGCCAAAGATACGTTCTCCTGTTCAAAAATACGACGTATATATTATATTATGTACAGGGTGATTCGTCAAGTATGCTCCCTCGCTCCTCTGTATAAAAAAAAAGAAATAAAATATACACACTTAACCAACTCACTGAAAAAATTGATAACGAACTCATCTATAATACGGTTGTAGTGGAATTATACATCTCAGTTTTAATCGGGAAAGGATTAAGCGCACTCTAATACAATATGTTTTTCAAACGGAAATCAATTCCGTTGAATAGGGATAGATTTAGCTACGGAGTTTCTCTTAAATAACATTGCTGTATAACAATTATTTATTTCAAAGAACTACGATGTTTGTTAAATAGATAATTAAGCGTATATAACTTCGAGGGACAGTTTGAGTTATATAATCAGACTTGACTGTAATACTCGAGTAATAATAATATATAATATTATATGTCTTCGTCGTGATCATATAAGTATTATATTTACATAGTTATTAGTACTCATAATATTATGTTGTTTGCTCGTCATATCGTGCATGAAGTGTTTCGTTTTAGGGTGTAAATTTTATTACATACCATATTATATATCATAGATATATTAATATATGTATTCAGTTTGGTGAGGGGGTACTTAAATCATTTACGTTAAGAGATTTTGTTCGACAGAGAATAATCATAATATATTGGACGATCACAACAATAATATATTATATTATAATCTCACCGACAACACATTCCCCTAGTTCGAAATATATATACATATTATATGTATATATGTATATACAATCGAGTCTCGACCACTCGAATTTCAAGAGGGATAAAAATAAATCCTACTTTTGTGTTTCCCAAGTTATATTTCTTAAATATAATATACACTATTATACAACTTCAAGTGGCAATTCGAGTTATACGAAGATTTGACTGTATAGCATGTGCCTTATAATTTACAATAATGTCGTTGTCGTCATTATTTACGTAATTAGTGTAAATTCCATTTCTCATTGAATCATCGATGAAACGCCGGGTTGGAAATTTAATTATATATAATTGATATTATATTCCATAGGCATAGAGTGACTTGCCAACATGCTCATCCTTAATTTTTTAAGTTTAGTAATTATTCATTTTCTCAAGTTTTGGTTAATGAAAGTTCTAAGTATTGTGGTATATTACTAGTATATGATTACTTTTTATTTAATACCCTTAATCTTATCACATAATCTCATGGTCGTGGGTTGAGCTCCACGTTGGGCGCCACTTTGTCGCATACTCCGATCACTTCGACGCTGCACACGAATAAAAAGGAAACACACAAAATTTAAAATATAAGCTATATTAAACCATGGTAATATGTACAGCGCTCGTAAATATAGGGCGGTCCTTGCTGAAGAACTCACCTTTGCTTTCTCTAATTTCGTATACACCTCACTCAATACCTGTATCACATGTTTCTTATTTTGATATACTTAATTTTTATTGACTTACTAATATTTACTGCTAAATTTGGTTATTTATTACACAATTGTAATAAATAACAAAATGCACAACACAACAGTATATTTAGAAGACATATTATTTACAAATATTCGCGCCATTCAGCCATTCAAAGAGTATTCCATAATACGAATTCCTTTTTTTTTCCAACGAGAACTGAGGTTTGTGGTAGTAGATTGGGAAGTGATGAAAGTTATGGAGATTTGAAAATTATGGTAATTAAAACTAATCTAAAACAAGTATCAGAATACATAATAAATATTATCTATATATATATTTTATAGTTTTGTAAAGTCGTATTTAAAGACTTTTATCCATATAGCTTATACAATTAAATATCTCAGAAACTACTCATTTGAATTTTAATCGAGAGAAAATCGTCATTTTTCGAACAAATCATCTGGTTCATAGTTACTTAACGTGCACCAAACGAGCATGAATAAAAAAGAATTTTGTACCAACACTGCATCAGGGCACTCCTCAAACAGCGTAAAAATCTGAGTGTTCAGAAACAATAATAATAACGTGGTGGCCCTCGTTAAGTATGGTTAAAAATTTCGAAAATCCAAATTTGAATAAATTCTTTTATTAGAGGAAAAATAGGGGCGGGAGCACGGTTGCAGGTGAATCACCCCTGTATTATGTCATATTTCTTCGGTTTTGAGGGATGAGGGGTGGTACTTGTGTCGTTTACGTTTAGAGATTTCGGTCGACGGAGACGCGCCGGAGAGCGCGCGCGTGTGTGTGTGTGTGTGCAGTGTTCGTGGGCCGAGAGAAGTTTAACGACAACGCGCGGGCGGCGACGGGAGAGGTCGGCCCGTTGAATCAATACGGCGGCGGCGTGCCCGGCGCGCCGAACGGTGGCCGCCGCCGCCGCGCTTGTGCCGTACACATATTCCGCGGCGGTGCGCGCCGGGCGGCACCCCTGCGGCGGGGCGGGCGTCATCGTACACCGCCGCCAAGCAGCTGCTTGCGGGTAAGCACTGCTCGAAAGCCCGGAGATCTCCGGGAACGTTCGCACCGGAGACAACGCACGGCGGACCACGACGCGCACACCACCGCTGTTGTTGTTGTTGTTGTCGCTGTCGTTGTTGTTAAAGTCGTTTCCGCCGCCGCCGTCGCGCGTACAATTCGCCGCGCTCGTCGAATTGATTCATTCCGTTATTTTTCCTGAATTTTTTTTTTCTCGTCCGATCCTTTGGCCGGGGCCCCCACGAGACACGCTCGCAAGACGTGCGGGTGGACGCCTTCATTTGTCGTTTGATTGTTTTCGGGGCTATTTTCTCTCCGGCCGTTTTCCGCGTTCCGATCATTATGTAACTCGCCCGCACCGGCAGCGCTGACCAGAAACCCTTCAACGCGTCTTTTACACGGCACACCGGCGGACCGCTGCTGACCACGACGAGGACGAGGACGACGCCGAAGACGCTAGCGGAAGCAGAGGCGGCGGCGGCGGCGATGGTGACTGCGTGCTGCTGCTGCTACGACGACCACAACGCCACGCCCGAGCCGCGATGACCGGCCGCGCCGCGCACACGGTGTCCGCGACGGCATGGCTCGTGGCCTGCGTCGCCTTTATGGCGCCGATGGCGCCGCCGGACGCGCACGCCGCGTGAGTACCACGTCTCATCGTATTGTTATGGTTTTTGTTGTTGTTGTTTTGGCGAGTCACTAGACAAGGCGGGAGGGTGTGGAATTACCGGTCTGCTGAGGACCTTAAGACGGGGTCGCTTAGTAATCGCGGTATCGTTCATTAACCGCGATCCTTACCGGGAAGAGTAAGTTGAGCTCGACTTTTGGACACGGTATAACGACGGAGCTGTGAGCCCGGCGCTTGATAATATTTATAGGGGTCCGATAGTACAGCGATGTATCCCCTAACCGCGGTATCAGTTGGTCGTCGGTCGTTTTGCAGGACACGACGTTTGAAATCCATAACACCGCCGCTCGTCCGACCCCCCGCCCAGTCATCAGTTCGGACTGGCGCGGACCGGTCAACATTAATATCATTGCATTGACGATAACAACTCCACCGCGTAAATTTAGACTGGAATAATACAATTATTAATATTTGATTACTGCTATAAAGCATTGATGAAAAGATCAGGAACAGGTGAAAATCGGTCATAATTATGATGGAGGGAGGGGGTAATTTCTTAAAATACAAATTTAAAAAAAATGCACAGAAATTTAAAAATTTCGAGAATACGAGTATACTTTGACATGCGTTCTAAAATCAATGTTTCCGTATTTTTCGTTTAGAACTGTTTTTTCGTATTTTCGAATTAATTCGATTTAAACCAACCGTGCAGCAAAATCAATTTCTACTAGCTTTTTTTAAAAATAAAGAAGGTCGGTTACCGTTCGCAAAAGCACTTTAAGGAAAATAAACAATTTTTTCCGTATTTACTTATATTATTCTATAATATGTATAGTATTTTTCTATTGGCAATTTGTATAATATAATATATAAAGAGGGGGCTTGAACGACTTTCTAGTTGGAACAAAGTCCTAACCTAATCTTAATTCCCTCTCTCTCTCACTCTCTCTCTCTATACCTCTACAATTTCTATATCAATGAGAATAGTATGACTTTGAAATAAAACGGTTTTTCTGCCCGTCCGCGTACGTATTAATTCGTTATAAGTTGTATACAACACGCAGTCGAGTTTGAAAACCGATCCAAATCCTAACGGACCAATAAATGTTAATATTATAGTTATGTGTAACTGCAGTGCGTGTGCGTGTATTGTTAGTATCATCGTGTACAGAGACGCGCTGGTCGGAAAACCTACGCTTTTATTTAACGCCCGCCGAGTGTAGCAGTATATAATATTGTTCTATACCTATCGAAGAACAATAAAAACGGCGGAAATATGGGTTTTGCCATCCCTTCTCCGACTTCACGTCGCTGTTTATACATATATATATATATTATAACTATTATTGTTGTACGCGAGCGTTATATACCTACGTAGTATAATATAGTGCATTTAAAGTGTGTGTGCCCGCGATAAATACTATTGCGCGTGTAACGGATGTTGGTTTTTCCTCGTTTTTTTTCCCTACCGTCCCGAATCGTCGTGTGCATACCACACATGGACGACCCTCCGCCCGGGCGGTTTAAAGAGCTTTTTTAATATTTAAAAACATTTATTCTGTCGTTTTCCATTGTAACAATAATATATTTTCACACACGCTTACCTACTTTATAATATAATACGTTCTCCTGGGGACGTCTTGTCTACGGCTGCGTTCGGCATTACGTATGATATTTATAATATAATTATGTTTATACGACACACACACACACACGCACGCACACATACAGATGTATTACACGTAATAGTTGGGTAGTCGGTGGTGTATTATAAAGGGCAATTTTTAACGACAAATGAATACGGCTACTCTGATTATAACTTCGTGCCCATGTGTATTTTCAATAATATAATACAATATCTTGTGATTCGTAATAGAAAATTAATAATTTAAATGGACTATTGCACAATGTAAACAAATCCAACAAAAGCTTGTTGCGATAAAAATCGTCTGTAAACACTGATTTGATTTTGTCACGAAAAAAAATAAAGGCTTACTATTATAACATTTATAACACTTGTAATATAATTTGAAATAATATCATAGTGTAATTGTATTCAAAGGTGAAATTAGACACCTATAACGACTTACCAAAATATTATTGAATTGCCGTAATCGTATACAAATATAACATAGTGTCATATATAAAATCAAAGTGCAGTATGCCTAAGTGTGTAATAGTGCCTTATCTCATCATACAAACACAAAACTCGTGTCTCATAATTTCATATTGTCGAAACAGATTATATATATATATAATATTATAATAAACTTATTAGTACTTTAATATATAAGTACACGACTTTTCCACTTTTTCTTCGGTTACACTATTAAATTAAAATATCCCGATTTTCCGTTCATAATAATTGTTATTTTTCGATATTAAATGTTATGCATATGACAATGATCGTGTGTTAAAATTATAAAATAAAATCAATGTGTAAATTTTTTACTTACTTATTTTGAAATCAGTGCCGATTTAGTTCACTTCTCTCACAGCCATCATATTATAGTAACACCAGTGATTATTGCAAAATATATACATATAACAATTTACCTATATCTTAAAATAATATTTATATTTTAGAAGTAAATACATATATGTATATATATATATACACTAGCAGACTCTGACCCCTAGTCGATTCGCTCAGTTCACTTTGCATCTTGAAATTTAAAATATTTAATATTTAAAAATAAATATGCACACAAAACTTTTTTAAATAATAGAGAGTTTTAAGTAAATATTTATGTATTTATTTTTGGATTTTCGTAGCAGTTATATTGAGTGGAAAACACAATTTACAACACTTTTTTGGATATAATATTATATTTATGAAATATACAATATATTATATATAAATGTTATTTTACGTAATGTACAATATTTACCTTTATAAAAATAGCTGACACGTAATCGTACATAAATATATAACTAAAGTGCTCAATTGTTTCTTTTTTCTACGTATAATACTATGCTGTACACAATATGTGAAACGAAAACGTCTTTTCAATAATAATAATATATTGTACATATCATTACATATGTACACATCAATGTATCTATTTATAATCTAGTGTCTAGTTTTCTTACGAAAATGATTTCGTATTATATTTTCACTGTATACATACGCGAGTCACAAATCTCCCTTGTGGCAGATTTGAGAGAAGGGATTATGACGCAGCTATTGCCTCCTGCCACCATCGTTTCGCTAATTTCTATTTTTACACCCGGTTATTGATTGAACGTTTTGGTAACTTTCAAATTTCGTACAGTATATACCACAGTAAACTTTAGTTATTTTGTCGGCTCACTATACTATATAGTAAACATTTACAGTAAATTAAGAGTGATCAACAGACGGCACGATCTATTATAATATTATTTTATGAAATGTTTTATTATTTTTGACGCTAACGACTACTGATAACTTTAATTTTTTAAGCGTTTTTCTTTTTTTTTTTTATTTCGTCGTGTCAATTTTGTGATCTCCGAAACAGGTTTCCTCGGACGATCTCAACATTGTACCATAGAATACGCGTTGTACATTCATGTACGTGTATCAATCTAGTATGAAAATGATTTAATATATCATAAAAATGTAACAGATGACCGAGTTTTTATCTCTCAGCGACGTATAAAAATAATAAGACATGCAAAAATAGCTCCGATATATTATATTATACAGGATTAAGTGGCGTATCGGTAAATGCGACGATCCTCGCAACACAATTCACCAATCCCATCACGAAATCCCCCGACGCCCTTCACGTGGCTCCAACGACACACGTCTTGCACGTTATTATATTCGATCGTAATTCACACAACACGCGTGACAGCGATCATTCGCCGTTTTCGATTGCATAATAATAATAATAATAATAATAAAAATATCGTTACGCTACACATAAACTGTTATTATTTATACATCGTATTATTCGCCTACATTTCTTGTTAGGATATCGGAACATTATGCTCATAGCATATATTATTATAATAATGGCATTATTAATTTGTATGTCACGCGTTAGGGATTCTGTGCCATAATATATTATATATAATAAATATTATAATCGCCTGGGGCGGTCCCTTTTCAGTCGCGTATGAGATAAAGTCGAGCCGCGATCGTAAAATTGTACATATTGCAGTATATCGTACAAGATCTGATTTAATATTAAAGTAATATTATAATGATATATCGTGTGTCGTTATTTCATGATATTGTACGTGCATATATACGAACTTATTCTGAGCGATTGCATACACTATATAAAGATTACGCGTGTTATTATTATACCGTGCACGTTATATTCAATGCCCAATATTTCATAACGAAATATCATTATGTCTGTTATCTCGTGTCGGAGCTGGCAGGGTGACATTTGGGAACCACCGGCGAAACGTAGTGGTGTTACGTCACCGCCACCGGTTGCAGCAGCGGTGTGTAATAAGCAGCGCTGGCCGCACGGAGGGAAGGGAGAAACGTCGTGTAACGATGTTATTAAAAAAAAAAACCACCCTGAAAATAAAACGCATTTTGTCTCATTAAACGCCCAAGGTCGTCCGCGTGTACACTCGTCCTTGGCCCGTCCCCTACAGCTAAAACGCAACGCGTACTTTGCTTTTCAACTTTCCGTCTATACCTATATATATATATATATATATATATTTATATATTTAGTCATACTAGGCGTTCAATTACCGTTGGTTTTATTTGTTGTACAGTTATTTTGTTTTATTTCGAACGAATGCGATAAAACATCGTGTAGGTGCAGCATGGCTGACTGAAATCGTTTTCGTGTCGTAAACATTTTTATAGATTCCGAGCGAAACGAGGAATGAATTAATATATTATACAGTTTAACAACGATGTGTTTTTATTTATATTTAATATGTCTTCGGTCGCTTCTTTTTTTTTTTTTTGGAAAAGAAACTGAAAAGAGAGCATCCCAATCATCTCATTCTATCTCTGTTCCCGCTATAGTAAATCAGACGTATATAGTTGCAGTGTCTTAAAGATATCGTTTATTTTATTTTCTCACTTTTCCGCATAATGGCTAAGAAAATACGTACCACAGTAAATTAATAAAGTCACAAACGCTTAAGTCATAAAATTCAAATGTAATTTTAAAGACATTATTGAAAAACTACCAACGCTATGGAAACTACGCGCTATTGCCGATTTGTTTGAAATTTCGTTAAAAATCGAGTAGTTTTTGATTCTATAATGGGTATTTATTTTATTTAATATTCTGAATAATTGAAAATATTCAATATATTTTTTTAGTTGTTTTTTTTAGATAATTGTAACTTATTTATTTATTTTTATATATTTAAGCTGATATTGTTTGTTTTTATTTTCATTCGATAGCTATCCGATCTGATATAATATCATATAGCAAATAAACGTACGTTATATATCTACTATGTAATGCACTGTTACGTACAATGGCCACAGCAGCCGTGGATCATTATAATAATAATAAAAAAAATAATAAATGCACGCTTTAAAGTATGTATTCAATTATTAATATACTAACGTTTTATAATTCGTGAAAATGTTCGAATATAGCTTAAGTATTTAACAAAATAGAACATTTATTTTTTATTGTACGAGTTATCATCATCGAGGTCATCAAGGGCTATTAATTATTATTATTAGTACCTACATCTATTTAAATAACTCAAAAACAATTCGTTTGAATTTCGATTTTAAAAAGGTGATAATTTGAAATTCCAAAAGATAACTGAGCTAATCATAGTAAATCTACTTGCATATTTTTATTTATCAGCCCACGTTTAATAAGATTTCAAGCAGATACTCCAAGCCCTTGTATTCGTATTAATAATATTTTAATAAAACTGCACACTGCGCAAATTATATCTTTCGCATTGTTTATAAAACCATCAAGTATATAGTAATTGTCAACGATTGACACGTGAGTCAATGCCGCTGAAAATAATATAATATAGAGACAATTTACTCTTTAAAATCACAACACATATTTTTAATTTCATGTTCCGATCAGAATAATATTCAGATTATTTTGTTCTATATAAATAAAGAAAATCAGTTTCTTAATCATACGTATTTAAAATTGTAATAGTAATGTAATAGTGGACCAACATTTTGTGTGGTAGATATACCCATAGGTATCCCTACACTCTGCTAATTATGATTTCAAATACTTATAATTCATAAACATAAACTAATTTTCCAAAATTCTATTTTTATGTATCGAAGTAATTCAAAAAATATTCTGCTTTGGAACAAAAAATTTAAAAAAAAAATGAATTTTGTTATTAGAAAAAGTAAAGAGTTTGAAAAATAATAATGATAAAAAAAATAGGTAAAATATATCATTTTGAAAAATACCAATAGTTTTTTTGAAATAATAATAGTGCTATGCGTTAAATTAATTACCTGGTATAATTTACATAACATAATATTATAAATTGATAAATAATTATGATAAATTATTATTTTTCTTTAACGCACATTTTACTTTGTTGTTGTTTATTGTTCTTTCAGTTGTACTATTGTAGTCGTCGTCGTCGTCGTCGCTGGCAGTTCTGAACAGTATATTAAGTTTTGTCGGGAAGTAGAACGAAATAAAGAAAAATAATATCTTAGAGAGATGATAAGAATAATTTATATCGAGCTGCAGCAGACCGTAATATTATATTATATATATTTATTTATATATATATATATATTCGTATAGTATTGTGTCGCGGCCTTGTTTATTTTACTGGTGACCTTTTTGCCGAGGGTATTTCGGCTGCTGTGTGGAAGAATTTACATAATCGCACACCGTTCAAAACTACTCGAAGTCATTTATATATATATATTATGTGTGTATGTGTGTATACACTGAACGAACGTCTTTTCGCGTAACAATTTTTTTACCGCTCCGAAAAGTTTTCGTCTGCAGAGACGCCATCGGGGGTGACGTCGCGCGCGAACTGAAACTTTATATATATATTTATTTTTTTGTTGTTGTCGTATTCTCTCGTTTTCTGTGCACCGCGAATCAGCGACGAGTTCGTCTTCGCCGTGTACACATAATATAAATAATATATACGCGTGTACGAGGTTGTTGTATACACAACAATGTGTACGTTTCTCTCCGCTGCAACGTTTTCGTCAACTCCGTCGTATTATTATACAGAGTCATTCACGTAACGTTATAAGCATTTATTATTTCAAAAAAACGCAAAAGTTTTTGAAAATATTTATTTTGTTTTAAGTCGTTACAAGATAACGTTTTAAAAAAAAAAAAAGCAATAATATTTTTTACTCTTTTTAATGACGGCATAATAAGTTATTGATCTTTTTTTTTTTTGCGAGAAGATGCTACACCCATAATTATTATCCGTCCTATAAATAGATAATATAGCAAATTTACGACGTAATTTTGTTTTATTAGTATTTTTTAATGTTTTAGCGAATTGACTAGTAATAAAATGTTAATACAAGAATATTATATGTGTTATCTTATCGGGTTAATTTATTTATCAAATTTATAACGAAAAATGTAGATCTTTTAATTGCAATATTTTACGTCCTTATAAGTTATACAACTCATTTTATAGTTAAAATATCGTAAAAGCTGACTAAAGAATAAACGTATACTTTAATAATATGCATTACTATACTTTTAAATTTGATGAAACTGACAAAACTAAATGGGTCCCGTTAGTCATGAATCTGTCATGTAGCTAGGGAATAGGTTCTACAATAGTAGGTATATATCTCTGTTTTGTACCTTTTTTATTATCATTATTGATCGAAACCCTTCAATCACGTCAATGGCCATAACACTCATAACTATATACTAGCTTAAAGTATATGAAAAATCCACATATTATTTATTTATTTTTTGTTAATTTGCCAAATATTATTTTAAAGTATTTGAAAATATCACACACAAATATATATGTTTCGAAAATTGTGTTATTTTATTTATCCCTTAAATCTGTGGTCCAAGAATTTTGTTCATCTTTTTATGTTCAATTAGCTAACCTAACCTTGTATCAGTTGTATCTCACATTATAAGTGATGACACTTGATTAACATAATACGCTTCATTGTGAATTGAAGTCCGCAGGTTGGTGGTTTTAAACTTTTATATTTTTGTTAAACCCGATTATTAAAAATAAAATGTATTTGCGATATAAATTTTCAATTTTTTCTCAATGGGTAAACGGATAAATCGGGGTATCTAGATGTTTGGCACTTCCTCATTTCGACGAAATGCAGAAATGTATTATTTGAGCGCCTCCGTGTCTCTATATGCTCCTAGATAACTTTACCGATTTCTTGTTTTTTTTTTCAGGACCCCAGGCGGCGGCGGTGGTATGTTCGGTGACGTAAACATATCGGCGATACTCGATTCGTTTAGTCTGAGCTATGACAAAAGAGTAAGACCAAACTACGGAGGTGAGTGCTACTATGGTTTTTGATAAATTATTATTGTGACACTAACCATATAAAATATATCATAAATTATGTTTAATTTATATTAACAATATTATTAATAAAATTATATAACATTTATAACTGTATAATAACATTAAATAGCTCGGGCACTATCTTCCAAATCATAATAATATTATATATAATTATTATGTTGTATATATATAAGATCTATAACATATACACAACAATATTGTTGCGCCTATTGTCGTTTTTTTTTTTTTTTTTTACTCGACTTGCAATGCGTGTTGGCCATTGTCACGGTAAAAGAAAATCGATATCACTACTTTGGGTTATCAATGATAAGAAAGCTGGGAGAACGGGCCGTGCAACACATATCATACACCCGTGTATAATATTATAATAAACGACTATTCGATCGGTCGTCATTCTAAAAACCGCGATTACGCAAAGTGCTTATTAATATAGTATATGATATTGTACTTTATAAATAGATAACGATATACACTCCTATACTTACTATTTTATACAGCATACGTCATTTGTACACATCATAATGTCGTTTAGATGCGATCGCCCAAATCCAATGGCTTTAGGCCGTTGAGATATACTATGTGTACTGCCATAAAACAATTTACTATGATAATGCATATGTCACATTAAATATTATACTGCATCAGTGCAGTCCCTGCAGTATGCAGATTTACGTGATTATTGTCTGTCATGAAAATTGATCGCGCGAGACAGTTACGATCGTCGTAAATTTGTATATTATATTGACAAAGGTGGGCATGTTAATTTATTAAAATAAATAAATAAATGATTAGCTCCAATTGTGCTAACACAAGATCGTTAGATGAAAATAGTTAACACTTAGTTAAAAAATAATACGATTAACTCTCTAAGTAGGAAGAATTACTAACTTACTCAGTTTAGAAAAAGTTAATATACTTTTTTAATTAGTACGCTGATCCCAAAAAGAGTATATTGTGCATGTCTATACATGATATTAGGTATATAAATATATAATATATAAAAAAAAAGCAGTGGTATTAAAGTATTATAACCAGTATTAGATTATTTTTTATTTGAAACTGTGTATAAAGTAATATTAATATGTATGTAAAAAAACCATTAAAACCGAAAATTTCAAAAAACATTTTTAATTTTAACTCGTTGTATTATTTTTAATGGTTACTAAAAAAACCCAAGTTATTTTAACATCCAATTATCTAACTAGTTAAGCTCTCAAGTTAATTAGAAAATGAAACAACCATAGTTAAGTTAATACGCCCACCTTTTATGTATTGACGACGAGTAATAAAATATATATCGTTCAATACGGTCCCGAGTCCTAAATATACAATCGATTGTCTTACATAGAGGCGATGAGGAGAGACGAACCATCGTCACTCGGCGAACTTGTCGAAATTATGCAATATTATATCCCGTAAAGGTCATATACAATATTATTGCTATAGTAATGTCCGCCGTGAGATTTGAAATAAAATCGCATACGAAATTCACCACCTCGACAGGACTGTCCTCGAAAGTAAAAATGTACGTGCCGTAAACGGAACGCAGCAGACCTCTGCGCTACAACCATTTCTAGTTGTATAAAGTTTGATTTAATATTAGAACTCGGTGGACGTGTTAAATGCAATAAACTAATATACTTATTTTAAGTGTTTTATAATTAAAAAAAAATATTTTCTAGAAAAGTTGCAAATTATTTCAATATTAAAACATTACATAGTATTTTTAATTAAAAATAATTAATTGTCTGCTTTTGGTGAAAACCGTTCACCTACATTTTGGATATTTTGCTTGTAATTTGATAGACCGTTTCCGCGTTCATAAAAAAAAGTCATGGCACGTTGTTGTACATTTTAATAATTCTTACTGAAAATTAATAGGTCGTCTATTAAGTAAAAAATAATAAACCATTAGCGAAGATAAACCTTAATTTTGAATCTTACTATAGATGATGATAATACCTTATCAATGTGAATAATATTTTGGCGTCAATCTCCAAACATAATTTTGTTTTTTCGTATGTATTATTTCAATTATTAAATGAAAATAAATCATCTAAATAGTTTATTATACTAATATTATAAAAAGAACTTAAATAACAGGAACATATTTTTTAACATAATATCACGTTAATGTTCTAAAGTGCACAACCGTATAACATTGTAATAACATTAAATAATATTATTATTATCAAATAAACTGTCTAGGATCAAAGTACATAATATTTTTCAATATTAAAATATTATTTTTTTGTACACACGAACGCGGTCATGACCTTTTTAAAAACGTCTTGCACAAACTGTCGGTCAAATTTCATCGGACCTTGCCGAGACCAACGGTTCAAACCACGGTAACCTCTGCGGTATTCTCAGAGCTTTCGGATCCCCAAACCGGTTCGATTCGGTTCGATCACTTCCGATGATAACAATATGATTATAAGAACGTTAAATCGGCGACGGTTATGACACCCGTTTTTGCTTTACACTACATTATATCATTAGTGGGACGGGAAGACGTTTCATTTCCAAACGGTTTTCAGTCTTCTACCGAATTTATAGGGCGAAATGATAATGTAGACGTTTTCGCCGTACAACGTGCTATATATCGTACAATATTTACACGCAAACTCAACCACGGAGAGAGTTATGTGTCGTCAGCGGCGGCGGCGGTCGAGCCGAGCGTGCACCCCGCGCGAGGGCGTATATAACCTCGCGGTGGTCCCACATCATCTTTGTGCCGCCGAAATCGATTTGACCTGTAGCGCCCGCCGACATCCCTTTCGGCCGTCGCCGCCGCCGCCGCCGTCGACGCGTATATATTATATTATTATTGTGTACGTGTACAACTTTAGATTTCAGCCGCCGCCCGCCATCGTTCGTTTTTTCACTCCTACTTTTTTTCCGCCCTTTTTTACTGATCGCAAAGTGTTGCAACTTAGAAGAACATAACGCGCCCAAATGTTGCATAATAAAACAACTACCTAAACGCGTGGTTTTTAACTTTACATTCGGATTGAAACGCAGGCGATGATAACCCGCAGATCATAATAATAATTATAATAAATAATAATCTGCATTAGATTTTATTGGTATTAATCGTAAATTAAACCTATACATTACCTCGGTCAAAAGCGTGATCTACAAGTACCTAAACGTAGTTTTGTGATTGTGATCCATTTTAAATATTTTCGTGATCTATTGCACTGAATCTAATCAAAAATGTATCGTATACAATGATATACTAATAATTTAGATGTTTTAGATTGCTCGCCTTTTTTTATCTCTAATTCAATTAAATTTGTTCAGTTATTTTAAATCTGATTTTTGGAATTTTTTAGTATATTTAAAAATAAGTTCCATTTGAGGAGTATTAAAATACGAACATTTTTTTCAAACGAGATAAACCTTTGAGAAGTTTCCGATTTATTTAACTTTATATACTTAGGATAATATGATATTATCTAATATCTATTATAGTATAGTCTACGGTATTTTATACTAATCCAGATACCTACTATGGTTGTATAAAAAATAAAAATTATATGTACATTTTTAAATTTAATGTTTTTCTAATCATGTTCTTATTAGGACTATTAGGTACTTCTTATTATTCAGACAATTATCACAAATTATAAAATACTCGTAGATTAATAACTAATATAGTTAACTTATTATAATAATTGTCAAATAAATTTAAAAAAATATTATTATACAATAATACCCTTCTTTATCTAATCAGTGAAATGTAATTTTGTTTCTTAGATATAAATAAATAAATATTATATAGATAATAATATTATATTTATCTACTATATTAAATTTTTATTTTATTTTCTGTGTAAGCATATAGCCTATTATTCTTAGTACATAATGTTTAATAACTCGAAAACTACTTGTTTGAATTTTTATTTAAGTACGTACATATCTACATTTTCAAAAAAAAAAAAATATCTGCTGATTATTTCACAAGTAAAAAGAGTAGTTCTCATAATTCTTACAAGATTTCTCAAGTATTTAAAAATTTTGCATTTAAATACATTTAAAAATTCCAAAAATCAAATTTTGAATAACTACTTTATTATTGAAAAAAGAGGGCGAGTATACTCGGTAAGTCGTTCTGTTTATATAGCAATTTTGAATGATTCTAATTAAATATATATATATATATATATATATATATCCTATGTCACTAACTGCAGTGGTATTCAGGTAATCGGTGAGGCATGCTGTTTGTTTTTTTTTTTACGTTTTAATTTCGTATTAGCCATATCAACTAAATTCCACGAGGATGCGACGTTTTGAGGTCCAAAAACGATTTTAATTGCGTTAAATTACTCACAACACTGCACTGGTGATCAAAGGCGTTTCTGGAATGACATCGGTGAAGAGGGATAATCGAAAAAAACCGTATACCATAATATTATTATACGGTTTAATGCCTGGATAAAAGTCGATTTATATACCTTTATAGTAACCTACCAATAATGAAAACTTGTTTTTGAGATGAAAAAAACGTACCGTTGATCTGACTACTCTGCTAAAGAAAAAATATTTTACACGAATGAAAAAATTGTAATTTTCCACAAAATAAATAGTCAATATATGAAATCTAGATTTTTAAAAATATACGGATAAAAAGTGATAAATCGTTTGACGTCAATCCATTCGAGACTATTTATTTTGTCAAATGTAAATATACGGAAACCAATATATATATATATATATTAGGGCATTGCCATACTTTTAAAACTTTACGAAATTCGATAGTAGTTTTTGTGTAGTTCAAGCTAATAATAAAAATAACTAATGATTTAGTATACTGGCATATAGTATTATGACGTTGGAATCACAATAATAGTATATTATTTTGTACAATATTATCGGTAATTCTTGGCAGTGCCTTTCAAGATTTTGGATTCACGGGAAAAACAACTAAAGTCATAAGAAATTTACTTTAATTTAACATTTTTAAATAATCATACAAATAGCATATACTTACTAAACATTTGATTAAGTGTTACAAAGTGTTTCAATTGGTAGGCGTTATGGGCGAATAAATAATATTGTCATCGGTGGATCACGCGTTTGACCAGTATCAATGATTCTATAGATCGAACCCAACAAGTACTTATAATTATTGTATATTGCAGTGATACTCAAGTTTCCATAATATGCATTAGGAGGTACTTACAAAATATTTTTATCAAATGAGTTTACTATACAATTAATTTAAATAATAATGATGATAATAATAGAAATCAGTTGCACAATAAAACGTTTTGTCAATCGCTGCATTTGTAAACCGAACTTTCATTCACCAGTACGCCACGGTATGTAGTACTAAATAAAAATCGAAGATTGCTTCATTTATAATATTAAATTATTTACCCCGCAGCAGATCGATGTTATTAAAAACGAGCCTGTAACACCTATGCCCAGCTATCTTTATTACAATTTAAAGTTGCGGTGCGTCATGTTCGCTTTACATGGATATGATGTATATTTTTATCACTATTCATATTATAACAGTGCGATGCAGTATATAATATGTCTCAGATGACATAGTGGCTTTTAGTCTAAAAAACGTTGACATCACGTGACACATTAAGTGTGCAGACTTAGCGCCAGTTTTTCTGTAAACCTGAAAACTGTCTGTGCGAAGAAAGTGTTTATTATATATTATAAAAACGGATTTTTTTTCGTATCATATTTTACACGTATACCATAGATAGAATATTAAACCAGCCAGAATATCATGTACGTGGTTGATTTATTTTTTTTTATAAGATATTCAACTACATAGAGGTACTTTTATTATATTATCATGTAGGTATTAAAATATTATATGTATGTCTCGTAAATTTAAAAAAAAAGCAATTTTACAATGAGAAAAAACGTCCCAAGGGAAATGGGAATTATTTTAATTTCATTCTTGAAAATAGAATGTTGCGATAAAATAATCAGTTACTGGAAAATAAATCCTATTCACGTTTATATGATAACTGATAACTACTATATGAATATAATGTACCCTATATAAAATCATTTAAATGCATATAAAACTTCAAATAATTCATATGAAAAAAATTCTTTGAATATAAAAATAAGTTATTTATCATATTATGTACATAATAAAATGTCGAACATGAACCTATTAAAGTCAAAATAACTAAAAACCACCATTTTAATTAATTAACCCTTAAATTTGAATTTAACACAATACATATAATTATGAATACTTATAATAAATGTTCTTAATATTATCTTTTAAAATTAGATCGTAACCATTATTTTATTTAAGACCCATTTTAAGTATAATGTGTATCGCTGTAATGTATGTAAGGTATTTAAAAAAAAAAAAACGAAAATCTATTTATTTCCATAAAACGCTATATATTATAAAACGAATACAAAAATAATTTAAATATTTTAATTACTAAAAAATTCAAAAAAATACTACAAATGTAAAAATATGAAAAAATATTAAATTATGTTACCAAATTAAATATCGTATATTATTGAAAGTTACATCATCCTTCAAAAGTTAAATCTTGCGAAAAGAGAAAAAATAAATTCGCCACAAATCGGTACAAATTTACAGCCATTATAACTATCAGCATTGGATTAATATTTGTTTCAATTATATATATATATATACAGTACACTAGTTAATATATTTATTACGAGATCACCATATAATAAATCACGGTTATTTATGTGTTCAGAGTTAAATCTAATTTTCCGCAACTATCCACGGGATGGAAAATTATCGTTGCAATCGTTGCATAATATGCGATAGTAATAATACACTGCAGTTTAGCGTTAACGACGGGTTCGTTTTCACAAATTGAATTTGTGACTAGGTTATCGAGATATTAAGCGGAGAAAAATTATCAGCGTCTAAAATCGATTATCGCGCATTTGATATTGTTCATAATATCAAAATTAAAAATATGCAAGCAAAAAACGGTACAGTTAGTGTTTGCATTCATCTCCGGAGCTTTTAAAAATTTAGTATTAAATCACAATATAAAAAAAAAATGCACTACCATATAAGATATTATGTCACATAGCCCCGCAGTACAACACTGTGTATTTGGTATACGTACATGCAAGGCCGTACATGGAGCGAATGATTAAGGGTTCACCTAAAACCACTAATCACCGCACGCACAAAAATGTTTTTTTCGAATTACGTAAAATTATAATTTTTGCGTTACAGTACATAGCACCCTTAGCACCCAATTAATAACTATATAATTATGTTACCGTAGCAACCTAATTTATGCCTTTTCCCTTAATAATAATAGTATATTAATTGTTTTAAAAAAATTCGAATTTGTTTCATACTATATAATAGTTATATTAGAATCGGGTCATCGCTTAGTGTTATTGTTGCTATGGATTTTTAAATTAATACGTTTAGTTGGGATTATAATAATTTTTAAATAATACCTCCCGACAATTTGTTCCAAGTACGGCTTTACGTCCGTTAATAGATATTGTGGATAAGTACGGTTACCAATACACCTGTCTCATCTATACCTATTCCCTTTAGAAAAATTTAAAATAAACATATCAAACTATATCTATGTACTTGTTTATATGTACCGAATTTCAGGTACGCCAATTGAAGTCGGTGTCACCATGTACGTGTTGAGCATCAGCTCTTTGTCAGAAGTCAAAATGGTACACACAAAATATTAACACAACACAAAACAATCATGATTTTTTTTTTTTCATTATTTTTTTTTCTGCCTATAAATAATAATATATAGTGTATTACAACAAACATTTTTTTACGCGTCATTCTGTATTATTAAAAATAAGTAGTGTCTATAAATATTTCTTAAATAAGAGTTGCGTGATGTTTTGTACAATACAATATTTAATTTTATAATAATGATAATATTATTATATATATTATTTTATTTAAAGAAAAAACAAGTCTTTTTTTGCGATTGCAATCTTCTTTCCGCTTTGTATTACTTACGTATTATTCTCCGCTAGAAAGAACGCTATAGAAGCACGCTGTAGAATCGTCGAGCATTTGATTTAGGCGTATTTTAAGACTTAAAACCAATTCATATTGATTTAGTACAATTAAACATACACCGGTTTAAACATTATACACATACCTGTACATATAGATTTCAAATATACTGTCTATAGATGATCTAAATCGAAAGTATACGTTACTTTTGACTGTCATGCCCATTATGATTTTTTTGCTTTTTAAAATGTATTTGATCATTACTTTTATTACAATAATTATTGAGCTCATAAATAAGTACAATTTGCTTACTTGATAGATGACACAACTTATAAATGTACAAATGGCATACTATACATACTTCCGACACGTCAAGAGTTAGTTATATTAGAATCGGGCAATTATACGATTAATCATTTACAAAAAAAAAAAAAAATACATAGCTACATAATTTATTATAATAACGATATTAGTTGTAGGCAATGTTGTGCACCACCTAAGTAGAAATATTAATCCGTGTATATTAAAAATAATTTAAAGTATTTTTATTTTATTTATTTAAATAAAATGATTATCTGAAATAAACTATTTAGACGATTAAATAGATTATTTGCAAGTGAGAGCACAAACGCACAATACATATCAACACACTGCATTAATTTCAAAGAAATCATCAATGCATTAATAAAACTCGAACGGCCGGCGCTGACATCATATTATCGTCTTAAAACAAAAATGAAAACCATTACTATTTATTTATTTTATTGTTCACTGATATATATTAGTTTAATTATTGTGCAATTTTTTGAATTGTGTGCATAACACGTACCAACCTGTATATCTGACTCGTAGAACATAATTTTTTCCTCATATTTGTGCGCAACGTAATTTATTTTTGTTTTTATTTTTTAAAAGATATAAATAATAATAATAATAATAACACATTTTCCTACAAAACACATACAAACACACACGCGTGCACGCATATAATATTACACACACACACATATATCACATCTATCACGAATAAACACATTTAACATGATAAAGAAAAAGAAAAGCTACACGTATAAAACGGTGTCACGTGATCGCGTGCAAATAAATTTTCCCGGCTGGGTGGCCGAGTGGATATTTCAAGCGCACAAATAAAAACGCCAAGGTATTTAATTCTGCCTTCGTCCTATACCTGTACAATATTATATACATACGAGTACATAATATATACTGTGTATAATGCATATATATATATATATACATGTATGTATGTATGTATGTATATGTATACACACGGCGATGTCTGGCACACGCTATATACCTCGACGCCCCCGAAAGCATTACAGGTGTCAGGTCAACGACTATGAACGCTAAAAAAAAACTTTAGCAACAATCGCTCCATATTATGTACATGCAATTTGTGCGTTTATCATAAAAGCGATCGCAAACTTTGAATTTTTTTTTTTTTATCGTTATTACTCTTTCCGCGTGATATACGAAATTACTATTATCACTTTCGACTGCGATCATTCAAGTTCACATGTTATTATTATTATTATTATTATTATATACTTTATATTATACTTACCCGCGTATACATTATAATGTACCCACTATTATTATTATTATTATTATTACGACGTATATAGTAGGCAGTAACATTATGTACTGTATATATTATCGTAATAAAAAACATACACACACGCCACGACACGATAAAAACTTGATTTTTTTTTCACAGTAGGTAATTCACCTTCCGAGAACAATATTTATTGTTATTATTTCCCGTACGTATAGGTACGATATAAATTTATAGCGATTCGCTATTTAGACGGTCTCCGTTTTTGAATTCGTACACATACCCAGACGACTTTTATGGTATAGGAAATGTTTTTATAGAGCGTCTATGACGTTGTTGATGGAAATATTTTTACATCTGATGACATTATGTAAAGATTCTAAAGGTACCTGTATGCTAAGACTAAATAAATATATTACAATATTATGAACTATCAAAATTATATTTTACCAGAAACAATCAAAAGTTTTTAATTCGTTATTTTGATAGATATACCTATATGAAACTATGTTCATATTGTAAAACTAGTATATTTCATTTTTTTTCCATTTTTTTTCTAAACATATAGTATTTATAAAATATATCCATATAATACATAATAATTTTTAGCATGAAAAATTAATCAATTGAAGTCTAATAAGATTAAATTTAAAACCAAGTGAATTAACTTGACTTCTTATAATGAAAAATAAATTTGTTGATTTCACGTTAATTAAAAAAAATTATGTTACGCATTAATAGTTAAAGTAACTTGTTAAGTTAAAATAAATTTAACTTTTTAACTTGTTATTTCCAGCCATTTTATTTAATAATATTGATATAATATTATCATAAAATAATAATCTTTTTAAGTATACTAGAGTGGAAAATTATAAATGTTTGTACAAACCCCTCGTCAACAATAACGTCGAACTATAATATAAGTTTGTGCGTGTTATACATTATTCTTTGCAGCGTCGATGAATTAACTTTAACTAACAGTAAGATATATATATATATATATATATATATATCGTTATTTTTATTTTTTAATGATAAGATTATAATTTCGTATAATGATTTAAACACTAAAAT
Organism: Rhopalosiphum maidis; assembly: GCF_003676215.2. Lineage (NCBI taxonomy): Eukaryota > Metazoa > Arthropoda > Insecta > Hemiptera > Aphididae > Rhopalosiphum > Rhopalosiphum maidis. Next base: position 89,272,839 of record NC_040878.1, read on the forward strand.
TTTACTATACATATAAAACAAAATAGAAAGCAATTCTGACGAAATATTCTTGTTAAAAAATCGAATGATATAATAAAATATGTAATTATCTATAACTACAACAGTGTACCTCGCGTGCTAAATGACTCACATTACAGCCAGTTATAATAAAATTAATACCTATAACGATTCCAAAATATTTCCATCTACAGTCGAGTAACACACGAATATTAAGTGAAGAAATGTATTATTCAAACGGTAGAAACGCTTTGTTGTTAGTGTAGTAGGGTTGTTGAGCACGCAATATATTGCATAGTTGTTTCGCGAGTCGTTATTATCATTGTTTTTATTTTATTTGTATTGTTATTTATCTTTTCAATTGTCCTCTCTGGAACAAAACGCGTACGATATATGATGATAGCATACGTACATAATAAATTATAATAGTGAAGGCTGCAGTGAACAATAAAACGCATATAATATTATAATAAACATAGGTAAACGTAGTAATAGTTCGCTTCCATATATTATAAACTGTTATATTACGTAGTAAGTTTAGGTCTGTGCATACAATTATACAGAGTAATTTACCGATGATGTTTGCCCATTTTTCTCCTTCAATAATGTAGTTGTTCGAAATTCGATTTTTGGAATTTTTGAATACACACAAAAACCACATTTTCTTATTCTCGAAATTGTTTGTACTACTTAAGTAGTACGTGATGGAGTTACATACTTCTGTTTTTCAAATGACAACTTACTTTCCTAAAACATTAGCGTATCAAAATAAAAAATTTGAACGAGTATTTTTTGATATTTGACTTTGTGTGCTAAGAATAATAGATTCATGATGGGTTTGCAAGATATGACATTATGATAGCGTAGTGTAAGTGTAATAAATACTAAATATCATATCATATGTTATATTTTGGTAAAACCATTTTTAAGGAATATTATTCTTAATATTCAAAATGTACGATACATTTTATGTACATTCAAATTTTCAAAATAAACTATCCGCTAAATAATTTACAATAAGAAAGCAAATTTTCATTCGAGAATTTGTAGCACTACAAAATATTGCCTCAAATAGTACGAAAAATCTCAAAATCTTGAAAATCTAATAAGTTAAAATCATCTAAGTTTATAATTTTAAAATTTTAAAAACCAAAATAACTTGAATAATTATATTATTAAAGGAAAACGTTGGATTGAACATGTTTGATAAATCACTCTGTATGTTACAAAAACGTTATCATGTTATAGACTGTAACGTTTTACGCTTTTGTGTATCGCGGGAATACATTCTCTAAATGCTGAGCATTTGATCGTCACTATACTAAATAAATATGTAGCAATGTAGATATTTATAATATATAGTAACATAGCTGTTGTAAAATTAGAAAACATCTAAAAACAGTTAATTTTTAAGCTTAAATTAGGACATAATAGTTAAAAAATGGAACATTAAACATTGTTTGACTACACGAGTACTGCAATTGAACAAATAATGGCGACCACATATTCTATTTAAAACGGAATTGTCCCTTTTTTGAGTATAGTGTTTCCTTATCCCAACAAACTATTTGGACAGAATGCTTTTTATTCTGTCCTGATTTAACCCTGTTATCTCCTTATATCATACTTACTATAACTATATGCGTAAAAAGAAATTTCAATAAACTACAAAAAAAAAATACATATTATTGGTGTATAGTCCATTTCAATTTTCCTTGTTGTGGGAATAAGAATTTTAACATCTAGTCAAACTCGCTTACTAATATTCTTTGACTCATTATATTGGCCGTACACTACGAAATCAATTTAAGCCACAAAGATACGGAAAGATATGAAAACGTCTGCAGTTCAGTCTTCTTTGATATCTAACTCATTCTCTACCGAATAATTAGGCAAGACTTAGTACAAAAAATATACCCCTATGGCCTATGAGTCTCGATACGCTATAGAATTAAAATTAAGAAATCATCTCGGCTCACAAGACTTAAATTGGTCATTTGGACACGTCCAATATTGTCTAAATTCGTTGCCAATAATTTATAAGGCTTATATTATAGAGTTCGTCACTCTGCGTGGTAACATCGCCGCTTCTATTCAAGTTTACTCAAGTTGTAATTGTTACTTAGCTAATTATATTTTCAGCCAAAGTTAATTCGCTCTTTCCATACATTTTTACAGAGTTGAATAAATACATTATTATACTAACGCGATAACAACACTGTTCTTTCTTCAACAACCTACTCTGCTATCCAAATGCGAGACTGACTGCTAAGCGTCTCGAAAATAAATGTATAAATAAGCGTACCGAGGGATCACTACAACGTTCATCTCGACGATAATTAAATTATTATCTATATTACCACTGTATTATTTATGGATACTATTATAATGATGGTGTCGCGATGTTTTCAAAAAGTTACGACATTTTGTCATTGAGTTATAGCGATAAGTTACAGAAACTACGCACGTTATCTTGTTATAATAATAAGAAACTTAATTATTGTGCTGTAGGCATTCTACGGTCGAGACACAAAGTTGAACATAATAACCGTCAATTGTGCCCTAAAGACGGATAAATGAAAATTGTTTCTTTTTTTTTCAAGTTCTATTTGTGTCAATTAATCTATTTGAAAAATCGTTATGAAACTTGTACAAAAAAATTAAATCAATTAATTCAATAATTGTAAATTGTACGCACAATATTATAGTTAATTATTATTTATCATATTATTATAGGTATAATCAGTCGAATGTGTATTATGTATATTAATGTATAGGATTAAATAATTAAAAAATTCATTTAAATATTAGTGTTATTAAAAAATAATAATACATTATATTGAATAATAAATTATTATTATGCTTGGACAAGATGTTTATTTATGTTAAAATACATTTATGAAATAATTTCAAGATGATATGTTAAGTTTACATATTTTTTTTATTTCTATTTTTTAATTGTTTATTTATTAATAAATGCTTGTGAACGACGCGTGTTAAGACACTCGAAATACATACTCAAACACATATTATTATTTTGTATAGTGCATAAATGTGACGGATCTCGAGTTCAACCGGATTTTCCCTCTCAGCAACGCATTCGCATAAAAATCCGATTTCGATTCTAATTTTTTTTCTTTTTTTTTGCACACCCCCTCGAGAACCGTCGGAATCGAAGACCAACGTGACCCGTATATATTATAATATATTGGTACAGCGACACGAGCGGTTTTTTTTATTATTATTATTATTATTTGCCATGTATACGAATGGTACGGTGATCCGAAATACGCGTGCGATCGACGACCCTCGCGGGAAACGCGCGCGTGACGTTTACAATACACGACGATATAATAATAACAACCGACAATTTTTTTCCGCAGACGAGCTGAATAATTGATTGCTCCGATATAATAAGCCACCAGCAGAGCTTTAAATCGAAATTATATTTTTCGATTTTAATTTTAAATCGAACTATATCGATATTAGTTTTTTCCTGATTTAATTTTTAAGTAATATAACGGTTATATAACTGTATGTGTTTTTTTTCTATAAATATCGCCGTGCTATATCAATTTAATTATTTTCTGATTTATTATTCGATTTTAAGCACAATCGTTTTTTTTTTTTTATTTAAAACATGACTTTTACATTCTTACAATTATTTTATTTGTATTTCTACGTACGCGTGGTTAGTTTAGGCGTGCATAGGTTCGTTAGCGTGGCAACACATAGCCGCGAGAATAGCAACATGAAACGAAATAGGTGTTAGTTATTATCTATGAATTATTATAATGATAAACTAGACTTATTGGTTATTATTAAATTATAATTTAAATAACATGTTTTTTAAAACTGAAAATGGATTTATTATCATTATTACTACTACCATAAAACGTTGAAAATTGTCTTCGATTTCATTGGCTTTTAATTTAAATATACTTTTTGAATATCAGAAAAAAATGTTTGATTTTGGTATTACTTTTAATTTATAATGCAATTTTTAAATCTTGACTGTCACATACGTAAATACTCGGTATAAAGTATCCATGTAGCAGGGTTTTTTAGTTTTTCTGACTGCATTATACAAACAAAATTGAAATTTATACAATTAGTTAATTCTTGAGTTATTAAGCACTGTGTATTAAGGATAAGAAATCCATGATAATAGGTTTGGATAATGAAATTACTCATTTGAATTTTGAATCAAGTACATTAAAATTTCAAAAAAATGTTTCACTAAATGATTTGTAGTAAGATAAAGGAAATTATTATTTAAAAAATATAACAAATATAATAAGAATATGATTTTTCAACTTAAAATATTCATTCTTTATTGTGAAAAAAATTGATTAAATAATTTATTTATCGAAAAATCAACTGCTTTTTTGAATTTCTGGCATAATTATCCATCTATTTTAGTAAAAAGATATACTTAAAATATTTAAGAAAAAAACACAAAACTTCATTTCCTCAAATATTTGATTTCTGTAGTTACTACTTTTACCAGTAGAAAGGCAGTAACATACATATTACATTTTATGAATTCGTGCGATTTTTATTTGCCCCTTTGGATTACTATAATATATAACATCCACCTCCGGCGAACGCGTATATACATACATAGTTAGTTATGTTTTGGTCCCCCGAGGACATGCCAAACCAACCGTGTCCGGACTCTGCGCGGAATGATAAAAAAAAAAAACGACTTTGCGCCTTGATGAATGTAATAATATTATATTACAGAAAACACCCTCTCCTCTTACACTATACCTTTTAGACTATACTTGATTAATTCTTTTTAATATTTAAATTATTAAAAAGTAATAACTTAAGGCAGTAAGTTATTACCAGTAAATATAATAAATGTTTTGAAATACAGTACCTATACAAAACACGAGTACTCTTGGGCGGTCTTCGTAAGAGGATGAAAATCGTTTTTTTTCTTGCTATATTTTGTAATGGAGAGTTTCATTTTAGTTTGTATTATAAAAGGTTTATTTTTTTTTTTTTGGAACTATTTGTGTTGATTAATTCTTCGTGCTCGTTGGTGGGATAATCCCGTATCAATGTGCAGTTTTTTTGTTTCCCAAAAAGCTTTGAATACTGGTTGTTATAGGAACTTCATTTGGGGAATTCATATTTTTTTCTGTTCGTCGTGGAATTGCCAGCTCATACTGAGCAATGAGTATGTGTAAGTTACAATAGCAGTGTTATTATTACTGGTAGAAAGCGTTTATCTACATGGTCGAGGTGTGGTTTGTAAGGGGTATAAAATTTTCATCTTTTCAAAATATTCAGCAATATCACTAAAAAAAAATATTTTATTTACACGTTATTACTATTATAGATTTTTTTTTCTGTTGACGCTTATTTATGGACAACATTTGTAACGAAAAATTATAATATTATGATTATTTTTGATTTGTTTTTAGAGAGGAGGGACTCGAAAGACTTTTCGGCGGGCTAAACCCTCGTAAAACCGCCTCCCAACCCTCCCCTCCACCGATTTTCAGCTATGAGGTCATCGTATAAATCGTTACTCTGTCCGTCAAAAGCGGAGGTTTTTCTATTTATATTCTATAATATTTATAGATATGTATGTGTATGTGTGTGTTTATAAATCAAACGACGGCTATTAACACCGCAGGTACAATAATTTATTATAAAATATGTGGACAGGGAAGAGGGAGGACGAACCGCGCGCGTTGGCGCTTCGACGAAAATTGGGTCACAGAAAAGCGCGCACGCGACGCGACGGCGGATTTGCCTTTGTGCCGGCCGTGATTATATTATTATGCCCCGCTCGCTGCAATAATTACGTTTTTCAATTAAACCACGCACGCACCCGATATGGAATAATAATAATAATATAATATTGTACCTTTTATACCTATTTCGATTATAATATATTGTAATATACAACAACGATGCGTCTTTATATTATTTTCAATTATTGTACCCGAAATATTATTATATTATATTAGCATATTATTATTATTATTATTAACTCCAAGTGTGAAATTCTGCGAATCGCACTGCGTTGTTATACACGCTTTTCGTCGTCTATAATATAATAAAACATAATATCTGATAAAATCGCTCACCATAAGCTGTTAAAAGGCCTGGTGGAAGGGGCATGGTTGGGTGGAGGAAAGTGGCTGTTCTAAATTTACTCTTGTAATAGACTAGTATCATTGGTCTTACAAGTTTTTTACAAATAATTATAAAATGTAGATAAATTAAAATTGATAAAATTACCATAATTGTTAGTAACAAATAAAGTAACACATATTTACGACTTGACGAGCGAGATTTAAAAATTCACTTCTTGTTTTCATAGTGAATTTCATTTAAATTATGTTTCGATAAACGGTAAGGGTTTTTCGTCAATGAACTCTCCGTTTGCGGTGCATGGTCGAGCTGCGTATTAATTTCGCTTGCATGTACTTAATTCGCGGGTCCCTTATTGGTTTTCACCGCACGGCTGTAAAATCACACTCACACCGTCGATGCCGTCGCCAGTCATACGCTGCACCACCAAATCATATCAGCGAAATTCCAACAGGTTAATGTGATCAGCTGCGCGTCGGTCAGAATATAAAATAACAGAAAACACAATTTAGCCAATCCTTACGAAAAACAGGCGTTTCCCGGCAGAAAAAAATTAATTTATTCGCGCTCGTTTCGTGTAAAGGGGTAACCGTTTTAAAAACTATACTCATCTGTCAGTGCGGGGACAAGGATAACGCTCTGTGGCGTACCTACAGATTATAATTCCGTAATCCATCTCTCGCAGTACCGCCATCCGTTCTCGGGCCCGTCGAACATATTATATTATATTTCGTTTTATTCGAATCGGCCTAAAAGTTTGTAACTAACAAAATGTATTATATAATGTGTACTACATTTAAATTAAGTATCTAATACTAAATACACTCAAAATTTACAAAAAAATTCAAAAATTGACTTTAAAATTACGAAAAATATTTCTCAAAATGTGTATTAAACATTTTAAATTTCAATAGGTACTAATACTACTAATGCACATCATTTTTACCTGTAATAATAAAATATAAATCACGGCAGACAATAAACATTAAAAAAAACTAATGACAATAATTGTCATCATGGCTTAAAATAATAATGACATAGAATAATAAGAAAGTAATTTTAAGAAACATATTTTACACGGGTTCTTGTAAGAGGTGATACAAATACTTTATTCTGTGGTCGTTTTAGATAGACAGATAGTATGACCAGTCTCTGGATGACCTGCGCATGCGTGAATGTTCTCATCACGTATTTATATTTAATACTAAATTAAACATATAATAATTTACATTACACATGCGCAGATAGTACGTTCCATCGAGAGACTCGTCGTTAATGTCCTAAATTTGATGATCTATTTTATGCTGTCTAGTATGCACATTACCACATTGATGGGTGACCAACGAGCTATATGTATTTATTGTATTTGAAAGCTGTGATATAATTTTTCAATTATATTTTTAAACACATGGACGAATTTGAGAAAATACATTGTACAATTTATTATATTTTATATACAAAATAATAAATATTTTAAGAATCAAAAAATTATATTTCAATAGCTTATGCAGCATACCATATTGTTTCGGTTTATAAATGCGCGCAGTTTTACATTTACACATGAAAATATATATAAAAATCTTTAAGCCAATAGCTGGCTGGTGCATCACTTAACACTAAAATATCATATCAACATCGGGTTAATTCGTGTTTCTGTTCACTATCGTAAATGTACTTATAATCATATTATTATATACACACACATACACGCCGCATATAATATAATCGATATATGATGTAAACTAGTATCATTACAAGAGGATTGTACCTTACCAGGCGTGCTCATTCTAATTTTTTTTCAAATTCCGATTATTGGAATTATATGTTCTAAACATATTAAATATATCACGAATCTTATCATATTTATCGCTACATATTTATTAGTGGAGTTATTTAAAACTATTCGTTTTGATTTTATTTTAGATACAAAGTCACAATTTTCAAAAAGGCAGCATCTGACCTACTGTTTACTGAAAAAATAACGGTGATTGTCATTTTGGAAAACAGATTTTAATATCGATCGCCATCAAGTACGCGTAACAATATAAAAAAATCAGAATTTGAATAAATATGTCGTTGTAGGGAAAAAGTGAGGATGGAGAGTGGGAACGATAAATGGACCACACCCTGTATATAATACTATACGTTTTACGAACACGTGAAACACGCGCGTAGGTGGCCAGGCAGGTGTATATATTTCGCGAGCCGGTCTAATGTAATATGCGATGCACCAGTAAACCTTAATGGTTTTGCATTATTGAATGCGTGTACATCGTGTTTGGTATTCATGGGATTTCCGGACGCGGCCGGCGGAGTGACTGGTGGTGGCTCCGCCGCCGCCGTAAACGCGCGTGCGAATCCGCGAGCATGCAAAATGTATAAAATCTTACGTTCTTTGAATACGTTATCAAGGGACGTTCATAATTTTAATCCAATTCGGCGACGGAGAGGAACTGAACGCGCGTGTATATCATAGTATATAATGTATATATAATAATAATAATATGTGTAAGAAGCCCGCAAGAGGTACATATTATACAGCTATGTATAGATAATCGTGTGTCTCTTACAGTGTACACATACAGGGCGATTCATTTAGCGCGCTCGTCCCCCGATGTCTGTCTCATAAGGTATTATTTATTTAAATTCTGATTTTTAGAATTTTCAAACACAATATTTTCAAACTCTTGTGAATTATTTAGTTGTATAACTTTGTTGAACATTTCGATATATACGTAATCAAAAATTCGAATTAATGGCTTGGCAGTTATTAAAATATTGACACAAGGATAAAAAACAGAAAAATTATTTTTCACAATTATGAAATATATGTCAATATGTCATATAGGATTTAGTACATGGACCGTTTTTAAAAATTACAAATATTGATGGTTTAATATTTAATTTATTAATTTCTTAATCGTTTAAATCTTCGCAGCTTGTATATTTTCCAAACTCGTTATCATAGATCTATGATATTATTCTTAATACTCAATGTTGAATAACTTAAAAACTATAATTTTTCAAATTTCGATTTAGATATATCGATATTTTATAAAACAGGCAATCTGATTAATAAAAAAAAAAAAAAAAAAATACAGCGTTTTCATTTAAAAAACTAAGTTAGTATCACCACAAAACACTACCCGTGTGGTACAGGTAGAAAAAATACTCAATATTTGAAAATACGGTCATTGCATAAATTTTCCAAATTCGAAATATTGGATTTTGAATGACTGGATTATAGAAGAAAAAGGGGGCGAGCATTGGGCGTCCTGATAGCATCCTGTATATTGTAGTTATTATCACATGATATATATACATGAACTGAAACTTCGTGCTTCTCGGTCCGGTCACAACCCCGCGCAACGCCGCTCGTTTTCCCTCATACACCGCCACTTCTGTCTTCAGGCAACCAATCCCGTGCTGTTATTTCGGCGTTACGCGACCCGCAGCGGACAATCCGTGTACTCTTTTTGCAGGCTCCGATCCAGCAGATCATTATTATTATTATTATTAGGGCGTGGATTTTAATGAACCAAAAAACAAGGAAAATGCCTGTAAAAAAACGCTTAATACACAAGTAATACAAAAAAAACTTTAAAAAATGCTCTTACATTGTTTTCTTACATAAAATAATACAAAAAAAAAAATCGATTTATATTATTTAAATATAATTTAGCATTATTGCGTTTGATGCAATTTTTAAATTAAACGACCGTTTAACTATTTATGAATATGCTCCTAGTCTTATTGTATCCTTATTCCTCATCCTCATACACGTGAATACAATTTTTTTTGACGGACCGTCGAACAGCCACTGCTGACTTTCACTGATGCATAAATAAAATCTTGTACGTATTGAAAATAATGATATGAGGGAGCAAAATAAAAAACATTTAGTTATTATTTAAAAAAAAAAAAAAATACTGTACCAAATTAAAAAAAAAAATCAAACTAAGTTTTATTTTCAAATATTTTGGTGTTTGAAACAAACTTTTTACTTGTGAAGTTGTGAAGCGATTTTTTTTTAACATTTAGAAAAATAATAGTATTTAAATCCATGCCCTAGTTATTATAATAAACGTACTATAATGATTGGACGTCCAAATATATATCATGCTCGACACGCGGCGTACGTACTTGTTATTTTTGTTCTAAACCCGCTTTCAGTGACAGCGTGATCTTATCAATAATATTATCAACACGATTCCAGCATAATATATATTTTGTTAACAATAACAGTATACCAAATTAAACTTTACATGATGTATTATATCTATATCATTATATCGTTTAAATATTTAACAATACAAATCACAGACGTAGCGGTTAGGTCCTATATTATTATATTGTTGGCGAAACGTTCGATAACATTTTCAACAATTCTATTCGTAATAACACGATGTATTGTTATAATACGAACGACCATTAAATATTTATAATAATATGTCAGCCTGCATAGCGTGCTCAAGAATGTCGAATGACTGCAGTGTGTACACGGATTCAATTACTATTTATAATATTTAAATCAATCTACCATACCTATCTGACTTTACCACGTCCTCGATATTTGTTCGATTCAGTTAAAAAAAATTAAAATGCACATTTCGATAAATGGTTACAGTTATAATCTAACCCACCGACAACCGTTTTCACATTTCTTTTACGGATGCTTCTGAAGTCACTACAGCCAATAAGCTAAAAATCAAAAAAAAATCTAAAAAATTGCAGTTTAGATTTTAGGTGCTAATTATTTTGAACTGAGACGCTCGAAAATCCTCCCGTCACTTATCTATAATTTTGGCGATCAATACAGTAAATTAAAATCACTAAACCTTAGTGGTATATCTCAACGATAATTTGGCCATTTAAAATTTGTAGCTTTTCTAACCATGTAATTTTCACTATTATGGTTACCTACTTTCGTGTCCTTTTGCGCGCGTGTGTGTGTGTGTGTGTGTGTGTGTGTGTGTGTGTGTGTGTGTGTGTGTGTGTGTGTGTGTGTGTGTGTGTGTGTGTGTATTATGACATGACTATAATTTAAGGCATTCGTGTTACGTATACCGATCGAAATCGTGTACCTATCAATATAGAGTTATGCGTGCACGCGTATAATTATAAAACATTAATCAATGTTTTCACGAGTCACGACAAATAGGAAGCTGTTAGTTACTGTCGGCACCGAGCACTACGGGTATTATATTATACCTAATGCGTGTTCATTTAATACCTTATATTATACAATATTTACTGCAGAAACCAATTCATTAGCTAAATTTAATAATATAATATGATAGTATAATATTATAGTTTATTACCATAAATATTCAACGATATCGGTATAGTAACAAGTATTTGACAATATATTATTTGAATTCAATTTTATTAAAATTACTGGGTTAGGTTCTGGAATTAGCGAATTTGAATATTTTAATTCGATGAACACAAAACTTCAATTCAAATTTCAAGAATAAAATAAACTTGAGCCACTTAAAAATTAATTTGGAAAATGCTATATTCATGTAGGTACCAAAATTATAACGAACCGCCAATATAATTTAAATTATATCAATAATATAATATGATAATATTATAATATAATAATATAATTATGTAGTTTAAAATTGTATAAAGTCCTCAATGAAATGCCGAATTTTTATATTTTTATCACGATACAAGTACAAAATTTCAAAAACTCTTGAACAATACGCTATGTTTAAAAAAAAAATTGTCATTCATTATTATACTATATATATATTATAGTATCTTAGGTAATATAATATTTGATGAATATGACCCTTTTACATCCGATTAAAAAGATTTAGATTTCGTGATAATTTTCCAACAATCAGCTTTTGAGATTGATATTATACTTGTACATTAATTATACAGGAGTAGTATACATACATAGACAGGTATATTCTATTAAAAAACATTTGCACTATATATCCAGACATGCGAAATAAAAAAAAAGTTAAATTTTAAATTATATACGGTTTTTAGAAAATTTCCCGGAAATCGCTTTTCCCAACGAGTTTAACGTGCACGGAAACAATATATGATAGAGGTATCCGCGTGTCATTGACAACAATCGCTCCAGTTGTTTGTGGCAGTAGTATACACAATGATTATTAATATAAAATGTGCGTATTATGTATTAATATTTTAATCATAATGATCCATTTAACGTCAGAACCGCTCTGTATAATGTATTTTTGGGTTTTTTCGCATTATTTGATAAATATCGAGTAGCGTGATGAGTTAATCTTGTTTTGGAATAATATCGTCATCGTCAACGTCAAACATAAAGTCCACTTTCCCACCCTAAACTCATATAGTGTCGCTACAGGTGTCAAGTTTTATAATTGAAAAGTGATATTAAGCATTGTCCGAAATCATTTAGAATCAGACTTGATATATATTTATATTTTTAAATCGTTGATATCATTTTAATAACGAGTTTCTTGCGTTAAACCGAGCATTCGGTGTATGTGAATTCATATATTAGGCTCGTGGCTCAGAAAAACGTCGTAAGAACGCGTTATTTATACGCCACACACGCATGATTTATAACACGACCGTATGTACACGGTACACGTTACGAGTTGTACACCGAAGCGAACCAGCTCAGCTCGGTAGGAGTATATCATGACATGCACGTGTGTGTTGGTGTGTTATACTGTATTATATCCGTCGAATTCGTGAGTATATGAAGGGGCGCCGTCGCGACGGGGTTAGAAAAACATGACCTACATATAATAATATACTATTTATATATAAACTCGTGTACACACACACATACACACACATATATATATATAAGCACGGAAACATGAGTACCACGCGACTATTTACAACCCTCTGCGAAGAAATTCCCGCCGTACTACTCTCCACTACAACTATTATACACACACACACACACACAAACGTCCATAAGTACACATCACGTGTACAACACTGCTCTTACCGAGTCCGTTTTCGGGGCCAACGATCAATTATACATTACAGAATATATATATATATTGTACGCGTTATTTCGACCACACTCTCCGGGACGGAAGACATTCCGCAGAGATCATATTATTATTATTATTATTATGTGTGGGAAGAGTCGTACACAGTATATATATATTTATATATATACGCGTGTGTGTGTGTTTATTATATTACACAGAACCAATGACTCTCGGTGTGCTGCTGCAGCCCCGAACGGGATTCTATTAATTGTATGACGTGTGTACATATATATATTATGTATAAAGTGAAGGATCGTTTAGGTAGAGAAGTGGTGATGGCATGCCAGGCGGGCAGGATATTAATAATATTTAGTCCTTCAACCCACCTCGCCGTGTTATTAAAATTCCCCACCGTCCACTATACGATATGTGGGTGTGTGTATGTGTGTGTGTGTGTGTGTGTGTGTGTGTGTGTGTGTGTGTGTGTGTGTGTGTTGTGTGTGTGTGTGTGTGTGTGTGTGTGTGTGTATGTGTGGGCGATAGTATGGCGTGGCGTATACGCGAGCGAAGACTTCAGTTCGGTCGGAGGACGCGGAGGTAATTTTATCTGCACAACGGTCTCGGCGAACGTGCGCCGTTTATTAATAACACAAATTAATTCATCCGTATACACGACCACTATACGACCAAATTGCCTATACCCCATATAACCCGCGGCTACCATCAGCCATAACGCAAGAATCGATTTAATATTACAATATCCAACAGCGTGTATCATTTCCGTTGATTAAACTCCGTGTTTTCGAATACCCGTATAATAATATTATAATACGATATAATTATTTTGGCGTACCGCGTTAATTATAAGTCAGAGTTCGGGCCAATTATAATTAGTGTAACGTTAAAAATAAATACTGAAAAAAATACGCTTTAAACACCCGCAAAAATCTAATAGTTCTGATACCTACCTAAAAATAATATTATATATTTTAACTTTTAAGTAGTATGATATTATTATTAACGTCTACACGTCGGTGTACCGAAATTGCCTATACACAGTGCCGGCTAATGTGAATACAACAATATTATTTCAATAATATTATGGGTTATAAAAATAATTTACAACACTGTTATTTTCTTAGTACGTTAAGTCACCATAGTATTAAAGTCACACATTTAGGCTGATTTACGTAGTAGGTACCGTATAGTTTCTAAAAATTATACATTTTCATGAATAACATTTTAGTAGGTATTACGCCTGTATGCGATTCAAACAGGAGTAAAAACGTATTTGAAAATGATTTAAAAAATTTATACTTTCAAACAGTTAAAAATATTACACCGTTTAACAGTTAGTCATTCGGAATTGTTAAGAGATTCATAAAGGTTGTTTTACCTCTCACCCCGCAAATGATGATCTGTTGCCGACTGCAACTCACACCGATAAAACCGCATTTTTCTATAAATATAAAAAAATATTTATAAGAGTGACGTGTAAGCTCGATGCAGTATGCGCGCCGGCGAACAGAAAAAAATCGCGTTGTTTCGTATAATATAGGCATTTGCGTGTCGAGACCTATCAAATTCGTTCCGCTCCGCGCGTGTCGCAACAACGGTAATAATAACCGAACCTCGTAATATAACAAAATAAAAATACGGTAGAACCAAAAGGAAAAGTGGTACCAGCTCGACATGTACGCGTATTATTATGGTAGTATCCACTACCCAGGTATACAACCATAATAGAATAGGCGTGTTTGCGAAATATAATACGCAAAACGGTTCACATAAAAATGATTTAACATCGTCAGCCGAATTCCAATTGCACGCGAATGAAGTCGCGACGATTGTTTTTAAGTCGAATTCGGCACGTCCGTCGAGATCGTTGTACCTATTGCAGTGTTATACGATTCGGTGTAATATTGATATTTTTTAAGTACGTCATACGACATTGATATTATAAATATCAATCGGTATAAAATTCCACGGGCTTATATGCTATTCCTATACTATACCTGCGATGGCTGCAGCAGCGGTATATTATATAGTTAATTTCCCGTCGAAAACACGGGGTACGGCGGTTTCCACGAGGTGTTTTCATTGTTGTATTTTGTATCATGTGCTATGAAATAAAATTACGTACAATATATAACGGGCGCGTCGAAATAAATCGATCGAAATCACAAAGTTTGATGGTATATTAATGATTGCCGCGATGTTAAACTGTTATAGACTGTTATAATGACGAAAACTGTTATAGACAGAACGTGATAGTTAAACAACAAAGCATCAAACCAACCATGGATGTTTATTACATACTTATAACACAATTATTATAATATACAGTTTATACGTGTCAAACGACAATCAAACTCACCCTCGCTTTCCTTTAATAATATAAATTTAATTAAATACTGATTTTTTTTTTCAATTATACTTAAAGGTCATATTCTCCGACTCTCGAGATCTTTATTGACTAGTGAAATAGTGTCTTGTGTCGATATGAACTTTTGATTTTTTTTTTTTATAAATAAGAACCCTTGTCCCTCTTTTACTCTAAATTATTAGTGCATAGAATTTTTTTGTAATATTTATGCATTTAATTCAGAATTCAAATGAGTATAGTTCCTCAGTTATTAATATGTTTATACTAAGGAAAATAATTTTAAAATATCTATTATTTGTTATATTAAAACGCTTTTTACGAATTATTAATGTTGTTAGATTAGTTTCCAATAATTAAAATATTTAAATTACCATAGACCCCGTAATATATTCTAAACCAATTATCATGAACCTATAGCTATCCTTAGAACACATACAGATTAAATAAATCAAAAATTACTCGTTCAAATTTTAATTATGAATATCCACTTCTTAAGTAGTAAAAAATAAAAAAATAAATAATATAAAGAATTGCGAAAATATTTCCTAAAGTGTATTCGAAAATGTTAAATAACTGGATAATATTAAAGAAAAATATTAGAAAAACCACTTTAAATATTATATTAGTTAATATAGAGGTAGTAGAAACCGAATAAGACACCTACAAAACCAACCAATCAAATCTTTTCTTCGACTATAATATTATTAAATTAACTCGGAGTCTTATAAAAGTATACATTATGATATATTATCATTTTCGTTTCGGGCGTCCTAACCATTGGTATTGACTTCAACATGACATATTTTCAATCTGTTCCACCGAAAACATACACTTTACCATGGATAAAAACATAATAATAGAGTATAATAATATTATATGTATATTATTGTTATGCATTTGTTTATAATCTGATATAGGTACGACGAGTGTTAAATATTCCATGGTCATTGTAATAACAGGTATAAAAAGAATTTCGATTATTAAATATCGATTTCGTAAAAATAAAATATATAATTTAACACTATATTATTACATTATATTGAGATGTCGATCCCTTCGCAGTGCCGCGAAAACCGGTTGTGTGTATGTGTCACAAAACGGGCTATGGGATAATTTGTATTAAATAATTTGTTCAAATATTTACCTATGTAACTTTTTGTTTTAAATGTTTTAAATTTCAAAATTTTCAGCACTTTATAGTAGAAGTGAGACTGACAAACAGGTGAGGTGAGCTAAGGACAGTGGCAATAATTTATTTAGCCCAAGTATATCAGACTAATCAAGACTTTACTATTAAATTTATAATTATTTTTATAATCTGTTTCTTAAATAATATAATTATTTGGTTTATTTTTATTTAAATTATTTCTTTGGCGTTCTACAATATTTAAATTTACAATCATTCAAAAGCATAGCGATGAAATGATAGAAATATCATTGAATCATGTTTTTTTTTAACTATAATTTTTTTTTTAAAAGCATTTTTTAAACATGTAAACTTTAAAATTATTTGTAAGAAAATTTTATCATCTTAATATTTACAAATTTACTTTGATAGAATAAAATAATATTTATAACATAAAACGTACTGCGCCTTTAAATGTACCTCTATACGGTTGTCTCGATGGATACTATAATATATTATAAACTTGTCTGAATAATACTAAATCATGTACGAATTCGGTCTGTTTGTCAAAAACAACGACCATTATAATATTATACCTAATTAAATATAGTATAATATTATTGTTTAATAATTTGAAAATACGTGATAATATATAACATTATATTATTATAATATATGGCACTGACGTTTTAACATATCATTGCAGGGCCCCCAGTAGAGGTCGGAGTCACCATGTATGTTCTCAGTATAAGCTCCGTGTCCGAAGTACTAATGGTACAAATATGACGATAATAATATAATATAATAATAATATATATATACTGTTACTTTTTTTTAAATGTTTCGTGTTTTTTTGATAGTAATATTGACAATAATATTGTACGAACGACACAATATTATTATAATTTAATATGCATTATACTATGATGTTTTTGATGAGTGTTTTCTACATATTATATAATTATTATGCGCATACATTATAATATTAACTATACCAATAATATAATATTATATTTCGATGAATTTCGGTTTTTACATATTGTCTGGAACTATGTCATACCGATTTCGTTCGTTATCATGCGTGCCTATGATAATATAATATTATATTGGTATGATGATATTATATATCGATGCTTTTTTTTCGCTTCATCGTTTGAGAATCCTAAACGAAAACGACTTTTTCCATATTATTATACTTACACCACAGACAACGCGTATACTTTCGTTATCGGTATACTCACTATAGTATTTTTGATGTTTCGTACTATTGCTAAGTGTTCGTGTTGTAATATACATCGAAAAAACGATCACACACAATTAATAACAATAATAAATTATGATAACAATAAGCGATGCGTTTCAGAATGGGACTAAATGACGTTCCCTGCATGCAAGTCCGTTGCTTTGCCAACCGGGTGCCACTCCCTATTACACATAACATATTAACGACGTTTTCGTTATATATCGCTTATGAAATTATTACTATTATTATACGTTGTTTTATTGCGGTAAAAATATATATATTTATTATTTTAGCGGCGCATGACCGGAAGAGCTTGAAAACCGCCGCAGTCCATCGGACACGGCCGTGCAGCAGCTAAAATAATAATTCCATCGTGCGACGACGGGATATATCGCGACTGTGCACGGTTTACATAAACTCAAATTATCATGTAACATATAGAACAATATTCTTCTTTCTACTACACAACTCCAATATAATATTCGATTCGTGCCCCTGTACATACTATTTATATATATATATTATGAACAACGGCGATACTGCGCCTTGCGGGCAGAATATCATATTATTATATGTATATATAGGGCGCTTAACTTTTTTCGTGTGTGTACCGCGATTGCGAACGTTTTTTTAGTTTTAACTACCCGCATCCTTCTCCGACTGACCTTGCTGCGTTTTATTTGCTTTTTTGTTGTTGTTGTTGTTGTATTGTTATTATATTTTCTATATACCCGGGCTTACGTCATATTTTATGAGTTAAAACGTGCGAAAGTACGACATGGTTTTTAGTTTCACTTTCGTAAGCGCCATCGTATTATGTAGGTATTATATATTATTCTTCGGTGTGCTGAGAATTTCAACAAACATCCGAATGACGCGATTTTTACGAATCTATTCTCAAGAGGTTGGTAGTACCTGCGGGATTTTTTTTTCGGTTTTTCACTCGTTCCATAATTTATTGCGGTTCTTCAAGTCACTTGTTTTACCCCGAGACTTCTCATTCGTCTCGGCTAATAAAGCTAGTTCGAAATTACAGCTGATGCTATTATATAATAACATAAAACGTATTGTACTGCTTATTGATTGGCATCGTCTCATTTCCACCGCCGCTTGACATTACAATAATAAAATACACCGAACGCTGTTATACGGGGTGTTGCTGATTCACCAAGTGTGCTCACACCTGTTTTTAATTTAATAATGATTTTTTTTCAAATTTGTAATATTTTCAATTCGATATTTGAACTCGTAGTAGTTTTTGAGCTATTTAACTTTAAGTAGATACGGATCATATGTCCATAATAGTGGGCTTGGAAGGTATGGGGACTGTGATTATTTGAAAATGTTAGTAATTTACATTAATATATCAGCATTTTATATTTTATAAAAATCGCCTGACCAATAAATACATACTAGGTCCCTTATTACATAATATATTTTCTACTGAAAACCAATATTGTTTTTATATACATTTTAATGAAACTAAAAACATCAACTACAAATTTTTATTAAGAAAAATTATCAAAAAAAATCATCTACTTATTAATAATTTATAGTAAAAACAGTGATTCTTATTTGAAAAAAAAATTAGTATGTGGCTTGTCGGCGACAGGACACTTCAAGTTATGTACAAATTTAAATAATTTAATATTATATAATAATATGGTCCTCAAGCACACTTGGGAATTTTAAAAACGATAATTTGAATAAATTTACTGTCAAAGGAAAAATGAGGGCGAGTGCGATTCTCCAATCGCCCTATAAAGGTTTGGAGTAAACGTCAGAGTGTAATTAAATCATTCATCCCGGAAGTGTCCACGATCCGTCGTAGTTCAACATCTGCGAGTGAGTGTATAAAAATCAACATGATTGGACAACGTACACATAGCCGTATAGTAGGCGAAAAATTGTTTGCATTTTTTATTTTTTATTTTTGCTTTCTCCGCTCTTTCCTTTATACTGCCATACAGTCCAACTTTTTTTCAAGTAGCTTGTATACAACGAAAACGTACTGTAAAATGTTCGCAATCGCGTTTCGCCCGTCGAATGGAAGATGCGCGTTCAATGTTTACAAAACGAGTAAAATATATTATATTATATAGTGTACGATATTTACAACGACACGCGTGTAATATTCTATACTCCATGCTTCTAGTTCCTTGCTGTAGACGACGCGATATTTGATACTTATGTTATTTACACATTTATATATATACACACAGTTACTATTTTGCAGGTAGGAATATACATATAACTTCAATAATATATATATACAACATATTGTATATTGTGTGTACGATATATTATTATTGTTATAAAATAAGTGACTATTCGCTTCGTGAGTTCTGAATTGAATTCGAATACCGTTTCCCATTACTATAATATTATTTATATTTTTATATATTGTGTATTAAAGTATAGAAAGTGGATTTTTTTTTTTCAGTACTGAGCAATATCTTATCCGCATATTGTATATTTTATTATGATCCCTTCGCCAGGCACACGTCATGCATATATAATTATCAAACGCCATACGTCAATCGAATATTATATTATATGATAAATATCACCAGGAAACCACACCCTGTATAATATACATAATTTTATGTATACAATTTATATATATAGTGCATTCTTATTATGTCGAACGTCACTATCTCAAACTACATTGAAATCCCCTTGAAATAACTATTAAATTTAATAACGTTTTGCTCTCGATAATTCGAAATAAAATTAATCGTTTTTCGTTATCTCGAATATACAAATAATATTTTTATCACGGTAAGGACAAAAAATTCATAAGCACATTCAGTATAGTGATTGTGATTTCACGCGTTGGTAGTCAATAATTGTAGTCATTCATCATATACAATATAGCGAAATGGAAAATAAGCGTAAATTAAATGTCCTTAGAATTAATTTTTATATTCTTACAAAAACAAAAATGATATTAAACAAACTGTAATGACAGATTTAAAAAAAAAATGTATTTATTCATTATTGTAGTTTATTGATATGTATGTTGTTTTAGTACCTTAAATATCCAAACTATACATTTTAAGCATTCAAATTATTTAGTAATTTTTTTTAACTTTTTTAATAATTTTAATAAAACTTGATATATCGAAATGTTTGATATCTCAAACTTTTTCCTGTTCTTCTTGAGATTCGACATAACAAAAATCTACTGTATTTATATATGTATTACCGTTAAAATATGGAACTTAGTATAACTAGTTATTCTATACATAGTCTTCGATTGAAAATATTCATCTTAAAGTATACACATCATTAACTAGCCGCAGAAGATTATATATAAAATTTAAAACGTAGAATTGTGGAATACTTACCTACTATTTATTATTACAAGATTGACTTTGGTGACATTTTGGATTACACAATTCTCGAGTATGAAATTATCGTGAACGTGAATAGAAGCCAGACTTTCATACATCATACGTTAGTTACAATATGTGTAGTATCGACTACCAATTCGTACTGCCAAGTGTAAAAGTACCTTCTGGATGTGTTTATTAATTTTATTATTAAATAAAATAATATTATATTCAATCGTCGGACCTGTTAACAAAAACCAACTATTTTATACGTTTCAGAAATTAAATTGTATTCTAATCACATACAATTTTCGCAAAATAACTAAATAATCGCGAGAGACTTATACAATTTAAAGTTAAAATAATAATGATAAATAATTATAATATAATTTTTCGTCTTTATTTGGTTAACGAATAAACAAGTACCTGGATATTTCATGAAAATAACATCATTTCATACTTTAACGCTAACATAATATATGTATATTATAATATATACAGCTGGTGCGTATAGTAGGTGGTTTTTATATGCCGCGTACGTACCAATAAATATAATATATAGACAGACACAGATAAACTACGTCAACACGGTCTGTAGAATGACTTTTGGAGACGGCAGAAAACCATATTATATTGCATCCCGAATGATGGCAATAATCGTATTCTTACGTTTAAATTCGATTCCCTGTAGATGCGAAGTAGTAACGAATACATCAGTTTAAAAATGTATGCTGCGGCGTTCCTGCACGGTATCGAAGTGGTGTTCAACTGCTGCAGGTAATGCATATAACACATCGTACGTACATTTCGAAAATGACTACAGGATTTCGTGATTTACGGCAATCGATCTTCTATTTTTTTGTTTCCAAACAGACTTACATGACAACTTGAACAGTCTTATTCGCCACCATTTTCCACTTTGAGTTTATAATACTGTATTCTGTCTGAAATTTGTACATCGCGGTTACGTTAGAATCGCCTATATAGTATATTGTTTTATTGTCTAAAATATTATCAATAAAACTAGAAAACATCAAAATGATGCTTGAAAATAATTATATTCCAAAACTATATATTACAATACTTTTTAAATATACAAATTATTAATGGAAAAGCACAGTGAAACACTCGGTGTATATAATATTTCGCATGTTATAATATATCATGACAAACCAAAATGTCATCATAAACAGTTTCGACGATTTATTATAATATTATTATCTACCATACTCGCATGTTGCTATTATCAGATCATTGAAAAAACAGGTTTTTTTCAAATATTCGAAAAATTACAACACTAAAGGGAACAATATTTTATACAGGTACTAGTAATTCGGTGCCCGAAAAAATGAGTCAAATCATTGATAGGTTTAAAATTTCGTGAATTTATTTCGTACCTATTTAATAACGACTTGAGCTCAAATTTATAATATTATGTGACACTAAGCACATAAAATTATGTTTGAGGTATAGTTTTAAAAAAATTGACTTGTGCTAATTACGTTTCAAAAAATTCTGAATAAAATGAGATAAACTTTATATTATATATTATTTTTAAAATGATTTCTTTATAATTAATACATATTCTCACATGATATTTAAATTGAATCATTAACTATGAATATTTTGATTATAACACAGCTGTCACTAATTATTATGTAGTTGATTATTATCCATATAGCTTAATCTGAGTTCTTGCAGCAAATAATAATTGTAAAACCAAAATTTGGTATAATAACTACGAATAAACTATTTATATGGTAATAAATATTTTTAAGAATAAGTTTGATTTTTTATAATCTGGTGTCGATGGCCAATATTATATATCTAATTATTTAATAATTATAATAAAAATACTGTTCACGCATTATTTTCTATTTTTTAAACGAATAAATGACTCGATATATTTCATTAAGGTTCATTCGCTCACTTATTTTATCCTTTTTATTTCATAATAAGCAATTTCGTAAAACGTTATGTATCATATTTTTGGATATTTTACCATGATTGACGGAATATAAATCTAAACTACTATCAAACAACTTTATTCACATTTTTACTGCACTACATCTAACTTACAGTTGACATTATATACGTATAATATTATATATAAGTAATAAATAAAAACGGTAATGTTAGGAAATGTCTGTATTTTTAAAATGTCATCATTTTAATATTATGCATTTTATACATATTAATAGTGAATACCTTTAATAATTATACACTATGTATATTTTAAAATTCAGGATATAATTTCTGTATACCAAATATGTACGTTGCGCTTAGGATCTATTTTAAAATCAAAAAATTTAAAAAATATTGAAAACTTAATATTATTATTATGATAAGTATGGATACAATTACCGCAGTCGTTGTAGTAGTAGTACTATAGATATAATAATATATTCATCGCGTTTGTGTTAATAGGAGAGTGTCCTGGTTGGTCCGGCGTTCGTTTGCATTTTGAGTATACCCCTAAACGTGTTATTACCTACAAACCTATTATTATTTCAGATGGTACCGCGAGCGTGTGTCACCCTGCCTATAATAATATTATTGATACACCTAATATTATAGGAATCTATTATAATATTATATATATATTATTATACCGTTGTGTTTTCGCGGCCAAAGGTAATTCGAAATTCGGAGCTTTAATATAATATGTATATAGAGGATTTTTCAAATTTTGTTTGACAAAAATATGGTTGTGATTGCATAAGAACACAATATCTAATGATAATGTCCACTACATTTTTGTCACGTAAAATTTGGTAGTTCTTTATATACATATATTGTATAACAACCGTTGTCTGCAGGGGCAACGTGTGAATGTTGTAAGACGCGTTAGTAGAAAATCATAAAATTAATCGAAATATTATATTACAATCACTAAACGCCGAATAATCAAACCGATTGCGATTGTTTCTTTATACTTGACAGTTGTTTTTTTTTTCAATACCCAGTAATTATATACCTACGAACAGAATAATTTTATTTTCTCAATGCGATCACGAGGACTCGTATTACAAATATAAAGATGATAATAATAAACTGTAAAGGTATATCATGATTATTTTTCACAGTGAGCGTCGAATTTCGAATATTCCTTTATAATACATGTCACATGCGCTGAAAACGAACGGTAACAGACCGTTTAAAGGAGTAAAATGTGTGCAATATTATACTTTGGTGAAGTAGTGAAACAATATACATGATATTACGATATTATTGTTTTTGGTGTTTTCGATGTTGGTTTTTATTATATTACCTATATATTATATAATTTTGTATTTTGATTTGGTTTTTCTACGCTCCCTTAAATCCTTATTATATAATATATATATATACATGGTACAATACTTGTTATTCAAAATTGAATGTCCGTCAGCAGTAAAATGTGTGTATAATGTATATTTATATATAAATATATAATATCTATACAGAGTATACACCTTACGAAATGGCAACACACATAAATAAAACGGAAAAACAAAAAGTCCGAATGCATAATTAATGACTAGGATTATACATCAACATATACATATTACATAATATATACATATATTATATACACACATGTACAGAGTGATCCGTTTAACTGGTTACACTGATTTCCCAAGTCATATTTTATATTTTTTATTATTATTATTATTATTGTTATTTAGTATAAAAAATATTTTAAAATACTTTGTATTTTCACCAACGAAAATATTTAATTTGTATTTTGATACAACAAGTAAAATAAATACGATAAATTATTTTTAAAAACGATCCATAAGTGTGTTTTAATTTTTTAATCGGAAGCGGAATACTTTTCTAAAAATATAAAATAATATAAAATGTATATCGAATATTCAACACATTTTTTTCTTTTCAATAATTATTAGAGTTAGTAGTTTAAATGAAATGAAATGAAATAAATAGTTTTTATAAAATAATTTTTAGTATACAGCAACCATATGTCCCGTTTAAAACGGGTTCGTTCCTTATTGAGCATCATTATGTCCCCCTGTTATAACAAACATTGAACAGGACGCTTTTTAGTAGACAGCTCTATTTTAATTCCGTTATCTCCACATTATTATATTTTAATATGGGTATGCGAGTAAAAAAAAATTTTGTAAGCCAAAAAAATTACAAAACAATGTATTTTTTATCATTTTGCATTAGTATATTGAAACTAAATTTAATATAGTTATGACTTAAAGCAAACCGTTTTTTTTGTTGTAACAAGCATACTATTATTTCCAAAATAGCATAAAAAATAATACCAAATCACTATAAGATTTTTAAGGGTTGGGCTGAAATTGATTGACCTGGGTTCTGTCTATCAACTGTAATAAAGGATTCACTTCACGTAAAACTACAAAAATTCTTTAAAAAATACAAATTTTTGACTTGGAAATTTAGTGCCTCCGGTTAAATAGTTCACCAGGCAGTGTATAATATACATATTATATAAATGTCGGTTGTGTGTGTATATGTGTGTGGTGCATAATTTCGATTAGCCACGTGCAAAGGCTGTGGAATAATACTATACGGCCGATTAAGTTTGAATACAAAATATACGACGGCGGTGTTGTCGCGTGGGAAGCGTTTTGCATGTTTTGCTCGGCTAGACGTGGGTGGCATCGGAAGGGTTGGCCGGTAAACGAGCTCGATTCATATTTTGATTTATTTATTTATCGTCATTTTTTCAGTTTATTTTTTCTCTCGCCCCTCCCGAGCATACTCGGACCACCCGGCGTCGTTTCCGGGCGCCACAGATAAGTCTCACCGCTTTAACCCAGACACATAATATAATTGGTCATTCCCCGGAAATAACAGTGTATAATATATTATAATATACCTACACCATGCTGCGCTATATAATTATTATACTCGAACATACATAATATATATGTTATTATTTTAAACAAAGTTTACGCTCAACGACCTTTATTGTCGTCCGCCGCATTGCGTTATCACGGGAGCGGGCCAATAAAGTATACCGCAAAATGTAAAGAGAGGTGGAGAAAAGGGCAAACGTTATTATTATATTTTTTTTCGGAAAACCTTCCAAAAACTGTTTCCTTTTTTTCGGCAAAGGTCACGTCCGTTTCAGCATTTGAATTTCAATGAGTTCATTCGGCTTGCGCACCGGTGGCAGATCCCACCTGCAACACACGAAATTCAGCTGAATTATATTATATTATTTTTTCATCCATTCTATACAAATAATAACAGAAGTAGTAATGTAAATATCAAATTATAAAAATATTATTGTCTGTGACGAGCAATGAAACAGTCAATCGAGATCATGACATTATACATTCACAGTGTATCTACATAGTTATGGATACAAACAAATTAGGTACCTACCTACAGAGTAACATAATAATGTTATGTTTTGCGGGTAAAAAAAGAATACGATTTTTAGCAGTATCTTACCTACATTGTTATAAAAAAATGATAGTATTTATGTATATAATTTTAGTTCATAGTGCTTTTATCTCATAAAAAATTCAGAAAATATTTCGTTTCGCCAATAAAACACATAATATTATATCATAAATTAGAAGCAGACGCGTAGCCAGTACTCACGTGTGACGGGTTTTACAATTTTTTTCCTTAACTTATATATAATATTAACAAGCACATAATATTTTAATAGATCACCATAAATATAAATCAATATCGATGTCGCTCCCGTAAGGTATATCATATTATTAATCAAAATCAAGCAATAATAATATAACCTATATAGTTAATTACATGTTATTTGATTATTGGTACCAAATATTTTTCACAAATTTTAAATATTGTATTTACTTAGATTACGTGATTTTTTTCAACTATTGCAAGTATGATGTAAAATACCAAAACGTTAATTAACATTCATGGCATTTTAGTACAACTTTAAATAGTAAAAATCTATTTTAGTTATTTCATTTTTTGAAACATATTAATTTTAGAGACTCAAATTTTTGACGAATTTTCAATATAAATTTAATAACTTTCGATTATGTATTTTTATTTTTTTATTAAATCAAAACTGAATATAAATCAATAAAATAACGCTTGAAATTAGGAAACAGTTTTTTTTTTTTTAACTTTATAGCTAATCAAAAACAGTGATTTATTCGAAAACAATATTATATAGTTATGAATTGATTTAAAACTTAATCGAAATTCTATACGATGGTATATATTGTAAGAGAATATTTTATAACTGAAATACTGCAGTGTTGATCTGAACTGTAGTGATACAAAAATAAAAATAAAAACGTATTGTGGTGAGGTGCATTTACTTGCAGGCAATCCCTGTAATTATATAACATGATGGCAACATATCATTTAAGCGTAAGCCAAAAAGTAAAACGAAAACGTTGTTAGAGTTAAAACAGAGGCCGTAAGGTTTTTAACGCCCACGAACCCTTTCAATCACTCCTCCCACCTGGCTACGTGAATGCATATTACAATTATTATAGACTGGTGAAAATGCAGATACTAATTATAGCAATCAACGGCGAAATACTTATGTTTCCCTCTGTATACATACTTTATTAAACGTTTTCACACCATTTAGCTTTCATTATAATAATATATTGTACTATGGATGTTCCGTGCTAGCCGACAAATGGTGCATGGTCAATTAAAATTGCATGTCCAACGCATGTTAGATAGATTGCACGACACGCAACGTTTGAATATCACTGTACTTAATGAGAAAAATAAATGGGCATTTTACCAAACGCACTTACGCAAGTCCTTGGCGTGCAATTTTGAATTTAGACTTGCTAGTTGCATGTATATAAATTTTAATTTTATATTTTTACGAACGATTATAATAATATACCTAGTCTACGTTAAAATACATATTTAATTACTACGTGTAAATTATTATAACATAGTGTAGTACACTTCGAGTAAATCATTACAATTTCATTATAAAATTAAAACTTTTTTTATCATCAAAATGCAATACAAACATAACATAGTTACCTAATCGTAATACTAACATTAATACGTCGAGTATTTGAAATCAGCAATATCAACCGTTTTATTAGTTGTTTTATAATAATATTTCATAAGTGTTTAATCGCAAATAATAATATTATATTATATTATTACAAAACAAAAGTTTGATTTGACTAAATGCGTTTTAAAATTATAGTTATTAACTTATTGTCGATTATTTTTCCTCAGGGGCGGATTTATATATGTATAATGGAACCAAATACATAAAAAGTACCTGCAATTAACCATGTTTTTATTATTAAATGAAATTTAATATTTTCAACTTGCTACTTATTTAATTAACTTACCTAAATAATTATAAAAACATTTTAAATTAATATCACTTAATTAATAATATAAAATAGGAAAACAAAGTCATATAAATAAAAATTTAATACATATTCTATATTTTTTCGCTAAATAATTGCAAAACCACAGATATCCCGGGTCTACAGTTCACTCAGATACCCCTAAATCCGGCCCTGCAGAGTAAAAAGTTCCGTAAAAGATTTGAAATACTCGACTTATTATTGTACTTGGTTAATCGGTGCAATAAAAATTAATCGTTTTTGTCGTTTTTTTCCCACGTCGAAAATATAGGACTTCACGTTAGATTTCTACTTCAGACAATTCTGGACCGATCCCCGATTGGCGTTCACCAAGCGGCAGGGTGTCGAGACCCTGTCCGTGGGATCGGAGTTCATAAAAAACATCTGGGTGCCCGACACGTTCTTCGTCAACGAGAAACAGTCGTACTTCCACATTGCGACCACCAGCAACGAATTCATCCGGATACACCATTCAGGAAGCATAACGCGGAGTATTCGGTAAATTCTATTAAATTATTATTGTATATTAAATATAGATAAATATGGATATAGGACAAGAAAAAAAAAACAACAATGTTAAAAATAAATGACGTTAACAGAAGATGTCATGTTGTCATGTATACGCCGTGACATATTTATGAGGAATAGATCTTTTCCATTACCTTTTTTTTAGACCAAGTATAAGCAATACAATTTTTATTCTTATAAAATGACTTACACGCAGAGTAACTAAAGTTAAAATATTGCAACTGCGCTAAAAAATTATTTTATCTCTCCTCTTCAAAATAATCCAATAATATACGCCTATGTGTATGGGACAAACGATATATTCTAGTCTATAGGCACAATCACACATGGGAATCGTCGTTGAACTCTTATTAAGATAAATATACTTACCTACATCACAATAATATTGTGATTTCCGATTTCCCGATTGCAAAAACAGAAACCGTGGGTATTATTGTATACAAAGTTACATAAATTATCATTTTCACGCCGTCATAAATAATAATATGCATTATAGTATGGTGGGTACTTTGAAAGTTATTATCTATATCATATATTATTGATATATATTACAATTTTCAGTACCTATACATTATATTTATTGAGATGGTCCTCATTGTACTTAGATAACTTTTTTGTTTATGTTACTTCGATATCGTGTTTTCCTTAATGTTTGAAGCAATAATATCATATATTTCGTATGAAAGATTACATAACACGATGTGGAACGGTAGGTACCAATGAATATTTTTTGTTTGAAGGCTGAAACATTTCATTTTCCGGTGAAATTGCAAAATTTCTTCTTCTTTTTTAATCGATTAAATGTTCATATAGTGGTACGAATATTTGTATTACAGATTTATTTTATACAACAACTTATACAACAAAATGCATATTATCATTTAAAATAAGATAATATTTGTTTACAAAACTAAAAAAACACATTGATTATACAATTTTTTAAATACACATGTATTTTTTATCATAAAATATTTAATAATATTTAATACGTATTTATGTATATCTGCGTGCAATTTCGACGTATATTATTAACATAATCCACAAGGCTTAAGATTTATTTTGAGGGGTTTATGTAAAGGGGGCCCAAGCGTGCTCGTTATAAACACACATTTCTATGCAACTACGCGAATACAGCAGGTTGTCCATGATGTCTAAAGTGTAGGTACGTACCTATTACATTTCGGTAATAAACGATTTTATAAAATATACAATAATAATTGTATCGAGCTATATAATTTTGTACTTGCCACTCGTAAAATAACCTCCATCGCAGTGCATCGCCCGTAGAAAAACGTACAAGCCATCATACGCGTTTATATAATATTATTATACGTATTACACGAAACGGTTTCGTGCGCATTGGCAAGACGATGATCGAATTATAAATACGTATATATACACTCGAATCGAACATGTATAATATATGATACCTACCCGATAGCTGTATATAGTGTTGTTCATATATCGTATAATATAATATTACTAAACATATACAGTCCCAGATGAGCGCGAAAATACGATATGTCATGGATATGTGACGTAACTAATGAATTTTAATGGTAATTTAATACTATAATTGTCACGACGCCCGTATGTACATACCTGTATATATAATAATATAATGATTATAACAATACCAATATGTATGACGTTTTCAATGTTGTGTACAGTTTGACGATCACAGCGTCGTGTCCCATGAACCTGCAGTACTTCCCGATGGACCGACAGCTGTGTCACATCGAAATCGAGAGCTGTAAGTGTCTATGCGTATCAAAGTTATATGATGCATATTTTATTATATTATATTTTATTATTGATCGATCGTTATCGTACGATAATGACGGCGAAAAAAATCTATCTGTAAATTATTATTATTTTTTTTTTTTTTGTTAATTTCGGTGTCCTTCTACCCAGCAGACAGCACTGAGCCACGTGCCCGAGGAAAGAAGGACCAGGCACATTGCACCTATATATCTCAAACATATTATACAAAAAATAAATAAAATTACGCTATATAACAATATATATTATTATCAACGAGTTTTTGCCATCTAACCATCACGCGAATATGATTTTTATTACATTTTTCTCCGACGTTTTACAATAACATACAACGCGCACGCATTACAATATGAGCTACATATATGTTTTGTTTTTTACTAAATCATCAATACAGGAATATCAGTTTAACGTAAGAGACGCTCGTTATTTTAGAAAACACTAGTGGTTATTTACACAATTTTAAGTCGTTAAAAAATAACATTTTTGGAAAAAATTATATTCTTTAATATTTTTTTTATCGTTTTTCATATCCTACTTTTTTTAATAAAATAAAAATTAATTATTTCACTACTATTTATATTGTGGACGTATATTTATTAAATGTTGTTCTTAACGACCGAAATATATACAAAAATAATATTTTCGAATAACTACGTTAATAGTTTTTGAAATAATGAGTCTTTTACGTTGAACGGATCACCGGTATGATAACATGATAACTTTTATTAAATCCGCACACCTAAAAAAAATTACTACACACACACACAAGACTAAGCTTATATTACGCATACTTATTTTTTATTTTATATTTAATTAAAATTTGTATATTCTACCATGTATAGACTTATCTTAAAGTTTTGCGCGCGTCACACTATCATCATTATTCGTATTGCGACGGTTTTTGGTGAGTGACGCGCGACGTTCTGCGCGTACTGATGGTTTTTTTTTCATTTTTTGTCACGTTGATTCACAGTCGGTTACACGATGCGTGATATCCGGTACAAGTGGAAAAGTGGTTTTAAATCGGTCGGGATTAGCAACCAGGTGCAGTTGCCAACGTTCCGAATTCTCGGGCACAGGCAGAGGGCCACCGAAATTAACCTATCTACAGGTAGATTATTGACACGCGACCTAACCATCACGCACACGCGACTTATAATCACGTGATTACGCATAATTACAATAAATAACGTATACAATATTGTACAGATTTTTACTATATTATATTATGTACATCGACGTACGATTTACGATATGTAATCGACACACGTGCCTATATATTGTACACTATTTTATAGTACGCTTAATGTCATGATAATTATTATATAATGTACAAAATAATATATTAACCTGTAATATATTAATACCTCGTTCGATATTCTGTCGAGCGCGTGCCCGACACGTGATGGGTGGGTCTCCGGCTCCAAAAACAGGTCTAAACGTTAGAGGTGTGCATTTGTGATTTCCCCAGTTGGTTATACGATGAGAGACATCCGGTATAAGTGGAATGAGGGACCAAACTCGGTGGGCGTATCCAACGAAGTGTCCCTGCCTCAGTTTAAAGTGCTGGGACATCGGCAGAGAGCTATGGAAATTAGCCTGACAACAGGTAATGTTTTGGACGAAAAAATATCTCCAACGCAAGTATAATAATAATAATATTGTATAAAAATTGTATAACAACGTAATAGTATAATTGTTTTTGGTGTTTTGACGTCAAAGTATATTATAATGACACTATTATTTGATAATAATACTCGATTGTATAATAACGTGTATGATATTATGTACATTATAGCAAACTTTAATTTTTAACAATTTTTTTCGAAAATGAACTGTCACGCATAATCATGCCATCAATAACAGTAGTAATTATAAGTATTCTGCCCTCCTGAAGAAAACACAGTGAACGCCAAAATTGGAAAAAAAATTAAGACATTTCATGTTTTCCGACTAAATGGCCAACATAATTAACCTACCATGATAAAACGCAGTCTATGTAACATGTCCTATAAAAAAAAAAAAATGTTTTTGTAAAATGAACCTTTTTTACAAACCAATTTCCTATATTACTTACTCGATAGTTATATACAATGATTTTATTTGCTATTAAACTATTTTACAGTATTTGTGCGCAAAAATAAACCAACACATTAATGCTTAGACATCTGGTTAGATACAATTATTACTTATTAAACAGATATATTAAATCATCAATTGCGATTATACACTTATAAAGTAAATCGATTAATGGTGAATTGCATTTTACTGTTACGGAGCTGCTGCAAAGAGATATTTGGTGAATATATTACGATAGAATATTAAGAAAGTAAAAATAACTGAAAATCTTAATTAAAAATTATATAACATGTATCGATGCCACTTATTATTGACAGCTCCAACACATTATATTATTATTTTAAAAAAACAACGAGAATAGTGATTTTAGAGTGAAAAACGTAGATATCAAAAAAATTGTTTTCCTGACAACATTGATTTATGGAGATGTACTTCACTCTATTTAGGAGGGCAGTAGTCAATTTATATGAACGATAGTCTTAGTAAGGTGTACGTCACATTGCTGTCATATTTTCATAATAGCTATGTAGCCACAAAAAATAGTTGTAGTCAGGGCTCGGAACCAGTTATTTGAAAACTTCATAAAACCTTTTCTTTTTTTTTTACCATTACGGTAATCACAACCAAAACCAAAAGCTTTAAAACCATAGTTAAACCATTCATTAAACCATTAATTAAACCTACAATAATTTTAAAAAAAGCCCCACTTACAAAACGTTAAAAGTTAAAACTCATATTGGTTGCTTCCAGTTTTCTTAAATTAATTAAAAGTTATTACTTTCACAATATTAGTTTAAATAAATAACTTTATACTAATATTATGTATTCAGCAAACCAACAGACCACATTATAAGCACTAATTACGTAATATATATTTCTTTTTCCACTTTACAATTATATTATTTTGTTTTTTTTACTATAAATATAACATTAAAGTAGGTATAGTATTATAAAGTTTGAATTAATAAATCCATTAATAAATATCTCGTCCATAGTGATTACTGATTACTGTCTTACTGGCAACTGAGTACAAGGTATTAACTGATCGAAAAACCTAAAACAAAACTAAAACATTGCAAAAACCAAAAATAAATATGAAATACTGATCTAAAACATAATAATTTAAAAAACTATAGGTACCTAATTTTAAACCAAATTTAAACTGATTAATTTTGAAACGGTTTCGAGCCCCGACCGTAGTGTAATATTTCAAACTGCATCCGAATCCGATTCGCACGTGCACTATACTAATTAGGTACGCTATACAGGTAACTATTCGAGACTGGCTTGCGAGATCCAATTCGTGCGATCCATGGGCTACTACCTGATCCAGATCTACATACCCAGCGGACTGATCGTCATCATATCCTGGGTGAGTTTTTGGCTGAACCGGAACGCTACGCCGGCCAGAGTGGCGTTAGGCGTCACCACCGTGTTGACCATGACCACGCTCATGTCGTCCACGAACGCGGCGCTGCCGAAGATATCGTACGTTAAATCTATCGACGTCTACTTGGGCACGTGTTTCGTCATGGTGTTCGCTTCGCTGTTGGGTTAGTGTGCAAAACGATCGATCGTTATTATTGTGTAATGCGTTAACGACATTTTAATGACTAAATCCGTCTTCCTCAAAAAAAAAATGAAACATCTGTGTATTCCTCCACTACTTTACCCCACCGTTTATTTCGAGGACCGTTGAATATATTTAATTTGAAGTAAATTCAAATTAAAAATTATTTTGATAAAATTTAGTTAGATATTACTTTTTATAATAATTTAGAACCACTATACCTGATAACTTAATACCACCTAATGACGTAAGACTTTATTCATTTCGGACAGAATACGCCACCGTCGGGTACATGGCAAAGAGGATACAGATGAGGAAAAATCGTTTTCTGGCCATACAGAAAATCGCTGAACAGAAGAAGGGTGGCCACGACGCACACGCGCACTTGCATCAACAGCAGCGCTCCGGCCATGGTAACATGTCCGCCCACGGTTCGATGTCCGGCCACAATACGCTATCCGGCCACAACACGTTATCGCACGGCTTGTCTGGTCATGGCTTACCACCTTCCCACGGTACGATGGGCGGATATGGTGGACACGACAGCCACCCTCGGCACAGTCACGGCGGCCATAGTGGTCACGGCGGCCAAATGCTCTCTGGGGACATGGACCACCTGCCCAGACAAGCTGTGAGTATTGTTGTAACAATAAGTGATTTTTTGACTGGAAAAAAATAGGTTCTATTATATTATGCCCATTACCATTGTTGTATCTGAGTCAAATATACTTCAGACGAGATTTTTCACGGTTAAAATTCTAAACGGTTTAATCCAGTGAATTAATTATAAAAAATCAAATTATATTATGAAGTTATAGATAGGTATTTTTTTTTTTTTTTAATAATATTTATTGGTAATCACTTTATAAAATGTTTAGGTATATACTTAGATGTTACACGTTTATGATACACATTTATTAAATAAAAAGTCTTTCTGATTTTAATTTAATCTACTCCAGTTATTAACTGCTCCAAAATCGAAATGTAAGAAAGTGTCTTATAATATTATAGTTAGTTCATATATTTTTTATCATACAAGGCTATTTATAAAGACAATAAATGATGAATTTACTATGTTTCCTGTGTCTTATACATAGTCTAAAAATTTATTACATATAAAAAAAATACAATGCATGTGGTTATAATTTTGTACTTATAAAATTTTTTTATTCGTGGTGGTGGGTCGCATAACTAACAAGGGGTAAATTTGAGAATCGCCATTACAAAAAGGTTGGGAAACACTACTCTAAATAGATCTTTCGATTTGGTAACATTTAATAAATTCAATATAACAGTTAATGCTATAATAGTATTGTACTATTGTATATCCTGGGTCGACTAAAAAATAAGACAATAACTATACTTGATAAAATTTAATTACTCCTTTCGTGAGCAATTTTTCTTATAAAATTGCCATGTATAACTAAAAAATGGAGAAAACACATATATAAAATTGTCATTAACATTGTTTTGTAATTTTCAAAAACTAATGATTAAATAAAATGAATACCTAACAAACATTTTTTTTTTCGATTTGGCTTATTAAATTACTGAAAAATCACTGTAGTTTAATTCAATCCCACTTTGAAACCGTTGGCCACCGTTTAAAACATAAATTGCAGTGCATCTAGTAAGGATTCTCGTTTTTACAGAATGTACGCTTCAAAGCTCATGATTCAAAGAACTACCTCAAGGGCGGGTCGCTGGAAAACACCATCAACGGCCGCGGGGACGACGACTGCAACATCACTCCGTTGCAGCCGCAGCACGTCATGCATCCCAACAAGGACATCAATAAGCTGTACGGAATTACGCCCAGTGACATTGACAAGTATTCGAGAATCGTGTTTCCGGTGTGCTTCGTGTGCTTCAATCTAATGTACTGGATCATCTACCTACACATCAGTGACGTAGTGGCCGACGACCTGGTGCTGCTCGAAGCGGACAAGTAGACTTATTCGCAGATTTGCGCCGCGACGACGATGACTCCATAATATATTATATTATAATATAATATTATTATAAAATATAACATTTTTATCTAGGTTTAGTATAAGAGCTCAACTACAAAAAATACTGCATCCCGAGTATATTAAATTATTATTATTATTATTATAGTAATTGTACGGTTATAACATTATTATTAAGTGATGATTAGGGCCGAGAATTATATGCCCTAAAAGCTAACTAAACAATATTCATGATGATATGCCCTAAAAATTAATTAATTATGCCCAAAAATATGCTCTAAAAAAAAAGTAAATTCTAATGTAGTAACACGAAAATATTTTAATACCAAAGTTTAATATAAAATTAATTACTTTTTGAATACCTTGGTTTTTACCTACGATATCTATCAATAAAAATGTGATCTTTAAAATAAAAATTATAAATTTCTTACGTTTAATGTTAACAAAAAATTCACTAATTAATAATATTTCTTTAGAAAACAGCGTTTTACTTTTTTTGAGCCTGAAAATCAAACGCAATGTTTGTTATTTTCTAAAATTTAAAAATATTAAAATTTCAGTAGGTACTATATTTTAGATAAATCTAAATTACCTATGTATTAAAATGTAAAAATGGATTGAAATTCGAAAATATATCTTATATAGTATTACCGTGCAATATTGTTAAGCCAGAAACACATTTTGGTATAAAACTATAAACTAGCTATTTTATTTTACCATCAAAAAAAGATTCAAAATCATAGAAATATATGCCCTAGTTATAATAACATCATATACACAGGTATAGACAGCATTTTTTTCGTTATTTTATCTGCAGGGTCTTTCGCGTGATCAGCTCTCTATTTTATCGTTTCAACTAAACAAAAAAAAAAAGCGGACGAACTCGATCCAAAAAAATCCGCTCCATAATATTCTATAAACAAAATAAATGTCCAAACAAAAATACCGTCTCAAAAAAATACTTTTAAATCCTTTTTCCGAAAATGTTCCGTCTATAAAATAAAAATATGTATCACAATGTAAAATATTAAAACGACTACTTAAATTATTATTATACAACTAAAGAATTTATTCTAATCTTACCCAACTATTTGACCGTCGTCGTGATAATAACAACGATAATAATTATTATATCACAATATTTTTGAACGGCCAACCGACATTTCGTTTTTAAGTGGCATTTATCGTTTGATTCAAATGGACTGTGGTTACATTCTGTCTCTCGGGATAAAATCTTTTTCAAATAAAATTTAAAATACTACCTACATTAGTATCATCATAATTATTACTAAGACAATTATACAGCCCTGGGGTAGTAGTTGTCACGTCAAGTTTTCGAATTTCGATATTTTGACGATAAATCAATATTATATTTTCGTAGTGACGTGATTTAATATACTATTCAACTGCAGTGCTCAATCATCGTTTTTTATGTTCGATATTGAATCGTGATATTCACGCCTACTTAAGATTAAAATAATTATTGTTATCATATAGCAGTTAATATTTCTAATCCATTCTTAAAAACGGTTATAGGTTTATATGTTTACCCGCGCGTTTATTTGGCGACGTATTTACAAGGTTTTATATTATATTATGATAGAGATGGATTTCTCACCCTCGACCCTCCCTCCAAATTGACCTTTCAATTATTTGTTATCGATTCCAACTGAGTTTCTTTCTTATTCGCTGTAAATTTTAAATCCTAAAAATTATATGCTTCCATGTGCTTAGTGTAAATTTGAAAAACGTTAAAAATGCCTAAAATGTTTATTCATGAAAATAAAAATTGTTTGTTATTATAAATTCGTAATTATTTAATTTAAAATGTATAGTTCGTATAGATTCGAAGTAATGATATTATTATAAATAACCCAAATAATTTCGATTGGAGCTTGAACATAGCTGTTTTCTTTTTATTTTTAACACCCTACACTGACCGTTTTAAAAAGGTGTTTTAACTATCCGCGCTACTAACTGTATATTATACAGGTAATATTATTATTACATCTATTATTACTTAAATGGAAAAAGAGAAAAATCGATGGATCGACACGAAACACGAGCGTTGTCTTAAATCTCCAAAAATATTATTATAATTCTATTTTATTATGTAAAGTCCTACCTTTTTGCACGATAAAAGCGCACACAAATTATTATGTTCTTCGATGATATTAAGTTTATATAGGTATGTATAGTAATTTAGTGATATGATTTTTCGAAGCATTTTAAAATTTTAATTCATTTATTATTATTGTAAAGTGTAAACATTATAATGAAAACGACGATGATTATTATTATTATTATGATTATTTGATATTAAATATGGTGAAAATGAATAAAATTATTAATTTTTTGTAGCGTTTTATATACTGGAAACAGAAAAAAAATAATAACTAATACAAAATTAATTTAACGCCATCGTAATGATGTAACGTGTAAATATAATATTAAATATTCGAAATTATATAATATAAATATGATGATGTTATGCATAAATGATACAAAATAATATGGTGTACGTGTTTCGGAGTCGATTGCATTATCGACGAATGTAATATCGCTCATTCGATTTTATGGCACGCGTCGCATCGATTATATTATATACTATACAATAATACGTATGTATATAGTAGATTATAATATTATCAAGAAAACATGAAAAAAATTAAACAAAGTTTTAACAGTAAATAAAATTCAATTATTATTATTAATGTATTATTATTATTATTATCGTTTCGTGTTATTGCGGTTTTCCTTTCCGGCTGTTAAAGCGAATACGGTTTTGATTTCTTGAAATTATTTTTATAAACGACAAAACTATATATGTATTATATTATTATATAATACAATTAATGAATAATGAATGCGTGTGTACAAAAAATAAAAAACAAAAAAAAAATGATTATATAAATTACGAAATTATAACGATATGAATGTATTGTTATGCAATTGATCAATATTATATTCTAATACGATTAAATTAAAAAATGCAAATCGACATATTTATTTTACATGAATATGACGTGTAATGTTAGGACGAAATATTTTTTTTTTTTACATTTTCAGTGATATCGTCGCGTGCCCAATGAGTCACGAAACCCAATCGAAAAGTCTAGACAACATCTTAATAATATATGCAGTGACGTAGCCAAGATTTTTATTTTATTTTGAGGGGGAGGGTACTCTTTACATGATTAGTACGCTGATATCTCGGATATATTACATTTTGTGACGATCTTCATATAAATTTAAATTTTAACATTATGTCATACGTATAATAACTTCACTAAACACTCGGCGTTTTAACATTTTCCTGAAATTTCCAGAATGGCTGCAGTCATCTCAACCCCCTTCCTTTGGCTACGCCACAGGCTATGCGTGACATTGACTCCCTGCCATGCAATATCTATTATCTGTAGGTACGATACGCGATTTTCCGATAACATCATTGTGATTTGATCGATTTTCGACCGTGACGATGATATTGTATCGCATCAGCTGCATGTCCGTTTCCTAACTAAAAAGTAACGTATGAAAAAATGTGTACAATTAAAACCAAACAAACAATAACAGGAATAATACGAAAACGATTTATGTATTTATAATAATATAGTAAAAGACATAATAGTTGCGAATCAGTAAACTCAGTATATAATAATACAGTTATATTATGTATACGCTATATAGGTATATAATATTCTAATAACTCCGTAGACGACATCACTGTAATATTATGATTATTATTATTATTATTATTATTATTATTATAATTATTATTACCGTTATAGGCCTATGCGATTTGATTTATTTTACGTACACTTTTTAAAAGCACTTTCAACTAATTGTGATTCGCACATTTTAACGATATTAAATATAAAAAAAAATATCAAATCGATGCTGCATATACTAGAATATGTAATAAGCATAATTATTTATACGTTTGTACGTACGTCGTACATCATATAATGTTTATGCATTGACGTAATAAAAAAAAATTTGACTTCCTTAGAATTAATAACGTATGAAAATAATAATAATAATATAATACAAATTAATTAAACGATAAACGGTAGTTGTTTTAAAATATACAAATAACTACCATCGGATATTCTAAATCTTGTATTAGGTTAATATGAATCTATATGAAAAAATATTGTTATAATTTTAAGTTTGTATATGTAGTTTATTGTCACGAGTTGTTTTTGTTTCGTTCCGATAAGAATAATTACTGTTTATTATATTATATTATTATAATTTATATTATTATTATTACCTTATATTCACTTGTTTACCACATGTTTGTGTTTGCTGTTAGACAAAACGTAATGTTATTATATTATTATGTTTTACCTTCGTGAAAAAAAATATTGTGTCGATGAAAAAAAAAATACTATAAGGTTCTAATTATTATTATTATTATTATTATTATCTATTTGGGTGCTTCCGTTCTTTGTGTTAGCAAACATAATACATAATGTAAAACGACATAAATGTACTTATGCGCTTACACATATTTATTGAACGCATATTATTGTATGCATGTGTTTATGTGTACACGTATATAGTATTATATTATGTATATTATTATTATTGTTTATATTGTTTACGTGTCGGTAATATTATTTTAAGTTATACATAATATAAAATATAAATGTATAATAATATAATATATACGTTTAAGTACTATATAATTACATATAATAATATGTATATCTGCAGTGTACGATAAATTATAGTCTACTAAATCTCACTGAGCTCAATAAATAAAGTGAAGCGAATCAAAACGCCGCCAAGAGCGAGCAAGTGTTTTTCTTTACGCCGTCGTCATTGCTATTCCTTCTACCTTGTATAATATTTATGCTCTCAGACCATATAGGTACTCATCGTAAATCGCAGGTGCGTTATCATTATAAAGAGATCCCGGAGATCGGCGCTATGATGGATTCCAGAATATTACAAAATTCTCTGCTTCCGTGTTTGTAATGAACTTATCATAATTGTATTACCTAAAATAGAATAATTTTATATTAAATTAGCGTAGCAAAAATGAAAAAAGGTATTTCAAGTTGCATAGTAACTAATGGAGCTAGTGATTAGTTGTACCGATTTCATTTGCTTCGTGTGGAAGAAGCTTTTCTTTCACGATGACGCATAATAGAGTTGTGGATTTACGTTTCACAACGAAAAATCTAAATATATCGCCATATCAGCTAGCGAGCTAAATTCAATAATACGAGTACATCCCATTGACTGTGTCAGCTTTCCGCATTCCGCTGCATTAACATATAGAATATTTTTTCAACTAAAACATACAATGACATGTTAAAATTAGAAATCGTAATACTGTTTTTCATGATAATTTCCACCTTTTTCTGTAAAAACAATCTATGTATACGTGTATCATAAAAATAATATTTTATATAATTAATCGTTTGTCTTATAAGTATTTAGGACAAATTTATCTAATTGTCTGATATGATTCACGGAAATATTATATTATATTTTAATATAATAACGACTATATTTACCGTGATACGAATTTACGTGGTCACTATTTTACCACTCTCAAATTACATAGAACTGTATGCATGAGAGCTCCATATTGTTTAATTTTTATAAAACTTATTCGATATTTTGACTTGGTCATTTATAAGTTACAGAAGAAATGAGAATAATAGGTGAACTAACTTCAAGTAATCCACTCGTGTAAAAGAAATTTTAAAAAATGTTGAAATATACGTATCAAAATATACGACGAAATTCACGAGAATTGTAAACCAATTTTAAAATATGTATGTTTAATTTATTTAATCTTTTGTTTATGTTTTAAATTTTAATAGATGATTTTTTTAATAAAAGCTTATTTAAATATAGTTTATGGATGTCTGTGTTTATAGTTCCATACATTTTAAATAATAGTAGGTTTTTAATTAAATTTTAAAAATTACCTACTTCACTCTTTAACTATGGTAAAATTTGTAGTTAAG
Source organism: Rhopalosiphum maidis (assembly GCF_003676215.2). Taxonomy (NCBI): domain Eukaryota; kingdom Metazoa; phylum Arthropoda; class Insecta; order Hemiptera; family Aphididae; genus Rhopalosiphum; species Rhopalosiphum maidis. The sequence goes on from NC_040878.1 coordinate 89,315,249, forward strand.
TAAAAATTGGCAATTATGCCAGGCAGTTTATACCCTTAACGGTAAAATTCAGTAGGTGTGTAAAAATCGCCTACCATAACAGACGATTTTTACCCTCTTGGGCCTTGGTAAAATGTATAAGGAGCATGGGCGTAACTAGGGTAAAATGTATGGGAGTGCTACAACCTATAGTACAACATGAGTGCCCCCCCCCCATTCTTTAAGATAAGCAAATTTGTTAAACACAAAAAAAAATTTAATATAGTATAACATATAATACCATAGTACTCATCTATTGTTATAATAAATTATTTTTTCTGTTATTACCTAGTTAATGCAAATTAATTTAAAATGTTTTCAGTATTAAATTTATGTTATTGGTAATTTCTCTTTCAATACATATTGAAGCTAGATTTTTAAAACGATTTTGTTGCATATTTGTTAAAAGCCAATTTTTACTCTTCGCATTACAGAAAAAGATCTTTCACAGGCAATTGTTAACTACAAGGATCTAACAGTTATGATCATTTTAAAATGTACAGTTTCAAAAAGATCATAACTTATTTAAAAATAATAATATCATTAAAAAGCTACGTGGGGGCCTGGATTATAATCTTACCTTTAAATTGTATAATAGGTATAGGTAAATTTACTCTAATATCAAAACTAACAGTACAATACTGAAACTGGTGAACGTAAATTTGCCATGTCGTACATGTGTAAGACGGAGACAACACATGCGGGTACTACGTCTACTTAAAAATAAAACCTATTGATTCTACATATTTGTTTGTGTATACTGTATGCCTTACAGGCTACAGCCTACAATAATAAACGCAATTGAAGTTTCCATTTATAATATTTTGATAAATTGTCAATTTTACTGATCAATACTTATAAATTATTGATTATCAAAACAGAAATTTCACAAATATTGTAAAAAAACAGTAAAGAAAATTTGGGAGTGCTAAGCACTCCCAAGCTTCCCCCTTGTTGCGCCCATGATAAGAGGGTACAATTCGCCAGTGACATCGGCCCATATTTAGAGGAGCACACCGAGTTCTACTCGGTAGCTTACCAGACCAATTCGGCTTTACTTATGATGCAGGTTCAATAATGAGACGTTAGGTATATTGCAATGATGAATTTAGTAGTGATGGCACCAATTGCAAAAGTTAACATCTGTTCACCGTCACCATCATTAGTTATTATCGATAGGTACTGCAGCCTGCAAGTTTCTACAAAACCAAATAAAGCAACAGCCAAACCAGATGTGTCGAACCATGGTATCACCGGTCCGCTAAATAAACGATAGAATTCAATGCCAAACGTTTCCATGCAAGTGATGTCTGATGAAATTGAAATTAAGTGCACTCCAATTCAAATTTCACTTACTGCAAATACTTCAACAACTGCAAAAACCAAACTCGTGATGAAAGCGGACGAAAAGGTTTGTCCGTCGCATGTTTTGCTGCGCATAATATACTGCATTACTGCCCGTATCATAGATTCTTTTGTCATGAACCACTTATTATTTCAAAATCGGTTAAAATTATTGAAAATATTTTTCTTACATAATTACAGTTGAAATAAATCGATATTTTTTAAAAAAAAATCATAATTTTAAAATATTTTTTATCGTTATATTTTTTTAATTGTTTCAGAAAACTTTAATAAGGTATACCATATACAGATACAGATATACATGAATATATATTTATAAATTCAAATAAAAAAGTACACAGTAAAAAGTCTAACATTAAGTACGTAGTACCTTTTTTCGGGTTTTGAATCGACGATGCCACGGGAGCACCTTTTGCATCAATGCATTGCCTCCGCGAATACCTACTTATATAAATTAATCTAAATTTACATTAAGTCATCAACTATCAATTAACTACTTTCTTTCAATTTGTATGTATACCTATATGTTTAAAAACTATAGATTCTCATAATCTTTTCATTACGCTTAGCCTCTTCAGAGTAACTGGTTTACTGGTTATTAGAACAAGTTATTATTTGCACATACATCAATCTGTATCGTGACTTGTATCATCATAGTAAGTTAATTTCTTTAGTTTTATTATTAGATACTCCCTTTACTGAACAGAAATATACAAATTATAAAAATATTCAAACACTTTTCCAAATTTTGATATGGATGCGTTTTTTGTTTCCGTTGGTTAACACTTAATATATTTGTTTGAACGTAATTCAAATCATACTCAAATCTTTTTTGATATCTTTTAAAACAATTTAAAATTTTCATCGAAATTTTTTGGTCGAGTTCATAGCAGTATAACAGTATAAAATACAAACATATGGAAAATCTTTTTTTTATACCTAACAAACAATTAAGTATTTTTTTTTTTTATTTATCTAAAATTCGAAAAAATAACATAGAGTCTATTAGTCTATAAAACTATAGTACTATACTAATACCATTTTTTTATGTAATTAACAATAATGTATAACGTTATTAAAAAAATGTATATATTATAATTTCAGAAATCATTCTTATTAAGATCCTAAAAAAATTTAAAGAATCATTTAAACTAAATATGAAGGTGATGCTGTACGAACTATTTTAAAAATTGTTATTGATTACTTACAATCCGTATGAAGTAGGTATGTCTATAAACTGTAAAGATGTATGAATGCTTTTTAACGCGAGTTGTTGCTGTTTTTAGTTTTTTTCAGTGTTAAGCTAGATAATTTTGTTAGTAACATAATAATAAAAAAAATACAAATAAACTACACAAATGAATTTAAATCAATTTATAAAAAATGAATTTATTCGTTTAATATCACTTTGCGGTCTAAAGATACATGTCAGGTTCAACAACACTATTAAAACAATTAAATAAAATACATCATTATTATTTTGAAGACATCATGAACTATTGAAAATTAAATAATAATAATAAAAAATAACAATAGGTAAACATATTAATAAATTATTGCAATCAAGTTGTACTTATCAATACACCTTAATTCCAATGAAAGATAACTGATAATTAATATATTACACAGATGAATATAATAATATTTAACAGAGCTACATCGGCATATGTTTTAATTGCAAGTAATTAAATACATTTTTAATGGTTAGTTTTACAATAAACAAACAATTTTTTTTTAATCATTTGAAAATTTAACTGATATATTTTTTATAATTTTATAAAATAGTAAAATGATTAAAAATTTATTATACGAAATGTGTCATATATCTCAGTCGTTTATAAAAATGTAAGTGCATCGGTTGCAATTAAGTTAGTAGAAAAACATAATAATAATAATAATAAAAATTAAATAAACAATCAAACAAACGATAAGTGAAAAACAATGGAGTGTGGTGGGAGGGACACTTATTCTTAAAAGCAACTTAATAGGTTTTTATAAAAAGTGCTTTAATAAATGTTAACATTAATTGTATCACTAAAAAGTAAAATAAATATAAAATAGTTTAAAAACACAAAATTATAATAATAATATTACAATTATTGTATTTAAGTTGTTCTGAAATAATCAAAACAAACAAAATAAAATTCAATTAATCTAGACAATAACACGTGTGTACATATGTTATTGGTGTAAAATGGAAATTGAGCAAACGTGTATAAAAAACAAAAATAAACCCAAAACCCACCATCTCCAGAGAACATTTTTGTCTTAAATATCTAATACAAATATATAATCTACATATATATATATATATATATATAGAGAATATGATGATAAATAATAATATTAATATAGTATTACACAAAATGTTTGAGTAAATAGTTGTCATAACAAAGATAAATAATTGATTTACGTATTCAAAAAACTAAATGAGATTATAATTAAAAAAAAAAAACCAATCAAAACTGTTAAATGTTGGAATTAAATTTGCGATACCTAAAAATTTAAATTTCATAATTTAAAACATTTTAAATATGTTAAGAATTTTAGAAGGTACCCACATGGTGATAGTATGACAACTATTTTCATACACTATACTTAATTAAAATTAAACGTATTTATATAAAATATGATAAATAAAAACCACCTTGGTAAGTAATAATAATATAATAATAAAAATTATGATGAAAAAAAAACAAAACATAACTATGTAATACGTTACAATAATAAAGGTAAACAATGAATATAGAATATAATAACGATATCATAATGGACAATTGATCCTACTTCAATATGTTAAAAGTATTATTTCATTGACCACACTTAAAGACTGAAATAATAAAAAGCTAAATATCACGATTCTTTCAAACTTAAAATATTTTGTTATCAATGATTAAATAAAACATGTCATTAAATTTTTTCTATTTACAATTTTTGGTATTAACATAATTATTAAATTAAGTCAAAAAGTAATAATGACAAATAATTAAATAAAACTTTAAAATTTGAACAAAGTTGTAGAATTTAAAAAATAAAACAAGTTTAAGACGAAATATAATAAAATACCAAGTATTTTTTTTTTTACGGACAAAAAGTCCACCCTGTATAATATTATATAATAACAATAAGATAAATTGATGTAGTAATCATTAATATTTTTGGAAAAGTCTGTATTGGTAAACAAAAAATTTCTCAATTTTGGTAAATAACGTCAATGATTGTTAACACACAGTAATTAAGTTTTATTACATTTTTTTTTTTACTTAAATTATTATTTTACAGCCTTTGTTTGACTTTTGGTCCGAATAGGCTACACTGTAGATAACAATACATGAAAATAAACAAAAAGATGTTAAAATTGTACATAATATGTACGGTGGCCCCGCCCACTGTATTTCCTACTTTTTCACATTCAACTAACAGGAAAACAGCAAATCATGGGGGGTCACCCAGTATACATAAAATAGTATTAATAATAAAAAAATATTAGCAAGTCAAGATAGCTAGCCAATAAATAAAACTAAATGCAGTATAGCATATCCATAATTTGAAACTATTAAGGGATCAATATTGATAGTTCAACTGACTCTTTTTTTATTAGTTTTCTTTAAAATACCAATCGACTGACACTACTGACAGGCAATATTGATCTGTTAAGTTCTATATATTTATAAAACATTCTATGATGCAACATAATTTAAAATGCTGCCAAGCCAAATTCGTGTAAGCTATTAACACACCCAGAATCAAATAATAAAAAAAAAAAACCCAATATTAAACCACATCACATCCAAACAAAATTATCAGTCACTGTATTTCCATGGGTTGCCATATGCTGGTTAAGTAAATTGCTATCGAAGAAGGCCTGGCCGCAAGACACACATTCATATGGGGCAGGCACCATACGCTCTTCGCTATGCAAATTTTTTTCATGCCTTTCAAGATGAGCTTGTCTGGAAAATGTCTTTCCACACGTATGACATTCCCATTTGGTATCTTCTATAGAATTTCCATTTTCGTCACCAGATTTGTTTACTCGTCTTCTAGTCAACACTGGTTCTACTTTATGTATGCGCTTCAGATGGCGCAACAAATGACTACGACGAGAGAAGGTCTTTTTACAAATGGTACAAAGAGTACTTGGTTTTGGTCTAGCTTGTTCAGGTTGTTGTTCGTTGAGTTCAAGCACACTCACTGGGGGAAGAACTTCGGGTTCTCCTTCAGACTCCGATAAATTTTCTGTTTTAATATCTACCAAAGATTTTTCGGGTCTTATTTCTGAAAGAGTTACTTCAGGAAGTATTTCTGATGAAGATGAAGGTATAATACCATTATGAATATCCAAATGTTTTCGTAGATGTTCATAGCGAGTAAAACATTTTCCACATTGCCAACACACGAACGGTTTCTCTTCTAATTGATTATCTAATATTAATGCATGTTCATGGGCCCGTTTTCTATGTCTGAACAAATGTTCTTTACGCACAAATCTCTGTTTGCAAATATCACAACAGAAAGGTCTCGGCATGTCAGACGAATTAGAACAACTTGGTATGCACAAAAGATGTCTAGCTAAATGCTCTTTGCGTATAAAACGTTTACCACACCGTTCACACGGAAATGGTCTAACAGTACTATGCGACAACATGTGGCGCATCAAATGTTCCTTGCGATTGAAACCACTAGTGCAAACACGGCATACATAGGGTTTCACATCTTCGTGAGTCATTTGATGACGTTTCCATGAACTACGACGAGGGAAAGATTTCCCACATGTAGGACAAATGAATAAACGTTGTTGAATATCAACTTCAACCGGTGGCTGAGGTTCTTCTTCATCGCGGCAAACACCTTGATCAAACTCATAACATTCGCCACACAACGAACATGGAAATGCACCTTTATTGATAATATACCGTCTATGAGTTACTACTGTTGAACTTGACTCTCCTAAAACAAACGTAAAATAAAAATATTTTACAAATCAAAAAATTGTAATACATACTAAACCATTGTTAAAAATTGTAATCTATAAATATTTTTAACTTGGATAAATAATATTTATTCTAATAAAGTTGACAATTGTATTGACAATATTTCTTTTGTTCAATTATTAAAATATCCATAGTTTGGAGATTTAACTACTATTTTAATTTTATTAAAGTTTGTAATTAATAAATAGGAACAAAAGAGTTTTTATGGTTAACATTAACATAATAGATTAAATATAATATTTAAAGTCTAAATTATCTATATAGTTATATACTTGGTAAAATTCTGTTAGAACTTAAGGTAAAACAACAAATTATAAAAAAAAAAAATATAATGATAATTAATAGATTGAAAAATAATGAATAATGTATGTAATTATTTATAATTATATTTTACCAGATTTCAGCTTTTCAATTGTCTTTTCAAATACATCCCACATGGATGGTAAAATTTCTCTTCGGATGCGTAAATTATCAACAATGTCTTTATCAGCATTACTCAATTCTGTTGGTAACTTTTTGGAATTATTATACTCTATTAAATAGTCACCTAAAACACCTGTTGGTCCATTCTTTCTGCAAATTCATACAATCATATTAATATAAATCTATAACAGATTAAATTTAATAATTTATATTGAATCTATAAAAATACTCACACTGGTTCTAAATTGAATGTTTCTTCTTTCATTAATACATAATCTTCAGGTGATGGTTCCCCAAGGAATGATTTTTTAGGTGCTCCCGACTTATTTTTATCTTTACCTATTAAATAAACACAATTATAATAATTAATAATATCAAAACATTGGTGGTATAATATGCATACTAATCAATCATAATTCATAAGCTAACAGGACTGAACAAGATTTTAACAAAAATGCTTTACATTTTTAAAATCAAATTATAATGTGTATATGAAATACATATAATTGTATCCATGAAAAACATACTAACACATATAATAGTAAGCTTTCAAAAGTTGATAATTGATATATAATTATGTATTAGCTAATATATAATATGATAGTTAATCTAATATAAAATATAATATTTAATAGCAATAAAAGAAATCTTAGTGCAAAAAAAACTGCCATGTTCATAGGTATAATCATTGAGAGTATGTAGTTCAATGGGAGTAAAAAATGAAGATGATTCATTAAACAGTTTACAAACAATTTTTTTTTTTACATATTTGAAAACATTAGTTTTTTTACGTATAATTTATTATCATGGAATATTTTTTTAAATTATAAGAATAGATACTAATTAATTTTGATTTTCAATTATTTTTTAATTTAATTTTAAGTTACATTTAAGAAATGTTTTTATCAATAATCATTATTATTTTTAAATTGTAATTTTGTTTGAAAATTGTTTTAAGTGTTAAATTGTACTATTTAGTAAATATATCGAAACTTCAATTAAATTATTATTCATTATTCACCATAGTCATCATAGTTTTTCTAAGCTTTTGATAGAATCAGTATAATTTAAAGTAATTATATACCTAAGTTTTTTATTTATCAAATTGTTATGTACGTTATGGTTATTTATACATACAATTTGGAAACATTTTATGATAACACAGATCAAAATAGAAATGACGTTTTATCGGATCAATTCTTGTTTCATTAGAGTATAAACTATTAAGTATGGAACTAGAAAGCTAAAAAAAGTATCCATAAAATGATAATATATTAGAAATATATATCCATCTTAGAGTTTTAGAAAACTAAATACTCCATTAACAAGTATTATAATATTGTTTCATTACAGTAATTACTTAAAAATAATTTATCATGTTTTAAACTTTCAACATAAATATTAAATAATATAATATTTATTAATTTAAAACCTTTATGATATATTATATCCATGCTAATAATAACATGCCCCCTGGGGTCACAGCTAATTATTCTTACAATATCACACAATTTCGCCAATACACACACACAGTGTCTTAAGCCTGACCAACTGGTTAAATTACTCAAATTTATTATTTTTTCTGTTCGGGTATAAATTTAATACAACACAAATCCAGAACTTTTTAAATCTATAATTAGGTAGTTTTTTATCATATAATTTAAAACATTTAATAAATGTACTTATTAGAACATTCATAGTATCATATTTCGACTTAATCTTACCTACAAATCTAGACTCCAAAATCATTCTATACTATACTATAACTAACAATACTAACAATATTTTAAAATATCTGAATTTCCATCTACATACTTGTATAACTTTGTTCATCATCTTCATCAGTTATGTCTATTACTAAATTGTTCGCCGATTCATCGCCATCATCATTCTATAAAAATAAAAATTTAAATTAATATGAATATTAAATTTAAAAAGAAAAAGGTCCAATATGGGTAACTTTTATAATACAATACTAATTTACAGTACCTAACAATTTAAAAAAAAAAAACTTTTTATATCGAAATTCAAATTTTAAATTATTGTTGATAAAAATGATGAGAATTGAGTAATTATAGAATTTATGATTTATGATGTTCTACTTCCTAAAATTATAGTATTTAAATAAATATCAAAACAACCTGTTGTTCACAAAGTTAAGTTGGCTATTTGCCAGGAAGTAGGATATTATTAAGATGTCAGCACAACATTTGTTTTTTCTTTCAGATCCACTAACAGTATAGAACCACATTTATATTAAAATTGTTTTTTAAGATTACTCATCTTAGAGTGAAATCACTTATTTGTAAAATTTATAGTGAATAATATTTTTGAGGGTTTGACATATCAATTTTATATTTTATCATTATTTGATCTTATATCTGACTTTAAAATCATTTTTGTTAATTTATTAATTGTTTGAAACAATATTTTAAAAATCGAAGTCATAGCCTCAAAATTATTATTCTCTATAGCTTTGGTAACTAGGTAATTTTACTCTAAGAACTAAGATTAAACAAAATCATAAAAAAAAATTATGCTGTGTGAATGTGATTTTATGGTGGTGTGTATAGACTGTAGACCAAAGAAAGTAAATCCGAAAGTAAACAAACCATGCACTTACATCCTATTGAATAATTAAGAAAAATATAATTATTTGTCTACTTAGACAATTATTTTTAAGAAGGGGACATGATTTATCCAAATTAAAAAATATATTAAGTTTAATCGTTAATCTAAAGACAAAATATTAACACAGAATAACTTTTGCATAGATATGTCATTGCATAAACATAATTAGAAAAAAGAACAACGGTGATAGTGTCACACTATGATCAATTATTTTCAAGATTATTTTGTAATACAAAAATAATCCACAAATATGTCAATTATATTGCTATATATTAGTTTATGTATAGGGTTATCACACATTTATTTACCATTTCAATCTGGTTGGATACAAATGCAGAACCATTAAGTTCAGTTTTAATTAATATACACATCATCCAATATTTACATATAATTATGAAGGTATTAGCTTTTGATAACCGAATGAAAATTAATGACTAATAATATGATATGATGGTACACAAGTATTCACTAAATTCCAATTTCCATGTATTGACTAATAAAGGCAGCAATTAAAAAAACATAAAATAATATTGTTAATTATACTCATTTTGAGTTTATCATAAATGATGTATTATGAATAATACAATTAATTAATATTTAATTTGATAACTAAAAACGGTCTGAATCCATGCAATATGATTATGCAACAATAAAATAAATATGTCATGAGGCCATGTGGTGATAATCAAAACCAGCTATAATAGTAATACATATATAGGTCGTCAAATAACCAATCTTTTTTTTTAATTTACATTGATAGTTCTAGTATAAGAATTACTTTTCCATTTCCTTCTATTTAGATTTTTAAGAAAAATAAAAACAATATGATAAAATTTAATGTTAAAGAAGAATGGTCTTATAAGTACAAGAATCTCAAATTAAATTTCAAACATACCTAACTAAATAAAATAAATATTAAAATTATAAAATTGTCTATCTTAATGCATAGCTGTGTTGTCTAGCTTAACAATAATTATCATATTAAATACTAATTTGATAAACTAGGTTTGTAAAATGTATAATATGAAATCATTTTTAAAATAAATATTGTAATTTTGGTAAAGAAATATTGATCTTGGAGTATCCAAAATGCATTACCTACCTATTAATTATTATAATAGAGAACTAAAACTATATCAACAATACCTACAAGTTATTTTTTAATAAATTTATAAGAGGTACATAATAATACTATATAATTTAGTTCTAATATTGCGGTATCAATTAATAATTATATTTATAATAATAATATAGGTACTATAATAATACTTATGCTTAAATACCTAATAAGTAGATACGGAGGTAGATATATTTACAATTTACATTAAATATAATAAGTAGTAATAATTATATAATTTGAATTTAATATACTTTATCATTTCCATCTGGAAGTCGTTTCAAGGGTATGTTGTTATTTCTTGAGCACATCTCAGAAAAGTGATCCCATTCATTTAACAATGTCGAGCATCCAGTGCATACAAATTTGGACAAACCATCATCCTCTGATACCTAAATAAAATAACATATTTTTATTTTCTTATAATTTATTTTCAAATTATTCATTGGGTAGGTAGTTAAAAGGTATTTATTTTTACAAATTTTGTTATTCATAAGCACAGTCAATCTGGAACTGATTAAAAGCAGAATTATGCGTAGATAACTAACTGCCTACTCAATCTGTGTAAGTACATATCTTTTTTTTAAATGCACAATAAAATACATTATTCTTTTTAGGTATTTAATTAATTTTGCAAATTATTGACAAATCAACTTTGTATTACCTATCGAATTGAATTATATAATAATTAAAGAATAATTGGGTTAAATATATATTAGTAATTCAACCACGATACATGAAAATTATACTTTCAAATGCCAAGATTATCATTATTAGTAATTCACATAATGTTACAGCATAAATTACAATTCAACTTGGGTACCTACTAGTTGAATACATTGTTTTGAGAATTCAAAACTGGAAATTATAAAGAGTAACAGAATTTATAACAAAATAAAAGATACAATTGATTAAATCAATATGTAAATATGTAATATGTAAATATGTAATATAGTATATCAGGCTACTAGATAACAAAAAAATTAATTTAATTGTTTAAAAATCTTAAATCAAAGTAAGCTTAACACTACTTAGAGCTAGTACTAGAATCAGTAAAGTGCAAATATGACTAACTTTGTGACTTGTGTGCCAATTATTTCAATAATCACAAATTAGTTTATCAGCAGAGTACCAAGAACAAGTAAACGACAACTAAATCAAACAAATAGAAATACCAGGAATATCATATTATGAGAATGGGATGAACTATTAAAATCAAATTATTTAATACTAGTATGTTCTACGTATGGGTAACATACGCTAAACCACGCTAATCTAACGATAAAGATTCAAAGCTCAATATAACTAAGTATTGAGTAATAAATGCAGTGGAAAATGTAAATGTAATAATATATTTAAGTGATAATAACTAACGCCTGACAAGAAATCGACAGACTTTTTAGTGTTGGGCAGACACCGATCAAACGAAGCAAAAACGACATCAAGTGGAAGAATACCTAAAGGCCTTGCCGACTTGAACGAAAACCTGGCCAAAGGCCAATATTAAACTCGACAGATAGCCGCCACCGCAGGGCAAACGTCGGGAAACTGTGAGAGTAAAAGAGGTCGCCGGCGAGCACGTCGAATAGGGAAAATGCCGCCAACACGTCGGCCGTGCAGCTGTTTGATCGCAAATGTCGTCGTTATCAGGTGTGACGCAATCGTTATTGATAGCAGAGCCAATATTGTTATTTCAAAAGGTCGGCGGCGGCGGCGACAGAGGCAACAGCGGGTGGGGAGTACTATTATTATTGCACACACGCGTCATTTGAGCGCGATAAAGGCCGAACGACCGGATCCGAGAATAACGATGGAAAATTATAATAATAAGCGAGTTTACGTAGAAAACTCGGGCAACACGGCCTGGCGGTGAGTGCCTACGCGACATCAATAATACATATTATTATTATTATTATTATACTTCTACGATGATAGCCACTGCGTTTATAATAATGATAGTCGTGTGTATACACGCGGTCGCTCACCTGTATCCGCAGGTGCTTGACAATGGTGTCGCGCAAGTCGTTGTCGCCGGGGCGTGTCCCGCCACAGCCGTCCGAGACCGCGACAATTGGATGCCGTTGATTTTCGGGCAGCGAAGGCATGCAGCATAACCTGCAGCTGATCGCAAAGGCCGAAGCCGAAGCCGCAGCCGCGACGGACGGATCGTCTTCGTCGTCGTGCGCCATAGGTGTGCGGCTGCTGTCGTCCGAGTGAAACGCCGTCGTCGTCGTCGTGACTTATGGTCGTCGCGCGCACACTCGACGACGGGTACGGTCGGTATTCGTCAAACTGTACGTCGAACGGAATAATTAATTATTATTAATATCACGAATAATAATTTGAATTCGTCGACGCGATGACGACGAAAATCGAAAGCCCCGCGCGAATGTCTTCGCAATAATATTATTTTGTGCTGCGCCAGCCACGGAACCACGGACGTCGGCGGCGTACGCGAAAAACGGACGACCGTGTGCTACGGCGGCAGGTTACGAGAGTTTCACGGATAATATTGCGGGCTGCGGCGCGGCCGGGGACGAACGCAGCGGCAACGGCGGCGGGCCACGTAGACGGCGGGTGTGTGTGTGTGTGTGTGTGGATTACGATAAAAAAAAAAATGGTAAAAGAGTGTACGAAAAGAAAAAAAAAGTGATGCGCTCCGGCGGCCCGCGGGCGACGACCGTGTTCAGTGCGCGGCGCATTAAAAATTGGTGGGGAGGCGAACGGGCGAACTGCCTCGTCGGCGCGGCGCGGGCACCCGAAACGGTTCGGCGTCGGCGGCGACGACGGCGGCGACGGCGGCGGTGGAAGCGCTCAAGCCCCTACCCAAAAAATTTCCCCGAGAACAATAATTGATATATCGGTGGCGGGCGCAGCGGACGGGTTGCGTGCGTGTGCGAGAGCGCGCGTATTGTGGGGGGGGGGAGCCCGACTGTGGCGGCGGCGGCGGCGGCCGGTTCGCCTGCGAGAGAGAGGTCGTTCGGCGTTCCGCTCGCCGGGCGGCGTTTCGTCATTGGCAGCGGTGGCGGAAGGGGAATTCGGCTCGACCGGGGGGGGGAGCTAGCGAGTGGGGCCAGCCGGTGCGGGGAGGCGACGGCGAAAAAAAAAACCGTATAAATATATATATTTATATTATTATAAAAACGTACGCGAGCGCTCTGCCACACGAAAATAAAACCCGTCGGCGGCGCGGGGCTGTTGTAATACTGTACCTGCTATAACGTGCGTTGTCGGGCTTCTATTTTTGTGTTTTCCGTGCGGTGGTTCGGTCGCCGCCACCATAATATCAATAACATCATCATTACGAATATTATGATATTATTATTATATCATAATGTTACCCATCATTATCGCGTTCGACGATGATATTATTATTACGATTATAATTGGTTGTCATTAAAATAATTTTGTTATTATTTTATAACACGACGATCGTGTTTTATTACATAACACTATAACCATTCGTGGGGGGGATCAACTACAGCTTTTCGTGGTTAACACGCGCGTTGTTGTAAAATCAAATGGGGGTACCCACCCATATGACATAATATAATACCTAATGCGCCGCGATATGGTCCGTCAAACTCGGGTCGCGAAATGAAAAAATTTAATAGAAATTCCCGGGGCCGAGGACGACAACACCGACGAGGGCACCCGAACGGCGACCGTAGAACTCGGCGCGTACGTAATAATAATAATAATAATAATATGCTTTATGCATTTATGCCTATACACGGCGGCGACCGTACACCGGTGTCCCCCCCCCTGCACCCCGCCCAAACAAGTGGCTTAAATTTATTATGTTTTTATCCGAATAAGTGTGACGCGAGCGCGCCCGAGGGGGGAACTGCCGCCACCGCAGCGCGTAGAGAGTTGTTGACCGTCGTCGCCGTCGCGCCGTTTTGACACGGCACGAAAATATACCTATACGGACAAACGTAGTAAAATATTGAAAAATAAAATAAAATCCCGATTATCGATGCCCTCCTTCAATTCCTACCTTGCTGCAGCAGTTACCCACCGTCGTCACAATAATATTATTATTTTGTTTTCATGTAACGCGACAGACAGGTAGATCACTCGTGTCGATACAGTTATACAGTTTGTCTTACTACTTTATTTATTTATTGTACATAAAGTATACAATGTGTTCTATAATAATATGGAAACGGGTATAGATACAATATGATGGTGTTCATATTTATACTTGTGAGCCGGGCCGGATGTAGGGGAGAGTAAAACGGGCTACGGTGCAGCCGGTGTAGGAGTGCCTTTACATTTAGGGCCCGCTCAGACAATTATTGTCTGACAATATATACATATATTTTATTTAAATGTATACACAATATATACATAGCATGGAACTTAAATTATTGAAATTAAATTTTTATCAAAAAAATAATAGAAGATTTTGTTTTTTACGAATTTATGTATTTAACGTAGGTAAATTCAAGTAATGTTATGGAATATGGACGTGAAAAAAAGTTATTATGTCTCGTCCGCTGAGAAAAAAAAAATAAAAAGAGTTCCAGGCCTTTAGTTGTACGTATCATTATACGTATTCGGGATGAGGCCATGAGGGATTATTTATTTAACCATTTACAGCTCTTACTATCAAATGCATGTATCACTGCAATATCAATTGAAATAAAATTACAATAATATTATGATACTACCTATATAAAAAGAAAGAACAGTGTATAAATTTCTTTTCCCCATAATAAGGATACAATAACTATGTTTTTTATAATTATATATATATATATACGAATATACGTATTATAATTGGTGTATTTTTTCCAAATAATTTTAGTAGATACGTACCCTTTTATTTTAAGCATTAATTCCTGCCGGCTACCCTAATACGCGTAATCGATAATCGTGTAGGTAAATCTAAAAAAAATCATCGCAGAGTAGACCACTTAGTCTATCTATCCTGACTACCCTGTAATAATACTTAAACCGGATTCCCACTGTAACATGCCATATAGAGTTGAATACAGCCGTACTAGGTAACATGTTACCGTTTGCCGACATGTTTTTACTTGTATTCAAAATGCAGAACATGGTGTAGTAGAAACCCGACTTAATGCTACACCAGGCACATCAAACACGCGGTCCTCGGCAATATTTTTTGTGGCCCACAGCGTTTATTGGAAAATTAAGCAAATATAATAAATAATAATTTGATTTTTTTATTTATAAATTTAAATAATACGCCTAAATAATTAAAAATACTTATAAATAATTTAATAAGACTAATTTGGTTTTAACTATACTGTGGTACCTATATATATACTATTAGGCAAGTAGTTTATTTATAAATAATGTATACTAATATAGCTTTTTATCTTAAAGTTTTTTTTTTTTGCTACACGTATAATATTTTATTTTATACTTTTGACCAAGTTGATACTTTGAGCTAGATATGCTTGTACTACACTGTGTCGTATGAGTATGTATATTGTGAACTCCTTCCACTATATTTTTAATATTGCACTGGACTAATTATTATAAGTAGATGTAGAGCTCAATTTTGCATTAATTACAAGTAGATTACTTCTTACTTCATACATTCTATCGAGTTGAATTCAGCATATTCAATATTAAGTAAGAAAATGACGGTGTAGTATATACGTTACAAAATTTCCCTAATGGAAATAGGAAACCGGCCTAAGATTATATTTATATTTCAAACCTATGAGTGGGAAATAAGATGTGACTCCGATGTTTGGGGGTTTCTGAAATCGAAAATCGAATTCTGACGACGCTTGAGCGGCTGCACGGAATCAATATATAAACACGTCGACGACACGATAAAACACGAAAATCACAGTAGGAACTAGGAAGCGTATAGAAAGCAGGAACAACAAGCTTTTGACTGCGACTGCGCAGTGTTGTTTGAAATCGATGTGAGTTGATATTTGATGATCATGTTTATTTTACGTCATCCCGTGTTTTTATTGTTTGTATTTAATATACAATATTGAATAACGTTTAGTGATAACAGTCACATCGAAATACAGTTGTAAATTGTCTATATTACCTATTATTTATTAGGTATATTATAAAAATTCGGCAAACTACACCTCACAGATGTTGTCATGCGCGACGATCGAACGTCTCGATGGATACGGGAAAAAAGTCCTGTGGAAGATTTTCTTCTTAATGTACCGATGTACCCTATGTCCTTTACATACAATGGCGTAGGTATACATGGGGAAAATATCTTATTTCGGCATATGCCTCTTTACCTATTAACCATACCCTATGTGTATATTATATCAAATACTTTAATGTTTATTTAGCCCATACCCATTGTCTATATTTTCTTTAATCTTTAGTATTTGCATTTATATTATAAGTATAATTAGTATAAGATGTAACTGATAAAGTGATTACAATATAACATAATATAATGTACTTATCGATCTCCAACCTGTCCCTAAATTATCTTGAATCACGCAGATAATCAAATTTTTCTTGATTATTTCAATAAACATGTTTAGAATAAGAGATTTTTCTCAAGATTTGTCTGATCAATTTAATATTCAAAGTCAGGTACCTATTATGGATGTATTGTAATATTGTTCTAATAATATGTCTGTAAAAGTAATATACTCCCGCAGAGATTTACTATCAAATTTTTTTTTTGTTATTCTTACCTTAATTTTTGATTAACATAAGTATGATATACCTATATATATACACTTTTAACGAAAAACAATAATAATATATTAAATTTGAAAAATTTTATACTTAACTACTGTAGCTCTGTTAATATATTATTTTCCAAGTTCATTTCATTTCATCCAAGTTGCATTTTTTCTAATTTCTGATTTACTAGGTACTTCAAAATGAGTTAGAAAGAAAATTAAAAACTGTAATATAGAAAGAAAAATCAAATTAATCAAATACCAGCAACTACATTATATTAATTATGATCTATTCCTCTAATAAACTTTTATATATTTATTAAAATACTGTTGATATTATGCGCGTCATTCATTTGAACAAATGACCCAAAATTTACCCGAGTAGAGAAAAAATATTATTCTGGTGGAAAAGTAACCGATTATTTGGGAAAATTTATAAATTAATCAATAATATTGTTAGAAAAAAAATGTATGTAACTATTTAACTAATTAAACCACCTACAGTAAATCCAAAAAAATTAGATTTCTCCTTGGTGGCAGAGACCTTTATTCGGACATCCCTTGTCTCTAGCGGCATATAAGAAAGTCATTGCGCATCATTATCACAAATACGTGTTAGTTGCTACGTGACCATATAATGAAATTCGCCCCTTTCATCATCAGTGATGAAGATTTATATTAGGGGTTACTGTTATCTGCACGTGACAACCTGACCACTATTTATTTATTATTTTTGAGCTGTTATATGATATGTGAACATGTATCCAGCGGTGTACTTAGGGGGTATCCTGAGGGTTAAGCCCCTCAATTTTTATCTATTTCTATTAATTACTGAGGTATCACAAAATATTATTGATGAATGACGAAATATTTTAAAACTGCTTTGAAAATTGAATAATAATAATAATTTCTTTATTTACGGAAATAAATTCAGATTAGATGCATAAAATGAAATATACTATCAGTATATGTATAATGTATATATCTATACATATCTAACAATTAATATTAAATTAGTGAGGAATATAATAAAAAAAGATAGTTAAGAATTATAATTATTAAATAACTATGTAAATTAAAATAAATAAATATTAGATTATGAATAACATAATTAACTATTATGAATACAATAGAGCAATAAACATAGGCCGGAGAAAAAGAAAGAGGGAATAATACGATAAAAGATAACATAAAAGTAATAATAATGTATTGTTTTCTTTGGAAAATACTAGCTAAATGGATAAGTCATGTTATCAATCAATCGGAAGAATCGCATAAAAGTAATTAAGTACTGAACGAGTTGGCAATAAAAAAAAGACGCCTAACTTTAATATTGTGAGATTGAAGTTTTTAAATTTAAGTATTTTATTTTTTATTTTAATATAATATATCAATAACAATATTTATTATTATTTATTAACGTCAATTCGGCAAATATACGAGTAATATAAAATCCAATAAACTGATCGGTAAATTTAAGTGTTATTAGTTTTAATTTATTCAATCAAATTATTTATACTTTATTCCTATCATAGTTATAATCAAAAATTGAGTAGCAATCCTAAGATTATTTTACAAGGAAATTACCACTTATAAGGTGTATGAATATCTGCAGGTATGAATTCGTGATGATGTTATGATAATATTTGTAGAGAAAAAGTATTACCAGGAGTCAAAAAACCTCCGAAAAAAGCCCAAAATACGCCACGTTATGCTGTATACCTATCATTACAGTTTGTAAGTCAAATTGACCATTACAAGTTTGGCTTGGTGAACTAGCTTCAAGGTCTAAACCCAATGGCCGATATAGTATTATACGGATTACGGTTTTATCTTTACTAACTGATGAAATTATCGTGGTTATCCATTCACGATTGTACATTTGTACCGTATAAACAATGTAGACCGTGGTCGAGGTGACTGCCTTCTATATAGTTTACGTGATTCGTGATCTGGCAACCGTGAATTTTTTTTCGTCGATGCAGGTCTTAAAGAAAAACGGCGGTGGGGTCGCCGACTGGTTTTCTTCGCGTTCAATGTGTTATTTAAACCTCAGTAATTCATTTAAAACTGACCAACGAAAAATATTATAATATTAGGTATTTTATGTAAACACACGTGACCGAGTAAACGTTATAATTTTCAAATCATCTGTGGAAAATGCAGTTGTCGTTCTTTTTTTCTCATTCCACCGTGCCTTTCGATTTGTTTTTACGTCATTGTTTGCAAATGCGTAAAGTATTGTGCATTGCGACGATATCTCCACGAAATGAGTAGGTTAGATTTGCATAGATTTCTTCGTGACGGAGAGAATTTTTCTATTTATTCATCTGGTTATTAAACGCACCGACCAATCGTGTAACGACTAACGACGAATGGCTAAACACCGTAATGATTTTATGAGTATTATATGATCGTGTTCTCTCATAATAAGATGTTGACATTTAGCAAAGGATGAAAAGGGGGTGGATAAATAAAATATCATCTAGGTATAAATAAGGTCTGTGTACGGAAAAACCACTAACGGCGCCATTCAAAAATCGTTTGAAATTTTCGATTTTTTTTTTTTGTAAGAAAACTGTGAGGCAAACATTTGAAAAACCAATATGAACTGCATATTATTACTATTATTCTGGACCAAAATACACTGT
Source organism: Rhopalosiphum maidis (assembly GCF_003676215.2). Lineage (NCBI taxonomy): Eukaryota > Metazoa > Arthropoda > Insecta > Hemiptera > Aphididae > Rhopalosiphum > Rhopalosiphum maidis. Next base: position 89,335,104 of record NC_040878.1, read on the forward strand.
ATAACGTATATAGTTGTGACGAAACTTTTCTGTACGTTCATTTCGTTTTAACTAAAAATAAATAACTTGTGATTCTACGACTCACATTTTGTCTACGTATATGGTTTTCATAATATCAATAAATTATTTACAGGCACAGGCATTTTATTAGTAATTAATATATTTTGTTTTTAAATAAACATTTTTTTTTAAACGTTATATTGACTTATAACCGAACATTCTTTTGTTTAAAAATTTGTGTACGATAAACTCAGAGGTCTAATATGTAGATTTGAGGAGGCCCATTAAGCGGTTCCTGGCACCCACTAAATATACGTAAAGTAGTTACGACGGTGATTTCAATGTGCTTGAGGCTCGATAATCGTTTTGTGAGAGATTTTGTGGGAGACGAATGTAATATTATTATTATGGTCATTGTTAGAGCGTCGAGAGTCACAACAACTTTTAGGTTTCGAATTTAATTCAAATGACGCCGCAGTAAATGAAGTCAAGTCCCGTTGTGTTTGCAAATTGTATTTGTATAAACTCATTAGTGTGATGATAATGATAATCATTATTATAATAATACAAGCAGAGGAGGTGATACGGATGAAGATGAGGTTATAATGTTATGCGTATCATGTGTTCGCTGTATACCTAGTATACGATTACAACTATTAAAATTATTATTATACGTCCTACATTTATCCGAACTAATGTGTGACAACTTGTATGCGTCCATATTCCATTACGAAGTCAGAACTCTGATACCTATCTGCTAATCAATTTAAAATATAATAATATAGGCTGTACCTACCTTTTCGATAATTATAAAATGTTTGTGCAGTTACTATAGATGTAACCTATATATTTCTAATTTATTAGCAGATATATATACTTTCCGAGTTCCTATATCATATTCGATGAAATAGCCGCATAAAGGTTGTCGACTGTCGTACATATAAGTTTGTAACGGAACGGAATCGATATTTTTCAATTTGTATGGAAACCAATATTTTATTCGTTCACTATCCAAACAATTCGTAATCACATGATCAAAATTAAAACATTTGATTGGACGTTAAGTTTCTATTTAGTTATTACAGGTATTATGTTTTTTTGTATACTTCAGTGTTTTAATTTAAAAATAAAATATAAGCGTATTCCAATAATAATGAATGAGAGCTGAGGAAAATTATGTTATGAATATCTACATACGTGTTATACCTACTGCATACTCGAAATAAAACAAATATTTTGGTGGGGATATACTATGCCTCCAAATTCTCCCACCACCAATAAATATTAAGTAATTATATTCATCGGTAATCATACAATATATTGTTGTGTCTTGGGTATTGCTGCAGTATTATCTTATATACCTTTGTTGTTGTATGAATCCGTATTTTTATGTGAAACCGTATGATACACATGTTCTACAATTTAAAAAAAAAACACAGGTAGGTAGGTGCTATTTATTTAAATTTTATAATTTTTCGCGGACTGAACTCATGCCCGACATTACATTACATAATATGTAATTATGTATCGGTCTTTATAAAATGTATGAAACATTGTAAAACATAAATTTGTTTGTTGCGTGTGATATAAATTCATTAAATATAGGGACTTATGTAATCATTGTTATTATTATTGTTGTTTTTTGGAAAAATAATATAATATTATATTATAGTGTATGATTATTTGTTATGTTTCTGTTGGCTCGCTGAAACATTGCATAACTTTGAGTATTTAAATGTATTATAAGTATACTTACAAATTTTAACAACTATATATAGTGATTCATAATATTATTATATGCCAATTATATCGGTATACTAGTATAAAAGGACAAGAGGTATCCTGGGGCCTCGATGTCTTGCGTTTCATACCATGGCTATTAAACATTCGTTAAAAAATAATTGAAAATAAATTTCATTCGGTATGTATACATTGTAAGTAACATATAGTAACGCATTTTAAATTGTGTTTAATTTCATTGGTCTTGGTACTTCAGTAGTACCTACTTATATCGTATATAATATTAACTGAAATAATAATGTTTTTAGTACAAATTCATGTATTATAAAAATTGATATATATTGTTCTAATTGCAGTTGAAGTAAGTTAGAATTAACTCAGATTGATATACAATTGCAAACTTTTATAGTTTATGCCTATATATAATATTACTGCATTATTCAACAGGTGTACAGGAATAACGCTGTTAAGTTCAATTTGCATGGCAGACTATATTGATGACTACTCGTTATAATAGTGAGTTATTGTCACATATAATATAAATTTATAACACCCTTTACTTTACGTTCAGTCGGTATATTGATTCGTAAAGTCGTTTCTCTAGCAAGATTTTTACTTTTAACAAAAATATTGTAACAATAAGCAATTTATTGTTTTACACACTGTATGTCTATATATATTAGATACATATAAATAACGACAATAGCGTCGACTTGAACAATTTTAATGTCCAAAGTTATAAAGCTTCTTTTATGGTTTCATTACGTCATAGTCGCCAGACTTCAAAAAATGAAATTATTTTATAATAATTATATATGTGACAGGTTGTTTCATATTATACTGTATAACTCTCAAAGTATCAAATATAAAAACAATTATCGAGTTCTAAATGTGTATATAACTTCTACACGTGAACATGATGATGGCATAATTATAATTTTTAGAATTTCTACCATTCAATTATTGGAATTGACATATTTGACATTGCACAGGTTTATACCTAGGAATAAGTCGAAAACACGCTACTTTTGGCAAACTAACTTAAAACTATTTAAAACTTATACAAGTTAAAATATAGTGATAACTATTATTTTATTCTTGTCTTCAGAGTTTAGACGATCCGTTAATTATAGATTTATTAAAAAGAAAAAAAAATATTTTTAAAACAATACATGATGTCAACTTTTTCCTTTTTTCTGCAAAAAAAGAAATCTTAATTTTTACGTATTCCTTTTTAACTAGCACACCGTCCATAAATAATGATATAATTGCGTTTCTTATAGTGGTAAAATTCTTTATATGCCACACGCCTGCATATATTAATATTTTTCTTTTTTATTATATTTACTTTCAGAGTTATTATAATTTAAAATTGTAATAAAGACTTACCGAATAAAAGCATTATTTGGCATTTTACGATATAGATATCTAAGTATATAAAATATAACTATTGTTAAAATCAATGTAATAGGTAATGAAATGTCGTAATGCAGTGGTTATGATAATAAGTATAATATAGGTAGTAGATATTATAAAAAGTACGCTTATAATATTACTTATAATTTGTCACAATAAATGTATAAAATTAATTTATCCCTAAATCTCTGATAATATTAATAATCTTATAAAATAAAATGTAAAAAACTATTAAATAATAAGTAACCGCTGTTACATTGAGTTGTCATTGAGTAAATAGTGTGTAAATGTAATAGATGTATTAAACTTAAATTTAATAATAATCATTGTAACAACGAGAAACGATTCTGTAAAAGAAAACAGCCTAATTTTTTAGTAATCCTGGTTACAAATTAATTATTTATAATAATAAATTAATAATATATCTATTTATCTATATATATATATTATTGTTATTTTATAACATTTTTTTTGTATTTACTGATTATTTTAAAAAGTATTTAAGATTTTAATTTTCATCTCCTATAAATACCAACTAGAGAGGTTTCTACGGAAGTCTCCCTTGTTAAAAAGTTTTTCTACTAGAAAATGTGTCATCGGACTTAAAAAAAACACACACATCATCGTAAAATCAATAGATTCTCCGCTTCACTCAAAATATATACAGTACACACACGTAAAGAGATATACTATTACAACAATAAAGTTTTATAATCGCATAAACAATCACTAAACATTTGATAAATCAGTATTAATGGTTTCTTAAATATAGTTTAATGATCCATTATCGATCTATTTAATGTTAGTGAACCATTAATTAATTTTTAGTCAATTATAGTATAATATATTAGCTAAACGCATCGTCTTTCTGCACAAGTAGGTATATTAAACGTTTAATATTTTTTCCGTTTTATTTTTCTCATTTAAATTATGTAATATATTGAATGATTTCTTTCAAATGTTATCGATTTTCAAAATTATATATCTAAACTTACTAATAAGAGTTTGAATGTGACAAATTTTCACAATTTAATTTTTAATGTTTTATTTTTAACAACCGTAGTCGAGAATCGAAATCCAACGAGCTTTATAAAAATTTTTCGTTTATTGTTAGTTTTTCCTGTAGAATTTTTTTTAAAGCAAAAACTCATGGTTTTTATTATTTTGTCTAACATTGCCAATGACATGTGTGCAACCACAACGCATGCATAGGTATTCCTGCTACCTAAGTCTAACAAAACTTACGTATTCAAAAACAAAGTAGAAAATTCATCATAATTAAGATTAATTGCAGTCTAGTAGAGTTTTTAAATAGGTATATAATTTATATGTGACGGATTGAGAATGCAGTTGGCTTAATTTCAAAATTATTTAGATATTCAAATATAGCTCGTAATTTTATAATTTATTTAAATAAAAATCGTTATTTTCAATTTACAAATCCTTCAGTATATAATAATATTATGAATAGGTATTATTATTATATATTATTATTGTGCGATATACGCGCGTTAATTTATACAAACGGTGGCAGCAATTAGCTGAATAAACAACTAATCTCTCCTGGAAAATTTCTCGAACTGAATATTTAAATTATTATAAAATCAAGTCGTTAACTAAATAAAATTATTTACGAAATCTATTATATATCGGCATATTTTAACTTCGATAAATATCAAAGTATAAAATTATAATTTATAACTATAAAAAACTGTAATTTTTAACATTTAAAATAGAAGTAATTTACGTATTTTATTTAATTGTATAATAATAGCTAGCTAAGTACTTTAATAGATTAGGTTAGGTAACTATAATTTTAAAGTTAATGGTAATTATCGGTATTCCATCTAATGAATATAAAAATATAGTGTACATCTATAGGTAAAATATAAAATAGTAAAAACTCGCATGTAAGTACTATTATAAACTTTTTATATTCATATTTTTTAAAACATGCACTTTTGGGTTAATTTCAAGTTATTAATTTTATTCCTAAATTTATCACACATATCACATTACTGTTGCATTGTATAATAATCGATACAGATGTTTAAAACAAAAAAGTTACATCAACTATATTTTAAGAATCGAGTATTATTATTTCAACTTGAGTTATATAACGTTGTATTTTGTACAGGTTATTAGTATTTATTATAATTAAATGTTAAAGTAATATGAAGTGTAAGGTTTTTTCTTTGAAAAATTATTATTTAAATATTGTATCACTATACACCATTAACACCGATAAGCAGCGGTGAGTACCTATTATCAAATTAATTATTAACTATACATTATGATTTGCCAAGTAAATACTAAATTGATTGTGTTCTCTAACAAATGTATAATAAATAATATCGTTGATTGATGTAAATAAAATAATATAATTTTTCAACACAAATATAATAGTTTTATTAATCTTTCTGCCGTATGATGTACTGATATATCCGTATAAAATAGTACAATGAGTTTAAATTATATTATTGAGCAGTATAATGTTACCTACTATATGTTTTTGATGTTTTCAAATGTAGTAAGAACAAATTTAAGTAACCTTGTATTAAATGTTCAAGCTTTTAGAATCTTGAATCAAAAAATTAAATATACTCAATAGAGTAATGTCTATAAATTTAACATAAAGAGTCAAAATATTTAAAAAATTAAATATGTATTTATGTGCATAAAGTATAAATACTGGAATTTTCTTGTTATTTTAGTCCCTCCACGCATACAAAAAAGTACATTATAATGCGAATTTATTAATACCACTAGCTACCTTCAAAGTTGGAGATTAAAGCATATTATCTACTCCAAAACATAACGATAACAAATAACAAATCACACACAAAAATAAAATTATTAAAAAACAAAGAAAAGTTAGTTATTATAAAGCCAACATATATTCATTGTTTTACTTTAAACGTTAAAAATCCAAATTCAACAAAAAATGAGTGAATTTGAATGTTAGTGAATAGTTATTAAAAATTGAAGCCTATACCATATTTAAAAAAATGTAACTTACTTGTAAAATTAAAATTAAATTATAAACTACCTATAATACCATAACTATCAATAACTAAAAGCCCTGGTATCATGTTAGTAAATATCATTGATGTTGATATAATACCGTCTTTCTTATAAAATCATACAATATTTTATATTATATTATTCCATATAATATAGATTAAATATTATAGACCATGTATCTAGGTAATATTATTTTTAATTGTATATTTAATATTATGTATTTAAAATATATTATATTATTATCAAATATAGATACATGATCAAATATTATATTAATCGAGTTACATTTTGAATTCTAAGTGTTGACAAAAAACATTATTGGTTTGGTGGTAGGTTGTATACCATATCTACGTTTTATCTTTTAAATTTTAATGTATTTTCATGACTGAGAATAATTTTTCCGATAAAAAAATGGTGATTTCAGGATATATACCAGAGATGCCGAACTTTTTCGGATAAATTGATTTAAGTGCTAATCTGTTGTAATCAAAGTTTTAAAATAATTAAAATGTCAATCATATGATTCATTATTCATAATTATTAGTAATAATAGTACTATCTACAAACAGTTTTTACTCTGGGTGATGGAAGTTATAAATATGAAAATTCAGTACAATTTCTTAATAACAAAGCAGCACTAGCTTTGTCGAACACAATTTGTTATTATTCAGTTTTGATTTGAAATAATTCGATATGGAAAATAAACTTTCATATTATACATAATTTGTTGACAAGAATATTGAGTTTATTTGAAATGACCCAATTTTTTTAAAGTACAAAAATTATATATGATAAAGTTAATTTTAAACTTTTATAATTGATTACTGTACTTTTTAAAAATAATAAAATATGTACTTCACACCATTTTTTATTTAATAAAATGCATGATTTAACAACGAAATATAAAAATATTATCGCTAACCGTTAACATTTGACCAATGTGCTACCTTTCGTATACGTACCAAAACGTTATATAGGTACCTTTGAACATATCTTTGTGGGATATATATATTCCTATACTTTGGAGTGGTAAAAATAAAAAATTACCGTACAATTATACTTACAGAAAAATATAAATAAATAAATAAATAAATAAAAAATAAAAAAAAATTTTTATAAAAATATAATTTATATATAAATTCAAATATTAAATACGCCTACGTATTTCAATTATTTCATTTGATTTAAAATAAAAATAATATAATTAACCAAATATTAATAAATAAACCATAAATATCTACAACAGATTTATAGCCATGGATCAATAATAAAAATTCAGATAACAAAATACTGAAATCTAAATCTTTAATCAATTTAAAATTATTCTAGTTAAATTTTTATTGCAAACTCAAAAATAATAGTGTCATTCTGTTAACAATTTCGTTCAATTGTATAATAATGAGTTCACCGCAAGGATTCCGTTTATTTATTTTTTTGTAATTCTATCGTTTTCCTCGAAATCGTTGCGAAATTTTCAATCCCAGCGAACTTGCGGAAACCCCACGTGCATCTGTGTCTAATCGATACGGAAAACTTTTGTGGCGCTTTCACTATATATGTAAAGGCGGTATGTACCCCAAAAAGTGTTTTCCGAAAAAGCAACCTTCAACATCATTTTAAAATCAATAAAATTATAGTATACCCACGACCACCGCCCGTTATTTGTAACGCGCGTTGGTGGTTTTAAGTTTATTCGAATCGAACTAGTCTGCTATATATACTTATATAATATTATATAAGTGCATATTATGTAACGTCCTGTCTAGGAGCGTATTGAGAGTCCATTTAGAACAAAACAATAATTTTTTTTCTATTTGACCTATCTGGGTTGCAGCTATTTTTTCAATTAAACTATTTGTATTAACATTAGCTACCAATACAACAATAATGTTTACTGAGGTTATAAATAGACCACTAGGAAGACACAAAGAAGTTATTTATTACACAAGAATGATAGGAATTACGAGGAAAAAGAATAAAAAATATTTAGATATCATTTAATTCAACAGATATAGGAAAAAAATTCATTTGATACATCATTTACAAAGAGTAGAAACCTAAAACCAAAATTTCCTGTTCAATTTTAATAATTATTATAATAATATTATTGCTACACAAAATTTTTCCAATGACAGTTATTTTGTAGATTTTATGATGGCTAGAAAGAGGCTGCATCACATATCATATTATGAAGCACGCGCGTTACTTTGTTCTCTAGGCTAGATATATAGACAAATATTACTATGTTATTGACATAATTGTTAAACACAAATTATACAAGATTTTTGATACCATTTACTCTTTATGTTATATTTATTTAACCAAAACCAGGGTTAAAGATATTAGATTATATGGAAAATCGTGAAAAATTACGTGTGCTTAAATTGCTGCAAGCGAAACCTTAATATCGTATATGATATAATAACTAATAACTAGCTAGGTATATTTATTATAGTTTATAAACTGCATTACTATGCTATAGCATATATTAATATATATATATATATATTGATTTTAAATGAGTTTACACCATACGCGCAATGTAATTGTACATTGTAAAATATTAATAAAAATAATATTTATACGATAAGAATCAATTAATTTATGGTTATTAAAATAATATAACGGTGTTTGTTGTGTAATACTGAAGTTGTTACTCGTTTTAGTGACCACGAAAATCGCTCATAGTGGTTATAATATTATGGTCAGCGTTTCATAAAAAAAAAAAACGCGTTACTATTACATATTACATAATTACAATAAAATATAAATTGTTTTAAAACCACCAAACTAATATTATTATGTTAAGTTAAATATAATATATTATATACACATAGAGTTGTTGCCCGTTAGACGCAAAAACGCATAAAATATAGTTGGATTGACAATAGAGAAGACACCGGCGAAATCAAAAGTGATCGATCTAATTTTTTTTTTCAAAAATAAATGTATTCTATTTTCTGTAAAAAAAAACACAACAAAAATGGTAAAAATAATTATCTTAATAATTGTGCAGGTATATTATTATTATTATTGAGTGTTAATAAAAAAAAAAATAAAAATGTATAATAATTTACTTATTATCATACTAGGTATATTATACTTGTATAGTAAAGTACATTGGAAAAAAAATTAACCACTTACGTCTAATAAAGTGAAAATAAGTTTAAATATTTTATTAATCGATTATAAATTAACCAATGTGCACATATTTATCATATTATCGATTTACGGTACTTAAATACATATAAATTATATTTACGGTTAACAATATCATAACTAAATGTTATTAGACGTAGAACGTCGTTTATTAAAAAAAAACAATAAGTATGCCTATAATGTCATGTTTACGATGATGGTAGGTATATCATTTACATTGTAAAACATCACAGACTAATTAGATATGTGTATAATAATAATAATAATAAATCGTAAACGCTATTGTAACACGTGTGTATAATTTTGTGACTACTGACTAGCATATAAAATATATATTATTCAACGCCATCGATGGCAATACACGCACAATTATAATAATAATTACAATAATTACAGTTATTATTATTACCACTGTATAATATAATATTATAATATTATTATACAATATAAACTGATATAACTGATTCGCGTTACACAAATAAACTATGGTTGGTCAAACTCTTTGGCCGACGGTCATCGTATATGTATAATCATACAATTAATAATAATAATTAGATTTTTTTAGTACAGAAAACGAAGATTTTTTCCAACATCAAAAACACCAGTGGTAAATTATCATGCAGTAGACAATCATTAAGGACGTAAAAAATGGACATAATATACAGTGATCGAAGGCAGCGAGGGTGGTAAACGAGCGATGCTGACATTTTATGATATATCTCCTGATTTTATCTCCTTTAAAAAAATGTTATCCCCCGACGAAATAATTTAATAGTATACAATATAATATCAATATATCTTCTACGGCCGTGTATACAATGTTATATAATATAATATTTGATTAATTCAAAAAAATATAACTCTAACTTTATTTAGTCGTACATTATAATTTACAATTTTTTCTGAACACTGCACTGTATCGACCACTGCAACACAACAGCGCCATAACACAATAACAATATGATAACGTGTGATAAACGGTGCGAACGTTAATGAAAAAAAAAAAAACGATAATTTGTAAAACAATATAACATCATAATAATACAACATAATGACTTTGGAACGAATAAATGATGTGGATGTGTATACACCCAAAAATCATAAGTCGATACATCGATTTATGTAGAATACAATGCGATTATAGATTATTATAATAATATTATATTATACATGTTGTTGGAAACTAGCATAATATATATGAGTATGTTTATAATAATATATAATATTAACATAATATGTGTATAGAACTCGTGCAGGGCGCAACTATATTTACATATTTTTTTGGGTGATATGTTAAAAATATATTATAGAACATAATATTATAAAGGCTCATTCCCATCAAACGCCTCCTAATCAAAAAAACAAAATCGATTTAAAAAAAAAATGTCAAACTTAAAAAAACAATAGTTACGACTCTGTCACATATTACAATGGTATAGTACATCGGTGGTGGTCGATCACGATCTATGATACACAAGTGCATGTGGCCTATACCATCGGAGGGTGTTCTTAAATAATATGGCGTGTGAATCACACGAGTGTAATTTTTTAATTTTATTTAATTTTATCACAATACGGGCTGAAGCCCAAATAAGATTTACAATATAATAATGTAATATGCAAAAAATACAATTTATGCTTTCGGGAGGGTGATTCTTTGATCGAAAAATACTGTCATTATTTCAAAAATAATTATTTACTTATTTTTTTTTTAATGATTTTAAGTCGTTACAAAACAACAAATTCGAAAACAAAATATTATATTTTTATCATTAACTATTATTTTTTATGCTTTGACTTTTTTAATGATAACGCACATTTTTAATTCATCTAACATGTATTCAAATTTAATTTCAAGTGAGTGGTTTACGAGTAAGTTATAAGTACCTATTTACATTTTTAATAAGCGAATTATATAGGTGTAGTAAAAAATTGTAAAAATGTCATTATTTTTTTTTTTTGTAACGACTAAAAATTTTGTACAAAAAATGTTGAAATAATACAAATGTTTTACCTATTTCAAATAATAAATCACCTAATGGTTATTCGATTTCGACGACCGTGTTTTGAACGATGTTGCAGATTATAACGAGTCGTATGCACATTAGCTAAGTGTTTTTTAAAAATATATTCTTTTTAATTTCGCGGTCGTGCACAATATTAGTAATAATAATAACAATAATAAACCATAATCATCGAGGCGTCCTATATATATATATATAAAATATTATATTTATGTAACAATATTTTAAATATTATCGTTTTAATATTATTATGCGCACAATAGTAGTGTGTAATGGTATAATAATATTGTATAATTAATTATAATACACATTTTTCCGATATTATGTGGCGACTTTCGCGAGCGCCAATAGCGCCAGTGCGGCGGCCACGGTTGCGGCGCTGGGCGCGTTCGGCCCCGGCCCGGCACCGGTCTGGGCCAGGCCCTGTTGGTTGGGCTCGTCGATCACGTTGCTCATGTAGCTGGTGGTGTCCGGTTTCTTGGTGGGCGGCTGAGCCGACGCGGAGACGCCACCGCCAGCGATACCGCCGACACCCGCAGCCGACACCTGCCACGTCGGCGTGCTGAACGATGCGGCTTGCACGGTGTGCCCGCGGCTAGTCCTCTCGCTGCCCGCGGGTGCCGTCGACGGTCCACCGGACCAGCCACCCGTGTTCTGCTCGGGTCTCCAATCGTCCTGCCGCTTCGTCGCTGTTCGTTCGCACGTGAAAAAAAAAACAAGACAACGTCAATTATACATCATCGTGATGGTTAATGCTGCGAATTTAATGCATTAAATAACACTAAGAAATGCATTACAAAACGCACCGAAAACGCAAGAAGTGCACTAAGCGACCAAACGCATTAAAATATCAAAACCTTAAGCACTGTACCTAATTGTATAACAATTATAATATATTAGATTAAAAATATATAAATCTATAGAGTATAAAATATTAAAATATATTAAATTAAACATATTATTTATATATCACGACCAGTATCACGAGTAAACGTCTAAAATATTTAGGAGAAAACCATTAAAAAATAACTCATAAAATGTGTGTAAAAAGTGAAATCGAGGGAAATAATTACTAAGAACGAAAAAAGTAATAGCCAAATTAGGTAAGCTCACTCTGAGAACGCGCTAAATTTTCGGTTTCTAAACGTATTTAAAGTACACATAAATAAACTATAATTCCGAATATCATTTTAAAAAATATTAGTTAGCATGGATCTATATCAATTACACATATTTTTATATTTTTTTAATGCTGATTAGTATAGTAGTGCGAGTTTAATTTGAATAAAACTGTTTTAAATTAATTATTTATTTATCTGTAGTATTAAAATATTTAATAGTTAATACATCCACCTCATTAAAAAAAGGTACTCCTGTAATAATAATAATAATTATTATCAAAAGGCCTTATCGTAGATCCAAAGTTTTATCATTTTTGAAAAACGGATGCTGCATGCTGCAATGTAATTATTGATTTGAACTCGTTTGCATATAATAATATGATGTGTACTAAATCAATATTATAAATTTATAAATATTATATAATATTTATATCATTATGACGCGTATATTTACTATTTAGTTTTGTGTATCAGTATCACTATAAATAATTTATGTATGGATCACGTATTATAATATTTATAATCATAATATCAATATGGTACAATTACAAATAAAATATTATGATAATGATGATTTTTTCAAAGGCAATATGAAGGTCGTTATTGTTATATCTAATTATTATAAGTAATATTAAACTAATAATTATTGTATTTAATATTACACTAATTGCAGTAATATTATATTACAATAGAGTTGCGTATCGTATTTTAATAAACATTTTAGTACATTATTGTGTACAATGTACATACACGTATAGTTTAGACCGCGATGTGTAACAAGACTCGGAGCAATCACAAAAACAAATGGATCGCGCCGGAAATGTTGAACGTATTATTAATTGTAATCATAGTAAAAAATATATATGTATAATAATAATAATTTGTATACATTTACAATATTGATAATAAGTAAATAAGAGCGATTTTAAGAGGTTATCGGCTACATTATATTATTAAACAGCAATAGAGTCGATAAGTCAGTTATTATATTATGTGTATATTATAATACACGTTACACGCTGTCGGTTGTACACTTGTACTTTGTTTGATGAAGTCACGAATGGAATTTCAAATGATGGTCGTGGCAACGACAGATTTAATATTATAAATAATAAATAACACGAGACATTTTTTTTCTATATACCCTTTTATCAGTACACGCCCGAACAACAATAATGATTAGTAGTTATACAATTTCATTAGGTACCTACGTACGCGTAGACGCGTAGTTAATATTATTGCAAGTCAGGCGGGATTTCGAATCGGGACAAAACTACTGGCGTTATAATAATATACAGAGTGATTACTCCTCTACATCTTCGAAAATTTAATTATTTAAAATCTTATTTTTAGAATTATTAATTAAATAATAATATATTTAAACACCATATTTTCAACTGAGGTTTTTTGTACTATACCTACTTATTATCTAGTAAATAATTGACGTATAATTTTGATGACGATAATAGGTCCATGATAAAGAGTTTGCAAGTTATGTTAATTTGAAATCTTTTGTAATTAATATTAATAACTTTTAAAAATGGTATAGACATATAACAAATAGTAAATTCAACATTATATTATGAAAAACATTTTTTAAATACCTTATATTAATCTTAGTAAAAATATTTTAACTATTGAAAAATATTACTTGTTGAAATTTTGAATTAAGTACGTAGATGAACATTTTCAAAAAAAATATCCACTAAATAACTTACGGTAAAAAATTGGAGTTCACATTTGAAAAATATAAGTTTGTTTCACTACAAGAGATTCTTTAATAAATATTACAAACCGTCCCAAAAATTATAAAATATGAACTTTAAGTGTATTCAAAAATTCCTAAAACCACAATTTATAATTATACATAAAAATTGGAGCGAGTCGCGAGTATGATTAGCGAATCGTCCTGTATAATATTTTAATCCGGCTGTTGCGCAATAGTATACGACTGGATTACGGGAGGTGTATACATACTATTAATTATAATAAAACATGCCGTAGAAATTTCGATGAAATATGAAAACATTTGTTATAGCGGCCGTAGAGTTTTAATTTTTTTCGATCACGTAATAATATCACAATAATATAATTCTAATAATAATAATAATAATATGTAAACAGTAAGCACTATAATATTATGTTATATATACGTTAACACATTATTTTATAATATACATTGGACGAGTTAAATTTTTCTATTTTATTATGTGTAATATTATTTAGGGCAGACGAAATCGAATAATAGTTGACAAACAAAAACAGGATTTTCTCTAAGCTGTCAAACCATATATCGACTGCCGGTCTCGGTCCTAAAGGTCAAAATTGTAAACATAATATGTACGCAGTATCGAATTCGATCATTAAATGTATAGATATGACGTTCTATTATAATATAATATACATAATAGTGCGTTTCGAGGTTTCGGCGGAATCACGCGTTATATTGTTCATCACAGCCGTAACCTGCTGTGACAAAATTGGCAGAGATCGTATGAGAACTGTTGTAATAATTATTATGGTACATATAATTACGATATGTAATAGGAATTATAAAAACATTTCATTTTTTACTAATTTACAAAAACAATTATACGTTTATAAAATAGTAAAACATGTTTATCTTCATATTTCCGACACATTGAACTTTATATATTTATATATGTTTTTACAATATATACGTAGCTTATCAGTAAATTGCTAAGCAATGAATAGAAAACATTTGTTTGTACTTTGTAATAGATAGTCTTCTTTCTTTTCAGAACCGTCTACATACCAAAAATCAAACTCCAACAAGGAGACTTAAGAAATGTATTAATTTAATATTTCTCGTTACAAATATTATAGCCGTTTACCATTAACTATAAAACGCATATTCCCAAATTTAAAAAATCAAGTTTTAAAAAAAAAATAATTCTATACTTCACGGTCACACATATTTATGTGTTACAAAACAACGCTTGCACGTGTTTAATGTTGACTGTAGAAATACAGGCCACAGAGTATTTTAAGTATATTTTAATAAACTACATATCGTGTAAACCAGAAGTTCTCAAACTTTTTTTACTATCAGTGTGTATTTCGGATCAGTCATGTACCATTAATGACTAAAAATAGAACTATTTAAAATTGCAATACTAATAATTTAAAAATTAATTATAAGATAATTCCTAATAATTTAGGTACATTTAACAATATATTTTATTATTATATCCAAAACATAATAATATAATAATAAAAATAATATTAAATCCTACAAATATTGGCAATTAGTTAGAAGTCATAAATTTTATATATTAATACTAAGCGACTCTGATAACTGCTCTCATTACTCGTAAACCCCACTTAAACTTCTTTTTGCAAGTTGAGTGCTTATGATAATAATAAAAACTCCGAATGAAAAATACAAATTAATAACAATAATAACTATTATTTGCTTATAGATTATTGGTTTAAAATGTTAATAATTTAACGAAAACACAACCGTAATACCACCACATGACCTTCCACGTATTGTATCATAGTTTGAGAGCCACTGGTGTAAACTAATAAAAGCAAGCCCATAACGAATAATATTACGAAAGGTATGGAATAAAATTATAATATTACATTTTTGTAGTTTTGTCCCAATTAGGAAACCACAACAATTCGAAATTTTGACTGATTCGTAATATTATAAAACGGTTTGTGCATTTTTAATACGTGTTCTAGTTTTGTAATTTATCATTATTGTTGTTTAGTCATATTTTGATAATTGAATATACAAAAAAATGTCTATCCCATAAATGACGTCAATTTAATCACTTAAAAAATAATAATTGGGTTCGTATCATGACGATTGTCATAAAAACTTCAACACGCACTATATTGTAATTAATATTATATTATCTATTATAATAGTTGAGTCGATTATATCTTACAAGGCCACTGGCTGGGACTCGGCGATCCTTTACCCTTATCGTCTTGCCACCGATTGGTGGTCATCACGTTATAATATTCATATCCAGGACATTCGTCTTGATTCGGCCTGTGAACAATAAGATATAATATAACGGTATTATTATAATCTTAACCAATTCATAGCTGCAGTCACTGTACACAGATTATACATTGATTTGCTCAACTTCTATTTCTCCTTAATAATGGATTTATTCAAGTACCGATGCTTAGAGCTTTGGATACATAAGCACCATATTTTAAATTATTTAGATTATTTTACCATTTGAAGAGTGTACTATGGTAAAGAAAACTTTTAATTTTTCAAATGAAATTTGCCCTTTTTTCTTGTGAAATATTAATTGGATGACTATTTGATCATTTTTATTTAGGTATATAATTCGAAATTCAAACGTGTAATTTTTGGTTTTTTTTTTAACTTTGTGTGTTATGAATAATAGGTCCACATAATAATGGGATAAACATTGAGAATACGATGATTTGAGAACTTTAGTAATTAATATTATTAATTTATTAGTATCTTATAATTTTCAAAAATAGTCCAACCGGTCCAAGTATAATAAATACTAAATCTATTAATACATCTATTTTATATATTTTTTAAACATAATTTTAAAGACTATTCTTAGTATTTGCATTTTTAATAACTTAGATACTATCTATTTTAAATTTTAATTTAGATATATACATAAATATATTTAAAAAAAATTAGCTACTTGACAATAATTTAAAGTAGAAGAGATCGGTAATCATTTAAAAAAAAAAAATAAGTTAGTATTGCCACAGAATAATCCTTAAATGGTATATAAAGATCTAAATAATTGAGTACTCGATACTCAGACTAGATATAAAACTATATTTAAAAATTTTAAAAATTTCTGTATGAGATAATTCATCATTAAAAGAAAAAAATAACCGGAATCGCCCGTTGACTATCGGATTATTATGATATCTGCTTTTTTATAACCAGGACAGGACGTACCTACCATCTATTATTATTATTGTTGTTGAACTGGAATAAAAACAATTATCATAGTATTCTGCGTATAGGTTTTAGGTACTTACACGTAGTCTATGCATTGGTTGCGAAAAAATCCAAATGCTTTATCCAACAATTGTTGTGTAAAGGAATCGTCGTCTTGGTTGCAGGTCCTTCGTGTTTGGTCAAGCACACATTCCCGGAATCTGTGGTGAGTGCTGAAATAATACATATTTTGGTTTCAATATATTGTATTATTATTATTATTACGTGTATACGCGCCAACTAAGGAAAAAAAAAGTGAAAAATCGCGAATTGGCTATACGATCCGTGTCCTCGAGTCTCGAATTATGACGACCAGACAACTATATAATATTATAATAACATTTTGAATGACATACCTATTCTATATTATATTTTTGGGTTAGTATAATTAAATCATCTACTCAACTGTTGTTAATAGTCGATACGAAGCGCATCTAAAAGCGCGTGTAGGTAATTTATATATATGCATCGACCATAGTATTTCAACATACTGACAACAGAATGTATAATAAAACAATATGATAATTTATTATTATTATATGGCATCGGAAGGAAAAAAACGAGATTATGATGACGTAAAAATAATAACAAAAAAATTATGATAAAAAAAAAGTGAAAGGAAAATGAAAATATAAATGAAAAAATGTTGTATACTAAAAATATCGATAAATTAAATACAATATAAAATACTAAAAATTATTATAGTAGCACTATAAATATTAACGCAGATGTCGTTTATGGTATCGATTAATATAGTAAATATATAAAAACATATTGAAAACTTTCCACATAAAATCATCGATAATTAATACAATAATTTGTAATATTATAGGCTCGGCCTGAATGGAGTTGTTACATTGTGCGTTTAAATACGTCCTATAATAATATGAAACATTGGCAAAAATTGATATTCTATTACATTAATGTTTTTTGATGCGTACATTTAGTACATCTTACAGAAATGAAATAAATAATAAATCGATTTAGATAAACTTTTAAAAAAAAGTTAACGACAATTATTCTTATTGGAGACAACAAAGAACAAAAAAATGCATTGATAGTTGATACTCTATATTTTGTATTGGAAATAATAATTATAAGAATTTTATTAGAGCTGTATTTTATGAATGCATATATAATGTATATGAACGATTAATATCATTAACGAGTATACACTTAAGTAATTTTATAAGACGTGTAATAAATTATATTAGTTTGTGCAGTTTTCAGGGGCAAACCATAGGCAATAGTGATACATACATACAAGAGTGGTCATGCTTATCAATATTATTATTAAATCATTACCTAATAATAAAATTGGCTATTAATAGTTAGTACTTACGATTATTATACTAACACACAAAACAACTTCTACAATCCAAAACCTGGAACACACTTTCACGCCTATATAATATTTTTTAGCTTATAACTTTGTTTCTTCGGAGAAAAAACCTAATGTTTCGCAATATTATATTTTGTTTTATAAATTTGAAATATATATTATTTTCTTCGAGACAACAGAATCGAAACTAAAATTTGGCTGATCATATTATGCTCTGTATACATTTGAATAAAATATATTTCTCCTGATATATTTAAGAGAATTTTTCGTCTTTATTGCAAAAATACACGGTGAAAGTTACTAGTTATCGTTTTATTATATTACAGTGTAGGTTGCTGTTGTTATTAGAGGTATATTTGCATGAGAACAAGAATACCGAATAAACAGCAATGACATTCAAACATGATTCGTATACGACCACGTTTTATATTTTATGTCAACGAAATTGAAAACAAGATTTAGAAAGTCGTAGAGCATAATAAGCATATGCATTTGTTTTAATTATAATCCCCAGACTAATATTGATATCATGATGACAACATTACTTTAGTCCTTAACGCGTTATTATATTAGGTAGTAATATGTAAGACATCACAAGACGGTCGTATAGCCATAACTGTTATAACCAACACTGTCAACACACGATGGCGAACTCCGATAAGAAATATAATAATAATATGTCAAGTGTATTATCAAACTTGCTTACTTGCATGGTACGTAATGCGTGATGGCCAACATGTCTGTTGTCTACACATTAAATATTTACATGATATATCCGGAATGCCATGCAATAGAGATAGGGTTTTAGAAGGGCATGTCACATAAGGGGCAGCTATACAGTTATACACATTTTTTTCATTTTTGAAGGTGTGTCGAAAACTTTTTAATGTTATACCTATTAAAATTACCAGAAAACAGGATTCCTAAAAAATATTTTAATGACACCAATGGCTATCAAATTAATTAATTAGTAATGCAGTAGTAGGTTTAATTTAATATTTTTGACATGATTAACAATAAACAGATGATAGAAACATAACATTTTTCTCCGTGTGGTCCATTTGTTAACACAGAAAATGTCGTCAATGTATGTAAATGTAATACACTAGTCATGTATACAGGTAAAAATTAAAGGGTCATAAATAAAAAAATTTTTCGTTAAATGTAAATAAACAAAATATTGTAAATTATTCGTAATAACTAAATTATAATTAAACAACTATTGACAATGATTTTAATAAAAACTGAATAATGTTTATAATATTAAACATTATTTTTGAAAATATTTTTTTTAAGTTTAACCCCCCTAACCACTCCTTTTTTTTTGTATAAGTGGCTGTAATTCACAGTGTAATATCACATACATGCAATAATAATATATGCACATTGCACATTCATATATTAACTATATGGTTTTAACATACTGCACGCAGTGGTATAGCTAGAAATATCAATTAAAGGGCAATTTTGTAAATTTGTCGATGGTTATGATACATAATCAATGAAATATAAATTTATATTATCTAATATATGAATAATGTTAAAAGTAGTTTTTCATATAATCTCTAATACATTTTTACTACAAAAACAAAACTGAAATATTGAATAGTTCACCGTCGCCGTTCATGGAAATATAATTATTTTACTACGATTATTAAAACGATTACATAACAACTATATATATTATATTAGTTGAAATACGAAATAATTGTTTTCGAACGTCGCATCTTACCAACAAATGCTGGGTCCACTGGTCTCGTTCGAAATGAATCCGGCCAAAGATCGATAGTGTTTCCCACAACGCGAATCGTCGAACAGCGTCGTACGTAAACACGACGCATGCTTCAAATATTCTGAAAAACGAATATATGACATTATATAAAAACACAAATATTTGACAGAAAATAATATAAATTTGATATAATTTTAAATTTATCTGTAAGAAGAATAAGTAGATATTAGACCCCACTAAGTCAACGTATGCTCTGCCCAGTAGTCAAATTTATAATTTATTATAATATCTCTCCATTAAATAAGAATGTTTTGCATTTTATCTTCTTTATAATACAATGTCCACGGAAACCGAAAAATAAACAATAATAATATTATAATTAATTAATTAATATTTAAACCTCTCTAACATCAAAAAATGTTCGTACATTTTATTATTACCATATTTTATTTTAAAAATTTCAAATTCTAGAAAGGGGAAGCGATGTTCGACCGAAGCTCTGACAGGGAGGCAGAGTCCTCTAATAATTTAATATTACTTAAATAAATATGTACCTTTAATTGATTCAAAAAAAATTAGTAATAATAAACTAAATATAAAACCATAAAATTAGATTCTTTTTTTAAAATTAATATTATGATATCGTTTACTTTTTAGTTATTATTACGAATTATGATTTATATTGTATTGCGTGATGCATACGCTGATATATAGTATGACGTTATTGTATTAGTATGTATTACGGATCAACAACCTGTCTGGTATTGGGGCGACGTGCACATTTGATGGACCAGTTCGATAGAGTTTTCAACGGCTTTGTTAAATACTTTTCGTTTGCTCTCCTCGAAACAGTGTTCGGTGTAACGCTTTGTACAATCGACGAACAGCGTCCAAGTGCTATAAAATATGACGCGTATAAAACACATTATTTTATTATTGTAACAGTTATAGTAAGTATAATGTTGTTATAATGTGTCATGCATAAAACGAAACGTTTACTGCGGCAGATCAAACAATAACTTACCGGCATATGTTATCGATGTCTTTTAGATTTCCCGGATAGATGAAATGCGGATCTTTCACCAGTGGATCGGCTAGAGCGATACACCGGTTGTATTCATCTTTACCGCAGTTTTGCGCGTATATCATGTGGGCTGCTTCGGCTGTAAACGATAAAAAATAAGTGTTATTATAGTAATGAAATCGTCAGGTGAGATGGTAATAATTATGACTGACGATCTATACTTTTGTTTGGTTGGCAAATCAAAGTTAAAGAAAAAATGTACGACTAACGCGTAAAAGTGAATTAGAATCATAAATAAAGAAAAATATGTCTAAAATATAATTAAAAACCAGAAAACAGAATTACATCGATATTTTGCAACGATACACAATCATAAATGTATAAAATCAAAAACTAATTTTAAAAATAAGTCGGGAAAATTAAACATTGATAAGCGAAATCAAAAGTTTTCGTAAGATTTTAAATACTGGATACGACGCATATCCTACGCAATCATATATTTATACATTTGCTAACATAGTTTCGGAAATTATAGCCTTGAAAACTATATTATAATTATAGTTAATTTTGATCAGTATATTTATTGATTTCATACGAATATACTATATACGAATGTGTGTCATGCGAAATATTTAAGTTCTATACCCATATATTTTCTGTTTCTTGCTATATTGATTTTATGTATAAATGTTTGGATTTTCTTTTTGAATTCGTTTTGTCTTTGGTAAACACAATATTGGATAACGGGATACTCGGGGTACTCTAAAAGTTTTATATACTTTAACTTCTATTGATTGGAAATTTGACACAGTTGATACTCTAAGAGAGGGGTTAAATATGGCGTGTAGTCGGCATAGTTTTTAAAACCGAAAATGTAATGTAATTTATGATAAAATTATTTTTTATGTGATACATAATATTTCCGATTAATTTTTCGTATCATAAAATAATTTATCTGACACTAATATATATATTCACCTATACAATGTAATAAGTGTGTCTATACCTTATTTTATTAACCAAATTTGATTCAAGCAAAAATTGTACAGAATCACTTTAAATGTTTAAAGTCCAATTAAAATATACAATATTGCCAATCTATATAGCTAAAAAAATATTTTCCAAACTCCAAAAACAATAACGATTTTTAAAATTGTATTTCGATATATTGTACGAAAAATTTAATTTTAATCACAACAAACTTAGTTAATTGACCGCACATATTTTTAATTTTGTGTTTAAAAATCATGTGCTTTTCTTTAGCTAATATTATTATAAATAATAAATAGGTATTATAGTATTTTAACGTTTGCATATAGCAATTTACGAACACCTTTTAATAGTTGATTAAATTGTATAAAAATTAAATTGTAAATTTGTTTTTCAACGTGACCGTGACAAGCAGACGAAAATAGTTACTATATAGAGTACCATAATATGACTTCTATTGTTTTATATTCAATGCGAACACACATACAATTGGTACAAGTACGTGCCGGCTGTGCCGAATTCTAAGCTCTTACATAATATTATACCTATGTCTACGTTAAAATATGATACTGACACGTGTTTTTCAGAGTAAGCACTCCTTATAATATCTAGGGTATATCAACCCTTATTAAAAAACCTGTTCCGTTCATTCTTTTGGGACAATTGTTCGGGAAGTGTGAAACTTTCAATTCATCACCTCAATGTGTGTATGCAATATTTATATAAGTGACAGTTATACATTATTTTGATTTATTATTGTTAAAATACGAGAGCTCTTGTGGTTTGAACACGCGACTACCGAAGAACACGTATAGTTAAATGATACTATACGTCTGTAAACGATATTATGTTAAGTTATTTTAAAAAAATTTCGCACTGGAATATATTATAATCGTTTGAGATATATATATTCACACCATCATAATATAATATAATTAAACATAATATTGAGATGTGTCGATATATACGCGTATATTATAACCGTTTATATAAGGTTTATTAAAACGAAACGATTTGATTTAAGTAATGAATACGCACGTGTAATAATAGAAATATTATTATACATGTAAAATAATAAAATGAAAAATTTAATTAAAAAATATTTAATTGCGAATATATTGTGATGATTCCGTTTTTTATTTGTTTTTAAATCGTATTATTTTAAAAATAAAGTCATATTATAATCATTTCAAGATTATAGTACATAAAAAAACGAATTAAGACTTAAAACGCCGAAGTACAATATACCTAATGCTTTTTGAAAATAGGGTTTTTGTTCATTTGAATGAAAACTTTGTTTTTAGTTCTTCGTTGCTGTACGATTAATAGGCTGGCACGCACATTATATTAATACCACGATGAGATATTTAATCTTTTCGCTCTCGTGGAATTTCTAAATCGCCAAAAACACGTCATTGTTTTAAAAATATTTGACGACATGAAAATATAGGACGCACGCGGCAATAACGACGACATTACGTTAATAATTAAAAATACTATTAAGGGAGTTCTATAGTTTTATAATTATACACATATTACTATTATGTTATTTTCTACACAATTGTGGTCTTAGCGAAAAAAATGTAACAAACAACGTTTACGTTGTTGTTCAGTTGTATGAAATAAAATGTATTGGGTGGTAAAAAATAAGGCAAAATGTACAATTTATACAGCATAGTTGTTTGTATCAAGTGATATTGTTTACGCCATTCTATGTATTGAAATAAATTATTATTGTTATTTTTCTAAGTAGACTTTATTTTATAAGTTATTATTGTGTTATTAAATACAGAGTGATTCGCAAAGCATGCTCATTTTCAATATTATATTCCATAATATTAAGTTTATTAAAATTCTGAATTTGTAGTGTACTTAATAATCATATTATTTGCAATTACAAAGATTTTTTACACGAGTATCCTGCAGTCATGGCTGTTCCAATATATAAATTTCATTTTATCAAAAATAATTAACGATTATAATTAAAAATTATAAACCTGATTTTTTTTTTGACGTTTGATGTGTTTTTATTAAAATCTGAATGAGTAGTTTTTGAGTCATTAAAATAATATGAATAATGTATATAGTTACCTACAAAGGATAATTATAGTCCTTATTAAAAATGATTTTTAAAATCTACAAAATTATTAAGTATGATGATATAGAAACTAAAAAAAATAAAATTTGAATAAATTCGTTATTAAAAAGTTAAAATTATGGTGATCAGGGTTATTAGATGTGTATATTTTTGTGTAGTTTTGACATTATATCACTATCACTATTATGTATAACTATATTTTGATATACCGCTAATAATCTTAACTTTAATCGTTCTTAACAATACATTTCTGTATAATATTTAAGCATTGAATAGGTTTATCGTTTCGAATAAATAATATATTAAATATTGATTAGTAAACAATAGATAAGTATATAAATATTATATGAAATTGAACACATTAATAAACGAGTTGTGAAAAAAAATTCCTTAGAAAATAACAGTACCTTTTAACTTAACTGTATGGAAAAGGATTTTTTTTAGTTGTTAAGTCAAACGTCAAACAATGCAAAGTTTAGATTAGAACGTGATCAAAATCGTTTCCTCTCTTATGCCGGATATTTATTAAGAATTGACCACCTACTTCACAATTACTCACTCATTCAGTCTCACTTAGATATTCCTCTTCTTTTTTCTCGCCATTCTGACGCCGATACCAAATTGATTTTGTCCAAAGTTTTTATTTTGTAAACTATAATTTATAACGTTCTATAAAATTGCCGTTGGCGTTAATAAATAAATAAATAATAAATATTGAGTATTTGAGTGAGATTGATTATCATAACGTATTCGAATGAAAAACAGTGTTTCGAAATTATCTAGAAATGTAACTCGATCAAAAAACGTGTGTTTAAATATAATTGAATAGCTGATAAAGTTTTAAAATACTTACAAATTATTTAAAATCATTATTTTTTTTTTCTTGACACAGTATCAATTACTAAAGTTAAATTTATTATAATAACTTTAATAGATTTTACCGCATTAAAACAATCAACGACTATTATAAGTTACATACAGCAAAATAAGTACCAATAAATTTAATTTGTTTTATGTTTATAAATCATAAATTGCTATTATTTATCATTTAAATAAGCACTGTAATTTATTGAAACATAATTTATTAAGTTCACTATTTTTTTAACAACTGTATTTATTATTCTTTTCACAATAAATTTACACAATTAAATTATTGAATATTTATATTCTGAAACTTTTATTCTAAAGAACTAAACATTTTGTTCTTTATTTTGAGAATACAATCACAAATTTTTATAATATTATTTTTAGTGAGTATATAATGAATTAATAAAATATTTTTTAACGTTTTTAAATGTTTAGTACCTACCAACCTAACTACCTAAAGTGAATAATAATAATAATATTTAATTCATATTTCAAGATGTATGTAAATACACAGTCGTACCCCATACAACCTTTTAGCAGATCAATAACTTATTGAAAGGTTGGAGAATAACAAAAATACTAGTTAAGTTATTTATGCCAGAGAATTAAAAAAATAATCCACTAACACAAAAATAATTTATAGTTAATTTCCTAATATATTCGCAAATAGAAGTTTCGTCATACTACCATAAGCTATTTAATATTGATATGTGTTGAATTAAAATTGAAATTTCGATCTTAATATTCATATATTATTTTGTTATAAGAATTGTAGTTTCAATTGTCATTTTTTGGCCATAAACAATTTACATATATAAAAAAAAGATTAATCAAATAAAAGTTTTATTAGTTTAGGTTATATTGTGACGGTTAGAATGGTTATAAAGGTCAAAAACTCGTGGTGACTCATTAGCTTATGCAAAATCGATAAATAATATTGCTTTAAAACTTGTTTAAAGAAAAAAACGATTTAAATAAATAAAATATGAAAATATTAGTAATAATTTACTAGAACATAATTATTCATCGTTGTCTTAAGTTGATATATTCTGTTTGTATTTCACTTAACGGTTATAAATGTTTTTTTATCATTTTTATAAATAAACTAGTTTATTTTTTACATGGCTTTAGACTTCAGTAAATATTTAGTTATCCGTTTTGCATTCAATTCAGTATTATACAATTAAAATACACATAATACACTTATTGTTTTCGATATTATTTTAGTAGAAAAATACATGTTAACTTCTGTAGGTAAGTAAAATCTAGACAAAATTACTTTTTTTTTTTATTAAACAACGCGCGTCATCGGTGTTAAAGCCATCAAGAAAGCAATTCGGTGGAAATAAAATAAAAAAAAAGTAATGTGTTTACGTGGTGTGCTGGATAATAATGTGGGGTATAAAGGGGTGCTACCCTGTAACAGCGAAACCCACGATTTTCATTTATGCTGCACGCAATGGTCAATTTGACCTATTTAATGGACCTTTTGACTCAACAGCATGTTTTATTAGTAGAGAAACATATAAACATAAAAACGCGTTTGCCGTTACGGATACATAGGTTTACAGACATTTTCGCAAAGGCCACATACTTGTTATTAAGGACAGCGAGGCCATCAAGATTATGGTGTAGGATCGCTTCATAATGGCGGGCTTGACGAAAAGTGACCTGAAAAAGAATAAATGCAAATAGCAAATTAGGTAAAATAAATTACGTATACTTAAAATGTTAGTGAAATAAAATTAAAAAAAAAAAAAAAAAACAATCAGAACGGACGTCCTTGGACTTTCAGGATTTATGTGTATGAAAATATAATACAATATAGGATAAGGTCTTGCAGGCGATTTTAATATAATCATTCGTTGAAATTTCATATTTACGTGTATATTATAATAATCATAAATAGGTGAATATTATGCATTGATTGGAATTATAAGCACAATTTGTAAGCGAATAATAGCAATAGCGCATCGATAAAATATGTACAGTGAACTAGTTCAAATTCTAAGGATAGGCAACTATAGTTAAAAGGTTAATTTGTTTTCAACTATATCTAACCTATTTAAATTTAGAGTTGATTTATCTTAACTATTTACAGTTAATTTAAAAACAAACCATCAAGATAAAATTTGAAAAATTTAAAATTTCTGGTTTTAATGTTGTATACATTAATAATTACTTGGGTCTGAATTTAAATGCCCTTTAAACCATAAACATATGCTCTAAAAATAGCTAAAAATGTCCTTAAAAATGCCCTCTATTTTTTTTATACAATTTGCTAATTCGCGAATAAGGTATAATAATTATTTTGTAAAAAAAAAAACTGAAATCTGAAAAACTGACTTGATGTGGCGATGATATTGACACGCATATCTATTGGGGCAGTATTATTCATTCTGAACATACATTTACTCAATAAACCTATGAAAAAAAATAACTTAAATATTAAGAAATCAATTTATTTTTAGATAATATTTTAAATAGGCTGAATTTGTAAAGTATATCGAACAAAATATATACATCAGTTAAGTTGGTATCTTTTTTATATTAATTTTAAACTTAATGAATTAAATGTGTTATTTCTTAACAATTAACTTTTAACTTAACGATCGTGTGATCGTCTAACTCGAGTTCATTATTTTCATTAATTTTTCCACTTTTGGTTAATTTTGAAGTTATGGGACAATAAGTTAAAATAGTGAGCTGTAGTTAATGTAGTTGTTTTTTATTTGTACAAGTAATGTATAGTATAGGTACTTTCTACCTTTAGTATTGTTTTATGTTTTCCTGTTTGTTCTGTACAGAAAGTCGAAACGTGTGCATGCGATTATCATACAAGTATATAATACCACCACTATTACTTTAATTATACGAGAATTTATAGCTTATAATGTTATTTTGAATAAATTAAAGAGTCTTCTGTGAAGAAACATTTTAAATGTTTGATAGTAATAAATCGAATACAAAGTTTAAGCCTACCCTATAAATATAACTATTATTCAATAGGTATATTAAGACATATTGTGATTTGTTTTTAAATTTAACTGTTTACAAAATGTTATTAAAATATTATTTTACCGACTATCAAACAATAAATAACATTGTCATAGCCGTGTAGTAGACATTAAAGTACGAGCATCAAAAATTACCCAAATAAAAAATATCGATTTAAATATACAAATTTATTTTTTAAAAACTTGTCAAATGTTTGGTTTACTGAATCACATATATTATAGTCAACTTTCATAGTACTTAAAATCGTTGTTATAAAAAAGCGCGAATCTCGTCTAAATACGCGATACTATAATATATCTATACGATTTAATCATAACTATAATCGCCTTGTAAATCTAGGGTTATAGGTCATCATCGCCACTATGAGATTGATAACGAACAGATGTTAGATCAAATCGCTAATCGCTAGTTCACTTTATGATAACAGTAAATAGTAATATTGAAAGTAAAGTTATTGGCAATCATTCACAGACTTTTTTTGTATTTTTATTTAAATTTTCATAGTGTTAATTATAATAACGCCTTTGATAATTAAAACTATAAATTATAAAGTATAATATCATTTTAATTGACATTTTTATTTTTAATCTTCCCTAAAAACTACTCTGAAACAACTTTTAACACCATGAAAATAATACAAACATCTGAAGAAACACATAATCTATTTAGAAACGTAATTTTTTTAACTTATACGTTAAATAATTATTTTAAACGACAACCGTACGTTGTTAACTGTTAATATCATCACACGATTGGTGTAATTTTATGACGTCAAGCGTACAACGTGACTTATATCAGTTGTATCATTGAGTTTATAAGTATTAGGTATAATGTTATATTATACAAATTATACCTAATGCTTATAATATTAGTTATATTTAAACACGGAAGTAATGTCGCCCGACAACAATTTTTATATGAGCAGAACTATTATTTTTTGAAGCTCTCCATTTTCATACAATAAAAAAAAAAATCAGTTATTTTTAGTCGTCTAGTCATTTAGTATATTACATAATATAACACGTACTACCTGCAGTCTACCTATATGTACAAAATATCGTCCAATAATAAGCGTTTTTTTTGAAAGTAATCATATTATTATTAATTATCACATTCGATCGTGTTCCGTGTTACATAATCTTTTTCAAAGACGTTCGACTATAACGTTATAATTATTTACCCGACTGTTTTTCTTCCATAAGCAATTACACCGTGTATTAACTTTATAGTCGACTGGACTTACAAAATATAATATTAATACAAATTGTTTTCAAACGTGTACATTATATTATTATAGTTTACCTATTATCATTTATTCTAAACAACATAATACCTACTCATTATTATAGTCATTATAGTCAAAAAGGTATTATAATAATGTGTTCATCCTATAGAATAAAATATAAACCAGAAGCAAATCATAATTTTGACGACTAAAAATGACGATAAAGACTCCCGGCGTAAATGTTTGTACTTTATATTGAAAATACATCGGAAACAATAGTAATTTAAATACGATATTGTGTTTCAGCGCGGAAAACGAAAAACATTTTTGAAGAAAATTTTTTTTAGTGTCAAAGGAAAGTGACCACTGCAAGCAGAGTGTGTAGTCGTGGTGGCCTTCGGACCCGGCTAAACGGGATTCCCTGAAGGACTTTTAGCAAATTGGTAAACGGGTGCGATACCCCTGTAATATACTCATAATTATTATGGTTAATTGTAACCTCGGAATGAGTCCCTTAGGTGTGACGAGAAGATTATTATATATTTACAGATTTTTTTTTTAATTATCACGATATAATATATCAGCGTAAATATTATAAGCTCTTATAGACTATAGTATTGTAGTAATTAAATTAACAAAAGATTTTAACTCATTGAAAAATAAAATAATATATAAAACATAATATTATATTATTTTAATTTCTACTCGCATCATACCAGGAACTAATATTTGTACGATACATGAATGTATATTTCTTTTTTTAGTTTGAAAGACATCAATATTGTTATTATCAAAAGTTTTATTGATCATCAAATGCGCTAAGTCATCAAAAAGTATACAAACAAATCGTAAAATTAAAATCACGTCTGATATACACTAAAAACTTTTGTTATTTAATAATATTATACAACACACTATGAAATTAATTTATAGCATAACTTGCAATAAATTTAGTAAAATAAAAAAAAACACGCAACAATGTTCAAGCCCTACAGTATATTATTCGACATTACCTATACTCAGGTAATGTAATAAATAAATAATAATTTGTGTACATTTGACAATAAGTAGGCAATACAATGTACACGCGTACATTTAATAGTAGTACATAATATTATAATATAGGTAGTCCGATTTAAAATACTCATCGCTAACATTGTGGCCAAATAAAATAAATAATTTTGAATAAAAAACTATGAAACAAGTACCATCAAATTTACTTAAGAAGGTGGCACACTCGTATTTGTTGTTTCCGTCTACGTATACTATACGTCATGATAAATAATTGTCGTTCAATAAAATCGATTTTGTGTGTTTAGCTTAAATATTAGAGTGAAACGACTTATTATCAAACTTTAAAGTGAGAACATTATCTATGTTCTCTAGTCAGTTTTTTACGATACTTTCATTTTTAAGTAAATTGTGAGCATTTTTAAATTATAAATATTTTACGTACACAGATAATGTTCTCAACTCTAAGTTTGAAAATAGCTCATTTCACTCTAATATTTAACTAAACACAAAATTGATTCTATAGAACAACAATAATTTGCCATGTAATACGTTTGTAGTACTTTTTTTTACGAATGCATACTGTGTTATTTTTATAAAAATATTTATTTATAAATTGTAAGCTTAATATTTTGAACTTTAAAAATATGTTTTTACAATGATATCTTATTAAGTGTATCTGATAAGTTTTTTGTTTTTCTAACTTTGATTTTAAACTAAAAAAATATGTGAATATACGACATGATAATAATATACGATTATAATATTGCCAATTAGTCAAATTTAAACTAAGAATCATATTAGGTTATTTTAATTATATTATTATATCTACAATATCATAACAATATATTAGATGCATATTATTACGATCGTAGACAAAAAAATAATATTATAATCGCCAATCGGTGGTGAATTTGAAATGGGCCAATTTTTAAAAATTGTAAATAAAAAATTAATTTTCTCATCGTGTATTTTATGTATTTTTTTCATTTAATAAACTGTTAATTTATTTTATGAATAATTTATTATTAAATAATTATTTTTTTATATTTATATTAATAAAGTTGTATACGATTTTTGTATTGTATAAAATAATATGCGTCTTTTAATCATATTATTATATTCTCATTGATCTATCATGAATATCTTAAATTGAAATGATATATTTTAGACCTTTAGGGTGATACAAATTTTTAGTTTCGTAATGCGAATAATAAATAGTTTCAAAAATGAATTAATTCTAAAAGTACTATATTGCGCATTAATTCGTAGTACCTATACTTTGAAGTGTGGTTGTATTATATTTTAGGATCCTTGTACGATTAGAGATTCCTTCTAAATGTAAGGTTTTTCACGAAGGCTTATCAAATTTGAAGGATTTTTATTAGGTATCTCCTACGCACAGCATGACAATAATCCAGTTACTATATACAGCTTGGTTTGGATTCTCAGCAAGCTGCAAAATTAAGATGATCACTAAATCTCAAGTTCTAAAATAATCTTTTCGATTCTCTTATCTTTATCTACCAACAAACTATATGAGACAAATAAACCTACCTGTATTAAGCTCATGTTGCAGTTCATTGCCTATGTTTCTTTCACCCCTAAAATTGTATTATAAAATTCAACTGTTTATATCTGTATTACGTATTATTTTACCAATATAGGGATCGATCTACCAACAAAACGCTATCCACGATAACATGTTGCACGTATAGAAACTGTGACTTACACTATTATAATAATATTTTAATGACATCGGTAAATAATATGACATTGATACGACTTGATTTTTTTTATGATTTACGTATTTTATTATTAAAAACACACTCAGTTACCGGCTAGCACTGAGTATGGTAATATTAAATATTTGAAACGACAAAGGCCAGTAAAAAAATACATTCAAACGGCACATTGAGAACAAATTGTAACTTCGAGGTGTAACAAAAAAAAAAAAGAAAACTATCAGTGACATCAGTTATTTTTCGTGGGAAATTCATTTTTTACTTGAACAAGCTCAATATTAAATGCGGCAGTAATTTATTTTAAAAGGAAATAATAGGATTTTTCTGGCATTGGGTATGGCACTAGTACATAATGATGTAGTTTTATGAATAGTTAGAAGTAAAGACGGATAGAAGATTTTTTTATCAGATTCAATGAATACTTTTGCATTATAAATTGTACATGTGGCTTGTACCAACCACATTTCAGCAAGTACATTACTACTTTCAGTAGCTGACATAAAAGCTTTTATTATATTATGCAACCATAAAGATGTACCAAAGGTATAATTTTTATGAAAAAAAAAGAAAAATATGAAAGTAATAGGAAAAAATAGAGAATTGCAGTAAACTAATCTCAATGCTCAGGATTGCATACAAATAAAGAAGAATAACAAGAAAGTAGTCTTTGGATCACATTTTCTGATAAATCACATGTCAGACTACTAGTTCATCGGTAGATCATACATCATACTGGTTAGGTTAGGACTAGGTCCTACTGGTCCTAGTATATAGTATCTAAATAATTGTATTTAAAAAACAAATATCGTTCTCTATCAAACTATTACAACATCCACGCACATACCATCGAGGGGCCCCCCGTATAGCGAAATGGGAGTTATTCGCGCGCACTGCAGTCGCGTTGTACCTATATACGTTTGGTTCAACGATCATTATTACGTATAAATATATATTTTGTACACGGCTACAACGTTACATATCATATCGCCTAAACGCATAATATCTATTGGGTGTATGTGGTGGAGTTGACGATTTTACACTGAAATCATACATTTAAATAAGTCATACGTTCCACAAACACCCTGTATGCGTATAGATAATTATAATATGTATGTATATTTATTGTTGTGACCGAATTGAAAACGTTGTTATACCGTGTTATCCTGCACCAAACGGAAGTACGGTTCACCGCGCTTATGCGCAGACACCTTATTTACATTATATTATGTCCGTTTCGAAAACAACGCGAAAGAGATGAAAAAAAAAAAATGTTATGCCCACGGTGCTATGCGCACGTAATGATTAACGAAAAAATTCGATAAACGTCATTGTTATTGCGATTATTGTTATTGTTGTTATTAGGGTGACGGCGCATTAGCAGCCCGCGAAAGTATCTATAGGTGTAGCGCGTAAACTGAAAATTTGAAACGATTATAATATGTCTATAATATATTACACGATATCTATATTCTATACACGTGTAAATCCGTCGCTGGATTGAGCCATAAACGTTATATATGATAACTTATCATAATATAAAATAAAATCGCAATCATGTCGCGATCGAAAGTATAGCATACGATATATTTTTATTAGCACGGGGTTGGGATTTGAACTCTCTAAAAAAAAAAAAAAAACATTAATAAGTTTTTCTTAAGGCCCTTAAAATGGATTGAAAAATTATTTAATTTATTAAGTACGTTAATATTTCATATTTTCAGTAAGAATCTACTGGATTATTTTTATATTAATGGTACGAATGTGTGCGATTTAAACCGCTTAAAACGATGTGTAAGTAAAAAAAAACATTTAATTAATAAAAATGATTTAAAAAATTTGAAAAAATTATTCAACCAATAGTATTTGATTCTAAATCGTATAATACGTTGAGTTCGGAAAACAATATCCTGCAGGAAGGAAATCTTGAAATACTCAGCATCTAATACGATTCTAGACGTAACTATTACAGGTAGGCACTGCATAATACGTTAGGGAATAATGCAGTTAATTTTCATGTTTTGAATTATTTATGAGTGAATTCAGTCTGATAATACTCCTATGATTGAATCCGATAACACTACAGCTTTATAGTTGATATTGGATTTCCCTATTGTCAATTTATCTACGACATTTATTACTAACAATATTTGCAATGAGTAAACACAGGGTAAGACGACTATTGTTTTTTACAAAATAAGTGGTAAAGGTAAATTAGTGGTATAGTACTATTATTAAACATCGATATTCGATAATTGATACTGATATTTTACAATAACAGTAATGATGCATAAGAAAAATGTATTTTTCAATAGTCATAATATTTATATTTTTTTAATAAAAATATACTCTATTGTAAAAATAAGTTATACAAAATAGTAAATGTACAAAATAAAAAATGTGCAACTAAAATATTAAAAATTATATTCATAAATAATAATATGATATGAAAATATGGTTATATAATATAATAATGGGTTGATAAGTATAAATTGTAATAAGTTATCTATAATTTAATTTCGGGAGGCGTGACTCGCCTGGTGTCCTGGTTTTAAATATTAACTAAATTTTGTTCCACATAATATTATATTAATTTTAACTTTTACTATTTTGTCTTTTTATTTTTTATTACTTAACCGCATCTCATTCACTCTAAAATCGCATCTTCGATTTCTTCATTACTTGAACATTTTAAAACTAAACAATGACGTATTAAGTCGCTTTGTTGGGTTTCCAAACTTTTTACATACATTTCAAAGTCGATTATCGATATTTATGTAGACGGTTATCAAATACCACAATAAATCGTTCGATAAAAATGTTTAAATATAAAAACTTTAGAAAAATTAAATAAATTGAACGTTTTTATTCGTATTTTACAAATTTTTTAGACAGACTTGTGTGTACATTTCAGTTTATGGAACGCTCAACTGTATTACGTCCATTGAATATTACACACGATAGCGTCAATGACCTAACAACGACCACGACGGGACTTTTGACAAATAATGTAGGTATATTATTATTGTGCATTGTACGATGGTATTATAGTGTAGGTAGGTTACTATGTGTTTTTTTCGTGTAGGGTAATGCGCTAACTATGCTCATCCCCATTGTTTCATTTATTAATACATTTATTCAAATACTGATTTTTGGAACATTTAAATATACTTAAAAATCATAATTTTGAAATAATTTGTACTGATTCAGGAGTGTCCTGTATTGATACAAATTTCTGTTTTTCAAATGAGAATCCTCTTTTTGTATAAAACAAAAAAAAAATTATAATAAATTACTGTGAGTTATTATACCTATATATAGTGTCACTTTTATTTTTAAATAACGATATACCTAATTAAAAATTCAAACGTGTAGTTTCAGTTATTTAACTTTTTTTTTTTTGGATAGGCGTTCTTAAAAAAATTTAAAATATGCATTGTAGTATTATCGGATTTAGTTTGGTATTATAAATCATTTTTTGACCATACACATAAATTATAAATATTGGTAGATTAAAATAAGCTAATAAAATTTTCTAAATACTATAGGCTCCTTATCTCCCAAACTTTTTATCTTTATTACGCTAAAATAAAAATAACTCCACAACTACTTGTCCAGAAGTTGTTTACCTAATTTAATTTAACATATTCATTATACTCTGTCTACTACCGATATTCTCTCGTAATGTGCGTTTTTAAAGGTATTAAAATTAAAACTAATCGCGTATCTAAAATACACAGGAGTATATTTTTTTGAAATTATTATCATAATTGGTAAATTGCGCGTATTGTCATTGCGGTAAATCGAAAAAGACCTTGATCACGCGTATAAGCTGCCCTCCCGCCGACCCACCGTCACGTGCGCATATAATTATAACCCGTCCACATCATCATCACGGCTATTCGCAGCAGCTTTATGCACGGTCGTTGCTATTAAATGATGTTATGTTAGTGCATACGCGTTTAACCGGACTACCGGCGAATCCGTATTGTTTCATTGTTGTCCGGTTATTCCGTCGTCATTATTATTATTATTATAAGGGTTAATGTGACCATATTTGAAGGACTGCGGATGTGTTTAATAAAAATCTATGGAAAAATAATGATAAAAAAAATTTAATGTTCGAAGTTTAATAATTTGCGTAAAGTTCGAAATTGCGCGCCAGCAATAGCTGCTGCTGTATACTTATATGCGTTTTTATTCCTAGGAAAAAGCCACAAAAATATTGGTTTTATATTATTTTAATTAAGGGTACTTATGGCCTTTATTAGTTATCAAAATCAAGTTTTTGACGCTTAAACCCAGTAAAAATATGTATTAACATATAATATTTGTATGAATCGCATGGCTTTGATATAAAAAAAATTCAGTCCAATCGGAAAAATCAAATAAACGCCGAAATCTACTACTGTTTATATTTTTTCAAAATTAGACAAATTGAAATTATTTAGTATAAAAGCTACTCAAGTAAAAATAACATTTACGAAAAAGAGGAATGTGAATTTAGTTTATAATAATATTGTAGTTTAATAGGTATTCTCGTATACTAATATTAATCATATATTGGACTTTAAGTTTGACCTCAATAAATAAACTTCCTTAAATATTATTTTGTACACACAACAATAAAGTTACAGGAACTTTTGTTTAAATTATAATTTATAACAATTGTATGATAAATAATTTCTACACTACAATTTTTCATAAATTTATACTTATACTATTGCAAATATATAAAAAAAAAATGTCGTTAAATAATGAATAAAGATGAATTGAACAAATACAAAACACAAACTTCCAAATGCTCGACGTGCAGTGATGGTGAAATATTCAACGAAAAATATAAAAAAATCCTAATACGATAACGCGTTGACAGTTGATAATAATATCATACTACAACACATAATCAGACTCATCCCTTAAAATTAATTGTTTTTCTTTTACCACCAAAATCAAAATTATAATATAATCACAGGCTTAAGCTTATTATTAAATCGTTTTATATTATAATGGTCCATTTTAGTAGATTGATATCATACAAATGTTCTTTAAATGAGTTTTAATTATAATAGTTTATACAGTCGAGTCGCGATAACTTAAAGTTAAAGGGAGATAAAAATTCACTTCGAAATATATTCTATTATACAAGATAATATCTAGCTCGAATTTACATTAATTTATATTTCTAGGGGAATAAAAAAGAATTGAGTTGTCAAGTGTTTCAAATTATCGAGGTTTGAGTTATCGTGACTCCACTCTATAGGTCATACAAGACAACATAATATTTATAATAATCATTTATATCTCTTATAACTTTATACTATTATACATTATAAAGAAATTATATAATAAATTCTTTTAATAATAATAATTTTAAAAAAAGTAGATAAGTACCAAAATAATTTTTTACTTTGAGCCGTTTTTTTTTTTGAAGAATGAATGTTAAAAAAAATAATTAATTGAAAACAGGCAATTGAGTTCTGTAGAGTTGTTATTAATAATAACTGTACTGCTTAATGAGATAGTTCACAATATTAAAGAACAATATTGGTTTTAGACATGCAACAGTCGATGAAAAAGCATTTATAGCTACGATTTGATACTGAAATATAATACTCTAAAGATAAATGTGTTATCTAATTGAGGCGCAGTATTGTGGGAGCTTAAGTGCATACAGCAATATCCAATTATATTAAAAAAAAGTTTAACTTTTATGTGACAGTTATTAGAGATATCAAAATACAATTTCGGAAATATTAAAAATTAGTTTTTTTTTTTACTATATATTTTACTCTTCGACCATAAAAATAAAAGCGAACAATGATTTAGGATGTAGCTACATCACAAGAAATTCAGGGAGTTTATTGATAGATCTTTATGATCATTATACATCGGACTTCAACCATGCCTGTTTCATTCTATATTTATATACCACATTAGAAAGATCGATTCCCATTTTACTCTGAAACATGTAATTACTGCGAATTGAAATTGTTCAAAAACGATTTCTCGCTGTTTGAAAATTAACCACGCTCCTTATAACTACACAGAAGTTTCTAAAATGTTTAACCTTGTTAACCTAGACAATATACTCGTTTACTAAATAGAGTCACATTTATTAGTTGTAAATCTTTATAATATATGATCTTACTAAACGCTCGATGTAATCATAGCCATAATTTCTTATCTTAATGCCTGCAGTTTTAGGTTTATATCTATGTAATTAATAATTTATACCTACTAATGCTTTTTTTAATTTGTAGACATTAACAGGGAAGTGAATTTTATTAAATATTGTTATGTTATTACTGTTATCATTATTACTATATTATAAATTGAATATTATCCGTATGAGTTATAAATAAATAAATTTTAATTTCATTAGGATTGAGTCCCGACATAGGTAGACAAGCATTTGAAAACAACATTCGTAGAACTAATAACTTCATGTGTATTGACTCAATAGAAAAGACAATGTGTCTAGATGTGATTCATATTACAGTTTAATAAACTGTAAGTTACGGTTAGTGTAAGAAAAATTTAGCATTCAAAGTAACCCTTAAAAGTGGTTTTATAATAAAATACAATGAATTTGAAATTGGATATAGAGTTTCTTATATATAGATGATGTTATAAATCATAAAATGTTGATAGATTACCAACAACTATGGTTTTTAAATGATGATAGCTCCCATAATTTTCAAATCTATAGTAAACTCAATAATATTTTTAGTTCACAAAGTTAAATAACTTGAAAACGATATACTCCTTTTAATATCGATTTGAAGATTTCGATTTTATTTTCAATAAAAACCGTTCTTTAAATCTGCCCCTGACAAGCGCATGATTAGGAATATCATGAATATCAAACAAATTGTATGCGAAATACGGGCCAAGAAATGAATGATAAATGAGTTAATTAATATTGAATCGTTTTTCTGTCCCAATGGTCATGCTCTATATAGTATACTATTATACGTTTTGGGAGTGGTGTATAATATTATTCACTTTTCTCTTAAAATCTATATCATAGTACCTATAGTAGTATTTATACAAAGTGTATCACCTGCAAGAGTAGACTTATTCAATTGCGGTTTAGTGGCAAAAATCGTATATTTTGTAGTATACTGTATACCCTGAAATATCCCGTAATACTGCTCAGCTCGCTCTATTATTGTAAAATACGTAGTATAACTACAATAATTTCAAATATAAAGTTTTAATGAAAAAACCAAGTTTAAATACAGAAAAAATGATATTTAATACCAGAGCATTTACGGAAATCATATGTTTTCTAGAAGGAGATATACATGTACACGTATGTACGTGATTACTACGTTCGCGGTTAGAACTAAAATCGTTTTAATAATAAATTTTACTGTGATTTCGTATATGTTATACTACCATACCAATATTATTATATTTTCAATAACTACTGATATATATATAATACTTGTAATATAATGAAACAATTTATAAAACTGTATCTAATAGCACCTAATTATTA
Organism: Rhopalosiphum maidis; assembly: GCF_003676215.2. Lineage (NCBI taxonomy): Eukaryota > Metazoa > Arthropoda > Insecta > Hemiptera > Aphididae > Rhopalosiphum > Rhopalosiphum maidis. Next base: position 89,375,125 of record NC_040878.1, read on the forward strand.
ATGATTCATAAATATATTTCTATTTATTATTTATTTGATTACTGTAGTTAATATATTTTCTAATGGAAACGCTGAATAATATGGATGATACTGAATTTCATAATATTAGTGTACGCTAGTGTTTAATAGTAATGATAGAATAAAAAACAATAACTTCTTTACTATAGGAAAAATGTCAAAAGAATAATTTATTTATCCCAAAATTAACAAATTTTTGAGTTTTAAGCATCACGTATTTCAGTAATAAGGTATACTTAAAATTTTCAAATCATTTAGAAAAAAGTTTTTTTTTTTGAATTCATTGCATTTAACAGCATAGTGAGACAGAATAGTTTTATACTTGTAAATCAACAGCAGTAGTTTTAACGGAATACCGTTTTTATTGTGTTTTCCACTAGATCCATAAAAGAAAAAATGTTGGCGCAAAACCCAGAGATTTTACAACAGTTTTGAGAATTCGTGATATTAAATTTTTCACTTACACAGTCACGAGCTAATGGAAAGTTGATGAGGGTACAGTGGAACAAACTGAAAGATAAAGATTTTCCCTAGTTGTATACTTATAATTATTAATTATTCATTTCATCTGCGAGAAAATCATGCAGTTTTTTATAGTATCGTCGGAATAAATTATGAATTCATAAAGGAAAAATGTTACTACGATAGTACGGCTGCAGCAGAAAAATTTCCATCCACTAAGTAGCATTCCTTTGATTCGTAGGACTTTATTCGGAATATTATGTCTGACATTGACCGCACAAGTACCTACCTATTATAATTTTCATGTACAGGATAAATATTTTATTGTATTTGCATAGTAGTTATCGATTATCGACCACGCATCGACATTCGGTCACGATGTCATAGGAACTATACATAATATATACAAAACAGTTAAACTTAACATAACTGCTTTTTTATAATTAGAAACTATGTTTGATGAGTAAACGCTAAAAAATTTTTTGTGTCTTTTTGTATATTGTTTGAATCAACATTATGAATTGCATATTTAGTATCAAATACACACACTTAAGAAAATAGATCAAAATTGTGAGGCTTTACATAATACCACAGTCAAGTTTCACGAATAGCACTGCATTTTTCATTTATAGAAATTTCGAACATTTATGTTTGTACTCATCAAGTCAAAATAGTTTTATATTGCTAGCTTTGTTTTATTTTACAGTTTTATTAATAGTTTAATCATCATGATAATATTATATTTATTACACATTTACACCGGTTTTCAACTAATCAAAAATAGTAAGCAAAACTAAATACATATATTTTTAAAAATTACCGTATTCCCAGTTGAAAAAAAATTACTTTGTTTTTTCGTACCACGACGTGTAAATAAAACGATTTTCACAAACCACAAATAATTTTTTAGGATTTTTGTTTTTATGCAGGCGCGGTGCATAATATAGCACTGCTGCAGTACCCGCTGTCATGTGGGCACACAAGACGATCGCTGACATGGGTAAATATTTCATCTTATCCTGCAAAACCTTATTCTATTTTGTTATGTGCGTGCGTGCGTATGTCAACTATGTAATAATGAATAATAATATTGTACTGTCGTGCCTCGAGTGTGAATCTTTTCTGTGTGTATAGTATATATACTTACGATTTTGAATATTTTGCAAAATAATTTATAACGTACCGACGTAAAAAGGGTTTTGGACACGGTCAGGTTAGCTCATAAGTGAACGGACGGGGATGTGAATCTATATGAAATATATCAGTTTTATGAAATATATTATATCCTGGTGACTTGGAGTGGTTGCTGATCGCGCGGGCGCCAAACTGAAACTAGCTGCTGTTGTCTAGTGTTCGTCCGAGCACACCGAAAAACGCGACTCGGCGGGCACGATAAAAATAACATTAATATATTCCAATAGCATTGCTGCAGGTACGCAGGTACTATGTATAACGCATACTACACAGGTAGTAGATGGGTTGACGGCAAAGTAGTGGGGGGACGAGTGGATATTATAAAGGTAGGGACCTCTACGCGCGCCGACAGATTTGCCGCCGATCGGTGGTCCGATTGGCCGCGGTCGACCGCGAACACTGCCCCAGACAACCGCAACCACAACAAATGCGGGCACGCGTGCGTCGTCGTCGTATTTGCGGGCCATAAAAAATGTGTATACGCAAATACTCAGTGATCAATTTATAAATAAGTGGGTTACTAAGTATAAAGTGGAGAATTGTGCGATTGGGGAAAAAAAATTGTTCGTATAGTTTGGAGTATAATATCATATATTTTATACAGGATGAATCACCGTGCATGCTCATTTCTAAGCCCCGCTCCAGCGTTGTAAATTTTAAATTTCGCGTTTATTGAAATTCTGAGCTTTAGCTTTCTTAACCGTGATAAAATACCGTATTTTCAAATAATTAGATTTTTTTACACCACCTATAATAAACAAGAAAATAGTATTTTAAAATTCTAAATCTATTGTCCATAATAATATACATAGTTCATAATATTATAGTTTTAATATCTTGGAAACTAAAAATGTTTGAATTTCGAGTTGAATGTATAAAATTGTATGAACAAATCAGCTGATCGACAATAATGTGTAGTAAAAATGGTGGATATATATATATTACTACAATTCAAGATATTTATTGAATAATAAATTATAGTATTTGAAAGTAAGATCTATAACTATGAAAAAATACTTAAAAATTGTAGAAATCAGAATTTTAACGCATATATTATAATGAAAAAATAAAAACTGGATTAGGATGCTTTGTAAATCAAACAGCTGATTATAACAATTTGTTATTACAAAAAAAAAATCTAACAATTCATGAAAGATAGAAGTTTTTAAGTTTTATAAATATAATTTCTTAAATAGGTCAGTAACAAAATACTTTTGTATAATATCGATGTATAAAGTTATCAAATATTGCGATAGCTTTTTATGTAATTCATGCAATTTAAGTTATATATCGAAACTACAACTTTTGGCGAGTTCCCTTTGCTATATTTCTGGGTTCATTTTAACTTAAAAAGCTAAAGTATAATTTGTTTTAAATATTTATTTGATTCTTTGACAATATTATATTAAGTTCACGATGATTTTTAAAAATATATTATAATATGTTTCTGGTTATAAAGTATTTCTTTAAATATATTATTTGTGTGTTTGTGTGCTTATAATTCACTGTGTCCAGTTCTGTGTATAAAATATATAGGTAACAAAACATTGGTAACACGATTACACTTACACGTCATCTACAAGTTGTAGAGTGTATTCAACTTTACACTACACGGTGATTTTTGAACGCAGGCACGCAGCTTTAAATTAACATAAATGGCGCCTAAATAGAAATGTGTAATATTTTAAATATTTTCTATTTTGTAAAACCAAAACACTATTGTGGGTGACTATTTAAAAATTAGCTTTTACTATTTTTATTAGATTCTCGAGTTTACAAAAAAAAAAAAAAAAAATGCATTTAAAGTGTTGTCTATTTATAAACTTACTATGGTGATCTTTGACAGACGGAGACAAATGTTCACTTGCGGATGTGACGTTCTCTTAAGTAAATAAAAACCTGAGTATTATTATGTTTTTTTCATTTATATACATTTTTTTATGAATATAAAAAGTATTTTATAATTTATAAAAATAATGTAAATGCATTTTATATGACTAGATAATAATATATAGTTTCGAGTTCAAATTTAAACCTTTATAATATGTTTCTCGACGAAAACGTTAATTATTGATTCGTCTGACTTCGTTGGCTAATGACGTAATAGTTCTCAATTTTCTCCATATAATATGTTGTGTTGAGAAGATGATTCTTTTCATATAATATGTGGTGAGTCGCAATCCAAACATTGATGTACCTACTCTTACAATCTTATGAATACTGGATTTGATTGAGGTATGAAGAGGGTCTGTTGACGATTGTGTTACTAAATCTGATTGGTTCGTTAGATGTTTTCGTTAACAGGCAAGCCTAACTGCATCTATGGTTTCAATTTTTGTTTGTCTTTTGATTGCAATAACATTAAACAACGTAGATACATTTTTTTTTCCAAATTAATTTTATTTATAGACTTTACATTTTATTATTATATTATGTAAGTGGCAAAATTATTAAAATATTTTCACCGTCAACTATTTTCATAGAAAATCATTAAGGTGTGTGAGATTATATAATATTTTTTATCGTGTGACTTCATATTTTTATTTTTAAATTTTATCAGCGTTTAAGTTATAGTAACACATATAATATTATAATCAGGGTTAGAAGGGAATGCACTAAAAACAATTGAAAATTTAGCATAAACTATAACTATGTTCCTAAAAATTTTAAAAAAAAACCTTTGACCGTGCAATAAAATAATAGGGAAAAACAAATAATGATAATTTATTTATTTATAAATATGGGTAATATAATATTTTTTATTTCTAATTTTTATAAATAAAAACATTTGTTTCATACACTTGTTTAAAATATATAACTTGATGAAGTAGAAAAACGGGAAGCAGGTGTATATATAAAAACCTTTGTTGCTAATGGCCTTAGAAGCTTAATTTAAATAAAAAAAATGTTTATATAACTTGGGGCATCGATTATTATTTTTAATCATTTAATCGATTGCGTAATGATTATATTTTTAAAATTAAAATATTTTTAGAGTTATTTTTAGTATTGTTTTTGATAGTCATGAATTATACTTACTTAAAAAATTATTAACAACGTTTACAGTTTTATCAATAACACAAAAAAAATTCATGATTATGTCAAAGTATGACAATTATGCTGAAAATCTCAATATATATAATTACTTATAAAATGAAATTGTATGATATTATTATTATGAATCTTATTATATTAAAACAAATACCTATTTTACTTCGGATAAATCATGACTTGGAAAAATTAATATGTAGATTCACGAACTTACAAGCTCTGATTAAAATAAATCCTTAATGTGTGTTCATAAGATAACATATTACACTGAAGTATAATATACATCGTAATTAATGCATTTAATTGATATGTACATATTATAATATAATTATTAACTACTTAAAATCACTCTATGGTGATATATTCGCGTAAAAAACAAAGTACATATAAAATAAAAAAATACCGAGTAAAAATACATAATGTAGATACGAGCGATAATGTAAATTACAGTGGCATCACAACAACAATTTACGATTCCGATAATTGAAACGTAGGATAACTATTACTATAAGAGAACATATCTGTATTTTCAGATCCTCGAGCAGACCAAATAAATCATCTTGACATTATATGTTTATTTTAATGAATATTTATGTTTTCCCCTTTACTGCTGTTTCAGATGTCATTTCATTTTATGGAGTTTGACGAAGCACATTCATGCTAGTTTTCAGATCTAAGAAATCGTTGTTTTTTGTACATATAGTTACTTTGATCAATCGTGGTTTTTTATTAATAAAAATCTTTTTCTATATTCCAAAAACGTACCTAGTTTATCATAATATAATATAATATAATGGCTTATAAATATGAAATAAATGAATTTTAATGATTTCACAATCTATCAAAAAGTTATCATTATTACAAATTAGTTATTATAGTAATCATTACTATTGGAGAGCCGTTTTAGTTGAAATTTAAAGTTAATTTAAATCCCAGTTAGGCCCACCCATATAAATTATAAATCCAGCCACCGTACTACTAGTTGGCTTTATCATATTGTATTTTAGGTGTCCATAATAACACTGGTTAAATTTACCATAGACATTTTAAATGAATTAATATAGTGCTAGCTATAGTGAATCCCTCGAAATACAATTAAATAAATATTTCGAATGTTCCGAAAAAAAAAATATAAATTTATATCTCGAATCAAACCCGATATACCTACTTATTAGCTTAATATATTTTTACACATTCCAAATGCGAGTGTAAGAGAATATATTTTGTTAATTTATAGCATAACAGTATTATATTATATTACTGTAGTAAATATTATTTACAAAATTAGTTATTATATATTGTAAAATTGTGTTAATATCAAGAGGGTATTGTCATCATAACTTATAAAACGAGAATGCACAGGAAGTATCCTCATTTATAAAACGTATACTTAATAGTCTGTTTGCGCTATAAGCTAAACTAGAGAATCGAAATCGTGGAAGTGCGGAATATCTTAGTAGTGTTATACTATGCACGAAACAGACAGGCGGTCCCGTTAAATATTAATGTTTACAAATTTAGTTGTCGATTAGACCAGTGTTTTTCAAATCGGGTGATATCGTTGTCTCTTTAGGAGTGCTAAACTACCCACGGGAACACTAGAAATTGTAAGCTTAATTATTGAGGGGCATTGTATTAGAAAAGTAGGTGATGGGATTTTTTTTTCATACAGTAATCTAATAGGTAATCGCTTAAAGTAGTCGTTTAAACTAATGGTTCTTGTGCATACGATCACGGTTCTTATTACGTTTGTTTAATGCATTATTTCAAATTAATTTTATCATTGCAACAGTTTTATAAATATTCGGAACATTGTAGATTTTGTTAGGGCCTGGTCCCAATAAAACATGTTCATCATTTTCTAATGAATAGCATTGTAACGACGCATCACTACGACAAGTTAGTTCCTTGAACACATGCATACAAATATTGTCAGAGCCTTCACCAATAAGTCTCTTAATTTTTGAAACGAAGATAAATATAATATATAATGTATTTACGTAAAAATTAGGGTTGAGGATATTACTCAATAAATTAATCTAAAATAATATATCTAAATTACAAGTTAACAATTTATCCAAACCAGTTTTGGGAAATTACTTTTTTTATCATTAATTAATTCTTAATTTAATTATATTACAAATTACCTTTAACCAATATTATTTAATTATTATTGAGTCATTTTTTTGTTTTTTTTCAAGATTTAAGTCACATTATTTTTGAGTTAAAAATGTAATTTTATTATAATTAAAGTTCCTTATTATTTTTAAAAATATTATTGAAGATAAATTATTATGTTGTTATTTTGTTAATACATAATTAAATATAAAATACATAAATAAAATCAATAATATAAAATTATACACAATGTTTATTTAAGAACCAAAAGAGATAATCAAAATATATTGTATTTACCATAGTCTATTTTTGGATAACGATCCATTTTTTTAAATTATACTAAATGAAAATCACTAATTAGAAACATGTATAAATATATTTTTTTTATTGTATTTTATAATAATTCTAAAAAAATCGTAGTTACATGATAATATTATCAATTAGTTCTTAAAATATATTAAAATTAAATAAAATAACGAGTAGGTAGCTTAGTAATTTATCTATAAATAAGTAACTTGAATTACTGTTAATTGTTTAAAATAAAATGTAATTAAATTACATAAAGTTACTTTAAAAATAATTAGATTAAACTGGTTAAAGAAACTTGTAAACTATAACTTAAATTAACTTTTTCTTCGTTTTTAATAGTGATAATATTAATACAAGAATATTAAGAAGCGAAATAAAATATGCGAATTTCAATTAAATTTAAAATTAAAATTCTACAAATAAAAATCTTTTTTTCATTCAAAAATGTGTTATTTTATTTGTTCACAATTTTTCGTTCACAAAACGATCGTGTTCGACGGCCATTGAGTTTGTTTTAGACACTTACGTTTCTACAAAACACATATATAAATAATTATAATAATGTATAGGTGAAAATTATATAAAACGTACTATACATATTATATTTGCATTATATTATATTGCTCAGTAAAAAATTATACACGCCACACAGCGAACAGTTAAATTTTCGTTTTATCGGGTGCATTAAGTTTATTATACGATATCACACAGAAGTGCAATGAACTGTTAATAAAACCCATTCACGTATCTGAAGTTTGTAAGAACCATGCGATCATCGAATTAATTGTCGTTTTTGTATAATTTACAATAAACAGAATAAATGGTTTTTAACTAGGTAACATAGCATATTAATATAATTTTATAACAAACTTTTAAATATACTCGCCACGCATTAAAGATAAAAGATAAGTATAATACGTGTAATTATTATGATATTGACCTTGAAAAAATATAATTTATTTTATAATAATATACGTTTAATTCAAAAACGTTGCGGAAATTATTCGATTACAAAAATCGCACAAATTACAAATAATAAATACATTTAACGGTAAAGTTTCTGGCACGAATTTTTACACGGCTACACCAAAACGGTCAAAGTTTAGAGTTCAGCAACAAATTATTATTCATGTTCCATACCTATATATTATACTCTATCGGTTTTCGACTTGTATAAAAAGTGACGAATAGTATCGCAATGTACTGTAATAGTGCAATGGCGTGTAATATTATTATTATTGTTCAAAATTATGCGAAGATAAACTGAAATTATTAAAACCACTGAGATATTATGCAGTTGTTAGAAACACTAAACGTCTAGGCCTAAAGTGATAATATTTAATATATTATAAGTAGTTAAATTTTGTTTTTCACAGGCTGTTGTCCCTTTTAATTAATATAGTAACTACAATTTGTAATTATATTTATTTAAATATATTGTATATGTTTAGTACAATACAAAGTCGAATTAGTAACGGTAAAAGTAAACTTGCTGTTAGAAATATACGTGTTGTAGTTTGAAGTAAACTAAGCTCATTTAAAAAATTATAAAAAAATAAACAAAATAGAAAGACTGAGGTTAAAAAATTGTGGTCCACATTGATATTAGATATAAACCGTCTAATAATGGTTTGATTGTTAAATAATTATTAGTTGTAGCATAAGGCATGCAAATTTTAGTAATAATTTGAGTTGAACATCGAGCTTACCTAAAAGCAGAGTAGCAAGACAAGTGAAGACGATTTAATATTAACAATTAGCAACCCTTCAGTGAAATTAATAATACCGTAGTACGTCTCCTTTCGACCGAGGATATAGACCAAGTATAGGTATATCAGTTACTGGGGAATAATCGATCGGACTTTGACTAAGTAACTGGAAAACCGCATATATTTACGCTAGAGACTTTCTCAAGCTACATCGAATCACTATACATAGCAGTAGAAACAAGGAGTCCATACAACGATACTCTATAGTATAGGTCAGACAATAGCACAATATCATGCTTTGACGACAGTCTTCGCAGTCAAACTAATTGCAAATCTAAGTAAATATCTTACAACATATACATATTCGATATTCAATCTAACACCAATGTTAAAACTTGACCTGAAGCCAAGATCCGTGGCATAATAATATCATATCCATGTGAAATACTAACCTCGCCAAGGAAATATAAAAAATGGGTACAGTGTTGAAATCGAAATCGTTATGCTGTACATCTGGTGTTGAGTTGGTTAATTTTTATAATTATGGATGTGTTAAAAATAGGTGTATGAACAAATAGGATTAGTATAACCATAAAATTCGAGAAAATGTGGATCTACTATTGTCATCCCTTAAATAGAAACGTCTCACTGGCTAGTTGGCCTGGTTAGGTAAGTAAATATTAACATAAAATAATATTAAACTAATATAGTAATATTTACAAAACAGATTTTATAAAAGCGTGGTTAGTATAGTTGAGTACTATTCTAATACAATTCTGGCTGTAGGTCGAGTTGATCGCACTATTATAAATCTGCTAAATATGAAGTAGTTAATGACATATAATTGTATACAAAAAACGATTCTGAGCGAAAACGGTCCATTAACCTATATCACCAAGTGATAAGGTTTTTTTGATATAGCAATTAAAGTAATTTACTTTATTTTTAGTATTATAGTAATTTAACATAATTTTTTTCAAAAATGTTGAATTTATTAAATTATTAATATTTAATTATTATAATAATATATTATTAATACCATACTGTATACTATAATATATACCATATATATAGTATATCAACTTATATAACTCAAAATGTAATAATATCATATTGTTAATACCGTAAAACAGTAAAAATAGATTCATATAATTAATACTTATATAAAATAAATAGATAATATTTTAAAATAAATCAAACATTTTATTGCACATAGTAAATTTCATAATAATATAAAATACATAAAAGTTTAAATTCCCACGAATAATATTTTTAAATTATAGGTAAAAAAATGATTAACATATCATTATTTATCGTTTATATAAGTCATTTTTTAAGTAAAAATATCTATAAAAAATAATAATTTTTATACATTTTTTTTAGATTTTATGGTTTCAGTATGAACTATTTATGAAGAATCTTGTATTAAATTTTCAAAATTTAGATACAAAAAGAAAAGTTTTTGTACATTTTTAACTACAAAATAAGTAGTTTGCAATTTTTTGCGATTTTGGCGAATTTCGTCAAAATTCTGACTTCAAATTCACATAAAAAAAATTGGATTTACGCAAAATTATAATACATAATAATAATAATTATTAGAACTGTATTAGGTGATCATAGATTTATCGTAAAAACTGTAATAATAATAATATAATATTAATATAATATTGTTTTTACAGTAGCAGCCGCACACACCGTAAACACATGATATTATTTATTTTATAACGATATAAAACTTGTGGCAACAAACTAACAAAGCTATCTACCGGTAGGTATCGAGACCAACGTACTTACCGACGTTATGCATAATTTAAACGTTAGAGCGTGCACCATCACAATTTATTCATAATATTCTACCATCGGTTTTTTTCCTCCTTTATAATAATATATACAATACTATTGTAAAACTATTAAAACTATAATAGTTGAATGGAAATAAATTAGAATCTATAAAAATATGGATATAATGTTATAAAATACGAGTCCTAATTAAAGTGTTGAAAAAATAATTTTAAAAGGTATCGTGGAGTACGTGAAATCATTAGATATTTTAGAAACTAGATAATTTAAAATATTTAGTATATAATAATATTATATTTTATTATAATATGTAACTATATAGAATTACAAAATATATTTTTGTTATTTGTTAAATAATTATTATGATTTTAATTATATATATGTAGTTCAATTCGAAGGTTTATATTTCGTGAAAAGCGTTCAGAATTTAAAAATAGAAAATAATGGGTTACATTTCTTGCAATGTTCAAAATTGTTCGTTATGAACTTATATTTTCATTTATATATGCACACGCGTAATAGACTCATAAAGGGGAACGATTTTAATAAGTATTATTAGCAGCTATTATTAGTTATAACTTACAATACGCACAATAACTACAATGTCATACAATTGAGAAAAAAGCATTAACTCTTCAGTTTGTCGTTAAAATATTATGTTTATTAAGTTTAGTAGTTTAAACGTTTAGTACTAATAACAAAGTACATAGATAACGAAACCATTACAAGTTTCCAACGGATAAGTATATTTGTTTTTAAGTTTCATCTCCGAGATTGATTTGATTATTGTTGGTAATAAATACAAACTAAATAAACGCATAAACGAACGATGAAAACATTGTTTTTAAAAATTCAATCATCAAGATAAATTGGTATATATTGTAGAAGGCATAATAACTTATTTTGTTATTTCAATCAAAAATGACTTTCATATTTTCACTAAAATATGATAATATAGATAATGTAATCTCATAATCTTTTCGCCTAATGACAATAATTGCATTGTTTTCAACAACGGTTTCACGTTTAACATTTTGAGAAATACTTTTTAAAAATTAGTTTAATAAAGTCATAATTAATATTATTTAGTGAGCACCATAAAGCTTTAATTAATCTCCAAAAGTTATTTTGTCTATTTACATTAAAATATATATATTATATTATTTTAATATGCTATTTAAAATGGCTATTAAATACAATTTAACTATCGATAAATATTCCGCTATTTGTAAATCAAATAAACATAAAAAGATAATAATATAAGATTATCACATTCCATATTCACTGATACTAATGGTTATGTAATAACTGTAAGGATCGGAAGTTATAGGAGTAAAATGGGCACACAAATATACAAACATATTACAGGAATTAAAATTAAAATTTTACAAAAAAAATATTTAATAAATTAGATAATAATAATACATTTTTTTAGAGTTGTTAAATACAAGAAATAAAATTTAAAACGTGGAAAATTAGTTAAAAGTTATTTGTGTTAAATAATATTGAGTTATTCATTGAAATATTATTTAATATATATATATATAGGTTGAGAATGAAAAAAAAATCAATTTTGTATAATATACACTTCGGATAAGATATTTCTAATCATATAGTTATCAATTATGCGTACCTATTGGCGTGGAAAATGTGGTTTAAAAGATTCTTTTCTGTGATAGTTTTATATTTTATATTACCAGACCATTTATCGATTATTGTGAAGCACGACGTTTCAAGACACAATTCTACGTGCTGTGACCGGATAATAATTCACAGCTGTGGAATTGGATCCATTGGACTGGACACTGCATATTCGTAGAAACTAAATTTAAGTACAATGGTAGGTAAATTAATAAATAGTATTGATAAAATATATTTTTTTGTCCACAAAACAAATTCAGTGAGTACTTTCTTGTTTGATAAACTCGATTTTAAATCTAATTTATGATGTTTTAAACATCTGAATACGTAATAATAAAAAACAATGGTTAATTAAAAAATTCCAAAAATTGAATCACACAAATTCATGTTGTATGCCATAAAATCAGAATTATATTACTTACGTATTTTATTACTGTTTAAATACCATAGTATAATTGAAATAATTAGGTTGACAGAGGAGATACTTAAGTGATAAGAATAGGAATATTGCACTTTTGAGATATAAAACTATGTATTATTATTGCTAGGTTCAGTAAAGAATCTTTATAACGTATTTTCGACTTAATGTTTTTCATTTAATTTAAAATATGGTAATATTTTAATTTCTAATATAGGTAAGTACAACATTACACAAATTGTTTAATTAAAATAAATAATATTTTTTTTAGTCGATTAAACGTTGAAACACAAATTACTTAAGGTTCAATGATAGAATTTCTTAGTCGTGATGTGCATTAGTGCTGTCATGTTCCATATTATATAGTGTTATGTTATCTCACAATATAAATTATCTGTACCAATCAAAAATGGTCTTGAAATTTGAAATATCTATATAAACTATAAATGATATGAAAAACGAGTATCTTCGCTGATGTTATGCGTTTGAGTATCGTCAATCGTCCAAGTGTCCACTATTATACGGCCTTTGCGTTTTTTTTTCGATTTAGAGGTGACGATCGTAGTCGACGATGTTTGACGCCAATGGTAATAGGCCTTCCAAGTCAAAAAATATATAAGTTCGATGAAACTCAACAAAGACCCACCCAGAAACAGACCAGCGCAACCGCCAAAGGAAACTGCAAATATTAACAAAACAGAACGTTTTAATGTGACACGTTTTTAATTTTTAAACGTTAAGAATGCATACGCACCCAACAAGTCGAGCCATCCGAGGACCAAGTCCGATCTGTAAAGTATGCATGTGCTTTGTATGAAGTGTGTGTCAATCAGTATGGACGACGACGAATTTCTATAATAATATTATAATACAATAGCTATGTAATAATAATAATTGACCATGAATCGATAATTTATATCGTTTATTATAACGTCATCGGTCGTATGAAAAAATATAGACAAAAAGTGCGAGGGATTTTCCGCCATAATACTTAAATGTTTCGAATGCGTTCAAAGTACATTGGAAAAAAGTATTTATACTGAGTGGTTTATTTTTTATTTCAAACACTATATTATCAAACATTTTCATAGGTACGTAATTTTAAGTCGTTAAAAACAACATTTTTCTAAAAAAAAGTATTTTTATTTTTTTATATTGAAAATTTGTTTATTAAAATTGTAGACTTATTTTTTCATGATTGATAATAATTATTTAAGGTTTATATGAGCGGATTACACGGATTCCTCGCAATATGCTATTTTTTTTTTTATAGTTTTTCAATATTTTTGTTAAATAATAATCCATAGCTTTTATTTGTTAGAAATAAGGTAAATCTATTGTTGGAGTTGTTTGAATTCAATGCGTATACTTGATATGTTTTATTTATCCCCATTGTATATTATCATACATTTCGCCCGTATAATATAAGACAAGTACCGTGCCAACGAAATAGTGGAAAAATTCTAGTGGAGAAGCCTCCTCCTGGATGTTTTGAAGGGGAATGAAAGCAGCTAGGTATTTAATAAGTGGCTAAAATATGTTGAAAAATATGATAATAAATTAATTTAAACGCTCTACAAATTCTTTTAGGTATAGTGGATTAACATAATTTACTTTCTCAGTTACTCAAGTAACACATAAAATAAAGTTTTTAATGGAGAGAAGAAAATATTAAAAAAAAAAAAGTTTAATCCCGATTTTTATTAAATAATTTAATAAATTAAATCGTTTTAATTAAACATTTCACAAATATTGAAGACATAGTTTTGATATATGAAATACACATACTATTTAAGAAATTATGTATAAAACCGTGATTATTGCTACATTTAAAGAGAGTATTATTTTTTCTAAAAGTGGTAAAAACTGGTCTTATGATAATAATATTCTTTAAAGTGGACAGGCGTATATTAGTATTTTTCATACAAATTTAGCAGCATAACTCTCCAAGTCGTCTAAGATGAAACTGACTTACAGCACTGTCGATATGGATGGTTCGGCGATGGTCAGTTCAGACAAGTACATTTGGTGAACGCAATCTGGCATGCAATCGCATTTCATCCCGGGCAGATTACTTGTCATAAGCGCAGTTTGTTCGGACGGTATAAGACTTTTGAAGAACTCTGAAAACAAAGGGGAAAAACGTGTATTTTTATATATTATTATTATGACACCATTACGGATCTTACGGTTTTTCTCAGACAGGCATAACAAATCTTCGACGTTGCATGGCCGCAATGTAGTGTTTTCTGTGGTGAAAAAAAACTACTCATATTCGTTTCGTTTTAAGTCAAATTTGTACGCCAAATACAGATTGGTATTTTATTGTTTTCGCATAACTGTTTTTAAACGATGGAGACGACGATAACTTACGATTCATGAGCCCAAACATGAACTCCAAATAACATCCGCAGTGATGAATCACGTGATCCATGTAACACGCTGTCTTGCAATTCCTCCGCAAGTAGTAATTTGTACCCATTCTGGTGGAACTCTCTTCGGCGAAAAGACACCGTCGCATTTTTGGCTTCAGTCTTTTCGTCCTCTGCGTGTTGTATATCCTATCTCCCCACACGTGAACGATGCCAATGCTACCCGCCGTCACGACCATATCCGATCCAAGCGGAGCGCCTCTGGGTTCACCAATCATTATCTGAAATAATATAGTAAGTGTATAACACTGTATATATATATATAGAGTAGCTCATCGAGTGTGTGCATTCCCTTTTTATAGTGCGATCATTCAAAATTTTATTATTGGAATTTTTAAATAATATACTTAAAAATCATGTCATCACATTTTTGACATTTTTTGTATTACTTAATAAGTGTCACGTGCAGATGAAAACTTTGATGTGTTAACAAAAAAATATTAACGCGGAGCTATAGTGATTTTAAAATATTAGTAATCAGTATTAATTTAACATATTATAATTTTATAAAAATGGCCCAAGTATAATAACTAATGCTAGATTCAAGATGATATCTATTTTATATTTCATACTCAGAACCTATATTCAAACCAAAAATCAAAATTTAAATAATACCAATATTAAAGAAAACATGGGGTTCACATGCTTGGTGTATCGCTTTGTTTAGTGCTCTATTGCTCACCGCATAACCTGATCTCACATAGGTACCATATTAGTTTTAAAATAAGATTATCATATCTGTGAAACTCGGGGCCGTGCCATTTATATGAGATGCAAAATAAATTCACTTAAAGCTTATCTAGTCACTGAAAAGCTATATTTTTGTATTTATCTATTTAGGCTATGGCCACAAAAAAATATACAATTTTAATATTGCTTAACAATATGCAATACTTTGTGAAATGATTCCTATTTATTTTATATGTATTAATTTAATCTTGACTACACTAGCATACAATTAATTAAAACCAATACGTCATATTAAATGTTACGAGTACATTAAAGTAGCCAAATACGTTTCACCGAACAATTCTCCAAATGGCGTTCATATAATTTAATGTAGGTGCCTAATATTATTTAATAATATATTAGCTGTTGCGGCTATTCGGCACAATACTATTCTGATACATTTTAGTTATCAATGTGAATATCGCGAATTCGCGATATTATACACAATTATATGAAATCGATACTTCACAATCGTTAGCTCTGATATTATCACGGTACCCGTGGTTACGCTTAGAATAATTGAAACTATATAGGAATTATTCACACGAGGTTCTTCCTCTCAAATAATTAAAATAATCGAAAAATTTCAAAAACATTTGTTATTTTATTATTATTATTATTATTTTTAACGATAAATGGGGGGGGGGGGTTAATAGTTTGAAATTTTTAATTACTTATGATATATTCTACGTAATAGTAAAAAAAACTATATAATAATTTACGATTTACCCGCGTCGATGGTTTGGCGTCCACTCCGGGGGCGATCTGTCCCGGGGACATTGTTGATACGTACATCCTGTAACAGTGATTTAAATAAGTAAAAACTATACGTCATCGGCGAAAATCAGTTTTATACCTGACACCAGACCACTGACCATTGTCGCCCGTCCTCCTTGGTCGGATTTCTCCGGACTCTGTTCGCCAAAACGCCCCAATTAAACCCGAGTCCGCACCGAGTCTTCTGCAAAACATATAGATATCAGATTTTACAGTGAAGTATAATAATGATATATACAGTAATTTTGCGGTGATGACCAATAAATACTCACGCTCTACTATACTCGGAAAAATCGGAATTAAACGAATGGCATAGGCCGAATTCGGTGCGCTGCAACTCGAACACGTCACAGCAGTTTACCCGTTTGAAATTCCACCAACAACCACCATGGGAAAAAACTTCCTCGCACGGCCTCATTACCTGTTAATATTTAATAAATCTCTTATGAATAATATCTATTCATTTTAAGAGAGCACTATATACCGATTATCTGAAACGATTACGAGTATACAAACATACACCACCGTGTTAGAACATTATAACGACCCATAAATATATATTTTATAAAATATACTAATTAAATAATCAAAAAATGTTATATATTTGTCTCTCAAGATCGAGGATTATCCATATTCGTTAACATTTTTCTAGACATTTTTAAACTATTAATACGTTGTTTGTACTATAGTATTATTTAATATTATTTGTTAATAATATGTAATTTTTTTTCGAGGGTTATAGAATTTTGAAAAATGTTTCTTTTACTTTTAATTACTTGTGCATTTCTTAGGCCTATTTGTTGTCAAATTATTTTGACACCTCCTCAAAAGACCTACAAAATTTGAACTTAACCATTTTTTTGATTCATAAACTAATTAAATTACATATATACAGTAGAGACGAACCTTCACTAGAAGCTCGGTGAGGTTTAGTCCGATAAGCTTAGGTAATTCAGTAATGTTCTTCAGCTCGTCGAACTCATCAAAATCGCCATACGATACCACAGAGAAAGTTTTCAACAATTTTCTCACGGCGGGCAATAGACTCGGTTTGATTCCCGGTACGTCTCTATACGTAATTATACATTTTATTCAGTCGTATTCTATTAATGGGCTTAAAAACTAAAATGTATTATCGCTATTACTATTATACAGAGGACTCCATAAAGAATGTCTTGGTTTGAATAGGCTGTGTGTATTCGTAGTGCGGTTTGTTAGTGGTTCACAATTTTTCAACCTCTGACCACAACCCATAAAGAACTGAGAGAAAATATCGAAATGGCTTTTGATTTAGTTACACATGATATGTTAGTAAGGATTTTGTTGTCGTTATAACCTTATTTTCACGAGGGGGAATATATTAAAAATTTTCAAAAAAATAAATAAATTATAACCTAGCTACACTTTTGATTGGTACCTCTTTAAATTATTGAAGTGTAATACTTTGTTAAATATATCATTTGAAACCACGGCATTCTTTATGTATTTCCTTTATACAATTGCTAAGCGTGTTTCTAACACTTAATATTACGCGGTAATCATCGTGATAGATAACCATGATACCAACAAATGTTAATAATCCCAACTACAATCGCTATTATTTACCTTGTCAGTTTCAATGGGTATTTAAATACTGTTTTAAATATAACTATACATATTATTATTAAATGGGACGAGAATTTTATTGGAGATTTACCGAATTTTATTTCTTTAAATTATACAGCAGGTAGTTGCCAATTAACCCGAATAACTAATTACAAACTTATATTTATTTATTTGAATTTTTAAAAACGCGTATTAAGTAAGAGGACGCTAAAATCACAATTTTTCCATCTTATTAACATATAATACTATAGCAAACTTATGTTCGGTAGTTATAATTATATGTAGTAACCTTAAATAATAAAGCGAATTAACTTCTCACCTTAATTTTTTATAATATTAATTTAGTTTTTAAGCAAGATAATAATAAATGAGTGTGATATAATACTCTAATTTCACGTAGCCTGCATGGCAAATGACTGCAATTATTAAAATAAGCTTAAATAGCAGCTAATCGCATATTACGTCTGCCTTCAAACTGATTTAACATTTGTTCAAGTATTTTTATTTTATAAAACACTTGAAAATACCATGATTTAAAGTCATTACATAACAATATTTTGAAAAAAAAATTATATTGTTTATAGGTACTAATTTTTATAGTTTTTATTGCTATAAAGTTTTTATTCTTTTGAACGACTTTTTTATATTTGTAAAAATGTACTCTGCTTTGGAATAAGATAGGAATAAAATGCTTTTTTTTAATTTGCAAATAAAATAATAATCTATTTTATAGCGAAACATTTGATGTCATATTATATTACTTTGCGGTCAACTGCACGACCCGTTCCCAGTCCACTCTTGAACTGTCACATATTACTACCATTGGAAACGCTATATCGGCGTAGCTTAAAAATGTTGTTTCGACCACCGTGTCGATTGTACTTTTTTTGTACGTCTTCCACGATTCGACGATCGCGTAAGTTGCAAACAGCATGGCGCATATTACAGTTACTGACCAGAACGTTCTGAAACACCAAAATTATACTGTTGGTGTAAGAAAACTAGCGGGTTTAATGTATATAAGGAAAAAATTACAGTTTAGATACATGCTCATTTTAAAATTGTTTTATCAAATTCGGTTTATGTTACTAAAACTAATTTAAAAAAACTTAAATGCAATATCTCCCCAAAATTATAACGGTTAGTAAGTAAGTACTGATGATCAACATTTGATTATTCATTTATATACAACATAAACAAACATACCTATTAATAAAAAAATAAAATCAAAACATTTTTTCAGTTTGCCGGCACCAAAACATAAATAAGTTACATTTTTTTCGAAAACTTTTAGACTCTATGCCCCTGACATGGATTTTGAATAATGGGTATTGTATAACTGCATTTTTAGCATTTATTATTATCACAATATTCACAATTGTTGATTAATAATGATAAAATTATTCAAATAATACTTTAATACTTTAAATCATAAAGAATTCAATTTACAGTAAGAATTAGAAGGACTAAATCCCCATCTCTGAGTGACAATATAACCAAAATAATATACGCTCGAAGAGCCATAATACCGACTTTTCTCCAGCGCTCCGGTTCTTTCCTACAATGTGGTTGAGACCGTGCAGCGAACACTGATCGCAAACATCGTCTAAAATTTTTTTCCATACGTTTGCTCGACGTTCGGCGTTAGATCTGTCGTGCTGGGTTGCTTTGTTCCGAAACCGGATGTGTTCCACTCTCTTGGACACGGACGACAATGTTTTTCCTGAATATGACATCGCTATAAATATATCAATATAAATTGGTGGTTAGAACAGAGATGATAATAAGCCCTAAAATCCATTTGAAAATGATAATTAA
Source organism: Rhopalosiphum maidis (assembly GCF_003676215.2). Taxonomy (NCBI): domain Eukaryota; kingdom Metazoa; phylum Arthropoda; class Insecta; order Hemiptera; family Aphididae; genus Rhopalosiphum; species Rhopalosiphum maidis. Next base: position 89,395,209 of record NC_040878.1, read on the forward strand.
TTAATATCAATTACTTAGTACGTTAAAAAAAAAATTAATTTTCACATAACAATATGATATTTTAAAATCAAAATGAAATATCAAATGGTTCTTTTGAATTACTTTTAATTGTGCCGACACACAACATACAGTAAGAATCTGACATTTAAAATCAATAATATTACCTTGAAATTTCACGAAAAGTTTTACTTTTCTTTAATTAGAAAATCAAAAAAGAATTTTGCAAGTATCTATTTATATTCTAGCGCTGAAGTTTAATAAAATATTATCAATTACACGTGTAAAAAATCCTTAAATACGCTAAATCAATAAAAAAACCTTAACATTTTCAAAATATAACTGTGCGTACACGCAGAATCGTTAAGTCGTGAAACATATTTTAGTAAAATATAGAATGTAAACGTATACCCAATCAATGATCGTGTGCACAAATACTGCTGTCCAAACGATTTTCAAAACACTTTTCACACTATTATTCAAGTCCACAGAATTAGTTCACAAAATTCATAATGCAATAGTACGAATAAGTTTTTTATGTTTACAATTCTATATAATAATATTATTATAATGTCACCCATCATATTACTCGTTGACGTTATAAAATAATAATAATAATTTTGTTTACAACATAATGTATGCGTTGACAAGGGCATATATTAATTTTAAACATACATATATATATATATAATATATTACTTATAATGACAGTCCGAAGATTGTAAATACACCATAACATCATATTATTATTATTATACTCATAACAATATATGAACAACAATAAGAATATAATAATTCCATAAACTTTTCACGAAGAAATATTATTGTTTAATAAAATTTAGTTTATTAAGTAATAAATATTTTTCTATTTTTAAGCATTTAATAAATATGTAGTTTTTTATGAGTGAATAAAATATAATTATAATATTATCTATGGGAAAGTCATTTATTTATTTATAAATTTGATCCGTGAAAACGTATCATTTCCGTCTGGCTAAAATTAAAATGCAGCTTAGAAAACATAATATGTGTATTAAAAGTTATACAGATAACTAATACGAGTACTTAGTAGTATTTAGAATATTACTACTAAAAATAATAATAACGATTTCGTTCTCATTTAAATAATTTGATTATGATGATTTAGGTTAGTAACAGAAACAAAGAATTAACTTACCAATTTAACAATACATTAAAAATAAAACAACTTTGATTTCTTAATTCATTAATACACACTATAAAAATAGTAAAAATATTCATAATCTTGCAGAATATTATCACTCTTTATCACTTTTTATCTTTTTCAATTTCTGAAAAATACCGAAATACATAATTCGTCGATTGTGTCGAAGATTATTAGAATAAAGTATCGAGTAAATTTGACCATAAAAATATCGATTCTCAGACAAACAACCACTCACTTCTACTCCCTTAGGGGTCGAATTTCTAAAACGAATTTCTTAAACGGCGGTTGTAATATAAAACCACTACCCTCGCCAAATTTAAAATTGTTTTCCATACAGTTAACTTTTAATCATATTAAAGTGATTATTTAGTTTCATCTCCTTAGGAATTGATTCAATAAAAAAAAAAAATAACCTTATATCCTTTTTTAGAGTTGAATTATTAATCTCTATAGCAAATGTTACCGAGATCAGGACATTGGTTCATTCGCCGAATTAATTCATTTCTTAGTTTTCCTGAGACGATATTCAAACATGTCAATCAATGTTCATTAATCAGTCATTTTATATTTTTATAATTTATTCTATTTGCTTTATTTTTCTCAAAATGTTATGTATTTTACGTTAATATTTTTTTCCAACTCCCTGTAATTAGTTTATTCGTCGAACATAAAACATACGCATTTTATTCACACTTCAATTGATATAATATTAGACTAACTACCCTTGTAGCGATATTTTTATCTTAGTACGAATAGTATTCGTGAACTTTAAAGTTCACAATTTACGGCGAAACATCTACAAGACTTCATCGCACAATATTATGATATTCCCTCACGCGCACATGCTGCCGTATATGTTAGAATATAATAGCGTTTTAACCTATTTTGTTTGTAAACGTATTTTTCCACGCCGCAGGTATCATACTGCACAGACTACAGAAGTTATACCTATTATTATATTTTTAAGACGTCAGACAACTAAAACATCCCATCTTTTTCCAAAAACTCACGGACGTAAACCGGGTTTTTATAAGGCTTTAGCTTTACTTGCAATCGTATGGTTCATCCCCGTATATCACTTTTCTCGTGAATACATGATTTTTCTTTTTGTTTCATACAATACAGCTACAATCCGTGGTCTAATTATGGTTGTAATTTTGTATATTTTTGCAAAATTCTAAGAGTAGTTTGTACTGCAATCTTAAACATTATACTAAGTCTCGTATCGTGCGTGCTGTACACTTTATCTAGATTAATTTACCCATGAACTCCAAAAACTTTTCAAGAACATTTTTTGAAATTCAAAAACTACGGAACACAAACCTTAATCACGCCACTGAATTTAATTACTTACATGACAATCTTTTTAGATATTTTAAGGACATAACACAATATTAGTGTCTGTAGACGACAATCAGGGTAAATATTTCAGTCTTAAATTAATAAAATGTCTATTACCCACATATATACATATATATATATATATATTTTACTCAAACTATATCAAGATAGCCTTAGTCCTCTTAAGACACCTCTACGTCCATGTCAATAATATTATATTGTGCATATATTTTTGGTTGTCTAAATCTTAATTTTTATATTGTCCGGGCATGAAATTCGTTGATATTTTATTTATTTTATTATAGCTATACAATAATAATTCATAAAAAAGACTTCATATTTTTACATTAGTGAAAATCATGTTGGTTTAATGTTATTTCAGACAAGTGATCTGATTATTAGTGAATCATCATTAAAAATTTAATGAAATTTTCTTTGTGGTGGTTTGATTGCCTATGTAGACAGGTGAAATAATATATTTTATAATCGATTGATGCGTAACATAATTATAATGTCATATTTTTTAAAATTATTATATAAGTTCATATAGCATGATATTATTTATGTGATTTGTTTTTTTAAATCGTTATACACGTATTAAACATAATAATACTACTAATAAATCAATATAACATTGTGTAGAGGTAAATTATAATAGATTTATACTATTAGAAGTATTTTTTTTTCATATGAAAGATATTATGGTATGGACGTTTTACTGTCCATGCAATCGTCCATTGTCCAAGTGTCCGTTAAAATTTGATGTCCTTTTCTTTTTTTTTTACTTTTAGATTTAACTGATTTCAGTCGTGATCTGCGCCAATGGTAGTAAACTCGCCACGTCAAGAAATATATAAGTTCAATGAAGCTCAACAGCGAACCGCCTAAGAACAGACCGGCACAGCCACCAAATGACACTGTGAATTGATAAAAACTACGTTTTAAAAGAATGTATTTGCCAAACGATAGTTTGCATGAACACTCATTAAATTATTTAATGAATCCATAGCATGTTATTAAACAAATAAATTTTATTTTTCCACTAAACGGTCATTAAACGTCCAATAGCGTTATTAAGTCATTAAATTATTGGTTACCAGTTAATTAAACTAATGGTCTGATTTCGGCGCATTAAATTTTAGTTAGCCATTAAATTCGATATCACACGTCGCAACTCTGCGCTTTTACCTTTATTAAAATTTAAACAGCTGAACATTTGCTATCACTTTCTTATGATAAGTTTTAAGCTTCAACATAAACCTTGGTATCATGTTTAAAATCAATACATTATTATTAAACTATTTTTGTAGTCCAAATGGCTTAATAAAAATATTTAATAATTCGATAAAAGCGATCATTAAATATATTTAAGGAATGTTTTTATGCAATTAAGCCTTGTAAAATACTTGAGTAAAGGGGTTCAAATATTTTTTAAGTAAGTAATCAAATTACATATTTTATTTTTTCAATTTAGTTAAGTAAAAAAAAATTTAATTCAGTTGATTTATAATGAATAAAAATTGTAAAATACTATATTATATATTGTATATGTCATATATATTTTTATAAAAATATATCTACTTAAGCTGCTTACAATTTTCATAAATAATTGCAATATAGCTTCTGAGAGTTATTAGATATTTGAAAATACCTAGCAATATATTTTTTATAATATTATTTTATAGATAAATAATGTGAATTTTATATACGTATGGATTTTATTGCATATAGAATAAAAACGTTTATATGTAATTAAAATATCTGTGTATTAAAAATTACTAGCTAGTTATTTAAATTTAAATAATTTTAATTTTGAAACGGTATACATTTTAACTATTCTAGTATTATTTTTTAAGTTGTATGAAAAAAAACCAGATAAATAGAAAAATTCACATTTCTATTATGATTTTACATTATATTATTATGCCGTGTTCTCTATTAGTTTAGTAGTATTCCACTTTATTAAGTTGATAATTAAATTCTCCATAACTCTTTATATCTTATATAAATTATATTATACTATTATAATAATAATAATAATAATAATATAAAGAAAAAATAATACTTTCTATGAAGAATAAACCCTATCACAGTCGTTCATTTTTATAATAAACCTATTAAACGCAAAAGGTTTAACCAGTTACATATATTTTGGGTTTCTAGTAAATCCATTTTAAAATTTAAAATTCAATTTTATTGTGAACTTTTCATCATATCCTATGATGGAAAATACAGTGACATGTAAAAAATGTCAAATAATCGGGTACACACCCAACAAGTCGAGCCATCCGAGGATCAAGTCCGATCTGTACAGTATGCACGCGCTCTGTTTGAAGTGCAGATCAATGAGTATGGACGCTGAGGAATTCCTGAAACTGTAACGATACGATCGACGTCGATTATGATTTAACTATTATATAGTTTTCTATTTTAACAATTTATTATGAGCCGACTTACTCCTCCATCGCCGAGTCGGTGTGTTCGGCGATGGTAAGTTCGGGTATATACATTTGGTGGATGCAATCCGGCATGCATTCGCATTTTAATCCTGGCTTATCTTTTATGAAGAACGAAGGCTGTTCGAAGGGTATGTAATTGTTGAAATATTCTAAAAACACGTAGATATCATACAGCAGTTATAATAGTATTGTATCGAATTTGGTTTCATCGAGCTCCGTGGCATATACTTACGGTTTTTATTGGATAAACACAGTAAATCTTCCGCGTTACACGGCCGTAACGAGTCGTTTTCTTACACATAAAAAAAAATCTTTAAATTAATTAATATGTTATACACTACTACGTCATCATCGATTATGTTATATTAGTTTAATATTCGGTTCACACGACTTTGACAAAAATATTGCAACAGACAATATTGACTGACGTCAGTTGTGTACATCTCTAATACTGGTGCCGCACTAGTCCTACTTCTTAAAAAAATAGCATGTGTTTGGCTACGATAAAATTAGTTATAAATTAGATTTAAATAATTTTCTATGATATACGTATTTTAAAACTTGCACTTTTACGTGAAATTGGAATAGTTTTGTAAAAAACTTCGAAATGGGTAGTACATTCAAAAACACTTAATTCAATTTGTTTTACTGATGTTGCCGTATTCAAAAATCTTTATCAAACTACTGAGCATGTTATTTGGTGCTGGTTCCGCAAAATAGTGAAAATAAACTTCAAAATGTATATAAAAAGTTAGATGACCTAGAAAAGCTGTTTAAGTCGTATTTAAGTTATTTAAGTTACTTTAAAGTTCGTTTTTTAGGTAAGAAGTGTGTTGTTTGTACATTTCAAGTGTACTCAGTCAAAAAAAGGTACAACATTCTTAATCGTTCAATTTTGGGTGGATGGGTGGGTGGGAGTTAGTTCCACCCCATATCAACTGCATTAAATATTAAGAAAGTCTTACGTTTCATTAGTCCGAACATTGCCTCTATATAACAACCACAATGTTTGACCATGTGAAACATGTAACACGCCGTTCTGCAATTCCGTCTCAGGTAATAATTTGTGCCCATTCCGGTTGGACTTTCATCGCCGAAATAACAATTTCTCTGCTTCGGCTTCAGTTTCTTAGTTCTATGCGTGTTGTATATCCGATCTCCCCACACGTTAATGTTTCCAAAGTTTCCAGCCATCACGACCATATCCGATCCAAGTGGAGCACCTCTGGGTTCGCCCATCAAAATCTGTTCGAATACGATAACGATTGTAAGAATTAAACCATAGATATAACATATTTTTAGAACTCATGTACACCCTATACAAACACACCCAACAAAACAAATTTCAAATTTTTTTTTACAATTAACTCGAAAAACGCAAAGTCTCGACTTATTAATTTTTATATTTGCCAATCTATGAATTTACAAAACATTTCCTAACCTTAATCTACTGAAAAATTTAGTTTAAGTAGTTAGATTATAGTAAAAAACACTTATACGTGTATATTTATAGGTTAATATCCACCATTTTTAATGTATATTAAATGTATGCCTTAACATTTTATTATGAATTTTAACATATTAATTTAATGGCTTAAACGTTCTCCATTCATCTTTATGAAACATTATTTCAATTTTTGATTTCAAATTTTTAATAACTTTACCACAATTTAATTTATTAGTTCTTATAAATAGTGATCGCCATTTGAGTATATAGATCAAGGAATTACAATAAACTACACGTTTGATGATAGTGCAAAAAAACTCAAAATATATATTAAATAGTTTGACTATGCCAAATAAAAATTATAATTAATTCATAAACAAATGAAACCATATTATTTAATTGACATAAATGTAATGGCTTAGGGGAATTTGGACCTTTTATAACTATGAAATTCTTTCGAATCAAGTCGAGCAAGTACTAAGAAAATATCACTTTATTTTAAATATTATTGAAAGATAAATGTTTAAAATTTTGTTTTTAATATTATATTTTATAGTAGTATTTCTGACAAGCGCAGACGATATAAATTGTTGTTTTTCATTTAAAAAAAAAAACGCAATGAGAGGATTTAATTTGACCAGACTATGCAATATTTTACAACATATTTGTGTACATTCCAGCAAGTTTATAGTACCTATATTTTACTTCGCTTGAATATAAACTATATATTGAATGTATAATTCATATAACTAATGTGAATAATAATTTGTAATTGTTTGAGCCGTTTTTTTTAAATAAAATTAAGGGGAACTTAAGTCTTCTGAAAAATTAAACTACCTATGTACTATGTCTTAGTTTACATGGATTTTCGTAAATATTGTAATTTATAGACATTTTAACATCTATATTTATATAAATGCAATAATAATAATTACAATATATTTACCCGAATTGACGGTTTGGCGTTAACATTAGGAGCTACTTGTTCCGGTGTTATCGGTGATATGTGTACTCTGTATCAATAACAAATTTTAATCACATTTAACATCGAAGTAATTATACGGAAGTAAAATAAAACAAAAAAATAAAAACAATTATATTTCATGTTTGTGTCATTAAAGTCGTTCACCTATGACTTAATCTATATTAATTATTAGTTATTAGTTTATTACCTTCACTGTTTTATTTCTAATTAATACCGTAATAGTATTATGTATAGGTATAAGTCATTTAATAGAAATTAAGTTCAATTTAAAGGGAGATACCAATTTTTTTTAAAAATAATTTGAACTTATATTCAAATAACTGAACTTAATAAAACTAAATTTGGTGGGCTCTACAAGTCTGCGAACATTTTATTGTTTTTATAAAACGATATTGAGAGTGTTTATTGCAGATCAAAAAAAAAAAAAATAATATTTTATATCTGAAGTTCAAATGATTACAAACGATTTTTCGAGCACCGTTGTCAATTTTAATTGTTCATATTGCTGAGACTTGTATAACGATAAAGATAATAAATACAATATCGTTAATGGAGTTCTTTGGTAAATGGTAGGTAATCGCCATTATAAATAGTTATAAATGGTAGTATTCTTTTTTAAATCATAATTTATTTTCCGGCAGATCGTCATCATTCAGTTGATGAACAGTGTAATAGTATTAGTGTGTAATAATAATTATTACCAATAGAAATTATTAGAATATCAAACCCTAAAATTATTAATTCTGAACGTGGAAAAGAATTAACAAATTATAAAATTATTAATATTCATCTGTAAGATAATACAGATAAATAAATGAAATAGTTAAAAGTTTCTAAATATAAATTTATTTTTCAGTATTTTAACAACATATTTTGATAAATCATTTTAATCATTAAATGGTGAACAGCAGAGTAATAATGAACAAAAATTTGAAAGATAAATATTAAAAGACAATTGTTAGCAAAACGCTAAAGAAAATACGACTGTAAACAATTTAAAAATTATTCATTGTTTTATTTAGTGTCTTGTATGAGTAAATATTTCTCTCGCAAATTTTTAATCAAATAAGTAGTTATTCACTAAGAATTCTATTTATAAAATTGAAAAAGTAAATTCCAGAGTTTTTTATTCATACAAACGATACATTAGAATATTCGTTTACATAAAATAAGTAGGTTACGTACGCAAATTAAAATGTTCTATTCACTTAAATGATATGGTTTATTTTTCAATTCACATAAATGAAACGTTTCCCGTCAGTGGGCACAACCCTTTTACCTGATGCCCGACCATTGACCCTTATCGCTCGTCCTCCTAGGTCGGAATTCACCGGAGTCGGTTTGCCAATACGTCCCGATAAGACCAGAGTTTGCACCGATTCTCCTACAGGGAAAAATGTCGTATGTTAATAACGAATAGTAAATTGTTGTAGTATAATTGTTATTTTACGAATAGATATACTTACGCTCTGCCGTATTCGGAGAAATCGGAATTAAACGAATGGCATAGACCAAATTCGGTACGCTGCAACTCGAATATTTCGCAACAGTTTACCTGTTTGAAGTTCCACCAGCAACCTCCGGGGAGAAATACTTCATCGCACGGCCTCATAACCTGTATAATAATCGTTTAAAATGTTTAATAATAATTACAACGTATACATAACAAAAAATAATAATATTATAATAATGATATTTATTATTAAATCAAATAAATATTAAAAAATAAATAATAATTGAAAAATATCTAATAGGTATCATTTACAATGATAGATCTTCAACAGGAGATAGATTCCAAATCAAGGAGAATAGTATACAGATTTAATTAAGGTATTTATTGTACTAAAGTAATAATATGACGTGTGAAATATGTAATATTGATATAAGTAAAAATATATTATAGACATTTTTGAAATTATTTATCTTTAAACTATGACTAATGCGAAATTGAAGAAATGTGTTTCCATAGGCTGTTCTCGTTTCAGGTACAATAACATTATACTGAGATTTATGACGAGTAAAGTAGATATGACTGGGAACAGCAATCTCTTCTTTCATAATATACATTAATTAATGTAAGTGTTTTAAATATAAGGATTTAAAGTTTAGAATATTTTACTCTTTGTATAAGTTAGAAGTATAATAAATTAAAAGCCTATTAAAAATAAATCTAAGTAAAGACCTTAAAGTTACTTCAAGATTGCAGAAATGAGTGTGGTATATATCTTTCCAAAATTAAATTTTATAAGGAATAATTAATTAAATGAGTGCTAAGAACATGCTATTTTAGGTTTTCATAGATGAAAACACCTTTATTTTTATTTTTCTAAAGAAGTGACTCGATTTAATATTTTACACTTTCATATGCATATAACACTAGAAATATAAGTTGTAAGACAGTTCAATGAATATATATTAATTTTATAGTTTTGAACTGTTACGTATTTTTTCCCCAAAAATAGATATATTTAGTTTAATCTTTGTTTATTGTTGATTAATATTGTCTAGCTAATTTTTAACAGTAATTAAACCATCTTCTGTAATTTTATATAAATTATTAACGCTTTCCGTTTTTCATAAAATAACATTATATCATTTGTAAAGCATTTATTTTTGCGTTTTAGTCAATTTCTTTTCAAATTTTTATATTTTTTTAGTATTTTCCCTAAAGTTAGTAACTAAATTGTCTAATTGTATATAATATGTTTGTAATTCAAATTGGTATGCATCCAAAATTAAAAGGTGTAGGTAAAGATATAGAATAACAATGTTGTAGGGATGGGAAATAATATTGAAATACAATGTTCTAATGCACGAGCTATGGTAATAATGAAATTATTAATAAAAAATGTCTATTCCTAAAGAAAAATAAGGAATAAAAAACAGTGAAAAAAATAATTACTGTCCTGAACAATACAGAAGTTATCAATATTTTGTTAAATCAAAATACTATTGTATGGTATTCCATTAAAAGATATAATAATTCATCCTTAATTTTTCAAGCTTAATAAGAATTATTTCAATTAATAATTGTATACTACCAAGATCAATAATTTTATCAGATTTTAAAGTTCTATTGTTAAATTTATTTTAATTATTATCAGTTTTTTTTATATAATATGCTAAATTTAATCAAGCACTTGTCACACTTTTATTGTCGTTTTAAAATTCCTAATTTATTATAACTGGAATTGTATTAAGTTTAAAAACATTGCGGATCGAAATTAAATTTATATTTTACATTCAACACACGATATCATTATATAGATTGTGAAACAATTTTATCGCACTCACAATGACAATAGCAAATAAATCATTGGGTACGAACTTTAGATTAAACCTGATAAAATTCAAAATATCTACGTTCAGGTCAGAGGTCTATATGATATTATTGATTAAAGATTACAATGTTTAAAATAAATATGAACTATACAATTTGCAGAGGAGATAATAAATCATTAAATATATTTTTTTAAATAATATTATCCAACGAAGAATTTACAACAGCTTAATATATCAGTATAAATAAGGTGTAATGCAAAGTTAAATTTATTAAACGTGTTACCGGTATGTTTTGTTACTCGCAGCACATCAAAATATGTACAAAATATCACATAATTCCACGGTATTATTTGAACTAGGCTTCAGAAAACGTAAATAAATTTTGTGTTGATTACCTTCAGTAATAGTTCGGTGAGGTTTAGATGGTTAATCTTGGGGAGTTCTGTTACGTTCAATAGCACGTCAAAATCGTCGAAATCTCCATACGTTATCACCGAGAACGTTTTCAACAATTTTCTCACGACAGGCAACAAGTTTGGATCAATTCCCGGCAAGTCTCTATGAATATACGTCATAAACATAAAAAATCAGTAGATAACGATTTTGAAAATTTACGAAATCATAAAGATTTTAATAACTATTTGTACACAATACACATAAGTACATGATTTTTACAATTTTTCAGATATTTTTTTTAACATTGTTTTTTTTTTTTGACGTTATATTTAACACTTATAACCATGCAGTCACGCATAGCACAGAGTCGTGTATATAATAGTTAATAATTATTTGCAATATTTCAGAATCGGGTTGCAACCCAGAAAAATTATTGTAGATCACACACAGGATTTTTTTAAAAGCATTTTAAGTTATTGCCGCCTGACTTAATGCAAATGAATGATATTACCGTTCGGTCAATCCCATAACCCGTGTCCAGTCCACCCTCGAGCTATCACATATCACCAGCATCGGAAACGCTATGTCGGCGTAGCTTAAAAATGTCGTCTCAACCACCGTATCAATCGAACTCTCGCTGTACGTCTTCCACGATTCGAAGATCGCGTAAGTGGCGAACAGGACGGCGCACATGACAGTTATCGTCCAAAACACTCTGTAAATTGCGATGCTCGTGAAAGTGATATAATATGCATTGCGATGATCTGACGATTTTATTATATTACAATCCTATCGTTTAAATACGTATCCAGTGTCCATAAGTTTATATATATATATATAGTATAAGTTGAACTTAGGTTCATAAAATTGAAAAATTTTATTTACTACTTTCAATCAATCGCGATATCGCCAAATTATATAAATTGAAATTACACAAATAGTTTTTTTGTTTAACAATATTGTTATTTAAAATTATGCGTAAATAACAATTTTTAAAGTCTTGTAATGATAAAAAGACATAAATTCGTATTTTTTAGAGGCTTTTATCTTATTTTTTTAAGTCATTTAAACCCACGCGTCGTAAAGTAAGATACAAAAAACGGGTAGTGTATATACATATTTACCAGGGTAATGTAAACCTTATCCATATTAGAAAGGTAAATGTATATAATATATATTAGCCAGCTAATTTATGCACTAGCCGATGTGTTGTGGATAAAATATTAAGGCTTGTTAATACGATCATTTAGATACTCTGTTAAACGTAAAGATACATAGATACTATAACCATAAAATGATTATGTTGGTATAAAGGTCAACAATTTTCCATCGTCCAACAGTTCAAATAGTTTAATTATACAATATAATATGTGATATTGTTCTAATAGCAAAAACTAAAACATAATTAAAAAAAATAATAATAATTGAATACTGTGTTATATGTAATTTAACTTTGTAACATGCAACACTATATTACCAACACAAGTTCTGCTTAAAGGTAATATGTATAAACAATATTTTGTTTGTCTTAAATATTATTTATTACATAATTATTAGTGTATAAATAACTCTAATAATTTATTAGATTATTAATTTTTATTATATCGTAGTTATTATTATCTTTAAATGTGTGTACTTCATTCACTCAGCCATAACGTAAAAAAGTATCCGGATAATTTACCAAATAAACATTTTTCGAACAATATTTTTTACTTTATCCAATATTATAGATACGAACAGTGTTTACCTTAACCGGACGATATAATATACATTACACATCTTTCGAACTTTACTCGCGTCATAGTATGTGACAGTGACGTTGCACAGTGTGCAACAACATCAACGCCGTTTTAAATATATTATTTCGTTTTCGTTTTAATTTTTTAATTTTTTTTTTTCCCAATTACCAATGTCATTGAAATAATATTTTAACACTTCAAACAAATGCGATTTACAGTATGAGTTATAAAGGCTAAATCCCCATCGACGATTTGTGACTAAAAAAATGTGCGCTCGAGGAGCCGTAATACCGACTTTTCTCCAGTACTCCGGTCATTCCGGATAATGTGATTGAGGCCGTGCAGCGAACACTGATCGCAAATGTCGTCCAAAATATTTTTCCACACGTTCGCGCCGCGTTTTACGCCGGACGCGCGGGGCGATCTGTTCCTGTACCGCACCAGTTCGACTCTCCTGGACACGGACGTCTGTTTGGCGCTCATATTCGCGACGACGAATAAATGAATTATAAGACCGCCCGCGGCTGATCGAGTCCGTCGGTATTACTCAACCACGATATATAGATGTATACATAAACTACGATATAGTGAACGAACCTTTTCAAAATTATAATAATTACACGTCGTGCAAAACGATTTCCTATAAATATTATATTATAAAATATCAAGTTATATTCATACCATATTTTATTGTCGTATTTTTCCGTTTGAACTTCCGTTATACACGTTTCGGTATATATGCATATGATATTATGATATATTCAATAATATAATATATATATATATACCTATACGTTTTACAGGACGTGACAACCTAAGTTTATGGTGTACGATGCATAATATAATATACTATTATTATTTGTATTGTGCACATACAATGCTATACTTTTCTGTCTGGTTTTCCGGTAAAAGAAATTCGGTCGTATAGGAAAAATAATAAATTTGTGGTGTACAGAATATTAATATATACTTTGGATATATTGTGTTTCGACTTTTGGGTTTTGATTGATGCGTTTCGCCGGGCACTTTTCGAACCGGCGTTTGAACAAATAACAAATGTCATAAATGCAAAATTATTTTATTTTGCTGTCATGATATGATAATGATATATTTAAGTATAATAAAATTGTACTTAAAAGCAATATATAATATGTCATCATTTCGTATAACATCTTATAAAGTCTTAGCTATTTCTGTGTAGAGACCAATAACTCAAACGATTACGAGCGTGTAGGCGTTATTATTGACGGTAGAATAATAAAGTATTTTTCCTCTTGAATTTTTCTTTACTTTGGAATATAATGTCCAAGATATTAGAAAAATACTGGTTGATAACACACTGGACGACGACGAGAAAATAGTGTGAAGAGTTTTTGATTGAAATGCGATCTATTTGTTAATTGGTTAGTGGTTGATTAAAAAGTTTGAAGCTGGTTGGAGGATGTTAAACATCGATATGATGATAATAGATCCATGCGATTTCATCGAGTTCATCTGCTCTATACATTTTTAAACTAGAGAAATAAAGTTCGATATTTATTTTGCAGTGGATATTCGATACTGGTATGAAATTTTGATTTATTTTTCTGATAAAAATTTAATAATTAGTTATTATGTAATATTTCCATTGTAAATGATATTTTTTTTCTATAAGCATTTCGATCGTGATTACGGTGCATAAAAGTTTGAATTAGTTACTCGAATTTCAAATGTGTATGACAACTAATTTCAAAGATAAAAATGATTAATTTAATTTGTATTGAATTAAATATTCAAAAATGGTTTTTTATTTGTGATGTTACAAATAGGTATAAAGTAAAACGGTTCGCATTTTTTTTTTTTATACTCGAGCGTTCGTTTTGAATTAATCGTTTCTAAGAGAGCATTCCCTAGTTACGAGTACAATACAACTAATTATGAAGATACATTCAATAGATTTTTATTAATTATTAAAATTACCTAATTTATTTTTTGAAATAAGTTAATGATATAGTTATATGCAGTAATTTTACTGTAGTATTTATCATAACAGCATTAAGATTTTTATTAATCGACACATAAATACTCATAATCGCTTCCATCGTATCGCTGTTACTACCATAATTTGGATTTCAAATTTTTGATTAGACCAGGTAAAATTGTACGAAAATGCACCTATTTGTGTTGATATCTTGGCGCACACTTCGGGTCCACAAGGTTATACGATGATATTTATCATAACAAAAATATGTTTTTGTGCAGTTTTGTCTTTTATAATCTATTTTTCGTTACAGTACTAAGATAAAAACTGATGCATATTATAACAACGTTACTATAGCTAAAAATATGGGTTCACAAACAAATTCTCGATAAACAATTCTATGATTCATTGTTTTTGGTGCAATTGAAAACATTTATAATTTTTTTTTTTTAACGTAACAAGTTATTTATAGAAAATAACGTGGACGGATGTGTGCAATGAAAATTTTGTGTAGCGACTTTTTTCATCTGGTTATTATTTTTAATTTATTATTTTTAAAGGTTATATGTATCACTTTGTCTTTGAAGAAAATAAGCAAAAAGTAATATATATCAACATGCTGACTTTATATTAATAATATTTAAATATTACGCTTTATCGTGTTAATTCGTGTACGTCGGTTATTTAAAAAAAAAAAAAAAACAAATTTGTATGACGGCGTTGTGTACAGGCAATATCGGTACACGTTTGTACGTTTTTTGTTATTATTACTTATCACCCATTATCAATCTGCGAATGAATTTTGTATTTTGATTACAATATGTTTTATTTCCCGTTGTTTTAATCTGGGACTGAGTCTGGTATTGATTATTTTGACTAAGGATTCTTGATATTTTTTTAGCCGCTACTCCAATCCACCAAAATTAAGTCTTGGTGGGTGGATCATTTTATTTGATCTTATATCAATCATTTCATTATAATAAATAGTGTTGAATTCACAAAAAATGAATTATATCCATGTAATTCCGTCTACTACTTTTGAATAGGTAAATATTCAGACGGTGTATGAAAATCGTATACGGTAGGATTTTTTAAAAAGAAAAAGTTAAAAAAAAAATAATTAAAATTAATAAATTCAATTTTACTTGCATCAATTTACACTAAATCATCAAGTACCTAGTATAAATGTGTTATTTAAAATAAAAGTAGCTTTTAGATCATTAAAAAAAAAAATCCAAAACTAAATTTCAAGGACTCTTGTATAAGCACCTACTCTCTTAAGTTCACCAACTACCGATTAAAAATGCCTGATTTAAAACATTTAATGGCCTATACTAAATATTTGTTCCATTCACTGTTTGACAAGTAATGTGTATTTTGGAACAGATGAGTTATACTTTTAAAACCACACAGTAGCCAGTACTGAATCATTTAAAAATTAACTTTTACGCACTGCAAAATATTTTATAAACTCGTTAAAACAATAATAATTTAGTGTCATTGAAACTGAAATTATTGCAATATCCGAAATTGATTAAAATTGGTTGGAGAGTGATTAGCCCCTTATAAAAACAAATAACATTTTTTTTTTCAGACACATTTTATATGGCCGTAAAAAGTAAAATATACATTGTATATTATAATATAACGAGTATTTTCATTAAGAAAATGTCTTGTTTTCCTTGAAGTCACTTTTGAACGGCAACCGAATGACAATTTTTAAAATTAAAACCAGAAAGTCTGCTTTTGTTACACAATTGGTTTAAATTTAATAAATTCAATAACCATTTCAGGTATATGAAAAAAAAATGGAGGTGGACAATTTAACTAGAAAACTTTTTAAATAAAAATGAGATATTTGAATATTATTTAATTGCCGTTAAAACAAATTTGTAGGGATATTGCAGCAGATTTTTAAACCTTAAGTATTTAAAATGTATATTGAAAATATAAAATATAATGTCATCATTATAAAATCAATACATTCATCTCTGCGCTCAGTATATTAAACTAAATAATTTAGTAATATTATCTTTAATGGTATTTTTATAAAAGCTGTTCGATCGTATAGCGAGAAAATATTTTTATTGAATTTTAAGTAGTCCCTTTCACCGTCCAATAATATTACATGATTGCTACCCGGTTACCTATCGGTTACCTGCACACGGAAAATATAACTGAGTATAAGTCTGATATTGCAGCATGAAACGATCGCGAATCACAAAGACGTTTTTTAGTCTTTATAGTCCGCACAAAAACATACGCAAGTATGTGAATAGTAAAGTTCATCCGTCTTTCGGATTTTTTTTTTAGCTTTGTAACTCAGATATTACAGCGGTGGCGTTTTAACGGTTCGCAGAAAAAAAAACGATGGAAAAATACTCTTTAATAAAATCAACACCGCCGTTTTCCCTTTTTTGTATACTCTATGTGTATAGAATTTAGGTTCTTTCCGTTAATCCATTAAAGACATAATAAGTGTGTGTATTTTTTTTTTTTTTATCTCTCAGTTGAATTTAAAAGGGAATGGATTTTCTTTCTTCTATTTTATTTTAATCACATTTAATAATATCAAGTAATATTTTAGTACGCTTCTTAAATTATGTTAAAAAGTCTCATTTCGTTCACGACCAGTTTGTATAGTGATGGCGCTTCACGATGGTGCGTTTCGACGATATATTACGTATATTATACATATTTATATTTAGTTTTTCCCGAGCTTTATTCGGTAATTTATATCCATATAATGTAGAGAACGTTCATTTGTCTGTCAAACTAGATACATGGATTTACACATAATAATATAATATTAGAATATATATATATATACGCACGCACCGTCGTATACGTTATAGGACGGTGAAATATTATTACATCCATCTAATAATAATGGTTTACTTTGCAAATTACATTTTTCCGCTCGCTTACAATACACTATAGTATCATTGTAGGTTACACTAATGACTGCATTGAATTATATTATTATGTATACGTGATGAAATATTGATTTAAGACTCGTTTTTGTTTGTTATCCATTCCCGAGTTCATAGTATATTATATGTATACTGTTTGTGTAAACCTTGGGCGAAAGCGCACGCAAAATCAATCGTTCGAAAATTCTACGACAAAAAGTGTAGGTGTGATGAAATTTAAATTTGGCTTAAAAATGTATAAATTAATAGACTTTAGCTGTCGTCGGGTGACGAAAAACCAAAGCACGCTCCCAAAACACTGTAATTATATATTAATGTATATACGACAGGAAATATCTATTAAGTCACTTAACTCAATCCTAGAGTATAGTGCGATTGTACGAGATTTCCACGCTGCTGGTCACTACTCTCGTAAGCTTTAAAGGATATAGAGACGGTTCTTGCGGTTTTCTCAGTCGTGTATCCCGTATTCCTTATTAGTCGCATGGATATTATCTAGTTTCCAATGTGCTTAATTTCACACGCTAGGCTCAGACGTTTTTCAAGAAATCCTTCTTGAATTAACAAACATTTTAATACAAAAAAAAATATTCATCCTTCCGTATCTCAATAATATATTTTAAAGTTGCTCAGCGTACAACTAAAAAGCCTGTTCATTTTATATTCATCATTGCACTACCAAATACAAGTGCAATGAACTTATTAGGTGGCTAATGCAT
Organism: Rhopalosiphum maidis; assembly: GCF_003676215.2. Taxonomy (NCBI): domain Eukaryota; kingdom Metazoa; phylum Arthropoda; class Insecta; order Hemiptera; family Aphididae; genus Rhopalosiphum; species Rhopalosiphum maidis. The sequence continues at coordinate 89,413,653 of NC_040878.1, forward strand.
CGTACCAATACTGATCACTCTTTTAAAATATATATCTGTTTTAAGTTTATTTTTTATGTATTATTTATAAAATCGCTTAACTTGTAAATTAAATCCAATCTCTAAAATGTATATTCATGTAAGAAAAAAAGGTAGTCGTAAAAATGTTTATCCTTTAATAGTAATATTTCTAAAAATTTTAATATTACAACAATTTTAATTATGTATAATCCTATCACCGTGTATATTAACTAATAATATAATACAGTCGACTGAATATCAAAAACATGTTGCTAAACAATGATATTCATTGTATTGTACATTATAAGATTGTACTTTACACGCTAGCTGAGTAAAACGACTTTAGTACATAATATATTTTTAAATAGAAAAAATACAAGTTTTTAGTTTTGTATTTTCTATCAGTAAATACAAATTTGTTCGTAACTGAAAATCTGCATTACACAGTGCTTTAAAGGAATTCGATTTTACTAATTAATGTATAAACCCGAACGTCGATACAACACTAAATTCACTTAATTTCCATCGTGGTCGTTTGCTTAACCATTTTATTTTAGCTGTTCCGTGTAATAAAATAAATATTTTTATTATTAATACGAAATCAACCAATTCAACGTTATTATAATATGATTAAACCTTCGTAAAATAAAAATATGTAGACATAGGTACAATTATAAAATGTATTTCAAAAGATAAATTTAATATTAAAGCAGCTGGGACTGTACTTCCTTCATATGTGTTTTGATTTATAAAACACGAAAATTACAATTTTGTTTGATAACTTTATATTTCAACATACGTCATCTTTAAAATTGAAAACCATTCATTTTGAATTTTAAACTAATATGTATAACAAGCATAAAAAACATTGTTTACCTTTTATAATACGATTGCAATGTACTTTTAATTATTGTATAAAGTAGCTATATGAAATCTAATAAAGGTATTATATAAATCTATAAATTAATTTAGAAAAATACAAATCTCAATTACATAATAGTTTTAAAAATTAACTATAACTGATAATCATTTCAATGAGTGAAACGTTGGACGATTTTGTTTTGATATCGACGGTTCAACCAATAGTCGTACAAACGAAACGTCATAAAATTTATAAATTCAACGGCACTGATCAGCGATGCACCGAGAAAAAGTCCACAAACTCCTCCGTAACCGACTGAAAATGAAAAAAAATATTATATGTTTTTCTGGCTGACAATATAAACTTATACAACGTATGTATAATTTAATAATAATAATAATAATTAATTTTGGGCAAGGCAGTAGTATAAAAGATGTTGACTTATTTTATATACTGCAACAATAATTACCAATACCATTGAAGATGACCTCTTATTGATCATTTAATAAAAGCAAATTATATTTCTAAAAAATTATGATAATTATAATTATAATACATTTATCTTAAGCTAATAATGCATGTAAAGTAAACAGAAAATAAATAATTGTATATACATTTGAAATTAATTATAAATACATTATTCTCATGGACAAAAAAATAGATGGTATTATGTAAAAATGCAACCACTTATAATATTATGTAATCTATTGAACTTGTTTAAATAACGTATAATATAACCATTTTTTTTAAAAAAAAAATTTTTTTTTTAAATTTAATATGTTTAATTTTTTTGATATACAGTCATGAAGTCTAATGGTACTTATGACATAATCAATATTATTACATACAATTTTAAAAGGTATCTATATAAAATTGATAAAACATAAGTAAAATTTTAGAAATTTTGATAAAATTGAAAGAGATAAGTTGCTCATTGACCAATATATATATATATTTGTAATATTAACTATTATATTAACAATAAATCTAAACTACATATGAGGAAAATTGAAAACTATAAACATAAAACTATATTGGTATATCTTGGTTTTAGTATATTTTTATGTTCACAGAAAAATTGACACAGATAAAATGTTAGGTTAGAATAGGTATACTTCATACTTTTTGAACTAGTTCACACTAAACGGACAATCTACTACACTTAAAATTGTCCTAATATTTCCAGAAAATAATCACCGAAATATTCATCAGATTCGGTGTACCGGTTTTGAAAACTATATACGATACAAACATATTAATATTTTATTAGTTTAACAAAAATTAATAAAATTAATAGTATGTTTATAGTTATTTACTGTTAATTTATTTAAAAAATTCGCTATAAAAACAAATGATACACTGTGTCGACCGCTAAAAAAATAAATGGTATAGATTAGTCGTAGAGTATATGGGTATATGATTTAATTTTTTTTTAGTTATGTAACCGATTTTCATTTATTTAAATAAACAAAAACATATCCGATATCCGTGTGCCAAAAATAAATGCATTTTCATATGAGATTTGAAAAAATAATCTTTAAAAACACCCTCCGAGTCTTAAGTAATATATTATAGTACCTATAAATGTATTAATTAGTCCCTGGATAATATTGAAGTTAACATTTTGCAATTAAAATATTATAATATTATTATGATTAATAATAATATAATAGTGTATACTGATTTTTTAGTAATTTTATATTTTACATTTTTATCGTTATAATATGATTATTGGTTATTATGACCTATTTTTCTTGTATGAATATTATATACCAATATAATAATATCGTATTCTTTAGTCTAAGGTTAATTTTTTTTCATACATCTACATGCTTATGCTTATATCATTGAAAATTTTAATATAACTTGCCACTTATATTATAATATGATATATTTTTCTTTTAAAAAAAAAGGTTCGAGAATGACTAACATACAAGGTGTATCAAAAAAGTTTGCAGACATAAAATTTAAGTGTCAAAATGTCATTTAAATAGGTAGGTATCTATATAGTATTATACAGACAAAAGTTCTTTATTTTCAACGATTCAACGATCTCCTATTAAAAATGAATTAATTATTTCATAATAATGACTTATTAGGTCATATGCTGACTAAACCGTTGAGACGAGAAGGAAAAATAATTTTGTAGGCAATATACTAATATACATAATAATACCTCGAAAATTAAATTTCTATAGTATACTGTATGACTATTTTACCACGAGCAAAACAGCGTCTTAAATAACATAATGAAGGACATTTTTAAATTTATAGAGCATAGAAATTTTATTGATGAAAAAATTAAGCAGCAAAAATTTATAATATCGATACGCTACAAATCTCTAAATGTCTATAAACACTGTTTTCGTCTGCGGGAGAGTCCAGTGCAGTGTCGTCCGTCCACTCATTCAATTATTATTTCAATAAAACAATTAGGTTGTAGTAATTAGGTAATTATGATAATATTATATATTATTTTATATTCACCCAAAGCGTTCATAAAGTCAAACACCAAATCCGTTTCGTACAGGAAGCACGTAGACCTATGAAAGAAAACGTCAATTGTAATTTGGTCGGCGCTCGATCTGAAAGCAACAGAAAAAAAAATGTCATTTTGTATTTAATAAACGACATTAGGTACTGTATTATTATTATTATTATTATTATTATTATACTATGTGAACAATTTTGGTATGGGGAGAGGGGAGTAAAATAAGTATAACAATAAAACATTTTTACCGTAAATAAACAAAATATAATTGTTATGATATTATCAAAAAAGTGACATAAATCTTATTCATAAAAACCATGAAATGAATTATGACGTGGTGTCAATTAAAACGTTATCAGCTATCTCTAATATGGTCAGGTTAACGGTGACAGATTATTACTTAACGAGGGAATTTGAGGAGATTTAAATGTTAATAATATTTTACAACACACTTAGTTATATTGAGTGCAATTTATTTAACGTATATTGAGATTTAATATTTATATAATACATTTTACTTTACCGATTACCTGGTAGCAGGCAAATAAAATGAAACTACTTTGACACACAACTATGAGAGATAAAACTATAAGCAGAACAAACGATTATAATTATTTTAAATTTTATTAAATAATCAAAATATGGTTTTACCAATAGTACGGCTCTGTGAGAATAAAGAATGAACTAATATATGACACACGCGTCTATCCGTCTAGATCACTGGTCTGAAGCCTTGTTGGACTCGCAACCCACGTAAGCTTTGTAAAACATCTAAAATTGCTTAATGCTTTGCAGTAGTACTATTACTATTTATTATTAACTGAATACAATACAACATTTTTTAAACTGTATTTTTATTTATTAATTTTCTAAGTTAAAAATTAAAAGTTTAAAAAATAATTTTTACCTTATATAATTTTATAAATTTTATTTTTATTTTAAAAATAAGACTTATAGCGATCCAATTTTAAAGTTTACACGACCCACTGGTTAAACACCATTGGTCTAGATTACATACTATATAGTCTATAATAGTAAAATATATTTACTTTAATGGAGAGTTAAATTATCGAGTAATTTGTTTATGAGACGGTTTTTTTTTAAACATTTAAGGGAAGTTTTTAACTCTAATAAACCTCCCAGTATGCGTGTCTGGACGAATTCGTAGAATATAATATTGTCGTAAATGTGCCTTTCAGTAATATACTTGTATTTTATACTGAAATGACCAAAATACCATAAATTACCAGGCTTTAGATTGGATTTAAAGAATACAGTTAGACATTGTGAATATAAAAACGTCATATACACTTTTTTAAACATTTTTAGATATCATTTTTCATTTTTATAACGTCATTGTTTCGTAACGAAAAATATTTCCATATTTGTACACGCTGTATAAATTTGCACCAAAAAATGTTTATTATTGAATGAGATAATGACATGGCTTATAAATTATGTTTAGTTTGAAATTCGTATCCTTTATTATTGTAAATACTTATCAAATAAGAAAAACCGGTGAAGCCGTTCTACTATTAGTGGGCCACTCAAAAAATGGATATTTCAAATTTAAATTTGATGACATATCATCGTATACAAAAAATACTCTGATCGGTAGTGTTCTAAGGACGTTTTTAATTAATTTATATCACTATTATAGTATTTTGTTTTTCTATTGGTTTTGCTAATTTTTCTGAAAACAAATTGCATTATTATTAACGGTTAGAGCATTTGCTGGATATAAATAGCTTAAAATATTTCTAAGAACTCTGAAAGAATTGCTTATAATAAATAATAACGGGCATGACGTAGAGCAGTAAACACATCAATTGTCTGACGGCGTTGATGTTAAGCTGATTGCTAGTTCCTGGTGTGCGTTCCTCGTAACACACACGCCATGTACCATCTAACTATAATCATCGGGATAAAAATAGTATCTAGCTAAAATATTTCCTAGTAAAACTAATAATAATAATAATAATATTCGTAGCGGTGTAAATAATTTCAACAGAATAGCTAAAATCTTTCTTTTTGTTTAAATATTTTATTCTATAGACATTTTAACTTTAAATATCTGTGAATATTGAATACACGAAATACAAGAAATCTTAGTATTATTGATATATTATGCTCATTATAACTATTTACAATTCAAACAGAAAAAATATCAGACATTTCATAAAGTAATGAGTGTATCGCGTATATTATAAGAAAATGCTTACGTTTCGTTTAACACAACGATGTTGGACTGGTACTTTTGACTGCGACAATCACCCGGACATCTACATCTAAGATTCGAGGATAAATTTTTATCGCGATCCACGATGTTGATAAAACTTGCTGAAAACGACGTTTCGACAATTAATTTTTATGTTACGATGAATAAACGAAACAATTTATAACAACACTCATCGTATGTAATGGTGCTAAACACCTTTAACACGATGAAACGGATCGTTTTATTTTATGTTTTATATAACAGGAGTGGCCAAATTGCGACTCGTGAGCCACATGTGGCTCTCGTCATTGTCAGATAAGGCTCGCGTCTTATATATAAAATTAAAATTTACTTATTATATTATTAATATTTTTAATTTACATTTTTTATATAAACAATTTTTACATTTATAAAAATTATCAAATTACATAAAATGTATCTATTAATTTTTTATCTATACGTATCATTGTATTTGTACATATTATGACCCACGAACCTATTCATGTGGGCCACCCTTGTTATATAATATTATAATATAAAGGTGGTTTTTGAAGTTTTTAAAAAAAAATGTTAAACATATTTTATTTGAAATGAAATTTCGTTAGATGTGTTGTAAAACGAATTTTGTAGTTTTCGGTTATAATAAGTCAACCCAACTCCTTCACGTGACTCTAAGTAAAAATTTTTTATTTTATATTACGGTATGGCAACTAGGTGGTATCATCAAGAATTCAGACTCGACTGTGATATCATATAATATATTTATAAGAATTATTATAATCACATTACAACGTGTGGCCGCACCAATCGTTTTCTTGCGTATAGTTTAAATTTTTTGTTTTTCAAGAGGAAAAAACGTTTATCTAGTGTCTATTTAAGCTTTTTTACACTTTGTCTATGAATTAATATTTTTATATTTGTGATTTTTTTCCGGTTATACAATACAATATTGCCAGAGTAAGGTACGTTGTTTGAGAAACACTAAAATCGAATAAGAAAATTAATCTATGTGTATCACCAAGTATATAAATATCTTATGTACGAAATTGCTTTTAAAATAAGAATGAAAAATATTGTTAATTTTCCTTATAAATTTATAATTCAAGGTTAGTGTACATAATATATTTGTTAATAAAGTCGATCAAAAGGTCACAAATTCGTAATGAATTATTTATTACAATAATTGTAAGATCAACGTAAAATCGATACTACTTTTTAATGGATTTTCATTAGTTTTATTAACCTATCTTCGCATCATATACCGGACAAAAACGTCTTTTGAGAATAGTCACCGAATTAACTATTAAAAAAATAACGAAAATTGTTTCCATCGACTGCGACGTACAATACAATATTATTTATACATAGTATCAACGTTAAAATTTTAATCTAGATAGATAGTCGAACCGAGGACGACCAGTAATTGGGATTGAATAAATCTCTTTAATCGGAATGTATAAAGACCAATCCGGAAACCTTCAATGACCTTCAACTGCAGGGAATCAGGTTTTTAAAGTTTAAGTCAATTATTCCAGGACTTGATTTATAAAATAATTGTTAATAATTTATAATTCGATTTACATTTTTTTAAATATTACACAAGTTTATCACACGTTTTTAAAAACACGTTTTCTACCTACACGTAATTGAAAAATAAATACTTGCTATTTTATCGATAACGTCGGACTTCAATAATTTTAAGTGTAAAATGTTAATATTCAGCTCGTTCAAGACTTTTAACGAAATCATGTTCACTAATAGAATTAACATTTCTATTTGTTTTTATTTATAGTAAGAGGGGGTACAATTTTAAGAAATAATAAGTAAACAAAAAAAATCTTCCAACTACTCTGCTATACACTAGGTATCGAGTGTTACACGTAATTATATAAAACTCTGAATAAAGAAGATCCCGATTATTTTAAATACATTGAGAAATTTCTATTTTAAGCCGACCAAAGTGAAAACTAGATCCGATATTTGCTACCCAAAAACTCCCTTGAAGTTTATAATTGGGACATATTTTCTTACAGATAATGTGTCATTACTCATTAGATACAAAAATAAATAAATAAATATCCATCTTTATAAAATCAATACATTTTTCGCCTACGCTCAGAATCTAAAATAATGTTTGGAAATGTTTAATTTTGTTTTTAAGCACGCCAAAAATAAAGTATAGTACCTATCAAATTTTGGTATTTCAAAAAATATTAATACTAAGTGAAAAAAAAAACATTGTCGATAATAACTTATTAATACGTGAAAAAAAATTTAAAGCGACCAGTTTGTATTTTATATAATGCATAAACAATACGTGTTTAACAGTAATAATAATTATTATTACATGAATGTTCGGCCAAGCATAGAAGTCCTTCTACGTTGCACTCGGGATAGGGAAGATCTGAAAGCAATATTATTATTATTATTTTTATTTTCCAAACTGGCATTGTTCGTTTTTGGTATTTGTCGGCTTAAAAACCCAAACAAGAAATGTAACAATGTTATAACATTAATAATACATAGTGACACAATGTAGCTTTTGGTTTCATATTTTTTTTTTTTTTTACCTTTTTCGTAGTGAAAATAATAGAAACTCGGCACGCACTTGCAATCGTGAAACATAAACTGTTGGTAACAGTTGAATAAACAATTTGACCTCAAATAGCCTCGTCCCAAGTAGATTTTTTCGTCGGGGTACAGACAGTGTCTCTTTTCGGGTTTCACGCGTATGAGACGTGTTGTCGGAATCACCTTATCCCCCCACACTTTTATATAGCCACTAGTACCTTTAGCCACCATCATTCCCCGATCGATCGGCAAAGCACTCGGATCCCTAATCATAACCTGTATACAAAAAAAAAAAAAATCAGAAATTACCATGAAAATCGTATTGCTATACCTAATGTTTACACAGTGTTACAATAATATCAAATTACACGTCACAACTCATTAAATTAATTTAGTTTTGTTAAATAGTATACTATAATATACAAGCGTAGTTTATCTTGAGAAAAAATCTAGTCCTTCTGACGTTCGAAAACGTAATCTAAAAGTGTCACGAAAATTATTCAAAAGATCACTATCATTTATATATTCATATAAATAGTATCGAATATCTGCTGAATGGATCTGAATCAGATATGAAAATAAAATATCATAATACAACACAAAGACGAGGTGCTTCACTTAGTGGCTACTGTATATTACTAGTGTACTACTACTACTATACAATAAATTTTTTATTTATTTATTTATTTTTTTTTTTAATTGTTAAAAATGAATTCTAAAATATTACAAAATGAATATGCTTATAAGTCACTTTGAAACTAAAATATCAAAATAAACGCCTTCAATTAAACATGAAAAATATTGTTCTAAACATCTAAACCTTTAAGTCTAGCAATAACACAATATTCATTATAATATAAGTATTAACTAAGTGAAATGTGAACAGTTAAAAACTAAAATAATTTATGTTACGCGCAACTATGAGTCAGTTATAGTGACGTATTTTGGATTTTCTTTGGCAAAAAAGGAAGAAAGTTGGATTTATTCAAAGTTTACTAACTTTGTTTTATTATCAAAATTATTAGTTTCGGTTTTCTTTTCCATAAAATTGGCTATAATGCCCAAATTACAAGTTTATTAAATATAATGGTAGTTGAATATTTATGATAAATAATCTACGTAAAAAAAAAAAATTAAATATTTATGAGAATTTCCAAATGAAACATTTCAAAGCGACAAAAAAGTTCTACATTTGGTAAAAATGTTATGAAAAATCAATATCAATAGATTAGCCACCGGCGCTTTAAAGTTTAAAGTAAGTTAACATATTTCTACTACCAAACACCAATAAAATAAATTTAAATAAACATTTATAACATATTATAATAAAAGACTATTAAAATGCATACATCATCTAAAAATTATTACATATTACTTGATTATAATATTATGTATATACAGTTCAGTTATTAACATTTGATTTTTTTAATTTGCTCATTAATGACCTTATGTAGCATAATTTTGATACTCCAGTGACATAGCAATACCACGGTAGATTAGGTTAGGTATGTACATTTAATTATGATCATTCAGTTAATTAGGCTATAGCCATTAATTATTATTAATTTATTATAATAGTCAGGTCCGAAATTCAAATAAAAAACCGCTGAAGTCCCTATATTTTTAATTTAGTATTGTATTTTAGTGACTACAAATTGCACGATAAGCAACTTAAACTCCTTTCACCCACTCCACACATCACTTCATTCCATAATTATTTATTTATTAACGGTTTTGTACCTTACATATTGATTTATATTAATATAAAATAAGAGCTCATTAACAACAAACGGCATAAATTATAAAGGTGCTAATTTCAAAACAGAGAGTGCTAACTTAACCTACAAGCGCCACCCGAATTGCGCCTATGTAATAAAAATTAATAGCTACAGTTTACGATAGTATCAAAAATATTGCATTAATTTATTGTATATTCATTTAGAATATTCCATTTTTATTATCTCAGAACCATCATCGGATATTTGAGAATTAACTGTTATTAATTATTACTGTTATCTGATATTCATCGACAAAATGTTATCACCAATTAATATTGTATAAAAACTCGTGTATTTTCTTGGTTTAAAAAAAAATGTTCTAGGGATCCACCCCAACCCCACAGTCACAGAAAACCCTCCCTGCAGATGTCTACCACTCATCGTATTTACGTCACTGGACAAAGAGACGAACATCTTATTGTAAAACACTAAGCACTTGTTTGGTCCGTAGGAATAAACCTTTAAATAAAAAGATCTAAACCTTAAGTGGACTTTATATACTTTGTTATAACTTAAATAGTTGCAGGTCGCTCGATGTGATCGGTACAACTTTCGATTCACGACTAACATTGTAACGCAAATATTGTCACACGTACAAATTAATGTAAAAGATAATGCTACAGTCGCGATATAGCGTATATATATATATTTATACAGCGTACCATAATACGATTCAAGAGCTAACAGCACAATTTATATGATTGGCGTGTTTATATTATTACATTTACAAGTAACGACAAGCGACATCAGTACCACTTGATGGGTTATTCGTCATTATGGTATTCTAAATTATAAATTGTTCAGTATTATTTGTGCATACTATAAACGCTTGTGATATATATATATTATATAATTCAAAATAAAAGAATGCAAAACAAAATAAGTAAAATATAAGGCCATTTTTTTCCTCCAAATAAAAAAAACTTAAGAGATGAAGAAATATTCAAGGAGAATGAAAAAATAAGATGTATATAATATACACTACTTTAAAAATTAACACTTCTCAAAATAACGTAATAAACTTGATAAAAATACGATAATGCCAAATACCAAAAACCTACTTAAATCAAGAAATTTGAATTATATGATATCTTGATCCACGATACAAGGTACCTAATGGATAAACATTTTATACGCTTAGAGCGCTAACATAAAATCGACACTATAAATCTGATCAAATCTGAGATCAAAATATCACTAACGAATGGAGAACACTGCGACTATACATCTTAAATTGTGCTTTTCGTACATAAAACCAACATATAAAAAGTGATTCTCCAAGCACGATCAACTCATATTTTTCATTAGCAATAAATTTATCAAAATTCTGATTTTTTGAATTCAAAGTTGTTTTAATCTATAATTTTTACTGAAAAATTGGAATTCATATATACTCATATATTAAGTATATAACTGGTTTGAGTACATTACAATAATTGTATGATATCTATAACAAAAACAGAATTAAAAATTATATCAATTAACAAGATTATGAATAAATTCCATAGAGTTAATTGAACATCGCTTTTGAACAAAATCAGTAAAATAAAAATATATATGTATATGATATAAGCATAATATACAAATATTAATAAGCAAGTATAACATACATTTTTATAACTACACCTGTAAGGTAGGAAAATATATGTCACTTCAAAAATTATAATTTGTGTACATTGATGTTGTGAGCTAAAAAGGTAAATGTATGTGTGTGTGTGTGTGTGTGACTATTCTCCAACAAGTGTTAGTTTATTTGCGCAAACAAGTTGTCTTTTTGGTATTTTTACGCGAACCAGGACCGCCCAAATAAATGAAACAACCTTTTTTATTAGTGTATAGTGTACTCAATATCAATATTCACCTCACATTTTGGGAATCGGTGCTATAATATATTATTATACAATCAGATTTATGACCATCGTAATATCATTCAAATCGCATAGGTTTAAAATGTTTGGATATATCGTCCGGAAAATTACAAAAAATATTGTAAATCTTATAATTAATATAATATTTATCGTTATAACCAATTGATGTGCTCTCACCACTAATCCACTTTTGGCGTTGATATAGGGTGGAATCTTTTGAGCGCGCATAGAAAACCACAGTCCAGACCACGGGCCGCTTCCACCAGTCCTCCTAGGCCTCCTGAATATACCCTGATCATCTTCATCAACCCAAAAGTTATTCACGTCTCCATGCATCCCGTAAAATTGCGTTTTTCTAGAACATATAAATATATAAAACGCCTACATACATTAATTAATTGATGTTTAATTAAAGTATACCAATAAATTGCATTTTATATTATTAATTTATAACTTTTAACTTTATATTTTTAAGTAATTGGCTATTTCATTCTTCTAAACTAATTAGTTTTGTGAAAAATTTGGCTAATTTTTATTTTAAAAATTCCAAACTAAATTTAATTACTACATTATTGTTAACTGATAATTTAATTTTACCATATAGATTCATATTCAACATATTATTATATACATCATATTCTGAATTCTTACTTACATCATTATACTCATGACTAAGTAATTTAATATTAATAAAAATTGTATTTAGTCATGATACTACTCGTATGTGAAAATACACACGATCCATTTAAATAGTTGTTTTTATATTATTAAATTTACAAAAAATATTATTTTATACATTTAATCAGATGGAATTTAAAAAATCACAAAAAAAAACCGATAATTAAAATGTTAAAAATTGCAACAAGTCGAAACATAAAATTTAATAGAAAGACTGTTATAAATAGTATTGAAGTATCTAATAATAATAAAAAATCATATCAATGCTTTTAAAGAGTTTTTTTTATAAATTATAATTTTACATATTAATTACTATTTAATAATATAATACAAATACGATAACATAATACTTGGACGGGAGTTGAATGTGAAATGGTGGGCTCGCCAAACAAATTGGACTGCTTATTTAAATTAAATTGCACAAAATTCAAACTATACATTGCTAATTTGAATGTAAAATATCTACATATACCACACACGTTTTAATATTTATTAGAAAAATTCAATCATACCGTTTGCTGTATTCAGATACGTCAGAATTGAAACTGTAACAGTAACCGTAACAGGTTTTCTGGAGTTCGAAGAGATCGCAACAGTTGTAGTAACTATTACGCCACCAGCACAGTGAGTCGAATATCGTATGACACGGACGGACTGCCTATATACACGTGAATACAATACAATATATTTTATAGGCATATCATAATCGCGTAGGCACAGATAGGCGCAATTTGGGCAAGCTTGGATGTGTTTATCGATCACAATTGTGAAATTTTCTACAACAATAATTAATTCCAATAACGGTTAAATTGTTAATGCAAAGAAATCTAATAGTTCTAATTAATCGATATTATCTATGCAGTGCAAAGACATTACCAAATTATGAATATTGAATGGATGACGTGTGGGAAATAGGGGGAGTGGATGAAGTTGTTCACCGTGCACTATTGTTGTAGTCAATGGTTACAAGACCAATCAAATAAATAGAGAAAAAAGAGAAACATGTAAATTCTACTAACTAGTACTAAATTTTGACCCGTGTAAAAGTGAAAATAAACTCCTATGATATTATTTTTAAATTTAAAGTTATTTAAAACTAAAATTAAATTTCATTCTAATAACATATTATTATATTCTCTTTAAAATTAGTTACACAACACGTTGAACGTCGTGTATTATCATTTCTATTTCTTAAATTTTAGTTTTTCTATTATTATCGTATAATCATGGTACATAGTAATAAATATTTTGTAAGTTCAATGTTTTGTGTGAAATAGAAAAGTAAAATAGAAAATTTTCTCAATCACACCTTGGGACTTATATTAATTAAAATAACTATAATTAAAATATGTTGTCAAATTTAGGATTAATTAGTTTATTTTTGTAATATATTACAGTATAATTGTACATAACATTTTAATTAAATTGATTTTTATAATATCGGTAGAATTTACATAGTATAAATTCAATGCTAAAAACCCTTCAATATGGTAAACAAAATCCGAAAATTCATAAAGCTTATTGTATCCAAAAAGTTGTACGGTAAAATGTTAAAACAGTGTGATATTGATGTCACCAGTTTAAATAAATCATAGTTTGAATGTATTATAAATGAATATATAATACTGTACTCTCGTAATAGTTGTATATATTATTTACAATAATAAAATCAAATTATAACTTAATAAGGGTTTTAAAATTCCTCTCTTGAATTAATTTTGAGTTTATACATCCACTGGCTAAGAATTTTCGTTTGAAACTAAATAATTAAAAAAAAATACAACCAAATCATATTTTTATGCAGAAAAAAATTAAATTTGAATTCCCATCAGACGCTCTCCCTAAATGTATACCATTTTCAGTGTACATAGCACGTAATGTTGTTACATTGTTTTCGTTTAATAACTTCTCGTGAGTCAATGATCACAAATAATAGACACGAGTTTTTTGTGTAAACATAAGACACAGATCTAATTATATGTTGCTAAATATTATAACATGTCGCTTATTATAAACAACATCACCTTCAGTAGCATGTCGCTAATGTTGAGTTTGTTGAGCTCGTCGTAGTGTTTTTCGTAATTTTTTATTTCGATGAAATCTTCGAACAGTGGTAAACGGATCGTTGCTAAGTTTGCCATTATTTTGAACACGGCTTCGTCGTAGGAACCTGGTCGGTTTAAAGAGTTGTTATATCTAGAAACACAATGACAAGACAGATTTATTTATTTTTTTTTTTTTATTTCACTAATATTCTATTATAAAATTGTATTTTACGCTCACAGGGTCTTGATCACGGGATCGTATACACGGCTTGGTTCGCAAATGGTCACTGAAGGAAACGGTGTCTTGGAGTACGAATACGATGTGGACAATATAATAGTTTTGGTGAAACTGGACTCGTAGACTTTCCAGACTTCCAAGACACAGAATCCGGTGCCGAACAAGGCGATTGTGAACATCACCAACCAAAATCTTCTATTAGTATAATATTATACGATGAGCGCAACGCGATTGTTAATTGTTTTAGGATTTGGATTTTGTATTAAATTATATTTTTGAGGGAAGTGTGATAGACTGGTAATTTTTAAATTAAATAAATACTTTACAATCAATCTAATTGCAATGAAATAAACATTACTTTGTTGTTTTGTTTTAGATACTTTTTTCCTGATTTTTACATCATTTTCGCATATTTCTATAGTTATATTTTATTATTCTGCTATCACATCATTGCCAAAAATATGTTAAATAATTTTTATGTGTATAATACTTAAATGTATGGATGATAAAATTGTAGTTTTATCAAACTGTTCGTACAATTTTACTTACTACTTATGGAAAGGGACAATCATCTGTTGTATTATATTGTCGTAATTGATATGGAAGGCGAGACCGTACGGTACTACTAATTTTTAAATATAATAAAATATTTAAAAATTTAGGTAAATTAAATTGGATTGCAAACATGTATTTAAAATATTTTTAGCTACTTATTAATATATATTATGAATAAAATAGAAAAGCCAATTTTTAAGAGAACTCAAAAATACTATGTTAATAATAATTGTATTATTTAATCAAGTTCTATTTCTTATAATTATTTAATTAGTACAAGTTGGAATGAAAATTAACATAAACAAAACAAAATAAACATGCGACAACTTTGTTCGTATTAATATAGTATAGTTTTAAAAGGAATCTATGATAATATGATAATAATTTAACATAAATACTTTTTTAAATAAATATATTGTAATATTAAATAATATATCATGGTTTATAGTAAAATAAATACGATTTTTTTTCCAACAGTTTTACCCTTTGTTTGTCGAATTAATTCAATAGGTACGCTTATATTTAACTTCAAAATGTATGTTTAAAAAAAAAAATGTTGTGATTGTAAACATTTAATGATATTGAGTGGTATTTGAGTAAGAATTTATTATTAACTATTATAATTGTTATTTGTTAACAATAGTTAATGAAAAATATCAATAGTTTTGTTTTTATTTATTAACACGATGTTGAGAAAACAGAAAAATGGTTTTTTCTCTCAGCTCGTACGTAATTACCCCACTTTTCCCTATACTATAGGGTATATAGCGTATTTGTATGTCACGTGTAAAAACTTTAGTTGATTGGTAAATATCAATATTAGTAAATGTGTAAATAATTTACAAAAATAAATTAGCCAATAAGCAAAGTTTTAGTAAAAATAACTGGTATAATATATGTGTTTGGTTATAAATTTGTTTTTAAAAATTAATATTATAAAATTATTATTTATTTTACTTTTTTGACATTATCTTATCGTATTTTTTAAAGTTAAATTAATTAAACGTTTTTCTTGCTGTTTTTATTACCTTCTTTAATTATCTTTTCGACCTTTAAATTTACTACATCTTAGACCTATTTACAGGTTTATTATAGTCAATGGTCATTAATTCCTAAAATCGGTTACAAACTACAATGACATATTACCGACATTTTGTAATCTGTATATAATTAAATATACACATACATACGGAACACGGCATGGAGTAGACAACTGGTGCAGTTACCAGTATTACTGAGTATTATTTTATTTTATACTGTGTTCATAAAATTTTTAAAAAAATGATAAAATTTGAATTTTTGCCGACTGCTTAAATAATAAATAATCCTTGAATGGAAATTGAACATAAAAATTAGTTTGACCGGTGTGAAAAGTTTACCAAACTTTTTCTAATTCATTATTTATAAATTATTTGATAATTTTTTCAAAACATTATGATTTCTTATTTTTATTTTCCCTTTATTGTTCTTACTAAACATTGAAAAATAATTTTTTATTAAAAATGTGTTGTAGTTTCTACTTTATTTTGGCGAAAAAAGAATCTCATCATAATATCTATATAGAAGCATATATTTTAGAACATATTTTTATAATTATTTTAAAATATTGAGTTAATTCAGATTAGTACAGTAAATTATGACTTTTGATATGTCATATACTCGTTTAAGATTAAAAAAAACTCAATAAGCATTCATTATGAATTTATTTTAAAATTTTGGGTCAATACAGTAACTTGTAATCATTTTTTGTCTATTAATATATTTAAAAAAATCATTATATCCATAATATCCTTGAAAATCTTGTTTTATTAAAATTTTATAAATTATATTTTAATTAAAAGGTATTATTTACTTTCAAAATTATAGTTTATGGTATTATGATATTGAATTTATGTAATATTATTTAGTTTAATAATTATATCATTATTGTATTTAAATTTACCGAAAAATAATTAAGTGAACAGTTTATGTTTATTGTATAGGTCAAAAGTTATTAAACTATGAATTTTATGTTTATATAGGTAAAAAAAAATTTTAATCAGTTGAATTTTCATACAAAAATGGTATATATAAAATATATAATATTATATAAAATCTGTATAGGATTTACATTCACTTATTATATATTATTGCTGTTTATATTTTTAACTAAAATGTATATTATGCATAAACAATATCGGTAGTTCAATTATATGAGTTTTTAAAACGTTTCTATTTTTACTTCATTAAGTCATTTTAATATTATTGTTTAAGACTTTTTTTTATTGTTATTGCATTTTATTCGACAAAATAATTTAAAGAATATAGTAAATAATAATGATATTTTTTTTAAAATTATGTTTAAAAATGTTTCCAAAAACATGATTATGTACCTAGAGAAACAGTGTTTATTGATAAACAAATATTCCACTTCTATACTATAATAATATAATTAAAAAAACACTTAATGTGTGGTGGCGGTAACAGCATTGGTATCCGCCAATGATAATTATTTAAAATATTTTATAAGCGCATAAAATTGGTTTTAAGTGCTTACCGTTCGCCGACGTTTTTGGCTCGGATTATGTGTTTTAACGCATTGACGGAAATGTTCAGAAAATACTCTCGACCGAAATCTTTTAACTTTTTCTTGGGTTTTCGGCGGCGATCCATTTCTGAATGATAGAATCCCTGTTTATCAAAAAGCACTTTTAGTACGCGTATATATTATAAACATATAGTTAAATATAATATTATGATTACAACCATACGCTTGTAAATTACTCAAATTAAGTTATAAAACCGTATCATGGACTCTCGGGAAACTCTCAAAAGACAAATAATTATATTATGAGCCGTTGTTAGTTCCCGGATGGGTGACCGCCTGGGAATTTTAGAAACACACACGCCATATTGTCGAGATAAAAAATAGCATTTAGCTAAAATCTCTTCTAACATAAATAAGAATTGAGAATGAATTATTGTTAAATGTAATCATCATTAGTATTTAATACTATTTAGACAATTTCTCATTTGATTAAAGCATTTTTATTTTTTTTTCCGTATGAATATTTCGATAAATAATTTAAACGCATTTAAAATATTTCAAATACTTACGCAGTAATATAATGCGTTTTAGTCTCCGTTACACTGCCTATAGATACCTGCAATATTACTGCAAAGAAGGCGTCGACGGTCGTCAAAAAGATTTTTGAAGTGTACAACTCTATGGTGCAGGTCTATCGTGAACGCATTTACGTTAACGTTTTATTTCGGGCTCTTGTCCGACAATGATATGTTTATTTCACTGTTATTTATATGTCAAACTAGAAATACGTGAATTTAACTTGCATTACAATATTATTCTGAATACGCATATCGCATATCGTATGATGGCATATACTTTAAGTGTAATATATATTTAAATATATTTGTATAATTTACACGTGGTAAACTTTCGTACATTATATAAAAACAGTATTATACCTAATCATCATACAATATGTGACACAAGGAATACCGAAATAATACCGTTTTTATACAATGTAAGAAAGGTTTATCGCGCTCAAATTATACGTAAGTATGTCATTCTTCAAGTAGATAATGGATTAAAGTAAACGCTTCACAAAACATTTATTTTTCTAGGCTAAATACGCTTTAGTTAAAATTTTCACTTTACACACTAAATTTTTTTGAAGCTTAAAGACTTTGATAAATTCAATACTTTTTGTATTTTATAAAATATAAAAGAGGATATAATTTGTGTTGAACAACTGCAGCGGAATACACTGTGGTTAAATATAACAGCACTCGCCGAACATTTAATGTATGCCATGGTAAATATATTCTTATTTATTTATATTGTTTCTATAACAATTTTCCAATTGATATTACATTATAAACAAATAATTATTCGTATCTACATTGCTTATATTTAAGAATCAATATTTTAAGATATTATCTAACATTTAACAAATTTTACATCTATATAAAAAAATGAAAGTCACACGGAAGAGTAGAGGCAGAGAAAATATTGTAGAAATAGGATGGTAATTTCAAGTTCTTGAACATACATTTACATTATGTTATATTACATTGTTTATTATGTATATATAAAAAATAATAATACTATTTTTATAGGTTTGGAGACATGAACAAATTTTTATGGCATGTTGCTCCAAATGGCTTATTAAAAGTCAAAAACTGTTCTGTCATGGAACGCTATTATTTAAAAATGCAAAAGGCCAAGTTTCGAATGATAGCTGAACAATTAAATATAATTGCGGTAAATTATAAATATCGATAAGGTTATGAACATTTATATTATAAACACACATAACATCAACATATAAATAAACTTATTTATTTAAACGTGTTAAGTATACATTTTTGTAGTCACAACAAGAAATTGAATCTCTAAGATTGCTCGTTAAAAACAAACTGCAAACGTACGAATTAAATGATTCTCTCCAAACCCATCCCATTATTGTTAATAGACTAGAGGTAGAGAGATTATTGGAACTAAACAAGAAAAAGGTAAGACAATATTTGTCTTATTGTGTTACCTGTTATTTCCAAATTCTCAAAAAATAAAAATTTCAAAACAGTATAAAAAACCTTACCTGCAACCATATATGAAGAGACTTGAAAGAGTTGCGTTAGATGATCTTATGCCGGAAGTTGAACGATGGGGTATAATATTCAGGGAAGTGAAATTCGGAGAATGTTTCGTTGTCGATTATTACAACCATGGTAGACTTTTAAAACAAAAAATAAAAGAACATAAAAAAGAAACTGGACTAAACTTGCGACGATCAAACTTCCAAGTCAAATTAAAAGACGAAAAAGCAGACGCAATGACCAAGATTCAAGTAAGCTCCTTGTTGAATTAATAATAACTTTAATATATAATTTGTATAAAATATGATCGAACGTGAACATAATACGTTTCATTAAGATAAACCTGAATTTTAACTTTTATATTCTTATGTATATTGATAGACCCTAAATGATATTTTAAAATATCTAGATTCTTTTTTTTCTAGTACTTATGGTTACTTTTAGACTTGGATAATTTTTAAAATTTTCACATATTATAATACCTATGTTATGTTATTATTAACATCGATTACTATATTTTTCAACTCATCATAGGCTCCGTATTTTTTAAAACTATTAGAAAAAACATGTTCATTTTTATTTACTTGTTAATAATTCTTAAAAGTGCTAAATGTCTGTCCTTTTCCCACTATCTTCATCATAACTGATATTAAAATTTAAAATATGTTATTATAACTTATTTAAGTAATATCTATAATAATATCTACGTACATTAAATTTATGAATTATATGTTCAATGTTCATGTATTATGTTTTTGCTAATAATATCGGAAAGAATTTGGCAGTATCTCCAGATAAAAATCTATACTTACTTACTACTTTTCGTCTTCCAGTTCATATAAACCAATATTCGATGAATCAAACCCATAAAATTTTCTTTAAAAAATGTGTAGTCAGTAGTTTTCTTGTAAACATTATAACTACATACGGTCTTTTTAAAATTAAGTGTTAAAAACGATTTTTTTTATATATTTTCATATGATAACAGAATTATGTGTTTATTTACCTATATATGATATGTATTAATCAACATAATTTTATTAACAGCTACAGGACTTCAAAACCCTCTTCGAAACGACCGATAAACTTATTAAAGAACCCGTTTGCTGGCATTACTAGCCCTCGAAACTGAAACGAATGCACATCCGGGTATAATAAATTCTACATAATGTTTTATTATATTGGTCAAGAATACAAGGTGATTATTTTATCATAAAACACTCATTATTACAAAAAGTATTCATGTTTTTAAAAACATTTTTTTACACAGTTTCAAGTTGTTAAAAAACAACGTTTTTATTATAAAATTATATTTTTAAATATTATTATCCTTATATTTTTTTAAGCTTTTACTTTTTTGAATGACAGCATAGAGTTTTAATTTCATATTCTAAAACAAAATAATTTTCTGAGTATTTTGAAAATAAAAACGAATTAAGGGTGAGTAGTTTATGATTTTACGTATTTAAAGTTTAAACAAGCGGAGTAGTGGACAAACATTTTGTGAGGTAACCCTGTACCACTCAACTCCGCGCATCTAAACTTTAAATCATAAACTACTTACTCTTAATTCAGTTTTTTTGTATCAGAATACTCAGAAAGTTATTCTGCTTTAGAATATGAAATTAAAACTTTATGTTGTCATTCAAAAAAGTAAAAAACTTAAAAAAATATTTAAAAATATAATTTTATAATAAAAACGTTGTTTTTTAACAACTTGAAACTATGTAAAAAAATTTTTTCAAAAACATGAATACTTTTTGAAATAATGAGTGTTCTATGATAATAGAATCACCCTATATATCATCTGCAGATCACAATGTAACTTTAAAATCAATATTCAATAAATTTTACCTATACATATCTGATGATTTTTTTGTTTAATCTGTACACAAGCCGATTTAAAACTTGAGTATACTATATATTTATACATTTTAAATCAAAGTCTGTACGTCCACTTGGAGTTGAAATCTTTTTCAGCCCACTATATGTAGGTTCTCGTAATTGCAGTAAAGGATTGAAAAAACGCTGATATACCCGTTGAAAGTCTATCCATCCACTAATGGTGGGAGAAGTAGGGCGTAGAGGGGTGATGAACTTTACGGACGTAGCGATACCATTTATCCATTCATATTGCCATGCAAATTTTATGTTTGCATATCTACATACCTATACTGTAGTAACAGAGACAAACAAATAACGGTTTAGAAACTATTGATTTGAAAATAATATAATTAATTTCCCCTATACTGAAACAATAGCGAATTCAATATCATAATATTATATTACAATATATTATGGTTTTCATTTAAAAAACGATATATTAGTTCATTACGATCGGATCTGGAAGTAATTATATGTGTAGAATTGATTTACAGCTATCAAACACCTAGGTGAATGCATCTACATTTATTTTCTGGTTTAGTACTATTGTATAATATGCATTATCTGACTAATGCGAGTTACTTACCTATATCATAATAATACCTCGCAGATCGATTTGAGTGACTGTTAGTAGTCCACTGAATAGTATAAGTATAATACAAAACATTAAGTACAATCGATTACAGCAATATGTGTAGTTCACTTAAGTCGCTTACAGTTATTGGATTTAATATAAGAAAAACCAAGGTTTTTTATAATTATTGTCGATCAAATAAATGTTTTCACGTCAAAAACCTTAATAATGTACTATAAAAGTTATAAATGTTTATTATAGTTATTTAAAAATATTAATAATACTTATAGAAGAACACAATTCTTTTTACAAGCGTTTTAAGACCACATATTCACATTTTCATCAAATTAGTCAAAATCATATGGAAATTTGCAAATTATTCAGTAGGTGATAATATTTATAAAATTAACCGCGAATCTGTGAACAAATAATAATATGATAATAATAATAATAATAATACGATCGTAATAACTATAAACAATAAATAACGTAATGGAATCACAGATACTGCCAACGGCCGGTTTCAATTGTGTTAGGTGTAGATAATAAAAAAAATATTATTGTTTATTTTGTTATTTAACGCCAGCAATATTACCAAAATGGAAAATAAAAACATATATAATTTTAATAAAACTAAAAATGATTTTATAAAAAAAAAAAAAAATTGAAAACGGATGTTACTCTAATACTTAATATAGTATTATAATATTTAATCTTTCATAGTTTTTCGTATGTACGTCAATGACTTCTTAATTCAAGGAACATTAAAAACGTTATATTTCTCATACATAGGTTTTGTGTTTGACTATAATTCTTTAGTTTTGTCACAAAACTCAATTATAGGTTTAATACAAACAAGCTGATTCTAAATGGTTTTTTGAAATTAATGTTCTTTTGATGTGATATTGCACGTTAACATTGAGTTTTATATCTTATCATTGCTAACTTTCTCGAACCCCGAATAATTGAAATCAAGATGAATCCCTCAATTATTTTAAATTACTTAACATATAACTTCCTCATATCTACTGTCTAATTTTACTTGATTAATTAAACTTTTAAATTCCTAGTAAGATGCAAAGTAAATACATTATATGTTTTATTTAAGTCTTCGATCACGGATTACGATGTACAAACGACTGATATAAAACAAAATTTTTTGAATTATAATTCTCAAATTCCGAACAATGATTTACCATTAGCTTTTAATGGAGTAAGTGCCTACCTGTATATTAAATGCTCTAATGCATTATTAATTTATAACTATAGCTTATAGTTTTTAATTGTTTTTTAGCACTGCATAATACTCTCAGAAAAATAGAAAATTAGTAATCTTATTAAGTTCAGGACTAAACGCGAACAATCATAAAATATGCAGAAATTAAAATAGCTAAAATAAACAGCTAAAATCGTTTTTATTTTGGAATAAAAACTTCATTATACTAGTTAAAAAGCAAAAATAATTGAAAATAAGTATTTACATATTTATGATTTATAAATTAATAATTATTGTTCTAGAAGATTCAATAATGGTCATTTTTAAAGAATTTAATATTGTTAATTTTCTATGTGTGTATTCGGTTTGTTTAAATGTGTACACATTATGTTCGTGTGTATGACTGTAAAAAGAAATAGATGAGTGCTTCGCCAGCACAACATAAAAATAATCAAAATTTAAATATTAATTATATTGTTTTTTTTTCCAACAAAAATTATGATTTTTTGCCTAATTTTTAACTAACCTATTTATTAGACAACATTTTTGAAAATATATTAATTGAATTCGCCATAAAATTAATTTTAAAACGATTTTATCTTTTATTAATTTTTAACTACAATAATTTTAACATTTTAAAGTATTTATCAATATAAATTTAAAAAATATAACTCAAGTATTTAGGATTTGATTTCTAAAAATATAGGAGATTGATCAGTGATCTAGTGACCAATGTATAAGATAATTTCTTAAATACCTTGAACAGATCTTACTTGAATATATTTTATTAGTTTGTTTTCAAATATTTATTATAATTTTTATATTAAACTTATCAGAAAATATTGTTTTAATGTGATTTACTTGCATAATGTGTCGATAAATTGTTAAAAGTACCTATCCGCATAAAACTGCAGCGACTCAACAATGTCTTTAAGTTATTTCTGGAATAAAAAACTTAGAACCAGTAGAGTTGTCTACAACGCTGTAGTCAAAAACGATCTTATAATTAATGATGAGATTATAACAATCGTGCGTAACTGTGTTATTCTTAAATATAAATATTTTTATTAATAATAATAAGTGTGTGTATTTAAAATATATACAATACTTAAATCATCGTATAGATGTTTTTAACCAATTTATTCATGATTAGTCATTTTTTCTATCAAACAGGAAGTAATATATTAAAAATAGACTTTCGCTCGAGATTCCTTATTTTAAATTCTGATGTCCTTCAATACGATCACATATTGCACCTCTATTATTTAATTATCAATGATGTTAAATTTTTTCACTTGCATGGTATGTCATTAATGACCGACGATCTTAAATTAGTTTTATTGTTATTATTATTAAAACCTATAATGATACTATATTACAACAAAATAAATAAATAAATAATTCTCATTTCATTACACGATTATTCTACGATACATATTTATTTAATATTTTCAATCTGATTAGACAAGCTCAAGCTTGAATAAATCTGAAACTACATATAATTAAATTGATGCGGGAAATCATCAGAGGAAACACATCATTGAAGATGACCCTGAAATGAATAGTTTTACGGTTTTACACAGGTGTATATATTATTAATACTATAAATCTGTACGAGTTCACTGTGATTAGCGATAAACCAGTATGAGCATTTATCTGAAGTCAAATAAATTCTATTTATATTCAATTATTTTCATTTTTCTTTGTAGATTTTCGCGCTACAGTGTTTTTTATTTTTATCATACTCCGACGTCAGTTTATACCGTACAAAACTATTTTATTTATGAGTAAATTAAATAAAGATTGGTTTATAGCATTCTATAGAAAAGAAAAAAATATAATAAAACTATAATTTCTAAAATGTCTAAATAACTACTCCCTTTCTTACCAAATATTCATAATAATTAATATTATTATTTTCTCGAATTATAATTATTATTACTACGTTCTTTTCTGTGTACATATATCGATTAATTTTATGTATTATATAATTTAAAGATATTTATAAAATGTTTTCAAAACGTATTGTGTAAACGTTGTTTAGATATTATAATAAATATGAAGATTATCAATGATTAAAATGTGTCTTCTGTAATAATGAAATTTATATTATTTATTTAGCATTAAGTAAAATGTACAAAATTAAATTAATATAATGATAATGAACTATAAAAAAATGCATAGATATGACTATGATATTATTTATACTAACCTGTCTTGTTAATTACCAAAAAATAACTAAATTTTCTGTACAATCTCCTACAACAGTTGTTAATTGTATAACACTTTTAAGAAAATAAAAATTAATGTTATGAATAATATAAAATATATGTATTTATTTCCTTTTTTAATTTAAATATAAAAAATATTATATTGTTAAATATTTTAACAATTGAAAGGATATTATAAAAATATGAGTTCTACTTACTGAACTTTTAGTGTGACACAGTCACTGATCTATTAATCTATTGTTATGTCTTTGTTGAAAATTTTAATTTTTATATTAAGGGTATTGGGTAACGATATTTGTTATGTTTTTCTTTTACGTGTACTACATAGCAAATCTATAACAAAATAAATCACATCCAATCGTTTAGTCAAAGCCTCTTTTACAGACCCATCTAAAGTAGCCTTTAAAGAAGTTCTTTACTTTTGATTATTATTGCGATCACCATGGTGAAGCAATTAATATAATAACAACTGATTTAAATTAAATATATACGTACGAGTATAGTATGCACAATCTATCAAGCATTTTCTTTTTTACATTTTAATCTCATAATTGAGTTTAATTTCAAAGATTTTAAAAATGTATTTTATTATTTAAAATATAACTAAATTAAAAAGGATGCCTAATCAATTTTATATTTACTTTATACTGAATTAAAATTAATGTTTATAATGGCTGTTGCTTTACTTCATTGGTCTGATAAATGTTGCACATACCAATAACAAAGACAAAAAATATTAGTGCTTACTCAATTTCCTGAAATAAATAAGTCAAATTAATATTCTTTGAATGTATCAAAATAGATTTTTCTGTCGGTTTATAGTGATTTTCTGCAGATTTTGTCCAATACTTTAATTTTGTAAATCAGTACTAACCATTCAAAGTGTCGATTTAAATTAAATGCCTGTTTTAATATTATTTAATTCCTTTTGTCTGAAAACATGTCCTCAGATTCATATTTCCATCATATTTACCCGCAAACAACTGTGAACAAAATAATACTGATATAGTTATATATAAAAATAAAAATAATAAATAAAATATAATACAGAAGTTATTTTATGAACGAGAAGAAATTGTTAAAGCAAATATCAGCATTTAGATTAATTACTATGTATTAAAACTTAATAATATGTGTACACCTCGATTTTTAAATTTAAAATACCTTTTTAAAATATTTGTCTTGTATTTATACTTTTTTTATTTAACGCCTTATCCTGAAAAATATTAATATGACAGCGGAAAAGCTCGCAGAGTCATGTGCTACTATATAAATAAGTAATGAATGTAACTTCTGACACCACTTTTTTGTGATTAAGGGAAGTTAAAATATAAGTTCGATCGAAAAATTAGTACTTATAGAACACTTTTAACATCCTTGTGAGCAAAAAATTATTTTTCAGAATTCTTTGGCTTTACAGTTACGTAGCTTAATTTCCAAGCATAATTTTCCCTTCAAAATTTTTTAGAAGAGTAAATCATTTCCTGTACAAGATTCAGAAAATCACCGATTTAGATAGATTTTTTTTTTTTTTTATAATTGTATAAGTTCTGATAATATAATATTTTGTATTACGAGCAAGTCTATAAGCAATTCAAATGTGAAATCGTGCTTAGACCACTTCTGACGTCCCCGAGATCGTAAATAATGTTGTTCAACGTTTTTCGCCAAATACAACTCGATGGGCACTGGGCGTGTTACTCCTTTCGAATCACGCAACGTCCTCTCACCATTAATTTCATTATACCGTTATTTTCTTTTTCCACGTTACTAATTTTTCGCTCACACGAAAATATAAACCGAATAACTTCAATATAGGTAACCTACGTGCAAATAAATGCAATGTTTCTAATAAACTGTTTTATTTTTAAAATGTATATTAAACAAATATATTATATTTATTAATATACAACAAAACGTCTTCTCAAAAACAGTTTTGATCAAGTTTTTTTTTTACTCTTCCTGTCAACGGTGCGAGTATTCAATTATACGGTCGCTGTGAATAAACAAACCATAGCCTACCGGATACGCCTGAAAAGTTTCCCATTGCTTCATGTCCCGATATAATTTCTACAACAGTAGAAGCAGTGCCCGTGTGATTTTGTTTTGAAGTATCTGTAAACACTAAAATGGAGACCTATGACACAGACTTTGTACGACTAATATTGTACTGCGAGTACCTTTTCGTGATATAATTATTTTTATGACGTATAGTATACTACATATTATAATTATGTGTAACTCGTTTACTGAGATCCACAAACATAGATAAATTGGACTAAAAACTTATAGACATAATCAGTAAACGATTAAAGACGGTTACAAAACACTAATATTAATACTAAAACACAATGTCTTTTAATATAATATTCATATGAATATGATCGAACGGCGTTTTGTATAGTCAATTTAAGCACACTGCCGTCGTGAGTCAAGTTTTTGCGGTCATCAAATCTCGAGTAATATTGCACAAGTAGTATGATTATTTTTAACGCGTTTAAACAATATTAAATTAATATTATTATAAAGCGATACAAATGAACTAGTATGACATAAACGATCTATTCTCGAGTCTTAAAAAATACACACTAATATATATATATGAGACTACTGCTGGCAGTTTAACGGTGCACACTACAGCAGATAATCCACCACAAGTGTTCGAACAAATATCGTATAGAGTTATTTTCTATAAATCATAACAAGTAGATTAATACTGAAATACCATTGTATATTATTATAGTATTATTTTAACGATTTATTCGTACATTTACTGTCTTTTGTTATCGATAAAATGCGTAACCTATTATTAAAATGCTTCCGGAACGTTCGCAGTCGTTTTAAATTTGAATAAAATAATTCTAATTATTAAAAAATCGATAAAAATATATTAATATTGACTATAAAGTTTACGTCATAACCACGTATACTTTATTAAAGCTATTATAGCTAATACAGTGTTATGATAATATATTAATAGAGTAGACGAAATAATATTATTTTGGAAGGAAAACACGTGCAGATAATCTCAATAATATAATATGCGAAATAATCGTGAGATATACTAAATTAATATTGTCAACAATACCTGATTGTTCATGTTTATTTAGATTTTATTTAGGTTTAAGGGAACAGAAATAAACCATTGTCCTAATTAAAAAAAAAAATCCATTGTTTCTATGTTCTATAGTATATAGGTGTCAAGTGTACCTCTTCATTGAGAAGGTCACTGTTATTAGTGAGTTAAATTTTAATTTAATGACACATCATTGTATATGATAAAAACAATTTAGACCAAATATGATCAAACCACTTTTTTCTTTTTTTTTGTAATTTTTAATTATTTTGTAAAGCATTGGAAATTTTATATTTTTGATTTCCTGATGTACGAAAGATTCAATTCACTATCAGAAATCATGCTAAAAGTTTAAAGTTAAAGCAATTTTTCTACTCTAAAAAAAATGTCAGTTCAAAATTTAAAATGTTTTCGTAACTTTTTGTAGGTACTTATTTGTATTTAAATTTCATCAACAATTTTTTTCACGTTTCAAAAAAATATTTTCACGTCTTATATTGCTACGCGGTTCATACTATGAGTGGGTTTTCGTTATTTTCTCGAATGATCAAACAGCCTACCCTAGCTAGTTGTTAATAAATAATATATTTACTATGCAACGATAAGTGTATAGGTGTTTTTGCAGGTGATCGATATAATATTGTGTGTTTACCGAAAAGACCAACATATCAAATAAACGAAACAGTCGTCATCATGAGTGGTATTCTATTCTATTTTAGCTTTGACGATAAACGGATTTGATAACTTTGCTATTACAATATATTTCTGTAAAAAATAATAGTACCTAAATGACAATATTGCAGCACTTCAATTGGTTGTATGTTGTGGTCTAATGAAAAACTAATATAATATTGGCAGATTAAAGTTTTTACTCATTTTAAATACTAAGCGGATGACATTTCTTCGTGATATTCATATTTACACTATTTTTACTCGAAATAAAAATGTAATGCAAAAAAAGTTTCATATTTCACATTACTTTAAATAAGTATAAATTTAATACGCATTTTACAAAGTTACCAATATTGGATATCGAGATCTAGTAGCGTGACATGAATACTTCCGTATCATATATTGACATGAAATTATCATCATTGGATTGGTGGTCTATCTGAAATTCGTAAGGTTCCTTTTTTTGTTCTTTTCGTTGCGACAGTAACATTATTAATAATATTATCTATAATATAATATAATAAACGAAAAGAATAATACTGTTATATAAAATTATAATATTACAACTTTGTTAAATTCGATGAATACGTCAAAATTTCCAACTGCATTTTATATCATGGCCAATTTTTTGGATGATTTTTTTTTTTATTCGTTATGGTTTATTATACAAAATGATTCGCTTCAAATTTAAGACACCTCGTCCCGCTGACCTCAAATTCCACCAAATAATAATCGTTTAAAAATAACTAGAATGTTTGGGATATTTTACTTTACGACGTGTCCCGTAACAAGATCGAGGACGTTAGTTTATTGTACGACCATTATATAAGCACGAGAAGTAAACCTGTTTTAATGCTTTAACGTTACGCTACATACTTAAACGAAAAAATGTAATTAAATAACTGGGCGCGATTCCAAAAATATCGGCGTACTTTTGGACCCTAGTACGTTGCGATTCTGTACTATCGTTGTTGCAGTATACAAAAAAAATGCTCAAAATCCTCGTAATATTATTTTACTAAAAATATATATCAACTCAGCATCGCCAATGACTTGGAATGACAAAACACCAAAATGAAACATAATAATACGTAATAATAAATAATAATATATTCACATCAACATCCGAACGTTTATCAATATAGTATAAAGATAACACTATAATAGATTCGTGTTGTCGGTACCTACAATGAAAAAAAAAAACAACAACGTGATTCGTTTATTTAGCATCTTGTGACTGTTTATAGTTTGTATATGTCATTCTACGTGCGTATTAACTATTAATAAAACGTAAGCTCAGTGCACAGTTTCCACGAGGCCACGAATACATTAAAAAAAAAACAACAACAACAAAAATTAAGCAAGTAAAAAGTGTATAAATCGAAATTTCAATAAACTGATACAGTATACCTATTGATTATAATTATAATTTGTGAATGAAAAGTGCAAATGTCGGACTTGTTGTTATACATTTTAAAAATCCTGTCCAGTGGTATATCCAGAAATTGTATAAGTGGGGAGGAGAATCTAATAATCGTAAAAATACTTATTTTTATTCGTTTCCATGTCCAAGTAAGTCATACTTGAAGTGGATCCGACTTCAATAAACGAAAGCAGAGGATCAGATAAAAAGCTAGATACAGAGTTAACGTCATAAAAAATTACTTATCAACATGTTTTAAATGCTGGTAATATTACATGCACTTTAATATTTAAAATTACTATTATTAACTAAATTTAAATGGTGTGAAAATACTTGTAGAAATATAATTGAGAAGGGGTCTAGATCCAACTAACATTGTGGTTTACCCCCAAACTTAGTTCCATTAGTGTTCTATTAACTTAACTTGTATATACTTATACTTTATTTTATTAACTATTATTAACGTATATAAAAAAAATTATATTTCTAAATATCTTGAACTAATCGTACATGTAACAATGATTTATAAACTATGGATAGTATCTCTATTCTTTTAGTTAGAAATGATCCATACTGTCATCACTTATCAGTTGCATTTAACATCATATAATGTTGATTGTCTAGTAAATTAAGGCTAGATCCGAGTTGGCTCATATACCTGAAAATTGACATCTAAATAATATTAGTTTCCGATATTTTTAAAAAATTGTAAATTGCAAAATGTTACGTTATAATATTGAAAATTTAGTAAAAAGCTGCAAATTTAAGACAAATTATTAGAAAATCAATTATTTTTCCATTGTAAATACAATACTAGTATAGTACGTCAATATACCCATCAGTATTGGGTTATTTAACCATACAAACATATTGTCTATCTAAAAATTATACATCAAACAAATTCTCATAGAATCCATACAAAGGTACATACTCAATGATACAGAAATAAAAATAATAAACAGTAGTAAATATACAAAACCATATTATACAGCATTAACTAGTTTAAGAAGTTCCTCTGATTACATGGTAAAGACTATTATATTGTTCAAACATTTTAATAATGATGTAAATAATCTAATAAAACTAATTGCATAATCAATAAAAATCATATAAAAATACTATTGATAAAATAATTAATGACCTTGATAAGAATATGTGTACCAATCAATTTATAAAAATTCGATATGTGCAATTATAAATATTTAAGGAAATGTTGATGTTAATATATTATTAATATAATTTAATCAATACTGTTTTTACCTAGAAACTTAAGTCGACTTTTCAACTGTATAAGAAAATTTATAAATTATTATTATATTTATCTAGGAACTCCGTTTACCAAATAACATTAGTTTAACTCAATTGGTATATGTATCAGCTCTTATTATTATTATTATTATTATTATTGTATTCAAATTGAATTATGTTGAAATAAATAAAGAAATACAATTATTATAACACCAATACTAATTGAAACATGATTTATAATATTATTGCTGCAATGATAATGTTACATAATATAATATAATTTATATACAAATTAAGTGATACAAAATAACAATAATACTATAATGCAGTTGAAAAATGTAAAATAAAAAAAATCCGTAAACCAACTTGGATTTACCCTAAGAAATAAACGGAAAGCTAAATTTAGATATTTCGAAATCAATTTTGATTCACAAAATTAAAGGGATTCCAAAAACACAATAACTAATTAAATTAGTTTATCTGCAAGTATGAGAGTAGATACACAAATACACAAAACATCCAATTATTATGCTACCTGTATGTTTTTAAATAGTTGAAAGCACGTCTTTGGGTTGCATCTCCTGTCAAGCCTTCAGTTAAGCTTAATTCTAACACCACTTAAAATGATTCTACAACCATTGCTACAGATTTTTTAATTGAAATAATACAATTTAAAAATAAATAAATAACTATATTTTAAATAATTTCAAACATTTAGAGGTAAATACCATTAGTTTTTGTGAACTCCATATTACAACTATATATAAGTTATTATTTATCAGCATCCAATTGTTTAATTATTTAATTTAGGTAAATAATATTATCTCATCGGTATATCGCACGCGGCTACAATCATAAACGATTGATGATTTGTACAGTGATATTTACAACAACGAGATTGTTTATAATAAAACTTGGACATTTTCTTTAAAACGGCGGACATCTGAAATTAAGATTGTTTATAGTCGTTACTATTGTCGACTAACATGTAATAATATAGTAGTATATGATATTATATAAGTTTACTATTCTCGTCACGGTCCCGGTCACTTTATGTCTTATCGTAAAACGCCGTAATATGCGCGAGACATTCGCAGACACGGCAATTTCGTCTGGTAAGTTTGAGCACTTTAAAATATGTGCAAACCTACTACAAAGGGAAATTCTTGGTGAACACTTTTACATAAAAATAATATAATTTCGGTCGGTCGTGCGGACAAGTGATGGCTGTCTCCTGGAGATGTAATTTTTTTAATAGGTATTAACTAATTTTCAAAAGGGTTCCTCCACTTATTAGTTGTTATTATTTATAAAAGTAAAACCTAGGAAGAGTAATAATATTTCAAGGTGTAAACCACATATATCAAAAACTCATTTTTACAACAATTTTATTTTTTGAAGTACACTGCATCTTTCTATAACGGCTTAAATACTTAGACGTTTCAATTTTACAAACATATTATTATTGTGTCTTTTATTTATAATTTTTTTTTAAAATCCCACATATGAATTATTATTAAGCTGAATAATGTATGTATAAATCTCTTACTCACATACTTTTATTGAAAGTAAAATAAACATTTATAGATTCTCTATTTTCTCTGATAAATGTAAAAAAAATTACAATAATAATGAATATAGCAAACATGATACATTTAGTTATTATTTTCCTGAAAAGAAAACCATTCAGTTAGGATTTACATGACTTTATTTTAACCGGAATAACATTCATATTCGTTACCAGTACAATGCAAAATATGTTTAGTAAATAATAACGTGGGCTGCCTGCCACGGTTAACATGTTGATGTTGCATATTTGCAACTTAACCGGTACAATTCTGTTATTATTATTATACATTTATTTAGAAATATAAAACTTTTATCGCGCAAAAACGCAAAATAATAACTTTTTATTAAAACCTTATAAGTTCATAACTCGATTTTTTTTCTTCAGAATTTGCATATAATCAACCTAATATTTCTATACAATTGGAATCAAGAATAACTGGTTAAGAGCCAATATATCCGTATAGTTACCGCCATTTCAAGTTATCGCGTACGACACACAAAGAAGGACGATTATTATTATTGCAATGTCTTACATCGCATAATATTACTATATTATATTATTTGGTCACAACAAAGTCTCATTCAATACCCAAATCACGCCGTCGTCTATAAACGTAATATAATAAATAATAGTAATAATAATATAGTAATATGCGCATTGTGATTGTATTCGTATAGATCGTTTTTTCTTGCGTATGTATCGACGTTGCAACAGCCGACAAATAAACTGATTCATTGAAAATTAGATGCGAAAATAATATATTTTTTCTGATGATACTGTTTCTTTTCGTCAACAAATAAACGGATATAGATTGTATAAAAAGCAAAAATAACTTAATTTTTAAAACAGTGAAACTGTAGTTTAATTATAATTGTTTACAACTATATAATAGATAAGACTTAACACATTGTATTTTACATTCAGTCTTATTTAAAAAAATTATTTTCAAATAAATTATCTTTCAATACTGTCGAAAAATAAAAACTTACAGCAAGTCGTATGTGCGCAAGATTGATAAAGTAAACATCATTAAATACTTTGGACTTAAGTTTGTACCTTATGTCCAGATTAGTATATAGTTGTTTAAAAGAACATAATGTAATTGGTAAAAAATCATCAAGAATATTATATACTTAACTTTTGCAATCAGTTATAAATCATAGTATTGTAATATGGGGGAGGGAAGGTACACTTAATATTCGTTTAAATTTTAAGTAAATTAGAACAACAATAAGAATAAAAATAAAAATATAATATTTTTATTTTCTAGTTGTCACAACTAGTGAAGATAAAACAAATGCATAAGGATTTTAATGTGATAAATGTCGGCGAGTTAATTTAAAAAAAAAATAGCTTATAAAAATAAAAAATGCTTACATGCATGTAGACATGGATATAATACTAAATATGTGACCCAACCTACTAAAATATGTTACTAAAATTTGTATATCTACGTTTGCAAAAATAAATTTAAATAAAGAGATAACAATATTATATTTTATACTCTAATACTGAGTTATTATCTGTGTAAAAAAAATCTTTATTGAACCGTACAAAATGTCAACTTTACCGATGACGACTGCTCATATAATATAAATAATACTGTAATGTTGTGTCCCGTCTCCAGCAGCACACTTGGTCGTCTGTCACGAGAAATACATATTTTCGTATGTACGCAGAAGTGACAAACTCTCAAAAATCTCTTATGTGTTGTATTTTATGATTTATATTATTATATAATATATAAATATATATACATTTTCATGACACATTAAATATTTAAACGTGTCACGTGACACGAATATTTTTATCAAATAATATGGCTTTGCTTTGATAGTTTGTAACATATCGTGTGTATATATATATATATGTATTATAATATTATATAATATCAGTATATCACCATATATGTATATATGTATACATTTATAGTATATATTATAATTGTGATTTACACTGATTTTAAACGTTTATTTTACATTCAATATATTCTAAAAATTCCACTGATTTTATAAAATATCTAGATAAAACTATTAAGTGTCTTATATCATATAAATATATATATATATATATACACGTTAAAAAAATGGGTACACTATTGCCGTACAAGACATATGGTATGCAACCAATCTAGATAAATTCACGGTCAATTAATTCTTAAATATTTTGATTAATAATTATCTAATTATTGCTTTTAAACTTAAGTTAGATTATTTTTGGTATATAATATTTCGTCAAAAAACACGTTATAGTATTTTTAAAAATAAATGTAAGTAAGGATTTTCATTTTTGTCTTATCTGTAAATAATAATATATATTATTTCAGGTTTAAAAAAATAGTAGGTAAATATATTACTATTGGATCATTGATACAAATTATAGTTACTATTTACTAGATTATTGTATATTACAATAGGAATGGCCCAGAGAAAATAATGGTTATCTGTCTACTATTATTCACAATTTAATAATAAAATTAGATGGAACACGCATAATGGTTATTAATGTCATTGTATAGGTATGAGTATAATATGTGTATTGCATATCCAAGGACTGCTTCATATTGACGCGTATCTAGTGGTGTACCACACTGTCACTAAGAATATTCCTCGAGGGATGTTTCAAGGAATACTTTAGAAATATTCACCTACCTCTTGACAATATTTATTCAACAAAAAGTGGTTTATTTATACAAATACGACAGTACCCTATACTGAGAAAACTTTATTTTATTTCACACACATTCAAAATCTTCACACAAACGACTGACATTTAAGTGTGTGATTTGAATTAGACATGTAAAGTATATTGTTAAAATGATCAAATAGATTTCCTATTGTCCTGCAATATTATTAAACATAATATGAACAATATAAACCTATACAAATTATAACTTAGCTCAGAAATTTTCGAAAATTTGGACTTTGCTACGCGATCGTGCTGATAAAAATCCGCACACGAAGCGTACCTATATCAAAATGCAACTCTATTTGAAATTCACAACAGATGCCTCGACATGAAAATGAAATGATGATCCGTCGTATCAATCTAAACAATGTCGTGAATTTTCGGTTTACTTTAGTATCATAAGTCATAACATTTATTATTCAAAAGTGAATGGGAATAACCAAGGAAGAATAAAGCTTCTTATATTTGTTCCTATTAATATAACGGTTGGAATATTATTTAAAATCAAAACAAATAGCTAAAGAAAATCGTGTAAAAAGATTGTGGGTTCAACCTTTGGTTTTGTGCGGTGTTTATTGAGCCTGTAGAACACGAAGACAAATTGTATAATCTTTACCGGATGTCTATCAGAAGTTTTGAAGTTTA
Source organism: Rhopalosiphum maidis (assembly GCF_003676215.2). Lineage (NCBI taxonomy): Eukaryota > Metazoa > Arthropoda > Insecta > Hemiptera > Aphididae > Rhopalosiphum > Rhopalosiphum maidis. The sequence continues at coordinate 89,450,783 of NC_040878.1, forward strand.
GCAAATTATTATGCAAACTTGGACTAAATTTAAAACAATATTGTATCAGTGTACCAACTTCTCCGGAAATACGACTCTGTGTAACTTTAAGAACGGCTAATTGTTTTAAGTGCACAAAATATAATGATTCCATTGTATTTGTTTTTAAGTATATTCTATATGATAAATATAAAGTTATATAAGTTTATAATTTATAAATATTATAATGTAAGTTTTTAACATCCACCTTTATAAGTCTATGTGAATAACGTAAATTAAGCGTTTTCTTTTTTTTTTTAATATTTCGAGGGGAGGGGTATAGTTTGAACTCCAACCCACTTTTACAATAAAAAAATCGATACTAAAACATTATATAACAAAATGATTGCTTTGTATGGCAATATCATTGAGTATAAATGCTACCTATAGAATAATTTATAATTAATGGTATTGTTCAGTACAGATTTATCATAATTCTACGCAATCTTTTAGCTAAAGGCCACGATACGGCGGGTTATAATATTATATAATATGTATGTATTTTATCCGGTTTTTATTAGCCTGTGGTAGTCAGTTTATAATATGTTAAATACATAAAATAAGTGATAAATGTAAAAATCATATTAATTCAATAATTTACAAAGAATATATTTAATAAGTTCAATATGTTAATCAGTAAACTACTTAAAAAAAACTCAATTAGTTTATTGAAAGAAAAAAAAGCAGTGCTCAAATAATAATTATAAAAAAACCAAAATTTAATATTACCGATGTGTTTTTACGACGGGTAACAACATATATCACGTTTCTCATTAATTTTATTTAATTTCGCATTCACTGCCATCGGCTATTATAATATAGCAGACGACAACAGTACCTGTCGAGTTCTCTGTTTCTTTTGGGGATTTTCTAAAAACCGTAAATTTTGTTACGTAATTTTTATATTGAATTTTTTTGTCACATTATACAGTATTTACCTATATACAATTTTCACGAAATTCAATAATTAGGAATGTAATCAGTTTTTATTATTTCTGTTCCTAATTTAAACATGGAATTCTAAAGTCTAAATTTTTAAGCAATAACTAATAATTATAATTGTTAGTCTATATTCATCTGTACATAAAATTTACTTCGTAAAAAGTTTTAATTTAAAAAGTTACGGACTTTTTAATTTATTACTATTATCATAACATCGCATATATTATACAATATTAACCTGCAATTTATATATATATAGTTATTACACAACCATATGATATATGCACTTCTATATCAAAACATAATTAATCTATACAATCTTTAATTCTCGTGAATCACATCAAAATGATAAATAATTATTGTTTGTGTTATGTCATTACACTTTAAATCAAAGTACAGTGACTGAGAGTGTATATACAAGCGCACCCCTGATCACCAACAACTATACTCTGTGCGTGCCAATACGCGCCGACCACACTCGGAAAAAAACTTTCATACTATAAATAAAAAACTACTATAAAGTTAATGAAAAACTGGAATGATAACGAGCCTACGGAGGCATGTAATAAATTTAATGATTTTTTTTTTTTGCCATATTTTAACCATTGCAATTAATTTTCATTAAAATAAGAACTAACGAATAATGTATTTAAATAGGTATTTGCAGTACTTAAAATAATGAAATAGCAAAATAAAAATATAAGAATATTAAAAATAAGAAAAATCTAAATTAAAATTTTATCGAATTCATCCTAAATCAATAATACGACATTTTTAATATTTTTGATAATAATAGAATGTATTCTTATAATAACAGTTTTGTGTTAATTGTATGAAAAATATTATACTATTGTTTTAAAAAAATCAGTTTATTGTTTTTTTTTTTAATTAAAGATGTTAAGAATCCGGTATGTTTTAATTTGGTTAAAACAATAGTAAACTAACAAAAATAAATAACAATTGTATATCTGCAGTGGACTGTGTTTGGACTGGACGCATTAGAAATTAACTTAATATAATTTCGAAGTGTTTTCACTGGGAGGCTTCTTTATTTTGAGACACATGTCTTTTTTTTCTCATTACAATCATTTATTTTTCTACTATTATTTTAACAAATTGTGCAATAAATAAAATATAAAACTAAAAATAAACTATTATTATTATTAGGTATATAAAATATATCATGAATATATAATAATATTTTATATTTCAATATTGTTCGAATTCATAATGTATTTGTAATAGTTATAAAAATTTAATTGCATATTAATATTTACTGTTGACTATAGATATTCTATATTTAAAGCAATGTCATAATTCAAAAAAAAAAAAAAGTTATTTTGTTTTCTGTTGTATATTGTGTAACTAGGTTAAAAATGCACAAATATTCATGCAATTTAAATTTCATAAAGTTGCATGCAAAAGTTCGATTGAATACGTCAAAATTATATTATAAGACATTACCTATACATAGATACAGTAAATTAGTAAAATTTATTTTATTTTTTTTTTATTCTTCAAGAAAATAATGAGCTCCACTGAAAATGTTCGTGTGGGGGCTCATAAAATAAAATAGACCGTTAATTGACATAATATTATAATAGTTTTCAGGTCAAATATTTATATTTTTACAATATTTTTTTCGTAATAATTTCTTGAATTTTCAACTATTTTAAATCACAACATATATTTTTAATTCCTTAATTCAGAATATTTTTGGAGTTCATCGAGTTCATTATGCAAATCGAGTTTTGGACAAGTGGTTTATGAGTTATAAATATTTAAAATGAGTGTAATAGTAAAAGAGTACTTCACATAATGTTAGTCTTCTATACTCTGCCATCTAAACTTCATTATAATAATACTTTTAACTGATAAACTGCTTGTCTAAAACTTTATTTTTGTAGATCGAAATTCACAGAATAATATTCTGCTTCTGGATGTAAAATTTAAAATTTGTAGCGCTATTCAAAAAAGTACAAATAATAATTACAATAATAAATAGTAAAAAAGAATTTTTTTTTCTGAAAATGTTGTTTTGTAACGATTTAAAATCGTGTAAAAAAATAGTTACGAAAACGTAAGTGTTTCTTGAAACAATGAGTGCATTTTGTTAAATAAATTACCTCGTACTTATTAATAATTAATACATATTGACGTAATACAGATGGACAATTTACAAAGTACAAACGTCGAAATTATTTACAATCTATCGGTGTGTGTGTGTGTGTGTGTGTGTGTGCCGCTGACCTATCTTCCGCTCAACAAAGTGGCAGACAATATTAAAATACAAATCGCACAGTAATAATAATAATATTATATATATATATATATAATTAGGCATAAAAATCAGCATAAACACTGTAGGCTAGCGAGACAATGTATTTATATACATTTAATGATTTGCAAATTTGAATTGTGTTTATTCGCATAATAAATAACAATAGGTATTTACCTGCAAGTATTTGTCAAACAGAACAACTTAACGCTAATAATTAGTATTTAGTATATCTATTATCGTATGTTACCGACGTATACATTTTACTTCGAATAGCGTAGATTTTATATGTGTGGCATATGAGCTATAGCTTTATAGGATATCCAGACTTTTTGTTATTATTCGAGTTCTTTATTTTTAACGTCAAAAAAAATTCTTAATTGCAACTCCGATATGTTTAAGAAATATAAATTATTCGTATTGTATAATTTGATCATTTATATCATCGCTCTGCGGTATGCATCTTTTGCAGAACATGTTCTTGTCGTCATACTTATTTATGAAACATTGAGATGTTGAGCGTTTAAAATAATAAAATGAAAATAATACATTTTCAATAAGTTATTCATTTTAGTTTTTTTTTTTTAGTTATTTAATTTTTTTACAGATATTATAATTAGCATAATATTTATTTAAGTAGGTAATATTAAATAAATACAAATTACGAATTATTTTATAAGTTTAATTATAAACATTTTCAATTTCAATTTTATTATTATTCAAAATCATAAAAGATTTATTAATATGACTGGAGAATATCTAAATTGAAATAAAATATCTTGTTTTTATATTTTTAGCCATCATTAAGTTTTAGAATTAATTTTTTATCATAATAACGTTTTTTTATAACCTTGAATATTGAAGTGAAATACACCATTATTTAGCATTACAATAATGCGTAATTTAGCCAATTCCGAGCCTAAACAAAAGATAAAAAATTGTAATCAATCGTCTTCGAATAAACCATATAAAGATAATACATCAGTTCCTATAATGGCCAAACAAATACCTCCCCAGTGTACAATCTGTGGTGTTAACCAGTTAACCTAACAGTTTAACACATAACATAATAATTGTACAAATAACAAATACATCAACGACTTTAAAAAAATAACAAGCCGCCAAAAATGGACGAAACATTGAAAAAACATTTTTTTAAATAAATTTAAAAAAAAATATGTGTAAGCTGCAATTTGTTCCACGACAATTATTTGTGATTCCCGTTAATTTATTCCTACGTGTTCCGGGGGATTTCCGATAAATGACGTTACCGGGCAAGAATTTTCGATTCACACTTCGCAGATAACATTTTGATGTTTTTGTTTTTAAACATTTTTACAGTAATGAATACGATTATAGTTATTGCGTTAGGTTAGATCTAATAAAATATCGATTTTCCGCGGTAAAATATAATCTCCTTAAATCATATATAATAAACGCATAATACGGTAGTATGTAGTTATGGCGTAAGTATAATAATATGTCGTCATTCCGTTCACTGCATCATTGATATACATATGTAATAATATAGAAGGTAAGTGACGTCTACGGTGCGTACCTATTATATTATGACGTATATAATACATATTATTATGGGTAACCCAGTAATAATATATTTTATTAATTTAAATTGTTATGACGTGGTGGTCATCATTAAAAAAAAAAAACCATACAATCCTGCAGATGACGCAACACCGACACACAACCGTGAAACGTGTGTATGCGATGGGAATATTTTCGATGACGATGTGCGCAGCTAACTTATTTTCTGGATATCTTCTTATTCCAATGGTGATTGCGAATCAGTACCGTTTTTCGATATTTATTTTCATTTCGCTTGTGTTTATGCAAGAAGGCAGCATCATAGTATTAAAACCATATATGTTGTGCGCTGCAGACGTATGCGAATAATGTATTAAATGTGACGTACACGCGTATAATATGTTATTTATACAAGTAGATATAATGAAGAAAAACTATATGTGCTATTATGAAACCATAATATTATATCGAGTGATACCTAAACCTAGAATAATTAATTAATCTGAAAACTGACTTTTAGAACTTTAAAGTATACTGAAGACCATATTATCGAAGACAAAAAATTTATTTTATTTAGAATATCCTATGGCCATACTAACGTCTTTTTTGATTAATAATTGCAATTTTTTCTTGTAAATTTTCAGATATATATTTTGTAAATTTTAATATAATATTGAAATTTAACGATAAGTTGTTGAGTTATTTAACTTAGTATACTAAAGATAACAGGCCTATGATAGTTGATTTGCAATATATGGAAGATTTAAAAATTGCACTAGTTAATATTCATTTTTCAACATTTTAAAATTCATAAATATTGTTCGAATGTAATAAGTACTACATTCAATATTATACATATTTTATATTTTTGTAAAACAATTCATGATGACTTATATTCTTTATAAATACATTTTAATAACTCTGAAATTATTGGTTGAGATTTGGAAGATACATCAACATAGTCATAAAAATAACTTATTATTAACAGCTTGATAATTTTACAGTAAAAAAAGTTTTTTTCATTTGAAAAAAAATGTATTGACAAAGAAAACTCCTATGATAGTATAAAAAATCTAAATAATTTAAAATATAATACTCAAGTATACTTGAAAATTCCGATAATCGTTAAATGAATAAATTATTACTTAAGAAAAAATATATTGATGAGCATACTTGTGGTGAATCGTCTGGTATATATTTTATACACACGCCATCATAAAATATTATTCTCAATATAGAATCTTATAAATATGAATAAATTATTAAACACTGCAAAAACTGAAAACATGATTATATGAACTCTCATTTTACAACATAAATCATAAGTTTTCAATCAAATTCGCTATTATATTATTATTATCTTCGTTGTAAGAAATGGTTTCGTAATTATTAAATTTTGTTTATCGGTACATTTATCATTTATTATACGTCATGTATATGATTCCGACTGTTAACGAAAAAATCTCCGCGATCTATGGTGACTACAACAATAAATTCCAACTACAGTGCATGATAATTCTGAGAAAACACAATATACGCAAACTACTTATTATTTTTATTATCAGACACTATATAATAATATTTAAGAATGTAAAATATACTGAATACGGTAGATTTCGTAAGAAAAAAATTAAATAAAACTTTTTAAAATCAAAATGTATTTGTTGGGAATATGATTTTTAAATAGTTCAAGTATAATAATAATGGAGTAGTTAGTTTAAATATTTGCTGAAAACGCCGTTAGGACAGTGCCAATGGAATACATCTTACGACAATATTGTATCAGAGCGTGATTTTTACTGAAATATTGTCTTACTCTATCTCCTCTCACTATATAATATAAATTGTGTTTTAAAAATACACTTTGAGAAGCAGTCACGAGCCAATAGTGATTGCATCTAAACACACAGCAAGTTTTCTGATAACAGAATCTTCTTTGTACTTGCAACTTTCAATATAAGCATTACATTTATCATTTATATAAAATAAATACCTACCATAGCTGATGAAATCGTCCGTTTAAAATTATATATTAATATAATATAAAAATATGATTATAATTGTTACCAGCTAGTACAACTTAACGTTTTATTGAAAATATAATGAATTTCCATATAATAATCGGAATATTAAAACGACACTTTATTTTTAATTCATTTATTACATAAAATGTACCTGTCAAAGATGTTCCACATAACTTTAAGACTCGGGATTAGTAAAAAAAAAAAAAAATATTATTAGTTTAATATCAAACATAACTTTCTGAACAAAAAGATTGAGTTAGGGACCTACTTAGGAATTCATTGAGTATTAGAAAATTCTATTTTACAGCTTTGTACATTTTTTGATAGGTTTTTGATCAGATTTGCGTTTTTGATTTATTTTAGGTCATTATTTAATTTTTTTTCACTATTATGATGAATTGTATACATATTTTTTTTAGATTTTAGGCGCATTTAAAAAAAAAATATTTATAGTATTTTACTTAGGTATGTTAAAACTATACCAAAATATATAGGTACAATATATAGTACGTAGACGCGTAGTTGTATATAACACTGAATACGATTACCATTTTTGATAGTATCTGTGTTCCTGGGAATTTCCGTTATCGATATTTTCCGAAATTCCTCGGAACAAGAATATTACTTCCTAGGTTCCGGGATCATTCCTAGGAATTTCAATAAGTGCTCACCCTAGAGCGAAGTACATATAAACCTCTGAATACTATGTACCTGGTTTAGTAAGGTTATACTATGGTTTAAAATATATATCTCCGTCTTTAAAACGTACAACATAGCAAATTTATGCGTAGTTACATTTAATAAGAAAGTGAATTCACCTATTATCAAATTTTAAAATAAGAATATTATCTGTATTTTCTTTTGAATTTTTAAATATTTTTACGATTTTTTTAAGTTATGAAAATTTTTAAATTGTAATATTTTGCATGTATACGATTTAAAAAACTTATGGGAAAACGCAGATAATGTTACCTTTAAGACAATTCACTCTGTTATTAAAGGTATTATCGAAAATTAATGCTTTATCATACATTTGTCATGTTGTACTATAGACGGAAACAACACACGTGCATGTGGCATCGTCCTTAGGAATATACTAGAATATTCTACAATGAAAAATCACCCCGAATATGCGTTATATATACCGCGTATATGTATATAGTATTATAGTATTTTAACCATAACCATGTAAGTAAAAATAGGCTGGCGAGACTGACAGCATAATAATATTGTAACAACGAGGATAAAAGTTAATATTTGTTTTACTTCAAAGTCAGTAGTATTGCATAACTTTTAACAGAACTAGTCGACTCTATGACTCCATACCGAAATGCTATTATTTATTTATAATAATACTGACAGTAATAATAATTCGGTAATCCATTAAAGTTTAATAATTAAATTCCACCGTAGCCCATGGTATTTGGGTGTCTATTTTTCTGTATTGCAAACTTACACCTGTATATATATATATATATATCATATTAGATTTCGACCGAACAGTAATACCATTATTCAATTATTGTGAAAGTCGATTTTTATCATGATTTAATGGCACGATGACGAAATTATAATATATTAATTTATCACACTAAATATGTGTTTTCAATAATGAGTCGTGTGCACCACTAAAATTACATTTTAAAATAATAATATAATGTGTACTATGTACACACACACATTTATAGGCATTTATAAACGCGTGTTTAAACAAACTCTTCCTAATGGCTATATTATTATAGTTTAAATATATTAGGTGTCTTATACACGTGAACAATAATGATGTATTATTATACTATTACGAGTGTTACGTTTCGTTAATCGTATAAATTCGATTCGAATCAACTCGAAACTATAAGCTGCAAATATATTATCTAACCTATAAACCTATATACAATAGTGGGAATTGAAAATAAAATCAAATTAAACTGAGACCCAGCAGCCTTGTGGATTGTGTATATACACATAATACGCTTGCACTATACGAAACGACCATATTTTAATTATATACAGGGTGATTCACCAAACATGCTCATATCCATTTTCTTCTTCAATAATACAGTTATTTAAAATCTGATTTTTTTTGGAATTTCTAAATATATTAAATATATTTTCAATAATATAAAATTCTTTGACTACTTAAAGAGTGTCCTGTGGTGATACAAACTTCTGATTTTTAAATGACAATTCTCCACTTCTCCTGTAAACAGTAAATAATCTTATGGTTAATTGTTCTATAAATGTTGGCATATCAAATCATAATTCGAACAAGTAGTTTTGAGTTACCTATTTAAATAATTAATTTGTGCACTAAGGATATAGGTAATGATAATTGTATATTAGGTATCATGTTATTACATGACGTCAGATGCGCAATACGATTTTAGTAGCTTATATTAATCTATCAATATTATATTTTATAATTTATAAAAATGTTTAAACTATAATATACTATTAGATCCAATAAACGTCTATCATATATTTTTGAAAACATAAGTATCTATAAGGGCTATTATTCTTGATATAAACATTGTATTAGTTTAAAAACTATACATTCGAATTTTGAATCAGGTAACTACATTAAAAGTCTTAAAAAACATAATCCACATAATAATTTATTTTAAAATGGAGAGACGTCTCATTTGAAAAATAGAAGTTTGTATTGTTACAAAATCCTCCTTAAACGGCACAAAAACTCTTAATAATTTAAAAACACGATTAAGTAAATTATTTGAAAATTCAAGACATCAGAATTTAAATAAATTCATTATTAAATGCAAAAACTGCGAACGTACATGCTCAGTGAATCATCCGGTATATGCGTGTGCACATTAAGTCGATAATGTACTCGCGAGTGGCTGACGAAAAAAAATTAATTAAATCAATCCACACACGCACACGTCTGCTGAAAATGCATCGCACCACACCCGCGTCTTCCGCGAGCATCCTGCGCGACCTTGTGGGACTGCCGCCGTGGCAAAACAATATGTATTACATCGATTGTTGTCGTTAGGTAGTATAATATTATAAAACAATTATTTTTGTGACAGTATCATGATTATCACCATAATATTATCTTTGAACTAATGTTCTCCTCATAGACCACTACATCACGGCGACGATAAAGCGCGACCGCCAACGATTTCTATGTACATAATAATAAGACGTGACGTTGCGAAGGCTGTTTTTTATGGGTGAGTCCCGGGTTAATTCGGGGTAGTCGCATGTGTAACCTTCTAGTAGAGCATCGAGTCTATAGTAATAAATAAAAAATAACTAATAAAAATGTATTATATCTAATTTACCATACAATTTATATAAGTGTAGGTTATACAGTGTAATTCTATTAGGGACTTTATAGCCATGTTCCGTGTCCCATGATATAACTAACAAGTGAGTTATATTGTGTTTATAAATCCTAGCCTATTTATATAACTACCTGTATTTATTATATATTTATTCTGACTACATTTGACGCATTCTGCGGCTCAACGTTTTTTAAGCACAACAATGTTGACATTTTTACTACGGTTTGGATTTTATGCAATTTTTGTATAGTTTGAATGAGAGCGATTAAGTGCAACAGAGAATTAAAAAAGTAAAATTAATTATTGTATTATTACTCTACTAGCTACAACAAAGTGGGTCTATTCAATTATTATTAAATTATAATTAAATGAAAATCTCAGTTTAAATAAGGAAATAAAACAAAATGGCGATATGGTGGTGGATATAGAAAAAGTCTGGGCCTCACCCCCAAAAAAATGTTCTAAGCACCACTGTGAGTAAGTGATAGGTATTAATTTATATTACAATAATAATTGATTATTGATATATAGTATATTAATTAAGTGGGTATAAATTATTACAGTAACAACTATTCATTTCATCTCTTCATGGTAACTATTGAAAATAATATTATGAACTCAGTATCTATATCGGTCTGACTCGTGATTTTGTTCATAGCATCACAATATAATATAATATTATCCTGACTGCAAAACCAACATTATTTTTAATTGCTTTAATACATGAAAAACATATTAAAACCTTAATTATAAAATGTTCAAATAAACATTTTTGTTGATACCTCTTGTTTAAACAATAATTGAAGGATTTTATTAAATTAAAATTTATGTTACTAATTAGTTTATTACAAAGTTTTAGTCTTAACAAGACAATACGTTACATAAAAACTGTCCAAGACAAAACACTTGAAAAATGAAAATTAATTACCCGCAATCATTGAATTGTGTGTGATGTAATTCAAATTAAAAAAAAGATTATCGTATAAAGACAATAGAAAAAAATTCAAATATTTATATCAAGTCCCAAGCCTAATCATAACTATTTTCTAGCGTCCAATCTTTAACACATTATTATTATAAATTATATAGTTATTATTTTATTGATATTTTTTTGTTTTTATAATGACAATAATAAAAATATTGTTAAAATATATAAACAGGAGCCAACTAATATTGTAATAAAATTACAGTTGTAATTATTATAATTTATAAATTATAAGGTACATTTATTTTCGAATTTTGTGTTTTGGCGTCGGGCCATCGTTTGAGGGAAAAAACCCGTAACGTCCGGATACAGTATAGGTACCTGTTATAACCGACCGACGCTGTTATTTTAAGTATGCAAACTATACACTAATTACATGCTAAATATTTAGCAAACATTTTTTTTTATTTGGCTGAATTCTTGCGGGGAAGGTAATGATGCAATCAACTGTACATAAAACATCAACAATTTAATTTGTTTTGGTTATTACTTGCATTCAACTGAATAAAAAAATGTTCATTAATAAATTATTATTAGTATTATTATATTATAATGCGTTTACAAAATAGGTATGTATACTCGGTCAACCTTGGCTACGGCGGTTGTGGTGTGGCCTATTCGAAGAAATATAAATTCAGGAATCCAACTCTTCCTGCAATTTTCTAGAGACCACTCGAGTTCCGTTTTCCAGTTTTATGTAACTAGTTCCAATATTATATTATTATATTAATAATAAACGTAATAATGTCTATACAATATAGGTATGCGACGATCATGATGTCTAACGTACGTGCGTTGCTATACATATTATTAAAATGATATATTGTTTTCACTTCGGTCGCATATACATTGTATAGGTAGAACATAGTAATAATGATAATAATACGTCTTTTCAGGGCAAACGCGTTTGCGTTCCAAAACCTAAAACAACAACAATAATAAACGTAACGATGACTGTGATGTATATCATAATATTTCTATATTACTATATTTTGTATATAATATACTCGTATTATAGCCGTGTATATATTTATACAATTCATACGCAAAAAAGTAGAACGATTGACGAAATCTGAGACGTTTATTTTTCGTGTTTTATTATATTATATATAATGCTACATACACTGTACACACGTCTGCGGGTCAAACCGCAGTCGCGCGTTTCAGCACCATAATATAATCCGATACAATTTATAGTAATAATACGTAATGATATAATATGCGTAGGTAGGTTAGGTCAAGTTATAGTGTTACACGCCACGCGTTCGATGACAATAATAATAGTGTAATATCATGTTGGCCGATAGAACTTAAGGGGCAAGAAACTATTTTTCCCATTGTTTTAATCTTCCGATAACTCCATTGAATTAAATATGCCTACAATTATTAATATATTTTTATTTTGTGTTTTGAATTTGTAATAATATCATTATCATAAACATAAACATCGAAAGTTATTCGTGCTCCACCATAAATTACGATAGTATAATTAAAACATTTTCTGAGGTATGATATTAAAAGAAAACGAACTTTTTTAATTGTTAACTTTTATAACATACAAGTATATTTTATTATAAAATGTAAATTGTTTTTTTAAATTAAATTAAAAAATCTTTTGTTGTTTTCCCTTTCAGAACCCCTTAATAATCAAATATCAAACAACATTTAACAAAATACAATTATTGACCGTAGAGACACGCTGTGGGAAGGTGATCAAGGAAAAGATTAGACGATTTCTGTCAAATGTGGATTGTACGAAATATCAAGAACGGCTTGCTGCCAAGCCGGTTCGCGATGAGGACCTTAACACGAAAATCAAGGGCGACGGACTCTGGTTGACCCCGGAAGAAATAAACTAGCTAATCAAGTATTTAAAAAAAGAATACCAGTTTTATAAGGGCAGGTGAGTTAGGGCATATCCTGACCATCTCCCATTGTCATAATGCATAACATGTTTGTACGTCCGTACAGGAAATTTTAATTGTTGTCATTGTTGTCCAATAAACGATGCCTTAAGGTACGGTTTCCCTGCAGCGTCTAGCGTCAACTACCGGTCTGAACATAGGTAAGCGTCTAGACGCGGCGTCATGACGCCGTGCTGTTCCACTCTTTGACGCTGCAGGGAAACCGTACCTTAAGAAAATAAGCAATTTGCAAACAGTTAAATCTCGTGTGGAAATTTAACGAGAAAAAAATACACCTATTGCGAACAAACATACACTAACACACACACACACACACACACACACACACACACACACACACACACACACACACACACACACACTGTAACATCACGTAGAATTTTTTCATTGCACAAAATACGACATCTAAAGCAAAACAGCAACAAATTTACAAGAGTTATATGAGGTAATAATATACCCCATGCAAGTTGGTTGGAAGATAAATGGCAGGAAATTAAATTTTGTTTTATAAAAAACACCAAACATATTTTATTATATATGTATACGTTAGATAAATGTTATACAAATGGTTAAAACCCCTCTCCTATGATACAATTCTGATTATGGTGCATACCCAACCTGTGATCCCCTGGTGGTCCACGATCCTCATGTTGGGGGTCCACGGCAGCTTTAAGAATATTAAAAATAAAATAATTTATATAACAGTTTTATGAAAAATTAAGTTTAATAAAAATAATTATAAATGTGTATGTTTTGTTATGTCTACTTCTATAATTTGTAATATAAAATAATTATTATAATTTTGGCTATGATAACATCAGATATTTTGTAAAAAAAAAAAAAGGTATTCGACAAAAAATTGGTTGGGGGTCCGCGATTTCTAAAAATCTTTCATCGGGGGTCCGTGTTTTACAAAAGGATAAGAACCGCTGGTGTATACTGTATAACATGAATGTCGGTCCGATGGTATAATATTGCTTTATTGTTTCTCACTATAAAGTAGGTACCTAATAATTTAGTCGTTTCGAAAATGTCTGCGAATACAATTTGCTATACACGGTCGAAACTATACAATTTTAGTAGTTATTCTTCATAGGTAACTATATTATATTTTAATATAAACGTGTAAGTTAGGTACCCGAGGTATGAACTGCCAACTGTTATTATATTGTATAACCTATATACCTGCCACATCGTTATTATATAATATTATTATTATATTATTTTATATTATATTACGCAAAGTGTATATGAATTCATTATGCACAATCGTCACGCGAACATAGGTAATAATATAATATTATCTCGCGAGCACGCCTGTGTGTATATTGTGCACAGTTAGTATATGTATACAGGATGATATTGGTTAATTTAATGGATATATAATTATACAAATCTATCAGTTTTTCGTAGTTTTGAAAAATTATATTTTATACAATTTTAGGTTCTGAATTTTTCTCGCGAAAGTATTACGATATAGCTGTTCTCGCAAGAATTAATTAAAAGCGACTTAACGCATTTCTAAAATTATTGATATATTAATATCACATTATGAATAAATAGTTTTATTGTTATTTTTTTTTTTGCCGTTACGTATGTAATACATTGTCGAGAAACTTTTACTATATATGTGAACAACAATATTTTTATCATATAAATCAATAAAAAGAAACTCATTGCAATGATATGTACATAGAAAAAATAGAAATGTGTGATTTAAAAAGTTAATGCATTCAAATAGAACACTCCGTATATGTTGTAGGTAAAAACTTTGGCCTGGTAGATTGTTTAGAATTGGTAGGTGGTAGTACTCACAATTATATGATATTATTATTGTACATTTTTAGGTCATTAATACATGTATACGAGAACGAAAACACTATACCTGCAGAAGGGTCTTTAAACCATTGTTATTGTGTTTATTAAATTTCATATTATTAAACTAATTAATTTTAAAAATAATTAAAAGTTCTTACAAGTAGTTATTTAGTTACGTAAAAAATATTTTTTTTAATGCCAGAAAGAACCTCATTCATTTGCTGTTCATGCTGCAACTTTTCAGTTGCATACATAATATACTTATAATATTTAGGAATATACCTTCTACTATGGGTATAACGCCTATGACTTCACCCAGCATTATAAAAGGGTGCTACATCAACTCACTACGTCATTCACCATTCTCAATCCTCGTGTCAACTCGACATACTTGTCCTTTCGTGCAATAAATAGTAAAATCATACCTCAATAATCCGACCAAGTTCTGTATCACTAACTTCTTTTCCAAGTTTGAGTCGAGTTATTAGGTGATGATTAATTATTTGCAATTATTGTGTAAATTGAAAGTAAATATCATAAACAAGTTCTGGATATGATGATTTATTTGCTTTATATCTCATTTGAACCAATATATCACCAAAATATATTTAACTATATCAGACTAAAATGTCACGAAAAAAACCGAATTAAAGCTAGTCAAATTCCTTTGGATAAATTTGAGAATACACATTTCTCTTGCAATGGTGTTAATATGTAGGTTAAATCTAGCGAAAATAAAAATGTGGGGTAAGTAATTAATATTAATCACGTTAGCCGTAAACTTATCAAGTTCCTCTTTTAAAATAATTTGGTTGACAATAAATTTTATAAAATATTTATTTTTCATCGGCAAACAATGAAATATAACGAGAACAAATTTAAAATAAGAATATTAAATATTAATTAAAATATATTATGAGAGGGAACCTAACTTAAGGAATCATTTCCTTTGAGAATTACTAAATTTAACAAGACAATTTACCAACAGATTCAACAAAATATTAGATTTATTTATTTAATACGAATAAAACCACAAGAGCAATCAACCACAAACTGGTCTAAAATTAAAACACCCCATTCTATAATATTGTATAATATGTACTTTGAATGGGTCAGTAATAATAACATCTACTTGAGCATTTTATAAGAAAAAACATAAATGTAAGTGGTAGACCTTGAGTGCTAGAAACAATTTAGACAACTCATGAATAAAACCATGTCGATCAATAAAATACTACGTTTCACTTTCCTTTAGACAAGTTCAAAAAGTTAACCTATTAATTAGTAACCAGAAATCAACCTGTAGTCCGTGGCTAATGATGGATCACCTACAAATTTATAAACTGGAGTAACTATACTTGTTTTCCAAATATCAGCGAAAATTCCAATGGTGAAAAAATAGCAAAGTAACATTGATAACATCAAAGCCAGTATTTTAAAATCGTGTTTAAAGTTGAAGTTGATGAGTATATGATATTATATATGAAATTATTATAATAATATTTTTGTTTATCAACTAATAACATATAATCAATGATGATACGTATGAAAATCAATTCATATTAACAGATTCTAACAGATTGTTAGGTACATATAATTAGAAGATATCTTTAAAAACATGAACAAAGGAAGTGACAAACAGTTCTGATACCTGCAGATGTTTTGCAAAAGGCTGATTAGTACTATGATTAATTTCATTTAAGAATTCAGTAATCTTACTGGTTACGAACAATTGCCCATCATTTACGTGGATTAAGTTTTAAGTTCTCTTGAGCAATTTAATAATAAATAAGCAGTAAAGATTTCGATTCAGCTTTACACTGTGCCCGGAGATGAGAAACGATCGTCTGGAATTTCGGATCTTATGCATATATAATCCGGAAATCAGAATAATATTACTGCGACGTTATACAACGTTATTATTACCATAATAATAATAAGTGATGTGTTATAATATTTTAACAGACCTATCATATTATATTATATCGGACGTTTCAGGAATATATAAGACGATGATTTTACGATAAATTATACTGGGTAATTCATAAAGGATGATCACCCTCTTTTTATCATTCAATAATGTAGTTATTCAAAATCCAATTTTATAAATTTTAAATATATTTTCAGACCATATTTATTAAATTTTCTTGAGATTTGTTTGTACTACTTAATAAGAAGTGTCCTGTTGTGATTTAACCTTCTATTTTCAAAATGAAAAAATGTGTCTTTTTACTTTATATTATTTAGTGGATAATATTTATATATTCAAAATTTGAACGATTAGTTTCTCAGGTATTAGAATTTTTATACTAAAGTTGTATAAATAGTTAAATATAAAATAAATGCAACATTGGATTAAGTATTTATTATTAATAGATTTATACTAAGTACCTACTAAAATGACCAAATAGTTATAGCTCCTTAATATTTCACACCTATTATTATATAGGTATATTAGCCTTTGTAGAGTAAGTTAGTTGTACATTATGACGTATGGAGTGGATTACTGTGATAGGTGTGTCAAATTTGAATTTAATGATATATCATTATTAAAATAATGTAAAATCGAAAAACAATTTTAAGCGGAAAAACGCGGTCTATCATCTTACATCATTAAGTAAATTACATTATATGTTTTTTAATATCGTTTTTAAAGTAATTATTTATTTTACTTTTAATATAATAAATTATAGTGGGATGATTTAATTTTTTCCAAAAACATTGCATATATTTTATTATTAATAGGCATTTAATTATTAGAATAATATAAAATATTTTTACCATAATTTATCATTAATAATAATAATTATCGAGTTAATAACTTCTTAGTAAAATTATTGTGAAATTGTGTGAATAGGTTCATGGACCATAGCATCAATATATAATAACCTAAAATCAATTTATATATTTTTAAATGTCATTGGATATAGTAAAATTCAGAACATATATACTCGTAAAAGTTTTAAATCCCCAAGAATAATTTTTTTGAATTACACCAAAATAAATTTCGTTATTTATCGTTTAACATTATTTTATCTAAATTAAAACTACAAATATCTATAAAAATAATTGTATTTGTAAATATATTTTATTTATTTGAGTTCTGGCATAAAATCCTTATGAAGAATATTGTATTAAGTTTTCAAACATTTAGGTATAGAAATTGAAAATTTTATTAATTTTTTACTGCAAAATTAATACAGTTTGTAAAGTTTCATGATTTTGAAGAAATTTATAAAAACTTTAACTTCAAATACAAAAAAAAAATTTGAAATTATATATTTTTTTATTTTTTTATTTTTTTTGTTAATATAAAAACAACTTACGTGTGATTTTAAATTAAGTTTTCAAGAAATTTGACCCAATAATGCGTTTTTATTGTTAAATATTAAAAAAAAAAAATAAAAGAGTCAATATATTTAAAAATTATATACTAATAAACAACTTATTAAGAACATTATTAAGTATTTTTACCAATCTATAAATTGTTATCGGTATTTATAAAAAAATAAACCAAATCTAATTTTCTTCAAAAACCATTCCCAAACTTAAAAATTTAAACCAGTTTTAATGCTCTAAAAAGCGATTACCAACAAAAAATAACACTTATTATTGTAAAACCAATACATTTATCGATCCGCTATTAAGATCATCATGCAAAAATCTCAAGAACTTGAAAAATACGGTCTATATACGTATATTTAAAAAGATCAAAGATTCGTTTTTGAAATGACTACATTATTGAAAAAGGAAAAGAGTACGAACGATGCTTAGTGAATCGTCCTGTATAAGAAAAGTCATATCTGTAAACGCGCCCTGACGGCAAATCGCCAAATATTTTACCCGGAAAAATTGAAATTTGAAAAAACGTGACACATATACCTATTTTTATTCGAGTGGAAATAAATTCGTATGGCAATCGCTGCTAGGGCGACGGCCGCGGTGGATCGCGTGACACGCGGGCGTTCGGTGATATTTGTCTGCGTACGACGCGCTCGCCGGCCGACCGGATATGGCGACGGCGGCGGCGTCGGCGGTCGGTTACTCGTGGGTGGCTGACAGTGAGGGTAGTGAGGAAACGGGTATTTTATAATATACTCGGTTAATGATTATTTGTGCATCGAGGCGGCGTCAACGACCGCGTGTCAAAGAACCCCGAAAAACTTCCTTATTCCATACATAATAATAATAATATTGTAATACGTGCGTATTTAAGGTAACGCGCGTTTCTACAAATATAATATAATATATTATTGTTGAGCATCCGTTCGTTTTCGTCGGACGGTATACGTTGCCGACGACTACGGTGACGCGGTACGCCGGCGCTGCAACTATTGCATCAGCTGCAGATGCTGCAGTCAGAGCCTCGAAACTTATATAATAGACATCTACATTTTTTTCAAATAAAATCGTAAAACGATCATAAATTACCTGCTGTGAAAACTATACGAACCTATACCTAACCTAACCTAAAAATACGATATCAATAATAATATAAATATTTATAATATTACGACTTTTGATCGGATAAAATATAACCGACTTGCCATATAGCCTGCACGTTAGCGTTAGGTCAAATGGCATTTTTTTTTTAATTTTATATGGACATACGCAATCCGATTTCGAAGAATCAAAACGTTTTAAAAAGCCGACCGATATTATTTATTGTTCCGATAATAATTTATCACGCCGCTTGTAAGACATTCGCCGTATTTATAGACATATTATTTGGAATATTGGTGTGATGGTGATATGATATAATATAATAATATACTCACAATAATTCACATCGCGTGATAATTGCCAGTTCACATTATTGAAATAGGTACGTGTCTTTTCCTCCAGATGAAAAGTGCCTTCCACACGACTAAACACCGGTGTATTAGAACGACTGAATTTAGTCACATTCAATAGCAGAAGAATCTATAGTGTTCCTTAAGATTTCCATCTAAACTCATTAGTGGTGAGGTGAATATTCCGAACTAATAAGCAAAAGTCTCTATAGTATTAATTTGCGTAAATTCACTCCATTCCATGTTTTAGTGTGTGCAACTAATTATTTATATAACAAGCCTGTCCTGAGTATGATGAAATCAGCAAAGAGGCCCATTTTATTCCTAAATATATACGTATTTTTAATTAAATGTTTTTATTAATATCGTTTATTTGCATTATTTCAATATTTTTTTGTATATATTTAAATATTATATCGTGTGTTTTAATAATGTACAAAAAAAGCTTGCCTTGTGAATTATAATACATTTCAAATTATAAATTATTCTAGGTACTACTACTATACATACGTACTTTGTCATCGTAAAAAAGATGATATTTTTTTTATATTGTGATGACTAAATCCGGTCCGCATTATTATTAACAGTTCATAAATCACTCAACCATGGATACAATTACAAAAAAAAAAAAGACGAAACCTCATATTTTTTTGGTTAGTCTTATGATCATCAATTATACAATGAGCAACTTAACACCTCCCTCGAACTCATTCAAAAATCATTAATAAATAATAAAATAATATTAAAAATAATATTTGTTCTAAACATATTAATTTATTAATACAAAATAAGAAACATGAAACCATATTAATTGCGTAACTGATAACGGTATTCATTTCCGCTGAAACTATAGAAGTATTAAACACTAACTAGCCTCCCCCCAAATTACGCATTTATGCACGAAACATTTAAAAAAATATATAACTAAGATAGCCAAGTGTTTTACTATCTTAAAAAAGATTTAACATTACATTTTTTGATGTTCTGTTTTGACCAAAACATGATTTTTTTTATTATTCTTACAGATTCTGAAAAATTGTGTCATTTAATTTCTTTTGCTATCTTATAAGATTTAAACATAATTTGAACCAACTATTTCGTTAATTTTTAAGTCTTTCTTTGAACCCAATAAAAGATTAAATTTAGATAAATTTCCATTTTTTGTATGATTATATATTTTCTTAATTAATCATAATATACATTAATATTTTATAAAGTGTATTTAACAATTTTAAAATCCCGTACTTTAATTTCAATTTAATTTCTCGTAAGATGGGCCCTAAATTAATCAGGCAACTATACTCAGAGTTCAAAGACTCTTTCAGGTTTGGGCCTTGAACTGACCGTAATAGTTTTTACTCGCGTTACTTCGATAATAAAATACACCAAAATCCGAAACGATGGGCACGTATTTAACATATCCCTTTTGACTTGAACTTTTATTTTATCTTAATATAATAAACCTACCTATGCAATATCTATATTATTATTATGCAGCTGCAGAGGGTGAACAAGCTTAAACACGTTCTTATTACATTAGTACATTATTATATGTTTAATAAATTGTATAAACCTTGACATAATAAAGCATCGAATTCCACTTCAACCGCCAAAACCATTAAACGAATAATTGCCGCTGGTGCAATGCACTCGAATAGAGAGTTCGCGCGCGTTGTCCGATATAACCTTCGGAGGTTGTAGTTTTGACAGAATCTTGAAAATGGCAAAAACTTATAGGTATATTTTTGTTTTTCGATTTATGAAAAGATTGATCCTGCGGCGGCAATTATATCATACTATGTATTATATCATAATATAGGTCACAGCAGTTTAAGCGCGAACAATCTGCTGCAGTCGCCACACTCCCACCCATCAAAAACCACTCGAACGACTTCCGCCGGATAGGTCGTTGCTTCGGATCTGCAACAGGTAGGTTACAAATTTATTTGCATTTCTATATTAATATTATAATATCCTTTTGAAAGTGCATGCACGGAGATACAGGCTGTGGAAACGATGACGACCGGTTTTTATTCTTCTGGTTCTCCATTTTGGGTGCCGGAAATAGATTCCCGCTCAATAATTTATTCCGAATGGTAGCCTCCAATCGTGGTCTTATACATACTAGCTTTATAATATTCACGAAAATATCATAACTACTAATATTGTTTATGTAACTATATTATATACATTCTTTGGATAATATTATGTTCTGTGCACGGTGGTATTTTGCACTCGACAAGAACCTACTGCACAAGCCTGACAATCGTTGTCGAGACACAGTAGATAAATCGTTGTTGCGGGAGCTGCAAGTACCCATATAACATCATACACAACGCAATTTATAATATGTATTATATTAGTACAACATAAACAGCAGAATATTGTATAACAGCAACGCGCGTTGGTTTACGGTGAAAACGCCTGTATAACTTATGTTATTAAGTAACGTCCGACAAAAATATTATCAAATACGAAAGAACAACGGATATTCGGGGGATGTTCGAAATGTTATAAATTATAGAGGACTTAGACGCCAATAATTGTAATACAAAATTGAGTCTTTAAACAAAAAATAATGATTTTGGTCATTTTGTTGTAACTGACAAATATTCGTTGGACTATAAAGTTCTATGTATATATTTTTACCTATTATTATATTTCGTGGTATTATATTGCAATGGAATTTCAAAATATTTATATTCATTTTACGCTATCGCCTATATTTATATCGTATTACTGATAGTAAAATAAATACATTTAGTAATACCAGTGGCGGATCCAGAGGGGGGCAATCCCCTCCCTCCTCCGTTCTTTCAAAAAAAATAGTTCAAGTTCCTGATTTTAGTTTTTGACGTAATTATACTTCAAGGGTAACAAAATTATAGTGACATATTTTTTTATTACTATTATCTACAATAAAAAATATTTTTTTTTGTTCTGTACGAGACTGTGGAAAATAACATATGTATGTACCTAAATAAATACTTAATCAAAATTAATGTGTGCCCTTTAAAAATCGCCTACCCCCACTGTTATCTTGGTCTGGATCTGCTCCTGAGTAATACAAAGTAACAGACCGTCTCTGCTCAGAATTGTTTTTTGTATGCAACGATTTATTAATTAGTTCAAATTTAACTCACCAATTATTGCAATAATGAGGTACACTCGACTCCAAATTAACTTTATAGTAGAACCGGAGTAGGTAAATTGTGTCTCCGAAAAAGGTATTATAACTATTATAGTATTCTATAATTTACAATTACATTACCAGTCCTAAACCGGAGAAATGGAATGAAAATATTGATTTTTCAAAAATATCACTACACGTAATTTACGTATGAATAAAAAATATTTAGGCCGCAATTTGCATATATACAAATATACTCGGGCCACGATTTACATATGTATAAAATATACCCAGACCAAAATTTATATAAAAAAAAATAAAAATCATATATAATTTAAGTACAAAATTGTCATTGTATTCGTGTTATGCGTTTTATTAATTTTGTTATATACATTATACTTAATAAATATCGATTAATCGTGATACACTATACTAATTTGACCATGTACAATAATATGTCAATATGTATGCCACTAAGAATTTTATTTAATATTATAAATTCATCCAACAAAAAATTCGTTTTTATAATTTCAAAAATAAATTATATAATAAATTAACTGCAGTAATAACTTTCTAAGACTAATTCATATTTAAATCAATATTTGTATAATGATGTGAATAAAGTAAAATTAAATTAAATTTTTATAAAATTGTTTTTTTTTTATACATAATTTATTTCTACTTTAATGCGTTATTTTGTGAAATATTGTCTATGTGGACACTACCAGCATACTTAAATTAATTGGGATGCATAAAGCCCAATAGGACTTGAATTCGCGTTGCAATCGACATTTCCGATTTACAGTAACATATCAGAGAGTTAGTTGTTCACTTTTTTTTTTTTTGGTCATCTAGTATAACCTATGCTTTTAATGTATAATCATTGCTGTTAGAATTAATAGAAAGTTGGTTTCAATTAAAGGGTATCGCATAAAAAAACTTTAATAAATTTGGGGGAATTGTTGCTATATTCTAAGCACATCACGCATCATATAAACTGTAAAATATTGATTTTAATTATTTCGAATTTAATAAAATTGAGAACACATTAAATATATATATATATATATTATATTGATGCTATAGTAACATCTTGTTATAGTACAAATAATTAATCGTTAAAAGGTTCGTTTAGCCATTAGCCGAGTCTTTCGTCTGTATATTATAATAGTTTTCGCAAATTTTTTTTTTTTTTTTGATAATTGTATTAGCATTAAACTAAATAATATTATGATTTCAAAATATGCATTGTTATTATTGCTGCTACAGTCGATTGTCTGTTATCGGATCGCGATAAAAAATAGTAAAGTTTTAGAATACATTTGTTTTGACAATAACTATCGTTTTTTTTTTTTTTTTAACTTAATTTGGTATACCGCATAAAAAATAAAATGTATTCAACAATATTTTTTTATATAGTTAATATTATATTTACTTTGCTAATATTTTAAGGCGAAAAATGCCAAAATCCGAGTCAAAACAATACGGACGGATTCTCCAGTGCCCCACCGTGTGGCGAAGGAAAGTTCCGCGACCCACTGGAGATCTTGGGTTCGTTACGTGTATACGTATTTATTATTTTTATACCCACACGTATGTAAGTTTAATATTGCATAAAATACATGCTGGAATATGAGTGCAGTAGGTAATAATTCCAGAGGCAGGACCGGGATCAACGTTTAAGATATGCTCAGTTAGTATTACTATTAGTAGGCCCTGCATGGTGTTTCTCGTAACAAATAATTAAATGCCAGTAGATTTACCCTGTCTTAATAAATTACACTCATTTTTAACATATAAATTTGAGTATTTATCGCAAAATATAAAATACCAGTCAATAATGATATCCAATTATAATAACTATATTTTATATATATATATTTTCTTTTTTTAAATATATTTGTTATCCACGAGTCAGCAAATCCATGTACAGTCCCCTTTAAAGTGCAAAATTTAAATATTTGATTCGATGTGCATTCATGGGTTTAAAATTACCGAATTATGTAGTGAATTTCAAAACCATGAGTAGAATGGACTTGACTGTGGATCGCTTACGCAAGCATGTGATTATATATACATACACATTTACGTAAATAGATAAAATAAACAATAAATATATACATAGTATAGCGAAAAACAAAGGCACAAAATTCATATTGGTCACTCGTGTAGTCATTTTTCAACCATTACACATAAGTTGATTGTATTGGTTGATACTAAACTGTTAGTTATATTATTTTCTGGCAATATCAGTACTGAAAGTAAACAAACCAGTCTAAATGAACTTTATTCCAATTGGGTTTTATTTCGACATAGGTAACTTGTATCGTTTTGTTATAATATTAACAATATATATCTTAAGTGATCGTCTTTAGAGCTTAGACTTTTCTTTCACGATACTATTAATAACTACACTTTGTTATCCTTAAATTAGGCATATCAAACCCATCAGATAAATTAATTGTTACTAACTTACGATTTTTACAAACTTATATAAATAGCTCGTCTTATGTGCTCTTTTTTCTCGAGTTCTCGAGAAAAAAGTTCTAACGTTCTTTCGCTTCATTGCCCCTTATAATGTTGTATTTAAGAGTAGGTACTATGCATTGTTATAGTAGTAATCATCCGCTTTACTGTTTAATGCGCCTAATAAATAAGTCTTCGAGCTAGCTTTCTGCTTCCTGCTTCACTGCTCATAATTCTGAGTTCTATATTAGTCTTGTTTAATTTTTAAATATTATCAACTCATGGGTTACAGGTGATAAATTTTCGGAATCAAAAATCAAGCATTTGTGCAAGGCTAATTTGCTCATGTATGCCGACACAATTTCAGATGTACATTTCCCACCCGATGCCGTCAAGCTTTGCGAATGTGTGTGTGAAACCTACAGATGCTCAATGCGTATTGATCCGGAAATAAATGTGACATTGATCAACTCCAATTGCGATTACTCCGGTGATACGATTATCAAAGAATATTGGGCTAACGAAACTCACGCTACAATGTGTCCAAACCTGAGCACCGCATGCGTGTGCTCATATAACGTTCGGTGCAACCGCAAGACGAGGTTAGTAAAATATACGTTGACACCGAACGAAAAAGGATACCTCAGAGTGGCGGTAGCAAATTGTGGGGAATCCACCTGTGTCACTTGAACCTTAACCTTCCCTCCCCCCCACTAGTTACGCGTAAATGCGACTACGAAACTGCGTAACTTATAAAACTTCGCCACATGCATCTCTGGATGACTGTGGAAACATGTGACATACATGAGTTTCCCACAATGGAATAACACTACTCTATAAGATTTCTTTGTTGATTTGGTATTAATATATATGTTTAATATTCGATTGGACTCGTTTAGCGGTTGCACTGGACTTTTTATAGGAGTGCAGAGGCGTTTGTTTTACTTTTAAAAGGTAATTTTGAATGAACTATAAAGGGAACGATATCGAATTTTTTCTCAGTGACCAATAATATTGTCCAGCATTTTTACACGAGAGATGTTTTCTACAACTTGTGTTTTTGTAAAATGTTATATTATTGTCTTTTAGAAAGTAATTTATTACAATATTTAGAAAAAAATAAAAGTTCTATCATAAAATATACTTATGATAAGTGAAAATAACTTTTGTCTGTAATTTATTTTATATTTTTACATATAAAAGTTATTGACATAAAAAAAAATGTTGATTGTTATTTAAACAAGTTAAAAATACAATGTCTCATTTGCCAAACACAATACAATATAAATGCATAACGTATATTAGATATAGTTAAAACCTATAATTTTAATTTACTTCAAACATTCAAACAAAACAAGTAGGACATTAGTTGTTTCGTTTTAAAAAAAAAATAACAAGTCATTACGCGTTAATATGATATTATGTATGCGCTTTATATGTTTACGCCATTAGAAATTGGAAAATAGGGAATGGCATATATACTTTATACACTAAAAAAAACGTTAAGTAGTTTATGATCTGAATAAGAAAAAATATTATAAGTTTAAGACTTAAATATTTTTAGTTTTTATATTATTAAATATAAACATTCTGTTAATTAATAAAATCGACTAAACAAACTGACTCACAAAGCGATCATATCCAGTAATGAAAAAAAAATTAACACACAATTTGTTGATTCTTATCAACTGATAAACATCTACTCACATGCACATAATTATTATTATTGGTAGGAATACAATAATATGCGTCGCACTGTATATACTCATAACTAGTCATAACATACAATTATTATACAAATGTTTTTTCCACCGCGGTTTATAATTGTAGGTAGTGGATACCTTGAAATTTCCGAATCGTGAATAATCTTTATTTTAAATGAAATATTTACGATGTACTGTATGTAAGACGATTGCGGAAGTTTTATCGTTTTCGTAATAGGTACTATTGCGGTTAATTTCAACACGACAAAAAAGATATTTTATATTTTTAAATATAAAAAAGATACGATTGCAGAATGCGGATGCGATTACGACATTTAAAAATATAAACTATATTACATTCCAAAAATGTATTTAAATTAAATTAATATAAAGTAATAATAATATGGTGTTGGCATTAACTACCCAACAATAATTTTATTATTTATTATGAATAGTTAAATAGGAGTCCCTGTCAACAAAATATCGAGTTTGCACGTAGGTTATTTATTATTATAATAGTCACCTATTACACGTTATTGAACAATGAACTATTTAGGGTAATTCGCCAAGTATATATGATCATTCCCATATTTACTTCAATAATAATATTCTTATTTTGATTTTGATTTTTTTTTAAACATATTAAAGACTATTTTTTTAGAAATAATTAATCAGATTAAAAATACCTTAAGCTTTGTATAAATGATTCAAAAAAGATTAATTTATTTTGTTTTAAATTAGAGGTAATGATTTTCAACGTGTTTTTAAAATACAAGTGTACAAGAAATTCGTTTATTATAGTGTACACGTGCTATTGATTAATTTAATTAATAATTAATTTGTATTTAATATACACGTGTAAGTGATTCATGTAATTAATATTTCACGAATTAAAATTATATTTATTAAGCAATATTATTATAATTAATTAAGAATTGACAAAGGTACTCGTTTTTGCTAAAACCATTCAATTAAACGTAGCACAAAACGAAAGAAAGTCCAATAACTAACACGGTATTCTATCTATTATTATTTTTTTATTATTTTTTTACCTTGTTCAAATATTATACTGTCCGTGATTTTTCTAGTTACAAATTCACATCAAACATAAATTCTACATTAATTATTTATTGAATTTGTTTTTATTAAGGTTGTAAAAATATTTACATAATATTATTTATTTAAAAATTAGAATAATCATAGTCAGGGTTGTATCTAGCATATTTTTTTATCCGGAGCATAGTGTAAAATTAGCACTTTTTCATAATTTAGCCCCCCTCAATTCTGCCACTGCTACAGCACTGCATATTTTATTATGTACCAGAAAAAAAATGGGAAGAAAAAAAATTTGTAAATACTTGATTAAGAAAAATGTGTTTTAAATACAAATAGTTGCTTGACGTTTTACAATAATAAATGTTTAACATAGATAATCTCAGAGATAATCCGTATGGAAAACAGAAGTATTCATAGCCAAAGTAAAAAAAAAAATTGTAATTTGTATTCATAATACTTATCAGTCATCACTCAACAGTCATTATATATAATAAATAAAAGCTGTTATTATATTCACTTATTATTTGGTAATTCCCCCCTCCTACCGATCAAGACTTCCGGAGTAAGTGCTTCGGTTTGCTCTTCTCCCACCCCCCCCTAACACGATAAATATGTAGTTTAATAACTAACTTAAATATAATATACCTATAGTACATTATAATTATTATATGTTATAAGAATAGGATACGAAATATATATATACTAATAATGTAAACATTATTATTTGTCCGAGTAATATGAACAAATATCTGTTGGATTTAGTAAAAATATTATTTATAAAACATTATTTTGCATATTTATTTTATACATTATTCGGTTATTATTCGATTATTATTATTATTATTATTATTACTCATCCTATTAAACTAATTTAAATGACAAACCTATTTCGTAAAAAAAAATCGATTATTTAACTTTTTTAAATCTAAAATTAAATTATTGTAACATTAATAATAGAAATTATAATTTTTTTTAAATTTCAGAATTAAATAAATTATATTTTTAACATTAATATACTTTATAAAAATATATATGATAAAGATCTGTATATATATATAATTAATGACTCATTTACACGTGTATTTAAAAAACACGAACTAATATACTCGTACAATAATACACGTGTATTCAAAATACACACGAAACTCAAGTGCCACTAACCAATACACGTATATTAAAACTACACGAATTACACGTGTAATTACATAATACATGTGTAACATATAGGGACCACAATTTTAAATACATAGGTAGGGAAAATATCGATTAATTAACTGTACCAATATTAAAATATTAAATTGTAATTATTAACTTTACATTAAGAATTTATTAGATTCTGAACGGAGTAAAGATTAACAATTATGGATATTTTTTTTATTATTGTGTGCGATATCTATATTTTTCTAGTGTAAAAAAATCTTGTGATCAACAACTTATTATGAAGTGCAAATCGAATATAATTAATACTTTTGAGAGATTAACATTTAATATTCTTAGTAATTTTATTTGTTATTAAAATAATTTTTTGTTAATAAAGTTAAATCGTCTTTGCTCAGAATCGTGTTTTGCATAGTATTAAATCAGCAGTTTCCAAACTATGCACCACGATCACTTTCTAAGAGCACCGTAATCTACGGCTCATAGTAAATAATTTAAAATGTATAGAATTATTTTGTTCTGTCTTTTACAGTATTCAAAGCAAGGCACAGCGGAAAAAATAAGTTTGGGAACTACTGTATTAAACAATTTATTATTATATATTCAAATATATAATAAAACCATTGCAACATATACGAGACACAATCGTTACCTATTGTTCAGAAAAGCAATTATTACCTACTTGATAGTTTTTTTTTTGTTAATGTTGTTATCACTGTTATTCGAGATCAAGTTAATTGCATTTTAATATTTTTAAACAATTTAACATAAATCACAGTAATATAGTACCTAAACATCCCGCTAATTTATTTTATTCGAAATACAATGAATCATATAAATTTTCGTTTACCCCACCGGCCATAGTATGATATATTGATATACTTATAAATTATAATATATATATATATATATTATTAAAATGTACCTTTATCTTAACGGAATTTCGGGTCGAAAAAAAATGACAGTTTGTCACGATTTTTTCTCCGGGACTCCGTGGTCATCGTCATTCCAAAACGAATCTCGTGAAATTATTGTTGTATTTTATCGTTTTAATCGTTCATGACAGACGCACGTTCTTATCGCAGCGCGTAGTTTAACGATTGGACTGTTATACTATTTATGTTGTATAATACTGTCCGCGAAGACCCACAACGCTGGTCGCGTGATCGATACAATAATAATTTGTGCAAAGGAAACTGTGTGATTTAGACGCATTTTAAGTGAAAAACAGGTCCTCCTTGCCGATTTTTACTCTGGATCTTTGCCTGTTTTAATAAAATGTATCGAAATATAAGAAAAAAAACTAAGTCATGTGAATATAATAAATAATAATAACATGTAGCCACTATAGTATATGCATTGTCACTACACAAATCATATCTATATACATAAATATAAATATATATATATATATATATATATTATACACACATGCATGTATATGTTTTAAAAGCCACGACGAATACATAGCCTTAAGACAATATATACTTATACATACACGCTCCGATGACATATAACAAACGATTTGCGTTCCACTTCGTCCACAGCATATTATATATAGTTTACTTCGCATTAGCTATATATAACTCGTTGTAGAATGATGCACGCGCGTGAGACTGTTTTTCACAATATTTTAGTCGGATATTATGTACAGTAAATGGCAATAAATAATGTATATTAAAATAATAATATTAAATTATATTAGCGATTTCCCGTGACTTCGCTCACATATCAGTAGTTATATTATAACGAGTACGAAAATTAGTAAGCTTTATGCGTAATTCAAGATAATTTCATCAGATAGTATTAATACCAAAATTCAAAAAAATTTACATATATTATTTCCTATACGAATCTTAGTAACCCCTTTTCCCTTAGGGTATATACTATATAGGTATCTAAAAAAGTTCTTAAAGATGTATGGTGTATAGTGTATACAATATAAAACCGATGCCATCTCTAAATTTAAAATTCCTATCAACGTAATTAACTTTTAATTTAGAGTGATTGTTTAGTTTCACCCTTAAATTAGGGGTTGATTTTCAATAAAGAAAAAAATATCATACTTATGCTCTTTCTCAGAGTTTGAACCATCTTCATATCAATTTTCGTCAAAATTGGTTCAGCGGTTTAGTCGTAAAAACGTAACTGACAGTTATATTGGCATTTATAATACAACTATTGTATCATAATATTAAATTAGGGAGTTTTGCCTTCTGTTCGTTTATTTCAACAACCATTTGAAAGATTCACTAACCACATCTTGAATTTAAAATGAAATATGCGGAAGATATAAAATCAAAACTATTTTATAAATATATTAGAGAGAGATATAATATATTATTTGTCAAGTAGTTACACTACCAATAATCATAAAGACCAGTAATTTACGTAAAGTACACGTTACGTCAAGTGTTCTAACGACTGACATATTTTTTGTCAAGTATCTACAATAATTAATACAATATTGGCCCTTTGACTTACAATATATTTACCGAAAATCCTCGGGAAACGCACCAGTGACAAAATCTAATTATTGGACATATGGGCTGTTCCTACGTCACGGTAATTTATTATTATACACGAGTGATGAATATTTGGCAAGTATAGTTACACCAGTCGTGGGAACCTGTCATAACTTGGAGTATATATATAATATGAGTAGCAGCCCAAAAATAATGTAGATTTTAATATTAAAGCTTATAGAAGGTTACCTTATAATTTTCCGGAATTTTCTTTAACGAATCAATAAAAGTCCACACTTAAATAGACTATACAACTCGAGCTCAAACGACCTATGATAATTCTAATATTATATTTAGGCAGTTAAGTAAAAGAGTTTTCATGGTCTAATGGTTTAAACAGTTGAGCTCAAATAGTCAAATGACATAATGGTAATTTTAGGGTATAAAGAGGTACTTACACTCAAATGGGCGATGTAGCGTAGATAGTGAAATGTTTACGTTGTTCTTTCCTCAGCTCATGGTACTACAAAAAAAAAAAAAAAAAGAGTAGTATATTAATCGAAAATAGTTTCCTTCCTATTTTACATGGACTTGAGAGTATCTAAAGTACTTAGGTATGGTTGAAAGTATTGCTAGTAAATTTATATACAAAATACAAATACAACTTATAACCAATATTCTCTATAATATACGTTTATATTAGTCAATACTACTGATAATAAAATAGGTGCACAATAATAGTCATACTCGACATCAAACAAGTCATTTTTTAATAAAATAAACAAATATAATAAGAAATTAATGCGGTACCAATACATTTAGGCACAACAAATTTTACAAATTTGTATATTAAAATTCAACAGTCATTCGAATTTTTAATCTATCTTCCTATTATTTTTTAATTTTCTACCATTTTTCTTACTTTAAATTTTAAGTGTGCTTCTTTGTTTTAGATACGTTTCATATATTATTAAATCTATTTTTAAATGAATAAAAGTGTATTATTTGGGTGGGTGGAATACAATTCGTAGATGAAAATTCTTTCCCAAACTATTGGTAGACATTAGTCGTAGATCATGATATGAATTAAACTAAAAACACCCAAGTACCATGGTATATATGAGTGTATTTGCAATATAATAATATACAACTTTAAGAGTAATTACAATACGACGACAATCATCCAAATACATGCTTATGAGTATATATTACGAATATACGAACGTGTCTCGATTCAAATAGGTATATCCTCGCTCTCGTTGACCGTAAAAATAAACAAATAACGTCCACCTTGAAATCTGGAACTATACGTATATTACAGTGAACGAGTATGTGTTATGCAATAGCAAAATATATTTACATAAACATTTATATTGGTACAATAAAATATTATTAACACGTTAATTGTTATTACGCTGTACGATGTCCACGATGATAATATTATATTATATTATATTATACAGTGTGTGTGTGACTTTTATCATGTAATAATATTCGTCGACGAATATAACAACATAATTAGTAATAATTATATTTACATATATACTTAGCTTAATATTGTTAAAACACAACTCTTAAAATTAAAAAAAGTAAATTAATATTATACGTACATGTATATATGTATATGGTATAGCCAGTAGTCTATATACGATATCATAATATTAAGTGTTTTATCTCTATCTCTCTCTCTCTCAATATCGGAAATCTATAAAACACATAATATACATAATATATTGTATCGTTATTTTTACTACAATACCGGGTGATCCATTTAACGTAAGATACTCATCATTTCATAAGCTGTTATTAAGATTTGAATATATTATTTTTACATGATTTTAAGTCGTTTAGAACATTTATTTTTTATCGAAAAATAAATTTACTATTTTTTATTGTTAAAATTTTTTAATGACAATACAAAATGTTAGTTAACTATTTCGCTCGTCTAAACTTTAAATAGATATAACTAATAAGTAATAAACCACCTCTCGGAAATTAAATTTTATATATCGAAATACTCCAAACAATATTCTATTTCAGAATAAAAAATAAAAATTATACGACTAAGAAGCTTAAGAAGTAATTTTTTTTTTTAATAGTGTTTTGTATAGTGACTAAAAATTATATGTATAGAAATAGAAATATATTTAAAAACTTAAATGAAATAATGAGGATCTTGTATTAAACGGATCACCCCGTATGCTATCGAGATAATTGTACCGTTGTAACATAAGTAAGTATTGATGTGTCGGCACCTATGTCATTTTCACGCAATATCGGCTAGACTGTTAGAGTGCTATTTAATTAATTGTCAAACAGGCACTTATTATATATCATACACTCCAGATATAGTCATGTACATACATACAGTATAATATTACAACGATATGTTTGTATATTGTTATTAATATAACGTACACCGCGGGTCCGGTGATACTTTTACCCCCCATCGCTTCGCCCACCGGGGAGAACAAATTCATCACCGCTTTTATAAGGTCCTGAGTCTGATTGCAGTGTTAAGGAAATGTATTCGTATAATAGGAATTTACCTAACATTTGTTTGTTATAGAAATAATACATAATAAGTATAGACATAGTTGACTGTTTAGCCATAAGGTACTTATCTGCAGTTGTCTTGTGTGAGTCGTGTGTAAGATTTTATACGATATTAGTCCGATAAAATAACGACAGGCATCTGAAGTTCATCTCGCTCTATAATAATAATACGGGTGACTCAAAACCGTCCCTCTCTTCGTCCGTTCGTGGCACGAAAGTGCTTAACGCCGGGCCATCTTACTAATCATTCCGACCATCAGTTTTTGCTGATAAATAAAAAAAATAAAAATAAAAAAATTATGGTCGTTGCTCGAATATGAGAGTAAACAATTAGGATTATATGTTTTCGCAAAAACAAAAACAAAATAAACACAAGCGTAATTATTATGATAAGGTAATGATAATTACGAGGGATTTAAATGTATAAATAATAATATACTGCGGTTACCACATTATAGTAATAATTATTAGATACACATAATGTTCTCTTCCAATACAAAATATCACCTTGTAGAGGCGCTTGTTTATTATATTATTATTATGTTACAGCGTCGTAAAAAAAAACCTGGCGGGCACGGCACCACACCGACGAAGGTGAATCGAATTTTTAACGCTCTTAAACATGTCTGTTGCAACGATATAATAATATGTATCAACATAATTATTTCGATCGATCCGATTTAAGGTCTACAGCACGTCAGCACGTACCCGTAAGACACGCGTCTATGCCATCGTGCGATAACGTTGGCGGCAATCGTATTCAGATATTGAACTATGTATAATATACAAACATTTATAGACCAACGCTGCAAATGCAGCTGTTACCATTGTATTGTTAACCGTAACGACAACTCCGTTGCATCATATCTTTTTCACTCGTTTGAATGTCGCGGTTTTTTTTATCGCTCAGTAAGTTCCGCACGAGTCGTTCATCTCACGCCGTTATGTGTTGGTCTAAAAATGATATATGTTTAAGAAGAAGATAGGTTAAAGCCGTTTACATAATATTATGATTAATGTCAATGATCAATATATTATTATACGTAAAGAAGAACAATAATGAAAATTATTAACTCAAGTTAAGTCAAGTTTGAACTTTGAAGTTATACCAAATAATAAATTTAATTCATTATGCTATTTTGTGCTTATCTAGATATAGGTATAAATATTCCGAGAAATATAATAGAAATGTATTTTAGAACCTATTATTATTAAATTATTATAGACTATAGTATTAAATCATTTTTAGTGACATGTTTCTATACAGTAATTAATAATGTATATAAAACCATTAAATTTAAATTTAAGCATCTTTGCTTTAAAACTGATAAATTATTATTCAACTGAAAAAACTAAGTTATTTTAATAGTTAACTATAATAATTAAGTTCTTATGTTACTTAGAAAATTAATCAACTAGTTAAGTTCAACTTTTTAAGAGGTGTCGATCAAGTCTGGGTTTTTACTAAAATAAACTAATGAAAATTATACCACTTACTTTAGTCATCGACTCATCGTATACAACTTCTGAAAACATTTGAATTTATCATTACATAAAATCTACTTGTAAAATACTTTTTTATTTTTTTTTCAAACTTACTTTTGACTTCAAAATTATATTTTTAAATATAAATGTTTTAAATACCTATCATTTTTAAGAGTATTTCATCACGAATTCAAACACGTTTTCATAGATTTTATCAGATAATTAGGTTTTAGTTAATATCCTGCCTTTTATTATATTACAGAATATATAGTGAATCCTCTGATTAGCGGATACTCTCAGTCACCAAAATGTAGTCTGCTATTCAGAGGGGGTACATTTTTGAAACTCATAATGGGTAAATGTGTAGAATAAAAAAAATATGTGTTAGCCGCTAGTTATTTAATTTAACGTTAAATTATAATATTATTATTTAATGTTTTAATGATATATATACCTATGATTTCAATGTTTAAATAAATATAAAAAAAGGAATGCATAATATACATAAATACAATTAAATTTAAAGTGAAAAATCGGTTCTTAAACGAGTTCGTTGTCGTTATACTAGTAAATAAGCGAGTTTTTCTGTAGTCGTTTTTTCATTATTTAAAAATCAAGATTAAAACATATGTTCATTATTTGGAGTTTTTTCCTATGTAGACGTAGAAAAATATCCTCGTTCCCATAAATACGTCCGCTATTGGGGGGTATCACTGTAATATACTATATTGTAGAATCGAAACGATATTAATCATAATGTACGAGTTGAACTATATAGTTCTTTCTCGTAGTTATAACTATTATTATTGTTGTTCGACGGACGTCAAGATACGATAAACTCGACGTCTGCAGCAGCTGATACACACGACAGCTGAGTCCGTCAATGTCGTCCTTTATAGTACATATTATTATTATTATATCGATGTTTCGTTGCCCCCCTCCCATTCCACCACAAACGCCGGAAGTTCACTCGCTATCCAATACTGACTGGTACTCGCCATCTTTATCACCTATTTTAATGTGATCACCTACGCTGCGCGACATTCATTATTACGTAAATGAAACGATAATAATACAAATTATAATTGTTTTCGATCATCACATGTATCTACTGCTAAAATATAAACATAATATTATATTAAATTTAAATTAGTATAATGATATGTATTACTCTAGTTATTGGTTTATTTATATAATACTAGAAGAGATCTTTGCAGTCGATATTACACGATAGGTATCTAAGTAAGTACTAGGTAGTATATAATATTATGGCCATTTAAATAGGTATACTTATACCGGTCTATAGTCGGTGGTGCACGTGTTTCGTTTCGCCGGGATTTTTTTTCCTGTGCAGACCAATAATTATACAAGCGGAACACTAAGTATTTATCCAATACCAAACAACGTCACACAATAGGTATTGATATATTTCTATTGCATTCAGTTATAAATAATAAAAGTTTGCACGAAATGGTTAGGTATTAAATGATTGTAAAAAGGCATTTTTTTTTTCAAAAGTCTATATTTTGCAAAATAACAATTTTTTTTGATTTACAATTTTTTTTTTTAATTTCATTTTAAATAAATACACTTATATATCAAAAAGTTAAAAAGATATTCAAACATAAAATCTTTTTTGTATTATTAATAGCCATACAAAAAAAAAAACAAAAATTAAAAAAGAAAGTATATATATTACATATATAAATATATATATAATAATATGACTAAAATTGTAAAAAAAATACACACTGATTCAGAAAAGTACGATGGCCTCACGTTCTTACAATCTACACACACACATATATTATATATATTATATATTATATATATATATATATATATATATATATATATCGTTGACACTATATTATATAAGGTTGTACTTAGAGAGTTCTACGTTTATATTTTTCGTTGCCGTATGTATTACATTGTACACAACAATATATGGGAAACAAAAAAAAAAATATATATAAATTTAAAATTATCATAATAACATAACCTATACGAAAGGTAACACAATTCCAAAATAACTCTACCTAATTAGTGTATTTAATATCGTTTGTACTGTTCCTCCGTTTAATCTTATTCGTATTGAATATAATTATATACGTAATATAATATTATGTAATTTATTGATTTGTATTATTATATTTCAAGTGAAAACAAGAGAGAAAATTCCACCAGGATGGGTACATATAATTCGAACGTTAAGTATATAAATATATCATTACGAAGTGTACGAGTTAATAATAATAATAAAAAAATGTTATTCGATATACTATATACATAATATACTTATACCCATCCCCCGAAATTTACCTACTGATAATAATATATAAGTACTTCAAGCATTGCACACGTTTTCAAACCAATTCGCGAATAATACTGGGTTCTAATAAAGAAAAAAAACATTTATTACAAATTCGTATGAAAAAAAATGCGCTACATTAAAATTGCTTCTAAATGAATCTTTAAATCAAAAATGTAAGTACATACATGTAAATAGGTATTATATACAATATTGTACATACTGCAATACATATCATTTTAGTTAAATTATATTTGTTTATACGTTACATTTGTTGTTACACGTACACCTCAGACAAACAGCGTAAAGTCTAAGCTGCACTGTTGCATACGGATTTTTTTTGTTTTATTTGTTTTTTTTTTCTTAGTTTAGTTATGGACATTTTTTCCTCAAATAATTCATTTTCAATATTTTTTATATCATTATATTGTGTTTTATTATGTTTTGTTGGTTTTGAGTGTGCTTTATATTATTGGTGATTGTGTCATATATCCGCCAGCTGTTCTTCATTCGGTTAGGAACGTTTAATCGTATCGGCTCATCACTATTTGGTTTTGGCGTCTTCAGTCGTTTTGAAACCGTTGACGATGCCGTTCGAATAGTACACGACGTT
Source organism: Rhopalosiphum maidis (assembly GCF_003676215.2). Taxonomy (NCBI): domain Eukaryota; kingdom Metazoa; phylum Arthropoda; class Insecta; order Hemiptera; family Aphididae; genus Rhopalosiphum; species Rhopalosiphum maidis. The sequence continues at coordinate 89,489,359 of NC_040878.1, forward strand.
GTCGTGTTCGTTAGATGAACACTTGCTATAACTCGCTCCTTCCACCGGCTGTAAAACAACAATGATTATACATGTATATACAGCCATAAAGGTATATACACAACGGTTAGTACCTATATATGTATATAGGTAAAAATGCGTAAACGATTATATTATTAACGTCACATCAAGGCTGTGCGTTAACGAGTTTGACGATTATTAAGCCTACCTACAAGTTTGTATAAGTAGTCATTATTTTTTTCCATAAAATTTGACTGCTGTATATAAATAATATGTACGAGTAAATATATATTTACATTAAACACGTACTATGAAGCGCAGTTTTATTTTTTAGTACTACAGGCTACAGAGTATATATATAATAGTTATTCAAAGAAGTATATATATATATATTCACTGTTGACCCGAATTTCATAATACAGTAGTTCTCTTATAGAATTATGCAAAATACATTTTATTTAAAAGATTTTTTTTAACACCCTTTATAAGAAAGGAAAGAGTAATGCATTTTTGAAAATCAAACGAGAATACCTATTTTTTGTGTAAACATAAAAAACAAGGGTTTAAAGTTTATAGATGAACGGAGAGTTGCAGATAAAAGTTACCCACGAAAGTGTAAGTTTATTCATTCGCCAAATGGTGTCCTAAAATTAAATAATTGTTAATAAAAATATGTTTATAAGACTTGATTAAAATTATGATTCATACCTTCAAAAAATTATCGGATATAGATTTAAAAGCAATTTAATTTTATACTAATTATTTTTTTTAATTTTGCCTATTTTTTTTTAGAATATTATTGTGTAAACGGGTTTAAATTTGTCTCGTTCCAAAAACGTAATATAATAAAATATATATATATATATAATAAATAATAGATAGTGCGTGCGGCGTTGTTTTTCGAGCTCCAACCGTAAAATCTATAAATCTTAAAGTTCAGGCTTTTAAGAAGTCTAAAGTATATGCGAATGACTATATATACACCGAAATCCTTTAAGAGTTTAGGTGCAGTGGTATATATAAAATGTTATATATAGTATGCGTGTGGATTCAGAGGAGACGACCAGCTAGCATATATATGTAGTTTATATTCAAAAACAAAAGTCAATGTTGGCATAACGCGTGTTTACGTAATATACTGAATAAGTTATAACGCTCGACAAGTCTATGTATTATATACTGCACTGGCTTTTGGAATTAAAATATTCGATTAAACGCACATTTGAATATGTTCTATATATATATTGAGTATACATATAAATATGTTATAATTCACATACCTACCTATAACATATTTAGAGTATATTTAATTTACGGTAAATGTATGTAAATACATGCTTCGAATCACTGATACCACAGCACAGTCAGTACAATACACATTATATCGATTATATCAAAGAGCAATGTATCTAGCTGTTTTTCTTTTAATATTTAAAATCTATTAAAAGACAACACAACATAACGAAAAACTTTACTTATGTCATACAATAATTGTTAAAATATTTTTTTAAATAAGTACATAATTAAATAAAATACACAAAGTGATCATATATATAGCTCGTATAAAAATCTTTTTCGATAAAACGAAATTTATATAATCATGAAAATATAACGAATATGTATTTATTGTACCTATGTCATAAAAAAATGAATAAATCAAAAACAATATGAACTTTTATTACATATTAAATTAGCTATAATAATTTGTACTTGTTTTTATACGTCATATAAAAATAACATTATATTGGTGTGTAATGCAGTCTTTAAGATTTTGGAATATTATTAACACATTCCAAGGAATGATGCCCACAATTGGATAACGACGACTGCAATAGCTGTGATTTATAAAACCAGACCGGTGGCTTTTAATAAAAAAATCAACTTGATTGAAGGGGGGAAAACTTGAAATTTCAGAAGAGGGAATTCTACAGTAATAAAAAGGTATTTAGGAGGGTTAATTATTTTTGTTTTGTTCTCGTAGTATAGTTTATACATATATTTCATAATGATAGGAATATAATTGAAAGCAAAGAAGGGAAAATTATTAAAGAAAAAAGGTAATATAGCAATTTTTTTTATAACGCAAAAAGTTTTTTAATTCTATTTAATTACCAACAAAAAATATACACAAGTATACTGTTTATTGGTTATTAAAAATACAATAGAATATAGTTGAAATAAGGATTTAAGATTTAGATAACAAAAATAGTTACCTTCAAACAATTCAAACTATATCTTAAACCAAACTTATAAAATATAAATACATTATCCTGAGGAACCATTATAACGAATTTCAGGATATGCAATTTGTCTTATTATAGTTTTTTTTCTAATTAAATTATTTATCGAGTAAAATGATTGGTATAAAATGTTATTGTTGGAAAATACCCTTCTATAAAGTCTATATTTTTGTACTAGCTTTATTATATGATCCTAGTAATTTTTGAAAACTTTAGAAAAAAAAATAATCAACACTTTTTATTTGTGAAAAGAAACGGAGATAAATAATTTAAAAACTATTAATTCCTTAAGTATATATATATATATATATATATATATGTAATTATTAACAGTATATTGTAAATGAATTTGAAAACCAGTAGCTGTAACTCAAAAAATAATGCAGATATTGTAACGTAGTTTTTTACAATGTCAATAAATACCATTTCTATGTAATTAGAAATAGTGAATTTCATTTTATTAAACTAATTAGGTGAAACAAAATGAAAATTAAGACTACCTAATGTTAAATTGATGTGCCTATATTATTATTTATGTACCTAGCATTATGCACGGATAGAATTGAAAATAATAGGTATCATTATTAACATATATTACTATATCAATAACCTCACCAGAGTATAATTAATATGATTATTATTTATTAGTAATATTATTTAAGTACTTTTAAAAATTTTAATACCAATTATAATTTAAATACAACATATTCAAACGTTTTTTCAGATATGACTATATTTGATGTAGATTACAATGGAGTTAAAATTAACTTGGATATAATTAGCAGTGTATACTGAACATATAGAACAATATTATAAAAACAAATATTAAATACAATTTCAATAGGTAGTGTATCTATTCTTTATTGCGGTTTGGATTAGCTAGCATTTTAGTTACAAAAACTATACAATTTTACCATAATATTATGATGTATTTTTTGAAATGAAAGTTTCTTTTGTTCATTCAAAGTTCAACCAATTTCAAAATTATTTTTCTCCGTATTAAAAATAAATATATCACTTTACAAAATGCCTACTTGAGAATTTTCAAAAAACTAAATTAGGTTTTTTTAGACCATTGTAAGAGTTAGGCTATAAGTTATCTATTACATTAAAAAAAATGCACTATAATATCATCTGTATTATTTTTCGAATTACAGCTACTAATTTTTCAATTAATTTACATACTTATACGTATATATAAACAAAATTAAACTTTATTTTTACATAGACTATTTTTTACAAGCAAAGCACCTAACCTAACCTAACCTTACCCCCATCTTCTTCTTGGGAAATTGATAAAATAAATGCTAATGCATAAAGATATACAATAACAATCAATAAAAGAATAAAGCTAATATAATATTATACATTATATATAACATAAGAATTCAGACGAGTCAATTATATATACTTTTTCCGTGACATTTAGTGAAACGTATAAAGCACGAGCGCGCGACCGGCAGTCCTTGGGGATAAATAAAAAGTGACTAAGAGATCGATAAAAATATTTCAACGTCATAAAAATGACATCCTTAAGGTTAATAGACCACAGAAACATTTGAAATTACAAGGGCTCTAGTATCTATCTCTTTTTTTTATATTCCTCGTCATCCTTTCTCTTCCAATTTAAATGACCGAGTACTATTTTATTATTTACTCTAGTAACTGTACATAACATACCATACAAGCTCCGTCGTTCGCCGGTCTCCGTTTACCATCACTGGTGTATTTGGATTTGTAGAAATCTGAGAACAGGAACAAAAACATGACGCCATGCAGGCCTATCCAAACCATGAAACTCTTTGGGTAGTTACATTCGCGGAACAAGAGTTGGAACTGGTGGACGAAAATGCACACAAATTGCAGCTATAAATATTGGTACAGAAAAAACAAATTTCGATTAATGATCACAACAACAAAATATAATTTATTTTAATTTGAAGTAGATAAATAATTCAAAAGCAGTACCATTTGGAATGAAGTGAGGTACTTCTTCCACCAAATGTATTTTTGATATTTAGGTCCCATCGCCGACACCATATAATAGAAGTACATAACGATGTGTACGAACGTGTTGAGCAACGCAAAGAAAGTGCTGTGGCCACCTGTGTTATTTAAAAAAGAATTAGAATAATTGTTTACAGCAGATATTTGATACTTATATATGCGTAGACAAGATATAGAGGTTTAGGGTCTACCGACTGATGCATAAACGTCACCAGTGGTATTTATTTCTACATTACTTCAACAGTTATATCAACACCATTAGATTATAATATGGTGAGGTGATTACTTATAAAATATATTTTTATAAATTAACGTATAATGAACATATACCTATGATTATACGTATTATAGGTAGAATTAATGAATATCTACAGACGTCACATACGGTTTAAATAACAGAGTATGATATCAGTACTAGTCCATTAGGTACAGGCGAATAGGTGTAGGTATGAAATTTATATATATATACTCTACCGTATACTACTGTTTATAGTATATCATTAAAAATCAGAAAGGCCGAGTCAGCTCCTGGGTCTATGTGATTGATACAATCTTTTTTGCTATATATTGTATTTTATTGCACATCTTTTACAAGTATATTTCCTGTCAATTTCAGTATATGTATACTACAAATTACAATTACAATAGATAGATAATTAAAAATTAACTAGAACATAATATAGTAAGAGCACATGAATACTTTTAATTCAATTTGAATTCTAACTAAATGTTTGGTTACCACTTTTGATGCTAAATTATGGTTGGTAAAACTTTATAAATACTAAATAGTTCCAATAAATAAAAGAAATATTTCGATAAAGGATAAATATTAATAGATAATATATATTATATTAACAAACCGGGAGCAAATTTCATTCCCATCCAGACGCTCATCGGCATGCATCCGTGGTGAATGACATGCAAGGTCGACACTTGTTGGTTCTTTTTCCTGAGTATGAAAAATAACTGAAAAAAAAAACAAAGCGAAAACGATAAGACTTTTGTTAATTATATTATATGAAGTTAAATAGGTATAATATATAATTATTATTATTGTGTAGTCACTGGCCTCCACGAATATTACCTAATATATGCACACACAATATAGCTGTGGTACCCCAACACAATAAAATATATGTATATAGGCCAAAAACGTACCCTCCAACCACAACCCTAATCCTTTCACCATGTATATAGTAGAGAAGGCAATAGCATTGAGTTGTACGAAAATAACACGAAAGCTCGTGTGACATTGTCGATCGATTTTGTTTTTCTTCCCCGCTACACGCCTGCCACTATTAATATATATTATAGTATTATACACGACGTCTGTGAATTATTTCTACTCGGCCGGTTATTTTCGGGCACCCCGACCCAACTATATATATATATATACCTAAACAACTTCGGGGTGTATCATGAAATATTTTGTAATACGCTGACCACCATCCGATATTCGAGAAAACAATACCATTTCCATAATCCACCATCCACTCACGTATACAACACACAATAATAATAATAATAATAATAAATAAATTATTAACAGTCACCAATCAAGAAAAAAATTTACCGTGTCGAAAAATTCGGTGAATTTAGAAATATAGTACCACCAGCACGTTTGAGCCATCTGTAAATACAAAGACATGAGCATTATAGCATTATTCTATTATTTTATCAAATTATAATTACAAAAGTACCTATATAGTTTAAAAAGCAGTATAGCCAGTATAAGTACTACTACGATTTGTTAACAATATACAGGATGTAACGGGACTATTTATCAAATATAGTAACATTCGTAATGGAAGTTTGTCAAGTTTGTCAAATAGTCTTGTTACACCTTATATATAAATAGTATATAACTATTATAAATATTACTCACTCGTAAGGCCATAGGACTATAGGAATAGTCGACCGGTTGACATTTTAGACTGTACGATCCTCCCCAGCCGCTCATCATATACTGCGAAAAAAAACATTAATTTTTGGATTAGGAGCGTATTTTTTTATTGTCATCGATAAGCCTAACTATAAACATACATTATATATTTTAAGTCAACCTTCTTAGCTTTTGAAAACATATATATATATAGGTTACATGGTTCTCAAAAAAAAAAAAAAATTATTGAAATTTACATTGATAATATAAATTTAAAATCTAGTGATCTAATCAAAACCAAATTGGGTACCAAGACTAATTGTGAATTGGTTCTTATATTATAGTTTATATTACAGTTGAGTTTCAATAAAACAAATTCTAGAGAGATAAAAATTACTTCGATTTATGTACTTTTCGAATCATTTAACTTGATCTTATAATATTTAATAATTTGACGTTATACAATATGACTCGTAAAGTGCATTGTTTTTTTTTTTAATAAAAAAACTCATTAGATCTTTTCAAAGCATATATATATACGTGAAAATATACAATTTAAATTATTATATTATTATCAAGTATAATTAATTCATTTTCAAAAAAATAAATAAATAAAAACCACTATTATAATGGACAACAAATGTATTTGGGTCAAATACACACGTTTACAGATTGATTACAAATGCCAATTGAAGCGAATCGGCCAATTGAATTTCAGCCTAATCGCGGTATATTTACATTTGCCAAACAGTGCTTAAAAATACAGCGAAATAATACACGTTTTGACCCCAACGTTTACATACACACAACATTCCTAATAAAAGTAGTACACCACGTAATCTTAAATATGACATAGTTATTAAAACAATTCCATAAATAAATTAACATAAACGTTCAATAAATACACGTTACATATAACTAGTGATAGATAACGTTCAAAGTAAGTTAGTTAGATTAATTAAATAAAGTATGCGAATACACTATAATATATTGAATAATTTCCGAAAAAAGTGTTAAAAATGATTTAAAAAAGAATTCGATAAAAATGCATACGACTATGTTTCTAAACACTCGTCTAAAATAAATAGATTTAAAGTATTTTAATATTAATATAACACTTTATAATTAGGTTGTTACATGTTTACAAATCACAAGTTTAAAACGTATAAAGCGTCTATATTTGTAATATATATCATGTATAATATATTTAAATTGTTTAGTTCCTACAATATTATTATAGATGCCTAATAATAATGTAAGGTTAATTAAAATAAAATCTCTTTCAAATTTTAGATTTTTGTAAACTTAAGACAAAATTAATATTTTTTTATTCTTTTTAAAGTACTTAAACAAATCAATTAACTGCAGAAGGACATAGTATATTTAACAGATTTATTCAAATTTATCCAATATGTATAAACTAAGTATTGCAAAAAAATTAAAATACTATATAGATATTTAGGTAGGTAGTATAGGTACGCGTAATAAAAACTAATGAGTTTAAATTTTAGTTTAAAACTTTAATTTGTTATTTATTTATACTTTTAAATTAAATTATAAATTAAAAATATAAATCGAAACGAATTAAAATTAAATCGTAGTATGATATATTATTACGATCAATTAATACAACTGATATACATATACCCTAGTAAGTATTTAGCCTTGCATAAAACAAGATTCTTATACTCTAATAGATAAAAAGGAATTTTCCTATGTTTTAAGAACATTAATTAAATCCAACTTTTATGAAGGTACTACAGATGAATGTCATTGGGGTTAATATAACAATAGTAAATACAAACAGTCGTTTGATTTGAGAAATAAGATATACTTAATAATAAACATTTCCGATGTCAACAAAATTAATTGATAAATAAAGTAATATAGTTAAGGTTAATATAATTATACTAAACATTATCTGTAATTTTTATAATTTATTAAAATTAGTACATATTTTAAAATTGAAAAAAATCTATTACGAATAATTTCAAATAATACAAATTGTATGGTTATTACCGTTTATATAATAAAAAAAACACAGCCAAAGAATAAACTATTGAAAAAATAAAATAAAAACTATTATATTGTCAAAATAAAATAGTATAACTAATTAACAATGATTTAAATTCATTTTTACTGCATATAGAAATGTATTCAAATGGTAATACAAAATAAAAATGCTAACCACTGGTTGGTAATAATTTTTCATTAAATGCTATAGATTCTATTTTTTTTCCATTAACTTTCAACACATGAAACGAAAAATTATCAAATTATTAATTAATTTTTAAATATTAGTATCTAATATTCTTATCTATATAAGATGTAAATATTTCAAAAAAAAAGTATTAATCGAAAAAAAATCATGATAATGAAAAAAATATGGTTTTATTTATTTGTAAAAGATCTAGTGATAGCCAATAAATATTATAATTATTTCAAAGTAAAAAAATGGATATTATAGCTAAAATGATTTATAAAGTAGCACATTAAACGGATTAGATATACCCAGTTAATTATTAATTATATTCAACTTTTTTTTTTAGCAGATACAATAAAAGTCAATAGTTAGAAATTATAAACGTACAGTATATCTATTAACTCTAACAGTCAGTAATACCATATACAAAATATATACTTGTACAAAAATTAAGAAAATAACATAAATATTCTGTAAACACGGACACACTGCAATGTTTAATGGTCATCACTCATCACCTAATAATTCAGCACCCATAAATACACCAAACCTTCTCACATGACCTAATTTAATAAGCTAACCTAATGGCATCCAAGACATTAAATATGATGCTCATTGAATACAATTATCTCTTTAGCACTATACTTTTTTTAATTCACATACGAATTAGTATTTTATATATTAATTTATGCATGGTAATAGTTCTAATTAATTATCATTAACAAAACAATATCAATTAACACAAAGAACTTTGTATAAGCGTGATGCCTATAAAAAAAATCATTACGTGAAATTTACATACTGTATAATATTTAGGTAAATCAATTATTCCTTGTATGCATATATATTTACAGTAGGTACCTAAGAAATTATTTATACTTAGGTACTATTGTCACTTTTAAAGATTCTTTATAATAGGAACACATATTGACCAAAACTAACTTATACCTGAATATTATATAGCCTCAGCTGAACCGGCAATTTTAGAGAGTTCGTTTGTCCAAATTTAAAGAAAAAATAAAGGTTACGACAGTATGCTTGAAACAATTTAATAATATAATAATTATTATAATGACTAAGCTGAAATACGTCATCACCTTACTTTACAGAAGCATTATGAGTTTTAACTAGTAACATATAACGTTTTAGTTGCATTATATGTTCTATAGACGTTAGACCATAATAATTGTAAATTATTTACAAATTATTATTATTTAAAAACATATAGAAAGTGTAATAAGTATAATACACAAAATATACTCAATAAATATTTGTATTTATGTACCTACCCTAAATGTTTACGAAATACAAATAGCACACGAAATTATTATTCAAAAGTACGGTTAAAAATAATATTGTTTTTTGTTTTCAATTGTATCATGAAGGTAAGATTCAAAATGAGGAAACTGAACGCGGAAACGTAAATGACACAAACACACGTTTGAATTATAATTTACGTACCACTAAATTCCTATCACATAATCCATCTACAATATTTAACAATTAGAAAAAAGTGCACGTGGCCGGTAATAGGTACTTACTTCATAGAATATCCAAGCACTGAACATCGTTTGTATTGCATTATAAACTATAAGTACTTTTCTAAGTTGAAAAGGTTTTCGGTTTTCCATCAGTCTTGGCCCAAGCGTTTTGGCGAAATAACCATAGAACAGACAAATAAACAGCGTCGGAAATGGACTAGACAACATTGGCCAGCCGTTTACTCTAGGATCTGAAATAAAAACAATTTTAAATTAAAATTCATAAAATATGTAAATACACGATATTTTTAATAATAATATGTTCGTAAGCAGTAAAATATATTATAAAATAGAAGGCAAACAAGGTATAGTATATGCTATATAGTATATATATATACGATGAACCTAACTTTTTTATACTTGATTCGATTATTATAATAATAAATGTGTATACACATTGCTCATAATATATTTTTATTGGTATTACTATTTACCGATCCTTAAAGAAAATTATTGATAGCTTATTTAACTATTAACTAAAAAAAAATCATAAAATAAAAATTACTAGTCAATAGTTAGTACCTAAGAACTTATAATAATTATTAAATACTATTATATTAGACAAACGTAACTTAAAATATAATATTATAATTATTGTATTTATAATACATTCATAGTTCCACTATAATGTTCATATACCTAACGTATATAAAGAAACCTGAGAACAAAGTTAAGGCATGTTGGTACATATCTATATGGCGAATATTAAAATGATGTTAATTAAAGATCTACAATGCTCTAAAAATAAATTATTGACATAAGCCTGTCAAATTATTTTAAAATACAATAAAATGTTGTAGTTAAATATTGATATAGTTGTCATACCCTCACATAATACAACTCATAGGCAACGATTTCACTGCAAAACGTGATTTTAAAGTCTTAAAAATTACACACACTCAATAACTAAGTTTTAAATACTTATTTTGATGGAGTATATTTATACTGTATTAACTTAAATAAAATATTAATTGTCGGTACTTGTTGTGATATGACATAATGTATTGTGGTAAGGTATAGTATAGCTAAAACTAACATTCTAACAGGTCAGTGCCCTCGGATGCATTTTATTCAACTTTTAGTTACACAATGTTTCTATTTAGGGGTTAGAGCCAATAGCTGATGATCCTGTTTACATTTATACAATATAATGTAAACTGAATAAAAGTGATATGATGAAAGTTTAAAATAAAAAATTATCTACTAAAATCGAAATAATTCAGGCGGTAATATTGAATCTTCATTTTGCGTGCAAAACAATCAAACACATAAATTAACATTTCCTTTAATGTAGTGATAAATACCACAGTGTATATATTAAAGTTATTTGTTCTAATAGTTCATGATCTTAAATTTAGGACAGAAAGCCTTGCAGCAAAAGGTGAAATATTATAATGTATTTACAGGAAACACCTAATAATAAGATTTAAAATTATATAGATTATACATAAGAATATTTAATAATATAAATACATTATATTATATTACCTAGGTATAATAATAATATACGTCACGTCGACATCGATAACTGACTTTCGACAAAATATAGACTCACTGGCTCAGGTCTGAATGCGGTGCATAACAATATATATACTATCATTATCGAATACCTACCCAATTTTAACTGGTGACAAGAGTAAATTTTAAAATGATACCAAAATTTTCAAGTGTGACACTAGTTGTTATACTAAAGTTAATGTAGAAACAAATTATTAAAATATTTAACTTGTGTTATTATTTGTGTTAATTTAGATAGACATATTTTTTTCTAAGCGTAAAATTTAAAGTTTATATTTCAGTTATACTGATATAACAGTTAAAAATATTAATATGAAGGTTTTTTTCTATGAATAATCGTATTTATTTATTTTGTTGGAAAATAGTCTTACCACTTTTAATCATCATAAAATGATTTAGGTTTATCTTTAAATTATATTTTGCCAATAATGAAAATGATTTTTCAATAAAATAAGTTGGCCTGGTTTTTATACAGGGTGGCTCAGTTTCTTCCTTTTTTACCATGTATTTAATAAAGAATAACAGATGGCCAAACATAAAAAAATGTTGTTTACTCCGAGTATAAAATCCTAAACAAAACGAAAACTACCAGAAATGGATTTACCAACAGTTCCCAAAAATTATACGAGTATGGTAAATTTACGATAACCAAGTACAAAATACTTTATCGCGAGTTATATTTATACATGGATTTAAAATTATTACTTTTACAAAACAAAATTCAATATTTTAAGAATGTTGTATATTATTATAATAATTATAATTTATTGTATTATACAATCGTTGTATTATTAAAAGCCGTCTAAATAAATGTATGTTTAGCTCATAGGAGAAGAACACAAATGTATTCCGGCCTACATATATCTTCCGGCTTTTAAGCTAAATGTGAATTAATTAATCTGTATAATGATTGTTTTGAAAATAATTTGTACACATTATTAATTAGTTAAAAGTTTAAGACTCTGGCAGACATAGGGGTAATTTTTATACATTGCACAGTTATTTTCAAGGTTGTATAATTAATATTTTGCTAAAAATTATATTTTTTATAGTTACCGTTTTACATCACGTTGATTAAACTGATAACTTTTTTTTTGTTTAGCTATTAACCAACTAGGTAAATTTTTTAAATTAAATAAAATGTTACAAATACTAATAATTGAATAATTATAGAAAAATAAATCTTTAAAAAATTAAACCTAACCGAATAAACAAAATTTTAAAACAAGGTATTAAAATAAACACAGGTATTAGGTATCATAAACTTTTAAAAATTAATTGCAATTTAATTTAGAACGTAACGCATGTCAAAGTCAAATAACTTAACCCTGCTTAATGCTAACTATTAAAGGAATTTATTTTAAATCATACAGAAAAAAAATATAAGAAAATATTTTTTCAATAAACAAGTAAATTTTATATATGTATGTGTGTGACAAAAAGAAGGAAACAAAGAATGCATTTTATTTGGATGATACGATTTAAAATCATACCACAATATATCAGGTGCATTCGAGTATTCAGAAAGGTACAAAAAAAAAAAACAGAAGCAAAAAACCGATAAAAGATTAGTTTGGAAATTTAGAATACAAGGATGTTTTCGAGATTCGGGAAGGAATTTTATGGCGTGTACAATAGAAACCAGAATGCCGATAACAGTTGGAGCTGTCACGAAAGGTATATAACTGGTAGATATACCGTGCACTTTCTACGATATAAGTGTACAAAACCAACATTATAAGAGTATACAATGATTTGCTATAACAAGACTTTTATTCTGGGGTTGCAAGATAAACACGTGCCATATTAACAATTTAACATAATACTTATGAGTTATGATGCAATATGTACTTATAATAATCGATTCTACGGGGTTATTTCAGTATTTAAATAATTTAGAGACGAAATAGTTTTTTAATATATAACACAGTATATTACACCTATGACTAAAAATAACTTAAAGAAATGTATTTAATTTCTTTAGTACACATTATATATTATATGCATTTTAACGATTTTCACATAATCGGAAACCATAATAATGACTACGATCGATTTATATTGTCATTTAAATTTTTAAAACATACCTATACAGTATACATATAGCTATTATACCTGTGTGCGGAAGAGGAGCGTTTATTAAAATAAATAAAACATACTCGTTAGAAAAATATTACTTAATGACCTACATCTACACCTTTCTCCTAGCAAATTTTTTCCCCACCTATTACATGGTAGTAATCGCACTTCCTATAGGTATCTACACATATTATCCACCTGTTCTGCCGGTATAACATAATTCTTTTAGAATTAAGGTTTTTTTTGACGTAATACTAAAATCGAAAGTTGATACCGTTAAATGAAAATAATATATAATTTTATAAATGTACTCACCACTTTTGTTGTCCATTATGTCGTGGTAACTGTCGATAAAGTTTAAGACTAGTTGTGCCATTTTTTTTTTTTATTATTATTATTATTATTGTTATTTTCTCTTATAGATCTGTCCGATGACTGTAGTAGTTGTCCCAGTAAGTAGGTACTGAAATAAAACGAAAAGTCATATTAATTTATGCACATAACAAGAAACGTATACGGCGGGAGAAGAAGAAAAAACAATAAACAAAGCAACAACAGTTTATAAGTTGATTCGTTCGCAAACCGAACAAACTCACGTAATAAACAAAAAAAAAAAACAAGTATTCAACACGATATGATAACAAGATGTTTGAACCAGGAAAACTGCATACATGTAGGGTACAATATTATATTATAAACAGGAAGGACAGGTGCGACTTTGTAATAAACACTAAAACCATTTTTTTTCATACATTATAAATAAACGCACGGATAATAATAATAATTTAAGTTATAAGTAAGTTTATTACTCTTGTAGGTATTATAATAATAGGCATAGTTGACCTCCCTATATTGTAATCAAACCCATATTTACATTTCAATCTTCGTGAATTGTATCTAGTAGAATAATATTATATATTATATTATAACGATTAATTCTAAAATTATAAAGTGTAAACGTTATCATCATGGTCAACAGCTGTAAGCATAGAACGCGCTGGCCGATGCGGCGGCAATCGTAAGGAAATTTAAAAGTTCTTCGGGTTATGTAAAGAAGCCATATTAAACATTATTATAATATAATATTGTATTGTGTTGTCTATGCGTGTGTTCGTGTATTTCGCTGTGACGAAGTTATGAATTAATAATATAAGAACTTGATTGATTTTCGTCTAGAATCCGCGTTTTACACAAGGGTTTCGAGTTTTCAACGCAAATACAAACCAAAGTCTTACCCGTTACAGCGATAATATTATTTCGCGAATTGTAAATAATGATTTATGTTATAGTAGTTCAAACGACATTTAAGATTGAAATAAAAAAAGAATTAACCAACTTATAAGTTTTCATCGCGCTAAAACATACGTACTTAGTAATAAACTAATAATATAGTATTACGTATAATAATTTATAGTTTTAAAAAGAGCGTTATTACAACTGCTGGTGCGGTGGCACGTGCTAATCGCCGCCGTCCCTGACGATGACGTCACGGCGACGCGTCAAAACACCCGTCGTCAACCGCGGGCATTGCATTTCGCGCGCGCATGTTTTTTTCATAATATATGGCCATCTTTCAAATCGAATGTAATATAATAATTGCAATTCGACCCACGTACACCATCACCACCACCACAATAACTGATGAGAGAGCATATTATACATAATTCAACTCGCAAACGTTGCCGGTTCATCAGCCAGAGGTGTGTACACAGATATCACCGAGTGGGGAAGAGAGACGAAATAAACGTACAGGTAAAGTATTTAAAGTATTAATCCTAAAAAAATAGAAAAAAATCTAATTGTATCTAAAATAACAATATGCGTAAAACGAGAATCGAGCCCGTCGAAACCGAACACACGGTAACAATCCGATGTTACGAAACCTGCTATAATCTGCAGAGACAATCGTGAAACCGATCTTACAATATACTATAAACATAAGCAAAAAATAAATTAAAAAATTAACTTTACCTTATTTCACAAAATAAGTTTTTTTTAAAACGTCGAGGTAACCGATATTATTCCGAAACACAATAGTCCGGTGGCGGCAGTCGAGTATAATAACCGTATTAAAAATATTGTATTATAATATAATGCTTATATTGATTTTGATTTTTTGATGTGTTTCATGTCACTGTACGCGACGACGACGACGACAGAGCGACGACGGCGGTAACGTCGAACGATACGCACGAAAGCCACGCGGTTGACTGGACCGATACCGTGTACGATTATTATAAGACCACTATCGCGGCGGCGGCGGCAATTCCAACACCGTGTCGTCGTCGTCAGAGGCGGCGCGCGCGTGTATGTGTGGGAGTGGGAGAGTGTGACGGCGGCGGTGACCGGACGAGATAACTACAACTACTACTGGCCTTTTTTAGATGGCAAGTGGTGTGCGTCGGCCCGGGAAAGAGTGAGAGAGAAAGATAATGAGAACGACTAACGAGTAGAGGGAACGAACACCGTAAAAAAAATCCTTCCCAGCACCGGCAACGGATGTTTTATTATGTATAAAGTCATATTATTATTATTACTATTATCATCATCGTCGTTTTTTTTCTACCCCTTAAAAGAGGTGTCCTCACAATATTTTAAAAGACTTGCTCGTATATTATAGAAGACGATCGGGGAGGAGATCAAGAGAGAAACCGCAATACCCCACCTATTGACGAACGACCGTAGTAAATATAAACGCTGCTGCTGATGCAGAATTAAAACAACAAAAAAATATAAATACATATAACACGATAATAATTATAGCAATACGAATTTTAAAATAAACACCACCAACTGTGTATATACTCGTATAAATTATTATATAATGGGATACAATGTTTCATTCAAATCTTTTTCAGTAGAAAGGTGTAGAGATTATCTGCGTTATTAAATACATACGTTTCATTCATATTATCGTCTACACGACAATTATTAATTATTTAAATAACCATAATGATGATACATTTTTTTTAATTGCCAATATATTTCGGTCTATTGTCATTTTATTGCTATGATACAGTGATACAGTTAATTACATAATACATTACAATATTTAAATACACGATGTGATTTAAATCTCAATTCTTCATTAGGTATTAAGTAAAGTTATTAGCGATCATTAGTTGATTAATTCGTAGAATACAATAACCAAATACCACAAATAAAAATAATACTCTTTGAAATTTTATCAAAATATTAGTCAGGTATTCAAGTCTATGATAAACAAGACTAAATTGTGTATCATTTGTCAAAACATACTTGATTTAACGTTAAATTATAGCATACCAGTATTACAATATATTCGTTAAATATTATCTAGTTATTTAACTATTTCAGTTTTTTAACATATTTTTAAACCATTTCTTTTGATAAATACATTTTTATAATAATAATAGTGCCTAATGGTTCATAGTAATCGTAAATTATTAATTAAGTACATTATGAATTTTATAAAATTCGTGTTCATGAAGTAAACCTTAAATTTTAAGGGCCGACTTTACGCAACATGTCGACTTAGTCTATTTTATTAAAAAAATGTGCTTGTAATTAGTAAATTGATTTTTAAGTTTTAAATTAATATCTTGATTTTTATTTTTTGTTGGGAGGGGGACTTCTTGAACACATAATTTTCTATATATAATAATTAATTAGTGAAAAACATAGTTTAACCGAACCAACAGCATTATGCTATTCAAAGCCTTGATTTAAATTACTATGTTAATTCAAAATAATAACTCAATAACAATAAGTTAGTAATATCTAAATCAGCAGCGGCCACTCGATCTCGAATAACTCCCAATATGACTATTATTATTACTGTTCATCTTGCGATAATTATAATTTAGTTAATCGGTTATCATTAATCAATATACCGTTCAAAATATGAAACTTGTGCCACCAGACTTATTAAATTTATTTATATACATTGCATACATAGGTCGAGCCAAATTATTATCTAATTCATCAAACCCATATGATTTGAGTATATAACTTTAAACTAGCCAAAATGTATCGAAATATTCAAAACACCAACTCAATAATCACTTTATTAAATAGTTCATAATTCTTGACAACGAAAATAAAATGAATAAAAAATATCAAACAAGAACAAGCTGAGTAAATAAAATAAGTACCTAACCTAGTCTACCTACCCCAATAAAACTAAAGCTTTACAAACAATATATATTCGTAGGTACTACCTATTACTTCATGATTTCATTATAGGTTTTAACTTTTAAACAAAAATTAAAAAGGAGAAAAATATTTTTATAAAAGTTAAATCATTTAAAAACCAAATTAATATTTAAAAACTATACAATTTACATGCTATGATCTATAATATGATCCGTGTTATCAAACGTTATACCAAGTTCAGCTAAATTTATAAATAAGCGTTGCAATCTATAAATATTATAAATGTAATATGTAAATCTTACACTAATTAGACCAACACATTCAATGCAACCATCAACAGAGAACTATCTCGTTTATGACTTGTAACAATATCGCTATGTTATTCCCATATGGTAATGTATTAAATTAATTAATATCAAAATAGTTGTTTTAAAAATTATAATATACTTGGCATAAAACACTAATTTTATTTTCTAAATGTACCCTCTGATAAAATTACCTAACAGATCAAACGTGTAAGATGATGTTTATTGTATAATATAATAATATATTACTTTAATCAAATATATGCCATCATATACAAAACATAAAAACAGCTTTTTTTTATTTGTATACAAAATTTGGTCGAATTTGGTCAAGGTATTTTACAGGATATTTTAAGCCACATTTACAATTTAATATATTAACATAAGAGCATAATGTCTTAGCGTATGTTAGGTACATTATAATAAAATGTCTAAAATAAATGAAAAATAATAATGTTATACACCAATTAATAAAACATTTAAATTTGAGATCTTTACAGAGGGAAGTTTAAAATAACTGAATGTCAATATATTATGCCTTTAATTAGTATACACAATTTAAAAATCAGGTGTGTTAGTTGAATTATGAATGTTTCATATGACTGAATTGTTCAAATAGTAATTACAACTAGTACCGTTGATAAGAAAATCCATATATATCTATTAACAGTGTTCTGCAATCATATAATATAGTTGCCGCGCCCACTTGTCAAAATATAATGTTGAAAAATGTAAATGTTTGCTAAAATTAGCAGAGAATATTATCAGTATATTTTTATTCATAAGATTAATTAAAAATATAATTTACTTAAAAAACCATATTAAAGTGTATAATAGTTAGCTCATCGCTCGTATATTATATATTACTACATTAAACGCAATTTCACTTTTTACTTTTATGATTTTTTTTTTTGTTATGTTTCAATAAGTAGTGATAATCAATATTGTAGTACATATAAATTACTATAGTACTGTATCTAGGTACATTCATATAACAGATTATGATATTTTTTGTAATTTTTAATAAATAGTGTACTACAAAATTTTTATCGTCTAGTATTTAATATACATTAGGTACTATAGTCTTTTATATCATTAAGGTGAATATTTATTATTAAAAATGTAATGTTTATAAATAATATAATAACAAATGAAACTAACAAAAATAACAAATAATATAATATTTATGCAAAACTATAAGCACTGTAGCATTCCAGGAAATAAAAAATTAGATCTAAAAGTTAGCTTTCTAAAGATAAGGCAAAGGACTTTATTAAATGTAACTAGGTGTACAAACAAATAAAGACATCAATAAACTCGTTTACAACAAATATAAAAGAAAATTAAGATAAATCTACAACCGTGGTTAAATAATAAAATAATTGAATGATAATGATTATTATCACTAATATACGGCCGAAGGGGGGGGGGGGGGTCGACACCTTTGGCTACGCCACTGGGCAGGGCACTAACCTAACCCAGTTAATTTCTTTAAATATTGTTGTTTACATACGAATTTATTTAAAATACAAAAAAAAATTAAAATGTTATAAGATATAGTTGAATTGATATAGGGAAATGTCGCATACTAAAAACTTTTTTTTCAAAAACCGAAATAAATAAATAACAGTCATTTCATTTAATTATCCGATTCAACTTTAACTTATTAAAATGTAATATATACAGTAAAAGATCATTAGTTATTTTAGTCAAGAAATTTTAATGATCTCTAAAAGGAACAACAGTTAGGTAATATTAAAATTTAAAATTATACTAAAAATAGTAAAAATTGAATTTTATTTCTACAGTCGGGTACCTTACATATAGAACACGACGATTCTGCGAATCCCCACACGACACTACCATCGAGTCCGATTACTCTATGGTAGAATGTCGTGTGAGGATGTGTAGAAGAACCGATTTTTGTTGAGTCCCAACACAATATCTCGTTATAGACAGAGTATATAAACTATAGGTATTATGTATCCGTATTAACCACGTGTCATGATCGAATTATTAGGCATTGCAGCGTTTGCAGCGACTATAATGTAATATTTTAAATTACAAACATAAAATCACAAATATTAAATAAAATAAACAAAAGTTGTAGATAACTATAATATAAATATTTTAAATAATAGCATGAAACTAGTTTCAAAATATAAAATTGACGTAGCGAATAGTATACCAAACAAAAAACTAGTTATGATAAATTAATCATAAAATGCCAAACAATTAAAGAAATAAAAAGTACTAATAAAAAAATCCGTACAGTATATACTAATATTGCGTACAAATTACTTTGTTAACCTTTAAGATTTAGTAGTGTACTATTATAAATAGTATAATATATATTTGCATCAGTAAAACGAGATCGATTTACTATATAATATAATATAATGGTAATTATTGTTATTTAGTAGGAATAGTTTTTCAATAATTATTCAATGTAAATTAGTTAATAAATATAATACATAGAGTACCTATAAAATGTTGAGAATTCACTTGAATTTTCAGATATTAATGCAACCGGCAAAGAGCTCACTTAGCAATCAACTGTATTGTGTAAGTATTACCTGTGTTTGGATTGTTTAAAAACAATAATAGAAAATAAATTAGATTGAATTTATCTTCAAACAAGTATCTAATAAACACAATAAAATAATGTGACATTTTGCTAATAAAAAGCTTTTTTTAATTTACAGTAAAAAAAACTTATATAAAAATCTTGTACAAAATGTTCAAGTCTAAGGTATTAAAATTAAAAAATACAAACTAATTTGCAAAAAATATTCATGATGTTAATGAATTTATCAAAATTTAAACTTTAGACA
Source organism: Rhopalosiphum maidis (assembly GCF_003676215.2). Classification (NCBI taxonomy): domain Eukaryota; kingdom Metazoa; phylum Arthropoda; class Insecta; order Hemiptera; family Aphididae; genus Rhopalosiphum; species Rhopalosiphum maidis. The sequence goes on from NC_040878.1 coordinate 89,510,102, forward strand.
AAAAGAGCTCAAATATTTAATACAAATTTCAAGTTTCCACCGTTATTTCTTTTTGGATAAAAAAAAAATACATAAGCGTAGTGTGCCTAACGAAAATATTATTGTCCTTTATTTATTTGTTTTCATTGACAATATTATCAACTTGGACTAAAGAAATAAAAATTTGCTACTAAAAGTCACCCAATATTGAAGATCATTTTACGTCTTATTATTTTTTTTTTTATCGTACTTCCTATAAAGCAAAACTATTTAAGATAATATATTTCAAAATTGCATCAAAATAAACTATTACATACTACCTACCTATACCTAAAATAATAATATATTTATATAATTATAATGGAAATATCACAAAAAAATCTCACAATTTTATGAGAAAATGTATACAATTTAAATAAACTATGTATTAGCTGTTAGAACCAATTTTTAGAACAAGATATAAGCCATTGTTTTAAAGCTCGGTTTAAAGTATATATATATATAATAATATACTTGACCATAATTACACTATTATTTCATACTAATATTATAAAAGCGAAAAAAGTTTTAGAAATTCAGTATCAAGTTTTTGTAAACTTTACTTCTTCTCCAAAAATAAGTTTAAAACACAATAATGTATAGTCGTAGTAAATAAAACGTGAAGCCCTAAACAGAAAATAATCGATGTGCAAACAATATAGTATCAGCCGTCATACGTCAACAATTCGTTGATTATAGGTATACATTTATAGACGTATAATCAATGTTATTTGTATTCCACTTAAACGAAAAAAAATATTAAATATTCTAGTAAAATGTCATTGGAAGTTCTTTTCGATTTCACCGATATTCAAAGTTAAAGCTAAAATGCTTTTTTTTTTATATAGTCGTAGGTAAAGTAGAAACTAATAAAAAGTATCTATAAATGGTTTATGACGTAAATAATCCGTGCTTTAACTAAACTTCTTGTATTTAGTCTTATTAATACTAGATGCTCAACTAAAATATTCGTGAAATTTCTTGACGTTCAAGTAAAATTTAAACAAAATTGGTTATCTACTTGTTTTCATTCATTTTATTAGTTAGATAATTTAATATTTTAGGGGTAGTTAGTAAATTATAAATATAAGAAACATTTAGTATGGCATGATATTCTGAATTAATAATATATTATGAAAATTCTCTTCTTATATTATAAACATGTAAGTGACCAAAACAGGTCTTGACTTATTAAAATGTTTATTTATTTTTTAATATTTTAATAAAAATATGAAATATTATAGTATACACAAATTAATATAAAAATGCAATTTGAAAGCTACACACGTTATAGAATAAGTAAATATTTCATTAAAGTGTAATACCTATAGTGCACAAATAAATTGTATTACGTAAAGCAGTTATTATCTAACATAATAGCAATTACTTTATTCAAAAATGAAAAATTAAATATATTAATTATATCTCACATTTAACAGAAAAATTGTTACTATAATAATAACCTTGACAATTAAAATTATTTATTCAAGGACAGAAATAACAAGTTTTGGATAAACTTGTGTACATAAGCCCCACAATATAAGTACGAAAAACCCATAACAGGTTAAGGTCCAAAACGAATGTTATTTAAACCTTGATAGACAAGTTATATAAACCTAATACAAACTGAATTAACAGCAGTCCGTTCAATATTATATCTACCTAACATCTGGCTGAAATCCAGTCTAATTTTTAATATCACATTGTTATAACTGCATGTTTTAATGATTAAGCAAAAACAATTGGGTAGGTATTAAACCCTGTATTAAATAATAATGTAAATAGCTCTTGTTTGTATTGCTTTACAATTGCAAATATATTTTAAAAGTTTATATATTATTGTAGTAATTTAATTACTATTTTACGAAAAAAAAGATTAAATACGTAAATACTTAATAAAAGTGAATATTTGATACGCATTACAAATATAGACTTCTATTTAAAAATATTTTTAATTTACGACATATCAATAACTATTCTAAATACATCTTTAAAATTGTTTAATAAATTAAAAATTCTTGGAACTATAGATATTCTTATATAATAAGTACTTTGTGAGGAAGTATCTTAACAATAATTTATGGTTAAAACTCCATTCAAATTTATTTTAATTTTATATTGGATGGTAGTTTAATATCCAAAACACAAATAAATATTAATTGCGAATTTCAAAAATATTCAAACATTAAAAACAATGACAATAAGAAAAACTTTAATTTTAAAATTATACATCAATTGTATACAATAAACCTGCATATTTTTTTTCGTAGAACAATTGAATTATTTTACATTCAATTGACCTAGTTTAATATCGGTCCTAGATTATGTTTAAATGGTACATAGTGCAGCTTGGTATAGGTAAATAAAACATTAATAAATAATTAATATTATGTAAGCATACATAACTATGGTAGGTACCTACTACCTATAATTTACTTCTAATCAGTTTTTAAACGATACTAAATTGTATCTCCTGGCTACAAATTATCAAATTTTTAACGTACTTTTCATTTTAACAAATATTACAATTAACTAACGGGGAAAAACCTGAAGAATTTTAACAATACAAATTTTAAAACTATACTATAGTAACTAATAATAATAATCGTGTTAATATAATATAATTAATTCTAGTAATAGGTACACTGATTTGTTTTATATCAAATCCCATAGACTAAAAGTCAGTAATTGTCAAAGAAAAGTATTTGTCCCGACAACCAATGACAAACCAGCTAACCGGCTTAATAGTTAATAGTGTTACGACCTGCAATTTTAACTTTTAAGAAATTTCGAATAATATGTAATTCTAAACGCAAACGTAAGGAACTTAATATATAAATATTATATTATATACATTGTAATATTTTTTAAAACTTGATAATCCTAGAGCCTAAAAATGTGCATTTATTATCTATGTAGAATCTTCCTACTGAATTCAGAAAATGTAATGTTGATAATTCTAGTTATAGGTATTTAATACTTTAGGACAATTGTGTATGCCTGTTGATAATTTCGCAGCTATAATCATTACCAATAAACAATAACATAATTGTTTTTATATGAATATTATTTTGTCAATAGCCAACAATAGAAAATACTATAGGTAGTAGATATTATACACTAGATAAGGAATACCTTTAATATAGTTTATACTTTATTTTATACTCATTATTCACATTAAATTAATTAATAATTGCATAATAATAATAACCACCAATTATGATCACGTGTAAATTAAACACATATATGTGTTTAACGTGCTATTGTGTTAATAATATAAATTTAAACATCGAATACTTTACATTTATCTTTATTGGTTATTTTTCGTTCAAATAAAAAAGTCTCAAACATTTTCTTGTTTAATATAAAAAAGGTCATCTAAAACATGGGTATTTTGTAATTGTCTTAAAAACTTTGAATGGTTTTTGTAATAACTTTTTCTCGAAAAATTTAGAAAAAATAAAACTTAAGGCATTCTATTTTTAACAATATTAATTTTATTTTTAAATTGTAAGTCAAATAAGTAGGTAGTCCTAAACTACAGCACATTTGTATGAAATATTTATTTAATTATTATATTTATGAATAAATGCTTTAATATAGCATTGTTGAGACTTTTTAGGAATTAAAAATTTGTAAACAGTAGATTATTTTTAATTATATCCTAACAATACTATTTTTAGAAATGTATTTCAGTAGAATTTGTAGTTTTAAATTATTAAGCACTGACATTTTAATTCAAGTTTAATGCTTTAATGATAATATTATATAGGTACTTATTCAGAAAGCATTACATTACTGACCGTTACTTCTTCATTACTATAATGAATTTTTTTTAATTTTTATATTCCTTAATTATTTTTATAAGAAACTTCAAATTTGAAATAATTCAATGAAATTTATAGAAAAATTATTTTTGATCAGAATCATTAAATAAAATGTTCAGATTTATAACTGCATTCAAATGTGTAGTAAAAAAATACACTACCATGCCATTAGCATTTGCTGAAATGAATGAAACAAGATACAAATACAAATTTAAACTTTAGACACATCATATCCAACTTTTTCAAGGTGAAGATAATAATACCTATTGACAAAAAAATAATAAAAATCAGTTATTATTTAATCGCTCATTGTATTCAATCTAATTTTAATATTGTACTCAAAAAATAAATACATATAAGGATATAAGATAGAAAAAAAGAAATCTTTAAGTCTTAAAAGAATAATAGAAATAATTTTAAAACAGAAAATGGACCAATCAAATTTTAACAGTTACCTATTGATTTTAAACTAAAAAAAAAGTATTTCATTCTTGAATTTTACAAAATGTTGATGAAAAAGGGTGTAGACTCTTTATGTATCCATTGGTATGTCACTGAATAAATAATAACTACCTACACATTAATTAATTGACTTAATCTAATAAAATTCAATAAAGTTAAATTAATAAATTAAATAACTAGCGCCAAACTTAATATAAAGGTCAATAGGCAAACATTGTCGTACCTACAATATTTGATGAAATTGAAAACTAAAAGAGGATCAATTAGACATTAATTATCTTTCTAATTTGGCATGTAATTATAATGTAGGGAGTACATGTTTTAGATTGGGTCAAGTTTGTTATGAATGACACCTAGTAAGGTATGTAAATAATTGATTCCAATATAATATATGTACATATATTATTTTATCATAACAACAAAAATTAGCATATACAAATCACTCCCTAATCCTTATTGTTTAAAAATATCTGTAGTTTTAATTTCTGTTTAAAATACAAAATATATTGGTTCAATCCTATAAAATAAGTAAAATGTTTTCCAACATTTTTATTAATTTAAATTTAAATAAATAGTACCTTCACAAATGCTTCCTACTTTAATTTGTATTAGGTATTAGGGTAATATTCATTTTTTAATGTAAAACTGTAAGTTTTAATAATAAAGTACTTATTTTAATAGATAATAATTAGGTATTATCAAATATAAATATATAAAATTTCTATACATTAGATGATAAGTATATTAATATAGCCATATAGATACAACTAATAAGATTTTATCATACATACTATATTCACAACTTACTTTTTAAAATACCTAACTATTTATCTAAATAAATCAAATACTATTATAAAGGATATCAGTAATTGATAAAACTAGGTTGAGATGCCTCTTCAGATTAAAATTAATTAACAATTAATATGTTTATCGAGCATGAAGTTACTACATAATCAATTTAAATTTTAATAGAAACAAAATATACATTTACAGTTTTAAACTAGGATATTAAATGCCTACCTATATACAATATACCAAAACAGATGATAACCTAAACCAACAATCTTGATTACAGTGTACCCTTTAAAAAATGTGGAGAATTTATACAGCTTAACAAAATGTTTTTTTTATTATAACTCCTCAAAATCAATATACCTACAAACCTCAGAAAAAATATTTATTTATGAATTTCACCTAAAATGTAATTACTTATTAACTAGTAAACTATCATTTGTTGATTGCTTGCACATTTGATGTGAAGAAAATGTGTGATCAGAAAAATGTTAGAAATTAGAATCATCATTAAAAAACTCTATTGAATTGTCATCAATTTGAAATATTTTTTTATATAAGCTTTATAATATGTACATTTGTTATATAAATAGACACATAGTTATACAGACTGTTAAGTTATTGCCACGGTTATTAGCTTGTTTAGGTATTACCAGCTAAGTAAAAACTGCAATAGGATATCCTAATAATTACAATAACAGTACATTTTTAATCCTGTTTTTAATGAAATTACATCTATAAAAATAAATGTATTGGTACCTATATTTAAATATCAGTTTTATCCACTAATTTATTATAATTACCTAACAAAGCTATGAGTATATTTTGCATGTTGTCCTCTAATGGACTAGCGATTCATCAATGAGTTTCAGTGTTGGGCGAAGGGTGTATAGTGAATGAGAATATTACAAGTAGTTAGACACGACATTTTTTATCATACTATAGATCTTAACCATGAATTAAGTTTTGTGTGGTGTGGGTGATACTGCTATCCAGTAAAGCCGTGGTAAAGAAGGGAGGATTATATTCAAACACCAAGGTAGGGTGAAAAGATTAGGTACCTATTGTGTATTTACGTGCAATATTATTTTCTTACCTAAAGCAGATAACTTTAGGGTGAACAGATGACGTTTTGCAGTGGCGTCTACAACACGTACGATCCGGTTACAGGACAGCGTTCAGTGGCGGTCATATCTTGGCTAGTTAGAAAAAAAGGCCAAGTGATCTGTCGGCTGGTAGTGTAGCTGCTGGACGGGTGAAAATTGAAATTATATACCGGAAATAAAAACAATAAGTACACCGACAAGGAAAAACGACTTTGTGCACACGTGTATCCGGTTGTTACGATACGGTAAAGGCGTTTGCGACAATCGATAGGTAATAAAAATCAATGCGCACGGACCGCAGGCGTATAGTTTAACAACTCATTTTTTCCTTAAAATTTATATTAAAAATCTAGGTATAAAAAAAAATAATTACACTAGTGTTTTATAAGATAAAAAAAAATTAATGTATGCACACTCGCGCGCGTTAGATTTTTGCCGGTCACAAACCGGACGCGACGAGATCAGCAGCTCCGGAGACGACTTTTATGGGCTTTCCCACTTTTCGTTTCCTGTTCGATCTCTAGTCGCCGCGGATCCCGTCTCGATCTTTCTCCCACGCACTGCCCGATCGGTCTATGACGGTCAGACATGCACACACGACACTGTGACGAAATTTAATGCACGCGAAAACGCACACACACGAGACAACACACACAAACGCGTGTAAATACACTCGCCCGCGCACACACACAACCGCATACGGACCGTGCTGCCGTCTTATCTTCAACCGCATTCGGTGCGCCGCGGTTATCACACCGCTTTCTCATGGAACAAACCGTGGTGCCGCCTACAACGACGCCCGACGAACCCGGCGTTTATAATTCTCGCCACGGTTCGTCGCGGTTCCCCGCTGGAAAATCATAATATATAATAACAAATACTATTAACATTATTATTATGTTCACGATAATGACTGACACCGACGACGACGATTGATGCAGCATTGCCGCTATGGTGCCACAGACAAAAGACGATTGTATGGCGCCTACAACGGGCGAAGATCGTGTAATGGCGCTATGGCGTTCAAGAACGGCTCATTGAGGATTGACGCCTCCATGTTTTGGCCTCTTAATATTATTTCCAAAAATATAAAAATAATAGGATGAAATACATATTTTAAGCCGTAAACATATCATTTTAAAATGAACATACTTAATATTTATTTATTATAATATTTGTATCATATTCTAATAAATTTGAATCAGTCCGGATTTGCCTACCTAAAATAGGGCAAATAGATTCGTTACATAAGAAGACAATAGCATAAAATTAATCTAAATATTTTTAAAAGAAAAAACTTACAGAAATATTGTGTTAGGTTAGGTACTTAGGTCATCATACTTCGATAATATATTGGAGTAATAAGAGTTCAGAAGTAGTAGATCATAGATACCATAATGCATATACTAATATACTATAAAAAAAATATGTAGTTGACCGTTAAGAAATATTGATAATATTTGATAGATTACCAATGACATCATCAAAACTTTTTGTCTGGGTCACCAATCTGGGATTTATAGGGGGGTTTATCGTCTATGTTATAAAAAAAATCGACTTACCTATTAACTTAGGTGGTTACAATTACTGGTTAACAAAAAAGTTAGGTACTATAATACCACACAATTTTAAAACCTCAATAACTCCCTTCGTCTTTAATACATTTAACATTACCGGATTACCAAAAAGGGACATAATAAATCTGTCAATTAAGACAATGATCAATACTTTTTTTTTCATATAACATATATACATTAACAAATAAAATCATTTATACCATCACATAATTTGTAAAATATTAAAGTATAGTTTATAAGTTATAACATTTTTTTTAAAATTAATAAGAATTTGATTTTAAACTAACCAATTTTAATTACAGCTGCTCTTAACTTAAGATACTTTTTGTGGTTATGTCAGTTAATTTCCAACAGCTATTAGTAAATCGTTGGTTAAAATCTTACACCAATTCTGTAATATGAGTATAGTATATGTATAGTATAATATAAGGTAAGGTATATAGGATAGATATAATACAATATATTTTGAACATGCATACAGGTACAAAATAAGTTTTAAATTTGTAGGGGGATTGTAATTATTTTTATAAGCAAACCGGGAGGGGGGTTACGTCCTCCACATATCCCCTTGTTTAAATTGTCTGAAAATACCAAACATTTTTCAACATGTAGTTTATTAAAAAATAAATAAAATAATTTTAGAATTTTATAATTATTTTAACATTATTAATATAATTAATTAAAATATGGTCCATATTGACCATATTCGTCTAGTTTTTCGGAATGATACGGAATATCGTATAGTATTGTTATTTATTAGTTAGGTACCTAAATTATTTCTATTATTTTATATTTTCAGAATCTCATCGATTTAGTTATATTTTGGAAACAACTATCATAACATAATATAGGCGTACCTACATAATATTGTACGAACAATATTTATACAAATAATTATGTTAACCAAATGGCTAAAAAAAATTAGCGCTGTGGATTTAATGCATAGAAACCTTAAAACCTTGAAAAGGTAGTACGAGTATTAAATAACACACTAAAAAAACTTTATAAATTCATTAAAATCTAAAACAATTTATTATAATATGCATTATTAATAAACCTATAATAAGAATCGTAGTTTGAGAGCATAAAAATCTATCAAGTGGAAATTTTTTGAATTAAAGATACGTATTATTAATTTAGTTGGTATGATATGTGAACGAAACGTATAAACACTTAACGGACAAAAAAAAATTAAATTAAATGTGCGTGAAAAATTTTAACTGAAGAAAATTACTAAAAAATATTGAATAATAAGAAAATGTATTTACTTATATTATAGGTATTGCAATTATGTATAATTGCACCTATGTCCTACATTTAAAAATCTATAATTTTTAAACTACTATAGGCACAAAACTCAACTATTAATATGTAAAATTATAGTAAAGTTAAGACTACGAGTATTAAAAAAATTTGAATTCATTAAAAGTAAAATAAATTATAAATTCAAATTAAATTATCATTTTTATTTTTCATACATTATTCATAGCCAACGAGAATCCATCATTTTCTTTTTAAAATTAATTCTATTTAAACCTGTAACTTTTTGCTTTGTATAATTTAATATGTTGTATTTATAATATATCTGTACTTTAGGCCACGGATCGTTTTTTGCAATAAAAAAAAACTAATAAATAAAAATTATGCATTTATAGGTATGCGAAGTACTTTAATATTACTCATGGGCCATGGCTATATCAAGAAAACAAGTGAAACTCATTTCGTCGCGATATTATATAACATTTTAATCTATATTAAATATCTCAAAAATATATAAGTCGATCTTAAAAAGCATACATATTATATAATACATATATAAATGCATTTATTATATAATATAATTTATTTTATAAATCTTGAGTGAGAGAAAATAGGCAATTTTACTGGAAAATGTTAACTTAACTTAACCTAATAAACAAACTAAAAATATTTAATAGCTATTAATAAAAAGTTACATATTATGGTACCTATGTGTTCTACGTCTATACAATAAGTATCTATCGTATATATAATTAATATATTTTTAATTAATAAATGAGTTATTTACAATAATTATACTTATATAATCATAGTATATAAATATTTTAAAATTTTATTGATAGTTCAATAATTTATTTAATAAACTATAAAATAACTTACTATTACATTATTTCTATGGATTTGTGTATCAATGTATGATAATTTGCCAGTTTTCTTGATTGCAGAAATACTGCTTTTTATTTTTTACTTTTATAAAGTACCATGCATTTTAACTATATGCAGCAATGCAGCATCTTAGTTATTTTTCCCGGTTTAATCACGTTTATTAAAATATTTTAGTTATTAATATATTAAGTATACAATATTTAATTTATAAAGTAAAATGATAAAGTTAATAATTTATAATCCATTACAGTCAATTTACAGTTGTAATATTTTATAAATATACTATGCTGGTTTGTAAATTATCTGTATATTGTTATAAACTTATAACAATGTAGTCAATTTATCTTCTTTACCTAAAATTAAAAAAGGAGAACAATATTATTTAATATTTATGATTATAGAAAAAACTTCAAATAAAAAATGTATTCATAAAAAAAAATATATAAAATATAAGTATTCATATAATAATACCTACCAACGTAATTATTGTACTTTGATACAGTAGGTATGCGGAAAAATATAACAAGTTTTGGGAATCTCATAAATATTCATACTGAAAATAATCTAGTTTAGACCTAGTTTGCTGATCTTTCTGTATTAAAATAAATCCTTGTTCTGAAAATGAAATTAACAAGGTAATAATCTGACTATCTACAAGTAGTACATATATTATCAATTATTACGCACTAACAACAAATCTTCGTATGTAACGATAAAATATAACAATGTAAATATTTATATTAATTATATTAATAAACGAAGAATGTACCACAACATAATAATAAATATAATTTAATATATATTTATATGCATTATAAATACATATAAATTTACAAAGTTAGACGGTGGACATTAACAAATTAAAAAAATTAAGTTACTTTTAACTAAATTACATTATAAATTACTAATTCGACTTAATAGATGTTAAAAATGATCAATTATCATAAAATAACGTACCTATATAAATACGAATTATGAAACAGAATATATGAAACAAGTAAATATCGTACAACGTATAAGTATAATATAAATTATAATATATAATTTATAATAGTTTAATATTTGTTCATATTTTTAATATCTATTGATAAAGCGTATTAAACAGAACAGTCATAGCCTTAAGGGGGTTAATCATTGCTGAAAAAATAATATAACAAATTTATTCAGTAGGTATCCCTGAATGTACCAACAACAAAATTGTGGGATAGATTATACTATAGTAATGTGTTAAGTGTTAGTTAAAATATATTCTTAAAGTATGAATTCAGAAAAGCTTACTATTAATCAATAATCATATTAATTTACTTTTAATTTTGTTATGATGTACTTTTATAATATAATGTTTAACAATATGCGAAAATAAAATAATGATGTAATATTAAATATTTTATTTTTTGTATATATATATTTTATTAAACTAAATAAAAGAAAAAACGGTGGAAATAAGGACCGTACACATTTTTATTTAGTTATTGTTTGACTGCCACTGCCCACTTGCCATGGAAAACTGACCACTATAGCAATTCGAATTATTTTTTCAATAATAGTGCAGTGCAACAATAAGTATAAAAGCATATCTATTTGGAATCAATACTTGCCCTAATGTACAGTTTTAGAGAAAATATTAATTTTTTATTTAAATTTTGGTATTAAAAATTTGAGTTTAAATATGGACTATTGTAGATAAGATTGTAATGGCAAAAATTGCTATATTTGAATATAAATACTTAAGTAAAGAACTACAGATATTAGCTAGCGAAATAATCGACATTTTTTTTTCATTTTCAAGAAATAAACAGAATGTACATTTTTAATAGATAATTTTTTTTTCTACTCTAGAATTTTAATTTAAGTTAGTATTTACTCATTATTCGATCACCGAAAACAGTACTATAAATTACTGTACTATAATATTGTGTTTCGTTAAAAACACACGCGATAAATTTAAATAGATTTATAAGTTATAACATTGCAAAATGTGTTAAACGTATCTATCTAGACTAAAGAATTTAAAATATAATAATTAGTTTTTACAAATTGCTAAGCCCATTTGTTTCAGATTAATCAGATCTGAACCTATATCAACTGTATTATAAACGGCAATATTGGATGTAGGTACCTACATATTATAATAATAGTAGCATGAAGGTACACTAAAGTGATGAAATTATACCTAATAATAACATAATGTGATTCAACCATCAGAATATGATAACATTTTTAAAAATTGAAGATTATAGTACCTATAATATTATATTACATTTTATAGCAGAAATTATTTCCAGCGATTGCAGCAGTAGCTATCGGAGACTATATCATTACAAAATAAACTATCTAATGTATACCTATTTATCTGCAAACCGCGAAAACGACGCGATATAGGCAATGGAGAATATCTACTAACTACACCCATAATATTTTACAATGATATGTGACCGTCTAAGTCTAATATATTGGGTAAACTTATAAATTGGACTGCACTAGGTCATATTATTTATGTTAAAGCTCATACATTTTGTATCACGCTGGAATTTCATAGGTATATATTATTATAACATATGGTTTCGCCACAATAATAAACCTATTGTCGGTGGTAGACGGATTACTTTATCTTGGTGAGAGATATTGATTTTTTTAACACGTACTATGATCGCTAGAAACATAATTTATGGGTTATAAATCGATTGATTAATTAAAAACATTAAATAATAGGTAACATTAATATTCTACTTGAGGTAATAATTATAACTCAAAGATCAACAACCACAATAGCCTAGTTATTTTAAGATGGTTCTAGAATAACATAATAACTAAATGCTTATAAATATACAAGTTTTAAAGTAGGCAACTCATTTTAAATATATTTTTTATTTAATTTTAAAAGAAATGAGAAAAAACCTAAAAATATATACTTATTTTATACTTTAAGATTTAAATGTTTTGTTTTTGAACTTTTAATTTAATAACTGTTTAAAACACATCTTATGAGTAAAGTATTATAAGCATTATTATTATTATTTTAAGTTTATTGTATTTATAATCAGAATAAATATTTATATTCTTATAATATTATAAAAATATTATTATTCTTTACATTATTTTCTCAATAAAAATATCGATAATATTATTATGAATATCGATCAAAGCTCATATATCTGGATATTTTCCTCATTATCATCCAACTATCGTTTAACGACTATTAAGGTCTATCGTATACCTATTACCTATAGTATTATTAAAATGTAAGCACTCAAAATTGTTTGGATATTGTATCATAGAATTTAAATTTGTATTTCCTCCTTCGCAAACTACATTTCTTTGTGTTATTCTATTTTGTATCTTTTTATTTTCTAGCTAAATAATTATAAGATAAAAACATATTTATAACTATTATGTCAGAGTAGTGGAAGTAGAATTGACGAAAAATTATTTAGGTAGGCATATTCAATATTGATGTAATACATAAAAATACAATGTAAATTTTATTTTTACTTAAAACAAAATTAATTTAAGAACTAGGAACACAAAAGATACAGTAATGTGATGACTGATGGTGTTTTGTAATACAAGAATAAAAATACGTTCTATACTTCTATAGTCAAAAGTTAGTTCTATGAGAAAGTCCATGGACTTTGAAGAAAATATTGGTTGTTTTACTAATTAGTTATAAAAATACTAAACTTATTCGGTAATTTTGCTCTATTAAACTTTCTTCAGCTATCTAAAAATAAGAATACATATAGTATGAAACTATGAACCAAATGATAATAGATTAATTTTCAATTAGTATTTAGACTCCTAATGTTAAAACTGCGTTAGTATTAATACAGTCTTCAAATAAAATATTTATAAATAACGATAATGTATTAGTATTTCATAATATTACAATATATGACATAGATACATTCCTATAGAAGTATTCTGAAAAAAAATGAAAAGTTGATTCAATTATACAATTTTATAATGATGTTACCTGCAATTTTTAGGAGGAGCCTATGTGACAGCATAATATTTTATTAAAATCGCTAAATAATATTATTGTAGTTACAGTGTTATGATAAAATTCATCTATAAATTTTAACGCCAAATCAGACTGACATTTCATTTTTTTTTTTTTTTTTTTTTAACAAAACTTATTTAAATGTCGGTTATTTATAATTTCATATAATATTTATGAATAATATATTATATTATTTATATTATTATTTCACAATAAATTACGTACCTATACAGTGCACAGAAATAAAAAAAATGATTAATTTATAGCGATATTATACCTGAAATTTTTAGGAACATACTATTTGATATCTAAATCATTTGAAGTACATACATTTAAAATATTTATAATGTAACTAAGTTATTTTTTATTATCAAAAAATATTTATTCTTGTTATAGTTTTCATAATTTATAGTCGAACTAATTAAATTTTGAACTGTTTTTACTGTTTTTTCATAAATTATAACAAAAACATTTAAATATTTTACGTGCAATTTTTAAAATTTCGTAACACTATTTTCTTAGAATAAAGAGGAACTATATATTTTGTTGTTTTGTTCAAAATTAAAAATTTAAAATAGTGTTCATAAAATATTGTATCGAATGTCGCCTCTCCCACTACCATCACTACAACAATCACTAAATTATCTTTATGGGCTTTTTATTAAAAATAAATTAATTTTAAGAAGTACATGATTAGCAATTACAACATATACGTATGGTATATAAATGTATCGAATTCATAGTATATTATATATTATAGGCAATTATGCACAATATATAATATTACGTATATATATTAAATACATTTAGTTGTTATTAATTTTGGAAATCCCATACTATATGTATTACGTCGTCACAAACAAAATCAAACGTTAAACGATAATTATGAAATAAAGACAATGACAAATATAAAAACTGTCCCATTATAAATGCATTAATTATTTTATAACTATATATTCATATATTATTATCTACAACACATATATTAATACTATTCATTTTTAAACTTGTAATTGTTGTTTATTGATTTATTTATTTTTCATAAAAAAGGACATTAAACTCGTATGACACGTTGTCTCCGCATAAAAAATAGAAAATTTTTGTTAGAAACAACCGAGCTTAATTTAAGTTATTAGAGTGAATTGATAAAATACCAAAATTAAAGGTAAAAATATTTTTTTGTTACGTGCAAACATAACAGTTATGAGACATGGGTCTTAACTTTTTAAAATAAATTATATTATTTTAAAATAAAAAATTTAAATATCGTGATGACACATAGGACAAATATAGATGATGCTCTCACCTTTGCAAGTTTGAGAATAGTTCAAATTACTATATAATATTAAAACTAATAACTTGAAATTGGTTCTACTGTTACATAAATTGTTGTTGTGTTGTATTGAAGTATCAACGTTTGCATATAGAATATAAACTAATTATGAAAATTAATTTATTTATTTGAATTAAAAAATAATTTTCAATAAAAAATTTGCTTTCTAGATCTAATGGTGGAAAATTGGCTTTAAGTATTATTTCAATAATCCAAAATTTGAATAAGTTCATTATTTTTTATGTTTGAAAAAGATTACTTCAATTTAATAGGTTTAATGTAATTATAAACTTAAACATCCTTGTTAGTATAAAC
The DNA here is from genome assembly GCF_003676215.2 of Rhopalosiphum maidis. Lineage (NCBI taxonomy): Eukaryota > Metazoa > Arthropoda > Insecta > Hemiptera > Aphididae > Rhopalosiphum > Rhopalosiphum maidis. The sequence goes on from NC_040878.1 coordinate 89,525,677, forward strand.
GCATTAAATAAGTACACTTACTTACATACTCAAGACCTGTTCAATTAGGAAAATCGTATTACCTCGAAATGAATTGGAAAATTATTAAAATATATTGGTATTTTTGGTTAAAGTATGTTTATCTTCCCGTAGTACGTATTCTGTATAAGTTTCAAAGAATAGAACATATAATTACAAGTATTTGAAGCAACTATGTAAAAAAATAAATTATAAAAGTTCAATAATATCGGTAGAAATTAAGTATATCTAAGTATATTAGCGCCCCCTGATCCCCCCACGATCAAAAATTAAAAAATGGGTGATGCGGAAGGCGCATAGATATTATACCCTAATAGCCTAATTGCCTAATATAATATTTATTTATTTTAAAAACATACAGGCATACAGTTGTACTTTAAAAATAACATATATATTATTATGTTCACATTCTGCAGAAAATCAACGAAAACTATTTATTTTTAAATTCAAAACGAATAATTGGGACAATTAAAAATTATTCTATTACTTTTAAAATTAAAACAGTCGTATATAAGTTAATAAAGAAAAACATAATTATTGAACACATCCAATAGCTGCAGTTAGGTAAACTTCGTTACTTTGACCGGAAATCTATATTTTTTTTTTTTAAATTATGTTTATTCTCGTAATCTCATTACGCAAGCGGTCCTCGATAATTTCGTGAAACCAAATAAAAAAACTGACCATGTGTATATATTAATATAAAATCTCGAAGACCTTGCATCTCCTGAAGCAGTTTTAATAACTCCATACATATTTTTGTATATCCGTGTTCCTGATGCCTCATCTACTACTCGTGTTGCCGCCTGTGTGATTGTTTAGCGCCGTAGATAAAATAATACAATAAAGGCTGAAAGGCCTGTCGTAATTCGATCGTGGTCATTAACCGTGGTATTGATAAGTTAATATTATAAATCATATTATTCCCATCATGTTATGCCAACGTATTTCCATTGTGATTAAAACAGTAATTCGTCAAAAATCATATTCGCATATTAGATTTAACGCAAACGTTCGCCTCAACGTAGCGAAACAGTGTTAAAATAAAAATAAAACGCGTACCTACCTGCAGAACATCTACTGTGTGTACCTATAGGAATATATCAGAAACATATTATATGGGTCATCGTTGTCGAACCAAATGTGGTCTTGAATTTTAGTCATTTAGTATGTTTGATTTGATTCATTAATGTATTCATAATGTAATATAAGTAGCAATAGATTATTACAGCGCAGATTGGTTCAAGGACGCTATGGAATAACTTTAAATGTAAATTACTATGTAAAATATGCTTTATTAAAAATGAGATTTTGCGACACTGCAGTATAGATTGAATGAACGCTGTACACGCTGATAATATTTAAACTTAAAAAAATAAATAATTTCTTTAATTATATAGGTACTACATTGAAATTAAAATTTTTACCTATTTAAAATAGAGTTGGGTAGATACACGAAGGACATTATGATATTACGATGTTAAAATACGTTGTAAACTTGTAACATGGTTTGAACTATTTAACTCAATTACGATGTTATTATAATTTATCTAGAAAGGATATATTATAAAATATAATCCTTATGGAGAAGTTTTCTGTAGCTGGAGATTTGAACACTAAACAATTTGAATAGGTTATTATATTAATAAAAATACATGTCTGTTTTATAACTCTTGTATTTTATTTATTTAGTATTACAAGTACTTTACTGTATATTTGAAGACAGTTGTTAATAATTGTTTCTTTGAGTTCACTCAGGTTGATGGCGAATGTCAAACTAGGTATGTAGTCTTAATAATATATAACATTATGGACAGAGTTGAAAAGTGTTGAGTATATAATATAGTTGATGTAAAGAATGTCACAGAATAATATTTTATTATACACAACAAAAAATATTCAAGTTTGATTTAAATTTAAATTTTGTTTGATATTTAATTTTATAAACAATTTATTAAATTATAAATTATACAGTGATATACCTATGCGTTATGAATGATATTGGATTTTACGTAATTTTATTTTTACGTAAAACAGTAAATAAACAAGTAATAAGTAAAAACATTTTTATATTTAAAAAAAATATATTGGCTAAGATAGGTACCAAAAACTATAAAACAAAACAATAATTTTGTCGTGATTTAAAAATAGTAACTTAAACTTTAAATCATTTGAAATATAATTATCATGAAAAATGCAACACCGAAACAAAATTAACGAACAAAAGAATACTATTATATACTGTAATGAGAAGTATACATAAATAATTACGAGAAACTCTTAAAAAAAAAAATTATTAATTATTTATCAATTATTTATTAATATCTGATTATCATATAAATCCAGTAGTCGTTATGACACGTGTATCATAGCCATGTGTATAAACTTCAAATATATGAATGATGTAAACATAAATTATTATTTTATATTATATAAAAGTGATAATTATTATTATTTGAATGAACCACTGTGGCATTTATGCATTCCCGGTCATAGTTTAATAATTTCCCGATGTTGCTTAATTTTAACTACATGAATATTTTCATCACTTACATTATTGTAGGATATGATTCAAACATAACCACAAAAAAGTATTTATACAAACAACAACTATACATCTGATCAAATACTAAACTGATAAACATAGATTTTTTATTTAAACGTCATAATTTAGGACTTTAACAATAACTTTCATCAGAACATCTGAATTAATATTTCTTCTTTCTAAATATATACATATATTTTTTTATTCGAATTAAATAATCCATAGAAATTTTGTACAATAATAAGCTTAATTGATAACGAAGAAGGTTTTACAGAAAAGCTCAATAGGAGAAACCGCCTTCTGGCGACATTTCTAGGTTATTAAATATTTGATAAACATTATAGGTACTTTATTATGTAATATATTTTTGTTTCGCATCGGAAAACTGACGATATAAAATAATAGAAATAATTATAATTTTTAGTATTACATTTATTTACAGGAATAGAGTGATAGATAATAAAAATAAATAATATCCTCGAAATGATTTTAATGTTTTATTTGATTTAATAAAGTGAAAGAGAATGATTTCTATTTCGTGTAAAAATTCGATTTCACTAGATGGATGCAATACACATATTAATAATTGTTCACCAATCGATACTTATACATTTTTTGGGATATCACATTATCACTAAGCAAGTACCTCATATCTAGCTAACACTGATTATCATTCAAAAGACCTTGGAGTAAGCATAATTAATAACTAACGATTTGTGGAATTTTCCTATCGTTTAATAATTAGAACTACAGCACATCGACATAAAAATATATGTTATTAGTGTAAATATTGTGTCGTCGTTCAAAACACTTCTATAATATCTGTTTTTATTTTCATTATTTATACTTGCAGTCGGTAGTTAATATTTAAAAAAACATAATATGATATTACAATGAAAAATTGTAATGATTGTTTGTTGGATGACGTAGAAGATATATAATATTATATTATTATAGTACTAATAAACCAGTATAATACCAATCGACGTAATAACATTTTTTTTCTTATTTTATTACGCGTACAATAATTGTTTTCATAGTAAAAACCTGTTGCATACGTAAATACACGAATAAAAATGCATTGGTCGTGAAACTTGATTTACTTAAAACTTTACAGTGAATGGCCATTACTCAAATTATTAATAATTGCGATTAGTGTTTCACATATACGTTACAATAAATATTTTTATACACGGGTGGCGGGCGGGTAATATTAGGAATCATCATAATATTATTAAAATAATAATCATATATTATATTAGGTATGGTTATAGACACTGACCAAGGCTGCCGTCGTTCGCGTCACATACTTTGAACGGCGTCTGATTGAACGATCAAACCTATCGATTGAGTTTCTCAAACAGCTCGAGTTCACATCAAACAAAACAACGTACACAACTACTATATAGTGTTGGCTTGTGATAAAATGTGTGTGTGTGTGTGTGTGTGTGTGTGTGTGTGTATTTATATTTATTTTAGTTGTTCGTAATGAATGGCAGTAAACTACTTCTATAATATTATGTTGTATAGCTACTTCAGTGTATTTAGTATTAACACACTCGAAAAATCGATTACAGTAATATCGTTTACTATTAATTTAGTGTCGCTAATCGCAATAAATATTTTGTCATCACGAGTTTAAAATGTTACTATTCCTCTATATATGTTAAGAAAACGATTGTTTCGATACTATTGCATTTAATAGTGTTGTTAAAATTTTGTTTTTAAAAACATTCCGTCGATTTGCGTTCAGTAAACGTGATTTTTATCACTTCTATATTTGAGGTTAAAAAGATAATAGTATATATAGTTATGATTCAAAAGTTACTTGCCTTGAATTTTTCAATAAACTTATGGAAAGTAGTAAGGAGCTAAGCTGATGCTACTTTATTACTCATTGATTTTTCATTTGTATAAAAAATTACCTAAAAAAAAATATAAACATATATAAGAAAATTGTATTGACATAATAACAGATATATATATATGTGTATATAGTTTATTAATTATTAATATTTACACTATTTTAAATATAAAAGTGCATATTGTGTTATATTGTTATAGGAGCGTATACTTAAAGGTAGATAACTTAAATTTTAACGTAAGTATAACTTAAAACCACTAATATTGATGTAAAATATATAAATTTAATGGTAAATCTATTGATAAACATAAACCAATTAAAAATCAAAATTGTACTATATGAGTATAATATTATAATATATGATAAATATATATTTTTTAGGTTTAAATAAACTATGAACGTTCTAGTATAAAAATAAAAACATTACAAAATATAACCTTTATTTCTGTGATTATGGTTTTATGAAATCACAATGGTTTTTGAGATTCGAGAACTTTATAGTCGAAAAGTTATGTAAATTGTTCTGTTTTAATGTCATATTGTTTTACTATAATAAAAAATTCTGAAATTTCATAAAAAATTTCATTGTTTGTATTGTATCTTATATATTGAATTTACCCAAAAAATTCAATTTTAAACTATCTCGACTAAAATATTTAAAATATAAACAAATAATTTACCAAACATCCTCCGTGCATATAATATAATTTATATACTATTCAGAAAATGATGAGTAGGTAACTCATAACAGTAAATATATGTAACTTCATACTGTTATTATTTCTGCAGAAACAAAATATCTTAACAGTATTATACGTTTTACGTGCATTGATATGAGATGCGTCATAAGTGTAATTTTAATAACACATTGCAGCAGGCCCGTCAACCTGGCACCTCAAAAGTGATATATTGCACATTTTTTTTTTTTAAATTAGTAAACATTTTATATTAATTTGTATCCTAAGTTTTAACCCTCAAATTGGTGTTTTCTTTTTGGGGTGTTGGATTATCATAATACTGACACCCAAATTAAAAATTTCGATCTCAGACTAAACTAGAAAATTATTAATTAATTTGTAATAATTTATAACCACAAAATCAGAATTTGTAACCTAAATTTCAATCCCCAAATAATTTTTTTTCTATAAAAGATACTAAGCTGACATCCCGAATTCATAATTTTGACTTCAAAACCAAATTAAAATGGTACATGATTTGCTATTTTTTTTAAATTATTTTCACTTAACTATAAAAGTCTATATTCATTTCCTTAAATCAATCACTTTCTAGTTTCTAGACTATATTTAAAATTTACCTACTTCATATTATTTCAAATTTAAATTTTGATTTAAAAAACACAAGTATCTAATTGTCAAATTTAAAATCAACTTTCTCATGATTAAAGTTTACTCATCGTTTATAATTTATTATTTTTGTTACATACCTACTTATATTTATACTTATTGTGCAATATAATATTATATTAAATTAAAATCTATTAAAATCCATTTAAAATTATTTAATTAATTTAAATAAAAATGAATACCTAATTATAAGCAATCATAGATACAATATATTTGTTGAAGGCATAAAAAAAATGTCTATTTCTTGTTGTAAGTCAATTGGACCATCAATGATAGAAAATAAAATAATAATTCCTTCAGATTCTCTTTTCTAATTAAAATATAAATTATTTTCGCAGCGACAAAACTGTTGAAATTAAGTCAATTTTTCAAGCAATTTTTTATAAATTAAAGTTACTGTGTCTTCTTATATCAAACAAAGTAATATATCCAATCAACTGTTTTGTTCGATTTATGAAATGGTAAGCCAACAAATAAATTATATTTCTGTAAATCTCGTTAGTGGGTCTATTACCAATCATTTTTAATACAAATTTAGCAGTTTCATTTGTTCTGATGAATAAAAATTTATGGCAGTGTTTACTTTCTGCCACAGGAACAGCTAATACGAATAATAATGAGTCCGCAAAATATACATTACTTTAAACTTGGTACGAATGAAGGTTTATTATTGAAGCTAGAACCATTTTTAAGTAACGCTTTTTCACATATAGGTTCTCTTTTATTTAATTCAATATTCTTAAATCCTGGCTACTTTTCTAAAAAGGATTTTGATAAATGAAACTTTGGTTTCAATCATCGATTTTTCCTGTTTTCAACTGCAGTTTCTTCTTCATATAATTCTATTGTGCTATTACACAGAAAACTTGTTTTAGTCTGTCCACATTCTCCTTATTCACTACAAGTGTCTATGGCAACACATAAAACTACATTACTTTGAATCACATAATAGCAATGTAGTTTGAAGTTTTGTCATTAATTATTATTGGAACATATTTATTTGACCATTAATTTTTCAACAAAATTATTAACTCTGTTTGACATAGTTTCTTTATTAAATACTCTATTTTAAATAATTTAAATTACTTTCAATTTTACTATATGATGTGATTTTTTCAACAGAACTAAGTATTCCAACTATAAACTTATATAAAACTTATAGAGTTTACTACTTAAGAAATCATTTCAGGAATATATATTGTATTTTCAAATTCAATACCAAAAATTCGAGTCTTACATTTGGTCAAAATAAACTTTGTCTAGTATTTAAATTAACTAAATAAATCAAAATTAGTTACTATATAATCGTTCTCAAATAAATCTTCTTTATAATTATTATTTTATAATTTATTGCTAAATGCATCTTAGGTGACACTGCTACTGATTAATGACTGGAGAAATTTTTAAAAATATATTATATACAAAAAAAAAGGTAAATAATACATATATTTATTATAAGACCATATAAGTATAATAGGTTGATCACCTACTTACTAATTATTAAACTTAAGGTAAAATCGGAAGGTCACTTACTAAACGAATGCTTCTAACACATCCATAATAATTACCTCATTCGATATCGACATACACTTGAAACTTATACACCCTACAACTTATTACTGCAGAGCGATTTCTCTATTTTTTATCTTTGTATTTTTTACTATCTTAATTAATACATTTGTTATGATAAAAATATGGCCACTTACCATACACAACACATACTTTAAGTTGAAATATTATTAATAAAATAATAAATATAAAGTACTGCAAATTAAAAATTAAAATACCAAGTTACGCAAAATAATATTTTAATAAAATAACTTCATTAATTTAACTTAGAATAACATTACGTTCACGATTCACGGTAATTAAATAATGAAAATATTGTTATATGTTTATAAAATAAAAAACAATGACTCAATAATAATTTTATCGTAATTTAAAAATAGATGGTTTTTTTCTACTTGAAAAATTATTAATATTAAATATAAACTTAATAGACATACATACACCATAATATAATAATAATTTAAACAAAAATGATTTATAATGGTTTTTTAATACTTTGACAACAATATAATTTAATATAGCTCTATGTATCCTGATTCCTGTTGTGTGTGGTGGTGAGCTGGAGAAAACTAATGACACCACAATAATATTGTTAAAGTTGAAAGACCTAAGAAATTAGTTTATTAGTTTTATTTACAATTACCTATAACTGAAACTTCAAATTTTAATTTTTTAATGTTTGAGCAAAGACTTCTTGGAGACACACAATACTGAAAACTTACAAGTGCGTTAAGCGCTTTAATAGTTTATTGGCTTATTCAAATTTTTAATTCAGAATTCATATACATAAATATATATAAATAAATGATATATTTTACAAATATACAATCATACATTATACAATTTAATCATCTATTTTCTATAAGCTATATGCTTGTGGCGAAAATAATGAGTATTGTGTCATATTATAGTTACATAATGAAAACAAAAACCGATATTCTTAAGTCAGAAGAAGCATTTTAATAAATGAAACATGTTTCATAAGGTATTCAATTGTATACCTTAAATGGCTTAAGGTATAAAAATAATACTACCAAAATCGACCGCGGCATACAACGTGTTTAGTCGTTTAGTGCAAAACTTAGCATTTATTACAATCGTATTTCCTTTATTTGATAAATGTGAACTCTTAAACAAAAAAATATTAGTTTCTGCATTTACCAACAATCTTATGACATACCAAAAGTATCAAACATTGAGAATTTGCCTATGGATTATTAAAACAAATTGTTTTATTAATTAATTTATTTATCGATTGACTTTGAATCAAAAACCAAATATAATAATGGGTTAAATTCAAGCAATTATGGAAAAATTGAGATTGGCAAATGCTTTAATAATGTATACATTTTTTTTTTAATTGTTAGCTATATTACCATTTTTAACTGCAACGCTAAAAAGAATGGTCTCTTAACGGGTGGAAACATTTTCATGAAATACTCCTGGAAAAAACTGATTAATGACCTGGTCTTATTAATTGCTTTTAGAAGATATGGAAGTAGATCCAAAAAATATTCTAAATAAATTTGATGAAATGACAAAATTGGTGTTGCAAAAATTAACCATAACTTCAATGCAGAGAACCCCTAGAAGGAAAACATTTATTTTGTGGTTAATAGTTATGGTAAAATTTCTGATTTATGTTAATTATATTTATTTAAATTTGTGATTACAAATTATAACAAATTGATTACTAATTTTTCAAAACTTAAAAAAATGTGCAAATTTTCACTTTTGGGGGCCAGGCTGACGGACCTCATTGCAATACGTATGTGATATTTTTTGTCCGCGTTTAGATGATGATTATATAAAATACCTAAAAAGTTAACAATAAGTATGTAATTTGCACAATGACGGGTACTTTATAGCGTCAACAATTCAATCATATATAAAACATAAAAGCATTATAGTTTAATCGTTTTAATAACAAATAATAATGTATAACATATAGCGACAGCACTTGAGCAATAAGTATTAGTAGCAATATCTCTACACAGTCAAACACTCGAGTAAGTACAACATTAAAAATAGTTATGGTAGTTGTGTAATTTATGTTCGTACGTTTATATACAACAAACGGAAGTGAGACACTCGACTTGAAAATAGGAAGCAAAATAATGTTCAATACCCATATGATAAGGCCACCGAAGCCGCACTGCAGAAATAATATTAGTAGTATGTAAGACACATGATAGTTCATTGGATTAACTGAAACCAATTGTTTTGAATTCTATTTCTATATCGTGTGCTATGGATATTTTAAGAAATGGTATACAATTTTAATACTGTATGTAAAAATAATCAAGTTTTGAAATAATAATTGTTTTTGATTAATTATAATAATACGTTGATAAGATACGAGATGGCTATGATGGTATGGAAATTATAGTACTTAGTTACTAATTAATGTTAATCGATCAACATTTTCTAATTTTTTAAAACTGATCGTGTCAAAGTGCAGTAGTAGTAATAGTTAGTAGTAGAATATTAAATATTGTATCCGTGATATTTTATACTTTTATAGAATCATTTTTAAGAACATTGCCTTTTTTTAAATACATTTTAATAATTCAGGAGCTAGTCGTACAAATTTTGATTTGGATAGGTACATAAATGTATACAAAAAATTAATCTGGTTGAAAATTAACAAGAACAAATAGTGGTTCTCATTAAAAAAAAAAAAAAATGGTGCCTATACACTTGAAAATTCTAAAAATCAATGTTTCAATAAATTCAATATTAAAAGGAAATAATTGGGGTAAATATGTTTAACGAATCGCCCGATATATTCCATTAATTTAATTAATCAAAGATAAATCACCGAATAACCCAACAGTGAATGCATGTATTAAGTTTTAATGATTTTTTTATTGTAAATAACTTTCATTCAAAATCGGTGAAAGTACCAAATTATTATACGCATCTTGATGAATAAAAATGGACAATTTGAATAGCACAATGTTATAAAAATCTATCATAATTCACGCAAGTATATATTATTATTATTATATATGTCTAAAATCACTTTCCAATTTTACACAAATAGCCCTGAACTATAAAATGTACATGGAGAGATACCATAATATTATTATATTATAGTAATTTTAAATTGGTTACTTTAACACAGAAACGTACAAATATTGCCTATACATTACGCCACACTATAACACTAAAATATTATGTTATTATGTGTATTTGCGACAACTCGTCTTGTAATTCGTTTTTAGCACATCCGCAGCATAGTCGGATTAAGCATAATCCATCCATACATACATTAACACTAAACATATTCCGCCCTCTTATAAATATAATTTAATATTTCATGTCTTATTCGATCAATTATGTGTACATAATACAATTTATAAATTACTTATAATTACTTAATTAAAACATAAAAAAATGAATGAATTTAATTGTAAAAAATATTAATTACTTTCATTATTTGTCTTTGTTAATACATTTGTCAACGTAATTCGGTTAATTGGTTTTCATTTTATTATGATTGGCATACTTGCCTTTTTGATATGAACAGTTCATGAAAAAATTAAATAATATTTAAATTGTGTGACAGTGAACAAAAATAATATTTTTTAATTTAATAAAAGGAAAAAACATTGAATAGATTTAATTTTAATATTCAAGTCGAATTTTCTGAAATTGTAGATAATCAACGATTTTGTTTCATCCTCATTTTTTTCTTAACCTATAGTTAATAGGGTATTATTTTTAAAAACTCAAGATCATTGATTAATGATTATTTATCACTATTAAAAAGTATAAATGAATAATTATTTATTATTATAGATTAACATTTTGTAAACAGTACCACTATACGCGCCTATAATATACAATATATATATAAAAACTATGTAATAAGTGCCATAGCAATTATCAGCGATGATTTTAATTTTAAAGACTCGAAGAATATTATTTTCTAAATAATACCAAAACGATAAAAATCAATATTTTATCGGGAAAGACATATATAACACTTACTATAGGTATAACCCGACTACACGAATAAACACGAATAACATAAAAATAAGACGTTATATCAGTGTATTTCGGTTTTAGTGTACCTCAGTTCCCGGTTAAATCGGCATTGGTGTACCTCGCATTGTAAACTAATTCGATCGAAATGAGCCTCATCAGATAGATTAGATATACCACTTGATATATTTTCAAACGTGGTTCAAACTATACTCACCAAACTTTTCTGATATCTCTAACAACAATTTCTGAAACAAAACTTTTGCTAAAACATTTTTAGTAGTTTTTGTTTATAAACTATACACACATAACAACGTTACTCTTTGTTGTTTATTCGAATAAAAAAAACTACACAACTTAATGATTTTCTTTCATTTAAGGAAAAATATCCACAGTAACTCGAGTCGGCTAATCTAAATACATTTTTTAAATATTTTAGTTTAAAATCTTAAAATTTCATAAATAATCAAAAACGTATAGGTAATCAATTATTGGTAAATAACTATACATTTTAAAAAATAACATGAATTTCTAAGCAATAATCAATCTATTAAACTTATATTACTATAATTTAATAATGTTTAATCATACTAAAATATGATATGTGCTTAATATAATCTTATTTTTTAATTTAAAATTAAAAAAACCATTATTTTATTTATCAACTAGCATACCCATCTCGGCTCCATTCAAGATTTTAATTAATAATAACTAATTATTTATTAACTTTATGGGACTAAATTTATGCCTAAAACCTTCTCTGTGATGTCCTCTCTAATTTATAAAAACTGCACGACGATTGAATAAGTAGTTTCGGAGTTTATCCCGAACATATAAACAAACGCTAACATTTTATATATTAGTATAGATTAATTAAATAATTAATTCCATGCTATCATTTTAGTATATGCGAAACATTATACAGTGCCGGCCCAAGATATTATGGCGCCCTTAAAAATATAGCTTGAATATATAACAATTTATTATTATAAAGAAATGTAATTATTACACACCGTTATAATTTAAAAATTTTTTTACTAAAGCATAAGTTCTTACAATTTTTTGAACACCTACAAATGCGCTTCTGGTGCCCCTATTCTGGAGGCGTCCCGGGCGACCGCCCTGTTCGCCCTTGCCTTGGGCCGTCACTAACATTATATACCAACGAACTCGTCTCTTCGAGTGGTTTTTGCTAATTAAACTACTAAACAGACACACTAGTATAATATACAACAATATTAGTACTTATTATATTATAATAAAATTGTTGAAATAACATAGTACGGAAAGTATTTTACTTCTCGGAACAATTATTTATATCTACTCGCCGATAAAACACACACAAAAGAAAAAAGGTCAGGTTTCAGGTAGCTGGAAACACGCAAGCCGCCGTAATAATATTTATAGGTATACAATTTATACGTTTATTTTAATAAATAATAACTAATTATTTATTAATTTTATGGAACTAAATTTATGCCTATGTCATTCTCTGTGATGTCCTCTTTGAGTTAAAAAAAACTGCACGACGATTGAATAAGTAGTTTTGGAGTTTATCCCGAACATACAAACAAACGCTATCGTTTTATATATTGGTATAGATTATTTATGTTCAAAATATAATGATTGACAAACTATGTAAGATAATTACTAGCATAAACCATAGTAAATATACAGGTCTTATGTTTTATCGAATTTCAAGTGGTGAAAAACTTAAAAATTGTAAGATTATACTATTATGCGTAAAAGAATTTTAATTTTTAGAATATTATTAATTATTTTAATTAACCAGTTACAATATTTCAATAGATTTAGGTATTATACCCTTATACTTTCTTACCCTTATACTGGTACTTTCATTGACTGTTGTTTGATAATATTGCATTTGTGGTATGTTATTCACTTATTGCGTACTCATTAGGTATAAATGTGTTTTATCAATGATTTTTCATAGTATAAATATTATTTTAAGCCGTCCAAATGTTGATCGATCGCTATGTTGTTATTATAATGACGAATACACAATATAATTAATTATATACTTATTAGAAATCAGTAAAGACTAAAAACCAAAGTTATTTAGTTTACTTAGTCATAGATATGTATAAATGTATAATTTGCTTTGCATAGTGTGCACAAATATTCAAAAACAGATTTATTTTACAATTTCAAAAATCATTCATGTTATTATATACATAATATTTATTTATTGTGTTAATTTTAGTGTAAATTAGGTTGCATTTGCCGTAACTGCATATAATAACAATACGGTTTATTAAGTATATTTAATTAAACCAATAATCAATATTATGCATTTCGTTATCTTTTTTTTCGTGTGTGATAAATGTATAAACTAAAGTACACTAATACCGAATTTTTCGCTAATAAACTGTGCGTAAAAAAATCAAATAATCATTAAAAAATATTACATCATTTTTATTTATATTTCAATCATACAATTAATATTTAATTAAACAAGGCAAGAAATACAGGGCACTATAAATGACTGAATATTACATATTAACATATTAATATTTAAATTACATAATATAACTTAATAGGTATAAAATTATAATAGTCGGTTCGAGCATACTTTAATATTATAAACAAATGGAGAGTTGTAATTCGTACAAATCGTTTTTTAATTATTTTTAAATTTTTTTTTTCATTTTTATCATACCGACTTGGCATAGTACAAATATAGTTTATATAAACATAATACATATTAAATACAATAAAATAACAAAAAAAAAAAAACAGGTCGAAAAACGGACAACAGATTTATTCACCAATACCATAATATATTATTATATATACACAATAACAGAGACCTAAAGCGTTTAACACGATCGTTGGTCAACACTTGGATTTCTGTCATTGTATACCATGGTATTGATTATTTTTTTTATCCTCCTCGCCTCCTTGCCTCGCCGTATATTTGCACACGCGCATATTATTATACAATTCGCGTACGACAGTCGTACCCTAACGACGACAGTAATAATATTAATTCATAAGACGTGATAACTACACGACTTAATACAATGTGTAAATCTATAGTAAAATATAATGATATTAAACTGATTTTGACTAGCGGCCGAACTGTCACGACAGACCGGACAAACATAATAACAATAATATTATTGTCATCGTACCCTGTTAAATCGAAAGACGACGACAGACGACCGCATGTGCTAAATAAAATAATAATAATTATAATAATAATAATAATAAATATAATAATAATAATAATAATAATAATATTTATATATAATATATATATATATTGCATCTTAATGCCTATGCGATAATAAATATACGAGACATTGCCCGATCGCCGGTGAACACACTGAGAATCGAATTAATTTTCTTTGTTTTTGAACCGTCGTCGAAGTCGCGCGGAACAAAATACTCGTAAATAATAGTAATAATAATAATAGTACCTACCTAATTATAATGATAATAATAATAATAATAATAAAGATGTCCTTGGAACGTGAGAAAAGAAAATTACACACAAAAGTGATGGTTTATTTATATTAATATTATTATCTGACTGTATCCCGAGGATCAAATGAGTCAGTCAAAAACCGAGGAGGTCATTGGAAATAGAAACAGACGACATCGTGATCACGGCGTAAATAAATGGTTCGGTCGGTACACAATTATAGTATACGCTATGTTATATCTATATATAATTATTATATTGTGAGCGTTTTCGTTTCGGTTTTTATGGATCAGGGGAATGTAGCGTCACATATTCGTAGATACGTTTTGGGGTAGTTTTTCAGTGGTTTACGGGAGAAAGGAAAATTGAAGGGAGAGCGGTGAGCCTGTGGCTTCACGCACTTGCTGATTTGGACACGAACGCCCTGTTTCCAAATGTTCCCGAACCGTCGGACATGAACGCACTGCGAGCAGCGCTGTTAACAGGTGGTCGCGAATACATCTCTTCGCTGCTGTCGGTGTCTGTGACGGCAGGCAGGAAACACGGTGTCGACGTCAGGTTTGACCAGAACGATTTGGCTTGGTTTTGGAGGGTTGGATCCGCGGGCTGTTGTGGTACATCTACTGGCCGGTTGTTTGCTCGGTCGTCGTCGTCCTTCTTCTTTTGGGCTACCTTCTTCTTGTCCTCCTGATCGAAACGTTTAAAATTAATTTTTCGTTTCATAATAATATTATATTGTTTATTACATTAATGTTCAAAATTGTTGGATTTATGAATAGAGAATATATTATAAAGTATACAATTTTTGCAAGCCCAATTAAATAATTTTCTTATTCCTTTTTCTAGGATTCGTTATTCAACTTAAAGTGATATATCAGAACAAAGTAGTAGTTTAAAGATAAATTTGACGGAAGGTGTTAAGAATTTAAGATCAAATTTCTCAGACCCCAATTTTTAGGAAAAAAAAATTAGACTACAAACGTAATATTGAACACTAGAACACTCGGTTTTACTCCAAGAAAACGGACTTAGGGTCGCATCCCGGCTTTCCCGTGATCTCGGCTGAGAACCCGAGTATCATTATTAGTATACTGAAGTTAAAGGACACCGTTTTCTTCCGTTTGTATTTTTTATTCAACTTACTCTCTTTTTGTATGATTGTTGGTAGAAGTTGTAGAACAGGAAGTAGAACATAACGGCGTGCAACAAGATGATCCAAGCAAATGCCTTCGGGTAATCGCACTCGATGAACAGTAATTGGGAAGCGTGGATGAACACCATAATGAATTGGATCTGAAACACGGACGAGATAACGTTGAATATTATAGCTGCGAGATTTTCCATATATACTGCGAGCTGTAACTCACAAACGACATAATAATAATATTTTCATACCATTTGGAGCACAGTCAAGTATTTCTTCCACCAGAGGTACTTTTGCATTTGTGGCCCAATGGCGGCCAACATGTAGTACGTGTACATAATGATGTGTACGAAAGTGTTGAGCAGTCCAAAGAACGTGCTGTGACCGCCTGTAAATGAAAAGAATTTTAAACTAACGTATGTAATTAAATGTGATTGCAACGCGCGACTATTCGGCAGGCAGGCTCACCTGGTGTAAACTTGACGCCAAACCATACGCTCATCGGCATGATTCCGTGGTGAATGACGTGCAGGGTGGATACTTGATCGTATTTCTTACGCATAACGAAAAAGAACTAAACAAAACACACACAAACACAACCATTAATATACTCGACACGATCGGTTTTACCACTTATTAGATATTTCGAATGATATGCATGTATATATATATATATGTATTACTTACGGTGTCGAAGAATTCTGTGAATTTAGAAAAGTAGTACCACCAGCATCCACGAGCCACCTACAAATAAAAATCAAAACAGGTGAGACGGCATTTTGGATAGGCAATTTCATAACACCACACGGCGCGCGGCGCATGATAGTGGTCGGCAAATTTTATATGCGGCCAAAATTAAATAATACAATTAATATAGTATAATAGTTATAGTGTGGCCGATAAATACTGTCGAATTTGAATCGCGCATTATTTTTATCTTAATGTCAGAAAACTTTGTTTTTATTAGTTATCATCTCGCTCCGTCCAGATAGTCGCATTTTTTTACGCGTAATGTTTGTATTCTTTGTTTATCTACTATTATGCATCATGTCTATCATCCGTGGTTTTAAATATTAAAAAAATGGAATACAAACTTTAACAAATAGACTTTTAACTAAACCCCACAAAAAAATCGTAGGATGTAAGGTCGCACGATCAGAAATAACCTACCTATTTATATATCAACACATAATTAGTGAAGTGATCCATGACTACGTAACAACGAATAAACAAAAAATGTAAACACTAAACAAAAAAAATCTGACTGACTGATTGTTTAGTCGAAATAGTAGCTCTGCAGATAGCAAAAAAAAAATGAAAACGATGTTACCAACATTAAGATTAAAAAAAAAATGGCAAGCTATTCAAAACTATAGATAAAATATTAATACATTGTGAACTGCGCTATATAGCACACCTCAAGTTTCCTAGTGTCAGCATTTTTAAAAAAATTAATCAAATACCTGATAGCACCGATATGTATGGTATCTCTACGCTTACTACATATGCGCGGATGTTCAAAATAGGCGTTTATGTGGGATGTTTTTTATTAAATTGTTTTGTTATCGACGCACTTACTCTCATAGCGCTCGGGGATGTCGAGTAATCGACAGGTTCGCATCGAAGACTATAACCATTGCCCCATGCACCGTCCCATGCTTCGTAGAAGATCCACGTGGAGAATATGACTTGCAGTAAATTGTAAACGATTAATGTTTTTCGCAGTTGGAATGGTTTGCGGTCTCTCATCAACCTCGGTCCCAAAACCTTTACGATGAACGCATATGACAGGCACATGATCAAGGTAGGTAAGGGACTGCTCATAAGGAACCAATCCTTAACTCTTTTATCTGAAAGTATAAAATGGTATCGTAAGTCCTCGAAATACGCGAAATAAACTATTAAATTCATTTCCTTGGTAACAATTTTAAAAACGAAATTAATTATCATTTCCTATTTACCGATCAAAAGTAATCACAACTTTATTATGCTAATATTTTAATAACTCTTTGTTGAGAATAAAATAATTCGAAATCGATTGTTGAAGTGTATATTATATTGAAATAGTTGGAAGTGTTTCGAATTAATGCCTAAAGTTTATGTTGTAGAAGAAATTAATGTATTATTTATGCATGAAAAGGTATAGGTATAATTAGATAGTTATGATCAATGGTTTAATTTATAAGTGAATACTATTTAAAATCGTTTTAAATATAATAGTTCATATTAAAAATTACTTACCACTGTAGTCGTTCATTAGGGTGTTATACCCCTGGATTACAGTGTCCAGCATTTTGATGATTGTTTTGATATTCTACGTATACGTATTCAACCTAAATAAAACAAACAATAAAAAACAAATTTAGTTTACAGATTTAAATTAGTTACTATTTGTTGTATATTATATTCCCTTTTTGCGTTGTTTAAGTTGAGATTCATAATAGGTATGAATACTCGATTAACGTTTTTTTTGTATTTTTTTTTTTACGGTCATATTAGTTGTTATCCGATAGCATAAATAGTATTTTAATATGATACTTCTAGTAATTTATTCTAAACATAATATTTTTTATAATACCTGTCCAGTAATAACAACCAAATTCTGATAATTTTAGGGACTAATAAATTATTTTTAACATTTCATAATGCTTGAACTATAAAGTAACCAGTGTGTAACGTATAGTTATTGAGTATATTGTACAATGCATACATAAGTATAATAGTATAGTTATACGCGTTGACACTGTTTGAAAATTACTCAAGGTTAAAATAGACAATTGTATTTTATTATACATTTTACATTAGGCACCTAATGCGCGAAACATGATTCCGATGATAAGCTAATGGCAGCAGATAATAAAATAATATATTTCAATAAATAATATTAACACTGTGATTAAGAAGAAAGAGAAAAATGTTTACTCGTATTGTATTGTATTATAATATAGGTGTCCGATTGCACAACGAATACAATCTAAACTATTTCAGTGAGCGTTTTTTTTTTCTGGACAATACGATCTCGAAGGTATTTATCTCCATTGAAAAAAAAAAAATGAAAAAAATCACGATCGAACTGTAGAATTTCGTTTTGAAATCTCAAATTCAGACCGAAGTCGACGAAAGTACACTTCGACGGGCCAAACGAACACAAATGGTAAGTATAGTTAGTTGGGTATTATAGTGGGAGGTACCGTCGCTGGACAATATACAACTAGCTGCGATGTGATATAATAATAAATATATAATAAATGTATTATAATTAATACGTGGCACACACGACTGTATCGCCGTCAAAAAAAAAAGATTACACATTATTGTTATTATTATTATTTTGTGCATACTCTCTCTTGCAACGCCGTGGAGGTCTTACGCGTGTGGATTTTCGACACGCTCGTCGTCGTTACAAAACTTCGGATTCGCGGGTTTTTTCCCACTCCACTACCACCCACTCGCTCAAATACCCCACCAAACGCTCAACAATTTTAATAACGTGTATTATTATTCCGCGCGATTGATCGTCGACGCAATCGTACTATTTTAATTATCATATTATATTATTATAAAATAAATAAGTAATGACTTTTGTATTATATATATATAAATATATTTAACACGAAAAAATCGTCATTGTTATGACGTATTATATTACTATTATAATGATTTAGACGGTTTGAAAAATATTTTATTCGCCCGAGCAGGCCTTGGAACGGAATAACGAACGCGTGTAAGACGAACGGTATTATATTATTATTATTAGTTTAATATAATATGATGTAGGATTATGTGGTAAATAAGAAAAAAACGTCACCGTATGATTCGTGTTTGTCATATATATATATACGGTCGATACTTATATAACCATAATATGGTAGGTTTGCGTACAACAAGCAAGAAAGTACATACAAGTGTAATACCTTTATACGCTGTTTTGTATTTTATAATGTATAATAATATCATTATGTATAATATGGTTGCGGGTAATGTGCTGCAGCTGTACCGGCACCGGATTAGATTTAATAGAAATTCGCGTGGCGCACTTCATCGCGCGGGCATGAATATTCCGTCCGTGATAAAATATAAATTATTGCGTCTTTAAACAGATGGTATTTTCTGCGTATTAACATGTTCTTCTCGCAAAGACGAAATAAGTGCATGACGTGTAAAGATTCTTTAACAATCTACTTCGACGAAGGTTTTTGTTAGAAAACTGCATCTAATTTGCACTTAAGTGGGTCAAAAGAAAAAAAGTCCCGATACTTTTTAAAAAAAATCGTAAAAATTAAAAAAAAATAAAAGCATTTGTTAAAACTATAATATTTTTGGTTATAAACAAATTCGACCATATCCACTTAGAATCATCTTTTGAATGCGATAATAGATATTATATAATTAAATTCAAATTTAACACATCCATTCCAGTGACCCAATCAATTACGAGACATAATTAACATCAACAATGTACAGCAAAGCAATCATCTACTTGCCCACTTTTTACTTTTTTGTTAACTTTTGGTAGATCCGTAAGTATTGCAGTAGGTAATTTTGATTTTTACTTAAATAGTGATCTAACACGAAAAATATTTGAAGCCTGAAACTATTTATGAAAAAAAAAATGTATAAGCCTAAGCTAGATTTTCCTGACTTAGTTTTCAACAGCTAAAATATGTTGCTGTGTACCATCGGAACTATACCTATATCTCATACCTAGTAAATTATTGTTGGCGCGCGCCAATAACATCAGCAGACTCCTACATCACGTATACCGGAAACACGTATGGATCTTTACGAGAAAATTCTCATGTTCTTGTCCCTACCCTCCCCCCTCCATCCAATGCGTATTATAAAAAAACGTTTCAATGAAATATCACACGTAACGAACACAATACGGAAAACGAACTAAACAACTTAATCGTCTGTAAAATACTGCTGTTGTGTTATCGAAAAGCGTATTTTATCATATTATTATCATACATATATTACACGCGTTATAGGTACATTGAATTTCATGTTGTGACGCTAAATAAAGCTGATTATAATATTATTATGTACACCGGTGGTTGTTCTGTCCGCATAGTCCGTCGCAGAGATCGAAAGCAGGGGCGTTCGATTTTAAAACGTTGTATACTCGCACATAGTCGCCTAAACAATATATTATATTACGTATAGCGGTAGTAGGTACACCGCGACGAAAAAAATAATTTATTAGTTTAGATTTGAAATCAGTGTGTTATGAAAATAATATGATATATTTTACTACGGTACCGACACAACTCGTTTAAATTCAGTACGGTATGATATGCCACGCTTGATATGATGACGGTTGTGTATACATAATAATATGTAAATTAAACCGCACATATATAGGTCTACGTTAAATTCAGGTTCACGATTCCGTCGGCCGTCTTAATTACGATGTCGTCATATTCACTGACTGTGATCTACCGGGAGTTTTCCGCAATAGCTTTTGGACACGACAGACGGCGTGGCTGCAGTGAACTCGCGCTGTGCATTATATAGTATATAATATTTATTTATATTATCGTCTGAAGTGATTTCGGATGTCGAGACATTCCGTCGCCGGTAAAATAATTAACTACAAGCAATAATATATATTATGTAATAACACATCATACCTACTTATTGGACACGTTGTCGCGCATAACTCGCGTTTGTTCGATCTAGACCCGCGAGTGGAAAACGATTGAACCGCGTACACGGGAAACGGTTCGAAAACTATACGACATATTATTAATGTGTGAGCGACGCGAAATCGCGGCGGGTCTGAGTATAGACGGCTGTGAGATGTTTTGGATAAATAATGTGTGTCCGCGTAGAAAACGACGGTAAATGCACGTATGCGGCCTCGGAGGCGGAGAGGAGTGCGTACGAAAACAAAATAATAATTATACTGTGCCGCGTAACCATCGTATGTCGCGTATACTACAATAACCGTACACAGGGTGATCCTATTGATGCACGACGTCTGCCGTTCCTTAACCTTACCCAATCCAAACCGACTTGCCAAACTGTCACGATCGCGATAAAAGCTACGCACACCTCATCCGTCCGCGACTGTAACCGCGACGTTGGTACGGGTTAGAGTTTGGGTTCGGGAATTTCGAGTAAGTGTGTTGCAGTAATGTTGGCAACCACCCCGTATACGACGTGTATACATAATAATATTATAGTATGCTATAGGTATACGATGGTGTTCGGTGTACGATCACATACTTCAATAGTCGTTAAAAAAAAAAAAACAATAATAATAATAAGTAGAAAAATAAAAAGAAACAACTACCGTATGCGAAATATCGAGAGGGTAAAAAACATTCGAATTACCGAGTTATGAAAAATGTAATATGTGTATGGCATATGATGTTTAATAAATAAACTAGATCTGGGTATCTTGTAGCTATAAAGAGACGAGCAAATACCTAACTATACGATGCATAATCAAATGATCAACGCGTACTAAAAAGAAAAAAAATACAATAATTAGAACTGTCGAACGTAAATTTGTAATGTTGACCATTAGCGAGACTGTGACAACATTTGCAAATGTGACGTCCTCTTAAAGGTGAAAGTTTTCTCCGGTAAAAAAAAAAACAAATAAAAAACACTCGTATATATAGTCTATAATGATAATGTATGTGTGTATTTCGATTTAATGATGTTCGCCGACAGACCGTGTTTAGTATGTACATACAACGCGACCTTCAATTGATGCAAAGACAACTCGTATTAGCTATTTACTTGAAAAAAAAACAGAAAAATTCAAGTTTTGTCGCTGCAGAATCCAAACAATATCAGGTAATATTATGGGCGTATTATTATGAAATATGCTAACAGTTTTCCGTACACATTATGTTATTTCTCGTTTATATCATCTACAATAATATGAATAATAATATATTATTATAATGACAATAAACAACGGCGACGTATTTATTAGTGTGTTTATCTACACGTTACAGACTTCCAGTTAGACTTCTGCGCAGACGACCTTCTACCGCAATAAATTAAATAATATCATATTATACCAGTTTACCCCGGTCCAACCGGATACAGTGTTTTATACCAGAACGGTCGTGACTGGTACTCCTACACCAGTACCAGTCGCAGTCTGTGTAGCGTGTTGATTTTTACGCGGAAGACTATCTCATCGTGTATTTGCAATACGCGTACTAATAATTCGTATCGCTATACGAGTTATATACGACGTATCCCATTTTTTTTTTGTAAATTTTGGTTTACACATTGTTTTATTTATACGTAAATTACGTATAAGAATATTTTAAAAAATCATTATTTTCTTTTCATTTTACAGATTAAAATACTGGAAATACAATTGTATTATTATCTGTGTTGCGGTCTGTGATTAAAACATATATTATTACAATTTAGATATTAAGTAACTGATAAAAATGAGTATGAATGTATAACAATTATTACTGTTGTACAGAGTGACAAAATCTAAACAAATAACTTTGTTTGTTTGCAATTCTTTTATTTTTTCTTGTATATACTCTACGTATCCTTTTCCGTAATTTTTCTTCCTGATTTTCCTAAATTTTCAATCTAATATAATATATATATATATAGGTATCGCTTTGCATTTTTCCACAAAAGTCGTTTACAACTGAATAATAGCACACTTCACTCGGCTTATCATTTTTATTTTTATTTTCTTAAGATATCTGCGTGTCTGTACGGTTCACGATAGACAATCGCTCTCTACGAACAACACGAACTCGCAATCATAACTACGTAGGTATACAACGCATGTCTGGGTACTATGCACTTGCTTGCAAGATCTTCCGAATTGTATGCAACAAAAATTATAGAAATCTCGTAAGAACCAACATAATCCCTACCATTTCTACATCAGATACGATTTTAAAAGTATAATTTCTAACTTCCACTATGGATTCCATCATCCCAAGACGTTACAATAATCTTGTACATGGCATGTTTTGATACGTTTTACCAGTAAAGTATATTTACGTATATTTTTTGTATCATAATATTTTTTTAAATTATTATTCGTTTTACCGAATTTGAAAAATTTGCCGGTATATATATGAAAGCACTCAGCTTTTATCGATTTCATCATTATATCGTGAGTCAGCATCACCACGTATAATAATATAACTCAAATATCACTTGGGCGACTGGTTAGGTTCAATTATCATATCGTTACCTTTCCAACAATAATAAAAAAGCCTATAAAGAAGAAAAAAAAACCATGTCTACGATCAGCATCGTACGAATTTAACTCGAACATAATACAATTATATAATACGCGTGTACGTTTACTGGTATTTATCGCCTATTTTATCGTTTCGTTAAAATGTAATTCGTTCACATTTGTACTTGACTCGTTTCAGTCCAATATACGATTAAACTGTAATCTCGCAATTATACACAGATAATAAGATTAGTAATGAAAGATGTTTGAGCAGATTATTCTTACCTATGTAATAATAGTCTCGGCACCATACTCTATACATAATACACCTAAATATTATGTAGTTCAATTATTTGATAAAACGCAGATTTTTGTCATCAAAAAAAGCTACAAAAATGTATCGAACGTATTTATCATCGATAATATTATTAAAAACGAGTATATCGTATAAATTATAACTTTTTCTTTCTCGTTAAAAACATCATGAGAGCTAACTGTTTGGACATTGCTTACTCTCATGTGGTCGAATAAATTATAACTAAATGCATATTAGTGTAAAAAATATTATATATTATTACATAAATATGTGTTACTATGTCAGTATGTCGTTTCGTGTGATTGTAAATTGTATAAAATGTACGTAATATTGTAATTTATACCGAGTGATTCATTTAATGTATGACACTCATTATTTCCAAAACTATTGAAATTATTGAAAATAATTTTACATAGACAATTTTAAGCAGTTATAGAACAAGATTTTCCTAAAAAGATATTTTTACTATTTTATACCATTACCTATAATTTTGTATTATTTTTTAATCATCGTAACATACATTTTTAATTTCTTTTTTTTAACCTTCCTATTTAGATACATAAGAATACTCTAAATAATATTGTGTATTAGAATATGAATTTAAAAATGTAAGTTTTCATTAAAAATAATATAAAAAACTTAAAAATTAAAACGATAAAAAAAGGTGAAAATTTATTTATTTTTTTAGAAATGTTATTTTATAATAATTTAAAATTATATAAAAGAAATATTTTCAAAAACGTCATTGTTTCCTAAAATTATGGGTGTCTTACGATAAATGGTTATCCTATATAAAGGAAAAGATTTTAAAAATTAATATTTCTATGGGTAGATAGTACAATATAATATATACAATGTACATTTTACATTTATTTTTGAAGTGGTCAAATCTAAAAACTAAATAAGATAACAAGATAACTGTTGCAAAGGTCGTTTCAAAACAAATCAGATAAAATAAGATAATTAGAAAAATGAATAAAAAATAGATGAGGTATTTGGTATCACAGGTGTCCTGCCTTCTCTCTACCCCCAACCGTACAGTGACTGTACAAGTTTTTCACCATGATAAAGGTATTATCTAAATCGCGTAGTGTGATCTTCTTATATTTTTTTTTTAATATTTTGCTGAAACTACCTATATATATATATATATATATATATATACTATAATAATAATTCTAAACGTTCTTTTATAAAATCTAATTATGGTTGTTTTTTTTTTTAATGAAACAACAATCAAACCAGTTTTGTTATTATATTAGCAAACTAGTTCAAAATTTGATATCTTGCATTAAAAAACCATTTTAATTACTTTAGGATCAAGGACGTACATGTGATGGTATTATATTATTATAACAACTAAAATATCATATAGTTACTATAATACTCGCCTATCCTTGAAAAAAAGTTTATGCGGTCCTCACACCTTGACCGCAACTAAAGATGATCGTCATCCCTCTATTGGTATTTAGAATGAATAGGTGTATGAATTTAAGGTGTTATATGTCTTAAATTGTTTATTATCATTAGCATTGTGTAAAATTTCCGTTCGGAGGTAAGTATATCGGTTTGGTTTTAAGCCCACGTCCATTTATTCATATTTTTTACGCACTCGAAATTGTTTTGAACCAATCGCATAATAACATAATATTATTAATAATATTGTTGTATGCGGTTAGCGTAATTATATCGAACAGTGCGCGTATTAAACATCCTTAAATATACCTAAATATACCTATTCAGTATCTTAACGTGATTTAAGCTGAAAATTACATAGATTAAACCGTTAATGTTTTAAACAAAAACAAATTGTTATCGACAAATTATTTTGTAATTTTAAAATTGATCCATTTAAAATTAAAAGTTTCTTTATATTACTAAGTAATTTGTTAAAAAAAAAACTGAAAAATATTATGTCGGTTCTTTTTTTTTTGCTGCCGTAAACAATAAAATTATACTTTTTACTTTCAATAATTTGTTAGATAAAACAAAAAAATACGCGTGCGTGGATATTTTCACGGTTGAATAATGACAAGACATAATAATATTATTATTATTATCAAATTTGGTATGGTTTCCGTGCATTGTTCGGTTCGAGATTGTTGGTCACAGTGGGAGATGAAGTAGAGTCCAAAAATTGGGTCAAGTGATTCATCTACTACTTTTATTATAATATGATTATGACATTCATTGGACAAACAATCGACTTGAATTCATTTTGAATTTATTTTCATTTATACACTGTATATATATATATATATATATATATAAAACGTTTGCAATATATTAAATGTTTTAAACGTTTTACTAAGACATAGCGCAGTGTACCTACAGACTACAGTTGGTTTTTAATTTGAGAAACTAATATAATATATCAACGAATTAACATTAATTTGTAAACATTTATAGATGATATGTTACCCGCGATGACCCATCCAACTTTCGTACTTCATTTATAAGTTATGCATTATTATATAATTATGTATTACGCCCACCAAACGATAAATTGTATATTTTATTTGCTATGCGATTTTTTTTTAAAAAAAAGATAACGTATGTGCCTAACATGGTTTTAATATCATAAAACGATTTTGGTTGAAAATCCACACGAACACTGTGTTATTATTGTTTATAGTTAACTCATATCCGAAATTCTTTTTTAGAACAATTAGTTATATTTTTAATCTCAAATTGTTGACACATTAGTGATTCGTATCATAATCTAACCTTCGTTTTGTAGATAACAATAATACATTTCCAAACATTCAATACGAATACATATTAAATAGTAATTAATTTACACTTACACCGTTCCAGACTAGATATTCTACACAAAACTAAAATATTTCAAAGCGATTTAAAAAACACTATACATTTTACTGCAGAAAAAAAGTTACTCGACTTACTGTTGGTAACAATATATTATAATTACGGCAGTGCAGTATTTTTAAAATAACGAGTTTGCTGTCGGATAGATTAGGTGCCTATATTATAATTTTATTTGCGTGACCTACTCGTATTAACTTTTGTTTACTATGTAGTTAAACGATTATAAAATTCCAAAGTTTTTGAACAGGTTTAATTTTTTTTCCAACTATAACAGAAACACGATTTGGTATACTTGTATTGTGTTAAAACGAATCGGACTATATAAGCGCAATTTCGTAGGGCAGACAGAGGGAAAAATCATTATTATTTGTGTTACGGTTAAACAAACATAACGTAAACGTGACTTTACAGATCGGACGTATTAAACGAATACAACATATTGCAGATAGATTTTAACAAAATTCGATTGTGCAATCAGTTCATTATTTGCTTATTAAATAAGTATATTTGTTCAGTGCAAACATAAAAAGTGTAAGTAGTTTAAGCCCAACGACATCGACAAGAATGTGAAAGTCCGCTATTCTTTTTAAAGTTATTATTTAATTTATCTTATATTATTTTGAAATGATTGATAGCGCTTACAAATTGCACCTACCGAATATACAGATTATTTACAAAAAACTACCTTTGGTGGGAATTAATAATTTTAATTTCTGTCCGTAATAAAGGTATTAGAAAAAATCACTTAACATTAATCACTAGGTAACAGTTTTTCAATAAAATTGTTTTTTTTTTTTTTTAATACACCTCAAAGGTTATTGTCGACAAAAACAGCCTATATGGATAAAATCACCAACATATTATACAAAACAAACATTTATTACGAACGATTCCGTAGAAAAGAATGTTATTTTAAATATTAACTGAATACACACAACACTAGGTAAATTTTGAAACATTAGCTAAAGATCACTAAAAATTATTTAATGTGTCATATTTGTAATGGTTATTTAAATTTTAGAAAAATATAGAGACCAACTTTATTTGATATTTCATAATAACAATCTTTTAATGATTGTTCATGTTTGAAAATATTTTGTTAATTCATGATTAATTTTTAAAGTTAAATTAAAATATATATACAATATACATCGAATATACCATTGAGTTTAAGTTTATAAGGATTATTTAAGATTAAATATAAAGTTAAACTATTGAAATATGTTTCTAAATTTAATTAAAAGACATTTAAATAAACGTTTATAATATCATTACATCAATGAACTTAAAGTTGTACTTAAAATGAAAAACTAAATTACACATTTTTTTTTTAAATTGTTGAAAATTGAGTTTTCAAAATTTAACATCTTTGTATTTTAGTTTCCGTAGCAATTAAATGGTCAGTTTTAATAATAATAAATTCATAATTGGTAATTTTAAATTCAATTTAGATTCAGACTATATATTATATGGAGTATTACCAATACGATTGACTTCTCCTATTCAGTGATTTATGTTACGAATGTAGCCGAAATTAACTGATAACGTACCTCCTAATAATTTATTGTACAAGTCGTGTTTTCGTAATTACGTACAAGTCGTAATTTGTTTTTATTTTCTTTAATAAGAAAATATTCAAGTATTTTATATTTGTTATTATTTTTTTTTTTTTAATACACAAAAAATATAACATGCTAGATTTGTATTGCTCGAGGGAGTGGTTGATTCCTGCTTTACCCGAGGACGAAAAAAGTCCAATACCTACTAATGCAAACACAAGGGCGCCGCGTTTAATGCCCTTTTCCGGTATATGTTCTTTACTACGTATGACGGCGGCGCGCATCGAATAGCGATAATGGTGTTGTTGAATCGTCTGCGATTATTGTAATTTGTAGTTACCATTACCTGTTATACATCGTAAATACACGTGCGGCACAATAAACTGAATAAAAACGTCTTTAAGTTCACATTATTTTTATACCAACTACGTGACGTCATGACCTCAGTCCTTCATACACATGTCATACGCAATGCCATCGTAGGTATAGTAAAGTTGTATATAATACCAGACGAAATCCGAACTATGCTGCTGCGAAAAGATGATTGCCTTGTGTCTCGCGTCCCGCGCAAAACATTTCAGTGAATTCCCGTTGACAAAACTAGAAACGTAATTTGTATGTATATACCTATAATATAATAATTTAATATATTGACATCGATCTCTGTCGGTTTCGGCCGCGACCCGTCCAACTTGTTCTCGTGCAGGATTTTTAGGTCGAACAATTTATAAGGCCAAACCGATATAAACTCCTACACAAATAGTCTTTTTACCTAAAAATAAAACATATGGTGCAATCTTCTACACAGACAATTTTGCTTGACGACACAGATTTGCAATGTTTCAAAAACTTCGGCTCATAGGGGAAAAAGAGTAGTCGTTGTTATAAATAAACTGCAAACACGTATAAAACGTTTTTATCTACTATGCATGTGGAAGTACGCAAATAATATTGAAGATTTTCAAACGTATTTTATTAAAAAAAACGTCAATCTCTTCCACTGTTTGGGTCTTAGAGATAAAACAATTATTGCGTCCATATTAGCAATAAATTCAGCAGTAATAGCTGAAAATATATCGTCGGAGATTGCCATCTGTTCGTGTTTTTCTGTGTCCACCTTGTACCAGTCATCGTAAATCTTATGAGAAGATAGTCAGTGGTAGATCATGGACCTTGCCAAACATTTTTTTTTTTTTTTTTAATAATAACTGCAAACAATGGTCGCGAAAACCTGAATCCTGTCTTGACGGGTCGGTGAGTGGTGGTTGTGCTGGTGTCGGCGGTTAAGGATTCATGGAGAGATCGATGTGAAAAGAAAACGAATAAAATTATAAAAATATGAAATAAATAAATCCGTCAATAAATAAACAAGTGTTTAATGATATAGGTGCTTACTGTAATTCAAGAAAATAACATTTTTATAAAAGTTTAAAATTCAAACATTTGATAAAAATCGTTAAATAACATGAAAATTACGCATTGTTTTTTAGTTAAAATTAAGTGTGGATTATTAGGATTTGTTGATAACGTAAAATATGTATTGTTTTTCAAAATTATTTGCACAATCGCTAAGGTTGTAATATAGTACCTATAGCAGTCATTGGAGGATAATCAAAAAATTAACAAATATAAAATTCAACGCTTTTTTGATTATATGAACTAATTCGATCTAATTGGACAAGGCAATCCCCTTGTGCAGATGGATTGAGTATAGTACTTTGAACATTTTCGAACGCGATTCTAACTAATCTCAAACTTTTCTGATATCTCTAAAAACAATCTATAGAGTTATGGTTAAAATCGGTAGAGTAGTTTCTCGAGTACACGAGTATAATATAAGCTACAAACATACATTCATTTTTATATAAGTCCCTTTTATTTTCTGTAACCAATGGCAACCCTAAATATACAAAAAAAATCTATCTATCCAATTGGCTTTCAATCACATTAGAGTGGTTATATAGTTTCATCCCTTTAAAGGTTGATTTTTTTTTTTTTGAGTAGTCTATGTTTTTTTACGGTTCAAGCTATCCCCATCTCAAATTTCATCAAAATCGGTTAAGTGAGTTACCGTCAAAACGTAGCACACAGAGTTATTTTCGCATTTATTATATTTATAAAGATTAACTACATTAAAATATATTCATTGTACACTGTCTGAAAATTGGTACATTTTTATTAAACCGGTTTATCTGTGCGCGATTTAAGATGTCTGCGAACGGAGAAGATGGCAAATAATTTTTCTCGTAATGTCTTGAACACTAACAGCCAATTTAGGAGTTAAAATAACAGTTATAACATTCCTGACCTCTCAGATATAATTATTTCAGCAAAACAGATATAATATCATATGTACATCCGGAGTGTATTTACGATCCTACATCATCACAATGGCAACAAACCAACATTCTTTCGTTTCGATAAACGAATCTCATCACATTTTATCCGCAGATGTACGATAATGAAATGAATACAATAGTATAATCTTAATTTACGATCAAAAATAATATTAACTATGATTTATAATTAAAAATTGTCTACGTTTTACGAAAACAGCCCAGAAATCGCGTGTATAGCAGACTCGCAAACAATATACGTACACATTTCACAAAAGATTAAAAAATCGGATCAAGGTTGTTGTTTTTCAAACCCAAAATATTATTATTTTTTTTAGTTGTAATTAAATCCATTTCAATTCATAAAACTCATAACAAAAATTTTAACGCGAATCGTGGAGTTTGGATATTATGGTATATAGAACCGAAGTAATAACCTTGATCTGATTTCCAGTATATTGTTGTGCTGTTTAATCGTAGATAAACATATAGGTGAGTAAACTGTCGTAGTGATAATATTATTGATCCTCATATTTTGTTGATTTCTGTTCGATTTTTCAACCGTCGATCCCGATCGTAAATTTCGTTTTCAATTTATCGTGCGTGCAATAACCGACAACCAAACGACATATAATATATATTATAACATAAATATTTGATGGTCCAAGATCACGACAATATATTATTATTATTATTATTATTACATACTACACTACTGCAGCGACAACAACGAAATGTATATAAAACGTTTTCTGAACACAATAGAATAACATACGACGCTTTATATCATCTAAAACTATACATGCCATATAAATGTACAACCAAAACCATTATGATATATCATAACCGGCTAAAAGAAACAAAAGTGAAAATGACATTCTACTACAACATTTTTAAATCTATGTAAGTTCATTAATCGTTCGTTCGACTCCACGTCACGCCGTCTATGCAAAACGAAAACGTTAATACAACAGCTAGAGTGCCCAGGTTACCTATAAAAGTTACCTATATTATACAATTTGTTTTATACGAAATTTTCACGCATTTTAATGTACTTGAAGAAGCCTTATGAAATACGACTATGCAACAATAATATTACAAATATCAAAAATATTGAAAATTCTTAAAAGTGTTCAAAATTGTTTTTGCATTATTTCAATTTAAGTAATTTAGCATTATCACGATCGATATAAATTGAAAATAAAACGACAATAAATGAATATGATTTACAATTTGCAATATTTATATACAATAAATAAGTTAATTTGGTTACAAAATATAATAACAACATATGAATAACGTAAGGACTGAGGAGGGAGGCCCATCAGTGTGAAAACACTCTGACTTGGGGAATTTATAATTTATACTTGGTAGTATATATAGGTACCTGTACCACGTGACAAAGATTTTTCGATTGTCAGATCTTTGTGTAGTCATTGCCGCTTTTGTCTGATACACGATTAAAAAACATGCTTAATAACAATGATGTGACAAAGCAAAGTAAATAACGCTTATTATTTCATTTTTTTTTTTTTTTTTTTTTTTACTCTTAGTTATATGGTTTATTTCAGTCTTTATGATTGTATCTGTTTTTATGTTTATTAAAAATTGTACTTAAAATTAAGAAAAAAATGCAAAATAAAAGTTTTATTTTTAAGTTATTTGAATTATGAAACGATTTTTGTTCTTGAAAAGCAATGTTTTGGGACATTCAGAAAAATTATTCGATTTGCAATAAAATCCGCACCTTATTTTACGATCGACGACAAAACACGATGCCAATTAAATGGGTTATCGTAATTATATCGTTTTTTCGAACGCGAAGATCGAGCCCGTAGGCTATCGATACGTATTTATGTCAAATAACCTATGTATACAATCGTGTTACTTTTCGTAATATATACGATTATATTATTATATTATTAGTTATATTATAACGGTGTTTGTGTACAACGTTACTTATTCGCGTTGAGAAAAATTCACAAATTTATTTTTCGATCGTGTAAAATTGACCCAATTCGCCGGGCCGCGGAACGTCGGACGCGCACCGCGATTACTAATAATATCTCGAAAGCCGCCCGAAAGTCGCGCGTTCACTCTGTACATAAATATTAGAAGACAGCCGAACAGCGAACGGCAAGGTAGGTATTTCATTAATAAGTCGATATGATTATTTTAAAAATCATTATTCATTAGACACTATAGTAGTACGGCGTTACATATTGTATTATATATATGCAGCTATCATGCGTAATATATTTCGTGTACATTGCAGTACTTCTATAAATATGTAATGCATATGTGATTTATGTACACGTAATCGATTGACTGTGGCAATATCCGATAATCCAACGACCAAAAACTATACAATATAAAATTTAAGAGTGAATCGCCAAACATGCTCACCCCCGATTTCCTTCAACGGCGAATCACTTTAATCAAATTTTAATTTTTGACATTTTTAAATATACTTAAAGACCATAACATCTTAAATTCTTGAGATTTTTGTTCTACTAAATGATTGATTTTTCTGTGGCCATACAAATTACTTTTGACATAGATATATTTTTGAAATGGAAAGAATTTTTTTTTTCATAATTATGATGGATTTTTTGTTATATCGTTAAAACAGTAGATGTTAATGTATAAATGGGTACAGCACGTAAAATAAATAAATAAATAAAAACGTTATAATTTCTCATTATAGTACCAATAAGGTTGCCCTAGCAACAGATAAATAATATAATTATTATACTAAACAGTATAAATTAGGAGTCAAAATTTTGATTTAAAATATTCAAACAAGTAGTTTCTCAGTTACTAAAATGTATTTACTGTTGTGTGATACAGTGATTTAATTTCCCGACTGTTGACTATAAACAGTTATTTATTGAATAATAAAAACGTAATAGTACAATAGTCATAAATGAAGACTGGTCCACTGGCAACGAGAATTGCGGATTTCTAAACCAGAAATGCTAATGTAAAATATACTATTCAGTACCCGATTTGCATTCTTCGGTCAACTTCTTAGTTTAAAATCGTACAACAACACGTTTCCAAGTAAACACCTTATTTATGTTATTTTAATCGTAATTCGTGCTGTGAAAAAATGTATTTAAGTTCCTCGTAGTAAATTTGGTTAAACCCATGAGTCCGCATCAATACTAAAGATAATAGTCTTTAAAAATTTTTCAAAAAATATAAAATATATATAATATTAAATGTAGTTTTTATTTCCTCATATTACTCGTACAAATTATATGTGTTGGTGGATTATATTACAATAAGTATTAATTAATAAAATGTTCAAATCACTGTAACTCCCGTGTATTCCAAACCTATTATCATATAATACATACACATATTTATATATCTATTATCATACATATCATATTTATCCTGATAAATAAAGTTAAAAAATTACTCTTTTAAATTTTGATTTAAATAAGTCAACATTTTCAGAAAAATTACCTAATAAGAATGCGGTTCTAATTTGAAACACAGAAATTAGTATCTTCACGGTACACTCTTTAAGTAAGTAGTCCTTTAAATTTTAAAATGCGGTCTTTAAATGTGTTTAAAAATTCTAATAATCAGATTGTATACAACTGTATTATTGAAGAATAAAAGCGGGTGAGCATGCTCGGTAAATCACTTTGTATTTAAATATTTTTAATTATTCTTTTGCTATGAAACGTCGTTATTAAATCGCGTTCCCTTTGGCTAGGTCATCATCGTCCAGCCAAATCGCTACAAGACACGTCTCATGCATCCTACGCGATATAATAATACAACCGGTGTAATTTACACACGATTTATTTATTTAGTTGTACGGATTAATTTGTGTACTTCGGTAGTGTAATATATATTGCAATATAAATATTATAATATAAAATATTTTACATATTGTTGACTTTCCAGTGTAATTAAAAACCCGTATGTAGGTATAATTTATTTGCATACCGAAAAAAACAAAAATAAATGCGAAATCGAGGCTAACGTCATGTTTTTCCCAAGTCGAATCTTCTTAAAGTTTGCGTGCTGCATATAGTATCGCATTATCTACTTATAGTAGAGCAACATCACCACAGATCCCGACGTGTGTGTACTGTAATATTGCAATATGGTCGAAGGTCAAACATAATAATGTGAATAATAACGCTCGAATTTCCAGTGGTGAACCTACTGCCCGGGTCTCGATAATTATCGATATCATGTCAGTATTATTATAATATTAGCGTATTGTATCTCAACACTTTAGAGTAAACTCCTTTAGTGGAGTGAGAAATCTCAAGAATTTGAAAATATGGTCTTAAAGAGGGTGAGCAGTGTTCACTGAGCGTGATTTGTGAATTACTCTGTACAGCTTTGTTATGAATTATGATTTTGGCAGACATAAATACAACGGTATTTTGCTATCAACCATATACGCATGTGATATAATATCGTGGCCAATACACACGCGGACATCAATTCAGCTTCGTTGTTGAAATACACGATTTCCAGTGCTTTTTTTAGGTATACGATTGCCAGACGTCTGTGAATATAATTATCATTACGAAATAGCACAACATATAGTAGGTAGGTACTCGTTCACACACTGGTCCAGAGCGACAAAATTATCATAATAAAACGCCAGTTCGCAGTCGTCGACCGAAATGGGTGTCATAAACGTACCTCAACTGCATTTCACGTATTATATAATATTATTATTATTGTATTAAATTTAACAGTTCGTTTAGTTAAGCCATTTATTTACGGTTGCTAAGACCCGTGCATTACCTTCCTCAATATAATATCGATATTATGAACTAAAAATGTTGTATAAGTAATAAACGAAATAGCGATCTATATTGCGGCGATAGTTTTCTCCTCATTATCGTGTAGTATTATTATTATACGTACGGGGTGATCCACTTTACTTTCTACGCACATTTTCCAAGTCAATTATTTAGCGTTATTGAAAGGAAAAAAAGTGTTTTCACTAAGTTTGCTAGCGATGAGCTAAAGTTTTTAATGGTTTTTCTTTTTTCTGACAATATATCCGCAATATTTATTTTATAATCGAAAACAGAATACACCAATCAATCCCCCCCTTCCCACTCGGAAAAAAACCAAATTACCAAAATATCAGATATTAAACAGGTATTTTATAATTTTTAATTAATAAATGCGTTTAAAGTTAGTACAATCAGTGCGCAGTGGACCATGACTTATGGGGTTCAAATTACATTTCTCGTATAAAAATGATTATAAAAACTATTAATTGAATGCATAAAAAAAACCTTAGTAAATTTACTATAAGTGCACTAAAGAATCTTCATTAAAATATATAAAAATCTATCAAGCGTAAAATATGTTAAATTAAAGATTTTATTATTTATTAAGTACAACGTGCTTACACAAAGTATAAAATGTATTTTACAAGATGAAAATTAAAAAACAATTCTTATACAATGCCGTATGTAATTGAATTTTAATCGAAGGAAATTCAAAAATGTATAGAAAATTCCAAATTCCAAATCATGTGTCGAGAAAGTTTTGTTTTACGGTTATCCAAAAACAAAGCGTTTGTCTACGAATCCATAGCCCTTTACCCATATTTATGTAAATGCGATTACAACCATAATAATATGGGAAAACGTTTTTTTACTTTTGAAAATATAGTGAAACCATGTGGATTAAACGAGTCAATATATTATGTTATTATGACGTAGAAGACGTGCGTCTAATCCTAGATTCGTGTGTCGCGCCGAAGAACTACTGCCAAACCGCGAAGAAGACGACGGTTAGGCGATGTAATGATTGTGTTATAACACTTAATATAACGACGTCGACGACGACGACGACGATGATGATAATAATAATAGTAACAATAATGACGATAAAATAATACGCACGACCGGTGTTTCAATTCGCACCCCGTACGCGCTCTTATAGAGTCGAGTGGCGCAAGTCTTTGGCGTTTAGCAGTAGCGCAGGTACTTGGCGTGGAGTCCACGTACCGGGTCAAGGTGGACGTTATACGCGGTGCAACAACATCATGTATACATATAACATAGTACTATAATTATATACCTTCGATGTTGAAGCGACCTCGTCGTTGACGGTGTGCGCATACAGTTGTACGGCCGCCGCGAGAGGCGCTATGTAT
The DNA here is from genome assembly GCF_003676215.2 of Rhopalosiphum maidis. Taxonomy (NCBI): domain Eukaryota; kingdom Metazoa; phylum Arthropoda; class Insecta; order Hemiptera; family Aphididae; genus Rhopalosiphum; species Rhopalosiphum maidis. The sequence goes on from NC_040878.1 coordinate 89,563,004, forward strand.
ACCTACGACACTCTACATTCGACGGAGTGCGCAGTGAAGTGTCTATACGAACTCATAACAATAATATATTTTATTAGTAACACGCTCTCACCTCCCGACGAATCGGGCGGCCGCCGACGATAAACGACCAGAAAAATGAACGAGTGCACAGATATATAGCAAATATATTTATGCGTTATACGTTTAGGGCGAAGAGATTTAAATGCAAATCGCAAAGAACTTAAAAATAAATAAGCTTGTGTTAAGCGTTTTTTTAAAAAAAATTTAAGTTTATTTTTTAATAATGGATACGATTTGATACCAATATTCACCATAAATTATACCGATAAAAAGAAAAAAATTAAATATAGTTGTCGTTTTTTTTTTACTTCGCCATATTATCACTATTATTACACGTATATCTATGTATTTTTTACTTAAATACCAGGCAAAAACAAACTCTTCGCCACGTATATAAATGCAGATGAATGTACGAATAAACATTATGTAGATAGGTCGTTTAATTGACGACTAGTAACACTCGAATTATATGAGTTTAAACAATTCAAATAGATTTATGTGTAATCACCGTATTCAACATTAGACATGTAAAAAACAGATATTTAAGTTTTGTAATATTATTGAGTCATACAGTTGTATTTTAAAAACATTTTTTTCTTGTTTTTTAGGACGTTAAAATCCAAGTCTAAAATTTAATACAATCACTAAATATGTATAATATATATATAGTTATAGTTATAGATACGTCTGAAACAATAAATAGACGCGACCAGAGAAAGTGCAGTGGATCGAACGGGAATAATGCCCAAATAAAATTAAAATCCGTTAACGGGAGAAATCACTGGAGCATATTAAATGCTTTACTGCGGAAAGAATAATTAGAAGAATTAAAACAGACAATAAAATGTATTATACGATAAGCGAATATGTCGATGGTAAAATTAATATCGACTCCAAACGCTATCGATGTCGTGACGAGTTTAAATTTGAGAACTTTTAAGAATACCAATTACAACTTTGAATCGTTAAAATACGATGTCTCTACACGCGTAGTCCGTCGGATTAGCTTAAAAATTATTATTACCATTTTCTCGGGCAGCTTTGTCCGTCGGTAGTCATATATTATCGTCGATAGTCCGTACCGCAATTAGGTACCCTCCTAATACTATAATATTATTATTTATGCTACACACACACACACTGTCTTAAATTTGAAACTTCGTCGACTATATATTCATACTAATAACTATTAATATGCATACGGCATATTATTAAGTATATAATATTATTATTATTTGGCGCGAACAAAGGTGAGACTGAAGATGAAATAAATAAAAAAATAAACAATCGAAACGAAATTAAATTTGTTCACGGGCAAGTATGGGTTTGAGGCGACAAAAAATAAATTCAGGGGCGTAGCTAGAATTTTTGTCTAGGTTCCTGTCAACAATTTACATAAAAATGTAATTACAACAACATCGATTAATTTTTATTTTCTTACATATAATTAAAAAAATTAATTTTTTTCGCAAAAATATATCCAAAGTACCTAAATTAACTTCCAAAACTCGAATACGTTAAACCTAAGTAAGTGGTTTATCTAAAAACGTATAATTAAATAATGACTGTTGAGCGCAATAGAAATTATTGAATTATTTAATAACTTCAATAGCATTTCAGAACGTTATCATAATACTATATCTAGGTTAATTTATAGAAATTATTAACATTGTATTGGGGTTATTGCTAAATTCATTAACACATGTATATCCGTGTATCAAAAGCGCAAATACCTTATAGGTTAGATACACATATAGTTTTGAATGTAACGTAACTAAATAGTACAATATTACAATGGCACATTGAAGATAATATAGGTCATTAATAGTATAAAGCCCGGATATCCATACATTTGCATAGATCGTCTTCTTTTCCATACACAAGTGTATCGCAACTGAATGATATAGTTTATTTAAATATATTTAGAATATATTAGTATATCGAATTTAAATACAAAAGTTGTCATTGATATTATGTTATTTGCATTGTCGATAATAAATGCGTAACTAACTTTTGCTATAATTATTTGACTTTGAACTAGACTTTGGATTTATTGATATACCCACATAATTAACGTTTGTTATGATTGAGGTATACACAAGTGTAATGCGTGTACTAAATTACAATAATATTATACCAAACTCTAGTTACATAGAATTTTAAAATTGTTGTCAGAAGCACAATAATTATAACTCATGAAGTTAAAGTCAAATAAAAATTACCATATTTTCACTCATAATTGTTAATGACATAGGTACCTATACTTACTTTAGGTATAATAATATTATTTCAATGCCATTTTTTATACTAATCATACAGTAATATATTTAAATAATGTTAGATATTTGGGTTTAACGAAATATTCTTCTTAATATGCAAGTACCTATGCATTATCTTGTTCAAACATGATTAATATGATCAATTTCGTTAATATAATTTTTTAAACACAAATTTGTTATTTCATCCCTTATTAGTTATAATAACTGTTTTACATGGTTTATTGATATAGAAAATATGATAATCATGGTACATGAAAAATTCCTGATTGTACGTGTTGTGCGTTTAATCTGTCGTAAACAAACATTATTACCTACATAATATACACATTTTATTGAATGGAACAGTTACACGTTTTTATGATGTATTATAACAATAATATAATATACGAATATAGGTAATGCCGTGTCTGTTTAAGGTTATAAATTCTTATTGATTAATATTATGTTGTTGTTCTTGCTCTATGACTATCAAAACCGGTTGACAATTTTAGAATTTTGAACATATTAGAGGACTACTAGTTCTGAAACGATGTGTGATGGTGTGATTGTCTGATATATGTATCAAAAGAACCTAATGACGAAAAAGTTCGAAAAGTTTCGTACAACTAAATCTACGGGTCGGAAATTCAACGGGCACGTGTATCCGATTCCTGTTATGGTTTACATTATTCTCAATCTTTAATTTTGAAAAAGTATTATTATTGTTAAGTGATATCAAATTAATTTAATTATTCATAATTTCAATCTTATTAATAACTATGTAGGTATACAAGGTATGAAATTACTATAATATAATATTATTTGTACACGTCTATATTACCGTATGATATAATTATATGGTATTCGTTTGCGGTGCACGCTAAGGAGTAAGGATAACATATGAGATATACGTACGACGCTACACTCTTTTTATAATATTTATGCTATTAAGGTTACCTATGTTTAGAATAACATATAATTTATTTATATACAACTATTGTACATAATTCTATATAAATAAAATATATTATTTATTTAAAAAATTTCATGTAGTATTCAATTTTTTAATCTACAACTCGTTTGTACAGTACACACCTATCTAGTTAGAGGAATACAAATAAAAACCTAGACGATAATTATTCATTAATAATTTTATCACGCGGCTCGAACCGGTAATAAATTAGTGGACCATGGTCAACCAATGCAAAATTTAATTTTATATCTCCGGACAAGCTATATATTATAGGTGGGTACTATTCAATGTTACGAAATTGTCTGTTTTGATATTTTAAAAAAAAAACCTAGATTTTCGTCGGTATATTTTTTTTAGTTAATATTATTATATCTACCGTTTCTATAGTTGTACCTATACTCGTATATAATATATTTATAGGTGTACCCTACCTAAACATCGAATACCTGTCAACCTACCTTGCTGCCTATATACCTAGTTTAATGATTTTCAAGGTTTGTTGATGAAATATGATCTATTATTGTATTACGTGTGTTTTAATGCGGTTTGTTACAATATATATATATGGTATAGCAATGATATGCACTTGATGTTAAGTTATGTATATGTATAATAAATGTTACAATTAAATCGTAATAATTATTTGTAGATTCTATTTTCTCGAATTTGAACACTCGGCGATCGCTTAACACAGCGATTCACGCGTTTGAATAAACACGGATAATCCGCATGGGAATAGCTGTGCGACCGCATAGATATTTAGACAGCGTTGCAACTGTCTGTAAAATATTATGATATTTAGAGATGCTGTAATATACTTAAACGCTTCGATATTGCGCGAAAAGCTGATCATAATATCATAGGTTCCCGTTTCGGTAATTACAAAATCTCACGAGAAATCCTCAGTATCGTAGATCTCCGAAGGTCGCAAACAATAATTGTTACGTAGGATTCGGGCGATGCGCGCGTTCACTTTCTATAATATCAACAACACTGCAGGTCACTGACCAAGTCAACGTAAAAAATCAAGAAATTATACTAAATATATTATATTATATTAAAGCGACTGCGTATAATGTCTCGTTCTGACCGTAAATAGAATGACAGTAAAGCGCTTAATTATAGAACACGTATAAAAGACATGCTAATATTATTATATCGAAAGTTATGTATATTATCATATAACATTATAATCTGCACATGAAATCGGAGAACCTTAATTTTCTATACAAAACAGATTGGATTATATTGAACGGTTCGGAGTAAAAAAAAAAACGAAAAATTGAACGCTTGTACAAAAAAAAAAAAATTTAAAAAAATATACAACAATAAAACACGCGTTATTATTTTATTCAAATAACGCGATAAAAACCAATTAATTTTTTTTTCTTTTTGTCACGTTACACACGATTAAATAATTTCGGTCGAACATTGTTTGCTGTTTTGGGATCAAAAAAGAAAATCCACTATACATGCATACCTGCTAATTGTACCGCCTGCTTAATTTAAATTGCAAGTTTCGACTAGAGAGCCCACCGAGTCTGATCAGTCTGTCGCGCGTTTTCGCAATATTTCACCGTAGTGAATCGAAACTATAATTACTATATCATATAATAATATATAATGGTATAATATACTGACGACTATGCGGTTATTATAAAATTTATAATGAGTCATTATATCGTGTAAAATTGTTTTTCCTTCTAAAACTACGCGCGAGTATATACAACGACAATAATGTATAATATTATAGTCAAATGTCAAATCATAAAAAAATGCTAAGTTTTCTATCAATAGGAATAAGAAATAGTTTAAAAATCTTATTTGATTAAAATCTCTATGACGTATCTAACTCTAATGAGTAAAATCTAATCTAGAATTCGGTTCACTCGTCTGGTCTAGTAATTACTCAGAATATATAAATCATCTTGATTATGTCCAATAAAAGTTTTTGAAAAGAATTGCTCATCTAATATACATATCATTAGAGATAGCGTTAATGTTGTTGAAAACTTCCTGAGCCTAAAGTCACTAAGTACAAAACATAAATTAGCAGATATTATGTTAGTTTACGATATTCTGAACAACCTCGTCCACTGTTTCGAGTTATTATCTGAAATTGGTTTCCAGAGAAACCAAGGAACGCAGATCTATTCATTATTCCTAATTATAATTATTCCAACAGGGGAAACAATACATTTTTTTCAAGTTTTTCTGTTTTGGTCAATAAGATTTCTGCCAAATTATATTTTTTGTACTTTCTCAAAACATATTTAAAATTAATAACATTATTATTTTAGTGTTAATTGTGATAAAGATAAAATAGTACTGTAATATACTTGTCAGAATTTTTACAATAGTACTTTTATAAATCTTGTAAAAAAGGCATTTTCCCGTGAATATAAAATAAATAAATAATCATCTACACCATAAAATGCCGTTTAATTATACTATAGTCGATTGCGAACGTTCAATATTATAATATCATATTATCCCGGAGGTGTTTTGATATGCCTATTATATGGGTACGATTTGTGATAGTATAAAAATCGTCTAGAACCGGACGGAAGGGTTCGACGATCGTATAAAAGTCTCGTATACATCACGTCTGTGATCGATTACAATAGTTATAGGTATTATAGAAGTACGAAATGAATTCGCAAAACTGTTACTCGCGTCACATTCTCTCATAGGTAAAATAATAACAATTGGGTATGCTAATCGTGTTCGTTACACGGTTAATTTGTAATCGCCAAAGCGTACCTAAACATATTATACCGCACTTTATATTAATATATGTACCTACGAGTGTTACTCACCGAAACGATCTCCGACGGTGATCGTATACTCCGACGACGGTGTGTCGTAAGTGCGGGTAGGTTGCACGTCGATGTCGATGTCCGATTCTACGATATTATTCACCGCAAACCGAACACACAAACTTCAGCAGGGTGAAAAACGGACACGGAAAGTGAGTTATAATAATTCTTATTGTCGGTCGTTCGGTCGCGTGTCCGCCGTACGATTACGACGGTCGTCAGTGGCACGCGAGTATTTGGGTAACGGCAGACCTTCCGGTCACTCCGCTGGCCCTACCCTACCCGACTGAAGATCGGACCGGTGGGGACGGCCGCGTGACGTGAAAACCAGAATCCCGTCTCGATTGACGGAAGGGAGATGGATCGTCGCGAAAAGGAAAAACGAATACAATTTTTGAAAACGAAACAAATAAGTTTATAAACGTAGTCTTTATCTTGTTTTTACTACAATTGCAAATTATCAAAGATATATAAACGTGCCAATTTTTTAAGTCATTTAAAGTTCTAACTTTTGATATAAACCGTTGGAAACACAAAACTTACTACTCAAAACTTAGTATTCGTCAGAAAAAATTGTTTAATTGAAACGTCTATATTATTTTTCAAAATTTCACAACCATCAACGGTTGTTTATGTATGTATCTTTAGTAATCATTGAAAAAATTAACAATTAATATAATATCGGTATCCCTCGCTTTATGAATTATACGACTCATAGGGAAAATCCACCTTTGATTGATTGAATTTGCATAATGCATTGGATAACATTTGGAATACTTTAAAACGTGGTTCAAACAAATTTATAAATATTTTTAATATCTCTATAGGAACAATCTTTGAAACTTTTGTCAAAGTCGGTCGAGTAGTTTTTCAGTCTATAAAAAACAAACACAAAAACATTTATTTTATTTATACATTTAAACAACAATCAATAAAGTAATATTATTTTTTTTTTATTTAAAACAGTCTCATACCAACGGCTTATCTACAATATGTTTCACCAATCTTTTCACTCTAATTTTTTTCCCAATTAACAATGAATTTATTCAAATTCTGATTTTTTAAACTTTTTAATTTACTTAAAACTGTATTTTATTATTGATAAACTCGTTTGAATTTTGAATTAGGTACATCAATATTTATCAAAAAAAAAAATCATCTACTAAATAATTTACAGTAGTAAAGAGGGACTTTCATTTAAAAATTTGTATCTCCACATGACTACTCCTTAAGTACAGTAAAAAAATCTCAATAATTTAAAAATTATTTCTAAATGTATTTGGATATTTATCAATTCTAAAAAAAAACATATTTAGAATAACTGCATTATCGAAGAAAAATAGGGAGTGAATATGCCTGGTAAATCACTCTGTATATATATTTTTTAAATTAATTTATTGGAATGAAACGTTATTGTGTAACTGAATTGCCTTTGGCTAGGTCATTGTCATCGTAGTTGAACTAAATCGCCACAGGGTGGTATACCGGTTTTTTTTTTTTTTAATTGTATTTCTATAACCAATGGTAATCCTATAAATAAATATATATATTATACATAGATAGATAAACAAAAATATTCGATTTTTCGAGACTTCGTGAGCCAAAACGAACTTCATGTGTGAGCCACTTATTATAAACTATAGTAACCTAAGAAGTTAGAATAAAAATAAAAGTTAAAACATCCCCCAATTCTCAATAGGAATCTATTGATATAATTTTTATTAAAATCAATCAATAGTAATTTCTGAAATAGCAGTGTTCTATAACATATACAAACTCTCCGCCTTTATAATATTATCATGGTATAGTGTCAAAGTATAGATACATATTATTATTACTTATTGTACTTAGATACTCGCATATCAATATATTATATAATAATATCTTCACCTCAGTGCTGATTTGAATAGGATGACCTATAGGTATAAACGACGACGAAAACAAATAATGAAAAAAAAAAGGCCGAACAATTATATTGAAATTATAAGAGACGCGTATTAAAGTCCGACCTTGTATAATAATCGAATAATTTGTTCTTAATAAATTTGATTTTAACATAATATTATTCTATTCTGATCCATCGCGGTTTATCACCGGCGAAGACGTCACAGAATCGTTGAGATTCGTCATATTGTATTATTATGCATACATTTATTAGTAATCTGTATTTTATTATTGTATTAAAAGCACTACAAACCAATAGCTGTCCCGCTGCAGGTCATATTATCAATGGCTTGTATAGCAGTTATAGCACGCATGGTTATTTAAATCACAAATATATGGCATTCTTGTTAGGTAAGTTAATGAATATGTATGATTATTTCAAGTTCAGTTGAATTAATTGAACACAAGATCATTAGTTAAAAAATATTAATAGTAAACAAATAATGACTTTGATCCACGCCAATAGTTTAAAGTTAATATGGAAAAAAAATATTAATAGAGTATTTGTCGCACATATCTATGAATAATATTTATTAATCAAGAAATAAAAAAATACATAGTTTTGAATTATTTGTATTTTAAACCACAAATAGAGCAATTAATGTAAACAAACATTAAAACCAAAAATCCCAAACATATTTTTATTTTAGCTTGATAACCCAAAATCCTAAAATAATAAAAAAATATCTATAAAAGTTCTTAAAACAATAACATTTTACAAAATAACGTATAGGTAATACTTATATGTAAACAGAGAGATAATATTAAAGAGAACTTAAAGCATTATGTTTGGAAGAAAGAATAGCTATTTATAATATGTGTGCACTAAAGCTGTCAATATTAACATGATATATAATTATACAGATCCAAATTAAAAAAATTTATATCCAAATGTATGTCTCATATGTGTTGTAAATTTTTAAATCACGTATAATGTTTCGTGTGAAAAAATATAAATATAAATGATAATTAAACCGGAAAAATTTTACGTTTTTTATAATTAGTATATGAAGTTTAAGTTTTAGTTTTTGAAGTTTTTTTTTGTAGTATTTTACTTTTAAGATAAGCATAAAAAATAAAAATAAATAATTAACATGGTCGAGTTAAAATGTTTTTGGACAAAAATTAAATCAAGTGAATTTATGAATTGATAGTTAATAATGTTTTTTTACTCTTAATAAATTCAACTATATCAAACAAATTTCCATTTTAAAGCTATTTTCAAATATACGAATGGTGTCTATTGTCTATCATACTATTAATATCATAATATGTACAACCACTAAATTTTGTTAAATGGAGACAAATATCGTCAACTAAATCAAATTATAAAAAAACCACGTCTACGTAGATACTATGCAGTATATTATTCGTGAGAAACAGATTGATATTAAACGCGATTCTATTGAAAAATTCGATTTTCTTAAAATACGTCGAAGCGTTTCTATTAATCTATAATATTAGTACCTACAGTAAAATAATCTCCAAACCTTATCACTCAGTCATATTTTCGTCTTCAATCGTTTAATTGGTATGCTACAGTTTCCCATGCTTCCTTTTTATAACTTCACTTTCTTAAATCCTTGTAACTATCTTCGATCATAGACCGTAGTGAATAAACACCTATATGTATATTTTATATTAGAAAATGATAACCAATTTAACTCGCATTATATTATTCCTATTATATAATATTATTATGACAAAAAATAACGAGGTCAATACTAGTTAGTCCTAGTCAAAATAACTAACAACGTTTTACTTCTGTATACGACTAATCTATTGACTCAGGCCTACAACCTTATAATTAAATTAAATAATGAATATGGTAATATAGTATATAATATTTTTAGTCATCATACAGAATATATCTATTAATTAATATTATAATAATTATAATAAAAAATACCTACGATATTATTGTATTTTTATTATTAATATTTTTTATACGTTTTATAAAATGTATAATATATTTTCCTTCCGATATTATATAACACTATAATTTATAATAAAAATAATAAGTAACCTTCTATCTTAGCCTTTAATTTAAACACAGGTAGTCGGTAAATACTAATAAAGCAAACAAAACCATTTTATTTACACAAAATCACAAACACTATACTCAACTATTAATAATAATTTATCCACCTATCTGTATATTATATTATATTAATTACGCATGACCATGCGAGTTATCAATATTATTTTGTTTTCCTACTTTCGCAAGAGAACGGCGTCTTCCTACTATCCAAGAAATATAAGAGGACCTTAAGACTTAAAAGTTCTAAAAATATGTCCATTAGTAAACAGAAGACACTCGATGAAACGTAAAAAACAAAATGTAAACAACTTTTGTAAATTAACACTAAATAGTGCATAATAGTAATCAACATTCATCTTCAAAAAATTGAAGATCATTTTATAAATTGAATATTTATTTTGTTCTGATAATAATGATTAAAAAAATATATTATTTGCAGCATTTGTTTCTTTAATGAAACTTTCAAAGAAGATTTTTCGGATCTAAAAATAATTCAACCGACTTAAATAACTGACCTAACTAAAGTCCTGCAAACTTGTTTTTGAAATAAATACAGGTACCTCTAAGTGCAGTTCAACAATCTTGCGTTTGCCTTTGTCGTAAAAACCCGTTAATAATCAATAATAAATAATATTTTATTATTGTACACAAAATATAGGTATTATACTTGACTAATAATTATTCATACAGACCATACAGTATATTATATATTGTAATAATGTTTTTTAAACTTAATTTAATTATTTTGCGTGTAAATTATACGATTATATTATTAACAAATTTGTGAATTTGATTATGACTTATATAAAAATATTATCGATCAAAAAAAAAAAAATTATTATTAACACCAAATACGAAATATATTAGATATCAATGTTTTACCTGACAAATTCACCAATACGATTGTAATAATAATTAATCGACACAATATGTATTTGATATGTTCATTGTATTATTATATTATGGTGGCATTATCGTATTCACGGCGTGCACGGTTGGGATACCAATATTGAATTTTATATACTTTTTCACTTTTCCTTGCATTACTTACGATCGTCTATAGATGATGCTTTATGATGAAGTTTCGCTTTTATAAATACATAATATACTGGGTGGTACATTTAAAAACGTATAAAGCATTCGTTATTTCAAAAACCATTAAAGTTTTGAAAACACTTTGTTTTTGCATTATTTTAAGTCGTTAAAAAACAAAATTTAATAATAAATATAAACATTTTACTGTTTTATATATCTTCATCATGTTTCTGATGACAACATGCATTTTTAATATTTGAGCTTATTAGTTATGAGTATTTTAAGTTTAAATGAGTAAAGTTGGTATATTGCAACATTTTTAATTCTTCGCTCATTTAAACTTTAAATACATTACAACTAATAGATTGCTACACTAGTCTGAAATTATATTTTTAGAAATAAAATGATGTTAAAAAATATTTTTAAAAACATTTGTATTTTCAAAATAATTTATGTTTAACGTTAAATGGATCACCCCGTATATATACATACATAAATTCGCAGTGAAGATAAAAACGACATTATTAAATTTACTTATTTATATTATTCATCAGCGTGTGACACCTATATCTATATATTAATGATTGAATACGCGACTAAGCTTAAAACATCCATTGTTATCGATGTTATAACGATTATTGTGACGTAACTTTCATATATTAAAAACTAGTAAATAGAAGATAGTGATGGCAGACTGTCCCCTGCAATGGATTATGCAATATCGAACCTATTTATACAATCGCGATGATCGCCCGAATACTGTGTTTCGTTCGTACGTATATACGACAAAATAACAAACTACCGATATCATGTCATAACAGCCTTGATAAATATTTTTTAAGCACTTAGAATTTAAGTTACTTAATTTAAAATACAGATAATACGTACGTATACGTACCTATAATAGGTACTAATTTTCAAATAATATTATTGTACCACCTGAAAACGACAAAAAAATTCAGTTCAGTTTATTTATTATATAAAAAAAATTGTTTAGAAAACAATTCGAAAGTTTTTATAAATACATTTTTAAAGTATCTGTATTTGATCTCGACTATTTTTAAAAAGTATCTTTTACTATATATGCGTTAAAAATAAATACGCGACATGTGATTCGTATTACAGTAAGTATGTTATTGAAAAAAAAAATTGTACAATAAAGTCGTCGCGGGTCGTAAGTATCTATAGCTATTATAACATTTGATTCGTTGGAATATTTTAATTGTCATTATTATTTAATCATCCGTGTTGTACGATTAGCAGTAAAACGATTTAATTAATCAAATCTATGTTTAATCGATACGATCAAATATATTGTATTCATCTCGTACTATTATGTAAAACCTAAGCAAATAATAAAACAGTCAGTACCTATGTGTACGAAAGACAGGATGATGAACGCTCCTTGACTTCGTTCATCTCGGCGACACCTGCGGTCGATGTTGAATTATTGTAATATTATTATTTATCTTATAATTTAAAAGAAAATATTATTGTTTATTACGATGAATTGACGTAACCAGAATTCGATTAATGATTATAGATAGGGCATGCAGTTATATGCAAATTGCATTTTTTTAATGTATCAAAACATTATTGCCATCCCAACACTAAATTTATTCTATTACATCAAAGAAAGTAGAAATTAAAATTTTATTGTATATTTTTTTTTGTATTATTAGTGAATTTTTCAGCTTAAATTACATTTTTGGTATATTCTAAAAGAGCAAAATAAAAATTTACCACGAACTACATCACTAAAAAGGGGAAGTAATTGGTCGTTCTGCTATACTACTCGTATAGTAGTCAATTGAATTAGTTATTGATTGAAATATGCATAATATTATATAATCCACAAATTAAACACTATACATTTTGAACAACTAAAATTTTTTAAATTTCTGTGTTTTTGACTTATTTTGAAAATTATTTTAAATAACTATAATAAAAACTTACGAGTTATGAGAAACCTTGTATAAATGTTCAACATTTTTGACCAACAAAAAATTTTTTTATTTTTAAAAATATTTACAGGAATATCTCAAGAAGAGTCTAAATATTTTTAAAATTTTACCATAGTATCTATAAAATGATAATGTAAATATTTGGTGAAAATCTCAAGAATTAGTTTGTCAATTTCAATAAAATAAGAAAATCGTTGTTACGAGTATACATATGAATATCCAATACAATTATTTATATCAATAAAATATATTTCATGTAAAATGAGTTATAAGTGCCAAGATAAGTGTGTTCCCTATATAGTGGTGCTTAAATTACAATGGATCTGACTGGATGGTGAATCATCAAGCGCAGTGAATCTCAACCTGGGAGTCACTAATACATAACATAAAATAGCTATTAAATAAATATAATAATAATGATGTATTTAAAAAATGTATCCGTGTTCAACGTGAGTACATTTTTTTTAAAACTCAATAATGAATAATTGAATACAATCCAACTGACGACTAAAAATATGCGCAGTATGACACACTGTATGTAAAACGAAATTAAAAAGTGTGCAGGACAGTAAAACATCATTGTTGCAGTAGATATTATCTGAGTCTCGTCAACTTTAAATGTTTGTAAAAAACATACTGTGATTTTAAATATTTTTTAGTTAGTATCTAACCAACTTATGAGCTAAATTTTCAAACTTTATGGTCAAACAAAATTTTTTATCAATATTTTATAAAAGAAAAATCGAAAATATCAAATGTACATAAATAGTTCAAAAAAGAGTAAATATTTTTTTAAATTATACCATAAGTAGAAAATTATAATAGAAAACACCTGGTGAAAATTTCAATTATCTACGGTTATTTGTTTTTGAATTAAAACAAAATATCAAAAAACGGTTAAGGAGAAAGTTATTTTACGGTTATCATAAAAATTTGAACTTCAAACGTCAATAACAAATTAATGTGAGTATCCGGTAAATTTTGTATTTTGATTAGATATAGGTAGAAAAACTTACAAGGAATATTTTATTAAATTGCTAAATCTTAAATATCTAACTACAAAATAATTTGTAAATTTTCGGGATTTCAGCAAATTTTGTTAAAGTTCTAACTTTAAACGCTTATGTAAAATTATGAAAATGTAATTTTGTAAACCAAATATGATTACAAACGTAAAAGTTTCAAATCTCAACAAAAATATTTTTGAATTACAACAAAATAACTAAAATCGCAATTCTTTGATTAAATATCGAATTTCATAGAAATTTAAATTTGAAATTTCTGTCAAATCTCTCAAAATAAAAAGAAAATATCATGTAGATTTTCTCATGTACCTATAGAGCCACATAGGAAATTCTAATATAAACATTTGGTAAAAATTTAAAGTTTCTACATTATTTGGTTTTAAGTTACTTTCAAAGCAACAAAATTGATTCACGCTTATCCGTAAATTTATTTTTAATTATTGTTTTGTTTTTTTTGGTCATTTTGAAAAATAACAGGATTCCCTCCACAAAAAAAATAACAACTAAACTCGACTTTCTACAAGGGTAGAATTGTCTACAACCTTCAAGGGTAAAAATGAAATCATTTTTACTGCTCTAAAAAGTGATGACAGACACAAAAATTAAAAACACACATCATCGTAAAATACTAAAATCAATACATTTTTCATCACTTCACTTAAAATCTTAAGATTAAATAGGTATTTTCTATATTGATTTATTATAATATTATTTCTATTAACATATAATTTCGTTCCTGTATAATATTTACCAGGCAAAACCGTAGATCATAGATGGCTACACACTGGTCTAACAAATAAATTCTTCACCACGTGTAGTCAGATTTACGTAAATAGGAATATATAACATACATCTATGTATCTATATAGATAAGTAATTTTATTTACGACTTGCATATGACGCTAAATTGAGTAAATTTTTATGATACAAATACATTTTTGTTTAATCATATTTTATTTATATTTGACATTTTATTATTAAGTGTTTAAGTCGTACTTTTTTTTAAAAAGCATTTTTTTATTGTTTTTTAAAACATTAAAATCTTTGCCTTAATTTAATTATGAATTATCGAAAACACAACGGTTATTTTTTTAT
This sequence comes from Rhopalosiphum maidis, assembly GCF_003676215.2. Classification (NCBI taxonomy): domain Eukaryota; kingdom Metazoa; phylum Arthropoda; class Insecta; order Hemiptera; family Aphididae; genus Rhopalosiphum; species Rhopalosiphum maidis. Next base: position 89,578,218 of record NC_040878.1, read on the forward strand.
AATACTAATATCTTTGTGATAAATATTAACTATTGTACTATGATGAGTACCTAAACCAACTACACGTTTTCAAGATATTTAAGATACCTGTACGGTAACGACACGGCGTAAGAATACCGTTAAACTTATTTTACGATTTCGAGTTGATTAATGAATATTCAAATTTCAAAATTATATATAACTACATATACATAATTATCAAAAACATCTTGTGAATATTATCGTGTCACGCGCGAAAAGAATTTTCGACATTTTCCACGTGGATAGAATTTCAGAATGATTACACGTCTTCCGTTCGATATTCATGACTTCTACATCACACCTATTTTCAAAATTTTACCCAACATTTGAGGGACTGGTGGTTTACTGGATCCGTGTACATCATAATGCACACCCAAAAGACGGAGAAATGTCAAATGAGAACCATCGCAATCTATACATAGTATAATAAAATTCCCAATAGTTGTATTTGTTAATATTCTACTTTATCTGACAAAAGCATATGAGTACGCCAAGGTCAATCAACAAGGAGTATCTAGTAATAATAATAATCTCTATTGCGGGAAAACATTTTATTTATAATTAAGAATATCTAAACTATACACTTCGAATTTTTATTTTTTATGTTTAACAAATTTTGAACTTATCAATATAACATTATTACCACATTTGAAAAAATCAATATTAAACGTATGACCTGCAGCCAATATATTTTTTTTATTTGTAAATTTTATGTAGAACAAATCTTAAGTTTTCGTTTCGATATAGACACTTAACATTTTAAACTCTCGATAAAAATTAGCAATCAATGTTACCAACGATGAATTTCAACATAAATACTAAATTTTGATAATTCCTTCTAGATTGTAGATAAAAAAAACCTAAAACTCCATTATAACCCCATTAGGGTTCTCGTATAACATGGCATTTAACGAATAAATATCTTAAAAAGTTATTTTGAATTATCTCTAAATCGTGAATTTGAGTAATGGAATTATTGAACTAAAATAATGTTTTCGAGACGAAATCTTACCAATGAAAAATAAACTAATTTAAGCGCATCAGAGCAAGATAATTCGTGACAGTTTTTTTTTTGAGAAATACATAAATTTAATGAAGCCTTAAATTATATATCCTGCATAAATGTGGCTTGAATGCAAGTTTAGCATCAAAAGTAACATCTAAGTGCTAAGTCTTAATACATAGCACTGTAGTCGTGTGGGTTTGGAGCTTGCGGCTTAACTTTTAAATCTCTATAGCCGATAATTACACAAAACTCATGGGCCAAGCGACTGCGGCGCTTATGACGATTCGTAAGGAAACAAATATTGAGTAGTCAAATAGGAAAAACCATTTTAACAATCCGACATAGGTATATGTAATCTACTGAGTACCGGTTACAATATTCCATATTATAATATAATTAATATTACCTATATATGTTTATAATAAACTGGTATCATCTTTTTCACTATTATTTGTTAACGCAATAATTAGATACTTATTTAATGAAAATAATTAGTAATTTCTACAACTTGTTTAATCATGATATTTATAATAATACAGCTTCGCGTTTTAATATTAGCACTTAGAAGTTTTTCTCATATGATCATACACTAATAATTATTTATTATTACCATTTACCGTATTTTATATTTATAATTTTATAATTCTCTCTTATTATAATCACCCATTATTGTACAATTTTACGATTTTTTATATTAATGTATGTACGTGGTACGTCACCAAAATCATTATATAATATTATATTATTGTATTCATAGATGTAGAACGGAGGACTTTGACTAATTCCTCTTTATAAAACAAAAAATAGGCAATAGAACGTGATCCTTTAAAATAATTATGTATGTAATATTAAATTAAAAATGTTTGGCCTCCATAGGATTATTTTCTTTACAGATTGATAATAATTATCATTAATTACGTTTAAAAGCGTTCCATAAAATAAAATGTTGTTGTTTTCAGTATTTTTAACCAATTTCCTAAAACTACTGGAAATGTACACAATTGTTTTACTGTTTCGTTTTATATTTGTTGTACTTCCAATCAATGTAGGTATCTGAGCAGTGAAACACTTGGAACTGAAATCTTTTAACCTGAAAAATCAATAACCTACGACAATAACATTTATAATAATTTTACTTTAATTCATAATTTGTGAACAATAATGCATAATTATATGATGAATGATTAATAGGTACTAGGTATATATCCATATAATGACAAATCACGTACTCACACACAATATAATATATTTTTATGTAAAAAAAAAAAAAAAATAAGAACATATTTTATTCTATTACAATACAGTTATTAATTATTATATATTTAAATTTCAAAAATAATTATCATAATATATACACTTACTTATGTTTACATAGGTAATAAGTAAGTATAATTAATTTAATTATAAAATGTCGTATATACAAAAACGTACACATCGACTTTATAATGACTTTATAATGTATAATATTCTACAGAGTGATTCACCAAATATGCTCAATCGCGTTTTTCTCTAATAATAAATATATCCATTTTTTACTGCTTACTATAATATACATGGTGTAAACCATAGGTTTTCAAACTTTTTTCATGCATTTCCCGCTTTGAAAATCAAAAATTATCCAGCGCCCCCTAAAAAAATTTAACCTTACCATCTGTAGTGTATTTTAAAAACAGTATAGTTGTCATGCCGTCTATGACAGACGTAAAATCAATTTTGAGAACATGTAGTAGGAATTTAATTTTAATTTGAAGTTTAAAAGTACATAATACTTTTTAATCAGTATTGCCCCTCTATTCTGTTTCAACTTCACCAACATTTCTTAGGGTCTTATACCGCTCCCCTGAAGACTATCGACGCCCACAGGGGGGCGTTATCGCCCACTTTGAGAATGACTGGATTAAACTATAGAAAAAATATTGACGTATTAAAATCAAAATTTAAACAAGTAATTTTTAGTTACTAAAAAGTAAAATATTATTTTTCGTATTTAAATTTGTGTACTAAGACGTATAATTATAGGCCTATGATAATGTGTTTAAAAGATACAAAGGTTATGGAATTTTGAAAATTTTAATATTAATCTATCAATATTTATAATTTATAAAAATAGTCCCTGTAAAATAAATGCTAGGTTCAATATTACGTGTTTATATTTTTAAATTATTTATGTATTATTTGTATTCGTAAATTTTTTTATTAAAATTTGTTCATTATTGTATTTTAAAACTCAACCGTTATCAATTGAAAACATTTTTTTTTTACCTATTTATTTATTTTAATACCTTTTTAAATACCATTTTCAATACATTGTTTATTTTAATAATTCTAAAGTTCAGTAAATAATTTGGCATGTATAACGTAATATATTGTATTATGAGTAATAATTATTCAGAAAACTGTTTTCTAGGGGATCAATATTTTTGCATGAAACATTCTAAGAATGTATCCTGTATTTTTTCTTTTTATTTTATTATATATAAATTTTATTTTAAATGTCCGAGCAGGTTAAAAAAAATCAAATCAGCATACTCTAATGTCTAAATATTTCAAGGCCATTATATGGCGGTGATCCTCCAACACGTTTCTAAAAAAATATTATGTACGAAAAACTACTCGGACGCACATAAACACGCGAGTTTGAATCCGCCAATACCTATACATTCAGTTTTATCGCACATCTATTGCAGTAATATTGTCGTGGAGTTTATAAACGTGTTGATTTAATACACGTAGTCGCGGACGAGTATATATATATATATATATCATATGCAAAACATATGATATTAAAATAATATATATAAAAACCAAAACATCGTGTCTTGACGATACGTGCATCGTTATTATTATATACTATTATATTGCACATAGTACTTAGTCTGCAGTAGTGTTCGGGCATAGACGTTTACAGGTACACAGCGTAAGTCGTATTATCGGTAGTCTTGGAATTGCGAAAATACACGTTTCACCGGAGCACCGCAGAATTATAGTTTTTATGACGGGAAAGCAATTTTCGCAGGCAGAGAATACTAGATTACAATGTTCTACCTATGGATTGCAATACACAGAAACTTGCTCCATTAGCTGGTTGTATATTATCCTGAATTTAATCATACACATTACGCGAGTGTAAAATATGTTGGGTATCATAGTACAAACAATATATTTTATGTAAAATAAAAAGTGGTTATATTATTATTATTATTATTATTATTATTGTTGTTGTTGTTATTGCTGTTTTACGAAATACGCATTATCGTAGGTACAAGCTTATACATAGGTATAAAGGGGTCTAGGACAGTTATGTCGAAAAATTTTATATAAAAAAAAAACAGTTCATCAAAAACAATTCATTACACTTGTATTCAAAATATTTTTCATAAATTATAAAAAAAAAAATAGACAAGTGGTTACCGCGAATATTAACGTGGAATTTCATAATAAACCAAAAAGTTTTTTTTTACCAACTGTATTTTTTATGAAAATAGATTTGACCAATAGGATTGTTTATGAATTGTCAACATTTTTGAAATGAGTAAAATTATATTATTATATTGTAATATTCTTTAAAAGCCTTGTACGTTTTTCGAACTCCTCCTCCCCCTAAAAAAAACCTCCATGTCAATACGCAAAACGTATCACCGATTATCGTAGTTCACATTGAAGTATTCGTCTTTCACTAGTTTAAATCAGCCACTGTGATATTTATATGTATATTTTTTAGACTACAAGTTGAGGTTATTATACTTGTTATAAATGTGATAAATTATATTAATATTAATTAAATATTGTATACAAAACACCAAATGCTAGCCAGGCACATTGTCCTTTCGCGAATATCATGTACATTATCGTAACCTCCGAATGCAATAACAAATCGATAAACCAGTTTGAATTATTTTGCCTAATGCTTTTATCGAAAAAAAAAATTTACAACTTTCTAACACTACCTGCGCAATATTTTAGACTCAGACTTTTGAAAAACCAAAGTTAATTTTAGTAACTAGAAATCAACAATATCTTGTGTAATTACTAATTATAAACATTTATGAATAAAAATTGATTATTTAACACATTTTTAATATGTAATCTCCACCGTTTAAATTTCATTCGCATTCTCTAACAAATACAACTGTCAAAAAATTTATTTTTTAAATGTACAACATTTGGTACAACTTTATTATGTTTTATAATTATTACTATAATATGGACATTCTATACCGACTCACAGATTTTACAAATCGAAATACCTACAACTTATTTAATCATGTTTAATAAAATATCATTCATTTGTATCAATGTTTCAATAACGTATGCCCTACTATTCATCATATGTAAGACAAAATATATTGATAGATATTATATGAAAATAAATACGAAAGAAGATAAAGAAGACCAGCTTTAGGAGTTGTTCATCAATGAGGTAATCAATTTGTATAAAAAAAAAAATATTTAAAAAAACACTAATGTTTTGTAAAATATTTCTTTTACATAAAATTTTAAAACATTACTACAAAGTAAAATTTTTAGAAAAAAATGTATTTTTTGTTAAAAGCATTTTAAGTTTAGATGGACGTAGTATTGGAACCAACATTATCCGGAATGCCTTCTCCTATCCACGAAATCTTTAAATACATAAAAAAAAAAAATCATAAGCTATAATCATCCAAAATTTGATTTCTACTTATTGAAACGGGCAAAAATATCCTGATTTAGGATAAGGAATTAAAAATTTATGTCATGATTATTAAAATAAAGTAAAAATATATCTGGTAATTTTATAACAACGTTGATTTTTAATGATTTAAAATAATTGAAATGATGAGCGTCCTGTATAGATGAATCGCTCAGCACACGCTGAGAGCACTCGGCATTTCTCACTACATGGTAAAAAATATCATAAAATGTGTACAGTATACGTACTTGTGCAGTTATGCCAACTCTACACACAGTCTACATGGTAAACCGACATAATAATACCATACAATCCCGTAGGTATAGAATATTATAATCACTCACAAATTACTAGTCAACTTGATAAACGATGATTATTATTATTGTCATTATTATTATTACTATAATCAATTATCATTCAATTCGTATCCTCTGCAGCTCTTTCGTTGATGTTTGTCGCTCGTCCGCACTATGTGCTATCCACGTTGATGAATGATGATGATGATAATAATAATAATAATATAGCGTGCCATCCTAAACGGCTGGTTTGTTTGTATGCATTGCTGTATTTGTACAGCGCATTGTTCCACGTTCTTCGTTCTTCGCTTAACATTTTACGTCCATTATTTCCTGAAAAATTCAAGTATGTAAGTATGAAAATAATCGATTCCGTTTATACAGCATGTCCAATAATGTAGTACGCATAAACGTTTCGTCGAAAATATTCGAATTGACAGACAGATTATAGTTTTGGCCGATAACGGATACACAAAACAAACACTGAAATACCTACACTCGAATGGGTCCAGTTTAATTCATCGGGGTTTTTTTACACGCGAGCAGCTGAAAAGGTGATTTCACTGTCAGGCGTCAGTAATTTATAGGTGTACCTACCCAGCTCTCTTCCGTTTAACGTCGTTTAGTGTGTATATATATAATATATTAAAAGAACGCGTTGCGCGGGAAAAATGTATTCTAGCGATACATATGAGATAAAAAAAAAAACATAAAATGCTCGTTTAATGGTATCATTAGTGACAATTTGAACCGTGGTTTTACCTACTAACTGTTCGTGCTGTGTATACATTTGTCACCGCACTGTTGACAGAGTTAAAAATACGTAAAATATTGAATAAATTCTTATTAATGGCCTTAAAACAGGGTTAAATCCGTTCGGGACGCTTTAAGTCTCTCTCCCTCAAATATGCCAGCCAATTATTATTTGTATCCCACAACGAATTGCTGTTTTAATTTTACTCATTTAAAATATTTTGTAAGACAAATGTATAGATATTACATAATGCAGATATCGAGTAGGTGCCCGATTCCCACTTTTTACACAAAACTTTTGGAGAATATTACGAAAGTCTAATCGATTTGCATAATAAAATATACTAATATGAAAAAAAAAGAACATAATATTACCGTTACAGATCAATAATTGACTGTCATGTGATGAGTTAGGTAATTGTTTAAAGAACAAGACTATGCTTAAAAACCAACCAAATTATAGTATATTTAATTATTTTTGACAACAGACTGACGGGTAGAATACACAAATATAATAAATATAATTTTTTAAGACTCTGAGAGTACCAAGATCTTTAACAATCGGTATAATATTATATTATGTTGCTATTACTATTTCTAGTATAAATTACTATTTAATCTGTGATCTAGCATTTACCGTTTTGCTTTGATTGAAATATACGTATAATACAAATACAATATTACGATAATTTATTTTATGATTTTCAACTTCTTAAAATTCTGAACATATTTTTTTATATGAAAATAGAAACAGATTCGATGAATATTTAAAATCCTACTTGAGCCTATACTCAGTAATTATTGAATTTATATTTTAAATTGTGAATTCACGGGCTCCCACACGAACATGTTCAGTGGGGCCCATTATCTTCTTGAAGAGTAAATAAAAATAAAAATATATAAGCCACCTTAAGGCCTAAGGCAGTATAGATGTAGGGAAAATAAACTACAAACACCCCCTTGTCTCAAGTAATCTTTTGATATAACTTTTATTTAAAACGACCCAATAGTTTATGAGTTTATAGAGAACAAAGTAAAAAACAATATACATATAATTATTAATATTATTAATATATATATAATAATGAATAAATATGTATATTGTATATTATAGATTAATGATTAATTTTAATATATCTATAAGCATCTATGTTATATTAAACACCATAAACTCGTCACCAAATCGTATTAGTTATATTTTATTTTTTTTTATTTGAATTGTAATATCTTTAAACATATTTTTACAACGAGCAAGAATTATATTTATAATATTAATATAGAATAAATTAGTCATATTAACTTTAAAAACATATAGCAATATTAAATATACTTCTTGAGAAAAATTAAAAATGTTGTTTCGTTTGTTTTTAAATATATATGATTATATTATATTATAATATCAATTATTTAATATATTTTTTTTTCATATATTTTAACTTAACGGCTATTACTCGATTTTGAACGTACATAATGTTTATTGATTTTCCGGTTCGGTTAATTATTGAACACCAATGAAAAATAATTCAGTTTTATTCATGTAAAACGAGTGGACACGACCGTGAAACAATGTGCTTGCATATCTAATGCATACTCCCGTACATATTGCAAAGCATGTATGGTAAATAAATAAGTCTTAATGAATAAATAGCAGACGTTTCAGGTGTCTGTAAATATTTACTGTTGCAACATACTCGAATAACACAATATAGTTATTAAGAAGTTAGTATTTCATGTGGTAGAAACGAGTATTAGTGGAAAAGGGCAAGGTAGGTAAGCTTTTAGAGGAAACAAGTACCGCCCACATCGCGACAACACCGTCCCTCGAGTGTACAACGTTTCTGCCAAAATAAAAATAGTTTTGTTTTTCTTTCATCCAAATCAATTTTCTTCCAAAACTATCGTTTGAGATTTAAGAACCACTAGTTATAATAATTCTGTTTTTTTGATTTGGTTCTACTGTTTTATGATAAATATTCTGAGAATTATGTATTCGAAAATACTAAAATAGTATAATGTTTCCGTTCAAAGTGTAGTCCAATTTCAGTGATTTTTTATGCAGACAAATATTAATAATTTAATCATTCCATACACATTTTAACGAACAGTATAGAACTGTTTGTAGAAAATCGCATCCTCATACCTATTAATATATTTTTTATTTTATTTTTAAGTGTTCGAACTAATGTATTATGTATATAAATAAATATACAGTTCTAAATTATATATTCAAAAACCAGAAAGAAAAAATATTCCATTAACTGCAATAACTAAGTATAAGCTATAACGTATGGCATTTTTGAAAACAGTACCTATGCAAAAACTATTGAAAATTATAATATTAACTTTATTAAGACTAGATAAGCATAATATATACATAAGACAAAATGAAATCAACGGATAAAAACAAGTGAAACAATTTTTGGGGGTCAACGAGAACCACCTCCTCGTGATGTCCTATGAGTAATTCTAAATGGTTCGCAAATATAAATCAAGAAGAACGAGATATGGCAAAAACTAATCTCTCCCCTTCCTTTCAACGTGATGGCGATGATGGCGCGAAATTAAACCGAAAATCCGCAAAATACTAGCTCATAGCAACTGTAATTTGTTTATCATAACATTACAGCTGCACGCAATTATTATCCTGAACACAGAATTTTGTCATGGAATTTGTTTTAATCAGGTTACACGAGTTTTTTCCGGTAGAAGTTTTCAGGTTACACAAATTGTGTTCTGACGAAAAATGTTAAATTTACTGGTGTTATACGATTGAGGATGTTTACTTTTTTAGTAACACGATTGTCGGCAAATCAAGGAAATAATATTTTGTACCTTCTATTTAAACGATTGAGAACGATTTTTTGAGCGGCGACGTTGTTGTTTATTTACATTTCTAACAAGCATATTTCTACACATGTAGTGACTTCTGTTTCGAAGGAAACTCAAACACAAACCGTGATAATAATGAAATCAATCGAAAACATTATTATCAAAACCATGGCAAGTAATGATTATGATCGTATTATTTCTATAATTAATTCTTAAAAAGACTTTATACAAACTAAAGATATCATGACTCCATGCGGTATCTAAAATTAACTGGAAATAAGTAAGTACTTGAGAAAAAAAAAATTTTAATGTATTTTAAACTGATAAATAATTGATATTTGTATATTTTTTAAATGACAAAAAAAATCTATGTCAATAATATATCATGTTAAAATTAAATATCAATTATACTATTTTGTATTTTTAATCAATGCGACAATGTTGTATAAAAGTCAGCGGGCAAAAACGTTCTCGATCGTATTATTAAAAAAGATACGGTCGATAAAGACCGTTCTCAATCGTGTTCTACTCAAATTTACACAAGTTATGTACCGCTAAATTCAAATCTAGAAATTAGCTCACTACGATATTATAGATATCATTCACACGTTTTATAAAATATGTTGTTTTGACGTATTTATTAATATAAATTAAAAGTAAAAAAAAAGAAAAAGTTGAATAAAAATTCAAATTACTTTGAAACTACTTTTAAAAATAAAGATCTACTCTTTTCAAGACACATTTCATTTATTCGTGTACCCTTTCTTTTTTCATCGAGAAACAGCTCTTGTACCCCACTTTTATTATTAGTACACGACTTGTCGACTGCAGAGGACATTACGGCATCTTCTGCCCCAAAAGTCCCTGAAACCAGATCATCATACTTTCGAAGACTGCACTCGGGGTCTGAACGATGACCGGGCATGATGCGTACATTTCTGATACGTCATTTGATTATTTTCTATGAATTATGGTTTGACATGTGAGTTTTTCTATTCATCTATTTACTTGCGTTTTAGATGACGATTACTTAATGGTAGCTTATTTAATAATTCAACAAACAATAGTTTATCACTTGGATAATAGTATGGTGATGTTCACTACTGTACATCGTCCTGATTATATCATTTATTTTCTGTATGACTTTCATGTTTTTTTCGCAACACATATTTGATGTGTCGTTTATCGTTTTTTAACGATTTTTGAAAACAAAATGTATAACTATTTATACAAATTAATGTCTTATTTTTTCCACTGCTTATTACGTCGCTCACAATTTATTAAACTCGCATTTCATTTGAAACGCAACAGTGCACTTCGACACAATTGAAATACGTACGTATCAAATGTATACATTTAAGTATTTCATAAGTTTCAAAGTCAATAGACGATATAATCATGATATAGTACTCATACTAATTATGGATTGATAAAAGTGTAATTATGTCTCTTTAACTTAAAGCATCCATTGCGCTCCGCATGGATATGTGCCTGTTGCTTGTGCTGCTTATGTCAAGCCTTACAGATCGTCATCGCCTTTAACCTATAAATCTTTACTGACCAAACTAAGATTGCCGAATAGATAATAAGATTACAGAAATCAAATAGAAAAAACGTATGTAGACTACCTTGCTCACTGTGCATTGTTAAGAGATTTCTTTTTAATAAAAAAAAATAATATTTAATTTATTGTTTTTTTATTAAAATGTATAACGAAAAACAATACACTTATATTTTGGCTTATATTAGATTTATTTAGAAACTTAGAATAGTTAATTAGAATACCAAAGTTTCAGGTATTGTTCTTGGAGATATAAGAAAAGTTTAAAAATTAGTTTGAACCACGTTAAAAATAAGTACTGACTGGCTCATAACTTTTTTCTCTTCGTCGCTTAAGACATTTTTTCTAATAAAAATAATGCTCCGATCGTCAACTTCGGTTTAGAAGTTAAATTATAATTTTTTCGACGGATGATTAACTTACAGTCACATAAACATACTAAATACAATAACGATCTGAGAGCGCGTTATTATCAATCATAACTCTTGCGCAGTGCTAAAATCCTTAATACCGCCTAAACCATAAAAAACCTGACAAAGGTAACTGAGCAATATCGTTTTAATAATAATATTAACATTTTAACAAATGTTTGAATTTTTTAATTTTTATCGATTATTTTGAAAAGTATTAATAATTTTCAATTTTACTTCCCAAAATTCAAAAGTACCTACTAAATTTAATTTTCTAAAAAATTAAAAAAGTGATAATTTTTGAATATATTTTTTTCTAGAAAAAAGTGTCTTCAAAACACAAAAATATAAAACAGACATTGTAAAATCAATACATTCATCGCTTCGCTCAGAATGTAAAAATTTACAATTATCACATAAATAATAAATTAATTACTATAATGCTATTAGTTGCTACTAATAAAATATACATATGATGTTGGAGGCAATGAAATATCAAAATTTTGAAAATCCAGTGAAAACTAGCTACTAGTTTCCAAATTGTACGACTGTTATTATTTTGTATTATTACTTTTATTATTCGACAATCAACTGTACCGCTGTATTTTCAACTCGTCGTACACTACAAATATTAGCTCAGAAAATTATCTGCAAAAAAACAGTGTAGATTTTATTTTATTTCTTAAATAAAACATAATATTATGTATAATAATAGTGCATATTATAAATGATAATTATATTATCAATTTATTTTAAATATAAAATGCATACATTTAAAATTATTTGCGATTTTCAAATGTATTAAATACTAAATAAAAACACCTCTTAGGTAAAAAATCACGTTTACAATCTACGCTACTGGTTGAAATATATATTTCCCATGGTTTCCTATGCGTTGTGCCGAAACTATCATGTTCCAAACTAACAAGATCGCCTCAGCCATATTTAAGGCACAATAGCACATGTATATAGCGAACGCCAGAAAGTAAGGTCAGAGAATCGACGGGAAACAGCTATAGATCCGAAAACTCTATAATAGTCACAAGCTCGCTGCGTTGTTGGCTAAGTATAATCTATTGAAAACCTGTCTGCAGTGACCTTGAGGACGCTTATTGTATATAAATATTATATTATATTATCTACAAAATACTATGTGTTTTTATTTTTCTCAACAAGTAAATTTATCGGTATAACTAAATACAACTGCAGGGACTGAAATCAAATTTAAGTATATGCTTTCAAATAACCAGAACCAGACCAGGAACTCGAATATTTAAATTAAAAAAACATCGAGTAAAAAGATAATTATTAAGTTCGTGATATTTTTTTTTTTTGTAATTGGAGTACTTTAATAAACCAATATAATTTTTGTTTAGAGTCGTTTATTTCTCGTTAAATTTTAAAATTGAAATTGTTATTTGTATTTCATTCTGATATAGGTATAATATTATATATTACTGTTTTGTGTATAATAGATAAAAATAAAACAGATTTAATTAATAATTCCATAAGACTCGAAGGGTATTTATAGTTTGTTTTTTCGACATCTACAAACTATAAAAGTATAGAGTCTAAACGTTGCTTAAGTGTGGCTCACACTTGTATTTAATTTTAGCACGCAAAAATCAACTATTTTTTTTGTTTTTAATATAACAGATATTCTTATATTGAATCTACGTCAGCTTTTATGAGCGATCCTTGTATCTATCCTCAGTATTTTATGTTATACGTGTTATAATATTATAATTTGAAATGTCAAATCTATATTATAACAAAATTCTTCTTCTTCTTCTTAATCTGAACATAAAATATAAATACAGAATTATTTTAATTAGTGACCTATAGTTGCTATAGACATTCTAAAAATATATTATAATTTCCAAGCTTACAAACAAATGAATTAAAGTTGATACACAAAATGTTTCAAAACCAACAGATTTAGTCAATTAATTTCTTTACGACCTTAATACCTTTACTTATTTTTTTATGATAATGTTAATAATTGTTTATTCATTTTTTCTTTTTACAATAAAAAAATCTAGCATTTATAACTAACTTTTTTCCAGTTAAAATCAAATTCTGACTAGCCCCGACGTGATTCTTAATCGTTAACTATAAAATGTATGTTTCTATGCAAGCAAATCGTATTTCACACTGCTTGGTTCATTATTCTGATAAAGTATTATCATTAAAACAATTTCGAAAATATTTGAAAAATCGTGACAAAACAAATTTTGTTTGGGGCAGAGCCCAATAAAATATATTCAGAATTTGTATCTGATAAAATAGAAATGACATTTCCCTTCTTTTTTTCAATAAACACGCGCATGCGAACATTGTTCTGAACATATATACTATGAAAAAATCCTGCCTATAGTACATTTATAATTTTAGAGGTCCTCATTGAACCGAACATTCGTATAGATTTGTACAATCTCGGAAATGTATCTTAAAACACACGTTCAGGGACATCCTTGGAATGCTAACTTATTCAAACAAGTTTCGATTAATTAATTTAAATATTCACGTTTTATTTTAGGTCTCAATTTTTACGCCTTATTTTCCTATAAATCATAATAATTTTTTATAATGCATATACTAAGCCAATATAAAACTTAACATTCTATTTATCGAAAATTTAAGTAACTTATTATTTACATTATTATTTTTTTTTATATGTATATTAATTAGTGTAAATTATCTATATATATTATTCTAGAAATCCAAGGGGGTGATTAAAATATAATATTTTATATGTAAACAATAAAATGTATACATTTTTTTTTCCGTTAATTATAAATATTTAAAAAGCAAAATAATAGGTATTATCCCAAAATTTATTCAACTTTTTTGATATGCTAACTTTAATCATTTTCGTATATCTCCGGTTATTTTACATTCAATAATTGATAATATTAAAGCTATCCGATTCTGAGTTCAAGTGCAACAAACAGACAGTTCCTTTTATTTCAATACCTACTTAAATACAATAAAACGTTTTCATAATTAAATACAATTTGTGTAACTTTAATTTAATTTTATTTTTATAGCTTCGATCTCAAACTATTAAAACCAAATATATATTGGATAATAACCAGACAACACAAGTAACTACTTCATAGTTGATAACTATATAAAATGTAGGAATTTATCTTTAGTTATAACCAGGGCTTGGATTTTATAGCATTTGCTAATTATTATAGGATACAGATAAAAAAAGCAGTGACCTATAAATTTGTTTTAAGCACCAGGGACTCCAAATATGAAATTTTATAATGCTATTTTTGCATATTTGAAGTATTTTAGGTTTTTAGTGCTATTTTTCAAATTTTGGTGCTATTTTTTTGCTAATTTGCATAATATAATATTTTATTTTGTATTTTCATAAATTTAGTTTATATTATGTGGTATGAAAATTATAAAAATGTTGTTATTTATTTTAATTTTTTTATTTTTGAATACATATGAAAAATACTGAAATTTTTGTCCATATTAAAGTCTATTTTTAAATAGTTCGGTGTATTGGCCTATTGAACAGTAATTATGAATCCTTATCGGCTGTACGGCTCTCGTTTATATTTTTAACTATGAACAGAATACATTTTTATTTTTGCTATTTTTCATGTTTTTTAGGTCATATTATAGCGCATATTTCATTTAATGCTGTAAAATCCAAGCCCTGGTTATAACCATACATTTTTTATCACATATAGAAATAAATTTTATTTATATACTCGTATTCTGTATTAAGAATTTCTAATAAAATTTAAACAAATTTTTATTTCACCTTAGAAATTGCTTAAAATGGAGATATCCTGTTATTACAACAGATACTTTATGTAAACTAATAGAATATATAAATCATAATGCCATATTTTATATGTGTATTAATTTTAAGAATTTTATATTGATAATGATAAGTACCTACTTACGATTGAAATTCGAAACGCAAAATAGTTTTTTTTATTTTAATAAATAATTTCATTTGCTACACAATCTGAAGCCTTAGAATTTAAAATATTATATATTATTAGTAATAGTGAGCAAAATATTACCTTTTAGGTACCTATGCTAACTTCACAGTCGTTCAAATCGAAATTCTGTACATATAATTACAACACGGCTAAGTCTTTCAACTATGGTTTATAGCTTACAATCCGATTCAGTATTCTATTTGTTGAAAACGTAATAATAGTAGAAGAAAATCGTTTCTGTTTGATCTGTATTTTTCACTTTGGATTTTATTTAAATAGGTACATTCAATCTTAGACCGAGTATATACTTTATGATGTCATAAACATACGACGTTCACTAAAACAGTTATTATGTTCACAGCGAACATAGGTGCCATTTGCTGGTGCGGCAATCAAAATGCGGTGGTTTTCCTTTCAAACAATTTTCTTAAGTGGCAAAAGTATCATAATATTATTATCGTCCTACTCAAATACTAACCAAATTAAAATCCATATTTTTCTGATGCAGTACGATGTTTCTATCACAATGTACATAATGATCATATTGAATTAGTTTTCCCGATACAGACGTTTCATATTATTTTCGTTATAATGTAAATGTCTGACAAAGATGTTCTATTTATTATCATTGGTGGGAGAAGGATTATTTTTAAACTACCTATATTGCTAGTATTTTTCTACAATGTTTTGTATTTTGGAAATAGTCGTTTATCGTGGTTATGATTAGATATAATTAGTCATTACTCTACTCATTTTTCATCTAAAACACAAACTCGTTGACATAAGCCTCTATTGGGACTTCAATGTTGTTCACGATCGAGAGATGTTATAAACACCACTGCACCAGTTCATTTTATACCTAATACCTATGCCCCAGCTAGTCGTACTTGAACATTTTGTTAGAAATCATTAACTCAAAAATGTCGTATGGCTACTAACGGAAACCCGTTTTATATACTTTTATCATTATATTACCACCAGCTATATGATCGTTATTGTATTACCTATATACCTATATACATAGTAATTATTCTTATTAAACGTGATTTTGGCATGTATGCAAGTTTCCGCAGCGTTCCCGTTTCGGCGAGATATGACTCTGCGTTCTCCTTGGAGAAAATGTGAACTCGTCAAGGGCAAATAAACGTATAGTACTTGCTCGTCTACCTATTAGGTTTATCTCGTACACCTATTGAACATAGCTATACCATACACACGTGCCGTCGCTAGCTGACAACAACGGCTCAAAGATTTCCGCGAATAGCCAACTCCAATAATATATTTTAAACATACAATAATCTACAGCATTATTTTAATATACGGTCAGCTTTCTCGAATCTCGACTACCATCGTGTCGGATTAGCACGGTCGAAGGAGAACCACGTTATAGGTTGGACGTACCTACGATAAAAGTACAGATATACCTACCTACCTACCTGCGACTGAAAGTTCACGTTAAATTTGTGGCGCCAAACTCTTTATTAAATCAGTTTTGTAAAGCATTCGAATGCTAGTATTAATGTATTTAAACATTGGTATTACTGGATACTCTGGTGTTTTAAACAATTTAATTACTCATTTTGAATGCGTGATGAAAATTACTAATGTACCTACGCTTTAAAAATATGGTATGGACTTCCTTAAACAATATTATATGCTGTTTAAATTATAGAACCAATAGCTATTATTGTTTTAGACCTTTTGAAAAGTGAAAACAAATATATATCGTTTTATAGTACCTTATATACTGAGATAATTCACAAGTATAAAAATATGTTTAATAAAAACTAATTAAAAATATTTTTACCACCAGTAAAAGTAATAAAAGTAGTTTACACGTTAAATTCGAATTCAGCGATAAATTATTGCATATATGGTATATAACTATAAACAGGCAATAGCATAAAATTAATCAAATTATTTTAAAAATGTAATTTTGTACGTAAAAGTTGCAAGTTTCCATGAATTTTTAGTTTTTGAATTACAATAAAATAATTAAAATCGTTATTCTATATTTAAACATCTAATTTCATCTAAATTTAAACTTTAAGTGTTTATTAAAAAAACTTATGGATAAATTTATTTTAGATTTGTTTGCATAAAATACTTATTAGAAATCTTGTATTAAAGTTTCAAATCTTAGATATAAAAATCAAGCATTTTTTAAATGATTGACAACAAAATTATTTGAAATTTTTGTGGCTCAAATTTTGTCAAAACTTTCAATGTACACAAAAAAAATTAATCATATATATTATCCTTCATTGTTAAAGTATCCATAAAAACAAATTATGACAGAGACATTAAAATATTTTCATTCCATGGTTTCTTTGTTCCTTTACAACAATTTGGTTGTTCTCAAATTATTTAGGGTACAGAAAGATAATATTTTAATATTAATTTTTTTCCTCTTCTGTACCACGGCTTTCCTAACAAATACTTGCAATGCTCCTTGAAGCTATGATGTACGGTTTGAATACTTGAGCCTTGTACACAATATTTTCAAGGTTATAACCAAACAATCAATTTTTTGTT
Organism: Rhopalosiphum maidis; assembly: GCF_003676215.2. Lineage (NCBI taxonomy): Eukaryota > Metazoa > Arthropoda > Insecta > Hemiptera > Aphididae > Rhopalosiphum > Rhopalosiphum maidis. The sequence continues at coordinate 89,596,275 of NC_040878.1, forward strand.
GGCAATTATAAAAAAAAAATTTTAAAATGGGAAAAATAGGTAACTCGCAATCTGACATAGGAGTAACAATTATGAGAAACCTTCTATTAAAAATTTTAACTGAATGAAAAATTTTATATCGATATTTAAAGAAAAATAATCAAACATTCCACGTGTCTATAAACAACTCAACATATTTTGAAAATTAAGCTATGTTGATACAATGTTATGATAAACATTTGGTTACAATTTTAAGTATCTTAAGTTATTCATTTTTGAATTTCAACAAAATAAAAAAATCAATTTTTTTAAAAACTGGTTTGCATAAAAATTCCCATTTTCATTAATTTTCATTTTTTTCAATAATTTTTAAGAAAATTAATAGTAATTTTTATAATCGGTACCCTACAGCAAACCAATTAATTCACTTTCCTCCCAGAAAACTGTTGTGATTAATTAGTAACTATGTATAATACAGTATACGAGAACTGAAATTATTGGATCAATTAAAGTGTATATGACGTATTACCTTTTTAATTTAAATGTTAATAAATAACTTACAGTATTTATTTTTGTTATAAAAATACTAATATTTCGATATCAATTTTTTTTTTTGAGCTTTAAAAAAGAGTATTTTAAATATCTTTAACAAGTATTTTCATTTATATTCAACTACTTATAAAAAGAATAGGAGTACTGAAATACGAATTTTGATCATAAATTGCCCAAAGTATTTAATACGCGGATATTTTAAATAATTTGAAACCCATTCTTGACAACAAATTATATTGCATTTTTGTACTTTTAATCACGGGTCAGGTTAAGTATAATAAAGATACATAATACATATACATATAAATATATTATTATGTTGCATAAATAATAAATTCTAGTGAAGTCTGAAATTTAATTACAAAGAATCGATATATATGTTACAACCAAGTATAAAATTCAGTAATTGTGTGGTTGTAGGCAAAGCAATTATAATTTATACACATTGGCTGAATCTCGCTGGACACTTCATTTAATTGTTTAAAGAACCGAAATCGGAACTGACAATAATTCGAAGTAAATGATTTTTCAGTACTTTTACCCTCTTTGCAGGACTGAATGGCATAAACAGTTGGAGAGGTGTTAGTGGAAAATGTAAAATGACCCATGGTAAGCTTATAATCATTGAAAATAATACAATCTACGCCCTAATCAGAATTTAACAGTCATCTCACAGCATGCATGTTTAAATAATGAAGATTTAAGTTGTCAAGTACCTATAGCTTAATCCGAAACTTATCGAAATGTGTATACAATATACGTATTATTCTCTCTACATATAAAAATCAAACAAATGATTATTTGATTCCGATTTAAGATATTTAAGTATAGATTATTTATCACATCGTTTTTCTTTTCTGATAATCTAATACAATACCTATATTTTAGGTAGTGGTAAGTACCTATAAATTATTATATAAATATATTAAATAAAATATATAGTTGGTAAATATTTTATATTTTTATAGATATAAAATAAGTGTTCAAAATTATGCAAAACATTCCCATCCCAACTTGAACTTATTAGATGAAGAATTTCAATGATTATCATTTATCATATAATTCTGACAAATCAACATAATCTTGTCAAGGTTAGACTGCGTAATAGGTAACTATCATTATTATTAATACATTAAGTAATCGTATAAATACCAACATTATTCTAATGCTGAAATTTCACTCCTAGAATGTCCTGTTTTTAGAATAATATATTAATATACCAAAGGATATTTAATTATATAAAATTTATTTATAAAAATTTTGGCTTTTGATATCATTGTATTTTTTCCATGTGGCTTGTAAGCATATTTATGTTAGCCGCCTCTGCAATAGACCGATAAACAAGAATTGACCACATTACCACTACACTTACGAATGATTTTGGAAAAATTGGTATGTCTAATAAATTTATGTGACTACACATAAATATCAATTACCTAAACAACAAAAATTTAACGAATGTTTATTTTTTAATATTTTTCTACACGTCATAATCAAAGTTTTAAATGCCAAACAATATTATAATAACATGTAACCGATGATATAAATATTATATTATTAGTAATTATTACTATAACTATTTCTTATATTTTTTTCAACCAATGGTATATATAATACTATATTTAATTCTAATCACAATGCTATTGATGTTTGAATCAATCTACTTACCCATTAATTCACATTTCACGTGTATTTGATATGTAATAATTAACGTGACCATCAAACATTCCGCTTTGAGCTTTGTGTCCCGCTGTCCCCAAAGAACCCAAAAATGTCCTGCCTTAAAAGAAAGTCACAACTAAAAACATTATGTCGGTAGGTATACTAATAAGTAATAATATATCAGTTGAATCCAATCCGTATTCTAGTCATACGATTATAATTTATCATAATCAGTTATAAATAAATAATAATAATATTATTATTATTTATTAAACAAACTATCCGCAGCGTCTGTGGCCATTTGACATAACAATACATTTTACAATATTCATAATTTACATAATATTAAATAATGAGAAAAAAATAATAATAATAAATATGCATCTGTAATTGTAAAGTAAAAAATTCTAATATTTTATAACGAAATTAATTGTATTAAGAAATGTTGATTTATTATTCTAGTAATAGTAGTAATACGACATTAAATAGTTTCCATAAAATATTTGAAAACAATCAACCGTTATTTAGTTAAAATGTACATAATATTATATATAATACTAACAAATAATAATCAATGAAAAATTATAGGTACTTGTATTAAATTATTATCACATCATACTCGTTTTGAATAATTATAATGAAGTATTATTCCTTCAAATATCTCAAACATCTTTTACGTTTTACGTCTTAAATATTTATGTGAATCAAACGATTATCACGACTACGAGTATTGTTTGTACCTAGTTATTTTATTTTACACAAAATTAACATTATTGAGTCATCGGGTTAATAATATATAGACTGATTTCCGATCAGTATTTACTGTGTAGATTACTAAAGTTTATAATAATTGTTAATTTATTATTATTAAATATTATAACCAGGCTAGGATTTGTATGCAATAAAAAATAGTAAAATATGCATTTTATTTTTTATTTACCAAAATACGTAAAAATATGCATTTAAATTTTTATAAGATAAAAACAAAAATATAGTTAAAAAAAAACTATTTGTTTATTGAAATACATCAGTGATTGGCTATTTGTCTTAATATAGTATAATCGAGAAATAAAATAAAATAATTTAAAAATAAAATTTATAATTCACATTCAATAGTGAAATTCGTGTTACATGCTACGACCATATATTTTTTAAATTTTCGATTATAAATGATCGGCGATTGGATCGTAGTATTGATTTATATTGACTGAAGATTTTATCGCTTACCTATAGTACCATAAAATTGTATTTATAAAAATAAATTTATGTTTAACAAAAAAAACAAAGTTTTATACTTTAATCAACGCAAGGCTATAATTAAATAAGAAATATTACTATTAAATTATAAATATTAATCACGAAATATACTATAAAACATGCATTTTTTGTATTCTTACAATCGAAATATGCAATAATATTCATTTTATTCAATACATGCAATAATATGCATTTTATCCAAAATATGCAAAAACATGCAAAATAAAAACACCACAATTTATCTCATCTTGAGGTGATTCGTGGACATTACTGACAAAATCAATAATCAAAAGTTGCAAAAAAAACATGCTGTTGCATATTTAATCCTAGCCCTGATTATAACATTCTAAATTGGTATTGGCTATCAAATTTTTAATACACACACTATTTTTAATTTTCTATTTATTTATATTGGTATATATAATAAACAAAATTAAGTCTTTCCGATATTTTCAAATTTCAATAAATTATAAATCGTAAAACTAAAGCTATTAAAAGCTTTCTTTTTTCACAAAGCAAAATACATCAACATTTAAGAATTAAATACGAACATTGAATATATTATTTTTATAGTAATATAATATATAATATAATAATAACCTTTAGTCTAAAAATAGATTATACTAACAAGTAGAAATTTCATTAATGGTTACGTTTTATATAATATGTTAATTTTAAAGTGTATTGACCGGTTATCGAATTTAAAAACAACAATATTTTAAATGCTTTGTTGAAACTGTTGAATGGTTTTTTTTATTTGATGTTTTAACTTTAAAGCAAGTCATGAGCAATTTATAATTGTCACATTATTTTACACGCTTATATATACAACTTGTTTTAAAATTTAAGGCATAACAAAAAACAATATTACCTTTTAGATTTGATAACAGGTCGATGAGCTCACATTAAAAAACCTTAAAATAAACTCAACAGATTTTTTTAAGAGGATATCTCACCCAGATGTGAATCTCCGTCTTAAACATGTGTTATGTAATCAATTTACACTCAACGATTCACATTTAGCTTCGTAATTTTTAATATTCGAATGTATTTGCCGGTTATAAAACTTAAAAGTAACAACATTCTCAATGTCTTGTTGAAGGTTTTTATTCAATATTCTAATTTTGAAGCAAGTTATGCATACTTAATTTGTCATATTTTACAAAGTTATACAACTCTTTGTAAAATTAAAGTACCTATAGAAAAAAACACTTCCGACAAAACAAAAACAAACCAGACAATGTAACCATTTAGATTTGATAATAGGTCGACGCACTCTATAATAACTAACGAAGCAACTAAAAGTGAACTTCTGAATGTAATTCTTCAATGTTATTATGTACAAACAAATTGTAAATAGAAATATGATGAGCTCAGTAAATATACCTGAAAAAAAATTTACCTACATTTTATAGAGTTTTTTTTAACCAGGTACATTTTTTTACTGTTGTTTAAATAGCATAACCTCTAATTTTAAATGTTGTTACATACGTAATAACTGTAATTTAAATAACTACTAAGTACTATTTTCAGTACAGAAACATAGCAGTCCAATTTCTCTAGAGATTGATTATTGTGAAATTAACATACAGATAGAGTTGTAAAAAAAAAAAAAATAACAATAATGTATAATATTATGTTTGATAATAATATACATAGTTTATAGAAAAACTACAAAGGTTTATTTTATTTAATGACATTCTTTCCGTTCACATAAAAAGTTTTTATCGATGTACATGAAAGGCAAACGCTTGAAGGGCAATTTATATTATTATTATATTTAGAACTGTGTTTTAATCTTTTATTACATTTTCCTAATTCTATTTTAAAAGTCAACGAACAGAATAAAAATTGCTTGTAACAATCTAGCAATATTGACCTGGACAATTTTCTAGTTTTCCAAAAACAACATGTTAACCTCTCAATACCTAGTATAGGTAAAGCGTAGATACAATAACAATATAGCATAATATACAAAAATAGAAACTTGACATACATTAATTATTAAGCAAATTAATACACCATTGAAGAAAAGGTAAATATGTACATTATAATTATAAATTATAAATCAAAATTATTAAGGAAAATAACAGTATTTTAGTCTTTAGTTTTAGTAATACAAATTTCATCTAATGAGATTATATAATATATACGTACTTATATAATATAAATTGTTTTTGTATGCTTGTCCTTTATAGACTCAAAAATAAACTACTGAACTATTTTCAAGTTATATCAATAAATTCTTTGAAACTCGAAGGGCGTTTATAACTTATATTTTATTCAACCCATATAGGTTGATGTACTGTTCATGCCTCACACCTGAATTTAGTTTTGGATCACATATTTTTTTTTTTTGTTTATTTAAATAGTTACCGTTACACAAGATTATATTACTCGTACTATTTTAACTAATAAAAAATATATAGTATATATTAAAAAAGTTTACAATTATATTTTTTTTTAAATGCAAACCTTAAAATTAAATACTTATAAGCAAAATAATTACGATTACTTAAATTATTTGCAATCATTATTTATTTACTTAATTTATTTCGAGCATATTTTTTATGTAAACACTCAAAAACTAATACCAATATTAAATATAATGGATCTACGTAAAACTTTAAGCATTATTTGAATCTGTCTCCAGATTTTTGTGTTTACATCAAAAACATATCTATTATCAAGATACTTAAAATCATAAATTAATCATTTTCATTGTGTTTATAAATTTCAACTGAAGCAAAACGGAAAACCAATGAAACAAAAATTAAGTTTAACCCAAATGAAGTAAGATCACCCATTATATAAAAAGAAAATTATGAATTAATTCTAGTCTATATATTTATGTAATGTTTAATTATCATACATTATATAATACTACTCAGTCAGACCTCTTCCGTTATATTTTATATTTTAATATTCAATTTTTTTTATTTATTTTATTATTGATCTTGATCTTTAATACATTCAGCTTCGGTGACTTGACCATTAGAACGTTTTTTAGAAAAAAATATCTATAATGTATATATTAACCTACAGTATCTTAAGTAATAAATATTCATTTTATAATAATAATACTAACAGCAATACTATATTAACATGATAATATATGAAAACATATTATCATAAGGTCACTAACCCGGACACTACTGAATTATAATTTTAATACAAAAACGTTGTTATAAATTAGTAACCACCATAATATTAACACCATAAAAACATAATATTGTAATTATAATATAAAGCTATAGGTAAAAAATAAAAATAAGATATATTACGATGTACCAATCGTTAATTTAAATAAAATATATTATAATTACGGGTACCAAAACCAAGTCCAGATTAGATGAGTGGTCCAATGATGGGGTAGAGGGTGCACAGTCTTAGAATTGAATATTATTTTATTATTAATTGATACAAAATCATATACACAGTAATTCCCCATCCACGCTTTTACTAATTTATCCTAATCTATCAATATTTATAATTTGTAAAAATGGTACAAGTATAATAACACTAGATACAATATATTACATCTATTTTAATTTATGTAAAACTAATTTAACAACTATATTATTATCATTAATATAAACATTATAGTAATTGAAAAATTATAACCGTTTGAATTTTCAATTAAATACATCGACATTTTGAAAGAATTGTTCAATAAATAATTTACAGTACAAAGGAGGGGGGAATACCCATTTGAAAACTAATAGTTTCGAGCGTCACAGAAAATTCCTTCAACTATTCCAAAAATCAGAATTTGAATTAATTAATAAATAAATGAAAAATAAGCGTAAGCATACTTATAGGGAATCAATCTATGGAATCGCGAAAAAAATATTCATAAAAATGTGTGAGAATGGTTAACATTTAAAATTTAATAGAAGTTTACCATAAAAGTTTTGTATTTCGGACAATTTCATTAGACTTTTAATTATTCAGGAAACCTAAACCAAAATTAGCATTGCAATGGTCTCACTTCTACTTTTCTGAATGTTAATTTTCGAGCCTGCGTTTAATTTTTCGTACGCAATCGTAATGTTATTAAAGATCTGCAGGTAAGGATTTTGTAGGCAATCATCCATCGTATGACGTATGAAATCATGCTACTAACGTGTCCGATATTCGGTATATCGTTGAATTTTCCTATGTGGATAAATTGATTACCAAGACTTATTTAATGTATAAATAGATTCCCGAGTTAATTTACACACAAAATATTGTTTCTTGACACATCTCTTAAAAATTTGTTTTTAGTTATTAAATTTGATCGGTCGTTATATTGTTTTAATTAATTAAGTTATCACGACTATTTAAAAGTATATTAAGCTTTTTTGATTCAGTCGTCAAATTTTTGTCAATCGTCACAGTTAGCTTTTTTCATAATATACTAGAGGATTATAATTGTAAGAAGAGTACAAATTTGATACACATCATCGCTATCAAAAATTAGTATCTGCCTATGAATTTTTAATTATTATACTTGTATAAATACTTATTTTCCTTCATTTCTCACTGATATGCAACAAAAAGGAAATAAACTCGTACGCAACCGACTTTTCTGTCCCACCGATAGTATTTCACCACAGGAGGAAAATGTAAAGCTCGGCTCACGGTCACCCTTTTTTGTTGTAAACTCGGCTCGTGAATATATTAGCAAGTAATCAAAATGTCGATTGTAATCTCGGCCACGTTTATTTTCCCCGAGCCCTTTTATGCACAATAATACATTATGTATTATACACAATACACAATTCAACTCAACCGAATAATATACTCCATCATCGACAAAGTACAACAAATATAAACCGAAAACCGGTGAAATTTATTCTGAAAAGAAGTTTTAATCATTAATTTCAATATCAAAATTAGCAAACTAGAGAAAAGAAATTATTAGAAATCAAAAATAACGAAATTAAGCGATATTATGAATACGTAAATTACTTACTGTTTTAAAATAAATTGTTAATGCATTTTAAATTACATTACATTTTCTATATAGATTTATATTAATTATAGATGTTATGATATTTTAAACAAATAAATATTTATCTTTATCCTTTCACAAATATTTAAAGGCATATTTTACGAGTAGATAAATTTAAACAAATAAAAAAAACATTTGTTGGTCAATAAGTCTGAGTCGTAAAATTTGAATACATCTTATAAAAATGTTCATGGCAGCAAATTAACAAAGTATCTTATAAAATTGAAACTAAAGATGAACAATAGTACTAACTAAACGTGATTAAAAATATTTTAAGCATCTGGGACGACTGGCGAGATGATAACGGTTCTTATAAATAAGTAATATGTATTCGAATGTTTACAGAACGTTTTTTTAGCAGTGAGATTTTTTAAGTTTAAGAAAAATTGTTTCATTCAATGGCATTTATTTTTCCGTGTAACTTGGAATTAATGAATAATATTAAATATGGAACGTGTATTAAATATTAATAAATTTAAAAATAATTTAATCAATCGGTATTTTTTTATTACTTGAAACAATTATTTTTTGAATAATTTGAAAAAAAAAGGATTATGAGAGGATTAAATAAGACTATGTACTGGTGAAAAGGTGCTATGAACACATATTGTAGTTTTGGAAAATCACTGAGATATTGTGTTAGATATACGGAAAAATAAATGGCTTTGAGCGGGATAATTCTGCTTAAACTTAAAAAATCTGCCTGCTAAAAAATACTGTGAACATATTAATACATCTCTGAAATGACTCAGACCCCGCCTCCTATCGCCGCCGACAAATTAAAAACTGATATTTTAAGTAACGTTCACACACCAAAGGCGTGTGAATTTCATTTATACATGTTTAAATTTAATAATTTTTGCTGGCTCCATGTGAGTGAATACTAAAAAATACTAAAAAGGCGTTAAACTGATTAATAAATATATTTTTTTTCTAATATCCCACCAACATATGTTTTTTTTAAGTCTATCTAGTGTAATATCGACTTAAAGTAGGATGAGTTACCAACCGCACATACGATTGGCAGCTACTATACTTATAAATAATAATAGTTATAATCATAGTTTAAAAATCAGGAACTAGCTCAACTATTTTCTCCTGTTTTATTTAATGTTTTCAAAAATTATGATGTCTGATGTCTATTCAATCGGTTACATAAACGTATATTACTTTATGCTGATCGTGCAAACATTTTTAAAGCAATCAATTTACTAACTGTAAATAATTAACTTTCTATAAATATTAACAAATGTCTAACAATTACTATTTTAAAAAAACTTACTAATTTATCTTTTAACTAAAATCTAAATAATATTTTTCTTTCTCATGTGCAATCAGTTAAAGACCTTAGTATACTCTCCGATACTAAACTATTATTCGCTTCTAATATTATTTATATTAAAAATAAAGCTCTCTCTCTCTATATATATATATATATATATATATATATATATATATTTCTATCTTTGTTTACTATTTTTCTAGAAAAGAGAAACACTATGAAAGTTTCTTGTCTCTATAGTCTGCTGTAGATCTAAAATGTATCAATGGCATTACATATGAACATACATTTGACATTTTCCAATATAACAATACATTTCATAAAAATCATGAAAAAAACTGCCGAACACCGGTAAAGAAAAATGATGAAATTTACAATAGCAAATACAATTTATTTCGTTACCACAAGCTTGTAATGTAATATTTTATACAGTATATTCGACCGATTTGCCGCTTTACTTATGTAATAATATACGGGATTTTATTATTACTTTAAATGGTTCAACTAACGATTTGCAAAAATATAGATAACACGTTTTATGAATAGATATTATAAAGCAATTATTATTAAACGAATGTTGTTATTATGTCATCGATCTGTGTGTAAACCGCAACATTCGAACACATTAAAAGTGCGTATTAAACAACTTTCGATGAAATATTCATGCCACACCATGACACGTTGATGGCAATGAGTTTTGATATAATAACATCCTTTTATGTGATTGTCTCCGTTTATCTAATGAACAATACAGAAAAATTCCACTACAATACGCTAAATCAAAGTTATGGCGTGCAGATTAGTATTGGGAAGTTTAAACTATAATCTGAATGTAACTGAATTGTTTTTTTTTCAAATCAATCCCTTTATTCCAACAACCTTTGAACAGGACGCTTTTTGCTTCATTTGTATTAGATGGTTCGGTTTTAATCCCGTGATCTCCATATTGTTATATATGCGCGTAAAGAAAAATTAATAAAACTTTATTTTTACAGCTTTGTACTGAAACTAAAGTTAATAGTTATAATTAGTTGTATGATTAGCATCAAGTAACGACGAACAATATTATCAGCGATAAGCAGGAGATACTTTAGCGTTTCCCAACTTATGAGTGGCGAAATATTTTTCATAGGTCATGACTCGTGGTGTTTTTTGTAAACTAATTAGGCAACTATATATTGATAATAATATATAAGAAACCTAAACAATTTTTTTTGTTTAGAAGAAGAAATCGCATACCCAACAAACAGTAATTTGTGGGCACCATTACAAAAAGGTTAGAAAACAAAGAAATATATGGTATATTCATACTGCCTATGTTCGGAATATGTGTAACCACTGTAACCCCCGCAAAATAATTGGTTTCAAGATCCTAAGTCCAGATGACCACAAGTAAAAATCGATATACGTTGTAAAAACAATATGTTCTTTAAAACTATCTATAATTATGAAATCGGTGATAATAAAATGAAAAAATGAAAATATTATTTATAAACAAATATAATTATTTTAGTTAATTTCAATTTTAATTTTATGAAAAAACTGTCAAGCATAAATAACCGTTTTGCTGTATAATAAATGAATGTATGTTATAATTTAATTCAATAATAATAATTGTAAAAAATGAAAACGATTTTGAGAGAAGCTAGTCTAAATTGTTGGCGACTTAGGTTACCAAACAAATATTTTAATAATAATATTATAATCTTAATAAATGTTAATATGTTTTGTTATTTCCAATTATCAAAGTAGTAAGAATTTTAAATTTTGACCACCCAAAAGTACCCACTAGAATACTAAGTATAAATTTATTACCAGAGACCTTTCTCAAAATTGATGATCGAAGCATTGATTTTATTAAAAAATTGTTTCTAACATTAAAATAAAAAAAATACACGCATGCATATTATTGTAAAATCAATACATTCTTCTTCGCTCCGTTCAGAATCGGTCGAATCTAAAATAATTTGTATCTATTAATTAATAATATTTTAATAATATTAATAATAATTTTTCACAAACCAATTTCTAGTTATGGCATATTGCTAAAGAGACTGGCTAAAATTATGTATACAGTAGATTCTAAGTATGTCGAACGTCGTCATTTCAAACTATATTGAAATTACCTTGAAACTATCATTATACACTTAATAATATTTTGCTCTCGATAACTCAAAATAAAATTAATCGATTTTCATTATCTCGTATCCACAAATAATATCTTTATTACGGTAAGAACAAAAAATTAAGTAGTACATTCAGTATTATAGTGATTGTGATTTCACACGTTGGTAGTCAATAATTGTAGTCATTCGTATACAATATAGTAAAATGGTAAATAAGCGTAAATTGAATGTCCTTACAATTAATTTTTATATTCTTACAAAAACAAAAGTAATACTAAATAAACTTAAATGACAGATTTAAAAATAAAAATTTAATTTATTTATTATTGTTGTTTGTTTATACTTAAATTATTCAAATTATGCATTTTAAACATTAAAATTATTTACCATTTTTTTAAGAATTTTATTAAACTCGATATCTCGAAATTTTTGATATCTAAAACTTTTTCCTGTTTCCCTTGCAATTCGACATAACGAGAATTTACTATAAATTTTAATAGATGGTCATCCACCAGCTACCAGCTGCTTATAAAAAACATCTCGTTCTGCAGACTGTATTCTTTCGAGCGTAATTTATTAACGACTATATGCTCGAATAATTGGATTAATTACATACATTTTAACGTTCAAACTTAGATATGGTTATTGGTATACGATAGCGGACGCAAAAACAACAGTCTTCAAATTATTTGAGTGATGTTCGCCAATGCCTGCGATGGCCGTTCTTAGTTCTTTAGTTTATTTTTTAATAAATCTTATAATCTATTATGCAAGAAATAATGATATTATAAAATATATAATAATACGCTAGCGTCGTCGAAACTTATTAATTATTGCGTTATACATACAATAGTACCTACTTATGAATTATGATGCATTCACAATGCGCGGGATTGTGAGAACTCAATACATATGCATGTGTACGAAATGTGCCCACTTTTTTTATTCAACATAGAATGTCGTGAGTGATCGAAAACCGTGAAAAAATTATTGGGCTACAGATGTATAATATTATTAACGTTACAACATAATTATTTAAATTTTGTTTGTTGAAATCGATATATGTGTATGCTTACAATATTATACATAAATAGGTGAAGAGGTAATAGGTATGAGCAAACCATGCATTTTTGTAAGGTATAATGTGCATTAGTAATCTTCAGTAAAAAAAAACGCGATGGCATTTAAAATAAACAATAAACGTTTTGTTTTATTTTATAAAAGTTATATACATACGACGATGACGTTGTATGAGCTAAAAACTTCAACGTTAAGCGTATCCGTCGTCGTGTAAACTCATTGTCCGTTGATGCAGTAGGTGGATGCATGTGTTAGAATAAGTTAGTTTAGGTTAAATATTCAAAATATAGCTAGGTGTATGCAAATTCAGTGATGGAAACTGTGATCTTACTTTGCAGTCATTACAGCTACTACTGTTAAATATATTAATATATTAATTCATCAGTTGAGTGACTAATATAATGTATACATATCCATTATTGCTTTACAGTCTTATAAGATATCTGAGTAAATTTACTTAAAAAACATTTTAGATTAAATTTAATTTTAAATACTGTCGTGGTCTGTGGACGTATTTGTATCTGAAAATCAAATACTTTTCGAAATTCAAAAGAATTATTTGTCAATTTCAAATTGTTTTTTGATAATCATTTAATCAACTATTTTGTTTATACTTAAAATCAAACTATTAAACATTTATTTGAATATTCATCTATTTTATATTTCTCAATAAAGGTAATTTATTGTTTAATTAACATTATATGTTTCAAAATTAAAATATACACATTTTTATTTATTTTCATTTTTCAGTAGAAAATTAAGTAGGTGGGTAATTCAAAATTTTAAATTCTAACGATACTTAAATGTGACATAACAATTTTAAATAAGTAATAACCACAGCTTATACCGTAGTAATAATCACAAAATTAATTTTTACCTACTTGTAAAATTAAGCGCACACGCGTTACGTATCATAGCAGAGTAATTCCGTAAAAATATTACGAACTCTCGAACGTACTTATAATATATTTCTAATGATCATTTAACTGATTTTTTTTCTACCGCCAACAGTCTCACTAATGTACAATATTATTATTATAACAATAACAATAGCTGCACAAACCATAATCCAAATTATCACTGCGAATTGTGGAATTCCACTCACATTCTTATCTCCATTTTTCATTTAATGATGAATTATTTTAAAATCTTGAAACTTTTTGTACTATAGTTATGGAGTGTCTATTTTTCGATACAAACGTCTGTTTTTGAAATAAAAACCCTATTTTTGTACTGAAAATTATTTAGTGAATAATTTTTTTAATAATTTTGACGTACATACCTGATTCAAAATTTGAACGAGTAGTTTTTCAATGATTAAAATGTTTAAACTTAGGATAATAGTCTTCAAAAAAATTTTTTTTTAATATAAAATAAAATGTAATATTATATTCAATAGTTATCATACTTGGACCATTTTTAAAAACTATAAATTCCAATAAATTAATATAAAATATTAATTAGGTATACGAAATACATATATACAGGAAGCCATAGCCATGATCCTATATTAACTTAGTACAAATAGTGAAATTACTCATAAACTACTCGTTCAAATTTTGATATTAATATACATCGACATTTTTCAGAAAATAATTCACAATAGAAAACCCCCTTTCCTCTAAACGAAAGCTTAGATCTCTACAGAACACTCCTTAAGTAGTACAAAATATGATATTTAAATATATTTAAACATTGTTAAAGAAAAGATAGGGCAAGGTTAGGTTAGGTCTTAATTCGCACGACCATACCCACTACGTAATGTATTACTCATGAAATACTTTTAATTAAATACGTGTTCCCAAATATTTAGCCTATATAATATTTTATATAATATTCATGATTTATCATTTAAACGTAGGTACCTTATATCTGTCTAGTAAATAAAAAATTGTTGTTTATTTTATCTTCCGCAAAATAATTTCCATAGAAACCAAAAAATAAATTAATATTATTATTATAAATTAAATACTGAAAAAGTTGTATTTATTATTTTGTCTTCCACATATTTTATTTCAAATTTTCTTTTATTGAAAAATATTAAATTTCAATATACAAAAGGGGTGACTCTTTGGTTTTTAGAGTGAGCGAGTTGAAATAAGAAAAACTGCTGAGGTGCAGATCCCCTAATTATATAATGATTATTATTATGAAAATAATACTAGAATCGTAATAAATGATAATTATACATTTTTAACAATATTATCGTCAAATTATCTACAGGGCCCGCGATTTCCGATCCGTGTGGCAGTAACATATTATATACCTACGAAACGTTTTGATGAGTATTTTTTTGACCCCAAAAAGTGTTTGCGGTCACTAAACAAACAGCTAAATGAAAAAAACCGCTCTCGCTTTATAATAATATGGTTGTATAAAACCAATAACGCATAGTCGTTCGTCCGTTTGAAATGTCACAAGGACCATAAGGGATGGTAACGCAGCCATACGTGGAAGTGAAGGGATAGGCAATATACAGTTAGCCACTTCCGTGCGTGTTTCCATTACCCCGCGAGGACTTGTGATAAAGTGTAACAGTACATATATGTATATATACGTGATCGACTAAAAAGAAATATTGTATAGAAGTCGGTTGTATATTTGACTGTGCTGGAATAGTTACGCGTAACGACAGTAGCTGTTGTACGTACGTGTACCTTGGTCTGTCTTGTATATGCAGCTCTGTTTGCTTGTTTGAGTATTGCGTGTATGCACAGCAGCTTTCGGGAAACCATTAGAGAATGTGATTTTTTTTTATGTAGTTTAAAAATCCTAGTAATCTACTATAATATCCATAAACTCGTCTATTAGTCTATAGAATAGAGGTGATGAACTTTTTTCGGGTCACTTGATAACATTTTACAATCAAAGTTTCTAGAAAATGTTATGCTTCTATAAAACATTTTTTTCAGGGTGGGTGGTGGAGTTTTCAAAACTTCACTGACATTTTTTTAATATCAAGTGCATATTTTATTTTTTTGTCTGTTAATACACAAGTGGCATTAGCTTTGTATGTCAATGTACGTATTATGATTCCTCTATTTTGACTCCATTGATCCATTGATCGCGACTCCGTTGACCCTGGAAAATAAACTTATATATTGACACTAATATTGAGAGTATAAAAAAATGTCTTCATTAAATGCAACTACTCGTATACAGGCATATAGTCAGGGGAAGCCTTGATGGCTCGGAGCTACGCCACCTCCCCATCCACCCCCCTCCCACAAAAAAAATCAAAATATAATTATTCCTGCCAATTATCAAAAATATGATTATGCGCTTTGAAATAAATCTATTGTTATTACCACTAGGTAATACAATTATAATTAATTTTGAAAATCAATTATGACTACAATTTTTGGCTAGTATTTAGATTTTAATTAGTTTTCGTTAATATTGAATTAAAGACTTTATAAAGCTTATATTGTAAATATGTAGATAGATTTATTTTTCATAACATGAAAAATGTATTTTAAAAATAAATGTATAGGTAATTTTTTATTTTATTAATCAGATACTATCTATTTTTTATAATACTGTAATAGGTATACCTGTGAAATTTTTTTTAAGCCATTAAATCAACTACCAACCAAGGTAAACTATAAATTAGTGTGAAGGACTATCTACTACAAGTATTTAATTGGAAAAATTATGAAAGATGATAAAAGGGCCAAAAATTATTAGCCCCTCAAATAAAAATTTTCTAGCTACGTGCTTGCTCAAAAGTTCCCCACCTTTGGTGTAAGACGTATCCTCAACCGGCGGTGTTCGTGCTTTTACCTATCAATAAAATCCGTATCTTGAATTAGTTAAAATTTTAATGCCGTTCATAAACTTCATCGTTTCAATGTATCTACAACGAGTCTCGTGCACCCAACACATTTTCAGCAGTAAAGAAGTGATCGCGGGTTAGGTATACGAATGAGTATATAGTATTGTAATCATCATCAATCATCATCATTGTCAATATATTAAATAATAATATTTTATATAAAAATAGACAAAGACTCCAATTTAAGTAAATAGACAAAAGTACATTAACAAAGACAAATAACGAATAGTATGTCTATATGTTGGCAAATGTTAAAATAAATCTTATTATTTAATTTCTGTAAGTTAAAAATTATATTACATACAATACACGACAGCTCATACTAAAAAACATAATATTTTTCACGGTTATTGTAGGTGTATACGATTTGTGCCTAATTTACCTAATTAATATCATAATTGAGAATGATATGTAATTATATTTAAAAAATTGATGAAAGGCCTCATCAGTGGGAGTTCGCTTATGACCTCGTCCTTAATCCGGTTCTGATTTCAACCTTAGTCCGGATATGAATTACTAACTAAACAAGTGGTGACGAATAGACACGGTATAGGATTTCATGCAATAATTGTCTTCGAGTGTGATTTAACAAGACCATACTAGTTACCTAAATGGTTACAATTATACACAATTATTAAAGTTGTAGTATCTCCTCATCACAGATAATATTAAATAGGTAATATTGCAATAATAATAAAAAAAAAATAATGACTTCAAAACATTGAAACTGGTTGATAGATGTTTTTCTGTACTATAAATTATGTATAAACCAGCTATTATGCACAATCACATATAACCATTTTGATAACTATAGCAGACTCTTCGCTCACAGTTTACCATCTATATATATATATATTAGGGATGTGGATGTCACCTATCCGTGTATACTATATAATATATAAATATATTCAGTGGCATACAGAAGGGGAGTGAAGTTGAAAGACGTACCGCCCCCCGTAGGATTTTATTTTTAAGAGTATACCAAAATACTAAGTATGTTTCTATCTCTTTATTGATTTTATTATGAGTGTAGTACAAAATTGTACTTGATAAATACAATTTAAGCGCGTGTTATACATCTGTCTACATAAATTATTATTAAAAATAAGCAGTTCCTGTCGTCAAGATTTTATTTTATTTTTTTTATTTTTACACATTGTCTAAACATTTAAAAACACGATTGTGCACTATTTTGTTCATTTCTTTTTTTTTTCAAAAAAATAAATAAAGTAGAATTTGAAATCAACAAGATTAGTGATGGTGAATTTAGAAATCCAATTTGAAACGACTAAACAAACTATTAACGATCAGATATTATGTTTGCAATTTACCTACCTAGTTAACACGTTTTAATGGTATTATTCATAATCAATAAATCTGTTACCAGCTATTTATTATTATTTTCTTTTATTTTCACATGAGAAAAACATAGCACCCACTCTACCAACGTCGACATATTAATGAAAAAAAAAATATTTTCCCTAGTAAATAGTACCTAATAAACCTGTGCACATAAATAAATTACATACCTCCCCACAGGCGATTCCTACGTGAAGCACTATTACTATATATATTATGCACGAGTAAATATGTTTACTACTATTTTGAGTTTTATCTCTCAGTGACAGCTTAGACATCCAGTGTAGAGGCTAAATGGTATATGTACTTTTTATTAAATTATTATGTATAAAATAAAATAGTCACCGGTCGGACATCATCACAATTGAACATTTATGAACAATGTGAATATTCTTTTCAAATAGGTAGTAAAAGCCAATCGGCAAAACCAGTGAACTTTCGTGAAATTATATCGACATTTACCTATGTCATCTATATTATAAGTGCAACCGTAAAATACCACCGCTTCGAACACTTTTTCATTTTTATACATTACAAAATTACAGATAAAAACTTTAATATGGCCATCAAAATCGAGACAAATTGTCAATATCTAGATAGAAAAAAAATTATAAATATTAAAATAAGTTCATTTTAATTACAAATTGCACTAGCAAGAAAAAATTAAAAGTTAATTTAACTTTTAATTAACTTCATTAAATTAAAAATTAATGCGCATTTTCAAACTTTTTATGAAATTAAAAAAAGTTATTTTTTTATTTTTAAACACTAGTCTACTTTTTACCAACTCAAAACTATATAGTTTTTACTGTTTATACAGTATTTCTATCTAATACTTCATTGAAATTTTTCGTTATTAAAAAATGACAATTCCCACCAAACACACAATATAAAATATTTATTGAAAACGTAATCGATTGAAATGTATAGGAACTTTGTCAATAGGTCTAGAAAAATGTATTAGTTATTTATTAATTTTTTATAATTATTATTATTCATTTATTTATCATTTTGAGTTAGTTAACTCAAAAATCAAAACACTAACAAATTTCTGTTGGATTATGACGTTTTCATTCGAATCAGCAACAAATGTAAATGGATATTTAATTTCTAATTAACTATTATTTCTTCAAAATAAATTAACGTTTACTGCTCGTAGTAATTTATTCAGAATTTCACAGATTATTTTGATTCTATCCAGTTCCATTCTCTTGTAATTATTTTAAAGGTATTCAAATATCAATATATGTATATGCCATAGGTATAAGTAGACATCTGGAGACTTCGCCCCTTATACATATTTTATATAATAGCCCTTAAACAAAAATGCACGTTTATCTGTGGACCAGTAGAGTAATAATTGGGATGCGAGTTATTTTACTTTGGATAATACTAACCACCAATACGAATAATTCAATCAAATTTTCACTTGTATTATATAAACTGTTCATATCTATAAAATCAGCTTTCAAAGTAAAAGTTTACCTCATACAGCACATTTTGGAAGAAATCAAATATGGATATATCCATGTCCACGTGTATCAATATCTAGCTAATATATGTATAGAAATCGTACAAAAACAATTTAGTACAGGTAATAAACATCGTATTATATTCTATAGCACAATAGCCATGAAAAATTGATTCAAGGAAGTAGGTATTACGCCGTATTATTATTTATAAGTCTCCACGTGGATGTCGTATATATCCTATAATATAATATTTCAATTTAAATGTAAACACTACATTTTTTTTCTATATAAAATACGAATAAAAATGTCGGAAAAATATATTTAAATGGACAACACGAATCGATTTTAAAAAAAAAACCCATGCTTTTAAATCTATTAACATTAAGTTATGAAATCGGTTGCATTCTTAGATTAGGCAACATGATCTACTTACTATTACGTACACAATTATTAATGTATGCGCTGTATGCCATGTGTACGTATAATATATCTACTTACATTTTACGTGTACGTATATATACTTAATTATCGGTGACTCAGTATCAATATAATATTATGACTAGTAAAATTATAGTGAGTAGGTACCTACTTATGTTCAATATCAATATGTTTATTCAAAAAACGTATTAAGTATACATCGCAATTTATATTTTTTTGGAAGTCGACAAGGAAACAGTTTGTGTGTACTTATGCATATTACATATAATCTAGCCTATAAGGTAGGTAGGTATCATTTTTAGTATTGTCACTTGTCGACCTCGAAACACACGTCCTGATGATATTTTAGAGGAATATACAGTATACATGGTATAATAAACATGTAAACACAACGTTAAATTAACTTTCAGATTCTGAGAAAAGCGAAGAATGTATTGATTTTATAATTAAATGTGTTTTTTATTGTTTTTATATCAGAAGACACTATTTCTAATAACAAATTATCCTATTGCCAATTTTAAGTATGCTTTCTGAATTTCTAATAGAAAATTGGATCTAGCTATACTCTCCGAGGATTCGAAAGTAAACTGCTGTACAATACTTAGTAAGTGTATCTCGTCATTGAGTAGTAAATTCAATGATAAATCACTATATACGACAAAAAAAAAAACGATCCTAATTAAACGCGATCTAACTATTTGGTAACCAAGGTTATAAAACAATTATTTTAATATTATTAAAATAATATTAATATTTGAATTAATTTTTGTATTTTTTTCTCCCTCGATAATTTAAAAAGGACTGGACATTTTCAATTTTGACCTCCTTAAAGTACCAACTGGTTTTGCGACCAGAAAACCTACTTGAATACTCAATAACGAGCAGTAAGCTACTCGATAACTATTTTTTTTTATTTAAACTTTGGAATATGATTAGTTTAATTTATAGCTATTTGTACAATATAAATTATATACAAAAATCAAATTATTTAGCTATTTATTAGTCCATTATATGGACGTATAATTAAAGAATGACAATATGGGGAATATAATATTAGATTCTGAGCGGAGCGATGAATGTATTGATTTTACAATGATATGACGTATTCACGTATTCTATTATTATAGTTTCTGATGACACTTTTTCTAATAAAAAAATCCTCTTATCGTCGACTTAGAATGTGGTTTTTGTTAATAAACTGTATCTCGTTTGTACTTTGGAGTTAAAAGTAGAAATTTCTTAGTGTTTTAAAAAAAAAAATACTAACATTTGTCATAGTTTTTATATTTTTATTAAAATAATTGTTTGGTCTAAAAATAGGCCATCATCTCCGCTTATAATAATTTTTCGTTAAACGATGATAGGTGTATCAATGAATTCAAAGTTAACACATCCACGACTATACTATTGATTGTAATTGACCGCGATATTAGTAAAAACCTTAATTTGTACTTCGACCTAATTGATACCGCGATCGTATCAACAATTATAAAATTGTTACGTTTATTATCCTTAAAAATATCACGGATGCTGAACACTATAGAGTGGATTATTACATTCAATCGTGGGGTTTTGTCGCAATAAAGTGCAATTGTTCCATCAGTGCGTGTGGTATATTATGATGTTTTTTCAAAAGAGGAAATTCGAACTAGGTCCTGACCATCATCAGACGGAAGGCGCCACAGCGAATACTACGGTATTATATACACGACAGCAGTCAGCCCCCCTCGGGATTCGGTTTTGTCGTCGGATCACAGCAGTACAGCTAAGGAGACTGAGAGCAAATGAAAAAAAAACAGCCTCGTTTAGATATTTTATATCATCGTCCGTGCGTGTGTGCGTATGATATGATCTCCCGCCGACCAGTGGCGGCGCCTTCAAAATGAGTAACCATAGAAATGAGACTGTGCTCGCAAGGGATTTCTAGAGGGTGTAGAATTATTGTAAATATCTATCTATACACAGATAAATAATAAATCGTCGGATCAGTGTAGAGTAAAAGTGTTTGGTATGGCCGAGAATCAAAAATTAAAATACGATAAATGATAATATTTTTATTGATTACGTGGATAATACATAAACAATGAAACGGTATATACTATATACTATATACCTAATATATAATATGCATTTCAGTTTAATTGGAATAGACAATGAGTATTATTTAAGTAAACAATTGTAGGTGTACAGTCAAAAATAATCCGCAGGACGCCACCATTGTCTTATCGATGTAAATAAGATGTGAAGAGATTGAATGAGAATACCTTATACTTACAGCAGAAACCTGAACTCAGTTTTCCAATTACTATAGGACTCATGTCGCCTATAATATAGGTGTTTAAATAAAATATAATCTGTAGGTGGTGTTCTTGAGAATTCTTAATGGGGGGAGATGAAGCAATAAAAAATAAATAATTAATTGTATAAAGATTTTACCTATTGACTAAAAATTGTATACAATAATATGGTGCTATTATATTTTGGATGAGAAAAAAAAGCTTATATTGTACAACATAATATTATATAATAAAAATATACATGTGTAAACGCACCTATACATAGTATTAAATATAAATATGAATATGTGACGATTATGATATTAGATTAGGTATATAATACCTAATAAATATATCTAACCAGTAATTATGAAAATATATAGATAAAAGTTGCTTTTTCTTTGAATATTGATCGATTAGATTATTACTTATAATAATATAACGCATATTATTATATTATATACTACTGAAACGACAGTGAGGCGTACCACCAAAATTTGTATTAAACTTTTACAATATTTTAGATATTTGTACATCAACATTTAATTAATTTAAGTGTTCTGATTTATAATATCATGTGCGTAGTTCATATACGTTCATATATTAAAAAATTTTAGTATGTAAGGTATACACCATACATATGTCGCTAAGATATACCTCATAAAATCAAAAAAAATTACGTTAAATTTTATCGAGGAAACTCAATCTTATGCTAATATTTTTAAATTTTTAAGTTTTGTGTATTAACATGTTTTTTTTTACCTTATGCCGTCTATAGTTGTTTTTATTGGACTTGGGGATCGACCATTAATTTCAACAATTTATTAGCTGTCTTCGTATTGATTATACTATAAAATGAACAGAATATGTTAATTTTAAAGTTTTCAAACACATTTTTGTTTTTGATACGCGTCAAATAAATTAGTACTTTCCTACATCAAAGCTATTATTATACCAATAACTTGAATGCAAAATAAAATTACTTTTGATTTTAAATCCTGTAGCTACTTTTGAAATTTTAAGACCCTGGTGATCGACTTAGGAAGAGATTTATTTGATGAGCAAAAAAAAAAAGTTGTTTCTTCAAATAATAATAATATTTATGTATTAATAATACACGAGGAAAATAAAAAAAAAATTTAATTTATTAATGTGATAACTGCCATTGGTTTTCTTCTGCAAGTTTCGACGTTATACGTAGATATAGTAGGTACCTTTAATATAATATATACATTTGTAAACAAGCCAGCAAAAAACATGTACTTTTATACAGACGAGATAGGTAAATACTAAATATATACATTAAAATATAAAATATATAAAAAAGATATTTTTATGTATAATGATTTAAGACTACCGTATACGTTTATTTCAGACAATATCTTACCTATAATGATTGAAATTCTAAGTATACATTTATAATATATATTATTTACTAATAGATATTTATAGATATTTTTCACTAGTAAATACAATAATGTGTTAATTATTATTTATCATCACGATGTTTAAAAAGATATTTTTATTAATTTTGAATGGCAATTTTTCCAAGCAAGCAAATATTAAAAATATACCTACACATTATAAATTGTATGACTTTTGAGAACGCCTCTGATGTACCCGGCCACGATACTATCCAAAATATGAACCGTTTATAGGGAAAACTTATGACATTTTTATTCAAAAAAAACACACATATCTAATCATTATATAAATCTATTACATTTATCACTCCGTTCGAAATTTAAAATTAAAATATGACTTATAACGGTGCACTACGTTAAGTACAAATCACATTCTATTCACAAAGGTATACACACGCATATTTCATTAGTATACCTATATGACTATTGACTATATATATTAGGTATCTACGTATTTTGGTAAAGAGCCATTTTTATCCGATGGCACTATACCTACTTGTTATAATTTCATTACGGTAGTTTTATATGTTTGATTCGTCGTTAAAGTTGATAATTTAGAAATAGGTACCACAAACCAGCAAAACGTCATTGTTTTTATGTAAAACCCGTAAAAATAATTTATTCAGATTAATAAATAGCGAAGAGAATAATAATAAATAGGTCATCATTCATCGATAGGGCCTCCGAATTTATATACATTTGTATGTTTTTTTTAAACAGTTCGAAAATTAACTAGATAAGCTACAAGTTTGAATTATAGTCATTACTCATTTTAGATCTGAAATACAAAGTTTTATTTTGCATTTTTTTGCTTATTTTGCCATTTTTTGACACGCTCTGCGTATTTCTATATTCTAAGATTTTTCTTTGCATATTGACGGCTTTTGAATGCATAATATGTAATATTTTGAATATTATATTAATTAAATAACGTATTTATAGTTATATTTAAAGTCAATACAATTTGCTTTTGGTATGTATTTATTTTTATTTAACAACATACCGACTTTGTAAAAAAAAAAAAAATATTTTCGTTATTGCTTTTTCAGATTAAAATTATAATAAGCGATATCACCATTGAAAATTTATCATAATATAAAATAATTTTATGTAAAAATATTAAAAATAATTAAATTAAAGATTTTTTTAGCATATTTTTTAGTATTAAAGATGTATTTCTACAAAATAAAGGCATAAATGCATATTTTACAGCGCATATTTTTAAGGTTTTTAGAACATATAAATCCGGACCCTAGTCATCAATAATCCTTTGTCATGGAAATATATTATGTTCTATTTGCGGGATTGGGTCGCGGAAAAAAAAGATAATAGGGAAGTTGAGTCCCAGAAAAACATGTTAGTACCTACGTTAAACATAGTACGTACAAAATTGTATAATGATGGTATAAATATTGTATTAATGGTATAAATTAAAATAAATGTAATTTTTATAATATCACGTTCAAATAAATAATTAAAAATTATGTAATGTTTGTTTATCCATCGGTGCATCGTGCATAGAATTAATTGGTGTCCGGGCGGTGTACCACTATAATATGCTCCCGGCCTGATACATTTTATGAAATATAACAGAATTATTCAAAATTAAATTGTATAAATACAAAATATTAAAGTTTTAAATTTTTAATATTTTATACCTAGTCGCACTAAATGGTTTATAGCCGGGGCCCAACTCACCTACTACCTTTTTTATTTATACCCGAGACTCAACTTTCAAATTGAACATAAATTATCGCGGACCTAATTATAGTCTCTTTATTAATTTATTTGGTGAAAAAAAATGTTATTTTTTAAAGTATTGAATATACTAAGTTTTATCATTTTTATTATTATTATTAACATTTTATCTGTTTATGTGCCTATACCTATAAGGCTATTAAATATATCGAATAAAGAATAAACATTATAAATTTAAATGATAGGTACTTAAAAAGCATTATTAACTTTAGCAAACTTGTATAAGTTTAGGTACCGATAATGTTTTTAGAGTCAAGTAGACGTATAGTGTTATACGTTATGTATACCATTATGTAACTATATAGGTAACTTGTTTTAATTTTGAATAATTTTTTAAGTTTGATACACCTTCGTAATACACTCTTAATATGCAGGATTATGAAAGTTGTATAAATTATGGTGTATATAACGTATGAGCTTGGTTTGGAAAATGTAAATATCATTAAACTATATGAAATATATAGGTATAACAATATTAAAAGTATCACATTAAAATGTGCTCTTATAAAATCAGTACTTACACATTTATTACTTTTAGGATTATAATCAACTCGCATTTAATAATGTTGATCGATTCAGCTGGTCTTGACATTTAAGTAAGTACAACACAGTCGTAGCGGTACTCGGCAAAATAACGTAATGACACGATTATTAATTATTATAAATAAAAATTTTAAAAAATGTAGGACACACAATTCTGTTTATATTTCGAAAATGTCATCGTGTTTAGTAAATATTAATGTACAAAATTATTAAAATATTCAAGTCCCTGTACGATAATATTTTTAAAATTACAATAAAATAAGTTATTTTTCATTAAAATATACTATCCCGTCGAACTTGGTACCTAAGCGGCTATGCGTATAAAAAGTGTGCAAATCACAGGGGTATTTATAACTAATATAAATATTTTTAGGTTGCTATAAAAACAACTTATGAGAAACCTTGTGGCTTAATTCAATATTCATGTTTTTTTCTCACAAACAAAAATATTATCCATGAATCGGAAAAAAAGAAGAAAACTTTAAATATCTTATAAATAGCACAAAAAAAGCTAAAATATTTTTAAAATTATAAGCAAACCTTTTTTTATGTTGAAATCGATGACATCGCGAAAACCGATTTCGTAACACTTCTACAGTAAAAAAAAATCTGTTACAACGATATACGTCGAAATTTCTAAAATTGATATTTAAAACTTAACAGGATATCTCAACCAAATAAACTCAACAATTTAAAAAAAAAATGAATGTTATACATATTTAATTATTATTACTTTATTTATTATGATTATTTAACATAATATACATTTGTACATTACAATATGTGCCATTGATTTGTTCGGAAAATTATTATTTTTATTTTTCAGTTATATATATATATTTTTTTGGAATATTACACGTACTTAGGTACCTAACTATTATTTAATGTAGACAATTGTCAATTATTATTAAAAATGTTATACATTTTTTTAATGATAATATATTATAGGTCAGGTGTGTCGAACCTACGGCAAGCGTGCCAAAGGTAGCACGTTGATAAAATTTCAATGGCACATGAAAAAATTGAAATTATTAAAAATTACGCTATTTATAAAATATTGATTATAACTGTTATAAGAAATTCAAAGAAACAAATTACATAAATTTTAAAAATTATAATTACAAAAAAAAAGGTGTGCTTATTTAATAAAATAATATATAATAAATCTAACTTTATTTTTATCCTTAGAAAATTTAATTTCTTTTGGATAGATGAAAAATTTTCAAAACCTTGATAGGGAAAATTTGGCATTTGACCCCAAAAAGGTTCGCCACCCCTGTTATAGGTATTAATTGTATACAGTTACCTGATTTTCCTTTCTGACGTAGTTTGCATGAACTCAATTGTAACTGTTTTTTTTTATCCTGCCGGAGTTTACACAAAAAATAGGTAATTATAGCAGAGTTTACATGCGCCCATACAATTATATACTTACTACAAGATAGGTGCCTACCTAAATATATATTAATGTAGTGTAAGGTGGAAAGTCTTTATTAGAACTCTTGTAACTCTACCCAAATACCTCTAGCATATGTACTATATAGATATAGGTAATAAATATAAGTAATTAAAAGCTAAGTATTAAAATAATTATTATGTGTTTGAATTCATATAGTTTTAATGATTAAGACTTAAATAATAGCAGTATATATACAATTTATTATAAATAATTATTTTTATTTAATTATAATAATAATTTACTGTGCAATAAATGTGCATTATAATTATATGCCTCCCATCCTCACAAACAGTACCTACTGGATTATTAAATATATAAATAAGTGTCACTTAAATTACCTACCTTTTTTTACTGGCTACCTACTATATACCTGGAGCGTAACTCAGAGAGAAAACAATTAGTGTAATGAAATCTTCTTAAAAATTGAAACCATTCAATCGTACATTCATTATTACAATATTCATATAACGTATAATATTTTTATAGTTATGATATTTTTCTCACTTTTTAAGTAATCTTACCTTGATCTCGGAGTAAGTTCATCATTTGTTATATAATCATGAGTTGAAAATAAAAATTATATTTTCATAAAATAGACAATTGTTATTTGTTTTTAAAATGAATTCTAATCGAAAAATATTTTTTTGACTAATTTGCTTAACAGTACAACTTTATTTTAGAATATATGAATGTGATTTATTAAAATATCAAAAATGTATTAAATTTTATCTCCACAAAAACTAAACAAAATTTACCTAATTGTACACATTTTTTTTTTAAATGAATAGCCATCAGAATAAAAAAATATTACAGAGTAGAATCAAAATAATTCAAATTTTATTAAAAAAGGGAAGACAAGTGGGTATCACACTATCGCTTTGCTGTATAGTAGAGATGAAGAGTAGGTCATTAGGTATAATGAATGTATTAAATTTGAATGCACTGACAGGTATCATTGTATACGAAAAACGATTCTGAACGGAGATGATTTGACAGTCTAGGATAATTACTAATTAGTAGGATATTTATTATATTATTAGTTTATTACCTATATTTCAATTGTAATATATCCTTATTTTACGTGACTTCGTAAAAAGTTAAATTTTCATACGCTCATAAATTTTTTCCTTTATTGACGCTAGAAATTGTTTTTACAGTTCTTTGAAGAAAAAGTGATGGAATACCTTTTATTGAGTTTATTTAACTTTAAATATAAATTACAAAAATGTTATGAATTTTAAACTTCAAAATTTTTTACAAATGTTTGCGATTTAAACATATTTCGTAAACATTTGCACTTTAAATGCTTATAAACAAAAATTGTGACTAACGGCTTTTGATTTTTTTTTTTTTGTATTAAATTTTAAAGATTTTTGGGAGTGTCAAATTTTTTTTTATAGACATTTTAAAAAGAAAAAATTAGAAAAATCGAAAATTTTAACTTTCTATAAATAGCTTAAAAAAAGTGAAAATTTTAACCTAACCTAACAATAATTAGTTTATAAGTTAGAGCAAAATAAAAAAAATCGATTTTGTCGATAACTAGTTATCCGTAAAAACTCCCGTTTTACCATTACTTTTTAGGGTTTTTCCTGACGCTTTTGAAAACTACTGAAAATTGTTTACTTTTGACCCCCCGAAGGTACTAAATAGTTTAATTTCCTCTTCAAAAGGGGGCTAAAGTCAAAAATAAAAGCACTATTACTACTCCATAACGTGATGACAGACACAAAAAATAAAAAATAAACACACATCATAGTAAAATCAATACATTCATCACTCTAAAAATAATCAGAAACTAAAAATAATAACAATTAAATAAAATAATAATTTTCTATTAAAAATATAACAATAAACTATATAATAATTTTACAAGTATTTTGTTTATACCAAGATTTTTTTTTTAATAATTATTACATTAATAGTATTTACTCCTTCTTAGGATAATATGTTGGAGTAAATTTTATTCTTGGTCCTCGATGATTAATTGCATACCTTAATAATGGTGGTGTACGAATATAAATACCTCGACTTTCGGGTGTCCAAGCTTGTATATCACATACATCATTTTCAAATGGAGTCACAGCAACCCATCCTAAAACAAATATATGCATTTATAATTATTATTTTGCTCAATTGTATTATCAAATAACAAAGATATTAAAAATGTAAATAATAAATTAGGTATAAAATATATTAAATTTAAATATAATTGTTAATTTTGAAACATACAATATTTATGTGAAGTTATTAAGCTAATAACCATAATCAAATTTAATTGTGCATTTCCACAATTTTAATTAAATCACTAGTAAAAGGTTTAGTCAATAAATTAAATAATTCATCACACAATGGAATACAATTGTAAGCTATTGACTGTAGTGATATATTGATTTAAAAAAAAAAAGAATTCTTAGAACAAAGTAAAAAAATCATAAATAATGTACACAAATATACGTATTTAAATTTTAATATATGGTCCTCTACTCGTTGATAGCAAAAAGTAAAATGATCTCATCAGCACTTCGCCTATTGATAGAATTTATAAATTATTCATTTTAAACTACATCAAAGAAATACAACCATAAAATTAAGTTAACATAAAATAAATTGAAACATATACTATAAAACTTTTACTTCTGCAACTTAAAATAAATTAAAAAAAAAAAATTTATCGAAATATGATACTGATACACTCATTGGACATATCTATAGATTACTATTATCAAATATAAACATTATTATTACTCACCTGCAGATGACAAAACTATATCAGCGCAACTAGTTTTTTCATTTACACCAGTCAATTGAATTGGGTTCTTGTAACTACTCAGTCCTGGCCATTTGGACAGCCTTTCAATACCTCCACACGGAACTGCTAATAAATGTGTACCTAAAAGTTTCTCATACAACTCATCAGCATCCTCTGTATTACAAACAGTTATTGGAAGTGTATGAGCACTAAAGACAGTAAAACGAACAAATTTAGCTCCTGTTTTCAAACAGTCAATTCTACCAAGACCACCAACAAACAGTGTTTGCAAAGGTCTTAAACTGAATGTTCTCGGTTTCATAACAGTAGTGGGCAGAGTCATCATAAGCTCTTCAGTAGTCAATAAATTGATAGATTGATCTGGATGAACAACGCCTGGTGTATCATACATGAATTTACTGTCTTTGAATTGCGGATCATTTTCATCAAAACCCAATGTGCTACTGGTTACACGTTTTGTATTAACTTTTACTCCACTTGTAACAAATGGATCATTTTCATTTTGTTGTGAAACATCATTAACACTTGATGGTTTATAAAAAGTAAGACCAATTTGACCTGAAATATAATTATTATGGTTTTTATTAAATTTTATAATATGTTATAATCGAAAATAATTTATTAAATACCAACCAATAATTGAAGGTAAATCATTAATTTTCAATTTTAAAGAACGTCTTTGGTCAGCATCTAGTTGTTGTTCTAAAATTCTTTCTTTTCTTTCATATTGAAGACGTTGAGTCCTCATATACAATCTCCAATTAGATGGTCGCATAATTGGAAACTTTAAAATAAATAGAATTAGCAAAAAAACAAATGAAGTCAATTATCTTAACCTTACCTTTAGTAGATTCAATGTGGTACCAGGCCAGGGTGATGTAGTTGCTCTTTGCACCAAGTCTATAGCTTTTACTTTACAATAATCTGATTGTAATAAAGTATTAAACATTGTTGATTTTCCAACATTAGTACATCCGATCAAATAAACATCGCCTTTAGTTAGCCAAAGTGAATGTAATTTGTTGATTAATTCTTCGATGCCAAATCCTGTTTTCGCACTAACAACAGTCACGTGTTTAATATTGACTTCTTTTGGAATGCTTTGAACCAATGATTTCTTTACGTGTTCAACCCATCCAGGGAAATCACCAGGTAACAAATCTAATTTATTACCTACAACAACTACTGGCTTATTAATGCCAATACACTCCATTATATTTGGCCAAATACTGCAAGGGAAATCTGTCAAATCCACCATTAGAATGATTAATGCTCGTTTCTTTTTGATAGGATACAATAGCTTTGGATATTCAACAGGGTCGACTTGAACAGCTAAAGCTGTGTTATATTTTTGTATGAAATGGCATCGTTGGCATACCATAGTTCGGAGATCTTCGGGTTCACAGTGACAAAACAACTCGCTGGGCAAGTAACCAGGTATCGATGAGTTCTGACAATGCAACAACGCTCCACAGCCACCACACGGTATGTCGCTGATTTGTATAGATGGATCGGGTGTACCATACTCTGAAGTCCATGAAGGAATGCTGTTTTCCTCTTCTAGATTTCTTTCTTCATAACACTCGTAATCGCTCATCCAATTTTTAGTCATCAACTCGTTAAGCTCGTCTGAAATGTTACAAAATTACAATAATGCGTCACCATAAAAAAAAAATTCAAGAAAAAATAACCACCATCATAATGATGGTCAACTAACAATCATAATTTATTTCATTGTCTTCGTTGTCTTCCGTCTGTTTATCGGCATTCTTATCAGCGACGATTTTACTAACAATACTGTACGGAAAATTATGGGGACTGTCTTTTGACACTTCTGGGACTCTGCGTTCTGCGGTTTCGTTTGCTACGGCATACCCGTCCAAATATTGCAATGACACGGGCTCGATATCGCACATCATCTCCTCGAGCCTTTGCTTCTTGGACTTCTCCCGCACGTTAGACCAGTGTTTCACGGTCTTCTTACCCTGCAACACAGAGTTGTACACGATTCTGTCCAACACGTCGTTCTTAATAGCCGGCGATTGGCCGTAGGTACGACACCGCCGCTGCAGGTGCGACCGCAACAACCGACTGGCGAACATCACGCGAGTACTCGACGTCGTCGTCTAAATCCGCATAATTATATTCTAAAGTAATATTTTTTTATAAAATACTCTGTGTAACTCGAAATAACGCTAAACTGTCTATACTTTTAAAGAAGCACCCATGCTGCGGACTATTGAGAATTATATTTAAATATTATTACTTATCATTATTCCGCCGAGTCGTTATCAATTTATCGCAGACCACGTTTTTCTTTATCACCCTACTATCACTATTCACTACTAGCTCATTGGAATCACAAAAAAGTAAAGGACTAATAGAGACCATTGTCCATTTCATATTTACCTTGTATAAGTACCTATTAGAATTCAGTATAGTAAATAGTAAAACATTAAACAAGTATATGATCTATGCAAAAGACACAAAATATAACAAAATGCAATTACTATTAGTACTAAAATGTCTAAGGTCTAAGGAGCAATAAGCACAGAGTTTTGGCATGAACAAATCTAAAATCACGTTATTAAACTTATGCCTATTACTTTTTACTTAATAGTTAATAGTTATTTTCGTATTCCGTAGACTTTCGACTTATTTGAGTTCTCTTCCAATATAGTCTTACTATTTCACAATAATAATAATATTATAATATATACTATAATAAATAGTTGTAGTTTATGTAATAATATTTATAGTATAATTTAAAGCTACTTCATCTCAAAGCCAGTGCTCGCATTATTTATTTCATTATTAAATTCACTTAATAGCCGATTTGGGGTAAAATATGTTGTTAATTTTATTTTAATTATAGGCTAAACCGGGAGGACTACTGGAAATGTAATGAGTGTAGTATACAGTTTACCATTAAATTTTTTTTATTATAATTAAAAAGCCACCAGTACAACTATGATAACTCAACAATTACAAAAACCATTAAATTTATAGTTTACTATAATTACAATAATTGTGCATTGTACATCTATAAAAATGATTATTCTTCAACAAAAAAAGTATCATCATACTTATTGATAAAAAATAAATCTTTTAAAAATTTTAATAAAATATTAAAATTAAATAAACATAGAGATATAAATTACATACAAAAATAAATAAATAAAATAGTTAGAACATTTTCAAAACTTAAAAAAAATATATTAGTAAATGTTAGCAACAGAAATGTCTGCAATATCAAATGCATTAAAGAAATTTGGTTTAATTAGTCCCTACTAAAAGTTATTGGCTGATTAAGATAAACCATATTATAGTAAGCTCTCAGTAAACCATCCGTTTATAAAATAAAGTTAGTCTAACCTCTAAAATTAATAAAGCTTATGTATTTCCCTGCATAACAAGTGTACTTAGTCAATATGCTACATACTATACCAAGTGATGGATGATAATCAGTAGATTCCTTACTACCAGAGAGCTGATTTATTTTACAAAATAATTAAGCAATTCATATATTTTATACAGTCATACTTTTAACTATTAGTGTAAAATGAACTATAGAATTATAATAATTTTTTTTTTAAAAGTTTAAACAATAGTTATAATTAATTATGCCATTGTATTAGTTTTAAAAAAGCTTATTTAAGTACATCTTAAAAATAATCGTATAAAAACACAAAAAATATTATTTTCACCATACATAGATTATTGCCAATTATTTTTGTTATATAGACAATTGTTATTTAAATTAAATATCCATATTCCATCAAAATAAAAGTTGTATCTATTAAAATATAAAAATATTCGAGATAATACATACATAAATATTTAAAAACATTATCCATTCCGTACAGGTATTTAATGAATCAATGGTGAAGTAATGGTCCCTTAAACATGAATTAATGGTTAATTATTAGTCTATCAAATTGTATTCAGCCATTACATTAATCAAATCAATTGTTCA
This sequence comes from Rhopalosiphum maidis, assembly GCF_003676215.2. Classification (NCBI taxonomy): domain Eukaryota; kingdom Metazoa; phylum Arthropoda; class Insecta; order Hemiptera; family Aphididae; genus Rhopalosiphum; species Rhopalosiphum maidis. The sequence continues at coordinate 89,630,525 of NC_040878.1, forward strand.
TGCAAACCAGCAATAGTCTAAATATATAAACACATAAATACTATAAAATAAAATAAAATGTCAAGTTTCAACAAATGTATAATATAGTCTATCTTAAAAGTATCATTATATATTTAAACGCATTAACAAGTTTTTTTTAAATAATAGGACATACATATTGCACAGTACTCATTAGAATAGTAAGCAACTTAATGTAAGTTAATAAATATATATATATATGTCAGTTAATATAAAATAATTATTGACTATAAATAAGACAAAGAATGTTAGAATCATAGGAAAAAATGTAAACTGCTTAAAAGCTAAAACAACCTATGTGTTGGTTTTTACAATTTGTGTGTTGGTAGAATTTTTTACAATTGGCTTTTTAGACTTAGATAGTTTTATTATTGGACTCTTGTGCCACATCTCTCCATTAATGTTTTTGTCTTCACATACACACAAAAATAATGTATCTATTACCACCTGTTAAATTTAAAACAATAAAATTATAATAAATATATTTAAATATAATTCACTATGAAATTGTATTTTAATGTTATTAAATATTAATGCTTTTATATTAATTGTAAGAACACAAAATATAACATCTAAAAAAACCAAATTGTTACATAAATGTTACCTCGTGTAATGAAATGACACAGTGAGCAACAAAAAATGTAAATATACATATAATGATGATTGGTATAGCATGAAAATGCAATTCTTGGTTTGATCGTAATGTAAACAATGCCAGAGAACCAATAATTAGAGTGACCAAACACTTGGCCAGGAATAATATGAAGTCACCAATACTGTTTATTGAACCCAATCTCAAAGCGTTACCAACAATAACATGCCAAGCCTGAAAGGAAAAAAAATCTTTCAACATTTTTCATTCTATTATATAATAAAATTTTAAATTTATAATTATTCACCCTCGAAGCAGCTAAACAAAATCCTATTCCTTCCATTGATACTATGGTATATGCATTATGATTGATATACTTGAAAAAATTGTTAAAGGAATATGTACAACAAGTGCATGTCTTTTTTATACAATGGTTATCTGTTTTTGTTGAATTGCTTCTAAAAAGATCAATTTATTCTAATAAATACAATTACAATATACAAACATTGAATATTTTAAATTACTTAGAATGACATGTTGTCAATATAAGCCTGGGAATTTTAAATAGAATGATTAACAGAGATCCGAGAGCAATAGAGCCCAAATGGTAGAATGTCAAATTATAAATTGAAGAAAGGACAACAGATTTTTTATTTTTTCCACTGAAAAATAAAATAATTCCTGTTAAATCAATAAATTAAAAAAGTTCATATTGTATAGATTACTTACTTAGTGAAATACCATTTTGCTACTGCTCCAGAAATAATCATATGTTGACATGCTAATATAAATTCAGATGACCATATCAGGCCAATTAAATATACCCACCACATATAACGTACCCAAGTAGCATCTTTAAACTCTACAGCTATAAAACAATGATGATTTTTAATAAGTAACCAATAACATAAAAATAAAATAAAACATACCATTGATGAATGGCATAAAATGTTTCTCAGACTCTTCCGACACCAATGAATCATTGGTTGTCGTGTTTTTCTCCACAAAATCTGTTACTAATTTTAGTGATCTGGTACCAGGATAATCTGTAACAATTTACTTGTCTTAAAATAATTATTGTTAAACTGAAAACTTTAATAAAACTTACTTGCTGTGGCTAAATGAAGGATCACAGCAGTCCAAAATGCATACAAACCAAGCAGCACAGCAAATGTACACATAGGTTGCCAATATAAGGCTGGAAGTTTAGACAGACAATCAGCAGACTCGTGAAACAAAGTGGACAAAAAATTCAATCGCTTACGCATAGCCAAAACCAACAAAAGTATAATAACCTGTAATTAATTATAAGAATTAGAAACAATGAAGTCTTAGACACAATAATTTAATTTACCGAAAATAATGTAAAAAGAATGGAAAGTATTAGAAAAGTATGTTCGTTGCAAGCATCAGCACTTAATGTCTGTGCCTCAATAGTGTTGTCTAGGCGCATTTTCAAAGTAAAATATTCCCACCAAAGTAAAAACACATTTACTAAAAAATTCAAATTATAACACAATTATTAGTATTTTCACAGCAAACACTTTAAAATAATCAGATAACTAAATATTACCTAGAACCATCAAGCTGACACCAATTAATAATATATAGGCTACAATTTTTGTAAGAAAATGAATTAGTAAAATGATGATGAACGTCAACACTATAAACAAAACAAAGAATATTTCATTAAATACATTTAAAGAATGCAATTAAATAATTTATTTAAATTTAACTAAATATTAGGCATAATATTATTATTGCAGTTTTTTCTTTCTTCTTTTGTGAATCTTGGGTAAAACTACTAAAAGTTTTTTAAGATTTACGTAGGTTTCAAAAAAAAAATTCCAAAAATTGCATAATATTCTTACCAAAAGCTAATATAGTGAAATACAACATTTGTGGCCAAGTTTTGTACAAATCATTCAATATTTCTTCTGTGAAATCCCAATCATTCATCATACTATAAATATTATAAATCAGAGGCAATGTTTGATTGTTCAATTCTTCAGGAACACATCTATTCAATACATGATGACTTTTGTAAACTGGAAATGGGGGACAAGGCCCCAAAGATGTAGTGAAAATATTAGACTTGTAAAGCGCTTCATCGGTAGTGAAATTGTTCAAGTCGAAATTATAGCTATGGCACATAATTATTAAGAATACTATTATAGTAGCACATAAAAATAATAGTTGTACAATAGTAACTATAAATATACAATTAATTTAAAGAGGATTACCTGCAAAGTAATGATTCAGTTCGGTTATAAAAATCCTGAAGGTCTTCCAAAGCTAATATATTTCTATCTGGACATTGCTTAACGCATATTTGCATACTATGTTCAATGTTGACTGGATCTAAATAGAATAGGAATCTAAAAGCCAACAGAAATTGCACGTGTTGAGTTCATGTCTATCAATTTGAAAAGAACATTTTAAAATTTACTTTTTATCTGTAGTATCCAAGTTAGAGAGTTTGCCCATTTTGGGATTACCAGAAGAACCGCAAGTGTTACCAAAACTGTCATGACCGTTAATCAAACGCAGGGGGTCACCGTAGATAAAAGCAAACACAGCTATAAATATCTAAAAGATTACATATAATTAGGAACTAACAAACAATTAATATTTAATAAGTGTAAAACAATGCTATTAGTGAGTTGAAAAGTTTTTTTTATTTTTACAATTATAAAAGAGTATATTTACAATATGTTAAAGGAGTACAATAAAGTAAGTAAAATTATGTAGGAATTAGTAGATATATTTGCTTAAATGGAAGGGATGTCCAGCGACACCATTTCAAATTATAGAACTCATTATTTAGGTAGGTATGATTTTATTTTTCATGGAAACCTTTATAACAAAATTCATTACAACAAAAAACTGAACAACGTAAATATTACATTATAATAGTTGGTTTGATTTATAACCTATTAATCAATTCAATCTCTCTTTATTACAAAAAATCTCTATAAAAAAATAAATCTCTTGGTTCCTTCAAATTTTTTATAGAGAGTTTTCACTGTTCATTTAGAAGGCCAGTTCTATTTTAGACAAGGTGAAGTGTTAACTGTAATAGATAACAATTTATGGTAAAGACCAAATTAATTTAATTTTCAATTTAAAAAAGTTATTAAGGGTTTCCATTAATTTAACTTAATTGTTTTTTAATTTACATGAAATCAACTAATTTAACTTTCACTTAGGTTAATTTATTTTGTTTTTAGTTTTATGTCATTACAATTCAATCAATTAAATTTCCACATCAAAAAACTAAGCTTCAATGAAAAACTATATAGAAATACTGTGTAAAGACAATAAGTTTTTGAGTTAGCAAAAAAATAAAGGTTTAAATAAAAAAAACTGTGTTTAACAATAATAAGTTAACCAAAACTTAAATCAACTTTTAACTTTTTCTGATTAATGCATATTAACTTAATTTTACTGAGTTTAAGAAAATCATTAAGTTGCCAAACTTTGGTGTATAGTAATAAAACGAATGTTTTGGATACCCACCATCAGACACCAGAGAACCAAAAACGCGCACAGCCATACTATGTCCGTACACCCCCTGACACGGATTTGTCCAGGCACTTCGGGCGCGTCACGGTCAAATCCGAAGCAAGCCATTTTCGATTTTATGTAATCGGAAAACGGGTGCAACGGTCAAACCGTGGGCGACGAGTCAGTTAGGACTACTAAGAGGAGTGTTGAGTTGTCAAGTGTTTCACTTAGTCCAGAAATTTGAGGTGAGAATAACGGACGATGAAAATGTCACCAACGCGGCAACAGGTGGTCGGCCACGGCACTATCTTGCGGCAACATCTCGGTTGACATTTCGAATTTTCTACGGAGACGTAAATAGAGCAAACGGCAAATGTGCGGCACGTGACAAGTGGCAGTGAGTACCGACTGACGTCGACCGACGGACGACGATGGAAATGATGGAATGACGTTAACTGACGATAAAAATAAAAATTATTATTTTATATTATATAATATGATTGAATAATTAAAATAATATGTACCTATAATGTGTGTATACTATTTAAATCATGATATTATAACAAAATACGAATTTAGGAATATCTATACAATATAAACAAATAACAATTATTATTATTGTTGTTATTACGAAATGATATACAAACATTACGTTGATAGCGCTTATTAACACTGATAACATATATGTTATCAGTGCGGCAGCGGATTGTAAACCGTGTGTTCGGCGGAATTTGAATATTACCTACCTATGTTTATCTATAGACTTAATACTTAATCTTAGCTATAAAACTCGCTGCCTGCAATTTTAATATTACAGCAACAATAATAAAAAACGTAGGAAAGTGAATGACGCTCTGATGAGTCTGCTGTACATTAGGTGTCAAGTGAGTCACTATATTATGGGTGTGTTAAATTTGAATTCAATGATATATCACTGTTTATGAAAAACGATTCTGAGAGAAGGCGGTCTGTCTCTGTCAGAGTGTCAGCTTTATCGCCAAATATATTTTATGATATAAATCTGATGAAAGTTAAAATCATTTATTTTACTTTTAGTATGACGGTAGATTGAAATAATTTTTACCGAAAATATTGCATTTATTAAAGGTATAATTAATCATATTAATCATATCATTATTTTATATCAACTCAAAACTGCCTATATATTTTTATACAACAATAAGAATAACTTTTGTAAGATTTTCTATTAAATTTTCAAGAATTTTGACACAGCGAATAATTTTTATCAACATGTCATTTAAAGAAATAAACTAAAAAAATAATAAAAATTTCGTATGTTTATTAATAAAATAAATCAAAAAAAAGTTAAAAAATGTTGAAAATTTTATTATATAATAAAAATAATACTATAAATATTTGGTGTTTGAAGAGAAATTATTATTTTAAGGATGAATATCAAATGTTGTGTACAGGTGAATTTGAACTTGAAATACTGGTACTTATAAAAATTAACTTGACTTTCCGGTAGAATTTTTCATTCACGTATCGGTTGAAAATCTAATAAAGAATCTTGTGTTAATTTTTAAAATTTTAAATATAAACAAAATGTTATGAATTTTTAATTAGGTACAAAATAGTTAGTATATTTTTTAGTTTTATGAATTTTGCCAAAATTCTAATTTTTAACGCTTATAAAAAAAAATGAGTGCCTTTAAAATCTTAATTTAATTATATAAACAACCAGGTATAGTACCTACCTAATATTTTATTATATTAATACCACTTTACGATATAAATATAAAATAAACATAGCTGGATTGATTGTATTAAAGGGATGACTGGGAGGGGGCCCACCTGGTACTAAACTTTTATAGAACAATATGTATATTTTATTAGAAGTAGTATCACGTATGGCGAATGGTTATCAATAGTTATATTTATATTTAGGTACACTATAGAAATAGATAAAATATTTTTACAAGACTTAATAGACTTATTATTTTACCTTCAGCTCTATAATTATAGAATAGATATCACTGTTATAATTAATTCAAAGCAAAAATTAGTATTTATTATTATAGTATATTTTACGATTATTATATATATAGGACCGGATTAAGGTTTTTGCCGCCCATAGGTTGAAATAAATTTATCACCTAAAAAAAAAAAGCTATTTCGTTTCGACCGTTAAAATTTACCATCCTGGGCTTTAGCCTAAATAACCTAAGCGGTAATACGGTACTGTATATATATAATAATTAGGTATTATATTGTATAAATATTAAATGTATTCCTAATTAATATTTTAACGTTATCTTCACTCTTCAATGAGTATAGCAATCATATTTTCAAACCCTGTGGAAAATATTTAAACAATGACCTCCCCAAACCTCCCTATCACATCATATATATATATATATATATACCTAATTTAAAACTACATGCTAATTTAGAATTTTTGTTAGAGACATATGTCATGTCATCAACAATTTAATAATGAAAAATATTTTAATTTTTAAATTTAAGATAAAATGCCAGGCCTAAGCTATTACATTAGATAAACGCTGTGCATACGCCACTGCAATGGATATAATATTAGCAGTAGTGACTAGTGAGGTAGATTTTGTCGAAGAACCTGACGCTATGAGCAACGGGGACAATCCAAAGCTTTTTACACTTCTGTATGACGGCAAATCGATAATACATTACAAATATTGGAAATACAATGTTAATAAATGTATGATGATATCAAATATCAGTGCGAAAGTGAATTTTCGCGTAAATACTATATAGCATTGATAATTGATTGCATAATTGACTATATATTTAAATATTTTATAATTATTATAATCAATGGTACTAGATATACCGTATACAGTTAAGCAGTTTGATTTAAATAATCCTAAAAAATATTTTACAAGGAATAAATATAATGAATTATTTATTGATATATTTACCGAAAACGCTGCGCTTTACTATATATTATACACTATAATATTTTACTATACTATTATTTAGCACTAACGCATTGTCGCCGAACTTAGATGTTTTTATACAAATACAGCACTCAATATTTATTGCTTTGATTATATTTTAAAGCATAAAACCATTGATTATAGAATAGTCTATATACTTTATGATGATAGAACGTTGCCGAGATCCCGCAATACGAAATCATTCGCAGTAAACAAGATTATCACATATTGTAACATTGTAGTATAGTTCAATAGTTGTATCATAAATTACATAGGAACCGAAAGATTTCAATACATTTTCGGTTTCTTTTGATTCACCTCCCATCTAAAATCTCTACCGTGTATACGTCATATTCTATACGACAGAATTAGTCTAATATCCCAATTTTCCGGACCTATAGTCAATTCGCTGGGCCGCGTCCTAACATCGCAGCTTATTATTTAAGTCTAGATCCCAGTATTAAATTAACTAATGTCCCGGGTAGAGTTAAGTTATTTCACTCTGTCCACAAATTGTATAAATATTTCAACACATTATATATCTTGTATTTTAACACCTTACACATTTTCATTGATTATTTTTTAAAACATAATTTCTACGTTCCATATTATTATTATTTTTTTAAATATTTAAAAATAATTCAATATGTTTCATCAGCATTTAGATCTATTTGTATAAAGAATTTTCCAAAACCAAATTTAAAGAAAAAAACTATACAATTTACGTGAGTTCTTTAGTGTAATCGATGAGATAAGTGTCAGTACGGGGCACGGATCTAAGCCCTCTGAAGTTGCAGATGGCCATTCATTTTTTAGATAATAAAATAATGAAGCACCTATCGAAAAACATTTCTCACAAATATATTATAACGAACGTGTCTTTCCGAAATAGAGAAAAAACTGTGGCATCGATGTGTAGGTAGTGTCTTATTTTTTATATTTTTTATTCTGTCTTGAGAGGGGAGGATATCCCATAGGTTATTCTATAATTTCAGGGAGCTATATATCATCCTCACCATCCAAATATCCTTAAATTAAATAGCCGGGGACCGTCGCGATTACGTTTCAAAATCAAGTAAACATTAAAATACACCATAGTCCATAATTTAAAATATTATGTAATATGTAGGAGTGCAAGTGCAATAATTACGGTGTGAAATTAGGAAATGTATTAACTTATTAATAACTTAAAAGTATAATATTTAAATTCCAAATGTTTTTTAAAAATATTAGCCGATAAATAAAATGTGTTGTTAAGACAAAATAAAAACTATATTATATAATATGTACCTTATATTACAGTATTACCCATACTTATGTATGATGTGGTATATTTAAACATTTATCATCGTCAAATAATTTTTACTCCAAGTACCACCTATAGTGTATTTTTTCTGTATTATAATAATTATAATACTTCGAATACTCATCTATGAATAGAATAGATAAAAGAAAAAAGTCTGGCATATTATTATATATTATTTATATATATACTTACATTAGTACATTACCTATATAAATATAACTAAAATTAGAAAAATTTGTATGTATTATATATTGAGCATATGATTTAGAATATTCGTGTTGTATATGTGACATTGTGACCTACTTCATTGTCATATATATATATTCGTTTATAGATAGTCGGATAGACAAGTATTGTTATTCGTGCTATGCGTAATCGTAACCTTTTTTATTATTGGTACTATTTACTACTGTTATACATAATATTAACCCAATAACCGTTTTGTACCTATAGAGAATTATATTATTGTTTAAATAATGTAAAATTTAAATAAAAATAGAAAACCTGCAAGGCTGCAAACGGCTCGAAAAATGTCATCGATCCGAATACGCAGACAACTATACTTAAATGTATTTGATGGCATTTAAAATTTTTAGAAAAATATGAACAATCAGTAAGGACTTCTGAAGATACACTTTAAAGATATGTATTAAATAAATGTAAAATAATTTTTTATTGATTCACTAATGATTTGTTTTATCATAATATATGTATATATATATATAATATATATTTAAAACACCTATATTATATTGCGATAAATTATAGTCCATTCACTCATAAATGTGCTTACATGTGATACTATAAGTATATTGTAGTTATGTGTTTGATTTTTATTATTGTTTTTTCTTATAGGGCGTAGTCTATAAGTATAATAGTACCTACAATACCTACTATAATAATATCATGATATACCTACTCCCGTGGTACAATAACTGTAACAATTGGAGCCTGACATGCAATATTTCGTTTGAAAATCACTCGTATGTACGACATTAACTTATTATGTCGATTTATTTGCGACAATTTCAAATTGCCAGAGAATACATACTACATTACTACATATTATGTATTATGTAATAAAATGTGTTTATATGTATGTTCATAACGACACAACACACATATGCAAACAAATGCTATGTAAAATGTACTTACAATATAATTATATATAATATATACTATTACTATAATATACATAGAAATATTATGGTACCTACTAAAAATGTTTACGTAAAAAAGTATAACATACTAAATTACTAACGTATTTCATATTATCATAAGTATAATAGATATTCTATTTTTTTAGAAACTACATGTATAATGAGTAATGACATTTAATATACCACATAGATATAATAAGATTATATACCTACACGGTGGTATATTTAGGATTTACCTAAGGGAGGAGATATGATTAAAATTTTCAATACAAAAGTCTTAGGATTTTATTAATTACTGATAAAGTGACAAATATAAAAAATACAACTATTACTATACATACTATATACTATATATTGTAAAATACAATTTTGAATTTGTTGTATTAATTATATTGTGTATGATCTGACTAATGACATTCATATTCCACATAACACATATAACACATTTACAATCCTTATTATACCTAGTCTATATATTTATCTTTGCTGTATCCGTCAGTGTTGTATTTACAATTCATAGCGTTTAATGTATACCATGTGTTTCAACTATTTCTTGAAACATTATTTGATACGTATGTAGTATTAATATTTAATAGTACATACAGTTCAATATATCGAACATAAATTTATGGTTTATATGACTCTATGTACAAACGAATCTTCTTTTAAGTATAGTGTATAGACTATAGATAAATATTAGGTACATATATTAACCATTTAATTAGTCATTATTTCGTTAATTAAGTAACATAATGTAAATATTATATCCTTGACAATATTAAAATAAAAAACAATATTTTTTTGTATTATCAGAAAATTGTTTTTAACATTTTTTACATATAAAAAACCGTGACTTATTGACTAACGCAGAAAAATACATTTTAAATTTCAAAATAATTTAATATATGGAAAAAAATCAGGTGGCTCAGTGGCGCAAAATTTAGTACAAAAAAAGAACAATATGTTTTAAGCAAAAATTTTGTCAGCGGCTTTTAGAATAAAAAACAATTAATATATTGTAGACCAAAAAATGAGTAGAAAAAAAGTTAGGTGGCCCAAAATGGCAAAAAATGATTTAGGAAAAAAATTTGCCAATGGCTTTTAGAATGACAAACAAAAAAAAAAAATGAAAATATGTTGTAGGCAAAAAATAGTAAGTAGAAAAAAAGTTACCAAAGTGGCTTTTACAAAAGTTAAATCAGAAAAATAAGTTGCTAAAATAAAGCTTTCAATAACAAAAACAATAAAAAAAAATATCGGAAAGGACGATCCAATAAACGAAGAATAGGAAGGGGAGGATACGAGATGGCGTTTTCGGTGCGAGATATTGCAAGTTAATGGCCACTGGTCGCCTCTGCAACATTCTCGCGACTGGACCTGCAAGCAAACGACGAGTGTTACGGGCTCGTTTGCTCGGGCGCGTGATGCGTCGACCATTAGGGAAGGCGAGGCAAGGCTGACTCGGCCGCGCGGAAGTAACGGCTGATGGCGATTTTGGAGCTAGTGCGCGATGTTATGCGCTATGACATCGGATATGATGATTCTGGCGACCAGAACACGGGAAGAGTTTATAAGTCGGAGCTACGGAATCGGTGGCGAGACTCGGCCGGCGGTATTGCTCCATAAAACAAAAAAGAGAGTCGGCGGACTGCGCTACAACACGCGCCGCAGTCCTGATACTCTCCGCGAATCCTCTTTTAGGCAACTCTTTGGCCGCGTCCGCTTCCGGTAGCCACCACGTGGAGTCACACACGCCGCCGAACCCTGGAATTTCGAAATTCCGCGGGTCCGGCACCGCTGACTTCCGAGTTCCTAACTCCTTTATAAACTCACCCCGCGAACTAATAGTCACCGCCGCCGTCGTTATGAGTCGTTATTATCACCGTCGTCGTCGTTGGTACCGTCGAGGCGGAATCGTTGCCCGCGTTAGTACCACTAGTCACCGCGTTGCCGTCATCCGTCGTTCCGCGCGACCTCAACATCCGAGCGTCCGCACGACCGCCAGAGGGTCAAGCGCATCACGGCAACCGCGAGCTCACAACGACCGCGAGCCCGTCGCGCCGCAGGTGATCGCGAGAACGTGCTGGGCCGACATACCGCCGGACACCGTCCGTGCACTTTCTCGTAATCTCCCCCCCCCCATCCTTCGTCGCCATCGTCCTGTGTCCAATGCCAATGGGTCCAACTCCGGACGCTTATAACGACGGATGCAACACGCTCCCGACACAGCGCGTTTTACCTTTCGCCACTTCGCGGTAAGACGACGAGTACGACGGAGAGCGGATCGTATCGAAAGTGATGATTCATCCAGATCGAGCCAGCCGATAAGCTGCCCGAAATTATTCCTTATTATTTCGTTACCCTTTGCCGATTGCGAGACGTTGCAACAACCCACCACACGTTGTTCATCGCGAGTCATATTTTTGACAGCCTCGTCTGCTTCGTTTATTACTCTTTCGATGGCTTTCATCTGGTTCAGCAGTGATCTCAATAGCTGGGATACGTTGTACGAGAATGATTTAGTGTTGTTTGGAGATGCCATTTTAATGTACGGAAATATGATCGTGCACACGCGTCTTGCAATTTAGATTATAAATAAACTTATTTAGAATATCGTTGGTCACAGACAGACAATATCGAAAATCTCCAAGACGACAAGAAAAACATTTTTTATTACAAGCCACCGAGTATCTACGTGGCTATAAACGTTCATCAATTTTAATCGCGGATGACATTAGGATTTCCGCGGGCCCGTTTATATTTCCAAACACTAATATTTATCGATATACAGTGAAACATCCATAGTTCCATTTTACGAAATATTTTTAAGAACTATGATCTTCATTGTTAATGAATACGTAATATTCTATTTAACGAATTCTTCTATATTACGATTTTTTTTTTGTTGCTTATTCGACTTCGGTTTATGGAAGTTTCACTGTAATATTATGTTATATATATAATAATATCATAATAATTTAATATAATAATTTGGTATAGTATAAGTTTTTAGTTTTTATACAAATTTCGAAATAGTTGAAGTATATAATATGAATAATGATGGTTCTCATTTTTATTTTTAATATATTTTAAGTTAATGTAAATTATTAGATTAAATTGTTACATTATTAAGAAACGTAAAATAAAACCGTGCTTTTTATTAAATATTCAAGCTTTTCGACAAAGGGACAAAACATTTTATTAAAAAAAAAAAAAATACTGCGATTTCTTGCAAAATACTTTGTACCTATATTATACAGATATAGCTCAGTTGTTTATATATTTTGGTTTCATACGTCGTAATTATAGACGATGTAGTCTTAGTCTATATCATATAGATATATCTATAGAAAGATACACACAGTATGTGTGTTTGTGTCACTATACAATTGCTCATAGGTATATTCATATTATATATAGTAAATGAAAGATATTCATATACATTTGTATTATATTATTAAATTTAAACAATGTAAAAAACAATTATAGTTTATTACCATCTATATTACTATAAATCTTTAATGTAGTTGTGATGATTAAAAAAATAGTCGTACATGCGTATTGGGTACTGGGTAGGTATATAATTGTATAAAAATAAATATTGAATTTTTTTTTACAAGAATTATTTTACCAGTATTTTTTTTGTCGAACTTTTAAACAGAATTCCAATTCGACCTATGATATAGGTAGAGAGGTACCTACATCAGATTATCAAAATAGATAACGATTTGGTACAAATGATAGAATAATAAATATTAATAATTAATAATAATGAAACGTCAATGACCTAACCTTTTTTGTCTGTAATACAATATATTATGACGTAGATACGTCGCGTATTGGTTGAAGTGACGTCGTTGAAAATACGTTTCAATAGAATCAGTTGTATTCGAATTCGACTATCTGACAGTCTGACGCACGCCTCGTTAGCGGCAATTAACAAATTGTATTTCGTACTTATTGTTCAAATTATTTAATAATGAAATAGTGAATAATTTTCAATGTATACACTATACTGAATGGGTTGACGACTTAACATAAGGTTCCATGTTTTTTGTTGCCTTGTTGGGTTGACCTACTTATGAAATCAAAAAAAAAGAAACATGCGATAAATATTATATGTAGTTATACGTAGATATATTTGTCGATGAACTAATGTCTCAGTAAAAACTGTCTAAATACATACCTTACACGCATTACGCGATAGGTACAATTAAATACATGACAAATACATAGGCATGTCAGCAATATACTGGTTTTTAAAGCGAATCACGCATCCACCCTCCGACCATCTATGTACTGTATTTTGTCATGATTAAATATAACATACAATAACCTACATTTATTATTGCTAAAAATCAAGGTGGATATATCCACCTTGCTAGAAAATTAAAAGTTTAACAATCAAATAAAAATTCATAATAGAGTTGAGAGATAACCATGATTTAAGATGGCACTATCTTAAATTGCAGAGATAACTTATAATTATAAATTACATCATTTGATCATCTTGATATGATATTAAAAAATAAGTCAGTACTTGGAAATGTCATGATAATATAAAAATAAAAGAATATATAAATACACAACAAATGCAATGAATAATAATTTCACAGACACCAGTCCTTAATGTTTTTAAAAACTTGTCAATTGGACTATTTGTATTATAATATTGTTGATTTTACTTTTGTACTTAAGTAATGTTTAACTGACAACATATTTACATTGTTTTTAAATAATAGTATTTATAATAAATTATGATATTAGTTACAACTTAAAGTATTCAAAATAAAACCTACAGTATTACCAATGTCATTATTAACTTAATATTTAGTTGCTTACAGCTACGCATAAAATGAAATGGGCAATTTGTGTAACCACAAGATATTGAGTATCACAAGATATATTTAATTTTATCATTAATACAAATTTTATTATTTAAACAATTAAACACCATATAAATTATAATAATTTAATACACAATTATTAAAGACAAAAACATATAATTTTATTATCACTTCAATATAACACTACACTTTTTCACATGATGTTTATAATGGTTTAAAGTGTTTTTTTAAATATTTAATTTAAAAAATATAGATTGACTAGCCAAACCACAAGCTTAGAATGATTGTGAATAATGTATATTTAAAAATTGTCTAATTTTATTAAATAAAACACTAATAAATAGTACAAAAACATTCAAATTTTTAAATTTAGTATGCTTTTTTAAATACATGATTAATAATTAAAAATAATTTTATTTAGTAAAACGTTTTAATATTAATAGAATTAAAATTAAATAATAATAAAATAATAACAAACATTAGGGCGTGATGTACGCATTTAATTTATGTATCACAATAAAAATGGAAGGAACATAATGGGATTTAGCGAATATTTGGCAAAAATAAATAGACTCAAAGTAAAACAAAAAATGAGAAGTAATATTGAAAAATGGAAAGATAAGTTGAAAGAAGACATTACATAAATTAACACAAGACACAACAAACAATTCATTCGGCTTTTGAAAGGCCGTTTTCAGTCAACAAGTTGTCACACTTTTTATAAAGAGACTGGAGTGGTACATGTAATAATTCAACCAATTCTGGAAAACGTGGCTCTGTAAAATTAAAATTAAATATAGTTGATACAATAAATAAAATGTTTTTAGATAATTAGATATAATCAGAGTTGGCCTTAAATATGGATCAGCCTACACAGACCTCATGTTATAAAATATTATACTGTGAGAAATCTCTAAAACAAATTTTATAGGCCTCACTCCATCTTAAGGTTAGATCTGACTGTATATTAAATTACTTTTCTTTATTAAACTTACCATTTTCCGGATTAATAATTCCATGTCTGATCAAAAAATCAATAATCACAGGGCAACTAGTAGTCTTAAAATCTGGAGATAAAATTCTGTTCACAGTTTCCTAAATGATAACTTTTCATGAAAACAAAATAATAACACAATAGACAATAAAATATATACAATATATAAATACTAACACTTGCAGTCACCAATTCAAATTTTTCTACTTCATTGTCTTGATTACGAGGCACAAAATCAGGAGGTAATTCTAAGTCAAAAACAAATTCTGTATCAGGAAACAATCCTCGTTCGCTCTCATAGAAGAAACTGAAACATAAAAAGCATTTACATTTCATAGAAAATGAGTATACATTAAAAAAAATATATATCTTACGACACTGTGCCAGCTGATTGCAAATTTTTCATAAGGTCTGGAGTTAAGGATGCTTCTTCTTCTCCTTCTTTATGAGCAGTGTGTATAACACTGTTTCCAACCGATAAACCTCCAGCAACCATATTATCCCATTTTCCAGGCCATGTCTGCTTAGTCAACGATCTTTGTTGAAGCCAAATGCATAATCCTTTCTGTGGATGGTTCACATAACCATTTATGTCGACACCATAATTACAAATCCCAAACAGACCTACAAATAAAATAGCCAATACAATTATTTGTATAAAAATTGTTTGTTGTCTGGGACATTTACAAGTAGCAGACCGATCCATTTTTAGTAACGGTTGATCAGCAAACATTGTCCGTACTTCATAACACTAAATTGAAACATATATTATTTCATTGGTTATTTTCAATAATCTTACAATATATCTTATTCATAAGAAATAATGAAAATATTAGGAAATACAATATTTGAAGGTTGTTAAAATCATGCTAATACTACATCAACACTAAATAAAACAGAAACTGTTCTATCGATAAAACAAGCATGTGTTAATACCTCATCCCTCCACCCTTTTAGCGTTGTAAACAACTTTTTTTCTTTCATTTCTTTAAGTACAGACTCTATGTTTGCAGAACGTTCGTCGTAATCCCTGAATGCTGGGTTCAACGTGACACTATTGGGGTTGACGATAAACACATTCGGATAGCGGCTTAATTCTATTGTGACGGTAGCCCGGACCAAACCGACTTGAATGCCGTCCACGATGAATGCGCGACATTCTTTTTTCTGTAGTCCTGTGTGTTGAGACAGAGGATGTTTGTTAGTGGGTATGTTTCAAAAAAAAACAAAAAAAAAAACAGTGGGTATGGTTAAAGGTAAACAACACAACATTACACATAAATACATTATTAAAATACAACAGTCACTGGCACAGGGTATAAGGAGGCACACATACCGTTCAGGTAAAAGCTGTTGAACTTGTGCGCTAGTTTTAAGAACTTGGACATTGTACGGCGATGGTGTGCATGTGCGGTAGAGTCGTTCATCACCGAATGAGAAATACGGTTGTGGTATCACCGCCGCCTGGGCCAGTTCAATACGTCATCGTCTGGCGGCGACAGTAATGACGAGACGGATGACGGATCGTCCGCAAACTCGATTGAAGCGATGGCAATATTATTATGACGAAATATCGAAATAGCGGCCGACGGGAGCGACACAGGTCATAAACTGGTCGATTTGTGCGCCAACGACGATAATAAACTCGTTATTATTTATTAATAATTAATATTCTATATTGGAGGAATACACTGCGGACGGGATCCAAGCAAAGTGGAAATAATTTTACATTTATTATTTATATTAATTATTATTAATATCCCGTATTCGCATTTAGAAATCCTATTGTTAAGTGATAAGAAAATTGTACTCCGCTGGATGACGGATGAACTTTAACCAGGTAATCGATTTACCAAAAAGTTCGAAATGGCGCGATACACCGAACTTTCAAAATTTACGCCATTCTTCCGCGCCATACAAAACTTTATAAAATGACCGTTTTTTACTTAAGTAATAGTTTGGCACTTACGGAATATCCAGCTCCTTTTTTTTCTTCTTCGCAAATGCAGTTTTTCAAAATCATAGGTTTGGCATAGGTGCCAGGTATGGAAAATGTCTTCGGACTTTGGAGGCTGAACTTTCTGAAAGTTTCAAAATAATTTAAACAGGTATGTGGTTAAAGAGTAGGGAGACGCAGAAAAGAGACTATTTATGACCACATTTTTAACTGTCTCCTCTTGAATTTTTTTTTGCAATAGATATTGTGATAGGGGAACTCAAAATTGAATAAAAAATGTATGAACAATTTTCTTGAATCTTAGATATATTATTTCGTAAACACGGTTTGGAAAAATACTTTTTTTTTTAAGAAGAATCAGTAATTCCTTTTGGGGCTGAGTCCTGTCTTTTCCTTTAAGGTAGTGGGTAATCAGTAAAAAAGACTAAGGAAAAAAAGACTGTTAGAATTATTTACGAAAACTAAAAAAATGGTTACTTACACACATTTACACGACCCGCATGTAAATTGTTATAATAAAAATGTATTTTACTTTACAGGTATTATACTAAGTTATATTATATTTTATGTATAAAAATATACTAGTTACCTAAAAAGATGAAGAATGATGAAAGATATTATAATATTATTATATTTTTTCACATAACTTTATAGAATAAAAAAACAAAATCTTTCAAAAGAATATATTAACATTTGTTATACCTATTTTAATTGTATTGTATATAGGTACTTTGATATTGTAGTATGTTAATTAAATAGTATCCTACTAAATTACTATAATTTTAATTAAATAACCTAGATTTGAACTCACTATCTCCTATTATAAGTTTTGCTTATTAAAAAGGTCGGGAAATGTTATTTTGTAATTTATATTTTGAAAAGTTATAATGTTATGAATTGTTATTGACAAAAAACTGATTAAATTATTATAAATCTATAAGTACACATTACACAATCTATGCACGTACACACTACACAGAAAACAATTTCAGATTCTCGGGAGGGGGGAATTTAACCCAAAAGTTCGCCCTGTACTCCTGTTTCGTGTCTAAATCTATATTATACATATACTATAACAATTGTTTTATTGATAATAAATAATAATATACCTATATATACATCTGACATCAAAAATAATAAATTAGAGCCGAACAATCAAATTCACTCCATTGAATAAAACATTAAAACAATACTTTATACCTAACAGGTTTTACGGTCAAACTGTCAAACCGTCAACACTAATAAACACTAAAACACCTAATGGTAAAGGCCTTACCATATGGAGCCACCGGATATGATTAATCTAAAACAGGTGTTATTTTTTTTTATAGATTGTATTTGAAACAATTATGACATGCAGAGATTGCAGACATGCAGTACTGCAGTAGGTATACAATATTATTGTTTTTACCTGATAGTAGATATAACATAATTAAATCTAAATAGACGTTTGATCGGCTGAAATATTATGATTAGCAGACTACAGTTGATTTAAATGTAAATTGCATTCCTTTAATCCTTCATGACTATAAACCTAACTTAGCTATATGCACCCATTCAATGGCGTATTTACGTGGAGGGGGGTCCCCCAAAGATTGATGATTTAGGAAATAAGAACGGAAGCTGTATTTCATTTTATGATTTTACTAAATTACATGATACATATAAGTTATAAATATAAAATATTAACTTTTCATCCCTCCCCTCAAAAAAAAAAAAAAAAATCAATTGTAAATACGCTATTATGGGTACCTACCTATCTCGAAAACTTTACATTCATACCATAAAATGTGTTTCATACAACAAAACCTATCAAAATACTTGACTGAATATTTTATTTTCCATTTTTTTAAATTTTAGAACTATTTATCATATATTTTATTAGAAAGAATACAGTTTGATAACAATTTATCATAAACTACAGTACTAAACAAAATACCTAAATAGGTATTATTTATTTTCCTACGTCATATTAATTTTTTTAGGTACCTAACTACATAGATAAAGTGGAAGTACTGAAGCAGACATAAGAATAAAACAGTTTAAATAGAGCAATAAAAAAACTTAACAGAAGTTGTAAAAGTCCTTACTCCTTATTAGTCATCAAATAATAACTACGATTTTATCTTTGTACCTACTAAACACGGACAAACATAACTTTTGTCACGTGTGGGTAGATATATATGAGTCTCTATTACTCTAACATATAGATAGATAGTTTAATTTACGACTCACTACTCACATCAACTGTATAAATGCTAAATTAAGTAAATTTAAGTAATACAAATTGTATTTTTATTCAAATATTATGTTTGAATGTTTAAAAGATTTTAATGGCACTTTTTAAAATGTAATACTTATTATTTTATTAGTCGTAGTTTTTAAGGTCTTTTTAATGTTTCTTACAACATCACAAACTGCATCTTAATCGTTTTAATATCAGATTTAAAGATATGCTGCAAGTTTCAAAACTCAATAGTCGATATTATAAGATTCTACTTATGGCACAACAAGTAGAAAATTATATAAATTCAGCTAAGCCGCATCATTGTTGGCAGCAAGTAGCAATAATATTTTATTATTTAAATCGTAGTTATCCATATTCCATAAGTCATTAATCATGTTCATCATAATTTAGAAATATCTTTTAACTTTGATATCAGTCGAGTAATTAATCTGATTACCCTAGATTTAGAATTTAGATAGCTGATAACTGAAGAGTATTAAAAAAAAAAAAATAAATAAGTGTTAGGTAGGTTTTCAAATATATACTTTTTAATAAGTTCACAATGGGTCTATCCACAACATAAAATATATTGAACAATACTGTAAAAAATGAATAACAATTTATACACGGTGTGTACCTATGTCCTATATCAGATCATATTATCATACTAATAGAGGTCAGAACTCTGAGAGTTAATAGACAAAATATATTTTGATCACAAGAGTACTTCTCAAGTTATGGTTATCAAAATTTGATCAACAAATTTATATTAAGCAGATAAAACCATAAAACATTACATATATATTTATAAACAATTGACAATAATGTCAACATTGAAATATACAGACATATTGTTTAAATTGAAAAAGCATTATTCCAGTCAATATTTAGATCATTAAATATATTCTATATACATATGTTTTAATTGTATTGGTTTTCAATTTTTGTCCAAGAAACAATTGTGATTTTATAACAGAATATTTTTTATATCATACCATTCATATAAGAGAATACAAGACATATAACAACGTTCACAATGCACTCTATCATAATATAAATATCAATATTTCTAGGTGTTAAAATAAATATTGCATTAAACAACAAAATATAAAAAACTCTTGTACCAAAAAATTAATGCTATGATCATACTTTGAAAATGAGTGATGCCTGTTGCATATTAAAACAATAAATTACTCTATATATTATGACAATTGCATTTAATATAAATATTAGATAAAAATTTTCTAAAAAAATTCTTATTACTGGCATTGATTAGATATAATATTATGAAATATTATGTATATTGAAATATTGAATTAATGTTACTGGATATATCATACATAATTATCTTCTATTAATTAATTGCTCAGCTAATGATAAATTAAAACCTTTGTTTTAAGATATGATATAATGTATAGTAAGTACCTGAGTAATATTCAATGTACTCATTTTTTAATTATTACTTTCATTGTTTAAGTCTTTGTGGCTGAACAATTAGCATATAATATTTAGCAAGAGTTTAAATATTCCACATATTATTAAATGTAAAAGGAATTATACAATAACAAATAAATTAAATATCTACTTGAACAATTTAACAATATGTACTGAATTTATAAATATATTCGATTACTTTTGTGTTTAAATATTTGCTTCATTTTTTAAAGAATTACTTTGTTATCTAATTAGTTATCATTATTTCAATTTAAAATAATGGTATCATAATATACATATTATATATTTCTATAAAATGTATATTTTTGTTTTTATGCTAATATTAAAATAAGCAGTAACTTTAATTTAATTACACATAACTTATATTCATGAAAAATATACATTAAAACATTAAATGTGAAAAAAAAGAATACAATTAATAAAGGTAAAATAAGCATGTTGATATGATAGCCTTAATTTTTTTTACAAAATTTAAAATACAATGCATTGATTGCAGTCTTATTTTTTTCTTTTCTCAGCTGTTGGAAATTCTGTCATACCTTTTCCACCCAAGCCACAGGTACCAATACCAACTCGTCCATTAACATTATCTGGAGAGGCAAATATACTTTTTTTTGGTATGCCTTTTTTCACACCCTAAACATATGTGAATATACATTTTTGATTAATTACACAATAAACAAAAATAATATTAAATTATTTTTAAACACCATATTGGTTTTAAAGATAAACATGTCTTGTGAATATTTCCTATATTATTATGTTTTTATTATCATTTGCCAATAATATAACAACTTTATTATTCATACCAATACCTAAAACTCCTACAATTTTTTGTTCATTTAATAAAAATTTAACTTTTAAAATATTTACTTTAATTAATTAAAACCAATTATTGTAAACATTTATTAATAATTAGAAAAAATTATTTATGGCCATAGAAGTGATAGGCAATCATATTTATAGTTTGAAAAACTATATGTCCATATAATCCATGTCTAAGGATGTGACAGCATGCACTGTATATATACAAATATGTATCAATAATATAAATATATTTATAAATTTAATTTGAATTTTTATAGAAAATTGGATTTTTTTAATACTAACTAAACTTAGTAGTTAGTTTATATATAATTTAGTTTAGGTTTCAGTAAATTTATTAAATTAACCATTATAGTAAATAGAAACTTATGGATTTAAAAGGATTTATAAATATTTAGTATATCTTACTTTAGTAGCAAATGCTAGCCATTTATTTTTCTCAACTTCACGTTCTTCTTCTAACTGTTTAAATCTCTGCTGTTTAGCAAGTTTTCTTTTTTTTTGGTATTCTCTATACTTGGCTACAGGTTGTTTTCTATCAACAGGTAACAATAATTTTTCAATTATATAAAAAAAAATAAAGAATTTTAAAATGTTTTACTTGTGTTTCATTTCATTAGGATGAGTTCTAGGCAAATCTTTAATAAAATCTAGCGTTGTTACAGCAGCAGCTTTTTGTCCATCAATTAAAACTGCGACCGCTTCTCCATCAATAGTCTCAATAGTACCTTCATAAAATTTACCATCATCTGCTAGCTGTGCCAAACATCTGTCTCCTGATTTCCATTCACCTTTCGTCTTTGCAACAGATGGTAATATATCAGGTTGATACGATGATTCTTTTTTTGTTTGAACTAAAGAAAATAAAAAAAAAATGTTTACAATTTAATCATTATTCAATATTATTATTAAATTACTTTACATTTTTATTAAAATTACATACCAATTTCTTTTTTTGGTTGAGTTTGCGTTCTTACAAGTTCAGCTGTTAATTCAATAACTTCTTCTAAATCAGTTTTCAATTTCATAAGTTCTGGGTCATCAGGGCTATTTGTCAATGCTGCTTCTACCTATAAGTAGAATAAAATAAAAGCAACACAAATATTACAAACATGTAAAGATTTTCCCAATGTAAACTAATTAGGGCCTAAAACAAAAGTGTAAAGAATTGATACAATATATTATATACTATGGTCAATAGACCATAGCTTTGCCAGACAAACCTTACCGGTGCGTATAAACGATAACATCCGGATGTAGAATGTTCAACATGGCTGAATCCTAAAAATTCCGAAAATCTTTTAAAAATCTTTACTAAAATCTCAACCAGGAGTACTTTTATTTAAATACAGACCATGGTTATTTGTTTTTACAGTAACCAATCAGTTGGTGAATAAATATCAGCTAAAACTGTTCCAACTGCAGTTGCCAGGTGAATTGGGTATAATGCAGGTAAAGCAAATCTGAAGACTTTTATGAACAGCAAATTTTCTCTACAATTTTATAAACCGGGAGAAATTATAAAATATTTTAATTAGTTGTTTGCCTAATTGTAATACCTTGATACTTTGGATGATGCCGATGTAAGATACAGATGGTGCTAATAATGTTTCCAAATGCTGCATCTATTTATTATTAAAAAAAAATATTTATAGTGAAGGATTTTCACTATAAACTGTTACCTATTTTCTAATACTGCAATAATTATACATTTTTTTTTTTTAATTGAACTCAAATGCGTGAGGCTATATTTTATCTAAAAAATGAGCAAATAATTACTTACATTTTTTTATTAAGAACTTATATGAGATAAAATAGAATTAGGGTATATATATAAAAAAAAAAATGGAATGAAACTAAAAATTAAACAAAAGAATTTTACATGTAGATTAAGATAATTAAGACAATACCTACATTTGAAGTACCTATATAATAGGTATTTCAATAATGATAGCATTATCTTTACATATTATAATTAAAGCAAATACTAAATTTTTTAAGTTAGCCATAAATATACATAGATAATGCAAATTACACTAATTTGTTATATTTAAAAAATGTTGATTTTCAACTTATAATTAACTATATAATTTAAATGGGGTTTAACATCATATCAGTTTAACATAATGGCAATTAATTGAGCCTTAATCAAAACATTTAATTTTTGAATAAATAAATTAAAATTTAATATATACATATATACATATTTTATTAATATAAATTGCTCTATTAGATCAAGATGAGAAAACATGTCAAAGTACATACCTATATTTATGTTTCATAAAATATTAATTTTCAAAAACTATGGTTAATTTTAACAATCATTCTAAATTAGTTAATTTTAATATATTAAAACACTTATACTTTGTATTTTATTTAATGTATTTGTTAATGTTTTAGAAAATTTAAAAAAATAAATAGATACACAATTTTTGTACATAAAAAATATGTAATTTTGTCAGGTAACTTAATCATAATATTACTATTAGTGATTTTGAGTTTAATATATATTATATTTACTGTTATTTTAATATATTTTTTTTTTACAAATATTATGTTGTACACTAAAATGCAATTATTTGATTGAGGTGGGTATCACTTGCAAAAAGCATTTTAAATTTTAAAAGATATGTTAAGTTGCTTGTTGATATTTTTAATATATATGTAAATACTATGCAACATTTAAGCTGGGTTCATAGTTACGTTGTTTATCGTGTCATGTCTAAAAGTAGAGCTCGGCCAAATTCTGGAAATCTCTCGGTAGATCAAGGTTAGTGAATAAAACCATGATTACAACGATCAATCAGAATACTATAAAAAGAACTTGACACAATAGACAACATAGATGTGAACTCGGTTTAAAATCAAATGGATTTTGATACTAACATATGGATAACAGTATAACATCAATCATCAATGTGAAACAAGTACACAACATCCAGATGGTTTTTTTATAAATGTCTGACAAAATATACATGTTACATATATTGAATAACAATATCGTTCATTTATTATTTCATATAATCTGTAACCATATTATAACAGCATTATGCAAATAATAAAAAATAGTTACCTGCTGCAATTGCAATTTGTAATTGATCAGCTCGTCCGCCATTGATAGTAGTCGTGTAGTTTTGAACGTGAAAATTGGTTTGCGAACAATTTATTATACAAACAACGATTTTGTCGCTGCCAAAACCGTACGATTTGGTAGTTATCTTTTAAGATTATTAATAAATTATATATAAATCTGTGCGTATGTTTAGCAATACAAACCGTGACCTAGGAGACCGATCTATCACCACTTGCCAGTATTAAAATAAAATTATTATTATTATTATTTATTGTCGTAAGATGTTATTCGTGATTAAACGTTTTCTGATTACGATTTATGACTTAAAAGTACTGAGTAGTAAGTAGTCACTGGTTACTGGTTTGTGCTGTTGTAGAACTTTAATTTAATTATGAATATTAAATCATAATAATAATAGTAGGGGAAGCGCAGAACATCAACTATAAAAAAAAATATACAAATTACAAACTTACAACCAGATGGCAGGACATGTCAATAACATTCCATTCCCGTCGACCACGTTCGAAAATAAATAGGAATGCTCTCTAGTCTCTTACTAGCAAACCAATATTCACTATCATTATGCATTTGTCCAACATGACGTCACGATACCACCAAACATCTTATCAATATAAAATCCAAAAATTTTAAGTGTACCGAAATGTATACAACGATACAACTTTGACTTTATAATAGTAATAGAATATTTTACCTACTTAGCATACACATTTATTGTGGGGAGGGGGGGGCAAATGGGATACTTGCTTCTCTGTATGGAAAGTAAATATTAATTTGTTAGTTGTTACCATAACTAATAAGTAATTAACTATATAAAATGATATTCTACCTAATGATTTAGACATCATAAAATATTTTTAACTATTATGCATTAAGATGAAATGAGTGAAACGAAGAAATGTGCAGTTCTTATTTATCAATACTGAATAATACATTATATTGTATTTTTTCTTTTTTAGTATAGGAAAAATATATAATTATTACAATTTATTTTAATTAACTACAATATATCAATATTATCAATACAAATATTCATTACCTATATAAAATGGCATTTAATTAAAATATAGAATAACATTACACCTTTATTCGGCCTTAAAATGTTACCTATGGACGTAGTATAACAATTTTATTAAATCACAGTCTTACTACTTACTATCACGGCTTTAGATACTAGTATCTATAGTCGTGATCACTACACAGTGGTCACTGGCCACATATAGTATGTGAAAGGTAAATGAATGGTTCCTACGTTGCTAATTTCTTTTCTTCTCGCTACTAATGGAGTTATTAAATATTTTAACACAAATTATATTATATTGTTAATTAATCATTACAATTTCTTAGAAGATTGCTAGCTAATTACTCATTACAGTATATTATTAAAAAAAATAAATGACAATATTTTAATGATAATTCAGTATTAAAAGTTTTACATTATTTATTAGTCTGTTGCAGTTCCCATACTGAATATACCTTTTTAATTTGGAATTCAAATAACATTTCTCAAAATCAGAACCCGAATACTGTTCAAAATAATTGTTAAAATATTTTTTAAAATAATTATCTGATAAATAAAATATTGAAAAAATTCCTCATTTAGGCTGTTCAGAGTATACTAATATACTGTTATGAGGTTATTTTAAAACTATTTCATTTAATAAAAGATAATATGCTAAATTTTTTAATTGATTTGTTTAGTATTTCTAGAACAAAAACCTAGGTTTTAAAAGTATTAATTTTAAATATTTTTCATTATTATAACTATTTTATTTTTAATATCACGATAATTGACTGAGCATGAGTAGATAAAAGATTAATAGATCACTAAACTTTCAATATTATAATTTGTAATAAATAATAATGAATATTAAATAACAAGTAATATAATAATTGAATAAACAAAAACCTATCAGTTACAATTATTCATTTTTTTTTCTATTATCTAGTGTTGTTACAACACAATTTTACAATATGTCTATAGGCTATATGTGAATAAAATATACATTTCTTCACTAAAGATGGCTTATTTAACAACAAAAATATATCTTATACCATTATATTATACTCAAAATCCTTTATCTTATTTAAATTGTATTATATTAAAATAATGGATAATTCAGCTTTATAAAAATGTAATTAAATTGTTTTTATGATTACATATAAATGATATTTACTTATTTTTTCTAAATTTACCATAATATTATCAATGACTAATTAATATTTGAAAATATTATATCATATAATATTTTTAATAAATAAATACTTATTTTAAACCTACTTTTTTTAAATTTTAAAATAGTTGTTTTTTTTTTATATAGATTTCAAAAATAAAAATAAAATAACTCACATTACTCAAAGGTTATCAGTTTATCATAATTAAACATTTTGTGAATTGTGTAATTTACTATGTACTTAATAAAATTACACAATTACCATATTAGGTAAAATTACTTGTGACTTCGCTATCTTCCATTAAGATAATATAAATTATTTGTCACCAAAATTATTTATTGTACATAAACTTGTATACATTTTAATTATTTATAAATAGAAAATAACATTTTTATTTTAATATTAAAATATACAAATTTATAAAACTTTACTCTTGGAGAGTTGTTGTAGTTGTCCATAAACTTTAGAAGGCGGAGATCCAAGAATTAGATTACAAATGGCTCTCATAGCTACTTGTATATTTTGAAATGATCCTAATATATGAATTTTTGTGTCGGCCAATACTATTCTGGTTTTTGTGACATTTTCAATGGTAAACTTTGTTCGTCCTCCTTTTCCAGCCAATCTACCAATTGCACGAGATAAATGGTCTCCTTTTAATGTTTTAACATCTTTAACCTAAATAAAAATATAAGCAATATTAAAATTTTCTATAGTTAAGTAAATATTTATATTTTTTTTTGGGAGGGAGGGATACATTACAAAATATAGAGGTACTTATATGAATATCAAATTTATATCCAGTGGTTGGGATGTTACTGTTTGTAACATGAAAACACTACAGCTAATTCCCCAAAAAATGTTATTCGTTATTTTGTGTTAAAACTTTAAATTTTTAACACAACATTATTGAAATACAGACCAATACTAAGTTGCTTCTTTTTTTTATTTTTCTTAAATAATTCATTTATTTAGTGTTTATATATTATTTGTTTATACTCATCACTTATTTTCTAGTATTTTCAGAACTTTTATATCATATAATATATTTTGTAAAAATCTATAAAGTATTGAAAATTAGCAGTTATTACAGATATCTGGTCAATGAATGAGATGTGACTAATGAAGTGAGTAAAAAAAAAGTTGTGTATATAATATTAATACAGTTACAGTATTTGTTTATAAATATTAAAGGCTATTGTATTTTGTATATACTTATTAATGAAACAGAAAAATCTTTTAATATAATAGCTGTTGTTTGAGATATAACATAATGATTTAAGTAGCAACAAATGATAATTTTAGCTATGTAAATTATAAATTTTTTGTTAGAACAATGGAAAATCAATCTGATTATTCTGAACCTTAATGTAGCCTCCTAAATTAATAATAATCTACATTGAGGAAAACAAAAATCAATTATCAAAAACATATATTATTTCATTGTTGTAGATACTCTTGCTAAATGAAAGTCATGATACAATGATGAATGACAAAAAAAAAAATGATAATGAGATTATAAGTAACCTCCATCGGTCTATAACTGATGCCATATAAGTATACACTATTAATTTATTATAATTTAGAGATACATACTTCAAAAGATTCGACAAATAAATTGTCCAGTCTTATTAATGCCAGTGCATCTTCCACTTCAAACCCGTAGACAAACGCCTTGACAAAGTCTGCGGCTTTCTGCAAGTGTTGTGAGCCGATCTCATCATCTGGAACGGGATTTCTGATTTCAACATTTCTGGATTTGACATTGAATCTGATATCCAATCGGAGGTGTTCGACGACAGGCGTGTAAATTTTTAACCAGTGTTCTTTGAGCGGTGTAAGCCTATGCGACGGCACGGGGACCTTGCGCACCTCTCGGTTGTCTGAAGTGGACTTGGTGGACTGGATTTTTCTCAATGGTCTGTTATGTGTTGACATGGTGTACTGAAATTTGAGGGTTCGAAGTATAAAAAATGTATAGTTAATATTTACCTAACATGCAGAAAAAGCATAGATTAGGTATGAAAAATAAAACCCTCACACACGTGCACGGCGTGCAGGCAAGAAATGATAAGCGATATTTATTTTTATTATTTAACAAATAATAATATTATTGAATTCTAGTGATAACGTTGATAAATGATTCAGTGTAATGGCTTGAAGTGGGAGTGGGGGATACTTTTGCCTGGGAGGAAAAAAATCATGTGACGATATCAAGAACAGCAGCTGGTAAGTAAGTGTTACCATGGTCGTTTTGGGTCTTTTTTTTCCGATGGTCTACTCGCGTAAAGCGTAAATCCGTCCCCTGTGGTGGTCGCAAAAACCATCGATCACGTCGTTCATCTCAGTAAAAGGGCGAACAAACTAACGAAGACATCGGCTTTGCTGATCCGTCCGCGGTCCGCCGTCAAACACGGTCGTCGGAATATAGTAGAATCGAACCGTATTTATCCTGCCGTGACGACCTTGTTCAGCTGGTGCAGCTGGCCCGTTCTTCGTAGCGTTGGCCAACCTTCGTCGCCCCGTACCTTTGTTATCTGCTTCTGGGATATTGATAATCGAATTGTCGTAATTCGTATAATAATAATAATAATAATATTATATGATTATGCTCGATGTGATATTATTATATACACACATCGTATTGCATTATACATTATTATTATTATACACGCATCACACACACGAACTACGAAGAGCATAAAGGAGGAATCTAAAATTAATTTTTCTGGCTTGTTTTAATTCATTATTTTTTCTCCATTCTTATTTCGTTGTTTCTTTTAACTCTCTGACGACGGCGACGACGAAAACAACGATTAACATCGACTACAGCGACGAATAGTGGATACTCCTTTTTCGCTCTGACTGTTCGCCGCCCCGTCTTCTGTTTAATCGCAATTTTGTTTTCCAAACGCATTGCGTCCGCAGAAAAATGTCACTAAGATCGAAGACTGTGTGCGAGATATGCGGCGAATCGTTTTTGACCGAAAACAAACTGTCCAACCATATAACGGAACGACACGTCCACTCGTCTACGAGTCCGTCGCCAAGCGTCGGTTCATCGTCCAAGCGCCGAAAACTGGACGCCGACTCCGATGTCAGGTGTCCGCTCTGCGACTACGTAGACCTAGACACTGACCGTCTGCAGCAACATGTTAATCGCATGCATTTTGACCCCGGCAGTCCCCGACGTCCGGGTACCGTAGACTTCCCTTGTCCGATATGCCCGCTGGCGTTTGATCACTGTGATAATCTCGAAACTCACATAAACGAAGAACACCACGATATTGTTAGCCCTCAAACGGTAATATAAAGACACCACAGTATCTTGTCACTACTGTACCCCTTTAATATTTTTATTATCGTTATAATTATGTTGTATGTTTTTTTCTGTATGTATAGGACTGTGATAGTCAGAGGATACCATTGTTGGAAAGTATCAATGAAGGTTGTGTGATATGCGGAATGAAAAATTTTGATAGCTTAAGAGATTTGGACGCACACATTGAGCAACATTACCGAGGTATTGCCTGTTGGTTATTGTATATTAGTATATTATTATTATTATTATTATACTCTGTGCTGTAGAAGAGAGTATATGACAATATATGCCATATATCTTCTAGTTATGGTCATATACTCTATGTCGTAGTGAAATAATATAAAATTATATACTTACCAAAATATCTAATGAAGATTGTTTATAACTTTTATAGTATATTCTCTGTTTTTTTTTATGGCTACAGCACTGATTATTCTCTATTCTTTTACTGCACATTATGTACTATATTTCTATAATATGATGTCAAATTATTTATTCTCTTTAATTTAAATAATTACTATAGTACACTTATATTGTTGTTTCTTTCTATCATTTATAAACAATATGATCATAAGGACTAAATAGGATTATCTGCAAGATCTGAGTCTAGACTAATCAAAAAATCCATACAGATTAAAATATAATTGTTTTTGATGAACTAAATTTTTAAGAAATTTATATTACTAAATATATTACAATTATTTAGATTGATGTTTTTTGATCAGGTATTATATTTCAGCACAATTTTCCAAAATTAAATTAACAATTTCTTGTAATTACTTTTGAGTTTTTACCAGTTACAATTTTTATTTATTTATTTTTGGGAATTTAATGTACCTTATAAAAGAACCAAAATACGTATATATTTATGTTTTTGGAAAAATAAGTATAAAAAAAATATGAAATATTTAATAGTGTTTGTTCAACATTAATTTTGAAAAATTGTGAATAAAAAAAAATTCTGAAAAGATATAAAAAAAATAGATAAACGAGAATAACTTGTTACTAGAGTAATTGATTGTTTTACTGATACGGTAATATAAAAAATTGTTTATATATTTTATATTATTTACTATGACATTTATACTACATTCAAAAATTATGATTTAAAAATATTAGCTTTATTAATTACTAACAATATTCGATAGTTAAATTTCTTCTATAAATTAAACACAATTTTTGTGTTCTTTGTTATACAATCTTTCCCATCTTACTATCTTATTAATAGTAAAATTCAAGATCTAATCATACAGTTTTTTAAATTCAACTTTTAAAAATTAGAAATTCTGGTCATAGTAATACCATTTTTTTTATACAATATATTGTTTATAAAAAATGTATCAATACATTTTTTTGTCTTAAGGTTCAACACCACCTACCCAAGACCATTTACCCAATCATGATCAACTATTGGCAAAACAATTGGAAAAACAAGAACGTGAACGTATGAAACAAAAAGAACAAGAAGATTTTCAAAAATTACAATCTGCTTATGGCATGGACAACAAAGGCAATTATAATCAACAAACTATGACTAACCTACAAGAAGCTGTATCCAGTGGCCAATTAACTGTTTATGATTATTACGATAAAATATATGAAATAAAAATGGCTGAAAGTAAAGGACTTGATACTGGTGAATCAGCTACTAGAGGTTAGTTTAGTTGTTAATTTCTTTAAATCTGTCCATTCATAAAATTATTACTTAATTAATTAAATTCCCCTAACACTTCAGTAGTATCTAGATGGCATGGTTTATTGCGCCTAAAACTATGGCATACTGATTTCTCTAATGTTTTTTTTTATTATTGTTTATTCACCAAATTCATTGTGATATACAGGTATAACCTAACCTATTATATAAATGTAATAGAATTTTCAGTGACAAATTATGTATATATGAAATGTATGTCATGGGTATGAGATAATATAGACAATTAACGTGTGAACAATTTTACATTTTTAGCATCATATACTTTAAATTTGTATTTTGTAAGAATCACATGTAACAAAATTTTTTTTTTTCTTTTTAGTAAAAAAAAATATTAAAAATCAATCTTAAAGTACAAATTATTTGTACCTAATTAGTATAATATAGTCCTATGTAATAAGGCATGTAGTTAATACATTTTTTAGCATCTAACTTGGCTTTGGGATGGGCATGAAATCCAAATATCTTAATTAAACAGATATCCAAATCCGGATTTGAATCAAATTCTTATCCAGATTTTCTTAATTTATGGATTTGCTTTTTATATAACTTTTTTCCAAAAAATTCGGTTTTTTAAATTGTATATGCCCACCACTACTTGGCTTACTTAAGTTATAATGATCCAAACTCAATCTTATATAATATATATAATTTAGTTTCAAGTTAGCAATTTACGTATCTTTTATAATAAAGTAAGCGGTCCCCACGATGTTGTCGATTCAAACACGAAAAAAAAAAGTTTAATTAAATGTAACTATTATTAGATAATTAATGAGTGGTATTTAACTCTTAAAAAACTTCAGTCAGCATTGTTTCCTCAACACTAGTAACTTGAACTCTGATGTTTATAATTTAGCATGTATTTTAAAAACATCAGAATTATACCAAAATATGAATTTAATTTGATTTATGAAGATTAGATTTTAAATTTAATGCACATTTGAGCATATATTTATAAATAGTGATTATTTCTAGGTTTAGTAGTATATTTTTAATTTTCATATTAGAAATAATTTAAAAAGTTCCATTTTATTATTATTTTTAACATATACAAAAACAATTTTACAACGTAAAATCAATTTTTTGAATTTTTATTCTAACCTTGCAATTCAGCGCGTTTTATTTAATTGTGTGCATGACGAGTGAATGCTATTTAATTACACAACACATTTTCATATTGTTATATATAATATGTTTCATGTAATTTAGCAAAACAATCCATAAATTGTAAATAAGATAAATTAAGATTATTGTAGCCAATGTCCCAAGTCACCAAAGCAGTCATAGACGGCTCCAGGGAGAGCCTACACCCCCTCCCCCTCAGGCCTATATTTCTAAAAAAATTGTATATTGTTGAATAAAAAATTATAAGCTAAAAACATTGACTATCATAGACACGTATAAGTATGTAGGTATGACAGTATGTACGTGCTGTCTATATTATGTATATATTATGAAAAACCTATAATTATAAGAAAAATTAAAACTAAGGCCCCCCCTAACCAAGTCTCTGGAGCCGCCCTTGAAAGCAGTATTATAGTAAAATTAATCATGTTTAATAATTAAAAATGCATAATATTTTGATATTTTTAAGTGCATATTTCAATGAAATTATAACCATTACATCCGATTGATATCCGAACTCTACCGATAACTATCATTTTTTGATATATTTAAGAGATTTAAAGTAAATAAAATTATTGTTTGCAGTTTTTTTTAGCAAATACAATATGTATTATATTCATTGTAACATTTTTGATAATTTTTTCTTTGATTTATATTCATACAATACAACTTTTCATATAAATCTATATTTTTTATATAATTTATCTTCAAAAGTATGATAAAATAGTTGTTATTGAGTAAAAGAGTTGAAAAATGTATTACAAGATATCTCATAAATTTTTTCTATTAAAACTTCAAAATATGCATACATTTATACCCTAAAAAAAAATCACTAAATGTCTAGGGTGAAACATAAATTAGCCAATTAAAATAATTTTCCTGAGTTAAATGGTTTTCAAAGTCAGCTACCACAGTCTAATAATAATTTTTTAAAGTAAAGTGAGTGATAAATAAACTTATAAAGAAAAACAATTATATTCAGTTTTTATTATTCAAGTACTTATTGTTAATGATTTTCAATATTTTCATAAATGGAAAAAAATGTTGTATTGTAATTTGTGATTTATTTCTATCATTTCTGTAAAAGATAAAACAAGTATGGTACATTATGAATTGGTTATGTTGCATTATAATTTCATTGACAACTATATATGATAATTTTATCTTATCAGTTGTCAACCATTTTTTTTTATTGTGCATTTAAAACAAATTAATATTAAATTGAGATAAAGCATTATTTTTTTATTTCTTTAGTAATATCAAAATATGATTTATAAAATATTCTATTTATTGTTTTAAATAATGTTTATTACTTTAAAATTTTGATTTCGTAGTTTTTCTTATATGTTTTGTTAAATGTGAAAATTAAAGTATTCTACAAAATGGCTTTGGAGGAAGTTATAATTGTGTTAACAAATGTATATACTCATCAAGCTGAATGTCAAACAAAAAATGACCCCTTAAGTAAATGTGATGGCAAAAACAATAATATTTTGCTTCCATGCGAGTTTTGTGAGATTCCTATAGATTTTAATAATCTTATGTGTCATCAAATCATGTGCAGAAAAAAATTGAAGAAAATTAAAAACTCAGCTTCTTATACTGCTGAAAAAACTAAATTAAATTTAAATCCAAAAAATATGATGCTGTCAAATGTTAATGAAACATTTTCTTTTCAAGATCAATTTAATCAAAACCTTTCAAATGTATCAAAAACAAAAAATTCTGTCCAAAAGAGTAGCTGTAATTTAGATTTGAATTTACCCAGTACTAGTCAAAACTGTGTAGTTCCTACTTTGGTATTAAGAAAACTAAAAGTAACTGATAATCACTCATGTAATAGTTTGTTATCTTTAAACCCAAGTATTTTACCAGTAAAATGCAATTCTAATACTAATTCTACGTATGTTGCCAATGTAAAAAATAAAATAGGTATTAAATATAATGATAAGTGTCCATTTATAAGTTTGTATGGCAGAAATGTTCAAAATGATTCTACCTGCATAAATATATCTTACAGTGAGCATAACTTACCATGTATAATGTGCAGATTATATTATATTGACAAATTTTAAATAATAATTTTATACTTGGTGTTATTTATGTACATTTTATTTAAATATTTTTAGACTTGATTGAGTACATTCGTCACTTCAGTGCTTCATCACCTAATGTAATAGAATTACATTTGGCTTCTCCAACCGATCATTATAGATCAACTTATGGCGACAAAGGTTGGGGATGTGGATATAGGAATATGCAAATGTTAATGTCCAGTATGCTTTTACAAATGGATTATAATGAACATATATCAAGAGTGTGGGAAGTTGAGAAAGGACCTTTACCTCGGGCATGGATGCCATCTATATCAAGATTACAGCAACATTTAGAAAAATCCTGGAGCATGGGTATTGATGAACCTGGTAGAGAACAATTAGGTGGTACTGTGTATAACACAAAAAAATGGATCGGAGCTACTGAAGTTGTAACTATGCTAACAGCTTTGAAAATTAAGTAAGTTTAATTTTGAAATATGAAAAAAAAATATCATTGAATGCATTTTAACTCATCAATATAAATTTTGTAGATTTAACTTTATATTTGTGTTAAAAAATGATAGGAGATTTGATTCTTTTAAAATCCTCGACATTTTTACAATACATTTCTAATCAGTCTTTACATACGTTGAATGAAAAAAATATTTAATTATATAATGTATTAACTAAATTTTAATTGAATATATTCCATTGTTTAGGACATTATTAATTGACTTTCGAAAACCAACTGGTTCGAAAAATACTCATCCAGAAATGTTTCACTGGTTGTATGAACATTTTAGCAATAGAAAAAAACAATTTATTCCTCCGGTTTATATACAACATGAAGGTAATTATGTATTTTTTTTTTTTAGGTAAAAGCTAATAAATTAATGTTATTATTGTATTTTTTTAGGTCATAGTCGAACTGTAGTCGGTGTTGAAAAACTATCTGATGGTACAATTCTGCTGTTAGTATTAGATCCAAGTGGTCATTATGATAAATTAAGAACAGAAGCTGGAATGACAACTATGTCACATATAAGAAAATCTATGTACACATTCAAGGCAAAAGAGTATCAACTAGTCACAGTCAGTGGCATAATCACAAGTGATTCAGAATTTGAAGTAAGTAAAATTTACTCACAATTTAATTCTGGTTTTAAAAAATTCTGGATTATTTGTCTAGTGTATTGCCGACTTGTTTACTAAGTTAGTTATTATTCTAAGCCTAGGTAACTAGACAATGAAAATAATATTATTTTCTTTTTAACAATTTCATGATATTAGTATCTATATAACCGAGTCATTAAACAGCCTAATTTTTTTTTAACCTAGACATAATCAAATATTTTACTTTCATAACACAATTTTCTTGAATAATTTGCATATGTTTGTAAATTAATTTATTATTAAACAAGTCAGTGATTCTTATTTTTAGAGCTATAACCCTTGGTAGTTCTGAACCCTTCTGATTATTTAAGTTAACTGTTACATAAATGATAAAAAAAACCTATATATGTACATAGAAAAATATTTTTATGTGTCATAAAAAAACTTCAATTTTTAATTTGGTTTTTACTTTAAAAATATTTGTGGTTACTGAACTTACTTACCAATTATTGAATATCTAAATTGATTTCTGGTGATAAATAATTGACAATAACATATAATTCATATTTTAGAAGTATCTAAGTAAGTGTTAAGTTAAAAACAGACAGTTGTATTGAATTTTGTAAAGAAGTTATAATAATTACCATTGTTAATACATTTCTCACATAATTAATTTTATAACTTCCCCCCTTAAACATTACATTTCAGTAGTTTGGAAATACTTTAAAATACCAATGCGCTAGTTTCATTAAAATGATTTTTAATAATGTTTTTAATTGTTCCAGAGTGGCAAAACAATTAAATCTACTCGTGGTTCATAACAATTATTAAGAAATTGAAATCGTTTTTGCAGAGCTTAAAAATGTTGTTTGTATTTTAATTTTCCTTTTTATACATTCTAAAATCCTGTAAAATATAATTATAGACCAAACGCAAACTATAAGGTTTAACACTTTTAGAATGTCTTAATATCTACATTACAAGTTACTTTATTTAATGTTTATGATATAATTACTTAAAATCCATCATTACAGGTAGTGATTTTAATAAAATACTATACTTTATAGAATATAATTATATTTTTTTTTTTAATTTAATTTATTTATTGTCAAAACTAGAACTCATAAAATAAATAGAGTTTGGTTTTTAAATTAATACACATTTAATAGACTAGACAAAATTAATGTATCTACAGTGTAAATTTGTACAAAAAAAAACATTTACAACAGATTTTAGGAATGCTTACTATTCAAATATTAAAACCCATTTTTCTCATGCATTCCTTATGTGCTTCAATTAGGTGTCGACAATTTTCTTCTCCATTTTCCATAATACTGTAAAAATCAAATAAATAAATAAATAATAAATAATGTTTTATGAATCTGGATTTTTTTTTGTAATTAATTATTAGAAATAATGTCAATAATTTGAGTTTCCATAAAGTATACATATTAATATATATATATACACATATATTTATGCGTGTGTGTGCAAGGATAGTTTTAGAAATAACAGATTTAAGATATATTTTTTACTTGTATAATAATGATACTTGAATACTGTCAAAATTAAAATATTATTAGATTTTTGTTGATTTAGTTTTGTCTTTTTTTTTTTTATATATATTATATATTATATTATAAATAGTAATGATCTATAATAAATGTT
Organism: Rhopalosiphum maidis; assembly: GCF_003676215.2. Lineage (NCBI taxonomy): Eukaryota > Metazoa > Arthropoda > Insecta > Hemiptera > Aphididae > Rhopalosiphum > Rhopalosiphum maidis. Next base: position 89,668,590 of record NC_040878.1, read on the forward strand.
ATTATATTGATAAATCATGAAGTATACAAAATATTATATTAGAGTACATCTTTGACATGAAATTGTATGAATTGTACAAAATATTAAACATCCAAATAACTAGCATTATATTTACAATATGATATACTGTATTCATAATACCTAATCAAATTTTAAAAATACAGATAAATTATAACATTTTGGTCTTATCTATGTTTATTTTTATAAACAGATGAGATAAATTCAAATAATATATCTATTTCATAAATTTTCCCTATTGCAAAAATGATTTTAAACTTGAACGCAAATAAATATATATTTTATTTAGTAAAACTAAACAGAAAATGCTTTTAATTTATATAATCATTGTAAATATGTCATGCACAAATATAATAGAACGTACTTATTATCATAGTAACTAGTAACCAAATGATTTATTCCACAAGGAGATTTCTATTCTTAATGAAATTCATTATAATGAGATTTAATTGTACTTAATATTTTATTAATTTGAAGTTTTTCTAATAAGCAACTTGATTTAATAATCTTAAAATATATGAGGTTTTCCCAACAAATTCTCGGATACATTCAGATATTAGATAAGTTTTTAAAATAAATTAATTAATTGTAATTGATTTTAAAAATCACCTTAATTATTGTTGATGAAAAGAGGTATACTATCATAAAGTACTTGTATTTATGTCAGAATGCTTTAATCTGGGGCCCCACTTATCTATTTGAACCCCACAAATACATTTAAAGCATATCAGATATTTTTTTAAATAATTTATTACAAATGCAAACCTCAAAATTTGAAAAAAATAATAATTGGCTTGCTACATAAAAAACAATGAATACCCCAGATTTATATAATTATGTTAAAATGGTTTTAAATTCACAGATGACAGAAACTTTTATTTTTACTGGTAAGTTAAGTTACCATTAGTAATAAAGTTAGTATCCGTGCATTTTAGATTTTTAACACCATTATATAAACATAGGTACCGCAAAATAGTAAAATTACAACTTGATCAAGACTTCTCAAAATTGTAAAATAAATAGTTAAGTTGAATTATTATTTTTTATATACTATATATGAACATGTTATAATTCATAATATAATTGAATCAAAACAAAAATATTGGTATTTTTGAGTTTATATACAAATTAAGGGAAACTGCTTTGATTATAGTTGTACAACATTTAATAATTTAAAATATAGGTACTTTTAAATGTGTAAAGAATGTGTTATGTGGAGAAAAATTGCTTTAAGTTTATGAAAATATTACTGGCACGTCTATTTCTTTTTAACTTTTTTAACTGATCGCCACATTTTAGCAGGTAACCCAAAAAAGGTTTAGTGTCTGATTTATAATAAAAATAGGAAAACTGATAAACATTTAATTACTGTTAATTCGTATTACAGAAAATAATTAATTTTACAAATCCGTAGATAATATTATATAAGGTCTGCTTATATACAAAATGAAATTAAAATATAGCTGCAGAATTGATGAAATAATATTACCAAGCATCTCTGGTTCTTTTCGTTTCCGGACAAGCACAACAAGCTTTTAATTTTTTTGGTTCTTCGGCGGGCTTATTCTCCGACGATGGTGCAATGGATTTATCACTGACCAAGGGCATCATTTTAAATGTTAAAAAATACTGGGATGGATTCAAAATTCAATAAATTATTGCGTAAGTTGACGCAAACGAAAACGTTATATGGTTATATGCGGTGAAAATGTAATGACTCAACCAGTCAATCACTAAGTATGAATACTCTGAACAGTCTGAACTCGAGCTGAAAAGTGAGTTTAAAATGTTGATTTTGAAGTTGACAATCAGTTTTTTATTTAATCATGGTTGTAGATTACCGCAGGTTATGAAATATATTTTAAGGTTATATTTGTGAAGAAGTTTGGGCACACTGAAATAGAGCATTAGAGCAGCTGATGCTGATACCACAGAATAACCTAATAATCAAGGTGGGATTCACCTTGTCTAATGTTTTTAAAGTTAAAAGAAATTTAAAATATCTTGTCTAATGTCTATCATATTTTTACACTAATGTCTAATCGTGTCACAAAACTAATGTCGGTTTACATAATAAATTTAATCATTAAATGTTTATATACGGCGATTCTTTCATGGAGATACTCATTGCTTCAAAATCTATTAATGGTTTTGCAAAAAAGTTTTTACATAATTTCCAGTCGAATTAAAATATCAAATTTCTTTTAAAAGTATATAGTTATTAATATTTTTTTCAAGTTTTCTTTTTTTTTGAATGACAATATACATTTTTAATCAAAAAAGTTTTTGGAGTATTTCGATACATAAAACCCAATTAGGACAAGTAGTTTATAAGTATTTAAAGTTTATATGTTGAGTGGAGTGGTGAAATGTAGGTATATCCTACAAAATTTTGGTATACTACTTGTCCGAACTTTGATTGCTATGTATTAAAATAATCTGAAAAAATTCTGCTTCAAAATATGGAATCAAAAAAAATATATGATAAATGATATATACATAATATATGTATAAAATAATACTTAAAAACATATTTATACGTGTATTATTGTTTTATTTGCATAAAAAGCATTCATTAATATATAATATCTATTCCTTGAGTTGTGTGCGACATCATATATAATAATAATGGCGAGGGAAAAAATTATCATTTTTTTGTAAATACATACTTTTATACGACAACGTAACGTACACAATTTAAAATAATTGATGGGAAAAACAAACTAAATAGTTTAATATGACACTTAGTTTATATCAGTGGTCTTCAACCTTTTTGGACTCGCGACCCACTTTTTTAGGCCTACATTTTTCGCGACCAACGTAAGCTTTATAAAAAGCTAAAATTGCTTAATGCTTTGCAGTAGTACTATTAAAACTAAATAAATAAAAATTACATTTTAGTAGGTATTTTCATTTATTAATTTTTTAAGTTTAATAATTAAAAAATTATTTTTTGTCATGTATAATTTTATAAATTTAATTTTTATTTTAAAAAGAATAGACTTATTACGACCCAATTTTAAAGCTAACGCGATCCTACAATATGCACCACAATGCGAGTTAGTTCCTCGTTAAGGCCGGTGTGCTGGCGGCTTCCCAGCTCGAAGTCGGCTTAGGGTGCTTCGCTAGCTGATATTGTTGGCTTACAAGCTTCTTATCCTTCAGGAAGTTCCCCGCCAGCCGTCCTCGTCACGGTGTTCATGGACAGATACTTCGAATTTAACACCACCAGACACAGTATTTTGGACAAGCTTATTTATATTGACTTCTTTAGTCTTAAATAAATATCACATATTCACATGGGTCTGCGGCGAAATGTCTGGTTCGGTATCATATCTAACCATTTTCCAGTATTTTTGCGAAATATGATGAGTATTCTATATAAGGAAACAACGCCAAGTACAATTCCAATAATGGTAAATAAAAAATACATGATGTTTGGTGTATCTGAATCCAAAAATGCTTGTATGAAGAAAACTAACTGAATAACCTGAAATGAATTGTTAAATAAACAATAATAAAAAACAATTTATTCTTTTATACATAGATGCCTACTAATATACCATACAGGATAGAGATTATAAATTTAAAAAGGGTGGGCAAATGGGTATCGCGCTTTGTTTGAATGCAATGATAGGTATCATGGTACACAAAAAACGATTCTAACAGGAGATAATTTGTCACTCTAGTCTAGGATAAGTAGGTTAATTAGTAGGATGTATTATATTATTACCTATATTTAAATTGTAACATATCGTTATTTTATGCGGTTCCGTAAAAAATTAAATTTCACACGCTCATAAATTTTTTTCTTTATAGACGCTTGAATTTTTTTTTACAGTTCTTTGAAGAAAACGTTATGGAGAACCTTGTATTGGATTTTTTAACCTTAGGTATAAATCACAAAAATATAAATTTTCAACTTCAAAATTCCTTGCAAATTTTCGAGATTTTGACATATTTTGTAAACATTTGAACTTTAAATGCTTATAAACAAAAATAGTGACCAACGATTTTTGATTTTTTTTTACTACAATAAGAACAATATATAATAAACCTGATCCCCAAAGTACCAACTAGATTCATTTTCCTTTTCAAAGAGAGTAAAAATCAAATCACTATTACTACTCCAAAAAGTTATGACATGGATTAATTTCAACCTATTCCTTATTATACCATACATTTTAAAAATATGAAAAATTAACTTGCCATAATATGGTTTAGTAGATAATAATATTGGCTAAAAAAATAATAACAATAATACATGATGTAAATATAATATTAATAATTCATTAACAAAACCTCAAATGTAACACATTTGTTACAAAGACATACTCAATGGTATGGTACATTCAACACTATATCAACTATATAGCAGAACCAGTTAATTTTTAAATTTTTTAATGCCTTCAAGCTTCAAAAATATACATTATTAATTTTTGGCTATACAAATATATATATATGGACATAAAATGGTACATAAAAAAATATACTTTATGTATTGTTTTAGGACTAAATTAAAAAAATTACTTTCCAGTTTCTAATATCATATTATTTTTAATTGCTATTCCTTCATATAGAAATTTGTTTACTCCCTTGTTAAGTTTATTTTCAAAACAATAAATATTGATGTTTTATATCATCTAATCAGTGGCGACCACCAACATAACCATTTTATTGGATAAACATTTCAAAGACATATTTTGTAAACTTGTTTCCGACCACGTGTCACATGGAAAATCATCCTCAAAGAATAAATATCATTGATATCAATATTAAAAATCAAATGAATACAGCAATATCATTCAACATCAGTACATCAAATACCACAATAATTGAAAAATAAGTTAAGAAATTATAACAATTATCCAACATTTCTAAAAATAATACTTAAATAATTGTACTAATGAATCTTATAAAAAAAAAATGTATTGAAGAACAAATTAAATATGATGCAGTTAAAAAAAAAAAATGTTATACAAAAATTATATTTTATTTCTCATAATCAACTGTTATTATTATAATGTTTAAGTAAATAGGAAACAATTTTTGCAATAATAAAAAATAAACTATTTCTTTTTTTTACCTCTACCACTATTCTTGGTTTTCTTATCAGGAGGAGGTGATGCTGCTTTTTTACTGGCTTTTTTCTTCACCTAGACACAATATAATTAAAATTATGTATATCATAAATAATAATTAATATATATTATATTGTGTATATACATACCATTATCAAGGCATCATTTGTAATATCTTCTTCATCTTCATCATCAGTAATATCATCAATTTCTTGTTCATCACCCAAACCTTCAACATTATCAATGGCTTTTTTATTCTTTTTCGTTATGTTGAATGTCGGTGCACTTTTGTTATACGCTCTAGTAAAGGCACTTTTCACTTTAGCTGGGATGTCAGACATGAGATCTTTATGTCCAGGCCATGAAGATAGTTCATTAAGAGATTCCACGTCATCTTTCACAAGATGATAATGGTTCATAAATTCTAAAGATTTATGAACACCGTCACTACCTTCGTCAATAAGAGGTTTGAGAATTTTATCTCGAAGAGTGTTTAAGTAATCAAGATTTATTGCTTCCTTACTGGCAGATAATCTAAATTATTTATTTAATAAGTTTAACAAATTTCTTAATAACAAATTTATAATTTATTATATACACATACCTTATTCTCGTATGAATTTGTAACTCTTGTAAAAGTCTGTTCATTTTATTTCCCTTAGAAAATTTCCCAAGCCAAGCAGGGAAGTTAATTTGTTTACTAACATGACCTCTAAGAAATTCTCCAGGGCAATAACTAGAAAATATAGCCTAAAATAAAATACAAATATTTAATAATTTAAATTAATTTTAAAAGAATTATCATAGTATAATTTTTTGTTTGTGTTTGATTATTATTTGACAATTTTGAAATAGAATTAGAAACAATTTTAATCAAAAAATTAAAAAATTGTCCATAGTTATATTATTTGTACATGAATAAAATTGTATTTTTAAATTTAACTTATAGTAGTTATTAATTTATTGTAACAGTAACAAATATCTACAGGAAATGAAAACCTAAACATTTTTCCTTATATAAAAAAAGTAAAAATATTAAAATGTAATTACTTGAGCAGGGAGTAAGCTCCAATTATTGGTAGATCTAATTTTTGCACTAACTATATCTCCTATTCGTATACTGTCAGCTGCTAATGAATAACGTTCAAATGTTTTCCATTTAGGACCCCTGAAAAAATTATAACCAATAACATATAGAAAAAAGATTATGTAAAAAGAAATTTACTCGACATCATGAGGAACGGCAGCTAAATAATTTTCTTGAACAAATAATGGAGATATGTTATAATCATAGAAGAAAAGGTCACATTTATCAGTAATATTCATTGATTTATGTTCTTCAGCAGAAAAAACTTTTCGCACAACATCCCATGGACCCTAAAACAAAATTATTACATAAAAAATATGAATAACTGAATTTAATATCAGTTATACATTACCATTTTAATATATTTTTTGTTAATGTTTAAATTATCTTTTCCTGCAGCCACAACTGATAAATGATTGAGTGTTAATCTTATATCATTATCTGTACTAGCAATAATTGAAGATAAAGTGTCTGGAGATATTTTCAATTTTTCTTTGTAACATATACTCATCATAGCTGCCTAAAATTATACATTATAAGCACTGATATACTTAGCTATTTAAGTGAAGAAGTATTTTTACTTTAATCTGTTCCAACTTCGGTTTATGAAATCGAAGATCGAAACAATAGTTAGACAATGTACGTATTTTTGGATGATTTCGATCATTGCACATACATATTACTGGGCATTTAGCATTTTTAATTAAAATTATTAATTCTTGTACACCACCACGATCTTCATTGCCTGCCATACCATCAACTTCATCCATTAATAATGCATGTTTTTTAGTCACAGATTTTCCACCCAAAAAAGGACTTAAAGAAGTTGAAGATAAAAGTTCAGATACGTGATTTTGTAATTGTTTCTTAGATCTTGTATCTGAAGCATTAAATTCTACAATATCAAAACCCAATTCTTTACAAACTAAATGTGCAGTTGTTGTTTTTCCTAAAATCAAAATATAAACAATATTATAGTGTCATGAAATTATAAATTTATTTACAAGTACTTACCGACACCAGGAGAACCAGAAAGTAGAGCAGCTTTAAAAAAAGCTCCATTATCATCTTTAGCCCAAGGACCTATAAAACATATTGATACATTTATATGTTATAAATTATAATTACAAATTTGATAATATTTTTCAACCTTACTTGGTCTAGTTAATTTTTTATTGACTCCTACTCCATGGTTTGAATACCAGGATTTTAACCAATTTACTAGTTTATTAACATTGCTTTTTTCCCCTGTTTGACCAATTATTTGTTTTAAAGTTAACGGTTTATATTTTTCTACCCAGAGTTTTGATTCAATATTGTCAGCAAGAACAGTGGATTTAATTGGCTGGGATGAAGATGATTCTGTTGCATATCCACTTTCCTAAATATTAATTAATATGATAAATTAAATAATGCAATATGTAAATAAATTATAATATTACTTACTTGGGTGTCAGGTGAATCTATAGAACTTATTTTAATTTTTTTGTTCTCTGGTGTTTTAGTAGGTGATATTTTTCTTTTAGAACCTGATTTACCGATAATTGTTTTTTCATCGTCAAAATTTAATTTTTTTTTTGGAGATTCTAATTTTAACTTGGTTGTTTTGTTTACGGGTCCCAATTTTAATGGTGACATTGATGGGCTTTTTGTTTTTTGAGGTATTATTGTTAATTGTACTGTTTGTTTTGGAGATGAAGTCAGATTTGAAATACATTTAGGTGATGATTTGGGAGTGACAACTATATTTTTCTTATGAATTGGTGAATTTGTGGGTGTTTTGAAAGTATTAGATTTATCTGGAGAGCTTATTGGTGTAATTTGATTTGATTTAACAGGAGATTTTTTAGGAGATGCAGTTACATCACTCGATTTTGAGTCATTGAGTTGTTTTTCAATATTGTCTAATTCACCCCATTCAAAATCAAAATCTTGTTCAAGCAGATCGACCTAAATAATAATAAATGCATTATTAAATTTATTTTTTCAAATTTAAGTAGTACTTATAAACAAACAAAAATAAAAAACAATATTTTATTTAACAATATTTCAATTTTTTGAAAATAATTAAATAAAAAAATATATCTTTTAATATTTTTTTATCAAAACATTAAAGTAAATTAAAACGTGAAATATTTGTAATTCTTGTCTCTGTGAATCTTATTAGAAAAACAGAATTATGTTATCTCCATTATTTCAAGAAATATCACAATATATAGTATAAAATTAATTAACCGTTGATAAATTATATTTATAAATATAAACATATTTTATTTAAAAACATAATATATTAAAAATTAATTATACAGGTAAAGATTACCCATTACCGTGGTTGCGCATTTTTAAAAAGGCTTATACAAATAAAATACGTACTTGTTTTTTTTTTTTTGTTTAACCACATTGATGGTACTTTGTTTTACTGGTTCTGAACCAAAAATATCTGCTGGGTTAATGAGTTTTCGTTTTTCAGGTAATTTTTGTTTTGTTTTATCTATTGGTGTAGGAGGTACTACATCATCATCATCGTCACTCAATAGAACATGCTTTTTTTTCGATGATTTTGGTTTCTGACTTGGCGAAATTGTTTTATTTAAGTCTTCCTTTTTATTGACCATGCCAATTTTTACAAGATATGATCTTATATCCTATAAAATTAATTTTATTTTCAAGTATTTTGTTGATAAACAATGAAAACAATATTTCAATTTTAAATGGTGAAAACATTGGAAAACACATAGTTAATATAAGTACATGTGTGTTAAGCAAAATATTAAAATTGTGTACAACTGATGATATGACTATACTTACTTTAGACATGTTGTCTAAGACAAACACTACGAGCACGGAATATTATAATGTTACGAGTAAAATCACGACTATCTAAAATCTATATGGAGATTCTGAGGATAATTAAAACTAATAGGAATTGGGACGGTTCGTAGAATGAGTTTTGAACTAAACAAAACCGTGTGAGAAACATAAAACGTTAACAATTTAACCGCCAAAACACCATTATTATAATTTAATATATATTATTATTATAAATATTGAAAATTTTAAGTATCAAACTCGAAATTATCAACCGGTAATCACTATTATTATTATTATTATTATTAATTATATAACCATAGAATAGTAAAACGAAAATAAATATTGATGTCCACAGAAATGAATGAAACCACAGAATAGATATTAGATACTAGCTCGTGGTCTATAAACAATTCAACGTTTGGAACAAGTATTTTGTGGAACAAAAGTCGATTAAAACAAATTGGAGCGAAATAAATGCTCCGATAAGATTAAATAAAAGTTGTGATACCACGTGATACTATGGTTCATGATATTATTGTATCGAAAGATAATAGTTTTCAAAAACGAATAGCTGTTAGTGCTGTTACTAGTATTACTTATTAGTTTATTACTTAGATATTACCACTAAGCATTAAAAACTGAAAAACTTTAACTAACAGTACCTATTTTTTTTCTCTATAATATCATTAATGATGTTAAAATGTTGTTATCGGATAGATCTTCCCAAACCAAAGCAAATGAAACTTCAAGCTACCATCAGCAAAGGTTAGATTATAGTCATTAATGTCTATAAAAAAAAGATGTTATAAATAGTCTTGTTAATTTTGCCCGTCAGCTACATTAGTTATTACTTAATTAGTAAAACCTTAACTTTGTGCCACTTATAATACAAATATTGTACGATATATATTTTTAAATTTTTTTATATTTTGTACCTATTTAATAAATTAACTGTAATCCACTGTTAAAGCCTTGTAAGGTCATCAGCTGGAAATCACTAGAAACTGAAATATATTGTTGTTTATTTTCAGTTTTTATGCAATTTTAAATGTGTTTGATGTATATTTGACATATTTCAATAAACCCATATAAAAGGACAGACCAAAATAAACACTGCCTCACTACACCATGTTCATGGTGTTTGATAAACTAAAATCCTATACTTAAGATCTATTGCACTCAAAGTGATCTCCTTACAGTGTAGTTTGTTAAATTCCATGACTTAATTTCAATTATTAATTTTTTACTAAATATAATATTAAAAAAATAGAATATTAATAATATAATAAATAGCAAATTGATGTTATGTAATAGATTGATGGGCAAAATATTATTTTGATATTATAATTTATAGTAATATGTCTATAGATTTTTGATATTTTAATTGTTGAATTTTTTTTAAATGGCATTTTATTTTTCAGAGAAATTAGATAACTTACATAATATGTGTAAAAATATTATCACAAATCAAGCTATAAACGATTTAAAAAAACTATTTGATGAAGGAGCTCTGATTTCAAGAATGTGCTGTAAAGTAAAAAATAAATTTCGTGGAGAGAAACTTTTTAGACGCCTTAAACAAGTAGTTATCAGTTTTCCAGAAACACTAGCTAGGTATAAATTTAATTATTACTCAATATATTTTCTAATATTTTAGATCACTATTTATATAAAAAAAATCCATCAACTAAACATCTCTGAGGTTATATTAATTTTACTGTCAACATTTGACAATGGTATGCCAACAAAACAAGCTTGTCAATGGGTTGGTACTCGTATAATAGCAGTACTAAGTCTGATCAATCAATTACAGCAATTCAGTGAAGGTACAGCTCAACTGATAGTGAAGGTGTTCCAAAATGGCCAATGTTGGTTAGAAATGAACCTTGCACTTGCTATGGTTAGCAGAGTGTGGATACTTACCAAATCGTTGCACAAATCATTTTCACGATCCTATGAACATTTTAGACCTCTAGTGAATCAATTTAAAATGTCTGAAATCAAATGGCTATCAAATTTTGAATTACCTGAATGTTTAAATAATATATTAGAAAATAGTCAGAGGTAAATATACATAAATATTAAATACTTTTTTACTTAAGTGAGAATAAAACTTTAGTAATAATTTATTTAATTTTAGCGATTCAATTGTGGAACTTGTAGAAAGCCCCGGGTCTGTTATGAGTCGTAAACCAGAACCAGAAGACCCAATTATAAAAAAAAGAAAAAGACCTGGAAAACGAAGTAGAATGTTACAAGAGAAACATAAAAATAAAATAAAAGTTGTTAAAAAACAAAAAATTAAATAATTATAATTTATAACCTTAATTTTTTTTTTACATTTGCTCATTGTATTTTATTCATGTTAAGTCTTTTTTAAATGAATTACATTTTTTTCAAAAATATGAATTACTTTTTAATTATTATAGCTATTATTTAAGTATTTCATAATTTATTCACTGTGTTTTTCAAAAAAAAAAAAAAAAATGGTTATAAACGGAATAAACAAATTTAAAATTTATGTAAATTTTCATAATTTTAGTAACTAGCCATAAACACATCTCAGACCCCTATGTAGAACTACGTTAATATATTTGGCGAGACTATGGTATACAAAACAAATTGGATTATTTTATTATGATTTTAAAATGTTTTAACTGTATACCTAGTTTGGTTATTGTAACTTCCTTCTAGTTATTATGATTTTATTTATTTATAAGTAAAAATAAAAACATAATAAACTATTAATAATTAAACTCAATCAAATCCAAATTTATGTAACAGGTGGTCATGTTGTAGTTTGAAAATCAGTTTTTCAGTGAAATTAGTGAAAGCACAGATTAAATACAAGTACTCTTATTTAACTTATGGTTAAAGGGTTAATTTTCATTCATATTTCACATTATGTATAAATGTATAATATAGATATCAATTTCATATGCAAATCAGAAAACATGAAAGTTTCAAATATCCTACGATGCGGTGTAATATTTTTAAATTAATTAGTAATATTTTTATAAACTATAAAGAAGAATAACACATTTTAACAATAAAGTATCAACTAAACCAAGTCGATCAACATTTCTTTCTAAAAAAATTGTATTTACTAGCCATAACTATTAATTCTGAATGAGTACACTGAAATTCGACTAATGATAATGACTAGCCAAAATGAGGTCATTATTCATTGCCGATGCTTCCACTCCAGTTTTTAGTAAAGACAAATCCAATAAGACATGTGGAAAAATGAAAAACCGTAACTTACAACAGATGGACATGGTTGTCATGGATACACAAGTTTAGTTACCTATCTGAACAAATAGATAAATCAAAAAATATTACCTAGGGAACAAAAATTGTTTGTTTTTTTATTTGCTCACACCTTGAGTAATCACTAATCAGAAATTATAAAATACAAATTAAACATGATTTGCTCAATGAAAGTTAAGAAAAATAATAATTATTTGACATCTTATAGTGCGGCTCATAAATTGATACCTAACGTACCGTTCGAGAGCAATGTAAGAGCGACTGAATTGTAAATTTTTTAATACCTATTGCAATATCTTAGCATTTTGATGTATTGAAATTGAATTATTGTGAAGCTTATTTTAATAGTAATTTGTTTTGGTAACTGTAACTGTACAATTAATATGTGAAATTTATATTTATATTTTAATGAGCAGTGGCGACTTACAAAACTTGTATGTATCCATAGAACAATAACATTTTTTCAACCTATCTATCCCTGAAATACATATAAATACATTTTTTTTAACTTAAATAGTTAAAAATAAAATATACAAAGCATTTGTTAACCAATTTTTTGTTTTGGACAATTCATCCAAAACGTCTCTGTCGTGCCACCACTGTTACTTAACGACAGTACCTATATTTTAAAAGGGTCAACAAATCATTTTTTTTTTTACTTAGGTATCGTCACTGGACCCAGGAATTGAATCGAAACCCAATATTCCGGAATTAAAACAATGGAATTATGACACCTCAACAAATGTTCATCATGGTTTTAAAATTAATGCAATGGACCCTATTCAGAAATCTATAAAATTAAATGTTAACCAAACACTGTACATGATGCCTCAGTTCGAAAAAGTACAAGACATAATAATTCATTAATTATTTTCAACGTTTCAAAATAAACTACAATTTTTATTGCAGTATTTGTCAAATCCTCCAAAACTGATGTACATACCACCAACTGAATACAATGATAAATATATACAACCAAAATTGATATCAAATATCAAACAATTACCAGCAACAATGATTTGTGTAAGATACATAATTAAATGATACATTAAGAAATTAATACCGAGCTGCATAAACATTAAAATAACATATTCGTTAAACATTTAATAAATCCAAAAGTCATCTAACAATCACTTAAACATGATTAGTTTTTCAAATTTTAGTAATCCATTTAATGAATCTCAATTTTTTTTTATGTAACCTGGCATTGGAATTGAGTTATTATTGATAAATAGGGTCAAACAACACCGGTTGCTCAAAAACTTCTTGACACAATGGAAACACTAAAAGTTAGTGATGCAGGAGCAATTAGAAAAGTAGACCCATATGTTAGTACTCAGAAATTAGATTACATTGAAATAAATCCAGTAAGTACCAAATCATAGTGTATATTTTATTAACAGTTAAAATTAATAGAATAGTAAGAAATAATATTATAATATAATATATATTGATTTACATTTATAAATTTAATAAAATAAAATATTAGGATACAGCAAAACAATTAAATTCTAAACATTCAAAATTAAAACACATTAAACCAGCATACGAGCCATTTTATGACGAACCAATATTCAATCGGCATAATACTATACGTTTACTCCCTAACACTTTAAAACACGTTCCACACAAGTAAATAAAATTTGCAAATTATTATTGAAATTAAATTTATTATATAAATTGTGTTTTATTTGTTTTAGCGCTCTCATATCTGAGATGAGAGCATCATATAAAATACCATTTCATACATCAACATTAGTGAATACTGTTGAAATGCCAATATCCATTTCAAGGAATTTAACTTTGTCACAATTATTGTCTGTACCTGGGATGTATACAAGTGAATACTCAAAAATTGGTGGAAATTAATAATATAAAAATTATACAATAGTAAAAAATTAAATAATTAAAAAAATATAATTTTACAATACTTGTCTTTTTCAGTACCTAATAAAAATAATGATGTTTTTGTAATCAAAAAAATAAAAATTAATCAAATTAAGTTCATACATTAAAATCCTATGCAAAAAGCACAAGTTAATTTACTGTGAACAATTCTATGTTTTAATCCAAATATTGTTTTAATATTTGTTGTAGTAGAGTCATGTCATAGTAATCAGCAATAGCTTTAAATGTCTTCAGATATGACATCATATCATTTCTGGGTATTACTGTTGTGTAATTACCAGCACATGAGCAATAAGCATTGAGATTTTCCATTTTAATCTGTAAAACAATAGTTTTGTTAAAATAATTCACTGAAATAATTAAAAACAAATATATATTTATTATATACATACTGCTGAACATTTTGTACATTGCAGATCTTGTAGGGTATAGGCCATTACTTTTCTACCAAGAGCATCGATCAAAAAATGTTCAATTAGCATATTATCATAACAACTATTGCAATTAGGACATAGCCATGTTTTTCTAAAAATATAATTTATGTACTCATATTTTTTTTTATTAATTGATTTAATATTATTGGTATCAATTCTAAACAGTTAACATACTTTCCATCAACTACACTTCGATGAGAATCTTTACACAAATCTATGTCTCGGCAATGGTTACAACTTTTACAGATTACTTCAGGTAATGTCCAAGAAAGACACGGATCTGTCCAATCAGCTTCATCACTAAAATTACCAACACCAATTAAGCGTAAAAGATTTTTTCTTAATTTCATGATATCATCTTCAATTCCAAAATCCAGTGAAAGTACCTGAAATATATTTGTTACGCAAATTAAATTGAATTAAATACTTCTGGAAGAAAACAACTCACTTTACAAACAGTCTTCACAAATTGCAGAGCTGGATTTAAATGTTTTCCTTTATTTTGTAAGAATGGTGAAAGGGTTTCTTGGAGTTCTACATCTAACACTGGATATTTTTTATAAATTTTTTGTGTTATTCTATTTAAAATATTATTTTATAATTATTGTCAAATTACATAAAGTAGAATAATTTAATAAAAGCATTTTATTTACGAGAATAATCTTGTTGTAAGTTCATCTGAAATTACAGTTTTTGCATATTCTGCTACACCTTCACATGACGCAACACCTAACATGTTACTTTGGGTAATTTGTGATAATGATTCTGATATACGTTTCAATGTTACAGAATCAATTGATCGCATATGTTTATAAATTGCACTCATGTAAACAGCAATTGTTTCTTCAAAATGTTTGCGAGCATGACAAACATTGGGTAAAAACTCAGATATATTCCAATTCATTTCGATTCCCACCTAAAAATGTATAATAGATTACATGAATTATTATTTTTTTTTAATTCAAAATTACTTCTTCAATGTCAGGTCCAGGTGCTTTGTGTTCTTTGAGAAGATGTTCAACGTCTTCATTTGACATATCAATGATATCACCCATTGCTTCTTTTAATTTATCAGAAAACTTGGCTTTTACTCCAGAATAATTCCACTGTTTAAAATGTTAAAGAAATTATAAGGTGTTAAACAATAATAACAATGGTTAAACAAATTAACTTTACCAAATCTAGCCACATCAAATATTCCCAACATGGTCCTAATGATATTTGTAAGCTGTGAAACAATTCTTTGTTGGTTATGTTTTGTACAACATAGCGCACATAAAAAATTGCATCTTCGAGTGATTTTTTTTTTGTACAAATGACTATTTTATTGAAGTTGGCAAATATAATAGTAGAACCAAGTCTTTTAAATTCTGCAATTAACTATAGAAAAAAATGGTAAATATTAGTATTAGTCATATTATTTAACCGAAAAAAAAAAATTTTTAAAATAATATAGTACATACTTGCATAAACAGTTTTCTCATCAAACTGTAAAGTGTTTTGCGTAAAGCAGGATCATATAATAATGCATTTGGTGATCTTAACCACCTAAAGAATAATTTAAAAAAAATGATAACTCATTACTAAATAGTATACAAACTCAGCTATTTGTTTAATAAGTAATATAGTAGTTTGACATATTTAATTATATTTATATTACCTATAAAAATGTACCATTTGAAAATCAGCAAATCGATTTTTGTGCAACACAACATCACGAAACCAAACATTTACCATGGACCGTAAAACTCGAAATGCAGCTGAACACAATGCTATTTCATCGTAAGTTGGTGTTACATATGTTCCACCATCCATTATTTCTTCAAGAGAAGCTTGAGGTATTTGATCAAATGCAACACCAGCACTTGTGCCTAAATTATATATTGATAGAAAATGTTTAATTACATAAATATAATTTAAAAAAGGCATTTAATGCTTTCAAATAAATAAATCATCATTAATGTATCTGTGACTCCTTTATAAAACGAAAATATGAACAATTTGTTGATTATATATTATATACCTTCAAAATCATGAATATGATGTGACTGTAACAATGTTGTGACAGGTAAGGCATCAATTTCAAGTTCTATACAATACGAAGTATAACAGCCTTCATTATTGACCAGCATACTTGAACTTTCTTCAGAGTCCATTAACATTCTATATAAAAAACAATATTAATAGGTAAGAAACATAGGCAATAAGAAAATTCCAACTATGCTTTATCACATTAGGTTATTCATACAAACAGGATTTATTTACCTATTGTCATCTGTTTCTCGACCACCTAAATCAGGTTTATCGGTTTCTGAAATCCATAATACAAAATTGTGTTTCATCAAGTGTCTAGCAAAGAAAATATCTGACGCAAATAATGTTACATCCGCTGGTAAATTTCCAAGAGGTATTTGTAAGTATCTGCATTGTTCTAACATAATATTTATGTTTTCTGGACTATTTAAATAGTGGTTAACAATCAAGCTACACCCTAAACGTTGCCATTCCATTTGAGCATACATAGAAGCAGTAGAGTCTTGTACATGGAGAGTTACCACTGGGAATTCAGTCATTATTGGAATATTGGACAGCAATACTTGACTGTCTAAATTTGAATAAAAATTAATGATTTAAAAATAACACATTTTATTGGTTTTTTTTTTTTTTATTACCTATTGGGGACTGAACTACCAGCATCGTAGGTCCTCGTTTTTCATCTCTATACGATTGAAGAGTTCTCTGTATTTGTCTGTAAACTTGCCTTTCTTCTGTTTCTATTCTAACTTCAAAAGTTACATCAGATGGAGGAATACTCGATTCGCTGTGTCCACGAGAAATTCTTAAAACAGAAAATTAAAGAAACAAATTAAATTTAAAATAAATTTAAATCGATTATTATTACTTGTTAGTACGTTCTTTGCTATACAAAGTGTTTAAATTTGCCATCCGATTTGTACGAACAGTATCTGTGACCCAAACAAATGCTTTTTTATTAGGTGTTAAAAACAGTGCATACATGGCACGTAAACCCGTCGGTGCTTTATTGCAATACAAAAATATATCTTTTATTGAACTCTAAATAATAAAATAAATGTATTAATCAATTAATATATTAACTTGATTTAATGAAGAAAAAAATTATACAAACGTTGGATAAATATTTATGAGACACTTGTTTCATTTGTTCTAATGAAAAATTTCCAAGATCCGGCAATGCGGCCATTTTTTTTGCTGCTTCCAAAGTTACAGAACACATACATCCAAGGTTTAATAAAGCTCTTAATTCTGGTGTAACTTTAGTTTCATAAATTCCTTCAACTCCAGGTTTGGATAGATTACACATAAAATTACTAAACAAATATTTAGTTGAAAATAATTTTAAGTCCAGAATATAAAATTTACTTACTCTTTGGTTTCACCAAAATCTTTTTCCAAAACCGTGTACTGGTATAAGTTTAAAACTGGTCTGGCCCTAGGCAATATCATATTCACTTTAATACATCCAATATATTTTTCACTGTCATCAATCTCAGGTTGCCTCTGATTCACATAAAAGAATCTAGGTATATTCATTCGAATATTATGTAACTCATCTCCAATCATGGCCCAAAGTTTTAGAACACCAGGTTCGCCAGATTGACACACCTGTATAATTTGCCAGGGTTGACTTAGTAATGTTTGCTGTGCTCGTCTTAAAAATCCTCCTAGTGTACCAGCTTGTCCTTTAGGTACATGAATTTGATCATCTCGCAAACGTTTACCATGTTTACCAATAATTTTAGCTCTCATTTCAAGTTGCCAATTCCATTTTTTCTTTTGATACACGATCCAATTCTAAAAACATTATATTTAACTATAAAGTAGTGAAGATTACATGAATATTTTAAATATTTTCTATTGTTATAATTTGTAATCTAGTTAAACAAATAAAATGCTTAAATAATACTGTTTTTAAATTAATTATACCTAGAAAAAATAAGCAATATTTTATT
Organism: Rhopalosiphum maidis; assembly: GCF_003676215.2. Classification (NCBI taxonomy): domain Eukaryota; kingdom Metazoa; phylum Arthropoda; class Insecta; order Hemiptera; family Aphididae; genus Rhopalosiphum; species Rhopalosiphum maidis. The sequence goes on from NC_040878.1 coordinate 89,687,191, forward strand.
TTAAAATGTATATGAACCTGAATATCACTAGCTGGAGGTGGAGGTCCTAAAGCTTCCTTCCAGTTTCTAGCATCAATCGGCGAAGGATCACGTTTACGTTTTTTGGTTACCATTGGTCTTGGTCTAATGTCTACATGATTATTATCTTTGTTTTCTCCAAAATCTTCTATATCTTGAAGTGAGTGTTGTTCAGTTAAATTTTCTTGCACATGCATTGGTGCTGCTTGAAACATGGTTGTTATTTTTCTTTGCTTTAATGGATCAGCTTTCATCAACATTTTTTTATGTAACCAATCAGGATGTTTAACTCTTGGAACTGGATTAGCAATCTAAAACAAATTTGAGAGTAGTATTGGTTACTTAAAGATTTATTTTTAATTTATAAAGCAATAAAATATCACTTACTCCCTGTAAAGTTGCTGGAATAGTAATGATTTTCTGAATTGTGCCACTTAAACGTTCTATATAGTAATCCCAATCAAGAACATCCCGAATGTCAATATCATCAATTGAATGGTCACCAAGCCATCTTCTTAAATAATGTCTCTTCACACTTAACTCAGATTGAAATATAGCTAATGGTATAGCTCTTTGTGTAACTGGAGTACCTTCTGGTTTTTTGGATATTATAAAACGACAAGCAAGTCCTTTGTCTTTCACCATTTGATCGCCTAAAAATTCAGCTAAACGTTTAGCTGTAGATATAGAAGTCGATTTTTGAGCTCCATAATCTTCAAGTTTACGGCTCATAGAACGATTTTCTGATATCAGTTCGAACAATTCAGAATCTGGCATGTTTTTACCCTATATGTAATAAAATATTTTTTAATTTTTTTATTCAATAACAATTTTAAAGTTAAATTATTTTATACTCACTTTGGAGTATAAAACATCCAGCCAATAATCAGCAACAGTTGCCACACTTTCATAACATTTTTCTAATGTATCACCTTTTAAGAAGGCTTCAAATACTGATGACTGAAAAATCTTAATAATTTGAAGTTCTCCCCTTCTTTTAACTTCAAATCTATCAAAATTAAAAAGCTCATTTAAAAAATTTAAAAATTTAGTCTTACATACCCTTTCAATTCTGCTAGTGATTTATCTAAATTGAATACAGCATAACGCTTTTTTAGTTTTTTTCCTTCTTCTTTAGAAGCTGGTAGGACCATTGCTAAATAAGGACCATCGACTTCAAAAAAAATAGAATTTTCACTTCTTTGTTCATAAACTAGATTTTTTGAATCAACTAAATCATGATAGATATGATTGGTGAAATGATCCTAAAAAAAGTTGTGTTTATTATTTATTAATTAAGTAAATATAATTATAAGATAACTTCCACTAACTTTGACCATTGAGTTTAAAACTGCATTTGGAAAAGATATAGTAAATTTAGGTTTTTTCGCATGTGTTGATTCAATATTATAATTTTCAGGAAATGTTGATGGAAGTATACACCATATACCATCAGTATCTAATTCTAGAGGACGACCAATTTTCTCAATTATTTCACGAGCTTTTGTAATTATAGCAGCACCAGTACAACACACTATTCCAGCCATTTCCATGCTATGCCAACGTGCACTATTAATGAAACAATACAAATAATTATTTTAACAAATTTATTTAACTCTGTAGCTTAAGATCAAATTGAATAGAAAACCCATCTCAGGGGTATCCCCAAAATTTGATTATAGAGAAAGAAAAACATTTTTTCTAATTTATAAATTTATATTTTAATACATATTAAAGTATAATTAATAAAAATATGTCAATATTTTTGACAAGAACATAAATTGTAAAAGAACTCTTTAAAAAATAACGTTTTTAAATGTTTAAAATGCATACATTATTATGAAAAACTACTTAAAATAAATAGTAAAATAAAAATAATATGTTATATTAATGAGTTATTTTAAATAAACCATAAATAATTACCCTTTTCTCATGACATAACCATAAAATGAATTAAGGATACACTTGTGAGCTAACTGTAATGAATCATATAATATTTCACGGTTTTTAGCTGATTTGATTTCAACAGGATCACCAATTGCTATTGCTTCAGATATTTGTTTTTTAGCAACTTTGCACAGCCCTTTATACTCATAACGTCTATCCCTGAATGCTCGTACTGTATCAACGTAAAAAGAATTTTCTTTTTGACAAATAGTTGTAGAACGTTCTTCAATTTTGGTTACATGAGTTTTTTTATAGACTTTGCGACAATATTCAGTCAAACGTTTCTTTTCCCAAGTGGCTCTTTCGTCTCGCCTCAGTTGGTGAAATGCTCTAGGAGGGTCATTAGGAAATTGACCAGGGAACTTTTCAGTTTCTAATTGCTGTTGGATACGTTGAAACTCGGTTCTTGATGCAGGCACTAATTATAAAATAAGAAAATATTATGATCATTAAATAGTTTAACAATAAATTATAACATACTAAGTTCTCCTCTCCATTGCCAAGTCATAGTTCTTTGGCACTTAGCACCTGGAATATTAAAATCGCAGGCAGCACAAACTTCTTCATTAACCATAGCCGAAGGCTGTAATCGATTTGTAAGTATAATATTAGGATACATAGCACCAACATCTAAATGATATATTAATGGTTTCAATAATGGATAAGGATCTGCTTTTAGGGCTTCCAACTTCTTAACAATATCTTCTAATATTTCATTTAAATTTGTTACACTATCCATAGGCACTTTTTCTTCTTCTTCAATTGCAAATCTAATTATTTCAGGTGATTTCTCAATGAGCATATCAAAAGCTGATGTATCTAATCTAAATCTACAAGGTATGTCAGCTCGAAATACACCAGATTCTAATGCTTCCACATGGCCACCAACATAAGTCTCTTGATCTAACACATGACCATCATCACTAAGTTTATTTAGTTCTTGTTCTTGTTTATTTGGAAAGATAATATTCGCATGAAATGCTTCTACCATCAAAAGACTTTCACATAATGTTCCAGAACCTTTTCTTAAAACCTAAAATTAATAAATCTTGCATAAATACTCATTCTAAAAGTAAAATTATTATTCCTAGTTTTTTTATTATGTAATATATTAATTGAATTAAATATTTATTCAATAATTTATTGAATTTACCAATAATAATAAATAATGTATATTTTAAGGACTAATGTTAGTTTAAATCTGATAATATTTAAATAAATAAATAAAAGACTAATTATTACTTATTAGTTCTACTTCTGGGAGTTTTTTATATAAATTTAAAAAAACTGTCTGTTGTAATAACTTCTATAAAAGCTATAATTTAAAAGTGTAAGATTAAAACTAAATCTTGTTATATAAGCATTAATTTACTAATTTAAGACTAATACGCTTGTGTTGGAATAATCAACATTGTTTAAGTTATAACTAAAAATACAATCTTAATGAAAAATTAATTAGTTTAAAGAGTGTTAAAATATATGACAATGCAATAAGTCATTCTTGTTTGCTGAATTTTGGTCCATTATTTAGAGGAAGTGGGGGAATGAAAAAATGAATAATATCAAAATATATCAAACAAATGGTATGTACAATGTACATAGTTATATTATTTATGTGTATGAACATACTTTTATGTTTTTTATTTAAAACTTTAATTTATTTATAATAATATTTTAATAACATTTCAACAGATATGCCAAATAAGATGGCCATTACCTATGATGGATAATATAAATTGTACTAGTATAACAATATGTTAAAATGTACATTGAAATAAAATATACTTAGATAATAATTACGATAAAATATATCAAAATTTAGCCATAAAAGTGTCTATTATTTAGAGTGACTCATATTTAGAGATTTTTCTATAAATAAGTAGTGAAAATATACCCATCATAAAAACATAATGGATAATTTGCTAAAACTCAACTTTTACAACAGAAGACATGTGACATTTTGACATGTCATTAATATTATTTTATTTACCTTGAGAAGTTGTAATTGGGTAATAGGAAAATGTAATAACAACTATCAATATTTAATATGTCAATCTAAAATTTAATTAATTTTCTATCAATAATTATTAATAATTTTAACCCTTGTTCAATCATCACCTTAATGTTACTTGATGCATTTAATTATTTATAATAATTAGATCTTTACTTAAAACTCCTACATAACTTTAGAATGGGGACAAAATTATTATATAAAAGACCAACAACAGTTGACACCTATCAGTTCACCACCTTTCTGCAAACCATTTATACACTAATTTAAACATTCATTCAAGGTAAGTAATTTTTTTTAATTTTAAGCCATAGTATTATAAGGATGGTACTTTAGTTTGATATTTAAAAATTGTATTTGATTGTTACTTAGATTTTACAACTTTTTTTTTATACTATTTAGAATAAAATGAAGATCACAGTGTACTTAAGTGTACTCCTCTTGACAATAGTTATCAAAACTGTAATAGTCAATTCTACCTTACAACTACCACCACAACAATATTGTGGTTCTAAATTGGCAGACATAATGCAAATTGTATGTAATAAAAAGTACAAGGGACCAACAAATGGAAAAAAACGAAATGAGATTGGTGAGTCCATAATATGCATTTAAACTAACCTATAAGAATAATAAGTAATTAAATTCAAAATAAAGTCATTTTTCGTAATTCAAATTTGAAGTATTTATGAGTTGTTGTACAAAACGTACAAATTTTTAAAAATTTTAATAAAATAAAATATATCAATATAAATTTAAACATAATATAATTGTGAAAAAAATAATTAAATTCTAGCATATTTTAGCTTTTTAAATATAAATTTAAATACAAATATTATGTAAAATATTATTATTAACTTTTTTTTATGCACTTCAATATATTTTTTAATGTCACTTTGCTATTTGCTATTATACAAAATATTTATAATAATATTATTTATAATATTTCAAAAAGTATTGATTATTCAGTATTATTATGAATTGTATTCTAATTATATTATCAAACCAAATGATAAATGATACCTTAAACAATGTCTTATAACTTAAAATGAAAAAACTAAATTTTATTTAAAAATTATTTTTTTTTAAATTATTTTCTCAGTGAAAGGTTTTAACAATTATTTACTTTTAGTTCATTGAGAAGATTATAAAATATTTTAAGATGATTTTGTTCTAATAGAATTGTAACAGAGAAAAAAATGTATATATTAAGTACAATATTCAAAATCTGATTATTAAAATAATAATAACTTCAATATTTTATTAATAGATTCAGATGCATGGGATTACAAAGACCTAGAAGACTATAATGAAATTGACTACCCATACCAATCAAGGCAAGAAGCAATGGTATTTATGCCCACACGTATAGTACGCTCTTCTAAAAGAACTATCATTGATGAATGCTGTCGCAGACCCTGTTTAGTAGCTGAACTAAAATCTTATTGTGCTAAATAAGATTAATAGATTTAAATGTTTTAAGATGTTTAATAAAGTTTAAATATTATTATATAAATGTAATATTTATTAAAATCCATACCTCATCAGGCTCCATTGGGATGATTGTGCATAAAGCAAATATGAAAGGATGAACATATTTCATATATAAATAATAAGTAGCAACAGCATCTGACACTGAATAATTAGAAAGTACTTGAGGTTCATCTGTTGCTAGTCGACACATATCTTCTGGATCAAGCTCAACTGGGTCATAACGTAATTTGGCTTTAGCAACAGCTTTTAAATTTTGTGATCCTACTGGAAGATAAGAATCTCGTTTTACCCAACTGAAAAATTAAAATAGTCAATATTATAACATAAAACCTTAACAAATTATTGATAAACTCCTACAAAGATACTCTTAAATATCTTAATATTGAATTCAAACACCATAGTTTTAACTTGAAGTAAAAAAAATTGGATGTTTTATTCAAATAATTTCATATATTTTATTTCTACATGTATTACAATTTTAAATTTTAGACCTCGTTTAGACGTTATCCATGTTAAAAAATAATTTTTACAAAATAATAGAAAACAAATATATAGTTTACCTATATTTAATTAAACATTAACTTAATTTGTTTCCTACCATAAACAATCCATATGCATAGCTGGGCGACAACTATATACTCCAGCTGGATTTTTAGAAAATCCTATTTCTTGAGACATATTTAAATCGTGAACTGCTGCTCGTGTTTCTACAAATGGCCAATCAAAAAAGTCACCATTGTATGTAACAATTATATGAGGGCGGATTTCCATTATGTGCTCAAAAAAGCGATTGATCAAAGCAGCTTCGTCAGGTTCATTAAAAACAGTAAATAAACCTAAAATTTATATATGTATTAGAAATCATAATAACAGTATTTAACAATGAAGCCAATGAATTACCTTCAAATTCTGGTGTTGGTGTGTACTCAAAATCAACAACATCTGCAGATATAATTTCCCGATTATTAATTAAATATCCTTGACCATCAATCATATATGAAATCATCATAATTTGATCAGTATTTGCATCAGGAAATTTAAGTGGAAGTTTTGTGGTTTCAATATCAAATGCTAAGACAATCATATCAGGACGGTCTATAATATCATCACGGTGAGTAAATATAGCTTGGTTATAGGGTCCACGGCATTGAACTGTATACCATAATCCAGTAAATATCTTTAGATCTGTAGATACTCGGACATGATATACAACATCATACTCTCTAGAAAAATACTAAATATTTTATTATATTTTCAAATAAAACCAAGTTTTTCTTATAACAATTAAAAAATATTAAAAATTAGACAGTAAAAAAATATTCTAAAATCAATTGATTATAATTGAAATAAATACATTTTTAATTTAAAATATTACAATTTTTATATGATAAAATTATATAATCAGTAATTAATAAGTGAAGTATAAAAAGAATTTAAAATTTTGCTGAGTAAAATACTAAATTCTTAATAATATATCAATCATATTTATTATGCATATAAATATAAAATAATTTAATGTATAACCTGATATCAATTATATTTTCCATGTGATCAACTTGCTTCTTTGATGTGGCTACTTCAGATAAATTAGCTAAAGATTCTGTTAACATTTCTGTGTAATAGGAATTATTTTTTAGTGCCATTCGATTTTTACGTACTGCTGGCATTATAGCTTGGCGCATTTTATTCATTTCAGTAACTGTTGCAAATGAAATTTTTATATATCTTTGTTGTAAACCAATAAGATGGTTTGGCTAAAAACATAATATTAGAAACGATTAATAAAGATAAAATGGCTATGAATTATAATATATACATTCATCCAATAATTACCAAGTCTAGGTCTTCTTTCATTACAGTGTCAATACTTGTAAAACTACCAGCAAACTTTTTACTTATATAAGCAACAACTTCTTGAACATATTCTTTTTTAGCTAAAAGATAGAAATAAGGTTGAAATGGTTGCGTGACTCTAAATCGAGATCCATCATCTTGTATAAAATAATAATCAACAGCAGCTACCAAACGTTTATCTTCATCAACAATTTCCGTCTACAAAAAATATTATTAATATTATTAATATTATTAATTTACCATCAGTAACAACTTATATCAAAAAATATAATGCTTTTAATACAAATATTATTTACGCTATGCATGTTGATGAGATAACCAGTATGTTCTTGGTAATCTTTAACACGAACAAAACCATATTTATTGTCAATTAAATCATTTTCTATAGATTGCTTCAACCGAACGTCATTGGAATCTTCTTTAAATTGACTTGATAAAAAAATATAAAATTAAAATTAAATGCATATTAATATATTATTATACATAACTTATAAGTTATGTACATACTTAAAATATAACTTCTCTAAGGGTTTAACAAAACGACCTGTATTTGCAGGAGCCATAGTCGCATGCTACAATTTAAACGATACAAGCCCTGTCAAGATTAGGTACACAATATTGAAATATAAATTACTGAATCAAGTAAAAAATATTGAAAATTGAAATAAAGAATACATTTATTTTAGACATTATATATACTTTTATTATTATGATAATACATTAAACAAATTGGCGGGAATTATTATCATAGATGAAACATCATTCGATGTTTTATTGATAACATTTTGATACTGGGCGGGAAAAAGATAAAATATGAAACATAAAAATAATATTTAATTCTTTTATATTTTCATTAATTTTGTTTGTATGAATAAAGTTTCTCGTGTCAAAAATTTAATTGGCTGTATAATAAAAAACTATGGCTCACGTTTTTTTCAATATTTCTTAGACATGTTTTTTATTTAAAATTTGTATATCGTTTGATTATTAACGTTTAATATCCATCGCTAACAAGTAAACAGAAATGTTGATTTTTATATATTTATATAAACTAGTGCCTAGTTATTAACTGATTTGGATTAATACTACTTAATTTTAAGTTATTGGTTAAAGTGATTGTTTAGAAAATCATATTTATTTGAGCCTCCTTTGTTTCTGAAATATGTTCACCATCTTCATAGTTTTGAATGATTCCAACAGCACTATTAGTACTTTTAATAAATTAATCTACTTGTAATAATTTAATTATATGATTTTAAAATTGATAAATAAATAAGACAATTTCTTGAGAATATCGCACATAATTGCCAAATCTAATGTATAAACCGATATTCTTAAATCGAGTTTTATTAGCATAATATAAATAGTTATATAGAACTACAAATGTTTTCTAAATTTCTTGAACTATTCTTTAGCTGTTGATCACTCATCAAAATCTAGTAGGTACTCTATTAACTCTCAACAATATTATATCTATTACCTAGACACCTAGTTAATAAGCACTTATATTTTTTAGTTTATTTTGATTTTTTGGCAATCTGGTGTATAAATATAAAGCATAAATATTACCTGCCTATAGACTATACTTTTACATTCTTTAAAATTGTTAGTAGCAGTTATATTTTGTATTGAAACATTGGCAGTTGTAGCTATATTTGATGGTTCATACAATGTCAACTATATAAATATCAAAGGATTCAAAAGATATTTACTTTTAAAACGTTAGGCTACTCCGTTTTTTTACCTAGAATAGAACACTGGCACTATCACTCACAATAAATAACACCAATTCTGTTGAAGAAATGTCTTATCAAAGTCACATTTATGAAAGCATACCTACTCGGATAGTCGGATAGACTAGACGTTTATCAACAATAATCAAAGCTACCTAATTGATTATCAAGCTCAACGTGATAAAACAATTTAAATACAGGTTTGTCATTAAATATTACAGATTATATGATGACATAATATAATTAGCGCGAAAAAAAGCTTCCTTCCACATTTTGATATACCTCACTTAATTATTTATTTATTAGTTTATCAGTTGGTGATTGACGAGGAGGGTTATCTGGAATAAAAAGGAAGGTCGTGTTTTTTATTAAAGGGTTAATATTGATGATTAATTTAGAACAAAAAAAATGTCTAATAAAGTTTTACAAGATCATTAGCATTTATAGTTTGTAAATCTCTGTATAATGGCGTAAATATTTAATAATATATTATGTTAATAAAATATCACGAGACCCCATAATATGGAGCGATATATTTTGGAAGCTTGGATGGATGTTAGATGGTTTAGTAAGTTTAGTTGGACAACAAATTTATAAGTACACCATATATACGTATATTACCAAACTGGGTTAATAACAGGCTACAACCTAATGTGAAGTACTGAGATTTAATTTGAAATTTAGAAGAAAATAAATAATATTGTAATGCAGTCTAGAGTTAGCTATTTTTTCCCTTGATATGAACTATGAAAATGAAATTTCTAGGAAATTGGTTTGTCTAGGGTTATTCCAAAATAATTGGTTATGTTTTGTATAAGACTTTTATGGCTCGGAAATCAAATGCACTGGTAGTTGGTACAATAACATAAAACACATTTTAAGAAATTGGTAATTTCTCAAATAGGTATTAGATACTGAAAATACCAGATACCAGTAATTAACTCATATCGTTTTTTACCAATGTACCAAAAATATCGATAGCCCTAAGTTATCCAAATGTATAACTATAATTTTTAGGTTTTTGATGAATTTAAATGTGTATTTGAATATTATTTAGGCCCAGGTCAAGGATAGATCCGGGGGGAGCTATAGTCGCTAGGGACCCCCCCACAGATATATTATTTCTCTCTATTAAAATCTAAATTTATTTTTTCATATTGTCGCTTTATATATCAAATAATTAATAATATATTTATTACATTGATTACCTTTACCTACTGTTGTGAAAAAATGTTTAAATTATGAATAAAGTACCCATATTGTATTATAATTGTATTTGTGTTTTAAAAAAAGTGTTGGATCCCACCTAGATCTTTGCTCTGGATCCGTGCCTGGTCCAGGTTAAGATAAAAGCAGTGTACGTTACACTGTTGCAGTAGTAGAGTTTGTAGAAATACAAAACCATTTACCACGGATTTAGAATCCCATCAACGATTTTTCTATTAAAATATTTTCATAACATAATATTTTTTTCCCATACACAATGCAAATTTATTCTTTGATATCAGTGACGACAGTGACGTATCTGATTGGCTCATTATTACGGTAAAAAAAAAAAATAGTTCTATTTTGTAATTATTGATATCTCCTATATATTATAATAAAGACAAGACGTAACTGATTGTTACATTGGTTATATGCGTGTAATATTATATAATAAATAATGATAATTTATGATAAATTTAACCTATTTATAAACAGGGTTATGATTTTTAAGTGAATGAATTTAGAAATTATATATATAAAGATGTATATATATTCTTACTTACAGATGTACGTAGATATTAAAATGGAATTAACTAAGAAACTTAATCTTGATTTTTTTTTCATACATTTTTTTATTAACATATCGTGTTTAGTACCTAATTAATTCATTACAATAATTTATTGAAAGTTATGATGATAACAGTCAACAGGAACAAGATAATTGATAAAATCGGCCAAAAATGGGTAGTATATAGGATTCTATATAATATCGATACGTTTTAAATAACTAATAATAATAATTAAGAAACGATATAACACGTATTTGCTTCATTTTTTTAATGAAATAATGACATATCGATAAAGTATTTGTAAGTTTTAAGTAACTAGATCTTATATCAATAGGTGATGCAATTATTTATAACATTTTTATTTAATTCAAAAAATAAATAATGATTTATGTAATGTTTGAAATTCTAAATCTTACGTATCAAATATTGAAAGAAATATTTTGTTTTATAAAAAATTATTATATAGTTGGTACCTACCTATAGGAATAATTATCGTGATGTTATAATAATGCTCAGTTCTGCATTAGTTTTGACTATTTAAATCTATAAAAGGGGCTCCGTCAATACTCAATAAATTGAGTGTATTAGACACAGTGATTCTACTAAAGTAATAAACTAATAACTAATAGATAGGAAATTTACTTAATCTAGATTGTACCTATCTGGACAATAAATTCACTGTGCTACAATTTAATGTACCTATCTATTTTATTTAATATTTTAAATTGGGTAGATATTAATTATTATTAAGGATAACTTTTTTTTTTGTTGGACGCTTATTTTTTTATTTATTGTTTTAAATATTTATTATAGGTACCTATATATAAATGTATAAAATAATTTAAATAATTTATTTTTTATTCAACAAATTAACAATTGTATGCTTTATAAATTTGTGGCTAATCATTCTCAAAAATTGACACGTGAATATAAAACTTGTAACTTAAAATTAACGTAGGTAACTCTTATAAGTTGTTTTTACAAAAATAAAAAATGTTGAATATACCAAAATCAATACTTTTTTTTTATACATATTTTGATGTCCAGATTTTGATGAAGTTAATCAAATTCATTATCTAAAATTTTATTTTTTAAAGTTGTTGTAGTTAAAATTTTGGATTTTTATTTATTTATTTTTATATTTTTTGTTTACAAAGCGAGATTTATGGATTTACCTATACTTGTTCGTGAACTTTCGTACTCGTCGTAGTGTAATATAGATTATGAATAACTAGCTTTTTTACGTCTATACGCCATCAGACAATAAAACTCTTAATACGATTTAAATAGTGAGGTTTTACGATTATATGAATATAGTTTGTTAAATTAAAATATTTTTTAAATAATAAATAGATAAAATATTTTAATAAATTAATCACTCCAGTGGAGCCGATAAATATATATACTGTATATTACACACGTCATGATATGTTTATGTACACATAATTTATAATTTGTCATAGGTACGCCGCACGCGTATATTAAAAATAAAAAACACTCAACAATTATGTATAATTGTACATAGTATGGGGTGTAATAAAGACATTATTATCTCTGGAACTTGGGACTGAGTTGAGAGCCACTAACAATTTTATGTTTGAGTGAAATCTAGCAAGTTCATTTTCCTAGCTTATGCACTTTTTCCACTTTTCCGGTATGCTGTGTCATCAAGGGAAAAAGTACCTACCAGAGAAGTAAAATCCTCTCTGATGTTCTACTAAAGTAAATGCTCTATTCGATGAAGGACACATGACAAAGTCACAATAATTACACCAATGGCTGCAAATATCATTGTAAAATGCATATATGTGTGTTAGAAAATGTCAAAAAATGCAACTGAGCGACACATGAAAAGAGTGGCTTTCAAGTATGCACTGACGGCGGTGACATAGGGTGCGACCGTAATGTCGAAGAGGGGAGGGATATATATATAGTAGCTGCTGGTGTACATTGAACAAAAGAAGTTTTTTTTGTTCATTTTTGTTATGCATCTCCCCGCTACTTTTGTCCACGGGCGCACTGTTCTACGCCAATTATTATTATTTTTCACCAAACTATAAGACAAAAGCCAACTCCCTCTGCCTTGTCGTTAGAACACACGTAAGGGATTTTTTTATACATCATAATGAGGAGCGTTTTTGTGCGTGCTTCAAGCACCCGCCACTTATGCGCCTGTCACCGCGCTATAGAGGTCTGCCACTATCGTCATCAACACCACTACTACTACCACTACCACCACCGCTACAACATCCACCATCACATGGTCCACGCTGTATACCTATTATACCTATCTACCTACATAATATAATGTGCAATAATATATATAGCTCAGAAAAAAGGGGTGGAACGCAATGTATAGAGAATATATTGTTCAATGTTGGGTATAATTAACATTATACAACGAAAGCATGAAATATAGAAATTTGTGGAACCAATGATTTACTTCTTCTAATAACTACAGTACAATTTTTAGAACCCATGGATTATTATAGGTAGTAAAGGTATTACCGCAGTAGTTCCGTTTTACACCTGGTTTTTTTAAATCCACTGGGCCGCCGCCTTATGTTCCTTCCTGTGAAAGACGTTACATAAGGAAGAATCAAATAGAATAGGACCAGTTTTTAGCTAACATCTGCCCTCTTTTGTTCCACCATCATCGAATGTAATAAAATAAAAACTGGGGGTCTTTTAATTTTGGGGGGAAATATCCGAGGGCCCTTGACGTACGTATTCTTTTTATAAACTGCGCGTCTAGAAAACAAAAATGTAACAGTAATTTTACTTTATTGATCATTATTTTAACTCAAAATTTGTGTGTACCTATATAAATAATAAATATCATAAGATACATTATAATATGTATTCAATAGATACAATCCATTTTCTAATACAACGTTTAAACCTAACATTATAATTTATAAGAATACCTAATTAACTTTACGAAATTGTTTTATAATTTTTCATAAAATAATTATTTTGAATTTATACCTTACATTATGTACCTATAAATAGTGTCCACACGTTAATACTAACGTATAATTTTAAACAATAATCAGAACTAAACAAAGTAATAATTATGATATAATATTGTTTGAATTAACACAATACCCAAAAAAATTACTTGAAAACTAGATCACTATGAATAATATTTTGAATGTAACTATGACTTAAAAATTATTAATAATTATACTCGTGTACAATATGATTAATAAAACGCAGGGATAAAAAGTATTATACATAAATATTAATAACCTACCTACATGCGGCCATACAACTTACCTATATACTACTGGGTTAGGTTCGATTATTTCAAAATGTTTTTGAAAATATTTTTTTACATAATTTCCAGTTAAAATAAAATTACTTTAAAAATATATATATATTTTCTTAATATTTTTTATTGTTATAATTTTATTAATTATTTTATTGTTTTGAATGATAACAAAAATGTTTAATTGAGTATTTTTCAAAGTATTCCGATACATCAAAATCGAAATATATTAAAGTATCTTAAAATTTAGGTGAACTGTGTGGAAGAGGTAAGGATACAACTAAAATGTTGGACTAAAACGCTTATCTAAATATTAAATGACTTATTGTAAACTACTCCTCTGAATTTTAATTTGCAGGTATGTTATCGTTATGTACCAAAATACTCCAAAAATATTTTACTTCAGAATATGAAATTACATTTTTTTTTATAATTAAAAAAAGTATAAATTTAGAAAATTATTATAATAATATAAAATATAAATTTTTTAAAAATACGTTAATAGGTATATTTTGAAATAATAAGAGTTGTTTGATAAATTATAATCACTCAGTTTATAATTTGTAGATACTTTATACACAAGCTGAATATTATTTGTTTATTTTAAATATAGGTACCTACTATAATACGCGTGACTACTGACTATATTTACTATTTAAATATTATTTTAAAATAAAATAATTGAATAATTCAGAATATAATATAATATTGTGAATAGATATAAATGTGTATACTTAATACGTTATACATATTATTATATTAGTACACTATACAGTTTACACTTATTACGAAGATTATATATTATAATCTATAGTTTATGGTTTCCTCAATACGGAAATGTAGAAACAATTAAAATAAAAATGAAATATCATTAGAGATATTCAGGTTAAATATTTTTTAGCCTGTATAAGTTTAAGCTTAAGTACAAATTCTTAAATCAAAACAAATTGATTAAAATTTAGAATATCTAACATCTTTCATATATTACATAAATATAATGAAAGTGATTAAAAATATATAGTTAAAAATTTTAAATTAATACCCAATTGATTTTATAGCGCTAGTTGGTTTAATAATTGTGTATAATTTATAATATAGGTACATAGTCATCTAAAATACTAAGTAGATACAATATACCAACAGAAACAATAATTATTGTTGGAGATTGAAGAACATTTTTTTTTTTAAAACGTTCAGAGGATAGACACGAAAAACAAGACAGTCCACAGACGACAGACATATTATAGAAAAGTGAAAACCAATACATCTAAAATGACTTTGTTTTAAGTGAAAAGTTTTTTTTAAAACTATATATTCTTCAAAATTATATATAATATTTAATAAACCTTAAAATAACACTTAGTTATACATGAATGGAATTAGATATAGTTATAATACTGCAGTATATCTATTAGAATATAAATATAATATTTCTTAGAAGTTAGGGTTGTCTTCTTAAAATAAAATAAAAATGCAAACACTACAAAAAATACGAATAAATATCTTGAAATCTTACAGACTACAGTAGATTTGCATAATTATTGTTTTGGTATGCAGTCTAGAAATATAGACCTCGATTTTTAAATGTTTCATGTGGTTGATATAAGAATTTTGCACAACCCATTATAATGTGACCTCATAAACATGTTGATTGTTTAAAAACGATAGTTACTTGTAAATTATTATTTATTTATAATATGTCAATTGTTAGTTGAAGTTTTTGATAACTTCAAAATATTAGAAACTGATTCTTAAATTCTAATTCTATATAATTCAAGTGGGTATCTATAAAATTATAATTTTTAACAATATGGATAGCCAAATAGGTATCACTGTAAAAGTATTTCTTAATGTTAAATGTCCTAAATATTGTAATGTATATTATATTATTGAAATACGATATTATGCATAATAATAACAGTATAATTCTTTCTATACTTCCATCATAGTTCCACTATTTCACAACTTCACGTGTTATATTTCAATAAAATTAGAAGATGACAACTTGCAAATAAATATGTTTGTATACAATCTACAAACATAATATAATATAATAATGTATATTATATATTATTTAGTCATATAGGTACTTTAGTACATATAAGTTATAACTACAAGTCTATAACTCTGTAGTAAAGAGGATGCCACGCCCGACAAGTGCATAACATATTATATTGTCGTAGCAAATTTAGTATATCTATAGCAGTTAACACGTTTAGCTTCATTAGTTTTAATATTAGTGAAAAGTAATCTATTAACAAATTTAAAGGTAAGAACATTATTTGTGTTTGTACGTCGGATTTTTACAATATTTAAATTTTTAAGAAAATTCTCAACATTTTATGTCGCTATTATATAAACACAATTACACAACTCAATTAAAAATTGAAACCAAACCTAACCTAACTTAACCTAACTAGCTTGGTCAGTAAATGCACTCCAGTAACTAAACTAACAAAGTTAAACGAAAACAGCTGAGCTTAAATTTGCCATGTTGTGCACTTATCTAAGACGGAGACAGTAAATACGGATATTATTTAAATTATTTTCGCTTAATTTTAAATGCACACATTTTATTCAATTATTGTATACTACTATATTTCATATATTATATTTTTCGACCAGTAAAAGAAAGAATACTATACATTATTTATAAGTATAATTAAAGATAAATATAACTAATAAACGGTACTATAATATTGTATAGGACATGGAGAGAGTGAGTAGCTGTTATATACCTATACTTATTATGTTATTTAGATATTAAACAAATATCTGGTATTATTTAATTATCTTTCTTTACACGTCTTATTTGAACTGCTAGACCTAAGATTAATCACTAAATATAGGGAGATATTATTAGCCAAGCAAGATTTTTTATATAAATATTAAAATACAATAAACGAGTTCAAAATTATAATAAAAATATAATATACACCGTAGATACAAGTACGTGTATAAATATAAATCAAAAACAAATACAGCTTAGATATTATGTCAATTAGATAAGAAAACGCAGATTACAAAAACATAGTTGCAAGGTTAAAGCTTAGATCATATATGATCTAAGGTTAAAGGTAATAGGTAAACAGCTAACATGGAATAATAAAAGTAAAAAAATGTATATATCTATAATAGGCAATAGGCACTATATTATAATACTATTATACTTAAATACATTATTAAATTAATATAATGATACGTAAAAAAAGTGTTAGATTTTATGAGAGTATATGATATGAAATATTCACAAGAAATTTACACTAGGTAGTATATATTATTCTTGCTGGTTAAAATTTCCAATAATCGTTTTGTTGCATAGTAGGTGCTGTCAAGTGTATACCTCATAAACTAAATAATTTACTGTAATTATGTAGGTATGTGTACGATTTGAATTTAATGATAAATCATTCTGAGCGAAGATGGTCTATACCAGCCTACATAACTAAATATATTTTATGATGTAATTATATTATCATTAAAGTAGTTAATTTTACTAATAGCATTGATTTTATAATATATTATACTTTTATGATATTATAAAATCAATAGAAATACAATAGGTTTAATTAATTTTTGCCGATTCTATGTATTTTAAATTAATATCAATAAGTGTAAAAAATAGTAATTAATAATAGGTACCCTCTATATGTTCAAGTACTCACGAATAATATTTTTAATTTCAACAAATTAACTAAAATCGTAATTCATAATTACGTATTTAATTTCATTTAAATATCTAATATTGTACAAATTTTAACTTCAAATGATACACAAAAAAAAATTGTGTTTATATGTATGTGGTAATAGTCTGAATTACTTATAATAAATTATGTACTAAATATTCAAGTTTTATTAGCTATAACAATTGAACATTTTATACATTTTTAACTACATAATAATTTAAAAATTTCGTGAATTTACCGAATTTTGTCATAATTCGTTCACGAGCTTCAAAATATTGTGTCTATAGTCTACGTAACTTTAATATTTTTAAATGACTATAATGACAATCAAAAAGAAATGACCTATTCATTTTAAAGAATTTTGACTGAATAAAATTTTTTTTATCAATATTTATAGAAAAAAAAAATGAAAATTGTAATGTCTATATGTTATATAGATAAAAAAGATTTAAAAGAGTAAAAATATTTTGAAAATTATACCATGTGTATAATCATGTCTCTATACATCGTGGAATTCTAGTTAAAATATTTGATAAAAATGTCTTGTAATTACAATTATTTTTTCTGAATTATTACAACAAATAAGAATTTAAAAATATCAAAGTATAGGATTTAACATTTTAAATAGTCACCTTACAATTAATTAAACTGGATTGATCGTAACACTTGAAAAAAGAAGAAACAGAAATAAACCCGTGGTGATGTTCAAATGTTCCAATCTATAGCCTTATATGTAATATAAATGTTGACCCACCAAGCATGCTTACTCCTTTTCATTCTTTTTTAATTATGTAGTTATATCCAACATCTAATTTTTGGAATTTTTAAAAATATACACAGACTACATTTTCAAATTCTTGAGATTTTTAAATTACTCAAAATGTCCTGTAGTGAAAATACTAAATTTTGTTTTTTTTCAAATGATGCCCTTTATACTATAAATTATTTAGTTAATAATTTTTTTGAAAATCTTTATGTATGAAAATCAAAATTCAAACAAGTAATTTTTGAGTTATTTATCTTTGTGTAGATATACTCGTATGTACAAATTTCAAGTACAAATTAACTCAAAAATTTGAAAACATCGTCTATTATCGTATATTTAAAAATTCGGAATTTTAATAAGTTATATTAAATGAAAAGATGGGGATGAGGTGAGCATGCTTGGTGAATTATTTAATGTACATTGTACATTATTACATTAACACAACCAAAGTAGAAACATGGAATAATATGAATAAATAGTAGATGCCTGTTTCTGTTTCTCTCATGAGTGCAGTAATCGGTAATAAAATAATACGAATGAATGGTTCACAAAAATATATAATTATAGGATATTATTTTTAATTTATTGTAAAACATAGCTTTAACAAAAAGTTTGAATTAAGTACTAATGAATTCAATTTTTTATCTTTTTCGTTGCATTTTTGATTTATATTAGGTTTGTTTTGATTTTTATCTGTTATTATTTTATTTTTTATTAATTCTTTCGATATTTTTGATAATATTTCTAAATATAAATTTTTTACTTACATTTTTCTAATTTCCATCTTATAGACTTTTTACAAATTTTGAAAACATTACATAAGCACGCAGTAGTGGATACGAGGGGGGGTGATGGGGGATCGCCCCCCCTTGGACCGTATTTTTTACGTTATCTTTATATTATAAAATTGAGCTGAAATAAGCTGATATTTTTATTTTTTTGATACTACTAATAATACATAGAGCATTAGTTGATGAAATAATGCAAATAATTAACCTCCAATAAATTATATGTTTTTAATATAATACTATAATATTATGCTATATGTTCATACTATGTATATACATACAGTTCATGCATTTTGATTTTATACTGTATTTTTAAGGTTTTCAAATACATTACATTTACAGAGAAGTTGGGCAATTTTTTGCTAGTCCTGATTTAAGTCATTGAAAATAGCTATACCAGTTACACCTATTAAGATACTATATAGGTATGAATTATTCGATGGAGTCATAACTCGTCCAAAAAATTTAGTGAAATAAAATGTCGAGGATCACTGTGCAAATCCAGTTATAAACGTTCCCTTACAATTCCCATCGCAATTTTGTCAACCAAAATTTGAAATAATAAACATATAGCTAGGTAAAATATAGTAAATGTACAGGTTAATTGTCGGTACTCGTCCAATATGCTATCTACCGTAAATATTTTATCTACCGTAATCTTATGATAGTTAAGTATGATATCTACCGTAAATCTTATAGTATAATATACTTGGATATATTATGTATACTTTATCATTTTGCAATTAAAAGATTAAGCTTTAATCGAAATCCCACATTGGATTATATTTATACATCTTTATAATTTATCATAGGATTTATACGTAAAAATAAAATAGTGTGTGTTTGTGAGTCGTGTCGATCATATATGGTTTTACTGTGATTTTTTTATTCATTAATTATTAGTATGAGTTCGTCAACTATGAGTTATTTATATCGACACATAATTCAAAATGAAGTTATATGCACAATTTTTTTAAAAACTATGTGGTTTATTACCAACTGACCAAATATGTACTAAAATTAAAAACCAAACAATTTGTGATGGTGAGCTGAAAGAAGTTCTGAAAAATTATTGTCTACATCACAATACGAAATCATATATTATCTCGTGTGAATATCTCCATATAGTTTTTAAGAGAGTTAGCTCTCTATATACAGGGCCAGATTTAGGGGAGGGCTGAGTGGGCTGCAGCCTAAGGGCCCCCAAAATTTTATGATATTTAAATTAGGATACAGGAAAAATATTATGATGATATTACTTATACAGTTATACTAGTTATACTCGATTTGATTGTTTTTATAATTATCTATTATTAAATAAGTAGTTAATTGCCTACATATGCCATATATGTATACATTTGCCCACATAATGTATTTCGTCCAGGGGCCACCACATACCTAAATCCGCCTATATCAAATAGTTTTTAAAGAATTTTCTCAGTTCTTTGTACTTCATTTTTCTAAAACTGTGAACTATTTCTGATTACATTAATATTAATAAAACTGTATAATATGAATGATTTTCGCGTATATTTACATTTACATGTATCTTATAATAAAAAAGGTTACATTTTAATAAATGTATAAGTATACTATTTTTTTGTGTTCTTAAAAATGCAGGTGGTTAAAGTTACGTATTCATAATTCTTATCAGGGCGTCGTACTCCAGAATCCGCATGTGTTATAACGTACAATAGTACATTCTATGCTTAGAATAATTCATTTTACTTTGTTTTTAAAATTACAGTAATTTGACTTGAAATTAAATAGTAAGAATATTACTTAAAGCTTTAGTTCCACCAATGATTTGTTTGATATTTTAATTTAAAAACTAATTATAGGCATTTCAAAATTTTAAAATACTCATAAACTTGCATAAAAATAAAATTATCACAAAAGTCCATAAAAGGTTTCAACAAATATTTTTACTTTCAAGTGTAATAATTAGTCACTTCAATAAAATATTAAAAACAACAAAGTAAAATAGATTATTCTGAATGTACAATTTATCATGTTATGCATTACTATTACTATATAAGATAGAGCCATAATACTTATGGGTACTATAAAAACGTCTTGTTGAAATATATTTATGAAAATAAATTACTAACTAGTATAATATTTTATAATGATAAACTTAAAATTATAATATTCAATTACAAATGGAAATTAAAAATAGCCAATAGGTCTAGAATCTAAATAGATATATAGGAATAACCGACGGTCCCCGCCGCAGCAGCAATGATAAGTTTATGTATACATAATATATAATACATAGTTAGTACGTATATGTAAATAATAATACTTTAATACATAATTTATATAAGCACGCAAAAGGTTAGTGGTGCGGGGTGCTGCTATTTTACCGGTTATATTTTTTTTTTCACTAACTCTCTGTCGCCCTTTCCACACCCCTTTTTGGCTTCTCGTGCGAGCGAACTCCGAAACACTATACACGCGCGTCACTATACATAGTGTATTATAATATAGCTGCGAATATCCCCGCCACCGACAACGACTCCGGAACGCACTGCAAACAAAAGGTCTGCCAAAAGGGATCTCGGCGCACACACATACTCTCCCCCATAACAATAATAATAATAATATATATTGTGTAATATGCGCGCGCGCGCGGACCCGTGTGTAAGCGGCGTACGATTTTTCGGCGGGTTCTCATATACAGGGTGATCAGCCATGCAAGCTCATCGCGCCTTTCTTCCTTTAATAACGCTTTTATTCAAATTCTAATTTGATTGGAATTTTCGAGTACCTAAACTTAATACTTTTAGCCTACCTACATAACATTTTTTAAATTCTCAAATATTTCGTACCATGAAAGTGTCCGAAAATTGTGTGACAACACAACCTTTTGTTTGTTTTTCAAATAAAAATCTCCCTTTTTTAGCGAATTGTTATATTTTTTTGAAGACATTGATGTATCTCTAAGTCAAAATTAGTATAGTTCCTAAACTATTAAAATATTCATACTAAAAAGTAAAAACTATGTAATCCTTAAAAATGGTTTACAAAAGTATGAACATAATATGATGTTTACATATTATGTAATATTTAATATAGTACTTACTCCCATTAGTATGGACTATAATCTTAATTCTTATTATTACCAAGTGTATAATGTATAATAAGTTATAAACCACTCATTTAAATTTGAATTTTGATACATTAAAATTTCTAAAAAACATAATTTGCTATTTACAGTAAAAAAGCGGTTGAACTCATTTGAAAAACAAATGCACGCAGGACACTCCTTATACTTGTAGTATAAAAATCAAAGTAGGTACCTAATTAAAAGTGCGGTTTTCTTGTATAATCCGAAAAAATGCATTATTTAAGTAAAAAAAGGGGGTGAGCACGTTTGATGAATCAACCTGTATAACATATGATATGCGTGCGATCGCATATTTCAGTGAGTGTGTGTGTGTGCGCGCGCAAAGAACAAGAAGCGATGGATAAATAATAATAATAATGAAATGATGATGAAAAAAATAATCGACATTATTTTCCCGCCAGTCGATTGTCGCCGTTGCCCGTTGGTCCGAAACTCCCACCGAAATGCGTCCGTCGTCGGGCGCGCTCCGGCGGGTGTGTGGGTTCATTCATCAGGCACCCGGCACCGATCGGGCGAGTCGTCCGGCGGCGGCGGCGTGTGCTGAAGGAAAAGCGAGCGAGAAAAGAAGAGGAGAATAAAAACCTTAAAAACCGATCGCGCGTGAGTGTGCGCGCGCCCGCGGTGTGTGCCGTTCAGTCGTAGTCCGATCGTTTCCGTCGTTGTCGTCGTCTGCCGTTTTTCTCTCCCTCGACTCATCGTTTATTCGTTCACGGCGGCGTTGTCGTTAGTGGTGGCGTTTACACCCCCCGAAGAAGGACGGCCATAGGATATCACGCTTATCATTGGTAATATTAAAATAATATATAAATAGATTTATTATAATATAATATATCCATGATACAATATAAATAGGTAACGTCATAATATAATATTAAATATACTAATAATAAGTAATAATATAATATAAGATCGCGAATTAATACATCGTTGCGAATTCGATCCAAAAACTACGATATTGTAAATATTTTATTAATTAAATTATTATTACCCATGTTATACTACGTAGTTTTTAAATTATATAATATTATTGTTTAGCTTATTAGCAAGAATTCATATTATATTATTGTACGTGTGTATAATTTCCCCGGTAAATATATTTTAATATTATAAGGTGGTAGGTAGAGCTTGCCTCTGAGCGGCGTTGTGCATGCAACAACAACGACAACAATAGTAATAATAGTAATAATAATAATGGCCCGATGCTCCGGTGGAATGTTGTGGATTATAAAAAAACCCCGCAGGGGGTGGGTTCGTAAATTGCATACATGTATACCTACATAGAATAATATAAGGGAAGTCGCGAGAGCACCGCAGTCTGTGATGTGTGTACTGTGTAGGTACCTTATTATAGTCCTACCTGCGGAGCGAAGTGGAGCAATGTATTACTTTATTTCTTTCCTGAGCGCCACATACGTTTTATTATTATTATTATTATTATTTTTGTAAGCTATAATTTAATTTTTCCGCGTGTAGAGTATAGTGAAACGCGTAAAATTAGTATTGTTAAATCAACACACAAGAGACGTTCATTTGCAGTGGGTGTCAAAATATTTTATTCATATAAATATATATTACTTATGTTTTGTAAAAATAAAACGCGTTAAGTTTTAACAACGTGCTTTGTAGGTTTGTAGCTGAGATTTTATCTAAATTTTATACACGAGAGGTAAAAAAAATTTTTAAATTAAACAATACTTTAAAATCAATCTTCGTTATATTATCGTAAAAGTGTATTCAATAGGTACACAAAATTGATCAAATTTCCGTAAATATCCAAAGCTATCGAATGAAAAAAGACTTTAAAATACGAAAAAACGTGAATTTAAAGTTTTAAATTTCATATTGAACACGTTGTACTAAGAAAACTGTCAATATATACACCAAACAAATAAAATCCCTATACTAATAAAATTATATACATTCTTATTTAATTAATACTTAGAATTTTAGATCACTATAGAAACTATTGAAAATTTTTTTTTTATATTTATTTATAGAATATTTTTAAATTTGAATGTACGGACCAAATAATTTATGTGAATAGATAATCAATCTAATCTAATTATTTTATTTAACTTTCATAAAATAAACGATTTACGTTAGCTAATGTTATTTAAGAGCTATCGTAAAATCAAACTATTTACCCTTATTGCCATCACTGTAAAACTGCGTTATAGTTTTTTGTTTTCGCAAATTGTACTATACGATTATTCCACGGAATAAAGTTATTTAAACAAAAACGGCTAGTCATTGTATGCTGAAATACATTGGTACATATCAAAGTACATAAATACATATCGATATTAGCCGTTAAATAAGTTCCGATGGCCTTGAGAAATTTCAGTGGACATAATTGGTTTAATGCTGTTTTGTATATTATATTAGGTTATAAGGTCATTGTAAATGTATATGGATACATATATACGATCAAATCCAATGGAATTAAGAAAATTTGGCGATTTTTGTACAAAATATAAGCACTTACGTATATAAATATACGTGTATATACATAGTTAACTACAAAATATGACACGCTTTAGATCAAACATTTTTTTTTTTTTATAAACGACGACAATAAATAGTTGGTTGTCTCTTGGTTAATCGTGTGCGCCATGAATTTAACGTCCACACAAAATATACGCGTATCGCGTTATATTATTTAATTTTGTCAGTAGTACTGTAATTCAAATCAATAAACCATATCAATTATATCGTCATCGTAACTACATTCAATTTTGATACGGAGTGTACAATATTTAAAAGATTTACTAATTCATTTTATTTATCTAAAGATAAATAGCTGGCAGTTAATGTTTTTTTTATAAAATTAATTTAACAGTTGATATAGATACTTACGAAACAAAACTAAATATTATATGTTGGTTCTTAATCGAGTACCAATTTTCTTTTCGAATTTCTTTTTAACAAAGAAACAGAAATTACTAATATTTTATTAATCTATTTAACATATTTCCAAGGCTATTATATTATATTATATTTTACAGTTAGACGAATCGCCCATCACAAGATTAGAACAATGAAAATAAGCGTTCAGTTGAAATTTTCGCTAGATTTAACTAAAACAAAAAAGAAAGAAAAACGAGTTTTATTCATTGACCAACACACGAAGCCTTATAATATTGTTACCAGACACCGGTGGTATGAGACCGTAAGCCACCAGGTATCGGGTTTCGACAGTCGTCTTGCATTACCACGTGTTCCCACCCATCAACCCTGAGGAAATTGTACTCGCATGGTGAGTTTTAAGGACAGATATTTTAAAACAATAATAAAACCCAAGAATATAATATGATTTTTATGAATCAAGCAGACGGAAACAAATGAGTACCTACTGTTATATTTTATGCAACGTCGCTGCAGCACGCCTTTTCCCTCTATATGCAATAATAGACCATAGGTCATCATAGAATAAAACGATTTTGCGTATATAAGTCAAAGGATTTCAGGCAGACAAGCACAGTATTCACAAGACTCTTCTTTTGGACGTATCAAAGTGTATACTATGTATGGTTTGTAAAACAAGAGCTGTGTATTCAGATTGGTAAACGTCGGTGAATACTGGTTTCGTATTGGTGCATAGAAGTATTTTTTGAACTTGTCTAGCACCATTTGAAACCAGTACTTATTGACGGGATGTCTTCTAGAAGAACTTATTCATTTAATGGAGGTACCTATTAAGCTATATATTATGCATATAATTGTAATTTTTTTTATTATTATTATTTTATACTGTAATTTGTTTATTTTCTCATGATGGCAGTTAAAAATTAAGAAGTACATATTCCATTTATATCAATACAAAGTGAGCTTTATTTATCATTTTATATAACATTTATAACCAGAACAAAATATCTATACCACATTCTAAACATACCTATAGCTCATATATTTGCATGGGTTTCTTCGTAATATTCAATATTTATCTGGAAAAAAAAAAGTTTTAACAAATATTATAATATATTGTGTAATTTGTATTATGTATTTATGTTTAAAAAAATTAATTTTCATCAGTTATGTTATAATTTACTATTGTAAATTGTTAAATTGTTATAAATATATTTTAAATTTCTTTATGGACGTGTAAAAGTATTTAATTTAATTTATATAAGTTTTTTATTATACTTCCAAAAATGCTTATTAAATTATCTATATCTTAAATAATAAATTATAAATACAATTATTCTACAAACCAATAGGAAATGATTATGAAGATTATTTCATTTATAAGTAATCTATTGTTTATTTTATAAATTATTATTTTTATTAAATCTACTAGTAAGAAAACCCTTAAATTTTGAAGGAATATTTCTTATTTTCTCGTTTATTGGGATATTAATGAAATTGTATAAAAATATTTTAAATTATCAATTTTTTTCCATGATTAAATTAAATTATTTCTAATTGATTATAAAATAATGTTTACTATTCCTTTATTATTAATCTTGTAGATAAATAAATAACATTAGTTCGTAAAAAGGGTATTAACTTCAAATATACATAGTCAAATTTTTGTTTTAATATTTAAAAAAAAGTTATACATAGTATATTATTAGTTGATTTTGTCTTTACCAATAATAGAAAATAATCCAAAATATAAAATTTTAAATATAATCTTTTATAAATGTAAACATATTTTTACTTCAAAATGTATTTATACATGTTTAAAAAATAATTATAAGAGCTAAAATAATGAGCTTTAAATTCATAAAAATATTTTATTTATTAGAAATAATGTATACAAGCATAAAGAAAAATTAGTATTATAGAATTGACCATAATATTTGAATAAATAATAACAACTATGATTTAAACTTTGATTGCTTTGTTCAGCATATTTTTTTAAAGCAATTAATAATTTATTATAATTTAATGTTTCAAATATTATGTTAAGGTGAGTAAAATGTGAAGATTGACCTATAATATTTAATTTTTTTTATAGACTGTAAATATAGAAAAGTAAAATAATATCATTTACTTATTATTTTATATTTGGTAACATAAAATGTCAAATACTTAAATAATAATAATAAATATTAAAATTTAGTACTAACTTTCTTAAATATTAAATGATATATAAAACAGTATTAGTCATAACTCATAGCTCATAAGTACATAATGTGATTATAATACAATTGTGACAATATGAAACAAAAATAAAAAGTAGAAATTTGATCAAGACAGCATTCTAATGTTGGAACATAAAACTCAATGTTATTCAGAAACTTTGTGATAATAATATAAACCAACTTTCTAAATATTGTTCATTATTTTTTAAAGACTGGATTTCATAATATTTATTCATATTTCAAACCAATCTAGTTTTATACACTCAGTTTAGTGCAAAAATTTAATTTCTGGTAGGTAAATATATAGAGATTGTATGAAAAGGACGTTGCACACGCATGTGTTGTCTCTGTCTTATACACCTACGACATAGTAAATTTTCGTTCTTCGTAAAGTAAGTTTCTTTCGTAAATACTATGAGTATTTTTAAATATTTAATATTTTTCATACTCATAACTCACCTAAAAATTAAAATTAATAAATAAAAGTTTGATAAAAAGTCAATTCAATCTAATATCGAAACTAAAAGTACTTTATTGAAACTGAAGAATGAAAATTCACTATGTCGTATGCAGTGCTGTAGCTAGGGCTTGGCAAAACTGGCCCAGGCCAGGGGTGCAACGTAAAAAAGGGTGCAAAATCCAGAATAAAATATACCATATATTATACCAATTATTAATAACATACATTTTATTTATAATATGGGCAAAATAATTATACTGAAATAGCTACACTATAGTACTTTATTATGGCGTATTGTGTACAAAAATATTACAATTTACAAGTGTTTACAAAATAATAAACATAATGATTTTCAAAATCGATTATTATTGTTAACTCATAGCTGCATGTTTAATTTAAAATTAGGATTCTAAATATTTTATTTTTATATTTGAAAGACCTTCATCAATTTATTCATATTTATGGATGATAGATAACTACTCCTATTTTAGTATCAATCATGAAGGAAACACTTATGAAAGAAGTTTTAGTAAACTGAAAATTATTAAAAACTATCTAAGGTCTACAATTTCACAAGAAAAATTGACGAATACATGTATTATATACAATTGAACGTGAATTGGCTTCAAACATTAATTTTGAAAATGTTATAGATAAGTTTGCTACTAAAAAAGCACAAAAAGTGAAATTTTGAAATGTATAAAAGTACAATTATTTTTTAAATTATTAAAAAAGGTTATAATAAGTTTAGCGGTGTTTTTTTTTTCTCATTAAATATAATAATTATTATAATAGCTAATAAAAATAAAATAAAACAACAAACGTCTTTATATGTGTAAGTATGTGGGGGAGGGGGTAAACTATTTTTTAAAGGGCGGAAATATGTTAAATGGCCAGGAGCGCAAATGAACATTGCTACAGCTCTGGTTGTATGTGTGTGTAAGACAGAGACAACACATGTGGGAGCGATGTACTCTTTAATTATAATTTTAATGATAAATAAATTCTTTATTAAATTATTTGAATTTGTTGAAATTTTAATCTTATTTTTAAATAAAAACTGTTCAAAAACTGTTAATATCATATAATAAGACAACAAAATTTAACTGATTAAGCAAATATAATAAAAAAATGATTAATGATGAATGCTTATAAAAAAAAGAAAACTAAGAAATTTAATTTTTATTAGATATATAACAGTAAACTAGCAACAAAATGCAAAAGCTTTAAAGAAAAACAAATGTCCAAGTAAATTATGTTGTTTTCAAAAATAAATTTTGCTACAGAATTAGACATTAATGATTTAAATCCAACTGCAGATTGATTGATTTAACAGAAACATAAAAAACAAACAATTAAATAAATAAATAATAATATATTAAAAAAGACTGGAAGAAGACATTGATATAGTAATAATTAAACACGGATTGAAATATTTTCCCTTATTGTAATAAAAATGATATTTGACATTAAAAAAATTGTTTTATATTTTTGATTATAGCTTACTTCAATGTTTTACACACACAGCACTAGTTTTAGCAAACACATTTACCAAATATATGATTGGAAATATATAAATTATCAGATTGAAATACAGTGTCTTTTTACATCCAGCCTAAAATATCTAATTATGCATATGCATGTATAAAACCGTTTATAAAATAATGAAAATATTAACTTTGTGACATTAAAAAATTAATAGTTGTAGAAAAATTGCTTAATACTAACAAATGTATTTTACTACGAAAAATAAAAATAATGAAACTGCGCTCAAAAGAGAATTATCAGTTGGCAGACCAATTGTAGACCATTTTTGCGCATCTCTCACCATTTATTGGGCAGTCCCCAAATGAAGTAATGATAATATTTCAATTAGTTGTAAACGTCTGTACGTTGTCTTCGGGAAACTTTGGCTAGCAACATTGAAAAAATGCGCCACACTACTGCTGAAGTGGTCAGTCGATATACATGAAAAGTGATTATTCTCTTTTGAGATAGAATGTATAATGTATATAAGTATAACAAATAAAACACAAAAATACTCAAAACGTATTGATACAATAATTTTATTATGAAACAAATTAAATATCAAACACTAGATTTAAATATTTTTTCAATCACGATATAATTAGAGTTTAAATAAGCACTTAAATCTAACAAAATGTAACTATAGTCTATACTCTAAATAGAAATTATAATTACCTAAATTAGGTATTAAATGATGTTAATACCATTTAAGCACTGATAGTGCCTTCTTCTGCATTTGGTGCACCTCCTTGTCTCAATTGATATCTCCTTTGTAATAATCGCTTTTCTCTTTCATAATCCTTCATGCGATCCAAATAACTAAAATTTATAATTACAAACACTTAAATTAGATATATTTAAATTCTCATAGAAATAAATCCAAAAGTAGAAAAATCAGAAAAGATATCATACAATTGCTATCAAAATGAAACACTATTTCATCAACTTATATACCTTATAATTGTTACAAAAATTAAACAAGTTAAATGAATATCATACAGGTTCAGACTTATAAAATGTTTTATCTGTATAATCACGAAGCAGATAGCTTGATGAAGAACTAAAGGGCGAAATAGAGTAATACAAACTCTAATCTTATAACTCTGTTGAGAGCTGTTGTGAGACTTACTCGTGATATTGACATTCATAATATTCCTCTCTCTCATGATGACAATGATGATTGAATGGGAAGTTTTCCCTGATACAACCTCTTAAATTCAATAGCATGTGTGTACAAAAGTCTCTGGCATCCAACGGAACTTTAGCAGATTCCATTTCTGCGAGTGAAGCGATCATTTCTAAAGGAGAAACAAATTATATATTTAATACATTGTACAATACACACGACAAAACTTATATCGTCAAAGTGTGGTTGATACATTACTTTTCTCCCGTCTTTCAGTCGAAAAACCAAAATGAGGTTCAAACTGCGATGGTTTGTCTCGCAACGGGGTCGTCTCTGGAGCGACATATTCCGACCAAGTGTGTCCCATAACTATAATATAGCAAAACGTTGATATACAAGGACAGTTTTAGCTAAAGAAAAATAATATGTACAATTGTAAAATAAATTAACTATTTTCTATAATTTTCAACTAGTATAACTTTGAAGTAAAACGAATGTTAAAAAAATGGAATGATAAGAAATTAACTTTGATTAAAATCATGAAACAAAAAACATATCACAGCTGTTCAATAACTAATGGGCAATGTCCAATACGTTATCTATTTATATAATTATCATTAACCACGGTCTTAGAAGATGGCAGTCTTTGGTATGTATATATTTGACTATAATAAAAATAGTCAGAAAGTGTTTGTATAATATAGCAAAAATTAGTGTATTAAGTTATTATTTAAAGTAAAAATGAACAGTGTATTTACTGTTTATATAATAAATAATATATATATATATATATAAATACTAGCTGTCGCCCGTATAAAATGCACTTGTGTTAAGTTTGGTTGCCTATATAATGCTCACAATCCTAACATTTAGCGTAAGGGTAAAAACTATTTTTGGTTTTCTGATTTGGAGTATAGATGATATCTCTGAAATGTCAATTTTACATAAGTTGTCCCACCTAGAGTTGCATTTTTTCAATCGATTAACTGATTATGTATCATTCGTTAAAAATAATCTATTATTCGAATAATCGATTAAATAATCACACAGCCCCAAACATAATAAAGAGGTCATTAACCAGGATAAAAACTATCCTATCTTATGACAGAGATTGCACACATTGATCATAATTTCATTAAAATCGGTTGAGTAGTTTCAAAATGTATCGAGAACATAACACTCGTCGAATACCAAATTTTTAAATATATTAGTTAGGTATTTTCGTATAAGTTTATTGTAGGTATCTATTTTTATTGAATATTACTTAGATTTAATGTGACAAACAATGCAATTGGATTTAAAAATAATAAAAAAACGCTTGCCAAGTCAGAGATCGGCATGTAAACTTTCTTGATTTTCAATTTTTAGAAATTTATTGATTGTATGCAATATGTATGTATAATGTAAATGTATTTTATTTTCATTTTCATTTAGTGAGATAGATATCTGAAACCGGAGAGTGAATTTTAATGTTTGGGATCTTGTTAAATTCATATTGGCTTGGAGAAGTGCAGTGAATTTTTTCAGAACTTTATCTTTTACAGTTAATTCACTACAGAGCTTAAAAAAAATTAAAACACATTTTATTGGGCGTTTTTTAGCTTTATAGCTTTGTAGTGAGTTAACGATTAGAGATAAAATTCTGAAAATCTTCACAGCACTTCTCTTAGACAATGTGAATTTGACATGACACCAAATAATAAAATCCGTTCTCCAGTTTGGGTAATCTACCACGCTAAATGAAAATCTAACAAAAAAATAACTATTTTTTTTTATAACTGTAAAAAATTAAATAATTTTCTTTTGTCAATTTTCAATCTCACATTCTCACATTTTGTATCTACTTGATAATCCCTTTAATGAGCTATCAACCAACTTTTTGGCTATAATAGTTTTGGAGAAAAGTTAAAAAATAGAAATTTTGGGACTGTTCACGCCGTTATTGTGAATTCAAATCGTTATACCGCTTGGGTGTGATATCAGATCTCTCTCATTAATATTTTATGTTAAAGCTAGCTTAATTATCCACCTACTCATTACAACTGAGTTACATTTTTATCATTTTTCTATTTTACAAAAATTCTTAAAGTTTTAAAAATTCAAACATTTTTCATTTCAATTTCAATTACCTTACTTACTTGATTAAAAATCAAGAAAGTAAAAATAATAATATAAATATATCACTTTAATTTATGAATTATCAATATATTACTTTTAAATGTTAAAAAATATTTGTGGAGAGCACCCATTTACACCTAGAGGTATGAAAACTAGCTTACATTACTCTCTTAGACCTACTGAAAATGAATATACACACACACACAAAATTTCATAGAAATCGGTCAAGCTGTTTCGGAGGAGTTTGGCGATATACATTTTCCACTGTGACACGAGATTTTTATATTTCAGATTAATATTATTGAAATAAAAAATAGGTGTATATAACCTTGACTATCGACCATATATTTTTGGAAAGTTCAAATCCTGAAATAAAATAATTAATATTGTAATATTACTTTTGTAGTTTTGATTGACGATTGTAATAAGAAAGGCTGGGAATGAAACTCTAAGTCTAAAGAATACCCTAAAATTCTAAATAATGCACTAAAAAATGCAGGTAAATTGTTTTTGTTTTTGATAAATTTAGTATATATTTTAAATAATATTTGTTTAAATGAATTAATAAAAATAACTTTTAATGAACGATATCGTCAGATGTCAGTATCTATTTTATTACTTCGAGGCTCCGGCAAATAATTAAACAGATTAATATATTATAGTAATTCTAAATATACTTTGCCAACTCGTAATGTAAGTTCTTCTCCGATACGAGATACGAGTATAAAATATCAAGTTGGAATTTTGGGCCCAATAATGCTCTAAAAAAATGAAGAAAATTTGTTAAAATTAAAAATTGTCAAAAAATGCAAAAATATGCATAACAAATTTTTTCGTTCTTATTCAAAAATACTTACACGGACTACACGGATTAGTGACCAGGCGAGCATCGTACAGCAACTTCTAGAATAAATGAAAAGTGCGTCGAAATCCAAGCCCTAGTCATAAGATTTATATCATACATATTACATTTAAATTACCTTAATTGTTGTTATCTACCTACTTATAATATAAAATCTAAATTTCTATTTTTCATACTGGCAAATAATTAAATTAATGAATATATTTGACAAAATAAAGAGTAAGATGTCTTGGGGGGAGGGTCATGGCGTCTAAATCCCCCTAAAAGCTGCCTCTACTATTACTGCATTAGAGCTATCAAATATAATGTAATAAAAAAAATCCTTAATATTTCAAAAAAAAGCAATATAAAATGCATCAAAAACTTTTATCAATGCACTGAAATTTCAAAAAAATCAATATAAAATGTATTACCTACTATAGTATAGGTAATTAAGAACCATAATTTAAAAATTATAAAAATATCAAGTGTAAAACATGTTAAATGAAAGATGTTATTTCTTTAGTACGACGAACTTATATAAAACGTGTATATTATTATTGATATTATATCAATAATGTCTATGAAAATATTTAAAAAAAATATTATAATAATAATTGTTATTTCATTAACAAATTTAACAAACATAAACATATTCGTTCATGTATTTTTGAAATGATATACATCAGGGGTGGCTAACTTTAATAGACTTGCGATCGACCTCCGAGATTTTCTAGGTTGTGACAATCGACCAAAAAAAAAAAAAGGTTAGGTTGTCAATAAAAATAAAATATGTATAATATATATGTACATGCGTGTTACACTTCTTTTATTCAATATCTGTGTATAATCACGTTTTTCATAGTTATTAATTGCATTTTCCAAGTATAATTTTTATATTTGTTGATATAAAGATATACAAATTAACAGAAAAGATAGTAGTATTATCTTAAATCGTGCTTAAAACTGACAATACAGTCTTAAAATATTTTTGTAGACGTGATTTAAACCTTTGTGATTGTAAACTGTAGTCTAAACTTTATTAATAATATTATTCTGTATACTTGCATTACATAGTAGTTATGCATAATATTGCATAATTAATGGGTATATATTTATGTACCTATATCTGTGCGACTGTATGACTGTATGTCTGCATAGAGCTGCATAACGCTCTCTGTCTCTTTAAAGCCAATACTATGGATAAATTAATTATATGTTATAACTATACATTCATACATAACACATTTCTTTATTATCTATGTTTACAATAAACTACAAAGATTGCTGATAACATACTATGGCAGAAGATATTGTTATTCAGTAGTATTCTGTGATATTATAGACCTACTTCTACTTTCTACTTTTTCTGACAGTCATATTTCTGTGGTTATACGCACATATTGTAGATAACATTCTAAAATTTCTAATACATTATTATGTAGGTATTACAAATTTTAATTTACAATATTATGTCAATTTTCAATCCATCGTTTTTAAGTAGTCTTGCATTCGATATTTTATTCGTCATTAACAAACCAAATTACCAAAGTACAATCTATAGTTAAATATTTAGTTAATAATCTCTTAACTTAAAACTAACAAGTGTTGGCTAATTGCCTAATTAAAAAACTTTTGAACTATAATGATTCATGATTTATTCCCTAAGTTGTAAGTAGGTGTGGTAAACACATACAGATTATTATTATCTCATCATTTACATGGTCATTACGCAAAAAGTAATTGGTAAATCAATAACTTCGTAATAAAAAAAAATAGGTAATAAAATAAAATGAGTCCTAAAGTATTTGTTAACATCTTGACTTCTCCAAAGTCTTTGTAAGTATAATAAAAATATTTTTTATAATTTATTTAATTTTATTAAACTATCAAACACTATTAATTATAACACAACTACTATTATTAGTTATTAATTGTAGTAAAATAATTTATTAATTTTATTCTGAGTAAAATAATGTTATACCATTGATTATAAATAATAATATTATTGATTTGTATATAATTACAATAATTATTTATTACCTAATCAATTATTTTAGTAAACAGTTATTCTAGTATTTAGAAAAGTGTGAACATAATATTTCCATGGCATATTTTCTTTATGTCAAATAACAAGGTGTATTAAACATTGGTCAGGACTAATTAATATGCCATATTAACATAATAATATATACTTGAGATTATGCCTATTTTAAAAAATTTACTTTATTTAAATAGAGCACTTGTATAATTTATTGTTATTAAACATATCTTTTCAATGCTTATTGATTAATACCATTATTATAATATTATTAATAGTAGATAACAATGAACTAATAAAGATAATTACAATTAAATTGATAAAAAACTAATTAGAGAATTATACCTAGATGGTAAAATATTAAAAGAAAAAAATTTGCTTATTTTGTAAATTAAAACAGTGAAAACAATTAGGTTAGGATTATTTTTTAATGATACACTTTTTAACCAGATTACTAATAACCGGAAATAAGTGTTTCCTTTTATTTGATTTATGTATATTCTATTGTATATTATTGAGATAAGCTAGGTAGATAATAAGAATGATTTTGTAATAAATAATAATGTGCTTTCAAGATTTTAAACATTTAAACTAAGAGAGTTATTCCCTATTAGTTTATTGGTAATTAATTAATTAATTAATTATTGAACATTTATTTATTCTTTATTTAAATCTGAAACCTTAGAAAATAATACATTGCAACTGTACAACTAGTTTTAGTTGTAAAGTGGTAGACAAATTTAATTTTAGAGAGTTGCATTAGGCCACTGTAAAGCTAAGGCTAGATTAGGAAATATATTTTTGATAATGTCACTTACACCCAATCATGTTACTCTCTATGACACATGAAGAGAAATCAGAAACATTGTAGGTAACTGTTTGGTTTAATAAATAGAAAATTATAAAAAATAAACATTAATTATCAAAAAATGTGTTTCCATATTAGTTTCTCACTACATAAATATGATTGAAATTGGTTAAAATATAGACTTTTTTAAATCATAAAGTTTTACATTAAAATATTATGTATTTTAATATTTATTTTTTAATAGATTACAAACCTATATAAAGTTGCTACTATCTGTAGATACATTAATTATAAATTTAATATTTAAATATTTTTTGATGATAGTTTTAATTTTATAAAATTAACTAATTTTTGTAGTTTATCACATTGGTTTAAGAACATCTGTAACTAACAAGAATTAATACTGGCAAACTTTTAAATTTATTTAAGTAACATAATATATTGATAATGGTTGTATTATTTTTTAGATTTAAAAAAAACATAAGACATGGATATATTCAGCAAATATATAGGCGTTGGAAGAATGAAACACATTTACCGCCAAAAGACTTCTCTAATTTACAGACTATGCAAGATAGTAATTATTATTATATTATTTTAAGTATTTATTTGATTATAATTGGATTAAATAACTTAAAGTATAATTTAATTTTGTTAAGTTAAACTAAAACTATCCAATATAATGGGTATATCTGGAAAATATGAAAATGAAGATAGAGGTTGGTTATCTGAGTATCTGCCAAAGCAACAAAATGATCTACCCCCTCGCTCTATGAATGTAAGATAATAATATGTTATGATATAGTATTTATACAATAAAATTGATACTTTAAGTACATCTATGATTTAATTAATA
This sequence comes from Rhopalosiphum maidis, assembly GCF_003676215.2. Lineage (NCBI taxonomy): Eukaryota > Metazoa > Arthropoda > Insecta > Hemiptera > Aphididae > Rhopalosiphum > Rhopalosiphum maidis. Next base: position 89,724,528 of record NC_040878.1, read on the forward strand.
ATTAATACATTAATTCATTAGATACTATATAATTTATTACATAATATTTGTAGGACAGTTTTGATAGAGCTATAGTTCCTTTGAGCACTAATTTGGCATTGCAAAATAAATACACTACAACATTTAAAAGTTTACGAATAGGACGCCTTTTAGAAGATATGGATCTTTTTGCAGGTAAAAATAAGAAAAAAATAATGTTAAAAAATAATTTATCATATTATTTATAATTTTAGTTTGGATTGTTATGAAGCACATTTATAATCCACTGCAACCACTGGATGTTCCAACACCATACGTTGTTGTAACATTATTGGTAGATGATGTTGTCATAAATGCTAATCGATTTGTAAGCTTATAGCTTTAATGTTTAAAATAAAAAATAAAAATATAATAATCAAGATTTTTTATTTCAGCCAGATAAAGATTTAATTCTAAGTGGTCAAGTAACTCATGTTGGCAAAACTTCATTAGAGGTTACTTTGTGGCTAGAACAATTCAATGATGATAAATGTGAGCGAATCACCAGAGCTCATTTTGTATTTGTTGCTAGAGATCCAACAAATACATCATCTGTCATGGTAAATAATTTAGTACCAGCAGGGGAACGTGAAAAAAATCTAATGATTCTTTCTGCAAGTAAATACAAAGTTTAACATTTTTAAATATAAACACATTTCATGTTTTATAGACAAAATCAATTAAATTTGTGATTTAGAAAAAAATGAGGATAGAAAAAGGGCTCGCCAAAACTCAATATTGAATAAAATGCCAACGCCAGAAGAACAATCACTTATATATGATACGTTTATGAAAACAGTTGATAGAAAAGAGCCAATAATTGGTAATAAATTATTACCAGAAAATAGTGTGTGGATGGATGATACTATGCTTGAGACTAATATTCTTTGTCATCCTGAAGTATATTATACAAACAACAAGTAATTAATACTCTTTTGCTGTTATTTATAACAATTTTTAATACAATTTTAGGATCGAAACTTACATAATACTGTTTTTGGTGGTTATTTGATGCGTGTTGCTACTGAACTTGCATTTTTAGTAGCAAGTGCGCACAGCAAAACAAGAGTAACATTACAAGCAATTAATAGTATTACTTTTCGTAAACCAGTTCCAATTGGTAGCAAATTAAAGTTAAATGGAAAGGTATAATTTAATTATTATTAATCTATTATTTAAGTTATAATAATGTCAACATGTTCTTTGTTAATTCATTAGATATGTTATACCAGTGGTAGAGTAATGATAGTAGAAATTATTGCAAAAGTTGAAGAACTTGAAAGTAAAAAAAGTTTAACTTCAAACTCCTTTTACCATGTTTATGTTGCTCCGAATGATGTTGATTCAGTATTACCTCAGAACTATCATGGTAAAAATAATAAATTATGTGATTCATTAGACTAATAAAATTAATTTAATTTTTAGATTCAATGCTTTATATTGATGGACGTAGACGGTACTTGGATTTTGTCAACTACTTGGAAAAAGGACAATCAGAAAATAACTAACTAATTATGGAAATTATAAAATATTTTAAGGGAGGAGTTTAATATTCATATATTCTTATAAATTAATATTCTAATTTTTAAGTATATTAAAAAGTTTTAAAACTGGAGCATTACTGGTAAACAGTCAATATTCAATTCTAAATGGAGTTTTTTTTATTAAAAAAGTTACCTCTTTAATTTTAAAAACTTAACATTTTTATTTGTTGCATTTTTTAGTTTTTAACTTGTTAACTAGACATAGATTATTTTGTAACTATTTACTAATATATTTTTTACTAATTTATCATTCCTAGTAATAAAAATATTTGTTTGTAATTTGTGTTAAATTAATAAAAGATTCATGTGGAATTCATAGCATTAGCTTTAGCTGCTAATTTATAGCAAACAAAAATCATTTTAAAACGAGTATTTTTGTGATACAAAAATTATGTATGTTTGACTACTATATTAAACTAAAGAATTAATACATAAAAAATAGTATATGATCAAAATTTATAATTATACCCTAACCTCGATTGTACCACTAAAATAGTTCAAGATAGTACATTATTGAACACACGAATAATAGAAGCTTATGCTGTGAATCCGATATCATAAATAAAAAGTTAACTAAATAGAATAGTTAATCTATTAATAATTATCATCATCACTAGATGAAATATCTGAATAATGGTCTAATTGATCTAACCACCATTCATGTATTTCCTTCACTGCATTTGAAACTTTAGGAGTGTTTGTTCTTTGTTCCCTCGAAGAAGTCGAAACATTCAGATTAGACATATTCAATGGTTTTAAGTTCCTGTATGATGCTTTACGGTTTTTTTCTTTATCCGAAGGATCTGATAAGGTTGGTGTCAAAAATTTGCGTCCAGATCCACTGCCAACACTATCTGAACGTGTGATTCCTGAAGTTGATTTGAGCTTTGAACGATTTGTATCAGACTAAAATCAAATAATGACAGAACATGAATTGTTTAAAACCCTCTAAAATAACCTACTTTTAAATCTTTTTCTTCATTTTCTTTTTCATTGTTGGCAGCTTGTTTTTCTTCAAAATCTCTAAGCATCATTTCATTTGTAGCACGTAAGCCAGCTAATAGACTACCTTGTTGCCTCTGTAAAAATGTCAACTTTAATAATTATACCTTGTGAAATGCATTTCAATTTACATTAGCTGCTCTCATTTTTCGTAAACATCCTTCAAGCCAATTACGTATGGTTTGTTTAGCGACTTCTTCTTGAATATTGACTTCAAAATCTTCACGTGCGACTAACTCTTCAAGTTGTAAAGCCTTTGTTATATCAACTGTGCGGTACGATAACATACTATGTAAAAATAAATAAATTATAAATACATGTTATATGGTATATAATTTTTTTTTTTTTTTAATTACTTTAAAACGTCATGAAATGTTACTTCTTGTCCATTGTGAAGTCTTTCTAATTCGTAGCACATGTGTTTTAATAACATTTTGCCTTTTTGTGGATCAGTTTCTAATCTACCTTTCAATAGGCGTAACAAAAACTTCACCTACATACAAAAAAATTAAAAACATTTAAAAAAAACAACATTAAGCAGTTACCAATTTAAGAAATACATTTTAGTTTTTATAGAAATGTTAAAAAAATTATTGCATAAAAATGTATTGATGTTTAAGATGTTAATTTCAAATATAGTTAGCAGATGCCGTTTAAATTATGAACGAAATATGAATTGTCAAAAAATATACAAAGTAAACATTGTTTTCTTATAAACTTACTTTGTATACTTGAATGACTCCAGCTTGTGTATCATCGACAATGTTCCACGAGTGTTGAAAATTCCTAATATCTGCATATGAAAGTAAAGCATCTTCCTCGTTTGAATAAAATAAGGAGAAATTTTCCATAATAATTGCTACAAGAAAAGTTAGTATATTGTTTTGTAATGAACACTTTGGTTGTCTTATTAATATTGTAAAAATAAATTACCAACTAATAAGTTAAGTACAATGTATGTGATCATTACATAAAATGAACAGAAATAAATTAAAGCCGCTACATAGTTTCCACAGTCTGTTTGCCAATAATTATCTGCGGGTGTACATTGTGGTGGTAATATCATACAGTCATGCATAATTTTGTTCCAATCTTCTCCAGTAACAATGCGAAATAGCATAGCTACACCAGTAACAGGAGAACCAAAATTTGCAAGTCTATAAAAATAAAAATATAAACAAATATATTCTTAAATACATATACCTCAGTATAATAATTACCTGCCAATTCCTTCGCCATACTTTACAGTACCAAATAAAATAGTTCCAGCCAATGCATATGAAAACACCAAAAGAAACATACCAAATATAATGAAAAAGCTTTTACATACAGAAACTCCAACAGTCAACATGAGCATTTTAAGTGTTGCATGTTTGCCTGTGATTGTAAAAAACCGTAATACAACTACTATATAGCCAAATGAGAAAGATAATTCGTTCTAAAATTAAAAAAAAATTCAACGTAAATACAATTTAAAAATTAAAATAATATTAACATAGATGTATTCAAATATTTACATGAAATACAAAATGTGTAACTATCCAAATTACTCCTAGAACAGTAACTAAAAGATCATATCGATTCCGACGTGACTGCCAATAACCACGAGCAGTAAATGCTATCATTTTCATGATTACTTCAGCTACAAATATTGAAGTCAGAAATGCACTAACCAATGATAAAGGTTCAGTATGTTTGTCTACGGCCCGCCACTATAACAACAATTAATTATTGTATAACAAAGATACAGTGTAATATTTATATTAAAATAAGAAATTACCGAAACACATAATAAACAACTGTTGATTAACACAATAACTGCAAAAAACCTCTTAAAATGTATTTTTTGCGTAATATCATAAATAAATGCTCGGAACTTTCTACGATCTGGTCTAGGAGGTAAATGTAAAGGTTGAGCAATTTTCAGTCTTTTCTTCAAGTCACACCTGCAATTATCAATTATAAAATATTCATTTGGTCTGCAACTTTTTTTTAGGATTACCATCGTCTTTGATCTACAGTAAGTAATGCAGTTCCCTTATTTTCAGAATAGTTAGCAATTACAACACCGACAAATAAAGTGAGTCCAATCATACATCCCAAGAATATAAATATATGAATGTATATTGCGTGAATCTAATAAAACAGAAAATAATTAATTTTATAAATTTATAATATTATGTATTCATAAAAATAAATATCATGCTTTCACACTAAATGAAAAACAAAGAATTCAATCTTTTTCTGAGCATAAAACAAATAATTATTATATAAAGAAAAATGAAGCTAGAAAGCGCATATTATGAAAATAAAATAAAATCCAACCACAAAGGTATTGACTTTTTAACTCAAAAACTTAACAAATCTAGGTTCCCTTAAACTGTCATAATAGTCAATAAATATTGGAAAAATAATTGTTCACAGCTATAACATTAAAAGCTATTTGTCTTATTACACTAAAAATATAAAAAAAATTAAGGCTTAAAATATATGAGTAATATACAGTTCCAGCCATGCTTTGTTTCTATATTAGGGCTAAACCCCTAAGCTTTTGTAATGACAAGTTTCTTAGATGCATGCCCGATCATGGCAAACAAATTAAACATTACTGGTCCCAAAGCGCTGATCAGTATATCACGAACATCCAGCCAGCCTTTGAATGATAACACTTCAAACAGCGTCAGCATTGCGTAGCCTATATTATCGAAATTGAACCTCCTCGGGTTCGCCCTTCATTGTGAATATATAGTTCCTCAATTTGTTTTTTTTTTTTAGAAATTTATCAAAATGTACCCATGGGTAGCATATGATACAATTTTATACTTACCAAACTCTTGGTACCAAGATGGCAGGATAAGTTTCATTTTCTCCCGGTCGCATTTTCATTTTTGTGACATAAACTTGACGCATAAAAACTCCAGTACAATGAGCACGATCTTTAATAGTTGGATCATTACATCGAGCTAAACGACCACCAAAGATTTGAACACCATAACTGGCAAATACAAACATCAGCACAATCAACAGTACAGATACCTAAAACAAAAATATATTTAATTCCACTTGATTATAATAAATATAATTTGTACTAACCAATAAAATTTCTTTGAATCCACGACAAAGTTCATCGACTACTTTCCTCATGTGTGGAACTAGCGAGAATATACGAAGTGGGCGTACACATCGGCAAATCATTAGTAAATGAGCAGACGAATTTGTAGCTACATTGGTTGGCATCCAACATAAAAATACTAAACTCGTCTAAAGTAATAACAAATTGAATATAAAAACCTAATTTATTTAAAATGTTAATGCATAACTTACTACATAAACAAATATATCTAATATAGCAGCAACATCTTTCATATATGCTTTAGGAGTAAAAAAAACTCCATCAGCTAAAATTTTTAAAGCCAATTCCATACTCATGAAACAAACAAATACATATTCAGCTATTTGCAAAGCTGGAGTTTCCATCACACGATACAAAGGTGTTTCAAACATCATTGATATGCAACTTAATGTGGTAACCAATATCATTAACCAATCTAAGTAAGTTACTAATCCCAAAAAGTTACTAAAAACAATTAAAATGTAATTGAGTATGTTTATTTAATTATTATTTTTCATTTTTAAACACATGTCTCATAATTAACTTACAGCAAAGACAATTAAATTAATATTTTAATATAAAATACTTAAAACAATACTTAGATAACCAAATGAGTGATTAAAGATAAATAACTTTATTATGACTAAGGTTCGGATTTTGTAGCAAAAGAAATCCTTAAAAAAGCAAAAAAGTATTTATTAAAATTATTATATATTTGATCAAGTTATTTTTACTAAAACTTGTCCTATTGGGTGCTAATATATTTGTGTACATTGAAAATAGCCTTATACAGTGGACGCAGCTTATAAGACTTACTTTGGGATCAGCACAAAGTAAATATGATAACCAAATGAATCTTATAGGCGAAAAAAAAATTTAATTATATATTTATGAATTTTATTTTATTACATATTTTGCTTTAATTTTAATTTACTTTTATACATAATATTACATATTGCATAATTATTGTAGAATAAATTTAAAAATTCTGATAAAATAATTAAAACTATAATACATATTATAAAAATTATTCTATATTAATAAAAAATTATAAAAGATGTATAATGTATTTATTATTTATGAAAAAAATTTATAATTTTGGTTTGTTTTGAGCTATAAACTAATATTATGAAAATATATTTCTCGAGCTTATATAGTCATATATACAATAATGATAATTGCGAAAAATGTGAAATGCGATAAAATTTGTTGTACATTCACACATTATAAAGCATGAATTGAAATTAAAAATAACCCAAAAGAATATGTAATTTTTGAAAACCAATTTATTTCTAAAGTTTAACCAAAAATGTTTATTTTTTAACAAAACTTGAGTCTTATAATCAAATTTTATATGATGTATTTCAATATGTACGGATCATTCAAGATTATTTTTAGTCTAATAAGCGACTGAATCTTATATCCGTGAGTTTTATAAGCGGCGTCCACTGTATTACAATTTTATCTTTCTTAAATGAAATAAATTAAGGCAATAATAAAAATATAATTCCGATAATTTTGATAAAAGTTTTAATTTTATGTTGTAAATTTATTACAATTTAGTTTATTTCTGGCAATAATAATATAATATTATAAAAATATATGAAATTTAAAATTTTCATCAAAATTAAGTAGAATAAAAAAAAAAGCAAAATAAAATAAAATTCATTGAAATTAGAATAATCCAAATGTATTTATACATGAGAATTATCTTTCTATTACACTGCAAAAGAAAGTAACATTTGCTATAAAATCCGAACTTTAATAATGATCTTTTCGTGGTACACTTTAAGAGCGCTCACGGCACACCGGTTGAAAACCACTGACCTATTCGATAAATTTGAGACATCGTATAAAAAAAAAATTGGGTGTAACAAAAAATGTTAACCACAGGGCTGGATCTAGCATAGTTTTTACCTGAGGCAAAGTATAAAATTAGCGCCTTACTCTATTATGCCACAATTTAATAGTAATTTTGTGCCTTCCAACCAAGACTTCCAGGGCAAGTGCCCTGGTTTGTCCTGCCCCATATCCGGCCCTGGTTAGCAAGTTAAGAATAAACTATATAACTTACTGAAACCCTTTATATTTAACTTGACGCTCTTCTCCTGTGAGTGGATCTCTAAGTTTTAGATCATATCGAGCATATACAATTAACTGACATAATTTCCGAAATTTGGATTCCCTTGGAACAATAAATAAGGGAGTGTCAAACAATGGATGATTCTCTCTTAAATCTTCTTCTCGTTGATTACGCCTCATTTCTGCTTGCTGTCGTTTAGCTTGCAATAATTTGATATCAAGATCATGAGGTCTAGCTCTTGTGGCTGTAGCTAAGCGATTCATACCACCTATATCTCCATTTTCCATAAGGTGTTCATATGTCTGTTTGAGTTTCATTGATCCACGACGAATACTATGTCTCATGGACCTTGATATCATTAAAAATATAAATTTGTCAATAATAATAATAGTTCAAAAGTTAATATTTATAAATATTAATACTTTTTATGATCCATGCGTGTATGTTGCATATTATTAACAGTGCCTTGAGCATGTAAACCACCTTTATTACTAGAATTTGGAGGTAAAAATGTTGAATCTCCCAAAAGCAAACGTTGGTTATTAGAATCACTGTAATGATTAATAAATAATTATTTTATTATAACTAAAACTAAATTTTAGCTATAATACTAAAATATTTACTTAATTATGTTTGAAATAATTGATTTACGAATTTCTGGTGTTACTGTTCGCACTTTTGGTGGATTGGATAATAGTCGCATAGGATGCTGCTTACGAGTGATCAAGGGAGGTTTAACTACTTCACTTGCTTTATTTATATTATCTGAAGAAGTTTCTTCATCACTTTTATCAAAAACAAACTGTCTCATAAAACTTTCTCGAACCTAAAAAAAATTTGCATTTAATAATAAAAATAGCATTATTATTATAATTTTTCTTTTTTTTATACATAATTAAGTTTAATTTGAAATATTACTTTAGGCAAATTAAAATCCGATGGTTGCTTATGTATGGAAGTCATTTTGGGGCGATCTGGAAATTTTTCAAAAATTCTTAGTCTAAATGGCAGTGTTTCTTTGATTTCAGCACTTTGTTCACGAAAACGTAATTGTTTTAATTTTTTTAATTCTTCGTCAAGTTCAAGGTTATCCAAAATTACAGCAACAAAAAGACTCAACACAATCTAATAAAAAATATTGGTGTTTTTAAAAATGTCTGATTTTCAAAAATAGATCATTTTCTTACAAGTGTGACAAATAAATGATAGAGAATAAAGTAGACAGCAACTAATGGTACTAATGTTTTAGGAGTTCTTAACATAGTTTCATCCATAACATCAACCCATGCTTCTTGTGTAAGAATTTGAAACATGGACATGAAGGCCTATTAAATAAAAATATAATTACATAAATAAATAATACATATTACAATTTTAAATAAATTATAATAAAAGACTTACTTCTGGGAAAGTTTCAAACTTCGGAAAATCACATAAAAAACAAAATAGTTGCATGGAAATTCCTGATGAAATGACCAATAAACATAAAGTAAATATGATAAGGCTACCTAGTTTTTTTCCAGGTCCAAATATCTTGTATACAAAATCTTCTAACATAGGTGAAGCTTTGATTAATCGAACAATTCTTAAAACCTAAACATAACTTGATTAAAATACATACTTGAATACGGTTATCTTATTATCTACTTTAATGATAAAGAATTTAAAACCTGAAAATAAGTTAGCCCCGATAAATAAAATTGTGGGAAAATATGTAATGTAGTTCCAACAGCTAACATTAGTTCAAACTTATGGTATGAATGTTTGAAATATTCTTTAAATCCAAGTAAAACCATTTTAAATAATGTTTCAAAGTTAAATATTATTGTATATACAACCTGGAATAAGATAGAAAATTAAATATTTACTTACAATAAATATTTAAAATTATTACTTCAATATAATAGTATTGTTGATAGAATTCTTCTCTTTGTCGTCCATCATGCTTAAAATTCATTGTAGCCATAGCAATTCCATTACTAAGTATAATGCACATGACAAGTAATCGAAACCAAGCAGAATTAAGAATTTTATGTCCTAATGGAGATGCTAAAGTTCGATGTTTATTCTGTTCGGGAGTAACTAATCTCCACCCATTTTCATCACTAACTAAAATCTAAAAAAATATTAGTGTGCATAAATGTAATCAATTTAATAAAAATTTAAAATTATCTAAATAATAAAAATTAAAATGTAAAACTAATAAAAAATGTTTATAATCTTACTTCAGTAGAAGTTTTATTTCCTACATGTCTTCTACTTCCCCACAATTGTTGAAATTGCACACGCATTTCATTAAATGTCTCCGTTATTACTGCAATAAATACATTCTTAACTAACCATGCTAAGAAGAATATTAATGTAGAAAAGTAAAAAATTGCTCTCCAGGCTGGAAGACTATCAAACGTTCTGAACATTATGTATACCCAACCCTCTTGTGAAGCAGCTTGATATACAGTGAAAATACTTGTTGCTAGAAAATATAAATATTCAAGTTTAGATATTAAGAGTATTTAATAGTATAATAATTTACCAAATTCATCAAATCCACTGAAGCCAGTTATGTACCTTGATAACTCTAATTTCATACATTTCATACCTTCTGGACACTGATATCCAGCACCTGGTTCTTTAGAACAGAATGAGTCTGGTATGGCTAAATTATTAAGAGTTACATGCCTGTTGAGAAATTAATAACATATTATAAAATTAAATAAATACATTTAAAAATAATTAATTACTTTGGATCTGTTGTATTAAGAACACAATGATTTTTCATTTCACCAAAAAGTTGAACACCAAGTACACCGTATAATGACATAAAAAACAGGAAGAACAGTGTTACATTATAGATTTGTTGACTCGATCGCCTAGAAGAATTAAATATAAAATAATTAGAAAATAAATAAATAAATATACATATGTATATATATATATATAAAGGTTAACTACTTGAAAATTTGATTTATCCTAGATTTTGGCATAGAGAATTTTAGGAAGACACGTATGAATCGAATCATTATAAAAGGCCTTGGTGCTCTTAGTATTGATAAGTAACTAAATTCGGGTAAAAATTCCACAATTTCAAAAATCTGTAAGATTACAGACACCCAAAGAAAAAATGCCATCGTACCATCGAATTGACACCAATGGTCTTTCATATACGGTGATTCTCCCTTGACAAAAACAACAATAATAAAATATAAATTACTTAAAATGTCAAGAAAATCACTGATACCTTAAATATTCCACGAATGTGCATCTTTGCTATCATTTCGGCAGTATACAGACATGTGACAGCAAAATCGCAGATGAACGTTGCATACTGTAGAAATGGAAAATCCTTAAAAGTTTTTGGAGTGTTGAGACTGACGCAGAGTAAACTCAGCAGTGCACAAAAACGCATCAACCGTCGGACCCAAAGCTGTAAAGAACAAACGTATTGGATTCATTCAGAAAATATTATGTTCGATTGGACTAATATACTTACCTTATTCACCCAATCAATTTCAGCATTCTCGTTTAGAGATTCATCCTGAACATAGTCCGGAGCCATTATATCCGCCCGGATGCTTTGCTTACGGCCCAACATGCTTCCAAATGCCTCACATTTTCACTTTTGTTCCGAACCTAAGCCTCAAAAGTCTAGACTTAGCCTTCGGACTTCAGACAGTGGAGTGTAAATTCACTTTTCTTATTTCGTTATTTGTTATCGTTCACTCGAATTTCGGATTGATTATTTTATTTTTTTACGATAACAGGAAACTTTTGATAACACTTATCAGACTCCATTTAAACCGCGGGATCGTGGACGAAAAAATAATAATTAATGTGAAAAAATATTTTAAAATACATTTTTGTTATACAACCTAATGGTACATTTTTTACGACATTGCCGCCTGTTTTGGCTTATTTTGTTTGCGATCGCAGACGGTGACTAATTTTTGAAATTATCTTCAAATGTCACGTATTGGGACAGTCGGCATTGAGTAGTAAATTCCCTTATCTATCGTCACAAACGCACGGCCTCCGTTGGAAAACCGGCAACATCGCGTAATCCTCCTCCACCACAACACGACAACGTTAGGTCGACCACAAGCTGCGCCAATCGAAGCTGTCGCCGCCGGTGAACAGCGCGGTGCGAGTAATCCGGACGTTTTTTTCAAACGAAAAAAAATCGACATCCAAGATAAAAGTTTGCCGATCGACGAGTGACGATCGTAACACTCGGAGTGTTGTACTTCATTGCAATTATAATTTTCGTTATCGTCGCAACAAAACCCGCGTTCATCCCAAAAATTATTTTTATGTTTTAATTAGTTAACCTTTTTCGTTTTTGTTGTTTTATTTTTTTCCAAATCACTCAACGCTACTTGTATAAATTCAATTTATTTGATAATATATTCGAACCACACAACTGTAATCGTCGGCCGTCTTAAGCCTTTTTCCCCTCAGACCGACGTGCATCATTTTCATAAGAACATAACAATATGTGGAACGACGGTTATCATCATCACAGTTGTAACAGAAACGGTATCTGTTCCTTTTACAGAAGAAGGCACATCTACAGAGACTTTCAGTCGAAAATGAAATCTGTCGAACAGGGCACGCCGTTACCTATAATGCAGGTCAGTGTAACGTGTGACAATAATAGGATAATTATTAATTACTAATCAGTAAAATATATGTGAACGGCCGCGGGTGGAGTATTGTTGTCGCGTAATGTTATATATTAACATATTTGTATAAATGTCGGTCGTACACCATCGGCATGACCAAGTTTGGTTCGGTCCGGGGGCAGACCACCGCGGACCGGTTACGTTGACCGGGTATTGCAATTTACTTGGTGGGAGGTTAGTAGGAGTAAGCGTTAGTGAATAGTTTTCGCTTTCTTCTCCTTTTTCTAGCTTACAAGTTTTATTTGTGGTCCTGCAAGTCCGGGTTTTTCACGTGTTTCCCTATATTATTATTTATTGATTATTATTTTAATCGCCATTTCAATAAATGCTAACGTCGTTCGTTCTCAAGGCAATAATAGAATGATATTTTAATTTTTAATTATTGCTTGTTTGTCATTACCGTAAGTTTTCAGTCGTTACGAAAGAATATATTCTTTTGTGTTATTATTTTATATTTTTGAATGTCACGTCTAGTTATCTAGTCAGACCCTATCGAGTAACAACAGGTCACAATGACTATGACCGGTCACCGTTTAAGACCTTTACCGATTTCATAGACAATGCATAAATTATTAAAAAAAATACATTTGAAATAAGAATTAATTATTTTACGTTTAGTAACGTCACAATTAACTAAATACCTAATATCAAAATTAATAATTTGAAATTATTGCATCCCGGTGGTTGCCGGTTGGTGGTTCGTTCATAGTTCATATTATAATACCGTTGCAAAACTATCACTGATATCAGCTGATGTATTTCAAATGTGATAAGAAAGTATGAGTCACATCGTGCTCGATTTAATATTTATGTTTCAATATTATATAAGTTGTAGTCTAATAATAATATACTGTACGAGTATACGTTTTCATATATACTCACAATAGTCACAATGGAAATCCTATACATGGTTAGGTCATTTTTGATTGAAAAAGAAAAAAGTTATTTATAAATAGGTCAAATTGTTTTCAGTCTAGGTACTTACACAAATTTAAATAAAAATACTTTGTTGTGAATCCTTACCAAATTCTTACCTCGGGACTGCCTGTCTTAATCTACTTTTAAACTGGTGCACAATATACCGCTAATGATATCTGAAGGTTAGGTTAGGTGAAATTATGAGCTCGGAAGTGGTCATATTTTTAATTATTGTTAAACTATGATTAATGTGTTTTATTTAATTTAAATTCAGTTTTTATTTTCAATAAGCAGACTATTTAATAGTTAAATTATGTTTAATAGTATTATACATAATATAATATAATATATATATATATATACATATCCAGTAAATTTTACTTTTACAAATTATGTATATTGTGATAAAAACAATTTTTATAAATTTTTAAAAAATTTGTTGGAACATTTCTAAAACCCTCCCCTTACTAACTGAAATGTTGGATTATTATGGGGGTCTTTTTTACAATAAAAAGTAAAGCAAGTCCTACTCCATAATATGTTAAAAAAACTCAACTTAGAATATTTTTCTACGTCAATAATATTAGCATGTAATTAGCGTGAATTTACGTAACCTATTTCAACAACGTACACCAAAAGCCTTATTTTTCAAATAAATTTTATTGGATAATAAGCCGGATTAGATTAATCTCATGCTGCCACTAAAATCCAATCTACGCACACCTATGATGTTAAGTAATAGTTTGTTATGGTTTAATTTCATGATTCTTGATTTGTATTGGAACTAATATTGTAATTATGTCACTTGACAGTTTAGTTAAATTTATTTACTAAATTACCATTACATAGGTAGTTTTAATGATAAACTACCACACATGGGGAAACTCGTTGGAAATTTTGTACTATTTCCTGAAAGATATAATATGAGTATCTGTAATGGTTTAATTATAAATGTTTACTAATGCCTATTAGATACTGTTTTTTTTTTTTTGTGAAGATTTATATTTTAATATTTTTTTTATAAGTAAAAGGATTATTACTTACCAAATAATACTTAATAGTCAGATAATATATATTTATAACAGTTATAACACCTTGTAAACTAAGTTGATTAAAATAATTATTGGAAAAAAGAACAAGTATAAAATATATTTTAATATTTTCAATATGTCCTAATTTTATTGGTTATTTTTTATTCTTCTTTAATGGTTTAAATTAGATAGTAAAAAGATTTAGACTCACATTTTTACTATCTTTTTTAATTCAATAAAATATAACGAAACTTACAAAAAAGTTTTTAATTTTAAAAAAGAAGTAAGTATCTCCTATTTTTCAAAATTATTGTCATTCATCTGCATTAAAAAATACGTATTAAAAACAATAAAGATTTTTTGACCTATCACATAATATCGTTCTTAATTTTATTAAATAGTATAATATTAGCTTTAAAAATCGTCAACAAAAGTATCCCAACGGTTATATATCAAAATTATTTTTCGTGTGTAATTAGTAATTACTAGGTAATCCAAAGTTTGCAGAATATTCCCAAATACGAGTTTTGTAATATTGATTATTCTGAATAAATATGATAAATAAAGACAGTATTGATAATTATTAGTAGTCTAGCCATTTATATCAATAATTAATTTAACTTCTGAGATTATTTTTTAAAAAATACTTTTGATTTGCTGGTTAGCCAATAGTTTGCAAATTAGTTTGCTTTAGAAATTATGATGATATATATTTTAATTTTATGAAAAAAAGTTCGTTTCACTGTCAATATATTTTATAAATTAAAACTTGAATCAAAATCTAAAATTTTGTTTACGATTAGTAGACTTAACTTTTACATATTATACGGCAATAAAGTAGTATCAACGTAGTTATGCAAATATATATTATTACTTATTAAAAACACAAAATATGATTTTTAATACATCATATATAATATTGTTTCAAGTAGGTAGGACGTAGGTACTCATAAACACATTCATTTGAATTTTGTAATGAATTTACATTCAACTGTAAAATTAGTTTTGGAGGATAATTGTAATACCTATTAATAGATTTATATTTTAATTTTGGGGTTTTTGATTTTTATATTATTAAAATTATATGGAATCTATTATAGTCAGCCTGGTGTAGGCTAGGTATAACATACTAGAAAACAAAAAAAAAATTTGATTTATTCTCAGTTCTATTTTTATAGATTGTTCTGTATAGACGTTAGTGTAAACTGTAAATACGTATATTTAGGTATGCCACTTAACCAATATTGCTTTAATAAAATTGGCAAATTATCGAGGGACAGCTATGAATATTATGTATTAAGCATACCTCATATGTTATTTAAACTACTATTTCATCAAATGCTATGACCTCTAATTTAGCTGAATATTATGAGTTAATCGATATTTACTTAACATTTTAATAATTTTCTCTATTGTATCTGTCTACTTGAACTTGGTTAAAGTTCCAGTAGTTTAAGGTAGGTATAAGTTTTTTTACATTGTAAGTTTAATCTTGGAGATAGAAGTAATACCTACTAAGTTTTTTATAGCCAATATTTTTAGATTTAAGATAATAACTAGTATTAACATTATTTTTATATTTTTATTTCTACTTTTTAACATTATAGTATTATACATAAACATAATATATGTATTATAGTTCATCACATACTCCCTGTAAAAAAAGTTGTGTTGGAAAATGAGTACCTACAATTTAGATTGTTAGTTGATCAATCGATATAAAATCCATTTAAAATAATCATCATCTATATATCCTAAGTATTTGGCTGAGGTTACTCTGGAGAAAAAAAAAAATTAAATTTGTAGTATTACATTTCTACATTTTTCTCCATTAGTTTGTACTGTTTGTAGTTTAATTATAATTTTATCTGGTGTATTAAAAATTAATAAGACAAAAGGCATAAAAAGGGGATTTTTTTAACATCTAACTATTTTTAGTATATTATAAGTATTATTTATTAACCACAGTAACCTTAAGTTTGCTTTCCACCTTAGTGGCTCAGTTCGATTATCACTATCAAAAAATAAATCTGCAAAATCTAATATTAGTACATTATTATTCATATCTATAAATAGTTATTACATATTTTATATAATTTGAAAACATGATATTATACGACTTAATATTCTTTGTGGTATACTATACTTGACTTAACACGAGTCATTTATAATACTCATAAAACTACGGGTCAAACAATGGCTTGATCTAATACCGAGAGGTTATCGGCTTCAGAAATGATACAGATGGGGTTGGGGTACATAATAATTTAATAAATAATATATTATTTAAAAAAATTAAAATACCTTTTTTGTAATTATTTGAAACGATATACATATATATTTTTAATACTATTTACAATAATGATAAATAATATTATAAGGTGCATAATATAAGTTGAATACGTTTTAAGAAATAAGAATAGGTTTTTTAATTTATTTTATAAAAATCGACTAATGAAAAAAAAATATTTTAAGGTATTTTAATTTATATTTCTATTAAATTTATTTGTCTATATTTGTTCCAATATAATGTACTATGTTCGATCGTAGAAAAATTTGTACAAAATGTTTTTGTCAATTATATGTATAATATTTATAGAAATAAGTAATGAGAAGATTGCTGGTGGCTGATGTTTACAGGCCGTATTTCCGTTGCAGTAACACGGTATACGTAAAAACATTTACTAATTTCTAAGTACCTATATTAAATATTAATACAAAAAAAACATTGTTCAGAGCATTAATTGTATAAAATATATATAGGTTAGTTCTTCTATAACATTGTACAAAAGTTTCGCCTATGTTAATACTATTCATTTATATTGCTTAAGGTTTAAAAAATAGGTATAATTTGAACCAATAACAAAATGTAGTACTTATGTGATTGTTTTCAATTTTTAAGTAATTCATTATGTAATGAATTTGAGATAATAATTTGTTAAGTGTTAAAAAAAAAAATTGATTTGTAGTTTTTGTTTTTCATCTATATTATAAAATGTGGTAGTCTACACAATTTTATCTTGTCTATAGTCTACATAAACGCCAACCATCGTTTAGTGAAGTAAACTAAAATTTACGACTGGTTAGTTATAACTTATAAACTTACAACTTATAATTATTAATATAAAATAAATCACTTTTAAATTCATTATAATATCAGCTATGATTGATATTGTTAAAAAAAATACATAAATCCTCATTTTGTTAAGAAAGTTTAATTTTGTATTTTCTCAGTAGCTTTTATAACTTTAACCGCACCTATAAACATATTATATTGATTGTTTACCTTGTATACTTATTATACTGAATCGTTCGAGACGTTCCACATTAGGCAAAAAACGTAATAGCACGTTGTTTTTGGCAGATCTGTGTTGTACCCAATGACGCAGTAAGGTCATTCCTTCAGAAATTCGTTTTTATTCGCGGGACCTCGATTGTAATAAAATGCACGTAAATATCAGGTATATAGTACATTCTCTGTAGAGTTGATTTATTGCAATACGTAAACTTAATCAAAAGTTTCAAAATTATTTCAAAGATAAAATTTTTACTAGAACAAAAGTACTTATATAATCAATCAGTTATTGTAAAAATAGAACAGTAAAACCTAAGGTTATTTATTAAAATGTAAATATTAAATAAATTTTGTGAATTTCATTTATAAATATAATACTATAATTTTGTGGTTTCAAAACTATTAAAACTCGGATATACGCCACCGGAAAGAAAACGGATCATCTCCTTCCGGTTGACGTTCCATACAAGTTTTCCACCCACTACTTATACAGTTCCTTAAATTTATATTAACAATGAAAATACAATGGGGAAAGTATCATCAAAAGGCTTAGATGAGTTTTATTTTCTATGACGCCTACACATATTTTAGATACCCAACTTCATATTTGATAACAATGTTTGACGATAACATTTTCTATTTAAGCTAAAATATTCAATATAAATTAGCTCATCTTTATATTTATTGTACTTTATCATAATATAAACAAAATTGCATGACGATATAAAAACATAATGTAATTTGAAATATGTCCGGAAAAATACGCGGCTAATTGCTATTGAATTTTTTTATCTTTAATTCAAATTCATGATAAATTCGTCGTTACAATATTTCATGTTTAAATTATAGAATATCCTTATGCAACATTAAATATTCATAGGAGATAGTTGCAATAATAAAAACCTTTACCACCAATTACATCAATTTTGAGCCGCATAGTTAGCATGCGTTTAACCGCCGATTATACACGGGTACTGTTCAGGTATTTCGAGGCCGTGGCCATTCTCTCTTGAAAGACTAAACCACTACCCTGACATTGGGTCTTTATATTATAATAAAATAAATATAATATATTTTGGTTTTTCTTCTATTTCTTAAAAATTAGTAGTATATTTTAAATATTAATACATATATTATGTAAAATCTATATTATAATATAATATAAGTTCAAAATACATTATATGCAATATTTAATGCGTTATGTTTATTTAAGTTGGGAGTGATCGGAGATTCAGATTAATAAACCATTCGCATATTAACTCGAACGCATGATTGTGTAATAACGCACGTTCTCTCGAAGACCTTGGTGGACACACTCTCCCCCACAATTAATCGACGGAGGAGAACCACCTTAAATGTTACCGTTGCGACGATACCAAACAGTTTTCTTTAAATGACCTAGCATGAGTCACTTTTTAGCTGTTGACAATAGGTTCGATTAAATCTAAATAATTCAGTTTACCACCTACCTATTTTGTAATTTATTTGTTCTGCAATCTTAAGTTTGCTGATGTATTTTTATTAAATATATGGGATAATAGATATAATATACAATATAAAATTATATAATAATGATACCTATACTGGTTAAAAAATCAGAAATTAAACATTTTAACATTACAATATTGCAAAATTATTTTTATACAGGTATAAGTTTATTTATTTAATAAAATTACATTTTTTACGCCTATACTAATTATACTTAGATAATTCACATGCTTTGTCGAAAAATAAAATATTAATATTTGAATACGTATTATATACGTACTTTTATTTAAATGTATTATTGTTACAAATATAATTATAAATATTAATATTTTGGTCTATTTGATTCTAATATGTTCATCATTGGATATCGATCAATTAATATTTGTATTACTGTACATTTAATCAACTGAAGCATCCCATATTCTCATAGTTTAATAGTGCTCTGCACTCCGCAGTATCCTTTGCCATGTGATTGCAAACAATGATTATTATTGTATTGTTCTCATCTAATGTCTTAATTTTGAGAAAACAAGCTAATATATAGGGTTGTTATGGTTAAGTACTTTAATAATCTTCTTCTTCTTAAACAATAATAAGTTCAAATATTTTATTAACATAATAAGTTATATTTTTGTAGAATACATATTTGTGTAAAAATGTACATGTCATGTAATTTTAATGAAAATAAATTTAAATTAAATTCTATATTATACATTTTGTTCCAGCATATTGGTTTGGGAGTTTGGACTGCACTTTAAAACTATATTTTTGTGTAATATATATATATGCACTATATTGATGTATATTAGTGTATATACACAATTAAAATTATTTAATATCTATTTTAGTCTTATAGAACATATCCCACTTAATATTTCCAAATCTATTTTAAGGCACTTCGATTAAATTTTAAAAATATTTTCGTCCATTATGTATGTATTAAGTATCAACTGATTCCATTATGTATTAAGATATGGATCAAATCGTTAAAACTTAAAAGTGTAAAATTAATATGCATTTTTATTTTTGTTCAACCGTGTGGTATTAATTATATAAATTATTATTATTAATGTTGTCTGCCGTGGATCACTCATTTTTTTACATTTAAAATTTCAATTACTGGCAGATTGGTTTTATTTATACGGACACCGATATTACGTTAATAAATAATATAGATTCTTAATCCTATTAGGAATTCCAATTCCTAGAAGAATGTGTTGGTTGATTCTTTTTATTTTATTTAAACTGACGTCTGTTGATGTGAACACTTTTTGGTAGACATTGAACTGTTCTGTGTTTTATTGCCGTTTTAAATATATATTTTAGAAAACATAATTTAGATTCTAAACGATTTGTTGAATAGGATAATATTCGATTTTTCTTAAGCTAATGAATAAACAATCTGTAACCATTCGAAAAATATATGAACATTTCAAAATAAACTAATATACCTATTAGTTATACTAATATAACTAATATATTTTTATTAGATATTCATATTTTATTATTTTATTGTGTGCTTATTAGATGACAGTGATAAAAGTATGAATATAAAACCATTTTTGTTTTATCAATATTAAAGTTGTTTATTTTCTTTGAAATTCTTTTTTATAAGTATAAACAAGCGTTAAGAAAAGTGTTAGCGTTAGGAATATTAGTTAAGCAATTAATTTTTTTTTCTGAAAGATATATTTTATCAAAGGTAATCTAATCAAATGACCCTAATTTATGTTTTCCCTTAAGTGTGGTTAAAAAAATAATGTGATTGTTTTTATTATTCCTAGGTATTTTATGGGTAACATATCAACCTGGTTTTATTTTTGGTCGAATTCATAAATATGTGAGTGAAGTTCACTAGGTGAGATAAAAGAATTTGTGTTTGACATTTCAACCTTGAGAACTATATTAGAACATTATTATGCAACGGTTACTAACTGAAAACAAATTATTAATATTATGATTACTGATTAGTCTGTGAAAAGTTTTTATGTCCAATGTTCTTCGATTTTTAATGTTTTAAACTGAAAAATATTTTTTCGATATTTCTAGCTTGTTAGTACACAATTCGAATCATATATTACAAAGACAATTGTTATATGCTTTTTAGATTTTCTTAAATTTCAGTATATTTCTAAAATACTTAAATAAAATGTGCACATTACATAATATAAATTATAATAAAGAAATTTCTGCAGTTAGATTATAGAATTTGATCTTATTATAATCTTACAAGAATTTACTATTTCGTTTCGAATTTCCAATTTTAATGTTTGTAGTTGATTTTAAAACTTACAATAGATAACCAATTATTATTTGATTGTTTTTTCTCATATTTAGTAAGTGTACCAAAATGTA
The DNA here is from genome assembly GCF_003676215.2 of Rhopalosiphum maidis. Lineage (NCBI taxonomy): Eukaryota > Metazoa > Arthropoda > Insecta > Hemiptera > Aphididae > Rhopalosiphum > Rhopalosiphum maidis. Next base: position 89,746,053 of record NC_040878.1, read on the forward strand.
ACTACAATAGGTATTCAAATAATTGTGTACCACATAAAAAATTGTACACATTTTGCTTTATGCAAATTAAATTATTGCTTTAGAGCTAAATGACACTGTTAAATTTTTATATAATTTTATATTAATTCAGTTATAATTGCATATAAGTGCATTAGGACTTTTTGAAACTCTTAAGTAATATTAATGGTATGTTTTGTAAATTAATCCTAGCAATACAATATTAAACATGCAAATAGCTGTACAGAAATTGTTTGTAAATAATTATTTTTGAATAAAAATTGGTACAATTTTTATATATAAACAAGTTTGAATTGAATAGCTAATATTCGTTGATTAATCATTATTACTCTACAAAGACATTTTTAAATTAGGGTTATCGAATATAATGAGTAACAGTAATATATTATGAAATGTTTGAAGATTTAATTAAATTGAATTTAGCTTGATTACTCGTGTAAAAGTTCACTACAAATCATTTTAAATATCTCATGTTTGAAATTTTGAACAGGTGATTTAATGTTTACCAATAAATTTAAATATAAATCTATTCATATATCAAAAATTATCAAATTTGTTTTGAGTACTCGTAAGGCGTTAAATAATTGTCTATTCACACGTTTTATATATAATAATTGGTTTTCCCTTCCCTCAGTTTAGAAATATATTCACTTGTGTTGGATATAAAATATTTCATAAAATATCTTTCAAAAATATAACATTTAAAATTAGTGTTTTTTTTATAGATTAAAAAGCTATTAATTATTCGTTGAAATTATTATCATTTATTTTTAACTTATTACTTTTAGTAGTACTAAAGTACCTATAATCTATATAAACTACCGTATTTTTAATGGTTATTATTATGATCTTGTAGAATGTATAATACCTATATAAAAGCGTATTTTGCATTTTGATATTGTAAAATGTAACACTAACATGAGCTACGGAAGAAATATTTTTAATTAAATAATATGTGTTTAAATAATTTTAGGATCTACAGTAGCCTCATAATGATTATAATTATTTTATATAATTAATTAGACAAATGTTAGATATTTAACATAATATATATTTTATAAAAAAAAAAAGAAAGTATTTTGAGTTTTTGTGTAAATTAAACAAAGGAAAAAAACAATAAAGTATTCATCGCTGATCAAGAAATTCAACAAAACCAATATTATAATAATTAAATTTTAAAATGATTATAATATAGAGATAACAGTTGAATAATAAAGAGTCAATGCAAATGCACTTTTAAGGAATTTTGGAATATAGCTCCCGACCCGAATGTTAGTGTTGCCTATGGGCTATGACGTAGTTCTCGTCGTTCAAATGACGTCATATTGCCTGACACCCACGCTACTCCCGTTGGCGTCAGACCATTTGGGATTATAATAAAAAAAAAGGAAGGAATACATAAACCACCACTATCCCTCTTCATTCCTTTTCATTCCTGTTCCTCCTTCATTAAACGAAGCGCATTTTTGATGCTTACGTCACTATTTTCCCTTATATTCCGTCGTTTTTAATATGTATTCAAAAATATTGTAGGTAATGATACAATTTTTTGAATATAATACACATAAATATAATATGATGTTAGTTAATAGTACCTCGATGATTTGATAAATTATAAAATAACTGTGTGTGATCTTTAACCTAATACCACGATACTACATAAATTGACTGCTGTAATAAGTAACAAAGTTTTATTCAAAATAATCTTAGATTACACAACTCAAAATTTGTTTTAATCCCAATAATACAATTTGTATAATTAAAAATCAATTGTTTATGAGTTAAAAAAAAAAAATGAATCTTTAATATATAATACTAAATTATATAAAATATTATAAATAATTTTGCATTGACATAAAGTTGTGACGTAAATTAATGTTCAAAATTTACTTTTAGCTATAATAACTACCTATTATAATTTGTATAGTTTACTTGTTTTGATTTAAAAACATTTTATTTTAATTATGTAGGTACCTATAAGCAGAGTCATCACGAAAACGAATAATACTAAATCGTTAAATCATTAACTACGTTTAAGTCGTTGCGTTTATGATAAATTATAAATTATAATCGGTGCCATTACGCGGCATTTGTTTATAGATTTTCAAAGGGCCTCCCTCTGCTAGTAGTTTATCTTTTTCAATATTTTACAAATTCTAATTATTTATTTAAAATTTTTTTATATACAAAGTCGAGTCTCACAGATCAATTGGTCTTAACCCCGTTAACCCGTTTTTACTCCCTCAACCACCCTATTCACACCCACGGCCCACGATAGATAATTATTATTATATAGTCGCCGCGTCTTACGATGGGTAGCCGCAGCTGTATTGTACTAGACAGTGCCTGCCGTTGGCGTATAAAACGGTAAGACTTATTTAGTAATTAGATATACGGCTGGTATTTATTTTTTCTGGCATCGCCGCTCTACCGTTTCGCCTTGCCCTTTGGACGATATTTTTAGACCGTACGCGGTAAACACCCGCGTGGCCGGCACCGTTCGGTCGCCGGCAGAGATTCGTGTACAATAATTACCGGTCCACACGGTAAATACCAAACGCGTCGGTGGCGGTAACCCGACCGAGTGCGGTGGTGTCGCTGTCGTCGGCACTGCATTTGGTGGGAGGTGTGGATCAGCGCGCGGGTCGTCGCCGGCGACGACTGATCACGGATCGGCCGTACCGCGGCAGTAGTTCCGTTTCGTTTGCGGTGGCCGATCGTTACGTTGTGTGTGTGCGCCCTCCGGTCCGCTCGTCGCCAAGTAGCCGCTGCTGCTGCTGCTACTGCCGCTGCCGTGTTGTCGCTGACTCGTATTTTTACGTGTTCCGCCGCCGTCAGTAATCTGAGCCGCGTGTGGTGCGTTCATCAAATTGACGTTATCTTTGTCGATCAAAAACACCTCACCACCGCACACCGGTGCGGGAGGAGGTAGAGTGTGAGCAGATTACTCTGTTTCTCGTCGAAATCGTGCAGTTCACGCACGCCAGAAGCCGTAAAGACGACACCACAGGGACTGGGTCGCGTAGTATGATGGAAAAAGACTCATACCTCAAAGTACGACAATTTACGATTTTTGTTTTTTTTACATTTTCATATTCATGTCTCTTGCAAATTTTAAATTAATTACAAAGTAATTAAATATTAAATTATTTTTTATATTTATCCATTCATCGAAATATCCGCGCACGCGGTGTCCCGCGACCGCCCCCGCCGTCGAACGTTCGCGAATTCGTACCGTTCCCACAGGGCTTTTCCTCTTCCCTCTACCCCGCAGGACGCGCCGCGTATAGAATGTTCCAGAAGGTTCGTCGCCGCCGCGCCCACGGTGAGCGAGCAGCTGCTGCTCTCAGATAAAACCTCGTCCTCACCGCCTGCCGTGAATTTTTTCGTTTTCATCGGTTTATCACCACGATAATAATGACAACAATAATATTATACTTGCAGCAGTATTGATATCTCGCTGCTTGATACTATAGTATTCTTGAATAATAATAACATTATTTACGTGTGTGTGACATGTTTCGTTTTATAAACGGATCGTGAATGGTCGATATTTTTTCGCCCGTGTTTTATTTTATCGGGTACCGGAAATTCGATTACGGCGATAATATAATCGGACCATATGCGAAGGTCGCGTGTAAGTGCCTTACCATGTTTTTTGTATTTTCGTGATTTTTCCGTTATCTATTGTTAAAATGTCAAAAAAATAAATTAACACGTTTAATTAGAAAAGCCCATCGATTATTATAATTATTAAAATCGTTTATACTGTATAAAATAGATGTATATATTGACTTGATTTAAATTAGGTAGGCATTTATTCTGTTCAAAATCCTTTTTTTTATAGCGAGTATGCAGATTGTATTCCTAATTCGTTAGCTGCGTAATTTTGCAAACATAAGGTTGTTTACTGCAATATACATATTGTATATTTAGGTAGATATTACGATCGTTATATATCAACAATTCAAATGCTGACCATAATAAATTTTGTATTATTGCCGTCCTTGACTTAATGTGCTCGTTATAGGTCGATGGAGCACAATGGTCCAGATTTGTTGACGTAATTCTTCCGTTCGATTTATAATTTTATGAAATTCGCCTCAACATCGGTAAAAAAAACATCACTGTTGTTTAAAATATTCGTTAATACCTCTCTACCTGTCTGTTATTTATAAATTATAAATCGTATTGTTTACGATGTCGTCGGTCTAAACAATAAAATGGCAAGTAAACAATTTGCTGAAAAAATTATGAATTATTGCAGCGTATTGTTATATTGGTTATTTTTATAATATTTTATAGTGTACCTATATTATGCGTTATTGCATTTTTTAAAAAAAAAAACTATACATGATTTCGACGTAATAATAATCTTATGATTCCGCAATCGTTTCGACGTTTTGTCGGGGGCCACTCGTCACGATTTGTTGATGGAAAAAATATCCGCCAAATCTGTACGCGTGTCGACTGATCGGTACGTCACCAGACCGATCGTATTTTTTTTTTTTCTGTCGATCTGAGCAAACTCAAATTTTGGTTGACGTTGCCGTAACGTCATCACGCGCATCATTCTCCGCGTATTTGATCTTCACGGTCTGTCATCGTCGTAATAAGTATTATAGTTGTTGGTAACCTACACCGCTAACCGTGTCGTCGGCGGTGTGCACAGCTGCTGTGCCTAAATAGTCATTCGCGGACTCAACGCCGATCGTTGTCAACACAACGTGCGTAAACACGTATCGTTAATAAATATGTGAACCAACGCGTATTGCAGTTTTCACGCTCGTCTAGCCGGAGTTACACCTACATCTTCTGTCGGGTGGCTTTTATTGTATTTTGATTGGCCGTGGTAATCATATGGTATCATTTATTAACCATGCAGTCTATCGAAGAATTTTCCTAATTGAATTTTTATTTTTGAAAAGTTTGACTTTTGGACACGTTAGACGAAAACACCCGTGAACCCGTCTTACACCTGTCGGTTTCAGTTTAGTACGTCACCAGTATTGTTTGTTGTACCTGTAGTTGCTACGTGTTGTGTGAGGCTCGACGACTCGACACATATGGCAATGCACATGCTCCACTCGGGCGATGATTTCGAAATCGACCTTTCTTACAGTAGAATATATTACAATAGTGTAACTTCGACCTTTGTTCGTTTGCCCTTGAACAGCCCACTGTTCAATGATGTAACATACCTACTTATGTGAATCGCCTTTAAGTCGTTGTCTCCGTGTGGTTAAGGTTTACACACCGCAATTACTTGTTATTATATTTTATAAATAGGTGTTTTCTATTCGATTCGGTTAACCGTAACTGAGTGTTTTTTTTTTTACAGAACGGACGTCTAAACGTTTCGACAGACCTCAACCACGTGCGACCCGCCGCCATGTTATCCACGTGCGATGGTGGCCATCGCGGAACCGCTGCCACCCCGGGTGGCCGCGCACAACAAACCGATCTCAGCCGCCTGGCCGTCCTGAGCTACGAACAGGTGGCCCGACTTAACGACGTGATGGACGAGACGGTCAGCATCCACGGCCGTGGAAATTTTCCCACGCTCGAGGTGCGCCTTCGCGACTTGGTGGCGATGGTGCGCGACCGACTGCGCGCTCAAGCAGCTCCTGAGGACGACGACGTCGCGTTTCCGACCGAACGGTCTGCGGCACCGTCACCGGACGCCGACGACACCTGCTTTCAGGTACGGAGTATTAGACTGAACGGCGGGGCGGCTTCGCACGTGCTGACCACAGACACCCAGCCATACAACGACCTGGACCTGATATTCAATATTAGCCTGTCCGGAAACCGGGATTTCGACCGCGTCAAATCGGCTGTGCTCCGGGCACTGGTTGATTTGCTACCGGAAGGAGTCAGCCGTAAGAGGATGACGCCGTGCAGCATCAAGGAGGCATACGTGAGCAAAATGGTCAAGGTGAACAAGGACGGCGACCGGTGGTCGCTTATATCACTGGGCACGTTGCCGGGCCAGCGGAACGTCGAACTCAAGTTCGTCGACCGGATGAAGAGGCCGTTCGAGTTCAGCGTCGATTCGTTCCAGATCGTACTCGACTCGCTGCTGCTGTTTTACGAGTGTTCCAGCGGCGTGCCGATTAGCGAGAGCTTCTACCCAACCGTAGTCGGTGAATCCGTGTATGGTGACTTCCGGGATGCCATGTATCACCTGGAGAACAAGCTGATAGTCACCAGGAACCCAGAGGAAATCCGGGGCGGCGGGCTGCTCAAGTACTGCAACCTGTTGTTGCGCAACTATGCGCCTGACTATGACGGTGACGGCACCAAGAAGCTGGAGCGGTATATGTGCTCCAGGTTCTTCATCGACTTTTCCGATATACACCAGCAGCGCGCCAAGCTGGAGAACTATTTGAAAAATCATTTTTGCGCGCCTCAAGAGGAATATATGAAGCTCCAGTACCTTAACGTGCTGAAACAGGTGGTCGAGGAGAGCACCGTGTGCCTAATGATACATGAAAGGCATCAGACGCTGTCGCTGATCGCCGAACTTTCGTGGCGACTGATGGCCGGTCAAGGCATGTACTACTATTATCATCCACATCCACAACCGCAGCTGACCATGTCCATTGGACACCACAGCCAATTGCCGGCACAACTACATTGCCCTTCATAAGTGTGTTTGAATTTGATTTTTTTTAAATTTTATTATTATTATTAATTTTTTTTAGAAAAATGATACGTTTATCAATTTAACAACAAAATGTTCATCATATGTTATTATATATATACATGATCTCTAAAAAACAAGTCTCTCGCACTCTGCCCCGCCCCCAAGCCACCCCTCCATCTCAACAATTTTTTTTTTGACACCCGCGTAACGGCGCCGACCCAGTGAATACATTTTCACGTTTGTATATTGTACGTACGACTTGAATGATTTATCTTTAAATGTCTGTTAATTTATTTAAATTGTTGTTTAATATATTATGATAACACATTCGAGTTTTACGTACGTTTTCCGTTTATAAAAATGTATTAGGCTTTTTAGTCTTTATAAAGTTGAACAAAAAAAAAAAATTATACTTACTTTTGTTACGTACTTAATTGGCTACAATTTTTTTTTGCGTTTTGGCAGCCATCGTTGACTATTACATATTATTATTTATACTTATATCGTATGAACTAAAAGAAGAAATACATTCTGCAGTATACAGAGCGGAACGGTCGACAAATGTAACACCAAATTTGTTATTATGTTATTACTTTTTTCTAATCCAATATTTAATTTACAAACAAAATAATATTAATATATATTCATACACGTATCTATAATTTGGTAATACACAGGACGGTTAATAATATTGTATGCATTTTAATCGCATACGTCTTGTAGGTAATAATAAAGTTCAATTGATCCTCAAATTCTATCATGATTAAATTTTTTATATCCTAAGAAAAAATATTTGGGCTCGAGTATGAGAGACTTATTCTTATTATTTTCTTTTTAATATATTTGTATATATAATATACACACATACAAACACACAAAACACGTGCATACTTCGTGAAATTTCAAAAATTTGTTGTTTTACTCGAAATTAAAAATGTTATAATATTACGCGTTCGTGATAATATCTCGATCGGTGAGATTGTGCGTATTGCGGGGAAAAAATTATTAAACTAAAAAAAAAAAAAAAATACAAAAATACAAAATATATGATATGAACCGGTTGTACTGTGCCGAAGTTTTTAAATCGTATAATTATAATATATCATTCTTATATAATATTATTAATTGCCTCCCTTACAAATATTGTGTGTGAAGTTAATCTTTTTTTTATTAATTAAACCGGACACTTCCCCCCTCAAAAAAAAATTAAAAAAAAAAAAAAACAAAAAATTTTTAATTAAATTAAACATCTTATTTATAACATTGCATTGTTTGTAATAAACATTCCGATTTTTAAAACGTGTAAATAATTATAAATATTATAATATTACGCCGAGGAAACACATTTTCGAAAAAAGATGAACATCGTCGTGACGCGCGCACGCACCATCTCTCTACTATTATAGTCTGTAAACCATACGATTATTAAAAAAAAAACATCAACGGTTTTTCGTTTAAAGCGCGTACACTGCTTGATAAATATGGATTATAATATAATTATTATATTATCCATATAATATCACGTGTGTACCGCAAGTTTTACAATTTATTTTGTATGAAATATACTTAAAATAATAATCGTTTATTTATATATATTTTTTTATATATATAAAGCTTCCAATTCAGTGTTTGTTCAGTATTAAAACTTTGAAAAAAAACTATGTAAAATTATTTTAAATATATTCATTTAACGTCTTTTTATCGAGCAATTCTGAATATCCTAGAGTTATACAATGTTGTGATATTATTATGTCAATCTATTATTATTATTAATTATTATATTATAATCATCATTATATATTATTATATAAATATATATTATTCTTATTATATATTATTGTTATTATAAACTTAATGTAATTTTCTTCTTGAATTATGTTTTTATTGTATTATCGTCTGTGACGATATATTCTCGGTTATTGTCCGTCTACCGAGATTTGTACGTAGTACGTACGTACTATAATTTATAGGTACCCATCTTCCAGTAATAATAATATTATATAATTATTATAATTGATACCCTTCCCTTTTTCTTTTGTTATATAATTACCAGATTGGCGTTTAGAGTGAAACCACAAAAATACGCACTGTTTGTAAAAAAAAAAAAAATGTTTATATAAAAATAATAAGGCTGACGTCTTTTTAAGTTTTTCTCTTACGATATTATGTGTTAATGAAAAATTTAAAAGTATATTGATGATATTTTACATATATTCAAAATATTGTTACGAAAAAGAAAACCATTAGCGTTAAATCATTTTTAAATAAAAAAGAATATTTTAATTATTATTAGATAGTCTTTGTTTAGTGTACTATGTAATAATATTTTAAATAAAAAATAAACCATTTTATTTGTGTAATAATTATTTTTTGTTGATTTATTGAATTATTTTACATTTATATATGTTTCCTTGTATACCTACGTTTTGTTCTAAAATAATAACTAATATTTCATGTCATCGTGCGCAACCGTGATTTTCGGTTATAAAGAGTATAGTGTTTTTGTATCGGTCTTATAAACGGAACGAGACACACTTTTTTGTGCGGCCCGATCTAAGGATGTTATCATGAATTCAATAAATTGAATTCAGTCTTTGGTCAGCAAGAAATATGGCCAAAAAATCGTTAAATCCTCCGCTGAAATTAGGTAGGTACTAGGTATTTTCTGTACAAGTATGAAATGGAAAGGAAGCGCATATTATTATATCTTGTATATTATAACTATATATTTTATCGTCTGCGGAATGAAGGTAAACCCACGCATGAAAATTCCGAATTACTGTAAACGAGTATACGGTGTGCATAGGCGGAGGTTTAGTAAAATTTAGTGCTTACATTTCTATATTTAAGTACCTAAAGCTTGCAAATTCGTGTTATTTCAACACGTTTATAAATATTTTATCCTCTACTAAACGTTTATATTTTTTTAGCGAGTGTGTGCCGCGTTAGTGTTTACCAAATTATCGTGTAGTGCAGCAGTATAAGTTTAGATAGATGGGTAAATATAAATTTAATTTTCCTTATATCAAACTTGTATATTATTAAAAAATAAAGTAAGCAACAACTTCCTACCCACTGCAGAATTGGATTTAAAGGTTTGGTAGATATGTGGTGGGGCTCAAATCGCGTGACTTGATGAACTGATTATGTCGAAACAAATTACTAAAATAATAGTAACATTGACTTCTATATTTTAAACTATAAAATATTATATTGCTATTACTGTAAATAGTAAATACATTTATTTTGCAATTCAATTTTTGCCTTTAAAGAATCTTTCTTTTTTTACTTTTATTTATAAATTAATAAAAATAACATAACATTTTTACAAAAAATATATATTATTATATTGTGTGAGTACAAAAACTTGTTTCCCCTTCTTGCAATTTTACTCTTATCTGAACTGTAAATGCACAAAAAAAACTATTCAGTACTTTATACTCTATTAAAATTATATGTATTTTGAAATATTCCTACTAAGATTGTTAAACTTAAACGATAAAAAAATTTATTTTCTTGTAAAAGTGAAGACGACGTGTGTCTCATGAATACTTCATGCTATACCTTGCCTTAAACGATTCATATATATTTTTTTAATGTATACAAATTGTCTTTTAAAACTTATTACAGTTATATTAACACATTGGTACACACAAATTGTTGGAAAGAAGGTACTTCAACGTTATGTGTCGACCCGTCTGGCCGTCTCTCAAACATTCATAACAAATTTTCGTTCAGCAGAATTAATTTTGTGTTGGTTTAATCGGAAGTGATCGATTCAGTAGGTTATGAAAGTTTTTAATAAGTGCATATTTATATAGATCTAAGTACTACATAAACGATTCCACATGATTTTTCGTTGCCATTACATTTGGTTGCTCTCATTATTTTAAATTATAATACAATAAGTCCTACAATGTATTAAGTCTAAACTAAAATCACGTTTAAAAACCAGTAGATAACTGTCTATTACACAAAATACTATATGCACTAATATAGTAATGTACTTAGCAATAATATATTTATTTTTATGTTTTCTGGTATGGCAACGTTGCATTTAAAATCATTTAGAATCGTATACCTATAAAAAAAATAAATTTACGGAATCGTGTATCGTGTATGTATACTGTATACAAGTAATCAGTATAGGTACCTAATAAATGTTTATTAAAATCTATATCAGTATAAGTACCTAATAAATGTTTATTAAAATCTATATGATTCGACAATTTTGAGAAATAGTGTAGTTAGCTAAATATTTTAGTGAATTTCAATCATCAAATTTAAAGGTAAGAATATAATAGTGTTGAGTATCCCGTACCTAAGCTTTTGTTGATAATTAAATTGTTGAGGAATATTATGAGCATTTTAAAATTTTAATATTTTACATAGTAATATAATTGGGGGTCTTGAAAGTTATAAAATTAATCAATAATATAATGCTTTATATTATATAATAATATTATGTAAATAAAAATTCTAGGACACGCAAACCATTTATTGATATACACAGTGGCGCAACCAGGAGGGGGGGTTGTATAAGGGGTTGTAACCCTTCCTGAAATTTCTCCTAGGCCTAGTATAATAATTTATGTATATATATTGTAATAATGTACCCCCTCGAAATTTTTTTCTAGTTGCGCCACTGAATATACAAAACATAATATAAAATTTTTTAATTATCTAAGAGATAAAGGTGTATTCCCCATTAGAAATATATAAATTATAAAATAAATATAAAAATTTATATACTTACCTACAAATTAAAAACTACCATTTTTCACCCTAAAATGTGGATAAAAAATTCTAAAAATGTATGAATTTTAAATATTAGTTTTTAACTTTGCCTTTGTAATGAATTTTAGTCTTGGTCAGATATAAATTGAAAACGTAAAAATTATTAACCTAACCTAAAACTTCCGAGCTATTTTTGTGTAATTTTTGATTTTTTTTCCAAAATTGATCGATTAATTTGTGTATTATAAACTACGATACTATTATATTATAATAATATACATATATATATATATATATATATCATATTATATCATACCTAGGTAGACTTATGTTATCTGAGAGTAAGATGAGATACATAGAAATTACTTGTTTTATTTTTCAAATGAAATAAAACTTTATCTACTTTTCTTATAAGTTTTGTAAAGCCGGGTCATTAGTATTTTTATATTTTATTGTTTTTAAATAATTTGTTATTTATTTAGTTTACGCACTAACCTGCATGTCCAGGGAAGCTAAGAGGCCAAGCTTCCTAGCGATACATCATACACACACCTATTGAATTACCTATATTTTTTTTTTTTAAATTTATAATTGGTTTGTTTGTTATATTAATAATATTATACTGTATATTATAGTGATTATACTATATTTTATACAACACAAATATATATTATATATTTATATGAGATTGTTTAACAATATAGGCCCATTAATAGACTTTTGATATGTAGAAGGTACAAGGTACATAATAATCTGATGTATAAAAATGTAAAGATAAATATTTATGAGGGAATAGTGGCGTACATATAAACGAATGGAAATCCATCTCCCCAAATCTTCACTGGATCCAATCCGAGATCCAACCAATCCCGATCTGATGATGGTATTTAATCAGACAGACCCGAATCGATAAAAATGTTCTCTGGTTTAAGTTGACCTGATATTTTTTTTTACGGATAACTATTTACTTTCTACCAATAGAAAATTTAGCTATTGCATACTATATGCAATGGATAATTCGGAATGGATTTTCATTGTAGGTATACCTACATTATATACACTGATTTATCATTAAATTCAAATTTAACATTTCCATTATTACAATGACCTTCTCAATGACGAGGTACTTGGAAACTTACTATACACAGCAAAGCTACTTCTCTGGTTTTTAATTATAATAATAGAATATTCAATATGTAACATAAATTTAATCTTAATATACTTTTTACTTATAACCGCTTGGTCTTGATTCTGTCCTAAATCTGAATAATATATGGAAAGGGAATTTGCATATTTTCATGATTTTTTAATTTACACGTAGGAGCATCGTAGTTTTGGATCATTTATAGGAACCTACATATTTTACATTCTTATTATTCGTATACAAGAATTTACATAATATGACTCATAATACGAGAATATTTTTGCTCTGTAGGAACTTACGTATACTGCTATATTATGTCTACGTGTAGTAATCGTAATATTCGCCCAAAAATACAATCCCTTTGGATTTCACGTAGTGTCGCACACAGACACGCACCGATGATGGTCAATAGGTCTGTCCATTCTGTCCGCCTACGTTGTATCAAAACAACAACAATTCTTTAAATTTTAATTTACGATTTGAATTGTCGTTAAAAATTCTTAACGTGATACGAAGTATCCACCTAGGTATATATTATAACGTCCGAAGATGACCCGCCGATGCTGCCGAAGTATCCAAGGTTGAAAACATTATTCTTTATAGATTATAAATTATAATGCTAAAGTACATTCGACGTTGTTGACTGTTGTCATCGTCACCGATTGCCGCGCGATCGTTCGTATTAGTATAATAATATGACCGTACGCGCGATGTTAACTATCGTTTTTTAGAGATAAAATGTTTTTCTCGTTCGAGGTAATCGTGTTTTTATTTATTCGTTGTCCGCGTTACTTTTAGGGACATATATATATATATATATACACACAAGACACAAATACACGATACATTTACACAGTTGGCAACATGGGTCATGTGCCCATGTTACTTGATTGTGTACTTGTTAAAACATACTTATGTGTTGATAGTGCATTTTAAGGTAGGCTTATAATTATTTTCCTTAGGTATTTTATTACAAATATACATATTAGATATCAAATATATTACAAAAATTCAAATAAATTGCATTACTTATTTATGTTCTATAGATAGAGTTCTTCGTGGTATTGGAATTTGATTAGGTAGGTTTTTTCAAGTAGGTAATTATTCTTAAATAATACGATTTTAAAATATATTTTGTTTTATTGATATACCTCGCCTATATTGCAAACAATATCAACAGTGTGGTGTGTACAGAAATATAGAAATACTAAGAAACTCCCATATAATTTAACATTTAAATATAAAAAATCACAAATTTAGTATGCATTTCAAACGCTTAAGAAGATATCAGAGCACTATCTGTTTTCTCTCTAGCCCAAGCACTATATAGAGTAAAACTAAAAAAAAACGATTTATCTAAATATTGTCAAAACGATATATTATTATTGATATAAATTAAATATTTTTTCTAATTCGATTATAAATAGTTAAATAACAATAAAGTATAAATCCTTACTTAATTTTTGTAATAGTTGGTTTACTCAAAGATTACTCAAAAACATGAATACATTTTATTTACTTATAGGTTGCTCGTGGATCTATGATAGAAAAAAACAAATATTGCGCTGACGTCCTCTTAATAAGTACTATAATTTGCGTAATATTTTCAGAATTCAGAAGTTTAAAGGTTAGATTGTATTGTATAGAAGAAGTAACACACTGTGGCTAAAAATAATTTTATGAATTTGTTCGCTTATATTTACTGTCATCGTGATAATAAAACGAACGCGTGTGCATAACCGAACGACGAACACGAACGAGGTAAATGACCATAAACCGGACATGTGATTTGATTCATAATATGGATCATTTAGACATTTGTTTCCGGTGCATAGGTATATCCTTTATATAAAAATTAATATAATATTATAATGTACTGGGCTCTGCTCCCTGATCACTTAGCTCACCTATCCTCATAGGGTTCTTACCCACCATACGCATGATATAAGGATAGGATCGTTTATTTTACATCTTGAAGTCTAATATATGTAATTTAAAATATTTAAATATAAACATTTTTTTATAGTAGGTATATAATTAATAATAATAATAATTATTATTTATTTGTTTGTTCCCATGGTGATTTATTATGTGAACGATATAAACATCATACAAAACCTTTTTTCATATAATAGAAAAATATTGATATAAATTACAATATTGTGAATTATGATGTCACTGTTGTTTAAATTTAAAACCGGAAATCATGATAGCGGTTGTCAGTTATTGTCACGTTTGGATAAACCGTGTGTCCTAGTCCAGCCTTTAATGGTGGAGATCCAAAGTTCAAACTGTTTTGATTGAATAGGTGAGGGGAAAAGACCTTTATAACTTTAACTATAAATAATGTGGTTGTTAGGATCGATATTGCTTGTGAATAAGACGAACTATGAAGAATCATTGTACAATAATTAGTATTACCATGTTTATAACTTATACATAATTGTATAATTACTTATGGAACTTTTCCCAATGCTTAAACCATAGTATCTTTTATAGCTATAAACATAATATAATTAAGTATATTGTGAATTATGATTAACAACAGTAAGTCAATATTATTATTTATTAGCTCAATATGCTTACAATAGCTGTAATCAACGTTTATTACTTAATATTCAGGGATGTAATTTGGGAATTGAAGGGCGCAGTGCAATTGCATCCGATAGTTGATTTTTACATATTACAGATTTGTTATTGAAATAAGATATGCTTTCTAATAAAATGTATTGACGAAAGTGATCATTTTTTGAATTATAATTTTTCTTGAACTATCTGAACATCTTAAGTATTTGAATATCAACTGTTTTGTTTTCTAAATTTATTTTTATCTAACCATTTTGATTGAAAAAATTTTAATAATGTTTATGAATTATACTCGTTTAAATTTGTATTAAAGAAAAAACAATCAACTACTTAATTGTTATGTTTAATAATAATTTTTAGTCAAAAAGTATCAATTTACTTTGCGATAAGCCTTAATGTTATGGCTGGCTGTTGGTACATTTTTTGCATTTCATACAAAGTTCTTAGATTATATTCTTGATTATTAAGTAATTATAACCAAATTTTTAAAATTAAAAAATTAGGTTATGATTGATAAAGTTTGAGGAGGGAAAAATGCTTCTTTATCATTTCCTAGTAGGTATTTCATCTCTGCTCTGAGTGGTGTAATTTCAAAGTCAATCCCACTTTGTTAAAATAAATAGTACCTAATACCTATGTGATGTATCTGATAGCTCTTTAAACAATTCCGGTGGCCACTATTAACAATAGTTGTCAGTATTTTTATAATTTTTCTAAAGCAAAGTATTCTCAGCATATCTTTACATCGAAAGAAGTTTATCTAATATAAACATAGGCTTTGTTACGGATTTCTGTATTAGTTATTTTTCGAACAAGTCATCAAAAATAAAGCTTATAATATAGCCTATAAGTATGCCTTAGGTTAGAATACCCTTTTAAAAGTGGATATGTATTAATAACTAATAAGGATGGTCGAACTAGAACAAAACAGCTAATGTTCGAATTCAATTGGATCTGTTCATTCCATGGAGATTATAAATTTTAATTATAGATATTGCAAGACGTATGACATGATAATTAATTTAGTATTAAAATGGTTACATTATATTCCGCAAATTTAAAAAAAAACGAACATTTTTTAATTTTATGGTTATGCATAATGAGCTAAGCGTTGAATGCTTGAATGTATTGATTTTACAATGATGTGTGTTTTAATTTATTTTTGTGGTTGAAGGAATTTTAACAGTAGAAAAGTACTTTAACTTTTTACTTTGAAAGTAGTTTCTGGTAGAAAATTAAATTTGGTTAGTACTAATTGGAGTCAAAAGTAAAAGATTTTTTATACATTTAAAATTAATCAGGAATTACAAAAAAAAAAAAAAACACAATAATTTGATATTATTATAAATTGGAAACATTTTTAATATTATTATTATTAAATTAATTGTTAGGTAACCTTGATTATCAAAAAGTTAAACTGTTTACTCACAGTTTACTCAATTGCTCTGAATTGTTTTTCATCGTATACAATGATTTATCATTGAATTCAAATTTAACACAGCCATTACAATGACGAGGTACATTTTGACGACTACTGGACAGTAGAGCGATTACCTATACTTTATTATTTTTTTTAATAAATTATAGCTATATATGTAATTATTAAAATAAAAACAATGAACTTTAGGTATTAAAAATATAAATTAAATACTTATTCTACGACCGTCCGCTTATGTTCGTTAGTAAATACTAAATATGTTTTATGTATATATAATGATCGAAACGAATTTATTTTAAACATTACCTTTTTAAACCTAAGTACAATTCGACATAAATCAGTGCAATTCGAACTTACCTATTTAATTATCCTATAGTGTCTACTATTGTTTATTATTACTATTAGAGGTTTCATTGTTGTACACTTATACATAATATCTACAATGTGCACTACATATATGGCGATCGTCGATGTAGACAGAACATTTCTAGCCCAATTTAGGTTGGTTTGTCAATGCACTCTTGTAGGAATTTTACAAATTTATAAATTTCTCGGTACACGCATATCGTGTATGTAGCATGTAGACTCTACATTGTAGAGTATACTATATACACTATACAACATATATTTTTCAAATACTTATTTTTCAACAAACCGATTTTTTTTAAGAAATTCTCAAATTTATGGCTCTAAGATAAGTAATTACTTGAAGAAAGCCTTTTAGAATTTAGTCATTTATTAAAATGCTAAAAATCAAACAGTTTGTAACATCTTTAGTATTTACGAGTATATATTAAATAATTATTTAATAATGGTTTAACTGTTTTATAAATATTTAATTACTAGTATTTAAGTACTATTTATTATTTAGTACTTAACTATCTTTTATAAATAAAAAAATAAAACTGATAATGATTTGAAAAAAAATCTACGAAAGTATGGCAGTAAAACCAGGTGTTGATATTTTCAAAGTATTTCCAATTTTCCATATATAGTTACAGTAGTGCAATGCTATATCGGATATTTTGGTCCGATTAATTATGTTTTGTTATTGGTTTATTTTTTTTGCCATTTGCGATTGTCTAACCAGAATTAATATTTTTAAAATCTTTCTATTGAAAACATAATAGGTAAGTTATTCGAAGCAATATTACAACAATACTGTATGCGTATGTACTATATAGATCATAATAATATGATTTATTACAATATTATGAGTTTAAGTTAAATTAACTAAAATAAAAGTATATTATGTATCTATATAGCCATAATTATTCAAATATTATAATAGCTATGATTTGAAAGAATTTTATTTTCGTCCTATAAGAATGCCCTTCATTGCCTAAATGAATCAACTTTCGGAATAATGTTTATTACCTATAGATACTTATTCTCTTGTTGTTTATTTTTTTTTCATACAATGTACAATTACATTTTACGGTCTTACGGATATAGTTTGTTTTTGTATTCTTAAAATATATATTATGATCGGACGGTCGGTCAAAAACATTCCTCAGACGTCAAAAACAAGTTTTAATGAGTATTCATTTTAAATACGGTTAAAAATGTTTTTCATAAAAGACTGACGAGAATGATGCTTTAATTATAAGATGTTTGTTACTTATATATAGGTTGAGTATTGAGAGAACGCTGCGGCCGTCTACCGTATATTGTCTATGTGCATAATGGCATTTAAAAATTTAAGAAATAACAGTATCGTCAACCAAAAATATACCTAATAATAACGTTATTAGTATAAAACGTTTACCGTGTGTACACAAAGTCGTAGACTAATGATTATACATTAAAACTTAATATTGCAATGGACGAAGGAAAAAGAAAACATAAGTAATTTAAATGGACTGTGGTTATTGTAGTGTTTTCTCATCGCAGTGGGTGAAAATCGAGGACACTTCAAAAACGAAAACACCACTTTTCGATCGTTTTCTCGGCCATTAAATACACATACAATACATTGATACGTATAATAGCAATAGCCAATAGGTACATAAAAATATATTATCGTACGTTACAAGGGCGTGAGGCGCGAGGCTGGATTTTATAAAAACCAGACAGCCGGCAAAATATTTTCATCCAAAACACACTACGTGTAACTTAGCGGCCAAACAAGAAATGAACCGCTGCGCCCACTACAGTATCCTTGGGGAGTTGATATTTTTTCCTTCGCGATTTTACTATCGAAAATCATCGCGAATACCTCTTAATGGCTTTACACACACACTGTTACACTGACGTTTACTTTATTTTCGTTGTACGCATATATCTATAGAAATTATAATATTGCGTACCGAATCGTGTCTGTATATAGTATTATATAACACACGCGATCCTACAACAACAATAACAACAATATTTAACTCTGCAAAGCGGTTAATAGTAAACAAATTACTTATGCTGAATTCCGCGATTATACATCGGCGAAAATGAAATGAAAAACAATGATGCGTTGGTATACGTCAGACACGTGCAAAGCGAAGTCACAATAGGTGTAAAAATTATTTTTTTCTGTAAACACATCAGATTATAGTAAATTAGAGTTAAAAATCGTACACGTATTATTATTGTTATTTTACGCATATATTTTTAAATAGCAAATTGATTTTAAATAGTGGTTGAAATTTTTAAAGCTGATTTTCCGGTTTTCTCAGTTGCGATCTGTTTCTTTATAGTGCGACGAGAAACAACAGTAGAGAGTAGATGATCTTCGAAAATTGATGGAGAAATATTTTTTTTACAATTGTGTTTATCATTGCTGTATATAGTGATTCTATAATACGTTTTACATTTATTCCTGTGATGTTTGATGGGGGGAGTCTCATGTTTGAATAGTAGGATAAGTGCTGATTGAAGAAAAAAGAGTGTTTTTGTGTTAGTAAAATATTATATCTATTTAAGCTTTTTTATTTTAAATTATATGGACAGAGTAAAACAACTCTGTCCGAGAATACAGCTAAATTATAACCACAGTTTTGAATCACGACTTATAGAACATGACGTATTGATGATAGAGTACCGCCCAGTGACAAAATTAAGTAATATACTTATATATAAGCTGGATGTTTATTTTTCTAATACTCTAATATTATAGCATACGAGGACTCGTACGGAAACGCACTTAACTATATGGTAGAGAAAAGGAGATAAAAATCAATAAGAAGAATAATTAATTATGTTTTGTTTTTATTCTATAGTTATACAATAATATCCTTTGAATTCTTTATAGTTTCACTTATTATTATGGTTAATAGGGATAGGGAACATGATAATTTTAAAAATTGATGAATGCGTTTGTCACAAATTTTGTGTGTTTATTGCACCTCTGTGCTCTGTGATCTAACTTACTTTTTCATTATAAGTTGTAAATGCCAGATGCTATGGGAATTGATGAACGAGTTTATCGCGACTGTGTTTGGTAATTTGAATGGATGCCAATTCTCAAATGTAGCGAAGAAAAGTGAAACAACATCGTCAACACTTCATTGCTTTTACACCTAATGTCACAAATTCGGAACATGACGCTAAGAAAAATAAAATTACATAAACGTAGTATGCTACTTGATATTTTCTCAACTGCGCGGAAAAACATTGAATTTAATAGACTCGTATATTTTTAATATTAAGGTTAAGACATTTTTATATCAACTAGGCTGTTTTAGGCCGTCTCAAGAAAAATCCGATAACGAAAAAGATTTTTTTTGTCTAGTGTAGAATGTATCTACCTATAGAATATAATCTATATTCGTATATTTCATATTTTATTGTAACATTGACATACTGGCATAATTTAGGCCAAAATTCTTACAAGATTTTATTGCCGATTAAATTTATTTGCAGTGACCATGATCGGAATTGTTTTTGTCTTGGTCTACTTGAATGTTGATATATTTTTATCAAAATAGTAACGAAAACAAATTTTATAATCACACTGAAAATAATAATATTAATTTACTATATCAAAACCAAAGTGAATTTCACCCCTATTCAGTTACACAATCGTTCAGCAATTTGCACCCCTGCAAAATAGTGTATAATTTGGTGCATTTTTTTATATTATTTTTTGAGGCGTTATTATACATTCAATAATTTTTACCTATTCTGTTTAAAAATAAAGTGTGAGAGGAGATGACACTTCTATACAAATTTACCAATAATAAATCTCTTTCTATATATATATATATACATTATAAATAGTTCTTAAAGTTTTGTAAAATTATAGTGAAGTTACAGTACATATAATATTCGTATCATAACGAGTAAAACTTTAAATGGACCGAATTCAATATAAATATAATTTAATAAAAAATTATTAATTACATTAAACGCAAGCAGAAATATAAAATTCAAGCTTAACCGTGATAATTAAAAAAAAAGTTAGTTAATATTCGATTAATGAATCAGCTGATCTTAAAATAAAGCAGGGCAAAATAATATCTTTGTTCCCTCCACACCACAGATTATATGTATGGTTTTAACCACGGTTATCTATTAGTATTATTAGATAACTGTTCGGGTTCAACGTATAATAAATTATAGCAGTGAGTGTGACAGTATAATATACTATATTATAGCTGTATATAGAGTAGTAAATGCAAATTAGTATGTAAACAGAGAATAATCTCTGTGGTACTTACTGTATATTCTCACCAATCAATATTCTCTTCCGGAATTTATACTTAAAAAACAATAAATTTTTTAAAGTACAGATACCTAGCATATTTTATAAATCATTCGTTTGTTATATCTGTATAACGAAGTGTTATTGTATCTTGTATATGTTATTTAAAGTTTTTAAACCAGAATGAAATATATGTTGATAACCCATCAATTCTTTTGAAAATATTTTTTTAAAATAATATAAGATTATTATTATCGTTTAATGCGTTAATAATATACAGTGTGATAACGATTTAAGATACCACTAAATATCTTAGCTGGATAGTCTTGTATTGAAATGAATATTTTGGAGGATCTAGGGGGTACTTAAATTCACATTTATTCATGATTTTTCAAATGTTCAACACTTTTTGTGTGCACATACGCAATACAACATTTTTTTAAACGGAAACACTATTTTTTTATAAAAAGCTTTTTCTATTTACAAAACTGACCAAGTTAGAGAATTCAAAAATTGAGTTAATACATAATTCGTGTTTAACGAAATTTTCACTTATAAATACTGAAAAAAATAAAATAAGTGCCTAATAAATGTTTAGTTTACCTTATCTGTTTATAAACAATAATTTAATAATATCGTAAGTCTGGATGGATATCTTGATTAGTGATAATTTTTGTTTCGTTGACTGCTATAATACAATTACAATTTTAACTATTTTTATAGTGAAATTTTATTCTATTTTTTAATAATTCTAATAACAATAAGATAATTAAAGGATTATTATGAAATTGAATACTGAACCAAGCTATATAAATTTCAACTTTTATGTTGAATTTCCTGCACGCAAATGTTAGACAAAATCGATTTTACATGGGCACATTTTGTGTTTTTTAGAATTTAGGATGATAGGACACTATCATATGCAACTCCAATTACGATATCATTAAATTATTATTTGTTAACAGATTTCTAGAAATTGTCCAAAAATGGGGTACTGGATAAAATGGACTCGTGGCCCTCCTCTGAACGTCCCTCTGATTACTGTTACTCAATATTGTTTACATTTGAAACGCATTTATAACGCATTCACGTAACCGTCGACGTCATCCGGTTCACGAAGTAATAGCGATATTGTAGTGCACACATACACATATATACACACACACATACACACACATACGCGCGCGCGTTTATAAAATTTAAAATATACGACCGAAAGTCGACAACGCCGCCGCCACCGCCGATCACGTCCGGCAATTAAAAACGCAATATGCGACGGACGACTATTATATTATATTATTATTATTATTATTATTAAAATGTGTAACGCGGCAGTAACAGCAACGGCCGTTACAACCGTTTGGACCGGCGGGCGCGCGGACGACAGACCTCTAGAAGGACGGTTCGGCTGCGACGTCGACCTTGTCCGGGCGATTTACCTCGGCGAAAATAAGAGAGAAAAAATAAAAACAGTACCTAATAATAAAAATAAAATGAAAACCACCAGTGATTTTTATAATAATTATTACACGCGGGTGACCTTGACATTTCATAACGTCGAAATTATACGCGAACACTCAGCACACAAACACGCTTAAGCGTGCGCTTATACCTATTTGTATTTAACACGCGTATTAATAATAATAATAATAATAATAATAATAATAGTAATGTAGTGTTGCAGTCGTGTGAAAATATGATTGAGTGATTTATAGAAAAAATACATCAATATTTGTGTGGCACCTCCGACACACTTGGAAATGTGTTTTATTTTTTAAGTAGATACTTATGTTTTCAATACAACTATCACGGTGCATACTATGGCCGTCTCCTAAAATATACGAATTGTCTCTCATAATTATCGTAAATAAAAAGGTTAATATACTTACACTAGTATAATAGTTACTTCTAATAATAAGATCGTTCATAATTATATATGAGTTGCCTCCCAAAAATGTTCATACTATAAGTTGCTTCCCATATTAATAGTATAGTGGTTCATAAACTTCACTAAAGTACGAGTATACTATGCGAATTGCGGTGAGTTTATGTATACATAATATATTGTGATCTGCGTTGTTATTATAAAGTTTAAGTATTATTATATTTAATACAATATTAAATAATAACGATAAACATTAGTCCTATTTAAGTATAGATATCTATATAGATAATATTATTATTGTAAACATCGTGGTTTTATTTTAAGTTTAGTAAAAATTGCATAATGGAATTATTGAGAATAATTATATTAGTGTTAGACACATTTTTTTAAATGTGAAAAAAGAATTATTATGCAGTATAATTAAAAAATATCAGTCTTAGGTATATATTATATACATGTTTAGAAATATAATACATAACTAATAAAAATAATTATTTAACTAGTTAGTACAATGTACAAAAACATTTGGTAATGAAATTAAAATTATAAATATTATTGTATGATTATTATTAAAATATTTATACAATTCTATGAGTTACTTAAACATTTATTACTTGTTCATTGGGAGGCAACATTATATATTATGTTGAGACTCAGGAGCCAATCTGTATTTAAATTACCGACCTTTTTGAGTTTAGGAAGCAACCGATATGTGTTCAGTTATTATTGTGACGGTCATAAACTAATTAATATACGTAATTTTTAAACATTTAATTTTTTAACTTGAGAATTTTTTTGTTATTTAAAATATTTATGATCTTTAACAATTAAAAAATTTGTTCACATTTTATTTCTTCACGAATTGTCAAGAGGAGGGAGATTGCCCAGCAACAAGACTTTCAGGAATTAAATTTTATATTTTGTCATTCACTGCACAAACGACACTACGAGGTGCATTGTCGGGGGTTCTTTCTTTACCTAAAGTTGTGGTAAGTAGGTTGATTTAACGGGTCATTTTGGTATGATATTTTTTGCGGTGTCTATGCTACTCTTTGAATTTTATTTTATTATGTTTTTTGTAAGTGATTTACCTAAGTGAATAATTTATTTGTTGACTAAGGTAGACTTAAGATCGATAATGAATAAAAGGGAATGGGTGTTTACTGGTTTTATTCAAAATATTAGTTATTTGATACCAGTGGCGTAAATACAGTGGTACACGACAGTGCATTTGCACCCCCTAGCAATATATAGCAGGCGCAAAGATATGCGTTTGCACCTGCTGAAATAAACTGAACTCAAAAATCAAAATTCTATAAAAATATAATTCTATTTTATTGTTTTATTGAATTGTTTGATAATGTTTTTGATTGAAATGTTATTGTTATGTTATGTTTATACTTTGCACCCAGGGGGTTTCAAGACTTATAGTTGGGTGGGACTAAGTCATACTTTTCACAGAACTTTATATCCAAAAATTTAATATGTATTATTTGTTCTTAGGTGAAGGAGACTGGAGCCGGGCCTGTTTGTACTTGCTAAAATTTAATGGAATTACGCCAATGCTTGATACACTGAATAGCCGATATCCGTGGCGTATATGTATGTAGGTTACGAACTCAAGAATTTAAATAATTTAATTGACTGTTGAAATAACTTTTTTTTCTCAGTTGATTTAAAAATAATCCATTGAGTTAAAATAAAAAATTGTTTTATATATTGTTATATAATTTATACTGCAATAATAGTAATAAGTAATAACTAATAATACTATAATAGTATAATGTTTGTTATGTTTCTTGATAAAAAATATTCTACATAGATAGGCGAAAAATACTATGCGATCATACTAACTGAGTTAAGTATATTATTTGTTGACTGTTAACTTTGAAGTTAATGATCATGTGTTCATTATTATTTATTACTTAACCTAATTTTGATTAGATATTATTTCCATTAACTTGCACACCTTTAGGCTTTGATTATTATTATACGTTTTGATTGACACGCGAGAGATCGAATCTAGCGCCAAATGTTTCTACAAACATTACTACAATTTATATCAATTATTATAGACTGTGTACGATGGCCCGTCGCTAGCTACTCGTCTCAAAACATTGGAATAATTGTTTTGAATGACGGTAATAACTGTAGTTTTCGTTGTCCATGGCCTGTTCTCGAAACTATCGTATAATTTAAGCGAATATAGGTACCTAATAAAATAATAAACGAAAAAAAATTTAAAAGTATCAACCGTGTATAATATAAGTAGGTATTATAGCCAGTGGTGTAACAAAAACATTTTGCCCCCCCCCCCGCAAAAATAAAAAACAGACCCCTAAAATATTGTTTAGGTAGGTATATTAGTTTAAAAACATTAATCTGGTATAGGTAATCACTTTTTTTAATTAAAATTTTGTTATGATATGATAAAAAATAACAATATTTATTTAATATTACACAATTATTACTTAATGTATAAATAACTAAATTATACTGAATTATTTTATTTAAATTTCTACGATCTTCTAGCATTTTTTGGGGGGCAAATTTGTTAACTAACATGTTTATATCTAAGCTACGCATTGATTAACACTAATTTAATTTGAAAAAAGCAATTATTCAATTTTTTTTTCCACGGAAATTAATTTTACTTTAACCAAAATTAAAAAAAAATAACAAAAATAAAAATAAAATATAATACTGTCACCAGTCAATTTCTCACGTCCTATCTTCTCTTACCACATAAACTTATTGTACATTATTTCTATAGATTGTTTATTTCTAATAGAAAAAAAAACTTAATCCAACGTGGGGTCTGCGGGCCCTCAGTTACGCCACTAGTACTAGCTAGTAGTACTATTTATCTGTCTTACCCACTATCAATAATCTACCTTCAAAATTTCATGTGGTTGTTGGAATTTTAATTTAAATACCCTAATACAACAGATAGATCTTATTACTAATTTTTCGAGTATTTTTTCATTATTATTTTATTCACTATCAAGTCATGACTATAATATAGCAGGTCATTCGCGAATAGGATATCAGTTTATCCCGATCGAGTCCAATTGAGTCTCATATCTGAATGAGAAAAATATAATATACCAATAATTGAGTCCGAGGAAAAGTAAAATATATATTTCGAGATAGTAGATTTTTATTTTTACATTGTGTATTTTTCTAGTTAAGGATGAAATTGAAATACCAACATTGTAAATACTTAATTAGAGTACAAAACAAATTTAATAATATAATACTAATTTATATTAAATATAGTTATTTATTTATATTTTTTTCATATTTATTTACATAAAAAGTACATTTTCACTATATAAGATATTAAAATTTATTTATTTATAATTTTGAATACTTGACTTAATATAAAAAAAAATACAATATATTACACATGTTTTTTCAAATTAACAATTTCAGAGAATTGGAATGAAAACATATTTATGTATTTATTGTAAAGTTTGATGAAAACGCAGTATAATATTTTAAATTTGATTGGATTCAAATTTTAATCTAATAGATTTTACTAGGACTTTGTTCATATGCATCTACCCCGAAAGTAATATACTCGTATTATACAGTGAACTACGGCAATCATTTTGAATTTATATTTATTCACTAACCACTACACAATATACATACCGACCGTTCAACCTATACGCATAATGCATGCAATGTCAACGTGTTTTTTTTTATAAATAATTATGAAAAATCATACGAGAAAAAATACTCTCAGTCGGTCTTTATTCTTCACAGATCTTCAGTAGAGTCCAGGATTCACCCCGCTCAACGCAATTCCCACGGGTGGGGTCACTCTAATATAATAAGCACTCATCGTGAAAAGACCGAGGCTAGTTAATAATAACCTGTTTGTTCGGATTGGAGCCAAAAAAGTGTCACAACCCTTTAATGTTCCATCATATTATTATACTACATGTATACCCATTGCAATCGTAAACGATTATAACACCTATACGTTGTTATATGTACGCAGACGTTGGTTAATTTCAATGCGATACGACGGTTCAAATTAAAGCGAATTTATATTACACGGTACGCTTATTTAAAATTATTATTCACAGCCCGCCCTTATTTAAATATTATACATAAAATAAAACTATAAAATATGTTTTATGTTTTCGATTGCAGTAGGTACTTACTCATACATCCATACGTATTTAATCATTTTAATTGAATAATTTCATACGCATTCAATCTTACGTTTTTTTTCTTAAAATAACAATTTATCTATTCTATTATTTTTTTATAATACTATGTAGAAGTTTATTTTTATTATTCTTCGAAGTTTATGTTAGGTATATATACACTAGACTGCTGTTGAAAACATTATGTAATATTTTTTTTTATACAATATTAGTATAAAAACTGAAAATAAGCTATATCATCAATAGGTAGTATTATATAATACATAATATTATTATTGAACATACTGCAATTGTTTTTATCATACCTATTATACTCAGTACCCGAACAAATAGCTGAAGTATAATATATTTTATAGGTGTTATTCATATATAATCTAAATAATTGATTAAGTAATTTCATTGTTATACAAACGTGTTACAGTTTATAAATATCATATAGTCATATAGCATTATAGCCATCGGGGGAAGGATTTGTTCCAAACATTTTACCGGCCAACAGATATTTTCAGCTCAATGGCCACTGTTTAATCGTATACTCTTATACTAACATATGCCATATTGGTATAAGTGGTAAAATGTTTTTTTATGCACATTGAAAACCACTCATTCATTGTACTGTTGGCAGTATACAAATTAAGTAAATAATAATATAACAAATTTCTATAAAAGTATATTTTTTCTATAAAAAAATTTCCATCACCCGTTTTTGGACATTCTTTTTTTAAAAATAATATTTCAATATAGTTTAAATATTTTATTTTATTTTTGTTATGAACTATCAACTAACATAAGGATGTAAAAAGTTTTAAAAAATAATTCATGATATTTAGTTATTTCCATTTATTCGATATAATTATATAAATAATAGTTTAAAATTGAAATATCTAATAAACATTTTCCCAAAATATTTGTAACAAAAAATAATTATTAATAATTTAGGCATTTAATTCAAAATTCAAGATTTTATTTGTTATTCAGTTTGGCAGTAGTTGATTATCTACCTAATTATTAAATACGTATATCAGTATTGTGTATTTTAATGTTAGAGTGTTAGATGTATAGGCAAGAAAAAAAAATAATTCGATAAAATCTACCAATATAAATGTGCGAGTAACAAACGCCTTAAAATATATATATTTATATTATTATCTTCATATAAAACAATGAGTTCTAAATTATAATTAAATTAACATTAATAAAACCAATTGCTGACTACATTAAAATAAAAACATTAATCTGTATAGGCTTTACATAAGTGAGTGCAACTATAAACAAAATAAGTACCTACTCTATTCTTTATTTTTATTTATTCTAAGGACCTATAGCAGTAAGTATATACATTAAAGTATTTATAGTTCCAACCAATCATAAAAGATTTTAAAATTTATTATCATAAAAATCACAATATTTCCGGAATCAAACAACGGTCAATTTTTATGGCTTTATACAAGCAACCCAGTACAGTGCGGGCCATTACGCTCCTTTAATATTTATATAATTATACAGTTAGGTTATTGTTATACATATTATAATATAATATTTTTATTATCAACTATAAATTTCAATTAAATTTATATTTATCTATTTATCAAAAATAATAATTTAAACCTTTTTTGTTCCTAACAAAAATTAATGACTTATAAATAATACATTTTAAACTCAATTTAAAAATATTTATATTAACATATCCGTTACAAAAAGGGAAAGTGAATTTCTTGAAATGTTATGGTATTGTTAATTGACAATTGTAATATTTATGTAAAATATAGGCGCAATTTTTTTTTTTTTTTGGAGGGGGACACATAACAACACTTATTACTATGTTTAACACACGATAAAAAGAGCGATATTTGTTAATTGACACTGATCGCGCATAATACAACAGTGACGATATATTAGGTGTATTATAATTTTACATACATACCCATATTATTATTTTCTCATTTACTTATTAAGTTGACAGTTATGTATACTGATTGTTTTAACTTATCATTTTTTATTTTATTTCTATAATGATAAGGAATTGAAGTCATAATTTTGGCTGCATCCGAATTGGTTCCCATACCTGAAAATTGACATCCGAATTGGTTCTCGATATTCCAGGCAACACATACGAATCATTTCACAGCAAATTAAACAGTTGCTTTTATTCCGCACATCCGAACATATTTCAATTTATGGATGTATTAAAAGAAGTTTAAATTGAAACTTATATAAAATTGCGAAGTTCGAACAAACTACAAAACCTAAAGTCTAAAAATAAGGAAATATTCACAAAAACAGAAATGGACAAATATAAAAATCACGAAATCAGTAGATTTGGATTTTTAAAAAATGTATGTTATAAATTATTTATAAAGCCACAATTTTTAAGAAGTTGGGAACCTATTCGGATATACCCTTTGAAACAACCTGAGAACCAATTAGGACGTCTCGGCACCAATTCGGATACTCCGATAATTTTATAAAGTATAACAACTATCGAGTCAAGTATTAAGTATATTATGATATTAGGTATATATTTTAATACTTATTTAAAAGTAATTTGAAACTATACATGCTTGCTATAATTTTAAAGTTTTTGACTATATTACAATCACGTGCCTTAGTCTTTCGAGTCGTAGATCCTATATGGCTATATATTTAATTTTAATATTAATTTTATATTTATTATCATATATTTTTTTCCTATGTTTTTTTTTTGATTTTTAAATATTCTAATAATTTTAATTTTTACGT
Organism: Rhopalosiphum maidis; assembly: GCF_003676215.2. NCBI lineage: Eukaryota > Metazoa > Arthropoda > Insecta > Hemiptera > Aphididae > Rhopalosiphum > Rhopalosiphum maidis. The sequence continues at coordinate 89,776,066 of NC_040878.1, forward strand.
CCCTCTTAAAAGTATAGCGCAAATAACTACAACTAAAATTCTAACAAATTAGAACTTCTGGCCTATTTTATATGCATATAAAATATATTATATTATAATAAATATTTATACATATAAAAATAAAGAATTAAGATACATAAAATATAGATGGTAAGTTTTATGAATAAAGTTTACTTAAGCAGTAATAACTTACGAATATGCTTTAAGAAATTTGTAAATACAAAATTAATGTTCCAATTTGTCCAGATTATTAATATACAAAGTATACTATACAGGTATACCGTGTGCTATAAAAAGTAAACGCGCACATTTATAGATATTGCTTTTATTTTTAGGATTCATATTTTTTAATTCATATATTTTAACATTTTTAGCGTAGGCATAACTATGTGTTATTTCTGTTTCTACATAATAATTATACTATATAGATGATATTTATGACAGAAATATATTTTTGTCTATTTTTTAAAACATTTCATCTAACACCACACTTGTGAGACTTATACACATTTTTCATTAATATTTTGCTATTTTTTCATTTTTTCATTTTTGCATATAATGTTATAACAATTTGAATATTGAAATATGATAACCAAAAAACCTAATCTGTGATATGAAGCTTCGTCGTTATTGAAAACTTAGCAAGGATAAGTCGCTATAGTTGATGTGTTAAATTTAAATTTAATCATTCTATACAGGTGAGATTCGTAACGTACGAAAAATGGTAGTAATCGAAGCGGATAGATGGAATAGCGTCAACTTCTAAAAGGATAGTTTATGCTATAATTAATAAATTATTTAAATTATATAATGTATTTTTATTATATAAAATTTGTTTATAAATTATAAGTTAACCAACATACCGTATAATGGTGTTATTAAGTTTGGGAAATAAATAATTCGAAATTAGTCTAATCATTTTTGGAAATTGAATAGATACGGAAAATAAACTGAATTTGCAAAATTAATACATTCAAATTCAAAGAATGCCTTACATGATTGTAAAACCAATATATTCATAAATCTGCTTAGAATCTATAATGTATTATAATAGCCTGCATGTTCTCAAAACAGGAAATTATCAGTAGAAAAATAAAATTCAATAGCTAAACATATTTTTATTTTTTTTTTGTTGCATTGCAAATTACAATTACTATGAGTATGACATATTATATCAATTATAGATAGATGTTTTGTGTTTTGTGAAATTAATACTAGTAATATTGTTGTGAATACACTTTTACAGCTATTCGACCTTGTTTAATATGCATATAAAGCAATCATAATATGTAATAAATAATAATAAATTTGTATTGAGTACGAAATACTCAAATTATATTTATTTTAGGTTTTCTTAATTAAATTTTAATAAAACGAGAAAAACATTTTGTTGAAAAATAATATTGTTAGGGTGTTAAATATATAGAAAATATTTCTTCTGAATTGTATGTATCTGGTTTTGTATTGATTAAGAAAAAGTTTTGGCGAAAAAGTATTTACTTGGAAATGTATGCGCCTAGAAATTAAACCTTTGGCAAATATTATTTTGCAAACGTATTTATTGAAATGCATTTTGTCGAAATAGTATTAGCTCAAAAACATATTTCGCCAGATAGTATTTCCAGGAAAAGTTGGTATTTGTTCGGAACCATATACCGTAACCTAGGTACATGGTACATTTCCAGCTAAATATTTTCCATAAACATAAGTTTTTAAACAAATATACTACGATTCCTACAAAAAATTGTGCAGTATATTACAGTTCAAACAACATATTAAGTTTCCAACATATTTTCCGAGTAAAATTTATTACGTTCTCGAGCGAATTAGTTTCCAACACAATATATTTCAAAATTCAAAGTAATATGATTCAATACAAATATTACGGATACAATTCCAACAATTTCCAACGGGATAATTCGCAATAAAAATACGATTCTCAATAAATAATTTTCTATCTTTTTATGCATGTCCAATGTTTTACCTATTTTTACCTATATTTTCCGTATTTTGAATATGCCATCTTACATGCTATTAAGTGGGTATCTGAAATAATCGTCTAGTTTAACAACATTTAAAATAGTTTTGATGACCATACAACAAAGATATAACAAAATCTAATAATTCTTAGGAAAATCTATCACATTTTGGGTATTTTTTAATTTATTTGCTTGTTGAGTGTAGACATGCATGACCGAATAATTTTGTATTAATTTTCAATGATAATTCAGACATTCAGCTATTTTATTCAAACAATTAATTTTTATCGACTTTTAAATAATAATGTATATTATTACGTACGTATACATATATAAATATTCCACTTATTCAAATAAGGCATATCAACTACGATTGATTGGGTGAGATTAATATTATTATAATGAATACAAAAACTATCCATAGCAAGATATGAAATAATGAAAATAATTAATATCTACCTATAATAAATACATAATGTATTATTTAAATGAATTTTGTTTTTGAAAAGTGATATAGTATTCATAGTTTATTGTCTCTGTACATTTTTAAATTGTATGAAAACATTCAATTTTATCATATTATAATAAAACTAATAATTTATAAATTATGATTTATGACATACCTGAAACTTATATAAGTGTATAAATAAATTATATTTTGTGGTTTCAAGTATATATAGTGAATACGTAAAAGTAATACATTTTTCATAAGTCTTAGTTTGCTTATTATAATATTACGTAACGTTCGAATAATTCAGAGTATATAGTCTAAATCAATACATTTAGGAACAACCAGTGGTAGTTATGGTGGGAGGTGATGGAGCAAACACTCCCCCCCCTTGAGTCGTGTTTTTTCACGTAATTCTAATATTCTATAATTGTTTATATGGTTGCGATATTTTATGCGAATCCCTCATAAATATAAAAAATATAATATAGGTATTAGTAGTGTATTCTAAAATCAATGGTATTACTAATATTTTCGGTCTTTTAAAATTTTATATAAATAAATATTTTTTGAAAATTTGCCCCCTAAAACAATTCTCTGGATCCGCCACTGGAAACAAAGATATAATAATTAATATTTATTATGTAGCAATTGTAGCATAATATGAACATAAACATTATCAATTTATTATACGTGATGATTATCCAGACACGACCGTCCCCTTTTTTTTCTCCAATTAAAGAATTATTCAAAATCTGATTTTTGAAATTTGTATTTAGTATATTTACTTAAAAATCATATTTTCAAATTCTTAAGATTTTTTTGTACTACTTAAGGGGTGTCATGTGGTGATACAAACTCCTTTTATTCAAACGAGAACCCTCCTTTTACACTGTAAATTATTTAATAGTTAATAATTTTCCGAATAATTTGGTGTATCAAAATCAAAATTAGAGTGAGTTGTTTTTAAGTAAATAATTTTAAGTAATCTATCAACATTGACAATTTGTAAAAATGGTCCAACTTTAATAATATAAATATTAGATCTAATATTACATTTATATTTTATGTTCTTGTAAAACCATTTTTAAATAATGAGTGTTGTTTAATAAAAGAATCACCCAATGTTTTTCAAGCAGGTAATTTGTGCATAGCACTTTCAAATATGAAATTACTATATGAAAAAAAGTTAAAACTAGTAAAATAATTTATTTTGGTTTATATAATTTCTTAAACTATTGTCTTATCATTTATATTATCATTTCGAAACCATCAAATTTTCGAAACTTATAAATATAATACGTAATTACTTTTCGCAACATATGTTTTTTTATAAAACTTGTTATTTTAGTTTTTCATTTTCTTTTATTTATTTATTAGTACCTAAAATTTGTAATTTTAGTAAGTATTATGTAAAATTACATAGAGGTAAATATTCTATTATACAAAAAAAGCTGAAACTGTTAAAAATAAATTTTCAATATGCAGTACAATATATATTATAAAGATTATGGTATGTTTTTGCTGTTGAAAATGCTTTTATTTTTTGGTTATATTATTATAATGTTCACTGATTAAATTTAATAGTCAAATTTACATATTTGAAATGTTGGTTCATTGAACATGTATTATTTGTTACACAAACGTTTTGTATGAAATATATGTAGCTATGTATACTGTATGTACCTACTACCTAGTACCTACTTACCTATGACGTAGGGAATTAAACATATTTAAACTATCTCAATTAATTATTTAATCTGCAATATCGATAGTTGATATAAAACAAAGTTTCAGTACAATAATAAGTAATAATTGTAACAAATATCAGTTAATACTCATATTAGGTATATTAATTATAATTAGTTATAAGTAAATAATATATGGTAGGCATACACTACACATACGTTTTCATATTGTTCAACATTATAATTATATTGTTTACGAATTTAAACTATTTATATTTTATTCAAACAACTTGAGTTTGTCAATTTTTTATTCATATACTACGTCAGTAGTTATTTTAGTATAATATATTATTTCATACTTATATTTTATTTATTAATATTTTTATTTGTATTTATTATTTTTTATTCACTTATAAGTTATAAATAACACATAAATACATTTTAAAACGGATGCACATGACTGCTGTATTTTAGTTACAGCATATTTTTAAATAATGTATGTAGATGATCATTAAAAAAATTATTTTTACACCTCTTATAGTTCGATTAGTTTTTGACAATTTTATATGATAAAATAACTATAATAAGAACGAATATATTATCAACAAAGTAATTATCTCTGTTTATATGGCTTTTGTAAAAATAATTGGGTACTTGAATCACTATTTAATATCTAACAAGTATGATAACTAACTTTACTAACTTACATAACTTTACTTTTACTCGCAAAATATTGTAGCAAAATTTTTATTTATAATACAAATCAACGTGTGGTTTTTGTTAAATACCAGCTACAGTTACAATCACGAACAATACCTACACTTTAGATCACACAATAAACGATTAATAGCTATGTTTCAAAACAAATTAAATAATCAAATTATGTTATAGTTGTTGTTTATGTTCAGTTAAATGAATAATGAACTACCTATAATGTTTCCTTAACTATTTTAATAATAAATGTGAAGATTAAGATTAAGAAAGTAAACATCTATAGAAAATACAATGATATCTCTACGACTATAGTAAGCAATCGTATTATATACATAATATTACGTTTTAAAACGTAAAATTTTAGACTATTTCATTATTACCTTTATACATAATATATGATATCATAAAAATTTTTCATTAATCACGAATTATTTTTCAATATTTGTTCATAAATTATCAATTTTTTAAGTTATAACAATGTTATTTCCTACTTATTCGATATTTAATTTATTAATCTCTTAAATGTTATTCAATAATTTAAGACCATGGGCGGTGATACACGGGAGCTAGTGAAGGCATGTACCCCCCAAAATTTGATTTTGGTCCCCCTCTATAATTTAATATTAAAAATATGTAAGTAAATAAAAAAATTGTACATCATTATTGATATATAAAATAATATTAATTACTTTAAAGAGGTTTTAGATTTAAGTTATATTATTTTAAACTTGACTGTTATATTCAAATTAAATATACTTTGTTTTTGCACATTTAGAAACAAATATACGTAATAAAATTAATACTAACGGCAAAAAATGGGGGAAATTTGAAGTTTTACTGTAGTACATTTGTGATAATAATAAGCTAGGTATATTTTTTGATTATTTATTTAGAAATATTACATATTATACCCAAAACATTTTCAGAAATACATTCCTAAAAATGGGATATAAACAAATTAATGGATGATCGAGTCATACATAGATGCCCCCCAGAAAACAATTTCACCCGGGATCACCCCCCCTCCAAAATAAAAATATATCTGGCGCCACCATTGTTGAAGACTCGGAGGCAACAATGAGATATCTCCATAAATTTAATTTTTCTGGAGAAACAAAAAACTATCTGGTTATTGCATTAAATAGTAAATCAGACATCTCTGTTTAATATCTTAGTGTCTAACGATTGGATAGTCTGACCAATCAATTTTGTTTTTTTTTTTTAAATAATGTAAACTGAAAAAGCGATTTTGGCTAAAATATGAAAATGTTTCGTTCTCTGATCTTTGATCGCCGAAAAGACAAAATGTTCTGTGCTTTAAGATGAAATTTAAAACAACTATGCAAAGTTTTATTCCATGTTGTCGTCGATAATTTCTATGGAATGAGATTGATTACTATTATAAAACCTATCAATTAGGTTTCAGTTTAGTAAAAACAAAGAGTATACTTGTATATAAGTATTATAAAAGTATAATTAAAATCAATAAAGTTGGTCGAAAAATATAATTAAAAAAATTTCACACATAAACAACATTATTACCTATACAATATTACACTCATTACTCAATATAACATGCTCATATTAATTTATTTTAAATGTAATTTATGCTTAGAAAATAAACAAACAATCTGTTTTACTTATTCAATTTAAAAGAATATTCATCGTCAAACCATAAATTGATTAAAAGACTATACGATTTTATTACGGGAAATTACCACGAACAATGTCGAAATTGTCTAACCGTGCCCTTTATGATTATAAAACACGTAATTATTACTATGATGTACCATTAAATTCAATTGGGATAGGCAACAATAAAATAACAATATTGATTACATTGATTTATTTGGTTACGTTATTAAAGTGACTAAACGATAGAAACTCAATAAGAGTAACTTTTAAAGAGTTTTGTTTAATTCTCAAATATTAAATTAATTATGTTGTCAATAATAATGAATAAATATTACTATTTCAATTTAATATACTTCAATTAGTTTAATTTATTTAAGTACTTGAAGCATATTTTTATGTACTGTTTAAAAATAATATTTATTTACCTCAGTTATATTCAAGCAAAGTGATGACTCAAAGAACTGTATAAAACAGGTATAGTATCAAAAATAATATTAATAATCATAATAAAAAAAGTGAAAACAGAAGAGGACCGAGAAAATACTCATATAACCATGTCTGGCATGCCCAAAAGCTAAGAAAAATGTTTTTACGCTGTTATACAAAATACAATATGTTTATTAAAGATTATGATGACAAAAATTGGTGCTTGAAAAGTCGAATTCAATATAAAACAGAAAGGCATGACTGCTGATGTACGAGGGACGTTCGACTTACAAGAAATGTCATAATACGAATACAAATGAATCAATACACACGACGGAGTTTAGGGTCAACGTGTAAATAGGTATATCATATTGCATCCAAAGATAAGTGGTCAATATGAGATGATAATATTATGATGTCCAAATTGACCTATTAATAAAGGTTTGAATGAAATATCATCATAATGTGAGCAAAAAAGAAAATATTTCAATCGCGTGGGCAAAAGATGTATTATAATATTATGTATTTATTTACATTATATAGTATTTTATAATCACAATTGATTATTTAATTTTTCATAATGAGTATAAACGGAAAACCTGGAATATACTGGTTAATCGATACTCTGTACTTATCCATGCGCAATGCAAATAAAAATATTTAAATATAATGTGATAATGACCAGTTTTTATGGATTAAATCAATGAATTTTTTTTCCACAAAATTATGGTTTTTGTATATTATACGAGTATTATACAGATACATGCAATGTATTTAAATCAAGAAAAATAAAACATTATGCAAATTTATTTTATGTGAATGAGTACTCACTAATCGTATATAATATAATTTATGACTTACGTCATATTTATGAAATAAATTATATTTTAAAATATTAAAGGAATAAAAAAATTTCGTTATACCACCCATAACAACATTTATATTAAAAAAAACCTTACGTTTTTAACGTTTATATATTAATGGATACTGCATTCACTCCATAAGAATACGGTCGGGATAACAAACAAGTGTAACTTTAGTGAATTATAATATTCTAACTTCATCACGGTTTATGATCGTAAATATTGAACATTAAAAAACAAATAATACTTAGTACTATTATTATACTATGCGGTCTTATTTGAAATTTAAAATTATAATTTATTATTGTTGGGCTTATGAAATTTCTCGTTTGTGTTTAATTAGTGTAACTATTTTACATCATAAACCAGCTTATCTGCAACGGTTATATTATTTTTATAGAACTTAAAATTTTTTTTTTCATCATAAAAATTAAATTACTATTAATAAAAACGAACCATGGTTTTTTACGAGTCGATTACAACTAAATAATTTAAATATATTAAATACTTGTAAACAGAAAAAAGAATTAAAGAAATAGATACCTACAGAGTTTAATACATATATAGGTACGTCCTATACATATAGTTGTTTTTATTTGCGACTGCAGGTATGAACATATTATTAGGTATTAATTTTCATTTTAAGCACTATAAAAATAATTGATAATAATTAATAAGTAGATAGTTGCTATTACTTAGTCAGTTCATCATTTACTTTATAGATAATAAACAAATTGATTAGACACGCATTTACTGATGTGTGATGAATCATAATCACGGGTTAGATAAACATATTAAATATATATGTATATATTTTTTTGGTGACGGAGCAAGAAATTGAAGTGTTTTCAAAAACCTGAAATCAGTAGAGAAGACAGAGTTACTTACTTATTTATTTTTAAATAGTCATTTCATATATATTATATAAATAGTCCTGCGTAATTTCTGTATAATATACTAATATTTAATTATAATAATACTAAATACATAATATTTTATGTAGAGCTAGATAATATCATAAAATATTAAAAATATGTATATATGTTTTCATTGTAAACAAACATTTTTTTTTATCAAATTAAAAAAAAAAAATTTGTAGAAGTGCACTCTAATCTTTATTGAGGACCTTTAATCTAAAAAATAATTATTCTCATTTAATTGGTCGTCACCGTACTTGCAATCTCAATTGTTATGTCGTACCTATATGGATCTGTTCAAGATATCACGCGCGTTTTATAATAATCGATTATGTAAAAACTTTGTTAGCACGTTACAAAGTTACTTTTTCAAGGAATAATCTTAAAAAATGTTTTTAGTGTTAAATGCCCTAAAAACTCTAAAATGCTGTAAAATAATAAATCACAATAAAATAAAAAAATTCAAAAAATGCAAGATAAAAACTTCTTATGTTGATTAAAAATTATATATTATTTAAAATGTGTATCGCGCAGTTAGCGTAAAAAACAATGCAAAGTGCATAGAAATCCTAGACAAAATTATATACCTATAGGTACTATGGCTTATCATTTATTATTTATCCTGCACTCTTTATAATCTATTATGAGTACGCAAACTCTTATTCTACACTTTATACTGTACTCAACAAGTGTCTCAACAGTCAACATGCCATCTCATCAAGTCTAGGTTTTAATATTTATCATAATTATTATTATTTCAATTACCTACAATATTAAGAGTATTGAAGGACTACCTATATACTTATAATATTAAAATGCATGGCCTATACACAATTGCATGTATTTATTGATTCAATTCATTTGTTATAAATATGAACTAATACAATACATTTCTTTATTTAAATATTATATTAATTTATGATTATTTTTTTTTACGTGTACTCGTTTATTATTATATTTTTTATAATAATTGTGAAAATACTTTAAATAAATAAATATTTGACTCATATAGAATAATGACCATATTTAAGATGTAAAAAGATATATTGAATTTTAGTTTTAGCGGAGCGAATTAGGTACATACTATGTTAAAAAGTTTGGTTTTTGTCTGTGATTATACCTTGCCATGTATTTTGAAATTGTGTAATTTAATCTTATCGCTTCGTAAATTGTCTGTGTACAACATTTGAAACGAATCAATTGACATTTATTACCTAATAATATTGTGATTGTCACATCATTTCAATCTGCAGATACCAAAAATATAAAATACGGTGTATCAGGAACGATTGCACAAATAAAATGCATTAAAATATTTAAAAAAAATATAAAATACAATATTATAGTTACTTATATTAGTTTTTAATTTGATATTAATTACATCAGTGGTCGTATAATAATCGAAATTATATGAAATATTATGATTATCAATGTCATAATATTTTTAGTTTGATCGTTATCACTCATAAATTTTAAGTTAATCATAATTTATTTAATTTACTTTATTATCATACATATTATGTATTATATATACACTATACAGGGTGATTTACCAAGTTTGCTTACCATAATTGTTTTCTTTAACTATGCTTGACGAACATATTTTCAATTATTTAGATTTGTATACCAGTTAAGGAGTGTTTTGTGGAAACAAAAATACAACTTTTTTGCGTTATTAAAATCAAACTTTTTAAATTACAAATTGTTTAAGTAGATGATTTTTTTTTGAAAATGTTGATGAATCTGAACAAAATTTGAACGAGTAGTTGCTGCGTTATAAAAATATAAAACTAATGTAATTCTGAATAATGAATACGGTATGTTATATTATATCGCTATAGCACCTATATTTTCCAAATCAGTAATCACATCTTTATTATGACACAGAGTTAAATAAGTGACTAAAAAATTATCTACTCTTTCAATTTTCGATTTTACTTTGACATTTTAAAACATTTCTTCTCATAAACAATTCACTGGGAAAAGGGTGACTATTATTATTATATGAAATAAGTTGATATCACCACAAGACACTTTTTCAGCGTGGATAACAAATCTCATTATCTTAGTAGGTACTTTAAAATATGACCTTTAGTTTTAAGGGAAAGGTATACTTCTACATTTCAGAACTCGGATTTTTGATAATTTCATTATTAAAGGAAAAAAGGAAAAATACGAGTGAGCACGATTGGCGAATCAATGTGTACATAAATTATAAATCTAATCGTATAGTAAAATTTATATTCACAATACAATTATAAATTATGTCTAATACGACGAAGTATGCCAAGTATGCCTACAGTATTATATGTAATACACAAACAAACTATATAATAATAATAATAAATATTCAATTTCTAGAACCTATATAAGTAGCTGTAATGCGTTTTTGAGAGAATGTTTGCTTGCCACATCCAGAAAAATAAATATCTAATAATGCTATGTGTACCAAGTATATCGTATCGTTAAATAATGTATGATTTTCATTGTAGCATATCATTATTAAAAGAATAATAAAAAATATGTATTATATAAGCTGAATGATTCTTGTAACAGTTAAAACATTTATTTTTTTATTAATTACAATTTTTTTCACATAATATTGTCATTAAAAAAAAAACTAAATAGTCATTTTTCAAAAAGATTTTTACTTTTTTGAATGACAAAGGTACATTTTAAATTTCATATCCTGAGAATGAATATTTTTTAAGAATTTCATTTATAAAAATCAAGTTCCAACTGTTCAGTTAAATACTTATAACTTATAAGTATTTAAATTTTAAAATTTAGATAAGCGGGGAAGTGTGGTTCAGTGGGGTGGGTTACCTGTCGGTGTGGCACACTAATACGAACACGTGCACTCTGCAGTCATTGAATATATTCTTTTATAAGCAACGGTGAGCAGATGACTTGAGGTGATACTAAAATGTGTAATAATAATTATATTTTGAACTTAAACCGTTTTCTACGAGCAATGAAAACTGTCGGTTAGATGTGTATCAAAACACCAAAGTTCAGTGCTTATTATTCTGAGTATTGTTTCTCGCCTCCTGTTTGTATTATATTATTATAATATTATTTTTACGCGTTCAAAACAAATATATATATATATATAATATTGCCTGACGAACGAAAAAACCCAGCTGTAGCAATGGTTCGATGTTATGTGCGCAGAATACATCTATATTACGTGTACGGCTTACCTAATATACTATATTATTAGGTATGTACTATAGACATTTGTTCGTCAAAATATTCGTGCGTAAAGTTTTCCCGATTACATTAAACTATTGTAACATACACATATTTTTCACTAGACCTAATGATTTCAGAACGGAGAGTAAATGTTAGCATAATGTTCGATTAAACAATAAAAACCCGAAGTAAGTATGTATATAATAATATCATTAATATCCATTTAACGTACTATCACTCATTATTTCAGAAAATATCAACGTTTTTCAAAATATTACTTTTACTTAATTGTTAGTCTTTACAAAACAAAAATGTATATTTTACGATATTTTTAATTTCTTACTACGAATACGAATACGTAGTATTTCAAATTATTCAGTATTTTAATATACAAAAATAAAATTTCAAAAAAGTATTAGAAACTAATGGTCCAAAATTCGATTTGTTTTTATATCAAAGTAATTAGGTACTTCAAAAAATCATTTTGTTTTCGAATAAGGAATAAAAAATGCAGATTGTAATTTTAAAAAAAAGTTGAAAATAATTATAATAAAAAATAGCGAAAAAAAATATTGTTTTTAACAACTTAATTATGAAAAAAATATTTTCAAAGGCGACTAACGTTTTTGAAATTGTGAATGTCTTACGTTAAATTAATAACTTGGTATACAAAAGTGTGCATTAGCGTCATTAGCTAGTTGAAAAGTTATTTTTTAGACTTATTAACTATCCAGTTATAAATATCCTATTATTTCCAATCAATTTAAGAACTTAAAATTAAACAGTTAAGATGACTTTTTTTGTTGATTTAAAAATAATCCACCAAGTTAAAATTAAAAATATTTTTGAGATTTTTGGTTTAGTGGACTTATACATAATTATACTTACTGTACAGTGTACACACAGTTTTAAATAAAAACAATATAATATTATAATCATTGTTATAACTAATAATACTGCAGTACCTAAATAATTTATGTTATATTTTTTGATAAAATAATATTACGTATGGATAGGCAAAAAATACTCTTTATGTGATCTATGTGACCACGTACTGATTAAAAAAGTAGAAAGAAATAGAACTTTTTCAAATCGTAGGTTTAGATTAATTGGATTGCCCTGTATGGTTGTATATTATGCATAATACACGAACTAATAATAGTGAATTTTACTTTGCTCTACCCACGATATGCATTATTGTCATCCTTACAGCTGCCAAGTAGTCAAAAATAGTTAATTTTTGTGTTTTTTCTTTCTTTTTTTTTTACTTCTTCGTGCTTGTGGCAAATGTTCAATACCATATCAACAAATGTGCAACGATCATATTTCTCCAATAAAATATTTATATAGTTAGACGTTGTCGTGTTAATAGTAACAATAAAATGTGAATAACATCATTATATTATTTAAATGTTGCCGGCGTTTATTGACTGATAAAATAATTTCGGCAACGACTATGACTTGTGTGTCACCCATCATTATACTGAATTGATATATCACAACCGTATAAATAAATATGAAATGACATTTGCGAATGCTAAATATGCCGTGTATAGATTTTTTGCAAAAATAATTATTATTTGATAAGCCAATATTTTATTTTTTTTCAGGCCTTATATTATTTACGATTGCAAAACAGATTTTTATTGATGTACCTATTCGTTTTACGTACACGGGTTAGGTTATATACAATATATTACGCACATGGGACATGAGTATGTATATTAATATGATATTTTAAATATTATTTATATATTATACTTTTTGTTTGTTTATTATATGTATATTGTATACATACTATTATGTATTTATGTAATATTTCATTATTAAGTCTTTAACGTAAGGTGTGTAATTAATTTTTCGTGTTAAAATTTATATATTATGCAATTAAAACTACTGTTATTATTTTATAACACTTATGTATATGCAATAAAGTTATCGTATCATACACCATTGTCCAATAATGATAGATTTTTTTGAATAATAATAGAACCATTTTTGTTTTATATTAAATATTAATAGAATATTACAACTACATTCATACATAATATATTTTATTATAATTTGAACGAAAATCGAATTATTTTTTCTTTCATATTGATAGAAAATTACAACTAAATAATATATTATTATTATTATAACCAGGGCTATGCATTTAGTACATTTGCTGAATGTCTTTGCATATATTTATGGGTTTTATAACGTCATTTTTTTGTTTATTTAAGCATATATTATACACTAATTTAAATAGTTTATATCGGCAAAATTATTGACAGCAATAAAATGTTATGTTATTTACTTTACTGATAAAAGTTGTATTTTTATTATTTAATTATTAAAAAAAAGGATTATTTATTTAAGGTTTTTTTTTTAATAACGATATGCTTTTAATTCTTATAATATACATAATAATAAAGCTATTAAAAAAGTCAAAAACTATTTTTTGTTATCACAAATAAATTGTAATATAGTGAATACTCCTTAATTATACATACAGATAAGTTATTATGTATATATTTTTATAGATACTTAGTAATGTTAGTGTGTTAGGTATATATATATATTTGTGTGTTACATATACATTTATAATTACTTTGAAATTTATTTTGTCGAATTATTTTACTTTTTAGTTAAATATGTGAAATATTATAGGTTTGGGGTACCTAAATATTTTTTAAAAACTTCTTAGAAATTGCTTGGAACAATTGTAACATGTTAAGACTAATATTTGCTTTATAGATATGATATGATATGATATACCAATCTATTTTACTTTGTAATTTTTTATTGTAAATTTTGTTTTGATATTTTGCATAATTTATATGCATATAATTTCTGTTCACGCTTATCTAATTATGCATGCATAGTAAGTATACACAGAATGGTTCTTTTAAGGCAAATATCAATAATACAACGATAAAACATTTGATATTTAAGAATCTAAAATTTAAATCTGTTAAACGATTATAATAGATTTTATTAGAATTTTCAACTCAATGAAATATTAGTTAAATTGCGTTTCATTAAAGTATAATGAATAAACATAAAATTTTGTCGAAATATGCAATAATATTATATAAAAAAGAAAAAGAATATTCAGTTGCATTCAAATGTATGCTCTTTAATCATAATAACAATACTAGGTTTATCTATAACCTATTATGTAATATGATTAATATGAATGTAATTTTGCCATTTATTTAATTTATTATCCATGTTCAAATAGAAGCTATATTTTCAATATACATTATTATTATAATTATTTTGCGCGCGAAAACAATCGCCCTGTGTAATAATAATAATAATAATATGTTTATGGATTATAGTATTATAGCTGCAGGTATATTCAGTAATGTTTTGCAGCTGTGCTAACTCATTATTATACCGGTAAGAAAAAAATTGTGGTACAATAATTATTTCGCTTAAAAATCCGCCCAGCAGTCCACATTTAGAAATGTTGACCTGCTGCTGTTGCTGGTACAGCAAAGGATCAAGGTCAGTTTGGGCGTGCCAAGCACGAGCAATGTATACTTGCCCCTGTAACCGGATTTTCGTATTTTACTTCTAATACGACAAGAGCAATGCAACAATATAATATAAAACGGACGACTGGTGTACACGTATGTGCGTGTGTGTACAATGTGTGACCTTATGTCATTTCTAGACGATATAATATGCGGAATAATTGCATCATAAATGCAACGGTGCAGCGCGTATAGATCCCCAATAATGCTATATGGTATATAATGATAGGTACAATATTATGTTATATATATAAAGAAGGAGGTAAGGTAAGCTGGATTCGTACGCTGCAGAGAGCATAGCGGTTGGATTCATGTGTAATTCTATTTCAGGCCGACGACGACGACGACAATCAGGATGTAAACTAAACGTCACGTACACACTGCAACGTATATACATACATGTTGTTGTATTATATACGAATATGATCTAGGTTGTTCACTGAAGATATTTACAATTTTTCCTTTTTATCCATGGACCTTTACAAATTAATTTTAATAATATTTTATTTCCTTTTGTAGTCAGAATTATAAATATTCCGTCAAGAATACTTCGTGTCTCATATATATTTAAGAATGTACGTATAACTATTGAACGCCATACATTTTTACTAGACATTTGCGGTTACCCGATGAAAATATTAATGAATTTATTATTGCTGATTTGATTACAATATTTATGGTTTGTGAATTAGGAGATTTGGTAGAAAACATTTTAAAGAGTGCTTACTGCCTATATAGATATTAAAAAAAAAATTTGACATGGAAAAATAGCATTACAAATTTGTTCAT
Organism: Rhopalosiphum maidis; assembly: GCF_003676215.2. Classification (NCBI taxonomy): domain Eukaryota; kingdom Metazoa; phylum Arthropoda; class Insecta; order Hemiptera; family Aphididae; genus Rhopalosiphum; species Rhopalosiphum maidis. Next base: position 89,792,244 of record NC_040878.1, read on the forward strand.
TGATAGAACCAATAATTGAACATCTTAATAGTGTCAAAACAGTTGTAAAATACTAAATATACAATAAAAAAAAGTCTTTCAATAGTATAAAATTGCACACAATTTATTCACTAAGTGTGCAGGTTCCTAGACTTTTTTTAGTTTAAAATTTATACAAAAATATATAAAATATATAATATAATATTTGAAATTTTAGATACTGAATTGAGCAATAATATCCCTTTAGATTTTACAATAATGTATTTTTTTTATATTTGTGTCTGAAGAACATATTTTATTAAATAAATTGCTCCAAAGATCATCAACTTTGAGTGATGTATTTGGTAACAAATTAGATCGGCTTTGATGAGCCATAAGTAGAAATGTTTAAAATAATTAAACTTAACCCTATGATTTTAAGTTAACCAAAAAATCTCCACTTACAATCGTTTTTTATTGTATACAATAATTTAAAAATGATTTAAAATTTAACATATTCATTACAGTGACATACTTAATGATGATTGATGAGGTACATTTGACACCTACCTACTGTACAGCAGAGCGATTATCTATTTTGTTGTTGAGAGATGGTATTTTACTCCAATTTTAGTGAATAATGGCATGAATAAATTACCAATTATATAAAAAGATTAAGCAAGAACTAAAAATTATAATAATATTTGTATCTAAATCAAAAATTTAATGAATGTACAATTTTTCGCTAGGTGGAAGCTACACACCTTGAAACCCGTATGCACGTCTATGTGATCAAAAGTTATACTTAAAAGTTTAAAACTCTCGAGTACATCCGGTTATCTGTCAATTCTATTATACCTTGTTAATAATCCATGTGCGTAGGCAACGTCAAACGAATAAACAACCCATATCATAATACAACACATATTATTATATTGTACGCATTATTATTATTACCTGTAACGCGTTGACGCGATATATTCGTTTGAAAGTGAAATGATTTAGTCGTACAACACTTGGATGTGGGCCATTGACGCTACTATATAGGTAGATAGTAGCTCGATGGCTATTAATATAATGATTAATAAATCAATCAATATGGCTATATGATTTGCAACAAGTACCAATGGATTTTTAATTATTGGTTCGACGTCCGATACCGATCCGCATTTTACAGTAATATCTATAATTCCACTCGCCTCTCCCTAATACGCAGTTGCGTTCAATATATACGTTTGAACTGTTTCATAACGATTATTTTTTCGTATTGAAGTGTTGTTATGACTTAAAAAACCGTGTATTATGTAAGTTCACATCATATGAAATTATATTATTCAGAATTCAACATTGAAAATAATTAGATTTGATGTATACGTCATATACGATATACTTATACTGCCAAGTGCCCAGTACCAATACCTATGTCCACGTGTATTTGAGTAATGCGTATAGTATTATAATACAATTTTGCATTATACAGGGTGATTTGAAAGTATATTTACCCTTTAATTTTTTTTTCTTTAATATGTAAGTATAGCGTACTTTATTTTAATTCTGATGTTTGGTATTTTCAAGTATACTATTTACTATACGGGAATTCTCCCGTATTTTCAATTAGGTACTTATATTCTTATAATATTTAAAGAGTGTCCTGTGCTAATATTGACTTTTGTTTTCAAATGAAAACTACCCTTTTTTTATTGTATAATATTTAGCAAATGATTTTCTTTTAAATTATGATGTTATGATAGTTTTACAAAAATATAAAATAAATTTAATATTAATGAATCTAATACATTTTTTTTTCTTTATTTGTTAAGCATCAACTACAAGGGTTATTAGCTTTAACAAGAGTATTGCATTTTTACATTTTTACATTATATTATATGTTATTATATAATTCAATTTTTTTTCAGATATAAAATTAGGTTTTGATAGTTTGAAAATGGACCAGTTGCTTCATACAGGTTGTCTCAGGGATGTTGAAGTTTGGGCAGTGGACGATATGTTTGGTGGAATAGTTATTAGTTTGTATTGAATGTTGGGCAAAGGGGTCCTAACCTAAAAGGATTTGTCTTTACCATTAAGTTTCTATGAGTGAGTTTTGTGTGACCAATTCTAAATCGATTAAGAATTACCTCATTATTTCTGTTTAGATCAGTTTTTTTGGCCAGAGTTCAACAGAGTGCTTAAATATATTATGTGTTATATAATATACTATATTACTCGGGCAATTTTTAAAAATTTTAAAATGTTTATATATTAATATTAATTACTGCAATTTATTATATTATTAAAACCCTCATGCCACATATCTTATTTAAATCAATTGTGATTAACTATTTTACTATTATCCTTAATATATAATGTTAAATAACTTTAAAATTATTCATTCGAATTTCAAAGTACATAAATATTAATAAAAAATTTCTAAAAATACCATCTGCTATATAATTTACAACAAAGGTTACCTAACCTAACCACTATGATTCTCATTTGAAAAACAAAAGTTTTTGTCACTGCAGTATATCCTTCTTTATTAGTAAACAAAAACTTATAAGTAATTGGTAATATAGTATTTTAATAAATATAATAATTCCAAATATCAGAATTTAAATAAATACATTTCTAAAGTAAAAAACGGGATGAGTATTTTTGCAGACGGAATCATCCTGTATGTTATATGTAATACGCATGTGTGTATATTTTTTGTGACTATATGGAGTAAATATATGCTTTAATAGAAAATAAGATCGATGTAGATACATACCATTCCTGTTTCATAAAGGTAGTTTAGAATGTAAAATACATTTAAATATTTAATTATTTGTGACATAAAATAATAAATCTCCAAAATGTGCAATATTCTTAAACTCGTGGTAAACAACATATTTTAATTCAAGCCATAAAATTGACATAAAACCAATATGAATTATATTATAATATTTTATAACAATAAATATATTATGCATAATTTGTAAATCAATTTTAGTAAGTGGATCTAAGAACTTCACACTCACGTATTATGTTAATTTTGTCTTATAACAAGACAAATTTGTGTACAACAGTTCCAATTTTGTGTAGTAATTAAGCTTTAATTTTAACGTGAATTTACCTATTGTCAAACTAAAAGTTAAGAACATTATCTGTTTTTTACGCTATTTTAATTTTTTAGCGGGGTTGCGGGAATCGGAAAACACGAAATTATGTTCTTACATTTTAATTTTATAACAAGTCAAATCAATCTATTAATGCTTATTTACTACACTAAACTAACTACTCACTAACTATTGATCACAAATTTGCCATGTTGTACGTTCGTAAAATGTGACCGATTATGTAACAAATACGAGTGTGGTGTTTTATAATACGAGTAATAAAGCACTAACTTACTACTTTGAATGAACGTCATATTTTTTTTTTTAGTTTTCAATATTTTAAAGTCAATTCAAAATATCGTTTTCGGTATCAACTTATTCGAAATCTTTTTTAAGATAAATACCAATCTTAAAATCATCTAATATCATTATTTATTATTCATCAGCATAACTGCTTACTTGCTATTACTGCTATAATCACGATGGTTTTAATTAGTATTTAATGTTGGAGTATCATTATTAATTTATATTATTAATATTTAGTATATTATGTAATTTTAAATTTAATCGAAAAATCAGACCATATCGTAATGTATGCGGTTGTATTGTATGTATCTATAGTGAATGCAGGTTAAAATAGATATTATAAATATTTTTAGCATTATATCATAATATATATATTGATCTACCTATGAACAAATAATATTATCTACTTCTATTAAAAATATTTTTAATCATAAGACGTTGAATTAAATATATTATATCCCATACAAAGCGTCAAAGGAGATAAAATATCTTAAACGATTAAAAATAAAACTACCTACCTATATAATACAATGTCGATTAAACACATTTTATTATAAATAGAAAATAGATAACAATCAAGTCTGTACATGTAGTGTTAAGTTCGTTATAATTAAAGAAATAAAGTACAGCTCAGGTATTTAATGATGATGCACTTTAAAAATCATATAATATGAGCTATGTATAATTTATGCAAAACAAATTATTTAATTTTAATTCGTTTAAAACTTAAAATGTGCGTCGAAATCAAATCGAAATAATTACACCATGTCTTAATAATCTTGAATAAATCACAACAATATTTGCTTCTTTTGACATAAACAAAATAATTGATATTATTGTTTGAAAAAAAATAATTGTATACCTATATATATATTTTATTAACAAACGATTCGAATCCCAAATACCAAACACCCAGCAGGCTTTTAAATTCATAATTACACGATGTAATTAATTATAAGTTTTATTGATTTATTGAAAGCGGGTTGGAAATAACGCATTCGACCCAAATGTGAAAGTTTAGTATAAGGTCCTTGAAGTTTGATACATATACATATATATATAGGTACGCACACTCACACATGCGAATAAATTCTATAAGTTTCTCTCCAAGTCCGAGGGACGTCGAAACTGGACCCCAGCCTATTCGGTCAAGGTAGTCGCATATAATTATTACTATTTGGATCAAACGCATAGGCATATGATTATTAAAAGAGTTAAAGAATTAATGAAACATATACGTAGGTACAGTATCTTTTGTGTGCAGTTTAATACATTATATTTACTATATACCATACGATTATTGAGCGTTGACGCCAAAACAGGAGTATCTATACGCCTAAATCTGCAATTCTTATCGTTAAATTGTGCGTAAAATTCTTAAGTACAACTTTAATAAAAATCAGTCGTAGGTATAACACTATTAGGTACTATAGATTTGTACCAATACATTAAACATGTTGATATTTACTTATTACTGTTATTAAACTTACCTTATATGTATATTTTTTTACAAAAAATATTTTAATCTATACATACAGCCTGCAGGTTGTAGTATTCCAATGACAAAATATAGGCCGCTAGGTATTCCATACCGGACTTATGTGAGAAAACAATACGTGATTTTTAGGCTGGTTGGTCCTTGAAATCACAGAACTTACCAATTAGTCAAATGATATGTGGTCCGATGTTTTCCTAATTGTGAGCATCCTTATCACAACGGTTAAGAGGACAACATAATTGTAAATATTTTGAATAATAGTTAACGATGGCGATAAATGGAGTAATGGTTAAACGGAGAAGCTTTCTTTATCGTCCGTTTAAAACGGGCAAAAAATGTCTTTTCCTCCATAGTGAGCAACCGTCGAGGTTTTTTTCTAGAGCCAATTATTTTAACAAGACTGAGCGCATCTAGTTGATCTGGTTGTCGCATTCAGGTGCACTTCAATATTGTTATTATATATAAGACTTGGAAATTTGGCAGTTCTTAATGTTAATGATTATTTGCTCGGGTCTATAATATGTTCCTATATAAAACGTATATAAATCAGACATTAATAGTATATTATACTGTTATTGCCTACAGTCTACAGAACTTTTATACTTGGATGATAATCGGCGGTGACTGGTGAGAGGAATTGCGTTTAAAGGTGGTTAAGGGAGGGCCAGGGCCGTCGAGAGAAAAGTTCAGGCCGGGATAAAAATGCTTAAGGGCCCCTATTAGTGGTAGTTCCAGGAGCCACCACAGAGATTTGATATTATTTTATCTTTTGGTTAACATAACGTCAGCTAAAATTTGTAAATAAGCAAAAAAAATTGTTCGAAAATATAATTAATTACGGTGCCTCTTTTTTTGGGCCCGGAAAGAATCCTATCTTCCCCCCTCCTATCGACAGGGCTTAATAGACCCACTTGGACTCTTTTTTTAATATTTAATTTTAAAAATGTAGATAATTAAAACTTGCGTGGGGCCTTGGATAATATATTTTCTTTTAAAATAATTAATGTCAATATAAAATTAAGAATAACTAAGTAAGTAACACAGAAAATATTTACATTCTGAATGTTTATAAACACGATGTGTATGTATTGAGTATTACATAATATTATTCATTATAGGTATGACAACAAAGAGAAAAAAACACGAAGGAGGAACAGAGGATTTGGTGATGTTTTTGTTCAAATATTAGTGAACCGGTTATGCAAGTAGTTATTTTTCAGGTCAGGTTAATAATAGTATATGATAAGATTTAAAGTTACCCATGTCATTCTATTTAATTATTGCTATTTAATATTATATTATTATGAGTCATGATTCTGTGTCCAGGAACTTGATTTTCGACATTAGGCTGTGAGCTTTTAAATATTTAATCGAAATATATTTTTTAATCTGAACATAAGTGTTTATAAAGTATAGACTGCAGCCTGTGTAACTGAATAATAATATATACACAGTGATATTGCAGTATAATATATTATACACATGTAACTAATCATCGAAAAACTACTTTTAAGCAGAAATAGTATTTTTTATGATTAAATAAGTAAAAGTAATTTGAGTTATAATTTTAACTATATTAATTTTATCTATTCAATAATGTGTTTTGAAAACCTAACAGCTCAAATAGAAGTTTTTGATAATTAACTATAAAGTTATTTAATTGTACTGGAAATGTCTTATAATGTATTACATTTACACAACGTCACTACTATAATAAAACATAAAAGAAAAAGAGTTGAAATAGGAAATATTAATTTATTTTTAATTTTCTCGAAAATAAACAATCTATACATTGAATAACATATAGCATAATATAATTTATATCACGTCAGAAAAATAAAAAATAAATATGAAGAATTTTGAAAAAGAAGTCAATTATTGATGGCACTTTAAACTACAGCATAACTCTAAAAAAATAATAAAACTTTATAAGGTATTTTATATTATATTTATGTATGATGTATCTATCATATATATTCGTAAGCGCACAACTTTTCTAGTGGGGAAGATCAAGCGTATACCTAATATATATAAAAAATATCTCTATGTCTCATTTCCGATTTTAAGAAACTAGAGGGGAGCAAAATTCTTCACGTGACCATGTTATACTCTAGTCGAAAGCTTATAATTAAATTATAGTTATAATGATTTTAAAACTCTTTACTGCGAAGTAGGTATACGTTTTTATTAAACATGATTTTCAATTTTTTTTAAAAATATTTTCCTTGAATCTGTGCCTTTGATGTATACTCTAATAGCTTAACGGTGTTTAAGAGGGATGACAGCGCAATATTTTTTCTCTCAGATCCAAGTGAAACGTACCTATATTAATGAAGGTATAATTAAAAATATGATGTTAGCGTAAAATTACCTATAACAAAAATAATAAAGGATAATATTTTTAAGGATGTGACATATCGATTAGGATTACATTTTACTATTATATGACTATATTCGTCATAGAAAAATGTTTATATTAAAATAGATTAATTGTTTTGAGACAATATTTAGATCAGTGGTTCTTAACCTTTTTCGATTGACGAAACGCTTAACATTTTATAAGGATTTCGCGGAACACAGTCGTAAAATACAACAGTAATTAATACATTTTTAAATATTTTTCTTACTGATTTTAAGATTATGGCGGAACACTTATACTAAGTTCGCGGAACATCAGTTAAGAACCACTGATTTAGACAAATCGATATGCTTACCTACAAAAATATAATTCTCTATAATTTTTGTGATCAGTGATTTTACTTTAAGATTACCTGCTTAAAAAAAATAAAAATAAATGTTTTGCGTCACTGAATTTTGTCTATGTTACAGCCCTCTTAATTATAAAATTAAAATAAAATATAAATTTTTTTAATGAGATTGTAAACAAACAAAAAATAATTCACTATATTAATTTTATATAATGTATTCACAATCAAATTCAATGTACATAAAACCTTAAATAATAACAAATTGTTAATTAATTTTAAACAGCACTGGATATAAGAGCTGAAGTTACTGGGATGACTTATCAATGTTTATATTACAACATATACACATTTTTCCTGAATTAAAATTTCAAATATTTATAATTAATTAACGGTTCATTCTGTGGATTTTTGAATACAAACACCCGATTATGCGAAACATTGTTTACATCGGAATACCGAAAAAAAATTCACTAAACGGAAATCAAAAATATTGTAATGATATTTTCATGAAAAAAGTAACATTTTAAAAAAATCATTCGCTAACCAATTCACGGTAAAAAGGGCGATCCTCATTTGGAAAACAATGAGTTTTTATCGCTGTATAGCACTACTTAAACCGTATAAGAAACCCATTAGGTATTTAAAAATAATACGATTTTCAGTAAATAAAAAATCGATCCTTGAACGTCTTCGATCAGAATAATCTTTTCATCGCAAATAATAATGAGATTTGAATTCAAATGTAATACATCCATTTCAGTACCTAACGTACGTTATTGAGTTAGGAACCTAACCTTACCTATGCCGCAATTATTTTGGCCGTGGCCATTTTCCTCCGAAAACGAGATACTGTTTTCTCCCACTATCCATTTTCCTCCAAAAAAATAAAAGGTTGGTTTCCAATTTTCAGTATTTGTTGATTAAATTCTGGTCGCTTAATTTCTAGGCATGTGATTACAAAAAGTAAAATAATTATTCATATTATGTCTAATTTTTATTTAAAAAAAAAACAGGTATTCATTTGTTGCTTAAAATGTCCTATAATTATAAAAAATATATAATATTACATACTGTAGTGATTTTACTATATTTTATATTTTAAATATTGTCTAGTTGCGTTATCATCAACCACTTATTATTAATTATTATCTAATTTTTTATTATTATTTTATTTATCGATTGATGTATCTTTATGGACGTACGTATTTTTTTATTATATTCATTCTGTTTTTAGCCACCCGCCAAGTTCGACGAGCACGGTATATTTTATATTATTATAATACGTATTATACTTGAAATATTTAATTTGTGTTTTTATTTTTAATTTAACATTCTGACAACCAATGACGATTTTATTATTTTATTTATTGGAGGAAAATGGGCAGTGGAGGAAAACGGTATATTGTTTTTGGAGGAAAATGGACCCGCCCATTATTTTACGTACCCCAAAACATCACAAGCCGCAAATCCAAAGAAATTTTTATCACAGGACACAATATTATATGTAATAGCCATCCGTGAACTGTGAATCACTCTGTATACGAACCGGTTCTCGAGCAAAGCGCCTAACGTTTATTACGTGTTGTAGGTATATAAATAAAACGATATACAGGCAAGTCTATACCTCCATGTAACTTTGTGGTTGTGCGTGTTAGTACGCTCATTTTTTCACGTTAAAAATCGAAAATTAACTTCTATACTCGTAGAAGTCAAGTGTAGGATGCAAACCGGTCTAGGTCACTTGTCTTGTATATAGTCGGTATATAACTATTTACATACATTATATGTATGTATAAAATGGCAAGAGTCCCACCATCCGAATGCTCTTTAGGGAGGGGAGGGGTGACAACTCCAGAAAGTCCCAACCTCCTCCCCGCATTATCATAATATAATATTATACACGGTATACCGCCACCGACGTAAAGATGTAACCACTCCGCTTGTACCTGTAGATATAAGAGATTATAATATTATAGTATTATAAAATATTCAAACACAATTTATAATTTATATATTATGTACATATTATATAAATATATAATACTATAACTATTAGGGCGCGGATTGCATTTTTTCTGAATGTCTCAAAACTCGGTTTCCAATTACAAAATTCGTTTCACTTATCAAAAAACTTAAAAATGAGAAACTTTTATTTTGAATTTTTTAAGCTTTCAGTATATTTTTCGTATTTGTATAAGAGCAAGTTATATAATACTTTTATATTTAGTAGAATTATAGAATAAAAAAATTCATACATGTATAAATAATAAATATATAGGTAGGTATGTAAAAAAAAAAAAAACAAATATTAAAATCGACACAATTACAATGATTATATTTTTATAGTTTTATCTTAATTCTGGACATATTCCTAGGGTAAATATTATACATAAACATAAATATCAGTCTTACGATATTGGATTTACGTCGACTTTTGAGCATCCAGTTTTTGTGTTTGCTGTAAAAATATGTTCAGAATTATAAAGGGAAAAATCATGAAATTAATCATTGTAATTGTGTTCTTATTATATATTTAAACTAAAGTAAAACGGAAAACGATAGACTGATATTTTTAATTTGGCATAGTCCGGTAACAGCTAAAAATATTTTGTTAGAATTTGATAATCATTTACTATAAATTATACCACTAAAAAGAAACAAAACTAAATAGATGTTATTTATTTTGCTTCATAATTTTTATTTTTATTACGTATGTTTATACTTTTATGTTCCAGACATGAACGACGGTGCGGTGGCTATACAATGGACTGACAAACGAAATGCCACGTCCAGGCGGGTATACGATAAGGTATACGAAAATACCGCAAGTAGTTTTATATGTGACATGCTTCATTCACGATAACGCCAAATTAAATAAATAAATTTAAGTAATACAAATAGGTTTTAACATTTTATTAACATCAATTTTTAAAGGCATTTTTTTTAAAAGAGTAGTTCTTTAATGTTGTAATATTATTAGTGCATTATGATACATTTTGATGGCATTTTTGTTGTTTTTCAGAACATTTAAATTCACCTCCTAATAATAATTATAAGATCAAGTATATGCTGTTATTGTTATTATTTTGATCCAGAATATAGACGAAAACCAAAAGCTGATTACTGATTTGCAGTTAGAATACCTACCAAATTTGGAGCTGAGGTAAAATTATTGAAATGATAAAGTTCTGCAGGTTTCGCTATTTCGACGAATATCATTTTAACTTAAATCTACCGAATCTGAATAGCACGCATTATATAGGTTCAATATATTGTAGTAATACTTGCTACCTACCTATCTATTTTCAAATATCATAATTTATAATAAGTTGAGCATAAAAGTTATTATCTTATTCAATCAAATACGAAGAATTATAATAAAAGTTTCAATATTTTGATCGGAACGATGTATGATGTATTATTATTATTATTAGTCTAACAAAATATGTTTTTTCGTGATATTTATTATCTTCTGGAGTAGTAAAAATGTTTCAGACATCAACTTAGAGGGTGACGGTTTCTGTTAGAAAATTATATCTTTATTTGTTATTGTAAGGCAGTAATAATATACATAGCACTTAATAAAATAATCGAGGAAACTAAAAAAAAACCTACGGAAAAAGGAAATATATTTACATATCACCTCGACTTGAACAAGTGCCGTCTTTGTTATGTCACGCCTTGGTTAGCTCATTATTAAAATAGGGTGCTGTCATCCGGTACCCTTACACTAAAATGACGCGCAGTGACTTGATAAAGTCCAGAACTGGCTTTCTCGACTCTTCCAGGTACTGTATAAAATATTTAGCCATTTGCCGTATGATTATTATAGTCCTGCTAACGGAATCTCGAACTATTATATGAATGTCGCATTAGATCTTTGTTAACTGTACACGGAGATTAATTTTAGATCACTATGTTGCATCACACTTGTAAGGGCAAAATTACACTTATCTCAGATAACGTCAGGCTTGAGGAGTCTTCTTGCTTAGTGCTTACCAGTCAGTCGATCTAATTTCGCAAATAATACCCCTACAATAATAATGATATTTTTAGCCAGTATCAACAACCAATAACTAAAGGAACACTATTTTATCCTTGAAATAATGTTACCACTCAATTCGTTCTGTTAAATTTGTTAAATCTGTGATATTTCTTAAAAGCTACTAATTTAAAAAAACCGAATAACATTAATTTATATAAATTAATTAATTAATTAATCATCAACTACTTAAACAATATTTGTGAAACCTAAGTGGGATTAACATATTGTTTGAAAAAGTAGATTATAATTGAAGAGAAATCAAAAAAAAGACGAATACGTATCTAAAGAAAAAATTGGAGGACTATATTTTTCTGAAGCCTGCAGCCGTCGAATTATCGACCCCATTTTATGATGTTCAGGAATTGTATACGTGATATTAATACAATTAATTTTTCACAGATGAATAAAATAGTAATTTATTAAAAAAAATATAAGTTCGAATAATACAATAAAATGAAAGTATAAAGATACAATTTTTGATGTGATATGTAATAGTGTTTACTGTTTAAAACTCAATAACTTTAATGGTACATTCGAATATGCTGTTCTTCAGACTTCTTAATATATGGTATCCCCCATAACTGGTTTCTTAAACCAGAGGTTCTACAATTTGGTCAACGTTTTTTGTTTTTGTCTTTGTAGATGTGTACATATGTATGTTGTTTTCGTAAGTTAGAGTAGATACATCAGAACTCGTAATGTGAGAGTCTCTCTATTTAGTAATTGGTGCATTGGATTGGTCGTCCTGGGTCTTAAAACCAATTTATTCTTTTTATTATTTACGACCAACAAGTATTACTAAAATCCTTGATAAATATATAACATAATATGTATAATAATATTATATTCGTGATAAATAATGAATTGTGATTTCGATTAAGTTACAACAGTATGTTGTTTTTTTGTAGTAAAAATCCTGAGATGTTATTCTAATCGTGTTAACCTGTATCGTTTCTAGTAAATAGGTTCGCAAAATCCGTGCCAACTAAATTTTAGCTAATCTGACAACTTATTATTTTTATCCTGAATTATGCGGTATCACAACCGGTTCTTATTATCACAGATTAATTCATTCTAAGTAACAAGGTGATATTATCATTGATTTCAAAACATATTACAAAACAAAATATAAAATACAACATTAAGTGAAAAATAATTTTTCATTTTATTATTTACCATCTATTAAAATAATTTATGATACTTCAACAGCTAATAGAGTAACACAATATTTCAATTACCTGATTTGTGGATATTAAAACAAATAACTGTTGTTAAAAATTAATGTTTTGGGTATCTTTATATGTAATTAAAATTTAAAAGTTAGAATTTACAAATACCTAAGTACCTAGTTATAAAACTATAATTTTGCTATTTTACCCTAAACTCAAAAGTATTAATTTTTAATCTCATGTTTTTTCTAGTCAAATAGGATGTATTATTCTTCGAGAAGTCTTTTTCCCAGAAAATACTTAGTTAAATCCTTTGTCTTTTAAACCGAGATCGAGATATTCCATAGCTTTTCGGCTAAATATAAATTCTCCAATTTCCTCTTTTGGTTAAAGAATATTTGTTTTGGTTTCATTGTGGTATTTAATGTATCTTGTATCTGGATGTTTGCTGCTATTTTGTTGACAATGCCTTTACTTACGATATCTATCTTTACATAATCTTTTTTTACAATTCTGCAGTAATATTTGCAACGATCAAGGAAATTCAAAAATACCATAACTGCTAATTTCCAATCGTTAAATTAAGGGTATTTATAAAATCTTTAAGTGTTCTATCAATCTGGAAAATATTGTTCGGTCCAAATTTCAAAAGTCATTAATGAACTGTGTATTTAAGTGTGTAAATAATACATTGTATATTGTACATAAGTACTTAATAGTTTATTTATTATTATTATTTTATTTAAACGGATGAATAATGATCGTACTTACTTATTATTTTACCAATTTTTATTGGTATAATTGTAACATGTAAATGTTACTATAAAATATTGTAAGACCATTATAATCCGTACAATGAATATAATTTTATTTTTTACCAAACCCCTTTATTAAGGAATACCTTATCAGTAGTTTTCGTCTCAAAAATAAAAAGATGAGTATGTCTATCGTAGTAAATCAAACGGTTTTATTTCATTGAAGAATTCTCGTCTATCCAAGATTACCAATCATAATCATGGTAAGCTATTCATCGATTCTTGGATAACATTATATGCCGAAAATATTGTACTTTAACAACACAATCCCGGCGAACCTGCTCATAATTTATTTTATATGAAATAAAAATCGTAACATTCACTATGAACCAACAAAAAAAGTCAAGTTGCAAACAATCCTAATTTCTAAAGTCATTATACTATAACAACACCTAGTCGGTTTTCTTTGATAAGAATATATAGGGTATTAATTTGTATCTCTTAACAGTCCAAATAATTATTTAGTTTTTTCTTTGTCAGCGAGTTTGGAAATTTAAATTTATATCCGATAACTACTATTTTATTATAATTACATAATATGTATAACTATAGTAGATAACTAATTATGAACGCAATTTACTTTTGCGATAATAGAGGAAACAATTATTATTTTTTGTATATGTATATTAATATAAAAATATCTTTTAATTCTAATTGTTTGGTTGTGTTCTTGATTCTTGCTATTTTATTTACAATGGATATTGTAAAATTTACCTATTTAAATAAAACAATTGTACAAATTTAAAATTTCAATTCGTAGTATCCGTAGTACCTACCTAAATACATTCTAGTTGATCAATATTCTGTTTTTAGAATTTTATAATTTTTACAATAATTGATACGATGCTTACACCCTATAACATAATGATAACTTGATAAATAGAAAAATGAGAAACATAAAGACTGAGTTCTATAAAGTCAGTGAAATTATTCTTGTCCATTCGTCATTTTAAGTTTCTCTCAAGGTTTACTGAAACACAAACTTAGTAGAAAAATCGCATCAGGATTCAGGGGAATACATAGGTGTCTAATACACTAATATATAAATAGAAAAACCTATGTTATTGATAGAAGAATTTTCAATTAAACATGGAATAGCATCGCCTACTCATTTTTTGGGTAAAAATCCAAGAGCGAGAAAAAGTTTTAGCAAAATAGCCAATAGGTACCTATTTTCCGATTTTGAACTGTTTTTTTTAATAAATATTATTATTCCTTTGAATTTTTCTAAACCAACTTATCTCTTAAATTTTTTTTTGTGCACAATCATGTTGTATTTGCGGTAGTAAGGAAATATATATGAATTTAACGAAACTAAATTAATCGATAAAAACAAGTGTAACAATTCTTGGAGGTCAGCGAAAATCGTCTTTTCCTTTTGATTTTAAATCCTTAATGCTTAGTTTAGGAAGGACTAAATTTGACGAAAACGAAAATAATTATGCCTTTTTTTTTCTTTTTTTCCGAAACGAAAATGTTTGTTTTGACAGAATCAAATAACCCTACAAATATGTTTCATCGCAAACAATATTGATAGTTCCAGGGAGGGCCCTTGTGCTATTTAAGCATCACATGTAACTGCACTAATTAGTTCGTACCAAAGATAATTTATTATACATAGGTACACTATTTAGTATATAATTCGCTGACCAGTGACCAGTGACCGCAGACCATTTAAAAGATATGTATTATTTATGTTTAATAATTTTAATGTGTACATAATAATAATATAATGTTGTAACCAAACCAATATTGTAATCATGCTAAAGAATTATTTATCACTGTTTATTATAATTCAAAATAAAACCACTGCACGGATGTCCTAATCGAGTTTTTGTAGGTACTTCAGATAATATTATATAAAAATATTATGGTAATACTTTAATATTATGTACATATTATTCCTGCTAAAGTGCAGTATAAACGTATATGCTATAGGATATTGACTGTATAGTAAGTACACTCACTATAGTTAATTACTTGCTACCGAATATTTGTCAAGAATATTGTTGTTGGTAAACCGTCGTATAATTATATTTTACTTTTAATATGTCTATGTTATGAATGTTATGATATTAGAAATACCAACTAAATAAGGCAATTAATTTACAGAAATAAAAAACTGTCATAGTTTAAATATACCTGTTAATAATTTAAAATAAAAAAAATCTTTTTCCTGGTCAGTGGTTAAAGGAGTGGCCGCGGAACATAGCCATTCAAGACTGAGGATGGAGGACTATAATATTATTTTAGATTACCCATCCTCTCATAGAATCGATATTTATTATTCCACTTTCAGTCACATCGAACTAATGCTCATGGTCAGTTTCATTGATACAGTAAATTATAGCAAAATGAGCAATTTTTTTTCAAATTCATCATGTATAACTCGAGCATAATAAATTCATTCTTCTCAGAAAAAAAAAATATTAAAATATAATCAATTACTTTTAATTTTGGTTTTATTATACGGAAATAAAAATTCTATTTAATATTAATAAAATATTGTACTAATGTCTTGTATGTAATAATAGTATTTGACATTAAAATAGTTTTTTTATTTTTAATTAAAATTTTTGATTTCAATTATATTAAGTATCTTATTTGGTACGTGTTATATAACATTAAACGTCTTAAGTTTTATTTAATTCTGATCGTGTTCAGCATTTATTTAAAACCTAAAGAAATTTAAAAAAAAACATTAATTTTAATATTTATATTATTTACACGGTGTGAGGTTCTAAATTATAAAATGTTATTATTTGAGATCGTAAAACCATACAAGGTATGTCTCAAACTAGTAGAAAAATATAGAAATCTAATAATAATTAATTCATTGTTATATCATTATTCATATTTAATAACAACTTATTTTACTATTTTGTATTAAACAAACTATAATATTATATTTTAATATCGATAGAAATCATGAAAAAAAAATTCAAGGCTTTCCTATTTTAATTTAATTTTAGTGATATTTATAAAATATGCTGTTGAAATCGATGATAATCATTATTAATTTAAATATTACACATGTATTATATACCTTTATACCAATCATAGGTACCTGTTATAACCTATTACAATTACACATGTATTCAATTATAACCTATTTTATTATTTTTAATTTTTATACTATACACTGGAAAGAGATTGATAAAAGTATGGGCGTGTGTATGAAAACATAAAAATTTATACAAATAGTTTTAATTAAAGTTTAAGAAATATATAATGCTATAATAGTTATTATTGCCAATTATATTTATAAATCAGATACTCTAGGTCACGTCAAGGCTTAACACAACTAAATTCTAGGTAATAAGCTATAATACTTATATTATTTATTTAGAGGAGAAAATTGCTTCTTTAATATACTTACACTTATTACATAATCTACGTCAATATATAAACTTATGTATTCACAAATTTATTAAAATATTAATTTGTAAAATTTTTAAATTTAGAAATAAGGATTTTTTTATAGCTGTAGAAAATAATAATACCAAATACAGTTTAGGTTAAGTTAGTTCATATAACTCCTTAATTAATTTAACAGTTTTTTTTTAGAAGTTTGAATATTTTATTAACGAAGTTAAAAATTATATAAGATTAAACAAACACCAGTTAACATTCGCGTTAATATCGCTAGGTATAGTTACTGCAAGTTGCAACATGTTCAATAGCCATTAACCAATATCTATCTATACTCAAAATATATAATTAGGTATACATATTATGACGAACAATATTGAAAGCATTTATAGTCAGTACTCATTAGTTAAATAATTAAGTGTAGGTATCAGTATCAGAGAATATATGGACAATATTGTGGTAAATTATTGTGTTTATTATAATACATGTATATTATGTATCTAAATATATTAATTTAATACGTTAGTTTAAATCGATAGTTGATGTTGATAGGTCAACGTGCCAGATTATTTATTTTCATTCAACCTCTTAAAAAAGTATATTAATTAGGTATTAGTTATTGAATTATCTCTTACACAATTATTGATGTATTGATATTATATTATAAATTATAAATAACAATTATTCCGATTTCCAATGGGCATGTATTATAATATGGTTCTATATTTTCAAAAAATGGCCAGGTCACAGTCATACGCATCATATGATCGACCGTCTATTAATTTTTAAATCAAAAATATCTTATAAAATAACACTTTTTAGAAATAAAAATAAAAGAATATTTAGGTTCCTACGATTGACGTTTATAGCTAAATGAAATTGTAACAAGAACTATCAAATTATGTGTATATATACCTGAATTAATTAACATGTCTTTATAAAAATGTGTTTTTATTTTTTTTAACATAAAAAAAATTCCAAAAAACCAATTATTTTATAATAACTTATTATATCTAAGTATTATATTTTTTACAGGTTTTCCGGCATTTATGATCATCCCGTATCAATCTCTCGTCCTCAATCGTCCTCGATCTCTCTCTGACTCCTCCAGTTACCTCCCTCCAGTTGGCACTTAGGTCTACTGCTTTAACGTCTCTCATCAATAATGATAATGATAAAATTAAATATTTTTAAGATTATGGTATTTGACCATTTATTTAGGGACATTTATACTTTTGGAGCACACTTTATCAACCGTAAACACTGTGACAAAATTATATGCATGCATACGGGTATTTTTAAAAAAATGTATTCTTCAATATAAATATTTAGATATACCTAAGTACTTATATAGTTATATAGGTTATTTTCTATAATAAAATAGTTTTATAAATAATATTGAAAAACATTGTTAAGTGTTTATCATAGATAAAAGGGACATGGACCAATTGCGCTTGTATTCAGATTTTCATACTTTCAGACATGAAAATATTGTGTTCAATCTAATTTTATCGATATCAAAATAAAAGATCTACATAAAAATACTTGAAAATTAAAAACGTATTTATCGATCAACTTATTACTGGCTAATGTGACTAGTTATTTTATAATATAGTACCTGGAATTTTATGTTACGTTATTCATATTACGCACACGTAACTTGTTAAATTTTAAGAAGAAAAAAATATTTATTTATTTATGTTTATATTATATTATGTATTAATACTTGAAAAAAATCGGTTAGTCTGTTAATTTATTATATAATTAACTAATAAGTTTTCCTTAGGTACCTATTGTAAAATGTTATAAGCGCAATTGGTTTATCGACCCTAAAACGGATCGGGATGGGTAAATTGAGTCCCAAATGACCCTAACTCGGTACATTGAGTCCCAGGAAACAACAGGTAGTAGGTAATTTGAGTCCCGGGGAAAAACGATTTATATGCATTTTAAATTTAAAAATATGCTTGCAAACATGTATTAACGTCAGAATATGCAAAAATATGCACTATAACATTTTTATTTGTGATTTGTGGACATTTATTGACTGCATGTATAAGATTTTGAAATAATTATTAATTATATAATTATTTTTTTCCCCAACGATAAAATAACGATACATTCTTAGCAACACCAAAGCATTCACAGTCAATAAAAGTCGATAACTTTGTAACATCGTACCTTTGATTAAACGCAATTAAGACACCGATAAGTAATGGCTTGTTCGTACATATATACTAAATATACGTATATAACGGTATCTTACTATCTTACCGATTTTTATGATGGATCTTATGATAAAACACAAACAAACGAATGTACGATTTCTGGGCTATTTCGTTATATTTTTAGTGGCGTACTATACGTCGAGAAGTGACTAGGTATCGTGTTTGCAGTAATAGTAACGTGTTTGAGTGTTTCTCTTAAATTTTAGAAAATGGACGTAATGATTAGTGAAAAAAACAAAATTATTATTATAAAAGATGGTTATAAGTTTAGGTTTCACAAAATGTTGAATAATGACGTACAGAGATGGAGTTGCTGTAAAAATACATGTAAATGTTTTTTTAAGAGACATAATGATTTTGATACTGAAGTTTATAACGATCACACACACATGATAAACCTAGTGAAGAAGACATTAATCGGCAAAAATTAAGTAATATTCTCAAGAGAAAAACAGTAGAGGAAATTTCGGTATTACCATCGAAACTGATTTGCAGAGAGTTAAAAAATTCCGATATACATACTTTAACTTTAAATGATACTTCTTTAATAAAAAGAAATATAAGAAATGCACGTTTATCTGTTCATCCCAATATACCAAAAAATATAGCTGAAACGTATGCTGCTATAAATGAAATAACATTAGTTACTAATACAAATGAATCATTTTTATTAGTTAACGATAACAATAAATTGTGGTATCGTTGGGTTTTCAACAAAAAGTAACCTAGAAATGTTGTGCGGAATCAATACGATATTTGTCGATGGCACTTTAAGAAGCTGTCCAAATTATTTTTACCAACTTTTCACCATTCATGGCCTTGTCGAAGAACCGTATATTCCGCTTGTGTTTTTCATATTACCAAATAAAGAAACTGAAACATATGTACGTTTATTTGAACATACTATAAATAGTTATGCGCAATATCAACTAACATTTTTTCCCGATGAAGTGTTTATAGATTTTGAGATTGCCGCTAAACTTGTTTGGCCTAAAATTAAAATAAGAGGATGCCGTTTCCATTTAGGGCAAAATTGGTGAAAAAGATTCAAACTCTCGGTTTAGTCAACACTTACAAAACTTTAAATTCAGAAAAAAGCAATTTTTTAAAATATTTTTTTGGTTTGCCATTTTTAAGGCTCGAAGAAGTTAGTGAATGTTTTGTAGAGGATTTAATGACAATACAACCGAATGACAAGCAAATACAATTATTTTGTAATTACATACTAAGCACTTACATATCAGCTGGATGCTACATTTCCTCCGGATTTTTGGTCGTCATTTGCTGCTATAACCGTGCGTACAACCAATAGTTGTGAATCGTATCATTCGCGATTAAACCGACGCTTTTACAGTCCACATCCAAATATTTTTAACTTTATTGATGAATTACTTGAAGTTCAGTCAGAGACACAAATAAAATTAAGAAGTAAAAATCAAAAAAAGAAAAGCACGCTCAATAAGGAACAAAACCTAGGGGACCAAATATATCAGTAATATTATAACCCATTTGCATTTGCTTAATAATACTATTGTCTTATTAACCTTTTTTATTATTTTTTTCAAAAATATTTTTATTTTAAGCTTAAATGATTATGACTAAGTATTGTTTTATTGAATTTTTTATTATTTTTTCACAAAATGTTTGTGTTAAACGTAAATGTTTATGACTATTGTCTTATTTATGTTTTTATTATATTTTTTAAACAATTTTTATTTTATGTGTTAATGTATTGCAAGACTGATATTTTTTTACAGCAATAAGAGCGGTATCAATTTTTTGTAGGAGTTAACATTACCTTTTGTAGGAGATTACAATTCCCCCTATAAATAGCTTAACATAAGTCAAAATATTTACTTACTATCAATTTTTTTCCCGGGACTCTACTTACCTACTACCTGTTTTTTCCGGAACTCAATTTACGGCTTTCAAAATGTACCAAACTTATCTTGGACTCAATTTACCTAACGGAAAATAACGGTTTATCAAACGGATAGAGCGCAACTGGTAAATATAAAAGTTATTTCAAGCACAATTGGTAAACTGCCGATAAATGATATACAACACCCTAACTTCAAAATCGTCGGATAAGCGAAAACGTTCTAGTTTCCAAGTACAAATAATACCATCATGGTATTACCATGATTATTATTGTATCATCATAATGCATAAAGTATAATAGGTATTTAAAAAATAATATTATTCAATATTTTAAGTGCCTACGCTTTAAGTATGGTACGTAGTACGTTAAATGTAAACAAAGCGCCGATGTAAACTATTTTTATCGCATGCCGCTTATTATTTCTTATAAATCAATATTCATTAAGACTATATTATGAAAAAATATTACATTTTACTACTTAATTGCGAGAAAGTATTAAGTAGGTTTTATTAATAATGGTTACAATTATTATAACATTCAAATACAAACATTATAAATGTGATTAATTTTAACCGTTGTTAAAATAGTAAAAACGTCGTGAACAAACAAAAGTCTAAGCATTCAATACTATATGAATCGATAAGTGTAATATTGAATTATATTTTACTATTCCACGCGCTTATACTAGGCGATCAGGTGATTAATTCGTAAAACACTCTTAAATCAAAAATTATTACAGATTTTGAAAATATTACTTTCATATAATTTAAGTTCGTTAAAAAACAATACTTTTAAAAAACTTTTATTTTAACGAATCGTTATCGTAAATCTTTATTATTTCTTAAATTTTTACTTTTGTGAATAACAAAATATACATTGTTTAATTCATATTCCATATTACAGTGCCGTATCCAGGGGAGGCTTTTGGGCTTAAACTCACTCCGAAATCTTTTATTTTAAATAATATGTGTATATTATATATGTTTTTAAATTATTTCCTATATTCCTATAGAGTTAAGAATGAATGTTTAAGCTCCCCTCCTCCCCTGAAAACAAATCCTGGGTACCTGGGTACGGGGCACTGCCATATAATAACGATATTTGAAGCATTACTGTGTATATAAAAATTTAATAAATAAAATAATAACAAAATATATTTAAAAAAAATTATGTTTTGTAAAAATTATGTAAAAAATAAAACTAATTGTTTTTCAAATAATTAGTATATGCTTGAATAATAAACAACAGTGGTTCAACATGAATTTAAAATCGAGTGCATATTATATTACACTTGGCAATCGAAAAACATTTAGCGAGCATATATGAATAAGGTAATATATATACCGCGAATCCGTTATGTGTAGGTACATAATATTACGTATAATAATATCCTAAATGGAATCCGATGTTTAGTGAGCGAATACTCTGCTGTATAATATAATGGTGCATTGTGTGACGATAAAAAAGTGTCGTTGACATTATAAAGGGAAAGCATTAAAGAATCACGCTGGTGCTATTTTATATAATACATGTCTATGGTGCACATATACACTCGGCGCTACAATATTACGGTAATAGAAAATAACGTTTGCAAATAAAAAAAAATACTCATAATATTTTGAGAGTGAAGCTTTATTGAGACGTATATTAAACGTGGTGCATTATTATACAATGTGATGAGCCACTGATTCACAAAGTTCCACTCCCATTTGAAGCTAACAAACCGTCTTAGCCTAACCTAACCTAACCTCTTAGAAATCTAACCTAACCTTTGTCATCCTATAAGATAATATTTTTAACGTACATCTATTATATGGTTTGGGCTAGATATAACTTTTCTGACCTATTTCCATGTATTAAGTAAATTTGCTATGGCAACCCGAGCAACAACTAAGATTCAATTAATATTATAACTTTATAATTTCGAATTACAGTACCTATGTATCTCCTAGCAACAAAGGCGTGAGCGGGACTTATTGGTAGGTGTTGCTGAAAATTATTCATTTATATGTGTTTAAGCTTTAAGAAAAGAGCATTTACACTGTAATAATAGGACTTTTTCTTCAGACTTGAAAATTTAAATAATTGATACAAAAATGGATAATGTTGTGAATGTTCTGCTTGATGCTTCTATATTCAATCAATATATAATTGATTTCTATGTAATTTAGTAAAGATAAATACAAAATGTAGTTTATGAACATGTAATTGATAAAATATTATACTGGATATTATGAGTATATTATAAAACACTATTGAATAGGTAATAGATATTAGATACCAAATATACTTACCTACTCACGAGTTAATATTTTTTTTCTAAATAAATAAACACAAACTTATTGTACAATATTTTAAAATAATTTATTAATAAATTTGATTTGTAATGTTATTGTATTTTGTAAATTGTCACTACTAACAATAGTTACTAGTTAGTTAGAAAAAAACAAAAATTGTAAGTGAAAACTGTAACTATATTTGCTATTTGCATCTCGCAGGTGTTGCTAAAGCATACCCTGCAACACCCGTGCGCACGCCTATGCCTAGCAACCAATGAATAATATAATTACGTTACCATCATAATACGGTCCACAAAGTCTGGATACAATTTTATTTTAAGATTATTCTTAGCAACCGATGATTAATATAATTACATTAAAATTGCAACTTATATAATTGAAACATTTTTAATTATAATTTTAAAGATATATATGATGCAATTTCTTCTGTGCAGTAGATAAAATATCAAGTATAGCACGCTATATTTTTTTTATTTGCACAAAATTTACTTTATGAAAATTATAACAGTATAAACACTATAATATTAGTTTTGATAATGTGACATTTTTAAGCTCATTTTAGATTTTATAATTTGCAGATTATACAAAAATTACCATAAAATATTACAATTTGGAATACCTACAATTATATTACTTATTGTATATTAGGTATTGTACTTTTACGTAGTAATTTTAACGATTAAAAACATAAATTATGTATGAAATGTACTAACTGTCTTTAATATATTAATCTACACATTGAAATAGATATTATAAATGAAAAGTAAATAAGAAGAAATATTCTTTTTATATGGTGGTTATTGGAATATATTCATGATTAAAAAAAAATTACTTGAATATTTATTTTCATAAAATTAATTAAAAAACACGCCTATTAGTCAGCTGCTTGATATTATTATGGTTGAGTATCCATAATGTTGATGTTAAAATATAATAACATAGTATTAATAGCTAAACATAACTCAATTTTCATCATATCAATTTAAAGTACATAATTATTACATCTTTAAAAATTATAAATTTTAACAACGTAGGGATTTGTACCTATGTTTTTATTGGACAATATCCGCTTAATAAAAGGTGGAGACAATAATAACCATTTAGCATCTAAAATACATTTATAAGTCATAGCTGACGTTATTTCTAATTTGGCGAAAAAATTCTTCAATCTTAAACTTCAATATTTTTCTGATAAGAAAGTAAATCTAATTGATACTTTTAGAAAATCAAAATTAAAAAGTATAAAATAATCAGGAAAATAAAAAATATACAATGGGAAATCCTGAAGTTTTACAGTTAAATACAGTGCTTCAATTAAGAAAAATTAGAAGGCGATGCATAAATATTTTTTTTAAAGAAGAGTGACTCCGTCTTCGCACGACCCTCCTCAATTCAAACATCAAGGACTGGTTAAATGTTAAATCAATATACTATACAGTAGCAATATAAATATACCATGAAATATTTGTTTATTTTTTATTTAATTTATTAAAATTGATGCCAATCGGTTTTTTAGAATATATAGAATATAAGTAATATAATATAATATAAGTACAACATAAGAATATAATAACAGTTTATTCGCTTAAAACTAAACAAAATTGATAGTAATAATAAATATATACTTGTTATGAAACGTTTAAAAGATGAAAAATGAGAAAAAAAAATGTGTACCTCCGTACTAAAGATATTAAACATGCTTATAATATCTATACTTATAAATATAAGCTGATAGACTGTCTTCGTTTAGAATTGTTTTTGTGTTCTATGATATAAAAATTAACATATGGAATATATAAACGAATAACAAAGATCTAAAAATAAGTAAGTATCTACTTTCTCTACATTTTTTAGTTTAATTAATTGTCTTATTAACCTACATGTATAATATATATCCAGTGGCGCCGATCCTTTTTTTAAACCACTGGGATAAACCCTGTTTGAGGATACTACTTACCTACCCACCCAAACCTGATTAAAGGAAGGGGGTAAAGATATCTTTTTTACATCGTGCCTGCTTACTGCATTAAATGTATTTTGCTTATCTGTTGTCTACTTCTTTGTATTTACTATTTAGTATTTACAAATTACAACTATATATATATCAAAAAAAAATTACTCACGACCCATTAAAAAGTTCTGGGGTATTTACCCCACTTGCCATATGTGGTCGGCGCCACTGTATATACCTATTTAATGTTTTTACAATTGTCAATGTTAAATAATCACAATATTGCATATAATATAAAAAACTATTGCCTTACTTCATTCGAATATTTTTCATACCCATATCATAAGATTTTATTTCTCGGATAAATTGATTTAGTATCTGTTTCTTGAAATTAATAAATACAAAATCAACACAATAGTTACTGTTCGCCGTTCGGTTATTAACACATCTGGCGTGAAACCATTGGTTAAGATTTCGGTTACTAAACATCGATGGATATGAATAATAGTGCACTATAGATGGATACAAGGGCACACAGCTAAAAATGATATCCTATACATTCCTGCGAGGGTTGTAGCTAGTTATAATATATAACTGTGATTTCAAGTATTCCTACTATTGAGGTAGATGAGAAAACTGGATCGTGTACAACCTCTTACACATGATTATACTTGCAAACATGGTCGAAATACGCACTGTACGTAAACCATAAAACCATGGGATTACACAACTACTACGAACAAAATTATACTAGAACAGTGTCGTGCAGGATGTGCAACAGTTTGGATGGGAAATCATCGCATTTGGAATACAATTTATATTCACACCAGACCTATTTACCATAATTATAATAATGTGGTGTGTGAGTTGGGCGTTTTTTAAATGTTAAGTACTAATAAAGAGGATTTACCAGTGACGATACACTATCTACTAATATATTATAAATGTGATATGACCATAAAATACGCGAGTACCTACACCATTGTATTTAAATTTCAAGTTTTAATGCCAAAGTTTAAAACTAAAAATTGTAGATACGCCTAGTATAATAGAAATTTAAAAATTAATTAACCAAAAATAGATATGATTTCAAGACATTTTTGTTGATATATTTTTTTTTAATTATGACTGTCTAACCCTAAAAGATTATTCTATAAAATACCTATTAAAAATTATACATTTTATTTGCAATTAAAATCTTCATAAGATCGATTTATTCACAATCGACCGTCTTACTTATTGTAAAGAATAAAGATGAACTATAAAATAAGTGAATCGTAGAGTAATAATAGAAATATTTTAATGTTCTATTACACTTTAAATTGTATAAGTTTTCAATCCTCAATAAATCATGCATAATATAATATTTAAAAAATTAATAAATAAATAATAATTGATACTATTATTATCTATATTATCAGCGTTTCCCAAACTCTTGTTTGAGCTGGCCCGGTAATTAATATTTTTCCCCTTCGTGACCCACCAAAATATTTTAAATTTATCATTGTGTAAAAAAAAGGCAAAATAAAACACATTTGAATGTCTATGTAGAATTTTATAATAAAATTGAAACGTTAATTTGTAACAACAATATAATAATTATAATATAGTTACTAATTATATCAAATTATCAAACTTTTATTATACCTTTATTTTATTATAAATAATAAAATTTAATATGAGAATTTTATTAAATTCTACGACCCGGTATTATATTTTCGTGGCCCGGTAGTGGGTCGCGACTTGCGAACCATTATTTGGGAAACGCTGGTCTATATTGTACCTTTATATTCCATGTGCAGCATATTATATTATATAATATATTATGTGGATAATTCACTTCGGCCTTATATTTTTTTCCAATAATGCATTTATTGAAATTCTGATTTTTCTACTGATTAAGAAGTTTCCTGTAAATTATTTAAAAATTTAACGTACCAAAATAAAAGTTCAAAAAGTAGTAATTTTAGTTTTTTATCTTTGTATACTAAAAATAATAGGTCCAAGGTATAATATGTTAGAAAGATATATATGCTATGGTTTTTTTAATTTTTAATTTGTAAAAATGGTCTGAGTATAATAAATATTAGATCTAATACTATAATATGTATTTACGTTATATTTTTGTAAAACCCTATTTAAAGACGATATTTTAGTATAACCATTTTAATAAGTCAAAAACTTATCATTTAAATTTTGGTTTTGATACGATATTTTCAGAAAAATTATTCATTAAATAATTTATAGTAATAATAAAGTGGGGTTTACATTTGAAAAACAGAAGGTTGTATTTTCAAAAGACATTCCTTAAGAAGCTTAAGAAATCTCAAGAATTTTAAAATATAGTCTTCAAGTAGATTTGAAAATTCCAGGAATCAGATTTTGAATAACTACATTATTGAAGAATAAACGGGGGTAAACTAGTTTAGTGAATCGCCGTGTAGGTAATTTAATCCGTACAAATGTAATAGGTATATAAACTTATCATTAAATACAATTGACATAATAATATTTTCTGAAAAACATTGCTTAACGAAAATATTATTAAATAATACATATATATATATATATATATTATATAGGTACATTGTACACACTTATTGTGCATTTAACCGTAATAGTGTAATTACTACAAGACAAAAGAATTTAAAAAAAAAAATTGCTGCTCTCTTTCTCATCTTTCGCTCTATAGAAATAATATAAACTCCTCGTGACTACTACGCATGTAGGTATACGTAACAATAATCAATTAAAGGATACACTTATAAGCTACAACTGTAGTTGTCCAACATCAATTTCGCCAAACATGTATTATATAAACGTATCTAATGACTATACTATAGGAAAAATTGCAACATTATAAAATACTTGCCATAATTTAAAAACACGTGTACTTATTTTTACGTTTTTTTCCTTGATTATGTTAGCAAAATAATTAAACACTCGTATAGTATACAATATGTATTAAAATATTATTCATATATACCAAACACTATTTAGCCATTAGCCATTATATGTGTTGGTAACTTCAATGAATGTGTCGAATAAGATTCAACCATTTACTTTTTAACCGTATTGTACATATTATATACCTAACAATGTTATATAGTATATGATACATAATGTTTTTTTGGTAATAAGGTACTTTATCAAGTAAGTACTAAGTAAATTGTTTTTTTTTTTTTTACTGTTTTGAAATTTAACCCGACAATTATATTTAAAAATTCGTTCTTATGGTACAGTATCATGTTTTTCATAGGTGATTATGTAAACATGAACAATAAGAATTTTTGTGTTTACCGTAGAAAATGTTTTGAGAGAGCAAATATATTGACCAGATTGCAGCAGTGTAATATTTTACTATATGGATACGTATGTATTTTAATGTGTGTTTTACTCAATTTGCTAATAGATAGATGATATTGAATGTAAATGATGTAAATAATAATTAATGCTATAATAAATGGGTGCTAAATAATAATTAACATTATAAATGTTTAGTAGTAATAATAATTATAGGTATACCTACAGTTATGTATTATGAGATATTTAAATAAAAAATAGCCTTATACATATGGTACATGGTCGATAATTGATTTATGCATATAAACCATAAAAGTAGATAATACGAGAAAAATATCTCGGACTGTAATTAAGTAACGGGATTAGATTAAATGTACGTATTAAGTTATATTTAATAACGTGTGCACCTATGTTATATAATTGTTTGGCTCATAAAATTATTTTATTGATAAATAAATCCGTCCCAGAAATATAATATAATTAACCGTGCAGTACGAAGCATTTCGTTACGTTATTTTACGAAATCATTTTTTTTTTTTTAAACCACATCAATAACACGTAAACATGTAACCAATAAAGTTATATCGATCGGATTATAGGTATATTTATGGATAATGTAAAAAAATTATTCGTAACTAAATGTTATTGAAATTAAAATCACATGACAGATTTAAGATACGCATTACAGTAGGTATTTATCTATATATTATATATATATATACATTAATAATAGCGAATAATAGTATATAGTATAATATATATATATATATATATATAAAGTGATATGTGTATGTAACTGTGTAAGTATATAGTGTTACTATATAGGCCGAGGCCGAGGGCGAGGATGCGAACTTGATACCTACGTTAAATCACACCGAACGCATAACTTATTATTGTTATATTATAAACGGTCGTTTTAACGCGAAGTAATTGCGAGTGTCTCTATACCGATATATAACCCAATTACAAATACCTACATAATATTATACAGCGAATTCACCTTCGGATACATTCGATCGCTGTGTACTACCATCGGATCTTTACGGGGGTATTCTCGTTACATTATGTATCATTGTATCTAGCACTATTATATACATGTGCACTACACTACCAGTACACCCCGTCGTGGCATGGATTATTGAAACTTGGTAGCTCTAGGGCCTGTAATATTATAATAGGTGGAGGTCTCCTTAAACATGGAAATTAAATAATTAAATATTAATGCTAGAAGGGAATAAATATATAAATATAAAATAATAATAATAATAATAAAATTGTTTAAAAATGTACTTTTATATTTATTTAAAACAATAATATTCCGTCATATATTTATAAAAATGAACTTTTCTAGACTTATTATTTGATTAAAAAAAAAAAAAATTTAGGTATTTTTGAAGGTACAAGAAATATTACTTTATATATTATAATGTACCTATTAATACTATGTCATTAAATTAATTTTTTTTCTAACAAAAACTACCTAAAAAGTATAAAAATAAATCGTTCAATGTGATTGAATAGATAACTAAGGTAAGAATTTTAGAGTTAAGAACTAGTTTTGAGGGACTATATAATGTCCTTAACCCTAACAACTATTGATGCCACTCATTTAACCTATATCAATTATAAATTATAATTACATGATTTAATATATGTATATAGTTTAAAAAAAAAGATGAATCTGGGTAAATCCTACAGTGAAACCTATGCAGTTTTTTTAATCTCTCGTATTTGAAAAGATCCCGCTCTCCTGCAAGGCAATCTTCTGTCAATTTCATTATCTTCGCACAACATAATGATTATGATGAATATCGTGTCTGTGCGGGGATCACGATTCTGAGTTGAATATAAATGGGATTTAGTTTTCATAATATACATATTTTCATATTTTGTATTCCGCGTATTTATTCCATCCTGCGATTTGATACTTTCAACAAACAGTATAATAGCAGATATGCGGACAAAAAATGTATAGTGAATATTATTATATAATGTTATTATAATGCATTATACATTCCATTGTGGTAATTGATTGTGATGACAGCCATTATAGTCACTATACCTACATAATAATAATTGACAATAAATAAATAGAGAGTATCATTCTACAAATATCGTGTATAATGAATGAGCGTTACAAGTTATTTAAGTTTTTGTCAAATAAAAGGCGTAATGCATCGTACATTTTTGTTTGAAAAACACCTAATCAGAATACGTATTATTGCAAATTGAATTCCCGATTTCTGGCTCCATTAAAAATATATTATTTTTTAGTGGTACTACATTTTATATTTCAGTATGCGATAAACTTTTGACACACATCACATGACATAATCATGTTTGTAGTAATAATTTTGTGCGATTTATTCATTTGCCGTATACCTATATAATATAATATATAAATATACTGGTATAGTAATAAAGAGACGGGCGAAAGGATTTTTTTTCAAATGGGGAAAAATCAAGAATTATTCCTTTCACTATATACCTAATATAATAACGAAGATTAATACACACACACACACATATATACACATACCTAAGTGTGTGTACTACATTGAAATGATGTACGCTCGAGAGGCCATATCGTGATCATCTTTATAGTTGTGTAACATTATTCTATAATCGACCGATGTAATGGATACGCGTATTATCATTATATATTATACAAATGGCAATATTAATATATTACATTATCCTCATAGTTGATTGACGAGGTTTAAATTGTATATATATGTAGTAATCGACAATATTTGTATTTTACGAATTGAATAGGTAATAATTATATACTTACAAAAGTATGTAGGTGTTAAACGACGACTGTAATAATTTTTAATAACCAATTATCATGAGTAAGATGTAAATCTTTGAAGTCTAAATAGCAAATAAAACGCGCTATTACATATTTAAAAAAATAATTCTAACGTATATATAGTATAAAGTGATAATTTAAATGTAAATTACAGTTTTTTCTAATGTCCAAAAAATTAGTTTTCAAATACACAATTCCGTTCATATATCAAAAAACTTAAAAATAAAAATGTGACTTTTAATATTAAATTCTTAAATTATTTTTTAGAATTTTTAAAGCATTTTTAAACTTTAAGTACGTCATTTGTATATTATATAAGATTGGATAAAATTTGATAACAATTTACAATAATAAGTTACATCACTAAAATTAACAAAAAAATTAAATTATTAAGTGTTATTTATTTTGTTTTGTAATTTTATTTTTATTACAAATGTTTTTACCTACGTATAATATGTATGCCAGAAAAAAGCGGTGACGACAACTGAAAGACTGTCTTACTAAAAAAATGTTGTCACATTCATGCAAGTATACTTATGATATACGAGTATATTATATAAAGAGATCGTTTTTTCAACTAGCATCAATCGCGATGACGCCAAATTTAATTACGTATATTTAATGATATTAATAGATTTTTAACATTTTTGTTCAATCATTTTAGATTCTGAATAGAGCAATAAATGTATTGAATTAACAATGCTATGTGTATTTTAGCATTTCCGGTACATTTTTTTTTTTTAAATATTTTGACTCTTTTTAAGCTATATATAAAAATGTTCGTTTACCTATTTTTAATTTTTTTTATATCTTAATTTCGATATTTTCACTAGGTCAAAAAGTTTGAAAATCAGTTAAAATTTATAGATATAAGTATTTAAATATTAAAAATACATACTTATGTACAATTTTTGTATAAGTATTTGAAGTTCATATTTTGATAAAATTCATCAAAATTACAAAAATTTTCAAATTATTATGTAGCTAATAATTTATAAAACATTTAATTTTTAGAACTAAGTTTTAAAAATGTAATAAAATTTACTCATAAGTAGTTCAGACTTAAATCAAAAAAATCTAAAAAATATTTATGCTTAATTTTTTTTCATAGACATTTGAAATTAAAATTTATTAGACTAAATTAGATATTTCAATATAGAATAACAATGTTAGTTATTTTGTTGTAATTCAAAAACATAATTTATAGGAATTAAAAGTTAAACATTATCGTGAAATTATTAAAGACAATAACATTTTATGTTATTATTCACACGGTAAGTGCAGTAATTCGGTGTTGACTCAAAAGTTAATAACAGAAAAGTATAATAATATGGTTTGAATATATTTATATATTATAGTAATAATAAAATAATAACAATGTTCATAAATGCACTGTTTTCGGAAAAAATTAGATCAGTCTACTGTTTAACTAATAGTAAAATAAATTATTTTAATAGCAAAATTAAAAAAAATATACTTAGGTACTGATATAGCTGACAGCCTGTCTCCGTTCAAAATTGTTTTTCGTATCCAATGAATAATGATACCTATATCATTGAATTTAAATTTAATACATCCATTACAGTGATTCACTCAAGACTCAAACCTAATGTGCAGCAGAACAGTACTCACTTGCTCTTCTTTTTATATTTAACATTATATCAAAAAAAAAAAATTAAGAGTATTTTTAAAGTTGTATATAATATAATTTATATTTATATTATTATTAGTACATTAATAGCTGTATTTTTTAAATAAATTTGTCTTATTTTTAGAATATTTAAATTTACGCTTTATTTATATGTTTATAATGTAAAATATACAATAAAATACTGCAGGTTCCCCTATATATAAATTGATCAGTTACAATTATATTATATTACTATAAAAAAGTACCCTATTTTTATAAAATTTATATAAGTAAATTAATATTGGTGTTGTCTGTATTATTCGCTTATATAATATTACGTGTAAATAATAAATCGTGATTTTAGTTGAACCGCGGGTGTTATTGAAAAATGTCAATGTTAAGTGTCAAGCTTACCGACAATTATGTATATACTCGTAATAATAGTAAATATTTGTTCATCTCATATTTTTCCAAGCCTTTTAAAATTTCAGCGATGTATAGAAAAAAATATCTGATATTTTTATGTAAATTTGTAAAAAAAAAACCGTAACAGCCTAATGTATCTATGTATGTACAAACAATACCAATATTCAAATATATCAGGTTATAATTGGTTTGTATAGATTTCAAGGCAGTGTCATATTAATAACTAGCGCCCGGATTTAAATGCACTTAAGATCATACAAATATGCTTTAAAAATAGCCAAAAATGCACTTTGACACAAAAATGACTTTAAAATACCGTACATTTTTTTTTATTCAAATTGTAATTTATAAATAAGCTATAATTACTGTTTATTATTTTATTAAAAAAAAACTGAAAATTTGAAATGATAATTTGATGCTGAATCGCATATATGTTGGCCCTTTTGGGGAAATATTATTCATTCTAAAATATATATTGAAAATTTATTTAAAATTGAAATTCTAGGTAAACCTATTGTACTTACTAAATTTTGAGCAAAGTAAAACAATCTATATAGATAAATAAAAATAAAAAAATAAAATAAGTAATAAGTAATAAGTGAATCGACTCAGTGCTCATAACTGCCAACATTATACAGAACTTAATAATATATACCATATCCATTTAACACGTCTTAACTATAAAATATTAATAATTGAAATAGATAGGTATAATAATTTATAATTTATTCTTTTAAATTGAAACATTATTCATAAATAATCGTGTATGGGTAGAACTATGGAGTAGGTATATACAACTTTTTTATGGTTTGGATAAGAAAAAACCTAATGAATATAACAAATTACTATTTTGTGTAATAGAAAGTAGAATATAAAATATAATGTGATTAGGGGTGAGAGTAAGATATGGGGATTAGTCCATTTGCGTTGGGCAATATTCATTTTAATCATATTACGCGTGATGTGATTATTACAATAAATAGTTAAATATTTCCAACTATAACCATGACGGCAACGAAAATAATTTTGGGAACAGAAATTAATTCACCAACAATTGAATATTTTTTATCGACGTGAGCCGCAATAATAAATCATAATGTATTCAATACATGACAATAACTTTCGGTTTTTCATTAGGTTTGTACGAGTCGTGCAAATCAAACATTTACGGGATATAAAAACGCTGTATTATATAGTATGTTAAGAATTCGTTAAGTTTTGGAAAGTATTGGAAAATGTTGGCTGTGAAATAGCTGTGTAAATGGGGCTGTGTTCTCAATGTACAAGTCAAAAACGAAAAAAAAACAAAATTCAAATTGATAAACTATCTGTACAGTATACTCATTATTATTATTTATATAATATAAACATTTTTTTTTATAGTAATTATTATAACATCATATTTAATGTTATAAAATCTATTACATTAAGTATTATTTTATTCCGGAATAAATAAGCCAAAAGGGACGATTTGCAGTTTTTAGTTTCGACATATTATATGAATATATATATAACCTTTTAATAATATCGTTTTGAAGTATGGCGAACGGTGATACTGATGGCATTAATGGATGCTATAACATATTATATGTACATTATAATATACATTATATGCATAATATATTCATATAAATATTATGTATTTCGTTTTATATTCCGTAAAAGAAATATAATATTTTAAACCTTAAAATGTTATTTAATAACTTTTTTTTTTCGAGAAGTATTTATTATATACAGAATGATTCACTAAGCATGCTTGCCCCTTTTTATTTTCAATAATGCAGTTATTCGATATAATATCTTTGGAATTTTTAAATAGATTAACCATATTTTATAATTCTTGAGATTATTAATTGTACTACTTAAGGAGTATCCTGTGAAAATACAATTATCTTTTTTTATATAAACAATTTCCTTTTCTAAGGTAAATTAATTAGCAAATAATTTTTCTAAAAATGTAATAATGTGAATATTGACGTATTAAAATCAAAATTCGAACCAGTAGTTAATGAATTATTTAATTTTGCATACTAAGGATAATAGGTTTGGGAAATATGAGGGCTCTAATATTTTAGAATGTTAGTAAATAATATTAATATTAATTAAAGTTTACAATTTGTAAGAATTATCCAAGTATAATAAATATAAGGTTCAGTATTATGTCAATTTAATAATTTTGTTAAATCATTTTTAAGAACTATTATCGTATTTAGTATAAACATTTTAATAATAATTGAAAATTACTCGTTCAAATTTTAATTTTTAAACATTAACATTTTCAAAAACTTATAGACTCACAGTTAAAATGAGGCATGTTCTTGTTTGAAAAACACAAATTTCTATAGCTATAGAACAATCTTATAGTAATTCAAAAATATTCTAAAGTGATAATACATGATATTTAACTATTTAAGTATCTTTAAATATTAAAGTAATCAGAATTTTAATAAATTCAACATTAAAGAAAAAGTGGGTTGATCATGTTTGTTGAATCATCCTGTATATATATTTACAAAATACCCAATAATATACACTGCATGAGGGATTGTTTTTTTATCAATCAAAGACTGACGACTGCATTGTTAAATCCTTAGTCAAATTTTAATTTATTTATTTTATATCAATATAATAATTAATATCTATAGGAGGTGCTTACCAATATAATCAAATCATTTTCATGGTCGTCACACTCACATACAAAACGGTCTTATGTCTATTATTAATGTAATATATTAAGTAATATCGCGTAAACTACAAAATATTTGATTAATTTCTATAATATTAATTTAATATTGTTTTAGTAAACTATTTTGATTAGCTCATTGAAAGTTTTTCGAACCAAGAATTCAAGTACCTACTATTGTAATAAAATATTACGTCCACATAGTATGTAATGAATACTTGTTCAGACAGTGTGAAATGTCGAGGTCATAGAATAGTTGATACGATTTTTAATTAGGATTGTTAACTCATCCAATTTTAATGATAAAAATAAATAGACTTTATAACAGTAAAATGTAGACATATATGTTTCACACAAGTACCAATATTTGATGTAATATGTTGATTTTTTGTGTGTTGTAACTTGTAATAAAATAACTTAGATATTATTTAAATTAATTTTCTATAACTAAACAAAATAAATCTATTACCAGTTATACGTAAGTATAAGCAAAAGTTTTGGATGTGAAATCAAGAACATATTATTATGCATTTATGCATCAATATATAACTATTTAAAATATATAATAAAATTTATATTTATATATTATAATTGTATAAATTGTATGTGTATGTTTAATTTTTATCATCACAAATTCATGTTCTTAAAAATATATTTATAATGTTAAAATAATATTATATAACGTCGTTTAAACCTATATCAATGATGTCTTGATCGAAAGAGTATCCTCCAATTTTTTTTTCTTCATTATGTTAATCATTCATACACAGTAAATCGAAAATATATTGAATTCATATTATAAAAATATTATATAATTCTCTAGAATTTTGTCTCGTTGTTTCTCATTTAGAGCTACTATGAAAGTTTAATATTACCTATAACTCTAAATTTATAATATAATATAAAAAATATAGGTTGATGGTTACTTATTTTTTCAAGTAAATTTATTCAACGATACTCCAGAAATGTTTTCTAAAATCTTCAAAACATAGGAAATATATTTTATGTATAGTTACTGTAAAAAAAATGTATTCGAGTTCGATCGAAAAACTTTTAATTTTTGCCGATTACATAATATTATTATATAGGCTATACACAGATGTAAAAACTTTTGAATTTTTGTCAATAGATTATGTAATATTATTTTGTTTGGATATTTTTATTTACTATTTATTATTTGTAATGAATTAATACAAATATTTATAGACGTTATATACATTAATACAGAATACTAATAATATTATAAATAAAAAAACAATATCCACCTGGTATTATTAGCAATATTGGCTATAAATATGATTTAAAACCTTTTTATATATATTAAAAAGCTTTGCTGTGGTTATAACGTTTATTCGTGTTTCGTTTACTGGCTAAAATATGTATAATTACATAGAAAAAGTCTGGTTCGAATGTTAGGTTAGATTATAATGATATATTTACATTACAAATCATAGGAAGTACTGTACGTATGATAATATATAATATGATACACCTAATGCTCTAACAGTCCAGAGTACCACTGTTTTGTATAGTAAAATAATGCAATATAATGAGAATTACGGCATCGTACGTCATCATTTCTTATTTCACGATTCTCCGATTATTTTGAAGTTATTCATATCTCTGATTATGAAGAGCAGCTTTAATATTGCACTTAAATGATATCTCAATCAATAAATGTTTAACCTGAGTTATTAAAAAAAATAAAAGTAAATGAATAAATGATTAATCTATACATATTCATATTTTTTAGATTTTATTTTAATTTTTTTTCTCTTTTTAGTTAGGTCATAGGTACAATAGCAAATAGCAGCAACAAAGCAAAATAAATTCAATTTAATCAACTAATATAATATAACATACGTATTTATTACAAAATCACCACTTAAAATATTTAAGTACATATTATTAATAATGTCCAACTATAGTATGACAATTCCTGAAATTTGGATTAAAAAAAAAATCCTTCCAAAATTATATAATATTCAATTTGTTTTCAATTATATGCAACATAAATTATAATAGACAGTATTTTTTTTTTTTTTTGGCTACCATATTTTTAAGAATTGTAAAAGTTGAAAAACCATAATCGAACAATGACAAAATCGACTTAAAGTGGGGAAGGCAGCGTATAATATAGTGAGTGGATCACGTTCAAGAGAAACGCATAAGTATACGTAACCCGCGAACGTTTAATAATGGGCACGTTCGGTTCGTGGCTTTCGAAAAACCAAATTATATTGGACCCGAAACAAAAAATAAATAAATATCATATCACAATGCTATGACCAATATCGTGAAACGAGGGATATTATTATGTTCTTATGTTCATATTGAAATATTGCGACGATGAAAGTCTCATCGCGGAGGTCGTGCGAACATTATTGGTCGCTCTAACGCCTCTAACCATAGAGTTTGGACATTGGAAATTGATACAATCTGGTCGCAGGGAACTTATCTCTCTTAGTAAATACCAACATAATATACACGTTATTAAACGTGATCATCATGATATCGCACACGTCTTAAAAAAAACTATAATTACTTCGACTAACAGTGTAAAAGTACTGCATTAAAGTGCTATTTTCTGGTAGTGCTGGTACCTAAATTAAAATTTGTAACTGTAATATATATAGGGTGATTCAATGATTATACTTAACTCCCTCATTTTTTCCTTTGATAATGAATTTATTGAATTTTTAATTTTTAATTGTTAATTTAAATTGTTTAATAGTAAATACTTTAAAACTAAATTTTCAAATCCTTGTAATTTTTTGTACTATTTAAGGAGTAGGTATTTAATATTCCTGTGTTTGTACAAACTTCTGTTTTTTTAAATGATAACTTCATATTTTACTCATTTTAAAAACAAAAGTTTGTAACTCCAAATAACATTCCTTAAGAAGTATAAAAAGGTTTCAGAGCAATCAGCTCGATATATGTGTACACCCATACAGATTTAATGGTCGTAGGTATATACTTACTTATAAACTCACTTGCCGTGTATAATGCTAAATAAAAAAAATTAAATTTATTATTATTGATTATATCCGTTACATGTAGTTTGTTGAGAAAAATTAACAATTTGGCATAATTGATTTATTTAATTCCTGTGAGCTAAGGTGAACTGGAGTTGGAAATACTGAAGTTATATACGGACTAGGTTTAATATATTAATTATACTAATAACTAATTTAAATTTAGTGAGTTGTAATATAAAAAAGTTAAATATATAAGCAATATGTATAGTACACAATAATATGTATAGTACCTAATAATAACAACTTATAAATCATTAAGTAGACAATTATGTACACACTTTTTTAACACTTATCCTATAATTTATTCTTAAATAGTAGCATAAGTATTAATATAATAAATATGTATTGTAACATATTTTAAGTAATCATGTGATGGTCGCTTTTATGAAAATTATGGTTTGACTGTTTTGATATAATATATAATATTACGTTTACTACTACTATTATATTAATTTTTAAGCCGGCAGCCGCATAGGTGATAATTTAATACCAATGTGTATATACCTAATCTATACACAAAATTATTGATTTTAAGGTTATTGGGGCATAGTAAAATATTTTGTATTGATATTTATTTACTAGTGTAATAGTTTATTTTTAAGCTATTTAAGCCATTACATAATACATTAAGTGACAGTATGTGAATTATTTATCAAAATTTGCGTTTTGTATTATGTTAAGTATATAAAATATTTTGCAAACATATATATTAATCAACTTAAGCAATTGTTATCTTTTTATCGACTAATTTAAGAGCCTCTCACCTTCATAGGCTTCACCACAAGCTGTGTTTATAGGAGGTGAGCAAACAAACTTATTTCATGTATTGTTTAACGAAACTTTTCTTTTTTCGTATGTCATTTGTTTGCAAATATATATATTTATTATTATTATTATCTGCTCATATCACAGTCAACCATATCGTCAAAATCAATTCTGATTTATAACTTATATAGTATATAAAAAATGTAATTTATTAATTATTATGAAATATACATTTTGAATTTGTGATTAATATTCATTGCATTCGCATAATAAATATTTTAAATTTCACTGTTTTTATTTGAATATTTCAAAAGGTTATATTTATTTTATTATGTACGAATTTCAAAATCAATATCAGTGTTGCCCTCTATCTAGTCAATTGTTTCTTTTTGAGTTGAACATTTTGAGTATATTCTGAGCAATCAACACAAAATAAAAGTTCAAATTTTAACTGTATTTTATTTTTAAATTTCTATGTATATACCTACATTTATTAAAAAATGGACACTTTAACGCACATATCACATCGATCACCAAACGGTGGCTACACGGTTGACATTGAACAATTATAGGTATTTACTATTTTATCATAATAATTATTATTATTTTGTAGGTAATAACGTTTTACATCCGTGTATAAAATTATAAAACACTGCAATTCATAATACAAATGTCGGCTGCAGTATCATGCTGCGAGTCACGATACCCGATTATACCGATAATAGCACACGAAATTAACATGTTCTATAACATTACTCTATACTTTAAACATATATAACATAAATACAAAAAAAATTGCAAAAACAATTGGGGCCATTTTATAATTCACCAAAGTTATTAAAAGCTATGCCCTGCGGACAACCCGCGGCGAGACATTAGGTTAAAAGCACCGCGTCCTACGCTCACCGATGGGCGAAGAGGAAAAGACGGCAGCTAGAGGAAAAAGGAGTGCAGTGAACGGAGATAAAACAACTATAATATTTGACCTTAGAAATAATAAAACAAAACCGAAACGAGTTTTACGCATTTGTTTGTCCGATTTTCATTTACGGTCCAACAGTAATATATATTAATTAATTAATTGTATTATGTATATGTAGGTATATTATAATAATTCAGCATTTCATGCTGTACAATCCTTTTGAACAAACATAGAATATGCGGTGGTGTAGAAATTATAATTTGGAATTTTGGAATTTTTAATTACATCCAGATACTTTTTTTTTAATTATTGAATTTTTGGTGGCAATACAAACAACCATTTGTAAAACAAACATTCTTCGAATGAAAATGAAAAAAAAATTATTCAGATTTTAATCCCGTCCCGTTTAAACGTTTAATAAGTATTTAAGTATACTACTGTATGTCTGTATGGCATCTCATATTTGTATAAGATAATCCAAATTACGTTCTTGTGTTTATGATATAGTACTGTAGCACAATATTATACAATAATATGCGGACAATTTACCGCGAAAACAAGTAGCCGAACGTTCCCATAAAACTAACACAACAGAATAATGGGAAAACTTGGTAGTTGATGAAAAAAAGTTTATATTTAATACGTTAATTTAATTTAATCGTTGTTACGTCTCATAAATAACGAAATACGAAGCATTACAATACTGCAGTAGGACCAGTAGCCAAAAAGCGTACCGTCCCCCACCAATTTTTTTTTATAATTATTGGTTATTTAGATAATAATGGGAAACTAATATAATAATAATAATATAATATTATTATATCAAGCATAGCGATATGATAAATTATCACCTCAACTAGCTCGACTACGATTATATAGATACAATTTTCACATCAGCTATTTGTCTTATGAATTTTTAGAAATCAAGTGGAATTTAAATACATTTTTATCATGTCGTTATAAAATTTCAGTAAAGTTGTGTTTCCTATAACTCTAAAAATAGTAGCAACTCGAAAACACGGAGATAATTAGTATGTATAATAATTGTATATAATTTTTTTATTTATAACAATAAATTAATAATTGTTGCACTTACTTCAGGGTCTACATTTTTTAAATCCATATTTAGATGACTTGCTTTCTTCTTTTAATGGGCATGTTAAAATATAAGTTTCTTAGAGGCCAAACAAATAAGGTAAACTTTTTACTGTCTATATAAAATATACTGAAATTGTATTACATTATTGTAACTAAATAACTTATTAGATAAACTATTATTACTTATAATATATAAGTTATATATTATACAATATAGATTATATTAAATAACTGGTAACATCGATGATAAGACTAACAATTATTGTCAAAACGCTTGATTAAAATCAAAATTTTTCATTATTTTTCATGTACAAGTTTTAGTGTTTTACGTGAATTATTTCATTTTTTTACAGACTCATTTATACCTATTAAGTTAAATGAAAATATTTTATTATTTTCTATTTTATCAATAAACGAGCGGTGCCTTTTTCGGCCGGAGTGACTTTTTGGGCATTCTGTAAGAGCCATTTTTGGTCAGTACACTAAATTGGTGACCAATATAAAATGTTATTATTAATTTATCATTAAAATGATGTTACTCATTTTAGATTTATAAATTGGCCGTTTGCTATAAGATTATCATCTTTCTAAAGTATTATACCTGTATTTGGTATACCATAAGAGGACTGGAGGATTTTCAGTTATTTTTTGATGTTGTAATTTAGGTATTTGTATACTGCAGAGTCGTGTGCAGTGTGCGTGTGTATACTGTAGTGTAACCGCGTAGGACCACAGGTACTCGTATGTTAATAATTCACTGGTGTTTATTTTAACAACTGTAGACACTTATATTATAACAAACATACTGATTTAATATTCATTTAAATTTAATGTCATATATTTTTTTATAATAGTGTAATTTTACGTTGGTGATCAGAATAGTATAAATGTATATATTACAGAACATCCAAAAAGGGAACGATTCGTTTTGGCCGAAAACGGTTCTGCCCGGGTAAACTAAAAGAATGACAAATTTACGTTTATAAAATACCTATCGTAAAGTACCT
Organism: Rhopalosiphum maidis; assembly: GCF_003676215.2. Classification (NCBI taxonomy): domain Eukaryota; kingdom Metazoa; phylum Arthropoda; class Insecta; order Hemiptera; family Aphididae; genus Rhopalosiphum; species Rhopalosiphum maidis. The sequence continues at coordinate 89,835,261 of NC_040878.1, forward strand.
ACTTATTATGTGGATATTGGACTATACTGGATTATGTAGGCTTTTAATAATATTTTTTTTTTGAGATAGATACAACCGTTATTTAAAGGACTAAAAAAATGAATATATGTGTTATGCACTATAATGTATAAATATATATAATGCTTAATTATTCGACTTAATTCGGCAGTGTATGTATTTATAGGTACCTGATGCTATCTATAATGCATTTATATTTGTACAAACGGCAGTCGTATAATGCTGCAATACTACTCAACCTTTTTACTGTTGCGGTCCCTTAAATGAATATTCAATTTTTAAGCAACCCCTAAATCGTATATAATTTATAAACACGTATAAATTACCATTAAAAAATAATTATAGACGTGCATAGACATTTATCACTGGCTGGTGAAATATGCAACCCGAAAATATAAATCCTCTAAATAAATGCTTTATAAGTAATCATAATTATTAGGTATACCTTATAAAAAAAAAAATAGGTTTACACAATTTTGCAAAATTGTGTTTATTGAAAAAAATAAAATTTCATCATTTTATCTCATAATAATATTAAGCCACAAACATCGATCTTATATTATGTACATATTTTGCTTTTCTTCTAAAACTGTTATTTTGAGATTTTATTTAAAGGACAGTTAATGCAATTTTTATTAACTGTCAAAAATCGTTTACTTGTTTTACCACAAATGTTCAATTATTAATAATCGTTATTAAATTAAGATTTTTAATGACTTTGTTGTTGTTGATGATCTGAAATGATTTTGTATATTTAGATATGATGTAGTATTAGCATGATATATTTATTTGTTATTATTAGATTTTTATTATTTTGTTTTTAAATAATAGTTAAACCGTATTATGTTGATGACGCTAAACAATTATTAGTTGGTGACCCCCAGGTTGAGAAACACAGATGTTAGGTATAATAGTAAAATTAAATTTGTTTTAAAACTTTTTTTGTGCATGCTAGATTTCACAGTAAGTAAATGGTAATCGAAATAACAATGCTCTTAAACCACATAGCACTTACTATATGATATTTTACTGCAAATAAAAGGCAAAAGGGGTAAGCGATATGGCGTAAAGACGGGACAAAATAGAAAAAAAACGTTTTAGTGTATTTCTGACTTTTTAATAAGAATATGAGATAATTTATATATTTATTTTTTTGGAAAATCAAAATTCGTTAACAAAAATAACAAATATTGTGGGGCCGTGACATTTTTTTGGGTGGGAGGGGTCAAGTGATTAAAAATTTGTGTGGGCTAACCGACAAACACAATAATCTGGCGCTCGACTCTTACTATTACTTTACTATTACTACTTATCGATTTATTTTTATTTTTGATACACTTGACATGATTGAAAATATATTGCTCCTTTCTTTTTAGTTTTTTTAAATATATTTTCTGAATGAGAATACTAAATAATGTATAATTTTGCTCTCCTGAAAAGTAATAAAATTGTCACATGGCCTTTTTTGCATTTTACCGGTAAAATTATACGTCTCGTCTGGCAGACATCGGTTAGTTGTTATGTTGAAAATGCAGCAGAAAGAGACTTTACACAGCCCGACAGCCCGTCATTGTATAATACTCGACTACTGGTTAAATAGAACGCAGAAATACATAATATTAAATTAGTTCTGCGCGGTGATGTTCTAGTATAATATTCTTTCACGTGGGCGCCATCATCCGAATCTGAATGTGGAAAATACTGAATCCATATTCCATACACCAACGTATGTGAAGTAGGTAGGTATATATAATAAGTATTATGCATACCGGGTGATTCGTTGAACAAAAAATACCCATATTATCATGAAAAGTATAATTTTAATTTTATTTTTTTTTTAATTTAACTGGGGTATAGGTATAACGTGAAATTATTGTAATGTACTATTTCGGTCATCTAAATAATTTAAGTACTTCTAACTAGAACTCAGATTTTATAAGAGATTAAATCGTTAAAAAAGTCTTAGCAATCATTGATTGATCGTTGATTAGATGATTTGAACGTTATATTATACTAATACTATGACAATATCACTTGTTTCTGGAAAAAAGAAGTAGGATAATAAAACATAATTAAAGAAACGTATGAAATTTTCTTAAAAATTGTGAAAAAATTAAGAAAAAAAGCCTCAAAGTAATAAAGTAAAATAAAATTTGCTTCAATCAATCAGAAAGATATATAAGAATTATCTTTATAGTTTCTATTACACTCATCGTAAAAATATCGTTTGCCACAAAATTTGGGCAATAACCGATCACAACTATAATAATTAACTACCTACTGGCATTATCTTTATGATAGTTTTTTGAAATTCTCTGCAGAAAAATATTCTATTTCGGATTACGAAATTAAAAACCTATGCTTATAAGAATACTCTAATTTTTTAGCAAAACTCATTAAAAATAATGAGTGTTTTGTGTTAAAGAATCGCTCTGTGTGCGTGTTGCGTCGATCACACCATGACTGAGATATACGTGGGCGTAGATACGTGGCGCATAATAATATAATATATAATATAGTTTACAAAATATCGTTGGTACATGCTGCCTATGCCTATTTGAATATTATAATACATAACAAAATAAATTGCTAAAAAATACATATTTATGTACCGGGTGATCCATTTAACGTAAGACATTTATTATTTCAATAACTATTTACAAGAATTTATGAAAATATTTTTCCTACATAACTTTAAGTCGTTAAAAAAACAATATTTTGCTAAAAAACATATTTTTCGCAAATTTTTATAGCTATTGTTTTTAAATATGTTTGAATTCTTTTGTATTGTTTATAATTATTATTTTATGAAATAAATATTATTATTATTTATACTTTGCTATATACAGTTTGATCTTTTAAAGAGTAGTTTATAAGTTATATCTTATAATTATCATTGAGTAGAGTGCGGTTTACAAGAGTTACGCTGTACATACGCTAAACTAAACTCTAAATAATTATAAGTTATAATAAATAATAAATACCATGTCCGAAATTTTTAATTTTTATGTATAGAAGTACTCCAAACTTTGTTTCAGAATATGAAATAAAAAATTTATATTTTTATTTAAAATAGTAAAAATGATAATACTTATGTTTTGTAATAACTAAAAATTATATAAGTTCAATTTTTTTCATATAAGTATTTTCTGAAACACTAAGTGGCTTACGTTGATCACCCCGTATATGGATTCACTGATACGTGAGATAATAATATACTCACTACACTCACTAATGTCTACTATATGACGTATATATATTATATACTGGTAATTGGTATGATAATAATAATAATATACATATAAAATATATAATGTATAAAATAATAATATTAATAATAATTGTATATCCGAGACGGAGAGTGTTTTTCGTTGCCAAGAGAACGGTGTTATATTTACACGTGTGTGTGTGTCTGTCGCGAGAAGTTTGGTTGGCCAACATCATAATACAGCGTCCTTGTCCTGAATACCGCGTAACTACTGCAACAGTGGATTGGATTGGATCGAATTGTACTGCATATGAAAATATTTTACTTAAAACAAAAAAATAATTGTATAAAGGTAATAATTATTAACTATGACTGGTAATTTAGTGTATTAAAAAATTTACTTATAAAATATCGAAAAAATGCCCTATAAATTTCAAAAATGGATTTAACAACCTTTTTTATTTGAAATATAATAATTTATAATCTGTACAATAAACAGTAGAGTATAAAAAGCAAATTTTTTTTGGTAACGAATCGGTAGTCGTCCTGAAGTCTAACCTCGCGAGGAAGTCGTCCACTGGCAGCATCCCAGAAACAACCTTATAAAATATTAATGTATCTTAAAATATCAACAAAAAAATAGTATAAATCGCACTGTATTGTCTGTATTCTATTAGTATATCTATTAAGTAATTTAAAAATATATAAATATAATATATACAAATTAAAATATTTTAAATTAAAAATAATATTAATTAAGTATAGGACGTGCGTTCAGAACGTGTAAAATAATATAAAATAAAAATTAAAAATTAATATTATATTAAATGTTTGTAAACAATTAATGGATATTAAATGATATATTTATATTGATATTGTAGTGATTTATTTTACTATTTTGTAATAAAGTGTTTTGAATAAATTTTTGTCGAAAACATTGCATTTATTATATTATTATTTATCAATATTTAACTATAATAGTATATCATATAATATTATTGTTAGTTCATAACTTTTGAATTTAAACGTGGTATAAATGATAAGATTTTTTGAAAAAAGATATATGTATAAATGTTTTTTAAATTCATATATAATGCCAATGCCTACACTGATGATTAGAACCACATACAAAATATAAAAATGACCGAAGATCGTGATAACGAATAACTAGAATAATTTTTAAAAATCTTTACTAAACAATTTTATGTCTTTTTAAATGATCTTTGTATTTAAGAAAAAAAAAATCAAGTGCTATTACACATTTTAGTGGTAAAATTGGTAGCAATAAAATCAATGAGATTTATGAAGACTCTATATCTATATTGTAGTGTTTATTAGATATCGAGAAAGGCACAGTTGTACTCTTTTTTCGCCACACTTAGACGAAAATCAAAATAGGAATAAAGCCTATTATGAAATACGCGAGATAATATTTAATAAATTCGATGTTTTTGGAAATTAGTAAATCAACTTACTATAATACTAATTGTAAAATAAATTACTATAATAGTCATATCAAAAACCATATTATGAAATATACTTAGTTATGTAGGCTGATTGATTGTCTCCAGCTGAGAATCGTTTTATCTCATACAATGATAATATACCATTAAATTCAAATTTAACGCATCCATTGACCTACTCGGCACCTATACTATACTACAGAATGGTATCGACTTAACCACTTTATTTTTACTCGAACTCTATGTAATTAGTATATACGACTTTTGTGAAAACAAACAATCATGTTATAGTTACGATCTTGACGAATAAACCATTTCCCCTTCTAGTCTTTTAGCCAGTTACGCCAATGACCGCTATAATCGTTATGTAAACAGTTTGTTAAAAAAAAAGTATGTATTTGATGTTTGAAATGTCTTGGCTACTGAAGTGTCATCAAGATCATTGTCAGTGTTCGTCTTGCTCTTCCACAGCACGGCGAGCTCGACGTACATGTTTTGTATATTTGAAGAGCACAATAATTATATTAAGTACCCAAGTACCTACGAATACTATACAATATACACGTGTGATTAAATTACCTAATATTATAATATAGTATTTTCATTTTCACATTGTTCAGAGAGAATATTTTCTACAAACCGATTTAAAATTCATAATATTGTTTTACACATTTTAAACGTATTCGGTGTGTAGTAAGTAAACGCAATACGTATTTATTATATAAATCATAAGCCATAGGATCATTTTAACACTCAAACTCGTACAAATGTTTTCTGATGCAATACTTATAGTTGAAATTCGTCCGTCATAATCATATTTTTCAATAATCAAAATTGCATCGGTTGCAAAACGTAATTAAAATGCTAAAACTTTTAACACGTCTGTGATACATAACTATAATAATATTATACACTACATAAAGTACTAACAACTTAAATATATGTATAAAATACTTATAATGTCAGTAAAGAAATAATATTAGATAGACTAGCTGTTTACATTTTTACAAAACGTAATTATAAAACTTCTTTTTTGCTTAAGTTTTAAAAATAATTATACCTAAGTAGCTAATTTTCATCAGAATATCGTTATAATAAAATGACGCTATTCTATGGATTTATCGTGAATTATAATATTATAATATTACAATTTATACTGTAGATTTTTTAATCGACTTTACAGCTGCCCATTCATGTTCAGCAGTAATTCATAATAATTGTAATATTATTATAACGACACAAGTCGAGTTCGTTAAACTCAAGTACAGATATTTTTTTTTCTAGGTAGCGATCGACTAGACGGCAGGTATATTACAAATATATGTACACAGTACACGCACCGTACCTACCTAACCTATATATATATAGTTAAATAACAAGCACTATGAGAGTGTGAGATGTACACATTTGTTTTAATGTGAGAAACGTGCGATTAATAAGTATGACACATTTACTTATAATATTACGTAATAGAAAATAAATGTAACCGCGAGAAAATTCGAAATAAATAAAATACAAAATACTATCGTTAGTATAAACATAATATTTCCCGGAAATAACTCCTTGAACGGTAGATATACGTAATATAGCCATATAGGTATTTTTGTACCATGCATCAACCTATCGAGTCGATAGTGAATTGCATTGCATTTTTAATTTTCTATAAAAATACCTACTGACTAAACGTAGAACAGTGTATATACAATCGTTGGTAAAAAGACAATAGCAAAAAAAAAAATCTAAATATTTAAAAAATGTCATTGTGTAAAAATAAAATTTCCTTATATCCATAAAAATGCGCGAAAAGGATATTTTTGAAGTACAAAGCTAAAATTGTTATTTTTCGTTCAAATATCTAATTTAAAGCAAATACTCTGAACTTAAAATGTCTAAAGAAAAATAATTTTTTAATTCTAGTATAAACTGCTTATGATGTATATTTAATTTGCAAACCTTATTAGGAAATTCACAAAAAAAATGAATATATTATATATTTTAACTACAAAATAACCTGTACATTTTTGTGATTTTCATGAATATTGTTAAAACTTGAATTTTAATTGGCTTTTTAAAAAAACTGTACAACTGTGCATATATCTTTAATATTTATAAAAATTTATAAAAAAAACTTATAAAAGCCTTATATTACATTTTAAAATATTTTGACCTGCAAGATAAAATGTATTATTAACATTAATTAAAAATGACAAATAGTCAAAATATTTGAAAAATTATACCATGTATCGTAAATGTTGATTTGAAAAGAGTAATTTGTAGACACTGTGGGTCTATTATCTATCAAAAATGATTATACAACCATTCGGTTAACATTAATTTTGATAGTGTCTATCGACGAATTTTCAAAACAAAAGGCGAGGTGAATAATTTATAAAATACTTTTCAATCTGTTTTGACTTTTTGACATTTAATTTGATTTAGGTATTATTAAAATTATGTTCAGATATACAATATTTTTTATCGAACAAAAATGTTTTTAATATTAATATATTTTTATTATGTATTTTATAATTCAACTACACATAAACTATAAATATTTTTATAATATGTTATACAAAAATGTTAATGTACCTAGTATTTATGTAAATTGAAACACATTATTAGGGGCCCATAATTTTAAATTACATTTGGCCTATGGTTTTACCTAACCTAAATCAAGCACTGCCTTAACTGGTACGTACCGCTGTATATATGTTACTATTATTGTTGTGGAATTATATAAAAATATTTTAACCGAACCTAACCTAACCCAATAACTATTGTGCTCACACCATGCGATATTATAATACATTGCAATAATAAAATGTATTGATTGCAGCGTTCGAGTAATACTAAATTATATAAATGTCGATAATTTAGAGCAATGTGAAATTAAACAGTAATGCATTTAATAACCTAATCTATTAGGTATGGATAACTATAAAAAAAAAAAAAAAACAGTTTTAAATTAAAATCATTTATGTATATAAACATGTATGTAATATGCAATTAGATGTATCAAACATTTGATCGATTATTTTCACTTACTTATAAATTATATTTTAATATGTAATATGATAATTAGATACCTAATTAAAAGCATGAGAAAAATACATAATAATTCGTACTGCAAACATCGATAATTCACGCTGTGCCCATATGATTAGATGCATGTAATATAAAATATATTTAATAGCACCAATACCTTATTATAAGTAAAATGATTCATTAAATTGTCAACACCAATTATTAAATATAAGTATATATAAGTCTATGTTTATTGTGGTTAAAGAAAATATGTTTTAATGCAGATAATATGTTGTTTTTTTTTAAAAATGTGAAATAAATAATTAGTCTTTACTCCCGAGTCCTGACCACTTAATAAACGTTTATATACGTTGATGTTGCCGCAATATGAATTTTATCATAATATGATAAATTAATCGGTTAGATGTACGTAATAAACTTGAAGGTATTATAAACATGTAAGTACAGGTTTACGTGTAATTTCCAGTTATTTTATATATTTGCGAGTAGGTATAGCATGTTGATAGATTTATTGAACAATTATGTAGTTTAATGAAAAGAATAGTATTTAATTTGTATGGTGTATAAACGAAGATGAGGTACATTTATGTATCTACTATAACTAGGTATTAATAATTTATAATTTGTACGATGATTACATTCATTTTATATTTATATAACTGTATACTAATGATAGTTTTTGTTCTAGTGTACATCCAACAATTGATCGGTCATGATCCGGTGACTGCTTTATCCAATTATTCAGTATTATACAGAGTGATTCGCCAAACATGCTCATCACCCTTTATTCTTTTTTTCGATAATGCAGTTATTTCAAATCTGGTAATATAAATTTTTAAATAAAGACCAAATTTTCAAATTCTTGAGACTTTTTGCAATACTTAAAAAGTATTCTGTGAAAATTGCTTACAAGTGTGTAATTAGGAGTATGTACCTAATTTCTATTATATGAAATTTAAATAAACTATAATTATACTCAATTTTAAATTCATAACAGTCTAAATGATAAAATAGAAAATAGAAAATTATATCCAATAATAATATCTATTTTATTATATCTAAGTAATAGCATTAGCAAACCTGTATTAAAAAAATAATAAATTTTCGTGAGCTAAAAAAAATTCATATCGACCTATACTATATAATGGGTTGAAAAAAAAAGTAATAAATCCTCTTCAAGTCTCAAGGAATCTATTGATATAAATTTTATTGAAACAGTCCAGTAGTTTTTGAGCCCATGAAGAACTAACAAACAAATATTCGTTTTTATATATTACATTACATAATAACCGATAGTTATATTGACATAAATATAGTTCTAAATTTATTATAACTAGCTATTTTATACAATATATAAATTTAATAAATTTGATGATATTGCCTATTTAAAACCCCTTAAAAAGCGTATTTGTTGTCTCCGATCAAGAGTGAAATATTTATATTTACTCGGTATAGAACTATAAAAATGTAAAATAAATGACATAATTCTATATTCTAATACATACATAATCGCATATAATAATTACCGAGGTAACACTGAATTGAAAAATGTAAACGAAAATAGTCTCTAGGCTATATATTAGGATTGACGTATTACCTACAGCAATATAGTCATTATAAGTTTTTATGATATATGTAGTATCATACAAATAAAAATTATATAACTCAGTTTTTCCATTTCTATTCTAAAATTTAAAAAAGTGGAAGATAAATTTATAAATATATTATACACATTAAATATAACCATCAGTCACTAGTCTTGCAGGATCCCCTGCAAAAAGTATTGTACCACATTTTTTGCTTTTGTTTTTTTTTTTTTGGAATTTAAACAGTAGGATTTTACTTATATCGTTCTATCTTTATTTAAATCAATTTTCATAAATTGCAACAATAAAATTTACAGATTCCACAGTTCTGAATAGATTACACGAACTTCTTTAAAATAATTGTTCCCTTCTACTATATTGTAATAATTTTAGTATTTTACTCTTTCCTAATAATTGTTAAATACAAATAATAGCTTATTAGAAAGTGCTGAAATAATACTCTTAATTAAATTTTTCGACTTAACACCTTTTTCTATTCGTCGCGAAGTAATTCAATAGTTGGTCATTGGTCGCATGATATCGCCATCACTCATCAGTCTTCACTGAACGGTATACATTCGTCATTCAATATACCAATTTCAATAATTTCATGACCATATTATCGAATACCTGTGTTGAATGATTTATATTATGGGTTTATGAAAATTTAATAGCAGGATTAAACATTGTCATCACAAACATTATTATATATTACTTTGTTTTAAATTCAGTGTTTTAATTTTTGTTTAATGACTATTCCACTTTATATAATATGTCATAATATATGTTATATTCAGTGGCGCCATTTAAATTTTTTTTAACAGGGGTGCCTAAGTTATGCATCAAGTACCTCTCCGCTCTACTAAAAGAAAACGTTAAAACTTTTGTTATTAAATTCAATTTGTATTTTAATGGTATAAATATGATAAACATACGATGAAGTTACGTTAGACCGGTCACCGTCGTAACTTGGTGCGGTGCCGTGCAGTCCAAGGTCGAACTTATCTTCTTCACAATGGGTGCCGTAAATCGTCGTTCATTAAACGCTGCCAAAAAATATAACTAACAAAACAGCCCCACTGCTAATTATCCCCAAACCGTTAAAGCGAACCGGCGATTGTTCACCTTTCGACTTCTCCGAGTTCTCCGATAGCGAATATGCAAACGGTCAAACGGCTGCGTTCATACTGAATAGCAATTTCATTGTATCTCCCAGTCATTAAATTAGGTTTCCGACATTTTCGTCGTTTCAAATTGTTACTCCCTGATAACGAAAACTCCAGATAATCAAACTGACCCATAATTAGGCACCTCTAACGGCTCTAACGAGGAACAAACTAATGAAAATAATGATACAAAAGCCCGACTCCACTTTATATTTTTATTAATAGTTATGAAATTAACTACACGAAGGTAACTCACGAAATCGGAATTCGAATGCAAAAGTTTCGTGTTAGAACCCCAATTGTTCGTTCTTACAGGGCTATAATAAAATATTCAAAAAAAGTTATAATTTTTCAACACATAAGATACCGGTTCTACGGTCATAGTAACGCATATTATTTTCGTGAATATCACGAATCTATGTAGTCAATGTTTAAAAAACTCAAGAAACTAGTGAAATGTGTGTTGTGCGACGGTGAATAACACGCCAATTATAAAAGGTATGCGTGATGGGCTACAAAGACTTATAAAAAAAGAGAGAGAAATCTTATCATTAATCAATGGTTCAAAACAAATGATCTATCTCCAAATTCTATAACTGTCCAAAATAATAATATTAATATTATAATATAGATAAATTAAATTTGTCTGCTTTCAATTAATACAACACCTCTCATTCACAAAATCCAAATTCATTGATTCGTCATACAGACACAATACACAATCTCAAATGAGGGTCTAGAACAGGGGTCACCAACTAATTTCTATGGAGGTCCGTATTGAAACTTACCAAACTGGCTGCGGACCCTAACAGTTTTAATAATTAATACACGTTAATAAATAAATTTTTTTTTAAAAAAATTAGTATTTATATTGATTTATTTATGCATTTTTTCAATAAAAATTAATCTTATTTTTTGTCGTAATAATATAAATTTTATATGACATACTTATAATTTTTATTTATTTATATTATACAAATTTTAAAATCTACTCCGCGGATAAGGGTCCGTAAAAAAGTGTTCTCGGTCCGGATGCGGACCGCGGTCCGCCAGTTTGATGACCCCTGGTTTAGAACTTACCGGACAACATTTTACCTTTATTAATGACTTAAGTATTAATATTTACTCTAATTTAACTATATACTATTATCATTAATAAGTTAATCTCGAAAATGTACTAATACTCGGTTAAAAAGCCACTCACCATGCTATCATGAAACTCACTCAAACTATCTCTTCTCGAGACCACTGTTATTAAAAGCAGCACCCATGAGTCACAGACAACCCGAATAGATGAAAAACCCGAAATTGACTCCGATACCTATTACTTGCAAATTATTAAATTAAATTGTTGGTGTCTCAATTGTGAAACTTCTACCTCGAGTGTACTTTTAAATTCAAGTCAATTTATCCACTAATACCACTTTTCTTATTGTTAGAATCAAAGACTAATTTTAAATTATAAATTTTCTAATTAAACAATATTTAAAAGAAAACTTATCATAATTGAGCCACAATATTATTATTATTATTACTTACTCATTACCACTTGTTTTTAATTATGACTTATTGTATTATACCTCGCAATACAAAATGTTTATTTTAATTCTTTTGTTATTTTTATTTGTTATTATATGTATATAATACTTAATAAACAATTAAAATTCGTAAAAAAAAATGCAAATCAATAATTTTTTTTTTTAGCAAAGATTATTACTCGTAGACCAGTATTAATAAATGATAATCTTTATTTTATACAATATATTTTATCCATAAATTATTTTAATACGAACAATATTTAAATATAGAATCTGATAATTAATTATTTTATGTATCGCAATCGCGATTACATTCAACCGTCTACGTACATATAATTACTGACGAGTAACGATAATAATAAATATTTATTAGGTTGACATAGTTCATTTACATTATTTTACCGTATCCAAACGAGGGCATTCGACTATAAACGTTTGATTATGTTTCAAAAATATAAAATAACATTACGACGAGTCCACGGATCCGTGATTTAAATTGTCCACAGTAAAGAGAGCGACCGAGCAAAAGACAAATAAAATAAAACTATAAAGTTGATCAAAATATATTATATAATATTATTACATATGTATATATGGATATAATCGTCCGGAGGTCCGATTTATTTTATAAATATCATATTATAATTGATAATGCACATGAACAAATAAGTAGCAACTTAACATATTTAATGAATATGCATATTACAGCGTAAAATAGTATTAGTTATTGTGACCCGTTTTTTATTATCGTTTATTTACCTACGTTGTGTACACATAATTTTTTTTTTAATAGTTTATTTAGAGCTTCGACAACAATGGTTTTTAGCCAACAAAAGTTAAAATGAGAAAAAGAAAATTTATATACATGGCATTAGGTACAAGTTTTACTATATTATTTACAATGGGTTACTACGGAAGAATGTAATGATTGCAGCTATGTTGTCGTCTCTTAAGGCTTGGTAAAGAGAGACAGGGTTTTTGAGAAACTTGCGTGCTTCAGTGTATTTGGGGCAGCCGGGGCAGGTGATAATAATGTGTTCGATTGATAAAGTTATGTTGCAAGTATCACATATTGGTGCAGGTTCTTTTTGATGAGGTAAATATGAGTTAGGTGAGAGTGGCTTATTTTGGCTCGAGTAATGATAACTTCCTCTCTTCTTTTTGAGTCAGGAGGGTAGTTTAATTTTTTAACGAATAGTTTTAAGTTTCTCAATTTGATAGAGAGGGGTACCTAGGTTTTTCCAAAAAAACACGTAAGTTGTGGGTATGACTTTATTTATTTATTTTTTTTACTTTTTAGTGAAAATGATTTATAAAATTGTCTAACAGGGAAAAATGAAAGGACGGCCAAACGTATATATACATGAAAATGAATCTTTCTTTCTTTCTTTTTTTGTCCGCCATAGACTAAAAAACTACACTGGACCATTTTTAATAAAGTTTTATCAATAGATTCCTTGTGATTCCTGTGGGGGGTCCGTAGCTTATTATTTAAACCTCTGTAAAAGTAGCCATTGTGGATGGTTCATGAATATAATTTTAGCTTACGAAAATTGAGTACATTTTCGTTTATTTTTTTTAAATATTTGCCATTGGTTTATCTATTACTATTATAACTAATATGGCATACATATAAAAATTTTATTTTTTTTTAACGCTGAAAGGCAATACAAATATATTTGAAAACTTACAAATCTTAAAATAAATTACTTATGAAGACAATTACAATGATCACTTTTATAATTTACTTTCTTAATTGTAAATATATTTTTATTGTAAACACATAAAGGGGAATACCAATTTTAACGATATTACGTAAGAATACCCAAAGCTTATTTGTCCTTTTTCATTTCATCTTCCCACATCTAATACGAGAGCTTCTCAGTGACCATTCTGAGTTATTTCCCAATACTACGCGTAGCAAGGGATTTTGAATACATCAAACACAATGTATAGTTTTCTATTTTTTATCGTCTTCAAGGTGTTGTGTCTATATGATGGAAAATCAATTCTATGTGTTCTTATTTTCCACTCATTTCTATTGATGTCCTTTATTAGTTCAGATATCTTTCTCGAAAATTAAATGTATTCAGTGTATTATTACGATCAATACTATACAACATTACAACAAAATAGGTATCTACCTATATATTTGCTTGGTTAATCGTTAATAATTTATTACAATTCATCATAAATCAAAATATCGACAGCGTGTGTCATATCTACAAATGGCTCATGTTTATATAGTATAAATAACTGTTATATAATGTGCAGCATACCTGTAAAATAACATCCGCGTGCAGTATTCGTCGCAATCGGTGTAGGTACATGTGCCCTAGTCGGTAGGTAAGTCTAACCTACCTATATGTATAGGTAATATAATAAATAGTTTTGATTTATAATTGTAATTTGTATTAGGTTCCGTACACGGAACAGACAATTTTAAATTTGTATTTGCGTCGTTGAATTTATTTTATTATATATAATATTATCTTTGCGGTTTGTTATTTACAAGGACGATCTGCTTTTTCTGTATATATATTATATATATTATATAACATATAATATACACCATAATTATTTATCAATACTAACAAATAATATATAAATAATAATATTTTCATTTGAATCAAGAAATGTCTCTGTTAGTATATTATAACTACATATAATCAAAAACATAATCTTTAACGTGTTTATCGTTTATTACTAAGCGGATAAGTATTAAACACGTATAGATATATAAATATTTAGGTATTGTCGAATTACCTACCTCAAGTTGTCCAATATAATATATTATTGTATATTTTATCGAATAACATGGTTCAAACCAGACCCCGATCATTCTTTAAGATGACTTTCGTTTCTCTTTACACTTCTATAAAATAATATACTATAATATTGTTATGTTACAAACTTATAACACTCATGCGATCCGGTTATTATGCATTAGTAAGGTTCAAGGTTATGTGTTTGTATTTATTATTTGCATACTGGAATATTATTCTTTTTACATACGTGTGTTGTATAGTACCGTGTATCGACTCTGGCAATCTATATATACAACGTCAAATAAATACAAATTATCATGACATTTATGTCACTTATTAGTGTATAAATACTGTACGTAAGTCTCCAAACGGTCTATAATGAATACAAAAATATATAAAACCAAATTATTGCTGAAAGTTTAAACTTTTTTTTATATTTAATGATTAAGTCGCAGCGTTTCCCACACTATAGTCCATGGGGCTCTAGGAGCCCACTCCACTTGTATACCAGAAGAGGTCCGTGAATGTAAATTGAAAATATTTTATATAAATACGATAATACCAATGTAGTATTTATATCACACTGTAAAATATATTGTTAAATTTAAGTGTTCAAAACAAGACCATCCAGAAATATCAGAAGCAACAATAAGACCAATGTTGCTTTTTTCAACAATGTACTTTTCTGAAAAAGGATTTTCTACTCATGTGGATACTCAAAATAAATAAAGAAATCGATTGCAAGTAGAACAAATTTATGAATCTAACTATTTAATATATAGATAAATCCCATTATACTGATTTACTATCGAAGAAATGGCCGTAGCCATTTTCCACCAAAAACAAAATACCGTTTTCCTCCATAAAAAAAAATAATTCTTGACCATTTTCTTCCAATAAATAAAATAATAAAATAGTTAATACAAATAATTTACGATTTATTCTCACGACCAAAAAAAAAGTAATACCTAAGGAGTTAAGACAAAGTTCTGCCGACTATTCAAATTTTGATAAGACTACTTACGAAGAACAATGTTTACCTACTCGTTATTGATGATGGTAAAAATTAGTTAATATTTTCTTGTTATTAAAACTTAAAATTGCTTTAGGAATCTGAAAGTATTAATTGCGATGGTATATATTTACATACAGTGACAAACATTTTAACCAAATGTTTACAATACATGGCTTTAAAACGGACATTACATAGATTTTATTTTGTCTTCTAGTTAATAAAACCACTGACACATATGTTAAAATATTTAACCTTATTATACATAAATGTATTGAATTAAAATTAAAATTCGGTAGAAACATAAGAACTATTAAACACATTCAACGCTGTAAACACTAGTCTACGTACAGTACGCAACTAAAAATATAATCTTATTGATACGAGTATATCGTATATTATACATTCGTGTGTCTGTCTCACTCAATGTGTATAATCATAATATAATCAGTGACAACTGATACACATACAAAATATGACATACATAAGTATATACGTATATGTCCGTATGTTATGTGTATATATCTCTATATTAGGCTTAATCAAAGTTACAATATTAAGTTATCGACTGTTATAAACTGTGAGTGGTGTCGGAAACTCAGACTAGCGTTTTCGGTAAGACCGCGACCAGAATATTATCATCGACCTATAAGCGCAAAATGTGATCCCCAGCCTTACTCTATTTTTATAATACGGAACGTAACACTAAAATAACTGGCTAACATATTAGAGGAAAATAGATATAATTTTGGTCAAAAATAATGTGGAGGAAAATGGAACCACTCGAAGAAACAAGTTCAGTCATCATACTTTTTTTTTTACTAACTAAACAAATTAAATATTTATAAATTTATTTTTCTTATTAATTCAATTTAATATCATAAAAATATGTACGTTTAGTTAAGAAAATAAAACAACACAATTATTTTATTTTATTTTTATTTTCGTTAAGAGATAGTAAAAATGATTACGACTCTTTGGGGTTTGGTGGAAGCAAAGTTAGGGAATACAGTTTTTTTTTTGCTTATTATGCAAAAACAAAAATTAGTAAGTTGTTTTTTCTATCAACTTTTTCATAAAAATAGCAAAATAATATACATTTATAAATTAAATAAATTTCAATTTAGTATCTAAATGAAACATTTGAAAATATCAAACGCTATGAATTAATTTTAAATATCGTTTTAGTGTTAATTATTAATGTAACAAATAAAGAACTAATTAAATTACTTTAAAAAAACATTTATTCTGTGAATCAAAAAACGTACAGTAATATTTTAATTTTTAGCTTTTATTTTAATTAATGTTTGTGATACTACAAACTTTACTTTTAAAGTAATTTTACTATAATTTATAATATCCATAATGCACATAATATAACATTTAATGCATATTATAATTTATAGTACCTAACATAATATTATATACCTAGTCAGAGATAATAATGCTCTTATAATATAATAGTTATCATCCATTATTTTAGGATTTAGGACTTAGGTATAATAAGCCAAACGGTTCTATTGTTAGAGTTTAATTTTATTAAATGAAAATTAAATCGTGAATAGAAGAAAATCAATATTGTGATTGACCGACTTATGTGAAATTATTTAATTCACAAATTAAATAGTAATATACATAGGTTTTCATACTGTAATACATTTGTAGATTGTAATATTTATAGCTATATATTATTATAATAATATATTTAAAAATTTTTATTGTAAATTTCAAGTTAAATGCAGTGTTAGTAGAAACAATTATTTTAATATAGGAAAATTTTAAATTTTCTTTCAAGCTATATGATTAACATTAACGTCTTGAATTTAATTGTAGAATTTTTTTGTTTTATTCCTTATTATCTTAATTATGGTAATGGTTACTATTTTACTACTTAAATAATAATTATACACCTTAAGTATTACTATACTTTATTATAATTATTGTATTCTGTATTTATGTATATTATATAAGTAATATATTATTATACATGATAAATATAATATTGAAATCGGTTAATACTGACTACAATAAACATTAAAAAAAAAACAACTATTAAAATAAATAAAACTTTTATTCATAATAAACGGTTGCATTTATTCTAACATTTAACATTGGCCAAGTCCAATTATTTCATTATTAACAATAATATATTGTTGCATTTGAAAATTTAAAAATGAGTTTTGTCAATTGGTTTGAGGGAGAGGTGAGTACACTGTAACTGTATGAGATCTTTTATAATAGCAGGTACAGCATAAAGCCATAAAAATCTATTTTGGAAGGGGACAAATTATATTATTAAGCCTTAATGCTGCACAGCAACACTTAAGTATTTTTGATAAGTGTACTAGATCTAATAGTTAATAGTAAATGTATAACATACACTTACATAATATATGTGAAATTAACTAAAAGTGTCAATTAATGCATCAAAAGAAATGTATTTATTAATTAATTATTATCATTTTTTTTTTCTAATAGATTAAAGCATTATATTTTTAATATTATTTCAAGTTATAGCGTATTAAAATGCATTTACCCCATGAAACTATGCGTAATAGTGAGGTAAATAAGTTTTTATTATAATCTTCAGAGTTTATATTTAAAAATCTTCATCTATATTTAATGTTTATAAAAATTACGTTTTATTGAATTTACAACCAATTTACAATAGTGATTTTATTTATTTTTCAATTAGACGTTTTTCTACATTATTGGTTATATTTTTTCATGATACAGTACCTATTATTAAATTAAAATTAAATTGACCTAAATAATCCATGGATTTTCTTAAAAAAAAAAAAAAAAACATCTTCTTTAAATAAATAAGTCCTGTTTTAGTGTTCATTAACATGTGTAAGACTTTATTTTACATTTGTTTAATATGGCATTTTATTATATATTAATCAATAATCTGACAAGTAAAACTTTTTTTAAAATTTGAAACATCTGTTAAATAATTTTTGTTCAGAAAAATTCTTACTGCCTACTTGATCTTGATGAAATTTTAATTATTTTAATGTACTTATAGTGTCTACACACCTCCTTATACGGCTAGACTAATAAGCCATATTGAAAAATGTATTTGTACAATGCATTTAATTTTTATAGGTAGGTAGATAAGATTTTGAATATTTTGTACATTTTAAAAATAACCGATTTTAAACGCATAACAATATTACAAATAAATATGTTGCATCATACATTCCAATGAATTATTGAACTTAATTACTTTATGCAAAAATATATTATAAACAAACATATTATTATACAATTCTTATAACAATAATTTTATTAAATCAATATATTTTATTTTTGTATTTTGGAAAATACTTTTGTTACATTATCCGTTTTCATCCATAGACCACACATTATTTTATTTATTATAAATTATTTGGTTAAGCAATTATATATTTAAATATCTTACATACACACGTAGAAGTCAAAAGATATCTGATAGGTATAGTTAAGCAGTTTTTTTTGACATTTCATTATTTTCATAGTTCAAAGACTTGTGTTTATTATATTTGTTTAAGTCACAGACTTCCAAATTTACAAATGTACAATGAAATGAAATTATGTGTAATGTGGTCTAAATAGATTTATAGTATTGAGTGACGTGTCACAGTCACATGAATAACATTTTTTTTGTTTATGAATATGAATAATATATGACTAATAATTATTATAATTTAAAAAATTGAAGTAAGAGTCATGTGATGAACTGTAAGCTGTAAATGACTATTGCGACTTTCACATTCAAATTTTAAATATTAAAAGGTATAACAAATTACTTCAAGTGTCTATAAGTTAGGCTCTAGGAACACTTGTATAATGTATAATGTGCTATAATAGATATGTATGAATATATATGACACGTGTTAGGTGTACAGGTATTTTACAAGCTATTTGTCTTTTGTTGTTAAACAGTTAAAAATTTCCGTACCTTTGTATATATGTGCGTATTATTGTATTTCTATGGTTTATCGTGCATTAGATATTTAGATATATGCCATGTACAGAGTGATTCGCTAAGCATGCTTACCTCATATTTTTCTTTAACCTAATATATACTAATCTATTAATATTTTTAGTTTATAATAATGGTACAAATACCTATACTAAATGCTAGATCCAATGTTACATCTATTTTATATTTTCGTAAAATTGCGAAACAATTAATTAATTTTTTTTTTATATAATTTGTGTTTTTTGATATAAACATTTTAGTAACATAAAAACCACTCGCTCAAATGTTCAAGTATTTATAGGTAAATTAACATTTAAAAAAAAACTTAATAAATAAATCTTTTATAATAAAAAATAAAGGGTTCTCATTACAAAAATAGAAGAATTTGAAATTATAATTTTAAAGTATATTTAAAAATTTCAAAAATCTGAATTGAATAAATTGATTCTTTATTGGAAAAAGGTTAAGTGGGTACCACTCTGCTGTACAGTAGGTGTCAAGTAAATCACTATGATGGATGTATTAAATTTGAATTCAATGATACATTATTGTAAATGAAATACGAATAACGATTCTGAACGGAGATGGTCTATCACTAAATATATATTCAAGTATGTATTTTCCTAGCATTATGTTTTTTGATATTA
Organism: Rhopalosiphum maidis; assembly: GCF_003676215.2. Taxonomy (NCBI): domain Eukaryota; kingdom Metazoa; phylum Arthropoda; class Insecta; order Hemiptera; family Aphididae; genus Rhopalosiphum; species Rhopalosiphum maidis. The sequence goes on from NC_040878.1 coordinate 89,855,679, forward strand.
CTATTAAGTAATATAATTTATTTTCCTATTAATAGATTGAATTAATTTTTGTCTACAACATTATATTTTAAAATGTCATTATGTGTAAAAATTACACAATTTCGTCCAAAATTGAACTCGAAATGTATATAAAAAATAAATTATTCATTTACATAATATGGGTATAAACAATAATGTGGGACCTTGTATACATTTTTTAAGCTTTTTAATCATACAAAACAGTTTTTATCAATATTTATAGAAAATAGAAATTAAACTAAAAAAAAATAGAAAATTTGTCCACTCTAACTAAAAAAGAGCCAAAATATTTTGTAAATTTGATCATGTATAAAAAGTGATTATATAAATATTTGGTGAAAATTTAAATTATCTACAATTATTTTTTTTTTGAATTAAAACAAAATATCAAAAATCATCTAAGAAGATATGTCATACGAATTCAAACACATCGTACGGTTGTAAAAAATCAATGTCACTTACCAATGAACTTTTTTTTAATACAGGAAGAAAAAGTTCTGAAAAATCTTCTTTTACATTTTCAAATATTAAATATTACAATAATTTTTTTTTCTAACTACAAAATAATTTTAAAATTATTGAGCTTTTACGAATTTTGTGATAGGTAATTCTAATTTAAATGCTTATAAAAAAATATTATGGCTATTATTATGTGTTTCGATATATTTTGATGACTAACTAACGAGGAACCTTGTATTAAATCCTCAAGCAATTTATCTAACAAATTTTTTTTTAATCGTTTATTTAAAAAAAAAAATACTAAAAAATAATTTAAATATCTATAAATAATTTGAAAATAGTTAAATTATTTAGTAAATTCTTTTATGAATATTTGGCAAAAACTTCAATTTAGTATACATAGTTATTTATTTCTGTCTTAAAGAGTTACAATACCCCTATACTGGATTCTCTATATTTGGAATTTAGGTAGATGCAGCAAACTAAAAATGTTTTGAGAGACAAATTTATTTCACGCAACGTCTATTAATATATTTTGATTTAAAGTCGATGTGCAACCAGCGAAAATACGACAAAAACAGGATATTATAAATGTATAAATAATATGCCACAATTATAATAGTCATATTCATCTATATGACAATATGTATCGATGTATACGTAAAAACAAATATATACTAAAATAAAACGTTTTAGGCGTTTCACATATAGCATGCATCATGCCATAACGCATGCACGCGTGATGGATATAGATTTTTATTGCAAGTAGGTAACAGCTAGATACCTAAATGTAAGCATAATTATGTATATATATATATATATAATACATATATCATAGGTGCAGTATTGAAATACAAACGTAAATCATAATATAATATATGTATATATAATTTATACTGCACGTTATATTATATTATATTATAACATAATATTACATTATTATGATGTCTGTATTTTAATACGTTTGTGTAGGTATATATACATACAGTTACCAACTGGCAATTATTACATCGTTATGCTGATCGCCAGAGTATATATAAATGTGTTTGCATGTATTCGAAATTTGAAGCACTTATTTTAATTCCGCGACGCAAGGTCAATAGGAACACGACTGCAGCAGTGAGATGATTATATATTATTAATATTATATTATACACTCTATCCTCTGTAGAATGATAGATGTATTAATGTATTATACCTACCTAAATTTAAAATGAATGTACAATCAATTATTATAATAAAGTATTTGCTACTTACCTTACCTATATAATATTATAATTAAAATGCAAATAAAAATGGTGAGCACCAGTTATGATTTAAGTTTTATTGGCTTTTAAATAATATTTTAATATTATAATTCTTTTGATAAAAATAAATTATCAACAACATATATTTGATAGAATATGAATAATATATACGTCAAACATGCTATAATAGTATTATATAAATAGTAGTCCAGAGTTGAGATGTTTTAAACATTTTGTTTTAAACACTTGTTTAAAACATATTTAAAACATTTAAATTAATCAAACTTGGTTTTGTTTATAACGTTTAAAACAAATGATTTAAACATCATAAAAAAAAACAGTTGTTTAAAACAGAAAAATATCAGATGAATTGACAATTCTTTTCTATTATATATTATATGTATTTATTAAATACACACTGAGTGATCACACTGAGTATTTTAAAATGTATTAATTCGAAAAACAATATTTTTCACATAATTTCCAATCGAAATTAAACAACTCATACTTTTTAATGTTATAATTTTTTAAGTCTTTTTACTTTTTTGAATAACAATATACATTTTTAATTTCATTTTCTGAAGCAGAATACTTTTTAGAATATAATGAATAATGATTAATAAAAATCGAAATTTGAATGATTAATTTATGAATTATAACTTTAAATACATATAAGCTATTTGTCCGAATTTCGATTTTTATACATCGAAATACTCCAAAATATATTCTGCTTCAGAATAAAAAAATTAAAAATATATGTTGTTATTCAAAACAGTAAACAAATTATTAAAAAAAAATACTAAAAAATATAATTTAAAAAAATGTTTTTTAATTTCAACTAGAAATAATAAAAAAAAATTTTTCAAAAACATTAATATATTTAAAAATAATTAGTGTTGTGCGATAAAATAATCACCCTATATAATAAACTAGCTGTGTAATTCGCCCGGTAAAAATGTACAAATATAAAATATGGCTCATCGCATATATCGTTATATTTTGGTCTTATAGTGATGTATCTCAATTCAGGGGTAACTCGGCATTAGTATACCTCGCCATGTGATAAAATTCTACCGCAATAGGTTATCCACCTGTGGACTACGGTGGTTTGGATATAGAACTTGGAATATTATTAAATGTATAATTCAAAGTATAATCTCTAAGCTTTCTTGATATCTCTTAGAACAATCTCTGAAACTTTTATCAAAATCGATTGATTAGTTTTTAAGTCTATATAAACTAGAAACATAAGGATATTACCTTTTATTTTACAATATGTGAATAAAAAACAAACAATCAAAAAATTATTTTCTTTTATTTAAAAAAAAACCCATAGCGACGCATTGTGGGTCGGTTAATTTAGATCATTTTTTTTCGTTTTTACTTGTAACTAATATGAACTCTATGTATAAGATAACTATTGAAACCTATAATAAGGGTTAAAAGGAGAAGCTAAAAACATAGCCAAATCTCGAATGATCTATTAATATAATATTTTTATTAAAATCAATCCAGCAGCTTTTGAGATTAATGCGTTAAAACATACAAACAAACTCATCAGATTTATAATATCTATAGATATAAAATATGTAAATAAAAACAATAAAAGTTTCCTACTAAGAACACTAAGGTTCTATCACAATTATGATTTATAATATGTTAATTGTTAATATTATGAATCATATAACTTAAACACTCAACTCATGGCTACATGAGTTAATCATAATTGTTTTAATATATTGTGATACCTAAATTTATTTATAGACTTTACATTTTAGCAGCCTAATTAATATACAAAACTCAGTGCTCCAACTACTTTCTCAGATATAGAATATCTCTTATATTTTTAAAAATATTATGAGGATAACGTTGTTTAAGAAAAATCACTTATTTAGGAAAAAAATACAGTTATATAATACAATATTCCTTTAACATTAAATTATTAAGGCTATTTAAGGAGCCGACTGAAGGCTCTTAGAACTTAATAAATATTAAGAAACAAACCATTCAAATAATTTTTAATTAAGTGTCGCAGTGTTATATTATATAATAATTTCTAAACCATACAGAAAAATAAAATCAAACCATTTTAGCGAAATGACTCTAAAGAGAAAACAATCACACCTCGTAGAATAGTTATATATTTTGATAATTTTGTTTTATTATTTGAAAGAGTTAAATACCTACCTATTTTATTTGAGTCTTATAACTGGACTCTGATTTTTAACTAACTTTAAATAACGATGGAAAAATATATTTTGAAATACTCAAATATGTACGATATACATATAAAACAACTTATATAACAACTTCTAAAAATAGAGTTTTTAAAATAGCAATCCAATCCTATCAATGTGAAGTAACCTGTGTGTCTTTCAAATAAATAAAAAATATTATCGAAATCTGTCTATTTCACAAGGACAAGGCGTAAGAGTTTTTCCCTTGAGACAAGTTTTTTAGCAAAAACTCGTCGACTTCGACATTCTTAAATATTATGAGCATCTTATTATACGTACCTATTACTCTTATTATAGTAGTTCGATAAAAATCAATTTTTATACGAAGTCATAAACCATAACAGAAGACACATTTCAATCCACTCACGATATTTTAATTCAAAGTCCAAACGAAAAATAAAAATAAAGTTTCTACTCAAATAATTGTACGTAAATATATATATATTATAACATAGCGCATATAAATTGATCACTCAATACCTAAGTGTTAATGTTACCGTGGCATTGGTAAAAATCAAGCGAAGAATCACCCCACTCAAAAGTCGTTTAAGCCACCCTAAAAATCAATAAAAAAACAATTGTAATATTTTTTTCCTTTATAAATATTGTCTAAGAAAAATTCATAAATAGTAAATATTTAGAATGAAAAAAAATCTTTATTTTCTTTGAAGTTCTTTGTGAGCGGCAATTGGATTTAATTATTTTAAAAAAAAATTATAAAAAAAATTTGAATTGGAAATTAAATGAATTTTAAATTCAAAACAATTAAACAATTTTTGAGATTTGAATACCTATTACCCTACCTATTAACAAAAAAAAAACTTAATAATATTTTGTAACGTTATCCATAATGAAATTTATTAACTGTTGCGGTAGTTTGATCAAAGCGATAAAAATTGTTTTATTGCATTTTTCGCATTTTAAGTAGCCACTCCTACCCCCCTCCCCCGAAAAATACTATCCAATTTCCGAGCATGGCCGTGAGTGTCTTTTTCGTACTCAAAACTTTCACGTTGCTCATTTATTTACCCACTCACCATCCTCTTTCCTACTCATCAATGTCAAAATTTCGTGATTCGTCAATGATGCATTTATTTTAACTAGATTTATAAATAAAAATTCTATCAATAAGATAACAATATTTGTAAAAAAAAAATATGAATATAATTAAATTAAGGCCTTGAAATAAAATTACAAATTTACAAAATATACTTAACTTTTACTTATGTAATTTTACAGATAAATTTATGTCGTCGAGATATAAATACAGATTCACGAACGGTGGCGTGAAAAATTTTAGATCGAGCGTCACAACGGACGCAACGTAAAAGAACGGCGACAACCGCGTTTTCTTCAGACTGACTATAAAGGCGATTTCATACTCTATCGCAGTGTTTCCCAGCTTCTTTTACTCGCGGAACCTTTGCAGGAGCTTAAAAGTTTTGTGAAACCCCCGTAAAATTTTTGTAGCTTTTCTAAGTTCAAATCATTACTCAAATCAAAATTATTATTAATTATTATATATTTTCCCAAATTTCTCACGGAACCCTTAGGTTCCCCGGAACACCAGTTGGGAAACACTGCTCTACCGTTATAACTCCGTGAACTGTGATTTCTGAAAAAAAATTAGGCGTTATTGTGATTGACTGAATTTTTCAGTTAGTAAGCGGTATACCACAATATTGCCATAATATAACATAGTATACCTATTGGCTATTGCTATTTATCAATTTATGCTATGTTCTGTATACCTACAAGAAAGTAAAACACCAATTACTGCACTCGCCATTTTGTCCAAAAATAAAAATACTCGAAAAATCACTTGATCACATTCAAATATTGCCATAAATATCAAAATAATTTATTTTCTATAAATTACGATGCATGTGATAAAGTCACCCTTTGGACGACGAAGCGTAAGCTACCACAGTTACCCGCTTACGAGTATAATTATATATTATATATAGTTTACAATAATAATGCTTCCATAGATCAGTCTCATATAGGAACAATTTATTATAGGTACCTATATTGATAATTAGACGTCACATCGAACGTGGATAAAAACGGCTAGTGGGCCACACAACACGTTTTTCATATAATCTTCGTCCCGTCCAAGTAAATATCCTTCAGTGTGTTGAATGTTGATTCGAAATAATCGTACGATAAACCATGTTATAGTATTATTAGATCTATCTCAAGTTGATGTCCTTAATATATACAGTGATTAACCAAGCGTGCTCGCCCAATTTTTTCTTCAATAATGAAGTATTCAACATTTTTTTTTGGAATTTTTAAATATCCTTAAAGATTTTCAAATTATATGAGGTTTTTTGTAATACTTAAGAAGTATTGAGATACAAACTTCTATAATTGAAACGAGTAACTCCCTTTTCTACTAAAAATGATTTAGAGAATAATTTTTCTGAAAATGTTGACATAATGACTAAGACTAATGACCTGTCAAAATCAAAATTCGAATGAATAGAATTTAAGTTATGTAACTTTGTGTATACAAAGGATAATATATTTGGTGGATATAAAGGCTATGGTGGTTTAAACATTTTAGTAACTAATATTAATCTATATCAACATTAATGATATGTAAAAACTAAAAATAATCTATATATAAAATGTATTAATATTTGTGTATACCATTTTCAAGGACTATTATTTTTTGTATAAGCATTTTAATAACTAATTAAGTACTCGTTTGCACATTTATTTAGTTAGATAAAAATGTTCATTTGAAATAGAAGCGTATATTGTCACAGGATACTCCTTAATCTTTGTGTAATACAAGTAATTTCTATAATTTGAAAGTATATTCTTTAATAAAAAAAGACGTTAGTACACCCGCATGTGTTGTTTCCGTCTTACAAAATAGGTAACAAATATTCATTTAGTAGAATCAATTATGTGTTATTAACTATAAAAGCTAATATTAAACTATAGTAAATTAACTATTATCAAAGTTAAATGTGAGAATATCATCAATCTTTGGCTTTTTCGACATTTTAATATTTAAGCTATCTAGTTAATATCTACGAACATTTTTAACTTTTAATATTTACAATATGCATAGCCACACTCTTGCTTAAAATATCTAAAAAAACCAAAGTTTAAGCATAAATAATGTTCTTACCTTTAACTTTAATAATAGGATAATCCGCTCTATTATTAAAGTTAAATAGATAAATTCAGCTCTACTGAACCCAAATATGGTATATTTTCAAATATGATATATTTGTATGTTTGTAAGACGAAGATAGCACATGCATATATAGTATTCTCTTGAGTATTATACCTATTTTAAAATTCCAAAATTCCAAAATTTTAAAAAATTATTAAAAGAAAACGTAGATAAGAGCATGATTTGTGGATCACTCTATGTGTGTTATACGTTTAATCCTGTGAAAATTCTGGAACATATACATAACTACCATTATTTGTTATACCTTATAATATGTGTGTTCCTATTCATCCTTGAAATTAAATTTGTTTTTAAACGCCTGAACGCACGTAATCATATTTTTGAATTATATTACAAGAATACTTGTGTAAACAAATGTACATTATAATTTAAATTATGTATATATATATAGATATAATATTATACTATTGTAATCGATGACGTTAACAACAGTAGGTCTTAATTATTTAATGATAGAAATTTTAACGAAAAACATCCGTAGCATAAACATTTAATTTAATTAACGAGATTCTCATTATAGCCATTACACGCATCGCTAATATAGTAGGTATAATAAGCACACACGCGCGCACAGACAACTGCAATAGTCAGCACTCAGCACCTATTATAACATAGCTGGTGTATATTCAACATATTTTTATATGCATTGGTACAATGACACCGAATTTGACCCGGTTATAATCAAATTGTTTTTATTACACAGTTGCAAATATATATGTTAGTTATATAGTATAATACATACAGGATGATTCACTAAGCATGTTTACTCACATTTTTTACTTTAAAAATGAATTTATTAAAATTAGGATTTTTGGAGTTCTTCTTCGAAATTAAGTAGCTGCCCTAAGCCACGTCATTTAAATAATAACTCAAAACAACCGAAAAAAAATTAATTTAAAATCATTGATTAAATATAGAGGAGTATGGATAAATATCGGTATCTTAAACAGGATAAGCAGGAAATGAAACATTTGTAAAAATAACCATTTAATCAATGTAATTCTGTTGATAATCAATGTAATTAACAAGTTAACAACTTTTATTGATCAATTATTTTTTTTTTTTTTTGTGGAAGTGGGATAATCTTTTATCCTCAGAAAAATCGTCGAAATACACGATTAGTGTATGTGAATAAAGGTATATTAAAATATGTATAAAATGTACTAAAGATGCTAGACTAATAACTAATAAAACTATAAAATATTAGTACATATTTCTAAAATGCTCAAATTACTATACCACCGGGGGCATTTGTAGAAAAAAAGTTCATTGGGTATAACATGTACTTCAGTGACCTATGCTCATTTTTTAAAAAATGTTCTTGTATGTCTTAGAATTTATAAGACATTCAGTCTTAAAGTGTACTACATTATACACAATAAAAGTTTTACCAAAAACCTTAATTTTTTGTCAAAGTTCAGGTATAGGTTACGACGTTACGTTAGGAATTTTTTAAACACCTTCAGATATAGCGCCTTAAAACACGCATTTAGAAAAGAAAATTTTAAATGAGGTAACTGCATTTATGCTGAAAATAGTAAACTCTATAAATATTCAAAAGCAATAATTACTTGAAATTTCTTTCAACTAAATCATTTTAAAAACAGTTACATTTTTTTGCCCATAAAAAAATAAAGGGAAAACTATACTTATGTGAAAAATAATTATAATTAGATTATTTAAAATGTTAAAATCCATTTTTTAAACTTCGATAGGTGCACCACTGACCCTACCCCTCACGCGAGAACCTGTACAACTTAATTACTACAGAGTACAGACTATGATGTATAGTACAAGTACATCTACAGGTTAAGTACTAACCTACCAAAACAGTAATTTGTATGACAAAGAACTTCAATAATATGATATCAGTATCAATTCCCTAACCCAGTGTTTCCCAACTGGTATTCCGCGGAACCTAAGGGTTCTGTCAACCCATGCCAAAGATTCCATGAGAAATTCGGAAAAATATAAATATTTTTTATTTTAATTATGATTCTAACATAGAATAGCTCCAAAAATTATATGGGAGTTCCACAAAACGTTCAAGTTCCTGCAAAGGTTCCGCGAGTAAAAGAAGTTAAGAAACACTGCCCTAACCTATTCGTTAAGGACCTAATCTAGTCTAATGAATGTGATTAAAGGAGTCTTGTTACCACAAAGTATTTTTTTAATTATTTTTTTTACGGCTAAAATATATTAATACTTACTGATGTGGAGAATTGATCTAAGTTCAACAATGTATCTCGTATACTTAAAACCCGAGTTATTTAAATAATAATTTTAATTGTTTTTTTTTTTAATAGTACTTACTATTGTTAAATACCTACATTTGAACGGAAAAATGCGTCAGTAATGTGTACTAGCTGCAGCTACAGCAGTGGCAATCGCGTGCAAGCCGATACAGCGATACGGCCTTACGCGTGTGTTGACTATAACAATAAAATATCAAATATATAATACCCAGCCATCCAGGTATACCAGCATATAATAATATGTAATATAATTGCCGACCGGAGGAATTCGTTTTTTCGTGTGTTTTCAATGCAATATAATATAAAGGTATGTATTGCAATATAAAATAGATATAATAAGCGAGCTTATCGAATTACATACCTACGAAAAACCGGTTGAAAACTGAAAGTGCTGTCCCGCGCAAGTGACCCAATTCTGATCATGATAATGGGTGTAGATATGACGTGTGCATGTATATATATTTATCATATACATATACAGGGTGATTCACCAAGTACTCTCATCCCTTTTATTTCATTGATAATTAATTTATCATGGTTTTGATTTTTGGAATTTTTAAATATAATACTCGTATTTCTAATAATTTAGATTTTCTAAACCATTTAAAAAATATCCTGTAGGTACCGATATAATCAATTTTTTTTTAAACGAAACCCAATGTTTTTTACTGCGCGATTTTTAACAGATAATTATTTTGAAAATGTTGAAGTATCTAAATCAACATTTGAACGAGCCGTATCTGAGTTATGTATATATATAATCAAGGTAATAAACCTTAAATATGGTTTTGCAAAAATATAAAATAATGTAGTAATGGATCTATATTATATTTATTATATTCGGATATTTTTACCTATAATAAAATATTGATAAATTAATATTAATTAGGTACATAAGTTTCCATCAATTATAGTCTTCATTTATTTCAAACGTATCCTTAGTATACAAAGTTATATAACTTAAAAATCACTCGTTAGAATATCTATTAAAATTCATTAAAATTATCAACATTTTATCTGCCAAATGATTTAAAAAGGATGATTTTCTTGTGGAAAAAAGTTTATATTTACCACAGGACACCCTGAAAATGGTACATGACAAATCTTAGTATTTGAAAGTATGCCGTTTAAGTGTATATATTTTAAAGTTCCAAAACTCAGAAATTGAATATAATTTCATTGTTAGAGGAAAAAATGGGGTTGAACATACATGGTGAATCACCCTGTATGAATATATGCTTGTAAATGTATGTATCGAAGAATATAATATATGATACTCGTGTATATACATAGTATAGTTAGGTATATAATATTATGCACTCAGGCTTGTCGGCCGCGGTGATTAGGGGGGCAGGGCGGTCTATGCTCGTCGACGGCCTTGCCATACTCACGGCTTAGTCCTGCGGCAAGGTTGACGTTTTTGTGCTGTAGATGTATAAGTAAATAAGTTTATTGTACATTGGTATATGACATACTCTTATAGGTACAAACGATATTACACGTATATAATACATATAGTATAATATGAGTAATATGACAGTATATATACCTATAAGCGTACAATTATATTATATTAGTGCATAATACACGCGCACATATATAATGCTGATATGGGTATACCTATCTCCTGTATAAACTGAAGTTTAAAATGTACATGGATGTAAAATATATAATTATAATGTATTTAAATGTGACGAATGAAAAACGGTAAATTTTTAATTAAAATTCGATATAAGTAATATTACCTATGTACACCTATATGGTACGTTTAAACGCCACGTGAGACGCACAATCGTGGTTATATTTTACAATAATAGTTACCGATACAATAATATATACAAACAATATTATTATACATATATGTATGTATAGGAAATAGAATATTGTACAATGTTCAATAATTTATATCTATAAAGGTATTAAAGTATGACACACACAAATTTCAATGGAATACGTGTAATTATTACAGTTTGCATTTAAAATATGATATATTCAACCTTCTCTGACACAAAAATAATACTGTGAAATAAATCGAAAATAGCATGTAATATATGTACTCGCTTGAAAAAAACAATGAATTCAAAGATTAAAGACTTCTTGTTTATGTTATGGCACCTACATAATCTGTAGGGGTTCGAACGTATAGTGTAGGTACATACGTCATACAATGAACCCTTTATTTATAACTTAGTACCTAATACGAAATTATAAACATTTTTTGTTAAAATTCAACTATACACCTACTTCATTAATATTAAATGATAATCGATATACAAAACCTATTATATTATGTATTAGGAAAATCTTTTTTCTGAGGGTGGGGACCGCCACCATGGGGATGTAACCATAAGCCTAACCTGACATTTTATGTAATGAGGTAAAAATATTGTTTTACCTCTCTCTCACAGCCTGTTTTGAGCTCTAATTTATTTTATACATAAAAGAACGAATTCATGTCTTATTAAGAGCATAATATAATTATTAATTATGCTTGAATATTATTTTTGGTCATCTGCGTGACTAACGCACAACGTATAGATACGGCATTTTCGATATCTCATCACCGCGACCGATCGCCAGCACCAACGCATCTACGACAACCTGTATACCACTACGGTGCCGACTGAGCATGGATCCGACACGATACACTCGTATACATTTGTCAAGTAAGTTCAAACAATGAAGGCTGAAGCACTATCATTATTAAATTACATGATTTAAACGTTTGTTGATATTATTTAAATATGTTGTGTTCACAGTTCACCCATCGACTTTCTTTCGTGTGCAATGTAACATTTTCATCGAATATGTTTATATTATTCTCCGCAGCTCATGGATTACATTGATTACAACACAGGCACAGCAAAATTGAACGTAACCAGATGGACCTATAGACTGTATGCTAAGAATGCTAACATATTTACTACTTATAAGGTTTATGGAGGCACTCCCGATTATATTGATTTGATTTAAGCACTGAAGTCCGTATCTCTACGACATATTTTATGTCATATATAGTTAAATTTGAGACAAAGCCATGCTTACGGAATGTTAGTATCGGCGATTATCGTGACAAAAATATTAAAGCCATGGAATTTTGTTGCTGAAGTGATATTTTATGATTAGAATGAACTTTCGATCACTTAAAAGGTAAGTACTTAACATTTAATATTCAAAATTTGTTAAAATCAAATGATTTTAATTAACTTTATTTATCATTACATTATCACAATTACATTGTTTTCCATCTACAAAAAGTAAGGCTTAATATTTTTAGTAAACTTATAAAGGTATATTTTGTAAAAAGTGATTGTTTTATGAACACAAATTGTTTTTAGGTGATACGTAATAAATAAGAAATGCACTTGTGAAACAAAAACAATTACATTCAAATACTGTATGTAGGTATGTATTATCAGATAATCGCCTACGTTTAAGCATTTCGAAAGAATATACTTATAACTAATACAACATTACAACGCCTCTACGCATCGTACACACACTGAAAATATAATAGATATTCCGACCCGTAATTACATAATGTAACAAATAATCTATAATTTAATAAAATTAAACTAAAAGGGTATTGACCAGCGCCCAAAAAATTCTCTGACCTGTCTGCCTAGTGTGTGTGTGTATCTATTGCACATATCTTTAACTCTTGGACCAATAAGCAAATTCCCCATGAAGTTCTTCGAAATTGCATTACCCCATTGATGAATTAAAAATTATGTAAAATGTAATAGGCTTAAATAATTTCATCTGCGAAATCTGACATAATTTATAATCTATTGCTGCACATATTATCCTCAATTTGTCGGATAACACTCTAAATGCACACTCTACTGTTCTCTTGCTATAGCTGTTGAGAGTATATAAACTATAATTAAATATAATTCGCGTATCGGTTAGTCTTTATCCTGAACTCCCAGATATGACTTTGTTAAGTTATAAATTAATAAACATTTTACTAAAATAATACTAATAGGTACATATATTTAATAATTTAAACATTGTTAATTGTTATATTTATCAAAATAAATTATAGTACAAAAAAAAAAACAATCGTACCAAAAATAAAACAAGTATAATTAAATAAAAATTAGGAAATGCAGTACTTTATCGTTTATTAAAATATTTAAAGATAATTTTACATTCGATGTTTTTCTACAAGATAAAAATTTCCGCTCCAGAATTCTGAAATTAAAAATCAGTACGAAACTAAAGTTTCTTAAACTTTTTTATCCGTGGAACCCCTACTTTTTTCTTTGTTTCAGCGACGACGTTCAAATTTTATTTCTTTATACCGTTTAAGCATTATAAGTACGCAATAGATTTTAAAAGTACATTTTTTTTCTATAATCCAAAAATGTTTTTCTCCACTAACTGCTACTAATCGTTAGTTGGGTATTTTAAAGTAATTTTCTTGACAATTTAAAACAAAATTACTTAAGCTTCGCGTGGAACATAGTTTAAGAAACGCTGCAGTGTTAAATAAATACTCGTATATTAAAAATTATGTGAAATTATTCACCTAATCGAAAATAATTACTTTAATGGCCTAATTGTCGGTATCGTTTTATATAAAATTACTTATGTATTCATAAAACAATACAAGTTTAATTATAAACACGGTAAATGTCCTTTTAACAAGGGTACTGATTAGGAACACTTTGGTAATGAATGTAGAATGACAAAATGTACGGAGCAAAAAACATTAAACCACATAAATTAAAAACTAACAAAATACTAAAATATAAAAACAATGAGATATTATTTATCAAACCTTAGGTTTTTATTATGTGTGTGGTCATTCTAAACGTAATTTTTTTTATTTGCATATCTTATCGCATTAATACTGCGTATTTTTATACATAGCATATAGGTATATAATATATATAAATTATGTATATTGACGATTATTTGGTATTATGTTTTTCGGTGCATGCAGAAGCGCATATCTAGGTGAGCAGGGGAAGCTGCAACTGCCCACTTAATTTGGTAGGTCGGTGGGCAGTTGATCGATACTCGATGGTCATTTTTTAGACAAAACAATAAACATACATCAATATATTTATATAATGTAAAATACTGTATAATGTAGGTTCGATATAATGAAAATGAATTTTTTTTTCATATGTGAGTATATTGAATACTTTTGTTTTTCCCCCAACCCCTACCTATTTTCTACTTAGTGGATTCACTTAGCGTGATTGTCATCTTCATTTTTTCCTTAAATAATAAATTTATTTGAATTCTGATTTTTAAAACGTTTAAATATACTTAAAAGACATGTTTTCAGTACTTGATCTTTTATACCATCTAAGTAGTGTCCTGTAACGATAAAACTTTTTTTTTCAAACGAGAATCGCATTTTTTAAATTTATCATGCATTTAAATCGAAATTTAAACGAATAATTTTTGAGCTCTTTAACATTGTGTATAGCCATCTGTATACTAAGAATAATAGATCTATAATGATAATATGTTTGAAATATGAATAATTAAATATTTTAGTAATAAATATTATTCTAATGAAAATATTATAAATTTATTGTAAATATTGTTTTATTCGCTCTAATATAATGATTATTGTTTACCTACTATTTCTAATTCTGATCCATCATAATTCATAATACGAGTAACATAGGTCATGGATAATATATTTTTATAAAACTATTTATAATAAAGACTAATATATTTGTATTAATCATTTTATTAACTTCGAAACTAGTAACTTTGAATTTTGATTAATATACTTCAACATTTTCAAAAAAATCATCTTTTTAACAACTAACTGTCAAAAGGGGTAGTGCTCATTAATTGAAAAAAAATAAGCTTGTATCGTCTACACAGGATAAGTACTCCTTAAGATTTACAAATCTAAGTACTTTAGAATAGGTCCTTAATTAACTATAGCGGATGTTT
The DNA here is from genome assembly GCF_003676215.2 of Rhopalosiphum maidis. Classification (NCBI taxonomy): domain Eukaryota; kingdom Metazoa; phylum Arthropoda; class Insecta; order Hemiptera; family Aphididae; genus Rhopalosiphum; species Rhopalosiphum maidis. The sequence goes on from NC_040878.1 coordinate 89,871,037, forward strand.
TGAAATTTTGCAAATCATAATTCTAATAAACTTGTTATGAACGACCAAAAGGATGAGTAGCATAAGCGTAAATTTGCCTTGTTAAAAGGAGGGGACTAAAATTATAAACATAGAATAGGCCCGCGGAGGGAAGCCTTCCGCACCCCCAACATATATATTTTACAATTGTATTGTAACATCTATTATATAAAATGTATATAAAAACTTCAAAATTATTTATTTAACGGCGTATAATACATAACTTTTTATAGTTGTCGTTATAAAATATTAACATATAGCTCAATCATTTTTATTTTATTACAAATTTACAATGCAAAATTCATACATGAAGCTTAAATGTTCACATAACACATACCTATTGGATATCCTGATTAGGAATTACGTTTTACATTTTATAATTTTCTCTAATAATTAACCTTAAATTTCTTGAAAAAATTTAAAAAATGTAGGGGGCTAAGCCAGGGGGGCCATTTTCACCTATGGCGAGTAGATATATTTGGTTTCATCTTTATACCTTCATACACGTTGTAGGTGTTGTTAGTTTATACTCAAGCCTGGATTAAGGGGGACCAGGGGGGGAATGGCTCTGGGCCCACAACGGATATCAAGCAATAGTGGGCCCCTGACGAATAGTATATTTTTTTTAAAATTATTTTAGAAATATTCTGATATAATAATAATAGTATACTTTGTTTATCAAAAGAAATATGTACAATTGTTTATACAAATAAAATTTTTATTTTTGTATTTAAAAAAATAAGAAATACATTTATAAATATAATGTTTTTTGTCTGAAATATTTTTATTTATGGGTCACAAATATTTTGATTATGGTTACGGGTCCCTAAAATTGTAGCCCAAAATTATCTTAATTCGGGCTTGTATTATACTCAACTTTTTGTTTATTCATTGAAGCTATATTAATTATTTTAACTAAAAACCACGAAACTGTCTATTTTCTATTTCAGTTATAGTAATATATCTCATATTGTACAAGTATATTATCTTCGTGTGTCTTTAGTTTGAGCAAATTAAATTATAATTTATATAACCTGTATAAACCTAACCTAATCTGGTGATAATATTACCTGTATCACTAACAATAGTAGGATGGTTTTTACTTTTTTTTCTCTTGAATTTCAGTATTTAATAATTTTAATTACGAGTATCGTAGTTTTAACTTTTCATATTTTTACACAGATGTTTAAACTTTCGTGACAATTATTGGTATACACATTACAATAGACACTATATCACTATTTAGTATTTACACTATAATCTATAACTAGTACCGAATTATATGAAAACAACAGTTTTACTGTTTAGTACACAGGCGTTTTCACAGGCCCATATAGACATTTTTTATAATCCTAATATCCCCCCTCCCAAATAACTGGTGCATGTAAAATGTAATATTAGAGTGTGATGTTTTTTAATTTGTATGCACTGCTTACATATTATATAAATATTGTAATATTTGTAAAAACAAACAGTAAATTTACAAATATACTTAACTTATTATTTTTCTTTGTATAATATTATCGTTTAGAACCCTCTTAATGGAGTTAATCTTATCAAAACTTTTCAATTATTTATTTGTCTGCCACTGATTTGATAACTTAACATGCCTATTATTATTAATATTAAATACCTAACAATATTTTTTTAGATTCTGAACGAAGCAATAAACGTATTGATTTTACATGTGTTTTTTTTTTTTTTTTTGAAACTAAATACACTTGTTCAAATATAAAAATAATTACGATTATAACTTCGAAGGAAGTTTCTGATAGAAAATTAGATATAGTTTATACTTTGGTGAGTCAAATATAGACATTTCTTAGTAGGTACTATTCAAGATAATCGGAAATATCAAAAAATGTTAACGCACACCGATGCCACATAAAATATTTAAAAAAAAGCCATTAATTAGGTAACTGTTCTATTGTATGTCTAAACCGTGCCTAATTACTGAGATTGAATACCTATGTCACTTTCGACTTTAATATACCTACATGTATTCAACAGATATCTACTCAAATTTGAATTTAATGATGAATTATTGCATACGAAAAATGATTCTGAGCGAAGAAATTCTATCAGCCTATAGTACTAATTACTAAATATATTTTATGATATATTTACATTGATATTATAAAGTTATTCATTCTATTAATAATACGATACGATGAATAATTTTTTTCCGAAAACATTACATTTAAAAATATGATTGTGTGTCTAAAATTTAATAGTATAATAATAATATTATTAATATGTAACTAAAATTGTCAAGTCCCCGCGAAAAATATTTTCTATTTATTTCAATTACGAACAACTAAAATCCTTATTCTTCATTTAAATAACTGATTTTTCCAAATTTAAATTTAAAATGTCTATAAAAAATTGCTTGAATATATTTAGAAATTTTAGGTTTCATTATAAACTACTTATTAGTAACAATATAACATTGTATTATATTTTGAAGCTTTTGGATTGACAATTTTTTTATTGATACTTAGATATTAAAAAAAAACTTTTAAAATCAAAAATGACAAAAATGTCTATAAATATCTTAAAGAATCAAATTATACGAACTATTATGTATTAAATAAAAATAGTGTTTACTGTATATGTATAAGCAATTCTAATATAAACATTTGATAAAAATGGACATCGATGTTTGCACACATGGCATAGGTAATATCATATAATTAAAATATTATATCACAAATTTAAAAGTAGAAATATTTCAATATGAGAGTAACTCGATGCAACAAGTCCAGCGATGTTCGAAATGGAACCAGCAAAATTCAGCTCAAAATTTATTACTCTTAACATTTGTTAGAATGTTAATATCATTATTAAAATAATTTTTTGGGTTAATTTAAACTTAACTCATCCATTTCAGTGACTTGCTCAATAACTAGGTACACTAGGTACCTGACACATACTGTACAACACTACAGATAAGCTGACGAACTGTTACCTTATCTTAACAACTATTTACTTTTATTTATAGATATTAATATTTTTTTATAATCATCAAATGGTTGTGAAGCCCGTTAACTATAAAGTATGTAAGTATAAATACCAAACTTTATCCAATTCATAACACCAAAGTTTATCGTTAGATATCATTTATAATTTCCAAAGTATTTTTATTTTTTAAATTAAATACTTGATTAATTTGTAATAATTAAAACCAAATAAAAAAGAGTATTTATCAAATCAACATTTAAAAAAAAATATATTAAAATAATTTAATAAACTATAAAAGTACAATTTTAATAACAAATAATAATTAAATTAAAAATCTTAGTTTATCATTAATAATTAACTAATTCTTTGATGGTTTGTAAGCATTTCCATTTGTTTGGTAAGTAAAACTGTTCAAAAACATGAGGAAATGGGGTATCATAACCTGTCACACGTCGTATTGGAGACTCTAAATGGAGAAAACATTCTTCCTGAAAATAAAACAATTGTTTAATAATCATATTGTGAGCATAACAAATAATTAATTACTTGTATTGAAGCAGATATCTCAGCACCAAAACCACCAGTTAAGGGAGCTTCATGAGATACTATAGCTCGGCCAGTTTTTTTCACAGACTAATTAATGAATATTCAATAAATATAAAAATTAATGTATTTATTTAAAAAAAATTTGACTACTAACATTAGCCACGGTTTGTTTATCCCAAGGTAGAATGGTCACCAGATCAATTACTTCACAAGAAATTCCAAAATCTTTATTAGCTATTTCTGCGACTTCAAGCAATACATGAACTTGAGTACCCCAACCAATTAATGTTATGTCTTTACCCTCAATCAACACATCAGCTTTTCCTAATGGAAGTTCATAATCATCATCAGGCACATCGTCAACTGCTAATCTATACATGATTTTAGGCTCAAAAAATATGCACGGATTTGGATCTCGTATACAAGATAGAAGTAACCCTTTTGCTGTTAGTGCACTGCGAGGCATAACAATCTGCAATAATTTTTATACAAAGAATTTATAAATTATTTTACTTATTAAGTAAACATTTTAATTAAATTTGATGTCTAGAAAATATGTCAAGATATAATAGAATACTTGAATGCTTCTAAAGATTCTAAACATACTGCACAAAATTAATTATGCTTGTATACCTATTCATAACGCTTAATTAATGTCTTTAACAATAATTTATGATTATAATGCAGAGTAAAAATATATTAGAGACATTAATGTTAATAATAATTTATAGTATGGAATATATTCAAAAATTGATTATAATAAAATGTTGAGATATTTACCGAACAATTACTAGACACAAATTCAAAATAATAATTACTTTAAGTCCAGGTGCATGAGCATAAAAACTTTCAGGACTCTGTGAATGATAAAGTGCTCCATGACCAACAGCAGAACAAGGAGTACGCACAGTTAATTTACCACAGTCAAATAAATTACCAGAACGGTACCGATATTTTGCTGCTTCGTTCACTAACTAAAAATACATTTTGTATGACAATTTATCAGTATTATTATTAAGATTTAATTCAGGAACAACGTTATTCAAATACTTGGTCTAATGCAGGAAACATGTAATCTGCAAATTGAATTTCTGCAATTGCTGTGGTTCCAGCTACAGCAAGACCAATTCCAAAACCAACAATACCTTGTTCGCAGAGTGGTGTATTAAAAACGCGGTCCTCGCCATATCGTTCACGCAGGCCACTAGTACATCTAAATACACCACCAAATCCTACGTCTTCGCCAAATACAACTAAAATATCAGTACCCATACAATTTAATGTGCAAGAATATAAAATGTATTATGAATCATAATCTATGATACAAAAAAAATTTATAAATTGATTTATATTATTATTTATTTGGTGTATGACAAATTTGTGTTATAATATTAATATTATGATTATATAATGACCAAAACATATAAATTATACAGTATTATCATCATTTAGATATATTAATCTGACCTTATAGTAACTTTACTGTTGGTTGAAGAGAGAAAGGTAAAATTAAACTTTCAAAGCAAACATGACAAAATATTTTTGTTTATTTTAAGCAATAAATAGATAGAAAAATAGTTACAAATTATTAATGAGTTAATTATGTACAGATTCTCTCTGTACATGATTCTTTATCTTTTAACCCATTGACTTTTCTTCATTTTATACCTAACATAATATTCTATTAATTATACTTGTTAGTCAGAATCAAACCCTTTTCACGTTAATACAAAATGTTAATTGTGTATGATAAAATAATACCTGAAGTTAATAGATAATTTCAATCGAATATCTAATAAAAATGGATGTCAATTTTACATACAGGAAAAATAGAGTTGTATAATTTTTTATATAGAATATATTAGTATGTTTTATTCATATATAAATGTATTCATCAAGTAGTACTAATGAAACATAATACATTTATTACTTTATTAGTAATATTATTTTAATTGAATGTTTTAATTATATTAAGAACTAGAATATGTTAGATTTTTTCTTATTGAATAATGATAAATAAATTTTTCTATTTATGAAAATAAAAATAATCATCCAATTATCATAATTTATCTATCTATACAAAAAGAAAATTTTTATAATTTGTATGAAATATTAATAAGACTCAAGTAATTACAGCTTAAATATACAAGGTTAAAAATGTAATTTATAATAAATTACCGCTGTTTGAATCTTTGCTAAGTACCAAATCCATGGCACTATTGATTGCCTGATACATATTCTTTTTACTAGTTTTACCTAAAACGTGTTAAACAATAAATATTAGAATAAAACCAATGTAATGATTTCATAAAAATATGATCTCACCGAGTTCTTCGGAAATCCGTTCAGGGTGATATACGAAATGAGACGAATGCCGTTTGAGACAGCCGCACAATATATTTTTGGTAGCATTGCAGACTAAAGAATATTTATTAATAACAGTGTGCATAATTACGTAATTTGTAAAAGGAACTTAATTATAAAAGGTATTTTCTGATGAAAATCACTGTATTTGACTGTAAGCAGAAAAAAATATAGCTAAACTTGAATTATATAAAAGTAATAACAACTAATAACAATCCGACCGCTAAGCACCGTCGTATACTTCTAGACGACCTGTATCAGTTATTCAGATATGACTGCTATTAACTAAGATGCTATAAATTAAATTATAATCAACATTATTTCAACGTCCAGAACTCGAGTCACATGACCTCACGTGTAACGGTGAGTAAAGAGTAGTGACGTATGCGTCGATAGTGTCGAGCGTTGGCATTAGGCAACTTTAGTAACTACCTACCTCTAATATTCTAATCTGGGCAACTAGGTACTGTCTACTAAGTTATAAAAGACCAAGTGCACAATATCAGGCCCCGTACTTCATAATAACTCTAATTCTAGAGCAACAGTCAATGGCTTATTTTTACAATATAAAATTTTTCACTCGATGGCCAGACGAACAAACAAAACTGTACCTACATGGCTACATTTTAATATTTACAATATTTTACGTTTTAGTACATTACAGTATTTCGCAGTTTTGACTATAGTATATAGTGTATTTGAATTTTGAGTATACATAAATACCAAGACTATAACTGGGGGGAGGGTCCAGGGGTCCGGACTCCCCCCCCCCAAAAAAAAAAATTTTAAAAGTACAAATATTTTAGTGATGAATATAGTTTGTTGATTATACATTTTCAACGTTTATATATAACAAAAATTTTGGACCCCCACCAGATATTTTTTTCAGTTACGGCCTTGACAAATACTCAATACTGTAGTTTGTAAATTGCAACGTGAATAGCCATTGATCATTATGTAGTCGCATAAGACATAGACGATGGGCAGACTACCTAAGTTAGGTAATAGCACAGAATAAATTTAATTTTATTTATTCAGTGGTACTATAGGTAGTAGGAAGTATTTAGGTACCTAGTTATAGTAAATAAAATGTTAATAGTAATATACCTAATATTAATATTAATAATGGTTCTAGTCGATCATAGATTTAAAATAAAGAAATAAAAATTTGAACAAGAATTTCAAATTTGAATCGCTTATCAGTTTTATCACTCAGACCCATATTCATTTGATTATCATTCATTTGTTGCACGACGCACGTGTGTGTAGTCCACTATTGTACTGTCTGTACTACTATGTGGTCTGTGTATTCCTATTTCTTTACCCCCGTATTTTATTAATATTTGTATATACGATTACTGTGCGACGTTCGAAGACCCTCGAATTTCAGTATGTCATGTCGCCTCACAAAAAATTCCCTGAGAAAAGTCCAGTCGGCATCAGACAACCGTGAGGTGCGCAAGATGCTAGTACCGCCGCTAAAAGAACACTGGTTAAAGATCTATTGATCTATACGCCCGTCATCAATCACCTTCGACTGGATATTAGGTTCAACGTAAAATCTAGAAACGTGGAAATCAGAAATCCTGTTGCTGACAAAGAGATCGGCTCGCAGCATTTGCAGAAGGTCGCAGACTTTGTCAAGGCGTTTGTCTATGGGGTTTGAAGTGGAAAACGCGCTGGCTAAAAGAAAAAGACTGGACAATCTGTAGTATGTATCTCTAATATATTATTATACATTTATACTCTACTATAGTATCATTCATTAACTTCAAAGTTAACATTTGTCATCCATCTAAAAGGTGTAGAATTTAGGCATAATATTGTATCACGGGTTATCCAAGTCACAACAGGAAAATAATGTATATTTTTTAATCTTAATACTTTTTTGTTTGCTAATTCTTAAAAGAGATAATTTAGCTAAGAACCGGTTTAATATTTAGATTGTTTATTATAATCTGCTGGTCCTACCAGATTGATTTTTATAATCGCCATACCTATTGTTTTAGAAGAAATTATTTGATACTTAATTTTATAATCTTTTAAATCAATCTTTAACATCAAATGATTTGGATACAATACATTTAAATTTTTGATATACATTACTAATTATATCCCAAGTATGTATGAGAAGTGAAATTGGGCAGCTGTCTTTCCCCTCATCTATTGATTGAATGCTAATATCTTAAATTCAAAAAATTATCTTAAGTTAAATTCTAGATAGGTATTTTGAAAATGAATAACACTTGTTAATTGATCTTGTGGGGAGAATTTTTAGATTTTTTTTATTTAAAAAATAATTTTTAACCCTATTGGTGAATATAAATTTAATATTTTTAATTTATTTCTATATTTTGAATTGATGTTCTAATCTTTTTTTTAATTTAGGTGAAAAACATAAAAACATTAAAAGGAAATCCTTTATCACATACAATTGAACGATTAGCTGGAAAAAGAGGTCGGACAAAATTTACCATCAAAAATGTTACAAAAACCAGAATAGTATTGGCAGACTCAAAAATACATATAATAGGATCATTACAAAATATATAAGTAGCTATGAGAGCTATTTGTACTTTAATTCTTAGATCTCCACCTTCTAAAGTCCATGAACAATTACAACAACTCGCTAAGAAAAAAGTTTTATAAAATTGTATATTTTAGAATTAAAATAACAAGTTATGACATGTATAATTTATTTTTTAATAAAGTTTAATTTAATTACATACAAGCTGTTTTTGACACCAGTTACATTGTGCCATCTGCCAAATCTATGTTCATTGCCAGTAACCACAATCAATCGACTACCATCATTAGTGAATACTAGTCCATTTATAAAACCTTTGATAGGAACATTGAATAATGGTAATAATGACTTAAAGTTATTTGAACACCTCCAAAACTTGATAATTCCATTGTTGCTTCCAGACACTACCAGGTCTGAATTCTCTAAAGCTCCAACTGCAGATACCCAGTTGGGTTGACCATTAGTATTGTTAATTCCATGTGCGTTTTCAACATTACACAACGGTTTTTTTTTCAATGTTCCCCAAATACTGACGCTTCCATTATCGCTACCAGTGACAAAATGGGCACTATCAATTTTTTGAACAGTATCTATTGAACCACCTGTACCATTGAATATCAACTGTGTTTCATCCTGTATCTTCCATACTCTAACAATATTCTCCAAGCCTCCAGCTGTAACTAAACGATCCTTTTGTAACATGTCCATGTTGGTAACTTCATTCTGATGGCCAAAAAGTGTTTCTACATAACACATATCAACAAGATTCCAAACTTTGACACTTTTATCTTTTGAGCAACTGAACAGTTGGTTTGATTCATTACAAATTTTCAAACCAGTAACACCATCTTTGTGGCCTGTCAACGATCCAATATAGTCTAATGTGATTGGATTTCGGACCACAATAAGACCTGAATTGTCTCCAGACGCTAAATAATTATCTGAAACGGCAAGAGATAAGACTGGATAATTGTGGTGTGTAGGATTATATTGAGGTTTTTTGCGATTATAACTCAGAGATTTGTGTACTTTACAGGTTTCTAAGTCCCATTGTATTATGGAAGAATCTTTTGAACAGGAATATGCATACTTATCATTAGATGATATAACAGTGCAAGTAATAGCCTTGACGTGGTTTCTGTTTCGCAACTCAACAATGTCAGTTGAAGTCGACAAACTGTCAGCCAATTTTGTTTTTAATTGCCCTTTCTGATCGAGGACGTCGTCTTTTAAACGTTTTAGAACATTTTTGTTCAATTGTTGATCATCGTCTTCATCCTCTAAACGCCGACGCTCTTCCTCCTCAATCTCACTCAAAAACTTTTTGGCGAGTTGAACTTTTTTCTCACTCGCTGTAATATACTTTTCACCATCCGATTCGGACGAGTATGGTTGTTGGTCATCGTGGTCTGACTCGCTGGAATCGGACGAAATCTCGTCGTCGGCTTGATTTTGAGTCTTTTTTTTCTTAATGTTGTTGTTAGTGATGCGCACCGGCGGTTTTTTGCGTTTCGAAACATTTTTACGAATGAAAAACGACATTATATTCAATAAAAAAACAAACGTATAAAATAATATGCAATCAAATAATAAATATATATACACGAAGTACACAACACGAACGCATGTGACTAAAATTCAAACCATCTTACGAATAAATGAGTGATAAGTATAGTGATAAAAAAAATTAAGGTTATGTCATGGAATAGAAATTTAACGAAAAATGGCTTTGATGAGGAGTACTGCTGGTAGGCGTCAACAAACACGAATAAATTTATCAACTCAATACCAGATTCCGAACCTCAACTCTCGTCTCTCAGGCCCTGTTTAAAGGTCGGCAGACGCATTGTTGTATGATTTACAGATCATACGCTAGACACTTTGACTCCTCGTAATTAGTTTCTCAGTAGTCAACTACTTAAGTGACGATCGTACTTAATGACCGATACCGTTTTCGCATAGGTAAGTTTCTTGTAAAGTATATTATTATTGAATCATATCCATGAACAATCATTAACTGCAATGTACGTTTAATCTTCAAATAATAATAATCACACACGACTATTTCAGTTTTTCTTTGTAAAACTCGTGGCAGGCTGTTCACGATTTAGTGTCGGTTGAGAATATGAGCTCTAACATGGGCGTCAATAACTACATGAATATGTTTGTACAACCTCAGAACGGTGATACTTCACTAAGTAAACGTGAATCGTCTAGTAAGTTCATGAAGAATATATCTTATATAAAGTCAATTGCACTTAGTTAACAATTTGTATGAATTTTTAGGTTCTGATGCTAATGACCGTAAGCGGAAGAAGAAGTCGAGATGGGGTGGAAGTGACTTGGAGAAAACATTTATACCAGGCATGCCCACAGTACTACCTCATAATCTCACTAAAGAACAAGAGGAAGCTTATATTTGTAAGTCAATATCTTTTTGTATAATATTAATTAAAATAATTTTTTTAAATTAATTTAATATGTGCATGACATAACATTAATAGGTAATATATTAAAAAAAAAAAAAAAAAAATGAAAAAATTAATGTTTTTTGTTGAATATGTTTTTTATTCTAAAACATTAAGTCATGGTGAATGAATTTAAATAATCCAGTATTGTCCGGGTATGTATGGGCAAACAAGCAATATTAAGTAACTCATTGGAAAGTTCATTTTTATATTGTATTTTTGTAATATGAGGATTATTTTTTTGTTTTTAGTGAAATATTTAGCTGAGAAATATCTACCAAACTGTTACAATGATTTAAACATATGGCATTATTGTTGTTATTTACCTTGTCTTATATAATACATTAATACTTTATAAGCTATAGTATAGCTATAAACTTATTTGATGTAAACCAATTAGTTCATGTGTATTAAACTTCAGTTTAAAGTTTGATATTCATTTAAAACCATATTAATTATAATATTTATTTAAATAAGGCTAATATGTTCAGTTATTTATTCTTTTTTAAGATTTTGAGAAATAAAATACGAGTAATATGCTCAATCTATGTACATACAATAATTATGTACTTAAAATTATGGAATAGAATTCATTTTTTTCTTTACAGTGCACTGACTACTACCTACCTAACCCGATGTACAAGAATATGAAAGGATTTGTATATTTTTGGGTTTAGGTAATAATATAACTAGAACATATTCAATGTTTTTAATTTGTTATTACTGTATTTTTATTTGGGCATGGTAGTTTATAAAAACTTGCATGTTCCAAAACCAAATATTTTAACCATAATTTAAACTCTATGTTCAAATCTATTCTGTAAAAATGATTATCCCTTATTATTTATAATCTTTAATATTATTTATCTAAATTAAATACTATGTATATAATAGTATAAAAAAAAGAAATAATAATATATTATCTTTTTTTATGCTCTTATAAAATTTTTACATTTACTATAGTTGACTTATTGTTTAGCTTCTGAATTTTTCGTAATATTTGATGTATTCATTTTTATTATATGCTTACATCTAATCTATTTTAATTCTTATTTTATTAAGATTAATATATTTTTGTCTCAATATAGGTAAATTAAAACTATTTCGACCTTGCATGAAAACTTAGAAAAATTATGGATGTTGTACATATACAATTTAATTAATATATAAATCTTAAAAATTAATTAAAATAAATTTTATAAGTATTAGTATCATTAAATAACAATAAAAAAAAATATTAAAATATGGTGCTGAATAAATATAATGATGAAATATTTTATTTAACTGTAATTTAAATGTTTATTATAAAATATTTTGTGAGTTATGTTAATCTTTATGTACTAATTTCCGGGCGTTTTTGCCCTATTCTAACCCGTTTACATTTTAGTACAACTACAAATAGAAGAAATTGGACGCAAGCTGAGGACAGGAGAACTGGGCATTCCATCTAATCCTGAAGAAAGGTTTGACTGATTTGGAAATCCATCAACTATTATTTAGCACTACTACTATCGATACATTATACGGTTTGGTCTAATCATAATATTGACATTCATAATACTATTTGTTTTGTTTTCAGTAGAGAATACACAAAGAAATTCCTAAAGGGATTATTTTAAGATTAGGGTTAATAATTAACCACGGAAAGTTCCACTACTTTAATTTTACATTTAAAACGCAAAATCATTACTATTGTGATTTTTTTTAATATTTTCTATTAAATTATAGATAGTACTTAACAGTTAATACTTCAGTTTATTGTTTCAAATAATGAAGAAATAATTTTATAAAAATGATATGTGGAACCTTCCTTCAGTCGTGAATTAATTAAATTAATATTTCATTAATTTTGTTAGGTGAATAATTAATTTTTCCTAAACAGGCATAATATGTTTAATTTTAAGTTTAATTTACGATTTTCATTAATATTTTTATCTAGCATTTATATTTTAATTTTTGAAGTTGAATCATGTTCTTCCAGTGGATGTTAATCTAAAAATTTTCATATCTAAATATGATGAACATTCATTTTATAATTTTATATATTATATAATGTCTACATGACCTTAAACATTTTTATTTTTCATTAAGACTATACATTTAGAGCTAAATTATTAGATACCAAGAAAGAATCACCAATATTGTTTCAGATCACCTTCACCAGAACCCATTTATAGCAGTGATGGTAAGCGAATGAATACTAGAGAATATCGAACTCGTAAGAAGTTGGAAGAAGAACGTCATAGACTTATTCAACGCATGGCAACAATAAATCCTACATTTAAACCTCCTGCTGATTATAAGTAAATATTAATACTAAAATTTTAAATAAATGCTGAAAAACTAATAAGTATAAATTCTAAATTCCAGGCCTCCTGTTATTCGTGTTAGTGATAAAGTAATGATACCTCAAGATGAACATCCTGATATTAATTTTGTGGGTCTTTTAATAGGACCACGTGGAAATACATTAAAATGTTGGTTAAAATTAATTAAATTACTATTAAATTATCATCTAATACTTATGTATTTTCTAGCAATGGAAAAAGAAACTGGTGCAAAAATTATTATCCGTGGTAAAGGTTCAGTCAAAGAAGGAAAAGTTGCCCGTAAAGATGGACAACCACTACCAGGAGAAGATGAGCCATTACATGCTTATGTAACTGGAAACAATCCTGAATATGTTCAAAAAGCTGTGAACAAAGTATTTTTTATACATTTGTTATTATTCAACTACATATTTATGTAACATTATTTGTAGATTAAAGAAATTATAAAACAAGGTGTAGAAGTTCCAGAAGGTCAAAATGATTTAAGGCGCATGCAACTTAGAGAACTTGCTTTATTGAATGGTACACTGAGAGAAAATGATGGACCTAGGTGTTCTAACTGTGGTGCTGCTGATCATAAATCTTGGATGGTGAATATAATGAATTACTATAATTCTATATAAATTATAATTACTTAAGGGTTTTATTGCAAATTACAACTAAAAATCATTTTTCAATTAAATATAAATTTTAATAATGACTAAATTCATAAATATGTTTTATATAATATTTTATACTACTTACTTAATCCATATTTGGACCCAACTTTTTAGTACAGAATTATTAATACCAATTATATATAATTAGTAGATTGTTATTATTTTTCAAATAATATTATGAAAACTAAAAAATACTCATATTAATTAAGTTTGCTATTGCATTTATTTTGTTTTTTAGTGTCAAGATAAACCTAATGTTACAAACAGTATATTATGTACTCAATGTGGTGGAGCTGGACATATTGCAAAAGATTGTAGAATGAAAAATACAGGTGGTGCAAGTTTTCCAGTTAATCAGGATAAGAATAAAATTGATGAAGAATATATGTCTCTGATGGCTGAACTTGGTGAAGGTCCACCACCACCAAAACATAATGATGATAATTCTATGCGTCCTTCTATTGGAAACAGTAATGGAGGTTTATTTAATAAGCCTCAACCATTAAAACCACTTATGTCAATACCGCCACCTCATTCAATACCAAATTCATTGCCTCCACCGCCCTGGTCAAATCAACCAATGAATGGAGCACCCATGCCTCCCCCTGGAATAAATGTTCCACCTCCCTGGCAAATGCCACCACCATCAAATCAACAGTATTCTAACATTCCACCACCACCACCAGCTAATCAAAACTTTCAACAACAGATGCCATGGGCCATGCCACCACCTCCACCACCTCCCAACCAACCAACATCTATGCCCCCTCCATGGCAACAGGGTCCACCACCTAATCCTCCTGCTCCAACAACTGTATCTGGTATGTGGCCTCCACCAACTCAACCATGGCCAAGCCAACAACAACAACAAGCAAAAGTTCCACCCTCAATGACTCCTCCAACTATGATGATGCCACCCCCTGATTTGCAAACACTATTAGCTGTGCCACCTCCGCCGCCACCACCTCCTCCTTCAAATTAAATAACAACTAGAATTATATAAATGAATTAAATAGAGTTCTCTTTTCGCTTGTAGTCAAAACATTCTGTTTAATACAAGTATTTTCTCAAAAACCATTTTGTAAAATAATTTTTATATTTTGTTTTTACATTTATTTATGAATAAAGATTAGTACGACCAATTTTGGAATTTTGGGAATTTTCAGTTCAACAGTTTTTTCTCTTATGTACCATGTATATTTGAAATTCAATAAAAAAATTTTTAAGAGTGAATGGCTTGATTTTATTTGACTATTATTGTAGTTTCAAAGTAACCTTACATATTGAAGTTTATTTATTGATAATTATAAACTATTAAATACAAAATGCAAGTACAAGTTCAAATTAATTCAATTATAGATGCGTAGTAAAAGGTTGCAAAGATAAAAAAGTATGTACATTTTAATAGTTCCTAAATTATGATTAATATGTTAAGTTACAAATATAGTAATGTACTGTCAACACGGGTGAAATGAACACAATTTCAAACTTTTCCAGGCTTCTACAACTTCAATACTAATTTTTTAATTTGAAAAATTCTAGTATAGGAGCACAGTACAAATGACTGCATTTACATAAAAAAAAAATGAAATTTAACCATAATTTGGTTAAGAATACTTATCTATGGATATAAGCAGGGGCGTATTTAGAAACGTCTTATGGGGAAGGCACTAACAATAAGTTCAAATTTGCGTATATGTGGCGTAGAATTGTAAAATATCTCATATTGTAATAAAAATAAGATGAATGACTCCCCACGGGCCCCTCCCTTATATACACCCCTGGATATAAGCATGGCATTTAAAATTTAAATTCAAACTTGTTAGTTCGGGACCGCGTTCGTTATCAATTTATCATTCAAGTTTATGACGTCAAACCAAACATTCTTTTTACAGGTATGCTGACAAATGGATCCCGGTAACCATTCTGATAAGAATTGATACCAGATCCGACTCATTAAAATCCCGAGACAAAATGATACCGAGTCATTTAGATCCACTGACATTTATAGGTCCCAGTCTATTTGAGACATCTAGATCTATTTACTATTATGGCAGCATTTTTAAATTCATGAAATCTAACTCGGCCTTTACATAACTTACATTTTAATTAACAAAAAATGTATTTAATATACCTAGGTAACAAAAATATAGTTAATTTGAACCTATATTACTTTTTTGTCTAATTTCCTAATTCCTATATAACTACTATTTTACTATACCCTATAGAGTATAGGTATTTCACTATTACATTTATTTAATCATCTCAGCTTCAACGGGCCCTCAATGATGGGGAGGGGAGTAGGTCTATTTTTCTCAGTTCGACCAAATTCAGGGGGCAGGGGCTTTATGATAAAGTTTTTGTATATACTACATACTAATATTACCACTTACTACCTACTTTACACATTACTATATACACATTACATTTTGTATTGTTGTAATTCTAAACGTTAATTAATTTTTACACTATAACATAGATATAGCCAATTACCGATATAGGTAGAAATATTTTGATTGTGTCTATTTTTTTTTAGTACCTACATTACTACATTAGGTGTTGAAATGAGACACGGGTTAACAGATTAACAGGTTAAGTTCAATAAAAATATATAATACAACATACAACTCAAATAAGTCGGGAAAACAATAACTCATTAACTCAAGTCAAACTAAGGCAGCGGATATTGAAAAATTCTAAATAGACTGATCTAATTATCTAATACTAACCGTCAACCAGTGCCGTATTAACGGTGGCCGCCGTGGATCCGAACCTCCTCCACTGGCGCCATCATATAGGTGTAACTAGACCTTTAAATTAGAGCACGGGGACTTCAACCCTAGCATTTTTATAATAAATCAATTAAGTGGGGTTTCTGCACCACTACACCCCCCAAACACATTATATTGATTGTTAATAAATGTAATGTAAATGTAAATCAATAAATCAATATTTTATTTTATTAATATAATGAGTTATGTATTCATGTATAATACAAATCTTTATTCTACTGTTTTACAAGTTACAATTATAGAAGAGGTAAAGTAAATAATTAGATTAGATGAGGTAATTTTTAAATTTAAAATAGATTAAGTATAATATAAGGCATAACATGAAATTGTTTGAACATAAAAATTAAAAAAAATGTTGCATATGTAGTAAATTGTAAACACTAAATAAGTACACAATTTGTATGTATAATACTGGTACGTATTAAAAATGGAATTAGTTATAAAATTTATTTGTTTTTACATATCTACCAAAAGGTGGACATTTTTTGTTATCATTATTATTATTCTTAAAAAAATATTTAAAATTTATGCTTCAATGCATAATAAACAAATCAGATACATACACAAGATGAATGAATATACAACCATGATATTATAATATGTACACGGGAAGTGACCCTATCCAGTAATAGAACCTGACGTTAATTTTTTTACAAAAGGTTCTTAAAAACAAATTTTGTTAGATATTATTAAAAATTCAACAATCAAACTATGAAACGATAGACTAGTAATGGTTAATTCTGAAGCTATAACTTCAAAATCCAAAAAACATATTACATAACATATTCAGTATTACAACAAAATTATTAAAAAAAAATAGTGCTGAATGAATGGAAATAAGAGCTTAATGTATGCAAGTCCATTATTTTAAAAACATACATATAAAAATATAAAAAGGTAAATTTTGTAATTTTATTATATGTTTCTTGTATACAAGTATGTGCAATATTTAAATAAAACAGGAATTAAAAAGTAAATTATTTTATAGTTATATAAATATTAAATAGTGCTAAAATTACCAATTGATTAATCTGCATACAATGTGTAACTAGCATGAATTGTAATATGCATTATTACACGCCCACAAAGTATTATTATCAAATAAACTAAATTATATTATTCTTAAAACAATTGGATATTTGTATTATTCTCAACATATTATGTTATCACTTTGAGCAGTGATTGATCTATATGTAATATTCTGTGATGTAATCAATCATAAATCTGGATTGATTACTATAATATAATTTATTTAATATATAATAGTTCATTCACACATTAAGTTTTGAAATAAAACTCCTATAACTTTGAAGTGTTCATATTAACTTATTAATTTTAATTAATCAGCTATATTAACGAAAAAATTAAAGTGATATGTTCTAAACTGCTTTGTATAACATTGCACAATTCTTATAATGGAATACATTTGAATATTATATAGGAAGGTAACGCCTCATGACAAAGTTTTCAATTCTATAATGCCATTTGTGATGTTACGTATTAAATTCTATAAGAAACTTTTATAATTTTTCCCTGTTGTACTTTTTTCAGACTGTCCAGCCATCCTCGTGGACCACAGTAAACTCGTTATTGCCATGTTAACCAAGATAATGATAAATCTATTAATAAATATTCATTTCGTTTCTATACTTAATACTTGTTGATTAAACGATATTTTTGTGAAAGATATTTTATTTTTACGAATAATTCGTAAACCACTATGAGTATACCGTATAAATTTTTACAACTTTGACAAAGACGTATGAACATTAAAATCATTGATTTTTATGAATAAAACAGGATTAATATTTCCACTATTTTTATACTTTCATAATATTTTGTACTTATTAGAAACATTTAAATCCAACAATATCCTAACAATATGCACATTATACATGGGTATAAACTGAATAGCCACTGCAAACGTCAAAGATTACATTGTTATATTTTATTAAATAATAATAAGACTATATATGTTAAAAATCGTAGTTTTATTCTGTCATTTTTATATTTCTACTCTCGAGCCATTCGCCAAGTATTTAGAATTGTTCCAAATTAAAGTCGTCGTGCTTATACCATATTCGCGTCAACAGCCAATTACAAGTGCCGCTAATTGGAGTATTCTTGCGGTACCGGTTATAATGTATTATAGTTCCCCGTCAGAAAGGTTTGGCAATTCTGTCCGGCGATTTCATGTTCGTAAACTTATTACCGTATTGCTTGGGGATTCTGGTCGTTTCATAAATTCTATTCGGCGCAAAGATGACTGTGAAAGACTCCTCGAAGTTTTCGGGAATGATTCATGTACTATGCACATTGTTCACGGATACAGTATCCGGGATACTGTTCGCCAAAAAACCGTCAAATAATTGGATAATGTCAAAGGACCGAGTTCTTGACTGGTACGATCAACTGAACCGAATCCTTGACCGGATACTGCCGAACGACTTCAACATTTTTTATGATTAATTTGTAAGATCGACTTGACACTGATAGTGAATTTCTATAACGCATAAATCTACAAAATTGAATACAAAACTAATCGTTTCTTGTGTTGTTAATTAAAAAAAATAAAATATCGATATACGTTGTAATATTAATGTTTTAATATTTTATGCGTTGATTGTGTATATGGATAAATAGATTACTATTGACCGTATTAATATTATTATTTTAAAACAAAATTTAATATTTTTTCCGAGAAAAAAGTTTTAACACAAACAATTATATAGTTTACGGAAACAATGACTAAAAATGAAAAAAATTAGTACTCACATAAATAGTGGAACGGCGTTTTATCGACTTAGAAATATTTTGTATAGGTACATAAGATAAAATGCTTTCCTTTACACATGGGGGCTCATATAATATGCGTGAATTCTGCATAATATAATACAATTTTAGTTCATATTAAATCGTCACCGTTGGTTCGGTCTACGCGGAATTTGCCTGCACTGTAGCTATTACACATTCGTTCGCAAAACCATTTTTACCAATTTTCATAATTATTATATGACTTCGGGTATACATCACGCGTAGACATTTTAAATACGTATTATTAGCACATTTTGAGTTATCGTGACATCCGATCTGATCACTGCAGACAAAAAAATTCAGACCTACACATGAAATGATATTCGTTATGCGTAATCGGACTAGACCTGTACAACTTTGACTAGAACAGCTGAATGAAATAACCTGCAATCGTAAATTATTATGTTATATTCAATATTATAACATTAAATGTATTATTATTGTAAATTATTATTTTTGTTAAATATTATTGGTTTTTAATAATGTGAATATATCTACTTAGAATTTTGAAGACGCACGAAAAATTTTCAGATTCCTTATGTGGCCCTTCGAAAATATTAATTGGTGACCCCTGTTATATTGCGATGTAAATGTAGCTTCAAGTAAAGGCGCATCGATTGAATATCATGATACCGTGATGCCGGTAAACTTTTGCACGTCAACATCGTACACTTGTAAATTTTACGAACGGTCAAAAGAATAAGTGTTCGTGGTCTGTAGACCTGCTGTGTAGTAAAATACTCCACCTATACGATATATATTATTACCATTATAATAGAATACAAGACATTAGTAGTGTAAAAAGTTTGGTGTCCCAAAGTGAAACGATCTGGTGTCACTCGTCTGTTTGTGGGCCGGTCGGAAAATGTCGCGGAGGCGACTAATGGCCTATAACATATTGCATTTTGGCACCGAATCGCCATCTCGTATCCCCCCCCCCCCGCCTTGTTTCGTGTCATTCTGCCGATGTTTTTTTTTCATTTTTTGTTATTATTGTTTTATTGTTATTGTTCAAATTATATTTTTTTTCATTTTTTTTTTATTGAAAATGTATTTTACCTATTTACTCATCATGTTAGCCCACATGGCAAATTTTTTTCTGAAAATAATTTTTTTTTCGTACATTTACACTGTTTTTTTTTATCAAATTGTATTACATTATTGATACCCCTAACGGCAAGTTTTTTTCTGAAAATAATTGATCTTTTTTAATTTTATATCAATATATACCTTGATTTGTTATTAAAATATCAATTAATTGAAAATCATATTTACACAATGAATTATTGTTTTATTTTTGAGTATATAAATCAATTATTAAAAATTAACGACTTAGAAAATCGTTAAAAAATTTTCAAAGCTTATTGCAAGAGAGATTTAAAAGAAAAGGCATCAAAATAGTTTCAACAATTAGTAGTTAGAACCATCGAGAAGAACACTACTAAGAACTACTTACACACTTGTAAGAATACACCAGGAAGACTAAGAAAAATAAGCAACTAGATATAGGTACTAAAGAGTGTTGTAGCAGCAGTAGAATATGACGGATGAACAGGAATTTGCAAAATGGTCATAAGAATCAAGAATCCCTCTCCCCAAAATGTAGGTGTGTAGTACACTTGCATATGGCATAATTGACCTAAATTGGTATTAAGTCATATAAGACTAGGTGAAGGTCTATAAAATATACATTGTACTCAACTTTAATCTGTATTAATTAAATTGTGGTAAGTAAGGCATCTCTAGTGGTAGTTTCAACTTTCAGGTAACAGCTTTTAAATAATCTTTTGTCCCTTAGTAGTTAATAGTTAATGTACAACTGCGATGTTTTATAATCTCGTAAAATACGACTTCTAGATCACAGTGATTGCAGAGATTCACAACCCTGTAAACTTCATGTCTATATCAATTATATATATATATACCTTGATTTGTTATTAAAATGTAAATAAATTGAAAATCATATTTACACAATGAATTACTGTTTTATTTTTTTTATTTATAAGTATATAAATCAATTATTAAAAATTAAGGACTTATAAAACCATTAAAATATTTTCAAAGCTTATTGCAAGAGAAGAGGCGGTGAAATAGGTTCAATAGTTAGTAGTTCGAACTATCGAAGAGAACACTACTTGTAAGAATACACCGGAAAACAATTTGAAATCGATGAGAAAAATATGCGACCAGATATAGGTACAACAACGTGTATTATTGTAGCAGCAGTTGAATGGGACTGATGGTCAGGAATTTTCAAAATGATGTGTGTAAAATTAAGAATCCCCCTCCTCAAATGTGTATAATAGTGTATAAAACACTTGCATATTGCATTAAACTAAATTAAATTGGTATTTAGTCTTATAAGAACATAGGTATATAAATACATCTAGTATTCAACTTCAACCTATTTAATTGGCATAGTGGTTAATAACGCACTAACACATCTCTATAGTAGTATAGTTTAACTTTGTGGCAACAGTTTTTAAGCCGTTCTGTCCTTTGACCGTAGTGTGAAGTTGCCATTTAATATAATCTCGTAAAAAACAACTTTTAAATCACAACGATCAGAGATTTGCGACTATAAACATTATGTGTTACGATTTTTCTTTAAATCTAATAAGCATTATTAAAATTTATTAAATAGAAAAATTCATAATTATACAGGAATCCTTTTACTCCGAGATAGGCTAAAAATCAAATTCAATAACCTTCTTGTAAATATACAATTATATTCTATAACCTGGGAAACGAAACAAAAAATCGGCGTTTAAATCACGTCTTCCACAAGATCTCCTTCTTTCTGAATCAAGCGAAGACGATGATCAATTACTAATTGCTATTAAAAATTGTAATCTATAACTTGTGATTGGTAGGTAATCAAACTTCAAACTTGTAATAGCATGTAATATGCTGAAACATTTTAATTTTAATAAATAAAAAAAAATGTATATAGTAATTTTAATAACTTCTATTTTTCACTTTTTTAACTGTAATAACTGATTCAAATTATCAATCACTATTACGTATGAATAAAAAATATTTAGGTGGGAATACTTACAAAATCATACTCATCCGCAATTATTTACGTAGGTATACAGGGTTATTCTTTTATCATAAACCACTCATTATTTCAAAAAGTATTCGTGTTTTTGAAAACATTTTTTACATAGTTTCAAGTTATTAAAAATACTACTTTTTATTAAAAAATTAATTTTTAAATATTTTTTATCCTTATATTTTTTTAAGCTTTTTACTTTTTTGAATGAAAACATAGTTTTAATTTCATATTCCAAAGCAGAATAATTTTCTGATTATTTTGATACATTAAAATCGAATTTAGGGCGAGTAGTTTATGAGATACGTATTTAAAGTTTAAACAAGCGGAGTAGTGAACAAACATTTTGCGGGGTAACCTCGTACCACTCCACTCTGCTTGTCTAAACTTTAAATACGTATAACTCATAAGCTACTCGCCCTAAATTCGATTTTTATGTATATCACTTATTCTGTGGTATTAGTTTGAACAGACAAAAAAAATAAAAGCTATTTTATTACAAAAGAACCTATAACTAGTTAATTTTGGTTATTTTTGTTGTTATGGCTAATTATTTGTAAAATTATGAATGCATCTATGGTAATAAAAACAATTTATATACGATATACCTACCTATTAGGTATGTGAATTGTACAGTATTTTTATGAAATGTCATCAAATATGGACAATTGTATGACAAATATATTAATTAAGTTTATTGTATTAATTACAAATTATCAACACATTTTTAAATCTCCAACATTTGCAGAAAGGTGTTACATGTTAAGATTTAAGTTTACAAACTTATTCAAAATTAATTTAAAAAATAAAACTTGTTTAGTCCATCTCACCCAACTATGATACAACTAGGTACTGTCAAACCAGGCCGGTCGGCTTCTGCAAGCAAATAACGAAATTTGTGAAAAAATAATACCATAATATAAATTAAATACATATTATATATTATATACAATATTCGTCAAAACTCAAATTTGATCAATTTAATTTATTAGTTAAAACTCAAATATTAATTAAATTAATACATTTTTACTAGTGAGACATTTTGATCAAGAGATGACAAATAGATCCCGAGACAACTAGATCCACGCTGTTACCAAAGGTTTGGTTGGGATCTTAATGACCCCGGGTCCTATTTGTTCATACACCCTTTTTACATAACCCATACGAAAACTGAACATGTAAAAAACGTGATAACTGATGGCATATCAACAAATATTTTAATCCGAATAATAAAAATAATAAATCGTAAACATAAACTATAAAGCATTAATACTTCAAACAAACGGAAGATGGAAAAAGTTTTTTTTTCTAAATAAACAATATTTTCCTATAGTTATATTATTATACATATTTTAAGCCTTAGGTAAAAAAGCGAATCACTAATTTCCGAAAGACAGAAGTCGCAATATTTTTATAATATGTTTTTTTGTTAGTTGACGATATGCGACTGCGTTGACAAAAGCTATTCTTGAAAAATACTAAATAATAATTCGGTTTATGTTATTATGAGTATGATTATTAACTAGTTACAGTCATGGCGGTTAATTTAAACGTGTCGCATAAAGTGTTCCAAGCATTGCTTAACGTTGATATACAAGAACTATGCAAGTTGTCGGCAAAAGACATCCGTCCAGTATTACCATGTCTGGTTCGAATGAGCTTAATATCATCGGCAGACAACATGGCAGATTATGCCGATGGCAAGAAGGACATACTTACACTGTTGTCGGGAATAGAACTTGTCAATTCTATTGTTGCACTGTTGTCAATTGATTTTCACTCATTAGAAATAGATGTTAAAAAAGAACAAATATTAAGGTAAAATTAAAAATGGCTCTTTACTTTAAACACAATTTTATTTGATGTATTAATTGTACATATTTATTTTAGACAAAAATTGGGTAGTACTCAGGCTGATAGTGTTCTTATTCATTCGCTACAAAATCCATTGTCCCTGGAATTTGAGAGAAGTGACTCTACTCGGCGGTTGAGACTTGTTTTGAGTGAAATCTTATATATTTCTTCACAGGTATAGCAATTAAAATAAAAAATAAATGTAAAAAAGTTATTACTGTTTGATTTTTATCATGTATCAAGATTCAAGAACACCGTGAAAAACAACATGCATTACAAACTTCAATAAATTCAGAATTTTATATCAAGCAGTCAGATTTATTTGATTACCCAGTCTACATACCAGAAGTTTGTGATGTATTAAATATTGCTCTTTCTGAATTACCAGCTATACTTACAGTTCAAGACATTGCAGAAGTGTTGCTTCATGTTAAACATGGTCCAATTTTCATTTGTTGGATTGTAGCTAATTTTCCTGATTGTTTTTATGATGGTAAATTGAAAATTAATTTGTTTAAAAATGGCTTAATATTATAAAACTCTTTTAGTTTGTACAAGCTTAATACAAAACTCAGAAAGATATGAAGAAGAAAATGGCGGTAGTCGTATTCGAATGGAAGTCTTAACCCAGTTAAGTGCTATGTATCCACCTGCTGCGCTTGTGATTCGTGCTAAATGTGTAAGCTCATTTTCTTTTAATAGTCAATTGTTTCTGAGCCTCTGTTAAAAAATAGGTGTTTTTATGTTATAATTTCTATGTAATTATTAATTCTTAAACGGATTATCGTAATTACTATGTTTTTTTGAATTTATTCTTTATCACAATTATTATTTTTAATTGTTCTTTATAATAGGTATCTTCACGGTGATTATGTGGGATTATAGACAAAAATGTACATTTTAAAATTCTCATAACTTGTTTTAAGATTAAAAATCAAAAAAAAATCTTATCAACGTATCTAAGATGATATTCTTACCATTAACATTTATGATAGATTAATTCACTCTATTATTAAAAATAACAGTAAAACAGATTGTCTTAAATGTTAATTTGTCCGTGTTATACGTTTGTTAATAAGATGGGGACTAAATAAGACTCGATCTTTTCTTAAATGTTGCTAACAATTTATTAATTTACACAAATACAATGTTACTTATTAAGCAGTGCATCACTTCTAATCATTCAAATATAATATTATTGTTCTTAAAAATGGTCCAACATAAATTTTTCGGTCAAAACTGATTGTCAGTTATTAATTAATTTTAAAAACAAGATAACAGCATTAAGTCGTTAACACTATTCAACTATGGCATTTAGTCTTGATACAATTTTTCAAATTTTTTTTATTTAAAAAAGTAAATGATACTTGTGTAGTTATGTCCTTTAACTTATTAAGGCTCATTGTAGCATTGTGCTAAATATATATTAGAAAGTAAATAATTTCTATTTTCTAATTTTTTATATGTTTATTCATAGGTCGAACTTAGTAAAATGCCTGCATTAACTATCATGTTGACATTAGAAAATAAAATTTCCAAAGTTTCATATCTGAATAATGTACAAAGTAATAATGACCTTGTGACATTCATTTCTGGCTTGTTACTTGGAAATGACCCACAGGCTAGAAGTTGGTTTTCTCTTTTTATCCGACAGAAGGTGAGTATGTCAATTTTCAATAATTATAAATCTATAATATTATTTTAATTATTTTATTTAGAGAACAAAAGATTCTGTAAATTTTGCTGTTCAAAATATGCGTGACGAGTTATTATTACAATTACAAAACTTATTGAAAAATGTTAAAGACAACACTTTACCCAACACAAGTGTTGTAGAATCTACTGTACTACTTAGACTTTATTGTGCATTGAAAGGAATAGCTGGTATCAAGTATGTGTTAAGCAGGTTTTAAAAATTTAACAAATATTAATTTTCAGATTATATTCTTTGGTAGATTTCAGGAAGAAGAAATCACTTCGCTCATGTCCTTAGCTACATGTTATCCACCCTCTACACCAGAAGGTGTTAGGTTTGTCACAATTTCATTGTGTATAATGATATGCTGCAATACTTTACTTGCTAGTTCAGAAAATGAAGCTAAATGTGTGCAATGGTTAAAGAGATTAGCAGGAAGCGAGTCACCTTTCTTTGGAAAGTAATATTTTATTAATTATGTTTTAAGTAACATGTACTTATTTAAATTTTTACAAAATTAAAAGTTGTTTAAATTTATTTTAGGCCAACTGACACAACTGCAAGTTTTGGAGAAATGTTACTGTTGATGGCTATACATTTCCATAGTAGCCAACTAACATGGATTTGTGATCATATGTGTAATACGTTAGGAATGAGAATAAATATCAGACAAAGCACAATGGGAAAAATGAAACAAATTTTCACTCAAGATGTATTTCCTGAACAAGTAAGTCTCTTACTATCTATTAATATTCTATCTAAAAAAACTAATTTTTTATTTTAATATAAGGTTGTAGCTTCTAGAAGTGTTAATATACCTGTCACACCAAATCTAAATGCCACTATGTCTGGATTTTTGCCAATTCACTGTGTTTTACAGTTATTAAAAAGCCAAGCTTTTACAAAACATCGAGTTAACATAAAAACGTGGATATATAAGTATGCATGTTATAAAATATAACTAATTATTTAAGACTAATACTAATTTAAATTATTTTATTTTCTAGTCAAATTTGCGCAAGTGTTTCGCCATTACATCCATTACTACCTTCTTTAATTGAAGCTTATGTCACTTCTATATTAGTGGTACCCAATAAAGCTACACAAGAATTAGCTGTTAATCAGCCAATTACAGAAGAAGAAATTTTAAAGGTTTTTGGTGATAAGGTATTAGACCAAGGTGGTAATGAGAATTTTACAGCCCATCTTCTATTGCTGTATTATTTACTCTTATACGAGGAAAACAGTATGTCTTTGGCTTCTCAGCCCAATAGATTACAGTTAGTTGGACTGATCAGGTACAAAACTGAATTCTTGGCTGACATCCCAATTCGATATATAATTCAACAAGCAGAAAAAGAGCATCCTTATTCTAGTTTGTTTTCTACTCTATTAAGACTTTTGGCCACACATTTTCCTCATTTGTCTCTAGTTGAGGACTGGATGGAAGATACAACATCAGAAAGTCAATTTGTATTGCAACACAAAGCTAAAAATATTACAACAGAAATGATAGAAAGTGGTATGGTAAAATCATTTATTTTTATTAACAATCATTTTTAACCTTTTTTAAATTAAACACTGTTCTAGGTTTAAGCATGATGGTTGAACGCCCAGAAAGAGCTGGAATTGTATTGAAAAGATTGTATGCTGAACGTCCAATTAAAATTTGGCCATTTGCACCTACCATATTAAAATTTCTGCCAAACACATTAGATTCTAACGTTTCAAGATATATTCAAGGTAAAATATAGTTGATTATTCCGAATTTATAAAGAATAATAATAGGGCTGGTATGGTCATATAGTATAAGACACCGCCCTGATGAAAGATGTACACCAAACTAGGTGTTTGGGTCTATCCAAAAATAAATATACGAAAAATAAAAAAAATATATTAAATCATTTTTATTTTCAGAATTATATAAAAAGGTTTGGTTAAGACTTAATACAGTTTTGCCCCGCAGTTTGTGGGCACTTACTATTAAAGCTTTACAACATAACAATGGAGCAAGTGCATTAAAAGAGGAAAATTTAATTCAGGACCCTTTACAAGTTTTGCAATGTGATGCCAGAGTTTATAGGTAAAATATAAATTAAGTTTTATTTCAATTTTTATTATAAATCCCATTTGTTCGATACAGGTGTCCGACAGTTTTGAGTATTGTAATCCGAGTATTGCAATCATCATTAGCAGCTTCAAGAAGTCATTTATCTCGTCTAGTCAATCAAAAAATATTTGCGACTGGGCAATTAACTCAAACTAATAATCGTGAAGAATACAAAAATGTGTTGACAGCTGCACAAGACAGTGCTGCAGTGCAACTTTTATTAGAGGCTTGTTTGGAAACTGAAGATGATCGAGTTAGCTTATTTACATAAATATTTAGTTAGATTTTTAAAGGATAATTTATTTTTAATTTACTCATACTTTTACTAGTAGGAATTCCAAATAATAATTTTAAAATTTTAAATAATTCTTATTTTGAATGCAATATTACTCTTGTTAATTTAATTTCTGATAATAATTATTGATATATTATTAATTTTAGAATGAAATGCATTAACTAAAATATAAATTATTTGTCTTCAAAAAGTGTCATTTTAGATTTAAATCATAGCAAGTTTTCAAAATGATTGGTTTTTTCTTATTTTTAATAATTTCAAAAAAAAAAAAATTATTTTATTTAGGTACTTTTATTTTTAACTGATCTTAACAATTGTTGAGTATGAGTTCTGACATGAGTAATTGACAAATTTTAAAATAAATTATCAGTTTTAAATTTAAAATACAAGATTTCATTCTAGTATGCACAAAGGTTAATATATTTAGGAATATGATACATGTTATCAATTGATTTTATTTGTACCTATTTACTTTTTTAATATTAACTTAAAAATAAAACATCACATTTTAATAATTAAATGCTGAAAAAAAATTATTCTTCCATTTAATTTATAAATGATTCTGGATTAAAAGAAAATCCTTTATAATAGTTTGTAATAATTAAACAATTATTTATTTTTAAGAAATCATTTTCTAACATGATGACATTGAGAGAAGTAAGAGGTGTTGTTTGTTCATTTTTACATCAAATGTTTATTGCTGATCCTCCACTCGCAAAATTAGTGCACTTCCAGGTATCTATACATTTTTATATATATTTCTTAATACTAAATATTTTTATAGATCTTATGCATAATTTTTTTTTCTATTTTCAGGGATATCCAAGAGAATTACTTCCAGTTACCTGTCTAGGAATTCCATCCATGCATATTTGTCTAGATTTTATAGCAGAACTTTTAAGCCAACCAGATTTCCAAAAACAGATATTTGCTATTGATCTTATTTCAAATATTTCCCAACAATATCCATTGCCAAAATCATTAAGCTTAGCACGTTTAGCCATTAACACAATGTACACCTTTCTGTCGGGTAATATCAAAAAAATATTATCATGGTCCTATTAAATTTTTGAATAATTAATAATTATCACTGATTTATTACAGTATTAACACAAGAAGACCGCCGTGAACTCTATATGCCTACATTACCAGCATTAGTCAGAATATGTCAGGTATTTCCCACTCTTAGCGAAGACTGTATAACATTCTTAAATCAACTAGGCCGCATGTGCGTGTCAGTTACATCTGTACGTTCGGATATATTTTTATTACCTGCTGCAGCCCAGAGAAGTGAAGAAATGGAGGGACCAAAACTTAGAATGCGACGAGTTCCAAAACCAGATATCTTTGATGAACGCACAGATATTGCGGTAGCTAATAAGTTATTTGCTCAACAGGTTGAACTAACTGTTAAAGAAATATTACAGAATTGTTTGGAAAACAATGCAAGTGCTTGACTAATTTTAAAGATGCCTTTGTAACAACAAAATAATAGTGCTAATAAAATTGATGTCTTAAAAAAGTGTTATGCGCGATAAAAATTACTATATCTACTTAGCAGTATTTGTAATTAATTTTAAATTCCAAGTGTATCAATGAATGTATTGGTTTTATAATATGTTATTAAATAAAAAAAAAACAATTTTTATATGAAGACAGTATAACAGAGAAATGTTTCAATCTTCATTAATGAGATATCTGGGAACAAACTGGATTAAGCAAAAGAAAACTTTTGGGGAGGTAAAATGCAAACATTTTCAACACATAATATGTCCCAAAAGTCCCGTATCACCCTAGTATCTCTGAGGAGAATCAAAATATTTAAATGCAGTTTTTTTACACTAATAAATAATAATTAATAAGTATGGACATTCTGATTGAATGACATAAAATTACATTTTTTTATACGATTAAGTTTTTTAAATTTTCAAGATAGAAATTTTGTTTATCTTATTTTTTAAAACAGTTCAAATCATAAATTTTTAAGATAATTATGAGTGTATAAAATGTTAAAATTCAATAATGCATAAAACTCGCTTAAAAATTAAAAAATTGTAAAAAACCAATAAGAATATTATTTGGTACTGGTTTGTTATTGCGAATGAAAACTTTACAGCCCCACCACTCGGGTTTGTTATCTCCTTGCCATCCATAATAATAATAAATACACAGATTTAAAACATAATTAAGTTAATCATAAATATAATTTTGTGGATCTTGAGAGGATGTCGCTCCCGCATATGTTGTCTCCGTTTTACACACATATGACATAGTGAATTTTTGTTTACCAGTTTTAATAGTGTGTTTTTGGTTTTGATATTAGAGTGAATTGACCTATTATCAAACTTTTAGGTAACAACATTATCTGTGTTCTCTCATTGGGTTTTTACAATATTTTAATTTTTAAGTGAGTTACGTGTAGTATAGCGTATAAAAAATATAAACATTTGAAAATGCTCATAATTCATTTAAAAATTAAAATATCATAAAAAACCAATAAGAGAACACAAATAATATTCCTATCTAAAAGTTAATCTAGGTTAATTTACTCTAATATGAAAACTAAAAGCACACTATTGAAACTGGTGAACGAAAAGTTACTATGTCGTACGTACGTAAGACAGAGACAACACACGAGTACGACGTTCTCTTAACTCAGGAGCCCACACACAAAATGTTGAGAGAATATAGGGGTTCAGTCAAATGGGGCGACAAAAAACGTAGAAGAATAGATAGAAATTTTTAACTCGTACATGGCAAAATTTATGTAATCAAAACTAAATAATAGTGAACCGTTTAGGCACAATTTGGGGTGGGGACTTGGGTGTGCTTAGCATCACCAATTTTGAAATTAGTACCCCTAAATTGTTTCATGTTAATTTAGATTTTAATAGTAACAGGTATCCATAACCTTAAAAATAACAAAAAAGATAGAGGAGATTTAGTATCTTGATTTATAAGACAAAATTTCACTGATATAATTAATGGTATAAGTATTATTTTTAGTATTTAATGAATAGTTATTATTATTTACATATTTTTACATAAATATTTTTATTTTAATATTGTGCTACATTTACGTTTCTGTTAAATTTTGATCATCAGCATCATCATCATCATCACTGGTAGAGTCACTTTCATTAACATTGTTCGCAATATTATTCTTCTTGGACATCTTACACTTTTCTCTTAAAACCTTTTTTCTTTTTAATCTCTTTGCTCTTTTCTTAGCTGTACGTCCTTCAGCCATTTGTTTGTTTTCTAATATTTTTTGACGATACGCTTCTTCCAAAAGTTCCTTTTAAAAAAAATTAAACAAATAATATTTATACATTTAAGTCATTTAACACAAATTAATTTTAATAAAATGTCTTACTTTTTCTGCTTTTACTTGTATATGCTTTTGTCTAGCATATTCTTTGCGTCTTAAGTGTCGATAAACATGAAACTCTCCACTACCAGCTCCAGCACTTGATCCCATAACATTTCTTACAAATTCGGGGACGTGAGGGGATTTTTTGTCAGATCGTGGCTCAGGTATATAAACAGGTTTATCCTAAGCACATAGTTATCAGATTATTTAAATAATTTTCCAAATAAATATATTAACAATTATATAGGTATTTAATTTGTTTAAAACATTTTATTTTATTAATGATATCATTACTAATTTACCTAATTGTTATAGTAAACTTAATGTTTAATTTATGTAAATTTTCCAAAAATTAATTAAATTCCTCATATTATCCAATTTATCATTATTATTAACTGTAAAACAAAACATATTAGTCAAATCAACAAGTAGTAGACTTTAAAAATTTATTCTTAGTTAATTTCAAAAAACCAAACATGCACAGGCTGCACTAGCATGTGTGAATTGCCCATGAAACACAAATTGCACAACACTCAAGGTAGGTAAACTTAAATAGAAATATACTGATCACTATAACCAATCTTCTATGTCTTAATCAAGTCAAGTTACCCATAACTGATTTTCAAAACAGATTTGTCATGCATGAAAGTGTTCAGCCTGAAGCTGAGTTATTAAGTATAATATAATAAAACCATTTGCACTTACAGGATTCTTCATAAGTCTTTCGAGTTTCAAACGTTGTAAATCAGTAGCATTTTTTACTAATTTTCTTACTTCAGTTGTCTTGGAGCTACCATTTTCACTTTCTTCTGTCATTTTTACGTATTTAAATATATACAATGAACTAATAATCCGATATCCGAATATTGCGAAAAATGACTAATAATTTGTATAGTATTCGTAATATTATTTTAATACTAAGAATATATTAAATATAAATAATCATAGTGTAATGAATAATGATTAATATTATTATGTATTATTTTGTGTATAAACAACGAACTTCTTAAGATCTTCAATGACGTGATTGCAGTTATTATCTTTTAGAATAATTTATCATTTTATCACATATTCATAAAGTGGTAAACTGGTAACAGTGATAACCGCAATGCTGCAAAATTAGTTGCTTATGTATAACCTATAAGGAGTTAATAGTTAATAAATATATTATGGAACAATTCTAATTTAGCTTCCATAATTTCCAAAGAAAATTTGAGCGACTTATTTTTAAAGTACTACTAAATAAAGCATACAAAATCACACATTTTGAAAAAAAAAAATCGCTTGAGAGCTAAATTAGAATTATGTCATATCTGGCATAATTATTTGTTGTTATTTTTAATTTTTAATTTTTTTTAAACATCGTGTTTCCCGGGTGACCGCGTTGTTTACTCGTTAGTTTAACAGCAGACGTATTGTAAGCATAATAAGACAAAATAAACTCATGGATTTCACAACGATGTGGAACACGATGTGCTATGAGGAAGATTTTTCTATAATTCTATCCAACATACGGGAAGAAATCAAAAAAATGATTGCAGCAGTTGTGACGCTATTGAGCGTCCTATTTTCTATGGTTATCTTCACCGCACGGTTGGCCGAGGAGGTGTTGAACGTGGTCATCAGGGCAACAGCAGACGACGGCGCCCAATGTCTGGAACCAGGAAAATGTTCAGTCATAACGTTATGTAAGCGGCCGTTGGTCCGGTCGATCGCGGCGGCCGTGATCGCGACGTTTTTCTGGTGGGTGTACTTGGTCACGCTGATAGGGCCGGTGTACTCGTATTTTGGAATGGATTGGTTCATCATATTGTTAATCCGCAATTTGTGCGCGGTTATCGGCAAGATAATTATCGGGTGACGTTCTTTTTAATATTATACAAATTAAGTATCTTTCACCTCTACGCCGTTTTATCTTTAATAAATAAATAATAATTTAGTGGCGTTGAGGTCCATGTTAGGGTCAGGCCATGGCTCCACCTCTTTTTTCAAAACATTATAATATCAACACCATAACTTTATTATGAGTAAATGTATATTAGGGTACCTCTAAAAAATTTTATCGTATTATGAATATAATATAACCTTATAAGTATTTTGTATAACAATGTGTTAGTAATTATCATTATTTTTTAAAAACTCTATTTCAAGTAATAAGGGCCAGATTTTTAACATAATATATTATTTTTACACTTAAAATAATTCTGATTAAATATATGATCAACATTTCCTAATATACCTAATACATAGATATTTCTATAGCTAATAATATAATCTTAATATCTTATTGCATATTTAAGTAAAATGTAACATTGTAATGATAGTTACAATACCTGTTGAATACAAGTTCAATATGTTATAATGTTATAAACATTATGAAAAATACTCAGTTATATACTTATATAATTATAAATTTAAATTTCTTGTACAGATGACATTTCATGTTTCATAATAAATACATCTTTAAATACATGTTTATAATTTTTAAAGTACTTATATACGTAAACAAATTCACAGACAATATATCTATTGTTGATGCATAAATATTATGTTCATACTCTAAAATTAATCGTTTGAATTAAAACCGGGTCCTAGTCACAAACGAATCCCTACCATATTTTATTTTATATTATTAGTGACCACTTTAAAATGTTAATATCATTTAAAAATCCAGGGTTATGGAAAATCTTTTCGAAATTTGATGACACAGGTTAATTAAAATTTACATTTTGCAATTATACAAAATATGAGTTAATGATAAACATGTGTTTAAAAATATAAGAACAAATTCTCCATTACCCCAGACTTAAAATAGTAGTAACTTTTAAAAGTGACATTAAATACTAATAATATATCAACTTGGATGTATAAATTTATTATTTAATAGTAATAACTAATTAATATTTAGTAATAATTAGGCTACGACATTAACCATTTGACTGTTTTTAATTATATGTTAATTCTTAGCTTTTTGTTTATTTCTAGTTATAACATTTCAGGGTACAGTTTTTCTAGATTTTTATTCCACTGTTAAATGCCAAGGTTTATCTTTTGTACAATATATTATTATGTAACTCACTATTCCTGCAATTATGTTTCATACGCTGTTTCGTACATAAACATACTCATTCTTATCTGATATTCCATATTTACCGTTATCTGTAATACCCAAATTTATTTATCAACCTCATTAAAATTGTCATTAATTACCCATCTTATTTTTATCCAGCTTAGTACGTCGTTCGACCGGTCGCCACGACTGCTTTATCCATCGCATGACAGTACGCCGTTGCCACCTCGCGATGGGTATAAAAGGGCAAAGCACAGGTCGAATCGATACTATTTATTGTCTTTTCGAGTCCTATCATTCTGATACGGTACGCAACGGTCGCTGGTACAAAGTACAGGCACCATAGCGACCGGTCTACGCCTTATCAACCGCCACCACGGGCAACGACGACACGACACCGTCGACTCTTCCCCCGCGCTGCAAAAGCACAGGGTGGGACGGGAAGACAAGTCGGTCCGGACAAGTACCGGCCGCCGGCCGTCTCGCTGTTTTTCAGCGAATTCGTTCTGCAAACATCACGCTAAATTCACGTTTACGAGGAGGTACGCTTCAATTTCGTACTACCGTTGGTCCCAGGATTAACGGAAAGTACGAGAGAGGAATCGTACACGACGACCATGCTGGTAAGTAGGGCAGCTAGCGGGCTCCAACCGACCATGCACCAGAGGGAATACACACAATTATTAGGTAGCAACCTTTTTAAGACCACAGCGAACCAATTGAAAATGTGAAAACAAACGATGCTACAAACGAACGACACAAAATCGTTCGAGGCACGTTTGTTGGCACTTAAGGCGAGCATAACGCTTTTCTTTACAGAAGCGCGTAGTGTAACCGCACAACAGCCACATGACTATGCAGTCCCGGGATCCACCGTCCACCCGTCACCCGAACACGTAGCAACTCGTATACACGAGTGCTACTAGTCGGGTAAGTCGTAAGCGTACGATGCAGACGGCACACAACTGATACTTCATAAAAAGCCCCCTCCCCCGGTCAAAAAAAACAAATTTTTTTTTTACAGTTCAACCGAACATCAACCTCCGGGTCCGTGCAAACATTGTGGGGAAATCCAGTGGCACAACAAGTGTCCACTTAGACCGACTCGGTCGGGAAACGGAAGGGGAGTCGACTGGGACTAGTCCCCCCTTGACTCATCACCACCTCCGCACCTATCATCGCCAAAATTCGGTAGTACACAGTACACACGGAAACAATACGCGGTACATACGTACGTGGTTAGGCAGTTCGACACAAAACACAGCCAACTACGAACATTTTTTCCTTCACAGCACCAATTGGCACCCGTTCACAGACCTCCAACCTACACCACCCCATCACCTCACACACTCACCTCAAGGGTGACGTGTCTTCAACTATCGGGTCATGGGACAGCCGCAGGCATAGGGACAAAGGCAACAGAGACATGGGCATTCACCTACACAGGTGTCGGGGGCGCCAGCTCAACACTGAGCACAACCTCGCATTAGGCCAGCTTGCGCACATAAGCAACAGGTGAGGATCGAGGCAACCGATAGGGACAGTATGGTCATGACGGTTAACACCGTAGACCAGACAGTTTCCATCGCGGTTTAGAACCAGTTGTCCCGCTCTACCGATTGTAATATCACCAATAACGGTACGCGAACACGCCCGGACAAAATTCCGATCCCCGCGGTCGAACTCGAATTTTGTTCAGGCTTCGTAACGGCTCTATTAGATTCGCAGTCGCAAAAATCATACGTAAATCCGACCAAATCGAATGGTAGAAGGTCATACTGCGACAACCAGTAACACCTTCCCATTCGAAGCAAAGATAGGGGCACTCGATATCAAACTCGAAGCAACTATCTTAGACAACTTATATTGCAACGCGTTACTAGGACACGACTTCCTTATTAATAATAAGGAAGTCTCTTAGGATTACGCCGCGCGTATAATTCATAGGTATAAGCAAATTCGTACGTCGATATGCTGGAAAGGAAAAGCATAACCACCACCCACTAGTCCACTCATAGAAGCAGCTGTAGCTAATAAAACAGCTTCCATAGACGTCACAGACCACACAGCCACAAAGACACTCAGTGCTTCATTCGACACGTTATACTACGATTTCGTGGCCTTCGCCGAAGTGCATCAGTTATCAATACCAAACACAAATACGCAAAATGAATCTAATATGATAAAAATACGAATCATACTTCGGTAACATATCGGCAGTCTTGTAAAGTATTCGAATAAAAGTATTTGAATACTTTTTTTGTATTTGAATAGTGAATACTATTCTAAATACATTAAAAAAATATATATTTGAATACGTATTCTAAATATCTTTTTTTAGTATTTTTATTTTATATTTGAATACTAAATTTGAAAAAAAAAAATTTTGTGTTAATAAATTATCATCCTGGGTAGTGGTCAAAATATAAAATATAGTATTAGCCATAGACCTTATGTACTACCTACTAGCGCTGTCACGTTTATACTTTATACGCTAGATCTACAGCCATATGACTACCATACTCCGTCAACTTATAGTATAAGGACAAAAGGTGTATGGTATTACTGTACTAGCATAAAAACCCCGATAAATAGTGATAGTAATTTGTTATCGCCAGTGTAGATAATATCCATATTTTGAGCAAAATAAGTATTAATAAATAGTATTCTCAAAGTATTCGAATAATTTTTTGAGTATTCCAGAATGTATTCTAAATATATTTTTTAAAAATTATTCGAATACGTATTCTGAATACTTTTTTGACCGCTTATTCGAATACGTATTCCGAATACAAAATAAAAGTATTCTTTACAAGACTGCATATCGGCATTTCAAATGCCCAAACGAGAGTTTCCAACGTTTTCCGGTGCTATAACGGAGTAGCGAAGTTTCTATGATTTATTCAACTCCATATTATCACATCCTCCTGACTTAACAGATGTTGAGCGGTTTGAATACTTGAAAACTGCACTCCAAGACGAAACATTGTCATCGATTGCACATCTTTCGTTAACAACCGACAATTATGCAAGTGCGTGGGATATTTTACGTGCTAGATATGGTGACAAGCGAGACCTCGCTCGTATCCACCTCGGTACGAGGTTTATTAACACCGCACTCAGTAATGGTTGACGAAGCCATTTCAATCAAAATCCTCATTTACAATATTCTCGAACACACATCGGCACTGAACAACTTAAATTTTATTACTCGTCAGTGGAGTCCAATCCTTGTACACATTTTTGAAAAACAAATGGATTACTATTTTTACGAAAGTCTCTTGGTATGTTACTTTTGACTGACTTGCATTAACCTTATGAGTCGAGTTGGGCATTTGGTGTTTTTTGGTATTCGGTTGACGTTCTCTTCTAGGTAATCACTGAAACCTTTCCAGTTGGCTTTTTGAAAATTAAACCTGGAGACTGAGCGTAAATTATTGAAGTGTATATTGAAACCAGTTTTTATCACGATAATGATATTGACTATTATAGGGAAGAAGCCCACAATTGAACTCTCCGTTGGATAAGGCATACTATCATAGTCAAGCGAGACTAATGTTTGGTTTCGATTATAACCTTTTTGCCACCTGGCTAATCAAAACGTGTGTGGCCCTTTGAGGTCTTAGAGTAGGTAAAGATCAAATGACGCACTCCAATCTAGAAGTGCTTCACCGGGTTCACCAGTGCTGTCGTAGCCCCAGGTTATGTTGTGGCTATTAAAATCGCCAGTGAGCAGCGCTAAGCTGCTAATTTTAGGAAATACATCATTCTCCCATTTGATTGCTGCCGACGCCATTGCTAATTGTTGAATTTTTGACGACGTTGAACGCTAATGGCTCGCTACACGTACGGTTCTTTCTCGAAGTCGATAAGTTGACGTTCTGCAGTTGTCTCCTTCAACAGTGGATCGTTGATGAATTGCCTCCTCGAATTCTTCGTTGCGAATTTTCTTTCAAATATTTAAAAAAAATTTTGAAGTTAAAAATTAATATTTTTTATTTAAAAAAAAATAAAATTGAGCTAAAGAATTTTGCTTAAAAGAATTCCGTTACCAATTGCGCCAAATTTGTAGTGGACCAACTGGTTGTCAATAATACAGGTCGTGTCGAAATCAAAAAGCGTCAAAATATTTCTAAGCTTTTTTATTTAATTTAATTGAAAATAATTCTACGTGTTTTTTAAATTAAAAATATTTTTATGTCTAAATAATAAGATTCTGATGTAGACTGACGTGAAGGTGCTAACTCTGGTAAAATCATGTCTGCCGGAGTCTTCTCCAAGGCCCCCTTATACGGGGTGATTCTTTTATGATAAAACACTCATTATTTCAAATAGTATTCATGTTTTTAAAAATATTTTTTTACTTAGTTTCAAGTTGTTAAAAAAACGGTTTTAATAAAAAATAATAATTAAAAATATCCTTGTATTTTTTAAGTTTTTTACTTTTTTGAATGACAACATAGATTTAATTTCATATTCCAAAGCAGAATAATTTTCTAAGTATTTTGATACATGAAATTCGATTTTAGGACGAGTAGTTTATGAGTTATATTTATTTAAAGTTTTGACAAGCGGAGTAGTGGACAAACATTTTGCGGGGTAACCCCGTACCACTCACGCGCATCTAAACTTAAAATTCTTATAACTTATAAACTACTCGCCCTAAATTCGAATTTTATGTATCACAATGTATTTATCGTCATATTCTTAAATACTTTAAATACTGCAATTTAAATCAGATTCAAATTGTTGCCTTGTCTTACGACGGTGCCAATGTAATGGCAGGAAAATTTAATGGAATTCAAGCAAAAATAAAAAACACCTTTCCCTATGCTATATTCACACATTGCATGGCACATCGAATTAACCTAGTAATAATGGATATGTGTAAACTAAGTAAACATTTAAAAGTAAATATGAGTACCGAGTAGTAAATATAAATTGAAAAGTATTAATGTACACATAAGTATAAATAATATATTTAATAATTGTTAAAGGAAGCCAGAAATATATTCAATACTTTGGAAGCTCTTTATGTTCACTTTTTACATCCAACAAAAAACTAATTGATATGCAAGCAAAGTTATTAATAAAAAATAAATTCATTCTACGGATGAGTGATACCAGATGGAACTGCAAATATAAAAACTGTGAAGCTGTATTAAACAGTTATGGGTGTATTATTGATATACTAAAACTAAAGGAAAAAATTGAAAATGAAGTTGATAAAAGTGTTAATGAATAGGTCATTAATAAATAGGTTAAAAAAAATTTTTAATGATTATTTAATCTGAATTTGTATACTAAAAAATATTTCAGGAATCCTTTCTAACCTTGAAAATGGGTGCTTTTTGGTACACTTGCTCATTTTACTTAATGTATTATTAACTATAAACATATTATGTAATATGTTTCAAGAAAAAAATGCTACATAGGAAAAGGCAAAAGTTATACAAAGTGTGAAAGAAGCAAGATAAAATTAAAGATTTAATGAGTTATGGAAAAATATTCAAAGTTTTGCTGAAAAATATTACTTATCTTTTGAAATTTTGTATGAAAAAGAAAGCAAGTATTTTATTTTATTCTTAAATCTTAAGTTAATATTATTTTAATTGTGCATATTTATTACCTATTATTTTAGGATCAAAAAGAAAAAGATATGAATCTAATTTACTCAAAGGTTTTGTTTTGTCAACAACCACTGGTGTAGAATGTCAGTCTACTGAATCTGACTCTGATGAAACTCATTTTAGAATGAATGCATATTTCAAAATTTTGGATGCTATTGTAGTTAACACGGAAAAAAAAGTTTACAAATAGCTTCTGCAGTTGATAATTTCTTAAAATTAAACTTTAATGAAAGTAAATTCTTTATTGAGTACTATCTGCAGGTATACACTATTTAAATTAGGTGTATAATATACATTTAAATAAAATGCTTTACTTCAAAATTATTTTCAGAACTTGTTGGGCAAATCTAAACAAGATTTAATATCAGAAATGACAGTTGCCAAAAATTGTATTAAAAGTTCATGCAATAAAAATGATTTTAAACTTGAAGATATAAAAAATATGCTTCAAAACAAGTTTACCCAAATCTACACAAATAATTGCAAGTGGCGATCATTCTTCCAATTAGCTCATCAACATGTGAGCGTTCTTTTTCTGCAACAAGACGCTTAAAAACTTGGTTAAGAACATCTACTCGTACGGTCCAAAATCGTTTTAACACAATTGCAATACTTAATATTGAAAAGAATATTATAATACATATTGACAATGACTCCATTATTATCAAATTTTCAAAAAAAAAAAAATAGAACAATTGTGTTACAATAATTTAAATAAATTGTATTCTTTTAATGGTCTTTTTTTTATGTATTTAAGTATTTATGTATAATTATAGGCTATTAAAATGTGTTCGAATGTGTTCGAAAATATACGACATAATGAGTTTAATTTTTTTTTTTTTATTTCTATTATATAATTATTTGAATATAGTTTTTTTTAGTTAATTTAGCCCCCCCCCCATAAATTCCAATGGATTTCCGCCTATGATAAATTTAAATAGAACATCCGTTGACGATCTGCCCACGCGCAGGTGGTCAACCGCAATCACTGCATCCGAGTTTCCCGAAACTCGAAATATGATTAAAAAGTATGATTGTGATATAATTATACGCCTATGGTTAGGTTAGGTTAATGCATAGTAGTATTTACTATTTACTTTACTTTTATTATTTTAACTAATATCGTTATTATTTTTAATATCAAATGAATATAATCAGATATTAATATTATTATTATTAATAACGAATAAGTTTTTTTTTAATTATTTTGGAATTAACCTTGAGCTTGAAAAAATAAAAACTAATAAAATTGCGACAATATAAGGTACCTCAATTGTTGTTCACGTTGAACTTCATTATTATTTTGCTGTTTAGTTATAAGTTTTTTGGACATCACCGAAGAATGACTAAAAAACATTTTTTTTTTTTATAAAACAGTCAAAATTATAAATTATATAAAACCATGACTCTACAATTAATTTTTACACTCAGACTGTTTCGATTTAGTTTGTTATAGATGTCTTGAAAAAATAA
Organism: Rhopalosiphum maidis; assembly: GCF_003676215.2. NCBI lineage: Eukaryota > Metazoa > Arthropoda > Insecta > Hemiptera > Aphididae > Rhopalosiphum > Rhopalosiphum maidis. Next base: position 89,913,072 of record NC_040878.1, read on the forward strand.
AAGTATATCATAATTTGAGTCACATTTTAAATTTTTATTGAAATAGGTAAATACCACACGTTATATACGTTTATAAATTATATGATTTATGAGTATAATGCGTATGCCAATATGAGTACAAAACATAACAAAAATTAACGATTCAAATGATTAAATAACAACTGATATTTCCATAGGAATCTACGCATTATTAAAATTATACGTACAATAGCAGACTAGCAAACACAAACCAATTTTTTTAACATTCCCGGTGGTTGTAAAAAAAATGTTATACATATTCAGATAAAATTATTTCCGCAGAATGCTTACAAATTGTAAACGAAATTCGTGACTTTTTACCTCGAGCAGTTAGCAATCGCGGAAAACCAATTTCGCCGAGTTTACAATTGTTGATTGCACTTCGTTATTTAGCTAGAGGACAAGTAAATATTGATTGTGTTTTAATATTTATAGTAATAGTTCATTTATGAATTTATAACAAATTTAAGTACTTATATTATTATAATTTTAGGTTCAGGACGACAATGGAGACTTACATGGTGTTAGTCAACCGACAGTTAGTCGATGTTTGAGTCAAGTTTGTAGAGCACTAGCATCATTAAAAAATAATTATATTAAGTTTCCATTGACCAATGAAGAGTTAGCTACTAAAAAGGCAGATTTCAGTTAGTAGCTATTTCTCTACACTTTCCCAACTAACCCTTTTTTATTTATCCATTTTAAAATAGAATCACGCAATTTAAATTATAATTTTAAATAAATAAATAAAACTCAAAAATAGAACACGAAACTAAAAATAAATTCATATAGGTAATCTAAAAATATTTTACTACAATTCATAAAATATAACGATAACAATGACATGAAAAAAAAAAAACACCTGGAAACACTGTAACGTTCGCATTAAAATAATAAAACATAGAATGTATTTTTACCTTATTTTTTTTTTTTAGATTGGCAACAATAAATTAGTAATAAAATGGAAATTTGGGTGGCTCTATGGCTGTTTATAATAAACCAAAGATAATCCACAGTTTTTCAAAACTTAGCCTAGACCATTGACTATGTTGACTATGAATAATACATTATTAAACCCAAGTTATTATATTCACGTACAGACAGACTAATAATAAAAATTAATAAGAACGTAAGTATATTACGAATAAAAAATATAATAATAATAAAAAAATACATTTTATTATCTCATTTATATTACTTAATACTTATGTCGTTGTCATGCAAAATAAATTATTATTTTATTCTGTCATGGTCATTGTATTACGTTATCATCTTTTTGTAATACAATTCGGGATTCACTATTTTGGTTATCGATCTGGACGACTGAACATCATTCTAGTTACGGTAAGATTATGATTAGATTCGTTTAAGTATACGTAGTATACTGATATAGGTATATATTAATACTATAATAATTAAGATTCTGAATGAAACTAGGCATGTATTGATGCTCAGTGGCGTAAATACAGGGTAGGCAAGATGAGCAACTGCCACGGGCCCACAACTGACGAGAGGCACTAGTCTAAACAATATAGGTAATACTCTATTGTATATTAAATTCCAAATTTCACAGTAGAATAAAAAATAATATTATTTTTATATACATTTTTTTAAGTGTGTAAACTGTACAACTATCATGCATTTTTATATATCAGATTTCTATTTTAACATTTTCTTTTTCAATAAAAGGGTTCTTTCATTTAATTAAATAAGTTTGTTATTACTAATTTTAATAGTTAGAAAATAGTTGTGTAAAAATCAGAATAACTTTTATTTAGTTTGATTATTGTAACATAAGTAGGTATAATATGATTCTATTCTTGATGTTTGTAACTTTGTTAGTTATTATGTGTGTCAATAAGTATATAGTATTTTTTTCATTTGAATTCCAAATATTAAAAAACAATTGCAGGAAAGGATATTTCAGTCTTGGACTATGTTTGGGCGTAATTTTAACATTTTCCCCGGACGTAAAAAATCTAAGTTCCGCCTCTGCATGGAGGTAATATGTTTATAATTTATAGATGTATCTATAAATAACAGCGGTTCTTAACCTGTGGTCCACGGCCCCCTGGGGGTCCGCGATACTCATGTTGGGGGTCCACAGCAGCTTTAAGAATATTAAAAATAAAATAATTTATATTACAGTTTTATGAAAAATTAAGTTTAATAAAAATAATTATAAATGTGTATATTTTGTTATGTCTACTTCTATAATTTGTAATATAAAATAATTATTATAATTTTAGTTATGATAACATCAGATGTTTTGTAAAATAAAAAGGTATTCGACAAAAAATTAGTAGGGGATCCGCGATTTCTAAAAACCTTTCATCGCGGGGTCCGTGTTCTACAAAAGGTGAATATATATATATTATTATTTATTGGTATACATGACAAAAGCTATTTCAAACTTCCAACTTTCTCGTAAAAACGATCAACTTTAAATCAAAAAATACAGATTAGGTACCTTATAGACAGGTGATCAAAATAGTATTCGTTGCTTGAAAAGTGACTTTTAAGACTATTTTTTTGACAGACAGACAATTTTTTTACTTATTATTACAAAATAATCAACCTTTTTTAATATGATTTTATTGATCATTTCTCCTTCTGCCGAATGACCATCGTCTACTGCACATGATTATCTGCTCTACAATATGGATCATATTCATATAATAACCATCTTTTTATTCATATTATATATACTACAGAATTGCACACCAACTCTGTTGTTCCTTCTTATTTGTTATTATTATTTATTAATAGTTTTTTTATTTACACATTTAATTTACCTTTTTTAAGATACAAAAGAAAAAACAACAATATAGACACGACATAGGCTACCATCACTTAATTATATTATACAGTTGACAAATCTATAACATGTTCAATTTATATCGTGATCATTAATTTAACTTATCAAATGCATAATATTATAATGGTTATTGTCACCAAAGTATTGTAAATACAATTATATAAATATAATAGTATTTTAATATTATCGTTATATATATATATATATATATTTATATATGTATATATGTTTATGATAAGGTTAGGTGTCTTCTATAATAGACAAGGGTGGCTTATTAATGTAAAAAAAATATTGTCCCCCCCTAGGCAAAGAACTAAAGTCGCCCCTGATAATACATAACGTTATTTATGAACAAATTATTTTTACAAGACTTTTAATTATTAAAAATTATATTTTAATATTATATGACTTGACATTTGATCAGATTCCATTCATCATTTAAAAAAATAAACCTAATAAACTACATAACTACAAAATGCCAGAAATATATACATTTATACTATATATATATATATATATATATATATATATATAAACCAAATAACAATATTTAATATTTATAAATTTAAAAAAATATGATTTAAATAGAAAGTAAGTAAAAAAAAAAAAAATCATAATATTACAATGTGAATAATATAGTACATTGTACATTGAGGATCCGCTGATGTTTCCTTCTTATACTAAAGTTATATTTTGGTTACGGAAATCTAGTGATAGTATATGTATATTATGTAATATGTTATATACTTATATGTATATATACTATATACTTATATTTTTTTATTCTTTAAGGACATAATGAGCCCCACTGAACATGTTCGCGTGGTGGCCAATATATTATATACTATTATCGTTATCGGCACGTATTGAATACCTATTAACAATCTTGTAAAAAGATACTTTTAATTTGTATTTAGGTATTTAAATAGATATACAAATTACAAATACATCAGATTAAAAAGTATTTAAATAATATTTAAAGTACTTTTTTCAAAAAGTATCTAAGAACGAATGCAAATACTTATCTTAATACACTAAATATATACTCATATACACCAGAAAGTTACTGGTACTATTGGTACTAAACAACTAATTGCTAGCCTAGGTACTTGGCACTTGCTGTAGACTGTAGAGCTATCCTATAATTTACAAGCTATAGAGTATTATAATTTATAGGTATTATACATTATTGTAGGTATTTCATACATACTTAATAAAATAATATTTCATATTTTATGCCATAATTTAAAATTAATATTATCTATCTGTAAATAAATAATTCGAAGAATTACCAATTAATTTTTAAATTTCTGCCTTAGAATAATATAAATGTACATATATTATTGTAATATACATAAACTCGTATTCCGTAAACATTCATTTATAGTTTCCAATAATTCACGTTATAATATAGGTACTAATATAGGCTTTAACGAAAATAATCAATAATATTTCGCTTTTATTTTTTGAGGTCAAAATAAAATAAAACAACAACATTTCAATGATTTGACTATAGAGTTCTGACTAGAAAAATGATAATAATTTATATTGATCATTTATTGAAACAAAGTCGATAAATTATTTAAACAAAAGTATTTGATTTTCAAACACAAATACATCCAAGACCGTGTTTAAAATACTTTCAAAACTGCCTATTAAATAAGTACTATTACCCACCTGCAGTGGCCACTGGCCATCATACTCCTGCAATCTCTACATTGAAAACATACATACATAACGATGGTAAATTTGCATTCAGCCGAATACATTTTGAATTATTACCTATAGGTACTTGTTTGTTTTAATAAAATAATTAATTGATTTATCATTTAATTTAAAGGTATTATGGACATGAGAATATTTTTGTTTGTATGTTGGATTTTTAAAATATTTAAATTTTTAAACGGTTAAAAAATTTTTACATATCATACTTAACACATTCGAAACTAGCTTAAAAAATGAAGTCTAGTAAAAAATTTATATTCAACCGAAAATTAAATTAATATTACCAAAATTAAAGGATACAGAGCAAAACGATGTATAAAATTAATGAAAAACATGAAAATGCTAAAAGGCATTCAGCCCAATTGATTTAAACATAAAGTATGTAAGTATTAACACGTTCACGACCACATGATGCCAAATTGGGTATCCTTATAAAAAACCGGGAACACAGAGTAATAACTTGTATTTTATAAATGTATATAATTTGAAAATATTTAAAAATACCTAACTGTATGTATATTTAAATACTTTTAACAATTATTTGTTACCTGACTATAAACCTGACTCGATAATACTTATTCAAAGAGCTACATGAAATTTGTGTTAAAATTATTCAGTTGAGATAGATGTCTACATAAAAAAATAGGTTTATCACGTTTTTATTGCAATCAACTGTTAGGCAATAATATCAATATAGTTTCAAGAACTTATCGTTTACTAAACATTGATGACTTGTTAGATAGATTAACAATAATGACATATTCTTTAATCTGTAGTCAAATTAGTAGTTAAATTAGGCCAAAAATCAAATCCAAACTTTTATAAAGTGGTTGGTCGATTTTGTTTTATTAGCGATAATATCGAAGTATAATTTAATTTAAGGGGATTCCATACGGCTATGATTTTTAACAAAATATACTTATATTTTGCCAATCGTACAGACTGTTCTAGTAATTGAAAACATATTTTAATTCGTCATAAAGTTTACTTGAAAACGACTTTTCAACTTTTTCAAAATTGATCACATGAACCGTTAAATTTTAATTTTAATTTGAAATTTTGAATTTTAAGAATTTTAAAATAATAGTTATTTTGACTAAAAAAATTAATTTAAACATTTGAGAAAGTTGCTTTCAAGTAAATTTCATGACGAATTCAAATATGTTTTCAAAATATTTTTTTGATTACCAATAAAGTCTGTGCGATTGGCAAAAGATTGATACTTTTAGACAAAAAAAAAAATAGTAAATAATGTTTGTCAAACGCGCGACGGTATTTGTATTTATTAATTTATTTATGCATTTGTTTAATACCGATTATTACCATTACTTAAAAACTTTTTTGTCGTAATATAAATTTCATATAACACACTTTTAGTTTTTATTTAGTTATAATATAAAAATTTTAAAATCTACTCCACGGATAAGGGTCGTAAAAAAATTGTTCGTGGTCCACCAGTTGCATGGTATCGCCTACTATAAAGTATCATAATAAAATAAAAAAATAAATAAATAAATAATAAATCACTATAATTTAAACTTTGTCGACAATAACAACCTATTGGCTATTATTATTATATTTTGTTTACGATTCGGGCCGATCACAACGACGGAGACCGTTTTATTATAACACGATTGTAATAGTAGTTAGTCTAACTTTCTCTGTCCGCCAAGTTTGGTGTACGCAATATAATTATAAAATACGGACGCATTACATTCAAATACTGTTATTGTTTTTTTAAATAGACATTCTGACGATCGTATGATGAATATGATCATCACTCTCCCATCAGTTAACGTGAATCATAACAACAACGGAAATAATACTAACAATGAAGGAAATGAGAATGAACCGAATGATACACTGTAAGGTGTACAGTCCGTGCGCACAAATTTTGATGAAGCCGCCCATAATTGGTTTATATAGAGCAGGAGCGGCTAAACGGTCGATCGCAATTTACCGATCGATCTCAAACGATTTTAAAGTCGATCGTGTTAGAATTTATTTTTAGGCTACGCACATGAAAATTAATCATGGTGGTAGTTAACAACATTATCATTGAAAATAAATTCTGCAAAACGTTCATCGGTGTAGTGATGACAGGTAATTGCTGGAAAGATGTGCCGCCGCGTCCAAGTACAAAACGAGAATGTACGCGAATATTTTCACGAGAAAGTTTATCTGTGCAAACAAGTAGGCCTATCTTTCTACGAATCAAAAATGCAAGTTTTGGAAGGTTTATATTCGAAGGATTTTAGTATATATTTATTGGTCGTGATCATCGAGACGAAGACGACTTATTTGGTGACATGGTCAAGTATGAACGATTAGATGCATCGCATACAATGCATTTTTGCCAGTCATCAGTAAATATTAAAGACAACGGTTTACATAAGCATACACTACGACAGTAGAATGATACGCCCCCATCAATACTTATTCTATTAAATAAACTATTATTATTATTATTATTTTAATACCGACGAAGAAAGAAAGTACGAAAAACATGACGATAGATTTTAAGGAAAGATCAACAGTCGTGTTTTAATTCCGGCTCGAAAGCTCATATTTCACTTCAATGTCCCAAGCTAAAAAGAGAAAGGGGGCATGTTATGAATGTGGTTCGACGTCACACCAAATAGGAAGTTGTCCAGGACGTACGAGACAAAATCCCGACGTGTCGACCGGAAAGCAGTCAGAGCTAATGAATATCGACGTGGCAGATGACAGTGTATCACCAGTAGACTACCCAAAGCCGAACATGAAGTTTGCGAAGTCGAGTGCAATGCGGTAATCGATACAGGTAGTCCTATTAGCCTTTTAAAATGCGACTCTATTCCTAGTAATTATTTTGTAATTAAACCAACATGTAATAGTAATTTCTGCGGAATTGACGGGCATAGGACATAGGTGGACATTGGGTGGAGGAGGACTTACCGGTGCTTATTCCCCCAAGTATTTCATTAGACATCCCAAAAATCAAAGGTAATATTTGTGTATATTACATAAATAAATTACAATATAAATTACATATATAAAAAATTCAACCAAATGTCCGCTTATGTAATGACGGGGCTAAGTTAAATATATAGGGTATTTTCGAAACTAATGTAACGACTGATAATGATGTTATAGATTCTAGATTTTATATTGTACCGAATAGCACCATATCGTCTGATGCTATTTTGTTTTATAATTGTTTGTTGAATATAAATCCCGATTTGGACACGGAGATAAGAAACGAGTTTATTAAAATATATATTATAACAACGAATACAATATTATGTTATTAAAAGAAAACGTAGAATCGCGCGGCAGCAATGTAAATTTTGATATGAAAATAATTTTAAAACACAAACAACCGATTTCATTTTGCCCTGACGCCTGTCGTACAGCGAATAAAATAAGTTACGTGTTATTTTAGACGAGCTATTGTCTGAAGGACTGATAAGACCGAGTAATAGTTCATATAGCACATCGTACTAGTGAAAAAGAAATCTGGAGACGTTGTGCATAGAACCATAGACTATAGAGAGCTTAATTAGATAATTATTAGATCTAAAGAATGGATTTCATCATGTCCATATGTGTGAAAAATCTATTCCGTATACGTCTTTCGTAACACCGTTATGACAATATGAATACGTAATAAAGCCGTTTGGGTTAATTAATTCACCGAGAATATTTAGTCGGTTTATTCAATTTGTTTTTCATGAATCATGAGTTAATTCTTCGAGGTAACCTATAAGTATATTTGTAGGAGATATGATGATTGCAAATTTGCAACTCAAAATTATACCGAATATTTCGCAATTTTAAAAAAAGTTTTCCGCTTGGCGGCGAAACACAATATACAATTTCGATTAGATAAATGTTGTTTTTAGTTTTAAAGAGTCAAGTACCTCGGGTATTTGATTAATTAACTTGGCGTACACTCCAGTTTAAATCACGTCGATGCAATGCTATCTATCCTATCCTGGCTTTCCTATTCCGAAAAATCAGATATAAGTTAGACAATTTCTAGGACTGGCTAATTATTTTCACCATTGTGCTCCTAATTTCTCTACGATTGCTAAACCACTTTACGATTTCAGAGATAATGAACAAAACGTTTTTTAAATGTGTTAATTTGTTAAATTGTGTAGGACGCTGACTCAGTCACCGGCATTAGCTATTTATTCATCCGACGCAAGCTCGTTAGGGTTCGGCGCAATATTATTCCAGAAACAGAAAGATAGCATATTAAAACCAATATTTTTTTTAGTCAACGCACGTTCCAATGCTAAACCAAATTTCATAATTTTGAATTGAAATACCTTGCCGTAATATACATTAAACGTTTCTATATTTATTTAGCCGGTAAAACATTCAAGGTCATGACTGATTGCGGTAGTTTTCGAAACATTTTAAGTAAGCAAGAAATAAGCCCGCAAATTTCCAGATGAGCGTTATTTTTACAAAATTAGTGATGTAGGTCGGAAAAGAAGTCGTTCTCACCGACCAGCAACCTTCACGGAAAATACATATGTCATTCCTAAAATGCGCGCCCACGTAAATAAAAAAAATACTGTACTAATCAACCCTTACAGATACAATGAGCGGCAAAAATCAGGCCGAGAAATGGAAAAAAGTGCAGGACCTAATCTCCCAGGTTGAATTGGTGTCCGGAGAACCAGACGCACCACCGATGGACGCCCAGGTCGCTAGGATATCGAAGCACCACCTGTTGCAGGACTCGGTGTGAGCGGCTATCTACTACAGGGACTGGGCAGACCGCAGGGCCAACATCCAGCGATCATTCCAGCTCCAGCCACCAAAAAGACGCTGTAACTACAATCGCCATCAAGTAGAGACCAAGAAGGTGAGTGGACTCAGGCCGCCCCGTGACGTTCAGGGAGCCGACACTGGTTCCCGGTAAGTCAAGGGCACCCCTTAAAACCAGTGGGGTTGACTAGGACGGTGGTACAGCTGGCGAGGGACGGTATAGAAAGTTCCAGAAAAAATAGGCTAGACCAGCAAACCTTCTCCTCAACCGACACTACCGGTGGCGAGGTAGACCTACCAGTAATAAGGGCACAAAGCCTGATGAGCTGGCACAGTCTACTAGCCAGGACGAAGAGCCACACTAGAACAGGGCCTCAGGAAAGTTTTCCGAGGACGCCTGGGTGGCCGCATATTAGAGTTCTGGGATCGGCTACAGTAATACTTTTAGCTTACGTGTGATTTGTCGTTTGGGTTTTCTAAGCTGTATATTTTATAATTATTTTATTTAAAGTACCCATAATAGAAGTAATTATATAATACGTATATAATAATAAAAAATATGCTTTATACAATTTGATAAAAATAGGTTGATACTAGATAGCATTTTATGACCTTTTTTTTTACTTAAAGGCAATATCGCCTTGTCGCTTCAATCAATCTTCTCTATTCTCCACTAGTCTCTTCATTTCTACATAGCTCCCTAGAGATAATAATTTCTTCATATTTCCCAGATTTGTTTCTCTCAGCCGTCCTCTTCCTTTATTCCCGTGTATCTTTCCTTCCATAATATTTGTAATTAACGTGTTATGACTCATAATGTGTCCAAAGAACTTTGTTTTCCTTATTTCCATCATTTTGATAATTTGTCTTGGTTCTTCTATCATATTTAACACTTCTATGTTCGATTTCCATTCTCTCCAGCTGATCTTCATCATTTTCCTCCATGTCCACATCTCTTATGATTCCATTTTATCTATTATCTAGAGTGCTCAAGGTCCATGTCTCATTAACATACAATGCTACACTTCAATCATATATTTTAATAAAAACCTTTCTAATTTTTATTGATAAATGTCTGCTTGTTAAAAGATTTTGTTTCTTTGTAAAAACTTGCTTAGCTATTCTACTCTTTATTTCTGTCGTGTATTTATTATCCTGTGTTATATGGTTAACTAAGTAGCAAAATGATTTGACTTCTTCGATAGGTGTGCCTTATAAACTAATTTTGATCTACTATTAGAATTTTTGTTTTATTGGCACTTATTTTTAATTGAATTTGTTCTAGTGCTATTGATAAATTTGTCAACATGATACTCAAATCTTGTTCACTTTCAGCTACTAAAGCTATATCGTCTGCGAATCTTATGCGTATTTGTTTTCCATTTATTTTCACACCTTTCGTTTTTTCTTTAAATTATTTAATGGCACTGTCAATAAACATATTGAACAACAAAGGTGACGCCAAGTAACCTTGTCTCACTCCTTTCCTAACCGACGCGCATTTTTTAACGTCTTTTATTTCGATATTGTTTTTTATTGCTTGTATAGTTGGAAGATGATACGTCTATCTCTCTAGTCTATGCCTATTTGTTTCATTGTTTTAAATAAACTTTTCCAGTTGATGTTATCGAATGCCTTTTCAATATCCACAAACGCTATATAAGTACCTACTTCTATTCATATCTATTCTTCTCTCCAATAATATTCTCAATGCAAGTAACGCTTCTCTTGTTACTTTTCTAGGTCTAAAACCGAATTGATCGTCATCAATATTGTTTTCTATCTTATCTTTTATCCTATTTTTTATTATATGTAGCAATATTTTCTATGTATGCGATATTAAAGTTAAAGTCCTGTCTTAAAGCGCAATCTGTCACATTCCCTTTCTTGAGAATCGTGACTAGTTTATTAATCCTAAAATCATTTGGAATAATTCCTGTAACATAGCAGTCTTGTATTTTTTCGTAGATGATGTTCTTTACTTTTTCGTCGGCATTCTTCAATAGTTCGCTTTTCATTAAATCCGGTCCTGCTGCCTTATTATTTTTAAATTGTTCCAATGCAATATCAAATTCCTTCCTAATAATCGATGGTCCTTTAAAATCTATTTCTACTTTATCTTCTTGTTCGATGTAAACGGTCTCTTCTATGATGCTTTCTCCGTTATATAACTCTTCGATATATTGTTTCCATCTATCACTTATATCTTCCATATCAATTAATAGTTCAACCCTTTTATTTTTAACTATACTGCTTTTTGTTCTACTTTGAAACGATGTTGACTTAACTATATCATATGTTCTATTCATCTTACCTTTACTTATCTTGTCTTTAATTTCATTTGAGATGTCTTTCATCCATATTTCCTTTGCTTCTCTACATTTTTTTGTTATGTAGTTTTTTGTTTTTTGGTATTGTTGGTAGTTTCCTTTGTTCTTATAGTTGTTCTTTTCCTTTTTCAGATTCAGTATTTGTTGTGTTATCTACGGTTTCCTAGGCCTCAATTTTCACTTTTTAAAGTTGTTTTGGCTGAATTTAATATACCTTCTTTTATTGAATTCCAATCGTTTTGATCATTTATTGTTTTTACATTTTCCTTTGTGCGTTCGGTGAATAGTTCTTTTGTTTCTATATTCTTCAACTTTGAAGGTTCTACTTTACTGGGTTTTTACTCATTAAGCTGTTTCTTATACTTTAAACTTTTTAAGTAATATTTAACTATTATATTATTTATATCTATATTATTACGAGTGTAAGACGGAAACAACATATGCGGATACGATGTTCTCTTTAGAGGACGTTATACCCACATATGTTGTCTCTGTCTTACAAATGTAGATCATAGCAAATTTTCGTTAGCAGAACACATTTTGTGATGTCAGCTTTAATATTAAAGTAAATTTGCATATAATCAAATTTAAAGGTAAGAATATATTATCTAGGGCATCTCATAGGCTTTTATTTATATCTTAATTTTTAAGCAAATTATGGTTATGTAAAATATTAAAATTTTAAAATGCTCGAAACTCGCTTAAAAATTAAAATACTATACAATTTTATATTTGATAATAAGTGAATAGACTCTTATATTAAAATTAACATCACAAAATGTGTTCTGCTGAACGAAAATTTGCTATGATCTATATTAGTAAGACAGAGACAACACATGCGGATATAACGTCCTCTTAATAGTCCAATATAATTTATATAAAAATAATTTATAAAATTGTGATTTTTTTTCTGAACAAGATACCGTGGCGTACCCAGGAATTTCGGATGAGGGAGGATATGTTATAAGAAGAGACCGGATTGAATTGCATTAAAAACACACAAAAGTTATAGGTATATAAAAATTGCATAACTATACCAAAAAAGTAATACATTCATCTATTTTTTTTATTTAATTATAATTAAAAATTTAACGCTTTTTTATATGACTTTTGCATTTTTATAGTGCAATTTAGTATTCAATTTTTATGTATTTTTTAATATAATATTATAACATTTTAATATATAATTTTTTTGTATTTTTAATGCAGTTAAATCCGGTCTTTTCTTTTTTTATCAAAAATGCATGTCGTACGCTATTATATCTTGTTCATAAAACGATAAAAATTATATAAATTAATATTATATTGGATTATTAAGAGGGCGTCACACCCGTATGTGTAATCTCTGTCTTACAAATACATACCATACCAAATTTACGCTCAGCAGATCACGTTTAGCTCCGTCAGTTTAAAAATTCAAGTGAATCGACCTATTATGAAACTTGATGGTAAAAAAATTATCTGTTTGTATTTTGGTTTTTTACGATAGTTCAATTTTTTAGCAAGTTATGCGTATATAACATAGCGTAAATTAAAAATGTTCATAACTCACTTAAAAACTTAATAATCATAAAAAACCAACATACAAACACAGATAACGTTTTTACTATCAAGTTTCATGATTGGTCGATTCACTCTAATTTTTAAACTGACGGAGCTAAATGTGATCTGCTAAGCATAAATTTGCTATGTTACGTACTTGTAAGACATAGACAACACATTCGGGTGTTGCCGCCTCTTAAAAGGACATCGCACTCGCATGTGTTGTCTCTGTCTTACACTCGTAAGTCGTAATAATATAGATATATAATATAATAGCTAAAGGTCATTAACAGCCTTAATATCAACCTATTATGTATTTACTATATTCAACAAATATTAAAACATATTTCTTAGTATTATTATATACATATTATAAAGGTAATTACTACTTAGGTACTTAATATAAACAATAATTATAAATACACATATTATATTAGTGTTATACAGTCTGCAACAAAAATCCCGTTTAACCTTGATACCTCTTGAGAAAATCAATATATTTAAATTCGGTTTATTTTACAGTAATAAGTATGGAATTTCTGATTGAATGACATAAAATTCAATTTTTTTTTTCAAAAATTCAAAAATTATCAAAAAAAATGGTTATGTAATATTTTTTTAACATTCATTAAATACACAATCTGTAATTATTATTTTACAATAAGTGTATGTGATGGAGGTAACATGGTTTGAGTTACAAGAGATAAGAAGCCACCTATTGGAGGCACTATGGGCGGATAGGCCTACCGGGAAAACGGGCATTTCTCGGTGGGGCCTCCTTCGTATTTCGGTAATGGGGCCCTTTTTAGACTTTTTTTTTCATGCGAGGGCCCCTTTTTAAAATTTCCCGGTAGGCCAAAAATGATCTATCCGCCCAGGGGAGGCACTTAAGGCTAGGGATTTGTTTTTAGTGCGTTAATATAAGATTTAGAGAATGAGATTAAAAAGAAGGATGTAGTGCACCCTTTGGTATGAGTTGTCAAAGTTAGCCGGCGTTCTAATAATTATGTTTTTTAAATTTGTAAAACATTTTTTAGATAAAATTTTTTAACAAGTTATTAAAATTGAATACAAATTGACCAAGTTATAGAGCCAATAAGGTTATTGAATTTCTAAGAACAATAATTTTGTTTAAATATTTTTTCTTAAACTAAAAACATTACTGGCTCTATAACTTGTTCAATTTTTATTCAATTTTAATATTTTTTTTAACTGTTAAAAATTATATCAAAATATGGCTATCTTATAAATTTAAAAAATTTAATTATTAGAACGCCGGCTAACTTTGGCAACTTTTACCTATATCAAAAGATTTTCTTTAAATAACCGCTCTCGCCTACTGCGTTATCTATACTTACATCACACATATCAATTTAAAAAAAACTCTAAATTTTACAACCATCACACAAGTACGGATCCAGGGGGAGCACTGGGGGCAAGAGCCACCCCCGTTGGAAAAATAATAATAATAAACATACATTTTTATCATATTTTTTTTTTAATGGGGGCTATATTTATATTATATAATTTTTCTTATAAAGTGCCCCGACCATAAATACATGCTGGATCCGCCCTTACCATCACAATCCCTTGATTTTCGAACTATCCACCATCGCTATTCCTAGTGACCCCAGGCGACTTAAACGTACCTGTTTTCGGGACCTGCTAAATTAAAACGATTGTACTACCCTCCTTTTTAATCTCATTCTGTCTTGTACTAACGCACTAAAATAAACCCCTACCCTTACTAAGTGCCTCCAATGGGTGGCTCTTTATCTCCTGTAGCTCAAGCCATGTTACCTCCATCACATACGCTTATTGTAAAATAATAATTACAGATTGTGTATTTAATGAATGTTAAAAAAAAGATATTGCATAAACATTTTTTTTGATAATTTTTGAATTTAAGAGGACGCCATACCCGCATATTAGTAAGACAAACAACACATGCGGGCGTCCTCTAAAAAAAAAAAAAATTGAATTTCATGCTATTTAATCAAAATTTTCACACTCATTATTTACTATAAAAAAAACGCATTTAAATATAATAATTTTTGTTTACGGGGATATTATGGGTGATACGGGAATTTTAGAACAGATACTGTATAGATAACAATTTAGGTTATAAAGCGGGGAAAAACCAATAAACGACGAAGCACACAGCTAAAATTATAACCGATGCCTAGATAGACCTAGAATGCTAATATGCCTCCTGGCCTGTCGCCAGAGGGGCTACCGGAGATGAAGTACGACAAGCGCTGCTTTAAAAAGGTATAAAAAAAGTATAAAAAGGTATAATACTATAATTGCGTCCGTAAAATATAAAAAAAATAAAAAAATATATACCGTTTAGTCTTTAAAATATTCAAGACTACGATATGTACCTACTCAAGACAAAAAACTCAGGACGCAACTAGTATAACTCCCAAAAATACCAGCGACGCAATAATTCGTATGCAGCCACGAAAAGTCGTTCTTTACCCCGGTTTGGTCCACAAGCCGATCTTAGAATGGCACTACTGCAGCTAGTAGTTTACTTTTGTTTCTTTTTGTGACATAATAAATAACGTACTTTACTCTAATTGTCTAATCTCTAAACCACGTGTGTGATTTTTTTGTGTCGGCATTAGAATATTAGATACTATCCACTGAATCACCCGTCTACAAATCGTAACCGTCACACCGCGGAGCAACAGATCACCTTCCGTCGTAGTCGCATCAATATAAACATTTGTTTAAAAAAATACTCAGACCCGGCACCAATGGGGTGCAAGGTGGAACTCTAGCCCCCCAGAAGACAGTTCAGCCCCCCCTGAAAAATATGTACGATATTATCAAGTCATAAAATATTATAAATTATAAAAATTGAATTAATGAAGTTTGAACAAATAATATCTTGAGTATTTTTATTATGGATTAACGTACTAGTATTGTCTAATAAGTAAAAAATTTACAACAATTTCAATGAAATATGTTTTGAAATTTGTAAAATAAGAAAAAATCTTTTATTTTTTTATTATTACCTTTATTGAGTACTAATTACTGGATGAAAATAAACAAACAAATGTATCACAAATCATTGCATTAAAGTTGAGTCAAACAAATTCATCTGTTCATTACTAAACACAATTACTTAAATTTATATTTATGAAATGTAAGTAAAAAAACATAATCACTCATTCACAAAGGTATGTAATATATTAAAGTAATAAAGAAATTGTCATTTTTCTACATCATTATTAATATAGTCGTTGAAGGTCTGTGATTAAAAATGTTCTTACATTAGGTATATAAAAAATATTTGACCTTATTCTTAAAACATTTTTAACTATTCAAAAGTTTGTACTATATAGCAAATTATAACTTATAGCTACAATATGTTATGTTACATGATACGAAAATATTTATATTTTTTTTAAATAATCTCATTAACTACTGAAAAAACCTTAGCCTGTGTAAAAAAAATATTTGCCCCACTCTGCCCCCCCTGGAAAAAAATTCTAGTGCCGTGCTTGAAAATACTTCTTTACGAAGTTCTCTAACTAACCCTAGGCACAGTGCCTTTAATTTCTATAAGCTAATACGGCTCTGCGGTGTCCATTAATTAAATGGGTATAAAACATTCTGTTAAGGAGAGGAAGTGTTGAATTTCGATATTAATCCTTTAAAAACAAAAAAATCAAATCGAAACTTTTATATAATAATAATAAATTTCAACAGATCTTAAAAACTATATTTTATTCCAAGTCTTCAAATATATAAAACTTAAATTGTTTAAAACCGCCATAGAAAACAACTTATTTTACATTAATTTGAATATTTCTTTATTTCTCGTATTTAATTATGAAACAAGATAATTGTAACAAAAAAAAAAAAAAATCATAGCCACACATTTTATTTTTGTAGGCTCTAGGCACAGTGCCTATATACGCAAATACGGCCCTGTATGCAACAGTAAGCAATACAATTTTAGTGAGTAAAGGGGGTAGAACTATGAATTGAGCTACGCTCAAAAATTTTTCTTGTGTGTACCTATACGTATATTATATTTTATTGTTATACTCTGTTTCGAAAGAGAATATACTAGGCGGCAACCAGTTTATTTCCAGCATCGTGCATCCCCCACAAGAAACCCTTAAATTAGCAGGAACGTGCGTCATTTGTGATGCGCAAATCTGGTATATTCTCTTTTGCAGAAACGGAATATAGTTATTATTTTATACATACATATTATACATTATAAACTATATTAAATATATTAATTAGCCATATAGGCATATAGCATTAATTGGGTCGCTCATGTGATTAATGTGAAAATTAAAAATATCATAAATTTTCATACTTTTACAGCACCTGGAACATTTATTAAATTATATTTTTTACTTATACAATTTAAAATCCCAAATAAGAAAATGTAATTAGTAGGTACATTAATTTTAAACAAAACATTTATATTAATACAATTTTATTAAAACATCATGATTAATATGTGTACATAAAATATAAATTAAAAATAATTAAACAACGTCTATAGCTTACGGATATTAGGTATATTTAATTAGATATTAATCCTACGATTTTTCAAAATTCCCCATAATGTTGCTATTTTGTTTATATCTAATTGATTTACTATATTTTTTCTACACTTAAAATCATAAGAGAATCCAATCTATAATCATCTATAGATGATCTCAAATTATTTTTAATTAGTCGTAGTTTACTAAATGACCTTTCATTTGTTGCGACACAGGTGCAGTCAATGCCAATTTATAAATTGTATTAGCTCATAGTAAAATTTATTTCATTTATTCGGATTTATTTATAAGAATATTAAATGACTCAAATGTATTTGAATCACCATCTCGACACCTTTTAAATCCCAGCTCCTTGGTTGATTGGCTGCGATAATGAAAATAATATTATGTAATTGTAATAAGTTTACTAATAATTGAGCCTCTACTTTAAATTACCCACCACAGAACTTAGAGTCTGAGAATATAATATTTTATCAGCTATATTTTATACAAAATAAATAATAACTAATAATAAATATACTATTAAATGATTTAATATATATAAATATTTTTTGAAAAAAATTTAAATTAAATACTCGCGATGCCGATTGCCGGGAATATATAAACGTTGTGTCAAATTTGCCGACTAAATATTACAAAATCATAATTGGGGGGGAGGGATAGACACACCCCACGCCACCTTCAAAGGACTGTCCTGCATCCATTATAGTGACCAGTGACTTACTGTCTATCTCTACTATACAGCAGAGGGATACCCACTAGCCCACCATCTTTTTGTTTTTATATAGTATAATATTTTTGATATTTACTAAAATTAAGTGTGTATTAATGAATTATTTTGGTTACACCTAACAAAGCCACCCGACTAGCGATTACAATCCCGGAATTTCGGGATATATAGCTATCAATCCCGAGATCCCAGGATTATCCCGAAATTTGAAAAAAAATATTTAAAAGCATTATGCAAATTTTTGTTTTATTTAATTATTTTAATTATTATAGTTATTATTATTATTTATTATTATACATTCGTTATACATATCAAATGTTCTACTAATTTTGAAAATATGAACGCAGGAATAGTAGAGCGTCTAATGTTCCAACTCCCAATCTGCTTCTCAGCTTATTTCCAATATAGGCTTTTGCTGAAAATGCACGTTCTGACTTTCGTTTAGCTGACCGTGTCGAATTTTCTACTAACGGTTCTCCATTGCCTTCAGATAATACTTTAAAATTATGTATTGAGGACAAATGGGTATGTAAAACTTTTGTTGATCCTCCTCCCAACGTCTTCATACGGCTGGACATCGTTTAAATCGCGCACTTTTTCCATCGTTCACGATTAGGAAATGACTCCATGCCGATGATGTATCCAAATCTTTTTAGTGTTTAATAAAAACAGTGTTATGTGAGTGTGATATTTTATAATTAAAGTATTAAAGTTAAATATTCACAGTTTAACATACAAAAAAAAGACCTGGGAGTCTTGAGCGTGACTCTTAACTGTAGCGCTACGTGTTGATCTCATAAGTCATAACTTATAATCATGAACATAAGAGAAATTCTCTAATGTTCATGCTTAACATAATATAATCTTATCTTATCTTATAAACACGTTAATCGGAATTAATAACCGGGGAATTAGAGGTAATATTACATAGTCCTGAGAATCCCGGGATTATTTATACTGGGCCCGGTATTATCGGTACCTAAAAGTAGTCGGGATCCCGGGATCCGGTATTCCGGGATTGTAATCTCTACACCCGATAGAAGATATCCGAAATCGTGATATCCACCAGTTTATAATTTAAATTTAGAACCGAAAATAAAAATTAAAAAACTCATAAATAAAATATAAAAAGTGTGAAACAAAAATAAAGAAAAAAATTTTGTATTGTTATCTATGATACCATTACGATTACAGTTATCTAGTTTTTAACGTCTTTGGAACAATTTCAACGTTATCAAACATAAACAAACATTTTTAAAATTATCATTATTTCATATTTGCTGGTGAAATATCTAATTTGTAGTGAATTCAGATTTACAGCTTATTGCGACTGTTTTCTTTGTTCTTATTAAAACCAATTTGTCACTCGTAAGTATTTTTCTGAAGTTAAATGTTTCAAAACATTAACCGTTAAAATCATTAATTATACTATGAGTTTATAGCATGTCTTAGGCCATTTGGAAAATTCATAATTTTTTCTTAAAAAATGTAGCTCTTGTGTTCAAGTACAGGTTGTTAGATATTATTTTTATCGTTTTTCTATTATACTGTGTTGATTTTTTTTTTCAACATTATTAGCTATTGCAGTGCCAATGGCAAATAAATATTTTGAAAATAATTATAATACCCAACTCATTATAATTTATAATACTTTGGCATTATGATAGCTGTTATTATTTTTATTTATTTGAACTATTAAACAGTTTTTTTTATACCTTGCAGTTATCTTAAACTGCTTAAAATGCAACAAGTAAACAAATAACTTTAATAATTAATTTAAGGTATTTTAATTTTTAATAATTTATGTATTTTATAAAAAGCCTATTCGCCTTAGTCTATTCAGTAAGCTTTTGAATTAGTCAACTTTATAGAAAAATAAAAAAAATAATTTTTAATGGCCTGCAATATTAATTAATAATTTTCTTCATTTAGTCTTGGATATTAAATTAAACTAAAATTATTATTGTAATTTTTAATTGCTTGTATTAATAATATGCAAACAGGCCATCAGTTCAATTATCAATCGTTTATTATTATGTCCTAACATAAAATATAATTATACAGAATATTGAATATCTATACATTTTATAGAATGTACATAATAAACGGTTGTTATTTTTTTTAGTTATAAAGATAATTTTTAAATTTCCTAATTTAAATATATATTTTGATTATTCTAACTAGTATTATTAATTAAAAAATAAAGTAATGTTTATATCTTCATCTATAGCCAACCCTATGTAATTGGGAGCAAAGGGTAAAGAAAAATATATAATTTGACCTCAATAATTTTACAATGTAGTTGATGTTGTGTAATGTTTTTTATTATTCATTAAGTACATTATAAATATTAAGGTTTGAGGAGAATGGTTGCCACTTGCCACAAGGTTCCCCATCCAAAATGTTTTCAATATTTATTAAAAATTTAAAACATCTTGTTGATATATTTAACATTTTTAACTAAATTTGAAATTTTATATTCAGTATTGAGTAAAATTATGATAGACCTGCATATTTCTATATATTTCCTCCCATTAAAAATATCAATATCTAGATATAGTTTTGATATAAGGTTATTTTTAAAAGTAAAACATAATTTGTGTACTACCTATTATTATACTATCTTTAAAATATTCAAATACTTAATATTTTATGCATCATAGACAAGGGTCAACCAGTGAAATAAATTATGGTTAAAAAAAGGAAAAGTGTACTGAAGTCTTCAACACAAGTTGTTGACTCACCAATGAAAGAACCAAGGATTATAAGTAATTATAAAAATTACATTTTATATTCCAGTTATTAAATTATATTTAATTAAAATCTGTCAATATTGTAGGAGGTAATCATTTAGAAAAGGCTCGTAACAGTTTAAATGAAGCTCTTGATATTATTGCAAAGAAAGAGCATAAGAAATCCGATGATGTGATAGATAATGATGTTTTAATTGTGTAAGTATACATTATATACAGTTTGAACACTAAATGGCTATAATAATTTCATTACGAAGATGTTGTATTTGCATGCATTATCTTTGTATTACTAGTGCATACCATACCAAAATATATGTTCTGCAGTTCCAGTTTTGTGGTTTAGCTTAAATATTAGAATGAAATTATCTATTACCACACTGAAATGTAAGAACATTATCTATGTTCTCTCGCCAGATTTTACGGTATTTTATTCTTTAAGCAAATTATGAGTAAGTAAAACATTATTATTTGAAAATGCTCATCATTTACTTAAAATAAAAATATCGTAAAAAACTGATTAAAAATTACAATTTTTAAATCTTATCTTTAAGTTTAATGATAGATCATTTCACTCTAATATTTAAGCTAAACTCACAAAATTGGAACTGCTGAACCTATATAATAATATGGTATGCATTAGTAAGACAAAGGAAATTTATGCAGGTACAGCAAGTTACAGTTTCTTTGTAACTGGATGAAAATCATTTGCCATTTTAGGTTATTTTTTTATAAGAGACAGATTATACAATAACAATTTTCTTGTATTTTTAGCGAAGAAAATGATACAAATAAACGAGTAAAGAAAAACGAATCCAAGCAGGAAGTTAAAGATTCATTAGTATTAAAATTACGAGATCGCAGTATTGATTTAGCTTCTTTTACCAATAATTCAGCTATGTACTCTATATGTCGAGCTTGGATAAAAAATGATCCATTATCAGCAAGGTAAAAATAAGTGCATAATTTTCAAAGTTATGAGATTAATTACCTTTTTTTTACACTATAGACAAGTAAAAAGTAAGAAATCAGAAAATTTGGAACGTTCAATTAAAAGTGATAATGAATCATCTACAATTGAAGATTATGTCTATAAATTACCACCTCCTAAAAGTAGACCTGAAGATGAGACAGATATAATTCATAGAGTACCTACGAATTTACCAAAGGATGTAATATCCACCTTAGATATTAAAACTGTGAGTAATGTATTACAATTTGTATTTTTCTTTGCTTTTGTTATAAAATATATTAATACATTTTTAATATTAATTATAAATTCTGTATTTATATTTTTTTAATTTTTAAATAACCAAAAATTAAGGAATTATACTTTTTTTTTTATAAGTTTGTATTTATATAGATTTAAAGATGTTTAAATAAAATAATTGCACTTTTTAGAATATTGAAGAAATTCCTAACGTTAGTGAATTACTTAATGAGCACAGGAAAAGATGGGTTTGTATACGACAGCAATGGATTAAATTCAGTAATGAAAATGAAGCCCGCTACTCTATGTCAAAAAACATTTTGAATTCAATGTTAAACAAGTAGTTTATATACTTAATTATTAATTTTTAATCATTAATATATATTATAAAGGTACTCCCGGTTTATCTTGACCACCCAAATATTTTCAAGACTAAATTTTATAATCATCTTGGTTATGTCGACTATCTATAAAACCTAATAACAAATAATAAAATTGTGAATCTAATTATATTTTATATTTCCTTCTTGTAAATTGTATCATCAATTTAATTTATTGTAAAATGTATTATCTAAGTATCTTACTATTAGATCATTAACCATTTATGTTGTCAGTCTGATAACAGTAGTTTATTAGGCTTAACAAAAGGTTAAGGTTTAATAGTCCATACTATTAAATAGCACCTAGTTAACAATTTTTTTTTTTATTTGAGAACATAATGAAACATAATAGAACGTAATTTTTAATGAGAGTTCTGATTATAAAAACAAAAACTCTTCTTATGACAATCACTAATAATATTTAAGAAGGTACCACAATTTATTCAGATTGTTGGCATGCTTTTTGTTATTATTGAGAGTGTCTGGCTTTGATCATTATACAGTTGATCATAATTATAATTTTGTGGACCCAATAACAGGAATACATACCTAAATAATTTAACGCTTTTTAGGATCAGCAAAGTAACATAGCAAAAATTAGAAGGAAACAGTTCACCATTATCTGGAACCATTACTGACTGAATTTGTTTGACGACAATTTATGTCCATTTTCTATAATTTTTTGGATATTACACCCTAGTTTCCTCCGCAATAAAATTATTGACTGAAACTTCTTAGGAATTTTAAAATGTTTTTATGCTTATGAATTATTTTTACCTGATTGTTTTACTACCTAATAATAATAATAATAATAATACATACATAATAATAATACATAATACATCTGTAATAGCTTAATGTTAATTTAATGGAAACAATATAATAAGATGTCTATATAATTTTTTATTTAAGATTTTGGTAGTCAAGATAAGCCAGATATACCAATGTAAATGATAAAATAATTATGAAATATCTAAAAATAATCATAAAATGTTTATTGTATTATTAATCACTTTTAATGTTTATGAAGAATTAGAATTTGAATTGTATTGCTTAAAATTAATGATATTGCAATTTGAAAAGCAATTTTATTTCTATTGTATTAAATTTTAATTGTATATATTAATTTATGTTACAGAGATAATAATGTTTAGTACCATCAATATACCAGCCTAAAGAAGCATAATATTTTTTATCAATTTTAACTTTAGTTTAACATTATGTTTGTTGTATAAAATTAATTTTATTGTGTATTGGAAATTTAACTTTGTTTATTCTCTTTATAAATTTAAATTGAAAGTACAATTTTATTTTAGTATGATTCTTAACACTTATTATTGTAACATAATGAAAAATTGTTATTTATCAACCATAATATTATAGATGTAAAAAATAATTATAATAAATAATTTTGTAATAAAATTTGCATATATTTCAAACATAGTAAAAAATACATACATTTTAACCTTTAATAGTATCTACACTTAAATTATTCCTTTGTAAATATTATAATTTTTACATAAATAACTAGTGTATTATATGTCTACAGACAAATTGATTATATTATATCCTAATATTTTCCTTTTATAAATAAATAATAATGGTGTGATTAAGGGCTATTCTTACAATTTCCAGTCAAGTGTCCATTAACGTTTAACTGGACATTGTAAGAACGGTCCTTAAATTATCTATATAAGTTTTAGTATTTATTAATTTTTATTATTATATAGTAACAATATAATGGTTAACGATTGCAAACATGACAGTAATTATTAAAATGTTTGAACAATTGGCAAACTTGCCTTTTTGACAAATTACAATTATATAAAATGTTCTTAAAACGATAAACTATCATTTTTTGTCCAACTATTACTTTAAATTTTACATACATAATTTATATCAACTAATGAAATTTTTTAGTATTGATTTGTTTGACCATTTAGCCGAACTTCGAAGATAGAATACATAAGTTAGCAAATTTAATGTTTGTGTGGATCATTGAAATTTAACTATGTGATTGACTTGATTATATTGAAACCCTTGTTTCAAAAATAGACTTTCCAGATTTATAAAAAAGTATTGCATTAGTTTTTGATAATTATCATGAATATATTTCATATTTTTTCGTTTATAAACCTATTGATTTATTGGTGATATAACCGTGACAACAATCATAACGTTGATAAAACTTTCACTTTTCAAAGCTAAATATTTTCAACAAACCTGGTATCACTTTTTTATTGAACGAAGAAAATTAGTGACTTAAATTATAATTTATTGAGGCAAGTGCTTACTGCTGTGACGCCATGTGTAGTTGACTAGTCTATATGACAAGATGACTCATAGACATATTATTATGTCCATAGTCCATGAAATGACTAGATAAATTATTAAAAATGGATTATAAGCTCAATCCAATAGTATAAAAATAACACGCTCATCCATATTCCATATCAACCGGTTGATAAGATTTTAGATTTGATAAAAAAATCTTTTAAGTTTTCCTAAAGCTACACCTAAGGCTATAACCATAGAACGTACCATATAACTATAGTATTGAAATATTATATTTATTTACGGTCATCTGGACATCCTTTCTAAGGGTTCGTGTTTCATTATGTTACATAACTTGCCTAATGCACCTAAAGTTACGAATTTTAATCTTTTTCAGTTTCAAAATCGTCTGCCTCTAGTGACGTCGTATCGCAGTTGATAATTTACTATTGTATTGGACATCATGTTTAGGAAACTTGCATCTGCGGTTTCAACAGTAAGCCAACATTTTTAATTTTATAATTTACTCTCTAAGCGCATTATCAAGCTTCATTTCTGTGGTAGCCCATTTTTAGTTGTTAAGAGGAAATTAGGTACCCATTTCTTCTTAACAACTAATGACGGTGAGAATATCCATTGTTTCGTGTAAAGGTGTGGTGGGCATCTTAATGATCTCTGACTCATTAGTCATTTATAATTTATGTATTTGTGTGTGTGTGATTAACTCTGGATGGGTACTTATTTTAAATAGTCCACACCGCCACTGCCCATTGCTAGTCAATAATTTTCGCCGAGATATTATTATGATTTAATATGTCATCATGTATGATTGTAAATTATGATAATGATGAATTTGTAGATTTGGCTATTACCAAAATGGCTAAATACGTACTTTATTAACAGTGTTGATAGAATTTGATTTTTAGACTGATAATAGTCAAAAAGAAAAATGTTAGTTATTTTAGAAAAAAAATAGGAATTAAATAATAGATTTGTCATAATTATTTATTTATTTCAGGTTCGCTTAGCGCAAAATCTCCAGAACATTCCAAAGTTCAATCAAATTGCAATTACTAATTCAGTTACACGATCATTTTGTAAGCATAATTTGAATATTACCTAATATTCTTTTTTTTTAGTTTCACAGATGTATATTCTATTTAATTTTAGCTTTTGTTATTATTTACGTATATTAATAATAATTGTTCAATAGTTACATTATAATAATTTTGATACATTTGAATTATTGTTGAGCCATATTTAATGATTTTGAGCCCTTCATCTAACTAAATAAAAAATTATAGATAACTAAAAAAGTTTTTAAAATGACTTAATTATTGCTTATTTTTCTCTTGTTATTCATCCCGAAAAATTGATTCTTAGAGTAGTCCAGTCTTATAAATATAGACTTCATAGTTGTCAAAGTAAAGGTTAAGTGAAGGTCGATTTATCGATGTACATATAAACTGATATTTGTATAAAATATGAATCAGTATTGACAGTATTAATAAGACCAGTATTCTATTATTTATTTATAAGTAGTTAGATATTGATAATTATATCTTAAAAGTTGTTTGTTAAGTTTATTTAATGAATTATTTTAATGAAAAATATTTATTGTGTTTTAGCTTCATCTCCGGTGACCAATATTAAGGTACAAGAACCTGCACCACAATTTGAGGGTAAAGCAATTATTGATGGACAAATAAAAGATATTAAATTATCAGATTTTGCTGGAAAATACTTGGTTTTATTTTTTTATCCCTTGGATTTGTAAGCTACAATTACTATAATAAATTAAAAATATGCTGATTATTGATTTGGTTTGATTCCAGCACATTTGTATGTCCTACTGAATTAGTGTCATTTAGTGATCACATTGATGAATTTAAAAAAATTGGTGTAAATGTAGTTGGCTGTTCATGTGACTCACATTTTTCACATTTAGCATTTG
Source organism: Rhopalosiphum maidis (assembly GCF_003676215.2). NCBI lineage: Eukaryota > Metazoa > Arthropoda > Insecta > Hemiptera > Aphididae > Rhopalosiphum > Rhopalosiphum maidis. The sequence goes on from NC_040878.1 coordinate 89,940,102, forward strand.
TTAACACTCCTCGAAAGGTTAGTTTGCATTGTATAGAAAAAACTGCATTTTTTATATTTACTTATTTATTTGTTATATGGATAATTTTAGCATGGTGGTTTGGGTGGACTGTGTTATCCACTATTATCAGATTACAAAAAAGAAATCGCTAAAGCCTATGATGTTCTTATTGAACCTGACGGTATACCACTACGTGGCCTCTTTATTATAGACCCTAAGGTAAATAATAATAATTTTAATTCTTTATAAAATATGCTTAATTTAATCAAATAATTTCAGGGAATAATAAGACAAATTACCATTAATGATCTGCCAGTAGGCCGTAGTGTAGATGAAGTTCTAAGACTTGTTCAGGCTTTCCAATTTGTTGACAAACATGGAGAAGGTAAATACTTTATTAAATAATATTAACATTATTATTATTTATATTATTTGAATATGATTTTGTGTTTTAGTTTGTCCAATGAACTGGAAGCCAAATAGTCCAACTATTAAACCAGATCCAAATCTCTCAAAGGAATATTTTGATAAAGTCAACAAGTAAATTATAGTTCAATGTTGAAAATATTCTAAAATTATTTTCACAGTATTTAAAATTAATGAGGAATATTATTTTATAATAAAAAAAAATTATCATGGATTTTTCTTAATTTTTTAAACTTAAATGCTGGGTTACACAAAAAAAATTAAAAATATTCTAATGAAAATAACATAATGAGATAATAGTTATTTAAACACAATTTAGTAGCCTAATAAATATGTCTATTAAATTAATACAATTTTTATATAACTTATCACTAAGATTATTATAAAAGAATTAAATTTTAAATCAAACTGGTAATTTTAATTTGTAAAACTATTAATAATAAGCAACTATGACAAAGATAAATATATTTATTTAGTTTTTTTAGTCAAAATTTTAGTATTTGTATTAACAGCAGTATCCTGTAAAATATATTTAGATTCTTGATGGTAGCAAAGAAGCAATTTTCTTTTATTAACTTTAAAACATTGGCATCATATAGATGTATAATGTTAGTTTTGACTTAAGTTGTATGTAGTTATGAGTGAAAGAATAAAAAGGAACATAAGAAATATGTAAAAATCAAACAGAAAACAAAACATAAGTTATTAACTTGAAACCCAAAACTACAGATACACAAAAAATTAAAATGTTGTCCCGGTTTAAAAAAATTGTGTACCTCAATTCATGACGTTTACGTATGTCTGACTATGAGAAAGATTTTGTAAAAGTCAAAAATTACAAAATGATGAACCTACTTGAGAGATACTACAAGATGGGACAACACTCATCACTTAGAAATAAAATGTTATGTAAAAAGTAAAAATAACATTTAACAAAATGAGCACAATCTTCAAGAGTTAAAACTTATCTCTTGAAACACAAATGAGACAAGAATGCTTTGTGTTTTCTGTGTTGCTCTATGGTGTGGAATCTGAATAATGCCATCAATATTGAGTAAGTTAATTTTTAAAAGTAACTAAGTTACGTTATAAGTTACAAAATAAAATAGGTAACTAGATTACTTGTTAGTTACTCAAGTACAAAAGTAATTGAGTTACGATGACGTTACGTTAACATTACTCTTATGTTATTTGAGTTTTCACCTAACTTACCAATAATAGCAGTAATCCGAACACAAGTACACGACCGTATGTCGTATTAATTTATCAGACATTATCTAAAAATAAATAAATTATAGTAGTTGCTATCTGTACTTCTGTAAACTGTTTATCGTAGTTTATAATCAGTTTTCCCCGAACATTGAAATTGAAAATGATCTTAATACAAAATAGTTTATTTATATTATTATATTATGTCTAATAATTAATATCTATACTGGGAAAATGTTGTAATTACATATATACCTACTTGAATTATAAATATAATTAAATTTTCTGATGCTGATACGAGAAGAAGAAGGACTGCCCGTGAAGTGCCCTTTCATAGCACCGCGATATGTACAAAAAAAAAAAAATATAATTTAAGTTACTTCTAAATAATTAACGTTGTTACTCTTGCCGTTACCCAAAAATAATAGTAACAAGTAACGCACGTTACATTACTACCCAATACTGAATGCCATCATTAAGAAACTAGAAGCATTTGAGTAATGGTTATGTAGAAGAATGCTGAAGATACCTTAGACTATTCAGATTATAAAACCGAAGACCTCAGATGAATGAACAGCGACACTGCGCTTATTAACACCATTGAGATAAAAAAACTTCAATACTTAAGACACACTATGAGAAATGAGAGTAGGTATTCTATACTTCAATTAATTTTGAGAGGGAAAATATTTGGAAAACGTGTACCTGGTTGAAGAAGAATATCATGGATTTAGTATCTGATGGTATAGTTTGGGAATAGTTCATTAGTTGTTTCACATCACAACCAATAAAGAGGACATCACCAATATTCGAAATCGGAAAGGTATCAAAAGAAGATAAATATTGAGTTGACATCTGTTTTCGCTTGGAATCATTTTTTTATGTAATATTTCATCATTAAATTCAAATTTAATACATACATTACAATGTCTTACTTTACGATAAGGTAAAAAAATTAATAAAAGTATTAAACATATTAAATCCTGATTGTGAATGCAGTAACTGTGTGTACATATTATTTTTAACTATTGAAACAAAAAATTAATATTTGTAAAATGTTCCTATAGAAAACAATGATTCTTGTAAAGGATATTCTCTATATTATGTAATTTATTTTATAGGTATTATGTTTTTTTTCGGTATTTTATTTTAGTTAATTAAATACAGAATTATTTAATAAGAATATTTCATCAAAATCTAATTTTTTGATATTTTTGTTACTGCTGCCTTGTCCAATAGTGAGGAACCATATCACCATAGAATTACTAAAATAAACTAGTAGGTAATAACAAAAATTAATTTATTATAAAACCTCTTATTTACAGATATTTTATGATTCTTCAGCAATAACTAACGCTTTTTTTTTTTTTAACTCAGATTTTTGTCTTATTAATATTTTACTGTAGGAGTAAATTATTAGTATACTTTATCGATATTAAAATTTAATTATATATTATGAAATATGATTAAAAAATGATGAATTATTCTTGTTGAATAGTGATGATACAAGTGTGTCAAGCATGAGACCTCAATCAAAAATAAAGGAGATTTGTGAAGTGTTATGATATATTTATATACTAAAGAGTAAAGACATTACCTGTAACCTTCATATAAACAACATGACAAATATATTATCATTTATAAGTTATAATGACAGATACATTTAATCCTGGTTTAACCGATACTGAAGATTGGTTTTTTATTGATGATACCTGTTTACGATTACAAACAAATATTAAATTACTAGATATATCTAAATATGGATTATTTAATAGGTAACAACTGGTCTTATTTTAAGTGCTAAATCAACAATACAATTTTATTAAATAGAATTCACAACAAATATAGACACAAATAATTAAGTTTTTTTTCAAAAAACTATGATTATATAACAAAACTTATGATAGTAAAAAGGTGTAATAACAGTATTAAAAATTTATATTTTATAGTATATATAAAAAAAAAAATCGAATTACATAAAAAAAAATACATGTAATAACAAAATATTTAAAGAAAACAATGAATAGATAGGCAAACATCAGAAACCAGAGTATAATAGAATTGGTAAATCAGGTAATAGATGTGGTAGGTAGGTAAGGTTTAAAATACCAATAATAGATATAAGATAAATAATTATTACTTTGATTAAAATAAATTTTAAAATAGGTAATAAGTATACTTTGTAAATTATGTAAAATTAATAATCTAACAGCCGCTGAGTGAAAACCAAATTATGATTTATAATAAGTGCGATAACAATAAATAATTGTAATTAAGATGTAATTTAAATAAAACATATTGAAAAGAATTCTATTTCAAACAAGAAATGTATTCAAACACGGAAATCTATATAATTATGTATAGTGCACATATTTAGCAGAAAGGAGTCAAAGGACATCCATTCCCAAAATTAAAAGCCTAATATATAATAGTAAAAATAAAATTTTTAAATTTTATATATATACATATAATGGTAAGAAATGGTGTCAGTTAATTTCACTCATCTCAAAAAAGAAATTAATTTAGGTACCTATATTTTTATTTGGATTTAATGTGAATAGTATTTTAAAATTTAAAATTTTTTCATTCCTTAAATAAATTATGTTGTAGTATAAAATCTAAAATTCTTAATTAACCTTCTCATACATGGACAAATTGAGATATGTGTGAGGTATAACATTGTATAAACTATATATAATGATTAGTATTTATTTAAAAATGCCTGTCAAAAATGGATCTAATTTAAATCTTTCAGTTCAAATAGATTAAATAGCAAATTACTTTGAATTTGAAGTGAGTATTCTTTTATTTATAGGATAGGATAAATAATGTTTTAACTTGGACATAGGCTAAATTTATTTATGCCAAAAAAAAAAAAAAATAATAATAATAATAAATTAGTTTAGTACATTTTATATAAGAATTAATGAAAAATGTGATTATATCAATTAATTATAAGTTAGACAATTATAATTAAACAATTTAATAAAAATATGAAAAGGATCAAACGTCTTTAGACAGTCAGGTCATAATGTAAAAACAAAATGGTATTAGAGACATTTGATACCTGCCAGCCAATGAAATACAAAAAAAAAAATTATAAGAATCAAGTATTTAAAAGAAATATAGAAATAATAACATTAGGAACAGCACCATTACACAGAGTATCAAACAATATACTAATTTTTTTTAAAGTAATGGTACCTATTAAAGACATTTGGTTTTTAATTTTCAAACAAAACATGAGGTATGCTATAAATAATGTAATATTGTAATTTAATGAAGTTAAATATAATGGTTAAATAATATAGAGTATTAATGTATTATTTTACAATTAACATCACAAAAACCAATGCATAAAATATTTTAAAATAAATTCAATCACAACATACATATTTTTTTCAAATATTTTATTTAAAGTATATTAAGATAAAACCAGTCTTATAACATAACCTACACAATAAAATATGTATTTTAATTATCATTCATATATTTTGAAACATAAGCATTCTCTTGTATTGCTTAAAAATTAAAATATAAATTAATTTAAAATAGAAGTTAGGTTAGATCCAAATTATTTTTGCATGTATAAAGATTAATTTTTTTAACAGTAAACACTCATTATCTTTATCTTAAAAAATTTTAACATTTTTAAAAATCAATATGTTCATTCCATTGCTCTTCTCAGATTTTAAAATATTTTTTTTTACATAATTTTAATTTATAACAACACAATATAAAGTATTTTGTTGAAACTTTTTATGTAAAAATATAATCATTTTTAAAAAAATTATGTAATGATTTCAAATCATATAAATATTTAAAAAATGTTAAAGTTGTTTAAGATAATGAGTGTTGGTAACATAGACGTTAGACATATAAATATAATATGTTATATTTATATTTCCATGGGTGGTTAGAATTACTCTGTAAATATATTATAGGTAAATAATTATAGGAATAAGAAGATGAATAAAATCAGCAAAGTAAAATTATATAACAAAATGTGATGATAGTTCATCATATATTAGTTTAAGATATAAAATATGTATAAAGTACCTATATTATATTATATTATATTATATTTATCATCGAAATCACAGAAAATACAAGAATTCAACTTCAATATTTGCATATTTTAAACACTGTACATATTTTTGTCTTTTACCTAATTAATAATAAACCAGAAAAGTCTTTAAACTATAATTTTGAAAACATTAAAGCAGCATCATTATTCCTACATATAGTTAAAATGTATGGTTATCTCAGTTCAAACCAGTATTAAAAAATTAATAAAACAATCGTGTTTATCAATCTTATTTACTTATAACACATAGATTTAATGTATACATAAAATTAATTCATCAAACATAAATGTACTGAATTTTGCACTTTTCTCTAAATAATAAGATATTTAAACAGATATAAGATATGCATAGGAGAAAATTAAAGAAAAATATTTTGCAACCAATATAAATATAAATAGAAAAATGTTTGATTGCTGATACCACAACTATGTCACATTTGAAAATTGTAAGGATCAAATAATATAAGTACAATTACTTATCAACGATTATCAATTTATATAGATGTTGTTACTTGAATTATTTTTAACCATTAATTTTTTGTTTTGAGATCATGGAGAATATGATATTAAATAATCAGATACTGTACCCATGTTTTCAAACTTATACTACTATATAAAAAAGTATATCAAATAACAATAACACGAAACAACAATATAAATACAAACCCTTGTTTTATAACAGTCATACTGGTGATCTATCGTTCGTGCAAGTAAAGCACCAACACGTACGCTATCTTTTCGAAGAAGTCACTATCATATTAGTCTTTGGCTCTTTTAGAACATGTACTTGATCCAATAGATTTTGTTTTTCTCCCAATAACTTGCTAATGTTATCTTGTGCCTCACTTAACAATATTCTGTGAATAAATTATTCATGTATATTATGTATGGTAATATTGATAAATACTAATATCAAAATTACAAAATAATACTACAATACTAACTTTAGACTTTTGTTTTCTTCTTGAAACCTACGCAATTCTAAATTCTCTTCTTTTAATCGTTCAAGAGTACCCAGTTTTCTATGAAGGTATTCATTTTCAATAGTAATTTTTTTAAATTCTTCCATCATTTCTATTTGCTGATTACTACTATCAGGACTATCACAATTTTCTTTTATTGGTTCCACACAAACCAAACCATCATTAGTGCGTTCGACTTTTAACCTACTAAGATGAATTTCTGTATCAGTTGGTTTTATGCTTGTTTCATCTTGTAAAGCATCATTTTGAGTTGGACTACACAGTTTTATAGTTGTGTTTTCAATAGTTGCCTATAAAAATAAAGACAATTTAAACTTTTATTTTAGATAATAGTATTAATAAGTTATTTCTTCTGACCTCAAATGGCAATGCTTTTGATGGATGTTCGTCAACAAAAAAGTCCGCTAAACTAGTTAATGAGTTTGAATTTAATGATAAATAAACATTGTTAATCTTAGCAGTAACATTATCATTTTTCCATTCATCGACATTAATCAGTTTTTCATCACGTTTAGGCATAATATTGTGTTCTAATCGAACCATTACCCTGGGTATCTGTGGTAAACCTGCAACACCTTCAACTTCGTTCCAGTCTCGTGTTCTGGTTGTAAATTTGTCCTAGTCAATAAATGCATATATTTTTATACAATACATTTTATGTTTAATTTTCAGTTATAATTAATAATCAAATTTTAGGCGCTACTAGAGCTCAGTAATAGGAATATTTAATATCTCTTATATGTTTTACTGCAATTCTTCTGCTTTACATAATCCTAATATGCGTATGGCTATAATTATAAATTAATTTATAAAATATAAAAATGAGATTATTATTATTTTTTGTTTATCATGTCATATCTTAAACAGTAATACAGCGGAAATTGATAGAACAAAATTTGTCAAATACAAAATTACAAAATTCATTAAAAAAATAAGAAATTATAATTTTTATTTTACAATATTTGAGTCTAAGTCGCGCCTAAAATCTAATATATAACAATGTTATCTAACTATTCTAATATTATGTGTGTTACTATATTATTTGTTGTTTTGTCGATCTTTTAAATTAGGAAATTTTTTTTATAAATAAATAACAAATATTGTTTATTAGCTCCTGATAATAAAATAAATGAATCATAAAGATCGAAAAAACAAATTAATCCAGAAATTAGTTATTATGAGTACCTTCTTATGCTGTGAAATGAACAGCAAATTATTTGTGTAAGCACACCCATTGCATTCCAAAGGCAAATGATAAAATTAAAACAAAGTGAACATTAAACTCAATAATGATCATGCAATTATAGTTTATACATTAATAAAAACCCTCTTAAACAATTTAAGTTTTCTCAGTGAAGTTCAATATTCTTTTAAAAGGATGAAATATTCTATATAGATATACAAGTTATAACATTGATACATTTTTATTATAAACAAATTAAGTTAAAGTATATGAAATAAATATCAAATTAGCTAAATTTAAACCAATTAATAAATCAATTTTAAATTTTAAAACACTTTCTGTATACTTAATTACTTGAAAATTGAATTCTCAAGCGATTTATGATATTAAATTAGAATTGATAATTTATAAGATCAAACTAATAATGGCCAAACAATTTTAAACTGTTAATATAATGATTAGATATCCCTGTTATAAATATATTTTAAAAAATTTCTTACATAACATTTAATTATATATTAAAATGAAGAGCCAACTCTCTTGCTGGATTTAAGAGTAATATATTCTTTTAACCTGATTAATAGAAACATGCAGCGGTTTTTAAGAGAAAAAAATTAAAAGATTTAATAAAAATAAGAAAACAAATATTGCACACAAATAACAATGTAATAAGATACCTGAAATTCATCCCATGGAATATATGGGCATTCTTCTGTACTAACATTTGTGACTTGTAATTTAACAACCGAATTGAGACCTTCTGATTGATGTAGAATTTCAACTCGTCCAAATTTCAGAGTAGTTATAGCAATCTGAAATAAAAATCGAATATTAGGTACATTACCATTTAAAACAATTAATTTATGACATAAATATATGACACTATTAAATTTATTTTACCAAATCTTTTCGTTTAATAGAACTTCCAATTGAATCCCTTTCACTAGAAGTGGTTGGTGGGGTTAATTCTCCTCCTCCAAAAATATCATCAAATGCTTCAGAAGCCAATTCAATATTTTTAATAAATCCACCTTTTGGTCTTTGTGCTGAAGGAAACTTAAACATTACATCAGCACCATCATTTGTGTCTAAGCTCAAGTCCATTAAACTTTCACTATCTGAGCTCATATCAGATCTAAAATTTGTTTTTACTTATTAATATCATAAAGCTTAAACAAAAATATATTCTATTAAGATGCTATTATGCCAACATTCATTTTCTCTGTTTCTTGTATAATATAACAAAGATAATTTCTTGATTATGACTATCTGGTTCAGTTTAAAGCAGTGTCTCCCAAACTGTGAACCATGGACACATATGTATAGCTGAGAGGTCCGTGAATGTAAATTGAAAATATTATATGTAAAAACAAAAATACCAATGTAATATTCTTATTACACTGGAAAATATGTATGTACCATTGAATTTAATACAAGACTACTCAGAAATATCAAAAACAATAATAATTGATAATTTTTTAAGAACGTACTTTTGTGAAAAAGGATTTTCTACTCATGAGTATACTAAACATAAGCATAGAAATAGAAAAAATTTACGAATTCAAAAATCTTAGATAGATCATAATATATATACCCGATTTAGTAATGAAGAAATAACATCACCCATCACATTGAACCTTTTTTTTTTTTTTTTAGCAACTATACAAATTATATATTTATGTATTTATTTTTCTTATTAATTTAATTTAATATCATAAAACACATACATTAACATAAGAAAATAAAGCAATGTAATTACCATTATTATTTATTATTGTATTTTATTTTAATTTTTATTGAGAAGCCTGCAATCATATTTTTAAAGGGTCCAATGAAAGAAAAATTTAGAAAATGCTGGTTTAGAGTAAATGTGTCTATGTATGTTTTATAAAGAAAGATATTTCATGTGCATTAACTAAATAGTTTTTTAAATTTGTTATCAAAATAAGCATGTTTAAATGGAACTTAATAAATTTATTTTTAATCACTAATAACTTCTTAAAAAATGAAAATACTCAAAATCCTATAATTATCTGGCAAATGTACAGAAAACATATATTCCTTATAATATGCATAAAAGAAAAATTTACCATAAACTGAACCAGATAAATGTAATTGTGAAAGAACAAAATTTATTTGTTTTTATATTATACGAAAAGTAGACAAAAAATTAACGCTAGTGTTGTGGGTTTTTAATGAACTGTTATTTACCTAACAGAAACATTATCATTAAAATCGTCTATATTTTGTTTTCCTGTGAGATCAACTGATGCTCCAAAATTAAACCAACGTTTCTTCATGCCTTTGAAAGTTGGTAAATTTATATCTGACGTAATTGATTCAGCCATTTTTATTTGAGACATTTCTTTGACATTATCATACACAACAGACGCTGACTTTTGCGACATAAATTCTTTTCGTTTGGAACTGGCTTCAGATATAGCCATTGGTATTCTGAAAGCTTGGCTCATATCGTACACATATCCAACATCCTTAAAGAAAAAATAAATATTTTTATAATCTAAACCTAAAAGTTATTTTTAAATATCAAACCTCATAAGTAGTGGTTTGTATGTTATTGCTCAATTGTGCACTATGACCACTTTGAGTCGCTATACTTGATGAATCTGCTACAACACTTGAGCTTACATCATCAACACCTCCAGATTTTCCCATTATATCTAACTGAGCACTAGTGACAAATGTTATTTCAACTTGAGCAAATAGTGCAGCAAATACAAATGATCCACTCTTTTTACTTCCCACTATATTATGTTGATCAGCAACAATATATGTAGCAAGCTAAATATAAATAAATAATTTATTATACTACTTTTCTATATTATATTATAAAAAATAAATGATTACTTCATCTACTGCATCAGCAACACGCAAAAGAAAAAGATATTGAAAATGATTGATTTGTATGCTAATTAAATTTGGAACATAACATAACACTGTCATATCCCCATATTTTAAGTTTCTATTAAAAACTTCAGATTTTGGTGTAAGGGTAGGTGGCTGAACCCATAAGGTTAGAGGAAATGCTTCAAGAAAAGGTACTGGTGTAGATCCAACTGCTCTGGCACCATAAAAATCACCCCAAACAGGATCTAATCGTACACACCTAGTATACATATTAAAATAAGTTCATCTTAAAAATAAATATCTACAATTACATATCACATAAATAAGCTATAAAATATCTAATTTATTTTTTAAATGAATACTCAACATACCAAATATCTTTAGCTTCAATCCATAAAAGTTCTTGGCTTAATTCTTTTATGAACTCTTCTAATGAAGAAACTGTTATATTATTAGGGTAAGCTCGTACATCATCATTATCTAAACCAACATAAGTTTTAATTTTGTTAACAATACAGATTAAGTAAATCATACACAAAATTTCAATTCAGGTAAATCTGAGTCAGAAAAGCAGTTTTTTGGTTTCAAAGGGAAAACCTTACCTAACCTTAAGAACAAAATATGAATTGTAGTATCAATTTAATGATATTTAATTAAGTTTACTATATCATTATCCATTAGTTTAAAATCATATATTATAGTATTAATTAAATTCTATACAAACTGTTAAGACTATTTTTAAGGCATTAATATAGGTAATTTATTTAAATGCATCCATGTGGTTCGTGTAAGTGTGTACAATGTGCATAGTAAGTGATAATTAGTGTATGTTGACTATGAGTAAAAGGAATAACAGAATGCTCTTTTTTAGGGAGGAGAGAGTCAAAAGTATCAATTTTTCACAATTGTATTAACTAACCTATCTATCTAATAAAATGTCAGAAAATTTATTGAATTTGTTTAACTATTTACTTAAGAAAGATGTTCTTACATTTTAAATTTATTTTTAATTACAATATAATTAATATTTTAAAATTTTTAATATTAAAAATTTAAAAATCTAATTTTTAAGTTTAATTTTAAAATAGTGTAACAATTTATTTCTTAACAATTGCATGAAAAATTCTAACATGATTCAGCAATCTTTACCCAATCCCGTGATTTAAACAAAAAATAAAGGTTTATTTTAGTAGAAAACACAAATGGAATTAAACCTCCTTAAGTTAAATTAATAATTTATCTAATAGCCCATTAAAAAATGTAAATAAAATAAAACTATATTATTATTCTAAAATGTAAGTATTCTTCATTAGAAAAAAAAACAACTGAAATTAGTATTTTAATTTATAAGATAAATATTATTTAATATTAATATCCACATTTTACTACTAAATAGTAAATATAACCTAAAGTTATCGATTAATATTAATATTTATATTTGTATTAAATTTTAATCAGAATTACTATGAGAATGATTTTTATTTATTTTCTCTGTCATTACATTTAAAATAAAAAATATATTTCAATCTTTAATTTTAAACAGTAGTTTTTAATACAATGATTTACTCTATAATGAGGTTCATTTTACAGATGAGTGATTTCCTTATTTTTTATTACCTTGAGCATGGTTTAATAATTTTTCTGTTACAGGATGATAATCTCCCTCTTTTGCTGGATATTCAGAAGAATAGAAAAGAGATGCAAATTGCAAGCCATTAACACAATTAGCTAAATCAGATCTTGACATGCCATGTTCATTACTACGGACATTACTTAAAGTAGCTCGACTAGTTTGTAAATTTAATGATTTGGGACGATCCTTTTGATTATTACAAAGTTTTTCTTCTTCAAATATAAGCTGTAAGATAAAATTTGTTTATAGAACAAAAGATTTTTAATAACATCTTGAAAATAGATGATATTTTTTATCACTAATTACTTACACGAGGCATAATTGCTTCGACAAGAATGTCAAAATAAATCATACTGCCTAAATTATCTTGATTTGCTACATTAGTAGTCATTAGTGATTTATAGACATTTAATGCAAACGTATTTAACCATAGTACAGTTAATGCGTCAAAGTTCATTTGAACTGGATTTAATTGTGCATAAAATTTTGATGGGGGCACTGAAAATAATTTTAAAAAAATATTAAATAATTTTTATTTACTATTTTATTACTTGTTTTACTATATAAATGAAAACATGACTTACAAGGGAATGCAACATCTCCAGGATAATAATAATATGTAAATTCTGCATGAATTACTTTAGAATCATGAGGTAATTTATGACGTTCCTTATCACCTAAAGTATAGTAATACAAATTGTAATGAATATTTAAACAATATTTGTTTTTTTTTTTTACAACTGTATTGTATAATGTTAACAAGTTAATTTACTAATTGTTAAATATATTTATATTTAACTAATAAATACCTTTAATAAAAGCAATCTGATCTTGTTTTTTTCCTGACTGGACTCTAAATACAACAAAGTCAGACATTCTTAGAACTGTACAACTTGTCATCAGCTTTGAATATTGAGCTTTTAAATATTTAGTAATATTTCCTTTTTGAATATCAGGAATTTGGAAATTTTCTCTCGTTAATGTATACAGATTTTCCCAAAATTCAGACTGGGAATCTTTTAACCATTGAAAAAAAGATGAACTTGCTTTCTTGTAAAGACCCCAATGTAATCGATCACTATCAGCCAAATGATAAGGATATAGATCAACTTGAAAACAAGTTACTTCAATTTGTATTGAACCACCTTTTTGTAAATCTGGATGTAAAGAACGACCTGAATCATTAAAATATTTTAGTTATAACTTTTAATTTATAACACAATTAAATTAAAATCCTAACAAATCATATCTTACTTCCAGGATCATCACTAAGATGAAGATTAATTTTCTGCGCAACAAAATGATACGATGTTTCAATTACATCATGAAAACTAAATAAACATGAACTTTTTGAACTTGATACAAATTTTCCTCTCTTTTCCTGATCTAGTTGAGCTTGATATTCAGGTAAACACTAAAAAGTATACACATACATTATTGTGTAGAATATATTTATAAAAGTTGTATTAATTGTATTAATTATTTACTTCAAGTTTTCTAATTGCTTTTTTCTTGCGAGAAAGATCTGTTGATTTTTTTACAACACCAGCTAATGAATCTATGTAATGAAGTGCTGCTTTCATTTGAGAATCAGTGAAAACGCACAATAACTCTTCAATTAAAATTGCTAACTTGCATCCCAAAATGAAACAATCTACAGCAGTTTGGAAATTATATAGTTTTTTATTAATTGAATTAGAAAAATACTAAAATTATCATAATTTAATATTTAATTACCTGAAAGTCTCTTTTTAATAGTTAACCGGCAAATTATATCATTTGTGAATAATTTAATAGGAGGTTTATTTCGATCATTAGTAGAATATAATTCAATTCGTATCATCTGCCAAGTCAACTCTTTAAATATTAATATTTGAGTTTTCTGTTCATTTTTTAGTCTTGTTGTTTTAAGATTTGTAGACTCCCAGTTAGGAGATTTAGATTGAACTAATATTTTCAAAATCTAAAAAACAAAAATTAATTTAATTAATATTTATAGATGCTGGTTTAAAGTTATTAATTATACAATATATATTTAAAATGTTTATATTTATATTTTATATATACAATATATATTTTTTTATATCAATATCAATAATCAACTATCATTAACTATTTGTATTTTTAAAATAAGAAAATAGTCTCATTAATATAATAAACTACATACTCAGATTAATTAGTTTGTGTACACTAACCTGATACTTAAAAATTGTATAATTAATTATCATAAAACAAATACATATTTGAAACATGTTGCATTATTGTGAACCCTCTATAAAACCCTCGACCACAAGTTATAACTTGTCAGCAGATTACAAATATCATGAACTTTTATTTGAATCTCCTTTATTTTATTTTATTTTATCTATATATTGCAAATTATGTTATCTATATTCAACACCAAAAATTATTTGAAAATAAACATATTATATAATATATAGTAAACATGTTCAAAAATTAAGTAATTTAATTTTAAAATATAATGATTTTTAATCTAATTGATAAAAATTAATTTATACTGTTTTTGTAACATAATCAATTAATGTATTATTATAATATGTATTATACATGATAGTTATCTAAAAAACTTTTTTTTTCTATTTTAACAACTTTCTAAATAGGTATAATAACTAAATGCATTATCTCGATAATTAAAAATAAAAAGATAATAATTACCATTAACACAATATAGTTCTAAAAGCTTAGTTGAATTAAAAGTAAAAAGATAAAGAGATAATTATGGAATTTGGTTTTTTATCTCTATGGAAAAAAAATTATTAAAAAAAAAAGTTTTACCTGAACAGAAGCATGAAAAGCAGGATCTCTAAAAGTAATATTAACTTCATTTATTTGTATAGTCATGCCATCAATAACTTGATTAATAAATTTATATTTTCCCGGTTGTACAGTCTGAACGTTTTCCCTCATCGCCATTGATTCCACATTGTCACAAGTTTCGATTTCAACCGAAACTTTATCTAAAGTCTATAAAACATCATGATATAATTACTTGTAAAAAATATTCATCAAATTAAAATATTTATTGTTTAAAAGTGATTTTAATGTAAAAGATTTTTCTATAAATTGTTATAGTATAAAAACAATATAAGAATAATCTATGATAAATATACAAATAAAATGTATCAACTTGTATTTTAATCTTTATATAGAATTTAAAATTGTCCAGACTAACATAGGTTAGTTACGTTTTCTGTACCTTGGTTTAATTGTGAATATATACACAAACCCATTTTATTTTTAAATCATTAATTTCTAGTTTTAAATGACCAATATTATTAAACAATTAAATTCTATACTTGTCAACAATATGCATGTACATTATCTAACCATTCTATATTTCTAAACAAATATCAAAATATTGATATTATTATATATTACCAAGGACATAGGAACTTTCTTGATTGCCATGAATGGAACCTGAAAGAAAACTCTATCACATTTGGCACTGGTTATTCGTACCCAATATGGTACATCTAATACATCCATTAAAGCATTTTCATCAAGTTCCAGAGATGTCAATTCACCTTCACCTTTAAACGTACTCAAATTGATGTCTTCTTCTCTCAGGCCTTTGGTAAACCTACATTTTAATCAAACATTTAATACATAACAAAACCTAAGAAAAGTATTTTAATAAAACTCAATTTTTAAAACTCACCTCGATAGTTGTTTTAAAATTTGCTTTTTAAGAACTGAAGCCATTTCTATAATTTGACAGATTTAAATATTCTAAAACTAGTGTACAAAAATTTAAATGTCGACTTGCAGTATTCACATATTTGATATATGGTTGTATAACACCATAATATTACAAATTAATAACATTTTAATGTCTATAGCAATAAATTTGAAATATTATATACATGTACACTATACGTAGTAATAAGTAGTGGTTACTAAACGCCTCAGTGCCTCACGCCTGTTGGGAAGACGTAATGTGGACTATGGAGTGCTGGCAAGTAGCAACTGGCAAGTGCTATCAGTAGTTATCAAATGACTTTAGCTTATCGGGTTATCAGCTGATTTATTTTGTATTGATAAAAATTGTCACAGCTAATAACAAATAGCTAATAAATAGTTAATCTTAAATACCTACATTAAAAAACAAAACAATAAGAACCACAATATACATATTATAAGCAGAGACGGAAAACTTATGGTCCGCGAGCCGTATTCGTTCCCCATGTATTATCTAGCTCGTGATACATTATATTTTCAAATAACTTAATAAGATTTTAGCGTTTATTTGTATTTTATCTTATTACCTACTTAATATATTTTACGTAAAATATTAGATTTGTATCGTCTTATCGAGTAGGTACCTATTGAACTAAAGCTAAATCATTAAAAGTCTATTATATAAATGTATTTATAGAGACATAGCTAACAAAGTTAATAGATGTACCTATGTACCTACTTATTTTATTTTATCAATTTAATTGTTTCCGTCATCGTAGAGCCATGTTAGCTGTTGGTTTTATTATTTTTTTGTTTTTAGTGTTACCTACAGTACGCTAAAAAGCATTAAATGAAAATAGAACCTATAGTAGAATAAGAATTTACAGGGCCAGGGTAAGGTTTTTGCCGCCCATAGGCTGAAATAAATTTACCACCTGAAAAAAGCTATTTCGTTTCGACCGTTAATATTTGCCGCCCTAGGCTTTAACCTTAACGCCTAAGCGGTATACGACCCTGAGAATTTATTAGTATTAAGTCGATTTTGTTTAACTATTATCTACAAAAGTGTAACTACCTACACATCCTCAAATCTCACATTAAGACATGTTGTAAATATGAATAAATAAATGTTACCGAATTATAAATTTTAAATTTTAATGACTTTTTTTGCTTTCTATGCTCTGGTTCACTAGATTTTTAAGTTCAGAAAATTGGCCCTCTAGTAACTTTGAGGTACTCATTCCTAATATATTTATCAAAGTAATTTACTTATATTACTTTTAATATTACGGTACCTAGTTCCTTAGTTCCTAGGTTGATATAGTCTTCCGAAATATTTATCATTTCTGGTGTTTCTCAGGGTGGCCTTTAATCTCCCCTTTTATTTATACTATTTATTAACGATATTGGTTTTATATTTAAATCATGTAACTATCTATTGTTCGCCGACGATTTAAAAATGTATTATGGACAGTTCTGCTTCAACATAATCTCGACAAATTTTCGAAATGGTGTCTTAAAAATGGTCTTTCATTAAATACCGAGATATATGTAAAAACATATTTTAAGTATATTAATTATTGAAAGATTTTATATTGCTCCCTTGTTAGATCGATCATAGAAGTACATCAGTTGTGTGGAATCCTAAACAAAATAATTTAGTTGATAAGCTCGAAATTATACATTGGTGGTTTTTGAGAATAATGGCTTTTAAACTAAAAATACTGATGTGGGTTTGTATGTTATTGCTATAGAATTCGGGTTAGAACCACCAAATTTTAAACGTTCATATAATGATGTAGCTTTTATTTTATTAACAAATTAATTTTTGGGCTAATAATTTGCCTTGATTTCTTACAAAAATTAATTTTAGAGTACCAGCTTTTAATTCTAGAAACAATCCTCCCTTATTGGTTTCTCGGTATTCTAGTAATTTAATTGTAATTTGCTAATAATCCAGAGTAGGTAGAGACTTTTGAAACATTGTAATGGTATACCTAAATACCTAATTTTGATTTTAGTTTTGACTCTCTAGCTAGTCTACCTAAATTAAAAAACATTATTATGAATATTTCTTAAGCTACCTATTATATTTCTTACTATCAATATTTTTATTTTTTTATGTTGCATGTAAAGCTATTATAAATTGAATAATGTAAAAAATTATAAATTGGTATAATATTTGTTTAATATTTTAAATAACGTAATAAACTGATATTTAACACGTGGGGAACATTTACTTCCTTGGTTAACTAACTTAACTATTTATATATATTTTCACATTATTTTAATTTATATTTATAGAGATATAGACACATCGGCACCAATGAATTTTTAAATTGATGAGGAGGGAATCATTGTAGACGTAGAAATACAGAATAGAGCATTCGTAATGGTGTCACTTAAGTAAGTTATATCTATCTTCAAATTTAGATAAAATCTGTTTAAATAAAAGTTTTTGAATATTTTTAATAGAATTAGAAAAAGTGTTTGTAGTGTTTGTTTTAGTGTGTGGCAAGACCTAAAATTAGGGTATTTTGCACACCTTATTCCACACATCAAAATATTTTAAAATAATAAACATAGACCTAGTGCACAATGCACATGCCACATATAACTTCGTTGCATAATTATTCTTGATACTTATTAATTATTATTTATAATAAATACAATCTAAGACAATTTTCTATAAAAGTCCTTGATATCTATACGACTAAACATTTTAAAATTAAAAATAAAATAGCTTGAGTTGATATACTAATTATAATGTGCTAAAAAGTCACTTCCTACTGTTTAATGTTTATCAGTAGGGCTGTGAATTTAATATACTAATAAACCTTAAATATGCATTTAAAATGTTAAAAATATCTAATGTAAAATGCACTTAAAATACAAAAAATGCATTGAAATGTGAACAATTATAATACAAAATGCATTTAAAATAGTTTTAAATTTTTATATTTATATTGATATTAGTATATTATTATATGCATAAGAATTTAATTATTTAATAAAATTTGAATTTTGATTTTGCAATTTATTGATTCTTTAATAATGCTATTTGCCGGAAAAATTGTTATAAATTTTTCAAAAGGTTTTCAAAGATGTTAATTAATGGAATTTAATTAAAAATACTAAAAAATGAAAACATGACCTAAAAAGCAAAAAAAAAATGACCTATAAAATTAAAAACGTAAAAAAATGCAAAATAAAGTTTCGTAAATGGATTTTTTGTTACATAATTCAAATTATATATTTACAAAGCTACGTTTCACAATTACCAAAAAAAAAAAAATGCACTTTCCTACAAATTCACAACCCTATTTATCAGCTATCCGGTATTGGCAGTTTTAATCATTTTTATATACCTATATTATGAACATTATTCTCTAATGTTCATGACCAGACATGACCTATTGACCTATATCTATATCACAGATTATATTAATATGTCATGTTATCTTTGATAATATAGTTAGCAATTAGCATTGTGACTATGACAGTTATACAACAGTTCTGTTTACTTAGATTGGTACCACAACATCCCGATGTCATGCGGTAAAATGTCGTTATCGGCAGACGGTGTTAATGTAGAAGCCAAGTAGAACAAACAGCACAAACACAGTATAATCGAATGGAAAAAAAAATTGAGAATTTCCATTGTAGTGGGGCTGTGGAAATAGACCAATTTTAAATGAATATATGTTAATTAGTAATTTTCAATAACCATTATTGAATATTAATCCAATAAAAATTTATAAAAGCCAAAAAACATACTGCACACTTTTAAATTTGCTTCAGCACATTCAACATAAGCTACTGCACATAGTGTGTGCTACTGCACACAATTTTAGGCCTTGGTATGTGAACACTACTTACCTATAGCACTACTCAAGTCATGTTAATATCTAATAAGTAGTTAAAATGTATACCAAAAATACATTTAAGGAATAATCATATTCTACATTTTACAATATTGTCATTTATCATTCTAACGATATTTATTTATATAATTGTGCCTCAGGTGGTCTTTGCAATACACGTGTTTATTTAACTTACCCGAATCAATTTTGTATTTGTTTTTTCTTAACAATTCGGCAAATACCTGTTACCAACAACTAACGATAAGTAGTAGTGAGAAGTGAGGACCAATTCTAACAATCATTATTATTGATTTTTGTTGATTTATATTTAAGTTTATACTAAGATTTAAAGCCGACAACTTTTAAAATACCTAGGTGGCTATATACAATATTAACAAATTCGTAATTTTACATTTGTAACTTGTATATATCTATTCAGTAGATATACTTATTTCTCAGTGAATACTAAATAGTAACATACTAGCCAGTGGCGTCATTTGGACCGCGCAAGGTATTTGTATACCTTGCGTATTTAAAATCCAATATTGTAGTAATTTGGCCTACTTTATAAATTGATTGGCCTAAATAATTGATAGCGGTTTGCACATTAGTGGCCTGCTCTATACGCCATGAGTATAAAAAAAAGTTTTAATGACGCTACTAATACTACTCAGTAGGATGTATTTCATGGTGTTAAACACAGTGATATTTCGGATCAGGGCATGGTATTTTGATGTCATTTGAATAGTGAATACTGATTTTTAACATGGAAAATACTGGGCACTTATTATGCTACGGTTGATTTAAATACTATGCTAAGGTGTTTTATTAAACACTACATTATTATTTATTTGTGGATAGGTCAGTTAAAACACAATGCAATAAGGTAAATTATTATCGTTGAATGGCGTTGATTATCAATGTAGTATTGTAGTAGTTAATTTTGTGGTGGGCCACATAAGACTGCGCACGGGCGCAGGGCGACACTCGGACCATCTGGTTGTTCGCCTCAACTAACTCGGGTAGAAACGACTCGGCGGGGCACAACTTCGTCCACTTCTATTCCTCTACCCAATGTTTTTTCAACTTGAAAAAAATGTCTTATAAAATTTTAAATTTTGAAATGTGTGAACAATAAAAAAATATAATAATAATGTTAATGTATTCAGCCATACAGGTATACTTAGGTAATATTTATTTATATAAATGTATATTTGTATCATGGCGCATGTCGAGTATAGTTGTCTGCAACCTTATAAAACGTTGCTTCATCACTAGGGGATTGAATAAACCCTGACAGAGCTTCTAGAAAAATAATAAAAATAAAATCATCAATATTTTATAACAACTATTGTTTAGTTATTTTTTTATATTTTTATGGTTATAACTAATCATACAATAAAATATAAAATCAAATAGGTTATATATGTTACGGGCAAAGTGGGGTAGTCGGGCATTGTGCACAATGTCCAATTTTACTGGTTAAAGTGAAAATATAATTTTATTTTTGCTATTTTTCATGTTTTTAGGTCATATTATAGCGCATATTTCATTTATAATTAGTGCTATAAAATCCGAGCCCTGATAATAACCAATTTAAACTATTTAACAAATCAAAATAAGTAAATAAATATTTTAATACAATTTTTCCAATTTATTATGCATATTGTCGATTTATCTTTACTACTATAATAGCAATATTATTAACCAGGGCCGGCATGAGGGTAAAGCGACTCAAGCGATTGCCTAGGGTGCCATTTTCAGGGAGGGGGCCGAAATTGCTTTTTACAATTTTGCACACTTTTGTCAGTAATATATTTTGTTTTGTACTGAAATATTGATAATCATTATTATTTCGTTTAGCCATGTATTCAAATAATATAAACACAAGCATACAACGTAGAATGTTTATTGTACCTATATGTTGCTTTATAAATATAATATTATATTAAACAAACATTATATATTTCGTCATAATATGTTATTTTTTTTTTCATTAGACGATATAACAAATTATTTATAAGTTAAGCATAATATATCATTTTTCTGTATTTCTGTTCATGAACATTTTTTTCAAAGTATTTTGATCAAAACTCGGGACTTAAAGCACTTAAAATCATTAAAAAAGCGCTTAAAAATATCATTATAAGCATTCAAATAAGTATTTAAAAAACTTAAATTTGAGAAAAAATATTTATTCAAAAAAATTAAAATTTTTTTTTTTTACATGATAAAGTAAGAACTAGACACAATTTGTAACTGCAGTGCTAAAAATAATATAATAATTAAAGATTACAAAAAATATTGAAACAAAATTATTAGGAATAGTTTCTAACTGAAAAATCAAAAAAAAAAATAAATAAATCTTTATATTATAAAAAAATCAAAACTTCACTTTTGAGACATTTTGCCCTATTGTTTATAGATTTTATGAGCAATTTTCTGAAAAAACTATAAAATGTAGGAAACCTGGTCAAAAAAACAAAAATAATCAGAGAAACTGGAAATAAGCATCTTTTTAAGAAATCGTTGAAAAAAGCAAAAAAAAGCACTTTCAAATTTTATAGTTAAACTTGTTGTAACACGACATACACTTAAAGCACTCTACTAAATTATAAGTCAATTCATAAAAATAAGCAAATGCTCTAAGTCCCGAGCCCTGATTATGTTATGAAAAAGGCGCCAGTTGGCATTTTAGCCTGGGGCGTCAATTAGCCTTGCGCCGGGCCTGTTTTCAACCAAAACATAGAAATCACTAATCAACTTGACTGTATAATCAATGATAGTACCTAACCACTAAGTCCAGACGTCCAACCTTTTAAATAATATTTAAAATATACTTATCTATTAATTAGTCATTGTATTAATAATGTATTCTAAAAAATTAAAGGGCAACATATTTAAATAGTGTATACTATTTAGTATTTTAAGATTTTATAAAAGCTGAACTTAAAAATACAAGTATAAAAGTCAAACAAGTACATTTTGATTAATAATAAACATTCAAAATTAAATTAACTGATACCTATCTAAGAGTAATTATACAAATTTGAAATATTTTGTGTTGAGCAAAACTAGTAAATTTTAGGAACTAGAAACTATAATTTTGTTTATAATGCCATCTCATATTATGAGTTTAAAAAAAATTTCACAATACATTATTTTAATGATTTAAGTCACATTAAATAATATAAATAATAACAATCGTTCATTAAATATTGAGAATCTGCTTAACTATGATTTATATATAAAAAAAAACTTATACTACGTAACAAATAATAATTATTTAAAAATTGTATAAATTTAAATAATACATGTTTATAATATGTATATATTACTTAATATCTTAATAATAAAATTCAGTCTTGAACAGAATAAAAAAAAAAAAAAAAATACCAATGATATACAAATATTAAATAATTTAGTATTTTAACTGGCAACAAAAAATAGAAATGTAATAGTTATTGTACATTACATTATTTAAAATTGTTTGTGTATTTTTAGTTGTTATTAATTTAATCAATTAAAATAATTTTAATTTTTAAAATGGAATCACATTTATTATCAATTATTTTGTTTTTTAACATATGTTATTTATTTGTTTTTACGCTGATAATGCATTGATATATTTCTATAAACTTTTGAATAGTAAAGTAACTGAATATTCATAACAATCAGGAATTTAACATTACAACATATTCCCCAGTACCCATGATAGAAGACATACTGGTGCAAATAAAAAAATCCCATAAACATAAAGCACCCGGAGAGAATAAGTATCTATTGAAAAAAATAAATAGGTAGTGACTTAACAGGTTCACTTAATAATCAAGAATAATTGGCTAAAACAGACAATTGTAAAAAATAAAGGACAATAATTATATATGCCATGTACAAGAAGTGTGACAAAATAATATACAATAATTAAAGAGATATCTTACTACCTGCCAAACGTCAAAACAAATATTTTTATTTTATTTAATGTATTCACCAAATTTAGATAGGAAGATATAAAAAAAAAATTATAATTAGGAAAAAATACATTTGTTATTTATAGATTTAAGAAAAATGTCATAACGATACAGTTCAATCTATCGATGAAGCCGCTTAAATTAATAAGGTCAGTTATACCGTACACAAAAATTAAGATGAACGGTAGGATCAAAATAATGAGGAACTTAAACTGTTATATCAAAGTCCAGCATTGTAGATGGAATTTAAACAAGGCAACTTTGATGAATCTCAATTAGAGGATAGCATCCGCCTAAGTACATATAGTGCAGGAATGTATATTAGAATAAACAATACTTCAAGGATATCTGCATTTAAGATGGGAAAATGAAATGAAAATAGAATAAACAAATAAAGCCAAGATTTAATTGGCGAGACTTGACAATGGATATAGATAGATCAAAGGTGGTATATTTATCAGTATGGTCTTAAAAACTGATGCTATAAAAAAGAAGTAAAAAACTAAGAATGTACAAATTTACTATGTTTGAAGAAAACTTGAAAGATAAATAAATATTTATCATGTATTAAAAACTGAACATTGCACTTTCTTATTTTACTAACTCATTTTCTTTCACATATAAAGCTATAAAATAAAATTATATCTCAATTGTATAAACTTTTTTATAAAATAGTAAATATTAATTTATTTGTATATGTGCAAGTAATAGTATATATCTTAAAATTATATCTCAATTATCAAGAATTTTATGTTTGTTATTTAAGTATTTAGGCAATAATATTTTATATTAAACATAAATTTTAACAATAATACGAAAAATACTATTTTTAAATTACAAAAAAGTTAACATTATTTGATATCAAAATTATAATATTTATAAATTATCAAAAATTAAACCACCTTTACTTCATCAACAATAAAGAGTAATTTGCTTAAAAGTATAATTATAATATATTATTTTCTAAAATCTATTTTCCTAAGATGAAAACATTTTTGAGTAAAGTTTTTTTTCCATTACTAAATATTGCTTTTGAGCTTGTTTTACTCTTTTTAACTCGGATAAAATATTTTTTTCATTTGGAAAAATGTCTAAAGCTTGCTTGTAATATTTTATTGCTTTTTCATAATTATTGAGTGAACCAAATGCCTTACCAAGGCGAAAAAAAGCCTTTCCATTATTACAATCTATGTTTAAAACCTGTAACAAAAAGCAATTTTGAATTAGTTGAAAAAAATTACATAATGTTTAATAGTTTAACATAAATTATAATATTTTACAATAAGTACTAAGAGATTTTGCCTAGTTAGATTTATTGATTTTTTCATACCAGTTTTAAATTATAATATGGTAATATACTATTAACTAAGTCCAAAAATATTTTTTTTATAATATTTACTTGTTCTGATAATTCAATTGCAATTTTGTAATTTTTTTCTTTCAAGTGAACAGTGGACAAATTTAACAATGTATTTGTTTGTATAGTTTCCAACGTTTTAAAGTCCATTTTAGAATTTTTATGATAACTTTTATACCTGTAAAATATGAATTTATTGTATTTAATATAAGTATCTTATTTTAAATATACCAAATAATTATTATTACCCCATAATAAAAATAATAATATTAATATTGACTTTTAATAATTTAACGTTCAAAAACTAAGTAAAATACATGCAAATATAATATAATAGATTGAAATAATAATAGATAATTTAAAACATTAAAAATACTTACCATTCAAAATATCGTAACACTTTGTCATATTTTCGTCTAGCACATGAATAATTTTTGCAGCTAAAAAATTGGTTTCCTGATTCTTTGATTTTATTTAGAACATCACAGATTTGTATAACCTTGAAAAAATAGTATTTTAATAAACAAAAAAATTCAGAGTACAATACTAACTATTAAGTAATTACATCAAGATCAACTGGCTGAACAGTCCAATCTTCGGGGAAAGGGGGAAAAACATCACTGGTTGCATCATTTTCATTAATATTCCAAGTATTACTATCACGTGATAGCTCACCACAATCTGTGATTATACAAGGCTGAAATCATAAAAACATGATTAATAAATACAAAATATTTTTTATTATAATTTGGATTACCAATCACCAGTTAAAGAAACACAGCAAGATTTTCAAGAGAGATATTGGAGTGTACCAGCTTAATATAGAAATAAAACGTTCAAATAGTTATATGTGCGGTATACTAATGAAATACAGAAATACTAAGATAAATTAGATTAACTTATCTCCAAGTCAATATCTAGCTACTACGTATCAATTGAGTATCAAAATGTTCTACTTGATCAAAATGTATTTACTATTTTTATTATATATTAGTCTACAATTCTACATACAGACTTTTTAAGATTAGTAAAAATTTAATTTTTTATCAACAAACTTCAGCAATTGCTTTCAAACATAATTGGTAAAATACTATAGTCAGTAGGATTATTTTTTCATAATTAAAAAAAAAAAGGTGGGCAAGTGGATATCGCTCTGCTGTATAGTAGAGAGGAGAGTAGGTCACTATAATGGATGTGTTAAATTTGAAGAAATGACAGGTATCATTGAATATGAAAAACAATTCTAAATGATTCTGAAATTTTAAATAGCTTAAAAAAGTCAAAATATTTTGAAAAATTAATCGTAAATAGATAATATTAATATAAACATTTGATGAACATTTCAAGTATTTACAATGATTCGTTTTTGTGTTACGGCAAAATAAATAAATTGATTTTGTCGAAAACTAATTATGTGTAAAAATAACTGTTTTACGGTTACTCTTTTAGGATTTTTCCTAAACTACTGAACTTTTTTTTACTTTTGACCCCTTAAAGTACAAACTAGATGAATTTCATCAAAAATCAAAGCTTTATTTCTACTTAATAATGTGATGACAGACATAAAAATAAAAATAAAAAACACATATCATTGTAAAATCAATACATTCATCACTTCATTCAGAGTCTAATACATAATTTTTAATATTAGAAATATATTATTAAACATAGATAAAATCAAATTAGTAAATATATTACATATTAGCATTAGTTTACTTACATTAATAGGGATATCATTATTAGTAGTAGTGGTAGAAATTGTTTGAACTACACAAAATCCTTTTATCACTTTTCCAAAAACAACATTCTTACCATCCAAATGTGAACATGGAGCAGTTGTGATGAAAAATTGGGAGTTATTAGTATTTTTATGGCCTGTGTTTGCCATACTTAAGACTCCAGGTTCTTCATGCTAGAGATAGAATTAAATACATAATATAATAAATAAAACAATATATTTTATTATAATATAAAAAATACTATTAAGGTGTGTATAAGTATATGACATAAATCTATTATATAACTGAAGTACTTAGTTAAACCATGATTTAGATGTGTATTTGTAAAGCTTTAGATTAATAAAAATGAGGTATAAAGTAGTACATTTATGTACCTATTGGAATATTACAACATAATCAAACAGTTCAATATTTCCAATCAAGTACAATCACTCAACACAGTGTAAGAAATAAAATCAGATTTTAAAAGTTATACATTTGATTTAGGTACTATAAAAGATCAATGATGTCCTTACTGCTTTTCCGTACATAAATTAACTAGTTTCAATACTTTTTTTCAAAATATATTTTAGATTTTTTTTATGAGTAAAATATATTTATCTTATACTAGCTGTATTACTCCCATTTTGTCTGAGTTAAAATTAATTTATCTTACTATCGTTTCACATTTTGTATCAGTTAAAATATATAATACAATCACAATCATAATGATTTATTTTACGATTTTCTACCACTTAATTATGATCATATTTTTGATGTAAATATAAAAAGACGGAAACAGATTCAACTACTGATTAAAACCCAATGTACAATAAATATCGTTAAAATTGGTATTACATAATAAAAATGTCTAGAATAAACATTTAGTTATGGATGTGATATCAGATTACATAGGTGCGGGCACTGGGTAATTTTTTTCCTTTCAAATAATAATAATATTTTTAATACAATTTTACTAATTACCTAATGTTTATTATTATATTAGATATTATAAAATCTTTTTTTTATTTTATATTAAAAATTATATTGTAAATTACACTTATAAATACTTAGTATTAATGTAATTTACCAGCAATTTAAAGTTTTCATCCTCAAAAAACAAACCATATATACTTTCACCGCCAGATCCATTACCAGCAGTAATGTCACCACCCTGGATCATAAATTCTGGAACAGCTAAAATGATAATAAAAAAGTGTCACAATTCTGATTTTTACTTAATCAAAATTATTATTATTATTTTTTTATGTTTTTTGAGAGTAAAATTAATTTTTAATAAAAAAAACTCAATATAATTATAAAAATATTTATATATAGTCGATGGCTACCATGTTTTGCAATTTTTTATGTTTGTGAGTCGTGAAAAAATAATGAATGTCAAAATATTACATTGTTGTTCAATTTGTAGCAACTCAAATATTTATAAGTTTTTTGGTGTGTATTATCTACAGTTCAGTTTATACATACGTATGAATAAATTGTTTAGAAACTATAAAAAATTTTAAAATTAGTTCACAAGGTTATAATTAGACGACAGAATGTAATGCGTAACATAATTAGAATTTATATTTTTATAGATCTATTAATAATTATTATTTAGGTATGTTATAAAAAAACTCATCTAATAGAAATCAGTCTTGTTTCTATTATATCAAATTATTAAGTATTTATGTAAGCTATTTTATTTTATAAATTACTATATTGTAGTTAATTACCTCGATGGAATAATGACCCTTTTAAATGCAGTGGCTTTCCTGATAAACCATTACCTCTTTCACCAGTACAAAGAGCTCTAAAATTTTCAGCAGTCTTAGGCACTACATCATTAAACAATTCAATGACAATACGTCCAACTGTAAAAATAAAAACGAATAATTCAGTAAATTTATTAGATTACCAAGAAACATTGCAAAGATGTATTGTTATTTAACTGAACATTTTACTCACTTTTTTCTTGGGCAATTTCAATATCCAAAAATACTACTGAGTTTCCAGCAATGACACTGCTATTATTATCCATTGTCAAGAAATAAAATAGCTTATTGCGTATCAGTAGAATCAATTGAAAATTATATCTATAAATCTATAAGAAATTTAGAAATTTATAGTGTCAAGAATTTTAAAAGGCAGAAATATATAGTCGAACCTCTATATTTCCTAGATGTATAATATAGTATTTTATTTAAATAATACTGGATGAAATGATAAGAAATTGTTTTGAATTTAGTAATTTTAAATATCATTTATCCTTTTTTTAATATTTTCAGTAATAATATCACTTAATCATCTAATTAATACTGCAAAAGTACAAAATTACAAAATAAAATGTTAGTCATAAAAAATGAGACCTATTTAACATGTTTTTAATCAAATGTACTCTATTCATCAGTGTTATTCATAGACACAATATAATTGAATCTATTCTGTGTTATGTCTATGTTGTTATCATATAGATAAAAAACACCTTTATGGTCACGATTTAAGATAATATGGTGTGGAAGGGGAGTCGTCTATGTAGAAGTTGTTGACCACCAACAACTTAATGTGAACAAACAACTTCATCGTTATACCGGGTAAACGACATTAAGCAAAAACACTAATTGGTCGGATGTTTTTGTTTTCCCGATCTGTCATCTGGATATGATAAAAATATTGTTGATACTTGATTCTTATACATTTAAGATATAATATATATGAACATCTTATTTTTATTTTTAACAGTTTTCAATTTACAAATATTACAACATTGAACAATATTAAACAAAACAACGATCTGATAGAAAATTAATAAGTAATTATAAAATAGTAAATTATATTATAGTAAATCTTACCTAGTCATTCGAGGAAGACTTATTTGCATCAAGATGCCGATGATCAAATTGCAAAGTTCGGATGGTGAAGTGTTTCAAGTTGATTTCGAGATCGCCAAAGCATCGGTTACTATCAAAACTATGGTTGAGGATTTGGGTTTAGAAGAAGAAGACGAAGAAATTGTGCCGTTGCCAAACGTGAACGCTGGAATATTGAAGAAAGTCATCCAGTGGGCAACCTACCACAAGGACGACCCACCTGCAACTGAGGATGACGAAGGACGCGAAAAGCGTACAGACGATATATCCAGCTGGGATGCCGATTTCCTGAAAGTGGATCAGGGTACACTATTTGAACTCATATTGGCTGCTAACTATTTGGACATCAAAGGCTTGTTAGACGTTACTTGTAAGACCGTTGCTAATATGATTAAGGGAAAAACTCCCGAGGAAATAAGGAAAACGTTCAATATTAAAAATGATTTCTCAGCTGCCGAGGAGGAACAAGTACGTAAAGAAAATGAATGGTGCGAAGAAAAGTAATTTATTTTTATCCACAAATGATTATCTAATATTTTGTCAATCCCATCATAATTTTATATTTAAAATATTCATACTTTTGTTATATATCTATTTAATTATAATATGGATTTTTAAAGAGAAGTTATGCTATCATTTTAATAATTAGTGACAACTTGTAGGTTTAACATATTTAATTTTTCTTATTAAATTAAGTACTAGTAGTACTTTAGTATATTTCATAATTTTATTGAATTTTGTGTCAATTAAGTAACTATTATAACATAATAGATAGGTATACATATTCTGATGTGTGCAGATATTTATTTTAAAATGAATAACCAATAATCATTTTTATTGTTCAATAAATATTAGATTATACAACTCTTTGTCTATGAATTAAATATTTTATTTCATTTATTCTGTAACTGTGAAATATATTTTTTTTTTCATGTATGATATGTATGAACTAATAAAAAAAATCTTAATGAATTTATATTTGTATAATATTTAAAAATAAACCAATTTTTTACTGAAAATGTATTAATTTTATGAAAATAAATTGCTCCTGTGATAAATATTACAAATTATTACTAATGATATTAGTGATTTGTGTAAAGGAAATGATGGTAGTATTTAGCAACATTAAATGTTTGTATCGTGTATATTGAGAAATGTATGAACTAAATACTTAATAATATTACATGATATATTTTATAATTATTTATCTCAAGTATAATTAATTTTAAAACTATTTGTTTCTAAAAAATTAATTAATTGATAAATCTTATAACTTAAGAAAATTTATTTAAATTGATATATCATTATATCATAATAATCCTTGAAACCTTAGTATTGAAAATTCTTTAAAAAAAAAATATAAGGTAAAGCACTAAAAAATTTTTCAGAGATTTAAAACTTAATCACAATTTTTATTTTATGAAGTGGGCAATAATTCATAAATTATTTATAATTACCTCTATGTGTAGTCGTCTTAATGGACAACATGCCTAAAATGTGTGTTCTGCAGTTCCAATTTTGGATTTATTATTAGTGATTTGACAAACTTAATTATTAAAACATTATATTTGTTAGTTTGTTGGTTTTTTTTAAATATTTTAATTTTAGTTATCAATATTTTACATACAATTTGCTTAAAAATTAAATTACCATAACAAGACACAAATAATGTTCTAAACTTTAAGTTTGAAAAACGGTTAATTCATTCTAATAATAAAACTAACAACATAAATTTGAATTGTAAAAAATAAAATTCTTTTAAACATACAATAAAATAAAATTATAGCAAAATATGATATTAAGTTATAATAATACCATCAGTTCTGTTGGAAATTCTATTTTGTGTAATAGGCAATGTATAGCATATATTATATAATGTAGTAAGTTACATTTATCATACTTCTAAATAAAATTATGTTCAGTTGGGGCTATACAAAAATATTAACTTATGTCCCAGGGAATATATACAATTAATATATTTCATGACCTTTAAATTTGCATTATAAAACCTACTTACCTATTGCTATCTGTATATTAATAAATCATTGTTATTAAATATATTATATGTAGTACTATTTGTTTAAAAATAAAGAATAAAGATTAAGCTTTTCTAGCATAAATATACACATTTAAAGAAAAAAGCTTTTTTATTATTTTACTCAAAACAATTAGATTTAAATTGTTCAACCATTCATCATTATGAATCTTATAGTATATTTAATAATGCTTACTTGTAAAATATCCTATTAATAGGCATGTAAAAATTATTTATCTAAAATTGAAGTACTAATTGTATTCATGGCAATGTGTACAAATTGGTTTTAGTAGATATATACCAAGCGCACAAGTAAAAATATAATAATACAGAAATTTACCTATTTAACATCTGTACAATTATCAAGTGGTAGAAATGTAAAATTATTGATAAGTTGTGGAGGTAGTATAGATTTTAAAGTAAAAATTCATCTATCTATAATTGCCATTAAATTTAGTATCTATTAAAAACACAAAATCAGTGATTTGAGATTTCTATCTAACCACTAGTATGTACAACTATTAAACTTTAATTAAATTAAAAAAGTTAATTTCTTTAGAATATATTAATTAATTTCAAATTTTACAGCAAGTGAAATAGCATAAGTACACATACACACACAATCAGACAATGCTGATTGAAGGACAAAAGGACTAAAATCGAAATATATGAATTATTTAAAATATTTATAATTTTTGGAAAAATATAGTTTTAAGAATATAGTATATACAGACATTTGTATATTTATTATTATGGAAAAAGTATATAAGTAAAAAAAAAATGATGGAGTTACCTAAAATTATAAAAATGTAAACCATATCAGTATTTGCAAAATAACATATGTATATTGTTGTTGGTAAACTATAATATGAAATGAATAAACAAAGAATTTTAATTTGTTATTTATTATATTATATAATTAAAATGTTTTTATAATATATAGTAAAAAAACACTAATTATGATCTTCTTATTGCTTTTGACAAGTTCAATCACTGTTGGTCTGATGAGATTATGATGTTTTCACAAAGATTTACATTCCACCACGGAGACGTAGAACCAAATGTAAAGTTGATTCTTTCTGAATATTATAGTCAGATAATGTACGTCCATCCTCCAATTGTTTTCCGGCAAAAATCAATCGCTGTTGGTCTGGTGGGATTCCTTCCTTGTCCTGGATTTTAGCTTTCACATTTTCAATAGAATCTGAGGATTCCACTTCTAAAGTGATGGTTTTGCCAGTCAATGTTTTCACAAAAATTTGCATTCCACCACGAAGACGTAGAACCAAATGTAAAGTTGATTCTTTCTGAATATTATAGTCAGATAATGTACGTCCATCCTCCAATTGTTTTCCGGCAAAAATCAATCGCTGTTGGTCTGGTGGGATTCCTTCCTTGTCCTGGATTTTAGCTTTCACATTTTCAATAGAATCTGAAGATTCCACTTCTAAAGTGATGGTTTTGCCAGTCAATGTTTTCACAAAAATTTGCATTCCACCACGAAGACGTAGAACCAAATGTAAAGTTGATTCTTTCTGAATATTATAGTCAGATAATGTACGTCCATCCTCCAATTGTTTTCCGGCAAAAATCAATCGCTGTTGGTCTGGTGGGATTCCTTCCTTGTCCTGGATTTTAGCTTTCACATTTTCAATAGAATCTGAAGATTCCACTTCTAAAGTGATGGTTTTGCCAGTCAATGTTTTCACAAAAATTTGCATTCCACCACGGAGACGTAGAACCAAATGTAAAGTTGATTCTTTCTGAATATTATAGTCAGATAATGTACGTCCATCCTCCAATTGTTTTCCGGCAAAAATCAATCGCTGTTGGTCTGGTGGGATTCCTTCCTTGTCCTGGATTTTAGCTTTCACATTTTCAATAGAATCTGAAGATTCCACTTCTAAAGTGATGGTTTTGCCAGTCAATGTTTTCACAAAAATTTGCATTCCACCACGAAGACGTAGAACCAAATGTAAAGTTGATTCTTTCTGAATATTATAGTCAGATAATGTACGTCCATCCTCCAATTGTTTTCCGGCAAAAATCAATCGCTGTTGGTCTGGTGGGATTCCTTCCTTGTCCTGGATTTTAGCTTTCACATTTTCAATAGAATCTGAAGATTCCACTTCTAAAGTGATGGTTTTGCCAGTCAATGTTTTCACAAAAATTTGCATTCCACCACGGAGACGTAGAACCAAATGTAAAGTTGATTCTTTCTGAATATTATAGTCAGATAATGTACGTCCATCCTCCAATTGTTTTCCGGCAAAAATCAATCGCTGTTGGTCTGGTGGGATTCCTTCCTTGTCCTGGATTTTAGCTTTCACATTTTCAATAGAATCTGAGGATTCCACTTCTAAAGTGATGGTTTTGCCAGTCAATGTTTTCACAAAAATTTGCATTCCACCACGGAGACGTAGAACCAAATGTAAAGTTGATTCTTTCTGAATATTATAGTCAGATAATGTACGTCCATCCTCCAATTGTTTTCCGGCAAAAATCAATCGCTGTTGGTCTGGTGGGATTCCTTCCTTGTCCTGGATTTTAGCTTTCACATTTTCAATAGAATCTGAGGATTCTACTTCTAAAGTGATGGTTTTGCCAGTCAAAGTTTTCACAAAGATCTGCATTTTGAAACTGAAAATGAAAACATTACATAGTTAATATTGGTACTTAAATAATATGAGTATAATTTTAATAACTATAATATGTTTAAGTTTGATAAAATCATTTTTATGATTAGGTATTAATATTTTAATTGATGCAAGAGTGAAAACTCATTATCTATTTTTATCATACAATTTAATAAAATTATCTTTAAAAGTATTATTGTATCATAGTAGATGTATATTGAAAGTATTTTAATTTATTTGACTAGTAATGAAATGTATAATAATACTTTACTTTTTTTTTAAAAAATGGTTTGCTTTAATAAGCAATATATTATTAGTTTTGTAAAAATATGCAAACACTATTTAATATGCAGAAACATGCAAAAATGTCATGCTATTATGATTCTTAAAGATTATTGACAAAAATTCAAAAAATATGTAATAGCATAAAAAAAAGGCTCTATTTAAAGCTATATATTTTCTTTAATAGCAAACATGATTAGATAGTCAAAACCTGCACAATTAAAAGTAATATTAAATTACTTATTTATAAATATTTTTTTTTTCTTTGAGATAATTTATTAAAAAATAACCAACCTTGAAGTAAGCCTTGAATAAATACAAACAAGAATGCTAATAGTATTATTAATTTTATTATATGGTATTTTTACAAGACTGATCGGAGACTAAATGAACTAAATGAGACCAAATGAAACAAGTTTAAATAAGTATACTATTGTCACACTTAACCTAACTGTATGTGACCTACATCCATATTAATAACTAGTTTAATGTCTTTATATTATAGTACTTATATATAATTTTATATACAACAAATAAATAAGTGGAAATATTATATTTTTTTTTATTATCTTTATAAATGTTGTATTATATACATTTAAAATAAATATATTTCCTAAAAATGTATAAATCTCAGCTAAAGCATTGATTGGAAGTTGACAAAAAAAGAGGAAAAAATACTAAAACATCAATATACAACTCTTTCTGAATTTTTATGAAGATAGGGAACATAAAAAGCAACTGTGTTCAACAAAATATTTATTTTAAGTACCATAACATAAAAGTAATTAAATTGATAACTTATTAATGAAAATTGCTAATATTCAAATAACCATAAATATGGTATTAACTTAGGAACCAATAATTAAAACATCTGAAATAGACTTAATACAAAGTTTAATTATCTACTTTACATGACTACATATGTGGTTAAAAAATATCATTTTTAAATATGATAAATAAACTTCAGATCAAATGTAAATATTCTAAATGTCTGTGACAGTTTTCCACTTATTATACATTGGCAGTATTATAAGATTTGTGATTAATACACCCAATAATATAAAAACCATATAAGATGCATAACAAATTAACAATCATGAGTAAATCTAAATATATAAAACTTATTAGGTTTAAAAAAAATATATATATAGTAGACAACGATTGTCAATCGAAATAACACAGCCATTCAGGGACAAAGGAAACCTAAACAACCTTGATCGGATGATTACGCAACTAATGGTACAACAACAACAATGGCGGCCCCTAGCGTACGCAATTGATGCCGACGATGCCGTATTTGTTTCGTACGTGGTAAAATAAACATTTTTCAGAAGAAATCGGTGTTCAAAAATACAAAAGCACAATATCGCTAAACAAAATCGTTGGATTACATACAAAAACCGAAAGGAGAATAAACATGGCCAGAAAAATAATTAATGAATTATTAACATAATGATATTAAAATATAATTACCTTGGAATGTGTTGAATTATACGTTGGAAATTTGGATTCGATAACGTTTGTTATTTGATCGCAGTTGGTAAATAACTATGGAAACTCTGGAGATCAAAAATAATGACAAGACGTGACAACAGATTTGACGACTATTTGCTCAGCAGCAATGGGCAATGGCGATGAGTGTACTACAGACAGAACAGTATTCTGAGTTCTGAGTATGCCGTAGGACTGATGTGTATAGTATGATGACTAATTTTGTGTCGTCTTATTGATTATTGAATGTTGAGTGTGAAAGTGTGAAGAGTGGGGCTGGGACTGTGGCGACCATGGAAGGATAGATTATGACGAAATAAACATGATTATAACAATTTGAATTTCGTTCAGTCGCGCGCAAGAGAGTGGAAGTGGAAGATTTTTGACTTCCGCGTCTTTGAATCAAATTTGATCGGCTTTAATATATTTTTAATAATATTAACAACTAAACTTAGATCATATTATTATTAATAAACTAGTATAGTAGTACTTAATCCAAGATCCAATCACGCCAATCACGGAGTTCGTTACGTTTTGTTCCGTCGTTCCGTGTACCAAGTGTCCTTATCAAAATGTATGTTCGTTCTTATCAGCAGAGAGTAATATCAGCTGCATATTATGTATCTGGTGGTGTTTATATTCAGAAAACAAAAAATCACTTTTACTAGTTTTACTATACAGGACAAACGACAGTAAACAGTAGTATATATACTTATCTATAGTAAACACTAAAAAGTGTTACGTTTACCTCTACCTACAACAGATTAAGTGAGTCGCGAAATCAATGTCATCAAAAACTCAATTCTATTTTTAAAAATATGACTGCATCTGCAACTTCGGTAGTTCTGTTCTGTTTCTGAACATCACTACGTCAGATGCGTTTCATTAGTCACGCAATTCTTAACGGCGGTACTGTTCGTGTTTATTGGTGTTTTGAATGTCTGTCCGATTAACGGTCAGCGTATTTTACAGAAATGGTACGGCGTTGTTACGCTTCAACCGTACCAATGACATCAGGCTATTGGTGCGCACCAAGGTGGCACCGCGAAGTGTTCACACCAAAGCGCTGAATCCAATCGTCAATCATAATAGTTCACCGAGTTCTGGTTGGCAGAACCGATGGAACCTCGCCAGGAGAGCGTTCGTCGATAACCTGCTAAGCCGGGTAACTAACTCACTATCAGCAGACTTACGAAGGCGTACGGCCAGGCACCTTATGTATGGTAACTCAAGACCATTTTTCGCACTTGTTGGAATAAGTTTAGCTTCTGGTAATGGTCTGATAACAAATGAAAATCAGTTGGAAGGTGTTTGTTGGGAAATCCGAGTAAGTGCTTTGTTTTTATAGAGTATGAACTGTTTAAAATATATATATATATATACTTGTTAGTCATTATGTTTTTTTACTTTTTAATAGGAAGCAGTTGGTCGTATGCAAAAGAACCTAACAGTTGCTGAACGTTTGAATTTAAATTCATCTTTGGGCTTAAAACAGTTTGAATTAGGATCTGTTATTGCTAAAGGAAATAATGCTGTTGTATACGAAGCAAGAAAAATTGAAGAGGATACAGGTATCTAGTTCTAACATTTAATTTTATTAATACTATTTAATTGATATAAAACATTTGAAACATTTTTATTTTGACTATATTTTTTGCTAAGAATATTTAAACAATAATTAAAATTACAAATACCTATGTTATATTAAATTATATAAATAATTTTAATAAATAAATGCATAAATCTCTATTTTATAATAAATTTGTAAATAAATTATTTTTCTAAAATATTGTTTTTATTTACAGATCCTTGTAATGTATTTCTGAAACAAGAGTCATCATATAAAAAGTATCCTTTGGCTGTGAAAATGATGTTTAATTATGATGCTGAAAGTAATGCCATGTCAATATTACGTGCTATGAG
Source organism: Rhopalosiphum maidis (assembly GCF_003676215.2). Classification (NCBI taxonomy): domain Eukaryota; kingdom Metazoa; phylum Arthropoda; class Insecta; order Hemiptera; family Aphididae; genus Rhopalosiphum; species Rhopalosiphum maidis. The sequence goes on from NC_040878.1 coordinate 89,978,336, forward strand.
CAGAGAAACAGTTCCATCTCGTTCTGTTCAACATAATTTTTCTAAAACAGATCAGCAATGGCTTATTGGGTTAAGTCTATTTTTAGATTTTATATATTTATTGGTTAAAAAAAGTCAATAATTGCAAAAGAAAAAGTACAATTTTGTTATGAAAATAATCAGTTCCATACTTATTTACTATGTGTATAATAAAAATTGTTAATTTTTTTTTTATAGTTATGATCATAATTTGATTAAATTATCACCACATCCAAATATTGTTATGATGCATTTGTGCTTTGCGGACTATATACCAGAGTTGATTGATTCACATACATTATATCCTCAAGCTCTACCAACTAGAATAAATCCAGAAGGTTATGGTCGAAACATGAGTCTATTTCTGGTGATGAAAAAGTAAAATATTTATATTTAATTGCTTATTAAGTTTTGAATTCACTTTTATTATGGATTAGATATGACATGAGTTTGAAGCAATATTTATCCAAGACGCCATCACTGAAAATTAGAGATAAAATACTTCTGCTTGCTCAATTATTGGAAGCTGTTTCTCATTTGTCAAATCAAAATGTGGCACATAGGTATAAATATATTTAAAGTATTCTCTATGTATAAATATATATTTATATTTCATATAAATGTAATTCTAGGGATTTGAAAACTGATAATATCTTATTAGATGTCTCTGAAGGTAATGATGTATGTCCAGCATTAGTCGTTACAGATTTTGGGTGTTGTCTTGCTGATAAAGATAATGGACTTAATCTACCATATAAAACTGCTGACACTGATCGTGGAGGAAATATAGCACTGATGGCACCAGAAGTATAAAATTAGTACAATCTGTACTAATGATAATTTACCTTGTTTATACTTATTTCATTTTAAGGTTGTCACTGCTCGACCAGGAACATTTGGACATATCGATTATTCAAAAGCAGATGTATGGGCAGTTGGTGCAATGGCATATGAAATATTTACTGGTAGTAATCCATTTTATAGTTATGAAAGAGGTAAACCTCCATTTTTGCGCAATTCTACATACAAGGAAGAAGATCTTCCTGCACTTAATAGTGACATACCATTAGTTATACAAACATTAATTCGTTCATTACTGCAAAGATCAACGTCTAAGGTAATAATAAAAGGTCTTTCAAATTTATTTTACCTAATTAGTATTCTATGATTTATTCAAATATTGTTATAACTTATAAGTTTTAATTAATGTATAAATTATATTTTTTAGAGATTAGATGCTTCATTTGCTGCTACAGTTTGTCAGATATATCTTTGGGCACCATCGTCATGGATTACAAAATATGTGATGCCAACAAGTAACGAGGTATATAACATTTAAATATATTAGTTAGGTTGAACTGTTTGAAAAAAAAATATTAGTTATTATGTTTCTTTAAATCCTAATTAATTGGTTCATTCAAGAAATAATTTAACTCTGTTATTAAGATTCTACTTTAGAATTCTGTTTGAAAATGTCTGTCACATATCTCTCTCACTTTTCTACACCTTATCTTATAATTATAATTAAAAAATTCTTTCTTATCTAGAACTATATCCTTCTGCAATAATAATCCTGACTTTGATTTTTTCTTTGATTCATTTAATATGATAACTAAATGTCAACAAAACAGGCCTAAAGTGGTCTCCTCAGCTCTTGTATTTATACATTAAACTTAAATATGTTATACTCCATTCACGGTTAGAAGCACCCAGGTGGCAACCAGTTTTTGTCGATGGACTCAGGTCACACATAACTGTTTCCCCTACTTAACCAGTAATATGAACAGAACTATACTACATTTATAAGTATAAGTCGTTTCCCTGGGTCACTTCTAAACGTAAATGCAGTATATACTATGTACATTAACAACACACAAAGAATTACTTTTAAATTTATAACAATTATCTAACGTTTATAAGTTTTAATCTTAATGGTTACCAACCAACATAAATAATATAAAGTACTTTTTTATTTAAATTAAAATACATCTTGTTTTTAGTAAAAAAGAAAAAATAACTATAATAGTCTAAAATATCCTTAAAAAATCTGAATTATTTATTAGGTGTTACAATGGATGTTGTGTTTAACAACAAAAGTGTTGTGTGAAGGAGGAACAATGATGTCAACTTTAAACACAAAACAACGCACATGCACAGAATATCAATTAATCACTACATTTTTGCATAGAGCAAAATTATATGAAATAAAAAATGCGTTGTACTGGATGCAATCTATACAACAAGAATAATATTTTTAAACTATTTTAGTTATTTTACTAATAAATGGGTTTTGGTATTAGTCGTGTGTACAATCTTTGATAAAAACTATTTTATAAAAATATGTTCTATCCCGTATTGAAATGTCCAAATTATAAAAAAAAAATTGAAATATTAATTTATTTTATTGTAATAAATTATTTGTATGTGATATTTATTACAGATGGATTTTAATTATTAATTATATGATTCATTTGATTTGGTTGTTGAGTTTGTAGTGTTTTAAGTGATTTATTAAAAAAAATATTTATTTTATTATTATATACAAATATTGTTGTTAATATTATGAACAAAAACCTTTCATACAATTTGTTTTGGGGTAATAATTTATTTCAAACACTTAAGTGAAATTTTATAAGATTACACATTTAAAATTTAATTTATCCCAGAATTTTATGTACGAGTAGGTCATGGCTCATTGACTCGTAACTCATTTATGACAATATATATTTTCCTAGGTATTAAATTTTAGCACAATTAATTTACTCTCTAACTCATGCAATATGGTAAATTTTCATTCAACAGTCAATCTTATTGATTTTTTTTTCTAACTAATTATTATATACTAAGTGAAATTAATAAAAAAAAGGCTACTCATTTGGTAGGGGGAGGGGAATAATATTGGTTTATTCATATTTAGTAAACAGAAATTTTTAACTTTAAAAAGAAATATGGTTATGTCATTCATATGACAAATAAATACTATGATTATGTTAAATTTGAATTTAATGGTAAATTATTGCATGTAAAAAACCATAGTGCGGTCAGTGGATCAGCTCTATTTCTGAGGATTTTTTAAATATTTCATCTTGTTATAAGGTATTTGTTATTTAATTTTATATTGGTTATTAGGTAGATTGATTTATCTTTTTTTTAAATAATATATAACATATTTTATACATATAATAGAATACTATATCTTTATAAATTATATATTTATTTTTATTATTATTATTATTAAATGTGGTTTGATTCATTAAATTATTAGAGAAACAAGGATATGGGCTATATATTGTAGACTGATGAGAGATGGGAATATGTTGAAAGTAGTACTGATACTACTGAAAGACATAATGATAAAGAAAGAGTCCAAGGGGAAGGATGTAAAGAAAATGGAAGAAAACTATTTTAGAAGAAATTAGAAGCTTAGGAACAGAGAACAGACGTATGATAGAAATAGGGCCCTAAACCTTCCCTCACTTTTCCTAGGTACGGTCTTGGATAGATGATAATATAACAATAGAAAGATATAATTTTAGTGGGCACGAGTCTGAATGGCACGTAAAGGCCTTAAAAGTAATAATGCTTCGATTTTCAATTATTGTATTATATTAGGTTGGTATCTATAATGTATGGCGAATAGAAATCGTCAAAGCATTGGCGTAACTAGATTTCATCCACAGTGGGAGGCCCAACTAATGACTGGCGCCACCTTAATGAATCAAAAAATGTCCCATTCCTCCCTTAAATTGCTGTGGGTTTTTTTCTGAATAAAAGTTGTAAACCACTAGATTTAAAACTAGGTTGACTGGCGCCTTTCGAAAATTGCAGAGGCAGCACTGAGCACAGGCATCCTAGTCTGCCACTGTAGACACGCCTATGCGTCAAAGATAGTTAATAATTCCAATAATTTCAATTTTCAACATCAATTAGTAAAATAAAATAACTAATAAGCGAACGATTTGGATATGAAGTTTTAATGTGAATTTGGATCCGGACTTAACATCGTGGAATGTTTAATTAGTATGTGAACCGAGTATTGACTACCTATAGTAGGTACAAATAATATTTATTATGATATCTATGTATTCAATATACTACATATACGTGTACCTAGGTAACTGTTAGGCAGGATGATTATTGACTAGATACATATTTTATTACTTATATATTCCGCATTCCATTATTAATTGTCGATTAAATTATTATTGTGGTATATACACTATACTTTAAATAGTTTAAATTGGTTATAGATAGATATATAATATTAATTATGACTTTATATTAATTTTATTACAATATTCATCGTTTAATGACTTCATTCCTAAGTTCACGCTTTCCTTAATTCCTTCACATTGGATCGTTTCACGTAAGTACTTCTATGTTGTATTAGTAGATCAGCTAGTAGCCTAGTGTTCCCATAAATATCTTAAGTAGATAGCGTACACCTATATACCTATAGGAAGGTACATAATTTTTCAATTGTTGATTTTCTTTGCAGATGCAAGCCTAATATATAAAATAAATTATTGAAATAAAAATGATATACATCAGGACAAGTTTTTAAATTTTAGTTTCAATTTCTATACACAGTAAAATCTCAATAAAAAGGAATCGCTTAGGACCATGAAATTTTTCCGTGTTAATGGGGTTTTCGTTTTGGCGGGGTTAAAAAAAATGAAATTTGAAAAAAAGCACCAAAGAAATTTTCCGTATTTCCAGAGTTTCCGTTTTACCGAAGTTCTGTCTTATTGAGGTTTTACTCTTGTTAGATAGGTTAGGTTAAATTAATAAATTAATATATCAATACAATTTTTGTTGTTGAAACCTACGTATTATTATTTATTGCAATAGTTCTGTTTATTTGGAGCTATAATTAACGTTCTATGAATTAATAAATTATATTTTAGACATATTTTATTAAGTTTTTACAAGTTTAAGCATAATCTAGCCACGGTGAATCACTCATATAATATACCCATTAAAAAGAAAATATTAACATTTGTGTACTTATTTTTAAAAAACAACTTGATCTAAAAAGCTCTATAACCGCAGCTACTCAATTATTTAAGTAGCTTACTATTAATATTTATAACTTAAAACTTTAAAAATGTTTGTATATTTAAATCATTTATTAAAACTCTAGATTTCTCGATTATTGATTTGTTATAACAACGTTAAAAATTATAAATTAAAATTATTATTATATAATATATTCTTTGTTTAAATTATCTCAAAGATTATAAATATTTTTTTATTTTATCGTAGGTACTATTCATAATGTATTGAACCATAGACCTTATAAACTATAGTATAAGGTCTATGTATTGAACTCAAACTTAAATACTCCCCAAAACAAGCTCTATGCTTAAACGGGAGTTGCAAACATATATCTTTGAAGTGTAAATTTAAATTATTTGCTAAATAAATTATTATTATTATATAGATAATTTAGTCGGTTAGTTATTAAAGTGCCGGTTAAATAGTTTACTTTTTACCAATTAAATATGTTGTAGTTAACAGAAGATTAAACTAAAATCAATTAATTTTATTAAAAGTGGTCAATGGTCATAATATTAATGGTAAACAAAACATTTTATGTGTTAATAGTGTTAATATCTTGACATCTTGTTAATACTTTTACCTTAGACTTTAGAGTTTACTAAGCTTAGATCATATTATAAATTTTGTATATTATAAAATTTAAGGTGATTACACTTATTACAGTGGATTAAAATATATCTTTAATCCATGGTTAATAATTTATAAACCCACTTATTGGTGTGAGCCGGAGAAATATATTTTCTCAAAACAAAAAATTTGCAAATTATTTTTTAATTAAAAATGTAGGTATATAATTTTAAATACACATACCTAAGATTTGAAAATTTAATATAAGGTTCTTAATTTTTATCACTGTAATCACTGTAATTAAAAAGGTGATCATTAAGTTGACGGTTTTTTTTTCTTATCAAGAACCTTATAGGTAGTATTATATTGAATTTTCAAACTTATTGACAGAACAAAAAATCAAAAATGTTAAAAACCTCAAAAATAGTTAAATATTTTGTATTTTATTTATTATTCGATTTATCTATAGGCAATTCTAATATAAACATTTAGTTAAAATTTCAAGTATCTACGATTATTTGTTTCTGAATTATATAACTAATAACTAAAATAAATAAGAAAGTCGTTTTTACTTGTGAATAGGTAGGTATCTAATTTCGTTTAAATTCAGATGATTATATAAAACGTCGTCAACTTGACGATCAATTTTATTTAAAAATATGTAAGTATACTTAACTCAATAATTAATAAGGTCTCTTATAATTTTCTTGATGGCCACGACGGTACTTCTGATATACTTTTGGTCCAAAAAGTAAAGTGAACCCCCAACCCCCCCCCCCTGTATACGCGCCTGCGTATAGGTAACTAAAGGATAAAATAAAAAGTTTGAACGTTTTGCTATTGTAGATAATTCAAAAAATTTAATTTAATTTAATTTAATTTTTAAAAAAATCTGTAAAACATAAAATATTTAGACTATTTTCAAGCTAATTATATACCACTATAATAATCTCCCGCCGCCAACTCTCAAACGTTTTCATAATTTCGTATGCATTATAATTTATCATTTAATTAAAATTTAACACAACCATTATAATAAAAACTTACTCAAGAACGATTATATCTATACTATATAGTTATAGCAAAGTGATTTCTTTAGTTTTTCTCTGTAAAGAAAATCGATGTTTATAACTTTATAAGTCAATACAAACTCGTTCATACAATTCTGAGCTTGAAATTTTATTCAAGTGTTTTAAATAAATAGATTATACGCGTATATTTATTATTATCTAAAAACAGTTTTCATGATAGATTATGTTATAATATACTGCAATATTTACAAATGGTGTTTATTCATTTAACGTTCTTTTTTCTTCGAAAATGAACTACCAATAAGGATCGTTTTTTACTTTGAGTGTTGATTCATTCAGCAATCCATTTAATCAAACGTTGCATTGTACTCGAAAGTAGGTATTCAATTCCATTACTATACGTGTGGGATCTATACTATACAAAGAGACTCAGATATTTTAAATTGAACGTTTTTTTTTATTACTCACTTTGCATAAGTGTTCTAAAACCCGACGTTTTTGCAATATATTATGGAAAATTTTATTAAAAAATCCAAAACAGGTACCTATTATTAATCTACCACAAAGGATATAAGTATCCTCCTATGTTTATTTCCTTCGACATCCGTATAGGTCGTAGAGGAACGTTAGGTAGAGTGGAAAGTCTAACCTTCAAAGACTTATAAGCCATATATAAATCAAATTGATTTTTCAAACTTCTACACTATATCATATTATTTAAGATATGGTAACTAATATATACTTATGATTTTTTTTTTAAATTTAATAGTCTTAGAAAGTTGATTGAAAGAACTAAAAAAATAACTTTTGCCCCATGTTGCAGGGACATTAAAATTTAGTAATTTAATAACAAAAACATTATAATATTATATTCTATGAAAAACTTTAAAAAAATATTTTTTTTATAAAAATGAATGGCAAAGTTTAAAAGTGCTAAGATATAAATAGCCTCTTTATCGTCTTATTCTACTTTATCACAAAGATCTAACTGTCTACTTACTTCGTACTTTACAGTGAATCTATCTACCAACCGATAATGAACACCTCGTATGGTATTATTATATACATACAGCTTTCGATTGTATACGTAAAAAAATATGTATTAATTATCATACCTAACAAAGACAATAATATATTAATATGTTGCCACGGTTTATTTTTAATAAAATGTACCTATTTAGGTACGCTACTACTGATAATTAGTTGAATAAGTTTTTAAAAATATGTTAGTCTAATTATCGATTATTAGTTATTACTGATATTAGAACTAGAATGTATACAATTTATACATAATAAGTAAATAACACATACAATGCTACAATATGTTCACCATTTGATAATGATCTCCGAACATTCCATTTGATGTCAGTTACTCGTTAGTATTCTTATAACCTTTTATCAATATCTTCAATATTATATTCTGAAAGTTACTCCTAACTATCTTAATATAAATTTTATTCACAGAAACAATTTTATTACAACAGTAATAATTTACAATTATAAAGATAATTTAACACAACGTGCACGAACACAATTAGTGTAGGACGTTCCATGTTTCTTTATAAGTTGTTTCATTGTTTGATCTTGTAAATATTTGTCTACTTCATCCGCCCAAACGAAGTATAGTGTATTTCTTTCATTTTCGGACGGTAGGGTTCTATATTCAGAAGGGTTCAAGGCTTCGATAAAATGTTGATCATCACTTCTTGGCAATTGGCGATTAGCTTGTGCTTTAAGCACATTCGGCTCCGTGTTTAACGCTTCACACGTTTTATTTTTCTCGGTGCTGGCTTGTACTGGCTCATTGGCCAGTAGGTCCATCACCACCGAAGCCTCCAGGTCCAAAATTGGTTCAAGCAGCATGGCTAACTGGCGTTGCTGCTCGTTAGCCAATTGCCTCCTGGCCTTTTTCTTCTCTTTCAGTTTCAGATAATTTTTCGTAACCGCGTCCGATGCACGTCCGTTTTAATCTTTACCGCTGGCGTTAGTTCGGACGAACAGCTAGTGAGACCTGAGTTCACCGGTTCGTCAAAATGTTGATCATCACTTCTTGCCAATTGGCGATTAGCTTGTGCTTTAAGCACATTCGGCTCCGTGTCTAACGCTTAACACGTTTTATTTTTCTCGGTGCTGGCTTGTACTGGCTCGTTGGCCAGTAGGTCCATCACCACCGAAGCCTCCAGGTCCAAAATTGGTTCAAGCAGCATGGCTAACTGGCGTTGCTGCTCGTTAGCCAATTGCCTCCTGGCCTTTCTCTTCTCTTTCAGCTTCAGATAATTTTTCGTAACCGCGTCCGATGCACGTCCGTTTTAATCTTTACCGCTGGCGTTGGTTCGGACGAACAGCTAGTGGGATCTAGGTTCGCCGCATCGTTAAAATGTTCGCTTTCCGTCAATTGTTCCGGCTGTTGTGCCAGCTTTTGTGATCGCTGGAAGTCCACCAACCTATCTGCCCAGCCTCGGCGGTAATGGCCTCCCACACCGGGTTTTGCAATTTGCGGTTGGTAGACATCCGGTTCACCTGTTCCTCATCCTTTTGTAGCGGTTTGGTTTCGCCTTCGTTGCATGTTATATCTAGAAAGGACGGTTAGTAGGTGCAATGCAATTATATACTGAGGGTAGAAACTTACAGAGGTTAAAAATATATTTCCATTACTTTATGTTTTTATAAACTATTCGAGTTAAACCCCAATATGGCTAATATTCTTAGATAAATTATTTACCTGCAAATATTCCATTATTTTTTTCATCGCCGCTGGAGGCAGGTATCGTTTATACTCCCACATTTTCTTTCTCGCTATTATGTAGGGTGACGCAATGAAACTCAACGTGAGCATATATAGTTTTTATTTAATAAGTAGGTAAGGTTTAGGAAGGTTACGACGTATCGAGCGAATGTAGTAATATCAGATATTCTTATGAAATAGGTTATTATTCATTTTTGTCAACAATTTGCATAGTTATTTATAAACAATACGTACGATGTTGATAATTTTCGCTGCCGAATGGTCAGTAATTTAGTTAACAGCCAGATAGTATTTTTATTATATAAAGTATAATATATTAGGTTAGGTTAGATTAGGTATTATTCAATTATGCAAAATATAGGAATGTATTAAGTATACATCTATTACTAAATGCTTACGACATTAAATATATAAGTATATAACGTTATAATATTACGTGAAGTGATAATAATAATTTTGAAAATTAATTTGCATAATTATTATTAAATATAAGATACATATTATGTTAGAGTTAAAAACTAGGATTCAAAATTATAAATAATAATAATAAATATATAAATAATATAATAATAATATATATATATATATATAATTATTATCTACAAGTAAGTGTAATACCGCCTGGCTCCTGATACCGGCTTTAATTTACTATTTCAGATTTTAGATATTTTAATATAAATAATATCAGGACAGCATGTGGTGCCCCTAAATCCGTCGTTGTATAGTCTACAGCCTACACTGCTTATTTCTTAATCCGGGTCTGCAGATAAGAGATCCATTTTAAAATACTTACCTACTAAATATAATTCATCTATACTTGTTGATGCCGAGTTCGATCCTACTTTTGGAAATTCGTGGTTATCGGACACGACTTGCGAGATGTTGGTTATGGTTGAAAGGTTGCCCAGTTTATGTGTATAGGTATATAACAATAATATAATCAATGTAAAGCGCTCGGCGCTCACAGTTATAATAAATAATAAACAGGATGATAAATACAATAAATAATAATAATTAACGAATGGGCACCCGAGATATACAAAAATATAGAATAATAAGTCACCTAGCAGTGTTCCGCTCGTATACAGGGAGCTTACAGCTGAGAACAAGGTACAAAATAACAAATTACCTGCAATGACCGCTTCGGTGGAAACCGTCGTCGTGTCTACGATTGCAGGATAATGCTGCGGCTATTCTTTCGGTCCTCCAAATTAGTAAAGCGACAGCAGCTTGAGATGCGAGACGATCACGTCTAGGGTGTGGGTGGCACACGCGACTATATGCGTAAGTGTTCATGAGCGATGTATGACGCTGTTTCTCTCACGACACCCTGTTACTGACATTTATACGTCACGTTATAATAACGGACCGTAAGTACGGGAACACACGACGGATGGTCGGTGTCAGCGATGAGTTGTATCGCTCGAATAAGACGTTGAACTGGACGTAAAACACAACACAGCAGCGATCACGCTGGACTATTGCGTGTGAGGCAGACACGGGTAGGCACGTTACAACGACATGACCAAAACAAAATTTGCAACATACGCGAAGATGGCGGGTGTGGGAAGACTAGGTCCGCACTGGCCGAACGCCGGAGACCAAAATAAAGAGCAAACAGTCAGTTGTGTCGGCTGTGACGTGCGACGGCGATCACAACTACGCGAGCTTTCGTCCACAGTTGCACCACCTTAGGGGGACTGGTTGACTAGATGGCGGGAAACGTATTCGTGATCAAAAAATACTCTGTCCAGCGAAAACGCGCCGCAGACCGACGAATTCAATATAATGTAGTATGCTAAACAGAAAAATAAATGTATATATATATTTTTCTTTAAAAAATTTAAAATATAAAATTTATTCGAAATGTTCTTAATTTTGTATTATTTTTATTGGCAAACAGTCAAATTTTATTTAGGTATATGTATTTTTGGGAACAAAGATTTATTATTATTAGAGCTTATTATGAATTATAGAAAATATGAAAGTCAAATAAATGATTAAAATCCAATTGGACCACTTCACAAAAACCGCACATACATAGTGGGTGTATGGGATACGTAGTCCATAACATATTATTAATATTAAAATTAATATACAATGTGTAACAGATAGAACTGACTTTTGGAATAAATTTTGTTCTAATTAATATTTTCAATTTTTTATTATTATTATTAAGATTTAAGAATCCCCAGAGCTACATGTATAATTAATTTTTCTATGTTTATTTTTTAGTACTGAAAATAAAAAAATTTAATGGTTTTTGGATAAATACAAAATTGTCGATTTGTGAATCTGATTATAAGAACAATTTTGATGGTAAAAAGATTTATCTAAGCCAAATAGTTTATTTTTTAGAATTATTTTTAAATTATCAGTATTTTTTTGATTAAATTAATTTGGAACGTAATAACTTTTTTCAAAAATATGATTTTTGAGAATTTGCTGACATAACTATATTTCTTAAATTGTTTACGCATCATTTAATATTAATAATTTTTTTCATACGTTTAAGTAGCAAAATTTTTTTTTTTTGGTCATATCCATCTATTAGGTACACTCTGTATACAAAATACTATATAGACATAACATTAATAATTAATATATCTATGCATTATTAACTACTACTTGTTCAAAGTAGGAACAGATTTTAAAAATGTTTGAAAAATATAATAATAAACGACAATATATTAATTATTGTTGTTCTGTGATATTCAATATTTTTTATAAACGTAATATAATTATTTTCTTATCATACATTTTTTATCAAATTATGTGATAATAATAAAATATACTTATAATTAATACTAAAAAAATAAAATATGTTTTTAGCTATTACCTTTTACCAAAAATATTTTTAAATTACATTAAATTTACTAAAAAATTCACCTGATATAAATATTAAATTACGACTATGACTACATATTTTACTTATTTTTCAAGTTATGTTTACAACTTATACAATTCAATTGTTTGAAAGTCAATAATTTATTAATTTCCATTTACTCTAAATTAAGAGGATTTTTTATTAACCTCGTCCCTCCGTTGCTTTTCTTTTACTTTCATCACCGATGACACAATAATAATCTAATTTTATGGAGAAATTCACTATAATGGAAAATCTATGTAGATACGAAATAATATTGAATTATTTAAAAATGTAAATAATTTAATTTCTTAGTCGAAAAATATTAATCTAATGTAAATAATTTAGTGTAAGCCAAACTGTGGGCCTATAGTACAAGCAGTTGAAGCTCAAAATATCAAATTTAATAAATAAATAATAATAAATAAAAATATAGTAGATAAGGTATAGGTATATGTATAGTAGGTATAAGGTAAATGGTGTGCCTATATAATTATATGTCTACAATATTGTTTACCAATAATAATTTTACAGTTTGTCATTTTAGTATGTTTATATGTACCTAAAAGTATATTTGTGTGACTGAATGTGATTATATGACTGCGTTAGGTTAGTATATATGGCCATTATTTACTTACATGTATGAAAAATCAGTTAATTATGTTATAAATTAAAATAAAATACCACTATGATTTTTCACGTTCGCTGTTATAGTGGTATAGAAAATATAGTGACAATATATATATATTATCGCGAGGCGTTGAGATTAATGCGTTACGTCATGTTCAGAAAATAAATAATAATAATAATAAAAAAAAAACCAACATCTGTCACGGCTATAAGTCTATCTTCCCACAAGAGGGTCGTGAGACAGACCTCTCTGCGAGCCTATTCCTTATACATACATATATATATAATTATATTATACCCGAAAGACGTTGGGGGGAGCGGGGTATAAAATATCCCTTTGTCATAACATACTTTTTATGTCAACATTTATATGTGGTATAAAATTAAGTGTTGTGATGCACTGTAGTAGTCACATACAGACGTAACCGACCACATTGTACAATAAAATTGATCATATTTTAAATATATATTATATAAATATTATACACACAATAAAGTGATAATATTATAATTTTGATAATTATTATTTTATATGATATGTGTATTGTGTATGTTGTAGATTCTAAGTGAAGTGAAACATACATTAATTTTGCAATAATATGTGTTTCTTATTTACTTATTTTTACGTCTGAAAATACTTTTTCAAGTAGATAAAATGCTCTAATCATCATCTTCAATGGAGATTTCTGGTTGAGATTTAGTTGATAAATTTGGAACTTTGGAAGGTCCAAATTGAATATTCATATTACTTTTTATAATAATTAAGGGGGGAAGGATAAAAAACATTTATTAAAAATTAAAAATTAGAATAAATTGACCAATTATAAAATTTAAAGGTATATGGTTATTATCTAGGTTTTAGGCATCTCAGAGGTTTTTATTGATATTTTAATTTTTAAGTTAATGTTTATTTGCCATGTTTATTTTAAAATTTATAAAAATTTATAGTTTCTAAATATTCATAACTTTCATAGTAATTAAACAATTAAAGTATTAAATGAAGTCTCCGAAATTTGTTATGTTGTACAATTATAGAATGGAGACAATAACACACCTACGTTAGACGTCCTCTTAATAATTGTGTATAGCTAATTCCATGTTGTGGATTACGATTACCCGACATTAAATTATTGTTTTCGATTATTTATCGTAAAATAATTTTACAGTTTATGTAAAATATTAAATAATTAGGTAGGTACCTATATCTAAAATAAAAATAACTATATTTTATAGACTATTTCGAATAAGCTCAATATTATATAAATAATAAATATATACCTACCTATATATATTTAAAACAAATTTTCATTATAATATTTTAGTTTCAAACAAAATTATAAATTAATTAACTACTGAAAAATGTATGTATTATATTATACTTCCTAAAATAATATAATTAATGTGTAAAAAATTTTTCAAATGCGTAATTTGATACTTTATCGTAAGTTTTGAACGCTTGAAATTATTGTGCCGTATATAATGAATTATCATTATATTTTTCAGGCACGTCATCATTGGATGAATTCGGTACACATATTCCATATAACCTATTATTATTCACTTTTTTTAACAGGTATAACCATGTTTAGTTGTATGTCTATTGTCTATGTCGTGTATATATACAGAATGGATGATTCACTAAACTCACTTCAATTTTTTCCTTTGACATTGAATAAAAATATTAAAATATTGATTTTTGGAAATTTTTTTGAAAAATTTGAATATCTAACTGATATGATATTAGTTGATAATATTATAATTAGGATTAATAAATAATAAGTATAATAACTTATTGTACTCTGCATTTTTCGATATTTTTTTGATTGAGAATTATTGGGAATTTTTCAACTTATTATATTATAAATGAGTATGAATATCTGTGGATCAGTGAATCCTTTTAATGTAAGACACTCATTATTTAAAAAACTATATTAACGATTTTGTAAATAGTTTTTTTAATATATTTTAAGTCTTTTAAAAACTGATTTTTTTAACAAGAGTTAAAGTCTAAAACAGTAAAAACCATTATCACGACTATAATTACTAAAAAAAAACTATTTTTTTTATTTTTCTAATGACGATCTTTTTAAAAAGTTGTTTCATTATGACTTAAAATTATTTAAAAGAAATATTTTAAAAAATATTATTGTTTTCCAAAGCT
The DNA here is from genome assembly GCF_003676215.2 of Rhopalosiphum maidis. NCBI lineage: Eukaryota > Metazoa > Arthropoda > Insecta > Hemiptera > Aphididae > Rhopalosiphum > Rhopalosiphum maidis. The sequence goes on from NC_040878.1 coordinate 89,993,416, forward strand.
ATACAAGCTAATTTTTTTTAACCTGGTTAAATTAAGATTACTTACCTATATAAAGATATAATATATATAAAAAAAGTTAAAAATAAATACACAATATTTCATTAAAATGTTAAAATTAAATTAATTTTTTAACTCATAAGTGCTCAGATTTATTATGGTATTTTTTGATATAATAACTCATAATGAGTCTTACGTTAAATGGATCACCCCGTAGATATATTATATTACATATTATTATAATATTGCACTTGATATTTTGATATACTGTATCTTCAGCGGTGATTGTATAGTATAATAATTAAATAATAGTCACAGGGATCACAATTAACAATCCGACCGTATAAAGCATACTGCTATAGGGATATAGATTTGCCCCAGTGTCTAATTAGAACCAAATGCCAGCGTGGTAGATGTGGAGTATCGTCTGTTGTGCTCTATACAAGTAATGTAGGTACGACCGATGATGGCGGTGGACTATGCGCACAGTATCACAATGTATATGGTGTTATATACCTATATAATATAATATGTACGTTATATACTTATATCTTATATACACGAATACATGGCGGGATAAGAATATTAAAAACGCCGCTACTGCAGTTGAGTTGTGACGGGGGCGCACATAAATTTCGGTTCGTTTTCAGCTCATTAAATACGTTTAACGATTGCGCTAGCTGCACAAACGGGACAGACATTGTTTTTAATGATCTTTCAATATTATCTTCCCTTTGCATTTGGTCCGTCACCGCTTTAATTAACTCACCATGGTAAATAATAATAAGTTATATTATATTGTCAATGCTGCACACGTATTTATTATATGTATATAGAAATATCTAAACTTAGTCATAAATCAAAATCCTATTTATGGATAATTAGGAATACTATGACTATCGTTAATATTAGATTTCAAAATAATAATAGTGTAATATACGCGTTTAAAAAAAAAAATCACTTCCCGACTACAGCTTTTCCATTTAAGTACGTTATCTAGTAGGAAGTTTAACATATTATTATTTATATAGATAATGATTCACCAAACATGCTGACTCCATGATTTATCATTTAATAATTAATATTTAAGTACACCTTCTTAATGAATTGTTACTCAGATATTGTTAGATTTTGTTTACCATTGTTCTGTGGCGATACCAACTTTTGTTTTTTAATTGAGAATTTGAGAATCACCTTTTATTCCTGTAATTTGTTAAGTAAATGTTTTTTTCTTGAAAATATTGATATATCTAAATAAAAATTCGAATTGGTGTAGTTTTTGAGTAATTTAACTTTCTATATCATAAAGATAATTATTATAGATTAATTATAAATAATTTTGGACAATTTTATAAGGGCTATGAAGCTATAATGATTTTAAATTTTTAGTAGTTACTAAAGTAGTACTAATTATAAATTAATATTACCTAATGTATGTTAAAATTGTATAAAATATATTTTTCATAAAAATGTTTAAGTACCTACTACCTATAATAAATGCTAGATTAAATATTAAGTATGCATCTATAATATTTATAGTTTTGTTTTCATAAAACCTTTTTTGAATATTATTATATTTAGTAGATTTCTGGTATATATACATTATGTTAACATTCAGAAACTATTTGTTTGAATTTCGATTTAGATATAATATAGCCATACAGGTACATCAAAATGTTAAAAATAATTATCTGCTTTATAATTTACAGTAAAAAAGGTTAGTTCTAATTAAAAAAAGAAGTATGTATCTCCATAGGACATTAATATTAAATTACATAAAAAATCTTATTTAAATCTTATTTTTTATTTGAAAATATGGTCATTTTAAAACTTCCATGGATAAGAATTTAAATACATTTTTTATTCAAATAAAAGATTCAGATGAGTATGATTGAAGAATCAACCTTAATATTCTCCATGTTTGAAAGTTAAAATAGTGGAATTAGAGAATAGTTTCAATGTATATAAGCAACACACATGAAAATCGTTTTGTACCTTTGTTGACAAACAAAAATTGTATTATTGTAGATCTTATGATAAATGAGTCCTGATCCTGAATTTTATTGAAACTATACGGTAATACTTACAGTAAAATTATTAAATTATTTTATATATGAATTATATCACATCACTACGTCATTATTTGTTGTCTTATTAGTATATTATACATTTATATCTTTTTATAGAATCAAATTTCGAATGCTGCAATCTTACATATTTATTTTTATACGTGATTTGAATAAAATTATTTTCCCCTCTTTTGCCAATCGACGCATTATTGTTTTTCAACCATTATTTTTATTCATTGGCAGAAGTTTTATTTTGTAAGAAATGGCAGGATGGTGTTGATAAATTTAGCGCTTTCTAGAATCATAAAAGGCCCACAGGAAGTCAACATCATCGGTCACGTCCGGTTTAATATTTTGTCCCCTCCTTTTTCGGATTTTTGTCTACGCGTTATACGTATACACGCGAAATGCAATCGATTGATCTGCCCCCAGGAATGGTGAGACGCGAATGTATTTTTAGACACTATTACTAATCTGAAGGCATGTGAACGGCCTCCTCCCACCCAACCACGATCGCAGACGAGATTTTGCAGTAATCGAGAAAAAAATTGTCCACACACGTATAGAAAAAATAAACTTAATAAAAAATATATTTATACACTGGTGACTTTTTGTACATAAAAATAATAATAAAAATAAAAATCGATAAAAAATATCTTAACGTTTAAAAAGTATAAAAACTAAACATAATTTTAAATTTAATATACATAACATATACTAAATAGGTATATATATATATATATATATATGTGTGTAATGCAAAACTGCAAAAGGAAATACTTAGTTGCATATCAATACTTTTCGATGTATAAACACCCCCACCCAATGTGCTAATTTAAATGTTAAAATTGTTATTCTTGATTGACGTTATTCCATTCGCCTTCCATTCTCCACACACTAAACGCATAACTGAGTTGTTCATGAGCAACGTAAGTGCAAGATCCAGTACCGGAAGATCCTTGTTCTAGAAAAAGAAATATAATAATAACATCAATAAATGAGATAAAATAAAAATTTGAACACTTAAAATGCATTAAGAACATATTGCATTTTAATTTGATACGCTTTTAGCTGAAATTTATTTTTATTTAGACGCTTCTTTTAGGGTTACAAACAATGCTTGATATACAAGTGAGAGTATACTGGAAGAAGATAAATTCTTATTATTTTTGTATTTTTTTTCAAAATGCACGAAATACCAGATACCATATCTTATTGATTATTTTATTATTTATAATTATTGTGATTTATTATATAAAATATATTAATACCAGTCAATTTACTGATAAACGTGGTTTTATAAATTATAATATATATATTATCAGTTAGCACTGTTATAGTATTGATCGTTGTTTTTGAATTTTATTTTATAAGGTTAAGTCATGAAGTTCGTATAGGTATATAGCGTGTTACCTAATCAGTATTATCAAATGATCTTGGTTATTTTAAGTTATACATTTTCAAAAGTAATATAATATAAATGTTTGCTTTAAAATAAATTTTGTTTTTACACATATATCTAAATATTTTTTTTATATAATAAAAAGACGTTTATTTTGGGGGTAGGGTTGGGACTGTTGGGAGGGTGGATTAAACGGGCTAACAAAATATAAAAAATCATGGGGACATTTTCCCTAATTTTGTTTAAGTTTTGCCAATTCAAGTACCTATGTCTAAAAATATTAATTTATTATAATTTCAAAAATTAAACAGCTATATAGATACATACATTTTAATAATCATAATTAATGTAGCTACTGATTAATTATTATCAATTTTTCTTTTAACATAACTGACTATATACTATCTAGGCGACTAAACCGACTAGCAATTTACAATCAATACTATAATTTCTTTCATTCTTCTTTGTTGGTTGAAATGTTCGATTATGGTTTCCATTTCAGTTTGGTTTCAGATCCATTTTATTTCTTTTTGCTACTACATCTAACCACTGTTGCTTCGGTAAACTACGCGGCCTTTTTCATTTATATGGTTCACAGGTACTGTCGCAAAGACTCTTTATTATACTATTTTTGATACTCCAAATATGTGCCTTGCAGGTTAACATCGTGCGCTCTTTTATTTAACCTCTTATCATTTGAATTAAAATGCACATTATTAAATATAATAATAATAATCTTACCTAATCGTTATAATTTAATAATAACATGATATATTTTAATTAATTTTTATTTTTGAGGCAAACACAATTAAATTAAATTATTAATATGTATAATAAATAAGTAAATTTTTAATATTATTGCAATTTACAGTTCTGACTCGTAATTTTGTTGGTATTTTTAAAATAAATATTATTTTCATAGTTCATAATATATATAAGTACCTATTGAAATTTCCTTTAATCTGAACGCATAAACTGTTTACTTTATCCTAGTTGGTTACACTTACTATAAACAAACAAAATAACTTAAACGCATTAGTATGTTTATCAGTGAAAATAAATTTCGGATTATTGCCAAAGATTTTAAGTTTATTTATGCATTACATTAATTTTAAATCATAAATATTTTTTGTATAGGTATCAGTTATTATTCATATTACTTATAAGGATAAAATATTATTTCTCGAAAGAAACGATGTACTGCTGTAAAACATAGTATAAATATTATTTTTATATTCTATAATTAATATTTATTAGTATGTGTTATACTGTATTTCTATACTCATAGATACAATTCTACATTTATTTAATTCTATATTCGAGTTTATTTATTGTATATTATTAGTATAAACAGACAAACAAGTGATGTTCTTTGTAAAGAAATTATAATACCTATGCATACAATTTAAAGAAGTACAAAATAAATTTATAAGTTTGCATAAAATTTCACGACAAAAAAAATCCATAAATAATATTAGGATATAAACAAAATTGATAATATAAGGTACGGTTAAATGGTAAAAAAGGATCAGAATTAGCGTTTGACATTATTAAACAATCGACTACTCACTTAAACAGCTTATTTGATAAGTAATTGGTGCAGTAGCGTAGGGTTATATAAAAAGTTGGGTACAAATTAAGTTTACAAAAATATTTTTAATTTTAAAACATTCGACACATTACACATTCAAACCCTAATAGTCCAGCATTTATATTATTAATATTTATACATTATAAGTATTATTTATATTGTTATACATATCTTTATTGCACACCAATGTCCCATATAATATATACAATACTAATTTACGTATACAACACTAACTTACGTAAATATGCATCTTTAATAATAAATAGATAATAATATACACTGAAATATTGAATATTCTTATAGTTATCTATTCTTATAAATATGTAGGCAACCAATAGCCATAGTCACAGCGAGTTCAATCAATAATGATAAAAAAAAATTATCAATATATTGATATAATAATATTATTAATATTATTGTAATTACTGATTTATTTATACGGATTAATCGTATTGTAGTATTGTACTAGAAGTACTTGTTGTTCAGCAATTGTATATTTTCCTTTAAATGTAGACTATCAAAAAATTACTTTAACAAAAGTGGAAGTTATTTAATCTTTATACTGTTGTATGTTATATCATCTACATTATATATATATATATATATATATATATAAATTGAAAAACACGAAGATATTATTTTAGTTTACCTACTCCAGTACAGAATACTCCCTGTAAAACCCTAAATCGTGTCAAACGTGACTTTTTTCTTATTTCATAATAATAGACCGAGACCGCATGCTGTAATTTTTTTCCCTTATTTATTATTATTTTGTAAATCAGCTGCGACAGTGAAGGGACATCGTCGAAACAGATAATCCTATTCAATAACTACTATACACATGCAATGTATGCATGCATATTGACTTGAATGTGCCCTCGCGGATTAGACTCTCAGCGTAATTATCTAAGGGTCTGAGTAAAAAAATACCCAAACATATATTATTGTGAAATTATTGAAAACTAAAATGACAAATTACATCCGTAATATAATGAAAATAATAATGATAGTAATTTTTCCATTTTAAACGTGAGTTTTGGGTAAAAACGTTCAAAAACAATGGTACCGCGTGTACTTGTATATATTTGTATATTATGTCAAATACATATACGGCTATGTATATTATATATTATTATATTACATTATATTCACAATAAATAGTGCCTATATAAAAAGAATAATAATATGTAACTATTGTATCTATAACCTATATAGCTTTATATACCTTTATTATTATTTAGGCACAAAATTAATAAATTAATATTCGCCAAATAATAATTTTATTATTATTTTATTTTATCCCCGGAACGATATGAACAACTCACTTCTGTAAAAATATTTTAAAAATTGGAATACACTTACAATAGTCAGTATACTAATTATTAATTATTAATATATCAATCTGTTATGACTTATATTATAGCCTACAGCTATAGCATCCAAAAAACAATAATTCCTACTTCAGACTACTTGTAAGTGGCAATTAATATTCGAGATAATATCGTTATGTGGTTTTTATTATGTAATATTTGATTTCATAAGAATAATACACATATCATAGCAAATTGTAATAAATGTATTAATTTACTGCGAATACATCTAATTATTTTTCATAACTGCAATTACACCTGCACCCTAGTTAAGAACCTCAAATTTCTTAAAGTTTCTTAGGCGACATGCTCTCAAATGTATCCCATCATTACATAGTAAATATATACCATGTATCTATAGTAATATTTAAAGTGCTAAAACACTTACCGATGGAGTGTTGAGAATCTGAATCAACATGTCCTACCATGGGCACTTCTTCCGTGTTGGCTTTATGTAGTACCTGGTATAGGAAGTCAATGTACCGCGTGGCCAACTTCAACGTTTGTATTTTCGATAGTTTATCTGAAGGAAGCGTGGGTATGATCTTTCGGAGAGACGCGAACGCTTCGTTTAGACTCTGTGTCCGTTGTCGTTCCCGTACATTGGCCATCACCCGTTGGCTTTGCATCTCTTCGGGCGTCTGTGGAGATCGTCTCCTCGATTTCAACGGCGTTTGAATTTCTTTCGATCTGGACGATCGTTTCTTTCCTGCAATATGAAATATTTCTGGTCATATACCTTATTACTTAACATTGCATTCGTAAAGTTTACATGCGTGTAACAACGCTGCGGAAAAATATTAAGTATGTATTTATGTATTATTCCTATATAATTTATAATAATGTGTTATCGACGTGTTTTTTCACTACTTATAGCAGTATGTGTGCAATCTATTGGTTATAGCTAATTATATAATATTATATTTCACACAGATTGTTTCGAGATAATGTTTTCATTATTATATACTGAAAAATTTCGGACTTAACTATTTAAGCTTATAGTCGTTATAATCGTATTACTTAATATAGAGTTATAGCTGATTGGATTTTTTATTAATGCATATTCGTATGGAAAGTTTTATTAATAAAGAAAAACTATTTTTTATACTAATTTTTTATACGTTATAAATAATAAATATTAATTCATTAAAAAAATATTACAAATAAAAACATTATATAGGTGTGTTTGTAATTATTATGAACTTGGTAATAATACGTATTATTTTTCAGTAATTAAGTTTTTAACTGTCACTTTTTATACATGATTTTTTTGAGTGGATAATTATTTTTGGCGCCTTAATCATATTATTATACATAATAAACGTTTTTGTTGATATTCAAATCAACGGCTCACACACCTGCAGCAATACATTGTACATTTTCATGCATATGCAGCATTGTGTTGATGCCAACTTAAATTATACAAAATATATAGTTAAACAGTTATATTCTCAAGCTCATTATAATAATTACAAGTATGTATTATGTTTTGATTTATACAATTTTTCTCTTTTAATGGGTTAATAATATTCTTTAATATACATAATACATAAATTTTACATAATATATATATATATATTTTAATGTGTTTTATATCTAATATATATAACTGAAATCGAAAATGCTTAATAAAATACAGCAAATAGTTTGTGCTGTATATATTATGATTTGGAATTTAAACTTTGTTCTGATTATTTCAATATATCAAATATAAATTTTATAATAACGTTATAATAGCTTTCTAATTAATTTGATTTTAATTTTAATATTAATATTAAAGTTCATTAATTGCATGGGTATTTATAGACTTATATTATGGAAGACTTAAATAAAATAAGGGATGATGGAAATAAGGCACCTTGACACAGTTTATTCAATACGAAATTCATAAACTTACAAAAAATACAAAACAATAATATATTGTGTAAGAACAATGTATACGTTAGACATTTGTAGATATAATATAATAGTAGTTATAAAAAAAATTATTTTTTTCTTTACATATTTCATATAACTTTTAAACGTTTAAAACTATAAAATAATAACATTATATATATTTAAACGATTATTTACTTGGAATAATAAAAAAAGGGACAATGTAATTTTTTAGTTAATATTTTGTGGAAATTTGTATTATTGCGTTGGCAACTTTGAGAATTTTTACAATATAATTGATTGAAAATAGTTAGTTTTAACGTCTATATCAAATTTCAAAATCGCGTACTTATATAATATATCATATACACAATAAAGACACCATAGAGATACTCATATATTGCTGTTAATATTATATATTGCATATGCAAAAGTATGCAAACCTTTTTTCGGTTCTACCGTGTCATGTTCCAGACCGGGTGAACTGCTGCTACCACCGCCTCTGCCGACTCCAATATCGCCACAGCCATCTCCACCACTACCGCAGTTGAGGTCTCCACCGATTCCGACTCCACCACCACCGCCACCGCCATTGCCTACCCCGCAAACATCATCGTCATACTCAGACTTGACCACCACAGATCCGTAGTCGCCATAAGGGTACACAATAGGCGCATTGGTGAACTGCTGCAAATCTTGTGGCGTATGCCAGCTGTACGGTGACATGAGGTAATCGCCGTTGGGCTTGTACGCCGAGTCCGAGTCCATCATCATTTCGACGACCCGCGTCTATATATATCTTTATCGCACCGCGGAAATCGACTATCGTGTGCGATCTATATAGGTAGGTAGGTACAACTGCGAACGGTATTCGACGGAAATCGAAGTTACAGTTATTATTATAGGTGTATTATAACGCGCGGGACATCGACATCGGCGATGATGGTGTGTGCAGCGTCCGGAGGATAACGTACGTATATGACATGTATGATGTTATGTAAACTCCCGAAGGGACTGCAGCAGTCAACGACGATGACGACGACGACGACGACGACTATATTATAACTATGGGATCTCGACCGAGAGAGAGATATGGCGGGCGGGTCCTTGAACGTGCTCTAAATTAAGAACTGTACGGGGCGGGGTGGGGGAGCGTCCCGCAGGGTAAGACTTCGACTGTACGCATATTATATATATAGTTAATACCCCCCACTCCGTGAAAAAATATATTATATTATTCACCGTAGTGTGTGTGTGTGTGTGTGGGTACGTATATTGTAATGCCGACCGATGTATATATACTGAATCACGCAGCAACACGCTGGCGTGCATATACATCTGCGCGCGCGGGAGGAGCCTCTCTCGGACCACGGCCGTGATTGATGGCCGACGATCGAGACACCCGGCTTCTCGTATCTTGTCTGAACGCCGCCGCTACCCTTAGGGACACGCATGCACGTGTGTGTGTGTGTGTGTGTGTTATATATATATATAACGTGTGTGCGTGTGAGTTTGCGCGCACACCCCCGCCGTGCCGCCATTCCGATGACGACGTTATACACTATATATTATATATTATATAGCCCGAGACAACTTCCTTTTCGTTGTGGAGCGACGCCGCCACCGCTACCGCACCGGTTTACACTGTATTTATACCAATTGGTTCCTAAATCGGACCCACGTTCGTTTGTTGCAGATCGCTCTTAGCGTGTGTATAGTGCCTGTATGCATATATCTATATGTATATAGATGCTGAATTACCGCCGGCTTCGCCCGAGATGATGTCAAGAAACATATATTTTAGAATAACAGTATACATTTATTTACGCATAGCCAATGCACAAACACTTAAAAATTAAAAATTTGTAGCTAAAAACACTGGTTTACAAAAGGGCGAAATTATGCACTCAGAAGAGTATTTATTTGCAGAAGTGACTGTGAAGAAAATTTAATTAAATTTCGCCGATATCCTATTGCAAGTTGCAACTGTGAATCTTGAATCCTGATATAGTATTAATTATTGTTTTGTAGTTATAAATTATATGGTTGTATAATATTTGATATGTATAATATATATATACATAATACATATATACAAGAATATTAAACGTTATTATATTTTAAATCTTATGCCTTTTTTTTTCATATTACAGAAAACCCGCTTTTGATAGTAGGAATAATACCATTGGTGTTGCAACTTTATACTTGTGGGATTAATGATTACGGGTGTGGTGAGAGTAAAATAACTATATGTTTTGTTGATTCTTATATTTTTATATTTCCATTCTATGAATGGAAAATAGCAAAAGTTATATAGAAAGCTATTTAGTTGCTTGTATAATATGTATCACTTATGGTTTGTAGGTGCGACTAGGTGGGGGAAGGGGGCTTTAAGGGCGCCCTCGTGAAAATTTCTATAAAAAGAGTGAATATAATAAGTGAGCTTACTCACTATATAAGTATATATACTCTAATTCTTTAATATTTATTATTGTTGGTTCTTAAGATTTTTTTATCTTATAAAAAAGGTACCTATCCTATTTTTTTTTTTTTTTAATGTTCTTGATATGAGCATTTCTATATGTTTCCTTTGTCTTGGTTCCCAAAAATCTTACTTCAGTTGTACAATGTAATACAATGTAATTATTCATTAGTTAACTGATGCGGTGATATACATTGAAAAGGGTGAAAGCAATCGGGATGTCACAATCCACTTTGCATATTATTTATAATTTCAAGATTAACACAAGATTCACATCGAAATTTCTATACGTGTTATATAAGTATTGACTCAACTAAACTTAAATACTTAAGCATAATATAATCGCATTGTATCATTGTCATGCCATTATATAAAATAAAAATCGATCTGACGATTAATAGTTTTATACGCGAAATTATAAGTATTGTAGATATTGTGAAGATTACAAATTACACATTTATGTAGTTACAGTAATACATTTATCTCCTGATATCTACCTGTAAATTATAATAATTAAGATATAATACAACAATTTTTTTAGTTAGAGACCTTTGAGACAACAAACATTTTTATAATATTATATTATAATATTTAACTTTATACACTTTGTCTAATATTTAGCACTTACACGTAATAGGTACAATATATAGTAACAATATTATTATGTAAGAAATCCATAAAATTGTTTATTTGCTACATAAAAAAAAAAAAATTCAATAGAACTTAATCGTATAACAGATATATGCATGTCCACGCACAAGGAGTAGCTGATTAGGTATAAGTTTATTATTAAAATAAAATACTAAAATCATACATATGATCTCCCATATTATAATAATACAATAGATTAACATTTGATGATATAATCTGTAAATTGAATATAATACGTGGAATTCATTTTTTATCATATCAAAATATATATACAAATCGGCCTTTCATCCCACTGTATGAGTAAGAAAAAAAATACTATTATTTAGTAAGTAAATTCCTATGTTTATAGTATATATAAAAAATAATTGTTCTACCCTTTTTTGGCTTCTCATCAAAACATTATATAGTTTTAAATTGATTTATTTTATAAACGATTTAAAAATGTGTATAATATTATGACATATCAAGAAATCAAGGAATTACCTTTAGTTTTGTAAAAAATATGTATATTTATTTGTATTTATTATGTTATATTATGTATCAATAAACTTTAATAATCACAAACGCATCACGAATAAAAAAAATTAAAAATATAACAAATTTGATGGATAAGACGATTTTATTTTATTTTGCATATGACTAGATAATTAGATAATATTATAATATATATTTAGGTTATATAATACCTGTACTATATAGTTATTATAATAACTACTATATATAGTATATTTAAAAGCGTATTAATGTATACAAATTATCGTGCTATAAATATGAATTTAGTTAATTTAAAAAAAAATAAATGAAAATTTATTTTATTCATTTATTCTTTTTATTTCTATAAATTAAATTTAGTTTTTGAATATTGTTTACTATTATCATATCCACCTATTTTGTTTTTATAACTACATATTATGCTAGCTATATTATAATATTGGTAATTAGTGTAATGTATAACCATTAAGTATATCTATTAATACATTTTAGTTTTTAATTTATGGTAAATAAATCTATAAGAACTTGTATTTATCTTCTTAAAATAAAAACTTAAATTTATTGTACTTACAGTATTTATTTATTTAAAAAGATTAAGGCTCAAAAAAACAGTATAAGCAAATATTGAAGTTTATATAAATATTTAAAACTAATAAGAAGAATATAGTAAATTGTATATAAATATATAATCATTGTTCGAACACGGATACCTTTCCCGCCATCGGTTCAACGTTCAACCGGTCCTTCTAAGGTGATTGCGACTGTAGGACGAAAGTTCGCCAACGTTTGTCAACGTCGCCGCTCCATCGCAGCCGACACAACTGTCCGGTTGCTCGTCGTTTTGTTCTTTTCCGGCGTTCGGACTTTGCGGATCCGTTACGCCATTTTTACGCGATCCTTTTGAGTGTCAGTGTGGCACCTCGATAAACGATTTCGTTTGGTTCACCGTTTTTCGCGTCTTTAGCGATAGTACAGTGTGATTACAGTTTTGTTTGTTCGACACCCAGTTCGAACGACACGTTTTGTCGCCGACGACAAGTCGTACGAACCGCGTGGTTTCGAGTGCCCGCGGTTCGTTGTTGTCGTTACGTAAATAATAGTGTGTTGTGACTTTGTGAGGAAAAACAGCGTTACCTGGTTACTTCACTCATCTGGCACGTCATCTCAAACCACTGTCGTATTTCCAACGTAGAGGACCGCGGTAACAGCTCAGCTTCATTGGCCGCAACCGCGCGTCTACCGTTGTGTCACAATCGCAGTCGTCGTGGTCATTGGTAAAGTTTATTTTATCTATTTATATTGTAATCTCCCTCTTACGGGCGGACAATTTTTTGCTAGGTTAACTATTATATATTTTGTATATTTCGGGCGCCCATTATTTAATTATTATTATTTATTGGATACGTCAATCTGTTTATTTATTATAACTTTATGCGCATGGCGCTTTAAATTGATTATATTATTATTATTATTATTATACCAACCGACAATCGGTGGGTAATCCATATATTCCAACATATCGCAAGTCGCGGCCGACAACCGCCGTCCTCGTAGGAACGGTCGCAGCGCAACAATCGTACTAAATGTTAGTATATAATATAATAATGTAATATTATAATTGTATAAGTTTTTGATTTTAATTCATAGTAATATGAAAAATATTTATCTGTAAAATTAAGGTAGTACCTATATTATTTAAAAGATAAATTTAAAAAATGTTACTTATATATGGTACAAAAATTGGTATTATTATGTTATAAGAAAATATTTAACGTATGATTAAAATACATACTATTATATTGACAAAACGTCCGATCATTTTATCAATGGCGAATAAATGTATTTCATTCTTACCTACAATAGTCTACAGGTATATCAGGTGGGCCAATCGGAGTAATTTTGACAGCCATCTTTACCTTTACACCTACACCTGTACTTCAAGAGGTAAGTATTATAACTATTGCTGTTGAATATAATTTGTCCAATGACACACATTTTCGAACCCCTTGTAAGATATGGTTAAAATGATTTTCAAATTACAAAAGGAACCCCCGTGCAGAGGGTCAAACATAAAACATGTTATGATTTTATATTATATTCGGCATATTATTTGTATTATATACTAACGTATAAGTGCGTCTTTGTCGATCTCTTTCTTACTACTTCTCTCTTTCTCGTTTCCTTTCAAATTCTAAGAAACGTTGTTTGGGTCGAAAATAACCCTAAAACTGACCTTCAAACCAACTGGAGAAAGAATGAAAGAATGTTTGGTGTTATCCATAAATAAAAAAATAATAATATACATTTTTAATATATATGAGACATACATTAGTATGTAATTGTTACATGTATATAATACATTAATATCTATTATACACAACAATGCAATAGTTTTAATTTAAACACTTTTAATTTAAAAGTTATTTTATCTGTTTTTATAACTTAACGTAAAGCCGATATTTATTCATTTATTTGACATAATACCTACAGCAACATTAGCTACTGCAGGTTTCTCTTCCTCGAACGACTCATAATATGATCCAGATCCTGATTGTGACACATATGATTCATCAAGTTTTTCTTTTTTGGCAGGAGGTAGTTTTTCGTCAATTTTGTTGTTATTCGTAGTTTGATGTTTGTTGTTTTGTTTAACATTTTCGTCAGATAATTCGTTTGTATCGTAATATTCAACAGTTTCATCTGATAGTTCAAGGAGGAGTTCACCATTTGTCTTATCCTCTTTGTTTGCTGTTTGTTGATTTTTAAGTTTTGGTTGTAGTTTGTTTCTGTTTAAATGACTATTTTGTTGTTTATTAGGATTAGCACCTGTTATTCTAGTCGATGGTAATGTGTTAGCAACGCCATTTTTATTAGGTACTATATTTCGAAGTGAAGATATAGTTAATCTGTTCGCTGTTTTTGGTGTCGTTGATGGTGATGGTACAATTTGTGGTGTTGGTAAAATTAGTAGTGGTGCCTGTGTTAATGTTACAATCTGTGGTGTGGGTGAAATTAGTGGTGATGCCTGTGTTGATGGTTTATTAGTTTGAATGATAGGGGCATCTTTAGAGTTTAAGTTTATGGCATCATTTTTCTTTTGCTGTTGCAATAAAAGATTTAAAAGATCATTACATTCTATAGACGTACTTGGAATTTTCTTTTTAATTTCATCTAACGCTGTTTCTAACGGATTCCGAAGAGCTATAAAAACGTTACTTAAGTCTGGCAAATTATTAAAGATTTTTGCTTTTAGATCCTTAAGATTCTCTTCTTTAATAAACGGATAATTATTGATAATTTTGCCAACAATATTTCTCCAAATCTAAATAAATAAATAAAATATAAATAATGATGTGTAAATGTTGCAAAGACTTAAATTTATTTGAAATAATCCATTTTTTTTTAAATATAACTTAAAATAGTTATCAAATGCTATAGTTATAAGTCTATATCATAGTTTATCTACTTAAATATTTTTTCCCGAAGTACGAGTAGGTACCTTATTTTTCTTATTTTCATCTGGAGTATTCGGTGCTGAAGTACTTGATGTTGGTATCTATTCAAAAAATATTACAATATTATAATAATAATAATTATTAGTCTTAAAAATCAGAACAAATTCCACTAGATGCTATATTAAATTTTAAGCGCAGTGATGAATATTGGATAATTGGGTTTACAATGAAACATGTTTTTTATTTTCGTAATTTAAACTTCAATTTTAAATAGGGTTTTCAGACTTTCAATTGTAAATTTGATCTAGTTTATACATTGGAGGTCGAGAATTTTTAATAAATAATCAGAAGAAAAAAACTGGAAAACTGGAACATTTACAAAACAACTTGTTGATTTTTTTTTTGAAAATAAATAAATATAACTGTTAATACACGAAATTTAAACTAAATATTTATATAAGCTCTATTTAGACAATATTATACATAATTAATCATTACTGTAATTTAAATATATCTAAAATATTTACAGTAACAAATTTTATGTTACAAATGTTTGAAGTTCAAATTTGGGCAAAATTAAATATTTAAACAAAAACAACGATTTCGCTTCAAGTAATTTTAATTACTTTATTATAATTCAGTAAAATATTAAACATAGATAATTGAAAGGTCGAAGCTTTTCGTCATTAATCTACACGTATTTTTTCAAATATTTAGATTTACTATAATTCTCTTACATTATCCTATACAACTATATAATATTCTTACAATGTGAAATTCTCAAGTATATTAATTATATTAATATTAATAATTATATTAATAATAACGATAAGTAATAAATAGGGCTCCGATGTTGTTGCATTTGCATCTTTTTTCCATTGTTTGGGTTGTTTTATAGGAAATTATTTTTTTAGTTTTAACAATTAAAATATTGGAATTTAATTGAGAACAATAAAATATTAATTTTAAAAATACAAACTAATAGTCACACAAAATCAAAATTAAATAATAAATAAGTTATTAAATGGATGGTTTAACTTTTAAATATTTATATATAGGTAGTATGGGGCACATAATATTTTTTTTGAATTAAGCTGCTATTATATAAGAGACTATAATTTACAGTATTTTCATGTTTTCCGTACAAATTTTGATTGTCAGTGAGTTGAATCGAAGACCTTTTTAATGTATTCCGAGAATAGAATTTTTAAGGGTATATATAGGTTTAAATATAAATGTCTTAATACATTTTAATGAAAAATTGGATTCCCTTATTAATACATCTTCCTAAAAAATCCTTATTTGACAGGTCACACGTGTTTTCTTGCTTTATAAAATCTCAAAAATCTCAATTTATTCTACCTATCTATTTATTATTTTTAAAAGTTTAATATTTTATAAGACAGCTACCTATTGGTAAACGCCCTTAAAAAACTTACGTTCGCAAAATAGATTTAAAATTCTATACTCACTGTCTTGAGAGTCAATAACTTTGTACGGAATACCATGGATACACTCTGTATATCTGCTGTAAGTAATATAAATACACAGAATTTAAATTGTAATTATATTTACCAAATTTTGGATAACATTGCTATTGTCCAATGAATTGTCTATGTATTCGTCGCTCAAATCGCGACCAATACCATCAAAAACGTAAATAACCGGTGGGGCACACTTGCAAATTCCCTTTTCACAATAACCGAAGTCGAATCCACTATGCTTGAAATAACAACGAGCTTTGCATATTGATCTAAAGCAACTGCTACAGACTAAATTACAAAACATAGTTTTAATTAAATTATAATATTTGTTATTTAGACTTTAATTAAAGTTGGGGTTCCCGGTACAGATTTCTCCAAGTGCGCCTTATATGTGGCTACAAACCTATATCGTTATAATTTAATAGATTACAAATTACTGTATAATAAATGTGTTAAACTTGACTGAATGTTAAATTATTGTATACGTATATCTATTACGTAAACTATAAAAACCTATTCTAAGCGAAGAAGGTTGGTAGATAAATAGTCGTAGGTACCTAAGAATATTTTACGATATATTAGGTATATAAATTATTATATCTAAAGTTGATGTTTTGGTTTTTTTTTTTTTTTTTTGGTAGGTTGTGATGGGATGAAATCATTTTTTCCAAAAACATCGTAAATATAATGTACTGTAGAATATGAAAATAGGTTTTGAAATAATTTATAACACGTCTAGTAAATATTTTAATATTTTATGAAAGTTTTAAATTTCTGATTATTTTTCTTTCTAAATTATAATAAAGAAATAAATTAATTTTATCTAAAATTGGTGTTGCGTAAAAATTTCCGTTTATCCTCTTTTTAATTTTCATTAAATTTTAAGGGACATACTTAGCCTTGCAGAGTATTAACTAATTCAATTTGCTACCAGCAACCAACCTAAAAGTTACAGGTTGAAGCAAATTATCTCCTCTAAAACGTGATAACAGACATAAAAAAACATTAATTCTATAAGTAGATAGGTACGTCTTAAGCGTAATTATTCTGAAATGTCAATAGATTATAAATTATAATAATATCACTATGTATTCTTGCTCTATTTTATGATATGAAGTATTATTTAGCCTAACTTAAAATATGTTTCTAAATTTCATACAAAATATGCATTACCTATTTATATTTTTTTGATAATATGTTCTATTTTAACTGCGTACTTTTTACTAATACCTGTATATTGTAAAATTATATTTAAAAAGGATAGGTTTGTATCATATACGTTTTAAATTAATAATTTAATTAACAATTATAATATAATTATACTTTATTAATTTCAATAAATAATATAGGTAGGTACATATATTTTTATGTTACAAAGGATACAAATAATAATATTAGTACTAGTAATAGTTAATATGCATAATAAACCGTACATTTAAAATTACACCTAATATCGACTCAATATTTATAAAAATTAATAACATATTAATAATTTATTTTGGTATTTTCATTTCTGAGAATAAAATATTAAAGTTTAATAAAATTAATCTATAATTAAAAAAGCTTACATGTCACGTTGATAATCAGTATACAGCATATCGTTTTTAACAAAAATGATTGCATTGCTTTATTCGTATTATTATAATATTTAAACTAACTTAAAAATAATCAACCAGTTTATTACTAAAAACTGTTTTGAACATTAGAGCAGTTAGGTGTGTGAATACTTTTAAATATTATTTTTAATTTTTTTTAAATAATAAGTACTTGGTATAGGTAATTAAACTAAGTCTGTCATTTGCACATTTGTCGTTTAAAATAATTATCTTAACACAATTGTAAACTATAGTGAAATGTTTTATTTTTATTTGTATGGCATTGCATGCATTTCGTTTCCGTTTAATAATAGGAACATTTAAATATTTGCTAATTTATTGTCTCGATAAGTAGGTATAGTAGGTATAGTAACTGACGAAAAACTATTAACAAAATAAATATTGAAATCCCTGTTCATTACTGAATTATATAACGTTACCTACATTTTTCCGGAATCTCCTTTTTGGAACAAAAATAATTCATAAAAGATTTCACATAATAATAAAATTTTTATATTAACTTAGTATAAAACGTAGTTTTATAAAGTAATAAAACTCACAAGAAGTCTGTATTTCATTTTAGGTTTCTTTATTTATAGTGATAGATATTATTCCATTATTTATATTTGGAAATGCGAATATTTTTTTTTCGTTTAACTCCGACTTTTTGTCCTATACCTTATCATACTTGTACATGAGTTTTGTGACCATTATTTTCACATCAGCTTGTTCGTTAAGGAACTCTGAAAGCAGAGTAGAGATTCAGATAGTGATACCATATGTTACAACAACTGTCAACTACAATAATAACTTTTTGAAATAAACAATTAGAATAATAATTGTATTTTAATGTTTAATACAAATTGTAAGTAGGTACCTGCTATGTCAGTAATAATTGGTGCATCGGTTCAATTTTCATTTCCACTAAAAAAAAAATATTTAACCAGGGTTTTACATTTATTCTAATTTGATTAGTTTATAACTTTATTAAAAATCAACACAAGAACAAGATAGATACGAGCTACAGTACATGATCCGTTATAGAGTTGGCCAAAGAATATCGAGGTAGAAGTATAATTATTTTTGCAAAGAGAAACATGAAATTTAAATTATAATATATCGTTATTATACGCGGTTTCGCAAAAAATTAAATTTCATACGTTCGTAATTTTTTTCCATAATATTGACGATAGAATATTTTTGAAAGCCAATTTTTTTTATCAGCATTTCAAGAAAAAAATTTTAGAAAAATCGAAAATTTCAATGGTCTATATAAATTTTAAATATTTAATCGTAAATAGATAACGCTAATATAA
Source organism: Rhopalosiphum maidis (assembly GCF_003676215.2). NCBI lineage: Eukaryota > Metazoa > Arthropoda > Insecta > Hemiptera > Aphididae > Rhopalosiphum > Rhopalosiphum maidis. The sequence goes on from NC_040878.1 coordinate 90,013,195, forward strand.
ACATTTGGTGAAAATTTCAAGTATTTAAAATGATTTGTTTTTGATTTACAGCAAAACAAAAAATTGATTTTGTCAAAAACATGGTTATGTGTAAAAATTCCCGTTTTTCCGTTACTATTTTAGGGTTTTTCCTGACGTTTTTGAAAACTAATGGAAATTTTTTACTTTTGACCCCCCTCCCCCACCAAAAGTACCAACTAGATTCATTTTACTTTTCAAAGAGGGGCTGAAGTTAAAAATCAAAATATTATTACTACTCTAAAACGTGATGACAGACACAAAAGTAAAAAAATAATTTAAAAAAATATACATCATTGTAAAATCAATACATTCATCACTCCGTTCAGAATCTAAAATCAAATTATTATTCTTTTTAAAAATGTAAAAAGAAGCGTCAACATTTTTAATGTTTACGATAATATACAAATTTAAAAATTCAAGCTTAAAATAACGATTTATTATCAAATGTTTTTAGATGTAAACAAATAAATACAATATCCTAGACACACATCCTAGTAGACTATAATATGTCAAATTGAAATTTTTCTTACTTTAATTGCTCCTCAATATATTAATTTCAATATTATTTTAATTGTAGGAAATATTAAATTGGCGGATTCATCGTTTGAACAACTAAATAATCACCATGTATGTAATTTACATTTTAAGCCCACGGTTTTTAATAATATTGAAACACAACAAAGACTAAAACAAAATATAATTCCAATAAAATATGATTTTACTGAGTTGCCAATTGATGTGGGACAATACATTCCAACTTCATCTTTAAACGAATTTGAACACCCCGAGTCACCTAATTTACACGTTAAAACACCCACCACAGTGTACAAAAAAAAATATCCGAGAACACCTATTGAATCTCTTTATCTCCTGGCTACATTAAATACATCACCGTCTTTGCCAATTTTGACTTATGAATATTCTCCATCAACAAGTTCAATAGTTAAATCATTTATAGATATGCTTTCACCTATTAGTACTCGAGAACGTCGTTTATACAATATAAAGACAGTTCTTTTTCCTAACGAACAAAGCATAGAATCGTCAAAAAAACGCCTGGAAGACATAATTAAAAAACAAAATATTTTGTTAAAAAAAAATTCATCTACCATAAGTAAATTAATAAAAAAATTACAAGTTACTCGTAATAAATTTAATTTACATAAATTTAAAAATAATATCGCATTTTCAAGTTTGGGATCTAAAATAATAGCAAAAATGCAAATGTTCCATAAGCGTAATTCAAAATCATCCTGGACACTAGCTAAAAAAAATTTTGCAATAAATTTATATTATGAATCACCTGCTACATACAAATTTCTTAGAAATAATCAACTAATTATTTTACCAGGTGAAACAACATTACGAAGGTTGATAGGGAAGTCTAAATTTTGTCCCGGTTTTAATTCACTCTGGCTAAAGCAAATTAAAAATAAATTAAATACAATGTCAGTTGATGAAAAATACAGTGTGTTAATTTTTGATGAAATGAAAATTAAATCTTTTTTAGAATACTCGAAATATTTAAATATGGTCGAAGGGTTTGAGGATTTAGGACACAGAGGTAAAACAAAAAAATTGGCTACGCAGGCCATGGTTTTCATGGTTCGAGGGCTATACAGTAATTGGAAATTACCATTGGCTTATTTTTAGGTTAGGCTCATAGGAAATACTTTTCGGTTTTCCGTCAACTTGGAGGTTTAAACAGAAACCCAACTGCTCGAACCTTTAGAACATCATTTCGGTTTCAAGCAAGCAAAACATAACCTCATGAAAGCCTCTGATTCATCAAATTGTGAAAATGATTAAAAGTGAAAAGTATTATCATATTAATAATAAATAAATACCTAGTAAATTATAACCATTGCAATTATCATCTATTATTTAAAACTCTACTTTTCATTTTTTAGATTTAATTTTTATGACTTCATTTGGCATAATTTTGATATTCTAATAAATGTCAAATGTCAATAAGGTCAACTTAATTTAGACAGTTCTTACAATACGATCCCGATGTTAAATGTGATTGACTAATGACTATTATTGATATTTGATATTAGTCGTCAAAACATTTGAATGGCAAACTACTAAGAAAAAATGCATTTTCTGTATTAAAAAATAACCATCTATTGGTAAATATTTTCTAGAAATACAAAAATTCATAAAAAAATAATTTTAAGGGAATTAAAATCTCTTATACATACAATCTTAAATACTATCAAAGATTGATATTATTAATTGGTTATTTTTTTTTAAATTTAAGAACCTTCATCCGTCATTAATAAAAATAAAAATCACTTGTATGTTCATGTACTTTATTTTAGCTACCTTGCTACCTATGACTAAATATTATGAATTCAATGCGAACTCTTAAGAATCTCAGGGTTCCAAAGCAGCTACTAAAGAAGGGGCCTTTTAAAAATATATTAATAAACTTTTAATTTGCTTTTAAAAATTTATAAAATATGGTTCTAATACACATTATTACTTTATATATCCATAACAATATAACATAATATTAATTTCCAAGTTACTACCTTCCTCAAAATAATATTCTTATAAGCCTATTTTTATTTAAGTCTTAAAATAAATAAATAATATATTCTATACACGAAATATTTCTCCACGTTGATCTATTTTGTATTTTGGTATAGCATTGTGCTTTAACTTTCTTCTTTTGCATAGAGAATAATTATTAAATTTTTTAATTAAACATTTTTCAACCAGCTGTGTTCTTGAAAAGTGTACGAAACAAATCCTTGCTATTTTTTTATCCGCAATATTTAAAAAAAAATTGAGTATGTATGTACAATAGCTAGTATACTATGTATTCATTATTTTTATTGTTTATGAGTATCAACCAATAACAATTCATTGGTTTTTTATTATTAATTAAATATAAAACGAAACTATTATATACTATTACCATCTTTCAATGTCTGATCACCAATACCACAAGCAACAAACCATATTTTATTCCGAGTACTAGGAGACTTAGGTAAAAGTTTAAACGTCTACACGTATATACCCGAAGTCGTATATGAAAATCAGTAAAAACAGTTTCGTGGACGAATGTGTATAGCTATTCAGTGCAGGCAAATTTCGCTTAGATCAAACCAACGACGACGACTGAATATAAATTAAAATTGTATTATATTGCACTATTGCAGAATTAACGCATATTATATTAGCCACCCCGTGTGTGAAGGAAAGCATTTTCTCTTTTGTACCTATACGAATATATATGTCGACAAAACACTATTCCACTATACATAATATGAGTTATTTACCAATTTTTATTTTCGTTTTTAGTCATTATTTCCGTAAATTATACAAATATTTATGATTATGACTTTTTTCTATTAAATAATCTTAAATTATGTTTTACAATGATAATATTAATATTTAATACGGTCATCAGTAATTTTATAAAATGTTTATTCATCTATATACACGCGTAAATCATTAAAATATTCACATGACAACGTCTAACGGAATTTTTATTCTATTAATTAACAACACAAAAAACAATTAATTTTGTATTCAATTTTGTAGACTTATACGTTATCGAAATTCGCGGTCAGCATCAAGTCGATCATATAACACATGAATAATTACGAATGTTGAAGACGTTTGTGAATAATATCCAGTCTCGGATTGAGTTCGGTTGATCGTATAGTAAGGTACCGACTGATGAGAACTCAGCGCTTTGACATACCTAATCCAGCTATACCCGCTAGATTTTACCGCAAATAGTATCCGGGAATGACGTACGTGAATTATATCTCCGAAGACTTCGAGGAGTCTTTCAGAGTCATCTTTGTGCCGAATAAAATCTATAAAACGACCGGAACCCCCAAACAATACGGTAATACCTAAGTTTACGGACATAAAATCGCCGGGTAGAATTCCTGCTTTACCTTTTTGACGGGAAACTATAATATATTATAACCAGTACCGAAGAAATGCTCCGTTCTGCAGCACTAATTGTTACCATGATTATGGTATGAGCCCGTCGGGGACAATTCTATATGGCAAACGGCTTGAAAACAGCAATATAAAAGTGACAGGATAAGTCTGTGAACTACCGATTAACTGTGTGTAAAATTTGAAATTAATTATAAAACGTTATTATTTTTAACATATCTACATATTATTTAATAAAACGTATACAATGTCATTTTTGACGTTTGCAGTGGCGATTCACTTTATACTCATGTATATAGGTATAATGTGTTCGGGATTATTGGATTTCTATGTTTCTAATAAATAGAAAACATTAGGGAAGTAAAAAAATGGTTGAAATATTAATCCCACTTTATGTATCAAAAGTCAAGACTATAAGCTGATTTTAATTTTTACACAACTTTGTCAAAGTTGTAGAAGATTTTTAGAAAAGCACCATAGTGGTTTATAAAATATATTATTGAAAAAGTCGTAAAAAAATATCTTTGTTCAAAAATGTTGTTAAATCAACATTAATTAAATATAGAAGCGAAATGAATATTTATTAACCAATTTATCAATATTTTGGTTAACATAGCAATGAGTTTACCCGTAGTCCTTGAGGATGGCTGGACGGTCCGAAAGAAACTACAACTGGCATGTATTATAAGAATTTCTTATAGAATTTAATTTGAAATTTTAAAAATAGCGGTATAAATGTGAAAAGTTTGTGGTGAGTCGTGAGATAATACCTATATAATATTCCATTATAATTGTGCAAATGTGCAATGTTTTACAAAGCATGTAGTTTGGAACTATCACTTTAATTGTTTCGTTAATGTAGAACAAATATTAATATAGTTGCTTATTTAAAATTAATAAATTAATATGAACATTTCAAAGTTCAAAGTCATAGAAGTTTTATTTCAAAACAATGATGTGTGAAGAGCTATAGTACCAATATATTAAATTAATTATTCTACATTCTCAAATCTAGATACATGATTGATTAGATATAGATCAGTCACTGCTTAACGTGACAAAATAATATATTGAAAATAATACAAATAGGTATTCAATCGTTTTAAGCATAACATAATATATGTTAAATTATAATTTAATTTATTTGATGAAATACTTTGTGCAAATATTGTATGCAGACTAATTAATAGATGATTTTTGCACTATTTATATAACTACAAAATTGCATATACACTGTACATGATGACTTTGGTGACGGATGGTACAAATGGTACAATGGGCTACCACTGGGCACTAATCTAATCACTTCAATTAACCAGAAATTCATTAACCCCCTTTTAAACACTAATTATAAGCAAATTGCTAGTTTCTCTTGATATGTGGCAATTTGAAGTCTGGTATTTACGCAATGATCATTATATAGGTACCACTTTTATTTGCATTACTTCTAGACAAAAAATTTCAACCTGCGCTAATTTATTTCAAAATAATATAAAATTGCAGAGTAATGCACGTGAACTCTAAAACTAAAACCAAATTTATTTATATGCAGTGGCGTTCAAACCCTCTCCCTCCCTGAAATGTATGATTGGTACGTACTTGGTACTGGCATTGATTTTGATTGTATAATTAATTGGAATTTAAAAATGGAACATTTTTTTTAACCCTTCCTGAAATTAATTTCTTTATACGCCACTGTTTATACGTAATTTTAAAGATGTAATTCATGTAACATTGAGACAAGTGTGAGAAGACACAAAATATTTGGTTGTACTGGTTGTAGGCTTGTAGCCGTCATATTGGGTGTAACACAGTGAATTAGAAAAAATTACTGATGAAGTGTCATATAATTCTATGAAATAATGGTAAATTGGTAATATTTGATATGTGCTCTCTAAACGTTCTTGTTTTTATAGTTAATTTTAATATTTTAATTTATGACTTTATGAGAATAAATTCGTATTCAAATATGTTAAAATATCAAATAAAATGAAAAAACGGGGAACTCACTCTGCTGTATTGTCAGTATCGTATGTGTCGGTCATTGTGTCTAGCGTCTATGTTATTTAATATTATAGTGTCGTTTTTTACCAATTACAGTGGCACATTTAATATATATGCGCCTTAGGAAAAAATAATTTTTCCGCACTCCGCTCTTTCCAAAAAAAAAAATTTAAATAAATTCTAAGTTAAACAATAAAAAAAATATTTTTCAAAATAAATCATAAATCAGTTGTTTTGCGTTATTATATTAAATAACTGTATAGTATAATATATATCTGATTTTTGAAATATATGCAAACTACTACAAGTCCCTAGGGACTTATTAGTTATTACCAGGGTTGGGATTTTATAGCATTAGCATATTTCTTTTTCTTATGATATGCTTAAGAAATAGCAGAGTAAATTAAAAATGTTTCACGACATGGAGAACTCAAATTAAAAATTTTATTTTGCATTTTTTGCGATTTTTTAGATTTAGTGCTTTTTTTGTATTTTTTGAGATGTTTTGCATTTTTACCTGTTATTGAATCAAAATTGATCATATTTTATGAAATTATATTTTAGTAAATGTGTTTTTAAATTGTTGTCAGTCAAATTGTCAAGTAAATTTATAGATTAAGTAAACATAGACCGATTACGCTGATGCGACTCGATTATACGGCGTTATACTATTACGGCAATACGCCGATAATATTTAGGTATTATATAATATTACGTATTATGATTTCGTATTAGGTATTTGGTTCTAATTTATGTTATCTGCTGATTTTGTTTGGTTTTTTTTGTCTATTTCTAGTATTTCTACTGCGATTATTTAAAGATTATCAACGAACAAGCGTTGAATGCATTGTATAGTCAATTCTTTTATTCAGTCCACATTTGTCTCGTGATGTGCCCTTACTCGAGTGTTACGTTTTAATTTCGCCTTTCGGTTAAACGTGTAGTAACTTTGTTTTAAAAATTTAAAATGCCAAAAGTACGCTTCCTCAATATTTAACGTAATATAGCGAATATTTATGTAGTTTTAACTGCTATAAACTCCCAACCCTGGTTATTACACTAGGCTCTGGCACATAGGACGCGGGCTGATTGCATGGTCTCTATAAAATAATACAACCGGATCGCTGCCAACGGCGGTCTGCATACCCGACCGTTACAGTGGACCGCGTTCGAGCGGTCGAAAGCTCGAGCCTTTTGAACATCGAATAAAAATATTATTATATCTTATCGAATACTTAACAATAACGAAAAAGGTATGAAAATTAAAAAAATTATGAACACGTCATTAACAAATATTAGAATCTTTTGTCGCCCCCAAAAATTTGCCGCTTGGGGCATTTTTCCTCCCCTAAATGTGACATGACTGATCAATTACCTTGTAATGTACTAATACTAATATTTATTTAGTGCAGAGGACTTGTTGCTCTAAAAAAGCTCTAAATATGCAAGCACTTAATGCACTTAAAAACCCCATAATATGCATTTAAAATATGCACTTAAACAATTTTTTAACGAATTTATTTAAAATTATTAATAAAATAAATAGCATGTAAAACAATTTAAAACAATTTTATAATTTTTTTTTTTTTTTTTTCTTTATTAATATATATACAATCTGTACACAAGGCACAATAAGAATATAGGCTATAATATTACAGGAGGAAAATCTTGAGTGAAGAAGCCACCCACTGATGACACTTCGTCTTTTATTTTACATACGTATATGTTATTTTAACTTATACAAATATTTTTTTTTTTTTAAGGGTTTAGTAGGTCTCTGCACCATTTACGCTTGAGACGCCGAGGAGGGTTACCAGGGATGGTTAATACACCTAGATTTTTTATGAGTGGGTTTGGATGTGAGTTAAGGCGTAGGTGGAACCGTTTGTAGTAATTTTTTGCCTCTTCCTGGATTGTTTTCATATGCAGGTCTTTATGAAGTGTGTGATTTGACACATATGGTGGTGAATTGGTTATTTTCCTTAACGCTATATTTTGGAACCTTTGGATTTTATCTAGATTAGAATTTTTCGCATTGCCCCATAGCTGTAGGCCGTAAGTCCAAATTGGCTTTAAGAGAGATTTATAAAGAAGTAATTTAATATTTAATTTTGAATGTTTGTTGTTGACAATTAGGGTTTTGAGCATTCGTAATCGGGAGTTTAATTGTAATCTTTTGGCTTTGATATGGTGAGCCCATGTAAGACGGCGGTCGAGAGTTAGTCCGAGATATTTAACATTTGGGGATGGGGGAATCTGAGTACCAAAAAGCGTTACTTCAGGACATGGTGTTAATTTAAGTGTAAATGTAGTATGTACAGATTTGGATTGGTTAATTTTAAAACGCCACTTTTTGTACCAGTCTTCCATTAATGAAAGATGGTTTTGTAGGTTTTTGGAGGCTATAGTAGGATCTGGACTGGATGATATTATGACTTTGTCGTCCGCATAGTCTGCTACCAATGTGTTGGGTGTGGTCGGTTGGTCAGATGTATAAATATTGTACAGAATTGGGGAGAGGATTCCACCTTGCGGAACGCCTGCTGCAATTCCTGCTATATTAGAGTCAGAAGTACCAAAATGGACCTGGAAGTAACGGTCTGTGAGATATGATTTGAGTATAATGTAGTAAGTTGGGTGTAGAAACTTTTTTAATTTGTATAACAGACCTTCATGCCATACTCTATCAAAGGCCTGGGATACGTCAAGGAATGCGCAGGTGCAGTAATGTTTTTTTTCGAGGGCAAAGGAGACAGCGTCAACAACTCTATGGACTTGGTGAATAGTCGAGTGCTTAGCACGAAAACCAAATTGATAGTCGGGTAAGATTTTTTTATCAAACATAATAGGAAGGATACGTTTAAGCAGAAGTCTTTCCAGTATTTTGCCGAAAAATGGCAATAAACTGATCGGTCTATAAGAATTTAAGGAGTCAGGTGGTTTGTTCGGTTTAGGGATTAGGATGATTTTAGAGTACTTCCAGAGAAGGGGGAAGTAAGAGAGTCTTAGAGTAGCATTGAAAATGTGGGTAAGTAGAGTGATGGCACGTTTGGGTAAGCATCTGGCGACTTCCGCTGTAATTAAGTCGAATCCTGGGGATTTCTTAAGTGAGTATTTTTGTATTGTATATTTTAAGTCACTGGGCGTCAAGTGTTTAACTGGTGGAGACATAGGGAGAGAAGAGTCTAGATACATTTGTACAGTGTTTGTAGTAGCTAGTGAAAATGTTTCAGGGTGAGGTTGAAAAATTTCATGAAGATGATTTTTAAATAGTTCAGCTTTTTCAGCGTCAGAAGAAGCAGGACTACCATCCGGATTTTTTATTGGGGGCAATGAGGCTTTGTATTGAAGAGTTTGTTTTGTTGCCTTCCAGAGACTCCCATCCTTAGCCGAAAGGTCAGTTAAATGGTTTGCAAATGAAATATCTTTATTTTTAGATAAAACTTTCTTGAGTGAGTTAGACAAGTTATTGTATTTTTGTTTAAGAGATGGGAGACGGTACCGTTGGTATAGGGCTCTTGCTCTCCGTTTTTCCACTATAAGTGTTCGTATATGACTTGGTAAAGAGGGTTGATATGAGGAACAATGACTTACTACAGAGGAGGTTGACCATGCCGCAGACTGAATTATATTTGTGAAGCTATTTACTGCTACATCAATATCATCCGTGGATTTTAATTTGATATCAAGTTTTATATTTTGATTAACAAGATCATGAAATTTATATCGATCAGTTGTGGCATTGAAGAGTTTAGGAGGTTTCGGGCAAGTTAATGGATATGCGTTGAGTGTTAGTATGACTGAAGAATGGTCTGAATTTAAGTCCAAGATATTATCAGTAGAGTGAAATAGGTTAGATGGGATTTTTGAAACAAATATGTCAAGTATATCTGGGTTTTTACGAGCAGAAGTTGGCCAGTAAGTAGGGCCAGGGGGAGCAAGTATTTTAAGTTTTTTTATACATGTGAAGTCTCGTAAGACAAGACCACGTGGGTTATTCGTACGACATCCCCAACTTTGATGTTTGGCGTTAAAGTCACCTCCAACTATAAAATTGTTGCCAAAAGTACAAAAATAGTTATTAAAGTCTGCAACTGTAAGTATATGTTTTGGAGGTGAGTATAGTGCAGCAATTGTTACAGGGATGTTATTTATATTAATTAAAACCGCACATGACTGTAAGAAATTCTGACAGAAGTTTGGGAGAATTTGGAACGCTATGGTGGATTTAATTAATATGGCAACTCCGCCGTGAGCCGTATTATCTGGGTGATTGGCTTTCAGTAATTTGTAACCTGGAATATGTACGTTAGAGTATTGAGTAAAATGTGTTTCGGTAATTAATGCGATATCAATACGTTGGTTTTGTAGTACTGATTCGATTTCATTTACATGATTTCTTAGGCCGTTTGCATTGAATAATAAAATTAAAAGAGATTTGTTTGTGTATGTGTTATTAATCATTTTTTAGTATCTAAAAGACTAGTTATTACTTTGGTAAGTAGAGATATTAAAGGATTTATTAGAGATTTGAAATCCTCTAGAAAGCTTGTTATTGTTTTATTGATATCAGCTGACGGTGAAGGCAGATGGTGATTTGAGGATTGGCCTGAAGTGGCCTGTGCATAGGATAGGGTGGGGTTTGTATTAGTGTCATGAGCAGGGTGGCTGTCTTTTACAATACGTGACTTATCTCTAATATTATCTGATAAAAAAAAATTATTAGTGGCAGGTTTCTTACGTCTTTGGAGGTCCTTGTATACCGCACATCCTTTATAACTGGCTGGATGGCTCCCGTGACAGAGTGCACATGTTGGTGGGGTATCGCGTGGATTTGGACAGGCGGATGATAGGTGGCATGCGCCGCAGCGAGCACATCGTGGAGGATAGCCGCAGTACGTTTTGGTGTGACCGTAGTTCTGGCAATTTAGACATTGGCTTATAGTTTTGGCTTTGAAAGGTTCTTCTACTTTAATTTTTGTATGTAATAGAGATGTCAATTTATAAATATCGTTTGATTGGCTGCAGGGTTCCAGGTCGACAAAAAAAAGTGGTAACGGGTGCTTATTTGTTTTATGTAAAACATTGGTAATATTTCTTACTTCAAATTGACGAAATTCTAATTCAGATTTTATGATACTAGTAGGCGTCGATGGATGTAAGTTGCGAATTACAACTCGGACAGGTTTGTCTTGTTGAAGTTGGTAGGTGTGGTATTCGGCTTTTTCTTCCTTTAAATACCGTATTAGTGATCTATAAGCGTCTGGAGTGCTGGTTTGAATTTTTAGTCTATCTGTAGATGATTTACAGACAAAGTTTTCAACACCGATTAGCTCTATAAGTACTGTGCATAGTTCCGGAAAGTTCTCGACGCCTCTTACGAAAACTGGAGGAGGAGCTTTGATTGGCGGAACATTTGTATTTGCACTATCAGTCTGTGTGTTATTGGTATCTTCGTTATTTTTGGTATTATCATTGAGCTGGTTGTCATTTAGACCGTCCATCTGATTTGAGTCCTGATCTTCGTTTGAAGCGAGAACCTCAAAACGATTTGCTGACGCGAATATTTTTTTTTTTGGTTTAGGTTGATGATCACTTGGAGAGTTCGGCGTAGAGTTAGAAGAACTAGAGTGGTTTCTTTTAGGTTTTTGCTGTATGGTCCAACTTTCATCTGATTGCCTATTCTTGCTTACAATTTTTATCGGAGATACGATATTATTATTTTTACTGTTCATTTTGATTAAAATGAGTTGGATGTAAATAGAATAGAATTAATGAGTTTCTAAATAGTATAATATCAGTCAATCGCAGTCGCGATAAGAACGATGATGAAGACGGTGGGTTGCGATAGCTTAATTAGATTGTTGTATAATAACGAGACCGCCGAGGCGGCCGCCGATGAGACCGTATGCGTTACACTGACAATATTACTGAGGACGTAATATTTTTATCGTTTATTGTGTGCAGACTTTAGTTAAAATAGAAGAGTAAATAGAACTTAGTCTATGTCACATCTTTGATTAACCGGATAGAGAGAAAAACACAATAATAATAAATTAATGATCATTATAGAAAGATTAATTAATTAGCTTAGGCGCACTATACACACGTGCGTACCGATCGGCGGCTATCGCGGAACTGATTTTATAATTTAAATATATTTTATACCATAGCCAAATAAACAAAATAAATTTTTCTTATTTTTATATTTCTTCTTCTGGCACTAAAAAATAATAATAAATAAACCCTAATCGAATAAAAACCCGTATAGTGCGCACACGGCTCACTGTGGTGACGATGTCCTAGATATGGACTAGTGTATGACGTTAGATTGTTATCTATCTATTAATACAATTTTTACAGCAAATTAATATTATTGCAGGCTTATCGGCGATCCTCTGCAAGTGCTTTTAGGAAAAACGTGTGTCTATGGATAGTCAAAAACCATATTATACAACAAAAATTAAAAATATATAAATTTTTATCCAAACATTTTGACTGTATTGTTTAAAATAAAAATAATGTCAGTGTGGAAAAAATTGATTTAAGTTAAATATGTCTCAAAAAATATAAAATTGTGTATAAAAATGTAAAATATGCCCTAAAAACAAAAATTACTCAAAATATGCATTTATATGTAAAATAAAATTTCAAAACTAACTGTGTGAAAGCATGAATCGTATTTGTTTTGTATTCTGCTGTTTTTGTGACTGTGCAAAACAAATAAGCAAATGCTACAACTCCTCTGCCCTACTAATAATGTGTGTTAAATTAAAATTAAATATTTTAATGTTATATACTTATATCACAAATTTACGAAAAACGATTCTGCATGTTTCACAACGTTTCGTATTATATTAATAAGTACTGTCAGTACTGGTATTTTATTAATTTACTAGCGGCTGGTGTGCCTCGATTTCAGGCGTTGTAGAAGCCACCTTATTTTCAATTAGTAATACACTAAAGGTTTGACATGTTAAAACTAATTTAACAAATTGTAGGTATATCAGTTTTTCTTCGTATATAATCATGCATCATTGAAATTTGAATTAAAATTTAATGCATCTATAACCTACTGATTACTCTTTAATGACGATATCTACTCAACAGTATTCTGCCTAAAAGCCCGGCGAAAGAAAGTCCGTTAAAAAAGTCCCGCGAACAAAAGTCCAGTTTATATATATATATATATTTATAAGTTAATAATATATTTATGTACACAATATTATACTTTTGTATGAATTGCTTAGGTTGGGAACCAAGGTAAAAAAACTATTTATGGTTTGATATAACATTTCATTTCACATTTGTAAGTTTGACCATAAAAAATAATAAAACAATTATTGAAAAATGTGAACAATAGAATTTGTTACAAATGCAATGTAACATGCAACAGCATGTTTATTTAGAGACTTCTGAGTTCTGATTATTGTTTTTGTCTGTAATGTCCACAAATTACTTCTTGATGAGATAAATGATGGGGTTTTTATCTCGCATGTTTTTGCATTTTTTGGTTAAAAATTATATTATTGCATATATTGAATAAAATGAATATTATTGCATATTTTTATAAGAATACGAAAAATGCATGTTTTATAGTATATTTCGTAATTAATATTTCGTATTTAATTCTATAGCCCTGCTGATTAAAGTATAAAAATTGGTTTTTTTGCAAACATAAATTTTATTTTTATAAATACAATCCTATGGTACAATTGATATAAAATACCGTACAATTGCGATATAAAAGATTGAATATTTTGACTGATTAAGATAAATACAATAAATTAGCTGATCATTTATAGGTACTCGAAAATTTTAAAAAATATGTGGTCGTAGCATATAATACGTATTTACACTATTGAATTTAAATTATAAATTTTATTTCTAAATTATTTTATTTTATTTCTCAATGATATTATTCTAAGACAAACAGCCAATCACTGATGTATTTCAATAAATAAATATTTATTTTGTTACTATATTTTTGTGTATATCTTATAAAAATTTAATTGCATATTTTGGTAAATAAAATGCACATTTTACAATTATTTATTGCATAAAAATCCTAGCCCTGACTATAAGTTTTGAAAAATTGAAATGTTTTATCTTACCCTATGTATTTTTTTATCCTAGCTGGTTCCCAAATCCCAATCTCTTCTATTCTACTCCCCCTTTGTACATTTTCAAAAATCTAACGGTTTTTGGTGTGTAATGTCATATTTTAATTTGTATTGTACTCATAATATTGATTTAAGTTGAAGTAAATAAATATACAGTCGAATCGTGATAATCCGATAACTCGAAAAACTTGACAACTTGATTTTATTTTTATTTCCCTAAAAATATAAATTAATATAAATTCGAGTTAGATATCTCAAAGCGAATTTTTATCTCCCTTCAATTTCGAATTATCGCGACTCGACTGTATATAATAAATAAACTGGACTTTCTTTCGCCGGACTTTTGTTACCACTCGATATAATATGCTGTCTGGTTTTTTTTTTTAATTAATGTAATAAATTATTTTAGATGTACCAGTCGCAGGCGTATCAAAAAATAAAAATTATTTATTCATCTTTAGTTAATATAATGTACCAAGATTTTAATTTTAATTATAATTGATTATAGAATAGCAAATATGTAACCATATTTCAATTTTATAAAAAAACCATAGAGTCACAAGTATAAATCTATTTAATAATGTAAGTTGTAAAATACAAAATATTTTTTTTTAAAACGTGATTTCATAAATTGTTCTTGACTTTTAGAATTAAGCAATTTAAAAGGAATGCCAATATTTGATATAAATTGATTATTAGAAAATTTTAAATTAACTGATGTTGAACCAAGACCTAGACCTAACACCAGCAGTCCTCACTAGGATTGTAGAATGGGCCAAATGTAATTTTTGAAAATTATTTGCAGGCCGCATACATTTTTAATGATTTTTTTAATAATTAAAAACATAAAAATTATATATATATATATATTGTTATTTGTAAAAGTACATGAATGACACAATTGTTTTTCTTGGATTTATAATAAAATTAATACAAACTCATAATCGTAGCTCGTTGGTGCCTACTTATCAGTTATATGTCCAACTGGTAATTTTATAAAAGTTTAAAATAGAAAGATAAAATAAATAAAAATTATAAGATAATAAGCGACGTTCATTTAATTCACTGCTTATAGAATTTTGGATTTTAGATTAAATAATTTAATTTTAGTGCGGGCCACGTAGTGGGGACCGAAGCCTAACATAATGTCAGCAATAAATGTTGCTTGTTGCCAATTGGTCTAGACATTTTTTAATTTGACTTACATTTCCTTCTGTCAACCTTATTTTCAAACAATACTTTTTCTGCTATTCACCTTTCAATTATATTTACATGGATAGTATTTAAAATTAATTAGTATGTATACGAACTAAGATATACAGGACTGGAAACGAATGTTGATACGAGTCAGTGGCGAAGCGTCATAGGAGACAATGAGACAACGTCTACCCACTAAGAAATTAGAACACAGGACAAATAATTTTGTTTTATAAAATATTTACAAATTTTAACGTGATTTATATTATAAAAATGATATATATTTAATATTTGTTAAAATTGGTTTTTCGTTGTACAGTTATAGTCTTTGAGAATTATTAAAATATATTAGATGCGCGCAATACGGCCGTGCGGGTCATTTCAAATATTATATTACAGTAAAATTCGCTTATAACGATCTTCTAGGAACCTAGGGAATGTGATCGTTATAACTGAACTTCGTTATAACTGGATCATAAAAACTAACATGATTTTTTTGAAAAATTGATTTATTAAACACATTTTTTACTGTATAATTTTATTTAAGATTACATATATTAACATTCAAGGTATTTATATAAATTTTAGTAAAAGTTCATATTATAATACATATATAGTATATGTTTACGATTTATTTGAAAAATAATCCATAATAGTAGTTTGTTTATAATTTGAATAAGATTTTTTAATATAATTAGAAATATTATTTAATGCCATTGATTCATCTGGCGTATTTATGTCACTGTTTACCGAAACAAAAGTACGCACCTGATCAACAGATAAGATTAAGAATTATCGATTTGGACGAAATCAAATTTACTATACAATATACTACAATATAATATTATTAATCGCTATAGGTGATTATAAAAACCAATTTTCGTTTTAAAATAACATCGCTATATCCGGAATATCGTTATATACGGCATCGTTATACGCGAATTTGACTGTATATCAAAGAGACGTTACTATGCAACGTCTCCCATTATGGGTGCGCGGGTACAGGGGGGATTTTAATGTAAATTGGGGTTTATCTTCGCTATAAGACACGTCTCGTTATTCGGATTTCCTCAATTATCGACATCGCCATCGTCCCCTGTAAATCGCTATTACTGATAGCCAATAGGTACCTACGTGTTTCTTAATATTGTTGTTTTTATATTATAGTTTTTCCTCGTGGCTGATGATTTAATTTATGGCATTTTGAACGATGGAATTATTAATTACTCATATGAAAAAAATGTATTATCTAATAGGTAAAATAAAAAGGGAAGAATCCAAGCGTATTTATGTTATTTTATTCAATGTCTCCCCAACTAAAAACTTAAGCTTCGACACTGATACGAGTACACCTTAATATTATGATTGTGCGGGAGACGAGGGAATTTCGGTTCTAATCAACACTAGCGCTCAACTCTTGGCCGGCGGCTGCTATCCGAATTACGAGTTTATAGTAAGTTGTTATTATAGAATATAGATATATTAATTATAATTTGTAATAATTTATTGTATAATTGTATTTAGTATATAATATAACGGAAATAATTTATTAAGTACCTATTATGTAATAATAAGTTTTGATATTTTTTTTCTTGTAACTTCTTTTTTAATTGTTTGTTTTGTGATAAAGTAAACTGTTTCATTCTCATAGTGATGTTGTGGTGGAAAATATTAGTCATTATTTCAGTTTTATGATCATTACAAGGAAATGTCAGTAAATCACCATGTTATTCAAGAACATGATCAATTGTTATGTTAAAAACTTCTGAATCTGTACTATGTTGAACATCAAGTCATCAAAGTTAAGATGAAACATAAATGAATTATGATTATAACATGTTAGGTAGGTATATAATATATTATAATTTTGTATAACTATATATATTACGAAGCATGAAAAAGGCGGGAGATTTATAAGTGAAGACGGATTAGCATGCCGATTTATTAATTTCTTGTTTTTTGATACCTAGATAGCGCAAGTGTTGACAAGAACTCGAAGCCTCCGTACCCTGCTCATTGTATACATTGAGGAGGATTTACCTCTCACACCCTCCAACCATATCGTTTACAGTCCTGTATATCTTAGTTCGTGTTGGTATATCTTAATTCGTGGTTACTATACCTGCCTTTTAGTCAGTTATACTGTATAATAGTTATACTATTTATAAACTATATTAATAGGTCTATGGTTTTAGTCTGGTGATTTTAAGATCGAAGAATTTGAAGATGTTCTAGCAGAGAATAAAATATACATATTTTATTCTGTGGTTCTAGTGTTCTACAGATCCCAAATTTTTAATATATATAAAAAAAAATAGTTTGAATTTTAAGGTTTGCAGTACTGATGTATTATCACACCACAACACCACCACATTCTTATTATCGTTTCGGCGCGCCATGCGCATCGGCCGCGGATCATCCTGCCGAAGTGTCGATTCCTGCGAGGCTGTGAATTGTAAACCGTGAATTTATTGTGATGTCGAATTATCACAACTTTCATGCGACGGATTCGATTTTCAAAAATCTATTATATTTCGAAATCAAAATAATATAGTATAACGGTATAGATACAATTAAGGATAGTCACTTAATAGAAACGAGATTAATGAGAACTTGATTGTTGGACATTTTAGGATGAAAATGTTTGGCTAATAAAGGCAGTAGAATGGATTCTGAAATGGAAACATCAGACCAAGAAGATAGCCCATCAAAATCAAATCGGTATTTTTATTAACATAATTATATTATCATACCTACACATTGTAGTTTTATATTTGAGTATTGTAGAACTGTATAGTACTATAATACTTGATGTTTGTATGCATTGATTAATGATAACATACTTTACCCAGTTAGTTAAATAAAAATTATTAGTAATCAATTTTTGTATTCCATTTATAGGAATGTTAGCACTAAAGACTTGTTTATACAAGTAGTAAGTAGATATGCAGAATATTACAGTTTAAAAATGCTAATGACATCTTCAAAATATTTAATGTTTTAAAACATAAAATAAATTCTGTAGAATATATTCAATATGCTGTGTTTGGGCATGAAAGATAAAATAAATAGTGCCATCATTGTTTAGTTAACAAAAAAACAACTATTTTTGGACGGGTTTATTTTGTTAACTAAAAATAATATATTTCTATACATTTTATTCTACTTATAAGTTATGAGCATGAAAAAGTACAAGATTGTACCTAACCATTATGTTTATACTTTAATAATGATTTTTAGATACTCAGATGAGGAAAACGAAATTGCTTTAACATCTAAAGGTTTCAATTACAGAGGAATAAATGAACCTTACTCAAATTTGATGCGACTGTATGTATACGGTGTACTATATTTTTATTTATTAGTAAACACATTTTATGCAATATTATAAAATTTAATTTTAAATCACATTATCTGTTAATATAATTAATTTCAGAGACGAATCTACAATGGATGTATCATTGGTTGTGAATAACCAAAAACTAAATGCCCACAAAACCGTTTTAGCTTCAAATAGTGATTATTTTGATAGAATGTTTGACAGTTATTTTAAAGAACGGTTTCAAGATAAAATAGAAATAAATATAACTGATGTTAGCTTTGACATTTTGAGTACACTTGTTCAATTTTTTTATACATCAGAAATATATATTACAGAAAATAATGTTCAGGTAATAGTTATTTTGTATATTTTCAGCCTAATTTAGTATTTTTATTATTTGTTTCCCCCATAACATTTTACCTTATTAATATTATAATATATATTTTGGACCATAAGAGAAGTAAATCGTGTCTTGCCCCAATTTTGTTTGATAATTGACAGTGGTTTGTAACTCAGTTTATATAAATATATACTGCACTGAATGTTTGTGTGAGGAAAATAATGCCTTGGGATTATCACTGACATCTCTCTGCATGTGGGAAATGGTTTACTTATCTTATGGGTCAGAGTATAATTAAACATGCTCAGTTTTATTTTTATTTCAGGATCTATTGATTAGTTCTAGTATATTTTTACTAGATGAAGTTCAAAATGCTTGTGTTAACTACATTAAAAAGATAATTGACACAGAAAATTGCATAGATATGAAAGATTTGGCTAATACACTAGGATTAAATGATCTCTATTCTTTATGCATGACTTATATAATAAATAATTTCAGGTAATTTTTATATTTAAATCTATATATAAACTAAATTTTAATTTTAAAAATAAATTTTTAAATTTTAAATAAAGGTACATTAAAAATATGCTTATTAATTAAAAATAAAAGGTTAAAATACCAATCCGTTATATATGAGATAAGCTTGACATGGTGGACCATAACTATAGTCTGTGATGACCTGCCAATTGACTATGTGATGTTAAAACTTATAACGTTCTTTGTAAAATATTTTATCTTTGTATGATGATTGTAAATTAACCTAATTTATTATCAAACAAAAATAGTTCTAAAGATAATAAAATAATTTAATAATTTAATGTTCCTAAAAAAAAAAACATTTAATGTATTCCTCAAACCAGTATTAAATATGTATAAAAAAAAGCATTTTTTAAAGTTACATTTTTTTTAAATCTCTCACTTCTTGAAAAATTTTTTTATTTTGCATTGCTTTTTTGGATTATTAAAAAAAATATGCATTTTAATAACTCCTGAGCGCCAATTATAACTATATTGAGTAAATTAGGGTCTAATAATTATTTATTAATTTTAAAATAGGCTTGTAAAAATTTTGGCACCAAAATACAAAAATCAAAAAATTGAAATGAATCCCCGCATATCTATACTTTATTTATTTCATTAATTCTGTCTTAAAATATATTGTATAGTTATTAATTCATGCAACCAAATTGAATTTGAAAATAAATTTACTAATATTATTAATTATTTTTAGACTTGTAGCTAATACTAAAAAGTTTATGGAGACTAATTTTGATGAAATACTGGTGTTACTCAAGAATGAAGATTTATTTGCTAAAGAAGAAATGGTATAATTTTTTATTAGGTTATTAAATAGGTTATTGTATAGTTATGAATCTATTTTATTTTAAGGTTTATGATGTTGTTATGAATTGGATAAAATATGATCCTGCAACCAGATCCAAATATTCGTCAGAATTATTATGGTATGTTCGATTGCCATTAGTTCTAAATACTTACCAAGGAGTCATTAAGGTTCATGAGTTTCAAGGTGCTAAACTTAATGAAATTAGTTCTTTTCGAATGGAGCATCGAAGACCATTTAGAAAAGTTAGTGTTTGATTAATTAATTTATAGTTTATATGCTAACTATCTTAAAGGTTTTTTTTATTAAAATAGACAAGTTACCCTCAAATTAAAAACAAATATTTTAGATTTTAATATACATTAATTTACTCTTGTTATTATAGGGCATATTAGTGCTAAGTCATTATCCATTTGAATCAACTCCAGAGTGGTATGATGCTGCCTTTGATCAATGGCAGACTTGCATGTGTGAAAATTGTCTTTGTAAAACCTTTCAATATCGCTTATTACCTCCTAGAACTTTGTGTACAGTAGTTTTACTCGATAAAAATAATTTATTTGCTGCTGGAGGTTCTAGATATGGTAGTGGAATGAAATTGGCAAACATGTTTGATTTGAAAACAAATAAATGGATATCCTTAATTGATATGCATTTTGAACGTCTTAAGCCATATATAATACAGCTTGAGTCATATGTTTATGTGGTAAAAATCTTATTTTTATATAGTATACACTTAATAATTTCTAATTCACAATTAATTTATTATAATGTTATGGATTTATTGATTTATAAAAAAATTTCAATTAAAAAAAAACTAATAATCATGAAATATTATAATTTTTTTTTAGATTGGCGGTTGCACTTCTGAAAAACAAAATGCCAGTGTTATAGAATATTATGATTTAAATAAAAAGGCGTGGTATATCGTTTATTCTGAAATCAACCAAATTGAGACATTTAAAAATGATACTTATGTTGCTCGTGTTAAAGGATTAATTTACATAGTAAGTTGTTTATTTTAATCTTTTAAGTGATTTTTAAATCAAACATTCCACATTATTTCTTATTAATATGGTAAAATATTCATATAATGTGATTATAACGGGTTAATATTAAAATTTAAAGCGAAGTTAATAATGTTAAAATTAAAAGGATGCAACACACAAAAATCTCTCAGACTTTTATAACAGTCATAACTAAGACTGGAGAGAGAATATAATTTTTTTTTTCATTTATGTCATTTAGTTTAAATCTACAAATTTCACTTTATACATTTATGGAATTAAAGCATTTTAAATACAATAAAGAATAACATTATTTGTGTTTTGTCTAAAGTTTTTTTTTTCAATATTTTTATTTTATATTTATGATTATAAATAATTATAAGTATATACCAATAACTATCTTAAAATCTTCTATTAAACCATATATATTATTATTCTTTATAATTGTTACAATATTTATTGTCTTATTGTTTTTATTTTGTTGTTATTATTAATATGAAAAATTAATCCATCTAATAGATAACCTCTGTTATATAGTAAATGTGGAGGTTATACATCATCGAATAATATTTATAATTTATGTATAATAATAAAAAAACATAACATTTACTTATAATATATTTATTTATTTACACTTTTACAAATGTGTTAAATTTAAATTAAATTATAAGCTATTCACATCTATTTTACACCGGAGAATCATAATTTATGAAGTAAAGAAAGCAGTTTTAACTTTAAATTATATTAAAAGTATGTATAGCAAAGATAACAGTTTTTCAATTTACCATTTTAATAATTTTGTTATGATTTAATGTAAATTTAATGATTCTAAAAATTATATTTGAAAAAGGTATTTTGCTTTTAAATTTAGATTGGAAAGACTGAAGCTGGATATTATGATCCTCGTAATAATAAGTGGAAATATATTGATCCAATACCTGAGTTTAATAAGGGTTCAGCAGTTTGCACATTAAACGGAAATATTTATATTATTGGTGGTCAATGTTTGGAAAATTATTACAAAACTGTATGGGCATACTGTACTTTAACTGAAGAATGGGTATCCTTAGCCGAACTAAATTTTGCTAGATCATATTCTGGTAAAATTTAAAAACTGTACCTAATCAAAAATATTTGACATCATTATTATTATTATATATTTATACTTATAGGTGCTGTAGCAATGAATGGTAATATTTATTTATTTGGAGGAAAAATGATAGATACTTCCAGTTCAAATATATTTGAAATATATAATCCTCATGACAACAAATGGGTAACATCAAATGCTTTTATGAAAAAGGATCGATGTCACATTGATGCAATTGTTATTGACAAAAATTCATTATTGTTTAGACAAGTGTTTGAAGAATCAACTAATACTATTATTCATTAAAAAGTGACTGTGAGTTTATTCAAAACTATTTAGTATTATTTAGTGAGAAGTGTATAGGTTTGTACAGAAAAAAAATTATTCCTTTATATTAAATATTATTGTTTATTTATAAATTAATTATTTTAAGTTTATAATTTTAACCATTCCTTTGTTAAATTAATAATATTTTAATTTAAATTCTTTCTATGTAAACTTGAAACTGTTATAAGATTTTTTTTTTTAAATATAGTAGAAAGTAATTGTTACATTATTCTATAAGAGCATATTATGTATAATACTCACGGTGCTTCTTAATATAAATGTTTTATGAATCGCTTATAACAAA
Organism: Rhopalosiphum maidis; assembly: GCF_003676215.2. Lineage (NCBI taxonomy): Eukaryota > Metazoa > Arthropoda > Insecta > Hemiptera > Aphididae > Rhopalosiphum > Rhopalosiphum maidis. The sequence goes on from NC_040878.1 coordinate 90,036,202, forward strand.
AATTTAATAATTATTTTGTACACTAAAAACATTATCTATGTAATCTACATTGGTTGTAGAATAATATTCAGTAATTTAAATCTACAAGTGAGATATAAGATATAGTGAGTTTACTCCGTATGAAATAAATAAATAAATAAGTAAAATATATAACTTATAATAATTGCTTACTATAGAAATAGGACATGTCAAATTATTTTAAATAATAATTAAAAAAAAAAAAAATACAAAATGAATTGTTTTTAAAATGACTGATGAAATAGTTTGTAAAAATCTAATTTTATTATATTTTAATGAATACATGTATATCATTTATATTTTATTGGAGATATTTAAAATTCAGATTCCAATAGCATAAGACTTATTATTTATTATATTTTTATTTATTGTATTGTTTGTACAATTTTAAAATTAAATCTTCATTAGTTTCCATGTTTCCAATGAAATTACAAAGTATTTAAAAATAAGCGATTCAAATTTGAACATTTTATATAGAAGCAGCTACACTAAGTTGCTGTTATATTATGATTCAAGCCCAAATATCAATATTAATGTTTTTGTTTCATTGTTCATTTTCCTAAACATAGACATATTAGTGTGCTATTTTATAATTTATTAGACTATTGTAGAATTGTTTGTTACAGCTTACAATAATTATTAATAAATATTAGTATACATAATTATTTTTAAATAATATTTCCATGGGCATTACAGTTAATTCTTTTTTTATAAAATTATATAACAATACCTAATTTTTTACTTTATTCAATTAATGATTTATTTTAAGTAAATAAGTGTACAAATACACTAGTGTGTTATACATATTTTATTGTAGAATTTCAAGTATAACATTATATGTTTAATAGCTTAGATATTGTCATCCTAAATTGTACCTGTTCAAAATTATCTCATAAATATTATATACATTTTTAATATCACATTTTTGATAATTTAAATTAATTTGTTTTGTATATTTTTTTATTGTGTTTGTGAAATAATACATTTCTATTGTTTCTAAACTGAATTAGTTTTAATTGTCATACAATAGATAGTACCTTTGTATTTTTTTTTATTTTTTGGTTATATATAAGCATATACTTCTGTGTCTTTTTAGTATTTTTAATTGTTATTATTATTGTATTTGTATTATAACTAAATTATACATTTAATGTTTATTTTCATCATTACTTGAGTCAGTGGTGGTATAAAAAGTAAATAAATTAATGGGTCACTTCCTCCAGTTTTGGTGAAAATGTGTAATTATATATACTTTCTTCATGTTAAGAAGGAACTTTGGTGGTTGACTTGTGCATGGGGCATGACTTCACTACATGGTACAAATATGAATGGACGACTGTGAAAATGACAGACAAGCATTTCCCGATCACTGTTGACAAAATTTGGCCACTACTGAAATTTCTTCTTAACATGAATGGAGTGAAGTAAATAATTTTCACCAAAACATAAAACAATGATTAATAATTATTATAAATAAAAGTTGTTTTATATGTTTGTATAAGGCTGAATTTCCATAACACGCATACTTGGCCAATATTTGATAATTATTGTTCTCTGATAATATTTCTGATGATTTTTAGTGATTTTGATACAAGTTTAAAGAACCAGCACATGAATAATTATATTTTAAAAATATGTCAGTCGTTAGAACATTTAAAAATTACTTGATCATTTGAAAGAGTGAAGTACAACGGCCTCCGCCCCTTAGGGAACCAGCATAATACTCTCATAGTTCATACAGTTACTTCTAATGTATTTATAACAGAATAAAACTAAAATGTTTATGTATATAAAAAATATTTTTACTACCCCACTTAATATGAGCCATCCCTGACTTGAGTAAGATACATTGATATTATAATAATATGATGTATTAGTTTTGTACATGAAAGTATAAAACTACTGAATGTGTTTGCTTGTAATATTGTGAATAGTTGTGTTAAAATGAAACAGATTTTTCGATTTTTGGTATCAACGAAAAAAGCAATAATTCATTAATTTGTATAAAAATAGAAATGAGTTAATATGTTTATAAAAACCGTAAAAGCCTGAATTTCTGAACAGATTTAAAATTAAGCTAACTACTTGTTGTGTGAGACTGATATCAATTTACCATCCTTAAAAATAATAAAAACAATTTTAAGTTGTTAAAATGTAAACAATATGATAATCAAGGTTTTTTTTTTATTGTAATCCAACAATTATTTGTATTTAAATATTAATACGTGGTTTTTCCAACCAATGTAAATTTTTGTTAATTCAAAAACCTAAATGTGAAATAAAAATCTATTAACAAAATAGCTTAAGATTTTGTTGTCTTCAATGTATATTGATATTTACTTTAATATTTTTTGGTGTTCCTCAAACAAAGTATTGTATTATGGCACTGGTAAATTTTAAATTTTACATGTGATGCATGTATTAATATTTAGTATGACAAGAATATCAATTATTAAAAATTTACAATTATTTCAACTGAAATGTACCAATCGTTTGTTAATTATTATACTAAAGAACCTATAATATAGTAATATAATCATACTTTTGAAAACAAATTTTAATATTTTATTTTGCCTATACATACGATTGATTAGGTAATTTTTCAAATGTTGTTTCTAACTTACCATAAATCTGGTTTGAATATTTAATATTTGTGAAATTTTAAATATTTATCATTCAAAATTAAAATAAATAATCTTAAAATCTGACATGATTGATCTAATTTTAACAAGTTTAATCGTATAATTAAGTCTATCGGTGAAGTTGATAAAGAGTACATGCAAACATCGTAATGTTGATTTGTTCTATAATTATATACATAATTCAATACTTTGAACATGTCCGTATCTGGGAGGTTGACCACTTCTCTACCCGGTAATTTTTTTTTTTTAGTACGGCTACGGCCTTGATATTGAATATTAAAAATTTTTAAATTTATGTCATAGACACACACTAACATAATATTAATGATCACCTACTCTACTTATTAATTTATAGGTAAGCACTTAAAGTATTACCTTTATCTATTTAATTCCTTATAAAACAATCAAAAATCAGTATGAACATAGGCGCAATTCAAGTTTTAAATTTGGGGGGCTATTATAATTTGCATGTATGTACTGCATGTATGCTCCTATGAGATATATATATAAATGGGGAAAGGAATATACAAACAATTTTGGGGGCTATGATTAATTTTAAAGGAGCTTAGCCCCCCTTAAATTGCGCTTATGAGTATGAGTTTACTTGTGTGTATAAGAAATATCGAAGTACTCCCACACATGTTACTAAATCATTAACACACTACATACATTTTTTTTTCATCATCTATTATTATTGTATTTGTTTTTTAATTACCTACATTGTGTATTTATTGACTATATACACAATTATGTATTGTATGAGACTAATATCAGTACACGTAAACCATTCTTTAAAAAAATAAAAATAAAATTATGCTGTAGAAATATAAAAACAATATGCTAATCAAGGTTTTTTTTTGTCGCAATAAAACAATTGTTTGTATCTATATGAATATTAATACATGATTTCTCCAACAGATCTGATTGTCAATTCACATACCTAAATGAGAAACAAAATAAATTTCTCTTAATTGCTTACTATAATAGTAATTATATTAGATTTTGTAGATAAAAATTTATATATTTACTTGAACATTTTGCGGTGTTCCTAAAATATAAAGCGCGGCATTAGTAATATCCTCAGTTTCTAGGTATGTTATTTCAGGGTGTGATTTCAATTGTTGTTCCGACGACTCTTTAATTGTCACTCCAGGGCTTAAACTCTAAAATAAATCAGTTAGTAAGATGTTACTAGCTATGTTAGTAGTTAGAAAAAGGTACATAACCATTTTATTCACTATTAAATGGTGAATTTAAGATTCCACGTGTAATGCCATATTCACCCATATTATAGTGTAATTAGCGTATTATCCCAATTATCATAAAAAAGTAAAAATAATATTAACTTAGTTTGCATACCGTTATTTTAATTTTACTCCCCTCATTAACTAACATTCTTCTAATACTGTCGGTTGTTAATGTTAGACAGTGTTTGCTGGCATTATGAATAAGTGCTTTTATTGGTTCAGCCCTATAGTGACCTGCTACGCTAAATCACAAATACATTTTGATTTTTGTAAAATATTAAAAACATATTTATTAAATTTACTACTATAGCATTTTATATTTAGCTCATTTGGTGCAATTATAGTTAGAGCTAATGTGTACTTAGCATCCATACATTTTTAATCAGCCCCTTTCCCCAAATAAGTAACTCGTAATATACTTATATAAGCTTAAACCATATTTACCTATTTATATTGATAATGTGTCCATCGTTAATACCCTTCAACTTCATCTCTTTTATCACTTCTTTCGTGAAAATAAATCCGGCCAAATAATTTGTCTCCATAATCATTTTCCCATGCTCCATCGATTCATCTGCAATTGTTTGTTCGATATTCATCTGGTATTAATTTTTTTTTTAGCCTTAAAGTGGCCATTACAAGTTTAGCCAGTTGCATTTATGACTATTGAATATTGATTGTGAAATTAGCATTATACAATCAATGATTATATTTATACCTACATTACATCTACTTATATATTTTAAATTATAGTCAGTTGGTTCCTGTATCCTAATATTAGTACTTATTATTATATGATCAAAAGGAATGCTATTGGGAAACCTAACACTAGATTGTGCAGAGGGACATAATGTATTTTCATAAATTTTTGCTGACCAGCAACATACCTACCTAACTAAACATAAATATTCCCTTTATGAGACAAATATCCAAACATATGTAATGATATGCTCACATATCATAATTTATTGTATATTTTATTATTTTATTAAATAAATAATGGTAAAGTTGTCGCACGCAGATAGCCCTCAATAAAAAACAATAATCCCTATTGATCACTGATGAAAGATACGATTTACATTGCTTGGTCACGTAGGAACTCACATGTTATTGCGACAATATGACGCAAAGCGTGTGATCTGTTTCGTGTGCCGCCAGAGACAAGGGATGGTCCAATGAGGCTCTCCGTCGTTGTGGAGAAAGCCGATTTCTCTAAGGACGCGGAGGCCTTCGATGGAGCCGCCTGCAACACTGGCAGGCTTGACCACGTCGTCTTCTCTCATCAGTGCAGACGCACCACCCTTTTGGGTAACGTCTCTCTCTTGAGTGCAGGAGCACCAGCAATTTTTAATAATATATTTTTTATCAGTGCAGGCGTACCGCTAGAATTAGTAACATCTCTTAAGAGTGCATGAGCACCAAACACTTTAATAATATACCCTTCAAAAGTGCACGAGCACCAGATACACCCACCACACCGGAGATTGACTGCGAGCGATACTGGACCATTTTCACTCCAACGAAATACTTCAATGTTGTTTTTTATTTAGATCCGTGTGATTAACCCATTCTAGTTTTGTTAAGACAACTACAGGTTAACGAGTTCAACAGCGAATAAGGTAAGGTGCATGAGCATCGTTTTATTTGCGTTAATTTGTGTAAATCTGCTTTTCTACATTAAATTACTACAGTGTATTTGATCGTATTCTCGAATCACGATCTCGAGAGCCCTCCGACCATCAGTAGGAAGGTAACAGCGTAAATTTAAATAATTTTTAATATTTACATCTGATAGATAACTTTATTCTCCAGCACTTATACGTGTAGGGAAAAGGTTCCACAGATCCGACATTTATTCAAGGCTTGGGTCCCTTGTATTTGTCACCTTTAGAATTTTAACTCATACTATAGCTATTTTTTACTTTTATTTCTTATTTATTTTATTTTTTGCGTTATTACACATATCTCCCTAAAATACGCCCTAGAGGAAGGGGTGGTGTACGATTTAATTTGTACCGGGTGCCAAAATCTTAAATGCAGCCCTGCCTATACCACGTACTTATATTAAATAATATTTTTACTATGCTGCTGGTGTAGAACTAACCGAGACAACTACGGTATAAAAAAAATTAAATTTTTCAATTTAACACCTTATCTTTATTCTTTATGGTCTTATACTTAGTGACTTTCAATAAAAATTCTTTGAAATTTCGTAAAAGTATGGACTCGGTTATAAATGTGTAAGTGGTATGAATTTGTACGTACCTACGTAATGAGAAGGGTAAAGAAAAGAGAGTTTTACGTATGCATTTTTGTCTTTTGAAAAATATGGTGGAAGTTTTTATAGAATAATGTATACTTTGAGAGATTGCTACACAAATCAACAAAAAATAATGCATTATTCCACGTTCATAACAATAATTTAAATACAATTATTAAACATTATCTATAATTACCATATATTTTTTTCAGTTTTTAATTATTAAAATTTTTTTATAAAATTATAGGTATTCATTATGATATACCTTTTTATTTTTTGAGTTGTTACTGTTTATTTGTTGAATAATGTCAACTGTCGTTGACCATAGAATCATATTTTATAATGTCTTGCATTAATAATATTAATTAATTAATTAATTATAATAATGATGTACACTATTTAGTATTTGTGAATAAAATCGAATATCGCATTATCTGATAGCACGTAACTTATTCTTAAAAAAACCAGCCAAGGTGACTCTTATACGTACACGCACAAATTGGTTAAAACAACTACTGTTCAGGAATCAGGATTCATACAATTTTTTCCGTCAAAAACTACTAATTTTTCATCGATCAGTCCGATCGTAGATCGTATTATCCGTTGTATTGGTGCGATAACAATTCTGAAAATTAATTTGAATTCAACGTTAGTATACTTGAGATCGGTCGGCCACTTTTTCAGTTTTATTTAATAATATTTATTAAACAATGCTACAACATTTAATTTTTTTTAAACAATTTAAATCAAATTTGTGGAATTTTAAGGTCAAAATTAAAAAATGTAGTCCAATCGATCTCAAATAGACTTCATGCCGAATTCATATACAGAAATTTTCAGAAGTCTTATCGCTTCAATACAATGATCAAACTGATTGAAGTTAAATGGGTAGTTTTTGACGAAAAAATTGGCCAGTATTCAATAACCTAAGAGTTTTTTTACATAAGATGTACGTCTATAGCTGATCATTAAATTTGAAGTTGTTTCTTACAAAACAACACTCAACAGTCAACACGTATAAAATATAATGCAAGATAATATTTATCATATTTTAGTATAATAAATTGTGTAAAAAAAAATTAATAAATATTTGTGCTAACGCAACGCTCTATGTAACAGAAACAAGATAAACTAATTAAAACAATAGAGAGAACCTCCTACTAAAAAGAGATTAATCCTGCAGATCGTGCTTCTAATAAAATATACAATACCTGAAAATAATTCAATCATAATATTGTTTAAAGGATATACACGGTGTGGAACAGGATGTACAAGTTATAGACAAGAATAGTGTCACTCTGGAAGAAAATAAAAATATTTCATTACCAAGCGCAGACGTTCAGTATGTACCGGAAATTGAAACAAACACAACAGAAATTGAAAACGGTCAACGAAGTATAGAATGTAATGGAGAAGTTTTAAGCCCAGAAAATGTCATTCTGCAGGAAGAGAATAAAAATATTTCATTACCAAACGCAAATGTTCAATGTATACCGAAATTCGATCTAAACACAAATAATCTATGTGGAAGTGATTGACGAAAAAGAATTCGATGAAACTGTTCTGGAGACAGATAACTCCATGTCAGAACCAAATCTAGACTAATCAAATTACCTACATTTGTTAACGTTATATCAAATGGCGATAGGAGTTATGGGACACAAAACTTGGTAATGTTCTATGCGAATAATGGATGATACAATAGCGATTAACAGTTCACACAATTAAAACATTCTCGTCATCACAGTAACCTATAGTTTTGACGTTACAGGTGTTTTGACATGTTTTGTAAGTATGGATAAATAATCTCAATTGTATCACCCACGATTGTTACTTACAGGGTGTAGCCCTTCTCTTCCATGGTCCCTATCATTTTAATTTAATAGAAAGTTTATTGTAATTTGTAATGCAAATACAAATGTTCATTGTAGTTATAAATGCTATAACACAAATTATTATACTTCAATAAAAATAATTTACATAATATAATAAAAAGTTACTGTTTTTATATTTTTAGTCTTAGTCTTAACGGCACGCGATCGCCCTGATCGCTGCCCCCCTCTGGATCTGCCACTGGTGCTGAGTGTTATTTCTGTTTTATACACGCGTTACATAATATTATCAAATTTTGAGTTCAGTATATATTTCACTTTATTGTTTTTAAAATTAGAGTAAATTGATAAATTATTTACATATAATTAGTGTACAATTTAAGTTAGGATTATTATCCAGGAAATTTCGGAGTGTTTTATTGATATTTTAAACATGAAGCAAGTTATGTTAATTTGAAAATCTACAAAAAGATTATAATTTTAAAATACTAACTTTCTTCAAAATTAAAATATCAATAAAACTTTTCAATATGCCCAGATATTAATTTTATCTTTAAACTTTACAATATATAAATTTACTCTAGTTTCAAAATAACATAATCAAGTGGATTATTTTAATCATTAAATTATTCTGAATGTAAAATTTCCCATGTTACTTGTGCGTGAGATAGTCGACAGAGACAACACTCGCGGATTTTGTTTTAAGATGTAGCCGGTAAGTTCATATATTTATATCCCTCCCATCAATATATGCGCTTGCGCCAGCCCTACGTAGGTAGGTATTTTTATTCCATTGACTCGCCAAACACAATTTATTTTGGCAGTAATTATTCTATAGTTAAGTAGATACCTCTTACCTAGTTACTCATAGAAAAGAAATTAGCTCTTACTTAATTTCCAACAAGACGTATAATTATGCATAAGGTTTAATATATCATAATACCAACAAGTTTCGTTTAAATATGGTTTAATTACGTTTATTTATTATTACTTATTTATTAATAAGTGTGTCATCTTATATTATCTATACATAGTTATACCACGTGCATCTAAATATACTTAAATCTAATTACCTACTGAGTTATATTGGTATACCTACTAATAAATGTTTTATAGTAGGCACCTTTATGTACAATGCTATGTATCAGGGGCGGCCAAACTTTTTTTGGCCGCGATTTACTAAAAATATACTTCACCTTTGAGGATCGACTTCCATAAAAAAGTTTTTATTATTATTAAGAAACAAACTTTGCGCATAGTCTATAAATAAATTCTAACACGATCGATTTGAAATTGTTTGCGATCAACCGTTTGGCCGCCCCTGCGATGTATGCACATTTAATTAAATAAAAGCTTTATTGTTTAGTGAGCATTAACGGCAAATGGTAATTTAATATGATTTTGAATATTACCAACAAATTCAGTTTCGTCATAAACTCCAGCATTGTTAATCAGCACGTCTATACTTCCACAAGTAGTTATGGTCCACTGAATGCATTCGGTTATGTGTTCCTCATTTCTGATATCGAATTTTTTGTAATAGAACTTCCCACGAAAACTTTCGACTTTTTCGCTTAATTTCTAAGAAAAAAGTCAGTTAATAAAATACCACGTTGGGTATCTCAACATTATATACGCCTAGGTATTAATTATTTATTTACTAACGCGGCTACATAAAATACTTATTGCCCTTGGATATTTTATGTAAGACTTACCCTCTACACTTTTTTTTAGATGTTCATACTTGACGAATAGATTTTATGAGATAGATACAAAATTTGAACGAGTGCCTAATTTATAATGATCATTTTAAATATGATTTTATTTTAATAATATATTTTTGAATATAATAGTTTTATTTTTGTTAAAACCATCTCATCCCAGAACTTAGTTTTGATCTATTAGAAGTAATCAACGGACATTTTTCATTTTTCCCGCTATAGAAATGTTCTTTATATTTAATTATTGTTATTATCACTAATCAGTATATCATGACCTATACCTACTTATGAAAACTATCGATTATTTATTAATATAAAACTATTGAATTGCGTGTGTATTCAATAGTTATTATTATTTAATCTACGATTTTACCATTCAAATGATTTGAAAGTTTGAAATATCGAATGATATTCGATAATGCACTAACTATAAAATTTAATAGTTATTAATTATTATTTTATAATCGGTAGAGCTCATTCAGTCATTCAATCATCACATTTTTATCAGCCTACACCAGCGTGTTTTTTATAGTTTTTTCCGTTTTTACTAACGAATATAACATACATATACCAATCAAAATATACGCTCAACAGTTTAAATTTTGTGTTGTTAGGTTAAATAACAGAGTAAATTAATTTAATAGTTAGCATTAAGCTTAAAAGTAATGCCATTATCTGTATTTTCTCATTGGTTTTGTACAAGATTTTAATTTTTAAGTGAGTTATGAGCACTTAAGTATAAGCTTTATATACTAGCTATAAAATAAAAATATAAATTAAACCTTCTATTAAAGGTAATGTAATCATTATTTTTAAGTTTGATGATATAGGTCATTTTATCCTAATATTAAAGCACAACACAAAATTGGAACCACTGAACTCAAATATTCGCTGTAGGTATGTATTGTTTGTTTTAAGTCTGAGGCAACACATACAGGGATAATGTCCTTTATATGACTTACATACCTTCAATAGATCTTCTCGTCTGGCAATACCGACGACGACCATGCCGCTTTTCAACAGAGCTATAGCAATGGCTTTTCCTATGCCACTACTCGCACCGGTCACGATGGCCACTCTATCGTTCCACCTTTCCATGTCAGCGAAAACGTGTATACTGTATAGCCCGCAAAACGTAAACCAATAACTCTATTTTACCTAGGTGGCTAGGTATACGTATATTATACACCTCACCTGACCTTACAGAATTCGACACGTCGATATCGGATATTATATATAGGTAAGCACCAATTAGGTAGGTTACAAATTATACGTAATAATTCATTAACGTTTTAATATTATTATGCACAAAACAGTTCACAAAATTATGATTAAATTACATTAATATTTTTACTGACGAATTATATACATACAGTCCAAACAATGCGTGTATTGGCTATTGATAATGGTAACACTAATCTCGGCGATTCGATGTATATATTTACGCGAATACTGCAACAAAGTAATAGATTAAGGATTTTTATTGTAAGTCGTCGTACGTTCGTATTCCGTATATTAGTAGGTCAGTAGGTATGCAATATGCACGTGTCGTATACCATACTACTACCATACAGGTATACAGCTTATGATAATGAATCGGCTTCAGTTGTGGTAGGAGACATTCCGCCTACCTACCTGCCGACTGGTTACTTTTCGTCTATATATCGGTGTTACTATTTATGAACCTATTTACACATTATGCAAAATAATGTACATGCCTATTGCCTGGATATTAATAAATAATAATTATGATAAATAACGATTTTTCAAAGTAGCTGTTCGAGGAGTAATGTCTCCATGCATCATACATATTATATAATGTTATTTTAATTTATAATACTTACTTTTATTCAAATAAATGATGAATATACATGATGAATTTTTCAAAAACATAATATATACTAAATACAAATTATTAATTTTTTTTTAAATTTTTTTATTCAAATGCGTAATAGGTATATAATATCTTAATACAAAAAGAAAAAATTGTACTTATCGACAAACCTAATCTATTCTTCAAAAATTGTAGTTTTTTATATTTTAAGTAGGTGTCGTACACCTGTCCTGCATCTAAGTAAATTCTGAAAGTTTTTGAATTTTAAATTTTAAATGCCATTTTTAAAATACCTATAACATAAAGTGATAGGTATTATTAAATAAGTGCGTTATTTTATTTTTATAGCTCAAGTATAAAAAATATATTTAGTTGTGCTTTGTGCACAAAATATTAAGCGAAATAGATTACTTACTAGGAATTACTTAATAATATGAGTAATTGCATTATCAATTTATAGACATTTTTTTAACATTAACATTTAAATGTTAAGTATAACTATACATTTAAAAATATGTATAGATTAAATAGTTAATTTATTTAATGATAAATAATAATAATAATTGTTATAGCAAATTGTAAGTAAGTGGGTTGTAGCTACTAAGTATTTATATTATTTTAAATTTAACTAGATAATTAACTAAATCAACTAACCTAACCATATGAGTTAGTATCTATGTGATGTAGATACTTACAAATTACAATCTATAAATTACAATTAGTGATTATAAATAAATACGAACATTTTAAATTAATAAATCTGTTATTTTTTAATAAACTGTTATTCGTATTGAAATAATTTTTTTAGATAGGTATAAACTATTAAGTAAATTTATTAATTATAGATTAGAAAATGTAACAGTTTTTTAGCAAGCCGATCTAACTCGGTAAAGTACGGACTTATGGATTTGGGCTTGGTCGCTTATTGATGACCCGGGAAGTCTATATTAATACTTATCAGAAAAAACTAATATCGATAATCAATATTGAAATTAAAATTAAAAAATGTCATTTAAATTTCAAGCCTTGTTTCTAAACGCTGTTGTTACTCGTAAATCACTAAAAAATCACACTTTATTTGACTCTACTATAACAATAGTCAATAAATAATAATGCACTAATTGGGCTAGTAGCGCAATTATACATTTGTCAATGTAGTGGAATTTATACTTTGATAGATATATGCTGTATGTGGTATGTTAATATGCTATACAAAACGTTCTTCATTCTAAGTAATATTTTTTCGTTATCATAATATAAAATTAACATAGAATTGTAAATATTTGATAATATATTTATACTTATATTTTTTTCTAGATTAAATAAATATAAGTACTTAGCTAATATATTATTTTATATGGCTCATGTGTGAAGAGAAGGACCTGGGGACACACCCGGTAATCATGCTACTGATTATTACTGATATTAGCTGGTGTCATATAAAATAATTCACATTTAGCTAATTCCGTTCTTATCCTATAATTCACCTCAAGAAAGGTGACCCCTCTTTAATTTCAAATAAACATATTATTTCTAAATTATCTGTTGTTCCTAAACTATTTTCTAATTTAATTTTATTTAAATTAACCAGCTACTGTCCTCCGTACCTTTTTCATATAATCAACATGATTTTAATATTTTATATCTAAACGTTCTGTATGCACTTATTTATCTTTAGTAAAAAAATATTATATTAAATTAATTTGTTTCTAATGCACAGGCTGATGTTATTTATACAGACTTTTCAAAAGTCTTTGATCGATTTAATCTTGAAATATTGTTCTGTAAATTACATCATTTTGGATTTCTGATTCTTTGCCTTTCTGTCTGGCCATTTTTAAATAGTTAATTATCTCAATTATTATTCTCCCAAATTGAGTGTTCTGTCTCATGTTCACCAAGAGATCATTTATTAACACTCCTTTTTAATATTTTTTTTATAAATGAAAATTAAATCTGAATATTTTTATTTGCCGATGATACTTGACTCTTACAAATAAAAAAAACTATTAGAGATGTTATAGAATTACAGATTTTAGAAACTTACAGAATTGGTGTAAAAGAAATGATCAATTCTTGAATGTTGAAAAATATAAGATTCTGTGTTTTAATTTAATCAATAATTCAAATTTTTGGCAATTGCCGAATTCCGTCCCGGGGGTGGATAAACTATGTCCGAATCCCATCTCAGTTAGGTAGATGGTCATGATTATCTATATCAGTAATAGTCAGTATAATGCTAAAGAATAATTTAATTTTCTTATCGTGTTTTATTACCGCTAGCCTATATCATAGTTACAAGTAGTATTAGTAGTAGTAGGGCTCATAGTTTTATCGTCTAATCGGCATTCTAAAAATAGCTTAATAGTAGATATTTCGCATTATGAAATCGTATTAAATCGTTTTAATATCGAAACTATATATGATGAGGCGTCAGTTATTCTTCAGCAATTCACGAGAGTGCATCGATTGTTATTTTTTACGGTTTTGTTCGTCCGTTCTTTTATTTATTGCAGTATGGCTGGTATTGCATATGAAGCAGTGGATGAAACATTTTCATTTTCGGTTAGCTGATATATTTGGCTAGATTCTAGTAAAAAAAAAAATAATTTAAATAATAATTATACATAAGGCTGTTTTGTTGGATTTTACATTTTTAAACATGCCAGCAAAGCTGCCAGTCCTAAGTTTGGAGAAAATGTGAAGGAAAATGTTACTGTTACCTATATCATAGTTACTAACAGGTAGTAGGACGGAATTCGGTACCAGCCAAATTTTTAGCTATTCTGCTTCAAATTTTGACCTTGAACTTATTTCTAATTTTAATGATTTTTGTGGTTATTTTTGATTCTAAACTAAATTTTTCTGATCATATTGAATTTATTAAGAATAAAGAAATGTTTATTCTTGGTTTTTACCAAATGCATATGCAAAGATTTTTGTGATCCTTTTGCTTTAAAAATTTTTTATTATTCTTTTATTTGTTTGAACCATGAATACACGAATACGTTAAAACAAAAATAAATGATTCAATCAGTTCAAAATAAATTTTAAGATTTATGTCTTTTAAATGTAACATACAAAAGCCAATGCATGATTCATATGATAATATGTTAAATTAGTTAAATCATTTTCCCCTTAAAGACAAACGTTTATAGAGTTGCTCTCCATTATTTTACATAATTTAGTTTCTGTCTTAACTAATTGCCCAGAACTGCTTTGTTTAATAAATTTTAAACATTTAAAAATTAATTACTTTAATTCTAGCCATTTTATCCTAATTGTTCTGATAAAAATTGTGTGTCAAACTGTCTTGCTTATATTTATACTTTTGATTTCAACTGATTAAAGTTAACTAGTTAAGCTTTTATTTAAATATTTTCTTACACTTATTAAATTTATTTTATTGTATTTATTTAGTTTAATATCAATTATGTACTTTAATTATATTGTTAAATTTTTACATTGTGTACGGTTTTCCTTTACAATTTTATTATCCAGATCTCATGATTGTTGTAAAGTAAGTCATCTTGTAAAACAGTGGTAGGTGACCCCAGAAGCAATTTTTTATGACCCGCACAAAGGTGGTTAATTTTTATGTTTTATTATTGTTCAATAAAATTTTTCATAAAACTTTCAATACTATTCAATTCTTTTTTCTTTTTAAATAAAATCTAATATAATCGTTAATAGTTGATGTTTATTCTATGTAGTTATATAGTCAGTTTAATCAATAAAATTGTTATTATTATCAATATTATTTAATCGGAGTCGAAGATAATGATGGTTGCACTACTCCAGTTATAGTTTCTTTGTGTTTGTAGCGATTAGTATTACAGCATGATTACACCCGTACGTGTGACTATACATTTTTGAATGAATTGAATATAAAATTACAAGGCAAAGGAAAATTATTCTCAGATATGTATACTGATATTAAATCGTTTCAAGTAAAATTAAAACTATTGTACAATAATTTCGATCAACAAATTTTGTATCATTTTTCGTGTTGTAAATCTGCGATTGAATATTTTGTAATACTATTGCAGTGGAATTTAATTAAACCTAAATTTCTCAATATTATTGAACAATTGAAAAACGAATTTTCAACAAGATTTGATGATTTTTATAAGTACGATAAAGAAATAAAATTATTCCAGAATCCTTTTCAAGTGGACATAAATAATGTCAAGAATGATTTACAAATTAAAGTCATTGAACTTCAAAATGACGAGGTTCTAAAAAATTGTTTTCGGGAAGTAACTAGTTTGTCTCAATTTTATAGTTGTCTTCCAATATCTATACATTTTCTGGAATCAGACAATTCGCGCAAAAACTTATAGCGGCGTTTGCAAGTACATATATATGTGAGTAGACATTTTCTATTATGAAGTACAGAAAAAATAAGCACTCTTCACGCCTTAGTGATTAACATTTACACGCTGTATTACGAGTCTTAACAACAAGTCTGCAAGCTGATATCAAAAATTTAAATGATAAACTGCAAGCACAGAAATCTCATTAATTACAAATTTACAATTTTTTTTTAAAGGCAATTTTTTCCAGTAACATTCGTATTTCTATTTGTACACTCATATTTCTATGTAAAATAATCAAATATAATAGCAATACAATTATTAGTATTATATATATTATATGTAAAAAATTTTTTTAATGTGGCCCTTGATAAACACTTGAAAAAAAATATGGCCCGCGTGGTTCAAAAAGGTTGCCAATCCCTGTTGTAAAAGGATAACGTCCGTTAAATAATAATAATAATAATAAAAAAAAACTATAATTTCTAATTGTACCCAGTTCATTCTATAGCCTAACTATACTTTATAAGTACGTCATTTTGGTGTCATATCTCCGTATCAAAATAAAAAATTCTACTCTAAAGGAAAATAAAAACGTAAGTACACAATATTATAGTTATTATTCTTTATTTTTAATAACATATATAAATAAGTGATTTATTTTTTATTCAAGTAACAAAAATAGTAATTTTTATTTAGCCTCTACTTTTTATTGTTTTTAGTAATCATAGTCTATAATAATTAAAGTCACATTTAAAAGTAACTTATTTGTAACATCATTAGAGAATTCAATTATTTTTATTTTTCGAGTCTGTACTATAAAGCCATTCTCTCAAATGTTTCGTCCGATTGAATGCTATTTGTTTTGGTGTTAGCGCTTGATAAATGTTGGTAAACTTGTATTCATCAGAAACTATAAAAAAAATAAAACTTTTATAAATTAAATAGTATGATATTTATTTATTTTATTTTTTTTTTTATAGAGAAAAAATAACTTTCAATCCAATATTTGAATAGTTATAATAGAAATTCTCGATCACTAGGTCACTTTCAGTAATAATGTTAGATTAAATATTTAGTGTCCAATGACCCATTAAATAAAATATAGGTGGTGAGTTATAAAGCTAATTCGATGTGAAAAATCATAGCCTATAGGATAAATTCTATGAATTAACTAGTCGCTAATTATTTAAAACTCTTATAGATACATCATATATTCGTACATTGTGTTTACTTTTAAGAATCATTTAACATTATTTTAAAAACACTGTGATAAGAGATAATTTGTTATTATTTATAGGTATAGTAAAAAATTGAAATCGCAAATAAATTAGATTAAGATTATGGTAGATACAATTATGTATCTTTGTAAAATCTGTTTACCTTTACATAGGTTGTAATTATAAGACGTGTAAATTTCGATCTATTGGTACTTGGTAAATTTAACAGAGCAAATAATAGGTACATGTTTTAAAAGAATTCAAATTTTTAATCACATTTCCATAAACATATTTTGTATTTACGACTTACCATAAAGTACACACTTATTACTTATGTAAGAATGTACGACCGATCAGTAATTACATGTGTGTAAATGTTTACAAACCCTATTCCTATATTACTTATTATATGCTGTTTTATTTTAGATTGGGTGTAAAAGTTTACACAGTATTATATTTTACATTTAATTATTATTAATAATAATTAATTTTATAGTGTATATAACTTACTATTAGTATTATTGGGAATATGATTAATATTGTCGTGCTTGAAATTGTTGAACGTCTCGATTAAACGACATATATTTTGTTCTGCAGCTTTCACTTTTAATTCTTGCTGAATTAATATTAATTTAATTTAAGTATGACAGAAACTCGATTAAATTCATTACCTGACTTAAAATATGTAATGGGCTGTAGTTAAGTTGTTGAGAATATGGTGTTAAGTAGTTAGAATATAGATCATCGGACATCTTTGCTTGACTCAAATAATTAGCGTATTTTGTGTTAACATCTGGCATAGACACTATTTTTTTAATAATAATAATAATTATTAGATACTTTTAAATTTTTGAGGTAATTAACAAAGTATAATCTACAAAAGTGAAAACATTACAAAATACAAACCATATGGGTTATTAAATATTGACTGCGTACTTGATGACTCGGCAGGATAAATGTATTCTTTTAGACTTGATTTTTTACATGGATTAGTTATATTCTCAGTTTGACATGAAACTGAACATTTATCAGGACATACATTTGTGTTATGTTCTGTAAAATAAAATTAAAAATAGTAATCATACTTATTAAATATATAAATGCAATTTTTTATTTATTTTTATTCCTGACTCCTGAGAAGTGCTTACAAATATATATTGTATTATATCACTAAGCATATTTATCCCCATTTCCCTAATTTTATTTAAATGAGAAATTTATTTTTATTTTAAATACTATTAGACAATTGGATTTTGGTTTATTAAAATGTGATCTTACTAAGAATGAATAACAATAATCCTTAAAAACGAATCTATAAAATATAAAATAGAAATAATATTGGAATTAATGTTTATTACATGGTATACAATTCTATGTTGAAAATATGGTCTTTATATAAAGTTAAAAATTCTAAAAATCAGAATTTGAATAAATCCACGATTGAAGGTAAAAATGGGGTAAGCATTATTTAGTTAATCAAAATTTATAAACTATTATTATATAAAATAAAGAAATTAATATTTTTCTTAAATACTTATGATAATAATAGTTTTATATATCACAAGAACATGGCAATATTTGTGTTTATATTATATGTTATTCATAACGTGTATTTGTGAACTTAATTTTTAATAAGTGTACTGTAATACTTTAATAAATCAATTTTTATTTAATAGTTTACCTTTTTCATTTGTTGATGATATTTCATTAACCAATTTTAGAAGATCGTTTAATTCATTCGAACAGTGTTGAATTTTTTTTCTTATGTCGCTATAATTAATTCTTTGCGTGTCTGTATTTTGACACCTACAATTAAATAATAAATAACCAACTTACATTTAAGGATGGGTTCTTGAACACTCAAATCATAAGAAATTTGATAATTTAAGTTTGAGAAAAATGATGATTTGAGTTCCTAGTCATTCAAACATCTCAAATAATTATTATCGAGCGTATTCAAGTTTAAAACGTTTAAGTATAATAGTAGATTAGTTTGTATTTTTTGTTAAGTATTTTTCAAATTAAACACTTAAACTTAAAAATCAAAGTTTATTTTAATACTTTAATATATTAAAATTTGTTATGGTTAATTTTTTAATAATTCAAAAGTTTGTGTAAGGTTCGAGTTTGATAAGACATTATGTTTGAGTTCATGAAAATTCAAGTTTGAACCATCCTTAAAAATCTAAATTAAAAATATTTTGCTTAGTGTTAATTACTTTAAATTCAATTCTGGACAGTCATTGCATAACTTTGGTTGTATGATTGGTTGTGATGTATGATTCGTAGTTTTATTATTTATATCATGTTTAGAACTTTCATTAACACGTTTTTTAACTAAATCGATTTCCTCTCGCAAAGCCATATCCAATTTCTCTGAAATGCTATTTAATTTATCTTCGGATATAATTTTGAGTTTTTCATTGAATTCTACGTGAAACTGCTGCATTTCAAGTTCCATTTCACGTTTAATATTTTCTGTACTTTGTTCAAAATTATGTTTTGCTTTGGCCAATTCGTCGTTTTTGTTCGATCCTAATGTTTGGTTCCAGCCATCGGTTATTATTTCGATATTTTTAGCAAAATCTTTTTTTAATTCGTTAGATATTATATCAAGGTCTGACTGTATTTTATGTTTAAATAAATCTGTATAGTCCTCTAAATCTTTTTTAAATTTTTTTAAATTGTCTGCATACATTTGTTCAGTATTTGAAATATGTTCTATATATTTCTTGTCACATTCTTCAATTAAGGACTTTCCAGTATTTTCTTGTCTAGATAAAAATATAAAAATTAGTACAAAACATTTTGAAATGTTGCTACAAATTAGCTTTTATAAATATTTGAAGAAAGTTATCCCATTCTGAATTACAAAAAAATATTTATGCATAAAACAATTTGGGATTTTGTCAAAAACTATAAATATTTTCATTTGGTGTTTTTCCCGCATTAAACAGTTAGTTTTCATGATTATTATGACTATTTTTTAGAAATGTCTTACTTTTACTTTTTTTACACCTAGTATCTAAAATATAATGAAATAGATAATATTGCAAATACAATTTAAAGAAGGTACATTTTTTCAAAAATAAATGTTTAGATACTCACATATTTTTTAATTGTGATTCGTTTTTAGAAATAAGTTCATTGTGTCGTACTTCAATATGTTTTTCAAAATTATCATTTTGTTTTTGAATAACGTCATCGATCTTTTTAATCAATTCTTCCCTAAAGCACAATTAATGCAATTATTCATTAAAATTAAGCATAAATAGATAATATTACGGTAATATATTAATATTTAATAGTTATTTATTACCTTAATATATCTTGGTTTGTTCTAATTGTATTTTCTAATTCATTTTTTAATAAATCACAATGCTTTTCTATTTTAATTTTAATATGTGCATCATCTAATAATGTTGATTTCTCATGTTCCAAATTATTTTCCGATTCAATCTTGGATTTTATACAATTAGACTTTACATCAAAAATGCCTTCATCACTTGGGTTTCTTTTAAATAATTTTGTTTCGTTCGAAAATTGGTTAAGTGGAAATCGTTGGGTTATCTCTGTCATTTTATTTTTAGTTGCAGACAGACTATTAGAAGCTATTGATGATTGTATTATTTTAGAATCTTTTGCTGTAGAATTTCCACTATCACTGACCAAATCATCTTTTTTAATATTATATGATTTTGCAGTTCCTATAGATTGAAATTCATTGAAATTATCGATTGCAGATTTTATATCATCATCGACAGTATCGATCTTTTCATGGCGTTTATTCAATTGAACTGATGTTATAATATTATCTTTTTCCTTTTGATCTATTTTGAATAATAAAAATATAATTAAAAAAATGCATGTAATACCTATGTTAAAAATATTAGAATAAAAAAACTGTGTAAATAATGTTTAATAATTAATATATTTTTTTTTATCTAAAAAATACACAGGCAGCTATGACTATTTTAGAGTATAGTAGTACCTATTCTTTGCTTAAATACGCTTAATTACACTAATGTTATAACATTTATAACTATTTATTACATATTACTAATGTATTTTTATATAAGTATTATAAATACAAATAGTATATTAAGTAATAAATGGACATTTTTAGTATAGAAATATATTACCTTCATAGTCGCTGTTCAAGTTGTCTGTTTGAATTTCAGATGAAGTACTTTCTGACCGATCAGAAGATTCCGTCAAAGTTATATCAATTTTTCTTAAATTTTCTTTTCCTGTAGTATAGTCTAAATTCGTAGTTGGGTCTTCATAAATTGTTTTTTTAATATTTTCAACTAATTCAGACTTTTTGGACTGTTCGTCTTTGCTTGGTAATATATTGTATTTGGAAAGTACACTTCGACTAGCTAGAAAAATCAATAACGTCCAAAACCTTATAATTAAAAACCTATTTACTACGTTTTACAAATAAAGGTTTGTGATAGGACATAGGAATGTCACTAAGATTTCGAAAAAAACCCTATTAAGTTTATTAAATTTATAATTACATTTTTATTAGACATGCAGTATCTACAATAATTCAACAGCTTAGTGAAAATTTTTTCACTTTTAACAATGTATCCACTAACATAATAATAATATTTATCTTTAATACTCGTAATATTAAAGATTAAAAAACACTTATATTTATTAATAGTTTATAGTTGATGGTTATTAATAGTTAATAGTTTCATACATGCGCTATATGTATCGTAACATTTTTGGTAATTATACATTTTATTACAATTTATAATTATTTACTTTTTTTGTAGTTTTTCGTGAATTTTAGTTAAAGTAGTTTAGTTTAACCAACATCCTAAATAATAATAAATGATTAAAAAACCGAATTTTAAATGTTTTATATTTTTGAAATGTGGAACATGTGAAATTATTGTTGTTTATTAATTTACATTTTTATATGATAATTAATGAAAATAAAATATATTTTGTTTTTATTAGTTGTCACAAAAATTAGAATATTAATAATGGTAACGTATTAATAATAAACTAGTAACAATATGTTGAAAATAAAACATAAATATTTAAAGTTATAATGTATTTTCTTATAGTAAAAGATTGGGAAACTAACTAATTACTTTTTTTAATTATGTACATTTTATCTAAAATCTTACCTGTATTTCTTATATCATAAGTATTAGTTGTTGAAAATTGGGGTAAATTGTGTAAAGTAGATGATGTATTTGTGAAAGGTGTGTTTAACCTGGTATATTAATTAAATTAATATTATTATCCATTTAAAAAATTATTAAAACATAATTAGTTTCTAACTTACTTTATTGGTCCTAAAAACTTCATATTGTCTTCGGATTCATCTAGATCTAAAGATTCTTCTATAGGAGTCTTAAAGCGTACGGTTCGTTTTTCAGCAACCGTTTTTTTTTCATAGTTACTCTTAGAAATAACAAAAGATAAATAATTTAATTAGTCATAAATTAAAAAATTTAAAAAAAATTCAAATTTTTATTAATAATTATGTAAATATGTAGTAATAAAGGACCCAAAAATAGTGATTATTAATTTTTGTAAAATTTTAAAATAATTAATAAAAATGTCAAGTCATTATTATATATTGATACTAACCATATTTATTTTAGTTACTTACAATTTAATAACAAGAGTCGATTTTTTTTAAAGTTGGCATACAGTAAACTTCAGTTTCTAATAATTTATTTCATTTCAAACATAAAAATTAAAATCTGAAGATAAATACAAATTTTATCAAAACAACAACCATAATAATTAAAGTTCATTTAAGATTAATTTTTAAATTACAATATTTTACACATCTATAATAATATATAAAAATAATAAAATAATAAATTAAATAAATTAGTAAATGTGAAAATATAATGCGAATATGTGTTTCAAAAAGTGGAAGTTTCCTGTTTACACTCATATATTATATGGATTATGGGAGGAAGAGAGAGAGAGAGAGCTATTATATTAGGGTCTATATAAGTTCCTTATCAGACGTATCATACATCTGAGTGATTTGAAATTTCCTTAAAGGAATTTTAAGACTTACATTTTTTGAATGATGGTACATTGTAGTGTCAAGTAAATTTTCTTCGTCTAGAATTACGTTTAATGAGATGTCTTGTCCTATAAAGTATTATAGTATTTAAATTGTAACTTTAATACTAATTAATTATAGGTAATATCTACATTTACATAGGTATAAATAATAATTAATTATAATGTACAGAATGAATATCAGATATTTTATTTTGATTTACCTGTTGAACAATCTTCTGAACGTGTTTTTTCGACTATCTGTCTGTAATATTCATCTAAAGGATGTTCCCATTGAGATATTTTACTTTGTTTATTATAGTAAAAATACTTATTTTCTTTTTTGATATAACTATGAAATAATTACATAATAAACCTAAATAAATCTTAATAATAATATTAATAATTTTTAATTTTATTTTGACAATATATATATTATTTTTTAAAAAATACCAAGGAACCCAATCGTCAGGCAATGGTTCAAGTAAACATTGTTTAGCAATACTCAAAAGATGTATCTCTTTCACTATGTCTATTCCTAATCGCGATGCTTGCTCTTCAATCTCTATAAAAAATTAAAAAATTAATTACTTTATATTTTTTCGAATAAATTATAATATATTATTTTAGTACAATATCTTAGAAGCCACATAGTTAAATCGACCTTTTAATGAAATTAAAACTATTCATTTTTTATTCTTAAAATATAAAAATGGAGGGAATAAGGGAATACCAATGACTCAATAAATTTGGATGGATAAAAATATAAGATTTAAGATAGATACTTATTTTAGATGAGCGAGTTATTTTACTCCAAACGTAAATTTTAAAATTTTAAAACTTAAAATATCATGTAGCTTTAAATCTTTAATAATAAAGATAATATAAATATTACATAATATCTATTATGTTTTATACCGAAAATAAAAAAAAAAGGATTTTAAAAATTACAGCTGTATCCTATAAGAAAAAATGTCAACAACTTTACAACATTCAATAAATAATAATAAATAAATAAATACATATAAATTGTAAATTGTGATTCACAAATTAGAAAAATGGCCGAATGGCAAGAACGGGAATTTTGAAAAAAGAATTACACAATGTCAAATTTGAAATGTTTTATAATATTTATAGCCTATAATTTATAGTACACTTTACAAAATATAAACTATCTTATTGAATACTCAACTTTATAAGAAAAACAGTAGATTTCACTTTTCGCTAATTAGTAAATTACCACAAGATATTCTTTATGTACCAATAATATCTGTATTGTAAATAGCATATAATTCTCATGCACATTACCGATTTGTGTTGGTTGACTGTTTTCATCAAATACTTCTTTGCATAAATATACTACAGTATTCAAACACGACATAATTATTTTTAATCATTTATTAACATAAGACTACATATTTTAAAGAATTTTTTAAACGCTGATAAAATGCTTATAATAACTATAAATAACAAAACAAATAATAATAAAAAAAAATGTAATATTTTTAAATTTTATTCATATAATAATAAATTATGTAGTGTGTTATAGTAAGTTGGTTATTTTAAATAGGTAAACTAAAAATTACACAACATACAATAATGTTGTGACTGACTAATAATTTGTGTTGTGGTTGTGTAGCAAATGAATGCTATGGTGACTGTTTCTGTTACTATAGTAATCATTTGTACATATAAAGTGACTATTGTACTTATATTTTTATACTACTTAATCATAAAATAAACCTATTTAAAGAAATATTAAATAATTTAAAAATAATAATGAAATATTTAAATTTTTTCAAATATGTAAAAACAGAGAAAAAATGGGAATTTTTACGCATAATCAGTTTTTGACAAAATCGATTTTTTTATTTTACTATAAATCAAAAACAAATTATTGTAAAAACTTGAAATTTTCAACAAATGTTTAAATTAGCATTATCTATTTACAATTAAATTTTCAAAATATTTTTACCTATTAAAACTATAAGCAATTGAAATTTTCGATTTTTCTAAGTTTTTTATTTTTGGAATGATTATAAAAAAAAATTGGCTATCTAAAAAATCTTTAAAATTTAATACAAGTTTTATTATAAGTCGTACTTATCGTAGTAAAAAAAAATCAAAAATCGTTAGCCACAATTTTTGTTTATAATCATTTAAAGTTCAAATGTTTACGAAATACATCAAAATTGCGAAAATTTGCAAGGAATTTTGAAATTGAAAATTTGTAAAATCTTTGTGATTTATACCTAAGATTAAAAAAAATACAAGGTTATTCATAAGTTTTCTTTTAAGGGGATTCGATACCGTGATTTTCTGTTTTTGTCTAACGCACGCGCGACGTAGGATTTTAGACGGATCCTTTGCCTATCATACCAATTGATCCAATGAAGTGATAAGAATTCTAAAAACAAATTTAAATTTATCGTCGAGTCTACTTGAAATTGACTTTCCCAAATTTTTGAATTTTTGATTTTAACTTCTCCAAAAATTGAAATACGGCAATTTTGAATTACTCTTTTTTAACATATTTTTTTTTAGAAATTTGGAGGAAAATATCAAAGGTGTGAGAAAGTCGATTCCAAATAGACTTGGCGACAAATTCAAATTTGTGTACAGAATTCTTATCACTTCATTAGATTAATTGGTATGTTTGGCAAAAAACATGTCTAAAATACTATATCACGCGTGTGTTAGACAAAAACAGAAAATCACGGGATGGAATCCCCTTAAGTAACTATAAAAAAAAATTCCAGCGTCAATATAGAAAAATTTTATGAGAGTATAAAATTTATTTTTTTACGAAATCGAGTAATATAACGATATATTACAATTTAAATATAGGTAATAAATTATAATATATCCTATTAATTATCCTAACAAATCATCTCCGTTCAGAATTGTTTTTCGTATACAGTGATACATGTCATTGCATTCAAATTTAACGAATCCATTATAGTGACCTACTCGGGCGTCATTCGATTGCGTCCCGTTTCAACCTTTTATAGCTTTTTAGTATGTCGATTGCGTCCACAAATCGAATAGGTAAATTATTTTTTCTTACCTTTTTATGTTCTGATTGTGTTTAATTGTTAGGTTATAAATAAGCATTTTAGCATATATAAGCATACAATTTTGTAAAATGAATAGTCCTAATTAATAATTATATTGTATAATAATAATACAAAAACCAATAAAAATAAATCCAAATAAATAGGAATAAATAATTTAAATAATATATTTCTAGTTAGTGTTCTAAAATAATATATTTCTTGTCAGTAATATAAAATAATATTAATACAAAAATCAATAAAATTAAGTCCAAATATGTCATTTAAAAAAAGGGTTTTTAAGTGAAATAGTTTTAAGGGGTTATAATTTTATTATTTAAGTTTATTTGTTTATCAATAAATTTCTGTTATTTCAAATACTTTGCTCTGCGTTACACAGATATTAAATCATGACTTGACGTTATTTTTATGTATGTATCTGTTTGACATTGTTTTAAAATATCTAGAAATTGATGAATATTGGGATGAGATGTGTAGAAACAAGAGTTAAATTTTGAATGAAAGCTTTCAGAAGCATAATAAAATGTTCGTAAATTCATCAAGTAAAAATCAATTCATGTTTAAATATACCTCCACACCATGTATGACAAAAATATTAGATTTAATATTTAAATTTATTTGTCAAATTAACGCTTACCTACTATTCAATAGGACGCAATCGGAACACGGAAAAGGTGGAAAAAAAATCGTTTACCTGTATCTGGGACGCAATCGACAAACTCCGACCTACTCTCCATCTCTACTTACAGCAGAGCAATACCCACTTGCCCACCTTTTTTATGCTGATTTTACAATTTGAATTAATGGATATCAAAGCATTACTAGTTACTAGTTAGTTTGTGTTAATATGTTTGTTCGTAACAAATTATCATTATGATAATGTATGATTGGTTTACCTAGTAAATCTATGTATTTTTTTTTTTTTTTTTGTAATTTTATGAAAGAAATTTTACTGTAAAATGTATATTTTATTTTAGTTATCGGCTGAATTCACAATTCTATAAATTGCAGGGCATGTTCCCTGCACTAAGCCACTATCATGGCTTTTAAAATGTATTAATTGTGTTACATAATCAAAACATATTCATTTCTTTGCAGTTATTTATTTGAATATTTTATGCAGTTATGTTCTGTAAACTTATTTATTGATAAGATAATCGTAAATTTATTGTATGAAAACATATTTAATTGTAAAAATTGTATATATTATTGTAATGTGCGTTGGAATGGGATGAATTTTATATAAAATAAAATAAATTGTCATGTTTATTAAGATTTTTTTTTTAATTCTAGTGTGTATGCATTAATCATTTGTAAATAATTTTAATATTTTATTAATAGTTTAGTTACAGAAAATTTAACTATTAAAAATTAAGAATTTCTTTAAAAAGCTTTAAGATTTAGGTGTGACTGCCCTTTCTCTAAAGCTTTTTCAAGACGTCCTTACAAGCGTCACAACGTACAACAGCATTTTCATGATGGTTAAATGAGCCATCTTTTAAAGTACGTATACATTGAGTATTGAATAATTATCAATAATTTATAGCCAGTCGGACCTACGGGATATATTTCAGTGAACGGTTTTCTTTGTAAATAAGTCAATGATTTTATTCGATTATTTCGATTACTCTAAAATCTCAATAAATATAATTTTTTGTCATCGAAAATCGTTTCTTCTATAATTCATATAACTATGATGACACGATACTAATTTAATAATAATCAAACGAAAATACAATATGATTATTTTTATAACGTCATTGTAATCGGCGTTTTATTATATTGTTATAAACTAATCACCATGGATAAATGTTTATTATAACAATTATTATTAAAATAAACAGACTTGATTTTGTGCTACCTTCATTCAGAGTTTTTGTAAAGGTTGTATTTATTATTCTATATTGTATACACAGCAGTTATACTAAAAAAAAAATGGAATCATCAACAAAACTTCGTGCTTTTACTGGTACGTTACAATATACTTAAAAAATATAAACCTGCGTCTCCATATGCAGATATTTTTGTAAATCGCATTATAATAAGTATACGTTTTCAGTATTATCAGTGGCGATGGCTATAGGTGTAATACTCCGACAAATGGAATGGTCGTCTCTGATCCCAATTTCCGGTGGTGGCCTTTGGTGTTCGCTTTCGCCCATCGTGTTCGTGGCTGGTGCCGTGATTGGCGCATTGCTCTCGGGGCCCGTCTGGAGGCGTTTTGACAGCCGACTGGGCATGGCGTTTTTTGATGCCGTTTTGGTCGGCGGTCTATGTATCGTTACTTTACCAGTAACACTAACAGAGTTGATGGTCGCTGGAAAATTATTGCTCGGAATCGGTTCAGGCGCGATGTCCGCTATCGTACCCGCATACGTTGGCGAGATTTCGCACCCAAAATTCCGAGGTATTTATTAACAATTAACGCACATTCGTTTTTCATTAGTACTTAAAAAATTGTAACCATAAGTCCATAAAATAAAATATATAGTATATAAACACTAATAAATAATATATGGTAACATATATACTACCACATAATATTATGGCGAGTAGCTTAGCCTGGTGAAAAAGTTTTTATAGTATTGCAATAAAAATAAATCGGGTGCAGTTGAATAACAGTTTTTTCTATCGTTGTGTTTTTAATTTTCATTTTATTTACCCATATTTTTTAAACTTTATATGAATTATAGTGTAATTATTAATTTCCAGTTGACAAAAAAAATTGTCCCAATTATTTAGTTCAAATAAGGGATCATTTCAGGAAGGAAATAGAGTGCAAATACCGCAACGAAAAAATTCGTAACTATTTTATATTAATTTGAAGGTGATACAAAAAACGATTACTAATTTATTTTCTCTGTTTCTATGGAAAATATTATTATTTTAATTCGGTCTAATATTATAGAAAATTTTTTTATTTAGAAAAATTAAACGACCGACCCTGAATGCGAGACAGTTTAACAGTTACAACGATCCATATGATTTTTGTATGTTTTGACTTTTAAATATTTTATTATTTTTCACTTCGTGCTTAAATTATGAAAAATGTGATACGTGTCACGTCGATAGTGAAATAGCGCCTTTAGAGAGAAAAAAAATCATGTCTATCTCTGTATAATATATCTGCACCAGATAAATCGTTGTATTCAATTGATATCCTTTTTCTTATGGACGGTTAGTGATGTCTGAAATCTACAAGTTGAGTCGTGTTCACAGCTACGTCGTCTATCGCGTCGTGTCGTGTTTAAAAAGTTGAGCTCGGCCAACTTACGGTAAATAATGGTTAGTGACTGATACCATAATTACAATGGCTAATCTGCAGATTACGAAAAAATAAGAAACACGATTCGACAAATGACGTAGCCGTGAACTCTATATTTTCAGTATACCACAGATAAAATAAATATCTAATAGGTAGGTAAAGTCATGATTCTCAGTATTTCACAAACAATAATACCCAGCTAGTCTTGTGTACCTATTACTGCTTATAATGCATTTTTGCTTTTCGTTTGCGGAAAACATCGGTCGACTGTCATTTGATTTCTATCACTTACAAACAATAATTTTTTTTCGTAGGCAAAATGGGTATATTGTTCCACGCGATCATGGTATTGGGCGTCGTGATATCCGACGTGTTTGGCCCATTCGAACAGTATGATAATCACCGACCTTTCAGCATACCGTTCAACGTGTATTGCTGCTTGTTCGTTGTATTTCACGCGATCGGATTGTGTTTCGTTCCTAAACCGCCGTACTCAACGCCGAACAATTTTTTCGAACCAAACCATAGCAACGACGAATGTATGAGCACTATAAATTTGTTGGATGAACCCTATAGGATGGACGTATTGCACCCGATGGTACCTATATTATATTTACATAATATGATAATATAAACAGAAGAAAGAGATAATTACATGTGATTTCGTGTTAGAGATTATAATACAAAATACGTATGGTTGTGTGTGTTTTTTTTTAAATAGTTTAATTCCGATTACCGGAACACATATCGACGAAGCTCATGGCAGATATTGGAAGCATTTAGTTACCGTGCGGATCGCAAAGCATTGCTGATCGCCGTTGGATGTATGTTTTTCCACCAAATGTGTGGAATAAATGAAATAATATCGTACATGTTTCCTGTTATGAAAATGGCTGAAATTGATGTCGACCCTAAAACGATATCCATTACATTAGGACTCGTTCAAGTTAGTTACAATTTGTATTTTACGTCAGAATTTGATTCTTACATTTCAACTCACGTCTGAAACATAGGTATTAGGTATAATATAATTATACATTAAATCGAATAATATATTTTAGGTCATTATGATACATGTCGCAATAATCATCATAGACAGCAAAGGTCGTCGTATGTTATTAATATATTCGGCCGTGATTATGTGTCTATGTTTGGTTGGTTTGGCATTCTGCATCATTATTAAAATGCAACTAGATACTACTACGTTCAATGATATATCGATGGCTCTCGTTATGTTTTTCATTATGGCGTATTCTTTAGGATTTGGACCTGTCCCTTGGGTTATATTGGGAGAAATATTTTCGACCAAAGTACGTATATAAATGACCTCAATATAATATCTATTATGTTATTTATGTAATGAAAACTTGTACAAACGTATAGCGAATAATATCTCATAACATAATAATATATATTATCTTCTTGTAATATATAAATTAATATTTTCAATAATAATATCTAAAAGAACCAATTATAATTTATAATAAATATATGAATATTATGGTTATTTTTTAGGTAAAGTCGTACGGAATAAGCTTTGCAGCAGCTATAAACTGGCTACTAGTCTTAGCAAATGCTTACTTTCCATACGAAATGAACAAGTTTTTCGACATCGAATATGTATTTTTGTTTTACTTTGTGCTATGCCTTTCTGGTGCATTATTTGTGTGGCGATTTGTACCAGAAACAAAAAAAATCAGCTTAATAAATGTCCAGAGGCAATTAGACATCGATTATGATCATATATATTACATACCAGTATAATAATATACGTATGTCAACTCTATGTGGCGATATGTCACGAGAACAATGACGAAAGTCGTATACTACACCTCCAAACAATAGAAAAACGGAGTAATATTCCCGATTTAAAACTATCAAACTTATACAGTATCTATTTTAATCTTGTATACCTTACATTTCCTAAATCCCTACTATTGTTACTATTTTTACTATTGATTATGGAATATAATCTAATCAATGCTCATTCTAACCTATTGTCCTAGTCCCCAGATTATTTAACTATTTCAAGTTTTTATACAGCATTATATTACCACATCAACTTAATCATATTGTTTGGTCCACTATCTATTTCGATTTCGACTTTTTGTTATCATAAAATTATTTGGTTTAGCGCCCCAGCTGATATAAAGTGTATATATCATAATAATTGAAAGGTAGTTCACTGATTGGGTTTAAATCATCCTTTTTGCTCAATTTTTTGTATTACTACTAACATACCAATTATTATTAACTGTGGTATACCAACTAGATGGATAAATAAAAAATCACCAAACCAGTGAGGATATGTTACTTTTTAAAAGGAACTTGAATTATATTATATTCCTAATCTACTCATTAAATTGGTAAAAAGTAATAGATCATTTTTTCTATATAAATAATGCATTAATGTAATAAAATAACATAACTTTTATGTTTTATCAATGAAAACTAATGCTTTACTTTAATTATGATACATTGTTTAGTTATATTATTAATTGTACATAAAAAAAATAAAATGTTTTCCAAATATATGTCGTTAATTCTTTACTTTTTTTTGTACAAATACTGTCCTGTGCAAGATTTAAAAAAGAAATTAGCATTGATAATCAATTAATGTTTATAAAACAACACATAATACAATTCAAAGGTATTATATTAGGTAGACTTTTTAACCAAATAAATAAATAGTTATTTACATAGTATATTAAAATAATACAAGAACAAAATTATAAATAACACATTAGATACACTTGTTACCTCGTTATTATAGAATAACTTTTAAAAATAATTATGTTCAGTAAATAAAGTAATGTACCTAAGAGTACTACCCTTCAAGACAATATTGCGATATCTACAATCAATACGAATACAATAAAAAAAATCAACAATATAAGAAAGGATATCGTATTTATATTCAGTTATAAAAGGTGAAATTTTTAATTTATTATATTAATACATTTTATTTACAGGTAACTACAGTAGTACAGTAGTATCACAGATCCTTTGAAAGTATAATTTCATAAATTTGTGGTAGTACATTGACAATAATTCGATAACAAAGACAACGATGCGGTAAATTGTATCTTAATTATTTTTTGAAATTTCTTCGTATTGTGAGGTTGTTGAACTTTATTATTAGTTTTTCATTATGTTTTATTTATTCATATTACATAATCATTGGATTCTGTCATCCAACCTACTTATCATGGTATGATTTGAGTGTACCTTATTATTTATTATACAGTACGTTTATTACGTAACTGTGTACATTTTTTAATCTTACAAAATTACGAAAATCGAATTTTTTAGAAACAAAGAAGCCATAATAGAAACGAACAAATAACTATTTTATTACTTGCGTAGGTAATAAGTATTTATTAAGCTCTTTATTCGATTTGACATAATTTTACCTGCTTTAAATATTATAGCTAGTTTAAGAAACTTCCAATTATTAATAATTTATAATCAATAAGGCTGTGGATTTAATCAACTCACATGAATTTTTATAAAGTATCTATATATTTCTTCATTGAGGCAATGTTTACTCAAAATGCATTTAACTGTGACTTTCGTGGATTGGTATTATTAATTAATCTCTATGTATCGCAGTCACCTATGCAATTAGGATCGAAGGAAAATTCTCCTCTTTGGCATTGTTTATCCAAACGGTTTATTCATCAATTGAACTTTAAATCTGAGTGAGTCTCAACTATGTTGGTAAAACTTACTAAAACTGCTAAATATACCAACAACAATTTAATATGTTAATTTAAGATTATTTAAGCATGTTATTTTTAATGCTAATATACTTTAAAATAATATGTTTTTGTCTAATAATATTTTTCATGTTTTAAAGAACGAGTGTACCTAATCACATCATTTTATTATTTAAATTTTTAATTAACCGATTATTTTGCCAATTTGTGCCAATGCCTACTATGTAATGATAAAATGTTTGTTTTCTGTGTTTTGTAATATTGTATTATGTAGGTAATAGCCGTATAGATATAAATATCATAAAAATTGGTTAATTTTTCAATCAAACGATGTAGGCTTTACTCAGGTAAAGATAACGCTATTTTCCTATTTTGCTTAATACCATAAAATATGTATATAAACAAATTTATGATGTAAAAAAAAAAAAATCGATTTTAAGGATAAACAATTTGATTTAGAAAATCTAGAAAAATAGGTGGGGTAACACCTTCTTGTACAATAGGTATCGAAGAGTGGATTACTATGATAGATGTATTTAATTTGAATTAAATAATATACTCGTATCATTCAATTTGTATATACGGAAAACGATTTTCAGTAGAGAAGCTCTATCAGCCTATATCACTAAGTATACTTCATATTATACCTATTATTTTATATTCTTTGATATTGCTAAAAGGTAAATTTATTTTTTTTACTTTAATAATACAGTAGATTGAATAATTCTTACCGAAAACATTGCATTTGAAAATATTATTGCGATATGTATAAAATTTAATAATATAGTAAAAATGCCCCCCCCCTCACTAATAATGTTGAATTATAACAAAACTTATATTGTTATTCATATTTTAAATATTCCAGTATGAAATTTTTATGAGGAACTTTGAATTAAATTGTCAATAGCCTTATTAGGTATACAATTTTCAATTTCAATAAAATTTACAAATTTTCCTGTTTTTAACAAAATTTGAACTTCAAATTTTTTTCATGTTTAGAAAATGATTGTCTAAATATTTGGTAAAAATACAGTTATAAATTTTTTAATTGTTGAGGAGGAATACATTCCAGCAAAAAATTTGTTTAATTTAAGTTTAAAAACGTATAAGTACAGACCTTGTATTATATTTTAAAATTTTAGATATATATATAAAATAAATTATATTTATTTCTAACTACAAAATAATTTTAAAATATTCGAATT
Organism: Rhopalosiphum maidis; assembly: GCF_003676215.2. Lineage (NCBI taxonomy): Eukaryota > Metazoa > Arthropoda > Insecta > Hemiptera > Aphididae > Rhopalosiphum > Rhopalosiphum maidis. The sequence goes on from NC_040878.1 coordinate 90,070,603, forward strand.
TGGTCAAAATTCAAAATTTAAACATTTATAAAATATAAATTTTTGATATTTATTTATTGGTAAATAAACAACTTACGGGATACTGAATTTTCAAAAGTCTTTTAATAACTTACGAATATTTTAAATATTATAAATTCATATACCTATTATATTATAATATGTATAGGAAATTATTTGTTAAAGTACACCAGATATACAGAAGCTAAAGGTAAATAATAATAAGATCGGATATATGTAATAATATAATAATATGTATAATTGAAACGTATAACTATAGTGCTCCGAGGCGTAATATAAAACAACGACTGATTGTCCTACAGACTACTACATAGAGAGAATATGCTAGTTATACAAAAATGCCTATTCAGCGTCTGCCGAACTACAGTGTGAATAATTTTACTTATAATCTACATACTATAGGGTGTGTTGTTTACATTCAACACTTCCCCTTAAACAATATACCCTAACTTAGAATTAATATATCTAATTCCCAACATCTCCCTGAGTTCCTGGAATCTTGGTCGTGGAGTTGGCTTAGTCAATATGTCAGCTAACTGCTCCTTGCTTGGCACATATTCTAGAGAAAACATCCCTTCACTGAACTTCTCACGAATGTAATGATAGCGTACATCGATGTGTTTTGTTCGCTTATGGTATTCTGGATTTTTCACTAGTTTGATAGCGCTTTGGTTGTCTGCATACAAAACAGGTGTATCTCCCTGTGGCTCCAGAAGATCACTGATAAGTAGCGTCAACCAAGTGAGTTCCTGTATAGATTGGCTCAGCGCTATGTATTCTGCCTCAGTAGTCGAAAGTGCTACCGATTTTTGCCTTTGTGAACACCATGCTACGATTCCATCTCCCATCATGAAAATGAATCCTGAAGTTGATCGTCTCGTTATTGTATCACCAGCATAGTCTGCATCACTATATCCACGCAACTTTGGTGTTACACTAGAATCATAAATTAAACCATAATTAAACGTTCCCTTTAAATATTTAAATATGCGTTTCACCGCATTCCAATGAATTGTCAGAGGCTTTTCTAGATAACGACTGACAAGGTTTACTGCAAACGTTATATCGGGCCTTGTTATTTGGCTTAGATACAACAAACTTCCAACTGCTTCTCTGTATGGAACTTCCCCTGCTTCCAATGATCCTGCCAGATTTGGATCTAATGAGTGTTGTGGATCTGTGGGAATATGCAAGACTTTGGTTTCTTCCATATTGAACCTCTCTAAAATGCGCTTGCAATATGAAGATTGGTGTACGAAAATTGAACCATCAGGTCTCTGATCAATTTCAATACCCAAGAAATGATCAAGTTCACCTTCCTTCGTCTCGAAGTTGTCCTTTAGATACTTCACCATTATGTCCACCAGCTGGTTATTTGTTGCTGCGATTAGCCCATCGTCTACAAAAATAGCGACAATTAATAATTGATTGTTTTTATTACTTACGAATACACAAGGATCTGCTTTTGTTTCTTTTAGGTCAAAGTTCATCAGCATATTTTTGAACTTTTTGTTCCAGCACCTGGGCGCCTGTTTCAACCCATATAGGCTCCGTTGAAGTTTGCATACTAAATGTGTTCCGTCTTCGTAACCTTTTGGCTGTTTCATATAAATGTCTTCTTCAAGATCTCCATATAAGAATGCTGTTTTAATGTCAAATTGTCTGAGTACTAATTTTCTGGCTGCTGCTATCGCAAGTATTACTCGAACAGAATCATATTTCACTACTGGGCTGAATGTTTCTTGAAAATCTATTCCATGAACTTGCGCACATCCCTTTATCACTAACCTTGCTTTGTACCGATCGACATCTCCGTTCGCTTTGTATTTAGTCTTGTATACCCAACCATTATTGATAGGTTTTTTATTCTGAGGCAAGACCACAAGTGTCCATGTTTCATTCTTATTCAATGACAACATTTCATCGTTCATTGCTGCCTTCCAATTATCTGAATTGTCACCTGTCATAGCGTCTTCGAATGTAACTGGATCATTACATGCTGAAAATAACGCATCTCTATACCTGATAGGTTTATTGAGTTTTCCTCTGTCTCTGAGTGTCATTCTTGTTTGCTCTTCAACTCCTATTGTTATCTGTTCATCATCATCCAACTTTTCTTCGTCGTCGTTGTTGTCTTCCTCATCTCCAGCTTCTCCTTCCAAATTTATTTCTTCCTCTTCTTCTTTATTTATGATTTTTACTTGTGTAGCTGTAGATGGACTTGTTGACTCTTTGAATATTACATCTCTGCTTATTGAAATTTCTCTTCCATCAAAGCATATACGATATCCTTTGGTTTCTTCTGAGTATCCAACGAATATACCTTTTCTACCCTTTTGATCCCATTTTCTTCGTTTTTCTTTTGGTATATGTGCATATACTTCGGTACCAAAATTTTTCAGATGCTTTATATCGGGTGTTTTATTGAACCATAATTCATAAGGTGTTTTTCCTTCTTGACCTGTGTTACCTGTACGATTTATTGTATACACGACTGTATTCACTGCTTCTGCCCAAAGTGTCTTAGATAAATTTTTGCTATATAACATAGTTCTGGCCGCTTCTACAATTGTTCGCATTGATCTTTCCGCCTTGCCATTTTGCTGGGGCGTGTATGGTACACTCGTCTCATGTTTTATTCCTAATTTATCCAATAAGGCTTTTACTTCAGTATTTTTATATTCCAGACCACAATCACTTCTTAAAGTAATTACTGAAATATTTAACTGATTTTTGACTGTATTCAAAAATAATTCAAATTTATTTTTAACTTCTGATTTTTGGCTCATAAAATACACATACGTATAGTTAGAAAAATCATCCTTGAATATAACAAAATACCGTTTACCTCCAAGTGAGTTTTCCTCCATGGGGCCACATACATCACTGTGAATTAACTGACCTGGCTTTGTAGTTTTAGTTTTACTTAATGTGAATGGCTCTCTGTGTTGTTTACCATAAATGCAAGCTTCACAGAAAAATTTGTTTTTCGTTTCTATGAATGGAATCCGCTTATATTTCAAGTAGTTCCGAACATATTGAACATTCTGATGACTTAATATTTCATGCCACTGTAGTAACGTGAGATTTTTAACTGCAACATTTGCTTGATCAGCCGGTTGTAATAATGGTCTTGTTCTCAGAACCATTGAAAACATTTTATTCTCACGAACTCCAATAGCAACTATACGATTGTTTTTTTTTAAATATACATCCGTCACTGTCTGTCATCATTTTTATGCCTTTATCAAGACATGCTCCACACGAAAACAAATTTACCTTCAGATCAGGTACATGTAAAACGTTTGACAAATGACTGTCAACCCATTTATCGCCGATTCTCGCTTGTACATTTATATTACCTTTACCAATAGCCATAATATGTTTACCATCACCGATACGTACTGGTAACTGCACTTCAAATGACTCATAGTTACTGAACCATTCTCTTCTGCTGGTCATATGATCGCTAGCGCCTGAATCCACATACCATTTTTCCGACTCGTTGATTTCGATGTCCTTTGATTGTACACCAACCAACGCATTTCCTGAGTTGCTCTTATTTTTTTCTTTTTGTTCTTTTAAGAAAATCCGGCATTCACGTTTCCAATGCCCTGGTTTTTTACAATGATTACACTTGCCTGGTTTTTTATCATTGTTCCATTGACTTTCAGAATTGCCAATTTTCGTATGTTTTTCTTTATTTGTTCCATAGGATTTCTTTGCCGAAAATGCACTACTACTTGCAATATCTCTCTGAGTATCATAACCTTGAGTTTGCCTTGTTTCCTCTACCATGAGTCTAGATGACAAATTTGACAATGTTTTGTCCACATTTGGTATCGAATCCCATGCACTGTAGAAATGTTTGTAATTTTCTGGCAAAGTCATTAGTATCTTAGTCATAAGCATTGAGTTGGATATTGGTTCACCTAACTGCTTTAATTTTCTACTAAGACTCTCCAATTTCGAAATATGAATCGCCATATTGTCATCTGGGTCTTTAACATAGCTGTAGAACTTTTGTTGAATCAATGTTACACTCGAGTCCGACTTTTGTTCATATACACTAAGCAACTTGTCCCACATTTCCTTAGCCGTGTCACAATTCATTATGTACTGCAGTGGTTGTTCATCCACTGACGTGACTATATACTTTTGAGCCTTGTTGTCCGCTTTTTTATATATTGAATAATCTACACCATACCTTTTTCTTGCATCTTCTTCAGTTTCTGAACTTGATTTGTTAAGAACAGGTTTTTTCGAATTTCCGGTCACAACATCAAATATATCGGCTGCAGTCATTATGACTTTTATTTGGAATTTCCATGTTTCCCAATTTTCATTACCTGTCAGTTTATTTATTTTTATAGATTCGTTTTCCATAATAACGAATTATCTGTACACTGTCTGTACACTATAAATGTAATAATAACAAACACAGTTTCTGCGCTTCACACGATCGATGCACTAACACTGCACTGCACTATACTTCACGAATTATTATTGCTGTACACTGTCTGTACACAAACACGCGATTTGTAAATCAATAATTATAGTATCAAACATACATGACTCTATTATAATTACCGTACTACTGGGCCCATAACCTGTTAAAGTACACCAGATATACAGAAGCTAAAGGTAAATAATAATAAGATCGGATATATGTAATAATATAATAATATGTATAATTGAAACGAATAACTATAGTGCTCCGAGGCGTAATATAAAACAACGACTGATTGTCCTACAGACTACTACATAGAGAGAATATGCTAGTTATACAAAAATGCCTATTCAGCGTCTGCCGAACTACAGTGTGAATAATTTTACTTATAATCTACATACTATAGGGTGTGTTGTTTACATTCAACATTATTGTATGGTTAAAATTTCAAGTATCTACGGTTTTTCGTATTGGAATTACACAGAAAAAAAATAAATCAAAAACTGGATTTGTTTAAAAACCCTTGTTTTTTTTTATTATTTTTTAAAACATTGGGAATTTTTAATTTTGACTTGTTTAAATTATAAAATAGATGCAATTTTTTTTATCATAAACCACCCTCAAAATTGAATATCAAAGCTTTTTGTCAACCACTCTCGTATGTACAGACAAAAAAATACACACATCATTGTAAAATCAATGCATTGCTTCGCTCAAAATCTCAAATAAAAGGTGATAATAACATGTTCGGCTAATCTTCGATTGTTATGTTATTCGAAAATTATAAAGGAAAACGTAATAGATATGTATTAGGTATTCAAATATATTTCTTCCCAGCAATATGTCGATAGGTATTAGATATACATTAGCGTAAACGATATGTGATTTTGGGTCATTCGCCCATATGAAAACCACTCATACCTACAAATAATCGTACCAAACAATAATACAGAAATATTAAAATGTATACGACGGGACTCTAGTACCCCACGAATGTACGTGACGTCGTTGACACAGTGTATGATAGTAAATAGTAATATATATATATATATTATATCTACCTACATGACGTATATAATATATTATTATTATTGAACCACGCCGCCGACAACGTGACCAGCCGCGACACGCCACTGTGCAACGTGACTAGCTCGAATCCGAATAAATGAAATATTATACTTATTTTAACGAGTGACAATAACCATAATATTACTATGTACCTAGGCATATAAAACGTATTCTATTGGAAAAATGATCAACGATACAGTTAGTCGGTCGCCGCGCGCGCTTCTCAATGATCGCCGTCGGACGTGGTTTATACGATTATAACATTAGTTAAGTACTTTACAATATTAAATTTATATTCGTGCGAACGGTTCGTGTTTTTTTTTAATAATATTTTTATAAAATCTGATAAAATACGTTGTTACGTTTTTCTCGACGTGTCTGCCACAATAAGTGCTAGGTACACATTTAAAAAAATATAATTTGTGATGAAAAATCGTGTGTTAGCGGTATCAAGTCAGTTTTGACCTCGACGATAACGTTCAGATTGGGTTTAATCGGTGTAAATGTGCTCTGGGGAAAAAAAAAACTATGCAATTTCAGAATCGACGGATACGTAAGTTGAGTAGGTTATCGGTAGGCAGTTAGTGAATAGGCACCTACATCAGACGTGTTTTGCAGGGTAGGTATCAAACTTATAACTTAATTTTTTAATTTGCTATTTACCTAATAAAGATACGATTGTCGATAGGGTATTTTTGCCTTTTCGGTATTTAAAATTCACTCCACGCGTTTGGGCATTCGATAAAATAATATCACAGTTAAGGGTATCAAAACAAAAAAGAATAAGTTTTGTTAAGAAGTATATGAGACATATACACACATTGTATTATGTTATATAAGTACTAATAATATTTGTGATTATTCCAATACGTGAAAAATGTATTACGTCAAATTCGTATGGGTAATAATTAAAATAATAATATAAAATATTTTAATTATTAAAAAAATGTTTGGAAATTACAGATACAGTATATTATTACCATTTATTATAAGATATACTTACTAAAATTATTAACAAATGTCAAGCAAGTTTTAAAGCTCCACAAAAAAAGTTCATGGAAGGATAACTTTCACATCTCCTTTGTTTACGCCCCTTTACAGTACTCATATATATATATTATAATTTTGTGTTCAAACGTGTTGTAAATCTAAAGAGTTAGCATAGTAGATGGTAGCAATGATAGTAATATTAGTAGTAGTATAATGATACGCTTTACTCAACTATATACTCGTATACCAATAATTATTAAAAACTAATGTGAAAAATAATAATGTTATTACTGTAATATAATATTTAAAACAATTAATATTCGTTTTAACAAAATAACTAAACTTAATTTTTATTAAAGTTTACTAAAAATTCTACATTTATATTATTGTTGTATTTACTTAAATCTTAAATGTATCTAATAATGCAGTTAAAATGACCAAATATCGAAATAACGATTACAGCTTTCAATGTAATATTTCAGATACATAGGCAAGTCTACTTTTAAGTAGGTTCGATTAAAAATTAATATAATTTCCCAAGAATGAAGGAATTATAAACTAAAAATCTAAATAAATTGTACATAGTTGTATTAATAGTGTAGGTAAGGGTTAGTAGTTTAAAAGTGTATACAATTTTTTAATAATAAATAACCTTAAAAATATAATTTATATAAGAATGAAGACTATTATTAACATTCAAAGATAAAGAGAAGTCAATTTAGTTAGAATTATAGTTCAAATTAAAATTATCTGATTAAAAATGATTTTATCCAATTTTAAAACTATTATAAATATTTAAACAATGTTTTTGTGTGACTTATTTTACTTTCACATAAATAATTTATAATACTACTCAAAGTGTCATTATTAATAACAAAACATAATTCACTCGTTTCTTTCAATGGTTAAAACTATTTTTTTTTCATTCTAAATATTATATAAATAAAATTAGTGCTTACACGTTCAACATAAATTTTAAAAAAACTCATAAAATTATTTTTAATCGGTTCTTATAAAAGAAAGCACCAATAAAAAAAAAAAAATACTGGTCGAGTTTTCATTCAATTATTATGTTTGTTATGTTTAAATATATTTGTATCAACAATATTATTTAAATTTACTAGAGAGTACTTTTTGTACAAGTCTAACGTTCAACAAAGTTCGTATTATCAACCATGGATTTTAAGGTGCAAAATAAACATACCGTTCACTGGTTTCGTAAAGGGTTGAGATTGCATGATAACCCTAGTTTACGAGAGGGGCTGATCAATGCTAAAACATTTCGATGCATTTTCATACTTGATCCGTGGTTCGCTGGTGCGTCAAATGTGGGCGTCAATAAATGGAGGTTAGAATCACAAATATGATTATCATAGTCAAACATAAGAATATGTGTGAAATAATCTTTTGATATTTGTGTTTTAGATTTCTCTTGCAGTGCCTGGTAGATTTGGATAACAGCCTGAAAAAACTAAATTCTAGACTTTTTGTAATCAAGGGGCAGCCAGCCGAGGCATTACCTAAACTGTTTAGAGTACGTTTTCATTTTATACATGAGCTCAAACCTTGTCTTTAACTATACCGATATTTGGGCATTATTTAATTTAATAATGAACGATTTTTGATGTGCATGTATAAGTATAAAATATCATTATTGTTGTATGTACTTACAAGGCTATAATATATTTACATGTCCTTAATGACATAAAAAGTATATTACATAATAGATTATAATAATTTACGTACTATGTTGTATAAAAAGTATAGTAAAGTTGTTTTTAGCTATGGGGTACAACAAACTTCACGTTTGAAGAAGATCCTGAGCCGTTTGGTCGAGTGAGAGATCAAAATATAAAAGTTATGTGTAGTGAAATGGGAATTTCTGTCATAACTCGTTGTTCACACACTCTGTACCAATTAGACAAGTAAATATTGAACACTTTAAAATAATCCAATTTTATTTTATTAACTATTGGTTAGCATTAAACAGTTAAATATGTTTTTACTATATGTTTGTTAAAATCAAAAATATCTGCATCGGGTAACTTATATTAAATAAAAAGGTTATTATATTTTGCAAGCGATGTTATCTATATTTTAAAAACAATTAAGTAGGAAATTCATTTACATGGGCACATTTCTTAAATTCATTTTAATTTATTGAATAATTTAGTTATAGAAAATTGTCTTCAACTAATTGGTTTTTGTTCCAGAATAATAAACGTGAATGGCGGAAAAGCTCCATTGACATATCACCTATTTCAAAAATTATTAGAGTGTATTGATCCACCGGAAAGAGCCGTACCTAGCATTGATAAAGAATTTCTCGGTAATGCTTTTACGCCAACCAAATATGACCATGATGAAATATTTGGTGTCCCTACACTCGAAGAACTTGGTAAATATAACTACGGTACTTATAGGTGTCTTTAGGGGCGCACCCAAGATATTTTTTTTTTGGGGGGAGGGGGGCTAAATTCAAATCATTTTTAAATATAAATAGAGGACTCGGAATGACAGGTATAAATATATAATATTATGTTATACCTAATGTTTCAATTTCGTTAGTTGATAATTTTTTTATATAATAATTTAAAGTCAATATACCTAATCAAATTATCAAAATGTTTGGGGTTAGCCATTTTTTTTTTGAGGGGAGGGCTAAAGCCCGTTAGCCACCCCCTTGGGTGTCTTAAATAATTACATTGTATTTATAAATTTTATATCATAATAATATGTTAATATATATTATATTATTATGTACCAAAGTTCTAAAAATAAGATCAGAACATTGCGATAGAAATTGCAGAAAAATTATTACCAAATTTTAACCCCGATTCAATACAAACTTTTATTGACTTCGAGTTATTATGCACAAAAATAATCTTTGTGGTACGTTTTTGTATACGTTTTCGAGTACAGTTTGTATACATATGAAAAGTATGTTATGTTTAAAAACTTAAAAATAATACTAAAGTAGGTATATTCAAAGTGTTATACTATAATAAGTATAATATATTTATGTATATTTTATCAATGATTATATTAAAGTTTACAAATAGTAAAATTAAATAATAGTTTAAGAACAGCGACATAATTAATAATGAAACAACTGATTCGCGGTTACTGATAATCTTTAAAAATATATATATCAACGCGTTTTTCTTGTTGATAGATATTTATATATTTATTTTGAAATATTCATTTACAGGATTTAAAGAGATAAACAATCCAGCACGACAAGTATGGATAGGGGGCGAGACGGAAGCTTTGATAAGGTTACAATGTCATTTAGAACGGAAAGCATTCATTGCATCTTACGGAAAACCAAAAATGACACCACAATCTTTAATAGCTAGTCCCACTGGTCTCGCGCCGTATTTGAAATTCGGATGCTTATCTACTAGATTGTTTTTTTCAGAATTAAATGAACTTTATAAGAAGGTATTTTTATAATATATTATCTAGCTTAACATAGTTGCCCAAATAATATAAACGTAATAATATATTATGTAGGTAAGACAAAATAGTAAAATGGGGCGATTGTAAATGATTAATTAGTACTTAGTAGGTATGATTAAACCTATAAAACCTCACAAAAATCAGAAGAAATTAAATATTATTGTACCTAAGTAAATTAGTTTATTTTTTGCTGAAATACCTATGTTATTTTGGTTTTTTTATTTTATTTAAAATGTATAATCAACCGATGTATTATAATCAAATGTAAATGTTCTCATATTATTCGATTGAACAATAAAATAACAATTGTTTCTGCGAGAACATGTGTATATCTATGTGTATATACACAATAAAAATTATCATACAAAACATACCTATTTAAAAATTATTTTGGATAAGTCACATTTTTGATGGCAGTAAAGTAGGTATCTGAAAATCTGAAATTAAACAAAAGAAATTGTAATTCAGATCCCAAAAAACATAATAGTATAATGTAACGTAATAAGTACGGGTTTATAAATTAACCATATAAACATTAATAGAGAACATCGCATACTTATCATCCTAACTCACAAGTACAATTAATGATAAAACTATACTAAAATAATATACTAATAAAGTCAAAAGTATAGATACATTTTTGGAATACTGTATACTAAACCAATTCCGTAATGTCTTCTGGGTAATGCTAACTTTTGTGTCATTGACTAGTGTTTGATAATATAATGATACCAAACTACTATATTTTGTATAAAATATGTCGTTTACAATTGCTCCGGATTATAACTATTCCAATTCACACCGTCATATTTAATGCCTAGTTTAAAATCTAATATATATATATTATACATATATAGATTCGAAAATCACAACCGCCTCTTTCGCTGCACGGACAACTATTGTGGCGAGATTTTTTTTACTGTGCGTCCACCAACAATCCAAACTTCGATCGAATGGTCGGAAATCCGATTTGCGTTCAAATACCGTGGGATAAAAATCCTCGGGCTCTGTCCAAGTGGGCGAACGTAAATAATATTCACGCGTATTTCTATATAAGCGAACATATTGTGGTTCGTGACGATTGATGTACAGTATAATACAGTAATTGAATTAATTTTATAGGGACAAACTGGTTACCCGTGGATCGATGCGATCATGATACAGCTAAGACAAGAAGGATGGATCCACTGCATAGCGAGACACGCAGTCGCATGCTTTCTCACTCGGGGTGACCTATGGCTATCTTGGGAAGAAGGAATGAAGGTATACAAGGGAAATGAACCCCTCTGTTCATTTAATAAATGACACAATATTATATGAACTTCAATATTATTCTAGTTTTATCACGATTTATGTACGTTATAAATAATACGAAAAAGACTGAAAATCCTTAGGTGTTCGATGAACTATTGTTGGACGCCGATTGGTCAGTAAACGCTGGTTATTGGATGTGGTATTCGTGCTCCTCGTTTTACCAAGAGTTCATTCACTGCTATTGTCCAGTTGGGTTCGGTCGAAAAGTAGATCCGAATGGTGATTATATAAGGTAAAATACATATATTTATTCATAAGTAAAAGTAACACATTATTAATTATAATACGATATGTTCCAAAATTTATAATCGACAGTAAAAGCTTTATTTTGATCAAAAAATTGTTGGAAATATCTATAATATACGATACGAGTAGTTAGTTCTTACTTATTAATTATTATACATTTATACTCAGTATAATATTAGTATAATAAATATATAATTATAATACATAGCTATTTTAACTTTATTATACTGATAATTTTACCTGTTTGATGTATCTTATCGTAAAGATCGACTTATGAATGATATAATTGTATTCTGTAGTATTACTATTATTAGAAACGTTATTGTTAAAAAAAAAAAATTGACTTTATCTATACTCTATAGCCCTATAGGGTCGTAGTGTGAATTCAACGATTTAATTTTTAAAAAACATTTATTTTTATAGAAGATACATTCCAGCATTGAATAATATGCCTAATCAATATATCCATGAGCCATGGTTAGCTCCCGAGTCCATTCAATTTACTGCGAATTGTATAATTGGCATTGATTACCCATTACCAATTGTAAATCATGTTAATGCTTCTAAAATCAATCTCGAGCGAATGAAACTGGCGTATCAGCAGCTGTCTAACTGTCAGCCACAGTTAGAAAATGGTAAATTAATTCTAATCTCTTCGTTAAGAAGATAAATTAAACATTGCACACATACAGTATAAAAATAATTAGTCATAATATTTTATTGAAAATGTCAAATTATTTAAGTAATTAATAACATGAATGTATTAATTGTACAATACTTGTATAAAAATATTTATTTTAAGAATTCTATAGGTATTGACGTATTATAATGACAAGATAGACAATATACTTATTTTTTTTTTATAATTAAGTATTAAAAGTTATTAAATACTACAAAAACCCGTAGGGCTGTAGATGCAATTTCTGTGCGTTGGAACAATCATATTAAAGCTAGCTGTTAGGAATCTATTATATAACATTTCTAAAATTTTTGTTAATTTGAATTTTATCATTATAGGTACATTTTTGTTAATATAATAATATATAACCATATAGGTATGGTACATAGTATAGACTATAGATAATACTGATAATAGGTACCTCAGGTACCTCTGAGATATTATTTTACTCTAAATTTAATAAAAAGCTTGTGTTTTATATTCATTCATAATCATTTTTAAGCATACCTATTGTATAGTTTTCTTTTATACATTTTGTATTTTAAACATTAAATATGATAATAATTATATGTTTACAACAACTTAAATTAATATTTAATCGTTTAGTACCATCTTATATGGATATTAATGCTTTTTATTAGTATTATAATCCTATATAGAAGTAGGTAGGTATATTTTAAATTGTAATATTTTTTTTTAATGACTGAATCCTTACAACATTATACTGTTATTATATAATACTACAATATACATGTTAGGTATATAATATATTACAGAATTTATAAATATATAATATTGTAATTTATAATATATAACTTATTCCGGCGTTTGTTTATTCACATTTTACACCTATAATATAAATCATTAAATTTTATTCCAAATCAAACATCGGGTATAATATATTTATTAGAACATGTTATAAAACGTGTAAATAGCAAAATAAATTATAAAATTAATATCTATGTTGATACATATTATAAGGTAATATGAAAACTAATTATAAATCGAAACTTTTTTTGTTTTTGAAATTCTTACATTATTGAATAATAATATTACAATTATTTGTATTTATAAACTATAATAGGTAGTATAATATATAAAGTTAACAAAGTTATTATTACCCTATATTTTTAACTATAATTTATAAATACGCCTTTACACAACCAAGAACATGTTAAAGGATTTTATATCTAATATAATAATACTTTTTAAATGTTATCATTATTATTTTTATTCTGATCATAAAAATATATATAAATGTAAAATATTATTTAGTATTGTAAGACGTTTTAATTGCCGGGTGTATTACTATTACCTATATTATGACATAAAGAACTTGGTATAACAATTGTAAAATTTTTATCTTATAAATTATTATTATTTCCTAAAATATTTTAACACTTTATTCTTTATAAAAATTAAAATGTGTGTAACGAACCTTATCTTTAACTTTCAGTTTTCACATATAGTTTAATAAAAGCAGATTGAAAAAAAAATCATCATATACAGGGAGAAATTGTAAGTAAATAATAATTATAAGTACTTTAAAAATTTTTAAATTGCCTCTATCTTTTTTTAATTTTGCAAAATCTCATATGGGGTTATTTTTTCCGTGGTTATTTTTCACGATACCATACGAAACACATGCGACCATCAATCATGTACGCCAGGGCCACTGCCATTGGTGTGTTCAGTGTTGTACAAGTGTACAACTATAAGTTGTGTAGACATTCGATCAAAGTCGTTTAAGTTTCCTTTGTCTCTAGTGTCTAGATGGATTTTTGCTTGTATTATTTCGATTGACGATCGTTGTCTACTCAGTATAGTATATTAGTTTATATAATATAATGTATGCGTTAACCCAGGTTTGTTAATTTGTTATGTATTTTAGGTACTTAGGGTTTTTATATTCACATTGGATGTACTTATCATAAAAACAGTTAATGTATATAAATGCTAAGTGACATAGTGACACAGACATTTTTATTTTTACATTTGAACTGCAATTTATCCATCGTATTTTAAAAATACCATTTACTTATGTAGTAATGTAAAGTAGGTAGTTAAGCTTAAAGTAAATTTAGTCTATTTCGGATATTTTAATAATTAACTTTATAACTACTTATTGGCTTCTTGGTCGATACCGTATTTACTATTTATGTGTATTTTAATCTAGATGATTTTCATTAATAAGGTATTAATACAAATAACAATTTAAATACCTAATTTAATGTTATGGTATACTACCAAACAACAGCAAAAAAAAAAAAAATCAAAATATCATGTTTCAATTTTTCATTGTATAATTTAAAATTGAAAATGAATATTATTTGTAGTAAATTATTTTTTAACGGTGGTGTTATCTGATGGCAGAATAAACCTGTATGTACCTAATACATAGAATAATATAGAGACGGCATAATATAATCTGGTAGAAGCACAAATTGCCTCCCAACAGTATGACCACTTTTAAAATCATAACTTATTGCATCGTAGTAAATGCATTCCAAGATGGTTAGATACTCGTACATTATTGTATCATATGAATTTATTTAAGTAAGTAATGTTCATTCAATGGCAATAGTCAATTCATTTATAATAGATTGATTTAAAAATAATTTTAGTATTTTGATTGAAATCGTTTTTATTCCTAAGCACGAATTAAGATATGCTTATGATGCCTGGAAAATTCACCACTGCTATTAATGGTGAATATTTTAAACATAAATAAATACATCAGTTGTTTATCCTTTCAAATTTTATTTTTCTGTTTATTACTAACAACATAACATATTCAAAATAACAAAAAATGTTAAACAATTTAGAATTAGGTATACTAGGCACTTATTAAATACAAATAAAATGTATAATTTAAAATATATAATATGTAATGTAAATAACTAAATCGTTGACCCTTAAAATGTGTCAGTTTGTTATACCACATTCGAAGCAATGGGGTTTCATTATGACTTTTTAAATTAAATTTAATTTTGAGATTTATATATGTTATAGTAATAGATTTAATTAATAGTACAACATGGTCAGATAATGGACTATTGCTTTCAGTACCATGATATTTAAGTGATTCAAATATACTGGAGTTATTTATAAAATGACTAAGAACCTTTGACTGGATAAATTATTTATTAATAGCTTTATTTTGATAATCATAAGATTTTAAAATTTTTTCAGTATGAAAACATATTATGATGACATCATCACTAGGATAGCTCAACCCACCTTTTTATTTTAATGTAATCAAAGAATTTAAGAAATCTTCTTTATTTACAGAGCATGAAGCTGCTAAGCATGGTTCACATCTAAGAACAGAAGTTAATTTGTGTACAACATACCCAGCAATAATAATAATGTATATTATGGCCATATTGCAACACATTTACCTCTGTACTATAAGTTATATCATTAAAATGATCACACTGCTGGGAGGCAATTTGTGCTTCAGTTCTTTTACACAGTCTTGATAGAGAACGGCGTCTCTATATTACTCTATGACCTAATACAATATTTTGTTGAACACGGTTGCCTATTGTGTTTTGTGTTATTTATCTCCATAATAGAAATTCAGAAAGTCAAACATATTGACTTATCAGTTTCAGTGTCTTTTGTTCCTCGTTTTTTATTAACTTTCAATCACTCGGTACCAGGGTCGGACTGGCCCGGACCGCAGGTCCACAATTGCGGACTGGGCCCCTGGCTAGTTGAGCCCACAGACTTAATTTTCATATTTTAAATTTAAATATATTGTTATTGTTTTAATAACTGTATTTAAACATTTTTTAAGGTTTCTTATTAATTTTATATTCATAAAGTAAATTAATATTAGGTCTCGATAAGGTTAAGTAGACAGGTGTTTTTATTATGAATATATATTATGATATTGAAAATAATATAATTTAATGCACTGTTTACCAATTTGAGTCTAGGATTCGTTCGCAACAGATGAACGGCCAAATATTTCATTAACTGATAGGTTTAAAATTGAAACTTTTAATTATATATCTACTTGATATTTGTGCAAATAGCTTAGATAAACGACTTATAAGTAATTCAAAATTACTTAGTGATTGCATTTGCTTAGATCCAAAAAAATTTTTAGTATAACTTAAGGGCCCCTTGATCAGATTGTAGACTGGGCCTTTTGACGCCAGTCCGACCCTGCTCGGTACCCTACATTATGTGATTTGACGTTTCACATTCGTACAGTTTTGCAAAATATATTTATTTTAAATTTTATCATGATATTAATATACCATATATATATATTTAAATAATTACATTATTATATTTTAAATATTACAACAAACAATCTAATTGCATATTAAGTTATATTATTGAAAATAAATCATTATAAAACAAATACCCATTAACAAATGTACAAAATACAACGATATAATTAATTATGTAATATATACATTAAAATGATCTTTAATCATAATAACAATTATAAAATTGTTTTTAATTAACTATGATACATTAGAGACGATAAGACATTTAAAAAAGTAGCATAAACCGCCCTTCCACACAGCTCATCGTGGACAGTCTTCCGACGTGCTCTCGTACATGTATCGTTCGTAGCCAACACAGGCTTACGGTATCCAAAAGGTCATACTTGGTTTATATGCCGTTCAAATTGTCTCTACGCCATTGTCACTGACTTTGACTAAAAAGAAAGTACATTTATTCTCAAGTATATGATTTATATTTTCCTCTATACATTCCTGAAGCTTTGATTTCTTTCATCTTCGGTTCATCGCAAAGCGAATTTAGAGTTATTGTTCGCGACAGGTAAGAAATTATATCATAAAACCATTTTTTTAAATTGGAAAATTAAAAGAGCACGCCAAACTAACGAAAAACGTGTTTCAATAATACAATCACAGAAACTTATTTAAGTAAATTACGAAAAAACTGTGAAATACTCAAATTTTTAAATTGTTATAACTCACAAATTAATAATTTGGCCAAATGTTTTTAAAACATTGAAAAATAAGGATTTTTTTTTTAAAAAAAAAGGGTCTCTGCTAATGGAGAAGTGTTCTTAATTAATTTTATGTGCCTTTTAATTATACAGGTTTTGACTATCATCTAGTCATATTTGCTATCTGCAGTTTGTTGTTCGTATCTACTTACTTATAATGTTGTTAACTTGAAAATATAGTATTAATAATTATAATATTTTCAGTAGGTACCTGTATTATATGTCGTTTCAAAGTGTTATTTTTTCCACTTGAAGTTAATTAAAATTCAAAAAAAGTTCAAATTTTACGTTATTATTTGGATTAAAATTTCAATGCTTAACAAAAATCATAAGAAATAGGTCATATGAATCTTATACAGTTATGCATTATGAGTTTTATTATACCAATATATAATAATATATACTAATATTAAATCTGTAATGATTTCGTTTTCAGTCTCAAGATGGAAATTTTTGTAATAACATTAAATGGCAAAACCATCACTTTAATAGTACAACAGTCAGATACTATTGAAAATGTGAAAATTAAAATTCACGAAAAAGAAGGAATCCCAATAAACTTCCAGCAACTTCTTTTTGGTGGACAACGATTATATGATGATAATCGTACATTATCTGACTATAATATTCAAAAACATTCAACACTACATTTGGTATTCCGTCTCTTGGGTGGAATTTAAATCTTTGTGAAAACATCAGAATCTAATCTGACCAACAGCAATTAAACTTGTCAAAAAACAATAAGAAGGTCATATTAAAGTCAATCCTTTCTTGGCACTACACCTTCGAAGGAGTTTCGAAGGATACAGTGTTTTTTACTATACCTATATTATACAAACATTCACAATTTATTCCAATAATGATATATTAATTGTTATTGTTGTTGTTATGCTAAAACTCACGGAATCGACATTTTATAATTTTAGTTTAATATAGGTAACCACATATTTTTTCTTTTACTTATTGACTTTTTTATATATTATATTCAATGTTGAACAAAAAGTGATAAATTTTAAATTTAAAGTTCACTTGCTACTTTTTACATCACCGTTACATTATATATATTATATTCATATAACTACATTTTTTAGAAAAATAAAAAAATCCATTATTTATTTTCCTAATTTAAAATTTTAATATTAGCTATTTTTAATTCTTTTAATTAGCATTATCTGAAATATATATATATGTGTGTGTTTTTATGCTATTTCACTTGCATTAAAATTTGAATGTAATAATTAATATATTCCTAAAGAATTAATCTTTTAATTTATCATATCGTAGATATATAAGTTTCATAGTAAAATCCAATGATGGTTCATGTTATATTATATGGATATTAGATAATAGTAGTTAGATAAAAACTATTGATGTTGTATTTTTAAAAGAGACACTTCAATATAGTGGCACAATAGGATAGATGAATTCTTACGTAAATAAGATATTTATTACCTCTACAATTTATAGTTGAATAGATAATTTATATAAATCTTCAATGTGTTAATTTCTATATTTCAATATTTTTACTTGTGCATTTGATAAGTATCTACATTCTACTTAAATCAATTTGTACACTTTTTCATGAATACAATTATAGTATTCCAATTTTAGATGAATAATTTTTACGTATTTTTTTCCTATTAATAAGATACTATTTTACAGGATATCTAAACATTATTGAATATAACATTTGAGATTCATAATGAAGAGTGATTAAAAAATTAAAATATAAACATTTTTTTTTTTAAAGTAAATAAATAATCAAAAATTTTTCTCTATATATTTATATATGTACGGTAAAAGCTAGTACTAGTAAAACCTAGGATATACAAAATATTTTGATCTAACCACGAATAGTTTTTGTAGCTTACAAACAAGATTTGATAAATCTTAGGATAAACAACCAACGTTGGTGAAAGTCAAAATTTTTTTTACTAATTATATGATATTTTTCCCCTTGCTTTGTAATCGTAAAAAACTGGATATGAATGACATTTTAGTTGATATAAAAAATAAATTGGTAATGATTTTACGTCAACTAAAAATAACCACAATGTGGACATGAAACTTTTATGTAGTATACGGTCTACCGCAATTAAATAAATAAAAATAAAAAATTATGTAAAAATATAGTTTGTAATATATAATTTTACCAAAAAATATAATAATAATTTAAAAATTAATACTAATAAAAATTAGTAAAATATAGTAATGATGAGTTATAAATTTCAGGTAATGTTTATAAATTGTTATAAACAATATGGAATATTATGTCGTTTGTTATTCAAAGTTCACACTATTCTAAATATTTAACGTAGGTATACATATAGATCAAAATATATATTATTAGTTTATTTTTTAATGAAATAAGTAAGTAAATTTATTATTTATTTATTCAAAACGTATAATCAATCGACGTATTAGGGTAAAATGTTCTCATATTATTCGATTGAACAATAATACATTAATTTCTAGAAGAATGTGTGTATTTATAGGTATTCTATTCACATAATGTCATAATGTTGATTATCATACAAAACATACCTATTTAAAAATTATTTTGGAAAATGATAATTAATTTGGACTGTTTTGATAACAGTAAATTAGGTAGCTAAAAATAAAAATTTTAGTTATAAATTTAAATTATTGAAAATACAGCACATTATTCATTGTAAATAAATAGGTAATACAGACTACAGAGTTTCTTAAAAACCACATCAATATTTAACTATTATTCAATTTTAGAAATAAAACTAGGTATTACAAATTATAGTAGTTATTTTTATTAAGGAATGTAATTACAATAGACAATTTTTCTATATTAAAAAGTTAAATAAAAATTAACTCAACTAATTAATACCCATCTTTGTTATATTATTCTATATACAATATACATAAAATCATTGTTGTAAAATAAATTGTAATCAAATCAAATTTGAAAATTAAAAACTAAAATAATACATAAACAAGTATAAAAATTAAAAAAATCAGCGTCATCTGATTTCTTAATAATTAATTTTTGTTAAAAGTGTTGCTTTGAATTTTTGCATTCCAAAACAGGAAGGGTGAAATATATATATATATATATATATATATATATATATATATATATATATATATTTATATATTAGGGAGTTGACAGTGTTTTTGGTTTTCCTTTTTTTAACCTCATTAATATAAGTATAACAACCAAGCCCGCTGAAAAATTAAATAAAAATTATTTTTATACATTTGATATGATATTGTCCACAGTTAGAATAAAATATATTATTTGTTTACTTACAAAAATTAAACATCGCCAATGTCATGAATGGCAACTCGCAACTGATCTTATCTAATACAGGTATAATTAAATTTCCGAAAACAACTCCAATTCTACCAAACATAATGACCATGTTTACCGCCATACCTCTAAAAAAAAATATAGCTGATAATTATTAAATATATAATAATATAGATAATAATGTAAATAATATAATAGCTTTGTAAAAACTTTATTATTATAATATAATTATATACATTTTATAAAATCAATATTAATCAGCCTCTATTCTAGTGATCTATTGGCTTTTTTTAAGCAATAGTGTAATGAAGTCTTCATCTATTTACCCAGATCATATAACTGAATATCATATTATTATTTTTTACAGTTTACCAAACACGCATATTAGGACGTATATATTATTATCATATTTATTATATTTATAGAGAGCTGGGAATATTGTGTTTTAACTAACTTCAAATACGGATACATTTATTCCCTAAAAAATTACGATATGACAAAGCTTTAAAAATATGCATTATTTTAATTTTAAATCGTTTCTTATTTTTTTAGTATATTAATTAATTTGGGAAAAATGTTTTTTAGATTTTCTTTTAATAAATTGTGTTTTTAATCTAGTATACTTATATTTATTTACATTAATATTGTACTTATGAGTTATTGTGATTGATTATTAACAATATATTTAGTGGGTTTTTTGTCTTTTTTACAAAAATAGTTTTTATGTAATCAATTTTTTTTTTTAATTATTCTATTAGAAAAAAATCAAATCATTATTATTCATAAGTGATTTTAAAACTAATTTTATTATTTAAATTTTTTTTTGCATACAATTTGAGTAGATACCTATTAGTCTGCAATGTCTAATACTACACCGACATCGTCTCGTGATAAACAAAATTTCTTTGATTATGTTTGATAACATTTATATATATATATATAATACATTAACGGGTGAAGCCATACAACAATTTAAACAAAGAACAATTTAAAATTTGATAACATATATAAGTTTTAACATGATAATAATTCAATAATAATATGTTATAGGTAAGATAGAATAAATAACATTTAAATGCTGGACGTATTAATTTTTTCGTTTATAATGTTTAAGTTTAATAATCTCATGGCGTGTACAAAGAAATTATTACATTATTTGCAAAAATAATTGTTGTAATCATAAAACCGATTATAGTGAACGTAAGTATACTGAACTTAAATACCTACTAGATTGTTTAGTTAATTTTTATTTTACAATGTATGAATTAAATTATTTGGTTTAACGCTTACCTTAGTGTGGTAGGGACAGCCGAAGCCATAATACTAATTACTAGAGTCGTATTGATGTTCATTATGGCTACGTAAATAGCTGAAAAGGTTAAGGTGACAATTCCATTTGTCCACGGAAATATTGAAATACCAAGTCCGCCCATCACTGAAAACATTACTGAAAACCAAATTGATATATTAGTCGAGCCATACATTTATATTTTAATTATTTTATTCATACTTGCCACATGCATTATTAAATAGGAACATAATTTACATGTTATTATAAAGTGATAAATTATAATTATTATTATTGTTAAAAATAACTCCTTGAACATCGATAATTTAGTGATTATAATAATTTATAGGTATAGAATCTTATATAAATTTATTTCTTATGATCTTATTCAATATTTAGATTACATTTATTTTAATCCTGTATAATAATAATATATAATATACACTTACTATATAAGTAATTTTTATCTATGTATTTTGTAATGTATATGGCGACCCAAAACATACTAAAAACTGCTGATCCAACAATCATAGATTTGATGTAGATTTCTGGATCAACTAAAGCAAGTGTCTAAAATATTCAATTTTTTTTTTGTATTTAATAATAAGTTAATAAAAAATAAAACAAATTATGTGTACAGCTGTAGTAGTTACTTACTCCTCTACAATCTGCAGTGTAAGTAACATTAGTTGAAGTCCTGGATTCACATACTGAAAACGAGTGATCACTTTTAGCTGCAATAATTGTTGCGTACATATTCGGCAGTCTTAATCGAAAGGTGTTCAATCTGTGTAGTGTATTTAATCGATACGTTGGTAAGCAATATTTATAAATATAAAAAAATTCATCTAACAACCAAAACTTTAAATTATATTACTATTCCGAGAACTCGGGTCTAAATAAAGTACTAAAATATTTATCGAAAATCAATATAATAATATACATAAATTATAATTGTACCCGCAGAAAAATAATTATTGGGAATGAGAAGAGCTTTTAAAAATGAAAAATCACCTCTGTCTTACTATAAAAGTAATTATACGGATTGTTTGACAAAATAGTATTGATGGTGTTTAATAATTAATTTTATCCAAATTTTTATTAACTAAACATTTCAAACTTACGTTAACATTGTCATGAATAACAACAAGAATGTCAATGATGATGGGGTTAAATACGGTTGCAAAAAAAAAGGTTTTATTTGGATCCACCCTTTTCTTATAAACTTTGAAACAGTTATCGATGGCATAGATTTTAAAGATTGTTCTTCTGGTAATTCTGATCTTAAAACGCTAATCTAAATAATATTTGATTTATATATTTCAGTAATTCGATAAAATTCAAATTAATTTATTAATATTTTTATATTTACATGTATATTGAATACTTACGGGATACGATTCCGGAGGATTGCCTGTATTTTGTGAATATATTTTACGAAATACATTTAGAGCTTCTTTATGGCGACCGACGGCCATTAGGAACTTTGGACTTTCATCCATGGTATAAACTAAAAATGCTGCTAGAAATACCATGACTGAACAAGTCATCAGGAATATTCTCCAGTTATCAATAATTAGATATCCATTAAAATATTGATAATTTATATCCAATGGAATCAAGAAATAAGCCACAACTGTACAAATAATAATTACTTATTATAAAAATATTGTTACAATGAAAAATAATCAAATAAAAAAAAAACACGTACGAGGCTGCAAAACAAAAGCAAAGGACGAAAATCCTCCTGCGTACAATACGATTTTATCTCGATGTTCTTTATCATAGAACTCAGACAAAAAAGTAAATGCGAGAGAATACGGACCACATGTTCTGAAAAAATAATGTGATGCATTTAATCAATAGTTTAGCCAAGATTTCGCTTGAGAGAGACTGATGATTTGTTATACTTATACGGGAAACTTAATTAGGAATCATTATTAATTTAATGGAGTTATCCTCTAAGCTTCTCTATTTACTTCACTACATTTGATTTGATATTATGGTTGAGTGTAGGGATGGGCAAGTGACAACTGCCGTGGCAGCTCACGTACCCTTTTTTTACTCGATCCACAATGTGAGAAAAAAGTCACTCAAAATTCAATGCAGGACGTGATACTTGAAATTTTAAAAATATAAAATTTTTAGAAGTTTGAGTTGCCCATCCCTTCTGGTATAATGTGTGGTGTGTTAAATTCATATACCTCATCTGTTCAAAAGAGTGAATATGAATGAATGTGTACTCACGCGACTCCGCAGAAGAATTTGAGAACGACCAACACCCAAAATCTTTGAACAAGTCCCGATAGAAACTCCATAATTCCACTCAACAGTATGCCATAGAATAACAATTTTTGTCTTCCTAGCGTATCGATGAGAAAACCCCACACAAAAGCACTCGAAACCATACCTGTAAAAAAAAATCACTACAATGTCAACAATACGTAAACAGTATCAGTATAATGAGTATAACTACAAATCATCATCACAACAATGTTTCACATAAATACTGTATATTAAGTAATATTACGGTGCTAATATTTGATAACTGACCTACGTAAACAGCTCCGAACAGCGAGCCTTCTTCCAGAGGTGACAAATCGAAGTAACATCTTACCGCTGGCAATATAAACGACGGTGAAGTGGTACAGAATAACGAAGTCAGCGTTAAAGGTATGTACAAAACGAGCATTCTTTTATTGTAAATACCATAACCTAAAATTCATGTATCGATACAAAACAACAATAATAGTAATTACTTGGCTAGGTACTTTAAAATTATACATATTAAACGGATGGATGTTTCCACCACAGCATTTTTCCGCTAAAAACTAAAAAAGCTACGATTTCCAATTCTGTCAGAGAACGTATTCATTAAAAAAAAATCTTGGTATTGATGAATTTAATTTTTAGTTAATGTACCCATGTAGTAACATAACACGGAATAGTGTTTTCCAATTTATAAATTATCATGAAGACTGTATACATCAGGGGTCGGCCAGTAATTTCTATTGGAGTCCTAAAGATTAAAATAATAAATCAATGAGGTCCAGTGAAAAAAATCTTTTTCAAATCTTTTTACATAATGAAGTAAGTACAATGTGTTGACAGGGTCCAGAGTTTTGCCTTCCGCGGTCCGCAAGTTGCCGACCCCTGGTATACACTACAATTATAATCATTAATCATTGATAACGAAAATAAAAAATGCATCACATCCACCAAAATATTTGTAAAATAGAAAAATAATATTAGGTGAGATTTAGATAATAAGCTTTTTTAGTGCCTAATTCAATTCGTTTAAATTTATGATTATTTATATGTATTTTTTGAAAAACTATAATTTAATTGTATTATTTAACTTTTTTTTATTAGGTAGATATTATTACTTGTACTATAATTTTTATGACATTTTAAAATATTTAAATTTAACGGATGTATGATATTATGCAATTATAAAATGATTAAATTTTTTTTTTATTTTAGTGTATACACACGTTATGATTGTTACGTTTGTACATGGTTTCCAAATAATTTGTTTCAGAACTCGGAAACGTCTTTTACAAAAATACATTTTGGTGAAAATGAAAATCGTATCTTTTTCGTTATTGGCGTAAATCAGGAAACCAGTTTTTTGGCGAAAAGGAGCCATACTCTACTAAATAATTCTGATTTAAGTAATTAGTTCAGTGAGGTGTTTTTTTAAAACTATTTCTTAAGACTAATGTTTATTAGAATTCACGGTTTTGAAATTTTTCAATATAAATATTGAAAAATAATACTTTTACGTTAATGTACTATGGATTTACAAATAGGTTATTGTTTTTCAATAATTTTCCCTATTTTGTTAAGGATCGTTAAGTTAATTTATTAAAAAATATTCATTTGACTATTATCCTTTTACATATTATATAAAGTATAATAACAATTACTTTTATAACATTTCTTATCTTGGTTCACATTAACACTTTGCCCTTCACTAATATTCTTATTTAAATGTTAAACAATTATAATTAATTAACCATTTGTTCGTTTTTAAATATATATAGTAACATACGAAATTCCGAGAAATTAATTATATTAGATTATTAATAAGTAATATCATTAACTATTGTACCATTCAAAAATTTAAAAATGTAATGATATTATCTTCTATAAAGGATCGATAGTAATGGTTGAATAAATTCAAATTAAAAATGTTACTAAAAATTAAAAACATTAATAAACTTAACATTTTTAGTAATCTTCATTAATAAATGATTTAATATAGATCTTACCTGTATGGCTAATGGCTGTTTCGAAATCCGCCGGAGTAGGCTCAATTTTATCGATATCATCTTTTGTTCCTACAACCATTAAAACAGCTTAAATATCAATTTAAATAATATTATTATATGCTTATATTGATAATTGATCATGAAACTAAAATGGTTTTTACTTGGTTTTACTAAGACGAGTATGGTTCTGGAAGAGTCCACACGATGTGTTATATATTATATGTAAACATTTAACTAGTTTGCAAACATAATATCTAGTTAATATTAGGCACACGTCATAGCAAATCAATTATCTTGTAAGAATCTTAGCTTAGTTTTTTGTTTTTGTTGTTCATATAATTAGGTGATTACAGGGTCACGCGTACATAATCATGAAACATTGTTCGGTAATGGTTTGGTAACCTGTCATCGCTATATAATGTCTTGTTATAAACTTGAAATCCAGTTAAGTATGTATTAAATTTTTATTCCTCATTAAATTGTATAATTAAGCAATTTGATAAAATTATAATTTGATGCATGGTACCTATTGCCTTAATCCCAAACAGTTAATTCTTAAATACATCGAATATCATATAATCGTAAATAATGAATTATTGCTATAAAATTTTAGGAATTTTTAGCATTGTTCTACCAATTATTAGCAGATGTTTCAAAATAATAAATTGACGGTACGTTTATTTAAATGCGTGTGGTTAACAAGCCATACATAATATGTACATTTGAAACGCTTTATTTTGTGTAAATATATTTAAATAATAGAGTATATACAAACTGACATGGTTTATGAATAAACATGATAATAAATTATAATTAGCTAAAGTTGGTATAGGTACATATATATTATCCAAAAATCATTTTAATCCCTATTTTTAAATCTACACTTTTTAAATAAGTTTGCATTGTACTTGTGTGTAGCTGTATTTTACCTATACGTCTTAATGCGCACTGTACAGTGTTTATTATAAAAATATTGAATAGAATAATATTAATTTTATTTATTAGTCATAACTACATGCAGAATGCGTCCCCATCACATTATATTTTACCAATACGTACACAAACTACGTTCTAACGTAAAAATATTTTTTTCCTTCCCGTTTTATGCAAATATAGGACTGTCAACAGCAACTTATTATTAAAATTGATACAATATCGTCAGCAAAACTATCCTCAACATCATCTGGTTTCAAAAATGGGAAACTTGCAACTTTCCTTAGAAATAATGGCTATTTAAATTTAATTAATAAAGATGTTTTATAATCTTCTTTAAAGTTGTCATACTTAAATATTATTGGGATATAACTAGTGTACATGTTTATAAAAATATAATTTGCTGTACGGACGCAATTTGTGTTCCCGTTTAATGGATTTTTTATTTCGAGACGTAATTCGTGTGCAGCTAACAAAAAATACCAGTGTCATTACCATTAGTTTAATAGTATAATTATATGAGTAAGTAATTAAAACATAATAATAATACATAGATCGAATCGGTAAACAGTATTTTATTTTACTGCTTGCACATCTATTATTGATTATCGACAATTTTAATTTTATTAAAATACACAAAATTTATGAATATTGATAAAATGCAATAATAAGTTATTTTTTCTATAATAACTTAATACCAATATTGTCTAAAATACTTTGTTAGTAATATAAAATTTTCGAATATTAAGTATATTTATTATATATTATCAATATTTGAATATTAGACGAATAAAATATGCAGCGGGTACTGGGTACCTTTTATAAGAAAAATGAATAATTGCAACACCATTTTAAAATTTAAAAGCAAAATTAAAAAAATTTTCTTAACCGTTTATTCAGAATTAAGCTGGTACCTTAACGCAGTTTTAATGAGATTGAATTTGTTTATTGTTTTGTATGCTATTAATACATATCAAATTCTATAGAAAATCATTTTGAATATGACCAAAAAATTTCAAATGTCTTTTTTCTTTCATGTTCTTTGTATTTGGTCTATTATTGTTTTAAAATATTCCATTTTTCATATATTCTTAAATCTGTGACAATATTATGTACTAAATACTTAATAAATAAATTTATTTCACCAATAATAATTGTCTATACACAATAAAAGTATCAAAATTATTTGAATAATTCAACACAAATATATTCAGCTAATTTAATTTAACAATTATTGATAGTATTCCAGTATATATTGTTATAAAGTTATAAACTATGTGTGGTCTATGTCTTTTTTTCAAAAATGCGATCAACCCACTGAAATTATTAATACTAATTTAAATTTATAAGATAAACTATATTTAGAAGTACATGTTGATCCATTCGTATTCTTTACTCAATATCCTTTTTTGTACAGGTGAAATGACTTAACATTGAATAACAATTTAAGTATTTTAAAATTTTAACACGCCCAATACAATAGTCTACTTAATGACTAAGTTTACTCAAAAAGTCAAAACTTTCTATACAGCAAAGAATTCTGTTTTAAATTAAACTGTTTTTTTTCTTAAATTATATAAGTAGAGGACTACACTACAATTAAAAACGAGATGAAATTTGATAAGTAGAAAATAATTTTCCCATATTTGACTTATGAAATATTCAATTTATATAGAAAAACAATGTCACAAAAGAAAGTATATCATACATTTTTATTATGCCTTAAATCGAAAACAATATTATAATATAATTTAAAAAAAATCATTTCTTACCTTTTTCACATATTTTCTTGTCTCCTTCGCGGAATTCACTACTGTCTTTAATATCATTTTCCAATTGCAAAATCATGATTTGGGTAGTGCCTGGCCTCCCAATACACACATATTATAAACAAATATTTTATTTCCGAGGAATTACAATAAATATTTCAAATACCGACCGTTTTCACTGTTAAGCAAACTGACAATGGTGTAAACAAAATATGTACGTAATTTCTGTACATTTATGAAAACATGACAATATTATATTAATATACATTTATAATACGGGAATATACAACATGTCATTATTATTTGTAGGGAGTGCAGATATGAATTTCATAATATCATAATTTTTTAATTTTTAACTTTACAACGCATGCCATTCGGTCGGTACTTATTGTATAAGACAAAAATAAATTACCTACTTGTTTTCGTAAGACATGTTTTACACGACCTAAATCACTATAGGTATAGAATAGTCATAATAATCACGTGGAAATGCATGAAGTCTAAAACGAAAAGTCGTTGATCCATTCATCGGTGGTCACGACTATAATATTACAGAAGTGTATTATCATCGCTGCTCTTTGCAATCTGTTGATATTATAGTAACATAACGAGCCAACCGTTTAACCGAACAATAAATAATTATAGAATCATAATCACTCGTATACTATTACGTGTCATGTGACAATATATAAATAACAAACGATAGACGATACCTAAATATTATCAATTAGACCGTCCAATGACTTAACTTCCAGTTATCGGATCTATATTATGTAATTATAATTAATATTAGATATATAAAAACAGCTTTAAAAAAAATTTGACACGAAACACTTTTATTCAAAACTGATATATTATATAGTATTATTGTTTATTTAAATAAATTCACATCAGTTTTAAACACAACAAAGTAAACATATATAAGCGCAACACCTCAAGCAGCGTCTTCCTTTAAACTGAAAAAATTGCAAACATATAAAGTATATTAAATAACTATTGAGTGATTAGTTATAATGACACCGCCATCCCCCGCCAACGTATAACGTATAATTTACAAAATACTTTACTACGTCGTATAATTAAAATTATCGTTCTAATTATTAGGTATAATTTGCAGTCTTTATTCATTGATACGACTTTAACTTTAATTTAAAAAATAAATACAATTTCAATAAAACTGCCTTTAATAAAACGTATATTTTACATAAAATAAAAATAATAAAAATAAATCAATTAATCCAACTTTTTCAAAGTAGTTTTGAATAATTGAATATAGTCAATTGAAATAAAACCATCAATGTTTTTTCTAAGTTTGGATTTCTTTTCTTCTAATATTTACTAATTACCTGCTAAGTATTTATATCATTACAGTATATACGGCGATGACAGCTAATAGATTATAATATAAAGTTAAATTTAACAAATTTTCAGCTTGAATCAATTAAAACGTTAAGGCAGAATCACTATATTTTTTATTATAATTAATCTCTTATTACAAAATTGGTTAGAATTTAATATTGCTGCGTACAAATGGGGTTCAAGGTCCCATAATTAATTTGTTATCGGTTAAAACTTAAGAAGATGCCTCCGCATTATTTTGTCCTCTATCTGGCTCACGCACAACATAAACAAAACGCATTTGCTCAAAATTATTTTATTTTTTGTTTTTGAATAATTTTAAAGTAAAATTATCAATTAAAAGTGATAGATAATAATACATTTTCAGGATATTTTTTATACCAATATATCTAAATGTTTTTTTCAAAATATGGATGGTATCAGAGATGATGAAATACTCTATGGTGATGAAACAGAATTATTTTACAAACGAACAGTGTAACATTATCTAAATATAGCAAATAACTATATAAATTTATATCTTTGTAATTTCATTTTTCATTTTTTATTTATTATTTCCATTTTAAAAGTTTTAATAATATGGATAATTGAATAATAATAAAAACATATTATTAGCATAAACAAATTATTAATTATAAGTAGGTATCTATAATAACAAATAATAAGTGGTTTTCATAAAATTAATTTGAAATCGATACGATTTTTAGAATTTAGTGCTCTTATAAAACTATAACTATAAATATACATTTTTATAAAATATCAAGTGAGATTCCTGTTTAGTAGCCATTTAAGTTCTTTAAGGTTAGGTTAGATTGTATTATGACACACTTTGAATATAGATATAAGTACAGTAAGAAAATTAAAGCGTGTAAACAACTTTTACTGTAACTTAAAAAAAAAAAAATCATTAATAATATTTTATTTTAATGCAAATGTACAAATAACCTATGATCTTAATAAATTCAAAATTAAAGTATGTATTCTTTATCTGTATTGATGCATTTTAAAAATAATCAACACGCCATGTAAAAACTTGGATTTGTGGTAAAATAGTCATTTTTTCCATTCAAGATAATTTTTTGAATGCAATTAATGATTTAACAATGAATTCAAATGTAACACATCCGTTATAGTGATTTACTAAACAAATACATTCTAAACATTTTTTATCGAACAAAAAATATATTGGTCTCTTAGCCCCCCGCCCCCAAAAAGGGTTATCTAAATTATTCAATCAAATTTTTCAGATAGTAAGTATTCTTAATGAATATTATTATTTACATATTTATTATGTACTAAAATAATATTAAATTTAAACACATTTGAACAACTTCTTTAAAAATAAGGATAATAATCCTGCAATTTTGTTAAATTATATTACGCTGCACCAATGACAGTTCAATTATTTTTTATCTCAATGAAGTTTATTTTTATTCATATTATTTTTTAAAAACATTATACATATATTGCGGGGAGGGAGCTAATCTCCCTTAGCCCCATCCACTTCCAATTGACCACCTCTGCGACAATACTACATTATTGTTATCCAAAATTAATTTAGGTGAACACCTTAAAAAAATAATTTTCAAATTTTAATTCTTATGTAGCAGGAATTAATATCAACCTTGATCATTTTTGAATAGTTTTGTATAAAATTATTTATCATTCCCATAATATTCTTATTCCTTTTTCTACATAATATTACATTAACGTTACTATTCCATATTAATACGAGTGATATGAGTCTTTGTTTCTTAATAAATCGATTAAATCATATTATAATAAATATTTCTAATTATTCAATTATAGTTAAATTAAAATTATGTATACGATAAACATTACATTAAATGAAATAAATTAAAATGATCTAAAAGATTAAAAATAAACTTTTTGTTTTAGTTAAATTCCAAATACATCATTTCTTGTTAAATTATATTATTGTGTCACATACATTTTACTTTTCTAGTGAAAAATTAAAGACCAACTCAAAATGTAGTATTTCACATTGCCTAAAGTAACCTCTAAAATTATTATATAATTATAGGTTCAAATAATTTCAGCTTATAATTACGAGTTCGTTGTAGGTTCATATTTTCCTATTTATCGCCAAGGTTAGGTTAGGTTACAATTTATGGCATATAGTAAAACGTCCTTAAGATACCCAATGCCGGCTAATTATTTTAAGGGGCAAAATTAAAGCAATTTTGATCACAGTAATACAAATGTATGAAACCAACAGTAAAATTACAATTACATTAAAAAGTTGCCAACTTGTTGCAGCTGGATATTTTTACATTTCTTTTATATATATATATATATAGATAACAAAATTCTATATTAGGTGTCAATTATCAGTCATATTTGACTGATTTTTTTTTAAGTTACAGTAAAAGTTGTTTACACGCTTTAATTTTCTTACTGTACTTATATCTATATTCAAAGTGTGTCATAATACAATCTGTTTCAGGACTTAAATGGCTACTAAACAGGAATCTCACTTGATATTTTATAAACATTTATATTTATAGTTATATTGATGAATTTTAAGTACTTAATAGAAAAAAAATGTTTGTTAAGGTGACTTTAGTCTTAGTAAGATTATTATTACCTGTTCAATAAATTTACGAGTATAATAATGTAATTTAAATTTTTAAAACGTAAATAGTAAAAAAAAATGTTTAATAGGTATACACTAATTTCTTTTTAAAAATAAAACTTTAGGTAGTTTAGCTGAGTATAAATATAAATGTATTGTATTATATATTAAATTACATATTACTTTAATAAGTTAAAACTATTATATATAAATGTATCGAACGATTCGCTTAATGACTTTAATTGAAAATTAAAATAATAATTATTTATTAAGTAGCTGTGGACAGAATGAATTATTGAATTAATATAATTATATCTATAACTATTAATAATCATTATATTGATAATAGTTATTGTTATTAATAATAATAATTTTAAAGATAGGAATTCAGAGTTTTCTTTGTATTATATATTTTGATGTTTCGCATTTCTATAATATTATTGCCAAGAGCTATGTGTAATAGGTCCAGTTACCTGCGATAATAAGTTACAACTTGGTAGTTTAGTGCATAGTTCTTTGACTCTATAAACTTTTTTTTATAAAAGTTCTAAATGATGTTTGCTATTAATTTTTAAGTATACTATTAATAATTAATATTATATTATACAAGGTGATTATCCAAGCACGTACACTCTCCATTTTATTCTTAAATAATTAATTTAAACTCTGATTTTTTTGAATTTTGAATTTATGTACTTAAATATCATATTTTCAAATACTCAGATTTTTATATAATTTAAGGTACTTTCTGACTCCTGTGACGATACCTATATATTTTTCTAAATCAAATATAAGAACCACACTTTTTTGTTTGATTTGTGCAGTTGCGCAAATGATTTTTTTTTTCGAGGGTTAGATTAGATCGAAATTATTAAATTTTAAATGAGTAATTTTTAGTTATTTAACTTTGTATAATAATGATAATAGTCTTTAAAAATTTTTTACAAAAATATATGCCTATGTTTTGTTTTTAGTTTAGTAATTGTTATATTCGGATAAATTTTACAAACTATACAATTTTAGGAGATAGGGTAAGTATAAATTATACAATAATTTTCATATCATCATCATAGCCTCCATATACTTTTAGTTTAATAACTCATTATATTCTTCTTCTTCTTTCTTAGTTTCGGTCTTTAAGACCATACCGCTAAATACAAATCTTGCAATCTGTCTCTGTCCTCTGCAGCTTCCCTCCATTTGATACCTGGTTCTAACGTTTTTAAGTCCTTTTTTACACAGTCTTCCCACCTCAATCTGGGTCTTCCTAAAGGTCTTTTACCTATAGGCTCTTCCTCTATTACCTATCTAACTAGAGATCCTTTCTTACGCCAGGCATGTCCCCCACATGAGTCTTCTTTTTTTGATCTCCTTAACTATATCAGATCTCTGAAACTGTATTTTCAGTTCATAATTATGTAATTTTCTCCATTAACTTGTATCACTGCCAAAAACCGGTCCATATATTTTTCTTAAAACTTTTCTCTCAAGTACTC
This sequence comes from Rhopalosiphum maidis, assembly GCF_003676215.2. Taxonomy (NCBI): domain Eukaryota; kingdom Metazoa; phylum Arthropoda; class Insecta; order Hemiptera; family Aphididae; genus Rhopalosiphum; species Rhopalosiphum maidis. The sequence continues at coordinate 90,104,827 of NC_040878.1, forward strand.
CTAGTCTCTGTTCTTCGGCTTTCCTCAATGCCCACGTCTCAGAACCGTACAGGACAATAGGTCGTAATAATGTCATATACATTCTTATTTTTAAATTAAATAACTTATTATATTTCTAGTTAAAACTTCGAATTAGATTCATTAAAATATTCAAAAAAAGTTTATCTGATTTAAAATTAAAGTTTTAAATCTGTTTAACAATCTACACGAAAAAGGGTAATTCTTGTTTGGGTAAAAGAAGTTGGTTTCACCTCAGGATAATCTTTAAATTGTATAAAAATTTGAAGATATAAATCTTAAGAATATTTAAAAATTCTAAAATTTAGTATTAGAATAAATTAAGTTCATCAAATACACTTTTTGTAAAAATAAATATTTGCAGAGTTTATATGTATATGTTATAATAACAAAAACCATAATAACTTAGTGGTTTGCAATATCGTATGCTTAGAATTAGTGGACAACTGGACAGTGGTGGCACGAATTTGTTTACTAGATAATTTCAGTTGCATCACTCCAGAACTGGATTTAAAAGGGGCGAACCGAGGCATTTGCTCCGGTCTTGGTCTTGGTCAAGGGAAGCCAAATTACCAAATAGCAGTGGTAGAATAGAGGAGGCTTAATTGTGAGAGAGCGCTAATTTTATAGTTTGCCCCAGGTAAAAAATATGCTAGATCCTGCTTGCACTACCCAAATATTTAATTTGCTCATTGTCATGGAGAGGTGGTACATTTCAACAATCAATATGAATATATAATCAGAAATGTATGTAATTCAAAAAAGTGAAAAACTTAAAAAATTATAAAAATATAAAAATATGTATATAATATATATTAATTAATGTTATTTTCTTTGACTGGAAATTATGTAAGAAAAATATTTTCAAAAACGTTGATAGATTTTTAAATAACGAGTGTAGTTTATGATAATAGAATCACCCATTATATTACCTTTCGACTGTTAAATTATTTGAACGACACCGGTTGATGGACGATTGGATCAAGTCAAATAAAATTGTGAAGCCAAAAAAAAAAAATTGAAACTTGTAATCACTGGGTTGTTTAGAAACTTTTTGAAACATATACCATAATGTACGCCTCAAAAATATTCTAAGGGTTAAACAATACCTATCTATTATTAATTGTAATGACTAAAATATGCCTAATAATTTGAAGTATTTGTCTTCGATACCATTATTGTTGTTATAGTGATGCAGTCGTCAAAACAACATAAACAATTAATATATATTATAAACACACAAATCAATATTTTAAATTTTATTTAATTATTCGTGCAAGATTATTATTGATCGTAGTACATATTTTTATTTTTTATAAAAAGTTATTAACAATATAATATATAGGAATTTTTAATGATTAAAACAATTTTTTTTAGATTATTTGAACCACATCGTCTTCTGGCTACTAGGTAATAATTCTAAATATTTATTGAATTAAATTAAATTTAAAAATGTAATATTGATTACAACCCAATCGAATAAAAACGCATGTCAAAGTTCGCCGTCTTATCATATTATATTAAAGCATGGACGCGGACGTTTACTCTATTACTATACGTATAGACGGTCATAGGCGCCCGCAGATATTTTTCTAGGAGGGGCAATGTTAGGATTTGTTATATAGTAAATAGTAATTTATCTTAAAACATTAAATTTAAAAAATATTTTTGAAAAGCCGGGGGGGGGGGGTAAATTTCCCAGCTTGGCACCCCTCCGAGCGCCTATGTAGACGGTCGTCCAATATTGCGACTGTGATACGTTATAGATACGTTTAGTGGCCTATCCACGGCGCCGTGTAATCGTAGTTGAGCCATATTTTGTATTCTGTGGTTTTGCGATTGAAACGTGTCGGAAGAAAAACGAATGTCGTCGAATAGTATTATGTTATTTCGTATTATTCGGCGGACGGTCGACGATTACAACGATAGTAGTAACTGCAGGTGGTTCTGACTATTTATTGGTGACAAAGCGTAAAAACCGATCTCGTACAATGACAACAAAAGCGTGCGTCATTGTGTTCGACGACTGTAGTAGGTAGTTCACTGCGTCGCAGAAACGATCACCCAATAAGGCATAAGCACCGTACGTAAATAGTGTTATCTACGACTTGGGTTTCCGACGGTGATTTACGAGTCTGATATCTGATATCCGATTCCACTCGAAAACGGTTTTTACTTTTAACAAGATTTAATAATATTTTACGCCATTATTATGTCAACACACTAAAAATACCAATGTTTTTATAACTCAATAGAAATAACAATAATCGAAATATAAACAAATTTAATTCCGTCCGAACTCTGACAATAACGCGGTACGAATGGTTTCATCATAGGGGCCTCCGACCACGATGATCATTTGTACGTCTTTGTTTCCTCTTTACGGCCATCTCTCGATATTATACATATCAAACAGTAGTGAGTTGTTAAAATAATATAATAAATAATAATAGTAATAAAAATAATTAATAATAATAAAATCCAATCGGAACAGATTAGATTAGACCGTTACCGTTGTTGTTCGAGGACGTATTTTTGGTAGTAGTCGACTTCTAAAACATTCATCATTGGCGTTTCCCCGTCACGGTCATATTCGTTTGTCGTTACAAATCGGCGCTAGGTAATGTGAGGTAAGTAGAGAGTAGGTGACTTATGATTATTTTTTTTATGTATTATAATACATTAATTTACATTATTGAAATTCTGTGCAACATTACAGTCGTTCGTCTTGTACATATTGTGAGTGACAACATTTTGGTTTTTTATTTTGTTGCAGACGAGTTGTGTGCAATGTCGCTTTTCGTTGTTGTCACATAAGATCGTAACTGTAAATATTATAGGCATAATAATATAGTGGTACCATTGCATACAAAACGAAACCATGAGTTCCCAATACTCGACACTTGTAAGCAATTATTTTGTTAATCATTACCTGTAAAAAATATTAATCAATACCCATTTCTTCCCAGATTGGTTTGATTTTTGTTTTTAACCTGATTATTGGGCCGGGTTCACTGACATTACCAGGTGTTGTTCAAGAATCAGGATGGCTTTTGAGTAGTTTATTTATTGCTATTCTGGCCTTTTTTAGGTAATACAATGGTTTCTAATTGTTATGTTTAAAACTGATTGAATAATATGTATTTATTTTTCAGTTACATTACATTCTCGTTCATTATAGAAGCTATCACGATTACAAATTCTATAACACAACTTCGTAAATTACAAATGATGAAAAGTGTTACCAGGATATTGAAATCGGTAAGTAAAATATTCTGAGCTATAATTTATATTTTTACTTAGATTACCATCAAGGTTGTATACAATTGAAGATCCTTATAAGACTTATGCTATGTCACTGTTTTTACTATGAAAATTGTTTTCTTTTTAATATTTTATTATTTTTTCAGCATAAAGACATGATGCCACAAGTTGCATCAGTTAACTATGACAGAATTTCAAATGCTAGCACAGATAGTTATAACAGTGAAAATGAATCTCCTATTTTCGACAATTCAGTATTACCTACATCCAGTATGCAACATACTTAATACAATTATATTTATTAATTTATAATTATACACTACACAGTAGGTATACCATTAAATGATGAACATTTCATTTATAAAATTGGATTTTATTTTAATAAGCATTCAAACGTTATGATATTATTGAATTACTATAGTTTATTTATTTATTATTTATTATCACTATTCAGAAAATTTGGCAATTACAAAGTCAATATTAATTTAATAAAGTTATAATAAATAATGAATATTTTTTGTTATTTACCCCATTTAAGTAAAAAATGATTAAAATAATACAATTTTTATCATATTCAAATTTTAATTATTATTTTTATTGTATTATTACAATGTTAATAATAATTGTAAACAAAATATTTTTTACGTACTATTTATTTTCTCTTTTTCACCCAAGCACAACATAGTAATTTGAAGGAAAACAACATAGAGCGTAGCTAATACAAAAGAAGAATCAATCCTTGTATTATTAGCTTTAATATTAAAAATATTAAAGTGAATTGATCTATTATAACACTTTTCATTAAAAATATTATTTGTGTTTGTACATTGGATTTTTTTACGTTCTTTATATTTTTATGCCAAATGAGAATTACAAGATTGTAATATTTTATATACTCGTAACCTATACAGGTTATCATAACCTGTATACGCATTTCAATATCCTAAAAAAAACAATAATAAACAAACCCATATAATGTGCTTAACTTAAGCTGTGTAATGGGTCAATTCACTCAAGTATTAAAGCTAACAACACTAGGTTGGGTCTTCTAAATGAAAATTTTGCTATGTTGCATGTGCGTTGAACACAGAAAATGAATAGTGAGTTGACTCCTCTTAATGTTTAGAATAGTCATTGGTAAATGTTATATTATTATAAATTAGCTATTCCAATTATTTTTATCTGTTATTGGAATTATTCTTTTAAACAAATATTACACCTTTAATAATATACTACAACATTTATTAATTTTATTTTATTCTATTTTAGGTTCTTTAATGGACTTTCCTCCTGAATCTGTTGAATTACTTTCACTTGATAATAGAATAGAAATGGTAAAATATATATCCAAGTATTGTTTTTGTACATCACTTTAAAGTTTTTAATATTTAATTTTTTCAGGGTGAAATGGTAACTGTACTATTGCCTCCATTTGCTAAAGTGATATTTTTCTTTTCCATCAGTGGCTATTTATTTGGTGATTTAGCAATTTACTATAAGGCAATTGGACAATCACTTGTAGACTTTACATGGTAAATTGTCCGTTTTTTAATTAAAATAATTGTTTAATATTATATTGAATTTATTAAACTATTTAGCGATCACAAATTAAATAATAATTCTGCTAATAAGTCAGATCTATGTTGGGACAATTCTTCTTATACTAAACATGAAATTTATTTAAGCTATTTGGTATGTATGCAATTATATAATAATAATTTTACATAAATAATAGGTATTAATACTACAATAATTGTTAAAAATAGATGCTGTATATCTTTATAATAGGACCATTCACATTTTTTAATGCCCAAAAGACTAAGTACTTACAAGTTGTAAGTTTCTTCATGCGTATCATTGGTAAGTTTTATTTTACACATACAGTATATATTTTTACCTTTGGTTTTTAGTGTAATTCTTTAAAATTGATCTATTTGTATCTATCTATTCTTTTTTTTTTTTAGCTATTATTACAATGATCGTTTTAGCAACAATGCGACTGATGTCTCCAACTCAAAAGCATGGATCTCCACCAGCAGCAAACTTTATTGCTATGCCACAATTAATAGGTGCTTCAATTTATGCGTTTATGTGTCATCATTCAATCCCATCAGTAATTTCACCTATCAAAAATAAAAACAAAATATTGCTAAAAGTGGCAGCTAACTTCTTGTTAGTTTACACATTGCTTATGTGTCTGTGTATGACGGGTATTTTTGCTTTCCCAAAAGTAAATGAATTGTATACCATTAATTTCACACCATCACAAGATACTGGATTATTTTATAGATTGATTGATTCAATATTAGTTCTTTTTCCTGTACTTACAATCAGTATTAGTTTTCCAGTGATTGCAATTACATTAAGAAATAATATCCAAGTAAGCACAAGATTTATTTATTTTAATTTATATTAATATGATTAAAGTTTAATCCATAAAGTCAACAATTATGTCGTATAATATTAATTATAAAAAATATTTGTAACATTAATATTACCAATTGATTATATATAATTATAAGAATGTAAAACTATAAGCTAATACATATTAAGTTCATATAACTGTAAAGTTAATCTATTAAAAAATAATTTTTGTTAGCTGATCATATATACTCATCTAAGTAATGTATATATTTTTGTCGTAGGTGATGTTTCTTCCAAGTGATGCACATTGGATCTGGAAGCGAATAGTTATACCACTGTTCTCTTTAATAACACCTGTGCTACTAGCGGCTTTTGTGGCACGCCTTGAAGTTTTGGTAAGTGCTTAATTATTTTTGAGCAATACATTTTATTAATGTACAATGACACATACTTTCACAAGTGAAATCAGAATAGTTAAATTTGAGTTAAATAAAACATTTATTTACTAAATATTAAATTAAGTTTTTAATTTAGAATACTGGTCCATATTTGTATGAGAATTTTTTACTTATTTCAGTGAAAGGGCGCTGAACCAAAAAGGTTAAAAATCACTGATCTGTATTAACAAACAATATAGTTTTAGGGTATATAGATGTGTTTTAACTTTTAAGTATAATCATATTCATAATATAGTGAAGTAAAATAATTAATATTTACACAGATTCATTGCTAATATATAATATTTTGTTTTAATTTAAATTAATTATAATAGATAAATTGTGAATTATTTTGAAAACAAGAGAGTTCATTTTATCAAAATCAGGGAGATTTATGAGTGCCCTTCCGCTTGATTTGTATAAATATTTACATATATAGTAACTCATCATAATAATTAAAACAAAACATAAATACAAATTATTTCATGTATATAGTTATAGACGTTGTAGTGTATTGCAGATAAAATTGCTTTCTAAATACCAATAATTATATTATTATTTATTATTTTTATTAAAAATGATTGGTTTAGTATACATAATTATCTGAATTCTCTTTAACAAAAATAGTGAGGCTGTGTAGCCTTTAAAATTATAATTTTTAATTTTGCAGGTTTCGATCGTCGCTGTGTATGCTGGTACTGGTATTCAGTATGCAACCCCTGCATTATTGGTTATGGCTGCACGTGCTGAAATTCCACAACAAGTGGCTGCAATTAAGAACGATTATTGCTCACCGTTTAAGTCTAAATATTGGCCGCTGTGCATTCTAATATGGACAGTGATATGTGTGATAATTTTAACCATTTCCTTGATAAGTAAAGAATTCCAATGAAAGATGGACATACGTTCATTTAAACTTGTTTCTCTTTATTATGTTTGTCTACCATTCTAACTTTTATCATATATATTTTACTAAAGATTATTTAAGAGATATGAAGACTATGATTATTTACATCACGTTAAGTGTATACATAATATTTAACATAGTATAGACGTTGTTATTAAAAATATATTTTTTTTTCTCAATTGCATTTTATATATTTATATAAAAAAAAAATTGATACAATACAATATATACAATTATATATGTTTTTACTATTTAACATATAAGTTTATAACTTATGTTATTGAAATATTTATTTTATAAATTCTTGTAATTTTGTATTTGCCATGGTTACTTTGTTTATTTTGTATCTGCGATTAATTATTGTGATGATTTTATCAAACATACATACAATTATTGTACCAGAAAAAAATACATTTTGTTGAATTTTAAATTATTGTTATTAATTATTATATTTGTATTTATTCTATACTTAATTTACAAACCATGACAGCAACTTTAATTCATTGAGCAGCACTCATGTAATACCCCTTTATGTGTCTGCCGTGTAATCAAATAATTGGTAGATTGGTTGGACTTGGATCTCGAAGTCTCTCTCTCAATATCATCTCACATAGGTGTTAATTTTACATGGACACTTAAAGTACTATCAGCATGATAACATTCATTGAAGAAAGCTAAAATCTCAAACTGCCTGCATAAGCTCTAACTTCTAAGACACAGTTGAACATAACATGTTTCAGTGCCCTATATATGTGAATTTAATACATGTCACAGACTACTTACCAATTTGCTAACTTATAATTCACCAATTCCTAATTTTCCGATTTCGATTTGGCAAAAGCCTTTCTGTTCAATAAAAAAATCATTAAATAAACTAACAGGTAATTCAGTAATGAAAAAAATGCATATAATTTAGCATATATTATGTATGTTATTAAGTACTTAAAACCTTAAACTAGCAATAATATATTAGTGGAAAAAAAATCGTCAACAATTTTGAGTCTTCAAAATTTGTTTAAACAATGATTAAGAATACATACATAATTGTCAGTTGTAAGAATGTACATATTTTAGAATATATTCATTCAAAGTTTTGTATTTAACTACCTATACATTATTTTAAAAGATTCATTATCTTTTATCTGTAATTTAAAAAACAAATTTACCCAAACAGAATTAAAAATATTACATGTTCCTACATTAGACATATTAATATAATATCGCAAAATGTTCTGTGTGAATATTGTATTTTATTGTATCTAATAATTGTAGTCAATCAATGATATTTTTTTATTATATATTAATAATGTCAAGTGTATTCCTATTATAGTAAAATTGGTTATTAGAGTTTCAACTACAAACACAAGTAAGTAGGATATTAATGTACCAAAATCATACCTATATAATTAAAACTTTTAATTTGTAGGTACAGTAGAACTTGTTTTAATTAATATATTGAATAATATTACTTATTACATTATTATATTTAAATAGAAACATTTACATATTTTATATTTACGATTATATTTTTTCAAAAATGTATCAATTTATCATAATATAATATTTAAGTACGCATAATGTATTAATAATTAATTAATAGTGACAAAAATGATAGAATCGGTATAGGTCCAGTGGTGTAATAAAAAAAAAATTGGGCCTACTGCAAAAATGGGCCGCTAAAATATTGTTTAGGTAGGTATATCAATTTAAAAACATTATTCTGATATACCAAGGTAAATCACTTATTTTAATTAAAATGTTGTTATAATAAAAAATAACAATATTTATTTAATATTACACAGTTATTACTTAATGTATAAACAACTAAATTTTACTGAATTATTTTATTTAAATTTCTGCGATTTTCTAGCATTTTTTAGGCAAATTTGTCAACTAACATGCTTATATCTAAACTGCGCATAGATTTAACACTAATTTAATTTGAATAAAGTAATTAGGTATTCAATTTTTTTTCACGGGAATTAAATTTACTTTAACTAAAGGCCCTAAATTATCATGCCCTCAGTTACTGCCATTGGTATAGGTTTGTTTGGATCATCAATTCAAGCGTATTGGCGTTCGGATAATAGAGAAGAGTTCGTATAATAGAAGTTTGGATAATCGATGTTCTACTGTATATTTATTAGGTATTTTGATTATATATTCATATTAATTAATTGGTACTATCTTTCCTATGCAGTTGTTAGTGTTTCTTCAAGTTCACAAAATTTAATTTTGTTTATTGATTTTTGGATTGCAGTTGACTTGATTTAAAATATCAATTTAGAAATGTTGTTGTTGATTTTGTATTTCACGAATTAAAAGGACATCGTACTCACACATGTTGTCTACGTCTAATGAAAATAGGTAGATGGATAAAGTTTTTACTTTTAAGTTTGATAATAGACGAATTCACTATAATATTCAATTTAACAAAAAATCGAAACTGCTGAACTTCATTTTGGGTTAGTATAGATGTGCGTCAGTAAGATGGAGACAATATACGCGTGGGTATATATATTAGTCTTGACTTGTCATTCGTCTCGGTTTGACCGGACGATTTTAAGGCCATGTTCTAGTGTCCGGCCGGTTATTTATTTAGTCCTGTAGTCTGTGTCGGTTTATAGAAGCCGAGAAAAAATATGTACACTATATCATTACATAATAATTATAAATTTAAAATATAAAAAAATTCATAGTATTTCTTCGTATTAATTAATAAATATTTAAATAAAAAAAGGATATATGTATTTCCATACAAGCGCTACGTAAAGAAATGTCATTCGTCATTCTATTTCATTTCTCGATTTGAACATTTCAAAATTTGACAACCCTACTTTAGTCAACCTATATATCGGTTTAAAGCGCACCTTCTAAATGGTTAGTTGTTAGTTCATTAATTGTCCGTGTAATATTATCGGTGTAAAATTGGTTCCATGTTTTTCGATCAAACATATTCATACATCATTATTTAAATAAGTGTTCACAATGTAATTCATAAGTTTTGTTGTCTAAAAGAAAATTAAATGTTAAATTATTGTATTATGTTTATGTATAATACCTATAAAATTATTATTGAATTGATTTTTTAAACAAAACTTACATTCACTGTGGCTACAGCATTAGCGAATTAATAATTTACCAACAATTTACCGCAATACCTAAATTCTTTGAACAATTTTATTGACTTTGTGACTGTGAGAATAGTCGTGTGCTAGTCAAATGTGTCGTGCTTTGCGCCATATTTATTGTTGAAATTGAAAAACCTGGTATCCTTTTTATTTCTATTTGATATTTAATATTGGAAACAATAATTCCTATTTCAAAATCGATTTGAAATATATTTTTTTAAATGTCAAATAATTTCTGAAGGCAGCTGCTTCAATAATATCGAACATATGGAACATCCTTTTATTTGGTAAAAGAAAATGTGAATGTACCTAAATATAAATACAACAATATATACTAATCACATAATTTATTGATTCTATACATATAATAAATATATAAAATAATAAATTAACAAATATAACAACATTCATATTAAAATAGCATAATTTTGTGTTTTATAATTTATAGTATCATTTGGTTCGGTTCCATGTTTTATAAACTCGATGCATGTGTGGTTATTCAATACTAAAATATTAAGTATAGTGATTTATTTTTTTGAATTAATTTAGAACCATTTCTTTACGAGTAAACACTTTTTGATAACTTGAACTAGGTACACAGTAAATATTAAGGTGTAGTGAGTAGGTCTCGGTAGATAGACTTAATACGATTTAACGACGAGGTCCACTTGTCATAGGTCTGATTCGATAATAAGTTTGAAGTAAAATATTAATAACACATCCTTTTTAAACAAAATATATGGGCGTAGACGCGTAGTCCCCACGAGCGTGTTTTCGTAAACAGGGAAATATTCAAAAAGTTTTTATTTAGTGTTTACCGCGTAACGTTTTTACGAAATTTACAAAACAATAAAATAGTACTAAAGTAATAAAAATAAAAATATATTTCCTAATTAGCTCAAGGTAATGTACAAGGAAAAACCGGGTTACTACATAAGGTATTCCGCGTATTTCGATCACTCAAAATCAAATTTGAAACAAGTGTTTTCAGTTTTGACGAGCCGAGTAGTAACATTTTGGAGAATACCTCGAATATCCCTATGTACCATAAACCATTCCACTCAATATATAAAAACTTAAGATACTCATAATTCATAAGCTTTAAGATATACTCATTCATAATTAAAAAAAAATATTATAAAAACCGTTGATATTTTTTGAAGTAATACGTTCTATGGATCACTCGATATAATTGAACGTATAACTAAAATGATAAAAATAAACTACACGTGTCAAAAATTCCTGTGATAACAAAAGCTTTACATATATAACCTATACAATTTATTTTAAATACGAATTAAATAGTTTTGATCAATTTTCATGTCGTCAACTATTATAACGATATTATAGTATTATAGCTAATACCTCTATAATATTTTATCTTGAAGGTTAAAAATAGCATTTATAGTAATATTATAATGTGATTAATGTTAAATCTAGGATTCGGAATTTTAATACTAAATTGAAAATGTATTATTTCGAATATTTACTATTTATAGGTCATTGGCACGTTTGAAAATTCGATGGAAGGTCGATAAGAAAAGTGAAAATACTAGTGCCAATGTTCCCATCTGACATTTCCCTTATCTAAACGGCGTAATTGCACGTGATGGAAATAAATGTCTTTAAAACAGTTTTATAGGAATACCAAAAATGATAATAATAACATAATCACAGTATCTAATATATCATTACATTTTCCATAAATGTGTCAGAACTACGTTTTCACTTCCCCCGTTTGTTGTAGTAACCGATAATTATTACTTTATGTTTTGCAATGTGACATGAATAGGTTGCTACCATGATCACATGCCAACATGGTAATTTTGGTAGAATAGACTGAATAGAGTAAAAATATCTAATGAATGCAATTTAAAAAATTGTATAAGCTCGCTATTTTACAAATACACATTTATTTTTATTTTATTACAGTCTAGGTAGTATAATGTTATTGTCTGATCGACCGAAAACAGCATAATAATAATATATTAATATGCAATGTGTTCTCCTTACGCTAAAATTAAAAACAATACATGACATCTGTACCCACAGAAAGTAATCGGATGTACATAATAAAATAATAATAAACTTATATAATAATATGTATAGTGTGTATTATATCGTATTAAAAACGATTAACTACTACATGATACAAAATACACATACATGATACAAGTATACGATCCGAGCTAAATCGAGTAAACACCACGACCCGCCCATATACACAATATATTGTTATTAGTATTATTATTACTGTTATTATATAATTGTGTAGTTCCATGATACATAAAATATAAGATATTTTACGATGTATAAATCGTAGCATGATAATATATTTCACTTTAATCGTCAATTTTTAAATGGCGGACGATGTTAATTTTTTTTTAATATTATTTTCTTATTGTAAATATTTGAACAGACGACAAATAGTTTATAATAATAATAATAATAGGTAAATAATATATACGAATATAAACTTAACAAGCACATTGAGCTTTGAAAACATATTATTGTTAATAATGTTTTCAAAAATGTTTAACACTAAACTTAGCTCTCTTTAGAAATTAATATCGATTACACAAGTAATTAAATAATAATAATAAATAATTACAAAAAAAGAACAACAAAAAAGTTAATTATATGTATAAAGATAATATTTTTGATATTTTTCACACCCATGCGCGTGCGCAATTTAAAAAGTTTACAATAAAATTAGAATATAATGATGGTGGTTTAATAATTACAATTTGGAGGCATGATTGACGTTGACGATTCGATTTGTGCTATACAGACACAAACGGATCAGTTTCATTTCAACTGCGCGCGGTCGTACCGTGAACGGACATATGGGATTCCAAGTCATTGGCTCTTAACACTTGACGACAGTGTTTGCACACTTCTACGGTCATCTCGTGTCTACTGTTTCGGTTGTAGATGTACAGTAATTCCTTAAAAAGTATATAAAAAAAAAAGAAACTGATTAAATTAATATTTATAGTATATATTATTATATATTCAGAGAAAAAAAATTGGGCTGTTCTGCTTCAGTCGGAGTCCGGTGCATTTTCTAATCAAGTACCTAATTCTCACTGTTATATATACTATGTTAAATTTAAATACAAACACTGCAATCACTGGATATGAAAAGCGATTCTGACCGGAGACGGTTATCTATATTACTACATTTATTTTATCTTATGTATTTTTGTTATATTATGGTAATTTAATTTAATATTAGTGCATTACTAATATATAAATAATCAATAGCTTAAAGTTAATCTTTGGAAATGTCATCGCATATAGTAAAATATAATATTTTAAGTAACATTTTAAAGTATTCAATCGTGTAAAAATGTGAACAACAAACACCTATAAAGAAAAATGATTGTAATATATTTTAGAACATTAGGTTTCAGTAAAAACTACTTTCAGGTTACGAGGTTCTTGTATTAAATTTTAAACGCTTATGTAAAAATCATGCCTCTATATTTTTAAATTGCAAAAAAACAAAATATGAGGGATTTTATAGTCAATTTTCAGTTTTCTTGCCTAAGTCTAATCAAATTTTACAGAAGTTTAACAGTTAATTACCATTTACCACTAAAAAAAAAAATATAGGTGATAATAAGAAAACTTCATTCGCTTATAAATAACTTAAAATATAAATATTTTGAAAATTTGAGTATAGAATTGATAATGTAACAGTGGAATCTTTTACTTTGATTAATCTAATCTACACAAAAAAAAACTAAAATAGTTCGATGATTTTACACATTAAAATTTATAGTAGAAACAAATTTGTCAAAATTCTAATTTAAAACATTCATAAATAATTTCTGTGATAAAAGGTAGCAGATACAAACAAAAGTCGGTATTGAACATAGCATATGTCCCTATATATTATCTCTATTGCTTAGAAACACATTGAATAATGTTACCTAACCTAACAAGATGGATGAACATAATTATATAATTCATCGTTTTCTAGGGGCAATTCAAGTATTGTAACGAGAAATCGTTATGACGATCGTAAAAACGCGTAATGTAATTATACTACGTTCTTGTTGTTAGTGGACAGGAACAGTTTAACAAAAACTCTTATTATAAAACAACGAATGAAAAAGTTAAAGTTCAATGAAAATTTTTAAACGTTGTTGCTATATATAACGCTATGTTGACATAGTTATTTAATTCATCGATTGATAGGGGCCAACTAGGTATTATTGTCTATAATGCGAAATCGGTTGAGTAATGTACTTATATCACCTATCAGTCACAAGGGTCAAGGAGTAGTAACTCAGGTTTTTTAATGTGAAATTAAAATGGCAAAACGAAATATCTATTGATAAAAAAAAAATGCACACGAATCATTATAAAATCAATATGTAAAGGAGTCTAAGAAAGAAGACATTAAAAGCTAGATAAAGGCGTGGCAATGGAACATTTGAGACTTGTGATTACGTAAGTACGTACCCGCTGCTTTTGGATGTCGGGTAACAGTAACACAAGTTCCTGGAAGACGGACTCGAAGCTGTGTGGGGCAAGTGCTTCGACGCAGTATGAATAAAAATCAAACGCGGTAATGACGTGTTTGCGAAACAACGTGGACATTTCTTTGAACTTCTCAAACGTGTCGAAACGTTCGTCGCGAGCAGGTATGAGCGCGGCCATCAGGTTGTTGATGAGTACTTTGTTTCGGACGGATGAATCGGCCGGATGCAAGTACTCGAATGATTTACCACCGCCACCGCTGTCTGTCAAAGACAGACCGGGCGGCGCTTTGATCATGTGGTGGTTTTGAGCTGCGGAAGATGGACCGCGGTTACCGGACAGCCCGGGGGGTGCTCTGACCTGTTGCTGCTGTTGGTGGTACGTGTTCTCGAATCCCGGCGGTATTTTCGGCGTCAATGTTTTGATGTGATTGTTACGCAACTGTTGCTGATGGTGATTTTCTTGCTGTTGGTGCCCGACCGATGAAGTTGGTTGTTGTTGTTGTTGCTCTCCTCGGTTTTCGTTCTTTTTCCTCTTTTTTTTGTCCTTTGGGTTGTTGGTATCTGAAACGGATTCTTCGTCAGGTTGCGCCGACGTTCGGCCGACTGTAGCAGGCTCTTTCTTTTTAGACGGCTCTCTCTTAGGTTGTTCGACCGGGGCCGATGTGACGGACTTAATCACTTCATTCTTGACCATCTTATTATTCGTTGAAGTTGTCGCGGTTGAGGTCTTACAAGACACGTCACCGGCCGCACCACCGTTGCACATCTGCACCGCGTTAACAATTTTGTTATTGGGTTTGTTGACATTTTCCTTATTACTACCGTTGTTGTCCACGGTCGGAGGGTTTTTTTTACCGTTTTGAACGATACCACTTCCGTTGACATTGTTTTCTACCGACGCGGTTTTCTTCGAGTTATCTGTTTTTTTTTTATTGCCACCTAACTTGGCTAGGTTGCTCTTGGATGGTTCATATTTTTTGTTCAAATTCGGAAAGTCCGACGGGCCTGGTACTTTTGGCGCCTCAGCAATTTTTTTCTTAATGGCTGGCGGTTCTTTTTTCACCTTTTTCTTGTCGTTTTCGTTGCCCGTTTTTGCTTTAGACACCCAACTTCCGCTGCCTGAACTGCTGGTCGCCGCCATCTCTTTATTGGCGCTCAATCTTGGGTGTTGCAAGTTTTGCTGCTGCTGTGGCTGGTGGTTGTGATTGCCGTCCAATGACGGAAAGTCCTTGGCTTGATTGGGCAATCGTGGGCCTGAAGGCACCTTAGCGTCTTTGTTTCGGTCCAGTTTAGGAGGTTCCGCTGGTTTTTTCAACACCGCGGCCATTCGGATGCTATTCATCGCCGGTTTCTGGGCCTTTGGTGCCACTGGCGGCTGCGGATCCTGTCCCAAGGCCGGAAACGAATGCAAGTCTTGTGTGTTTACTGATTGATTTTGTTTCTTAGTGCGGGCACATGGTAGCACCGTCGTGTGCTGACCGTTCAGTGATGGAAAATCTGCGGTGTTGCGTACATTGATGGCGCGATCCGATGACGTCGCCGGCAACATGTGACTGTCGGAATAGTTGTTGTTGTTGTTGTTGTTGTAACTGCACAAAAATAATTGTGATATTATTTTTAAACAAGTGTTGCAACATTATTAAATTTATTTGAAAAAATTGATCTATTTAATTGAGTACGCAAATAATTCTCGATCGTTTTTAATTTAATTTAATACTCAGAAAATTATAGTGTAGACTGTAGATGGTTAAATTGAATACTGTGTACATATAATACTCACAGATTATCAGATGTAGGTTGACGGGGCGGTTGTCGTGGAGGTTGGTATTGGTTAGGTCTGCCAGCTTCAACTGCCGGAAAGTGTCGTGGTCTCAAGTTAAATTCAAGTTTTAAAGTACGTGCTTCTTTGTATCCTTGTTTTCCTAGATCCCTGCTGTGTGTTTGCGCTTTATGAGCTATTATGCAAAGACAAAAGAACATGAATAATATTCAACAAATTTCAATGGGCAAAACGATTAGTTTCATATTACTAATATATACCTTGTAAGTCAATCGAGGTACGAAAAACTGATGTAAATTGTTCATTAACACAATTTCCCTCTTCGCAAAGGTAGTGATTGTTGTAATAATGCTTTCTCAACCATTCATATGACCTGTAAAAAAATAGAAACATTTTGGTTAGGGAATGCGTAAAAATGTGTTAGGTTAGGTCAGGTCTATTTATTTATATAAATAAATGAATACACACATGTAGTAGTCTTGAATACCATCAGCATCGCAAAAATGACAATAGAAATGCTCCTTCCTTAGATGTTTATAAAGTTCGTCCTTGTCTAAGTAACGAACATTACAAAATTGACATTTAGGATGGCCACGGTGAGATGTATTATCGGGGTCTCCATATTCTTCGTGTCTAACTAACTCATCGAAATTATACCAACGTCTCTGGCTTGGAAATATCTATTATGATTAAAGCAAATATACAATTACAAATTAACTTATTATTATATTATAAAATAGAGGGAAGTAGGTATTCGCTCTGCTGTTTACAGTTGGTCGAGTGTAACTTGTCAAATGAATGTGTTAAATTTGAATTTAATGATAAATAATTGCATATGAAAAACAATTTCAAATGGGGACGGTCGGTCAGCAATCAGCATAATATATTACGTTTATTTTATCATATTTATATAATTATTATAGTAATTTGTTTTACTTCCTACTAATAGAATATGGTCAATAAAAATTTGAAAAGTCTATCATAAGCTTAAATTGAATCCAAAATTTTTATAATTTTCATAGCATAATAAATTAATAAATAATAATTTATGCAACAGTATAATGTTTCAAGTTTCTACAAGTTATATTATTAATTGAATTCAAAATAAAATACTATAATTGCTATTTTAGGTATGATCATCTAATTTTGATAAAATTTAAACTTTAATATTCATAAAAATATTTGTGGAAATGCACTCGATGGTTTTTCATAATTTTTGTAAAAGAAACTTATATAATTAGCTTATTGGAAGCTTATATTAAATTTTAAACATTTAATATTTTATGAATTTTATACTAAATAATGATTAGCATAGTTTTTTAATTTTGAAGAATACATGTAAAAAAATTTTGAATTTTTAAATCTTATATAGAACAATTTGATATTTTGTAATTAGAATATGGACAATAATTAAGAAATCTTTAATTATTTGTATTTTCAAGCTTTTTTTTTACTAAAAAAAAAATCGTATTATACATAAATAAAAAAAATACTTCAGTCAAATGTTTAAATAATATCAATAAATAGCACAAAAAGAGTGAAAATATTAAGAAAATTATGTCTAGTAAACTCCTAATATAAGTATTCTACATAAATTTAAAGTTTCTACAGTTATTAAATTTTGATTATAACTAAAAATAAAATCAATTTTGTCTCCCTACTTAATTTTAACTGCTCAAAAAGGTGATGACAGATAGAATAAAAACATGCATTATTGTAAAATCAATAGATCCATAGAACTGTTGATAATCCAATATAGGTGGATTAAATTCATTAATACAAAGAAATAGTAAATTAAATTGATTTTAAATTTAAATCACCTTTAAATTGTTCACACAGAGGCGACAAGCATAAAGACGATGGTTTCGTTCCATGTGAGTAGATAATTGTTCAAATGAAATGAACTCTGGATGGTCGTAACATTTTGTACAGTAGCAACGCAATAATTGGTCAAATGAATTTTCCACAGAAAGATCACCAAATGCAATGCCATACTTTTTGTTATATCGGGGATATGAACGATCATCCAAATTTTTAAACAAATCCAACTCATCTTTTGTAAAAATGACCTGTAAAAAAAATAAAAATAACTTAAAAGTTAAGTATTACGGATTCATATATTTGAACAAATTAACTTTAATACAAAAATATAATCTTTATTGGTTAGTTTTAATTAAGTAAAATAAAAGGCTAGGCAATTCTGTACTAGTAATGCTCTGACTGCTGTGTGTCCTTGCATACGAGTTGGTCGTTCAGTCAAAAGGCACATTGCTTCAGACAAGCCATTTTGGAAAGGGAGTCATACTCGCATTAGTTTACAATACATTTCATATTTTATAGTTACATACACTTAAAAAATATATAAATATATATAAGAACATTACTAATAGTATCTTTTGGTTTTTAACATAAATGTATTATACTTAGGTACAATTTAAATCAACTGTGTATGTATTATGATCATAGTAATTTATAGAAATGTATTCAAAGTTTTTAATATTTTTTTAATTTTTTATATAACTAAACAAATGTTTGGAACATATCTTATCAATTATTTATGTCTACTACATAAATGAAGATTTCAAGCTAGATTAAAAATGTAAAAAGTTATAGAATTTAGTTGATAGAACAAGGTATATGTAAATAATATTGATAAGGCTATTTTATGTATTGTATACTTTTATTACTCCATAATTTAAATTTTATGACAGTTATATCATATAGCACATTTTAATAACAAAATTTAATTTTAATCAGTGATTTCTGATTTGATGACATTTTGATGCACTATATACTTAGTTTAAATTTCATATATTATACATATATGTTAAAAAATGGTTTTCTATGACCATACCAATCGCATTCTTAGAATTGACTTTAAATTTAAATGCAATAAAAATATTGTTGTTAATTGTCTTAAAGTGAAAGAATACAGTTTTATGATGATATTTATTAGTATGGTAATGAGTAGTACACATTGGCATTACATTAAACAGAAATTTCAGTGAGAATAAGTTTATTCTGGTTGTCAAAATTAAAATTAAAATAGTACCTATCATTCATACTGATGAACAATTATTATAGTACAAACAATGAAATATAAATTATCGATTGTATATTTATGTTATAATACTATTAACATTGTTAATCTAAATAACCATAGTTGAAATTTATATGAAGGTCTTACAAAATTGGTGAAGATGGATAGTGTAATCAGGTTAGTGACAAGTACCTACCTAAAATAATAAATAATTAAAATATACTTAACTTAATAAAGGTTCTTAAAAAGATATTACACCCACATGTTTTGTCTCTTTATTATAGACATACAATAGGAAATATTTATGTTTAGCAGAATCCATTTTTGTTGTTAAGATGTAGGATTTTCAATTAAAAATAAGGTATTTATTAATATAGATTATTCATAAACGTTTTTCTAAACTACACAGCATTATAATTTATTAACATCAGTATTTTAGTTTAAACATTTACAGTTCAGACCAAGAGAATTAGGACAAGCAATAAACTTTTTTGTAGGCTTTATTAAGAAAAATTATATAGTAACTAGAGAGTGAATTACAAGAAAAAAAAATACCTTTTTAATTCACAGTAATAGTTAGATGCTGAAAATAAATTATCAAATATTGTATGTTTAAGACGAGTATTCAAATTATTTGTCTAAAATACTCTCAATGTAAAAAGTATTACTATTTCATTTTATTTATTCAGTAAATTATCTATTATTATTAAGTAGATAGCATTGAGACTCAACATATTCATTTTTATTTTGTGTATATTTTTCTATCAACATTAAAAACTTCTGCAGATGTCTACTATTAATTTTAGTTGTGTTAAAAAAAGACATATACATATTATTATTATAACTGATAAGGCTCATATAAGTCTGAACTCAAAATAGTAAATAGTAAGTATCTTAACATTTTAATATTTATTAGAACAGTTGAACAATACCATAGTTATCATTTTATTAAACGTTAAGAATAATATATTGTATTAAAAACCTTGGTCAGTATTCGCCTGCAAATCGGACACTCCTTTTGATCGCAGAGCACTCGCATGGTAGTTGAACACTCGTAGCACACAGGATGATCGCACGTACCAATTGAATAAATTGATTGCATTTTAAAACATATCACACAACTAGGGTCTGATGGTTTGGACGACGCTTGACGCGATCTGTAAGATGATGGTTTTCGGTCCATTTCTACCAATCAAGAACAACAAACGAATATAGTATTATTAATGTAAGTTAGTTGACCTCAACATAAAAATTTGTTGTTCGGAACATTACGATGAGCACTGTCAACTTACCGTGTTTTGGCACTGATCGCGGAAAATAAATTTATGTATCAACGAAATATATGTTGCGCATGTACGAACACAAAAACGTGTACTAATTATATATACATGTTAATGTGTGTATTTAGTGAAAGTAAAATGTCAAGAATAATGTTATCGTTTGATGGCAACTATCCGAAGACTTCGAACTTGAGTGAAATAAAGATTTAAAAAAAAATTTGATAATTAAAACCCAAATTGATGTTTTTAAAATTAGAAAAAAAATATATGCAAAAAAAAGTATTAAAATAATAGTAATAATAATAATAATCACACGATCACATGTGGCGGTGGAGGACGGTGCCCCGTCGGTCGGTTGCGATTCGTTCGACGACCGTTGTTACCACTAAAACCGCAAAAATGGTAATGTGATAAAAAAAAAAGAAAACATCAACAACAACAACGACAGTGACGGTTTCACCACGATCCACTACCGTGTTTTTCATAAAGATAACGATCGAATGTGAACCTAACCAGATGACGGTTTATCTATGGCATGGAGGGGATGATTAGGAGATAACGCGACGACGATCGTGTCTGATAGCAAACACGAGGTCGGGCGTAGTGCAAGATGTATTACAACTACCCGCGAGTCTGTTGTTGTTAGATTTGTGGTTTCGATAGTTTTCAAATTTTTCACGTCGACCAACGCCCACGATACGGTCAAGACTCTAATAGATTTTCATTTAGACGCGAACACTACAGCGTATCAATTTTCTGCTATTCAATCCCGTGCTGTTGAGGACGTAAGCACGCGTGTTTCCTACCGTTGAATGTCATTTGTGGACGTCTGCATGAATGGAAGAAGCGTCGTCCAAACTATCGTCCGGCAGCGCCGACGGTGCCGAGTCCGCCGACTGGCGGTTGCCGTTATGCTTCACGAAAAAACGTCATACAGAGGAGATCAAGTCCGTGGATGCTGTGGTAAATTCATGGCGTCTCAAAGAACGGGTAAGTGTGTGGTTCATCGTTTTGAAGAATGTAATGAATTTTCATTAATTTTATTTTATTTTGTGTATTCAGATGAAGACTGTGAGTGTTGCTCTTGTTATGTGCCTAAATGTAGGTGTAGACCCACCAGACGTTTTAAAAGTTCAGCCCTGCGCCCGTCTAGAGTGTTGGATAGGTATAGATTTCATGACAACTATAATGTTGATTTAAAGTCATAATTTATTAAAATGTTTTGGTCTTATGAACGTGTTTAAACTGAATTAGATCCAATGATGATGATTCCTCAGAAAGCATTGGAAATAATTGGAGTCAATTTGCAAAAACAGTACGAAAGGTGGCAGCCAAGAGCACGGTACAAACAATCGTTAGACCCAACTATAGAGGAAGTAAAAAAATTGTGCGTTTCCTTGAGACGAAATGCAAAAGAAGAAAGAGTCCTTTTCCATTATAATGGACACGGTGTTCCAAAACCTACAGTAAATGGTGAAATTTGGGTGTTTAACAGGGTTAGTTGATTTTAATTTTTAATTATTATTCTTTATAAACATTTAAATATTTAAAATATGAATCAATTTTGTTAGACATATACCCAATACATTCCATTGTCCATATATGATCTTCAAACTTGGATGGGATCACCATCAATTTATGTCTATGATTGTTCAAATGCAGGAATGATAATAAAATTATTTAGCCAATTTGCTGAACAGCATGAAAAAGAAGATATGGTATGTATTATTTTGTTTTGTTATTATAGATTTTTTTTTTATTTTCTGATCATTAGTTTAAAATTAAACTTTGAAATTAAGATAATATGATAAATAACTATTTAATATTGATTTCTATAAAAAAAAAAATAAATTGGCAATTAAATTTGTTTAACGTATTTAATTATTGAAAATAAAACAAGAAATACATAAAATAATACATTTAATTTTTTTTAATTAGTCATTCTATTATGTATAACTTATAATACATTTAGACTGGTATAAAATTACAAATATAACATGTCATTTTTACAATTGATATAATATTTTATTTATTACTGAAAATAAAGCCTATTTATGCTGATTCCATTAATTTCTAAAAAATAACAACTCTAATTATTGATACAAATGTTTAATTCAATTAGTGGAATATATCAATAATAAATTGATTCAATTCTATAAAATGTTACAAAAATTATCTAATGTTTATTATTTATTGATTTAGTAAGTAATATTAAACCATTTACGTTTAAATGTTCTTTAGTATCATTTAAACATTTATATATTTTAATGTACGGTATACTTTAGAACTACTGTCATATAATTGTATTTCTGACTGAGTAAAATGTAACTTATATTTCTACCTTTAAAATGAAAAATAAAATAATATCTTTTTTTTTTCAATAATAACTATTTTGTTTTTAGTTTAAGCTATATATTATACAACCATATTTCATAAACATGTTTTTTTCATTCACATTATAATATGGTAATGAATGCTCAATACATATTTTGCCTATTTAATATTTGCTACTTTAATTTTCAGCATAATGCTACCCAAAGCCCATTGTTTGTAAACAGTGAAGGATCTTCCTTTAAAAACTGCATTCAACTGGGCGCATGTCAAATAGATCAAACACTTCCAATGCATCCAGACTTACCTGCTGATTTGTTTACGTCTTGCTTGACTACACCAATTAAAATGGCTGCTCGGTGGTAAATTATTATATCTATATAAATGTATAAATTAAAGTTATAATTATTGATTTTAAAATAAAACATAACTATTCATAAGGTATTTAGATTGTGGAAATCAATATATTTTTTATAATTTATAATCAATTGTGATTAATATAATTATGTACATATATTCAACAAAGGCAGTTTTATAATTGTTATCATTTTACATTCAAATTATAATTATATCAGTGCATGACCTGTAATTTAAAATTACTGTTTAAATATTATGACTTATGGTGGCTCAATATTATTGCTTTATGTCTCAATATTCATTAGGAATTTTTCATGTTAATATTCAAAATTAAAGAAACATTTTTTTTTTACATCATTTGAGTTTAAAGTTCAAATGTCTAATAAAGATATTATCAGATAAACAAACATGTTAGGTATTAAATGTGTTGCTACAATAATAATCAATTGACTAAAAACAATTGTAAAATTGTGTTATTGCAATTTGAAATTTATTTCTCCAGTAATGCAAAAATGTATTTTTAATACATACTTTAGCAATATTTCATTAGTAAATAATTTGAATGTTTTTATATTATTTACTTAGAATTGAATCATTTGTTTATCCTTTAAATTAGGGTAGGTATTTTTAATTTTCTGAAAAAAAAAATAGTACTTGGAAATATTTAAGAAGTAAACTTTATAAAGAATAAAAGTAATTTTACTATTAAAAATAAGTGTATTTAGGTTATAGATTAGGAATAGAATACAAATACATAAGTATCTTAATATTTTTATCCAAGTTCAATTGAAGTATTTATTCTTTTATTGTCTTTAATTTAAATTTTACTGGCGTCAAATTTTACAATTTTGTTTCTGTGTCTCACATATTTTGCATGTATTACATATTTTAGATAAGAATTTATTTACAGACACATACTTTCCAATTAAATTTCCTGTTTAATACGAAAATATATTTTAATTGATAACATTTAATGATTATTTATAGAGATAATTTATTATTTTTATCTACAAATAATATTTTGTTTTTTGATAAAAGTTAATTTTTGTATGTAATCCATCTCTGATAAGTTAATACTGTGTCCAGAATGTTTTTGAATTCCTAGATAGTTAGATGCTCACTTATCTATGTTCTATAAAAATATATTTATTTAAATAGATTGTTAATTATTATAATTTTTAGAAATATTACACATTATTTACATAAAATGTTCCCATTAACAATTTCTATTAAAAATGTTATGTAATATGCAAGATTTAATTCTAAATATATTTCCAGGTTTGTAATGCAAAATATGTCAAAACATTGTTCAAAATTAATTCTTGATCTGGTTGATAAGTGAGTTTTGTAATAAAAATGATTGTTATAATTTAATTTATTTATTCATTAAATATTTTGTTTCTATTAGAATTCCTGGTACATTAAATGATCGACGAACAATGTTAGGAGAATTAAACTGGGTATTCACTGCTATAACCGATACAATAGCTTGGAATATATTACCTAGAGGTATAATTATAATTATTAACTAAATTTATAAATTATAATATATACTGTATGAAAAAATATTTAAACTTGTATTTTTATTATAAAGATACTTTTCAAACACTATTTCGGCAAGACTTGTTAGTTGCAAGTCTGCTAAGAAACTTTTTACTGGCTGAACGTATTATGAGAACATATGACTGTGAACCAGTATCTTCGCCTAAATTACCAGCAATGCACAATCATCCCATGTGGCAGGTTTGTAGAAGATAAAAATATGTTTTATTTAATGAATGATTTGATACTTGATGTATTTCTTTCAATTCATTTATACAAATTCTTTATTTATTTATAAATATTTTGTTTACAGTCATGGGATCATATTTTAGACTTGTGTTTGTCTCAATTACAACGTGTTCAAGAACACGGAGATGGTTTTTTTGTACGCACAACATTTTTTGAAGAACAATTGACTGCATTTGAAATTTGGCTCGACCATACATCTTGTTTACCAACACAACAACGTAGTGCACCTGAACAGCTTCCCATTGTACTCCAAGTAATTAAAACAACAATACACATAATTATATAATGTTCTATAATATTTTATTTTATGGTGTTGTGCAGGTTCTATTGAGTCAAGCACATAGACTCCGAGCATTAGACTTGTTGGGCAGATTTTTAGATTTGGGGCCGTGGGCAGTAAATTTAACTTTATCTGTAGGCATATTTCCATATATATTGAAACTACTGCAGAGTTTTGCAGTTGAACTTCGACCAATGTTAGCATTTATTTGGGCTAAAATAATGGCTGTTGATCATGTAAGTATTCAAAATAAATTATAAAAATTATTTAAATAAAAAAATGATTGATTATATCTATTAACAGACTTGTCAAACTGACATTGTTAGGGAGAATGGTTTTAAGTATTTTTTTCAACTGGTTGAAGATATACGTTTGCCTGTAAGTATAAAAATTGCATTAATACTTTTATTACTATTTTCATTTCTTTAAAAGGTTACTTGATCAATTGTTAACTTTTATTTAATTGCATTTGTATTTTATAGTATGTAACAATTCTTATGTTTTTGATACATAAATATTCTTATTGTCATATTTACAGTAATTATTATTTATAATTACAAATTTGAAAATATCTATTTAATCTTTAACCAATTTATTTCTTCTCATATAAATATGTCAGATTACATTTAAAAAAATGGGTACTTGTTTGTTATCACCCTGCTAATAAACCATTAAAAATTTATCACTCCACTAGACAAATTTTGTGTTAACATTCTCTAATCTAAAAATTTGATATTCATGATCGATATTTCACTATAGATTGATATCATCTTATGTAGAGGTAAATACTTCATATAATATTAAAATATTGTATTATAATTTATAATCATTTCAGTATGTTGTTGACTTATTGCTATATATGTCTAATTTCAAGAATGTATCTTGCAAAGGCTATTAACTTATTTAAAATTAATTTTAAAGACTTTATTCTCTGTAATATTTAAAATAGTATTCAATTTTATAACAAAAAAATATTGTTAAAATAAATAAATTTTTAGCTATAAAACTATTTAATGGTTAACAATATATTATTATTATTATTTATTTTTACTTGACATTTTTGTCACAATTTATAAATAAATGCTTGAGTATAGTAGACCTAATCTGATTGCGGAATTATATAACAAACAAGTATTTTTAAATGCCATTGATAATTTTTAATCCTTGAGTTAACTATACACTATGTTTGTGTTTGAGTATATTTATATGTAGATTAACATAGGTAGGTAAGACTTGTAAGTTACTTATAAGATGAATATTAACATAATACAACGTAATATAGTAGAAAGCTGTCTTTAAATAGTTCATATTTTTAGTAGTTACTAATAAAATATTATTGAAGAACCATTATTTTATTGTCCTTATGTATTTACACTTTTTTGTTTATTAAAAATTTGTTTTTATTTGTATGGTTATTAGGAAGAACAAAGGATGTTGGGAACTGTTGTACTGTCTCGACTAATGCAAAACTATAAGAATGGCCAACAACTTGGGCTTAAAAACAATTTAGTGTGCATATGTCTTGAACAATTAGCCAATGCTAGTGCTCCATATAAGCAATGGTTAACCTTATGTCTTGCACAGTTATGGTCCGATTACGATAAAGCACGTTGGGTTGGTGTACGGGATATAGCTCATGAGAAACTTTACATTTTATTAGAAGATAAAGTACCTGAAGTAAGTTGATTATCTATGAAAATAATAATATTTTTAATTTTCTAAAAAATGTATGACAATTCAATTGTTTGTAGTGATGAAAATTTAGGATAATACTGAATAGATTGCTTTCTTTGCACTGATTTTATTTGTATATAGTATACAGATATACAGACTTTTTTAATATTTTAATTTTTAAGTCATTTATATACAAATTACACATTAATATTTAAAAATTTACTGATAAAATACAATATCAATAAATAACTCAAAATAATAGTTAAATTTATATTTTAGGTTCGAGCTGCAGCAGTGTTTGCTCTTGGTACTTATGTAAGCTGTGATAAGGATCGTACTAACTATGCTATAAAAGTTGATCTAAATATTGCTTTGACTTTATTAAATACTGTTGCTAAAGATATGAGTCCTATGGTCAGGGAGGTAATAGTCAAAAACAATTGCATTTGGTTATTAATCATTAATATTAATGAATATCATTTTTACATCTAGGAAGTTATAATTGCTCTTCAATGGACTGTTATCACATTTGAAAGATACTTTTTAGAAATAGCGATGCAGGAACAAACAGAAAAATCATATGGATCTCTTTATAAAAGTATGTTCAATAAAAAATATTAAATTAATTTATAGATTCCAAAGCAATAATCAATTATTGTTATTAAACCTTTTTTTAGGTCCAAATGGTAGCTCAAAAACTAGTCTATCTAGAAAGGGGTCTAAAGAAAAACTTTCGATGCAGCCTACTAGTGTAATAGTCACTGTAGTATCACCTCAAATATCACCAGGACCTAGCATTTCAGATGAAATGCCAGAGGAAACAAAATCTGATCTTTTGAGGCGAACAAATTCGTCCTCATCTATAGTTACCTTGGGTATGAGTATATATTTTATATTAACTAGACATAATTTCAAAAGTACTTTACTATCTTTTAGATGCTTATCAAACAACATCAACCTATAACAATAATCACTCTAAACTATGGAAGGGTTTGACAGCTTTAGAGCATGATATATTTCCAGAAGTTGCAGCCACTGCACAAAAATTAACTAAATACATTAGACAGAAGGTAAGTACTTATTGTGTGTATACAATATTCTCATTTAAAAATAACTTTCAACAATCATTACTTATTTTGATTAGCTTAAAAACAAGACGGATAGTCGTGCATCACATTCATTACCTGCATCTCCATCTTCTAAAAGTTATCTCAGGTATTGAATTGATTAATTTCATAATTTATTTTATTTATTTACATACTGTGGTTTAAAATGGCCTTTATAATATATTTTAGTCAAGGAGATTCTCCCCCATTGTCTGTACATGATCTTCGTACTCGACAGAGAGCACCTATTACTCCATTCAGATCCAATTCTAGGACAAAAAAAATTGTGCCCAACACTGTATGTAACTACTATTATGTACACAAATTGTTTTAGAAGAATAACTATTAATACATCCGTCGTGCAATTAGATTGTAGAAGAAACTACTATGCTCTCATCATCATCTTCACCCCCAAATATAGAAAGTGATTGTGAAAAGGACTCAACAAATATAACTAAAAGTTTATTAAAATCTCAATTTTTCGAATGGGTATCTAAAAACTTTGCTCATCCATTAAGTGGTATGAATGATGGAGGTGACTTTGAAAGTGCAATATACTATGAACGTGACTGGAGGTGACTGATATTAAAACAAATATTGTTTTGATAACTTTTGATATAATAATAAATAAGTATTAGTATTAATTATTTTAATGATTAAAATTTATTTAATAGGTATACTCGAAATATGATGCTTCGTAAAGAAGCACTAGAAGAACAAAACAAAGTAAATAATTTAAATTGTAAGATAGAACATCAAATATTCTCATCTAAATGTAAACAATCACCAAATTCATTGGTGTTTTATCCATATGACCCTCATGTCATTGTAGCTACGAAAGATTATTTAACGTAAGTAATACATTTTTAAAACTGTTAATTAAAAAAAAAAATAGTAACAAATCCTATTTTTTAATATAATTACTTTTATAACATATTTTTTTAATTATAGAGTATGGGATTATCATAGTAGCTATAAGTTATGCCAATGGAAACCAGATGTTAGAAGTCACAATCTCGATTTGTCATATAGATTAACTCCACATTTATCTGCTGTAGAACTGATAAATAGCCATGATGTTGCTTTAGTGTTGGCGGGATATAATGACGGAAATATTCAAGTTTGGTCTCAATGCATTGACGGACCTCCTAAATTGGTTACCGGTTGGCATGCATTACCTATTTGCAAGAGTCCAAGTTTTGAGAGTTCTTCAAGTAAGTAAATTTAATCTTACCAAATATTGACAAACCATTTAATATATACATTGTATTAATTGTTTTTTTTAACCATTATCAGTGGCTATGCAATGGGATCAAAGGTCCTGCCATTTAATTTGTGCAGGGGATTCAAGAGTTATTAAAATTTGGGATATTGAGACTGAAACTAAACTGACTGCTTTATCAACGGGAGTCAATGCTTCTGTGACAACTATGTCCATGCAATCCAAAGGTAATTAAGAGTTTAACTGTCACTAATCATAAATATCAATCAACATCTAAACATAATATATATTTTATAAATTTACAATCTCTTAATTTGATCCAAATCATTAATATATTTTGATTAGAAATGATCATAACTCATAAGAAAATTTTCATTTAATAGCAAACTCATTAGCTTTCAAAAGTTAATAATTCAGAATTAAAAAAAAAAAAAAAATTAACACATTACTTAATTTAATTCCCTGGTGGCTGTTTGCTTAAAATATACAGTCATAATACAAATAAAATCAATATAGATAAATGCGTATAACCATGTATATTATTTAGAAGTTTGTTATGTGACATAACTCATAACCCTTTTTTGTTTATAAAATCAAATTTATTTAATAATTGATCAATAAATATCTATTTTTAGTCATTTAATAGTGCAAATATTGAAATATCTTTTATCAAAATTTAGAAAAAGTACTTGATTCTCCATTCTAAAGTTATTTTATATTTTTTTACAGAAAATAATATATTTGCTGCTGGTTGTAAAGACGGTTCAATTAAAGTGTTTGATAAAAGACTTCCACCAGACGAAGCAAAAATAGCTTCTTTCATAGGACATCATAGTAAAATACTTACCTTAAGATTACAAGATGCTACAGTAGTATCTGCTAGGTAAATGCATTTTTCTAATTTAGTCAAAAACAAGTATTAAATGATTAATTAATGTAATAGTGCTTATGGAGACATAAAAACATTTGAGTTTGGCCATAATGCACCACAGCAGGAATTTCATGTCAATAACATGCAATCTGCAGCTATTCATTCGATGTGTAATATAATAGCATGGTTAGTATAAATTATAAAATTTGTTTTAAAAATAACAATATATATTTCAAGTTATTTTATTTTATTTTTAGCAGTAGTATAAATCAGATGTTGTTATTCTACAACACAGAGGGTCAGTTATTGAATTCTTTGAAGTTGACAGACTGGTTTATGAGTACACGTTATTCACCATTAATGACTACCAAGTTTCACCCCCAAAAAGTGCTACTTTCTACTGGGGCTATGGACGGAACAATAGCATTATACTCAATTGATCCCAAAAGATAATGAACGTATAAACTTTTTTGTTTTTTTTTCATGTTAATTCATTTTTGTTATTCTTTTTCTAACACTTTAAATATTCATGACACTTTCTTTTATTGTGCTCAAAAATTGCTATTTGACTGAACATTGGTTTTTTATGTACTTAGTATTTTTCTGTACATAAAAAATTAATTTATTATTATTATTTTTAAATTAATACTATAAATATTATTGTTGTTACTCTGTTAATTGAATGTCTTGTACGTTCTGCCATAAATCGTTTATATGTTCAAAAACATAATTTAGTTCTTTGTGCCGATGTAACAAAAAAAATTCTTGTAAATGAGCTGGGACGACTGGTTTGTTATATTTTCTGACATCTTTTACAAATCTATTCTTGTCGTCTTCTGTACCTTCTGGACGAAACCTAATGAACATTTTTGAGAGTTGATAATCTGAACATGTTCCAATATACTGTTTGAAATCCACTCGGCCAGATCGAATCAGTGCAGAATCCAATCTAAAGTAACCCATTTGGCCAATATTTATATTAGAAATGTTTTATTTATTACAGACTATATTATTATTGTTATTCACCTGTCGACATAGTTGGTAGTCATAAATAGTATTCTGCCTTCGGATGATACGACACCATCCAAAGCATTTAGTAATCCGCTCAACGTCACTTTAGTACTGCCTTCTGCCACAAGTTAACAATAATGTGTAAAAATTTGAGTATGGACATCGAAAACATAATATTTTTAAGGTATGCACATAATATACCTATGACCAAAGGTGTACATATACAATAGTTTTTTATAATTTGTAAATTAGAAACTAGAAAGACATTCACTTTTTATGTAATTTACATACTAATTTAAAAAATAGATTAACTTTATTTAAATTTATAATTTGTTAACTGTTAACTTTTAATTTATTGATCTTGTATCCTCTTAACTTAACTTGAGTTAATTATTTTCATTAATTTGCTCACCTTTGGCTATGACTGTTTCCCCATCTCTGTTGGCGAACATTGCGTCGATATCTTCCAGGAGCACAAATGATTTAGACGGTACTTCTCCCATTAATTGTACTAGTTGATCGTCAGACATTTTTGAGTCGTTCAGGCTTAACACGCACAAACTGTACTTGATCTCGCCAGCCAATGCCATGATCATAGATGTCTTGCCACAACCTGGCGGTCCATAAAGCAGGTATCCCCTACGGTATGGTATTCCTAGAACACCGAGACAAAATTGTATTTTCTAGTTTTAAGTCTTATTTCATTACTGTATATTACAGTAGTAATTCAAAAACCGTACTATTCGGTGTAGATTATGTCCAATTGGGGGTTGGGTACTTACCGTATAACCGTGTTGTATTGGTGAACTAATAAGGTTTAATTATTTACGTACCCCTTTCCAAGTACCATGATTGGTCGTTCACAAAGTCATGGATATCCTTAAGTATGTTTTCGATCACACCCTCGTCTAGTATAACAGACGTCATTGACCGCGGAATGCGGGGCTCTCCAAAGTTTTGCCACGTATCGTATGAGGGAACCATTAGAGTGGTGCCCAACTCCATAAGAGACATGGCGTGCAATTTGGCTGGAGGACAGTCAATGGAATATATTACATGAAATACAGTACACCTTACAATAAATAAGACGAATATTTAAAGTGTATAATATTATTAACAACTATCTGTGGTACAGCGGATACCAACCCTCTTCCAAGATATCTTCCAGCACTTGTCTGTTTCGACCCAAAGTAGATAAATAAAGTGTTTCATACGGTCTATAACCATAGTCAGGAGATAACATCGAGCTGCGATCAAGTTTTACGCGTATTGTATGACCTTTGTACCTGAAAGAAGTCATAATAATAATAGTTTATCGTTACAGAGCATTAACATAATAGCTGAACAGTTAATGCTGCAGCTGGATGAATCAAATTATATCGTGGACAGAAAAATGAGCGTAAGCTACGTCTGAAGTATACGGTTTTCGGTATTAATTGTTCAAGCGAGCAGAGTATACCAATAGTTACTGTATAATCCATAGTTGGGTTACAAATTTAAAATTGCAATAGTTGCTGAAAACATTTATGAAACCCTACCTGTATTATTCACTTGCTTAAACAGTTTAAATCGAAATTATCCCTATATCCATTGTCTCACTATGTGAAATCACCGCAGGTAAGTAATCTCAATTTTTTCCGGAGCATACCCGGCGAGATTAATGGTAGTGATTTAGTAAAATTGTGACTTGTAGTGGGAAATATTAAGATCCGAAAATTTATAGAGCTAAATCATGATTCCAATAAGTTTTATAGTAATACTAATATATTATACAGTAATACACAATTTTATTAATCTTACTTAAAACAGTTAAACCATTAACTATTTATGTGTCCGTTTAAAATGTAAACTTTTGACGAACGTACTGTGAAATATTTAAATTATAGTATTGCAGCTCTGGCGCGTAACCAAGGAATGGGGGTGTTTATAATATATTTTATGCTAAAAATGCTTCAAGTTAAGTTAGGGTAGATTATATTTTTTATATAATTTACTAAGGAAAATATTCAAAAGTTAAACGTATTTTATAATTTATTAACGTGACCATATGACCATGTTGGATGTTTGAACAGCCTCCCTCTCTAAGTTGTATTTAAAGATTAAATTAAAACCTTTTAAAAAGTTTGGCTACGCGTCTGCTGCAGCTACGATTAGTTATGCCATATCGTCTCTGAACTGCGTTTACTTGAACATGTGTTCGCCGGAACTTGGCTTGTAGTCGAACTTCGACGTCATGTGTCCGGACTCCGTGTTCCGACAGATAGTGTTGACACTGAAGTGCAGTAAGTGTTGATTGTACTTTGAAATCCATTGCAGTAGCCAAGGATAACACTTGTCATTGTTGGAAACTTCGAGCTCGGTGATGTAGTTGCGCCAAAAGTACAGTTTAACCAGTTCTATCGTCTCATTGATGACTATCGAAGCTAGACTCAGACTGATCAGTCCTACGACCTTGGACACGTACTTACTGGATACAGCGGCCACTGCGACGTGTTTTAATATCTGCATATTTTTATTACTGTGGATTTAACACAAAGCTTACACTAAGTTAAATATACTAACTTGATAAAAATACGCGTACTATCATACTTCATTATGTATCATATTAATTATTATGTATAGTTATTAGTTGTCTGATTGTAATATACTAAAATAGGTACCCAATAAAATGTATCGGTCTTCTGAAGGAACGAACAATGCATTGGAAATTAAAAAGTATTAAGGCACCTGTATAATTCATATTCCACATTTAAGCAATATCATCTATTAATTTTGCATAAAATACGTCAAAAATTAACTAATAGCATAAGAAAATAATAAGGTAGTTTATTCTTTATAACTTTATACCAATCAATAGTTTAAAATATTTAACAATGAATTTACATAAAAATTGATTATTTATGTAATATTATTCAATATTCATAAACTAATTATTTAATAAAGTAGTACCTATAAAATATAGGTAGGCAATTTATAAAAAAACAAATTTAAATTATATCTTAATAAATGCATTTTACTGTTAACCAACGTAACAAGACGTTTTAAGTAGTTTAGCTTGTTGAGAATAGGGCAATGTGGTAAATAAGAATTTTCCTTTACTTGGAACTGAAACAGTCTAGTGCTGAACGAGATCCTGGAAAGGGGTTGGTATCTGCTGTACCGACGGTAGTTGTAAATTATATTATACCTTACTACCAATGTTGGTACTTGGATATAGTGATACGTAAATAACTTAACTTTATTAGTTCGTAATAATAAGGTTACACGACAGTTAGGAATACCTACCTATGATTTGTAAGACATGTTGACATATTGTTTTTGGTATTTATATGCAATTTTTTACACAGTATCATTAACTTGTGGAAGAAGACTGTATTAAAGTGATGCTATGAGGTTTACTAAATATACTAGATAGTATGGTACCTATGGTTTGAACACAGAAAATACTATTTAATATTTATGACTATTGACTAACAAACGTGTCAACTAGTGAATACTGAATAACAATATAATAATATAATGCTAAACATAAATAATAATCAAATGAGTTATTTAAGGTTCAATTCTGTACTAGCTGATTCGATCTGACCTAGTAGATTTCATACAGTACTTGGAATATGTTCAAAAAACAAAATTATTTAAGTAAAAAACATAGATTTTGACGGTTGAAAAGTTCTAAGTTATTTTTTATTATTTAAGTATGGGAAGAGTAATTTTGTCGTCATGGCTAGACCTTAGACATAAAATTTCTAATATATACTTAAGAGTTAACCTCTTCCGCCACTAAATGAATATTTTGAAATTTTAAATTGAATTTCTAATACAAAAATTGTGCAACACTTAATTTTTTTTTAAATTTCATATATTTTCCTAAATTTTATTTATTGACGCAAAAATAAAATAAAAATTTCCAACAAATTTGTAGCTCTATTATATACCTCTTTATTTTTTTAATAAAATAGATGATGATAAAATTGGTAGGTATTACTTACGACATCGTTGTTAATGATGATTTATGTTATCCAAAAATGATTATGTGCGACTTTCATTCAACTGCTCCAACTCAATAAAAACAAATTATCATTGAATGCAACGACAAAATAAACTTCAGAAAGTGAATGGTACTATATGATCACCGTGTACAGATCAAAAATTTAGGTAGGTATTCAGATAACTCATGCAATATTTTAGAAAAAATTATCGGTCTAAGAAATGAATAATTGCGCTGGTATGCGAGGAGGTGGTATTATAATTATTATTATTGTTGTTCGCTGTATTCACTCCTTATCCAATAGTCGTTTCAAGTTTCGTAAATATGAATGTTTAAAGTTTAAAGCCAGTAACATTATTATTACAAAGTACCTTAAAACTGTGGAATATTGAAAAACAAAACCGAAAATATGCAATTATGCAAGGTAATAAACTTATTCTAATACGAGTATTGGGGTTAACGTTTAAATAGGTATATTTTTTTAACTTATGAAGTTATGATCAAGGACCTTACAGTACTATAAAAAAATAAGATATTATTATCATGGTTGAAATATACATTATATATAAATATGTATATTTCAACCTTGGATATTATACAAAAATGATTACGACTAGATACTAGATAGCGGAGTGAAGTCCATGAAAAGTAATAGATGAGACGGTGCACGAAGGGGAAACATTTTTTGAGCCCAAGCGCTATCTATTAGTTGAGTTTAGCAATTGACTAAAAAACAATTTCATCAATATTTAAATTTATATAATTAAATTAATTATTTATTATTATATTTTATAATTTCTTACTTCGCCTCACGATTAAAGATAGTATCTTTAATATAAATTAATAATCTATTATATAATCTTTAATATATAAATTCATAGGTTATTACAATGTTATGTATATTACATAGGTATATATTTTCTTCATCATTATTATTATTAGATCTAGTTATTTTACTCTTATTGTGTATTGTTATTAAAGGTATCATTCTAAAATTGAAAAATTGAATAATCAATTGTATGATATGCATGACAAAATGAAAGAATTATCTCAAACAACTATTGATGTATTTTTTTAAAATAATAGCTTGAGTGAGTCACAACAAATTTTATTAAATTAAATTATTTAGACTTGTAAATTTACTAATCTCAAAAATAGAAGATAGTCAGATAATCAGATAGCTGGATACTTATCAGTGTTATTTTTCACATAAGGTATAAAATGCACATAAATAGTTGAACTAAAAATACTTAACAATTTATAAACTACTTATTTTCAGATCTCCAAGTACTTATAAATTTTTACAAGATCAAAATGTTATTCCTCTGCCAATCCCTCATACTGTAAGAGCATATTTATCATACATTAAGTCTCCTTGTGGATTTGACTATCAGTTTTTTTTCAGTTATTTAAAAAAAAAATAACTATATTATCCCAAGAACAAAAACATGGTATTTTATTGTTTGATGAAATAATACTCCATGAAAGTATTACTGTTAAATCATCCAACTTAAGCTATGTTGGCTTTGAAAATTTTGGAAATGAAATACATGCTTTGAATACTAAAGCTAACCATGGTTTGGTATTTATGTTTCAAAGCTTGTCTGTCAATTTTTGCTGTTTTCACATCTACTGGCACAGTAAAAGGTGTATTCTCTTTAACACATTAACACAGCTTTATAAGTATTAAATTATTTTTATATATTTTTTTAGGTATTGTACTTGTACAATTGTCAAAGCAATTTCTTAACTGGAGAAATCCAATGGATGAGAGTCAAACCATATATGTATTTTCTGATGTTCCTCACTTAATTAAGATTTAAGAATGTAAGAAACAGGCTCAATAACAAAACTTCATTAAAATTAAGTAAATAATTAGAATTTGTTTTTAACATAATGTTTGGAAAATGTATTTTGATTTGATAGGTACATCCAGATAGGTCTCATGTGAGTTGGTTACATTACCAACAGGTTTATGAATTGGATGAATCACAAAATACAGTTGTTCCTACACGTGTGTGTCCTAAAATTACAGAAAGATATTTAAAACTAGACACATTTTCAAAAATAACTGTAAAATTAGCAACTCAAATAATTATCTAACATTTGTATATCTATGTTATTTAATAATAAATACCTAATTACATCTATCAAAGTTGTAATTTCCTATTCTGTTAAAGATATTTAGTAAATCTATGGCAAAAGGAATTCAATTTTATAGAGATCATATACAAAATGAAGAACTTAAGGATAGTATTGAAACTGAAAAGTTCACAACTATACTTAATTCAGTTTTTGATGCTCTGAACAGAAAGTATGCAGCTGAAGGCATAAGAAAAGAAAGTACCTAATGATTGTGATGTAAGTTTAAATTAATATTTGAAATTGGAAATTGTTATGCTTATATAAATCTGGGTATAAAGGTTTTAAAGACTACTCTCATGTGGCTTGATGATTGGGAAATTAACTTTATTAATAACAGAATAACATCAAATGAGTTTCTTACAAAGAGTACTTCTGAAGGATTATGGGTTAGTATTAAATCGATAACTGAATTAAGTAACTACCTTTTAGACGAAGTAAAATTTAAATATGTTCTAATAAACAAAATGAATCAAGATCAACTTGAAGTAATTATTACTATTTTTTTTTTTTATGAAAAATAAAATATTGAAACTTACATAATATTTATTTTAAACTTATTATTAGCAATTTTTTGGTATGGTTTGTTAGGCTACTGGTCCAAATGAACACCCAACAGCACCTATGTTTTTACAAGTATACAAACTTTTTTCAATTATTCAGTATTAAAACTGCCCAAAACAGGAAACTGTCAGATTCTGGATTCAACAACACCTAAAATAACATCGACTGATTTAAAAGAATTATTTAAAAGCAATCAATCAGAAAGGCAACAAAATATAGAAAAATTAAAATAAAAAATAGATAATATTATTGATGAAGATGATGAATGTGATCCATTAGATACTGCAGTTGTTTCTATTATACTAGATCATAACTATTGTGAAATTAAAAAAGCTACAGCCAAAGAGTGTGTTATATATTATATTATATGTGGTTTTATGGGCTGTCAAATAGTCAAAAAACTACATATTTGAATTGTATTTCTGCTTTATAAGGTATGTTTACATCAGAATTAAAGATACATCTTTAATCGTGGTTTACAATAAGATTATGTTTACAAATAGATTATAATTCTATTAATTTAACTTTTTCTCAATACTGTTTTATTATCTAAGGATCTGATACAATGCCAGGAGGAGCTTTAACAAACTTGAAATCAAAAGGATTCTTGATACATCCAAATTATACAGTTTTTATATTAGTTTCAGCAATTAAAAGTTTTGTGCAATACTGAAAATACTGTGATGTTCCAGAGATGTTTGATAAGACTGTACATTTTTTATTATCATTATTAAAATTTCCTTATGTAGAACATTAAAGTGAAATGCTCACTTCTATAGTACATTTCTATATTACCATGCAGATAAAGCAGTACAGTAGAAATCTCAACAGAGAAACCAAAAAATTAAGTTCAAAGGAAAAAAGTTGTCAAAACTTTTAGTTTAGTAATAATGACATATTTATCGTACTAATTTTATACTTATGAATTTTTGAATAATAAGCACCATTTTACTATTTATAGATTTGATTTATATAATTAATAGTTATAACTTGTTTTAATAATTAATAATTAAACAGAAAAAAATGTTTTACCTAATTATTATTTAATGGTTTGTTTAATAATTGACAATTTTCATGGTTTGGTTTTGCTTTGTTGAAAAAATGAAAATGGTAGATATTTTCGTTATTTTCAACAAAATAGAAATGTTATTAATTGCCAACAGGTAGCCCTGAGGCTCAAAAAGGAAGATCCCTCCGTAGACCCGCCAACAATATACTTTTTTCTGACAGCATTATCATGATCGTTACCAGCATAGATATTATAAGATAATATTAGAAAAATTTCATAATATCTATGGTTGCTAGTCTTGTATCTATACACAGAATTCTATGTAATACAGAAGTATTAATACAGTATTATGTTGTGTGGTATTATATAGAAGTTTGTGCTTGTATATCTTAGTTCGTGGTTACCACAGTCTTGCGTATCATGATAACCATAAATGTAAACATGTAGTTTGTGTAGCCCATTAGTCAGGGCTCAGGGGCACACCTGTTTTGATATTTATATTTAATTTATTGAAGTAAAAACAACTTACAATAAGAGCCTTGTATTATAATGTCAAGCTTTTTACCTAATAATAAAATGATAAAATTCATAAATTTAAAAAAAAAAAATGTATAAATAAGACAACTACGAATGGATCAACCAGAAATCTGTTGAATAACGTGAACTGACAATTTCGAATAATCGAATATAGATGATTGCAGCTGAGTGAGAATTATTTAAACATTTAGTATTCTTCAAAGATTCTCATAATTATTCAAATATGTTTTGTTTTTAATTTTATAATATATTTCTTAAGTATAAATCTTTAAGTATAAAAATTGTGTTTACTTGTTTTAAAAATCGTAACTATAAAATACTGAGACGTTTGGCATCAATAATTTCAGTCGTACCTCCTCTATCAAAGAAATCTCAATTACATTATTGACTAGGATTACTGTGAACTATATAAATTTGAATGAGTTAAAGTGGGTGTGGATTCCTTACTATGGAAAAATCTGAACAATTGTCAGGATCGAAATTATAATAAGTAATAAAGTAATAACCATCATTTTTATTGACAAATTGTTTTATTTTTAGTGTAATATTGTAACAAGCTAATCTTCTTTTGTGTTTCCATTTTCATTTCCATTATAAATTACACACATTTTATAATCTTATATTAATTAGTAATTATTAGTATTTCCATGCTAAATTTGCTGTCTTAGTGTCTTTTACATTTTTGTTGTTAATATACATAAATAAATATTGCCTTTTTTATTGTACCTATATAATGTATTTGGAGAATATAATATAAATTATATAATATATCTAGCATCAAGCAAAAACTACGCAATATGAGTTGAAAATGGTTGAAATACAAACTTAAAATCAAGAATAATTTTTGTTGGCGTCAAATGACAATAATTATTATGCTATCAACATATTATACATGAGTATAATCATATAAGCATTATAAACTTATGTACGATCATAACATCTTTGAATTTAATTTCCCGGTAACTGTATGAATTTGACCACCTATGTATTGTTTAATGTGATAAATGTGAACAACTGAATGCATTTTTCCAAACATAAATTAAATTAAAAAACCATTCACATTAATATAATATTTATACTTAAACGCGTTAGGCCAGACATAGGTAAATATTGTTTTGATAAAGCGTCACTAGAAACGTAATGTTTATTATTTATGTATGTTTTTATTTAAATAAATAATAATTTATTTATTATTTATATAATTTTAACAATAATTTCATACTATATTTAATACAAATTAATTTAGAAGGTATTAATATTTACCGTATATATATATATATTAGATATGTTTTCAAGAATTTTAAACGTTAACTATGTGTTCGTCGTTGGCCGATCAAATCTCACGTAAATAACGTAATACGTTTCCTTTTATAATCTATTTAATTTTTTGTTTTTTTTTTTATAGTTGTATTAGTTTCAATAAAGTTTTTGAAGGTTTAAATCCAACCGTTCGTCTCATGAGGTAATATTAAATATCATGATGTATATAGTATATACAATAATAATGTAGACCTGCGAGGGACTTCATAGTTGTTATTATAAAATTGAAAAAAATAGGTTGCTTTCATGGACTAAAATTTATCGGACTAGTATCGCAAAGACTAGAAAGGATAGGTCTTCTTTGATTATACAGTTGGTATTCTTCCTGGCTCCCACAGTTAGAAATATTGAAGTATCATAATTGCACCTGGCGGTAAATGTTTAATTTCTATGAATTGAAAATAAGTAATAACTTTTATATAATTGTGTATAAATGTGTAAAATTTGTATCAATTTATCATAAGTAGATTTTTACATTTATATAGTAAAGGTAATATGTAATAAAATACAAGAATACAACTATAATTTATTTTGATTAACTTCATTTTTTACAATCTATAATTAATATTAAATAGTATAACTTTAATATTATAACTAATTTTTACAATTTATAACTATTTCGGATATCGTTGATAATCAAATACTTACTAAAAGAAACTTACTTCTCATTTGTTGAATTACTTGAATTTTAGATTTACTGATAACGTTTCAGTACCAATTCGTTATATTTTAGTCCTTGAGTCGAGAGGCTATAGATATTTATCTATATGATTGTGAATGCTATTTATACATTTTAAAAGTTAAGGTTTGGTTTCACTGATTTATATAGTTTAAAATATTAAATTAAATAAAGACATAAATTGCTATAAAGTTTTGTGTACCCATCTTATATTTTTAAAAATAAATTTAGAAAAAAGTTATCGAAATTATAAATACCATATTTTGTAGTGCTATTTTTCTCTAATATTTTTTTATTTATTTTCTTGTATTCACTTTTCTTGATTGTACAGCTGTAAGGCTAAAAACAAGAACATGTATATCAATCATG
Source organism: Rhopalosiphum maidis (assembly GCF_003676215.2). Classification (NCBI taxonomy): domain Eukaryota; kingdom Metazoa; phylum Arthropoda; class Insecta; order Hemiptera; family Aphididae; genus Rhopalosiphum; species Rhopalosiphum maidis. Next base: position 90,146,795 of record NC_040878.1, read on the forward strand.
AAATGTATCGACGTATCGTTGAAAATAAATCTAAGTTTCCAAGAAAAGTTAAGATTACTTCAAAAACGATTTATAAGTCAAAAGTTGAGTTTGGGCCATGGTACGTCCAACAATTACAGCAAAACTTCTTGGTCTTAGCCGCAGGATATTTTTTCTGGCCAGGAATACCCCAGTCCGTATGCACAGTAGCTGCAACTATTACAAAATTATTTTAGAAAGAGAGAGGGGTCGTTTGTTCGGAAATTATGTATACGAAAAGTGAATTTTATATGTTAGAAAGTTTAAAATAAATTTTTAATGTGGAATCAACATAATTTAATTTTTCTAAACTGACTGTTGAAGCGATCGGTTTATTTCATAGATAAGTATACTGTATACTATAGATACTCGGATTATATATATACTATTATAATATTTTTAGACTATACTATTTTATTATGATATTATTATAATACAATACACAATCGGTATACAAATCAATTCTAAATTATCATAATACAAATTATATGAATTATGTGTTTAGTTGAAAAAAAAAAAAAAAAAAAAAATAAAAAAAAAATTGTATTAAAATAATAAATTATAACCTATTTCCCTTAAAAATTCTAAAATATTATCACGCTATCAACAAATTATTAGGTGTATTGTATCTGTGACTATGAACTATATTCGTATAGTCGTAATATTATGTTATTATGTTAAAATAGGAAAATATATAACATTTGTATAAAATATTATTCGAACAGATTTCTTCGAATACTTAATTCGCACACTTACATTCGTACATATATTGAATCCCTGTTGAAAGTATAATTTTTAATATTTAAATAGACATTTTTTTCAATTGTTACAAAATCATTATTTCGAGATTATATTTTTTGATGAGTTGTCATGATGGATATCGCCTAATAGGTGGCAGATTTAGGATATAACTGCAGCATATGTATAGATCTTTCAGGCAATTATCCGTTGGCAAATATATTAAAAATGTTATGATACAATTTTTCCCAACTCCTATTATATAAATAATAAAATATGTAGTTTTGCAAAATAAGCGTGCATGACAACAAAAACCAAAACTTTATTTTCTCATTCTCGCGCAACATCAAATTACGGTTTATTAAATATTATGATTATATGGTTTTATAAAATGTTAGCATAACGCGGCGTGCACGCCTATAACAAATGATTCATTAAACACCTCTGCAGCTCTATGCCACGTGGCAATTTCATTGTTTTGTCTCGTCGATATTATTACAACCTCGTTGATTCTACACCTATCGTATTTTTTTTATTACTATTATTATTATTGTGACCTATCCTCCTACTTACTACTTTAATTTTATCGACCAGTGGCATATTTAGACGGGAAACTGCTACACACACCGAGTGGGCAGTCAAGTAAATTTATAAATACATATATATATAATATTATATTTACTTATACTATCATAATATACATATGTATATTGTATATTTTAACTTTGAAGTGATATTATAATATATGCGAATGCGCGCGGTTTCCATACAATTAACGGTTTTTAAATGTGTGTGTATATGTGTGTGTAGCTCTCGGAATTTAAACTTTTAAACGATGTATAATTATAATGATAATATTGTTGTCTTGCAGATATTGTTGTAGGTACCTATACAATATACGTAAAATATCATATAATACACAAATTATACAAATTATGCCTACATGTGTAAACAATCTCAGGTCTCAGCTACTCTGTATTTTAATATGATATCGTGTAGGCTGATTCCATTATATTTAAGACCTCATTATAATATGGGTAGGCTTTCTGGAGATTTTATCGTAATTATTAAAAAAATAAATAAATAATAATTTCACTGTATTATCTGAGTATAATTATTATTTCATTTCTATACCTAGGTAATAATATAAAACAATTATAAATTATAGTACACTATATATATTTATATACATATATAAAGGTCAGAATGGGTCATCTGGCGCTTCATTATAATTACATAATATTTTATTATAAAAGATATTATGATGTTTGTATAATAATTTAGAAAATTATATTAGTTGCCCTCCCCTTCACAAATGATAACTTTTTAATATTACGCACTTTTTATTATTTTATTTATTATAACTTATAATTTCTAAATTAACAATTATAGTTACTTTTTTAAACGATATAGATTAAAACCGACTCGTTTAATTGTTTATAAATTCGGTATAAACTCTTGTGATATATTTTGTCTACCAAAGCGTATTTTATACTTAGAATATTAATATAAAATGATCATCTAAGGCCAGTGGTGTAATTAGGAATTTTCCTTGGATGGAAATTAAATTTTTTTAGTAGAAACTGTAAACTTTAAATCATTTCTAAAAAAAACCTTAAACTCTATTAACAACACTATTATTTATAAATTTATAATATTATAGTTGGATTATTATTAAATTATAAAATATAAATATTGCAAAATATTAGTAAAATAAGGTTCTGGAGGGTCTGTCTCCCTCGTCAACCCCTTAATTATGCTCCTGCAGGTTAAGGCTTGTAAGTTCATTCACTATAAGAACACGCAAGCATATAAATGCTATTCGTATAATACATGTAGATATGGTATTATTCGAATCCATTTTTATTTAAATAATCATTTGTATGTACAATTTTATTTTATTACATTTTTTATAATAATTATTCAAATAAAAATGTATAAAAATTATTTATTTAAATTTAAAAAACAATCATGTTCAAATATTTTTTGAACAATTTTTATCCGGATAATTTGTTTGAAAATTATCCAAATAATGTTTTATTCGAATAATTTTTGAAATAACAATTTGCACAACTTAGTATTTATACACAATGAGTAATTCAAAAATTTGTCTGAAATAAAATATTATTTACAACAAAATTTTGTTTATTTGTAAGTAAAAACATGACTAGATAAATAAATGGACTTATATATTTTAATCATTAGTATAAAATCAAATGTAAATTAATTTAAATTTAAAACTATACTGTATCATATTGAATATATAAATAGTCTTAAACATATAAAAAAAAAAATTTAAATATGAGAAAAACAAGGAAAATCTAATTTCCTATATTTAACTTTGCACGATATATTAATTGATTCTATAATGTCATCCATAGTATTAAAGTTCTTGATTTGGAAAAATTAACATGTAAGTACATGTGAACTTACAATCCTTAGCTGGTCCATATAATTTAGCGTTTAGTAAATTATATGCAATACAAAATCGGTAGAATATTATATATTTATACACGCAATATATGTATATAGGTATATATAGAGAGAGAATTTATAGGATTTCTATGTTTTTCATACAGTTTTTATATATATATAATAATATATATTTATTAAATTTATTTTAATTTTAACGTGATTACAAGGGGTTGGACGTCAAACTTTTTAATAATTACCAGATAATGCAGTGGGTAATAAGAAATTCTGAAAAATCATCATTGTTATCCAAGTCCGTTGAGTCTCAACGTCAACTATGATACCGACGAAATAATCTAATCCTTTTTTTATATAATATATAAAATAGGTATACATTTTTAATAAAAAAAAAATTTTATAAATAAAAGAATATTTACAAACTATAATCATAAGTTGTATTGTGTAGTTTATATTGTAGTTGTATTATAATGTACAATAAGTAAATTTGATAACTTTAATAGCAAAACAACATGAAATTATACGAGGGGGAACCCCCTAATACGGGAAGCTTTAACTTTGTGGAATATTATATATTATATTTATTTAGTGATTTTGATGAAAATTACAACTATTTTTACTATATTTTTGGCTACCTGCTATGGTATATTGGTATAAATTCCAAACGTTAAACTTTCATACTTTTTACACCAAAAGTCGGTATAAAACTATAAAATATCTAAATCTAGGCTATCCATACAAAGTTATAATGTGTCATATTTATTTTCAGCGTAATTTATAAAAAAAAAGATATGAGTAATAAGTAAATTAATAAATAATAATATTAAACTAAAAATAAAATACATCTTAAATTAATATTATACATCGTATATGTGTAATATATTTTTATTGTAAAATAAAATGTATACATCATGGTGATAGCAAAACCTCATATGACGATATATATATATTCAATTCGTGATAACTTTATCTGTCGATTTTTTTTTGTTTTCGTCCATTACGATTTCTCACGAGTCTTCTTTTTATATCATGAGCGTGTGCACACACGTGACATTGACTTATCCAATATATATATAATACGTAAGTATTCCGCCTTTTGGTTATTATATTTATAATTCGAAATACTACTGCTATAGAACAGCTGTCTCATACTCTCTTATTTCTGTGTACATAATATATAATATTACTACTGTCGTAAGAGTTTACACGTACAAAAATATCACGTATGTACCACAGTAAAATAATATGTTAACTCATCAGTATGACCGACACGAGGATCGGGCGCCGTTCAAATGTAAACGCATCCATAGGACGTCTCCAATATCTTCAATTACCTCATTATTATACCTCGTATACATTCCTCGGCAAATATATTATGCATAAAATATAATATATACGGCGTGTGTACAATGCATATATATTTTTTATTTTCATTTTTATCGAGACGCTATATGAATTAGCATCCTCGGCAGTCGTTCGCAAATAATGCCACGCGCTAACATTTTCGTCGTACTTGGCGAAAAAACATCGAAGTCTGGGGTATTATTTTTTTTATACAGTTCAATCTCCAATCGATTAATTATTATCATATTATAAAATATGTGTCTGATGTTAATATTAAAAGATTATTAATTAACAAACATAATTCGTTCTTTCATACTCAAAAAAATCAAGCGCCTTCAGTTGTCTAGCCATGGCACCACCTTAAAAAAAATAACTGAAGATTTCACATATTTAATACATTTTTTTATAAGAATTTTGCAGTACCAGAAATATATAGACCTGAACCTTAACCCCCCCACAAATCTCAAACACTATTGGCACCAACGTAGACCATACAGCCATATAGATATAATATCGTTTGATACAAACCACGGTTGTCTAAGTATTATATATAACCTGTATAACCATGATATGAATAATACATATTTTTATATATATTGATCTTAAGCTTTGAAAACTATGGCCATTAGCTGAGAAATTATTTTGTTATGGTACGGACGGTAGGCGTGTGTAACATGTGTTCTTGTACGTATATAGGACATTGCTTCGCCACTATGAACGGGGTAGTTAATCATCTAGAAGCTATAGCAACATCGGACCGTGCTTGATCGCAGTATCATACATTTGACCATACATTAGGTCATCATAATATTATAATCGTCCAAACACTACGAGTCTACTACGACACACACATTTTTTAAGTTATTATTTTGTTAATAAAACTGTACATACATGTCAAATAATTCATCTAATATGCATATATCGTTTATTATTAACAATATACATTACTTAAACGTTTTTGATAAATATTAGCTTTACGCGCGGGTATTATGTTTTGATGATACATGTGATTTTTAATGACAATTACGTTTTTTCGTTCATTAATATAATATGGCATAAGGCATAAAATGTATTATTGATCGTTTGATCAGAAATTGTTTATAAACTATACTTGTTGGTTTCTCTAATTGCAAAATGAGTATTGATTTCCGAGAAAAACCACAAATAACTATAAGGACTGCTAAAGTAACGGTATTTATATTATAGCATACACGATATTTCCTGTTTATATTTTTACTAATAAATTCCGATAATAACATGACTAAAATCTTAAAAAAATAAACTGAATATTTACGTATGATATATACCTTTCAATTTAAATAAGTATTCAGAAACTATTTTATTTTCTCCTTGCGAACATTTATAAAGGCTAATAATATATAAAACTTCGAATTACACATCGTACTTGAAGAAAAAGTTCGTGTGATACCGCGTTTACTATACAGATCAACTATAACCATGGTTATACTGGTATTGCGGAAATATCGTGTACTCACGACCACAAGGTAACCATATTTTCCACGCTGTCATAGTCAGCTGTGGACCAGTGAGTCCTTAAAAAAAATGCATTCATCACCTCATTATCACCGGCAATTTTCTATAAGTCCATCATATCGTTCGGTTCTTAATTTTAACGTTTTTGCGTCGTCAATTTTCACTATAGTGCATGCGATGAACAGTGAATTATTTGTGGATTTTTGGTACTTGATAAGTGGATCGTGAAATTGATACATCGCACCGACATTTGACAATAAATTTCAAACGATGCGTCGGTGTTGCCGTAAGCAAGTAAGCAACTGTTATCTACAATAATTAGCATAACATACCAATAGCATACAGTAATAATTTGAGGTGGCGTAAGAAAATAATATGTATAATTCAGATATCAAACGATTTGGTTTCGTCGTCTAAAGCTTGTTGTTGCTATTAGTATACTCGTGATGCAGGTTTCCGTATTATGTACCGATCATATACATTTATTTTGATTTAAGGTTAAAACAACAACCGGCGCACAGCCGTCAGATACTATAAGTTCATCATGTTTCATTTATTTTTATTTACTTCTTTAACTTATGTAGGTAATACGTGTGGTGTATTACCAAAATATACCTATAAGTTTAGGTAGGTATATTGAATAATATTATATGGAATACAATACGTTACATGACTAGCTTTTAAGTTTAAAACTTTTCGATAGTAAAGCGTGATGTATTTATTTAAAAAAATATTAATAGCTAAAAATATAATATAGAATATTTGTAAATAATTTAGTTTAATGTTTGACAATTTTATTAAAAGTATGCAGTAATTGTTCAGTTAAAACAATGTAGATATTATTAAATCATCTAAAATTATGACGTTGAATACTAATAATTTAAATACTATTACCTACATCGTTCGTAAGAGAATTCATCATGACGGAGGATAAATTTAAATTTTTATTGGGAATGTACTTAATAATTAATATTCGGTACCTACCATAGAAGTTTATATTGTTAGTATTAACACATACGCAAATATTATACATAATATGGCCATGAAAATAAACGAAGTGTTGTAATATTATTATGTTATTTAAAAAATTGAGTTTATTAAGTATACATATAGTTAGTAATAAAGTATAATAAGTTTTTATATTAGTCTTTAATTGTTATATTGAATTGTTTAAGCGATTTATATAAATCGAAAATGTAATGTATTCATACTCAATTACAAATTACCGATTTCTATATTTGAAAACAGAAACTGTCTTATTAGATAATTATTTAAGTATATGCTTTAGCTGAAGATAATTAATTCTACCACTCCTGCAAGGATGTGTTATTAACCACACCTTACAGCAAGTTAAAATAAAATAAAATATAATTCAATATTTTATATTTAGTGTTACAAATGGATACTAAGAATTTTTCTTTAAAAATATAGACATATCAATAAAATATATTAACAGTTCAAAGTTAAGTTTATTATAATATATATTTTTACATAAGCTTTATTTATGTATCACTATTGTCACTATTACTTATTCTCCTACAAAAAATAAAAGTTTCATCAGTATTATTATTATTATTATTATTATTGATATTGTAGTTTCATAACTTATGATTAAATACAACAAATGAACAATATACTAGAACATAATACATATACAAAATTAAACCTCGACTAAATGATCATTCATTAAAGTCCATCCACTGAATATGATTTAAGATATAGAGTTTTTAGAAGAACGCGAAAATTTCAAAAAATGTATCGGTGATCTCAAAAAACAATTTAATACGTTATTTACGGAGATGAGTTTATAGAAATGCGAGAATTTACTCATACAAGATATAATTCTATATGTACTCAGTATAATATAGACAGTTTATTGTATATTGAAAACTGTGTTTAAAATTCAGTAGTATCGTGCAACGTACATGTCTTGTAATTTAAAATAAATATAATAATAATTAATAATAATACGTCACATCTAAATATAGATATAGCTACAATGTCAATTAATAATGAAATTATAGAGTATAATAGATTAATCGATCACGCGGTGCATTATGAATAACATTAAAAGCAGAGATATGCAAGTTATATAAACTATAATATGAATTATTAAGTTTTTTTTAATACAACTGTGAAAAGAGGCGAGGAGGGGTTAATTAGTAAAGTAAGAAGTCAGTTTGACAGAAAATATCTAATGAATTATTATCGATGAAAGGAACTTTATTAATACAAGAGTCAGAAGCAAAAGAGGCATAAAATGTTTTGGACTGATTAAAGGATTGCCGAAAGGAGACGCCACGGTCGGATGGTTTTATTTTAGGACTGCGGTTGTGCTTTTTGAGGTGCTTGCTGGCGGTTGAAAACACTGGACATCCTTTAAACTTGGCTGTATGGTCAGAATCAGCCTGTATGATCCATACCACGGATAGCATATTTAGGCTTTCAGTTACTAGGCCGTTATTAAACCACGATAATAAGGGCACTTGCGCTGGCAGAGACGCGGTCTGTTAACTATCAGACAGTGGTAGGTACTCGACCTAACTCGTATACTCACAAATAAACACACGAAAATGCACAAATACAAATCTATGTACGAACAATATAATATATATATATATATATATATATGTGTAACACGCAATCGGCGATAAAATGGCGGTCGCCCCAGTGTTGCACGACAATGAAGACAGTATTATTAATAATAATAATAATAATAGTGCCTACGTGTATTATAGTGGTAGTCGCGCTGGTAATATGACATCCGTGAATACAATAATATAATGTGTGTGTGTGTGTGTGTGCCGCCAATGGTCCCCGAACCCTCTCGCCACTGCCGCCACGAGGGGTGTCGCTAAGTACTCTAATTCGGTTATATACCAGCTCGCGCGGTCTGCAAACAATGTGCCGGGGGGTTACCGGGGTTACCCGCAGGGGAGAACTCGTATAATATACACGTGTGTGTGCCCATTTGTATGTATATATTGTATAGGTGCGTATCATAGGCGCGTGTATGTGTGTGTACACGCAGACGTATAATATAATAATATATATATTATATGTACGTCGCGCCTGCTGCGCAAAACGTGCGAAACGAGCAGCGGAAGGGTCATTACACATGAATAAGTCAACACAACGCTGCAGCGGGTCTGTCGCGGCTATAAGCGGATCATCGCGAGGCGGATGATATAAACCGGCTGCAAAAAAAAAAAAAAATACGAAAATGAAAAACGAAAATGAGGGAGCTCCCCCCCCTCTAGTCGCTAGGTCTAATGACGATTAACCAAAAAATAAAATGGCCGCTAAGCTTTATAACGCGTAAATCATCGTATTATATATAATAATATACGAGTGTATATTATTATTATGTTGTATTGGCTTCGGTGATTATTGTTTGCGGGCCAGACACCGATTTTTGGCTATTGTGTGTGTGAATTTTTTTATTTCATTTCGTTTCATCGCTGACACCATAACCTACGCATTATTAGCCGAACGGATTTAATAGTCCGTTGCAAATGTTTTAAGATTTATACTCATTTTTTATCGTGCCGCAGCGCGCTTTGTTATAATAAATTCTATATACCATACATGTGTAGGTATAAGTACTCTGGTACCAGTGGTACCTATGCGTATTTTTTAAGCCACTTTACGTTTTGCGGTGTCGTGGTTTTTGGATTGACGTCTCAATAAAGAATTTATCCCCGTTTACAATCGTCGAAATAAACGTTACGATTTTACGTGCTCTATGTATACAGATATAGGTATACTCGATGTACAATATACATCTATAATATTGTAGGGCAAAGCTGCCAAAATATCTAAAAATATATTAGAATATTATTACCTATGCCAATAATTATTATTTAATTTAAAAATATTATTTAAATTATACAAATTAATATTTTATTATTATTTATTAATTATTAATTATACGTATAAGTACTTATACTTATTAATTATATTGGCTTATACATTTATTTACTTCAAGCTATTAATAATTTATACATTATTACGCATTTTTTAGCAATCAGTAATCTAAGAAACTACAGAGGTTATCAAATTCACATTCACATATCATAAGTTTGGTTGGTGCTCTCATTTGTTTTTGTATTGGGGTCTATAGTCGAATATTGATACATTTTGGCTCACGAAAATCTAATATAGTTTTGTATATTTTTGGTTGCTGTTGGTTACATAAAATATAATATAGTTACATCATTATATAACCAATATAACCAATAGCTATCAATAATAATCAATAATAAACAAACCAAATAAAAACATTATTAGTAAAAATATAAATTAATAGAATAATAACTTTTTAGTCTACATTATTTTGTAGTTTATAAAGTTTTAAAATTATATAAAATATTAGAATTAAAATGGTAGTAAAATTTTATTTTTTTATGTTAAACTAGTCACTATTTAATATACTCTGTTCTCTTAATATTGTTAATGTTGTCAATATTCACAACCATTTGACTGTGGACAATAGTTTGTGTCTCACGAAGCATAAAATTTGTTCGGTTTTAAAAAATATCCGTTCAATAAGTTACATTACACACATGAAGATATGCAACTGGAAACTTACGCATACTTTTTATAGTCTATATATCGGTCTATATCAGTTCTAATGCAGGTATTAAATTTGTATAAACTAGATTGTTTGATTTTATTATGATATATGAATAAGAATGATGACAATTTTATATTTTTTCAGTTTTCTAAACAAACTGTATTAACCATTAGGAGGTACATTATTTAGTAAGGTTCGAATACTAAATAGTATTTGGAAGTCTCAGCTCGAAAATCGAATAGTTCGTATACAAAAATACACTATAGGACTAGATAATCGATAACGCCGATATCTATCGCATATATATAGTATCGTACGCACTGACTCACTGTAATGTGCACTACTGTAATACCTACAGGTATTACTACTAATAATAATATGTTTACGACAGTTTAGTCAATGAGTGTTAAGTACGCGTAATAATAGTATATAAACAAAACTAATATATATATATTATATTTACGTGGTTGTCTCGGTCTGCCGAAGACGCTGTACATATTTATACGACGACATATTATTACATATATATCGACTGATATAATATAATACTCCATTTGATGTTCGACGTAGAGTTTTGCTGCTTAAAGAAATCATTTTTTTCTCCTTGATCCCGCCTGGCTGTGTTTATTTATATCTCAGAGCATTATAAATTACTGTGGGAAGTTTTACTCGTTCGTCGTGTTCTTTGTCAATTATTTCGGATTTGCTCGTTAATGTAATAATGTGTTCATATATATATATATATATATATATATATCTTTGTAGGCGTAAATTATTACTTATACACAAAATGATGATATTATATAGGTACTATACAAATATATATATATAAAATAATAATCATATTATATTATATTATTATTTAGTGGTTATTCTATAACGTATTATTATTCTGTCTTCCGTTAACACGAAATGTGAAATCGACAACACTTAATAATTATCATTGCTATTATTATGTATTATACTGTCATAGGATATTTGAATTAATAATATTATAATACCTTCAGTGCTTCTATAACACTGAGCAGAATATTTCGATTTGATTTTGATTCAACAATAAAAATTATAGATACGTGATTGGAATCAAACATTTTAAAATAAGTTTACCATAATATTTACTTACCTTGGCTCGAGGACAGTTAAACACTGCATTGTTCTGGTAAATATTAAATGTACAAAGAATACACTGATATACCGTATAAAGTTCAACTAAGCTATATAATTATTCGATTTAAGAACAATCGATTGAAAAATATAATTAGGTGGGCATTTTATTTAAATTGTGCATGAAAATTTATTATTTATGATTTATGTTTTATCGTTAGACATAAACGTTTGATTAACAGGCTAATTATATATCTATTAAATCTCTATAATTATTGTTATTTTATGAATTGGAATATAAAAATTAAAACTCCCTATATACCTACCTAATATAAGAAAACATTATGTTAACGATTTGTGTATAATTGTACCTATACTTCTTATCCGTGACAAATCTTAAAAGTATCAGTTTAAAAATATTCTTAATTAGATGCAATTCAGAATAACGTCCTGCTACATATTATGTGGTTATAACACGTGGCTTTAACACTGGAATTGGTTTCAGTAGAAAAAAAATTGTTCTGAAAAACGTTTTACTAATTATTTTATCCTATTGAGTAGGTATCTAGTTTATTACGACGTCGTCAGCCAGGCGGACGGGTTTAACATTGAAACTTATATATATATATAGGTATATTAAAATTTAAAATACATAAGTAGTATAATACATACCTAACTCTATTAAACGCCTAATAGCCTCAAACACAATTCTACGGACAACATCAATTAAATATTATATTATACAATTTCGTACCTATACATATAATATAGACGATGATATGTATATAGGAGGGTACCTGCCTACCTAAATGTTAATATATTATTGTGTCTGATGCCCACAATCAACACATTGCTTATGGAGTGTTGCATTAATGCCGGCTTGCACGATTACACCGATTTCGGTTAGACAATTTTTGGGGATTTCACCGCAGTTGACGTTAATGCTAATTGATAGCCGCAACTCTATAATGAAATACGATACGCCGCTACTTAACATATTATAAGTCCATATACTGTTGTAGTCTAGTCCTACGAGGGTAATAAAATACGTCTGACCGAAAAATCCTTTTGGATTTAACTAACCGTATGACTCGGTGAAGTCTATCGGACGAATTTCGAGTTTTCTGACAAAATGCACGTAAGTAAGTTTGAACCGTAGGTAGAGTATAATTTTAATTTTGAAATCACGTTCGAAAGCCGAAATTAATATAATATATATGAATAACCTATTCAAGTATAATACAAGTATATATACTGTGTAAACTAATTGGTGGCGGGTGCTTGTATATAATATTTATTAATTATTATTGGGTATCTGCATGCTGGTAACGTCAAATGTGGATCGATCGTCGATTTTATTTAAATATATCTTTAAATACAAAAAAAAGACTGTTTAATCAGTAACTCAACATACAATTTGTCAAAAATTCAATATTTTTTGCTGGTTTTAAAATTTATGTTTTACATAACCACACGTATAAATTATAGGATGCTAATTATTTATTCATTTGATTTAAATTGTTAGGGTTTATATTTTAATACTTTATTCTATATTATATAACGGTGTCTCATCACTATTATTTATTTTATATTATAATGAAGTTTTAATATCGTATAGTATATGATATATATTATACATAATATTATGGTCAATATGTATATATTATATTTAAAACTGTCTAAAAGATTTCTAAGATATAGATTTTATAGTTTTGTTCCATTATACAATTTTTATAAAATATTGTATATTTAATGTATCAATATATAACTGTTATTTATTGATGACAAATGTTATCGTTTATATTTTACTTACATAACATATACTCTACTGCAAACAGCTAAAGATTTTAATTAAAATATCGAAAAACATATAATCATTCGGAAGTACCAAAAAATAAAGTGGTTAAAATAAAATACACAATAAACTATTATAGTTAATTGAAAAATAAACATTATTATTTATTATTGTGGTAGTTTTTTTTTTTTTATGCTAAGAATGTAACAATTTGATCGTTATTTAGACGAGTTGATGATTCAATGAGGCTGAACAAACAAACCCATAAAAATCCTTTTTCCTCTAATTTGCATAACACGTTTTTTTTCTTCAAAATATAACGTCAATTTGTAGAAAAAACCGATTATTTTGATTATTATTGAGGTTTAGATTTTATGATCTTTTTCACGTCTAATTTTTGGGGTGGGCACACTGGACGGACGAGGTTCAAATGCGACCGAACGCGCATTAAAGTCTCCGGCGTGAAATAAAACAACGAACAGATATATGTTATATCATATACATAATATATGCGCTGCACTATAGAGGTAAATTTATAAATTTTCTATACCAAACCTTGCTTAAACGTTCAATAATTAATCGGTTTTAAATGTTTTTATGGTTTGCATATGGTGTGCCAAATTAAATTTTATGAATAAACCTATACACATTACGATATATTTAGACTAACTCAGCTATATACTATAAATTCGATAATATATTTTTTTATTTATTTGTCTTTACTATATTGTATTACCATTTACCTTTATATACAGCAGAGTGATTTTATATATATATTATTGGCACGGGACAATAAAAAAAGCGTTATAAGTACAAAATAAAACGAGGAAAAAATCGTCGCAGTGAAAACCGCAGGACTCGTTTCCACGTGGCGAAAGGGTTGTAAGAGGAGCAATAAAAATAAGAAAATATTATACAACATTCTGCCTATATATTATTACTATCGTATAGGTATATAATATGTGTATATAGTGGCTCGCGTTAAAACCACAACAAGCCGGCAAACAAAAATATAAAATGGTAATGATCAATTGAGCTGTCAATAATATGCTCACAATAGTATAATAATATAATTTACGACAACAAATATATATAATTTAATATGCTCAATGCCAACGCTTGTACTTATTCGTATATATCCGCACTGTTTTAACAATAATAATATAATATATGGCGTAGGTATATTCAAGGGATACCTACTCGGAAACAAAAAAAAACCATTGAACCGCGTGTACGATCCGCAGCGTATCTCAGCGTGATTTTATTATGTGGTTATTTATGCTATTATATATTTATAATATTAGCGGGCGATCGACAGCCAGCCCGCGAAATCTCCACGGGTGCCTAAGTATTGTTTTGCCAGATTTCTTCGACAATTATTTTATTGTCCCTTTTGTTTTTCGATCAACAAGTCGGTACACATTCGATTAAAATTATTAAATATCTCACGCTCGGTTGGCTGTGTACGTATATAATAATATTAAAACTCGATAATAATAATAATAATAATAATAATAAACACAACATTATTATACACACGACAATACAGATACAACGGAATTAAAAAAGAAAAACGGTTATAGATTTCATCAGTTCATTTTTCACATACACATACATACATTAAACCAATCTATTGCGCAATAGTTATGTTGTATAGGTTTTGTCCAAATTACATAAGGAATTACTGCACCGCGACTGTCATTTATGATCATACTTATTCACTCGACAAAGTGCACTTACTTGTATACTTGAACAATAGGAGTATATATAATATATATATAAAAATATAGAGTTATTAAGTGACAATTATATATAATTTCTTTAAATATTATTGAGGTGTAATAAATGGATTATTGCTTCCTCATTATGTAAAATATAATGTTATCATGTACTATTTTTAAATATTTTTTTACGCCTTGTTATGTAATATGTACTATATAAATATTATTACACCTCAATATTTTCATTAATTATATCAAATAATCATAATAATAATAATCTATAAATACAATTTTAACATGACTTTACTTAGTTACAAGTATTCGTTAATGATATTATATAATGTGTCTGATAGAGTTAAAATTCCGTATTTGCTTTTCAGTATAATAAAATATTTAAATATTTAATAATGAAAAATTATTATTATTATAATATTGTATATTTTGTCACATAAAGCTCAAAGCTGATTTTTGCTGTTTTTTTTTTTTTTTTTGGTTTATAAGACGTCCATTATTATTATTATAATTAGGGTAGGTATGTTTATTCGATCTCTAGCCAGTAAGTGTTGATTATTTCATCATGTTAATCATGTTAACATAAATCTTAATCCTTAAACACGCTTATTGTAAAATTTATTTATAGATTGTATGTATTAAAGAAAAAAAATAATTCTAATGTTATTTAATTGATTTTTTTAATACTTGAAGTATGTTTTCTACAACTTGGTTTTATTAAATTCTTAGCGATAATATCTTAGATTTCACTACAAAACGTTATGTTTAAAAACTGAATTAATAATAATATAACTATGATATTATAACATTTATAACGTTTATATCAAAACAATCTATGAAGGTACTGGTGAGTGGTGACTAGTTGAATAGTTTTATAAATTGTTAACTACGAGTATAATATTATATAGTGTTTAGATAAATAGTAGTTTTTTGCTAGTTTTCTTAATAATCTAAAGAATATTATAAGCACGGACCATTCAAAATAAGTTTAGTTAAAGTATAAAATATGAATATGTATTTTTATTTTCATAATAATAAAATATGGTTATTTCATTAAATATTCAGTTATTCGTCGAGATTTAAACGCGATTGTCTAAATCAGATTAAGAATCGTATGCCACCATACTGTGTTGTATAGTTTATGTTTAAAACTGTAAAAGGTTTACCTTCTTTATAAATTCCTAAAACATCGTAGAAGAAGTTCTTATAATTGTAATTTAAAATCAACTTTTACATAAATCATCAAGTGAAATTTACCTATATAAATTTATTAATTCATGAAATATTTTCAATGATTATTATGAATATAGAATTACTAAAGTAATCAGTGTTATTTGTTGGTATATGATTAAATTTTCGCGGTTTATCTTTTAGTTTTTATATCATAATAATTATGTAAGTATATAATAGGTAAAGTAACTGATTATATTTATAGATTAATTTTAGTTCTTACACGGCGAGAAGTTCATTTTAAAAATATGGTGTTATTTGTCAGTTATGACTTAGGGGTTACTTCTTTTTATTATTTTTCAGTTTTTTTACGCAAGCAAATAATATTTAATGTGAAGATTTTTAATTTATGTATAGATTACCGCACAGTTGCCACTGTAAATGTACATTATACACATTGAATTTTGTAACTATAGAGATCTGTTTTAATATTAATTCTTCTTTAGAAAATAACATTGAATTCCTTTTACGACGTTTGTATGTAATTTATTGTTAAAAATCTTATACTTAATATTTTGTATAACAAAATAGTATTGACTTTAATTTCTATAAGTATAATTTTATGTAGATCTTGGTGACTTTAATGAAATACACGCGTAATATCTGTCTAAACTCGATGTTATGATTCGTTATCATAATGAGATTTAACTTTGTTCTATCAAAATTTCTGTTGGAAATAGATATATTTCTACAGTTATAACTTATAGAATAGTATAGGATATCTAAGAATATGGTCATATAGGGAATAGTGAGAGATAAACAGATAGAAACATATTTAAAGAAATATTTGGACTGTAGGAATGTTTATAGCTGGAGGTATTTTTTAGTAAATGATGGTCGAGCGTACATGACTGATGTGTTGACGGAGTTCGCATGCATCATATCTGTTCGATGAGGAACGTGCAAATAACAAAAGAGATATCCATTATTATTTCTATATATCTATACATAAATCGTGATACAAATATAATAATCATATCATATATTAAATAATAAAAAATTATTAAATGCAATATTATGCGAAGTGTTTGTATGCGTCATACGTATATACATCATAACTAGATAAGGCTCTTAAGTTTATGCATATAAAATTGGCCAAGTATGTAATATTACTCAAATATTTAGTTAAATTTACCCTAAATAAGTAGATTTTTTTTATTTAAATAGAAAAATTACAATCTGTTATTTATTTATAATATATAATAATATGATTATTCAATATATAATAAGCAAACGTGAAGTGGAATAGTAGGACATGGTAACGTAATATAGAGGAGAGCGTTCTATAAGGCTGTAGAATTTTTATATTCAAATTTAAAAATAAATATTTTAGATTTTAAATATCTACAGAAAATAGGTATATTGTACAAATCATCATTATGACTAAATTAGATCAATTCATGAAAATCTAATCATCATTATCTGATGTGATATCTATCGTCACTGATGATGCGTATTAATTATTAATAAAAACTATAATTTTTGAAATAAATGTCGTCTATACATATTAAATATCCTACGCATGGCTATATTACACTTTTTTTTACCAATTGACTGATGAATAGAATTTCTTGAAATATAAAAAGTGTATGTGTTTAGATACATACACTTTTTTACAAATGCATACATATGTTTATATATGTATAGACATATATTTCGAAAAGATTATATTCCTAAAAAAACGTATAATATGCGCATTATGCACTATACATTTCAAAAAATACTCAAACATGCAAAAAAAAAGTTAACATCTCGAAATAAGTAAAATAATACAGTTTTACAAGAGTATGTAATTCCTAATAATATATATAAGCCCCTGCTGTATCATAAAATAACGCGATTTAGGAAGATGTTTAATTTGATGCAATATTTCATATGTATCTAATACTAATACTTGCGAGTTTTGTAATCAACATAATACGTATATTATAATACATATAACTCGCGTATCGATTGCAGACATTCATCAGCGTAAATAGCCATTGCAGCACGCGTATATCATGTATATAAAGCTACGATTGAACCATAGATTACAATAATTTTGTATATAAAATAAACCGACATCCGTAATATTAGTATTATTATATTATTCGCGGTTGACTTGCATATGATATAGGGACATATTATATTTTACTCGATTTTTTGAGCACCGGTGCTAAAGGGTTTACGCTCGGTGTTACAATATATACGTATACAATATTATACGGCACTCACAAAAACGTGTACACACGCATACAGGGAATACTGCAGCAGAACGAACCGATATAATATGCGTACATGTGTAATATATAATATTATTATTATTATGTACAGCTGCAGTGTGCGTTTCTAACGAGATTTGGTGAAGGTGCGGTTGAAAATTTTACGGGGCCCGTTTCACGTGTCATTTTATTTACACTTGACCGATGCCGCTCGCATGTTTTCGTCCCCACGACGATGATAATAATAATAGTAATAGTAATAATACGAATAATAATAATAATAATAATAATGGTAATAAAAACGTTATAAGAGGAGGCCGTGCAAATTTTCGAAAAAAAAGAACCTATACAACATAATATATACAACATATATATATATATATTATACAACAATGCAGTGGTATTGGCGGCGTGTATGTATACGATCGAGCTGGTATTTGGCGATCGATAATCTCGGAGATGACATGTGTTGTAAAAATGGAATTTCTCGCAGCCTTTTGTTATTTGCGGATCGTATGTACGCGCCTGTACATACATATAATACAACTGTATATATGTACGCTATTCGTGTGCGTGTGTGAGATATACGCCAAACCGATTGAAATCCGCATGCACACAGAAGAAATGCCGCGCGCGCGGACAATGCGCTTAAACGGATAACCGCAATGATCATTGGATTCGATGTATCGAATAATGCCGCCCACAAAATATATAATTTAATAATAAAAGAAAAAATTCAGCGACGGCGGCGGCAACGATCATCGCGTCTTATACCAGATAAATCTCTTTTTACAGCCGCGCACATGCAGGGATTTGAAGCGATGGCCGAAGCACATCGATGGCATATATCGCGGTATAAACCTTTATACGCTTGTATAAGTATAAGTATTGGGCAAAGTATCAGGTATTATTATTTTGAGCAAGATATTAGTATATAATATACGTATAAACATCAAATGTTCAGCATTATTGGAAACAGTCTACAAACGTATGCAGGAGTATTATTTTTAAAGTCTTAAAATAAGATTTCAAAATTTTCAGCAAGGGCAAATTTTGTTATATTTAGCAGACCATGGCTGGCGATCCGTGAAAAAACCTAGTTTTTTATCATTTTGATCATACGAGTACTATTTATATTATAGAATTAATTATTAAAATAATACATCACAAACAAGATTAATTTAATACATTCAAAAATATTTCCATTCAGTTAATTAATTATAATATTAGAAATAAAGATTTTAAACAAATTACTCACTAACTATTAATATAGTTAAATTATTGAGATGAATGATATAATATGTGATATGTCTTATTAATTACATAAACTAATATAGATAAGTAGTATCATACTTTAAACAATTTTGTTTTGGAATCTAAAAGTTTAATTTTACATTTTATGATATAATATATAATAGGCACCATATAAAAAACCTATAAGACATTCACTTCACCTACGTAAGACAATACAATTTTTTATTTTGAAATATGTTAATATAGTTCTAAAAATAATATTTGGGTTTTGACCATTTTACATTTAAAAAAATTACCCTGCAGTATATTTATGAAATCTGAAATATTATGAAAACATAAATTCAACTGATTTTAAGGTACGTTGCTTATCTACAAAATAACATATTATTAAAATATAAATTTTTATATAAAATACTTTCAGTTTTATCTTCACTCTCTATAGTGTTTCAATAGTTCAGACTTGTTTTTGGATTAAGTGTATATTTTATAAAGAAAATGTTTAACTAATAAAAATAAATATTAATTGTTTCGGAGGATAGATAGGTACATCGATAACATGTACACAATTAAAAATTCTGGAAAAAATTGCACTTTACATTGCATTATTTTCTATTGCCATTTTAATATGTCATCGAATGCATTAATTATATTAAAATACTATACAAATGTCTATTATTCATTTTAATATTTCAAGTTAATCTATGTAATTATTCGTTATTTTTATTAATTTAATTGAAAAAAGTTAGTTAATTTAACTGAGTTAAACATTTTTATTAACTGAATAAGTATTAACGTACACACCATATATATCATATTTTTAAGTTTTAAATAGTAAAATCTAATATTTTCTATGAAAATAAATTTATAAATGAAAAAAACGATTAAAAACATTATTTTTAACATACATTATTGAAAAAAAAAAATAAAAACTTAACGCTCTTTGCGACCATAAATCCATAAATCTTCTACAATGTGTATACTTCTCACTATTTACCTAATATTCAAAATATTTAGCAGTGGTGATGTTTTAGAGTATAACAAGTATAAAACTATTCACACTGTCGCCATAGAGTTACAAAATAAGTAGCTGATTGTGTTATTGAAGTCAATAATATAGTAAAATAATAGTCATATATTTTATTTTAAGATTAGTCAATTTAGTGATTTAGTGAAACGATAATTATGACGTTTGATCGCGGTGAAAAGGTAAACAAAAACGAAAACCGAATTATTGGACTCCGAAGCACTATGTACATACAATGTGTAGTAGCCACTGTTATTATATATAATATATAATATTGTGTTATACATGATTATATCTTGGTACGAGCTCTATGTGTATACTTAAAACACATTATTATATATTATATATCGCTGTGGTATTGAAAAACATCAGAAAAACCGATCGCGTGCGGCGGTGCTTGTTTTCTATTTGATATCGGAGCAGAGCAGACAACCCCTGCGCGGGCGGTATCTCCTATGTTGTAGGTAAGCACAGTAAACAAGCGGTCGCAGTGGTGGTAAAAAGTGGCGTGCAGTGGCGGTCGAATAAATAAACACTAGATCCAAGTACTGGGTGAGATGATGGTCATACCACACGTCGGTATATAATATAGTACGATATTATATCGTTATATAATATATGTCAATCGAAGCGGAAATTTCGGTTGAACTGCAGCGGGTGTATAATAATATTATAGGTGGCGTGTAATGTGGGGTTGACGTGATTAGTGTTTCGATACTATATAATAATCGTGATGGTGTGTCTGTCAGAGTGCTGCTCTGCGCCGCCGCGGGTATTAAACACACACACATATATATATATATATAATATACCTATAATAATATGAGCTATAATATACTGACGAGATTATGACCTAAACTAAATATACGGTATCCAACACAATATACACGCGGAGAAGATTTCGACGGAATTGAGTTATTTAACGTGTGGTAATGTGGTATACTCGGGCTTAGTGGTGAGGGGACGCGGAACTCGACTGCCGGACCGGGTAACCGGTGATTAGAGACCGGTACTCGAGAGCCCTGTAATTATACCCGCAACCTAACCCGGTGTCCGACCTATATATATATAACGCTCTCTCGCGCGCGCGAGCTACACACACAAACGCAATGTAATTATTTTTATACCTTGTAAATTGGAGTGTCAGCCGCTTGTGTGGAACGCGCAAACCACGCCGCGTTTGTGTGTACCATCGTTCATAATATTATTATAATCGTATGCACAAATCATCCGTTTAAGCACACACAATCAGTTATGTGTGCTGCCCATCTATCTCTCCCTCTCTCTCTCTTTCACTCACTCTTTCCCTCGTATTATTTTAAATACGTCTAAATGTTTTCAACGAATTCCACCGCCGCATCGCGGAATAAAATAAAATATAATATACGTTTCGGTAGATTTCTCTATCCCTCTTTCGAGAAAAAAACCAGTTATATCCGCGCACATCGTCGGTGGAATCGACGTCGTGCTCTCGTTCTCCTGCACGTGCAGACGTGCAGCAGCGCACATGACCCGGGACGGATTTTTATATTATATACATATTATAAAATTATAAAAACATTCATTTTCGGGTTGATCGTTTTTCGTCGCAGTAAATAATCGCACAAAGTGTATAATAACCACTGTTCGAGTACCGGCAGGATAATAATACGTATATTACGACTTACAAGGTTGTCCCATCCGCAGAAGTTTGACAAGAAAATGCGTTTTACAACGCAGATATCACGTCCTGTAATCATATGAATTTTTATATTTTATATTAGCTTATGATCTTGACTTTATTAATATTTATAATTACTGTACTACCTGCATCTGTAATGTTACTCAGGACTTCGTCTTGGACAATTCAAGAATATTATCTTAGTCATACAATACAAGAATATAACAAATTCGAGCATTCTACATATGTGAGAACTATAACAATATTGCAAAATATAGTATAATATAGCTCGTGTTTGAAAGATATGATGTTTCAGATACGAGGTATTAATAAAGTGTAAGTTTATTTGATTGCAAGTGAGGCATTTATGATGAAGGATATAGTATGCACAAAATTAAATAATACAGTTCAAACTTTTTATTCTTTGTGGAACTTACTATTTTAAATGCTTAAAACACTACAACTAAGTTCTTTTAGAATTTATCCTATTTTTAGTTTATTATGTCTAACACTAAATTAAATTGTATCCAAAATTTGTACCTCACAAATAAAACTACACTCCACGCACGAATTTCGTAAAATAAATATTTTTTTCTTAATAAATAAATATTATAGTAGTATGAGGTGTTAGTAAAAATTCACTTAAGCTATTATATTATTGTTATTTTTTGTTGACAACATTATTTTGCATACACATATTATACAGAGTGGTTCACTAAATGCATGTTCTATGTTTATCATTTTTATTTTTAAATAATTAATTTATTATAATTTTAATTTTTGGAGTTATTGGAGTTTATTAATTTCAAATACATACATATCATACAATCTAATTTTTTTTCAAACGAAGGCCACATATTTTATTTTATTTATTTTTTCATATTTATCTTGTTATGCATTATGTGATTTATTTTTTTAAATGTTGATTTATATAAATTGAAATTTGAGTTATTAAAATATATGTAGTAATAAGGCTTAAGGGTAATTATATTATAGTATATTATAATAGATTTTAGATGTATGAGCGTATGCGTAATATTATAATATTTAGTAATAATAGATTAACCTTTTATAAATTTATAATTTGTAAATTTCCGATGAGCAGAATAGGTACTAGATTATAATAATATGCATATACTAGTATAATATATGTACCTACATTATATTATTTTGTATGTTTTATGTAAAACCAGTATTAGTGTATTACCCATTAACTATTTATTTATCCTTATTATAATATATATTATACATGTAATTGTACATATCAACGATTTAATAACTCGAAAACTATATGTTAAAGTTTTAATTTATATGTATAAAATCTTTAGAACAATCCTTTGTTTAAAAAATTTTAGCAGCTGAGCGCGTGATTCTCACTCGAAAAAAGAAGTTAGAATCACTCTATAAATGGTATAAAAAATCTAACTACCAGAAAACTTGGTATTAAAGTGTTTAGGTATACATGAAAAATTCTAGAATTTAAATAACTGCATTGTTAAATTATAAAAGCCCCCTTGATTTAAGTTTGTATAAAATGTGTATGTTAACATGGTTGATGAATCGCCTTGCAGTATATAATAAACAGTAGATATTCCACTGCGGTATTACGATGCATACTTTATTATTATTGAATTTTGCTTTTAGCAACAGTTTTTGTTTAAGCAACTAAACGAGACTACAAAGACCTATTATTTGTTATATTATTTCAAAAGTTTAAATTACAAAATCTCTATGAGATTAGATAAACAATTCGTTAGAGTTATAATTAGCGTTTAAACACTAGCGGAAGCTTTAAACAATTCAAACGTTTAGTGTATACACGAACATGTTATTGTTTGTATTCTATGATATAAATGTAACATATTTAAAACAAACGCATCATGCAGGCAAGTTTTTAAACAACCACAATGTATTTTAAAAATTATAACAATAAATAATAATTGTGCACGTAGGTGATCGCTTTGCTGTACAGTAAGAATAACTTGCCATTGAGAGGTTATTACAATTGATGTGAATAATTTAAATTTAATGATATATCATTGCATACAAAATACGATTTTAAGCAGAAACCAATATTAATGATGATTATAATAATAATAATCATAGATATATATTTTTAAGATGAATAAAATATAGTAAAATTATAATAATCAGTATTGTAAATGAAAAGAAAAATATCGTTAAAATTAAATTGTATGGTAAATAGAAGAATACATGAAATTAGAATGAAAGATATATATAAACTATATTTTAATAATTATAAATATATGTTTTTAATTTGGAACAAGAATCAAGAAAGAAAAATAATAAAAGGTTCGATAGCACATTGGTAGACGATTCAACGAACGTTGGTGAAATATTTATTTTTTTTACTAAGTTTCAGTGTATTATTATAGTGCTTATGTATTTTTAATAATTACAGTTTTTAGAATCTAATATATATAAAAATAACTTATAGGATTTTGTATTATAATATGTTCTGATGTTCAATATATTTGAGCAAATCTAAAAAAATATCAACAAGAATTTAAAAAAAAAAAATTAAAAAACTTCAAACCTCAAATATTGAAATATCTATAAATAGCAATAAAAAAGATGATTATAAATATTAATATTTTTCATTACATCCAGTATAATTATTATGTTTTTATGAATATTTAGTGAAACTTTTTATTTTACAACTATTCATTTTTAAATTACAATAAAAAACAAAATGGATTTTGTCAAAAATGGGTTTCGATTAAAATGTCCAGCTTTTAACCTTATTATTATTTTTATATATTTCCCGATTATTTGTAAAAATAAATACTGGAAATTTTAGCGTAACTAACCAATTATTTAGATTAAAAAGTTTCCTATAATGATCCTTGAAGTTGAATATGAATTCAGTTTTATCTACTATCTAACTGTAATAAAAGTGTACACACATCATTGTAAAACCAATACATTCATCGCTCCGTTCAGTATCTAAAATCATTTATATGTTATATTTTTCTGAGTTTAAGAATTTAAAAAAGAAGGACAGAGGATCATGTGAGTCTATCGATGTGACATGTTCATTATTAGTCGGCCACAACGGACAACAATAACATATATACCAGACAATGAACTCTAAACCTTTCTTTATTTTGTGAAACTCGGGAGGTAAAATTTAATTCAGCGAAGAATAAGATAAGATGTTTTGATCGCATTAGCTGTGAGTTATAGTGTTTATTTATAAATACTTTGTCCTAGTCCAGTGCTTATGCGTCAGGTAGTTGGAAAAAGTGTCAATATGTTCACGGTTAAATAATTCAATTAGTTCCAGTCATGCTCTTGTGCACTATATATTGAGGTAAGTACCTATATATGCCAACCGAATTTCAATTTAGGTTTTAATAGTTATCAGATTAATCGTTCTAAAAAGTTTTAAACATCGCTAACGTACCTATATGTTTATTATTTAGTCGCTACGATGTTTATGTAGGTACCTACTTATTTATAAATGTATGACATTATGTATTGTTCTAATTTTTAAATAAAAATTATAAATATTATGATGATTTTATCGCAAAAAAATCAAAATGATAAATTTATTTAATGTGATATAAAAATAAAGTAATAAACATTTTACTTAATATTCAAAACTAATTCGGTTTTTGATGAATATATTTTTATTTTTTAATAATTGTTTAGAATTTGTCTAAAATAGTACAAATAATATACAGCTATTACTATATATATGTAGAATACTTTTAGTCTGAATTTGATTTTGATTATAATAAACAATATTTAACTGTTTACTTCTAAAAATAATAAATGCTGTGACTTTTCAAGGTACAATTTCAAGTATATGAATGGAGTTTTCCGCAAAAAAATTATTCTTTTATAATAATGCTATTATTATCAAATTAAAATTAGAAATATTAACGAGTATATTGTTAGATTATAGTTTATTTTAATCTAGAAAAAATCTAGAAAATATTATAAAACATTTTATATGTATTTAATTATAATTTATTTCACATATAAATTAATTTTTAGTATCAACAACATTATAAATACTTATTATAATATTATTCTTTTGATACTATTTTTGATCATAATATAATCATAATATCGTATTTAAAAAAGTAATAACACAAAATAATACGTACTCATTACGAGATATAATCTTGAATGCTAAGTGAATGTCCTAAAAAGTTATAAGATCTTTTCACTTGTGATTTATTTTTTACAGTTTATCATCAATTGATAAAAATATTTTATCGCAGTGTCGTGTTATTATACATTAAAAGTTAAAAAGAAATCAATCTGAAAATAATGTACTTAATGTAGGTTACGTTTGAACATTCTTTAAATATTTTTCATCTTTAAATATTTTATCGTTCGGGGTTGTGCTATATAAATATATGATGCTCTTTCTTTGAAATAATGTAGGTACCAAATTTCTTTACCAGCTGTATACTATACTGAACGTGCGTATAATAGCCCAGAAAAAAAGATTCAATTCATCAAGCTGGTTGTTGGATAAATATGTTTCAATTCAAGATATTATATTAGATGCTGAATATTCTCGGAAAATGTTTTATTAGGATCGATAAATGCTACGCCACATGTCCGATGTATAATATTTAACCCTGAGCCTGAATATAAATTCCGTAGCTAATGTAGTATATTATCTTCTGTGATTTTAATACTTTTTATATTTTGTTATATTTATATTATATTAATATTATGAATGGGGTTCAAAACTCCAAACAAAACAATGGTTGTTCGAAGTAAATATAGACATTTATTTACTATTTAGTTATCTATTTTTTTCAAAACATAATACTATAATATTATTGTGTTTTTACTTTGTATTTACTATGTAGATAGGACAATATCAATATGACTAATGTCAAAATAAAAAAAGAAAGTATCACTTTATAAAATATAATTTTTTCTTGCAAAATCCACGAGTAATATACTCGTAAATCGTAATATAAAGTTATTCGTTATATTATTATCTTACCCCGAGTCAATTACATGATAACGTTAAGTGTATATTACAAGCCAGATGGTGAACAATTTCTAAAAATTGTTATGTATTCGAATATGGGACCCTTCAACACGCGGATTTTGCCCTTATAGTTTATACTTAGTCAATGTTATAATAATATATGATGTATGGTTTTTGGGAGGATTTTTGTCTCATTAATTTACTTCAGACATCACACTCATATACACCTAACAGAAATTATAATTTATTGGCGCCTGTGTATTTCGTATATATCCATCTCATTAAAAGGAAATGTTAAGTAGAAGTGGGTGTTTCTGGCTTCTGCACATTTTCGTCAAAGCATATTTCAATATCATGTTGTCACCGCGTTTCGCTTAAATTTATTGCGATAGAAGAACAAATATATTTCGTGTATACAAAATAACTAACGACTAAAAACATGCGTTTGTTGATATTCACACATTAGCGTTATCGTCGTAATTTAACTTTTTTTTTAATTGTAATACGTTAATTGTATCTATACATTATTTTTGTACAGTAAGCATAATTATTGGTCGTTCTTAATTTTGTCGTATAATGCTATTACATTTTTTATATAATATATGTTAGTGTAAAGTACGACAATGGGTAGTGTATATATTACCCAGGTAATATACACATTATCCAGTGTGCTGTGGATAGAGTATGAAGTAGAAAAAACCTCCAAGTTCATAGTAATTATTAGACACAATCGCAAAAAGTATATTCTGTGGATCACCTTTATTTCTGTCTACTTCTAATAGAATGACTCTTAAATTTCACTGTATCATCAACATTGCGTAATGGGAATTTGTTAATTTTATCATATTTCGATATTTTATTACAGAAATATTACCTACAATTGATATTATATCGTATTTTATTTTATAAAAACACTCTGTTCACTCAAATGTAGATAATGTACAAATTCCCGGTGAATGTACAAAATGAACGTTTTACAAATAATATTGTTACTTTATCCAATAGACATAATATTCTAATGACTATATTATTATAATATTATATATAAAATATTATCATTGAAAATCTTTGATTTTTTCCATTAAAGCCACAACAAAACACCAAAAACTTGATCAACTACAGCAGAAAAATAATAATTGGAAAGTGATGATACATTCCTATATGATATTATATCTACACAGTAAACACACATTTTATAAGCTCAACCACAAAGATAGAAAAATTCGAAATAGCTGACTTAAGTCAATTATTATCGCCAACAATATGTTTGCTACTGGTTATTTTAGAGGTGAAAGTTTATGTTGTTTCTTATTAGTATTGATAAAAAATGTTAAAATAGATTAAATATTAATATTCTCTATTTCTAATGTTTAAATACTTGAATAATATCTTATCAGTTTAATTAGTAAACAATAACCTTTTAGATAAAAATAGTGGTTATTTTATTGGAGACATTATTTTTTAAGTATGAGCCATGGACTATTGGCCATCTTGTATTTTTAATTTTTATATAACTGTGAGCTTAACAATAGCTATTGGCTAATACGATTCAGCATAAAAAAAAATTGGACACATAAAGATGATTTAACTGTGTAATTATGTTTTTTTATTTGTATTTATTATTAAATGTTATATCACGAATCATGATATATAAATGCATTTCCTATATTTAATGATAGAAAAACTCAGCAATCAAATTATTGATAATATGTATATATAATATAATTATTTCTATTAAACATTGGTGATGGTATAAACATATTTTCTGCTTTTTGTGTAGGATAGATAGGTTAGTCACTAACCGTTAGTGTATCTCGACTTCTCGAGTGAGAGTCTTATCATCTTTCTCACTTTGATCAATTACACTGTGTCAAGTAATCGCGTCCGTAATAAAGGATTAGACTTTGGACAAGTAAAACATGGGGGGTACATATGCACATACGAATACTACATGCGTGTAATTGCATGATTAATTTATCAAACATTTGCAGGAGAATGGAGATATTGACGAGGATGCGCTCGAGTGCTCGACCAATGTGGCACCCCTTGCCTTTTTACTTATTTTTTTTTAACAACACCATACACAATAATATGTCGGTTTACCTACCTATATATATATATATATAATATTGGTTTTTTCCATTATACAGTCTCCCCGTCCAATTAATATTATTAACGTCGATATACTGGTTTTTCTCGTCAAGAATTCGTTTTACGTGTACATAATATTTTTACGTATTATTATATATATACTACGTTTGTTATTATTATTATTATTTTTTTTGAAAACAGTGATAGGTCGTAAAAAGTGATAAATTATTACAAGTTATTTACGCCCAACGCGCCGCCGCCACCACCGAGTATATATTATATTATATTTGTGTTCGGTCATATAATAGGTAAATGGCCGGCTCCTTGCTCCTGTCACGTATTTATACATACACACACACACACACACACACACACACACGCGCGCGCGTATATATATACATATAATTTGTATGTGTGTGTGTGTTTTATATATATGTACACAATATTATGTGTGTACATACGCGCGTTGTATACATCCATCGGGTGACCAGGAATCTCGGATTCCATTTCACGTCCACAGAAGTCGAGATAACAACGTGTAGGTTTTTTTACGGAAGACTATCCGGGGCTAATTTAATACGATATGTAATAATATCATACAAAATATATACGTGTATACCTGGTTTTTTCATCTGTATATTCGACGTTGCAGTCGACTGTGGAAGATAATATAATGACAATAATATTATAATCGTATATATTATTATAATAATCCCGACCGCCGTCGCATCGTATACGCGTAATGCCGCGTGTAAATGTGTGAAACCGTCCGACGAAATAGCGCAACAAACACGGTCGTAAAGTCGTGCGTTTAACGATCCCTGATCAAACTCCATATATTTCTCTTTAATTTAATCCGCCCAAAACCAGTCCTCCGCTGTTAATGTTACTTCTTTGTATATTATTATTATTATAATACTGTTATTATTATGAAGATGTCACGGGTCGACGAGGACTGTGCCTCTGCTATGGCAAAACGAAGGACAGCATTGAGTGTGCACGCGAGAGAGAAAGAGAGACAGAAAAAAGCGTACCTAATAACTTGTGCGTTGATTACACCGAACAAACCGGATTCCTAGACGTATCGGACGGCGGTGAATATTATATATACAAATAAAACGCGGCGTATACATTATGATATTATATTATGTATATGTATTCACTCAAAATAGCGGATATGTATATATACATATAATCAAAAGGATTTAAAATCGACCGTAAAATTAATTATTTGTCACCCCGTTTAATTGGTTAACCAAACACGAAATTTAATACCTACGTCCTATAAAATATAAATACAGACTGTGGCTCTCCATCGCGAGGCACTTACATTATATATATAAATATATTTACGCACTAATTGCGTGTGCGTGTGTGGTTCTATGTGTGTGTGTGTGTGTACACATATTATACACTCACACACGATATAACGAGACATTAGTATAGTCTGTTACTTTGTTGTTCATTTATGTCGTCGGTATCAGTGGACTCAAAAATAAGTGGATTAAAGTAACTACTGAAGTGATAGGTATTATATTATCATATTTTGTATTGTTCGGTTAGGTATAACATATAACCAGGGCCTGATTTAAGCATTTTGTGACCTTAGGCAAAATAAAAAATGTGGCCCCTCATTGTCAACAGTAGAATATATATAGACATACATATAGACCCTCTCCTCAATTGAGTTGTATAAAACATAATAATAATTTATTACAATTTAGTATTTACTTATACATTTTCACAAAAATAATTATAATATTATACATATTTTTTATCTCTATATCTCTATAGGCTACAGGTTTCTTGTACCTATTATTTTAATTTACATTTTACGCTGATAAGGATTAATTATTTTATTTTTTTGAAATATTATGTGACGAAAGTAGTACTCTAAAAAAAAAAAGATAAGGTTCATAAAAATCAGGGCCTTCTAATAACGGAAGCCAATAAGCAGTTGCCTATCCTGCCTAATGGTAAATATGGCCCTGCATATAACTTAATCGCAACTCAATTATTAAAACCGTAAATAAAGCCAATAATTAATAAATGTATGACAGTAACCATTTACTCAAAACATATTTAAACATTTAAACAATAAACAAGTAGATTAATAGAAAATAACGTTATGTCCTTGTCCTAGGTGTTGCGGAAATCGAACTATATAAATTTACGATGCGATTCGCGCCATAATGATATTGTGTGTGTGTGATTTAATTACTACTAAATAAATAAATATACAACCGAATTAGTATCGAATAATTAAGTTTTAATAATTCCGAAATCGTTACTTCTTTAGTTGTTATGTGGTTTTATTGCGTATATGAAATTATTCCCAGATAAAATTTATTGATTGCACTGTGATACAAGTTTTCTTAAAGACTATAATACAATTTGAAATGGACATTTGTCATGATTTAAATAGTAAGTACTTGACGAGTTTTTAGAAAGGTTTATATGGTTTTAGATAAAATATATGTAGTGGATAATAATGCGAGTTATTAAAGTAGTAGGTGAATGCGGTATCCTTCCCCACTCCTCACCACCGCACTACGACCACTGGATATATAACTATTATAAAATGTCTACAGTTTATAAGAACATAGGGTGTATCTGCAGGATATTTAAAATTGCGTGACTATCTATACAGACTTATAGCATCCGGGAACACACGTGGATTGCGGAATATCGGTTGCTGGTGCAATACACGACTACATGAGATATAGGAAATGCGAATCATACGGGCTATTTGTGTGAGCGCATGTGCGTGTGTGCTGCGTGCGGATAGGAAACAATAGCTTTCTCGATCATAATATTAAAATATTATGATATTATTATTATAGAGGGTTCGCTGCGATGCATCTAATAGCCTATAATACACAATATCATAGGGGCCTAAACAAATAATTACCAAATTGTTATCGTCGTGTGTATATATTATATATATATTACATAATAATTTGTATGTATACGTATTATACGTATATATTGCTGTGTTCATAGATACACATATATACACTCGCGAGTATACTCACACTACACCTCCGGGGTCTCAACCGAGAATTCTTTCCCGCCGCCGTCACGTGTATAATATATATATCTAAATATAAGTAACGATTGGGAGTGACCGTCGCGGCGGCTATATATAATGTAATACGCGTGTATTATGTACGAGTGAGATGTTAAAAATTAAAAACAAAAAAAAACCTACGTCGTGTGGCTCCGGAGGGGGGTTGGGTGGCGTGGGCGTGAAAAAAACACGAAAAACTGAACGATGAAGCTGTGTCGGCCATAGTACGCGTATATTTATAATATATAATAATCCGAAGTTTTTGTTCCTCGTCGTATATGATATATATATATATATGGATCTGCGGCGTGTAGGTATACACACACACACACACATATATATATATATATATAATACAGAAATAATGTACATCCGAACGGATAAGAAGAAAAAAAACCGTGAGAACGCGATTGACCCTCGAGGGACAACTGTCCGTGTGTCTTATGGTGTATTAAAATGGAGGAGAAAAAAATATATCACGGCGTATGATCACGTCACGCTCATTACGCCACGCGAGTTATGGTCGTCGAAAAACGATATGGTATATATATTACATTGTCGTCATTATTAACATTAATATTATTGTTATTGTAAACCGGAGAAACGCGAGACTTCCTCCGCGACCTATAGGTATATTATATTATATTAATAACGGAATTGAGGAGAGGACGCGTGACCCGAAAACGGCCGGAAAAATCTGAAACGCATATTATAATGGCCGTGCTTATTGAGACAAAATAGTGATCATATTATTATTACAGTATTATAATATTATACAGATGTCTCCGTCACAGTTCTATATAATATCACAATAATGGTCCAGCCGAGCAACATAAACGGTGTCGTCTGTTATGTTATCCCGCCGCTGACGTTTTTCTGCAGTCGCGTTATATTTTTACAATCAAATCATGTCGTTGACACGAAAAATCCCCCCCTCTTATATAACCTAACCTATGTGCCATACTCCCATGTTAAAAATGTGAAAAAATGATTATTTACAGGGACAAATTTTAACATTTTTGAATCTATATCAAATCTTATTGAAAAGAAATTGGATTCAAAATTCAATATTTTTAGAAATATTATTTAAATAATCGTCGATGATGTCTTTTCATATTGGAAATTTTCTTATAGTTGTGTTTTTTCAAATTTACATGGAAGATTTTTGAATTAAAGTTGGTATCAAATATTATACATTTTTAATCAAATAAGAAGGTACATATTTCATAAACGATTTATGGTAGGGAACACAATATAGATATTTTATTTATTATTTTTCATTATTTTTATACGACGGAAATAGTATAGACGATGGCATAATATTTTATTGGAGATATTATTGAATTTTAGCTTATTTTTTCTAAATTCAATCATCAAAAGTATAAATTCGTAAGCTTTGGCACATAAAGGAAATTTGATCTTGTCAACAAGTTAATAATTTCTATATTACAGGGTTATTAACACACTTCTTTTTTTCTCGAATATTGCAAATTTTTTTAATTTTGAAGCTATTTATTCAAATATTGATTTGATATGACATAATTTTCAGACAAAAAATATCTGCTAAATAATTTACAATAAAAATTGGTTCTCATTTGAAAAAACAGAAATTTGTATCACCATATGAATTGGAAAATATGATATTTTAGTATATTTAAAGATTATAAAAATCAGAATTTGTATGAATTTATTATTAAATGAAAGAATGGGGTTGAACATGTTTAATGAATCATTCTGTGTATAATATCCGTTAATAGTAAATAAATATGCTACATAATACTTGTAGTAATATAAATATGTATACAGTGACATAACGCATCCAATAAACCGGAAGAAATCTATTAAATAAATTCGAAGACTAGTGATTACATCCGTTGTGTATAGATTGTAAACAAAATGATCTATGTATGGCATGCCCATATATTTTTATGCGCGTTTTGTTTATATATTTATTATTATGTTATACATTTAAAACGCACGCATGCGAACGGATTCGTTAATATAAATAAAAAAAAAGTGTCTGGGATTTGATGATAAAAAAAAAATACCGTCTAAATCGAAATCGTTTATATGTTGAGCATAAATATTATTATATTGCTTGTAACGCTAATTGAGATGAAGTGTAATCTAGAAATATATATTAAAAAAAAACTCGTATCGTATTATAATATACCGATTAATATATTGTGGTTTCCAATGGTTTTCTTCATAATAAACACAAACAAGTATATAAAAAAAAACACTTTGAATTCATAAGCAATAATGAAATTTGTATGTTTTTTAAGAAATATATTATTGTATAATGTAATATAGTATGTATATATTTAGTTATTTTCACTGACTGAACCCGTTCAACTGCAATATTGTTATTGAGTAAAATAATAGAATTCGGTAAAAAAAGTAACCACAAAGATAATACTTGTAAAAAATCTAAAAGGGTATTATATTATAATTTATAATTATATAATTATATAATTGTAATGTATAAATAAACTATATTCCTAAGAATATGCTAGTAACCTACTGTAATATAAAACATTGGGATACTTATAACAATCAAATAATTATAAAATAAACATTAAAAAATATTCAATAAACTATAGGACTGATAATTATTTTAATTCTATTATAGAATTATAAATATAATAATAATATTTTTTATTATTATTAGGTATCTTATTAATTTTAGGTAATCAGCAAAATGAAAAATGATTATCGCATAAGGTAATATACTTTATATATAAGGTATATTTAAAGTTATTTTTATAATATAAAACTAATAAAATTGAATGTTTTTTTTGTAAAAAATAAAAATGTTTAGTATTACACACATGTATAACTAATAAATAAAATTAGTTTAAACTATATAAAACACTCAATTCCATATCCGTGTAAATAGAAGGGTCGCTATAGGTTAGGTTAGGTCATAAACTATATAATATGACGTGTTGAATAAAAAAAAATATATTATGATACGTAAAATATAATAAATATAGTGTAAATACGAAAAAAAAGTGTAAATTATAAAAATAAATTTGAAATAATAATATTTAAAATAATATTTGAGTTGTAAAAGTGCACTCTTAGTGTGCATCATTATGGTAAAGTAAATCGATAAATAATTATGCTTAAGTATGTAGCTATCGCACAATATATCATATTTTAGTATGATTTTTCCATATTTAAATATTTGATTCACACTTACTCACCTACTGCATAAACTTTAAATTTTAAATTATTCATTTACATCTATTATAATAATTAAATTTAAAAAAAATATATATATAATCACATAAATTAACACTAGAACATATTAATTTACTGATTTAATCGATTTATTCAGCTATACAGCTAATATATACCTATCTTTTGATTATTAGGTCTTATATACCACGAGACACTTCAAAATAGAAATTTAAATTTCATTATTTTAAATTTACTTAATTTATAAAAATATTATATCAGCTATTCTAAAATCATGCTATAAAAATATTAAATATGGATAAAAAAAATTATATACGGTTACAAACACGATGATCTCTTTGAATATTACTCCTGCGGTAGTTATGGACAATTGTAATTATTGCTGGAGACAATATTATTCTCATGTTATGCTATAGGTAGATATATTTTGATTTATAACTAGATAAGTTTATTCTGTTATTGGGAAATTTTAAAATTCGTATTTTAAATTAATACTAATAAATATATAATAATATAGGATAATAATTTAGTATACATTTATAATACGAAATTGTATATCAAAACTGAATTGAATATTTTATGATAAAATAATTTTTATTTAAAAGTGAATTTTCGTTAAATTTCAAATAACTAATGCATTCCACATTTACACGTGTTGTATTTTATAATTGTCAAGTCCAAAGATTATGTGAAACTTACGTGTTATATTCTTTGTAGTGTAGTCATTATGCCTATATTGTTCTTAAAAAGTTGTTTGTTTTTATAAATACTAATGTGTTGTATAGCTACATAATTATAATAAAGGTACCAAAAAAATACATATTCTTTTAGAAATAACGTACAAAACAATTTTAAATCTAATATTTAGGTTGAATTGACTAAATGTAGGTAAAGAGAAAACAAGCGAGCATATATTCTCAGAAAAGACTTTTATCACGGTAATATTTTACATCTCTAAAGTGTGTGCGTAGTACTTATGGAATATCCTTGAAAATCGTCATAATACATATTATATAGTCTCCGGCGTGTTTTACGCGGACCAGCCAAATTCCACGCCGAACACGTGACGCGCGTTTAATTAGCCGACGACGGTATTTTTTTTTTTTTACACAATATTCGGCTGTGCCCCACGTGCATAATAATTATATTATAACGTGTTACGTATGGTAATATAAAGACCGAGCGCGCGTGTAAAACTATACCTACCGAAATGAAGTCATTTTACGCATCATAAAACCGTTGGCTGCGATCACCACCGTAGAGTGTATAGTAAGTTGTTCAGGTCATTTGATTTTTTGGTTTCGGTTTCAAAACATAATACGTACGCCGCTGAATGATTATTAAAATATAATATACTATACATATTATATATATATACACATAATACGATATACGTATGTTGTTTATTTTTTGTTTTTGTCATCATTACAATTACACACACCGTGC
Source organism: Rhopalosiphum maidis (assembly GCF_003676215.2). Taxonomy (NCBI): domain Eukaryota; kingdom Metazoa; phylum Arthropoda; class Insecta; order Hemiptera; family Aphididae; genus Rhopalosiphum; species Rhopalosiphum maidis. The sequence continues at coordinate 90,184,191 of NC_040878.1, forward strand.
CGCGTTTCTAATTTTTTCCCTCCGACTTCAGTACTACTAATAATAATACAGTCTTCGCCCCCTTTATGGCCATTAACCGCGGTGCGCAACAGTGATTACGATTCACGGGGCTGATTAAAGAAAACCGCCGACAGTTGAAGTCACCGCGCGGCCGTGCCAGTGTCTATAGACGGCGAGGAACCTGCCCACAGACGAACACTATTTATAACTCGATTGCTTTATATAATATACGACGTTAAATATATACGTCAAACTAATTACGGTGAGGTCTAAACAACGTTTTTGAAATCGAATTGTCCGTATCGGATCATATTATAGAACAACATAATATATAATAAACTTGTCTACACACACTGCATGTAATAATTATTAAATTATAGCGACATAATAATAATATTATATGTAGCTAGGCATTGCTCATTATGCCTCTATTGCCCGGTGTACCGGCTAAAGACACGGTGATCTGACGTTACCTGTTTTATTGAAACGGACGAAAAAAATTGTATTATTGGTACATAAAATCCACCGTGCAGAGTTATACGAATCAATAATACGCGCATACAAATTGAAACATTTTACATCGTATTTAATTTAAAACTCAAACCGCCGAAACTACCGCACACAATGAGATACTATCGTCGTAGTTGTTGGGCATTGTCCAAAAGTTCTGACAATTAGTGTAATAATTTATGATGTTTTTATTGGTGTCCCGCCGTAGTACAGTCGATTATTTCATCACGACCGGGCACGACAAGACGTAATAATAGCTTCTTTATCTTTATATATAATAAACACATTATCATCACTGCAGAACATTATGTTCGAGGCAAACTAAATTATTTTAATGTCATCATATTATACATACGGTCAGCGACTGCTAAGATTAAGATGACTGTATAGCATGTATACACCAGTGTGGCAGTGTTTGATATCTCAAGCGCACAACACGGCAGTTATATACATTCTACAACAGAACTCAACTCAACTCAACTAGATTGTTATAATTAAGTTAGAAGGAAATGATGACCTAACATTAAATTAAAAAATAAAAAATTTTTATGTATTGAGTTTTTAGTTTATATTTAGTTAAAATTAGCGGACTTAATTAGTATGTACAAAGTACTATAATATTTGAAAATTCTTGTGTCGAGCGACGATAAGCATAGTTAAATTGGATTAATCGGCTTTCAATCGTGATTGGTTGTGCACTCGAGTATAGATTATACATAGGTACTTACTATTCTTATAAATTATAATTACTTGCATTTATTGCATTTTATTTTTTCCATTATTTAATACATTTTTCAGTCTCCTATCCCCTCTTCAAGTAGTGAGAAGATTGACCTAAATTCGTTTAATCGTTTGAATTTATTATTTTCCAACGAATATTACGTTGGTGAATCATGTACAGCGGTCAAGCATAATCATAATATGCGTCGACGAATCAACGACCATTTTACCAATTTTTTTTTTTTAATGTCTTTTTCCCCATCACCACATTGCAATCGAAATTAATGTGTTTCGGGTTGGTGTGGTTTGACAGAGGATGAAGGGACGCGAGCAAATTGACAAAGGGGCGAGGCAATGACGCGCTTATGGCGTATTTTGTGCTTACCCCTACAAACGGGATTCGCGCAGATACCGTATTTATCGATACATTACTGAGGGTGAAAACGGAAGTAACCGAAGCAAGCAAGAACATATTATTATTACACATACACGTATCCACGTCATTGGGTGGTGATGATATTGGTGCGTTGATAATATGCATATGTATAGTGTATACAACTATACAAGATGATTTCCCAAGAATTTTTAGCGCTCACTTTTTTTTCTTTTTCAATAACGCAGTTAAAATAAATCTGATTTTAGGAATTTTAAAATATACTCAAAGAACATATTTTCAAGGTTAGGTCTTGAAACTTTTTATTCTACTCGAGGAGTGTGTCGTAGAAATACAAATGGGTTTTTCTAAAATTACAACTTTAATTTTAAACAATAAATTATTTATTATATATATTTTTTCTGAAAATGTATTTACGTATCAAAATTAAAATTCAAAATTAAAATACGAACGAGTAGTTTTTGAGTTATTTAACTTATATTATGTAAGTACTATACGGATAATAGGTTCTTGATGATGAGTTTAGGAGATATAGGAATTATAGTAATTTATTTTAATTTAATCTATCAATTTTTATAATTTATAAACATACTCAAAGTATAATAAATACATAAATAATAATATTTTACTATACTAAGTATAGTGTACTCGTATAGTAAATATCAAATCTTAAATTATATTTATTTTTATTTTTTTAAGACTATTATTTTTAGTATGAACATTTTAATAATTGGAAAATTAATCGTTAGAATTTTGAATTAGGTAGGTGATTCTTTTTCAATATTATATAAAGTATAAAAATTATATTTGAAAATTCCGAAAATTAAAATAAAAATAAATTCATTTAAAAATGAAAAATTGGTGTTGGTAAGAGAAGCAAACAATGAGTAGGTATATGGTTAATTTAATATAATGTAATGTCTTTTAAAGTTTAAACACATAGAAATAGTAACACATATTTAATAATTTCTTTAACAGTTTTTTTTTTAATATTATTCGTATACCGAGGTACTGCAATTTAATAACTGTCCGAAATCGACGCTATCGAATGTCATATCATCATATTACCATATAAGTAGTTTTTTCAAGTGGTACTATAGTAGGTCAAAAAAAATATATTGTATTTAGACTTTCGCTGTGACAAAATTATGAGACTTTGAATGGTCTGATATTAATTCTATACAAATAATTAAGGACAAATCATACTGATGACAAATACTGTAAACGTGAACTAGCTATAATACGTATGTATATAGTACTATGATAATATACTTAATGTTTATGCTGCAAGGTTATTCAACGGTTGATATATTCACCAACAGACAAATGGATTTTGTTGTTTATTGTGCTTAACACACATCGGCTTAATTAATGCCATATGATCTAAACAAAATTAAAATAATATTATGTCTTATTCAGCTTATTTTGAACTGATTTTATAATTGTTGGCGCCTTGGGCACGTGTCTATTATTATATCGTCTAAGCCAAACGGCGTGACCATAAAATTACCGTTTGGAATAAAATAATAATAATTTAAAGTGGACACCGCACCCACTTACGTTTTCTTCGTCTTATAAACGTCCGAAATACTACATAACAAATTTTTGTTCAATAGAACCGAGTTTGCGTCGTTAGATTTAATGTTGGAGTATGTCGACCACTAATCAAACTTAAAGGTAAGAACATTATTTGTGTTTCAACGTGGTTTTTTTTTATGATATTTTATTTTTTAAGTAACTTATAAATATTTTTATATTTTAAATTGTAATGTTGTATTTACTTATAACTCACTTAAAAATCAAAATACCATACAAATTTAATGAATGAACACAAATAATGTGTTTACCTTTGTGTAACTAATTATTTAGTATAATATTAAAACTAAAAACATAAATATTTTTGAATTCAAATTTGAGATGGTTACATTAATAAGACAAAGATAAAATGTGCGGGTGTAGTATCCCCTTAAATAATCATAGTTAGCTAATTATAGTTACAAAAAATGCATAGCTATCATTACGCCAAAAAGATTTCCATTAAATTAGCCATAATATCAGTTCAATTGTTTTCTTACACTTATTGTTTACGATATACATATTATATAGAATATAAAACTATTGTAATATAATATTTAATAATTCTTACGTGCGATCAAAAATCAGAATAAAATGATGGGCATTTTTTTTTTAATCGATTTATTTTGAAAATGTAATGAGACTAATTTATAATTTGGTACTTTATTTAACGCATTTGCAATTTTGCATATTACTTATTATTAGTGTATGAATACATATTACAATATAAATAAATAATACAATGCAACGCAAACTGTGTCTACACTCTACATGTATGCATGTATCAGACTCATTATCCGACCATATTATCTTCTGTAATCCTGTGTTTGGTCCGTAAATTTTATTATCTTCACACCATTCATATGAATTAGTGATTCCATCTTCAATAATAATAAAAAAAAAAATATAGGGAATTCAATGGATAAACTAATCCAATGGTCACAGTAATAAAAATAGCTATACGTAAAAAAAAAAATTTAATTGGTAGTTAAAGTATACATAGTGTAGGTGTGAGGAGAGCTTGGGATTTTTCGAACGAACATCAGAAATGCTGTTAATGCCATGCACTATGAATGCGGAAAACCAAACGAATGCAAACAATATTTTAGTATGTATGTATTCAGGGGTGTCATTTCAGTTCTTTAGTATAAGTAAAGATTTTATAGGCTTTGAACAACTATATTAATATATTTTAGTTACTAATACGAATTTGACAAATGTTATAGTTGTATCTTACTTATTTTGTAATATTCAATAAAATCTGAAGGAGACCCGTTTTTATGGATTTGATTTGCTTATTCGAATCATAAAAAAATCTTTAACGAGAGCATAATATTTTCACTTATTTTAGTTTATAATTCAATATACCTAATATATAGTTTTATATATTTATGTTATAGTTTGACTGTAACTTTACTTACATACCGATTGCATTAAAAATATTATTTATATTAATAAAGCTAAATAATGTTATTTATAAACGTAATAACTAAAAGGCTCATTGACACAAAACAATATAATATGTTATTGATTAAAAACTACAATTACATAAAAATTATAAAATGTTAAATAAGTTTTAAATTTGATAAAGTCTATAACAGTGAGACACCAACATTGTGATACCGGACACCAATGCATCTGTTGCGCCAAACCGGTGTGATCACGAATAATTTTTTATCTTCCTAATTTTAAAATGTATTTAATTTACATAGTCGAAGAACCTTAAAAATTTCTGAAGGAGAAAATAAATTACTTTTTAAGTAAAAAGTGTTTTTAATCTGCCACAGTTACAGACAAATATTCAAAACTTTAAATCATTATACATTTCAAAGTTATAGGATTACCGTGTTTTTAATTTACCTGTAATAATGATAACACAGAAAAGCATAAAAATCCGGTACTAGGGGAATTTTAATAATATTATAAGGTTATAACACTTATAACTGTAAAGTATAAATTAAAATTATGCCTTTTTCAACAGCCCTAATATTTGGATAGGAAAAGTTTAACGATTATATAAGATACCAATTTTTATTTTTATTTTTACAATATTTCTATATTGCCTACATATTTACTCAATTGATATTAGATTAATCGAAATTATCTATTCAATAATGTAATTGTCATAGGATATATATATATGTATTAAATAATAATATAAAATAATATTAAAATTGATTAATGACTTACAATCAAATCTCAGTTTTTTCTATAAGTCATCTGTCAAAAATGTATTCAAGTTAACCAGAAAGTTTCTCAAAAAAGATTTTATAGACCATACTTATTACGATTTTCGTAATGAGTTGAGAAAATGTATAATCAAAATACTTGGATGACCACCTTATGATGACAGATGTGCACAGTACATGCACATTGCACACTAATGATCATTTACTACTGATTACACAATCATGTGGTTCATATTTCCTATACATTAGCAATCTAATAGGAAAAAGAGGGACGCCGGTCACCTGTTTGAAGGTCACGTGTTTAAAAAGCATAATAAAACAAAATGCAGACGTTCGAAAAATGATCTGGTTTTTTTTTACTTTTTTTGTGAGATCTCTGGAAATCATTATGTACAACCGACCGGACATTGAACACGACGGTATATTTTGAGGATTCCAATTTAGGGGGCTGTGGAAGGGCAGTCTGCGTTTGGACGAATTGATGAATTGCCTTTTCACCTTAGACAAACTAAACTTGTATTATCGTATTAGTGAGTTTATGTCAAATATGGATCTTAAAATTGAATATATTTAATATAAAACAAAATAAACGATGCATTTTAATTGAAAATAATATTTTTCTATCTGAATCTAACCACTTTAAAAAACGGGTATTTTCGTTATCGGTGTACTAACAGTAAATGTACTGAGTGTGTTTAGTGAATTCTACCATCGATAAAATACTATCTTTTTCAAATAATAACATTCATCAACATGAATCAACTACTGATCATAATTCAGCTGATCAGTGTGTTAGAATTGCCGTCAAAAGCAAAAAATGTCGCCCAAACACATTGCAATTTTTAAAAATTCGCCCAAACGCACGACGCTCCCCGTAAAAAAGAACCCTATATTTGGGTCTTGTCTTATTATATGTTTTATTTTATTATTTTTTTTTATAAAAGTAACATTAATAAAAATTAATTACAATTTACAGTATTAGAAGACAAGCATTTAAAATATAATATATCTCCTCAATAGTCTTAAAGTGTACAGTAACATTACAATTTTTTACAACAGTTAGTGGTAGTTCGGCTGCGGTGGTGGATGTGACCAAAAACAAAAAAAAATCCGTAAACGAGAGCCCAGAAGAAAAATGCGGTTTTCCACATTGGCGTAACATCGATCCCTATGATTGCGTGTGTGCGTGTAAGATTTACGAACACGTTCGGCGTGTGCAAAAAACCGGTGGTGACGTGCAGTGCGGTTGTCGTGGATTACGTGGTATACCTATAATAATGTATAATATTCGGAATATATTATACGCCGCGGTCTTAACGCTCGCACGCACGTACATAATATATTATTATAATATACGAACTCTTTGTGATTGGTTATTTTTTTTATTTAGCCGGTGTTGCCACCGCCGCCGCCGCCAGTTCTTCGCTAATGAACCCATTAAAAAATAAAAAATAAAATAACAAAAAAAATTTCTCCGTCGATGAAAACGTCTTTGCGTGTGCGGGTTTTTTACACGGCCGCGGCGGCGACTTACTCGTATTATCATCATTATCGTAGTTATTATATTATTATTATAGGTATATATATGTCCAGCGTGCGCGGAGAGAACCGCGTGTCAGCGCGAAACATGATTAATTGACTCCGCGGTGTGTGCGTGTGTGTGTTGTACGGTTATATTTTCTTTTCGTAAATTAACGAGCATCGCCGCTGCCGCACGCCACTCTTCTGTTGTACATATATAGGTAATTTTACACTGTACATAATATTATTATATATGTGCTGCACTTATCAATTATATCCCCCGAGCGTTTGACACGTATAAATATATTATTTTATACTTGCGGCGCGACGCGTACGTCGGAAGGTACCGACGGTCGATATATTACATATACACTATGTACAAGTACAATATATATATATATATGCGTGTGTACATAAATACAGCTAGTAACGCATAAGTATTTAGTATATTATTATAACATTATACAAACACACATTAAATTATACGCTGCACATATCGGTCGGCACTCCGAACTAGCAAAACGCATTCCGCACGCACTCCTCGGCTAAAATAATAATGATATAATAATATATATTTACCATATATATATATATATTGTAATATGTGTGTATGCGTGCCGCGGGTCAGTTGTTTTATAGGTGCGTCGTCGTATATGTACATGTACAGAGAAACAGAATAAATACAATATATAGGTACCAGTTATAATATTATGTGCATACCCCATGTGTTCTGTATAGTTTCGGCTGTGTTTGGAAATTTACCAGTATTTAGGTAAGTACATGGTATTTTATGTATTTTCTTCAATTTACTATTTGACGTGAGTTTTATTAGGCGCTGGTTTCCGACTGCGTCATCGCGATTACGGTACACATAATATATTATACTTATCCACATAATTATTTGAGTTCACGAGTTCGCAAGTCGAGTTCCAGATCAACTAATAATGTATGTAATGTACGTACACAGTCGTGTTATTTTATACTATATAGGCCACCAAATAGTGGTCGGCGGACAAAATTTATTCGGTCCAAAGACTAAAAATGTATTTTTAAATAATTTTTTTTCATCGACGAATCAAACAAAGTTTTCCATTAATTTTAATTTTATCTTTTAATTTTTCAATTACTTTCTGTGGATAATTGTGTACGTTCAATTTTAATGATTCCGGAAAACTTTTTAAATTCTCAAATTGCCGTCCAAAAATATTAATTAGTGATCCTATGTTTATATGATCCATCGAAATATCAATATTACAGTTGCATAATAAATAAACAAATTATATAAGTGGTTAGTACCTATTTGCATATTGCATGCACGTATAGTGTAGTACTGTAGTATACTGTATAAATATATACTTACATGGTTTCGAACTCCAAATTCACTAGTCATATTACTCGTTAGATTAAATGCTATGTACCATTCTAATTATAAACATTTTATGTGAGGGGAATTTAAATGGTCCTTTTTTAGAAGTGTCATGTTAGCAATATTATGATTATACTTGCGCATTGTTTGTTATAATATTATATTAAAAGCCTAAAGAATAAGTAATTAGTACATTAAACGTTTTTTACGTTGTTTATCAATGATTTATTTCTCAAAATAAATATTAGTTTATTGGAACAATCGCTAGACAAAACAATCGACAGTTATAAGTTTAAAAAATACCTATAACTTGATTAATTTGTAAATATAGTGACTCTTGTAGAGTTGTACGCAGCTCGCTTAACGTTTATATATATAATATTATACAACTGTAAAGCTTTTCATAGATCTTGAAAATTTTAATTCTTACAAAAATTGTTTTTGGTGAGCTATTAAATTGTATTGCAACACATTCTTTTTAAGATATTTGTAATTTTTAAATTATTAACAGTAGATAGTAATTGTTATTATTTAAACTTTATTCGATCACCGAAATGCGAATATGTCATTATTATTTGTTAAAACTCATTTATCCATTTCACAAATTATTTTATTTTATTATTTATACATTTGTTAACTGATAAACGATAACTTGTACATTATATTTTTTTAAGTACGCACAAACGAGCCTTAAGCCAGTAATAGTCAAAACGAAAATTCGCTTGATCGAGATTACAGTGAAATTTATGAATTATTTAGGAACTTTTTATACGAATTAATAAAACGTGTATATGGCACATGCTACTAAAAAAAAATTGTACTATAATGTATTTAAAATTTTAAAATATTAAATTTTGAATTTAAACTTTAAAAAAGTAACTACTATGAATTGTGTATGACTTAAATTTAATATATTTAATATGTAATATTGAATTCTATGCACGTCACAAAATAATTAAGAATCTAATAAAATACGTAAATATAACATAAATATGCACATAATATTTAAAAATAGGTGCAGTGTAAAAATATTGTTATGGTGAATGGATTGTTTTAAATAATGATTTTTAAACACAACTTGTTAAATTGATAAGTTATTGTAAACAATCGCAAGTAAAATATTAAGTAAGTAACTATTAGGTATTGTCAATATTTTTGTATTTAAACTTCAAACATATAATTATTCAAATGTAGACATAAACTCAATCCTGCCTTAGTGGGTAATAAAAAGGTTGATTGAAAATTTGGTTCCGATGATTGTTATCGATAAAATGAAGCTATAAAATAACGTAGAGTAAGCATGACTCGATTTCACCTGCAGACAACAAATAATGTGTCTCAATAATGATCGTGTACCAAGTCAAGAATTTCCGGAAGTCACGCCTAATAAATTCAAAAACAGTGAGTTATAAATTAATCAATAGGTGTTTATGTTGAAAACACACAAGGTTATATTATACTGTTCATTATAGGTAGGTATTATTTAAAAATAAATATTTTTTAATACTCACTTAACTAATATTTTGAAAGGAAAATATTTTTTTTATATATATTAATTATTATCTATAAGGTACCAATTTAACTGAATTTTCATAAATTACTATACCAAAATTCAAAAATTCAAAAAATAGAATCTTTTAGGTATGTATTATTCATATTGATTACTTTCAGTGGCATCATTTGTGGGATGCAAAGGTATGCAAATGCATCCCATGAACAAAATTATTGTTATTTATTTTGTTTTATACTATAATTTCTATAAAATGATCAACATTTACGTAAAAAACGTGTTGAAAAAAATTCATGGAATGACTCGACCATGCGAGTGACTGGTATTACTTTAGATTTTTAATATTGGTTTTGCGTCCAATGAAAAAATGTGAAATGACGCCCCTGATTACTTTAATATATATTTAATTATTAATGAGTGACCGCAGGTTAAATATTTTTTGTTTTCAAAAAATAATGATGTTACATTTTATAGCAATCTATAGTTTATAACAGTTTTGAGGCTTTTATATGAAACGTAATTATGACGTACATATTTAGCTATTGCTAAGTTATATAAATCCTTAATCGGCCTAATCGGTTCGTTGCATGCACTGCACAATACTATATGGTATAATATAGAGAAGCACAGTATTATGAATTATAATGCTATTAAATACTTCTATTTTATGTATTTATGTACTGTTCTACGTAATATTATCCGTATTTAATTTTAATTTATAATTGAAATAACCCCATACTAAAGCTATTATTTAGTACAAAATTGGTTTATAAACATTGAAAATAATCGAGCTCCACCAGTTGACTTCAAATGTTTTAAGGACGATCGGTAAATGAAAAGATAGTTTTAATTACAATTGGCAAACATTCTGGAAGATGATGTTTAATAATTCTCAAATTAAGAAACAATAATTATTGTCTCAATTTAAATATGCTGCGTGGATAGGTATAGGTATTAATAATCTCGAGCCTTAAAGTTTACGATCAATCTTTTTTTTTTTTTTTGAAGGAGGGGAGAAGTGATTTTTTTACCGGTCCTAGGTATATGCGAGGTAGAGATGAAAAACGTTTTTTTCTTTTAAAAGGCCGTCTGTCTGTAGGAATATAGGCATATTATTATATAGTGCAACGCGATGAGTCAGCTTGACGAGCGATTGCGCTTATACGGACAAAAGAATACGTGTATAATATTATTATAATATAATACATTATACAATGTAAGACCCGTTTCGGTCGTTCACGCGATGATTATTATTGTTTCGAAACGTCAAAAGAGTACCTAAGGTTTTTACAAAAAAAAAAACTACTTGTCAACTCGTCAAAAATGAAAACAAAATAAAAATGAATCCGGTACGACAAACGTGGGGGTAGGACGCGTGGTGATACGGAATGCTTGTCGCAACCGTAAAGTCTACTGTGTTCTCCAGGGATAATTGTTAATATTATTTTTGTTATAAAAATACGTCGACCCGACGCGACGGTCCGTCTGCACGCGGTTATTGCATGCTGACGTCGACGACAAACCGTGAAATCGACTGACCCACGAAAATAATATGATGATATTGTAATACTCGTGCGCACCTCACGCCAACGCTTCACGGTTTCCGGAGACATCTTAATGTTGTATTGTGTACCAGAGACGTATACGTATTATAAGTAAGGGTGTAGATCAGGAGTGTAAGCTTATGGGGCCTTAGCCCTTTCAAACAATTTTCAATTCCTCGTCTAATTTTTTTTCACATTTCCACGGTTGACGATTAGTATTATTTTATGGCTCGTGATGTATAGGACCGATTTATTATTATTATATGGCTAGAAAATTCTATAGAATACTGCATATTTTTACACATATTATATAATATTTGAGCTGAAAACATATAGCCAAGTGTTATACACAAATATTTAAAGATTTTTAAAATTTAATACGTGTATGATGACGTGATACATTAAATGTTACCATTTTTAATTCAGAAATGCACAGTTGGCTGGTTTATATGTATATGAGTGCACATTGCATATATATTTTTATTATAAGCGTTTATTTTTTTTGTATAATCTTCTTGGAGTAATAATCATTTTTTTCTAATAAAATAATTAAAAAATATCATAATAATAAATTACATGATAGTTATATTAATTAATATTATGATAAGTATTTTAGAGAAAAAAATTACAGAGTAAATGTTGATAATTAACCGTATTAATCAGTATATCGTTTATTAATTATTCATAAAAATTCTCAAATATTTATTTAATAACTTGTTATGGACGAACAATAGAGAGTCAAATTTTTATTAGTTGTGGGCTTTAAATTATTCACTACAAAAATAAAGAAAGTTATTCAAAATGAAATAATGTTTATGAGATTTTAAACCATAATATTTAGAAGTATCTTAGGGTATAAGCTAAAGTTTCTATCTCGAGTTATATGAACCAACTATGTGATTTAAAATTATTTTTAAATTGATTTCTAGAATTTGATCTACATTTATAATTGTTTTTGTGTTTGGCCCGACCGGAGAAACTTTTACTAAACAAACAAAAACTTTTCATTATTTAAGATAATATATTCAATAAAAATTTAAAACTTTTGTTGGTCTTATGATTGTTTTAGAAATCCCTATAAAAATCTAATCTTTAAAAATGTTAATTTAAAGACTACTTAACAAAAAGAATTTAGCCTATAATAATTGATAATAGTATTAGTGATATCCATATTGTTGCCAAGCTTACTTTTTCTTTAATCCACACCCTTACTTTGATCATACTTTTATGAGCAACCATGGTCTTGTATTGCTATTACTTAAAGTTTCAAATTTCCAAAGTCTAGAAAACCAGAAAGCAGATAGTTATGAGGATGAGAAAAAACAGGGTTAATCGGGTCATCTAAAGATATGCATCAGCATATGATGTTGATTGAACTTGGCCTGACGCTTTTCCGTGCACTCATATAATATATTTGACTATCTTCATCACCGTTATCACTTATAAGATATATAGCCTAATGTCCCACGTGTATATCTATGCAATGACAACTACGATTACAATAAATTCTCGATAAGGGAATACAAACATTCAAAACTTTGATAGCCGAATATGCGTGAATTCGTTTAAAACTATATAAATGTGATGCGTTACAAGTCCGGCGATCGTGAATTTTATGATCAATAAAATTTGAAAATACGAGTGAACACATCACTCTGTATGCGCATATCGTCGGCTGAAATGAGAGAGAGAGAGACTCTCACAGGGTACGCATAAATCGTACGTGTCTCCATAATAACATAATATAATGTACAACAATATACCCAATAACGATTCGTCGATGATCGGCACACGCAATACAATAACGTTATAATAATATAATCTTGACGGCGGCGGCGGCGGCGGGGGTGGTATAATAGTCGCGGGAGCGCTTTCCGATTCCACGTAATTTCGTGTAAATGTCCACCTTTTGCCAGTAGATCGGTTATTATTATGTATATATTCGTACTCATACCCATTGTGTAACATACTAACATACGAGCATTTTCGGGATATATATATATATATATATATTATATCGGTTACGACAACGTATATTATAATAAATAATATAATACGCGCCTAAGTCGCGGCGGCGGTCATTGTGCGGCCATCACGTCGTCGTCCCTGTTGGATACATATATATATATACTCATCTGTATCGCGTTCGCATTATGCGTGTTGTATATTATGTGTATTATACATTTTTGAGTCTTACGGTTTTCATTTCTTTTTTTTTCGCTGCTAACAATCGTCTCGCCCTCTACTCTTGCCGACGCACCTGCTTCCAATATACATACATACATCTCATGTGTACGGCGTCATATTGTGCGCGTTCGATAGCACCTGTATAGTATTATATATTATATATTATTATTATTATATACGTGTGTAGGTCGACTCGCAGTATACGCCGCGCACTATAGGAGAGACTCGGGTGCCGCGACGAATATAATATAATACAAGTTTATAATGTTATATACCTATGCGAGAAATGCCGTCGCGGATTTCGTACGGAATGTTTTTTTTTTTTTTTAACGCCTTTAAATCCCGTCCCGAATGGATTTGCCGCGTTTTCGTTGCGCAAACACACTGCCGCACGCGCCCTAGTCCGTTTAACGCATTATAGGTATATAATATCTTCTATTATCATTATATTATTTACGTTTATTATTTTGTGTGTACGCACGTATTTTCGTCAACAATATGATTATATTATAATGTATGACGACTGGCCCACGCGTTTGCAGTGTTAAGGAACGCGAAACAGTTCGTCGTGGACTGGAAAAAAGCGTGACCAATCCGCAGTCGTTTCGGGACTTTGCGCGAGTATATATATATTGCTATTACACAATGTACGTATACTATGTTTAGTATTTGAATTTTGGAAATCATTTAAAGGACGATGCGAAAGCGTGTAAAATTATGCGTACCTGAAGGTTTAAATTGATTATGGTTTATTTATTAGAATATCGTTTTAAGAGGTATGCTAAAATATATTTAAAAAATAGGTACCCTTTCTGTTCCGTGTATATCACCCTCGCATAAATTCCAACACTTTTTATCTAACGAGATTTTTACAGAAATGTTTTTATTTTAATGTAATCGTTAATTATTATATACATAGTTGAACCGATACCACATCTTCCGAAATCCGATATTCCGATTTTAATTTTGATATGAAACAAGTCAATTAGATATGTAGCCAATTCGACATTTTATTTTATGGCCATCCGCGATTCATGAATTAAATACCGTGATGTCTCGGACATAAATCGATATAGAACATAAATCATGTGACCTATCAAAATCATTATTTAATATATTATTTTACATATATTATATACATTATTAATATTTAATTGTTTATAGTGTTTATACTAAAATAAGTTATATAAAGCTCACTCCGTTGTTGTTCAGATATTTAATTTTTATTCTTATATCAGGAAAGGTTCGGTTCAATATATCGTGATATTGATCAAATATTGAATAGTCTGAAACACAGAAACATCGAATCAATAATAATTTCATAATTGCAGTTTCAGGAAAACGTATATTCTGGATGTCGCTTTAAAATTTGTTAGATGTATTATACTAACTAATCATTAATATATTACGTACAATTTTTGGAGACTCAACTTTCTATAATAACAATAATGGGATGCAAGTATTCTTTTAATTATAACTGAAAAGTCAGTTATGCCGTTAAATTTTTTTTAAAATTTAATATACGTATATACATATATATATATATATTTATAATAAAACGTTTCAATATACTATAATATAATATTAGATAATATCTATTGTGGCCGTTTGTAATAAGGTAGATAACCTAATGTGAAATTCGAGCCGAAGACCTTTTAAAACCAAATTATATAGACATTTGAAGCATATTATTATATTAATCAAAAAAACAAAAATAATATAAAGAATAGATGTTTTGTTGTTGTTAAAGTAGGTAGGTAGGTACTATTGTATCGAAATGTACGGTTCAATAATTTTTGAATACCTCCTGGACATGAAAAGAACAATATCCGATACAAAAAAGTACAATACATTTTCGGAATCTTTGGACTGGAAAATATAATCTGATAAAGTTAATTCTTGGTGAACTTCCGGTAAATATTAGTTTTTGAAAATGCTTTATACCCAGCTTATGATCAGCACTTAATCAGTAATCATTAAGCACATTATAAGTATAATAAATTGATTAGAAAATCAATATTTGAAATTATATTGCTATTGATTTCTTGGTTGAAAGTGTGTGTAATAAATTATGTATACCTAGCTATTATACTCGTAAGTCTATAAATCATAGTTTTAGTTTCTGTTTCAGATTTTTTTTTAAGCTTTATTATTTTATCTTGTCTATTTCTTAAAAATGTATTTTAGCCAGTGCAGTACTATTTAAAGTTTTATTTTTTTTTAATATTTCTTTTATTGCAAAGAAAAATTAATGACAATTGATGAAAGTTTTGAAAACATTTCAATAAGCGTTGTTTATCTTAATCGGATCAGGTATGTTTTCAAGTTCAATGGCTTATCAACACTTTAAATTCGAATGTTTAAGATGTCTTAGTATTGTGCAAACGGTTCACCCCCACGAGGTGATATCGCAAGAAAAAAATGACTCCCAGTATACCACTTTTTAGTGTTTAGCACCAATGGGTATCTTTCCAAGTATGTCTATTCTAACACCTAATTCGGGATTTATCATACGTATAATGTATGTATATTAGAAAATGTTAATATAGTTTTTGCTATCGCAAAACAGTTGATAGTGCAGCAATACAGACTTATTTTTTTTTTAAGAATAGAAAAAAAATTATATATAATTGCAGTTCTATGATTTTATTTTCGTATTAGGTCAAGGTGATTTTAATTTATAAATAAATGACTCACAATTAAAAAAAGATCAGTGATTCAGTATATTTACTAAAATATTTTACTCAACGTCTTGACGATAGAACAAATAAAAATAAAATATTATGTACACGAAATATTTTTTTATGACTAAAATAAATTAATCTCTTATTATTATTATATAGTATGTATATACTATATATATGCCGCTGTGCATATTAAACTAAGTGTTTTAAACACAATTTAAAGAGAGTTGAATGATGATTATTTTTAATTCTCATTTCTTGGGTATACGAATAATTTCTATATATTTTTTTAACTGCGTCGTGGTTTATTTTGAAACTCGTTAAAAAACCGTTAAGCTTAAAGACTAAATATTATTATATACTTTAAAACATATTATGTTTCTCGTAACTAAAAAAGGTTTAGAAGGTTTATTTTTTTAATACGATATAATAATATACTTGCTATATGGGAAGACATGTCTATAAACTTTGACTTCTCGACGTAAAACATGTCCGTATAGAAAATATACAATTATATTATAATATTTGTGGAAAAAATTAAGCATACTATATTGCAAGCCGTCAACGATAAAACGAGGATTAGATTTAATACGTAATATTACATAAAGACGTGTCAGTAGGTATTTAAATGGTTTATTTGTTGACGCCGGGTATTTTTGTGAATACACGTCAAAACCAATAAAAAGCATTTTTGTTATATTCTAAAATAGTATCCATCTGTCGGTGTGACTGCGGTGCGTGTGATACCTTTATAATTTATTTATCAGTAGTCGGTTCTCTTTGTCAGGCAATTTTATTGTGCACGTCGTAAGAAAATTTTCACGTTTATTGACGGGTTGTATAAACGATTGCGCTTCCTACACAAAACAAAATTCAGATGTCAATGGAAAAAAATAAAAAAAAGGTAAGAATATAAAAAGCGTATTTTTTTCACGACGTCCAGACGATATCAGCTGTGTACAAAATGTCATCGAGTAAATAATTTACAGCACGAATATACTTGATCCGTCAGCGGTTTAATATTTGTATTTTGCGTGTATCTGAAGGGCAAGTACGCGCGTGAGGAATAGTAGCTACGTGAATTATATTATATTGATAACACTGCTGTTTGCTACACAGTGGACACAGGTTGAATAGATGTCAAGACTCGGTATAATCTTAGAATGTGCTAAAAAATTGTTACTCACTATAATGTTTATAAACATTAATCTACGCATCAATGAAACAATGAAAACGATTACGTTGAATATAATATACAATTTATTTTTATTGGGCCAAATCGTTTTGGCGTAATAACTACTTTACTAAGATGAACTATTGATTTGTTGAAAATAATTTGTTAAACATTACATTATAATGATTCCTTAATATTAAATACAAGTACTTACTATGTACATAATACATGAATTAAAGATTAACATAATATTATGTTTTCAGTGCTCGACAAACTACTATATAGATACCTGAAATTTATCATAAATAATGTAGTATTAAACGAATCTCAAATATATATTTATGATATATACATATAGGTACTTCGATTTAATGATCTGTATAGTGTGATCCAAGAAGATGTCCATACTCATTATTTGAAAAGTTTTAAGTTTATTGAGAATATTTTGATAATTTTTAATATTTCGTGTATTCCGAAATACATAGAAATACTAATCGAATTTCGAACAAGTAGTTAATTGGTCTTAAATATTTGAGGTTTTGAATGTTTCGATGATCAAAATATAGTGGCATTTTTCGAAGTATTTAAAGCTTATACGTAACATCAACTAGTCATTAAAAATTCGATTTTTTAAGTATTAGAATACTTTAAAAAATATTCTGCTGTGAAGTATAAGATTACAAATATTATGTTGTCGTTTAAAAAAATAAAAACCTTAAAAAATATGATAACAATAAAACATTGGAAAATATTTTTTCTTTCAAAAAAATTGTGGTTTGGCAATGAAATTAAATTATCAAAAAAGTTAAAAGTTAACGAAATAATGAGCGTAAACTTAACTTTAACGGATCTATGTCTTGTACAACTGTACAAGATATACTATTATACAACACAAATCACTCACGTCATAAGCACACAGTTAACTATTAACTAATAACGTGTAAGAAATAGAAAATTCTATACGTCATTTTGAATTTCGAGTGCGGACGACGACGTCACAGCGGAATATTATTGTTGTTATTGTCTGTTTGTTAAAGATCGTGCAGTAGGTACACACGACTACTGCAGCGTCGGTAGTATACGTATAAAATATTCTATACAAAACGTTAATTTTCATTTTCTATTGTAAGGCGTCGATGCGTGATTAAATTCGAACACTCGCACGTCCATTTACAAAATAATATATAGGTAGTTCCCGCAGCAGCAGCAACCAGCACGGTTTGTGTCAGAGTGCAAGTCTCTATTATGCCGCGCCGAGCATTGATGTGGCGAGAAAACCAATACAAGAGGGTGGTGAATCCCTTTGACTGACGATGACGTGGCAACAACTATTTTAACAATTATTAACGACACGGGAAAAAAAGCGAAACGGATTTCGAGTGATAGGTATGTACCACAGAGAGAGAGAGAGAGAGAGAGAGAACGAGTGGTAAATAACAATTTATTATACATATAATCGATCATCGCCATATTACACGCGATCAGATAAAATATATATTATATTTTTATTAAAGGCATAGACTAAACGTATAATACATGCATTATTTACGTATGTAGTATACAGTGTATAGTTATCATTTTCCGTACTGAGATATTTAAATACGTGACTGTGACATGATGTGTACCCGCCACAGCCAATTTAAAATTAAATTTATATTATTGTTTATTATTAAATTAATATAATAGTATAATGTAATTATTTTAATAAATATTAATAGTATGGAAAGTGTATACTTAAAAAATTAAACTTTTGATTTTTAATCTAGCCTAGTCGTCAATAAACAGTGATATTTTTATACGATGGTTAGTCCGCTAAATATATTACAAATATATTACAAACGCTAAACTATGAAGAAAACGTGGCCATAGAACTATAGGAGTTCTAAAAATGTTTCAATTATTTTATTACAGAAAATTTGTTTTAAATACCCAATAGCTACTCCGATATTTACAGACGACTTATCCATATTGTAGTGTTTATTTGTTATTTATTCAAGGCCTTAACATTAGGGCACGTCGTTGAGACCGAACACGAGATTCCAAATAAATACTTACACATAATTTCACTTATGATTCATGACGTGTGTCGGAATCGAATATAAGAAACAATAACAGAGAAATAGACCTCTAAAGGAAATTTGTTATTACACATTATAATATGACAATGATGGAGGTGTACATATGTGCACGAAGACGCGGCATGTACAACCTTTACATAATATGTACTACATATTATATATGACATCGCAATCATTTCAACAAGATTACATCCGTAACAATAATACATTCGTGATGTGTATCATTTTCGAGAGGAAAAAAATCGTT
Organism: Rhopalosiphum maidis; assembly: GCF_003676215.2. Lineage (NCBI taxonomy): Eukaryota > Metazoa > Arthropoda > Insecta > Hemiptera > Aphididae > Rhopalosiphum > Rhopalosiphum maidis. Next base: position 90,203,890 of record NC_040878.1, read on the forward strand.
GTATCATCGGTAACTCGGATAAAATAAAACGGGCGTAAAAAGATTAAGGCGATGGCGGTGGTTCACGCGCGAGGTGACGGGCGGCGACGGTGGCATCGACGGTAATAAGCAAGAACCGATTTGTGTACAAAACGACACGAAACCGCACAATTATCAAAAACGGACGTCATCGAGACTCGGTGCCGTGTACATTATACACAGGTACGCCGGCAGTAAATTAATGGGAATTAAAGGATCGGGTGTATGTCACATTTCTCCGTTTCGTTTACTTTTTTTTATATATTATTATATTCACCGCAGCGCGCGGGGAACCTCGTCCGAGTATAAATCGTATAATATTATTAAAACGTATATATTATATTATAATATATATTAGCCGCTGCCAACGCGTATTAACATGTCCACGAAAATGTATATATATATATATATATGTATATATAATTTGAAATAACCAGTTTTGGAACCATATAATATAGCGCCTTCCGGAGAGGTATATACATAAAGTCTCTCCGTTTCTACGTCGTCGTCGTCGTCGTCGACGTCCGTCCCGCAGCTCCTCGGGTGCTCGCGAGCAGAGAGCCGAGAGATACCGAAAAGAGATTATAATATTATTATTCGTATTGTATGTGTTCGCTGGAGGAGAAGGAGGAGGCGTTTGGTCGGTTGTCGGCTGGTTTTTATTATTTTCTCTCTCCCCTCACCCACCCCGCCGGCCGACTGCAATCGCGTCCCGGTACCGCTGTCCGCGTTTTAAATTTAATGGTTCTATCTGTCGATTTATCTGGTGTGCTCCTTGTACGCGCCACGCTGCAGCCACACGGCGTGCGTGTATATTATCTCTCGTCCTGCTGTTTTCCGAGTCCTTCTACATAAACGTCCACGAATAAATTTCTCGGACAAGGGCGAGGCCGCCGCCGCCGACGTCTGGAGGCAATAAGTTCTCTCTATAATATAAAACAGCACACTATGTCGTCCGTCGTCGTACGTCGTGTCGTATTATATATTATACAATGTACATATATATGTATTATATAAACACCGACAAGGGCCGAAGTAGTGTTGCAGAGTGCGACAAAGACAATCCGCTCTTTATTATTATGTTATAGTATACCTATATATATATATATATATATGATATACACCTGACCCGACCTACCTACAATGTATATTTATTATTCGTTTGCGTCGTGGAGGCTTTTATATTACAATACGTACGTCGTCTCTGTGGCGCGGGCGGCGTTTGTGTCTCCCGTTTCGCGTTTATATTACTTCGTATCGGGCGCCCCCTCTTTCTCCCCATAGCCCGCGCGGTGCTAGGAAACACGAAAATCTCGAGTTTCTCGTATTTTCGTCGTTTTACTGTATTATATCGTTAATAGTATGATATATGTCGAGTACGACTCCCGAGACAGCGGCAACGTCAATAGACTCCGCGCACAGAAGCGACCGCTGTGACGGCGCGTTTATCGAGGGTGCCGGCCCACGCAGACCACGAGTCCGGCGGGTATGGTTTTGTATTATTAAATTATTTTACCGCCGCAGCGGTCGACCAATAAACTATTTAATATATTATAACTATAATACACATTATGTATATTGATATTGTATCCATATGGATATCTGACAGATTTGGGACAACCTCTCCCCTTGTCCTACAGAGTTATGTGACATCCCACATATTGTTTTCATTTTCTTTAATTATTGTTAGACGTTAGTGTTTGACAATGAAAATAAAAATTGGTTCCTGTATAACACTATTATATGACGTCATTCTACTAATACAACACGTTATATTAATTAATCTCGAGTGATGTGATATTTTAATTAAAGTTCAAAGTTTCAAATATAGTCAAATAACATGACTGTTATCCGTGACGACGAGTCAGTGTTTTGTGAGTTGTGGTAATCCCTTGAAAAATATCAGAAAATCTCGATGTACAGCATCATCGCAGCCTCCGCAGTAGCACCGGTGATCGTAGCTAATATTACATAATATGGGCTATGGCCATACTATATCTGTTGGTGGGTGTATTGTAAGGTTGAGAAGATATTTTTTTAAAACACGTAGGATTTTTGCAACACGCGTGTGATCCGCAAAACATACTTACGATACGTTGTACACTGTCATCGTCTTCACCGACGACCTAATAATAATATGATCATTTTAAATTGCGAATTCTCTCTGAAACTTCATCACTGTTGCCGCCGCTACAGTTCTAACGCCCTCACGAAGACGACGTTCATATATGTATTATGTATATAGGAATGACTCGACTCTTCACGATCGGGCGCGGTTTTTTCCGTGTACCGACCGTGTTTTGTATTGCCTATACGAGGTATAAGTGTACAATATAAGGTATATACCCACATGTAACATGTACAATATTATACATGTCTTGTACAACGTATAAATTACATACTGCGCGTATATACGACAACATTTGGAAACATTTTAGATTATTGATATAGTCTCTGCTTACCTCCAACGAGACGACGTTTGACGGTCTCATTAGAATATATTTTTAGTTTCTAAACGATTGGCATGAGATAATGTGCATTTTGCGCATATGCATTCGATATTCCTTAGTATTAGTATACGTACTACATGGTCACTAAATCGATGGGGTGTCAACTCGAGAATTAAGTAATAAGTACCTACGGTGTACACACCTACCGACATCGTAACTTGTTATAGGCGTCTTACAAGATATGCATGTATTTACAATTTACAGACGTCATGAATATCTCATACCCAGTAGATACATGTAGTATTATAGTTAGATAACAGACTTATTTAAATCACACATACATATTTCATTACATATGACATACCTATTGTACTTTTTAAAAAAAATTCATAAAACAGATTATTATAATATAATCTTGTTTTTAATATAACAATAATTAGCAATTAGCCTTTATATTTTAGTAATATTCACGAATTTCATCGATATAATACTAGAAAGTTTTTATTTATCGTATACTTACGAGTATTATGGACTATGGTACGGTTCAATGAACATTTTTGTAAATAATACTTAAGTAAATCTGTTATAGTCTAAACCCTAAAAGGTCGCCGCTGAATTTAATATCTTACACGTGTCTAACGTAAAAGGAGATACCTGTACTTATATAGTAAAAGGCCTTCAATATTAAAATATTTAATTTGAAAGTTTTCGTTTGTATGAATTAGTAGACAATAGACACCTACGTGAATAAAATGAAAAATATTTAAATGGATTATGTTATTATATTATATTTTATAGTAGGTAGGTATATAAGTATAATCTTATTAAAAATCAGATGTATTATATTTAATTGGACGTTGAAGGTTGAGTGTTCCCTCTAATTTATCTGTCAAAAATGTATGTGACACCACTAACACATTGTATTTTTTAATATAAACTATTAAAACTATATTGAAAGCATATTTTAAGCTGGTGAATTATGAGGTTTTAACTCGATATACATGTATCATAAAAACTTCCAAATCATCTATCCCTTAAATCGGTTCTTTTTGTATCACGAGAATGCGATTTCAACCCTTCAAACTATGTATCATTATACTACACGTGTAATGTATAAATCCTTACACGTGTTCTTTTAAAGAGAAAATGTACGAATTACAAAACATTTTACTAACACGTATCGATTTATCATACAATATGCTTATTTTATATTATACGAATCAAACAGAAACACGAAAAACACATATTGTATATTATTGAACTATAATATTGTAGTTGCTATTGAAATATTTCGTCACGAAACATAATATGTCATATACAACAACGGATACACGGTAAAGATGATAATATATCACAATAATATTATATATACATGTGATTTGAATGAAAAATCGTCCACTGTGGGAGCGTAAAGAATCAAAAACCGATAAGAATCGTCCGACTCGTAATGGCGATGGCGCGTCGGATATAATAATAATATTTCACGCATTATATAATATTATTATAACAATACATACATACCGATCTTCATATTATTATTATTTTTTACAGGTAGACACACATATATTATCCACTGCGCGTAGAGTGTCACAACAATATACACATATATATATATATATATATATGATTATCAAAACAATTTATTATCGTTCGAAATGCGTGTACACAAAAGAAGATCTCATTACGACCGTGCCAGTACGTACGCATCCGGACTCTGCACGCGAACGAGACTTAGTCGCATCTAATTAATAATTCATTTTCCCCGAAGAATCGTCTCCCTCGCGCTACTCCCACTGCAGTCGCTGACTGCGCGACAACGTGAGCGTTACGTACAAATACTATTATATTGAAATAATTAGTCGATATTTAATAGTTTATTTAATTTTTATTCGTCGCGGATTAGTACAAAACTGTCATAATATAATATAGTGAAATACGTAATATGTGTGTCCAAATAATAAGTACAGCGAGTTACTTATCTGCGGCGACCGAGAAGAACGAGAAGGAGAAGAAATAAAACACACAGAAAATATTATATTAATCCCCTTTGTGCCGGAGAACATCATCATCATCGTCGTCGTCGTCGTCGTGCCTATTGTTATAACAGGATCAAGTGTACAGCGAGGAGCGCCTTCTGTGTACGACGACAACGACAACGACGACGACGACGACGTTATAATATACGAAATCCTTTTGTTTGTATTCCTGCGGTATCTCCTGTATATAAACGCGCGTATATACCTATATAGGTACCTCCGTCTGTCTCTGTCGCTCCCGCCGGCGTATCCCGTCGTTCCTCGTCTATCGTCCACTCGCCTTGCCCCCGTCTCAACGCCGTCTGCTTCTACACACAGATATATATATTATTATATATTCTTATTCCGATACCGGTTTGGTCTCGTGCAGTCGACGTTTCTTTTCGGTCGTATACTCTCTGCGCCCCGCAGCATCGCGCGTGTGCGTGTAGTATACAGTACCGGATCGTATACATCGTACTTGCTACCACCACCACCATCACCACTAGTCCAGATAATATAATACGCGTAGATATATATATATATGTTTTTTTTCCTTTCCCCATATATATATATATACACCGCGACCGCGACGTCTCTCTTTTGCTCCACCACCATCGCCGCGGTCCGGCAAGTCCCCCCGCCCCCTACCCACGGATCGACGGCACAGCCATTGGCCGATCGCCGAGACCGCCTCATTATATAGAACGGACGTCTTTATTCCGGTGCACGATCTCGCGCGCGCCCGACAGAGACCGGCTTCTCTCCGCTCGTGTGTGTATATATATATATATATAGGTTTATTTATTTATTATTATTATTTTTTTTTTGCCTTTATTCTACAACACGCCGTTGCAACACGAGGTTGCGTCGTCATACATACACACACGCACACACACACACACACACACAGACGCTGCACGCAACACGCGTACATATATGTATACAGCACCATCGCCGCCGTCCCCGTCTCTCCTACACTCGGCAAAGAATAAGAAAAAAAGGGGGAGGGAGAAATACCGGCACATACCAAAAGTTTTTTTTCATCTCTTCGCCTCTCCCTCACGCCACCACCCGCCGTCGTCTCTACCCCCGCGCCGTTGTCGACAAACCCACGCACACGCGCTCCCCCGCCGCCGCAACTGACTACACATAGCTATACAGCTCCCGTCGCGTTTATAATATACCTACAGACGGGAGAAAAATACGCCGTGTTACGACGGCGGCGGTGGTGTCAGAGAGTGTCGGATGACTAGGCCGGTTTCGACCTATACTCTTTTCGTATCGTTTCATTCTCTTTTATTATTATTATTATTTTTTTTTTCGGGATGTTTAAAGAAGGTGGTTCCCGAGTGTCACGGAAAGGTAGCTGCTGCACAGTCATTATCGCTAATAACGAGCTGGTCCCGACCGATTATGACAATACACGCATGCACACACACACACACACACACACACACACACTATTATTCTTATATAGCTACAGATAAACGCTGCGTCGACGATGCTGCTTGACGGGCATCCCGCGGGTCGCACTTATTAAATATCCACATATATACAATATACATCCTTTATAACAGTACATACTTATACGTACGATACCGTACCTATATATAAGGTCATTCAAAATGTTAGGCTTGGGATAAATGAATTAATAGTAAGTACATTAATTAGAAAACTTTAAGTTACAAAGACTTTAAGATATTTCATGCACGAAAATTTTATTTTTGTATTTAATTAAACAATTAACAAGAAAAAAAATGTGGCTCAATTTTGCTTTAAAAAATGACAAATTATACAATTACATAACCAATTTTATCACGGATAATTTATAAAACTTACACAGCGTATTATTATACTCTCATATTTGACGTACAATAATGCAACGGTAGTATCGTCCAACTTTTCGTCGCGTAAAATATTTAAAGACATATTTAAATATTTAATGCACATTCATATTTTTATGCACACGTGTGCCACTGCGCACTGTGGCGTGTAATATATAATATGTATATGTATGTACACATTATATTTAGTCTGCTACTACTGCAGAATTTGGTTGTTCATCGCCAACAGATAAAAAAAATAGAAATAAAAAAAAATCATCACCACCAAACGAACATTAATAACTGTATGATAAAAAAATATCGTTGTGACACCCTCCGCTGATCATTGTGAGTTACGTTTTTGCGGGTACACTGCGCCGTACGATCACTTATACCGCATAGACCAATGCGGTCACCATAATATTATAAATTATAATATAACATGAAGTCCGTGAGTTTGCCATAGCTGCAACATGTGTACACTATATTATACCGATTGCCACATTTTAAATTTAAACTAAATAATATCGATTTTATTTCATATACATATCGACTTTTAAGTAAAAAAAAAATTGAACTTTCTTTGTACTTTGTAATGTTAATATAGCGTTTATCTCCATCAAACGCGTCCAACAGTGATACATAGATAAGATTTGATGGTTGTATTTTACGTTATTAAAATATGTATAAAAATAAAATAAGCTCTTGACAAGTTGTTTTGATTCATAAAACATTCCGACGCAAAAAAAAAAATTGGATTCATTTCAACATCAAAGTGTTTTATTTTTTGAATAAGTCGCTATAAATATTGTATTAATAAAAAATGTTTCAAAGTAGACTAATTTAAATTTAATCTTTTCGCTCGTATTAATTAAAATTTTGTATTTGACATAATTAAATAACTAATGGACTTTTATTCTACTATTAATAAAGTAAGTATAACTAAAATTAAAGATCATATCGTAGAACACGAATAATAATAATAATAATAACTTAAAAATTTAAATATATATATATTGTACATGTATATAAAATAAATATTAATAGATACTTTGAATTAAAAACATGAAAATACTTAACATTTTGAAATAGTTAGGTTGTTACTCAATGTAAAATAAATTATAACTCATAATTACAATACACATCATAGAATACAATTTAACATAATGTTAATTATCAATTTTTTTAATAACTAAATTTTTTCTTTGTCTCAAAGTTAAGTTTAGTTAAATTTAGTTAAGCTAAGTTCAGCATTACGTTTTATTAATTTTATTTAACAGCATGTTGTTATAAATAATTTATTTGAAATTTGACATTTAAATTGGATTATAAATATAAATAAAAGTACTAAATACTTATGGAATTTTAGATAATTATTATGAACACAAATAATATAGGTATTGACGTATTTAGCTTAAGGGATGCATATAATTAAAATAAGAATTATATATTTCAAATCAAAATATATTCAAACTTGTTTTAAATTTTCTTTACTTTCTAAAATAAGTATAGATTATTTAGATAAAAAAAATGCATGCATATACATATAAATAATATAAAAATACTATTTTTGATATATTAATTATTTAGATACACATAATATAAATCAATATTTTGAATTATGATGTACCAATAATTTATCAACTATATCTAAACGTTTAGCTGTATTATTGTACCTAGTATTACGGAATTGCAATATGAGGTAGTTACTAGTTATATGTTATGATGAGTTATAAGTTATAACCAAAATAAAGAATAATATTAATATGAAATAAAATATTTTTCGACACTTTCACTTAACGTTTATTGTTCAAAAATAAAATTATGACTATACGTTGTTCGACCGTTCGGGTTGATATTATATCATTGCTTAGAAAATAATATAAATATCTGTTGCAGATGTTTTGCCGAACACAAGAGTTATAATTCGAGATGATTCATTGCGCTAGCACCGAGTTATAAAGAGATGAAGTCTCCCGCGGTGAAGTTAAAAACACGATTGCCGGAGAATTCTTCGAATAGGTGCTGAAATTGGCGCAAAAGGTTTTGCCGAAATCGATAAAGAGATAAAGTACTCGAAGCAACGCATATACAGAGTGATAAAAAATAAAATGAAAATTTAAGTATAAACTAAAATATCGAATTCATTTTTAAATTGGTAATCCATATGTATAGTACATTTATAACCAAATATTTGTTGGTATCGTAATACGTAATATCGCAACAAAAAAAGGTTCTTCAGTAAAATTTTCTTAGACATTAAAATTCGTTAATGTCGGTGTATCATATAATGTTACATATACACACAAAGGCATACGCAGACTTTGACTTCGGGGCGTTCCTTGAGTGATTTAGAGCTGAGGGTCTTTAAAACGATTTATGAAAGGGTGTCTTTAGAACCAAAAACTTTGTATAGAATAGTGACGGTCACCGTGTACACAATAAATAGACGATGTTATTTATTCCAACAGTATACCTAACCATACCTACATCACAATGTTTATTATATAATAATAACAATACGAGTATGATGTATAAGTATGCCACATAACTCGCTGCAATATATTGTGTTTTAACGATTTCGATTTTATTTTTATTGGACGCGTATAATATTTGTCCAAAATTTTATCAGCAAAATCAAATGAATCGGAGTAGGATATAGTTATATATTGTGTGTGAGTATAGTGTATATATAATATACATATAGGGTGTTTCACCTAGCATTCTTCTTAAATAATGTAGTTATTTAAAATCTGATTTTTAAATAATATTCTTTAAGACCAAATTTTATAATTCCTTAGATATTTTGTAATACTTAAGAAATGTTCTATAGAGATACAAACTACTGTTTTTCAAAGATCAACCCCTCCCCTTCTATTCAGTAAATTGTTTAGAAGATAATGTTTGCAAACATTTTTACAAATCAAAATTAAAATTCAAACAAGTAGTTATGGAGTTGTTTAACTTTGTGTACCTACTACGGATAATAGTAAATTCATGATAAATGATAATAGATTAAGAGATTTGAGTGGGCCTAAGGTAATTTGAAAATCTTAGTTATTACTTATTCATTTTAATTATCAATATTTATAATTTATAAGAACGGTCCAAGTATAATAGCAAAGTAGATCTGATGTTATCTACATCTATTTTATAGTTTCATAATGACTTTTATTCTAAGTATAGACATTTTACTATTTTAGTAAATGAAGTTTGAATTTTGAATTGAGTAACAAAACAGTAAAAAAGTGGAATTTATTTTTTGAAATATGAAAGTTTGTAATGACACAGAATATTTCTTAAACATAGTATAAAAATCTCAAGAGTTTGAAAATATGCACTGTAAATATATGTAAAAATTTCAAAAAGAAGAATTTGAGTAAATTTATTATTGAATAAAAGTATGGGGGTGTGCTCGTTTGGTGAATCGCTCTGTATATGGTATATGTATAGTGTGTATAGTGTGTATACTGTATATATATATATATATAGGTATATATATATATATATATATACATATAGTGCAGCGGTGTCGACATCGGCGCCCCCCTGGAGGGCGAATCCCATTTATCACCGGTCCGTTTTCGACCAACATTTATTGTTACACATGCGGTCCTCGTGTGGCCTCGGGTGGAAGGACGACGGAGGTTTTGGGGTCGAGGGGTTCCGTGGAAGGATTCCTCAGTGCTCACGAACAGAACGCACCGTGTCAAAATTCCCTCTTCAACACTTCCAAGAGCGGTCGTTAAAGATGTTATCTGTCTAATGCGATTTGACATAAACAGGCTACCGAGGTGTATTTATATATATATATACATTATACGTTTATGTGTATGCGTATTGAACATATAAAGACCAGTCTGACGTTTTAGTCAAATAAACAGAGTGCGTTCAAATCGAAATGCCGATTATTCTGTAACCGCCTATACTCCCATTATAACCCTTCAGCTGTATATTTATGTACGATGCTCGTCTTTTATTATTTATACTATACTATAGATATACAAATAATAGGAAGTACAATAATTTTTGTCACCATTATTTTATCGTTGATTTGTATCTCGTTTTTTTTTCAATTATCATAATATTTTTTCTCTCTTATTAAAATCTTTTTGACGAATAATAAGTTAAATAATACATATTCATTAGTTATCAACACCACACACATAGAAATCTAAACATTATTTGACAAACAAATTAAATCATACTTAGTTTATGGTATATTATGATGGTACATAATAGCAGTCTTAGAGTATACTTAAGTATTTATACACGTGTGCGCTATACTGATTACCGTACATATGTAAAAAATAGTGCTTATATTATGTATTGTGTAATATCTCGCTTAAATAAATAATTTATTTTTACGGTGAGCCACATTTTCTTCGTTCAGTGTTTTATCTGATCGGAATACAAATTGAATTTGAAATAATAATTAAATGACAACCGTCTCATCTGAACATCTGAGAAGAAGTTACTAACTGCAAAACGCGCACTGCATTCCGGTTGTGTGCTTACAATGTATATTAACCACTTATATATTATACAGTTGCATCATTATATTATATTGCTGTCCCTGGATTGGTTAACTCTTCACACTTGTTTTTCGTCTACGATTTGCAGCTATAGGAAATCAATCACCGCCCAATAGTTGCATTAAAATAACCCTTTTCGTATAGGCACCATGTTATAAGCTAATGGATACATTATATTATAATATACACGTTTGATTAGTCAAACGAGCAGTAAATTATATTACAAATGTCAACATTAAAGAGATAATGATATGTTACTAGCCATAAATTAATACATTTTATTATAACTACGTTTTACCTGAAATTCGAGTATCGACCGAAATACTATAAAACCAGCGAGTTATTTTATTATTATTATTTTAAAAAACAACATATAGTTACTAGATGTTTTTCATTTAAATTGTTTAAATTCGTTCATTTAACTAGTCAAAAAATATTATTTTTGTTTGAAAACGCGTTGCATAAAAATTAATTTAGTGCTGTATGTCTATTTGTGAAGTGTAACTAATGTGGTGTGAAAATCGTATAATTTTTATCACATTGTCACGGTGTTCCGAATAAAATTTAAAATATATATATATATAATTAGTAATTTATTGTCAATCTGCATATGTGTTTACTTTCACGGTTTTATTGCAAAGACTTACAATATTTCTTCGTTCATTCGTTTGCATTCCAGAAAACAAAAACGATTTTTAATAATGTACATCCTCAAGAAATATATTACGTTTTATTAAAATAATATCTGCGACTTGAGTATCCTATATTCGAACTAATATAACGTGTCCAACACACACACACACAACGTTATATTATACTATGTTTATAAAATACATTTTTTTTGATAATTCCAGACCGTAAAATTGTATAATATTACAATATGTTGGATAAAAACGATTCATATTATTTTGTTTTACAGAGCGATCACACTAAATACTTATATTTTTATAATAATATTTAATTCATATGTATATAGTATTTAAATATATTATACGTAGGTAGGTATATATTAACATAATTGTAATGCGTTCAAATCAAATATTTATTTTAAATAGTGTCTGGATGTATGTTTGCTTTAGAGCGATACCTATTATTAGTTCACAACATACTCTCGACAGTCGGCACACAATATGTATTTAAATCGTAACCTTGTTTTGAATTCGTAGTTTGTACTCGTGTATAGAACTCAGGTGAGATTAATACGTAACGTATTAATTTTTAAATATTGTATTTACTATTTAAGTGTCTCGAGCAAACACGTAGGTACCTCAATAAATATTATATACGTTAAGCTGGTAATGTTTAACATAGATTACTGGGCGATCTATGTCATAATATAGATTTACGTTCTGTACATAATGCGTAAACATACATGTAAGTAAATATTGTACTCTATTCAACACGTAATCGAACTCGTATATTAAGTGTAATATAATGTATCTAGTTTTAAAGTATTATGCGCAGGTTAATGCCCATGTGTAATATTACATTGTTGTTATAATTTATATGTAAGTAGTTTAAAGCTGAAACGTCGTATAAATAAATTATCAGTCAGACGTTTTTTATTTTCACACGAAAAATTTGTGAGGTAAAGAAAATATTATACGATATGTCATCATTTTTTCGCTAACATCTTATCTTAATTTAATCTGTCTGTTAAACACGTTATCGACGATTTCCAAGTGAAATTATGTTCACTTGAAATTAAAACTACTTATGGAAGCAGTTACGCATTTTCCAGAAAGTTTCCTATTACTTTATGACGTCGTTTACAGATTGATATTGATGCTTATACCGAAACGGTGTGTATGATGCGTATTATAATATATTCGCAATGACTATGAATTAAATATTAAAATGTATAACACGACAGTTGGCTTATATTTTTGATAAATGTAGATATAGGTATAGCCGGTAATCAGTATACATAATATAAATACATTCTCAAACGCTCAATTCATCGGTCAATGTACGTCTCATTAAACGCATGGCAGATTTATTATGATTATTATTATTACATTATTCCATACACTTTCCATTAAAACTGTTGCGAAACGTTATTTTAAAACGCATTTTTAATTAATTACAATCTCGAAACGTTATTCGTTTTGTTCTTTATGTACACTGTATATAAACACAATCGCTTTGTAAACGGTCATTATTTAACGAGTGGTTCCGATGTCTGCAACGTAAATCTCATCGTTGCAGCGTAGCAATCGTGGGATTTAGTCGCATTCATATAATGTATACATATATTTATATTTATCTGTACGTAATATATTTATTCACGAGCTTTTTAATTGACTAATACGACGCACGATTTGAACCCGCTACGTGTGTTTCTCAAGACACCGTACAGTCTGTACCTGTATATTATTATTATTGTTAATACCTATATTTACAGCGATGTGGATGAGGGGATGAAAATATAACTCATGTATATTTTAATACCGCGTTGTTTGTTTATTATACAGTTATCATCAATTTCAATTTTAATACTATTATACGGATTACCTATAAATAAGTTCATTTTTGTGTTTAAAAAAATAATATTAATGTCTTATTATAATTTAAAGTATTATTGTTAATATAGTATCACAATACTACATTATAATCATAGATTTTTTTTAGATTTGAAATGTTTTAGTTATAATAATATTAGAATCAAAATATTTTTTTCGACATGTGGAAAATTTAACAAAATAATTTTTTTATATTTTGTAATTATAATAAATAAAGTTTTTGGTAAGATTGCGATGTTTACAACTTTAAAGTGTTAACGTACTTTATTTTGTCTATTTCGCTCATATTAGTTATAAATGTTTAAATACCGAAAAATAAAAACTATTTAGATATTTGCAACTTAATAGTAATTAAATATAAAGACATACAAATGTTTAAAAAAATATTGTTCTTCTTTTGACGATGAAATAAATGTATAAAGGTGCCATTAAAAAAAAAATAATAAGAAACTATTATTAAATTGTTTTTATGACAATGACATTGTGCTTTGTAAATATATCTCAAAGTATAAACATTTCTTTTTTTTCAAAAACACAAAACCTTAATTAGAAAATGTGCGTGTGACCATTTAAATGGATTAACCCGAGTATTATTTATATTTATTTGTTAAAATATTATCTTCTTGCAGTTCCATTGTTATTATAATATTTTTTTTTATAGTCATAACATTAAACAGGGTAGAGTTTGACCGCATAGTACACGAAAGCCAGTCTAGCACGGACGCACGGTGTGTCGGTGCGATAATATTCTTATAATTCTATACCCGATGAAAGACATTTATTGCGGGCAGCAGTTTGCGAGATGATGGACTGTATATAAACAGCAAAAAAGAAACGACACTGCGCACCATCCGTTTTAAACGGTATTTACAATTACTTATTGTTTTAAAAAATACATTGTTTTGGGAGGTACAAAACAATTTAATAATAATAAAATACTATTTCTTAATAATTGTAATTTATTGAGAGCTCGCAAACACGCAGATTGCAATAACGTGGAAAACATAATAATAATATTACAATAATAGTACGTCGCGTGATAAAATATTTTATAAGTTTACAAATATATTTATTTTCAATTGCAAGGTGCGAAAATATTATGTCATCTGAAATGTACAGGTAATATTGAAAAATCATGAAATTATAGCATTGTTTTTATCATGTGCACTTATTTTAATTAATCGTCAAACTCATATAAAAGTGATGATACTAAAAAGCGTAAATTACACTATCTTTTAGATAACATTTTGTTCTTGTTTTTGTTTTTGTGCAGTAGAATTAGAGTGCAAACCCTAGGTTCATTATTTTGCGTAGGTAATCAAAATATTTAAAATTCATTGTACAATAGTCTATAATTGTTCACTAACTTTCGGTTTAAAGTTTAACAATCATAATAAGTCATTTTCAAACAATAATTCCTGTAGAATTATGTTTAGATACTCTTTATTTTATAGAGTATAGACTATACATAGAGTGTATAAATAATAATAGATTTTAAGTAAATATAATAATTAAGTACAAAACATGGAATATAATAGGTACTCTAAAAAAAATTTTTCTACAATAGATTATTTATTTAAAAACTGCGAGCTCAAAATACAAACTAAATTTTAAAATATTTAATTTAATTATTATAAAAATTTAATCAATTTAAACTTAGATTTTAATTGGACACAGATATTATTTCTATTTTAATACAATTTATTTATATTTAGAAGTTATTAAAAAGTAATTTGTGTTATTTGTTTGTAATTTTGAATTTCATTTGGATCGTTTTGCACTTATGGACACAGCACATTATAGAGTAGGATGTTAATGAATTTAACACACATCACACCCAATACTTCGTCCATCATTATACTTGCAGCCTACAAATCATCGTTTTATAGGGTTCTACATTTTAAATTTATATATTTTATTCTTTCTCATTAAGTGTTTTTATAGTAAATTAAAAAAAAAAAACTAATATAATTTCTTAATACTACTTTTGTTTGTAACATATTATATTAAATTCACCACAAGTCACACGTATAATTACGTACCATTAATGGTTAATTAATGATTAATCGATTTTTAAAACTACAAGTAGGATTTTCATTTATATTTATATGACTTTTAAAACATTTTTACTTTTGAGTCTATATCCCTCATCTTTTTTTCGTCCCTAGATTCGTACCTATAAAGGTATTTATCCATAAGTCACTATTGTCGTAACATGTAAAATATAATGCTATTAAATCGTTTCGTTTTTAATTGACGACGAAAATAGCTGCAGCACAACTCATATGTATATGTATAAACATATAACACTATACAGGTATAATACCTCCAGTTACACGGTATCTGGTTATTAGGATATAGGTATACCGTATTATCGACTCACAGTTCGGGTGTACATAATAATTTAATACGCGGTGGTAGACCTCACCCATATATGTATATATTATGATAGTATTATAGTGTACGGATAAGGCCTTCGGGCATTTCGCTTAGACTTTTCTGGTCCACTCTCGTATATATATATTTATAAAGGTATACCATACAGATAGATATATCTTAATTTATATGTATATATATAAAGCGTATACAATATAATAACGATACACATTATTAACCCGTTAGGTTCGTTCACACAGCGCGTGTGTAATATGTCTCAATCCAACCCGGGCGGTATATGTGAGCAGGCCTGTTAATAATAATTATTAATAACCGATCGAAACAACGACCGCGTCGACCAGGTGCGCGTATACGCCATATAATAATAATAATATCATTATTATATAATATAATATGCGTGTAGCTATAGGTACATAATGTATGATATACACATTATTCATATATATTTATATACAGTGTGACCCAAAAGTCTCGTAAAGCTATAAGTATTACTGTACGACCGCGGCACGTGAATTTATTATTTATTTTAAATGTGATTTGTTTGACAGTTATCTAATACGATTTCAATTTAATGACATACGTTTCAAATAGATCACTGCTGAAAACCTTACATTGATTTGATGAATTGATTAACTACGGAGATCATTAAGATGGCACGGTACGGGACTTTTGGGACTCACTGTATATGTATATAATTATATAGGCACAAACTGTCGACCGATATATTATGATTTCGTATGATGCTGCCCGGATGTCTCTCATCTTCAGTTCTCTGGAATATACAGCGTCATGCCTATGCAGTACATTGGGTACAATAATATATTGTACCTGTCGCGGACAGCGGTATACGATATACACCTTGTGTACCTACATATTAATATATTATCGTGTATACAGAGTGATCCATAATTTAAACGTTCATAATAATTTTCCAAATCTATATTTTTGTGTTTTTATCAGGTAGAACTTTTCAATGTAAGAATTAAGCATTTGATCAGTATTTTAGTAGGCCATAACTTTTGCGTGCGGGGTATCTAAATATTTTTTATAATATGATGGACTATAATATATTCGTGTTATATATTTTTACTCAAATAACTTAAATTAAAAAATGATTATTAATGAAAAATTATGATTCATTTATATTCGATAAATAATCATAATATTTATTAAAATATTTTGAGTAAAGAATAAAAAAAAGAGTACCAAACAATTGGATTATTTTTGTTTAAATAATTGTATTATAAAAGTAAATTTCAAATTTTATAAAAAAAAACCCCACGAAAACTTAGAAAACTATAATCGTGTAACCCGCAGTTAAACGGTTCACCCTGTAACCTTCGCAGGAGATACCTACGCGTATGACGGGTAGATACCCGAAATCCATCACTTGGAAGCGCGTTAATAATCGTTCGAGAAGGTAAACGAATAATAATTATAGAAAAAACCCTAATCACATATCGTAACGCCACCAGAAATGTCCGCGGCTTGTACCCTCATGTGTGTGTGTTTTTTTTAAGTACACGCTAGCACCTGTATGTGAGTCGATGAATGATGTATACGGGAATGACGTGTGCATAATTATGGCCGTCACAAATACTCGGCGTCGCGGATAATAATATGATATGATATACCGTGTATACGTCATAATAATACATACGATAATTTACATTATATACTGTACGCATTCGATATAATTATAACGTGTTACATGTATCTGCACGATAATGTACACGAAAACGGTAGGCGACGAGATATATAATTCCGCCACGTCGAAAACATACATTTTTCCGTGTTCCTAATATTTTAATGAGTATAAGATAGCATAATGTTATAGTTATATGTCCTCTACGCATGTTATTAAAACAAATATTATACATAGCTCTGGATTTTTAGCAAAATAAATGAATTTTTGGGCGTAAAATACACCTACAGCTTTTTCAATACATGTACATTTAAAATTATTTTGGGAAAAATGATGTAGCAGTATTTCTAAAGCATAAATAATATTATGAAACTTTTTTATTTTTTTTTTGTTTTTGATCTATTCGCTTCAACAACAAAGGTTATTAGCTATTACAATCAGTACTCTAGTTATTATTAGCGTTAAGGTTTACATTTTATTTTTTAATTGAACATTTTGTTTCTTAAATATATTACTAAATTTGTTCATTATATAATCCTGATTTTTTTTATTATAAAACTTTTGGCTCGCATTTTTAAAATTTTTGTTGTTCAAGCAATTTTTTTACCATTTTATTTTATGACAAATTTGTTAATTTTCGTGTTGTCAAGCATACACATGTCAGGTACTAGGCACGGATTTGTAATTATTAGATTAAAAGAGCAATACAAATTTAAGCAAATTATGCGCGTAAGTTTTACGTTTCAAAAATAATACATCCCATTATTGAAAAATAATAGAAATGATAATAATAATAAATGATAGTATACAGTGATTTCTTTCACATATGACTAATTATTACTAAAAGTGTAATATAATCAGTGTATATTTGATTTTTCGTTAAGCAAAATAATACCACAACAGCTGGCGTATATACTCAAATAATGATTATCGTATTTCAAAATACGTGTTTCTACAATCACCGGTACGACTTTTAAAATGTAAAAGTTTATATGATTAATGATTTATCATTATTGATTTTAAGTACCTATGCTTTAATCGTATCGTTGTAAAATATATTATTTTAAAAAAATCATTGCAAGCACAACATATTTTATAACTGGGCAAAAAAATAAAATACATTTACATTACCTACGTATAATATGTATAACACTGATATCGGAAACGATAATTTATTGGTATCTGTTAGCATAATTGCATTGGAAATGGCTAGAAATCAGATTTCATTTCGAATTACGATTTTGTACGCTGTCCCGTGCGTGGGACTGGCATCAGTTTATGGTGTATACCTATAAGTAGGTTATAAGTGGGTATATGACGATTCATAATAGCTCATATAAACTTATACATATGTGTATATATATATGTTATACGTTGCAATAATTACGAGTAAAACGTATTTTTATGTATATGATAAGTGATATTAATTATATTTGTCATATGTTACGAATTGTTCGATTACGGTCATCTGTGATTTGGAGCTTTTTGTTTTAAAAATGAAATCAAAATTCATACTAAGTTATAGTTTTTGGGTAATGTGAAGTTTATTTAAACATTTTGATTTATTTTTCATTATGTAGTTCTGGGTGTTATGCCTTACCACGAAAAATCGAAATCAGTAATATCATTAAAGATAATATTTGTACAATATCTTAGACTACGACAATATCACTCGTAATAACATTCAATCGAAAATGAAAAAAAAAAAATGAAAAAAAAAATGCAATAACTGCAACGAGAAGACGAAAAAAATCTGAGATCGTACAACGATGATAATATTATTCGAAAATTGGCGGCGACCGGCTCCAGACACTCCAGTAGCATTGGCAGTTATAGTAATAACGTTGTCATTATATTATTATTCGTCAGACGTGTTTTTTCCTACTCTCCCTCTTTCTTTCTCACTCTCTCTCTCTCTCTCTCTCTATGTATGTGTGTAAGGTAAAAAAAAAACATCTCGTATTATTGTAGTTATTATTTTTATTGTTATTGTACGCATTACCGGCGATGGCAGCGACGATCATCGCGAGAGATGTTCTCAGCTAGACGATGCCGCGCGAGTGAATATCATGTCGGGCCAGCTCTTTGTCAGTCGGTCGACCACGCACACACACACACACACACACACACACACATACATACCATTACAGGTACACACTCTCTATACACTCGTGAAATCTCCAGGAAATATATTTAGATGAAAAGAGTGTACACATCGTGTCTAGCTATATATCATATTATTTTATATTGATGTTTAATATAGTAAGTAGCCGCGCGGCGGCGCGATAGTGTTGGGTTGTGGGAATATCGTACAACAGTAATAAAATAATAATAATATTATTATATTATATACGGAAATACGAAATACGTATAATGGTCGAAAAATTATTGTACGTCGTGTTTAATATATTTTTTTTCATTTATATATAATGTTTATATACACGATATTCCTCGCGATAATGACGTGTCTTGCCCGCGTGCGATAATATACAGCCGTAAATATTATTTTATAGGTACACACAATAATAATAATATAATGTTATTAATGTGTTGCCGTATGTATTCGTGTGCGCGACCGTACCGTATCGAAAACCGCTAATAATTCGTACGAGTATTTTCTCAGTCGTCTCCGGAGCGTTTTAAATAGTGTTTCACAATATAATAATATAACACAGACAGACTGGTATATTAATACTAAACCGTATAATATACAAATACCGACGATACCGATCGAACGGCTTGCAAAACCCGATGACAAGATGGTATAAATCATGTCCAATATATTATTATTATATTATTATTGGATACGCCGGCGGACGTCGTATTATGATGTGCGCGTGTGAGCAATCGCGTTCACGCGCTGATGTGTACAGAGCGATCCTTATTTTGAAGCAAACCACACGATATCCTGAAGTTTTGAGACTTTTTTTTTTATCAAAATTTAGAAA
The DNA here is from genome assembly GCF_003676215.2 of Rhopalosiphum maidis. NCBI lineage: Eukaryota > Metazoa > Arthropoda > Insecta > Hemiptera > Aphididae > Rhopalosiphum > Rhopalosiphum maidis. The sequence continues at coordinate 90,224,246 of NC_040878.1, forward strand.
TACTTATTAAGTGTTTTACAAGTTTTTCCTATATAATAGTCAGTATTTGTATACTCAAACGGGTTAAAAATATAAAAACTTTCTTAACTATATTTTACCCGAGATATTGCCCCGCGGTCCACAAGACAATAATCGCCCTGTAGGTTGTAGTTGTTCGCATAACGAGCAGCAGTGAAATATGTCCAAGTGTTAGGTTAGGATGTTTTTTCTGTCATCGCACGATCGTAAATATAGGTAGTATTTTTGTTATTGTTATTGTGTTGAATACTGCTTATATTTTAGACGACTCTTGTAGTCGAGTCGTGTTATTATTATACTACTTACAGCGCATATTTTATGTATATTATAATTTATACGTCTTTCGCGGTTGTAACTTGTATTATAACTTGTAGGTTAGTCGCAGTTATCCCGTGTAATAATCATACATAATAAAATATTATTCATATTATGGTTTACGAAGATATTCGAAATCGTCACGGATCCCTTTTCCCCACGAACACCATTGATATTACTTTGTCCATCATTCAGACATAATATGTCATCTCGTCATTAGCTGTGTATAGATACTGTCGATCATTTCTGAACAAACAATAATATTATGAAAATTTCATATTCTGTTATCTAAAAACTATAATAGCTATTATAATTTATATTATATTTGATGTATATATCTCCGTAGTATAAGAGACAATGTAAATGAGACAATTATACGAACAAAGAGTTCAATTATTTAGCTTGACATTTTTACAAGAAACAAAAGAATCTTATAAATATATAAGTATATATATATATAGGGAACTAAATACATTGTACTCATTTTTTTTTATTTATACTTGTTTGATATCTTAATATGAACTGATTAATTAAAAATAAATTTGTACTTTAACAGCATAAATTAGTATATCTTAGTATCTCAAATTTTAGGTCTAGTACCTAAAACGTCGCATTGGCTATATTTTTATATTTATATTCTTGCAATGTAAACTATTGCGTTGAAAAATCATTTTCCTGGCAGTTTTGTTATTTTTTTAGAGTAATTGTTGACAGTTTTTGGAACATTTCAACCCGGGCTTTAATGATAAGTGCGGATATTTTAAGACGGTCTAATTCGTTCAATCAGCGAATATTGGTCAACCGATATATGCTTACGAGTAATGCGATAATACGGTATATGAGGTATCGTAAAGCACAAATATGAAACGATAATATTTTAAACGTATGCTAATATAGTACAATTAATTTTAATGTATCGACTATCGAGTATCTATAATGCTTAAATCGCAAGTATCAAATATCTAGTACTACGATACTCCGTGTAAAGACGAGTATTTATAGTATCTAGTATCGCGATACTGTATATTATATTTTATCTTTTCAGTATCTTGCCCATCCTTGAGTATTATAGGTACAGTGGATATTCTTAAACGTGCGTCCAAATTCCCTATATTATATTAATATAATATATTGTTAATCTCTTTCGTCTGACTGCCATTGTGGGTTTTTTTGTTCGCATCGATGTAATATACTATTATTATAGGGCTTAAAGGCACGTGATTTATTCAGCAATGTCTGTATGAGAAAAAAACGATAATTTTGATCGATTACCACGAAATGTGTTATTATAGCGAATGTAGCAAATTCAATATAAAGCAACAGATTTGTAAAAGGCGGTAAAAAAATTCATTAAACACGTATATCTAATATTTATTATAATAAATAATAATATATAATATAAGAGTGCGCATTTGGATTATTTTAAGTCGATATGAGAAATATTTTGTATCGTCATGAAGTATTATATTATGATTTGGCTAAAGCTGTATCGTTCGTTATAACAAGTATAAATGTATAATACATTATTCGACATCAAACGTTGAACATACACATTGTCACATTGATAATTTCGTTAATGTATAATATTATGTATGTAAAATTTGTAAAAGATTTTTACATTTCGTTTAACAGCAATAAATGCCTATATCTACTATACCTAGTGCACATATTATATAATTTATCTATATTTACTAAAATTCTCCTAATTATTATACTCTGGACGTTTAGCACACGTTTATAATTATCAACTGAAATATTTTATAATTGTATTGTTACCATATTGCACCATTCGTTTTAAATTTATTAAATTCTATCGATATAATATATTATTTTGTCTAAAATTGTTTATTTTATTATAAAAAGAAAGCTGTTGTCTAAACGTAATATTATTTAACATTTTTACCGAAATTAAGTTGATAATAAATAACTATGCTTCGAAAAAATCTAATTTCAAAAATGGTTCGTATAATATTATGTGTGTAGCTTCAGTCTTGTTGCAGGGTTGACAGACCCTCGTTAATGATCTCACAAGCAGACCATGACTGACAACGAACCCGATACATACATTATATGCTTTTTTGTTTTGCCCGCGTGTATTCTTTCCTTGTAAAGCCTTTTTTTTTAAATATTAAGTAAGTATGTGACTTGGATAAATAAAATCACAAAACAAATCAGTAATAAATTACAATACTATTTATATTTTTGCATACAATTTACAAATTAGATTATATAGATACGTCATTAAAGGTACATTATACAGTGTATATATATATATATATATATATATAGGTATTACTGATTATTTAAATTGTATTATTCAAGTTAGTTGTATTTGTTATTATTCTTTTAGATCAAGTAGGTCACCAGCATCCACTTAAAGTTACAGCACTATTGTAATAAGACTATATAACGTTGCAAGCAATCGAAAGGAATTTTCTTTAAATCGATAGACCAATAACCGAAGCAGTGGAGGTTGGACCACGAGCAGTTTGGAGGCGGAGCGACTTGGTGTTTTATAGTACACGGTTGTAGACGATGTGTGTTTGTGTTCGTTACCAACATAGACATTATACAATATATATATATGATAATGATGCAAGTAAAATGTCTTAGTCGTTTTTTCTCAACATTCTTTCGGCACACTGTGAAACGTGCACATAGTGTGTTCTAAGTACATAAATATATACCTGTATTACTACAATTCCATAATATCTAAAGGGTGTTTGTAAACAATTATATTAAATATCATACACGAAGGGGATATGTTGTATGGGTGATCATAACCGCGTTATATATTTATATGTGAGTAGGCACCTACCCTACAAAGTGGGACTAGCTTAGCGGTTTTGATTTTTAAATGTTGTAATTTGTTTAAAATATTTAATAACAATATTATATTCACGTACATATATATAATGGCTAATATATTATATTTTTCAAAACATAGAACTAGCGCGAGTGGTTGCTAATACAGCTATGATTTTTCGTTTTTTTTCTAATTAATAATATAAATATACTTTATATTTACCCCGTTCCTTGAAAAAGGCCGTACTTAGTTTATATTTGATGTACGTTATGATTTAAAATTTTAACTGCAGCGCGTATAATATATACATCATTATAGTTTTATTATTATATTGTATAATATTTTTTTATTCGATGACCGTAATTTTTTCGACCAATAAATAAAATATTATATTATATAAGTATAATACTGCAGCATGACTGTAGAGACGACATTTTGGGTATTAATACGTACATTTTTTTTCTTCGAGGATAGCCGTTTGGCTATTACGGCAACCAAAAAATGTTTGTCCCATCTGACCTCACACACACATTCTTCTTAATGGTATCACGGGGTTGGCAACGCACTAATATATACTTAAGCATACTTATATATATGCGTGTGTACATATAGAGCCGTTAAGGTATATGTATACGCGGGCTAGATGATGATATTATACAAGTTTCCGTATAAAGCCATCGGTCGAAGAACTCACCGCCGCCGCCGATCAAAGTTGAGTAGTATATATGTATATATTAATATATATATATTTGCAGCTATATATAATATAATATAATATAATATAATATTCCCCGCCGCGTGGATAGATTGACATGTGTAGATTAGACCGCGTGACCGGAATAAAGTCGCCTGCCGCACCGGCGACGTCGATTCGGACCGAAAAAAACTGACTCGCGCAAGATGACGAAGAAGAAACGGATTGGAAAAAAACCTACACTATTATTCTCAGATCGGCATTCCTCCGCAATACCACGGGCCTCCGGCATTGCGACAGTACGGTAGATATAGTATATACGGGGTGTATATATAATATCACCACATTTCTACCCGCTATTATATTATATTTTGTTTTTAATAATGTTAAACTATCAATTGTTGTCACCCCCTTGAACTTTGGCCGTTTAACTTCCTAAGATCAAACATCATTATTTTACGAATGACAAATTTATTGCAAGAGCTTTGGAGAAGGTTAGCCAACAGGATTTATAAAACATATTTTTAAGTTATCTTTTATTTATCTATAGGTATTATTATATTTTTTAAACATTAATTGTCTTAGTTTAGAGGATATATTTAAATATTTTATGATAGATAATTTTAATGTACTCTACGTACATTTATAAGATAAAAATATTTCGAGGAAATCAAAATATTGCATAAAGTACTCGGTACCAATATCTGTTTTACGTTACTCTTGTTGTACAATATGTTAATGCATTATATTGTCAATGTTATTCGAATTACCTGGGTTACAAAGGTAACCAAATAATATTATTTCATGAATTATGTTAACAAGTTTATCATCGCACTTATCTTTTTCAATCAAGTTATAACACCTTTTTTTTAACTCTTGTGTAGGTACTCGAATTAGACTATGGTTTCGATATTGACGAATATATTTTGTAGCTCTCCTCCAAGTTTTTCACCCAATTACGCCACTGTATTTACATATATATATATATATGTATATTAGGTATATAGCCATCGTTGAATTCCACACGTCTTGTTTCGACGTACAAATGTTCCTCCCTCGGGAAGCGGTCGTGTTTCAATTATCCGACGTCAAGCGTCCGCCACTATTATCGTTCATGTTAACCAGCCGAGTTTAAAGTAATATATATTCTATACATATATACACACATATGTAGGCATACCAACGCAGATACCCGAGCCGCGGTCGCGTTAACGGTTTTGACGCGTATATTATATTATATAGTCTGTGGCCGTAGCGATCTGTGTGCACGTAGTATCGCCGCAGTCGCATATTCCGGTCGTGTCTCGCACGGCGGCGGTAATGAACACGGACTCTAAATCACGAGGTGTACATATACGCACAACGCACATGACACACAGACGACACTATCGCGCCGGCGGAAAACCCGCGTGTTTTATGTTAAACCGATTACGTTTTCATCCACTCGACGTAAATCCCGTATTCCACACGCCACGCCTGGCCTATACGTTATTTTATAATGAATGTGCGCGCGCGCGAGTGACAACACACTCGAGGCGGGATCGTGGAAGCGGTGATTTGCCGTCTTACACGCGCGCGATGTAGACGTTTTATAGACATGTTCTATATTTCCAACTCGCCGACCGATTTTACATTATAATGAACGACGTGGTAAAGATTTTAAAAACAGATTTAAATTTGTCGGTAAGTCTTCTCGAGATCGACTTTCCCACATTTTCGTATTTTTAGCCTCTGCAAATCAACGAAAAAAAAAGTAAAAATTGAATAACGTCAATTTTAAAGTTTAAAATGTTTTCAGTTCAACTTTGGTGTGTCATAAACTCATAAACAAATAGAGAGAAACGGGAGACGGCAAATCACCGATCTCAATCCCCGACTTATGTACCCAATATATTATGTAATATGTATTATGTGTTTCTCTTTATCCACGTGATATTATTATACGCGATACCAGCTGTAAAATTGGTAGTCACTACATAGATTGCAGACATCGTACTCCGGAGCAAGAAGACTCGTTTGTTGAGAGAAAAAAAATACTGAAAATTTTATTTAATACTATACACGAGGTTCGCATTTAGTAAGTATATACGAATTTCTAAGCTAAACGGATCTCTATTTTAATGGACATACAATAATATGTGACTGTTGTTTAGCCGTCGCCGCTGGTATATCGCAGAGATTCCAGATTACCCTGAAGTTATTATTTTTTTTTATATAATTATTTAAATATTTCAACCAATTCGCCTATATATTATTATTGTGTAAACGTGTTTTCATTAATGGACTTGTGGCAAGCCGACTGCTCTATTTAGACGATAAAAAACAGGTTTTTAAAAATTATTGTTTATTGTATTTATATTTTATAGTAAAATATAGATATAATTGTATTTGAAACTGACTGTTGAGTGTTGACTACTGCATGGTTGGTTTATTATACATGTGTTCGGCCCAACCTTTATAATATTAATAATCATAATTCATAATATATGTTATGCTCACAGCTTATTATACAGTAGGTATTCTCGCAAACGGATCCGGTGGCGTTGCGTGTGTCAGCGTATATTCGTAAATATCTTACATATTATTTAATATTTTAATACATGTAACATACTAACATGTAAATTGAAATTATTATAAAATAGTCTAATTTAAATGTTCCATTTAATTTTATTATTTAAGGACCATTAAAAAAAATATATAGCCCCATATTATATGTACAATAAAATAGTGATATATAATTTATCAATATAAGCAGCTGTCCAAATTATAGTATATTATTATCATTGTACACGGTTGGCTAGGCATTTTAGAATGGTATATAAGCCCGCGTGCATTAAATATGGGTTTATTCGTTTGTATAATTGTATATTATTTATACAACAGTAGTAATAAATCCAATAATTGTGCACAAATAATACGTACCTTTTCGGTCGTATATTATTGTGTCACATATAAATCTGAAATATCAACAACACATAAATGATATAGTTAATACATACTTATTATAATGGGAAGAATTTACGAGCGGTTCTTAAAAAGTTTGCCGTAGGTTTATGGTCGTCAGGTGACAACAGTACAACAGGTGAAACGTGTTTACGAATTAGCAGAACGCTATCAAGGATGAGTAAGGTATAAATACTCCTTGCGAACTCTCTAGTCGGAAAAAAAGATTTTTCGGCTACGGGATTACGGTTTTGGACAATTATTTAATATTTAAAACGACTTAAAAATTAATATTTTGTAATTACGACGTTACTATCATACCAAATGGTACCGACGACCCATCCATGTGTATTATCATGATTTTTTAAGCGGTAACTATTGCATTTGCATTCACAATAATCGTATTTGTATAGCTATAGACAGTATATTTAACATATTCTTTACCGTATTAAAAGTTATCAATATACAAACTTTAGTGGTGTGCTATTGTACTATTATTATTGATCGGATAATTTAAGTAACATTATAATGATTAATTATAATTATATATTTATAAAGTTTATAATATATATTAAAATATACATATTTTTTGTCTATATTATTTATCATTTAGAAACATTGATTGAAAATTGTTTTTGTCAACCCTAAACAGAGAAAGTTATTAAAATAATTATATGGGTACGATGTGTTTAAATCTATGTAGGTACATTAAACCAAAGAATTGTCTAAATCGACATCATCGTTCAAATTGGCCAAAGTAAATAAATTATGATGACATGTTAATGACTCGGCGTTGTATGCGTACATCGATGTATAATTAAATTACATTTTAAACTATGTATATATATAATATGATTTCAGTAGATTTTTATCCACCATCACCTATTTTAAACATCCACTGAATATAATGTTCAAATCCGACGGTATAGTAAATTAAACTCGTCCAATTAGTCCTATATCCAGTTTAAGTGATTTATAAAATTCAAACGAATTTTTTACACACATAATAAATTGTTTTTTATAATCACCTTTTGGTTGTCGTTTTGATGGTTTTTATTTCTTTTTTTTTTTCAAAACCTTACCCTCCAATTAAAACTTATCGACAGTATTATTTTATATACAGATGTTTATATATATATTATCAATGTATACGGTAGACTGTTGAGTGTGGAGACTTAACGTCTTGGTCAGGTGCAACATATAAAGACGGTTGTTATTTTTTTTTATTCTGTTTTGTTTAGTTAAAAACATCGTTATCTTAGCCGTTCATCGCTGTGGGTGACAGATAGTTTCTGTGTATGTATAGGTACCTACACTCGGTTGCTTTATGTCATGGCTAACGTTGAAATATTTATGTACGGACGGTATAAGACATGGTTTCTGAATCTACATGTGGACGCGTGTAAATTACGAATACTTTCGATTTATTTCTTGTTCGGTATGCACTGTGATGGCACATTGGAAATGTATATTATTATATGTAATTGTCGTCGTCATTGATATTAAACGATGATTAACATTGATTTTGGAACTAATATATACATGCTATTCGAAATAATATGCACGAATACTTCTGGGTAAAATGTAAATTACAATTTCATATAAAATTATTATTTATTTATTTATCAACAGATAATAATCTATTAATTTAATAAGATAATGCTTTTTTCATTTAGATTAATTTGTGAATTAAATCAAAATAATTAAGTACAAATAATAATAATACATAGCTAATCGTATTGTCATTCTTTTGTATTTTCATAATATAATACATATAAAATATATGATAATGGGAAGATATACAATATTTAAATATCTATAACCACTTTACAAAGAAATAAAGCACTATTTACATATTTATCTATATATACGAGTACATACTCGTACATTTATTATTCAAGTATACGGACTAAAACTTACTGTACATAAAGCTATTGTCAATTAATTAGATATATAAGTACCTTTTTAAAAGTGAATAGATTTGATATCATTTAAAGGATATAATTGATAAATTGATGCAGACGTTAAAGTCTCCAACTAGTGTGTTATTGTTTATGAAATTTCAGACATTATAAACCATTTATTATACTTGTATTACTATTACCTTATATATTGTATTTGGATTTATGTTAATAATTGTGTTATAATAAATAAACAACCCTGTTATGAACCCTGTTCATAAAAAAAATATGTTTTTGATAACATTAATACAGCTGATAAATTATAATTTTTAAAGCATCTATTATTTTATATATACCTAATTTTTAGAATATAGGTCAATAAATATGTATATATAATTCATTAATTTTTTTTCAATATTTTTAATTTTAGTTAATAATAAATTTTAAAATTGGAAAAAAACGGTAAGTCAAGTGTGGTGGTCTGATGATGCCTTATCGCATTATAGATTTAAAATTCATATTATATTATAATGTCTAACATTATAGGTCTTAACATCTTCTTATCATACTGTGTAATCATTGTTGTCGCGCATGCATAACATATTATTTAATCAGTATGGTAAAAGTGAATCTCTTAGTAAATTTGTATTACCCGCTATAGTCTGAATATTTTGATTTTCATAAACTTTTCGCCCCTGGTAATCATGTATGACCACTAGATACTTTTAATATCCATTATATGTATACTAAATTCTACATTTCTTGTCATTATGAGATCTACTCTGAAGACAATTCATGTCCAGTCTATCGATTATAGGGTGATTCTATTATCATGAAACACTCATTATTTCAAAAAGTATTCATGTTTTTGAAAAACATTTTTTACATAGTTTCAAGTTGTTAAAAAATCAACGTTTTTATTAAAAAATTATATTTTTAAATATTTTTATCCTTATATTTTTTTAAGGTTTTTACTTTCTTGTTTGACAACATGGAGTTTTAATTTCATATTCCAAAGCAGAATGTTTTCTGAGTATTTTGATACATAAAATCGAATTTAGGGTGAGGAGTTTATGAGTTATACGTATTTAAAATTTAGACAAGCGGAGTAGTGGAAAAAAAAATTTGCGGGGTAATCCCGTACCACTCCACTCCGCGCATCAAAACTTTAAATACTTATTTTTAACTCATAAACTATTTATTTTGTTTATTTTAACTAAATACGAGTCAAAGTATTTTCATAAAAGTGACAGGCTGAACATGTATCTCTACAGCTGAATCCCATTCTAATGGATTCTTTATTAATGTGCACAAATAAGGTTTAAATATATTATAGCCTTTTATGTGCATAAAACGTGTCTCACATGCAATATCGGTTTAGGCTTTTAAACCCCAAATGGTTCATTTCTAGGGGATATTATATTTTATATACATTATACACGCAATAATTATATTTTATATTCAGGGTGTTTGCGAGCACACTTGGCAACCACGTGGCATCGACTTCATTTCCATCTATAATGTACGATTGAAACGCGACGAGAACTGAATAAATAACGAAATCGATACGCTAAATATCCACGACATAATATGAAACTTAATAATAATATTATAAAAAATCTATCATATTGTAATGTATACAACGACACAAATAATATACCTCCGACTCGAATGCTCACGACTTTCTTTATTTATATCTATACGAGTACAAAAATTTGTCATAATATATATACAAACTATTAAAAACCTGAAACATATTTAGATATACTTTTAAATCCTGTGCCATAAACTGATGATCTCAATAAGCAGGGGTTAAGTAATACTTAAATAAATAATGTGTGTTTTTTTCAAGGTTTATATATACATATCTAATGTTAAATGGTTTTAGGATGTGTAATAAATCAATACTAATCATTGCGAATGGATCATAAAACGTAATTTATGATTGTATTGTGTAGGTCGATAGTGGGGGTTAGTCTACAACGTGGCTCTCGTTATTCCAAATTATTTTTTCTACCCCTTAAAATCGATGCAATTTATGCCACTACAGTTCCCATGAATAACTCAATGTAACTCATATTATGCTGCAATACATCTTGTCATATATTTACCCCTAATATATCTATTAATATAATATGTTGCAATATACAGTGGTGTAAGTACAAATAATTGGTATGTAAAATAATTTAATATTATTATCATAATATAATATTGCACCTTTAACAATTTGTGTTTATAATATTTTAAGGTATAAGCGTGGGATTTTCACTAGAGTGTGTGTTAATTGTGATTATTTTGTTCTCTTCTTCAAAACTATATTGTAAAGTCCATCTTTAAAACCATCAGGGGGGTGCAGATGATTTTACAACTGATAGCAACGAAATTCCTCTTTATTACAATACGCACTTGGCAACATTATAAGCCGACCAACCTAACCGTTTTACCAAGAAATCATCTGATCTTTCATAATTTACGAACGCTATTATAATTTATATATATATATATGTATTTATATATTTATATTTACATGCAGTTTTACGTAACACGTTTGTATATTAAAACACGCACCGCATGCGGTGAACCGACGACGCGTTTTTGTTGAATCCCGAAATGTATTAAATGTAAAATACATAATTCTAAATAAAAAAAAATGTTCATGATAAACACGTGGTGTGTATATTATTTCTTATGCCGTATGGTTCAGTACTATATACATGTTTATAGCGTAGAAAAGTGGTATACATGTATACCGTGGGTGGAAATAAAAATGTTATGTTTGACGTAATAGGAAACGCACACAAATTCTGAACGGATAATTAATATATTATGTAATATAATAATGACTAATGAGATTTGAGTAGAATAGAATATATTGTCGGTTAAAAAAACCACGTTCGACAATATTATAAATTAATGAATTTTATAAAATCAATACATTTTCTGTATAAATCATATTGATCTAAATGAGTGGGAAAATTGTTCGATAAGATTTTTTTTAAGCTGACCCAACAGTGTCTTCCATGTGAAAATCATTTAATTTAATCGCACATGTCGCTATTGCAAATTTGATGCCACCAGTGCAAAAATATTTTAAAGATACTTTACTTATAATAGGCTCGAATAGGCGCCAAGTTGAAAATCAATATTTACAATATTAATGGTCGACGGTATTTGTATTTCCATTAGGTATTACAGTTACGTCACTTATATTATTTTACAGATTACTAACGATCAAATGTTATCATTTGTTTTCAGCCTTAAAGCTGAATTTATATTCGTACTACACGCTGTGTTGTGTTTTGTTTTGTATATCCAATACTGGTAACGACACGTCGGTAAAACACGTTTGAACTGATTAAAATATTTAACCCTACACGACACGACCGCGGTGTGCACGTGGAAACCTGGGACAAGTTTATGTTTCAGAATACTACATGCACCACCAAGGTGTGGTTCAGAGATTTTAAAGATCAAAATAAATATTATGTGCTCGACGCGAAATACGAAAACCGGCACCACGAGTGTACGAATATGGACCAACAAATATCGGGCGACGGCAAATCATCGTTTGAAATCCGAACCATCAAGCATATTATTGTGTGCTGTGCCACAGTTTATTGTACATATTAAGCTAACTGGCCACGACCGCTTATTACAGCATAATATCGACTGATGATTTGAAATTTTCGGCACACTATAGAAAATTCACTAGCCACACCTTGCCGGCTGCATATTATAATATAACAAGCCATCCATCAAAAACACTTGTTGTTAGTTCACTTTCCACTGTTGACACACACTCGTGAGGCCGAAAGGATCGAAAAACGGTTTAACCGAGAATCGCAAGATAACTAAACGACGAAGAAAAAGACATCTGTCGTCTCGTATGTCTTTTGTTGTATTCTAAGTAATCATGGTAACGTTCATTAACCAAACATCTTTCGGGAAATGTTCAACGTCGAATTACGTCAACTTTTAGATACGACAGAAGACATAATATCGGACTACCGACGTGAAAACTAACGCAGTTACCTATTGGATATTTCTTTAAGACTGTCCTATGAAAAGGCATATACGTAGGTTTGTGTATATTATGATGTACACTCAAGAGTCACGAACCTTGATAATTTCCCCGACAACGGTTAGTCGGCCTAAGAAAAAAGTGGTCGTCATCAATCTTTTTCTACAACTAATTTAATTCGCATAAGATATTGTGCAGTGTGACGATATAGATACTACTCGTAGTTAAATTATTTTATGGAATTTCATACGAATTTTTGCGAGTCTCATCATTTCCGGTCTGCGTCACTCGTTTGATGTTTTCCAAGGATTGCTGATGGTGGCACCGTTGCGTCGAGGTTATAGGTTAAATTTTTATTAGTCGAGTAATGCCCGCGGTCGCATAAACAGTCACCAAATATTTAACGAATAAATTGTTGGCTAACAGTTCTTAAACATAATTTAATGACCTATAACTGCATGTTCATTAAATTTTAGTGAACCATCAATTAATCAATTTTGTATGCAGCTCGGCATACGAATATTTAAAAATTATAAAAATTAGACTAACCTAATTTAACATAATCTCTTGACTTAAAATTAAAATTTTGAAACTAAGCTAAAAACAAAACAATATAAATCAACATAAATAATTAAATTTCAATGAGGTTATTATTATTATTATATTAACTAACTGATTAGTGATAACACAGATACTATTTCAATCATATTAATTTCTTTTTGATATTAATGTATTATACTTATTATTTAAATTATTTAGGACCTGAAATTAATAATTTAAATTATTTCAAACAATACTCCGTACGAAATAAATAATCAAGTAATTTATTACTATGCGTACCGCGTAGCGTGATGCGTTAAATACGGAAACCGATACCACTAAGTGTATGAAAGTATCATCATACATAGCGTCAATTTAAATTGACGTTCAATAACATTATTGACTAGTGTATAGATAATAGATCTATGTTCAGTACCATATCACGTATCGTATATGCCACCATGCATGTTAACCGTACACCTATGAAAATTAGGAGTTATGCATTTATGATAATTTTATTAATATAAACGTAGTATATTATTAACCGTCAAACTTTCAAAAAAATTATTCAGCAAAACATTGCAGACTACAGCTTGTATGTGGGTGCTCGAGTACCATAGTTGGAGATTATGCGAAGGGCTTATGGAAGTTTCTCGAATAATTACTAAACCTTCTTCGTATAAAAAGCAAATTAAATCTCATTTTCACTAGTATTATTATTTTATAATTATAATAAGAAAAGTATGGTTATGCGAATTTTAATATTTAAACATGTTTAAGTCTCTTCTCCAATTTTACTAAATCTGTACACATTTAAATCGTTTATTTTTTAATAATAATGCATGCGTATACTTTTATGTTTTTGTCACCTAACACGCGTATTTATTTTTTTTAAACTGTTGCATTCATACAATATACGGCATATAAATTGAAATAATTGCGTTAGTACGGTAAAAGTTTGAATATCAAAGCAACTGCAGTTACAACTTTAAGAAAATCTCGCGATATATTATTGGTGATTAGTATCGAGCGGGAATAATTTAATACAGAGCACGCGGTGTATTATTTTCCGGTAGACAACAATAGAAAAACAGAAGAAAAAAAAATAATCGATTTCATATTTAAAGGTACCTCTATGGCTCTATTCATAGATATAATATTATTATAATATACGCGCGTGAAATACGCTTTTGTGTAATCGTCGTCGTCGGAACAGCAGATGATAACGTGCCCCGTACTATTATTATTATTATTATAACTAGTATAAAACGAACCTATGGGTAAAGTGCTCAACGCAGAAAAACGTGTCCGACACGATAAAAATCTCGGCGAGAGAAACATCGTTTACCACTCAACACGCGGCCGCCGCCGCCGCCGCCGCCGGCCGGGCAGATGACGAGGAGACGATTTTATTTTTATGTTTTCCACACATACTCGAGCACAGTGTGTGTGTGTGTGCGCGCGCGAGAGAGAGTAAATAGCAATGGATCGTGCGCGACCGTGCCAATATAATAAATGGAACGACGATAGTCCAGAGACGACGACGGTTGTGTGTATATTGCGTATATATTATAATAAGCATTATTGGCAACAGAAAAAAAGAGAGACACTTAATTATTATCGTCACGCGCAAACGACGACGACGACGATCGAAAACCGGATAGATTCGTTGCGATTCGACTGTCCGAGTGTAGGTTAGTATAATATCATGTATAATAACGGCCGTGTATTGCGGTGATGTCCGACGATATAATTTCTAATATCGCCGTTTAAGGAAATAGTACTTGCTAATATTATTATGCCGGTGACAGATGGGTGCGTAGACGAAAAGCCTTATTTATTAATTAAAAACAGTCGTAAGGGACTCGAGAACGAACGTTTTCCACTCTTATTATGCTTCAAGATCGCGTAAAAAAAAAATTCACAATATTCTCGTCCCGTACGAGCGGATGAAAACGTTTCGATAGAACGCGACCGGTGGTGTAATATTCTTATTTGAACGTCTGCTTTTGCCATCATAGAGCAGACGACGATGCGAGTGTAAGATATTATGTGACCTATTTCCTGTGTAAATTTACTCACAGTCAACACACGAAACACACCGCCTCCGTTAACGGGGAGCGATGGTTATATTATACGGTACGCGTGTGCTCGTGTGTTTGACTAATAATCCGGTAGCGGTTCGTCATGCGTACACACATGCGTACAAACAAACATGCACCCAAAAAGTCTACAACCCTTCTTGGCCCTACGACTCCAACGGCGGTGCGTCGAACTTCGTTGTGTAGTCGCCATGTATTATGTTGGGTTAAATCATGAGGTTAGGGTCAAATTCGTTGCCACTTATTTCTACTTTTAAATTTACATTTTTTGGTTTAGAGCTAAAAATATTATCGTTACCTACGACCATATAAAATAGTTAAAAATGATTATTTTTATTCGTTTGGTTAAATTATTGTTAATTATTATATCATTAGGCTTCCGTGGGCTGTGGTCATGTTAGGTATGTAACTGGTATAAGGTTCCTGAGTTTCGTGATCCTACGAAAAATGAAATGATCACGCGCCACGTTATATAATAATTTTTTAATATCGCTCGGGTTATTCTTCTTAATTTCCATTTGTTTCCGTTTTAATTCACGGCCAATGAACCGTGCAGTGCACGTATACGCGCGATAATAGTGAAATATACGACGCTTTAAAGCTTATTTAAAATGCAAATTCGCCAAAGCGACTACACAGTACACACGTCTATATATAAGTATATACATATATATATAAAACCCGCATGCACTCCTCACGCGGTTTTTTCTCTCATCTTATCCACTCGCATCCAATTATGGGTGCCTGTGCCGGTTTTCGCGTATGCGATATCTTCGTGTATGTGCCTGCGTGTGTGTATTTGCGCACTATACACGCATTATTATATGATAATAATAAAAACGAACCCATAAATCGTGTGCGCGACCGAGACACGTCTCGCGTTTCCCATTAGGGATGAATTAAAAAACCGAATAAAACCGTGCTGGCGCGCATAATAATTATAAATCGCGACGGCATAATTAAAACGCTGCGTCGATGATAATATTATAGTAATCTCGTCGCCGCAGCTCGACGGTTTGGCTCCCGCGCACTACATTATTATTATTATTATTATTATATATATTCGCACGTATAAGAGGTATAAGAGGAAGTGGGGAATATTATTAATTTATATATATTTTTTTTACACCGAAGGACGACGGCGACGACGGTAATAAATGCCACTTTACTCGCGTAATTTTAATCGTTTTTTTCTTTTTTTTTTGCTTATTATATCACGCGTGTAACGAAATAAAGTGAAAAAATCGTCGGCCGATTACACGTTTCGCAGCGCGTTGCGGGGGATTAAATGCGACAAAAAAAAAAAATAAATAAATAAATGAATAAAAAGATCCCAGTGATTTATGTGGACACGCCGCGACATACTACGAGATCGTCTCCTCTCTAAAACATAAAATCCTCATTCGCTTAATGGAAATATGAACATCGTAAATCAATTCGTATATACAATTAAAATATTATATCATATAATTATATATGTACAATTATCAATGCCGACCTGTCCATGTCGCGTGTACGCTCACGATATATATTATAATACTCCTATGTGTATATAAGTAGGTAGGTACACCAAGATTAATGTATGCCATTATATTATATCACCATATCGGTACCGGATTTTTATTATTACAATTATTATTATGACTCAAACTTTAATACTCTAAAAATATACTAAATATATAGTTAAATATGCATTCTGCATTTATATTCGTTTAAAAAATCAAACATATAATATATATTTAAAATAAATCAAAATTTACTGGTGATCAATTAATTTTTTTATTTCCTTATTTTCATAGTGTTTGTCATTGAAGATTATAAAATAAAGGTATAGGTATAACTGAGTTTATTTTACATTTCGGTAGGTTTTAGATAATATCAATATTTACGCTAAGTACAAATTTATTTCAAAATATTTACATTGAAATCTGCCGATTAACATTTAATGACACTCTAAACTATTATGCGTGACTAATTATTTTTTCGATACGCGTAATGGCGGTCGCGAATACCGGATTTGATAATAATATACAACAATAATCGTACACGTAATTGATATGTACGCGCGTAACGTGGTGCAGTAGAATATAAATAAACGAACAGCGTTGCTACCCATTTTTGGTCGTTTCTAATAATGTATAAAGACATTATTCGTGCGCATGACCGGATTATAGACGTATCAAACCGGTCGAAAGCTCGTAATAATGGTAATAATAGTACAAAAACAACAGAGCAGATAGAGAAACGAAAAGAAAATTGTATTTTTTTTACATAGTTTAAACAAACAGTAGTCAATGACAATTAACTAAATTATCATCATTATACATATTATTATAATAATGGACATAATTATATATAATTATGTGTATCTATAATGATTTGCGTCTCGAACATTGCTGTTCCACATTATCATAGACATCAAATTGTTTGATTAATTGTCGTACAAAACCAGGACTAAGTCCGGATTTTTTAATTTCAGGTGAACATTTGCAATCCTCGCTGCTCCACAATTTATCCGTGTAATCTAATCTCATTGCCTTTTTATCGAGATGACAGTTATTGCAGTTACCGTAATTGGGCGCACAATTAGGTAATGAAGATACATAACATTTAGCGACTCTGACTTCTTTTGTAAGTTTTTCCTTTACGATACGTTTAAACTGCGAACCCGTTATTTCCGGGACGAATATTTCCTGTAAAATATATAACATTAATAATTATTGTTATATTATTATATCGTTAATTCCTATATAATGAAACATTGTTTCATTGTTATGATTTGTTTCCTCACATTTTGAATATCGTCAACTTCTGTTTTGACTGATTTTTTAAGACAATCATGACTTTTTGAAAATTTAAGGATTTCATATGAATCAACAGTAATATCATTAGCGTTCCACTGAACTCCGACATCACGTTTAAATGTTATTACAGCAGCAGTAGATGATATATTTACATATAAATTGTTATTTACTGCCATGTTACCATAATCGGATCCGTCTAACAACTGCAACATAACATAGTTCTTTGGTTAATATTGAGTAGACACCTACATTTTTATTTCATTAAGTTTCAAATTACCTTGCCGTTTATTGAATTACCGTGATAAATATTTTTGACATGTCCCGTTGAAAACTTGTCATTTGTTGCACGCCGACTATTGCCCTGAACTAAAAACGAATTATAACAATAAATACAAACGTGTTATTGTCTATGATAAAAATGTCTATACTATAGATGTCTGATCCTTTGTAATTTAGACATAGTACTCCGGACCGACACTGATCTGCTACAGACATCTCAGGGTTACTTTTTGATGACCCGGGAATCCATGCTTTAATTCCCATACCTCTGATATAGTTCAAGTACTTTTTAAGTTCATCTAAAAAAATAATACCATTATATCGATAAATACAATAAAATATTATACACATGACGTTAGTATGAACCGTTTTTTATTTAAAAAATAAATAATCATTACTGGCATATAAGATTTGCAACTATAGTGATTAATACCACGTTGACAGAGTTGTTTATGTCATAGAGAGTATGAATATTTTAATTAATTTATAAAAAATCAAAAGTCATACAAGTAACGTATTACGATGCATTATTCTTACGTAACAACATATAAATGCATACGGCCATAATGCAATAACAGAGTATTAAGATTAGATCACACCGACAAATACTAGTTAAGCTTGAATAACAAAATTCAAGCCAAAGTCAATGAATTCCGAAGTTATTCCTGATTCTGTATGACAATTAATTCAAAGTTTTGACGTCTGTGAGAATGCGGAATAGCCAAGACCAAGTCATAAAACGCTATTAAAAATGATGTATTTATTGTTATTAAAAAATATAAATATTATACTTGATTAGATATTTGGATCAATAATAAATTTATATTTATTTATAATTTAATATAATATTAATTATTTTAAATGATTATTGGTCGAACCCCAAGTGTTTAAACATAACGCACGTGTTAACAACAATGTTATGAAATATTATATTTAAAAATATTCTACTTACTGGCAGCAGACTGAATTGGAAAGAAAATTAACTTAAAATATGTAGAGCAGATCAACATATAACACAGTGCAACTACATAATTAAACGATGGAAGGTATTCCCCAATTTTTGTAAATAGTGTAGTATTTTTTTACGTATAAAGCAATATTTAATGATGATGAGTGCAAAAGTGTCGAAAGAATTAAAAAATTGATTTTCGAACGGTTATTGGGTATTTAAGTTGAAATCAGCTGATAAAACTTAACGGATAACAGGTGTCTTTTACATAATTTTACACGTTTGATTTTGGCGAGACGTCAAATTGAATTAATTGTACGGTATTCTCGTGTTGATGATATTCGAACATAATTAATTACTTTATGATATTCTGATACTGATGTAATGAAGCGTAGGTATTTCTCTTACCTTCCATTTTCTTGTCCATTTCCAAAAAGTTTTACGAAATCTTTAGTTGTACAATGGTTTTTGTATAAATCGTAGAACAAATCTGTGGACAATGTGTATTATAATCAATAAATATTATTTTTTTACCAGAACTGTTAAATATCTCCAAATGTAAAATACCCAATAAAAAAAAAAAAATCATAAATAAATAAAAATCAAGATTAAGGGCATATTCATTCTTTTACTGTATCATTTAAAAGACACGTCAAAACAAAACACTCAAATGAAAAAAAAGAAACCAATAATGAATTATTCTAACGCCGATATGTATATATTTAACTGTTATCGATATTAAAATGTTACAGTATATAATCAAAATTTTTTTTTATGTTCGGTGAAAATAAATTTAAAAAAATGAAAATTTACTTACTCTTAATTGTACTTCCAGTAATGTGCACTAGAAGATTAATATATTTTAACCATACGAATATTTTACTTTCGAATACAAATAAAATATTATGATTTATATTAAGCATTCGTTATTTTTAACATAGATCTTCCACTATTGTTTAGTATTTTCGAAGTATATTTTCTACCATAGCAGTCATTAAAAAGTCATATACATCATAAACAGCTGATCCATTTAATAGTATTTTATTATAAATTCTTTATTAATTGTTCAAGCAGTGATATTGAATTTCTTTGGAACATTTTTTCTCATGTGGTCAGTATTTATTTTTTTGCATGATATTTATAATAAATTATTAATTTACCTACAAAATACTATTATAGACAATAATTTAAAAAATTTCAAGCGGTATATTTATTTTAGAGTTGAACTACCTAATACATAGTTATACAAATTATTAAATATTATCTTCGACTTTCACGTATTATATCTCATAAATCATTTACCACTTCATTTATCACCGTGTTGGCTTTTGATTAGTTTATTATTATTAATATATTTTGTGTTTTTACTGAAAAGCTATTATTATAATAGCTGAATTGATTATTATTAGTTGTAAATATTTGTTATTAATATTAATACATGTACCACGAAAACAGTTATTGCGATTAGTATGTGTAAAAAGGTGATCAACAATTATTCATCTTAAATTTGACTGACTAATATTTAAAACATTTATAATGTAATACCATTGATTATATATTATTATTATTTTTATATATAATCAATGATTATACTTATATATTCTCCTCTATTATTATTCATATTATACTTAATTATATTTCCCAATAATTAGTTGAAGTTCTGGAAATTAACATATAATATTCTATACCAAGCGTATTGTGTATATAATTAAATCGTAGTTATGTATCAAATAGTATGTATTCATCATATAGGTAATAGGTATTATAATATTATATGTAGGTGGGACTTGATATAACCACGAATTATTTAATTTATATAAACCCGTCAAAATTACAACAGGTTTAATTTATAAAATTTAAATGCCGGTTTTGTCGTACTAAATGATTCGTGTTTAAGGCAAACAGTGGTATAGGTCTATCGGGTCACTAAATATTATAATGCGGATTAAATAAAAAAAAATCTCAAAAGACAGTGGTTTGCCCAGATGTCATAGTGATTTATTAGTAATATAATGCATGGACAATATAATATATAATATAATAATCCACAATGACTACAATAACATACTATAACAGTTATTGTTATATGATTATTAACTGCATTCTGTAGAGACAAACATTTACTAAAACATAAGAATCTATGCAATTATTACTTCTATTTTATAAAAAAAAGCTGTTACCTACATTTTAGATACCAGACACCAGTTCAATAATAATTCCGTAGACTTTTAGTCGATAGGAAATTGTTTAAAATTTATGAACCACATTGCTGATGATATTTTAGTAATTACTAACATACTACAGTAACTATTCTAACTATAAAATTATATATCAATTATAAATAAATGTTTTTTGTTAAATATATTTGTTTTGAAAAAGTGTAGGTGCCGATTCTATATTACTGTTATCTAAATGAGTATAAATATTATTTTGCTATTTTTTATTACATATTAATTATCGTAGAATTTACCTACTAATTTTCATAGTTTTAATAAAAATATATACAACCAATAAAATAAATACATATCATTGTGTCCGGTTTTGAATATAAAACTTAATATCTCGGTCGGTTGACCTTGAATTTGAATGACGTTTCTTATAAGAATTATCAAAGTATAATTTTTAGAGAAATTTTAACTCTTTGAGTGTGTGAATTGGAATTTATTTTAAAATTTTAAATTAGCAACTGAATGGTACACAATACAAATTGTAATACTTCCTATAATAATAATTATGAACAAATAATATTTATAATAGTAATCCGCAATGTATAGTTTAACTTATAAACCTATGGTATAATCGGATTTCCGGTATGATGAGCGATTTAATAACAGATTTTGTTATGTTATAAAAGTGAACGTCGTCTGAGATCGTATTTTGCGGTCTCTGCTAATAAATAGAAGCCGATAATGTGGTCGTATTTCAATCATCGATGCAATTCTGGACCGTCGGATGTATAGATTCGTACACATACGCGTGTTCGTATATAATACGATATGTAAGATAATATACGTGGACTTGGTAAAATTTCTCCTTTTAACAGTGTACTGATGATGTTGTGTATATAGCTCACAAACGACGTAGCCAACGGTTTTTTTTTATTCTTTATTAATGCTTGACGAAATTATGGCCATAACTCTTTCTACATAATTCATATTTTTTCCATGCCTATATAATATTATTTATACCTACTGCTTACTTAATTTTCTTCTTTCACTACGTGTTATTAATTGAACAACCTGCAGCAATTCAGCAGTATAGATTTCCAGTGCATTTTTAATTTTAGTTACACAAGAATTGTTGCCTTTATATATTTTGAAGTTTATTCTATTGATTCGTAAACATTTGCATCCAATCACCTTTTAAATGTGATGATGGGCGTATTTCGGCTATATACCATGATATATAGTATAATATATATATTATATACCAATAGCCAATATAGTTATTGCTATTAAACGATCGTATTAAATTCTCGAAATAAATTTGTTGAAAAATCTATTATGATCATTAGTGATCATATATCATAAATATATTTTTTTAAAGAAGTTCGAATATCGAGTACCTATGCATAATATTTATGTAATAGTGGTTTATTGTAATAATTCTGTAGCGAATGTGATTATAAATCCAAAATATTAAACACAGTTGACTTGATTTTATACAACCATTGATTAAATTTCATCGAGTAAACACAATAAAAAATGTGTTCCTAACTCCTTTCTCATTAGTGGAAACCGTTGTTTCAGAACCAGTTTTTTTTTATCCTTGTTTCAGATTTTAATCTATAAAGATCAGATGAATGTCTATTGGAATAACAATGATATTTAATTTTTACTATATTACAAACAAAATACATACAGTTATTATACTCTGTTCCTCGATGATTATTTGTTTCTTTATAATTTTATTCTTGAAAAATGAAGTTCTATAAAGGTATAGTTTTTATAAAAACAAGTAAAAAAACAACACAAATAAATCATTTTCTAAAAAATTTATATTTATACTTAAAAAGGGTGTTTTTAATCTTTTAAAAAAAATGAATAAACAACAGAAGAAATGATTGTTTATAAGACTATACATACATAGTAGTTTATAATTTTAATTGACACTAAAATAGTATACGATCATAATTTCTAAGATTGAAATAACTGTTTTAAATATTTCATTTATTTTCGTATAGTTAACTTAAATGAATAATAATATAATATAATTATGATATCCACCGCTAATAACGATTAAGGAACAACCATATAAGTCAAACAATTTAAATAATTTGTATGTTAACAAGTTAATTTTTATTTTATATATAACTTTTGTACATGGCCCATTGCAGATTATAATATGGAAAATGGTAATAATTAAATAAATACTTTTTTTTAGTACACAACGTTTAAACAAATTCCAATATGCGTGATAATTGGATTATTAATGCTAGTCATAAAATATATTTGTAGAATATGTAAATGTATGTAAATTGAAATTGAATCGATAATTGCCGTTAATATTTCACGATTTTACATTGCATTGGTATTTTGAAAAAACACGATTTAAATATTTACGATCATATTATATAGCATATAGGTATTTGATTTTATAATTATTTTCATTTATAATAGTCAACTATTTGTGAAATAGTGTTTGTCATTTTTTATTACACTAGTTGCTTTATTAAAGTAATATACCAAATCATATTTGCATTTATTTACAACTACATAATATTAAACATTTTTATTATTGTTTTATTTAATTTTGTTTATTGACATCTGCTGTAGGATTACACTTTAACAAGCGTTTTAGATGCCAAATCAGTGAATAAAATAAAAAAAAATAACACTGTGAATGCCATTTATAAATAGAAATGTCTACACATAGCTTATGCTAATATAGTCTATAGTCTATACTATCATCACATGTTTGATTTCATTTTTAATAATCATAAATCATATATGACTGTGTGTATGGGTGTGGGTGTGTATAATTTTAATAATTTTAAAACGTCTAAAATTTAATTGAAAAGTTAAATATCTAATTATCGTAAATATATTATATACATATTTATTTATACCTGCAATTCCTACGGAAAAAAATTCAACTGGTATATCAATGCATGATAATAAAATTATTATATAAAAGTCATAGTAGAGTTTATCAAGTTTCTGTGGTTAGCTTCTTATGAATAATAACTATAACTAAAGCAGTTTGAGGAATAATCGTTAATGTTACATTAAAATATTTAATTTTGTTAAAATTTGAACTTCAATTGTTTATAAAGAAAACTGCGACTTTATATTTTAAAATGTATTTTAGAAAAAATCATAAGGCATCATCTGCTAAACATTTAAATTTTTAAAATTAAAATTTTAACTAAAAAATAATTTGCAAATTTTTGTGATTTTAATGCATTTCATCTACGTTTGAACTTCAAATGTGTGGAACAGAAAAAAAAGTAAAATGCAAGGGTAGTATGACCCAATTTGGCCATTTAAATAATTATAATAATATAATATTCGTCCCGATACAATATTATCCTACGCTAATAACACGAGACAATTTTGTATTATATCAAATTATGCAGATTACCACTAGGTATTTAAAGTAATAATTATAATATACATATAAATATAACGTTTCACGACGCCACTATTATCCTATTATTGGTCGAAGATTTATTATTATAGCATAATTCTAATTCTTAAAGTATAAGCTCCTAAACATATAGTGACTATAAACATATACTTATTATTTTTTAGAATTGTTTTATGGTATTTTCTAATGTTTATCTAGAGCATTTAAATCCGAACTTCAATTATTCTAATTTTCATCGAGATGCGATGTATTTATACTGTATACGCATGTATATTATTATTTATTAAACGTCTACCAATAATTAAAAATATTATACATAAAAATGTCACCAGAGCTAAGAGGATTTGTATGTTTACCCGTATTGCGTTACACACGGATAATGTAAGTACGACGATGACTACATCATCATACAATAATAATAATAATAATAATAATAATAAACAAATATTTGACTAATACCTAATATTATTATATTGTTTAAGTCTCCTAACTAGTCGTCGTCGTCGTACGATTGTTTGTAATGGCATATGTGTTGTTTTCTTAAACTACATGATATATACATATTGTCTGAACGTTTTATATTTATATTATTGTTGTACTTATTTTCAAAGCGTATATCCCTTTCCACAGCCCTCAGCGGGGGGATAGTTGTATCACGCAGGGTGCATGATCTAAGAGCTATCGTACAATACTTTAATATTATATTATATTATTTATATTGAATTATAATAAAAAATAAATCATATTATATTATAAAGACGCAGGCACACTAGTGGTGTTATTATAATTTCATCGGTGCCCAAATAAATTTCCCATCGGAATGCCCCACCGTTCACTGAGGCTCACAGCAGCACGCACCAAACACCAACGAATATTATGTGCTTTTCACATAATGATAATAATTATGCTATTTAAAAATATTTAAAAACAACAATTATAAATAATAGTATTATTGTTAGACCGTGCGACTACGAGCCGTGAAGAGGTAATAGTTTTTATTTTTTAGTATTATTATTGTCGCCGCGCGTGTTTTATGTTTTTTTACTATTCTCATTGATGTGCCCTGCGGATTGACTGGCGTGTGATTTTGAAATTGAACTCTTTGAATTTATCGATTTATTCTCAATCATCAGTCTTATAATTTATCTTCAAGTAGAATAATATCCCAATCATTTATTAACAACGAAAACTTATTTATTTTTCAAATATATGATATATATCATAATATATATATATATGGTTTTATCGCCATAAAACATTTGTAAATTAATATTCATCTGTTAAAATAATTATACCATACTGTTCTAATTTGTTTTTGAATTAAACATCACAAAATTGAAATCATTGCTCTCGAGTAAATCTTCGTATACAGACACAAATAAAAACGATAAATTTGATAATTGAAATGAATATTATAATACTATACTAAGTGATCTGTATTTCGAATATGTGCTATAATTTTTTAATTCGTGGGCAGTTAAATATTTATGTACAAAAAAATCATTGGTTATATTAAATAGGGCCCGCAATTCTCCGTTGTCTATAATTTTTACTCTCACGAGTTAAATTTTCCTAAGAGCGTAGATATATACTATATATATATATATATAGTATTGACCGTAAACGTTTATCACGTGTATACTACACGTAGAGACAAAAGGACAAACGGTTCGCTACAATACAATGATTGATACATCATATGCAGTTTTACGGCAAACTGCAGTCAACGAGAACATGATGCGCATTATCATTATTATCATAACGACGTGCGTGTTATACCTACACCCTCTGCTGTAGTGACGAATAATCATATTACATTATTATTATGTAGGTAGGTACGCGAGGCGTTTTATTGTGTGCGCCTTGATTAGGCACACCGAGAGAATATAACAATAATATTATATATGATCCGCGTGTATACGTCGGCTCAGTGTAGAAAACATCATTATCGTCCTCGGCCGCTGCCGCCAATTGCTCTTACACACCGTAACCTGAATGTATACATATACTGCTCGTGTACCTATATAATATGTGTGTGTTGTTTTTTTCACCTCTGTATAATATACACACGCGCACACACCCTGATCCTCCTACCTTTACTGTCGCTGCCGAAATGCCGCCGCCACCACCGCCGCCGCCGCCGCCATCACACCCCCATAGGCAATTTTTCGAGCCAGGGGGTAACCGCCCCGATCGATTTTGAATCCGATTTTGGAAGGAAAAAAAAATATAAAGACCGGCCCAAACCGATTTTCAACCCGGCCTGTCCTACAATACTGTGTGCTGCAGGTAAACGCCGTCGTCTCCACCGTCGTGTCGTTATAAGTATATTGTATTTTAGTAGTCCCGTCGTCCTAATATACGCTCACTACAGGTTATATAATAACAGTATGGATAGGGTACGTATAGGTCGTATATTATGTGTATATTTATAAATAAAATATGTACGTGTATGTATATAGGTATAATGCACGTGCAGGAGGATCTATTATAATACGTGTCGGTTCGTTCACGCTGTAATACAGACATTATCACCGCGTGTTTATAATAAATAGGTAGTAACGATTCTTCCTGATGTTAAGGTGTAACCTTTGCCTTGTAATTTTCCCTTTTTATTTTTTCTGCCATAGCTACTGCAATACTACTGTAACTGTTGCGGTTGTGGATCCGAATTCCAACGTCGTTGACGTCATGGTGAATATTATCCGTCACCGATAAAATTGATAAAAAAAAATTGGTACTTAACCCAGTCATTTCAATGTATCGGTCCAAATAACCTGTATATACATTTTTTAGTTATATTATCAGTCTTACTCAAACGTACAGTGACTATGTGTCTATGTATTACATAGTCTTTATTTTATAAAATATACATATTAACCTAACTTATACAATACAGTGTATACAGTGTATGTATAACTATAAGACATTTATAGCTGTATAAATAAAAAATATATATCAACAACAATTTATTTTGCAAATAATACAAATATCTAGAAAATTTCAATTTAAATACTTACTATGAAATAAACTAATAATTGACACATTAAGTACTTATATTATATTTTAATTTAATTTAATAGCTGTATAGTATTATGTTAATATCTAGCACAAATACAATCTATTTATTTGTATTATATATATGTACTCAAATCGTCAACAGTTTATTTTTTACTTTTATAATTCTTCAAGTTTGTTTGACTATAGATTTTAATACGTATAATACTTACTTGATCACACATTTATGCTATTATAAATGATTGCAGTGCGTGCCACTGCCACAATATGTATAATATTATACAAGTAAATAATAAAAACAGTGAAGCTTGAAGCAAATAAACCTATAACAATTATATTTCTCTTCCAGAAAATTGAAATATTTAGTAAATACGCTTCAATATCTAATAATAACAGTAATACAATATTATTCATAAATCATCCTGCAGAGTATTGAGTGATTTCAACTAGGTATACCTGATATTTAAGGCGTATCCAGAAAAAAATTAGGATTATTATACGCTAACATATAAGCCTATATAATTTCATAGTTTATGCCTATGATTTCGATAAACCACATAGGTATTTGTTCATTATTTAGGCGTATAAATAGAACAATATTTATAATGTAGAAAGTCAAACAATAATATTATAACAACTTAGGTAATGCATGAACAGACGATTGCGTTTAGTACTTCAATAAGATAAAATAAAGAGCAGATATTGTATTTAGGTCTGCGTGAAAAAAATATCTATTAATTTTATTATCTGGTATTAATACTAATAATAAAGATATCTGTTTTAAAAAGAGATACAATATGACTATAAGAGTATATTATAAATATAAGTGCAATATCACCACTTCATATAATAATCCATTTTAAGAATATAGACATTTTAATCACTACACGCGTATGGCATGCTCGAACTTTGATATTTTTTTCTAAACATATAAAACATTATAGTGTTGAACACAATATTGTATGGTAATTCTTTTGAGGATCGTAATTGTTGTTTATTTTATTGAAAGCATTTAGTAAATAAACTTTATATGTATATATTGCGCGTTTAAACTATTTTAACTCTTGCGGCATATATAGTTATACTTCTTTGACCAATATTTTTATTCTAAAAATACATAGTTATTTAAATATTATATATAATACGTATATATGTATATTATATTCACCGAAATCTATCTTAAATCGTCTGAAAACCATACAATTCAGGCCAACCAAATCTACCAATGTCATTCTACCTTAAAATTAAAAAAAATTAAAATATAAAATTGCTTACTTTAGAGCGCGATGCCAAGTAATTTCTATTATTTGGCTAATTTTCTATTCGGGATCAAAAATAGACTTCCGGTCTTAAATCGAGCGCATCTAGCTGGTGTCATCGCGGTGTTATTTCACAACCAGCAACCGTATCGTTGCAAAAACGTTGCGTTTTACACATTTTGATTGTGATAGTTCAGGTTAAATAATACATAGTCATAAATTTTAGGTCTAAGTGTTTTTGGCTCTCAAACAAACATTTTATAAATTGAAACATTTCGTTTGTGTGCAGAGTTATAACGCCACTCTATTCATATTTCGTTTTAAAAACGAAATACCCAATAAAAGAAATATACATATAGCCGTTTATATTCGTACATAAATAATATGGTATACTGTTTGTTAAATTATATCAATTTTTAGAATATTTTAATGAAGTTTATACTATTTAATGACGTTAAACCGAGTTAATTTAGTCAAATACCTATTAAATGATAATAATGCGTTTAATATAAAATATTTAGTGCAAGTATTTAGTGTATATTAGTTGGTTAGTATATTTTTCATAATTTAACATTTAAAATTAAATACCAATTACATTACATTATAATTCGTTTTATAAAATTCCCGGTATTGTTATAAAATATATTATGTCCAGTCACTTTAATCAGTAATCAATTAATCGATCAATAAATGAGTTTTAATTTTCGAGCATTTTACTATGTGTTATACAAATCGCAATTGCAGTATAGTGATCCTAAACGAAAATTTTGTGTTAGGCGCAATTGGTCCATGCCCGGTTGTAAATAGCATAGATAATAAAAAAAATATAGTTTTTAATGCTAATACTTTAAAAAAAAAATTAAAAATAAAAACATTGATTTTTGGTGATGTTTATTATATTAAATACTCATATAAAAATATGCTTTTATAAAAAATATATAGTATACGATAAAAAAATACCTATTTACATATTTTTACTTTTTTTCAACTGTATACAGAAAGTCGTTGTCTAGCCCTAAGCTCCCATATACATAATGATGATAGTATAATAAATAACTATATATACATTAATATTATGGCGTTAGATAATTTTACTAAAAAACAACTGCGGGCCGAAGCCCAAAATCAAGTGAGTTATAATTACAAACGAGATAATATTATAATATCGTCTAATGTTATCATAATATTTTGTTATTATAAATTATCAATATCATAATATCATTATTATGTCGTGCTGATGGCTTAGTATAATAATAACAACGCGCGTGTATGTATTATAGTAGGAATATTATAATGGGCGACCCGTCGACGTTCTATCAGAGCCGAGAGTTAAATGAGTCGTTATGGAGCTGTCAACCGGCGGCGGCGGGCAACGTGCGCTCCTATAGTCATCCCGTTTCCAAGGAGGAGTGGTCGCGGCGGCGGCGCTCGTGTTGCCGGGATGTTCGGCGGCGGTCGAGACTGCACTCGGATCTCGGCTGATGATCGTTACGGTACGCGCGCGTGTGTGTGTGTTTGTGCTATTTCCGTTTTCGTGTGCGTGTCCGTGTATTTTATCTCGCCGTGTTATAATATATTAAAGGTCCGCCACTACGTCGTATTTGATAATAATATTACAATTATTATTATTGTTCATTTTTTTTTTTTTATATAATTGTAAATCTTAACGCCACAACGTTTCCGTCGTTTGGAAGACGCATTCGGCGACTGCATACATTTTTCCGCTATTCTCCGGCAGGTGGATTAAAATCGTAATTATTTATTTTATTTTAAATTAAATTCTTTTTAGTTTTGCACAGTGAATTTATTTTTGTTTCGAAAATATTATAATATTTTGTGTTGTCTGCGAACGAGTGTCTTACACCTACCCGCGATAGTAGTGAACAAGTGCGCAGTATAATAAATAAGTTTTTTTTTAAATTTTATTATATTCTCGGGACCGTGTTTTGAATTTTTAATCCACGGATCAGTGATTTTACCATCGATGCAGCGTTTTTAACTCTGCCTGGACTGAACCCTTTTTATACGCATCGCCTTTTGGAATAATCGGTGAGTACTTTTTTTACGATATTTTATAAAATATGATATTATTATGTCAACGCACGATGTACGCGTAATCCAAATGTGAAGTCGCTCATCCGGTGACCGGCGGTTTACCATAATAATGTATATCATATACGTTTCAACGTTCAAATATGGCACACAAATGTCAGAATATTATGTACATAATATATGAGTCTATTCGTTACTATATAACGACTTTTAAGAGTGGAAAAATAATTTAAACAACGTTAATATAACGTTGATATTATTTTGTCACGGGCTAAACTAAAACGAGTCTTTATAAAGTTTACAATATCAAATTTATAAATATTGTCTCTTGAATTTCCAAAATGTTATTAAAATAATATAAACTTATGCGGAATACGAAAACCTAATGTTTTTAAATTTATACAAAATAAATAAAAACCGTGCAAATTATAACAATGGTATATTTTTTATTTTACAAATTCAAACATAAAATCACTTTGATCCTTTAAGCCATCTTTAGACGGTTGTGAATTGAATGCACCATAATAAATCCTTGGAAAATGCATTTAAAATAAAATAAAATCAGTTTAAAATATTCAGTTAATATTTTTAAAAACTTCCCAAAAAATGAAAATTTTAAAAACATATTTTTTTTTTGTTATATTAAAAAGAAAAAAATATTTTTTATGTTTATTTTACTAAAAATAAAATACATTTAATTTAGGTATTAGGTAGATGCTCACATATCATACAATTTTTGTATAAATCATGTTATATTATCATGCAGTTTATATTATATTTTAATAATTAATTACCTAGCTATATAAAATTAAAAATATTCAGTAAATTTGTAAAACCAATATGTTGGTTGATTGATATTATTAAAAATAACATGATAAAATGTAATATAAAAGAAATATATGACTTCCAAAATCAATAACGTAAAAATCGCAATAAAAAAAGTTTGAAAATTGATTTTATTGTTATACAATTTAAACTATATGCAAAGAAATATAATGTGTTCAACAAATAAGCCAAAAAAAATTCAAGAATCTACAATTGTACAGCCCAAGTCATCATTAGAATAATATACAGAAAATTATGTGTTTATTTGGCATAAATGTTATGCAAACTGAATCAATACATATTTCTATAGTTTGTTATTGTAGTTTCACAATTTTACTTCATTTGCCTAGTTATTATTAATTTTTTTTATATAATTATAATTTTATATGGATCATTTTGTGTACGAAAACGTTGTTGGTTGATAATTTCGATTGGACCTTATATTTTTAATTTAGTATTAAATACCACAACCATTTTATAACTTATTTTATTTTTTAACGTGTAATTTTATATATGTATTGAATCATAAATAAAAGCTATTATTGTTGATCTTAATAAATCCTACGTATAATTTGTTTTATCTGTATTATTTTTATCCTTTAATAAGAACTTCTACTACAGCATAATGCCACAATATCATGTATACGTACCTTTATGTCTCAATTGTTTACTAATGCTTATTTGACCACATGATGTTTTCGATCGATTAAAAATATTAACAAACATGTCAAACATATCATTTACATGCAATAACTTACCCGTATAAAACACTATTGATTAATGGATACATTTCTAATGGTTTTACCATGTTATACGAAAAGTTATAACTATATTTTATGTTATAATGAACGTATCGATATTTCAGACGATTTACATTATACAGTAGAATAAATTATATTATAATCTGTTGCACACGCGCTATTTCATTAATCAACGTAGATCTATAAAGAAAAAATTGTGGTTTTATTATAATGTAACGATCGAATCGAAAAATCAATTAATTAGTAACGTATAATATATTATTTTATTGGAAAACAATTATGGATAATGGAGTTTCATAAAAGTAATTCTTTTTATTTTTAAATTAAAAAAAACCTATGAAATTATAATATAATTACATTTTTGTTACCGTCTCATATCTACTAAACGTTAGTGTTTAATAGTACCTAATTTTTAATTTATTAATATTTTGTCTTAAAATATCAGTAGATTTAGTAATAAATATTTTAACTATTTAAAATTGAGTAGCGGAATAAATATAATTATTCGTTGTATCTCAAAATTGTTGTATCGAATATTGGATACATTTAAAATTGTATGTTATAAACTTATAACTTTACAATTACTCCTAAAGTTGTACTGTAGTAGGTATTTTTTTATAAAATGATCAAAAAGTATACTCTTTTCCTTTTATACTTGAAAACAATAATATTAAATTAGCCATTAGTTTACGGTCATATTCTGCAGTAGTTTTAAAGTAGTTTTAAGTACTTACTACAATAATAACAGTATATCTCTATAGACAACGGTTATTATAATTTTCATCGTTTACCTGTACGATCTCACGTAGATACACAACGTCAACGTCAACAGCTAACACAATGTAATTTTATCTTTAAATATTTATATATATTTTGACGTATTTTAAAATTAAATCTTTCAGTTTTTACTGTTAAATACACATACTGAATTAATAATTTATAAGCCAAAGGATCAAACCTTCTGGCTCGATCATTCTATGTAGTTAATACAATTAATAATATTCTTCGAATATATGTACACGTGCTTTGTTAGCCTATTTTAAAACCGATCTTATGGTTATTTTTGAAAACATAATGGCTAAAACATGTATTTTTTTTATAAACTTTGAAATTATTAATTCTCAATATATGGTTTTTTTTTTTTAATAAAACTTACGCAAGTTTCAATTGTATATTGATATAAATAAATATATACATTAACGTTAAATTCGTCAGTATTCCAATATTAAAATATAATAAAAACGCATGTTTTATTATTTTTATTAAAAAGAGTTTTTTAATTCTACCTTTTCAACAAAGACTGGTCACGTCTTTGGATGTATAATTGTACACGTATCATAAAATATTTTATACATCCGTTCAAATTCGCCCGTTTAGCATTACAAATTAATAACGATTTTCGTCGATTCTTTGAATCAGTTGTTAAATATTGCCTGTTCGAATCATCGGAAATTGGAATTAAAATATATTGTGTTGTCTTTATGATCATCTATATGGATATTATATTCGTGATTATTTTGTTTTTAGCCGACTTGTTTAAATTATTGACCGTATCGGCTCACTCAAATATCGTCCATTCGTCATTTTCACGGAATGACGTTCGAAACACTATACTCATTTAATGGAGCCGTTAATTTTTTATAAAATAATATTAAATTTCCTTATTTAAATCGAATGTTTTTATGCAACTATTTGATACAACCAAATTTTGACGTGTAAGCATATTTTAAAAAAAATAATAAAAGGTCGTTTAGGAGTGATTTCGTTCTTTTAACGATCGTTGAAAAAATATTTTTCTGAGTTTTAATAATGTTAATCTCTTTTACTCGCGTACACAAATAGGTAGCTGTTTAAACTCACAATAGTATACGCTACCTAAAACTCTACTGTATAAAAATATTCTTGTCCGTACGCCGCACCTCAACATAAATAAATACAAATTGGCATTTTTGATCTTGAATTGTCAGAAAAAAGAAAATGTTTTTATTATACACCTTTATTATTATTTTTATCATCCTTTTCTTTTGTCCAGGACAATATTTTACCTGTAATGGGTTTGATGGGTTAGATTTTTGTATTTTGTTATGGCCTATATACAATGATATATTTCACTCTTAATATACTTCTTAGTATTTTATTCCTTTATGCAAGTTTAATCCTTAACTTCCATGAACATATTTTTCAATGGATTTGAAGTATAATACATAGGTATCTATTGATGCATTGAAATCATTATAACTATAGGTACATGAAATATTCCTTATTTCTTATCTTGAATTTAAAGGATTAGATTTTGTGTTTCGACACTTAAAATGTAAATGACATTACCCTTTTTCTCAGGAGTGTCACCATAATTTTGCTCATCAATTTTCACCAATTTTTATAATTTTTTATGTTCTATAGGTTAGCTATATTGATTTGTAATCAAACTCATCTATTTATTATTTTTATTATCATTATATTAAATAATAATTAACTAATTAGGTATACTAACAAAAGTAAAATTAAGGTTTGAATAATCTGTATTATATTATATTATTAAAATATGTATAACTAGAAAATATAAAGTACTTCACAATAAGATTTAACTTTTAAAATCTCTTTACGTGGGATTTATTATACAAATCTACTTCATCAATATAAATAAAATAAAACTACTAATGGAAAAATATTTGAGGAATCAATAAAAATCAATAAAATTAAATGACTATGACTATGGAGGATATAAGTACATCATTTCAGGTATTACAGACACAAAATATTTGACACGACGCCATCACCCGATACAAATCGAACCTAAATCCCGTAAATCTTATATAAAATTGAATTATAAAAATATACTTAAACGACGTATTGTAATGTGTAGCCTCTTAACTGGCCGAACCTTTTTAGCTTACAAGAGATTAGGACCCAAAACGGGATTAACATAGTTGTTTACAGAAACAACAAACACCGCTATTGCCCTCCATTTAACAGATTTTTAATGGCCACATTATAATTTATAATATAGTCGTAGTCATAGTCGTAGTCGCCCTATGGAAAAAAATATGCTCCTGTCGCAACTTGCTGTAAAGAAAAACCGTTCATTGTTTTTTTGTTTTTTTTTTTTTTTATATATGTATATAGATCTTGTGCATGTTATTATAGTATTATATAAAATAAATATATTTTATTATTCATTTCCCATTACTCATCTAAACGCAGCATAAAAATACCTAATAATTAACGTCGTACGGTTAAATACTATATTTTTTCTTTGTCTATCGGACGATCTGTTATACTACAGTACTTAATTCACACCAATCAAATTCGGATATTGATTATTGACGTTGTACAACTCACTGATGACGATGGTATAAGTAGATAGGGGTACGCGCGATGAACTGGAAAACACTCTCGGATTTGAATATTATTATCATAATTTATAATATCGTCGTATCTCCTCAGACATTTAAATATCATATTGAAATAAAAGTATACCGCGCAACGTTATAGGCGATATAACATTATTATTATTATAATGAGTTACGAACTAGTGTAGTTTCTAGTGTTATAATGTAGTCGCGGTGTTTCGTATATCGTAGACGATTACACATTTCTCGTCCTGATGGATCAATAATATAATCATGCGATAATAATATGCGTTGTCTTATGGTCCGACAATGTCCGTTTAACGATAAATATAATAATATGTAATATGGTAACAACATAATATACATTATATTATCCACTACCTAGTAGATACCCACTCATATGTGTTATTATTGCCGTCAGATTTGCATAATATAAAAGAATGTCACCATTACTGTTTATTATATCATTACAGCTAAATATAGTTTTATAATAATTTTATAGTTGCAAGTCGGTAATATTTCGTTTAATTATAATGCAATGGCGTGTATAGTTTCCACGGTTGCAATTACCATCGTCTCGTGCGATCGTACTATTAAATAGTGCAGCACTGCAACAATTACAGAAGTAAATAACTCTTATTAAATCATAATATAATATATACATATTAACTTGTAATGTTTGGCGCACTACATACTTTGTAAATACCGAGATAGTGCTAATTATTTAATAATATATATATCTATATCGTGTGTGTGCGTTGTGTATTATACAATATAAATAATAATATGGAACGTTAAAACCATTTACGCGCGGTTAACCAGTTAACCACCGTCACCACTGCCGAAGCCAACTAGATCGTCTAGTATCTAGATCAAATTTTTAAAACTTATATTCTCGTACTAGTAAAAAAAAATCTTCGTATAAATGCGCCGCAAAACACGCACATCAATTCGACTCGGCCGTGTCCACTTTTCATACGATATTATAATACAATAAATTATAACAATAATTACTATACGCTCGCACACGCAGCGTGTTTATAACGTTAACGCATAATACATACTACCTATATATTACGTGTATATAATATAGGTATATGGTGGCTAATTGACTAATTGAGACGATCCTCGTTATCGGCGAGATTGTTGAATGTACACTTGAGCGTCCTATAGCATCGTATAATTTAATATCGTATAGGAAAAAAAACGCCGTTATATTATTCTTATAAATTAGAGTGACGAGCGCATACATTAGTGACTGCAGGGGTTAAGGACGATGACAATCGTTTATCCCTTTCGGTCCAGAATATCGCGAGAACACAAATAATAATAACAATAATTGACGATATTCTTATGCACTCGTTGCAGTAAACTTATAAACGATGCGTTCCGTCGGATTTAAAATTTTATTTAGTACATTATCACTCGATCACCTAAAGAGCTCGCAAATTATCATAATTTTTATAACACTTTTTAGCGGAGAAAAGATTAATTGACAACCACAAAGTATTCCCACTTAAATTCGGTGAAATAATCTATTGGAACCCCGCGAGGTTCGTATGTAAAATGCAATGCGAATATTGTGTACAATAACAATGCGTATCGTATTGGTTTAATTGGTTAGAAAGAAAAAATATGCATCGCCCATAATACAAATACCTATATGTCTAACCTTTGTGTTAATATTGTATCAATCGTGCAGTTGATGCGCGTGGAAATGTAATGTATGTATATAATATTATAATGTGGAAGACAGAGTTTAAATCCAAGACTTGAGATAACGTCAGATACGCGCGCACTAAACGATTATCGATGGTATTTTAAGTCCCCGAAGTTAACCGTTATGAAAAAAAAAAAAAACGTAACTATCCTAAAAATATCGTTTTTCAATCCCGCGGTGCAGCGTGACGTGCAGAACGTCTGACTGCGTATACACATTATTATAATATAATATGTTATATCGTTGTGATATGCACCGAACCTAATAATATAATAATAAAAATAAAAACCGAGTCGAGCCGTTAATAAGAAAAAAAAATAGGGTAGTAAAAAATAAACAACAACTAAAGGTATACAACGCGTATACCTATATACCTATATAATTTATATATATATAGAGGAAACGCGTATGATAATGTACAAGAATTCGTGGAGGCTGAGCCGGCGGAGGATGTTCAAGGTCTAACCCTAACGCGCGCGCGTACTCACCAACACACATATGCACATAACAACGACCGTGTGCGCTAATGTCTTTATTAACTTGTACTTCTCTACTCGGTATCTCGTGCGCGTGCGTGTGTCTCTGTGTGTATGTGTGTATATATATATTACTGCGCAACAACAACAGCGGCGGCGGCGGTGCAACGAACTGCCTTGCGCGCGCGCGCGCGCTCCTACACACACACACACAAACGCGTACTTACGTACACAACACGACTGCTCATCCTCTCACCGCTGATAAAGTCATCATCGTCGTCGTCGCGATCATCGTCTCTCCGTCGACCGGCCCCGAAGGAGAGAGCCCGCCGCAGATTGAGGTACCTACACAACATATAATATACGTGCGTACAGAGGTAACTCATCTGTATATATATATATATATATACATACCTCACAAACGAAAAACACCCACCGTGTAATCATACGCCTAAGTTTGAAATTATAGGCGGATTATAATATCCGACCTATCCGACGACGAGTCTACATAATACGAGATTATACACGATACGCGCCGAGAGATAGACGTGATGTGTGCAGCGTGTGATAGAGATACAGATATATAGGCGCAACATATATTATTATTATTATTATTGTTGTTGCCAGCAATCGAATTTCAACTATGCCAAAGAAACAAAAGGAAACTCGCGCGCCGGGTAGTGTATATATACCTATATAATAATAATAATAATAATAATAATAACATAACGAATACAAACGCGCATCCGGAGCCGGACCAATAGTATAATGCGTGTGTGTGTGCGTGTGTGTTATAACAGATAGAAACCGACGCAGACGACGCGGTGTATTGTTCGGATTCGAATAAATAATAAAAAAATCGAAGATGGCTCCGACTGAGAAGAAAAAATAAAGAAACGACGAACGATAGGAATTCACCACAATCGATCGCACGAGCACATGGCGCCTTAATTACATTTACGTTTTCGGCGGCGGCAATGACTTTATTAGTAGCATATTATTATAATATTAGTTCCACATGCCCGTACATTATACATGTATACATTTCATATTATACGTCCTATTTTATGACCGCGACATACCTATAGATATCTCTATACAATACAATATAACCGTAACCTGCCCACCTAACTCTATATATTTTATAATATACAAACACGTTATACATATATATCGTGTATAATATGTATACGAGTTTAAGACGTTTAGGGTACTATCATATAATATATTATATATTATATTGCGAGTATGTATATATATATTTGTAAAAGGCCATCGATATATGTATATTTTATAACGTCCACCCCCTCGACGGGGCCCTGATGGATGCATTGTGCCGGTTGTTCAGAGTCCGGTGGAAAAAAAATATAATATAATAATAACGCGACCCCAACACGTTTTTGCCCGAATAACGCCTCTCCACGAAACGCGCACTTCAATATATTTTTTTTCTGTCTCTCTCCGCAGGTATCAGCAGTACCTACCTGTATCGCACGGGTGACGACACTCATCCCGTCCGCAGCAACAGGTGTAACGTGTGTATGGCCGTCGTACGGTCAACGGCGTTTAGCCGTTCGGGTCCAAATCGCATCCGCCCGCAGCACCATCGCCGCGGCGGTGTCCTCCGGTATGCCTGACAAGGAGACCAGTATGCTGTACCCGAATCCGTTCGATTACTCTGTCGGGCTGTCCCTGCAGTTCCCGCTGTCGGCCGCTGCGGCCCCGCCGCCACCCCCGGACGCCAGAGGATCGTGCATATGGAACCCCAGCCTCATACCGCCCGCCACGTCGAGCCCGTCAACGTCCAGCATGGGCGCGTTTCACCAGCCGATACCACACAGGTATTTAACAACAATATTATATATTACTATGAAGAGACTATCGAGAATCGAATTCACTGCTGTTGCATCACTATATTTTATATACATGTATATTCTAGTGGTGGGTCATAGCACCTCAAGAACTTACCAACTCCGAAAAAACCGTCATGCTTGATTTATGTACTTTGTCGTAATGTACTATCAGTCCAATTTTTAGACCTCCCAAAAATTTCAAAAATAATATCACCTAATTAGGTTTAAAAAGAATAATGTAGGTAGTTGATAATATTATAATAATGGGAATTACTGAAATGAGTAGAGTCCTAAAGAAGTTATCTACAATAATAAAATATTATTTTCTGGAGGAAAGGGTAGTCGTAGCTGCTTAGTTGCCATTGTTTACAGAAAATAATATAACCATTATAAATGGATATGATATTCTTGATTTATAGAATTATCTTGCAAATCATTCTACCTATCGTTCTGCCTTACTTTTGTTCACGGACACACCTAGTATTATACGAATACTCGTACATACATATATATTATCTTATTTGGGTATTATAGCTACCAACTATTATATTCAACTAACGTCCGATAAACTTGTCCATGTCATCATTATCTGCTAATTCGGTTACACGTGTGTAGTACAACAATTACACGGATACTGCATTCTGTGTTTAATAGACTTTGAAAAAAATAAATAATAATATTACAGTCTAGAGTTTAAACATTTTATATTAAATAATTGTTAACTTTTTTCGAATTTATACTGTATTTATATTATCAGTTTCCATTCATTTTAAAGAATTTTTTCGATACAAAAGTAATATAGTCTTTTTATCGTATAAATTACTGTATTGCAAATTTTTGGAATTGGTGTTTAGTATTTTCGAACCTATACAAAGTTATTTTCAGAAAAATAAACAATTAGGTACGTGAGCACAACAAAAGTCGACTTTATTCTCACGACAACCGAAGCGTCGACGGAAGAGACCCTTTTTCGCTCTTTGTCGTCATAATTGGTGATCTCCGATTTCAATTCGAATTCAGGTTGCTTTATTACTTCCCAAGATATAAGATTATAAGATTCTGATAGCAACCGAACACACATTGGTTTCTAAAATAAAGTATCTTCGTATAAATAAAATAAATACAGTACAAATAAAAACTTCTCCTAGATATCATTCAGTTTTAATAACCATTGAAAAACAGTATTTCCCACCTACTTTGTACGAGCTATGGGATGTGAAAAAGCAAAAAAGGTTTATTTTGGGCCGTGATCTGGCGACATTCTCCACAATTATCCTTGGGCACTGAAAACGTTAGTGAATATAAGAAGTATATAATATATATATATATATAACACACAGTATAATAAATTCC
Source organism: Rhopalosiphum maidis (assembly GCF_003676215.2). Lineage (NCBI taxonomy): Eukaryota > Metazoa > Arthropoda > Insecta > Hemiptera > Aphididae > Rhopalosiphum > Rhopalosiphum maidis. Next base: position 90,265,877 of record NC_040878.1, read on the forward strand.
TATAAGAGCGTTAATGGCAATCGAATTTTAATAGAGGAAGGTACAGGCCTGAGATGAAATTTAAAATATTATATAACAACAACAGTAAATTAATATTTATTTATTATTTGATAACCGAACATAATTCGGTATAATAACAAAATGTATGAAGTGCACCCTCTTGCCCCAATCAATAATCATCCCCGTATGAGTATATATTCGTCTACTTCTTTTTCTTATACTTATCAACGGTTGAACGTCCATCTCTCAATTACATAGTATTATAGTAGTATTCTAGTGCAACAGCCGCAAGTAAATTATAAATACGATTTACGAGTTTTCGATTCGTTGATAATAATATTATAGGTATGACTCCTATACTCGCATACATAGAACTATTGCGTTTGGTTATTTTCTTACGAAAAAAAAAATAAGTATAATATAGGACACAGAGATCCGAAAACTGGTTTACATGTGAGTCTCTATACGGTATATAATATTCTCATATCTATATTTTATCGTCGCATTCTCGCCCGTATAATAATATATTATACTTGCAACAACGTTTTACTAACTCATAAGTCGCATTTTGTACGTATATAATATAGTTACGGTACTCGCGGTACTGTATTATTGTTAAAAACGTTTAGTGTTTTATGCGTTTCGTCTACAACAGACGATGAGCGAACGTGCGCACGAGCTCGTGTAAATTACTGATTTCGTTTGGCGTGACGGACGTCAAACGTTTGACAAGTGCAATGGCAGTGAACATGTAATATTGTAAAGGAGAAGTGCCAATTACATTATTGTATTATATTAATGTATTCAGGGTAGTTACATGTTAGCTACATGGTGATTCATAAACCATGCTCGTCCCTTTTTCCTTCTCAATAAAGAAGTTATTCAAAATTTGATTTTTGAAAATTTTAAGTATATACTTAAAGACCATATTTTTAAAATATAAAATTTGTTTGAATTGTTTACACCTCGCTTTGTAGGAATACAAATTTCTGATTTTAAATTGAAAACCTTCCTCTTTAAACAATAAATTATTTAGTAGTCAATTTTTCTGAAAATGGATCAAAATCAAAATCCGAACGAGTAGTTTTTTAGTTATTTAACTTTGCATATTAACCATATAGGTCTATGATAATTGGTTTGGAAAATATGGTAATTATATTAATTTGAAATTTTTAGTGATCTACATGAATTTATCATTATAATTTGTAAAATCAATTCAAATATAATACATCACTAAATAACAATATAGATATATAATATTACAATTATAACACAATTTTTTTATATTTTTGTGAAATCATTGTTAACGACTTGTACCCTTAGTATGAACATTTTAATAATTCAAAAACTATTCTATTTATTTCTAGAAGATTATCCACCTAATAATATGCAGTAAAATGTGGGGTTTTTGTTTGAAAACAGAAGTTTGTATCACCACTTTTCGAGTATAGTATAAAAAAATCAGTATATGAAAAAAAATGTATTATTACATGGATCGAGCATGGTGAATCACTCTGTATAATATTATATTTATAAGATCCAAACTGCGGTCATAACACGTATAAGTTATAATAGTTCCTCCATAACGACAGAGACGTTGTAAATCTACGCGTGTCCTTAGGGTGTTGACAAAAAAAAAAAAAAACAGTAAACATTAAACACGTCACGCCATGATACAAGCGAACTAACACTATAATAGTGTATAGTGTTTAATACGATGGCCGCCGCGGTATACGTCGTCCGAGAAACGCACTGCAATCCGTTACGTGACGGCGGGAAAATAAAAACCGAAACGTGTGAACAAATAAACGATCTTCTCGCCGTTTAAAATATCAAATTTATCTGTTCCAAATGAAATTTGACCGATCCATCTGCCGAATTGCGACTCCGCGGAAAAATAATAATATGCACAACGATAAAACGATCGCCGTGTCGCGATAAAATAGGTGTCTGCAAAACGCTGACCAGGACGGGATCGCAAACGGTTCCCATCACACGTACGTAATAATAGCATAATAATATTATAATGTAAAACCTTTATACTGAGAACGGTAGAAAAAATAAAAGTACTACGGTCAGTAATACTGAAAACCTCTTGTCGCGAATAAATGCATTGGACTTTGCAAGTCTGAACATTTTACACACGCTAATTGCAGTAATTCGATATTTTTTAAATTCAGTGTCAAGAACACATTAAAAAAAGTATATAATATATTAAGGAATTACTACTATCCATACAGTTGCGCACTTTAACTTTTTTAAAACTAAATACTTACAAAATATTTTTAAATTGTTTAGGTGAGGTATATCAATAGATGTCTTAACGTTTATCAATTTCAAGTATTTAAGTTACTGTATTGTTCCGAACACCTCTTTTTTATCGCAATAATTTACACTAGACGTTGTTTCGTTAAATGATTTATACAAATTAATTAAAAATTAAAATACTTTTTCTAAATTTAACCAATTACAAAGAAAACTATTATACATTAAGGTAATATTTAGACAGCTTCAAATTGGTAATTATATGATATTTAAAAGTTATGACAATAAGGATAATAAGTTATAATTAATAAAAAAACATTTTAATAGTGTTTCAATATATTAGAACAATATAATCTTATACTTTATAGTTGCATAACTACTTTATTATGGATCGTGTGATTTTGTTTATTCCCGGTCCAGGTGACCTTTGCTACCAACAACAACACTGCCATAGCATGCACCACTCATTATTTTATACGGGTGTCACATGACACCCACACACCCCTTTGTGAGTGCCACTGAATTTCGGCGAAAGGTGGAACAAAATAATTATTTGTACACAGACGAGCGTTATTGTGTGCTTCACGTGCATTTATAACACTTTTTATTATTGTATATTATTATACGCATTTAATAAACACACGCAAATATTGGAGTAGGAGGTATAGTGTTTTGCACTGGCCATCGTTCACCCCCACCCCTCATAATATACAAACACCGTTCGGCGAGCACACAGAAGGACGACGCGATTACATTGCGCGGAGTGGTGCAGTGTGCGTGTAGATTATAGCAAAGAGGTTTTTCAAAAGAATTCACGCCTCTGTGGGGAAGACACGGGACAGGAATGTTGTATTGCCGCGTACTCACATGCACACATACTGCACTGCAACTCATAAACGACCGGTGGTGGACCGGTAAAGGTATTTGTTGTAAAAAGTAAAAGAAAAAAAAATAATAATAATACGTACACGTACAATACACAATATAATAATATATCGTCGTATATATATAATAATATGTGGGACGGAAGACGATATAATAATATAATATAATATGTGAAGGGAAAAAATGTATATTGAAAAAAAAAAAAAACGTTTGTTTGAACAACATCGCACTGCGCGGCGAGCATATTTCGAATACGCGTTCGAAATCGATCACGGATACTTGCGCGACGTTATTTTTTTACATCCGTCTTCTGGTGGTTTGTTTTTTTTTTCTCTCATACATGAGTCGTTCACTCGGCTTGGGAAAAACGGCGATAATCTGCACGCACCGCGCATTGCACATATTATTATTATTATTATTTTTTTTTTATCCATACAAAACACTGCTACGACGACAATTATTATTATTATTATTTTTATCATTATCATTATCGTTGTTGTACAGTAGGTTTGCACGACGATTTTCGCGCGTGGTTTACGACTACGACGAGGTAATTTTTTAGCGTTTTAGATTCCGAACTAAGCTGCAGGGAATATATTTATTACAGCTGGACACTGGACGGCAATATATTTTTTTACGTCTTATAAAAGACAAGTGATCAAATCATATGAGGCCTACCTGTTCAATCTGGTAGCAAATTGAACGTATTAATTGTATATAATATTTTATAGAGATCTTGAAACTATGAGTTTACATAGATTGTTTATTGATATTTCGCTCACGTTTTCAAAATATTGGTATGTACAACACGTCCGTTTTTCATAAAAATGAATTTTTTTTTTTTTTTTTTTTTGTCATTATACAGAGAGTATTAATTACGCTAGAAAAGTAGAAACTATCAAAACACTGACCTGAAATATTATTTATTTATTATATTACTATGTATAAATATATCGATATACTAAATATGGGTTTAAGTATGGAAAGCAAAATAAGAGTTTTTAAGGTTTTTTAGAGAAAATTGTTTCATGTTTTTTTCTTTTTTTATATAAAATATTTCATTTTCGATCAGGTTTCGCTTTGAATCATTTTTTTATATAATTTTAGGCACACGTGTGATGGTTTTGTGGGCTGTTGTTGCGGAGAAGCAACGTACACTGCAGGGTGTATAATGTGCACAACTACGTGTATAGTATAAAATATGATATACGATATATTATTAATAATAACGCTTATACATAGTTTAAAGAGAAAAAACCGCACACGATATAAAGACCCGATAACTCGCGGGATTGCGTTACAAACGGTTATAATATGTAATCTTATTTTCTGTTGGGATTTTTTTACCCCGACCTAAAGTCAGTTGTTCTTCGAGAATTTGCAGAGGTGTATTTTTTGCTGATAATCAGACGGTATATATAGCTGAGTACACATACTATATAATATAGTGTTGTGTGCGTCGCACAGGAAGGACCATTGTATTGTGTCTCTTTTTCGCTCGAATGTAGTCACAACTCCTCTCTTTGACCTTTATACGTGCAAATTCTCATCAAAAACTAGCTTTTCGTATTCACTCATCACTTACAAACCTTACCAATGTTAAGTTATCGATTCTATTTTCTTTATTACGCAAGTACATTTTAACTGGTTTCGTGATTAAGTGTATATAAGTATAATACTATAACAGTTTATTGAGTCAAATTCAAAGTTTTGCAGTCATATAACTGGTAAAAAAAATTATCTGATACTATTTATATTTATAAATATTTACCAGCTGCATATACTAAACAATAAGTGATTTAAAACTGGATTATATTTAAAAATTCTTTATTTCTCGATAGATTTCTAATCATAGAAATAAAACTGCTTAGAAAAAGCTCTCATTTAGCGAATATTATATACAACCGCGAACTATAGTATTATTAATTTTGGTTATTGTTGAAAAAACTTAAAATACAATGTATATATTTGGTAATCGACATGGAATTAACAACGTGCATTATATATCAAAAAAATAATCCAATATCATGATGATTCCGAGATCCCGTGCGTGAGGCCATTAACCCAAACGTCCCTGAGACGCGCACATAATATAATAATATAATGTTTAATATCATATTATAGAGCGACGACGGTGCGTGCGTATACACATTGTCCTTTTCGCCAATTGTCGTTAATTATTGTTCTATATATATGTACGATGGTGGACAAAAGACAAATCACGGGGCCGCCGCCAAGTCTTTATTAATTTCAATTACTATAAATGGATACCCAATTGAATGCAATGAGGATGTTATCCACCGCAGTCCAAAATATATATCACCACATATATAATAATAATAACAATACCAGTTATTATTACGTCATGTCAGTGCGCCGGATTAAGCAGAGTAATAATTGCCCTAAGAACAATATTCACTTTTTTAGCTCTCAAATAAAAATTGTCTCTCCCCCCCTCCTCATAGGAAAAAAGTAGGTAGATACCTATTATTATAAACTGTATAGCTTTTATAAATATTCTGACCAAAAGTAAAACCAATATAGGCAGCATGGTGGCAATCTAAATAATTTTTCTATACCATTAAATTTTTTTGAATAAAGCTGTACTACATTGTCCTTACCTCGCCAAAAAATATCTATTTTTTAAAACACTAAATAATCGGAATAATGTATATATAACTATATAAGTATTAATTAAGTATAGATTTAAATTTTAAACGTTTTAACAATATTCCATGTTTGCATTATTATAATTTACATATCACCGATATTCATTCACTACATAAGTTTACAGCAACCATGTACAAATATAAAAAAAAATCGAGGGAGGAGCAAATAAAACAATTTACAATAATCAATATTACATATATATATATATTATATATTTTTTTATTCTCTAAGGAGCGGGGTTCCTCGTGTATACGCGTCAGTATAAGTTATCATGTTATAACACCTCAGCTATGTATATTCATCAATCTAGCCTTATTGTGTCATACAAATCATTGTTAGGTATAGTAGGTATGCATATTTCCAAAATCCCTCGTTTCTGAGGCAACGAACCGCCATACAGGTGCAGTCTTTTACGTCGTGTTTCTGCTTGATCAAGGTTTCTCTTTTCTATCAGCGTGTAATTTTTCTAACTCGTGATAAATCAAATTTCCACTAGCCATTGCCCGTGATGTCGACGTGTGCGTGTGTACTGCTCCCGCTGTCGGTGGGGCGGAAAATAGGCGGTCCGACCGAATATTATTACGCCGTCAATATACGTATACATAATACAACCTCCAAAAAAAAAAAAAAAAATAGAAGAAGAAAAGAAAGAAAAAAGTGGTTGTTACTCTATCAGAGATACAGGGAGAGACGAAGGAGTATAAAAAACCAGTTTGTTTTAACTATGCCGTTTTATCCAGCCGAAAACTTCGGAAAACATAATTACTTATTTCCCCTTCGCCGCCGCCACCGTTAGTGTAGCGGCGGCGGCGGCATTATAAATGCGTGCACGCCTCACAATCGAGCCGGCCGAGAAACGCGTTAAATCACGGCCCTAAACACAAACGGCTAATCCGCACCGGAGGCCAATTTCGAAATAAATAAAGTCATAAAAACGATATATATATATATCATATAGATATATATGTACTAAACATATACACGTATGCATGAGCGCGGCAAAAAAAAACTAGTTTCCAACGCACACACTCGGCGGGGACCGGAGCTCTCTGCACAGACAGACCGAGCGGATAGTAGGAGAGAACCGGATTCGGCTAATTGGCTCGTTTATATATAATGAAACCAATGCGCGTCGTATATGTATATATTGGTGGGTATAGGTGCACGCCGTTTTGCGGATCGCGTCGTCGTTCGAACTACCAAAAAACAAAAAAATTTGTATACCTACCTATATAAACAGAAAAAACCGACGAATTCGCATAAAAAAAGAGACATGAGCGTATTTTTAAAATTTATGTAACACAATAAGCGCGTGTAGTTGAAGAGATTCAGTAGAACATCTATTTTACTAAGGCTTATTTTATTTTTAAAATAAACCTTACAATTAGGCAAACACGCCCATCTTATTATGACCCCATAAACTTTTCAAATATTGCTGTTTATTGTACACTAAAAACATACAAATTATCACAGCTAATAACAATCAAACGTAATATTTCTATAGCAGTAAGACATCAATATTTAATTGAACTTAAATAATATCTTTATTTCCGATGTGAGACCGATTAGTTAAAGATACAATTTATTTACTAGGTATAAACTGTAACTTTAAACCAATATACCTATAAAATCCAATTTATTTTTATATTTAAAGAATATCAAATTGTTCCCATACTGTAAAACTTACGCTATAAAACAATAATATTCGTCGAACATATGCATTATTTTGGATATAGTTTTGTGAATGATTTGAGGGGCTAATTCTGTCCAAGTCCCGTAAGCAGTATTCTTCGAATATCTACTTATTCTAAGGAAATTAAATTACGATAAATAGAAACTAATTTTTTTACCATATAGGTAGGTATATTATTGTATACAATTTTAGTTAAATTATTAAATTATTAAATATTTCCATCTGTTTCATCCACAGAGATAATACGTAAATTTGACTATCGACATTATAGTTTGCTGTTGGAATTATTCGGTCGGTCCGATTTCTGTAGTCGACATAACACTACGGACGCGCGAGCATCCATACTAATTGTTTACCTGTAGCAGCGCACCTCCCTAGCCCCGCGACCCGGCAGATGGCTCCCAGTCTAATTGGCCAACGGCGGCTTGAAACGCACACGTGCATTTAATTGGGCTCTCCGCCGGATAGATTGATGAAATATATTATTTTTTGTTGTCTACAGTAGACCACGCCCACTCCGTGTATACATTTCGACACTTAATGCGCCCTTGACGGTGGATGGATGAGGTGGTGTGAAATCGCAGACAAATTAATAACCCCGAGCAAAGATTATCAAATAATAATAATATCGTCGTCGGGCGGCGAAGCCGATAAAAAATAATTTTCGTACAAGCCATAATAATAATAATATTTCGTACAAACATATTATGACGTGATGCTTTCGTGTTAATATTTAAAATCACGAGAAGACGAATCGAACGTTTTCCACCGGTATCGGAACGTCGTAATCTACGATACGCATGATGATAATGTAACTGTCCTCCCGTTTGAACGCGCGTATCATCGTATATATTACTGCCGCGACTGTATTATATCGACAGCCGCCGCTAAGACAATAATATGTTCAGAAGTCAGTTTATGTATTATATTATTATAAAGTCTTCCCAGCCGATGAATCTGCGACGCAACCGACGTCGCACACATTCCACTATGGCCTGTCATCCGAAAGTGGATAAAAACGACAGAGACGATAATAGTATTAATAATAATGATAATAATAATAATAATAATAATAATAATAAGCTCGCTAATAGGTCTTTGTGTATTGTGAGTCCGTGAAAAAACATACACACACATGTGCGCTGTGTGTATATAACGCGTGCGCGTGTCTGTGTATATATATATATAGAAATAATAAATAAATAAACGGGTTCCAAATAAGAACTGAAACACGAGCTAAATGCTATTATGAGGTTTGACAGATTTATTAGGAACCAGTTTTATGCGCTTATCTGACGACCAAAACCTGTAGTCTTTTTTTCATTATCATTATTATTATTTTTTTTATATATATAATATAATATATATGTGTACATTTTTTTTAACGGCCGTTTTGTGGCGGAAAGCTCAATCGAAATGAGACGCGCTGCAGACTTCTTTTACGCAACTATGGGACGAGAGGGGAAGTGAAAAAAAATGTTTATATACATATATATATATATATATATTTTAAACACGCTAATCGGAACGAATTAAATTCCATTTATTACTCTCCCGTTTTCGTTAACCATATAATAAATTTTATAGACGTGATTGGCTTACTTGTCTTTATAATGTTTATATAATATATTTATTTCGAATCCAGACCTTAACAGGTAATCGATCGGGCCATACGTTCACACTTACCATAAAATATAATATACTGCACATTATTAATAATTCTCTTCTACACTGAAAAATGTTATATCAATTCATAAAACTGAGTTATTTTATTATATTTCATCGTACCCATTAAAAACACACAATTATTATATCATTATTATTTTTTTTTTTTTTTTTAACTAATCTGTGTGTCAGACTCAAACATTATTATAAGTTACAACTACACGTCTACTACACACAGCAAACAGGTGTCTGGCGTATTTGCATTAATAGCTGCACATTGCACGTATATTGTATACCGCGTGTCACATAAGTGTTGACTATAAGATGCATTCATTATTGTATCAAAGCAGTATTTGTACACGCGCACCGCAAATATTCCTATAAATTATTACATACATATTCTAAATACAATGTGTTATAAGCAAAAAAAAATCATCGCGTAAAGTATTCGACGGTTTTCTTTTACCGACGCGTCCGAGATTACTGCAGCAGGAGCATTAAAACGATTATTGCCCGACCGGAATCCTTTTCACCAGAGTCCTAACAATTTTTAAAAACATTTAGTCAAGGATGAAATACATAATAATAATATTCGAACCGAGAGCAAAAAAGAACCGGTACCATGAGTTCTTCTTTTGTGTTTCATTGTGATTTTTCTTTTCTTCTACATGTCGCATATGATGGGCATTTTACCGCGATGTCGGACAAGGCTGTGAACAATAAGGTCCACTCAGCGAATACCCCACTGCGACCCTATACACTTTTTCAATGCTGCACCGTCGTCTTCAATATATATATATATATATATATATATATACCTACTATATTATAAGGATTATGTTTAGGTCGTATATAATATATATATTATGTGCACTATACTGGTATACCACCTATTTATACCACTGATTCGATCCGGTGCACAGACACGTGCTACGTGCAAAATATTTCCATAGGACTATAGACTATTTAAGATGACAAGGTCTCTTTTTCTCTTACATCCATCGCGATTCTGTCGTCATTTATATTTTACATATAGATTGAAAGCGACGAGCAAGCAGAAAGAAACGTCGCGCATACATAATACTTACAAATATAGAAAATCAAAAGAGCCCACTGATTACAACCTCTTTGTACACATAATCTTTGTACTCTGCAGTGTATCTATTTAAACAAATATATATGTGTGTATCGTAGGCCGTGAGAGTGCGGTCAGTAAATCAATGCATGGAAGCGACGAAGCGCGCGAGGTATAATAAGGCTCGTGGAATGGCCACGGCGGCGGATAAGAAGTATTATATATATACACACGTGAGAAGAGATAGCCGAATGAGACGGAGAAAGATAGTATGATGTGCGAGAAGGACGTGACCATAACGGCAGCAGCAGCAGCAGCAGCAGCCGGTCGTTCCGGTAGGACACGGTGCGGGGGGAGAAGAACAAGACTCGCACAGAATCGCCGTCCTGATCTCTTATATTATTATTATTACACACGCACGCACTGTGTGTGTATATATTTATATACACTACGTATGTAGTGTTGGTGGTGATGATGATGATGGTGGTGGTGGTGGTGGTGGTGGTCGTCGTCGTCGTCTTCGTTGCAGTCGTCAGCAGCAGTTGAATGCCAACGAGACCAGTAATATACAAGGGGGAAATGACTGCGGAGAGAGAAGTACCTCGTCGCCACTATACAGCAGAAGAAAAAAAAACGTACACACAAACGACTTTATATAATAAATAACAACTGAATCCCGGTCTCGGGCAACACAATCGTGGGGATTTATATTATTTACATATAATACAACGTACAAGGTGCACGTGAACGACACACACGCACACACACACGTGCACACACTCTTCTCTTCGTCCTGTTCGCGACACTGTCATCGTCGTCCTTCGCGTTCAGGACGCGCGCATCTTCGTACAATATACGTTTATTATTCGTATATAAACTTATATAATATATGAGTGTTTGCGTATGACGTGACTACTACTATTACTACTACTACTACTATATAAGACAAATACATACGCATATTATGTATGTGAGTGTGTGTGTGAACACTAAGTGCTAACGAATATCAATCGTTATTGGTATTCGCGTCGCGTCTTAACCCTCTCGTCCTACAGCCGACGAGTAATTTCCCCTTGCCCCCGCATTGTGTTATATTATAATAATAGTATATATCATGTTACAAGATAATCACTTCATTTGTTCGCTTCGTCCTTCCCTCCCCCCACTCGCCGGCAACCGAGCAATGTTCCGTCTCCTACCGTCTATTACCGCACCGTCGAAAAATAATGAATAATATACCTGCATCGTATAATACCTCACGTATTTTACAACTCCACGCCTGTGAACGATATCTGCGTAAGACTAATACTCACCGAAATATAATATTATAATAACAATGCCGCAACCGTCGTCGTGGATATTATAATAATAATCTTATCCCAACCAATAACTGACGTATTATCTATATATATACATTATATTATCCCCTTCTCTTAAATTATTTTCCGATTAAAAAATATTTACGATAGAAAAATTAATTCGTATGTTAAATAAATTATACGCCCGCGTTTATATACATGTATAGAATATAGATGCATTATGATGTCGTTATAACATTTTAATATGTTATTATGGCCCCCAATACACAGAACTGGTTTTCGCGCGTAATTAAATACCGTTTACGGCACCGCCTCGTCGCCGTCGACTGTAATTTACGAAAACGCTAAATAATATACATTTTCAAACGCACAGACTCTAATGCTGATTGTGGAGGGGAGGGCATTCACAAAGTATGTATTTACCGAAAAGAATGACTTAATTTATATATCGTACGCGACGATTACGTTCAGATTGAAACGAACAGCAATAGCATCAGCAGCGTTTCTTGGAGTGTAACAGAGTCGTCGTCTCGTACACGCATATTATAATAATATACACGTCGATGTCGTATCTGATGTATCAATGTGTGTGTGTGTGTCTAGAGTCTTCCTGTATAGACACGTTTTCCGTGTGTACCTATATAATGCCGTCTTTTAAACACGGTCGTTATACGCGCGCGTGACAATAGTCGAGCTGATTTGAATGTTTCAAACACACACACACACACACACATTTATACTTGCGCGAGACAAACACAAACAAACGAGAATTTTTATACGATATATAGGTAGTATATAGGTATTATAATAATATGGAGGCAGGTAAAAATTAGTTTAGGCGCTGGCAAACCCGTTGAAATATTATGTAAATTATCGTGTTGTACGTATATTGTTATTATTATCATCATCATTAGGTGAACAGTAAGAAATTATAGTAATTTACATTGAAATGCTCGCGTTCGTCACACGCACACACGATGGTAGGTACCTCTATATATAGCTGCAGTTCCGTCGGACACGGTACTACGTACTTACTATGTGCTACAACGCCTTAAAATAAAGTCACCATTGTAGAGCGTTTGGAATTTATTATTTTGTTTCCTATATTATTATTATAGTCACTACTGTCGCGTACGATTCCCTCAACCCTTACCCTTCCGCCAACCGCGTCAGCACGTTAACCACGCGCACCCGGTGTACTTATATATACATGAATTTATATCTACATATACATATTATACTATGTCTGCTCGAGTTCGTATAATATAATGTAATTTAATGCATACGCGTAGTATTATGTACGTTTTTCACGATTCTCTTTTGTTCCTGTCCCGCAGCAGCCGTCGTCGTAGCTGCATGTATCGTGTGTATATAAAGTCGCTTCTGCTCGGACCGACGTCTCATCCGCAATCGTTTTACAACAATGGACCGTATTATAGTGGCGCGTTAATTAAGACGTGTCACGTTAATACCCGTAATGATCATACAATATAACGCGAGCAATATAATATGATAACTTACTGTCTTACCTGTAGGCTACAGGTATTACATCAACTACACGAAATATGTCGATTTTTTTAATTAACCCTCTCCCCCGGCGTATCTACGTCCTACCTAGCGCACACCAGAAGTCTCATAACAACATAATGTTATACTAAATAATATATTATTATGATAATAACATCATTATCGTAAAATATATTGTTATATTCATATTATACATCATATTGTATACTAAGGCGACGGTTTCGATTAAAAACCGATCATGCCCGTTACAGCGAAAACACATAGTAAGACGAATAAGATTTTTTTTCTTACTTATTTCTTCTTTGCGGCACGACAGTTCGCATACGTATATTTTACTAGTGAGTATACAGCTACGTATATGATCAGCGTTTCTATTGCACACCAAAAACACGAACCGTCACATACATAATATCTATAGGTACACTAGGTATACAGTGAGTTACGATTATTGTGATCACCATTTATTGGATTCGAAAATGAAAAACTTTAGGCAAATCATAATATATTCCAGAAATAAATTGATCTTTTTTTAGTATAATATCTGTACTATTTGAATAATGGTGTTTTTATATACTGCCATTTACGAGGTATTAAAAAGTTTGGCGATAGGTACTGACAATTTTGATTATAATTAATATAATTACCACTGTTTCGTGTATTATTAAAGTTGAAATTATTAATTACTTTTAACATTTATCTAACTACGTTTGAACATAATATATATATTGCGTAGGTGTATCCTAATTTTAACTTAATACACATTGATTGATACTTTAATTTGCTTAAAACTTACATTCGGTGTAATAATAATAAGATATTTTATAAAACGTGTTTTCAATTTATAATAGTATAAGAACCTTAAATAATAATTAAAAACAAGAAAATGATCTGTACCTTGGTGATCAGTGATCACGTTAAGCGGAACTTACTGTGCAATATATGCATATAATTTATACACGCGCTCGTATCGTATATTATAATTTTGTTGTATTATATAGTGTATCGCCGTTATTCGTCCCCATATAAATATATATATATGTATATAGTTACATTCGTATACGGCTATAATATAATAATAATACGTCTTATTGTACGCGTCGTATACCTAAGTAGTACAGTGACTTATGTGCTTCCATTATTCATCATCAGAGCACCACGTAGGAGTGGAGAATCGTATATAAATACCTGTACAACACACACACGTGTATATATATATAAATGTTGACCCCGCGCGTATTATTGTAAATTACGCTCGATGGAGATAATATGCGTGCGCGGTTTTTTTTTTCTTTTCGTCGTGCCCGCGCTGACATTTCACGAGAAAAAAAATTATACCTATATACGCGCGTATACACAGCTAGGTGACTGCTGCAATATATATATATATATATATAACAATATATACGATACAATAATAATATTATGTTGTATTATATTATACGTTATTATACATGTATAGCGAACGATATTGTATTATATATGCGTCCCGCTTGCGCGCATATGCAGCGCTCGGCGGCGATAAATCGCCCGACCAGTTGTAAATCATCGCGAGCGTACATATTATATGGTATTCCTGCCTCCTACATGTATTCGACTGCACGCGCGCGAACCGACTTTTTATCCGTCTTTATAATAATAATAATAATAATGCGATGATATTATTATAACTTGCACGCATTCTTTAATTGGACCGATTCATCGGGCGACGCGTATAATGGGATCAAATAACAACGGTAACAACGACCTTTATACTCAGGTACTGGTATACGTGAGTCTCTGCTGAGGCGCGCGGGTGACCCCATCGGAAAAAAACGCCACCTACGCCTCCCTAATTTTTTTTCTAAATTTCTTTTTTACGAAAACTCGACTGTGAAACGGATAAACAAATATAATAATAAACCCGTCCGACGACCCCGCTCGCGGTGTACAACGTTAATGGCGGAGGCGGTTGGACCACGGCGCGCAAGGGGGGCGCGTCCATTGCCGTTATATTATAATATAATAAATTATACATATATATATATATATATGTGTGTGTATTTATGTGTTCGTACGTTACACCGCAGTCCGCGGCGACGCGACGGCGTGTCGGGCCCGTCCCCCTTCGACGACGACGGCCTTCATGAAGACATTACTCTTTACACACGCCGCGTGTATCATAATATTGTGTACGAATATATTATAATGTATACCTATAGGTACGAAGCGCGAGTATAATCATTGTCGGTCGTAAAACGAGAAAAGCGGACGAAAAAAAAATAAATACGAATAAAATCGTGACGAAAACTATATAATAATATAACGCGGAGTCTGCGGCGATGCTGGGTCTCCGCGGGTCGTGGTGTAGGAGGGAAAAACGCCAGACCGGGAGAACCGCGGCGTATATAATATGTAATTGCATATTATACAGCGATCGCGCCGAAAAGAAAAAGACCTGGTAATACCTATATAATATGGGTGGGTTAGATATTATACTATAATACACGTGGTGGGCGGGCGGGAGAGTGAAAACAAAATTATACCGAAATAAATAACGATATCACGTATATATATACACATACATTATAGTCTCACCGCCACATCGATCCCGTTCTCGCGATTGGTTCGTCCGCGTTGATAATTTCATTTTGTCCGCTGTGTACGATACAGTCGATACACACGTCGCACTGCGTACATAATATTATATCAACACAACCGCGTTGTAACGGCTATACCACGTTATGATGGAGTACACTTCACTACGTACAGGAGGTGTAATTAGCTGAACATAATATTCCATTCTCTGTGGAAATAAGACTCGGTGACTGATTCCATTTGTTACAGTCTATAATCTATATGTACCGTAATACATATATTAATATTATTTGTCCAATCATTTTCATAGGGTTGCGCATCAATTCTTTGCCGGTTCCCATTAGAACCCTTTGAGGGAATTTCTCCGATTTCGACTAGGAAACTTATTAATCGCTAACTTAAGACCATCTGAGGCCCAATTCCTTTGCGAATAAGTATGAATTAAACGAGAGCTTGTCATATAATTATAAAAATAGGGTAACAGGACGCCATATTATCATTTAACGCGACAAGCCGACAACTATCGATGTATAAAATGAACGGGCGAAGGCCGTCATCGTCAGATGATGTAGCAAAAATTCTGACCGTATAAGAGTGCCAATGAGAATTAATGAAATAACATTTTTTGTACGAACGAAATTCTTCGATTGATGTGTTCTGCGGCTTCTCTGGTCATCACGAAGACTTAATTAAATATCAAGACGAATAAATCAAATTTGTTGTACCTTTTCGATGATTTTCTTTAGGTCAGTACATTTTTAAGTATTTTAAAAATCATAAGACTAATAATAATTGTATACACACGGTCTACGACTATAAAACTAATAGGCGGGGTGACAGTCACTAAAAACAGCGAATATTAATCGGGCGACGCCGTCGAGTCTACCAGCTCGTATAATCACACATAAACTGATAACGTGATTGCGAGATGAGACCATAAACCAACACGGACGAGAGATAGAGAAGGAGATGATGATGTTATTATTGTTATATATATATATTGTTATTATTATATTACCTACACCGTGCACCGCATAGCCGTGAGTCGTGACGTCACCATGCGCGTCTCACTCCGGTCCGCGTCGTAGTCGCACACTTGGGTGGTCCGTCGTGGCGTGGCTGCGGTAACCGCGCGCGCGCGCTGCCTCAGTCGACGATTCGGTTTTGTGGTGCGATGTGTGCGTCGTGCTCGTCGTTCTCTCGTCCTGGTCGCCGTCGCCGTCGCCGTCGCCGCCGTCGAGTAACAGCCGTACCTAAGTCCGCGAGATCGCCGCCATCGCTTAAAGAGCACATTCGCGATAACCGTCGTCATCCATTAAATACCTTTATCAAATAGCAGTATACAATCCACGATCGTATAGTTCGGCCGTCGTGCAAATAGCTACAAAGTGACGTACACCATGCACCCACAGGTTCGTAGCCCAAAAGAGATGATGTAGAGGGTATATCGATTCGAGCGGTGGAGGGTAGAGTCGAGTCAGAAAGTTTTTCCCGAGTCGGTCTTCAAACGAAATAGTATATTATTATTATAGTCCTGCAGTCTATAATATGTGTAGCCATCGTATCATATTATATATTATTATTATGCCTATTGCCCATATACCAACAACAAACATTATAGTATTGTACCGTGATTGCGGCACGTTTACATAATGCACCTGTTATTGTTGTCAAGCTGAAAATAAGTACGTACAATTACTATTTTTCTCACTGCTGCCGCAGTTGTTCATAGTAGTCGATGATGACACATTCTGTTAGAGTTTACAGGACGACGGTTTCTTAAACAACTCAAATTGTTTCGGATGTGATTTGTATAGACATAAAAAAATGACTAATGGAGAGGAATTATTGTAGAAATTGACAAAAAAAGTTCTGGTTCGTCAACTGTTTTTTTTTAAATTTCTTATTTGGACGATAAAATTTTTCTCCGTCGACCCGAATAAAACGGCATTATAATTGCGGCAGATATATTGTAATCATAAATATATCTCGTATAAGGCCTGGACATCGTCCAATGACGACTATGGCGGCGTTGTTTTTCTGTCAAAATTATGTCCGCCGTCAAGAACTGGTGTTTTTATTAACTCTTTACGTCATCAGAGACAAGTGATAAAATATATTTTCAAGTTTCTCGCGCTTCATCGACCATGTACGAAACTTGGCTACAATCAAGAAAGTTACCATCATGTTAATACTACTATTTTATGTGTCAGTTTGTACATTACCACCAACCCCCAATAAAGTATATTTTATTCACGTTCACGTCCTTTTCGACCCGTCCGCATAAAGAGAAACATTTATATAGGTATGTATATATTACAAAATGCGAGTTGTTGAATGTAGGTACACCTGATTTTATTTTATTTTTTTTTTAGTGTGTAATTCTCACAGGGTATAAATATGTCTACAAAGACTCGGCAAAAGGGAGAATAATATAATAATAATATAATGTAATGTGGACGTCGAGAGAGAACAAGTCTAAATACATCTGTATAGAAGGGCAGAATGGGGGTGGGGGAACAAAAAAAAAGGACGGCGAGAATTCAAAATTCAACGTCCTGCTGTTCGGTTCTAAGAAATTCACGGCCAGTTGCATTCCATCACTGGCATTATTATATCGAAATGTTTATCTGTGATCTAACAAATTGAACACATGCCTAAACCACCACCAATCATGCTTCGTCGTCGGCCGTCCGGTGCAATGATAAAGAGGAAACGGTGCGTGGTTTTTTTTACTTTGAAATTTTTTTTGTCTTTCAAATCCAATAGTTCTAGTTTGTTCGATTATTCAATTTGCCGCCGCATGGTAAAAAAAAAAAAAAATAAAGGAAAAAATTAACATGTCTGAAACGCTCGGCCGTAAAACTGTACGATAAATACAGTATATAATCGTATAGTGTCGCTGCTGCCGTGTATCGGTATGTGACGGTGAAGTGAGAGGAGGATACGGCGGGAAAGAAAAAAAAATATCGCTGAGGATTTATAATAATAAATGAACACTACTATATTATTATTATGAGTCGTGTATTTGAATAACGTAGAGGAATTAATGAATAATGGCCCATGGTTCGTCCAATCCTTATGGTCACGAACTCGTAACGTTAAAGAATTATAATTGAAAGATTAAATAGCCGGTGTCTAGGTACTATTTACAGATTGAGTTGCAATATTATTGTACTGTTTATATAATTTTCCTTTCAATACATACTATCGACAGTAATAATAAATAATTACTACCTATTATCACCATAAAATTATGACTTTAATTATAATGTCCGTATTTTAATTATAACGATGTGCGATGCCACGAACAAGCAAAACGGAAGCTATACGTACGCTAAAAAGCGCGTCTTCATCTTCGTAATTGATATGACGAAGTAGTCTCGTACAGCGTTATGTACATAAGTGTGTACACTGTTGTATACAGAGTGGTTCTTTTATTGTGAATCAGTCAATTAATTAATGCATTTTTAAATTTTTATTTATTTTACCTAGTTATATATAATGTATAATACCGTCTTATACATTTTATTACAACTATTATAAGTTTGTATTCCTAAAATTTAAAATTCATTCGTTTTGCCTAGGACATTTTCTGGTGTACGATAAAAAAAAATCATTATGCACCTCTTGTATATAATATTATACGTAGTTGGCAACGTGCTGTACCCGCTGCAACCATGACGAAGAACGCACGAGAAAATGAATAAAATATTACGATGAAAAGCCTCTCCCGGAAATAGTTCACAGGATGCCAATCGTATATACATTTAAATACGAGTGTGTATCGGTATATATAAAATATAATATGTTCCTCTATGTGTAGAGGTATATAATACGCCACCGCCGCCGACATCTGAAAATAGTGTCGTAAATCAACAGCTCGCTCTCGCCGCCGCCGCACATGGCCCCGGCTATCGTCGTTAAAATAAAACTCTCTTTTCGAAAAGGACAACACCGACTTGTCCGGGAATTTTTACAGCACCACCGACAGTGCTCCTTCTGCCTGCCACTCTTGCTGCTTCTCGTATTATCCATGATATTATATATAGGTTGTCAGCCGACACGATTCGTTTAGCGCCGAACACGTTTTTTGATATACAACAACTGTGCGTCGGTTCTCATTTCTCGTTTTTATTTTTACGAATCCGCTCTGAGATGATGAGCCACAACAGACGTCTACCAAAACACCGCTTGAATTTTACCATAAAACGTACCTATATAATATTTAGTTTACCGCCACCACCCGTCACCAGACGACCATTACGAATCGTCACTGTCATCATAATAGCCTTACGTTCCGCGCATATACGTTTAGATATTCCCACGTCTAAACAAATAACACGCCACTGTTATAATATTCTGATAATATTATGAAGGCTTTTGGAAAATTGTTTTGTTGCGATAACGACAATGACAGTGATGAGAGAACAATTTTTAACGTGAAAATTTTAGTAAATTAGATACATACGACGTAACTTAAATTAATTTTAGGATCAACAATATAAATATCAGTTAAAATTATGCATAGATATACATGAAGTATAACATACTAATATATCTTAAATATACGTATGGAATTAATTTATTGTGATTTAATAATAATTTAATATGAAATCAACATTGGTTTATCATAATTGATATTTATGAACTCATAATTTGTATATAAGTTTAAACCTTTAATTTTATTATTTATAGTTGCTAAAAATTAATTACTTTCCCGTGTTATTTATACTATTTTTTTTTAAATCTTTATCGATCGTCTCGAGTTTCTTTATTTTTAAACAATAAACAAACGACTCGCATTGTGTGTTTGGTAGTAATAATGTATATGGACTTTTACACGCACTGCGTTATTCGCTCAGCCTAATAAGTTGTTCTATTTTATTAAACACGGCGTGCGAATAGAGGTAATTGGCAACAGTTATTTTTTATTCTTTGGCATTCGCAACAAACTCGCTGCTGTCACTAACAATAATAATAATTAGTATGAAAGCTGGGTTTACTTGGCTTCAACATTCAGAATTAACATATTTTACGAGTTAGTACGTACATGTCTTTGGCCCACAAGTTTGTCGAACAGCGCTTTTTGATTATGTTATGTTGTATGCGTATAGGTTTTAAATAACCACCCGGCACACGAATAGACACGACTCTTGCAGTGTATTAGGTGTTGTGTTTTATGGGGCCTGCAAAGTTTATGGTTTTGTTTAGCAAGCTGTTTATGTTCGGTAACCAGCCCATCCGGGGTCCTTGCACCAGTGATAATAATTTTACTGATATTCTATATATATTATAATATTATATGTACGTATATTTATAGCCATGTGTATGTTTTGCTTGTTTACAGCTTAGTCGGGAGTTGCGGTGTTGGAGGATCAGGTGACTTAGTTCGGAGGGGGGCGGGTGGCGTCCTGCCGCCACACCATCCGCACCCCCATCCAGCCGATTTCCCCCATCCGCTTCGTTTCAACTGTATGGATATCTGTTCGTCGTTTGCAACAGTCGGTTCCCTGAGTAAGTAGAATAAACATAATGATAATGCTAAAATATAATAGTGTTTTGATGTCCTCGAAACTTGCTCTGAAAAGTGAATACTAGGTAACATCTGGACGGTGCCTTAACAAATTTGTTTTTTAAATACATTAAATTTCAGTATTACACAATTTTTAAAACATTGATTATATTGTCTTCCTTGATATAGTTTACTTTAATGATTATACTTGGTATCTTAATCGCTTGCCTTTTATTATGATATAGTGAAATGAAAACAATCAAATAATTACTTTATGATAGTAATAAATAGTAACAGCGTGATTGAAAAAAATGCATACTGTTTTTAATTTCAAAAATATTTTCATATAAATCTAATTTTAGCATTCTTCTCGAATTTGTCTTACCTTCTTTTCAACCATCTAACTCCAAACGTATATATATACTACTAAAGCCGTTGTTATTAACCATCATCAATCGTGATTAATAGGTTCGGGTCTATGTAGCCCGTTGGCACAAAGCTTCTCGCGTCAAGGTAAGAAACGGGCGCTGTCCGTGTCACCGTCCCCGGACCTAGAGCTACATGGCAGGATTCGGTCATCGCCGAGTGCACTATACTCGGCCGCCGCAGCGTACGGTGCTTCGTGCTCTAGGAGTTCGAGCACGTCCGGTTCGTACGGCCACCTAAACCCGCTGGCGTTTACCATGCAACACCACCCGTCCGTCATATCACCCCAAGTCCAACAGTTGTTGCGATCCGCCAGTGGCTTGCATTTGCCGTGGCATAACGCCGCCGCCATGCCGTCCTCCGCTCACCATCCTTCGTATAACATTCATATGTTACCTGTACCCTCGCAGGACTGCAGTTCACAGGCAAGTAGTTTCTATATTTATAAGACTATTTTTTTTATTGCTATGTATCGTTATATATAATGTTAAATGGTTATTAGATGTTGGCCAACGACATGTGCAAGATCAAACAGGAACGGTCCAAATCGAAATCGGCATCGGCTTCAAAGAAGTCTTCTCAAAAGCTCGTCGAAGACTCGAAACAAAACTCACCGGAATCCATTAGTGACCTTAAAGGGGAACCAGATTTTATCGAAACTAACTGTCACTGGAAGAACTGTAATCTAGAATACCAGACTCAGGCAGTATTAGTACAGGTACATATAATATTTATTGTCTTCATTACTATTCAATATTATTTTCAACCCATAATAATAATTATTAATATTATAAATGTACGCCGATATTGAATTCATTAAAATGTATAATTGCTCGAAGCGAATTAAAATTAATTGCATAACCCAACGCCAGTCACACAATAACACCGGAATACTAATACGCTTACCGTTTTTCTTTTATATAACGATAATGCGATGACTTTATAATATTATTATGTTCTTGTGTTTTGCAGCACATCGTTAATGATCATATTCAGGCGAACAAAAAGTCATTTGTATGCCAGTGGCAGGATTGTTCTAGAGCTGAGAAGCCATTCAAAGCCCAATACATGCTTGTGGTACATATGCGAAGACACACCGGAGAGAAGCCACACAAATGCACGGTAATTGATTTATCTCTTAGTTCTGTTAACATAAATCGATCATATACGATAGTAACTGTCAGTTTTATATATATTATAATTAATTATTACGAAAAATCTAAACCTTAATATACTTTAATTATTAAAATGTGTTACTAACATACTAATTTGACCATTTATAAATATAATTATATGTTTAACGTCAACGTGGTATTAAAAACTATCATTATGTGAATTTTACAGTTTGAAAATTGCACCAAAGCTTATTCGAGGTTGGAAAACCTAAAAACTCATCTCAGATCTCATACCGGCGAAAAGCCCTATACTTGTGAACATCCTGGTTGCAGTAAGGCCTTTAGCAATGCTTCCGATAGAGCGAAACATCAAAACCGTACTCATTCCAGCGAGGTAGTTATAATTTTAGTAAATACCAATATACTATGTAATGTTTATGACTTTATTACTTATATTATGAGCGCGGATTTAATTTACTGTAAAAATAATATATTATAATGTATATTGTGTAATATAATACTATATACAAATAATACTTTTTCTATTTCAAAGTTTGTTTTGGTGAAATTGTATATTTATTTTGTATATAATATAATATGTTTAATTTGTGTATGCAATCAGTTGGGAAAATTGAATAGGTGAGATCGGGTTTATAGAACATCGTTAGCTGAAATAGTATTAACGAAAAAAATCTGTATTTTTTAGAAACCCTACATATGTAAAGCTCCTGGATGTACAAAACGCTACACCGATCCCAGTTCCTTGCGCAAACACGTCAAGACTGTTCACGGAGCTGATTTTTATGCGCATAAACGACATAAAGGCAATGGAAACGGCGACAACAGCCGTGGTGGAGGAAGTGGTGGTGGCGGGGGAGGTAGTGGCAACGGCCCGGGTGCCGATGACGCGTCACCGTATCGGAGCGATGAGATGCCGATGAGTGCCAAAACCGTTAGCGTGTCTAGTCCGAGCATAAAATCTGAAGTACGCACCTATAGCATTTCTAAAATAAATCGAATTTTTAAAATAATTTGGGTTAATTTTAGTTTGATTTATTTATATAATTTGTATTCTCGTTTTCTTTCCCATAGGAAACAAATTCCCCTGGACAGCAACCTAGTCCTATGAGCGTTCCATATAGCAATAGAATGTTTCACGATGAGCCTATCAGTGACAGCAACCATAGTGCAGATGCACTGGATGATAATTGGGTCGAAGACGGACAAGATGCCGACGTGAGTGTTTACTATACATCTTATATCACATCGGCGGCGTCAAATTTAGTTTAAGCTATAAAAAATTTAAATGATTGATAAATAATTTTATTTTTGTAGTTATTCGATTTTATCCCGATGCACTCTGAAGTCGGAATGGTTACTTCGGCACCTATGGTCCGAAGGATGCGACGGTTTGTACCACACGTAGGATTGAAGCACGCCGCAGCCAGCGAGTTATCGCCTATGCCCGATTTGAGTCCAGGACACGGAAGCACTTCCGGTATGCAAGAATTAAATAAGCAATTGACTGACATGAAAATGGTATCTAATCAAGACACTATACGGAGAGAAAGCACATTTAGTAACTATTGGAGCATGAAGTCTGAATACAGTCGCAGGAACAGTCAAGTACGTATACAAATTTGATGCGAAAAATTGTTCGAGCATTATTGTTTAATGAATAACTTTTGATTTCTTTTAGGCGCCTTCCGAGCATCATAGGTTAAGTAACGCCTCATCCTTATACGATCCGATTTCTGTGGATTATTCACCTAGTCAAGCAAATACAGCCATGGGTCCTGATATCGATGTATGTACATAATATATGTTCATAATAGAAAGCTTTCAAAAAATATTTTTCGTCTATATATTTTATTTTAATGTCGATTTTCAGGATTTTACCGATAACGAAGAATGCAGGCAGTTGCCAGAAAGTGCCAAAATGTCGAGACCTCAAACTCGTCAAGCCGGAGCCGTACATCACCCCAACTCTAATATTAACCTTGACGAGGTTGGCGAAGGTGAATCGCTGGAGAGTAAAATGGTCTTACCGGACGATTTTGACGACGTTATTAAAGACATGGTGAGTTATCATTATTGCGTTGGCGATAAAAACCAAAAATAATATTACGTGAGTGACAGTGTTGTAAACAGTTTTCGTTTAATTATATTTTTTCAGATAAGCGAAAAAATCGAAGATTACGATCTCGGCTCATTTGACGCAGAAAAAACCATCAACGAACTGACTGAATCCGCTCTGGAGCACATTCCCGCGCTGAACCCGATCATCGTCCAGGATGTGACCAGCGGTCAAGCTTTGACCAATCCCGTGGCCCCCGTCGTTCCGCCAACCACTCCGAACGATAGGCCCAACAAAGTGCCGCCAACCAACAGCTACCGGAACATGCGCAGCAACAGTTTACCAGTCAACTGGCAGGGACAGGAGCAGAGCCACGGACACGGCTTGCCCGGTGCGGCGTACAACCCTCAATTCCAGAACCAAAGGCCGTACCAGGCTAACCACCCGGCGACGTTGTTCGGTACCACGACCACCAACAACAACAGCAACAACAACAACTTTAACTTCGGGCCGACAATGCAGCAGAGGCAAAACGGTGGACGGTACTCGTACTCGTCCAACCAGGACTTTGTCAACTACAACCACAATTACGCCAACTTCAGGCACAACGGCGGGCAACAGTACCATCCATTGAAGAACAACAACAATCAACACTATCAGCTCAACAACAACAACAACAATAATAACAACAACAATAGCAGCAACAGCAACAGCAACAACAACAACAATAACAACGGTCTGCAGTTCCACGGGCAAGGCAACGAAAACGCGTACTTTGACGAAAACAGCGCCACGACCCCAAATGCGTATCAGAGATGCCAGAGGACCACCACGGGTAACGGAGGACAACAAGCCGCGGCTGTGGGACAAGCGGCCGTCACGCACGGCATGCAGTCGTATAGTCATGGCTATTACAACGGTGGCTGCAACAACCAGCAGTGTAGTCAACAGCAGTGCGGCCAACAGCACAACAACAATTACTATAACAGTGGTTATCATCAAAACAACGGCGGAAAATTCAATAACTGCTACTCGAGGCCGAACAATCATCACCAACAGCTGAATCAGCAGGCCCATCAGCAGCAGCAACAGCAACAGCAGCAGCAGCAGCAGCAACAGTATTATACAGATTTGGATCGGAAACAGGATACCGGAACGACGGTGGCTGCGGGTCCGATGGAAGCATCCTCACCCTTTCGGCCCGCACCAGAGCCCCAAGAGTTCGACAGCAGCAACAACATGGTGCTTAAGGACATGTCCACGTCATTAAGTTCGCTGTATGACGAAAACACCTTTTTCCAAATGTCTACCGTGTTCTCCGAATCATAACCACCTTTCGAATTTATTGTATAGAATTTAAAACTATAGTTACCACTCGGTTTTAGCGTGTTTTGTAAGTGCTCTCCTCCCTCCCAATAAAGTGTTGATGATTTGTATTTATAGTTTTTAATTTTTTTTTTTTTTTTTTTTACTGTAAAACTGGTCATTAATGATAAATGTTTGTTAGATTTAAGATGGATGCATTTTTAAATTAGTGCATTTATTCTACATCATGTAAAACGTAGATTTCAAAAAGTAAAAAGAAATAATTATAAATCCGTTGGATTTGATTTGTGTGTATATTGAAAATGTTATAATTCATAATTTTATTTATTTAAATGTAAGTATGTAGTAAACATAAAATTTTTATTGTTATAAATGTGATCTTCATTTTAAGACTTTTATTTATTTTTTTTTGTTAAAATGAAATCATAACTTTCTTGTATGTTTGATTTAAGATGGTACATTTTTTTAATTAAAAAAAGTTATATTTAATACTTATTTGTATTTGAAGTTCAGTTTTTTTTTATTTACATCTAGCAACAATATATTTGAGCGTGTAATATATTTGAGTACGGGTCTTGATAAACTATTAAAATATATATAAAAGGATGGTTGATAAGTGGGTAAAAATAATATATATTGTTACATTACATAAATAAAAGTTTATAATACGACAAAATAACGTTATAACGTAATGGCGTCATTAATTTATTAGTAAAAACTAATAAATATAATAAAATATAACTAATATTAATATTAATAATTAAAATATCAATGTACAATATGTCAATATTACAGTATATGACGACTTAGTATACATTTTATATATATTATATTGTATGATAATTTAATAACATTTTATATTGCAAATTTTAATAATTATACATTGCATATTTCCTCACCACCTTAGCACATAATGAATATCGATATTATATCAACTTTAATGTTGCATGAGGTATTGCATGTGGCGCGTTTTTTTTATTATGGTTTCCCCGAGTATAAACTTTAGGCCTAATCCATACGGAGGATAATCGGTAAACTGCCGGTCAGCTATAATAAGAGGAACTTTCTCGATTTATCGTGTTAGGCATATTTTAAGCTAAGATGATAATGATTAGAATACATTTTTGACTTAATAAAATAGTATCTCTCATGTGACCGAAAATCTCCCATTATCCCCATTGGCAGTGCTGAATTCAAGACGTGTGTAATATTAATGATGGTCCGATGAACGGTAATCATTATTCATTGTTATCCGATCTGATTATAATGCAAATTTATAAAAAAAAACATGCTCCACACTCAAAGTGTTATATTTTTAAGTAATTTCGTTCGTATTGATATATTATTGTCTACTGAATTCAACACTGTACATAATATATACCTGAAAATAAACATAATTAATATTATAATACTATAACTATATAATATTAAAGTGGTAAGTTTTAACCTACACATTATTTAAATTACACTGATAAATTAAACTTACCTGAATATCATCGCCGCTTTTATTTTAATAATCAACTTAATATTTTTCACGTATTATTCATCTATTATATATATATTTAATCTCGTTTACCTTTCTTGAATATCAATGACTTAGGTTATATTAGAAAACGCCGTCACAAGAATACTCAATTTCCGATCACAAAGTGTTCTTCACTAATAGTAAATATTACAATAAAGAATTAAAAACGTTTAAAATTAAAATTAATTTGTGTAAAAAACAGAACTATTAAAAAAAAACTTATAGTATACTAAAAAAAGTGAACTAATACAATAAAATTAAGTAAAAAATAATATAATATCTAAACTTTGTTTTCAAATGTCTTTACTGACTGACGATTCACACTATAATCGTAAAATAAACATTACTTTTAAATATTATTATTATATTTTTATTCTAATTGACGGCTTATTAGCCAGCATAGTAATATGATTTAATTAATTATTACTATCTAGCCAACATACTTATTATATCATAATTTATATCGTAATTATTATAAAAATAAAAATACATTACATTGTGTAATACAGTACCATATAGTTATTATGTTTATTGGATTTATTTATTTATAATATAAGCATTTTGTTAAAAATATGTAATTTAAATATATTATAAACTTCACCATACACAATGAATTCAAGTAGGTTAGGTATAATAGTAGCTAGAGCACTAATTTTCCACAGTAGTATTTAAGTTCTATTAGCCTTTTTGATCCACTTCTATTGTACTCACGGAGCTATAATAGCGGTAAATGGTTACATTTCAAGTTCACTCACTGACATCAACTGTTAGTAACATGGGAGAAGATAACCATACTGACGTAAAACTGACACTGATCTGTAACAGTACTTTTTAAGGTTGAGGTGCCTACATTAGTTGAAACATTATGGTTGTAGAAACGGCGCTAAATAGTAGGATAGTCAATAAACAATAATTAATATATTTAAATAATTGCGTAAAATTGTACAAAAAAATTTTACTTTTAAGTAACTATTATGTTTCAGTTTTCACTTTTTTAAATTACTAAAGGGGCAGTTTAATTTAAATTTTCAGCATAACAATATAATACAATAAATTATGATAACACGGCGTTCTAGATAGGCATTTTAGCTACACCACGATTCAATTTTAGGGTATTTCCTTGCCACAAACCCTAGTAAACAAATTGACGAAATGCACAAACTAATAAGGAGTTATCTTTATAATTTGTGTTTTAAATTTTAAAATAATAAAATAATTATCAACTGCTACAATGTAACGGTTTACGATTTTGAAATGTTTGGAGAAATTTACCTACCCATTAACCGGTGAGACGACCATTCGCTTCGTCATGGCCGCATGCTATACAGTCTCAGCAACCGCACATATCGTAGGTTTACTGCCTGTACTTCTTACCTCGTTACATCGCTTCAATTTGAAAAACGACATATCCATAATTTGGGTAACGTGCGGCTGTGAAAAAATATATTTTTTCAAAGTTGGAAATAGAAACATTTGTCTACTTCATACTTTCATAAAGGAAATCCACACATCATTGTGAAATTAATACATACGCATGTAGCGGCCTTTTATTGATCTAAATATTGATATAGGTAACTTTTAGTAAATAACAATTGTAGTTCAATAAGTAGTTAAAGTTTTTATTTAAAAATTCTTCAAAATATTCTAAATGATTTTTAATTTATTGAAATAATAATTCCATGTTCAAAAACCATATAATTTAATTTAAAATCGTTCAAGTCTAAATAATTATTTTATTGAAAAATATATTAAATTAATTTCTAATTTTGATTGGCGTTAAGAAATATGCACTTACTCTGAAAGCGTAAGGCCTTATTTGGGATAATATTATAATTTTAATATTAAAATAAATTTTCGTTAGTCATTTTCAACAGATATGTGGATACATATACCTTTTATCAGCACACCGACGGAAGTTAATACACGTGGTTATTCTACACCATGACGTATTATTCGTATTAACAATAATTTAACATATACTTGTTTTGGTACTTAAAGACTTATGGTCATTCATAATCATATCGATTGCTGTCATTTAATGAATTTTGTTATGTCATCTGTCAAGAACTTTAAACAAAGCAACAAATTGAAGGATTCGACAGCGCGAATAGTGTCCAAAGACCAACGTCATTGTGCTAATACATTTTGAAACTTAATAAAAAGTTTAAAAATAGGTATTTTAATATTACTTTATCCGTGTAGAGTAGTTGTATCAGGCGCCCAGTTCTTTTCATATTCGCGTAATGAGCGTCTTTTGAAAGCCTTACGTATACGGTTTTTTTGCAGTTTGTGTTTGTAGCAGTCGCGATCGCGGCAACGAGTACGACCGCCGACGACAATCCTCCGGACGTTTTTCTTCGTTCTTTTAATTTTCGCTCCTCGGGTCGCAAATGCCGATCGAAGTATTCTTATGGTTTTCTCCATTTTATTAAAAATGAATTACTCACGAATAATAAATCTTCAAAACAAAAGAATACAGATTTATATATTTTTGTATAGGTACTTATTGATAATGAGTATATAAATTCTCAAAATTCTTGAGAAACAGTGGTGATGATAACACTTATCATCGAGGGTACCACTACCCTCGCCTCCTAGACTAGGCGGGGGGGGGGAATACGAGATGGCGATTCGGTGCAAAAAAGCAATGAGTTACAGGCCACTGGTCACCTCCGCAACGTTTTCCGACCGGCCCACGAACAGACGAGTGACACGAGATCGTTTGTTCGGACGCACGACACGACGACCACTTGTGACGGCAAGGCGAGGAGGCCCGACAGCTTCGGCCGCGGGAGCGATGGTTGACGGCGAGCGGCTAGTGCGCGATGTGGTGCGCGCGTCAGACGGCGGCGCAGACGACAGACTCTCTTGGACGAGCGACGGACGCCAAAACGGCACGAGGCGAGCGAAGATTTGAGCCCGCGGAATCGGCGGCCGCCGGATGGACGACGCGACCCGGCCGTCTTCGGTTCGCCTCGCGACGAAAAAGAGAGTGATGCTCTCCCTCTTGCCACTGGCGTGTCCCGTAGTCGGCCGCGTCTGTCATCCGCCGCGGTACCAGCCCGAGTCGCGCGCCGCCGAACCCTGTGAAACACGCACGGTTTCCACGGCGCCGCTGACGTCCGTGTTCCTACCTCAGAACAATGGTTATCGTCACTCATCTTGTGCCAAAGAAAGGTCTCCGCCGCCGCCGTCGTAACGAGTCCGTCGCTCGCGCCGCCGTCTGATGCATATCGAAGGGTACCTCCGGGGCGGGATCGTTGCCCGCGTCGGTACAGCTAGCCGATCGTCGTCGTCGTCAACGTCCACCATCGTTCCGCACACGAACCTAAAGCTGCCGGCCGCCCGCCAAACCGCCGTAATGATCGACCGCATCGGCGACCGAACTAGCGACGCCCGCGACACCCGCCTGTCCGCGAGTGGTCGGAAAACGTGCTCGGGCGACATACCGCCGCGCACCGTCCGTGCTCTGTCTCGCATCCCCTCCCCCCCTTACCTTATTTCGTGACCGTCGTCCTCCGATGTCTTTCGGATCCTCCCCATCGACCGGAACGTCTTCGACGACCAAGTAGTGCACGACCAATAGTAGTTGGCCATTTCCACCGCCACTGATTCCACCGCGGTCTTAAAAATGTATTCGGCTCATTGCCGAAAACCCGGCGATCATCAACGTAAAACCTAAAACAAAAGTGTTGTTCGTGATTTAGATTATAATAATATTGTGACGTTTAAAATAATCAAATGAATTTATTCAATAAAAACTAAAAAGAATAATAACTCACTAAAACCGAAACAATAGGCTCTAGCCGCAAATAACATATTTTTTTTTACACTGTCCAATGCGTTCTGCATTTTGCGGCGTAGATCCATTTTAAGGACTTCGAACTAATAATATTGAACTCAAAAAATATATCGTCCGATTCTGTCGCCGAGAATTTCAAAGTCTCCCAGATGACGAAAATAATAGCGTCGTTTGTATTACTAGCCAGCGAGTACCTATGTTTTTCAATCTTATCAGCCAGCATTTAGATATTTTTAAATATCTATTTCGATTTGTACTAGGTACATCTGTTATTCATACTTTTAGGTGGTCTTTTTTACGGTATTTTTTATTTCATTCTATAATTTAATTCACTAATCATTAATTGTTTTTAATAATTGAACATAATTATAATACATCGCTGAACTAGTGTTACATGGTTTTTTACGGTGACTAACAATATTATTTTTCAAATACGAACTCCCGAAATAAAAATAGCAAAATTAATTAAGTCAGTTTAAGAAAATAAATATTATTGTACGCAATTGTATTTTGGCTATAATTCCGCTCGATAGATTGGTAACGTATTATATAATACTATCATGACGACGCGTATGTTTGGTCGTCGTTGTTGTTTGTTTCATATCAATGTTTATTATAATTTCAAAAAATTACTACGATTTTTAATTTACTAATCTAATACGTATATTATATCTATATAATTTGTTTTTTCTATCCATTTTAAAAATACCTATAATGTATACAACCGCGGCGATGATAATAATTATATAATAATAATATCTATAATAATTCATAAGGGCAATTAATTCACATAAATATTATTTTGTTTTGAATCAACCGCCTATTCTATCGTCTATTTCGTTTTTGGATGTCAACATTTTTACACTACTGATGTCTCGTATTATTTTATATAGTCTGGTAATAATATACATCGTAGGTGGAGGATATAACTTACCGCAACAGACCACCATCGCTCAACTTTTTGCCGGTTCGCGTAATTTACGAGCGACTACGACCCTCAAAAGACGTTTGCCTTCACCACGGTATCAGTATACCACGATATTCAATCGACGCACCTTTACTCGAAGCTATATTACACCGCGATATAATATTATGATTTGGGTTTGCAGGTTTCGTACGGATGCTTTGGCTGAACACAAATTTTTACAAAACTATCTATTCCGGCACGCACAACGGATATAATTAATTTCTCGGTATACACATTGTGTGTATGTGTCGGTTTAAATTGTTTCGTCTAGTAACCATGATGATTCGAGATGATGTACAATAATATGGGTTTGTATGTCTACGCGTTTATGCCGGAAATCGTACTAGAAAATTAGTAAAAACGGTTACGCGAACAAATGTGTCGCTACAGTGAAGGATAATAATTCCCCTTGGATCGAAGCAACGGCGACGATTTCATATAATAAAATTATATTATATTGCAGAATTCCCGCATACTATAAACGTGTGTGAAGGAAAGCATTTTCTTAGTGTACCTCCTACAAGACTATATATATATATAAGTCAGTAAAACGTCATTCCACTATTCATGTGAGTACTATTTTTTTTTCATTTTTAGTAATTGTTTCGTAAACATACAAATAATTTTTTTTTATGAAATAATCGTAGTTTAATTTTTACATTTATAATATTATTTCGGTCATCCGGTAATCTAATAATATTATAATTTATCCATTTATAATCAACGCGTAAAACATAAAATGCGAATAACAACGTCTAACGGAATATTTATTCTATTTTATAACAACAAAGAAAACGATTAATTGTGTATTCAATTTTGTAGATTTGTATAATATGTTAAAGAAATTCGTGGCCAGCGTCAAGTCGACCGCATACATTAATGATTATGGGCGTAGAAGACGTTCAACGGTATCTGGTCTCAGAGTCAGTTCGGTCGATCATAGTAAAGTACTATAGCTGAGAACTCGGCGTTTCGACATAATCCAATCATACCCGCCGATGTTCTCGTCAAACAGTATCCGTGAACGATGTACATAAATTATCCCCGAAAATTTCGAGGAGTCTTTCACAGTCATCTTTGGTCATCTTTGCGCCGAGAGAATCTACAAAACGACCGGAACCCCCAAACAATACGGTAGTTTATTTTGAAAACTTAAAATCGGCTTGAAAAATTCCTGCCTTACTTGTCTATAACGGGGAACTATAATATATTATAATCGGTACCGAAAGAATAGTCTGCTCTGCAGCACTAACTGTTACCGCGGTTATTGTATGAGTCGTCGAGGGAAAACCGTATACACTTATAATAATGATTTAAATTGTAATTCCATTTAATTTATTTTATCGAGACAATAAGGTGACTTTAATTTTTACACGACTTCGTCAAAGCTGTAAAAGATCATTGTTATAAATTCATACGGTATACTCATAGTGTTTTATGAATATTATTGGAAAAAAAATATCGTTAAACCAACAATAATTAAGTATAGAAACAAAATTAATGTTTATTAACTGATATATTAGTATTTTGGTTAACATGACAACGAGTTAACCGTGGTCCACGAGTAAATTATAGGAATTTCTTATAAAATATAATTTGTAAAATCACGAATATCGGTGTAAAGTTGAAACCCAGTGATGAGACAAAATATAGTACATATATATTATAATAATCAAAATATCTATTTCATTATAATTGTGCAGTATTATACAATCTAGTTTATAACTTATCACTTTTAAATATTTTCGTTAATGTAGAACTAATATTGAAATACTTGGTGTGATGATATGATTATTTTCAATTGATGATTTAATAAGTATTATATTTAACTTTAAAGTTACTGATATTTTATTTAAAAACACATTGATTTGTGAAACAGCTAAAATATAATATAAATCAATTTAGATGCAAAGTCCCTATATATAGTCACAACATATTACTTAATATGTCGTAAAACAGACAAATATTCAATCGTTTTAAAAATAGGATATTTTAATTTATTTAATAACATACTTCGTGCAAGTGTAAAGGTGCATATTGTTGAAATCATTATTATAGTAGCATATTATATAAAGATTCATTAACTAAAAAAATTTTAGCAATGCATAATATATAAATACAAAAAAAAACTTACTTTTTAAGTATTGCTTTAATTAAATATTACATATTTGAGTGCTTACATATTGGAAATATGTATAATAGTATAATACAGTTACAAAATCTACCTTCTATCTTTTTAAATGTAGTTTTTTTAAATAACGTACTTACACAATTTTAGAGACTTCTGTGATAGGAGTTGGGAGACATTTTTTAAGCGCACAGCTTAAAGTTTTTTTATGATAATTTAACACCATTTATATATTAATAATAATGAATAATCTGTTATATTAATTTAATAATTGTTACTTTGATTGGTATGAATAATATATTATGTATTATGTAACTTTAAAAAATAATACTATTTTTATTAATAATTTTACTGTAATACTTAAAAATTTATTGTTTTGTAGTTTTTTTTTTACTTAAAAATTTCAGTTTTAGAATTAATCATTATTATTTTATCTTTGTATAGTTTGATACCTCTATGATGTGGGGCCTTTGCATCAGTACCTTGTTGACGTCCAGACGACGATGGAATTTGTGATATTGTGGCCTTTGCATATTAAGTTTTTATTAGTTATTTTATCAAAAGAAGTATACTTTGTCAAGCACAGATAATAATTCTCCTGAAGAATCGTTTGGTGCGCTTTCAGAGCGAAGCCCGTTTATTCTCCATCGTTTATGGGATGGACACGTCAGCCACCGAAATTCGTGTCGCTGTTTCAATAGTTGTCGCACTATATGCATGTTTGGTATTTAATACCCATCGCCTTTCTGGTGGACGAGTGAATTTGATGTCAATTTCATCTGATTTTAACTGTTTTTCAAGTTTATCAGTCTGATGGTAATCAGATGACGTTGGGTCGATTGGTGATGTGGTAATTTCTCCGACCAGCGGTAACATCATAAACGCATTTACGTATTCGATTATTTCTGTCATCTGTGGTCCAGCATAGTTGACCAACAGAATAGGACGATATTCGGAGCTAAGACTATCTGTATTTTTAAACTTGTCTGCTGTTTTTGTTGTAACTACTATAAAAGCAGTTGGGAGACCTATTCGCTTAAAGTTTTTTTTATGATTATATTAGCACCATTTATACATTACTGTTATATTAATTTGATTGTAATTTTGATTGGCGAAATCAATATATGTAACTTTAAAAAGTAGTACTATATTTTTTTTTTTTATATTAATTTTGTTGTAATACTTAATAATTTATTATGTTTTGTATATGTTATGTATAACTACGAGAATATTAATATTGATACGAGGCCCTTTGTGTTAACGGAGTAACCATCGCCATAACCACCAGTCTATTGCAAATCGACCTTACATAAGGGTGACCAAGATTAGAGCTCTGCAGACGGTTAGGGATATCCAAGACATTTAGACGCAGATCGTAACACCATTCAAAGTCTTGTTTATCAGTATTTGGAGTCAGATCGTAACACCGATCACCAACACCTTATATTTACATATATTGTATTTCTGTATTAAGTTTAACGTATAATAAAGTTTTTACTAACACTTATATATTATACTTATACATTCATTCCTACGTTGGTGAACCTAAGTCGAGACGTAACAAGTTCAACAGAATTTGTTCGGAAACACCGACCACTGCAGTTTCTGATAGATCTGATAACACCCACCGAAGTAAATACATTGCAATTTAACAAGTATAAATAATCTTTTTAGTATAGCAATTCAATATTAATCAATCGATACCATGCACACATTATAGCGTTATACTAGTATAAACAGGTCTGTGCGTTTTGAAACGGAATTGCTGGTGGTTAGGCGCGTGTATTGTTGACAATTTACAGTCGATATAAACTAGTATAATATAATAATTATTAATAACTAATACTCAAAAAATTAATGTCTTCTATGTTTCTTACATATTTCATTATTTAAGTTAAGTACCCACATAAATTATTTAAAGTAAATATTTTGAATGATGAATCATTAATATTTAAAAAATACTAAACAATAATAATATATTATAATACATATATTCAAATATTATTATAGTTAGGTATTACACAGACGATTAAACACGGCATAATTTCACATTACCATTCAATGTTCATATTATAATAATCGTCTGACATATTGTTGGTATTTCCAAATAAATGTAATAAACCAAAAATTCCGAATGTATAAGGTATCATAAAATTATATCATTATTTATTTTTATTATTTTATTATAATTATTAGTTATAATTTATATGATATTATATTTTTTATAATAAGACTATATAGCTAAATCCTGTGCACTTCGTTGCCCGTATATAATTCATCCGTGTTAAATTTGATTGCCTAATGCTAACAGTTAGCGTGAGAATAAATAATAATTTTGGTTTTCTGATTTAGTGAATACATGATATTTCTGACATATTAACTTTACATAACTGATTTGAACAGTGTTGCATTTTTTCAGTCAATTAACCGATTATGTATTATTCGTTGAAAATAATAGATTTATAAAAATAATAAATAAGTCATATCGAGGTCATTAATCGGGATAAAAAGTATCCTATCTTATGACGGAGACCAAATCACACACACATTTTCATCAAAATCGGTTGAGTAGTTTTGGAGTTCATCGTGGACATAGCCGTACATACAAATATACAATTTATATATATTCTATACTAATATATAAAATGTTAGTGTTTGTTTGTATGTTCGGGATAAACTCCAAAACTACTTATTCAATCGTCGAATAGTTTTAGGCATAAATTTAGTCCGATAAGGTTAGTAAATAGTTAGTTATTAATTAAAATCTTGGGCGGAGCCGAGACGGGTGTGCTAGTATAATATAAATATATTAACTTTTTTTTTGCATTTAATGATTATTAAAGTAGGTATAATATTAATATATTACATTATACATTATACTAATACTGCTTTTGTATCAGGTAATGAATATAAAACGCGGTGTACGTGCAAATTATGCTGGACTAAAATCCGAACACGGTATTATATAATAATTATGTAATATTCTTTAATATAATATTAACATATATTATTGTCTACCATATAATTTGTATAAATATTGAAATTTATTCTTCGGAGAAGAACATGTTCAATGATGTGACTTTTTATGCTAAAACAGCAATAATATATTTTATTAAAATGTACAAAATGTTATTTATATTAAATATTTTTTCTTGTTTATTATTGTACATAATTATTTATCTATATTTTTTAGAAAAAATAAGTACGTATTTTCTGTATTTTTTTTAAAAAAAATTGGTCTTACTAATTAAATATTAAAGTAGATTACTTATTTTTTTGTTAAAAAAAAAAAATTCTAAAATTCTTTTGTTCTAAAATTTAGAGTTTACGGTGTTTAAAATTAACTTCAGTATGATAAACTACTAACTTCATATAAATTCATTAACTGTGACAAATAATTAACCAATATTATTTAAACCGTTGGATTTTAACACATTTTTTAAATTAAATTTTTATATATTGTG
Organism: Rhopalosiphum maidis; assembly: GCF_003676215.2. Taxonomy (NCBI): domain Eukaryota; kingdom Metazoa; phylum Arthropoda; class Insecta; order Hemiptera; family Aphididae; genus Rhopalosiphum; species Rhopalosiphum maidis. The sequence goes on from NC_040878.1 coordinate 90,303,895, forward strand.
TTTATTTTTTATAATTAATTTGAGCCCCAAAAATAGTTTAAATTGCAAGAAAAATTTTATCATATCTAACGTCGGGATTAGGAACGTTTCGATTTTTTATCTAATTTTATTTTTTTTTTTTTAAAAATTGTGTTTAAGTGTAACTCAAATACCGATAATATTGTAGATACTTGAAATGTTCAGAAAATGTTTGTGATTTTTTTTAAGTGCATACAGAGTATTTCAAAAGTCTTCATCTAATTAAAAAATGTATATAGCTCGTCAATCGTTAGCCGCAAGTAACTTAAATAAACTTTGTCACACTGGTATACATGGTTAGGTTAGGTAGGTTTGTTTCCTACTTACAACCAGTTTTGTCTATTACTACTCAACTGAGAAGGGCCCTTCTACCAAGCAATGAGTGAATACATCAGCCATCTTCATTGGTCTTTTCATTGCGACTTCCTTTAGCACAGCGTTCTGAACCCTCTTCAGGTTAGAAAAATATGCAGATTTGCAATGTTAGATAACTCTGCTCTAATGACTGATTTATTATGTATTGGTTCGATAAAGCCATGCTATTCTCAATGAATGGGTATCCTATGTTGATCATACTAAACAAAATGATATTATTTTTTCAGTCTCTCTCCTATAATGATTTAATTTTGTCTTAATATATATAAATATATTAATATATTAATAAATTATAAATTTTTCAATGATTTTCTTGCTGAAATTTATTGTTTCCTGCTAGATTTGGGTAGACTTATTTCCTTTGTGTGTTGGAAAAACCTCTTGGCAAATGATGACTGTTTCCGTGTGGTGGCAAAATTGTACAGATCCTATGCTTGCACGATCATAATTACTTTACTTTGATACGTAGTTTCTCGAATTGAAACAAGACATTTCGTTATCTTCACAATACAAATACATTCTAAATAGTATTATATTTACATGTATTTTCTATTAGTCATTTTTAAAACTTGAATAGGTTCCTATACAACCTACGCTTGTATAGAACCTTTATAAATCACGCAGGATCTATAGGGCTGGATTAAAATCAGAAAAGAAGGTTAGTGTATTATCATGTGGCAGTCGCCGACGATCGAACGTAATAGCACAGATGGCGGTTGCAGTAACGATGACGAGGACGCTATTCGCTGCCAGTCGTCTACACGGATGTCGAAGGTTATAATAGGCCGTATTGACCACTTACCAGTAAGACAGTAAGTATTTCGACGTCGTTAATACTGCAATCCTTGCAAATGCGCATTTCCAATAGTCACGAATTGCCGAAAATAAGATAGTGCTCTGCATATGGTTTTTTTGAACAATTTTTTTTCGTTTTGTTGTTTGCATAGATTTAATAAATTTTTTCTCATTGTCCTATTTTTTCTCTCACAATTATTTGCATACTAGTACAATAGCATTTCTCATATGGTATGGTTTATATATGTTTTTTACTCGTGAATTAAGATAAACATATTAATCTTGATTAATGTTTTTACTATATTATGTATGTTACTTGTATGTATTATGTATATAATTATACATAATACGACAATATATATAATATATATAATAATTATAATTATAATATATATATTATAATAGTATAAAGTGTCCGTATTATGATATATACATTTTTGTCCAAGGTACTGAGTGTCCAAGTTCTATGAATGGGTAAAAATATTTTAAAATTTAAAACTAGGTCCTAACAAATAGTTCATCTTTAAACATCGAAAATTTATAAAAATATTTTTTTTATAAGCTTTTAAAATTTAAACTAAATTTATACACGTGGTCCCCACCTCAAAATCAAACTGAAACAACACTAACTCTCGATACACCTAATTCATTCTCTCCTCATATTTAATATCATGAACATATCCGACCGATAACTTCTCTACAAAAGTCTCCCCCAACCAATCTTGTCCTACAGCATTGCCCTCTGGGGCACTCCTAAACCCTTAAATCTCAAGCGTTCCAATTCATCTGCTTCCGTATGGTCACCAAAGCTTCACGGTTCGTCACAAACGTCTCTCTACATGAAGACCTCAAAGCTCCACTCATTAACAAGATTTTTTTGCTTATTTCATTTCGTTATATGGAAGTTTCACTGTATACATAGTAATAATAACATTAAATACTATAGAAAATGTAAAGCAAAAAATAAATTGCAACATAAAATAATAAAATAACAAGAAAAATTAATAATAATATAAACAACAATATTATATAAAAGATCAAATGAGTTTAATCAAAATAATAAATAATAATAATAATAATACAAAAGTATAAAAAGGTAAAAGTATATAAAACTATGAATACATAAAAATATCTTATAAAAATTATATAGGTACATATGAAGATACAAATACAAAATTCTATAATATACCTAACCTAAATAATAATAAAGTATAAATAATATAATCAATTAATTAACCTGAATGGCAAATTATTTAACGATAATGTACAACAATTAAATAATTCATCAAAATTAACCTAATCTAACCTAACCTAACTTAACCTATACAAAGGTAATTACATTGTTAAAATATAAAGATTTGTTAGAAAACTATAATTATAAAACAATTGTTGTAAAAATTATATGGATTAACTTTAAGATAAATAATATAAAAAGTATACTATAGCATCTATAGTCCTATAGATTATAATTGTATAGATTAAACTGACTATATAAATATATGGTATAACGTTGACTTTTAACGATTATATTAGATTTTATTTATAAAGAAAAAATTTAAATAATATTGATAATTATAAGAAAAATATTACTGAACAAAAATTAATCATTTTTGTGCGGGTCATAAAAAATGTCTTCGCAGGCCACGGATTGCTGACCCTTGCTATACATTATAATAAACATTAAATATTTTTAACAAAACAACTACTCGTAGTAAAATATTTACATATTATAATACGTCAGATAAAATATAAAAATATTAAGAATAATCACATTCAATAATCATTAAGTTAATATTATAATAGAAAAAATAACACTCGAAATATGTGTTGAATAATAAATCACACAATTTCTTATCGTGTATTAAAAAAAGTATGATAATAATATAAAAAGGCAAAAAAATTCATAAAAATTTTAAATATATGTAAAATGGATTATGATTAATCATACGTTACAAAATTCGAACAATTACAGTTATTCAAAAGGTATAGGTCATAATAATGCAAAATATAAAATAAATAAAAATATGAGAAAATAACTAAAATTAGCAAAATTTGTCATGTTGGTTGTTAAAATATAAAACAACAAAATAAATAATATTGATGGTAAAAGGCAAACAATTTATAGTCAATATTTAATTAACAATATTATTTAGTGGTAGCAATTTTAAACAACTTAAAATATGTGTAAAATATTAACACAATTTCTTATTGTGTATTGAAAAAAGGTAACTAAAAGCTTTAAATGTAAAAAAATACGATTGTAATACGAATAACGCAAACAAATTTAATAATGATTTAAATTTGCAAAATTAATCATACGTTGCAAAATAAATGAAAAAAATCCAAAATATTATAGTTATTATTAAAATAATAATAGAAAGATGTCCGACTTCGAAAAACTGTAATATGCTGATTTTTGAAATATTACATAAAAGTATAATAATAATGATGGTATTAAAGAGTCAAATAATTTATAATTAAAATTTAAAAACTAAAATTATTAACGATATTGATACATAATGCATGTAAAATGGAATGATATGTCCAAAAACGTCTATCGTGTGATAATATTATAATAGCAAAAATTAAAAAGATATGAACTATTTTTTTTCCTTGCAACCGCAACAGCACAATTTTGCGCACACACTCATTAATCGTCTTCCAATCGATTTCAAAAAGCTCTTACGTTTGTTAATAATAGGTGGTGAGAGAACAGTTTCGTCGGAATCTTCCTCTTCGATAACCATCACCGCGTTACTTTCGACGTCTGGATGACATTCATCCGATTCCGGTCTTTGCAAGGGAATATCTATCTCACCAGTGTCGGGTGAAGATAACTCCCACAAATTCTCGTCGTATGGCTCCCATTCTTCTTCTTGCGGTACCACTTTCACCTCTGCCGCCGTCCACAGGCGCTCGTCGTAAGTTTGCCACTTGTCGTCGACCGGCATCTCCGGTTCCTCATCCGATGGCAGAGTCCTAGTCTCGTCAGCTGTGGACGAAACGGATTCTGCCATCTGGATGCCCGTGGTGAACAAGGTGATTGGCGGTATAAACCTTGTCCGCCTACCACGCCAGGGCCGCCGACGCTTCGACTTTCGCGGCACTGTGGACCAGGACGGCGGTATTTCTGCCACGATTGACGGCACCCTGTCGTACAGGTTGACAACCGTCCCGTCAACCTGTACGGCAGTGGCGGTACTCATCTTACATCTATCAAGGTATATCCGGTGCAAGTACCGTGTGCTGACCGGCACCATTTGCGTTGCGCAATCAAAATTGCCGACAGCGATTGGTAGTCGTACATCGAGTGAACGGTGTCGATGGCCATCATCTTCGTCGTCCGATTCATCATCTGAATCCAGTGAGTTAATCACTGCAGACTGTATTTCATCGAGTAATCGATCAAAATTATTAGTTTCAACTATTGGATACTGACAATGCCTAAACATTGACCGTTTCCGGCGCGTGCCCTCAGACACGACTGTCTCAGCAGTAGCATTTACAAATACAGGGGCCATGCTGGACACCTCTGTATAGGGTTTCTTGCAGTTGCTCGATGACGACCTTCGGGAGCCCGCTTGCTCTCCCCCGACTGCCGGTATCTGAAGTCCGACCCCTCCCAGTAGGAGGGCTTCAGATTGGGTTATATCAATATTGTTGTAACGTTCCATAATTGTAGTTGGTTTTGGCTAGCCGGCCTTGGCGGAGATTAGCCAGATCTCCGTTGCTTGGTTTTCGGTTATGTGGTCAGATCTACGGGGACACCGGGAGTCGATCACTCTCCCGGTGGTGCACTTGTCCACGACCGCTTATTCGTCCAATACCGGAGGTATGGCTTATTTCGCGGCTACCCTACATATCTGCAGGACTTTCCCCTATCCGCAACCCCGGGGACGCGCCCGATGGCATGTGCATGCACACGGGGGTTTTTTATAACTTAATGTTATTCTTACAAATACTACTAAATAAATATTAAAATATAATAATAAACAATATTCTATGGTTGCGTATACATTTATGTTCATATTCTATAAATATGTTTGAAAATATAATAAAAGTTTTAAATAAGTTGTTCTTATAGCTATTGATCAGATATTTTAGTCTGCAAGCACCATTTTATGGTAGGGGCCCATCGTGGGAAAACTAATAGGTACATGAAGTTAAAATACACAAAAAAGTAGGAATTTTGCCTGGTGTAATTTATTTTTTATTAGTAATACGTGGTTTTTGTATAAAAAATAAAAATAAAAATCTCACATCATTAATAAACAGATACATTCATTACTCAGTTCTGCAGAATTTAGTATTACATTGCTTAATAACAAAGTGACAATATGAAATTTTACCTTAAGTTTTTCGGTGGTATGTTCAAAATATTATCTGTATAAGTTACTATTCCACACTTAATAATGTTACACTACTATGTTGCAGTTATTTTTAAACTAAAATTTATTAACACTGTTATAAAGTCCAATTAAAAAAAAACATTAAATAGTTATTTTTATAAACGATATAATAATTGTTATGAAATCTAAATCACTAATGACTAAAATTTCATTTTTTCCGCAAACCATCGGACGTATAAATATTATATAGAATATCTCCAGGACAACTAACAAAATGTAATATGAGTATTTTAGCCAGTCTTTTAATTTTAGACTATTTTTTTTAAATTATTTGTTATTTCCTAAATTTTTACAACTTTTACACTTTTTAATTTGAATTAAACAATAATTACGAGTTAGTTCAAGTGTTTTTTTTTTTTTGATAATTGCCAATTCACAATTTACATTTAAGTTAAATGATTTTAGTTAAAATGTATAGTATCGTTGCATGGTATAAATAAGTTCGCAGTATAGGTAAATATCATATATATTTTCTTAAAAAATAAATAATGTCATTATCTAAAAATAATCTTAAAAAATATCTTAAAAAAATCTAAATAATCAATCAATAATGTAACATGGTAACGGAAAGTGTCATGACTCAACGAATAATATTGTTTACTATATCGACTAATTATAATGTTTATTTTTCTTTAAATATATGTTTTCGGAAAAATTTGAATAGGAAAATAAAATAAATTATGATTGTATATTTTCGATATTTTTATTTTTACTGTATGAATAATTGATGAAGGCAATTTATTGAATATTTAAGCTGTCTCACTGATTAATAAAATATAATTACTTAATATTTATATATAAACGGGTAAAACAATATAATTAGTCTATAATTTAAAAGTTAAATATATTATGTTGAAAATTCTTATACAAACATTTAAAAATCTCTAAAATTATTCATTTATGATATAAAAACTAAAAAATATTTTTGAAAAACTCACATCATTGTAGAACCAACATACATTTCACATTATGCATTGTTTCGCCAATTATTTTTGCATTATATTTTTTAAAAATTTTAGTTATTTACACCGATTGAAAGTCTGTCGAAAGCACATAATATACATGATATCAATTGTTATTTCATATTTGATAGTATAATTTTTCATTTAAGTAACTTTCGAAATAATATTAATTTTAACTTTTGTAAAATTACGTTATTAATTAATAAATATATTATGCAAATGATTGAACTATTATTTATTGTTAAAAATAAAACACTAATATAATTATTATAAACGAAAATAAAACGATTGTTATGAAGTCTAAATCACGAATGACTAAAATTTTATTTTTTCCGCACATCGCCGAACGTATAAACATTGCATAGAGACAATTAACAAAATGCATATGAGTATTATTTTAGCCAGTATATTAATTTTTCCAAAGAGAATATATTAAACATAAATCATATTTTATTATTTCAATTTTTACAATAATGATTCTTACACTTTTTAATTTCAATTATACAGTTACGAGTTAGACCAATTGTTTTTATTATCGCTAGTTCGAAATTTAACATTTAACATAAGTGTTAATTAATATCGGTGAAACCCAAATCGTCTATTTTTCGATAGGACAAAAACGAAAATTTTTTTTGCGCTTTTATACCTTAGGAGGGGATAAAAGCGCAAACATATATTGTATAGCCTAATACAATATTGTACTTATTACATCACGAGTTTCATACCCATTAATTTATAATTTTATCGAAGTGCTTAGAACACCAGGCAGAAAATTACTAAAAAAATTAATCAAATTTACAAAAAACTACAAATCGCTGTTATAAAGTCAACTCTTGTATAAAAGCATGGAACTTGTACATAGAAAAAAAATGTCCGGTTGAACTATTTAAGAATTGTAAGCTTCAAAGTTTAAACTTAATTTTAAGATATTCATTATAATTATACTAATAAAATATACTGATAAAAAATATGTAATTTTAATTTAAAATATTTTTTACTCGCATTTTAATATCATTACTGTAAAACCTTAGTTAACAACAATACGATTTTGATAAAATACTTTTTATTTTCGTACAATTTATTGCGTTTATGGTTTGTTAAAAATATATTTTATTTTTCGTTTATGGAATATTTATTTTTGCGCTATTTGGATACTGTTTGGGTCATATTTGGCGCTTATGGTCTACATCCATTTATATCGATTTTAGTCTAAATATTGATGATGACATAATATTAAACGATATAAATGTATTCGTGGTATAAGTTATTATCTTAAATATAGTATAAAAATATTGAAAATTACATTGGGTCACATTTTCGAAAATAAATAAATATACAAACAAAAAATTATGCAGTTACAAAAAGTTTCAAAACAAATAATATTTTTTTATAACACTGATGATAATGATGATTTTTTTTATAAAAAAAAAAACAAAAATTTAAAAAACCATACATCATTATTAAAAAAAATAATCAATAATTTATAACATTGCTTTTTATCAAATTGACTGAGCGAAATTTTACCTTAAGTCTTCTGAAAGTATATTCAAAATATCTATTCAAGTCGTCATTCCATAATTATTAATACCGTTGTTTCTTGTTCTAGTTATTTTCAAACTAAAATGAATTATATTTGTCTTAAAAAAATATATGATAAACCAGTTATTGAACTGTTATTTATTACTAAACAAATTGAAATAAAATAACTTTTTTATACGAAAAAATGATTTATATAAACTTAAAATAATGCTAAAGACAAAAATTTGCAATCTAACCAACGTATAATAAATATTACAGCGTAATAAACAACGAATAAAAATGCAATACGAGTTTTGTAGCAAACTTGCAGACTCATTATTTTTCCAATGAATATAAATGTTAGCGGCAAAGTGTATTTAATTTATAAAATGCCCAAAAATTCTATATAATACCTGGTGATTTCTTAAGAGTGTACAATATATTTTTTTTACATATATTTCCAAAATATTTTGTATAATGACCAGGCATTTCATAAAATGACAAGCAATAAATTGCCAATCTGTAAAAAAGGGAAATCACTAGGAATAATTCAAAAAAATGTATTTATTTTTATCATAAAAAAGAATATTAATTTTATAAGCACACAAAAAAAAATGTATTCATAAATTGCATGGGTACTGGGTAGTACACAGTTATTAATTATTATTACTATAATATTATTCTAGAAAATACAAAATTATATGTAGAACGTAGGACTTATAAGGAAAAAATCACAACTCTCCACAACTCGCACTCGACTCTCCACACACATTTTGTCTAATACTGAAATATGAAAATAGTATATGACTACGGTGATGAAATAATTATTGAGATATTTGTCGGCAGTCGAAACTATATTTCATTAAACTTATCGATATTACAGATTAGGTACTAATGGATTTATATTAGATGAAGGTATTTACATTGTCAAATAGAAATACTGAATACTGATAATATGGATTTAATACATTACCTATACATTGTTTGGCATTTCATATAATACTTTGGTGATTTAAACAATTTTATAAATTGCCGACTGTAGTTGGTGTTATATAGAGTTCCTAGACATTTTATTAAATACCATTATTATACATATTGCCGCTAAAAACGCTATATGTAATGTACTAATTTATAACCGAAAGTAAAGGACTTTTCAAAATGTTTACAAAACATTTCCACGAAAAATGTATTATTATATGTAAACGTTAAGCTTAAGTATCCATCACCATTTAAATTTCCTTTTAACTGAAAAAATACAAATTTACACTAGATAAAAATGTTTGATATGTTTAAAATGTTAATAAAAAAATTAAATATTTATGTTTTTTTATGTGTTTACATATTATACATATACTTACATATTTACACTATTATACAAAATAGTAAATACATTCAAAATTACAAAAATAATTACATATTTATGTTATCAAAATTACTTAAAAAAAAGAAAACCTATCCTTGATTGGCAAAGTCTAAAATTAATTTTTCTACGTAAAGTTCTTCAGTGCGAGCTCTTTCTATATTTAAGATACTTATGTTTGTTAGTAGGTCTTGAGATATCGAGTTTCTTAAATAGTTTTTAATCAATTTAAGTTTAGAAAACGATTGTTAGGCCGATGGAATAGTCACTGGTAAACTTAAAAATATAATACAAGATGTCACAACTTTGCTATACAAAGATGGTCATTTTCTAATGAATATAAATATAATTCTTTAATTTTTTTTTTTTATTAAGAAAGACAAACCCTCGGCATCGAAGTCATTGGTACATATATTATAGAACAATTTATAAGTTAAGAGGTAAACTATATGATAATCTTAAATAATAAATTTGTATATAATAGTGCATGTTACTTAAATTAATTTGATCAATCCAAATTGCCGGAGGAAGGAGATTAATTCTTTAATTGTTTTCATCTCAGTGGTTTTTATTTATTAGATAGAACTTGATTTGTTAAATCAGAAGTTAAGTCAGCTTTAAAAACTGAAAAAAAAAATCATAGCATAATTTTACTAAATCTGTTTTATTTAATTTTATTATATTTGGTGGCATTAAAAAAAAATTGAAGTATTAAACTATTGAAGTATTTGATACTATTTTAAGTCCTTTAAAACGATTTTCGAGTTTAAATAAAGCAGTATCTATGAAAGTAAATACTGAAACCTAAAATTGTTCCTCTGTAACACCCAATCCCCTGTCACCATCAATTTCACCAAATAGATTTTTGGAATACATTTTTCGTTTATTTTTATTCTGAAATTGTATTCCCCATTTTAGACACATATTTTTTGCTAATTATACCAGTTCTTTATAATTATGTCTCATGTTTTTAATTGAATTAATACCAATTTGCAAAAACTTACTGGTTTGATGGATAATGATTTATGAGCGCTGAAAAATCTTTGATACCTACCACAGACAATGGTTTCAAAACATTTTCCCAAATAATTATAGGAAAAACTCAAATGATTGCATTTTTTTTTAAAAGAGATTTTGCTCTATTTAATTCATCACTTTTTTTGCTGGTTAGTGAAATATTAATTGTCAAAGATATTAATACAATTTTGTTTTAATGTGTATATAAATTAATATTTAGCTTCCCATCTTGTATTGCACACTTTTTTCAATTTTTTTTTTTTTTTTTGTATTTGATTTGCTATATCATTACCAAATGCTAATGATGCCCATCTAGGGACACTTTGGATGAAAAACAAATATATATTTGGGATTGTATTGAAAAATTTAGACATTTTTAATGAACTTTTGGTAACATCAGTGATTACTAGATTTAAGTGATGAGCCGTACAATGTACATATATTTTCGAAAAAAATATATTACTTATATTATATTGGTTTATTACAAAAATTTTGAAACATTTATAATTTTTTTTTCATTTATCATTAATTACGAAAAACGATTCTGAGTGGTAAAATGACCTGTTATTAGCTTATATAGATAACCTTAGTATGTTCATGATATATCGATATTGTTATTAAAGTGATTTATTTTACTATTATTTTTACGGTAAGTTGATTTTTTTTTTTTCAGTAATATATCCTGTTGTTCACTTTCTACGTCTATGCTAATCGCGATGGGAAATATGCATTTGCCAATTAATCCTATATGGATTATACGTATAATAATACATAGATATCACATGTATTAATGAATTGCCAATATTTTAAATTTAGTGCTCCAACAGCCAGACAATCGTAACTTTAATAATGTGTATGCAATAAAAATACTCTTCTGTAGTAATAATTATATAACATATACATTTTTCAAATATTATGTAAATAAAATGGATTGCACAATAAGTAGATAGTATGTGAATTTGCACTCCTCTTAGTATTGCCTGGCTAATGCCTTCTCGTCTTGCGATTAATATGGCCATAATAAGCGATTTTAGTACGGTATAAATTCAATGATTATTTAAGTCTATAATATTATAGTTATCGAACATATAAGATATATTAAAGTATAATTATAGTTTTTGTTAATTGATTCGGTGTAGGGTTATCCACATAGATAATAGGATCATACTATCCCGTCAAATATAATGTTTATACAATGTGCATTGTGAATAATTATATAATACGACGTACACGAAAATTAAGGTATGGACCATTTGCGCCTAACACAACATTTTCGTTTAGGGTCAGTATACCAACCAATTGCGCTTGTATTATAACACATAGTACACACTAAAAATGCTGGAAAGTTAATAAGTATTACATCAATTGATTATTAGTAAAAGTGATTGGGTATAATATATTTTATAAAAGTATTGTGAATTTTATGAAACGAATTATAATGCAATGTAACTGTATTTAATTTTGAATATTTGACGATCATAAATTAATTGTAAAATGAGAAAAAAAATTATTTATTTATATTATATTATGACGTATTAATACTCACACACATTAAAATCGGTTGGTGTTTTCATTTATAATGATATAATAATTATTATAACTAATTAATACATTTTCTTAAAGTATTATAAAATATTTTGAGCGTAATTGGTCTATCGACCATAAAATTTATAGAGCACAACTGGTATATAAAAAAGTAATTTTAGGCGCAATTGGTAAACTGCAGCAAATTGTATTGTGTCCAGTGAAAAATGAACGCAGTGTTTAAAAAGCGATTGCTTCTCCATTTTTTTTAATATTTGGGGGTGGGTGGGTGGGTGCAAATATGAAAGTGAGCAACAGTAACTAAGTATGTAGGTACTAGTATTTATTACAATTAATAGACAAATAACATAGGATATAATGGCAATTGGCAGTGGCTGGGCAAATTTTATAGGTTAATTTAGGTTCGTTTCGCCGCTGACCGTGCCCTTAAGAAATCTCCGGCGGAGTCCCGCCGTGCACATATCTATAATATTATAACAATATAATAATATAATATTATTTACTGGTATATCTCGCATCGTTTATATTTTATATTTATGCAAAACATAATAATAATAATATGATGATGATGATGATTATGCGATGGACCGAATGTCCAAAAATACAATGTTCGTGTTGACCGCGCGCACGCGCTAACTTCGTGATGTTCTTTAACCGTTCTGTAACCGCCTATAGAGAATCCAAATAATATTATAATATATTACGATGAAATAACGTCATTAATTTATTAGTAATTATTAATGTACAATGTTACAGTGTACGATTTAGTATACATTTTATATATATTATATTGTATGATAATTTAATAACATTTTATATTACAAATTTTAATAATTATACATTGCAAATTTCCTCACCACCTTAGCACATAATGAATGTCGATATTATATCAACTTTAATGTTGCATGAGGTATTGCATGTGGCGCGTTTTTTTTATTGTGGTTTCCCCGAGTATAAACTTTAGGCCTAATCCACACGGAGGATAATCGGTAAACTGCCGGTCAGCTTTAATAAAAGGAACTTTCTCGATTTATCGCGTTAAGCATATTTTAAGCTAAGATGATAATGATTAGAATACATTTTTGACTTAATAAAATAGTATCTCTCATGTGACCGAAAATCTCCCATTATCCCTATTGGCAGTGCTGAATTCAAGACGTGTGTAATATTAATTATGATCCGATGAACGGTAATCATTATCCATTGTTGTCCGATCTGATTATAATGCAAATTTATAAAAAAAAACATGTTCCACACTCAAAGTGTTATATTTTTAAGTAATTTCGTTCGTATTGATATATTATTGTCTACTGAATTCAACACTGTACATAATATATACCTGAAAATAAACATAATTAATATTATAATACTATAACTATATAATATTAAAGTGGTAAGTTTTAACCTACACATTATTTAAATTACACTGATAAATTAAACTTACCTGAATATCATCGCCGCTTTTATTTTAATAATCAACTTAATAGTTTTCACGTATTATTCATCCATTATATATATATTTAATCTCGTTTACCTTTCTTGAATATCAATGACTTAGGTAATGTTAGAAAACGCCGTCACAAGAATACTCAATTTCCGATCACAAAGTGTTCTTGAAAAATTATTCACTAAAAATAAGTATTACAATTTAAAATGAAAACGTTTAAATTAAATTAATTTATATAAAACAGAACTATTAAAAAAAACTTATATTATACTAAAAAAAGTAAACTAATACAATAAAATTGAAGTATAAAATAATATTATATCTAAAGTTTGCTTTCAAATGTCTTTACTGACTGACGATTAACATTATACTCGTAAAATAAACATTAGGTACTTTTAAGTATTATTTTAATAATATGTATTATTCTAATTAGCCAGCACAGTATTATAAGAGACCACAACGATGAAAACGAAACCTCACCTAGTAAAATACGAGCCAATCAGCTGTTCACAAATAACATGAAAAGTTTAACATCAAACACTTAACTAAGTTTTAAAGCTAAAATGTTTAGACGTATGCTATTAGCTAAAGGATTGTTAATAAACAATAATTAATATATTTAAATAATCGCGTAAAATGATACACATTTTTTTTTGTTTTTTAACTTTATTTTTTTAGAGCAATCTGTTACAAATTTGAACAATTAGCTTAATATAAATAACACAGGAATAACGAAGTGAAGAGACTTCCCATTGGAGGTACTTCATCAAGATAGTAGTTAGACCAAATTAAACATTTTTTTTTTTTTTTAAATTTAAATTTATCTTTGCAGGTCATGACACCACTGTCTTTTTAGTATATTTTAAAGGAAATTATACATAGTAAAGCTTTACTTTTAAGTAAACTCTTATGTTTGAGTATTCACTTTTTTAATTTACCAAAGCTGCATTTTTAAATTTTAGTAGATAATACGATAAATTATGATAACAAGGCGTTCTAGATAGGCATTCTAGATGCACCACTGTCCATTTTTAAGGTATCTCATTGACAAAAACGTCAAAAACCCACTCCAGAAGTAAAAATGTTTGAAACACATAAATTATCCGATAGTTAACTATATAATATGTGTTTTAAATTATAAAATATTAAAAAACAATGATTTATATTTCAATGCGCTCGAGTGCCACTGGCGGGTATACCTCAAGTATGCAATCCCATATCTACTTTGTCGCGCTCATATGCTTATTGTGAACTGCTTTAAAGACTGTATATATATTTCTATTTTAACTTTGAAATATATATATATAATAATGAACACGTTCACTGCCACGTGTCAGCTATAGTTGACATCTGGTCTATTCGTTTGTATACGAAATTTTTTAATTCTGGTTTATTTTAACATGGTTTTTTTTTTAAACACTTGTTTACGTATCGATTGGTGTAAAATTGTCAAAAATACAAAAATAATTAATATATTATTTATTATTTCATTAACCACACAATGTAATATTATAATTATGTTGTGATCAATAATTTTTCTTATAACCAGAATAAGAAATAACTACAACTATCTTAATAGTTATATAATTATTGAATATTGATGCCAATAAATAACGATTATATTATTAAATTTATTATATCATTAAAATAATAACAATGATCGCAAAACATAATCTTTAATTGTATAGATAGTTATATTTTTAAATCATAGTAAATGTCAACATAGGACATAACTGATATGATGTAAAATAGAAATCATCAGAAACTATCCAAGTCAACAATTTACACATACTATTGATACTTTGAAAACATCATTTACATTTTAATATTATAATTATATAAACATTATAAGCTAGACAATCATTTTTTTAAATTCAAAAATAAATGAATATACAACAATAAAATATTCCTATGTAGTGTTATATATTATATTTTTAAATTATAAAAAAAAAAAAAAAACAAAAAAAAATGCATAGAACTTTGTTCTGGATTTTAGGCAATACCCTTAAAATAAATCATACAAAAAAAATATTTAAACAGAAATTATTTTATGATAACCTAAATATAATTGAATTTCTATTATATCAAATTAACTTTCTGGATGTCTTCTAAAGAATATGATGTCATAGAACATAATAGAAGTGACAGTCAAACAGCTGACTCGGCATGATGTTGTAATCAATAATTATCTAAATTATAAAGCATTTATTATTCTATATCGGAACCTTAGAACATATTTTTAATTTTTTAGTTCTTTACCATTTTCATTATCACAAATATCACGGAAAAAATATAACAGTTAATTTGGAGGTCAACAAAAATATTTTTCAATGAATAAAATAATTAAGATAGCTGTCGGTTCTATTGTGTTCTATGATGACGCTTTATACAGTAATATTGTCTTGAATTTCTGCAATTGACATGTATTAAATTCTGAAAAAATTAAAATATTAATAAATTACTAAAACATATAACATTGTAATTTAAAAGAAAGTTATTTTTAATTTTCACATTTATGACGTTTCATGTTTTAATTATTACGAACAACAAAATACATTTTATGGACTTATAGTACATTAAAAACTCTTTAATATCGAATTCAGTAAAGTCAGGCGTTATTAATTAATTATTATTGTAGCTCTGTGAGTCTTAGTATTTTAGATTATGATATTACTCGTTTAAAAATTGTTTGACGTTCTTCAACTTAGTAAAAAAAAGGTTTCTAGATAGTTTCTGGTGACCATTATTATAGTACAATTAATTCTTTAAAAAAAATTAGTATAACTATAAAAAAAAAATAACATTAGCAATGATAATGTGGAATGAAAAATAATTTATTATATTCTATTAAATAAACTTAATAAAATTCTTAAACAAGAAAAGTTAGCTGAATTGTTGATTTTAGTTAATGTTAATACTGCAACTGAAATTTTTTTATCTAAAATAAATGAATCTGTGTGGGATCTCAAAATGTGTAAAATTACAATGAATTTAATTTTCCTAAATCTAAAAGGCTAAAACTGAATTACTTCGAGTATAATAATCTCAATAAGATATATAAATAATTTTTTCAGCAGATTCAAAGAACAATCGTTGAATTAAGCTAAAATATAGAAAATATAGAAACTTATCAACAGAGAAATAAAAAAAAAAAATGTGATAAAAATATGTATTTCTCTAAAATTATTAAATATTAACTAAGTAAAGGTTATATCATACATTACAGTAAAAATGGAATATTATATTTTAAAAAATTCATGATAATTAATTTGTTTTTCTATAATCTTGAAAAACGGTGGTTTCTACTACTGTAGTCATAACTGTTATGATGCTGTTATGATAACTTTTCTGATGTGATTAAAATTACCTGTACGAGTATGTATAGTTTTTGAGAATCGTTTGTTTGTTTTTATTTTATTCTTATTGCTTTTTGATATTTAATTTATTATAATTTTCAATTAAAAATAAGATTGTTTTTATTAACAGCTTAAAACTTAAATATTTTTGCTAGATAACAACTTACTTTTGTCTCTTCTACAAGCTTAGACTTTACAATCATTTATATTTTATGTTATTATTTAAACTAGTTTGCTTCTCTTAAATATATTAAACTTATATTATTATTGTTATTGTAAATTAAAATAATTTTTGTTTACCTTCGACAACAGTAACACACCACATTTGCCGGTTCTATAGTAGTGTACACATATCTAAATATTTCTGAACAAAATTCGTCACGAAACTTTACATCTGTCCAACATTGGCCTCGGCACCCCGATTTTTGGCTTACGGACAATGTCAAAAGAATGACGAAAACCAAAAGTTGCAGGTAGCGATTCATTTCGATTTAGAGATATTTAGTACAATTTCACAGTCGTCAAATTATGTTCACCATAAATATGGCTGAAAATAGAAATTAAAACTTGAAAATGAATATTAAAACAACAAGATTTCCAAATTCTTCGTTTATTTGAAATAATACCTCACATTTATTATTAAATCATAAATAATTTAAATACTCGTAAATAATGTGATAATTTTATTTTATCATTGAAATATAGAATTATAGAGGATGGTTTGAATAATGCTAATAACCTTAAATATAGAAACCCATCTATAGTTATGTGTGTGTTTATTAAATTTAATATTGTATAAACTATAGATAGATATTTTTAATATATTTTAACTCACAAATTACATAAAACAAAAAATGTTGTTGAAGACCCACATGTTTAATATAGGGGTACTGCAGATGATTTTTTAATATTTAATAGACACATTACGATTACGATTTAATCAATATAAATGTTAGGCAAAGAGTCGATTTCTGTAGATAGTTGTGAAAAAAGTATTTTATTTCGGAGCTTTTAAATGTAAGCACTAACTATTAATAAAGTTAATATTTTATTGATTTCAATAAACTTATAAGACATATTTTATTTTTTTGATTAATATTTAATACACAATAGTATAATTAACTATTTTAAGGAAATAATGTTATGTTTCACATTTCAAAAAAAAAAAAATGTTGGATTTGATTTTATTCTAATATTATTTATATTTATTTTGTAAAATCCATAACATTTATTATGCTTATGGGTTATAGCCTTATAGTGGTTTTAACTAATAAAAACATTAATATAAATTTTAACATTACCAAAGCACTTAAATTGATGTTTGTTGTTCACGTTGTTGGTCGTCTAAATCTCGTTTGATCTGTATAACTGTATTGACTGGATGCTATACTACTGAACACAAGCCTTTATACAAATTAAGCACATAATGATAAAATCACTCCACACACTATATAATTCGTCTAAAATAGGATAATTATATTTTTTTAATGACTATATACGTCATTATATAGTATTATAAGCAATATCAATGGTTTAAATGCTAATTTGTTATTACAATAAATACTTTTATTTTTTTTTTATACTAATAGGACTGTAATTGATTTTATTAATATAAGGCTAAACTATATAATATATTTATCTATATTCATAGTAAACAATTTCATATAACAAATGACAATAAATGCTAAAGAAATAAGTGGCGTCTTTTCCAAGGTCAGTAACAATAAAATAAAACAACAAGCCTTGCCATATTAAACAAGACATAATTCACTCAACCTCATCCTCGATGACCTGCTGTTTTAGGTATTAGTACGAAGCATATCCAGAAAGTAAGTGTGCTAAGGCTCTCACGACCGCAGGAAATATTTTTTTTACTATGTTCGCTTCACTGATGTATAGCTTTACTCCTCTCGTTTATAACAAGACCATCACAAGTTCAGTACGTTGAAAACTGTGGTCACAAGAATTTTTCTCGTGAAACATGTCGATCGAGTTTGCCGCCAAGTGCGAAATCCGCGCCGTCATTCATTACCTCTATGAAACGCTATAAACTGGAGGGTGATAATTTTCTCAAGTCTATTGTTACTGGAGATGAAACTTGGGTTGCACACTATATGCCTGAAACCAAGAGACAGTCCGAACACTAGTGTTCACCCTCAACCAAAAAGTTCAAAACCGATTTCAGTCAAAAAAATCATGGCATCAGTGTTTTGGGACCACAAAGACGTCATATTGATTGAATATTTACCTCAGGGTGAGACCATCAAAGCAGCAAGGTATTGTGAAACCCTATAAAAATTGAGGAAAGCTATTCAAAATAAAAGGAAGGGTCTGTTAACAAGAGGAGTCTGCCTGCTGCACGACAACTCCAGACCCCACACAGCCAATGTCGTGAAACAATTTTTGGGCTCATTTGGATGAGATGTTTTGAACCGCCCTCCGTATTCCCCGACCTGGTGCCTTCAGATTACCATTTGTTCACTTCCCTGAAGAAGCACACGGGTGGAAAAAAATTGTTTACTGACGAGGAGGTAAAGGGGCGGTCGAGAAGTGTCAAAGGAGGTGGCGGCAGACTCGATCGACATTATTCACAAGAAAAATTCTTGTGACCACAGTTTTCAACGTACTGAACTTGTTATGGTCTTGTTATAAAGAAGAGGAGTAAAGCTATACGGCAGTGTAGCCAACATAATAGGAAAATATTCCTTATGGCCGTGAGAGCCTCAGTACACTTACTTTTTGAACACGCCTCGTATAATAACTCATCCACTTGTTAAGTTTAACTTACTACTAAATGCACTAGATAAAAAAAACTCTCCAAAAATGCAGTAGGTTACGAGCTTGGCACTGGGTTCTTAAATTTAAAAAAAAATAAATGTCTGTTTTTCTCAGACATATATTATATAATACTGTATTTTCAAATGAGAATGATTAGAATTCTGAAACTGAAATATTTTACTTTTTATAAAATGAATATCTACATTTTTATACTCATGTTTTACACATATAATTAGTTGTAAATAGCGATACAATATAACAGACACTTATAATGAACGATTTAAAAACTCTGATAACAGTAGTTTGGAAAATTAATCTGTTAATAGTTATAATTGTATCAATTATTAATTGAGTCAATATTATATTTTATTATGATATTTTAAATTATGTCGTCATGTTTGTAGTTCATATAAATTATGAATTTTTTTAGTTGATGTGTAAAATAACAAATTAAAACTGGTACAAAATGTTGAAATAGTTTGTAATTAGTAATACTATTTACCGTGTAACAACACGATACTAAACATAAATATACCTAGTCCCCATTTTTCTGTTTGTTGGACGCCTACTCATGTCGTTATAGTGAACCCAAATTTGTTATGATGTATGTTAATAAGACAGAGACAAAAAAATTTCTCCTGAAATTCAAGTTGGTAAAAACTTGCGGACCTAAAAGAGATGGTACATTTTTTTTTTTTTTGGTTAATCAGTACCTCAAAACTTAGGTATTTTTTCCGGGCAACGACATTTATAGAGCCCTATTGACTTTGGATTAAGTAGTATGTATAAAATATTATTTTCCATGTTATACATTGTTTTTAACTTTTTTTCTAAATTAAATATGTACTTAAAATACAAATTTAACAAAATATATACTTATAGAAAAAAAACTGAATATACGAAATATATAAAATAAAAATGTTTGTCTAATGTTTGTTTTCTAATACTATGAAACAAATGTCTATATCTATATTTTGAATTGTTATTAAAAAAATACAAACTTCTATAAGTTCTTAGTCCTAGTTATAACTTAAGTTTGACAATTTAATAAAATGTCTCTCGTAAGTAATTCACACTGTAACTAAAAAGTACACAAACATATCATGCTTTTTATGTATATTTGTAATGATGTATTTATAATATAAATAAGTATTTTGATAAAATTACATATTTTTAAGATGAATAACAATGTTAATTATTTTTCTATAATTAAAAAACATTAATCGTTAGAACTTAAAATATTTTGGTATACTATAAATTTAACTATATGCAGTGATATTTTCATATAATATATAAATTAATTTTAAACTATTATCTATTTATGCTATAAACTTATTCATACTGTGTTACTGCAGTTAGGTGATATTGACTCAAAG
Source organism: Rhopalosiphum maidis (assembly GCF_003676215.2). Classification (NCBI taxonomy): domain Eukaryota; kingdom Metazoa; phylum Arthropoda; class Insecta; order Hemiptera; family Aphididae; genus Rhopalosiphum; species Rhopalosiphum maidis. The sequence goes on from NC_040878.1 coordinate 90,324,851, forward strand.
ATTAATAATTATAATATAATATAGTGAAAATGTAATATTTTTATCAAAAATTAAATCATCTTCAATAGTTTTATCAAAAAAACATAATGTGAAATAAACTTAGTGATATAGGATGATAAACAATCTCCGCTCAGAATAGTTTTATATATCATTGAATTCAAATTTAACACATCATTTATAGTGTCCTACTCGAAGCCTAATTTACAGCAGAGCTGTAGCTACTTGCTTACTTTTTTTTTTTTAATATTCAATATTAAAAAAAACTTTTTAACACTTCACTTAGTTGACTTAATAGTATAATTTAAAACGATCAAACAAAATTAAATTATTAAGTAACAAATTCATATTAATTTACCTAAAAATCAAATAACAGACATTTTAATTTTATATTTTAAAAAAAAATGTGTTATAAATTATATTTTCATAAATGATAAACTAAATATATTTTTATATATTTTATAATTCTTAATATATTGTTGTATTATTATCCGAGCACGAGCTCACGGGCCACATATTTGAAATACTTGCGCTTATATAATATGGTATTATAAATAATTCACAATTTTTTTCAAAAAAATTAAAAATCACAATGTTATTGAACATCAAATGTTGAAACTTCAATATTTAAAAAAATATAAACTCTACAAATAAGTCATTTTCAATTTTTTTGTATATAAATGTACAAATAACTTTCCACATTGTACATTATGTTAACGGCTTAACTTTGTTTTTTTAGAATAAATATACTTTTGAAAGTGTTCTATAGATTTAAATATATATAACTAGATATTTAAACATCTTTTTTGTTTTAAATTTAAGATTTATTTTTCACATGTGTAATATTTTACGAAAATAAATTTATGTACTGTTAAAAAATAAAATGTATTGTGATCAAAGAAATAATAGAATTTGAGTTTAATAATTAGTATAAAAGAATAATTTTTAAGCCTTTTATGAAAAAATTTTGACCATTATACAATATTATAATTACAGTTTATTAAATTTTTGGTCCTTTTTAAATTATAAACCTACCTAGTTAAAGTTCTATTGCATTTTTCTATCAATGTTTATACTTGAAATAATACTGGCCATAGAATATTGTGAAAATCCTCATTATCGTTATTATAAGACACATAGAATTCACTGACTTCTCAATATAAAATATTATTGCAATGCAAAATACGTTCTTATTATAAGTTAAGAACCACGATGATCAAAATTATATAATACTTTATGTTATATACTGGTATGTATATATGAAACAAACTAATGATGCGAATTCTGTGAAAAAATTACATGGTCTATGATTCATGAGCTAATTGTTTACTGTAATAAATAAGAGTCAAGAAAAACAATCCAAAAGATTATAATACCATACAAATAGAATACTAATAGATTACTCATAATACTAATGGATAAATTGCAGCCAACCTATTAGCATGTTTATCATGTTCTACAAATAAAACATACTAAACATAACTCATAAGAAGTTATAAGGTCATATATACAATTAAATTTTAGTCTTTGTTTACCTAAATACTATATGAGTTTAATAGTGACAATACGCAATATCTAGAAAATTATTTTAAGTTTGCTATTTTAGCATTATCATTAGACTATAATTATTGCTAAGAAAAATATTTTTAGTGAAATAAATAATAATAAAATAATATTATAGACGATAATAAAAAAAGTTAAAATAACATTACGAAATAAAATGTACAAACAACAATTTTTAGTGGTATTCGAGTTCTTTAAAACATAAAATACTGGTATAAGCGGATTATGTATCGTAATTCATAGTGTTTTTTATCATGTTTGTTTCCTTTAATAATTATTGTTTTTCTGTGTAATATTTTTAAAACATATTACTTAGGATAATAATAATAATACAAATATATGAGATCCAACAATATTAAAATGTCCGTATAGTAATTTTTGATTAACCTATTTATGCACTAACCGTAAAAACTCAAATAATTAAATGTTTTCTGTCTTTCTTACATATTTCATTATTTCAGTAAGGTACTTAATACTTATCCAATATTTATAAAGTTATTTTTAGTAAATATTTTGAATGATGAATCACTAATATTTTTATTAAATATTCAAATATTATTATAGTTAAGGAAGGTATGACATACACAATTTAACACTGTATAATTTCATATTACCATTACTCGATTGTATAATATAGTGGATTCTTATTATGTTGAACAACTCGAACATCGTTATCTCGAATTACATAGAAATCCCCTTGAAACTACCATTAAACTTAATAGCGTTTTGCTCTCAATAACTCGAAATAAAGTTAATCGTTTTTCGTTTTTCGTTATTTTGAAAACATAAATAATATTTTTATTACAGTAAGAACAAAAAATTATCCAGTACAATCAGTATAGTGGTTATGATTTCACGCGTTTGTAATTCATATTAGTAGTCATTCGTTCATAATATAGTGAAATGGAAAATAATCGTAAATTAAATGTCCTTACATTTTACAATTAATTCTTACAAAAACAAAAATAATATTTTTATAAAAAAAAAATACATATTTATTATTAATTGTACTATTAGTACTTAATGAATTTTAATAAAACTCGATATCTTGAAGTTTTCGATGTCTCGAACTTTTTCTGATTCCCTTGAGTTTCTACATAAAGAGAATCTACCGTTATAGTTATCCGGTATATTGTTGGTATTTCCGAAAAATATAATAAAAAAAAAATTGGAATGCAAATTTATTACCTCGTAGCATAGTTGAATTACATGAATTAAACGATATATATATATATATATATATATATATATATTATACAGACCTAGTATAATATAAATATATTTACTATTTTCATACATAATTTTGATAACGATTAAGGTAGGTATATATTATAATATTATATTAAACTGCTTTTGTACGAGGTAATAACGAATTTGAAACGTGGTTTCTGTGCAAATTATACTTGGCAAAAATCCGAACACGATATTATAATGATATTATGCACATCACTATATTAACATATATTATTATCTGCCATATCATTTGTATGAATCTTAAAATTTATTCTTTGGAACGCTGCTCGTTCCTCAATGGTATGTGTATGGGGTAAGTAACGATGAGCTATTCGCGCGAGCAAAAAAAATATAAACGAGGAAAACTGGTTTCGGACCGTGATCAAAATTTCAAGGCCGAACCGGTGCCAACGTCCCGAACAAATAATAACCGAGAGTGACGACACAAACCAAAAAATACAAAATTTGTACACTGCATAACAGTTTTAGCATTAAATAAAACGTCGAGTGTCCGAAGATACCGATTCAGACGTTTCTGTAAATTGGCCGAAGAAATAGTAGTCCGTCGTGGTCAGTAAAAATAATTATTACTATAACCATACCGAAGACAAAAGAGACAAACATGAGTGCCAGCAAACTCGTCTTGGTGAGTATTTTTATGAATAATTATTTTCACGCACACCCCCAATTCCCAAAAGCCCCCAAATCATACCATTACGTTCTCTTAAAATTACTATTATATCCCATTCGTGAGCCGTGGTAACTATTTATTTTGTGAAATTTCATAATTTTATCATCGAATTTGAATAACGCGATTTATAGAGTTTTCTATTTGTTAAATTTTGATTTACGAACTATATATAAAATGCTACAGAACTTTCTCTGACGGACATCCCCAATAGCATTTCTTGGGGACGGGGATATTTGCAATATTTTATTTTAAAAAATAACAGACGCTTATTTCTAAAAAAAAATTAGGAATAATGGGCATTTTTACGTAAAAGCAGTATTTGACAAAATCGATTTTCTCTTTAAAATAACTTTAGAATAACCGTAGATACTTGAAATTCTCACAAAATATTAACATTTTCAATATATGAAATAATTTTTTTAATATTTTCTTTTTGAGCTACTTATAGACATTTGAGGTTTTTAATCTTTTTTCGTTCAATGTTGATAACATTTTTTTTGGCTCAAGTTGCTTTAAAATTGAATAAAAGTTTCCTTATGAGTTGTTAATTTACTAAAATGTCACACACAATGATATAAAAATACATTTAAATTGAACACATTTTTAACAATGGTCCACACAACACTTACCCACCTTTTTATTTTTTGATTTCTTTAAAAGGAAATTGAGTGTTGTATTTATATCACGTATATTATATTTAAAATATTAAAATAGTTAAATTAGTTTATTTAATTTGTCAATTAATAAAACATTAGAATACATTTAAAATATTACATGTGTAATATAAAAATATGCATTATTTTAAATGTTATTATAATGTTTAACAATTGACAAATTAGTCAAATAAAATGTAAACGAATATAACTAAGTCAATAAGATATAATATTAATTATTACATATAAATTATAAGGATCTGATCAAACATTCAATCAACAACCGATTTGAACTCGATTAGAATTTTACTTAGCTTCACTCAATTGAGATAAAATTATAAAAACTTCTACTCAATTTGCCCGGAATAAGTAACGACTTCGGTATTCAGAAAAGCTATAGCTATGTATTATGAGCAATAATTTACCATAACGTTTTTTGTGTTTCATTATAATATTCATTTCGTATAATATAATTTCAGAATCCAAATTTTATAATTATAATTTTGATTATTTTAATATTATCTTAAATAATCTTTTGAATAGTATTTACAACTTTTATTGTTTGACCATTCCTTTATCTTAAATTAATCATATTTTAATATATTTTATAAAAATATATGATAGAATCAAAAGATTATATTCAAAGTAAATTGTGAAATAAAACTAGAAAATAGGGGAAAAAAGGGAATTAGTATAATAGATTTTAGTTTTTATTAATTTAATTATCATCACAATATTATTCATAGTAGATTTCTATAAATATTTAATTACATGTATGTAAAATCATAATTATTATTTTGTATTTTTCAGTGTGTATTCTTGGCAGCTACACTAGCCATTGCAACAGCTACACCTTTAGGATTTATTGGGTTTAGTAGTGGTTACGGTGGTGGTTATGGAGGTGGATATGGTGGCGGATCTTACGGAAACTACGGAGGTCACCGAGGAGGTTATAATAATTATGGAAATGGTTATGGAGTAGGTGTTGGAATCGGTTTCACTGGAGGTAAGACATGCTTTAATGACTACCTTATAACGGTATCTATATTTAAAAATTCGTTTAATTTTCCAGGTTACAGTAGCTATGGTCAACAAGGTGGATACGGCTACAATAATGGATATGGTTACAACAGTGGATATGGTCACCAGGGCGGATACTATGGAGGCAATCAGGGTTATGGACATGGCTACGGAAACGGCTACGGAAACGGCTACGGTAACAGCTACGGAAACGGCTACGGAAACGGCTACGGACATGGATACGGACACCATTATTAATTACACTTACATCATATAATCATTAAACACAGCACATCTTCCTTCTAAATTAAACAGTTTTATGTTTTTTTTTTGTAAAATGTATATCATCTGCCTATAACAGCTAGTTTTATACATATATTTAATAAATTAAAGATCTTTTTTTATTAATATTTTAATTCTTTGATTTTTAAATTTATATAAAATCTAGCTGACTGAGAATTCTTGGGTATTTATTCATAATTTGTATATGAATAATCTCAAGAAAAAATATTTTATCAAACGATTAAAAATATAAGAACAATAACCAGGTAGTAGGCAACTAAATCATTTTTATTATCAGCTGCTAATATTTTTTTAAATAATAACATTCAATAAATATAAATAGTTATTAAATTTAAAAAAACATTTATTATTTAAATCTAAATCAACGTCGCATTAATAGTTTAACCATGTGTTATAGATTCTGAACAGAATGAAGAATGTATTGATTTTACAATAATTATGTATGTTTTTGTTTTTTTGTGTCTGTCATCACGTTTTGGAGTAGAAATAATGTATTAATTTTTGACTTCAGCCCCTCTTAAAAATGAAAATGAATCTAGTTGGAACTTTTGGAGGAACGGGGTCAAAGTAAAAAATGTTCAATAGTTATCAAAAGTGTCTGGTAAAATCCTAAAAAAGTAACGGAAATACAGGAAATTTTACGCATAATCAGTTTTCGATAAAATCGATTTTTTTATTTTGCTATAACTCAAAAACGAATCATAGCAAATACTTGAAATGTTCACCAAATGTTTATATTAACGTTATGTGCTTATGATTAAATTTTCAAAATGTTTTGATTTTTTTTATCATAGAAAATTGGAATTTTTGATTTTTATAATTTTTTTTTTCTTGAAATGCCTGTAAAAAAAATTCGCATCTAAAAAAAAAAATACTTGAAATTTAATACAAGGTTTATAAGTTGTACTTGTCGTAGTAAAAAAAAAATCCACTTATGATATGATTTACCTATGGTTAAAACATCCAATACAAGGTTCTCCATAACTTTTTCTTCAAATAACTGAAAAAAAAATTCAAGCATCAATATAGAAAACATTTTATGAGCGTATCAAATTTAATTTTATTATTATAAGATGTCTCACACAACTCAAGAAATATATATTATAATATATTAATGAATGCGTTTTATGCAAATAAAAAAATAATACACGTATAAATAATAAATATGTTTGTTAAGTATTCTTTTATAAATATATTATGTATTTATATAATTATTTATACTTTGATTATTTTCATCATACTAAGGCTGAGTGTACGTTTATTTATACATGTATAGTATGCCGTACATACATATGTATTATATTGTAATAATCATTGAGCAATTAAAAATAATAGAGCACCAAGTAGGTGAGCGATAAATTAATGTTACATTTACGATTAGGTTAACCATATAATATATAAATAAATAATTGATTAATAATTAATAATTTTAATAATTATAATGTTTATTCATCATGAAATCTATAATTTTCTAATATGGTGTTTGAGTGAAATTAAGAGTAAATAACCTACAAAAATAAAATTATTGTGTGATGTCATTAAATACAAGTATTAGTTTATAAAAATAAATTTGCATAAATAATTTTAATTAAAATTTATAAAATATATAAAAATTATTGTACATTTAATCAGACGATAAGTTTTGATGACAAAATTACCTATAATATAACCTATCTAACTTTTTTTTTTATCATACCATTGACGCTAGTAATATGATTAAAAATCCAAAACATATTTTAACTGTTATGAAATAGATATATTTGATGAAATATCAATCTCTTAAATTTGGTTTTAAAATTGTATTACGCATGCATTTTTAAACAGTACACTTTTAAAATTGAAATAAAAATCAAAAATTATATAATTGATCCATTAAACATCAAAAATAATTTAAATAATATTTCACGTTTCTTATCGCATTATTAGTTTTATAGGCATGCTTGTAAAAGAGTACTTAGTTTTTAATGACAAATATTACACTTTGACTAATGCTGATGGGTGACGTATATACGATTTTTATAAGCAAATATACACAATACACCAAAGTCACGCACGTTTTTAGTCACTAGCTATACACACGTTTACACGACTTGCAAGAACACATACTGTTCAAAAACGTTTGGTATCCAATATCGAGTATCTTCTTAATAAAGTAGGTTACAAAATATATATTATGTATAATATATAAAAAAAAATTGTGAGGTATAAAAATCAAAATTATTTAATTTTTAAGAATTTGTGATATAATAATTTGTATTCTTTAAAATGCATACCATTTTATTTTATTATAGTGTCTGTATATTTTAATAACAAGTTAGGTATACATTTAATTTCACGGAAAGTAGATTTAAAATTAATTTTACGATTGATAAAAATGTCTTCTATTTAAAAATAAACATATACAGTTATTTAATGTATGCTATTTGAAATAAATTGAAAAAAAATAAAGGTTATTCGATAATAAGTATAATAATTATAAAAAAAAAAACATAGACTGAACATCATTGAACTACATTAGGCAGGATGATTGTAGATGTTCGGTATAGCGTAAGACCGAAGATTTTGATCAAGTCAAAAGTCTCAGATTAACCGTTTTAAGTCATTATTGAATACATAGTTAATGAGTTATATATTCTAACAAAAAAAAAAAAACAAGGTAATTACGAATTTTTCATGAAATAGAAAAAAAATATGATTACCTACAATAATTTATCATTAGTTATTTAGTATATAATACAATGTAGTAATTATAATGTACATATGTATACATTCCTGTAACGATGTATTTTTATATTTTTTAATCTGAAATAAAAAAAATCGTTGTGATCATTTTAGATTTTGAACAGAGCTAATAAGAATGTATTGATCTTACAATAATGTTTATTTTTTTAATAGATACACGAAAAATTGTTGAAAAAATGTCCAGGGTGGTTTTTGAAAGCCAATTGTACCTAGTTAGTGCTTTATAAAGGTCAAAATAAACTAATAATTATTCAAAATTTTCGGTTAAAATATACAGAAAATTAAGAAAAATCGAGAATTTCTACGCAAGCACAGATTTTGAGAAAAGCGATATTGTATATTTGGTATTATTAAAAAACTAATAGTAGTGGACAAACATTTTGCGGGGTAACCACGTACCACTCTACTCCGTCTAAACTATAAATACGTATAATTCATAACCTGCTCGCCTAAATTTTTTATTAATTTTTATGTATCAAAATACCCAAAAATTATTCTGCTTTGGAATATGAAATTAAACTCTATGTTGTCATTCAACAAAAAAAAAAAACCAAGTAAAAAACTTAAAAAAATATTTAAAATTATAATTTTTTAATAAAAACATTGTTTTTTTTTATCAACTTGAAACTATGTAAAAAATGTTTTCAAAAACATGAATACTTTTTGAAATCATGATTGTTTTATGATAAATGAATCAGCCTGTATTCCTTCTAGCCCCCTCCCATACCCATCAAATAAAAATTACATTAAGTGACTAAAAATACGTTGTTTAAGTGCATTTCTGATAAACATTAATTTTTTAATTTTTTTTTCAAATATACAACTATACAAGCCCAATTCTTAAATTCAAACTACAGTCCGTAAAATGTACATAAAAAATATATAGGTAGATGGCTAAAAACAGATGTTGACGAGTATATATCGATAGAAAAAATCACTTTATTTTAAATTAAAAATTAACTATTTGTAATTCTTTTATATACAAATTTACGAATTTAAATTAAGTCATTCTCATAAAATTGAATTCTATTTTTGACAATATTTATTACATTACTTCAAAAAATATAAAACTAAATACAATAATGTGCACACTTTGACGTTTGACAAATGATTGACGAATAATATATTATAATATGTCATACTACCTATAACTATTTACTAATTTTTTTTTTACGTATCATCAGTTATTATACGACTTATCAAGAAAAATTGTAATATTTTTTGGAGTACACAAATAAGTGTATATAATTGATTTGTGTTTTGAATTTTTTATACGTTACGAATACAGTTTTTTTAGACGCCACACGAGTAGTTAGTAACGTGGTGAACAACTTACTATAATGCAGAATAAAACCCACAGTCATGGAATAAGAATTTGCACAAAACGTAGATGGGCAGTAATAATATGTTTCTCGTATTCACATTATAATAATGTGATATAAACAAGATTATAAACCATAGTATATTATTATGTTTTGTTAAAAGTTCTATAATACGAACACGATACATCCACTTTTTTCTATCCGCATCGAATAAAACCGGTTACTGACAAAAATAATAACAACATCAGTCGTAAATTAATATGGTTTCCCACCACTATATCGTACGTTGATCACCGTAAAAAAAGCACTTTAATCTTTTACTACTTGTTAACACATATATTTAAATTAATTAATATGACATAAGGACGTTAATTCGCGCAGACAAAATTCAGCATTCGATCGGAAACCAGCCCCTAAAGTCAGCTAATCCCGCAACTATTATTGCACTCCGAGTACTGTACAAGAATACGGTAAGACTGTATAGTTAGTTAGCAAATATTACTTTTGATAATTATATAAAATATCTAAATTAATTTTAATACAATACCATATCATTATTATTCGTTTTTGTTTGTCATTATGATTATAGATATATTTTCAAATTCTATCAATTTTCATAAGCTCTGCAAAATTTGTTTAACAATAGTTAATGTTTAATTTTTGAATTGCTGTAAATATTAAATTTATAGCATTTCAAGAACTTCAGATTTTTTTTTAAATTATCATAACTATTGCTAATTACTCGAGAATTAAGTTTCTGATGTTTTATAGGAACTTATTGGTATATTAAAATCAAAGATTTCTATTCTTATTTCTTTTCACATCTTTTTGCATTGGTTGTACATTTTTGATAAACAATATAAACTACGATTAACTATATAGCACTTATTAATTGTCATTACCAAAGGTTAAAACATATTATATAATATAAAAATTGTATATTCATATTAACTAAAGTATAAGATATCGAAGCAACAGCAAATATGTTGTAGGTAATCTTTAATTCATGGATATTATTCAATGTCTGCATATTTTAAGTATTTTACTTCGTTTTGTATATTGATGACTTTTTAACACTGTGTTGCGATTAATTTGTATATTTTTATCAAATAATTTAATTTAAATATTTTTTAAACTTTAATATACGTATATAATATTGTTTTTGTATTTTGTTATATTATTGACCTTTTTCCTGTGTTTTTTAATACTTATGTTTACATTCTTAGCGAGGCATAATATTTTATAAGCTCATATTTTAACGTATTTTGGTTTTATAATAAGTTCCTAACCTTGTTTATAACAATTAATCAAATAATATTATTTATTAAAATATTTGACCACTTTGTATACTTAATAACTAATATTAATACGCACAATATTTACTACAATACTACAGACTTTACACTAGTACATTAGGTATTTATAAATAGGTACTTGAGAAGTACTATTATATCCGATAATTATTTTACCTTAACTACTAAAGAAAATATAATTATAATTTTATTCATTAATTTTTATAGTGTTGGTATTTCTACAACTTTTGTATTTGGTAAAAATGTTTTTGAAAATTTTAAAACATTTAAACTTTCACGTATCGCATAGTACATACTTCCCTAAGAATAGGGTGATAAAACCAAAATTTTATTGGTTTTTTTTTCATACCATTTTTTTGTAACATTAAAACAATATAATATTGAAAAAAAATATAAAATGTTTTTAGGCTTTTTCACAAATAATTTGTATGTGTTAATCGGCACGATTCATTAGTTTTATAAAAACTTCCATGTTTTAATATTTTAAAAAAAAAATGTTAACTAATAAAAAAAATTGTTTTATTATATTGAAGGAGATTTCAGAATATTTTGGGGTTTTCTGAGTATAATTAGCATGACTAAATCAATATGATTCGTCATTTTTCAACTACGTTAACAATTTGATTTTTAGGAGCTAGTATTTATTATTTAAACTGATAATTTTGAGGGATAATTTACATGGTATATCAATTTCAAATTGCATTGATTTCCTATTAAATTTTTTTTTGTTATTTGCACTTTTTACGCGAGTACATATGAAAAAAACTACATTTTTTAAATGTTTTTTTTGTGTTTTGAACCACCTTAATACATATGTATGAATGAATAATTTTATAACCTGTACAATTTATAACGATTCGTGGTTAAAACTATTTAATATGTTTTCTAAAAAAACATGAATATTTCTTATTGAACCGATAATATTTATTTTTTACTTTTATACTTACAACTAATACAACCACAGAGCAATCGTTTAATCGTGACAATCGTGTGACTATTTTATAGAAGTTTTTTAAGAAGCAGAGTAAGTCCTATTATTATTGACTTCTAAATCCCATTGCGTGTCTCAACAACAACCAACCGAACATACATCAATATCGATATGACGATATTATTATTCATACTATGAATATATTTAGATTATTAATTTACATATTTAATTTATTAAATATATTTATTTTTAACATTTATTTCTTATATTTATTTAACATATTGTAGACTGGTTAGTTGCTACTGGTTAGGTTAGGTTATATATTTTAATAAAATCCGGATAAAATATAATACAATACATATTATTATATAATATCACACTATATCTAGGCCTTTAGGTTAAAGATTGTGTAGAATTATTATACTCGATGAATTATATGCCTATAGAACTATCTTCAAAAATATAATAATTGATTGTTAAATAATCACAATATTTAAATTTAAGATATTTAAATAAGTTGTAAAAAAACATTTTACATTTTAATATTAAGTTAACTTAAAGTATTTAATATTTGTGTATATAGGTAGGTATATGATAAGAATAGGGAGAAAAGGAAAACAATTTAACACTTTAAAAATTAAAGAACAAAATAACACAGTAATTAACATAACTTAAACATACATTTTTTTAATGAAGATAATATTATTCCTTATTAAGTTATCAGTAAAAAATTATAATATAAAATATATTGATTCTATTTCGGGATCATTCTTAAATTTAAACCAAAAATATGAATTTTTTGGTCAAACTGTTAAAAAAAAAAATTGTTTAAAAAAATTCCTTGATATTTACTAAATTGATATAGATATAAAATATCCATCGATAGATATCAAAAAATTGTCATAGTTTTAAAAAACATGGGGCTTGTGATGGTTTGAAAATTAAAGTTTTTTTTCTATCATTTTACATAAATGGTTATGATACCAATATTGATTCATAAATTAAGTGTACAAAGTTCAAAGCGAAGACTATCTTCAACTTGACCAACCATAAAAATAATTTTTAAATAATTTTATTTTTTATTTTTACCAATGATAATGTTTTTAAATAATAATTTTTAATCTTTTTAAAATAAAAATCAATAACGAATATAGGTAATTATCAAAAATAATGATAATATGGCTAAACTATAGGTAAATGTAATAATAATTACTTTTTGATGACTTATTGCTACTAATTGATATTATTCAAATTTAATCAAATGTAAAAATCTAATTAGTCTACCAGACACTCATTTTAGCATAAATATCCAACAAAACTAAAATTATTGTTTCTGAATTTAAATCGATAAGTTTTATAAATTGGTTCTTTTCTAGTATTTTCAAAAAGATCAACTCTCATAAGTCTCATACTATTTCATTTGTCAATGCTACAGATAAAACATTGAATGAACTAAAAACAAATATTTAAATGATAGGTATAGTTAATTGTATATCTAGTTCAAGATGTTAAAAATATGAAAGTTCATTGGCATTTGTATGAAATAAATTCTTTAGCCTTAAAGTTATGAAAATTATCACATAAATTATTAAACAATACCAAAGCCATTCTTTCGTAAAACTAATATATTCAAAAAATTGTAATACACTAATACCTAATGTACAGATTTATAAACTATAACTGCTATTATAACTATATTATTATATATTTATTTGTTTGATTTCAGTAATAATTACCATTTTTATTGAAGCCTTTACATTCAATAACAAAAAAAAATAAATAAAGTCATATACTGGTATATTGGTTTTCTTAAGATTAGTATACTTACCATTAGATTCAATATTTTTAAATGTAATACTGACCATAATTTATTAAAACTGGTGTTAAATTTTTCAATATCTTCTGTACGCGTATACCGGACACCGTCCGCACACTTTCTCGTATCCCCTCCGTCCTTTCGTCGCTGTTGTATTGTCTGATATCTTCGGCTAAAGAGGCCAAGCTCCTGACGTTATTCGCATGGGGTGCACATAGCCCAATACGACGCGCTTTTGACACTGCGCCACACCGCAGTAAAACGTCATTATTGGCGGGCAGCGAGTTGTACGCGTGTGTTACACCAATCAAGCCAACCGAAAAGCCAATCAAAAAGCCGACAAAACGCTGTTCACAGTGAGTTCGGCGTTGCCTAGCGGTCCTACTTTTCCACAACTGCATCCGCTCCTCTATCGGAAATACTTCCGACAGTCTGTGGTGCTTTGGGCGGTGCGTTTCCATTAGACGAGGGCCACACTTTCGACAGTATTATCTCCTTCGTACATGTAGTTTACGATGTTTGTTATAATGTCCGTCAATAAATAATCGAGATTTTGAAAGACATCGAATGCTTCAGTGACGTTTTTTTCTTCGATTGAAGAGGCCTTCTGATTGTTTGAAAATGTGTTGTGCACACGTCTCAAATTTTTAATTGTAAATCGACACTTATTTGGAATATCATTGGACACTGTGGCCGATAAATTCGAAAAATCTATCAGATGACGAGCATACAGCGTCGTTTATTACTAATCACAGAATACCTACGTTCATCAATTCTGATTGAGCGACATTAAGATTTAGTGGGCTCGTTTATTTTTCTAAACACGAATTTTAAAATAAATTTATTATTTAATTACAGTGAAAGAAACACATCATCGTCAGACAAGAGCTGGAAACAAAATGTCAATGAAATGCGTTTATAATAAACCTACAATATAAAGTTGTACACTGAAAACTTTTTCAAGGGTGAACGATGCCTTTCTTTACAGTAATCGCATATATTTACAGCAGATATTTTGATGCTTTAAGAAGATGCCAGCGTACTATTTGTTATCTCTCTCCAACCCACACGTAACATAGTAAATTTTACGTTCACAAAATTGACTTTAACCATATCCATCTCTCAAATTAGAGTGAAATGACCTATTATAAAATTTAAAGTTAAAAACATTATCTAGGGCATTTCATAAGCGTTTTATTATATTTTTATTTTAAAGCAAGTTATGAATATTTTAAAATTGTAAATTGTTATAATAAATTGTTTTTTTTTTTTAACATTATTTTCGTAGTAAGTATAAAATTACGCAGTTTTACTGGGTGTTTAAACCATGTCGTGTTTAGTATATATTTAATTATATATTTATACACACACAGGTAAAAAAAATGTCGGTAATACGTCATTGTATTTTGAAACCGGCTTTAGTAATAATTATTAATCGACATAAATTTGTAACTAGGTCTCGGCATGTGTATCAAAAGAAAAAAATTAAAATATTTAAAGTAGGTAGTCAAAACAGCAAAACAAAAACATTTTTTAATTTAAATTTAAAAATACGAATAGATACAGTTTAAAAAAAAAAAAAAATTAAAATACATGTTAAGATTTAAAATCAAATTTAAAACCATATACATACAACATACATGTATTTTTTACCTAGCCTATTGGGTGCTAATATATTTTTGTAGATTCTTGACAAATCTAATAATTGTCATTTACCGATCAACTAAAGTTTTTGAACGTGCTATAAAACTATACTAAAAGGAAAAGCTGAGAAATCCCGTACGAGTTGAGAGGCAAAACCGTATGATAAAATTTTCTCCACGTTGGATTAATATACAAAAAAAAGTTTCACCAAAACCATTTTATTGTCCACGTCGTATTTGTACTTTAAGACACCGTTTCTGTCAGTGACCATCATTTGTAAACCGGACAGAGTATACGATCTGGTGAAGAAAATCCTGCAAGCCTACAATGTGCCTAATGTTAAAATGAAATATCAGCAAAATAAAAATAAAAAAACGGTTTTGTTGTTGTATTTCGTGGTAGGTATAACAACTCTAGACTGACTAGGTTCGTATAATGAAACTGTGTGTTCAAAATAATGGGAAACTTAGTAAAGATCCGTTTGCCACTGTTGGAAGATTTTATAGAAATAAAAAATTTTGAAAGACACAATAGCGAGCTCAACAAACTCAATATCAGCGATATGTTACTGGAAGTAATTTTTATTAATAATAAATGATATAATATACTGTAGCAGTACATATGATTATATATGTGTTATATTTTTTCATCAAATAACTGTGTCCTTTCATAATCATTGACTCAGAAAGGAAGCGACTGCCCCCTCCCCCCAAATGGAGGTTAGGTTAAACGAACTTGATTTATAATATAACAAGTACAATGACGATGGTATAAATATCAGGAGAGCATCCAATAGGAATCTACATGTTAAAATTCAAATTCTATATTTTTCTGTTGAAAATGTTTGTATTTTTTTAATTTTCTAGTTTTCAACATTAACTCATGGATGGATAAAGTTAAAATTAATTCGACATGGTGAGGAAGACTTGGGACTTTTATCAAATAATAAATTAATTTTATGATCATAAAAATAAAAAACTGCTATGAAAGCACAACATTAAATATTATTAATACATTCAAAGCATAATTTATTTATTTTGGTGACATAATTATACTAAGCTGTTTTAAAATGTTATCATACAACTTTTTGGATACACTAAGCTCTATGTAATTTTTAATTCATTGTACTATATTGAACAATTTTAGAATCCAATTTCTAGTATGTAAATTTCACGTGGATATTTTTTTACCTACCTATGAAAATAATATAAACTCCATCGGTACTAAACTAATTCTAATTCCATCGATATTATAAAAGAAATTTAATCCAAATGTTATGCACAATTACACTGAAATATATCATATTATACAATAAAAAGATAAACTAATTAATATTAAATTTGACAACTTATTGTAATTAGTTAGTTTAGTTAATAAGTCCCAAGATAATTGAGAAAATTTGGTATTTCACTTTATACGCTTTACCAGAACAGAACGTCGACCTTACAAAATATTTGCTACTAGATATCATATAAATAAGTACACAAAAAAAATCAAACATTTGAACAATAAAAATGATAATTGAACGTGCTGTGATTAAAAAAACCCTACCGTTTGGCCATGGCCTTCCCACGCGTATTTGCATGTACAAGTATGTACTTATATAATTATTTTACGCTTCTACGTAATACATCATAATTAATAACATATTTAGCACTATACTATAAATGAATTGTTCTTCTTATGTTTATCCTAAAAATTTTTTACGTTAATATTAATATATGATATTATAATTAATAAGTTATAACTAGAGGTCAGATTTTTATGATTTCAAATTTTTTTCTAGTGTATGCAGTTGAATGGGAGTAAGATATATTTACGATTCATGAAACATTGAATTCATAAAAAAAATTATTTTACATTGAAAAAACATATGCAAAGAGTTATAAAATATTCAATATATTAAAGAATATTTGAGAATAAAAAACAATATTATTATTTTTGTAAATATTTTTCCAAAGAAAATAATTAATTAAATTATATTACATATTTACATATCATTTATGTACCAATTAATTTTCATTGTAATAAAATAAAATAAACTTAAACTGAATAAAGTAAATAATTTTTTTTCATTTTACAGAATATTAAAAGAATATTTTGCGTTTTTAAGTATATAAAACATCATATTTTATCTGATATTTTAAAAGAATAATATATTTCCTATTTTTAATGATTTATAAGCATCATATTTAAGAAATTTCAAAAGAATATAAATCCGACCTTTAGTTATAACATTTTAAACGTTTGTGCTGTGTGTATTTGTATATCAATATTACTATGTCACCCGTCTAAATAAAATGTACATATGTACAGTGTACATATAGGAATAAAACGTGTTTTCGATTCATGTTTAGCTAGCTACTACGTGGAGTCTTATAAATTCACGACTATCTGCTGTAACCTTGAACTTCGTAAGAAAAAAAAATATAGTATTATCTACGGTTTTGTTTTTTGCTTTGATTTCCATTGTGTAGAGTTTAGACGATGATGTATTTATATACATAAATACGTTTATACAATAATATTTTGTATTCAGTGAAACATTATAGTATTCTAATTAATAAGCATTCATGATTATGAATCATATTTATAAACAATTATATTAGTAATATTATATTATTATGAATATTAAAATAATTCATATTGATCTATAATGATGAAAATATTTTGCGAAAAATTTCAAAAATTAAATATACATGACAATACTGCATAATATTTTACATACATTTTTATTACTCATTGCAACCCTACTACAAATAGGAATCTATACATATTAAGCCTACCAGTAATAAATGAAGTACGTCAGTAGGTACTAACCATTAATGACAACGTTTGACACTATATTTTTGGCACCTCCATCATGCGAACTATTCAAATTTTAAATTGAACCCGAACTAAAATGTTCAACAAATTCAAAAATATATAGGTAAAAAAAAATAATAAATAATACTATCTTATAATTTTTAATCTTTCTCAAATAGATTGAATTATAATATTAATTTAACTTGAAAATCTATCTGTACGTAGAACTTTACTAATCACTTAAAGTGTAAGCCTTTACTACTATAGTCACTTATTGATTAATTCGTCCGTGAATACATTTTTACCAGAAATATGTATATGAAAAATCAATAAAGGCTATTTCAGACAACCGTTATCTTATATGAAAAAATATTATAGTAAAGCACCAGTATTGTGTAGTAAACGTAACGGAATTACTTTATTACTAAT
Source organism: Rhopalosiphum maidis (assembly GCF_003676215.2). Classification (NCBI taxonomy): domain Eukaryota; kingdom Metazoa; phylum Arthropoda; class Insecta; order Hemiptera; family Aphididae; genus Rhopalosiphum; species Rhopalosiphum maidis. The sequence goes on from NC_040878.1 coordinate 90,343,313, forward strand.
AAGGCGCTACATAATTTGGTTAGAATTGTTTCTAAGTAACGAAAATGTAATGGAAATAACTTTTAATAAGTAGTTCCTTTAATATAACGTGTTACCGTTTGGATTTCTATATAGTCATAAAAAAATTAAAAAAATAATATTACGTTTATAATAGGAGTATTGAGAATACGTATATTCAATTTTAGCTTTCACAATTTATTTTACAGTGTTTTCGGCGTATCAACTTGTGCTGTAAATAATGTTAATTACATTTATTATTAGTTAATCTCTAAAAACACACAACGTTTCCTATAAATACATAGTACTCGTGGATTGGTATTATCAACTTTTTATATGTATTAACTATTAGGTATAATTATTGTACAAACACGTCTTTTAACTTTGGTTATAATATAAATTCAGTATTTATGTTAAGGTAAATGACTATAAATTAGTGAATGTTGACATGCACCGGCATTTTTGGTAAATGTTTACATTTCCTCAAAAAATAGCAATACACCGATATTTACCAGTGAATGACAAGATTGACCACCATGTTTCGGTGAATGTCAACAATCAATATCCATGAATTATGTCCTAATTATTTCTATTCCGCGACGCAGACTTGTTTTGGTGACGTGTATTATACTCATTCAATGTTCGTACAGCATAATAATATCGTTAACTTTATATAAATATCAGTTAGATGGAAAATAAAAAAAAAGTATCTTATAATAAATACAACAAACAACAAATAAAAACAAGAAAGCAATTCCTGTTTTTTGAATGAAGAAAAATACGATAAATGTGTGAGTGAAGTGTTAAAGTTTAAAGGCAAAAAAACCAAACACAGAGCTATACGTACACTGTTGAAACGGTATGACGTCCTAGAAATAATTTTTTGCTACAAACTCATTATCCTGTTGTATGGAAACGAGTCTAAAATCATCTATCATATGAAAAATGATGATGTGTACGACATTTCAAGAGATATTCATGTCAAATTAGGCCATAGAGGACAGATACGCATGGTCAACGAATTACAAAAGAAATACAATAATTGGTGGACAAGGTTTCCTGAGATATAATTGCAAAGCTAAATATAATATATCAAAAAGTGTAGTTGCAAAAGCGCCTGGTTACTTTGCAACTCAAAATACCACGACAGCTTGTCTTGTTGTAACATATAATATTAAAGTATAAAAAAATATTTATAATTGACAATAATTTACTATGTTTGTGTTTGTCTTTAAATATAAAAAATATTACTAAACACTGGTATTTTTCACTTATTGTCATGTCAATATTCACCAAAATTTTTGGTGCATGTCAAAATGCGTCTCTACATTTATAATTTATTTGTTTATGTAAATATATAGCTGTTTTAAAACACCGGCGCTATAAGTTTTCAACCGTTTGAACTCGACAAGAAAAGTTATGAATTAATAATATTTTATTTTAATGAACGTCACAAGACAAATCCAATATAGTGTGAGATAATACAGTAAAATACAATATTATAGTACAATAGATTTATAGGTTTAATTAATATGATTATATACTATTATTAATTGTTTTTTTTTTTGTAACGAGAAGTTATACTCTTTTACTTTTCAAATTGAAATGTGAAGTGATTTCATTACAATTTTGTTTGGGTGAGTGACGAGTAATATAATTAACCCAATACTATAAAACACTATATAATTTAGGTATGTACGACAATATACCAATAAAATTAAACTAAATATATTTATTTTAAAATGGATGCCTACAATTTTAATATTTCACAGGTATAACGATAGTTGTAAAAGTCATCGCATAAACGATATCCTATATGCAGACGTACTAAAAAAAATATAATACTACATTCTTATTGTGTATGACTCTATAATATTCACTTACTTGATCTGATTCACGAGTAACTGATTGTATAATTATCATGTATATCGTATCGTCAACGAATAACACGAATCCTATTTATTTTACCATCACATATTATATCTATTTTTGTGATCGAGAAGGTTAACTATTAATTATTATGCAAATACAAATTACTATTGTTTCTATAGAAAACATTTTTATTCAGTTATGTAATATCATTTTAATAAAATGTTTACAAATAGAAATTTTATATTATTTAGGTACAATATTATAACAAAATGTACAATTGAAGAATAAATAGTGATGGAATAAATACTATAAAGAGTCGACAATTGTATTATGACTTTTTAGTCGTACACCTCAGAAAATGGTGACGTAGTATAATATGATAAAGGAGATGGCATTGAAGTTTTGTGACTTAAGTTTTAGTAGTGACCGCCACCGTGTCCGTGATGATGTGAACCATGGTTTCCATGACTACCGCTGCCGTGACCATAAGGTGAGCCGTGATATGAGCCGTGACTGCCGTGTCCATAACCACCATGATGTTGCTGATGTCCGTGTTCACCGTGGTGGTTGCTCTCATGGTGTCCACCGTGGTGGCTGCTCTCATGGTGTCCACCGTGGTGGCTGCTCTCTTGGTGTCCACCGTGGTGGCCGCTCTCTTGGTGTTCACCGTGGTGGCCACTCTCTTGGTGTCCACCGTGATGGCCGCTCTCTTGGTGTCCACCGTGGTGGCCGCCCTCTTGGTATCCACCGTGGTGTCCGCTCTCTTGGTATTCACCACTGTGTCCACCGTGACTTTGTTGTCCGTGTGAATTTCCACCGTATCCTGGGTACGGTGTACCCAGTGAGTAACCGACCAATGCGATAACCAATACAATTGACTAGAAAATACGAAAAATTCATTTAAATCACAAGTCAATCAATACCTACCTAATAGTTACATCTACTTATAAGTAATAAATTAATATAATAGGTGTGTTGGTGTCTATATTTTATGGTACCTAAGTTGTTTTTTCAAATATTAGTAAACCAAAAAAAATCACCGTGTAACAATAACATCAGAAACTAAATGATAAACTGTTTTATCAATTAGATAGAAAAAACTATACTGATAAAAATCAATTATGATTGTGATAGTTAAATAAAAACAATAATATTATAATATAATTAGCCTTAGTAGTTACAGAAATTGCATCGATATATATATATATATATATATAGATTGTGTGATAACTAAACAATGAAAGAAAAAAACTATCATTCATTGGATTTAAGAGAAATTAATAGGTAATTAACTACATAATTATGTTTTATGTTATATTTTTTTAATTTTATTTCAAATCACGTATATAAAGTATTATAAATATTTAAAAAAAAGAAAATATTTAGATCTTATTTAAAAAAACTGGTAGTATAAAGTCAATTACTAGAATTATTTTGAAGTATATAATCGATAACGATAGTAATGTTGTAGTTTTTAAGTATAATAATTTGCTAAGTATAAATGTATTAAAATAATTAAATTTTTTTCTGAAAAATGTTATTTTTTCTTTGTCGGGAGTAAATTTAAAACAATAATAACTAATTGAATATAAATGTTATATAATATAATAATAATAGGCATTGAAAAAAAAATTTAGGTATTACACTAAACTTTGAATATTATTGTTATTAATAATAATAATAGTATGTTATACATAATCCCGTTAGTAAAATTGTTATTAGAGAATAAAAGTCTTTTACATAATGAAATAACTATAATAAATATATTAATTTTAGATTTAAATAAAACGCTAAAAACATGATGATAAACAATTTTTTTTTCAATGACTATATTTTGATAGGTACCACAATATTCATTTATAGTTTAAAAATATTGTACAAAACTGAAATGGTCGAGAAAAGAGTTTATTTATCTGTTTAATAAGAGAATCGTAGGATATTTAAGCTTAACTTACTTTATATTTTATTATGTAAATAGTTATATAATATTGGTAGGTACTAAAGGTAAAAATGTGTAATTTTACACGTTGTATGCTCATTAAATGTAGTGGAACACGAATTAATAACAAAGACAGAATGCTAAGCGGAAAGTATCCTCGACTAGATCTCCCCAGGAGGCATATCGCTGGACGACAAAAATCGAACAAAAAGAAAAATTATTTAAAACATAAAAAAAAAAAATTAAAAACTTATTAAGTAGTTGATTTGTTCTTAAATTAGTGAAATATGGCTTATACGAAACTATAGAGTGATATTAAAAACCATTCTAAGGGCATTTAGAGATTTTTAAGATATTTTAATATTACCTATATTATGTAATAATAATAATTTAAATAAAAACATTCAACTATATTACGAACTATTGACATGTATGATATTTTATACGATACGAATTTCCATAAGTACGAGTTCAAAATATAGTCGTGTCATTACAATAATATTTCGAATATTTTCACCTAAAATCATATTATACGCGTTAGGTATTAACACGACGTAAAAAAGGATGTGTTGCCAGTAACGATATAACTTAAAATGTATAGATATTATAGTTACCAGACGGTTCATGTTGGCGAGTGGTTAGGTTGTGTATTTTTGCAAGACGAGTTTAACGGACGTTCGAAGACTGTAAGTAATCTTCGAGTTGCGACTGTGATCGTTCGTCGGACGTGCACCGTCTTATAAACGAAGCCCGCGGACGGGCTTTTCGCACGCGCGAGCATATGAATAATAATCATATACGTATTATTATAATTGTTGTGTATCATGATTTTAATGATCGGCCGAGGTAAATCTAGTACGGTAACGCCTACAATGCATCCAAGCTTTTATCGCGATAAATGTGTATGTATTTTTTAACTATATGTATATATATCGTGACCGTGGTAGTGATGATGACGATGAGGTAGTGGAGGTGGTGGTGGTGGTTTTTGCGGCGGTCATCACCAAAACTGGTCTGCAGTTGTTATGTTGTACACAAAGACTACGATAATAATATATTAATATCGTCATTATTTACACGTTGCGTTATTATTAATGGTTATTATAATAATTAATACCAAGATAATATTTTTTAATTTATAGACCCAGAGGCGTATACGTATTTTTGGTTTTTCCGGCTGATCGATAGCTAGCGATCACTCCCTCTCTCTCTCCCTCTCACACACTCTCTCTCTCTCTCTGTTTCAAAATACACACACACACACAGTCTATGGCATATGCAAAGGTCGAAGATCTGTAGTGATAATTGATTTAGGTCGACATAAAAAAGTGTATACCAGTAATATATGTTGTTACAATATAATATGCATATTGTATAATGTATAATATATACTATTTACAGTGGTGGTGGACTTTACAATTATGAGATCAAAAAACAGAAAAAAAATAACGATTCTATTGTTGCGATCATTAGGTACATATCGCATCATACTATTGAAATAATATTAATAATATTATTATATTATATTGTATCAATCATATAATTTAACTTCTCGCGTCATCGTCCATCCATTCAACGACCTTCGTGATAATTTCGGCAAAAAAAACTAAGAGTTTACCCAATTTAATTTATATGTGCATAAATTACTATAGGTAAACTTACATCCGCGTGTGAATAACAACGGTTGTAATAATAACATCGTAATAATAATATTTTATTATGCCGGTATTATGGTGTGCCAATAGTAATTGAAAATGGTTCTAATCGAATTCTTCTAAGATACTATCCAATATCCATGGTAATTTATATTAAAGTTGTAGTTGGCGCAAATCACAGACTTGTATACTACACTCGATAAGGAACTCCCATATTATTATTTATATTTTATTCAATGAAGCTCGCGTAGCAGTGGCCACTATTTTGTCGGTTGGCAAAACATTACGTTTATTATACAAAATGTATTACTTGTACGTACTAGGAAAAACATTCGTTTGGTAAAATATAATAAATGTAAAATGATTTATACAAAATACATTAATAATTATAATTAATACAATAATATTTTTTTTTTTTAGATACAATAAAATACAATCTAGAAAACTAATATTTAGTATTTACCATGTAAAATACCATATAATGCCAACCAAAAAAACAAGCTTCAACTGATAGCGGGAGTTGGCTATCTATAGTTTTATAAAGAAATCTGAAACCGAAAATCAATATATATTATTTACCAAAAATTTCATCACAAGTCATGGAGTATCATCAATGAATGGCTTCTCTGCTAATGGTACTCGACGATACATATAATAACAAATTAATCGATAGATTGTATTAAGTAAAAACGGAAAAAAATTGAGCTAAATTTACGGTTTTGTCCTTGGATTAAAAAAAATTGTTTGATGTATTGTGATAAAAATTGGTATAGAAAATAATTATAGTATAAAAGTAGTAGAATAATACCTATGCTAATCATAGTACAGAATAGACGAAAAAACTAATCCGTTCACTTTTTGAATTACCTAAACCTAAAGTAAAATATTAGTACATTTATTAACTTCCAAGAAATTAAAATAAAACATTAAAAAAATGATTATTTTTTCTTTATTGTTTAGAAGTTTTTGAGTGTTTCCTTGGTTGGGCCTATCTCGGCTACTTCGTTGTGTAGGAGGTCACTGTAATGGATGTGTTAAATTTAAACTTAATAATAAATCATTTGAAGATAATTCTGAACGGAGGCAGTATAATATCGCCTCTATTTCTCAGGATATTTTCTAATTTATTTGTTATGTGACTATTAGTAGAATGGAGTACAGAATGTTTAACTAATTTTTACCCGAAATGTCGCATATACCTACCTACTATATAATAAATATTTTTTTAACAGTAATAAACTAATAAATTATGTACAAATTATTTTTAATAAATTGAATAACTCAATACCAATATAGTATTATTGTGATTGTATGTACCTATGATATTTTTTATGCATTTTCTTTATAAAAATTTCTAAAATAATATTATACGTAATAAACTAATAACAAAAAAATGCATGTTTTTTAAATTTATAATTACTAAAATTGTTAGAAAATGTTTAAATATTCAATTACATAAAAATCGGATCACAAAATATTTATAACATTGAAATATGTTCACATGTATTAATGGTATTTTTTTTGAAAAACAACTTCTTACGAAGTACCATGTATTACATTTTTAAACTTAAATTGTAAGAAATTAAAATTTTATAGATTTATAACTACAAAACACGTTTACTAATTTAAAAATGTTCGTGATTTCGTCTATAAATATTGCAAAAAAAAATTTATTTTTAACTCAAAAAAAGATCGATACTATATATTTTTAGTTATTATAAACATAACTTATAACGAATCTTTATTACATCTTCATATTTTTTTTTACTTAGGTATTTTTTCTTTAAAAATACGTCAATATTTTCTTTTGTTTGCCTTTAAAAAGATCATAAAAAGCAAAAATATTTATAAAATTATATTTAGTTATCATGTTCACGTTCTACCAAAAAAATATTAATTGAAAATTTCCTGTACCTAATAACTCGTAATATCTGTAAAAGTGTAAACTGACTTTTTTGAAAACTAGTATAGTGTAAATATAGGGTTAAACATAGTTTCAGTTTTTACCAATTATTTTGAAATATTATTTTTATTTTTTCAATTATGTTTTACTTTTAAATTATACCCTATCAAAAAATCAAATTAATATAATTTTCCACCAGAACTCTCTTTCAAAGTTGAAGATTAAAGCATTTTTACTATACCAAAAGATAATGACTAATGAAAAACAAAATATTTAACAAAAAAAAAACCAAATATGTCGTCATTATAAATCCAATTTTGTTATCATTCCACTCAGAATCTAATATAAATTAGGTACTTGCAGGGTACTATACTTAGTTTTATCAAAATAAAGACAATTTTGTATTTTATTTATTGTATTTTTATGGTTAAATAAAAATGAACAAAGTAGTCTCAACAAATCATTAAAGTATTTCTAGTAATTTTATGTTTTTGTTATAAGAGTATTCGGAAAACATCCTTTATGGCATTAAGCAGTTTCTATTATAATTTATTATAGTCTTATAAATTAAAGTATATAAATTTCATCGTATACAGAAAAGAAGTACACGTGGCTGTAAATCTGTTGTAAACTTCGTTTGGCAATTAAAATAGAAAAATTATATATATATATATATATATATTTATATGGTTAAACATTAACAATAAAATTAAATTGAAATTATTTTTGTATTTTTTGACTAGTTTTTTTTTCAACATTTTCATTTGTTCCCGCAGAATGTAAATTGTTGGTAATTTTTTTTTTTTTAATGTTTTCCATAACTTAAATAATAATATATGTTTTTGTACAAAGGAAAGTTTTTTGTGTTAATAACGTAATATAATAATAATAATAATAATAATATATTATACAGTTACAAAATTAAATATACATACAAAACACTTAAAAATATCTCCTGTATTATTACATATTTATATTTCAACATTTTGAGTAAAATAGATAAATACGGGTACATATTAACATGTGAAATGATAACAAATCTAGTTATATTTTTTAAATTCTTTAATAAGTATTAACGAGGTTAGAAGTCGATTTAAATTAATATAATATATATGACGTATTTACTTCGTCGAGTCGGTTCGGTGGTTGTACTCATTTAGGTAATGTGTTTTTTATGTTAAGACTAGTTTAAGAATTTAAATAAATTGTCCATTAAAAATCTTATAGAAAATGTATTGTACTGTAAAATATTGCGCATTAGTCAATATCATTATAGTCTTAATGTACACCATACACAGTAGTTAATTAAACAACAAACAAAGATACATTGGATTTTAACATATAATAATATTTTTTCATTCGAATTATCATGTTTATTTACTATTGCGTGCAGTTGTGATAATAATTGATTACTATTTAATCATTATAACCAGACGTCAATAATAGCTGAATAATTTTAAATTTTACGCGATTTCCTGGTAAAATGCTATATTAAAAAATTACATGATTCAGCCAATTGAAACACTGGATTTTTAAACTACGTATTAAATTATTATATTAAACCTTAATATCGTACACCAGAGCGTAGCATAACACATAAGTTTGACACCATTTATCAACTTGAATTTTTTAAAGACAACGTAATTTTGCAAACCATATTAATTATAGGTACTTGACTAAATATTTCACTTCTAGTTTATATTTGAAGTAAAACCATTATTAATTAGTTAAGGATAGAATACCAGAAATGTGTTAAAGGATTATAACATTTATAACTTTCCTTAGTGACCTAGTGAAAACTTAGATTTAATAACACTAATAAAATATAAATTTAATATTCAAATTTCAATTCTACATTTTTGGTTAATAACGTACAGTAATGAAATTTTAGTTCTTATTTGAGAAAACATTTTGATAACTAAGACACTTATTAAATGGTATACAAATCTAAATATATGAAAATGTGGTTCTTATGGTTACTAAATTCCATAAATAAAAACTTTTATAAATACATTATTGTTAAGTAAAATATTACTCTGTATAAAAAAAATGTAAATATAGGCATCAGGCTCATTACTTGTTTTAACTTAAAAGTTCTATTTAACAAAGAAATATGTTCTTATTTATGTAAAAATATTGATAGTCATTTAAAAATCTAGTAAATAATACTAAATAATTAATAAATATTAGAGTGAAAATTTAGGATGATTAAAATTGTTTACACCAATTTCAAATTTTCCATTAAAAAGTGAATTCTTATTTTCGAAAGAATGAATATTTATTTAAAAAAAAAGCTATATTCCAATGTAGTAATACGAATATACGATTAAAAATATTTAAATCTACTTTTTTAGAAATAAGCCGATGGCCATTGACTGACATTTGAAATTAATATATTTTTTTTTTTTTATATAATATTAGTTATTACAACAATATATTATTAGTTGTTTTATGTTTACAATAAATTTCCAATTTCTGTTTTTTTGATGGATTTTAGTATTTACTTGATGGTTGATTCGTACGGACCTAGGGAATGATAGAGAAACTCTGAAATTTTGGTTATAGCAGCTTCTGTTAGTCTGTATTTGATAAATATATCAATTACATGGAAAATATTTTATTATATTATAAGACATTGAAAAACTATTAAATAAATTATATCCTAGAATCTAGTTTTAAATTACTCTTACGTTGTTTACATAAAAATATATATAATACAAAATATAGTACAACACAAAATTAATGAAAAAAAAACACAATCATTATTTATCTTGACATGAAGTGGTTCCATGACATTTACAGTTACAAATTATTGTAGTACCTGAGGCTAAAACAACTTTTTTGTTATTGTTGTAAACCAGTTTTGTATGTTTTAATGGAACCGTTGATATCTCTGGAAATCCATAACACAATTATAATTATTAATTATCAGATACGCAATTACAAATTTGTCACATACTTTCTCACCAACAAACATTGTTTTGTTTCTACCTATATGACTATAAACTATTAAGTATCTGAGAATTTATACCTTATTAGTAATCAATAAAGCATATTAATATAAATATAGCAATTAGGTATCGAGTGGCAAAACGATTCAACTAAATTATAATAGATAACAACGAACACGATAAACAGATATAAAGATCTCAGAAGTATTAGAAAATTTAGCCCTTAAATTATACTTCAAAATCAAAATTTGAATAAACTATTTATTAGTAGGTAAATGGGGTGAAGAATATTGTGTGGGAAATCACCTTGTGTATATAAGGTGCAGCTAGAGGACTTGACAATTTTTACTGAAATATGTCATGTAATACGCCCTATTTAATAATTATTTAAATGTATATGGTTTTATTAATAAGTACTATATACGCTACATTAAATCTGAGATGAATAATTTTTTTCAAATAAGTATACAAATATGCAATAATAGAAAAATTACCAAATTAGGTATAACAATTTGTATTTCACAATAGATATTAAATTTATTTATCAAACAAAAATTGATAGGAGAAAATTAATAATTGCATATTACATAATAATATATAGACTTAAAATATTAATCGTATATAAGCTGAGTTCACCTGCTATAAATGAATGATGTACTATTAATTACGTCCCATAAGTAGGTAGGCGTCGATTATCAATCAATATAAACAATTATTATTTATTTTTCTTTGTTGCACAACAAACAATTATTGTAAAATAATAATAAACCCGTGTATGTAACCGGCTTAATAATTTTGATTTATTTCTATAAAGATATTAATTATAGGTATGCACTGTTTACCCGACTCATTAAAGATTATTTAAGTCAATTGTAACCGATTTATTATAATATTATGTGTTATTTTATATTAATTTATTATGTTGTACTAAATTATTCCGTTTTTTTTTTCTTTCCATTTGTAATTTGTAATTTTTATTAATTCGATGTTCATTCACTGTTAATTATATTCAACATTGTATTAAAATTAAATTTAAACCTACGTGCGTTTATTAAATAAATAATACTCATGTTTTGAACCAACCTTTTAAATTTCGACAGTTTTATTATTTTAACTACTCCAAAATATATTTGCAACAATCGTGATATCTACGAAGTGTGTACTATGTAATATGGACAAGTGAGTGAATTTAATCTGACCTGTTAAGGAGTTCAGTATAGGCAATTTTCAAAACGCATTGTGCGTGTTGCCGTGTTGTATGAATGTATGCTTAGTAAGTGATTATTAGACATTAGTGTATTAGTGTGTGACTACTAACTATAATATTAAAGAGATAGTAAGACGCTTATGTACATGAACACAAATGTCACAAAAATCTGTGTGATTAATGAATAATGACCAATATTTTTCACTAAAAACCATTTAATTTTTTTTCAATAGCAAGCATCAACATATTATTGTTAATACAATAATTAATTTGATAACATATTGTTTAAGAGCATTATAAAGTTTAATTAAGATCGACCATTTAATTTATTTTATGGTTTTTATTCTATAAAATCATTATTTGCTTAATTTTTCAATTTTTACATTTTAAAATCAAATTTAAGAAGAAAATAAGAATTGAAATTTGAAATAGTAAATTTCATTTGAATTTATAACAAATTAAAACATATATTTTGATCTATTCTTATCTCCAAGGCTGGGCATTAACGAATTTAAAAGTTAAAGTTAAGTTACTTTTAACTAAGTTACTTAATGAGTTTCTATTTTTTAAGTAACTTCTAACTTAACGAGAAAACCCAGAATGATTTTAATATATTAACTATTAGGCAATAAACCCGTTGTGTCTTTAACAATTATTATTTGTTCATAACATTTTATTCGTATTGTTTCCTGTGACCTTTCATGTAATTAATTGTATACGTAAAAAAGAAAACTAACTTATTTTTAACTAAAGTAAGTTACTTTTTTTTAAATTAACTTTTAACGAGTTAATTAAATAAAAAAAGTAACTTTTAAATTTAACTCACATTTTTCTGTGTTAACTTAACTTAGCGAGTTAAAATAATTATTTAACTTGCCCGACCTTGCTTATTTCACTTCTCAAACGTAGGTATATGGATCTAACATAATAATTTTATTTCCTTCAATTCATCTAATAGAATAAAATATATCATTCTATTGAATGAATTAATTATTTATTTTATTTAAACATAATATTGACATATTGTTTTAAAAGTAATTTATATTAATTATATTATAACTATTGTAAATTTCGTCTGAATAAAACTCTAATAGTATTGATTTCAATTCATTAATTTCAGTGTTGATCAATATATAATTAATCTTACATTGTACAGTAAACAAACGTGTAAACATAATTAATCTATTATATTTACCTACCTTAAAAGTATTTTTGATTTTCGAGTCAACAAAATAATAAACATGTGTTATGATTACTAGCAGACAGATTTCTTAATCATATGTTATCAAGATGACGCCACATCAAGGTTTTATGTTCGTAATCATAATAATATTGTCTATACTTAACATAAACAAGTTATAAACCATAAATTAAATTGAGAAGAGATTTGAGTAGCACTTGAAATACAAATAGTAGCTATTAATATGACAGTTATTTCCGAGGGCGTTTAATTTAATTTAATTTTTTAATCTAATGATATTATTATTTTAATATGTTACTCCATACAAATCCATATTATAAAATGTGAATATAACTAAGGGTAAAATATATTGTTCTCAATAAGTATTTCTGACTAAAAAATTTGAATTTATCTATAAAAATTGGATTCCAAACGAGTATAGTTAATTAGGTAATAACTTTTACAAGATACTCTTTTACCACTCCACATCGCTAATCAAAATTTTAAATATTATAATTAATAAACTACTCATTCAAAATTTCATTTTTGTGTTTTAAACACAATGAGAAAATGTTATTATTAAAAATTAAAAATGTATGTCTGTTATTAAAAAAAGTGAAATTAGTCTATAAAAAAATAAAATCGATCAAAAAAATGTAAGAATTATGATTTTAATTATTTGAAATTATGTAAAATTAATGTATCCAAGTACATTAATAAAATATGTATTATATACTAACTAATGCGTAATTTTTTATTAAATATTGATTAGCTATAACATTAAAAATGAAAACTACGTTTATCTTTAAATGTAAGATATTTACCTTGTCGATAGTTGTACTTCAAAAGTAAATCCTTATAAAACACTATGAAATTTACATAAATATATTGTTCCATAGTTTATGTGGTGATTTTAAAAATTTTATATAATATATTTCATGACATATTTTCCGATTATTTTGTTTGAAAGATTTATTTAATTATTCAATTTATTAATTTTGGATTATAATTTATATTTTATTTTTATATATTATACATTTTAAAATAGTTTAGTTACTAACATTAGCATAGGTCAAATAAAGCGTAGAATAAATCAAATTTAAAATTTTTTCACCAAGCCAACTTGATTTTAAATATATTTTTAATAATTAAAATAATTATATGAGTTATGAAAAATATAAAAACTTTGTACGTAATATTTATATACTTATTTATATACGAGTATGCATTTAATAAATAAATAATTTATTTAGATATTTATTATTGTATAGTTGGTATGATAATTTTTTATTAAATACATGTTTTTAATACATTTCAAAAATGTTCAATATAAATTTATAAATTATTAATACAATACATTATTTTTAATAATACATAAAAGCCAGTCTTGTCATAAATTATTCGAATATAAGTATTTTAATACTTTTTTGTACTCGGATACGGTTGTATACACATTTAAAATTAAGTGCTCAAAGTTCAATTACGGTTTTTAAATAAGATTTTTTTTAAATTTTTAAATTTTACTCTAGTTTAAAAGTACTTTATATCTTAAACCTCAAATTTAGCTTTTGTAACCAAAATAAAGTTAGTAACTGCAAAAAACAATTCATCCTTCCAAATAATTGTATTTTTAATTTTTTCTACTGAAATGCAATAAGAGCTTTGACGTTTTTGTGTAATATTTTTACAGTTTTTACACAAAGTTTCAAAATTTTATCAACCGTATAGTTTTAGAACATAAATAAATTCTAATACGAATTATAAATTATAAAAACTCATAATTTTTTTTTACGAACTCTATTAATACAACTTATCAGTTTATTCGGAAGTTACGTGAGTAAAATTTAACTCGAAAATTAGACATTATCAAAAAATAAAATTATTTGAACTCATATAATGGCACGGTAAAATCCATAACTTATCTAATAAACATGAATATTTTAGATTCTAGTAGATTAAGCTTAAAACCTACATAACCATTAATATACAATATTTTAGTTGTTTTCATAATCCTCGAAAAAGTATAAAAAAATAAAACAAAGAGACATCGAAAACGTTAATATAAATGTATAAATAAGGTGTTGAATATAATACTAAATTATTGTATAAAAAAAAAAAAAAAACAAAGAGTGGTAAGAACAGTATATGAATTAAAGTCAAATCAAACAATAATCCATAAAAAAAAAACAAAATAATAAAGAAATTAAATAAATATAAAATTATAACTGTAGTATGACGAAAATTACAACTAAAATGCTTTTATGATAATATTTACTAAAATTGACACTTTTGAATAGTTTTTGATAGAAAGTCTTATGATTCAGTATTTTAGTATTTTAAACAATTGTACATAATCAACTTTCTGGAATTATTAATAATATATTATAACATAAATGGTGTGGAATATGCACGTGTTTCACTACAAAACATTCAAATATTTGGAATGCTATATTAGATGTGCTTTTCGCCTTCAGCTTTCACGCTTCTTAAATTAAACGATCCTCTTCTAATGTCTCGTAACACTAAATCCACTATGCATACTTCTTCATCTTTAGGTATCATAGAACCTCGGGCGCGCCTTTTCATGTTCGGGACATCCTTCTCCTTTTCCAATTCCGCAGCAAGTGTTTTATTTTTTTCCTCTTGAATTCTACGATTTATGTTTTCCTGTTAAAATAAAAAAAATTGAGTTATTTTTAGCAAAGTTGATTGATCCACAAGTTTTTAAAAACTTTCTACGCTTTTTAAAAACTTATTGAATTATTATAATTATTTGATCTAATAAAACAACAATAATTTGATTGGTAGCGAGCATCATACAAGCCATTCAATTGCTTGCATAAAAAAGTGTTTTGTTATGCTGTCAGTAACGACTAACTACTATACTAAGTATACCTAACTATAGGAATAGGATCCGTTACAACGTTAATGACATATTATTTATTATGCACGAATAACCAATACACCAGTAGTTTCACTGTGTCTTATCGATTTACACGATAAGCTATCTAACTAATTAGGTGATACCAAATAATGATTTTACCTTGGCAACCACGTCAATTCGCTCGAAAAAATTTCCCAACAGAGCAAAACATTCTTCAATTTTAAATTTGTTGACGTCCTCGCCAAAATAGACGGCTACTCTTCGAATTACCTCCATCGCACTTTTATACTCATTGTTTAGAGTTTCGATATCAATGACAGCTTGCTTTATAAAATCTAAACAGTTTAAAAACACTTATATTATTAAAATATATAAATATATTATACTCTGTTCGCCGAGAGAATGTGGGGTTACGCACAATCCTAAACGCTCTGTACTTCGAAATAACCTAACCTAGAATGAACTTCCCACTACGCTAACATTTCATGTACGAAGTGTACAATGCTTACCATATTCTTTTTGTGAACGGATTATATTATACATTGTAAAACTCGTATGTCTACTTTACGCATATAAAACCGTTTAAAATATAATTATGATGTTTAAGTATTTTTTTTTATTTTTTTTTTTTACTGAATAGCTGCACACATTATTTAAGTACGATTACAATTATACAAAAACGACTTGATAGCTATGAAATTAGACTTACGTTGCCATTTGTATATTGTATTACAAGATTTTATTTATATTTGTTTTCGTTCTGATTCCGCAATTATAGTATAACGGTTTAAAAATAATTCAATATAGACGATTTTCATGACATTTTAGTAAAAATAAAATTTGATTACATTACTTAGTAAACAATATTATTATGAATGATTATTTATCCTTTAAATGAGTATAAATGGTGTAATGATTGTATTTCCTATTACCTTGATATAATTTATTTCTAAATTGCCCCTAAGTGAAATTAATTTCTATATTTGCTTTATAGTTATTATAGCTATTTTCGTTTGTACAGAGTTTGTGTTAACGATTATAATATATCTAGTCCTAATCAATGGGTAATTCTAAATTAAAATGAGCAATTGTGAAAATACATATGATTAGCGCCAAAAATGGGTGAATAATTTTTGGTGATATTTACAAATTATAATTTTATCCAATAATTTGTTTAAATTCAAAATAATTTTATAATTTTAAGTTTTAATATTTGTTGTATCAACGTAAATAATTTCATTGCCATATTGAATTGAATTTTGGGTTTTAATTATTATGATGTAGGTATGTTGTGTATTTATAATTCGCTTGGTTAACAGCAAACTATATTCAACCGAAGAAGACACTTAAGAAAAAAAAACATTTTAATTTGTATTGTAACTATAGGTAATAATAACAAGTCTGGATTAAGAAATCTTAGAGGCCCAGGTTCGAAACTTTTCATTGTAATCTTCCAAAAAATTAAAAATTATTTTAAATTATTATATTACTAGTAATTTAAATAAGTTATGATTTTAATAAAAAATCTTTATTTAATTTTCTTCTTCATTTATTACATATTAATGTATTTATTTGACTATCTACGTATAAGCGCCTACTTGAAAGCTGAGACTAAACACGATGTTTTCTGACGTGGATAAAAATGCAATGGATTACAACTGTCATAAACGCCATTCAGTTATGTTCACTATAATAAAGATACACTAACTAAGTAAATTAAATTTATATAAAAGATAAAAAATACAACTTAATCACACATGACTGAAAATCATATAATATTAATAGGGCTCGTAACTTAAAGTATTTGCATATTTTTATGAATTGACTTAAAATGTAGCAGAGTGCTATGGAAGTGTATGACTATTGTCATGTTACAACACGCTCAGTTTTGAAATTTGTAAGTGCTTTTTTTTGCTTTTTTTCAATGATATTTTAAAAAGATGCTTATTTCCAGTTTTTGTGATTATTTTTGCTTTTTTGACCAGTTTTTCTACTTTTTATAGTTTTTTTCAGAAAATCCTTCAGAAAATCTATAAACAATAAGACAAAATGTCTTGAAAGTGAAGTTTGATTTTTTTATAATATAAAAATTTATATATTTTTTCTAATTTTTTAGTTAGAAACTTTTCCCAATCATTTTGTTTCAATATTTTTATAATATTTCATAATATTATTTTTAGCACAGTTACAAATTATGTCTAGTACCTATTTTATCGTATAAAAAACGATAATTTTTTTTTTGATTAAATGTTTTTGCTCAGATTTAAGTTTTTTAAATGCTTATTTGAGTGCTTATAATGATGTTTTGAAGCGCCTATTTTAATGATTTTAAGTACTATCCGTCCCGAGCCCTAATAATGATAAATATAAATATTAATTATTAAATACCTTTAATAGTAAAATAACAATAATTATAATAGTACATTAAATCATAATAAAAATAATGGAGTATTACATAAACCTAACTAAACCTACCTAACCTAACGTTGGATATATGGACTATTAATTGAACTAATTATATTTCTACAACTTGTATAATTATTTAATATTTTACGCGATTGCAGCACTTGCCTGAGAATTGATCACATATCTGTTTTTTCATTTGTTTTGACAACTGTAGATGCAAACTTTTGATCTGTTTCGTTTTGATGTTTATTTCGTCTTCCAACGACAAAAAAGATATCCTATAGTACAGAATTCAAAACAAAAACAAATAAATAAACTAAATTACTAAAATCGGGTTTGCGTATCACATAACAATTGTATACAGTTCGCTGTTATTTTTTTTATAATTTAAAAAAAATATACGCGTTAGAAATATAATTATTATTTTATTATTATTATTACCTGGATAGATTCCTAAGCGCCTCAGTGTACTTGGTGAAACTCAGTATGTCATCCATTTTGTTTGTCTGCGCCACTTCGACGACGAAATGAAGAAAAGTCACTCTAGGTTTATTGGCTCTGGTATCGAGCAATTTGGGCAACGTATCCAAAGTGAATCCACTCGCATTACCAGCATAACTTCCCTAAAAAAAATATAATGTGTGAAAAATAAAGAAAACACGAAAACACAAGAGTACGTTAATAAAGTTTGTTAGTATTATAATTAAAACTTCTGATAAATTAATATTAGTTACATGTGACTTTATGTATAGAATCTTATATAAAGTATGGCTAGAAGTTGTCATAGATCAAACTTAATGTCAACAAAAACAATATATACAACATCATTAAAAATTAAACTTTAAGTATTTATGATAAGATTCAAAAATAAAGTAAATACATTTTTAATGGATATAACTAAAGATAAAAATATTTATAATTTATTTTTTTATTTATTAAAAATTTCTTGTATTAGAATTCCTGAATAAATAATAGTTTAAAATATAATAAAATTAAAAAATGTTCTCATACTCAAAACAGTTATTATAATTATTTTACTTAATTTAAGTTATTTTTAAGTTTTTATTTTTATTTTATTTTGACTTATTTTCTTTTTGTTATATTTCACAAATATATACTACTTACAGCATTTAGGTAATTACCGATGAACAACACTAGGGACAGGAATTGTTTGAACGGCTGATTTTTTATCAGATCATCACACATTTCTTTGACACTTTCTAGTTGACTTTTTATTTCTGATACTATAACAGGTAGTTCTTCTTTCTAAAAAAAAAATTACATAAATAATAAAATAAATACCAGTTTTTCAAAACAATATATTTATTGTACACGAATCATCCAATAATTCCAAAAATATAACGTACTTCGATCATGAGTTTTATTCTCAACTGATAGTTGGATATGCTGGTGAGTTGCAGACAAAACTGTTCGGCAGATCCAACGAAAGACAGGTCGACGTCTTTTTTTTTTATCAATTTTATCTAAGAATTAAAAACAGTAAAAAACAACGTGTTACCGCACCACACAAATTCACCATATATTTACCTCTTCGTCTGTGGGCAAAACCCGTTGAAGGCCTTTTAGTTTCTCAAGAGGAATTGATATCCCATTTTGAAGTGCTTCTAAAATTTCATGCGAACCGGATTTGAACTGTTTCAGCATTATGTTGATCGCTAAGCTCCGATTATTATCTAATATATTCACAACGTTCGCTTTAGAAACACCGTTTGGTGACAAAACAGCAGGTGAAGATTTTGCCCTGGGTTTTTGACAAAACAATTCGTCAATTTTCCTGAAGTTTATAGTTAAGTTAGGAGGATCCGCCGACGACCAAACCGACTTATCTGAAAACGCATCATAAAATAAAATATAACAATTTAGACGACTGGTTAAATATTCAAATCTGGCTCGTAAAAAAAAATTATAAATATAATATAATATAACATAAATTATTATTACAATTATTTCAACATTACCTAAATATTGGTTGTTCACCTTGGTCCAGTTCAAAGTCTTCATTTTTGTTTTTGGTAATGAGTAGTATTTAATATTGTTATTAGTTCTTCTTGTAGGTACTGTCCTATGACCATCAGTAATATTCGTAATAGTTTTACCAAGTCCCAGTAACTCCATTGACGATAACAATGCTGTAGATGATTGAGTTGCCTTTTCTGGTACTAAATTTAGCTCTGAAGACCTTAATCCAGTGATGGGAGGAGGTGGTGGAGGTACCATTTCGGGCAACGGAGGTGGTGGAGGTGCCATAACAGGTAAAGGTGGTGGTGGTGGTGGTGATATTCCTATTGATGGAAGTGGTGGCGGTGGTGGAATTTTGTGACACGATGATGAAGATGACGAAGATGGTGGTGGTGGTGGTGGTGGTGGGGGTGGGGGTGGTGGAATTCCTGATGAAACTGGAAGTGGTGGAGGAGGCGGAATTCCTGAAGGATTTGACAGAAATGGTGAAGGTGGTATTATTGAGCGTTCACATGATAATTCAAGAGATTTACAAACATCACTTTTTATATAGTTCACATCTAATAAATTTGGACTGTTATTATTCAGCTCGGGATTAGAGTCAACTTCAGTAAGTCCAATACCGTCACAATAACACGCACGGTCTGTCTGAGTAAATATAGAACATTTAATAAGGTTTTTAATATGGCGCCCGTTAACATTAGTGTGTTCGTCTAATTTGTTGACGACTGGAAGGGCGGGTAGTGACGGTCTTTTAAGTTTAATAGTGGTTCGTTTATCTTTTGGTATATTTAAGCTACAGCGACGGGTATTCAGAGATAAACCTTTATTAAGTCTTTTCTCGTCAGTTTGAGACCCTGTAGAATGTGTTTTTGAAGTTTTTCGGTATATATCCAATATTGCTTGTGGATCATTACAGATGACTTCATTGATCAAATTCCAAATGTCATTACTGAAAAAAAAATATTTTTTTAATAATGCTTTATTGTGTCTAACTATTTTATTTATCAATTTTTTTTTTTTTTTTAATATGAATAATAAGTACTTATTAATAACTTAAATTCTAAAATAATATTCTAGTATTAAAGATGAATACAAATCATTAATAAATCATTGAACTATCGATATTGTATGTTTTTAAATATTTACATTTTTGCATCACTGTAATCCATTTCAGACATTTGGAGCAAAA
The DNA here is from genome assembly GCF_003676215.2 of Rhopalosiphum maidis. NCBI lineage: Eukaryota > Metazoa > Arthropoda > Insecta > Hemiptera > Aphididae > Rhopalosiphum > Rhopalosiphum maidis. The sequence goes on from NC_040878.1 coordinate 90,364,479, forward strand.
TGTTTTGCAAATACGAGTCGTATAATGTGTTTGATATCTATTAAATGAATAAAAAAATAATCAATTGTAACCAACAAAAAAATATCATAACTGGTGATTAAATATTAATATATTATGAAGATTACATTTATCATTTAAAATTAATATATTTGTTTTATTTATTATTATTATTATTCATTCCATATGTGACTGACAGACTGTAATTTTACCTTAGATCGTAACTCATTAAATAGTTGTTGGTGGGATTTTTGAGGTATTTGACTTTCGTCGGCCAACTGATGCTCTTCGAACACGGTTATTTGTATTTGTAATGCGTCATCTTCGTAACCCTCCATGTTATTGATGGCCGTCCGTAGTCCAAGAGCTATAATACACATATTTGAACCATATTGGTAAATGATAGTATGTCTATGACCAGAACCGAGATACCGAACAAAATAAGTATCTTAATCCAGTATTATAAAATATTATTATTCGAATATTAAATAAATTATTAGAAAAAAATATTATTTAGGATTAATTTAATCGTTTTGACTTTCGAGTTTAATATGCGTTGATGAAACAGCTGTACCTTTAGTTATTTAAATTATGATTTTTATTGATTTTATTTGTATTTACCAATTGATCAAGAACTCGTCCGTCATTCGTAAATAATTATTAAATATTTAAATGTAATATATTATATTACAATGTTTTTAAATACTGTAATATCCAATTTTGGAAATTAGTTTTCCACATATTTTTAAAAATTATTTTCTACTATTTTATTGTTTACTGTAAAATATATGACAAAGTCTTTTCATCATTCCGTGTAGTTAGTAAAAGAAAATATCTCCCTGTTATTCATTAATCATTATATTAATAAACGCACCAATCAGTTCGTTTCTGATACACATCCTCTTCCTCGGATTTTGTTCAACGAGAATCAGGCAGTTGACGAAAGCCATCAGAGTTGTTTGATAAGCGAATGTATCTGCCATTTGTAGTTCCTTCACTACGATTTCGTAATCGTGTCTCAACGCTTGTTTCATCTACAAATTATAAAATCATACATGTCATTAAACTGTGGCAAAAACAATACAGCTCATTATAGGTACAATTATTTATCTCATTGTGATGTTTTATGAAACTTACCTTGATGTGCGACAAGACAGACTTCACGAAAATCATTCCGTCCGCGGAGAACACGCACAACGCGCACAACAGTTCGTATACTTGTAGCTTTACGGTTGTATTATTGCATACAAGTGCTGCTAAAAATTAAAACATATTAATATCGTTATTTTTAAATATCGTTTTAAATTTAATCAATCGTGTTAATGACTAATACTATGTAGGTAGTATATAAATATGTATTATAATAATATATCGTCTAAATTTAAACAAATCCGAATAATTTGTTGAAAATTTATTTCATGCTATCGTGACATAACCACTTGTTATGAATTCATGCATCCATGTCATTCGCATAAAGTATACGTAAATACGACAATATTTAGACGCATTTAGATTAACTACGTCGTCTATTCAATAACAAAATAATATTTTTAAATTATGTAAACAAAATATATATTTGTACACGAGACAAAGTTCGCTTCTACACGCACACACAATTATTACGTACGCGTCAATAGTACGTATAAAAAAGATGCTCATCAAAAATTATGACAATCACAATAAATTAAAATTTGTTATTATCTAAAATTATAATGTACTATATACCATCATCATAATATAACATAATACCTTCCGTGTTAATGTTTTAAAAGTTGAGTCAGATTTGAAAATAAAATGAAATAGAACGCTGAAATATAAGTAATTATATTATTACAACAGACTCACTTATAAAGTGTAACCAAAATAGACTGAAACATTTCAGGATCAGAGAGTTTTAAATCGAGTAAAAAAAAAAAAAACGAAGATCAAAGTTTCCGTATAGGTACGGTAGCATTTATGATAGTTAAAAGTTATAATTTTACATAATGTAGCATGTTTGTTAATGACGTGAAAAAAATAACTATCGTGTTAGATTGACGATTATATTTACATATGTATACGTTGTTTACACTCCTACACATCCTCCTGCTGGCCGATATTTAAAACATACACAGTATCCAACTTGATAATAATACAGATAAAGTAAGAATTAGTAATTTGATTTTTAAAACCTATACTTTCATATAATTTAATAAGTTGAGTATTTCACTTTTTTTAAAACAGGAAAACAATAATTAGGTTTTTTTTTTTGTTGCGTTATTGTACATTGAAGAATATCATAAAATTTAATAATTTTAAATTTCTTTATAAAATATGTAAATTATTTTTAAAAATCATATTTAAAAAATGTTAATCAGAAAAAATTTTAAGGAGGACAATTATAATGAAACACACTATATTATAGAATTGTTTCACCGTGATTAATCCGTGATTAATTATATTCCTGTTTCATATGATTTTTAAAAAAAACTTTATAGTTTTTTTGTATGCCTAAATTATTAAAATGTATTTTAATTTCTGCCTTTTTTTCAACTCAGAATCCAAAATTTAAATAATATTAATAAAAATGTATCAATATGACAATATACAATATATTTTTTAAGTAAAATTGGTGTATACCAAAAGTATAAAGTAAAATATTATATGACAATAACACTTAATAAACTAAAAATGGAGACGAACCCGAAGCCAAGTGCGACGAGTATTCTAGATGAGTGGATATGTATTTCAATCCGGTCCGGGACCTGACGACGGCGCGTAAACATTCGACGCACTGCAACTGGTCCATTGTGTCCATAAGCGATTTTCCGTTCGCCGCACCCAAGTTGCTCAACAGCGTGCCCAGGCCATCTCTCTGTAGGAACTCTTCGATCCATTTCCTGTGATGCAGAAAAATAAATCGCGATCCATTAGTCGGTGTACGATAAAGATATATAGGTACATATTATATCACATGTTGAGAGCGTTTTTTATTGCAGTGATTGATAAATAGCGACGAGACAAAGAATTTCACAAGATATATAATAAGGTGATGGGTTGTGGGTTAAGGAGTTTAAGTCTAGTAAGGACCAAAAAAAAAAAAAAAAAAACAATTCTACATGTGGTACTGCTACAACAGCAGTCTTTGTCTGAGTATTGTCTGGGTGAGTTATATACTATTATAACATTAATGAATATTGTCTACATATTTGAATTAAACCCTATCATAAATTTCCGATACCAACTAAAAATATATAAATAAAAAGTTGTAATATTATTAAATAATATAAATAACAATATACAACTTTTTTTTTTTTTAAATAACAATTTCATTAACGAACATATATTTAAATCGGGATGGGCTACCTGCAGTATAATACCTACTATAATAGTACATATACCTAGCCTAAGTTCACCCTCCATTAATAGCTTATTTATTTTATAATACAATATACTCCTTTAATATTAAACTTCTGGCAGTGACGTGCATCGTGCATGTATATATAGGTAGTCATATAAATAAGAATTGGGGGTTAGTTCTAAGATTAGGGTTGTAATGAACTCTACAATCTCATTACTATTATATCAGAACGATGATAATCGTCACTTACACATTACCTGATTTCTGATCTATATCGTGAGTATTGACAAATTAATAACAGCTGTTCAGACGTTTTTTTCTCTCGATAAAACGAATATTATTCCTTATGTAGTTAAGTGAGTATTAATTTCTACATGACATTCAGTTTACGGATTTATCAAGAAAACATGACATTGGATATTAGAGCTTAATAGTATTACAATAATTTGACAACAAAATAATAAAATATTATATTTATAAGTCTCGCACGTAAACAATGACATATTTTGTAATGAACTAGTTATAATAAAAACAGAAATATTTTCTGAAAAATATACGATCTAGAAGTCACATAAAGTACGGTATGGTTCGTAAAACTATAAACATAATATAATTATACTAAATGTACTAAATTATTAATTATTAAATTATAATATAATATACTGCGGCCAATGTAGATTTTCATAATAAATACTCTTACATAAATTAATTATATTATACACGTGATGTCCCATAGTATGTAAGTACGAACAACATTTAATTTAATACGCGCGGAGTCGTATTCGTATTTTTAAAAAAATTTAAATATTACACAGTAAACAATTATTTACAAAAATCAAAACATAATATAAACCTATAAATAGCATTTTATATCGTATATAATTAAATATACGTATGTTTGCATACGAAATTCGTTAAAAATAATGACATGTGTTTACGTGTAGGTAAACAGATTAAACAACCGAAACAATTTGACGAAGAATACATTATATGACGTTATCCAACCGTTATGTTACTACAGTACCTGCCACCGGCAAACTCCAATCTCGTCATATATTAAAATTCTAGTCATATAATAATATTATAATACATATATAAGTATATAACATTATTGTGATGAACAAATAATTATCATATATAATATATGTAGATAGTTTCGATGTTGTAACAAAACTGTTGACTAAATGATAAGGAATTCAGTGATATTCTAGTAAGTATATGTGTATATAACATTATATCATATCATTATATATATTTTATATGTACCTAATATTATAATATACGTCTTCAAAATAACCACCATTGGCCTTGATGGTCCACTATCAAAGTTATTATTATTATCATCTGGTATGGAACACTATACAAAAGAATTCGTGAGAGATTTAATTTAATAATCTATAAAATCGGATGTTCACTTTATAGTATATTTGATGCTGGAATATTAAATTCCATAGCGTCTATAAACAATCCGACGTGTGTTATGATATAAATGGTCCCGATAACAGTCATAGTCCATATGCGCATTTTTTGAGGTCGTTAATAATAATAATTATTATTATTTTTATTAGCATAATAATCCGATGCCTTAAACTAAATACGTATACATAATATAAATATAATACTCGTGTAGACATAATTTTTGATTTTCACACCAACGGCAAACTATCATTTTTTTTTCTTACCATTTATACCGTTTTATTTGTTTAGTTTTAATTCTTTTTCATCGTTTTACATAGCACTCCACCCCCCTTGAATTATTGTTGATTTGAATAACCGTCTAATCCGTTTGACAAATATAATAATAACAATATAATAAAACACAATGTGCATAAGAAATACAATATACAAAAACGAACGACAAATAGTTAAAAAAAATAAGTATTGTTGGGAAAAAATCGACAACACAATCCAAAAGCATTCATTGAGAGCCATCGGCGAATTCAATGAAAACTGAGTTGACAATATTTTAATCATATTATGTGTATATTGTTATACTTTTTTTTTTCATAAGAATTTTTTGTGACAATAGTGCATTCTTACGTTAATAATTCTCGGGAAGACGCATAATACCATAACGCTCGGTATAACGCGTGTACGATTACAGTGTTTAGTACGTGTTGTATTAGCGCGAGTTTACACAAACACCTTGGCCAATTTTCCGTGTCGACAAAAATACATAACGATTCCGGCAACGGTGATATAATTAAAATATGATAATCATTTCAATGTGCAATATGTATATGACGATAATACAATATATACGGGGTATTATTGGGTTTTTCGAACAAACTTTGAGAGTGTTGATCAAGTTTTAAAAAATCCGAAACAATCCGGATTTGAACAAAAAGTTCGGAAATCAAAATAATTTAAACTCAAAAAAAATGTACGAATCTCAAAAAATTCTAACACGTCAAACGTTTTGAATCAAAAATGTTTTTGGTGTTTATTGTTGTGTTTATTTTTATTTTATAATCAAACGCAAATATTGTCGTTTTTCATTTTTAATGTAGTTATATACTTATAGGTAACTAATCATTAAAATAGTTTTAACTTGTAACTTAGCTCTAAGATCAATTAAATTACAAGATTAGAGTTGTAAAACAATTTGTAATATTGCTAGTTTTAATTTTATATTAGATTTGCAGATAATTTTAAAATTAATTTCAATTGTTTTTTTTTTTGACGGAGGGGGGATTAATCAAACGTTCCTAGCGATAGCGTGTAATAGCTTTTTTAGCTCATATCATTATTCTGATATTGATTATGATGCATTATCTTGGCTATAATATAATTTATTTGATATGTTGCGTGATTATTTTCGAACTTATGGCTATGCTATACTACTGAATTTAAAATATTTTTTCATGAATAATAGTAATTGAGCAATATAAATATAAGAATATATCATTCTTTGTAGAAAATATTTAAGAAACTAACTTGAATTGTTTTTAGATTTTTGAATTTTTTTCGTTTCTAATAATAAAGAGAAAATGAACCAAACATATTATTGTACTTCCGAATAAGGAATGTCCTCTGAAAATTACTCGACGGTCGCACCCTCGTGTATCATTATGCAGTTTACAGTCCAAAAAATAACAATAACGATAATATTTGGCCGGTCGTTCATTGCGCGGGTCTCCGCGGACGGTTCCTCATAAATAGGATTTGTTTTTAACACCGCGCGGCTATTAGGTAGGTACGCCGTTTGCGTCACGTCTTATTTTATGTATATGATACAAATTTTTCATCTTCGTCCCTATGCACGACTACTGACATGATATAATATTATTATAAGCTCGCGGTTATTCCTAGAATAATCCCCGACCGGCAATAAATATAGCTCATCCGAGAGCCGTCACTTTTAAAATTCCAGTCTAGTTTCAATTACATAATGGCGTCACGGGATAATGTATACCTATACCGCGTCTTGTGCACATCATTTATATACGTAAATTACATTAGAAATAAGCAATAGCACTGGCATTTGATGGAGTGCAATATACCTAATAATATATATATATAGTGTGATGGCCGTCCACCAGAGTAGTGTTAGAAGTTCACGAACATATTTTACATTTATATATTATATTATATTCGTTTATTTTCATTCTCGTCGTAACACCATAATATCATGTTATTGGCCATTACCGGATATTTTACATTCATGATATCCCGAAAACTTAAGTCGACGGTATTACGACGACGGAACTGTCAAAGACCGTTTTAAATACACAGTTCATAATTTTGTATTGTACGCGTCATCGTCTTCATTTTTCTCGCCTTCTAGTCTCTCTCTCACTCACATTCACGTTTCTTATTATATTGAATTTTGGACAAATACTATTAAAACTTTACACACACGAAATAATCGTCTGGCCTGTAACTGCAGCGACGACGAACCAATTGTATTTCAATTTAATTTAATTCGTTAAACCGCCCGCTGTAAACCATTTTTCTAAACGGATATTTTCAATTTCTGATCATCACCACCACTCCCCGCAATCTTATTTGTTCCAATTGAAACGACACGCACAAATTAAAATATAAATTATTGTACAATTATTATTTTATTTTAACACGGACCAACAAAGACTGTGACATATGATTTATAGGGTGTATTGTATTATATAACTGTTAAACTGTCGACGAGAGCACGCACAAGGGATATCTATTCGACTGGGTACAGCAGTTTGATTGTTGTGTACTTGTGTGTATATTGAATGATGTGACTTATTTATACGTACCTAAATTATATATTAAATACATTTCATATAGAGTAAGATTCGAGAAACACGAATTAAACTTGTTGCAAAAGATAGTAAAACAAGGTTAGGGTAGATTAATTGTACTAATCGGTCATCTTTACGTAAAAAATTCAAGTTTTAAAACGTAGTAAATATAATTCTAATTTAATTTTTAATGTAAGAATTAGTTGTGCCTGTAAAACAAAGTCTGAGTCTAATCTTGTCATTATTTGTTTAGATCAAAACCACTTACCTACCTTTTGCAACAAACTGATTAATTCGCTTTATAAATGAATAAAACCGCAGATTTAACCAACGATGATTTATTCCAAAGTCACCAATGGAAAATAATTTGATTGCATCGCCAATATTCGTTGAGGCTTATCTATTAAATAATCTTATAATAATGCCATGTTCTACAAATATTACTATTAGCCCGGAGCTTTATTATACGTATATATAATATATTATATACTTATTTTATATGATACATATATCTATTTATAAAAAAACGACAAAAAACCAACAGTATGATAAATATTATATGCACGAACGTCAAGAAACATAATATTATTATTCTGATGCACTTTGAATTTCTGAAAAGTAAAACCGAAATATATAGTAACTGTTTTGATATTATATATTAATAAATAAACAATTCTTTTCACCCGTTGTATACCAAAACTCTTTACAAAACATAATAATTATAAATTCTAATGTTCATAAAATCATAACATTAGAAGTAAGAATTTGATGTACAAACCGCGATTTTTATCATGCGGGCACGTCCACTAAGTTTAAACATTCGCAAATTCTACGTACTATATAACATTAATATTACCTTAATACTAAATTATTAATGTTACAACCCCAGATGTTTGAAATTATATTAACCTAAATAAAAGCTTACAAATATGCTCAAGGTTCAAATCAATTTTAAATTTACTTTTTCGTTATTCAAAAATGTTAATAACATCATAAATTAAAATCATTCTTCGATAAATTGAAAAGAAATTTGATTTCATCATTTAGATATTTGCTACAACTCGTGCGTTACATTACTATACAGTTACATACTTATTTTATGTTTAAATGTGTATAATACTGCAAGTAAATCGTAGGACGATTCGAGTCATTCGCAAAATAAATGGTATTTGCGTCGTAGTATGATTTCGCGTCGGAGAGAATTTTTAAATTATCATATCAAAATATCTAGAAACATGGATGCGAATTTATTTTCTACCCGCCACCCCAGTCAATTGAAACATGTCCCATAAATTCATACTCATAGCCAAAATGGAAAATATCGTGAAATAGACCGCAAAAAAAAAAATTATATGGGTCATTTAAGCGTTGTATAAAACAGGTTACGCGCAATATTTTATTACAATATTATTGTACGCATATATTATAATATAGTAGGTAACGAAAATACACTTCGGCCGATTGAAAACGAGCGGAAACGGAACGAATTCCTGACCGAAGCCAAGTACGCGTCGGGCGCACAGATGGTTCAGCCCTCCTTGTGGACGACACCACACGCACGACAGCAAATCGGACAGTGCTGGTTTGTGTGTATGTGTGTGTGTATACTTAATCATTTTATTTAACCGGACGGCGATGGTATACCATTTATGTATATTATTATTATTTTCGTATTAATGCTACTCGTGCGCATATCGTCATTATGCCTATTACCCACGCACCGATATAATATGATAATACTACACATTTAGTATATTAACACGAGTGTAGGTAATTATTCATGACAATATTATTTTTATTACGCGAAACGAGCAGTAAACGGTTCTTTGTCGCAACAGGTGTAATAATATTATATTTAAATTATAAATCATATATAATGTATATATATATACACGCGTGCATAGGTGAGTTTATAAATATATATTTGCCTATATTGTATATACGTTGAAGAGTGAGCGAGGAAGAGTGAGAAAGAGAGCTACGCGACGTCACCACCGCTGGAGAGGAATTCTAGGAAGAGTCCCGGCAGTTGACGCGCGCATAAGAATTATGGAACAAAATTAGAAACGTCGCCGGCACCGAATATTTTGGCTTGTTAGGACGACGGACGTACTAAAAATAGTATTCCAGGTTCGCCGTGCTATATGGCGCTCGCCTCACTGCTTTTGACTACGGGTGTTCACCTGCAGATAGTTATAAATGCGTAATGTGTACAGTAAAACCTCAATATGTATATGTATGTGTGCATTAAAGTTCTATTATTTCCGAAATGAAAACTACATTTGTACGTTCGAAATGAGGGTTTGGAGGGGTACGCGCGCAGATGCGCATTTGTCGAAGTGACCCAAATTGAAAGTGATGCGATGTCAACAATATAGTATAGTACATTAGGTGTCGCTCCTGTTCAATTTTAACCATATACACGATAAACCAAAATAATCATATGGGTTTTTATTGTTTTTATGTAAAAAAAAATGTCTAATATTATTATTATAATTATTGCAAATTGTCAAAATTAAATGTGTTATTTTAGAAATTAAGATACGTGGTGAAAATGTATTTAAACTAAAAATAAGTAGGTGCCTAATAAGATATTATCTCACCCCTACTTGGACCATCAAGAATCCATAGTCGAGAAAAAAAATTCATAAAATTGAAATTTGTATAGTGCAGTCTATAGTGCGCTTTGCATAATATATTATTATATAGGTACAATATTATATTAAAATTATTGTTATGTTAAAAATTAATAAATATACATGTGGAGACGACTGTTAAGAGACATTTTTTTCTTAATTATTGTATGCAACACTATATGACTTTTCTGCTATTATATATTTTTTTATGTGAAAATATTAATTTCTTTGAAATCGAACTTTTGGATTGTATATTCTAGAGCCAAATATTTTTTACAATGACTTAAATGCATAAATATTAATAAATGAATCAAACAGTATAATAATAGTTAGGTATAAACTTTTTTTTTGTTATTTATTTAAAATATGACAATTTACAATGTGTATAATAAACAATGAGTATGATAAGCAAATTAAATAGAGATAAGAAAAGGGAATTGGGAAGCGTGACTTCTTCAGTCACAGTGGTGGCATCCCAAAAGTATATACTTAAAAATTAAATATCTAACTTATAATTCGTAAAAGTGAAATTTAGAGTAAATAAAAGATCATCTTACAACATATTCATAATTTATCTTAACTATTTATTTGAAGACTTGAAGAATAAACATACCTCAACTTAAACTGTTACAGCTACTGAGCTAGCTACTTATACATGCATATATATGTGTACACACAATTAGAGTAAGCAGGGCCGACTCAAGGTATAGGCGAGCTAGGTACCTGCCTAGAGCGGCACTTTAGCTGGGACGGCATTTTCAAAATTAACTCATACGTTTTTTTTTAATTTTTATTGGTATTATAGAAAAATGTTTTAAAAAATTCATCCGTGAAAATCAACTTATCTATAAAATAAAATAATATTGTTTAAAGTTATTATTTTACGCGTTACGCTGTGTCTAATGTAAGTCCGAATTGCAGCCAATGTGAACTATTTAATAACGCGTTTATCGCAACGCATTCCGAAATTCGCAAGTACCTATGTGGCGATTAATAAAAAATATGTCCATTTTAATTACGTCCGACGCGTAAGATGCGTACGATAAACTACAGACTTGCTACAAATATTTTCAGTGCTCAATAAATGAAAGAAATTAATTCCCTTATTACCCATTTTAGTTCGCTTAGCTACTGCATTCCATTATTTATCCTTTCCCTATATTTAAGGTGCATTTATTCCATAAAAATAAAACTCTTCGTTTTTAGACCTCTAATATCAACATCTCCATGATGATATAGGTAATTAAATAAAATATAACACTTAAACAATTATTATATCGGTACCTAATAATTATAATTAAATAATACTTATAAATGCATATAATATATTTATAACGTCGTGTCAATGGTCGTACGGCCAAAAACTATTTGTTTTCAAACTAAATTTGTCCGGCGAGTACGGCCGATGCGATATCTACTCGATTGAGTAAATGAATCACGAGACGAACCTATTCATAACCCAAAACGAAGTTTTAAAATTAATTTTTTCAACCAGATTTTAGACACTGTTATCCAATCAATCATTGAGAGATTTTCACAACTTACTGAACACAGCAATTAATTTTCATTTCTCTATAATGTAATTGGGATTTCTGATTCTTACGAAATTATGAAAATGTTTATAGATTTACAAATAGCACTAATAGCACTAACTTTAAGTAATAGATTAAGTTCGAATATAGTTGCTGTAGGTATGTCCCAAAAAATAGGGGGGAGTGGAGGGGCTGAGTTAAAATGAGAGCACATTTTTTTGTTTTTATAGGTGAAAAAATTTGATTTTGTCTAGGGCACTATTTTTACTCGAGCCGACCCTGAGAGTAAGCAATATATTATTTGATAATTCGAGACTTTGAAATAAGGGTTGTTGAACTATCTATTAACAAAGTGGAAATATATGAATAATTCAGGAATAAAATAATATTATATAGTACTTCGTGTATGTGACGTACTGACGTGATAATACGATATTATATTTTATTTTCTTACACAAACCAAAAATTGCTAAGACCCTGTCTGTACATAATATCAACCGACAACCTACATAATCTGCAATATTATACTGCATGTTAACGTACTACGGTATTATATTTAGGTATTTATATTGTGCACATGCTCGATGAGTGGAAAAAATAGATGGTATATACCTACACATATTATTATCATTTATTAATTATTATATTTTGTATACACCGAGTAAATATAATAATAATATAGCCGTGCACCTATAGTTAGTACACTGTATCATGACGATATAATAATAATATTATATTGTACGAGTATTGTTCGACTCTGTCGCGTTGTTTACAGGTAGCTATTTTGCTGTACTTACAAATTGAAGGAATTGAAAAAATCGTATTTTTCCGAGGCTTTTCAGCTCTCTATATATACCATTATAGTGCACGCGCGACCGCTGACTTATTGTCGTACACATCACCCTCGGGCTCGAGCGCGCACCAAAACTCGTACGCATTTACCGTTATCGGCGCGGGCACAAGGCTTGTGTAGGTAGGAATGGGCGGGTAGGTAGTAGTAAGGCGAGTGAGGCGGGTAGATATCGTGGATCTCATGGTGTATCGTCGTGTATATAATAATATGGTACGCCGCTAAAAACAACACAACGTTTGCGCGTCGCCGTCGCGGATGATAACCTCCGGAGACGAATCTGTTGTCGTCGCGGTCGTCGTGACGTCATACACATATATACAACACAATAATATGTACGCATATTCCGATGATAACAATGTATTCATATATATATATATACATACACGATATGTACATATATTTCACGCGGAGACAATGACTATATAATACGGGCGTGTAATTATAATATGATTGTAGCTCGTACCTACCGCAGAAAAAATGTCGATCCGCTCCGGGGTGAGAACAACAATATAATCGAGTTATTATAATATCATATTATTATACTGTTGTGTTGTCGATACAATATTATTATATGGGTGTACTGTTTTCGTCGTCGTCGTCGCAGATCGGGTCGTTTCCTGAACGGCGCGTTACTCCGGAGGACTTTGCGGCCGCGAAGCGTCTATACCATGTACGCGTCGGGACTACGATCGTTTCGGGCGTATATCTATTATTCAGGTATACATGGGAGGTGCCTACGCATAATATACGTTATACTAAGTATAACACAACATAAGAATAACAATATATATGCGGCGCAGTCTGGCCGACTTTTTTTTAACCGGCCCGGAGTGTGTCTATACGGAATGGTCCATTTAACTGGCTATAGAGTTAACACGTATTTTCTTAAGTAGATTATTGTGTTAAAAATATAGCGTTTGAAGTGTGCATACAACTAACAGACCTTAACTCTTGTGGGGCTGGGGCATACCCTTTACAATCTTTCTCCATTCGATTAAAGACTTATGCATAATACTTATTAATTAATAAATAAATATTTATCCTGTATTCGATAAATTAGCATATACATCAAAAGTTTCCGAAAATATTATGTTTCCGCAGAATTCTAATTACCTACGTGGAATTAAAAATGTATAGAAATTCGTTAAAACAAAATAAACGACCTAAACATCACCATGACCGAATAATAATTATAAATAATCGTAATACTTGCATTTACCAAAACATATTTTAAAACCCACAAAATTTGACAAAATAAGTTTGATTTATGTAAATCGATCACTCTACGTAAACTTAGTACCTATACATATCGAACTGGACACTCGTCGCCTCCAATCCGGGCGCCATACCACTGTGATTTTCGTTTTGAGTATGTGGGTACAACAACAAATATATAATATAATAAATAATAATAGTAATAATATTATGATGACGATAATAATATTATTATCCTCGCGCCCGTGAATGTGGTTTTTGTTCTGTCGGACGCGGGTGCCCCTTTGTTGTGTTACGGTTTGTGGGTCATAAATCCCGGGATAGTTACACATATAATATTACTATTATGTGTATACGTACAGTATATACAAAGCGTTTGCATGTGCGTCTGCCCTCACGACTTCCGGCCACTCCTGTACGCACGACGTCAATATAAGGCTGTTTTTCCAATGCGTATATGTATAATACGACAACGTTCAGGCAGGCGCCCGTTCGGCAGCCGATCGGCTCGAGAGGTTAAAATAAAAAAAAATAAAATTAATGTACCAATATATTATTATAATAATAATACGTCGTTAACGAAATCCAAAGCGTTACATACGGTAGCCAACACGATATAATATATTATGCGGTATACCTACATAATATCAAATATGCACGCGCGCGCGTGTGTGTGTGTGTTGTGGGAAACGCCTAAACCGCGATTAATTAGGATTTATTTGCGCCGAAGACTTAAACACTGCACTGCACGCGCGCATATTATTATATTGCACCTATATCGTGTTAAAATCGTAGTAAATTACTCGTAAAAAGAATTTGAATAACTAGATTTCTCAAGAAATATTCCCAGGGTTCATCGACCATCACTTTCTATTAGGTACACCTAAACTCATCAGTCATCGATAAAATATTATATGATAATAATAAAACTGCGATGATAATAAAAATTACGATAATACAGAGACCGAATATATTATTATTATAGTCTTACAAAACGCCATTGGTCAAACATATAATATATTTCCGTATACATTTAGTGCTTTCAGAAACGCGACGGCATTAAAATGTGTATTATATTATATTATGTCAAATACCGCGTTGCACTTCAGCTTCGGTAGACTTTCTATACAGAATTTAGTCGATGTTCTCATTAATAAGGAGCACCCATACCCCGAGAGTCCGATACCCGTTTCATTTGTGAATATAAATATCATGTTAAAAGTTACTTTTACGGCGAAGTACTTTTTTTCACCTCCGCCTGCATAGTTGTTTACTTTTACTGCATACAATATCAAAATCAGTTCAAATCATGAATAAATTTGTGTTCAATGCACTATTTTTTCAAAAACCATATTGAACTGTTTCAACAAGTTTCAAATAAGATCACATTTTAGTCATTTTAACATTTTAACTCTTTGCTGTTGAGTGTCGATAATAGTTGTACGATAAGTAGTACCTATATATATTTGTTCCTTCGCATCATATTTTCATTTTTCACAGTAATAATTAAACCGTATTTGACTGGCAGTGCTAACCACAAAATATTTTATTTTATTGTTTATACAGGAAAAATCACACAGATTTTGACCAGCAATTATTAATCCTTCACACAAAAATATTTAAATATTAACTGTGTACCTACACATTATTACAAATTAATAAAATAATTTTCGCGCCATCCAAAAAAATATTTATCATGTGATGTAAACTTTTTATCGTTTAAAACCTTTTCATATAAAATAAAATATATTTATTTTAGTTATATAAAAGAACACAATTTAGTAAAACAAAATTGTTTTTATTTATATTCATTATTGATTTGATAGACAAATGATCTTATAAATATGATGTTATAATGTGTATACAATAATTATTTTTGAGTGAAGTACGCTTTCCTACCAAAGACTATGATTTTCAATCATATACAAAAAATAAGTATTTGGGAGGAGCATTTCTCATCAAATATGATGTGATTACTGTGGTGAATAATGAAAGCTAGCTGTGAAATAATAAATATTATATGATAGAAAAATTTGTAAATATATTGATATATTGCAGATTTCAAGAACACTATGCGTATAAAATATAATGCATATAAATATTGATATTTTGATTTACCAAATTAATCTATTTATTTTTTAATAACATAATATTAAATAATGATAATTTATTGATTTATAACTGTTTAATCTGAGTTCCACTTGTATCGCGTTGTATGGTAGATTACTGCAGTTGATAAATACGGTTATATAGGTACATATAGTAATATTTATAATCGTTTTTAATGATAATTTATCTTTCTGCTTATCTTTTGGTTAAAACTTTAACTAAAATGTATTCACGATAACAAAAACATAATATATAAGAAATTATAAGAATGCGCCGAACAACTGTAGTTATAGTCTTATAGACTATAGCAATTAATATAATTAATTTTTATTCTCATGATTCCCAAACTTAAACACACACGGGTAGGTACTACGACTTCAAAACTATACCATATATGTGTACATACCTAATAAAAGATAATCAGACCTTAACATTTTCGTTGCGTATACCATACGAATAATATATAATATATTAACTATCTAAAATATCTAGTGGCATAATAAATATGCATTATACGTGTGCATTGTGCATACTGCATATAACGAAGTATTAAATAGATATAACCGCGTATAGCGAAGTATCAAATAGGTATAACCACCTGTAATTTGATTTTTCGTTTGAATACATATTTTTTTTTTAATTGTTTACAGAATTCCTTTAGAACAACGCGCACGCGTCATTGTTCTGAATTAGTTATTATTATGATACTATCGTCGTACTAATAGAACAAGGGCTCGAACAAGATATTATAATGGTGAAATTAATGCTGTAACGATGACGATGAAGTCGAAATTAATTACATGCCTTATAATAATAATAATGCACTAGGCAAGCATCACGGGAAGACCTCAAAATTAATATACATAAACAATAATTTAGTAAATAGTATAATAACTATGACATTGATTAAGGACATTTTTCGTGTCACCGTTTTTAATAATCAGATACAGATACGAGTAATAGCTTTAAAAAAATATGTGAAAATATGACTACTAACTGCCGCTGCCGTTGGTAAATTATTTCGTTGAATATTTTTCTTTTCTAATTTTTCTATAGAATAATAAAAAAGATTGGATAGGAATATCCAATATGTAAACGATGCATTGATGCATATTATATAGTATTATATCATATAAAACATATTTCGTAACTAACATTTAATTTTATTTGCAAACTGTAAAATATTGTATCAACTTATTAGTTATTATAATAATAATATAAATCGTGTTAAAGATAATCGGGGTTAAACTTTGATTTATGAAGACAGTGTGAGATTTGAACTCTATAACTTGTATTAATTATACTTAAATTTACCTTGTAACACAGCCTGCTATTTTAAAAATCAAATAATATTTAAAAAATAATATATTTAAACCACCTCCCTCCCTCCCGAATTTGAATCTTTGAAGTAATATTAATGCAGAGTTCATTATTTTGCTTCAATATACATCCTATACTATTATACGTCACATTTAATTATTTTAAATATCAATATAATAGATAGTAAAATTTTCTATTTTAATATAAATATTGTATTTTATTATTGTTGACACGATCGTTTAACCTATATACGTGCGATAATAAGTTTGCACACAATCGTTTGGCTTGACACATCGCAATTTATTATATGATTATTATATAATTATATTTTTCCAGAATAATATTACACCTTGTAATTTTATTAAAGTTTAAAATGATTTTGTATACAAATTCTTTACAATGTAATTTATCTGTACAGACACTATACATGCAATAAACTATTATGATTTATCTATATCTATCTATAGTAATTATATTACTTGTTTTGCCATTTTTGCAGCTTGCAATTGTCCATGTTCAATTCAATAATTTCTGTAATGCGAGTCACACGACATATTTTATCGAATTCAAATTTAAACGAACGATAAACATCGTAAGGCGGAATAATATTATCATCGAACTAACGTGGTTTTTGAAAAAAAAATTTAATTATATAATAAATTATAATGCTAACAAGGTATATATTTTAACAAAAATTAAAACGTTCACACACTGAAATAAAGCAAATTTTTAAGTTAATAATTATACTAAAAGACCAATATAATAATACAATATATTAAAATAATTAAACGCATGTATATATTTTAATAGTGCGGAGCGCGCGGAAGACTTGTCTACACGAGGTACCCGACGATTTTAAAACTCGTTCATACACATGGTTCGGTTTGTGTACATCAGCCAAGATTGACTCCCACCCCTCCCAATAACTGTATAGTATTATTGTTGGTTTTAGTCAGCGTTAAATTATCTTAGAACAAATGTTTATACATTTTTTATTATTATTATTAAGTTATACATCATCATACATTATATTATGTTTTAATATATATATAAATATATATTATATGTTATTAAATCAAATAGTATAATAATATAATAATTGTATAAAAATTATTATATGGTTTGATTATTTACGAGTTTTTCAGTTTGTTTTTTATTATGCGATTGCATTTTATTTTTTTTTTTTTATTATTAAATGTTTCGAGATTCAGCTGGAATTCTTGAAAATTATAAATAATTTCGAGTCTAAATTAATTTAAACTTTGCAATACTACTTTACAATCACGAGGAGGTACGTTTTAAACACGATAATAACAGAAAATTAAAATACCTAAGACGCATATTAAATTCTTAAATAATGATTTTTTTTTTTTGTTTATATAATCTGAGACAAAACAAACGTATGTTTTATAGTATTTGTTTTAACTCCACCAGAACTATTAAAATATATAACATTAGTAACAATAGTAAAAAATTAAAGGTTCACATTCAATTAAATTGACTATAATGGCGAACATTCTTTAAGAAAAGTCCTTGTGTGAAAGGAATAAAATAATAATAATCGATTTCAGTCTTTATGAAATATGTGCTTACATTATGATTTCATAAAACTCGTACTCATAAAATACTATTATACTACTGTGTGGTATAATTGCATTTATCATCAATTAAATTTTTGTATACACGTGTATACAAGTAGCACTTTTGTCTTTTACATAACACTTTAGTGTCCAAATGATTTAAAAATATACATATTACCTATAAGTAAAATAAAAATGCAATAAATAACATTGTAATATAATATAGTATACAATATGAATAATATCTACATCCATAATTATTTATTTGATTTATATTAAATTTACATTTTACTTGATATCATACTGTTAATACTATTAATACGCCGAAAATATGAAATTATGCTATCGTGATAATTAAATAATTGATAAAAACGCAAATAAAGTATTTTTCATGTATGGACTATGGGCATATGACTGATATCAGTTATACCAGTATATATGGTCAGCGTGTTTTCCTACTCAAATACAATTCTGATAATTCTGTAGGATTGTAATAAATGCATACACAGGTGTAGTGTGTATATCACAAAATATGATGTAACATAATATATCTTATAGCATATTAATCGTGTAAAATCCATTAAGGTACAGAGTAGGAGAGAGTAATTATAAAACTTCACAGTAATTATTATGTGATATCAATAAAATCGGATAACAATTTACTACCTGTATAATTTATGAGTTATTAATACATGGGTAATTGCCAATTTTTTAGGAAATTGATTAAAAAACTAATCAAGGCTACATAGATATTGAATTCCCTTTAATAAGCTCAAGGTTTGATGAAAAACCAACTGTGAGGCATATGCGAAATAGGTTCAGTAGAAAAAAAATGTGATTTATCGGAATTGTTGTCGGTTGATCAAGACTACGCGTGTTAGATGAAAAACTTTAGAATGTATAATAACATTATTAATAACATTTTAAATAAATGCATATTATACCTAAAACAAACACAATTTTATTTGCGCGGTTGATCTGTCTTATTATTATTTCAAAATATCTATCGTGTACGTTAAACCTAACTTAATATTATTTAGAGAAACCGTCATAATTGTGGAAAAAAATATTTACGTTATCAGAACATTAGAATATCACAATATATTATTATTATTATAGTAACTCGCATCATTATCGGCGTCTCCCGCGATTCACGTCCCAATCGTGAACAGCAACAGGTGTATGATTATATTATATATGTCTTTGCAGTGTTGAAGTATGCGAGTTGGCACGAGAATATAATTTTATTGTAACAAAAACGAAAATAATAACAAGATGAACAGTGAGCACAAATAAAGTATAACACCTAATATATATATATATATGCTATTATTATACACAGAGTTCGTACAGCATCACATTTGACCTATTCCAAAACTAGCATAATACAATATGTATAAATATCCAATAACAAATCTGTATATATTTTTATAATCGTTCTATCTAATAATAAGATCGAAATTATTATTTAGCATTTTTTTTTAAATAATATACAAGTAATTTTATCCATTTCCATAGAGTTTCATAATTTTAATATGTTGTTATCAATTTTGAAAGGTATTTATCAAGTTTGGTATTTATGAAGAATATGATGCATACCTACTGTATATTATATTTCATATAATATATATAAGCCTAATGCATTTAAATATGATGAATTATTAATAAAAGCAATTTTCTGTAAGTTTAAACTTGTTGGTTATTAATTTTGATATTTTTTATACTTTGAATAGATATTACTTAAACACTCAGCCTTATTCATGGACTGGAATTATAATATATAAGCATTATACACTTAAATCGTATTGAATTAAATACGCCATACAGTTCTGTGCTATCAATACATGGAAATATAGAAAATAAATAAAATTTAGACGTTTTTACGAAAAATATTTTCGAAAGTGTCGTTTTTAATACGAATAATTATTTCGTCATATACAATAATAAACTTTAAAAAAGGCTGAACATAATATTACGATTATGGTGAGATAAAAACCGGACCGCTTTGGTGTCGTCATGAGATGAGTGCTATAACCTCGCAAATTATTTGTCTTTAAAATAATAAAGAATGTGACAACGATTTTGATCAACTGTCGATAGACATACATTTTTATGTTTACATTTTAATTTCACCAAAAATTGTATAAGTTTAAAATATATACTTTTTGTATTGTAATCCAAATATTATGTATTATATTATTTGTTCTAATTTTCAGGAAGAAATTCAATTTCACGGTTAAATACATTAATAAAAACTATGAGATAAAAATTTGCAAAATTTAAATTTAATGCTAAAATAAAAAAAGTATACTTGCAATTTTAATAACTTTCTACTATACAAATGTTCTTCAGCTACTGGAACATCTCCAAGTATGCAAAATATAATAAGTTGACGCCATTGATAGTAGTATTATTAGATATTGATTCAAGTTTAAGATACCTGGCTGCTACTATAATATGTATTAGCTATTTTATAAACTATATTTATAGAAAATATAGAACTCCGAGCCCTATATATATGTATAGGGTTCATATGAACATCAATTCAAGCTTACACCATATTCTAAAATATTTCACACGGATACGGTCATTTGAAGTAGAATATAATTTTGGTTGGAGTACGCATTGTTATTATAATAGAGAGAGACAGAGACAGAGACTTATAAGCAACTGTCAAAATTATATATATATATATATACACAATTCGTTTGTCGTCAACAGTTTTCCGTTCATTCATTATTATTTCTAAAAACGCGATATTTTTAAATTTTAGAATAATAAATGGTGTAGTAGATGATGTTGATGTATCTGTTGAAGTTCACGTGATTGCAGACTGTAATACATATAACAGCGGTCGTTGATGACGGGGGTGGGTATACGCCCCCTCCGATTGCCTGTACAACGCGCATATGGACCACACATGTTTCACGCCCAACACCCCCGACTGTGGTTATTCGACAGATACAAAAATGTCAAAAAACGAAGAACATCGCTTGTGAATGATGAAATATGAATGAAAGGTTCAATGAAACCATACACACGCACATGCTGTTATTATTATTCTATATTTTAGAAAGAGTGTGAGTTATATATACACAATATATAAGTATTGTTAATTATAATACTTGTGGGAATACGCGAGCGGACGTTATGTCTGTCATTCGTGTAAAGTATCTAGTGTTCTAAATTGGTGGACTTCGAATTATCGTGATGATATTAGTGTCTACCATTATTGTAATTTATTACTAAAAAAAGTAAAGAAGTGGATATATGATAAATCCATCCAGTATTTTTAATAATTTAAATTACTGTTGACGAAATAGATAAATTGTATAAAGTTCAAATGTCTTGAATAATAAACTTATTTAAATTCTTATATATTTTCTTAATAATTTATAAATTGTGGTTTATATTATATAAGTTTTTTTTTTTATGTTATTTTGGAAATGAAAACAACAGTAGAAATGTTGATAGATGTATTTCTTAAACTATAATAACTAAATCTAGATACAATTCAGTCATTAATTAGTGGTTAAATGAAAAATAAGCACGTGCCACTTATTAGGTATTTTATAATTTACTTGCATTGGACCTCTATATTTAAATTGAATCTATCCAATAATCAATATCTTTAAACTAGATAATGAAACACGTAATATCATCCAGACAAGAATTACAAAAAAATCAAACATTTTTTTTTGTTACTGCTGAGTTGCGCATGTTTTGTATTTTGACTCTGCCTGTGGGCTGTGGGCTGTGGGTATAACTCAGTATAAGACAAAATTATGGCTATTTCGTCACACGATAAGACGCACTGGGAAAGCGAGAAATCATTATTATAGTCGCATTATAATTATAACACAGTAGTCAGTACCAGCTATAGTTTATCGAGCAGAGCGAAATAACATTTTTCAAATAAGGAAATTAATAAATCTAACCCCCCTACTATGATTTATACGTATGTTGGACGAAATTGTACATATTATACGGCAACCCTGATAATTACTAGACGAACGTGTACACGACCTACGTCATCGTTTCGTACAATATTTAAAACAATGTGCATGTATAATATGTATATCTGGTGTTTTTCTTTCGCCTCGTAAATCATCTGGGCTCATCGTGATTCGTGGGTTAGACGTATTATTACACAACTCTATGGAAAAATATAATATAGAGTCATATAAAATTATAAAATACATATATTAAATATATTTGTTAGCGTGTGTGTAATTAGTCATGTAGATTGTTATAATTAAAAGGGTATATAAGTCTTAGCTGAGCTCCTAAATCCCGTCTGATTTTACTACCGTAACCGGCCGTGTTTTTTTCAACATTATAATCGATGAAAACACTATGGTAGCAGAGGACTGCAGCTGTGGTAACAGCTCTTGGAAACTAATATATATCTAATATCTGTACATTATTATGCTAACGCATAAAACGGGACAACATTTAAAATGCACTCTGATTGTATATTATACGAGTTTGAACATTACGAGCACGCTTATTTAGTATTTGTTCGAAAACGGAAGTGGAATAAATTAGATTTTTACGTTTTAACGCGTTTTAAAAATGAACTGCGGAACCAAGTACCAACATATTATAATATATAGTCACAATATTACAATAACAACAACAATAATGATAATATCATTATTCATTATACATTATTATACATACACCACGAGAATGGGGTTCGCCCTCAACGCCGCCGAAAGGATATTATAATATGTATGTATTGTAACAATGCTATACAGATATGTGCACACCACGTCGAGAATTGAACATTAAACAAATATGTATAGTATCGTAAAATAACATAATATAATATAACTGAAAGAAACTTGTCATTGATATTATATTATTTTGTCCTTCTAATCGATTTTTGCATACTCAAAAAACATCAAATAATCATCATATGTCCACATAAAAGTTATAAAAGTTTCATGAGAATATATATTATTTTCAATTTTGAAATATTTCAGTAATACGCAAAACTTATCATTCTTTTACTAATTTACATAAAAAGTATAAATTAAACCTACTAAAATACTTGACTAATAACCATAATAATAAATTATTAATCTTAATTGTTTCATTTTATTTAATTCTACACAATGTCATATTACAAGAGTATATATTTCTATTTTCTAACTATGTGTTATTTATCAGAAAATAGTATTTAAAACTAAAACGAAACGGTTTTTGTTGTATCAATAAATAAGGTATAGAATTTTATCAATCCCAACCTGTCTCTCATTTTCAGGACCAGGAGCCAAGGGGGAAGATCGAACATATTATATAGTTACTAAAATAAAACTAATGTATTATCTTATAATTTCTATGTAATAATACCCAATTATCTTCTTACATTTATATACTATCTTATTATATACAAATCAGGCAATTAAAATAATTTCATTATAATTCACGATCTTAAGAAATATTTCAGACTTCAAATACTACGTATTATAATGTATTCTACATATTATACGCGTCCAAACTAAAATCGTCTAGCCATGTTTATTAGTTTATTATTAATAATCACAATATTTACAATATAATATTTTATTACCTATAAATAGTTTGTAATAAGAAATGACTAATAAGTGTACGGCGTACGCGCTGCGCGTTATTGAAATTCGAAACGACGAGTAGCGCATTTATATTATATGTACGCTTTATGGCGAGAAGCGAAACTTTTAGAACGATATTATTATTATTATGTGCCGCCTGTCATACGGACGTAATTGACTGTGTGTTTCTATTTCAGAGGCGCCAAAACCTATAATTGAAGATAAAAAGCCCATTAATAAAGATATGTTTTAAAAGCCTATTTTTAAGCGAACCGTACAAGTGGATTTTTTGGCGCCTAATTTTACAATTTAAACACTTCACTCTGTACAATGGTATGTCTACGGTCGAATAAACTATTTTCGATTTCATTTTTAAATATTATAACCTATTCCACACGATCGCTATATTATTACGTATCGCGTATTGAGTATTTTTCATTTTAAAAGCGAACCAGAATCGTTAATCGTTTTGAATAATGTTGTAGTGTTATACTATTAATTATTATACACTCACGAGAATGACACACAATTTAAACAATATAATAATACATAATATATTATTTTATTCGTACGTTATTACGCGTTGTGTAGATTATTTCGAAACCAGAAAATATTACTATATTTCGAGCCAGATATATTATTAGATAAAATGCATAAACTAAGGGTCGTAAACTTCAGAAATATTTATACTAACTGTAATAGAATTTTTTCATAAATATTATTATAAATTAAAGTTTAAAAAGTATAAATATTTAAAATTAAAATTAAAAATAATTGTGTTGCAATAAATGCAATTACATTTTTTGAGAATATAATATCCTATATACTTATTTAACATTTATTATTTGAATGCTGATAATAGGAGAGACGTCAAAGGGTTAGTAATCTGTGGATCTCTGTGTTCTGCGCTATTTTCACAAACCCTAAAAATTAACATGAACAATATCACTGCGGTTATTATTTTAAACTATACAGTTTGAACAATACTAAAATTCGTTTTTATTTTCGCTCAGGTAAAGTGCCTAAACAGATATATATACATATTACTAGATTATGAATTAATGAAATATATTAATATACACATATATTGATGGAATACATTTTAATACAATATATCCACTGAAAATACATATTCGTCATATACTGTGGCAAAATAATATAGGCTTCAGTTAATGAACAGCATTTTTTTTATTTTTTTTTCGCATTGAAAATTATCAGATTACTTATTTTGACAATTAATAATGGTTTGACGAAGACAATACTGCATATATTATGATGATATGATACTACATAATATATTATTATATTATAGTTAGTGGTACAACTTAATAGCACATTTAAATAATCATTTAACTATGATAAAATACAATTTAGACAATATAATATAATTATAATATATAAACAAATATTATGGTTGTTGATAGTTGATTAATAAATTTATGAGTAATATAATCAAGGAGAGATAGTGCATTTGGTAAGAAGTGTAATTAAAATTGTCGATAAGAAACAAATTAGCGATTTGATATAGTAGTGTTAAAGTCTGAACGAATTGAAATAA
This sequence comes from Rhopalosiphum maidis, assembly GCF_003676215.2. Lineage (NCBI taxonomy): Eukaryota > Metazoa > Arthropoda > Insecta > Hemiptera > Aphididae > Rhopalosiphum > Rhopalosiphum maidis. Next base: position 90,390,427 of record NC_040878.1, read on the forward strand.
AACATTAGAACTAGGCAGTCAAATAATTATTATAAAATGTTGTTCTTAGTTGCATCTGCATATGATTTGTATTTGTAGTAGTGTCTGTAGATATTCAATATGCAGTATTTTTTTTTTATTAAAAAATGAGGTAGGTATTTGTCATTATATATTGTGTGCATTACCCGTACATGTTATATTATAATAAATATGTGAAATGTGACAGGATTTCGTGATTCACAAACGAGTATTCGCTTATATTTATATGCATTATAATAGCTATACTATTTGTCTTGTACTGCATATATTGACGCAACGCAATTTATTATAATACATAAATATGCACAGTGACTTGTAACTATTTGTAGTTAATGTTTTAATATTAAAAAAACCATCTGTATAAGGTAGAACGTAAACTGATTATACTGGCGCATAAAGCCTCGAGTACAAAACGTTCGGATATCGGATGGTAATGTAATAAGTGCGTAGTTCACACAAACGTGTAGGTGTAATATTATCGCCAATTATAGTAAGTATAGTATTATTGTAGGAGGTATTCCTAAACATAATATATAGGTTGTCGAAAACGAAAATCAATTTGTTAAAAACCTAATGGACATCTCGACATTAAAAACGAAAAAAGTTTCGCGAAATCTTGAAATTCAAGATGCTAACAAGATACGCCCCGTTAACGCTATTTGCAATGGATATTTACCACTTACTATTTAGTATTTGCATATTTATATAATACATATTTCGGAATAAACGCTTTATACAATCATACGTAAATATCAAATACTAATAATGATATCATAACAATTTGCAATAACGAATGTCGACACGATGGGGTTTAGGATTAATAAATTTGGTACTGGTAGATTACATTTTGAAACGACTGTCGTCAATTATTGAGGAATGGCGCAAGAAATTTATATTTTCAAGAGTAAAGAAAAAATATAACACCCAATTGTAATATACAGTCTCACGGTTGTGAATAAGTAAACTTGTTGAGTTTGAAACTAAACAATAAATAAAAAACAGTAAATACAATAACTAGGTAATAATATCGTATATCCACGTTGCACACTCGACGAATATGTATTATTATATTTTATAAAAGAATATAAAAGAATAAAAGGGTAGTTGCTATTTGCTAATTATGTTATTGCTGAGCCTGCTCGTAATAAATTGTAGAGTTTACAGGCTTAAAGTGTAGTTGACGTTATTATCAATTGAATCAAAACAATGGAATCGAATGAATAATACAAATTAAAAAAACGCAATTCAAAGGAAATTAGTGCTTGCATGTGCAATGTGCATGTATTATAAACCGAGTGATAAATTTTACTGACTAAAATAATTTTTTTAATTAATTTCAGTGGTTAAAAAAAAAATTATATTTCTTTGTGTACAGTATAAAATATAAATTCAAAAATAAAGCATTTATAATACCTACATCGTTTTGTAGTGTTTTGAAAAAAGTAAATAAAATTTGTGTAGGTACCTATTTTAATTGTAGTATCATAAATTTAGAGGAATCAAGTACAATTTACTTCCATTCATGTGTTATGATCTATAGTACTCATATAAATTATAGAGCATAGACAGTTAAATGCATTATTCCGTATATACAGTATATATTATAGCCTATGTGTATATACTACATACCTATATTATAATAATAAAAAGTTACATTTTGGTGGATAATAATAATAAGTTAATTACGTACAATTATTTTGAAAAAAAATCAAACACTTGAAAAATCCCGTCTTATTGACAAAATACATCTATAAATATTTATACGTCTTAATAATATATGTGTGCATGTATACATTATAGGGATTAGAGAGAAACAGTATGTCAGTGCATTTACCAATTCGAGCTGCTCGCGCCTTCGTCTGAAACCTGAACATTAACTACATATTGTCTATATACCTATTGTTACAAGCATAATAAGTATCTACTACTGACAAACTGCTATTGTATTAAAACTTACCTTAAAGTTTATATTATTTACTATTATAAATTACCTATTTATTATAATATTTATTTGCACGCATAGACTGTGACTTAATCACGTCATCACGATTTTCTTTTCACGTAGATCACGTTTAATTGTCATTTATTATAATAATACTTTTAACCAATTATAAGTAGTGTCTTCCACTAAAGAATAATAATACCTACTAAAAAATAAAGAAAAAATATCCCATAGGTACAAAAATATATTTAAGTTTTTGTTTCCAACTTCATTATTCCTTAAGATTGTTAAAAAGACGTCATACCCGTATATGTTATGTATATATTCACCTTGTTAACCCACAGCATGGCCAATTTGTATAAATACAGCTAACTAAAACATTATAAGTTTGAACTGATACAAACGGAATTGTCATAGGTCCTATCTCCTACATACATCTACTTTGTAATATACGCCCCTAAATTATAACTATAAATATCACGCAATAGAATTAATAGAAGTCTATAAATATATTTTAGGAATTTAGGATGTAACATGTGAATAAATGTGCACCAAGCGACTTCCAAAACTTCGTAAAGCTGGTACATTATTATTTAAATCATTCGTTTTAAATTATCAATAATATTTTTATCGTAATAAGATATATAATATATTATGTAAGTATACTAATATATTATTTATATATACCTATATGTATTATACACTTTAATACTTATACAAATAATAATAAAATTGTCAAATTAGTATTAAATAAAAAAAAATGTATTTAATATGATAAATAAAAAAAAAAAATCAAGAAGTTGAGTAATAATAATTATTATTATTATTTATTGAGTTTTATTTAAAATTTATTATCATCCTTCCTTCCCTCCAGACCAAGATACAAATACGCTACTAGTATGTATGTATTTATTTAATTATAAATTATAGGACCGAAACAATTATAAATAAATAGAAACAATTACCAAAATTAAATACTTATTATCATAAAACAAGAACATTTGTCAAGCGTATTTAAAAAAAAATCAATATATATATATATATTATAAAAGCAAATGCAGTGTATGCATTGTGTAATGCAGGGGTATTCAGGTTTTACGTTTATTATCATACTATCACAACATAATATGGTAAGTAAATTATTACAGTATTAAATTGAAAAGTAAATACAATAAGTACATACCTATGTTGGCAAATATATTGAATAATTGGTGGTGGCTCACTAGCCACCGTATATTATATGATATTATACTATAAAAAATAAACAATACAATCAGCATAGGGCTATGTATTATTATAAAGTGCTTCATTCACGAATATACGATAGTGGTGGCTGCGTAATGATTTCTATATTAATAATGTATAATAATATAATATAATACATAATATTACGCTTAACACAGTCGACAGCCACTTGTTATATTATATTATTATTATATCGTTATTGTGGTATTCGGATTTCGCTCGTTCCAAATGTTTCTATATCATATTATATACTATACATATTATAATAATATTATTCGTATCGACCGGCACGATCTCGATAATTGGCCACCCACCCACGCGCACAACGGCGAACATTGTCGTGGGGCTGATGTGTATAGCCGTATAGATATATTATTATACAGGTAGAAAAGCTAGTTTTTTTAAGAATAGTTTAGTCGGGAAAAGGGTGGGGGGGTTGTCACCAAGTACGCGCGACGATGTTGTGTACGAAAACGTTTATGTAGGTTTATAAATTATATTATGTAAACACAGCACGGATTACAAGTCCATGTGTCCTGTAGTAAACCGTAAACACACAACTCTGTTGTTGGTGGTAATAAAATCTTATTAATCTACGTAGGTACTTAACAAATAGCAACATGATAACATATTATAATTTGCTTACATACGTCGCGTAAGATACAACAACTCACACATTTTATCTGAGAACAATTAATATATAACGTAGGTACACTATAGTATTAGAATAATAAAATTATATACTGATGTCTGATTCGTGTATAGTTAATTGTTAGAAATATATTAACTCAGACATAACAGCATCAACAAATAATTTTGGCTGCAAACCAAATGACCAAAGCTGTGTTAGAGATGTTTTGGTTTAAAACGATTTGTTTTTAAAAAATACACACTATAGTGGCAATGCAGCTCGAACAATATAGGTAAGCCTATATATATGTATGATACATTGATACTACAATATTATATATAGTTATTATTTATAATAATAAACAAGGTGATTTTTATAAAGGTTTTCACTCCTTTTTTAAAAGTATTAATGTTTTTAGTATAAATATATCTTTTTATATATAATTTAGTCATTATAAAATAAAAAAAATTTAAATAATATTTCAAATATAATTTTCTGACAATGTTATTTAGTAATAAACTGGTTTCAAAGTTTTTTATTTATAATTACTAATAACTAATAATATGATGTATACATATATATATATATATATATATATTATATACATATTTAAAGCTCATATGAGCTGAATGGAGTGGCACATGGAGATAGGCAAACCACAAAATAATATTCTTCTTTACTAAAAAATGTTATTTTGTAATGAAATCAAGTTAATTAAAAAAAAAATATTAACATTCAATTTTATTGAAAAAATGATTGTTCACCTTTAAAATATTCATCTTGTATGTATTAATGCAATATGTAATTATATACTTTTTGACAATATTATGTCATAATAATTTGTATTTAATATTACTTGCATGTTGATTGTGCAATCGATTTTGGTCGGATATAATACAATGGGCGGCGGACGCATTTCAACCTGTACTATGACAATAATATGATTATTATTACCGCTTTTATTGTATTATCGGCAGCTACCATGCGTAATATATACACATATAATTTATATTATTATATACAATATTTATTTATTTGTATGTCTGTGTGTTTCAACGGACGACCGGAAATTAACGCAATGCTATAGTTCTCCAACCCCCGAAACGTGAATCGTGTTTAAATTTAAGGTATACAGTATACACAGACACATACGTGTACCGTTGGAACATCCGGTAGGTACCTGCACGAAAGATTCATCTAGATAAGCATAATAAAGTCATCGAAGAAAATGTAATTTTAAAATAATATACATTATATTTCAGTGGCGAATTCTCCGAGCATGATAAGCATACTTAAAACATTTTAGTAATACAAATACAAAAATTGTTTAATCATCATTATCATTAATATATTACATATATTTAATAAAAAATTATAATATATCACAAAAATGTCATCTTTTTCTGTGCTTACAAGTTACAGTTTGTTATGATTTTACATTTTTAACGTAACTTTTACTGACAAAGTATGCAATAACTATTGTGCGCAAGCTACACAATGCTTAATATTGCTGTGAAATGCCAGCTATTCCGAAAACCCGTTCCGGGCCGTTCCACTATTATAGCAGCGGTGGAATTAACCACCCAGGGCATACTAATTCATTTTGTCAATGATTAGTATTATTTTTATTCGCGTGTATGATAATTTTATTTTGTTTTAATTTGTTTTACTATTTTTAATACTATTTAGTACTTACTGTAAGTATATTATTTTATATTATAAAAATAATTGATTTTATTTATAAATGAAAAAATATGAAGGTAACTTATTCTAACTCGATTAATATTACTATTATAGCAGTATTGTGATAAATAAAAACTAATTCGTGTGTTATTAATTAATTATAAATAAAATAGAATTCATTAATACATTAAATCTTGGACTAGATGTGCAATACTATAATACGTTATGATAAATGAGCATGCCTATACTTCGGAATCATCATCACATATAGTTAGATATATACCAACATATTAATTTTTATAAGAAATATGATTTTAAATATAATACAGGATGTTTTTTTTTTTTAAGTTTGGAAACGATCATACGACTAATTGAGATTGATAAACAGTAATATAATTTATGAAGTTATTAAATATTTTACATTATAAATGTACAGCAGTGTTATATTTTATTACTCCATGTACCCTATTTTGTAAGTATTAAAATATGCATATTGCATACAGTAATTAAGTTTCTACATTTTTTGAACACCTGGTGGTATAGTCACTGATCGCTCTTTTTAGAGTAAAAAATTAATCTGATTATCGTCTACACGGAATACCTACTATCATTCTATTAATATCGATCCATTCTAAGTGTGAAAATTTATTTGGTTGTGTTTGTGATTTAACTTATAGGAATTTAACTTCAAAACAATAAGTTAATACGCTAAGTTGCGTTCTTAAACGCGAATTTAAATTAATTTATTTTTAAAATATTATACAACTAACGCGCGTGTGTATGTAATAACACATTTAACAATAATCTATGTGTTGAGAACTACATATTCGACACGGTTATAAACGAAAACCTATTACATTCGTCCTACGTTGAGTCAATTTGCGTCATGAAAAAAAAAAATATAAAAGATCCTAATGGATATTTTATAACCTTTTACAGTTAACATTAATAATTTTTTTAGATTAAAAAATGTTAGTGTGTACAACTAAAACGATAACATTACTACGGAACCTTCATTATTCATTGGTTTATATATTTTTAACAAATGCGCTTGAAAACATAATAATTTATAGCCTGATATAAAACCAAGGAACATAAATTATTTATTATTATTGTAATATTCTAAATTTTCATTAAAATATTAAATAAATCATTTTCATTAAGTTATTAATAATTTTATAACACGTAGATTTATAAACAACTTTTATATGCCTATCGTTTTTAAATTTAAAGTTTCGAAATTATTTATATAATAAATGTTTTGTTTTTCTTAAGATGCTTTTTAGAAAATAGTAACCTCTCACAGATATAATATTGTATTGAATTAACTATTAAACTCATTTTCGATAACCTGACTCATTTACTCAAAGAAATTGTTCATTCAAAATGTAGAAAAGTAGTAGATACTTTTATAAAAATAAGTTAACTTAAAAATAATAAAATTAAAGTCTAACTACAGTAGACCTTATATTATCCAAATTAATTGAGATCGTACCTAGTTCGAATAAGTGAAAATTTGAATACTAGAACTTTTTAAAAATTGTGTAATTATGTAATTTTATACTTAATATGTATACTATTATTACTAGATATATTACATTATTATTTATGAAAAATTATCGTAGGTTACATATTAGATATACACATACATATATATTTATCGATTTATCATACATTCATATTACATGTGAATAATATATGTACTTATGTAATGTACTAATGATAAATTGTGACAACAATAATAAAATCGGTATATCGGCCATGACGTTCGAATACGTATGTAATGACGTTCGGATAATATAGCAGAGGGTTTGTTCAACAGATATTTGGATAATTGAAGATTTACTGTACTAAATTATTCATCTTTCTACAGTATAGATAATGATAAATTATTTATATATTTTTTTAATTCCTATGTGATTTTGATAAATTGATGTTATTGCTTTTGGTATTTACTTTGTTTATTCAAGTAATCTCATGCATTACGATACATATATATCATTAAATGTATATACATTTTTATCAGAAGATACTATTTTAAATAAATATATATTTATTTAACTTGTTTATACATTTTTTAGGTCTGGTTACCATCTATGAAATTTTGAGTAACTATATTAACTAGTAATTGTTTATTTTAAATAAAAAACACCCATCCGTGATAAATATTTACTCTGATGAGCGAATACACCTATTTTCACTACGATGTTGCAGTAATCGTCAACTATTACCACCATAACTCTCGATATGTACAAATATCTAAGCTACGTGTTAAGTCATTTTTATGACTCATCAGCTATATTGTTCAGGCTATAAACAGCCTGAAAAATATTATTCATAATTCGGACAAGTATGAAATTAGTTTGTTACTTAGGTACTCTGCTATAATTTCAAGTTATAGAAAAAATATGCAAATGTTATTAGTCTCGTGCCCTGATGGTGTTATCAAATTATTATATTATTAAGTAATTAAACGATATTAAATGGTAATCAGATACTAGCTTTCAAGGTACTTATTATTTACATTTAATATGAAATCAAACGAATCTTACGATAGTATAATTATACTACAGTACAGTATAATATATGGATATTAATTTAAGAAAATATTAAATGAACATAAATTAAAAACTATAAAAGAAATTCAGTTATAATATTATATATTATACATAACTGCATAAAGTAGGTACATTAAACAGAGTGATCCAACATTTTAGGTTTAAACTCTAGTTAAGTTTGTTAAATTACTGCTATTATACACTACGGAATTTAGTATTAAAATATCATAGACCACAATTATCACTATTTGTCGACAATTTTATTGTTTGTGTCAATAAGGCATTGGAATTATCACACCATCAAATACCAAGAAGCAATATTTTAAAATACATATATTATTTGTTTACTTATTTAAGTTTCCGAATAAAATTATTATTAATTTTGGTCAATCTTAAAACATATAAGATATAAACATAATATTTATTAAATATTTTTAAATTAGTGGTCAACAAGTGTAATAATTTCGATGTGTGTTTTGAGTTTTAACTACGAAGATACTGCGCAATAATATTATATTTTATATTTCTATAACTGTATTGTTTCTAAAATTATGTGTTCTCAGTTTAAAACTTTTTTCTTAAATATAAATACACATTATTTTTTTTTTATCTACATTTAAGTTTTGATTTCTTTAAAAGTGAATACAAAAAAATAAATATAATAAATTAATAATTAAACTTACCATTGTATGTATATCTTATTCCTAGGATCAATTCCTTTGCACTCATATATCCTAAACTCCACATACATGACTAGACATACTTATAAATTTCAATAAGCAAATCAACAAAATTAAATAAAACACGCAGGCATAAATACGTTACAATATCGAAAGTCCAACTCGTATAACTATTTAGCAATAAAGAAGGTACTATGTGTATGCGGCATCCAATATAATTCTATTTTAATAGTTTATTTTGTTGATAATAATTCAATTCTTAAATTAAGTAGGTATACACAACAATATAATATTAATACGCCTATAACAGCAAACATGATTACGTAATAATACGGAAATCACTATCTTTTCAAAATGCACAATTTACTTAATGCATATTGATTATATTTAATCGTGGCGAAGAGTTTTACCTATTTAAACTATTTTAATACTTGAAATCATTAAAAATAATAATTAACGAAGATGTGACTTTGTTTGTGAAAATATTCGCACAGATATTATTATTTTTTCGCCCTAAGCTAGATTATACAAGTATAATCCAGTGGAATTTTTTAAGAAAAATGAAGTAACAAACAATTATTAATTATTATACTATTCATAAGATAATACATTTTAAAATAAATAGTAAATATAAATTATTTTATTATTTATTAAAATAATATTATGATTTTATAATATATATTTAATATTCTAAAACAGTGATAATGGCATAAATATCGTTTCTTATTCCTAACTTGGAAATATTAAAAATTGTCTAGTTATTGGCTGGTTTTGTTAGATTACATTTTTAGACATGCAATTATAAACAGAATTGAATAGATATTTACAGTCAAAACAATATATAACGAATTTAAGTTGCCTTAAACGGTTTTGTATATGCAATACGAGTTGACGAATTGTATAGATGTTTGTATGCTTTCGTTATAACAACATTTCACTGGTTTAAAAAAGTAATGGTTTAAAAACCGAGACAATACGAAGGTCATTTAATCTTAATTAAAATATTAATTAGATGCGTGTATTACTTTGAAAAAACATTGAATGAAATGTAGGAATTCTGAGTAGGAAGTACTTTCTAATATAATAGTATTAATGAGTAATGACTTTATTGAGATTGAATATCATAATAAAAAAATTATAATATTATATTATGTACTAACGTGTCCTCGTTCGATGTGTTTAATCTATTTTTGACTGTTAAAGATTATATCCTTGCATTGAAAATCGAAAAAAAATATATTTCATAATCAAATACTAACAAGTCTTATTATTACTGGTTCCCCGAGAAGTACACTAAATTCAATAACAAAGATTCACAAATTATAAAAACAAAAATGTAATAATTATATAATAAAAGTTGTGTTATATTTTGAAAGGTATAGTTAATAAGTTTAAACCATTTCTTTAGAATGTAAAATCGTATTTGTTTAATACACTTTAATATAATATTTAAAACTTAATTTTATTATGTATCGTTATGTATAGTCGACAAAACTTAAAAATTATTTTAAATTATTTGAATGTAATTTTTGTATGTTATTTTCTTTTTGACTTATAATATATATGTATAATAATTTATTTAATACTTATCGGTGATATGGACCATACACAATAATATTGTGGTTATTTGCATTTTTAGTGCTCTAAAACTAGATAGATGTGTTTGGCTCATTATGATGAAAATCTTATTCTAATCAAAAATGATAATAATGTTAACGCCGATGAGAACTGTGATTTATGCTATATAATAATATTATTGAAATATTTGTATCATTATTATTAATTTATTCATTTAAGTTTTATTGCAAACATAATAAATTGTGTACCATTTTTAATGAAATAGCTGTATTAAGCTTATTTTTTATAGCTAAATTTAAATAGATCTATATGCTCAATACTTAATAGAATATAAATTTACATATTGAAAATGTAAACGTTACTTACTTGTCTGCTTCGTTTACCAATTTTTTGATCGCCAAATAGTTATTAACGCCAGGTAATTGTAACATTTTTATACAGAGTTCTGGTTCCCATTTAGAAAGATTTACACCATTTCTCATGTCGGCCAACAGCTTTGACCCACTGAGCCGATTTTTCTCATTGTTATTTGCCGCAATGTTGTTAGTCTTCACATGATTCGCTAATCTCGTCCAGTGGTTATGTGTAGTCATGTTTAATCTTAAAAATAATTTGTAAACATTTAGTTATTAATATTTAATATACATTTTTACTATGTTAATTATTTAATGATAAATTTTTATTTTATCATAATCACAACTATTGCTGTTAAATTTAGCTAGAACTTGGGATACATTTATTATAATCCTATATTTACCTACTAGTTTACTACTATATTGTAAACATAAGCATTTTTAAATGCTTCTCTTATTTCGAAATAAAAATACGTGACTGTGAAATCGATTTTATCAAATATACACATCTATAATAATAAAGAAATCAATGCCAGATTGCTAAAATAAATTAACAAATGTACTGTTCATTAAAAATACATACAATGAATCCAGCATTGTAATGTCACTATTTAATGTTTAAGGGACTGTTAAATATTTACGATCGATATGATGACTCGTATAAATGATAAATTTTATGCATTTTAATCTATACTATACATTTGTGGCGTAACTATATAAGTACAAGAGCGGCAATATAGATGTAATATTTACGATAAAATACTTTTTTAATATCCCATTTCCAAAGTAAAATTTGATGAAACAAAAATGTCTCTTGTTATTTAAAAAATGAAAAAACTTAAAAATAATACGAAATAGTAGAAAATATAATTTTTTTAATAATATTGTTTTATAATAACTTCAAATCATCTAAAAACATTTTAAAACATTTTGATAATTTTGAAGATAATGAGTGTTTATTGTTGAAATAATCATCATCTACCTTGTATAAATACCAAATTAATATCTATAATACTTAAACAAAAAAATGTGTTAATTTTAATGACTCACCGCAATGAACGGCGTTTCTCACTAAATTTGAAAATTTAGCTGTTTACCGTCAGAATTTGACCTCACTGTTTACCGTCAAATTCATCTATACTACCGCCAAGTATATTGTACATTTAATTTTAATTAAAATTAAATGTATATGCACATTATTTTTTTTGGTGGACTTGTTTTATTAATTATTATATGAAATATAAATAACCGCGGTATTTCAATAATTCATATACATGTCACTAATACGGATATTAATATTTGAACACGAGTGCAAAAACGGAAATTTTATATCATATTGATAATAATATTAATAAATTTCATTTTTGATAGTAAAGCATAAATCGTAAAGATTGAAAGATCAAAAGTAGGTATATTTTTTTTTACGATATAATTTAAGATTATATAATTAATGGAACGAATTAACATATATAGTTATAATAAAAACTTAAAAATATAAAACTATTCTAAGCTGAAATATTGTACACATGTAGTCCATGCAGACATCAAACGCTGTCTGTACCTTTATCGTCATATCGTTTATGTGAAAAAATTAAAATGAATTCGCTCTGTAAAAAAATATAACGAGCACATAATATAATATACGCATATAGTGGCGACGATGACGTAATGACAAGTGGCTGTTGATAAATGTGTGGGTATATATGAAATAAAAAGCAATTTAAAGAAAAAAAATAACGTTTCAACAAGTCCACGGTATAAAATTATTTTCGCGTTTATATGGTCACAATTATTGACGAGCGTACAAAGAGACTTCGACGACGAGACGCGCGATGCTTATCATTGTATTACATCGTGTGGCACTAAAGCTGTCGTCCTAATTGTTTGTTAAATTTTTTCTACTTGAATTGGAGGCCGAACGACAATCGTGTATATAACACCCCACGTGAAGTCTGTTTTGTTCAATCGTTTAGATAATATTATACATGACAACACAGTAATTATTGGTGTTCTTACGCCAACCAATAGCCATCATTATACATATTACATACATATATATTATAAATTATAATAAACCTTCTTCGAGGCAGACGTGTTATGTACAATAGACTCAATAAACTAAATAATGTGGAGCGCAATGATAGATATATTATAGAGTCCATTACAATATCTACATGTCAGAGTTATGCGCAATGTACTAAAATTAAAACAACAATAAACGACGTTACTGACAACATATAAATTATCATTATATATTATACTACCTATAATAATATATATAATTATTTACTCGGTCTTCTTATCCGAAAAGTTTTTAACACATTTTGTGAAACTTTGATTTAAATAATATTAATAACTATTATACCTATATACACACTAAACTTATATAAGTAACCTTACAAATGTATATAATTATTATACCATTTATACCTAATATATCATTGTTGTGTTGTAAATTAGGTGAAATTTATATTGATAAAAGTATGTTACATTATCATAGGTAGGTACTATCGATATGAAGTTAACTATAGGTTTATGTACGTGTTCTCTTAATTTGTATTTCAGATGACATATCGGAATCGATCATCAAATGTGATATTTTTAGACTTTAACTAGGTATTTAAAAGTACGGTTTGTTTTACATCATTTATTTGTCAATACTCAATTAATATTATTTGGTTTATTTGTTCATAATTTGTATGTTATTGTTCCACCTCCCACACATTGTACTATGTATTTAAAAAAAAAAAGTTATGAATTGATAAATGCTACAACAGTAATATAATACTATTTATTAAAAATTTGGTATTTGTATTTTAATTGAAATGAGAAGGCCATATTATCTAAAAAATATTATGTTATATAATTACTATATTTTGATATATTATAATTTATTTCTCAGATATTTTTTACAGTCACAGTATGTTTCAACATTTTTATAATACATGTATAGGTAATTTATTTTCATAATAATTGATTAGGTATAAAATAATCACTATTCACTAGATATAGTGTCATCATAAGAATTCAAAGATACTTATAAAATTAAAGTGAAACATTTCTAGTTAAGACTATTTGCTTACATAGGACTACCAGTGTAATATTATTTTTTATAATTCATACCTAGTAGTATATAAGTATAGAATTATAACTCCATTATATTAATACCTATAGTAGTACGATAGTAATAATAATACGAATTGATTATTATTTTTAAACAATACTGTCTCCGTTAATTGCCTATACCTACTATGATACGCCTATTATATATATATAATATAACATTCGCGTATTATATACATTAATAAGTACAAAATATGAATTCCTGAAGCATTGGGTCTCGTAAATATAATATATAATAGTATGTATGTGTGTGTGTGTACTTACAAGCAATATTAAATGTCTCGCAAATATTTACATTGACTACAATCTTTTTACAATCAATTTTACCTACTTAATAAAAAAAGGTCATATAACGGGGACGTATTGTTCTTACTTTTTACAATCAAATAGAAATAACAAAAAATTGAATCTTACTATACCAACTATACCATACCTAATAGTCGACATATAGTACTACACTACTACTATACATATAACTATATTGAGTAAATAATATATACACAAATAATTCGCATGAGTCATTGGTAATGTATTCAAACATAAATCGCATATTTTTCCTATGTTTGATACGCAATACTGCAATATCTATCGGCTACCAGTTATACTAGCATACTGCGTGTATAAAAAATATACATGAAACGTTTATCGTAATTTTCATTATTACTGATAAGATAAATTTAGTTAAAATATTTAACAGTGTAGATTAGTGATATAAAATTTTCAGAAACAATACTTTTGAAAAATGTCTAAGACAATTAGAACATGTTTAAAGCTAATAGGTAGACTTGTAAGATGCAATGGATGTGTTAAATTTTAATTCAATGATAAATCATGTAGGAAACGAATAACAACTTTTTGCAGAGAATGTCAGCTAGATGTTTATACTTCTATAAAGTATCTTATATAACTATATAAGTTATAACTTATTGAAAAATAAATAATAATTTTATGATTTCATTAATCTATTAGAAATTTATTTTTCTATTGAACGGTAAAGTTAAATTAATTTTTTTCAAAAACAAATAAGTAATAATTAAGGTGCGGATTTGAAGGCAAATAACTTGTTTTAGTAATGATAGAAATATGATTCTTATATTTATAGTAGAATTTCGATTATCCGAACTAATTGGGGTCATACTTAGTTCGGAAAGTGAAAGTTCGGATACTGGGAACAGTGGGAACTAACTTTTTTCACATTTGAAGTGCTTTATTTTTTGTTTATACTACCTTCAATTCCGAACCCTAATAATAACACTAATAACAATTACAAACTTTTAAACCATTTAATAATTATTATAATATTTTCTCGTGAACTTATTTTATGAACTTAAAAGCCTAAAATCAATTCAAATATTTTTTAAATGTCATTATGTAAAAATATTCACACATATTCATATGTATTATATGTAATGGAAATAGTTGTAATATTAATATTAATTATTAATATATTTTGAATTATAACGAAGTAAAATTGTTATTTCTCGTTTAAACTTCCATTTTCGTTGAAATTTAAACTTCAAACGCTTAAAACTAGTTGTGTCTGTGTTTTTTGATATGTTAAAAATGTGATAGTAAAAAATTATAAGAATTGAGGAAGGTTAAGATGTTTGATAAATAAACAATAATATTTTTATCAACCTAAATCGAAAAAAAAGATTTTAAATGTGTATAATATGAGTTAAAATTTCACTTCTAAGAATCAACAATAGGTATAACAGAAACGGTTAAACATGTCTTATGATACAGAATTCTTGAATTGATAAATAAATCTAATTATTCTAATTCAATGCCATATAAACATTATAAACTATATTTACTATGATACTATGTAGTATTCTAGTCTGTACGTATAATGCTATATTAAAATGTACCTACTTTAATATTAGAGAAAAATATAGTATATTGTACAAAATATATATACTCGTATTTGTATTTGTATCAACCCTGCAACATCATATACACAAATATTCAGTGTAAGATAATACATTGTAAATACTATTAATAAAAGTTAAGTTAAATAATTCAAACATTAAAATTAATGTACTTAATCATTTTAATCTTTAATGATCTTATAAGATCTGTATACTCATTTATTTTGAGTATTTTGAGTTGACGAGTTGTGAAAATTTGAATTTGATAAAATTATTATAAAGTATTGGTTTTAACTATATAAAATATTGAAATATATTAGTACAGAATTTTATTATAATAATAAATTAGTGCATACAAATTGTAACGATAATTAGTAAATATTGGCTTACTTATGTAAATGCATCGTGTTGAATGACCAATATTTTGTCCTCCACATGATTGTATTGTCAAAAATATTTAAAACTTTATACAGGGAATTAAAATAATTATTAAGGACGCACACTACATATTGTATAAACGCTTCATTTTAAAATGTGTTATTTATAATTTATTTTATGATAATTATTGATTATGAAAAATTTAAAATTACTGTAAGCATAAAACGGCATAATCATTTGTTTGAAAAAATATATAAATAATTTTAAAATATAGATCAAGTTTATTCGTGAGTTGTAACTTTATAAGCTATTCAATGTCAAACAAGTTTGAATTAATAAATAAATGATTATAACTTGTCATAAGTGCGCCACAATGGTTTTAAAATATAGCACTTGACGTTTTACCATACCTACCTATTGATTATTATACATTTGAATGTTACATTTTCTTAATCATAATAATAAATATTAAAGGAATAATTATAATAATATTATAGAAAGGTACTAGGTAAGTAAATTAATATTATGACATTTCTATAAAAATTTGCAGATAATAATATAATTTTCATCGACTTGTAGATTTATCAATAACTTGTTATTCTGTATTTTTTTTCCGAAATGATTATTATATTATTATTATTAGGCAGCATAATGTATAGAAAATGCAGTGTATTTTATTAAACTCATAGTGGGAAGTGGGGACCGTATATATTATTATTATTATTATTATGTAATATTTTATATATTATATACATACAATGATATTCAATAACAGATTAGATTGATAAAATGTAATCTATTATAAATATAAATAATCACTATAATATCCGATAATATGCCTTTTAGTATACATCGTTAATTAAATTAAATTAATTAGATTTTGATTTTTGATTACATATTACAATATTATTTATTATGATCATAATTATTTTTGTCACTAATTATTATAATATTATATGATCCATATTTTCAACTATAAATATTATTGTATAAGGCTTCAATATTTTACAAACAATAAAACAATCTAGTTATAAACGTTATAACTGATAGTATATATTATATATCAAATTTTCACAATATAATATATAGAAGAAAAACATATACATCTATCTCATAACTTTTTTTTAATAATTTAAACGTAGTCAAAATCCTTTATTTGTAGATCATTTTTTTTTTTTTAATTGATTTATTTTAATTTAGTCGATATTGAAACTAAAAAATAAAAATAATACTGCACAAAAATATTGTTTTATTCTAAATGTAATATGAACATTCGGTAAATCTACTGTAAACATTGGATTCGTATAAATTTAACTTAAGCAATATTTTTTTCTATATAATTTAATTATTATAATATGGTACTGAAATGCAACTACTTTTAAAATTCTTTGAATTAGTATTAAAATATACCTAATTAAGTTAAAATTTTAAACCTTCTTAAAATTTAATTTTAATTGCTAATTTTAAACCCTTCAAATAGAGGGTGGGGTGTCCTCTTAAAGTTAAACATTCATTTTCTGGAAAAGTATTAATGATCACATTACACACATTTTTGTTTTACATTACTTGAAAATATCTAATTTGAAAAATAGTTATAAATTTTAATAATTTATTTCCTTTAATTGTTTAATTTTTTTTACTCATTTGAATGGTGATATAATTTTTAATTTCTTATTCCAAAATAGAACATATTTTTAACAATTCTTAATTCTATGATCAATAATAATACTTAAATAAGATGTGTATAAATATTAAACACTGAAATTGTTTATTCATTTATTTGTTTTATATTTTAATCTTTGCAGATCGTGGAAATTTATGTATCTTGCTTATTTGTCGTTTCACCAAATAATTAGTCTTTTTGTCTTCTAGTTCAGAAATAAGAAAAAAAGACAGTAGGTAAAACGAAGTGTACGCTCGGTGAAATTAGTATTATTCGTTACAATGCGCAATTTGGAAAAAAACTTTAATTAGACTATTAGTATGAATGTAATTACTATATGTATGTTTTTTGTGTCAGGAACTCAAGGACTCAGGAGCAGCAAAAATTCTTCAACCTATAACTTTGTGGGTAGTTTTCAATAGCAAATTAGATTTATAATTACTATTATAGAGTATAGAGGGTAATTCTCCAATATTTGATATAATAATATGATAATTTTAAAATTATTGTTGCTATATATAATGTTGTTTATAGACATTTAAATAAAATTCATACAACATTGTTCCTAAGTTGTTCTTACAAGAATTAAATAAAAAAAAATAGCGTAAATCCACATTAATCGTAAAAACTTGAAACATTTGATTATAACAATATTTATAACTATAATTTCCCATACAACATGACATTTTCAAAATATTTATATTTTAAACTAGGTTTAAGGTAATTAAACGCAATTGTTATTTTTTTTTTTACAATTAACTGTTAATAAAAAAATTGTAGGTTAGTTATTAAAAGAAATTTAAATTAAATACACAGTTCTTAATCAGCTGTTCTTTAAGAAACGTAAAAATATAAAAATACAAGTACACAATTTTTTTCTAAATGTTTGAAATTTGTAAAATACGAGAAATGACAATCACTTAGCGTAGTTGAAAAATAAACCAATTACCGTAAGGTGTAAGTATAGTGCTCTATCGATAACGCCGTGTAACTGCGTAAGTTGGTATCTATCTATTAGAAATAGAATAATCACAATTCTACATTTGGATATTACGTTGGAAATAAATTAAAATGTATTATAATTATTATCCCATATAGATAAAACAGATCTAATGTGGCCATAAAACCGGTACGAAAAAAGTGAAAAGTCGAATTATGAGCATGTATAATGTAACCTATATTTTATAGAAATATGTACTTGTTGGTAAATTATTTAATATTCAGGTAGGTACTGGATAAAAGTACTTAAGTCACTGACTACTAAATATTATAAAATACTTATAAAATTATCTATCAATATTCCTGAACGTTCCCGTCATTTATTTATTTATTTTTTTATGTACAGGATGGAGCACTGAAACGACCGATTTTTATAGGTAAATTATTAAATTAATAAATGAATAAAAATGAATTATTATTTATTATAAATAAATACATAACTTGCCATTTATTATTTAAAAATACTGTCCTTAAGATGATGGCTATCTCTTCTTAAGCACTCTTCTAGCCTACTTTGTATATTTTCCACTACGGGTATCCCTACCAAATGTGTAAGTACGATATCTCCTTTAATTTACTTTTTTAGTTTCTTAATACTTCGAGATTTCATTTGTTTAATTTTACTTTTATTTTACCCCCACAAAAATAAGTCATTTGCTGATAAATCAAGTAATCGAGGTGGCCAATGAATATCGCCATTTTTGGAATTTATGCGATTTGCAATTTGGAAAATATGCAAGTACCTAGGCTAAAAGAGTGCTTAAGAAGAGATGGCCATAATCTTGAGATCAACATTTAAAAAAAATAATTGGTAAGTTTTGTACTTCATTATAATAATTAGTAATTAATTTTTATTTGTTTTTTTATTTTATGATTTACCTTTGAAAATTGGCCGCTGTAATGTCCTACCATAATTAAAATTAATTATTTCACTTTTCACCTATATAAATATTAAATTGTAATAATTATATATATTATACACCATGTCAATAATTTTTAAATTTTAATAACTAACATTGTGTTCAATCATAAAACTGACAAAAGAAAAGCGAGTATCAATATTACACGTTACTGGATAGGTAATTTGAATTTTAAATTCTTATTATAGATTTAATAAATAATCGTTTAAAGAAGGTCGTGCTCCAATTAGACTTTTGAAACTTTCAAAATTCAATTTTAAATATACTAAGTACTTAATTAATGTTTCTATAACCTTTTTGTAAAATAAAAATGGAACATAATTATTTATAATTACCTTTCTTTAGTTAAATGCTTCGGATTTGTACGATTTTATGAATATTACAGATATACTTAGTAGTTGTTGGTATGACGCTACTACGTCTTGACATTAGGTATGGGTTGAAGAATAAAATATAAAAACACTAAAGAAACTACTCTAATATATATATATATATACACAGGTAAGGTATTTTATATTATTACTCCATAATATATTTTTATCGTCAACATTAAGTTATGTAAATCACAATTTGAAAAATTAAATACAAAAACGATCTGAGTAAAATCACTTAATAGTGCTACACAGTGACGTAGATACTGTTTTACTAGTGTAATCGAATTGTTTTCGTAAAGCAGATGAAATAAGGAACTAATTTATTTTATTATGTTTTCTTCGAATTTGCATATCACCTACGTCCTACACACTATAATATAAGTGTAGAGAAAATTGTACGTATCATTGCCTATGGGTATTTTTTTTTATAAAACATTGGTTCTGCAATGACCTATAAGTTTTGCACGTGGAAACTATAGAATTGCCGGGAAATCGTTGAAGGTGAAAAAAGGAGACTTATTTGAATCGTACTCCGTAACCTACTCAATATTTATTTGGTATTACCCAATAGGTCATTGCATTTCACCGATTGCGATCGGACATGACGGTTTCGTTGGAAACGCAAACATTACCGAGGTCTAATGAATCAGTGTGTAGGTAGATATATATTGTACATACAAACAGTTCATACTATTTTTTTAAATTATCATATTCTTATTATTATTATTATTATTGTTTAATGACTAATATATTTTACTATAATAATATATTATATAGGCAATAAGTACGTACGTATAATTAATATATAATAACCTAGATTTTTAGTTATTTATAAAATATTTGTTTAGCTTAATTAATAGGTAATAATATAATAGAATATGTTTATATTAAATTTTAATATTTGTGCAAGTATCTTATTTTTGTAGGTACCTATCATTTATTGGGTATAAAACATAATTTATAACTTATTTCGTAGGTAGGTGTCTATATATAGTATTATAGTGTATTAACTTAAATTCGAAATATTACCCATATTAATTTATTCTATATCATAATTAATTGAGGAATTTGTAAATACATATCGGATATCTATTAAAATGATAGCTTCTTAAATATAATATGTAAGGACTAATGAAAAAATTGTTTATAATTAGTTAAGTGTAGTATTGTATATAATTAGTTATAGCTGTATAGGTATTCAAATTATAGGTATAGGCATTTAATTTTGAATAAATATGTATATTAAAGGGACTGGCACCAAAGCTCCAGCTAGATGTATATGTTACATATACAGTAGCGTGGCGAGCATATTTCAAACCCTTATCTCTAAGTAAAGTATTTAAACAATGACCCACCCACTATACCCCTACAAAATAATATATAATCTAAAAATAAAGTTTAGAATTTTCATAGGCCATCAACAATTTAATATAAAAAAATATTATGTTAATTGAATATACTTTCAACCACTCAAATTTTAATTTTTAAACTCAACATAAATTTCGAGGGCTAAGTAATTGCATTAGACAAACGTCGTTTACCAGGCCACTGCCTATGTAGGTACTAGGTACCTATTCTAAGATCCGAATAAAGTTTATTGTTTTGTAATACTAATAAGTAATGAAATATCAACTAATGGGATGTAATTGCTTATACCTATTTAATTAAAATTTGAATTCACTTACAGTTTTATAGACTTGAATATGGAAAAGTTTGACGTCTACACATAACACTTTCGTACACTAAATTCTTCGACAACACATTATACTTAAATGAAATTGCTGTAGCAACGAACACAAGTTGAGGTTCAATGACGATAGGTACCTATCTTGTCCGCAGCACCTGCACGCTCCCCAATATCCATTTGAACAACTAAAACCTTCAAGGTCTACTGACGTATTAAATACCTACTCCGGCATATTTAATGGATTAAAATAAAACATAGTAAAACAATGTCAATTGATTAGGTACTGTTTACTCATTGAGAACTTAAGACATCCTTCAAATTAATCAGTTTTTTTTTAATAAATACTAGAATAAATACGAAATAATTAGTGCCCATAATATTGTTTACTTATGTAAAAAAAAAGTTAGAATTAAACTAATAGATATTCAAGTAAAAAATTCAATTTTTTTTAGTTAAATCATCCACGTATTTTATTTAGTATATGTACATGATATATTAAATGATAGTGATACCTAACTTATAAATTAATAAACTTATTATTACTTACCTTTAATTATTATTTGCGTTGTTTTGTAGAAATATTTCTTGGTTAATATTATACATATTAATTTACTTATTCAGTACCTAATGTAGGTAGGTAGTCTGGTTTAAAATAAAAAGAATAAGAAAAATAAACCAAAAATAAGAAGAATAAAGCAATGATAGTGATAAAAGGTTTGTGTATAACAACAAGTATTCTGTTGTCAGGGGTCGTCAACAGACAACAAGTATAGATAAGTAGGTAATAATAATAAGCCATATATAAATATATATTATGTATATACAATATACATTCATGCATATAATTTTTAATGAACAAAAATGTACAGTATTGATAGTACATTAATCAAGTATTAAAACTGGTTTCTACAGCAGATTAAAAATTAACAGGTAAGTATAAATCTAACTGAACAAAAGAGTTTAATCATTTTTGGGATGTACCTTGGTAGAAGAAACTACCACTAAGATTAAATTACAACTCGTGTAAATGTACAAACACTATGAATCACCCTTGAGTTCACTTTGTTTTTCTTCCATTATCCGTTGTGCATCCAGTACATATTTATCAGCCAATGCAGTAATCTATATATTAGGTACATAAAAATAGATAAATAAATTATGTTAATTTTACTCTACAAGTACAAGATAAAGCTATAACTGTATTTTTACACAAAACCTTTTTATACTTGGGTTGCAAATATTATATTTACTTATTTAATACAACAAATATTATAATTGATCAAATAATACACTGTAAGATTAGCTTAAATTGAAAAGATTTTCTATTAGTTTAATACATACCTACCTAATTATTATTATTGTAAATCATTATGCATTATCAATTGTTAAACTACTAAAATGTTAATTAATATTATCAATGAGTTAGATGACTCTGTCAAGAACACTTTATAATAAAAAAAAATTATTATTATTAGTTAATTATTTATTTATAAATATTTGTGCAAATTATGTACATCCAACAAACCATACTAGATTAATTTAACTATATTTTTTTTATTATTGACTAGTACCAAATATTAATACTATTTTAACATATTTTTATGTTTAAAAATATTTGTGTTATAACTTATTAAAAATAATAAAGACATTCTACATGTAGATTTAATTTAATATGAATTTATTTATTTACAAACTTATCAGTTCTTCTATACTTTTATTGTCATAATAACTTCTATAACATTTGGTATACAAGGTAGAAATCATTGGTACAACTATGGGGGGGGGGGCAGGGAACTAAAAAAAATACTGTCTAAAATTCTAAAATATAGGTATAAAATTTTTTTTTATCGTTATAGAACTTAAAGTGGGTCGTATACAATAGCAGCAAGGGCTTAGAGCATTAGTTATATCATTTTTTTGTAGGTATTGCATTACTACTAAATAAAATAAAAATTCAAAAAATCTAACAGACATTTTCAAAAATGTATAAAAAAAATAACTTAATAAATAGAAGTTTTTGTATTTTAAATAAATTTAATTCATAAAAATATTTTAAAAAATATTACAGTTTTCTTTCTTTTAATTTGTTTATTCTTTTTTTATACAAAAAGTAAAATTTGATTAAATTTAAGACTGGAGGAAATATAAACTTTTAATTTGTTTAAAGAATTATACTTAATGTTATTTAATGATGTAAGGAAACAAGAAAGTTGTTTAAATAAATAACAAGAACTTAAATTAGAAAGAACATAATTTTCTTAAGTACCTGATCTTGCAAAGTGTGTACCAAATCTGTTGCCAATGTGTCATTGTCTTTTAATAATTTAATATTTTTATTTTGTAATTCTTTAATAGTATCTTTGGTTTTGATAAAAAGTGCTTTTGCACCTTTGCTTAAGTTTTCTCTATGTTCTTTTGTAACTCTATAATATGAAAATATAAAAAATTACTTAGGTATTTCCAAAATGTTTTATTTTAATACTTTACTTAGGTATTGGTATAAATATAGAAGTTTTATCTTGTTGAGGATTTAAATTCATGCCAGATGCTTTTAATGATTCTAAAACAGCTGGAATAGCTTGTGGAAATGATACCATATTCAAAATTATTGTTTTAGGATTTTTTCTCACAATTTGTGCTAAATCTTGAATAACATATTCATCACCTTCAAATGTAACTGGAAGCGAATCCAAAGCTCCTAAAATTTTAATATAAAGATATAAATGTTGTTAGTTATAATATAACTGCTTAATAAATTGTTTTTTATTAATTAATCATTACCAGTTCATATACATTTCATACTCCATTTAATAATAAATAAGTAATTGCATTGATTTTAACAATATTTCATGAGTGAATCAAATTTAGTTGTCTTAGACTTTAACTGTTAATGATAAATATAATAAATTATAATGTATGATGAATTTAATTATTTTATTTGTTATATACCTGTAGAAGATCTTAAGGATAGATTTTTAATATAGTTATTCTTTAATGCAGTCACAGCTTTTTCCATTTCGATTTTCATGGTATTGTATTTAAAGTGCTCAGCCAAAAGCTTTTCATCAATAGTTACTTTTTTCTGACCTTAAAAATTAATACTCAAACATTAAAAAGAATAGCAAATTATTTGCATAATTTATTGGTATTTATCATCATTTCAAACATTTTCAGAAAATGCAATATTACTATGTACCTTTATTGCTTTTCTTGTCTTTGTTTTTGGCATAACACCGGACTGAATGATGTAAACAACAACGGTTACTAACAATTTTATTGAGAAATGTAGATGATGAGAGTTTTTGATCCCACTGTAACTTTGTATCCAATCTACCAAGGCATTGGAGTGCGACATAACAGGGGTTCCGTCCGTGCTTCAGCATAGAGACAGCTTGTATTCCTACAGCGGACGTTATTTTCAACATGTCGACAAAATAACTAAAGAAAGACGAAAAACCTAGAGAAAATAAAAATTACAATTTGTGAAAACACCAAATTTGAATTTTGTATAAAGTGTTATTACTTGACGATAACAAATTCGATATCTCTTATCAACGTACAGTCTTCGGCAGAGATAATAGTATCAGTGGCATATCCGCCATTTTGTTTTCGTACTATCACCCTAAACCCACAGCGTTCGAGAAGTCATCATATTATTATGTTAATATACAAATAAATATAAGTAAAGAATTGTAGATACAGTTTTTAATTTAAACAAATGTTTATAATATACATCATGTACATTGTACACAAAGTCAAAGTAGTAATGCATTTTTCAACATTATTCAATGTAAATAATCAAAAAATGTCCATGATTTAGAATTTAAGACAACGGTTTTTTTCTAGATTTCAGTTCACTAAACTTTTGAATTAGATCTGAAAAATCAAGTATGTTAGTTACTTTGTTTGCACTCTTGATAATTTCAAAAAAATCGTTAATTTAGGTAACTTGCTTACTGCGTCTTCAGCCTCCTTCTTTAATTTTTGTTTTGCATAACCACTGAGATAAATGCTTTTTTACTCAGACATTTTCAAAATTCAATAGTTTTTGGCACATACTAGTAACGAACAAAACTCTCAAACTCGACTAAAAACTAATTTAATAATTTAACATCATTACGACAGTATAACAACTATAATGTACCGATTGTACTAATAATGCGAAACTGACCAACAAAATGTATATAATGATAAACTGTAGACTGAAAGGTAAACTATGTAAACAATAGTATCATAAAATTTCACAGTGCCACGTTAATAATTAAATATCAACAGGGGCCTGAGGCTGCAGCCCCCCTCTAAGTTCGGCTCTGCGAATAATAAATAATAATTAATATGTTTATGTATCATGTATAATTAATATATAATACATTAATATTATCATTTTAGAACAATTTTTGATTTTTTTAAATACATGACGGTAGACAATTTTTCTATAAGAAAAATTCGATCCATAACGACTCATATCGAAGTCAGTCCGTTATGGGTCTGCGCGTTTTACTAGTTGTATACCACATTACATAACTTCTTGAACGTTCGATATTGAAGCTATTCGTAACGATACACTCCAATTTTCTGTAACAATTTTGTTCCCAGACCGTATGTAAAAAGCCAATGAAGTTTCCGTTCAAAAAGTACGCGAGTGATCAGTGCCGGATTAAGAGATTTGGCGTCCCTAGGCCCGTATAACATAAAGCCCTTAAAAAACATTTTTATTTATTAACAAGTAATAAGGACATTTTGCCCTAATATACTTATAAAAAACTTCTTATACAACTTGTTTGCAAAATTTATTTTATATTACCATGATTTAGTTAAATTAAAAATTATATAAAATTCAAAAAAACAATAATCGTAATTAGATGTTTAAATTTTAAGGCTCATAATATTCATATTCCTATACGAAAATACGATGCACTATGCTTGCAAAGCCATAAAAACATAACATATAAATTAAAATTAAATAATGAATAACTTGGATGGATTTTGCTTAACATAAATCTGTCTTCAATAATATAATTGTTGATAATTACTCACATTTTTGGGGGGAATAGTGATATGTGGAGCAGATATAATGTGCTGCCTATTTGTGTTATGATTAAAAATTACAATTTATTGTAACTAAATTGTAATATTAAATATTAATTAAAATAATTGTAAATTTATTATTTCCTTGATTTGCTATCTTTGCTTATCACGATATGTTTATTTTTATAAATACATATTGTAGTTATTCTAAAAATGACATAATATTGAAAATACTATTACTATATACTTATATTTAAAATGTTATTACTATTTACTCTAGTCAGAACTATTACAAGGGAACGTCAATTTCGTGTTTTTGCCACTTGTACTGGACGTCATAGACGATAGACAGCGCCCTTTATGTGATTTAAAATTAAGGCGCCCTTAGGCCCGGGCCTGCTTGGCCTGTACGTTAATCCGGCACTGCCAGTGATACTAGGCGGACGAACATCGTGTAAAATACGAATTTCGCCGTTGCCGCCTATTTTTATTGATTTGGCAACATTGCGCGGCAGCGGCGTTGCCGGATCGTATGATTAAACAAAAAAAGTCAATGCACTCGTCTGCCGCGGCTGTGGACCGTCTCTATGACTCTATGTCGCCACCGACCGACGCCGCCGTCATCGTGTAGTCTCGCGTACTTGTGACTTGTGTGTACCGTGTACGTGAAATTTCGTGCAAGTCCGAATCGTCCACGACACGCACACACACACATACACACTAATACATTACACACACGCACGGCACACGCAAATTCTCAGACGCTACGCCGCTCCGATCTGAGTTCGATTTATTTTTCTCGCTTACGGCGTTTCCGGCCGGTTGTGTAGTTTCATTTCGAGTGTGTCGGCGGTCTGTCGTCGCGTTTTAACCGAATTCGTGACCGACGATCATTGTCGTCATTATTATGCGTTCGGCTTCCGTCCGACAAAACCGACGGGATCGCAGCGCATGACTACAGCCGGCGGACGTCGTTCTGCTAAAAAACCGACGAACCACCACCACCATCACTCGCTCGTCGATTTGTCGTCATTTTTCAGTTAACACGTCTTAATACCTTTACTTAATATCGTTCATTTCGCCACTTCTGCTACAACTACCATCACGACTTCATTGGGCTACTTTATATCGTCGGTTATCCATTATTGTAGAGTACTACCTACTGTAAGATTATCGTTATTGTCACAGAAACGATAGAATCTGTGCAAATTTTGGTTGTTGGTACTACAGCTTAGTCGCTGATCATCGCCTAACTACTAAGTAATATCATATTACTACTTCATACCAACAGCGGCGGCATTCTACCTATAACGCGACGTCAGCAGCAGTGTTCTACCTCGTTTCGTCATCCACGTGAACAGAAAAATGGCCGGTAATTATTCGATAATTTTTATAGTTAATCACTTAATACTATTATATTTACTTATATGTTATTATGGTCCGTAAAGTTTTCCGCCAATAATCTCGTGTCTGTCTCCCACCGAAAATCGCTGTGAGTTTACCACCTTTGTGTTTCCTGTTTTCGTCTTTATATTATTTTGTTTTCCAACATGCTCTAAGGGTTTTAGACTACTTGATAGCTGTTGTAAAATAGTTTTTAAATTTCAGGTGTACTTATAGCCTATAGGTCAAGCTTATCTTACTATAAAATGTTAAACAGCAGGATGCTGTGGTCACAGAAAATCAACCGTAATTTTATATGTTTACTGCACAATATTCTGTTTTACATATAAACACATAAAAGCAGACATACATTATTATACCTACTTATCAAGTTACTATAGATATAGATAACATCTATAACTAATGGAATATTACAGGTCGCGCACAATATCTTATTTTGTCATGTTTAAATGACAATTGGTAAATGGACTAGGTACCTAACCTCCCTATAGATTTTTAAATCATTACAGATGTTTGATTCCTTTAAATCAGCTGGTGATTTGTGATTTACAATTTGTTCTCAAATTTTTTATTCTGATTTGATTCATTTTGTAATTGGTTAATTTTTTTTATTGGATATTGTTGAGCAATTCATTAATACAATATTATACTTACCACATTTAAGTTTATCATTTGTGATCTATATTTGTTTAAGTTTTATTGATTCTAAACTAAAATAACAATTAGTTAAGGCTTAGTATTAAGTATATCCAGGGGGTTATCATTCAAACTTTTACAGATACTCATTGTGTCTTACCAATTTTGATTATAATTTGTAAGTAAGCATAACTATTACTGATACTTATTTATTTTAATTTACAAGTTAAAATATTTTATAATAATAATTGAATTTCAGGTATACAAGTATTTATTTGTTTATCTTTTTACCCATTATAATTTAACCATAACCTCAAAATCCCTGTAAAAACTAAAAATGTTTATTATTACAAGGTAGTACAATATCGGTGAGATATCTATATTCTCAATCAGTGAAATTATTTTAATGCAAAATGTTTATTTCTTATTTATAATATCTGTATCTAAGTTGTTATATTTATTATGGTTGAAGATCGTGATTGATTATCTATGTACATTTATATCATGCACATGTGCTTAAATACCTATTAAGAAAATTAAATGGTGATCAGTACAGCACGTGTAAATTTGGTGATCCATCTTTTGTCAGTGATTCAGCAACCCAGTCAAGGATATTATACATATTTCTTAAATCGTATTTATATCAGTTTACCAAAAAGACAAACTGTTACATGTTCACATGATATTTTTACTCAATTATTGACATTAAATAGATTGCCTAAATTGATGAATGTAAAATATATGTATGATACTTCATATGAAACTGTATACCATTTTGTTATTCGGGTGTGTAAGCAATGTTACAATTTTCCATTTTATTATACAGGTGTGGTACAAAGCCTAGAACATTAATTTAATTTATTTTTAAACATAAATTATTTTAAATAGAAGTAGCTTATTCATTATCTTTACCCACCTTTAACTTAAATTTTGCATTTTTTCAAACTATACCTACTTATCCTACCTATCTAAATATTAAAGAGTAGTACCTAGGAACTAATGATAATACCTATACGTTTTAGTGTGTTTAAGTACCTAACCTAACCTTAATATATTCCATATTAACTATCTATTTATCAATCAGTATCTTTGAGTCACAAAGTCTTAAGACTCAAATCCTTAAAAATATATATACATAATATATATTATGTATGAATTGGGCTTGTGTACATTTAATACTTTCACTATAAAATTAAAATATTTTTAAGATTCATTAATAAATTATCAATATCTATCTAATATCTACTTACCAAAAATATTATTTATTTATTAAGGGGCTGCTATACCAACATTAGTTTTATCTGGCTATCTCCCATAAAATATAGGATCAGAGTTATTCCACGACAACAACTGGATCAGTTTAGGGCAAAGGCACCTAATGTATATATATATATATATATATATATATATATATTTTAAATAAAAATATTTCCTGTGCATTGATTGGATAGATTTTTAATATTTACATTTTTTAATAATTTATTAATGGTTAGAAATAATTTAAATTATTTTAAATTAGGTAAAACATGCTTATTATCTATAAAAAATGTAAATATTAAGAATCTATCTCCTTAACTATTATACATGTTATGTATAATAATAATTATTAAAACCAACGTCTTATAAATAAAAACTTGGCTTATTTTTGTTATTGGAATATTTACTCTTTACAATAATCATATTAATGGATACTAATTAGATAGAAACCCAAGTAAATATTAGTTGATTTAACTAGAAATTAATTTGTAATTATTAAATGCATATTATATTTGTGCTTGGAACTTTTATAAGTAAAACGTATTTTAAACTTTATAATTTGTTTTCCTTTATAAGTATCTAATAAAATATAATACTATGTCATTTTAGTTCAATTTGAATTAATCTACAAATTAAAAATTTTTATTTGTTATTTATTTACCAATAATTACTGTAAAATCATTTTGTAACCTAGCAAATTTCATTGATATTGTTATTATTTTTTTGCAGAAGATCGAGAGTCCAGTGATCGGAAACATGAAAAATCAAAGAAGCGTGATAGGGTTAGTTACTAAAAATTGTTTTTTTTTATCAATATTTTATTTATTAATTTTACGATATTATGTCTGTACTAACCATTTGTTTTGGTACTTGTGGAATACGTTTTACCCATAGTTTTTATTCCACTATTTTTAATGACAATAACACTTCTGATCCTATTGTTACTCAACATGTTAATCAAGAGTACAAACATACAAGTGAGTCTTGTTTCTTTGAATTAAAATCTAATGGTTATTTGGAACCCAGGTCAATTTTAATAGATATAGGAGATCCTAATATTGGTGATACTTTGACAAAATCAAAAAATAGTAATTGGGGATTTGGACAAAATTCATTAGGATTTAATTTTATTGATGGATCAACAAATAACTGGTCATATTGTTATTATGTGAAAGGTCCTGAAATGTTTGAAGATGTTTCTAGTCGATTGAGATTTGAAATAAATAAAATTGATAAAATTGAATATTTTTTAATTATATTATCACCTTCAGGCGGTTGTGCTGGATCAGCATGTTTTATACTTGAAAAATTAAAACAAGATTTTCCTAAAATTTCTTTTATTGTAGTTTTTGTCATGCCATATCAGTCTAAAGATGCTATCCAAAATTACAATACTTCTTTTACTATTAGCAAACTGTACAGTATATCAGATTGTATTTTTTTATTCGAAAATTCTGTTTTACAAGAAGTTTGTCAAGCTGGACATTCAGAGGTCAAAGTTTCATTTGATGATTTAAATCAAATAGGTTGCAAACAATTAATATCTATTTTTCAACCAGTAGAACATCAAACGTTCCCTTATTTTCTGTCTCTTGTACATGATAAAAAATATAAAATTTTAAGATTAATATCGTCTCCAAATTACAGAAGAGAATATTCTTCTTATGAATCAACTCCAAGATGGGAAGCAATTGTGAATCAAACTGTACGCTTGTTAAATGCATTACATTGTGTATCGTTTGGAAATGTTGTTGTATATCGAGGTGATACTTCCAATGATGTCAACAAATTAAATTTTTTTGAAAAGTTAAATACTTTATCTTTTTCTAAACATATTTTAGAAGAACACAAATTTTTGCAAATGTATCAACAAAGACATTTTATGGGTTCCAAATATTTAAGTTTATTGTCAAATAACTCCACCAATGTTTCTGGTTTAAACTCTGTAATAAAATTAGCTAAACGAGCTTTTTCCCATAAAGCATTTATACATCATTATATTCAATATAATACAAATATCAACGATTTTAAAAACAATTTTTCTAATGTTAATCAAATTATTAAAGACTATTATGAATTAGATTGATATTACATTTTCATACTAGATAGATTTGTTTATTTTTTTTTTTTTTATTAACTATTAGATCTCAACATATTAGTAGTAATATGTAATGATATTTTCTAGTCAGTTGTCACAAATTAGTCTTAAGGTGTTCCTATATATTTTTTCACTTTATTCCTTTATTCCTGTTTTAACCAAATTTTTAATTATTGATACTTATTACCTATGTATATAATGATAAACAATATTTTTTTTTTTTAGTGTGCTACTGAAATTGTACAGACTTAAGTGTCATTTTTCACAAATAATAAATCATCTTTTAGTTTTAGTAAAACACACTTCTGTGTTTTTTTTTCATCCCATATTTAGTTGAATAGTTTAATTTAAGTTTACAATATCATAGAACAATTTTTATTATCATTTGACATTGTATAAAACTTTGTTTACAAGCTTATGACTGTCATTTCATATATTTTATCAGGTTTATCAAAATATATTAATATTTAATGAACCCATAAATATTTATTTTATATATTTATGAAATAGTCATCTATTATTTATTGGTCCATTCAATTTTTATGAGATTTTAAATTTAGTAAAACTGTCATGGAATCCCGTTTTAAACATAAATACATATTTAGTTACTGTAAATATATCGCATGGTATACATTTGAGTTTTTTTTTTTTAAAAGTAGCTAATAAATCTTGTGTAAATACAATTAAAAATTAAAATTAAATAAATATACTCTATATACGCCTATTCAACTACTGTTAATAATATTAATTTTACTGTACATATAGGTTTATCAGCCTAGTATTTAATTTTTTTTTGTTTAATAAACAGTTATCATTATTAGTGTTTTTATCTTCACAAGTGTTTGGTTATTTCAAGATTTTTATGAATTAAATATTTATTTTTGTTTCTCAACATCAACAGACAATCCACAATTTTCTTATGAGTGATTCATGTCTATTCAGTTGAACACCGATCAAGTTGAATAGGTGTACATGAGGTTTTTATATAAATCAAAGGTAACATTTTTAAATAATGTACACAAGGCCTTTTTTTGTCAATCACTATTTAATAATTTTTGATCATAAACTTTTTGTTCTTTACTTAAAAATTGAATTCCTTTATTAGTTATGGCTTTATACCTATTTATTTTTTTTTTTTTGTAGTATACATTTTAGTTTGGTAATAAAATTATAATTAGATAAAAGGGGCCTATATGAGTCATAAAATATTATTTAAAATTGTTCTTTTTTATTTCCACAGGAACACGAAAAAAATGGTGTTAAGAAAGAAATTAAACGAGAATACAAAGATGAGCCCTATGATTCAGGTTATCATTCCCAGATTAAAAGAGATTACAAATTAAATCATAGTATTAAGGACGAAAATTTTTCTGATGATGGTGACTTTAATATGTCCAGCCACAAGAGGAAACAAAGTGATGATGATTTTTCTATAAAGGAAGAAGTACAGTCTGATGATGACATACCTTTATCAAATAGAAAACGCAAACATTCTGGCAGTAGTGAAGATGATGTTCCTCTGAGCGCTCGAACAAAGCATATTAAAAAAGAACACAACAGCAGTCATAAAAAACATAAAAAAGATAAGGAACATAAGAGTAAACATAGAGAAAAAGATAGAAATCATTCATCTAAAGATTCTAAGCATAAAGTAAAAAAAGAAAATAATACATCTCAAAAAGAAAGTCCTGTTAAAGGTACCCCAAAGAAAAAAAAAGAAGAAGAACCGCAAGAAGTATGGAAATGGTGGGAAGAAGAGAAAAAAGACGATGGTGTTAAATGGAAGTTTTTAGAACATAAAGGACCGGTTTTTGCTCCAGCATATGAACCTTTACCGAGTTATGTTAAATTTTATTACAATGGTAAACATGTAGTTCTTTCAGAGTTGGCTGAAGAAGTAGCAACATTCTATGCCAAAATGCTTGACCACGATTATACAACAAAAGAAGTATTTAATAAGAACTTTCTTAAAGACTGGCGCAAAACTATGACACAAAAAGAAAAGGAGTTAATAACTGATCTCTCATTATGTAACTTTAAAGAAATGAGTGTATATTTTACTAAAAAGTCAGAAGAACGTAAAGCCATGAGTAAAGAGGAAAAAAAGAAAATAAAAGAAGAAAATGAAGCTTTGCAAAAAGAGTATGGGTTTTGTACTATTGATGGTCACAAAGAAAAAATTGGTAATTTCAAAATAGAACCACCTGGTTTATTTAGAGGAAGAGGTGAACATCCTAAAATGGGTATGTTGAAAAAACGAGTAATGCCTGAGGATGTCTTAATTAATTGTAGCAAAGATTCTAATATACCAAAACCCCCACTTGGTCATAAATGGAAAGAAGTTAGACATGACTTTGGTGTAACATGGCTTGCTAGCTGGATAGAAAACGTTCAAGGGCAAGTTAAATATGTTATGTTAAATCCATCTTCTAAACTTAAGGGAGAAAAAGATTGGCAAAAGTATGAGACTGCTAGAAGATTAGCAAAATCTATTGATAAGATAAGAGAAAATTATATTAATGACTGGAAATCTCGTGAAATGCATGTTAGACAAAGATCAGTTGCTTTGTATTTTATTGATAAATTGGCACTGAGAGCAGGAAATGAAAAAGACGAAGACCAAGCTGATACTGTAGGCTGTTGTTCTTTACGTGTGGAACACATACAATTACATGAAGAATTTAATGATAAAGAATATGTAGTTGTATTTGATTTTCTTGGTAAAGATTCCATTAGATATTACAACGAAGTACCTGTAGAAAAAAGAGTTTTCAAAAACTTGAAGATATTTATGGAAAATAAAAAAGGTAGTGATGATTTATTTGATCGCTTGAACACATCAATATTGAATCAACATTTGCATGAACTCATGGATGGACTCACCGCAAAAGTTTTCCGTACATTCAATGCTTCATGGACACTTCAACAACAACTAGAAAAATTAACTGATCCAAATGTGTCTGTAGCGGAGAAAATCTTACAATATAATCGAGCTAATCGTGCAGTTGCTATTTTGTGTAACCATCAACGTGCTGTACCAAAAACACACGAAAAGTCAATGGGAAACCTTAAGGAAAAAATTCAAACTAAAAGAGCAGCAGTAAAAGAAGCTAAGGAGCAATATAAACAAGCCAAACGAGATGTGAAAGACGGCAGTGTGCATTCCAAGACTCAGTTAGAAAAGAGAAAAAAGGCTTTAGAACGATTAAAAGAACAATTGACTAAATTAGAAGTTCAAGAAACTGACAAGGAAGAAAACAAGACAATTGCTTTGGGTACGTCCAAATTAAATTATTTGGATCCGCGTATATCAGTAGCTTGGTGCAAAAAGTTCAATGTTCCTATTGAGAAGATATACAATAAAACACAAAGAGACAAGTTTAGATGGGCTATTGACATGGCTGGACCAGATTATGTATTTTAAAATTTGAATGAAACAAAATAATACAAATTCAATATCAATAATTTAAAACCAATTTTACATTGATTATCCTCTTTTTTTTAAACTTAATTTACCTGGTGGAACAGTGTTTTTACAATAATTATTGGTACAAATTGGTTCTTATTTGTGGTACCATTATTGAAAATTGATTTTGAAAAACATTAAAAATTTAATAAATAAAAAAAAATTTATATTGTATTCTTTTTTACAATTATCCATACATTTTTTTCTTTTTGTATTGTAGTATCTGTCTTAGAACCAAAATATAGAAGTTTGTAAGCATGTTTATTGTATGCTAGACCTTAATTTTTTTTTACCTTATACTACTGATTGTAAATTGTGATAATGCTCTCGTAATATGATTAATAGTATTTTGTATAAAATAGAAAACAAATTAAAACTTATTTTGATGTACTTTCAAGTAATGGTGACTTTTTTAATTTTAATATTATTTATGTATTACAGCAACAACTATTGTTTTACCTATTAATAATGACCATAAAAAGGTGGTTCTTCCAGCAAATAATATTATTAAATTAGTTGTAATTTCATGATGTTTGTAACAAATGTCAGTCAACATATTTTTTACTGTAATACATAATTTGTACAGAATTATATTGAATTTTAAATTAAAGCTTAACAAATTTGTATGTTATTGTAATTTTCATATATATTTTTTTTTAAGCCAATTAAGTAAATCTTGTGATTGAAAAAATATTATACACAATATAAGTTATACATGCTATAGTTATGTATAATAAAAGAGGTAGGTACCTATACACACTTTTATTTATATTATGTATGGTTTCAATTGTAATGATTTCAATTCAAATAAAATAATTCATTCAATTTGTTTGTATTTTCTTTTAATACTCATCTTATTTATAATTAAAATAAGCATATTTTTTTTGGACGTATTTAATGTTACATTATGATTATTGATTGCTATGCATAAATTACATAGGTACTTATTAGTTATTACTTATATTTAATTCATGGTAATTATACCTAATGTTTTAATCAATTTTTTTATTTGCGTATCATCTATTTAAAATGATATTTCACTCGAATAAAATAAATGTAATTTTCATAAACCATGATACTAGGGAACTGTGTATTCTTATTTTATTTTTGAATTTAGGCTCATTGTACGCAGCCAAAAGTATGTTTTGGTTTTGTAAATAGTTTTAAATTCTAGTCAGTGGCATAATTTCAATGAAAAAACTAGGGGTTTTAACTACTATTTTTCAATAAGTTTTATATAGTGATTAGTAGTTTATCAATAAATGTCACCATTTCATTCAAATCTCTCATTCAAAAGTTGCATATTAATATTTACTTTTTACTGTACATATTAATTTTATAAAATAAAGTAAGATTTAATTAATCATAAATCACATTTTAAAACTAAGTATACTTAAAATCAAATCTAAGCCTCAACTCAAACTCGGGATTATGAATGTAGTGACTAATTTGTGTCAGAATATTATTGAAATGATCTGAACTCTGAATGCGTTGTTTATGAGTACTAGTACTAGTGGTTCAAGTTCAATTAAAAAACAAAAATCTTTCATTTAAATAATTGGTTGGTTTTGCTTGTATTCGTATAGACATGCGGCCAAATGCGAATTGCTCAATAAACCAGTTTGATATTATTCTGAATATTCAAAACGTAGTACTATATTGTGTTATTTAAAAAAAATATATTACAACGACCGACAAGTTCGGTACTAACTACTTATATAACACCAAAATAATAAATGATTACTAATTATTAGTCATAAGCTATAATATAAACGTGCGATTACCACTTGAACAAATATAATAACTACGTGTCCCGATTGATAACATTGTTTTTGTCGATAATCTTCGAATATTTTAAACAGTTTATTTTTTCAACTGTATTAATAGTGATAAATTATGTTTTTAAGTTTCATTTTTAGGTTAACGTTATGCTTCACAGATTACACGTACGAGTTGTACGTTGTACGACTGATGCAAACTTGCCTTCTGTCCGTATTTAAGGGATGTCGGTATTATTGGTTCTCGGGAGTATTGAATAGGCAATTCGTCAGGCTTAGTCTGCAATGTAAAATAATATCGATTATTATTTATATTTGTTTTTAAAATATCTGTCATTATTTTATTACAATGCAAAAAATAATGTTAGGTATATTACTGTCGACTGAAATTTATCATTTCCGTGCAATTATTATATTTTAAAAAGTTTCAGGTCGATGTCTATAACTTAATTAAGTACATACTATATACAGTGACGTATTTACAATTTATTTTTTTTCTTGAAAGAAGGGGGAAATAAGTCGAAAAATGTATTACATAATTATATATAATATACATTTATATGTATAAATATAGTTAAATTTAATACTTAATGAAACTTTCTATTCTTATTTGATAAATCATCAATTCTTGGGGGAGGGTATAACCCCCCCATAAATACGTCACTGGGTATCTATACCACTTATCGAGTAACACAATATGTTGTATAACTACTGTAGGTATATACGTAAACAATATATTGTTCGAAGTTTTATAATTTTATTGCTTTATCTGATATAAATACGTTTGGATTTTCAAAGTATACTTTGGGGATTAGACTATAGATGTTGTGGGCGAGAGGGGAAAGGGAAGGATTCAAAGAGGACAATTTTTTAAATAAGTAATTATTAAATAATTATAATTATTAATGTTTGTATAGAGTATTAATTTTCCGGTTTACAATTATAAACGTAATGGCTGTGAAATAGATACATTTGCAAAGTTAACAAGTCTTGCAGTTTGGTAATGGAATTATCACATTTTTTCGAAGGTAACATATATTATAAAATAACTCAGTAGTTCTCAGTAGTCGGTAATTTTATATCGGATATATCCCAAATCGTTTCGTCACATGTTTAATAATTATAATTGAATTCAGTTCTCTTGAGAGTATTGTATTTAAATCAGACTCGGGTATTGGGTGTATCGCATGAAATTTTTAGTAAATCTAATTTCTTGAACGTTTTTTAAGTATAATAAAATAACATTAATAACGCGTCACCGGAAACATACTGAAACAAGACGATATAATATTTTGTAATAATAATAATAATAATTATTATTGTTATTTCGTTCCGCTGAATTATATTAAGTGCATTACGCGTCCTCGAGTTAAATACATGTACCTATCCAAATAGATATTGTTAAATTGTATGATTGTTTCCAAATGGCATCGGTAACTTAATTTATCAACATATTTTAATGTATATTTAAGCTAGTGTTAACACCCAATATTATGCAGGTATAATGTACATATGTTATTTTTGTATAATAATATATAATATAATATATAGAATAAGACAATAGTATCAACAATCTAAAAATGAACCCCCCCAAAAAAATGTCATTTCTTTTATTGAATTGAAAGTTATGTAAAAAATTGAGTTATTGTGAAATTAATTGGCATTCAAATATACTTGTCACTAACAATTGATTATGATATATCCGTAGGTAATTTTTTTAAATGTTTACTTAATGATATAGCTTTAGTTTAAAATGTACTTTTTAACTTTTGTGTTACCTAGGGCAGTAGGACTAATATTTCATATATGTTCTCCATTTATTCGTAAAACTTATCTATATTAGTTATATTATTGCACAAGCGCGCGGTGGGAAACTTTTCGCTATTATTTGTTATACTCGTAAGCATTCGAAAAGGCGGACGACCGTGATGCATAACGACTGATGAGTGACGACTGCTGCATTGTATACTTACGAGTAAAACGGGTAAGTTAAAGGTGGTAATAATAACGAAAATTTTAGGAGTCATCTGCGATGTCTTGCGCTTAGGTATTTATATAATGGTAATTTTTACGACAGTTTGCCGCGCCCGTTTTGGACCGTACCTATATAATATCATTTTATTAGTAAAGTTCAAATTTTGTACGCGCATAAAATTTGACGTACAATCCGCTAATATATATGCTATACATAATATGTCCACACTATAATACGCGTTCATTTTTATTGTAAAGTATCTTCTATATTAAATTAAGAATAATATTTTCTTACACTTGGACGTTCGTTTGGTTGCTTAATCATAATTTATGTTTCGTAAATCACAATAAAACTGATAACATTCGTATCGTATTGTCGTTTTTTTATAACACTATGTACCTTTATATATATATATATATATATATATATATATAGAGAGAGAGAGAGATTTGTGTAGAATTTAATGATATAACACATTATCACAGAGATTGCACTTGGCCATAAAATACCAAACTTAGTGACGTCGCACGTATGTATAAGCAATATTCTTTATTCGATTGTGTAAAAATATCACCTGCAGGCAAAAAGGATGATAATTTAATACATTAATAAGTAGGTATCAACTGTCAAATTAGCATTTTTTTTAAATTTGCCTAATATTTTCTAAAAATATAAGAATATATTTAATCATAAATATATGTTATAAAATATACAATTTATAAAAGCAACTAATCAAATACATACATTTGTTGAACATCTATACATTTATCAAAGTGAAAAATAATTTTAAAATATGCTGTTTAAAATGACAAGTTACAATTCGGAAAGTTTGTGAACAGATTGTATATTTTTAGGTTTAGTATTAGAATTTAGAGTGAATTGACTAAAAGATAAAATAGCATTTTTTTGTGTTTCAATATTTGCATCTTACTTAAGGTTAGGAGCATAAAATATTTTAATTTTTAAGTAAATTATACACATTTTTAAATTTTAATACTTTTCATAGCTACGTAATAATTAGTAGTTTCAAAATTAAATTTGTTTGTAATATGCAGACAACACATTCAGTTATAGAGCATCCTTATAAGTCAGAATAATTTAAGGAAATTTGCAACCTTTACACACACCCTTATGCCAAATAAATATGATTTCATAATGAACTAGGTAATTGTAATATGTGTATAATAACAAATTTTGATCGAACTTAATTATTTTATAGAGTAAAAAAATAAAAAAAATCCACGAAAAAATATCAAATAACAACATAATTTTCTAGTATTCTTACAGTGTCTGTCTTTACAACCAATAAATTTGTTTTTAAGTACGATTTCATGTGTCTATTAATATCAGCGGGCTTAAGGTTAGATATTTAGATGGCCAATATTTACTGTAAATATTTTAAAAATTGAGATCTTGGTTGATTTCATTAAGTTGTATATTAAATTAGTTATACATACTAACCATACATGGCATTAGCCATACATAAATGTATATTTGAATAGCAAGTATGCAAATACGGCGTGAAATTGTACTCTGTATACTGTACAATTTTATAGGTTGCATTGCACAATAATGATGTTTAAACGCGGCGTAACGTATAGAATTTTCTTACAATAAGTATTTGAAAATATAGTCTTAACGCAATTTTCTATTATATATATCAATACATTAGTACTTCATATGAAATTCATTAAAATTGGTGAGCCAATTTCACACACGTATATATAAGATCAGCCAACTGCATCATAAATACAAATAAGATTGATTAAGGGCGGATACAGTGGTCCTAAAGGGAGGGGGAATTTGTTAGTTATCGACTAAAAAAGGTCATCATCGATTTCAAAAAAAAACTGTTGGAATATATGATACTTTTTTTATGAACGGGGGGCAATCGCCCTCACTGCCCCCCTTATATCCGCCCTTGTAAGACTTTATACCTATATATACATATATCACTATTATGTTCTTATAAGAATAAACACACATTAGTCATTAAGCATATTTTGTTAACCACTCCGCATAATTTGCTTTCACCCACCCCTTTTTAACACATTACACCTACAACTCGCGAAAACGTTAAATTCGTTTACGCCGTGTGTGTAAAATAGTTATTTATAAGTCTCCAAGTTATAGCACTGTAGCGTAATATTATTCATTAATTATAAAATACCCAATATAATATTATATTTATAATTGTAATTGTTCTCTTATCTACTATTTTGTTTTGCCTGACAGCCCGGGTACCAGTCGTCTAATGTTTGGACAGAAACAGAAAAGCTCCAGTTGGCAGAAGCCATCGACATGTATGGTATATGTAACCCGGCTCGAATCGCTACGCGCGTGCCCACCAAAAAGCTCAAACAGGTGGAATACAAGTTGAGCCAACTAGGAATCGAATGCCGGAAAGAGGCTGAATGCGCGGACATGAAGGTCATGCGGTTCGTCAACCTCAACGAAATGGATGACTTGTTCCTTGCTGGTGGCACCAAGCCCAAGGACGTGATGGTCAAGTGGATGGACTACCTGGAGACGTTCTACAACAAGGACCCGTGTCAGTTCGACAAGTTCAAACTGTTTTCCAGCGCGTTTCTGATCATGTCAGAGTGTACGCCGGCGCCGGAAACGCCCCCAGATGCCTCAAACAACGTCATAGACTTCAGGTAAATACACACATATTATAATATTTTATTTATTTCAAAATTTACATGCTATAGCAGTTTGCTGATATAGAAACATACACAAATGAGGAAAAATTTATAATGTAAAGGTCAAACTATTAAGGAA
Source organism: Rhopalosiphum maidis (assembly GCF_003676215.2). NCBI lineage: Eukaryota > Metazoa > Arthropoda > Insecta > Hemiptera > Aphididae > Rhopalosiphum > Rhopalosiphum maidis. The sequence continues at coordinate 90,432,556 of NC_040878.1, forward strand.
GTTTTTTTTTTTGAAAATTGTGTTACTAAAAACTATTGTAATGTATTGCTAATAATGTATATATTTTTTTAAAAAAAAATCCTTTTTTCCCCGGATACTACAGATTTATTATAATGGACGAAGCTGCCCATTATAGATAGCATGATGTGATTCTCGTTAATGAAAATTATTGACTTATTATTGATGTTTTAATTTTTTAAGATTCAATATAATCTTACAATTTCATTGGGAGATTTTTTTCTTTTGAAATGCATCTTATCACCCTTATTTTATTTATCTTCTGCAGCATATTTTTCTAAGCATTTCTTCTATGCAGTATGCAGATTATTATCGACTAATTTAATCTATGTAGTATATATTTTACACAGGCACTTTATGCATCTCACGGGGATGCATATGATTGATGGATGATGTATAATTGTATTAAGTTTAACATATGTTAAATATTGTTGTTCCAGGAAAGTGTACTATTTCTTATATCGTGTCCTCAACAATTATTACGTAGGAAAAACCCACAAAGATGCCAAAATATCGACCTACCTGCACGAAATGTTCTTGCGTGTGTTAGACGACATCGAATACACATCCGACAACGAGAAAATCGCCATGTATAACATCGTATCCAATTGGACCAGTGTTAACAGGGAAAAGTCACTGAAAGTGTACGGGAAATCTGTTGAAACTGAAACTAAACCAGCGGAATTGGTAAGCGGTTTCCTTAATACGATTAGGTTTTTTTTCTGGCTGTAGGTATTACCCTGTTAGTCGTGATTGCAGATCGATGTATGAAAGTGCGCTATTCATAGTTTAAAATTATAATTTTCCTTTATTCCTTTTAGTTTCTTCTTATTTTCGTTAGTAAAAATATTTGCGGACCGTCTATTTATAAAATACATAATTGAAAAGTGATGGCTATAGGGCACGTCACACGTGTTTTATTGTAGTAGCAGAGTTTTAAAAATTTCAATTTTGTTAATATTTCACATTTAGGTATAGCGCCATTTTTAGTAAAACGAAGTAAAAATTTGATTAAATTGCTTATACTGACGTTATTGTACAAATAACATACAGTAAAATCGTCGCTCGCAGATGTCAAATTCAATTATTATGATTTATTATTTTATTAAATAAAGATAAGATTAAAATAATTTTAAAAATACCAAGTAGAAAAAATAAAGTGTCAGATGAACTTTTATCACCTGAACCTATGGCCATAAGAAGAGTTCGTAGCTTGAGACTGTTTCATACATTATTTAATAAAAAATAATTTATGAACGGATAAGTGTCAAGCAAGAACTTCCCGGTAAAACCTTTAAAAAAAAAAAATCACAAAATATTTTTACCAATATTTCAATTAGAGCTTATCTAGTCTTCATTCATTTGAACTACAAGTTCTTGTGAGGCGCGATTTTTAAAATTAGAAAATCAAACGTTATTAATTAAAATTGTTGAAATAATCAAAAATATTTAATATCAATTAGACACATTATTTTGTGTAATCGGAATTTTAGTTCACAAAATGGTCTTAAAAATATTGGATTTGAAATCATAAACATAAAAAATTATATACTGACTAATTTATCAACTTCTATCTGACGATAAGTGAAGTATATTAGGTGTATTACACCGTGTCTCGTGTGATCAAATAAAAATATAATTACATTATCATAATAATATTATGTATTAGTTTTTAGATCACGGATCGTATATACATATTTTTTTTAATTATTCCGTTTGCTGTATTCATAATTCTAAGTAAATTATAGTTTTTTTTTTAAAATTAAAAACAATACATAATAATATTAAGTTATCCTTCTGTCCTCCATAATAATAATATATGTTCACATGCTAGTTGCGGTACGCTACTTATGTTTTCTATTGTTTTTTTTTTTCGTTTCAAACAACCACCACGCGTTAATCTACTTATGACCTAACCTTGTGCTCTTTAACTACTATATACACATATACAGATAGTTTTCCTACGATTCAACAATGATGTCGCATGTGCAATTACTAAAAATAATTATGCATTATTACAATTTTTCCACAATTAATTATTGTGATGCTTATATTATAGTAGTCTAGAGTATAAGTATTATAGTATAGTTACATATGATGCCTGAATAACGACAAATAATATTTTGTTAACATTACGTTATCGATGTTCTAATGCTTGGTGTTGGTTTTTATATTAGGACACCAAATCAAATTTGAAGACGCCCGGATTCCAAGTGTTACAGCATCCAATGATTCCGAGTTTCAATCCACTCCACATCCGGTCCAACACGCCGTTATAATAAATGTTGTAATTTATAAGACTATTACATTTAAATTTGCTAATGCTCATTAATATAAGATTTTATTTTGGTTTTTTTTCTCCGTAATTTACTCTTAATATTATATAATGTATCTGAGTAATTAATAGTTGTTTAATAATAAAACTAAAAGATCAGAGCAAAATGTTATATTTTTGATTTTAAAAAAATAATTAAAAATTAAAATAAATAATTATATATTATCACTTTTTGTTTCTTTGTTTGTATATTGTGTAGATATTGCAGTTTAAATTTGTTTACTTAAACAAAAACACGTATGACGTATACTGTTACAACAGCTGTGTAATTTTATACAAAAATATTTTATAACTAAATATTACCAAAATATTATATCATATACCAGATACCTAGCTATTGTATCTATATAGCTCAGGAATAGTGAATTTATTACATGTAAGCCATATTTTAACGGTACGTGGATATATTTCTATTTCATTCTAAAATGTTACATTTAATGAAAACAATTCTTTATTATTTTTAATTAATAAAGTTACTAAATCTAATATGTTAAAAGTTTGAAACTCGTTTTCAGACATATTTCATAGGTACTTTGGAAAAAGTTAATAATTTATTTCATATTTTCAGATACACTCAATATTCACATCAGCTCGTCAGCATACAATATTGTAAAGGTTTATTTCTCATAATGAACGCAATTCAATTAAAGAAAAGTGCTACTACATTGATGGACAAAACTAATACTGCTCGTGTTTCATTAAACATTTAAAACTAATAATACCTTATATTAAAAAATGTTAGCGAATATTTTTAAGATCCCCAACACTCAGAGAAAAAATCTTTTATATTTTACTGTCACGTGAATTTATATTAAAACTATATAATAAAAAAAATCACTACATCTATATAGTATAGCTTTTCGTTTATTTACTATGGTTGGATGGACTGATGTGCGATCGCACTTATTAACATCGCGGCTAGCATTACTATACTATATTTAACCGATATAACTATATGATTCTACCTCCTGTTATGTTATTAGTATATACCTAACCTATAAATATTTGTAGAAAATATCAATATTATTCAATTAGGAGTAGATATTCGTTTTTTTTACAATCCAAAAATATAGTCATAATTTTCATATTGTATAAATTAATTTTACAATACCATTTTGTAATTTTTTTATAATATACGAAGTAAAAACCAATATGAAAGAAGTTAACAAAAACATTTATTCAAGATAGGTAATCATAAACATTATAAATAAAAACAAACAAACATAAACATATTATTATTATATATCTATATATATAATATTTATACGTTTAAAACAGCGCGACTGAAACTGCTTCAACTATGCGCAGCACAACATAGCATTCATCTCATAACTTTTTTGGTTCTACATCATAAAGATTTACGTTTACGGAGTGCCGTATCCTTTGTGGGTAGTGCCGGTTCTTGTGTCAGCTCCTGCGCACCAGTTAAATCACTTTGCTCTTCTTGGCCATCGACTACTATTGTATATAAATTTGGCATTGAAAACGCGGTGCGGCGTAAGCATTTCATTTTTTTAAGTTCTGATAACTGGTCAGACTCTACTGATGTAGAAATGTTGGGCAAAGACTTACATTTGATTAGGTTCATGCCATTCATGATAGTTTTCGACTGATCTGACTCATTCGATAGAACAATTGTAACGTGATCGTCCTTCAACAATCTGCTAGAATTTTCCGTAATAGATATATTTGGCATGGAAATGGCGTTGCGGTGTAAGTATTTCAAATTGTTTATTTCTGACAGCTGCAGGTTAGACTCCGATGAGATGTTTGGTAAACTTGCAAAGTTAATTTTTTTCGTTGTGACCACAAAACGTTAATATAATTTTAGATAGGTACAAGATAGAAAAATAAAAAAATGAAAATAAACTGACAATTCAAAAATATTCGATTTGACAGTTAGCAGTTATCCAGCTCACTTCTGAATTGGTAATGAGACATAACTTATAAATGTTCGTATTTTATACTCATGAAATAAACAATAAAGCTAATCTTTTCCCTGACGATAGAAATTTTATTATTTTTGAAAAAAAATGGCCAGTATTAAGAAATATGAAAAATAGTATAATAGTATAACACATATTATTACTTTGTGTTCATTTTTCTCATAAAATTCATTTTATAATACATATGATTAATATATAGTTTTTGGAGTATGTTTGAAGATCATATTTTTATTATATATATTTTTGTTAAATATATACAAACAGTGGCGGACTGAGAGAAAAAAACAGCCCAGGAAAATCATAATTTTAGAAGCCCTCAGTATACTTACGGCCTTATATATATGCGTATAATATATATTTGTAAACACAATTTAGCTTTTTAATTTTTAAGTATTTTAATAAATTGATATAAAACAAAATAAAACAACTATTGTATATACTCTAGTAATTGTCATGTTTATAATTTAAATTACAATCAATTTGATTTTAATGAGAAATTTTATTATTTGTATTGTACTTTTAGGTGTTCTATTTTTAATTATAATATTTTACTTCTTTCGATTGAACTATGCGTGAAAAAAAAATTTGAAACAACACTAATAATACCAAAATTAACTTAACAAACTAACTTTTATATATTATTATATAAGTTCAGTACAATATTACTGCAATAGGCAATAGTCAGTTACATATAATATTATGCGCGTTCGTACGTCGGATATTCCCACGGACTGTATAATGATAAATTTAATATAAATGTATTATTATATTATTGGTGGGCAATTTCCGATCGATTGATTGGTAACGTAAATATAACATCATGTCAACGCGTATTTTTCGACGACGTTGTTGTTTGTTTATTCAGCAAAGTATTTTAATTTCGAAAATTACCGACGATTTTTAATATTTTAACCTAATAATATATAAAAATATGACGTATATGTTTTTGTGATTATTTTTTTTTTTGTTTTATTCTTTCTTTAAAAAAAAACATAATACAGTATATTATACAACCGTCAAGTATAATATTATTATAATTAATAATTCACGTATACGAAGATCTATCGATTCACTGTATTATCATATTATTTTTAAATCAACTCCCATATCGTTTGTGTTTCGCTTTGGGACACCAAACATTTTACACTACTAATGTTTTGTAATCTATTATTATTATATAAGTAATATTATAATATATCGTAGTCGGACACAGCAGGTCTGTAGACCACGATCGCTCATTATTTTATTGTCTGTTCGGACTGTTTGTGTAATTTACGATAGTGTCTAAGACGCGTAAAAGTTTGCCTGCACCGCTGCAATACCATGATAATTCAATGGACATTCGACGTTCCTTTACTTAAGGCTATATTACATCGCGATATAACATTATGATTTGCGATTGCATGTTTCATTCGGCTGTTCTGGTCTAACAAAAAGATATATTGCGACACACTCAACGGATATCGTTTGATGTGTCGGTCTGAATTAAAACAGTCAAACCGGCCGAATGAAACCTATAGCCGCAAATCATAATGTGCCAATGATATGACGTGTTTTAAACGTCTACGCGTATATGCCCGAAGTCGTATATGAAAATCAGTAAAAACGGTTTCGCGGACGATTGTATATAGCTATTCAGTGCAGGAAAATTCCACTTAGATCAAACCAACGGCGACGACTGGATATGAATTAAAATTATATTACATTGAAAAATTAACGCATCTTATATTAGCCGACTCGTGTGTAAAGGAAAGCATATACGATTATATAAGTCGATAAAACGCCATTCCCACTATACATAATATGAGTTGTTTACTAATTTTTTTTTTCGTTTTTAGTCATTATTTCCGTAAATTATACTAATATTTATGATAAAAAATTTTTCTCAGAGATAATCTTAAATAATGTTTTACAATAATAATATTAATACGGTTATCAGTAATTTTATAAAATGTTTATTCATCCGTTTACAATCAACGCGTAAAATCATTAAAATATTCACATGACGTCTAACGGGATTTTTATTCTATTAATTAACAACACAGAAAACAATTAATTTTGTATTCAATTTTGTAGATTTGTACGTTATCGAAATTAATTCACGGTCAGTGTCAAGTCGATCATATAACACATGAATAATTACGAATGTTGAAGACGTTTGTGGGTATCCAGTCCCGAGTTTAGTTCGGTTAATCGTGTAGTAAAGTACCGCGGCTGATGAGAACTCGGCGCTTTGACATACCCAATTCATTTATACTCGCCGGAGTTTACGACAAATAGTATCCGGGAACGATGTACATAAATTATATCTCCGAAGACTTCGAGGAGTCTTTCACAGTCATCTTTGGCCATCTTTATGCCGAATAGAATCTATGAAACGACCGGAACCCCCAAACAATACGGTAATAAGTTTATACGGACATAAAATCGCCGGGCAGAATTCCTTCTTTACCTTTCTGACGGAGAACTATAATACATTATAACCAGTACCGAAGAAATGCTCCGTTCTGTAACACTAATTGTTACCGTGATTATGGTATGAGCCTGAAGCCGTCGGGTACAATATTCTTTATACTTGGCGAACGGCTCGATAACAGCAATATAAAAGTGACAGGATAAGTCTGTGCACTACCAATTAACTGTGTGTAAAATTTGAAATTAATTATAAAACTTTACTATTTTTAACATATCTACATATTATTTAATAAAACGTATACAATGTCATTTTTGACGTTTGCAGTGGTGATTCAGTTTATACTCATGTAGGTATAATGTGTTCGGGATTGTTGGATTTATATGTTTCTAATAAATAGAAAACTCAAAATATTAGGAAAGTAAAAAAATGGTTGAAATATTAATCCCACTTAATGTATCAAGACTATAAGCTAATTTTAATTTTTACAAGATTTTTAGAAAGGCACCATAGTGGTTTATAAAATTTATTATTGAATAAGTCGTAAAAAAAACCTATTTGTTCAAAAATGTCGTTAAATCAACAATAATTAAGTATAGAAACAAAATGAATATTTATTAACCGATTTATCATTATTTTGGTTAATATGACAACGAGCTTACCCGTAGTCCTTGAGGATGGTTGGACGGTCCGAAAGAAAGTACAACAGACATACATTATAAGAATTTCTTATAGAATTTAATTTGAAATTTTAAAAATAGCGGTATAAATGTGAAAAGTTTGTGATGAGTCGTGAGATAATACCTATATAATAATCAAATGTATTCCATTATAATTGTGCAAATGTGCAATGTCATACAAAGCATGCAGTTTGGAACTATCACTTTAATTGTTTCGTTAATGAGAAACGAATATTCATATAGTTGCTTATTTAAAATTAACAAATTAATATGAACACCTCAAAGTTCAAAGTCATAGAGGTTTTATTTCAAAACTCAATGATGCGTGAAGAGCTAGTATATATTAATTTAATTATTCTACATTCTCAAATTTAGATACATATGATTGATTAAATATAGATCAGTCACTGCTTAACGTGACAAAATAATATGTTGAAAATAATACAAATATTCAATCGTTTTAAGAATAACATTTATGTGAAATTATAATTTAATTTATTTGATGAAATACTTTGTGCAAATATTGTATACAGACTAATCAATAGGTGATTTTAGCACTATTTATATAACTACAAAACAATTCAATTTTTAATTACTGTTTTATTTAAATATCGCATATACTTACAAATAGAAAACATTTAATACAATTTAATAATGTATCTTTTTATATTTTTAAATGTATGTTTTTAAAATTATGGACTTATATGCATTTAGAATTCTCCATAAAAGTTTTAGCACCTATTACATGAACTCAATTTTACCTGTTTTTTTTTCTGACGAAGTTCACAGTAAAAAAAGATAATTGTGGCGGAGTTTAAATGTGCCCATATGATCAGTACCTATGATTCGTATGTTTAAAATGACAATCTGAATGTTTTTTATTCATGAAATAGTCAATGGATACTTTTTAATTTTTTTTTAACTAACACGATACGGAATCAGGTGCGGATATAAAGTAGAAACCGGTGAGTTCAGAGTTACCGAATATTGAGTTAACTTTGTATTTGTGACTAGATTTCGGTAGATTAACGATTAAGTATTAAACTTTATCGTTCAAAAACATTTAACATTTTTACCGAAATTTGGGTTAGTAAAATCACTTGAACTTGGTGGGCTAGAACCACGAATTAAAATATATCTTAATTCGTGGCCAGAACTTACCCATCGGGCACTATAGTACTGTACCTGTATAGAACAATGAGTGTTGTTACTCATCTAATACATTAATATTACACAACGTGAATAACTAAATTCTCTATAGTAATATTTTTGAAATATTATGGAAATATTATATTTATGATATTGCCATTAGAACATTTAAAAGATGTTTCTGGGATATTTCGGATACATTATTATTCCCAAATCCTATCTGCGATGTTTGCACGTTTATGAGATAATGACACTTATAGACCTTTTAAGTTGTAGACAAATAAACGAATAACAATTTTTAAATAAATATAAAAAGTGCATCAGATAGCACGATAAAATGATTTTTCTAATAAAATAATATTTTGAGCGTAGTTGACGAAAATCATGAAATCTAGCCTTGTTACGTTTCACGCGTTTACGCATTACTGATATCGATGGTCGACAAATATACGTCCCGATACGAAAATTTACCGTCATAATAAATAATAATGTAACCACAGGTATATATATCTGAAAAGAGGGCACGTCCGGATGACGATGTTAATATCATGTACAATATTATTTATTAGTTTATTACACACCGGCATTATATGTGTTATGTGCATATTTAATTGTTTTTCTCGTGCATATATTTATATTTTAATATGTTTAAAAATCCGCATGTGACAATTAATACAGCATTATGTGTATTATATGCAGCCGAGTACGCAGTGGTAGTTTGCCAGTGTATGTATGTGCTTTGTGCGGCGTTAACTGCTCCAGGGCCAATTAAATCGTGTCGAATACGACCTTCGAGTTCATATATTTTTCATCACATCCATCTTAACGATTTTATATCGATGTACACTGTAAACACACACGCGCGTATACATTTTACATCTGACGATCTCATAGAATAAGTGATATAGGAAATTAAAAGCATAATATCAAAGATAATATTATACTTTATTTACGAATAATGATATTATATTATATATACGCACTTCTAGCCATCGGGCGCGCTTCCGTCGTGACGGCATAGTTCATAATATTATTATGATCGTTCGACCTTTTATCTCACGGATTTAGGTATACATAGTATATGTATTTCTATACAATTATATGATTAATTGAATGGCGTTTAGTGTCTCAATATATCTATTATTCGATATCCACGTACTTTATGTGTGCCTATCCTATCTGCATCGTAGTACTATGAAGACTACCTATATGAATAATAATTGTATTATTGTAGCTACCAACTATATAATATGATATGTATTATATTGTACTGTTGTAATTGTGTATTTGTGTACATATTGCGCATATAATACGCATTATTTTTATGATAATTACTATTTGTAACCAAATATATAGACACCTTGAAAGTCCAGAAACATTAATTCCTTGGATGTAAAGCGAAAATTTCGTCATTTTGTCTTTTAATCAATTACTTATTCTACAACAGCATGCATATATAATCTACACGAAGAGTAAAGATAGTTTATCACATTGAAACTAAATGCACTTATTACTTTGGTCCGCGTCAAAGAAAATGTGCAATTTCACCATTTGCAACTCGGATGCTGTACGATGCTCATACGAGTACAGCCGAGTCACGATAACTCAAAGTTGAAGGGAGATAAAAATTTGCTTCGAGATATGTATTATTCTAGATATCTAACTAGAATTTATATTAATTTATATTTCTAGGAGAATAAAAAAAATTTGAGTTGTTAAGTTTTTCCAGTTATCGCGACTCGACTGTACTACAATATATTATGTGGTATTCATTCTATAGAAACAAATTATAAGAATAGATTTAAGTGGATTTTAAAAATCACGTTGTCAGAACCAGAATCATATTTTTTGGATTAAATGGGGAAAAGAGTGCTATGGCTCATAGGCGTTACTTTTTTGTCTGACCATATTTCCTCTTATTATTTTTTAAAAAATATTGTAATTTTGTCTGCAATAATATGTTTCAATATTACCGATGAATCATGTAACGACGAATTAAAAAACACTATATTTTATCAAGTACTGTGTTTCTTGATAATAAATTCTGTTTAATTTATTTATTAATATTTGTTTTTTCTATATTTAATGATATACCTACTTCATATATATATACATAGATATATTTATATATACTATTAATTCCCTTTGTCAATTTATTTATACTATTGATTATATAATTGGGGTGAAATAAAATTAGTTTAAATTAAAAAAAATTAAGTATAGATTTTTTGATTTAACATTTTGAAAATATTATACACAATTTATCATATATTCTATAACTTTTGATTATTAGTATATATATATATTATATATTACCGTTGATTAAGCAGCCATAAAAATTAAAATAAATATAATGGTTTAAAATATACGGAAACATGTATATTAGAATTTTGGAGTCAGGAGTGTACGAAAGTACTAGCGCCGTTAGGCTACAGCTATGAAGTATTAGTATTAGTTTAATATTATCTCCATTCTTGAATGATAAAATATTTTTATGGTTTACATATAAATTAAAAACAAACGGGCGTTATAAAATCCGAGGCTTTGATAAATCTTAAGTTCATTTTTTGATGTGTTATATTTTTTACAACTTACAACTTGTTACTTGACAACTTGTCTAGTGCTTACATCTATGGTATATAGTTGTAGTACTAATAATAAATATTTGTACAAATAATATCATGACTATAGTTTTGGATAATTTATTGACTAAATATATTAACTATTAATAATGTATTATTTAAGTTGTATGTAAGCAGTTACATACTAATCCTGTATAGTTTATACTATAATACATAATCCAATATAGTCAACACTCGCAAATGAGTCACGTGTGTAATTTATACCAATGAATCCATATTCTGATATTCTCATGTATTGTCAAATACTCATATGTATTCGATATTAATAACGATAATGCACCTTTAATATACAATTGCAGTTGCCGACTAACGGTTCTGAAATTTACTGAATCAATTTAAATATATTTTCAACTTAATAATTAAACTTTTCTAAATATTAAAAATTATCCATAAACTACATATTAAATTGTGTACAATTAAAAGAGTCGTACATATGCTGATACATGATTATAAAAATTAATTTAGAAGTTATTGTCATAACTTATTGTATGTAGGTATACACCATTCAGTATAAGTACTTATATATGATTCAGCATATAAATTTTAACATTTATTTATTTTCACAGAAACCAATTTATAATTAGGTATAATAATTGTGTTAATAATGATTTTATGAACTTGAGACACGACATATTAATAACTAATAAGTAATAATAGAGCATAATTAACAAAAACAGATACTAGATAGGTACATAATTGTACATTAAAAGTCAATTAAAAAGAGTAAAATGGTTGAATGAATACACAATACTATACACAGTATACATATAATATATATCACACATGTAACATTATAAATTACGTTTTAAATATGTCATAATATATTTATGTAAGTAATTTACATTTTAACGGATTTGTTTGTATGTCTATCCCGTTACATAACCATATTTTATTGCATTAATATTATATTGTTAGATGCAATTCAAATTAATTATTTCTTTGTAAAAACTACTTACTAAAATAATATTAAAAATAACTGCATACAATTTGCTGTAACATACAAGTACCAACAATGCGTTAAATAAAACATCTTTATACTTAATGATTGCAACACACAATTAACATTTTTAAATTAAAATATTTCTAAAATGTTACTTATGCCTATAATCAGTAGAGAAATATTATGAGTAATTACTTAAAAAATAAAATATGATAAAATATGCCCTTGATTGATAAATCAGCAAATTATTTTTCAAGTCAAATTCTTTCGTGATCAATAATCTGATCATAGAGATAGATTACCTACTTAATTTGTGAATCATATTAATAATATTATACATTTCTATATTAAATTAACAGCGTAATTGATAGTGACTAAGTGTAAAAGTGTATCTTTTATCATTACCGGATCTAGCTAATATTAGATTTTCAAGCCATAAAATACAAAGCACAGAGTGTATATATTAATAATATACTGATATTTCACGGCCAATTAATTTTACGAATATTTCAAAATTAATGATAATTAAAAGTGTCCAATGGTAAGTGCATATTGTAACGCGGAAGAATAAAATTCTGCGATTACCGTATATAATATTATATGCAATAAACATGGATCAGTATTAAATCAATTGCATACCTACGATCTTAAGGAAAAGTGGCAGTAAATATTATATATATAATATAAAACACGGTTTATATATTTTACTAATACATAAAGGTCGATATAGCAATTTGCACGAGGATTTGAAACGACACTCACATTATGGCATCTATGTGCACATTACAAATATAAGATAACTTTTACGTGTAATAGCAGTGCGTATTTATGGGTAAGGGCAACAGGGGAATTTCCCCCCTGGTTAGGTTACCTCGAAGACAATTTTTATTCTTTTGCTTAATGCATATTTATTTTTGATTACCAACCATATAATATATTATCAACAATATAATCGTGTGGATATTCAGCACGATTTAAGATATAGTTTATGAACTTATCCGAAAAAAGTAGTTCATTGATAAATGATCTTAATTCTTAATATAGAAATAGAAACTCTTCTTAAAGATTAAACTCAACGCTCTAACCATCAATCTAATATTATAGACTATAGACGAATATTATACGATGTCTGCTTTTATTCCATTGCTTGACAAGTAGACAATGTATCAGATGATTTAAGATTTTTAAGTAAAAAAATTTTTGAGTTTTTTTTATTATAATTATTTATTTTAGTGTGTTTAACATTGAAAATTGTAAGTATAAAAAAAATGACTGAATATAAACGTATGTATATTATATACAAAATGGTAACTAATAAATTAAAAAAATATTGAAAAATAAATATCATAACGTTAATATGTTTGTCATTTAATATTCCCCCTCCTCCATAATGGTTTACAACTACGCCACTGTGTAATTGATGTGTGCCATCAAAATCAATCGCTGCTCGAATTGATAGATATAGTGTGTTGTGGTATTATACCTGTACTTTGCTGAATCTATATGTGAAATCATGCTTTTCTATATGGAATATACCTATGCTATATGCTGTTTTTGTCGTGAAAATAGAAATCCATTTCCGGTGACTGACCTCCACGTATATGCATAAACAGATAGTCTTACTTGTGTTTAACTAGGTGCAAAGATGTTATTTAATACCAAGTTTAAATTTTAAACTATTAATGCACAGTCCCCATTTTTAACAGCAAGTACTTTTCTCTTTTCGGCCATGACAGTTTTCTTCAAAATTTATAATTAGAGAAATTCAAATAAATATTTTTTTAAATTTAAATTAATTTAATTTTATAATAATAATTATTACATATAACTGTGAAAAATAAAATGATTTTCAATAAAATGTTATAGGTGTTATATGTTACCTAAGTCAAATAAACAAATTAACAAAATAAAATAATATTAAATATGTATGATGAGTCATTGATGACTAATGAGATTAATGAATGTAAAAAAATAAATCATGTTCTTTTGAATAATTAACAATTAAAATTCAGTTTTAATTCTTATAATAGTTATATGATATTCGTTTAATAAATTTAAAACGATATTTTTGATTATTTAGTTATAATAATTTGTTAAATTAACAGAATAATTTTCATCAAAATGGGTCACGGTCTACTTTGAGATGTCATGAAATTTTCATAGCTGTTGAATACAATTGGACTAACTCTGAAATAGTAGAGGTTGTCGATTCCATTTAACTCATGCTTGTTGATGATGTATACAATCTTACGAGTTGTACTATTTGTTTTTCCATCAACATTTTTATAGACATACTCTAATCAATGACAAAAAGATAGTCAAGTGTTCTCATTAATGAAGTTCAAATGAATATGTACATACAAATTACTAATTAGAAGTACCTATTAACATTTTAAAAACACTTTGTGTAAATCGTGATAAAAAAAATTTGGATCAGAAACGATAAAACCGTACATTAAAGACTATAAAAACAGTATAAAATGTCATTATAAATTTCTCAAATAATTATCATAAGATTGTAAAAATTTAATTTGATTTTAATTTTTGACAGGTATATTTGTGAAGATATATTTTATTTTATATAGGTGCATATTTCGAATTATTTTATTGTAAACATTTTTAATCTCAATAAGGTAATATTTATTATAAAATTATTTTTTCACAATTGTACTTAATAATATTGATCGTTAAAAATCATAGTTTAGATATAATCTAATATAATTCATATTCAATAAAATTAAAAAAAAACTTGTTTAGTTGAGTTGTTCTAATTTTAAAAGAAAAAAAACATTATAAAAGCCCAAAGGGATAGTGGCCGAAAAATGAAGCGACGATTTTTCGCATAAAAGCGTGAAGCCACTTTGTGTAACCTATCTCGACATAATTTTTGTCTCGACCGAAATACAATAATATGATGTAATCTACTTAAGTGTATAACACTATTTTAAATGTAAGTTTTAACTTACTGTACCTATCGTTGTCTATTCTATCGTTACTACTGTTATTATCTTATGCTGTTAATATAATAACTACAGTACCTAATACCTATTATAGTGCAGTGTAGGGTTAAGATTTTAGAGGCAAAACAAATTTTAAAAGCGTTCACAACCGTAGAAAACGAGACGATAGTTTTCACAACAAATCAATTGTTCTTAGACGGATATAATTATTATACTCGTATCATCTATACCAATAATCGACGACGTACGTCCGGCACTCGGCCGCACCCATTTTCATAATTGAAAACCGATTGATCCCTAAAAGTACATTCAGTGTACAGTGGCGTGCACATATATATATATATATGTTATTAAACATATGTAATATGCTAATATGTATATATTATGTATTTACATCACTATACACAGAGATGCTTGCAGAATCCACACGTAAAAATAACGTAGTATTTTATCTATGTATATTATGTTACTATTCTACTACTCTATGGCGCACAATTACAGTAGGTGTGATGCAGTAAAGTACCTATTAAAAATGTAATATACATTTTAATAGCTGTGTGCATAATCGTATTGGCACCGTGAAGGAAAACTGAGTTGTACGCGTTGTAGTGCTGTGTATGACGCGTACTTCATCCTATACACATATATAGGTACACATATCACATATGTATAACAATACTATTATATACTGATAACATGGTAATAGGTATACCTACAAGTTGATGACGATAATGATAATAATAATAATAATAACAACAACAATAATAATTGCGTTGTGTTATCGTGGCGGTTAATCGTTTTGGCCTAGAACCCAAGTAAACAAAATGACTACGCGCTTCCTATATAGGCACTCGTACCTATCCTACGATCCGTGGTCCGCGAAGCTGACTCGTGTGATTAATGGACTTATAGATCGAAGCGGCGACGACGACAACCCGCGAGTGCGCGCGAGAGAATAACAACAGCAATAATGCTATATCGTTGTTGCGTTCGGCCGCAAAGACAATGCCATAATAATATGGTATTATACAGTACGTATATAATGATGATTATCCGCGCATATATAATTACGGATTAAGTATTTAAATTGTAATTTAATATACACCATTTTAGTATATTATTTTAAAACGTGTCTATAATATGAAGTATTTTAATGGTCGCGTTTATATTATATCGCGAGATCTGATGGACGACCCGTATTATTATCGGCTGCTGCTGTGCTATACTGTTGCAAGTGCCTTCGTCAAATCACGCATTTCCTCTGCACCATCCGGGCCGTGCGGTTCGTACAGAAAATCCCACAATACGAGTGTATGCATGTGTATAGTATACCCGAATTGTATAATATATTTAGGTAATATGCGCGCGATAGTCTACGCGGATAATTTCGACTTAAACTTTTGTAGATTACCATCTACTATACGAAAATATAGCCCTAAATCGTATTACTCATTAGACACGCTTTGTCCGTAAAATAAAAATAAAATAAAATTACACGCGTATTTATCGTACTGATTCGGCAGATCGCCCGGACTTCCTCTTTTATCCGAATAATATCATATAATATACGCCCTTCGCGTCGACTTCAAATGGACTACAGAAGGACAGACCCTGCACATTACCGTATAATATTATAAATTATAATATTGCGATGTGCGACGGTTTGATGTTGTGCTATATCGCCGATCGATCCGACGATAACACTACTCGAGCGGTTGAGATCATGTGCGCGCGTAAAATATTTAAATGTATATGCGTATATTATAATAATAATATTATGATCATGCGCGCCGCGATGTCGACCGAAATCGTTTTACAAGGACGTCGATGTAACTCAAGAAATTAATATGAACATAATATTATTATTATCTGGATAAGCGTAAAAAAATATATGTGTTTTTACTATAGACACAATATATTTCATTAATCGCGTCGTCGTCGCAGTCGTTGGCCCGGCCCATTTGGATCGAACGAACCGACGCCCGAGAACAATAAAGACGATGTTTTTTTTTCCACAACGGGTGTGTGTACATACGCACAACCGCGCGATAGTAATATTATTATATTGCTACAGCATAATTCACCGCGACGACCCCGTTTTGATCTCCGTCAACCAGTTGACTTTCGACACTGACAGTGAAAACGGCACAACAGTTCGCGGCCACATGATAGAACCGTCGACGGAGATAAAAATATATTGTTTTTGTCATTCTGTAGTAGAAGACAATTAGTTATATAATTTAATCTACTGACATAACTAAGATAGAATTGTATAGAGCAGGCGTACGTTTAATATGAAAGGTAATTCGATTCGTTAAATTCGTAAATATAAAATATTTGTTCAATATAATAATATACAGGTAAAGGCTGTATAATTTACGTACACGTCATGGTAATTCGCTCTAGCACAGGCTCACCTCTATTTTACATCTGTTACTCGTGAATTTATTCGAATTATGATTTTTGGAATTCTCAATTTTCATTTACCTTCATAGAGGTACCAATACTAATATTGTAGACGCAATCATTCAACACTGTTTTGTGACTTGATAAGAAGTATTCCATGTTAATATACAATCGTATTGATTATTTTTTTTCAAATGAGAACTTAAATTTCATTTTTGCTGTAAATCGTAAAATATGTTGTAGAGCTTGGGCGGAGATTAAATGGTTTTACATATTATGACACGAAATAAAATATCAAGTAATAATAATCATATCAAGTGTTTATTATTATTTATCGTTGTCGTTGTCGATTCACAAATGTGGTGATATTAGTATAATTGTTTTAATGTAATTTTATTACTTATTTATAATACATTGATTATTATTATTGTTTAATACTGATAATTATATATGTCTATTGTTGTATAAGCGTTATTATTATTATTATTATTATTTAAAATCTGTAGCTTATTACCATTAATTAAATCCATTAAACATATAAGTATACTATTACTTCATATCTTTATAATTGTAATATCGTTAATTATTCATTTAAAACCATACGAATAAATAAATAATTATTCATTAAGGGTATTACCAGTGATGTAAAAAAACCGTATTTTATTTTTCATTTGTATATTACGTATATTATACGTGTATAATACAGTATTTTTTTAAATTATTATGGTGTTTATATAATTATTAAATATAGCTATCCGAGTGTAGTAAGATCCAATAGATCAATACTATTTCACTTTATTGATGAATGATGCATTTTGATTATTAAATTATTTATGGCAGCAACACAACACAGTAAATTATAATAGTAATTATATAGACATTTGTTTATACTTAGTTTTATATAATATATTAGGTTTTAGTATTTGCAATAATTTTAATTAGTGCTTGTATAAGTGTTAACTGTGGCTACTAGCTAGTACTTATACGACTAGCAGAAGTATAAATCAGAAGTATAGACCCTGAATATTAAAGTTCTAAATTTTAATAAATACAAACTTTGAACAAAAAATAAAAAACTTTCATAGATATTATTAGAATCTTATAATATCCATGTATGAATTGGGTATATTTTATTTTTATTATTAGCCTATAATTTATTATTATTTTTCTTTTTTTTATACCATTCGTATTTTATTTTTTTGTACATGACGTATAATACAATATTATACAATTTACATCACTGGGTATTAAAATATATGTTTTAATAATTATCAATTTTCACTATAACCATAATCAATAAAAAGTAAAATAAATAAATTTGTTTATTTTTTTGTTTTGTTTTATTAAGTCTATATATTTTTATTTCATGAGTATTTAAAGTTGTTATTGCATAATATTATTCTTTTTTATTTGGTACTTAATCGCGTATACCATTAAACAAATATTTTGTTTTAATTTTTCAACTTAAAACGCATAACTTCGTTTTTTTTATTTACACAATGCAAATGAGTCACTAAAGTATTATTTTTATATTTATATTTCTTTAGAATTAATTTAATTAGTAAAAAAGAAACATATAGATTTAAAATGTATTATACTATATTAATAATATTAAATTATATAGGTACATGATGTATAATGTAATAGTTAATTATGATTAATGTGAATTATATTAACATATTTCTCTGTATGAATATGTATTTTTCCCTAAACAATTCTTCAATATAATATTATAATAATCGCTTATTAACTGTACATCGTATTTAACAGAATATTTATTTGAAAATAATTGAAAACAATAAAATAAAATGTATTTACCTATAAACAAAATTCACACGCATGTATTTTCAGAACATAATACTTGTTAGTTAATACGAGGATACTTATTATAGTTATTCACCTATTATGAAAAAACAAGAAAGCGGCACCTCCCCAAAACAATAACTGATTACTATTCTTCTTGTTAATATAATGTTATTATTACTTGTTGACTATAATATTGTTTGTTCTTTACTTTGAATAAGTGGTGCCCTATTATTTTAAAGTTCTGTGGAAAATGTTAAATTTATTTTATGCTAACCCACTCGTATTTAAAAAAATGTTTTTACTATTTGTATAGCTATTAACATATTAATTACTATACAGTTAGAATGGTTAGGTCAGTGACATTTAAAAAATAATAATACTGATTGCTCTTTGAGTTTCTATAATTTAAACATAGGCTGTTCTGTGAAATTCATATTCTGGCATTTTTTATTATTATCCACTTATCTTTTGTTATCTTTACCTGAAATATCTTTGAGAGACATTATTTCATCTGTGAATAATAATTTATGCAATAAATTTTACAACGATTTTTTTTTTTGTTTCTAAAATATATATTTCTTTTTTTCCCGGAATATCTCATCACGTATTTAGAACTAATGTGTTGGTTTCTCCGCAAACCTCGTTAAATTATAGTCAAATTTAATATAACTGTCCAATTAAATCCAATGTCAACGATTATTTTTACGTGTTGAACGGAGGAAGTCTCCGGAACTTACATTATATATGACACGTGTGACCTCTAAAAGTAAAATATATTGTGACCGATTTCAAATTTTTACTGCAAAAAGATATTCAAGCAAAACAATTTATAATTATTTTGTTTAGATGTCTGTACATATACATTACATAATAAACATATTTATTATACAATATATCCATATGCCGCGGGGATACGTATTTATAAAATTACCAACAATTAGTAGGTAACCTATAACCTAACTTGACAATTATTATTTAAGTGTGCGATTTCAATACCCAGCGGCTTCTTAGTCATGAGTAATTTAATTTATAAATTAATTGTATATTATGTTGTATAACTTAAACAATTACAATTTAACTAAACATAACAATAATATTAAAATGTCTAAAATACCATTATCATTTATCAGTTTTTATCACCGTATAATATAAGACAATTCATTATGATTTACTGGCTAAAGTAATTACTACTTATTATATAATATAATATTATATTTCTTACTTCCCTACATAGTATTTGTATGCATGGTGATTATAATAATTGTCTATTGATGATTTACTTGTTGGTATAATGCTGTGCGCTCAATGAAATATTTATTCAAAGAGCTTAATCTATAACGCATTGACGTATCGTTACTAATTAATAAGTTGGATACATATGTATGTATGGTGCGTTACCCACGTTGTATTCCTCTGTACAAAGTAATAGCTTATTAGTTATTCTTATTAGTATCTATTAACTTACATGCTCAATTTTACCTAGTAATTTTTTAACATGGGAATGACTGTACGTCGAGTAATTATATTTTGTATACATCATTATTCGTTATGGACTTATAGTTTTCCTCCTTTTTTAGGTATTGCATAATATTGAATGAGTATGTATATTATTAGAATATTAGATGTGCATATAGGTGCCATTTATAATTACAATTTACACATAGGTACCCATCGGTGAAGAATTTACGAAAAGATACTATTAGTAAGACTAGATCGGAATTCTAATCCAGTTTCAGAACACACTTGCGGACGAAAATCCGGGAACAAACCGAAGGCATTTGCAGTGGACGTGGGGGAGGTGGTGAGAGTGAACCCCCTCCACTCGGCAGCAGTATTTGATTTTCAGCTAATAGTAGGCGTCAGATAAATTTTTCGACATAAAACAATTCGTCATTTCAAAATCTAATCAGAAATTTTAAAGATTACACACAACACTAATGTTTTTTTTAAGACTATCTCTGGGTGAACTAACAAATAGTTGATATTTGTGATGTCTTAACATAGGTATATAATATGTGTGTCTATACTCTATATTATATGTATTATGTAATTATAATACTGTGAAAAATTATAATAAGAAGCAAATTATTATTATTATGTTTTTTACAAAAGTACATAGATAGGGATCTATTATAGCGGTAATTCTTACTTCCTGTAATGCTAAGTGCAGTAGTAGGTACTATAAAAGTATTAAAGTAGACAGTAGTTAGTAGTATAAAGTTAGTGCAAGTAAAAAAAAAAAAACTTATTATCAATTATCACTTATCATTTTCTTCTTCTTGACTTATAGGCTTATACGGCTATTAATAATATTATAATCTGCTTTATTGTGATTGAGAATACGGGTCAACAAATATTGTGTGTATCTATATAAGGACTATATTATTTTGTTTAAGGATTACTAGCCTTAAGTACCCTTTAAGTTAGTTTTTGTTCCTATTGTATATATATAATATAATTATCTAGTAATTATCACTCTTGTAGTTATATTGACATATTTTTGATGGCATCAATGTATATACAGAGACATAGTTTTATACTACGTATATGTATGCGTATAAATAAGGCTGAATAAGTACGTGCCCATCGTCGTTGTCGATGACATGGCGATCGCTACAGCTTTCAGTCCAGTGGCGAAGGACACGAATTATTATAATATTATTATCTTATCTACTATGACCCCTTTTCACGGTGTCCTATTTTGTAACCCGCCACGCGGGGAAGGCACATATATACGACGAGTGTCGACCGATATAAAATAGCAGTGACAATGGCGTCCTCGCCACTTAGAGCAACCCACCGTTTTCGGGTTTCTTTCACTAACCGACTATCGTTGTTATTAATTTATTGGGCAAGCAAATCACCGTTATACCTACCTTAAGATAGTCCATGAATTATTAGCCGACGAATCTGTTTAGGTACATTCCCGATAAGAAATACATTGCAGATAACAATCTTAGCTGTCCCCTGACGACAGTGACACGTCGCTCACACACCGCGATAATAATATACCAATAATATATCACAATAATAGGTGTTAGAAATTAAAGTCGAGAAAGCTAGTAAGCTTGTACTAAACATGCAACCAAATAACTATGGTGTTTTATAAATTTATATTATTTATATTTACGTAGCCTGAAATATGATATTTTGTTTTGAACACAGCTCATATAGTTATTGTAAATAAACATTATACATATTGCAAATTGAATCATTCTGGTAGAAATAACAAGGTACTATTAACCATTAAGTATTATTTTTTCTCTTTAGATGAATTTTACCAAATTATATTTTAATTGGTAGTCGAGTTAAGGGAAAACTGGAACAGAAATAAGATTATTCTATAAAAAACAAACAAATGTTTCATGTCTATTGGTAAATTATTAACTTATAAGTTAAATTGTACAGAAATATAAATTTGTATTTAATGAAGGGAAAAAATAAATTACACGGTAATTATTGGTAACTAAATTTAAACATTTTCTTAAAAATTAATTAAAAAAAAAAAAAAAATCAAGTATTTAAAAATTGTATATTTCATGAAATTTTCAAAAGATACCTGATTAATTATTAAAATATTACGACAATATAACATGAAATGGGTATAATTTTGGACATGAACCAATTGCGCCAAATACAAAATTTTCGTTTAGGTTCAGTATATCAATTGCACGTCTTATATTTTAGGATAAGTGTACCAATTGCGCTTGTATAACACATACCTACTAAAATGCTTGCAAATTAAAACTTATTTATTGATCAATTGATTATACTGGATAAAGTGACTGGGTATTGTATAACAGTATCGGGAATTTTATGAAACTAATTATAATGTAATGTAACTGGTATTTAATTTTAAATAATTTTACAATAAAAAGATAACTTGTAAAATGCGAAAAAAATTATTTATTTATTTATATTATATTATGTATTATTACTCACAAAAAAATGGGTTATTGTTTTCATCTATTATATAATAATTATATAACTAACTAATACATTTTTCTTAGATATTGTAAAATGTTTTGAGCGCAATTGGTATATAAAAAGTAATTTTGGGCGGAATCGGTAATAATTTTTATTACGGCGCACTTGTTTTGTCTCTGATAATGTGATATAAATGTTTTTTTAAATATTTTTACCCTTATCAACTACGACCGTATTCGAAGATGGATATCGAGTATTAGAAGGTAATTAATAATTACTGTGTCCATTTAGCTGTCGTGTTATAGTATTATATCATCATCGTTACGATTCGTCATTATTTTATTACGACGGTATAGATTGTAAACAGTTCATTAAACTCGGTGAAGTCCTGATGGATATTACATATTAGACAGATTTATACTATATGATAAGGATAGCGCCGAAAGTGTTTATGAGTATACAAGACGAATATATTATCGGAAAAACGTGATGAGCGCTCATTTCCTATACACATGAGATAATAAAATTAAGTGATGTTGAAGGACGTGGAATTCATTTAAATTTCTTATAAGTCTTGGTATTTTACAAAAGTTTTGGTTTTATATTTTATATAAAATTACTTACACATTTACAATTTACATCGTATGTATGATGTATACAGTATATTTTGAGTATATTTGATTTAAAAATTAGTTAGAACATATTTATGTTGCCTTTAAATATCGTATAAATGCAATACATCATCAAGGGAAAAGTAAATCATCCATTCTTAACTATACAACTATAGCTATATCATGTTAAATTTTATTAAACATTGTTATTATTTTTACGACTACTATTTATTCTGCCGTGCTTTAAGGATAATATATTTCAATAAGATACATTAAATCTATGCTTGAAATTTAGTCTATCAATGATCATTTATAAAATATACATTTTATTTACGGTGAACAAAGATTTTTATATTCAAAATATAGATATAGTTTCGAGGTAAATGAAAACCATTTTTTCTTATAGAACTTAATAAGTAGGTACTAAGATTACACTATACAAACTTGTTTTAACGTATATTAATTAATTATTGGTAGTTAATTCCCATCGAAATAAAATATCTAAAAACATAAATCGATTTATTCAACTATGGATGAAACTGCAATAAAAAAGGATACTTTTTTTTGTATTAAATAGAAGGTTATTTACTTAATTAAATATTTGTATGTGTATTGAATATTTGCATGTGTAATATGTACATAATTTTCCATGTCTTATCATTTTACGTGAGTTTTATAAAATATTAAAAATTTGAATTTATTGATAAAACATTTAAAGTTTTTATTGTGATTATATATAGATGTAAACGGACAGGTTCTTTTTAATAAGTATGTATGGAACAATTATTATTTCAATACATGGTTAAAAAATCAAAAATTTATTATACGTACTATTTTCTTCGATATAGATTATTAGTAAGTACAGGTATGTAATATATGTACATATAATAACTAGTATTAGAGCTATGTAATTTTAACAGCTCAAGACTTGTGTTTGTGTCTTTATTAAAATTAAAATGAATTTATAACAATATTATAGTTCAAACTTTTTTAATAAACATAAAATTATTTCAATAATATTGAACAATGTGATTAACTATTGTACGTTTATATTATATATATCTAGTCGAACTAAAGAGTTAAAAAAAAATTGCGTAATAAATGCTTATATTATAATTAATTATTGATACTACTTCCAAATAAACTTTACATAGGGACATAATGTATACTGAAACAAAATACGAACACTAGTATAATGACCGATATACAATAATCTTTGAAACTTTAAATTTCTATTTATTTTTTCTATTTAACAATTAATATTATTTTAAATGTTGCGTAAGAACACTGCAGTAGGTATATTGCACTTTTAAATTAAATAATGACTTGTTATCCTAATTGTCTTTCAATTTAAAAAAAAATTCATTGTTATCCAAAAAAGGTAATATAAAGATAGTATCTCATTGAGTTATGTTCTATAGAACTATTATTGATAGCAATAAAAATTATAATAATATCTATTCTAAAAATACAATATAAAAAATATTTTATGATAAAATTGATAACATGTTCATAATTATATATTTTTGCGGCCTATAGTGTCCTAGTATAAACATCTAAGGAGACTATATTATCAAACAGTATAATATATTATTTTGATCGATGTAAGTGGCAAGTTAAAAAATATGCCACTTGGGGGAAAATTTTAAAATTCCACCCTTTACAACCCTTACACCGATCATAAAAATTAAATTATATTAAAAATTACATCGTTAAAATTATTATGATACTTGTTAATAATCAAAATGTAAGACGTGGGATAGATTAAAAGTTATCAAATATGTCAAATAATGCTGATACACCCTTTATATAAAATA
The DNA here is from genome assembly GCF_003676215.2 of Rhopalosiphum maidis. Lineage (NCBI taxonomy): Eukaryota > Metazoa > Arthropoda > Insecta > Hemiptera > Aphididae > Rhopalosiphum > Rhopalosiphum maidis. Next base: position 90,458,206 of record NC_040878.1, read on the forward strand.
AACAGTAATAAAGCACAGCCATGTATAGGTAATTTATTGAAAAAGAAACTGTAAGAAAACATTAAAACATTAAGCTCGTTTAATTTTTATTTAATCAATTTAACAAGACTCTGCGCGACAATAGTGTAATAAAAAAAATTGCTTGGTGATGTACAAATAAATCATTTTGAACAATTAATAACAAAATTATAATCCAAAATCCAATGATTATAATTTATAATACAGCTATACAGGGAATTTAAAAAACAAAATTATTTGTAAGTATGTGTACTGCTATAAACATATTGCATACAATTCATACTCAAAAATAAAACTGTGTTGGTCCGAGTGTTTTAGTTTAGTCTTTTCAATAATACGCTAAACACTCACTGACATAGTGACATAATAAATTTGTGGTAGGCGGTATAATATAATATATTAATATAACTATTATTATTTATTAACACATTTTTCAATAATTTATAATTTTGCTTAAAATTATGATACATTAAAAACTTCAAAACCTTTGTTTTCGCCGTCAAAAAATGTTGCCGCCTACCCTACACTTAATCCGACATTGACCAATGTACAAATTAATCTTCACAGAACATCTTAGATTAGGCCTAAAAAAGGTATACATATTTAATTAAAATATATATTATGAGTATAATAATATTAATAATACTATTTATATTTTTGTGGATTGTGACAATTAAATTATAAATACAAATGTTGATGGTAACTAGTGAAGTCTGTTAGTTTATTTTATTTTATTTCCATATCAAATGAGACAATTTATTATTATTGTTTATTTGGTTTCACACTTTTCACTTCAATTATTAAACAGACATTTAAAAATTATAATTTTTTATTAATCATTGTATTGTCGTATATTATGGCTCATCCAAATACCTATTTATATTATATACTTAACTATAATAATATTTGTAATAATATTATAGTATTATGTAGATTATGTTAATTAATACTAAATAAATAATACAAATATGTAATAAATTACTATTCCAAATAAAATACAATAATAGTTATTTTAAAACTGATATAAAATTATGGATACTTTTCCATTGATATAATGTCAGTTCTTTTTAATTTATTTTTTGCTCAATTATGTCGAATATGTATGAATATGTGAAAAATATTAAATGTAATACATCCAATGATTTATAAAAAAAAAAACACAATGATATATAATATGCTAAAAAACAGTCATACGACTATAATAAACTGTAACAATTATACAATATTATATAACTGTATCTATAATACTATTATTGTAGCGGACGTTTGTATTTGAATGGTAACTATGGCATTAACTGTGTTTGTAAATCGTAAACACATTTCGTTCGCATATGTACTTGATTATATATCATATGTTATTATCGCTGGCGGAAATGTGTTTCCTGGGACTGTAGGTATAAGCTTTCTAAAATGATTGTTTACAATAGTAGTATACCCGCGTTCAAGATAAAAACACCATAAAGTCTCACGATTTCAAAATATTAATTTTTTTACACCTACTGAAAGAAAAATTGAAAAATCGAAATAATAATTATATCGGTTTTTTGTGCGTTGGTACCTGCATATATGTGATAATCAACAAACCGTGAAGATGATATTTTTTTGTGTGTATTTTTTACGACAAGCAAAAAATATACGATTTTTGATGGAAAAATGTTTATTGTACTTATTGTATATTATCAGACAATACAGTTTATTTATAATCACGGATTTACCATAATACATGATAGGTGAGACATATTGTTATAATATAAACACGAGATGATGAAATTTGGCTTCATCAAGAACACGTAAGTCTGCAACTGCAGAAATAGATGTTGATGAAAAAATTTAGGTATAAAAATATTTCACAATTGGTGGAATGCATATAAAAACACAAGTTGAGAGTATAAATATCATAAAAAAAAATACAGCGTATAGTGCAGTATTCCGCTGAGCCGCTCCTGTTGGGAAAATGCGTGATGGGTGACCTCAAGCTTTGATTAGCGTCGTTATACGTTATAAATTAAGTGCGCAACGCATAATAATTAATTATTGTTAACGCATATAATTGCACATAAATAGAATTTCATAGTTGAAAATTATGCTGACGCATCGCTGGTGCAGTATTCACTATTTAGTAAGTTTTGCATATTGCACAACACTATTATTAAATAAGTCAATTTATCGTAATTGCTAATATTTCATGCCTACGTATAATACAATTAAAATTTGGCTTTAAAATAATAGTGAACTAATGTTGTATTTTATTAACTAACAAACATTTTAGTCGGTTACGTTTTTGCATTGGTTAACATCATGAATAACTGCATTTAAACGTTTAAGTAGTTATATTAATTTAACCTATATGTCTTTTTTTCGGTTAACAATAGTCTTTATTATTATATATATACATCCGGAGGTTTGATTTTCCAACGTGGGATTTTCCAATGTTTTTTATATAAACATATAAATCTTATATTTTACCTATATAATATAAATCACTATATTTTGTCAGTTGTACACAATACAGATGTGGACGATGTAGTTAATTTACTTATAATTTCGTATATTTTTTACATATTAAGATTCAAATTTGAATAATTTTTTTTTGCTGTTAAACTTTATTTTATTGTAAATTACACAATAAAAACTTTATATTTATATATATATTACTGACTTTTAACTGAATTTTAAGATAAACTTGTGTAATATATTCTTTATAAAACACTAAAAAAAAAGATATATAATTTACATACTGGTTAAGTAAAATTTGCATCACTAACGATTATAATAAATTATAAATTGTAGTGATTAGTAATGATAAATGTCCTTAAAATAAGAGAGAAAAAATATAAACATGTAGTAACAATGTACCTACAACTTACAAGCTAGGTATACATTTAGTTTTTTTTATACTAAGTTATTACGTAGGTACTTTCCTCTACTATTTTATTTATTACTTCAATCACCATATCACGCACATTTTACATGTATATTATACCTAGGTAGAGTCTGGGCATCCACTACATCTAAGAAATATATTATCATTCGATAACATAATTTTTAATGAACTTTTAGAATACAATAATAATATTTTCAGAACCTACATTTTTATATTTTATAGTATACAAATAAATTTAAACCGTATTTTGCGTTAATGACAATGCAATGCGTGGACACTTTTAGGAAATATGTAACTAAAAAAAAAAATCGCAGTCAGTGATTTGAGTTGTTCCGTTTTTAAACAATTATAGGTAATAATTATTACTGTCAGCGAAAATCGTTTTCCGACTGCATAATACAATATTGTTGCCACCTGCTTTCTACGCACAACAACAGTATGTGACCGGTAGTCGGGAGACCATACCGTACAGTATTTCCCATTCCCGGCTGCCGACAAAAGTTCGAAATGATTCAGCATTTGACGTCGAATTGAAAACGCGCACAAACACAATAATACTATCGCACAAAATTTTTATCATGAGAACCACGTCCGATTTCCATATTACTTATAGACCTTCGTGCACGATGCACGCGTCCTCATGATGCCGAACACAATCGTCCGCCGCCGAAACGTTCCCACAGACCAGCCAGACCAGGCCGCGCGCGTATTATACCTGTATAATATAATAATAATATGACGACCTTCTTATAACCCGTGTGCGAGAACGCAAGCAACGAAATAAAAAGTGTTTATTATATGTGTTTTACTTACCTTTTTTTTCTTGCGTTTATTACGATCATTGCTTCGACTTTCGTCATTTTCACAAAGTAGCCTTGTGACATAAATCAACGCGGCCGTGTCCTCGCGAATTCCGCGAGCGTCTTCTTCTTCGTTTTCCTTGCCGAAACATATCGTCTCTCTTCAAACCCTGTTTTCGTCGACATCGCATGTAGTAAGAATTATCGTGACCAAATCGACGCGATGACAGCCACTTGGAAATGTCCCAGCGATCCCCCTCGTTCACCCGCCACTTCTACCCCGACAAGACGGTATCGGGTTACCTGTATTTATATCGGACCTCATTGTAATATAACAATATTATGTTTGAAAAACTGTGAAAATTCTGTGCACCTATTATAATCTATGCAAATATAGCCAATGTCCGTAATATTTATCGTTAATCATTTGAACAATCTCAGAGTAGCTGCGGTTACACGTGCATATTATATATTAAACGGATGAATACACAGTGAATATATATATTTTAATTTACAATAACATAATAATCCGCTTGAATCCTCGTTGTACTAATATTTTCAGTCGATTCTTTAAAAAAAAATTGAATATTTTATGTTACATAATCTAGTTGAACTTTTTAACTTTACAATAAGTATCTAAAGTGTAAAAGATGTGTGATGGAAAGACATAATAATTATAGTGACTTGTTTAAGAGGCTGCAGATGAAATTTTCGTTTGTGGAAACTGAGAAGATATGAGTTTTTACTCAATTAATATAAATCGTAAAATCTACAGTTTCATTCTTAAATTAAAGAGTCACATGAGATGGTAACAGATAAACAAAATAAAGTTATTCGAATATTCGATGTAAAAACCTTCTGATTTCTATTGTATTATTAAAAATATAAGTTGTTATTAAAAAATATTTTAAACATCTTATTATGTATAATATAAATATATATTATGATTAAAAGTAGTACTTAATCATGTTATTCATTTCTAAAACAAAACAAATTTTTTATATTTATATTATATAATATATTTATTTTTGTCTTTTATACATAAAATATTTTATATTTTTTCCAAAATATTATAGTATAGATAGTTTAACGAATCATCCTATATATATATATATTACATATGATTTCAGACTCGATGTATAAACAATTCAAAGGATTAAGCAATAACCTTTATTATAATGTTTATTCTAAATTTCAAACGTTAAATTACGAGAGGAAGTAATCCAATCATGTATTCAAACGACGTATGTGATGCGTAGTTTTTGGTAATATATATATGGGTGATTCCAATCATATAGTTTTATTTTATGAGCACAACAAAAAAAATATTTGATCCATTAATATAGTTATAATAACAAAATATATACATCATTTTTGTATTTTTATAACGATGACGGTATATTGTAGTCGCAAATGCCTATTATTATCAACTATTTATAGTTGGTAATTGGTATACGGTCATCTATAAAATATTTTAAGAGCATTGTTAGTTTTTTACAGATATAATAATACAGATTGTGATACTATTATAGGTCATGTTATTATGATTTCGACGAAAACAAATGAAACATCGTTAAAAAATGCTGCTTAATTCAATATGAGTCGAGGCAATATGTCTTGTAGGTACATCAAACAATTAAAAATGTACTTGGATATACCGGTATATAGGTAGCTAATGCATTTATTAGTGTACGGTATACGAGTTAAACCTTAAAAGAATACCATTAAATAAGATCGATTGTTGAATTGCATATTACACTATATTATACTGCGGCATACTGCAGTATTTCTGTACATATAATTGTATATGATTTTACCATTATTATACATTTCTTTGAAAATATAATAACATTATTTGACGAAAAGAAGACAAACGTGTGACACTGTGACAGACTTTTGGGCACATATTGTTATAATACTCTATTGTGATAATTTTCGTATTCGATGATCACGCATTTCAATGCGGTCACCGGGGTAAACGCATAGGTATTATACGAATCAGGAAATGTGAATCCTGACTTTAAGAATACTTATATATATATACACGTAGTCATAGTATAATGATAGACAGTCTAATTGATCGATAATATCGTGTTAAAAAATCCATACAATATGCGTTATTGTAATGTCAAATATACGAAAATACATTTTTGATGTTTCTATTTTTTATTACAATATAATGCCATGTTTCGTGTATTTTGTTTTGAAAGACTAAGAAAAAAAGAGACTTCTCGTCGGCAGATCTTGTTGACTATTATATTATGTTATAATGCAGTTCAAGGCGAACTTTCGACACGCGCCGCCGTCCAGTGGAGAATCGTTTTATGTATACACTATATAATACACATCGTTTCCCCACCTACGCCGAACCGTTGTTTTATTACTATTATTATTATTAGGAAGCCCGGCGGCGGCGGCGTTCAAGTCTTTTCGTCGTCGCCGTCGTTATCAGTACCTATGTACGACTCATTAGGCCGCCTCATATATGCAACGCACACGGGTTGTCTGCCAGCAGTCCGATCATCGCCGTGTTCGCGTGGTTTTGGTTTTGTGTGACGGAGTTTGTCTCTTTTTGAATATCCCAAATTTTTTTTCGGAAAACATTTCTTTTCGCCGATAAACGCGTTTATAAATAATATAACACAAGACCCCTTCGTAATATTATACTTTTGAACTTAACTTAGTAAAAACGATCGTACCGAATAATTTTAACGATCATTTTCGTCGAGTTTTTCTCTGGCGATATAATATGAACGTCTTAGTGACGATCGTTGTCGTTTCGGCAACGATCCTTTCAGTCGCGAGGCTGGCCCGAGGCCAGGATGATCGGGTGGACAGCAAGTACTTGGATCCCAACGATTATTTTCTGGCCGGCGGAGATCAACAAGACCGACGACGCATCCTGCAAGACGCGTTCAACAGGTACGTACCATACAGTTTTATTCTGTGGTTTTGTAACCAGCGTGATAATAATTAATAAATAAAATTGAATACTATAATTATTTTTAATAAGTATATTATATACGACTTTCCAAACGTTTTTGAAAAAAAAAATCGATAATTACAAAAGAGAAAAATTACTATGCAATGTAACTTCTATGTAATTTTTCGTGATTATAAATTTTTTTTATAACTTTATAGAAGTATATGTAATATGTTAATTAAATATGTATTTAAAATGCCTGCATAATGCGTATTGACAAAAATCAAATTCTGAATTTCAAGTAATCAATTGTTACAGATAAATTCTTACCCTTATCCTTCTTCTCAAATGTAATTAATTTATTAAATGTCATTCAATATATATATATATATATATATATATTGGTCACAATTTTAAGTTTGACTTCTGGTGCAGGTACACGATACAGCAACAACAACAGGAACAGCAATCACGGACTGGTTTTGATGGAATATTCCAACAACGTCAGCAGCAACCACAGCAGCAAGGGTTCCAAAGGGGTGGCAGGAAGTTCACTACCGACGAGCCCGAACAGAATTTCGAGACTTCCGGAAGGTTCACGTCCCGGTCCGATCCACGGACGTCACCAATACCGACACCCTCGATTCAACAGGGACCGTTGACGTTGTCCAATAGCAACATCCGACAATTACTGCAACAGCTTGACGTGGCTGGATCGCAACAGTGCAATCTGAATGTGCAGGCGCAATGGGATTTCGAAACAAACGTCAATGAGGGAACGCAAATAAGAGCGGTAAGTTCTATTGCGATTGCTATTATAGCTATCATTATTATCGTGCATATGACTGGACGATGTCCGAGATATAAATTAAATAATTATCGTTTTTTACAATTTATAACGTAATAATATCGTATGTATAATGTATAACAGATTCCTCCTATCAATCAATTAAGTAAATAAATATATTAAACTTTGGAGTCCTACGTTGGCGACGAGAAATTTGTGTTTAAAAACATAAAATAATCATATTATATTTTATGTTTGATTTATATCATTATATACGTAAAAATATATTACCAATTTCATCTTTTGCAATCGCATAGATATTTACATAAAAATAGGAAATTATAGTATAATTTATTCCAGTGGCGTAAATTGGGCTAAATTGTTAGGGTTGCAATCAGTTTTTAGGTTGGGCAGGCTTCAAATCAGCTGCCATTTATATTTTTTGTATAACACAATACCTAATACAATATAATATATATATATATATATATTATAAGTATAGATTTAAAATATTAAACTACTTAACTATTAACTTACTAAATTTATTTTTTAGTTAACGAATTTATCTTTCATTTTAAGAAATAAGTTAATTTATTTTTTTTTACATTCACTATTTCAGTCGTTTTATTGTCAAAAAATATTTTCATTGTGAATTTATATAATGATATAAACAACTGAACTGTTTTTAATATGTATATTAAATACCTTGTTATCAATTTAATAAAATATTTTGTGGTTCTTTATTAAAAAATACACTAATACTCTATTACAAACACACAAATAATATCTGTATGAAAGATTTTATTTAATAATGTAAATTAATTATTTTCAGCTTTTAGGCACCTTAACTATTATTTAGATGACTATTGTTAGATAAAACACAATTAAACACTATTAATTAAAACACATACTATATAGAAATACTGTATGTTGTTTGAAATATAAACATTATAGTCTATAATTTAGTTGTGTGTTGATAAGAAATAAAGTACGGTAACGAATAAAAAAAAATATTTAACTGAGTTAACCAAAAATTGTATTAAACTTTTAACTTTTACTTTTTCTTATTGACGCATATCAACTTAACTGAGTTAAAAAAAACCATTAACTTGCCGAGCCTTGGTTTTTTACTGAAGGAATAATATCATTTACTGCAGTAGTAATCGGCGGCCTCTGTAATTATTATCAGCTACCATTGAGACTCGAGTCGGCCGATCACAATAAATATACATATTGGTATAATAATAGAAAATGATTAATAACAAAACTATAAATAATTGTGGAAAGGATATAAATATAATAATAATTCCAGTGCTTCAAAACAAAGTTAAACATTGGTTCTCAAAATATAAATTAGTTAATTTATTATTATATTGATATTTCAATTTTTTGAAAACTGAAATCGTGATTTTTTTGGAGTCGCAAAAAGATACTCTTGCGACCTTTTGATATTTTCAGGGGTTGCAAGTGCGACCCCGTGCGACCCCCAGTTTACGCCACTGATTTATTCGTAATCTTTGTGATTTTATTCACGATACGGTTATAACAATTACGTATTATATAATAAAATATCATTACACCGTGAGTAGGTAATTTTCATAATTTAAGAAACTTTTTGGTAACAATTTAAAAAAATATATTTACATGCGAAATAAGTCTAGTGAAGACCTCAGTTATGAATTTTTTTAAATAAATAATATTAAGTTAGTACAGTTGTTTAGTTGTAAATTGAAGTGAAAAGCTAGTCAAGTTTGGCAGTATAAAATATAATATCAATAAAACTTGATATTATATCAAATTAACAATAATATTGATGATGCATATTATATAATTGTACATTTGTACGAATATAAGTAATTTTATATATGTACCTATATTTTTTTAATCGCAATAAAATAAATCAAACATTTTTTCAAATATTTATAGGGTGTCCCATAAAATGTGCAACTTTAAAAACATTAATAACACAGTTATGTATCAATCAAAATGTATTTATTTTTATATATTTACATTCAATATTCAAATTAAATCGGAGTAATAGTAGATACTAGAAACTATAAAAACAAGGTTGCAAACAAAATATTTAAAAAATGGCGGCAGATTCAAAAGTTGCGCACTTTATGGGACACCCTATATTTTCAATTATAACAGTTCTGTATTTACTAGAAATGTATACTACAAAATAAAATAAAAATATTAATAATTCAAAACTATTATTTTTTAATACCTATACCTTAAAATATGTATCTTATTAGCGATAAGTAAAAAATTAATGAAAAATGATAAATGAATATTCGTATTTATATACCATCTTCGGACAACCGATTACGTTAATACTGATAATTATTAAAATAATTTACAAATATCTGATAATATTTTTTGTTTTAAATTGTAATAATTGTGATATTACTATACGTCTATACATCACTCATGTCTATATAATATAATAGGTATATTATATATTTATATATATAAATTATACTTCTATAACTATGGGGGGAGGTGATGATTTCCCTTTTATCTATTTTCACAAGGGGAAATTAAATTGTAATTATTTGCTCTCATATTAACACTTTTATATAGGTATTTTCGAAAAATGTTTTTGGAAAAACTCAAAAATTTTCTCTTTGTTTTACCATGTAGATAATTAATAAAACATTAAAAACAAAAAAGAAATATACTAAATCTAATAGAATATAGAATATTTAATAGATATTATTGTTAGATTAATGAATTTGTCATTTCACTAAAATATTGTTTTTCAAATTTATTAAATTCCGACTTTGGTATTTTTAATATAACTTATAAATTATTATAAGTAGATTAGAAAATAAATTGTTGTTTTTTCTAAGAAGTAACAATACTTTCTAGGTATCAAATGTTGACTTAATGTCTTATTATAATATTATAATCAGATTTAATACATATTAATATATTATACGTAAACAGTTGACTAATTAAGTATCAAATAATTCCGATACAAAGTACTTAAGTAACGTTAATCTTTTTTAAGTAAATGTATTAACATTTTTATTCATCATAAGATACAATAATAATTATTAATAGTATTTTTGTCGTTTGATTTAAAAACAAAATTAATAATATATTCAAATAGTCTACACATTCAAACACTAGAACAGCGTGACTAAGCAAACTATATTTTGAGGTAATTTTAAATACTTTACGCAATGCCAAATGCTCAAAAACATAAAATATATTTTACCTCCATCGTATAATTTTTATTTTATTAAAATTATTTCCTTTATGTATGAGTAATTAGTAAATGGTAAATGATAATAAAATCTTGTGATCCAATCAAATAGTTTCCTTATAAACGTTCAAACTCAAATTTTTACATCGTATTCATTAGATATATATTTTTTAATATTGCATGAAACATAATCGTACCTATACGCTAATTGAGATTTATGGACGAATGGAGGACGCACGCAAGATCGTATTAGGTTTAGGTATATTATACTATCCTGATCACACATTTGCGATAATCGAAATTTTGAACTACGGCGGCGGTGGTTTTTAATTTTTATTAATAAGGTTATCCACAGCATATTTACAATTACCTACATTAACAATAAAACGTTTGTGGTGGTGACCAGGAGCGAAATATCGCGCTCGAGCTACCGCCGAATGAGAAGGTCGCAGCGCGTTTATTAAATCTACTCACGTCCCGTGATTTCTCGGGTAAAACTATACGATTTGTGGTTATTTTCATATATCCATGTCGCTTTTGGCGCGGTAATTCAAAATTGTTTACAACACAACCGACCAACAATTATTCAGTTGGACGGATATGCATGACTAACGTATAAGCACAACCTTGACATTGTTGTACGTGAATACCCTACATATATATAATATAATATGTATTTTATTATTATATAAAAAAAGGACTACGAATAATATTATTTATAACGTTTTTTCTTCTTCTTTTTTTTTTTTTTGGATGTGTTCAAAATTGTATTTTATACATATAAAGTAATATATGACGTACGAAAGAATATTATATGATTGGTGTGCATATTTTTTTATCGCAATTTTTTTCTATAGTTTACATTTTGTATATTATCAATAATAAGGGTGGCATTGTCTTCTAATTGGGCTCAGAGTCCTTCGACGAGTTCGACGTATACCGAACGCTATAGAAAAATCCGATGCTTATTATAATATTATTAACTGCAGTTTTGTTACAACAATGTTTTTACTTCTCTGGAGGTTGGTTGTCACAAAACACTCTGAACAACTGGCTATAGTATATTGCCGTGTTGCTTGCAAATACAATAAGTTTACTAATTGCTTTTTATTTATGAAATAATTCGATGGTCAGTAATCTACGTTCAAAAATAGCACGGAGTTTCGTTTGGTACACTATATTTTTTTTACGCAAATGTCTGACCATAAGATAATTTTCGTTTCTTATTCTAGACAACAAGCATCAAATTATATGAACGAGTGCGCACATTAAATTTTGTTTCTTATATTATATTGCACTAACGAGTTTTGATGGCGGTGTCTTGTATTTGAGGTGATCGTGAAATAAGGATTACGATTTCATTATAACATGATATACTATTAGAATATTTCACTCATCCCTTCCCGTGTATATAGCATTATATGGAACGTCTACGCGAAATTACAAAATCCAATTAGCTCTCATCGTCTGTTGCGGCGGCGTGGCGTAACGATTAGAAAATATTATTATTCCGTTTTATCAGCTAAGGAGCATTGTTCGTCCCATAAGCGTGAGACCAAAGGCATGTGAATCTTGACCAAAATTGCACGGGAACCCCATAGTCAGCCTTGACGGTATTAAATCTGTGTTTGGACTGACGAATGACGCGCGTATATCATAGTATTATAGTTGGTAATAGCTGTTCTCGCATGGTCCGAATAGTTGTGTATAATATCATTTACTATTTACTACATCACAGTAGGAGTAAATATATACAGCATATATGTAATGTATATAATATATGTTTATTGCCTTCCTTCGTGTACATGAGATTGGACATTATCCCAAGTGTTTCGTTGTATAAAATGATTAAAATTTGTGTACACAACACATACATTTATGTATACTTATAATATAATAAATATTATATAGTATTATCATGTTATGTATTTAGTATTATGATCAACGATTATCTTTTTACAACGTTCCGAGTATTATAATAAACATTATGCAATCTGTACAATGATATGTATTCGTATAATATTTCCGGTCAATATTTTGAGTTTTTCAAATTGTTTTGTTTTTGCGAATGCGGTGGAGGGAAAGACATAAAAAATAATTGGAATACAATTTAAAACTTAAGAAAAATATTTATTCTTAGTTCTTACTATAAAGGGGATTTGTAATTGGCGAATACACAATATAATATTTTACATAAAATGAATACATTTTTGTGGAAATATGTATTATGTAATGTAGTTTTTTGTTTCATTACCTATATAAAATACTTTTAATTTAAATTAATGACATATTATTTTATTTACATCATATTTATTTAAATAGTGAAATTAATCAATGTTATTAAGATATTATCATAATTTTACTATTGTATTTGATTATGTAATATTATTATGTATTCTTGATTACATTATACAAAATAATATATAAATAATTGTTACGCGTTGAATTTATATTCATTTATCAGGCGTTGTGTATATGTAATTTACTTGCATTTTAACATTTGTCGTTATTTCCATTTTAACGGTCTTTAGAATGCGAGAAAAAATTGATATTGTTAAATTGAATTAATTATTTGAAGTAATAATATTATTTAGTTTATAGTTATAACATTCATAGTATTGAATTTGATAGAAAATTATAGGTAATATTATATTTATAAAAAATATTCTACCTAATTAACGTACTTATAATATTTCATACACAAACATTTTATTAATTTGTGTAATATAAATTGAAAATATTACAGTTGGAGCAACAATTGTTATACTCAGAATTCCAACGGAAAGTATTTTCGATAATGACAAGATTAAATTTGGACAATGTCATCGATCCCAACCTTAGAAGACAGCTCAAGTTTTTGTCAATGCCAGGACCTGCTGCACTACCACAAGAACAGCTGAGTCGAGTAAGAATATTTTAATAACATAATAAAGTGCGCAGTAAAATAAAGTTTAATGAACTTCTGTTAAAATGTTTTTACCAAAATACTTACAATTATATATTTTCATTGAGTTGGTTCGGGTTTTTTTCTAACAAAAGACATGATAATTTTTAAAATCTCATTACAAATTCAGTAAATTCCATTCATTTACATACTTTTCTTTTTTAGTGGGTACTTTTTTTAAACGTAAAATTATGTAAACCACATATAATAACGATTAATTTTTCTTTTATTTTTTTTTTCAGTACAACCGTCTTATTAATGACATGTTAGCTGTTTATAATAGCGCTTCTGTTTGCGCTTTCGACGAACCGTTAAAATGTGGTCTCAGATTAGACCCAGGTATGTGTTCGCAATAAGTAATGTTTTAGAGATTATTATGAAAACTGTTACAGAATACATAGATAATAGATATATTATGTAAATTATTATTTTACTCTAGATTTAAACATAATAATGTCTCGGAGTCGAGACTGGAATGAACTACAACATACTTGGATAGAATGGAGAAGAAGAACGGGACAAAAAGTCAGAGATATGTTCGAACAGCTAGTAGACGTTAGCAATCAAGCAGCTCTACTAAACAGTACGTTTCTGATTATTGAATTATGTTTCCGACTACTTGAATACTAGATTGTATTATGTTTTACTACCTATGCAATTGTTTAGATGTGTCGGACGCGTCTGAGATGTGGAAATTTCCCTACGAATCACCATCAATGAGGTTTGAATTGGAAGACGCTTGGGAACAAATAAAACCTCTATATGAACAACTCCATGCCTACGTCAGAAAGAAGTTACGTGACCTTTATGGGCCTGAGAGAATAAGTCGAGAAGCGCCATTGCCCGCACATATATTAGGTTGTAATCATATTATTTTTAACGTTTCTATTTGTTTTAGATTTTTATTGTTTTTATATTATGTGCTTTAGGAAACATGTGGGGCCAGTCTTGGGAAAATATCTTGGACTTGACCATACCATATCCGGGAAAAAATTATTTGGATGTCACACCTCAAATGATCAAACAGGTGTGTACTAATTTTGTTAACAGGTTATATACATGTATTTGTAGATATCGTAATAAAATATTACTATTAAAGGGAAAATATGAAGCAAAAGTTCCTAAATAGTTATAAATATATTATTATTTATTTACAGGGATATACACCAGCTGCGATGTTTAGAGTAGCGGAAGAATTTTTCATATCTTTAAATATGAGTTCAATGCCTCAATCTTTTTGGGCTAATTCAGTCGTCGAGGAACTTCCAGGACAACCTATAATTTGTCAACCTTCTGCTTGGGATTTTTGCAACAGACAAGATTATAGGTTAATATTAATGTTTGATAATATAATGTAATGCTCTTGTGCATTTTTTCAATAAATTATACAATACAAATGTCTAGAAATAATTTAGAAATAAAATATAATCACACAAATAGTCAAATAAAAGAAAGAATTAAAATAAAATCTGATCAATAAAAAATCGTTTCAAAATTATAATTATTTCAAAGTAAAGATCTGAAAAAAAAAACATAACTTATAAACATATATTTTATTATAAATACACCAAATTTATTTATAAAGGGTTGACTTTAATTTTTTAAAATTACAAAAATATTAGGATTTTTATACGATGATAATATGATTCAACTAAATGACAAAATACACAGTGGGTGATTTTAATTAATATGGGAGTTTATTATTTGAAAAAAAATATTATGTTTAATGAATTTTTATTTTTTTCCTTTATAATAGCATAGTGGTTCATCAATTTTAACCATTATAAATATAATGTATAATCTAATTTATTCAATGACTTTTTAGTTTGTAAATTTTGCAAAATATAACCGTTTAAAAATAAACATTATACAAGAGATGAATCTGCCGACTACCGTTTATGTACAATATATATATTATGTTCTTGTGAACTTGAAACTATTTTGTATATTATAATTTAATATTGTTGCAATAGAGTAGGTTTATAGGCTTAAAATATTAAGTTTCTAAAAATTAAAAGTTCAGTACTTACTAATATCTACTTGTACATAATAGTATTATGTAAATAATTAAATTTTGTTAATAATGTATTTTAAATTCTTACAAATATTAAAAGCATAACAAATTATACTGTTCAAACAGCTTAAACATTATATACAAATTAAATAATTAAGTGTATTATAATATATCTCACTATATTTTTGATAACATAAAAAAGTAATTATTAAGTATAATTAGTGTAAAATTTAAAAAGTTTAATAATTTAATATTTGGTACTATTGCAATAATTATAAATTTTGTAAATTTCAAAGTAATGTTAAAAGAAATTATTTGTAAAAAGTATAATTTTAACTATTATCTATAGATATTTATTAATTATTATTATCTATTTTATATCAAATTTAATGTAGAAATATTTTTATTTAGAAATAATTTGAATAGAATAAAATACAAATTAAACTATCACGGATAAATAATAATATGTTGATTATAATAATTAATTACTCATTAATTATGAATGTCGAAAGCTAGAAGTTATGTGAAAATGTCAAAGTATATTGATGTATTGATAATAATAAATAGAAAATTGCAAACTTCATGATATTAAATTTTTTGATTTTGTTATGAATATAATATGATAAGTTTGTTATTGTTTTAGAATCAAAATGTGCACTCAAGTTAATATGAAAGATTTCATCACTGTTCATCATGAAATGGCTCATGTACAGTATTTCTTGAATTACAAAAAACAACCAAAGGTGTATCGTGACGGTGCTAATCCAGGTATATTTGTTAAATGTATTTAGATCATAAATATTAATATATTATACTCAATTATTTTTGGATTTTAAAGGATTCCACGAAGCTCTAAGTGAAGCAATATCACTTTCTGTATCAACTCCAAAGCATTTGCAAACATTGGGACTAATATTGAACTCTGTAGATGACATTCCTCATAATATAAATTATTTATTTGGATTGGCGATGGACAAGCTTACATTTTTGCCTTTCAGCTTGGCACTTGACTTATGGCGGTGGGATATATTCAAAGGAACCACGCACAAGGAGAGATACAATTGCCATTGGTGGGACTTACGGTAAATTACATATTTTATGATACTTAATAGTAAGTAGTAGTCAGTAGATACATTAGATCTAATTAAATTATGATATTATTGTTGATATAGTGAATACAATTTAAATCATATAAGTACTTAAAATTACGATAAAATTAATATTATCATACCTAAGTAGACAGAATACGAATACATTTAGGTAATAATGATTATGTCGAAAATAACCATAGAAAAAATGTCTATAAACAAAAATTGTCATATACAGAGATGTCCATTAATGAATATATTTTACATCATAATATAAAGTATAATTTAAATTAATGAGATATTATAAATATATATATATTATATTTATTTAAATTTTCAAATAATTCAATGTTATCAATGTCATCATGATATTAATTTCATTACATAATTTATAATATTATAAAATATTTATTATAGTTATCCGCGTTGGATTTTTGTTCATTTATCAGGGGTTATGTGTATGCAATTTACTTGCGTTTTTGCATTTAGCGTTGTTTCTGTAATGATAAATCGAAATCATATAATTTAACTTTCAGGAGTAATAAGACAAGATGTTTCGCATTTCATAATAATCTAATATCCTAGTTTTCCAGATCACATTTCGTTATATTATCTTAGATATTAAATTCAAGCGACTTATAATCAATGTAGTAAAATAATCTCATTTATGAAAACAAAAATATTGTGCTTGTATAATAATTGTTTCTTGACATTCTGGCCGATTCTTACATTTGTATATAAATACGTGTAGACACTATAAAACATATAAGATCGTATATACAAACATCGTATTTATTGTATAATAATATTACTAAATAATAACTACATTTTAAAAAACACACGAATGACTTTGGATTATTAATTCTAATTAAGGTTATTAAAAATAAGGATATTTAATTATTATCCACTAATTTGAGTAATTTTTCTCTAGCCCATTTTTCCCATTTATTCTTCCGATCAATTTTATACCTGGACACATTTGTATTTAGACATATTTATATAAATTATATTGTATGTTTTGTGTATGGCCATTTTTAATGTGGACATTTTTTACCATCTATTGTCTATGTATATATTATGTTTTTATGAACTTGACAGTTAATACACTGTCGTTGGTAGAAACCTATTTTATAATTAATCTTTTTACTAGAAAAAATAGTATTAGAAATATTACTCTCATACTATTATTTTTATGAATATATAAAAACATATTCATGTATATCGGTACCTATTATTGCTGCTTTTTATTGAATTTCAGATAGATTATAATGTTGGTTCATATTTATAATGATATAAAATATATAGTTTATAATATACAATGGTCAATTTTAATAATTGGCTTAAAAATATATGAATGATTAAAGCTAACACAATATATTATGATATTGGCTTGAGTAGAAAAATTTTCATTATTTATAATATATGTCTACTTACCATAATACATAACATATAAATATCAAATGTTACAAAATTATAAATGGCTACATTTTTAAAAATAAATTAAATATTATAGTAATAGCTATTTTCTTCGATAAAAAATATAAACTTTTATGTATTATACGCAAAGTATACATTACCGCATTAGAATATAATATTTGAATTAAATTAATTGTGTAAGAAGTTTTATTATAAAATGTTTATCAATGAGAATTTTACATTCATAATTCACATGAAATAATTTTATCGAGTTAATATAAATGTCAAGGTAAGGTTACAATATAGGTAGTCGATAATTTATTAATTTAATCACCCAACTGTATTATAAATGCAATTTAATATATGTTATACTTAAACTGTTTATTTTAAAATAATATTAATTATAATACTAAATAATTAAAATTACAAATAATTTTTAAGCTTCGAATATTTGATATAAAAAATGACTATAGTTTGTGACATATTATGTATGTTATAGTATGGACTATATCATATTATATTAATAATAATAACATTTCATATTCATTACTAATTACTTTTACATGGTTTAAATATGAACATACCTATTAACTATAGAATATTATTTTATAATCTATTAAACTTTAAACAAATATTGTATTAAATGCTATATTATTATCTGTAAGTAAGTACTCCAAAAGTTTTTAATATGATATTCTAAGAGTATTTTAATTACAATTGAAAAATAATTAATAACACTGTGTGTTATTTATTTTTGCTCTGAATAAACTATAAATGCAAATCACAATTAATTTTTAATATTGATTTGATAGATATCAGCTACTGACTGTTTAGGTGAACTGATATTTAATTATCAGGAATTGGGGTGTATAAAATAATTTTGTACATACAACTAATGACTACAAGTTTATTGTATTAATTATAAAAATATATTTTTTAAAGGCTTATAAAAGAATAGGTAATAATATTTTTTAAATGTTTATTATTTTGAATGAATATTGAATATGTACAATATACTTAGGTAGTAATTAATATCAGCTTTCTTATAACTATATATCATTATTAAAACTATATACAATAAAAAAAAAAAAAACAGTTTTATCAAATTTAAATAGATATGTATTTAACGTTTTTTTTTTTTTTTAACAAAAATCTATAATATTCATTACATTTTATATTTTAAATCAAAATCGAAATTAAAAAAAGTACATAAATTTACAGTATTGTTGTTGTTTTTTTTTTAATAATTAGCGAACGACTTGGTGGTGTCAAGCCTCCAGTACTCCGGTCCGAGACAGATTTTGATCCGGGATCAAAATATCACGTACCCGCCAACATTCCCTACGTTGGGTAAGTACCCATGTGTATAATTTCAACAAGTAGTTACACTTATATGATAAACTGTTTTTTTTATTATAAAATGGTAACGGTATTTCGTATTTTTGCGGCGTAGTTTCACTACCGTCAACAATACCTGTCGCTCAATACGATAATTTCATAATAATAATGAATATAATAATATAATAATAATAGTATAGTGTGTTTGCGAATATCAAATACCTATTTAATGGAACTGTACCGTAGTTTTGTCAACAGGCGTCTAATACGATTTCGTCGGTATGCATACTATATACATGGTCGTTATGTATATATTCGAGTAGGGGGAAACCGCATACGGACACAACGGACGGTTTCGGTTTCTTCTTCTATAATTCGGTATGTCGTTGCCGTCGTTGTCGTTGTCGTTGTATTGTTAAAATACGCGTGTACACGCGATACCGGACGGGAAACGAAAGTAGAATTCATTTTAGTTTTCAAAAATGTTATAACAACCGAAATAATCAGTAATTGCTCTGGCATTTTTCGCGATCTACTATAACACTACGTTGGTACTATAAATAGGAAAACACGGATACGCGGGATTGCGTGCGCGGATTGCTAAATAAATAATAGAGCTCATTTTACACGCCGGAACAGACCGATTGACATCCACATATTTGTCGTGTTGCGTCTACTTATACCGAATTTTCAAATTACGTATATTTTCTGTATTTGTATCTCTACGATGCGGAGTTAAAAAACTGTCGATCTTACACCGAGGAGTCATTCTACACGTCGATTAAAATAAATCTATAGACCGAAGCTTTGGGAAATTCGAGGTTACGGTGATATTGTGAACTATAAAACGCATCGATAGTGTAATGAAGGTACAGCCTTAAAAGTACCGCGAAAATATCTACAAACACGAACAAAATATTATTCCTATTCTATTATTATGCTAAAGACTATTTAATATTATGATAAAACGTACAACAGATATGACAATAATGTACACAAATATGGTTTTTATTGGTATTCATAGTATTGTTATTACAGTGTTAAACAAGTCTAAAATATGCTTAATTACGTCGAGCGCAACTAGCTAGATAAAATGGCAGCAAATGTCACTTACTATGATATATATAAGCTGGTGAATTGAACACTACGGATCATCCGTGTGAAGATCCGTAGTCTTCGTTACCACCGTAGGCGTCTGGCGTCCCTTGATCTTGGCCACTGCCGAACGATGTAAAACCGTTATCGTAATTGTTTACGAACGCAGTACCGTATCCCGTAGTGTCCGACGAGCTCTCTTGATTTAGTAGCCCGCCTTGCCGGTACGAGTCATGATGTGTGTGATGTTGTTGTTGTTGTTGTTGTTGTTGATGATGATGGTTACCGTAACCGTTCTGCGATTGCGTGTGTACCGGTATGTGAACGGGAACTTTGACTTCGACTGGGTATGGAACGGGTACTTTGACTGGTACTTTGACCGGAACTTTGACCGCATACGGCACTGGTCTATCAACGTGCACGGGATATGGTTTGGGTACGTGGACCGGATATGGTCTGTCCACGGGTACTTTGACTGGATATGGTATTTTTCTTTCCACCGGATATGGTATCGGCTTCTCTACCGGTATGTGTATGGGAACGGGACGGTCTATTGGTATTTTCACGGGATACGGGACTGGGTGGTCTACAGCAACTGGTACTTTTTTCTCGATGTATACCGGATATGGTTTCGGTATGTGCACCGCCACAGGTTTCTCCACGTGAACTTTTACCGGAAACGGTACGTGTTTTTCCACTGTTACCGGGTATGGTTGTGGCACGTGCACCCTAACCGGGTAGGGCACTTGTTTCTCAATGTGTACAGGATATGGTCTGTGGACCGGATATGGTACGGGTTTTTCGTATGGTACTCGGACGGGGTAGAGAACTTTTTTTTCCACATGCACTGGATATGGGACTGGTACCTCTTTTGTTACGTATACTGTCTTGACGTGTCCTCCGTACCCGAAGCCATGACCACCTCCTCCATATCCACCACCTCCTCCAAATCCACCGCCTCCATATCCGTTGCTGCTTCCGTGTCCGCCACCGCCTCCGTGTCCTCCACCGCCTCCGTGTCCGCCTCCACCTCCGTGTCCACCCCCGCCTCCGTGTCCGCCTCCTCCTCCATGTCCACCACCCCCACCGTAACCGTTGGTTGATTCGTGTGCATCGATATTTCCGCCACTTTCGTATCCTTGGAATGTTTGTTGTGAACCAACAAAGCCATGTTGATCATCACCACCATTGCCTGGACTGAAAAAGTGCCCTCTACCAGAAATTTCGGGTTTTCCATCGTGATTAAAGAAACTTGCCATCCAACCATGATTGTTGGCATTTCTTCCTCCCATCGAGCTATGATGGTCGTTTGATCCTGCTGTATTGGATCCCTGTACGTTGCCTCCGTTATCTTGGACGCCCCTTTCGAAAAAGAAGTGACTAAAACCGTTACCATTATTGTGGTTTTCATTGTTGGCCGATAACTGTTCACTATCTTCATCGTTCCCATCTCGACCATTATTATTTCCAAATGGAAACCCCGAATAGTCTGAACTTTCTGGCGATGAGTGAGAATTAGTTCCTCGGCCATATCCGAGTATGTTTTCTAAACCCCGTTTTTCTGGTGGTTTTGATTCTGTAGAGTCTTCAGTATTATCGACTTGTTTCCTTTTAGACGACTTTGTGTCGTGTTCGGCTAATGCATAGGTCAATAATAACGTCAAAAATAACCATTTTTGCTTCTGTAAATAAAAATTAACTTGATTATTTTTATAATGAAAAGAATATAATTATTTTTAAATGTTTTTTTGTTGATATTTCATAAAAATATATTCATTTGAAAATTATATGTTGCAAATTTTACTTCGCATTATCTGACATACGGTATGGTATGCATTAAAGTATACTAGTATAAGTATAGAAGTATAGTATCATATAATAGTTAAGGAGCTGAGGACAATTCAATAAACTAAAATTAAGTGTAGATCAATTACAATATTAAATAATTTGAATAGTTCATAATTGTTTTCAAAACTACCTCTCATATTTAAAAATACGTTTTGTACAACGCAAATGAATTTAAAATTTAAAACTATGTTGAATTTCTGTATGTATGTTTTGGTTATCTAGATACAATTTATTTTTATTTGAAATTATTCATAAATCCGTTAAAATAATTAATGTTTTAAATGTTTGTGAAATGACTAGATTATACATTTATACCAGTCATAGATCTAAGTGAGAATCAACCCTGTAAAGGTGGACTCACATATCAAGTTAACCATATTATAATGTAGTATCTATTTTTTTTTTTAATATAAAGTATCATATTATTTTCGAGGACACTATTTCTGTTCACATGAAATTTACTAAGAACCAAAGAACGTTTGAATTTCGATAAACATAAATTAAAATTTTAATACAAAATATCTGTCTAACGATTTACTCAAAAAATCGGTGGCTCTATGATTAAAAAAAAAAATTTTAATTTAAAATAATCAAATTATTGAAAAATTGTAAAAATCATTAATTTATGCTAATTTGTTTTTTTGGAATTTGTAATTATTTTAAAATACGCTAGGTTTTTAAATACTTTTATAAACTATATAACCAAATAACTAATACTTAATAGTATAAGTAACTTATAATTTATCCTTTATTCATTATAGTAGTTTTTAAAATACTTAGATTTTTTTTATAGTACTAATTTTATTTTTAAAATAGAAATATTCTTTTATTCTTTAAATTGTTAAACAGATGATTTTTTATTATATTGATAAATAGACATAGAAATTTGAATATGTAGTTTTTAAGTTATAACATTTAAAAAAAAATTAGGCTTAAATGCGAATTTTTAGGTGACCCTGGTTCCGATAAAATCAATAAGTTTTATTGTTGTGGTTCAAGTATTAATTACTGTAGATACTTGAATTATTTTATTATCTTACAAAACTATTTATCTTATCGTTTTTTAAGCACGCAGCAGTTTTTCTTAAATGTTTTATCTTAGTTATTTATAAATATTTTTGAATTTTTAGTTTTTTTGCTTTAAATTTATGCTGAAAAGAATATTTTATACTCGAAATTTAATACAAGATTCTTGACAAATGGTTTTTACTTTCATTAATAATATTAAACATTCATAGTTTAATTTTTTTATGTGTATTTTAAGCTGAAATTTGAAATTTCACAAAATTATGAAAATAAATAAATTTTTGTAGTGAAAATTGAATATAAAATATCAGATTCCTCAATTTTTTTTTACTAGAAACTAAAATAAAAAACAACGAAAAAATCGTAATTACTATTTATTTAATTATTATTTAAATTATGATTACATAATATATAATATACAAAATGAAGAAATAACAATTTTTTTTTAGTAAATATAAGTATTTTCTATTTTGCTTTTTTTTTTCTGTACTTGTTTGATTAAAAATTAAACGTCAATACATAGGTAGAATTTTTATAAATTTTTGAAGTTTTTAAAATTATAGCAAATTTCGTTAAAACCACGAATTCCTGCAAATTATTTTCAGGTAAAAATGTATTCAATTTAAAATATGAATAGTTAAGGTTAAACAATTTAATTATAGGTTTTCCATAATTATTACTTATAGTAATCTAAAATTATCTAAACTACAAATGGATATCTTTATATATATATATATATATACTGGATGATTCTTTTATCAAACAACACTCATTATTTCAAAAAGTATTAATGTTTTTGAAAATATTTTTTTACATAGTTTCAAATTGTTAAAAAAACAACGTTTTTATTAAAAAATTATATTTTTAAATATTTTTTATCCTTATAATTTTATAAGTTTTTTACTTTTTTGAATGAAAACATAGTGTTTCAATTTCATATTCCAAAGCAGAATAATTTTTTGAATATTTTGATACATAAAATTCATACATATAATTTTTTAATAAAAACGTTGTTTTTTTAACAATTTGAAACTATGTAAAAAAATATTTTCAAAAACATTAATACTTTTTGAAATAATGAGTGTTGTTTGATAAAAGGATCCCCCTGTATATATATATTCAAATTGAAATGTTGACGAAAAGTATGTTTTAATGAAAAATTTATTTAGTTATTTTGTTGTAATAATTCAATAAAATATTATTGATAAGAATTAAAAACCTTTTACTATCGCGTTTATTATTATTAAATATACACAATGAAATCTTCAAAATTTTTTAATTAATATTTAGCTATTCTTATAAAATCCTATTCTCACAGTTATACGGTACGACAGTATTGACTTATAAATTAATAAATAGCTTATAATATTATTTCATATATTTAAAAATTATTTTTTGAAAAAAATGAAAAATAAGTATTAAAAATGAAGTTCAAATCTATAAAAAGCATTTTTATGGCTATTACATATAAGTAATAATAATATTATAAATATACTACGAGTTTACTTTTTTTTCAAAGTTTGGTAAACTTGTTGATTCAACCGTTTTAAAATATTATTACATTATTCGGGTTTATAAATCATAATGTACTATTTCTTACAATATTTGTATATCCAAGTTTTGTACTTATATTTTTTTATTACTCAAATATTTAACCAGAATAATTCAAAAATTTAAAATTTTGAAAATGTCATACTATTTTAATATTATACTTAAACAAATATTTTACTTTAGTACAAAATTATATCTGTAGATTAAATTATGAGTATAATTTATTATACGTCAGTTTATATATTCTATTTAGATTTTAGTTTTTTTTTTAATAATATGATAATTTTATACCAAATATTTTTAAATCAATTATTTGTATTTTACAAAAAAATTTAAGTAGTTGCTTTCATTAATAATTTATATTTATGACTATTTGATTAAAATATTATATATACTTATATTTGTATAAGGAAGTTTTTTTTTCATCAAAAATAAAATAGCATGTACTTACTTCCATTGAACGATAAAATATTCCCGTTGGTATTATAATAAATAATAGTATAACTGGTAAAATATTTTATCACAGTATCTTTTTCAAGTTGGATTGTAGAAAAACATTATCAAAGAAACATTTACAGTTAACGCGAACTGAAACTGCTTCAAAAAAATCGACTTTTCACAAACGTCTAATTATGGTTGGTGTACATTCAGACTATGTTATATTTTATACTGTTTTTCTTAATATATCAAAAAATATTGTTTACAATTTCCCCTCCATATTATGGTAGTAACTATTAGTCTGTACTGATATGCTATAGTTTTTCTTGGTGGTATTGGCTAGTAAACAGAAGACTATTTTCCTCTCTCTTTGGACCATTTCTTTATTACACGCTCTATCCGTTTTCTTTTTACTTATATATCGTCAGAAATAACACCAGTGAAATATGAAATAAATACAATGTATAGGTACTTAATGCATTTTATTTGTTTATAATTTTACAAATGAATGAATACTTAACTTATAGAAGTGTGGTAAAATTATTCATAATTATAGAAAATATTTAAAAAAAATATATATATTATATATATATTTGAAAATAATTCTATTATTCAGTAGCTTTTTAAAAACGTGAATGTGCACATTTCAATTTAAATTGAAATATAGAAAATCTATTTCTTTACAACGTTCGAGTCTTCAGTTTTTGACTCTACCTTTTCTTGGCCCTTGGCGGATGCACCTCCAATGGCAACTGTTTCTTGACCGACGGATCCAAAGTTTGCTGACTTGAATAAAGCCGATGCATCAGCTGATCCAGCGGAAAAAGAGTTGAATGGAGCAGGTGTTGATGATCCGAAGAAAGATTGTTCACCGAAACTGAATGGAGCTGATGTACTACTGAAACCGTCTTGGACGAAGTTTGCGCCAAAAAGTCCAGCTGGGCTGGCAGTTGTACTGTATGAGGTTACTGGGCTAACTGTAGAGCTGAACAAAGCACTTGCAGAAGCTGGAGTGGAACTGTAGAATGAACTTGCAGAAGCTGGAGTGGAACTGTAGAATGAACTTGCAGAAGCTGGAGTGGAACTGTAGAATGAACTTCCAGAAGCTGGAGCGATTCCTGAAGCAAAACCATACGCGGATGCACCATCAAAAGCTGGAGCTAATCCAGATGCGCCGTATGTGACTTTGGTGCCGGTTAAAGCTAATTGTTCTGGTGTCTTCAAGTTTTGGTTGTTAAGAATAACGGCGTTTGCGGGTGTGTTGTAGTAGAAGTTAGGTACTCCATCGTTAGATTGTGCGGCAAAAGCTTTGTATCCAGCTTGACCAGCAAAAACTTGACTGGATTCGTATCCCAAACCGACGGGGGATTGTTGGTAGTAGTGGACTGTAGCGAAACGTTGAGCTGGAGCTGCAACTGGGACTGGGACCTTGACTTCAACTGGAACTTGGACTGGGTATGGCACTCTCTTTTCTACTGGGTATGGCACTGGTCTGTCCACGGATACTGGAACCTTGACTTCCACTGGGACTGGTACTTTGACTGGAACGTCGTACCTGACTGGGTATGGAACCTTCTTTTCAACTGCGTACGGTACCAATTTTTCTACTGGGTATGGCACAGCCTTTTCTACTGGGTATGGCACTGGTTTTTCAACAGGGACTGGGTATGGCACTGGTTTTTCCACGGGGTATGGTCTGTCAACATTTACTCTTACTGGGTATGGCACTGGTTTTTCAACTGCGTATGGGACGGGTTTCTCAACTGGAACATGGACTGGGTATGGTCTGTCGACTGGGACTTTCACTTCATAAGGTACTGGCTTTTCAACTGGGTATGGCACTCTCTTTTCAATTTCGACTGGGTATGGTTGTGGAACGTGGATTGGACGGTCTACATTGACTTTAACGGCGTATGGCACGTGTTTTTCTACTGTAACCGGGTATGGGTGTGGAACGCGGACCAAAACAGGGTATGGAACTCGCTTTTCAACTTGGACGTAGTAAGGAACTGGAACTTCCTTAGTGATGGTAACTTCGTGATGAGGTGCAGGGGCGTTAGCGACGGCTGGTACTACAACGGCATCGTGACTAATTGCGTCAGACTTGACGATTGCTCCTTGAGAGTACGACGGGGCGTAAGCTCCTGAGTAGTATGAACTGTATGATGTAGCGAAAGCTGGTGATCTGTTCAAAACGACGGGTTCTGGGGTGGATGACACAACTGGTGAAGCTCCGCCTAATAAGACTGAAGCGGGGGTGGAAGAATACGCAAAGCTTGCGTCGGATAGTGCGGCACCAGAGACAGCAGAACCAGACAAGAAAGGTGCTGGGGTAGATGATCCAATAAAAGCTGCCGGTGTAGATGAGCCGAAAGATCCATCGAAGAAGGGAGCTGGTGTGGACGATCCAACGAATGAAGCAGCGTCAAAGGATTGAGCTGCAGCGGCGCCGGAGTAAGCATTCGATGCAAAAGAGTTACCGAATGCGAACGGAGCTGGTGTGGAGCTGTAAGAAACGGACTTGAAAGGTGCAGCGGTGGTTGAGAATGAGCTGTCGAAAGTGAATGGAGCTGGGGTTGATGGGCCAAAGCTCTTAGCTCCGAATGAGAATACAGATGGGTTAGAGAAAGGGAAACTGGCCTTTTCGGAAGCAGATCCGCCAAAACTTTTTACAGTAACGGATTCTGTTTTCTCATTGCTAGTGAGTTTGTCAGCAAATGCTGTGGACACGACTAGGAGTCCTAGGAGAGCTGCTTGAATCTGAAATAATAATTTTTTTTATAGCTTAAATCAAATGATAAATCATTATTAATTAATAGGTACATTAGTGAAAAATATATTACTTTTTAGAATACGATACACATTTTATTTAAATAATTATCAATTCAAAATATATTGACAGTAGTTAACTAGTTAATGACAATTAGTATATTTTCAAACTGACTTAATACAACGATAGTTGCATAAGTTATTTATTATTACTTTCAATAGTGTACGGTATGTTTTCCATTTCTTAATTAATTTAATTTTTTATTATTTTTTTTATTCTTCTTATAAGATCTTATAGTAATTTGATATATTATTGATTCATATTTTTATATTAAATTAATAAATTATAATTTTATGAAATATGATATTTTGTATTAAACAAAGTAAATTCTTAGTAAGCAATTTATGCTCATGTTGGCAAAAGAACTTTTATTAAA
Organism: Rhopalosiphum maidis; assembly: GCF_003676215.2. Lineage (NCBI taxonomy): Eukaryota > Metazoa > Arthropoda > Insecta > Hemiptera > Aphididae > Rhopalosiphum > Rhopalosiphum maidis. The sequence continues at coordinate 90,486,793 of NC_040878.1, forward strand.
AATATAATTTTACGGTTAAACTCAAAATAAAATATTGTAGTAAAATATTATTTCAATAAGTAAAATGTTGATAATGTTTATCAGTTTTTGTTTTCTTACAAAATTAGTTTGTTACTTAAAAACAAAAAATATTTTTCAAATTATAATAACTATTGTTGAGTATGGAATAATATTAAGATTTGACATTTTAGAAAAATCGTATTCTAATGATTGATTTTAATTTGTTTACATTAAATATGATGATAATTTATAAATGTTACCTAATGAAAATCAAAATTTCGCAAATTATTTTAACAACAACTCAATTATCTCGTTAAATGAACTTCTGTATATTTTACGTCATTATAATATATTATTTTTAGTATTTATTAGTTCTTTATAATCTTATGTAACTTAATACAAATTATTTTAGTTTTAGGACACAACTTTTTAGATTGTCTCTTTAAGTATCAAATTTTAATAACAGGCAATTGTACTATGGTTTATGAACGTATTTTTAAATTATAACTTAAGTAAATTTTAAAGTTCATAGTTAAATTTAATATATAGCAAAACTAAATAGATTTGAATAAATGCTTCAAATAACTAATATAACAATTTAATCAAAAAAAGTTATTGTTGAAAATAAACCACTAATACATATATAAATAAAAATATTGTATTGAAAATGCAATTAACATTATATAATATTATGTTACTTGTGATATAATAATATTTTTATTTAATAAACCCAGAAAACAATTATTTATCACTTTTTTAAATTATAATAATATGTCAATATAGGTAATTTATATATTTTATTGGTGAACCAAGAACAATTACTTATTATAAATAATTTATAATAAAAATTTGCATATTTTTGTATACTATATAAGGTTTTGAAAACTAAATGTCTATAGAATATTTTTTATAAAAATGTAATACACATTTGAGATATACTTAGTTCTTTTATGTGTATTAATATAACTTATCTATCTAATAAATATTTAAAATATTATGTTAACAAGCTCCTATCGTATAAACAATTATATAACCAACTGTTATATTTTTATCCATAAAAATAATAAATGTATCTTTATTTTAAAATAAATAGGTATCTAGTAATTAAACTTTAATTTGTTTATTAACGTAATAAAATTTAGAATAAAAAAATAAAGACTTAAATTAAATCGATGGATAAAAATTAAAAATATTTATTGGATTTTAACAACTATAGTTATTTTCATTTTTAGCTTCCAAAAAAGAATTTAACATACAAACTGATATCTTATTTTATATATTTAAAAAAATATTTTTATTAAAATAGAATTGTTGGTATTAAAAATATAATTATAAAAATAATAGTATATTCAATCTCACCATAGCACGTGGAGCCATACTTGATGTTGGTTCTCTTCAATCCAGCGACTGATTGACTGGATACTTTGTTGAACACCAGCTTTTACTATATATATCTGCGCTTCTTCTTGGACTGTATCCAGCAAAATTACTGTCAAAAACCAGTAATCCGGGATGGGAGAATTTTTTTCGAACTGTAACGCAGCTTGCTCCCCCCCACTTATAAATTGATGATCTTCGTTCAACTGCTGTTTTATCAGTATTTTTTATTATGAATTTTTTTATATATATATAAATCTATTTTTTTTCGCGTTTTTCGCTCATCTCGTTCAGCAAACCGGTTATTTACGCTAAGTCAAGGGTGCACAACTATGGACTCCGAAGGATCGGTGGCCTCGTCGACCTTCGAACAGTACAGCCATATCCCCTTTCACACACCGGGTAACTTGCAGCGTATTCTCGTCTAATTCGCACTTTTAATAATTTTGCGTTTACTCCCTCATTATTAAAATACTGTAGAACACGTACCTGCTAAAGGAACATTATGCGAAATTGACTACATATTGTATGCTGTACATTTCTTATGCATTAAATAATTACGTTTAGTCGGTTGAAATTTTTCAAAATTAAATGTTTACGTATAATCTGTGAGTGCTATTATTTTTTGTTTAAAATATATACTATTTATTATACTTTAAAATAATATATGATGATTCTCAAGTATTGTAAATAAAGTATTTTCTGATTTAATAATATTTAGTAATAGTTTAGGTTTTATTTTGTTTTAATACGTAAATGTATTTTTACATTTCTATTCATTTTGAATTAATAGAAAAACTATACATTATTATGTTAACCACATCTAACATTATTTCTTATAGCATTCGTTTTATAAGAATATTTTTCAGAATAGTATAGACAAGGGATCTCCAAGCTTTATTTTCGAAGACCATACGAAAAAATTAAAAGTTTTTGATTAACAAAAATAAATAAAGTTATATCATTTTTTTTTATTTAAACAGTGTATTAAATTATGATTCTAATGTATATTCTGGCTTTACACGTGTAATATGCAACGTATAATGAGGAGTAAACGTGATATCAATTTTTAATATTTTTTAATTATTCATTGTCATTTAGAGGGCTGGATAAGACTTTTCGCAGTTCAAATGCTGCCGGTTGATTGTAGTTTAGAAATTACCGGTTTAGACAAATTTTAATCATTTTTCAATGGAATGTGTAATAATACGTGTAAAAATTTAATAATAATGTTTAACATTCTTAACTTTATTGAATATAGACTTAATCATATATAGATTTGTAATATTATATTCATAATTATTATTTTTTTTTTTTTTGATAATTTAATTGAATGTTCATAAAATATATGATTTAAACTTTGAACTATTTACACTTGACAGTCTAAATATTAATAGTTTAAGAGTTAACTTGGCCAAGGCAAAAGTTCATATTACATATTATTTATTTTAATAAGTTGTTATATTATTATTCTGAACCTACGCCGAAATGGTACGAATAAAATTAAGTGTATAACAAAATTGCATAAAAACCGGTCGAATTCTGTAGGTGTATTAAATAAATATTATACATTATAGTTTATGGTTCCATATGCCTACATGTTTATTAAGTTTCAAGTATATTGCTGAATTTTAGTAATCGAATAATCAACATAAAAAATGGCCAGCATTTAACATTTATAAATTATGTATAATAATCATGTGTAGTTAGGTTGTTAGTAGAGTATTATGAAATATTATATAAAATGCATAATGTATAATATAGCCATTATAATTTTGCTTGTTTGTTTAATTTTTTTTTTTTAAATATTTTAGTTTAAAATAAAATCAATTAATAATTTAACTGATATTCCTTGATATCCTAGTAAATTAATTGTATGTACGAGTATATGAGATTATATGTATAATATGAGTAATGTGATTTATGTATTTTTAATTTTGAAAAGATTTAGGAAAATTAATATAAATATGAAAAATCTGATCAAGTATTTTTTTTTTTATTTTTTAAAAACGTATTATTGTTAGGTAATTAAAAATATTAATTAGTAAATATGTAATTTGGTTTTCCTTTTTCTTTTATCATACAAAATAAATTAGAGAAAAAAATTATCTCTGTAACTGCATTCAGATATGTATATTTAATAGTTTCTTTAATATTAAATTTATAATTGGCTAATACAAACCCAATAAAACCATATAGTTGTTTTAAATTATAATAATCAAATAGTTTTTAAAATTTTTTTTTCGTGAGAAAATAAATTATTATAATAATAAAATTAATAAATAATAATAATATAGTCAAAGGTATAATTATATATGTACATATATTTATAAGTATTATTATTAATACTTAATAATTTAAATTTTGGTTTTTTAAATATGTAGTTAATGAAATCATAAAACGATTAAGGAATGTATCAAAAAGCCTTAATGATTTGTTTATAATAAGTAATTTTTATACTCTTATGTATAGTGTTTTTGTTACGTTTTAAACTATAAATTTCTACAATAAGCTATCATAGTTATTCCCTACATTTTTCATAATTTTTGTTTCAAAAAATAAAAGAAAGAAAGAAAGAAAAATCTGATTTTTATTTTATAATAATATTGTTTCGGAAACTAAGAAACTAATAATGCCTATTAGGCACATCAACACTATAGACTTACAACTTAGTATTTATAATACCTTTTCATTAATTTAAAAAATATATATAATTACATATTTATTTAAATTTTAATATTTTCTATATAATTCTTGTTTTACATAAATTATAATAGTATGTAATAAAATATATAAACTAAAAATAAATAAATTATTGAAATTTGAATACTTCTTAAAAATTTGATTAGTTAGATTTTTATTTTTATTAACTAATATTTTTAAGTTAATTACAATTGATATTATATTCTATACTAATTAGTATAAGAAAAAATAATATAAAATAATTGATATAACGTGTGGCAGTACATTTGAAATATCTACTTAATATATAATCCAAATACTATTTTAAAAATATTGATGTATACATTTTTTTTAAGGCTTACGAATAATTTTCTATTTTGCCTTTCTTAATCCTTGACTCTGTATTGACTTAATTTGTATTTTACTCAATTGGTTTATTAATTAGTATTGGCCATACTAATTATTATTATAATATGGCAATTACCTAACTACCACTGATTTTTTTATTTGCAATTTTTATATAGGGTAATATACATTGTACACATCACACATGTCACAAATGATTGTATTTTATTCTTGTATTAAATTATTCTGAAAGCGTAATTTTTAAACCAATTATCTTTTTATTCATTTTATAATTTTGTGTACATTTTAAATTATTATAATAATTTCATAACATAAACCCATTGATCATACATTTCACAATTTTAATGCAACAATGTCCAATTAATCCAATCTTTATTTTTTATTTAAATACCTATTTTGTTGTGTATTTATTATACTTATATTTTTTTAGTTAAATTTGAGTTTTTTTTTATTAATTATTCAAAAATATGTTAAATTTATTTTATCATACACAAGTTTGATAACTAACTAATAATATCTTATATTAATAACATTGTTATTCTTAGTAAATATAATATAATTGATCAATTTAATATGTTATTTGAATCCAAGTTCAAAAATGAATATTTAATTATGATTTATCGTAATGGTTTAGGTAGAACTACAAGTTGGGTGTTAAATAGTTTAGTTTTTTTTATATTGTATAGGTCAAATGTATGGTTTCAAATGTTTGAATGATTTCTTAGCTATTTCATTCTAACGCCCATCTTTCTATTTTATTTTCGTCTTATGAACCGCGAGGTGTAACAAAACCGATTTTCGCTCTTCACAACCGGTTTCCCCCTGCTGTGCAATATTCTTTTGTTTGGCAAACGTTTTACATTTTTATTATATTAAAATAATTGAATTTACAAAAACACGTCTATTTATTGTCAAATAATAAAACTATTTTAACGTTTGTCATATATTATTATAACTAATCGCGCTGAATATTTTGAGAGACATCTTGATGACTAATGGCGGATACTTAATTCTACGATTTTCATACGTTTTTATTATTCAGACCATTAAAAAAAATCGTTTTCTCGCATCTCAGATCGCGAGTACTAAAAAAATATTTATCATCACTCGGGTCGGATATTATCAGCTATGGAGTATTTTTACACTCGACTCTAATAATGGAATGTCATAAGTTATATTACAGTATTATGGCGTTGCTCAAGTCTTGTCCTTAGATTAGTATTTGTCATTATTTTACTCGTAGATAATCAATCATAAAATAAAATATCTCAATAGATAATTAAAAATCAGAGTAGAATTAGTATTTGTAGAGTATAATATTGCTTGTATGAGTATTTCGTAATAATAGTAATGTATAGACAAATTAACTACAAATCACAATTATTTATTAAATGAAAACATGTTTTTTAAATTATCTGTCCTTATGTTTTATTACCACATACGTCAGTTTATTTTTTTCATCGACAATGTGTAAATCTAAATTTAACATTTTTAAACACATACGCTAATTGATTGCTTGCCTACTTCAAATAAGTATAAACAAAACTAAATAAAAATTCTATGTTATACTGCTCATAATATTTTTATATGTAATGATACAAATAATTAGTATAATACATTTATATTTGTTGTTAAAAAGTGATTGTTCTAAAACGTATTCATCAAGTATATAAGTGTCCATGAATAATCTGTAGGTATCTATAATACACGCCTATATGATTCTTTTTTGAAAAATAAAACTTTTCATTTCAATCGCAACTAAAAAGAAATTAAAAAAAAAATACACGTGTTATTATTTTGTCGGAAGATAAAACATAATAAGCATCGGGGTGATTTGAATAGATTTATGAAATCAATTTGTTTGATTATTTAATATTTTGCCGTTTAATAAAAATTGCTTAACTGTACGTCATTGAGTTACGTATTATATTATTATAGATGTACGACATACAATGTGGTGTGGTTTGATAGAAATACAATACATAACAACGCTTAAATAAAATACAATACATATTGTAATATTACAATTTAAACGCACGAATAGGTACGTTTTGATTCGAGTTTATTCATTATTGTTATTGATATAATATATGGAGCACACACATATATTAGGTATATACATTGTATAGTTGTACACTAAGTATATTATATTAACGTTATTATAAAATTAGTTTATTATTATATTGTTCATAATTTTAAGTAAAAATTGTGTCAGTGTTTTATAAAACTAATATTATAACATAGTGATTTGGAATAATTAAAAATAAATAAACTGCTTATAACTTTTAAATGTTATAAATTATAACTAATAACTAATATTTTATTTTACAATAGATTATTCAAACATAAAGCATTTTGGTGTTTGTAATTAATGATACAAATTATAAGTATCATATGTGATGTTCTACCCCTATCCACAGACTCTATTATATTATGCTTAATAGAACATCGTTCCTTTATAATCTATGCAGAACTTTAGTGTTTATCGTAAATAATTGATAAACCGTAATATTATATCTGCATTTGATATTTAAATGGACAAAATGTAATCTACGATAAATTGATTAAGTTGTACTCTATTCAACAATTACTCAATATAATGATACACAGTTATTTTAAAATTAAATTTAAGTGTTCCTTTTTTGTTTTTTAAATATAATATATATATATATATGACAATTATACTAGCCTTGGATGATTAGTAGTTTGAGCCTATTAATGCAAATGATTGACTATACATATTACTATATCCCTAAAACCGGCTTATTTGTTCAGTATAAAAAGAAGAGAAAAAGTATTTTTTTCTTTAAAATTTCATAGTTGTTGACCCAAATAATTTCCACTAGTTGTGTAAACTATAGATTAGTTAATATGATGTTTATTTTTGACTATATTCATTTAGGTAATACACTAATACGATTATCTCATTACTATTTATTTTACACAAATATCGGTATGCGTAACCAGTTTGATAATATGCTATGTATCGTCACATATTAATATATTTTGCTTCTGTGAAATTCAATTGAATTATTGTATACTGTAACTAGCTGATGTAAAAACGATAATCCTCCTGTTTTTTGTCCATACTTCATGAGCAATAATAATTATTGCTATGAATTTAGTATTTATTCCTATAATAGGCACAATAATATTTAAAAAACAATATGAACTAAACACTACCCTTTAAAAATTCAAAACTCTAATCTGATTATACAAAATATTTTGTTGTCAAGTACGATAGGTACTTCTATATTATAGTTAAAAATCAAGATAGATGTAAAAATGTTTGTACCTATTATATATTCTTTAATCTGCCGATTGAGTATTTAAGTAGGACACTTAAAAACTATTTATTACACAATCTACAGTTAATATTTTTTTTTTTTTATCTTGAGCATCTTTTATGAACATTTCCACATTACATGTAAAATAGTAATTTTCAACGGGTATAATAAATTCATTGAACATTTTTATAAGAATTATGAATTGGTCTTTGAGTTTGTCAGAGTAAAACACCACTAATTTTATGTACAAACAATTACGTTAAAATAGAATAAACACTACTGTAAAATAGTAGGTTTCTTTCCACTATTTATAAAGTGTATTAACCGTATTGTCATCTGAACTTATTTATAAGCAATGCATTTTGAATAAATAAGAATATATATAACTCCACAGAGTTTTGATTCTTGTTATGTCAAATCTCAAGGGGAACAGGAAAAGTTATCTAAAAGTTCAAGATATCGAGTTTTATTAAAATTCTTAAAAAAATTGGTAAATAATTTGAATGCTTAAAATACATAACTTGAATACTTAAAGTACTAATACTACATATATATCAATAAGCTATAATGATGAATAAATAAATTATTTTTTTAAAAAATCTATCATTAAAGTTTGTTTAATATTACTTTTGTTTTTGTAAGAACGTAAAAATTAATTTTAAAGACATATACCTAATTTAATATGCTTATTTTCCATTTCACTATATTATTTATGAATGACCCCAAACGCGTAAAATCACAATCCTTATACTGAATATACAGCTTAATTTTTTGTTTTTACCGTAATAAAAATATTATTTGTGTATTCGAGATAACGAAAAACGATTAATTTTATTTCGAGTTATCGAGAGAAAAACGCTATTTAGTGTAATGGTAGTTTCAAGGGGATTGAATGAAGTTCGAGATAACCAAAAATTCGATAGCGACGTTCGACATAATAAGTATATACAACAGTTGTTACATTTAGTAATAGTGTACATAATATAACCAGGTTTACATCAAGTCAAAAAAATAGAAAATTTTTATCTTCAGATAAATAGGGGACAAAATGAAAACATTTCTGTGATATTATCTAAGCTAGCTATGCATTATTTGTTTTTGGATAGATTTTTCATATTCACTTAAAGTAAGCGGTAAACATCAAAGGGTTTCTGTTTTGTCCCCGTTTTCAGCTACATTTATTCGTTTGGTGTAAATGGAAAGTTTATGTTTTATTAATATTTCTAATTTTTCACCAAATTTAAAAATTAAGTTTGTTATTGTTTTTTTTCTTTTTTAAATTTGTATATTTGATGAAAACCTAGCAATATAATTAAAAAATATTAAATTACACAAACAAAAGATTTTGGACAGCTTTTAGTTAAATAACAACATCCAATAAAATAAAAATAAATATCATATTATATGATAATCATATATTTAAAAACGATGGAAAGCGACAAAAAAAATTGTCATGAAAATTTGGAATAGAATAGGGTCTGTGTAATCACATAACACGATATAGATTATCTATTGAACGTCTGCTACTGTGGTTGCGTATATTATATATTTTATACGTTCTGTTAATAACATAATATTATATTATTATGTATGTATCATATATTTTGATAAAAAAAAAAAAAAATTAAATAATAAAACCAATTTTCATTGTATAGTTAAATTGTGCAATAGCGTTTTAACGTGAACATAAAATAAAATAATATAGTAAAAAGGTATTGTTATTATTACTACTACGTGTCTACAGTTTAACAGTATACCTATAGATTCTGCAACCGATATAATAATAATAACATTATTGTTAACTTTCATTGGAAAATTTAATAAGTGTTTTTCGCCAACTCGTATCAAAAATAAATACTCGGACACTGCACTAATACTCAAAGTAGGCAATGCTTATTATGACACAAAATAATATATTAATTATTGTCTATTCGTCTTGTAATCGTTTTATGCCAATCCAAATCAATATTAACTAACTATCACCTAACCGATCTGGCCAATAACCAAATTATTAAAATTTAATCTAATATGATTTTTTTTTTAAATTTATGCGTTGTTTTATAAGAGGAAAATGTTTTGATTAAATCAAACATCATATTATTATTTTTGACCTTGCATACGTGGTTGGAATTTGATTGACTTGTAGTCGTGTTACCTTTTAATATATTATTTCATATTATTAATTAATAGCTAATAATTGACGTTTATACAAAAATTATAACTTAGATTTTCATAACTGTTTTTATAATTAAAAATATAGGTTTTAAAATCCAAGACATTTAGGTACAAATATTAAAATATTATTTTTTAGAATAAATATTCTATTATTTATTTATAGATATGTTAATAAACATATTAGGTACCTACTTACATTAAATTAACTGAATAACAATATTTAAATTTTCTATAAGCTATAGAAATTAAGTAAAAATCAGAATTTCTGTAAATTAGGAATTTTGTTATTGAAGAATTTTGCTGTCATTATCTTTACATTGTTGACAAAAAAATAAACCAGTTTTGAGATTGTTTAAAAATATTCAACTCGTTAAAATGTACATTAAATTTGAATATTATTCGAAATTGTTAAAGACGTTTTTATTTTGCGGGTAGGCTTGTTATTTAAAAATAAGAAAATAAATACCATCTTAACCTTGAATTTGAAAACACAACTACCCAATATGGGGTGGGTCGTTGACATTTGCACTTAGAAGATAAATTCCCTCAGACTCGTCGATGCTATTTTAGTCGTCTACAATATTCGTCCATTACGTAAACTCGACCATATAAAACGAGTATTTTTTTTTCTTTACACATTAATAATATTATTTTAAATTTGCTCGACGACGAGTTGCAGAAAACGAGTTTGGACTGAAAATACTATATAGTATACCTATACACACGAACGCCTGATCTCCCGCTATAACCAGCCTTAAAACAAAAAAAAACATGTTGTTCATATATAATAATATTGCTATCTTTTGGTAATTTTGTTTACCAGAATGATTATTGTGTTTTTGTGTATTGTGTAATATCTGTTAATACAATAATAAATCGACGTTTGTTTAGATATTATTTCGGAACGGTTCTGCAGTTCCAGATACACAAGGCGATGTGCTTGGCGTCCGGACAGTACAGACCAAACGACCCGAACAAATTGCTACACAAATGTGACATTTACCGGAGCAAGGAGGCGGGCGCCATAATAAAGTGAGTGATTTGGAAAATATGTTTTTATTGGATGTCATTAGATTATAATGTCGGCGAAATCGATCGTCGTGCGTGCAGTACCCATACGCAGTTATAACTAAATAACTCCGTGTTGTATAACGGAGCAGTTGTTCGTGTATGTATCGTGTTTCAAAATATTTTATTATATTTAGTGCGGTCTATTCAAACGTCAATTTTCCAGTGAAACGTCCACATCATACGCGTTTACCCGCAGCCACCACCGTCCAGTCGGTTGTTATTAATTTCCGTCTCTTCTTTTTACGTCATGAAATAGCGTGCCGTACGACGCCGCATAATATACAATTTACATAATATATATAATACGCGCGAATAATATATTGTCAGTAGATCGTATTGTTCGTGTTTACCTGCCGCGGGACGACGACAACGACGATGACAATAATAATAATAATAATAGCAAAGTATATTTTCAACTCGTCGTTCAATGCCATTCGTGGACTTGGTCTTTGCTCGTCGTCCGCGGTCAGAGTTCCAGTTTTCGTCCTTGGCTTTTAAATCGAGTCGATATAATAATATTCTACCGTCAAAATATTATTATTATAACATAACGTTTATGAACAGGATGTCATACATCAGCACATGTGTTGTCTCTGTCCTACAAATGCACAGCATAGCGATTTGCGTTTAAATTTGCAATTTATAGCAGAACCAATTTTATGTTATTAGCTTTGAACAGAATAAATTATTGCAAATTTAATAGACTTTAATTTAGGAACATAACTTATGTTCTATCGTTGATATTTACAATTTATTAATTTTCAAGCGATATATGACGAGTCTTTTTAAGTATAAATAGTGTACGTGCTCTATGAAAAGTTTAAAAAAAAATACACGGATGTTACCTTTATATTTTATAATAAGTCTTCTTACTTTAATATTTAAAGGTAACAACACAAATTTGAAATTATTAAACATAAATGGCATAAATTCTGATTTGTTAAGAATTTGTAAGAGTAAGACCCTAAGACAGGTACAACACATACAGGTGTGACGACCTCTTGATACGATCGCGGTATGGTGTGAATCACCACTAAATCGATTCGATTGTAGAACTCGCGGTGCAGACCTAAATGGCATCGAAGAAAGGACGACTACTGTGTGCTATAATAATAATGATACAAAATACAAATCGTAACGTTTTATTAAAATGTAATAGTATAATATTATATTAATGAATTGAAATAAACGCATGGCAGAATAAGATGGGTATAATATTTAAAATCAGAGTTTTATGAAATATGAAAAGGTATACTAAAAATACTATATGTCAACAACCTATTATGACTTAATAAATAAATAAATAACATTATATGTTTATATTGTGTATGTCATAAAAAGATATTTTTATACAAACATCTTTAACTGAAAAATCGCAACTAGTCAAGCAATAGAATATCATATTGTTGGTGACATTATAGGTTTGATTATTAAACAAAAATTAGGTATTCATTTATTTTTTTTCACTAAATTCGCGTTTAAAATTATCTTTTACAAATTAGTTTTAAAACTAAACTTAAAACTTTTAAATACTTATTTTAATTTATTTTTGACAATAATTTAAATGACACAGCAAGTATTATAAAAATTGAATAAAAAAATACCATCAAATTATGTCATAATATTTATGATATGCAAATTATTACGATACTTTGAAATTTAGAATTTATTGTTTGGCGATCCTCCAAAACCGTACGTTTCATTAAGTATTTAAGAGTAAAAGAACATTATCTATTATGTAGCTTAAACGATTTTATCGTAATATTCAAAAATAACATATTGGCAATATCTATCTTATAAATTTTATATCTAAAAAGAAATTAATGCCCTAAAATCGATAAAAAAAAAATGTTTAGCTCTGTCGAACAAGCACCATCGTTACGTGAATGGATTTATGAAATCAATTTTATCGATTTAATTGTTTTTAAATTAAATTAATATGTTATAACTATATATACACCGGATTACATAATGTTATACTATTGTAGATAATATGTATGTAAATAGTATCATATATGCACTGTGCATCCTTCTCTCGCATCACGTCAACCGCACCTCCGGGCTTTCAGAAACGTTTCTGCAATATCATATTATTATATAGGTACAGGTAGAAGATGCGACAGTAATATGTCGGCCGCCGTTGCGACAATAATACTGTTATTATTATTATCATTATCTAACACCACGTCCGGATGTCCGGTCTGCGCTCGGCGTGTTGATTTTGTCGTACGACTGCAGCAGCTGGCACTCATGTTCAACGCTATGCAGTGTACGCGACTATATACCTTATAACGGTGCAATAGGTCTTTTGTCGACGGGAAAACAAAAAAGTGAAACTCTCGGTGGACGTATTTCCTGTGCAGGACTAAAATACGGAGAATGTTACAATAATAGTAAATAATAATCGTAGAGAATAGGTCTATACTCCGCGTGAGATGTACGTGTATGATGTATACATGTATAGCTATAATGTGTGCATTTATCAACGGAAAACATTTAACGGGTCATTATTTATTATTGTGATGATGTAACGAGGTCGTTTGCGTTCGTTTTTTTTCTTCGTAATTACAATAATAATAATAATATTCTCGAAGGCGTCCGAAATGAGCGATATGACATACATATTATTATTCCGTATGTATTAAATTATATATGATATATATATATATATTATACAAGTATTCATAGATATATAAATACTTGCGAACTGCGATATATGAACGAAAATCAAAGCCGGTTGATACGATTGTAACATATGTCGCTATAATAAGTGCGAGAAATATGTACGTATAATTTATACAGATATATCTATGGTTTATGTGATCGCCACTCCCACTCAAATCGATTTTTTCCCACAAAACTCACAATATAATAATATAATATAATACAGTGTTATATTATGATAGAGCGATTTATCATACTTAATATTCGGCGGCGACCAAGATCGACCGCATTTGACCATCGTATCGCAGTACATTATAATATTTCATACATAAAAGGAAATTTCCTTGAATAGTTTACTTAATTGTTTTTTTTTCTTATAACAAAATAATAGAACACTGTACCTAAGTTATAGATAGTTAATTATAAATCATTGTAACTGCAATTGAAAGTGTATAGGTATATAATCATATCTCTATATATAGTGTGAACTATTTTTTTTTACTAACTACATTTTATAACCGTGGGGGTTGTCAAATACCCCTATAATAAAATCGCGAGAACGAGGCTCCAATGATATTTTCATTAAATTAAGTTAATGAAACAATTATTTCAAAGACATTTTATCGGACAAATTTGACTCAATGACATTGCAATATAAAATATTGAGAGAGAAAGAGGATGAAGGACATCTACAACGTAAAACAAATTATATAGTTTATTGCGAGAAGTAAGAACTGTTTTAAAATGCCACTTTTTATAGACTAATAGCAAAAAGAATAAAAAAATGAATGTATTGGTTTTATAATGATGTATAATATATATCTACGTAAAAATTCTTGTATTTTTAAGAATAATCAAGTAAAACTAAAAACAAATCATAGAAAAATTGGAATATTAAGCAATAAAATTTGTTGAAAAAATAAATTTTGTTGTTTTATTGTGATTATTTAAAAATAAATAATCACATAAATTCAAAATCCTTACACCTTCAAGGTTTCAAGAAAACCAATCAATACACTTAATATCTACAATTTATGAATGAAACTAATCTTTGCCAACCAATTAAATAAAATCTGGCATTACTACACTACTATTTATTTATGATACCATTCAAATGTACCAATGTACCGATCTCTAACACTAAAATTTTATTTTATAAGAAAAAATATAAATTTTTCAATTATTAAACATTATATTATATTTAAAATTTAAATGATTGTAATTTTATATTTTAGAAAAATCATGGAATCTGGATCATCGGAAAACTGGAGGGATACTTTATCTCTAGCAATTGGTGAGAATAAACTAGATGGTTCAGCTCTAAGAGAATTTTTCCAACCACTTGAAGAATGGTTACGAAATGAAAATCTCAGGACAGGACAGTTTATAGGCTGGAATTACGGTAGGTCTTAATATAATAATTAAACATTAATATTAATATTTTCTTAAATAAAAATATGTATAATACCTATGATCGTAATGTGAATTATAATCTAAAACACATTATATCATATTAATAATGAATTAATGAGTAAAGGATGTATCCTATTGGGAGATATATATTATACTCTGAAAATATTTGAAACGTGGCCAAATTTTTTTTAACATCTAAATGGTTATAATATGAGTTCAACTGGAGATGTTTTTGACCATATATTATTTAAGTGTACTGGTACTTAATGACTTACCTATAATGAGTATATGAAAAAAATCGAGATGAGCGACCAGTTAACCTTGCACAACTTGGAATATGGTAACAAAAAAATAACATATTGCCAATAGTCTATATAATATATGTATAAGCCGAATCCGAACTGTGTAATATAATATAATGTTTGTGATTTTTGCCAATAAATTTTACTTAATATTATTTCTATTTACTTGAGAATTTGAAAAAAATTATAATATTTTAAATTTGTAATTTTATTTAGATGGAGATTACTGTAAACATAGCATCGAAACAGCTAATCTACAAGTTTATGGAGGATTTTACAACGGAGCTAATTCTCCAGTAACATCAACTCTAGTGTTAATATCTTTACTATCTTCGTTATTAATATGCGTTAATGGATATTTAATGTAATGAATTTTATATGAACAAAAAAAATATTTTGTACAAAGTTATATTATTATTATATACATACGTTGATATACGTATCGTTGATACGTCGTACACCCATGCTTATAACTAGCATATATTAATCAAAATAGTGACACTAGTTTCAGTGAATAAGAAATTATTTTAAATTAATATTCCTTGATTATATTTGTCTTTTAAATTCAGAATTATAAAAAAAAAAAAATGAACTTTTTCGGTTACATATGATACTATACTATTATTTTATTAAATAATAAATATCTGGATATTTAATCTATACTTATTCATAAATAACTAAAAAATATTATATTGTTACACAAGTAATAATCGTTTTTTATATTTTACTAATTTAGTCTTATGAACATAAAGTCATAACTTTATATTATTACTTCTTAAGCTTTATTTATAATTATAATATTTTTAAAACATGTTTTCTAGTTTTATAGATATTATTAGACCGTAAGACTGGAATTAAAAATTATTGAGCTTTTTTTAGAAAAATATTTACCTACTACTTAAATACTCAGTTATATAAATGTTTTAATTTATATAATACATATTACCATTTAAAATCATGACAATTAATATTACCTATATGTGAATATAAATTAATATAGTATTAAACGGACTTTCAAATTAAATTTCATATCATGTTATTATTCAATGTTTGTAATATTTTTTATATTATTATTAGACAGTTAATTTTCCGCTATTATTATATGAGGGAAACGCTAAAAAATTTCAATTATAATATATTTATTGTAAAAATGTTTTATATAAAAATAACCAAATATATATATATATATTTTTAATTGCAAGTTATTGTTTTTATTGTTTGACGCGTGTATTATATAAAAAGTAACTTTTATAGGTACACGCCAATTTAAACATTTGAAACAAAATCTTCATTTTAATATAATACTGGAAACAGTGGAAACTGTATTATATAATTGTAATCCAATATGTTCAACTTAATCTGAGTATTATTTATTTTTATTGTTTTTAAAGAGAATATTAAAAATGTTATTAATAGGCGTTTTAAAAATTCTAATGAAATCTAACCATAGAAATAATACGCAACCATCCATAATACAAATATGTAAATATATAAGTTATTTATACGTTTTATAAATACTTATAAATACTAATTTGTTCAAGAAAGCTCTCTTCTGAACTGGAATTTGTCTAGCTTTCTAGGTAAGTTTTTTTGCGGTGTATACAAAATTTATTTACTAATAAGTCAATAAGATAGAATAATTTTTTAATTTAGTGGGAATAAATCACTGCAAACAAGTTGGAACCCAAAGGATTGATCATCAAAGTATAATTAGGTTTTTTTAGGTATTTAAGTACCTACTTAGCAAAATTCCAAAATCTATGCATATTTTATATTAAAAACAGCAGATAACACAATGTATTAAATATATAATATGTTTAATTATATTTAAATGCCGTTCGGAAAAATGCTTCTATCATCGAACTTACATTATAACATCACATTTTTTTTCGACGCATAAACTTAAAACATCAATCATGTTCCAATAACATTAAGTTATATAGTCATGATCCGAGACCTAACGGTTGGTTGGCTCTTGATCGACATGATATTGTCTAACAATTAATGGATTATAGAAAATAAAATTTCTATTATGTTTAAATGTTATCGCGTAGCGGCGTTTGTTTGGGGTGGGGGTGGTGGTTTTTTTCCATATGTGCGCGTAATGATTATACATTTATCTTACGTATTATTATAAGTTTATATACATACGGTGAATTAACCGCATTTGCCGTGTCCTTTATTACGCCTCGACCCTTTTCTACTCACCACTGGGACTTTGGAGGTCCACACGAAAATATTATGACCAATTCATTTCGTGCTCAATAGCGCATATGTGTGTCGTGAATGAAACGATTTGCGGTTTCAATTGCACCCCTCGTCAGCAATTACGAATACGTATTATAGGTATATACAGCTCACTTAACTCTCGTATTCACTACAGCAGTGCCGGCCCGTACAACAATACACTCAGTTTCCCAGAGGGTCGTGTGTAATCTGTTGCGTGTTGTCCGCGCTAATCGGAAGATTTATATAGAACGCGAATCAAAAGAAGGGATTCTTTTTTTTATACCCACTCGTTGCCGCCACGTATATAGATAGGTAGTATATATAGATGACGAGACGGGACTGACTAACGAGCGAAACAGCAGATTCGAGATAATGCGTCAGTAACATGTGAGATGATATGATATCATATTATTATATAGATGATTTCCGTCCATCGATGTTGTGTGGTGCTGTGTGCACGTTATTCATCATCATCAGTTATCATTATTATATTACAATCATCACATCTTTTAAAATTATGTAGGTATCAACGTTTTTTTTTTTTCTAATCATTATATTTAATGACGAACGTGGCGCTAGCCACAGAACAACTTTACTTACAAACAGCAGTATATAAATATAACTCGATGATTTAAGTTTACAAGAATTATATATATATATATACATATAAATAAAAACTGATAGTTTTGTGCCTACGATTTGGATTCTAAATGTGTCTCGACGTCTTGTGCGATTGCGACTTTGCTTGTAAATCAAACAATTTTCTAATTACTTAAAGAATCTATAAATACAAACGTCGAATGTTTTTGTTTGTTTTTTATAATATTATAATAAGCATAAGTAAATAGCAATAAGGTTGTGTGTTTTCAAAAACCATTTGTTTCAAACAGAACAATAAACTATAACGTTATTATTATTTTATAAAATATTTTATTTTTTTATACTTACATCAATGTTAATTAACATTTAATTTACACGCATAGATTAAATTTGCAATACTCGCATGCGTGATTATATAATATAGGTACCTACTTAACATAAATCGAACGATTTAATTTATACGAACTCTGCACGTGTGCGGATTAAATATTATTAGCAAGTACGATTAAATTAACATAATATTATACTATAATATCGTGCCTATGCGACATGTGCAAAAGATCCATAAAAAAGAAATACGATTAACGTAAGATGATAATACGTATTTTATACTGGCCGACATGATTGATCTGATCGTCGAAAGATAAAGAAACAGACAACAGTTATATTATTGCATTATATTATTAGTGATCTATATGATATTATGTGGATTGAATCGAATTGACAGACTTGAACTAAAAATTATGAATGCTGAAACCAAACAAAATGCCTATTAAATAATTCAGTTCGAAAATCGAATCAAATAAAGAAGAACAATAAATAAAATAATAGAATAATATTGTTGTTATGGTGAATATAATATTTTTCCGTTACCGTTTGGTCGACATATTTGTTATGGTATAAGTTCGGTTTGGGGTCTGATACAAATTCTAAAAAGCTGAATTAAAAAAATAATTTGTTCCGCCCTCAAAAATCACGGTTCGCGTCATCACTGATGTATACGTAATAATGTACGTTTATTATTATAATCATAGACGAAAATTGGCCATAATATTTTCTAAAAATTATAAATGCTTCACACTGAATACTAAATTTTGAATTAGAAGGGCTTTACGTAAATCTGTCTTATTTGCGTCAATATGTTTATATAATACATTATAATAATATACTCGTATGTTACGTACAGGTGCGTGGGCGTTTTGATAACGCGCGAATTACATCGCTAATTAACAGACGGCTGTTGTCGTTTCGCAGTTTTATATTACGCGCACGTATATCGACGTTTATATAGCTACAGTTGTGATACCGTTTTGCGGTTGCAGATTTTGCTGGAGGTCGGTAAATACTAGTCACCCGTAACGGGATAAATAAAAAGTAAAACAACACGATAATGGGCCTACGTTGGGTATTACGTCGTGACACGGATTTCGTACAAGTGAAAATCGGTTAGCTATTTTGTTATCAATTTATCATTATAACGTTATGTTATTCCACGCGAACTAGGTGGATTCGGATTATGTATACTGTCGTTACACGTTAGATTAGGTCGGCTGTCGTCCGATTCGCGGATCGTTTCGTCGCTATAAAATACGTTTACCGTCCGAGTAGTTATTAATGGTATCTTTGTGTAAACAGCCCGAAAACCTGCAAACGATTATAAAATATGCGAAAGAAATCATTATTTTTTTTCACTCATTCGCGTTTATCCGCTTTACATCCGTTGCTCGGGCAAACGCATTTAAGACGTCGTGAAAATTCACACCCACGCGGCTTTGGACTGTATAAAAATAAATTCGTCGTTATGCGTGCTCGTTCCCCGTGACGTACGGCTATTAATTATACGTGCAGTATAATTTATATATTACATTTCACCCGTGCGTGTAAGTCCTCAGATCGTATTTTATTAAAATATACCTATATGGATATACGAGATGCGTGTACACACAACATCTTGTGCAGCAGGATGTTAAAGTCGCCTCACGTCCTCGTGAGTAGTTTTCGAATATTTTTCTGGAAACGCGTCTTGTATTCAGTGGACAAGTACACAGTATGATAATATTAGGGCTGAGTATTTAATGTCCTAAACAATTTTAAAAATTCATTTACGCCTTTTAAATTACCAAAAAATTAAACTCTTTATAAACATTAATTTAATTTGTATTAGTATTCTTATATTTATTAAAAATAAACTGTTATATTACGTTTTAAATTAAAAATAATAGTTGAAATTACTTTTATAATAAATAATTTTATAATTATTAGTCTGGGGGCACTTTTAATTCAATTATTGATTTGTTAAGTGCACGCAAAATAAAATAATTGTCAACATATAATATAAAATATTTATCTAAGCACAAAAAACAAAGTCTTCTTTCAATATTTTATTCTGATATTACTTTAATATGGAATATCTCAATTTATAGTTTTACGAATTTTATATCCTACTGTATTTTAGGTTCGTTATGTTTATCTTAAATATTTTTTTAATTATTATGGAAAAACGTTATGTCAAAATATAGAAAAAAATTGTTTACAATTTATTATAAAAAACGTTAAAATACATACAAAAAACAGAATAATTTTAATAACTATTAAACTTACAACAGTACTTACCAACCTACCGATATACCTATAACACATTTTTCTAACCGTAGATCAACGTTTTTGTACACCAAAAAAGTTCCGGACCTACATAATTATAATTATATCGAACCTAACTATTTGTCCTAGAACGCTTAAATTAACATTACAATGATATAAATCAGGGGTGGGCAACTGATGGCCCTGCGAACCTATTTTATCTGGCCCGCGCTACTTTTTCAAATTACATAATACAATTTCAAAGTCATTCGTCTTTACTCTATGCTACGTCTATGCTAAATTAAAATGCATATTTTGAATGACCTTTTTTCTTGCTCTCTATACTCTGGCCCACTAAATTTTAATTTTCTAAAAATTGGCCCTCTAATAACTTTCAGTTGCCCATTCCTGATATCAATCATGCATCTACGACTGAAATCTGAACAATTAATCAAAATTATTAAGAACTTGAAGTTGAGTTCAAATTATACACATATTTACGTCTTACAATATATTTCACGTCCCCGAAAATAATCTCTATAGCTTAGAAGATAAAAATGAATCGTTATAGTGGAATATCGCATTATTTTATATATAGGCTACACTCTGCAGTAGTATATAAATCGTGTCGGACTATTCGCGGTGTGCTATGTGCGTCTTGGTGGATCTATAAGATGGTATAAATACAACCACCATATATATATATTTTACGACGATTCTTCAAGGGCATCTGGTGGATCGACATTCGCAAGTATATAATACTCGTAATAATAATAATAATAATAATAATAATACAAAAGACCGCGTATTTGTCTCTCTGTTTGTGTTAGATACGCAGACTGGTCAGACGACGATACCAGTTCGGATTGTCTTTCGTGCACGACTTCGGCGGCCGGACAATGCGTCCAAGTCTCGGTTATAAACTACCTACCATTCTCATATTATACATCGCGATCATATAATTATACGCAGAAAAACACAGCAGCAATAAAGTACACGCCACAATGTTAGCCGTTTATACGCGGTGTGTAGATACATGTATAAATAGTTTAGCTCACAATATAATTTTCTAAAGTAACCCTATGCAATTTTTATCGATAAAATATATAAAAAAAGAGCGTTTGCTCGAACTATCAGTATTAATACGTTGGGTGATGTTATTGATTTGAGTACTTATACTCGACATTATACTATATTTATATGCATTCGATAAACACAAATTGCTGTACCTGCTGGTTTTTGTTTGGTCTCTTATTTTGAATACTTTTTTAAAAAGACTTTATACAATTATTCAATTATAAAAACTAGGTACACGTATTCTAATGTATGAAGTTAAAAAAAAAATTAATAATAAAAAATATCCACACTGAACTTTGGCATTGAATTACAAATAAAATGCTGTGATTTTTATTTGAATAGGCAATGCACTTTTGCTTGTACTGAACCATGTTGTTTTATAAAAATACAAGCAAATGATTTTATCACCAATAAAATCCTGATATTTGGTTATTAATAAATTTGTTATCATAGGAACGTACAAATAATATCCATGGGTAATATTTTTTAATCACTTTATTATTTATTTAAAAAATGTTTACAACAAATAATAGGTATATTATATTAAGTCATTTGGGAAATTAGCAAAATCGTCAATAGTTGTATCTATATATTTTATATATAATGCGATCATAATATAATATAGGTAATAAGAGGTAACAATTTTAAACCATAGCAGTTGCTCATCTTTCTCATTCAGGTTCTACAGTACAATTGAGACTTGAGCCGGGGATGATAATAAACAGCCCCTTTTATTAACCCTCATGTGCGCCGATCACTCGTTATACGCCTTTTTCTTTATAAACTCGCACGTGCTAAAAATAAACATCGATAATATAGATACGCGGTTGATGTTAATAATTATTTGTGAACTTGATTTATTCGATTCATTATATTCGTACACTACGTCAGTAGCTCCAAAATACAAAACAATATCATATGACTAGAATATGTAAATATTTTAAACACATCATATTATGTGATATTAATTACACAGTTAGTATTACACTTATCACTATTACCTCATCATATGACACAATTGTGGGTACATAATATGTATAATATAATTTACATAAAGTATATATAACTAGTAATATAATATAACTGCATAGTTTATACGCGAGAACAACATCCTATAAATATTATTTTATACATATATATATTATACAGTCCATACAGTTATCGTGGCCAAAACGACAAGCATTTAAATCGTCCGTTTACAACGTCCTGTATGTTTACAAAATATAATATTATAGTTTCGAATAGTAAAACCCTAAACGTACGTAATAATTTCGCTATTAGTACCTACACATCATTATTATAATATAATAAATAAAATAGTCACAAACGACGCGAAGAGAGATCTCTCGTAAACAATAATAATAATAATAATAATAATAATAATAATAATATTAGACATTTGAGAAATTCGTTGCTTTTCAAATGATAAAATAGATAGATGACAGCATAATATATATAATTATAATAATATACGTAACACGTCTGTCTTATTTGCGAATTCCACACTTTTCATCCTATGAGTTTTAGCGCCATTGCCGTTGGCTAATATATAGTATCATATATTATGTAGAGCATGGTTTAACAGCGATGTAGTGATAATTATTCCGAGGTATAGGTTTATCGTATTATATCGTCTATGTTTGACCACGCGTAACCCGCCGTTAAATCTTCGGTAAAATGAAACCATTTTGCTGGAACATCTGCCTGGAAAACAAAAACGATTATAATAAGATAACAGCTATATTTTACACATAATATAAATTATTATAATATATTGTGCGTTATAAATGACTGTGTGTGTGCTCGAAAAGGGGCTCAGTTTCACCGGGTGGTAGAATTAATTTTAATGTACAATACACTATTTATTAGTTAATAGGTAAATGCTATATCACATATTTTGATTTAAATCTAATTCATGAATCGTATACAAATGTTTTTAAACTTCTTAAATTTTATATCCCTTAATAAGTTAGTTGTTTACAGCCATTTTTCGATTCCTTTTATGAATTAATCTCTGTATGTATTTAACTATTGACGTTCCTAAATCCTAATCTCATGTTTTCAACTAGATTTTAAATCGTTCATAGAAACATAGAATATTTTCGTCACACATTTTACCTGCACTAAAATTTGCTAGGTATTAAACTATCCTGTAGAAAACCATTTCATATATAACTTACTATTATATTAGTAAGTATACAATTAAATTTTTGATTATCAAATTAAGCATTTTTAAGTGTTATACTATTATACTTATGTTTAATTAGAAATGTATTATTTAATTCTTATATCATGTATACCTAACCTCGTCTCTACAAAGTGATTCTTTTTATCAAACAACACTCATTAGTTTAAAATTTATTCACTTTTTTACATAAATTAATAAAACATTTTTTGATAATAGTTTTTATCATAATTTTTTAAGTTTTTTTAATTTTTTGAATATACATTTTTAATTTTCATATTCTAAAGCAAAATATTTTTCAGAGTATTTGAATATATAAAAATTGAAATATAAATTTAAAAGTGTTTAAAGTTTTGGTGAGCGAAGTAGTAAACCAACATTTTATGGAGTATCTCCGTATACCAGCTACTCCATCCCGCTCATCAAAACTTTAAATACTTGTAAATTATAAACTACTTGTCCAAAATTCAAATTGTATGTATTTGAATACTGCGAATAACATTTTGCTTCAGAAGTTCAGAATATTAAATTTATAATGTATTTTGTTCTTAATATTGTTTTGACTAGAAATTATTTAAAAAAATATTTACCGATTTACCTAGTCTAAATAGAATAGGCATAAAAACCCATACTAATGTGTTTGTTTATTTGAATAAAGATCGTCAGTTAATTATTTTTCAATTATGTAACTCAGAGCAGACTCCGTAACATTTTCCCCGTGAGGAAAATGCGTTCACTTGAAACTGAATTTATCATATTAATAAGATACACGTGCGTGTATTCTGGGTATTGTTTGTCGTATATTATAATACGACGTATAAAAGTAAGCCACCGCACGACTAACAATCACCGACATCAATATAACTTCATAATAAAATAATAATTAACATTTTAAACAGCTGTCGGAGACGTGCACAAGACCAATCGAGCTGTATGATTTGATTAGGATTCGTAACGACGGATATAATATAAGGTGCTGGGTAGGTATCTATCGGGGAGAGGAGGACGTTGGTGCGATGTATACGCGCGCGCGCCGTTTCAATAAAGGACGAGCACCGATGCAAATAACCGTGAAATCCGCGCGGGCGTACGCGAAAAACGTGAAAATAACAATAAAAATAATGCGAATAAAATATTATTACGACATCTGACTAATTTTCGCACAGTGCTTTTGTGCGGGCGCGAGGTAAAATACGCGGAAACGAATCGGCTTTGCGCCCGGCGCATTTATATAACAATATATTATACACAACGCAATCATTATGTTATTGAGTTGTATATTATTAATATAATATGGTATAGTCGTTCCCGTCGTCAGTAGGTACGGTAGTTTTTCTCTTCGAAATAAAATATACGACTAAATGCGAATAAAAGGGCAAAAATGCTGCTAATATAAATGACGTGTCTGTGTATTATGTATCTATTGTGTGTATCGTACGAGAATTTTTGTTCGTATAAAATGTATAAAATTTAAAATAAGAGCTGATAGGTCGCAGGTGTACTCGTACGTAAACTATATCTACACATTATGTACCTACCTAGCCGTTTACTTAATAATATGTATATTGAGGTGCATTGCACGAGAATCAGTTGTATCTGTCCCGGTGTCCCACACTCATCATAAGAAATATTAAATGTACGTTTCACATTTCACTTACATATATTTTTAATATTATTTAGTGTAAATATTTATCTTATATGATTAAGTGTTCACGTTAAAAATGAAACGTTATCGCTATTGACGTTTTTTTTTTTCGATATTTTAATTTCAAAACGAGTCATAATAGTATTCTTTAACTGTTATATTGTACATATACTTAAGCTTACACACATTTTATATATCATGAGTAAGGTAACTGGCACAACGGCAGTGAGTACAAATTCACCAAGCCATCATGATATCACGCAATAAATGCGGGCTGTCTAATACTCTAATAGTATCGTCTATTAACTCTTTTTATATTACGGCCAGTTTATTCAACATGTGTAATGGATATTATAATAATAAAAAAAACATTTACATATAGGTCTTAATACCCTAAAAAGCTAACAACTGTCAAAATATGCACAATACAATAAATTTGACTTTGGTAATTTAGATATATTTATTAGAATTATTAATTAATGTATATGAGGAATTTGATCAACGAATTAAGTGTTTCGGTCCATGAAATATTACAGGGCGTGCAAAGAAACACCCTGCACACCTATGTATAAATATATAATTTACAGTTAAAAAATTACAAAATATATGTTAAAATAATAGTTTAAGCTCTTGTTGTTATGAGATTCATTTCTAAATCACTTTGCTATGATGTTTTTAATGAAATTTTTACGAAAGTTCCTAGTTTGAATATTAAATTATAATATCATGTGTGTTTATACCAACTATACTTTTTTATGAATTAAATAAGTCCACTGTTATCATTCTATGAATTATCTTTATAGTTTTTTCTGTCATAAAATATACGAAAATGTATTATATTTATCATAAATAAATTTGTCATAGCTCTACGTGCGACCGTTACGTCCAAAAATGTAATAATTTTAAGTTAATCGTTATACCGTGTTTTCCTAAAAAAATGGTATAAAAGACGGTTAAACCTACTGCTATACTGCTATGTATATCTATTATAAATATGTAAACACTAACTTAAAAGAGCTTAACGTTTGGCAGTAGTATAGTCTTAAGTATTTATAGTAATTTGTATTTATTATAATATTAATACAGTCAAATAATAATTGGAGCAATTTTTTCGAAAATGCAATCAGCTTTAAGCTTAAAACTAATGTAACATTGAATAAAAGAGTTATAAGAAACGCCAACTAAAGATATTACTATGCACATATAGATTAAAATACTTAACTCACGGACGCTCTACTGTCTTACGCATAAATAAATTATTTTATGTGATTGACGCGCTCAGGATATTATTTGATAAACCATCTATAGTAGATCATAGATGAACGCGAACGATTTTGGATATAATAGTATATAACTATAACACATACAGTAATACTTTATCTATTAACAAATAGATTGACTCATGTCATGCCAATATTATATGATAATTAATAATGATATATTATGTTGCCACGATAATGACATTTTTGGAACGAAACACAATAATCGTCTTTTTTTGTTGTATTTAGAAACCACATACTTATTAAGGTATTGACTCTAAAATTATCGATTAGTAAAAATCGAACAATTTATCGGATTATTGTGTATCGATATATAAATACTGTCTACCTACTTAGTTTGTATTAAAATCACTCACTATTTTTAATCTGCATTCTACACACCAAATATATTATGATCATCAAAAAGCTTAACCTAAAGAATATTACTAGATTTTGTATTAAATTGTGATATTCTTACCACCCGAAATGAAAATAATTACTTTGTTTACGAAAAAAAAAACATATTGAATTCTTAATAATTATGTTGATAGTAATTTCTTTATATATTATTTTAATTTTAATGTATATATATACATATATATTATTTTTAAGAAATAATTTTAATTCGTTAAAAAGTGTTCGGTTTTTGAATACAACAACCTTAAAAAAATATCTGATTTTAACTCATTAAATTATATGTTTGCAGTTTTAATCTACTAAAATATTGTATTAAAATATTGGATTCGATATTTCTTTTTTTTGTTCGTACAAAGTATTAAATTTTATCGTATGGTTTACGACGTTATATTATTTACGGTAGTGACCGTCATATTTTATCAATTGACAATACCTTATATATTGTTACAGACGAACCGATGAAATAAGGATGTATTGTTGTCGTAAGAAAATTTAACAAATCAGCTTGAATACAAAATGTATTTTGTGCAGGATTCAACATTATTCGCAGTATTTCGCATGTTTATTCTACCGAAATACTGATACAGTAGATATCTCTGGTATCTATTATTATTATTGTCCACATATACACAATCATAATAATATAATATATTATATCGATGTTAATCCAATCTTCGTATCATTTCAGTGAGTGCATATTATATTAAATCTTTAATATATTTTAGACAGCTGAAGTCTATCTGAATATATAATACATGATTATGTTTAATGGTTTAAACAATGAATAATAATTAATAACATATTTTAGGTCTAAAGTTATGGTGTAGTAGTGCACTAGTACCGCAACTAGAAGGGCACTGAGGGGTGACCTCACCATGAATGTTTTTTTTTGGAATCATTATAAGTTAAAGTTATATTATTAATATATTTATAAATTATAAAATTCAAAGTGAATTTTTGATAAGTTATTCGTGATTTGTACTCATAAATAGCTAGAAGTATAATGATTAAGTATTGATTAAGTATGATGTTAAAATAAATGATTCAATTTCATATCAAATTAGGTATATTATTTTTTTTTTATAAATACGTGGTGCCCACACACACTGAACCTAGTTAATCAAAGTGCATATAAATAATGGATATAACCGTAATCCCTAAAACATAATGTTATAATTTAGAATATTGTAACTTGGAGACTTCCTACTGTTTTTTTTTTTATTCACTGTACATTTAGTATGTACAATGTACATTGTATGAATATTGAATACTGCGAACGAACGACATCGCAAAGTTATAATTGTTACTATAATTGTTTATAGTAAATTTCTGTACAAACCGTGACCTTTGTTATGTTTTTGATCATTTAAATTTTTTTAGTTGCTTCATAATAATTTATTTTATTTTTAGTAATCCCTTTTATTTATATACTTATAAAAGTTCAAAGTTATGGTCTTGTATTCTTTTTATTAATAATATTCGAATTAAAAATGAAATGTCATGTTTACAACACAAAGTAATATACTTATATAAATTAAGTTATACATTAATTAATGGTTTACAATAATGTTAATACGTTGTTATGTTAAATGTATTTTTTTAGTTATTTACAATATTAACATAATAATTGTACAGTAACAAGAAAAAAAAAATGATGTTTAATAAATAGTTAATGAACAAAGGGGTAATAAAGTAATAGGTGATAAGTATGTATTTTAGCATTACAAAAAATATATAAAAAAAAAAACATTTAGTGTCCTTCTCCCAAAAAAAACAAAACACAAAAATTCTATCCACAGCACTGTAGTTTGGAATTGAATATGATCGTAATGGAAATTAGTCACGATATACAACATTACGACTATAATATAATAAATCAAAACGGTTACGATACGTATATTAGGTATCTCAAAAATCATTATATTTATATATAGCTGTTATTTATTTATTTAAACTGGCACCATGCAAATCTTAACGTTGTTTTCAATTACTTATTACTTTCTATTTATCGTCTCATTATTACGAAAAACGTTTGTATTTAATAATGCAACTATTATAATTTAACTAAATCCCAGGACTATTAAATCTAATATTCTTTTAGCTAGTTATACGTGAAGTAAAAAACACAACATATAATTAAACATAATATAATTTGGTTAAATCGTAAACATTTAAGTTAGTTTACCACGCTTTGTTTACTAATTAAATATACCAATAATAATCAAATGGACAATTGATTAGTGTAGTGTCCGGACAACGATATATTTATCAAGCATATAATATTATTCATTAGTATATTGGCATAAGTGACCAAAGAATAATAATTGCCGTTTTTCTATTTTTAAAGCATTTTTTAGTGCCTTCAGATAATTTTATTAATTATAAATGCATATTTATGCATTGTATGAACTTTCAATGTAAATTATGAAATTTAAAATATTAAATCAATAAATATTGTTTTTATAATATTATTGGCATTTATAGATTCTAATTATTCTATAGATATTTTTTATCTATAACGTTAATATTGTTCTACTTATAGGTAATGTGATAACGTATTCATCTATCTACAATCATTATCCAATGTTTTTTCAAACAAATAACGACTAATAAGTCAGTGGATATTACTTACCAATACGATCAAACCAGTATTGTTTTAAGAATAATGTTTATTTATTGTGCGGGTTTAAGTTTAATATTTTATTTTTTTTTACCTCGTATTGTTAGTTTAGTAAATATAAAGAAGTTGTTAACAATTTTAAAAATTAAACCAACAATATTATTTATGATTTGTATTATATAATAATACATAACTTTAGTTGGTAATAACTAATAGTCAATAGGTATATAATATTTTAATGTAATTTATTAATTTGTATGTATTGTTTTATTGCTATAAGCTTTTGCATAATTCAATATTTATAATTTTATACATTTCTTATCAATACATCGAATATTTAATATAATATGAAAAATATATCAGCTTTAAAGACCTTGGCATTTCCTTAATAATAAACTCCAAACCTTTTTTATTAAACATTTATTAAATAATATAAAAACAAATCATTAAAACATCTTGGATTTATCAAATTGTAATAAGTAATAACTCCAATGCTTTTCGTCTTATCTATATATCTTTCATTAGATCTACTCTTAATATTTTTTTTTTTTTATCAAATAATTTACCATCTCCATACTTTCCCGATCATAAAATATCATTGGAAGCTGTTCAGTATAAATATTTAGATTTTGTATGTTATCCTTGCAATATCATCGTGTACCTCATAAATTTCTTATGCTGCAATTTCAGATTTCGTGCTCTCCACTTCCTTAAATATAATTTTATATATACTTCCTATAATGTAATGTTTTCAAAATAATATCGGTGGTACTATAAATTCCTTAGTAATTTGTTTCTTTTAGCTCCGGAGCGTATATTATCATCAGATCAAATATTACATTTTATATTCCCGCTAATTTAAATAGTTATGCGACGAACTGTCTTATAATGTATTTATCAAAAATATACCTATAACATAAACTATTTTAGGAATCAATCATTATTATTTTCAAGTTAATTTTAAATTATATTTTACATACCAACTTAGTTAACAATGACTACTAGATATTACTATTGAGTATAAATCTCAATACCTAATTGCAATATTAATCATCATTCTTGTAAATTATAACTTTTAAGTTAAAGCTAATAAATTTCTGTTTTTTATTCTATTCCGTGTACAATGGTGGGAGAAAGGGTTCAGACATGTGGTAAAAAAATCTTATACCATAATTTGATTGATCACATGGACCTACCAGATTAGGACCATTCCCTCTCGTCTATCAAAAACGAATATAACTGTGTATCATATTGTATAATTTATTATAGGTAGTAAGTTAGGTATAAATATATAACGCAAGTGTAGGAATTAATGCTTTTTTATCAGTTAACATAATATCTTAATAGAATTCAAGGTCATATTACGTTGGTGATCTATTGCTTAGTTATCTTTGTTGCATTTTAGTTTATGATAAAACTATGTCACTATACAAAATAAAAAGTTGATTTTTAAATTTTATTAATGAAGTGAAAAAATGTTTTAAATTGAAAAAAGTGTTTTTAAACTATCTATAATACCCTAAAAAATTAAATAGTTAGAATATGCATAAATAATTTTAGGTGAGACTCACGTCTTCAGATTTAAATTATCTAGTATCTAATTATCCCTACTTCAATTTCGATTTGAAATAGATAAAAGTTCAAATGAAAAGTTTTTTCCAACATCTCTAATGTAGGATGGAATGTGAACATATTGAATTTTAAATAAAAAAAAATATGTAATTTTTAACAAAATTTTAACTATTTTTAGGCAAAAAATTTAGAATCATTTCTCAAATGCGTTTATGTAGTTGTATTAATATTTAAAACATTAAGAGTTAAGTTCATACACATATATGCTTGCATAATCTACATGTAGTCCTACATTTTGAACCGTGGTTATATTCTCATAATTTTTAATAAACCTTATTGACTATATTACTTTATGTGTTGATTTAATTTATATTTTTAAATGCATTTATTTTCTAATATTCTGTATCAAGTATATAACGATTAAAAATTGAAGAGACGTTTTAAATTAATATTTTATTGCTATGTGCGTGATAACACCTAATATATAAACAAATAATAATATAAATATATAATCTCACCTGATTTGCTGGTCATAATGTGTCTTTTCCAGTCTCTTGTCTTTGGCCCTACGATTTTGAAACCAAATCTTTACCTGCGTTTCAGATAAATCTAATGCAGTGGCCAATTCCGATCTCCTGTTCCGGGACACATACTCGTTGTTCCTGTATTCCATTTCCAAACTTAGTGTCTGTTCTGGACTGAACGTAGTCCTCTGCCGTCGAGGTGCCCGGCCTTCTTTCCGTCGTCTCCTTTCAACTAAAATCCAATTACACGTCATGACACATCGTTAAAAACATAATTATAGTGATTCTAAATTTCTAAAACATATTGCATTAGCCGAGAAAACTATGTGCGTATATTATTTCTGTCAATCGACTTTAGCCATTTTCATAGTCTAAACAGCAATTTGACGTTCCACATTCCGTGTTATTGACATTAGTTTATTAGGTACTATTTATTTTTATTATTATTACATACAATATATTAAAATATACCCGTTGTATACCTATAAATTGTGTTATAATCGAATGGAATAGGTTCACCGTGTTAATGTATTTATTATTATTATTATTATTATTATTATTACAAGTAGGCAGTATAGGCAGTTGATTAGGAAACCTACGAAATATTTTCGGCGGCTAAGTATGAGGGTTAATTGTTGTATTCTGACATTATTACACAGTAAACGGCGTATATTAACTTGTAATATAATAATGACTATACCAGTCATAGTCAGCCAAGGCAACTATACGACTTCCGAGTATCGTATTCCATATGTTATAAGATGTGATTTAAGAAACTTTAGATGGCATATGGTATACCTGTGTATGTCTAATAGGGGTCAATATTAGAAAGATTTCCTTTCTACACTGAGTATTATGTAGTTTTAGGCTACAAAATCTTTAAATACGTCACAAATTTATCGGAATATATGTATACAATTACCATAAGTACCTACGTTTAAACTTAAAACCTAAAATATACATAAGTTTATTTAATAAATATTATGTTTTTTTAAATATTGTTGATAGCTATATTATGTGCATCATTTAGAGTATACTAAGGTAAGTAATACTTAGTTTTGCATGAATGACCACAACACAAAATTGATAATCATCTGGTATTCTGCAATTTAATAATTTTAGGAAATGTTTATACTATTTTATCATTTATATAAAAGATATATTAAAAATATACACCTTCCTAAATTATATATATTATTATATAAATTATAAAATAAGGTTTCAACAAATTTTGCAACAATACAACTTATTTTAATACTGTCGTGAGTTGTATTATAATTCATTAACATTTCACATTATTGTGTAACATGCAACGTTACTGATAATTTAGTATGCAATACAGTTCAGACACTTAGTCCAAAGTAGGGGATATTTTGTGTATTAAAATATCCCTCCTTCTCTTGGATATATAAATTTATAATTCAAAAATATATTATATGCTAAATATTCTTTAAGTTAGGTTAGGATAGATTATATTTTTCATATATTTTGTTTTAAAAAACTTATTTTCTTTAAAAAATTTTTGCTATGCACCTGACGCTGTTAGTATTTCATTAATCTTTGTTATAATTAAGATAAATAAGATTTCTCAAAATTTAAACATATTAACATCAATGAAATATAATATAACCCTATAAATTTAATAATGATAAAATATAAAAAAAATATGTAAAGTACTTGAAGTTATTTACTTCTACAGTTCTACAGGAGTAACATTTATATAAAAAAAAATAATTAATAATTTATATAACTATGATAATTTGCACGCATCAAATAATATTATTTTAAATATTTTCATGAATTTTGTTTATGTATTATTAAGTGATGTTAAATTATTATAGCACGCTAAAATAATAATAATTCGTATTAGTTGTAACTAAAATATCGACAATTTAGACAGACTTAAAATAGTATAACGTGTAATACTAATTAGCTGCAATTTAATATCAGTTGTATTAACTTAAATTAACAGTTAAATATAACTTACTTAATATAAGTATATTCAATAAAAATATTTAATCAACGTGTGTGCTGCATTAACTTGCTACAATACTTAATTAATTAAATAATCATAAATAAACTATTAATTTTTACATACGCTATCTATCAATATTATAATAATATAATTATATAATATATCTATATAATCCTTTATATTTTAATATCATGATTTATATAATTCAATTATAATTAATAGGTACTTAACTTTTTATAATCAAACAATTCATAAGAAATAATAATATTATTAAATGTATGTAGAATATATTTTTATATTTATAATTTGCGCCTAATATGCGTATTGACTGATCCAGTAAGAAATATTCCATATTTTTGTAATTGGTAAATTATGCTTACCCACCAAAATAATACCATGATAATTAATTTAGAAAATTACGGCATGTAACATAATATGTTGATTATAAATCATCATTAAACTGTACGTCTTAATTTTTAATATAACCCTTTGTTTTTTTTTCAAATAAGCTAAAGATGATTGACTTCTGTAATGTTATGTTATATACTGGATCAAATAAACGTAATAATATTATATTTAATGAAGAATAATAATTATTACACTTGTGTAATACAAAATGCATTTAAAGGGGCAAAACGAGTTCTGCCTACAGACACCTACATCATTTAATGAGCTCTTCGCTTTATAATAATATTAAAAGTGAAGGATAACCTGACTCAATATACAGCATTTCAGAGATGAAATAAACATTACCGACATTCGGGCTTGTAGAATGTGTAATAGTAAAGAATAATATACCAAAAAAACTTATCGGCACGAATACTTCACATTAGAAAAGTATCACAGATATATACTAATTTAATTTACAATGCATATTATTATGGTAAATTATGAATGTACGTAATATCGTCATGTGGACAACGGCAAATGTCTTCTGATGTATGAAAACACTGCAATACCCATCATATTTTTATTACATCGTTTTTATGTACAGTTGACATTCATAATATTAAACTGTTGCAGTTATATGCATTCAATGAGACAATATTTTAGAAGGGTAAAAATGGAATTATTCGTTAACAGATTTTTATACATGTATACACTATAGGTGTTACACAACAAGTTATGATAAAAATATGTCAGTTAAGTTACATATCACATTATATTATTTAATTCGTATGACAATAAACTATAATAATATTATCATGTTGCGACATTGTATAACAAAATTATTGTGTCTATACCTTGTATTATACATCAAATAATGAAATAAACGAACGTGTAAATATCGAGTACCTACCTATATCAAAATTAAATAGATACTCATAATATTATATATGTTCATATGACAAAATAATATGTTCTAAAAGCACTGCACCGTTATGATTATTAATTATACGCTATGTATTAAAATCAGCTTTATTCACATTTATCTTATTTGCCTATAAATGTATTTATTTTTTTTTGATACACAGAAGACGCTATTAATGCATCGATATTATCAATAGGTGTACATAATATTATTAATATGCACACCGTTTTTTTCTTCAAATTACCATAAATATATATTTATTATTAAAAAAAATGTGTAATAAAACATTGTCAAACACATCTATTATGTAGATGATGCCACGGTGTTCATGCAAATATATTTTTAATTTTAAAATTAGAATAGTATTAGTTTCCAGTGTAGTATTTGAATTTTAAATATTATCAATAACTTGATTACAGTCTAAACTGTTATAATGTAGTTATTAAATATAATAATATGTTACAATAATTTATCGTTTATCATATAATTCTTCAATATTTCACATAACGTATTATATATTTTAATGGTAATAATTATAGTAATGATTAGTGCGTATAGGGCAAAACAAATTTTTTCCAAGAACATTATTCATAGACTTTTAAATTATAATATTAAAGTGCTAAAAATAAAAGTATAAGTACATTATAAGTACACGGATGTAAAATTAAATATTTTGTTGTGTAACTAAAAAAAATCCTTAAACTGTCATTTAGGCGTGGACCTTCGAAATTTAATTTATGATACATAAAAGTAGCATAATATTTTGAATTATATTATTACCATTAATATAATGTCTTATAGGACATTGGATTTATCGTATTAAATATCAATAAAAACAAATAATAATTTTTCTAAATCTTCTCCATATTTTTTTTCAACCTGACTTCTTTAATATATTTATAATATAAATTCTTTTATATACAATATTTTCATAAACACATAAACATTTAGATTAATTTTATGCTATAGCCCATTTAAACCACGAACCTATTCATACAAATCGGTATTGACTCAAATGTTAATAATAATAATATATCTATGATATTATATATATACCTTACACCTAATTTTATAATAATTATAAAATAAATGCAATGTTTTTGAAAACATTTCAAATTCATTCTCCTATATTATTGATAATAAATAAATCACTATGTTGAAAATTTAAACATATCATGAAATATACTTATAGTAATTATATAGGCTGACAGATTGTCATCGCTCAGAATCATTTTTGAAATGCAATAATTTATCATTACATTCAAATTTAAGAAATACAAAATATTACAGTAGCTTTCTCGATAACGAAATTTAGTTAACAACTACTGTGCAGTAGATTAGTGATACCTATATACTTTCCCCCTTTTTCCATTATGTTCAAAACAATTAGTTGTAACCTAGCTCATATTATTATGTAATCTATGAAATAGCTATATAATTTTTCAATCAACATTATTTATGTTAACTAATACACATGGTTTTTTTATGTAGGACATTCAATGTCTGACAACTGTTGTGTTTTCGACAAAGATGTTTACACATAGTTTGAAGTAGTTATACCTGATTATTAGCTATAATAACACTACGAATTTTAGTCGTTGAGATATTTTAGGTGTTTAAATTAATTATTGATTTCATAATCGAACCAAAATTACTTTTATGTTAATGACTTATGAGTAAATATCGAATATTAAAAAAAAAGTCTTATAAATAAGAAGAATATACCTACAATTGTAATATAAGAAGTATGCTAAACTACATGTAAACATCTATTTAAATTCACCGTCAATCGATATCGAAAATTAACATACACTGCCTAATTATTGTGCCGTATGATAATAATATTAAATATAATTTATAATTTCATTAGAATGTTATGCTTCAAGATCAAGTGTTTCAGATAAGACACTACTTACACAGTTTACAATTTTTTACATACTAGATTACTAGCATAATAAATTGTATATAATCACATTGGACTGTCGTTTACTTAATACTATCATATTATTATCGACAAGATTAATGAATCAGAATGATAGATATAATATATTGACACAATGACTATAAGATTTCTATATTCCTTATGTGGTAATAAATCATATATATATGATTATGTGAAGTAATTATTTTATTGTGAACATGCAGTGAACTTATTTTTTTAAAAAAACTTTTCAGAAAAACGGTATAAATTATTTTACATTGTTCTATGATTTATTAATCATTAGGTAAAGAGACATTTTGTGCTTATAATTTAAAAACTTGACGTGTTTTCTTATGAAACTTAAGTGGTGGACTTACGATAAAATAATTACCATATATCTTTTTATATAACTCTTGTATGGAAAGACTTCAATAATTTTCCACACCAAATTCATTTGTTTAGTCACACTTATACCATCATTTTTCTAAAAATAAATATATTTTCAATTTTTATCATTATAACGCTTAATTTTCTACTTTTAACAATAAATGACTTAACCTAACCTCACATGCGTTTTTAATTCTCTTATTTCAAAATAAAATATTGTTTTACATGTAAAAATCAAATTTCGAGGGTTATTTATAAGTAACTTAAGTTAAAATGAACGAAATGAAGTGGTACAACAGAAATATACCACAGTATATCAATTAGTCCTGAACCAAACGGGTCTGCTGGATTCATTGACGTACTAACCGGACGGGAGGTAAGGGATAACCCCCCGAAATGTTTTTAAAACAATTAGTTTCTTATGAGATAAATATTTTTGATCATCCAAATTGTTTATTTAAGAACTATAACCACCTGCCCTCTCAAAAATTCGGGTCTCAGTACACCACCAACTTGATGACTACTTTACACCATTTCTTTAACTTTAAACGCTTATAACAGTTGTAACTAATTATGTCCGAAATATGAT
Source organism: Rhopalosiphum maidis (assembly GCF_003676215.2). Classification (NCBI taxonomy): domain Eukaryota; kingdom Metazoa; phylum Arthropoda; class Insecta; order Hemiptera; family Aphididae; genus Rhopalosiphum; species Rhopalosiphum maidis. Next base: position 90,525,022 of record NC_040878.1, read on the forward strand.
TTTTATAAACCGAAATGCTTCGAATAATTTTCTGCTTTAGAATACGAAGTGGAAATGTATGTTGTCATTCAAAAGTAGTAAATAACTAAAAATATGATAAAAGCAACTGTAAAAATATGATTCAGTATATTATTTTACATAAAATATGTAATACGGTATACCGACATCGTGTAGCCGGCCCTATCATCAAGCGGACGTATTATATACTCACGGAAAGCGGTCAAGCCGGCGGCGAAAGTGTGTTCAACGTACGCTGCGGTGGGCCGGACGACCACGACGGTGTGCTGCTGTAGTGACGGGTCCGCGGCGGCTGCGAGCTGCACCGGGACGGACGGCCGTCGCAATCCGTACCACTGTTGCAACGGGACGTCGCCGGCGCGGCCGTGAAGCGGACGACGGGCGTGCTCGGCGGCGGCGGCGGCGTCCGTCTCGTACAACATGGCGAAAAACTTTCTGGGCGAAAGCGGCCTGCGGACGGCCACTCCGGATTCGGCCATGGCGAGGCAACGGCGGCAGTGCTCAATATATTATGTCTGCAAGTGTGCGCGCGTCCGTGAGGGTCCGAAGGGACTGGACACCGCCGCCGCCACCGCGGCCACGCACGGTAGACGGCACCGACGCGCCGCCGCGGAGGGCGTGTCCCACGCATTTATTGTTATTGTCATTATTAGTGTTTTTAAGGGTTGATACCGTGTAATCCGATCCGCCACAATGCATTGAGGGGGAGGGGTGTATGTCGTCGGCGCGCACGCGCTCTCTCACTCCCCCGCCATCGAAATCCCATGCACGCCCTCCGTTTCCTTAACCACGCGACCATTTAGTCACGTTCCCACCCCTTTGGTACACTGTGCACTGTGCATATCCTACCCCGCTGCTGCAGGTGCGGTAAACTGTTTCTTATTTACGTAATAGTTTATGTTATTTGGTCGTTGACATAATAATATCACTTAATAGGTTTATGACAATCATTATGCACCGTATAAACACTTATTCTTCGATACTAATAGATAATACGCGTGTAATAACTGTCGACATCTGCAATAAGATGACTACTGGCTATCATTCCAATATTTGGTGTCGGGTGAATTTTTTTAAAAAATAATACAATTATTATCTACAGATATTACGGAATATGGAATTAAAATGGTTAAGATTATACTGCTTCAATACTAAAAGAAAATAATCTCGTTAGTCGTTACAGTAATTATTATTTATGATTCCCATTACTAGTTTAGACAGTGCTAAACCGTTTTTGTCTACGTATGATAATAATATAATCTCATCATTTTATATAATAAGTGCAAATATTTCGAGATTACCGATATGAAGAGGACGTGATTTATGTATCTAGAAGGCATGGTTTAATAATAGGGATAGTAATTATAGTATATATTATTATTTTATGGTGAATTATGGTTAGGTATTATAATAATTCTGTATTATTATTTTATTTACGATCTTTCACCCATAAACGATTAACTTCTAGGACACAGAACTATTAAACTATGCTCGATTGTTATATTTATAATATATTTATATATTTTGTTACACATACAAAATATAAAGTAAATAATGATACTACATATATATATATATACATACAATTCACTGAATGACAACACCGTATATTTAAATTGTAAATAACACTTTTGTGTTTAGAAGTAATGCGATTAACTGTTATTGTCCGAAGCTAGAACAGTTGTGTTTTGAGCCCGAGAGTTCTTGATAGCCAAGTACACGGAAAACAACAGGTGTAGAGATTCAACTTTTGTGTCGGTTTTTGGGATTCCGAAATAATCTGAAACAGATTTCAATCGCACGATTTAGTGTACGCGTACGGTTGTTTGAAGTTCTGCGAAATTACAATATTACCGGTCGAAGAAGTAAAAAATAAACAAATTAAAAAGTCATGTTGAACTTAATAGGTTACCGATTATATACTTATTTTGCTGACGGGAACCAGAATCTATTGCTTTTATAATATATACTAGTTTATTTACAAATTAAGTCAACAAACATCGATAATATACTAGATACACAGCTAGCGATTACACACGTGACGTCTTGAAAGTGATAAATCTTCATTTTTATTACAATATTATATAGTATATAATTTAATAGTTATATAATTTGTTTACTGACAATTTTTTTTTCTGTCCATCAATCAGAATAGTATATTATTTTACTTTATGGAAATAAAATAAAATCGATAGTTCCTTATAATATATTATTCTAAAGTATTTATATTGTTTTATAAGTTACTACACTTACACAATATGTAGCTGATATTTGTACCTATTATTAATATTATAATACTACATAATTAATATTATTAAAATAATTTAAAACGATACCTGTTTTCTATTCACTATATACAGAAATAAAAAAGAAACGTGATATATATTTTTGTATGTCTAGTACGTTATACTAAATATCATACGTCCTCAGATTTATATATTTATGCACATAAAATATTTAATACTCGTACTTCTCCATTATCATAAAATATATACATATGTATAAAACTTTAATATAATATTTAAAAAAATCTTATCTATTGATCGATTACACATTTTAATGGAATTTAATTCGAGTCTTACAAATATTATTTACGCGCCCCAATATATTTTTTTGCCTTAAAAATAAAATCAATATACGCACCACAGACTTCATCTATAAGAGTCAATAAATCAGCATTTTCGAAATCCGGCATGCTCTTCTGATTGCTGTCACCCATCCACGGTTCCATTATTGTTTCTACGTCTGGCATTTTCCTGTTGACGCACAAAATATCAGTATACACTAAGCAATATGTCGTGATATTATATAATATACAAATTAAGAATTTCGTATATTATATTATATACATATAGTCGTATAGAGTATATTTATCATTACCTACTTACTTGGAATAAAAAAAAGCTGAAGTCTTTCCGCGGTTCAATTCATTTATGTCACGTATCCATTGATCGATGACTTTTGGATTTTTTTCAGCGCTTTCCAATTTTTTCACCACCTTTAACAAACCCTCAAGTACTATAGCAACTATTATTATTATAAAACAATAACCATTTCATTATTAAACATTAATCGCAGTACATAACTTAAAACATGGAATCATTACAACCACTATAATATTCGTGATTAATTGTGTACCTATTCATTTAATATATAATTTATAGAGTGATCTATTTAATTATAATACAATATAACCTATTTAATTTTCTAAGTCAATTATCATATGGTTGTAAAAATGTTTTTATACAATTCGAAGTACAATTAATACATCATTTTTAATTAACAAAATTAACTTTTATTCAGTCATTTATTTTTAGGTTTTATATTGTTATAATGTTATACGAAGAACAAGCTATTACTTTTATGTAAATACAATTACCAAATATTGAATAAATAGTCTTATTAGTATACATTTATTTTTTTAGACAAGTGCAGATGAAAATAGCAAAAGGTACCTCACATAAGTTGTGATCCTCTAACTTCGCTCCTTATAGTAAAACATTAGATTTTTTTGTGTATGTAAAAAACATGTGGTCTTAAATACTTTAAACGTGTAACGTAAAAAAAACACTTTTTTTTCAAATTTATGCAGTCAGTTAAGTAAGCCACTTTGTTATTTACGTATATTGTTGTGCTAATAATTAGCCTCCCACCCACTCACCAACGACTTGGATGATGATGAACTTGACGCCCGGAGCTGTAGGTTAAGCAGACACGGATCACTTTGGTTTAAGCATGGCTCGTCTAAGTACTCTAGACCAAGGCCCATCTGTATGGATGGATCGGGTGCAATTACTTTGATAAACGCGTCCGCATCACCAACGGCTGGTAAGTAATCCGGTATGAACGGCTGCAACTTAAACTCGAGTTTCGTCTTCTGAGGATAGTACCTAAAACGGGACACGTCTACGAGCATATTATACTATACAAAATGTATGGCGATGATGTCGTATCGAGCTTGTATACTATATAATAATATATAATAATATATTAATTGAATATACTTAATGTATATTTTTGTAGTTCTTTGAATTTTTAAAATATTTATATAAATCAGCTTTATAAATTAGATGTCTTAGTTGATTTGACACGCTGAGTTTAAAAATCAAAATTTCAAAATATAATAATTATGGCTTCTTAATAATGAAATCATTTTTTAAATAATTTTTCTATAAAATAATAGTAATAATAAAAAAGTTATTGTCGGGAACAAACGTGTCTAGACACTCATCAATTAATATAAGAGTTAATCACAATATTATATAATGTATTGAGGATTCGATACAGACTGTTTTTAAGAAATTCAATTTAAGCAATTTCTCAAGTGTGTGCGTGCAAATCATGCGAATGTGCGCTCGTAACAATAAGTGACTATTGTCGTGTGACTGTGTAGAAAAGAGATAATCACGATTGTGAACTAACATAGTCACTGCCACCATATTTTAATTAACGAGTATCTAATATTTTTTACTAAAAGTTAAGTAAAATATTGTGATAAAAAATATAAAAACATAATTAATTCAGTGTGAAACTATAACTTGAGATCAATTACCCAACCTATTTATTTATTTTTTCAATTTTGTTTATTTGATGCCCGCGGCCCACCACATATATTTCTCGTATTTTCAATGTTCTAATCATCTTTTATACAATTTTTCTTTCATACTGCAGATAAAAAAGGTACGAAAAACCGTGGCATTAAACATAATAATAATACCAACACGATAAATACAAAAATTTGATATATCACCATATCAGTTTATTTAGCGAAGTGAATTCAACGGACGTGATTCGTTGAGGAAATAATAAAAGCTATCCAAATTTTGGTCACCTGCATAAGTTTATCTATTTTTATTTTTATTTTGTACAATATTATTCATAAATATAATTTTTCATACTTTTGTATTTATTGTGTTTTTTAGTGTTGCGGTTTTTCTCACCTTTTCTTATCTGCAATAAAAAAGAAAAATTGTATAAAAGATGATTAGCGCATTTAAAATACGAGAAATATAAGTGGCGGGCGTCAACTAAACCAGTACCAAATTAAATTTAAAAATGTCTACATTACTAGTTTAATTAATACGATGGAATAAAAATGTTTACTTTAGAAAAAACGATCGAATCGAATGCTCTTAAATAATATGCTATATAACCACAATATTGTTATAATGATCTTACATAATTTTTAATGATGTACTTACATTGATATGTATTTAAATACGTCTTTAATATCTTGGGACAAGTGTAGAAGATCGACGTCTTTATTGTAATCCCTAGTACAGTATACATTTATTTATATTGAAATATATTTAAGATTAACAATATTATATTCAAATTACAAATTATTTTTTTTTTAAAGGATTTAGTAAATATACTATTATAAAATCATATATTTATTATTGTATTCGCATTTAAATACATATGGTTTATTGGCATATGTTGTATTATGTACATGTATTTCAATAATATTTTGAAATCATCAAATTATTTACCACATTAGAAAATTAAATACATTATTCATTAAATGCATTCTGAACATCTGGCAATGTGATTATGAATGAGCCCCGTTAATTGGGTTTTAGCTGAGACATTTATGAATAAATGAAAAAAAAATCACTTTAATACGACTTTAAGGTAAAACCGTTTAACGAGTAAGTCCATGAATACTATACTTTATATAAATAGATATATGAATAATGTATAATGTATATACTATGTATACTGTATTACATATATATGACATTATAAGCCTTCAGCAGACAGCAATATTGAAAAACGTGTTAGACCATTTGTCTGTTCGCGAGTATTTCGTAATTAAAAAATGTAAAAAAAAAAAATGAATGTATTTTAGAAAAAAAAATCACGATTATTTCGTTCAAATTAGAATATTATTAACATTTAATACAGATATAATAAAGTCTATAAAAATTAATCGCATTGGATTTTACCTTTGAGCTTCGTGCACGTCAAAACTGTCAGGATCTTCTTTCACGGCTGCGTCCACTTCTTCGTAATCTACCGCTTGGAGTCTAGACCTGGACCTCCGACCTGAACCGCTGGACATCTTTTTAAATAAAATATATAATATATTATCTAAATAATATATGTATTAATAAATTTTTTATTATAAATTTAATTATTGTATAATAATAATAATAATAATAATAATGGCCAAATTAAAAAGAAGCGGGAAAAATCAAAATTTTATCATAACATTTTTAGCAAAATAGAAAATATGTAAATATTTGTAGGTGATATAATACTTTATAATTTATTTTGAGCTTAATCAATTGCATTGTAGTATTATTAAATAATACTAAAATATAATTAATAATGTGTAATAAAACTACCGACATAGTAATTGTTAGTTTTACAATCCTTAGTTTAATAATTTAGAACATCTTCTGGATCTGACCTATTATAACCATGGTTAAAATAGTATATAAACGTCATTAACTCAAACTAGTAATACAAGAGTTGATAACAATAACTAAAACCTGCAGGATAAAACTTTTGAAAAGTTATGATCGGATCAAATTAAGGATTTGAAAGCTTTATATTACAAATGTATTGTATAGTATCAATAGTATAATACATTAATATTTGTTACACGCCAACACTACTATATTTCATTGATTTTAATATTATTAATATTTAATGATACAACGTAGATAATTAAAATAATTATTTTTTGTTTCAATATGTTATACCTATAGGCTATAACCAAATAGGACATAGGCTGTATCATTAAAAAAAAAAAAAAGAATGCCAGGAGAACTCTTTAAATACCTATCCAAATCTTCTTCCTCCTATTGTTTGATCACTTAACATAATATAATTATTTTTAACTTATACCAAAAGCTTTCGCTGTTTTGCACTGGGTGTCCTCAAATCTCTGCTGCTGTCGTTGTCGATACTGCTATCTGATGACTCACTGTCGACATCCTCGGCATCCTTGACGTCGATCTCTTCGTCATACATTGCACTATACAGAGGATATATATTCGGACGCAAATATTTTAATACAGTGTATGACGTGTATTCTTTACGATAGAGAGATATAAATAATAAATATATATATATCGATGTGGCTCTTCACGTGAAGGCTATAATATGATACAGTAGGTATTCATATTATACACGATTTATACTTGATAACTACTGTTTTGGTTAATAGTGCCCGGTGTTGCCGTTGGTAACTAGGTACCAGCTGTTGTACCTACGCTGCAGTGGTCGACGATTGATTTTTTATTTGAATTTACAAAACGCGCTACTGAAGCGCTCTATGTTATGTTATATACAATAATACAATATATTGGTATATAACTACGTAAACAATAATATATATTATATCAAATCAACAAGTTAAATAATATGCAAACATTTTAACGGTGGTTTTAACCTTATAAATTTTAATAGAAAGATAGTGTGAGGAATTTGTTATTTCAATTAATCTGAAATAATAATACAATTTACAATAAACTATTCTAGAAAATAAATCTGTGGCATGGTGCAAGAAGAGCCAATATTAAAAAAGAACATTATAGCGGGAAATTTAGTTGTAAAATGGGGCAATTTAAAAAAAAAAATAACCAAAACAATAATTATGGATTTTATGTTAAGGTTTTGGAATTACTATAACTAAATTTGTTTCCATTCTTAATTTAATAAAATATCTTAATGATTATTACTACCTTCCAGTGGGTTGAAAACTAAAAATTAAAATACACAATTTTAATAATTATAAACATCTTATCTTTTTATTTTATTAAAACCCAATAATATAATACAATTTCACATAATGTTAGTAACTAATAATTATAAACTTTATTGATTGATTTCAAAACGCAAATGTGGTATCTATAAAATAATATTATATAAGACTGGAAATGTTGAAATAAAGACATTATATTTACGTATATATAGGTACCTACTACTATAGGCCTATCGAGTATCGACTTATATCAAAATGGCTAATGTATGTGTCAAGTTGGTCATACTGCATCAGAGAAATTGGCTGTTTTAACTTTTAACGCTTTAAGTTATCAAATAACATAATCAAATATTATAATGGCATATAAGTCAAATAATCTCAAATTAGTCCAAATGTGGCCTTTCTTACACTAAGTCACAGAAATATTATATGTAAAAAATAAATGTATGTAAATATAATATGTTTATGCATTCCTACTTAGAAATAAATACATATCATATTATATATAAATATATTATCAAAATGTTTTAAATTGTAAAAACATTTAAGACTAATGAAGATGAAGCATCAATGTATTTATTGTTTTTAATACAAATAATCATAACTAAAGCCACATATACGTATAATATTATTTATAAGTTATAACTTCTTTCTCCCTCTAAATTGAGCCGAGTCATTTCATTTTTACTACTTATAATCATAATAATACTAATTTATATTTATTGATCCGCTAGGTTTGATTTGACGTCTTTATACGTATTACCTAGGTATATTGTTTTTCTTCTATTTATTGTATAATGTTAAATCATTTTTCCAAACTTTTTAACGTTACTCTTACTTATTCTCTTCACTATTTTTATTATTATTACCTATTATACTACTCTTTTGAAATTGGACAGTTGTCCGTAAAATAAAATAAAAATAATATATTAGTAATATAATAGTTATAAGTTATTATCTCCAGTCACTGCGGTTTTCTATAGATTTTATTTTTATTTTACAGAATGAATTATCAATGGCTGTAATAGCTTATAGAATTATAATTTACCTACATTATTATATTAGATACTTAGATCAGACGCCGCCGTTCGTTGCATTGATAGCAAGTCGATAACGGATTTTCTCCGCTTATCCAGCAAACTTATCAGTTATCTGTACCGCACTGGTGAATCGAAAAAACGTATTCTCAAACTAACGTATACAGCCGGAAAAAACAGACGTACAGATTATATTCGGTTTGTACTGTTTGTGAGAAAATGGGATTAAGGAAATAAAATGTATAATATTCAATGTTTAAAGTAGCGTCGATACAGCTCTACAAGAGAAAGCCATAATTTCGTTTTTAATATCGTTTTACAGATAATAACTTATCATGGCTTATATAAACAAACCACTAAACTGTAAACTATCAAACAAACCCCAAAAATATATAAAATAATTTAAATTATATACACGTCATGGAAAATTAACTACCAATACCAAAATAGGTTCAATAGTATGTAATTGTATAATATATATTACATTATTTTCTTATCGGATAAATGAATTTTATGTAAAAATTACTCTAAATTTTTGTTAAATGCCTATCAATAACTATTATCTTGTTCATATTTTTAGGATGGTTTCTATTAATTTGTAAATGATTATGATTGCGGAATGATTAATAAATTGTTTCATATTTTTAACAATGCAAATTTTTATAATTTTTAATGTTTAACAAATGAATTATAAAATAAATATTATTTAGTTATTAATACTATAATATAAAATAAAAAGCATTAAAAAAAATTTAAAACATTCAGTTATACAAAAATAATAATATAAAAGATTATACAATTAAATAATAATAGTATTTAAAATGTAAATGCATTCAATTATTTAAATCTAAGTTTGTTATTCAAATTATATTCTAACCTAACCTATCTAATACAAAACTTTTTCATCAATATTTAATATTATATCCTTGGTACTAACGAAAATTGGCAAAACTGAATAGGTACATAAGAAAAATAATAGAACTAATCTATTTTTAAATTTATTATAATATTATAAGTTTAATTCTTACTAAATGAAGTTTTAAAATACTAGAATTAAAAGCTAAATAAACTTCAAATTAAAAACCTCTAAATATTTTAATTCAAGAACAGTATTTATTGTTATTATATTTTATAATTATATATATTTTTATGGCTAGTTTGAAATAATATTGTATATTGTTGTTTATTATTGAGTTCTAGTGTAACATTTAATAGGGACATACAACACATGATACATATAGCACATATGTATATTTAGTAGTAAAATAAAAATACTGGAGGAGTAAAATAAAAACTTATTAAAATTAATAAAATGTTGAATACTGCCAAGCACGCGCAGCGTTATGCTATTTGTGTTGCATTATCTGTGGTAAAAGGATACCTAACATTAGTAGCTAAGAAACAAGTAAACTTTAAAAATAACTATATCCATGTAAAAATAAATATAAAAACGATTAAAATAATATAATTATTATTAAATTAGTATGGTGTATTATTTTTATTATTTTACAATTTATAAAAATGGTAGTAACATTATATTATTTTATATTATAATACAATATATTAATATTTTAATAACAAATATTGTATTATTAATCGTTACATTAATTATTAAAATTAAATTGTGTGTTTAATTGAAATTGTACTCCTTTAAAATTGTTGATGTCTTTTAATATAAATGTTTTCATTCAACAAAAACTGAAAATAATAATTATAAATTCAATGTTATAATTTTGATAAAAACACACTATATTGTTCAATTCTTTTCGAAATCAAATATAAATGAATAATATGACAATTGAAATATAAAAAGTATAAAGTATTATATTTGTTTACATATTATAAAACATTGAAGAATACGTTTTATATTTTTAATATTCCATGTCAATATGTAATTATTATAACCACTAAAACAATAAATAGTTAAAATTAAACAAATATATACACGTTAAGAAATGTTTTATTATAGTAATAGGTGTCAATAAATAAATAAATAAATAAATAAATAAAAATAATATATTAATAAATTTGAAAAATTTTCAATGAATATTTCGATGGGTTGAGCATGTAACAAAAAATAATTTTAAAGTATTGTACAATACTTCAATAAATGAATATTATACGACTAATGCCGTTGTATTCTGATAGGCACAATGAATTGCCTATACAAAACTCCTTAGAGGTTAAAAAAGTAGAAGCACCTATAATTTATTTTGAGTGCCGTATTTGGTTTAAAATACAATCTACATGTTTTTATAATTACAACCTTATTAAAAACGATATTACAACCTTTTTATTAAATATTTTACTACTTGATGCGACTGTATACTATTCTATAATACTTGAATATTCAACGATCATAATATCAATAATATGCTTGGAAGTTTGACTTGGTCGTAAAAGAAAGTATAGTAAAAAGTGAACAATTGCCGTCCTATAATTATACATTATAATATATCATAAACAGAGTAGATATTATCATATTAAATAAAAACAACTCGAAAACGTTTTGTAATAAGTCCTTTTGTCTAATATTTAGTGTAAATAATTAAGAAATTCAAAATATTATACAAAGAAATATCTATTTTTTTAAACTTATTTAATGAAACATACTATTCGTAATTAATTATTACAATAAGCATGTGTGGTCAATGCTAATACATTAGTTGTGAACTGGACATATTACATGAAAAATCAGCCGTCCAATAATGGCAACATTGAGAATAAAAAAGTAAAAAAACTTTATAAATTTATCTATTTTCACACGAAAAATCAATTATAACGCTGAAAAAAATCTACAAAACCCTTTAGACCCCATGTCTTGGTAAGACAAAAGGAAAGTAATAATAAATCATGGAAATATGTATTTATTCTTCACCTTAAAAAGAGATATAGTACCATTTATAAAAAGTCTAAATAATCAAATTATACTGCAGCTCTCGTTATTAGAGATTTGACCAACGTTTTATTTGAGTATATTACAAAAAAAAAAAAAAACGAATTATCCAAAATATATTTATAAACCACTACATATTTTTTTTTTTAAATACTACAAACTTACAACAAAAACAAAATTTATTAATCCTCTATAAATCACTATTTTTTTATGTTCGTCTAGATTTTAAACAAATGATATTCAACTGTTGGATGCAGCCAAAAATTTTAATACAAACAAAATACAAATTTTCAATTCCATAATTCTCCGTTTAATCAAAAATGCCCTATTCTATATTTCAAACCACACCTAATAAATTTAAAATAAAGTAGAATAAGCTGCCAAAATCAAGTATAAACGTTTCCGCTTCAAACTCATAAGTCATAAATCACTTAAATCCACTAGTTTCTGTAATTAATTTGACACAATTTTTGACAATCCTCCACGCAGACAGAAAATAAAAATAAAATTAATTTTTGATTATTTTTTAGGGCATAAAATCCTGTTTCCAATTATTAATATATGAATAATTTTTTTAGGAGAATTTTGTCGTGATTATTATCATGATAATAGTTATGCGGTTATTACTATTCACGTTATGTCATAAAAGGGGAACTCATAAGAAACCGCATTGTATCTACAAGCCGCAGTTCAACTGCTCAAACAAGAAACTTAAATGATAAAATACATAAACATAAACTGCTTATTGAGGTACCCACGCTAATGATCTTATAATAATAATAATTATTATTAATATGTCAATAACGACAAAGATAAATTACTTATTGATTGATATAGACACCTATAATAATTATTTTCCAATAACTGAAAAGTTTTGATCAGGCATTTATATGAATCTTACGTGCAGGTACTCACATATTTTTTTAAAATTAATAATAAAACAATAGCTACGTCATCTTAAATTACAATTGTTTCCTCGTTTTTTTTACTCATGTAGATGTATTCAAATGTGTGAAAATAAGTTTTAATGTTTGTAATCAGAATTAACATTTTTTTAGTTATTTTTTTTAACACGTGTTATTAATATTAATTTGCTATTATTATGAAAGTTTAGTCATTTCATCGATGTATAATATCTGTGTCTGTTGTTGGAAAAAGTATAAAAGAATAAGTAAAGTATATAAGTATAAGTAATTAAATAATATTCATATTTATACCACTTTTTTTTTATTTAATTTTTTTTTCACAACATCGTATTATGTACATGTCAATATGCATCAAGAAGATAATAGATAACACAATAAATTATTTATTTATTTATTTATTTTTATAGATTTAAGTGATCAAACCTAATTTATGATCCAAAATGATCGAAATAATAATATTTAAAATATATTAGATAATACTTGTTCGAGAAATATTTGAAGATATTATAATTACAAAATTCTTAATTGTTATCTTTTACTAATATCGAGTAACACTTTAATTTTGCTGGTGTAACAAATAATAATAGCTAATAAATAATTTAATATTAAAATAGTAGCTTTTAAATTGTTATTTTATGAAAATAAGCTAGAATTTCTTTTATTATAAACTTACAGTTATCAAAACTAAATAAAAAAATCAAATATGAGGCTAAAAATCTAACATACACATTTTAGAAGTTACTAAAATATAATTTATTATATTTTAATTATTTTAAGATAACTAAGACAACACCTTAGGGTATTCTTAAAAAATAATATTTAAAAGATATTAGTATGAGAATTGTCGTGTACTCGTATAATACAGAGAAGTCAATTTTCACAATAGTAGATAAATAGAAAAAGAAACGCATTGGCCAACGAAGAAATATAAAAGAATTAAACAACATTCGCAGAAAAGGTTAGAATTAAAATGTTAAATGTATTATAATTATTATATAAAATAACTACCACTTCATGTTAGTTGGACAACTTTATAAAAAGTCCAATAAATTTAATGTAAATAATATAAAATAAACTAAATATCTTGCATTTAATATAGGTATTCATTATACCTAAGGAATAACATTTCTAATTTTTCTAATAAATTAAATAATAGTAAAATGGATAGACTACATAATAAAATATGGATGTAGAGTAGGTATTCAAAAAATAAATAAATAATTTATAATGATCTTTAAATGAGACTTTTCATTTGCATACAGAAACAATAAGGACCAAAAATCTATCATAAGTATATTGGGTTTTTAACTATTATTAAATCATGACCTGATGATAACCTTAATTGAGAACTAAAATCAAATTAAGAATGCATAAATACCATACTGTGATAATTATTAATAATTAATCTAATCCTAATAAGATATGGAATATACATATTTTTAATGAAGTTATGCATATATTATATATCTTTGCCCTATATCTAAATCAATTATCTACATATGAAAAATAGTTTAAATACTTCATATTTGCTTTGATTTATAAAATAAAATCATTAAATTGGACGTAAAAAGTAGGGAATTCATTCGGACTTTTGAATAGGTATACAATAACTATGTACCTACTAATACAATTTACATTGTATAATTTAGCTTAATCATTACTATGGTAAAAATAATAGTATTGGTATATTTCACATTAAAAAAGTTTTAATCATAATAATATAATAAATTAAGTATAGGTATCCTAATGATGTTTACCAAATATTTCACATAAACCATAACTGTATTGCGCTGGCGAGTGTTAGATTAGCATTACAAAACAGGTTTGCCGCATGTTTTCTTAAAAAAAAACATTTACGAATAGAAAGATCAAACTAAAACTAACAAAAATACAGTGTAATAACTCAACTAATAATTAATATATACAACTAGACGGGGTCTTATAATAAACATATAATTATTTTTCTTCAAGCAGCATTGTTATAATAATCGTGTATACAAAATATCTATTATTAATATTAACACCTAATAAAATGATGGCATTTTATAAAGTGTGTCATTTCGATTTGCTGTTATAGATTTTTCAAGACATACTACACCTATAGGTACTTCAATTGTTACAAATATAGACGCTTCTAATATGGCCGAATGGCGAGTATAGTATGATAATAGTAAAACTGTAATGTCATCTTGCGCCAATAAATATCTAAGTAGAGTATCAACGTTTTTGAGTTTGACTGCTTTCTTTTTATATACTCTTTATAAATTGTTTTATCTAAATGGTAAGTATTTAATTGAAAGCTAGAAAGCTAAATTATTTTTCTTTTATATTAAAAAGCTGTATTATTCCTACTTAATGAAGAATAAAACTATAATACATAATTTTAAATTTTAATGTTATCTTCTTGGATCTGATTTTATGTTCCGGTTATTATAAAGTATAATTGTAATTATAAACTTCAGCATTCAAGAAATATAAATTGTATAAGAAAATTCTTATAATATTTATGAAATATTTAAATTTTAGTTTCTCCAAACATCTTTTTTTTAAAACGATAATATCAAAAATACAATAATTATCGACGTTCAAAAATTTAAATACAATTAATTTTGACACCTAGCAATTATACACTTATATTTAAACTTAAAATATTAGTTATTAATATAGTATAAATAAACAATTTTATAACCTAAATACCTAATAGTTTAATATCGGTTAAACAATAATTTTATTTCTTTATATCATTCTGTGATATGTACATTTCATATTTATTTTATATATTTGTATAGGATATATACATAATATATTATTATAAATCAAGTAATCATATATAATTATTTAGAAATTTCCATATAATAGGATCTTTATTTTGCGTATTGTATCTATATATATACCATATTAGTTTAAAATAAAAATTTATAGTTAGTAGTTTTGTATACACTTTGGTTTGGGCGTATGGTAATCAATTAATTTAATTTTAAAATCGATCGTATCTGCAAATATACGGGTTTTCACGCCTAAACCTGAAATCTTGTAGTACCTTAGCAGTTAATACCTATACCTAGTTAAAAATTCCGATAAAAGTTTCTGCTTGTTTTTAAACTATCTATATAGTATGTGTAGCTAGCCCACAAGTCCCACACATTATACAGTTTACACGCCCTATTTTAGTCATGTATATCGAAAGCGCTCTTATTAATCCGGTTTCTCGGTGCGTACAACAATAGTAACCATTATCATGATTATCAACACACCAATGCCACACTTTACCACGGCAACGTATTTCAGGATAAATGGAATTCTTGTGGAACGGTTTATGATAAAAAAATAATATGGATATATAGGTAAATCAAATTTGACAAAATCTTTCAAAGCAGAAGTCCACTAAAGTTTTGTCTCTCTGCAGTGTTAGCCATTTTGGGTACCCGCAAATTTTTTTCTTATAATTTTTCTTAATTAATATCAACGACAATGGCCATTAGTTATACCGAGTTAAAGTATATTTAATTTATAATACGGTTTTACATTTTTGAATCAAGTTTCTTTTATTTAAGAATTTAGAAATTAGTTTATTTGTATCTGTGTTAGGCTCAAGTGCTGCTCTCTATAGAGTTGAAAATGCCGAAATTGAAGAGGACATATTTGTATACTGTTGATATTCTATGAATATGTGTTTTTTGTATTTTTATTTAGTTCTGTTCTGCAAGTAATGCAAAATGGTTTTTCGTCCGTTGCCATAAAGCTAGGTATCCGTGCGTTAGTTTAGTATGGCAGATGCGGAGTCTGTTGATTATAACTTTTTCTCTTCTGTTCAACGCATGATTAGGTCAATCATAGATGGTGTTTCGAAAATTTTTTATTCATAATAATTTAAGCTAGGTATTATTATTTATTATATGCATTGTACATAATAGACAGTTTCGATCGGAAATTAGATGTTTAATTTTTTTTTTTTAATAATCTTATCTAGCAGAAAGTAATAATATAGACAAGGTTGATTAATTTTTATTATTAATATTAGTATGTTTATAAATTATTATATACATAGTATATATTATGTATTGCTCGGAATTCGTATATTAAATGATTAAATTGAACAATATTTTAACAATTTATTATTTACAGAAGTCAGAAAGTATATAAAAAGTTGTCCTTGACATTTTATTCAGTATTCGCAGCTTGTACGAGTAACTATATAATAAAAGATACCCATTATGTATATTTTAATTATTCTATACATCTGCATAAATAAAACAATGCAATATACAACTTATTGTTTTTATACGTCACATATAATTTAAACATAAAAAATTAATTAATCAACTCAAATTAATGTCATCTATAATTTTACTAGAATTTGAATAGTGTTTTAATTATATTTCTCTACTAAGTTCATTGTATGTAATTTAGGTAAACTAATATAAATACAAAAAAGCAATGTATGCAAACATGAAATTTAAATCCATTAAATTCTCAAAATTGTAAACATTAAATGCATAATCATTCGTTTATGGATAATGATAGTAAAACTGATGAGTTTCTAATAAAATCGATTCGTGAGCGATCTCTTTAAAAATACATTAGCTGTATAGCCTGTGTCTAAAGTAGTTAAATCTTTAGCTTAATTATATAGACAAAAGGCTATAAAAAAAAAAAAAAACCAAGTGATGTATACGAACCAACTATATGATAAATAACAATATATATAATACTACTTATATACCAGTCAATCAACATTCTATTTAAAAGTAAAAAATTATAAATAATTATAAGTCTGTTGTTAGATCGTGTAGCTAATGCATATATAACGGAAGTAATTTCATATTTAGAAGTGTATATCATTTTGATAAAAAAAAAAAAAAATGTTATTTTATAGTAAATATAATAATTTAGTATGTGGGATGCACTAATATCCAGGTTTAGTTTTTATTTATCATAGAATATTGCATTTCATCTATAATTATTTCATATTGATACCTAGTACCTACCTAATATGTTGAATATTCAAATACATACTAATATATTATTAGTTTTATTTTTATAAATTACTATTAAAAAAAGATGAAGAATATGCTGTAAAAAATAGTAGTGACTACAGTTCAACACTGTGTCACTGTCCGGCCGTTATGAAGTGCTATGTTGTCGTTATCAGCGAAGGATAAACATATCTTCATGGTAATAAAAGACAAGTTGGAACTTGTACCATCACGTCAATCAATGTTAATAATTTTGATCATAAAAATACTAACTGTTAACTAAATATATATTTGTTGGTACTAACAATTACAATAAAGTTTGAATATGTGAGTCTGTGAACTAAATGTTACGGTATAACCACTGTGTTAAACTAATGTTAAACATTACGTAAAAACATGCATACTATGGCCATAAGGTTTGCAGACTGATGTACAAATATTATAACTATTGAAATAATTGATATTTATCTGTTGTAGGGTTCAACTAAAAACCACCATACATCCCATCACCATACATTCTACTAAGCTTTTCTTTAGATTTTTAGACCTATATACATATAAGCTCATGATAAAATAATATGAAAACCTAATTAATTTTAATATTTCTTAAATAACGGTTGTAAGACTGGGATACGTATGAGACTGTCTATTCCTCCAATAAACTTGTATATAATTTAGGTGACTTTGTGCATTCTACCTTGACGCTACCTGGTGTATAAATTCTTGGAAAACTCGTAATATCTAGATTGATCGATGAAAACTCGTTTCGTTGCTGCACAGTAATATATAATATAATAGGGACACACTAAAATTACCGTGACGCAAAAATGGTTGGTTTTAGATCACGAGGTTCGTGAGCCGGAATTTTGTTACACTGCACAGCACTGTTAACAGTGTCAACATTTGAAAATTAAAAAAATTTACGAAAATGGTGCGATCGAGAATTAGACAGCGTAGCTGGATGTGGAAAAAACAGCCGTTGTGATCGTTTCGTAGAACTGACTGAAGAACATACCTTATTGGATATTAGATCGTTGAGTGTACCACGTAAACCATAATAATATAGTATGCGGTCACCTTAAAAGTAATTTTTTCAGTTGAACTCAATAGTTTTAAAATCTCATTGAACGACCATAGGAAAATTCCAAGTTGAGGTTCTATAAGCCCATAGTTCTTCATCACACTGGAAATTACAGTAAGCTCAACTAAGATGACAATGTGCAGACTATATCATCACGGAAGTTATACTCGTGGAAAGTACCTATTGGTAACCGCAATATTTTCAATTGGTCATCACTCAACAGTCAACATTCAACACTCATCACTCATTAATTATGATTCATAACATACTACAACAGTCATCACTGTCCATTTTCATTTTATTTTCTTCGCTTTTCCATCCAATTGGCCATGGTGTTCTATCAAACCTCATTTTTTTATGCAGTCCGCGAGAGCGTATACGTATACAATATTCATAGTTAATGTTATAAGAAATATTACTTAGCGAACAAGTGGGACTCGATCTCCCTTATCACCTCTGACACGATCCGTTGATTCTTAAGAATCATACGCCGGATAACGCGTGTTGCGTCAAAGTAGGATGTATAGAATCACCTATATAACAATTGTTGATTAAATACTTATAAAAATAGCAAAAAATAAATACTATATATCTATTAAAAAGCTTATTTAGAATATATTTATTTACGTAATAATTCATACTTTATGCTCTATATGATGTTTGGAAAAAAGTAAAACGTAAAACAGTGATAAAATAGTTGAATGACATATAAATGTAAGTATAAGTATATAAGTATTATTATTATTCATACTGTATAATATGATAGTATATAAGTCATTTATATGCAAATGTGAAACAAGTGTGCACGTTATTTTATCATTATAACCAAGAGTGGTTTAAATGGTATAATATAGTATTGCTGAGATAATTAGGTGGAGCGCGAATTTCTGAAATATATAGTATGCTTATATCATAGATAATAACGCATATGTACCACTATTCTCTAAGTATCGTAGAATCATAATCTTATTTCAACAAAGAAGCATTTATCGAGATATACGAATATGTTTTACCGCACTTAAACACTGAGTATCAATATTATTTAAAAACAAGTAGTTAAAAAAAAATTAAATAATATAAATTTATAGTTTTACAAAAACAATTATTTTCTTGTATAAATAATTGTTCTAAATAAGTTGCAATTTTTTAGAACGATATATTTATTTTCTACTATCCAAAACGTGCAAAGATTATTTCAACAGACTATAAAATTAAAAATTAACCTATATAGATTTAATCAGCTTAAATAAAATGGTCAACAAGAAGAAATTATGTGTGGTTTTAATGAATGTATATATTACACTTAGGTATACCTAATGTATTATTTATTTTATTAACAAAAGTAAGCTTAAAATAAAATACATTCAAATTAAAATTGGCAAACATGTTGTTAAATATATATGTAAGTAAACTTAACAGTAATTAGAAATTCAATGATCATAATAATGTTAAGAAATTTAAATTTGGGTTCACACTTATGTTTGAGGTCGATCATATTTGCAGCTAATTTACTAAATAATTTGTCAATGCAAATACATTTAACGTGAAAAGGAGCAGCGTAATTCGGAAGCCCAACTGAAGGTACTTTAAAACGAATTTTCGAGACAAGTGCAGAAAATTCAATTTTTCCATTTAAAAGTACGTTGTATTCAAGCAGTGTATTGACTTACTAACGTACAACATAGCAAATTTGCGTTCAGCAAAATCCATTTTGTGTAAAACTCAAAAACTTACTCTAGATGGCTTGAATTGTCATCTTTATAGAAATCCCATATAACACACAACCGTACTCCAATACTGGATGGGCAGAGCACAATATAAAACTTTAATGTACATACACAGCTGAAATTATTTTGCAAATTGTATAAGTGATAATAAAACCGAGTGTTTTAAAGATCTTACAGCACACATATTTTATATGCGGACTAGAGTCAAGATTATAGCTTAACTAAAAGCGAAGATTCGTAATATAGTCATATACTCTCAGATTATTGTTATCATCGAGGCAATAAGAAAATACCACCGAATATTGGTTCCTAGCAGTTAAATGTAAACATTTTAAACTTGGAGAGATTGAATGATAATTAACGATTTTTGATAAATCCAATTTCTTCGAAGAAAAGCTATCAAAATCAGCTTGTAACAACTGGTCATCATCAATAGTGAGTACTCATTTATTAGGTTTAATACCACGAGAAAAACAAATAGTATTATATTAATACTATAACATTATATATCTAGACATCTTGTATTTATTTTAATTTTGAAAATCATGAATTAAAATAATACTCTGCAGGGTTACTAAAAATTTACATTAGTTATTTGTAGAAAGTTTAGCTGGAATTTAAAATGTATTAACCACTTTATATAAAGCTTAATTATAATTAGACAACAAATATAAAATTATAAGTAAATAATAAGAATAAATTAAAGTTCCTTAAAAACCTGTAATAACATGCCGTATATTAAAACCGGTCGAGCGGTAACTGATGTGTAAAAATATTATGTTCAAAGTATAAAAATAGTTAAAATATTAAAACTAGAACGGAGATCTAAATAAAAAATTCAATTTAGTTATATACTATATTCATGACGGGATTTTATGTGTTACAACCAAAAATCCATATGTTTACTGAGAATTTATCGAACACTTTCTATCTAGCATCGTAAACAATCAGTGTACAAGTTATAACATACACGTGTGTATCTATAATAGTAATATTATTATAAATTGATTGTGTCAATGAACCTTTAAAATGCTTGTAGCTAGTGCGGGTATAATTTTAATACGCCTATAACAATATGGGCATTAAAAATATTATAAAAATAATGACGGTTTATTAGAAATCAACAACGAGGATAATATGAAGTTTTTTCCTAGAAATATCGTTCTAGTTTATTATGATAATTAGTTATATTTTATGTAAATCATTTTTAAAAATATAGATAGGTATATTCTGACAGTCATTATTTTCTATGTACAAACGACACGGATACTTAAAAGGGAGTAAGCGATTTATTGGTATGTAATATAAATATATAATAACTGGTTTGCATATAATTCCATTCCAAAGAAGTTTACAAAATTCGGAGAGGATATATAGGACATAGTTACTAGTTAGTACTTACTGCATATATTGCATGTATTATTATGATTTATACTCGTAAGTATAAAATGTTAGCAAAAATCTTTAAGTAGGTATATCAAAAGAAATTTAGGTGGGTACTTGAACAAATCAATATTTAAAAATAAGTATAATTTAATAAATAATTTACTTAAAAGTATATCTTAATGAAGTTAAGTCCCTTTAACTTATCATTTAAGAAACAATATATATGTATTAATTAATATCCATAAACATTAGGTGGTGTTTATATGATTATTTAAAAACATATTCACTCATAAAAGTAATAATTATAAATTTAATGTTCATGTAGATTAAAATTTTGAAGCACAGATACCAATTTTTAATAAAGAAAAACATTTTAAGAAATGCATTATATACTATGATGAAATCACCTCTACCGAAAAATTCAAATCTTTCAAAATCTATGAAAAATTAAATATTTAACATTATGTTTTTTTATCCCTTATTTCTTTACTTTTTTCCCAATTTTAGAATATTAAACTATAACAGTAGGGATCTAAATATTATATATTGTACAATCATACAATATACATATATATTAGTATACAACATATTATATAGTAGTTATTACGACTTACAGGCGTATTATCGAAAACGTCCCGTTATGGTAAAATTGCGAACACGTTCGATAATCATCATGGATATGGTGACGGTTGTTATACCAGATTAACGTATATACCTATACAAAAGATAAAACAGCATATCGCAAGTATGGGTTCTCTTCTGCTGCAGGCTGTTCGTATAGGTAAGTTGCGAATTTAAATAATACGAATACATATGCTGAAATACTGAATAAACTATTCAGTGGGAAAATTGACTCTCCTATACTTTATTATCTCATGTTCTGTTTAAAATCTTTTCTCATCCTATCGTCGTTCCAGCTCCCTTTTCTGTACTGTTAGACTCTCATTATATATGTCTTATAACGTTTGTCACTTGTCACGAGAAAAACAAACCACTTGGACGTCATGTATAGCAAAATACATTATAGCTGCTGTATGTTCATATCTATTTATATTCTTCTATATTTCTGTAATATAATACTTTGGGGTATAGAAACGACATTTAATTTATAATAATATGTCTATAAACGATAATTATTTATTAATCCAATGTATGTGTGTTAATTCTACAATTTTAAAGATAAATTAAACACGAATACAAAAAACACATTTATAGACTATTATGCAAAATAATATGAATTAAAAAGAATAAAATATGTAAAAAAAATTGTTTTATTTTAAACTGGTATTAGGAAACACTCAAACATATGAATACATTTCTACATCACTGTATTGAGTTCTCTGTGTTATGAATGATTATATCCTACGTTATAATTTTTTAAAAACCATCGCTTTAGGCGGATACAGAATAATAAATATATTAATACCTACTAATAAAATTCAATCTACATAAAGGTCGTAATTCTTACATAAGATGCGCAAACATCTTGTTTTTTAGAGTCAAGTAAGTATTTCAGCACATATGTCTAGATAATAATCAAAAAGAGAAAATAATACCCTGCACACAAAATTTATAATTTTTACTAAGTTATAATATGCTTTAAAATTAAATATCAAAAAAATTTTTGTGAAGCCCTAGGTAATATTTTTACTTTTACGCTTGATAATAAGTTAATTCACTTTAATATTACAACTATCTGAGTTAAACAGATTAATCTGAACGTAAAATTTGGTATGCATTAGTAAGATGGAGAAAATAAATTTGGATATGATGACGTCCTCTTAAAGCGTCTTAAAATTACTTCGATAATATAATCCCTATTGGGCTACTATCTAAAATTAAAAATATTAGAAATCGTACAACGTGTTATTTATATCCGTTTTACTTTTCATCGAGAAAAACATTATTTTTAATTTTATTTATTTAAATATCTTATTTCAGCTAAGGTTAGACATAGATGGGTGTTGATGGATAATGTCTATATTATATGTAGTCATATTTAAAATTTAATTTTATACATCATGTATAACTTATTAAAATATTTATATACCGCGTACATATATCTATAATATATTATTATGATATTTATATTGAATAATTTATAATTGGTCTTTATAATGATATACAACAAATATATATATATACAATAAGGGATATAGACTTAGAGTTATATAAGTAAATAATTAAAATATGAATTACTTTGATAAAAAATAATTTTGGTTATTAAGTTTAATAAATTCATTATACTAGCAATAATAGATGATGGCCGTATAATGATGTTGTGGTTGCTATAACATTCTGATATAAAATTGTGAACAATTTTTTCCTTGGGTCGGTGTATATATAGGTATAATTTGTAATGCATTAAAGATTGTCTTCAATGTAAAAATATCGATTATTTTTACTTTTAAAACCTGAACATCACATTGTAAGCACCTTTTACAATATAATAATTATATGTTGTAGACACTATATACAGATAAACAAATAAGTCGACTACATATATTAAGCGCACACGTTCTGCCGATAGACTTGTTGTAATTTATAAACTCATATATTTATACGTTACGCTGCAGTGTACATAGTATATGGCGATTTACCGTACGAGATTCACATAACATATACGTATTATACATGGCATTATGGGGACCGAAAAAATGAGTTTAAAAAACGTATAAAACGCGTATATACATGACGGCAGCACCGCGGTTTCGGCGATTCACACACACACGAGCGTATAGTGCCGTTGATTCGACGTGTGTGTGCGCGCGCGCGCGTGTGACCTGAAGCCGAAGCAGCAGCTGAGAGATTTAACGGAACCCGTCGGTTGTGTGCGTGCAAGCGCCGAGAGAATGCGAGTGCGTGCGTGCGTCGGCGGTGGTTCTACCGAGTCGGCGGCGGCGGCGGCGGTGGAATTAGGTCTTTGGGTAACGACGATTGGTCGTCAGGTGGGAGGCGGATGGACTCGCGGCGGGTTTTCACGTGGCGGCGGCGGCGGCCTCCGCGCCACCGGTCGAGTTGAGTTACCTGCGTGCGTGCAGTGTGTGATTTACGGTCTCGCCGGCCGCCAACCTGCAACCGTCGTTGTCGTCGTCGTCGTCCGCGTTCGCGTGGTCCGAGTGTGTGCGCGCGCGCTGTGTGTTCAAAATCTTGCGCGGAACTTTTTTTTGTTTTTGTTTTTTGCCTGCTACTAAAAGTGCGTTGTGTACTTTGCAAAAGACGCCGCCCTAGAAATTTTTTTTCAACGCACACGCTGCACGTAGTATAATATTAATAAATACCTACTTACACGTTATAATAGTGTCGGGCCCGACGTAAGAAAATACATATTATTTTCAAATTTTATTTTATCTGAGTTTTGGATTACACTTAGCGACGTGTCTCAAACGCACTCGCCGTCTTCTGGTTCACGGTACGTAATATACACAATTTACCAAAAATATTATTATTATTATTATTATTATGCTTAACGACGTAACTAAAATCTCTCTTTGGAATTTAAAGTGATTTACTCGCATGGAGAAATCTTTAGCCACCATTTTAAAAGTCTAGAGACAACCACCGTTAAAGTCACTAAGGATTTTTTCCACCGTTAAAGTCACCGGGGACATTTTCTTTACGTGATGTGACAGTAATTTACCGAGAACTGTCCTCCGCAGGATATTATTATAGTTACATATCGATAAGTGAGTTTTTTCTATCGGCAGTTATATATTCCTATAGGCAATATAGTTTTGGTATGCGACCATATAGTCTATTATGATTATAATTTAAACGCGTGACTTGTCACAAAATAATAATACAACTGCACCACGTACCCACGTACATGGACGCGTATACGTACCTATTATTTAATAATATTATTGCGTATATTTTTCTCACTTCTCGCATTGGCTTATATATAAAATGAATATCTTACAATATACGTTTTTTGGAAACCGCTTATATTATGTGGGTCGTGACAAAAAAAAATTCATGTCCGACGCCGTTGGACATATAGGTAAGTATATAATATAAGATGATAATAGTTGCACTGCCATTCTCCTTCTCCGAAGCTATAACGTTTTGGACCCCCTTAAAATTATTAGCTGTATAGCCTGCGACGGCTTCCTCACCATGACGCTAATGACAGCGTCAATAAACGAAACCTGTTACATGCCACGCAGTTGTCTACAAACACTGCGATGTATCACACACATAATAATAATAAATAATAATGTATATTATTATTGCTACGCAGTTTTCGGTCAACTCTTTATTTTGCTCTTTATTCAGATCGCACCGTTTTAATGGCTGTGCTCTTGCGGCTGTCATTGACGGACGGCCAATATTTGTAATACGCGCGCAGCTGTAAGTCACGATTCATACGTTTCGTGCGAACACCACTCATAAGTTGAATATAATATGACGCGCTATTTTATTTTTATATTATCATATTTCTGGTCGTGGCTGTGATGCGCGTAGTTACAGCAGGTATTATATTATGGTATATACCATGCAGGCTTTTAACGAGGCATTTATACATATATAAGTAGCGTGGTATAGAAGGTCTTGTTATCACGCAGCTACATACTTCCGGGACCACGGCGGAAGCTAATAAGTAATAACGTGCGCGTGGTATTTTCTCTCCATAAAAAAGCTTCGATCATTATAATATTATGCGCACCTTAGTGTTATTTTTTTCGTCTTTTTTTACGATTGTCCATTGTCTGTTTTTCTTCTCGCGTTTCGTATATAAGTACCTTGTACCTATACCTTGTACCTACGCCCACGAGCTACAATATGCAGACAATGTATGGAAGAAAAACCACGCACGCGCCACGAACGCATATCAACGGCTTTTTTTTACGATCTCAAGAAATCATAACATGCATTACGTATAATCTCTGTTGCAGGATACTCTCGGATGTTGCGCATGCATGCTATGCACGCTTGTATACAGCATATGCATGTGTGTGTGTGTCTGTGTGTGAGTGTATCCAGGTTAGAGCCGAATGTACTACCCCTCGGGGCACCGGTTTCTACGCACCTTTATAACCTCGTCGGAATTTCTTTCTCCGTCGTGGTCTCGTTTATATATAGGTACGTAGTAAACGACACTTCGTCGAGGCTCATCTTGTATAAATCATTGTTGTGTTTTTTAAGTCGTATTCGGACATTAGTTTTTAATGACTCCGCGGTTTATATTTAATTCATATATGTATATATATATATATTATTATACTCCTTGTGTAACTGTATCTATATAACGAGTAGGTATAGATCTGATGCCATAAAAAAAAAAAAAACGAATCGAGTGTATATAATATTATAAATGGGTAAGTACCAGACTTTTCCCTTCGCGTTCTTGTTTTTCAACCTTTATGATTACGCTGTTGCTGCAGCTCTAGAGCCGCCAGTAACGCGTCGTCGACCGACAAAATTATTATTGACAATACAACATATATTTAACGACGTCGCGTCGTATGCAATTCTGATAACTATCGCACATTACCATATTGTTATAACCTATTTTTATAGTATTTTAATGTTAATTCCATTTTATAGTAAAAATTATCCTACGAATGAGAGTATTAGAAATTTAATTTAATTACATATATGAGGAACTGACTAAATCCAAGTCTGGGGGTAGGTTAGTGGGGGGCACATCATACTATGAAATACATAATAATGGCTCGTATGTCCCCAAATCACAAACCTGGTTTAATTGAATCCAATATTATGTAGCACTATAATATATTATGCTAAAAATAATTAATGTTTATTATATTTCAATAGTTAATTAATTTATCTACGTAATGTACTTCATAGAGATTTAAATCTTACTTAAATATAAATTGTCTTAAATTATAATCAACCTTAGCCAAATCTGCTTTTAAAGTGTTATCCATGGTGTCTGTTTTTTTCAAATTATGATGTAAACTGATATACATAATATTTATTGATATACTTAATTATAAATTGTTTGTTTTATAAATTTTATTTAAAAAAAAATATACTTGTAAGTATTATTAATACATTCAACGCTAAACATTTTATGTTCCTAGCTGTTCAAATACCTCATTTAATATAATTTATTAAATACGCAAGCCGTATTGTTTATAATTAAATATATAGTATAGAGTATAGGTAACATAATATTAGTAAATTGAAGCATATTATGTGCAGTTGAGAATATTTTGTCTTATGTTTAACTACTTAAAGCTTTTGTAGTCAATAGAAACAAGTAGTTTTTATATGTGGTATAAATTATTCGTCGTTTATTGCATAATTAATGTAATAATGATTATTATTGTAGACATAATAACGGGTCTGAGCTGAAGATTATCGCTAATTATCGAAGCGAGTTTATGCACGTAATATAGTAGGTATTGAAATCGAATATGTGTATATATAATTAATATATCCATACCATATATAGTAAATTTTATTATCGCACGTATATATTATAACTACTACGAAAGTCTGTTTTCGGCTAAAACCGATCGGCTTTGTCGGAGAAATTCGACCCCTGACACGATATAAGAATTTATTCGTGCCTCCGAGGTCGTTGCCATTTTTTTCACTCTACTCCGAATGAAATCTCTACATGACCGCCGGCGCAAATAAAACGCTATGATATAGAAATCACATAAGTGTACAGTTTTTACACACACGCATAAACATGTACTCATGTACACATGCTAACGCGCGCGCGCTCGTATATATATATATTTTAAAATTAGCGAGTGCTTAAATTTTGACGTGTAACGGATCCCCCGCGAGACATTAGATCTGACAACGTTGGAGTGCACTTAATGTCTGACTTGGTACGAAACGCGTATAAAGATCATAGACGAAATATCCGTATAATAATGATAATGATGGTTTTTCTCCTTTTAGCTTCTCTCTTTTTTTCCGAACACATTTGACCTAGAAATTTCCTAGGTTTTTTTCTTTACTATATCATAAATGCTGCACATCGTCAACTTGCAGTAGTAGTGTTGCACTGTGACCGAACTGGTTGTATATAATAGAATATGTTAAATATTTTTATAATACCCAACCTAACCTAATATGTAAGTTTTTTTATTAATTGATGCTTGATATATATTATATATAATATGTATAAGGCATAAGCAATTAATAAATCAAAAATTAGTTGAGCTTATTTAGTTATACTTTAAATATATTATCGACAAGTGACAACCAAGTATTAGTATATAGAGAGAAAGAGAAAGAGATTTTGTACAAAGAGTGTTCATTATACAAACTTTGAATGTGTGTTCTGCTATAGTTGACCAGAAAAGTACAAAAATATATTTATATTTTCGACACAAATGGGGAAAACATCATCTGTAGTAATAATACATAGTTTTCAAAATACACACTAATAGGAATGTTTGGTATCACCATCATAGGTCCATCGCCAAAACTGTGATAGATTTCATGAGTCAACTACCTACAATTTTTATGGGTGGACACACTGGACACGGCTGGCTTTAATAGCACACACATACGTATTCACACGATTTTTCTCTGTGCTGCAGAACACATGGTCTATAATAATAATAATAATAAATAATAATCGTTTTTTATCCTTCACGTCGCGCATCATTCTAATATCGTGCAGGTTACAGTTGGTTCTGTAGAGTAGGTATGAGTATTATATATAGGTACACATAAAAAATTGTAACAATATACATCTGTATATACGCGCACGCCAAGACACAGCAGACGTACACAATACACAATAAGATGTAGGTATATATACGTTTTTAGAGTCGGTTTTTTTCCATTATGCTCTGTACATCCGTATAGCGCGCGTGGGATGTGTGCGACTCATCCCGCAGTGTTTACGTGTGTATGTGTGTGTGTGTGTGTGTGTGTGTGTGTGTGTGTATTTATTCTTATATATCTTATATTTATATATATAAGTAGAGGTAAGACTGACTCGCGTCGTGATCCAAGCACGCCACAACGTATTTTCACCCGCGATGCTCATGGATAACAATATACTATGTAATATAATAATATATAAAATAATTCGCCTGGACCAATTTGCCGAGTTCCGTGTGCGAATCTCGAACGCTATATAATATACAAAAACCACACGGCTGTATTATTATAAATCACCGCTCGTCTGGTCGAAAAAATAAACTGGATCGTCACGTTTACTCGCGCCCGGATCGGGATCGAGCCCATGAACGGTGGAGATTTCACGATATGAAACTGCACGTCAACTGCAGTGTACAAAGTTTTTTCAGAATCAAAAATATATAATCTTTATAAGAATTCCACTCGAGAAGGTTATCGGGGGTCGTTGTCAGATTTAAGAATTAGTACGTATGGCGTCTGCAGCTCAATTGCAGAGTTAATATTATATAGGATGAATTTATTGTTTCTATGGTGAAATTTTGCAACATTGTAATTATTTCACCGTGAATTAAACCATTATACCGAGTTTATTATTTATACCTATTATTACACAGACAATATAAAAATAACATGACGTATATTTCATTAAGTCTCTGTTTATTACACAAGATTTGTAGGTATTTCCGGTGCATGTTCGCGTTCATAATTTTTAAAACATACGGACACAATCTGCGTTTTCTACGCGAAATCATCGTGTTTTATGATCGGAGAAGAAAAAATGAAACGGCGACGATGTTATCAAAATAATAGCTGCTATATAGGTATCGTCATATAACGTTATATTATGCTCGTTCTTCATCAAGATTGCTACAGTACATCGTTTGTTATCATCAGCTCATAACGATATATAATATAATACACAGCCACATCACAATTGTACAATCAAGTAGTATTCAACGAATTAGAAAAAGAGATTTATCCCATTGTTGTCTGAAATATAAAGATTATTGCAAAATATTATATTACATATATTTATAGTTTATCCGCTGGGGTCTAAATCATTAGCTAAATTATTTTATAAAAATTCCCTAAGAACGAACGCCTATTGTGAATATTCATAAAATATATTACATTTGTATAAGTGTAACGATTTATATATAATAATAACGACGAATGACGACACAAAATTCATTTTAGTACAATATCCACAAATATAACCCCATAAGTAGCATCTTGTAGATAAAGTAGTATGGTGGTTTCCTTTCAAATGCAGATACAAATTATTATTAGCTCAATTTTTCTTTAATAATTTTTTGAATACAATAAATATTTACTGATGCTATAAAAATAAAAACAAATTAAATTTATTAGCTTGGTTATTAAATATTATTCATAAAAAAATATGAAATCATAGATATTAAATTAATTTTTAATCAATACATAATAAAAATGAAAATGTGGCTATTCTACATTAAATAAGACACAACAAAATATTATTTTTAAAATTGAGAAATAGAAGCTTAAAATAAATTAATAAATTAAAAATTCGAATTTATTTAGTGGTGAGTCTTAATTGTAAATTTATGTACCCTTAAAATGTTTATTATCAAGTGTCTTATTAGTAATTTAGAGTATTCAGTGAAGGGAAATGTATTTTATTTTAAACGATTAAGTGAAATATGACTTTAACGTGTCACGAATTTAGTTTAAATAATTTTATTTATTATTCACTATCTCTCTCTACAACTGTGTTCAATTGAAATGCGCAACGGATCCAAAGCGGTTTTTTACTGATTAAACGAATATATAATTTACAATATCCTGTAATTAGTCGTTAACGGGCGTTTATAGAAGACATAGATTTAATTTTGTCTGCTATATTAGTATATATATATGTATGTATATATAGTTATACTGTTATAAACTGCAGTACACATTTCTAGGCATTATACGATATGGTTTATTACTATTTTTTTAAGAATCGCAATTAATACTCACTACACGTATATGTACACGTCTATTATACACCTAACCACAAATTAATAGCTGTGTTTTAGCTCTGTAAAAAATAACGTGTACCTAAAAAGAAATCTTGAGTAAGACATCATTTAATAATTATAATAATTTATAACGGTTGTTGCACTCTGTCAAAACAATAAATTATATTTATTTTTTTATTATTATTATGTTATATGTTATTTAAAATTTTTAAATTATGCGTTCTTAAATCTATTGCATGTGACTTTAACGCTGGTCATGGACCGTCATTTGTTACTAAATATTGTTTATTGACTGGTTAAAAATTGTGTTTTGTATAGATTATAGAGTATAGGTAATATTTCACGTTTTGCCGATGGTAATTAACGAATTTATTGAAATTTCTACTCTTTCAGTATTTTGAATCCATTAATAATATGTGCGTATTTCTTATATTTTGGTTTTCATCAAGTAGCATATAGGATCTTATTAATTTCTAGTCAAATGTTTTAATGTAATTTGTATAAATAAAAACCAATAAAAATAGTCTTGCAATTATTCTATTTTTTAATCTTTTTAGTGATTTTACAAAATAAAAATTATGCAAAAGCATTTATAAATTGTAAAAAAAATAATATTAAAAAGTATATGTATATATATAAAACACATATTATATTTAAAGCATTTATACAATGTTGTTTATATTCGTTTTACTTTTCCTCAAGAAGATTGTTTCTAATAATGACAATTATTTTTTAATTTCCTTGGGGACTAATATGAATGCATAAAAGATTGTAAAAAATGTGTCCTATATAATGAATATATAATTATTCATAGTAATATTACGACAAAATCCAGTACGTGCAAGGCAGTTCCTGTATGGATCATATAATAAAAATCTACGACAATGGGACTGAACAAAAATCATGACTGACTGTAAGGTACCTATATAATATATTTAGTAGCCGCGTGTTTAGATCCGGGCTAATTATCCGGGCTGATATAATAATGGTTACTCGTGTTTAAACATTGAGACGCGCCGTGGAAACTGGTTTTTAATGCGGTCTGACACACACACGCATGCACTTATACATACATATATACACACAGACACAGACACAGACACACAACACACACACACACACACACACACACACACACACACACACACGCACACACACATATCTATAACATGCGTTCCGCTCCGCCAACGTTTTTCTTCTCTCTTTATTTTTTTCGTCTAATTTTATTTTTACTTGTGTAGTTGTTTTTTCTCCTACGGTTTTTTATTTTCTTATTCGGCGGTTAAGGTCCGTCAACACCGGGGCCGCCGCACGAAGCGGTCCGAGAAAAGCCGACTGTGGCGGCGCGCGGTGTGCACGTGTTAGCGAAGACGGTAGGTCGTTGCTGCTGCAGTGTTTATAGGTATACCGTTACAAATATATATAATATAATAAACGCGCGACGTTTGTACCCACACTCACACAATAATATAATAAATATATAACTATATTACATATGACCAAGTATATATGTAAACGCGTACGATGTCATTGTGTATATGTAGTTGTAGATCTTTGTTCTACGGAATGAAAATTTTTGACCGAGAGAAACAATCGTGCACTCCGTATAATATCTCGTTAATACATATTATAATCACGCGATTCCATATAATAAAACAATAGTTTATCACCGAAACCGCACTGTGTCCTTGAACGTTGCGTTGTAGGCCTATAGCGATTATGATAATATTTGTTGTTATTTTATAGACACGTGAAAAAACAACGTATTTTAGAATGACAACCATCGTATATATCGTACAACACCGTAAAAGGTTTGATTTTAAATCAATATTATAATAGTAAATAGATAACGCTTAAAAAAAAAAAATTAACATTTAAATACAATTTAAGCCTAATGTACGAATACATTTTTTGTAGCTTTTAATTAAATGTTAGGAAAATATTATACGTTATATGTGTTCAAACGCGGAAAATGTAAATCAAACCCTACTACCCTAGCGTACTAATATTAATAGTAACAACATCGAACATTGTAGATGCAAATGTTCAAAGTCGTATATTTGGTAAATTTTAATAAAATATTATAAAGTGCGCTACCCAACGAGTTTCGTACCTACTGTCTACCTCTTAGCTATATACTCGTGTATATAAGTTATACCAATAACACGCGTTAATGCACCACTGCATTTGATATTTCGAAATTTTTCCGATTGAGAACTGGTTTTTGCAGAATTTTTTTCAATCGAAAACCACGAATTTGTATTCAAAACTATAAGACTATATAAATATGTATAGATACAACTGTACTGTACAAATGTATAGCTCGACGCGCTGACCCAAAAAGCTTCCGTCCCGCGAACATTTTTTTTTTTTTTTATTGTAGTTTGGAAATAAATAATAAGCACTTACAATATTTTGGTAAATAACGTGTATCGTATCGGCTATATCAAAGCTACGTTTCCTATTATATATGTACTTATTATTATGTATATCATAATTTACAATACCATAATAAATTATTATTGTTAATAAATAGCGTAGGTATAGAAGTAATATTATAGTATATAATATGTAGTATTGTAGTAGTAGCTGCAGTATTATACTGTCGGTACACAAAATGTAGGTGACGTCGTGACTTGGAACCACACCCGAAGTCGAAACGGATCTGCCCGTACCCCTTATACTTGCATACCCCTTCCCACTGCAGTTCTACTATTATAATATACGCGGTACAAAACTAGATTATAATATATATAATATGGCGGATGACGGGGAGGTAAGCGGTCGCGAACGAGGAACGGTCGTTCGTGGAAGGAGGGGCGGGTGCACGGTATATATTATTATATGTTTTATATAGTCCTATGAGGAGGCGAAGTGGGGGCTTAACCACCGCAGTGGACCGGTTTTCTGTATATCCCGACAGATCGAGTTACCCGGACCAGATTAATCAAAATACGTTGCGTGGGTGCTCTCTCGACTTGTAAAAAGTATACACACATATATATATATATAATACCTGTATTTACCCGCGAGTCGGCAAACCTCCGCCGCACGATTATTGTTTTCTATTCTCCCCCCCCCCCGCTGCCGGCGCAGCCAAAGTGTATATTATACATGCCAGGACTGAAACTATATACGTACACTATAGATGCACACGAATTTCGAATCGTAATTATTTATGGTGACCATTTTGTGTTCATTGCGACCTCCCTCGTGCTGAAGAAAATAATTTTAATGACATAATAATATGCAATATAATTCTATGAAGTTCATCACCCGGTAGTGAAGCCACACGGTGCGTCGGAGTTTTTGGCGAAATTCTTATCCTAATTCTTCCGATAATAATTTATTATAATATAAAATCGTTAAAATGATGTAATGCACTTGATATCATTAAAATATAAATCGATAAATTGTCCAAAGAAAATCTCATACAACTACGGGTATAATAGTAGTGGTATACATATTATAATATACGTCATCGATTTAACGCGTTTCATACCGTTAATTAAATTATAATAATAATAATTACAGTTTAATGTCGCATTTATGCAGTCGTAAACTATTTTTAATCGGTATAATATGATATAGCTGTGCGTTTCGAGACATTTAATGTACAAGGCTGCATATTATAATATGTTATGTACTTGAGTGACCTATATTTTATCGGATATTTAAGACGCTTTAGTGGTAACCACATTTGGCTTTGAACTTTGAAATTTTAAATTTATTCAACGGGTGTATGAATTGCAAAAAAAATGGTGTCCGCGACTTTATAATATTGTCATAATAGTATATGGGCAATGGCCAATCGTTCAACACTTTTGTATAATACAGGTACAGGTGACAGGTACCTATAGACTGTAACTGTGTGCTATCGCGTATTTTAAATTGTATTGTATATTGGCGGGGCTGTACCAACAGCGGCGAAGTGTTATTATATCATTATATAGTTGACAGCGATGCCGTTATTGAAAACGGGGCTGCACAGATATATATATATATATATATATATATCAAAGTAACTGAATGTAAATCGATTTTTCGCCCACTCATTCCCCCTCAGAGATATGACAAACAATGCAAGTCAATATAATATACATATTTATTATATTTGCATATTGACTAGACTATAATATTAAATATGTGTATAATGTACGCATATGTGTTTATGTGAGCACAATGTAACAGTTAAACAGTTCATATTTTAACAATTTTATATTAATTAGAATTAGGACGTGCTTAGAAAAGCGACTATTCGTACCGTACCTATAAATATGTAATATTATCTTTAACAATAGCATTAGGTTTTTCTAATATAAATTAATTTTATTAACTGATACCACCTTTTTTTTTTTTTTTTACTGATACCACTTAATTTAACCAAACTTGTAAGATATAATTCTAGATATATACCTATATAATATGTATATAGTACTCATATGTATGTATGTATAATAGGTGGTAGAAACGTCCAACTAGCCATCCAATTGATAAAAATTAACACTAAAACAAGTAAGTAATAGGTGTACTAGGACGATAGATCATTTTTCAGACGAAGATTTATAATATTGGTCGGACAGAGCGCGAAATGTTGAGCAATCTCCCGATAATTTTATAATAATCACACGAGATGTGAAAATCATATATGAGTCATATACGTCCACCATAAACGGTGCGGCGGCATCATGAGTTTATCTTTTTTTGTAGGTCGACAATATAACCACATATAACTGTGTATATCGTCGGTATGACTACAGCGAATAGGTTTGCGTATATAATATCCCTCGAACGACGCCCGTTAATTTATTGCCTCTGACGAAATGAACATGCTCGAGCGGATCACGACCAAGTCAAAAATTATACTCCGATCACGATTTCATTTCCGTCGTAAATTATTATTATTATTTTCATTTTGTTTTTTATATTTGCCGGACTCCTCCCGTCATCGCGGCTGCCCCGTTTTGTGTCATTTCGCCCGTGATGCTGTGTCGTATATACATTAATATTATACACCTCTCTGTGTATGTATTTTAACAATATAAATAGGTACGTATACTAGCTGTCGCATTATATATTGTCTGTGTCGAGACTCGAGACGCACACTATCTCATGCCTCATATCCCCCGAGCCACCTCAACCTGCCTCCCGCCCTATTCGACAATCCGGGCGTCAAATTCACGTCGACCGTCGCGGCCTTCGTCTCACATTTTATCGGATCTGCGCGCGTTCGTGAGACTCGAAGAACTAGGTTACACCGTGTGGTTTAATATCATAACGTGCCCGACCGAACAGTGCACGACGGGTGCAGCAGTTGAAGAATTCGACGGGGATAATAATACAGATATATAAGCGAAAAAACGCGAGTTTTATAAATATATAACCTATTAGATAGGTACATATCATTATTATATGACATGCGCGGCGGAATGTTATCGAAGCGTAATAATTTTCGTACGATTAACCATACATTATTGTAGGACCATATAAACCGATTGCAGGTTACTGCAGACTGCAGCAATATATCCGAATTTTACCATAACTGCAACAGTAACTATTATATCAAAAATAATGTTTGATATCTGTAAAATCCGACGTTATCGTTTACACGATTTTTCTATTTAGACGTCGTATTTACATAATATTGTAGAAAATAATAATTTATAGCTGCATTGCGACATTTATTACATGTCATATTATATTTATTTTATATTATATAATATACATCGATTTTGATTCTATAACGTTTAAAGATAATATATAACATTTTTGTGAAATGACCATTGATATCTAAATAGGTACTTTGTACATGTACCGTCAATGCTACTTTTTTAAATATATATTTACATAAAATAGTATTATATTGGATGCAAGAGTGCATTTGGATGCATACACATACATATTACACATATTGCATATCTATATTTAAAAAAAAATCTACGTTGTCATGCACAGGTTGCTTTTAGATACATAAGTGTTGGGTTAACCCCTTAGAATGGTTCGATAAAAGCACCTTAACCACAACGCCGGATGCAAGGATATAAGGTTACCGGGATCTGATATACCTACATCAGCTACATCGTTGTGGTATAGCCAATAGCCATATTTATACTTCAAATAAATTCATATTATAATATAGTACGTATATTCATTATATATATTTTATATTTTTAATAATATTTATAACATACATCAGCTATTCTCTCACACTATACATATGATATGTTATTTTTACTCGAATACATCTGCTTTATACATAAGCTTTTCTAAATGGTTCATACGTGTATGTGGTTTATAAAATAATGTATGTAAAGAAACTCATTTCTCTTTTGAAACGTCAAAAAAAGACGTCTCACGTTATACATTATTGTTATATGCATACATGAACTCGGACATTCGGTTGTCTAGAAAACCGTTTAAATCGTGTGTGAACTCCTCCCCTATATTGTACATAATTGATTTTTTGGACTGCCGTACACAAACACATAATATATATAATATAATATATTTCGAGCATGTAATGTTCTGTAAAATATTTGCATAACACATCTCAATAATTTTCAGGTCCGTTCCGAAGGTGGTGTCTTAAAATCTCGTTAAAGCCTATATATATTATTCATTTATTTACGTTATAATGTTATGAATAATCAACTTTCGCTCGACTGATTTGTTAGTGCAATCTTCAATCTATTTTAATTAAACTCGTCAACGTTCGTCCGGCGTGATAACGTATGAATACGCATGGTATGATGCGTTTTTCTCCGAGTAAATGCCGAAACGTTAAAATTGCAATTTTAAAAAAGGAAAGTTGCTTATCTTGGCGTATAGGTTTTCAGACATATCACTAGAACATTTCACTGCTATTCATCATTAAATGTTATTTATTTTAGATATTTTTCATTCTTCATAATCTCTTCTCCTTCGAATCTTCATCATTATTTGCCATATAGCCGGAGACCGACGACCTCTGGGATTGACCTGCGTCAAAACCGGTTCATCGTTTTTCGTTACATTCCGGATAATAGTCATTAGGAAGTAGAAAGAAGGTATATACGATGATTTTAATAATATAATATTA
This sequence comes from Rhopalosiphum maidis, assembly GCF_003676215.2. Classification (NCBI taxonomy): domain Eukaryota; kingdom Metazoa; phylum Arthropoda; class Insecta; order Hemiptera; family Aphididae; genus Rhopalosiphum; species Rhopalosiphum maidis. Next base: position 90,563,718 of record NC_040878.1, read on the forward strand.
TAATCATATTTTGGAATAATTTTCAGGTACCGATTATTAAAATAGTTATTAAATTGAATTGATGATTAAACGATATATAATGGCGTGGTCCATGAGAAGTCTTGTATTTTTATTAATGGTTTCGTAGTGCTATAGTGAAGACTTGAACGCTATTTTAAGTGGTGGTGACTTTCAACTGTGACGGCGGTATGCACAGCACCTAATATTTGAAGTGATAAAATCGTCTCAAAATCGATCAAGCGTTAAAAAAATATCTCAAATCAAACTTTACGAATTTTCAAATATTTATCGCACGTAAAATACTGTTTCGATAATGTGGTATAATAATTTATAAAGATCACGTTGTCTGTGATTTTTTTCAATGCAATTTGTATAGCCACAACAAACAATTTTAATTGGTCAATTTCCATAAGTCTGTTTTATATAATAATAAGGCTTTCGGATTTATTATCTGATAAACCACGAGCGACAAATTTCATAGGAATGCATATTTTATTACACTCGTACGTGGTAAAAATCATTATGCGCTTATAATTTATAGTTAACTGTAACTATTGTGTATTATACACTGCTGCAGCGATGACATAACACCGTGTATAGGTAGGTACAATTTATGTTATATATTATGAACGTTCACAGCATTACAAATTAATTTAATATATAATATCCGATATAGTACCTATATTTTCCTATTGAATGTGTGCATGCTGTGTTATACGTTGTATAATAAAATATTATAACCTAAGTCCTAAAATATATTCAAACTTAATTGGTTCAGTGTTATACGCAATATATGTTTATATTATAACGGCTATACAGCTTAGTATTAGCATATGGTTTGTTCTTTGCTTAGTCGGTTGAAATAGGAAATAGGTTATAATAGTAGAATAGTACAATTATAATTGGACTATAAAATATAAAAAAACAATTTTCTTAAGTTAAACGATAAAATATAAATAAATCTAGGACTATACCTATAATTATTCTGGAACGCTGGAAACGGCGAACTCTGAGAGGAATCGGACCGGACAACCCACCTTTAATTGTTATAATAGCTATTAAAATATGTAACCCGATTTTATTATAATAGTATCGTTCGCACACCTGAGACAAACTTAATAAGTACACTACTACAGCAGCCGACCAAATGATAATTGTATCTATATATATATTCGACACAATCGTGATTTATCAATGGCGTACTATAATACTATACCTAATAATATATTATTCCAACCTAAGAACGTCGCGTGCAAAAACTTGATGGAGGTGCAGCGCCGTCACGGTGTGGTATATTCTATAATATTATAGTGGTTCTATATATATATGCATATACCTACCTGTATACGCGTGCGTGGGCAGTACATACCGAATTATTATTATTATTATAATGATAATAATAGTAATGTTATCTCAGATAGATATTTTTCTATCTGAGGTTTCCTGTAGATTCTGAGTCCATGACGAAATAAGAGTCTCCTCGGTGGCGGCGTCGAGCGCTGGCATTTTTCACGCGCGCGTCCGGGTTTGGACGTCGAAAATCGCGCGGTTTATAACGGTGCTGCGACTCGCTCTTATATTATTCGTGTTACGCCCACCCCAACCGAAGACGAAAAAATAAAAACGAAAATAAATAATAATTGCACGACACCGTGAGTCGGGTGCACCTATACCCGCTATATATATATAATATACACGCATACGAAAATTCTCACGATCCGTTTCACATCTCGCCATATGTATTATAATATTGTGTACGTTCTGCGGCGTTTTTAATAACGAAAACTATTCATCATTATACGTGAGTTAGGAAAATCATGGAAAATGTAAGAAGGTACATCAATTATTCGATCAAGTACTAGAGATACTTACTGCCATCGTCGTGTTTGTATTATGTAGATATAGCTGAAAAAAATATTTTAAATAATCGCATTCATGTATATCACAAATGTATAATATAGTAAAGTGCGTGAAAATTAAACTGGTGTTAAATAACTGTATGAGCGAATAATATCATACTAATGGGTGATGCACATTACACAGATAAAATCACTTACCTGTAGAAACCGGCATTCTTGGCGAAAATATGAATCTCTCTTCGAGACCACGACGTAATCGCAACCGCCGAGACGCTTAATTTTTTCTATTTTCATTTTTGAAAACATTACCTGTGGTGCAAATCGTTGATACATAATAGTGCGTATAAGCTTAATTAAGTTTTCTCGATGCCGAGTATACAGCATAATATTTACTAACTCGATAGTCGACCAACAGTATTCGATAGACCGTTTTGGACAAATAATTTCTCTAGAGCGCCCGACGTGTGTAAATCGTACAGCTATAGTCAAGGTATATACGTCGAGTGCATGAATCTAAATTTTATATATATGTAGGTATGCATTATATGTTATGTATATGCATCGTCAAATTAAAAATAAATACGATCACTATAATACGGTCCCAATAATTAACCATGGTATTATATTATAACAGCAACTGTATCGAGTAGAAGTTTAACACAAAATGTGAGACGATAAATTGTGTAGACATTTTTAATTTTAATATAAATACAACGACATTTTACTGAGGTGCGTTTACGTATTATACGTATTACGTTAGGTTATTTTAAATGAATGCGATTAAAATAATCAACGACGTGTACACAATTGGAGCTTTTTAATCTTCGATAGAGAATCCAATACAGATATGTAATGCGAAGGAGAAGAAGAAAAAACTGCACGAGTTGGACCGCCGTCGTTGAAGAGATGTGCAATGGGAAATACAACAACTGGGCGTCGAAGTCTTCGTCGTCGTTGCCGTCGTCGTGGGATCCGGACGCGATGTTGCCGTTTTACCAGCGCGATCACGTCCTGGAAATATTAGACACGCCACACATACTTAAACAACTGGTTTTCGTGTGTCTGCCTGAATAGCGTATTTCTGATCAAACATTGTTTACGTTTTCTCCCGATGCAGAAAAACAATAGTGCTGAGTTAATAAATAAGTTAATGAATTTAATCGAACGAAAAAGCAAAAAAAAAAAAAAAAACCACTAACCTCGGGACGCTTCTATCAGTTTAGTTGAAAAATGGACTCAATCCAGAATTTAAAGTGAGTTGGGGCCTAAGAGAAACGCAATTAATTATTATTAAAATGTTATACTTAATTTTTTAACTATATACATGCTTACTGAAACCTAGAAATATAGATTTGGACCCATTTCGCCGAAAACCCATCTCGCCGAAGCATAGTAAAATATAATTTGGTTTTGTTATAATATTAATTTAAAATATATAGTAAAATATAACCGTAATATAATAAAAAATAAATGAAATAATTACATAAAAATAATTAATATTTAGTAAAAATATATAAGAACATTTGTAAAAATTTATAATTTTATTCAAGATGAAAGTGATAAATAATCGCATCTAGATATTCCATAGTAGATATTTGTCCATTTCCAAATTTGAATTAAACATACATTTCAGATATTAATATAATATTATGATTATATAGTTAATGAATTAGTATTTATCGCTTTTTTACCGTTTTTAATCGGTTTTTTAAAGTTTTATACTTTTTCCTCATTTTTGGAGCTTGGTTACATTTTTTTTTTTGAGTCATAATATCAAGCTCTTTTAGATTAGAAAAAAAAGCATAAAAAAACTTGAAAAAAAAATTTTTCGACAAAATGGAATTCGAAAAAATAGCACTCGACCAAATGGGATTTGTTATCAATCTGTATACAACTGGTATTTTGTCAGTAAAGTGGGATTCGGTGAAATAGAATTCGGCGAAATGGGATGATACCATAAATATAATTAGTAAGTAATCACTTAAAACACTATAGTGATATAATTTCATTAATTCTTTACTGTTAATTATAATTTAAAATGAAATTGTTATTTTTTTCTGCAGAGAGAGGCATATACTTACAGAAGTTTCCACCAGGCGGAAGGGGTATTAAAAAAATATACCTATATTGCATGATTTATAAATACATTTTCACATTTTTATTTTTATATAAAAGGGGGGGATTATGAACACTTAAATTCCCATCCACTGTATATGCGACTGAGTGCCTATAATCTATATAACTACCTACTGTTTAATTATATTTTGATTTTAAATAAGATATTAGAACTTTTCTTTAAATTCGATGATGGATAAATTTCAGTTAATTAATATTTAATAACCGCATGTATCCAGAATAAATGACTAATGAATAATGATTAAACAATTATGTAGACACCAATAAATTTAATAATGTACGATGATAAGAACACGATTGTATTTTTTTTTTATCTATGAACGCCCACAACTCTTATTCGGACTTACACACATTAATTCGTTTCATGTCCAACATCACTTATTACATCGTTATTGATATTATCCTCGACATAATTTCAGTATTATAGATATGACTAAATGAGTAGATATAATATAACATATTATACGTACAAGTATATTGTAAGCGTTATGTGTATAAGCATCGTGGTCGGGAAACGCAATTTACAGAAATTACGAGATCGGTTACAATATACCATTATCCGTGTAAATCGAATCGCCCAACCACTAATGACCATTGACCATAATAGTATATTGATCATCGTTATAGTAATATTATAGTATCAATAGGCATTACATTATTACATCGAAAACGGGTTGAAAAGTATTGAGACTTGGAAATACAATATACTAAAGTCTGTATCAAACATAAAGCATACCATACTGCGATTTCGGCACTCTTATTCGGGCAAACAAATTTCTAAAATGAAAAAAAAATATATGTCTTATGACCATCTTACGTATACGTATGCGTATATAATACGCGCCCAAACATGTTTATGTGATCGTCGTCGGAGAATCGAAGTGACAGTGAGAAGGAAAATAAAAACAACATTATTATTATATCGCTGCCTGAATATTATAATATATAAACCCATTGAATACAGTGTGTATTGCGTGTACATTATTGCCGTGCACATAGTACACATACAAACACACATATATTTAAATTTTAAATATATTATTATATCGACACGAATACGCGATACGTTTCCGCATGTGTATATTATATTATATAGTGTGCGTCTACGGTGACTATGTAACAGACCTTTCCATTGGCCTCAAGATACGACTATTATATATACGAATAATAATAATAATAATACGAAACAGGACGTGCGGTGGTTTTCGCGTTGTCTGTCGGATAAAGTGTATACATTCTTTGATAATAATATAATATATATATATATATATATATATTCGGTATATACCCGAGTGTAAGTTACGCAACTAAGTGCATATATATATTTTATATATTATATACCAGTTGCAATGAAGTATATTATGTACAATTATATACATATGTGTGTGCGTGTATTTCGACGTGTTTTATCTTGTAATAGGTAAAATAATAATATACATAATATAATATGCGTATATTGTATGTGCAAAATTTCATTAATACGACAGAGGTTTTTGTTTAGAATTTTTTTTTTTGCGGAATTCAACACTGTAGCCACATAGGGAGGCGAGAGTCTCGAAGCCCCTAACATTTTTGAATGTATGTTATTATTTTTATTATATTACCATGCGATGCGTTTTCATTTCTATTCTCCTACCCCCCCCCACCTCTCACTACACCCTCATCAGTTTTCTCCGACCGGTTAATGCCCGGAGAGGCGGCGCAGTGCAGTCGGTTGAAATCGGAACCCATTCCGTCCGTCTGCAGCGTGAACTGAAGGGGAAAAAAATCGTGAACTCGAGAACCGGCTCTCTAAACCGCTTCGGTTCAAGTACCTACTGACTTAGTTTCACGTCGTCGGCGGTGGCCTCGCGTCGGAGTCATCGTATTCCATGTTTATATATATATATAAATATATATATCTATATAAATGTATTTTTTAACCGCTATGATTTTATAACAGTATTGTTTGAATTTATTTTTCGACACCAGTCTCGAGTATAAAACAATATTACAATATGATCATCGTATTAAAACCTATATATGCCATGTTATTAATGTATCGTCGATATTATATTGTATTATCAAACTTTATACATATAATCAATATTTCGTTAACTGATCGACGAAATTGCCTCCCTTCCCCTCCCGTCATCGTTGTATATTATGATAGATGTGATATCACATCATAACGTTGTTTATACAAATTTTCTAGTATGATAATACTCACGGCATATTATATTACTTTTCCGGTTTCTAACTAAATGTTTTTTATACTTATTATATTATATTATATCACTTCAGACGCATATCTTGAAACATGATTTTTTTACTAATGAAATCAAATCGGTTGTTTTGTGGATAAAATGTTAATTAACGATTGTACTTTAATATTATTATAATGTCTAAAACGATGAATCAGTATGAAACAAGTACCTACTGTTGGATAATGTAGGTATAGAATATACCAGATTGTTAAGACTATATCACAGTGTAACGTATTACATATTATACAGGCAATTACTTATATACCAATCGCAGAAACCGTGATAAGTCGGTAACGATGGTCGATGACCACGACAATAACAATTAATTTCAATCATGCAGTAGCACTTATGTTATAAATCGTTATCATCGTAATTCGATATGTGGTATCCGTAATTGAAGATCGATTTGTTCGTTAATCGACAACAAACTAGCACTTTTAATAATACGTGGTAGATTATACTTCTTATACCTACTTAAACATATCTATAATGTAGTATATTTTTTATTATTGTATATGCATGCACAGTGGTTTTATCGTATGAGTAAATCCAAGTCAGTAGTCACCCACAATTCGTGCGTTTTTAAGGCACGTACTAGATTGTAATTAAAATAATTAATAATAATCAGTTTAACTACATATTTCGGGCACGTAGAAAAACGTCTTATAAAACGATTAAAATGTATAACGTCATTGCCATTGTACCTATAATATAACGTATACATTTATTATTTTATATTATAGATATCTATTAATTATTATATATATACAAACGATGGAGGTAATCTTAATATGTTTTTTAGCTAATAATATTATATTAATATATTTTTTAAACCATTGCTTAATTTTTTTTAAATAGGCTCATATCGTATATTTCATAATAAATAAGTCTATATTGTTGTAGATGGATCCAATGAAAGCTACCCGTCTTTTATATTATATTTTAAAAATAACTTTCATAATTTTATCTAAACACGATACTGTACATTATACTAAACTCGTATTTTTTATTCATTAATACTCAATAATAATTATTATAACCAGAGGAATTATATAATTATAGCCTTACAAATTACAAGACAATTTTTTTTAAGAATAACCTTTTCGACGATTAGTTTTAATTTTACTAAATTTCATTGGTAAGTTATAAATACTACCATAGGCGTAATACGCGTATATTTTCGCATAATGTTTCCAGCTCATAATCCCGTATAATTATGGAAAATTTGATACGACGAGGAGAAAACGGACTTATATCGGCGTGTCGAAAATTGTTTTCTTACAGTAAAGAAGGCGATATAATATAGAGGATTGCCCACACTTTCTACAGTCGACTGGCTGTCAATTTTTTTCTCATTAGCAAATCGACATGTACCAGACCTTTAATAGATCCGCAGACGTATATTAATTACAGAATATCTGAGCTATGATGATTTACCACGTGGTGGTATACCTACTACAATATACACGTTTTTTTCTAGAAATATAACCGGTCTATGTATATAACAATATGTAGGTACTATCAAATAATGTGTGTGTATAAAATCGTGTTGTTGTCGTTTTTAACGTTTTGTCAACTTATTTTTTATAAGTCGATATTAAACTATTATCTATATTGTATAATATGTCAATAGCTATATCATATTCAGTTGATCAACATTAACATATTTTATTTTATTGCCTAGTAAACTACGGTATGTGATGAGGACAAATTCTAAATCGTATATTTTACTAGATACATATTATACTACGTGCACTTATCCAATTCCTGCAAATATCATACAATTAATATTCTAGCAAATGGATGAATGTGGAAGGAAGAGTGTCACACCACATCAATATATAGGTAGACCACATCACGTAGAATAAATATTATATAGAGACGTAACTTGCAATAGATCAAGGTGATTAAAAAGTTTAAGAGCTTATTCTTATATTATAATATACGATGACCCAAAACATGCCAAATTTATAAAATATAAAAATACAATAAAGGATGACTTTTGGGTGTGAATGAATGTGCACTGTAGAGTAGTATATATATTTATGTTTCCAAATACCTATCATAATCGATTTGGACTCGATTTAAATAAACTTTGAACATAATTACTGTCTATATAATAATATTATAATGTGCACGGTTTTTGTCGACTAATTTTAAATATCCCCAGTGCAGCGATATGGTAATAGTCATATCAGCAGTCGACACGGACGAATCGACCAGCGTAACCACAGATGGATATTATTATACCGCGGTCGCCGCGCGCATTTCGGTCCAACGACGTTTTGTGAATCGATACAGAGTACAGACTTAACAATATATATTTTAAATATATATATATATATATAAGATAATGATATGTTCGTTTTATTCTTTTCGCTGTACATGGACGTTATTTAAAAGAAAAAAATAATATATAATGACACGTTACGGTTTACATTTTAATAAGGTTTCGAGAATCGTGTAAAAAGAATTTATAGAGCGAAACGGCGCGGCGGTGTGTTACGGTTTATTGTATACATTTTGTGTATATGTGTGTGTGTGTGTGTGTCTAACACTATTCCGTCAACGACCTATCGTTGATATAATAATAATAATCTATAACGACTCTAAATCAAAAAGTGTCGATTAGTCGGATTTAATTAAGCAAAAAAAGAATAAAAATAAACTACTTAAAGATAATTCATCATTGTGCACACACGCCGAAAAGTGCAGTCAGTAACGAATGTCGTGAATACATGCTATGTTTAGTATGAGATGAGCTCGTACAGCGAAAACATTATCACTGTTTTGATTACACGTCCAATGCGTGATTCAAAGACGGTGACTTGGCGCTATGCTGCGTGTCCTGTGGTTTCATGCTATCCGCGCTGCACTTGCTCAGCATCTTGCTGCTCTCCAAGTGCACCAGGCCCACTTCTGCGCCGGCCAACAGTCGGTGGATCACTTGCAACCGGCGGCGCGATCTACCCAGCGTCCGGTGGGTGCGAGCCAGCCGCTGCTGGACCTGTCGTTCCCGATACGTGTCAGCGGCTTGTACGTTCTCGGCGTGCCGCACGTTATCTACCAAGCCTAGCACCTTCTCCGACGCCGCTTTCACATAGCTGCAACATTTCCAAGACATTTTATTGTGTTATGATATTATATTATACAACAATACCCGATATACTATTATAATAACTAGTAATAACCTGTCAGTGCTATGATTTTATATAATACAATTAGGTACCTATCTAATGGTTATTAGTAATAGGTTTATAGAATACACGCAAGGCAGGGAATTAAAAAATTGAGGTACGTACCTGGTAACTATTAACGAATTTAATTTTTAGTCACATTGAGAATTATATGCCTTAAATTGTATCTCACATTTATCTCATAATATACCTACTGGTTTTATCTAGATTATAATGTTTAATATATAACAATACGAAATGTATTTTTAAGTAGATTAGTTTAAAAAAAACATACGTTTTTCTAAAATTAGTATAGGTAATATTTCTTTTTATATACTGATGTTTTTGAACTTGACCCATAATTGTCAGTACTAATTTAAATTTACAAAATCAAGCTAAAATAATTTTAGTTTACTCACTCTGCAGTCTTGCATCACACTTGTATCTATAAGACAATAATACGAAATTGTGTAAATGTGACTATACTGTTGCAGCCTAAGGGTACCACAACGCAATACATATAATTATATAAGGTTTATGACGATTGTTATCGTAAATCTAATGTATTGAAGAAGTCATAATTTGATTTAATAAACATAAATAGATTTTTTTATGTACTAAATTACTAATTTCACTTCATGCATGTCATTCGGACATATTGTATCAAATGACCAATGCTGGTATGTATTGCCGATATTATCATAGTAATTTATAAAAATCAATACCACCGATCAGTTTCTTGACTCAATGTAGAAGCATAAGTAAGTAATAGTTTATATTGGCGGTAGCGCACATAATCTTACGAGTTTTTTTTTTTTAATTATCATGTTTCCCACTCAATTTTTAATTAAATACGGGTTTTCTATACATATAATACAATATTAGACCAAAATCTGAAACATGCTGTGGTTGATGATTTACATAAATCGCTCGGTACGTACATCAATTATATACTTAGTTGTATTTATTATAATGTCGTCTCACTTGTATTTCTCTCTCTCCAACACAGCCAGCTTTCGTTCGCGTTGCTGAGCGATATTCATCGCGGCGACCGCTTTGCTAAGCTCATTAGTCAGCTGTATCACTCGATCGCGAAGTCCGTTGGTGACTGATGCAACGCTAACGGTAGTCGAAGCGGGTACCGTGCACTCGTTGACGTCTTCGTTTCTAATACTACTACTGCTGCAAGGGATGCGACTAGAATTTTCTATTCGGGTCGTATGTTGAGTTCGAGTTGAAAGTTGGTTCTGTGATGAAGGCTCGTCTCGTAATGGAAGTTTGACTTGGGATAATGGTTCGCTCTGGGGTGGTAGTTCGCTCCGGGAGACTTCTCGAGAGGATATGATTTCGGTGTCTAAGTTTTCCTTGGTAGACGAGAGGACGTCGGCAGTCGTTAGACACACTACTCCCAACAAAAATAACAACTGCTGGTGTTGGTTCATAAGTACGTTGGTAGATTGTAACAAGGTATATTAATTGCACACGAAAGGGTTATAATACAACACTACGAAACACTGCGATGCGCTTAGGATGGATGATGCAATACGAAAACCACAACTGAGGCAAAGCCCTGCGATTACCGTTGATCTGGCAAATTTTTTTGTTTCAACGTCTACACCGTCCAAACGATCCACATTGCCATTGATGCGTTTAACGTTTATCTGTATAATAGCTATCGTATTACATCGTATGCATTTGTGAAGATAATAATGTATATTATATATTTAAATGCCTAAAAGAAAATACAAGTGAAACGTGTGTGTTATATGGGCAGTTTTGGACGACTTTATATCATCTTATATGTACATTATACACATATACGATCCGGTTCCCGAGCAACCCAAAGTAACACGTCACGATTCTTCGAGAGAAATTTTAGACATTATTTGTTAATAACCATATTGTTAGGTATATGTTTTAATATCAGCCACAATAACGGAATTCACGTATGACGGGTCATATGTCTAGGCGTGTCCAGCTCGTTCATGAAAGATTTCGATCCTACCACAGTATACGTATTGAAAAAAAAAAAAATTAATAACGTGTGTCATTTATGCTATTTACTCAAATCGTTGAGAACTCCTGGGCAACCTAAAATTTCTATCAATATATATATATATATATTTAACGAGGTATCGTAATATCTTTAAAAAATTATTTATTGTATGTACCTTGCAATGCCTAAATTATATAAATCATAAAGTTGATATTTCCTAGTCCGTAAGTCACACCCCACAATCATAATATATATACTATATATTATATAGGTATTAGGTACAATAATAATAATTATTGTATTATTCCATAAGTATATCGATCAAATACGTTCTTAACAGATTTCCAAAAATTCGTTCTTTACATTATTATATATTTATTTATACTTAAAAATAAACTAGAAACCATATTGTACAATATATTATTTATTTATAGATATTGATATAATATAACATTTTTGTGAATGTTTCATAACATTCTGCATATTAATAAATTATTAGTTATCAATTTATCATTATACTATTATAAAATATTGCTTAAAAAGGTGTAGTTTTAAAAGTAATATACATATATATATTTATCATGTAAATATATTGTTTATTGTTATTGAAGGGGTAAATTATATATTTATATATCAAATATGCATCTTATTATAATTCATAAGCAAATTAGGAATGTTACGGGTGAACTGGATTGACAGGAATAGAATAATGTAATAGTAATAGTAAATAAAAAAAACAATTTTAACTATTCCACAATGCACTAGATACTTATATACTATATTATCCATATTATATTATTTATATTATTATATGGTAGCTCACAAAATTTGAACGTAAGAGTGAAATCAATTACGAGACGGCGATTCCATATTATTATTATTATTATTATGTTTACATCTCGACCACTCGTTGTTACATAGTACACGAGTAAGACTTCAATATTCGATTTTTATTCTCTTGCCCTCTTATATATAATAATATATACCATATAAAACCCACGCCCATCTCGATTTATAAAATTTTCAAATCGTCATTCAGACGATTCTCATCATCATTGTGTTGTCCTTGGTTCCAGTATAGTTCAAGAATCTCATTCCAGATTTTACGCTGCCCTATTCCGTTAACCAATCGAAGAAGACCGACGCGTGTGTATTACATACCCATATTATATAGTCAATTATCATTACTCTATATGACCATATAGTTATTATATAGTATAAAATAATATTATTAAAATAGTGCTTCCAAGTTTTGTTAGAAACAAGTCCACATTTAGTGTAAATAAAATAATATACCTTTTATTTAATATATTGTAATAATAAATAAGATTATTCCTTTGACTAGGTAACAATTATTTCATAAACCATAATGAAACGTGCCAATAGTATGTTCACAAAAATTATCATCCAGAGGCGTATTTACGTTTTTGGTAGCCTAGGTGCAAAAATATATTGGTGCCCTTTTTTCCCCCTAAAAACTTAAACTTAAACTTCAAAAAATTTAACTTCTAGCGTTGCGCTCCTTTAAGTGATTTATAATCCTGGGCGATTGCCCCCCTTTGCTCTAAATACGCCTCTCTTATCATCGGTCTTATAAGACCATGAAGTTCATTTATTTTATTTATTTTTTATTCATTTTTTTTTACTTTTATCATATAACAAGAGTACAACATTTTAGCGATCGGGCTCACAATTATTATAATATGTATCATATTATACATAATGTGTATACGTGATTTTGAATACATGGAATTCACACAACGTGATTTGCGTGTTGTGCGAGAATTAATATGTAATAATAAAATCTTATGTCGGAGAGGGTCTATAATGTGTATGTTAAACACATCTCTGCAGTTAGCAAATGTAAATCCATTATTGTATTCTACCTTCTATATATGTATGTAGATTGTAATTTTAACGAGTAGGCACATTATTATACTTGCTACAGTATATACATTAGTGGATATTAGGCGTATAAAATATCCACGCGTCTTGTGTACTGTGTACACTGTACACAATATTTAGTTATACATATTATATACATATTATATTATACCAAATGACCGGCTCCTATAAATGTCATCAAAATTACAATTAACTAAAAATTTTAACAAACATATTTTTAGATCACCTACGCTAAAATAACATTAACTTGAATTGGAAATACAACATATTATTAAGGGGCGATAAAGCGTACCTACTGAAAATTCGTGTTGCTCAATAATGACTTAACGACTTACATTATGTCGTTTAGGAAATTTTTAGTATCCCCTACTCACCCACAAAAACTATATATTAAGTGCCTGTATATTATATATACTATAATACATACTTATTATTATGTGCACGGTGGTGTATAATATATATATGACGTACACTTTAACGTTTGGGAAACGAACTAACGCACCGCCATTGCACAATAATTATTGTTTTGTCGCGTCCCGAACACGAATATAATGCTATATTTAGGTACCTACGCGACTGAACAATAAATAAAATTGTAAATGTTTTTTGTTTCGGCGTCATCGTCCGGCGCGCGCTCAACGAAAGCGTGGTGGTCTCCTGCCGCTAGCACTGCGCACACTCTACACCGTTGGTACTTTGTGTGTGTAATGTCGTAAGTATTTACAATACACACAGACACACAGGTACACACATACGTACATACATACAGTAATTGTGTACTACCGGCTACTATACTCATGTACAGTATATGTACAAAATAATGTGCCCCGACGTTAATGATTGTACAAGGTGCCTATACACACACATATATATATATATATTATATACTAGCAGATCCGGCAATTAAGGTCGCGAATCATATTATATTTGTATACTACTGTATTATGACGACTAGCCCGGTATTGACGAATTTATATAACTTATTATTGTGCTATAATAATATTATGATGGAGAAAAAAAGGATTTATTTTTAGTCTCCAATGCGTGTTTTGAGATCGAAAAACAAGTTTAAATAAATAACATTTAACGCCTATTTTTTATTCTTGTAAGAACAATTTATAATAATTAGTTATTTTGTGTAATATGATCAATTAAATTTAACATTTTAAGTACATTGCCTGTTTTAATAATCACGATAGTGATTCATTTACACATTTATAGAAGGTACTCAACCATATTGTAATATAATACTTTTAGTTGTATTTGATTATTGGAATTAAATATATATATATATATTACTTTGCTAAATCAAATATTATTAGTTTTAATATTTTATTTAAATTTACCATTTGTATTTTGTTATTACACACAGTTTTTAGACAATGTAGACTAATAACTTTTTCCTGCTAAAATCTTACTATATGGCAATAGGTTAACCTAACCTAACCTACCTTGCTAGTGTACAGATATTATGTCAGAGCGATGCAATTCATACAGGCCAATTGGCCATTTTACACAACTGCAGAGGTGTCTCGGGTATCGAAGTCTCCCAGCACTGTATTGCCGTGTTAATTTACAGCAGATGTACAATGTGTGCGCGGTTGAGCATATGAGAGACGGGGTTTTTTTTTAAATTTAGACGCTTTTCCATTAGGACCAGGTCAACGCGCCTGTCAGCGACAGCGATAAAATAACTATAGGGTCCCTGCCATCGCCAGTCGCGGCGGTGGACGACGAATCGGACTGAACGCGCGCGCGGAACCATCGTAGCGGTGATGACTGGTGAACGCGTCCTTGGACGACGACCGCGACCACGATGATCATTGCGTCTAACGGTATATGGCGGCGGCGACGGCATATACGTTTTTCCGTACGGAAAAATAATATTGAAAAAAAATATAATAATAATAGAACGGATCGCCGCCGCCCGCAACGATGACGGGAAATCTCAGTGTGATATTATATGGTCGAGACGTGCGCGTCCTTGGGCGAACACGTTCGTGGTTATAATAAAATATTATAATAATAATCCGACGGCCCACTTGAGGGAAAATAATAATAATAAAAAACGTAGTCTCGCGCGCGTGTGTAAAAAACTTAGAGAAAGAGAGAAAGACAGAGACAGAGTGAATCGGACGGACTGACGACCGACCGGTGTCGGCGGTAACGGGACGTGCCATCGTAGTCGTCGCCGCACTCGCTCCCCCCCTCCCGCCGACGATGCACCATCACTACAGTCACGGTCCGTACTCGACCAACGCTGCCGTCGTATACGCTCTGGTACACACGGAGAATCTCGACGCGGTGGAAAGAAAAAAAAACGTGTTTTTTATTCTTTCTTTCTATTCTCTGCACACACGCATACCGAATATATATATATATTATGTTATACACGTAGTACCTATATATAAATAAACGGTGTGTCTTTTTTTTAGTGTGCTCGCGAGTGTAATAATAATAATAATGATAATAAAAAAATAATAATAATGATCAAACGAGCTCTCCGACAGCTACCCTCAACCCTTATCAGCCACGATTTCTAATCGAGTAACACTGTCGATACGTCTTACTAAAACACTCTCTTCGCAGTTTTCCCGATGATGTAACGTGTACCTTCTACGTTACATTATACGTCGGGTGTTTTAACGTGAATCGTATAACATATCCCACCACGTTTTGATAATATAATAACCATATAGCCATAGGTTACATTTAAGATTTCACAAAGTATATTGTGATTTGTGGCTAGTTTTTATACATGCATTAAAAATATTTATAATATATTAAAGTTTACCATAAAATATTTTAATTATTGTTTAGTTTTTATTAATTCACAGGCAAATATGTTAACTTGTAATAATTGCATTACCGATGTTAATCTATACCATGTAATTTATTCATCAGTAAAATTATATGTAAGAAAGTTATAGTAATCATTATTTTACTTACTATGATATCTAGCCAACTTTGTTATTAAACTTGCCCTCTATATTGATAGGAAAAAAATGTAAAAATCTTATCATTATTCATAAATATGAAATAATATTAGTTATCTTATAGTAATTCACTATTATAGTAGCTATGTTTATTGCAAAACTATTAAAAAAAAAAATCAATTCTTCAAACGCTAGTTATTAAAACTAATATATCTCTGACGGAAACAAAATATATAAAAATTGCTCGTGTACAATTTGTGTTACACTACCGAATTTTTTTTTTCCACGACTGAAAATATTATATTATTATAATTTAATAATTCTATTTGTGGAGTACACGTACTTTTTCCGTGTTATAATGAGTGCGTTTAAATTTGATTATCGAAGTTCTGAATTAAGCGTACAAATCAATGTATTATACTATGTCGCCCACTTACATAATATATTTATAAATTTGTTTCAGGATTTTTTATTTTTATACAATATTAAAATATTTTAAAGTTGGTGATAAAATGTGATGCGAAAATTTGACCTATAGCGCACCTCGTGCACCACTTACGTCCGCTATTTCTGTTGTTTACGGTTCACGAGTTGAATGAATATGATATTTTGTAAATAATATAATACTTTTTTTCGAAAACTTCGACTTGCGTAATGTAATTATTATATTTGGTCACACGTTTACCGTTCTTATTATTATCTCATCTTTTGATAATATTTAATTTTCTCAATGTTTCTATATCATATTTATGTATTTACTAGGTATATTATGTATTAAATACAATATAAATATTATATGTTACTAAATTGTTATCGGCATGACGAATACTGTAACTATATATTATATAAAATATAATTTATTAGAATTTCACGGAATCGATGAGGACAAACAAAGTATATTAATTATGGATTGATAGAACAAAAGCTAATACTGTATAGTATAATAATGATAATAATTAAAAAAATTGTTGATCCAAGATTTGGATTGATCAGTTGCTTTGTTTTTGGCGAGTGTGTTTCATATTTTTCTTTAAATTTTAAATTTAAAAACTGCCAAGTTTTTTGTATAGATTGTGCTGATAATAAAAAAAAATACCTATATTCAAAGATTTAACTAATATAATTATTTTAAACTTAATTTATAAACGATTGATAGGGCTGCAACTTTAACTTTTACAGGATCGCTCTATCTGTCCAAAATATAATGTTCGTGCAGAAAAAGATGAAAAGAACCAATTTAACCGTCATCATAAAATCAATAGAAATATTTTATAGTCTTGTAGAGTTGTAGACAATGGTGATTCTTTGAAAATCATAATGAGTTCAACGTCAAACTATTATTAGTCACTTTTTTATACACATAAATAAATAATATGTGAATACATTATTTACCATACCAAATTAACTGGGATTTGTCACTATAATTCCTTAGTCCATGGTTTTTTTTTTTACCGGTTTTGTTTTTAATTCGTCCGCATGCTGCAGTAAACGATTTCTCCTTTGGAACTCAATATACCTACAGTCGATTCGTAAAATAAAATTATTAACTCCACCAATCTCGTCGCTCTGTCTGAATTTGGATATTCCTCACTTTTAATTAAAACTAAAAATATAATGACTATATAATGTACATACGTTATACCGTTACAACACTCATGTCCGTCATAGTAATAATATTTCTTAATTGGCCACATCCTTTAAGCGTTTTGAAAACAACAGAACACTATTATTATGGCTTTTCAGTTTTCACCTAACCGACAATATTGTTTTACGATTAAATTTTGTTTATAGACAGTATTTTGATAATATCATTTATTTATTTAAGTTATTAATTAACATATTATATATTTTAATCGAATATTTTTTTAAAATTAATTCAGTTTCAAACTACTTTTATACGTTAAAACAAATTTCAAGAATGAAGTATTCGGTGTTTAGTGTTTTTTACAGTTTAAATTCAAATGAAGCAATTTTCAGGCATGATACCCGATAATATTTTCTCTGCAGTTGCAAAAACGAATATTATGTAGGTCATCATAATGGCATATATTTTTAGACTCTTCAATTTGCGTATGCATCGTATGATAAATAAATTAAATGTTAAACAACAATTTTTTAAATCGTGGGAATCCGCATGATTTAATATTAATTCTTAAAACCAAATGCATTTTTCTCGATGCAATCATAATCCGTCATAGATCACTAAAATGCTAATTTTTTTTCTCGGAATCTCGAGTTTAAATTAAGTAGTTGCGCGTGTTTATTTTATATTATCATTAGAACTATATATCGTCTATATATGATTTCAACCATCCGGGCGTTGGCTCAATGAACTGACCTAATGATAATAATATATAATAACGTTTTATTTTTTTATTTTAATACACTCCATGGTATACGATACGATACGCGAACCGCGCGCGAAAAGTATAACTTTAATATTATTAATTATGACGAAACCGTCAATTTTTATTAATTTACTATATAATCCTTTAGTGATGTTGATGTTTGAAAGTAATATAATGGTATAATTTTAAATTAAAATTATAATTGGATAGTTTTTTATGGTCCATTTAAACAGAAACTATTTTCACTTTAACATTTATAACACACTTGATTTATTTCGAGGTAGGAATATTTTTGTATACAATATAATATTATAATATATTTATAGAACTCTATTAAATGATTCGAACTTTTCTATTAAATTTAATAGTGGTAATATAGTCAGTTATAGATCATTAAAATTTCTAATTCAGTAGTATCCAGAACTTAAAACTGGTCGTATTTGCATTAATAAATTCACTTATTATTCTTATTTTCTATAGATTTTAAAAGCATTTTTATTGTATTTTTAATAGTCAATACGTTTGTAAACACTAAATATTTATTTTAATTTTGAATAGAATATATCAATAAAAATAAAGACCAATACGTCTTTGGCCCGGAACCAATTCGGTTATTATTTTTGACATTGGAATGTGAATGCCGTTCTGAATATATTTATATATACCTACCTACCTAGTAACAATAATACCTAGTATAAGACCAATAGACTATATTATAGTAGAAGTAGTAGTATTTTTAGTAGTAGCAGTAGTAGTAGTAGTATTTATGTGATGGTGGTGGCAGTATTATAATAGTTACCGTCTAGGAAACGATAGAAATGAGTGGGTCGACCGGCACTGTACCGTTGGAAAATACATAGATCGAGTCAAAGATTTGATTAACCATTTCCAAAGATAAAACCAGCATCCTGTCAATCAGCCACCACTATTTTGCTCGACCAAAAATAAAAATTCACTTTTCGTTTGAAGTATATTATAATCTACTATTAAACACACATATAGTATACCTGCTGTAGCTATAGGTATTAAATATATATAATTCAAAACCGGAACACCGATTCATAATATATTTATGACGTATAATTTTGACATAATTTCTTATTCATCGAACTGAGTTTCACTAGCCTCAGGATAATATATAATACAACTACGTACGATTGATATTATAGATATATAAATAAAAAAAATTGTTTTGTTAAAGCTGTGCAGCTACCCGAAGGCGAATAAATTTATTGTGAGTTAGGTTTTTAGTTTTTTACATTTACTAAATACCATAATGTATTATAGTGCCATAGAGTATGTATACAGCGTAATTGGGCCTCTAGTGCACTCGACCGGGTGTATAACATTATTTACTATATAAAATTCCGCGCCTGTCACCCGAACTATGCGAGTGACGTGTTTTTTTCGCAGTTTTTTTTTCTTACCGTCTGTCCCCCGCAATGGTCTTATGCATGTGACTACTCCAAAATCATATAATAATAAACCGGCAAACAAAGTTATATTATATATATATACGTGTACGTGCAAGTCTGCAGATTATGAGCGTTTGACCTACATATTTTAATATAATATTTAGTCTCACGAGTCGTGCATAGTATGTTTAATAATGCATTTGATAGACACGCTATCTTCATGGCTTCATATAACATAATCTAACGTTGAAAATTAAAACACCCTTAAGGACACGCGACAGAAACGCGGGCCGATTGGGTTGATCTAAATAATAATATAATAAATGTACATATTATTATATTTGGCATATATAATTTCGAACTTAGGTACCTTGTTTAGAGAACGATGTACAGCGTGGTACGGATTTGGCAAAATAAATAACACTACCATGTACGCGATACGAATGTACGAAGCGGCGAGTAAGAATATTAAAAACATTAATCATAGTTGTATAAGAGGTATACCTATTTATATATAATGCACGTCATATTATTATCTGCGCGGTACCGGAGTTACAACGAGTCCGACGGAAGTACTCGGCGTTATAATAATAATAGTAGGTATATATTATATGTACGCGTTTGGCATTTACGCGTGTTTAGATTTCGATGGCCTCCGTGACCCAAGTCGAAAACGGACGCGTGCACATAATAAACGCATGTCGATTTTTATCGCAAGTCGCGGTGAGATTTATTATAATACGCGACCGATGGATTCCTAGAAAGTCATATGATTCTATACGTATAGTTTAATATCATTATACATATATATAATGAATTGCATGTCGCGCTCGCGACAGAAACGTTTTTGGCCAAACGTTCCAATATAGCAGTTATATAGATATCGAATAGGTGATACAAATAACAATTTATGTTATTAGTATAATATTACAAGTATTGGTGACTTGGGGTGCTAAGCGAATCCGCAGGGCTGTTCGAAATTCACAATCAAATAAGTCGTAGTTTACAAAAGAAAAACTAACTGAAATCGTATTATACTGTCGAATTTAGTAGATATTTTCATATCCTCGAATGAAACTTAGAGTAGACATACCTTTCTCAGCTGAGCTTACTTATAGTATGAGTAAATGATGTATCTAGGTACATATTTAAAAAGTCATTGTATAGCAGAGAACATATTATTTTCAATACTTCTGCTTAAGCCACTTAAGGCATATACATAAATGCAGTTTATTGTGAATATTATGATTATAATTATATAATATATTATTCATGTAATATACTTACCATACAACAACTGATTCCGTTACGTGTACAATTTGAAAAAAAAAACCACTGTATAGTGTATATTATAATTTATATTTGCTTTGTGATAATTTTTTTAGAAACAAAGTCATGTGCCCCTTTACCCTGCTTTGAATACATTTCCGTAGGCCTACGTGTATAATATATTATAGCTCTATGCAATGGGTTATGTTAGTCTAACCTACGCATTTACATCGCTTTTTACTATTTTTTTTAAAATTTTATACGTGTTATCAGAAATATTCGAAGCATTGACATGTGCCTACACTTGATTATACGTAGTACCTATGTATATTTTACATTGTACGTACAATTTTATGCAGTTTGACTACCTATTAAATTGTTCTACTGTTGTGTTATGACGAAATCTCGCGCGTTGTAATAACTCTACTGTCTACACTTCATATAATATACGAAATGTGTGTGTATTATACAGTCGTAGAAAATAATAATAATAAAAGAAAAAAAAACAAAAAATGTATTACATTATAATAATTTTGTTTTTTTTTTCAGCTCACCGGTCATGTGGAACAAATCGTTAGGCGTAAAAACGTTTAATCAACGTGACTGTCAGCCATCATATACATATTTGCAGCAGGTAAGCGGTCAGAATTTGACACACAAAGTTATTTTTCCGCCCTACCAAATAATGCTTGTACGCATTTATCTAAAAAAAAAAACCAAAACACGGGTTGCTTATCAATATTATTAATAATACATTATGTATTTATAATATACGGTATGGTGACCAAAATTGGCATTGTGTTTTACCTGTTATCACGAGTTAGTTATACTATGTTTACCTTAATAACTTATACGTACACAATGATATTATGTGAAGATGGCTGGGTGGTTGAAATTATTTTTCGTGGACTTATTATTCACTAATGCATTTTAGTAAAACCGGTTAATTATAACGACTAGTTTTTTAGTGCACAATATGTATGAATACACATAGTCCAGTTTTATTATTTTTATTATTCTTGTATGTAAATACATATTATTTTCACCATTATTTTGGACTGCATAATATGATTTGCAGTGACAGAAAAAAATTAGGTTTGTAAAAAATTGTTTATAATATCCTATTGGTTTCATCGTAATTGTACAACTATAAATATTATGTAAATAAATAAAAAATGTTTAAGCACCTGTTCGATCGTTAATGAATTATAGCCCTATTTGTATCAAAAATGCATCATATTTTTTATATTCACTTATTATTTATAATATATCTACGGTTTAAATAATTACTAAATAGAAATTAAATAAACAGTTGGTATAACTGTACTTATGTAAAGCGTAAGGCCTTTTATTATTTAATGTATCAAAATTAATGCCAAAAAAAAAAAGAAACAAAGCTTATTTTTCATAAGAAATATCTACTTAACATTAAATTCAATATTAGTATAAAAAATCTTTTTTCATCAAAAAGTTTAAACTATTTTTAAATGTTTCTACAATAATTTAACTTCTTTATAAATTTTAAAACATTCTAAAAATCCCACGAATTAAACAAGCAATTAATATGCAATTATCATGCGAGTAAAATTTACTCTAAACATCACTTCCGGCTACTGAATTTTAGCTACTTTCTAATTTCCATGAAACTTTTATTTTTTTTTAAGTTGAAAAATAGACATAAAAAAACATATACCAATCAATATTCTATTTTGTTGAGTTAATCGGAAATATTGTTCAAGTTGAAATTAAAATATTATGTCAAACTATTACGACTACTAAACCTTTTGTCTGAACAATCGTCTATAAATTACCCTATGCAATCAGGTATAACTGTTCACAGTTCTTTGAGATACTGAATTATTAAAATTATGAAATTAATAAAACCTTCAACAAATAATTAATAATATAATAGATTTATACATTTACATTATAGATTTTAGATTGTTTAGTTATTAATTTTTGAATGTATATAAAAAAAGTACAAAAAAAAATGTAAATTATTATAATTAATAATCATACATTCGCACTTTGTTAAATTAAAAATCTATCGAAAAAGTATTTAAAAAAAAACTCAACTAAATAATAAGTAAAACTTAAGTACATGTAGTAATTAATGACTTAGTTTCAGCCTTCGTATAAGTATGCTGAAAGATATATATTTTTATTATTATTATATTTATGTATTATAATATATTATATATTAAATAAATAATTATTTAATAATAAGTACATGTGATGAATTATACTTAGACTATTAAATGTCATGAGCATTAAGTGAAGAAATCATCTACCTATCGATAAAACTTAAAGTGACTTTATGGCGTTATGGCGTTGATTTTAATCGTAAATTGGTGAAATAAATCTGAAACTGAAAATTAATTTAAAAAGTTGTTTTTAATCTGAAACAGTCTCTATAATTTAAAATAATTCACATTAAAGTAAATTTTATATGGTAAAAAATATTTAACACTAAATTATAGTTTACACATTACAATTATTGTCACCATATAGATTTGCGAATATGTTTTTAATTAAATACATAAAAATAAAGATTTTAATCTAAAAATTAAGTATTTTCTGATTTATAAAGATATTAAACTTCAATTACATTTAATTGAGTTTTAATAAATAATTTCGAAGCCTTTTTCAAAGTTATATATTATTAGATTTTTTTAAATACTTTGTAATGTTTTTTTTATTTTAGTATGCTTTATTAATTAGCCAACTTGTTAATAATAGCATCTTAATGTATGTTGAATCAATAATTAATAATTACACCTACGTTTAATCAACACATTTATTAACTTAATACTTTTGAAATTAGATTAAATCATTATTTAAATTATATTTATTAACTCATTTTAATTAATTATAAAAATACTAGAAATGCATATATAAGTTGGCAAGTAATAATGATTTATATCTTACCAATCGAGATAATAAAATAATAAAATATAAGAATAATATACCTTACACAATTTTACCCTTTAAAAAATAATATGCAACAAAGACCTTGCGTTTTAAAATCAAAAGGTAATAAGCACAATATTATTAATGAATATTAAATATTATAAACGTTATTTTTAAATATCTATATTCACTTGTTTTTTAAAACAATTATTTTTAAATTATTTTACGATGTATAAACATTTATAGATTTTTTTTACCGCTGTAAGGTTGAATTATCAATATTAAAAAAACATAAAAAACTGGAAACTGCCAAAAAAAAATATATATGTAATGTTCGTTTAAATTTCAATATTGTTTTTATTTTTCATTTAATATAATATTATTATATTATATCTTCCAAAATGATCAGTTTAACGTGTTTTTTTTTAAAGGATAAGAAAGGAAGTTTTAAGTCCCTACCATTATTTTTTATACGAATATGGTTTTTTTATACATATATAACATATTATACACTCATAATCGATACTAATCAGAACTCCCGCTGTTTGAATCGTTGTTGGATACTAATACATCATAACCTGAACGATTATGTTATGATATGTAATTATAAGAGCACTGCGAGTCACGACCTCGCGTGCATCCAACGTCTACCAACCATGCTGGTGGGCTGTACGGTTTTTACATCGTGCGTATTGGAGGGATTTGTTTTTTAGATAACGGAGAGTCTTAAAAATATTTTGCTGTACCTACATAGTATATTATATGAAATACAACGACGATCATTCATTTTAGGTTATATTATTATAGAGTGATACACCGTGTATAATCACCCCCGTGATGTTATCCTTAATTAATTTATTCAAATTACGATGCTTGGAATTTTTAATTATACTCAAAAACCATGCTTTTTGATTAAAGCATTTAATGAGTGATTTGTGGTAATGAAATTACTTTTTTTATACCGATAACGTTTGCTTGTATAATTATTCTTCAATTATACAGCTACAAAAACATTATGGCAACAAGTACATACAATATTATACAGCTCGTGTTTTGCCTAATGTGATTGTTGGTTTAATAGAATTTATCGTTGATTGTCACTAAAATAAATACCAAATCATACTTGCTGACTTCCCTTGATCGTTAATTATATTACTGTCTAGTTCTATCTATGGACGATTCGTGCGTGTTTTCAAACTTATGTTATGCACACATTAACATCAGTAGTCATTCGTAACATCTTCGTGTGTTCCTCCTATAGGCTCCAGTACACATAGTATATAATCGACCGATGCTATGCGAGTAGTATAATATAAGCACTACCTTTATCTGATTAGTTATTATTTTTGAGTGAAAGACGAAAGTCGTCTTCTCACTGCGCGGACGAGATCTCGCTAAGTCACCCAAATGTTCTCTACTCACTGAAATGGTGCAGCTAAAAGGTGTTTTGGATGTTAAAACACACCCCTTATTAGTTGTATTATTTTATGCAAAAGTTATGCTTTAGATTTCTACAAACTATCTTGTCATATGGTTCTTTATAAGTTCTATTCCATATTTGATATTAGTAATATGAAAATTGATAACTATGACGATAATAGTATGTTAACCGCTTATACTCCACAAGTTATATTTAAATTAAAAAAATTATAATAACCCATCAAAAAAGTCCTGACTTCGCATCTCGAATACAATATATATATTATTGGCATTATATAATATTATGTTACCGACAGTATATTTCTTTGTACAGATCTATGCTCTTATATAATACTATTCAAATACCGAACCATGTATTGGATACGAAAATCCTATAGCTTTAGTAGCTACTGTGCTATTGCGATTATCACCTGATCTAAACGTTATAATCATCAGACAACCTGCCGTATCAGACATACGCGCGGGGTTGCGAGAAAATCACAAACTAAATTATAATATTGGTGCGCTATTCATACACATATATCATATTATAATATACAACACACACGTTGCAACGATATTATCCCGTTTTATGGGTCACGAACGATTTAACGCTAATAAATATTCATATACAAGTTACTTATTATACGCGCACACATTCTGTAACAGCGCGATGCTAATAGGCAACTTTGTTCTACATCATGCACTATTTAATGCAATTGCTACTATAACATTATATATATGTACACATGCAAATATAATATATGAAATTCCGATATGCGTTTTTAATTTTCACATACTTTAAACCACAATAACGCGTTTGGCGCATGTAATTCCGCTCTGGATTTTTACCGGTCGTTTATCGTGTACGTATATAATATTATAAATTATAATATACCCATGTGCATATTGTTTGTATGCATACATTTATATATATATATATATATGGTATGTAATCGCTAATTTAAATCTAATACTTATTTGTGGTCACAGTTTTAAACCACCTTTGCTACTATAGGTATATTATACGTATGTGTTCTCGGCTGACATATTATGTACGCTCCTCAAACAATATTTCAACATTGAATGAATAAAAATCAAAACATTTGGGCGTCCCGTTATTGTCTGCGAGATCGTGAATCCACGGTGGATCGTAGTTATGATAATCGATATATTATAATGTCGGTTGAATACGCTCACGTAGATTTCAACGATTATATATTCTAATACGACGGGACATTAGGACCATTAGGTACCTGACCATAACACTATGGTATACTTACATAATAAATAATACATTAAAATTTATATTAAAATATTGATTGCTCTATTTTTTTCGCTGTTCGCCACTTCCGCAGAACGCTTTGGTTCGACGTGATCAAGAGATCTACACGAGATGTAGTGACTTCGTGCAGACGAAATCTCTATGGTATAATATTATTATAATAAGAAATGTAAGTACCTAAGATGGGTTTGGCGTTTCTAAATCGCGATGGCTACAAGGGTAAATGCGGACACATGAATGAAGTGAAATAAACAATGAACACACACGTCTAGGAAAAATTTCGCGTCTGTCTAGCGTTGTGCGAGTACACAATCGTCTATAGGTACACACATTTGCGAACGCGCGCGCACTTACACGAACACGGACTTGATATACTTTTTTTCTTCGTTGGCAATGCGTTTTCTGGTCACGATTGATCATTGTCCGCACTGTTCGAATACCTGAGTATACACATATACATATTATATTGCATTAGTCATGCTGCATTACATCTGGGAATAAAATTCGTGTACTTAATGACCTCGACACCGAAGAATATATAACCTCCTAGATAAATACGACTAAGACAATTATAGTACCTATATACATGTATGTATATGGTTCATATTTTATTTTTGCATCGGGAATTTATAATGCGAAAATAAAAAAAAATGTAACTACATTTATAATCACTCGATCAAAACAGCAAGTAGGGAAAATAATATTATTTCGCGTTTACAAGGGTTTATAATATTATTATTATAAACACATTTCCTCATCCTCTCTTTCTTTCCAAGAGAGAGTTAAAAAATGTCTAGGATTATGTATTTAATAATTACATGCGCCCATAATATTGTTAAGCTTTATACGTACTGTCAAAAGCATTTCGAAATGTACGCAGTTCGTGAAAACGTCAGTGCATATGTTTATCTGGCCTAAAAAAGTCCTATACTTTGACACAGCCTTGCGTTACAGCCTTGGCCTCTTATGAATTCTTTTGTGCTCTATCTAGTTATATTTCCAAGAAACCAACCGCAATAATTATGATGATAGCATAGAGTACATGTATAGATACAACCCGCGAGGAAATTTTTCCTAATTCACCTAATGGGCGGCTGAATTAAGAAAACATCAATCATTAAAATGAAATTGAAATGTCAGCTGTGTCCATGGTTGGTTGGGCGTGTATCTCTATAATATAATGGTCACCTGAGTTTCGCAACACAGGTCCAATTAAAAATTTGCGAATATTATATTAGTGCAAGGACTTGGGTAAGAAATTCGGGTAATGCTGGGCATTTTATTTCTTTTCATCTCGAAGGACGTTGTACTAATTTGGGTCTATCGATCAATTGACTATGAACTTTATAAAAAAAAAACGAACTAAATGTGGTACAAAGCTATTTTAACAATCATAATAATAACAAGTCGTAATAATAATTGAATATAGGTTTGATGTTTAGATTGAAAAAAATATTTTATCAATTGTAGTCATGGTAGTTTTCAATAATATTGCAGCATTATACAATTCGGAAGTCCTATTATTACAAGCTGCGAAACGTGAACTACAGTGATTTACCGCCTATACGCTTCTATAGAATTGACAGTTGTGAAATAAAATTCAACAGGCTCAAATAAAATGTAAAAAAAAAAAAAATCATTAAAGCATTTTGAATATTCAACAACGGATATTTACTGATCATTTTCAAAATACTTAACTGCAGAAAATAGATCGTTCAACTTTAGAAGCCCAGCGTATCGATTTTATTTTAATTTATGCGTTCAAGAACTATAATTTCGGGGTATGTATATTGATAGCATTTAAATCGAAATCAAAACGTCTATTACAACATAATAATAACAGTTGTATGTACTAAATTTTCCCGCATGTGACGATACGGTGAAGTATTGCTATCAAATTTATAATAAAAAATCAATGGTAATATGTTAAATAGTAATTAATGCATAGTCGGTAATGTGAAATGTAGCAAGCACCTGTGAACATATAACTGCGGTGGGACTTAACGATGTTTTGCGAAGACGCGAAATCATCTGACACTATATCGCTGAGTAATGAGAATATTTTGCGCCGCTATAATATGGTTGATGTTTATAAATTTTACACAGCCACTACCATACGTTTGTCACTTTCAACAGTGCCTTCAAAGCGCGTTTGCCGCAGTCGTGTGCATAATAATATTATTATATATATTGTTGACTGTTTTTCTTTAAGGTCGTTTTAATATTATAATATACGAGTGCAGTATCGCTTTAGAAAACGACACGAAACCGTGACAATCGTCACGCAAGTGCGTATATGTTATGTCGGAATTTTATTGTTTTATTAATGCGAACAAACCATCTCGTCTCGTTATTGTTTTAATATATTATTATTATTATCGTATTCGCACCAGCGGTGCCGGCGGCGGGCGATATAATAATAATATTATAACCATGTTCCACTGCAGCAGCCTGCTGGCCGCCGTTTCCGAGCACCTTTTGATTTATTTATATGCTAATGAGACGGGAGAAAGTCTGGTGGTTTTTTTTTTTTTGTTTTAAATATATTCTTGAGACAAATCCGCCATGTGCGGATAAATGGTTTTAATGAGACATAAAAAAGTATTATAATACAAAAAGTATTCTCGTCGTACGGGAAAACGACTTATACCTTTATGTGAACACGACATGATTGCGGGATTGCAGATGTTATGCTTACGCGTAGAGATATCGTAGGGACGATAAGAATATGTTGAGCGATCGTCACGGTAAACGACGCGTGGTTTACCGTTTTTTCCTTAGTCAATTTTTGTGAATTTTCCGTGATCAGTAATAAAATAAACACAATACTGAAATTTGTTTGGTCCTTAAATGCGTTTGTTAGTGACGCCAGTATGCTAATAACACATTAATTTTTTTTTTACGGAATACTCTACATATTATTATATATAGCATTATGGATACACTTTAACTGTTACTCGTGTAAGATCATTTTGAAATTTCCTCAATATAATATATGTAATGTCATAATATAAATTGTAATATTATAAATTATCACATCGACCTAAAAAATATATTATGTTTTTTATGCTAGCGATCCTCCGTCGATGCTATTGCTCGAGTATAATGCCGATAAAAATACAATACTTCGACAGAACGTGTTTACATGTGTGAAGATCCGTTATTAAACCCATTTAAATATAAGATTTTTTAAGATCGTAAACAGCTAATAAACGATATTTTAAATGGAAATATTTTTGTGACCATCATCCCTGTTTATTTAGCATTCCTAAACTCGTTCGAAGATTATAGTCTGGTTTTCAATAATATTATTTATCACAGATATAAATTTTATTTTATACATTTATGTGTGTTTCTTTAAGTTGCTATAGTTCCTAATTCTGAAAACGCTGTTCAGAAGAGCAGCGGAATACATGAAAATATAAAACAACCTGTACTTATATTATACAGGACTATTCAAAATTATTTATCTAATCTCAAATTATAATATATATTTTAAGCTTAAGATTAAGTCTATAATTCTACATTTTATATATGGCTCCTCTTGGTTACACGCAACTACATCTAATCGATAGTTAAATAAATCCTATTTTTACTATACAGCATACCCATTGCAATTTACTGTGCCAATTTTTAAGTTCTTCTGTGGATGATGTTTATAAGTAGTACGTACACAGTATTAAAACATATCTCCAAAATAAGTAGGTCATATGGCGTAAGAACTATGAGTCCTGTACCAAGCAACAGATGAATCATTTTGAATAATCCTATACATTTAGTATTACAAAGAGGTTTACAACAATAATTTTTAATTAATATACTAAAAATAGAGGGATAAAAAATGTGTACTCTTACATGAAATTTAAAAAAGTTTAATCTTATAGTACATTATTTGCATATAAAATATTTCAATCTAATAATACTATATATACCTACTCATAAGTCAGAATTCGCTTAACTAATATATCTTTAAAAACGACTATTGTTTAAACACGGATGTCGAATTACGTATGTTTTTACATTTGTCCTTTAAATTTGATAGTAAATCAATTATTAAAGCTAATAATAATAAAAAATTAGTTCCGTTCAACGGAAATTTACTATGTTTTACCACGTTAGGAGATAACACGTCATCTAGGTGGGCGTCATATTAAAAAAAAAATTATTTAGTTATACTCAAAACATTATAATGTTAAATTTACGTAAGTAATAAATAAATATATACATAAGGTAATACATGAATATATATATATTAACCAACTTTGCCATTTATCATTTTTCGTTTTACAATAGTTGAAACTTATAATTCAAACACAATTATTATAATAATTAATTTTATGGTTTTCCATATCTTAATTTAGAGCATATTTTTTTATGTACTCGTAAAGTGTAAACAGAAAAACTAAAGACAAATTAATCGAATGCTTAAAGCCGACGTAAATCCAATATCGTTAATATTGGTGTTCTCTTTATGTGTTGCCACCAAAAATATGTTCAAAATTAAGATAGAAAATCATGATTGAATGTCATAAAACTAATCATTGTAATAAAATTGTTTTTGTAAGTGATTGTAAGATTTCTTTTAAAAACAATATATTTGTAAACATTTTTTACGATTTCACTGATTATATAGGAATATAGTATGTAAAATGACAACTATTTAGGAAGATAAAGAAATATTTTATTTATGTGATTCAAAACTTAATTTAAAAAATATATGAACCACACCTACATGAGTTGTAAAAATAAGTTATAACCAAGATGCATTACGCTGGCATCCGCAAGTTGGAAAATATACTCAAAACCAGTACTAAAATTTGTTATTGAATTTGTATGTTATTGTAATTATATTCCCAAAATTTTTACAATCCCCGAACCTATGGAAAATCAACTTTTCTTTTTGGATACCAGAGTAATGCTATACCCACATCCGTACTTACAATTTTTATTGTAGATAATTATAACCAGTACCAACATTTTTTTATTAAATAACAAAATAACTAATATATATTACTTAAATAATTAATAATAATAATTATTATTAAATAAAATAATAATTTAATATATAACTTCAATAAAACATTTTAAATGAACTAAAAATCATAATCTATAAATTATTAGTAATCTTAAACTCTTATGTTTTATGTATAATAATAGAGAATCTTCCAGCCAAAATTTCGATCTGCAGTTCCGCAACGGTCTGTTTTGGTCGACGCGGTCAACGTACCTATATAATTCACCTAATTCGGTTTCCTATACAATATTATAATAACGCCAATCAGACCGTGTTATTATTGTTATTAATAGTTTATGCTTCTCTGGTAATAATGGTAATAGTTGTAGGTAGATACTAACAATAAAAGAATAATATCGCGCTTTGCGTGCCCGCTAGTTCAGAAATCCCATAACGCACGTACCGACCGTGTACCACCTGTATATTAGCTCTACTATAATGTATAATACCTACCTAATTTCTTAATTACTCAAAACCGGTTTTGTGATTTTCTCATCACTTTTTATAACCGTATATTATTATATGCGTTCCTATTGCAATGTTATATATATTTTTTTTTATTTCTCTAAGCAATGTGTATTATTAGTATTTAGTATTTACCTACTGTTGTTGTGCAGTGGTAAGTATACACTGCAAGATGTTGAGTGACGATGATCGGCCAAACGATACAGGGTACGCATCATCGTGACTTTGGGTACCAGCTGTAGCAGAATGTGCTATTAAAAAACATAATAATAATATTATAGCCGATATAAACGAGCGTTTAGATTGTAGGTCATTTTCGTCAGGTCCGGATTCCTCGTGTAAAGTGCAATAAACTTAATTTCTGTTATTTGATATTTCACTGTATAATATTATATGCCTGGTCAAGGAGAGAAAGAAACAAATGATTTTCCAACACGAGATGTACCTACATGTTGCGCGGCCGTACATTTATTTATTTATTTTATTCTTTCAGACGCGGTTTAATGGATATCGACGCACATAATTCAGACGAGCCAAGTCGGTGCACGATGTACCAAGTACGTAAATCGATGATAATATTACACACGTTCTAGTCCAATTATCATCAAAAAAAAAATATATATATAATAAAAAATAATAATGTGTAAGAAAATTCACAAACTCGTCGATGGTCTGTAGGTCGCGGTAATAAATCTATGATACAAGATAAAGTCGCGGCTTTTATTTATTCGATGGAAAACATTTTGTCACGACAAACTCTTGTAAATTATAATATTAAACTGTACATCTAAAAATAATAATGTTAATAATGATAAATAATAATTTTATAATTTACTGCTCCATCGACATGTAAATTAGCTTCAAAAAGCAATTAGCATAATACATAAGATTATTATAATATGTATATTCTTTAAATCACCTGGAGCGTCGTCATGCGTTTTCTCCGCGAAAATCCACATAGGATTTTAAAATGCAGAGGGCATAGCGGTTTATTTATTAATTTTTTTATACAGCCGTCTGATTTTTATAATATACGCACACCATACCCCTACACCTAAATACAATAATATTATTAATAATGCTATGCGGATTTCTATTATATGTTAATTTTGGTACTATCTATGGACATACATTGTGTTTATATGTGCGGTACCCAGCCGTTGTACCATTTGATACGTATGACCGGTTTTCGGCAGAGCAAAATGTTATGTTTGTCGCCGAAATGCATAATGTTATAATATTATGATAATAATATGGTCGCAGTGGCCCGTATGGATATTACGATTAAATGTGACACGCCACGGAGTATTTGTATTTGATTTCAAAACTGTCGTAACTGCTTGAATCCGGCTGGTCCTAAAACGTAGAAAAACTGTCGGTACAAGTTTGATACAACAACCCAATTTTGTTTTTATTTTACAACCAATTGGATAAATTCCAAAAAGCATCCAAAACATTAAAAATTTAGTCGGGCATAGATGTGATGAGTTTATTATTTAAATAAGTAGACAGCGTATTATCATATCGATTAAGGTCGTAAATTTACCATCATAGGTCTCGCAATGATCCGCCTTAAGTGTTCTCGTATTAATTTACTAAAATTAAATTTTCTAAGAAAAAAAAAAACAAATTATAAATACTATTCGTAACGGTTTCTTAATTACTATGTTTTTGATGAGAGAATATACTGAATAAGCACAGCTAATTATTTTCTGTATAAAACTGTATGCATGGTTGAAAGAGATGACTGATGTTTTTGTAAATTTTTCTTATTTTGTATCAGCGTTATATACCTATAGGTATAATAGGTATATATATAATTACAATTTTTAAAAACGCGCTTTCCAATTGAAGAGATTTATTGGAATCGATTGAGTAGGTACAACGTACAAACGTCCTTTTAAAAAAAGCAATTCTTTTTTTTGGGTACACAAATAACAAAATTACTATTAGCTTATTCACATTGCGATTTTTAGTTTAAACACTCGAAGATGCTTAAATAATTAATTTACTTTGGTTGGAAATTTAAAATGTGATTTAATTAGATAGGTACACTATAAATAGTTATTCATTTTTTTTCATATATTATGTTTGTTTTCAAATTCAAATATATTTTTATACAAGAAAAAATATATTAGAAGAATTCCTTAAAAATATTTTACAACAATATTCTTTATAATTTATTTTGTTACCAAATTACAATAAAAATTACATTTATTTTTCAATATTGTTTAACTTAAATATCAACTTGATATAGTTTTACAGTAATGGTATTGCATTCAAACAACCGAAAATAATTGTGTTATAATTTAAGAATACAACTAAAACTATGTAAATATTTTTTAAAGTTGAAATCGTTATTGAAATATAGATTAAGATATTTAAACAAACAATAACAATAAAATATAAATTACTTACAATAACTTATAAAAAAAATATAATAATAATTTAATGAACGCCCTCAGCCATATTATTCACGAGTTTGACGAATGAAACATTATTGAAGGCTAACAGAGAAGTAGGTACAATAATAATGCACGATGAAAATTGTTAGTTTTTTCTTTCATTGAAACTGTTGATTGTTAGTAACTAGACATGAGGCCAAATGAATAACGAGAAAATTTCGTGAGGACTGAGGACAATGTCAGCAGCTTTTTGTTAAAAAATATATAATAATAATAGAAATGTATCTACCACTAGAAATTAGGTCACGTTTGTGGTCATGCATGTATTCGCCTGCACCAGAGGATTTAAACTAGTGAAATAAATTTAAAGGGTCATAAAGTGATGTAACGATTAAGTTTCAGAAAATAGAATCTCAAGGGTTTTGGCAGGCGTGTCGTATAGGCAATTCCGGTACATAAAGGAGTGTACATAATATCCCGGACACCGTTTATTAGAAGTCCCTAAACGTAGCATTAATACAGTAATACAATTCAAATAAAATAAATTAATCATGATAAAATATGTTTGTATAAGATTTTAATAGAAAGTTTTCCTTCTTTAGTAAATTGTAATAACGGATATCATTTGATCTTACCAATCAACTGCCAAATAATATGAATTATTCAGTTAGTTATAAGCAGGGCTCGGAAATTCTAACAAATGCAAAATTGTATTTTGCTATTTTTTGCATATTTACGGTTTTTACTGCTAGGTTGCTAATTTAAGGTTTTCAGCACTATTTTTGGGTATATTTTCACATAAATACATATTATAGGAGCTATTTTGCTAATTTGGAGTTGTAAATGCTGTTTATGGGCATATTTTTAAAAACTAAATTTAGTTAACCTACCAAACAGCCGCCTAAAAATATGTTAACGAAAACAAATTGTTATATTTTAAGATGGTACGTATCCAAAATAAATGGCCTTAAAATGTTGTTATCGTCGATTAAATCAGACGATTCCGTTCGTTTCCAATAAATTATTCATTTTTATAATCGTATCAGTCACATCGTACTATCGCACCATCATTGGATTAGTTGTATTATCGTGCTGCAGTCGTATTCCTGTCGATACCTACTATTATACTCTATGAAAAACATTAAAAATCTGTAAAATTAAATATATCTTATATTAATTCACGTTTAAATAAATTTGTTTAAAATTTTATTTTACACATTTTCTAATTTTTAGCTATTTATAGCGCTGATGTTAATGTTTTTATGTGCATATTTAAGCGATAAAAATTAATTTTTTTAGTGCTATAATTTCCTAGCCCTGGTTATAAGCTTATAACATTAAAATCTAAAATAGTTACATCTAATACAAAAGTTCAAATACTGGAGTTTCATAAAAATTGTGTAAATGGCAGTTCTATTGGTATTATAAATACTATTTTTAAAATATATTGACCACTAAATGTATTTATAAATTTAATCCCTGTCTTGAATAAATTAAATGTTAGTAGTATTAACAACTATTATACTACATGCTGATTCATTAGTATTTTGCGAAAACTAGGGAGTTAAAATTCGATCTTGTTTTATAAATCATCGTTGGATATTTATTTTTATAATAGACCATAAACTGAATAGATTGACATCGACGATAAATAAGGTTTATTTTGTTGTCATAATCGCGTTCTTAGTTGGTGTGGGATTTCAAATGTGTGTTTACTAAACATTGAACGCGTTGTCCATCTTAAAAAAAAAATAGTAAATCATTGCGATCCACTAGTTATACTGAAGCTAAGGCTCAGCTACGACAAGCGTTGTAGATATATATTATATATATAATATACGCGAACACGAGTAGGAAAAAATACGTTCGTTTTAAAATGCCTTAACCTCAATATATTAATGACGAATATACGCCGGTCATTTCGTATTGGACCGACATATATTATATTCTTAGCACAATGAACGCAATTTATTATTTATTTTCTCTCGTTTATTAGTTTTGCCTCCCGACAAAACTAGAGTTCAATTTTTCTTTTTAGATTAAATCATTATAACTATTTTTTTATGGTGCCAATTTGCTATAAAGACATAAAGACACAATACCTAGTATATACATATTATATATTACATACACATACATGGTGAACTGCGATAATAATGACTTGTTTAACACTCGGTGAGTGCAACGGCAGCGGAAGGAGGACGCGACCGTCACATTGTGTGTAAAACGATATAGGATGAATTACAATAAAATTATTTTCACCCACTGATTGTCAAATCTACAACGGGACCCATATACGTATGTTATATAATTTATATATTGGTGTGTAGTTACTATATAGTATACACATAAGATAGGTTGGGTTGTACTATTGTAGTATGAGAAAATGATTATTTTTATTCGTATATAATCGTGTTTTTAAATGTTTAGTATTTTTGTAGAATATAATGTAATGAAATTAAAATGTGAAACATACTACAGAAAATAGCATACCATATTAATATTGTAATATTGTAATACACATAACCTAATGTGTCAATTATTAAAGTAATTAAGGAAGTAAACGTTAACGATCCGTTATCAAACAATACGTGTTACGTGCGTATGTACATATTTTATTCGCGTGTGATACGATTTCTGAAGAATAATTTAATTGCAACTGCACAAAAGAATACATATACAAGAAAACAATCGAACTTGTCGAAAGTATATGGATAATTATATGACGATGATAATTCAAATATACTATGATATATACAGGATCATCAAAGATAAATAATATTATTCTGTTTCAAAGGTGATTGGTGTGGTGGGTATGTAATATGAAACTCGTGATGTCTGCGATCGATGAGAATATAATGATAATGTTTGGTCCACGTGTGTTCAAACAGATAATGATATTATTGTAATATGTGATGACACCTACGACACTAAATATCTGTAGTGTCATATTATCATGGTTAAACGGTGTACATATTTGATTTGTTTTCGAAAAACATATACCTAATATAGTAATATTATTCTATAATATACCACAGTATCACGTCTTTTTGATTCAAAAATCGTTGTGAGAGGACTCAATGATATGCAGTAGGCCATTTCTACAACAGACACTTCCGATGTCCGGATTACCGCAAAAGAGCGCATTGTATATAGTTAAATGCTATTTGAAATAATAAAAGAATATTGTTTCTATTGTTTCGAGTGAGAAATCGCAAAACTACCAATATACTGACCGTAATGCGTAATGAGTGTTTATTACTATTGATCACAGAATATCTTTATATTAATTCTGTTTCAATTGCCTATAACTGGAGCATTGTTTAGTAGAGTCTTTGATCCATGTGTGGGTGGCAAGCTCGGACTTTTATGATCATTACCACTGATATTGATAATTTAAAGTGGAATATTTTTAATAACGATTTTGCAATTTTTGTCGGTGATTATTAATCGTATATTATCGAACTTAACTGAAGTGTCATATACTTGTGGAGCTTAGACAATCAGATTATTTTCAGGCAAATGAATTGGACAGCTTGAATGGAATCCACCAAACATATAGAAACGAAGTTTTACAAAATATAATGTATCATCGTTTTGTATTATATGTTATTGATCATTATTAGAATACAGTGTTATACAGTGATACATACACATATATATACAACAATGTTTATATCGGATGCGATCATTAATAATATATTTGCATAAAACATAATGTTTAATCGACGACAAATGTTTCAAATATCTGTCAGGGATATTCATATACCGAACGCTGTAATAATATTATGTTATTATTTTTTACGATTGCATTCGTGGCACAACAATTGCGCCCACCGGTATCCGCACCATAATATTATAATATGTATTAGTAAATACAGAGTTCTGAGTTTATTATGTACATAACGCGTACCTACATAATAAAGTAGTCTACAGGTATCACACTGGCGCACTATGCGTTGACCACTGTTATTATAATTCGGAGGTACCGACAGATAATATAATATATTATACTCGTGCGTCGATCGTCGATATATATGTCGTTAGACACAACCGCTTCTGAACCGTATACACGACCGATATAATAGTAATATATATATTTTATTCGTTTGGTTATTTATTATTAAACTTTTAGTGTGTTGGATATATAGAGCAAAATGCGACCTGAGGCTATGAAAAAAAACAGGTTCGCCGCCGCCGCCGCTTTCGGTTGAAATATTAATACTTATAAATACATACGTACGCGTGTGTGTAAATGCTAAAATATCACATGCGTTGGCAACCTTGCGTTTTTTTTTTCATACATTATATTATATGCTCCACTCGCAAACGTTTGTGAGTGAGTGTGTGTGTGATGAAAGAGAAAATAAGCGACATTACTCATTCATTGGTATCCTAATTGCTAGCAGTTTTATTTTTTTATGTTCTCGGGTACTCCTACTAGACGTACACGCGAGCACACCACCGTACACGTCATATTAATATATCGCATTTATTATTATGTTTTTATAATATCACAAGAGGAAAAAATCGCACGCGGAATCCGGGGAGTGCTGCAGCAGCAGTTGTGAAGTGAAATTATTGCAGCGCCTGGACGCGCGCGCCGACCGGCTCGTGGAAAGATCACGAACGCCGCCGCTCGATCTTAGTAAAATAAAATGTCCCAACCGCTTTCCGATATTCGAGAAAACGAATTTATTTAAATTTATCACAACCATAATAATATGTCCATGACCGTAAATATATTATGATAACGGCTCTGAAACCGATTGGTGCAGTGTAACTGTCCAAGATTATAGGTCATAATATTATTATCTATAGATATACTCAGTAATATAACGCTCTGTCCAGGTGTAAAAGAATAAATGTATAGTGCTATGTCATAGAGACATAGAACATAATATTATTACTATTCATAAATCAGAATTTCATTTCAGTATCTCACAAAAATTTTCCCTTATGAATGTAAAAATTAAGAGGACGTCATACCCGCATATTGACGTGTTATCTCCGTCTTACGAACGTAAAACATAGCGAATTTACGTTCAGCAGAATCAATTCTATGCTGTTAGCTTTAATGTTAGAGTCAATTTATCTATTATTAAACTTAAAGGAAATAATAGTATCTAGGGTATCTCATAGGCTTTTAGTTATATCTTAATTCTTAAGTGAGTTATAGTTATGTAAAATATTAAAACTTTAAAATGCTCGTAACTCGCTTAAAAATTAAAATATCAATAACAGCCTATGATATGCCTTAGTTAATAATATAATTACCTTTAAGTTTGATAATAAGTAAATTGATTCTATTATTAAAGCTAACAGCATAAAATTGAATCTACTGAACGCAAATTTGCTATGTCTTGCGTTCGTAAGACAGAAACAACACATGCGGGTATGACATCCTCTTAAAGTATATACGTATAAGATTTGATAGAAATTATAATTCCCAAACAATTACCCATAAGTTAAGCTTCTACTAAAGAGTTTTTAAAACATAATCTTTTAATTAGTCTTAGATTATTATTTTATACGTTTTAATCTTATGCTTTTATCCCCTCTATTTTACATAATATATTCTCTTGCATACATATGAAAAAACTGTTGTGACTCACGTGAAATTCTGACCACTTTATATTTTATACATGTATTTAATATCTATAATAATTACGTGTAAACATATAATGAAAACATAGTTGTCAAATTTTTCGAGCACTACATAGGCACAACTTGTACGAAATCGAAAACAAACTGTAATACATAGGTACTTCCCCGTTAAATATACGTAAACGGTGGAAAGCGTTATCGAAGGTGCTAAAATGATTTATATAATAATGTTATTATGATCGTATATAATATTTCTGATAACAATAAATAATAATAATTATTATCGTGTTATAATAATAGGCATCTTCTGACTGCCACGACGCGGCTGCCTCGGATAATAACAATATGTAAAATAATAGCGTAAGTCGAAAATCAGATGTATTTATAAAATTTTAATGTGCAAGTATAATATTATTATTATTATGCTCCGACGGTGCATTAAAAAGCTTACCAGTTACTGGTTAGTGGTTAGAGGTTAGGTGGAGGAATGTATATACGCGTATTATATCTAATAACGATCTCCCTTTTGCTCGTGTATCATTAAACTGCTGCAGCAGCCGTTGTGGTGTCTCTCGTCATAATAATTTTCTAGAAAGCTATATATCGTATTGTTCGTGATCCTTTCGGCTGTAGGTTTCTCGAAAACTGTATGTATATACATATAGCAGATACAGTCACCCGACTGTCCCATTATATATTTATTATATTTAACAAAAAACAAAAAAAAATACTGACTTAACTGAGAGCCAAAATTATAATTATATACTAATGAAACATGCATAAGTTTGTACATGATGTAGATGAGTATTTGATGATGCCTTAACGAGTATTATTATTTGCAATTTTTATTTTTTACGTTTAATTTCTCTCCGGTTTCCACTCAATTGTCCTTGCCAATTATTGTCTAGTGTTAGTGATTTGTGCACCGTACAAATATCATTTAAAATATTTTGATAGTTATTATTATTCACACTGGCATACTGTAGCGGTGGGTTCAAGAAAGAAAAAACCGTTGGGAAAAATAATATCATAGTTACGAATATTTAATAACCATATTTCTGTCACGCCTTATCGAGAATATATATATTATACATTAGATATTTACTATATTGCAAGTGGACTGTATAGAAACACACCAAACTCGTTTTTATACAAACTGCAATTGTTTTGTTGTCGCTTTTTTTTAACCCATCTATGTGTACACCACTGTGGTTTAATTTCGAACAACCATTGAATCATTTCCCACGAAACAAAGATATTGCGATGATTCTTATCGGCAGTTCAAGTAAAACTTGTCAGACACCGACACCATTATAGACAATAATGAACATTATGCAATTACTGACTTATATTTTAGAATTGTTTATTTCAATGATACGAGTATTAGACCGCTTATTATAATTTATTATATATATTATTAGATATGCAATATATATATATATATATATTATTGTACAGTACCTTTATTATAGGTACGTAAGTTACGTCTACCGTTATAATAAATTATATTATTACCTACCATCAAAACTCATAAATTATACTTGAATTTAAACTTATTAGGACACAAAAATTCGATAGTATGCATTTATGTCTAGTATTTTTTACACAACATAATCGAAACAAGTGTATTACTTATCAGAGTAGGGTTGGTCATTCGTGAGAGCATATTGTCAGAAACTAATAGGAAATGTATACAAAGATAAAAAATATTTAGAATATATAAATGTTATATTATATTTATATACACACCGACAAATCCACTTCACTAACTCAGTGAAAAAACATCGCGTAGTAACAATAAAACAAATCATTAAAATTAGAAAAGTTAGCTATTATCTGTCCCCCGTGCGCCTCGTGCTGTACTC
Organism: Rhopalosiphum maidis; assembly: GCF_003676215.2. NCBI lineage: Eukaryota > Metazoa > Arthropoda > Insecta > Hemiptera > Aphididae > Rhopalosiphum > Rhopalosiphum maidis. The sequence continues at coordinate 90,605,974 of NC_040878.1, forward strand.
GTGCTGTTCATAGCTCATGTAATTGATATCTGTAACAAATAAACTTAAAATGTGTAGACAATATCGATTGAAAAAATCAATATTTAACGAAACAAACAAAACAGTAAACAAATGTTAGAATAAATATAAATTAACCGAACAGAATTTCTCTTTGGACGAAATTACGATTTAACTAAATTCATTGAACCTAATATTTGTGAATCGATATTCTAACTAAATGTTGCCCTGATTTTTATAAAATTAATCACCAAGTATAAAATGGAATTTTCATGCACTAAAATTTACAGAATACTTACCTATAAGTATAAAGGTAGTTAATTGTTGGGCTTTAATTTCAATTGGTTTCAGTTTTGGTAATCCAATTCAAGTACGTATACAATATTTTACGTTCATATTATGCCAATCTTATAAAGACCATTAACGTCCATGAACACTATTTCATTTATATGCGAATGATTTATCATCACGCGACAGCCGCAAATATATTATAACATTGTGTAGTTTACTCTTTAAGAATATTGACTTAGGTACATATAATATTATAATGCAGAAACTTGCAATACCTACTTAAAACTATTTAATTTAGAGCGTGTGATAATAGCACTGATATAATGCCGTTTTATTATTTTTGCAATGTTACATAAATCCGTATAAAATATATGAAGGTAATATAATACGACTCATTATGGAACCCTCGTTGATATTTTACCCCCATGCGCCGCCCGGCCGTGTTCGTGACACACATATTGTCTCGACTTCGTGCACCGAAGCTTTCTCAGCTCCCCATTGCTTACTATCGTATATATATATACACACCTCGCACACGCATATACATTTATACAGGTACGCTCCGCAGTTTAGCATTGAAATGCCATGCTTCCGACATAATATAATATAATATTGTGTATTTTGTATTATAATATTATACTATGTGGTCACCAGCTAATTCGCGATTTTCTCTGTCATCACTCGTCGTTAACAATAACCACATTAATGAAATTGGCGGAGGGGTGAGGGGGGAAACGAAGGATATAGAAACATCGAATTCATGATTTGAACCCGTTCGTAGACCAGTAAGGGACAAAAACAAAAACTGATTATAATATTATTCAAAAACCGATTAACCATCGTCAACATCGTTGCCCGCTCGAATAACGCTGTATAATATTATATACACCCGTCAATAAATTATAATATTATAATAGTAAGTCCGAATCGAGAAAATATTATTATATTATTAAATGTGCGCACCGGTGCTCGTACCCATATACATAAT